>NC_136063.1:946190504-952013004 GCF_964261635.1 Lissotriton helveticus
GGGGTGGTTCTAAGCTATCTTTCTAAGCACAATTTGTCTGTTTTTTACAAATGTTTCTAAAGGGAGCCCTTTCTGTTTCTAAAGGGAGTCCTTTCTTTTTCTCTATAGCCTTCCTCCCTCTTCCACTATTTCATAATTTAGATTTTTTGTGACGTTCAATTTCCAGAATGTCATTATTTTCTCTTTGTCGCATATGTTCTTTTCTTCATGCTTTATTATCTGCCTTTCCTTTCTGCCAATAAAGCATGGATGATAAGTAACTTTGCAAAACTCAAGCCGAATTTTTTTTCCCCATTAATCGTAATGCATCCTTTCTGCGACAGCATTTATGTTCTGCAGTCTCAGTCGCTCTTCTGTTCTTGTTATGTTTATGATCACACCTCAAGGTAAAATGAGTGCCCCACAAATATGTATGAAAGTACTCAACACCCCATGCAGTGACCAAGGCTTCCTTTGCAATCACTGAATAGTTCCTTTCAGTATCAGTTAATGTGCAAGAAGCAAAGGCTACAGTTTGTTCACCATGTTTTTTTGCTTTTGGGAGAGTATGGCACCCACATCTGTAGCAAAGTGCAAAGTCACAATGGACTTAAGATCAATGTAAAAAGTACCAATGTGCCAGCCTCGCAGAGTTCTTTGTTTATAGTGATGAAACACTCCTCCGGCATAAGTGACCTTTGGAAATGGTTCACTTTCTTGAAGATGGCTCTCAAAGACTCTGTCTTGTCTGAAAAATTATGAACACATTTAGAATAATGCTCAATAAGGCCCATAAAGGACCTCTGCTGATCTTTGTCTTGAGGAGAAGGAAACAAACATATGGCTTCCTACAAGTTTTTCTTCGGTCTCACTCCTCCGACCTGCAAAGAAAAGCCCAAATATTCAATTTGTTTCTTCAGAAAACTACATTTCTCTTTCCTCAAGGTGAGACCCACATCAGCAATCCTTTGCTAAGCAAGTTTTAACACGGAATTGTGGGGTATATTATCAAGGGGTTTTATCTCCGCTTTTTTGGCTTTAAAAGCCAAGAAAGCGGAGATAAAATTATCTCCCTATTACCAAGCTGTCGCTAACACCAGTTAGCGACAGCTAATAGGAGATAGCGACCATCATGGGCCCCACTTTGCATGTCAGTGATATTTATCACTAATGACATGCAAAGTGGGCGTGCCAAGATGTTAGCGACTGGAAACAGTCGCTAACATCGCTATCTCCTATTACCAACTTTTGGAGATATTCGCGCTAAGCGCAAATATCTCCAAAAGCTAACACCTGCCCTGAGCAGTTCTTAGCCATGTTATCCAATGGGAGGTGGATAACATGGCTAAGAGCATTTGCTCGATAATGCATGAATATCGCTGACTTTTCAGCGATATTCATGCATTGCGGCCGTTTTTTATCGCATTTGCGATAAACCTTGCTAATAGCAAGGTTTATCTGCGATAAAAATCGCCGGTTTGCGGCGATAATGTTTGTCTCTAAACAAGTTAGAGACAAAAACTATCGCTAGTTGTTGGTAATATACCCCTGTGTTCTTGAACAGTCTTGCCAAAAGTAAGTATGTCATCCTGAAAGTAAATGACTTTTTACACCACTTTAAAAACTCAGGAGATCATCCTTTGAAACACACTTGCAACTGATGATAGGCCAAAGGGCATCCTTGTAAATTGATACGTTCTCTCAATGGTGATGAATGCTGTGAGCGAGTTGGAGTCTCCATGGTGTTTTATTTGGTGGTAGGCGCTCAATACAATTTCATTATTGTTAGGTAAGGGGTATATATTTGCCACTATGTTTTGGTTGATCTACCTCATGTCCACACAGTCTGCGCTGCCCGTTTGCTACACGGATCTTCAACTTCTAGCATGGATCCAACGATGCAGGACCTACGCGCAGGTCCGTTCCGGGACCACTGCTCGGATGGTGACAGCTGGCCAAATCATCACCAAACTGTAGTAAACCACTCAGCAGACAGCAAAAGAAATGAAGGTAAGATGCTTTATTTATGCGTCATCTGGAAACAGCCGGTTCCCTTCTGACGAGAAGTCAACTGACCAGTCCAAAACCTTCACAGTACAAAATAATCCAGTGGAATATTACAGCAGTCAGATTCCACCTTAAGTACTGGTTGCGAAGAGTTGCAGAGTCACGTCATATAGGATGCGTTGCGCAGCCAATGTAATGTGGGTCTATGGTCGGATATGCATTGCTCAGGGTCAGTTCTAAGGAGCTGCAAGTCTGCGAAGCCAGATCCTGCCCATCATTGAGAAGATTGTCAGTGAGGGGGCTTGCGATGGGAAGTACTCCTTCCAGGATGAGTTGTGCACAAGCTGGTTCTGAAGAAACTGCAGGGCTTGTGGCAAGGAGTCCTTCATCATCAGCGAGGCTGCTGCCAATAAGAGACTTGCAATGCGAGGGCCTGTGTTGGGGGAACAGCAGTTCCGATGGGGCTGTGGGCTTCAAGAGTGATTCAAAGTCCTTGCACCAGGCAAGTCCATGCACCAGAGGCGATGAATTAGTTCTGCTTGGGTTTTCACAATGCAGCAGAGGAAATGCATTGGTTCTGCTAGATCCACAGATGGGCTGGCAGAGCACTTTCAGACCCACTTCCAGGGATCAAGGTCTGGTGTGGCACAACTTGGCAGGGTAGAACTCACAGATGGTTGTCTTATCTTGCTCCGCCTGAGCTGTTTGTGTTGCCTGGCTATGTCCCCTGTAACCACATATCCAATTCACCCTCTTCCTCTCATTATCTTGAACCCACCCATACTCCTGCTAATGATGTACAGGGCTCCATGATCCCATGCTGCCACTGCCCTTTTGTTTTTTGCCTCCTTCCTGCAGCCATAGCCCTTTTACTTTTTGCTCCTTCCTACAGCCCCTGGAAACCCTGCCTACTCCCATGGCCTTGGGTAGTGGCTACCATCAAGGGTACTTGTCTTGTATAAAAGAAGTGCCCCTGCATGTGCCAATATCTTGGCTTTCAGACTTCCAAGAAGAGAGTCTGTTTGTTCTGAATTCCTGTTTGTTTTTTCAAGGCTTGACACTACTTACCTGATCCTGCAGACTGGACTCTGGTGTGGCATATACCTTCCACACTGTCATCCAGAGTCGACATTTT
Source organism: Lissotriton helveticus (assembly GCF_964261635.1). Classification (NCBI taxonomy): domain Eukaryota; kingdom Metazoa; phylum Chordata; class Amphibia; order Caudata; family Salamandridae; genus Lissotriton; species Lissotriton helveticus. Next base: position 946,193,626 of record NC_136063.1, read on the forward strand.
CTGCTCAAGGCAATGAACTGAAAGGAAAGCAAAAGAGAGGGTCATTCATTACATGGTAAGGCAAATTTCAACATGCTTGTGCTAGCCAGGAAAAAGAACACAGCAGCTGAAAAAAGGCTTGTTGGATGAATGGTATGTTGAGGTTTTTTTTTAGGTACTTAGCTTAGAGCAGCAGGCAAAACATGTACAATGAAAAGGCCACAGCAATTAAGCCAGAAGAGAAGAACTAGGAGGGCCCAGAAGGCAAGACAGCACTCTCCACTTTAAGAACTGGCAAGACATGGCGAAGGGTCCACAAAAGAGGTAACTGAGTAAAAGGGAACACACACTTGTACAATATTTTTTAACTAACCCTGATGCTAATTCCCTCCTTGAGTCTTTAGGCAATAAGAAAACGACAGACCCTCATTTGGGAAGGAGATACATGATTATCGCCCACACTACCTACTGACACGCCACTATATAAGAAGCCATTAGGAGCACCAATACTCCATCCCACATAGAGACAAGGTACACAACCTGAAAATGGGTATTGGATGGAACCTGGTGGGGCAGGCGAATAGAAAGGAGTATAACCTTTCCGCTACTTCCTCTTAACAGAAGGGATCCTCAGCTGCACTGACGATGCAACCTTGGAGATAAGGGAACACGGAAGTCAGACAACACCCACCCAATTCGTAGAAGAAGTTGGACAGCTCTTTTCTTATTCTCTTTCCAAATCCCCTTTGCCTTGGGGGACTCTCCCTTTACACAGTTGTCAGTGCAGTGTGCATAGTGCTAGCCTTCAAGGGGATTTGTGTTCTTGCATCACTTCTGCTCAGTCCTGGAACAATTTAGATTATCATTTTTCTGATCCTGGCAGTGGCAGAGTCCAGTTGCTCAGTTCAAGGTTGTGGGGAAGCCTATTATGTCTCTGAGGCTTCTGATCTAAAGACCAGCCAACTACCCTTGGAGTCACTCTGGGGTCCTCAGTTTAGGGATGCAGGTCCAGTCCTTCTCACCCAGGCAAGAGGACAGCAGGGCAGCAGTCTTTCAAAACAACAGTCCAGCAGAATTGCAGTCCTTTCAGCAGCACAGCAGTCCTTCATCCTGGCAGAGTTCACAAGTCCAGAAGCGTACTGAATGGTCGGTGTCTGAAATCCAATATTTATACCTGGTACCCACGTTTAAGTTGGAGATGGTTCCAGAGGATTCCACCTCACAGGTGCCTGGAATTTCCTGCCTTCCAGCCCTGGCCCCTGATTGTCTGGGGTCACACTAGACTAGTGTCAAACACCTTTGTGAGAGTGTTCAGACAGGGCCTTTGTGCTGTGCAAGTATGGTAGGTGACAGTTTCACCCCCTTGTTAACTCAGAGCGGCCCATCCTGACAACACCTAGCTTCCCTTTGTCTCTTTGTCTTTGGGAGCAATGCACAAACACCAACTGCCACCTACACCTGGTCATGTGATTCAGGATACACCAAATGGTTGGGACAAGAAAATGCAATCTTTCTAAAAGTGGCAATTTCAGAATGGGGGTTACAAATCCAACTTCACCATTAAAGGGGGTTTTGTTTACAGTTCTTTTGACACCAAACTCAAGCTGTGTACCTGCTCACCAATGGAAGTTACTGCTTATTAAATGTAATATGGTAACTCTAATGTTATCATATGGGAGTAGTAGTCCTTTCTGGAGTGAAAAACAAATGTGGGAGTTTTTCACTACCAGGACATATAAAACTTAAAAAAAATGTCCTACTTTTCAAATGCACTGCACCCTGAGGAAGATTTGGCCTGGCAAAAGGTTTATTTTGCCAGGGTGAAATGGCACTCGAAAAAGCACACAGTCTGCAGTGGCAGGCCTGCGACACGGTTAAAAGGGTTACTTAAGTGGGTCGCACAGTCAGTGCAACAAGCCTGCTGGTAGTATGTAATTTACAGGTCCTGGGTACATGTGGGACCACTCTTCTCGGGACTTACAAGTACATTATATTTGGCAATAGGGTATAAGCCAATTCCACCATGTTTAAGGAGAGAACACAAGCACTTTAGCACCGGTAGCAGTGGTAAAGTGTGCAGAGTCCTAAGCCCAGAAAAAATGAGACCAGCAAAATTAAGAGAGAAGGCAAATAGTTTGGGTGGAAGACTACACTGGGGCTGGCTGGTGTAACAGCTGGGTACTACTCTAAGCACATAATGTAGGATGACTACTGGCTCAGACCAGTGAAGGAAGATCTCTGGTGGTGATTTGTCAAGTAATACAAAGGAACCCCAGATAACTCTCAGCTCTGTGTTTGCTTATTCACTCTAAATTGGCAGGGTATACCCAGATGTGGGTCCCTTGCTCACTTTGCCACTGGATTCAAGCTAGCCTGGCTGTTGAGGGATGTTACCCGAAAACTGATCCCACAATGCTGGTTTTCAGGTCCAGGGTAGACCTGGCTTAGCAGCTCAAGCTGGACTGTTCCCATGAGTAACAGGGGCAAGACTGATTTGTGTATGGCTGGGTCTAAACTGGGGAGGCGAAGTGAGCAAAAGAACAATGATGAATTCAACCCAGAACAAATAGTGATTAGGGGTGAGTGTCTAAAAACTTTCAGTGCTCCCTCCATCATCTTATTGTGTTTGCTTGTTTACCCTCAGTTGGCAGGGGATACCCAGATGTGGGTCCCTAGCTCACTTTGCCACTTTATTCAAGCTTGTGGCTGATATGGGGTGTTACCCCAAAACTTGTTTCCGGTCCAGGGTAGACCTGAATTTGCATTTTGGGCCAGACTGTTACCATGAGGAACAGCGGCAAGACTGATTTGCATATGGCTGGGTTTGAACTGGGGTGGAGAAGTGAGCAAAAGAACGATGATGGATTCCACTCAGATCTAATAGTGACTGTGGGTGAGTGTCTGAAAGGTTGCAGTACTTCACCCATCATCTTATTGTGTTTGATTGGTCAAGTCATACAAATCAACACCAGATACCTCTCTAAACCCACGGCTATATTGGGGCACCTGAACCAGGCACTCTGTAGCTAAAGGGCATATAGGCATTCACCCATGAGAAACAGTCAAGAACAATGTGGATACATCCTGACTTCTTGATCCAGCAGGATTGGACGCTTAGGGAGAGTAAAGAATCTGGATCACCTGATTCCAATGCTCTGGTTCACTCATCAAAGTTTCATAATAGTTACCCCTACACCTTCAGACCAACTGAGGTGATCTGCAGAGTCCCTCAGGGATCTTCACTCAGCCGCACACTCTTCAATATCTCCATGGCCCCACTTGCCATATCATGCGAACCTTTAGAATCAACATTATCTTATGTACCGATGACACACAGCTCATCCCCTTCCGTGATTTACGGACACCGCCAGCACCCAAGCAAAGTTTCCGAGGCATGTTAGAAGTTGAGTTCTGACTGAAATCATAAAGACTCATACTCTACTCAGACAAGATGGGGGCAGTAGGAGGACCGGACACTCTGGTCCTCGGCCTAGTGGCCAACCAAACTCACACCCACCCCTTCCAGCCAAGAGAGGGACCTGGGAATCTTGGTTAACAGTAAACTATTGATGGCTGGTTAAGTCAAGTCATTCACCTATCCCTGCTTTCACACCTTCAAGACCCTCAGGAAAATCTTCAGATGGTGTCCCTGTGACACCCGCAGAATGATCAAACAAGCACTCATCACCAGCATCCTAGACTACGGAAACGCACTCTACGTCAGAATCACCACCCAAGTCACCAAGCATCTCCAGGTTATCCAGAATACAGCAGCCGGACTCACACTCTACCTTCCTCCATGCATCCACATCTGAACGCACTTGAGACCTCCCCATGCTCCCCATGCACAAGCACACTCAGTTCAAACTGCTCACACACACATGCAAATCACTACACAACGTTGCCCCCATACCTGAGCAGCTGCATTAGCTTCCACATACCAACCAAACACCTCTGCTAACCTTTTGCTCACCACTGCCCCACTCATTTGCACCCCTATGTAAAAGAGAGAGGGCCGCTACTCAGTAGCGGTCGGCAGTAGGAGTTACTGCAGGGCGGTGACGTGGGCAGGGGGAGGGGCAGGGTAGGGGGTAGTAATGTATGGATTTCGGAGTTTTACAGGTAAGTAAACATTTAAATAAATAAAACGAATTTCGTTGCGCGCACTGCATCACATACATTACTACCCCCCACCCTGCCCCTCCCCCAGCCCACGTCACCGCCCTGCAGTAACTCCTACTGCCGACCGCTACTGCCGCTACTCCAAGAGACAGGGTTCAATAAATGACATTAACATCAACAATAAAATCTCTTGGAGAAATCAATCCATTCACCTATTACATACTGCACTTATAACCCATGCATTCCATTACACCCTTCCTGAAAGGGGCCCACAAGACAATTCTTAGCAATTCGTTTTTAATACATCAAACCGTTTACAGATATTTGTACAATTACATTAAAAAAGTGTGTGCATTATTTTGATATTATTGAACTTTAGACTGTTTTTAAATTGAATAATTTCATGTAAATGTAGTATACAAGAGGTAAATATTTCCAAGAGATGTTATCGCTGACGTTAATGCCACTGATTTGCACAGCAGGCAGTCATGCCTTCTCCTACCTGACTCCTAAAGCCTTGGACGTACTACCCTTCCACATTCAAGCCGCCAGCACAATACTAGAAATCAGGAAAAATTACATGGTTCTTCACACAGGACCTAGGCAGGAAACCAACTAAATTAATTTGCGTAATGGTAGTCTGTTAATTATAGTGCTTAAAAACTCAGAAGAGTGGTACGAAGCACTGCAAAAATGTTATTGGTAAAATCGCTTACAGATGCTATAGATGTACTTAGAGAAAAAAGTGACTGCTAATTTAAAATGTATACAACTATTTTCAATGCAAGCATAAAAATAACACGTTCTGTAAATAAAAGAAAATCATTGTTTTTTTCCAAGTGGGTTTACATTGTCCTATATTTCAAACAAGCGAGCAAAACGAGTAGAACTTTGAACTTAGTAAATACCAATTCTGTCTGCCTCCTTAGACCGAGATTTTCTGTTCCTAATTAGAGAAGAGAACGGTTTAGTTTATACATCAATGGACGCTATTTTATTTGATTTTTTTTTTAAAACCTATCATGTTAAACTGAATGTTGATTGCATTCTTCAAACAATACATGGGCCATTAACCCTAAAATTCACATGACACAAACACAGTTATGAGAAGGGTTGTGTGGTTAGATTACAGATATTCCTCCTTCATGTAGACAGTGTTCTGCCTGCACTGGAGTCCTAGTCTCAACTCAAATGTCCTTTTATTTTGTTACTCACAGGGAGGTTCTGTGTAAACTTTTATTGGTTTTTACTGTAAATGTAAACACAGTGTGCTATAAAGGGAAAATTGCACTATCTTGGCATCTTCTTTGAAATGAACTTGCATTAAAAAACTTGAAAGTGCTTTGACCTTTATGAAATGGCACCCTATCGATAAAACTTTCAAATTCTCTAAACATGCCATTTTGAACATCAATAATAGAAGAACCACAGAAAAAAATAAAAACGCTGTGCTGCAGTTTCCTTACAAGTTACATTTACGATAATTTCATATTCATATTGTTGAATATTCAGATAGATAGATAGATAGATAGATAGATAGGTAGGTAGGTAGGTAGGTAGGTAGATAGATAGATAGATAGATAGATAGATAGATAGATAGATAGATAGATAGATAGATAGGTAGGTAAGTAGGTAGGTAGGTAGGTAGACAGACAGACAGACAGAAGACAGACAGACAGACAGACAGATAGATTGGTGGACAGACAGACAGACAGGCCGGCAGGCACACAGGCAGGCAGGCGGGTGGGTGGGCGGGCGGAGGGACTGACGGACAGACGGATGGATGGATGGATGGAAGGATGGATGGAAGGATGGATGGATTGATAGTTACTTTACTTGAGTAGATTAAAATTCATGAACAAATTGTGATTGTTTCAATCAAATGAAGTGTATCCTTCAAATTTTTAGAAATATGTTTTACCATATGGACTTCATTGCCTATGGCCTCTTAAATTCTAGTATTCATAGTCACTCTTTTTACTGGAATTGTAAACATACATTAAAACCGCAACCCCATAATTTTCCCCAGGTAAATTTCAGCACGTGAGGTCAGGTAAAACTTTATTCCGCCGGGAGGCCATAAAACATGCACAGCACAAAATACATACAAAACATGTTACAATGTACAGTAATACTCCTGTCGAGCACAAATCAATGTTGCATATTTTTACTGATCTTGATGGAGACACAGATATAAAACTGATAATTGCATGGCAGACAAATTCTGAAGATTACCACTATAAAAGTTACTTTGTTTAGCAGAACGACAATCAAGCGAACGTGAAATTGGGCATACATTTATTTTCCTGTGGCAAAATAAAAACAACACAAAAGCATAAAATGTAGACACTATTGATGGCTTGTAACGTTACAGGGACAACACAGCAGAGATGGGAACCGACTTCCCTGTGAAGGATAAGCTACCAAAAAATAGAAGGTTTAACCCAAAATGTGTTAAATAAAAAGGGTGCTCAGGGTGTAGGTATCCATTCGAATATGTGACGTTTTTCCGCAAACAATTACCCCGCATACCATCACTCCGCAATTATTACACCGCAAATACAATCACCCCGCAAATTTTCACAACGCAAACTTTTACAACGACTATGCCTTTACCACGGATGCCACTACAACGCAAAGGCATGCATGTTAAAGGTATACTCATTGTTAAGGTTTTAAAGGTAAGTGATAGTATCCTACCCTACCCTACCCTGCACTACCCTACACCCTAATGTAGTACTCCTGCACAACCACCCTCGACACACAGTCCTTTTCCTACATTTACACTACCCAGCATGACAACCCAACACTACCATAAACCACTTTTCTTCCCTACACAAACACTACAACACTACCTTAATACACTACCCCTGCACAACCCTACACTACACAAACACAACATCACTACCCTACACTACACAAACACTACAGCACTGCCCTAAACCCTAAAACACTACCCCCAGCATGACCCTACACTACACAAACACTACAACACTACCCTAAACCCTAAAACACCACCAACAGCATGACCCTACACTACACAAACACTACAACACCACCCTAAACCCTAAAACACTACCCCCAGCATAACCCTACACTACACTAACACTACAACACTACCCTAAACCCTAAAACACTACCACCGCATGACCCTACACTACACAAACACCACAACACTACCCTAAACCCTATAACACTACCCCCAGCATGACCCTACACTACACAAACACTACAACACTACCCCAAACCCTAAAATACTACCCCCAGCATGACCCTACACTACACTAACACTACAATACTACCCTAAACCCTAAAACACCACCCCCAGCATTACCCTAAACTACACAAACACTACAACACTACCCTAAACCCTAAACACTACCCCTGCATGACCCTACACTACACAAACACTACAACACTACCTTAAACCCTTTAACACTACCCCTAGCACAGCCCTACACTACATTACCACCACAACACTACACTACACTACAAAATCAATACCCCAGCACGACCCCCCACCCCTAAAAATTTAACCCAAACCCCCTTACCTCTCTCTCGTCGTGGTTCCACTCTCCTCCTGGTTCCATCTTCATGAATTCTGGGGGGTTTTCACAACGCAAGTGCATTTACCATACATGCCTTTACAACGTAATTTGTTGTAAAGGTATGTGTGGTAAATGCACATGCGTTGTGAAAAAATGCGGAGTGATGGTATGCGGGGTCAAAGACCTCGCGGAGTAGTGGTATGCGGACTCAAAGTCCGCGGAAAAATAGATTCGGAATAAACGTAGATTACCATCCATTCCAGATAAGATCCAGATACAACCGGAAAGGCGATCTCCATGAGGTAACTCACCAGACTTCAGCAAATAAAACCTTACAAAGTTTACCAGGGGAATAATATCCTGTAATCCCCAGCATTTACTGATTCGGACGTAATCCAGACCCTGTGTGTAATTATTGGGAAGCGCTTTGTGGGGAATTTAACAGAACCCACCCTAGTGACTGAAGGCCCCCAGTTTTAAAAACAACGCATTAGCAGCTGACCAGTATTCTGCCGCTCGTTCTTGCCTGAGCTATTACTAAACATAGGGTCACTTTTTGTGACGTTTCCTTGGTGACAGGGGGCTTGCCTTATGTATAAGGCAGCGTTAAGCCACTTAACGCTGCCTTGTACATAAGGCACCCTTTCATGCTATGTTTAGCGTGAAAGGGGCATGCAGTGGGTGTTGTGGCGGGCGTTCCACTGCAACACCCATTGTATTTGATGCTACCCCCTATGTACAAGTGTGGCGCACATAGGAGGCAGCGCCAAAATTAAGACCAGGTAAATGCTGGTCTTAAGTTGGAGAAACAAGGAGAAATGATTATTTCTCAAATGCATTATTTCTCCTCGTTTTTGCTTTTCCCGTGTGTGCTGCCTTGTGAAGCACACATGAAAAAAGCAAAATGTCATGGTTTGTTTATGTACAGGAAGGTGTCCCTTGCTGTACATAAACAAATCTTTTTAAAAAATGCCATTTTGTAACTTTCATGTGTGCTGCATGAAGAAGCACACATGAAAGTTACAAAATGGCATTTTAAAGATTGTGTATGTGCAGGAAAGGACACCTTCATACACATAACCAAATCTCTCCTGAGCACAGACTCCCCTGCACTCTGGTTCAAGGGTGCCTGCGTTGGCGCTAAGTTGTTAAACTTAGTGCCATCACAGGGGGAAACGCATATACATATTCTTGTAAATATGGTGTAGCCTTGTGTTTCCGAAGAGGCAGAGAGCTTTGTTAAGCCCAGGAAGATAACGACACGCTCCGTCACTTCATTGTACATATCTCCCATAATATGCAGTGTTCGATAAAATAGAAAAAAATGTGCATTTATAAAGGTTTACTGAAATGTGAATGTAAATATGCCTCGAAATACAGTAATTGTAGTATTAACTCATCATGCACGCATTTGTATGTGTGCGGTTATTTTTTGCATTTGTTTCTCACCCATGGACAATGATGTGTATCAATCTATAGTCTTTGTACAATCACAAATTAACACACACGTTGATTGAATACAAATCCCTTCAACAAGAAAACTTCTTCATGCATGATTTAAAAATTGTTGTGTTAAAAAACAACAAGAATATCTACATTTTAAAATGCGTTTTCATACTAAGAACAGCTTTTGAGTATATAGCTCTGAAGCGACTCCTTTTAACTGTCTGCTCTATTGTATCTTGTATGTCTCCTATGTTCTTCCTGTACATTCTGCCTAGATCCCTCTTCTCCCACCATTTGGCTTCTTCTGGACTCTGGCATTATTTTCGAATAGATTTCAGCCTCTTCTTCACCTGGTCCTGTGCGCTTCGTTTAATTCATCTCTGAACACTTTGCTCGGGTGATTTTTTCCCTTTTATTCTGAGTTTCACAAGGAGCTATGCAACTCTTCTTTGAAGGAACAAAAGTACAGTCAGTGCCAGATGGCGTTGGCCCCAGACAACCTAATTTTTTAAGAAGTTTAATTAGGAATGTCTATGCTGGGAGATGACTGGGACACATACAGAATGACTGAATGAATGGAGGATGTCTTGTAGTGAGCAGACTTAACCACAAGGGCATCAAGGCGCAAGCAACATACAAACATAGGGAAACAAAAAGGCTAATGCCACAAAATTTAGTAAGCCTGGGAGAAGAGCCAAGTCTTCAAAAGTTTACGGAAGATCGTTAAAGATGGTTGGCTAGAAAGTTCAACGGGGAGCGAGTTCCATAACTTAGGTGCCGATGTGGAGAAGGCTCTTCCTCCCCATTTCGTCCTCCTGAATCTGGGGACAGTAAGTAGATTTCTGGAGGCTGAGCGGAGGGTTCTGTTAGGGGTATAGAGGGTAATTAGGGACCTAATCCCTTCCAAACCTGAGCCATGGACTGCCCTGTGAGCCAGACATAGGAGTTTAAATAAGATCCTGGCCTGAATCGGCAACCAATGAAGATCTTTTCTGGCCTTTGTTGCAGAAGAACGCCTAGGTAGGTTTAAGACCATCCTGGCTGCGGCATTCTGGACCACCTGGAGGCGCTGAAGTGCTTTCTTGTTAATGCCTGCATATAACGCATTACAATAGTCAAGTCTGGACCACACCAGGGCAACCGTTGATTGTCTACGGGTATCAGGTGATAGATAAGGGGCAATCTTTTTTAGTGTCCGAATGATGGCACAGCATGTGGACACTGTTTTGTTGACTTGAAGGTCGAAAGAGAGGTCAAGATCTATGAGAACTCCCAGATTTCTGGCCAGACGGGTTGGCTGGGGACAGTCCCCCAAGGAAGTAGGCCACCAGTCCCCAGACTAGAGATCGTAACCCCCTCCAAAGACCAAGACTTCCGTCTTTTCTCCATTCAGCTTCAAATAGTTGCGAATCATCCAATGCGCACCTGCTTCCATGCAGGCTCTAAATTTAAGGGCAGAATCTTTTATTGACCCAATGGTAGAGACGATAATCTGGGTATCGTCGGCATACAACAGAATCTGATACCCAAAAGATCGTATAATTTCAGCAAGTGGGGTCACATAGATGTTAAACAAAAGAGGGCTCAACGCGGAGCCCTGCGGGACCCCACTTTGCACCGCCTGGGAAGATGACAAAAATTTGCCCAGTTTAACTCTCTGACTTCTTTGATGTAAAAGGAGGAAAGCAGATTCAGGGTAGTGCCCTCCACACCTATCCCCATTAGCCGATCAACCAAAATTGAGGGGGAAAGGGTGTCGAAAGCTGCCGTTAAATCCAGCAGCACCAACAGCGTGGTCTGTCCTCTGTCAACCTCTGATCTGATATTATTGATCACGACAGTGAGGGCAGACTCGGTGCTATGGGCAGCACGAAACACATGTTGGGAGCAGTCCAGCAGATTCGCACTCTCCAGATATGCGGCTAAGTGGCGATTTAAATGGGCCTCAAGCATTTTAGCAGGGGCTGGGAGCAGAGAGATAGGTCAAAAATTTTAGGACTTCCGGATTCAGAGAAGGGTTTTTTAAAAGGGGTTTCACCACTGCTATTTTCCAGGACCCTGGAAAGATCCCTTCTGAAATGGCTTTATTCATGACCTCCAGCAGAGGGGGGAGAACCACCTCTCTGCAAGCCTTGAGCGTTTTTAGAGGGCAGGGGTCAAGGGGCGAACAGGACTTAGTAGCGTCAAGAAGACGGTTGATATCTTCTCTTGACAGCCGAGGGAAGCTTGCTAGGCAAGAGGGAGAGCCAGGTTCAGAAATCTCAGGGGCGGAGACTGAACGTTGAAGAGGAGATGCCTGAATGGCATCCAACTCCAGGTTCAGAGATTCCAGGGAGCAGTGTATGTCCTCAATTTTAATGAGAAAAAAGCTCGCAATGTTGTCGCACAGCACTTGAGTCTCGACAACAGAGTTAGCCGATTTGGGAATTGACAGAGTGTTAATGATTTTAAAAAGCTCTCTAGATAATTTCAGCGAGGCGGTGATATTGCTGAAATAGCCCATCTTTTCCTCTGCTATAGCATTTTTATATTCCTTTATTGCCTGTTTATGATGGATTTTCCTGGAGGGGTCAGGATTGGCCGTCCAGGATCTCTCCATTTGTCTACATTTTCATCGTAGAAGTCTCAAGCGGTCAGAATACCACGGTGAGGAGGGACTCTTCCTGGCAGAATAACATTTTTTTGGCGGAGCAAGAATGTCTATAGCATTACCAAGGGCTTTGGACAGGCAACCTGCAGCAGCATTGGTCTCTAATGGTAGGGAAAGGTTGGTCTCAGCTAGATATGGAGATAGGGAGCTGTTACAGACTGCTCTGTAATTTCTCCTAGTTTCTCATATACTTCTACTAGCTTGGTTAGGGGCAGGCGAGGTGAAGATGTTTAGATGGAAAGGGACTGCCCGGTGATCTGACCAAGATAGAGGAATCGAGGTTCCGGTCACTAATCTGGAATCATTTGAAAAGATGACATCCAGCGTATGTCCAGCTAGGTGTGTGGGGCCGACAACCAGTTGGCTAAATCCGTAGGCAGACAGACCATCGACCAGCGCCATCGTATCTCTGTCATCTGTCGCTTCCAAATAAAAATTTAAATCACCCAGAATGGTTAGATTGGGCATATTAATAAAATGCTCTAATGTTTCAAGTAAATCCTGGAGGAAAGAGGTCCTGGGGCCCGGGGGCCTATAGCAGAAAATGCCCGAGAAGGAAGCAGTAGGGGTGCACTGTATAGAGAAATGGAGTGCCTCAAATTTATCAGAGGGTGAGGAGAGGGGGTCAATACGGCATGACAAACCCTCTCTACACAGAATTCCCAGCCCTCCCCCTCTGCGCCCAACTCGATCCAATCTAACCATGGCATAGCCCTCGGGAACATAGTCGACCAGATCAGGGCCAGCGGACTCCGATCCCCAGGTCTCCATAATGAAGACCCAGGGGGGACTTCTCTGTGATACAAAATCATTCAGGGCTACGTTATTCTTAATCATAGACCTGGCGTTAATAAGATATCCAGCCTCCATTAACGGACTGTCAGGCACCTTAACAGCTGATGCTCTATTCCTATGTTTCCTGGATTTTCGTGTACCCATTGGTATAGTACAACCACAAAAAGTATTATCAGGGGATCTAGTATTGTGGCATGGTAAAGGGAGTGGTCTGACCGAGAGTAGGGTAGAAAGGGAGTATAACTCACGATCCAGAGAAAGTATAAAACGAGGTTCATTCTTCCTGGGCCCTGGCTCCTCCTTGGCGCTGACGGGCGCAGGCGGGCAGGACTCAGGCACGACTCCGGCACAGGTCCGGCGCGTCCACTGATCGCGTCTGCTGCGCGGAGGCATGCCTGTCCTCTTTTATGCTCCTAGCTAGACTGCACCAAAGTCTTCCTCCCAACCCAAGATGGCTGCTCCAAATCGATCCCCGAGACCGGCCGCCTCAGCACCTAAATCATCTGAGAGCTGGCCCAAAATGCGGGGGATACGGGAGTGCTGGCTCTAATAATGTGAAGGCTCAAAAGTGCAAGTGCGCGGGAAGATTTAAAAGTACAAAAGTGAGTTTTTTTTTAATTTGTGGCACAAGAGTTTTTCGGCAGTTTCTAAGATTCTTGGCACAACGGGGAAGGGTACACAAAGAAAGGCAGTTTATACAACAGAGCAACCTCCCGGCTTCCGGGAGATAAACAAACAGGATTCTTTTATTTGAGGAACTTCTGTGACAGGACGAAGTTGCAGATAGTCCTGCTTTCACGAGCTATGGCGATAATCTTCAGGAGGTGGCGGAGGAGCCACATCTTGAATATAAGCTGATCCCAACCCCCTTGGATAAACATGTAGGGCATAATTTACAACAATTTGGCATAAGGCAGCAAGTGTTTTTGTTGCTCTGCCTAACACTAACTCGAAAGGAGAGGAATGCACATTATTTATGAGATACAGAGCATTTCTGTCCTTTCTGTCGCAGCTGGCACACAATACTTTGCCTAGTGCCAACTTAGGCATCCTTGCAATAATGTCTGCGCTGTTGGCAAGATTGCTTTTGTGCAGCAAAGGACACCTTCCTGAACAAAAACAATCTATGGAGGCATTTTCCTCTTTCTATGTGTGCTGCAGAATGTAGTACACAAAGAGGAAAAAAAGGAGAGAACTAAAAATATTTCCTATTGTTACTCCTATGCTGGAGAGGCATACAGTTTTTAAGCATTCTCAGGTTTACAGATCCTTGTAAATCTGGTAATGCGCCATAACCCAAAGATGTTGCGATGTAACATAACTGCAATGCCCATCGAACGCCTCCATTACACAGTGTGAGGTGAAGCAGGAACTTGAGCTGGACCATTTCTATGAGGTCATGTAAAGTCACGCAAAGTGGCTTTGCTTGACCTCGTAGATATGGGTCTTCACTCTGTGCCACCGGAGCATCATAAATAGTGACGCACCAGCAGCACAAAAAAAAACATAGTTTCCCGGAAATATAGAATACTTACTGCAAATATGCAGCTACCTCTAGAAGCACTGAAGGATAGGTGGGAGAGAGATTTAGAAATCCTAGAGGGTGGAGAGGGGGTGAAGCATGCTGCTATCCATGAGCGGTGGCCATCAGGACAGGATTCCTTCTGGTGCAGCTTAAGGTAATGCACCATGCATACTTTACAGGAACTAGAGCCTCATTTGCAATGATTTGTTGTAGGGCAGCACCACAAGTGTTTACAGATCCATGTAAAAGTGGGAATGTGTCAAAACCCATGGATGTTGCATGGCAACACCCACGGCAAAGCTAATGGAATGCCTTACACCACATCTACAAGGCCATGAAAAGCCACGAAAAGTGGCTTCATTGGTGCACTCTGTGCCTCTGAAGCGTCATAAAAAGTGACGCACAGGCAGTGCAAACAGCTTGTAAATAAGCCCAAAGGTTGTTTTACATGAGGAAAATGGACAATGACAAATGTCTGAGAGGCTGCGATCAAGCTGCGACCTTAACCCACGCCCTCTGGGGCTGTCCATGAATCAGACCATTCTGAACACAGGTGGGTATATAATCCTACAGGTGGCTGGGGAAGGCATGGACCTCAACCCTGCATTGGTTAAATTGGGGATTTCAGAGAACTAAACTATAGAGAAATATATACTACTGTTCTGTAATGTGGTGTTAATTGTGACCAACCAAGACTTTATTAGACTGTGGGGTAGTCTCTGGTGCTGAGATGGTGAGACTGGACTATAAATATGTATTGGTGCATGTTGACCGAGTAAACAGTGTATGCAGCACGTGGCTGCCTACACAAAGCTGGGAAAATCCAGGTACAGTGGATGGATGATCGAAAAAATTAACTGACACTATCAGTGATAGTAACACGACTATACTTCCCCAGCACCAGGAACTGAGTTGTAATGACCGCAGAAGGGAATCAGTTGAGGGTATCTCTTTTGGTCATTCTGCCTCTGAGCACCGTATTTGTCCCTATAAGGGCTAAAATGTTTAATAGTGCCTGTATAAACTGGATTGGTATGCTCAATCTGTATCAGACCCAAGTTTTCTTTTTTGTTTTGCACTACCTTGCAATATTAAAACTTTAATGACATTATTTATAACAATTTTATTTAGTTCATGTTGTGTTCGGCTATTGAAAAGAATAGTCAGTTCCTGGAGTACTCAATTGTTTTTTTAAATTCTGTTTATTAGTTTTTAGTATTCCAGAACATCGATGCAAAAAAACCATAAGAGAGCACAAACCATATTCAATACTTTTTGTTACATATCTCAGTCATTTTCTACAGTAGAGTATTTCCCATCTTATACCCTAAGATTCAAGCAGGCCAATAATTGTTAACATCATTACCTACTTTTCGCTCCTGTCATCGTATTTGCTCTTCCAATTGGGTCCAGATTAGATAACTCATCCTCAGCAACGATACTGTTCCCGCAAGGCCTTTTTAAAAAGTTTTTTTTAACTCTCCCCCCCTGTGTTTGCCTCCCTCTCTCCCCTCCGCCACCCTCATCACATAATAGAATTACTCCAGATCGTCCTGTCTGGGTGCTACTGTTTCTGTTTGATGTGCAGCCAGGTAGGTACTTAAAGGGTCCCATATGTCTTGTGGAC
The DNA here is from genome assembly GCF_964261635.1 of Lissotriton helveticus. Taxonomy (NCBI): domain Eukaryota; kingdom Metazoa; phylum Chordata; class Amphibia; order Caudata; family Salamandridae; genus Lissotriton; species Lissotriton helveticus. The sequence goes on from NC_136063.1 coordinate 946,209,318, forward strand.
GGGAAGTAATGGGCATCAAGTTTGCATATGCTAGGAGCTGGTCCTAACAATATATAAGATCATGAAGCCAGTCCTTGAATTTAGGGGCCCTCCCGCTTCCCTACCTGCATGCTACTTTACGTTTTGCCAACAGTAGTCCTAATGACACATATTTCCTGAATGTGACCTCTATTTTGGCTGTAAACCCCAGTACGGCTACCAGTGTTGTGTCCGGGATGGGGCGCCCATCATCTGTCCAAGCGCCTCTAGCACCATTTTCAGTAGTTCTGAACAGGCTCACATTCCCACGCCAGATGCAAGAACCCTGCTCCCCCACCTCACCTGTCACAACAATCATTTTTTCGAAGCTGAAAGCGATGTAGTGTGGCTGGGGTATAATATATTCTATGCAAATATTTGAAATGTATTTTACGCAGTCTGCTACTTGCCAACACTTCCCCAGTTTGCTGGCAGAAGTACTTCCACTGGTCATCGCTAATAGGGAACCCCGACTCTGCATCCCAGTGGGCTCCTGATCGGGACTATTTGCCTGGGTGGAGAGGTACTACATAGATAGCCTCATGTGTGAAGTTGGTGCTGTGTAATAGCTGGTGGAGCGGGCCGTTATCTCAGGTTCAGCAGGGAAGTCAGGGGTGCCAGTTTTTACGTCTTGTCGTAAGCGGGCGTAGAGAAATAGATCTATAGGGGTTGACTGACGCTCTCCAAAAAACACTTCTCGAGTGCCAACATTGCCATTTTCATATAAGTTGCCCCATGTCAGTTTCCCCGTCCTGCGCAGCATCTGCTTACATCCCGTCTCATGTGTAACTGCGTGATCAGGGTGATGCAACGTTCCCAGCCTGGGGGAGTACAACATTGGTGCCTGCAAGCGTTTTGCAAGGTTTTGCCTTGCCTCGTTTGTGCAATCTACTGTTGTCAGGTTTTTACCCCCGTATCACCTGGAAGAGAAGCCTAGCCCTGCCGTGATCTGGACAGGGGCCATGTATCCCTGTTCCACTGCTAAATGCGGCATATAAGGTGACGGGTTAAGCCAGTATGCCCAAAGTGTGCTTGGGAGCATTGGAAATAGAGCTCCATATCTAGCGCCTTAAATCCTCCCCTCGCAAATGGCTGAGTCAGGAGTTCCCACTTCAGTCTAAGCTGTTTCCCTACCCATGCTGGTTGGTTCAATAGGGCCCTAAGGGTTTTGAAAAAACTCTTACTAGGTGCGTACATAATTTTTAGGAATAGATAAAGTAGTTTCGGGAGGACTACCATCTTAGTCAGGGAGATGCGCCATGCCAGGGATAGAGGCCTAGTGATGGACTCTGTCAGCGCCTCCAGCGTGCGGGCATAATGTTGCAAATCAACTCTTCCTTATCCCTTGATATAGTGATTCCTAGGTATTTGACTGTCTCTTCGCACCATTTTAATGGATAATCAGAGGTAATTCGCCGCAAGAGGGAAAATCTGGGATTTTTCCAAGTTGATGTTGACGCCCGAGATCCTCCCAAAAATAATGAAAAATTCCCTGAGCAATGTGTTAATGCTGATGCTTGGGTCTTGTAGGTACAGTGTAATATCACCAGCATAAAGGGATATTAGAATGTGTCTGGTTGGATACAGCAGTGCATACTCCCTATGATGTTGTCTGAGCTTGGCCGATAGTGGCTCCAAAGCTAGCGCATTAAGCAGGTGTCCCCCTAGTGATCTGGAAGGGAGAGGTGTATAATCCATTGATTAATATCCTCGCTTGCAGCTGAGTGTATAGTAGTTGGATCCAGGATAAGAACGGAATGGGAAAGCCCATCCAGTGAAGCAGGCTCAGGAGTCAAATGCTTTGGTGGCTCCTAAGAACACTGCTACTGCCTCTAACTCCGGTTCAATATCTTGCATTAGGGCACATAGAGTGCGAAGATCATAAGACATCGCTCTCCCAGGTATAAATCCTGACTGATCAGGCAAGACCAGTGCACTCATGAGTAGGTTCAATATGTTTGCTAGCACTTTTGCCTACATTTTCGTGTCACAGTTTATCAGCGACAAAGGTCTGTATGAGTCGCATTTATCGGCTGGTTTCCCAGGCTTAGGTATGGATCGTATGAGTACTTCTCTCAGTGTCTCCAGAAGCACTCCTCCTCATAGAGCTTTTTCAGTATTGGGAAGTGGCTATCGATGTATGTTTTGTAGAATTCTCCAGTGAGACCATCCGAGCCAGGGGCACAGCCTGATCTCAATTGCATTATCGCAACTCGCATTTCTTCTTCTTCAAGCTCGACAGAGAAGAACTCTCTTTGTCCATCTCCTAGCCAAGCCAGGGCTGTATCCTCAAAATATGTTTCATTTTTTTTTAATGTTTTTATTAGGTTTTTTTAGACAATTTTATTTCCCCCTGAACCGAGGCTAAGGAGCACAACATTACATACAATCAATCAAAATTTCTACAGAAAAGACAAATAAAAAACAAAAAAATAAATGATAACAGCGAGGGGCTAGGCAGACATCAGGAATAAAACAAACCTAAAGTATAGCAAAAACATATCAATAAACAGTCCATCTCCCTGTACCATCATATTATCTTAAATCTCCTCCTTCCAAATAGTTATTGGCTCCCATATTTTCAATCCCAACTTCCTCCCCTTCTTCCCTTTTCTGGCATAGATTGCTTATTCCAAATTATATATGTTAAGAATCCTGGCTAGCCACTGTTGATATGTCGGTGGTACTGGGTCGAGCCATGCTGAAGCGATACACAATCTAAATACAGCCATTGCTACAAAAATAAAATAGCAACCTTCCCCCTGAGTACCATCCGGATTCACACCCAACAATATTAACAAGGGGGTTAAGTTAACTGGTATTCTTAATGCTCTTTGTACAAAACTCTGAATTTCTTTCAGTATTATGGATAAGTGTGGACAGGTTGCAAATATATGTACTATATCGGCCTGTAATATGTTTGGAATGCTATAGGATATGCCCTTTGTGACACGTATAGGGCAGTGTAAAATGTATAGAATGCTTTTAGGGCCAGATGTAGGTAATTCTATTTTACCGATTCATAAATACCGAATTTTACCGATTCGGTATTTATGAATCGGTAAAATAGAAGGGGGGAGATGTAGGAAGAATCGGTAATTGAATTACCGATTCTGTAACAATCGGTATTTACCGAATCGGTAAATACCGATTCGGTAATGCCCATTGATTCCTATGGGCATTGAAGCCCATAGGAATCAATGGGCATTACCAAATCGGTATTTACCGATTCGGTAAATACCGATTCCAGCAAGGGTGCAGAGGGTGTCACTTTGACACCCTCTAGCACCCCAAATACTGGCATGTGCCATGTGGCAGACAGACATGCCCTAAGGGCATGTCTGTCTGCCACATGGCATAGGTGTGCATGCACACCTGGATTCGGTATTTTACCACCCAATTGAATTGGGTGGTAAAATACCGAATCTGTAAGCCCTTAGGGACTCTGAAGAGTCCCACCTACATCCCGAAATTACCGAATCGGTAGAATTACTGATTCGGTATTTTACCGATTCGGTAAATTTACTGATAGGTAAATTTACCGAATCGGTAAATGTGGCCCCCTACATACCAAAAACCCATTTACCGGTCAGTAACGGCCGAAATCGGCCGTTACCGATCGGTAAATGGCCACCTACATCTGGCCCTTAGTATGTCTGGTGCATCCCTGCTCATTTTCCCATCTGGTTCTTCAAGTTCTAGTATTGTGTTAGAGAACCGTGGTTTCCGAATTAGCTTCGCTAATGCCTTGCCCGGCCATTCTCCCTTCCACAATCGTCGGGCTTGATAGTACTTCCCACGAAACAGGCACTCCCTATCAGCCATAACCTGATAGTCTGACACTGTATCCCTTATTTTCCCCCGCAAATCTGCATCCGGGGCAGCACCTCTCTGGGTCTCCATTCGATGGATATCTGCTTCTTGTTTACGTAGTGTGGTGCGGATATCTCTCAGTATTCCCCCTCCCTTTGTAATACATATTCCCCGAACAGTTAGATTATAGGCCTCCCATACCATGGCGAGTATAGAAGCTGCATCTATATTTCGTTCAAAGAAGTCTGTAATTTTGTTTTGCAATTCTAGCCTAAAGGGGGAATCTAAAAGGATGTGAGGGGGCAACCTCCAGCTTTGGTATGGCACAGTTAAAACTGGGGGGATCCGTCATTATCACTGGGGAGTGGTTGGAGTATGTACAGCGTAGGTGGTGTGCCTGCAGCACCCATGATTGTATCCCTTTTGAAATGAGCCAATAATCTATGCGTGACCACGAAGAGTGTACCGATGAGTTGCAACTTTGGGGCTTCGAAAATCTAGTTCCTTTAGTTGAAGCTCAGAACAAGTTTCTGAGGGCTTTGACCGACCTTCCACAATCGACACCTCTTAGACCATTACTTGCAGATCTGGGTTGTGTTTCTTTTTAGGAGGCTGCATGTTTTATACATCTTGCCTATTAGAGAATACTCTGGACTACCCCGGAATTAGCTCCTTTTGCACGAGCAGTTAAGCATATTAGAGAAACTGATGAATCCAACAAAATCACATGGTTACAAAAGATGAAGGCCACTTTATTGGATATGGGCCTCATCCATTTGTTGGAGTACCCTGAAGGGAATTCGTTCCCTTCCAAAATACATTTTAAAGCAATATACAGGGACATCGTCAGCCAAAAGTCTCTGTCTTTGGTGTATGGTGCTTCCCTAACAGGTCTCTTTTTGGATCATAAAATTGAATATAGGCTGGAGTATATTGGGATACCATCATGAGCCCTAGGAAACTTTATCACCAATTTAGAGTGGGCTCTCTCCCCCTTAAATCTTTTACTAAAAAGTGGGGGATCAATCAAGAAACAAAATGTCACCTTTGCCCATGTGAGGAAGAGACCTTATTGCATGTTCTGTTTGTATGACCTGCATACAAGGGCCCTCGTCATAAATGGCTTAAACCGCTTTGTGCTATAATAGGAACAAGATCTTGTCAAACAGTTTTGCATATCTTAAAAACTGATACTAGTGAAGTCATAGTTATTGCTATGGCTACATTTTGGAGCTGGACGTGGGCCCTTAGAAGGATTAGTTTGCAAGGTTCTACGTAACATGATTGTGTTGAGTGTACTGTGTTTTAGTCTTTTCTAGTATATTCTGCTCATAAGAATGAAGTGTCTAGCCACAACTTGTGTAATTAGACATAATGTTTTTTACTATGAATTTTTATTTGGTTTTAGGAGGAAAGGATTTACAAATATTTTATTGCTGACGTGTTTAGAATTTTAACAGAATCCTACTATGATATGTTTAATATCTCTTTAAACAAAAAATAACTACCATGAATTTTAACTATTTTGTATGGTTATATGTGTCTTTTATTATTATTTATGATCGAATAAAGATGAATTTGAATTTGAGTTGCATGTGCCTTCCTTGCTGCCTTGGTTTAAGGTGCGCCAATCATCCGACAGCTCATGCCTATTCATTATGTCTCTCAGCTGACCCTGAGCGCTGGTGTAGTGTTGGGCCTGGGGGTGCAATCTGTCTATCGTTGGGTCTAATGTTACATTAAAATCCCCCCCATATAATATGAGTGGATCCTATGTGTACAATTTTCTCCAACAGCGTCCTAAAAAACTCTGGGTCGTCCGTGTTAGGACCATTGCAGCATGCCAAGGTTATGGATTTTGATGCTAGTTTGCCCCACATCAGACAGTATCCCTTGCGGGTCTTGCATAGATCCCATTGCTACGTATGGGACGCAGTTCTTTATGAGGATGGCTGTTCCCCATGCATATGTGGAGTAAGTAGCGAAGCTCCGATGGGCTGCCCATTTGGACTAAATGTTATAGGGGTAGTGGAACTCGAATGGGTCTCCTGGAGCATGGTGTGATGGATATGGTGTCAATCTAGATACGCTAATATGTGTCACCACTTACGCTGTTTGCCCAGCCCTCGATTAATCCATGTTCAAAAATTATATCGGTGCAAGACTGAGTTGTCAGTCATGTTCGTGCATTATGGTCAGTTTGTATACACTGATGTCTCATACTCTCTATTCTGTTGTACAATAACTGTGCATTTTTCACCTTCTGTTATGGTTGTTCTGCTCTCAAATCTAACCTCCCTTTCCCTTACCCTCCCCCTCCCACACCAGCATCCCAAACTTGCTGTGATCTATACTCCTACCTATCCCTCTGCAAGAAATTAACCAAACTGCAGTGCTGTAGCCATTTGCGGTGGTGGTACATAACTGAAGTCATAGGATACTGGCTAGATTCCTTGAACGCAAGCAATTCGTTACCCACACCAGGTGTAATGTCCAAGCCTTACTGGATTTATCAAGACCACCTGCATGATATCAATCTAATAAAGATAAAAGAAAAAGAACAAAAAACTTTAGAAAACAAACCATGTTAAGTCAACAATACCAAGAATCAAGAAAATAGTCCAGGCAGAGTGACTCCCTTCTGATTCACAACCTCGGAGAAACAGCTTGGCCTGTAAAGATAGACCCTTCTGCCTGCACTATCCTGTCCTCCATGAATTACTGATTATGTGTGGACTGCTGGGACAAAGTTACACCCCCTTTCCCGCCACGGATGCAGTTGAACCTCCTACCTGAATCTGTCACTGACTGTATCTGCTAAGCAGCTCCGATACTGTGTACACCTATATGGTTTTCAAATATGTGGTTGATATGAAAAAGCACTAAAACAGGTATATACCATGGTAGGTTCAGTGCCCACTATCCCAAAGAAAGCCCTAGCTAAGGTTGCTTATGTGTCTCTCAACAAGAGAGTCAAAGAACTGCTGATTCTCTTTTCAGTCAGTGATGACACCCTGAGTGCTTTCAAGGGCCCTGTGAAGACTTCTCGGTATTTATTCATATTAACCACTTATAAATCAAAATATGTGATGGAGTTACACACAGACAGTGCCAAGGTCCAGATGAAAGCCCTATGACTCCATTGGGGCAGTCTATAATTGACTGAAACATGCCAACCACCTAAGAGAGTATACATATTCCCCAATATTTTATTAATGTGACACACTGAGGACAATAACAAAACAATTGTGTCCACCAGTAGGTAGATTTCATTACATATTTCCCTTGTTCCTTTCTGTAGGACACCTTAAAAGTAGGGCATACAAACATGAAGGGTAAAAGTTCACTTTGGGACACAACCGGACCAGTGTGAGGATGATGAAGCATGCTATTCTTCAGGTTGGTGAGGGTTGTCATCCTCTATAATGTAAATGTTTTCACCAAATACCATAGGGATAAAACACATATACATAACCTCTTTATTTTTGTATGCCCTGGAGTATAATGTGATTAATCTTAACAGGTGTTTGGTATCACCACTATTAATAAAACCATTCCCTTCTTATAGTGAATCATGCTTGAGGCAGTGTATCTTTATTTGTGGTGAAGCAGTTGAATACATCATTTGGCATCTAAAGGACCATGGTATGTCACCATCAGAATTTTGCTGTGCTTGTGGCAATGTTAGTGAACAGATGTTTACCTATGAGGATTTTTTTTTTGTCTTGAACACACTGTATTCCTTACCTGTGTGCCAGTGACTCCTGTTATACTGCCTGGAGCAGCTGCTCTGTCTTCTTCCAAAACTGCATTCTGGTGGTGCTTCTTACACTGAGGAAGTAATCTGTGAGGATAACTTTCCATAAGAGTGCTGACTGGGATAGTGGTAAGAGCAATAAACGTTATTCCTAAAGCAATGTTAGAACGTCTGATTGCACTCTTTACCCTTGGTCTGGAGGAGACCGCTTTATCTTTCTATCTGCTGGTACCTTCTCTGCCCTTTTACCAGAATGCTGTCCGGGCATCTTCTTGCCCTAATAACATCTGACCTGTGATGTTCCCCTATAGCTGGAATCTTGTGGCACCTGTCACACTCCAAATAGGTTGGACAACTAACAATTTACTGAATTTACTGAAGTTGAGGGTGTATGTTGTTGCAGATACAAGCTCATATGATATATCAGGTATGTGGTCTCGAGTTTACATACCCTGATTCATCTGCTATCTGTACTTTCAAGGTATTGATAAAGAACTGGAAAATGCTGAAATGTCTGACCCAATAAAATGTATTGCAAATTTGCGAATTTCACACCAGTGTTGCTTAAAATTAACTTCTCCCTACCTTTGGAATTTGAAAAGGCCCACAAGATCCACTACTGCAGTGCATCCAAGAAGTACTCCTCAGTTCACATTGCAGTCTATTTTGTACACCATCAGCGAGCTATATAGGTTATGAATGTCACAATGAGGTATGGGCAGTACTCACTAAAGGTCCACAAGATCCACAATTCTACCAACTTTTCTCAAGATAAGAATCTCAGGTAGAAAATTATTTCTGGCTCTATATCCACTACTGAGGAAATGTGACATTTGCTGTGGCCTGAGCTATGCTAAATGACTATCACAATTGATGACCAGACCACAGAATACTTCAAAACTAGGGCACCGGAATGGTTTTATTCATTTATTTAATATTTCTACATAGAACAGCAAGACAGCAAGTCTAAATAGTATCAACCTGCTGTACACATAACCAACTGTTTTAGATGATCCTTCTTATGAATGAGATGCTTTCATGCAAATTGCTACTGGAATCCAAAGAGGATTAAGAACAAATATCTACATGTTGAATTCAGAATAAAGAACATAAGGATCACCATTTGTGAAATCGGAGATCATTGCGATAGGGGGATTAAAACATATAGCCTTATTACGAGTTTGGCTGATCAGTGGACTGCCGTACCGGTGGTCTTGTCATGGAGTGGTTGGTGGTCCGACCCCTGTATTATGAGTTGGGCAGATTCTGAGACCGCCAGCAGACTGCTCGGTTCGCAGTCGGGGAAAAGTTGCCTTTTCCATGAGCTGACCGTGGTGGTCCAACTGTCTGCTCCAGGGTGCGGTGACAATGGATCTAGGGGCCGATTAGGATTGCGGTGAATCCGCATCCTCCAGGCCGGCGGAAGCCACCGCCGGCTCGGAGGATGCGGATTCACCGCTGCGGTGCCTACAAAGACCCCCCAGATTAGGATGGCTGGGGGGTCATCGGCGGACGGGAAGACCGTACGCCGCTTTTCCGCCGCTGTCGCCTTCCGACCGTGGCAGAAAAGCTCTATTATGGTGGCGGTGTCACAGCAGGATCTTCACCATGAGGATTACAACCCTGTTTGCAACAATCTACAGATGAGTCCTTTTCATACCATATACCCATTGCCAGGACTGTCCACATATCGGCCGGATCCCGGGAATGGGTAGATGGTAATTTTTCCACATGTATCATCCATATGTGTGCATCCATTATAGGTGAAAATCAGGGGGTAGTATTGCATAGAGGGAAAGAAGGGGGAAACAGAAAGAAAGTTGGATGAGAGTTTCAAAACGCAGGAAATGTTAACTAGGGTGACAAAAAGTGAGAGAGAGGGTGAATGTAAGTAGGATGAGTCAGAAATAGTTTTAGTTCCTTGGTAAACATGTTATCAGTTTACCTGAGCCAGGAAGGGGAGGGAGGCTTGGAGTTAATAGAGGTGCGAACCATAAGCATGAAGATCAAAGCAATACCAAGAATGAAGCTGAGTCAGACTTAACTTGTAAAGGACAGCCGAGCCAACTCAGATGGGGCTGAAACATTTTAGCTTGGAGCTGTCTACTAAAGGAAAGCAGGTCATTGTTAGATCTGAGATCTTGCAGTGGTGAGTTCCAAAGGGATGGAGCAGCACCAGAGAAAAACTGCTTAGCAGCTCCACGATGTAAGAGTTTTTTTTTCTATTCCAGCTGGAAAGTGGCTTTGCTTCGCAGATTTTTCTCTCTAGAAGATAGTTTTAGTGTGCTGTGGATGAATTATGGTTGTTTTTTCACGGAATGTTTTGAAAATAAAGCAGGCATCTTTAAGCTTAATGATTGCTTTCAGGGGGAGCTAATGTAAGTCTCTTAGTCCTGGGCGATATTGTCAATTGATTTTGTTCCAGAGACTACCCTGATCTCTGAGTAAAGAACTGCTTTTAATGGCTCAAGGCTTAATTTACACACTCCTATCAGAGTTGAGGTCCAGTAATTGATGTAGGAAACTCCAAGAACATGAACAACTAACATATATGGTGAGATGGTTCATCTGACCAGTAACCTAGAGTTTGTACCACCTTTGCTGAAGAGGGACAGACTCATGTTGCTCATATTGATCCTATTTATTGATCCTATTGTTTGGATGTCAGATAGCTAGTTGAAATGGTGTTGAATGTATATTTGTGTGTGTGTGCGCGCGCTCATGTATGTGTGTGTATTCACCATGGCAACAAGTTTATTGAAAATGCGGCATCCAAAAAAACGCTATTGAATAATTACATCTGATACCGTTTTCTGAAGAATTAAAAAACGCTGCAGCATCAAATATGCGCTACAGGGATAAATGAGCAAAAAACTAAAAGGCATATTACCAACAACCAGCGATAATTATCGCTGTGTTGGCTTAGCGGCAATATTATTATCGCCGAGCTCCGTCGATTTGTATCGCAGATAAACCTTGCTATTATCAAGGTTTATCTCAAAAGCGATATAAATCGGCAGTAATGCATGAATATCGCAGAAAATTCAGCGATATTCATGCATTACCGAGCTAATGCTCTTAGCCATGTTATCCACCCACCATTGGATAACATGGCTAAGAACTGCTCTGGGCAGGCGTTAGCTTTTGGAGATATTCACGCTTAGCGCAAATATTTCCAAAAGTACGCCTTTGTAGGTAATAGGAGATAGCGATGTTAGCGACTGTTTACAGTCGCTAACATCTTGGCACGCCCACTTTGCATGTCATTAGCGATAAATATTGCTGACATGCAAAGTGGGCCCCAAGATGATCGTTATCTCCTACTAGCTGTCGCTAACTGGTGTTAGCGACAGCTAGGTAATAGGGCGATATAATTATCGCTGCTTTAGCGGGAAAAATTCCCGCTAAAACGGCGATAAGGCCCTTGGTAATATGCCCCAATATAACAAGTCAATACTTTTTACTCCATTTTTCTACTTTAAAATAGGTTGAACAGAATTTGACATGTTTTTCTTTTTCTCTTCACTGGTGTTTACACTGTTACCCTGTAGGGCATATTAGCCATGCAGAAAATTCCTAAAACCCCTTAATGGACCTCAAGAGAAATGTCATGCTTAGCCTCTTAAGTGCAAATGTGATCAAAAGGATGTCACTCTGATTTGGATGCACAAGCCATTACTGCAGACACCTTTGAAGATGAGAAACCAGGCTTCATTTGTTAAGGTAATGTTGTGATAATGAACATTTTGCATCCCAGCTTTCACAGTTTTGTAAAGCAACCTTACAGACCGTGTTTGTTGTTAAATGACAATTGCACTGCTAATTTAATTTAAGCTCACTGTGGTTTTAATCACAAGACCAATGTGATCAATTTCTAATTTATTGCCGAGCTGGCTTTTATTTGTATGTGGGTTTCCATGAATGGGTGTATTAACATATGTGAGGCAATACTCCTTTTTCATGCTGTAGACTGACATTTTAGCAGTTTGATTTCGATCCAGAAGGATTTTTTTCAGTGAATACTCTGTGAGTACTTTTGTCTTATTCCTTGTTATGTTTGTATGCTTATCTAGAGAAAACATACTTAAGGAAACGTGCTCTGGAGAAACGTTCTTCGTTTTTCAAGTGTATAGCATCAAAAGCATGACTAATCCTGGTGAATACCCTGAATTCTCGAGAAAATGTCTTTAATCAGTTTTTTTCAAGACCATGTGGCTACCTTCCTTCTCATTTATTCGGGAACACGTCTGTACTCTCCTTCTCCCCCATCACTTTGCACCTTCACTTTATTTTCATTGTGGCGGGGATGGCACCCCCATCATTCCCCTCCTTTTTCTTCTCCTCCCTTCATTCCTCTTTCATTACCCTGGCTGATGCTGTTTCTCCTTCCCTGAGCTATGTCTTTGCTTTATCTATTGCCTCTACGCCTCCTACGCCCTGATACAACTAATCTTGCACGTACCCTTGAACCTCTACCTTACTTAGACCCTAGCATACCATAGTACTGGTGTGTATATTGTATACATATGGATAGAGGTTTAAGTACCTCTACCTATTATTCGCCTAGATCGATAATGATACTCCTACTTATATTTGCAACTCACACCGATTAATATACCCTTGTTCTGCTGTGCATGCCTTTATCCGAGTAGCGTTACCCTAATTTATACCGTAGCTACTATACTCCTAACTCTCACTTACTATACATTCCCTAGCACCTCTTATTTAGCACCACTACTCTTTACCTTTACACCAGTTTCTCTATTTTCACTTGTAATGACTAGACCTATATACATGCTAGTGTTAGTTCCTGTACTCTTATTTCACTTTCTGTTGCCATAGCTTTGGAATTGGGTATCTATGATATTCATTCATAACTATGGTATATCAAACTAAAGCTTCCTGTAAAGCCAAGAACAGGTCATTTGCATTAACATAATACTTCCCCTCCCACAAATGCATCAGTTGAAAAAAAATATTATGAATTAAAATAGTAACTGCTAATTGATTATCTATTGTTTCTACATTTCTCTCAAAAAAGGCGCGTTAGCTGTGTTCATTCTCAGGTCTCAGGCTATGGTAGTTGAAAACAGCATACAGCTAAATGACAAAGGCATGTAATAGGTAAAAAAATAGTACCTCTGTATTACGTATGTACTCTTACATGTCTTTACATGCATGTAGTACTAATTCCTATACTCATAAATGCTTTTATGAATCTGTCCCTACTTCCACAATAATTAAGGAGAACACAAAGGCCACCATGAAAAAATGAAGTGCAGTCTCTTGATGAGGGGGCCCTGTAAACAGAGAGATGCACGCATTCTGGATACTGTCATGATCATCCATCTGTGCAGTAAGTGACATCACTGGACTTCCCATCATCTCTCTGCACAGAAATTACATTGCTGCATTTCCCAACATCCTTCTGCAAAGGAAGTGACATCCCTGGTTTCCACTAAAACCATCCTTAAAATAAGAACCCAAGAAAGATGCCTTCATGTGATTGGCATTGTTCCCTACAGGTGGTGACAGCACTGTATTACTCATTTTCAATATGTACAGGAAGTGACAACACTTTCTTCAGTGTCCATATGCCAATCAACTTTTCAGGGCATTACCATAGCACAGGCTTTCCAGCAAACAGCAGACACAGACATTGGTATTGCCTGTTTGGGCTGTTAGGACGGGGAAGGGCATTGGGCCAGAAGACCTGTTACTCTAAAACACACAAGGTAAAATATAAGCTGCCATCTACCTCACAAATACCACATATTGCCAATCCCCACTTATCAGACCCATACCTAGATGACCCAAACACCCACATAACATTCCCAAAACACATAGACTCATCTTTGTAAACATTCACTCAACTACCACACAGCCTCAAACTAATGTGCACACATTATAACTTATGCTGACTAATGTGTACCCCGCAGTATGCCACACACAGGCTATCACACAAAATATAACAGACCTCATCATCTTTCTGAAGTTTGACTGTCTTCATCACAGAAACATGGTTCACCCACACATCCTTCCACATCTTAGATATCCATCTTCCCACAGGATATAGCGTCCAGCTTGCGGACTGTGAACACAGGAAGGGAGAAGACCTCGCTGTCATCCATAAATCCTCATGGATCTCTTCCTAGGCAAGTAAATATACTCAACTTCATGACATGCCATTTCCCACTGTCTGCAACTCAGACCACTACCTTCCATTGTATCCACGGGTCCATAAAGCAGAACAGGGACTTTCTTTCTGAATTCTCAGGTCTCCTCCCCACTTTGTCCATTCAACATCGCCACACCACCCTCTTGGGTGACTTGCACCAGAAAGCATCCAAAAGCATAAAGAGGCACTCTCGTCAAGCTCATTGACACAGTCAACCCTGTACAATGTGTCACGCAACCAACACACTCTCTAGGCCACATCCTCAACGGTATCTTCTCAACATCACCAATATCCAATGTAATCTTCACACACCCGTAGACTGGACTGACTATTTGCCATCCCCATCTCCTTACACAGCATTCTACCAACAAACCAAGGTCAACACAAAAGAGAAGACCAAACTTTCAGATACTTCAAATAATTCTCCATAGAACTCATCTCTCACTGAATTTGCGAATTTCACACCAGTGTTGCTTTAAATTAACTTCTCCCCACCTTTGGAATTTGAGAAGGCCCACCAGATCCACTACTGCAGTGCATCCAAGAAGTACTCCTTAGTTCTCATTGCAGTCTATTTTGTACACCATCAACGAGCTATATAGGTTATGAATGTCACAATGAGGTATGGGCAGTACTCACGAAAGGTCCACAAGATCCACAATTCTACCAACTTTTCTCAAGATAAGAATCTCAGGTAGAAGATATTTCTGGCTCTATATCCAATACTGAGGAAATGTGACATTTGCTGTGGCCTGAGCTATGCTAAATGACTATCACAATTGATGACCAGAACACAGAATACTTCAAAACTAGGGAACCAGAATGGTTTTATTTATTTTATTTTATATTTCTACATAGAACCGCAAGACAGCAAGTCTAAATAGTATCAACCTGCTGTACACATAACCAACCGTTTTAGATGATCCCTCTTATGAATGAGATGCTTTCATGCAAATTGCTACTGGAATCAAAAGAGGATTAAGAAAAAATATCTACATGTTGAATACAGAATAAAGAACATAAAGAACATTTGTGAAATCAGAGAGCATTGCGACAGGGGGATTAAAACATATAGCCTTATTACGAGTTTGGCTGATCAGTGGACTGCCGTACTGATGGTCGGGTCATGGAGTGGTTGGGGGTCCGACCGCTGTATTATGAGTTGGGCAGATGTGAAGATTGCGACCGAAATTCTGAGACCACCAGCAGACTGCTCGGTTCTCAGTCGGGGAAAAGTTGCCTTTTTCATGAGCTGACCGTGGTGGTCCAAATGTTTGCTGCAGGGTGCGGTGACAATGGATTTAGTGTGTGTACTCACCCCTTTCTTGTTCCTCCAGGCAGAGTCCAATGTGGATCTCTTTTTATTGTTGGTCCCTCCTTCCCAGCAGGATCTTCACCATGAGGATTACCACTCTGTTTGCAACGATCTACAGATGAGTCCTTTTCATACCATATACCCATTGCCAGGACTGTCCACATATAGGCCGGATCCCGGGAATGGGTAGATGGTAATTTTTCCACATGTATCATCCATATGTGTGCATCCAACATATATACAGTCAAAATGCACACACAAGGAACTATATATGTGGAAAAAGTACTCACCAGTGCTGCAAGATCTCCAAAGACACACATCTAGCACTGTGGTCAACTCGTAATATGGCGGTGTTGGGAATGCCAGGGATGCGGTCTTCTGGTCACAGACGCACTTCCCTGGTGGTCAGACCAGCAGACTTGTATGAGGCCTTTAGTAAAATTATGTGTCAGGCTCAATAGAATGTAGAAGTAGAGAATGGAATCCATTATGGGTGAAAATCAGGGGGTAATATTGCATAGAGGGAAAGAAGGGGGAAAAAGAAAGAAAGTTGGATGAGAGTTTGAAAGCGCAGGGAATGTTAACATATTATCATAACTAGGGTGACAATTGACACAATCAACCCTGTACAATGTGACATGCAACCAACCTCTCTAGGGCACATCCTCAACGATATCTTCTCAACATCACCAATATCCAATGCAATCTTCACATCCCCTAGACTAGACTGACTATTTGTCATCCCCATCTCCTTACACAGCATTCTACCAACAAACCAAGGTCAACACAAAAGAGAAGACCAAACTTTCAGATACTTCAAATAATTCTCCATAGAACTCATCTCTGACTGTATAAACTCCAAATCTGATGCCAACACCTTCTACACAACATCAACACTTTCTGGAAATCAATGTGTAAATCCATGCCCTTATTAAAATACGGAAGTGCAAACTGAATCCTTCAGCACCCTGGGCCTCTAAAGATCTTGCTGATGATAAGTAATCCATCTACAGACAGGAGGGAAAATGGAAGAAAAACAGAGCTTACAATGATTTCATGATACTGCAGTCCTACATCGCAACATGCAGACAGCTCATCATGTCAGCCAAAGCTAAGTACTATGCCAACGCCATATATGACACCACCAACAGAAGCAGAAAGATTTTCAAGACAATCCAGCACTATATCAACCCCTTGACAGACCCACCTATTCACTCCAAAGAAACATGCAATGCCATCAACCTGTCTTCAATGAGAAAATACAGAAGATCTGACAGCACATTGACAACACCAAGTCTGCTTCATCTCTTACTCCCACCCCTTCCTGTATAATCCTGCAATGGTTAGACTTCAGAGCCCTATCTCTCACAGATCTCACTTCACTGACATACTCAACTCCCTCACTGCTACTTCTTATGAAGATAAAGATATATCTTCATCCTTCATCCTTTATCCAGGCTCTCTCTGGGGATTCTCTCTCACTGCTTCTCAGTATTGTCAATGTCTCCCTCACTCAAGGTTTCTTCCCAGTTCCCATGACAGGTCAGATTCTCCCACTGCCAAAGAAATCTACGGTTTAAGGCGTTATTAATGGCGGGTGAGTGCATCCCTGCATGCTTTTTTAAATATCTTGCACTTCTAAAGCATTCCCTATTTTCAGAAAAGCCAGGTTTTTCCATTTTGCCTGGTGCTTGAAATTACCTCAATAAGATCTGTTGCTGGCTGTATATTAATATTGTTTGCATATTGTATTTACATCATGTCAAGCATAATGAAGATGTGATAGAGAAGTCAGGCAACTCCAGGGAGTCGGGATAGGAAATAAGAGACATGGAAAGTAGAAGAAAGACTGTTGGCACAGGAGACATCCAATGGCTTTAGAGGGGTTTCCTCTGACAAGAAGGAACTCAGAATCAGAAGTAGGAAGGACTGCCAAGATTAAAGGAGTTAATGGATCTCAAGGAGAGCTCAACTTACATTGGAAACTACAATGAGAGGAGAACCGGCACAACTTGGAAGAACTGAGGCCAGTCAGAGTCCAGTGGCCATGAACCATGAACCATGTGAGTGCTAGATAAGAAACTTCCATAGACTTACCTGATGATATTGTCAAGAGACCAGCAACCAGGGAGTGCCACCTGGTACTGCTCCTGGACAGCAGCATAATCAAGTTTTATCTTGTTGTTTTCACCAATGTAAATTCCCATATGTCCAGACCCTTATTTTCACAAAGTGGCAAGACTTAAGGGATGAAAATATAACTGATCCAGAGCTCAGTTTCCACTAATGTGGCCTTAAAAGAACACAATGAGAAACTCACTGGTAATTAGGAATACTACCTACATACTATTGGAAAGATCAGGGTAAATGAATAATAACCACCCCTTTTTCTTCCCTACCCTATAGTTTATAGAGCACTGTTATTCATGGTAATTAGTTTTTCCACTGGTAATTGAGTCTTACGATGAAACAAAAGGAATAGAGAAGTGTTTGGCATCTATTACTTGATTGATCAATACAACGGCAAGATGAATCAATGTTTGCCAATAAAATAATTTCTCGTTATTTGGACATACGAGTACCTGAAATTGGACCACTTGTGGTAAAATACAAAATCTGATTATTTGTTCCAAATCTAACAGCGGCGGCTCCGGCCCCCAAGGTGTAAGAGCATTGCCCCACTGCTTTTCACAGTCAAGAAAAGGAAAAATAAAATGATATTAACTTCGTTATTATCATTTTATTTGTACCTGCTGCAACGTCTCGGTGGGGCAGGCGGATCTACTATCTACTTGGAGAATGCGCCGGTGCTAAGGCGAATACAGACTAATAGTACTAAAGTTATAGGCTAAACCGATGGGTTTTTAGATGTTTGTTAAAGGCAATCGCATTAGGTATATTTTTAAGTTAGGCAGGAAAGTGGTTCCAGATCGGTGCAACAAGGACCAAGAAGGAAGATCCTCTTCGTCTCAATCTTTTAAAGCAAGGAATCACCACCAGCAGTGCAGCGCACAGCACAACATTACCAGGCATCGGATCTCCTCCCACTGCAGCAGGAGCAAGGTCATCGAAACTCAGTGGTCAGAGGCTTTCACCACCTCCCAACCCGAAGCCTCAACAACAGAACTCAACCAGGCTGTCCAGAACTTTGCCACCTAAATCACTGACACCACCAGCTGAGCCACCCCACTGAAACCTACAAAATCCATCAAGACCTCCAAACAGGCCAGCTGGTACACCCCAGAACTCAGGACTAGCAAGCGTAACTTCTACCAACTTGAGAAACAATAGCTCACCACCAAGCACCCCACTGACAAAGCAGTTCACAAAACATCTCTCAGCAACTATCACCGCACATCAAAGAAACCAAAAATGCAGCCATCACCACCTGCATTGACTCCGCAGCCAACCACACAAAGGAGCTCTTCAAAATAGTCAAAGAATTCTCCAACTTGACAACCATAGAGAATACCATCCACCCCTTCTAAGAGCTCTGTGACACCCTCTCAGACTATTTCCACAGCAAGAATGCCAACATCTATAACAATTTCAACCTCCATCCCACTACCCTCAACCCCAATGACCTCAAACAACCAGCGAATATCAGCCATCACCATCTGGTCTCTGCGAGCCACCTCAACCATCATGTCTTCCAATCAACTCTGGAGCGCTCACCAACCCCTGCCCCGCCACCTCTACAAGCTTGTAATAAACCCAATCAGCACACAACTCAACAGCATTGTCAACACCTCCATTTCCTCTGCAACCTTCCCAGATGGAAACACACAGGCATTAGACCCCTCCTAAAGAAGGCCTTTGCCAACCCCAGGAATCTAAAAAATGATTGTTGGATATCCCTGCTCCCCTACCCACCCAAAGTACTTGAGAAAGCTATCAACCAGAACACACCAAATTCTTGGAACAAAACGACCTAATGGATGGCTGCAAATCAGGATTCCATGTCAACCAAAGCACTGAGAGATCAATGAATTCAAAAAGCCCTGCTGGTTTAAATATAGAAGAGGACTTACATACTCACCTGTACAAATATAGTGGACAGGTACTGTTGAATTGAATATGTTCAGTTATGAATTTTAGACTTGTCAATAGATTGCTGCTTATATTCCCATTCTTTCTTTTGTAGTTTTTTTGTGCACCCTCACTTAAAGTTTTTTGTTTGTTTTGAATATGCTGCACTAAGTGATGAGCCAATGTGTTATTGCCCACTTGGGCTTGATTTTTCATGCATGGTGTTTGAAAAGAAATGCTATGAACCCGCTTTTGATTGTTTGCCCACTGGGGCTGTACAACATGTTTCACGGACGGAGCGTGACCATCTGAAGGAACGAATTATTTATTGAATTCTTTTGTTTTAGGCAAAGAGCTTAAGGCACCCTGGGATCTATGAATTTACATTCCATGTGCTTGTGAATTTGCTACCAGGATCAAAATAATTGTTGGCTTGGGTTTTAGAATTGTGTAAATAACTTACGATCTAATTGAATGGGTAAAGAGCATGTATTGAAACTTGCGATTGCACGAACATTTGCCGACTGGTAAAAAAACGAGTCTGTTGTTGGGTTTCATCACTGTGCAGTTTCACGTGACCGAGATCACATGAGTAAGGTTTAAAAAGGTGCTTTTGTAAATACAAAACTTTATTCGTGAACAAGCCTGCTGGGACAGGCAAAACGCGTTGAAGAGTGACATTAAATTATATCACTACATGGCGTCGTCTTTCCTCATGGTGTATGGGGCTGAGGATGGAGATATATATATACTATATATATATATATATATATATAGATATAGATATAGATATAGATATAGATATAGATATAGATATAGATATAGATATAGATAGATAGATATATATATATATATATTTAAAAAAATTATTGATTCGTTTTTTTAATAAGAAAAATAATATTAATGTAACAAATTAAGTTGAAGGTTTTAAAAGTTTACAAGTATTTTTGTATAATTTACTTTAAAACAAGTTTACAAAAAACGAAATAAAAATAAATGTTTTAGTGAGGGTGGTATTTTTGCAAATTATCATTTACAAATTATTATGTGTACATTAAATAATACATTTCAATTATTTGTATTATTACATTTAGAAAAAACTGATAATGCAATAAATAAAATGCAATTTTAGTGATTGTGGGTTTTTAAAATTAGGGTTTTAACAATATTTTCAAATTAAATATATATATTTAAATTAATTAATTATTCAATTCACATTTAATTGAATGATTTATGGCCCAATTTTTAAGATGGTGTAGTGGAAACTCCAGTGGCAACGGTGACAGCAATTTCTCCACTTCAACATAATGGTCCACCCAACTGATTTAAATTTGGGCTGACCATAGTTTGACAACAGTAAAGTCTACTCCAGCTCTGCCTTGGTCAAAATTCTTTCACTGCCTGACAGAGTAAGGGCCATCGGAGTTGGCTGTAGTCCTCCCATCTGTTTTAGATGGGCATACATACAACTGATTTTCAATGCATGAAAAACCTAGCAGTAAGGTGCACTGAAAAGCACCTAGACTTCCCTCGCCACGGCAGCAAGCTCCCTTGGCGGGGTTGGAGTGTTATTGTTTTTTTTAAAGACCAGTTTTTAGATTTTTGTTTTAAAAAAAATGGTTTGTTTAATATATAGCCCCCCAGCCCTCTTTTGGACTCTGAAACGTACATCGGATTTACAAAGCATAGACAGGAACCACAGTGACAGCAATTGATATCAGTGCTTGAAATGTCCACTGGGCCAGCGGACCTTTTGAAATTTGGCAGGCAGCACATCTGTCAGGGCAAAATAATAATTTATTCCAGTGCTCTGGTGAATACGGGCCTTCTGCCAAAAACTAAATCGTGCTGTAACATTTTGTTTTGTTAGTGCTAAGTTAATATTACAATTTTTATTTCCTATACTTTCCCATAGGGAGATCTTCACCCCAGTAACAGAGAGCTTTACCAACAGGTGAAAAGTTACTAGTAGTAAGTTTACACTTATACATTCTGCTGTAGGGAGGCTGTACCTTCTCATTTGAGGGGGCAGAGACATATAAGTCTACAGCCAGGTGAAAACCTCCATTCTAAAACTGAATTGCAAAAAAGCAGAGACTTACACCTAGGTATAGGAGTGGTTATAAATATATACAGATATATTTTTCTTCATGAATCATGTCCAATGAGTGGTCATATTTGTTTAATTGTTGAAACTGAAGTCTCATTTTAGGGAGGAAATTTACAACTCGCTCAACCTATAAAGATATTTTTTTGAGGAAGCTATTTAAATTCTTTTACTGTGTTCTTCAGACCAGTGGACATTTCATTTTTAAACAGAAGGCTGATAAATTGAATAAATCAATACAGTTTTGAAGGTACAGTAATCTTTAATGCACTTATTTGTAGCCACACCCTTACAAGTAGCTTTTGCCATTTTGTAGAATGAGTTTCGTGTTTCTCCAAGCTTTGCCTGGGTTTGTATATATTCTTTTACATATTTACTAATAATAATTTCCTATTAACTCAGTTGCACAGGTGCCCTTGTAAAGAAAAGTGAAACATTGTCATCCTTACATACAGTTTTGGAAATGGACATTAGGAATGATTTTGGTCCATTTTATTTTATATTGTGGGAATTTTCCATATTTGTTCATGTTCAAGGTTCTAGTTGGTAGTTGTGATGGCAAGGACAATTCCGGTTTGGTCAATGTATTCTCAGTGTTAATTCCTAAAAAGGCCTATGTACACTGTGGTGCCTATTATTCAACGTCACTATTTATGTTGTATGTATTTACTTAGGATTTGTTTTAAGGCACTTGTTGTTGTGGTTACAGCCGTTTGATGCATATGGTTTGATGCGCTCTATAAATGTACATTCACAAATGTACATTCACATTTTTTATATGATAATCTAAAACATGGGTATTCATAGTACGGCCCGCGGGCCGGTGGCGGCCCGGCAAGCCTTCCTCAGCGGCCCGCGGACCTTGCAAACATCGTACCCATGTATTCTTTTTTTTTTTTTAAAGAGTGTCTTCTGCACAGCAAAGCAATCTCGCATAGCCAGAGTGGAGCTGCAGGGGCCTAAGAAGAGGTGAAATAAAACAAAGCCTCATTAGCATGCAAATGGCCTTTAACGACCTGTGAAGTGCTTGGGTGCAGCTGTGTGTGTGTGTGCACCTGGAAGCTGTCTCAGCCCCGGCTGACACGCAGGAAGGGTGAGATGACAGGGGGTGACAGAGGGAGGTAGAGAGAGGGAGGGAGAGAGGGAGTGAGGGAGGGGGAGAGCGAGGGAGAGAGGGGGTGAGGGAGGGGGAGAGCGAGGAAGAGAGGGAGAAGGGGAGTGAGAGAGGGAGGGAGACTGGGAGGGAGGGAGACGGGGAGGGAGACGGGGAGGGAGACGGGGAGGGAGATGGGGGAGTGAGAGAGGGGGGAGTGAGGGAGGGGGGAGTGAGGGAAGGGGGAGTGAGAGAGGGAGGGAGTGAGAGAGGGAGGGAGTGAGAGAGAGACAGACAGGGGGAAGGAGACAGAGAGAGACAGACAGAGGGAGGGATGGAGAGAGGGAGCGAAGGAGAGAGGGAGCAACAGAGGGAGGGAGAGGGAGCGAGAGAGGGAGAGAGGGAGCGGGAGAGGGAGCAGGAGAGGGAGCAAGAGAGGGAGGGAGTGAGAGAGGGGGGCGTGAGTGAGAGAGGGAGTGAGCGAGGGAGTGAGAGAGAGACAGACAGAGGGAAGGAGACGGAGAGAGACAGACAGAGGGAGGGATGGAGCGAGGGAGCGAGGGAGTGAGGGAGGGAGCGAGGGAGTGAGGGAGAGGGAGGGAGAGAGGGAGGGAGAGGGAGCGAGATAGGGAGAGAAGGAGCGGGAGTGGGAGCAGGAGAGGGAACAAGAAAGGGAGGGAGAGGGAGCGAGAGAGGAAGAGAGGGAGCAGGAGAGGGAGCAAGAGAGGGAGGGAGTACGAGAGGGGGAGTGAGTGAGAGAGGGAGGGAGTGAGAGAGAGACAGACAGAGGGAAGGAGACAGATAGAGACAGACAGAGGGAGGGATGGAGGGAGCCAGGGAGTGAGGGAGGGGGAGAGAGAGAGGGAGAGGGTCGAGAGAGGGAGCGGGAGAGGGAGCACGAGAGGGAGCAAGGGAGGGAGTGAGAGAGGGGGGCATGAGTGAGAGAGGGAGGGAGTGAGGGAGGGAGTGAGAGAGAGACAGGGGAAGGAGACAGAGAGAGATAGACAGAGGGAGGGCTGGAGAGAGGGAGCGAGGGAGCAAGGGAGGGAGCGAGGGAGTGAGGGGGAGAGAGAGAGGGAGAGGGAGCAAGAGAGGGAGCAAGAGAGGGAGGGAGAAATGGAGCGAGGGAGGGAGAGAGGGAGAGGGAGCGAGAGAGGGAGCGAGAGAGGGAGCGAGAGAGGGAGGGAGACAGGGAGCGGGAGAGTGAGCAAGAGAGGGAGCAAGAGAGGGATGGAGAGAGGGAGTGAGAGAGGGAGAGAGAGTGAGAGAGGTAAGAGGGAGAGGGAGGGAGAGAGGGAGTGAGTGAGAGAGGGAGAGAGGGAGCAAGGAAGAGAGGGAAGAGGGAGAGGGAGAGGGAGGGAGAGAGGGAGGGAGGGAGAGAGGGAGTGGGAGAGGGAGCAAGAGAGGGAGCAAGAGAGGGAGCAAGAGAGACAGCAAGAGAGGGAGGGAGGGAGTAAGGGACGGAGAGAGAGGGAGGGAGGGAGAGAGGGAGAGAGAGTGAGAAAGAGGGGGAGTGAGTGAGGGAGAGTGGGAGGGAGAGAGAGAGGGAGTGAGAGAGAGGGAGTGAGAGAGAGAGGGGGTGAGAGAGAGAGAGGGAGTGAGAGAGAGACAGACAGAAGGAGGGGGAGGGAGGAAGCGAGGGAGGGTGGGAGTGAGGGAGAGGGGGAGAGAGAGGGGGAGAGAGAGAGAGAGGGAGCGAGACAGGGAGTGAGACAGGGAGCGAGGCAGTGAGCAAGGGAGGGAGGGAGAGAGGGGGAGAGAGAGGGAGGAGAGAGGGAGAGAGGGAGGGAGGGAGAGAGAGCGAGGGAGGGAGGGAGAGAGATGTGTGTATGCCAGGTCTGGTGGCTCCGTGGATAAAGTGATCAACCTCATGGTCATAGTTTTTTTTTGTTGACCTAGCCTGCCCCCTTCCCCACTGACCCCGCCCCCTCCGGTGCGGCCCTCTGACACAAACCACACTGTAAATTTGGCCCCCGAGAGAAATGTTGTGAATACCCATGATCTAAAAGAACTGAGGTGTAGAGCAAGAAAAGATGAGCAAACCAGGAGGTGATATGAAAACTGTAAATTGTAGTCTGCAGAATCTAGCTTTGTTGATGAAATCATGTTATCGAGCATTCCTTCATCACATGAATGGTGATGGCTATTTCAGTGAACCAAGTTCTGCTATGTTTGCTGAATTAGATGCATTTTAGTTCCACTCTGAGTTTAGGATCCAAGGCATTCCATACTTATGAATCATCACTTACGGAATGTGTTCTTTATGTTCCTTGTCTTGAGTTGACTTTTTCATTTATATTGGTGCCAGTGTAATACTTTCAGAGTTGTGTGTACTGGACTGATGTTTGTAAGTGCTTTGATCTCTTGGTGGCTTAGTTTTGGAGTCTGAGACAGCTGTCAAATTCTTTGGTAGTTCTGCGTAAATCATATTGTGCTAGTCCAGACAGTCTAGTAAACACATCTTGTTATTTCAATCATGTTAAATGCTTGTAGCAGAGGGAGAATTTTAGGGAGTAATCATGACAATCTTAACCACAATTGAATTTGATTGCCAAATGAGAGTTTAGAATTGAAGATAATTTAGAGTTTTTTTTTTTAGATTTTGCTTTAGTGGAAGGTAAGAAGCATATGCATAAAGTCTATTTACATCGGAGAGACAAGTGTCTTGCCCTCCCAATTGTGGATGGATATTTAGGAATGAGACCACTTGGGGTGCTCTCACTCATGCATGGTTGATCTGCACTTTCAGACATGAGGGCACCAGTGGATTTTCAATAGTGAAGATTTAGTTTGCTTCTCGGTCAGAAAGCAATGATTAGTGGCCTGCCCTTCCAAGGGACTGCCATGCAAGTCATTGCAATCACAGAGAGGAAAATAGAAAAAATTCCTGGGATGGAGGGAGACAGCTTCCTTGGCGTCACTGAGGTTGATTTATAATTTTTATAAAAATATTTTGCCGTTTTTTTCCAAATCAAAATAGAGCTGAGTGGGCTGCATCAACATGATGCTTTGCTTGCCATTCAGCTTTGTTAAAAGTATATATGGTATATCTGGAAAAGTAATACCCATTGGGTAAAGAGGGTATGTCAACGTAGGACAGGCAGTCCACAGTTGGGAGCATAGCTTATGACTTGTAAGTACTTTTTGCACTGGCAGGCCACCGACTAGGCTTGAAAGGAGCTTATAAGATTTAATCTTTGTTACATTTAGTCAGGGAAAACATTTTCTCTTTCGATTTTGTATACCAGCTCTGTAGTTGCGATGTTTAATTGTCATATTGAAACTTTGTCCAGATTATTGTGTTTTTGTCTGTTATCACTATACATTTAGAAGTGGCTCGTATGTTGTTTGATCTTGAAGCTGAAACAGGAAACACATGTCAGTTAAATAGCAAGAAAAAGATAGG
This sequence comes from Lissotriton helveticus, assembly GCF_964261635.1. Classification (NCBI taxonomy): domain Eukaryota; kingdom Metazoa; phylum Chordata; class Amphibia; order Caudata; family Salamandridae; genus Lissotriton; species Lissotriton helveticus. The sequence continues at coordinate 946,235,034 of NC_136063.1, forward strand.
ATAGGCTTGTGATCAAGCCTATTGTTAGGTGGTGGATATATCACTACAGAAGTTGTGCAGGTAGTGAGCCTTCTAGTTAAGGAATTCATTGTGGGCAATTGCATGGTATTCTTTCAAAGGCTGTCTATCTTTGATACAATTGTATGTGTTTGAGATGGGATTTGAGAATGGATTTACCTGAGGATTTACCTGAGGAGCATCAATAAGTGAGATGTTGATCTTGAGAGTGAATTTCCATGTGTAAAGATATTATATTTTTTTCAGACTGTTAAGCTTATGAAGGCTCTATATATATTGTTTGACTGCCAGGAGTTCTGAAATACTTATAATCAACCATCCTGTTCTTCCATATTTCTGAGATTATTTGTCTTAGGTTGGACTGTTGAATGATTCTTCAAAAGTTCTGAAATTATTATTCTTAGGCTGTTGTAGATTTTGATTGTACTTTTTTGTGTCCGATTTCTGGTCCCATAAGTGTTTATGCTGCTTGGAGATGGTGAATTGAGCAATGCACATCCTGCGCCAGTCTTCTAGTCCCAAGCTAATAATCTTAGATCAGCTATAGTTATTTCAGATTTCTGGTTTATGAAGAGGCCAACAATGAAGATCTAAGGGTTTTTTTTAGGCATTGCAAGCCTTCATATGTTTTTACAATTTTGACAATTTTGAAGATGTACTATGTTGGATAACTGTAAAAATGTGTTTGTTAGTCCACATTCATTATGTATACTGCCCACCTTATTGACTTCACCTTCACAGCCCAGGCAATTTCTAATATCTACCCTTTGCACTGCCCTTGAATTGTACCACTTGTCAGGCTCTGAGGTAATATGGCCTTTCCACTCTTTTGTCACATCACATTGGTGCATTCTACCACTGACCGCTGTCGAAGGTGCATGCAGCATCCACTCACAACAGGATCTCATGAGACATTGGAGCTAACTATCACTGGTTATATGTGAACAACTATGCTTGGCTTATGCTTTGTACATATGCCCCTTGGTTTATCGGATATCTTTTATTGATGAATTTGGACATTTTACTGAATATTATAAGCAACTGTGGGGCATATGTACAAATAAGAGGTGGAGTGAGGTGTTAGCCGTCATGGCTTAACGCCTCACTGCGCCACTTCAGAAAAGCAAATCTGCACCATATTTACAAGAATATGGTGTAGCCTTGCTTTTTCCCCTTGTGCTGGCACTACACTTAGCTGCTTAGCGCCAATGCAGGCACCCTTGCACCACAGTGCAAGGGTGTCTGCATGCAGGGAAATTTTGCTTATGTGTAGGAAGGTGTCCCTTCCTGCACATAAACAGTCTTTAAATGCCACTATGTCACTTTTATGTGTGCTGCATAATGCATCACACATAGAAGTTATAAATTGTCATTTTTTTAAAGATTGTTTATGTGCAGGAAGGGACACCTTCCTACTCAAAAACAATCCAAGGTGTTTTGCTTTTTCTATATGTGCTGCACACATTTTCTATGTGTGCTGCACAAGGCAGCACACATGGAAAAAGCAAATACGAGGAGAAATAAAGCATTTCTCCTCATTTCGGCAAGTTAAGACCAGGTTTTCCCTGACCTTAATTTTGGCACTGCCTCCTATTTACGTCACCCTTGTAAAAAGAGGGCAGCTTCAAAATCAATCGTTGTTGAGATGTAATGCCCACCGCAACACCCACAGAACACCACTTTCACGCAAAGCACAGCGTGAAAGGGGGCTTATTTACAAGGCAGCGTTAAGCACCTTAAGTAGTTTGACTCTGCCTTGTAAATAAGGCAAAGCCCCCATCGCCACAGGAACATCCTAAAAAGTGACGTTCCTGTGGCGATAGGGGCTTGTACATATACCCCTGTATTTGACAACAGTGATAAAAAATCTTGTGAAACGAAAATATCCTTGCAAAGACACATACTACAAAATAATGTACTTCTTACATATTTCAAGTAAAGTACAATCATATCTTTATTATTAATATTATTATTATTATGATTTAAAATATCTTGTTAACATCGATAAAATATTGAAAATATAGGCAAAAACATCGACAACAAACAGATTGTTTACAAATTACCAATAAGATATCTATAAAAAAATAATATATAAATGTATATAAACACTAAAATCAGTGATATAACAAACGTATATAAACAATATTTTTAAACATAAATATTTTGGGGTCCATCCTCCCGTGGAATGAGACCACCCGCCATAGGTGTGGGGGTCCCGTTCCAGAGATTAGGATGCGCCCACCACACTGGCTGGCACATCATGCAATCCTGGCATTGCGGCGGGCAGTGCACTCAACACCGCCCGCAACAATGCCAGGAAGGTATGTCTTGCACTTCCATGCACAACATGGCAGGCACCGCGCGGTGTCTGCCATGTTGTGCATGGAACTGCAGGGGGGTACCATAGGTCCCCCCATGTGCACCCCCCACCTTCCCGGAGTCCCTGGGGGCCTGCAACGGGCCCCCGCAGGCAGACTCCACATGCCTTTCCGTGGTGGCAATGCCGCCCGGGAAGGCATGTCCCAGCACACATCCAAAAATGGCTGGCGGTGTCTAACAGAGACCGCCACCATATTGAACCCTTTACCACCTGCTCGACTGTCTTTCTGTCCACCGCGGACCACCCAGCCATTGTAATATGGTGGGGGTCTTTGCTGAGATGACGCCGGCCCTGCGGGACGATCCGCCCCCATCCTAATGGGGCCCTCAGTGGGGACATTCACATAATGATAAGAAGCTGAAACAAATTCATACTTAAAAAATATATCATTAAAATGTTAAAGTAGAATGGTTAACAAATGGAAAATTGCAATTAACTAATTATGTGAAATCACACCACAGTGTCCTGAAAGGAAAGGGAAACATCAGTCTGACCGACAGAATCACTCACAACTCAAAGTACATTTATTTTTAAACAAATGTTAAATATATAGTAAAACCACCCAGAAACACCCAAAATAAAATATATGAAAGTTCTATTTTTTACTTATGATAGCCCTAATAAAGACAGCCGAAGAAAGTGATAAAAAACATAACAAACAGAAGATAATGACTATACCTATGCAAGGAAAGCAGTACAAACTACCACATGTGGTAAAAGTGCTCTAAATACTAATCCACTCTTTGCTGTGGCCGTATCTTGCCACAATGAAAACATTGAAAATATACATTTTCATGGATGTCATTTAGAGCCGCCAGAGATGACAGCTGCCCCTTGCATCCCCTGTCACAGCACTTGTTGCCCCTGGCCTCATAGATGGGAAAGTTGTCTTAAGAACAGAAGGTGAACATCCCTAGATGTGCATTGTTTACCTTGTGCATTCTCACTGAGCCATTATACTATAAAGTCTATAAAAGATATCAATTCAGAAGTGCTGGGCTACGCCACTCATTAGAATGCACCATTAAAATAGCTAAATTCTAAAATACACATGTGTAAATGTATTACCATGTTTTCATATAGTGAAATAGATAAAAAAACAATATGTTTGAACAAAAGCTTCACCTCTGGGCTTTGTGACAAGCAATAATAAACCCCAACTGATTTGCAAAGATAAGGAGTAAATCAGGCGAATGCCACTGTTCTTATTAAATATATGGTGCGTATGACTTGATTCAGTGGACTTACCCCTATTGTTTTTTAATATCTGTTTTAGTTTCATCTCTCTGTGATTTATCACTACTGTTTTGTGGATAGCTTTACACTATAATAGGCTTTGGTGATTTAAATTATTTTGATGTAATCAGAATGAAGGTCTTGTGGCATCAGGTTCAGGGGCAAATGTCATATGATGTCAAATGCTGTCTGATGTCACTTCTGCTAGTCTTCGGATTTTGATGAATTGACAACCATGTAAAAAAACACAGTCATCCACCATCAATGGTAGCCATTTACTCCAAAGTTAAAAAGAACAACGTGCATGAGAAAGATGGCAAAGTTGTACCTTCATCTAAAACAGTCTCTGATATAGACATTCAAACTCATCTTAGTAAAAACCCACCAGAGAAGAATTCATCTTTTATAATAGTTTTGCTGGAAGGAACATTACATACTGCACCACTGACAAGCTAATAACTGTGAAACCATGCATCATTTGGCCAATGGATGTCACATTTATAAAGATGCCGACCACCCTTTAGACAACCATATATAATCTAAGAACAGTATCTTAATCTTTAGTATTTGCCCTCTTGCAAACATGCAGAGTAACACTGACAACAAATGTCTACATTCCATCAAAAAACTAACAAATATGCCCTTATAAAATTATAATGGGTTTTGAACACATAATGAGCCACACAATCCAAAAGATCTACTCTGAAATAGAGATAAAATTATGCTATACCTGCAGAAATCCGCTTTTATAATAGAGTATCAGCTGTGTCAGCCTGCATTTAAACTTAAAAAACGTATAACCCTAGTTATTTTACAAAGGCATGATAGATAGAAGACACTATGATTTACAACATGACTCCCAAAATTACAGAAATAATAAGGATAATGAAGATATAAGACAATGGGCCAGATGTACGACTATTCCATTTTGCGAGTTGCAAATTGTGATGTTTTGCGACTCACAAAGTGGAATGCACAGAAGTGTCTCAGACACTGTTTGCAATTCCCAATGGGGGCGAAAATGACCTGCCTAATTAATATTCATGAGGCAATTCGCAATTTGTGATCCCTTTGGGAATGGCTGGCACTCAGAGGGATGGTGGCTGGTTGGGGTCAACAGACCTCCGCGTCTGAGATCGCTTTTTAAATAAAGCAGTTTAAAAAGAAAATGCAGCTAATGTTTTCTTAAAGGAAAACGGGATGCATTTAGAAAAGAAAAATGAAATGTTTGTCTGCTCTTAAAATATTTTCGCTGCCACCCATAAAAGTGAAGGGCTCCCCTGGAGACCCCTTCCCATTTGCGAGTGGCTTATTACTTACTTTAAGTAGGTGGAAAACTGCAAGTGTTTTGCAACCACAATTGCGGTCACAAAATATTCGTACATCGAAGTGTGACTCGTTCTTAGGAAGGAACGTGCTTGGCACACCCCTTTCTAATGGTGAGTCGCAAACCCTATTTTGCAAGTCGGTAATAGGTTACCAACTCGCAAAATAGGTACATTCCAAAGGCGCTAAAAAAGGTCGTACATCTGGCACACTATGATTTACACCTTGACACACAATAAACTTGGGCTAGAGGAATATCCTGGTCTGGGGACATGTACCAACCCAGGTGCCACATACCATGGGGGATGTCTTCGAAAGCATGCCTAACCATGAGGCAAAAACAAAACAAGTCAGTGAAAGTGTGGCATAACTACTTCCATGGTACACTTTGGGCACATCATCCTACACAATACCAATTCATTTGGATTCTCCAAAAAGAACTTAGCTACCAAGATTTACGTCACAACCGTTTCTAGGCCCTACTTTAAAACCTACATTTGACCAAATCACGAACATGGTTTAAAACAATACCAACAAAGTCTAACTGCTTGAATACACATTAATCTAATCTTCACTAGAAAATAAAAAAAACAACCCTCAAACTAAAAACAGGACCAAAACCTGTCATGTAAACTGTAGCAAATATTGTTTATTTCTTTACATTCTGTTTTTTAAAATGTATATGTTATAGTGTGCAGTGAAATAATATTACAATGAATAACAGAGACACAAATACTTAAAAACCAAACAAAAACAATACATAGGTGCATATTAACTAAAGTTATTCAGGAGTACTTTATGTACCCCAAAATGCTGTTCACAAATGTCCAGCTGGAGAGATCCTTCTCCACCAATCCTATTGTTTCTGTACAAAGTTCTCCACCCAAGTGATGGTTATCTTTGCAAACATAAGTATGGGTTTTATTAGTAAATGTGTGTAGACAAGGATGAGTGGTGGGAAAACAGGGAATAATTGCTTCAAAATGGGTGACGTTAGGTGGAATTTAAAGAGGGGTTTAGGGAAGGGCACGCTAATATTAAACATTCACCCACATGAAAGTAAGACAATTGAAATTCAGAAAATCCACCTTTAAATCTACTACATTAATATTAGTCAATAACAGACTGAAATGTGCTTAAGACCAGCCTTGGAGTAATTCCAACACAACACAAGGCCAACACTGAAACTGCAACACACTCCTATAAAAAATCAATGGAGTAAGGAATTACATTAAAATGTAGGCAAACACATGAAACAAATTAGATTAATTAACATTTTAAATTAAACTTTATTTAAAGTAATTTAATGTTTAGCATTAAATATTGTTTCAACTTGTAATAACATTTTACTACATTGTTAATATTTTTTTTAAATCAAAGCATAAATAAAATAATACACAACTTGCTTACAAGACTGAGATAGTCAACACAAATAATACTGTATGTTATGGGGGATGGAATATTAATATTTTATTTAATTAAAATATTTAAATAAATATTGAAAATGATTAAATAGCTTAAAATGTAGTGAAAATTAGGTTTTAGTGCAGGTGTGTTGACCTTTTTTCTGTATCAGTTCTAGGTAACTGGGAGTTAGGGGCCAAATTCAATGTCGGGCGCAATTGGTTCTGGCCAACACCCGGTCGGCGGTCCTGATGGCCTAATTACGTTGTGACCGAACACTGTTCCATTGCATTCCCACATTTCCCTATGGGAGCATGCATTATGGCCATAAACCGGCTATAATGCATGCTCCCGTTGAGAAATGGGAGGTGTTGTTGATCTCTGCGTCCCGTGGCAGGCAACTTGTCCGTGCCACAGAGTGCAGGGATCAACAGTGGGTCACCATAGGGCCCCCCTCAGCATCCATCCAGAGACTGCACAGCCATGGGGCCCTGCTGGGGACCCCCAAACACGCTTACCAAGATGGTTTACATATTGGACAGGCCGGCATGGAAACCATATTGGAAACCGTGGTTCATAATCTCAAGGGCTGAAAAGCCTGCCCTTGAGATTTTTGGCCGGCTTCCAACAGGCTGATGGGCTCCTGGAGCCCGTCGGAAGACATTTATCAAATAAAAAGGAGGAACCCTACTATTTTACAATAGGGACAGGGTAATTAGGCGGGAAAAAAAAAAAAGTAAACGTCCCTCAAGATCTATTCTTAGAAATATATCTCTACAGGGGCAGATGACTGTTAGGCAATATATTAGTTTCCAACAATTCAGATATTTTATACAAACAGATGAGATTTTATCAAGGGTGACACCAACAATAAATCGTAATAAAAGCAAGAATTACTTTAAGAGTGAAAAACATAAACATCTTTTATTATATCATCTCATAGAGACCAAGGAATACATTAGATTCATAGTCTTTTCTAAAAAATATATCACATATAAAAACATATTAAAAAACACACAATCATATAGTCAATACAATTCTCAATGTTTACATTCCAAATTAAAAGAAAAAGAAAACATTAGTCGACGCAGCGTTTCGGTGAATTTTCTACTATATACACCTTCTTCAGGACAGTTTTCTACAAGAAATGATATTTACAATTAATATTAACAACCATTGTTGGTGACCGCATGTTTGTTGACATCTGTAAGCATAACATTAGTGATTCATTTAAAATCCTTTTGCCTATAACTTTGGCATTTAAAAATATTTTTTTCATAGACTGATGTGTCTTATATATTAGACAAAGGAAGAATATATCATACCTGGTCTTTCCGGTATATCTCCATTATACGTCCTCTATTAATACTCGGTCTATACAAAACAACAACCATCTATAGATAGTACATTTTGAGCATTCTTTCAGTTAGCCATCTATACAACGATATATTGTCTTGGAATGACATACCTCTATAAGCTTAAAAGGTCGAATGTAGATTACGACTTCTATACATGTTTTAAAATAACAATTCTTTTATCATTGAATTGTTTGTAACGATCCAAAGTTGAAAACCTATAGGTAGAAAACATAGTATTTGGACTTATCAATCTTTATGTTTCTTTAGTCATTTGTCTTGGTAGAGATATATATTTCTTTAGACTCACCCTATAATAAGGGAATATTCAAATTGAACGGCCGTCTGTGGGTGCCACCGAAGTACTTGGAAGTGTATATATGACACTAAAGATAAATAGAAATACAATGTGAAGTCTCTATACATCTGTTGAATGTTAAGCTAAATAATTAAACCAGAGGTCCACGTCGACTTGCCTTGAAATGGAAATGAACCAGACTGAGAAATTAGTCTGCTGGCACGTCGCTAAAAATGGCGAGGGGCCTTGTTTCTCCCAATCACTTTCTCATTTGCGTTCTGAAAGCAATTTTAATTTGAAGATTCCTGTCAATTGTACGATGGCATTTTTCGTTGCCATTTTAATAAGACTGTGTAGTGATATTTTATTAAAAAACCATCATCTATGACTCTCAATATAGTCATTTTATTGATGGCATACCTTGTATGTTTATACTTTATTTATCAATAGCGATACAGTTTATGCCAAAAATGACTTGACCTTTAGGGTTTCAAATATTATTCCCCCATTGGTTTCATGTACTTTTACATTCAAAATATTTTTGATATTATTGTCAAGGCGACCTCCCCAATAACATTGGGGCTGTTGCATGGTATATCAATGCGGCAGAGCCAGATAAATGGAAAATTACCGATGTGCACAAAATGTGCTGTCTGCTTTGTAACGTAGGCTAAAAACATTAGCTATATCATCAAGGTCTTAACTCCGTGCTAAGTTAGAGGCAAACTAATAATCCCGTTACTTTTCTCTAACGCTTACCTTAGACAATTTGGACGGCCTCCCTGCACCCACGCGGATCTCGATATTCTCCAGGAATAATCCCCTTTGGCGTTCCTGTCATTTATACCGTGTTACCCGACGTAACACGGTATAAATGACAGGAACGCTAAAAATACTTTGAATGTAAAAGTACATGAAACCAATGGGGGAATAATATTTGAAACCCTAAAGGTCAAGTCATTTTTGGCATAAACTGTATTGCTATTGATAAATAAAGTATAAACATACAAGGTATGCCATCAATAAAATGACTATATTGAGAGTCATAGATGATGTTTTTTTAATAAGATATCACTACACAGTCTTATTAAAATGGCAACGAAAGATGCCATCGTACAATTGACAGGAACCTCAAATTAAAATTTCTTTCAGAACGCAAATGAGAAAGTGATTGGGAGAAACAAGGCCCCTCGCCATTTTCAGCGACGTGCCAGCAGACTAATTTCTCAGTCTGGTTCATTTCCATTTCAAGGCAAGTCGACGTGGACCTCTGGTTTAATTATTTAGCTTAACATTCAACAGATGTATAGAGACTTCACATTGTATTTCTATTTATCTTTAGTGTCATATATACACTTCCAAGTACTTCGGTGGCACCCACAGACGGCCGTTCAATTTGAATATTCCCTTATTATAGGGTAGGTCTAAAGAAATATATATCTCTACCAAGACAAATGACTAAAGAAACATAAAGATTGATAAGTCCAAATACTATTTTTTCTACCTATAGGTTTTCAACTTTGGATCGTTACAAACAATTCAATGATAAAAGAATTGTTATTTTAAACCATGTATAGAAGTCGTAATCTATATTCGACCTTTTAAGCTTATAGAGGTATATCATTCCAAGACAATATATCGTTGTATAGATGGCTAACTGAAAGAATGCTCAAAATGTACTATCTATAAATGTTTGTTGTTTTGTAAAGACCGAGTATTAATAGAGGACGTATAATGGAGATATACCGGAAAGACTAGATATGATATATTCTTCCTTTGTCTAATATATAAGACACATCAGTCTATGAAAAAACTATTTTTAAATGCCAAAGTTATAGGCAAAAGGATTTTAAATGAATCACTAATGTTATGCTTACAGATGTCAACAAACATGCGGTCACCAACAATGGTTGTTAATATTAATTGTAAATATCATTTCTTGTAGAAAACTGTCCCGAAGAAGGTGTATATAGTAGAAAATTCACCGAAACGCTGCGTCGACTAATGTTTTCTTTTTCTTTTAATTTGGAATGTAAACATTGAGAATTGTATTGACTATATGATTGTGTGTTTTTTAATATGTTTTTATATGTGATATATTTTTTAGAAAAGACTATGAATCTAAAGTATTCCTTGTTCTCTATGAGATGATATAATAAAAGATGTTTATGTTTTCACTCTTAAAGTAATTCTTGCTTTTATTACGATTTATTGTTGGTGTCACCCTTGATAAAATCTCATCTGTTTGTATAAAATATCTGAATTGTTGTAAACTAATATATGGCCTAACAGTCATCTGCCCCTGTAGAGATATATTTCTAAGAATAGATCTTGAGGGACGTTTACTTTTTTTTTTTTTTCCCGCCCATCGGAAGACAGCCAGAAGGACCATCCAGTTTGCTTTCCGACTGCCAGGATTATAATGCAGCAGTCAGAAAGTAAACCAAGGTGCCCATTACGATGCGGCTCGGACGGCTCCGACCATAAGTCGGGGCCTTCTGAGCTGCATCGTAATCGGCCCCCAAGTTTTGAAATATATTTGTATTATCTTTAATTTAAAAAAACAATAATATTTCCTTTTTTAATCAATATTACAATTAGCCTCTTAAAGTTCCCTATTACTTTCTATTGGGAGATCTCTGACCAGGTGGCAGAGATCTCCACAAACAGGCATAACATTACAAATAAAGGCCCATATTTCTACATCTGGGTGTAAATCTACTGAGCAAAAATGTGAATTCTATTTTTAAGGAGAGGTATATTTGGATCTACATGTGAAGAAATCTATACATACACATCTATATTTGAGAACAGGGCTTCTAGATTTAAAATACTACATAAACTACAAACAAGCAAATTTCCTTTCACATATAAACTAAAATAGATAAATTAATTTTCCCATGTCAGCATTCATAGTTAAATACAAAGATAATAAATTGAGTCAAGAAACATTTTAAAATAATACACTTTATAGCAGTGAGAAATAAAACATACATCTGAAAAATCACACAATATACATAATTAACAAAATGATTCAAATCAAGAGACCCAACATCATTTCCAATATAAATATTTTTTTTAAGTGATCATGGTTCTGTAACTGTATATATTCCATTCAAGGTAAGCTCAGATGTAGTATTTCTACTCCAACCAGACAAACATTGAGGAAGGTGAAAATATTGTGGGGTGGGAAGGGTTTGGGGTCATATATAACATTTTAACTCCAATCCCACATCTATTTGGAAAAGAGCAAATATTGGGGAGAGTCAGAAGGAATAGACTAACTTCAGTCCAGCAAATATTAGGGAAAGAGCATATATAGGGACGTGTGATTAGATTTACTACTTTAACTGCAACTGAACGAACAATGGGAAAAGTACAAATATTAGTGAAATGTATTTATTGGAAAACTGCCAACATCCATCGCGGTGTACCCTAGAGGTCTGCACTGTCCCTCCCCTATTCATAGTTTACATGACATTGTTGACATCTATCCTAGTTTCCTATACGATTGAGTACTACCTGTGTGTGGATGATGCTTAACTCTATCTAGGGGTCATACATTGTGACCTCCCTCATTATTATTCATGAGTTAGGTCGAATTGTAACCCACCACCAATCGGTAATTTGGGAATTGACCTACGAGTACATAGGTTTGTTCGCAAATTACCCTACTGGTCACAACAATACTGGTGGTAAATCGAGACCAGCATTTAGTGGCCTGCTCTACATGCATCTGGCACATGGCCATTCAGCTTGGTTCTGGCTGAAAATACATGATCATATTATTACAATCCTCAGATCCCTCCTCTGGTTCCCTGTGAAAGAATAATTTCCTTCAGGACACTCTACATGGTTCACAGTTCACCATATGATAGGTCTCCATAACACATCTCTAATATGTTTGTGTCATAGCAGCCATCTCTGAAAGCTAGCTCTCTGAAAAGTGGTCAACTGACTCCCTATCAAGCCACAAACAAAAGGCTCAGAAGCCATTTTCTCCCCAACAGGACCCCATCCCACCAGACCTCTGCATTCTCCTTACCAAAGTACAAAAGGTTTTGTGAACTCCTCTTCATCTTACCTGTGAGTTCCAACAGCATAGTACAGCATTCTGTCTCATTTGGATCCCATCTCATCCACTACCGCCCTTCGTAGAACTTCAAGGCCATATACTAGGGTGTTTTGTGGTGCTTGAGAAAAACCTAATATGAAATATAGAGTAATGGAGGTCAGATTTACTCTTCTAACTCCAAACCAACAAACATTGGGGAGAAGATAAATATTGGGGCGGGGGTAAAATGTACTGTTTAAACTCAAGTCTATAGGTTCGGGGAAAGTATGAATATCAAAGGGTGGTTGAAGCTACTATTTCAACTTCAATCCCACTCCAAACAAACAAGTATTAGGAAAAATGTTAATATGGGCGGCCATCAATTTAATGTTCTAATCTCAAAATCTATATAGATTTCTGAATGTACTCTAACTTAAATCCCATAAATACTAGGCAAAGTTTAAAATGTGGTGAGGGTCAGTTTGACTGTTCGAATTCAAATTCCACAAAAATCTGGCAAATAGCAGATTACATAGACATTTAGAAACGATAAAATATAATCGAGTGTCAGAATTACTATTCTAACTCTAAAAAAAAATTGACCCCGCACTGGAGCAACACAATTCTCTGTGATATGTATGGATGTCCTAGTACATTAAATCATAACAAAGAACATGGTATAACAATGAATGGCTTCCCGAATAAACAAGGTAAGCAGTCACAAAGCTTGAATGCAAATAATGTATTATTTTTATTCAGAGACACTTCATTCCTTTAAAACGTCACAAAATTGTTTGCATCCATACATATCACAGAGAATTTTGTTTCTCGGGTGCGGGGTCAATTTAGTTTTTTCTATTAGTGGTGATTTATAATCACCTTTGTGGGATGTATATGGGTCACATCCCAGATCCAACGCACAGGGATTGAAACGAGATAGGCTAACACTAATAGTGAAGTCTAGTGCTGGATTCGTAAAGCTCTGACCCTCCACAGTGTTTTTTCTTATTATTCTAACTCTGTCTCCCATAGCTTTTAAAAATATAAATGTAAGATAAAGATTCAAGATAACTTTCCTGAGAAGAAACAAACAAAAAGTGCTAAAAAAGGTATGCATTTTAAGATGCCATATTTACATCTGAAACACAAATCAGTGAATAAATTGAAAGAATCAGGTAATGGCATACAGGATAAAGGGATCAACCACCATTTGCAATTGGTGCTGGGCATGTACACTAGATTGTCATTGACAATATGGTCTTGCCTGACACATATACAGAATATGTAAACACTTGATATGCAGTATTTTACTCAATTGACAATTTAACAGTGTACACTCAGCCTATTTGTGTGCAGATGGTGTGGAATTGAAGTGCGTGAGCCATGTCCAGTTCACTGTAGTATGTTTTTGAGGGTATTCAAGTTCTCTCACTCAGGTCTTCTAAACATGTTTAGAGCGGGTCCAGATGTTATCAGGTCTAGAGGAAGGGGGAAGAAGTGTGCTATATATATCTGCATGTTAAGCGCAGGTGGGCAGGTTATGAAGTCATTGGGCATATCTGGGAGGAGCAAGCAATTTCCAAATCACATCGCCCTTCATTCCTCAAATAGTAGGGCTAGTTTAATGATTTTACAGTAGGGCGTTGTGACATCCTTAACATAGGCAAGGATTGCCACTGTTGGTGTTATGTTCAGATATGGAGAGGTCATTGCCTGAGGTTTGGCGGGAAGCTTCTGTCAGTAGGATTAATTCCAGGACAAGCCCAGGCCATATGCAAGAAAATGACATCACAAGCTTCACAGCACCAGCAGTGTAAATCAGGGGAGAGGGCATATTGAAACATAGTAATGGAAGTGTAAAATGCTTTTGTATAAATTTTAGGTGTATTAATCTAAACTGGCCATTTAGGGAATTTTTTTGGTTCTGTTTACAGCAATATGTCCATTGCACGTCTGTTAGTGCATGGCCTAGTTTACATTCCCAGCTAGGTTTGATGTGCTACCCAGCACTTGATCTAGTGGAAGCAATTGTGTTGTACAACTGGGTAACTAATTTTGAGGGTGTAGGATTTGAGAGGAGCATCAGTAGTAATTCCACTCTGGTGGATCTACCGGGAATGGTGGGTATAAATTATTGCATAGAGTTTCACAGTCAGAAGCATGTCACGGTTTGTAGCTGGTTGATTGTGGTGTTTCACAGATAGTCTGCATAGGATAGGAAGGTTTTTCCTATAAGAAGTAGCCTCCTGAGTCTAGTGTTTTTCCTTTAACTGTCTTTGCATTCCTAACTCTGTCATCAGGGTGAGCAAGAAATTTTTGAGCAATGGAATGTGTGGACAGCAAATTGCATCATTGTGTGAAAGAGTAGCCAGCCTTGTTCATGCCCCTTGTGTACATTTGACCGTGTCTATTTCGATGAGGAAGTTTTAGAAGAATGGCTTGGCTCAGTGACATGGGAGTGATCAGTCCTGATTCTACGTTCATAGGTCCAGTGATATGCATATTGCGCCTGTGCTACTCAGCAAAAATATTACCTACTGGCGGTCGCCAGTAGGTATATATAGTTAGGATTTTTTCCCTATGGGATTTTTGAAAATTCTATGTCTAATAACTTTGGCGTTTGTGGACGGAATTGGCTGAAATTTTCAGGAAAAATGAACATTTTGTTTCTGAGCAGCCCCTGAAAATTTGGGGGGGGTTCGTCAAGGGGGGGCCGAGAAAAAAGGGGGGTCCCAAAACGTGTTTTTCCAATGTTAATTTCCATAGGGCGGTTGGCCTCATTTTTAGCCCGAACGGCTGAATGGATTTGCACGAAACTTGGCAAAATTGTAGGGACTGTTAGCCCGATGTGCCTTTGCTAGGTCTCAATATATGTGCTCCAGTGGATTTTGAGAAATTAAGGTTCAAAAAAAGATATATATCTGTAAGCGCGCTCTGGGCAGCGCTCCGGTTCGCGTACTTTACGCGTAACGGAACTTCGCGAAGCGAAGCTGATTGGCTCTCCGGTGTCTGTCAACATTCTAAACAGTCCGGAGCGGCCGCCATCTTGTCTCTCGGTAGGATCGAGAGACAAGAGGAGGCCAAAACAAAGGGGGAAATGACCATAAGGGGGCATAGTAGATCCTCCCTGACCCCCTAGGTTTGATGTGGAGGCTTTAAAAGGGCCCCGCAAGGCAAAAAAAAATAAAAAAAAAATGTTGCGTGGGGAGCGCCCGGTTCGCGAACCGGGAAGCGTACTGGGGAGCGTACTATATGTATGTATGTATGTATGTTTGGATTTATATAGCGCTTATAACCCAGGGGTCTCTAAGCGCTTTGCCTTGGGAACCCGTCCTGGCTTTTCCCTGTGAGATAGCCCCTACAGAGCATCCCCAAGGTGAAAGCCAGGCATCCCGCCGCGGGGGGCCGTTGTGGAGATTAAGCAAGCTTAATGCCCAGAGTTGCAGAGTGTGAACCCATGATTAGGTCAGGCACCGAAGCGAGAATTACCGAGTCCGTGGACATTTGAGCTCGAGACCCTGCTGCGTCGGGAATTGAACCCTGGTCCCGGGTCTGACCTCTGCTTCAGGGTCTGCCTGCTCTAACCATTGAGCCACACTTCTCCACTATAAGGAAAAAAGAATGATAGACTTTTCAAATACTGTATGTTAATTGATTGTTGGTTTTGTTGATTATTTTTTAATTTCTTTATTTTTTAAGCAATTATTTATTATTGTGATTGTGTTTTAAAATTTAATAACATTTCTAACATTTCACTGTCTGAAATGTCGTCATTTTCATTGAACATAGTTTGTAATCTCTGAGGGTGTAAAATGTCCTCATTTTGAAGGAGGTCATCTACTGCTTGCACACATTGCAGTAGTTCTTGGTCCCAAGTTTCATCCATAAATTCTATATAATTTGGATCAATTAATTCTTGGCTGCTCTCTTGCAGGACAATTTGAAATGAAACTTTCTGTTCGCCTTCCATGTTGCCTGAAATTTGGATAAAAAAAATATATATTAGTAGAGATAGGGCACTGTTGGGATTCATTTTAGATAGGCAGTTTTTATCAGTGAATTTATCTTTGGGCAGTGTATAGTATCAGAGTGGAAGTAGGAATATAAAAAAGTGTATGTGATTTAACGTAAGTAATTTCATAATTATACAAGAGAAACCTAACTCCATCCATAACTATAACAGAGAAGTCTATCTAAATCTATAACTACTACAGAGGGATAGTATATAACTATCAGAAAAAGTTTACCATATTAACTTTTGGTGCACAATATACTTCAGTTTTAAAAATAACAACTTACCTTTACAAAGAAGTTGAAGTGATTAGTGAAAATCCAATTGAAATGTACAACAAGAAGTAGTAGTCAAAATGGCTGTGTTTCCTTCTCTTCCTTTATATATATTCAGGTATATAACCAATCAAATGTCAGGTAATAAAAGTAGAAAATGAAAGTAACATTTTCATTGGTTGTCAATTCCAACACTTCAGATGTGTTTTGAGAAGTAATTTACCTCACGGTATTTAGAGAGGTCTACAGGCTAAATGGCTAAATGGAATTTCAATCAAATTTGTGAAAATGATAGGGATTGGTATGTAGTATGAGCTAATCTATATTTGGTGAGAGTGTCTCCAGTCGTTTTTCTGTAAATTACTTTCCCACCTTTTTTGATGGTGCGCTTCCCGGGGAGCGCCCCGGTACGCGAACCTTAAGCGTTACGGGAGTCCACCATTTTGTGTTTCGGTCGACTTAAGATACAAGATGGAGGGCAAATAATGTTCAGAATGGGTAGAAGGGGGCACGGTAGACTTATCTTGACCCCCTAGGTTTTCTGAGGGTGGCTGAGGAGGCTTATATGTGCGAAAAAAAACATTTTTTTTTAAAATTTCGCGAGGTTAGCTTCCGGTTCGCGTACCGGGTAGCGCCCCGGGGAGCGTACTTTGTTGAAAATTAGTGAAAAAAGTTAGAGAAAAATAATAATTGTGAGTGATCAGATGTAGGGTAGCTCTGAGAAGAGCTTTTGGGTTTATGGTACATTTAGGTACTTATAAGTAGGTACCAATGCACAGTCTTAAATTCAGAATGAAAATTCTGTTGCCCTCATCTGAGAAGTGAACTCCATCTCCTCTGTAGATATCTTGCATGTAGTAACGCAAGTTATTGTTGTACACGGAGCCCATTCAATGGTCTCTCATGTAAGCTGAAACAGATTTGTTTACATGCTTCCTCGACTTCTCAATTTGTGGACAAAATTGGTTTGACCACCTCCATTTCTGTCTTTGGCATATATTTGAATATACCAAGGCAGTCTGAGGAAAAAGTGCCATTAATTGCTCAAAGGTGTCCTTTAAAAGCATTTCCAGACCAACCCCAGACAAAGTGCCCAAATCATTACCTCCACAGTGCACAATTAACAGGTCAGGTTTTGGCAAATGCATAAAGGTTTTCACCAATGGTATCAATTGGTGACATTTTAATCCTCTGTGGCCAAACCACTTAATTTCCACATCTTGTAAATTGAGGTTAGGTAAATTTCTGTTCTCAGCATACCTCTGAGCCCAATAGATGTAACTATGTCCAACAATCCAGACAGAAAACATGGTGAGAGAAGGTTCTCCTGCAGTCAGATGAAGTGTGGCAATGAAATGGCAGTTGAAAAAATAAGAGTTTAAAATGAAAAAAACTGTGGAGTTTCTGTGTTAATGAAGCAGTAACAGTGATTGGTGGATTTTGATTGCTGAAAACAGAAAGTTAGGGTGCATGGATGAGTTCTTTGAAAGATGTATTTTGAGTGGTCAAGAAAAAATCATTAAATGAAAGAATGCACTGGATATGCAGGTGCACTGAGAGTTCAGAGTTCAATTGAAACATTGTTGTGTGAACTTGCAAACACCAGAGGTCTTCCAAGAGGTGGTTGCTATGCAAAAAAAGCAGAGAGGGCAGAGGGGGGAAGGGTTTTGATTTGAAAAAAGTGAGGGAAGAGTTTTGATTGGGTGACATGAGAGATATGTGTGAAGAATTACAGCATTTCTGTGCTTTTGATAGCTGCAGACTCTGGAGTGCATACCTTTTGTTCTGCTGAAGACAAATTGGTGTGTTTCTGAGACTGTTTTGAAACTCATAAAGTATTTGCTAAGGTGAGAAAAGATTTCTTTAATTTAGATAGAGAATAGTGTGCTTTAAGGAGAAAATTATGAAGAAAGTTGTGTTTTTCAAATGTTGCTTTGTCTCAAGTGTTTTACAAATAGATTGTGTTTCTTTGAGAAATTGTAATTGGAGAAAATGTGAAGTATTAGTACTGACAGGGTTTTTTTGTGCATAGGAGCTGTGGAGTGTTTTCAAATTATGACTTGAAAATCGTTTTTGAGGAAAAGGAATGGTTTTAAAATTTATGACAAGGACATAATGGTGTATGCTTCTTTATAAGGCAATTGAGTGTCTCTGATGTTATTTTTCCCATTTTAATGTAAGACCTTTCCCTGTGGAGCAAATTGCTTGTAAATATGCTCCCACCTGTGCATGGCAAATTTAGATTTTGAATGTTTGCGTTACATAGCCATGTTAAAAGTGACCCAAACATGCTGCAAAGGCAATCAAAAAACGCTTTCATGTGTCTTAAGGACATTTTAAGTCATTTCCCCATGAGAAGTGTTTTCAAATTATGACTTGAAAATCGTTTTTGGGGAAAAGGAATGGTTTTAAAATTTATGACAAGGACATAATGGTGTATGCTTCTTTATAAGGCATTTCAGTGTCTCTGATGTTATTTTTCCCATATTAAATTAAAAGACCTTTCCCCGTGGAGCAAATTCCTTGTAAATATGCTCCCACCTGTGCATGGTAAATTTAGATATTGACTGTTTGAGTTACATAGCCATGTTAAAAGTGACCCAAAAAAGTTGCAAAGGCTTTAAAAAAACACTTTCATGTGTCTTAAGGACATTTTAAGTCATTTCCCCATGGGCAGTGTTTTCAAATTATGACTTGAAAATCGTTTTTGAGGTAAAGGAATGTTTTTAAAATGT
Source organism: Lissotriton helveticus (assembly GCF_964261635.1). Lineage (NCBI taxonomy): Eukaryota > Metazoa > Chordata > Amphibia > Caudata > Salamandridae > Lissotriton > Lissotriton helveticus. Next base: position 946,254,127 of record NC_136063.1, read on the forward strand.
ATGTGTGCCATATGCCCCCAAATTTCTTTTTCAAGGGGTGCAGCAGGGTGTTCTTGAGACACCCCTGCACCCTTAGAAAAATTCTTAATTTGCGATGAGCTAATTGCTAATCGCAAATTGCACCTTCATTCCTATGGGCCTCCTGGCCCATGGAAATGAATGGGTAATTTGCAATTAGCAATTTGCTCATCGCAAATTAGGAATGGTTAAGAATCGCTATTTATTCCTTAAAATTCGCTATTTAGGAAATGCAAAATAGTTTGATGATACATATGGCGGTTCATCTCTAACAAGATAAGAAGCTTAGGGATAGATTTATGATGACTGGCGCAATGAAGTGGACATCACTTACTTCATTGGTAGGCCTTTACATGTATTATCTCCTCTGTATTCTTCATCAAGCGTAACTTTGATCTGCAATCCTGAGTAGGCCTCACCTTAAACAAACCTCTGGATAGGCCACACCTTATCGTCATCCTGAATTAATCATTTAAAATGCTAGGGACAGATTTATGATAGGTGTATGCCTCTTTTGCGCCACTGTGCGTCACTTTTGTGATGCAGCGGCGGTGCAAAAGATTTGCTATGAGGCGACAAAATTACAAATTGATGCATTAGGCAGATGTGTCATGCTGTAAAAAAACCGTGCCACATGAAACCGATGCAGCAGTGATGCAAAAGATGCACCATGTTGCAAGACAGGCCTCACTTGGGGCCATATGTATCAAGCTAATTAGCATTCGCAAAGGCCGAAATTCTGCGAATTTCGGCCTTTGCGAATTCTAATTAGACAAATGGTATGTATCAAACAAGTTTGCTGCAAAATAAGGAATAGCAAAATTTGCTATTCCTTATTTTGCGATTGCACTTAAGGATTTGCAAATTTTGCGATTCCTTAAATGCAATGTATCAAACAAAAAATATGCAAAAAATGCCATTAAGGATTTGCAAATTACCACCAACTTCTAGTTGGTGGTAATTTGCAAATTCTTTTCAAAAAGCTTTTTTTCCAAAAAACAAAAGGTGCCATATGACGCCCATACATGCCCTTAGGGCATGTATGTGCGCCATATGCCCACAAATTTCTTTTTCAGGGGTGCAGCAGGGTGTTCTTGAGACACCCCTGCACCCTTGGAAAAATTCCTTATTTGCGATGAGCTAATTGCTAATCGCAAATTGCACCTTCATTGCTATGGGCCTCCTGGCCCATGGAAATGAATGGGTAATTTGCAATTAGCAATTTGCTCATCGCAAATTAGGAATGGTAAAGAATCGCTATTTATTCCTTAAAATTAGCTATTTAGGAAATGCAAAATAGTTTGATGATACATATGGCGGTTCATCTCTAACAAGATAAGAAGCTTAGGGATAGATTTATGATGACTGGCGCAGTGAGGTGGACATCACTTACTTCATTGGTAGGCCTTTACATGTATTATCTCCTCTGTATTCTTCAACAAGCGTAACTTTGATCTGCAACCCTGAGTAGGCCTCACCTTAAACAAACCTCTGGATAGGCCACAGCTTATCGTCATCCTGAATTAATCATTTAAAATGCTAGGGACAGATTTATGATAGGTGTATGCCTCTTTTGCGCCACTGTGCGTCACTTTTGTGATGCAGCGGCGGTGCAAAAGATTTGCTATGAGGCGACAAAATTACAAATTGATGCATTTAGGCAGATGTGTCATGCTGTAAAAAAACCGTGCCACATGAAACCGATGCAGCAGTGATGCAAAAGATGCACCATGTTGCAAGACAGGCCTCACTTGGGGCCATATGTATCAAGCTAATTAGCATTCGCAAAGGCCGAAATTCTGCGAATTTCGGCCTTTGCGAATTCTAATTAGACAAATGGTATGTATCAAACAAGTTTGATGCAAAATAAGGAATAGCAAAATTTGCTATTCCTTATTTTGCGATTGCACTTAAGGATTTGCAAATTTTGCGATTCCTTAAATGCAATGTATCAAACAAAAAATATGCAAAAAATGCCATTAAGGATTTGCAAATTACCACCAACTTCTAGTTGGTGGTAATTTGCAAATTCTTTTCAAAAAGCTTTTTTTCCAAAAAACAAAAGGTGCCATATGACGCCCATACATGCCTTTAGGGCATGTATGTGCGCCATATGCCCCCAAATTTCTTTTTCAGGGGTGCAGCAGGGTGTTCTTGAGACACCCCTGCACCCTTGGAAAAATTCCTAATTTGCGATGAGCTAATTGCTAATCGCAAATTGCACCTTCATTGCTATGGGCCTCCTGGCCCATGGAAATGAATGGGTAATTTGCAATTAGCAATTTGCTCATCGCAAATTAGGAATGGTAAAGAATCGCTATTTATTCCTTAAAATTCGCTATTTAGGAAATGCAAAATAGTTTGATGATACATATGGCAGTTCATCTCTAACAAGATAAGAAGCTTAGGGATAGATTTATGATGACTGGCGCATCACCAGGGATGTGCCAGTCATCCTGCGCCGCTGTTCCGCCACCCATGGTGTGCTGCATTTACAATGCGGTGCACCATGGGGCAAAAACGGCACAGATGCGTGACGCATATGTGCCGTAAAGGTGGCGCATTGCTGGAGTTGTATCCTAAGTGCGATGCAGCTCCAGCAAGGCTCAGGGGTGCCCCATCTCCACAATGCTGCGTCAAGACCTATGCCTGCTTCAAGCAGGCGCAGGGTTTTGACGCAGCTTTGTCCTATCTGATTGTAAATGCGGCACACCATGGGTGGCAGAGCAGCGGTGCACGTTAACTGGTGCATCCCTGGAGATGTGCCAGTTAACATAAATCTGCCCCTTTACATTTAAGTATGTGCAGGGGACACAGAGTCGGTGAGGCTTATCCAAGGTTAAGAAGAGATGAGTCCTGTTCACTGAAAAATTGGACATAGGCTTCACCTCCTCAGCATCGCTGGACATGGCTAAATAATAGCTGCAAAATGTTACTCTTGTTAAACAATTTTACTATTATAATCTCTGAGATTTGTCTCTTACTCTGCAAGATCTCACTGTTGTTATCTTTCTTTAAAGATAAAGACAACATCAACATGAGCGACAATCAGCAATCAGTTGATTTCGACCTCATCATTGAACTCGTAATTGAAACATCAGTGGATGTTGATCCCTTGGATGATTTAAATCCTGAGGATGAAGAAGAACGTGATGAGGATGCAGATTTGTCAGAATTGTATGACATAGGATGGGAAGCTGACGTGCTTGAGCCTATGGAACTATAAACATTTATTTTAAAAATGTATAATAAATAAAAAGTAAAAATGTAAACCGTTTAATTTAAAAATAAAGACACCTTCAAAAACAGGTTATGTGTAGTGTCTTCAATAAAATATTAAAATATGCTCATAAAATTAGATCAGATTCACATATAAAACAGCACAGGTAAAATGAATATAAATTCCATTTCTTTTCTGCTATTTCTGTATTCTAAATTTGCCAAGCACTAAAAAATCTTCTATGTAAAAATGTCAAGTAGTGTTTTAAGTTTTTGATTACTGTTATTGATTTACTGTTGGGTAATAGTGGTTAATAACATTTTTTATTATATTTTACCACAGTTTCAACTGCAGATCATTTCAAGATTTCAGCATGCCAACCAAAGAAAGGCTGCAAAACGTCAAAGACAGCAGGTCAATGAAAAAAAGCAGCAGTCCTCTAACAAAAAGATTTGTCAAGTCACCAAGAAAGCACCGGGTAAGAGTACAAAAACATTCATAAGAAATATCTGTAGTAAAAAAAATATTACTACAGAAAATGTTTCAGTCCAGAAAAAGAGAAGCAATTCAAACGGAAAGGAAAGGCCAATGAAAAATGTTACTGCTAGAGCAAGAGATAACTCTGTGCATGATAGTAGAAGGAAACAACAGTTTAGGGACATTCGTAAATGAATGTTCCGCAACAGGATAATTGGCAATTTGTTAAAAAATATTAAGAAAGGTCAACAGAAAGTGGTTTTTTATAAGAGAAAAAAAATAGTTGAGAAAGTTATTGATCAGGCATTTGAAATTAAACATAAGTTATTTATTTTGATAATCAATAGAATTAGGAAGCTAAACAAGGCAATTTATGATTTCAAAAGAAATAGTAGATGGAAGAGAATAGTTAATCGTAGTAATATTTGTGAAGTTTTTTCTGGAGAATGGATGCATAGTTCAAGCTGTGAGGCATTTTTTAATGAGGAGAGTTATTTCCAGGATAATGATTTGGTGCATGTAGTTGACACCAGTGGTCGAGCTTATGAAGTGAAAGATGGTTGTCCAGTTGAAAAAGAAAAACTTGTGACAACAGAGGCAGAAGAGGTGTTAGGTAATGAGGTTTTAGGAACACGTCCTAAGGGTCCTGTGTACACCTGGAAGTGTAGTAGTATTTGCAGTGTGCGACAGGATTCCATCAATTTGCTTTGTGATTTTGTACGGTCATTTAATAAGAAAAGTTTGAAGCAGAAAATGAAGTTGTTGCAAGAATTAGATCCTTGCAGAGTGAGAGAAGTGACAGGTTTGCATGGTCATTCACTGGCTTGTCTTTCCAGGAGAGTATGCCAGAGTGTTTTTCATCATTTCAGGATGCTAGCAGTGCATCATAATAAAGTGAGGAAATTAGTTAGAATGTTGTATTATGCTAAGAGTCCAGCAATTATGCTTAAACAATTATGCGCTGCTCTTTTGCATGGTTCTGAAATAGATGTGAAGAATATATGTGAAGAAATTGAGTTTTGTTACTTTGGAAGTAAAGAGGAGAATGTTGAAATTGACCAAGAAGAAGCGGGTAATGTGGAAGATAGTGTACAGGTTTCCAGTACAGATAATTTCCAGAGGGAAATTGCGACGTTTGAGGTGAAATCAAGTGAGAGGCCAAATTTCACTTGTGTGTGTTGTCGACGCACTTATTATAAGAATCAGACTAAGTTAGTGGATTTATATGCAAAAAGTGAAAGGGAAAATAATAGTGAATGGAAGGATTTCACAACATACTTGATGGTAGAAAATTGTTTTGATTTGGGATTGGATCAACGTGTGTGTACTTATTGTTGTAACAAATTAAATCAAAACCAGATGCCTGCTAGAGCAGTTCATAATAATCTGGAATTGGTTGAGATTCCTTCTGAATTGAAGGATTTAAATACTTATGAATCTATTTTGATTCAAAGTATCCATCCCTTTCAGGCTATTGTAAGAATGGAGCCAAAGACAGGGAAATTGCCTCCATCAGATTTACAGAGAGGATTAAAGGGAAGAGTTGTTTATTTGCCTCTAGATTTGAAGAAAAACATTAACACAATTGGAGTAGAAAAAGTGGAAGAGGAACCTCTGGTTATCTTAGTTAATGGGGTTCCGACAAAGAATAAGAAAATATGGCAAGATTTAGTGGATGTTAGGAAAGTTAAAAAGGCAACATTGTATTTGAAAAAAAATAATAAATACTATAAGAATGTATATGTTGCAGAAGAGGAAGTAAGTGAGGAAGAGGACAGCGATTTGTGTGCTGGTCAAATTGAGAAAGTAGAACCCTCTACTAGTGAAGAAATATATGAACATTGTAGTGTTCATCCTTTGCATTCCAAGGAAGTCATGGGGAATACTATTGAGTTGTTTCAAATGAAACAAGCCAAAGGGAGTCCCATTAGTGTTTGGGAGGAAAGTTTGGAAGCTCGGTGTTTCCCACAGCTTTTTCCAACAGGTCAGGGAGGAAGATATGATGAGCAACCTCATCAAATTCCTGCTTCTGAATACCGGACTTTGCGATTGTATGCAGGAGATGCTAGGTTTCGACAATGCATTCCCTATTTGTTTCATCTCCTGTTTGAAAGTGATCTGTCTGGACTGTCATATGCAGTGAACCACATCTTGAAAAGTGGTATACACATGCAAAACATATCGGCAAGTGACTTTATGGATAAAGTCACTGTCCAAGACAGTATTTTGTATTCTCACCTGATTAATCTCATGGCGTGTCTGCGTGGTACTAATGAGTACTGGTACCGTCGTCATGGTGATTTAAAATATATGCTGAGGAACTTAGGAACTCCCACATGGTTCCTCACTCTGAGCTGTGCCGAGTATGGCTGGGAAGACTTACTTGAATTTCTACGAGAGGCAAATGGAAACATCGAAAACATCGAATTCAAGACACCCGGAGAACTGTGCTCTTTGGATCCAGTCAATGTATGCAGGTACTTCAATCATAGATTTGAAGCTATGATGTCTTTCATCATGAATAAGAAGAATCCACCTCTTGGAGAGGTGTTGGATTTCTTCTGGAGAAAGGAGTACCAAGCAAGAGGTGCTCCTCATATACATATGTTGCTGTGGATCAAGGATGCACCTAAATTTGGAACGGATCCAGAAGACTCAGTGATGAGTTTCATACAACAGTATTCTACGTGTGCTGTTCCAAACGCAAAGGAGAAGAAAAGCCTAAGAGAAAAAGTTCTACGTTTCCAAAGCCATCGATGTGGAAAGTACTGTCGTCGTAAATTCCGAAACAAGGACAAGTTCGACACCAAATGTCGTTTCGGCTTTCCACGACCGGTGATTTCTAAAGGAAGAGAAAACAGTTTGATGTCTTCGCTGCGACATAATGTGATGAAGAAATCACCTAAAAACACATACAATTTGAAGAGGAACGAAGAGTCTAAGTACATCAACGACTACAACCCGGTGATTTTGTCCATGTGGAATGCTAACATGGATATACAGTTTGTGGCTGATAACTGTATGGCTGTGGCTCGGTATGTGACATCTTACATCACCAAAAAAGAGAAGACAGAATTGAAGGATATGTGGGAGGACATTTCCCATGAAAAGAGCCTCAGCAAGAAGTTGTACAGTTTCAGTCTGAAGATGTTGTCGCATCGAGAAATCGGAGCTTACGAATGTTCTGACCGGTTGTCTTCAGCAAGTCTCTATGCCAAGTCCAGGAGTATCGTTTGGGCGAGTCTTGGTCTTGCTGCAACGCGTAATCGAGTTCTGAAACCTGTGCGGGAAATTGAGTATTTGGCGGAAAAGGAGCCAAACAGTGCCGACATTTTGAAGACCAACATGTTGGATACATATTATCCAAATCGAAGCAGTCACCTCGAGAATGTTTGTCTGTATGAGGTTCTTCAAAATTACATATTCAAGAGGAACATCAAATAAGATACTGAGAAAGGAGTGTATGCTGTAATAGGAAGCGAGGGATCTCTGGTCAAGCAAAGAAAATGCCACTTGGTAAACCATCGAAAATTGAGTGGCGAATCTCCTGAAAAAAAGGAGTTTTTCTATGTAGCACTTTTGCAACTTTTCAAGCCTTGGCATGCAGAAGAGGAACTGCTTGGAGATTTCCTCTGTTACGAAGACTCTTTCAATGCTGCCAAGGAGACCATAGAATGTCCTGCTTTTCCCAAATATGTAGAAATGTTGAATGCGGAAATTGAGCAGGAAGCAACGATTGCAGCAGAGATTGCCAGAGACAGTTCTCAGGACAGTCAAAGTTCTGCTTCATTGAGTCAGGATCCACTAGGAGGACCTGTTATCGAAAATGAAGCTGCCACTGCTATGAATGAAGTGGAAAGAGCCATGGCACATGCTCAGGAGGATGCGGTTAACTTAGAAGAGTTGGAAAGACAACTCAACGTTGAGCAGAGGAAAATATATGACGAAGTTACCATGCAAATTGATCATGGATTAAGTCATGACAAGAAAGAGTGCTCATGTACGTCGTTGAAGCCTGTCCGACTGTACGTGAGTGGAGAAGCGGGAACTGGAAAAAGTTTCCTTATTAAAGCAATTTCATGTTATTTGCAGGAAAGGACAGAGTCATCGCTGTCTTGTGTTGTCACCGCTCCAACTGGACTGGCAGCACATAACATTAAAGGGATTACTTTACATCGTTTACTGATGCTGCCAGTGGAGCATGACAACAAATTACAATATCACAAGCTATCTGGAGATGCTTGTTGTGAAGTTTCAAGAATCTTGAGGAAAATGAAACTTCTTATCATTGACGAAGTAAGCATGGTTTCCAAAGTCATGCTTGCCTTTGTGCATTTGAGAATGCAAGTTCTCAAAACAGAGTATGATGTGTTATTTGGTGGCAAACACATCATTGTTTTCGGAGATCTTCTGCAGCTGACACCAGTGAAAGGGCAACCTGTGTTCAAAATGCTCACGCATGAAGATACCAGGAAGTGCCTAGGGAGCATTGGCAACGTCAATATATGGTTAAACTTCAATTATGCTGAACTGCATGAAAATATGCGTCAGGCGAAGGATGAAGTTTACAAGACTATTCTACAAGATGTTAGAATTGGCAAAGTGACCGAGCATGGGAAAGAAGCTTTACATGCACGATTACTGTCAAATTTATATCCAGAACAAGATGTTGTGCCTGAGAATATTTTTCAGAAAATTACTGAGAAGAAATCTGGAATATGTTTGATGCCAACTCTTGCAGAATGTGCCAAATTCAACAACAAAATGTTGCATTTAGAAAAGCAAGAGATTGTGAAACTGGAAGCTATTGACAGAGTAGAGCATATGGGATCAACAATTATTTTGTCTGAGAATTTGAAAACAAAATTGGATTCATTAGAGAAGACTATATCTAAAACTGCAGGTTTTGAAAAGACTCTGAATGTGTGCTTGAACTGCCGTATAATTTTAAGAAGGAATTTACATGTTGAAAGAGGTCTGGTAAATGGATCAATGGGTAATGTTGTTGATTTTGTAAAATACAGAAATAGAGATGGCATTGGATTTTTACAAATTAAATTTAATGGCATTGAGGAAGTACAGCTAATTGGTCGTTGTTCTGCTAGATTTTTGCTTGTAAAAGACTTATATGTTCGCCGTAAGCAGTTTCCTGTTTGCTTGGCATATGGGGTGACAATCCATAAATCGCAAGGTTTAAGTGTAGACAGTGCATTGGTGAATATTGGCAGTTCTGTGTTCAAGGAGGGTATGGCATATGTGGCATTGTCACGAGTTAGAACTTTATCGGGATTGTACTTGATTGAGTGTGATGTCACAAATATTTGTGCGGATCTAGATTGTGTTAAGGAATACAATAGGTTAAGAAGAGAGTATGCGCCACATTTGCCTCAATATCCTTTGTTTGAGAAACGTGTGGTAGGCCGGAAACGAAGAAATGTGACCAATACTGGGGAGGTTGTAGCAAAAAGACGAAAAGTCGATGAACCTGAAATTATAAGCAGAAACAAAAAGGATTCTGTTGAAGATGTTGTTGGTTTTCAATTTGAAAACAGTTCTGGTGTCAACTGCTATGCTAATGTAGTGGTTAATGTTTTGTTTTCTCTAGAAAATGTAAAAGAAGAGATTGTGGTCAATTCTGATCAAAGATTTTGCAGTTTGTTAAATTCTGTGTTAGAGAAATGTAGCACTGATAGAACAAAAATAGAAAGTGTGTCTGAAATTCGAAATCTGTTAGACAGATGTTCAGGCCAAACACAATTCTCTCAAAATATTCAGCAAGATTGTCAGGAGTTTTTAATGTATATGCTTGATGTATTGCATGCTGAAGGTGTAGATGTAGATCACCTGTTTGGGCTTTCTTATCAATGGCAGCATGACTGCGAGAACTGTAGGGTATCAAGTACTACTAGTGTAGACTCAGAAAGATTTATATATTTAACTTTGCCAGACAGTAAATCAGTCTCTTTTAATAAACTAGTAAAAGCAGCTGATCACAACATGGAGTGTAGCCAATGTAAATCTGAAATGATGTCCACATTATTTATACGAACATATGGCCAGTATGTTATTTTAATGTTCCAACGATGTAGGCCTGATGGAACAAAATTGACAACTTTAATTAAAAATTTTGTGGCTTCACAGTTGTCAATATCAGGAAGGACTTTTGTAACTGCAGCAATTATATATCATGACGGTCCTTCAATAACATCAGGACATTACACAGCTTATTTAAAGTCTAGAAATGGCTGGTCATTTTGCAATGATTCTGTTTTAATTTTCAAAAAAAAATTGCCGTATGACCTTAAAAGCTCTTACCTGGTGTTTTTAAAACCAAAATTTTAGGGAAAGAATCTCGGGATGTGCTCTGAGGAATTTCAAGAAGTTCTAATGGCTCCTACACGATTTGGCCTTGAGGATAAGTGTAGTACAGAGACATAACTTCTTACCATAACACTGGACGTCATGGAGAAATAAGTGCACTTTGAATGAGTTCAGAAAAACTGTTTCTTTTTATAAGCTAATTGAAGCAGCCAATCAAAACATGGAGTAGAGGGAATGTAAGTCTGCAATGCTGTCTACTGTTTTACATTGCTTTGTGATTAAAAGTGATGTAGAGAATTAAATAATTGTAGTAGTCATAGAGATAGTGTAAGTCTGCTTCATAGTAAGCAGTATCAGTGTCATAGGAAATGTAGAACATGACTGAGCAAGAAGGGGAAGATATTACTAGTCCAGGATTGTGAAAATGATCTTCAACATTTTAATTGTGAAAGTTGCGGAAATACAACATGACGGGATTGGCTTACAAGAATTCTAAGAGTTATAAATGGCTCAGACATGATTTGGCCTTGTGGAAACGTGTGGTAGAGAGCAAGAAGTCATTTATTGTATGTAACATGTTTTTCAAAACGATGGAGGTTTTCTTTCAGAAAGTGGCGGTCTGAAAGTAATAACAGCACAACAGAGTGTAAGCTGTTCATAGGACATCCTTCGACGTCATGGAAAGTAAGTTAACTTTAAGGAGTTCTGAATTCTGATTTGTTATGTTGTATGGGTTTTTTAAACACAATCATTTTGATTGTGTTTTTTTTTCCCCGCTGTTATATGATGAATACCTTCAAGTCACTGTTTTTAGTGAAATTTGATACATTCTGAGAACAGCAAAAATAAACCATTTAACATGTATAATTAATTCTGTACTGTTTGCATTTATGATGTACATTTAGAACTGTGTAGGAGGCATGGAGAAGGAGAGGCTTCTGTAAGTGTCAAAGTTGTTGCATACAGTGCTCATATTCTACGTAGTCTTTCATATGATAGACTACATTTCCACAATGAGATACTTAAGCAAAGGAAACACAGGTGATATGATTGTGGAATGAGCAAAAAAAAATGCACGTTTTTCAATTATATTACCTGTGTTTCCTAACATTACACATCACATTGTATAGATGAGGTTTAGGCCTGTTCCTGGAGACAGAGGAGGTCTGACATTTGTTCAAGAGTGCAGTGGACATGACTTACTTCGTTGGTAGGCCTCCACATGTATTATCTCCTCTGTATTCTTCAACAAACCTAAATTCCATCTGCAACCCTGAGTAGGACTTACCTGAAACAAATCTGTGCATAGGTTACACCTTATTGGCATCTTGAAACAATCATTTAAAATGTTAGGGTCAGATTTATGGTGGCCGTGCGCCTCTTTTGCTCCATTGTGGGTCACTTTTGTGTAAAAGATGCACCATGTTGCAAGATAGGTTTCAGTTCATCTCCAGCAAGATACCATCAGTTTAAAATGTATATAATTAGCACTGTGTAGGGGGCATGCAGAAGCTGAAGCTTTTGTAAGTGTCAAAGTTGTTGCATGCAGTGCTGCACTTCTGGGTACTGTTTAATATGCTGCACTACATCTGCACTATGAGATACCTAAGCCTAGGCAACACAGGTGATGTGATTGTGAAATGAGGAAAAGAAACTCCACATTTTTCAATTACATCACCTGTGTTTCCTAAGTTTACGAATGACATTGTGCAGATGAAGTTTAGGTCTGTCCACGGACACAGAAGAGGTCTGGCCTTTGTTCAAGAATTTCATTTGGAACCCTGAGTAGGCCTCACCTTAAACAAACCTCTAGAGAGGCCACACCTTATCGTCATCCTGAATCAATCATTAGGGACAGATTTATGATAGGTGTATGCCTCTTTTGCGCCACTGTGCGTCACTTTTGTGATGCAGCGGCGGTGCAAAAGATTTGCTATGAGGCGACAAAATTACAAATTGATGCATCTAGGCAGATGTGTCATGCTGTAAAAAACCCGTGCCACATGAAACCGATGCAGCAGTGATACAAAAGATGCACCATGTTGCAAGACAGGCCTGACTTCATCTCCAACAAGATAAGAAGCTAAGTCTTCTGTAAATGTCAAAATTGTTGTATATACTGCTCAACTTCTATGTACTCTTTGATATGCTAGACTCCATCTGCACTATGAGACACCTAACCAAAGGCAACACAGGTGATGTGATTGTGAAATGAGGAAAAGAAACTCCACATTTTTCAATTACATCACCTGTGTTTCCTAAGTTTACGAATGACATTGTGCAGATGAAGTTTAGGTCTGTCCACGGACACAGAAGAGGTCTGGCCTTTGTTCAAGAGTGAAGTGGACATGACTTACTTCATTGGTAGGCCTTCACATGTATTATGTCCTCTGTTCTCTTCAACAACTCGAAATTTCATTTGGAACCCTGAGTAGGCCTCACCTCAAACAAACCTCTGGATAGGACACATCTTATTGGCATCCTGAAACAAACATTTAAAATGTTAGTGTCTTGCGACACTTTTGTGAGACAACAGCAGTGCAAAAGATGCACCATGTTTTAAGATAGGCCTCACTTCATCTGCATCAAGATACTGTTAGTTTAAAATGTATATCTTTAGGACTGTGTAGGGGGCCTGGAGAAGCAGAAGCTTCTGTAAGTGTCAAAGTTGTTGAAAAACTGTTTGTCCTTCAATCATTTCCCTTGTCTTTTCTAATTTTTAAATACATGTTTTAATATTTTTCAAATGTTTGTTCTCTCTTTCACAGATTGAAAGTATAAAAACAAAAAGTGAGTAAGTTAACGACAATTATAAGGTAAATGTTTTGTACTCTTTTCGTTACATTTCTATCACATTCACCTACTAGTAGTTCGACAGCTTCATTTCTTTAACCCTCAGTTTCCTGCCTTTGCTACTTCCCTCATTCCTTTCTCTATTACCTACTTACTCTACTCCTTCCACTCCTTTTCTCAGTCCCTCTCTTCTCATAGTTCCTCACTCTTGTTCACTCACTCCGTCTCTATTACTCTTAGTGTCTTTGACTAGTCACTCTTTCACTACTTGTTCATTATGCTTCTTCTGTGTAGTTGAAGCACACTAAGGGGCATATTATGAACACAGCCAATAAAATTATTGCTGTTTTTATTGGCAGAAAACTGTTGCAAAAGTGGTTTTAGCGGCAGTTTTCCGCTGCAAAAGCGGCTTTAGCGACACATTTCTGCCAATAAAAGCTGCAAAACTTTTATTGCCTATGTTGATGATATGGCTCTATGTTATTTACATTTCTTTGCTGTTTCAATTAATCTTTTTCTGTTATTTTTTCTTTTCTGTTTTCTGTTTTTTCTCTCTGTTATTCCACATGTTTTAATCTGATTTTGAACATTCACTCACATTCTCCAAGAAACTCATCTTTGTTATTGTTCTACTCTCTTTTTTTTCTTTCACTTCCTTATCTATTTTGTTTTTCACAATTATACCCTCTTCCATCTTTTCTTCGGTAAATAGATCTATTAAACAGTATCTCTGGTTTACTCCCTATAGCTGTCTTTCTTTTAACATTACTCTCTGTTTACTTCCCTTATACTTACTCTTCTTTTTTTTTTTTTTTAAATGTTTGGTTCGCTTCAGGTTCGCGAACCGGGAAGCGAACGGGGAAGCGAACTAAAAGAAATAGAGCTTGCCAGAGTGCTAAACATTCTAGCAATTTTTTTTGAAAGGGGAGGTAGTTCTGAAAAGAACTTTTTTTTAATGTTTTTGTTGTTTTATATATATATATTTTTTTTTTTACATTTTTTGTTTTTTTACATTTTTTGTTTTTGATGGAGGGGAAACAACAAAAAACAGGCATTGAAAAGGGCTCAACAGGAGCAAAAAAAAAATTACTGTCTGGGGCGGTTAGGGCAATTGTGATTTACATAAGCTAGGTTGATTAACGTAATGCTCATGTTACCACATGACAGCAATGCACCGCAGTACATACAAGTAAATTTCATATGAGCAAAGTTCTCCTGAATGTTTGGCACGGTTTCCCGTGCCTCTGCTCCTGTCAACGATATCAGTGATGTTGACCTGGCCACAGGAGTTGTTGTTGGGTTATCTTGCATGTCACGTATCTCCGCCTGGCTGTAGTTCAATGGATGCCACCTGTTCATGTGACGATGCATTGTATAGTTTCCTTAGCTATACTTTTTATCAGTCCCTCTAGATAACCGGTCTTTACAAATCAGGCAGGTGACATACCTAGCATTTACTTTCTTTTGCCCTCGAGGGAGTGAAAAAAACTGCCAAATAAAGCTGGCTTTCCGACGGGAAACCCGGGGCACCTCCTGTAAGAACTGTGGTCCTTCTGTCTCCTCTTCCTCTAGTTCATCCTCTTCCTCCTCTGTGTTGCTGATGAACTGTGGAGGTGGTCCTCTCTTCCCATGAGGAGGTGGAGGTGGTGGTGGGGGTGCACCAGCTGAAGCAACTAATGAAGCCATTGCTCAACTATCAAAAATGGTCTTCCTCTCACAAATATGAAAGTCAGAGTGAGGAAAGAAGGAGGGGATTTCATCATTTGGGAAAAACAATAGTTCTAAACCAATGAAAAGTGTTATTTTTAGGTCACCTGACCTAGCCTTACATCATTATGAAACCAAAAGTGAAATGAACCAATGAAAAGTTTTATTAACAAGTCACATGACCTCTTACGCTTAAGTTACGCACTGCAGAACGCGCCCCGGATCGCTTCCGGGTCGCTGCGCTTCGCGCCTCGGTTCGCGCTCCGGAGCGCTTCCGGGTGCGCTAACGCGGCGCGTCATAAGACGCATTACGCGGCAACGCGATACGTCGCGCTTTCGCGCCGTGGATCGCTTCCGGGGAGCTGCGCTTTGCGTCTCAGTTCGCGTACCGGAGCACTTCCGGGTGCGCTAACGCGGCGCGTCATAAGACGCATTACGCGACAACGTGATACGTCGCGCTTCCGTGACGCGTCGCGATGTTGATTTCTAACGCGGCAGTTGCGCTAACGGAACGTTTACCGGTTCGCGGACTGGGTCACGGCATCAAGATGAGCTAACGGGAAGCTTCCCGGTTCGCGAACCGGGAGCGAACAAAAAAAAAGTATTAAAAAAAAATTATTAATAAACATATAAAACATATTTTTGGATTTAAAGAAGAATACATTTTACAGCTACAGATATTAGCTTTTAAAAAACCAATGAAATTCACTGAAAAAAACATAGGTTATAGACCATATATAGTTAGGAATTAGCATTTACAAAACCTTGAAAATTCACTGAAAAAACCATAGGTTATAGACCATATATAGTTAGGAATTAGCATTTAAAAAACCTTATTTTACTCACACAAAACCATTGAAATTCGATATATAGTTAGTTGTACTAACTATATATCGCGCACCCGCAATCCACTGCTGATGATGTCACATATTACATCATTCATGACATGGTCAGTGACATCACTGATGACATCACTGATGACATCTCAAATGACATCACTGATGACATCACTGATGACATCTCAAATGACATCACTGATGAAATCACTGATGACAACTCAAATGACATCACTGATGACATCACTGATGACATCTCATTTGACATTACTGATCACATCACTGATGACATCATTCATGTGATAATACGATGAACCTCTTCAGACTCTAATATAACCTTAGATACACTCAGTGTAAACAGACACTCATAGACTGTCACTCATCCATAGAGTTACTCAGACACTTAGTCAGTCATGCAAAGAATCAATCACACCTCCATTTCCTCAACTATACAGTTATACACACCTTACTTATTCAAACATATACTAAAACATATTTACTCACTTATACAATCCTGGATACAAGTTCACAATGATCCATACAGCCACTCACACATTCACTGGCTCTTATGCACAGTTATTTATATATGTCAACTCTCACATGTACTGTATTTTACATATGTACTTACTTTAACATGTAGCACTGAGATATCCATTCACTCACCAATACACTCATGCACACAGTCAACTGCCCATACAGCTGTTTCCACATGCACTTTTGAACCCATACATCTAGTCAATCAACTGCTCACACATCTATGCAGAGAGTCATACACCTCCCAGCCACCCACACACACACTCAGTCTCCCATACAAATGCTTGGGCAACCAATCAATAACCCATACAGTTAATCATATAGCTACTGATCAACACATGCAGCAGTTTACAGAACAACAGACATAATGATGCACAAATTAAGACAGTTTAGTCACTAACCCATGCACTCAGTGAGACACATTTAATCAGTCACTCATACAGTCAGTCGTGCCCCTACTAAATCCTTCATCAAAACACTTATACCTCCACTCATTCTTCAATATGTAAGACATATTTTAACTTTACAGAATTATACAGTCACTGGATGTAGTCATCAGTGATGTCATTTGAGATGTCATCAGTGATGTCATCAGTGATGTCATTTGAGATGTCATCAGTGATGTCATCAGTGATGTCACTGACCATGTCATGAATGATGTAATATGTGACATCATCAGCAGTGGATTGCGGGTGCGCGATATATAGTTAGTACAACTAACTATATATGGAATTTCAATGGTTTTGTGTGAGTAAAATAAGGTTTTTTAAATGCTAATTCCTAACTATATATGGTCTATAACCTATGTTTTTTTCAGTGAATATATATAATAATATATGTTATCTAGAATAGTGAAATCATTTTTTTTTAAAACGATATGAAATTAAAAATAAAACATAAATATTAATGCCAATAACCCATTATTTATATACTTTAATATTATTCCCGTTAAACCACTATTGTCCAATCATTAAAAAAACATCTTGATAGTGTTTCATTTAAACTACAATAAGTACATTTTAATGGATCCCGATATTTTATGCCAAACATCTTAAGCATAAACACATTCATTACACAAATATTAAAAAATAATTATTCAATATAAAGTAATTATGGTATCAATTAATTACAAACACATTCACAAATGATAGAGAATATTTTAACAAATAGTGAACTAATACATTTAGTAAAATTGTACTTTATATCACAATTCAATAATATGCTATAATTGTTATATCAGTATAATCTGCGAGCTTAAAAAATATATTTACCAGCCAATTTATGTCCCATGATATTTTCGCAGCCACTAATTTTGACCACAAAATTATGGACACTCAATATTTTGAAGTCAATAGTCAGGCATCACACTGTGTAGATGGCACCGAAATGGATGCAGACTGGTAGAGGACATGTCTTTTTGATCGCTGTGAAAAGAAAGTCAATTTCTTTGACCCCATGACATTGTATTTTACTCAACTGCTCATGATATTGCATTTTTAGTCCATCTTCCTGCAGTTTCTGTTTGAACCTGCTCACTCTGTGAAGTAGACATCCATCAAAAAACTGTCTGTATTCTTGGAAACTTAGCAAGAATCATTAAAGGTTAGGGAAAAGCAGGAGAAACATTGATGAAAGTGTATTGCACTCACAGGCAGGATCCCGAACCAGAGAGCCCTCAATCTTTGTTCAGCTTAGACTGGCCCAAACTAGGTTTGTCACAGAGACCATTTGATTCACAATGGAAATAAGACATAGTTGGTTATTTCGTCTTAAGACATTGGAATTTCCCACAATAGCTAGTTCATTCACCAAGGTAATAATCAACTTTCGTGGGTACACTGGAGCCTCTGCTAAACTGCTTGTTACCCTGTAACCTTTAATTGTGTTATCTCTACTGGAGTTGCAATTGATGCAGCCAAAGTTCTAATATCACAAACTGGCTACATGAATTTCTCACGAATGCACAGATTTTGTTACCTGTAATTGTCAAATTCGATTCACATGTCAATCAAAGTGATCTCAAAAATAAGGAGACTCGTTTAAATGTTGTTCATCCCCATCAGAAGAGCACTTGTTGACTTCCTCCACTGACAGACTCTACGCAGGGAGTTTAACTTTTTTTCCCCCTCTTCACGCAACAGGCAGCTCACCTGCTTGTACGACCGCCTGGGCTCCGAGGTCCCCTGCCTTGTCTGCCTCGCCGCCCTTCAGCAGCGTTGAGCCCTCTGACTCGGATGATCGGCGACTCCACCACCTCCAGGCGATTCAAACCTTTGTCCTTTTGCCATCTGATACACTTCTCCCCTGCGGAACTGTGTCTTTTCCCCGAGGTGTGGGTGCGTCGCCCTCCCATCCCTCCTCCTTACGGTTCACGAGTGGTGACGCTCGGGTCAACCCCTGGTTGGGCCACTCGAGCTGTTGCCAGAGCTCTGGTGCCAGAATCCTCCACAACGCCGACACATAGAGCGCTGCCACAATGGCTCGATCGTAGCTGGATGGAGGGCGTCGATTAAAGTAGAAGCGCAGTCAATTTCCCGGCAGACGAAATAACGTGAAGTTTCAAAATGCCGGATGACGAGAGACTTCAATAACCAGCTCAGCAGTTAATCAACAATCGGATGGCCCACCAGAGCTCTAGTTTTATAGGGATTTCACCTGCCCTATTTCCTGACCATTCAAGGTAACCTGGCATACAAAGATCAGTGATGCTTTTTTAACCTTGCGGCGTTCGTGCACTATTACCCGCCTGAACCTAAGATGGCGGCTAAATTGTACGTACGGCGCTCTATTTTTCCTTTGCGGTGCTACGATTGCGACCAATACTCATATCCGATCCCACCAGCACTGATGAGCCTCTCCAGAGGTAAACATCGGCAATTCCCTCAGCAATATAGACAGGTTCCTCGCCGCATCACCTGAAGGACTAGCGCGGCCATTGCGGCAATGTGAATCCGCGAAGGAGACCTGGATGTCTCAACAGAGTTCAGAGGGCAGCTGGCTGTGAGTCAATGGTCTGAAGGGCACAGATACCACCGCTTCCAAAGTGGTCCCCTCCATGTCGTTTTACTTCCCTGAGACAAAAATTGGACATTGACCAGACCTTGAACCTATCCCCTAACCTGTTTACACATCAGGACTTGGAACCTGTGAAATTTACCCCAGACTGTGGAGACCAAGCGATTTGGCTGATGCCCGGTGGAGCTATCAGATAGCTAAAGAGAAGATGGGTTGTGGTCTCACCCCCACTGCCGTCACCTACTCTGCCGGACCTTGGGCAGATGGTCCCCTTGCCTCTACATCATATCTCTCTCCTACCCCTATACCCTACCCCCTTACCCTACCCCCTTACCCTTCCTTGCTCCACTCCTCATGTAAAGTGCTCTGATTCCTTGGGGTCTAGCCAGTGCTATATAATAACTCATTAATTAAATATGTTCCTATTTAGTACTCTTTCTCTCTTTATCTACTTCCCTAGCTCCAATCCCCTCCCCCTGAATCTCTCCCCTTGCCTGCTACTGTGCCTAGCCCCCTGTCCGTTGTGCCCTTTGACTAAGCACTCCTCCCCTTGTTGGGAAAAGATCCAATATTTATACTCTGGAGTCTCAGCACACCCGCTGAGAAAGCCCGCTGTGCCAAGGGAGCCACTCACAGCTGAGGTATTGTATGACACCCCTTGCCAAAGCACTCCCTCTCCCCTTTTTGGAAAAGCAGCCAGTATGTAGGCCTTGGAGTCTCAGAGACCCCTCTGAGAGAGTCCACTGCGTAAAGGGAGCCTCTCGCAAAAGAGATAGGGAAGTAATACCACTTCCCCTGATGATCACAGCTTACTGGACTTTGGACGTTGCTTTGACTCGTCTACCGGTTTGTGTTCCCTGGCACACTTCCTCTCCTCTTTCCATGCGGTGTCTCTCACCCTCCCCTCCTCTTTCCCGCCTTCATTATCTGTCTACTTCCTCTGCTCCTACCGCCTCCCCTCAATCTCTCCCCTTGCCTGCTTTTCCCCTTACATATTTGTGCTTATTGTTTATCTCGACCTTACAAGTAACGATGTCGCCATGCTCTTATAACATTGTAACCTTTGTAATCAATGTAACCTGTTACTATGACCTGATACTTATGTAAAGCGCTCTGATACCTCTGGGTCTAGCCAGCGCTATATAAATCCTTTAAAAATTAATAAATTAATTCTCAGCTTTCCCCAGTAAATATGTCATGGTGGCATAAGTACCAGATGCAACACTCCTCCCTGGGTGATTCATCTGTAGATGAGTCAGAGACTGCACCCACTGGGTGTGGGCTTATGACCGCTGCAAGAAGTATGTCAGTAAAGTACAGGCATAAGTACATAAAAACACATAACAGTACTCTTCAAGGATGTGCCGGTGGTACTTGAAAAGGTGCATGCTGCTCCTCTATTTATTTGGGGCCTTGAGGCTTCAGTTTCTTATCAAGCACTCTGTCATGAGGAAAGTGGTGGGTCAGGTCACCTTTTCAATTCCAGACTAATAATGTCAAAAGAGTGTGTCACTGCTTTGTCAGTGCGGGAGGTACAGTTGAAACAGTGGGTGGTGAAGGACTTTGTGCACGCAAATTCTGAAAATAAAAAAAGTTATAGAATGAGGTCACAATACAAAAGGAGTCAGAATTTTTTACAATAAAAAAATGAATCTGACTGAGAACAGCTCAACAGCAGAAAGTTTGGGGGCAATTCTTAAGGCCATTTACAAGCATGTGTAGTAGTACTCCTGTAGCATTGCTTCACATATGTATTATTGCAATTCACATTAGCGAAGGGTGGACAATCAGTTAACACCAGCCCGATCTCTCATATGGGGAGTTCTCTGCTGATAGTGAAGAGAACCATCCATACATAGTTTGTTATTTTATTTTTATCAAAGTAGTCATGGCAGTCAAGAGTCAGTGGAAACTGGTGATCACAGAATTGTTAAAACATTTTAGACATTGAAGTCACCTATATAAAGTAAATTGTAAACATGTATGAATTATGTTAAAAAAGAGATTCTAGATTAATTAAAAACAATGTTGTATGCCTTTAGACATTGTAGACATCAATATGCATGACATAGGAAAAATGTAAATATAACAGAAGCACATTGTTAAAAAATTACAAATATGTAAATTGTTAATGAATTATAAAAATAATTTTAAATACCTCACATCTAAAACTACTTTACACACCAAATCAACATCATATATTAATGCATGGCATGCCTATAAATACACCCACACACACAAACACAAACAAGTACACAAATAGACACAAAATGATACACAACACATTTGGCTACACTACACTTCATAGTAGAAGGGGAAGTGAGACGAGCTCAGGTTCTGCTCTGTAGCTATGTTTTTGCACTTGTGGTCACTGTCAAGTGTGCACTATTCTCCTCAACTGTTCCACGTGTCCCTATTTTGTCCCATTCATAGGTCTATGTAGCTGCTGTGTTGATCTGTCCATGCTCTGTAAAACTACATGTGGCTGATTTTTACCTATAATATGCGAGTAAAGTAGCTAGTATTTCACTGTCAAATTTTGAGTTGTAGGTGTCCACACACCATCATTTAAGTGGGAGGGCACCTATGACTACTAGTAGATGTAAATATCCACCCAGTGTTTGTAAATTCCATTTATGTGGAAATGTATGACTAACCGTGGCTGTAAATCTGCACATAAATGTGTATAGGTTTTCCTAATTTACTATAACTCAAATAAAGTTATGTTGCAGTGTGTCCAGGATCTTTCTCAGTAAGCTTTGTCACTAATTAAATGTGTGTTTCCTTTCAGCTCCAAAGAGAGTAACCTCCTCTGTTGACATTTATTGCACTAGAAATTTATTTTAAGATATAATTATTTCCAGTTCTGTTACATGCAACACTTACTACCTTTATACAGCATCCAGATCGGTCTGAGGGGACCACAATGCTCATTTCCTTCCTGGGCTTGCCAAGTCCAACCAGCATTCCGGCTAAAAGGGGACTACAACTCCCAGCTTCCCCGGGGAGGCACGCTGACATCAGCGTCACAAGGAAGCGTCAGGAGGTGCTTCAAAAGCGGGCGCAGCAACCCGCTCCTAGGGTCCCACATTTCCAGTTCTGTTACAAGCAACACTTACTGCCTTGATACAGCTTCCAGGTCGGTCCGAGGGTACCACAACGCTTGTTCCCTTCCTGGGCTTGCTAACTCCAAACAGCATACTGGCTAAAAAGAGACTACAACTCCCAGCTTTCCTGGGGAGACGCGCTGACATCAGCATCACAAGGAAGCATCAGGAGGCGCTTCAACAGCGGGCGCGGCAACCCGCTCCTCGGGTTCCGCATTTCCAGTTCTGTTACGAGCAACACTTGCTGCCTTGATACAGCTTCCAGGTCGGTCCAAGGGACCGTAACGCTCGTTTCCTTCTTGGGCTTGCTAATTCCAACCAACATACCCGCTAAAAGGGGACTACAACTCCCAGCATTCCCGGGGAGGTGCGCTGACATCAGCATCACAATGAAGGGTCAGGAGGTGCTTCAAAAAGCGAGCTCAGCAACCTGCAGCGCGGGAGGCACGCGGGTGCACCTGAGCCAATGGCGGGCCTGTCTGAGCCCATCCGAGAATGGCAGAGCTGGGCTGGGCCCTACTATTAACGTCTGGGACTTGAGGTATTTAATAACTATTTGAAGGTTTCGGTATTTAAGCTCTGTGTTCCATACCAATAAGCAGCATAGTCTTGGGCGATGAGTAAACGTAAGTTTGTCACAGGGTAGCGGGTGGTGGGGACTTTAGATGCCTTCCTCTTGAGAGCAGAATCAGCCCTGATACACGGGATAGAGCTAACGGAGCGTAGGTTCTTGTTAGAACCCCAGCCACCATCAATCAAACCAACTCCTGATACCCCTCTTCTTTCCTCCCTGCAATCTAATAATGATAAAACTCCTCCCCCTGTAAACTCTACGCTAGACATTGAGACAGGTTGTACTCTCTCCCGATACCAGTAAGCGCAAGAAACAGCTCTCCTGTAACAACCAGGGGTCA
Organism: Lissotriton helveticus; assembly: GCF_964261635.1. Lineage (NCBI taxonomy): Eukaryota > Metazoa > Chordata > Amphibia > Caudata > Salamandridae > Lissotriton > Lissotriton helveticus. The sequence goes on from NC_136063.1 coordinate 946,277,069, forward strand.
GAAAGCTGCCATATGTTGCAATAATAGCCAGTAACCACTGACTAAGAATGGGAGGGGTAGGGGCACACAAAGACAAAGTCAGAAAGCAAATACCCCAAAGGCCAATAGATCGAACACAAGAAATAATGACAAAGGGGTCAGTAACGGGTCCCTTGTAACACGGCTGCCAGCAGCATTAGCCAGCTAACTACCTCCTGCATAGGAGGGTGTATTCTGGAAGAGGCTTGAGGCAATGGTAACTGCATTACTGGACCCACTGACCCAAAAATTGGCCGCAATCGAGGATTAGCTGATCAAATTGGAGGGGTCTGTCACTTACATCACATCAGGAGGCCACGATGCAGGTGGAGGGGGGAATGCCACGCTTAGTAGGGGCAACAGAAGAAACAGCTTAGCAGCTAACAATCAGGCAGTCGCACCATCTAGCCTGCACGCTAATATGGCTGAGGTACAAGCACAGATTCACGCACCAATGCAAAGAGCTCTGCCCAGCCTATTAGATCAGCCAAGGCAATCATTACAACCTGCTAGCTCACACTCGGGGAATAGTACGAGCCTTAAATCCCCAAAGGTCGCACACACAGTAGCAGGAGGCACTACAGAGGGGCATAGAATAGATATACCCCAACTTACATTTAGTAATTACAGGGTTTTCACAGAGATAACAACCTAAATTTACATCTTCCTCCAGAAGCCACCACATATACAGTAGTTCTGGCAAGTGTCCCGCTTCTTCCTCATAACACCACTGAGCACTGGTCAGCCCTACGGAACAAGACGTTACACACGTTGTCCGTTAGGACCGGGATGACCAATGTTCTTTTCTCAGAGTTTAATATGGCACGCAGAATACCCTGGGTGGGTAAGTCGAGTAAGTCACTAGCTGGTGACTGTGTGGTCATAACTTTTAGATCACCTAGATTAGTTCAGTCCATTCTCGACATGGTAGGGGACCAGTTTATCTCCCCCAGAATATAAATATTCTGTCCTTGGGGTATTTCTACCAACCCTCTCAACCCATGAGATACAACCCCGTCGGAGAACAATCCACAAGGAATGAGTTGTCCAGATATAACATCCCACTGAGCAATAGTTTTGGCATCTTTAGCTCACAACAAGATCAAGACTGACTGGCCTCCACTCCAAGATTCTCCCCAAACTTTAAGGAAGGTGCAGATAGATATCGCAGTACCAAGGGACAATGTAATAAAAACATGCTGGCTCAGGTCAAACCAATTCCCCTATCTCTGGAGTCTCAGGTTATAGCTAGTACAAATCTATTCTCAATGGCTCCCAATGAACCCATAGCTACCACCACCATAGGACAGTCACTACTGACAAGTGAAAGTAGACTAATCAGCCTAGTAGGCACTCCAGTCTACTATGGCGCAGTACAGGGAACACATTGTGATTTAGCATTGTGGAATGTTGCTGGGTTGCTGTCCAAACAGACGAATCCCCTATTCTGGGATTTAGTACTGAGTTATAGTATCATATGCTTTCAGGAAACATGGGCAAGGTAGGCAATACATATTATTGGATTCAAAACATTCCATACTCTATCCATAGAAGGCAGGAATGGAAGAGCGAAAGGGGGACTTGGAACATATATATATCTAACAAGCTAGTAGTAAAAAAGATAGAGCTGCAGAGCGAGGAACCCTTTTACCAATTAGTTTTTATCCATGTTGAGGCAAATCATAGTATTTAAACGATAAATGTTTACAACAATATTCCCCCAGATAAAGCACATAGCACTTTAACACAATTATTTAATAACTTGCAGGCCCTGCTAAGTAAAACTCACAGGGACATGATATTCAAGTCAAGTCAAATAATGCTTTATTCGAGGTTCACTCAATAAAGCAAGTACATAGAACAATAAAAAAAAACAGATTGACAATCATTACTGTTAAAAAATGTCAATAAATTAAGACTTGATAATAGATTAAAATTTAAATACAAGTACAGAGTAAAATTCTATGCATAACATTTTGTGAAGATACAGGGTAAAAAGTTTTAGGAATAAAAAGTTTTAAGTAAAAATAACTATATAAAATGCAGACCGACTAACAAGAAGATAAACAATCAAGTGGCTAACAGTCTCTGTCTAATGGACCACGCCCATCCAAGGTACTTAGCTGTAGCTATCGCTAGAGGCATTAAAGTGCTTGTACATATGATACGTAGAGCTACAGTACTACTGGTGGTACCCAGATTTTTACATGTTGGTGTTAGCCAAATACGTCTTGGGTCAGAGTAGGCTGTACAGGAAAATAGAAAATGTCCAACTGTTTCTTTGGTGACACCACAAGCAGGGCAGCTATCGTGTAATCCTCCTCCCCACCTTCCTGTCAGTGATCTAAGTGGGAGTGCACCTGCTCTTAATTGGAAGAGGAGCTTTCTGTCACCTGGTCTAGTTATAGCGTCCCAGTATGGTTCAAGGCAAGGATATAACTTGGCTTCTAGGAATCCTTCAGCCATAGACGCTGCACTAGAAATACCCCAGGTCCGAGCAGCTACCCTCTCCCAATAGATTTCCTTTATGATTATTTTTGTTGGAAAGGGGGTTCCAGCTGGATCTTACCAAAGTGCCTTGAGGCCAAGTTCACTCAGGGTTAGACTAAGAGTTTTAAGCCATCTGATTTTGTGAAACTCATCCCTTTTGATGATATCTAGGAACCCCTCAGCATAGTGAGAAAGCTCAGGCGTTGTCCAGAGCCTTCGCCAATACAAGATCGGGTGGAGCGTAGCCAAATCGGCAACCGCTTTTCTGCCCAGATCGTACCGGAGAGGCACCAGTGGGGTACTCTTGGGAACACCAGTGATGGCCCGGAAAAACTTGTTTTCCGAGGTTTGGAGTGCTACTACCTTCTCGAACCCCCACAGCTCAGCACCGTAAAGTGCAGAGGCGAGAGCCTTTGCTTCATATACCTGCAGTACTGGCTTTATTGGTTTAGTCAAAGATTTTCTATGTTCTAAACCAAGAGCGCCAGCCAATTGCCTATGCCTTAATGTAGCAATATCTATATGCTGGGACCATCTAAGATCGTTAGATACATGGATTCCCAGATATGTAAAGGCGTTCACTACCTCTAAAGAACGACCATTCATAGTTAATTTAGATTTAAAACTACGATAGGGGTTAAAAATCATGAGTTTAGTTTTGGCCACGTTAACTTCTAGGCCGTGTTCCCCACAGAAATTGTCAAAAATAGACAGAGCACGCTGTAGTCCACTCGGCGTCTTAGATAAAATCAACGTGTCGTCTGCAAACATTAAAATAGGAATTTTTGTGCCAGCTAATGAGGGAGCATCCACATTCGAAGACAACATGCGAGCTACAACCCCATTAATATATAGTGTAAAAAGTGTGGGCGCCATCGAACACCCTTGCTCCACCGGGAAGTCTGCAGTCACCATTCCCTGGCCCCCCCCACTGGACCTTTGCGAAGTTTGCTTCATGTAGCCTCATTATCATTGTCAGTAGCTCTTCTGGTAGGCCCTGGGTCTTCAACACCAGCCACAGTTTGGACCTAGGTACCAGGTCGAAGGCAGCCCGTAAATCGACAAAAGCTGCATATAGCCTGCCCCCGCCCAGCAACACAGTCCTCCACTGTAGTAAGGTGAAACGAAATACCTGGTCCACCGTGCTAGTAGACCTTCGAAATCCTGCTTGAAATGGGGACAGGGCATTGTTCTCCTCCGCCCAATCAAGGAGCCTATTTACAACTAGTCGCCCAACTACCTTTTGAATGGTATCAATGAGGCTTATGGGCCTATAGTTGCCCGGCTGGGATCGGTCACCTTTTTTGAACACAGGTATTATTACTGCACCCTGCCAGGATGTTGGTATGGTAATGCCCCGAGCGATTGCGTTGGTAAGAAGATGAATATACTTACACCATCGCTCTTTATCGTTAATAAAGACGTCAGCTGGTACACCGTCTAATCCTGGGGCTCTACCACTGGACACTGTGTTAAGGGCCATCATTATTTCTTTAATGCTAAAAGCCTCGTCTTTATAATAAACGGGGCTTAAATCGACTGCCACAGTGGCATGCTGAGTCTCAGCATACTGGGGCTTGAAATATTTGACCCACTCCTCCTCTGGTACATTGTTATTAGGGGGTTTGGGTAGTCCCTCACTGCCCCATTTTACGAAGTTCCAAAAATACCTGGAATCTTTCCTACCACTGGCTGCTTTTAGTTCTAACCAGTGGAGCTCGTCCCATGCTTTTTTTGCCTTTGTTACACTATCTTTATATTCCTTTCTAGCAGAACGAATAGCCATAGGTTGCCTCCCTTTAATAGCAGTTCCTAGAGCTGAACGGGCCTTCCTACATTCGGTGTTAAACCATTTTGCCTGCTTACGGGGTCCCTCACCCTTGCTTTTCACAGGTTTTAAAAAATGATTCTTGATGGCACAAAAGAGAGTGTCATAGATTGCAGCTACACTGCTTGAACCAGGATAAGACAAGTTAATTTGTTCAATGGCCAATATTGCTTTGTCAGCTTCAATGTTAATGCTAGCAATAGCCTGTTGGTTAGTCACAACATGTGCCCATCTTAACCTGCGCATATCATTTGAAGGGACGATCGGAGGCGGTGAGGCCCCCTCAGTGTTAGTGACCATGTTGGTAGGAGTCCACCATTTGTGCTCTTCGCATAGTGGGTTGTGGTCACTCTTGATCCGCCATTTAACCTCCATATCACAAACCAGGGACCATATCTTTAAACTACACAAAACATAATCAATTCTACTTCTGTGCCGCCCATTGTCAAAAGTACTGGTCCCAGCCTTATCGCCTAGAGTCCTCCCATTTAGTGCTCTCAGGCCCTTTTCGTAGCATATGGCGTTCAGACAGATAACATCCTCGGACCGACGGGAAACTGATTTCAACTCTAATTTAGGGACTCCCCATTGCCTATCCTCTTCGTCCCCAAGGAAGTCATCGTCAATTGCCAAGGGTTCAAAGGTTCGATTTAGGTCACCAGCAATCACAATATTGTTATCTTGGAAATGGGTGTCAAGGAGGGAACCCAAGGCCGCTAAAACCTCTGACCTCCCACCCCTGCTACCCCTAACATAAACATTGTAGATATCCAGATAACCTAAAGTACCTGAGTCTACTCTGATGAGTTAGATGTCTCTGTTTCTGGTGTCTATGACCTTGACAGTTAACGGAAAACTCTGGCGGACCCAAATGGTTAGGCCACCCATAGGTCTCCCCCTTGTACCCTTGGATGCAGGCACAGAGTAGTTTAAGTATCCCTGGACAAAAGATGGTTTACATAGCCATGTCTCCTGGAACATACACACATCAAAACTGTTACCAAAGCTTAGCCAATCCTGTGAATCTTGCTTGGAACGCAACCCTGCAATGTTCCATGAAATTAACTTCCCCAGACGTTCCTTACTACAATCAGGCGGCTTTGATGTAATAATTACAGGGGTATCTGTTGGCTGACCTTGATCCAATAAACATAGCATCCCTTCACATGAGTTGGTTTTGAGATCAACCTTACTCCTGGTATCACACTCTGGATTAAGGCTCGGTGGAGAGGCAGCGTCCCGCAATACAATCCCTGCTAACTTTGTTGTTACTAAGGTTTCCATACATTCTCCACCTTTCGTGACCACCAGATTTCCGCTGTCTGCCATCAGTAGTACCACTGGCTGTCAATCGTTGATGTCTAACCCAGAACAATCCCTCATATTTACTTTTCCTATGGTGTTTGAAATGGGCGGCAGAATATGGGGACATGTTTTCCTTAATTGGATCTGTGATTGAGATGGAGCACTGGATCTGAACTCCAATGTAAAGAGGTTATCAGCAAGGAATGCAGATTTCAAAGTTAACTCTATAGAGTCACATCTGAAATTCTGGGAGCTTAACCTTTTTGCCTCTAAGATATCCTCCCTAATTACCGAGCGGCATCCTCTAACATAGCGTAGCCAATTAATGGCTTTGTTGGTTAGAGAATCTGGGTGCTCGCTGGTACCAGGCTTCGAGGACCTTAGTTTAGGGACATTAGTCATGTATATTGTGTTCCTTTTATAGTGGACTTTATTAAAGAGAGTGATCCCCTTGTTCCGGACGTTATTGGCCTCTACAATTGACGGGCCCACAGCCACCCCTGATGGTTTTGCTTGTAGACTAGCTAAACCAATCATTTTTTTCCTTGGCTCTTGGCTACTTCCCTCTTTTCCCGGTGCTTGAGTAGGAAATCCTTCCTTCCTGACTTTCGGGGATAGAGGGCCAGGACTAAAACCAGCGGCTTTCCCCGTATTCTGATCACTGCGCTTTTTCAAGCTTTTAGCTAGGTGTACTTAACTTGCTTCATGAGTCTTTATGGGGAAGAAATTTCGTGCAGCAGGTATAACATTAGACGCGGATCTTATTAACCCCTCACATTTATCATTGACCATAGAGGTTAAATTAATGATCAATGCCCTCAGGGACTCTATTTCATCCCGTAATAGAATGACAAGGTTAGTCAGAGCACCAGCTTCCCCGGATGTTACCTTGTCCCTGCTAGTATCAGTAATTAAAGGGGCAGGGAGCTCGTTATGGATTTCAGCCAGAACCGCAAACCTGTTACCATGAAATACCTGGGAAACAGATGGCGGTGGCAGGTTATCACTCTCGGGGTCATGGTAAATAGTCGGATCATCATTACTGAGAGACTCGTTAGATGGAGTTAAACAATCCCCAGTTAGGTTAATCATGCTATCCATAAGTTTCCTTTTTGCCTTAAACATATCTGGAATTGTTGTTGGGAGTGCAGCGGGATCATTTACTTGTTTTAAGGGAGCCCCACCCTTCTCACTCGTGGCAATCTCACTAGTACCTCCTTGATCAGCCACAGGGATATCCCTGCACTCGTCCACAAGAGCATCTATATGGTCCATTACACTATTTCGGACTGACTGACTTGCCTTCTTTGATGTTTTCTTCCCCTTACGGAGCTTCGAGGGATTACCAGATCCATTTCCCCCCTCCATTGCTTTGCGTTTCCCCAAGGAGCCAATAAGTGATTTCACCTAGTATAACAACAAATCCCCACAAAAGTCCTCTTGCTGTAGCGGAGATGGTTATGGCCTGTTAATACAGTTATTAGAGATGTGGCCCAGCCCAGCCCGGCCTCGGTCGACCCGGACGGCCACAGACGGCCTGCCCTTTGCCCGGGCTTCGCCCGGCACGTCCCGTGCGCGTCCTCGTGGGACGAGGGAGCGGGCGGTGCTTTATGCGCCTTCTGACGCTGGATGATGAGGGGGCGGCGTCCAGAAGTCGAGGCTGCTGGGAAGTGTAGTCCTGACCGGCGGAGCCAAGCCCGGCTAGTCAGGAAGTGCAGGTCAAGTTGCACGGCGGAGCAAAGCCCGGCCGCCACCCAGAAGCAGGAGACTGATGAAACGCCTCAGCGGAGCAGGGAGAGCTCGGCCGCTGTGGGGACCCCTTTGCAGCTGACACCTGTTCCTCGTCAGCGGGCCGTGCTTTATGCGCCTCCTGGCGCTGGATGATGAGGGGGGCGGCGTCCAGAAGTCGAGGCTGCTGGGAAGTGTAGTCCTGACCGGCGGAGCCAAGCTCGGCCAGTCAGGAAGTGCAGGTCAAGTTGCACGGCGGAGCAAAGCCCAGCCGCCACCCAGAAGCAGGAGACTGATGAAACGCCTCAGCGGAGCAGGGAGAGCTCGGCCGGCGTGGGGACCCCTTTGCAACTGACTCCTGGTTCTCGTCAGCGGGCGGTGCTTTATGCGCCTCCTGGTGCTGGATGATGAGGGGGCGGCGTCCAGAAGTCGAGGCTGCTGGGAAGTGTAGTCCTGACCGGCGGAGCCAAGCCCGGCCAGTCAGGAAGCCCGGCCGCCACCCAGAAGCAGGAGACTGATGAAACGCCTCAGCGGAGCAGGGAGAGCTCGGCCGGCGTGGGGACCCCTTTGCAGCTGACATGATATTGATAATGGTAGGGGATTTTAATTGTACCTTGTGTCCAGGAAAGGGTGGCAAAACCTGTGGCGTTTTACCTGAAGAAGGTATTAGTAATACCCATTTTTGCCACTCTGTTCTGGGGGATTTGTACAATAACCTGATTTTTAGTATGACCTTGGGTTTTGCTAATGAATTAACCAATACGCCTACATCCATGCCCTGTACCTTCAATGGAAGGGGCTGTCATTCGACCATTGATTATATTCTTATATCGAATATCCATGCCCGAAGATTAAATTCATTTTATGTGGATGAGATCTCATTGAGTGACCACTTTCCATTGTGTCTCTCAGTTCAAATACTAAGGGGCTGATTCCGATCTCGGTCGGTAGGGCAACGAATCAGGTTCGGCATTAGCGGATCCGATTTGGAGGCTGAATTTCCGTCCGAGTCGTACACGGGTCCGGACGTCGAAGTAAGATGCGAACAAGCACGAAATATCTGTTCGAATCGTTTCCGGGTCCGAACCGCTCCGTACGACTCGGTCACAAGCAAACCGTGGCGCGCAATGGGGATGTTTCACGCCTGAGCTAGTACGATGCTCGATTCAGACAGCCAAATTGAGTCGGAGTGTCCGGCTCGCAATAGCTCCCGAGTTGGACTTCAGGGGTCCGCCATGGGTCTCCCCAACCAAGGCTTATACGGTATGGATGGCACCGACACATACCCACTGTAGGGGGGTGCACTTGTCTGCGACTTACACATCCAGTCAATGGGAGCCCCTGTACTTGCATGTCTTACGACCGGCTCCCATTGACTACTACGGGAGTCTGCCGAAACCGAGTGCGACAGCATACGGCCGCATCGTACTCGCTCGGTCAGACTGCAGGAGTCCGGATCGGTCAGAAAACACCCCAGATCTGGCTCGGTCTAAGTGCATTCCGACCCAGTTCGGAATCGGCCCCTTAGTAGTAAGCCACATAGGCAAGATGCAATAGACCAGGATCTATCTGATATTGCAAATAATAAGATAAATGTCTACAGCCTTCGCTGATCGATGGTGAACCAAGTAGTGATCATCAAAAAAGTGATACACAAATGCAGACCACCCTTTGAGACCTGTTTGAGTGAGGCGGTCACCCCTGCTAGGATCCTTTCCTCCTTCCAGTCAATAGCAGAGGCTGTTAGAGAGTGGCTGTTTGTCCGGATGAAGAGTAAAATAAAACCTGATGGTTGCTTTGATTCAAAGTGCACACAGGCATATTGCAAACTAAAAAAGGAATTACACAAGCGCCCTAAAAACGTTGCGCATATAAGAATGGCAAGAGCAGAATACAGGGCGGCCATTAGGGAAAGAAAAACAAAAATAATAAATGAAGCCTGGGAATCTCTTCATGAAGCCTCCAAAAGGGGTGATAGCCTGGCATTTTGGAGGGTTGTAAAAGCACCTTTCTCAAATTCCGGGGAAGGGCCCTCATTAGAGGTGGCCATATCCGAGAGGCAGTGGATTGCCCACTTCTCGGGAGTGTACAACAATACACCTAACCATGGGACCCACAGTGAGAATCCTCATAAGGTAACTACTAGCGACCCTGAGAATCAGTATCTCGATCTCCGGTTCACACTGGACGAGGTGACACGTGCTTTCGCTGTGTGCGGGGGGGAGGCTCCAGGACCGAATGGGGTCTCCATTGATCTTCTTAAATCTAACAACAAACTTTGGGGGTCAATTGTCACCCAGATTTTAACAGCCAGCTGCCTTGCCCCATTTCCAACAACATGGGTTGAATCTATCATTGTCCCGATTTTCAAAAATGGGCACTGCCTGGATCCGAAGTGTTATAGGCCCATTTCTTTGCTAGATGCAATGACAACAATAGCTGGACGAGTCATACTGGAACGGTTACAAATTGGGCAGAAGAAAATAATGTCCTGTCCGATATCCAATACAGCTTCCGGGAAGGACTGAGGACTGTGGAGCAAAGTTTAAACGTAGCCATTTTAGTTGGGAAGTATACACGGGTGAAGAGAGGTAGATTGTTCCTAGCTTTTGTAGATCTCATTGCTGCCTTTGTTTCAGTGAGACACAAGGAGCTGTGGGTTATCATTGAACAGTTAGGGGTGGACACGCAAATTATTAATTTTCTTAGACGTCGATACTGCGAAGCCATGGGACGAGTGCATTTTGGTCTGGCCGGCGATCACATCGCCCCTTTCCCTATTAGAAGAAGGGTCAGGCAAGGGTGTGTCCTGGCCCCTTTTCTTTTTAACCTCTACATAAATGGCTTGTATGAGGCACTTGTCAAGTATAATCCGGACTTCCCACAAATAGCGGAACGCCCCATTCCCGCACTTCTCTGTGCTGATGATGCGGTCCTAATGTCCTGCAACCAAGTGGGCTTACAATGGGTTTTAAACAGCTTTACTAAGTATATGAGCCACTTGGATCTTAAAGTAAATACTACAAAAACATACATAATGAGGTGTGGGCTGCGGAGCCACAAATGCAGGGATATGTTTTTGGAAGGCCAGAAAATTGAGCATATAAATAGTTTTGCTTACCTGGGCATACTTTTCGACTGCAATAACTCATGGACTTAAGCCATCGCAGCAAAAAAACTTGCCTTTGCAAGATCTACAACAGCCCTTGCTAACTTCGCAAGAAAACTTGGGAGAAGACCATCATCAGAATTAGTACAGATCTACAAAGCTAAATGCATTTCTGCTGCCATGTATGGGGTGGGTGTATGAGGATTTGCGGACGCACAACCCCTGCAAACGGTAGAAAACAGCTTTTTGAGATACATCTTAGCAGCCCCTAGTAGTCTATCTGTGTATCGTAGATTTAATAAAGATGGAGCCCATTCTCTTATAGCATAGGTTAAGGACAAAATCAGAGACTAAGTTAAACCAGGACATTTTGGTAGACAGCCTACAATGTGAAGGAGCCTTATTGATTCCATGGCTGATGTTTATTAGAAATTTTATGAATGATCTCGGTCATTTAGAATAATATAGTAATCCAAAATCTATGCAATCTTTCAGTAGGAAAGAGTTAAAAAGAGAGGGTCTCCTGCATCTGGATTCCATAAGACTATAAGAAGAAAGTTTAAAGCCCACTGTTATGCATAATGATTTGGTTTTAACCTCTTTTAGTATTCAGTCTTATTTATTACTTGAACCTGGTGGCTATGATAGGTTTTTATTAACGCATTTTAGATGTTGTATCTTCCACAGGTTTGTGAGCTTTCCTGTTGTAAACGATTGGTCCCAAGAACTAAGCCTGTCCCCATGTGATAACTGCTCAGAACAATTGACAATACACGTGATCCTCTTTTGTAGATTTTATAGTAATTTAAGGAAAGTTTGGATCGTTCCAATATTAAAGGCGCTTGGGCTGAGACAATGCCGTCCCGCATTTTTAGTGTTACAGTTTTTGGACGATGTACATAGGGTCTGGAGGGCAGGCATGTTTCTAAAAAAAGTAGTTAGCCACAGGAAATGTATTACATATTAATCATCAAATTAGTATGATTGCTTGCATTAATAAATCTTTTCATGTAAATAGGCACTGTATTTGAAATGCTACTGTATTTAATGTATGAATTGCCTTTTTATATGTACTTTTATGATTGTGCCAAAAACCAATTGACTAAAGTCTTTTTGAATTTGAATATATCAAGAAGTCTGGGCAGAAAATTACGATAGACAGCTAATTTAAGATGAATATCTGTAACAAATTTGGAAGTAGGATTATGGGTAGCTATGCTTAAATGATTTGAAAGTATTCTGGACCCTTCGTAAGTCTCTTCTCAAGTTTTCCCTCTAAACTACTTTTCCAATTTTACCCTCTCCATTACTGACTTACCCTCCTCTTACTCTTTAGCTCTTCCCATTGATATACAAACTCCTTGACACCCCCAACTCTGCACCTCACTATCCAGATGTACTGATTAACAAAGGTACCTCAGCTCGCTATCATGACCCACTCCTTCATAATGCACCATGGAAACCTGATATTCACAAAAAGTAAACAATATTTCCTGATCTGAACCTAGCTAGTTTGTCTGGTGTCAAAAAAACCTTGTGCAGGCAAGACGGAGGCCAATTGAAAGCAAAATACCAAAATAACACTGAAAATACCATTAGCGAAAGCTTTCGCAATATACCTCATTCATTGCTGCTTCTTATTTTATAAGGCTGCTTTGTACTCTGTTTTATTTTGGTTGTAAGGACTATCAGGATTTTTCTTTGTAGTGTTCTGCCGGATAGCCCTATAGTTCAGAACATAACACACATACTAAACACATCTGATAATGGGTGTCATTGGGTTTAAATAGAATAAAACACCAAATCAACTGCCTACAGAATACGACAGACAAAATTCTTTACAAATGATATTTTGCTCTTAAAGGCTCCATAACAGCATTTCAGACCCAATTCTCAAAGGCAAACTTGCACTTTTGTGTAAGTTTGCTACTTTTCGGTATTCACAAAGTTAAATTTAGACCAAAAGTCTAACTTTGCTACTTTGCGGTATTCACAAAGGTAAACTTAGACCAAACATATAAGGGCCTGATTGACAACAGTAAACTTAGGCATTTGGTCTAAATTTAGACCAAATGTCGAAGTTCACAACTTTGGGAACTCGCAAAGGGCATTTACGAGTGCTATATTTATGTCAACACTTGGGGCAGAGACCAGCCCTGAGGGTCCAACTTAGCTGTTTGGTCTACACTTAGATCAAATGTCTAAGTTTAAGACTTTGGAAATTCACAAAGGCCATTTCCGAGAACTATCTTTAAGTCTGCATTTGAAGCTCGTGGACATAAAGACGGTACTCACAAAACCCTTTCCCAAAGTCATGAGCTTAGACGTTTGGTCTAAGTTTAGACCAAACGTCTAAGTTTACCTTTGTGAATCGGGCCCCAAGTGCGGGCATGAAGATAGTACTCGTAAAGGCCCTTAGTGAATTCCCAAAGTCGTGAACTTAGACGTTTGGTCTAAGTTTAGACCAAACATCTAAGTTTACCTTTGGGAATCGCCCGCTAAGTTTACAACTTTTTGGTATGCACAAAGGTAAACTTAGACCAAAAGTCAAAGTTTACTAGTAGGAATTCACCTTTGTGAATACCGAAAAGTAGGAAAGTCAGCCTTTTGGTCTAAGTTTAACTTTGTGAATATTAAAAAGGAGTAAACTTACACAAAAGTGTAAGTTTACCTTTGTGAATCAGGCCCTTACAACTGAAGCACAGTACACATAAACATCCAACTCAACATGTCATCTCAGACCCAACACCCAAATAGCAAATTTCCGAGAAAGAAGAATGTAGATATTATGGCTTCCCAAACCCACTTAATGCACACACACACACACACTCACCACACACCACACACAACACACACACACCCAAATACACACAGAAAAAGCTTACAGTACATCTAATTATCAACAACAACACAACTATTTTAGCTCTGCCTCCAACAAATTACAGCTTACAAGCACCACCAGTCTCTGATCCGCAAGGGAATCCTCAAAACAAGGGCGAGAAGAAATCAAACAAAATTGACACTGGTAGGCAAAACCAATAATGAACTAAGGCCATAGTTCTGCATATACCATAATTTAATCTTCATATCTTATCAGTTTAGATGCTGAATAACCCTACAAAAGTTCCAAAATAACTACTATCCACAGCCAAACTAATACTGACTAATTATAAGGCACCATTTTAGGAATACAAGGACTCTAAATCACACAAGGCATTAGTGTAGGGCTTGATTTGTCCTACTTGCCTAAATACTTCTTGGTGGTTGTCAGCTAGAACTGATTTACTAAATCTTTCTAAAAAAAAGCATGTCTGAGAAATGTGATACTCTCTAGCTTTGGGTGTATCTCTCTGCCCCAGTGGAGTGATGTCATTGCAGGCACCATGCTGAGAGCCTTGCTGCCCTGCCATACACTGCACTGATATTCATCTCACAGTGTGGCCTTATGTAACTGGGCCCATTGATCCATAAATGATTTCATTTGTGTTAATGACTCATGAACATTGATAATGAAGGGCCAGATTTATCAAAGGTTTGCGTTACTCTTGCACCACGCAAGGGGATATAGGAGGACACAAAACATAGAATGAGATTCACCAAGCCACAACACCGCCACCTTGCTTGTCCTTTCATTGCTTGGAAAATCTGGAGTGACGTAAGGCAGCGCAAGTCACTGCCTTGTGTTACTCTGCCTCAGATAAGCATTCCATGGGTCGAGTGTGGGTGGAGCGTGGGTGTTCCGTATATCCACCCATGGATTTTGACACATTCACAGTTTTACAAAAGGGGATGATGGACGAAGCGTTTAAACAAATCAAACACTCACCCCCAGTCAACTGATCTGGGTTTAATCCATCACCATTCTTTAGTTCACTCAGCCACCCCAGTTCAGACATGGCTATAAGCAAATCAGTCTGACCCTGTGCCTTATGGGAACAGTCCAGCCCGAACTGCCAAGCCATGTCTTCCCTAGACCGGAAACAAGCATCCTGGGACCGGTTTCGTATTCATAATCCTCATCAGCCAGGCTATCTTGAATCCAGTGGCCAAGTGAACAAGGGACTCACGTCTGAGTATACCCTGCCACACTTAGGGCGAACAAAGCGATACAAAAGGGAATGATGGTGGGAGCGTTTGAACAAATCAAACACTCACCCCCAGTCAAATGATCTGGGTTTAATCCATCACCATTCTTTAGTTCACTCAGCCACCCCAGTTCAGACATGGCTATATGCAAATCAGTCTGACCCTGTGCCTTATGGGAACATTCCAGCCCGAACTGCCAAGCCATGTCTTCCCTGGACCGGAAACAAGCATCCTGGGACCGGTTTCGGATTCATAATCCTCATCAGCCAGGCTATCTTGAATCCAGTGGCCAAGTGAACAAGGGACTCACGTCTGAGTATACCCTGCCACACTTAGGGCGAACAAAGCGATACAAAAGGGGATGATGGACGGAGCTTTTGAACAAATCAAACACTCACCCCCAGTCAACTGATCTGGGTTTAATCCATCACCATTCTTTAGTTCACTCAGCCACCCCAGTTCAGACATGGCTATATGCAAATCAGTCTGACCCTGTGCCTTATGGGAACAGTCCAGCCCGAACTGCCAAGTCATGTCTTCCCTGTACGGGAAACAAGCATCCTGGGATCGGTTTCGGATTCATAATCCTCATCAGCCAGGCTAACTTGAATCCAGTGGCCAAGTGAACAAGGGACTCACGTCTGAGTATACCCTGCCACACTTAGGGCGAACAAAGCGATACAAAAGGGGATGATGGACGGAGCGTTTGAACAAATCAAACACTCACCCCCAGTCAACTGATCTGGGTTTAATCCATCACCATTCTTTAGTTCACTCAGCCACCCCAGTTCAGACATGGCTATATGCAAATCGGTCTGACCCTGTGCCTTACGGGAAAAGTCCAGCCCGAACTGCCAAGCCATATCTTCCCTGGACCGGAAACAAGCATCCTGGGACCGGTTTCGGATTCATAATCCTCATCAGCCAGGCTATCTTGAATCCAGTGGCCAAGTGAACAAGGGACTCGCGTCTGAGTATACCCTGCCACACTTAGAGCGAACAAAGCGATACAAAAGGGGATGATGGACGGAGCGTTTAAACAAATCAAACACTCACCCCCAGTCAACTGATCTGGGTTTAATCCATCACCATTCTTTTGTTCACTCAGCCACCCCAGTTCAGACATGGCTATAAGCAAATCAGTCTGACCCTGTTCCTTATGGGAACAGTCCAGCCCGAACTGCCAAGCCATGTCTTCCCTAGACCGGAAACAAGCATCCTGGGACCGGTTTCGTATTCATAATCCTCATCAGCCAGGCTATCTTGAATCCAGTGGCCAAGTGAACAAGGGACTCACGTCTGAGTATACCCTGCCACACTTAGGGCGAACAAAGCGATACCAAAGGGGATGATGGACGAAGCGTTTGAACAAATCAAACACTCACCCCCAGTCAACTGATCTGGGTTTAATCCATCACCATTCTTTAGTTCACTCAGCCACCCCAGTTCAGACATGGCTATATGAAAATCAGTCTGACCCTGTGCCTTATGGGAACAGTCCAGCCCGAACTGCCAAGCCATGTCTTCCCTGTACCGGAAACAAGCATCCTGGGATCGGTTTCGGATTCATAATCCTCATCAGCCAGGCTATCTTGAATCCAGTGGCCAAGTGAACAAGGGACTCACGTCTGAGTATACCCTGCCACACTTAGGGCGAACAAAGCGATACAAAAGGGGATGATGGACGGAGCGTTTGAACAAATCAAACACTCACCCCCAGTCAAATGATCTGGGTTTAATCCATCACCATTCTTTAGTTCACTCAGCCACCCCAGTTCAGACATGGCTATATGCAAATCAGTCTGACCCTGTGCCTTATGGGAACAGTCCAGCCCGAACTGCCAAGCCATGTCTTCCCTGGACCGGAAACAAGCATCCTGGGACCGGTTTCGGATTCATAATCCTCATCAGCCAGGCTATCTTGAATCCAGTGGCCAAGTGAACAAGGGACTCACGTCTGAGTATACCCTGCCACACTTAGGGCGAACAAAGCGATACAAAAGGGGATGATGGACGGAGCGTTTGAACAAATCAAACACTCACCCCCAGTCAACTGATCTGGGTTTAATCCATCACCATTTTTTAGTTCACTCAGCCACCCCAGTTCAGACATGGCTATATGCAAATCAGTCTGACCCTGTGCCTTATGGGAACAGTCCAGCCCGAACTGCCAAGCCATGTCTTCCCTGTACCGGAAACAAGCATCCTGGGATCGGTTTCGGATTCATAATCCTCATCAGCCAGGCTATCTTGAATCCAGTGGCCAAGTGAACAAGGGACTCACGTCTGAGTATACCCTGCCACACTTAGGGCGAACAAAGCGATACAAAAGGGGATGATGGACGGAGCGTTTGAACAAATCAAACACTCACCCCCAGTCAACTGATCTGGGTTTAATCCATCACCATTCTTTAGTTCACTCAGCCACCCCAGTTCAGACATGGCTGTATGCAAATCAGTCTGACCCTGTGCCTTATGGGAACAGTCCAGCCCGAACTGCCAAGCCATATCTTCCCTGGACCGGAAACAAGCATCCTGGGACCGGTTTCGGATTCATAATCCTCATCAGCCAGGCTATCTTGAATCCAGTGGCCAAGTGAACAAGGGACTCACGTCTGAGTATACCCTGCCACACTTAGGGCGAACAAAGCGATACCAAAGGGGATGATGGACGAAGCGTTTGAACAAATCAAACACTCACCCCCAGTCAACTGATCTGGGTTTAATCCATCACCATTCTTTAGTTCACTCAGCCACCCCAGTTCAGACATGGCTATAAGCAAATCAGTCTGACCCTGTGCCTTATGGGAACAGTCCAGCCCGAACTGCCAAGCCATGTCTTCCCTGGACCGGAAACAAGCATCCTGGGACCGGTTTCGGATTCATAATCCTCATCAGCCAGGCTATCTTGAATCCAGTGGCCAAGTGAACAAGGGACTCACGTCTGAGTATACCCTGCCACACTTAGGGCGAACAAAGCGATACAAAAGGGGATGATGGACGGAGCGTTTGAACAAATCAAACACTCACCCCCAGTCAACTGATCTGGGTTTAATCCATCACCATTCTTTAGTTCACTCAGCCACCCCAGTTCAGACATGGCTATATGCAAATCAGTCTGACCCTGTGCCTTATGGGAACAGTCCAGCCCGAACTGCCAAGTCATGTCTTCCCTGTACGGGAAACAAGCATCCTGGGATCGGTTTCGGATTCATAATCCTCATCAGCCAGGCTAACTTGAATCCAGTGGCCAAGTGAACAAGGGACTCACGTCTGAGTATACCCTGCCACACTTAGGGCGAACAAAGCGATACAAAAGGGGATGATGGACGGAGCGTTTGAACAAATCAAACACTCACCCCCAGTCAACTGATCTGGGTTTAATCCATCACCATTCTTTAGTTCACTCAGCCACCCCAGTTCAGACATGGCTATATGCAAATCGGTCTGACCCTGTGCCTTACGGGAACAGTCCAGCCCGAACTGCCAAGCCATATCTTCCCTGGACCGGAAACAAGCATCCTGGGACCGGTTTCGGATTCATAATCCTCATCAGCCAGGCTATCTTGAATCCAGTGGCCAAGTGAACAAGGGACTCGCGTCTGAGTATACCCTGCCACACTTAGAGCGAACAAAGCGATACAAAAGGGGATGATGGACGGAGCGTTTAAACAAATCAAACACTCACCCCCAGTCAACTGATCTGGGTTTAATCCATCACCATTCTTTTGTTCACTCAGCCACCCCAGTTCAGACATGGCTATAAGCAAATCAAGTCTGACCCTGTTCCTTATGGGAACAGTCCAGCCCGAACTGCCAAGCCATGTCTTCCCTAGACCGGAAACAAGCATCCTGGGACCGGTTTCGTATTCATAATCCTCATCAGCCAGGCTATCTTGAATCCAGTGGCCAAGTGAACAAGGGACTCACGTCTGAGTATACCCTGCCACACTTAGGGCGAACAAAGCGATACAAAAGGGGATGATGGACGGAGCGTTTGAACAAATCAAACACTCACCCCCAGTCAACTGATCTGGGTTTAATCCATCACCATTCTTAAGTTCACTCAGCCACCCCAGTTCAGACATGGCTATATGCAAATCAGTCTGACCCTGTGCCTTATGGGAACAGTCCAGCCCGAACTGCCAAGCCATGTCTTCCCTGTACCGGAAACAAGCATCCTGGGATCAGTTTCGGATTCATAATCCTCATCAGCCAGGCTATCTTGAATCCAGTGGCCAAGTGAACAAGGGACTCACGTCTGAGTATACCCTGCCACACTTAGGGCGAACAAAGCGATACAAAAGGGGATGATGGACGGAGCGTTTGAACAAATCAAACACTCACCCCCAGTCAACTGATCTGGGTTTAATCCATCACCATTCTTTAGTTCACTCAGCCACCCCAGTTCAGACATGGCTGTATGCAAATCAGTCTGACCCTGTGCCTTATGGGAACAGTCCAGCCCGAACTGCCAAGCCATATCTTCCCTGGACCGGAAACAAGCATCCTGGGACCGGTTTCGGATTCATAATCCTCATCAGCCAGGCTATCTTGAATCCAGTGGCCAAGTGAACAAGGGACTCACGTCTGAGTATACCCTGCCACACTTAGGGCGAACAAAGCGATACCAAAGGGGATGATGGACGAAGCGTTTGAACAAATCAAACACTCACCCCCAGTCAACTGATCTGGGTTTAATCCATCACCATTCTTTAGTTCACTCAGCCACCCCAGTTCAGACATGGCTATAAGCAAATCAGTCTGACCCTGTGCCTTATGGGAACAGTCCAGCCCGAACTGCCAAGCCATGTCTTCCCTGGACCGGAAACAAGCATCCTGGGACCGGTTTCGGATTCATAATCCTCATCAGCCAGGCTATCTTGAATCCAGTGGCCAAGTGAACAAGGGACTCACGTCTGAGTATACCCTGCCACACTTAGGGCAAACAAAGCGATACAATAGGGGAGGATGGACGGAGCGTTTGAACAAATCAAACACTCACCCCCAGTCAACTGATCTGGGTTTAATCCATCACCATTCTTTAGTTCACTCAGCCACCCCAGTTCAGACATGGCTATGTGCAAATCAGTCTGACCCTGTGCCTTATGGGAACAGTCCAGCCCGAACTGCCAAGCCATGTCTTCCCTGGAAGCGGAAACAAGCACCCTGGGACCGGTTTCGGATTCATAATCCTCATCAGCCAGGCTATCTTGAATCCAGTGGCCAAGTGAACAAGGGACTCACGTCTGAGTATACCCTGCCACACTTAGGGCGAACAAAGCGATACAAAAGGGGATGATGGACGGAGCGTTTGAACAAATCAAACAATCACCCCCAGTCAACTGATCTGGGTTTAATCCGTCACCATTCTTTAGTTCACTCAGCCACCGCAGTTCAGACATGGCTATATGCAAATCGGTCTGACCTTGTGCCTTATGGGAACAGTCCAGCCATAAGTGTGGCAGGGTATGCTCAGACGTGAGTCCCTTGCTCACTTTGCCACAGGATTCAAGCAAGCCGGGCTGATGACGGCTGGAATGCCAGAAACCGGTCCTCGGAAGCTTGTTTCCGGTCCAGGTAAGGCAATGCTTGGCAGTTCGGGGTGGACTGTTGCCATGAGGCACAGGGTCAGACTGATTTGCATATAGCCATGTCTGAACTGGGGTGGCAGAGTGGGCTAAAGAACGGTGATGTATTAAACCCAGATCTTTTGACTGGGTGTGAGTGTTTGATTGATTCAGATGCTCCGTCCATC
Organism: Lissotriton helveticus; assembly: GCF_964261635.1. Classification (NCBI taxonomy): domain Eukaryota; kingdom Metazoa; phylum Chordata; class Amphibia; order Caudata; family Salamandridae; genus Lissotriton; species Lissotriton helveticus. The sequence continues at coordinate 946,297,391 of NC_136063.1, forward strand.
ACCACCCCCTTTTGTACCGCTTTTGGCCGCCATAAGTGTGGCATGGTATGCTCAGACGTGAGTCCCTTGCTCACTTTGCCACTGGATTCAAGCAAGCCGGGCTGAAGACGGCTGGAATGCCAGAAACCGGTCCTCGGAAGCTTGTTTCCGGTCCAGGGAAGGCATGGCTTGGCAGTTCGGGCTGGGCTGTTCCCATGAGGCACAGGGTCAGACTGATTTGCATATAGCCATGTCTGAACTGGGGTGGCAGAGTGAGCTAAATAACGGTGATGGATTAAACCCAGATCTTTTGACTGGGTGTGAGTGTTTGATTGATTCAGATGCTCCGTCCATCACCACCCCCTTTTGTACCGCTTTTGGCCGCCATAAGTGTGGCAGGGTATGCTCAGACGTGAGTCCCTTGCTCAATTTGCCACTGGATTCAAGCAAGCCGGGCTGAAGACGGCTGGAATGCCAGAAACCGGTCCTCGGAAGCTTGTTTCCGGTCCAGGGAAGGCATGGCTTGGCAGTTTGGGCTGGACTGTTCCCATGAGGCACAGGGTCAGACTGATTTTCATATAGCTATGTCTAAACTGGGGTGGCAGAGTGGGGTAAAGAACGGTGATGGATTAAACCCAGATCTTTTGACCTCGTGTGAGTGTTTGATTGATTCAGATGCTCCGTCCATCACCACCCCCTTTTGTACCGCTTTTGGCCGCCATAAGTGTTGCAGGGTATGCTCAGACGTGAGTTCCTTGCTCACTTTGCCACTGGATTCAAGCAGGCCGGGCTGAAGACAGCTGGAATGCCAGAAACCGGTCCTCGGAAGCTTGTTTCCGGTCCAGGGAAGGCACGGCTTGGCAGTTCGGGCTGGACTGTTCCCATGAGGCACAGGGTCAGACTGATTTGGATATAGCCATGTCTGAACTGGGGTGGCAGAGTGGGCTAAAGAACGGTGATGGATTAAACCCAGATCTTTTGACTGGGTGTGAGTGTTTGATTGATTCAGATGCCCCGTCCATCACCACCCCCTTTTGTACCGCTTTTGGCCGCCTTAAGTGTGACAGGATATGCTCAGAAGTGAGTCCCTTGCTCACTTTGCCACTGGATTCAAGCAAGCCGGGCTGAAGACGGCTGGAATGCCAGAAACCGGTCCTCGGAAGCTTGTTTCCGGTCCAGGGAAGGCATGGCTTGGCAGTTCGGGCTGGACTGTTCCCATGAGGCACAGGGTCAGACTGATTTGCATATAGCCATGTCTGAACTGGGGTGGCAGAGTGGGCTAAAGAACGGTGATGGATTAAACCCAGATCTTTTGACTGGGTGTGAGTGTTTGATTGATTCAGATGCTCCGTCCATCACCACCCCCTTTTGTACCACATTCACAGTTTTACCATGAGTGGTAGAGCTAAGAATGCGTTAAAATGCTACGGCTTTACAGGGTAGTCTTAACGAGTAGAAATGTGTTAAATTCTACACATTGTTTCTCTTTGTACATGTGCTGCACTCTGCAAACATAGAATGAGGAAACAGCCTCAGAGGATTGTTTTTTTGTGCAGAAAGGTGTGCCTTCTGGCACAAATACAATCGTGCCTTCAACACGAACACCCTTGCACCATGGAACAAGGGTGCCTGCGTTGGTGCTATCCATCCAAAATTGTGCCAATGCAAAGAAAGAGAAGGAATGCGCCATATCTTGACAGATACGGTGCATTCCTGTTCTCTCCCTTTCACGCAGTGTAGAGCAGTAAGGTGTCTTGCTGCGTTGCACGGTGTGAAACAAATGATATCTATAGCCCAAAGTTTGTGAAATATTACAATAAAGAACCAAGCAAATAATGCAAAACATAGCATTTTCTTTGAATAACCATTGCTATTTACTCAACCTTAGAGGTTAGAACATTACACATGGGATGCGTATTTGTATTCTTGACAGCCCATAGATGGGGGTGAAACGTTGGCTAGAAAGGGGTTGCAATCCGATCTGTATTTTTGCACTTGAGGGCTTTTCACAGTTCATGATGACACAATAAGTTAAAGTTTTCTAATATTATACTTCTAAGGCAACATGTGATTTTTGCTGCAAAGAAAGCGGCTTAAACAGAAATGCTATGCTCGCGGCAAACTTGTTTTTGTAGGTCCAAAACTACAAGTGCAGACTGGTCCACAGATACTTATGTGTGGGTGCATACTCAATTACATTAACAGATTAAATTGGGCGAGGGTTGTATCCAAAAAGCCGCCTACGTCCTGTGATGAGCAAGCACATCTTCCAGACCAGTGGTTCTTAACCTGTGGACCGGGGGCCTCTGAGGGTCCGCAAAACGTAGTCAGGCGGGTCCTCATCTGCTTAGAAATTTAAATAATAATAATAGGTCAATAAGGTGTATTTAAAGAAAGAAGCTCAGGTTGATTTGTAAGAGCAGTTTAAGTACATCCAAAAGACTATAAGATAGAAGATGAGTGGACTCAATTGAATTTAGAATAGCTCCACCATCCCATAAATAGTATGCATTATTTTTAAAAATGTGTTTGTGAATTAATTAAAATAACTTATCATATGAGTATTTATTTGATGAATGCTTATTTCTGTATTTTTTGTGTATTGTTTTGTGGTTCAAATCATCTAAATTGCTTTGGCCTGGTCCCTGGCTTCCAGTAATGCCTCAGGGGGTGGATCCACGGATTCCAATATTGATTCAGTGGGCAGTCCCTGGGTGCCAGTAATGATTAAGATTGGGCACACAGAAGTCAGAAGGTTAAGAACCACTCACTGTTCTAGACCTCAAAGGTAGAAAAAACACTTAGCATGTGGCATGCCAGGAGCAAGGGCAGACAGCAATTAGAAGTGTCCTCGCCAATCACATGTAAACACAGAGAGATCAACTAAAATGCGTAATACAGATTACAACATTTTACAATTCTTTATTGAAATACATCTTTCTCGGAGTATGGCACTTTAAAGAATACCAGTAATCATCTGCTAAACTGGAAAAAGAAAGTAAACAGCAGTGCTTTATGTTCTACAGTTATTGCAAACTCCATAGAAATCGGTCTAGCAAAACATATCAAATGTTCACAAAAGAGCCTAAATGTTGTTGTTTGTACGATTTGTGCTTTGCAAAAACTATAATCAAAATACTTCAAAGAGATTCTGTTATTGGACACTTTAGCTTTCAATCTTGTTGTCTAAGTAACTGATTACAGCACACTTCAACTACAACACAGGAGTGCGTTGATTCTGTTGCAAGACTATAAGCTCCTAGTATGCAAGTTCCATATCCGACATTTTACTAGCAGAAAAGAGGAAATGAATATATTTCTCGGACAAATGTTATAAAAGAATATATAGAATTCTTAATAAAGAATTTTAAGTGCAGCTCATCAAGATGTCCCTGTGTCAGAATCACAGTCTCCTTCTACCTGTTCCTCAGAAGCTGATGAGTATCATAATTTTCCATATTCTACCTTGCCTCTGTGCTTTTTATGTTTGTTTATGAGATGAGTAAACAAAGGATGGCTGAAGTTACTGTGTGGTCTGTTTCATGCCCAAAAGAAAGCTTCTCTTTCATGTTTAATGTGTTTGCCTTCTGTTAATATTTACTTGCGTTTCATTTCTGCTTGTGAAGTCACTCCGAAGCATGATAGTTAGTTTTCTCAGCGAATGCGCTGCTAAACTTCCTGTTCACAGAGCGCTCTTTTATTCATGTGGTCATATGAGCGCTCCCTCCCTACGGCGCCTTTGAGGGCCTCTGTAGGTTTCTCAAGGAAGTGCGCAGTAGGACCTACAAATACATTTATGAGAGGTTTAAAAGGGATGATTTACAGAAGAGGAAACCAAAAGGTAATGGGTCGAGTGCTTGAAATTGTCTAAGCAACAAAGTAATTACTCGGGGCAGAATTCCTGTCCATGTTTCCCCCCCACTCTGTCACCGTCAGTACTTGATTGGAAACTTTGGGGCATATTTACAAGCCCCTTGTGCCACCCGTACGTCACTTTTCCCATTCAAAAATGTCGCAAAAGTGGTGCAAGGTGCTTGTAAATCAGCCCTTTTGTTTGCAGGTAGAGCCTGCCTGCATTCATTTTTAGGGAACGGCAATTGATTTTCTAGATCCCTCTTTCACTCAGATCAAGAGAGAGAACAACCCAAAATGGGAAAGGAAAAAGGAAGAGAAAGATAAAAAACAGTGACTATGGGATAAAGAAGGAATAAAAAAAACATAGGGGCATTTTACTTAGCTTCCATGCAAGGCAGGGAGCAACCAAAGTTGCTGCGCTGTGCTGCATTACATGAAAGGGAGTCAACAGATAAATATAAGGAGCAATTCTGCACTCTCCCCTTGATATGTGGAGTGGTGTGGCTCACTGGTTAGAGGCAGCAGCCCCGGAAGCAAAGGTCGGCCCGGGACCAGGGTTCGATTCCCAACGCGGCAGGGTCTTGGGCCATGGTCAGCGGACTCAATAATTCTCGCTTCGGTGCCTGCTCCAACCATGGGTCCCACTCAGCAACTCTGGGCAATAGCTTGCTTAATCTCTACTAACGGCCCCATCAGCGCCGGGGATGCGTGTCTTCACCTTGGAGATGCCCAGGAGGGACCATCTCACAGGGAAAGCCAGGATGGGTTCCCCAGCGGTATACAGGGCCGGGACGCCCCTTTGCTGGGGCAGCTGTGCGCTTTACAAGTATACGACATTTAACGACATTTATATGGCGCACTGTGTGCTGCCTGGGAATACATTCCTGTACAAACCAATACTTAGAGGCATTTTCCTCTGTCTATGTGTGCTGCAGAATACAGCACACAAGGAAGGAGGAAATAACGATAAGAAATAAAGACATTTCTCCTTGTTAGGCCTAGCTGAGGAAAGCGTAGCATTTTGACACATTCCCAGGTTTACTGGCATTAGTAGATCTGGGAATGCGCTGAAAAACATGCTTCACCAATGGAATGCCCACCAAGTTGAAATGTGAATTAACGCAGCACAAGCAGCCGCCATGCCTTACATATCTTTACAAAACCAAGCAAAGTAGTGTGAGTTGCCCCGTGCATAGCTTTGTAAATATTACTGAAGCCTGTGGGTTGCCTTGCACCCCATTAACAAATGCAAGAACAATACAAAGGTTTGATAAATCTGGGCACTAGTGTCTGGTGGTAGATAAAAGAGGCATGAGGTGGAATAAAGACTACACAGCCTTGGTGTTTGGCACCCCTGATATTCATAGCGGTAAACAGACATAATATCGACTACAAAATATCGAATGTACATAATATCGAGTACAAAATATAGTCTGGACAAAATATCGAATGGACAGAATATAGTCATCAAATATATCGTTTTGGAGGTAAGTAATGTAATATCGAATGTTAAAAATATAGTAAGTTAAAATATCGAAGTATATAATATAGGTTATAAAAATTATCACATTTTTAATAATTTCGAATTTTTTATAGTGTTTGTTATGGTATTATATGTGTGAAAAGTGTGTATTTATGTTATAATTAATTTTAAATAATGAATTTAGTTTATTTATTTTTTGCGTAATTTAATTCTATAGCGGGTTGTGGGTTTATAGGGGAATAGGGTGGGAAGTAATTTAATTATAATTAATTAAATATGTAAATTTATATATTGGTATTCATTTTTAATTAATTGTTAATTAATTTATATTTGGTAATTAATTACATTTTAATTGGCAATTAATTGCTAATTATGTAAATTTTTCTAATTTATTTTCTGTAGCGGGTTGTGGGTTTATAGGGGAATTGGGTGGGAAGTAATTTATTTATAATTATTTAAATATGTAAACATATTTATTGGTATTTTTTTAGAATTAATTGTTAATTAATTTTTTATGGGTAATTAATTAAATTTTAATTTCCAATTAATTTTATTTAATTGATTAATTGCTAATTATGTTAATTTTACTAATTTATTTTCTGTAGTGAATTGTGATTTTATAGGGGAATAGGGTGGGAAGTAATTTATTCATAATTAATTAAATAATTCAATTTATTTAAATGTATTTAATTAGAATTAATTGTTAATTAATTTTTAATTGTTAAATAATTAATTGTTAATTTGTAATTAATTTGAATAGGTAACTAATAGTAAAAAAAATTGTAATTAGTAATTTTAATTGATTAATTATTATATTATATTAAATTGGTAATTACTTTTCATTCTTTTTTTATAGATATTAATTAATATTTTTTTTAATAATATCAGAAGTATTTACTTTCCCTACTGTTGCACTCTCTGGAGTGGGAATAGTAATTTTAGCCCCTACGCTATCCAATGCTTTCCCTACTGTTGCACTCTTTGGAGTGGGAATAGTAATTTCAACCCCTACGCTATCCAACGCTTTCCCTACTGTAGCACTCTTTGGAGTGGGAATAGTAATTTTTACCCCTACACTATCCAACACTTTCCCTACTGTTGCACCCACTGGAGTGGGAGTAGTAATTGTTACCTCTACGCTATCCAACGTTTTCCCTACTGTTGCACTCACTGGAAAGGGAATAGTCATTTTTACCCCTACGCTACCCAACGCTTTCCCTACTGTTGCACTCATTGGAGTGGGAATAGTCATTTTTACCCCTACGCTATCCAACGCTTTCCCTACTGTTGCACCCACTGGAGTGGGAATAGTAATTGTTACCTCTACGCTATCCAACGCTTTCCCTACTGTTGCACTCACTGGAGTGGGAATAGTAATTTTTAACCCTTACGTTATCCAACGCTTTCCCTACTGTTGCACCCACTGGAGTGGGAATAGTAATTTTTACCTCTACGCTACCCAACGCTTTCCCTACTGTTGCACTCTTTGGAGTGGGAATAGTAATTTTTACCCCAACGCTATCCAACGCTTTCCCTACTGTTGCAACCACTGGAGTGGGAATAGTAATTTTTACCCCTATGCTATCCAACGTTTTCCCTACTGTTGCACTCTTTGGAGTTGGAATAGTAATTTTTACCCCCACGCTATCCAACGCTTTCCCCACTGTTGCACCCACCGGAGTGGGAATAGTAATTTTTACCCCTACGCTATCCAACGCATTCCCTACTGTTGCACTCTTTGGAGTGGGAATAGTAATTTTTACCCCTACGCTATCCAACGCTTTCCCTACTGTTGCACTCTTTGGAGTTGGAATAGCAATTTTTACCCCTACGCTATCCAACGCATTCCCTACTGTTGCACTCTTTGGAGTGGGAATAGTAATTTTTACCCCTACGCTATCCAACGCTTTCCCTACTGTTGCACTCTTTGGAGTTGGAATAGTAACTTTTACCTCTACGCTATCCAACCCTTTCCCTACTGTTGCAACCACTGGAGTGGGAATAGTAATTTTTACCCCTACGCTATCCAACGCTTTCCCTACTGTTGCACTCACTGGAGTGGGAATAGTAATTTTTACCCCTACGCTATCCAACGCTTTCCCTACTGTTGCACTCTCTGGAGTGGGAATAGTAATGTTTACACTTCCGCTATCTTACAGTAATAATATTGATTATTATTTAATTATATTATGTTACTATATATATATGTTTTAACAAATATGATTATAAAATTATTTTTTTATAACTTTCATTAATTATTTAATTATTATAAGGTAATTTAAGTATTTGTAAGTATATTTTAGTAATTTTTTTTATATTAATTTCATTTAACATTGTTTTTAATAAAGTCGATATTTTTATAAACTATATTTTTGTAAACGATATTTTGTACTCGATATTTTTGTACTTATCTGTTTGTAGATACAAAGTCGATATTCTGTCTGTCGATATTTTGTCAACGATATTTTTGATACTCGATAATATGTCCGTCGATATTATGTCAGTGATCCATTCATAGCATTTACTGCAGCCCTCTGAGTAAACCTTTGGGCCACAACACTTAGGGGCATATTTGCAAGCCCCTAGGACCATTCTGCAGCACATATAGAATGAGAAAAATGCCACTTATGATTGATTTTGTGCACAAAGGTATCCCTTCCTGCGCAAACATCTTCATCCCTGCAGCGCAGAGACTCTTTGCACCATTGTGCAAGGGTGCGTGTGTTGGCCCATGGCTGCTGTTTGTGCGCTAACACAGACGAGAGCACAGGGGTGTGCCATATTCTTTTAAATACAACACACCCCTACATTCTTAAATGACGCAGCCCAAAGCAGCAACATTGCTTGTGGTGCCGTGCTGCACCATGTCAATGTAAATATGCCCCTCATTGTTTTATAAAGTAGGCACTGACCACCCTAGACAGAGATCAACCGTATGTAAATTAGGCATGAACCTTCTCTCCTAGGATTAGTGCAGCCCTAACTAACCAATTTTCCCCCAAACCCTTGCCCCAGATGGGAACGCAGGCAACTCAAACTGATTTCCATTATTTTGGCCTCATCAGTGAGTGGTAGCTTGACTTGTATTGCACAGTGAGTATGAGATCCACATCTGAGTATACCTGGAGTGCTTGGGTATCACATTGAGGAAAACAAAAAGCGATAGAAGGAACAAATGCATTAGGATTGAGAAAGGTACACATTGTAAATAATGTGTACTATTTATTCTAAATATTGTTTCATTTTCACTGTTTCTTCAAACTATTGTATATGATTTGCATCCTTACCTCATTTTTTTTATTTAAGTTGGTGGTGACAACCATTGATTTATCATGTTTTTACCCTCCTTATGCATATTATCTTCATCAAAGTTATTTACTCCTGCCTGGTACCTAATTCCCAGACTGCACAAGCAGAGTCTGTAGGAAATGGACCATCAATTTGGGCTTCAATTAAGTGGAATGACTTGCCTTCTGATTTTATGGGAAACAAAACCATACTCAATTGGAAAGCAGAGCTTGTTTGCATACTCACTGAACAGTAAAATACAGTCAAGAGTACAGAATGACCAATAGATATGCTCACAATGGCCAGTGCAATTTATTAAACACACTTTATTGTCACTCATATTCATGTGGGTAGCCCACAAATATGAGTGTATTTTGCTGTTCAGTGGATTAATGAACTCAGTCGATCTGGACATAGTGTTTCAAGTCCGACCTACAGATAGAGGGCTCTATGTAAATCCATTACTATGTTCGTCTTGTTAGACTTTGCATCTTTGGTGTGGTTTCCCCTGACTTTTTACCTCTACCTCCTGGTAAGTCCCTAGTAAACTGTACTGAATTGTGCCAGGGTCTGTAAATCAGATGCTACTAGTGGGCCTGGAACACTCATTGTGCCACCCACATGAGTACCTCTGAAAAGGTAACTCAGACCTGCCGCTGCAGTGTTTGTGTGCAGTTGTTAACTGCCATGTCGACTTGGCAAGTGTACCCACTTGCTAGGCCCTAACTTTCCCTTTTCTTAAATGTAAGGTACCCTCATGGTAGGCCCAAGTACCACCCTGGGTAGGGTGCAGTGTATATGAAATGTAAGACATGTACTGGTGTGTGTGACATGTCCTGCTAGGGAAATACTGCCAATTTTAATTTTCACTATTGAAAGGCTATCTTGCCGCATAGGATAGAATGGGAAATGCTGTGTAACATCTAACAAGCATACCTACCGATTGGGACAAGATAGAATCATAAAGTTTAGGCTCTCAGATTTCAGAATTTAATAACACATCTGTTAGTAAAGATGGTGTTTCAATTGTGTGTTTGAAAAGGCCACTTTTAGAAAGTAGGCATTTTCTTGTTTAACCATTCTGTGGGCATCTGCCTGTTTGTGTATTTGTGCTTGGGATGTGCATTCACTGGAGCTAGCCACTGAGGGGGGATTGAGGTGTGCCTAGCCCCTTTCTGGATGACTCAGAGCTTGGATAAAAAGAGCCTGGCTGAATTTAGAATAGTGGGAGGAGATTTCCTTGCACCTGAATAAGGGCTGTCTCTACCCACTGTGATCATACTACAGAGACCCTTGAGCAAAGAGAACAAAGACATTTTTGAGGTATAAGTATAAGACATGAAACCCCTGAAACTTAGAATTCTTCTGGAATCAACAGTACCCTTTGCCAAGGAGACAAGCGTGAAAAACTGGAGGAGGAGTACTGCTCCTTTGCTTTGTGCTGTATGGGGGTTGGCCTGCAGTAGCTGTTTCTGCCAAGGAAAGGACAAGGACTTTGCTGTGTGCTTTGTCCCCCTGCTTGAGAAAGATCTCCAAGGGCATGAGTAGTGCTTGCCACCTGTTCTGAAGTCTCAGGAACACAAAGACTTCACCCCCACTCACCAGAACTTCCTTGCTGGGAGATATGACCTGCCAAGAGGTGCCTGTGACTATTGGGCCTCTGGAGGGTGTTCCTGCAGTTGGTGTCACGGTTGTCGCCTCCTCAGGATCAGGATGATGCTTAAAGGGGTCCACCTCCTGATTTCCCGACACTCTGACTGCATGAACATACACAGAGCCTCGAGGTAATCAAGTGAGATATAGGAAAGGGAAGGGACTGCAACGGAAGGGACAACTGAAATGAGAAAACACAAACGTTATAACATTCACTTTTAACTACTCTCATTTCAGTCTCGCTAGTATAACACCTACCCCAAAGTATCTGTCTGGAGGTGAACCCTTCCTCTATGTTGCCTGTAGTAGATGCTTCTCTCTACAAAGAACAATCGCAGCCTGGAATATATAAAATCACAATCACATTCCTGGCCAGCCTTCTTAGGATCGTAATGCATCAAACAAACATCGTCCCATACGTACCATTCCTCTCTCCAAAACAATAGAAAAGCAACACCCTTCTCCAGTAACCGGGAATATAATAGTTCCAAGGGTGTCTTAAAGGATAATAGAAAAAGGCTTCTAGGAATGTAGCAAAACAAGTCTTGCTCTTTGGCAACAAAATAAAAATAAGAACAAACAAAGTTCCATGAATTCCAACCAGGAATTCTTTACAGTTGTTTCTTCAAAGAAGAGCAGAAAAGAATAGTGTCGAAAAACAACTGAGAAAATGTCCTCTCAGGAGGCTTACCCCTTGTCCGTAGAGACTAAACAGAACCTCCTACTTGTAGAGAATGGCCGAATCCGCTCCAACCTCCTATGTCACCAAGAGGAAAAGGGGGCAAACACTTCTTACGATGTATTCCGCGTCTCACCCGAGAACGCACCAGAGCTGGTTACAGCCGCAGCCGCAGACTGTAACAGGATCAGGAAATGTTCAGAATGGGGTTAGGCAGCCGCCGCACTCCGTAACAAATCCAGGTTAAAAGGAAAGCGTCTCCACTGAGAACGCACAAGGGCCAGCTACCGCCGCATCCGCTGGCAGCAGAATCAACACAGGAAATCCCGAGCGGAGAATGGCAGCTGCCGTCTTCCATCGCAGGCTCAAATCAAGAACAGCGTATCAGCCGAGAACGCTTACACGGAGCACCTAGAACCTCACACTATGGTTCCAGTGTGGAATCACGTACAGCGCACGTCTGCGCTACGTGATCCTATATGTCTTTGACTCCTCCCACCATCCGAGCATTCTGGGAGATGTAGTCATGCAGGCGCTTCCTGCAAATCATGACAGTTGGGAGCTGGTAAAGCAACGCAACTACAAGAAAATCAATGCATCACTCTTCTTGTGGCTTTTGTTCTGACGCAGCACCATACTGTTCCTGAAACCATTGAAGCGCCTGTCGCCGCTGCAAGAACAGATGCATCAAGGGATCACAGCTGAAGAAGCTGATCCAGTGCCGCCCGATGCCATTGCATTGATTGCCAACACATTCCAGATTTCCACGCTTCGAATATGTGCGGCAAGTTTCCTGATGCATCACCTGTGGACCAGAACTGTCTCGGAATCGATGCATCACTTACCCCTAAAGACCGGAATTGACACATCACTTCTGCGTGCAGCAGAACTGTCGCATTGCCTTCCCAGGGTCCCAGGAACTGATGCATCTTTGTTTTTCGAAGCTTCCCATCCCTGCAGCTGTTTGGACTTGTGAATTTTGTTGCAACTACTGGTTATTTGAGAGAAATCACACATCCATAGTTTTCTATGGACCAAGTTATTAAAAACCTTTTTAAAGTCATACTCTTATTATTAGTATGGTAGATTTTTGTAGTTTTTGGTCTTGTTGAGTTTCCATAAAGATACTTTATTTTATTAAAGTGGTGTGGTGTCGATTTGTGGTGTTATCACTGTATTAATGAGTGTTTTTAGTACAAATACTTACACATTGCCTTCGGAATAAGTCTGTCTCCTCGTGCCAAGCAACCCAGGGGGTGAGCAGGGGTTATCCAAAGTGTGTATCCCCTTTACCCTGACTTGAAGCAAGTGTCCCTGTTTTGTTTGGTCAAAGGTACCTACATCTGAAAACTAGAGACCCCCATTTCTAACATTGGTGGGAAGCGGTGAGTATTTGAGCTTGTATTTGTACTTGACCCACAGTGATTGTTGTACATCACTTTTTTAGTGCAGAGCATTGCGCATCCACAGACTGTCGTTTTTTTTGGTTCTATTTTTGATCTGACCCGTGAGTTATCCATGCATCATGTCTCTAAATAGTAAATCAGTAAGTGAGGCTGCAGATTTGGTGTTTGACATTGAAATGTTAAGTAGTTACAAAGTAGAGCAACTCAAGAAATGCTGCAAGAGCTTTGAATGTCCCATGAAGAGCAATTCTAGGAAAGAGGAGCTACAGAGGGCCTTAGGGGACTGGTGGGAGGCCAGACAAGCTGAGGAGACAGGGGATGCAGATGGGGATGGGCCAGAAAATGGTTTCAGATCCCTGGATTTTCCTGTTGGGAGAGCAGCTTCCAGGGCTGGCATCAATCATTGTTCCAGAAATTGAGCGCCAGAGGAAATGGAGGAAAGGCGCAGGGCCAGGCATCATGAGTTGGATGTCTTGAGGCTCAGACCAAGGCAGAGGACAGAATGAACACTCATGCTTTGGAAGAAAAGAAATTGATCTTGGCTCATGAGTTGAGCAAGAGAGAACTGGACATTAAAGCCAAACAGATGGAGTCCAGTACAAATAGTGGCGGTGCACAGCCTGTGCAAGGTGGTCAGGTTTATATTCCCAAGGGCCTAGTACAGAATTTCCAGAAGGGGAAGGATATTTATGCATAGCTTGCATCTTATGAGGCAGCACTGCATATGAATAAGGCCCCCGAGAAGAAGTTTGGGGCAGGCCTGTGGAGACGCTTTAAGACCAATGTGAGTAACACCCTGACATCTTTGGAGGAGGCGGGTGCACTGACCTATCCCAATATGAAGGAGGCTTTATGCCTCAGGCATGGGCTCATACCTGAGTAGTACCATGAAAAGTTTAGGTCCTTCAAGAAACCTGAGTCCAATACTTGGGTTGCGTGTATGAACATGTATTGCAGAACACTGGATGGTTGGATAAATGGCGGCAAAGTAACTGATTACCAGGGGTTGTATAACTTGATTGATTGGGAGCACTTGAGTACTCTTCGTGTGATGATGGATAGTAAGCTGACTGACCCCAGGAAGCTTGTTCAGAAGGCGGACTGCTGGACGAGTACCAGGGTCCACAAGGGGTATGTGGGAAACCCAGTCAAAGGTGGGCAGGGTCCCCAGCAGAAGAGTGGGGGTGTCAAGGGTAACCAAGAGGAGTTATCTAAAGGGCCCCAAAATAGTTCCCAGGGTAAAGATCCCCAGGCCCCCAGTTCTAAGAAGCCATGGCCCCCATAAGGGTCAGCCAGACAACCGGGGTCCTCACAAGTTTTATGGATGTGTTCAGGAAGGCCACTTGGCGAATGATCCCAAGTGCCCCAAGACACAACCAGCACCTACTGGTGCACCATCACTGGGGTTAGTGTAGTGCCGGGGGAGGAATTGGTCATAGTGAGGGTGGGGAGCCAGCTGTGATTACCTTTATCTCATTAGGAGATAGAGAGATGGTCTAGGAAACCTGCCTGCCTGATAACATTAAAAAGAACCTGCAGTGGGTGACCATCAATGGGAGGAGGGTGGAGGCTCTTGGAGACAAAAGCGCCAGTGTGACATCTGTCAGGTGTTAATGGGTGTTTGAAGAGCAGGTCATCGCCTATGTACTTCACCCTGCAATTGCTGCATACAACTCTGAGCACCTGTATGTGACTTAGGTTCCTTTTAAGCGGGCCAGGGTCTCAGGTTTCTTGCTGTCCGTCTCAGGACAATTACGGTCTCTGGTGAGACATGCATTGATGGGGACCTTTTCCCCTGTTGGAGAGGTGGTCTCTGACTATGGTACCGACTTCATTACTAGGTATAAGAAGTCCCTGTGGGAGGAGTGCGGTGTAATGTAGTATTCCTTACCATCCCCAAGGGAATGGGTTGGTTGAGAGATTCAACTGAACACTGAAAGGCATGATGAAGGGTCTTGCAGAACCCATGAGATGTAAGTGGGATGCCTTTCTACCATGCCTGTTGTTTGCCTACAGGGAGGTTCCGCAGAAATCCCTAGGGTTCAATCCCTTTGAATTGCTGTATGGACACCTTGTAAGAGGTCCTCTGAGTCTTGTTAAGGAGGGTTGGGAGAAAACTCCTAGTAAGACCCCCCAAGATGTGTACAGCTACATGTTGTCTTTCAGAAACCAGATTCAACGCTTCAGGAAAATCACTCAGGCAAACCTGGAAGCCAGCCAGGAGGAGATAAACAGATGGTACTACCAGAATGCCACTCTGGTTGAGTTTCAGCCTGACCAAAAAGTGTGGGTGATGGCACCAGTGGAGCTTTGTGTGCTCCAAGATTGGTGGACTGCTCCATTTGAGGTAGTGGAGCCCAAGAGTGATGTGACCTACTTGGTCAACTTGCTAACTCCCAGGAACCCTTTGAGAGTCCTACACGTGAACCACCTCAAACCTCACTTTGAGAGGTCTGAAGTGACAATGCTCCTGGCTACAGATGATGGAATGGAAGAGGAGAGTGAACCTCTTCCTGACCTCCTGTCAGCCAAGGAACATGATAGGTCAGTGGATGGAGTGCACCTCTCTCCCACCATGACCTCAGAGCAGCAGAGGGAATGTCTCCAGGTGCTGGGACAGTTTGCCTCCCTGTTCTCCCTGACTCCAGGAATCACCAATTGGTATGTCCATGATGTAGACACTGGGGACAGTTTACCTGTGAAATATAAAATGCACAAAAACTGACAAAGTCAGGGCCAGCATTAAAGAAGAGGTTTCCAAAATGTTGGCATTAGGGGTGATAGAGGCCTCCAGCAGCCGCTGGGCTAGCCCAGTGGTCTTAGTTCTAAAAGCTGCTGCACCTTGGTGCTACTACTGAACTCCCATTCTGTGTGGACTACCGTGGGCGCAATGCCATCACCAGGATTGATTGCACCCCATCCCCAGAGCTGACGAGCTCATCGATCTGCTGAGAGCTGCCCGGCACCATAGCACATTTGGTCTAATGTCTGGGTACTGGTAGATTGCCTTGACCGAGCGAGGTCTGCGTTTTCAATGCCAGAGGGACACTACCAGTTCCATGTCATGCCCTTTGGGTTGAAGAACACCCCTGCCACATTCCAGATACTGGACAACCAGTTTGCTGTCCGGGCTGGAGGAATTCAGCGCCGCTTTACGGGATTACATTGCTGTGTTCAGCTCCAGCTGGGAGGAAAACTTGCAACACCTCTGTAAAGTGTTGAAGGCTCTGCAGAAGACAGGCCTCACTATTAAGGCAAGTAAGTGCCAGATAGGGCAGGGATCTGTGGTGTACATAAAGCACCAGGTAGGAAGCGGCCAGGTGGCGCCCCTTCAGCCTTAAATAAACACCATCTTGTCTTGGGAGCCCCCCAAGACCCAGGCAGATGTGAGAGCCTATTTAGGACCACCGGTACTGTGGACGGTTTGTCAAGGGACATGGCACCATTGTTTCCCCCTTGACAGAGCTGACTTCAAGGAAGCAGCCAAGGAAAGTGATCTGGACCGATGCACGGCGCCCATGCTCAAGGCACCCAACTTTTCCCAAGAATTTGTTGTGCAGACAGATGCTTCAGAGCATGGTGTGGGAGCAGTACTCTCACAATTGAACAAAGAGGGCTTGGACCAACCCATGGCTGTCATTAATATAAGGCTACTTCCCAGTGAACAAAGGTGGAGTGCTATTGAAAGAGAAGCTTTTGCTGTGGTCTTAGTGTGAAGAAGCTAAGGTCCTACTTGTTTGGGACTCACTTCCGGGTTCAGAGAGCCTACAGGCCCGGCATATGGCTGATGCAAATGAGGGGTGAGAACCCAAAACTGTTGAGGTGGTCCATCACCCTACAGGTAATAAACTTTACGGTTGAACACCCCCCCCTGGTACAGAACACGCCAATGCTCATGGTCTGTCCAGATTCTTCCACCTTAGCGATGAGAACGCCCTAAAGGGTGGGTAGTTTTCCCCAATTTTCAGCTGGAGAGGACACATGTTAGACTTGGAATCTTTGGTGTCGTTTCCCCTGACTTTGTTGCCTCTACCTCCTGTATTTTTGATGCAGTGCTGGATTTCATCTTTGCTGGCTTATATACTTTGGGCACTTATCCTCTGCTGATCAGTGTCAAAGTGCAAGTGCTCCCTGTGTAAATTGTTCTTACAATTGTTTATCCCAGATTGGCATATTCCATTTACTGATAAGTCCCGAGTAAAGTACCCCGAAGTGGGTCAGGGCCTGTAAATAAAATGCTACCAGTGGGCCTGCAGCCCGGATTATGCAACTCACATAAGTAGCTCTGAAAAGGTAACTCAGACCTGCCACCAAAATGTTTGTGCGCAATTGTTAACTGCCATGTCGACTTGGCAAGTGCACCCACTTGTCAAGCCCTAACATTCCCTTTTATTACATGTAAGACACCCCTATGGTAGGCCCAAGGTACCCCCCTGGACAGGGTGCAGTGTATGTGAAAAGTAAGACATGTACTGTTGTGTGTGACATGTCCTGATAGTGAAAAACTGCCAATTTAGATTTTCACTATTGAAAGGCTATCTTGCCCCATAGGATAGAATGGGAAATGCTTTGTACCATCTTACAAGCATACTTCTCATTGGGACGAGATAGAGGAATAAAGTTTAGGCTTGCTGAATTCAGAATTTAATAACGCATCTTTCAGTAAAGATAGTTTTTAAATTGTGTGTTTGAAAGTAGGCATTTTCTGTTTGTTTGTGTATTGACTGTCTGGTTGTGGAGTGACAGGGGATGTGCATTCACTGTAGATAGCCACTGGGGGGGGGGCTTGAGGTGTGCCTGGCCCTTCCTGGATGACTCAGAGCTGGGCTGAATAGACCCTGGCTGAATTTAGAGTAGTGGGAGAAGATTTCCTTGCACCTGAATATGGCCTGTCTCCCTGTCCATATCCCCTGTGGTAAAACTACACCAGTGAGGACAGAACTGTTTTAACTGGGCTCAGAGACCCTTGCACAAAGAGAACATAGACATTTTGGGGTATACGTATGAGTCCTAAAACCCCTGAACTTTAGACTACTTCTGGAATCAAGAGGAACATTTGCCAAGGAGAAGAGCTGGAGAAACTGGAGGAGGAATACTGCCCCTTCGCTGTGTGCTGTCAGGGGGTTGGCCTGCAGTAGCTCTTTCTGCAAAGGAAAGGACAAGAACATTGCTGGGTGCTGTTTCCCCCTGCTTAAAGAAAATCTCCAAAAGCTTGAGTAGAGCTTACCTCCTGTTCTGAAGTCTCAGGGACACAAAGACTTCACCCCCAGCTCCCCTGAACATCCTTGCCTGGAGTTCTGACCTGCCAAGAGGTGCCTGTGACTGTGTTGGGCCTCTGGAGGTTGTTCCAGTATTTGGAAGCTGGAAAAACTATGAAACTATAGGAAAACCAATGCCTCGCTCTTCTTGCAATTGTTTTTCCGACGCAGCACCGTGATGCAAGAAGAATCTCAATGCATGCTGCCGAAACCGATGCAGCGCCTTTTGCCGCTGCAAGAACCGATGTATCAAGGGAACGCGGCTGAAGAAACTGATGCAGCGCCACTCAAAGCTGCTGCATCGATCGGCGATGCATCCTGGATTTGTACTCATCTTTCCTGTGCAGCAAATTTTCCTGATGCATCACCTGCGGTCCAGTACCGTCTCGGAATCGACCCATCACTTCCCCCTATAGACCAGATTCAGCACATCACTTCTCCTGGGCGCAGAAGAACTCTTCGCATTGCCTCCCCTGGGTCTCAAGAACTGACACATCAGCTGTTGGGCCATGTGAATTTTGTCGCAACTACAGGTACTTTGTGAGAAATGACTCATCCTTTGTTTTTGATGAACCAAGGTGTTTGAAACCTTTTTACACATATACTCTTATTACATGAATGTTGGATTTTTGTTGTTTTAGTCTTGTGTTTAGTCAAAGATACTTTTTTTCCTAAACTGGTGTGGTCTCTATTTGTGATGTTATCACTATGTTAATGTGTGTTTTGAGTACAAATACTTTACCCATTGCCTTTGGGATTAGTCTGTCTACTCGTGCCAAGCTATGCAGGGGTTATCTTAAGTGTGTATCCCCCGTACCCTGACTAGAAGCAAGGGTCCCTATTTGGCCAAAGGTACCTATCGCTGCCAACTAGAAACCCCCATTTGCCAGTGCAATTCATTGCATACAACTTATTGTCATTCATATTCATGGGGGTAGCCCAAAAACATGAGAGTATTTTGCTGTTCAGTGTATTAGTGAACTCAGTCCTACTGGACATAGTGTTCCAAGTCCCAACTACAGATAGAGGGCTTTATATAAATCAATCACGGTTCTGTAGTTGGGACTGGGAACTAACAAAGTAGCCTTAATACTATTCAGAAGTAATATGAAAAAATATTTTGTGTGATCCCCTGTTACTAAATTAATGTTGGCCATTTCATTATGTTCTGTGATTCACCATTCACCGAATCAGTGCGACCGGTCTTATCCAAGCTTTGACTGTTCTCAATTCTACTTCAGAACAAGTTATTTTTTTCTTTACAATCAAGACTTCATTATAAGCATCTTAACTTATGCTTATATTTTTTTCAGTTTTCTATAGTGCAAACTTGGTCTAAGGGTACTAGAGTTTTTTTCACAAGAACCAGATTAAATTACATGTTTTTTAGGCAGAGAGCGATCAAGGGCCAATGTTTTGACCATTTCATTTTCCGAGTCTCTAATTGTGATTTTTTGTGACTCAAAATTGGAAACTAGGAAAATGAAATGTACTAATGTGGTCTCAGACGCATTATCAGTTCCCAAAGGGGTCGCAATTGACCTGCCTCATCAATATTCATGAGGAAGGTGGCAATTTGCAACACATTTGGAATGGGCAATAACACAGGGATGGTGGCCTGCTGGGGACAGCTGACCACCATGTCTGTGCTTGCTTTTAAATAAAGCAACTTTTTTTCTTCAAATGCAGCCCCTTTTCCTTGAAAAACGTTAGTGCTACTAATCACAAAGGCAAAGGGGTCCAGAGGGGACCCTTCCAGGTGCAACTGCCTTACCACCTACTTGAAGCAGGTGGTAAACTGTGATTGTTTTGCAATTGCATTCTGGTTGCAAATAAATCACACATCCCCCACTGACTCGCTATTAGGAAGGGACGAATCTCTGTTCGTGACCCATACTGCGGGAGCCGCTTAGCGCCACAGTCAACTCTGCCTTAGGGGACTTAAAGCCCCAGATTGCCTTGCGCTAGGATGTGCCATCACTGATTTCCGTGCCCGGAGGAGCTCAAAAGTGACTTGCGTCTCCCGCAGTGCTGGAGCCACTTACCGCTACAGTCAACGCTGCGTTAACGGGCTTCAAGCTCCAGATTGCATCATGCCAGGAGGGGCCACCACCGATTTCCGCACCTGGAGGTGCTTAAAAGTAACTCTTGGCTTCCGTAGCACGGGGGGTGCTTAGTGCCACAGTCAACGCCGCCTTAGGGGACTTCAAGCCCCAGATTGCCTCGCACTAGGAGGCACCACCACTGGTTCCCGGAGGGGCTCAAAAGTTACTCGCCTGTGGGAGCCTGGAGGAGGCTGGGCTGGGTCATTCCCCTAATATTTTCTCGATGGGAGTGTTCTGTAAGTCAGCTTTGATTGTTGTTATCTTGTTGGGTAAAGCGATTGCGACCCTGGTGTCTAGGGACAACTTTTGAAGCTTTTTATCAACATCGGCGGTTGATCCTCTCTTGCTTTTCGGGCCAACTGTTTCCTGCATTAGTGCTGTTCAATAGTCTCTTGTACCAATCACTACACTAATCATGGGTAAGAGGAAGGCCACAGAGGGGTCTACTGCTGCCACGAAAACAACAAAATCTAAAACAAACGGTCAAATCTGCTGCTGTGAATTGTGTAATTGATCAAATTTATAATTTAGTTATAGAATGTGAGGATCTGTTACATTCAGACGTGTCAGCATCGCGACAGACTCCAATCATTCTGGACTCCTCCTCTTTGGCTATTTCTACTGCTCAGCCACATACATTGAGCATGTTTGAGAAGACAGCTATACAAGCTGTGACTAAGATTGTCACCCAGGGGAAGTCTCATAGACTGGATGTGCCCGATTTATCCCCTCCTCTTGTAATAGCCTATATGGTTCTTTGTAGCAATCACTTTTTGCCATTGTCTGATATAGCTGATGATGTAACAGTTTCTGACCCCTCTTCCAGTCTCCCTATAGAGAATGTTTTATGTGGACTTCCAGCTCACAAAAGTAGGGAGTGTTTTGCTTTAATCAATGAAATTAGAACAGAAGTGGGAGAATTAAAAACTGCTATATTTAGAGTGGGCTCAATACTAGAGAAACTTAATTGCGTAAAGGACACCGACAAGCCAACTACAAAGTATAGTAAGTCCACCCAGACTGCCTAGATTATGCAACAATTAGAAATACAACAGCCTCTCCTCTTACACGATCTCCATCATTCACAGGAGCTTCGTGAAGCTCAAGCAAGAACTGCAGGACCCTATCCAACCAATCTTCCCTTCAGCACCCTCAGCACTTCCAGCAAAACACTAGAGCCAACTTTCAATATCAACGGAGCAATGGTGCCCCGAGTAACCCTAGCATATTTAATCCTTGTCAATTTCAACCACTGAATCCCCCAAGGACTTTTAACACCCAATGTAACCTAACTAGCAAAGAATGGAACAATATCCCTGCCCCTTGCCCCAGAAGTCGGTCAGATGATTTAAAAAACAAAGTCGTCATGATAAATGTACACAAATTGCAGCCCTATGCAAAGTTCGAACCTGAAGAATTACTTATAAATACATCTATCCATTGGATTAGGCACACTAGAGACTGTCACTCTGTTATTCAAGATGACATCCTCTCTGCCAAAAGGAGCTCCCCCAAGAATTCAGCTTTTGATGTGATAGAACTCACATTAAAAGATGCTAGAATGGTTGATGACTTGGTGGCCCTAGATATCAGGACAACCCCTTCCAATAAATCATCCATTAGATTTATGTATTGCAGGCTAGGAGCTGATGATTTATTACAGGGCTGCAAGCCAAGGGAATGGTCTTTATCTCAATTGCAAGATGTGGATTGACTCTGGAACACTACCTGTTTTTTACTCCCTACCCCTGCATCGTCTCATGCAAAATGCAGCAGTATATGTATAGCAAGGCCAGACGAAACCATCCTAACCCAACCCTTTCGAAGCACAAGAAGGGATGAAGTAAATTTGACTGCTTTAGTTTGTGGCCAAATGAGGAAATCAAAATGTTCTCTTCACCCTCTGCCAGACTATATGGCTAGTGAAAGTGATTTTACTTTTGATCCCTTGGGTGACAGCCACTCTACCGAATTGGTTGCTAGTAATCTGCTTTTGGTACAAAATACTGATGCACCATCTAACAATATTATTAGCATAGCCAAGGTTGCACTCCCGTTGCAATTTTAGTAATCCACCCGATTGTTCGCTCAGTGGCAATATGTTGATATGTAATGTAGATACCCATGGATGTCTATCAACACATAGTACAGGGGCAAATAAAAACCTAACCATAATCTCTTGGAATCTGGCAGGGATCCATTCCAAGGTTCAAGTTTCCGAAAGGTATTCTTATATAGGCAAAAATGATATTTGTATTTTCCAGGAGACTTGGGCTGTAGACAGGGTCCACATAAATGGCTATCCCACATTCAGAGTATAAGCCAATCCACCTAAAACAATGTGCAGAGCCAGCGGGGGGCAGGTGATTTTTGTGAGAAATACTCTAGCTGGCAAGCACAAGCAATTAACAATAAAATCTCAAGATATTCTGGGAATCCAGTTTGCTTTTCCATCAGGCCTAATTTTGATCTTGGTTAATTTCTACGCCAGGTCTGAGTCCTATAGCAATGAATCTCCAGTACTATCTTTATTAGACGACCTGGTAGGAGTATATCAAATTAACTCCAAAATTATAGTTGCTGCGGACTTCAACTCTTCTTTTGAGCCTTCTCACTTGTTAAGCACTCTACTCGAGGAAGAGGATGAGCTGTGGGGCATACCTAGCCTGGCCGCTAGTAACCAGAGTCATCGCTTAACATCTGTTTCCCTGCAGATTGCAGCCTTGTTCACAGGAAGGAGCCTGAGGGCATGCAATGGGAGAACCGTATCTGACTTAAAAAAGCAGGCCAATTTTAAATGGGGTACTAGCACTAGAGTTATTGATTATATTTTTATTGATGTACGAATCTGGACTTTGGTGGAGGATATGACAATTGCTCAGAGGTTCAACAGCGACTATAACCCTTTGCTGTTAAAAATGTTGGGCACTGCCCTGGATAGGAACCGATCTAGTTGTATTTCTAGAGCAGAAGAGCATCTTGTAATCAACAATCGTAGAAGAGTCTCCTGGCCCAAAGTCCTAGCTGACCAGGTCCTATACACCAGGATATATGAGCTATTCATACGTTTTCTTTCGGGCTTGAGTAGCAGTTTGGACCATGCACACTTCTCTGAATTAATTTTGTTATCGGTGCACAGGGAGTTTTATGATGCCCTGCAGGTAGTTTTTACTAAGAGTAGCTCTGGTAAAAGGCTAGCTAGCATAATAGACAATAAATGGTTTAACAGCGAATGCAAGCTAGCAAAGGGGGCATTACAATTAGCTGTCAAGCAGCATAGTCAGTCTGGGATAGCTTTGTCATGCAAAAAATACAAAGCTGCACTCACCAAAGCCAAGCTTTTTTTTGCAGATAAAAATTGGCAAGATCTGGTATTAGCTGCGAAAGGTAAAGACAGTCGCTTATTTTGGCACATCATCGCAAAAGGAAACTTGGAGAATGCAAATACCCTTATTTACCATATCCAACCGGAGATTTGGGTGGAACACTTTTCAAGACTATATTCCAAGGCAGGGGGTCTGGCTGCAAGAATAGATCTAGAACCGATGAGACCATTGTTAAATTCCTTCCTGTCATGAACATGACTACTACTACATTGGTTTTCAGTCTAGAAGATACCCTTTCAGCAATTACCAGACTAAAGTCGGGTAAAGCCCCTGGCCCTGATCAGATACCAGGGGACTTATACAAGTCAGAACCCATGATTTGGGCCCGTACATAAACCTCTTGTCAAATTGTATATTGGCTGGTGGGGATGTTCCGGCAACTTGGAGGGGAGCTGAGATAATCACCATGCATAAAAAGGGAGATGCCTCTGTCCCTTCCAACTATAGACTCATCAGCCTGATCGATAATTTACAAAAGATTTTTGCCAGACAAATTTTTGATTATATCCAAATTTGGATAGAGGATAATGCAATACTTTCCCCATATCATGTAGGTTTTTGATCGAAAAGGAGCACATGCGATCAGGCTTTCAGATTCACCCTGTTAACCTGGAAGTATGTGCTATTAGGAAAACAGAAACTTGATGTAGCATTTGTCGATCTGAGAGCCGCGTTTGATTTAATACAGCGTGAGATGCTATGGCAAATAATGCTTCATTTAGGTGCCTCAGTAGATCAGGTAAACCTGATAGCTAGACTGAAGTAGGACAATTATGCTCCGGTTAGGCGGGGCAAAAATGGGGAATTAACAGAGAGAATACCAATACAACGTGGGGTGCGCAAGGGGTGTGTGCTCGCCCCCACATTATTCTTTCTGTTTGTTAAAGACACTGCGTGTAGACTGCTGGATTGCAAGAATGTTTCTCTCACCATGAATGGTGTAAAGGTCTGAATCCTGCTCTTTGCAGATGATTCTCTACTAATATCAACAAAACCGATGCGTTTACAAATTGTAGTGGATACATTTTTAGATTTCTGCAGGGACAGGAGTTTGGAACTAAATGTAGCCAAAACAAAATATATGGTATTTGGGAAAGTACGGGGGGATATACATGAGGTTAGGATTGCAAGTGAACCTCTTGAGCAGGTAAAAAACTTTGATTACCTGGGAATAGGATTGCGTGATTCACTTAGATGGGAACAACAACTAGATATAAGCTATCTTATCCTGTGCCACAGGTCTGAATCAATACTGAGATTTCATAAGCAGTCTTATACTCAATCTTTAACTCCAGCATTGGAAGTCTACCGTACTAAAGCGCAAAGTTGCGCTCTGTATGGAGCAGATATATGGGGTCACAGCAATGTAAATAAATTAACGATCTGCGAAAACATCTTTGTAAGATCGCTCATATCAGTACCCACTACTACCCCACTGGTTCCCCTGTTTTGAGATTTAGGGATGAAGAGAACAGGCGATTTGTCCTCACTGAAACCTCTTACTTATTGCTTACGCATGTGGATGACTCTCCAGCTTTCTGATCACTGTAGTTCGATGAGGGAGGTATTGATGATTACTGGTGCAAAAAAAGTACAGTGTTTCAAACATATCGCAGTTTGGTGTAAATCAACGAATATACTGGATCTATGGGAGCACCCAGAGAAAACAACTAGAGGAGAGTTACTAAAAATAAATCCAGGTATTGGGAGGTTGTGAGCGAGTATTAAGCTACTAGATCCTCTAATGACCGCCTAACAACGCTATTCCTATATGCCAAGCTGTAGTAATCAAAAATCCACTTCTCAGGGGTTTCACTAATACTTAGTCCATTTAAACCAACAAAGAAGAAATTGGCACAGAAGCTGAAATATAAAAGAGCATTTTTATTAAACTCAAATGAGTTGAGACTACGTCACACAGAAGCCTTAGCAACTGAATGAGGCAGTCTAAGGAGTACAGAACACTGGGGACTTATATATGTGAGGGTTACATACTCAGCATAAAACCAAGGGGCAGTCCTGGCTCATGTAAGCATGTAAAATGACTAAGTTGGGCATACAAGATCTACTTGCTCAACAAAGTGGGAGGAGAGTTACTTCTCCATACAGCAGCAAAAATAGCCTGGCAGTTATACTAGAGAGGCAGGTGCATTCTACTAGCTAGGCCCTTCTGGGCATGTGCGAAGTGGAGGATGCTAAACATAGTTTGTCTCTAGGCAGGCTACAAGAGCAGTTAACAGAAAGGTAGGACAGAGCACATGGCAGACAAAATGGCCACCAGAAATACAAAATGGCTTTCAGCTCATGCTAACAAATCTGTCCAATACTTAGCAGATGGTCCTTTTAGCAAGCGCTAAAGACATTCCTTTGATCCAGTAGGAACATAGACAATATTTGTACATTGATGTTTATAATTTTATCAATTTCTTAATTCATTGCTAGGTGGACATTTTCAATTCTAAACATTTCATTAAGCTTGTATGAGCAGGAATACAAGGGGAAAAGAGCATTTAGTCATCATTAACATTCAGATAGCAGTAGAAAGTAATGACCACTATTACAAATAGAATTATAATTTTTCTAGTCCTAAGCAAAAGCAAGTCCTAAAATCATCTAGTAAACACCTTCAGGGCTCCTATGCATTTCAGTGACTATTATATACTCAGGTGAGAAGGTGAGAAAGTGGCGATCCTCATCAATGCTCTCAGGTGAAATGGGAATACCCTTTATCAGAGTAGAGACAGAACATTACTTTAAAACGATGCCAGCAGGACAGTAAGAACAGTCACACAAATTTACTTATGGTGGACCATTTTTGGATGCTAGGGGCGGAGCCACTAGAGGCTATTCCTCTTCCATGGCAATTCAGTCAAATGGGAACATATCCAACACCCACTTTATACAGTGGCACAGGAAACAATTGTGCAACTATGCCAAAGTCCGTTCTAAGCCTCTTTGGTAGGCTTCTATCGTCCATCAAATCTGCTTCCGTTGTCTTCTTCCGCGTTGGGCCTCTTAATCCAGGCAAAAATAATGCTTCTCAGTATCTGTTGGAGTGCCCTCCTGGCAAACACTCACAGCTCACTCGAAAGTCTCAATGTCTCAATGCAGTGTACCAGTGTCTCTCCTCTGAGGCAGGCACTACAGATATTGTGCTCTTTGTTGGTCGTGCGCACAGATCATCTCGTGCAGACCCGGGTCTACATTCTCAGGCTCCAACACTCATTATTCAGTGTCAGAGGATGCTCAGGCTGCTCTTTCATTTTATTTTTCCTTTCATCATGGGTACCACAATGTAGTGCATTTTGCCAATCTTGGATCCTCCGGTGCACTGCCCTTCCGTTGGAGCAAAGAAAATGGGGGTGGCCAAAACTCAGGCCAAGGGGCTCAAGGGACCACGTGCTGTCGGAGGTTACCAGCACATCACAGGTAGAAATCTAAAGCCTCAAACCCGCCCTGCCATCAACAACAGGGATCCTTCTCTTTCGCTCTTTTGCACTGAAACTCTGGTTCTGTGGCAAACAGGGAACCAGCTCCTCCTTCTTGTCCGATGTCCAATGACGTCTGATGGAGCAAGCACGATGCTTTGGAGGTGCCATTGATGAAGCGCTGGCAATCGCTGTCCAGCCTCACTACTTACTGGGTGCTAGGACTGTAGGTCCAAGACGTCTGCCCTTCATCTGTAGCTATCACTGATGGGAATTAGGCTTAAATCAGTGTTCTGCAGGTTATTATGACTCTTCCTTTTATCCTGGAAGATCCCGCAGAACCTAGTGATGTAGGAAATGTGACACAGTTGTTAGTTTCCTTCAAATTAGCGCAAAAACAGTTTATTGTTTTTAACAATGGGACTGCAAGCAGGTGGCCTGCAATCTTCAAAGCAGTGGCCATACGCCATGGGATAACTCTGGTCTAGAATGCACTGTCACTCTCAAAGGCAAAGGATAGGTAGCTACATGGGAATTCTATCTAAATGTGTGTCCTCACAAATAGTGGAATTATCTAATGGGGTATATTCCTTATCTAGAACACCTCAAAAGAGAATTCATATGATACAGATTATCAGGGACATGTAGATACCTCCCTTTAATAATTGTGCATCAGGTGCACTATGCAATACACAGGCTAATGATCAAAATGTGGAAAAAAAAGACAAGAACTAGAGAGTCCTGGTATTTCCATGATTAGAACACATCTGATCCCACCAAAAATTAAAGCAGCAGGAACAAAAGGGAAAAGAAAACCAAATTAAAATAGGCATTACAAATGTGTCATGTTCAAAAAATATACATAAAGTATCTCCTATTGAGGTGGAAAACTTGTCTTACTATAGTATTGAGTCAGTTAACCAGTCGATCATTACCCTGACAGTCAGACTGGAAAACATCAAAGTGGGCATAAAGAAAATTCTTGAAAACCAGTCTGGTCATACAAAAGGGAATTATACATAATATGGGGGTCCCTGGTACATCACTGCAGTCTGGAAGTGTGAACTTGAACAGTACACCAACAATAATAAAAAGGTTGACTGGTGAAAGGAATAGAGAAAAAGGGAAATGGGACTAGTACACAGCTAAAATCCCCAATAACTAGGCACATTGCAACATCGATCAGGGGAGAAGCGGCAAAAGAAAAATCTATAGGAAGAACAAGAAATTACTTGGGTGATAGGCATGTGACACAACACCAAGAGTACGGGTGATAAACAAAAGACCAAAGTAGTGCACAAATTTTAACTCTACCACCGGCCGCTACACCATATACTGTAATCTCGGTTACTGTTCCAGTTCCTTCCCCAGGGAAAATGAAACCTGGTTTCCTTTAAGGAACAAAGCCATACACTACCTAGGAAGCAGAACAGGATTAACTAGTGCAATATCAAGAGAAAAGTTTAGGTCACCTTTGGCAACAGCCGCAGGTTTATAGTCCATCTTAGGGTCCAATCAGGGAACATTTAATCAAGGGCTGCCTGTCCCTTAAGGGAAGGGGCAGTAACATGGCTAACTGAAAGTGACACACTTTTAATCCTTTAAATCTCTTTTTCTTTTTTTCAATGCCATTATAGCCAAATAGACATACACTGATTAAGTGTTGTCTGTCATGTTCACAGCATGAAGTATCATATCTGTGAAATTTAGTAACCAGAACAAGTCCAACCAACTGTTGCATAGCGATGGGCATCGTCATGACCATCTCCTCACAACACAGAGGAGCTTGTAATAGTATTAAACAATAAAAACATAGAAACAAAGACATGCATAACAGAAAAACACACATGCCAAGCCATCAGGTATACTTGCTGTATACCAAGCACAGAAAGCATAGACAAATTATAATAGCGTATGTAAATGAGCGGTGACGCACAACACCATGTCATGCACTTTATGCACTGTGATCCTGCAGCCCAAAATCCAATATTCTGGCCTGCTTAATTTGTCAGGTTTAAAATTAATATTCGATTTCCCTACTTCCTCACCCCCCTTTGACAGCAGGTCACCTTAGTGGTGATCCGCGGTCAAATACAACTTACTGTGTCGCTTCTGACACACAGGACCAGCAGGAACAACATGTCAGCATGTTAAGCCACCTTAATTTTGACTATCCAAAAGTAAAACTGTTTCACAGACACTCTGTGTGTCCCTCGCGCCACAATTTTCCTGTGAAAAATAAATCTGAATTTGCTAATCGTTTTTACCTAGGCATGTAGCCCACAAAATTCTAAGAAAGAGCTTTGTCCTATTTTCTGTCTAAAACTAATGCAACATTTTATTTTCTGTTAAATTAAGGCAACTACCTGGACATTATTTTTCAAGAGCAGAAGCAGTATGCAATATACTTCTCTAACAATCCAGAAGTCAGCTATTTGTATTATACCTAAATGTATGCATTTACTGAAGCCTAAGGCACTTTAAAGCTACTGTAAATGGCAAGAATGATGTTTAAATAGTCTATTTCACCCAATTTTGACTTTGATATTTGGGGCACTTAGAAATAAATATCCTATAAGTGTGTTACATATTAATCATCCTCAGAATGTTCTTTACAAAATTGCAGAGATTGGACATTAGACATATCTCATGTAAATCCTTAGAAAAATGAGTTTTTTAAGCCTGTGCCAAGTGATATTCCATATGCAAATGTTCTCATTATGCGGTACAACACAACTTAAATTAAATGTTAGTGCTAGGAGGTCATAGTATGAGTATTAAGCTTAATAAATAAAAAAACGATTTTAAAAGCAATTATTTTTTCAAATAATTTTCCATAATTAATAATTTTTCTTTTAATAAAACCAAACATTTTTGATAATTCCACATATAAAAGCAAGCTTCATCCCTTGCCTATCATATTTAGACGCATTCATTCCCAAGCCTAAGCACAGAAGCCTAACTTAAAACATGACAAATTTTTGCGCCACTTTGTTTCTAAAAGGACAATTATTTCAACATTAGACGAAGCATATGCTTACAAAAATGCTTAAAGAGAGGAAAACACGTAATTGAAATGTTTTCCTGTAATACAAAATAATGAACCTTATTTTTGTAAGCTTTTTTAAAACAGCATTCTGAAATGCAAAGTTTCACCCGTGTTTAACTGAGGAAATCCTCACCGAGTGAACATTCCTGTCTATTCGTGGCCTACAAAAACGACAGCTGCTTGCTTAGCGGCAGTAAAAGCTGTTTCTCAGTGTTGAAACGTGAGCACGGTGGCTGTCTATTTAAAACTAAGACATTTCAAGTTTTAAAATGCGTGTGCAATACAGCAAAATCCAATGTATTCAGATGATGTGTTTGCCTGTTAATATCTAATACAATGTATCTTAGGAAATAATTGTTTAATTATTACAAAACACACAATTTCGTTTTTGAGGCCTTTTTATACCTATTAAATGTGTTTTTTAATTTTATCTTTTAAACATTTAACAGTTTGTACATGTGCGTAATTGCTTACTCTATAATTTAAATAGCAACACATAGCAAATGTAGCATATCATATATGGTTAATTTCTGAATTTTTATTTAATTTCTAATTAATATTAATTAACTAACATTTTGCATAACAGACTGAAGACAACAAGAAAGACCACAAACACATAATGAGCACATTTCAGACATATACAGAAAGGGGTCAAACACTCAGGACACACAATACAGCGTGCTTAATAGCCATCATTTCATAAATAGCGCTATCTCTATTTACTTACAAAAGTTGTACTAATGGGAAAACCACAAACCACATAGACATTTAAACACACATTTAACCCACAGATCAACACTTAGGACAGAAACAAAGGACAGCCCACAGACTGTACTTAAACCAAACCATTTGTAAATACTAGTTGTAAGTCATATTTACAAGAAGCGCTTCTCAATAGTATTCCAAAAGACTGCAAAAACAGCCCAACAAACTATTTTAATTCCAAGAAGCCAAAATACACTCAATTCACTAGCTTTGGCTGGCAGAACACCAAATATTGCTCTGCATATCTCCATTCATAACATTGCGCAGTAAAAAGGATCCTTGTATGTATTGTGTCATATTTTAATTTCCTGGGGATGCAGAATCACCAAGAAAGAAAATATGTTGTTATACCTAAACCTAATTAGGTATTCCCTCAAGGGAGCCGGCTAATTCAATTCATATCTTACTATGGTACCTTCAAAAAGCAACACATTCGTCTATGTGTGCTTGAAACAGGCATGCCAAAAATAGTGCAAAATATGCAGTATTATACTCAAAGTAGCTCTTAAAGTACTCTTTGTACGTTGAGCCGTTCAAATTTCATAGGAGTAGAGAAAAATCTCCTCATTACCTGCCTTTATATGTTGCAACAAATATATGGTTTTTCATACAAGACTTGGCCAATTTCAATTTCATATCATATTCATGTTCAAAATTAAACTCCCGGGGAAATGTACCTAAACTAAGCTTGCCAATCGGGTCCCGGGTAAGTGTTCCTAGACTACCTTTCATACCGGGTTTCAAACCTACAACAAGTGCCGCAAAACAGTTCTTACCAAACAAATGATTGTCCAAATTCTAACTGCCAAGTTCTAAATGACCTAATGGTCTTTTTTTTAAAATACTCACGCCAAAAAGGTTCTCAGTCAGGGGTGACATCATGTGGAGGATCAAAATCAGGAAGATCGGAAATATACTGGGCTGGAGAGACAGAGAATCCCCAGAATCTCCATGCACAGAGTACCTCCTTAGTAGAATCCTGTCCTGTCCTCCTCAGTAGATTTCTGTCTCCTGACAAGATCACTCCCTCAGATAGTCACTTCTTAAGAGGTCCACGTTGGAGCGCCAAACTGTAGTAATCAAAAATCCACTTCTCAGGGGTTCCACTGATACTTAGTCCATTTAAACCAACAAAGTAGAAATTTACACAGAAGCTAAAATATAAAAGAGCATTTGTATTAAACTCAAATAAGTTGAGATTACGTCACACAGAAGCCTTAGCACCTGAATGAGGCAGACTAAGGAGTACAGAACACTGGGGCCTTATATATGTGAGGGTTACATGCTCAGCATAAAACCAAGGGGCAGTCCTGGCTCATGTAAGCATGCAAAATGACTAAGTTGGGCATACAAGATCTACTTGCTCAACAAAGTGGGAGGAGAGTTACTTCTCCATACAGCAGCAAAAATAGCCTGACAGTTATACTAGAGAGGCAGGTGCATTCTACTAGCTAGGCCCTTCTGGGCATGTGCGAAGTGGAAGATGCTAAACATAGTTTGTCTCTAGGCAGGCTACAAGAGCAGTTAACAGAAAGGTAGGAAAGAGCACATGGCAGACAAAATGGCCACCAGAAATACAAAATGGCTTTCAGCTCATGCTAACAAATCTGTCCAATATTTAACAAAGCCATGCCCAAAATTTGAACCTTTCCTGGATCAAATCATGCCACCACTTGCTAAAAGTTCATAAGCTAGATTTAGATATGGCAACTTGCTTCCACACTTTCCCAGCAAGGAGGTTACTTGGATGTTACCAGACCTAAGTCATGCCTGCGCTAGAACAAAAGAGAATTAAATACCGACTGATACGCAGGAGGTGGATATGACTGATTTGTACTGATTTGTTTAAACCTTGGATCTAGTCAATATAAGACTGCATACAGAATTTGAAAAACTGATACATCTGGGCCAGTAGCCTTTGCTGTTAGTCGATTTTTATTCTCCTTTTGGATTACTCGCCAGAAGTTTTTATCCTAGGTTGCACTGATTGTTAGTATCAGAAAACAAATCTTTTTTGATAATGATATGTTGGCCAATGAAAGTTATGAATTTGTGTACCGTGTATGATTGTTTTTCTTATGTTCTTGTATGTGGCATAACTATTAATTGGAAGGTTCTCAATCTGAACCTTGGGTTTTTAATGTTTTTAATGTATGTTTGTATCCCAGTCATTTTATTGTACATTTTAAATTCAGTCCCTGAAATTTATTTTATTGTAAAATTATGAATTTTCTTACCTTTGCACACATTGATGGTTTAGACAAACCAACTGAATAAACTTATTTCAGCCACTATTTAATAACTACACCTAGGCTTTACAGCAAAATTTCATTCAAGGACTCAGGTGAATGGTATTGATAGATCCAGCAAAATGATGTTGTTGAATTTATCAAGAAATGTACAGAAAAGAAGTTATAAGACTTTCTTGTCTGTACGCCAAAATTCAACCTTCCAGTGATCTGTCCTGATTTGTTAGAGTTAAGTGGATTATCCTGGATGCTTTGATGACATTATAAGTGGCTCCTGGAGTGAAGAGATAGTCTGGCAGGAGAGGGTTCTGCTACATAGGAATGGCAGAGGAAGGGGGAGGGATAGTAAACCATGAGTCCTGGGTAGACAGGCAGAGAAAGCCTGGTCCATCTATGCCCACCCCCTCTGAACCCAGTCAGATGGAAGACTTAAGGAAGGAATGTGCAGATGCTAGGGGGAGGGAAACTATGGAGATGAGCAATCCTGAAGGATGGTTTTGCCAGCTCTTGCCTCCCTGCTGAGACGTCAGCCATATTGAATTTTGGAGAAATTGTGCTTTCTGGGCGACCATTGTGTCACACTTCTGAAAAATGGTCATGCTCTGGGGTGTTGCCTTGCTCCACATTGGACAGACGTGCCCTAGTTTGTGACCTTAGAGAACAATGAATACGTTTCTGAGAAGAGCAGTGCCTCTCAGATCTGCAGTTTGAACCACAGAAGAAGAAGCATCCAAGCTAGATTTTTGATTTGCACCAACCAGGCCCTGCACTCTGACTGACTGTACCTGCTG
The DNA here is from genome assembly GCF_964261635.1 of Lissotriton helveticus. Classification (NCBI taxonomy): domain Eukaryota; kingdom Metazoa; phylum Chordata; class Amphibia; order Caudata; family Salamandridae; genus Lissotriton; species Lissotriton helveticus. Next base: position 946,330,765 of record NC_136063.1, read on the forward strand.
AACAATCTGGAACTACTGCCCTGTGGATCAAAAAGAGTGGACTTCCTGCAAGCTAAAGTTTCACAGAGCTGTAGTTCCATCTCCACCAAGAATCCCCAGCCTGGAGTACTACCAGTGGATTTGTAAGGGTTGTGTCGAAGTGGAGTGTGGGAATTGAAGTCCCAAACTTTCAAGGGCCATGTTGGAGCTTCTGGGCCCTTAGAGTAAGTTTTGGACACTTTTGAACCCTCAAAGGAACTTCATGAAGAAGTTCCAGAAATTTGGAGAACTTTGAAAAAAGCTCTATTCGTGGACCGACTCGACCTGGCCAGCCAAGCCTCAACCACGAGCTGGCCGGCCCTTCTGTTTTGTCTCACTGAAAAGCTCAGAAGGTCTCACTCCAGAGTTTGACCAGGAGTTGGTTGACTCCCAAGTCGGAGAACCCTCACTGAATCCATTCTAGTGAAGAGCATCAAGAGACCCCGGGAGTATAAGCTTCATAAAAGTTTCTAAGTCCGAAGATAGAAGAGGTGACCAGGATTGACCGCAAGAGTCAAGCAGCCCTACTTTCAGCTGTGAGTTGGCCTGGATCTCTGGTTCATCCTGCTGGAAAGCTCTGGAGGTTTACTGCCATAGGTTTGACGGGGAGCTTGTCGCAAGGCAAGCCGGCGAACCTTCACCAAATCTTGAGTAGTAGAGAGATCCAAGGGGCCTGTGAGAAAGCGCTCCTGGAAAGTTTATAAGTGAGAGGGCAAAAACTTTGACCTAGGCCTACCGCAAGGGGTAGCCGTGCAGAGCACCATCGAATTTGGCATGAAACTTTGACTTTGTACCCATCTAGTGTGACCAGATGTCCCAATAGGTGCTATAGGTTTCAATGTGCTATATAGTGGTACAAAAATTCATATCCTCGGTTCTCTATGTTGAATTTTTTTTGTTTGGTGTCATTTTAAAGATACAAATATTTACTATTTTTATAAATTGGTGTTGGATTTTCATTGTGTGTTGTGTCTTCATTATTTACTGAATTGGTGTTTTTCAATGCTTTACATACCTGTATCTGAAGTTAAGCCTGCCTGCTCACAGCCAAGGTACCAAGGGTTGAGCATGGAGATACTTTTCTGAGACCTATTCTGAGCCCTATATTGTGTTAGTGGACTTATGGCTAGTGGTAGATATATATTTACCACAACTAAAAATCCACTTTCCAACCGGCGGTAAAATAAACAAAGACCACAGAGGCCCAGACAGAGGTTGTTTACCCCCCCAACGGTTGCCAAAAAAAACAATAGGCATCACCTTTCTACCATGGCCTAATATTTCGTCCAGTCTGTGAGGCACAAGACATCCAAAGCCAGGGCTTCCTCACAAACAGCTTTTTGGCAACTCAACCATACTCAGCTATCTCAAATGCTCCGAACATCCCCATGTGTCAGAGACTCCTTTAGCCCTGGGTTGCTCAGACAAGCCGGACACTTTCCGCTGGAATATCTCTGCCTACATGCAAGCATCGTTGTAACCAACAACTGCTGAGCCACACACAAGTCCTGCTAAAATTAATCCCACCCTAGTAATTTACTTGGCAAATTCCCCAAAATCTTGGGACCAACACGAGGCCAAGAATCTGGAGGAGATTATTATAGTCCATCCTGAATGTATTTCTCATGGCCAGGAAGACATCCTAAATAGGATCAACTTACTTAAATTGCCATGATTCTTACCCGAGATGGGGGTCAATCGAATCAAAAGATTTGACCTATATTATGTTTATCCCTTGCCAAAAAGAGACCTTAAATGAAGCCACAAAAGTATGATTCGGAAATAAAGAGATAGTCAGGTGGGTGGAATTCCATCATAAGATCTTGAAAGACCGGGGAATAACCATAAGTAAACCAGTGAAACTGAAATATCTCTGGCTGCTAGCAAAAAAAAACTCTCATTACTGATGTGACTCAGTACTTTGGTGCTCCAAGAGCTCTCCATGTCCTTGATCTGTAATAGACTTGTTTAAAATCTCAATAGATCAAGCAGTGAACAAAGGAGTCTGCTGGTCAAAGAAGAGTTCTTGCTGAAATCTTTCTAGCCCTAAAGGCACAGGATCCTTTATAACGCCAACACACAAGAGCCTAACCTGGATTTGCAAAAATGAATGTGGAATATATGAGGTTTAAATTCCCTCCTGAATGACAACCTTGCATTGGAAGAAATTGGTAATAAAGATATAATTTGCCTGCAGGAAACTTGGCAGACTATGCCTATGAGTTGGCAGGACCACAAATAATTTTTGTCTCCCGCTGATTCCTCCACCACAGTGGGCCATTCCTCAGGAGGAGTGTCAATTTTGGTTCCCAAAGCTCTGGTGCCGGCAGTGAGCATGCGGGCTAGTGCTTATTGTTTTAATGTTAACAGCAACATCTTCTTGTCAAGGAATAAAGAAGCCTGCATTCATTATTGGAAATATGTATATAAATCAGAGACAACCAAAACAGAAAATAATCGCAAGTGACATTTTAAAGTTAATTTACCCCTTACAGCAGCAGTATCTTACAGAACTATGGGTATTACCAGGGGATTTTAATATGTTCCTGCTCAAAACCCCTGATCCATCCCCTTGGCAAGAGGAAGAGGAGAATGTTTGGGGAATCTCAGAGATTGCTCTCGGGAAATCAAAGGAAAGTTAAGGCAGGCCAGAAGTTCACTGCCTCCTCGAATGCCTTGGACTTCAGAACTCTGAATGGAAGAGAGGTCAGGGACCAACCAGTCACCTGCACATACACAGTGAGCTCCTTTGCCTCTCTATTAGATTACATTTGGATATCAACCCAGCATTTTTTGTGATGTGATGAGTGACCATGCAAGACTAACATGTACCCTCCATACGGGTTCTCCTGTATTGACACACTTACATACAATTGGTACAGAAGAAGCCTCATGTGGCCTCCGAAGAATAAAAAGGTCAACAACACCCTCTCCTGTGACACAGATGGAGTTAAGAGTGTCTATCCAATATGAGGCAAGTAATTCCTCGCCCTATCCTGAGATCTGGCCGAATTTACTGGAAAAGTTAACAGACAGAATTATAAGTAATAAATAAGTAAGATCCAATTGAGAATCGTTGACAAAGAAGAACTTTCTTGAAAAGCCTACTCAAGTTTATGTGAGTTTTTGTATCAAGAGCCGGGAAAAAGCAGTATACTTAGCCTACCCCATGAAACTGGACATCAAAAAAGAATTACTGAGACTGAGATGTGGGCAATTCCACTAAAAAGCTACAAATGTGGGTGGTTAGCAGGTTTTATGGAACAGCACTGTCGTATGTAATTGCAAGAAGGAAAGTCTCTTGCATGTTATATGCATGTGTCAAGCCTTGAAAAATCTAAGATGTTTCTGGATTAAAACCCTTATTACGTAAACTCACCATAAGACAATGCAGCACAACTATAATTGCAAGTTTGAGTGGTGTGAAACCCCAGCTATCAGCTTGATGTGTGAAATTCCTTAGAGAAGCACTAAAGCTACTGAATTTATCATCAGATATGTTTTAACTGTCCTACCCATAGGTGACAGCTTATCCCTTTTAGCTATTATAGCTATGTCATATTCGGCCCCTTGACTTTTTGAACATGTGTCTGTTTCTTATCTAAATGACAGACTACAATGGAGATTTTAGAGCAGCACCAGCACTTCATTTGTGATCTCATTGTACCTGCTATTGCATAAAGTATAACTGGCTGGGGAGGCCATGGTTGCTCCAGCACCAAATTTGATTAGTCGACCTAAGCCAAAATGAGCAGTGTTCCTTTTTTAAGAATCATCACATTGCACTTTACTAATAACAAATGTATTTATTGACTCTTTTTTACAGAATCATTGGAATGGCATTAACTTAATGTACAAGGAGTAGGTTGCTATGTTGGCTGAATTATAGGGGCCCTTTTTTAAAGCTAGGAGGTCAATACTGCACATTGCACTTTAGTGGGCTGTGGGGTATATTATCAAGGGGTTTATCTCCGCTTTTTTGGCTTTAAAAGCCAAGAAAGCGGAGATAAAATTATCTCCCTATTACCAAGCTGTCGCTAACACCAGTTAGTGACAGCTAATAGGACATAGCGACCATCTTGGGCCCCGCTTTGCATGTCAGTGATATTTATCACTAATGACATGCAAAGTGGGCGTGCCAAGATGTTAGCGACTGGAAACAGTCGCTAACATCGCTATCTCCTATTACCAACTTTTGGAGATATTCGCGCTAAGCGCGAATATCTCCAAAAGCTAACACCTGCCCTGAGCAGTTCTTAGCCATGTTATCCAATGGGAGGTGGATAACATGGCTATGAGCATTTGCTCGATAATGCATGAATATCGCGGACTTTTCAGCGATATTCATGCATTGCGGCCGTTTTTTATCGCATTTGCGATAAACCTTGCTAATAGCAAGGTTTATCTGCGATAAAAATCGCCGATGTGCGGCGATAATTTTTGTCTCTAAACAAGTTAGAGACAAAAATTATCGCTAGTTGTTGGTAATATACCCCTAGATTTTCAAGGGATTTGAGTGATGTTTGATGCATTGATTCATTGGGTTGTACTATGTTTTTAGAGTTGCGCTATCTGTTTTATCCAGACTGCTGCTTTTATATTGTGATGGTTTTAAATAACTTGACACAATATAGCTATCTATCTGCATGGTTTGATACTAAAATATTCTCTGCTTTCATAAAGAAATGTGTCCACAATTCTTGTAGCTGTGGATGGTTACCAAATGGGCCTTAATGACTTAAAATTGTCTCTCAAGCTTAAAATGTTGCCCTGATTCAAGCTGCATTCCCAATCTTCTATGGTCTCATTTGGATTACTGATAGCTTTCCACCACTCCTGATAATGGTTGCAGTATCCTAGGAGTGTGAGTATGGGTAAGCCAGTGCATGTTTAGTTATGCGGTTTTGATTGGGGGAAGGTTGATGGTTGTGGTGTTTATGATTTTGATGATTTGTGTCCCTTTGGAGTTGTGGTGTCCAAGGTAATAGGGCACCATTTTGAATTTGGATATGTGAGTGTCCATCCAAGTTTAGCGCTTGTGCTTATTTTTTTTTTATTCTTTTTTTCTGTCCTCATATTGCCAAAAAAGAAGAACTCATAATAGAATACCTCCATCTACTCCTTGCCTTTTGCCAACCCTCCGAATAGGCCCCGGAGAAGGATAGGGCGTTCTTTTCTTAGTTCCACTGAGACCTTCTCCAATCCCGTTCACTGTATCCGGTTCCAGCTCTCTTAGTTACTAGGGAAAATCGGGTCCACGATGTTCTCTTTTTTGCTTAATCATTGGACCCATTGTCACTTTCTCTCCAACATAACAAGTTTACCCATATCTTCCCCTTACTTTTTATATCACATGCCATGTCACTCTCACTTATAGATATTACATTTCTTAACAATTCTGAAAATACCGGGGGATCTTCTGATTTCCAGAGCCGGCAAATCTCTCTCCTAGCTAAAATGATCACATAAAATATAAAGTTATACATAGGTGAATTCATTTGATAATCATTTGGTAGACCGAAGAAAACCATACCAATGCTTAAATCTATTGGTGTCTTCAGAACAACTTTAAAAAAAGAACATATTTCTTTCCAGTAAGGTTTAATCTCTACACACTCCATAAATATGTGGATATCATCTGCCTCTGGAAATTTACATCTTGGACAGCAATATACTGACCCTATTACCTTAGTCAGCTTTTCTGGAGACCAATATACTCTATAAGCCGTAAAAAGGTGATTTCTCTTCAGAGCAGCCGGTTTCACTAATTCCTGTAGCATTAAGAAAGAGTCAGACCAAACTTTATATATGTCTCTTGTGTTCCCCGTATTCTCTCTATAGTCCTCCCCCCATAATCTAATTACATCAGTTTTTGCCTGGTCTTCCTGATTAAGTAATGCACCATACCAATATGCCACTTCTTTTTTACGGGTTACTCCTCTCACTATTTGGTCTAAAACTTCAGAATAAGTTTCTTCCTTTTGCCAAAGTTGGGTTGACCACGATGAAGCTATTTGATAATATTTAAATCTTGTCAATAATCCATGAGTGAGTTTACATAATGCTTCCCAGCTCATCAGGTTACAACCTACTTGTAAATCCCCCCAGCACTTTATTCCCCCTCTTTTAAGTGGTTCACTCAATTGGTCCTTAAAACATTCAGGAGTCCCAGGTGAATACCACACCGGTGCTTGCGTCGCATAGTATGGTATGTCCATTATTTTCCTTATAAACATCCATGTTTCTAAGGCCGCCCTTAATATCTTTAATCTTACTTTTTTGTAAAATTTGGGATTGCCATACTTATATAAGAAGGAGACCTAACCTTGAGGTATGTTTCGTAACATGGCCTTATATAAAAGACCTAATGGTGAAGTATCTGGGTTATTCAACAGAATTCTAAAGTTTTTAAAATGAAAAGCATAACAATAAAATAATAAATCTGGTAGGGCTAGCCCGCCTACTCTTCGGCCTCTTCTCAGCTTTTTCCAGGCTATCCTAGAACCCCTTGTTGCCCATATAAATGTACCGATTCTACCTTGCAGTTTAGCAATATCTTTTTTGTTAAAGGTTAACGGAATAGTATTAAATAAAAACGTTATCTTAGGCAAAATAATCATTTTGACTAAGTTCACTCTTCCATATATATTTAGAGGGAGATTAGCCCATCTAGTTAAAAGGTTTACCACTTTCTTCGAGATCCTGTTCAAATTTTTTTGGGAGATATCTTCTAGGTTCTGCTCTAAATGGACCCCTAAATATCTCATCTCAGTTTTTACCCCAGGATAATTATTAACTTGATTCCATTCCATTATTTATGTTTTATCTTTATTAATTGAGTATCCTGAAACATGCCCGAATTCTTCTGCCAACTCAAATAACCTTGGTATAGAATGCACAGAATTTGTTGTATATAAAAGCAAATCATCTGCATAAAGAGCAGTTTTAAGTTCTATCTCTCCCATCCAATAGGGATGTATATCGGAATCTTGCCTCAACTTATTAACAAAAGGTTCAATATAAAGATTAAACAATAATGGTGAAAGAGGGCACCCCTGTCTTGTCCCTCTCTCGACACTAAACCAATTTTTCAATACACCATTCACTAAGACCCTTGCCCTTGGGCACAAATAAACATTCTTAAGAGTTTGGACAAAGGTATGTGGGAATCCACATTTTTTAATGACTTGCCAAAGATAAGGCCACCTAACCTGGTCAAATGCTTTAGCAGCCTCTATAGCTACTATTGTAAGTGGGTTTTGATTTTTTACAGCCATGTCGATGGCTCCCATTACCTGGAATGTCAGTTCATTTAATTGTCTCCCTGGTATAAAGCCTAGTTGATCAGAATACACTATCGTTTTAATAACTTTTGCCACTCTTCCCGCCAAAATTCCAGTAAACAACTTATAATCTGAAGTAAAGATATAGGTCTATATGATTATATTAGTTTTGGGTCTTTATTAGGCTTTAAAATTAATGTCACTGTGGCTTCTCCCGAGGAGCTAGGGGTACTTTTGCCTTCCACATATATTTCATTAAACATGGTTTTCAGTATCGGGACTAAACCTTCTAGGGCGAATAAATAGAACTCATTAGGAAGACCATCCGGTCCTGCAGCTTTCCCCCTGGCCGCTTTTCTACACTGTATCCGGATTTCCTCTTCTGTGATTGCAGATTGTAAAAATACCTTAAATTCATCCGGTACGCTAGGAAGCGTTACAGTATCTAGCCAATTCTCAACATCTAGTTCTGCATTTGTTACTTCTGTATACAAGTCACTCATAAAGCGTCTTGCTTCTTCTAATATCTCTCCCTCGCTACTTGTTTGTCTACCAGTGCCTCTCAAGGTTAAGTTCTTTATCTCATTCCTGGCCTTATCTGATCTGGTCTTCCAAGCCAACAATGAACCACACCTTTCTCCTTATGAAAAATGCTGGAGCTTACTAACTCTCCACTTATCTGCTAGCTTCTTGTCTATCATAGCTTGATATTCTGCTCGTAGTATATCTAAATCTTTTTCTAAGGTAGCAACCAGTGCTCGAATCCCCGTTTCTGCCCGTGAAGCTATCTGTAATTCTGTCTGTTTGTTTTTGATCTTAATTATCTCCTCAGATTCTTCTTTTCTCATCGCCCTTATTCTACCAACTGATATCGAACTGAGAACTCCTCTTATAAATGCTTTGTACGCCTCCCATACTATCTGTGTTTCTACTGTACCCATATTAAATTTAAAATATTCTTCAGTTTTATTTATCACCTCTATCTTTACTTCTTCCTCCAATAAGATGACTCTATCTAAAGTCCATCTCTTTTGTGCTTCATTAAGCTTAATTCCAAGAGTCATTTCGACTGCAGAATGATCTGATAATGTTGCTGGTACATGTTTTATATCCACAACATCGGATCCCAGTGAGTGGTCTATAAAAAAAAAAATCAATTCTCGAATGATGTTTATACTTTTTGCAATAAAAAGTATAATCATATAATGCAACATTCTGTCTTCTCCATATATCTATTAAATTGAATTCTTTAATTAGATTATTTAATAATGAAAACGTTTTTGGTGGGTAATTCTATTTTACTCTGGAGGTACGATCTTTACCTTTGTTCAACACCAGATTAAAATCTCCCCCCCATTATTATTGGCCCGGTCGAATTCATCAGACAGGCCTCCATTCTAGCTAGGGCACCTGGATTATCCTCATTTGGGCCATAGTAGACTGCACATACTAAGGGTAGGTCAATAACTGTTAACGTGGCTACCACCCACCTTCCTGAATAATCAGTCTCCTTTTTCACTACCCTAATGCCGGCGTTATTTTTAATAATCAGGGCCACTCCTCTAGTACTCCCTCGTTGTTCTGATCAAAGAACCTTCTGTACCCATCTCTCCTTTTCAAACCCCAATCTACACTCTTGAGACTCTAAATGAGTTTCTTCTAAAAAAAAAAGATCAGCCATCCTATTTTTTAAGAATTCCCTGACTCTATGTAATTTCTTTTTATTCCACAAACCATTAACATTCCAAGTCATTACCTTAATGCTGCGTGGCCTATCCATATACCTTACTTACTTGCTTACCCCCTCCTCCCCACCTTCCAATTTCCCACCCTCCCCTCCCATAAGGAACCCCCCTCTCATCCCTTTTGCGGTCTAGCAACCGCCTTCGGAATCTACCTTTCACAGCCGAGACCTCAAATCAAAAAATACCTAGCACATCCTTTTTTAATTAAATCCAACAATCCTTCCCAAAATATCATCATATATACATATATATACAACTACCTACACTTCCACCCATCTATTCTTCTACCCTGTAATTACATAACCCTTATTCAGACCTATTTTCTTTGCCCCCCCCCTTCTTTCCATTCTATTTTTCCTTATTCTTTCCTTATTCATTCCATATAGTCTTGACAGTATTTAGGAGTCTTTACCCCTAGTCCTAGTCCTGCTGCATTGTTTTCAAAAGAGAATCGACTTCCTCTATGGAACTAAGATTATGCATTTTGTTTTTCCACATTATCTTAAGCATAGCCGGATATCTCATCTGAACTTGTGCACCCCAACTTCTCAGCTCTGGCATTCTTGTACCAAGTTCCCATTGCCTCTGTGCCGTTCTTTTTCCAAGGTCTGACCTTATTTGGTACGTTATGGCGCCGTATACTTGCTTATATTCTCTCAAGGCTCTTCCCAATATCAGTTCTTTCACTGAGTATGATAAAAAGTTAATCAAGATTTTCCTCGGTGCCTTCCTTGCTGAATTCAATTTAAAGGGGTCTCCATGGACTCTCTGGACTTCTTTATCCAAGTCAATATCTGGTCTATCTTTTAGTACTCCATATTTAAGAATTTGGCAGATGAAAGACTTTATATCTCCCCCTTCAGCCCCCTCCGGGATTTTTTAAAGCAAAAGATTATTCCGTCTTGCCTGCATTTCCAACCTCTCGAGGTCATCCTGTAGAGTCTTGTTTTGAGTCTTTAGATTTTCTATTTCTCTGGTATTAACTGTTACAGTTTCAGAAAGACTCCTAACTTCGGACTCCAAAACCCCTGTGCGGCAGGCAATGTCATCTATTTTATTTTCCAGAACCTCACATTTATTGTGTATACTTTTTTGATTAGCCTCTGAGATCTCAAATTTCAGAAACAGCTCTTTCCTCAAATTCAACAAAATGGACTCTAAACCCTGGTTTCCGCCCTCTGACTTCTGTGCAGGACACATCTCTATCTCGCTCCTGGACTCACAGCTACGATCTTTTAACAATGAAGTCTGGGGTACAGATATAGTTTGTGTATTTTGTATAGACGCTCCCGCTGATTCTGCTTCATCATTTTCCTTCTCCTTATCTTCTCCTATAGCCCCGCTACCTGCTAGTGGGGTATATCGATTCTCTAAAGGGAGGGGAGTAAAGGACTGTGATGAGACCAGCTCGCCCCCTGGTGAAACTACCGGCTGCTCCATAACCTTGAAGTATGTTTTTAGGGATGGGGTGGGCTTTACCTGAAAACTCGCGGATTTAACTTTAGCTTTAGCCACTCTTTTCTTCCTACTCTCCCCTGCTTTAGTAACTTTCTCCTTCGGTGTTAATGGGATATATTTTCACCAAAGCCACCTGAATGTGCTACTAATCTCCCAACCACCCCCTTCTTCAATTCAGGCTGTGAACGGAGATTGTATCTACTCCTTAGAGGGAGCTCGCCCCCCCTCCCTCCACTCAGCAGAGGCAGAGGGACCTTTTTTAGGGATTTTTGTGAACCCACCAGGGGAACCTCGGCACAAATTTCGGCTCATTCCTCGTTATTGTCTTTCCTCTTTGAACAAAAAATGAATGGCGAAATTTCCATCTGCCGAGTTTCAAACAGACACCAACAAAAAACAATCTTGGGGCTTACCCGAGTCTTGGCTGTTCTCCTCAAAGGAAAGGTTTTACCGTTCCCCCAGCGAATGCTGCCACAGAGAACCAATGTTTGAAGCCCCCCCCCTCTACCCAGAAACCCGGTCTTGCAATCCTAGACGAGGCTCTCCGACGCTCTCCACCACAATTCTGCTCTCCGTTCTACTCCACAACCAGAATCAGCTGCAGTGAGTGAGCGTCCGACTCCGCCTCTGCTCTGCGCACTCCTGCGGTTGGTGTCCGTTCCACACGAGCCTCTCGAGCCTCTCGAGCGGGGATAAAGCACATAAGATATATTATTTTTAAAAAGTGCTGTATTTTACCACGACCAGCGCATCTCTGTAATTACCGTTCAGAAGGCTTCGGAAGGCTTCTATACTCGATGTGCATTAACACGAAAACAAACTCTTCATATCTCGCTGCTGCTATGGTAGCTCCCGCGACCGGTGTTCACCCACCGCCATGTTCCTCCCACACCTTAAAGGAGATGTTCTATGCTTATTGTGATTAATGTGCCTACTGTTTAGAGTGGAGATTTATGTTATTGTATTCCCATAATAGATATAATTAACTGGTATTTCACTTGTCTGAGATGTTGGGTGGTGAGGCGCCACGGCTGCCTCAAAGGCAGGGACTTATTAACTTCTATTTAGAGCTTGTAATGAGATTAATGTTTGTATGATCCTTTGTGCATAGTAGACCACACTAGTCAGAGTGGGTTCCTCCTGGTCAAAGACTCTCTTTCTGTGTTAGGTAGTGCCAGAAAGATGCCATTCCCAATTTCCCTAAGAGTGGTGGCTGGTTCAGTTTTCCTTCAGGTAAAATAGACAAGGATTGTTGTACTTTGTTTTATTTTGTCTGTGAAGTAGATCAGAGTAAAGTGAGAACTGATGTGTGCTGAATTGTGAGTTAAGTCACTCTGGCCAGCACTGGGATGGTTGGTCAGCTTTCTGTACCATGATGGGAGTAAGCCTTACGTTGTCAAGTGCTATGCTGCAAATGGATGGTTTTGCAGAGTCCCATTAGGATGCAGTGTTAGTGTTGCTAAGTGCCACATAGTCATTTGCCAAGAACCATTGGTTATTTCACTGGGAATGCCAAATTCTATATTTACATTTTGTGAGTTGCAAAAATGAATTTCTTCATGTAAATAAGAGGTATGTTGAAAAAATAATTTGTGCCTGTATGTTAGGACGGGGAGGTACCTTCAGAAGGGATACATGCATACGAGATGGCCACAAACACTAGACTTCACAAGTGTTTGGGTTAAACAATGTGATAAGATCACAGTGAAAATGGGTGCTTCCAGTTTCCTCTTAGTGACATGTTAAATTTGTGAAAAATTGAGAATTTGAGAAGAGCGATGCATGAGATGAACCCTCAAAATAAGCCTGTACTAATCGAACCATTGAATGCATGGAAACATGCCACACATAAGAAGGAAAAGAAGAACTATAAATCACAAACAAGAAACTAATTCGTAGCTGGAGGGAGTGAAAATGTAATGAGGGACAACAGCATTGTCAAGAAAGTGTTTTGTGGGTGTGGGTATTTTCCTGTGATTGCAAAGGAGGAGGCACAGGCAAAAAAGTTACAAGAGAGAGGTGGGGTTGACAAAAGAAAGCCTGAGGTTGACAGCAATATGGATGTTGAGTTCATGGGTGACTTGCTGAATTCCCAACCACCTTCATAGAGTGTTGTCCATCGACTTGTAGTGCAACCTCCACTGCAATTGGCGGCAGATCGTGGGAGGTGCTAGTTTTCCTCTTGCACAAGGTTTTTTAGAAGGAAAGTTGCAACCTACCACTATAGGCCCTTCTAAGCCCACCAGCCCGTCCTTGAACAGCCACAAACGTCGAGCCTTATCTATAAGCCTTGTCTATTTCCACCATCCTGGGACGCACTCTTAAAAATAAATATGTAGGGGAACAGATTCCACTAAATTAAAGATGTTGGGACACGCCGTGCCCTGCCGATCCAGCCCACTTTGACCACTGGCCGCAGATGATATTCTTTGGCCCACGGTGTAGGGTGGAACACGTACACTCTGAGTTCTTCCGGAGAGGAAGGAAGTGATTCACTCCTTGGAGTTTCCTCAGATCCCCATCAGAAGAAGGTCATGTAGGAGGATTTAGTGGGACATAGTGTCAAAAGCGGCAGAGAAATCGAGGAGGATCAGGGCAGCAGGTTCTCCCCTGTCTATGAGATCACTGATGTCATTGGTGGCTGCGATTAAGGCAGTTTCTGTGCTGTGATTTGGGCAGAATCCAGATTGGGAGAGGTCGAGGAAGTTGTTGTTTTCTAGGTGGTTGGTGATCTGGATGTTTCACACGTACAATGAGGCTGAGCTTGTGTTCCTGAGGAGAGAGGCTGAAACATTTGTCTGCCAGTCACATACCAGGATGGGAGAATTGGCTGACATGTTTGGGATTGATCTTAAAAAAAATAAGAACTTGCAAAATAATTTCTGGACAGAGATGAAGGATTATAAAGAAAACAAGGTCAGCATTTTATATTGCATGTCAAGGAGTTGGTGAATTGCATTAGAGAGTGGGGGAAACACAAACATATAAGGACCTACGGGTCAGGCATGAAGCGAATAAGAAAATAAAGAAAGCAGTCACAGGAGTAGTGGAAGAGGGAGCTACAATGAGTGACTCAGAAGCCGGAGAGTTCCCATTGAGAGAGGTGCAGATGAATGTATACATTCATTAGCCCTGGAGTCGCTCTTATCTTTTTTCATTCACAAATACGTTTCTGAATTTAAGAGACAATGCTGATAAATTGTACACTGAGGTAAAAAGGATCATGAAAATCTAAAAAGTTCTTTGGGTAGACTTGAAATTTTTTTTTTAAGTTGTGGTCCTCAAGGATTTGTGAGCATAATGCAAAGTGGTTGTGATTTGGCCCATCCATGAGCCACAGAGAGAGACCCAGATGAATCCACCTTCCCCTACTGTCGTGGATAAGTGTAACCAAGTGATAACCTTTTTAAAAACAAAGGTCCCACGTAAACAGGTTTTGTTTACAATATCAAGAACCACCCAAGAGCCAAAAGAGTCAGTGCACTCTAATTATAAGAGGTTGATGCACGCTTTCAGACAGCAAAATGACGTTGAAAATCTGACGCAGGAGAATCTTAGTGTGTTAATTTCTCAGTTTGTAATCAGTTTGTACCCTGTAATTAGTTCTCAGATACAACAGTACATGATTTTCAGTCAATTGAGGTCATTGTACAAGTATGTAAAATATTGCACTGATAATGAGGAAGCAGAACCTGGGAAGATTAAGTGGAAATTCATGTTGACACAGACTAAGTTGGCTCAGAAACGGTGCCAGAATGTTTCTTTCATGCTAGATTCTATTGTGAGGCTCTCCAATTAACATCATCTGTGATCATCTGTGGTCACAGACAGGTGTTTCCAAACATCCTTTGGTTCTGCAGTCTTAAATGGTAGATATGGCATGGATTTGTTCAAGGCATTGCAGATGCCTAGTGAGATATCAGTTGTAAAATGTGGAACATACAAGAGCGGATGGGATTATGTGGCATCAGGAAACAGCTATGCAGATGAAATGGCCAGGCATTTCACTCTTGAGTCCTGTACATTTAATCAAGATAAACAATGTGAATTTGACAGTGACCCTGTTTCAAACATATTGATTAATAATGTAAACACTTATGAAAAATTGAGAGAGCTGCAGAATGAAGTGCCAAAAATTGAGAAGGTAAAGCGGGTGAGGGTTGGATGTGTAAAGAATCAGAGATTTAGTTTTTGAAGGATGTGAGACTTGTTTTATCCAATGTTATGCTTTTCTCTGTGGCCCTTTTCATGATTAAACACATGGACACTATGGTCTCCACATTCCAAAACTATACTATACTACAATACTAATTTTCATGCCATTGCTATGAATTTGTGTCAAAGCAGCATTACTTGCAAGCAGTTCAATGTGGGTAGCAGAACAGTTGGGACTATGAGTCACATAGGGAAGTCTAATTGTCGGTTTAAATGAATGCACTCGGATTTTGTAGAGGTGCCTATATTCAATAGGCTTTGTCATTTTTTCGTGACAGTGCGTATGTTGTCCCATTGGGTGGAAGCATCCACAGGTAAGAAATGCGATAGTCTTACCATTGCCACATCAGTATTGAGTGAATTGGTCCCTAAGTTTCTGGAGTCAGAATAATAGTACTCATTTTACAAATTACATCATTAAGTCACTGTCTGTAGCTTCTAATATTGACCACAGATTCCACTGAAATTACAAGCCAGACACTTAGGGTACTGTGGAACCGATTAAATGGCACTCCAAAATGTGTGTGTTCCTCTACCTCTCTGAAATTGCCTGCTACTCTTCCCCTTGTTCTGATGAACCTTCAAAGCTGTCCCACTTGAAAGTCCAGACTATCACCACATAAAGTGCTAATGGGGACAGGTATAAGGATTTTGCCTGTGCCTGGTGCTGCACTTTTGAATTTAACGGATGAAATGTTTTTTCACTATTGTCGGAAATGGCCCTTTCTAGTGTGCTTTCCCTCGATCTGAATGCTAGCCTCAGGCCCTTGAGCGAGTTTGACACTGCCAATCAGTGCCAAAGTGCTGTGCTTGTCATATACACAGTTGGCTGATTCGAGTTAACGGTAAGTCCCTTGTCAAGGGTGAGACATATGCCCATGGCATGCATCTGAAATGCTGCTCCATGGGACTGCAGCACTGGTTGAGTGGCAACGGAGATAGCTTATTGATTGTGCCACAGGTTTGCTCTGTTGGGGCCTGTGTGCACAGGTCACTGTTGTTCAGGTCAGCATTTAAACAGCTGTGTGCCACCAAGGTAGCGCATGTCTCTTGCTATATCGGAGTTCTCCCTGGGGACAGGTTGGGGTGTTGGGAAGAGGTAGGGTATGTGCGTGTGTGTGTTGCAAACAAGGGTCGTGACTTGTGAATGGAACCGGAGGGGTGTGTTTGGTACGACTGGCCTGCTTTTTGCATTGGATATCTTTAAATCAATAAAGGGTTCTGGCCCATTATCAACAAGGCTAGGTCTATACAAAAGTCTGCACAAAAACAACAATGCCAATGCTGATAGCTATTCAAACCATCACTTATCTCAATCACACATGACACTCATAGTGATTGGAGGGAAACAAATTCAATTTGATTTGTTAAATAAGGATAGTAGTTTTCAAATTCATCGGTTCTTGTTATTAATTCAATGAACATATTCCAAGATCATCGGACCACATAAAAGATATACAAACATACAACAGATTACTTTATGACATAACAATGAAAATACATTACATTTCACATTAAAAAGCATTTAAGAAATGTAGAGAAAGCTCAAGTTCCAAAGAAGTATAATAAAGGAATGAAAAGAAAAACTCAAAACAAAAAGAGAGATGAAAAATAAGCCCAGGGTGAGGTTGAGAGGTAATAGTGTTCTTTTTGATTTTATGAGAGCAACACAACCCTAGGACACTAGTAACCAAACAGTACTGTTTTCAGGTCTTCAAACAACACTTTCATTTAGCATTTATAGGGTACTTGTCCCCTCAAGACCTGACACTATCAATTTTGGACCCCACTTGTTTGGTGTATAATAAAAACGGTCTACGCGTTCAAAACCCATACGTTTTTATAGGGTTCTCCTCAGGACTTGGAACAGGGAGCTAGAGGTCAAAAAGAAAAAATGTGCGTGTTACCATTTAATCTCAGCTCACTCACAGCACCAAGGCAAAGCAACACCCTAATACGTATAAGAGAAATTTACCTTTTCAAAACTTTATGACGTCACCATCCATACCTTAACCAGTACATGGCAATTCTCACTACAAAACTGACATTGATTAAAATGAATCAGAAGAAACAAAAAAGCACTCTGGCTTTTAATACGAATGGCAATATAGTCACTTCAAGGAAAACTACTCACTTAATAAAGTCGATGACTCATTCATAAGAGCTATCCGCTGAATGTGGAAGCACTTAAAAGATGTTGGAGATGAAAAGCTCGTCTTGGAAAAGGAACATAAAAGCAAAAGTAAGGAGCTGAATTTGGAAGCACTCGGTTGCTAACAATAAACTTGCCTATGCAGGGCTTCTACGTACCTCAAGCGATTGTCTCAAGGCTGGCCGTGTGTTTAGTCTGTTTCGTTACTGGGGGATGTAGGGAAAGGCTTTTGCACAGTATTTCTTGTAGGCACAGTAGTAGCAATATTGTGTTTAATATTGATGAGTTTGTCATGGCAGATCCTCTCTAGTGGTGCAAATACATCTGACATTATGTGGGTGGAAATTTCACTTTTGGGAAAGTGGGCATTATGATGCTCATGACTCTGTGTGTCTCTCAGCCTGTCTCCAATTCACAACGGGGTGCTACGAGGACAGCTATATCTGTGCATTCCTGATTGAAGACCATGAACTAGGGCTCATGGGGGAATTGTGGGCCTCTGACTCTGAGGGGTATTTATGGGATGGTTACTTGGGGGAGGATGGCAGACAAGACAGAATTTAGAGCGGGCCTGTGCATTTCGAAGGTGGCATCTTAAACTGATTGCATCTTCATATGCCATTGTGTGTATAACTACTAGGGCTCTGGCCTCATCAGTTAGAGACACTTTTGGATTTGGAACCATGCTATGCTGCTTCGATGCTGGGACATTGACATGAGGGATCCTTAGGACA
This sequence comes from Lissotriton helveticus, assembly GCF_964261635.1. Classification (NCBI taxonomy): domain Eukaryota; kingdom Metazoa; phylum Chordata; class Amphibia; order Caudata; family Salamandridae; genus Lissotriton; species Lissotriton helveticus. The sequence goes on from NC_136063.1 coordinate 946,348,370, forward strand.
GGAGGTACTGCAACTGGATTATCCACAGACTTGTAGTGGTCTGGGGCTTGTCATGCTCAAGGAAGGGGTCTAACACTTGGTTGATGTTGCCTGGACATTGCTGAGCTGCAGCCTAGTGACAACTGTCATGGACCGCCCACCAAAAGAAATCCAGAACCTCTCCAAGAGGAGGATTTTTTTTGTTTGTGATAAAAGACATCATAGCTTCGAATCTATGATTGAAATACCTGCATACATTAACTGGATCCAAAGAGCACAGTTCTCCAGGTGTCTTGTATTCTATATTTTCTATGTTTGCATTTGCCTCTCGAATAAATTGAAGTAAATCTTCCCAAGCATACTCTGCACCGCTTAGAGTAAGGAACCATGTAGGAGTTCTTAAGTTTCTTAGCATACATTTTAATTCCCCATGACAACGGTACCAATACTCATTAGCACCACGCTGACATGCCATGAGATTAATTAGCTGTGATTCCAAAACAGTATCTTTCTGTTGGACGTTATCCATAAAGTCCTTTGCCGAAACATTTTGCAGATCTACTCCACTTTTTAGTATATGGTTCACTGCATAAGAAAGTCCAGACAAGTCACTCTCAAACAGAAGATGAAGCAAATATGAAATACATTGGCGAAACCTTGGATCTTATGCATATAATCTTGATGTCCGGTATTCAGATGCAGGAATTTGCACATGTCGTTCATCATATCGTCCACCTTTGCCTGTTGGAAATAACTGAGGGAAACACTCCGAGTGACAACGAGCTTCCAAGCTTTCTTCCCATACACTAATGGGACTTCCTTTCGCTTCTTTCATTTGGAATTACACAATAGTATTCCCCATCACTGCTTTAGAGTGAAGTGGATGCACACTATAATGTTCATAAATTTCTTCAGTTCTGGACACATCCACTTTTACAATTTGTGCAGTTGACAAATCACTGTCCTCTTCTACAGTTGTTTCCTCTTCTCCTACATATACATTTTTATAGTATTGATTATTTTTTACCAAATACAACGTTGCCTTTTTCACTTTCCTAACATCCACTAATTCTTGCCAGATTTTCTTACTCTTCTTAGGAACGCCATTAACTAGAATAACTAGAGGATCCTCTTCCACATTTTCTACATCAATTGTTTCAATATTTTTCTTTAAATCTAGAGGCAAATATACAACTCTTCCCTTTAATCCTCTCTGTAAATCTGAGGGAGACAATTTCCCTGTCTTAGGCTCCATACGAACAATAGCCTGAAATGGATGCACACATTGAATAAGAATAGACTCATAAGTATTAAAATCCATCAGTTCAGAAGGAATATTTACCAACTCAAGATTATTATGTACAGCTCTATCAGGCATTTTGTTTTCATTTAATTTGTTATAACAATATTTACAAATCCGTTGATCAGAACCCAAATCAAAACAATTCTCTACCAACAAATAAGTTGCAAATTTCTTCCACTCATTATTATTCTCCTTTTCACTTTTTAAATATAGATCAACTAACCTGGTCCCGTTTTTTTAATGAGTTTGTCTACAACAAATACAAGAAAAGTTTGTCCTTTCACCTGAAATGACCTTAAACCTTGTAATTTCTTGCTAAAAGTTTTCTGTACTAAAATTCTGTACATTTTCTTCCACATTTTCTTCTATTAATGTATCTGTTTCTGCACTGTCTTCTTCAGGACCAAAGTAACTAACCTCAATTTCTTCACAAATGTTGATTACATCTATTACAGATCCATGCAAAAGAGCACTTTTTGCATAATATAACCTTCTCACTAATTTCCTCATTTCAGTATGATGTATTGCTAACATCCTGAAATGGTGAAAAACACTCTGACATACTTTTTTAGAAACACAAGCCAGAGAATGACCTTGCAAACCCGTTTTTCTCTCACTCTGCAAGGGTCTAATTCTTGCAACATCTTAATCTTTTGTTTTACACTTTTCTTACTATACTTACATAAGAAATTGCGAAAAAAATCAATTGAATCCTGTCGTACACTACAAATACTACTACAATTCCAAGTGTACACTGGAGCCTTAGGACGTCTCCCTAAAACTTCATCAGCTAACACCTCTTCTGCATTTCTAGGGACAATTTTGTCTTTTTCAATCGGACAACCATTCTTAACCTCATAAGCTCGACCACTGGTGTCAACTGCATGCAACAAATCATTACTCTGAAGGTAACTCTCTTCATTAAAAAACGACTCACAACTTGAACTATGTTTCCATTCTCCAGAAAAAACATTACAAAAATTAGTTCTATTAATTAGTCTTTTCCACTTACTTTTGGCCTTCATAACATTGATTGGCTTATCTAGTGTTCAAATCCTACTGATTACTAAAATGAACAACTTTTTTTTTAATTCAAAAGTCCTTCTCAACAATTGTTTCAATATGTTTCTTTTTCTTATAAAAAGCTGTTTTTCTTTTACAATTCTTTATATTTTTTAATAAATTTAAAACAACTCTGTTATAAAACATTCGCTTGCGAATTTCAACAAACTGATTTTTCGTCTATTACTATACACAATATCTTTACCACATAGTTTTCCATCATTTTTCTTTTTTGTCTGGTTTTTCTTTGTAGTTACAGATCAATTTTTTTTCCTGATTCTCCACACTTTTTTTAGTTTGTGTTATTTTCCTTAAAAAATCCCTTGTTGTCTTACCAGGAGCTTTCTTCTTTTTTTCCACACATTGCTGTTTAGATAAATCTTGTACTTGTTTTTTCTTGGAAAAGTAAGCCTGCTTATAGCTTTTTCTATTCTCACTCTTTGAAGGCATGTTGTTTTTTCTTTCTGTAGATAATTAAAATCTGTTGTGAAGAAGAAAAAACATGTTATTTTTTTTTTTACAATTATAGACCACTACTAGCATACTACATAGCAATTAGAAGTACTATATGTTGTAAAGTCTGGTTCACTCCATAAATAATTTTAAGGCACAGCAGCAGTGTTTGGGCAGTATAGGACATTATGCAGGGAGTGCTGTTTCAGGGTTTAGGGCAGTGCAATGGTGTTTGAACATTATAGGGGCATTTGCTGAGAATGGTGTTTCAGGGTTTACAGCAGTGCAAAAATGTGTTGAAAGAGTTTAGCAGGTTTTGCTAGGGATGGTGTTTCAGGGTTTAGGACAGTGCAGTGGTGTTCAGGCAGTGTAGGAGGTCAAGGTGGGACTGATATTTCTGAGTTTAGAGCAATGCAGTTGTGCTTGGGCAGTGTATGGTATCATGCAAGGGCTAGGAGTGTAAAGCACTGCATGTCCTAAAGCCTAACTCACTCCATGAGTACATGTATTCTCATGTCTGCAAACACATGCACCAAGCAAGTGATTCTGTCACAATATTCCCAAAAACACACTGACTCACATTCTGATTCTAGACAAATCAAAATATCCCTTGCAATTCACTGAAATGATTACTACTGCTACAGAGAAAGTTGCTATGGCATTTCTACAGCACACCCCGTATCTTTATTACACAGCATTGAGACTATTTGGGAATTAAGAGGCCTGACACACATGCTGCATAGGACTTTCTAGCACTACATGTCCTAAAGCCTGACTCACTTCGTGAGTACATGTATTCCCATATTTTTAAACTCATCAACTAAGCAAAGTATTCTGCCACAATCCTCTGAAATGAATACTGACTCACACTGTGATCTTAGACACATGTCAGTATCCCTTGCAATTCAGTAAAATGATTACTACAGTGAAAGAGAGTCTTGCTGGGAGTGCTGTTTCAGGGTTTAGAGCAGTGCAGTAGTGTTGAAAGAGTTTAGCAGGTTTTGCTAGGGATGGTGTTTTAGGCTTTAGGACAGTGCAGTGGTGTTCAGACAGTATAGGGGGTCAAGGTGGGACTGATATTTCTGAGTTTAGAACAATGCAGTTGTGTTTGGGCAGTGTTTGGTATCATGCAAGTGCTAGGACTATAAAGCACTGCATTGGTACTTACTTGTAGGTACAAAAAACACTTAATGAACACAACGGCTCTTTTTAGAGCCAACCAACATCTAAACACTCAAACTTGTTATTTAACTTTTTTTTGGTTTTTTTTTTGCCGACGTGAGCGCACCGTGCGCGCACCTCGTGATTATTTTTTTTAAGTGTTTTTTTTGCCCTTCGGGGTCCTTCAGGGACCCCCTGAGAAGGCCTAGGGGGTCAGGGAGTCTCTACCCTGCCCCCTTTTCACATTCTCCACTTTTGTTTTTGACTCACTTCTGCCTCGAGGGTGCATGCAACGTGCGCGCACCTCGCGATTTTTAAAAAAAGAAAAAAATGTTTTTTTGCCCTTCTGGGTCCTTCAGGGACCCCCTGAGAAGGCTAGGGGTCAGGGAGTCTCTACCCTGCCCCCTTTTCACGTTCTCCACTTTTGTTTTTGACTCACTTCTGCCGCAGAGGTGCGTGCACCATGCGCGCACCCTGCGTTTAAAAAAAGAAAAATTGGGGGTCCTTCGGGGTCCTTCAGGGACCCTCTGAGAAGGCCTAGGGGGTCAGGGAGTCTCTACCCTGCCCCCTTTTCACGTTCTCCACTTTTGTTTTTGGCTCTCTTCTGCCTCGGAGTGACAAAATGGCGGCCAACACTTCCTGGTTTCCACCGATTGGAATGTTGAAAGACGTCTAACAGCAAATCAGAATTCCACTCGCGCACGGTGCGCGCTTCTAGATATATATTTTTTTTTTCATTTGATTTTCTCAAGAACTACTGGAGGGATTTACACCACAGTGACATGCTTCATCATGGGGGCCCTCTCAGTTTTCTACAAACTGAGGCATGCTACGACTTACGGTATTACATAGGAGCACTTTTGTGAAGACTGTGTGTGGTGCAAGGAAGTGGAGTGGAGTGGACAAGGGTGAGTTAAAAATGCCTAGCTAGTGGCCGAAACAATAATGGTATTCTTGCTCCTTGGTATATCTAAAAAAAGGATGTGGAAGCAGGTGTAGGTCACTGAATTGACCTGGTTAGTCATATCAGGTTTGTCTTCTAAGATGATTCCTAGGTTTCTGGCATGGGCGGTGGTGGCGGGTGTGGATCCTAGGTCTGCTGGCCAGCAGGAGGAGTCCCATGGAGAGGTCTTCGTTCTGAAAATCACAATTTCAGTCTTTTCAGAGTTCAACTTGAAGCAGTCGGATCTCATCTAGGGGCTACTTTGGTCATTTAGGTGGCAAAGTTAGTTCTTGTAATGGGTGTCTTATCCATAATGCAGAGAATCAGTTGTCTGCCATTTGTGTAGGAGAGAATGCTGATGCTATACGACCTGATAATGTTGGCTAGTGGACTTATGTGGATGTTGTATAGGGTTGAGCTCAGAGATGATCCTTGGGGACTCCATTAATGAGGTTCTTGTCTTTCGAAGTGTATGGTGGCATAACTGTTTTCTTTGTTCTTTCAGTTTGGAAGGATCAGATCCAACTGAGGGCAGGTCCTTGGATGCCTATCTTGTGAATACTTCTGATCAGGGTAGAGTAGGAGGCTGTATCAAACACCACTGAGATGTCAAGCAGGATGAGGGTTGATGTTTGTACTTGGTTGAGGATCATCCTGATGTCACTGGTAGCTACAGAGAGGGATGTCTCAGTGCTATGGTTGGGTCTGACACATGATTGACTGTTGTTCAGGAGCTTGTGTAGGTCAGGTGGTCTGCAAGTCAATTATTTGCTTTTTCCATTACCTTGTCTGAGTATGGTAGTAGGGATATCGGGTGGTAGTTTGCTAGCTGGGCTGGATCTGCTAAAGGTTTCTTTAGTAGTGCGTTGACTGTTGCATGTTTCTAGACTTCCGGGAAGGTGGCGATGGAGTTTTTTAGGATGCAATTAAGTGCTTCACTGATAGGGGAGACTGTCAAGTTGTAGATGGGGGAAAAAGCCTGTCGGGGCTCCAGAGAACATAGGTCTCATGATGGTGGATGTTTCTTCAGCCGTGATTGATTTCCAAGTATTTATGGTTTCTCCTGCACTTTCTGTGGTTAGACTGGAGGCAAGACTGCTAGGGTTTGGTTGTGGGCCAAAATTGTTATAGATAGTTGCAATTTAGTTGCTGAAGTATTATGTCTTGTAAGGGGTAGATGCTATTGGTGGTGGATGCTAGTGTGTTTAAGTTCTTGAGAATTACTAAAATCTCTTTGCTGCTGCTACACTCGGGAAGGGCCTTCTTCTTGGTTTCTCTGATGTGTTGTTGGTTATGTCTTAGGGCCACTCTGAAGGTGGTTTAGATAGTTGGATTCTGACTGGTTCTCTATTTTTGTTCAAGTTGTTTCAGTAGCGCCTCATTGATCGGAGTTCTTCTGTGTACCAGTTGGCCTTCTTCTGGGTTCTCTTCTTGTGGTTATGTTTGTGGGGTGCCAGGAAATGGGCACTTTTATGATCCAATTCATGAAATCTTGAATTGGCTGATGTTTCTAATTAGGTTTCTGGTGGCGCTGGGCCACTTGTGGCATACACGTGAGACTAAACTGATTCTGTGATGCTGTTCGAGATGCGACTTGCCATACCTATAGTAGTGTTTTTTTTTGTGGTGAAGAATGTTGATGTGGAAGTGTACAATGGCGTGGTTAGTCCATGTGCTAGGAGTTGCTGCGGTGACCATGATCTCACTGAAGGAGGCAAAGATGACAGGGTTGAGGGTGAGCCCAGAAGTGTAAGTGGGTCATGTGAAGTGTTGTGTGCTTACGAGGTTCCCTAGACTTTCGAGGAGTGCGGCTGATTTTGATGAAATTGAGGTCTCCTAGGTTGGATGTATACTTTGAAGTTGATAGTGCGAGTATGAGAAAATCTATTGGTGTGTCCTGCAGTGATGATCATGGTGATGACTTGTACCGAAATGGAGGTCAGCTATATCTCAGTGAGTAAGAGGAGGTCTGCAGCGTCATTACCCACAATGCCCTGTCTGGCTTGCTGAGTGGGTGTTGATGAGCATGTTTGATAGTATGTCTTTTGGCATGTGTAAGTTGTTGGGAGTGGGTGTTACACTGGGCATAGGTGGGGTGTGCGTTAGTGATTACTGCACCTGAAATGGCAGTTGGTGCAGGAAAAGCTCCTTCTGTGTTGTGCTGCATGACAGTAGTTTGGAGATTGGTGTCTAGGGTTGAGACAGTAGAGAAACGCTGATGTGCCTAATGAGGAGCAGTTGGATCAGGGCTATTGGCGCTGCATGCAGTTCAAACATGGCCAGATGCAGACGAGCTTGCCGTTGGCACACCTTCGGAGTGCCAGTGGTTCATCTGTGCTGCAGCTGCCAGTAAGCAGGTTGTTGGAGGGGAGAGGAGTGCCAGTGAAGGTGGGGAGGGATTTGCAGGACCACAGGAAGGAGGGCCAAGCAAGGGAAGGAACAAGCTAGGAACAGAAAGAGGGGAGCTGGAAGAGGGAGGAGGGAAATGAGTGCAGGAAGGACACAAGGAAGGACATAGGAAGGAGGCACACACAGATCGCAAATAAACCTAACCAAGATAGCACAAGAGGTAGCAAGAGTCAAAACAAGAAAGAGACTTAAAGATATGGCACCAGAGGAAACAAGAGGCAGGAAAGGTGCAAGGAGTGTCGGTGAAATGGCACTAGAGCTGCGACAACGAGATAGAGCAAGATATACAGAGAGAGAGAGAGCAGAAATGTGAGACATAGGAGCATTTTTACATCACTTTTAACAATGCTTCTTTGGAGCAATGCCCTGTTCCATATTTGCAAAGTGGCGTTAGGCCACTTTTTGTGGCGTAAGGCCGCTTTGTAAATATGGTACCCTTTCACACAGGTATCTGAGTGGACGGGGCATGCAATGGATGTTGCTGTGGGCATTCCACCCCAACACCCATTGCTTTTTGACACTGCTCCAGATTTGCTTGGAGTTGTAAATCTGAGGCAGCACCAACAACTGACGCCATGCAAGAACAGGAGTTACAATGGTGAAACAAGGAGAAATGTTTTTATTTCCCTTGTTTTTGCTTTTCCTTTGTGTGCTGCATTCTGCAAAGACAATTTGCTACTTCTATGTGTGCTGCATTCTGTAGCACATATACAAATAACAAATAGCCATTATGGATTGTTTATGTACAGGAAGGGACACCTTCCAGCACATAAACAATCATTCTTTGCAAGACAGGCACCCATGTGCTATGGTGCAATTGTTCCTGCTTTGGCACTCATCAGCAAATTTTAGTGCCAGTACATCTCTGTATTTTGGAAATGTCCGAGCACAGCACTTCCATATTTGGTGCAGCTCCATGCTCCAACCTTTTGTTGTAAATTTGCCCCAAAGAGATGGGGGGAGTGTGTGAGATCGAGCAAGAGAACAAAACGGTGCCTCAAGGCGCATGAGCAAAAGTGCATTGACCAGTCGGAGGAATGGTCACAGGTAAGCCCATGGGGGCTGGGCCTAGGCACATGCTTAATTACACATGATACCAGCAAAACACTGGTCCAAGCAAACTTTTTAAGTGCTCCAGTATCATGTAACCAAAAGTGTGCATGATCTCAACATGTGGATTTCAGTAAATTTCATGAATTTTAAATTACACAACATTTGCTAATTTCAAGAATTTCACTGCCATAATTAAAATGATGCATAGGCCTAGTGTGAACCCTGGCAGGCTGACAGGCTGAAGCTCAGATTATCCAAGGCAATGTTAGCCAGTCAGAAAACCATGGCTCATCAAGGTTCAGAGAGAGCACATTTAGGGGGCGATTACGATGTCTGGCAAACTTGCGTCCTCCCAACACCATTTCGTAAATGGCACCAATCGACCGCTGGTCGGCTGTCCCACCCACCTCATTGCGGATGCGACTAAACATTGTTCTGTCGCATTTCAATGTTTCCCTATGAAAGTAGGCATTATGGCCAAAAATCGGCCATAATAGGTGCTTCCATAGGGCAATGGGAGGTGTTGGTCATCCCTCCACCCCGTGGCAGGCACCTCAAGGTGCCTGCCACAGGGTGCAGGGAGCAACAGGGGGGCACCATAGGTGCTCCCTCGGCCCCAAACTGGGGGCCGCACGCCCCAGGGGGCCCTGCTGAGGGGCCCCAAACACGCTGTCCAACATGGTTTCTGTGTCGGACAGGCCATCATGGAAACCATGCCGGAAACTGTCCATCGTAATCCCAAGCGCAAAAAGGACTGCCCTTTGAGATTATGAGCCCGTTCTGACTGTCCGAAGCCAGCTGGAATGACCAGCCGGTTTCTATTCCGACCCGCTGATGCATAATCAGCCAGTCGGAATTGAAACCAACTACAGGGGTAGGTCGGAGGCTTTCGGACCTCCATTGTAATAGGCCCATTAGTTTGTTGACAAGCCCATTTTCACCAACGGTCAAGTTAGGAGTGCTTGCCTGATATTTTGAACCCAGACCACATATTAAAAAAAAACTAAAACTTCAAGTGAGAGGACATTTCTTGATTAGATTATCTACGACACAGGTATTCAAGAAGATGATTTACAGAATGACACAACATCAGTCTTATACTCCATTGTGACCCAAATTTCAGAGTACTATTAATGTGAGTACTCTTAAGTGTTTTTTTTCCTTTTATTAGGTTCCATGTTCAAAAGGCAGTACATGTTCGGAAAAAGCTTGTTTTGACATAGAATAAGAGCAATGAATGTTATTTTAATTATTTGGTGTAGTGTGGCCTTCGAACAAAGGAGCACCAGGATCGGCCAGAGAGCAGTATCTTAAACAAGTGGTGCTCTATATAGAGCATTATGTTTTTTGGAGTCCAGTTGCGGCCAGATAAGAGAAACTGGAATATGGGAGAAAAGTGCAATTAAGAGAGTGAAGGAGAGCGCCAAAGGGGATGAAATCATCCACAATTCCAAGTAGGAACTGTGCACCTGGTCAAAACCATTATAAGTTTTGACCCTTAGGATCTAGGATAATACAGTAGTTCTGTGTGCTTGTCATCGTTATCACATACAGAAACTCGGAATATGTGTTGTTTGCACACTCAAATAGCATCAGGTTTTGCTTGTTGAATCTCCTTTGGACAGACAATTGGATGGGTGCTGCTGCACCAGTTATTATACCAATTCAGGATCAAATATAAGACTTTGCACCCAAAATAGGATTTGGAAGTAGATAAAGATTGGGGGCTTGGCATATTATTTGACTTGTGGACCCAGCTTTTCAAGTTCTGCAAGTCAGACACATAGACTGTCAACAGAAAAGTTTAGATTGATCTCTTCAGTAGATGGCTTTGAATAGGACTTCTAGGACAGTATTTAGGGCCAGATGTACAAAGAATTTGGGGCCATATGTACAAAGTATTTTCGAGGTCAACAATGACCCAATATGCAGAATAAGTCTGTTTGCTACTGCAAAAATGTTTTTTTGAAGTGTACAAAGGCAAATTGCAATTCGGTAAGTTGTTACTGAATCTCAATTTGTATTTGTGATTTGGTATTTGATAAGGGTGTGCTTAGGGCATCTTTTCAAAATACTGAATCGCGGTGGTATGTATTAATGTTTTGCAACTGAATCTCAATCGTAAAACAGTAACATTTTTCCACCAAATTCCAAATTGGTGGTAACCCATTCACAAATGGAAGGAGCTCCCTATTGGTCACATTCCCTTTTGAAAATGTAAAAAACAAAAATAATTTTAGGAGCAGCCAGTGGCCCAAAGGACTACTACCTGCTCTTAAAAAATGAAATTTAAATGTTTCATTTTCTTTTTGGAAATGCATTCCTTTATCCTTTAAGAAAAACTGGCAACATAAAAATAACGATAACTTTTTTCAAAGCAATCACTTACATGATGGTGTCCTGAACCCAGCCCGCCACCATCCCTGTGATGACTGTGATTCCTAATGCAGCTCAAACTGTAACTTGCCTCAATATTCATAAGGTGGGTCGATTTGGGACCATTAGATTTCCTAATTGTGATTCGGTAAGAATTGTAATTAGAAATTTACAATTCCTAATGTTAGTTTATCTGTCCTTGGTCGTTAACAAGAATTGGTCGCACATTATGCACAGACTTCTCAGAGCTGTCTCTGATTTTACAAACTGAGCTACATACTAATAACCCTATCCATGCTGATGACGGAACTGCTCCGTCATCAGCCGCGGTGGCGCTGTGCTGATGACGGAGCGGTTCCGTCATGGCCCGGCCGCCGCGCCTGCGTGGCGCTGACTTCGCGCCTGCGCGGCGTGTTCTATTAAGTGGGCGGGGCCATGACGGAACCGCTCCATCATGAGCACAGCTCAATCGCGGCTGGTGACGGAGCGGTTCCGTCACCAGCATGCACCCGCCGCGCGCCCCCCCTGCCACCTTAGCGCCGCGGCGGAATAGCCGCCGCAGCGATGTGGTTAAATCGATTCACAAAATCCACATTCACTGATGGTCACAGAATGGCCTACTAATGAATAATAATAAGGTAGCCCACAATTTGTGACACCCTTCAATCTACTACAAAGGGATGGAAACCTGCAAGGGGGCAGTGGAGCACCATTCAGGTATTTGAATTTTCAAGCAGAAACTTCTTTTAATACAGTTCATGTTCCTAAAAGTAGCAGGTACCACTTTAAACAAAAACGTTACTTCAATTAGACAAACATCGGGGGGTGGGGCATGCAGTGGTCCCCTGGGGCTCAACCCCGAATATTAGAGAGTAAGAATTCCCAGGGTGACCCCTTCCCCTTTGCGAATCAGGTTCAATCTACTTTGAGGAGTCGTTAACTGGTCAATTGTTTTTTTCTGTAATTGCGGCTGCAACCATTGACACCTACGATACCAAATCGCAATTTGAAGTGTGCGAGCCTTTTACACTTCTCCAAATGTTTATCAAAAAACAAATTTTGCAGCAGCAGACTTAGTGATATTGAGCAGTAGGGTATTTGTGATTGCAAGATGCTTCTGTAGTAAATGTGGCACATAGTATCTGCTTGCGACGAGGTAGGAGCACAATGTTGCACACTTGCTTAGTGACGAATATAAGAAAAAGTATCTTCTATTTTTCAGTTCATACATTTTTAAACTTGCCCCTATTAGAAAGCTTTTATGGATATATTCCTACCATAGCCGTCTTGCAGGCTGATTATCATTCACAAAAACTAATACCTCCGATTTCTGCAAAAGTGAGCACTTGTTTGCTAAGTAGTCAGGCGTTAAAACATTTGAAATTGCCAGGCTACAAAAATAACCGTTTTCTTTAATACAGTTCAAGTATCTGAACATTGGGCTCATTCGCCCAAAGTGACTTTATGAAGCTAAAACTTTTAGCGAACTGCCATTTTGCAATGTATTATTTATTAACAAAAGTATGTGTTTGAAAAATATTGAAATGGGCATATGTGTCTGGTCAAAATGATATTTTCTGAATTGGAATAATTAATATTTTACAGCCTGATTAGGTCAGCTTCTAAAGAGGAGACACGATGGTTAAAATTCACGCCTGACTTCATGACATCACTTTATCGTCTATGACCCCACGACTGTATTCACTGACGCGCACATGTAAAAGTGGTGTTCCTGAGCAGAAAGGATGTTTGTTGGTCCAAACAGAAACACTCCTAATACTCTAAAAAGGGTCATTTTCGGGCTTTCTTCTGTAGCGTGGTGCTACCTTTTAGTATCGCTCTTGGCTTATTAAAACTAAGGGCCATATTATCAAGAAAGGGTGATACATTATCGTCGCTTTTATCCGCAGGAAACTGCTGCGAAAGCGGCGATAATGGGCTTGATAATATGCCCTTGTGAATTCCCATAGAAGCCCAGGTTAACACCAGAACCTGGGCTTCTATGGGAATTCACAAGGGCATATTATCAAGCCCATTATCGCCGCTTTAGCGGCAGTTTCCTGCCGATAAAAGCGGCGATAATGTATCACCCTTCCTTGATAATATGGCCCCATGGGGCATATCAACAACATGCGATAAACAACGCAACGTGCCGTCAGCGCGATTTTTCATGTCGCCGGCTATCGCTGGATGCATTGTCTTGTTAGCGCGCTATCAACAATGACTTGCGCCTTGGCGATATGAAATCCAGCGATAACAGTCAAAACCTTCAACAGCGCTGCAAATCCAGCGATAATTTCGTGAGAGAAGTCATAAACTCGCTAATACGTCCCTGTGGAATTAACCATGCAATCCACCTCTCATTAATCATATGGCTAAGTCAGAAAAATAGCAGACGTTAAATACTGGCGATAAAGGGTGCATAGGGCGATTCTTATTGACGCTTCGCGGGTCTGCTGCAGGCTTGTTGATATGGCGAAGCCGCGTTAGCGAATTTTTCCATGTTGCATTTAACCCTGGGCGTAGTATGCGTAGTGGGGCTACGCGAAGCTACGTGAAGTGGGCATGATGCTACGCCCACTCATGCGCTTCGCGTAGCCCCACTACACGCCACCCGCCTCCCTCCCGCCCTCTTCTACATACATAATTTTAAGTAAAGAGTACAATAAAAGTTGATAAAAGCACTTACTTGGTCCGCGGCATTTCATGGGACGCCGGGGACCAAGTAAGTGCTTTTATCTACTTTTATTGTACTCTTTACTTAAAATGATGTATGTAGAAGAGGGCGGGAGAGAGGTGGGTGGCGGTCAATTTCGCTCCGTCCTCGGAGCGTGCGTAGTGTTGCCTACTACGCCTACTTTGCAAAATGCAAAGTAGGCAACACTACGTACACTCCGTGGGCGGAGCGTAGTCTTGCGCCCAGGGTTAGTTATATTGCTCCGGAACGCCTACTTTGCATGTAATTAGCGATGGCATGCAGGGTGATAAAAAAACAGCAACTAACTTGCGGAATTTAGCGCTAACACGGGGTAGCGCAATCTTGTTGATAAGGCGATGTGAATTTACCATTTTAGCGGCATGAAAGTGGCGCTAACCCAGCGATATTGGCCTTGTTAATATGTCCCTAAAGCCTTGCCCATATCCACTACTCAGTAAATAGTGTGTCCGATAGAGCAGGTTCCAAAGCTGCAGAGGGAGGCTTAATAATATGGAATGAAACACAGATTATGAGGCACTATTCCTCTCTTCCCACAATCAGGGATCGTCGGAACTGTGATACCATACTTCAGAATCATATTTTTGAACCCAGGACCATTAGTGTCCTGGGTGAAATTATGCGACGCTAGATTTAGACGGTGTAGTTTGAATCTAGACCTTTGGACAATGTACACTCGTATCTCCTACCAATTTCAATCACTCACTAGCCACCCTGCTCTTCAAATCCCACCAAAAAATGTGTTTATGAAACAAGCAAACCCTCAATTTCCTCCGTCCCATTAATGCGTGGGTAGAAAAATACATCAATGTCAGTTGTACATCTCAATCCGTAATACCGCTGCCACTGACCCCGGATCACAAGGTCAGGTAGAAGCAAATGAAGGTGTCGGAAGTGGTTAAGTCGTTTACACTCAGCCCTTAGACAGAGGTCTATGCTATGATTCTACTATCGCGATGCCATAAATCATTCATTGTAAAAAGCTGTCACTCTCAATGGGAAGGCTGGGCAGGTCAAAGCGATGATTTATCTTTTGTAGCAAAATACAAAAAAAAAACGCAATTCTGCACAATTATCAGTGTGACCTTAATCTTGCAGTCGAATATAATATTTAAAAAAATAATGTTAATACACAAATGGAAAATACTGATGTACTCCAATGTAAGGAATTCTCGATGAACATTTCAAAATGAAGTGTTGCAAAAAATAGCTTGATTTTATGCCCCTGAGACGTTAATGAATTGAATCATCAGCACACGACCCGCCATTCTCGAGGAATGCATTATAACTTCCAAAAGTACACTTGCAGCTTTCATTCACAATCTATTTATATATGGAAGTGAAACAATTTTATGGCCTATTCATGGAATATAAATGAATGAATGAATGAATGAATGAATGAAAAAAATGATAGAGCAAAACAGTTGCTACCCAGAGGGTGTTCCGGCGCTATAGTAGGGCAGAAGACACATCAATCAAAACCAGACTAGGGCGTGTGAAAATAGGCATGTTTTAGCTGCTTGCAGAAATGCTTTCATCCACATCTATCTGGCATAAGGCTGAAGGAGTGGTATTCCATATCTTTTCTGATAAATAAGTGAACGATTGGCCTCCTATTTTAGGGCCTCATTTATGAGGCCGTGCGTCACTTTTACGCCGCTGGTGCGTCACTTTTTGTGACGCACCAGCAGCGTAAAAAATGTGCCTTGTTACACCAAATTTACAAAGTGACGCATCTAGGTAGATGCGTCACTTTGTAAACCGCTGCGCTACATTATACCTGTGCCAGGTATAATGTATGCAGGAGGGCGTTCTGACGCAAGAAAAGGTCATAGAAGTGACGCAGTGAAATCTATAATATTTCACTGCGCCACTTCTAGGACGCAAATGCGTCAATTTCTTACGCCTGCCTCACAGCAGGCATAAGACTGGCACAGGCCCTTTCCCATGGGGCTTGCCCCATGTGAAAGGACACATTGCTGGAGTTGCGTCACTTTTGTGACACACTCCAGCAATGCGTCACTTTTGCGCCATGCAGATACATCAGAAATACTGACGTATCTGTAACTCCTTGCGCAATGATGCGTCAAATTGTAAATATGACGCATCATTGGTGTCGCAAGGAGGGCGCAATGAAAAGTGACGCATCGCTGTTTTGATGCAGCGATGCGTCACTTTTCATAAATAAGGCCCACATAGCTTAGGGTTTTTGAGAAGACATGCGCACTGTGACCTTAAAGTCCTGGCGGAATGTTCGGGTGTCCACCTGTCACTGAGATATCTTGGGCCAGTTTTGTAATACGCTTTATGGGCCAGAGACCTCAAGAGAGTACTTTTTTCTGAATTGACAATTGATGTTAAATGTTTGAAAATATCGTCATGATACTTGTGAATAACATCAAAAAGGAGTTTATAAGTTTAGAATGAGTAAACGCCTCTATTCATTCTTCCCTTGTGAAGTAAATTTTTTTGTTTCTTGCTTTGGTTTCTTGCTTTCTTGATGGCGCCACCCCCCTGCATAGTACATAGAGGCCCCCCTCAGGCCTCACTCAGGAGCTTTCTGGCCAAGGTACTGTTCAGATGCCCCCCCCCCCCAAGCTTGCCCCCCCCCCCACTGTGGGGGGCTGCGTTGCAGGGCCTTTCTTACGCCACTGACCCTGATGGTTTCCACAAAGAGACGGAGAAAGTAGGAATTTTACTTCAAAGGTTGGCATCAGCACAGGTCCACAAGAAGGAGGAAGCGGACTGGCGTGTTAATACTGCCTTATGTTTTTCATCCCAGTATTATATGCTTTGCTCAGGCCCTATGAGTACAAGCATCATAGGTCCTCATAATTCCACTTTGAGAAGTTTATGTTTGGGTCCCTTCTCTCCTGCATCTGTCCAAGAGTATTCCAATTCTTCTCTGACTCCACCTCATCTGATAATCTCTGCTTACTGGAAAAGCCACAATTTACTGCACTCTGGCAATCTCCTGATGATCAACAAAAGGAAGGGAGAGTAAGGATCATTTATGATCCAATGGGCTTAAATTACCACTCAAAAGGTGAGCGGAAGGTCCAGCCTAAGTCGAAGCCCTAGATAAAGCGACAAGACAAGAGGAGACTAGGCTGTTCCCAGAAAGTCAAACGGTCACTAGGGTGCAAGGGGGGGAGAAGAAGTGCTCAATGGAGAACTACCCCAGGGTATCCATTTTGTTGGATATAAAGGCCTCACACACCCTTGCGGGTGTCATGCTTCATCATAGGCAATGCTCCTCGTTGGGTAGGCGGTGCAATTCCCAACGGGCAACACCTCAAAGAGGGGCTTTTGGCGGAGATCTTTTAATCCAACTGCCTATGGGTGAAGTGGGGGTATGGGGCCAGTGAAGTGTAGACGGTGTAGGTGAAGGTAAAATGAAGCAGAAGGTACCGGAAAACAACTTTATTCAGGTGGTCCTTAGCCTCAGTTAAAAACAAGAATAGTCTGTTCTCGCTGGAACTTAAGTTTCCACATACGGAACAGTACTAAGATGTGAAAGATATGGTCAACATGTTTCTCGCTAAATGCTCATTGGCAAGCGATTCTTCAGGACCTAAAAAGACACAGTACTACTGTCTACAAAACATTACCTATATAAGTGTCAGTTTACCAAAAGCACAGACATTGTACTACCTGTTGAACAACCGCTCCTGCCTCACAGTCAGAGTTTATACGTGTCAACAGTGCCCGGCGGGTCAGACACCAGGGTTGAAGCCAATGTAGCTTAGGTTCATCCGCCCGTGTCCGTACCGTGTAGCCTACCCCTCACCACCGAAGGGTAGGCTACACGCCTACGGACACGGGTGGTTCATCCGCCCGTGTCCGTACCATGTAGCCTACCCCTCACCGCAAGGGTGTGTGAGGCCTTTATATCCAACAAAATGGATACCCTGGGGTAGTTCTCCATTGAGCACTTCTCCCCCCCCTTGCACCCTAGTGACCGTTTGACTTTCTGGGAACAGCCTAGTCTCCTCCTGTCTTGTCGCACAATCTCCTGATGACGACATGGAGAAATGTAGGTCAGACTGGTCTTTTCCATAGATCTTGGAATCAGTTTCTAGCCTCATTACAAATTCCTGGCCCACTTTAACAATCAAACATTTTAAGTCAATCAGAAGAAAGTAGAGAAATGCGTGCATGGACAGAGGTCTTTAACCCCTTTCAGTAGAGGTAGCTCCAGGTTTGAATAGTTTTGTACTCCCTTGATTTACAGAGCTGGTATTTTTGGAACTCTTAATGGCAGGCTAATAATAGCTTCACTTGCAGGTAAATAGTGTAACAGTAGGAGAACATCTCTTATTCTGTTGATCATTAAAATGTGTTAGATATTGTAATCTACCCAAACTCATTAGTCTATACTTGTCAATGTGATTTTGCAATTGTTAATGGCCTGGTAAATGATTCCTTTAACCTAAAAGCACTGTCAGCTAACATAATCTTTCTTATGCATTTCATTTAGTTAATGAAAAAGTTTGATTTTTGGGTTCTCAGTGTCTCCCCTATACAACTTCAACAACAGGGGTTTTCTTTAATATTACATGCAGAACACAACAAATTCTGCTAGTGTCAAATATCCATAATTTCTTGAAAATCCCACACTGCACCTGTTCAATGTCTTAAACAATAGGAACAAAAGAACAATTCTTTAAGAACATTCTCTCCACAGTTGCTCATATCAATCAAAATACCCTGTAGTATCTTCCCTAATTGTGCCCCCTTGTATTAGGTGATGTATGGAATCTGCTGGATTTAGCACTCATATTTTGGGGCCATTTCATCAAAGGCTCAATGGCCTCCAGCACTTTCTGTCTAAGGGCTCCTATTACGATGTCAGGCATCATCTCGGTCATGGGACCGACCCACACCCAGTCGGTGGTCCCGAGCGAATAATTTGGGTGCCACTGAACACTGTTCAGTCGCATACCTATACTTTACAATAGGAGCGTGTATTCTGGCCGGAATGCATTCTGCCATTGTAAAATAGGAAATGCTATTCATCCCTGCACTCTGTGCCACTGGGTGCAGGGATCAACAGGAGGGCACCATATGCGCCGCGTCACCCATGTGGACTCTACGGGAGGCCCCCAAAGTCGAGTTCCGACAGCCTTTCTGTTTCAGAAAGGCCGACACAGAAAGGTTGCTGAAACCCGACTTCTTCATCCTAAGGGCAGAAAGAGCCACCCTTGGGATTACTGACAGCATTCCGACTAGCGGACGGGCTGAAGCCAGTCCGAATGACAGGTCAGATTCCTTTCCGACTGTCTCTATTGTAATGAGGCAGGAGGAAAGGAGTCTGACCAGCAAATTACACTGCTGTTGGAAATGCTCTGATGGGTGGTCGGAGCCTTTTACAACAGCATCGTAATCAGCCCTTTAGTGTTCAACCAGAGGACATATTTTGATTAATGGATTGTACAGAAATTTCAATGTTTAAAACAATATATTTCAAGCCGGTGGTACTTGCACCTTCAATAGTTGTCAATATGCTTCAAACACAAAAAGAACAATTGACGGACAGAATGCAGAACAATGCCATACATTAACTCCAGTATAGAGATCTGTGCCAAAATCCATCAAGTTTTTGCTCACCATCCCATTCCAGTTTGAACCCAGCCATATGCTGATCAGTCTTGACCCATGCTTCAAACAGGCATTATATGAGCATCTGGTCTTGCCATGAAATGACGGTTTTCCTTGCAAGAATAATAAAAAAAGTATGACGTTTACTAAAGATATGCACAGATATTACCCCTCTACTGCCCTTGTTATAAAATTGCAGTTTTCCACCGTCATCAGAGAAGGGTTACTATATGTTTATTGTATTGTACTTCAACTCCAAGCTATACCCACTCCTGGCTACCAGTGAAGATTTTTGTCACAAGAGAAGTGAAGTTCTATCATCCCTACTGACTTCCTTCATATCGATGATTTTATATTTCATTGTTTGTCATTGATTATGGTTGTTTCTTCTTCTTCCACTGTCTTTTAGTTTTGTTCTAAATAATTCTGTGGAAAATGTTTTAGCCAGCCAAATAATTTTTTTAACTAGTCGTAACCTAATTAATTTATCAGTGTTGGAAAGAATATATAGGAATGCATATAAATCCATATGAATAGAACAATATGTGGTAATGGACTGGTGTTCACTTTTCTGAGAATTTCTTTATGTCAAGTGTATTTTAAAACCAATGTACATTTACACCATATTTTTAACCGATCTCTTGACCCTCAATTGGGCGCTCACTCTCCCAGACTTTTCTGACTATCTGTGAAAATTATTTTCATATTGCCAATCTACCATCAAGAATAGCTTCATTTAAGGAATTTCCCATTTCATACCTGACGCACTCCCTCCCTCCATCAATTAACGGCTAACCATGAACTCTCTACATGACTGCAAGCAAAAGAAGTAATTGCAGACTTAAAAGTATTTGTAAATCATGATCACAGATAAACAAACCACCAGTTGAACTAACTATCCTTAATATAGAATGCATCATCATCTAAGAAAATATTGCTCATGACAATGGTAACTAAGAGCAAACAACTGTCCTCAAGGCTAACAACAATAGTGCAGCATTATTCATAGTGACTCATTCATAATCGTAGTCACTCTTACCCCACTTAGAAATCAAGCAACAATAACTAATATATTGGTAAGATGATTGACACTGTCAATTTCAACCTAGACAACTCAACATTTATGCTGCAAAACCCCACGTACAACGGATCCTACACAGGCACTTCATGAATGCCTGGACAACAGTCCTGGACCGCTATGTTACACTCTTCAGATGCAGCCTCATGTAAAATGACCCCATTATAAGGCCAGCCATTAAACTAGAGTATCATGAAATAGTCCTCTCTACTTCTGTATGCAACTATTTTCCCCAATGTTCTTTTATATTTTGTCAGCGTCTTTGAATTTGATAAAACTCTTTACACTCACAATTCCACAGTTGGTAGACTGACAGCGAGCAACTATTACAGAAAAGCACACAAAACCATGAATGATAAACAAAGACGTTTTATAAACATTATTAAAATCATAATAGATAAGGTGCATAAACTCAGTTAGCATAACAAATCATGCTGAGGGATTTACATTATTATAGCGCAATTGAACACATAACAAGATATGTTCAAATATTTCTCACTGGCCTTTGAAGTGCCTACATGCTTCCTACAATAATTGGATCTATGTATTAACCATCAAAGGTTATACACTAGAAACTATGCATTCTCACAATCCTTAAATTCTAATGATCTGACCTCAGGCGTACCATTAAAGACACATGCTGGAAAAGAAATAAGGCAAAAACAACAATTGATGGAAAGAATGCAGAACAATGTCATACATTCACCCCAGTCCAGAGATCTGGGTCTAAATCCATAATTTTTTTGCTCACCTTGCCATTCCAGTTTGGACCCTGTTATAACTTACTTGTCTCTTTGCTACTGCTCAGCCAGAGTGAGTGCTTGTGTACTTGATGATGTTTGGAATGTTGGATGTGTGTGATGTCACCGGATGCTTGGGGGTCTGGAGATGTGTGGAGTGGCAGTTGGTGGATGCAGGCTAAGCAGCAGGGAGGCTGCTCCTGGTGGGGCTTTTGTCATCTTAACTTATCTACTTGAAACTGGACTTGAAACTAAGCTTAATTAAACCTGCGTGTTAAATATACCAGGCTCAAGGACTTCTTTATGTACAACAGACCCAGACATATGCACATCAGTCTGGACCCTGAGCCCAATGGTAACAGTCCAACCTGAACTGCCAGGCCCTCCCTGGACTGGAAACAAGCACCATGGGACCGATTTCAGGCTTTCAGCCCTCATCACCCAGGATAGTTTGACTCCTGTAGCATGAAGAGCATGGGAACCACATCTGGGCATAATCGTCCTACTCCGGTTGACAAATGCAAAAAGAACAATTTGTAGACAGAATGCAGAACAATGTCATACATTCACCCCAGTACAGAGATCTGGGCCTAAATCCATTGTTTTTTTGCTCACCATGCCATTCCAGTTTGGACTCAGCCATATGCAAATCAGTCTTGACCCTGCGCCCAATAGGAACAGTCCAGCCCGAACTGCCAGGACAGGTCCTCCCTGGACTGGAAACAAGCTTTTAGGACCGGTTTCGAGATTCAGCCCTCATCAGCCAGGATAGCTTGACTCCACCGGCATGGAGAGCACAGGACCCACGTCTGGGCATACCCTTCCCACTCAGGGTGTCAAATTCAAAAAGAACAATTGATGGACAGAATGTCGAACAATGGCATACATTCACCCCAGTACAGAGATCTAGGCCTAAATCCATTGTTTTTTTCTCACCATGCCATTCCAGTTTGGACCCAGGCGTATGCAAATCAGTCTTGACCCTGTACCCAATGGGATCAGTCCAGCCCAAACTGCCAGGCCAGGTCCTCCCTGGACTGGAAACAAGCATCCTAGGACCGGTTTCAGGCTTTCAGCCCTCATCAGCCAGGATAGCTTGACTCCAGTGGCTGGAGAGCACAGGACCCACGTCTGGCATATGGCTGGGTCCAAACTGGACTGGCATGGTGAGCAACAAAACAATCTCTGTACTGGGGTGAATGTATGCCATTGTTCTGCATTCTGCCCATCAATTGTTCTTTTTGGAAAAGAAATACTGATAACCAGAAGACAACTATATTCAAACAGATTCAAAAGGCAAGTGATATTTGACTAAAGTAAAGATTCATTTAGTAGCTGCTATTTAAACCAAAGAAAAACATGGAGGGGAGATCTAGGGGCAGATTTATCAACACTTTGCATTGTTGCAAAGCTGCACAAAGTGATGCAAAGCAGCACAAAATGTTGTTAATGTAGTTACTTTTCAGCAAAATACGTTTTTTTGAGATGGAAATGATACCTTAAAGTAATTCAGAGAGAACTGTGTGCTGATTTACGCAACTTTGCAACCGGACGATTTCCCATTGGTGGGACATGGGCATTTCCATGCTACCATTCATGATTTGTGATTCAAAGCCCTAATTTGCCTACATTCACCTACATTTCTTTGCAGGAGTGTAGCTTGGTCAGTAAGACTGGAGGTGAGCTTCAGATTTTCTGACAATCACGCTGGCTTATCATGTTAATCATTATATATGAAGCAGCCCATGAAGGGGACTTCAGGGCCAGTGGAAGAGGGAAGGAGTGCGGAATGTGAGTGGGACTGAAAATACTGTATTTTTGTCAAATAACTATGTTTTAAGACATTCAAAACAAAGACAAAAGTGTATGTTTGTGTGTGTTTTGTTCTGAGTGAGTATTTAAAAATCCCAGGTGAAATCCATAGGCACCTTACCATACGGGACAGAATTTGCCTGTACTCAACTCTTTATAAAATAATACACTTGCTAAGGGGGTGTAGCACCCCAAACATACCCCTAAAGCTGCTTCCCTGTTTCTTTGGGCCAAAAATAAAGCCACGTCAAGTCAGGGCCTAAGTAGAAGAAATATTTTGATTTCTCCTAACGTTTCACACCTTGCATGTGTACTACACTGTAAAGCATGTAATCAACGGGTTGTACGTCGGAATGTTAGTCTAAGCATAGTGGGGCATATCATCAAGGAACAGAGTTAAAATTATCGCCGCTTTAGCCCTTGAGAATTCCAATAGAAGCCCATGTTCAGAGAAGAACATGGGCTTCTATTGGTATTCTCAAGGGTGTATGATGAAGCCCATTAACGCAGCTTTAGCTGCAGTTTACTGCCACTAAATCAGCGATAATTGTAACGCTGTTCCTTGTTAATATGCCTTTGTGTTTTGTATTTGAAGACACTCTTCTTATACAAAAACAGTGCTAGTGTTCACTGACACATATTTGCATTGTTGTGCAAAGGTGTCTGCTGGTGGTAGGCAGCCGTTTTGTGTTCCAGAGCAGAGGAGTCATATCACTGCTCTCTTCTCTTAGGGCAACACAGAGCAGCAACTTTGGTTTCTGCACTGTTTTTTAGTAACTGTGCCACTCAGTGCCTGTAGTCCCATAGAAAAGGACACTGAGGTTTAGAGAGATTATATACAATTGTTTGGAGAAAAATATCATCACTTCTACTAAAATAATATATAAATTGATCAAATTACAAGAGAAATATGTTTTTGAGCACTGAAAGAATAAAATCTAAACCTTTGTGTTGTACAGGGAATATTCAGGCAAGTGCTGCCATAGTGCTGCCATAGTGCTTCTAGGAATCGCTTCAGGGTTTCATAAGCCGAGGGAAAGTCGGTTGGTGAAAGGACAGGCGAGGAAGCCTATCATCTGCTAATCTACGTTATTGCCACACTTTGCCAGACATGCTGATATATTTTTCTGTCAGGCCTTTATCGAAGATTCATCAGTCGGCAAACTAAATTTATGTATCTTCAAACAATAATATCAAATAGATAAGAGCTATTGCAGCCATGGAAAGGCATGCAGTGGCTGCATGTGGATGCCCCAGGGTGTAGGGGGGTGGGGGTGCACGTGAGGGGTACCTATGGTACCCCCTGCATTTGCATGCACAATGTGGCAGCCACCACGTGGTGTCTGCCACGTTGTGCATGCAAATGCACAACATACCTTTTTTCCATTGCAAATGATAGTGAAGGAAACCCAATTTACCCTTGGAGGTTTGGGCAATAATATGAAAAGTAAAAGAGACCTACAAGGGATTTTGTTTAACCATCAACTTCGCTAAATCAAAACTTAGTCAAGAATGTTACTCCTATTGGAACTAACATCTAAGTGTCATTAGACAACTAAACATCAATAAATTCAGTTAATTGAAAAGAAACATGGGAGAGCTTTGGTAATTTGAAAGAAAATGTCAATCTTATTTTGGCATTTGAGATACAAAAATGGAGTACACAGTAATAAATGGATAAAAACTTTTTCTGCAAAAAAACAGTATGTATAGAAGCCAAATCAAATTCTGCTAGCAAAACATAACTGAACAACTATTACAAATAAATATCAAGTTACAAATCTCAGAAGGGAAAAAATGTGAGACTTTAAGAAAAATAATTTCTTTTGGAAATAGATGAAAGGGTCGACGTTTCAGTCTGTTCTGCTTGCGTCTTTCAGACCATCTTCAGGACAGATTGTTTGTAGCTGACAAAAAACTCAATCTCATGACAGCGGGACGCTGTCAAGGAACACTATCAGTTTTTGCTGCAGCAATGGCTCTCTATATTTGGGGAATGGATCTCTTAAGGTTGAATGCTTCAATCAGGATATTTCTGAATGCAGCTTTAAATTTGTGCTTAATGTGAGACTATACAATCAACACATTAAAATAGAAAAGAAGGTTTACCACTCTAATCAAATCAATCAGGCAGCAGCAAATCAGAAAACCATTTTTAATATTGTGAACACATGCATGGATTCAAATGTTTTAGAACAGGAAATACAACCATCACAAGGATTATGTGACCAAATTGCCTAATTCTTTGAAAATAAAATTATAGACCTAAAAAAAGACTTCACAGAAAAAATCCCCTCGATCAGTGAAGCACAAACTTCAAAAACTAGAATAAAACTCAAATGCTTCAAGGAGATCAGTCTTGTACAGTCTAGGCAAGCTATTCTCTCTTGAAGTCAGGTTCACCATTTGATACCTGCCCCCCAAAAATATTGCATGCACTTGTGGATATCATAAACCCAACTATAAATCAAATAAACAATTCCTCCTTTAAGTTATCGAGCATACTGGACAACTGGAAGACTGTGGCTGTAAAACCCCTACAAAAGAAGAAAATTCCTGACTCCACCAACCTCTCCAACCTCAGACCTATTTCGTTGCTACCCTGTCTGAGCAAAATAGCAGATAAGGTGGCAAATAGACTACTGAATGACTTGCAGCAAGAAAATATATTACACCCTGAACAATCTGGTTTCAGGCCTGGCCAATCAACAGAATCGGTGCTGCTCCACACCACTGAAACCCTAAAGTTTGCCCTAGATCAGGGCAAGGATGCGGTACTGATTCTGTTGGACTTATCGGCCGCTTTTGACACTGTCTCTCATGATATTCTGAAAGATAGGCTTGCTAATAGTGGCGTTACCAAAAAGGTGTTTGCCTGGCTATCATATTTTTTTAGAAAACAGGCGTAATATAGTAACACCTGGTAGTTCCAAATCCACAGAAAAACAGCTTTCATCAGGGGTCTCTCAGGGCTTGTCCCTGAGCCCAACTTTATTTAATCTTTTTATGATGCCACTGCTTACCTTGATGGACTCTTTCGACATCAAATCCATTTCATAGATGGATGATACACAGTTAATTATCACCCTAGACAAGAATTCCACAGAGGCTGAAGAGAAATGTCATCACTGTCTAACTGTAGTCATGGACTGGATGAAACTTAACCATCTTAAATGTAACAGCCAAAAAAAAGAAACCATGCCCAAACAATGGTGGCCACCAAATATGGCTCTACCTCCAAACACAGTAGACACTGGGAGGAATTTAGGGATCAAGCTCGACCCCACACTATCTTTCCACAAGCAAGCTCTTGCTGTTGCAGGGGTGTGTTTTCACACGACAAAGATCCTGAGAAAAATCCTTGATCTACTTCCTCTGAGTGCTAGGAAGGCAGTTGCCGTAGCATTAATCCTGCCCCGTCTGGGTTACTGTAACAGCATGTAAGACTGTTCTGAAAAGATTACAGATGGTTCAGAACGCGGCAGCTAGATCAGTACTCAAACTACCAAAGGGTTCTTTTTCTGCAGCAGCACTCAAAACCATGCAATGGCTACCGATTCAAAAAAGGATTCTTTTCAAAATTCTGATAATCATCTACACGGCCACCAGGGCAATGGGACCGAAATATCTAAGGTCCAGAATCAGTTCTTATACCACCCAACGTCTCTTGTGGTCAACTTCTGGAAACTTTCTAGCACCCCCTACCCTCCATCTAAAGTCTAGAGTGGGGAAGACCATTCTTGTCCTGTTAACAGAAGCCTGGAATACACTGCCCTCCCAGCTGAGACTTGCACAATCTGAACCTATGTTAAAAAAACTGCTAAAAACATTTTTTTGGCCCTAGACAATAATGTGCGATCTCTCATCTGACACTTGTTCCAACTGTTAACCTCAACCTTTCCCCACCGCAGATCTCCTTAGGCCTTTTTGTTAGCGCTAAGATGCTCCTTGGAGCGAACGCCCCACTTTGTAAATATACCCATTCATTCATTCATTCATTTGTTCATTCAATTGATCTCCTATCTTGCAAGATTGCTTTAGAGAAATGTGCTACCTTCCCTATCCCCGTCTCTCTTCAGAATATACTCCTGGATCAGGAACATATATCTAATTCTCCACCCTACTTTCCAAAGTTTTGCCAAAGTATTTAGGAGGGACAGTAGCTCCCTTTTTCTCCAATATTTTACATTTTAAAGCTTTGTACAAGAACCAAAGATGTAAATAACTTCTCATTTTCCTACAAACAGAGTAGAAGGTTTAAGCTTACCTCATCCTCCTCTTAATTTTTTGGAAGAGGGATGCTGGAAGATGAAAATTCACAAGGTTGCTAGCAGCCATAGTGCATGCAAAATGGAATTCCTCAGGTTTGGACATCATCAGGTATGAAGATATACTGCAGGCATGTGATTATGGGATTACTTATAGGGTTACTATGGCAATATCGCACAGTAAAGACTAAATATGATCACAGATCTGAACTATGGTTGTACAAAATGTAATCTTTATTAGGTGGATTTGTAGCGGCAAAAGTGGTTTGATACTATCTTGCATTACTTTTTCACTCACATTGAAAAATGTCACCAGATATTCAAAATGGATATTGGGGCAAGCAAAAACTGTCACTCAGCAAGACATTGTCTGTCTCCAGTCAGAGAAAATTATTAGAAATGTTGAGAATTTCACAAATTTAAAAGGATGTTAAATTCAAGAAAGTTTCAAATATCATTGGTGTAATTTACAGTTTGCCCAGGTTTAATCAAAACATTGAAAGACATAAATATAACCCAACTTCAAAAGATATCACTTACCATGCCCAGACTGCCTTGCAAAAGTCCCCAAGCTTGAAAAGCTGTGTGCATTAATTGACGTCCTATCCCTTATTGTCAAACTAGAAAATGAACGACAGTTCTTGACTTAAGGTAAGCAGCCTCTGATGTTGGCTAAATATCTTTTTGAACAATATGACTATTAGATCCTATTTTTTAATAAAGCTCTATCACTCACAGAGTTTCTTGAAATGTCTCTGTTTGAGTGATTCACCTCTCGTAGTGATGTATCATGAGAATGGATAACATCTTACGGAGCTGGCATAATGATGCTTAAGATTAGTTTAAACCGTTTTTAACAAAGGGTGACACCTTGGGACAACTGCCATTATATTAAGACAACCAATGATTTTGGTATAGGTGGACCCTGATGACAGGCACTTAAGTTAAACAGAATTGCGATGAGTGATCCTATATATGTGTCTGACGCCATATATTGAACTATCGGCATACAAGCAAGCTGCAACACGTTTCCACTTGACATTGCGTTTTACATTAATTGTGTTCTTTGTTCTTGCTTGTCTAGATAGTTCAGGCTTGAATGAATATCAAGTCACATGACATATACAGTCATGCAATATTGAAACACATGACATATGTATTTATGTCTTACTCACTAAACTAGCAATTTAAGCTTTCATCTAATAGGTCTATGATTTATGTGGTAGGTCTATGGAATACAATTGATACACAGACTGAGATTATACTTCTAGAACAATCCTGATAATTCATATTAAGATATTGTTTTCAGTGACTAGATTCCTAGGAATCTCTCCGTTGGTTTCCTCTATAATTCATTGGGTCCTAATTGAACATTGGACTGTTGTCAAGTAAGCAATAGACTTTTGCCATCAGATATTGCTGATTTCTTTTGGTGTTGGCTACTATAGCATGCCACATTTTCTAACTGTAATACACAATAATTTGAGATGAATACATTATTTTACCTATTAGTCTGGGTTAAGGTTTGAACAAATACACTTTTTGGCCATAATTTGGCCAAATCTTTTTTGCACGGGTTGTCTTTCTCTCCTTCACTCAGTCTGGTATGGTAGACCAATTTTTCTAAAAAAAAATGTAATTTTATGCATTGTTTTTATACAGGGGACTTTTTAAAACAATCAACTTTATGTCCTGAAGATGGTCTGACTGACAGTTTTGCCACAACAGACCGAAACGTCGACTCCTTCATCTATTTTCCCAACATTTGTTGTACAATAGTGAATGTTCTCTGTGTGTCCAGATTTATCACTTGCTAGATTATGTGGAATGAATGGTTTTGTTCATGATTTGAAGGTAGTTTTATACATCCTCTATCATGATTTTTTTTTTTTGACCAAATTGAAGATGGCCGCTGGACAGGAGCTCTACTAAGTAGCTCCAGGGCTTGGGATCACAAGATTGTGAAAATCCCTGTCTATGCCCCCCATCCAGCCCCTTGATCAACATCCCTGCACTGGTGGATACGTCAGCTATGCAACGATACCTGTAAATTATTTATCGGAGCGGCTACATTCTGCAAAAAGCAAACTTTTGGCAAAATTCCACCTCAAGTCTGCATGATCGGCTGTTGACTCGTCGACTCGGAGTCCGACCGTGTCCGGGTCGGAGGCAGAGCCTTAGTGCAACTTGCTGGTGTGAGTCTCAACCCGGCTGGAGTTCGCCTTTGGGATCACCGGATGACGTTGATGGGCTCGGGCAGCTCCATGACCCGCGTTGCTTGATGTCCTCAAGTGCTGAGAGCTGGAGGTCGCCTCAGACTCCAGGATTGTGGAGGTGAGCCTCGGTGCACGGCTCACTGAACTCCTCCTCGACCTTCCATTGCTTTCGTGCTACCAAGTCCCCCCCCTGATGTGCTACCGTGGTTGCCGGCTTCTGGGCTGGTCGCTCTCGTGCTCCTGCCCTGAGCGTCTGTCTGGTGCTGTGCCGGCTCCCCCCGAGCTGTGGACCGATTCCTGCGGGCCGTTCGGGGCCGTCCGCCGTCCTCCGTCCGCCTCCTGAGGCTACGACTCGCAGCTTTGCACCCGAAACCTTTGTCCCCGAGTTGCATCAACGCTGAGGGAGCCTTCGGGGCACAGGCTGTGTTCTTGGCGCTCTTGCCCCTATCCTCCCCCCTCCCTCATGCTGCGGCCACTTCCCCGACCACCGTGGTTCGTGGACTCGCTGATCCTGGGATTTTGATTCCTGGTCCCGCCGACTGCTCGAGGTTCGATTCTGCCCCAGCAGGTTGCCTTTGTCTCGGCTGTGGCGTGCTTGGGCCCCTCGCGGAATTTGATGATGACTGTTTGCAACATGTCATGAGGCTGAAAAAAAGATTCGTTTTTTTATTTTATTTTATTTTTCCTGACTCTTTGATTTGCAACACTCTGGGATTGTTCGTCCATTTCTCGTCATGGCTCTGACTGGGTAGGCTGGTTCCCCTTGTGATTTCAGACGTGAGGTGACCATTTTCTCTCTTAATTCATGAGCTATGTTTACTCGGCCTCCATTTTGCCTTTAGTATCTTGTTGTTGTTGTTCACTTGCCCTGCTGATTAATAGACATTGATAAAGGACTCGCTCCTCCTCCACAAAATCGGCGGCCATCTTTGAAGAGAGCCCGGATTACGATTTGCACATGTAACTCCAGCCTGACATCTCTTCACCTTAAATTACATTCTTCTCTCTCCGTGATATCCCCCCTTTTCCTAACTCCTCCTTCTATTCCTCTTAGTTGTTCATTTCCTGGATTGTCCTTTATATTTATTTACTCGCTTAGCCACTCATCACCCCACTCCTCTTCTCAGTTATCCCCCATCTCCCTCAGTACCCTCACTTTATATCATATCTATATATTTTCTATCTATATATTTTCTACCGGTTACTTTTTCCCTACCCCCTACTTGACTGCCCTTTGACCTGCACATCACCTGCACTCTCTACCATGTTTCTTTGTGCTCCTTACTGACCTAGTATTGGGTTTTGTTGTTATTTCATTGTGGTTCACTTCATTCCCCTCACTAATTTTGTGTTCGGTTTTTGCACTTTATTGCTGCCTGTGTTTTTACTCAACAATCACTGCTATTTATTCCCCATCACCTCTAATTCTTTTATCTATAACCTCCACTATCACTCTTACTCCGCTTTACATCTTATTACTCCCTTCATGCTTACTGAACTCTTCTGTCACTCTTTTCTTCTTCATTTCCTTCCTATCTTTATTATTCACATTTATTGAACTAAATACTGTTTTGTATCCTATTCATTAATTCTATTATACTCTATCGCATTTTATCTTTATTGTTTTACACCTATTTTGCCCTCATTTTGTTATCAAGTTAGATTTGCTATTGTAATGTAACGCCTCCTAATTCTTTTATTGCTATCTGGAATGTTCATTGTATTATTTATTATATCACGTCATTTATTATTTTACGTCATTATGTATAACTACTATTTTTATCCGATTTATTAATCTACTCTACCTATCATATTCTATCACATTTCTATCTATACTGTTTTATACTTATTCTACTCTCAATTTGATATCATGTCAGATATGCTTCTTATTGTGACGCTTCCTAAGTCTTTTTATGGCAAACAGGAATGTTCATTGTGTTATATGTTATTTATTATTTTTGTTGTCATTATTTATACTATGATATTCCTTTGCTCAGTCCACCATCACCTATGATCATTGTAATTTGTCCCATGTAACTTCTCAGATTGCTCTCTATGTTTAATCCTCCTATCACCCTTGCCTTTGTTCCCTTACTGTATAACATTGCCCAGGACATTGTTCCATACCATAATACCTCGGAATACTAGTTCACTCTCATTCCAGTGTGCTTCTCCCCCCCCCATTTTTTTTCCTCTCTCTCAACCATGCCCCCACTCACTCTTCCACCTCCATCCCCATCCCCCCTCATCCCCAAATTTGGCCCAAACTCTTGGTCCATCATCTACCCACCCCATCTCTCTAAACATGGTAAAAAAAAACTTAAACACAAACTTATCTACCTCCACCCTGAAACCTTATTCGCTGACCACCATAACAGCCTTAACTCCTCTCTTGTCACCAATCTCATCTTCTTCACCAAACGCCCATCTAAATGGAAAAGCATATTCCTAGGTCACTTCCTAATCTCACGCAACATCCCCTACGGTTTTAAACTCTCCACCAAACCATCTTCTTCCTTTCCCGGGGAAATAGACATATCCATCTTCAAATCGGGAACCATACTCATCCAAGCTTCTGAAAAACACCTTGACATCTTTGAACAATACTTCAACGCCTTACCACAGCCCCTCTTAAATTACTCAAATCTTGACCACCAGTACCCCCCTCCCCTAGACTCACCATCCCCCCTTCCTCCCATACCACTAATATCTTGTCTCTCCGAAAAACCTCAACTTTTAATTTCTACATCCGCCCCCATTGCGCCTTACCCAATATCACCTCCTCTGGATTCCCCACCGTCCTCCACAACTTCTAATGATCTACTTATTAGCAATGTATCCCCAACCACCACACTATCCCCTGACCCTGCGTTCTCACCTCATCTGACCCTAGAACCATTACCCCCATCCAACCCTCTTCACCTTCACCTCTCCTATCTGACCCTACCCAACCCACAGTGCCCACATCCCCCTTAATTTCTCTCTCCTCTCCTTCGCTCCCTACTGTTTCAACACCTCCTATTAGCACTCCATCCCAAACCATATCACTATCCCTGAACACGGTCTCCGCACACCTTCTATCGCGTGATTCATCACCCACCTTACCAACCACACCCCTCTTCCCTCTTCTCCTCGACACTCCTCAACTCCTTCCACCCCTATCTACCCCCACTGCTCCCCTCTTCTCATCTCATCTTCCCACTTCGGTATGCTCTGTTACACAATCATCTCCTTCCAACCTCCCCCCTATCATCCCCCCTCCCTACAACATCTCTGACATCCAAACAACAGTACTCCCCACATCACACCCATCCTCTACCCTCACCTCTCCCCCCATCACCTTTTCCTCTGTCACCCTGCTCTGCTACACACACCTCTTCCTTCAACCTCACCACCAACATCTCCCCTCCTCTTAACACTTCTTACATCCAAACAACTCAACCCCCCTACCCCACATCCCCCTCGTCTCCTACCCCCACATCTCCCCCCCCAAACACGGTCCCCCCGCACTCATCAACTCACACTCTAGCCTCCCCGTACATTGAACCTGCCCTTGGGTCCCTCATCGTAGAACTCTCCTCCCTTAGAAGCGACATCACACTCCTCTCAAAAACTATCTCCTCGCTCTATAATATCCTCCTCAACACACCTACACAATGCCGGCCTAACTCTATCATCGGCAATAACACCCCTCACTCCTACAACCATTTAACCTACACACTACCCTCTCAACCCTCTCAAATCGTGTCTCCACTCAAATCCTCTCATCCACAACCTAGTACTCTACCTAATAACTCAGAAGCTAAAACTTCCTCTAATCTAACTATTTCTCCACCCCCATCCACTAATGCTCACACTCCCTCGATTTTACCTATCTCCCCACCACCACCGTCGTACTTTTTACCCCTCAGTCATAAATCCTCTATCCCGGTTCTCATAGGAAACAGAAGTCTCCCCCCTCCTCCTTCCTCACTCAGACCTCCTCAACAACTTAAAGCTATCCCCCCTTGCCCCCCCTCCCAATCATCTGAGCCCACTACCCAAAGTTGCTTGATGAGGAATTGCCGATCCACGTCCTACCCGACACATATATCGTCTATTCCAATTCTTTTAGGAACAAGCAATCCCCCTCCTCCTCCCTCCTCCCCCAGACCACCCCAACTGCTTATACAGATCCCCATCTGTCCCCCTCTCCTCCACCAATCACCACCCCCCTTTGCTGCATGTTGATAAATTGTAGATCTGCCTCCTGTCACGCCACTGAGATTGCTGAAACTATTCTCAGTGAAGACATTGACATTGCTATCCTAACTGAAACATGGCTCACACCCCACTCCAACGCCATCCTTGACTTGCTTATCCCCCCTGGCTATGATATCATCAGAAAAGACCGAATCCAACAAACTGGCGGTGGACTCGCCTTAATTTTCGAAGCCGATCTTAACATCTCACTAGGCAATCCTCAAGACCCCTCATCCTTTGAATACCTCTGCGCCGATCTCATCATACCTGACTCCCCCACTACCCGGTTACACGTCATCTACCACCCCCCAGGTAACAACATTCCCTTTACGGAAGAATTGACTGATCTTATCATTCAATCGTCACTCTCCCATTCTAATAACCTCTTCCTTGGTGATTATAACATCCATTGGAACAACAATGTTGATCCTGCTGTCATCCAACTTAATAATACAATGGACATCACCAATATGTCCCAACTCTGCCTCTCTCCCACTCATAACAAAGGTGCCACCCTTGAGGCCATTATAACGACCAATGATCTAGCCTCCCTCACAAATATTTTTCCGGTTGACTGGTCTGACCACTACCTCATCCTTTTCACCTTGATCAAAAATACCTCTCGACCAGCACCCACCAACATACTATCCAAAAAATCCTCACGCAACCTTCGCCGTATTCCTCCCGGTGAACTCGAAATAACAATTAAGGCTCACTTAGACTTACCACCTCTCTCTGACAGCACAAATGACCTAACCAACCATTATAACAACTCTATTCTTGAAGCCTTAGACAAAATTGCTCCTATCAAACTCAAACAACAAAAGAATATACCCCCTAAGACCTGGTTTAATTCTGAACTTAATAATGAAAGGCGGTCACTTAGACATTGTGAACGGGTCTGGAGATCTCACCCTACAGTGGAGAATCTGTCTATTCTTAGGAATGCTTGTGCCCAATACAAAAAAACACATATTTAAAGATAAAGCCTCCTTTCTACGATCTCAGCTTGATCAAGCCAGAAACCTCCCTAAAGAACTTTTCAATATTGTAAAAAAACAAACATCCACTGGCCCTCCTAAAATTTTAGCCTCCACAGACAAATGCGAAGAAATAGCTAGCTTCTTCACGAACAAAATCAACATGATTGAACTATCCTTCTCTTCCCTCCTTCTCGCACCCCAACCTACCACTACCCTACACACTCTTCCATACACTCATAAGTCGACGTCGATCTCATCTTTCACTTCGCCTGATACCTCTGATTCCCTACCTGATCTACTCCTGCATAATACCCTTCATACAACAAACTCTCCCGCTAAAAACAACGCCTCCTGGAATGATTTTAGCCCAGTATCTGAATCTTTGATCACTAATATCATTGTCAAACTTAAACCTTCTGCACACTCCAAAGATCCTCTCCCCGCCACATTAGCCCAAGAATTCAAATCCACCATTGCCCCTATTTGGTCTAAAATTATCAACTCCTCTCTCTCCACAGGCTGTGTCCCTGCATCCCTCCAACTTGGCCAAATTACGCCCATTCCCAAAAACTCCACTGCGGACCCCAATGATCCAAACAACCTTCGTCCCATCTCTAACATTCCTTTCCTCTCCAAAGCCCTCGGAAAATGTGTCTTAATGCAACTAGAGAAACACATTATCTCATTCAACCTCCTTGATGTCTTCCAGTCCGGCTTCAGAAAGGGTTGCAGCACTGAAACTGCTATGCTAAATGTCATGGATGATATTCACCGTTCCCTTGACAAAGGTGAATCCTCTATACTTATTCTTCTTTACCTCTCAGCTGCATTTGATACCGTTCACCACCCTACCCTTCTCAACACCCTCAAAGATCGATTCGGCTTTGAAGGCACGGTACTCAAATGATTCTCCTCATTCCTCCAAAACAGATCCCAACAAATCAAACTTAGCCATTTCCTCTCCAAACCTCAACCTGTTTCACTTGGAGTACCTCAAGGTTCCATCCTCTCCCCTACCCTATTCAATCTGTTCATGGAACCACTCACCCTCATCCTCAAACACGCTAATATCAGTTACCATCTCTATGCTGATGACACGCAACTATACTACAAGATCAAATCTCACAAAGACATCCTTCACCTAAATGGGACACTGACTAAAATTCAAACCTGGTTCCATCTGAACCATCTCAAATTAAACCCCAAAAAAACTGAAATCATTATCTTCTCCCCCAAAAACAATCCTCTTCCCATCCAACTCTGGGTAAAGGACATTAATGCACTAAACTGCACTCTCTCCACCTCGAATACTGTTAAGTCCCTTGGCATCAGTATTGACCAAAATCTCAAACTCATCCCCCACATCAAAAATGCCTCCAAAAGCGCTCTTCTAACCCTTCTCCACCTCAAAAAACTCAAACCTTTCATTCCAGCAGAAGATTTCAAACTTGTTGTCCAGTCACTGGTCCTCTCCAGGATCGACTATGGCAACGCCACTTTGGCTGGCACTCCTAAAATCCATCTTGCCCCAATTAAATCTGTCCTCCACCTTGGAGCTAGACTCATCTCCGACTGCAGAAAATTTGATCACATCTCCCCCATCCTCAAAAATCTCAAGTGGCTTCCAATAGAAGGAAGATCCACATACAAAAATTGCCTGCATCACTCACAAAGCTCTTCACCAAAACTCCCCTTCCTACCTTGCAATTAAACTTCAGAAAGCAGGTTGTTCCAGATCCCTGAGAAGCACTAACTCACTTATCCTGATCCCACCCAGACTTAAACATCAGAAGACCCAATCCTGTGCGTTCTCTGGTAACGCACCCACAATCTGGAACTCCCTCCCAAAGGATATCCGATGCAACCCTTCCTACCATCTCTTCAAAAAAGAACTTAAAATACTGCTTCTCAACAAATACTGGGGTATCTAATGTCACGGACACTTTACATGCCCAATGTATCGTAATACTTGTAGTATGACACCATCCCTGATAACTCCTCTTCTCATACTATGCTCTCCCCTCCCTCCTCCGCTATACCCTTGCCCTCTCTATCTCTCCCTCGCTTCACTTCCATCTCTCTCCTCCCTTCTTTATTTGTATACTTTTCAATTTATATGTCCATACTCCTCTGACGCACTTGACTTGTTTGATCTCACTGTTCAATGTTTGTTTTTACCTTCCTTGTAAAGCGC
The DNA here is from genome assembly GCF_964261635.1 of Lissotriton helveticus. Lineage (NCBI taxonomy): Eukaryota > Metazoa > Chordata > Amphibia > Caudata > Salamandridae > Lissotriton > Lissotriton helveticus. Next base: position 946,384,959 of record NC_136063.1, read on the forward strand.
TCTGATACTCTCGGGTCCAGCAGCGCTATATAAAACCTTTGAAATAAATAAATAAATAAATGATGTATTGTCATATTTGATTGTACCCTTTTGAATTTTATCCATATTAAAAATAACTTTTAGTATTTTTGGAAAAGAACTTCCCAGTGCATTTGAATTTATTTTTCCATTTATTGATTGCATTTGTCTTGTATAGCTTTTCATATGTATAGATTAATTCAGAGGTTCAAGATCAACTAGGGTTGAACACATAAGTAATCACTTGGATTTTACATCAGAATAATAATCTTTTCAAAAAAATCCCTTGTAGGCATCTGTGTACTCATTTTTTAATTATCCGCCCAAGCCTCCAAGGGTATATTGGGTTTCCCACTTTTCAATACTACAAGCTTGAAAAGCAGCAACAGAGGAATAATCTTGACAACTCACCGAGTAAACAATCTTCATGCTGGACACCTCAGCATGATGCTATATTTTGTGCAAAACTATTGACTCTTGTTGGATAAAAGGGCAGATGTGGTTCCTTTGTGGCTGAGTCATTCACACAACTCCTGACACACCCACGCAGACATTTAGACACCTACTCACATACTTAGGCACTCACCCACCCACTGACAGACCCACTCAAACACTGATACACCCACTCACAGATCCACTGAAACACACACACATCCACTCACAAATGCACCCAGACACTCATGCACCCACTCACAGACACATACAGCCACTCACAAAGCAGCACAAAGACCAACTCAGAGACTCATATACACACTTACATACCTACTCAGGCACTAACACACCCACTCAGACACTCATGCACTCACTCACAGACTGACTCATACACTCATCTAGGTACTCACAAACCCACTGAGACATTCTCACACCCACTCACAAACCCACTCAGATATTCACACACCTACTCACACACCCAGTGAGATACTTATGTAGCCACTCCCAACACCATACAAACACACACCCACTCACACACCCATTGAGACACCCATCCACACACTCTCTCACTCACCCACTGAGAGACTCATGTATTCACTCACACACTCATTCTCAAAGGTTACAGGTTAGAGTTAGGAAATACAATTTTAAAAACCTTAGAAATTGACAGAAAAAACTAAAGGTTACAGGGAAGTTATTGTTGGGCTCAGATTGTACTCGTACAAAACCAGTGAAATTCAGCAATTAGTTAGCTGAGTTAACTACAAGGTATACTTCACAATGCACTGCTTATAACCTCACATATTACATCACTCATGATATGGTCAACCATGTTTTCCTCATGCATTTTCTGGTAAGGATTTGGTGTTAATCCGTTGAGTAGTTTTAGGGATATTAACTTAAAACCAAATTTGTATATTAATGGACCCAGATCCACCATCAGTGCTTCCTGCTGGTCCACATGCAGCAATAAGGCCCTGATTGCCTGGCCGCAACCTAGGAGAAAAGTTGCTACCACTATTTTATTTCGGGAACCGGTCCCCGGGGCTGAAAAGTTGCTGTCACAATAATTAAAGGCATCCGGTGAGAGCTTTCCTACCCCTTGTGTATGTTTCAAATGAGGTAAAAACATGTTTAATGGGCAGTAAAATGCTAGAACATTTTTATCCTGTCACTCATGAAATCTTAAAGACGATACAATGCGTAGCGTGGGCCCTTGTGTAAATCCACAGCGGCTCTGCGGATTTAGCACAGATGAAACAATATAGATAAATATACTCTCACATACACTTTGAACCCCATACAGACACTTTCCCACCTACTCTGACACCCATACAGACACTCTCACACCCACTGTGAGCTTGCGACCTGGATGTAAAGGAAGAGTTTATAACTTAAAAAGGGTGGAAAGTTAGCCATTTATAGCAACTGAAATATAAGTGACATTGTTTATGAACAGATTACAAAAAAGATTTTGGTGTCCCGAATGGAGCTACGAATCCACAGTGAAGTTTGCCCAGGTGGGTCACTGAGCGCCACCACATATTTGTGAATCCATCCAAAAACCTCACAGAATTGGGTTTTCTTTAAAGCAGTATAAGAAAGGGTTCATAATTCAAACCATTCAGAAATTTGAAAAGGTTGACATTAATGGTTCCCTTGTACGAGAGTGGTGTACCATTCTTGTGTGTTGTTTTTGGGCACTTTCTGAAAGAAGATATTCAAATTGATACTGAGAAACATAAGTACAGACCAACAATCACATTTAACATGTATGTGAATTAAACTGTAGCATCCAACAATATTTGCTAGAAAAGGCATGAGTATATATAAGGTGGATGAAAGTGAGTAGGATATTTAGTAAAAGGGAATACAAATAGAGAGTTTGTGATGAAAATAAAGAAAAGTACAGTGATCACCAAAGGAGAATACACATTTGTAAAGAGCAATAAAATGCAGGGAAACCCCAATGTAGCTACTGACACAAGCACTGAAACATTAATGTATGCAGTAACACACCCAGCCGTTGTGTCATGTATATACTGACACATCCAGTTATACACTAATATATACATTGAGACAGCCTGGCACATACTGATGGTTACAGTGTCACAGCCAGGTACAGTTTGATGTATACAATAATAGACAAAGGCACATTATTATGTATACACTCACAGGCCCATGCATACACTAAGTCATAAATTAACAGAGTCAGGTACATACTCATGTGTAGACTAACACATCCAGGCAGATACTGATGTGTACACTGACACGGCTAGGCACATACTAAAGCGTAGCTTGACATACCAAGACGGAAACTGGTGCATATGCTAAGACATCCAAACATATTGAAAAATACAGTGACCCATTGAAGTACACTGTTATGTATCCAGTAACACAATTAGACTCACAGGTACATACTAATGGAGCTACTAGTACGCCTATGCCCACACTGATACAGTGACTAACACAACCAGACACTGAACGTCCCTGGAAAACACTAACGTAGTCACTGAAGCACCCATGCACATAGCAATTGACACTCTGAGACACCTGGTCAAATAGTAATGCAACCACTAACACACCCATGACACACTGATGAGGGAGTAAGACATTCATGTAGAGAGTAACATAGCAAGAAAGATAGGCAACTAAATAATAATACCAGTAGGTAGAGACCCAGGTGTACAGTGAGACACATAATAATAGAATGTGTCAAACACGCATGCATTGATACACACAAGAGAGGCAGATGGATACACAATGAGATGTACATGCTGTAAGAAACAGAGCAAAGAAGAAAAGGAAACTATCAATTGTATGACTACAGCCCATAAAGAAAAGAATACACCAGTTACTCAGTGAATTACTAATAAAGTTGCATAATTTAGAGGTTAATTTATTGTTAATTTATTGTTTATTTGCTTTCCAGATATCCACTTTTATGTAAAGAAGAGGAATCACAACACCTAACAAGACACATAGATGAAAGAAACAGAAGAAACATTATTACCTACTTAAAACTGGTTCACTGAAAAATCCCCATACTGAAATATCATGACCAAAATATCTATGTAAAAAATATTGTCATCCTGTGCAAAAAGTGCAAAAAGGACGGCCTACACGTTTCGACTACATTAAGTCTTCAACTGGACCATAGAGTCCTGGCTGTCTAGACAGTTTATAAAAGTGCTCCGTGCTTGTATCCTCATTTATTTCTATGATGAGTTAAAAACCACTAGAATACCAACCTCATTCACATTTTAGGCTGCGTATGGTCACCATTATTTACACATCTTATCTTTTCCACATTTTCCTTTTTACATTTTTTATGTACCGTAAGGTACTCTTTTTTATGTGAAAATGTATTGTTAAAGTGCAAAGTGCAAAAACAGTTCAATTAACTGAAAACCAAGAAGGATATTAAAAGTGTATAAATTCAGAAATGTTGTTATGTAAGATGGCCTGCCAAATGTTCAATCCTATAGTATGAGGTTTTGAGATCGTTACAGTCTCTAGAGTTCGATTTCATTTCTCACATTATGGTGATGTTATTTCTTCATAAAAATCCTCTCGGCTGGTATTGCAGTAAAGTACTGTTTTCCTCATCATGCCTTTAAGACCATCTGATATCTCTATTCCATTTCTCTATATGGCAGAGCCACAACTATTTACATTATTTACGTTTCTGTTTTTATGTACAGTTATGATTCCTCTTGCATCATAATCCCATGTCTTGATCAAACCTTTCAAATTTATAAAGAATATATCTGTATCTCTTCCCTCCTTCTTTCTCAAGATCTTTCGATTTTTGAAGTTTGTTTATCATTTGTTACTGTGTTTCATGTTGGTATTTTTTTCTTCTATAGCATGTTGTAGGAAATCAATTTGAAAGTTGACATGGTTCTTGATTTGTTTTTTCATTTGTCATGCACTTTGTAAAGCTGCTCCATGTCCGAGATAATTCCTTTGTGTGCAGGGAAGGGCTATATACAACTATATACATTATATTACACTGATATATACATATACATACATACACATTTACCAATTACATAAAATCTTCGAAAAATCAAACCACTCCAATTAATTTGAAAATGTAAACAACTTACAATTTAGTATAAGTAATTCTTCACTTCACGCAAAGCAAAAATAAAAAAGCTGGGTGCGGAGGGGTAAAATGTACTAATACCACTCCAATCAGTACAACAGTAGGGAAAATATTGGATTACAGAGGAGCAAAATTTACTATTCCCACTCCAGCCAGTGAGGAAAGTGTTGGATTGTTGAGGGGTAAAATTTACTATTCTCACTTCAATAAGTATAACAATAAGTAACGTGTTGGATTGCAGAGAGGTAAAATTTACTATTCCTAATCCAATGAGTGCAACAGTAGGAAAAGCATTGGATTGCGGAGGGGTAACATTTACTATTCCCACTCCATTCAGTACAATAGTAGGGTAAGTGTTGGATTGAGAAGGGGTAACATTTACTATTCCCACTCCAGTCAGTACAGCAGTAGGGAAAGTGTTGGATAACGGAGGGGTAAAATTCCCTATTCTCACTCCAGTCAGTACGACAGTAGGGAAAATATTGGATTGGGGGGTTGTAAAATGTACTGTTCCCACTCCAGTTAGTGTATTAATAAAAACAAACAAAACATGTTGAACAAAATATTATTATTTCATTAGAAAAGTTAATAAAGAAATCTATACATATGTTAAATAGCTACAAATATTATTAAAATACAAAACTAGTTTTCATACAAATGAATATTTTTAATTAGAAATTATTTATAATTAACAAATATTCATTACATACATTTAAATTAGTTACTTCCTACCTTATAAACCTACAAAACTCACAACCTGCACCTAAAACTTAACTTTAAAATGCTAATTATTTACACTATTGATATGAATATTTATCAAAAGAATTAATTATCAATAAATATTATTAATTATTTCTAATTACTTTTCTTCCCCAATATACCCTCAAAAATACACAACAAACTTATAACATGTAACTGGAAATTATCTACACAATTACCATAATTAATTATCAATTTATTAATTAACACTATTTAAAAAAATTATTATTATTTTCTTTAAATTAATTTACTTCCCACCTCATACCCCTACAATACCCACAACTCACATCTAAAATATTTTTTTAATAATGCACAATTAACATAATTATCAATTAAACAAATATTATTAATTGAAAACTAAATAATAATTAATTAAATTGAATTAACATCCCAACCCTTACCCCTATAAACCACACACAACCTGCACCTAAAATGATTTACACATTTAAAATTATTGATTGTTGATTAAAAATTAATAGCATTTAACAACTAATTATTAATTAATTTAAATTAATTTATCCATAGCCCTTTTCCCCTATAACTCCCACAACCTGCACCTTTAAAAAATTAATCACACTATTAAAATAATTATTTATCAATAAATTAATAATAATTGCCAACTGATTATTAATTAAATTAAAACAAAATTAATTTGCACCCTTTACTTCTATAAACCATAAAACCCAGATATTACATTGACATAAAAAAAATTAATAGCACAATTAACATAATCAAGGATCAATTAAATAAACAACAGTAAACAAAAAAACTTTGATGTATTATAATTAGATTACTTCCCATCCTATACCCTTATAAACCCACAACCTGCTATGCCACTAAAAATCACAAAAATGAAATTAATTTAATTTAATAACTACTAAAAATGTAACAAATATAAAAAAACATGAAACATAATTATGCAACAAAATTACATCATATACATTTAAAATATTTACTAAAATACATAACAATAATTAAAAACATATACTTTAAACAGCTATATTTTTGCAAATGATATTAATGACTTCAATATGTTTTTAAAATCAATATTAATTACCTTAAAATTGATATTCTTGACAACGCTATTCTTGCTGATGACATTTCCGTATCACTATATTTTGAACACAATATTTTGGTATAGTAATATTTGTTTCGATATTTTGTCTGAATACCTTTAAAACTGAGAGAGAGAAATAAAATAAGGTGGATAATGTGCAGAGGAAAAATAGAGAAGCTGGTAAGAGTACTTTCTGATGCAGAATAAGGGAAAAGTCTTGTGCAAAAAACGAATCTGGAATTTAACTGTAAAAAAGCAAGGAGTACATGTTTCTGAAAGTAGGAAATGTTCTAAGAAAACAGGCAGTTTGTCATGAGACAGAAACAGTTTAAGGAGTTTCAAACTTAAATGTTTCAAACTAGAGTAATACAGAATTTGCTACAAAGGATGAAGAAGTGCTGCACTTAAACAAAAGCAATATATTGAAAGTGTCTTTGACAAAGTGTTTGCTCTGAAGAGAAAACAATTTATCTTGATGTTGAGCAGAATGAGGACACTAGACAATACTGTAATGTGTATAAAGAAAGAAAACCTTAAAAAGGCTTCTAAATAAAACATACTTTTGAAAGATTGTTAAAGGTGAATGGAAGCACAGCTCTAGAATAGAATGTACATTCAATGAGGAATGCTATTTACACACTAATGCATGTAGTTGATACAACAGGTTGTTGTTATGAGGTAAACAATGGTACTCCTATTTAAGCATGGGCGGATTTTGCGAATTGGCAATCCGCGAAATTGCGTATTTACGGATTCGCAATCCGCAAAATCCGCGAACTCTCGCGAATTTTGCGGATTCCTTTTTGTTGTGTTCGCCAGTGTTTCTGCCATTTCGCAAGGGTTTTTTTACCAGTTCGCAAACGCGAACTTACTTGTCGGGTAGCAACGGTCGGGACCATGTTGTTTCTACGTCTGGTTCATCACAGCACCCTCTGTTTCGCCACCCTCTGTTTCACCACTGCCACCCTCTGGCTCACCCATGCCACCCTCTGGCTCACCCATGCCACCCTCTAGTTCACCACTGTAGATTATGGAGGAAAAGCACACCTGCCCTGCCTCAACTGACATGAATGAATTAGGGTCTGATTAATGTGTCACTGAATTTGAACTTCCAGGCTGGCACCTGCTTCCTTATCTGTAATTGCTTTCTGTTGCAGTGTATTTTTTTTAACAGGACCTTTGTTGTATACTTGTAGCTATTCTCTGAGCCTGCTGTGAGGGTCAGAGCAGGGTCATAGAATAGTTGCAAGTAGGCAACTGAACTCTGAAGGGGCCCCTCAGGAAGCACTACAGGGAATGGTTACTAATGATAAGATTGAACTTTTGCACCTGCTGAGTGCTTTCAGTTTTGCAAAAATCCAAATATCCAGCAGCATCCACAAAAAGTAATCCTTCCAGGCACTACAGGGAATGGTTACTAATGATAAGATTGAACTTTTGCACCTGCTGAGTGCTTTCAGTTTTGCAAAAATCCAAATATCCAGCAGCATCCACAAAAAGTAATCCTTCCAGGTCAAGATCCAAATCAAAGTGACCAGCACATGAAAAAAGCACTGGGAGGAGCCTTCTGGACAGGAACAGGAAGTTGGAGACTGTGGGGCACTTCCTTCCTCCCACCCACCCCCAAAATGGACTCCTTTAAAAAATAAGTGCAGGCAAATGTCAACCTGAGGAGTTATTCTGATAAAAATCATAATTTTCAAGGTTTATGCTGCCTGCTGGTGGATTTCTTGTGCGAAATTGCAAATTTTGCAATCTCGCAATTGCGAGATTGTCGCTGCCCGCCGCATCTACGTGTTCGCAAGTGTTTACTCCCGCGAAATTGTATAGTATTCTAGTTGGCAAGTGCGAGCAAGCAAAAAATCCGCTTCGCACGGATTTACGAATTTTCGGCAAGTTCCCGAGAGTTTGCGGATTGCGAATTTGCCGAAAATCCGCAAAATCCGCGAGCGGAACAGATTTTACACCCATGCTTACTCCTATTGCAAAAGAGTCCCTAGGAATTAAGAGTAGGTGAGAGCTTAAGAGGTGCAAGGAATGCATAGACAGGTCCTTGTATACAAATGGAACTGTAGTAGTATTTGTAATGTTCAGCAGCAATCAATTGACTCATTCAAAGATTTTTTACATACATTTCTAGATAGAAGTTTCAAGCGAAAAACTACAATTTTTTGGTCTGCGTTTAACTATCAAAAAAACTTAGAAAGCAACCATCATTGGTCCCCATGAGTCCATCCTGCATCAGAGCCACGGGAGAGAGCGGTAAGGTGCACAGAGAGGGAGTAGCCTTGACGGAGGTTTGACTGCAGGCGTCTCTCCTTAATCTCCCGGATGGACTCATGGGGCCCAATGATAGTCGCTTTCTAACTTTTTTCGATATTTAAACACAGACCAATTTGGTACTGTGTGTATATTTTATATTTGTGAATATTGATGCGTACAGTGTTACACTACGAGTGGAAACATCATTTCTCCTTTGTAGGTCCTGATGAATTGCCTCGAGGAAAGGCAAGAAACTAGTTAACCAAAATAGGGGAAACAACAGGTATTAGTTCCTAAGGTTTTCCCACACATTCCCAGATTTTAGTATACCATTTTGAGGGTAGGAAATACATTTGTTTTTAGACCCACTAAACTGGTAATTGTAACTGTTTTTCAAATTGCAATAAAAACCCACTCCCTTTTTCCAAATTCATCAACCAGTGGTTAGGTGTATAGGGACACCCAAACTTTTTTCAAAACCAGTGCTCCCACGTATTCATAGGTAGTGGCCCGCCCTTGTCCATAGAGGACAAGGATGGACCCAATGATAAAGCGTGCCACCCAGGGGAAACCCGGGAGGGTAAGGGTATTATAAAAAGAAAAATATTTTTATTTTTTATTTTCAAGATTCCTGCATCTATACAAAACCTTTCCCTGTATTGAAGGTACCTCTTTTGATTACTAACTAAGTGCACTGGAAGATAGTTCCCCTACTTGTAGAGCTCTACACTCCCCCTTTTGATTTTGACTGTGGTTAAACAGTAACCAATAGAAAGGGAGATTTTCTTTTTCTCTCTGCTCTGCTATAGTTAAAAATTAAAAAAATTCAGCATATCTGCATACCTGCATTTGAGGATACATTCAGATTTGATCACAGCAAAAACCATGGAGTAGGTACCGTATATGTTGATGGTTCCATGGAAGATCAGATGAACCAACATTCTTTTTTTTTTAAAGTATAAAATTATAAATATATATGCTCACTATTTTTTCTTTGTTTTTTCATCATATTTCACTAACTTCTCATTATTTTACTCTGTTTTTCTACTGCTTTCTATTTACTCTTTCTACCATTTTTGTACTGCTTTCCCCTTGCTTTTCCCCCATTTTTGCTGTGCCTTCTCTTTGGTTTTCCCTTGTTCTTACTGCTCTCACCCTGCTTTTGCACCCGTTGGTTGAGTACATTTGCCTTGCCTTCCCCTCTTTCTCAGTGCTTTTTTCTTGGCTCTTCACCATTTTTTAATATGACCATTCCTTGGTTTTCCCTCTTTATTCTTGCTTTCTCCTTCCTTTTCCCCCCATAATTGTGTGTGCCCTTGCCTTCCTTTTCCCTCATTTCTAGTGCTTATTCCTTGCTTTTTCGCTTATTTTTTATGTGCCTTCTGCTTGCTTTCTCCTGAATTCACTGCCTTCTCCTTGCTTTTTCCCACATTTTATAATTGCCTACTGTTAGTTTTCCCATTATAGAATGAGGTTGCAAGTATGTGGCGGCCCTGCAGCCAACCCCCACAGTGTTTGAAAAACCATAGAAATTCACTGAAAAAAACAAAAGTTCAGGGATATTAAAGTTAGGAAATAGATGTAAAAAAACTTGGAAATTAACTGAAAAAAACAAAGGTTACAGGGACGTTATAGTTAGGCTGACATTTCATACATACAAAACCATAGAAATCCTTCAGTTATAACTATTTCACCTAACTATAACTTATGCCCCCAACTTTGCACTGCCTATGACATCACACATTACATCACCGATGACATGGTCAGTGACATCACTGATGACATCTCAAATGACATCATCCACAGAGCAATTCACACACCCACTCATAAAACCACATAACTATTCACACACCCACTGAAACACTTAAACAACATCTCACATAAGCACACTTCCTAGTCACTTCCTCGGTCAGATTTATAAACAGCAACCCAAACATTCACTCACATATCAATGCGAGCATTTACACAGACACTCACAAACTCATATAAACACTATCATACCCACTGGCTCATGCACACAAACACTCACATACGAACTAACACAACCACACATTCACTTTAACATTCACTTACACACTTATTCAACTACTTACATACCCAATCACATGCTCAAATAGCTAGTCAGACTCCCACTCACTCAAATAATAACTCTTATATCCACTCACACACTCATATACTCAAAATAATTCACAAACACATATAATCTCTCACACCCCCATTCACATACCTACACAGCTTCTGAAACTCTAACTCGCACAATGCTACAACTAATTACATACCCTCACACACTAATATACAACACATACACCATTTCATACTCCCATACTACCATTGCAAACCAATACAACCACTGACTCAACCACAACCACAAACAAATAATAAACATTTACACACCCATTCACACTCCAATATAAACACTTACACACCCATGGAGAGCGCTGTACAGCTACTCACATACCCACTTACACATCCATAGAGGGACTCACATTCCCACTTTTGTACCCATACAATCACTAAGGTATGAACTCACACACTCATACAGACAAGTGCATAGTCACTCACATTATTTGTCTTACAATTACAATCAATTATTTCTATTACACTACAAATAGTAATGTAACGTTTCTAGTACATTATTATATGTGTAACTATCAGAAATCACTCACATTCACTGGATGATGTCATCAATGATAGCATCTCAAAATACATCACTGATGACATCAACTGATGACATCATCCATAGAAGCACTCACACACTCACTCACAACCCTATACAACGTCTCATACATCCACTTACATGCTCACACAGCCACTCACCTATCCATTTACAGACCCATAGAAGTACTTACAAAGCCACTTACTCATCCATAGAGCCGCTCATACAACCAGTCACTTACCCATACAGCCACTCACACAGCCAGACACTCACATATACAGCTTCTTACCCACCCACTTATTCACCTATACAGCCACTCACATACCCACTCACTCATCCATACAGCCTCTTAACACAGCCACTCACTCACCCATACAAGTACTCACACACTCACTCACATACCTACACAACCCCTCACATACCCATACCTATATATAGTTTGATATTCTGACAAAAGCTCTCACTTTACGGGGTTGTTTCTGAAAAGTAGAAAACAACAACGGGGCAGCCCTTTTAGCATTCAGCATTGCATAAAGTGTTCCAACCACACTAATGGATGCACTTGTGGCACAAAGATCTCCACAAGGCAGACAGAGAACTCTCTTTAAATGGGGAAATTAAATCATTAACACAAATTCAGTAAACCACTATGCTAAATCAAAATCATGCTTTCTAGTAAAAAATGATGGCATTTGTTTAAAAAGAAACATTCACATTTCCTTAAACAACATCAGTTAAAGTGACTTTATGTTTATGAAGCAAAATCTAAAAAAATGAAAACTCTCTATTTGCGTCCAGCACCAGGACTGCTCCCAAAGCAAGACTCATGACTAATTCATGATGTGTTTTCAGAAATGTGATTATTGGTTAATCCTTTTCAGGGTGAACCACAGTAGTCGCTTAATTAGACTGTACTTAACCCTCTGGTAGCTTGGAACAAAACCAGTCAGATTAAACTTATAGGCAAATGTAACTCTTCACGCCAACTTTCAGGAGGTACCTTTTTTAACTGGACTTTACGTGGTACCTGAATACAACTCGCACTCCATTATGGTCAGCCTGAACTTGTGACTTTCCCTTGGTCTAGCATGACCAGATGACCACACTTTTAACTTTGTGCTTTTAGGTTGTGTCTATCTACCTAAAACTTTGAAATTGCATATATTCAGTTTAACTGATTAGTAATTTGTTGTTCTGTTCTCATTTTTACTTATTAAATGTACTCCATCTTTTCTAAATTGGGTTGGGATGTTTGCATTTGTGAAGCAAAGCGATGCAAGGCAACACAAGCCTTTAAGTCAGATTTACTGAGCCATGCAGAGCCAACTTGCATTGCTCTGCATAGCATAGTAGAGCTGAAATAACACAAGGCAGCAAATGGTACTGCCTTGTGTTACTCTGTGGTAGAAGCTGTTCAATGGGTAGTGAGTGGGTGTTCCTTCTCATCCACCTTTGGTTTTTGGTGCATTCCCACATTTTCTAGGACAAACAAACCTGGGAATGAGTCAAAATTCTGCGCCTTCCTAGGTGAGTCATAATGTGGAGAAATATGTTTATTTCTTTACGTTATTTCCTCTTTCTATTGTGCTGCATTCTGCAGGACACATAGAAAGAGGAAAAACCTCTGAAGTAGCCGGTCCTACAGAAAAACAGTCATGCCTGTAACTCAGGCAGAGTTGCACCATGACGCAAGGTTACATGCGTTGGTACTTGGCCGCCATAAGTGTGCCAGGGAAGAAAGTGCAGGAATGCATCATATATTAGCAAATTCATTTGATTCATTGCTGCGTGTTATATGCAGATGACTTAGTGATAATGGACATGACAGAGCGGGGCTTGCAAAAAAAACTGGATACTGTTTATGGATATTGCCTAAAAAAACGCCTCACGGTTAACTTAGAAAAGACCAAAATAATGGTACTGGGAAAAAAAGTCCTACTTGTATTGTAAATTGGGAGAGGTTAGAGTGGAAGAAGTGGATAGATATAAATATTTGGGCATGTGGTTCGACAATAAGTTAAATTGGAAGGATCACTTACAGGCACTCAAAACAAAGGCGCTTGCTTCAGTATGGGGCCTTAAACAATTTAAGCAAAAATATGGAGGTCCTTCCCTGCAGCCAATTTTATCGGCTTTTAATGCATTGGTACGCCCGCAGTTCCAATATGGTGTAGAGGTGTTATATATGGGAGGTAAATTGGATTGGAACTTAGAAGAGGGTAAATGTGTCAAACAGCTGCTAGCACTCCCTGCGGCAACAATGATCCAGGCTGTACGAGTGGAATGTCACCTTACATCCTGGAACTTCCAGAGGATGCAAGCAGTATTGAATTTGTGGCAGAGAATGAATGGGGAGGGGCCTGCCAAAATAGCAAAACTTTTCAAAAAAGAAATAGAGGCTAGTGAACTAAATTGGGCGTCCCAAGCTAGAACCAGGCTAGATAAGTTGTGTGTCACACTATCCTTAGATTCAGACCAATGGAGGTTGGGGCAGCAGATCCCTAAGTCGGCTGCGTGCTATCATTAACTTGAAGGCCCGAGAGGAAGATTTGGGTTATTTGAGGAGCAAATCGTCCTCCCGGTTTTTGATAAACGGGTGAACCAATGACCAAACATTTCCTTATGTCGAGGCCATGCCCAATCCAAAACTTAGAAATACAATCTTGAGATTTAGAGTGGGCCTGAACCCTGTAACACGGATCGGATGATAAAATCTGCAATGACGAATGAGCAAGGTCTGTGTACATGGGGATTGCAAGTAAAATGCAATGGCTCACAAATTTTTTTGGACTGCTTGTGGTTCTTAGAAGAACGGAAAACATTTTTTAAACCCCTTTTTATTGTCTAGGAAATTTTTAGTAGGGATCAAGGGCTTAGCTTATTGATAAATAAGAGATTTTTAAATGTAACATGTGCAATGGGAAGATTTTTAATTGCCATACAGGAGTCACTGAAGGATCTGGTTATATAATTTATTAGGAGTGGGGTTGAAACGTGACGTTACCTATGCTAGGGGATATTCCGGGACCCTGTTTCCTATGGTGGATGCACAAATGTATACCCAATATAAGTGATTCCCTCGCCGATGATGAATTAGGTACCACCTACGGTTTGCATGAGATTCTTTGTTCAATTTTATCTGGATTTTATTGTGTTTTATACTGTTTTAACGTTATAGGGCTTGTACAAAGCAGATTTTAATAGAATGTATTGAAGTTCTTTCTTTTTATGGCTATATAAGCCAAATAAAAATATAATAAACGAACGCTGCGTAGCAAGTTGCATCAAATGTTGCTAAATATGATCCCAAATGTGTTTTGTCTTTTTTACACCTCTGTTTCTTCCACCACCCTACACTTGATGTCTCTTTATGTCACCCGTGCATGATATTTTCACCTTTGCTTTATCCCTGCATCACTCCTCCAATATATTTCTCTTTTTCATGCTTTCACCCACTGTACCTTCTTTATTGCTGTGTGTTGAAGCGTGATGGTGAGAAAGAAGTCTTGGTCACCAAAAGTTAGTGCTGGTGGACACCACCTGAAGCCACTGCACACATTATGTAATTTTTATTATGGACTGAGATAGATTAATATCCATCTCCTGCTTTGAATATACTTTGTTTACACCAGTGAGGGTCACAAGAAAAATGCATTGAAATATGTGATGCCACATATTATCCAATATTTATAGCAATCAGTTTCCTATCTTCAACCCAGCCATGATACAATAAGGAATGGATATTTGATGTGTTATTCTCATAATAGAGCTCCCGCACAAAGAGTTTAATTTAGCACACAGCTGTTACTAGCAATACAACCAACTACACACGCACACACCCACCCCCTGTCACCGTATTCAAAGCACTGTCATACCGCTCACTTATATGATGGAGAAATATTTTCTTGCCACAAGCCCTGAGAAGTTGAAATTAGCATGACAATGGCTCGGAAAGAGGCAGTGTCTGCCTAAATGCACCTGCTCTTCACTTGGGTATAATTGATGTTAATGTTAAACACATGAAGGTATAATCTCTGCAGTAGTGCTAAAGATGAAGACACACCAGAAAGTCAGCCTGTGTTGCTCATTTTCATGGTATCCCAAAATAATATAGACATTTTTCATGCACTATTACTGAATATGTTGCTCTGAATTACCTTAATGTTTCTAATGAATAATTTTATGTTTTACACATAACTGAGGCAACAGACTAGGTGTTGCTGAGAAAACTTATCATTTTCATTTTTATTGTATTTCTACGTGGACTTCATACCTTTATAAGTATAGCTCGAGAGACGGTATATAAGCTATCAGTTAGTTATATATATATATATATATGTATGTATATAGATATATGATCACTGAAAAAAACAAAGGTTACAGGAAGGATGTTATTGGTAGGCTCAGGTTTCACTCATAAAAAAAGACAGTGAAATTCAGCAGTTACAGTTAGCTGAGCTAACCTTAACTTGCACCCCCCACAATGCACTGTTTAGGACCTCACATATTACATCAAACTCATCTCTGGTTTTTGTACGAGTAAAACCTGAGCCTAACTACACTATAATATTATTGTCACCTTGTTTTTTTGTGAATTTCTACAATTTTTTTAAATTCCATTTTCTAACTATAAAGTCTATGTAACCTTTGTTTTTTTCAGTGAAACAAAAATATATATCTATATATATATATATTCACTGAAAAAACATAGGTTTCAGGTACATTATAGTTAGTTGAACATTTAACTCATATAAAACCAGAGAAATTCCCCTTTTAAAGTTAGTTCAGCTAACTATAACTCGTGCACCTGCAACGCACTGCTGATGACGTCACATATTACATTATTCATGACATGGTCCGTGACATCACTGATGACATCACTGATGACATCTCAAATGACACCACTGATGACATTATCCAGTGACTGTGTTTTTCCTTAAAGTTTAAATATGTATTAAATATATGCCAAGGTGCATTGAAGAATGAGTGGGTGTATAAGTGTCTGGATGGAGGATTTATTAGGTGCGTGACTGACTGTTTAAGTGAGTGATTAGATGTGTCTTACTGAATGCATGGGTTAGTGACAAAACTGTATGAATGTTTGTATCAGTCTGTCTGTTGTTGTATAAGCTGCTGCATGGGTTGATCAGTAGCTACATGAGTGACTATATGGGTTATTGATTGGTTGTCTGAGTATTTGTATGGGTGCCTGAGGGTGTGTGTGGGTGGATGGGAGGTGTGTGACTCTGTGCATAGATGTTTGAGTGGTTGATTCACTGTGTGTATGGGTTCAAGAGTGCATGTAGAAACAGCTGTATGGGTGGGTGAGTATGTGTATGGCTGTGTGGGTGAGTGAATGGATGTCTCAATGGTACATGTCCAAGTAACAACATATGTAAAAGGTAGTGTATTTGAGAGTTGAAGTATATAAAAGACTATATGTGAGAGTCAGTGATTGTGAGAGTGGCTGTGTGGATGAGTGTGTACTTGTATCAGTGATTGTATAAGAGAGTATGTATGTGTTTGTTTCTGTTTGAATAAGTGATGTGGTGTGTATAACTGTATAGGTCAGTAAATGGAAATGTGATTGATTCTTTGCATGACTGACTAGATGTGTGAGTAACTCTGGATGAATGGTTGTGTGTGAGTGCAGGTATAGATGTATGATTGCTTATGCTAGTGTTGTATTGATGAGTGACTGCATGTATGTGTGATAGTATGGGTGAATGAGTGGACGTGTGTGTAGACCTAGGAATCAGCGAGTATGTATGTAGTAATTGGTATTGGTGTTTCAATGGTTTCAAAAATGGTAGTCTGTATTTTATAGTGGGTGTATCAAAGGTTATATTAGAGTGTGAGGAGGTGCATCAGATTTTCACGTGGATAATGTCATCAGTGATGTCATTTGAGATGTCATCAGTGATTTCATCCGTGATGTCACTGACCATGTCATCTATGATGTAATATGTGCCATCATCAGCAGTGCATTGCGGGTGTGTGAGTTATAGTTAGCTGAATTAACTATAACAGGGGAATTTCTATGGTTTTGTATGAGAAGAATGTCCAACTAACTATAACGTCCCTGAAAAAAATGTTTTTTTCAGTGAATTTCTAAGGTTTATTAAATGCTAATTTCTAACTATAACATGCCTGAAACCTTTTTTTCCAGTGAATTTCAAAGGTTTTTTAAATGCTAATTTCTAATTATAATGTTCATTAAACCTATGGGATTTTTCTGTGATCTAAATTATCATCCCATTCTCAACATGGTGAAAACTGCCGATATCACCAGTTTTCCAGTGATAGATTTTGCAAAAAAAATTGCCACAAACGAGTGCGACAACTAATGCTAAATATATGCAGAGTAGGCGTTTCCGTGTAACAATAACCCAAAAACACCACTTCTGGATATTTTCAATGATCATCCAAATCTGCGATCCAAAAATAGGAGAAAAGCCACGTTAGCAGTAAGAATTTAACATCTGCCTTTTACTGGTATATATAATTTAAACAAAACAAACAGTTCTATTGGGTATTTCAATTTCTTTTCAAAGTTCCAGAGACAATTTACTTGTAACAGTATCAAATATATTTAGAGAAAGGAAAGTATAACACACACCAGGGTTAGGTTTAAATCATATATTAAAGGTTACATCAAATATTAAAGGCTGTAGCAATATACATATTTAATTGCATAAAAAATGGAATCAAGTTACTGTGGTGACATGTGGTGATAAGTGATACGCAAAAACACTATGTACAAGACAAAAAATGAAGGTGCAGTAAACAAGGGAAGAGAATTTTCTGTTTTTTCTTTACAATTTTCACACATATGACCCAGAGTCCATTTAAGGGTTGCACTGTAATCATGGGCATCGTGTTGAGGGACACTAAGTCACCCCATTATGATTTTTAATTTTACTGGTATAAAGCAGGACGACTACCTACAGTATGAAAGGGAGCCCAGCCCAGAGCCACATCTGAAGACCAACACATGTCATGGAGCTACTGATCATGTAGCTCCGACACCCAAGAAGGCCACAACACCCACCTCCACTACTCCCAGGACCTCCCCATGGACCACCTCCATACTATCACTCAGGCAGAGCAGAACAGGACAGCCGACCTTCCCAAAATGGCATGGCCCCTCATCCACACAATTGCTGAATGTTGGGAGATGAGGCAACCAAGTATGTGTGAAGGACGTAAGTCACCCATCAATAACAATGCACACAATGCCAAGTGTAGCAGTAATGTGGTGGACAGACCACACTTTGCATAGCACAGACCTCTCCATGTGTACATATACTGCTGGTGCTTGTACTGTTGTGGACACAACCATTTCACCTCAGGCAGTGGGGAAGATCTCAGTCATGTAGCTGTGTCGTCCCCCCTGTATGTGGAAGCGGAGTGGGCTGGTCCAACGTATGCCACTCAACCATAGAAGTGTGAATAAATAGGTGAGGGCTCTGGGTGTGGTCCACTTCTGAGTAGGACAACGTGTCTGCCACAGCGGCGGCCCGTACCCTGCCACAAGGTCACCGCTGTGACAGCCAGCCTCCTCGACACAGGCCCCCTACGAACCCAGCAGCACAGGACCACAGAGTTATGTCTGGACAGACTACTGCCTTGGATGTACACTGCGGACAGCAGGGCTCACAATTCATATTGAGTCGCTATTGCAGAATATGCAGTTCAGTAGGCAAAAGACATTGCTCCCAGTGCGGTCTGCCCGGACCACACATCATCGCAGGGTGTGCACACGCTGAGTGCTTCTGGTGCCCCTAACTCAGTAAACCACAAGTCATCACGACGTAGCCTTACTAAGGCAGAATTCATTAGACAAAAGACATTGGTACCAGTGAGGCCCGCCCGGACCATGCATCATCACAGGCTCCGCACACGTTGGTTGCTTCAGGTGCCACTAACTCAGTGCACCACAAGTCATCGCCACGTAGCCTTATTAAGGCAGAATTCTTTAGACAAAAGACATTGCTACCAGTGCGGCCCGCCTGGACCACACATCATCGCAGGCTCCCCATACGCTGGTTGCTCCAGGTGCCACTAACTGTGCAGCTCAACTCAACGCCACATGGCTCTGGGCCCTTGCTGACCATTGCCTCCGGCCTACACTGCGGTCATCAGGGCTCACAATTGAAATTGAGTCTTGAATCATTAATTGCAGAGTCCAGTAGGCAACTAAGTATAATGTCCCTAAAACCTACATAATATCCTTTTAGTATCCTTGCTTCGAGAACTTGTTTTATATCAGTTAAAGCTTTAGTACAATGACCAAATTCATCTTGCAAGTCCAAAAGAACACTGAATGGCAGTGTACACTGCAGACAGCAGAGCTCACAGTTCGAACTCAGTTTTGATTTATTAGTTGCAGAGTGAACTGTACTCTATGTCCTCGGATTTTGTCAATAAGAAGGGACAAAAAGCATTCCTCGATGTCTGTGCTGACTACTGCCTACGATCTACACTGCGGACAGCAGGGCTCACAATTCAGATCGAGTCGCGGTTGCAGATGACTTAGTCCAGTAGGCAACAGACATTGCTCCCAGTGCGGCTCACCCGGACCACGCATTATCGCTGGCTGCGCACACGCTGAGTGATTCAGGTGCCACTAACTCTGTGCAGCTCAAGTCAACACCATGTGGCTGTGGGCCCTTTATGATGACTATCTCGGCCTACAATGCATTCAGCAGAGCTCACAATTCAAGATTAGTACCGATGCAAATTGTGTAAGGGACTATAATCAGTTAAGAAGACCAATTGCTCCCAGTCTGTGCAGCTCAAGTCAAAGCCACGTGCCTGTGGGTCTTTGCTGAATGCTGTCTCTGGCCTACACTGTGGTCAGCAAGGCTCAGAATTCAAATTCAGTCTTGATTAATTAATTTCAGAGTCCAGTAGGCAACTAACTATAACATCCCTGAAACCTAAATATTTTGACAATTTAGTCCATAAATATTTCATCTTTTGTTCCATACACCTACACTGTGGTCAGCAGAGCTCACAATTTGAATTCAGTCTTGATTTATTAATTGCAGACAGAATTGTACTCTATATCCACGGATTTTGTCAAGAGGAAGTGACAAAAAGCATTCCTCGATGTCTGTGCTGACTACTGCCTTCGATCTACACTGCGGACAGCAGGGCTCACAATTCAAATCGAGTTGCGATTGCAGATGACGCAGTCCAGTAGGCAAGAGACATAGCTACCAGTGCCGCCCTCCCAGACCACGCATCAACGCTGGCTGTGCACATGCAGAATGCTTCTGATGCCCCTACCTCAGTGCACCACAACTCATGGACCCTTTATGATAGAATCTTTAGTGTATTATTTCACAGCTGGTGCCCCTACCTTAGTGCAGCACAAATCATAGACTCTTTATGATTGAATCTCTGTGTGTGATTCGATAATTACTGTTGTACTTGTTGCCAGAACCAACCATTCCCTGAGGGCTTGCTTACACTCACCCCACACGCACCCAGCACAGACGTAACTGGACATGTGACCCTAGTAATAAAAAGGGGCTGAGCGCACGTGCCCGTACCCAGTACCAATATCGATCTAACTGTGTCCGTGTGTTGCTTATGTATGCATTATGCTGCCCCTGGGCTCTACCACATCACATTGTGCTGTGGACAGCGCACGCAACCATCTTACCTCTGACAGTGCTGAAAACTTCGGTTATGTAACTTTGTCTCAGTCATTTAATAAGTACATAGGTAGAGATTAGATCATTAGAGTACTGCAAGGAGAGTGTATAGTGAATTTATAAGGGCATGGCAGAGTATTTGGATAAGTACATATGTTGGTGGAGCCTGACCCCTGAGCACAAGCTTGGCTCTAATTGGCTGCCCTCCATGTGAAAACTGAAATTTGGGCTTTGCATGGCCTGTATTGCTATAGCTGGAATACTCCACTGAATGTGCAATAAACATTCATATCCACACAGATATGTCATTTGCACAATCTTTCATGTGTGGAAGTATGGATGCATGTAGGGTCAGTGATTCCCCCTACCTTCCATGTTGGCCATGTTGTGGGAGTTGGGTCACAGGGTGACACATTGGCCCTTGCCGCCCGCGTGCCAGCAACACTACAACAGAGACACCCGTATTAGTACATTCCTCATTCAGCCCAGGACGGAACCACACCCATAGCTCTGGAGTCATTGCTCACAGCCTCACACAGGACTGGCATACGCCAGGCCAGCCCGCTCAGCTTACGCTTCCAGGGAGGAACAACAATGCTACATGTCCGAGGTCTTCCCTGTAGTGATCTGCTGATCACAGGTCTAGGTGATAGCATGCCACAGCCACTCCCTCATGGCTGGTTTACACCCACACCATACCCATGCAGCACAGGTGTCACCGCACATGTGACCCTTCCAATAAAAATGGCCAGGAGCACGTGCTGGAGACCATTTCCATTCCCTCCCATGACTTAAAGTAGAGTTGGTGGCAGCTGAGGCACTTTGCCCGACACGGGCCTCCCACCACGTGGTGATGACTTGAGTTCCACTGAGTTAGTGCCACCAGAGCTGAGTGGGTGTGCAGCCTGTGATGATGTGTGGCCTTGATATACCATCCTGGCAATCAAGACCCGATTTGAATTGTGAGCTCGGCTGGATCACGTGTACCCCAGGCTGAGGAGGTTGCTTTGGCACGTGGTGGGCCCTCTTGGACACACGCCGGTGTCGGAAGGTGAGCAGAGAGGCTTGTTTGCGTAGCAGCAGGCAGTCACCTCTGGGCTGTGGAAGTGGATGGTGTGCGGCAGCCTGGGTGCACAGGGGTGGGCAGACACCTCTGGGCTGTGGGATTGGATAGGGTGCAGCAGCCTGGGTGCGCAGGGGTGGGCAGACACCTCTGGGCAGCGGGAATGGATGGGGTGCAGCAGCCTGGGTGCACAGGGTCGGGACAGCGATGAAGGCGGGTGCAGTTGTATGTTCTCTACCATCACTGATTCTATACTATGTTTCAAATGAGTGGGCTTGAGAGCTGCAGTATGTCCCGGCACATGGTTGGAGACACACCAGTGGCAGGAAGGTGAGCTGTGAGGGTTTTGTCACAGTGTCGGCACTCACTCTCCCTCTCCATCTCTTCCTTTCTCTCTCTCACACTATTTCTCTCTTTCTCTGTCTCTTCCTCTCTCTCTCATTCCTTCTCTCTCACACTGTTTATCTTTTTCTCTCTCTCTTCCTCTCTCTCTCACTCTTTCTCTCTCTCTTCTTCTCTTTCTCACTCTTTCTCTCTGTCTTCCTCTCTCACTCTTTCTTTCTTTCTCTCTCTCTTCCTCTCTTTCTCTCTCTCTCTCCTTTGATGGGCGCATGATGCACAAACTTATCTTGCTTTTTGTCTTGCAGGCTGTGATTCACAGATTGTCGACCCCCTCCGACACGGCCCACCCCCCCCCAAGTGGCAATGACTTGAGTTCCACTGACTTAGTGCCACCAGAGCTGAGCAGGTGTGCAGCCTGCGATGATGCGTGGCATCAATACAGCATCCTGGCAATCAAAACCCGATTTGAATTGTGAGCTCAGCTGAACCGCGTGTAGGCCACGGCTGAGGAGGTTGCTTCGGCATAAGATGGGCCCTCTTGGACACACACTGGTGGTGGAAGGTGAGCAGAGAGGCTTGTTTGCACAGCGGCGGGCAGTCACCTCTGGGTGGTGGGAGTGGATGGTGTGCAGCAGCCTAGGTGCACAGGAGTGGGCAGACACCTCTAGGCGGTGGGAGTGGATGGGGTACAGCAGCCTGGGTGCGCAGAGGCGGACAAACACCTCTGGGTGGCGGGAGTGGATGGGGTGCAGCAGCCTGGCTGAGCAGGGGCAGGGCAGCGATTTAGGCTTGTGCAGATATATGTACTCTGCCATTACTGATTCTATACTATGTTTCAGATAAGTGAGCTTGAGGGCTGCACTGTGTCCAGGCACGTGGTTGGAGACACACTGGTGGCAGAAAGGTGAGCTGTGAGGGTTTTGTCCACAGTGTCGGCTGTCACTCACCCTCTCCATCTCTTCCTTTCTCTATCTCACACTCTTTCTCTCTCTTCCGCTCTCTTACTCTTTCTCTCTTTCTCTCTCTCTTCCTCTCTCTCTCTCACTCTTTCTCTCTCTCTTTCACTCTTTCTCTGTCTTCCTCTCTCTCACACTTTTTCTTTTTATCTCTCTTCCTCTCTCCCACTCTTTCTCTCTCTCTCTCTCTCTCTCTCTCCTTTGATGGGTGCATGATGCACAATCTTATCTTGCTTTTAGTCTTGCAGTCTGTGATTCGCAGATTGTAGAGGGATGACACACCATGGCTGTACCTACTTTTATTTTGTAGTTTTGTTTAACTAAAATGTTTTATTTGCAAATCTATAGATGACTGTGATTCTCATTTGTCCAACCTCACATGCATCTTTTTTATTATATTTGTGCAACATCAGCCGATTTGTTACGTTCCAGATTTCGGAACGTTGCTGTAACATTTGTTTGTTTGGGGGGTTCAGGGAGATGGCGGACAAGGGGCTGGTGGAGGGGGTGTCGGGGCACTGTTGGGTGTCCGAGCTGCATGATTGTTTGCTCCATTGCATCTGTTGTCATTCAGGTGCGGCTGTGGGATGGGCTCCCTTTCATGTTGCAGGTTGTAGTCCGACTTTACACCAGGTCAGAGCAGGTGTAAACTTTCTGGTGCTAACGCACCTTATTGCCTGTTTTGTATTCTCTTCAACGATCTTGCTGGTGGTTGAGATAGTTGCGAAGTGGTGTGTTTGCTGCTTTGGCAGGGGAACGCCCATTCTGCATCTCATTAGCGATTTGCCATCGTCATCCGTGATGATGCTTTTTCAGGCTGCTATCGTTGGTAAACTGGTGATACGGGCTGTTTGTACAAGCTTGTGAATGGTGCGTTAAATGTATCACCATTGGCCTTGGACACCTTTGGACTCACCTGTGCTGTCACCCGGTTTGGGGCTGCTGCTGGGGCCTGGCTTGTCTCCTGCAATGACGCGGAGTGTGGGGAAGGCTCTGCACCCGCGACTCCTGATTCCTGAGCCGGCTGCTCCTGGGGACTACACCTCCCAGGCTACCCTGCGTGGCGCATTCCACCAGCTGCAGCAGAAGTGCTCGGAGGCGCTTAAATCAAACGGCCACCTCCCGCAGCGCGGGACGCGAGCGGGCGTGCCTGTCCACGCCCGTCAGGGTCCGGAAGAGGCCGGACTGGCCCACCCCCCTGTCATCTTGCCTCCGAGGCTCAAGGTACTGTGTGTGCATGCGGGACTATTTGTGATATCAATCTGGGAACGCTCGCATTGCTCCTTCCCTTATTCTCTAATTCCTGAGGGACTATCGACCACTGACTACAGAGGACATAATGGGCAAAAGGAAATGAATGGAAGGGGGGGGGCAGTGGTGAATAGGAAAGGGAAAAAAGT
Organism: Lissotriton helveticus; assembly: GCF_964261635.1. Taxonomy (NCBI): domain Eukaryota; kingdom Metazoa; phylum Chordata; class Amphibia; order Caudata; family Salamandridae; genus Lissotriton; species Lissotriton helveticus. The sequence continues at coordinate 946,409,680 of NC_136063.1, forward strand.
AAAAAAAATAAGTCATGGGGCGAATAATTGTGTTATTGATAGAATAGAGGTTATAGTCTCTGAATGTGAAGAGATTCTAGGGGTTAATAACGGTGTATCCGGCACTGGTTCAGATCAACAAGAGCGTGAATTAGCCAGTAATCCCCAGCGTACAATCCCACCGATGTTCAGAAAACAGGCCCAACTGACTGTAAATCCAGATCTACACATCCCCTGAGTAGAAACCTCAACAGCTCCCTCCCTTCACACCATTATCCAAGCTATTCACTCCAAGGGCTATAAGTAGCAATTCAGGCAATAAAAATGCTTCCCCCATTCACTGTGCCAATAGATTCGCCGTACTGGAGCATATGCCTGAGGGATGTGTCACCCAGGAAGTGAATGTCTGTAGCTATTCTGGGTCCGATATTCTGGTAAACAGATGTGGCTGCAGGGACTTGAACATGGGGCTATTAAGGAAAGTGGAGTCTCTACAAAATGAGGTGGAACAGTTAAGGAAGATGGTGATGGCTTTAAACAGTAGGTCAGCACCCCCTGCTTTCGCTACAATCCCATCAGTACAGTCTCCCCCTTTGGTACGCCCTCCTCATAGGGGTGGTTTAGTTAGTTTAGTAAGCAATGTACCACTAGAAAGAGGAGATGTTATTACCTACAGGCTCCGTGATTTAAGAAATGTAGCACCCCTAGTGGCTATTGAACTTAGGTTGGGAAAAGCCAATGCTGACCCATTTAAAGCACCGAGGGCGCTACAGATCTCATCTTCCCTTATCAATACGAGGCATAGGGTGCAACCCCCCTTGGACATACCCTGGGATATAACCAGGGACCCTCGGGCAACAGTGTACATGGTGAAAGTGCCAAAACCCCTGAGTAGACATGGTTATGAAAAGAGTGATTCCCTTTGTGATAAGGCAATACATTGGCTTCGTCACGTAAGGTGTTGCAGGTCCATAATACGCGAGGATATCCTCGGAGTGAGGAGGATTACCTTGCGAAATTCAGAGTTAGATTGTGTTGAGCTGAAGCTAAAGGAAGCAACCCTTGCTGACAATTTGCTGGCCCTGGAGTTTCGCACCTCTGCCCCTGATCACTCAGCCATCCAAATCAGACATATGCCACTGTGGGTGGCATCGGGTGTGGCAGGCAAAGAAAATTCTGGGAACAGGGGAGTGGGGTCTGGGTTGAACAAGGTCGATTGACTAAAACCAAGGGATATTGAGAATGGTATTACAACTGTAACACCAGGTAGGCTCAGGAGGTAAGAACCACCAGTACAACCCTTAGTTTTAGGAACCCTTTTGGGACATGGTCTGGATGCACGAAGTGCCCAGGACAGACCCTGTGTCTTAAACAGCGTAGTAGTAGAAACCATGAACAAAAGGCCTAAGCCAGTAACCCTCAACATTCTCTCCTGGAACATTGCAGGGTTACAGAAGAAACTCCATCTCCCAGAATGTCATAGATTTGTTGAGAAATACGAAGTATGCCTATTCCAGGAGACATGGAGTTTAACTCCCTTACATAAATCAGGTTATATTTTTTATTGCATCCCTGCATTTAGTTCTGGCAAAGGGCGCCCATCAGGGGGACTGCAAATTTGGATTAGTATAGCCCTCAACTGGACGATTTCTACCCACACCAGTTTTTCAAGGGACATCCTGCATCTGACCATTAGGGGCGCATCTAATGGTTCGGTCCTATAACTATTTAATATCTATGCAAGAGGTTCACCAGGCACCCAAAGATCTCCCGCTAGATCCTCTTTAGAGAGTATGTTAGCAAACAGTTCGCCACATTCCAATACTATATTAGCTGGGGATTTCAATGTCACTTTCGAACCGCTGAGTGCGGGTGACCCTTTAGGAACTGCTGAAGAGGATGCAAAATGGGCCATCCCACCCCTTAGTTTGGATCCTATCAAAAAGTGGTCCCAGCGAGCCATCCAAATTAACGCTCCTACTCTGGAATATGGCCTAAGAGCGGTTAATGGGAGAACACGCTCCGATTTAATCGAAGCCACCACTTTTTTTTTATTTCAAGAAATTTTTATTGAATATTTCAGTAAAACAATTAATATCCTGAGAAAAACATTACATGTGCTGTCGAGGGTACATCTGAGCAGGGATAGTGACATATTGTTGAATACGATAGATCAAGTATTAGCACGGATAATCCAGAAGGACAGTGTTACATACAGATGTGACCGGACATTTGTTTGTATCTCAACAATTTCAAGAGGCCTCATTAAGATGGAGGCCAAGAGGAAGAGGAAGAGTGAGAGAATATAGGCCTATATAAGGAGAGGCCAGGAAGAAGGGGAGAGAAGGAGAGAAGAAGGAGGTGTGCCACCATGGGATCAACAGTTCCGACCAGTCCAGTGTTATCCGGTTGTGTATGTCCTGATCGATTTAGAAGTGCATCAAGGGTTATGGGTGGTCCGTAGAGGTGACTATTCATGGAGGTTTATGAGTGTCAAAATTAATATCAAGTGTGTTCCACATTTTCCTTTGTGGGGGTCGCCATGGTGTGGTCTGGAGCGTGATTTTGTCTGCCCCTCGGAGGTTAATCACCCAGTTAAGCCAACAGGCATAGCTCGCTTTTTTGGTATCTTTCCAGTTATTTCGTACGACCTTAACCGCCGCCATAAGTAGGAGGTCTAGTAGGGCTCTGTCTGGTTCAGAGAGCTGTGTTTCTTTAACAGTGCCGAACACAAGATAAGGGAGTTCCTTGGGAGGTGTAATGTTGAACAGATTGTGGATGAACATGAATACTTTGTCCCAATAGGATGAGACGCAGTCGCATTGGAGGATAAGGTGGTCCAAATCACCTTCAGCGTGTTTGCAGTTCCAACAGAAAGCATCAGGGCTAATTTTGTGAGAGTAGAGACGGGCGGGCGTCCAGAAGACCCTATGCATAAGCCAGTATTTGGTTTGTGATAGTGTAGGGCTTATTTTGTGGCTCATACAGGATCTCCAAGTCGCGGCCCATTCCGGCTCAGTGATGTGAAAAGAGGCCAGCGAGGACCAGAATTGTGTAGTTTTTTCATTTAATTTGGAGGATTGTGGACTCAGTAATTTGTACAGCCGAGAAACTTGGTGGCCTAGTCTAATTAGGCTGGAGAAAAATGTGAGGATTGCTGGTGGTGTGTGGGACAAGCCCGCTCTTGTAATGGCAGATTTAATATTTAGAAATAAATAAAAATCGGAATCATTAATCCCGAATTTCGCCTGGAGTCCTGAAAAGGGCAAGGAGTATGCACCAACGTAGAGTTGGTGGGGGAAGAGGATCCCATTTTTAATCCAAGAGAGGTTGTATAGCGGCTTGCCTTTATATGTGATGTTAGGGTTCTTCCATATCGACTCCCATCTAGATCTTCTTATAGTTGTGTCTAACAGTTTGTCGATTTTAAATAGAGCTAGCTTGGTGTTAATAAATATGGATTTTGAGCAGGGGATTTGACTCGCCTTCATCGATAGGATCGAGATGGGATGAATGTCTCCCAGAACAGCTGATTCTATATCTAACCACACAGGCGAGTAGTCTGCGGGGGGGGACAGCCAATAGGAACCTTGTTTAGCTAAGAAGGCTACTTGATATCTCTTGAAGGCCGGAAGGCTGACACCGCCTATGGTTTTATCTAGTCTAAGTTTCTGCAGGCTGATACAAGCTTTTTTCCCTTTCCAGAGAAAGTTAGTAAGGGCCTTGTCCACTTTGTGGTGGAAGTCTTGCGACAGCAGCAGAGGGAGCATGGTGATCAAATAATTTACCAATGGTGTAATCATCATCTTGATGGTCTCGACCCTACCCCACCAAGTGATGAAACGGGGCGACCATCCGTCCAATTGCTTTTTAATTTTTTCAAGAGTAAGGTTTTCATTGTGCTGGAGGGTCTCAATGATGGAGCTGCCGAATTCTACACCTAAGTATTTTATATAACTATTTTGCCAGATGAGTCCCGATTCTCCCAGCACCTCTTTGTTAGTGAATATGTTAAGAGGTTTAACCTCTGACTTATCGCGATTTAGTTTATATCCCGAGTGTGCGGAGTAGGATACAATATTCCATTAGTGCAGCTATAGAGATTTCTGGCTGTTCAGTAACCACCAAAATATCGTCCGCATAAGCAGCTAATTTTATTCTCTTATCCCCAAACGTAATCCCACTGATGTTGATGTTTTGCTGTATGTCGCGAATGAGTGGCTCTAATGCTAGCAGAAAGAGGGCGGGTGATAAGGGGCAACCCTGCCTGGTCCCCTGCTCTAGTTGAAATGGTTCTGATAGTGAACTATTTATGGTGATTCTAGCGGAAGGACAGGCATAAAGCGCCATTACCATGTTTATATATGGGTCTCCCAAGTTAAATGTTTGCATACACTGGCGCAGAAAGGGCCACGACACCCTATCGAACGCCTTCTCCGCATCCAGGGTAATAGCTACAGCGGGGGCGTCAGAGATTTTTGATTTCTCTAATACGTGACATAAGAGCCTTGTGTTGTCACTCAATAGTCTGTGTTATAAGAATCCTACTTGGGAGCTACTGATTAGAGTTGGTAAGATGGAGTTTAGTCTACAGGCTAGTGTCTTCGCGTAAATCTTACAATCTAAGTTTATGAGAGAAATCGGCCTATAGTTTTTCGTCAACATTGGGTCCTTCCCGTCTTTTGGTATCACTATTATTGTCGCCTCGCTCATTGAAGGGGTGATTTTGTTTTTTTGTGAGAAGGACAGGAACAGCTTGAGGAGTGAGGGATTGAGTTGATGCTCGAAAGTCTTATAAAAATCAGCTGTAAAACCATCAGGTCCTGGAGCTTTATTATTCTTTAGTGACCTGACCACGTTCGAGATTTCTTTAAGAGTGAATGGAGCCCCTAGTTTCATCTTTTCCGCCTCGGATATGCTGGGTAGGTGTATTGATTTTAAATAGTTGGAGCATGCCTCTTGGTTGAATTGTGTTTTGTTCTTATAAAGTTCCTCATAGAATGACCGGAAGGTGCGAAGGATATCCTTCTGTTTGGTTAAGGTATTGTCGGTCTGGTCTTTGATAGAGGTGATGTGAAATTGTTTCCTTTTGTGCTTAAGATAGGATGCTAGTAGTTTCCCCGCTTTGTTACCTTCACAGAGTTTCAGCGCCTTAAATTTATTAATCCATACTCCCGCCCTTTTGCTTAGGATGGCATTATAATTATATTTCAAGTTTGTCAGGCGGTCAAGAACCGTCTTGTCATTTAAGTTAGAGGTGTGGTAAGATTCTAGTTGCCTAATTTCTTTTTCTAGGGAGTCTAGTTCAGAGTTCAGTTTCTTGTTCATACGAGCTCTAATTCCTATTAGTGTGCCTCTTATCGTGGCCTTAAAGGTGTCCCAAACCATTGCGTTATCTGCATCAGGGTGGGCGTTTATCTCGAAATATTCTTGAATTGCGAGTTCTATAATTTTCCTGTTCTCAAGGACCAGCAAAATCTTTTCATTGAGACGCCACCTCTTAGGAGGGATAAGTGTGTGTGACCCTGCTAGTTTCATGTGTATGCAGGAGTGGTCTGACACCAAGATCGGAGCTATACCTGTTTCGTCGATAAGGTGTGTGAAGGGGTTCGAGATCAATAAATAGTCTATCCTCGAGTAGGAATTGTGTGGATGGGAGTAGAAGGTGTAGTCACGACCATCTGGGTGTTGTAAGCGCCACGAGTCATGTAGGTGAAATTTAGAGCATAAACGTGACAGCGCTCCATGAGAGCGTGAGGGTTGGTAAGTACACTTAGATTGCCTGTCTAGTAGGGGATCGAGTGGGAGATTAAAGTCTCCGCCCACCACCAGAAGCTCGTCTTGGGGTATTTCCTCCAGTTCTTTCGAGACATATTCCCAAAAATCAGGGAGATCAGCGTTTGGCCCATAGATGTTTGCCACGTGTATATGGTCTTCATCTCTTTGGAGATGAACGATGCTTAGCCTACCTTCTTCGTCTGTAGAATGAGAAATCAGGGCTAGATTTGACTTTTTGGCGATAAGGGTGATCACCCCTCTTTTTTTGTGAGTAGCAGGGGAACATAGTGTGTGGGATGTCCAAGATTGTTTAAAGAATTCTGCATCTTCCTGGGATAGTCTGGTCTCCTGGTGGAGGATTATATCCCCTTTTGACTTAGCAAGATAATCTAAAATCTTTTTTTGTTTGACTGGGTGATTAAGCCCCTTAACATTTTGTAGTGTAGCTCCTATTTTCCCAATAGGCTCTGCGCATTGGAATAGTACCTACGGCAGTAAAGACCTAGGCCAGACGTTAACTAGGTCTACTACTGTCGATACTAGACTTAATTTTTGGGTTTGCCAGCTAAGCTCAGAGTTCGCTAGAAACTTTCTCGAATGTTCAAGGAAGGATTAACTCCCCTGATTAGACAAGAAGGGATTTAGTTTCTGACAACCATAGAACATGACAACTTTGCTCTCCCCTAATCAAGAGTCAATCTCAAGAGTCGTGTGAGCACAAGGCAATTATTTTACTCAGTCAGTACGTGCATTCTTAGTCTCATCAGAATGTAGAGAAAAGGAAGAGACGGGCGTGTTCAATAAAAGATGTTATTTATTGATCAGTCTCTTTTCTCGTACAAGAGAAATGGATCGATATTATTGCAATACTTATAGTTAAGTAAAGTGCATACATTAGAAGCAATAGTATAAAATAATACTGTAAAAACATTGATATGGTTTCTGAGCCATACGATGTTTAAAATGATTAAAATATATTTACATACACATATACATTTGACTAAACGTACTCAACTGGTGTTTCTAAATACGCCTACCCCGTGTACCTGACCTAAGTCTAATGCGTGGTCGGGAATAGAAAGTTACAGTTTAAGTTAAGTTTGTTTTTGCCAAGTGAATAACTAAAGAATTCTCTGTGAGGGGTTATTCAGTTCTGTACCTGGAAGTTAGGATGAATGAGGAATGGTATCTCTTTCTCTGCTCTCGATATTCCAGGCTGCCTGCGAGGGCTGCCCAGAAGCGCCGGTGCTGGGTCTCTCGGCTTGAGATAGCAGCGCGTCTCTCAGCGCGTCAGGAAGGCGGGGCTGCTGCCTGCGGGGTCTGCTTCTGCTCTCGGCTTCGGCAAGTATGGCTGCTCCGTCTTGTCACCACGCGTGTGTTTGCATAGGGCAAGGTCGGCAATATTTATACCTTAAAGGTGCCGAGATTGACGTAAGGATGGACATAGGTACGTCAATAAAGATGTCATACGACTTGCTCGTTAGCACATTCTTTTGCAAAAGTTCTCTGTGAAATCAAAACAATGGCCGCACGGATTATCCAGGTTGTCATAGGTTTGATTTGTTATGAGAACGTCGTATGCCTTATCAGGGGCTGGAGGAATGTCGCTTGTCTAATTAGATCTCAAGCGTTATGACCTAATCAGATAACACGTTCCTGTGCCGTAGTGTGACTGCGTCAGATAACGGTATCTGCATCATGGGGGATTTCTTGCCTCATGGGCTGACTGTTAGTTAACTTGATAGTTAGTTTAACCAGAATAGGGTCAGGAATAGGGGGATCGATTCAGAACCTATAGAAATACACGACACCCACTCCACGCTAACTATGGTCATATCTACTAATCTATGCATAGTATAACATAGTACAACATACTATAGAGTATAGTGTATACCTTACCACCCCAAAATACATAAATGCATTTTGAAATTTTCAAATATACTGAAAAATTGCAGTCATATATATTGTATGCACTTAAGCTATGAATTAAATGCAAAAGTAAACACGTATTGTTATGCATTATTGCTTTTTGGTATATGAGAAATACACATGAAATGGCTCTTAATATGGCTATACAGAAAGGAAGGTCGAGACCATTTCATCACATAATAAAATATTTGTGAACATACCAGCGGGCAGCTAAAGTCTATATAAAGTATCCTAAAACTAGAAATCTTAGTTCTCTAGGAATAGTTTCTTACTTTAAGCAGAAGATCAGTGTCCCGGGGAAAAAATATATAGAAAAATATTTTAAGGGCTTGCTGAAAAAAGTTGCTGTCCGTGAACTGGATTGTAATTGTTCATGTGACTTTATTTTTAAAGTTGAAGGCCGAATTCAGGGAACGCCGTGTGCGAGTTTACTCAAAAGTCTCTATTTCTGTTCCGGAGAGAACATCATATCATTCAGGCTTTCGAAAAAACTGTCAACAGCTTCATGGGAAAGTTCCACTAAGTCGGAAATAGGGGTAACCATGCATTCATGCGCATGATTGTCTCCATTGACATTCTGATTAGCATTGCTGACAGAAGGTCGTACCTGTTCGATGCTGCTTTCATCTTGAACTTCACTACTCTTCAATCGTAGTGGTGAAGATTCCAGGAATGCCGTCATCAGAATTGGCAGCCTTTGAGGGCAGCACAGTGCGTGAACCTTGGTAGGAACCAACAGTGTATCTGCATCCACCGGCGCATCCGATTGTAGCGTCAGACAGGTGTCTAACACGCATTCTTCTCCGCATAGCAGACACCTTAGTACAGGTAAAACACACCTTTGCCACATTGGTCGAAATGATAGAAACCAAGTCATGTTTAGGTCTCTAAGCCGGGAGAGTCCCAGGATTTTTGATATCCGGTCCCGGTATCCAATGGCTAGGATCGTATCTTCCATTGTCGCGAGAGTTTGATCTGTGACATGGGTTGCCATAACGAAAAATAAGGACTAGGAATAGGATTCCTGCAATTAGTCCCAGGATCAGGGGAAGTCCGCCAAAAATCGAATGGACGAAATCTGGAAAAATACCCAGTATGGCTTTGAATGGTGTTAATGCCATCGAAAATACTGTCTTAAATACCTTTGAGACCCCAGTGGTATCAGAAATATTTAAGATTTCGCTCAGGATTTCCGCGAAATGTACGGGGGAATTAGTTGATAATAATGTATGTATCTCTGCAGTCGTCCTTGCGACTTGTAGATCATACGTTTCTTTAGATGACGTGAGCCTTGTAGGCGTCTGAAGAAGCACTGTTTTCATTCTGCTTAAAGTGTCTATTCGAATAGAAGTAATTTTCAAACCGGGCCATGCCCTTGCCTCCCTGTCTGGTAAGGAGCTGGGGAACAAAGAACGTCCACAGCACTTGACCTTCGCCGTCGTGGTGACGAGATAAGGAGTCCCGGGCATAAGACTACAACATCTGCGGTCTACAATAAGAATGTAACTACCATTATAGAGTCTTTGAAAGAATGGTTCTATTTCAGTTGCAGGTGCGCCTTGCTGGTGACATGAAAGGTTGTATGAATTCCCTTCACAGGCTCCGTGCAAACTAATACCGTTACACAGAAGCGTGCCGCTTAGTGACATAGCACAATTGTTGCCACTAAGAAACACTTTCTGTCCTTTGTTACTGACACATGCATGTGAATAGGGCAGGTTCCAAGTTGTTTTAAGGTACCCCTTTCCCAATTTCTCGTACATGCCAGCCTGTATATATTTTTGGCAGTATTGAAACCTGAAGGTTGAGATTGGAATATTTATGATTCCGTGGATTATCCATTCACTGACAGGTCGTTCTGACATTGTCATTGGTAATCTTTCTAGTTTTTCAATGCTCAAGATTGTATAATCAGCACCCTTCTGCGCCATACCGATTTGTCTATCAGTAAGGTTAAAGATTTGGAATAGTGACGTTGTGTTGATTAAACGCCAAGGCACATAGCCTGAACGCAGATTTTGTAACGTCCAGCCAAGCTGTACAATAGAGCGCAATTGTGACTGTCCATGTTGTAATAACAGTAAGTCTTGCGATAATATATCGATTGCTGAAGACACAATGCTGTCCAATGAAAAAATTCTGGAGGACAGAGTCATTAACCCATTGTCCACTACAGAAAGTGATTTTTCCAAATTAATACGGTCAATTTCCCGTATTCTTTCTGCTGTTTCAATTTGAGTAACCTTCCAGGCCTCATTGTATGCTGCATATACAGAGGCTGCTATGAAACGCTTTTGACGCTGTTTGCGTGGTCCCAGTATGAAATCACGCAAGTCAGCACCATCAGTAAGTAAAGTTAGGTGTTGCTTAATTTCAGGCAGTGTGGAAGTTTGTAGCCATTGAAGGCATAATTTGCCCACACTGTAGGTTGTTATTATCCCTGGGTGATGTCTTTGGGGATATCTAGGGTCTGGCCTGGTCATTTTGAAACCCTGTGTTTTATTCAGGAATCTATCTTGACAGTTATTTGTATCTGTGGGCCAGATCAACCATTGTTTCCAATCAGGATGTGTTCTGTTTTGGTTAAGTATATGGTTTATGTCTATTCCTTCATCTGTATCAGAGTTATTGCTAAACATTGTTGGCTTTGGAATAGACAGGTTATTTAAATCTTTGATTTTGGCTAAGCCAAGACAGGTGGTTTGTTGAACAGTGTCATTTAAAAATATCATTTGTTCTGGGATCATGCAGGCTCTAAACAAAGCTTCTATACCCTGTACTTGCCATTCTTTTGTACCCCAAACACTTTTCAAATCAACATTTTTGTCCCAATAATCAAATCCAAATGTATTCATTTTTTCAAAGAATGAATCTGAATATATCAATTTTGTGTTGGTTATCATGGTTTTCATCCCTGTCTTGTTTGACAATTTGTAATAAAATGTTTCAGCATTAGTTATGTTAAAACCTGAAAAATATGAATATTTGTCATAAACGGTTCTTGAACTCCCTTTTGGAGGTGTTGCACAATGTTCCCATTGATTATAATTTAAAACATTTCTAGGTTGTGCAGATTTATGCAAAAAATGGTTACCATAATGGTTATAGCAATACATACTATCATAATTTGTAGAACCTTGCAAATAATCATGTTTTGTAAATTTAGCAGACATTACTAAGTCAGACATCATATTGTTTATACTTTCAAAGTCCCAATCATCAGCAAATGAGTTTGGTTTTGCAAAGTCACTCAAGGAGATCTTGATTTGGTGTGGATATTTCAGGATCTCGACCGGACCATAAATTTCATAGTCAGTGTTGTCCCAGGCTACCCCACCAGGTATTGGAATTGCTGTGAAGTTGGCTGAAGAAAGTTCTGAAGAAAGTTCTCGTTTCTCGACGTGTGAAGATGTGTGTGGTTTGAGGACCAAGTTGATGTTCTGACTTGCTGTGTCCATTTTAGCATATTTTCCCTCAATGAAGCGTCCCAAGGTAAATACCATGATGAGCCAAAGTATGAGGATAAATGCACCAAAACCCACCCAAAATTCAATCCATGGAGTAACCAGATATGTTTCTTTCAGTTGTTTCAAAAGTTCCTTAGCTTTGTATTTAAAGGATTTTGATGATGGCTGTGTCTTTTGTTCGCTGAAACCTTCAGAGGGATCATCGAAGTTGATGAAGTAACCAGATGCAGTTCTGTCAATTGTTCCAATTGGTTCAGGATTTTTGTTTCTTGCATTTTCACTTGGAACTTCATTGTAGATTGGTGTTTCTCTGCTAAATGTCTTTATTTGGGTTTTCAGAGGTCTGAGTTCTATTGCATTGTTGCATAGTCCTTGTTGTTCTTCTTTAGGCGTTTCGAATGTGATGAGCCTCTTTGTTAGGACCTCTGTACTGGTAGCAAACCTTGGTGTTCTGCTACTTATTGGGAGTCCACTTGGCCTACTGTTTGTTATCGGCCACATGTTGTGGTTTTACCAGGTCGATGGATACAACTCGGTTCTCCTTTTTTCCAGCAAGTGGCGGTAGTACAACTGATCTTGTCCCGTTGACAGACAAGACAGGAACTGCTTTTCTGTAAGAAGGCCCAAATTCCTTCTTTACCGCGATCTTCTCCCTGACTAGATCCCCGACTTTTGGAATCCAGACAGGTCTTGCTGGGACAGGTGGTGATTCTTCAGTGGTTGTTGGCTGTTGTTTCAACTGTATGTTGCTCAGGTCTTTTCTTGTTTTGTTTAAGTCCTGCAAAATAGCCAAACGGTCTTTGACATCAAAGGTTTTTTCTATTACCACTGAAGTCTGACTATCAAGGTCAGAGATCAACATCCTAGTTCCGAATAATAATTCGTACGGACTGAATCCCTTCAGAGAATTTCTTGGCAAGTTATTTAGACTACGTTGGACACTTATTAGATGTTTGACCCACCCAGCTCCCGAACCTAATACCTTTGCCGTTATAGATTGCTTTATGTCACGGTTTTTTCTTTCAACAATTCCGTTCCCCTCAGGGTGAAATGGACAAGAGTACCGCAATTGCACGCCCATGCTGACCATGGCCTCCTTATAAGCCCGAGAGCTAAAAGCAGGACCATTGTCCGAATGCAGAATGCCAATTGCGTATGTGCCGATAAAGACTCGCAAATCTTTTATAACAGTTCTGGCGTCAGCCGTTCGCTGGGGCCACATCCATATGAATCTCGTGCATGAGTCCACTGCGACCAATATATATTTATAGTTACCATCCCTTTGTAAGGGACCGCAGTGGTCTAGATAAACACAGGCTAATGGTTTATCCGAGATTAGAAGGGGCGTCTGCGCTGGTCGTCTCACCGTTGATACTTTCATTCTTTGACATATTTCACATTCTAAAACATAGTTCCTTGTTTGTCTTCTCATGTGTGGCCACCAGTATCTCTGTTTTAACAATGATACTGTGGCTGAGACGCCAGCATGTACAGAAGCAAGCCCTTCGTGTGCCGCTATTATCAGTCCTAACCTATGTTCCATGTTTGGAATTGCCCTATCCCCCACTCCAGGGATTCGAGCAAAAGGAACATTGTTTGTATCAGTTATGTATGAGTATTTTACTGGAAAGCCTTTAGGGAGTGGTTCTATCGAATCCTTTTCTGAAGCGCTGACAGCTTGTAAAATTTCGCTGTCTATTTTTGTTTTTGACCGGGTGACGGCAGCTACGGAAGCCGTTTGCACAGCTGCCTTCGCGGCCTCATCAGCCAATGAATTCCCTGCAACGTGAACGCCATCACGTTGATGACTCAGTGTATGTATCACGTGAGTCTTTGGTAGTTCTTTTTGTAAAAGAGCTACTTGTTCCCAGAGCATTTTATGCTTGATTGTGCCACCTTTCGCATCCTTGAAACCATTCTGAAGCCAGATCTGCAAGTATTCATTATAAGATTGAACGCAATAATACGAATCGCACACTATGAGCGTGGGGAATTCTCGATCGGTATTTTCAAGCGCCATCTTGAATGCTAGTAATTCAGCTCGCTGAGCTGTACAATCTCCTAGGGATTGTGTTTTAGTGAGGGTTGGTTTAAATTTCCCTTCGTGCCAACGACCTTTAACAATCGCGCACGCAGCACTGTAAGCTTGTTTACCCCCTACTGCGGGTTGTGCTGATCCGTCTGTATATATTATACAGCCGTAGTCATCTAGAGGCAGAATTTCGGTTGGCGGAGGACATTCAAATTCATATTGGAGAAATTCTTGTGTTTTTAAATAAGGATCAAATTCGTACATCACGTCTGTTGCAGCAAGAGAGTTAGCCCATTGTATCCATCTTGGATGGAGTGCTTTAGCATTTGGAATGCTTGCCTTTGTTACCGCCTCTAAGGCTGGTATTGGTGTCACGATTATTATTCGTTTACCTTGTGCCAGGGCTCGTTCTTTTGCTATAGCTGTCTGTGTTGCTGTAAGAATTTTTTCCGTTGGGCTAAATTTCATTTCAGCCTTAGTGTACAAGTGTGATTTGAATGCAATTGGTACCTTTTCTCCCTCATTAGAGGTCAGGTATGTGAATCCGCATTTCCCTGGGATCACTCGGATCACAAGGTTGCGTGTATTATCACGGGTTTCTAATTTTGTCTTAATTAGCATGTCTGTTTGTAAGGATCTCAAAATTTCTGTGTGTGTTTGAGTCCAACTGGATCTTTTAAAGTCTGGTTTAATTAGATCATAAAGGGGCTTGACCCTTTCTGCGTAATTTGCAATGTATGTTCTTCCGAAATTTAGGAAGCCTAGAATTGACTGTAGGTTTTTTAGTGTTTTGGGAGCTTGGATTACGGCACATTTCTCTAGGAAATTGTCTGCCAGGCTTTTGCCTTCACTTGATAACTCATATCCTAAGAATAGGACTGTCAGATGGGCAATTCTGGACTTTTTGAAGTTGAATTTGTAACCCTCTGCAGCGAAACCAAGTATTATGGTGTTCACTCTTTTCAAGTGAGTCTCCAAGTCATCATCTGTTAAGTAAATGTCATCGACATAAGATAATGCTTCATCATCATATAGTTGTAGTAATTCTGTTACTCTTGCTGAGAATACCCCCGGGCTGTTCTTGTACCCCTGGGCTAACCGACAGAATTGTTTTTGAGTGCCATTTACTGAGAAAGCTGTTAAATATCTGCTCTCTGGTGCTATGTTTTGACAAAAGAATCCATTGGAGATGTCCAAGGTTGTTTTGTATTTTTTGCGCACTATGTTATTCATTAGTGCAGCACTGTGTGAGTTTTGCACTGCAAAAGTTTTGCAACATGTGTTAAGGTGTCGGTAATCCAAAACTAGACGGTATGAATTGTCTGGTTTGGAGACCGGAAACAAAGGATTGTTCATTTGTGAGGTGCAAGTTTCAATCACCCCCTGGTATTCTAGCTGATCTAGTATTTCATTTACTTGTTTTTTAGCTTCTTGCTTAATTGGGTACTGCCTTTGTGCAGTTGGTTGTGATTTTAGCTGGATTTTGTGAGGAGGAGAGTCCTCATCCCATCCTACATGATTTTTGTATAAAGCAGGTGCTAAGGCCACTGCCCACTTTCTAGCAAGTGTGTATTTTTTATGAATCGGTATTTGATTCGAGAAGGCAGGCATAATTACTTCTTCGCCATGAGGGCACTCCCTGACAAACTCTGGTGGCCAGTCTTTTTCAGCTAGAAGGATGTCATAGCCCTTGGATAGGTTATCCCAAAATAGTCCCCTTATTTTCCTAGTCTTATCTCCCTCTATACGTAATGTTATCTCGTATATTTTGTGGGGCTTGCTAACTCTGGTATCTGCAGTTTCCACTTGAAGGTATTCATTCGTGTCCACTGTCTCCAGATGATTCATAAGGACTTTGCGAGCTATGCTCACCTCTGCTGCGCTGTCTAGCATTGTCTGAGCCCACTCTCCGTTTTTCAGTTGTGTCCTCAGTATTCTCGGCATTGTTAACTACCTTGATACTGGCTACCTTCTTTTTTGGAAATTGTGATTTCTTTTTCAGTTGAGCAGGTTCGTTGTCTTTGGACTTGGCGTGCTCTTCTGATCGTCCTCTTCTTTCCGATTTCTGCGAGGAATTCTGAAAAGATTGAGAGGGACGTGTATCAATGTCTTGATATCTATCAGGTTTTTTAATATTATCCCTATTTCTAAGGTTATATCTATTCCCAGAGGGTTCACTCTGGGGTGACCTTTGTCTCGGGTTTGGAGATTTCTCTCTTCGCCTAGGAGACCTTCCTCTGGACTGGAATTTCTTTTCTTTAGGATTGGATTGTTTGTTCCCATCCCAGTTCTTTTTTGGTGAATTATTATTATTATTAAAAAACATTTTTTCTGGACTTGTAGTCAGTTGCGGTTTTACTGGTATTCCACCTAGACTATCTCTGCCTAGTTCTTCATAGGATTTTTCTATGATTCTGGCAATTTCAGCTGGTTGGTCTGCTATATCTGTCTCTTTTAACCTCTGGCGGATCGCCACGTTTGCTGCTTCACCCTTTATGTTGGCTAGTAATATAGCCGAGACCTGCTTGAAGTCTTTCAGTAATTTCATACCAAGAGTTAAAGCAGGTTCTGGACCGTATTCATCTTGAATTTGTTTAAGCACATCTGGTATTACCGAAATGGATGGAACACCGTGCGTTTTTGTATAGATGGAAGCAAAGACTGTACCCCAAGTGTCACAGTCCTCAATGTGTGGTGCGATTCCCATTGGGAGACATATAGTCAGAATCCTGTGTTTTTCCAGCGGGGTGGTGTCGGGAAACACCGCCTCTATTTGGGTAATTTTCTGTGCCAACCAGAATGGTATCTGTTCCCGTTTAGCTGGAACTTTACCTAGGCAGGATTGGATGTTCTGTGGTGTAATTTTATTTGTGTTCCCCTGGTGAGGGGTCAGCTGTGGAAGTTTAATCGCTGGCTGAATTGTTGAAGTCCGCATTACATACTGAACTAATTGTCTGTGAATTTTTAGTAGTTGTTTTAGCTGTATTAACAGCTCTGCTGCAGGCATTCTTTCAATGTCTGGATGTGGTGTGTATCCGGCTAAGACCGGCCACGTTGCTCCTGGTCTTCCTAAAGGACCGAGCCTTGTAATGTGATTGTTATGTATTAGGGCGCCATCAAATAAGAGCAAATGCTCTTGGAATTTGAGTGGTACTTCCACCTCCTCGAAAGGAGTGTACGTTTCAGGAGGTTCCTCTACTTTGTAATAGTGGAAGTACTTTGTTACAGCATTTGCTGCTGGAAAATGTATCCATGTATAGTATACCTCTGTCTGCCGATATTCGTGTGCCTCAATTACGAATATGACTGTGCCACCTCTAGGTGTCAGTCCATTTTCTATAAGTTTTAAGGTTATAGATCTCCTTTTAATGACCGGAATGAGTATTATATCCGTGTCTGCTGTTTGCATGGTAGCATCAGCATCTGCTATTTCAGTAGCTAATCTAATTGCCTCTCTTTCTCCATCACTCTCTGCCATTTTACAGACAGGATGGTATTATGTTTGTTTGCAGATCAGGTTTCTTATGGAAACAGAGATTAGATGCACAATATTCTGGAACTGTTTTATCCTTCAATGTTGACTAGACCAAGAACCATACATAGGAGTTCCCTCCTGCGAGGTTTTGGAGGATATAATAACCTTTCACCCACTCCAGACGTCTTTGGAGTATTTGGGAAAAGGGGTCTGAGTGAGAAAGCACGACTGAGTTACTCTAAATGTCTTACGTTAGTTTTATCGCCCTTTCCAAACGCGTTGGGCGCCATGTAGTGTAGCTCCTACTTTCCCAATAGGCTCTGCGCATTGGAATAGTACCTACGGCAGTAAAGACCTAGGCCAGACGTTAACTAGGTCTACTACTGTCGATACTAGACTTAATTTTTGGGTTTGCCAGCTAAGCTCAGAGTTCGCTAGAAACTTTCTCGAATGTTCAAGGAAGGATTAACTCCCCTGATTAGACAAGAAGGGATTTAGTTTCTGACAACCATAGAACATGACAACTTTGCTCTCCCCTAATCAAGAGTCAATCTCAAGAGTCGTGTGAGCACAAGGCAATTATTTTACTCAGTCAGTACGTGCATTCTTAGTCTCATCAGAATGTAGAGAAAAGGAAGAGACGGGCGTGTTCAATAAAAGATGTTATTTATTGATCAGTCTCTTTTCTCGTACAAGAGAAATGGATCGATATTATTGCAATACTTATAGTTAAGTAAAGTGCATACATTAGAAGCAATAGTATAAAATAATACTGTAAAAACATTGATATGGTTTCTGAGCCATACGATGTTTAAAATGATTAAAATATATTTACATACACATATACATTTGACTAAACGTACTCAACTGGTGTTTCTAAATACGCCTACCCCGTGTACCTGACCTAAGTCTAATGCGTGGGCGGGAATAGAAAGTTACAGTTTAAGTTAAGTTTGTTTTTGCCAAGTGAATAACTAAAGAATTCTCTGTGAGGGGTTATTCAGTTCTGTACCTGGAAGTTAGGATGAATGAGGAATGGTATCTCTTTCTCTGCTCTCGATATTCCAGGCTGCCTGCGAAGGCTGCCCAGAAGCGCCGGTGCTGGGTCTCTCGGCTTGAGATAGCAGCGCGTCTCTCAGCGCGTCAGGAAGGCGGGGCTGCTGCCTGCGGGGTCTGCTTCTGCTCTCGGCTTCGGCAAGTATGGCTGCTCCGTCTTGTCACCACGCGTGTGTTTGCATAGGGCAAGGTCGGCAATATTTATACCTTAAAGGTGCCGAGATTGACGTAAGGATGGACATAGGTACGTCAATAAAGATGTCATACGACTTGCTCGTTAGCACATTCTTTTGCAAAAGTTCTCTGTGAAATCAAAACAATGGCCGCACGGATTATCCAGGTTGTCATAGGTTTGATTTGTTATGAGAACGTCGTATGCCTTATCAGGGGCTGGAGGAATGTCGCTTGTCTAATTAGATCTCAAGCGTTATGACCTAATCAGATAACACGTTCCTGTGCCGTAGTGTGACTGCGTCAGATAACGGTATCTGCATCATGGGGGATTTCTTGCCTCATGGGCTGACTGTTAGTTAACTTGATAGTTAGTTTAACCAGAATAGGGTCAGGAATAGGGGGATCGATTCAGAACCTATAGAAATACACGACAATTTAATGAGACTACATTCAGAGAAGCTGCTAAACTCTTATCCGCAGCCATGGTAGAGATTGAAATGGTAAGTATGTTGTGGCAGACTCGTTGTGTATGATGGTCTGGTCGTGTGTCTAGTTAGGCCTAACTGAGCCATCTGAGTATGTGTAGTATGAGCTACGTCAGATATCGGTACATGTCTGTTGCGAGTCATGTGCGGAGGATACCCATGGTGGCAGCAGAGGAGAGAAATTAAGGAAAGAAGAAAGGAATAAGTTGAGTAGAGAATAGAGCACAGCACAATTAATACTGAAACTTCGGTGTTTACCCCCCCAATGTCAAACAGTCTTCCCCCCACCCCCCCGACCCTGCCCCCGTTCCCCCGATCCCTCATCCCCAACCCTTTCCTGCCCCCTCCCTCCCCCCCCTTGAAACTCGAACTTAAGAGCTGCGACGGCAGTGCTGTCCAAGCTCCCACAGGAATGAAAACATAGAGAGTTGAAACAGTGAGGTCTAAACCATTTCTAAATCTTATTCTTCTTATAAATTTTATACTTCTTATGCATGCAAAAGAACAGTGACTTTCGTGTTGGACCCTTAGTTACAAATTAGTGTAAGAACATCATCACTCCCCTGAGGCACTGTTTTAGGAGTTTCATTGTGGCGGAGCAGTGCCTTGGCTGACCATATATATGTGGCATCCCTTGGTTACTATAACATCTGTCCTAGTGCATAGCCAGGATGATACCCCAGTGACAAAACATCTGTCTTATGGAGTTAGAACGCGATACGTGAGACGTCTGTCTTATGAGCTTGTTCCCTCAAAAACAGTCTAAAGTAGTTAAGGTAGATTGTCTAGACAGTCTAAAGTAGTTAAGGTAGATTGAAGTGACCCAATTGCAAATTATTCGTCTTATGTAGAAAAATACATACAAAGATGAGAAAATAATTGGTAGTCTGCTGTATATAGTACAGAAGGTCCGACACCAACCTGTAGATAGGGCAAGACTGCAACAAAGCTACAGACGCATGACCATTCATGGTTCCAGGAAGACAGTCTTAGGAAGACAAGTATGCACTATGATACGGGTATACCTTGAAGCAAAATCGCGAATATAGATTGTTAATCAATATCTGTGAAGTCAATCTTGATTTCTTTTGTCATGTGACTCCGGTTTTCTTTTATTGGATTGGCTGCCTGATAGATCCATTTCTTGTTGAGGCGAGTCATTCAAATATCTTGACAGGTCATGTGGGCTGGAGAAGAAACGTGGGCGTCCATGGTCTATGATCTTGAATTTTGCCGGACCTGCAAAAGAAAATTAAATGTCTCTAGCACGTAGTTTTTCACGTAGAGCCAGGAAGCCTTTACGTAATTCCACTGTTTCTCTGGAATAGTCTTGGGTAAAAATATTTCGGTGCCCTTCCCAGGTGATGTGTTGGTTTTTCCTGGCGTACTGTAGGATAGCTTCCGCGAGTTGGTATCGGAGTGGCTTACATATGAGCGGGCGAGGGCCTCTTGTTGTATTCCGTGAAAAGGTTGGAACTCTGTGGGCTCTATCCAGCTCCAATCCATGTTGGAATTTGATTCCAGTGACTATTGGAATCCAAGCCTCTAGAAATGAGACTAAGCATGGGCGGATTTTGCGAATCGGCAATCTGCGAACTTGCGTATTTACGGATTCGCAACCCGCAAAATCCGCGAACTCTCGCGAATTTGCGGATTTTTTTTTGTGTTCGCAAGGGTTTCTGCCAGTTCGCGAGGGTTGTGTACCAGTTCGCAATTGCGAACTTACTTGTCGGCTCGCAACGGCCGCGACTATGTTGTTTCTACGTCTGGTTCATCATCACAGGTTCACAGCACCCTCTGTTTCACCACTGCCACCCTCTGGTACACCCATGCCACCCTCTGGTACATCACTGCCACCCTCTGGTTGGTTTATCACTGTAGATTATGGGGGTGAAAAAAAGCAAGTACACCTGCCCTGCTTCAAGTGACATGAATTAATTTGGGGTTGATTAATGTGTCACTGAATTTAAACTTCCAGTTTGGCTGGCACCTGCTTCCTTATCTGTAATTTGCTTTCTGTTGCAGTACAATTTTTTTTCACAGGACCTTTGTGGCCTACTTGTAGCTATTCTCTGAGCCTGCTGTGAGGGTCAGAGCAGGGTCATAGAATAGTTGCAAGTAGGCAACTGAACTCTGAAGGGGCCCCTCAGGAAGCACTACAGGGAATGGTTACTAATGATAAGATTGAACTTTTGCACCTGCTGAGTGCTTTCAGTTTTGTCTGTAATTGCCTTCTGTTGCAGTGTAATTTTTTTAACAGGACCTTTGTTGTATACTTGTAGCTATTCTCTGAGCCTGCTGTGAGGGTCAGAGCAGGGTCATAGAATAGTTGCAAGTAGGCAAATGAACTCTGAAGGGGCCCCTCAGGAAGCACTTCAGGGAATGGTTACTAATGATAAGATTGAACTTTTGCACCTGCTGAGTGCTTTCAGTTTTGCAAAAATCCAAATATCCAGCAGCATCCACAAAAAGTAATCCTTCCAGGTCAAGATCCAAATCAAAGTGACCAGCACATGAAGAAAGCACTGGGAGGAGCCTGCTGGACAGGAACAGGAAGTTGGAGACTGTGGGGCACTTCCTTCCTCCCCCCCCCCCAAAATGGACTCCTTTCAAAGAAAAAGTGCAGGCAAATGTCAACCTGAGGAGTTATTCTGATAAAAATCATAACTTTCAAGGTTTATGCTGCCTGCTGGTGGATTTCTTGTGCAAAATTGGAAATTTTGCAATCTCGCAGTTGCGAGATTGTCGCTGCCCGCCGCATCTACTTGTTCGCAAGTGTTTACTCCCGCGAAATTGTAAAGTATTCTAGTTGGCAAGTGCGACCAAGCAAAAAATCCGCTTTGCACGGATTTTACGAATTTTCGGCAAGTTCGCGAGAGTTCGCGGATTGAGAATTTGCCGAAAATCCGCAAAATCCGCGAGCGGAACGGATTTTACGCCCATGCTTAAATGAGACATATGATTTCGCATACTTTTCTGAATCTTCAGGTACCCCAAAGATGCGCACGTTGCCCCTCCTATTGCGGTCTTCCAATTCAGTAGTTTGGCGTCATAAGTCACTGGTAGTAGCTTGGAGGTGTTGTATGATTTCTGCGCTGTTTGAGGCTTTATCTTCGGCGTTGCTGATCCTTTGTTCGGCTTCGTCTAGGCGGAGATTCACGGCGCTCATGTCAGCTCTGATTGCAGTGAGCTCAAGCTGCATCGAGTCGGTGTTGCATTTTGTAGATTTTGCAAGGTCATGTACATCCGCCAGCTTTTTTAGGATCGTGTCTAGGGTGCCTGAAATATCACCTTTGTTTTTAATGGGCGAGTCAGAAATAGAGGATTCCGGGCTAACCTTCTTGTTTTTGTTATCTCTTTCCGCCATTGTTGGTGATATGTTGGAACACTGGTCTGGATAGGCAGCTCTGAGAGGGCAGTGGATAGGCCGACGAGGAGAGTTGTACATAGAGTTTTGCACTTGGTATGGTTTGGTCAGCAAAAGACTCGAATAGAATGTCTTATGGTTTCTAAGTGTCTTTTAAGGCCGTGATTGTTGATTTACAGCAGATCTTCAGCAGTTCTTGGTAGTGAGAGTTGGTTCTTATCAAAAACTAAATCACTAATAGTAATTTATATGAGCAAGGTGATAGCTGAGAGGTACGTTTAGGGCTGACTCTGGTGGTCAGAGACCCATGTGTTATGACCGTGGGTTATGACCGTGTATGTGTCTCATGCATAGCAGTACTTGCACATGACTATTTATTGCTGGCAATCGTCGAGTGGTCACTTGTTGATCGGCTGCTCCTCTAAAGACATGTATTACTCTCTGTATACTCTCCCATTAAGCATTTGCAGCCTCACTGACACGGTGATGCACATAGGGGCTGGCTTCATACACAGGTCATTATGCGTTCATTCATGTCTTGACCATTATAGGGTACAAACGCTGCTTCTATGGGAGAATTCTGGCTTCATTCGTGGGGCCTCGCTTCCCTCGTAGGGCCTGGTGCTTCATGATACTGTCTCAATTCCCGCCATTTTAGGGTCATGCTGCGCTGATGGATCGCGGGTATCTCCTCAGGGGCCCGTCTTTGTTGAACCCCTACACAGGAGTTTACAAGTGGTCCGCTGCAAGGGGGCCCGCTATGGCGATTAGGGATTTTGGAATATAGCGCTGGGTTATTTCATAGGTATCTCGCGCTTAGTTGTTATGGCGCCATTTTAAAGTCAGGCAGTAGTTAGAATGAAGTCTCGTATCACTGTGGCCCCAGAGCTCCGTGCTAGCATTGGGTAAGGTGCCGCTTCTTATAGATTTGGGTCCGCTCTCACCTCATGTCTGTTCTGGCATCGTAGATGGGGTTGGGCTGTAAGCGGACCAACCGAGTCCGGGTCCGATCTTCATCCTTGTCCTTGTCCCCGTCCACAAAATGGTGGTTGCGCCTCGCATCTCCCTGTCTACATCAGGGCTGGTGGCCTATCCCGTTTCTGGACATTGAGCTGGCAATATGGGATTACCCTGATGTGCGCGGGGTAAAGCGGTCACCGAATTCGTCTTTCTTGCATAGATTTTGGTACTGCAGCCCACTGTTTTTGCCGCGGTTTCGAGTCCTGTGAGACACACGGGCAGACTAGGCGGCCATTCCTCTTGCTGTCCAAGCCATGCCCCCCCCGAAGCCACCACTTTTAATAGAATAAGTTCCCCATCCAGAATAGACTACATTCTCATGGATGTCCGACTCTGGGGGGATTTAGTAGATATGATAGTCGTACCTTCTATAGACAGTGATCACAACCCGCTCTGCCTACAAGTAAACAACATTTGGCAGTTGACCGGTTCTAAGGTACGCAACCGCCCCATAATGACAAGCAGAGAGGTAATCCCTACTAATTGTAATCGTCGTCTGAAATGGCATAAAGTCTCCCAACACGAAGACAAGCTACAAGGTATTATGGAGGTTGTGGAGGCCAAGAACAGAGAATTGAAGTCACTTTATAGTGGTAAGGGAAAACAACCTAATTCTAATTGTTTTTATCAAGATACAATAGATAAGCTGAGCTCTTTTTTATTGTAGAAGGAAAATCCGTTAGGAAGCATGATCAAGCAAGGTCTATTAATCCTTGGTATTCCCCAAACTGCAGGGAAAAAAGGGTGGCATTAGGCCTCGCAATTAGGATGAAGGACCCAACTACAATCAAGGTAGCCAGGAAAGAATATGCTAAGGCCCTGGTGTAAGCAAAACGTAACTGGGAGGAGGATCATTGGCAGGAATTGAAGGAGGCCTTGTGATGAGGGATGCTACCCGTTTTTGGAATATAATTAATTGTAGGGATAGGAAAATATCTGTCCAATCCCCAATCATATCACGGGCCAGCAATGGCAAGAACACTTCTCTCATCTTTATTCAGGGGAAGAATGCTCTATGCCCTTAACCACTGAAACTTCCCCAGTTATCCTAGGAGCCTTCGAGACATCCGATAGTTTTGCGATCCACGAGGTGGAGTTAGCAATAAATAGCATTGCTCCAGGGAAGGCAGCAGGTCCGACGGTGTTTCCGGGGACCTGCTTCTGCGTGATCCCAAGCCTTTGGCCCAATTCATCCTATCTATTATGAATCTGATATTAAGAGGTTTTGCCGTCCCAGAATCCTGGAAGGGTGCGGAGGTAGTTCCAATATTCAAAAAAGGGAACAGAGAGGATCCTGCCAACTACCAGACAATCAGCCTGATTGACGTGACACAGAAGGTGGTCGGCAGGGTGCTCCTTATGAGGATTAGAACATGGATAGAGGATGAAAACATCCTGTCCCACTATCAAGCAGGCTTTAGGCAGAAGGTGGGAACAATGGACCAGGTCTTTAGATTCTTCATGATGTATTGGAAGTCAGTGATCCTAGGGAAAGGCAGTTTGTACCTGGCTTTCATAGATCAGAAGACTGCTTTTGACATGGTGCCTCGGGACAAACTTTGGCAGGTTGTCAGGCAACTGGGTATCCCGCCTTATATTCTTGATTTTCTAAAAAGGCTGCACACTGGTAATTATGCAAGAATTAGGTGGGGGTCCCAAGGGGAGGTGACAGAGAGGATTGTGGTAAGCAGGGGGGTACGCCAGGGCTGCGTGTTGGCCCCCACCCTATTTTCTCTATTCATTAACGGGGTGGTGGATTACCTCAACGGGGAACCAACAGACGCTCCCACATTGGCGGGGGAGAAGACACCAACCCTCTTGTTTGCCGACGACACTCTCTTGATCTCTAAGTCACCCGGCGGCCTCCAAAAGCTTTTAAACAGATTTAGCTCATTTTGTAACGACCAGGGGTTGACAATCAACACTGATAAAACCAAGCTAATGACTTTTAACCCCTCGAAACGCTTCAGGAACAACTTCACTCTAAATGGTGCCCCACTGGATGTGGTTGAGTCTTTTGACTATCTGGGAATCTGGGTCTCGAAAAACATGAAATGGAGTTCCCATTTGGACAAGATGGTCTTAAATCACAAGCGGGTGTCGGGGCGATTGCCAGAGAACAGCATTAGTCTGCGAGTAGGCCAGTCACCCCGGCGCTCGCTATTTATGAGGGAAAAGCTTTACCTTCGGCCCTTTAAGGGGCTGAACTTTGTTGAATGGAGAACACTAGCGAATTAGCTAAGTCTGAAAACAACTTTTTAAGAGATCTTATTTCGCTTCCCGCCTCTACTCCTTTGAAGCCCTTATTCTATGATATGGGAAGATGGTCTATTCAAGATATTGCTCGTCTACGCCCCCTACTACTTTGGGCACGTTTAATGAGGACCACCGAGCTGTCCAAATATGCTGCTGCCCTCGATGAATTGATATCTGTTGACATGGGGAACAGAATAAAATGGATAGCTGATCTTAGGCAGCTCACTGGTGACATTGGATTAAGTGAGGCTTGGGCTAGCCAAATCCCGCCTTCCAAGCAGGATTTAAAGCGTGCCTACTGGGGTTGGGTGCAGATGCGTGATGTTTCCAATGCCAAAGCTGGGAAACTCACTGAAGGGCTCTTTCAATATAAAATCATCTGTAGATTAGAACCCTATCTTGACTTCATACAGGTCCCCAGGGACAGGGCCCTATACATGAAGATGAGATTAGAGACCCTGCCAATTAACAATGTGATAGCATCATGGAAAGGGCCAAATGCAGTCCCTGCTCCTTGCCCAAGTTGTGCCCATACCAATGACTCCATTGCCCACTTTTTCCTAGCATGCCCAGCCTATAGGAAAGCTAGAACGATATGGCTCAAACCAGTTTGTAAAACGTTGGGCCTTATGAATCACGTTGCTGCACTACGCATTCTGAAAACCGACACTTCCTCTTTGACATTGATATGTGGTGTAGCTAAATATTTGGGCTGCGCCTGGTTGATACGATCAAAGTTACAGGCAAGAATACAATAGGTCTTAAAATTTGATAGACATTGAGCGATAAATTAGATTTAATACCTCCCAGAATGAATAAGAATGTCAAGCTGCTATTCCCTTTTTTTAGACTTGTGTTTAATGGATTTCCATTTTTTTTTAACCAACCTTCATTTTAGCTTGTACATATTGTGGTTTTTAATGGTTCTATTTAAGGTATATTATGATGGTTTTTAAAGGACCAATGTTGATATAAATGTGGATTTTGTATGTGATGCTTTTATGATAAACTTTTTATCGAATAAAGCTTATTTACTACGTATCACCATTTTGGCAGCTATAAAGTGCCGTTAAACTCAGCAATGTGTTCTTGAGAATATGCCCCTCTGTGTTTTAAAGACCTGAGAAGTACTCGAGTGCTGGGCTGAGAGCTGCGCACTGAGCACGTTCACACCAGGGGGCCGCGCTGAGAGCCACGCACTCTTCGTGTTCACACTAAGGGGTGCTCTAGGGTCGCGACTCCAAACTTTTTTGAAATATAAAAAGCATTCACTTTCATTAATTTACATTTGCCTCTGTGACCTCATTCTCTGTGGCATGTCCATATCTACATATTTATTTATTTATTTTCAAAGGGGAGGGGGCCGTGTGACCCCCCTCCCAGGCCACTTCTGGCCCCTGGGACCCCATCCCCCGGGGCCTGGCCTCTCTGTAGGGGATCGTGGGGGGAACCCCACTGTCCCGCCGGCTCCCCACCTCCTGCAGGAGCCAACATCCCTTTTGAGCAATGGGAGCTGCTAACATGCAGCTTCCCATGCATAAAAGCAATTCTCCTTTCCTTTATTGAAGCGAGAGGAGGTTTTCTTCCTCTTGCTTCAACAAAGCAAACCAGGGTTTTTTATCACAAGGTGGAGGCAATGCTCCCGCCCTTTCATAGTAAACGGCAACGTCCCAGGGGTGGACACCCTGGCACATTGCAGGTCCCGGCCATGGGCATTGATGGTCCCTAGGGCCATCAACCACCCTAGGAGTAGGTCATTAGGTCCCCCTCCCTCTATTTTCAAAGTCCCGGGGTGTTGGTGAACCCCGGGGCTGCAGGAGGGCTGTGTGCCCTTCTGCACCTAATTTACAAAGCCCGAGGAGGTGGGGGTATGATTATACGATTGCCCCCGGGACCTGGCCTATCTGGGGACTAATTTAAATGAAGTGTGGGAGCCTCCCCTTAATGTTTTACAATTTTTTTCATACGGCTTCCCACACCCAGTGCACATTCGGACGTTTAAAACCCTAGGAGGTCAAGATGTTTCTACCCTGCCCCCTTTTCTTCATTTTTCACTTTCTTTTACTGTTTTCTTGTGACTCGGTTCTACCGGCTGAGTCACAAGATGGCTACCAACACTTCTTGGTTTGGAGTGTTGGCAACCATTTAAAATGAAGCGCGTGGTCGGGAGGGTTTGTGAACCCCCCGCAGCCCTAGATATCGGTATTTTTATTTTTTGATTTTCTCAGTAATTGCTAAGCGGATATACACCATTTTAATAAAGTTATTTTTCTGAACGATGACCTGCCTTTTTCCCAATTTTGGTGTAATTCTGTTCAGCAGTTCTGGCTGTAGCTTTGGCTAAAGTTTCCTATGGGAATATGATTTTTTGACTTTTATTTTTCGAATTTCTCAGCAGCTACTGAATGGATTTACACCATTTTAAAAAAAGGTCGCTTTCTGAACAAAGCTCTACCTTTTTTCCAAATTTGGTGTAATTCTGTTCAGCAGTTCGGGCTGTAGCCTTGGCTAAAGTTTCCTATCGAAATTAACATAGAGAAAACACTTTTTGGGACCCCCCTTTTTTCTCAGGCCCCGCTTGACAAATCACCCCCAAACTTTAAGGATATGAGCTGACCCAGATAGACTTTTTTGGGGAGAATTTCGCGAAGAGTCGTCAAACGAGGTCAAAGTTATTAGCAAATCAAAAAAAATTCCTGTGGAAAATGGGTTTTAACTATAACTACCTACTGGTGACCGCCATAGGTAATATATAGATAGATAGATAGATAGATAGATAGATAGATAGATAGATAGATAGATAGATAGATAGATAGATAGATAGATAGATAGATAGATAGATAGATAGATAGATAGATATTCACTGACAAAAACAAAGGTTACAGGGAAGTTATAGTTACTTGTAAATAAACAGAGAAATTCAGCAGTTATAGTTAGCTGAGCTAGCTATAACTTGTGTCCCTGAAATGTACTGCTTATGACCTCACATTTTACATCCCTCTTGTCATGGTCAGTGACATTACTGATGCAATCACTGGTGATATCATCCTCAGAATCTCTGATGCACCCACTCACAACCCATGTAACTTTTCATAACCCTCTCCAACTTTCACACCACCATTCTTGAAACCATTGACACACCCATATCAATACTTACATACCCACTCACTGATTCATAGGTCTACACACACATCCACTCAGTCACCAATAGAGCCACTCATACACCAACTCACTCACTAATAATGCCATTTACATATATACCCTCATACAGCCACACAGCCACTCACACACTCTGTTAACCTTATTCATACAGATACTAACACATACGTACTCACCTATACAGCCTCTGACACAATCACCCATTCACCCATACAGGCACTTTCACAATCACTCACTCACACATACAGTCACTTATATAATCCATCACTCACCTATATTGCCTTCACATATGCAGTTAAGTCAAGTCAAGTCAAGTCAGAGAATTTATATAGCGCACTACATACCCAGAGGGTCTCAAGGCGCTTAGAAAGTGGAGGAGGATTACTTGTCAAATATCCACGTTTTAAGTTGCTTTCTGAATGCTAGGTGGTTCTGGGTAAGGCGAAGGTAAGCGGGGAGTGAGTTCCATGTTTTAGCAGCCAGGTAAGAGAAGGATCTGCCTCCCATGGTGGTCTTGTTGATGCGAGGTACCGTGGCGAGGGCTTGGCTGGAAGAGCGTAGTTGGCGGGAGGGGGTGTAGAAGGACAGTCGTGAGTCGAGGCATTCTGGTCCGATGTCGTAGAGTGATTTGTGTGCGTGGGTTAGCAGTCGGAAAGTGATCCTCTTCTCGACGGGTAGCCAATGGAGGTCTTTAAGGTGACCAGAGATGTGTTCGTTGCGTGGGATGTCTAATATGATCCTGGCTGAGGCGTTTTGGATTCGTTGGAGTTTCTTCTGGAGTTTAGCAGTAGTGCCTGCGTAGAGGGTGTTTCCGTAGTCTAGTCGGCTCGTGACCAGAGCATGGGTGACTGTTTTCCTTGTTTCGGTGGGGATCCAGCGAAATGTTTTTCTGAGCATGCGAAGAATGTTGAAGCAGGAAGAGGATACGGCGCTGACTTGTCTGTTCATTGAGAGTGAAGAATCCAGGATGACGCCTAGGTTCCGTGCGTGGTCTGTCGGGATGGGTGCTTTTCCGAGGGCTTCCGGCCACCAGGAGTCGTCCCATGCAGCGGGGGATGTACCTAAGATGAGGACTTCTGTTTTGTCTGAGTTAAGTTTCAGACGGCTTTGTTTCATCCATTCGGCAACTTCTTTCATTCCTTCGTGTAGGTTAGTTTTGGCGGTGTTGGGGTCTTTGGTGAGTGATAGGATCAGTTGGGTGTCATCCGCGTAGGAGATGATGTTGAGGTTGTGTTGGCGTGCGATGGCCGCGAGGGGGCTCATGTATACGTTGAAGAGGGTGGGACTGAGTGAGGATCCTTGTGGTACGCCACAGATGACTTCAGTGGCCTCGGACTTGAATGGTGGAAGGCGGACTCTCTGTGTTCTTCCGGTGAGGAAGGAGGTGATCCAATCAAGTGCTTTTCCTTGTATTCCGATGTTTCTGAGGCGCTGTAGAAGGGTGCTGTGGCAGACTGTGTCGAATGCTGCAGAGAGGTCGAGGAGGATGAGGGCGACTGTGTCTCCATTGTCCAGTAGAGTTCGAATGTCGTCTGTTGCTGCGATGAGGGCGGTCTCAGTGCTGTGTTTTGCTCGGAAGCCGGATTGTGAGGAGTCGAGGGATTTGTTGGCTTCGAGGAAGGCGGCGAGCTGGTTGTTGACAGCTTTCTCGATGACTTTGGCCGGGAATGGAAGGAGCGAGATGGGGCGGTAATTTTTGAGTTCGGTGGGGTCCGCTGTGGGTTTTTTCAGAAGGGCGGTGAGTTCAGCGTGTTTCCAGTTTTCCGGGAAGGTGGCGGAGTTGAAGGAGCAGTTGATGACGTCTCGGAGGTGCGGTGCTATGACGGAGTCTGCTTTGTTGAAGATGTGGTGAGGGCATGGGTCTGTGGGGGATCCTGAGTGGATGGAATTCATCAGGCGGATTGTGTCCTCAGTGGAGATTGGGTTCCAGTTGTTAAGGGTGTTCACGGGGGGAGGATGTTCAGCAAATGGTAGGGTGGGTTGGTTTCCGGGTTGGTTGTCGAAGCTGTTGTGGATGTCTGCAATCTTGTTGTGGAAGAATGAGGCTAGGGAGTCGCAGAGGGCTTGGGAGGGGGTGATGTCGTTGGAGTTGGCCGAGGGATTGGAAAATTCCTTGACGATGTTGAAAAGTTCCTTGCTGTTGTGGGCGTTGTTGTCAAGTCGATCCTTGAATGCTGTTTTCTTGGCCTTACGGATTAGTTGGTGGTGAGTGCGGGTGGCGTTTTTGAAGGCGTCCTTGGTGCTAGTGGTTGGGTCTTTTTTCCAGGCTTTTTCAAGGGAGCGGCAGAGTTTCTTGGACTTCTTAAGATCGTCGTTGAACCATAAGGCTTTTTTGCTGCCAGGTTTGCTTTGACGTTTTTTCAGTGGTGCTAAGGTGTCGGCGGTGTTGGATAACCATAGGGTGAGGTTGGCGGCGGCTTCGTTAGCGTTAGAGGAGTGGGCTGGGTCGTTTAGAAGGAGCGAGGCGGAGATCTGGTCCGTGGTGATTTTGTTCCAGTTTCTTTGCAGAGTTGGTTGGAGGTGGTTGGTGGGTTTCGGCTTGTTGTAGGTGAAGTGAACGCAGCTGTGATCAGTCCAGAGGAGGTCCGTAGTGTGGCTGAAGGAGACATGATTGCTGGAGGTGAAGATGGGGTCGAGTGTGTGACCTGCGATGTGGGTGGGGGAAGTGACTAGTTGATTAAGTCCGAGGTTGGCGAGGTTGTCTAAGAGGGTGGTGGTGTTGCGGTCGTTGATCTTTTCGAGGTGAAAGTTGAGGTCTCCCAGAAGGATGTAGTCTTTGGAGGGGAGCGCGTGTGGGGTGATGAAGTCCGTGATGTCTTCACTGAATTTTGCGCGGGGTCCTGGTGGTCTGTAGAGGAGGGTGCCTCTGAGTGTGGTCTTGGGGTCGATGTGGATCTGGAAGTGGAGGTGTTCGGAGTTGGCGAGGTTGGCGTCAGAGCTGGTTGAGATGCGGATTGATTTCTTATGGACGATAGCGATTCCTCCTCCTGTGTGGTCGGTGCGGTCCTTGCGTGTGATCTTATAGTCATCAGGGATGGCAATGGTGATGTCTGGGGCGGAGGAAGCGTTCATCCAAGTTTCTGTTAGGAAGGCGACGTCTGGAGAGATGGTGTCTAGTAGATTCCATAGGTCAATGGCGTGTCTGTGGACCGATCGGGTGTTGAGAAGGATGCACTGTAGGTGGTTGGGGTCGAGAGTCTGTGGTGTGATCGTAGCGGAGATGTTGTCGGTGCCGCTGAATTTGCAGGAGTAGCAGGAGAAAGGTCCATGGGTGTGTCCAGAAGCGGCTTGGACGCAGTTGGGGGCGCGACCGGGGTTAAGGGCTAGGAGGGTGGCGGCATCGTAGGTAATGCGGGAGGGCTGGGGAGCGCGAGGGGCAGGGGGTCTGGCGCTGGGCGCGGTCCAGGCGCGGACGGGCGTAGACGGGCTTACCTTTGGCGCACCTTCGGCGCGGATTGGGCGCGGTCGCTGCGCGTGGACGCTGCGCGCGGGAGGAGCTGTCATATATGGATGGTGGAGGGGGAGGGGCGAGGGCGTCTCAGCTGGGAGGCGGGGCGGGCACACGAGGACAACAACAACACTTAAAATGGAGGCGGAGGGGGGAGCACAGCGGAGCGCTACAGTTTAGACGCGCAAAACAGATTGACAATCACCAAAACAATGTAAAACAGTGTAAATCAGGCAAAGAGGCAGGCAGCAGGCAATTGTATTCGGCAGAGGCACAGGCAAAGCAGCGCTACGATACCAGAACCAGCAGGGGACGCTGGGAGCGACCACTCGGCTCGAGGAGAGGAGTGAGTCACAGCGAGCTAAGGGGGAGAAGCGCTTTTTCAGGACAGTGGGAGGGCATCTCAGCTGGGAGGCGGGGCGGGCACACGAGGACAACAACAACACTTAAAATGGAGGCGGAGGGGGGAGCACAGCGGAGCGCTACAGTTTAGATGCGCAAAACAGATTGACAATCACCAAAACAATGTAAAACAGTGTAAATCAGGCAAAGAGGCAGGCAGCAGGCAATTGTATTCGGCAGAGGCACAGGCAAAGCAGCGCTACGATACCAGAACCAGCAGGGGACGCTGGGAGCGACCACTCGGCTCGAGGAGAGGAGTGAGTCACAGTGAGTTACTCACCCATATACCACTGACACATCCATTCACTCACTGACACAGTCATCTTCCCTCACCCATACAGTCCCTTTCAGATGCACTCTTGAACCCATACAGCCAGGGATTCACCCACCCACTCATCCATCCAGGGACTCACATACCCCTTTACCCACCCACACAGACATTCATACACCCATACAGGTACTCAGACAACCAATTAATAACCCATGCAGCCACTCATCTACCTACTCACCAACCCATGCAGCCACTTACATACCAACTGACAGACTGATTTGGACATTCACACAAATTAGTCACTCACCCATACATTCATAGAAACACATATAATCGATCCCTTATACAGTCAGTCCTGCATCCACAAAATTATCCAAACAGGCACTCATACACACACTGATTCATTGATACACCTTGGTATATATATATTTAACACTCATGAACTCATAAACATTTTAGAAACACTCACAGTCACCGAATGATGTCATCAGTGATATATTTCAGATGTCGTCAGTCATGCCATCAGTGAGATCACTGACCATGTCATGAGATGTCACATGTGAGGTCTTAAGCAGTGCATTGTGGTGGTGTGAATTATAATTAGCCCATCTAACTATACCTGCTGCATTTCTCTGGTTTTGTACAAGTGAAATATGAATTTTTAGCCTAAATATAACGTCCCTGTAACCTTTGTTTTTTTTCAGTGACTCTCTAAGATTTTTTTAATCCTATTTCCTAACTATAACAGCCCTGTAACCTTTTTTTCAGTGAATTTATACGTTTTTTAAATGCTAGTTCCAAACTATAACTTACCCCTAACGTTTGATTTTGTTTGTGAGTTTCCATGATTTTTTAAGTACAATTGTCTTTGCAGAATGGTGTGGAAAGGAGGTGGGGACTCTGACCAGCTCTCAGAAATGCCCTGAGTAGGACGTATAGAAGGTACCAGGAGGGCTTCTTCTTCTCCACAGTCTTTTAGCATCCAAGACAACTTTATTCCCCAACCAGTAGTGTGCCAGGAGACACATTTGCAAAGTGGTGCAGAAAGGGGATGTGGCCTCCGAAGACCTCTTGGCAAGCTGAATATGTGGAACTTGCTGTAGGTAACAGGAGAGATACTTGGCTCCCAAATACCCTCAATAGCCAAGGGGACTTTACCCCCAACTAGTACTATGCCAGGAGGCACATTTGCAGAGTGATGGAGAAAGGACATCCTTGATGATTGCACAGGTAGTGCATATATGTTTCTATGGGTGCCATTGCCAAGGACAGACTGTAGATAATGGGTGTCTTTAACAAGGTGTAAAACACATATATAGACATATTTAACATAAGGTTTCAGTGTAGCTATTTAGTAAGATACTAATGTAACTTTCCCCTTGTATTCATGTGTCAAAATAACTAAATCAAAACTTCATTTTCCTTTGCTGTGACAATGGAGGTCGCAATGACATCGGTCATCGTGATCCCTGTGGACATGTCACAAAAACGGAAAAAGAAAGCAGACATTCAGTGGCCATCAACACATCCAAAAATAATATATAAAGAAATTCTTTCTGAACATTGCACTATACATAATACTATATACATTCAAAGCATGTTTAAACTTTTATTTTTCTACTTAGTTTCTTTAAAAACCATCTTTCAGACCTATTTTCCATTTTCGCGGTTATTCGTTACATCTCGATGAAGTCGTTAACCATGACGGTCGCGCCTTTTCCGTAATGTGAAAACACATATATGAACACATATTACAGTATTTTACACACTAGGGGATTATTACTGTGCACTTCAAACTCATGTTTTTCTAGTACATTTCTAGACCAACCAACTCTAAAACCTGTTTTCCATTTTCACTGTGATGCCGGAGATCGCGATGACGTCGGTAACCATGGTCCCTGCGGATATGTTGTGAAAGCGGAAAGCAAAAGCAGGCATTCAATGGCCGCCACCACCACATTCAAAAATTATAACAATATAATTTATTCTAACCATCACACTAGATAACTCACTATATAACTAACTCTAGAAAAACATTTATCAAAATCTCAATATCTGTATAACTGGGCATAATAATGATTCACTAATAATTCACTAACCATTCTGCATTTCAGGCTGTAGGTGTGGCTAAAGGTTGCTGTGGGAATTAACATTACAAATGCAACCTCATTTTGCATTCCAAATTCTCGTTCCTTCCTGCACAGATCACCCCCAAACTTTCCATAACAAAACGACCCACTGTTACACTTTTTTGGGAAAATTTCAAGCAGATTGGTCAAACACCGCCAAAGTTATGGTCAAGTCCAAAAATGCTTTTCCTATAGAAACTAGGTCTTAACTATAACTACCTACTGGCGACTGCGAGTAGGTAATATAAATCACTCAAAGCGTGAATTGCTGAATGGAATTACACCAGATTTGGCAGAAATGTAGATGTTTGCCCAAGAAAGTATCTTCTGTGATTTGGTGTAAATCCGTTCAGTAGTTTCAGAGTTATTTAAAGAAATTTCCAGTTGTATATATAGGGACGTGGTGGATCTCTGAACGCTCTCGAGCTCGTACTGAGATCTGATTGGCTGCCAACACTTCAAACCAGAAAGTGTTGGCAAAACATCCTGTGACTGAACTGAGTCCCAGTAAAAAAGAAAAAAAAAGAAACGGGGGCAGGGTAGAAACACCCCGACTCCCTAGGCCTCTTAGAGGGGGTCCCTGCCCCAGGACTGAAAAAGCATTAAAAGAAAGATTGGTGGGAGTCACACTGGATCTGCGTCTCCAGCGAATTCTTTTTAAACAACAAAGCACGGTCACTAGCACTTTGTTAGTAAGCCCCTGGGTGGGCCAGGTCCTGGGGACAGTTTACAGTATTAGGAGGGTGGTGCATGCCCCCCCATCTAGGACTTCCAAATGCCACAGGGACCACTGCTTTCCTGGGGCTTGCCACTTTTCAAAAAGCGGAGGTGGTCCGTACGACCTCCCCTCCAGCCCCGGGGACCACCACCTCCCTAGGGGTTTTCATATTAGAATTCGGGGGTTGCGCAGATTCCCCTCAGCCCCGGGGGGCACCACCTCCCTGGGGACTTAATTTAAAAAGAATAAGCTGGGGGCCACATGACCCCCTGCAGCCCTGGGAACCAGCACCTACCCAGGGCAAAAACAGAATAATTCAATGGGTCCTTTGTGGGCCCCAGTCCCTGGGACCACCACCTCCCTGGGTCTAAATACTTGAAAATGGGGCAATGTGCCCCCTCTCTTGGAGCCGTAGATGGCCCTGGGGACGACGACTCCCCAAGGATTTCTCCATCAATGTCCCGGGTACCCACCAGGCCACTGCAAACACTGCTCCGCTTTCAGCAAGCGAGAGCAGAAAATATGCTCTTGCTTGCTGAAAGTGGAGCAGAACTGCTTTTGGACAGAGGGAGCTGTATGTTCAGCAGCTCCCTCTTTCCAAACGCAATGCCGGCTCTTGCAGGATGCGGGGAGCGGGCAGGGACCAAGAGGGCTTTCAAGCTCCCCCACGGTCCCCAACAAAAATGACTGGGTACAGTTGGTGGGACCACGGCACCTGGTATAGAGGCCAGGCCCTGGGGGATGGGGTCCCCATGGCCTTAATCAGCCTGGAAAGGAGCCATGCAGCCCCCCTACTACTAAAATATATGATGTCAGAAAATAATCTATGCAGGATGCTGTACCATGGCATTTTGAATAACATGTATGCTCTCGTAAAGCATCATTCTGAGTCCGCCAGGGATCTAAAAGAGCGAAACCTTGGGTTAACGTTTTTAAAGTTCAAAACCACAAAAGAGTATCCAAAACTAAGATATATACAAAGCTCTAAAAGGGGGGGGGGACCGGTAAGACAGCCCGTCCACCACCACCCTTAAGTGCCTTATATCAGAAAGTAAACTGTGTCAAAAGAATAGTGACTTCCCAATGTGGAAAAAAAGGAACCCTCAGGCACCCACACACAGTAGGTAGCCATGTTTCTTCATCGGGTTCCTGTGGTTAGTAGTGTAAAGATATAATAAACCAAACAGGTGCAGATTAAAAATGGGTGTAGACCACTCCCTCGACCAACACTTTTAATAGAGGGGTGATTCGAACCCAATTAAAACCAATGTGCATGTGAGGACAAACAAGGGTTGAGTAAATTTGAACCCCCTGTCCTAAAAATAGGTCGACATGTTTCAGCTTTAGGGTCCTGTTCGAGCCAGCATTCCTCAGGACCAATGGTAAAATCTCTCCCAAATGGGCACGGCCAACCCTCAGTAGCCTACTCACATGGAAGGAAAATAATCAGCTTTACATATGTATTTTTACCAACTTGTATTTGCTGTATTGATAAAAACTCAGGTGCTCAACCTCCGTTTTATGAGGGGTATGGAATCTGAAATGAGACCAAAAACAAAACACCCAAATACAAAATAAATCAATATTTTTCAAAAGATTATGTCTTCAATTCCAGAAATATATTACATCTATGATTAGGAACTACCCATCACACACCCAGTGACACAGAAAAATATGCAGTCATTTAATTAGAAAAGATGACCCCTATCCATTATGATCAGGGCAAATTAAAACTTATACTACTGACTACCACTCGTGTAGTAGCACTCTCATTACTGCGTTACATATAATCTCACGCAGTATCCGGGGATTTTCTGTGTGCCCCGTAGAACAAGATTAAGGCTTTTCTTTTTCATCCAAAATCTATTTAAAAACAACAGAATTCCTTCGAAAAATACATGTATTGAACATCCTATCACGCTTTTCAAACAGGAAAAACTCCGGTAAATGCATCCAATCATATCGTTAGACTCACTCAGTATATGTTCCGAATATTTCTCAGACATAAGTAAAGGCAAATCCTTTGCCACAGGATCTATTTGGAAAAAACAGACCTGAAATCAAGTTCTATCTCTGCATTTTCACAATATAGACAATGTTGTTTCAGCCTAACCTTTGCGAGTGTAGTGTATTCTGAGTAATGTCTAACTAGTTAGAATCATATTATAATGGTTGACTTACTCAAATGTTCCTAATTATAAGGCTTCATGAGTCCGTGGTGGGGGAAATCTTCACGTCAGCATCTATCAGGATGAGCACGAAAATATAGTTTATTCCCATTGACCTGGTATGCATAATTCTCCTTCTCAATCTCATTATTTATAAGATTTCGTCATTCTTTTACACGTCAAAGATGAAAGAAATGCTAGCCCAGTGTGAAACTGCCTCATTAATTGTTCCGACACACAGCCGTCTTTACCAAAACACGGAACAGAGCTGGCAGTTTGAGTTTGCACACAAATATATCATCGTGTTTAAATAATAAATGACGACTTAGAAATATCTTAATGGGTAGAGTTTAGACATCGCTTCGCAGAAGGTAAAACGAAAACACAGGTCTGGGCAGTAAACATTTCGCGCGCATTTACATTCGTGTCAATTAGTGACCGAAGTTCCACACTAAGCTCCACGTGTGTATCGAAGGTCTGAAAAAATATATATATATATATATATGGAGGGGCTTCTCCTACTTAAATACTAGCTGGCGGCTCCCCGCATGGTACCTATTCCGGTCTCTTCCACGGCTCGAAAACAACTTGAGTCGCGGAAGTGACATATCTTTAACTTCCCCCGGCCCTACGTGATGACCATGTGATCGAAAAGGTTGCGTTGCTTCCAGAAATATTTAAAGTCCCAGTACCTTTATTTTACAAGGGATCAGCAATAGCGGTGTCTATTGCTGCTCAGCCTGGAGCATAACAAACTAGTATGTTCAAAGGAATCTTAAGGCAGACAGTGCTATAATATTTATTTCCTCCCTGGGCCCCTAACTGAATACATGGAATTCAATGTTAAAAAAAACGAACTCCATTAATTATTATGGGAAAGGCTACATGTTACTATCCTCGATACAGGTATCATTCCAATAGCGCACCTATACGGAATGTCACCTCTGTATATCTACCTATGGTGTTATAAATATAACTCAAATAGCAAAGTATAAAACTTTAACCAAGGAACAGTTAATCCCAATATTATCAGTTAGGTAGTTGTTAGTTCTCAAATCTTATATTCGGAGAAGCCATTATGTTTTGCTGGGGCATTCTTTGCAATTTTACAGCTATCTTACGCGGAATATAAACAAATCATTTGATAACACTGATCTATCATATCTGCAATTAACTGCCAATGGATATATGGTATGTCAGCGTCTCATTACCATTTAAAGGCTCCATAACTGTTAATATACATACACTTCCCTCCCAGGATACTCAGCTGTCATGTGTTAACGTCTCATCACTGAACCCCAGGGAATATCGTCATTAAGACCATCACAATAAGTCGCCAAGCGATGTATCCATCTTTGTTCTTTTTCAAATAGGGAACTCTCATTACCATGTTCAAGATGTTCAATTATCGTCCATTTAAAAATCATTCGGGCCATGTCCGCGTTCCAGAAAGTGTGCCGTCAGTTTTGTTGTATTTCTCTGACACCTTATATTGCTTCGATGTTCTCCTATCCGTAGTTTAATTTTTCGTGAGGTCATGCCCACGTACTTCAAGAGACATGGGCAGACTATCAGGTAAACCACGTTGCTCGTATTGCAGTGGGTATGGCTTCTCAGGTGCCAGATTTTGCCCTGCTCCAGGTTAAGGGTTATGGTTGCTGTGGTCAAGTGACACACACTGCATCCTCCACATGGGTAATGACCCATCACTGGTGGTAAACCCCAGATGGTAAGCACATTCGAGTTCTGTAATGTATTCCTATTACTGGGGCGGGTATGTACTAACGCATCCTTCAGGCTTCTCTCACGTCTGTAAGAAAAAAGTGGTTTTTGCCATTCTAGGCCATTGCTGGTCAGAATCCTCCATTGTTTGTTTATCGTACGGGTAACTGCATTTGATATACTACTGTAAGTTGTTACACACGTCAGTGGTGGTTCTGGTTCTCCTTCTCCTGTGTTATCTTCTAATAGGGCTTCCCTGTTTTGATTTCTGGCCCTTTTGTAGCTCTTCTTTAGGATTTTATTTGGATACCCTCTGTGTGATAATTTCTCAGTCAGGTCATTGGCCTGCTTCTTGTAGTCAGTAACACTGCTACAGTTTCTACGAATTCGTAAATACTGGCCAAAAGGTAAATTTTCCCTTAATGGGCGGGGATGAAAACTCGTAAAATGGAGCAGGTTATTGTTTACTGGTGGGCTTATAGTATGTCTTCGTTGTTAAGTGGTCACCAGTCCTGGTGATCGTAACATCCAGAAACTCTATGGCATCGCGACTATACTGATGAGTAAACCTCAAATGTGGGTCACAGGTGTTAACCCAATCAAAAAAGGCCAAAAGGCTCCCCTTGGTGCCCTTCCATATTAACAGCACAT
Source organism: Lissotriton helveticus (assembly GCF_964261635.1). NCBI lineage: Eukaryota > Metazoa > Chordata > Amphibia > Caudata > Salamandridae > Lissotriton > Lissotriton helveticus. Next base: position 946,449,366 of record NC_136063.1, read on the forward strand.
CATCAATGTACCTCTGCCACAGAATAACATTGAGAGTGTATGGGTTGGTGTTGGTCAAAATATGGGTTTTCTCAAAATTATGGACATATAGTCCAGCGATACTGGGGGTAAATGTACTGCCCATAGAAGTCCCCGTCTTTTGCAAGAAGATCTGATCTTGGTACTGAAAATAATTTCGCCTCAGAGCCATAGTAGCACATTCAATGATAAACGTTCTTGAAGTGTTATATTCCCACCTAGTCTGTTCCAAAGCATCTGCCAGAACCTTTAATGTGGCATCCTGAGGAAGCCTTTTGGCCTTTTTTGATCCCCGCCCATTACGGGATGGTCTTAATGACGATATTCCCTGCGGTTCAGTGATGAGACGTTAACACATGACAGCTGAGTATCCTGGGAGGGAAGTGTATGTATATTAACAGTTATGGAGCCTTTAAATGGTAATGAGACGCTGACATACCATATATCCATTGGCAGTTAATTGCAGATATGATAGATCAGTGTTATCAAATGATTTGTTTATATTCCGCGTAAGATAGCTGTAAAATTGCAAAGAATGCCCCAGCAAAACATAATGGCTTCTCCGAACATAAGATTTGAGAACTAACAACTACCTAACTGATAATATTGGGATTAACTGTTCCTTGGTTAAAGTTTTATACTTTGCTATTTGAGTTATATTTATAACACTATAGGTAGATATACAGAGGTTTCATTCCGTATAGGTGGGCTATTGGAATGATACCTGCATCGAGGATAGTAACATGTAGCCTTTCCCATAATAATTAATGGAGTTCGGTTTTTTTAACATTGAATTCCATGTATTCAGTTAGGGGCCCAGGGAGGAATTAATTATTATAGCACTGTCTGCCTTAAGATTCCTTTGAACATACTAGTTTGTTATGCTCCAGGCTGAGCAGCAATAGACACCGCTATTGCTGATCACTTGTAAAATAATGGTACTGGGACTTTAAATATTTCTGGAAGCAACGCGACCTTTTCGATCACGTGGTCATCACGTAGGGCCGTGGGAAGTTAAAGATATGTCACTTCCGCGACTCAAGTTGTTTTCGAGCCGTGGAAGAGACCGGAATAGGTACCATGCGGGGAGCCGCCAGCTAGTATTTAAGTAGGAGAAGCCCCTCCATATATATATATATATATATATTTTTTTTTTTCAGACCTTCGATACACACGTGGAGCTCAGTGTGGAACTTCGGTCACTAATTGACACAAATGTAAATGCGCGCAAAATGTTTACTGCCCAGACCTGTGTTTTCGTTTTGCCTTCTGCGAAGCGATGTCTAAACTCTACCCATTAAGATATTTCTAAGTCGTCATTTATTATTTAAACGCGATGATATATTTGTGTGCAAACTCAAACTGAAAGCTCTGTTCCGTGTTTTGGTAAAGACGGCTGTGTGTCGGAACAATTAATGAGGCAGTTTCACACTGGGCTAGCATTTCTTTCATCTTTGACGTGTAAAAGAATGACAAAATCTTATAAATAATAAGATTGAGAAGGAGAATTATGCATACCAGGTCAATGGGAATAAACTATATGTTCGTGCTCATCCTGATAGATGCTCACGTGAAGATTTCCCCCACCACGGACTCATGTAGCCTTATAATTAGGAACATTTGAGTAAGTCAACCATTATAATATGATTCTAACTAGTTAGATATTACTCAGAATACACTACACTCGCAAAGTTTAGGCTGAAACAACATTATCTATATTGTGAAAATGCAGAGATAGAACTTGATTTCAGGTCTGTTTTTTCCAAATAGATCCTGTGGCAAAGGATTTGCCTTTACTTATGTCTGAGAAATATTCGGAACATATACTGAGTGAGTCTAACGATATGATTGGATGCATTTACCGGAGTTTTTCCTGTTTGAAAAGCGTGATAGGATGTTCAATACATTTATTTTTCGAAGGAATTCTGTTGTTTTTAAATAGATTTTGGATGAAAAAGAAAAGCCTTAATCTTGTTCTACGGGGAACACAGAAAATCCCCGGATACTGTGTGAGATTATATGTAACGCAGTAATGAGAGTGCTACTACACAAGTGGTAGTCTGTAGTATAAGTTTTAATTTGCCCTGATCATAATGGATAGGGGTCAGCTTTTCTAATTAAATGACTGCATATTTTTCTGTGTCACTGGGTGTGTGATGGGTAGTTCCTAATCATAGATGTAATATATTTCTGGAATTGAAGACATAATCTTTTGAAAAATATTGATTTATTTTGTATTTGGTTGTTTTGTTTTTGGTCTCATTTCAGATTCCATACCCCTCATAAAACGGAGGTTGAGCACCTGAGTTTTTATCAATACAGCAAATACAAGTTGGCAAAAATACATATGTAAAGCTGATTATTTTCCTTCCATGTGAGTAGGCTACTTAGGGTTGGCCGTGCCCATTTGGGAGAGATTTTACCATTGGTCCTGAGGAATGCTGGGTCGAACAGGACCCTAAAGCTGAAACATGTCGACCTATTTTTAGGACAGGGGGTTAAAATTTACTCAACCCTTTTTTGTCCTCACATGCACATTGGTTTTAATTGGGTTCGAATCACCCCTCTATTAAAAGTGTTGGTCGACGGAGTGGTCTACACCCATTTTTAATCTGCACCTGTTTGGTTTATTATATCTTTACACTACTAACCACAGGAGCCCGATGAAGAAACATGGCTACCTACTGTGTGTGGGTGCCTGAGGGTTCCTTTTTTTCCACATTGGGAAGTCACTATTCTTTTGACACAGTTTACTTTCTGATATAAGGCACTTAAGGGTGGTGGTGGACGGGCTGTCTTACCGGTTCCCCCCCCTTTTAGAGCTTTGTATATATCTTAGTTTTGGATACTCTTTCGTTGTTTTGAACTGACTACCCCAGGGGTGTGAGAGTATTTTATTTTGCCCTTTCTCTCTTGTCGTTTATGCATAACGTTTTTAAAGCCCTTATACATTTAGATTTGTTCTGTAGCTTATGCTCTCGTAAAGCATCATTCTGAGTCCGCCAGGAATCTAAAAGAGCAAACTCTTGGGTTAACATTTTTAAAGCCCTCATCAATTTAGATTTATTCTGTAGCTTAATCTGACGTATTGTATCCATTGCAAAAATTGTTATTAAATTAAAATCTCCGCCTATTATAATACGGCCTGTTTCATTTTGCAAAAGTGAATGTAATTCCTGTAGGGCTGCTGATGAATCTTTAATAGCGCCATAGTAAGTTAGCAAATTATAAATGTCCCTTTTAATTTGTAATTTAACTAAAATCCAACTAGAGAGTGTATCTTGAACTACTTTCAAAACATCTGCTTGAACTGACCACATTATCCATATAGCCAGCCTCCTGATTGATGCCTGTGCTGAGGCAAAAAATGCATATTGAATCAGCGAGGGAAGCCGAGGTTGTATACCCTGATTTCTTAGGTGTGTCTACTGTAGCATTAATATATCTGACTGTAGTGATCTAAAGCAGGCTAACATTCCCTGGGTCTTTAATCTATTATTTAGCCCATTTGAAATTACATGAAATATTTTTCAAAATATTGTGTTACATTATATTTCATACTTCTCATTGATTGCTGTTTTTTCCATTTTTACCTTCCTGCCTACCCCACACCTATGTGCTCTCCAACCCCTCCCCACCACCACCACCATCTCCATTCTCAGTCCCTGGAGCCTGACCCACCACAAGCTCCTTCCTGTCCCACCCCCACCTCCCACCTCCCAATCCGACTACCCCCCACCCATCCATAACCCTTATATTGGTGCCTTGACATGGCACATGAACAATAACTGAGGCAACCCTAGGCACTGAGAGTTACAGAATAAATCAGAAACAAAACAAAAGCAGTTTTACAACAGGCCTCCTCCCGCTTTCTGTTGTGGCTGAAGAATTAACTACAAGAAATTATGTGCCTGTACTTCAGAATGGAAATTTTTAACCAAAACCTTAAAAAGAACTCTGAGGGCAATTGCTGTATAATGCCCGTAGGAGCCCCAGCCAGCTGGATATTACTAATTAAACTCTTAAATTATTTTCTACGACAGGCTGACATAGCAGACATATCAGAAAAAATCCTAAAGACGAAGTCCCCTGGAATCTAGAAAGCCTTATTCTTAATGGTATTTGTGAGTATCTGCTCCTTAATCCAAAGTTCACGATTACTGTCTGTGGATACTTGGCGCCAAAATATTTAATGGGCGGTACAGGATGGACTTGTGTAAGGATTAAATCCCGATCATGAGGCGCTGCTTCTGGGTACACATATTTTCTTACAAGTTCAGAAATAAGGCTGACGATAGATTGCCCATTTTCCCGTCCCTCAGGAATCCCAGTGAACCTCAGGTTAGTCCGACGTGACCAATTTTCAGTGTCATCAATTTTTATTTCTAAGCCCTCCAGCCCGGTTTGAAGTTTAGAAATCAAAAAATCTTGTCCTATCTTGCATTTTCTATTTTGGAAACTCGCTGTTCAACCTCTGAAAGTCTTGTGGTTAGATTTAGCATGTTCTGATTTATCGAGTTTAGTTGTAGTTCTGTCTTTTTGCTCGATCTGCCTGGGAGATCTTTATTGATTTGAGTCCATCTAAGAATTGGCGTAGCAGTAACTCGGTGGTGGAAACGTTCTTATCGCTAATGCCTGCGATATCAGAATCTACAGTTAGCTGGAGACTAGCGGATTCATGCTGAGGGCATGTCTTATTTATTTTTCCTTGCTGTAGCTCTCCTGCTTTGTAAGCCGGAATGGACAAAGCAAAGCGCGTAGAAATTGAATTTTTAGCACTATTCGATATCCAGGGTTTGGAATTATCCTTACTCTGATCCAACTCCAGGCCAACCACGTGGGAAGTTTTATCCTATGAGGTTCTTTCCATCCCGATACCACAAAAAGAGAATAGGACTGCGATTTCATTACCCCCTGTGTTGTATCCATGGTTTTCTTTCACTTGCTTCTATCGATGTACTCGCATCCGCAGCTTTAACTGCAGAATCCAGAATCGTGCTAAACAGCTTATCCTTTACAATTTCCTGTGGGATACCGGAACTTTCTCTCACAGTCTACTCAGGACCCATAAACATAAGGGGATCCAGTAATGGAGAGAATAGTGTGGCAGCTGCCATGTTCTCTTGATCCTTACGCTGCGTGCGAGTTCTTTTTGCGGAGGCTTTAACAAAGCGAGGCTTACTTGTGGAGTCCCTGGAAATATGTTTCATTATCCATTTTCCCCTGCCAATCAGTCCCAGGGAATAAATGTAATGCCCACAAGTCTCAGCCATAGCTACATGGGCCGCTTCCGTAGAACCAATAATCCTCTTACCCCAGAGAGAAGGAAAATAAAAGCCTAAAACGTGTCACAGGGTCTGCAGTCGGCAAGAACTCTCCTCAATGTTGGTACAGCAATTCAAAGCAGCTCAAAGCAGTTCAAACCAAACATAATTATATTGTTCACCTCTTGCTGTGCTTATGGAAAACTGCTACCAGGGCTCCTTAAATATTGGTCACTCAGCACTATATGCCATCCGCCATTAGTGAGTAGTCCAGCGAACATGATCTGGTCCAGCGAGCTCCACTATTCCGTCAAGTATCCACAAGCCACAGAAATCAATCCTCAATTCTCAATGATGCATCGCTCTCAGCAACCAAAAAAAAAGGAATCCCCAATTTGATTACTATACAGGATTGCTCATTGCTGGTGTCCCGATCTCCCAGGCGTAGGTCAGCCGAGAACTGCAGCGCTTCCTCTCAGAACACCGTTGAGTGCCATCCGTCGCTTCTGGTCCTGATCCCCCGTCAAGGCTAAATCACAAGACACTAAAATGAGCTCCCATTTATTTGGTTTTTAGGCCACTTTGCTCTCTGCTATACGCTCACATGCATCATCTTCCTGTCTGATGTGCTAGAAATGTGTGAAGGCTGGTGACTTAAACTTAACAGTCTAACTTCGAAATTCATAAACAATTACTATTTCAACTTAAAGATACAACGTCATTCTTGCTCCTTCCATATAGCTAGACAATATTTTTGATCTCCTTTGCAATGGGGATAATCCATCTACACCCTAATAGTATGGGTTACGTAGAGATGTTGTCTTGTTTTTCTGCTTGTAACCCTCCATTGTGTTTAGTGGTAGGCAAATTGGAATTGAGCGCTATTTACCAAGAAACGTTTTTGTCAGGTTTTAAATGCTGTACTCATGTGGACAAATAGGATAGGGTAGGCATTTTTATGCATGACAAAATAGCTCGGGTAGAATTAGTGCATGGAAAAATACTGTTCAACTTGAAATTCCACTTTAGGTTTCAAATAGGACTTTGCATAATAAAACAATATTAGCTCTTAGAGTTATAACCAAGGTATAAGATGCTGTTGATGCAAACTCACCTCTGATGAAAAGTCAACCGGAGTGTAATGCCATATTTAGGTTTAAAATCACAGAGAGAACAGGCAGTAGTAATGTGTACAATTGGGTGACAGCAAACTATGAGCACAAATCAAATGAAAGTCTAAAAATATTTTTGGTGCAATATTACCTTTGGCACACCATAAGCAGTAGCATGAAGGCGTCTATAGGAGCACACATCATGCTTAAGAGAATTACATATTTAGGTGAAAAATGTTCCTAGGAGCAACAACAAAAGGTGTGTGAAGAAAACCTGTAGGAAAAAACATTCAGGACCAAAAATCTACTTTTCAACAAGTAATCCTGCCCCCCTGATATACCTCCATAAAAAACATTGTTGTCCAGAGATCAAGAAACTGCTGGCCAAACCGTAATGCGCTGCCCACTGTAGCAGTGCATTTCCACTCCCACCACCAGCAGTGCCTTCCACAAGATGCATCAGAGTCCTGGAGGCAGCCTGCGGATTAAAATAAAACCGGTTTAAAATCCATCTTATTGTCATTTTATTTGAGGGTGGTGGTAAAGGGGGGGGCGGCCCTTCTCCGCCCTGATAGTGGGGCCGCCACTGTTTGTCAGGTTAGTGTGTAACTGGTAGTCTATGCCCTACTCTTCTCGCAAGAACTGCTCCCATCTGTTCTTATGTGGATTGGTTGATGCACACTTAGGACATACATCATCGATCGTGTCATGTCATGTTACATCACATTAAATATGATTATGTTATGGTATCAGAAGGTTTAAAATGCCTTCTGCCTTTAATATGGATCCTTATCATTCTAGAGTTTGGTTGTGTAATATTGCTGATTGTTTTTGGTTACAGAAATGCATTAAATGTCCATTTTAATAATCGCTTGTGTTGGCCAATGTGAAGCAAACCTTATTTCAATCCAGATAAGGGTCTATCTATCAAGTGCTTTCGGTGCATGCATAGGTATGCCACTAGCAATCCTTCATTCTGAGCTTTTGCATATTAGTGCACCCATCAATTTTGAGTTTCAGTTTAATCTCCTAAGTGCAATGGGTGTGCCTAGACAGGAGTCAGGTGCTCTCTGCGCCAGAGGACACACATCACGGATGAGGCCAAACAAGGCCACAAATCACCAAAAGTTGTCTGTGTTTCAACCAAGGGATCAGGGGCCTCATTTATGAAAAGTGACGCATCGCTGCGTGAAAACAGCGATGCGTCACTTTTCACTGCGCTCTCCTTGCGACACAAATGATGCATCATATTTACAGTATGACGCATCATGGCGCAAGGAGTTACAGATACGTCAGTATTTCTGACGTATCTATAGGCGCAAAAGTGACGCATTGCTGGAGTGTGTCACAAAAGTGACGCAACTCCAGCAATGTGCCTTTCACATGGGGCAAGCCCCAAGTGAAAGGGCCTGCGTCAGTCTTACGCCTGCTGTGAGGCTGGCGTAAGAAATTGACTCATTTGTGTCCTAGAAGTGGCGCAGTGAAATCTTAAAGATTTCACTGCGTCACTTCTATGACCCTTTCTTGCGTCAGAACGCCCCCCCTGCATACATTATACCTCGCGTAGGTATAATGTAGCGCAGGGGTTTACAAAGTGACGCATCTAGCTAGATGTAAATATGGTGCAACAAGGCACATTTTTTACGCTGCTGCTGCGTCACAAAAAGTGACGCACCGGCAGCGTAAAAGTGACGCGCGGCCTCATAAATGAGGCCCCAGATCCTTACGGTTTGGGGTGCACTGTTCACAAGGGATTTGTATAAGGATGCTCTCTGTCTCAACCCGCGTAGGCCCTGATTAGTACATCGTGGTTAATTCATTTCCAGCTGCAAATTCCTAAGCAAGGGCCTCAAGTATTATTTGCACATGTGCAATATGCCTCTGTACATAAACCTATTATTTGCCAACAGTGTTTTTGTAGACAAAACAATGCCATGATCGTTTTGGCACATAGCAGGAAATTCCGATTTGTTTGCTACTAACCGCACAAAGACCTGAACCAAGTGGAGATCAGAACACCCATACACATTCCAGGGTGCATAAATAAGTCTTTTGTATTGTTTACATTTTGAAAGCATGTGCGCAAATAAAGTGGTTTTGGAAATTTGGCAAAATAGCGCCACTGCAAATATCACATGGGCAATTAAAACTCCTGACTTTGTAGTTTGTGCCTGAATTGGAAGTAGCACCAAGGTTCTAATATGAGGCATAGGGCCCCGTCACAAATAGCCCGCGAGAGCCTATTTGGAACAAACATCTGCTATTTTCAGAGATAATCCTGGATTATCTGTGCATGTGAAAGCTGTTTGCTCCTGCAATTTGTGGTCACTGAAACCACACAAAGTTCACAGGGATACATTGCACAGGTATGCTCGTTGAGCAGTTGAATATGGGGAATAACGTGCACTATTACCCTTTGTTCCCCACTCTAAGCTGTCACACCTGTGACTGCCCAGACGTTGTGCAGCTATTAATGTGTGTATCCCACACGCTTGCAGATTGGCAGGTGCGCAATTTGCATCTCATTTTGTAGGCCAATCATGTTTGTGACCCCATGAACAAAAAGATGGTGGACTAGAATGCGGACTAAGTAAATGCATGTATTTTTGCCGTCAACTTTGTTTTACACTTTCTATTACTATTTAATACGTTCTAATACTTCTATCTGAACTCATAATGTATTCATCCAGAAAATACCCCAGTCTGCTGCCTAAAATGATGTCACCATGTTTAATTTTTCATTTCATAAATGTCTTACCATCAGAATGAGACAGAAAACATGCTCTCACATCCAATTAGCTCTCTTGTTATGTTTACTCCCCTCTACCATTCCGCACTGCCATACAATTTGGTGTGGTTCCTCTCACTCCTACTCTCTATGGGAATAGAGTTTTCAATTCCAGCTATTATATAATATACATATTACATGAGATACCTCGAAGTTCTGTCACCTAGCAAAACATACAGCCACAGGTAGGGATTGACTGGGTCAGAGCACTGAAATAAAAGGGACCCACATTAGCTAATGGGATAGTTAAAACGTTGGCCACATTTTCAAATCAGAGCAGTTTTCAACTTGTAAAGATACACTATGTAGGTGGTGTATGAAATTGGCTTATTAGTTCCTAGGGGGGTGAGGCTTGTGCAAGTAATAAGTCTGCAATTGTTTTTTACTGGGAACTAAATTGTTAAATCTGACATCCTTGGCGTTTTTTGCCCCCAAACATATTGCCTTCACTCCTCCTGTTTTGCTGAATTTGTTATTGTTAGCCTTAGGACTCTGTGCACTTAACTACTGCTAGCCAGTGCTAAAGTGATTGTGCTCTCTCTTGTAACATGGTAAAATGGACTTACACCTAATTGACACATTTAATTTACTCATAAGTCCCTAGTAAAGTGACACTACATGTACCCAGTGCCTGTAGAAAATGCTGCTAGTAGGCCTTCAGCACTTTTTGTGCCTCCTGCTTAAATAGTCCTGTTAAACATGTCTCAGATCTGCTGTGTTATTTTTAACTGCCATTTTGGCCAGAAAAAATAAATCCTTTGCCAGGCCTAATCCTTCCATTTTATCAGATATGTCACCCCTGGAGTAGTCGCTAACAAGACCATTGGGCTTGGTGCATTGTATACAAAAAGTTGAACATGTACTTTTAAGTTTTTACCTGTCCTGGTTGTGAAAAATCCTAAATTAATTTGTTACTACTGCAAGATCGACTTCTCCAATAGGATAACATTGGGGTACCTTATTAAGTTTCATGAGGATCAACTTTTTTTGGAAACAGGTACAAGTTCCAAGTTTGATCTCTAATAAATTGTAATTTAAAATCCTTTTCAATGGTAAAGTCACAATTCTGAAATTTCAATTTTTTTTAGAAAGTTGGCATTTTCTTGTCCTAACCCTTTGATGTGTGTAGCCTGTATTCTGGGTCACATGATGGAGTGTAGTAGGCAGTCAGCCTTTGTGTATACCTCCAAGACACTATCACAAAGGGGGACTGGATGTTGCCATCCTGACCTGATGGGAGGGATTGAGCTGTCACCTACCGCACATGCAGTTCAAAGGAACTGCCTCAGCACACACACACAGAAAAGAACACTAACCATTTGTGACTGAAGACATCTTGAGACCAGGGCAGGGAGGAAGGAAATCACAGAACCAGATGCGGGGGGTCTGTAAATTTCTCTCACTTCAAGGCTGGCACCAGATATAAATATTGGGCCATTAGACCAAAAATTCAGTTCAATTCTGGACCTGTGGATACTGCGGATGAAGGACTGCCCAGCTGCCAGAGACTGCCCTGCTGCAGGAGGTCTGCCCTTCTGTCTGAGAAGGAAGACTGCATCTAAGCTACCTGAAGTGACTTAAAGAGTCAGCTGACTGGCCTCCTGTTCAGAGCTACAGGGACAAGCTCTAGAGGCCGCCTTCAACTGCCCTGCTATCCTGTTGTAACTGAAACTGGCTGGATCTGCAACTGGACCTGCTTGAGCCCTTTTGGCCTCTGCAAAAGTGAATCTGTGATCTCCAAGAGGTGCTTCCCCAGTCTCTGGACCCTAGGGTGCATTAGAGTACACTCAACTGAAAAAGAAGGAGAAATCCTGAAGTTTAGGGCTCTTTGTGCATATGAATTGGGCCATTCATGCTGAGATCTTGCTGATAGCACCTACTGGCAATGCAAAGCTCTGGTAAATAAAAGTTTCTGTGCAACAGTGAGCACCTGTGTAGTGATGACCCGCAGCGCAAGATCTGCACTTCGAGCTACAGCATTGATAGCACTATCTGAACGGCAATTTGAAGCACCAGAAACAAACACCTTCAACACATAACAGGATCTTCGTACTACACTGACGACCATTCACAATGCCTGTCCTGCTCTGTGTGCTATAGTAATAACCATCCATGAGGCTCTCTCTGCTTCGCATGGTCTCCTCTACTGCAAATTGGACTCTTTGGCAGACTTTGAGGTGGTAACTCTTTCAGAGGGGGTAACCTGGTCTGTATATCCAGCCAGAACTCCATCGTGGTCAGTCTAACCCTGTGATTTCCCCCTGATCTAGCATGACTAGATAACTACAAGTGGCGTTTTGTGCTCTTAGGCACCAAACTTACCTAAAATCTTTGAAAGTGCATATCTCCATTTGTACGGATTGAATTTTTGTCTTTTAGGTATTAAATAGTTTATTAATCTTTACTATACTTTCGAAAACTGGTGTGGGATTTTTCTTGTGCTGTGTTTATACTTTATTACTGTCTGTGCACTGTATAAATACTTTTCAATTTGCCTCTAAATTAAGCTTGACTACTTTGTGCCAAGCTATCACTGGGATGAGCACAGTTAAGTTTGATGACTTTTTCCGGTTCACTCTGAGAGGATTGTGCTGCAGTTTGAAAGGGCTCACCGCCCCCTCAATCAACAACACTATTTCTCAAAAAAGTACCCCATTGGAGCATTTGACACTCAGGGTAGCAAAGCAGAGGAGTCCAGGGTCTACCGAGGGGAGGTGGATTGGACTAGCAATCCCAATATGCTAGCACAACACAACAACGCTCAATAAATTATTGTCCTTTCATTACCTTTTCATTTATAAAGGAAAAATACTTTTATTTTACACATGTTACTAAAAGCACTACATTATGTTACATATATATATATATATATATATATATATATATATATATATATATATATATGTATGTATATATATATATATATATATATATATATATATATATATATATATATATATATATATATATATATATATATATATACATATATATTACCTACTGGCGGTCGCCAGTAGGTATATATAGTTAGGATTTTTTCTCTATGGGATTTTTGAAAATTCTATGTCTAATAACTTTGGCGTTTGTGGACGGAATTGGCTGAAATTTTCAGGAAAATGGCACATTTTGTTTCTGAGCAGCCCTTGAAAATTTGGGGGGGGGTTCGTCAAGGGGGGGCCGAGAAAAAAGGGGGGTCCCAAAACGTGTTTTTAACATTGAGTTTTCCATAGGGCGGTTGGCCTCACTTTTAGCCCAAACGGCTGAATGGATTTGCACGAAACTTGGCAAAATTGTAGGGACTGGTAGCCCGATGTGCCTTTGCTAGGTCTCAATATATGTGCTCCAGTGGATTTTGAGAAATTAACGTTCAAAAAAAGATATATATCTGTAACAGCGGACCGGGCAGCGCTCCGGTTCGCGGACTTTTCGCGGTACGGAGCTTTGTGAAGCGAAGCTGATTGGTTCTCCGGCGTCTGTGAACATTCCAAACAGTCCGTAGCGGCCGCCATCTTGTCTCTCGGTAGGATCGAGAGACAAGAGGAGGCCAAAGCGAAGGGGCAAATGACCATAAGGGGGCATAGTAGATCCTCGCTGACCCCCTTGGTTTGATGTGGAGGTTTTAAAAGGGCCCCGCGGGGCAAAAAAAAATTATAATAATAATAATCGAACGGCTGAATGGATTTGCACGAAACTTGGTAAAATATTAGGGACTGGTAGCCCGATGTGCCTTTGCTAGGTCTCAATATATGTGCTCCAGTGGATTTTGAGAAATTAACGTTCAAAAAAAGATATATATCTGTAACAGCGCTCCGCTTCGCGTAACGGAGGTTTGCGAAGCTGATTCGTTCTCCGGCGTCTGTAAACATTGCAAACAGTCCGTAGCGGCCGCCATCTTGTCTCTCGGTAGGATCGAGAGACAAGAGGAGGCCAAAGCGAAGGGGCAAATGACCATAAGGGGGCATAGTAGATCCTCCTTGACCTCTTAGGTTTGATGTGGAGGTTTTAAAAGGGCCCCGCGGGGCAAAAAAAATAATAATAATAATAATCGAACGGCTGAATGGATTTGCACGAAACTTGGCAAAATTGTAGGGACTGGTAGCTCGATGTGCCTTTGCTAGGTCTCAATATATGTGCTTCAGTGGATTTTGAGAAATTAACGTTCAAAAACAAGATATATATCTGTAACAGCGCTCCGCTTCGCGGAGATAAAATTATATCTGTATTACCTAGCTTTTGCTAACACCAGTTAGCGACGGCTAGTAGGAGATAGCGACCATCTTGGGCCCCACTTTGCATGCGAGTGATATTTATCACTAATGACATGCAAAGTGGGCATGCCAAGATGTTAGCGACTGGAAACAGTCGCTAACATCGCTATCTCCTATTATCAACTTTTGGAAATATTCGCGATAAGCGCGAATATCTCCAAAAGCTAGCACCTGCCCTGAGCAGTTCTTAGCCATGTTATCCAATGGGAGGTGGATAACATGGCTAAGAGCATTAGCTCGGTAATGCATGAATATCGCTGAGTTTTCAGCGATATTAATGCATTGCGGTCGTTTTTTATCGTATTTGCGATAAACCTTGATAATAGCAAGGTTTATCTGCGATAATTTCTGACGATCCTTAGCGGTAAAAAAATCGTTGCTAAGCATCGTTAGGGATAAATATCGCTTAACTTTGGTAATATGCCCCAACGTCTGTTAACGTTCGATTCGAAGGAAATCAGGAAGTGTTGAAAAACATTGTCTGCGCCATCTTGTCTTTTTTCAAATGCCACACTTTTGTCGTGCACGGCAGCCATTTTAGATGCCTTGACCAGACCCACTCTGTGCACGCTGTCGATCCTTAGCATGGCTCCCCACCCTCGCAAGCATCTCCCCCAGGCAGTGGTCACCCCCGCTCTCTGTCTTATGCATGGGTAATAAATCTCCCCCCATCTGCGCTGCTCTTCCCTGAGAATCACACCCTGTGCCCGCCCGACACCTCCCTTTCGCCCTATTCACTGCCGCACCCTCTGACACTCCTTTTCCTCTGTGTCCGATTGTCCAGGCCGGTCCTAGGGTATCAGCTAGCCCTGCAGATGTAGTTTATGGCCCCAGCTGTAAAGAATCACCCCTCTTCAAAGGAGTTATAGTAGATCAAGGCCCACACTCGATGAGATCCGTCACAGCAGACGCGTTCCTATTATCTGAAAACCATCCTGTATTGTGATTGGGGAGGGGACCGAGCCTGAAGCGGAAGATTCCAGGGATGACTCTTTGTACATCAAAGTTTTTACAATTATGTGTCACATTAAAAATATATAGCACTCCGACAAAGTAGTAAGATTATAAAACTTTGATAACTTATAAATATATACAAGAAAACAAAAACAGTAATAACATATAAACATTTTTAGGGAAAAACAACGAAGTAGCGGTCGGCTGTGCGAATAGTCCCAACGCAGCACAACGTCCAGATTTCTGGCGTGGGGCGTCGCGGGGGTGGGTCATCAGTAGCAAACTGTTGTGCGAATAGTTCCAAGGCAGCAGAACGATGGCACCAAGGTGATGTCCAGTAAGTTGCCGCACTGGTTTTGGTATCCTACAATGCTGCTCCGAATAACGGCGTGGGGCGCCCCGGGGGAGGCGGCATGAACGGGCCTCTGCAGGTGGAGTCTCATCTGTTGTAGTGGGGCGCCCCTTGACCGTTTCAGTTGCCATTCCGTCCGTTTTTGGTCCACTGTGTCAAAAGCCGCAATTCAGCTGAGTTGCGCCCACTCTTGCGGTGCAGCGATAGGCGGCTGTCACAGGACTCTCAAAATGGCGGCAGGCTGTTTCCTTTTTGGGCCTGGTCCACTGAAATGGCCCTGGGACACCTTGGAAATCGGACGCTTGTCTGCTAGGTCTTGGACCCCATTCTCGAAAGCGTCCCCTCCGCCTTGAGGATTCATCAAAAGTTTTGGGGGCCCCCGACTCCTGTAGGCTTCTGGTGGGGAGCGGCTGCCATGATTGCTCGCGGAATGACCACGACGGAGCTACGAGATGGTGGTGCTCTCATGCTGACGCCAGCTTCAGTCTGAAACATCCAGAAACAAGGTGGGGCTTTCATCGTTTGGGGAAAAAAAAAAGTTTTCATCCAATGAAAAGTGTTGTTTTTAGGTCATATGATCAAGCCTTCCATAATTAGGAAACCAAAAGTAAAATGAACCAATGAAAAGTTTTATAAACAAGTCACATGACCTGTTATGCGGCATAGGGTATAAAATGCGGAGAAAATACGTTGGCACGTGAGGCGGCGTCAGTAGCGGACCGATGTGCGAATAGGCCGAAGGCAACACAACGCGCCAAGATCCGGATGGCACCGAGGTGGTGTCCAGCAAGTTGCAGCACTGGTGTGGCCATCCTACAATGCTGAAAGTCGGCGTGGGGCGCCCCGTTGGCCTGTGAGTTTGCGTCAGTAGCGGACCGATGTGCGAATAGGCCGAAGGCAGCACAACGCGCCAAGATCCGGATGGCACCGAGGTGGTGTCTAGTAAGTTGCCGCACTGGTGTGGCCATCCTACAATGTTGAAAGTCGGCGTGGGGCGCCCCGTTGGCCTGTGAGATGGCGTCAGTAGCGGACCGATGTGCGAATGGGGCCAAAGGCAGCGCAACAATATTTTCGGAATAGAAGACACCACAAGGCGCTGAGATGCCAAGATCCGGATGGCACCGAGGTGGTGTCTAGCAAGTTGTGGCACTGGTGTGGCCATCCTACAATGGTAAAAGTCGGCGTGGGGCGCCCTGTTGGCCTGTGAGATGGTGTCAGTAGCGGACTGATGTGCGAATGGGGCCAAAGCAGCGCAACAACATTTTCTGACTGACACCACAAGGCGCTGAGATGCCAAGATCCGGATGGCACCGAGGTGATGTCTAGCAAGTTGCTGTACTGGTGTGGCCATCCTACAATGGTAAAAGTCGGCGTGGGGCGCCCTGTTGGCCTGTGAGATGGTGTCAGTTGCGGACCGATGTGCGAATGGGGCCAAAGGCAGCGCAACAATATTTTCTGTATGGAAGATACCACTAGGCGTTGAGATGCCAAGATCCGGATGGCACCGAGGTGATGTCTAGCAAGTTGCTGTACTGGTGTGGTCTTCCTACAATGCTGAAACTCGGCGTGGGGCGCCCCATTAGCCTGTGAGATGGCGTCAGTAGCGGACCGATGTGTGAATAGGCCGGAACCAGCACAAGGCGCCAAGATCCGGATGTCACCGTAGTGGTTTCATAGTTGAGAGGCACTTCATCTGCAGTGGGGCGCCGAGATCCGGATGGCACCGAGGTGATGTCTAGCAAGTTGCTGTACTGGTGTGGTCATCCTACAATGCTGAAACTCGGCGTGGGGCGCCCCATTAGCCTGTGAGATGGCGTCAGTAGCGGACCGATGTGCGAATAGGCCGAAGGCAGCACAACGCGCCAAGATCCGGATGTCACCGTGGTGGTTTCATAGTTGAGAGGCACTTCATCTGCAGTGGGGCGCCGAGATCCGGATGGCACCGAGGTGATGTCTAGCAAGTTGCTGTACTGGTGTGGTCATCCTACAATGCTGAAACTCCGCGTGGGGCGCCCCATTAGCCTGTGAGATGGCGTCAGTAGCGGACCGATGTGCGAATAGGCCGAAGGCAGCACAACGCGCCAAGATCCGGATGGCACCGAGGTGGTGTCTAGTAAGGTGCATTGGTGTGGCCATCCTACAATGTTGAAAGTCGGCGTGGGGCGCCCCATTGGCCTGTGAGATGGCGTCAGTAGCGGACCGATGTGCGAATGGGGCCAAAGGCAGCGCAACAATGTTTTCTGAATAAAAGACACCACAAGGCGCTGAGATGCCAAGATCCGGATGGCACCGAGGTGGTGTCTAGCAAGTTGTGGCACTGGTGTGGCCATCCTACAATGGTAAAAGTCGGCGTGGGGCGCCCTGTTGGCCTGTGAGATGGTGTCAGTAGCGGACCGATGTGCGAATGGGGCCAAAGGCAGCGCAACAATATTTTCCGAATAGAAGACACCACTAGGCGTTGAGATGCCAAAATCCGGATGGCACCGAGGAGGTGTCTAGCAAGTTGCTGTACTGGTGTGGTCATCCTACAATGCTGAAACTCGGCGTGGGGCGCCCCATTAGCCTGTGAGATGGCGTCAGTAGCGGACCGATGTGCGAATGGGGCCAAAGGCAGCGCAACAATATTTTCTGAAGAGAAGACACCAAAAGTCGCTGAGATTCGGTTACCACCGAGGTGATGTCTAGCAAGTTGCCGCACTGGTGTGGCCATCCTACAATACTGCTCCGAATAACGGCGTGGGGTGCCCGAAGGGGGGGGGGGGGCGGCGTGAACGGGCCTTCCTAGGTGGAGGCTCGTCTGCTGTAGTGGGGCGCCCCTTTACCGTTTCAGTTGCCATTCAGCTGAGTTTCGGCTGCTCTTGATGCTACAGTGACAGGCGGCTGCAACAGGACTCTCAAAATGGCGGCCTGTTCTTTGGATTTGGGCCTGGTCCACTAAAATGGCCCTGGGACACCTTAGAACTCGGACGCTCGTTTTTTTTTTCCTTTCCTGTACATGCAAAAAAAGGTAAATGCCCGGTACGTTACACGCTTCATCTGCCACGATGAACTCTCCAGAGGAACCGAAAAAAAATATAGTTATGGTAACTATACCATGCATCGTCATATGGAGAGGTGGCACCAATTAATTATAGTGCTGCATAAAAGAGAGATTTGGAGGAGAACCCCTGACCTGCTAGTACATTCATCAAAGAAGTGGCACTGACAGCATCAGAGGCAAGGGAAACGGTCCCAAATATTTAGAAGAACTTTGGAAAGATTAAAATGACATGTTTAGATTGTGGCAAATTAATTTCATGTGGACAGATGAGTGTTACTCTAATAAATACAGCATATGAACATCATCATAGTCGATGGTTGGTAGAGACATTTTGACTATATCCTGGACCTGCCCGTCCTCGCCCAAAATGGCGCCGGAATAAATGGGACTCGTAACTCCTTGTTGTGTACTGGTTGCAGAACCTTGAAATCACGAGATACGTATGCAGTTTTGAAGCACATGGCGGGCGGGGACGAGAATTGATTGAATATTTCGACATCCCTTTTGATATTAAGTTCTGATGTGTTATTGATTACTGTACTATTGAAAGTTCGAATTAACGTCACCCATGGTACTTGCCCGCAAATGTATATCTAGATAATTTTATTGTAACTGGCCCTGTCGTATTTTAATTATAAAATGTACGTCCACCGATTCCGTAACTGTTAGACACCTTAGTTCTTGCAACCTAATGGCCCGCCCGTTACGTTCCTCTACAGTGTAAATGTCTACTCATCATATACGATTACAGTTTGCTCCGTGGCCGGCCCACGTGGTTATAGGCTCGTATTTGTATAATGAAATTTTCACAATAAAGGTTTTTAAAAGAAAACATGGTAGTAGTATATACATTGGTAAAGTTTTTAATAATAGTCACTGTTTTAGAATCATGAAAAGGCAAGTGAAATAAAGCAGACCAATTACATGAAGGGTAAAAGGTATAATACGAAGGAACGCAGTAAAGATAAATGGTCAAGGGCTGTTGTGTTTTCTATTCCTGCAACATAAAGTGATCGATAAGAATCTCATATTCAGGCGTATCGGCGACTAAGACAGCAGGTCGACCCTCTTTTGCTCAACGGCTCCGTCATGGGACGAAGAAACGCTCTTTTTCTCGAAAAAAGAATATATTTTACTTGCAGGACAGTTGTAAATTTTCCGGGAAAGTACATTAGCCTGGAACATTATAACATATATTTAAGAAAAAATAATGTTCGGAAGTAATAAAAAGCGTAATTTTTAGGTCATATGACCAAGCCTTTCATCATTAGAATAAGAAAAGTAAAATGAACCAATGAAAAGTTTTATTAACAAGTCACATGACTTGTTATGCTTACGTTACGCGCTGCGCGCCCCGGATGACTTCCGGATGCGCTAACGCGGCGCGTCATATGACGCATTACGCGACAACGCAGGTCCAGAATATAGTCAAAATGTCTCCACCAACCAGCGGTCGGAACACAACCCCTTTCAGCAGGCTAAATAGTTCTGTTAAATGACAACAGAAGGGACAGGCAACAAGAACCATTAGTCAAAGAGGGGAGGGCTAGTTCTTCTCTACCGGGTTACATTGGGGCGCTACCGGAACTGATCGAATTGGTAGTCTACAGTGTTTCTGGATGTTTCAGACTGAAGCTGGGGTTAGCATGAGAGCAGCACCATTTCGTAGCTCCGTCGTGGCCATTCCGCAACCAATCATGGCAGCCGCTCTTTATCGTTATTTTGGGCGGGGTGGGTGGCGGAGCCGAGCTGTTTTGCAGCCATCATTGTGTGGAGTTCAGTTCATTTCACTAGTTTTGTATTTGTCATGAGGGGTTGTTCCTAATGTTTCTATTTTAGCGAGGTCAAAAAGAGATCCCATTAGTGGCCTACTGATTTTGCTCGATTCCTTTTCTTTTTTTTTTACACGATTTTTCGTTATCTGCAAAGACTAAACAGAGTATTGCGACTCTGTGTTTGTTTGTAAATAGAGAATGAACCAAAGAGAACCAATTCTAAAACAGTAAATACTTGGATAACAATCAATCAAATGGAGAGAGAAGCAGGCACGACGTATGACAACGGGGGCAAAGGCCTGCGTTAACTACCCTTCACTATGTGCAAAGAGAGAGTACTCCTAATAGAAATGAGGGGGGGGGGGCACCATTCAAAGCAGATCAGTGTGCATAAACACGAAAATGTTTTCACTTACCACGTACTTGACATTCGACAGCTTATGATATTTGCTATTAAAAAACCATTGAAATTCACTGAAAAAACCATAGGTTATAGACCATATATAGTTAGGAATTAGCATTTACAAAACCTTGAAAATTCACTGAAAAAACCATAGGTTATAGACCATATATAGTTAGGAATTAGCATTTAAAAAACCTTATTTTACTCACACAAAACCATTGAAATTCCATATATAGTTAGTTGCACTAACTATATATCGCGCACCCGCAATCCACTGCTGATGATGTCACATATTACATCATTCATGACATGGTCAGTGACATCACTGATGACATCACTGATGACATCTCAAATGACATCACTGATGACATCACTGATGACATCTCATTTGACATCAATGACCACATCACTGATGATATCATTCATGTGACAATACAATGCATCTCCTCACATTTTAATATAACCTCTGTTTCACCCAGTGTTAAATACAGAGTATAATTTTTGAAACCATTGACACACCAATACTAGTTACTACATACGTACTCACTGATTCCTACGTCTACACACACATTCACTCATTCACCCATACAATCATTCATACATACAATCACTCATCTTTACCACACTATCATATGCACTCATACACCTATACAGACACTCACACTCTGCCACTCATCCATGGAGTTACTCACACACCTAGTCAGTCCTGTAAAGAATCAATCACACTTCCATTTTCTTGTCTATACAGTTAAACATAGAGCACCTTACATTTTCAAACATATACTAACACATACTTACTTTCTTATACAATCATTGATACAAGTACACATTGATCTGCACAGAGTCACACACCTCCCAGTCAGCCACACACACACTCAGTCTCCCATACAAATACTTGGACAATCAATCAATAACCCATATAGTTAATCATATAGCTACTGATCAACACATGCAGCAGTTTACAGAACAACAGACATAATGATGCACAAATTAAGACAGTTTAGTCACTAACCCATGCACTCAGTGAGACACATTTAATCACTCACTCATACATTCAGTCATGCACCTACTAAATCCTTCGTCCAGACAGTTATACATCTACTCATTCTTCAATATGTAAAACATATTTAAACTTTACAGAAACACACAGTCACTGGATGATGTCATCAGTGATGTCATCAGTGATGTCATTTGAGATGTCATCAGTGATGTCATCAGTGATGTCACTGACCATGTCATGAATGATGTAATATGTGACATCATCAGCAGTGGATTGCGGGTGCGCGATATATAGTTAGTGCAACTAACTATATATGGAATTTCAATGGTTTTGTGTGAGTAAAATAAGGTTTTTTAAATGCTAATTCCTAACTATATATGGTCTATAACCTATGGTTTTTTCAGAGAATATATATATATATATTTATATATATATATATATATATATATATATATATCCAGTCAAAATACCTTCTCTTTGGGCGGCAGTAAACACGTACACCAGTAATCTTCAGGTAGCCTTTTATTTCAGCAGATTTCAAAGGCGATCACACAAAGAAAATTCCAAAGGGACCTAGTAGACTACCAAAGGGGACAAATAATAACTTTTGCCAAAAAATACGACAAAATATGCACTACAATGCAAACAGCATGAGCCGGAGATGCAAGAACAACTGTGAACCCAAATGGAGAAAATGGACAATCAATTAATGAGACTGTAACTGAAGGCAGTATAACCAGTGGAAGTGAAATTTCAAGCATCCATGATTTCTCTGGAGTAAAAACCAGTGTTTTAAACGAATTTGACATGGTGATGAAAGGACTACAAGTCACAAAAAAGCAGGGATATCGAATTCCCGGAAGAGAAAACAGAGGAGGAAAAAGCAAGAACATCTAAAAAATTGGAGAACAAAGAAGCCCTGTGGGAACGCGAACAAGGGGCCAACTGAAGGTGAAGTAATGGAGGCACAAACCGTCATAAACCTCTCCGAAAGAACACTCACGAAATCTGAGGTAGAACTTTTATCTATGGGCTTAAGTTTTTGCCCATCAAATGTTTTTAACTACACCCAGAGCCGAATAGATCTGTTCTTTTTCACCAGAAAATTGCGAATCCGTAAATGGTTTGCTACGAAAGTATCAATAGAAGGGTCGGTAAAGGTAGATAGCCCAAGTGTAATCACCCTAGCAGAGGCAAAATTATCACACACATTGAAAATCTTAGCTGAAGAAATAGATGAGAACAGCAGCCCCTATGATCAATTTTCAGGCAGAGAACATTTCATTACAGATGAGTGTAGACAGTGGCTTCAAACCAAAGTCAATCTTTCTGCCGCAGATCAAAAGCGATGTAATAGATGTTTTTGAGAAAAGTATGAATAGGGAACTGCAACACATAGCGAACAACAAGAAGTATAGAGTTTGGAACAGCACGACACCCACACAGAGAAAAGCTTTAGAAAATCTAAAGAATGACAACACGATTGTCATAATGAAATCCGACAAAGGCGGAAACGTAGTAGTGGTGTCGAAAAGTAAATACATAGAAGGAGGTCTAAGACAACTGGCAGATACAACTAAATACAGTAGAAGCAATCGTATGGAATACGAACAGTCTACTAAAACATTCAATACACAATTGAATCAGTGGAGAGCAAAATGCCTCATAGAAAAAGAGGAATTCCAATTTTTAGATTGTAAATATCCAAAACTTCCCGCCTTGTATCTTCTACCGAAGATTCACAAGGAAAAAGATAATCCACCGGGGAGACCAATAGTCTCCTCACGGGGGAGTTGTCTGGAGAATGCGTCTAGATACGTAGATTATTTCTTACAAAGTCTATTACAAAAACTCACGTCATATGTAAAGGATTCGGGGGACTTTCTCAAATGCATAAGAACAATGGAATGGAACACCACCTATTCCCTTCTGTCGTTAGATGTAATAGGATTTTACACTTGCATTCCACACCAACAAGGGCTAGACGCATGTGAGCACTTCTTGTCTGAGAGATCTGTCTCCTATGTAGAACACACACAGATGCTCATTGAAATGATGAGAATCTGCCTTACCCAAAACAACTTCTTGTTCGATGGTAAAATCTTCAAGCAAACCCTTGGCACTTGCATGGGGACCTGTTTTGCGCCATGCTCTGCGGGTCTTTTCATGGGGTACTGGGAGTAGGAAGTTGTGTACAGAATGCCCATATATAAAGAGAAGGTGATAAAATGGGTTAGATACATCGACAATATTTTTGTAATATGGAGGGGGACAGAAGCTGAAGCTGACAGCTTTGTGGAATCCCTGAATGAAAATCAGTTAAATCTGAAATTCATGAGTCACTGGGAGAAAGACAGTATGGAATTTCTTGACCTTAATTTGAGAATAGTCGACAACAAACTAGAGAGTATCCTGTATAGAAAAAGCCCTGCAGGGAACAGCTTACTACATGCCCGCAGTTGCCACCCAAGTTTGCTCATTAAAAGTATTCCTGTGGGCGAAATATTAAGAGCGAAACGAAATTGCAGTACACAGCAGGGGTATGGAGAAGAAGAAAAAAGAATGACAGAAAGATTCACAGTCAGAGGGTACTCACAAAAAATTATCAACAAAGCTAGAATTGCGGTCTCTAATAGAACCAGAGAATCATTGTTGTCCGAGAAAGTAGAGAAAGAAATAGAAGGGACAAAAGACAAAACTCGTTTTATTACTAAATATAGCAATCACGCCTTTATGATCAAAAAGAGCCAAGGCAAATTCTGGCCAATATTCAAAACTGATCCAGACATTGCGTAATATGTCGAGTCGTTTCCAGAAGTAACCTTCAAAAGAACAAAATCCTTAAAAGATCAGCTTTGCAGAACAGTTGAACATAAGAAATTGAAAATAGCAGGAGTACAAGGTTTCTACACTTGTAGAAACTGCAAAGCATGTAAGTCGCAACTGCAAGGAAGTAACATTATCACCAGACACACAACCTTTCAAAATAGGAGAACACACGTCATGCAACACGGAATTTGCAGTCTATGCATTGTTCTGTCCTTGTAAGAAGAGTTACATAGGCAGTACAATCCATAAGGCAAAAATTAGAATTTTGGAACACGTACGGTCAATAAAAAATGGGGACAAAGCCTACCCAATTGCCAGACATTTTTAAAGCCACCACAAACAAGAAACAACACTGCTCAGTTTCTGTGTGTTAGACATGATCAAATTAGATGAAAGAGGCGGAAATAGAGTGCAAAGCTTGTGAAAATTGGAGTTGAGATTCATCATACAGTATAAAACACTGAACCCCCTAGGTCACAATTGTGATGAAGAACTTGAAGTGCACCTAGGTTGAATTGGCATGTCATAGTCGCTGTTCTGAAGCATGGAAGTCTAAGTGTTGTTTTACGGTAGAGTAGGAACCGTAAGGTTAGAACATCAATGTATCTGTTTTTAAGGGTAACCATGGCTGTTTACACGAGATTTGTATTTTTGCACAGAATATGAAGTTGAATAGATATATCTCTCTAACAGAATAATTTTTATAACATATTTGTATTTTGAATTTATTAGTTACAGTTTGTTTTATATATTTTTTTTAGAACACATGAGAAAATGAGGCGGTTTGACATGAAGATAGCCGACAAGAACTATCTTACCTTATTGAGCAACTTAATAAGAGAATACCATTGAAAAGCTTTGACCACTAACTTGAGGCTTAAGCCCACTAGGGTGAGACAACTAACTACAATCAATTTCTGAATGTTATTGAAGGCATAAATAGAATACACATTGCCCACAAGGGCAGAGCGTGTATAGAATAAGAATTCCGATTGGAGGATTTAATTTATGTGACCTCAATTTAAACAGCCAATAGAGATTTCTCTAAGATATAAAGCTGCACAAAAGTATAATAACGAACTGCAATTTCTGCATGTGTTCGGAAAATGTTCAAAGTTATGATTTATGTTTTGACATAACAGAGGAAGTCTGTTTTCTATATTATTTGTTTTCACAAGCTGTCACATGATTACTTAAACCTATCACTATGTTTCACAAATCACTCGTGAACAAGGGAAAACGTTCCCGAAACGCGTAGAGTGAGATCGCCTTTGAAATTTGCTGAAATAAAAGGCTACCTGAAGATTACTGGCATTCGTGTTTACTGCCGCCCAAAGCGAAGGTAGTTTAACTGGATGTAAAGGTTCACCACCTTACACGAACCGCTGCCGAAAGTGGCTGAATCATGGCGCTGCTCAGCGGCTGCTGAGCGTAAAGATTTTCAGAATATATTTCGCAAACTCACTCCTGCTCAGGAGATGGCAATTGTACAGCAGGACCGAAAGGCAAGTCTTCGTTCTGCTGCGCAGGCAACCGCCGACAGCGCGACAACAGGAAACGCGCAGAGAGGCGCAAAAGCAACAAATGTCGCAAAGCAAGATTCCAGGCCAAAGAAACAGCGCTACAGAAAACAGTGGAATCAGCCACAATGAATGTAATCTCCTCTGGAATGTTGGTTGAGCAAGAGGCTTATGATAACAAAGCAGTTATAAATTTATCGGACATAGTTCTGACTACAAAGGAAACCTCCCTTTTATCATTGGGTTTGTCTTACAGCCCCAAAGGTAACTTTGATTACGCGACAACTAAAATTGACATATTTAAGTTTGTGCGTAAACTTAAATTACGTAAATATTTCGCTGCCCGGGGTGGTTCAACTTATAACTCGGCACATCTTTTACATTCTATGTCAGCGACTGCATCTGCACACAATGCATCTGGTGATGTCGGTGATAGTAGCGTAACTGGAGCAGCACTAACACAAGAACTATTTGAGCTCCAGCATGAGGAACTATGTCCCATCACAGAGAGTCAAACTGCACTGGGTGGTGAACCTCTACCCAAAGCCTGTCCGACCAACTTCAAAAGTAAATCGAAGTTCTGTCCCCTGATGCTTAAAGACAATGTTGATATTTTTCATGATCGGGTTACCTCAGAATTGAAGGAGCTACAGATTAGAACTGCCAATTCGATCAGACGTTATACATACAGAGACAAAGAATACCACACCTTAATCAGAAAATTGAGAGAGAACAGGAACTTGGTAATCAGACAATCTGATAAAGGGGGCAACGTGGTGCTGTGGCCACGGAAAATGTACTTAGAGGAAGCCCACAAACAACTAAATGACAAGGATTGTTATAGGCGTATTTCTACACAGGATGCTATGAACACAAGAAATACTGTCTATTTGAAATTGTCTGCGTGGAGAAGTAAGGGCCTTGTCACGATGGAGGAATACAAATTCCTTAAAAAGGACTATCCTGTGATGCCTGTTATCTATTTTATCCCGAAAGTGCACAAAAATTTGACCCAACCCCCCGGCAGGCCTATCATATCAGCTTGCAACAGCCTGTTAGAGAATATGAGTAGGTACATTGATTTTTTCTTACAGGATTTTGTGAGAAACCTACCATCGTTCATCTTGGACACCAGTGATTTGCTGAGGAAACTTAACGATTTTGTATGGAATGCCAATTATGTTTTAGTATCCATGGATGTAACTTCTTTGTATACAAGCATAATCCACGCAGATGGCTTGAAGGCCATACAACATTTCCTCGACAAGAGAGATACTGGTTTTCATGAGCACTCTAAAATGTTACTTGATATGATTACGACCTGCCTTGAGAATAACATATTCCTGTTCGCTAATCAACTTTTCTTGCAGACCCGGGGAGTGGCAATGGGGGCCTGCTTCTCTCCCAGTTACGCCTGTCTACATATGGGGTACTGGGAGGAGCAGGTCCTGATGAAACAACATGCCGCCACTATGAACACCAAGGTCAAACTTTGGCTTAGATATATAGACGATCTATTATTTGTGTGGGATGGTGCTGAAGATGAGGCTGTTGAGTTTATAGAAGCATTAAACGTCAACAGTTCCAACATTCATTTCACTAGCACCCTTAGCAGATCGTCTGTTGTCTTTTTAGATGTGGAGGTCTTTGTATATGCAGGCAAGTTACAGACTAAACTCCATCGTAAGCCCACAGCAGGGAACACACTGCTGCATGCAGATAGTCAACATCCTGCCCATCTGATTCGTAGCATCCCTTATGGGGAGATGCTTCGGATTCGGAGGATTTGCAGTAATGATCATGATTGCCGGATAGCACAATCCCTGTGTAAAGTGCGATTCATGGAACGTGGCTATAGACCAGAAGTCATAGATAATGCTGTTGTGAGGGCGAACAAAATTGATAGAAGCACACTCCTGGGCTCAGGAAGTGTTCGACCCGAGATTCCCACTAGGGCAGGCGAGGAGACCAGACTAATTATGACATACAATAGTCAACACAAAAGTATTCATAAAATAGTCAAAGACAATTGGTTCCTAGTCTCCAGTGATCCTATCATCGGTTCGCTCTTGGGCAAACAACCTAGTATTACCTATCGAAAGGCCCGGGCCATGCAGGATAGTCTTGTATCTAGCAGCCCTGAAGTAGCAGCACCTTCTTGGCTGGGTGGAAGTAAAGGGTTTTTGAGGTGCTCTGTGTGCAAAGCATGCAAACAAGGCATAAGCAAAACAGAGGTCATTACTCCTCTTTCCCCTATCCCTATCAAAATTAAACAGAAATTAAACTGCAAATCTGAGTTTGCAGTTTATGTCCTGGAGTGCCCATGCGGGTTAAGGTATGTGGGAAGTACCCGACCGCCAGTGCATAAGCGAATATTACAACATCTGCGAGCTATCACCCACGCAGATGTGACATATCCTGTAGCCAGGCACTTTGATAGTAACCATGGAAAGAATGCTTCCCTACTTAAGTACTTTGTAATAGATTGTGTTCCTCCCCAGAGGAGAGGTGGTGATAGGGAGTCTCTATTGCGAAAATTGGAGACCCGCTATATTATACTCTTAGATACTAAGGCACCGCATGGTCTCAACATTGGGGAGGACTGCCACACCTATCTCTAAGTACTTCTGCCTCTACTGTATGCAATGCATTACTTCGCTCAGCTAAACCCTGTACCTGTACTGTTGTTAGTTACTCACAGTATTGAAATGTAACTCATGATATTCTATTTAAATGGAAAATATGTCCCTGTAACTCTCCATGACCATTTTTAATTCACTAGCAATTTGATATTGTTATCACAATTTTGGGAGCACTTTATAT
Source organism: Lissotriton helveticus (assembly GCF_964261635.1). Taxonomy (NCBI): domain Eukaryota; kingdom Metazoa; phylum Chordata; class Amphibia; order Caudata; family Salamandridae; genus Lissotriton; species Lissotriton helveticus. The sequence goes on from NC_136063.1 coordinate 946,477,512, forward strand.
TGCCATCACTATGAATATACAAACTGTTGAATTTTGCACATACACATTAATTACAACTGGCCCTTAAAATAGTAGCCCACTTGGGCTCGATTTGAAGCAACTAGGACCTCATGACAACGCAGTCTTAATATTGTAATATGATTTGTATTGATTTTGGTAGTTTCAAAGGTTATATTTTATTGTATATAACTATTTAAGTGGCTTTTAACTTTTATAGCATTTTAAAAGTTGTATGTAATCGTTGCAATGTAGGTTTTATCATCTATAGGTCTAGTTGTTACAACTAGCACAGTCTGGTCAAAAAATTAATTTTTTACACACTTACCAGCTGCGACTATGATTAATTATCATTGATTTGTGAACTTGTGCAATTCAGACATTTATGTCGAAATATGAAATGTGTTGTAAAAATATGGAAACTACATTAGTATGTTTTCTCTGTCTATTACATGTGATGGCACTGCTTGCACTTTAAAAGGGTGATCAGCCCTCTTGACGCTTGTCATGTGATCAAGGCTATCTCTAGCCGAAACGCGTCATGGCGGACTGGTGCTGGGCTAAAACTCAATAAAAAGATTTGCACCTTCTTCGGGTCTCGCTGTTCCTGTTTGCTGCCTGACAGTTTTGCTGTTTGTCTATTGCGTAGCAGGAGCTTCACGTACCTCATATATATATATATATATGTATATATACATATTAGAAACTCCTGAGTGCTCCACCAGCAGGACAAAAACACCCAGGCACAGACTCCAAGTTGCAAAAGTGTTTAATCCAGGGAGAATATGGTCCAAAATTATGCGTTTTGGCAACAGACCCGCGGACCTTGAGCACACAATGCGCTACGTGCAAGTAGCCACATAAATAGGCAGGTAAGTTGCTTTATGGTAAAATCGCATGACACGAGTATTTTTTCATTTCTTTATGCTGTTTTGATGCAATAAGCAAGCGTATAACTGCATTTTTTACATTACTTTCACAAATAGATGAAACACAGTGACTTACGTGTGAGCTCCAGGTAATCACATGTGCCATGACAGACAGATGAGTCAGTAGACTTGGAAGATAGATTGATTACGGAGAGGATGAGTTGGCAACAAATACCCCGAAAGCAGAGTAACAGTATCACTACCAATCATCTACTTGATCATTGAATCTGGCAATTAATATGTGCATAGTGCAAAAAAATGAAGAAAAGGCAAGGGGTAAGCGGTGTATAGTACACCATACGACAGAAAAAATGTGTTCGCCAAATCAACGGGTGAAGGAAATCAAAAGCTAATGCACCCTCCAATGGCCAGTGTTAAGATGATCTCAACAGATGTATGTTTATTCTACATTGAAGGAGTAGAGAGAGAGCTGGAAGAAAGTTCAGGAGGTGCTCTTGCATACGTTTCTGTCTACGTGACTAAAAAGACTTGGGGCCTAAAGTGAATGTAGAATAGGGTGTACCATAAAAAAAATGGGTTGCTCAAAAAGTAGTGCATATGATATAAGTGCAGTTAGAGCTTAAAGTGAAAGCAAAGGAATTTATAGAAATAGTAATACTAAAAGTATCATAGTAAAAAATATATATACAAAAGAGACAGCATAAGAAACTAAATATAGCAATCCGGTTAAAATTACCATGGATCATATGTAGATGTCCAAAAATACATGCTGGAACAACACACACATGGTGAAACAAAAATTGGATATACAGAAAATTGCACCATAAAACCAATAGGCATATTTACAGGTCAGAAACAATGTGAGGCAGTGTACAGATCATAGTAAGTGGATAGTCATACATGCATGAATGCATACATAAGAGTAACCTGCATCACAGAGGGTGAAGGAGTAGGCAAGCAGTATAGATCACGGATAATTGTAGAGATCTTCGTTAATGTTAAGCCCCGAGTGTGTCTTGGTGTCAAGCTCCAAGATATAGCATTTCTCCAGCTGCTTAAGCTTTTTCTCTTGATTACCACCCCGTCCGAGTGTAGGCACACTGTCTATAACAAAGTATTTGAGGTGTTCCAGGTTGTTGTTATGTACCTCTTTGAAGTGTCTAGCTACCGGGTATGTGGGGTCGTTGTTGACTAGCGCTCTCAAATGTTGAAGGATCCTAACTTGCACTTGGAGCTTAGTGCTGCCAACGTACCTGGGTCCACAACTACACTGAAGTACGTAAACAGAAAATTCAGTTCTACACGTGTATCTGTTGGTTAACATAATGGGTTGTGTGCGGAATTTTGCAGTTATTTGAGTAGTGTTGATATCGAACTGCCAAGCCCTGCAGGTGTTGCATTTCTGGAAACCCTTAATGTCAGTGAGCCAGTTGGTCTTAGTGATGACTTCTGAACGGATCTTGACAAGGGCGTCCCTCATAGAGAAAGCCAGACGATAAGTAATGATTGAATGTTTGGAGGCCAATGTATCCAGTACAGGGTCAGTAAGAATGATGCTCCATTGTTTGTTCACTATAGATCTAACGGCTCGCTTTTCCTTACCATAGGTTATGATAAGGCGGGTCTCCACTGTCCCAGTGGCTGCTGTGTTGGATTAGTGGGAACGTAGTTGGTCAAATAAATGTGTGTGCCTGGCAACAATGTCTCTCTAGGTATGGCATTGGCTCGTTCTATGGCTTCTTTAATAGATTTGTCAGAGTAACCCCTTGCAGCGAATCTATGATGTGCTCGATATTGAAATTTGAATTAAATCTTTATCATAGCTGCAAATCCTATGAAGCCGTAGCATTTCGCCATAGGGGATGCTGGCTAAGCATGGGCGCAAAATCCGTTACGCTCGCGGATTTTGCAAATTTTCAGTAAATTCGCGATCCGCGAACTCCCGCGAATTTACCGCGAATTCGCAAATCCGCGAGAGGCGGATTCCGGGGGCAAAAGTTGAAGCCTTGCTGGCCTGTTGTAACTATTTTACGATGGCGCCGGCAAGCTGCCAGCGCCATCCTAAAATAGTTACTAAGTTAGCTTCAACAGGAAGCTCTAATAGAAAAAATAAAGCAGGTGCTCGAACACGTGCTTTATTTTATCTATTAGAGCTTCCTGTTGAAGCTAATTTAGTAACTATTTTAGGATGGCGCTGGCAGCTTGCCGGCGCCATCGTAAAATATTTATAACATGGCCTTCCTGTGACCAGGAGCTTCTGTCAGGTGTGCCTTCTTCCCAAATCTACCCTCGAAAATCAGCTGTGATGCTGGATAGCGGCCTTTGCATCCTTGACTTTCACGAGCGCAATCCTCGTGCTGTTCCTGTGGCCAGGAAGCTGAAGGGACCCCTGCACCCCTCGGGGCGATTGCATAGTAACACACACATGGTCGCTGAAACTAGTTGAAGCTCAAATGCAGTGACTCATTCATCTGCCCCAAAAAAATCGTGAGCGTCGTCGAGGCAGGTGTGCCTTCTTCCCAAATCTACCCTCGAAAATCAGCTGTGATGCTGGATAGCGGCCTTTGCATCCTTGACTTTCACGAGCGCAATCCTCGTGCTGTTCCTGTGGCCAGGAAGCTGAAGGGACCCCTGCACCCCTCGGGGCGATTGCATAGTAACACACACATGGTCGCTGAAACTAGTTGAAGCTCAAATGCAGTGACTCATTCATCTGCCCAAAAAATTCATGAGCGTCGTCGAGGCAGGTGTGCCTTCTTCCCAAATCTACCCTCGAAAATGCCGCTGACCGCGCGACACACAGGGGAGCATGGGCGGGACAGCGCCCTAGTCCCACACGACGGGCGAGCAGAGCCCTTAGCACGGCACCCCTCCTTGAGCCTCCTCCTACGCAGGCAGCCAATAGGGAGGGCTCACCTGGGGATGGGGGCGTCCCCTATGGTTTAAAACGGCGAAGCAACCATGCTTGGCCTCTCTTTCCCGCCAGGATTCCCTTGGCTCTGCGCTGATCCTGTCCGGACTTAGTGTGGCCGTCCTGCGCCTGCCTGCCTCGCGGGTCTTGCGTCGGGTTCGTTACCGACGGGTTCGCGGTGAGTACTGTTTTCAGGGTCCGCTTGCGGGGGTTCTAGAGCGGGAAGAGGCGAGGATCGGAGGTTTTTTGGGACGTCTGTTGTCCCCGGTGCTGAGCAGCCGTTTGTGCGGCCTGGGGGGCCGAGGGAGAGCGTGCCGGGCAGGGTCGGTTCCGGCGGTGTTAGAGAGCTGCTCAGAGGTAAAAGTTTAAAGCCGCAGGAGAATCGCATATCTAAATGCTCACACCTCTGGACAATCACGTGGGGCAGTCTTTTTCCGGGCAACCCTCGTGTGAAACAAAGGCCTCCAGCTCTGGACGGTCCCTTTCACAAGCACTTCCGCCCCATCCACTTTCTAGCACAGAAAGCTTTTGAGAAATAGTTGCTGACTATGAAAACATTTGGCGGCAATTTATCAGCACGTAAATATCCACACTATAAATTACATCAAAATTAGATGGCCTAAATTAGAGAACGCTTATGCCTTTTGATTTACGGTGGAGATTACCATAAAGAAACAGGCTGGACGCCCAGGAGGTAGACACGGGCTTTCAGAACATTTGCACCCGCAGCCGCGTTCCGAGGCTCTTGGAACGCTTGAAGTTTCTTGTGCGAGGTGTACATCCTCCGGTTTATGTTTCTGATTGGCCTGGAATACGGTTGTGACTTTATGCTGGCCTCGCTAATTAAAAAACGCTTGCATTTTCACTTATTCTTATTCCGAGATGGAAATCAATTTCTCTTTTTACCGACGAACTGCCATTAGTCGGTAATGATTATTATCAGAGGGATCAGGCCAAACGCACGATTCCTCCGCAGCGGTATTATTTTTCTACGTAACGCAGCGCACTTAAGGAACAATCGCCGGCACGACTTCGCCTCGATGTATAGGCATGGAGGTTTCTGTATGACGACATTTCTCCGGTATCTGGCATGATCGTGAGTGGGCTGAGAAGAACATAAATGAGCCGGTGCTTTGCATGCAGACACACAATGGCGAGGGGGCTGGGTTGGCGCCTTAATTCACTCGGGCTGGGCTTTTAGGTGACCGTGGTTATGGTGAGGCTGTTTGCAAATGATATTTTTCGGATTTGTTTGCCCTGGGAGCTGCAGGGAAGTTGCGTCCTTTGCTCTTGTTTGGGTGGCGCTGTTGGGGGGGGGAGCCCAAGACAGCAGATGTGGTTGGCGGTCTGAGTATGCTGCAGACGGGGCTGTGGTTTGGCATCGGTGGATATTTGCGGTATAGTGCTTGTTTAATTTACACTGCTGGAGGTTTAAATACCGCGTGGGGTTTTCTGGTTGGTCAAATTCTGGAACGGTGATTGAGTACACATTGAGGCGGTAATATGGCATTGGAATATTCCCCGTACAGTGTGTAAGCAATTGAACAGTTGGGCGACTGTTGTGAATGTAATTTGCGTAAAAAGCGTTTGGAATATTCCCCGTACAGTGTGTAAGCAATTGAACAGTTGGGCAACTGTTGTGAATGTAATTTGCGTAAAAAGCGTTTTATACATTGATGTTACAACCATCAGAGATCGCCATTTTGAAACAAACTGTCTTCGCCATTTTGAAACAAACTGTCTTGTGTTTTGGGGACGGGAGCATTGTGGCTTATCGGAGGTGAGTGTTTACCGGGTGCAGCATAGAATAGAGATGATCCATAGCAATCCCGAAAGCAAGTGATTTGTATGCGCTAGAATCATAGAGAATGGCTTATTTCATTCTACAGATAGAAATTTAATTCCTCTAAGCATTAATTTTAGCTACGGCTGAGTCAGTTTCTTCACAAATGAGTTCATGAGGTGCCACTTCAATGGCCTTATTTATTGCGATTAGCACAACTGTTAGAGCGGGGGTTGCAATTACAAGTGGTGTGATAAAGTTCACATCCGCTGGATTTCTCCCTTTAAATTTCTGTAATTGAGACGTATGCGTGTTGTCCTCAGTGAGATTGTAATACAGCTTTGGTCTCACTCGAGTGAAATCCATTCACATTTTCAAAGTGTCCCCTTCTTGGTCGTTACGCTTTTGTACATAGGTCACAATAAAACTATACAGGCTTCCCCGCTGAAGTCCTCATAGAGGCAGGAAGCAGGCAGTAAGATGTGTTTAGCTCTCTCCTTTGTAAGCTGCCTTGTAGACGGTGGAAGTATGTCGCTGGCACACGCACAGGCCCTACGGTCTCTTTTGATCTGCAGTGCATTGATCAGTGCGCTGGCAACTGCTCAGATCTGTGGCTGGCAGCCCGGTTTATGCTTCCGTAAAATGAGGAAAGAGGGCCGCGTGTACCTGAGGACGCGCATACAGGAGCGGACCTCTCCCACCTTCAATATTTAATTTTGTGTTTATAGACTCGAGATGCGCGTTTGTGTCCTGCCTTCCTCCACAGTGGCAGGACCTTAAATATGCGGGGAATAGCAGTGCACGAGTAATGCTCGGTAATCTTCAACATCGGCAGACGAAGTGCCGTGGCCTTGAGGAACTTTGGCAGAAGCGCCATCATTACTCGGACTTTCTTTAGTCCTACAGTTTTATTCTCGTCTCAAATTTTATTTCGTTCAACTACCATATGTTTCCAACTTTTGCCGTTCTGTAATTGATTCATTCTAAATTGCCACACAATATGCAGAGGAATAGACCTGTAGTAAAAAACAAGGTCTGGCACCAACAGTCCACACAGTTCACTCATACTAGCCGCGACACAGAACAAAGATCAGGTATGATACGCAGAGGTCAGCTGACCGAAAATAAAGCAAGTGTCTAGCATGCATTGAAAGATAATTTAAACTTATTAGCTCCTCATCTCTGCCATTTGTAAGCTCTCTCGCTAACACATGTTTCTGGCATCCATTTGAAATGTTCTCAATGTACTGGCTACAGAAGGGGGGACGACTAAGATGGCAGTATGCGGTCTAACCCTGGAACAGCCCTTCGCTGAAAATCTCAACAGCATGAGCTTATTTCACTGAGCTATCCTTCCGACTGCAGAGTGTATATTTATAATGTCGCTCTGCCATGGATTATCAATTTCTTTTGCCTTTTGGCCCGGCCGTGACCTATAATTCTTTGTGCCGTATGTTTCAACCCCCCAACCGTGCACTGAGGCCTTTTGGGTGGGAACACAGAATATAAACAACCGCTCCTATTGTGGTATATTAACTACCATCCATTCGTTTGAGTCTTTTAGAAAAGTGATTGGATTTATCACAGGCGCTGTTCATATTGTCGATATCACCCTGGGCACACATTACGCTGCAGAGTTAAGTAAAACTATTCTGAGTGATGGCTGCGATGTGTATTTTGAAGCAAGCCGGCCCGGCACTTTCTAGCAGCAGAACCAAAGCTGCTAATATATTTTAAGAATGGTGGCCCCGAACTAGCCTACAGGGCAATCCAGCACGGCCAGAAAGGCTGGTGTCACAGGTCATTGGGGTAGAGATGAGCATGGATGGTATTTTGTCGGTTTGTGGCTCTTTTTGCGGACGGTGTGCGTGTGTGCATATGTGTGTGAGAGAGATAGAGACACATAGAGAGACAGCTTCAGGTAAACCCCTAGCCAACATACTATACCATACTGGTACGGGAAACATTCCAGTAAAAAACAGTTCCTGGCATATTTTGGGATTTTTGCAGAGCGGCGGGGTAAAAGTTGTGAATTTTTAATGGTCATGTTTTGTATTGCAGGCGGAGTCACAGGGCGATCTGGAAGCAGATGGACAGTAAGGGTACCTCTGCGGCAGAAGGATACAGTCTAGATACATCTGCCTGGCACAGTAAGGGTGCCTGAGCCAAGCACCTGCAGCCGAAGGAGGTTACAGGAAACAGCGTTGGCGCCCCGTTAGTCCTTCGGGCGGTCGGGGGGCCTGAACCGACCGGGGGTGTGCCTCATCGTTCCGCCCTGACAGGGGGGGCGGGAGTATAACGAAATGGTAATTTACTGCACCGTCAGAGCATCGTCTCGCCGTGCAAGATGGCTCCTTAGGCATGCGGGTCAGCGAGGGGCTGCTGCATTGGATCGCCTGTAAGATGACCCACCTTAACAGCTACCTGTGTTGTACGAAATAAACCTGCAGCACTACTTTCCCACAAATATGTCTCATGAGTTTCCTTTGGTATGTAAGTGGATCATGTGCAATGCGGAGCGAGCGCTGGCGGTGTGGGCACTATCAGCTGTGATGCTGGATAGCGGCCTTTGCATCCTTGACTTTCACGAGCGCAATCCTCATGCTGTTCCTGTGGCCAGGAAGCTGAAGGGACCCCTGCACCCCTCGGGGCGATTGCATAGTAACACACACATGGTCGCTGAAACTAGTTGAAGCTCAAATGCAGTGACTCATTTATCTGCCCAAAAAAAATCGTGAGCGTCGTCGAGGCAGGTGTGCCTTCTTCCCAAATCTACCCTCGAAAATCAGCTGTGATGCTGGATAGCCGCCTTTGCATCCTTGACTTTCACGAGCGCAATCCTCGTGCTGTTCCTGTGGCCAGGAAGCTGAAGGGACCCCTGCACCCCTCGGGGCGATTGCATAGTAACACACACATGGTCGCTGGAACTAGTTGAAGCTCAAATGCAGTGACTCATTCATCAGCCCAAAAAACAATCTGACCTTTTACCCACACAAGAGGCATGTGCACTCGCATGGAAGCCCCGCCCCAAATCCGTGGATCCGCAAATCCGCAAAATCCGCCGATTTTGTGGATCCACGATCCGCAAATCCGCAAATCCGCGAATCGTGGATCCGCAAAATCCGCCCATGCTTAATGCTGGCTATGATGCCCGGGATGGAAGCTAGTGGCATGCAGAGTGGAGTGCCCAGCTGTAGGTTTGCGATGTAGTTTGGATTGCATAGGGCCATTCTCAATTTAAATAGTAACACCCAGAAGTTCTATAGATGTATTACTAATGTTGGCATTAAACTCAAGTTTCAGTTCATTTTTTTTGATAGCAGCAACAAACTCAATAGCACTCTCTTTCGTACCTTTACAAATAACAAAAACATTGTCTATGTAACATAGCCATGAAATAATGTGTGGGCTCCATGATATGAGGTGTGTTCCCCTCAATACCTGCTCCTCCCACCAGCCAACATGGAGACATGCATAACTAGGGAAGAACCAAGCCTCCATAGTGACACCTCTCATTTGCTGGTATATGGTCCTGTCAAACATAAAGACATTGTTATTGAGACACCATCCTATCATAAATAGAATGAATTCATTGTGGCGGTAGCAATGTATGAGTCTTTCATTCAAGCAATATTTACAAGCCCTTAATCCATCGTCATGTTTGATGCTTGTATACAGAGAGGTGATGGCAATTTACAATAGGATATACTGAGCAGACCTCGTGATCTTGTTTACTTTGGTAAGGAAATCACTGATGTCACACAGATACAATGCTAGTCGTGTGACAAATTCCTGCAAAAAGTAATCCACATACTTAGACATATGTTCACACAGGCTGTTGCAAGCAGAGATGATTGGACGACCAGGGACAGGTGAAAAGCCCTTATGAACTTTGGTTAGAAAGTACAACACAGGTAGCACAGGTGACTCGTGGAGAAAGAGGAATTCATCCTTAGTTAGCAGGCCTTCAATTTTGAAGCCATTCAGTATTTTTCTTTAATTCAATTATTTCCTATTGATTTCCTGAATGTTGGATACTTTGTAGCAAGAAAGATCATTCAAATGTTTATGTGCTTCTGCCAGATATTGATCTCTGGGCCAAAGTACAATGTTGCCCCCTGTTGGACTTGGCCCTTTTGGCGGGTTCACCCCTAAACTTTTTGCCTGTCTCCTAGCCTTTTCCCTGTGTAGTGTTGGTGGTTTTAGGCCTCTAGGCACTTTATCACTGCTGTCCAGTGTAAAGTACATGCGCACTGTGTTACATTTGTAAGGTTGGCCTGCCCTCCCATAGGAATGCATGTTGAATTCCCTGATGAAAAGTGTGTCAGTGGTAATTCCTGTTCTGAGAGGCACAGCGTGGTTAAGTCTGGTATGTGTGAAACAGTTTTAATAAATGCTGCGCAATGGTGTGCACAGATTTGTTATGGCTATTTTAGAAATGCCACTTTTAGAAGTTGGCATTTCTGTGTGCTATGTGTCTGCCTGCCTGATGTGAATTGCATGTCTGGCTTTTGAGTGACAGGGGCTGGTGAGGTATGGGTGGCTCCAGGAGGGGCAGGATGAGTCAGTGATAGGCTGAATGGGACATGTACATGTTGAGTAGTGGGAGGAGAAGTCCTGGCCCCTGAAAAGGAGTGTGCCTGCCCTAGTGAAAGCTAGCTCCACCCCCCTGTGGTGTGTCTGATGATGAGCCCCCACCTAACAATAGGGAAGAGGAGCCTGGTAAACAGAGTTCTCAAAAACCAGTTGCATCTGGTTTCCCAAGCCCTGTGCTTTGACACAAAGGAAATTGTCCTATAAATGTAGGGGCTGTGACCCCATGAAAATGATGTGCTTGTGTTACTTGGGCTGGAGGGGCACACTCTGCCAGGAGGTACTGTCGTGGGACCAAGCTGCATTTTCTTGGGGGGCCCTGCTGGGGTGACCCCAGCCCCAAGGACTTTTAATTCCTTGCCCAGCTCTGCCCCTGAAGGACTTTGGAGACTTGACTTTGCAGGGCTGAGATCCGTGGCCCAAGGAGAGGGCTTGTGCAGGGCTGATCTGTTGCCCTCCTGGAGGAACTGCAGTTTTTCGCAGGACACCGACTGTGCCCTACTGGCCTGCGCACTTCTTGGCAAGAGGCGCTGCCTGCTCCCTGCGGGTGTCTGGGGGACAGGCATTGAGAAGGGATCTTGTCCACCATAAGCGCGTCGTGAGCGCTTCATCTGTGTGGCACCTGTGAGCCCTAGAGGGAAGCTCCAAGCCATGAGTGGTGCTTCAGTTGTTTTTCTTTGCTTTTCCAGTTGTGACCCAGCGAGTGCGCCCCCTCCGCCCCAGCGCGTTGCTGTCGCAAGGAAGGAGCCGTGGGGGAATCCAGCTAAGGCAGAGTCTGCCGTGGCTTGCGAGGTTGTCCCGAAACTGAGGAAATCCCTGACACGACGGGACCGGCAAAGGAGATGCCGGAAGCCAGGCGAAACCAAGCCCAGGGCCCGATCTAAAGCGGGCCAGCAAGAGGAGCCAATCACAGCCGCTGCCAGCAGTCAGGCGCTGTCTGTCGAGAGGAGGGGCACTCTACACTCAGTGAGAGAGGCGCCACTGCGGGAATTCGTTATACGGCGGCTGGGGAAGACCCACGGGTCCCAGGTGCACTGCACTGCTAGGGAGGAGCTTCTGGATTGCTCCAGCAGACAAGGAAAGCAGCGCTCTCCTGTCGCCCAGCCAAGAAGAGAACACCCAAGTGACAGCGCCTGTGTGATTTTGAGGATGGAGTGTCCCGTGCGGTGGGTTTTACGGCTTGGGGGAGCATTGGCCAGTTGTCCCCGTGGGTGCTTAAGTGGCACCAACGCTTATCCTCACATTCTTACACATTGGAGTGGCATTGGGGGTAAGGAGCGGTGTATGCAGCTGCCCAACCAGATCGCGGGCAGCTGCATGGGGGACACACACAGAGGAAAGACTCCTGACTGTTGGACACAGGCATTATGGGGATGCCTAGGACGGGCCCCGAGAGTAAGGTCAGACTGCCTGAGGGTAGCCCCTATATTTGGGTGGGACAGATGGCCATGAGGTGCGGTGTGTACCTGGTCAACGACTAAGGTGCACCAATGATGTGATTCACGCCTACAGTTTTGTCCTAAGGTGAGCCCTGAAGTAATTATGATGTTTGTGCTCATGACTGAGGCCTAAGGTGTTTATGCCTAATATGATTGAGGCGTAATGTGTTTATTCTAATGAGGGTTGGGCCTAATGTATTTTACACCTACTGTGATGCAGACATAATGTGTTTATGTTGCAGGATAATGCTGAGGTCATTATTGTATCAGTAGTTACTGGTTGTGTTTTATATTTGCATTTACTTACCTGTTCTGATGGTTCTGACCAGGGCCCGATTGGCCTGGTCCTGTATATTATTCACCTGTGAATATTGCCTAGTGCCAGTTGGCACAGTGTTTATTATGTGATTATGTTTCTAATGTGTTTATTACAATACAAAGGCTATTTTTTATATAACCTTGTGTGGAGTTGCTTTTGTGGTGTGCCTCGTGTGGTGCTGCTGTGTGCGTGTTGCTCAAACGCTTTACACATTGCCTCCGGGATAAGCCTGACTGTTCGTGCCAAGCTACCAAGGGGGTGAGCAGGGTTTATCTTTAGCATGTAACTTCCTTGCCCTGACTAGAGTGGTGGTCTCTGCCTGGCTTTGGCGCAAGCCCTAGCCCACCAGAGATCCCATTTCTAACATCCCCTTTGTCTGATTTATTCATCACGATGTGGCTGTCTTTCTGAAGTTGGTTGATTAAAGCAAAATAATGTTTGTTGTGATGTCTAGATCGATTGATCATGCTTTTCTGGTGTAGCTCTTTAAGTTCATCAATGACCACATCATTAAAAGTATCAATGGCATCCCTTGGCATCATGGGAGTGAATGTAGAAGGGCGTTTGAAAGGGCTATTCACTGGAGTAACAGTATCAACGCCCTCGTTACATAGCAACTGTTGGGTGGAAGGAGTTGGAAACTCAGATTGTAGTTCATGTATAGTTCGAATAGTTGCGATATCAGAGACTGTTAAGTTGCTCACACAGTGTTGGTTAACCGGGGGCAGTGGATCAGTGGAGGTGTTAAATTGTTTAAGTTTAAAAAATTTAACTACATTTGCCATTAAAAAAAAAAGAGGTGGTCAGGCGAAAAGGGGATGGTGTTCCTGGGGCCCGAAAAACGACAACAAAAGAGGGGCCACACAGCCCCCTTCTTAAATTTTACTTGTTTTTTTAAAAACCCGTCATCGCGGCTAGACCCGCCCCCTCCCAGCACTCAGCAAACGGGCCCCTGGCGCGTTGTAAGTTGGGGAATTAATTCCCTTTGAATACTGAGGGTTCCTGGGGGCAAACTAGCGCACCAGGAACCCCCTGTATGTGGCAGGGAGCTGCTTTGCAGAGAGGTGCTCAGAGGTCACGCCCCTTTTTACATCTCTGTGCAACGCAGCTCTGTGGCGCTTACTGGAGGTACCTGGTGGACTAGTTGGACCCCAGGGTCCTTTCGGATTTAAGCAGACTTTATCCCCCAACTTAAAACGCGCCACAGGGCGAATGTGCACAGTTGGGAAGGGAGGGGGCGGGGCCTCAGGTGACATATGTGCAAACACACCCTGTGGTGCGTTTTAAGTTAGGGAATTAATACCCCATCAATCCTGAGAGCCCCTGGGGGCCAACTATCCCACCAGGTACCTCCAGTAAGCACCACAGGGCTGCGTTGCAGGGAGGTGGTCCAGGCCACGCCCCTTTTTACACCTCTCCCCAATGCAGCTCTGTGGCGCTTATTGGAGGTACCTGGTGGGCTAGTTGGACCCCTGGGACCCTCAGGATTCAAGGGGACTTAATCCCCCAACTTAAAACGCGCCACAGGGTGTGATTGCACAGTGGTGAAGGGAGGGGTGGGGCCTGAGGTGATATATGTGCAAACACACCCTGTGGTGTGTTTTAAGATTAGGACATTTATTCCCCTTCAATCCTGAGTGCCCCTGGGGGCAAAATAGCCGACCAGGTGCCTCTAGTAAGTGCCACAGGCCTGCGTTGCAGAGCGGTGGTCCAGGCCACGCCCCTTTTTGACACCTGTCTGCAATGCAGCTCTGTGGCGATTACTGGAGGTACCTAATGGGCTAGTTGGACCCCAGAATTCAACGGAACTTAATCCCCCAACTTACAATGTGCCAGGGGGAGTGTTTGCAGAGTGGTGGAGAAAGGGGGAATGGCCTTTTTCTACCTCTCCCCAATCCCACTCCGCGGGGCTTACTGGAGGTAAAAGGTAGGCTAGTTGGCCCCTAAAGGGCCCCCAGCAGTGAAGGGGACTTCACTCCCCATCCAAAAGCGTGCCAGAGAGCGCGTTTGTAGAGTGGTGGGCAAAGTGGGCATGGCCTGGTACAAGTACTTACCAATGCTAAACTAAACGCAAGGTCTTGGTAACCAGGTATTAAAGAGGGCGCACTACCGAAACTACTGGCCAATTTAAATATCGCTAAGTAATGTGTTGCGCTTCAATAAGGGGGGAAAAAGGGCTGGTTACCAGGCAACCCCACTAAACCCACCATGTGGGCACTAAGCATTTTAAGATACAATTTCTCCCTGAGCACACTTAAAGTAAATACATTTCAAAAACCTTCGTATAGTAATTTAATCCTTAGACACCAAAATGTATCAAATTTAGAAAAAACCTAAATTACAATCAAAAACCAACATTTCCTACAATTTAGTCAATCTTCAAATTATTCTAAGTATTGCAGTTACATTTCACATAAAATCTTTTCCTGCTAATCCAGTACAAATATTGACAAGTGTTCCAAAATTCAAGATAAATCCTTCTTCAAGTAGTCATTCCTTGATGTTATCCAAGAGAAGTGTAGTCACATCCAACAAGGTTTTTTTTCGCAATTCCAATGTGAATACTGTTTCACTCATATGATTGAGTAATCCGAAAGTACAGTCATATGGTAGATGTTCCCAAAATGCAGTCGGTCCTAAAGTAAAGCCAATATGTGTTTCGTCATGCACTAATTTGTGCACACATGACTTCCTCAGGGCTGCAACCAAACCTAACCAGTATTGTTAACATAATATTACTATACCTTTGCAAAAAAATTGTAAAGTTAATTTCAACGTCTGGAATCAAGTCTAGAAGAAGGATCGAAAAAGACCCACAACACCACCCTAGTGCACATAGAATCCAAGGGATAAACTTAAATTAATTGAAATTCAAAGTAAATAATCACCTTTCAGTTAAGGAACAATACGTTCCTAATTCTGTTAGTCCTGCATATACATCCATTAGTCCTCTCTAAAACACCATTATGTCCATAAGACTACATACTTACTCTAAGACTCCTACCAATAAAATGTACATATAACATCCTGTCATCCAAACAACAGACGTCTTCCTTAATACTTACCAATGCTGCTGTGTGGGACTGACTAGAAGTAATAGTTTGCGAAGTTAGCCCCCAAGGATGTCCTCTTGTTACCTCCAGTAAGTCCCAAACAGTGGGCTTGCTAAGCCTTCTTCAGAGGCCATGGCCCCCTTTCTCTACCAATCTGCAAACATGCTTCATGGCAGATTACTAGTAGACAACAACAAGGGTTTGGCTTAAGCGCAGTAAGGCTACACCAGCTATATGAAACAACAAAACAAATGCCAATACTGCTCAACTTGTTCCAACCTATTCTAAGATGAGCAACCAATCTCTCATATCTATAGACCACTCATACAGTCCAGAATTTTATCTCAAAAAAACTTTTTATTTTGTTTTACCATTAATTAGAATTAATTTCTCTTATTGTCAAAAAAACAGGCTTTTGGTGTTTGACAATTTACTTTAAGTCAAAACAACCTTAATTTTTACATAGGACAACGGGGGGAGAGCTCCTGTTACTAAAAACTATGTGTGAATATTTACAAGAAAGTGAAGACGGAGTGCAGATATATAAAGGAACTGGCATCCATACATTTAACTTCCAATTCATCCATCAATTTCATACAATGTTTCATACACCACATGCATACCTGAAGAAAAAGTTATGAAGAAAAAGGGAACAGTAAAGAGATTGTGTGTGAAAAAAGGTCCCTGTGCTGTTTTTTTATTTTCTTAGGGCAGGGCACGAACAACAACAGAATTACTTCAAATATTTCTTATTCAAAAACTGTATAAACCATTAAGCCATCATACACTTTTTACATTTAGTCAGTTTTCAAATGATTGGCCTAAATAAAAAACAGAAAAAAGGTCGACGCGTTTCGAATCCCAAAGAGTGGTGGGATTCTCCTCAGGACCATATATGAAATCAATCTGAAAGACAAAAGATTGAAAACAAACACATTCTGTCAATTTCATTATCGAGCGATACTCAACTTAACATTCAGTCCAGGTTGTACTCAAGGAATACCTGATTGGCTTTTGATGTCTTGTTTGTGGACAAACTGTAAGAGATCAAGTGGATAAGCTGTCAGTCTGATACAACGTTGCATGGTTGTTTTATGAAGACAACGGGGGTTGATACTCACTGTTTTGAACAAGAGCACTTCTTTTTATGGTGTCCAATTTGTGAGGCACACTGATTCAGTCGCTGTATTCAATTAAATGGGGAAACTATTTAATTTTTAAGTTGAAGTTTCCATCTTTGCACGTCTGTAAAACAGGATAGGGACCAAGTTGAGGCAGCAATCTTTTTTCAACAAAGGTATCATATATTTGTTGATTCATTTAATACAGGCGCATATCATTTGCTATGCAACCCCGATTGGTATCGAGTCTCAAATATCAGCTATATTAGAGTGTCACAGGTGACCACTTCTTCGCGTTTTGCATCTCCGGCTTATTTTTTGGGGTCGGTGTGTACTAGATAGCATGGTGGGCGTGGGGGCCGCGATTCTTAACTACGGGAGTAGGCGTTGTGAAATCGTGATGAGCATGTTTAAAGTCTCTTGCGTGTCTAGTCGGTACTTGTTTGCGTTCCGTATTATGCAAACTCAGTAGTATCAGCAGAGCTAGTCAATTTACAAGTGCATTCTCCTGCACGGCAGTATAAATGTTAGAGGCCAAACTCGTTTGCATTTCGTATTTTCGGTACGACGGAATCGGCTAAACTTGCAAATCATATACTACATAATAGCGCGATGGATTTAAAAGCGTTCAAAGCAATTAATATGCTTCTACCTTAAAATCGATGCGTGGAGTCTCCTTCGGGCATGGATTCGAAAGCCGTGTTGTTACTTCCAGGTCGGCATGCTTTAATCCGGCAATATTCCGGGCTGTGAGGATTCTGGGAAATGTGTTTTTTATCGCGTCCTGTGAACCAAGCTACATGATGTGTTTAGCTGGTGATGAATCTCTGGATTTTTTGCCCCGATACTGTTTGCAGATTGGATCTCATTTTTGCACTGCAATTTCTAAGGAGAAAAAAATTCATCGCTTCATGGTCAGCGTGCTTCCATCGTTGTTGTCCTTCTGTTTATTTACATGTACGAAGAATTCAGTGTCAAAGCCTAAGGTGGATTTGGTCAAATCATATGATAGGTTCTTGTTTAGGCCAGTGGTTACAACTCGACTCAAGGTCTGGAATGTTGGTGGAGTTACCATTTCATGCTTATGTATTTACAAATTGTATAGTTCTGACATTTCGTTCAAACCACTTATTGCAGTGTTAAATTTTAAAATTAACATTGCTTCTCTCTGTCTTAGCTTAGCCTCTAGGTCACCACCTCTCAGGTCAGGTTCCACTTTTGAGATGACTGTCCATATCAAGTCACTTTCTGCATGAGCGTTCTCTACCCAGTGTTGTACTAGGGGGGCTGTAAGTACCTTCCTTTTAATCCTAGACTTATGCTGGGAGATTAGTTGACAAGCTTCTTGGCTAGTTTTCCCGATGTAAAGTTTATTGCATGGGCATAAGATGCCGTCAAATTCCGGGTTTTACAGTTTGAAAAATGGTTGTGTTTCCAAAATGTTCCTTCATGTTGAAATAAATTACCTTCTATTGTAGATGGACAGCAGAGGCACATACCACAGTTGTGGTGGCCAGTAATTCGGGGTAGGTTGACGTAGTCTCTCAGTGTGAGGTTTCTCGTTTTTGGCAATGCTGCACGCACGATTTGATTGGCAATACTTTTATCTTTTCTAAATGCGAACAGTGGCTCTTCAGCAAACTGTGCATCTAGTTCTTTTAATAAGTGCCAATTTTGGTGGATGACTTTTTTCAACCAATTCGATGAGGGACAATATGTAGATACACAAACAATGCGAGTTTGATTTTTCCGTTCTTTCTTTTTTTTTTGACAATAAGAGAAATTAATTCTAATTAATGGTAAAACAAAATAAAAAGATTCATGGCAGATTACGGCATGGGAGATGAAGTCCAATTTAGTTCTGAGGGAGTTTGGGGGCTGAGAATGCCTGCTGGTACCTCCCATATGTCCGACGTCACGGAATTCCTGAGCGTTGGTTGGGCGCCCAGCACCCTTTCTCCACCACTCTGCATACGCGACTACTAGTTAAAGTAGCATATTTCTGCACCTCTGACTTAGAGGTAGTTTTAATCCCCGTGCCCTATTATGTACTAGGGACTTACAGAGGAGGTCATGCTAAACACAGGGATACCCCAAAGCATAGTGTTCCCTAGTGTATGTAGGTGTTTTCACTGTATTTTCTGTATCTTTTAGCATTGCTCTGGCTTTAAACCTGCTTATTCAGAGTTAGTTACCACATTACCCGTCGTAAAAAGTTGTGGGCACAGGATGATTTTGCAACAAGGCCTCTTTCTGCTCCTCTGTTGGTTCTTTCTGCACATCTCTTCTTCTTCCTGCATTTTTCTTCATCTTTCTTGACCTCTGTTGCCTCTTTCTGCATTTCTTTAGCTTCTTTCTATGCGTTCGTTTTTTCTTCTTTCTTCACATGTCCTACCTCTGTAGACTTAGTTAGAAATTAGCATTTAAAAAACATTTGAAATTCACTGAAAAAACCATAAGTTTCAGGTAATTTATAGTTAGATATTAGCATTTTAAAAACTTTAGAAATTCACTGAAAAAACATGGGTTTCAGGCACGTTATAGTTAGAAATTAGCATTTATAAAACCTTTTAAATTCACTAAAAAAAGAATAGGTTTCAGGCCCATTATAGTTAGAAATTAGCATTTAAAAAACCTTAGAAATTCACTGAAAAAATTATAGGTTTCAGGGACGTTATTGTTAGTGGGACATTTCACTCGTACAAAACCATAGAAATTACCCCGTTATAGTTAGTTGAACTAACTATGACTCGTGCCCCCGCCATGCACTGCTGATGACGTCACATATTACATCATTCATGACATGGTCAGTGACATCACTGAAGCATCACTGATGACATCTCAAATGACATCACTGATGACATCACTGATGACACCACCCCCCACACTACCCCTGGGACCGCCGTCCCCCGGGGCAAAGCAACGCAGCCCCCTGGCGCATACTGGAGTCTCCTGGTGGGCTAGTTGGCCCCCAGGGACCCCCAGTATGCAAGGGGAATTAGTTCCCCCTCTGCAAACGCACCAGGGGCTGCGTTGCAGAGAGGTGTAAAAAAGGGGCATAGCCTTATTACACCTCTCTGCAATGCAGCCCCCTGGCGCATACTGGAGGTTCCAGGTGGGCTAGCTGGCCCCCAGGGACCTCCAGCATGCAAGGGGAATTAGTTCCCCCTCTGCAAACGCGCCCGGGGGCTGCGTTGCAGAGAGGTGTAAAAAAGGGTGTGGCCTCATTACACCTCTCTGCAATGCAGCACCCTGGTGCATACTGGAGGTTCCAGGTGGGCTAGTTGGCCCCCAGGGACCCCCAGTATGCAAGGGGAATTAGTTCCCCTTCTGCAAACGCACCAGGGGGCTGCGTTGCAGAGAGGTGTAAAAAGGGGAATAGTCTCATTACACCTCTCTGCAATGCAGCCCCCTGGCGCATACTGGAGGATCCAGGTGGGCTAGTTGGCCCCCAGGGACCCCTAGTAGGCAAGGGGAATTAGTTCCCCCTCTTCAAACGCGCCCGGGGGTCTGCGCTGCAGAGAGGTGTAAAAAAGGGTGTGGCCTCATTACACCTCTCTGCAATGCAGCCCCTGGGGAATACTGGAGGTTCCTGGTGGGCTATTTGGCCCCCAGGGACCCCCAGAATGCAAAGGAAATTAGTTCCCCCTCTGCAAACGCGTCAGGGGGCTGCATTGCAGAGAGGTGTAAAAACATTTTTTTTCAATGTATATTAAAAATATGTAATGTAATTTAAAAAATAAAATATCTAAAAATAAATGATTTAAAATATTGTAGTATATCAGTATAAAAAATATAACAATTAATACATTTAAAGATTATCATTTACAAAACCATTGAAATTCACTGAAAAAAACATAGGTTTCAGCCACGTTATAGTTAGGAATTACCATTTAAAAAACCTTT
Organism: Lissotriton helveticus; assembly: GCF_964261635.1. Taxonomy (NCBI): domain Eukaryota; kingdom Metazoa; phylum Chordata; class Amphibia; order Caudata; family Salamandridae; genus Lissotriton; species Lissotriton helveticus. Next base: position 946,497,524 of record NC_136063.1, read on the forward strand.
GAAATTCCCCCGTTATAGTTAGTTGTACTCACTATAACTCACGCGCCCGTAATCCACTGCTGATGATGTCACATATTACATCATTCATGACATGGTCAGTGACATCACTGATGACATCACTGATGACATCTCAAATGACATCACTGATGACATCACTGATGACATCATCCTTGTGAAAGAGTGGCAGACCTCCTCTCAGCGTAATATGCAGAAGTGTGGCTCACTGGTTAGAGGCGGCAGACCCGTAAGCAGAGAACGGCCCGGGACCAGGGTTCGATTCCCGACGCGGCAGGGTTGTAGACCAGGGTCAGCGGACTCGATAATTCTCGCCTCGGTGCCTACTCTAGTCAGAAACCACACTCGGCAACTCTGGGCATCAGCTTGCCTCATCTTCACAATGGCCCCCCAGACCGCCGGGGATGCTTGGTTGCACCTTAGAGATACCCATCAGGGATCATCTCTCAGGGTGAGCCAGGACGGGTTCCCCAGCGGTCGAATCGTGGAGATACTCCTCCGGGAGTCGATTCCTAGCGCTATATAAACCTGCAATTAAATTAAATTAAATTATATGACCCTTGATACACACATTCAAAAATAGAAACTAAAATTTTCAAAAAAATGGAGATACCAATTCCAGTTAGAACAACCTATTCAGTAATTCCAAAATCTACATACACATCCAGTCATTCACTAACAGTTCTATGTGGGCACTCATACATATACTCACTCATCATATGTACTCATACACCTATACATCTTATTACACACGGACATATCTATAGAGTTACTCACACACAAACTCAGAAGAATCCTGTGGCTGCTGTTCTGCCATTTTGATATGAAAAAAGCTGGAACAAAGAGATCCTTCTCTCAGGAAACCAAAAGAGATAGTGAGGGAAGTGGGTGCGGTTTTTCAAGATTCTGGAAAAGAAACTACTATAAACCAATCAAAACTGTTGTTTTCATGTCACATGACTTTATGGGCGCACAACGTGTGCGCACGCATGCGTGCACGTTGCGCGTCCATCGCATATAAATGACGTTTTACCCAATTTTCGTAAAAGTTTTTAAAACAGGAAAAGGAGGCAGGGAAGAGACTCCAAGACCCTCTAGGCCTTCTCATGGGGTCCCTGAAGGACCCCGAAGGGCAAAATATATATATATTTTTTTTAAATCACGAGGTGCGCGCACGTTGCTCGCACCCTTGAGGCAGAACTGAGTCAAAAACAATAGTGGAGAATGTGAAAAGGGGACAGGGTAGAGACTCCCTGACCCCCAGGGGGTCTCTGAAGGACCCAGAAGGGCAAAAAAAACATTTAAAAAAAAAATCACGAGGTGCGCGCACGTTGAAAAAAAAAAATTTTAATTGACAAATTTGACTGTTTATATTTTGATTGAAGATGTAGACTATACTGTTTAACTTTATCCAAATCATAAAAACTAGCTGTGCCTTTGCATATTACAGGATACAGTCAATGTATTACAGTATACAAAGGCAGTTTGTTGGGAAATAAATATATAAAAAAATATAAAAATTGATACAGAAATTTGCATTTTAAAAACCTTGGAAATTCACAGAAAAAAACATAGGTTTCACACACGTTATATTTAGGAATTAGCACTTATAAAACTTTGTAAAATCACTGAAAAAAACATAGATTTCACACACGTTATAGTTAGGAATTAGCATTGAAAAAACCTTAGAAATTCACAGAAAAACCATAGGTTTCACACACATCATAATTAGGGATTAGCATTTAAAAAACCTTGCAAATTCACTGAAAAAACCATAGGTTTCAGGCCTGATATAGTTAGGAATTAGCATTTAAAAAACCTTAGAAATTCACCGAAAAAACTGTAGATTTTAATGGTGTTATAGTTAGCTGGACATTTCACTCATACAAAACCATTGAAATTCCTCCGATATAGTTAGTTGTACTAACTATATCTCGCACGCCCGCAATCCACCTCAGATGATGTCACATATTACATCATTCATGACATGGTCAGTGACATCACTGATGACATCTCGAATGATACCTAACACACATTGCAATAAATATACATTCCCAAACATACAGTGCAATAATTCCATTATGTGTTCGGTAATTAAAATGTAAGAAGGACATCATATTGACTCCATTATATAGATAAAAACAATTAATTAGTAAAAATGCGTCATCCGATTCCTTTAGAGTTCCAAACATTTTCTATACTTTAGCGAACATTTCAGAAATCCAGCCACAAATAGGATACATTCGGGTTTTAACAATTGTAAATAGTAGAGAGCGGGGCGTACCTGTGTAAAATGTAACTTTTTTAAAAGGAATTTTAAAAAAAGCCTCCTGGGCGTTTCGTAAAATTTACAGAAAAACATAAAGTGCAGCAGATCCTGTGGAGACATGTTGTCACAGCCACAGGGTGCTAGCACTTTACCTTTATAACACCCCCTAGGAACAGCTAGTAAAAGATGAAAATAATCCATTCTAAACCTGGTTAGTAAAAAACGCTCGTACGCAGATAACGGCCACAATAGGTATGGCTCCAGGTCTAGAGATGTCTTAAGCATCAAATGCTTACGGACACTGATCTTTAACAATTCTTTAATTTCACAAATTCCTGGAGGCTTCTTGGAACAAGTGGAACAGACAATGAAGTCATTCATGCTACCTCTAATAGAAAGAATGAAAGTGATAAATGAGAATTTGGGGAAGTTAGAACGGGCTACCACAAGCAATTCGCATACACTGGAAACTCTTGTAGCCAGCATGCAAAACTATGGCTCTGCTTTACAACCCAAAATAATTAACGAGCCCAACAATAGCCCATTACACATAACCCCTTTAACATTAACCACCACAGTGAAGGGGCCACAAAAATTGATTAATAATGAAACCAGGAAAGTAAAGCTGAAGTAGAAAACACTAAGGGGGTAGCTGGGAAAAACCTTGTAGTTTCAGATCGGGTTGGGGAAAAACAAATAAAAATAAGAGAATGAGAAATGTGGACAACCTACCAGTTATTGGTCTACCCCCACAATCAACCCCGCTGGTGATTATTTTGGGTAATGTACCATCTCTCCCTGATGGAGTAAAGGAGAATTATGGACTGCTTAAAAATAAGGTAACCCACTGGTTGTCCCGCAATACTGATGAAGGACATATCACTATGCAAAATGTCATTATGGTCCGCCGTGTTTTCTAGTTGGGCAGCTCCAGGAAATCAAGAAGGGGGGACTGAATAGTGGTACATTTTAATAACTCTTTTTCAGTAGAGAGGATATTCTGGGAGGTTGGTCCTGGCGCAGCTTATAGGGGTCAAGGCATTGAGAACTGTCTGTCAACACTCCAAACCAGGAAGTGTTGGCAGCCATCTTGTATCTCGGTAGAACAGAGGCACAAGAAAAGTGATAAACAAGTGCGCAAAAAATGCAAAAGTGGCAGGGTAGAAAGACCCTGACCCCCTAGGCTTGCTCAGGAAGTCCCACAAGGACCCCCAAGGTCCCCCCCAAATGTATTTATTGTTTTAAATCACGGAATACGCGTAGGGTACCCGTACCCTGCCGATCCCCCCCAAAAAATTAAGGCATCACTTTGCAAACGCGCCCCTGGCGCATTTGCAGAGTGGGAAATATTTCACCTTGAATACTGGGGGTCAAGTAGCCCACCAGGAACCTCCAGTATGCACCAGGGGGCTGCCTTGCAGAGACGTGTAAAGAGGCCACGCCCCTTTTTACACCTCTCTGCAACACAGCCCCGTGGCGCATACTGAAGGTTCCTGGTGGGATAGTTGGCCCCCAGGGACCCTGGTAATCAAGGGAAATTAGTTCCCCCTCTGCAAACGCGCCAGGGGGCTGTGTTACAGAGAGGTGTAATGAGGCCACGCCCCTTTTTACACCTCTCTGGAACGCAGCCCCCTGGCGCATACTGGATGTTCCTGGTGGGCTAGTTGGCACCCAGGGACCCCCAGTATTGAAGGGGAATTAGTTCCCCCTCTGCAAATGCACCAGGGGGCTGCATTGCAGAGAGGTGTAATGAGGCCACGCCCCTTTTTACACCTTTCTGCAAGGCAGCCCCCTGGCACATATTGGTGGTTCCTGACCACCTAGGCCTGCTCAGGGGGTCCCACAAGGACCCCCAAGGCCCCCCAAATATTTTTGGGGTTGAAAAGATCACGGGATACTCGTAGGGTACGCATACCCTGCCCATCCCCCCAAAAATTAAGCACCACTCTGCAAACACGCCCCCTGGCGCGATTGCAGAGGGGAAAATAATTTTCCTTGAATACTGGGGGTCCCTGGGGGGCAAGTAGCCCACCAGGAACCTCCAGTATGCACCAGGGGGCTGCCTTGCAGAGACGTGTAAAGAGGCCACGCTCCTTTTTACTTCTCTTTGCAACCCAGCCCCCTGGGGCATACTGGAGGTTCCTGGTGGGCTAGTTGGCCCCCAGGGACCCCCAGTATTGAAGGGGAATTAGTTCCCCCTCTGCAAACCCGCCAGGGGGCTGCTTTGCAGAGACGTGTAAAGAGGCCACGCCCCTTTTTACACCTCTCTGCAACGCAGCTCCCTGGCGCACACTGGAGGTTCCTGGTGGGCTAGTTGGCACCCAGGGACCCCAGGATTCAAGGGGAGTTAGTTCCCCCTCTGCAAACGCACCAGGGGGCTGCTTTGCAGAGACGTGTAAAGAGGCCACACCCCTTTTTACACCTCTCTGCAATGCAGCCCCCAGGCGCATACTGGAGGTTCCTGGTGGGCTAGTTGGCCCCCAGGGAACCCCAGTATTCAAGGGGAATTAGTTGCCCCTCTGCAAACGTGCCAGGGGGCTGCGTTGCAGAGAGGTGTAATGAGGCCACGCCCCTTTTTACACCTCTCCGTGAAGCAGCCCCCTGGCACATTCGCAGAGATGTGTAAAGAGGCCACGCCCCTTTTTACCCCTCTCCGCAATGCAGCCCCCTGGCGCATACTGGAGGTTCCTGGTGGGCTAGTTGGCCCCCAGGGACCTCCTGTATTCAAGGGGAATTAGTTCCCCCTCTGCAAACGTGCCAGGGGGCTGCGTTGCAGAGAGGTGTAATGAGGCCATGCCCCTTTTTACACCTCTCTGCGTAGCAGCCCCCTGGCGCATTGCAGAGACGTGTAAAGAGGCCACACCCCTTTTTATGCCTCTCTGCAACGCAGCCCCCTGGCGCATACTGGAGGTTCCTGGTGGGCTAGTTGGCCCCCAGGGACCCCCAGTGTGCAAGGGGACCTAATCCCCTAACTAAGAATGCACTACGGGGCGCGTTTGCACAGTGGTGAAGGTAGGGGGCGGGGCTTGAGGTGATATGTGTGCAAACATGCCCTGTGGCACGTTTTAAGTTGGGGAATTAATTCCTCTTCAATCCAGAGGTCCCCTAAGGGCCAACTAGCCCACCAGGTGCCTCCAGTAAGCGCCACAGAGCTGCATTGCAGAGTGTTGTAAAAAGGGGGCGTTGCCTCTGAACACCTCTCTGCAACGCAGCTCCCTGGCGCATACTGGAGGTACCTGGTGGGCTAGTTGGCCCACAGGGGACCTCAGGATTGAAGAGGAAGGAATTCCCCAACCTAAAACGCGCCACAGGGCGTGTTTGCACACATGTTACCTCAGGCCCACGCCTTTCTTCACTATTGAGCAAAATATTCCTCTAAAATCAGGCAAACTACGAATTCCAATTTACTCACCTGTAAAGAGACCTCAGTGCTGCATCTTTCAGCCCACTACTGATCCTGAAAAGTAATTCTAACCATACTTACAGTAACTTGAATTTCCTTTTACAGGCTAACATTGCCTGGTTTCACTTGGAAATTCTTCTCAGTGTGGAGTTTAGGAACTTAAAGAAATTCCTCTAAAATCAGCCAAACTACGAATTCCGATTTACTCACCTGTTATCAGGAGAGACTTCAGTGCTGCATCTTTCAGCCCTGTACTGATCCTAAAAAGTAATTTTAACCGTACTTACCAGTAACTTGAATTTCCTTCCATAGGATATCATTGTCTGCTATATAAAATATTTATACTTTAAAAAAATATATATATTACAATTTTAATATTTGTAAACACATTTTTTCAATTTAATTTAAAAATATGTAATTTAATTTAAAAAATAAATATCTAAAAATAAATAGTTTAAAACAATGTAGTAAATCAGCATAAAAAATATAACAATTAATACATTAAAAAATTATCATTTCCAAAACCTTTGAAATTCACTGAAAAAACCATAGGTTTCAGCCAAGGTATAGTTAGGAATTAGCATTTAAAAAACCTTAGAAATTTGCTGAAAAAACCTTAGGTTTCACACATGTTATAGTTAGGAAGTAGCATTTAAAAAAACCTTACAAATTCATTGAAAAAACCATAAGTTTCACACGTTATAATTAGGAATTAGCATATAAAAAACCTTAGAAATTCATTGAAAAAAACATAGTTTTCATACATTGTTCTTCCATTTTACCCAATTGGGAGTTGAGGTGTTTACCTGTCCTATGCATAGGTAAAAGCCCTTACCAGGTCTAACATTACAATGTTCCATGTGCAATTGTGCCTTGTATCCCACCGAACTGTCAAAATGCTGTCTGTTATGACACATTTTGTTTAGTGCAAATCAATAATAACAAAAGTGCATTGTGCAATTCAAAATTCTCATACCCACTACTCATGACTCTTTAGACATATATTGTTAAACTAGTTAACTGAGCCCAGTTAAACTATAGACAAAGGAGAAATATATCTGGTTTCTCTAGACATATGAATATGAATACGACCTATTACTGCAAGCATATACTGAGTTTATAAATTAGGTCATAAATGAGTTGTATATTATTGTGCATCACTATCCACACATTTTGGAGCTAATTCATCAATTTGGTATTATCACAATGGAATACATATATATATGTCTCCAACTAATCTAAATTACAAAAGTAGAAAAAGAAAATAAACATTCCTGTATTCAAAAGTTCCTAATCGGTATGAGTATTTGATTTAAAGCGTTTTTCTATTTCATCTAGTCAATTCAGGAGTCACTGAATTGGTTTTGTTGTTCAAGGGAGTTATTTCCAGTCATAGATTGTTCTTGTGCCAGTAGTTATTTCCTAGGTGTACAGTGGGCACTGTGGAATAAAACAGCATAGAGTTGTTATTAATCCTACTGTTATATATCCAATTACCAGAGTTGGTTAACATAATAGTAACATAGCTAAGTTGTTATTTCCTAACGGATTCTGCATAAGGGGGGAGTTTATGGTCAGTCACACAACAATATAATATAATATGATATGTTGATTCCGATCCCATATCTATTTAGTATAAAAATCAATGTATACCATCATGGTAATACACACCATATATATAAACCATGTTGTCATAGTAAATTAAATTATAATGGACTAAAAAGACCATCATCAAGATTCCTAATATCCAAACCTTTTTGAGACCCACTCCTAAGTCTAATTGATGGTTTTTGCTTTGAGCAGTTCGAGATCCTGTTCCCTTAATGTAAGCATGTGTAAAGATCTTCCGTTACATTCAAACCTCCTGGGTGTTTACTGTTAAGTTGTAATATGTATCTGGTTTCAAGTTTTCTCAGTTTCGCCTCTCTGTTACCTCCCCTCCTACTTGCCAACACAGAATCCACCACAAAGTATCTGAGATCTTTATTGTTACGATTGTGGTGGGTTTTAAAATGTCGTGCGACAGGGTATGTGTTGTCCTGTGTTGAAATAGCATGTAAATGTTGGAGCACTCGCTTATCGACAGGAAGCTTCGTACTTCCCTCATACTGTAGTGGGCATGGGTATTCCAGGATATATACGGCAAAATCTGTTTTGCACGTAAGGATCTTGGTGATTTTATGTTCTTTATTGCCAAACCCATCCTGATATCCTGTGCGGTTAACCCCATGTGTGCAAGCCTTGCAAGATTTGCACTTATGGAAGCCTCCTTTGTTTTGAAACCACACTGTCTTAGCAAGTACTTCCGGTCCTGTTTCTACCAGTCTGTCCCTCATATTGGGAGCTCTGCTATATGTAATGCTGACCCGTTTAGGAAGACTGTGCCCAATAATTGGGTCCTGCAGTACTATAGGCCAGCTTTTGTTAATAATTTTCCTCATCTCCTTGTGGTGGGAGCTGTAGCCTGTTATAATCCTAAAGGTTCCCTTACCTTGGTTGGGCATGGAGTCAGTGATTATTTCCTCTGTAACTGTGTTGGCGGACGTTTTACCTTTAGTAAGTAGGGACTGGCGATTGAGGTTTTTAGATTTATTAATAGCCTCATCAATCGTTTTCTGGGTATATCCCCTCTCTCGAAATCTCATAGCGCTAGCAGCTTGAGCTTCCATTAAATCCTGCTCATTGCTACATAACCTGCGGAGGCGGAGCATCTCGCCATACGGGATGCTCATAATGAGGTGGCGTGGGTGAGTACTTCCCGCATAGAGTGTGGTGTTTCCAGCTGTACGTTTTCGGTATAATTTGGTCTCAAGATTATTGTTCTGTATGTATACTAGTGTGTCTAGGAAAGGGACTTGATACTGGCTCAACTCTGCTGTAAAATTAATGTTGAGTTCATTATCATTGAGGCGATCGATAAATCCCAATGCCTCTTCCTTCTCTACCCTCCATACCACAAACAAATCATCAATGAACCTATGCCAACTAATGACATGGTTCTTCATTTCGTGTTGGTAACGTGTATGGAGGACCAGTTCCTCCCAAGCTCCCATGTGGAGACACGCGAAGCTTGGGGAAAAACTGGCCCCCATAGCTACACCCTGCAGCTGCCTGTATATCAGACTGTTAAACATAAATATATTATGTTTGAGGCAAAAATTCAACATTAAAATCAGCATGTCATTGTGTTGATGAAACTTCCTATCCCTCCTCCCCAAGTAGTGCTGTACTGCTGCCACACCATCCGAGTGGCGGATACTTGTGTAGAGGGAAGTGACATCGAGGGCTATTAGCCAATCTCCCTCACGTACCTGTATATCGCTGATTTTTGGCAGGAAATCCCCAGTGTCCTTGACATAAGAGCCTAATCCTTTCACATGACTCTGAAGGAAAAAGTCTATGTATATAGATGTCCTTTCCAATAGACTCCCCCTGGCTGAGATGATAGGTCTACCAGGGGGATTGTTCCTGTCCTTATGGACTTTCGGGATGAGGTACAAAGAGGGTGTCTCTGGGAGATCTGTCTTTAAGTATTTGTACTCTGATTCACTTAAAAGTTTCTTTGTCTTCCATTTTTGCAACAAAAGATGATATTCACCCTGCATATTTTTAACTTCATCCCCCTTGAGTCTTTCATAATGGTCCCGATTATTGAGTTGATTGAATGCCTCCTTATCATAGTCAGATTTTGTTAGAAGTACAATGTTGCCCCCTTTGTCACTGGGGCGGACAACCACCTTATTGTCCTTCTTAAACCTATCCACCAACGATTCAAAATCAAATGTTACTTGATCATGTCTGTATTTTGTTTTACTTATCCTCCCATGTAGTGAGTGGCTTAGTCAAGTTCGTCATGCTAGGTATTATAGTTTTTTGAGACATATTGCCAGAGCCAATGTTATCATTGGTATTGTGACTGATGGTATCGTCCCCCTCGTTTGACCATAGAGTGTCCAGTTCCTGGGTCAATGAGGGATTTTGTTCAACCTCATAGGTTTCACTGGTTGTACCACTTTGTCGCATTTCATGGTACTTTTTTAATTTCAACTTACGGGTCGCTTTGTAGAAGTCCACACGAGTGGCTGCATAATTTAAATTGGTCTTTGGTGCATACGATAAACCCATTCTTAGGATATTCTCCTCCCTAGTAGACAATTTCATGGATGTCAGATTTATTATCGTTTGCTCCGCGTGGCTGCTTATTTCTTGTAAAACAACGTTATAGAAGGGTAGCCCATGGCTAGATTAACGACCCAACAGACACATGCCCTATTGACAATATAAAAACGAAAGGAATGTCTGGGGGTCAGAAACTGCTACAATACTACTGTATAAACATCAGGCAAAGTGCTATGAGATGGACCAATATGTGAAATTACGTAAAATTATGTGTCATACTGCACTCAAATATCCAAGATTTGGAAAAAGTGCCCATCAGCTCCCGCCCGGTACCGCCCTGTACATAATTTGGGCTCTCCTTACCCAGGAGAAAGTACAGTCTGTCTACAAGTGTGATATTGACAGAAAGACAACTTCAAAAGAATATAAAGTTGTGCTTATGGTTGGACCGGAAAATTATTTTTATGTGGGTAGCTGAAATACAGTGCCAAAAATAAATTGTGATGAAAAAGTGCAATCTTAAAATTAGGTAGTAATTGAGTGGATTTGCGAAGTTTATTAAGTTCCCTCAATACTCCCAATGTTAAAATGTGAAAAAACAAGCAGATTTAACATAATATCTGCAAGTCAGTAGGGTCAACATGTTTCAGCAATTGTGACTCTAAATATGTCACTGCTTTCTTCAGGACCTTGATGTTAATGGCTACTGCACAAAGATAAAGAAAAATATCACCTGTATATTTTTCAACGTTGCTCAGTCCTCTCCTCCGTGACTAGTGTAAAAAGAAAAAGAAACAATGCACCATAACAGACGAAAAAACAGTAGAATTAGTGCACAGGCATAAACAGATTATTTGGCCATACAAAGTAAATACTTCATTCTATCTATAGAGATGGTCTGAAAATCACCATTATCTCAAATCTAGACTATTAGCCATCTTACCTAATTGGTAGGAGGAATTGCATCACCCCACCTGGCTGTTGCTCAGGTATGAGGAGCACCGCTCTAGTAAAAACACAAAATAAAACACACCACTTAAACTCACAACAAGCAGCCACACCTCTTCATCAAACTCAGTTCTGTCTCAATGGGTTGATTTTACTGTCTGGTATAATTATTAAGCTCATATTCATACTCTTTTAGATCTCACTTTGTCTGCTCGAATGTGTAGTGAAACGAGCTTGTGAGTGTCCAGACCGACATACGCTATTGAATCATGCCTGATATAACACAAGGCGCACGATGATACATTAGCTAATATCTCTCATACGTGCAAAAGCCGTTCCATGTTGTTCCCCGCCGGAGATTAATTGCATTGTGCTCAGCGCTTAACTAAATAATGAAAGATTAGCGATGTGTGCATTTTGAATGCACTGGCCAATCCTTCTCACGCAGTTATTCAGGTACTCAGCCAGAGCCAGACTACATTACGCTCGGCGCTTTATCTGAATGTTTATGCTTGAGTTAAATCCTTCTCAAGCACTCGTTACGATCTCCAGCCGGAGATCGAATATATTACGCACCAGCCAATTAGTAATTGCCACAAAGCTCTCACCTTCCTGTCGGTACACCGCGCATCCCTCTGAACGATCTGGGGGGGCGCCGGTGTACTGCGAAACCGCCATTTTTGTCTTCTCAGTCTCACGTGACTTTTCTCAGCATGTGACTTATGAAACTACAATTCACCAGGGGTTGCTCGGGAGTTGTAGTCTTACTAATGTTGTTATGTGACTGTCACTTATTTATATCGTTCTTCTGGTGTAGACTTTATCAATCTCATTCTACCCAGTGTCACAAAAGCACAAGCCTTAGTTGTTTAAAACACATTAAAAATAAAAATTAACACAAGATTTAATTTGTCTGTTCGTTAGCAATTATCCTGATATAATCGCCGTGTATAATTATGACAACCCATATGTCTGGCAATAAATTCGCTGATTGTAAGCAAGATTTCTCTGCTCACATTACGTCTAGATCAACCATCACGAACTTGCCCTTGAGTTCACTCTGCTTGTGTGCCACACTATCAACCACTTTTTCAGTCCATCTCAATCACGGCCACAAATTTAGGTTTAGCTTTCGAGGAGGCAGAAATCCAGTCTATTCTCGATGAGAATCCTAGCCTCCTTGAACACCTACCGGTGGCAGTTAGCACCAACATTGAAGGTTGGGCAAAAGTTTTGATGCTCAAGAAAAGCCACTCAAGAACCTTAGTCCATGGAATGACCATGGCTGAGTACCTTCGCGGCAATTGCGCACCAACTGGTTTGATTGTTACCAACGCTCCCAGGCTTTTCCTAGAGGACAAAGAGTTTCTAAAGGATTGGTCCATGGTAGCATGGAAATGTACACGGGATTGGCTAGTCCTGATTATTAAAACCGCAAAAAAGGCAGCCGATAAGATACTCATTGAGATTCAGGTTCTAGAGGGCCAAATCAGAACCACGCTCAAAGGTACTATTTTTAAGACCAATCAAGATGACAGCAATAAACAAAATAAAGAATTCAAAGATTCAATTCTTTTTGCCAAATTAGAAAAATGCAAGAAAGATCTCGCTAGGTTTTCCACTGACAAAATCTATCCTTATACCAGCGATTCCTATATACCTACTTCATTCAACAGGAATGGACGAAAAGGTGGATCAACCTACGCCACATCTAGTTCAGAGGATTTGTCTAGTGATTCAGACAGCTCAGGAGCAGGGGCACAGTCCAATTGAAGTAGAGGAAGAGGTAATAGAAGGTATGGGAGAAACAACTATCAAAACCAAGTTCCACCGTGGTTTCAGCCGAACCCCTGGATATTTGGAGGTCCACCCTTTCAACCACCAATGGGACAGTACGGTCCTCCCCAATTTCATTATGATCCCAATATGCAGCCTTTTTTAGGGCGTGGCCAGAGAGGATGGACGGGCCGCAAGAGACCCGGACCCAATCGACGTGTCCAATGGGTGAACCCGCCACAACCAGCCACAATGAACTTGAGGAATGGCAAGAAGATACCGCAAGAAGGTGCAGGGACAAGCCACGAGATAGCCTTGTGATAAACCTAAGTTCTTATACATTGTCAGATACTGAAGAGGCTCTTTTAAATAGAGGCTTATGTTTCGTTACAACACAACAAGGTGACCCTTTCCTAGCTAGACAAGAAATGGCAAAATTCTTTAGAAAAATAAGGTTACATTTCTTCTTTGCTAAAAAGAACGAAGAACCAACCGCTTCGATTATCATCAACACCGGTTTAAAAAAAACCTCTACGTTCATTCCTCCAATTGCAGGCATTCCGCTAAGGTCATTGCTTTTGAGAAAGCTATTGAGAACGATTTAAGTCTACTCTTCCAGTCAAAGAAGAATTCTTTTATGAACCTGCCAAAGAAAGAACAAGATGCTTTGCGCTCACTGACATCCAATGAAAACATCATGATAAAATCAGCCGATAAAGGCGGTGCCATTGTTCTACAGGATAGCACTACCTATAGGGATGAGTGTCTACGACAACTACAAGACACCAGGTCTTACCTTTGACTAACTACCGATCCAACAGAGCGGTTAAAAAACACCATATGCCACCTAGTAGAGGAGGGTGTCAGTGAGGGGTGGATCACTTCCAATGAAGCTACATACTTGAGGAACAGTAACCCAATGGTACCTTACTTTTACACCTTACCAAAGGTACATAAGCCACAACGTCCACCACCAGGACGACCGATAATTTCAGGCATCGGTTCACTGCTTGAACCGTTATCAACCTTTGTAGACCATTTTCTCAATCCGATGGTCAGGAAGATGCCAACGTACCTGAAGGATACGAAAGATGTCCTGAAACTCTTACCTGAGATTGAATTTGATCGATCCACAGACATTTTAGTTTCCTTCGATGTGGAATCATTATACACTTCAATCCCACAAACAGAGACTTTGGAAGTGGTGGGAAAATTACTTGAAGAAAATGATCCACCAACTATCACTCCCGTGTCTTTCATTATGACTTTGGCAGAGATAGCCATGAAAGAAAATTATTTTAAATTTGAAGACTCATTGTACCTCCAAATTTCTGGGACCAGCATGGGCAGCGTTTTCGCGCCGAGTCTGGCAAATTTATACGTTCATAGTTTTGAACAGGACATTGTCCTAACATCTAACAATCCATTTCATCAATCACTTCGCTTATGGAAGCGTTATATTGATGACATTTTATTTATTTGGAATGGAACATCACATGATCTTTTGCTCTTCCATCAGTGGCTTAATGTTCAAAATCCCTATTTGCGATTCACAGTTGAACATAGCAAATTTGAATTGCCTTTTTTAGATCTCTTGATTACTGTGAAAACAGATGGGCTACATTCTGAACTCTATAAAAAAAGATGGCCCGCTCTTCTCAGCTACGATAGCTGCCATCCAAGATCGCTGAGGAATAATTTACCATTCGGTCAATTTCTTAGAGTGCAAAGAAACTGTACGGATAAATCAACTTTTGCAAAACATGCCTTCAATCTAGAAGAACAATTACTTGAGAGAGGTTATCCCAAGAAGATCATTCGACAATCGAAAAAACGTGCCTCTAATAACCACCGAGAGGCTTTGCTAGAAGAACAAAAGGATAAAGAGAAAATGGACCGATTGACTTTTGCCAATACGTTCAATACAAGATCCAACGAACACCAGAAAATCGTATACAAGCATTGGTCCATTCTCAATACAGGAGGAGATCAAATAGCACGACCACTCTTTGCGTTCAAAAGGGGCCCAAATCTTAAAGACAAATTGGTTCACACAAGACCTAAGACCAAGACTCCCCGAACGATTGGAACACTTTGGGATCTACCCGCAGTAGTGGGTCACCATCCTTGCGGTACTTGTGCTGCCTGTCCCCAGACTTCCAAATCTGTTTCTATTCATATTGGTACCAGTAGAGCATGGGAGCAACGCAGGTTTACCAACTGTAATAGTGAAAATCTTATATATTTGATTACCTGCCCGTGCCAATTAGGCTACGTCGGCATGACGACCAGGCGTATAAAAGTGAGAATATCAGAGCATAAAAGCACTGTACGTTGTCGACGACAAGCAACAAGACTGACGGCACATTTTTTAGAAAAAAGCCATGGTCCCAATGACTTTCATTGGACTGTTTTGGAACAACCAATGATACCAGAACATGTCATTGATGTATCAAATTATCTTTTCAGAAGGGAACAGAAGTGGGTGTATCGATTGAACAGTGACAAGATGGGTCTAAATGAGGACATTCCATGGATGTCATTGTAGACATCCCCTTTGCATTCCTAAACCTGGAATGTTCATTAACTGAAGTATGTCAGACTAATTGAATACAGACATAAGCACCTCCTTTTTGGCCTTAATTTCCATTAAGAAGTTGGTCTTTCGAGAAAATTACATTTCCCATAAACCATTAGGTTTGACAATATAGATCAAATGTCGCCTTTTCGAATTTATCGCCAGACATATGGGTTGTCATAATTATACACGGCAATTATATCAGGATAATTGCTAACGAACAGAAAAATTAAATCTTGTGTTAATTTTTATTTTTAATGTGTTTGAAACAAATACGGCTTGTGCTTTTGTGACACTGGGTAGAATGAGAGTGATAAAGTCTACACCAGAAGAACGATATAAATAAGTGACAGTCACATAACAACATTAGTAAGACTACAACTCCCGAGTTGCCGCTGGTGAATTGTAGTTTCATAAGTCACATGCTGAGAAAGGTCACGTGAGACTGAGAAGACAAAAATGGCGGTTTCGCAGTACACCGGCGCCCCCCCAGATCGTTCAGAGGGACGCGCGGTGTACCGACAGGAAGGTGAGAGCTTTGTGGCAATTACTAATTGGCTGGTGCGTAATATATTTGATCTCCGGCTGGAGATCGTAACGAGTGCTTGAGAAGGATTTAACTCAAGCATAAACATTCAGATAAAGCGCCGAGCGTAATGTAGTCTGGCTCTGGCTGAGTACCTGAATAACTGCGTGAGAAGGATTGGCCGGTGCATTCAAAATGCACACATCGCTAATCTTTCATTATTTAGTTAAGCGCTGAATACAATGCAATTAATCTCCGGCGGGGAACAACATGGAATGGCTTTTGCACGTATGAGAGATATTAGCTAATGTATCATCGTGCGCCTTGTGTTATATCCGGCATGATTTAATAGCGTATGTCGGTCTGGACACTCACAAGCTTGTTTCACTACACATTCGAGCAGACAAAGTGAGATCTAAAAGAGTAGGAATATGAGCTTAATAATTGTACCAGACAGTAAAATCAAACCATTGAGACAGAACTGAGTTTGAGGAAGAGGTGTGGCTGCTTGTTGTGAGTTTTAGTGGTGTGTTTTGTTTTGTGTTTTTACTAGAGCGGTGCTCCTCGTACCTGAGCAACAGCCAGGTGGGGTGATGCAATACCTCCTACCGATTAGGTAAGATGGCTAAAAGTCTAGATTTGAGATAATGGTGATTTTCGGACCATCTCTATAGATAGAATGAAGTATTTACTTCGTATTGCCAAACAATCTGTTTATGCCTGTGCACTAATTCTACTGTTTTTTCGTCTGTTATGGTGCATTGTTTCTTTTTCTTTTTACACTAGTCACGGAGGAGAGGACTGAGCAACGTTGAAAAATATACAGGTGATATTTTTCTATATCTTTGTGCAGTAGCCATTAACATCAAGGTCCTGAAGAAAGCAGTGACATATTTAGAGTCACAATTGCTGAAACATGTTGACCCTACTGACTTGCAGATATTATGTTAAATCTGCTTGTTTTTTCACATTTTAACATTGGGAGTATTGAGAGAACTTAATAAACTTCACAAATCCACTCAATTACTACCTAATTTTAAGATTGCACTTTTTCATCACAATTTATTTTTGGCACTGTATTTCAGCTACCCACATAAAAATAATTTTCAGGTCCAACCATAAGCACAACTTTATATTCTTTTGAAGTTGTCTTTCTGTCAATATCACACTTGTAGACAGACTGTACTTTCTCCTGGGTAAGGAGAGCCCAAATGATGTACAGGGCGGTACCGGGCGGGAGCTGATGGGCACGTTTTCCAAATCTTGGATATTTGAGTGCAGTATGACACATAATTTCACGTAATTTCACATATTGGTCCATCTCATAGCACTTTGCCTGATATTTATACAGTAGTATTGTAGCAGTTTCTGACCCCCAGACATTCCTTTCGTTTTTATAGTGTCAATAGGGCATGTGTCTGAGGGTCGTTAATCTAGCCCTAGGACCCTTCTATAACGTTGTTTTTCTTTGTCGTGTGCAGCCGCGGGCTGCGGGTCCTTTTTAGCTGATTGTAAGCAAGATTTCTCTGCTCACATTACGTCTAGATCAACCATCACGAACTTTCCCTTTAGTTCACTCTGCTTGTGTGCCACACTATCAACCACTTTTTCAGTCCATCTCAATCATGGCCACAAATTTAGGTTTAGCTTTCGAGGAGGCAGAAATCCAGTCTATTCTCGATGAGAATCCTAGCCTCCTTGAACACCTACCGGTGGCAGTTAGTACCAACATTGAAGGTTGGGCGAAAGTTTTGATGCTCAAGAAAAGCCACTCAAGAACCTTAGTCCATGGAATGACCATGGCTGAGTACCTCCGCGGCAATTGCGCACCAACCCGTTTGGTTGTTACCAACGCTCCCAGGCTTTTCCCAGAGGACAAAGAGTTTCTAAAGGATTGATCCATGGTAGCATGGAAATGTACACGGGACTGGCTAGTCCTGATTATTTAAACCGCAAAAAAGGCAGCCGATAAGATACTCATTGAGATTCAGGTTCTAGAGGGCCAAATCAGAACCACGCTCAAAGGTACAATTTTTAAGACCAATCAAGATGACAGCAATAAACAAAATAAAGAATTCAAAGATTCAATTCTTTTTGCCAAATTAGAAAAATGCAAGAAAGATCTCGCTAGGTTTTCCACTGACAAAATCTATCCTTATACCATAGATTCCTATATACCTACTTCATTCAACAGAAATGGACGAAAAGGTGGATCAACCTATGCCACATCTAGTTCAGAGGATTTGTCTAGTGATTCAGACAGCTCAGGAGCAGGGGCACAGTCCAATTGAAGTAGAGGAAGAGGTAATAGAAGATATGGGAGAAACAACTATCAAAACCAAGTTCCACCGTGGTTTCAGCCGAACCCCTGGATGTTTGGAGGTCCACCCTTTCAACCACCAATGGGACAGTACGGTCCTCCCCAATTTCATTATGATCCCAATATGCAGCCTTTTTTAGGGCGTGGCCTGAGAGGATCGACGGGCCGCAAGAGACCCGGACCCAATCGACGTGTCAAATGGGCGAACCCACCACAACCAGCCACAATGGACTTGAGGAATGGCAAGAAGATACCGCAAGAAGGTGCAGGGACAAGCCACGAGATAGCCTCGTGATAAACCTAAGTTCTTATACATTGTCAGATACTGAAGAGGCTCTTTTAAATAGAGGCTTAGGTTTCGTTACAACACAATAAGGTGACCCTTTCCTAGCTAGACAAGAAATGGCAAAATTCTTTAGAAAAATAAGGTTACATTTCTTCTTTGCTAAAAAGAACGAAGAACCAACTGCTTCGATTAACATCAACACCGGTTTAAAAAAAACCTCTACGTTCATTCCTCCAATTGCAGGCATTCCGGCTAAGGTCATTGCTTTTGAGAAAGCTATTGAGAACGATTTAAGTCTACTCTTCCAGTCAAAGAAGAATTCTTTTGTGAACCTGCCAAAGAAAGAACAAGATGCTTTGCACTCACTGACATCCAATGAAAACATCACGATAAAATCAGCCGATAAAGGCGGTGCCATTGTTCTACAGGCTAGCACTACCTATAGGGATGAGTGTCTACGACAACTACAAGACACCAGGTCTTACCTTCGACTAACTACCGATCCAACAGAGCAGTTAAAAAACACCATAGGCCACCTAGTAGAGGAGGGTGTCAGTGAGGGGTGGATCGCTTCCAATGAAGCTACATACTTGAGGAACAGTAACCCAATGGTACCTTACTTTTACACCTTACCAAAGGTACATAAGCCACAATGTCCACCACCAGGACGACCGATAATTTCAGGCATCAGTTCACTGCTTGAACCGTTATCAACCTTCGCAGACCATTTTCTCAATCCGATGGTCAGGAATATGCCAACGTACCTGAAGGATACGAAAGATGTCCTGAAACTCTTACCTGAGATTGAATTTGATCGATCCACAGACATTTTAGTTTCCTTCGATGTGGAATCATTATACACTTCAATCCCACAAACAGAGACCTTGGAAGTGGTTAGAAAATTACTTGAAGAAAATGATCCACCAACTATCACTCCCGTGTCTTTCATTATGACTTTGGAAGAGATAGCCATGAAAGAAAATTATTTTAAATGTGAAGACTCATTGTACCTCCAAATTGCTGGGACCAGCATGGGCAGCGTTTTTGCGCCGAGTCTGGCAAATTTATACGTTCATAGTTTTGAACAGGACATTGTCCTAACATCTAACAATCCATTTCATCAATCACTTCGCTTATGGAAGCGTTATATTGATGTCATTTTAGTTATTTGGAATGGAACATCAGATGATCTTTTACTCTTCCATCAGTGGCTTAATATTCAAAATACCTATTTGCGATTCACAGTTGAACATAGAAAATTTGAATTGCCTTTTTTAGATCTCTTGATTACTGTGAAAACAGATGGGCTACATTCTGAACTCTTTAAAAAAACGATGGCCCGCAATTCTCTTCCCAGCTACGATAGCTGCCATCCAAGATCGCTGAGGAATAATTTACCATTCGGCCAATTTCTTAGAGTGCAAAGAAACTGGTTCGGATAAATCAACTTTTGCAAAACATGCCTTCAATCTAGAAGAACAATTACTTGAGAGAGGTTATCCCAAGAAGATCATTCGACAATCGAAAAAACGTGCCTCTAATAACCACCGAGAGGCTTTGCTAGAAGAACAAAATGATAAAGAGAAAATGGACCGATTGACTTTTGTCAATACGTTCAATACAAGATCTAACGAACTCCAGAAAATCGTATACAAGCATTGGTCCATTCTCAATACAGGAGGGGATCAAATAGCACGACCACTCTTTGCGTTCAAAAGAGGCCCAAATCTTAAAGACAAATTGGTTCACACAAGACCTAAGACCAAGACTCCCCGAACGATTGGAACACTTTGGGATCTACCCGCAGTAGTGGGTCACCATCCTTGCGGTACTTGTGCTGCCTGTCCCCAGACTTCCAAATCTGTTTCTATTGATATTGGTACCAGTAGAGCATGGGAGCAACGCAGGTTTACCAACTGTAATAGTGAAAATCTTATATATTTGATTACCTTCCCCTGCCAATTACGCTACGTCGGCATGACGACCAGGCATATAAAAGTGAGAATATCAGAGCATAAAAGCACTATACATTGTCGACGACAAGCAACAAGACTGACGGCACATTTTTTAGAAAAAGGCCATGGTCCCAATGACTTTCATTGGACTGTTTTGGAACAACCAATGATACCAGAACATGTTATTGATGTATCAAATTATCTTTTCAGAAGGGAACAGAAGTGGGTGTATCGATTGAACAGTGACAAGATAGGTCTAAATGAGGACATTCCATGGATGTCATTGTAGACATCCCCTTTGCATTCCTAAACCTGGAATGTTCATTAACTGAAGTATTTCAGACTAATTGAATACAGACATAAGCACCTCCTTTTTGGCCTTAGTTTCCATTAAGAAGTTGGTCTTTCGAGAAAATTACATTTCCCATAAACCATTAGGTTTGACAATATAGATCAAATGTCGCCTTTTTGAATTTATCTCCAGACATATGGGTTGTCATAATTATACACGGCGATTATATCAGGATAATTGCTAACGAACAGACAAATTAAATCTTGTGTTAATTTTTAGTTTTAATGTGTTTTAAACAACTAAGGCTTGTGCTTTTGTGACACTGGGTAGAATGAGATTGATAAAGTCTACACCAGAAGAACGATATAAATAAGTGACAGTCACATAACAACATTAGTAAGACTACAACTCCCGAGCAACCGCTGGTGAATTGTAGTTTCATAAGTCACATGCTGAGAAAAGTCACGTGAGACTGAGAAGACAAAAATGGCGGTTTCGCAGTACACCGGCGCCCCCCCAGATCGTTCAGAGGGATGCGCGGTGTACCGACAGGAAGGTGAGAGCTTTGTGGCAATTGCTAATTGGCTGGTGCGTAATATATTCGATCTCCGGCTGGAGATCGTAACGAGTGCTTGAGAAGGATTTAACTCAAGCATAAACATTCAGATAAAGCGCCGAGCGTAATGTAGTCTGGCTCTGGCTGAGTACCTGAATAACTGCGTGAGAAGGATTGGCGAGTGCATTCAAAATGCACACATCGCTAATCTTTCATTATTTAGTTAAGCGCTGAGCACAATGCAATTAATCTCCGGCGGGGAACAACATGGAACGGCTTTTGCACGTATGAGAGATATTAGCTAATGTATCATCGTGCGCCTTGTGTTATATCAGGCATGATTCAATAGCGTATGTCGGTCTGGACACTCACAAGCTCGTTTCACTACACATTCGAGCAGACAAAGTGAGATCTAAAAGAGTATGAATATGAGCTTAATAATTATACCAGACAGTAAAATCAAACCATTGAGACAGAACTGAGTTTGAGGAAGAGGTGTGGCTGCTTGTTGTGAGTTTAAGTGGTGTGTTTTGTTTTGTGTTTTTACTAGAGTGGTGCTCCTCGTACCTGAGCAACAGCCAGGTGGGGTGATGCAATTCCTCCTACCGATTAGGTAAGATGGCTAAAAGTCTAGATTTGAGATAATGGTGATTTTCAGACCATCTCTATAGATAGAATGAAGTATTTACTTCTTATGGCCAAACAATCTGTTTATGCCTGTGCACTAATTCTACTGTTTTTTCGTCTGTTATGGTGCATTGTTTCTTTTTCTTTTTACACTAGTCACGGAGGAGAGGACTGAGCAACGTTGAAAAATATACAGGTGATATTTTTCTACATCTTTGTGCAGTAGCCATTAACATCAAGGTCCTGAAGAAAGCAGTGATATATTTAGAGTCACAATTGCTGAAACATGTTGACCCTACTGACTTGCAAATATTATGTTAAATCTGCTTGTTTTTTCACATTTTAACATTGGGAGTATTGAGAGAACTTAATAAACTTCGCAAATCCACTCAATTACTACCTAATTTTAAGATTGCACTTTTTCATCACAATTTATTTTTGGCACTGTATTTCAGCTACCCACATAAAAATAATTTTCCGGTCCAATCATAAGCACAACTTTATATTCTTTCGAAGTTGTCTTTCTGTCAATATCACACTTGTAGACAGACTGTACATTCTCCTGGGTAAGGAGAGCCCAAATGATGAACAGGGCGGTACCGGGCGGGAGCTGATGGGCACTTTTTCCAAATCTTGGATATTTGAGTGCAGTATGACACATAATTTCACGTAATTTCACATATTGGTCCATCTCATAGCACTTTGCCTGATGTTTATACAGTAGTATTGTAGCAGTTTCTGACCCCCAGACATTCCTTTCGTTTTTTATAGTGCTTATTTCTTGTACCACTGACCCCTGCCTCTTCTCTTCTGTTGACCTGTGTTCCCTTGACTTTGCCCTCGCCCTCGCCCTCTTCCTTCTTCTGCGGGCGTAGTTTTTCCATTTTCTTTGTAAATCTTTCCCTTTCCCGGTCTTAGGGATCGGAGGCGTTCCTTGCACAAAAAAGTGATCTCTTCACCTGGAGATGGCTTTTTACTGCTGCTTGCGGAATGGGTATCCCTGAACTCGGATTCATTTTCACTTCCCGGTTCCGAGCTAAAATCAGAAGCTGTCGTATCACCGGCATTAGGTTGTACGCGTTTATAATTTCTTTTGCCCTGTGAGTTTTGTTGCACGCTCCCAGTTGACCTCCGCACTCCGTCATACTTTCTTGAGAAAGTGAAGAATTGCCCTAATAAATAGTCTTGTCTGTCCTTTGCAAATTTGTAGGTTTTGCGTTCAATTATTTTTTCTTCTTCCTTTTTCAAACGGGTAGACATTTCCGTTAGAAGTTTTGTCTTTTCCTCAGATGCACCCAATGCGTCCAACTCCTCATAAATTGTTGCAATCTCTTCCAGGATCTTTGCATTGACGATTTCTGCGTACTTGATAAGAATCAGTACTAAGCGTCTGGATGCCTCCAGATTGCTGTCCGCCCACTCCCGCATCAATTCCGGATTTGGGTTTTCATAGGTGGGTGATGTTAATATCCTGAGCCCCCTGGGTATTCTATTGACCTCTACTTATTTTTGTAGGGACCTCGCCTCCCACCATTTACTTTGTTCTTGGCGAGACTTCTACTCCAAAGCTTTAATCTTGTTGTGTAACGTGTCTGTGCTTGTATTTCCGTGTGTGTCTGATTTGTCATGTGTAGCGGCAGACGTAGCAGGGAGTTCCTCAGAGAACATAGCATTTACTCGAGCCTCCCGCTCCCTCACGCTGTCAGCCGAAATAATGCAAATTGTTTATGTGGTCACAGTAGCCGAATGCCTGTAGTATTACAATCGCTCTGCTTGCCATTTTACCGTACAGCTCTCCGCCTTCAATTTCGATATGGTTTTCTTTCCGGTGCCGTGAGGCTCGTCTCGGGTCTCCTGCCTCTCAGTCTTGCTGCAGGCGTGGTACTGCCGAGGGCTCCTACTTCTTCCGGTTCAACTGTATCGATAGAAGGGGTCAAACGCTTTCTTCTTCCCAGAAGACAAAGACGCCCAGGTAAAACCCGGGTGGGAATCTACTTGTGATGGCGTTGACCGATAACATTTCCGTTTTGGAGAGGGTTCCGTGTATAGTCGCGTAGATTCCAGCGACCAAATATATTACTAACCTAAGTTTTCCAGGGCGCTGCAACTCTCCCTCAGCATGCGTAGGAATACAAAGCACGGACCAGATGTGCGGTGCAAAATGATTTATTCGCTTGTCGGTTCCATGACGTTTCGGCACCCCAGTGCCTTTCTCACTTGACAGCGACAATAAGTGAGGGTGAACTATTTAAAGTGACAGTGCTTAGTTTTGATTGGATGGTAATACATAGACCTAGAAAGCGGGCTTGTAAAAGGAACAATCAATGTGCAATACAGTGCCGTGTAGAATGGTCACTGAGTTAATTCATTTGAATGGCAGATTTTAAAGACATCTATATGGTTAAATACTTTGTGCAAAATATCGCAAAGTTCATGTATCAAAAAGAATTCTCACACAGTTAAATACACTAACGAAAACACGGTATCATAAAATCCATAAAAGTTGCAAGTAAGAATATCAATAAAAGATATATGCTGTATAAAACCTTTCTCACATTGTTCTTCCATTTTACCCAATTGGGAGTTGAGGTGTTTACCTGTCCTATGCATAGGTAAAAGCCCTTACCAGGTCTAACATTACAATGTTCCATGTGCAATTGTGCCTTGTATCCCACCGAACTGTCAAAGTGCTGTCTGTTATGACATATTTTGTTTAGTGCAAATCCATAATAACAAAGTGCATTGTGCAATTCAAAATTCTCATACCCACTACTCATGACTCTTCAGACATATATTGTTAAACTAGTTAACTGAGCCCAGTTAAACTATAGACAAAGGAGAAATATATCTGGTTTCTCTAGACATATGAATATGAATACGACCTATTACTTTAAGCATATAATGAGTTTATAAATTAGGTCATAAATGAGTTGTATATTATTGTGCATCACTATCCACACATTATGGAGCTAATTCATCAATTTGGTCTTATCACAATGGATTACATATATATAAATTGCTCCAACTAATCTAAATTACAAAAGTAGAAGAAGAAAATAAACATTCCTGTATTCAAAAGTTCCTAATCGGTATGAGTATTTGATTTAAAGCGTTTTTCCATTTCATCTAGTCAATTCAGGAGTCACTGAATTGGTTTTGTTGTTCAAGGGAGTTATTTCCAGTCATAGATTGTTCTTGTGCCAGTAGTTATTTCCTAGGTGTACAGTGGGCACTGTGGAATAAAACAGCATAGAGTTGTTATTAATCCTACTGTTATATATCCAATTACCAGAGTTGGTTAACATAATAATAACATAGCTAAGTTGTTATTTCCTAACGGATTCTGCATAAAGGGGGAGTTTATGGTCAGTCACACAACAATATAATATAATTTGATATGTTGATTCCGATCCCATATCTATTTAGTATAAAAATCAATGTATACGATCATGGTAATACACACCATATATATAAACCATGTTGTCAAAATAAATTAAATTATAAAGGACTAAAAAGACCATCATCAAGATTCCTAATATTCAAACCTTTTTGAGACCCACTCCTAAGTCTAATTGATGGTTTTTGCTTTGTGCAGTTCGAGATCCTGTTCCCTTAATGTAAGCATGTGTAAAGATCTTCCGTTACATTCAAACCTCCTGGGTGTTTACTGTTAAGTTGTAATAAGTATCGGGTTTCAAGTTTTCTCAGTTTTGCCTCTCTGATACCTCCCCTCCTACTTGCCAACACAGAATCCACCGCAAAGTATCTGAGATCTTTATTGTTACGATTATGGTGGGTTTTAAAATGTCGTGCAACAGGGTATGTGTTGTCCTGTGTTGCAATAGCACGTAAATGTTGGAGCACTCGCTTATGGACAGGAAGCTTCGTACTTCCCACATACTGTAGTGTGCATGGGCATTCCAGGATATATACGGCAACATCTGTTTTACACGTAAGGGTCTTGGTGACTTTATGTTCTTTATTGCCAAACCCATCCTGATATCCTGTGCGGTTAACCCCATGTGTGCAAGCCTTGCAAGATTTGCACTTATGGAAGCCTCCTTTGTTTTGAAACCACACTGTCTTAGCAAGTACTTCCGGTCCTGTTTCTACCAGTCTGTCCCTCATATTGGGAGCTCTGCTATATGTAATGCTAACCCGTTTAGGAAGACTGTGCCCCATAATTGGGTCCTGCAGTACTATAGGCCAGCTTTTGTTAATAATTTTCCTCACCTCCATGTGGTGGGAGCTGTAGAATGTTATAATCCTAAAGGTTCCCTCACCTTGGTTGGGCATGGAGTCAGTGATTATTTCCTCTGTAACTGTGTGGGCGGAAGTTTTACCTTTAGTAAGTAGGGACTGGCGATTGAGGTTTTTAGATTTATTAATAGCCTCATCAATCGTTTTCTGTGTATTTTCCCTCTCTCGAAATCTCATAGCGCTAGCAGCTTGAGCTTCCATTAAATCCTGCTCATTGCTACATAACCTGCGGAGGCGGAGCATCTCGCCATACGGGATGCTCATAATGAAGTGGGAATGGTGTGTGCTTCCCGCATAGAGTGTGGTGTTTCCAGCTGTAGGTTTTCGGTATAATTTGGTCTCAAGATTATTGTTCTGTATGTATACTAGTGTGTCTAGGAAAGGGACTTGATACTGGCACAACTCTGCTGTAAAATGAATGTTGAGTTCATTATTATTGAGGCGATCGATAAATCCCAATGCCTCTTCCTTCTCTCCCCTCCATACCACGAACAAATCATCAATGAACCTATGCCAACTAACGACATGGTTCTTCATTTCGTGTTGGTAACGTGTATGGAGGACCAGTTCCTCCCAAGCTCCCATGTGGAGACACGCGAAGCTTGGGGAAAAACTGGCCCCCATAGCTACACCCTGCAGCTGCCTGTATATCAGACTGTTAAACATAAATATATTATGTTTGAGGCAAAAATTCAACATTAAAATCAGCATGTCATGGTGTTGATGAAACTTCCTATCCCTCCAAGTAGTGCTGTACTGCTGCCACACCATCCGAGTGGTGGATACTTGTGTAGAGGGAAGTGACATCGAGGGCTATTAGCCAATCTCCCTCACGTACCTGTATATCGCTGATTTTTGGCAGGAAATCCCCAGTGTCCTTGACATAAGAGCCTAATCCTTTCACATGACTCTGAAGGAAATAGTCTATGTATATAGATGTCCTTTCCAATAGACTCCCCCTGGCCGAGATGAGAGGTCTACCAGGGGAATTGTTCCTGTCCATATGGACTTTCGGGATGAGGTACAAAGAGGGTGTCTCTGGGTGATCTGTCTTTAAGTATTTGTACTCTGATTCACTTAAAAGTTTCTTTGTCTTCCATTTTTGCAACAAAAGATGATATTCATTCTGCATATTTTTAACTTCATCCCCCTTGAGTCTTTCATAATGGTCCCGATTATTGAGTTGATTGAATGCCTCCTTATCATAGTCAGATTTTGTTAGAAGTACAATGTTGCCCCCTTTGTCACTGGGGCGGACAACCACCTTATTGTCCTTCTTAAACCTATCGACCAACGATTCAAAATCAAATGTTACTTGATCATGTCTGTATTTTGTTTTACTTATCCTCCCATGTAGTTCCTTTAGGTTACTCACCAGATTCTCATGGAACACATCAATTACATCCCAGGGCATAACAGGGCAAAATGTCGATGGAGGTTTAAATGGGGTGAGTGGCTTAGTCAAGTTCGTCATGCTAGGTATTATAGTTTTTTGAGACATATTGCCAGAGCCGATGTTATCATTGGTATTGTGACTGATGGTATCGTCCCCCTCGTTTGACCATAGAGTGTCCAGTTCCTGGGTCAATGAGGGATTTTGTTCAACCTCATAGGTTTCACTGGTTGTCCCACTTTGTCGCATTTCATGGTACTTTTTTAATTTCAACCTACGGGTCGCTTTGTAGAAGTCCAAACGAGTGGCTGCATAATTTAAATTGGTCTTTGGTGCATACGATAAACCCAATCTTAGGATATTCTCCTCCCTAGTAGACAATTTCATGGGTGTCAGATTTATTATCGTTTGCTCCGCGTGGCTGCTTATTTCTTGTACCACTGACCCCTGCCTCTTCTCTTCTGTTGACCTGTGTTCCCTTGACTGTGCCCTCACCCTTGCCCTCTTCCTTCTTCTGCGGGCGTAGTTTTTCCATTTTCTTTGTAATTCTTTCTTGTTCCCGGTCTTAGGGATCGGAGGCGTTCCTCACATAAAAATGTGATCTCCTCACCTGGAGATGGTTTTTTACTGCTGCTTGTGGCATTGGTATCCCTGAACTCGGATTCATTTTCACTTCCCGGTTCCGAGCTAAAATCAGAGGCTGTCGTATCACCGGCATTAGGTTGTACACGTTTATAATTTCTTTTGCCCTGTGAGTTTTGCTGCGCGCTCCCAGTTGACCTCCGCACTCCGTCATACTTTCTTGAGAAAGTGAAGAATTGCCCTAATAAATAGTCTTGTCTGTCCCTTGCAAATTTGTAGGTTTTGCGTTCAATTATTACTTCTTCTTCCTTTTTCAAACGGGTGGACATTTCCATTCGCAGTTTTGTCTTGTCCTCAGATGTACCCAATGCGTCCAACTCCTCATAAATTGTTGCAATCTCTTCCAGGAGCTTTGCACGGTTGATTTCTGTGTACTTGATAAGAATCAGTACTTAGCGTCTAGATGCCTCCAGATTGCTGTCCGCCCACTTCCGCATCAATTCCAGATTCGGGTTTTCATAGGTGGGTGATGTTAATATCCTGAGCCCCCTGGGTATTCTATTGACCTCTACGTATTTTTGTAGGGACCTCGCCTCCCACCATTTACTTTGTTCTTGGCGAGACTTTTTCTCCAAAGCTCTAATCTCATTGTGTTACGTGTCGGTGCTTGTATTTCCGTGTGTGTCTGATTTGTCATGTGTAGCGGCAGACGTAGCAGGGAGTTCCTCAGAGAACATAGCATTTACTCGAGCCTCCTGCTCCCTCACGCTGTCAGCCGACATGGTAATAATGCGAATTGTTTATGTGGTCACAGTAATCGAATGCCTGTAGTATAACAATCGCGCTGCTTGCCACTTTACCGTACAACTCTCTGCCTTCAATTTCGATATGGTTTTCTTTCGGGTGCCGTGATGCTCGTCTTGGGTCTCCCGCCTCTCAGTCTTGCTGCATGCGTGGTGCTGCCGAGGGTTCCTACTGCTTCCGGTTCAACTGTATCGATAGAAGGGGACAAACGCTTTCTTCTTCCCAGAAGGCAAAGACGCCCAGGTAAAACCCGGGTGGGAATCCACTTGTGATGGCGTTGACCTACAAAATTTCCATTTTGGAGAGGGTTCCGTGTATAGTCACGTAGATTCCAGCGACCAAATATATTACTAACCAAAGTTTTCCAGCGCGCTGCAACTCTCCCTCAGCATGCGCAGGAATACAAAGCACCACCCAGATTTGCGGTGCAAAATGATTTATTCGCTTGTCGGTTCCATGATGTTTCGGCACCCCAGTGCCTTGCTCACATGACAGGGACAATGAGTGAGGGTGAACTATTTAAAGTGACAGTGCTTAGTTTTGATTGGATGGTAATACATAGACCTAGAAAGCGGGCTTGTAAAAGGAACAATCAATGTGCAATACAGTGCCGTGTAGAATGGTCACCGAGTTAATTCATTTGAATGGCAGATTTTAAAGACATCTATATGGTTAAATACTTTGTGCAAAATATCGCAAAGTTCATGTATCAAAAAGAATTCTCATATAGTTAAATACACTAACGAAAACACGGTATCATAAAATCCATAAAAGATGCAAGTAAGAATATCAATAAAAGATATATGCTGTATAAAACCTTTCTCACATTGTTCTTCCATTTTACCCAATTGGGAGTTGAGGTGTTTACCTGTCCTATGCATAAGTAAAAGCCCTTACCAGGTCTAACATTACAATGTTCCATGTGCAATTGTGCCTTGTATCCCACCGAACTGTCAAAATGCTGTCTGTTATGACATATATATATATATATATGTAACTTTAGTGACAGCCTCATATCACAATACACTCCTAGTTGGTCCAAAACATCATAATCATAATACACCCCACCTATACCAGATGCAGCAACACAAAATAAGAGGGTGTAATTAGTTATAAGGCAAGCCTACGGGCTTTGACAGAATGCCGCATTAATATATAAGGCATGCCAACTGGATTTGTCAAAGAGTCACCTCATTAATATCAACACCCACATGTTATACTTTAGCAATACACCATCATTAAACAATCACCATACTAGTACGCAACCTTTATAAATGTAAGTATTTCATTGCGCATCAACAACATTATTAATAAATCATTTATTTTGCAAAACAACCACAAACATGTGTCAGAGACTTTCTTTTACCCTCTTCAGACCACATAATGCATGCATAGATCCACAGACTGGGGATCCTCACACTCAAAAGCCCAAGAGCAAAATCTCCAGGTCTGTGAGTGCTTTAATTGATGAGAAGCGTATCCTGCATGTAATTTATTTCAATGCTCTGGAGTCTTACAGCCAGGGAATTCTAGGAAGGGAGGCTGCTGCAGCACCTCCTGTAGGCCCCTGCAACAGTATTTAAATACATTGGTGGTGCTCAAGCCCAGTTTGAGTCCACTACAAGCAAGTATCGGAATAGGCCTAACTGGGGCATTATGAGACCCTCCTATGTTCGGAGCATTGAATATTGTTGAGCAGCTCCTGCATCTTTGTCTACTTTGTGGCCTGTGCTGCAGGCAGGTTTCCTGTTTTTCCATCCTGTTCCCCAGGGCCCACCTGGTACACCCAGATGTCTTTCTGCTTCTATTTTAACAGCAGTGTGAGGAGCCCACTTCATTGCTGCCTGGCTAATCTCTCTCCTGCCTGTGCTTCTGCTCAGCAGGCAGCAAGGAGAACAGGCTCACTCTCACCTGCCCGTGAGGAGCAGAGTCAGGGCAATGCTTGCTCATTACCCTGTTCCCCCTAGAAATGCAGATGGGGGTCAGAATTGGTGCATGGTGTCGCTCCCAGGGATCTAGCCTTCCCTGGAGAGGAGGAGATAGTGCAGAAGCGCGCTGCTGCTTTTGTCCTTGGTGATGGAGCCTCTGGCACATATTTGTCTGCGCCGGGCCATGGGGCAAAATGAGCATCGATGGGCTGTATGCAACACCCTCCCCTACAATAAATAAATTTTTAGATTGTGCTGCACCTCTGGCCCTGGCCCACCGTAGGGATAATTTTGTGCCCTGCAGCAAAGCACCACACAGCTGATTCTCTGGTTAGTTCACCCATTGGTCTGGGTTGTTTCTCATGCCCTGTAGGGACAATTTATCTAAGGAATGTGTTGTGCTGTCCCTGGTGTGAAGCTTTAGCCACCACAAGCATCCTCTCCCTGTCTTCTGCCTTCTAAAGTTCACATTCTTTGGGGAGTTTGATTTTTTTGGCTCCATGCACCAGCTTTCTCCTCTTCCAGACTCCTGGTTCCCCTCTCCTGGTGGGGGCATATTCTATAGCTCTTTCACTACCAGCTAGCAGACCACTCTCCTGCCTGCACTCACCAGGCCCCAGAGCTTCCTTGCTGTCATTAAGAGATCCTATGGGGCCATTGAAGACCTGGTTTTCATCCAGCTCGTCTCCAAGGCATAAGGGCCAAGCGCCACTGGCCCTGGAAAGACACATCCTACCTTACCAGGGCAGAATCCTATCTCAAGAATACCACCCACCTCCTCACGATCCTCGGAGATATGACATTTGACCCACAGAATGAGACACTCATATGTCTGAATGTAGAAGCACTCTACACTAGCATCCCCCAGGAAGACAGCCTCAAAGTAATTCAAAACCTATTACAAACCAGGAGTGGAGATGGAAGGCCCCCGTAGAATGGATCATGGAACTGGCTAAAATGGTCTTAC
Source organism: Lissotriton helveticus (assembly GCF_964261635.1). Lineage (NCBI taxonomy): Eukaryota > Metazoa > Chordata > Amphibia > Caudata > Salamandridae > Lissotriton > Lissotriton helveticus. The sequence goes on from NC_136063.1 coordinate 946,529,128, forward strand.
TGAGAACTTCTTCAGCTTCGAAGATAACCTTTACTTGCAACGCAGCAGAACATTGATTGGCAGCACTTTTGCCCCCTACGCCGACCATATATGTCTATGGATCAGATACATTGATGACATCCTTATAATATGGCAAGATGACAACACCACCATAGCTCCCTTTAATGAATGGATCAACAAAAGGAAACCATTCCTACAATTCAGCATGACACACAACAACAAGCAGGTGTATTTCAAGATGCGAGTATTATCGCTGAAGGAGGACGACTTTGCACCTCATTATATACAAAACACACTGACCGCAACAGCCTTCTACACTTTGAGAGTGCACATCCAGGGCACTCTGGGAAAATTTGTCAGTAGGACAATTCATGTGCATCAAGCGCAGCTGCTCAAAAAAGGAGGACTACAATAAAGAAGACCGTATGTACCAAACACAGATAGTAAACAAGGCAAAGAAAATAGTACCAAACATCGCCAAAGACAGCCTCTTCGAAAAAAACAATAAATCTGAAACACAAAAACTGATATGTGTTAAAACATACAACTCAGGGTCAAACCTAATCAAGAAAACCATCAACAAACATTGGTAGATACTCACATCCAACAAACTTGAATTTGATAAACCCCTTTCTTCCTTCAAGAAAAACAATAGCATACAAGACAGACTGGTACACAGCATCTCCACCAATACCATAACGAACAGACAAGCCACCCTAGGGGTCCTTCAATTGGTTATGGCTCATTTCATATGTGGCAGCTGTACAATGTGCCCCTTCACAACACATGCTACCAGCATTGGCCTAGGGCTCCGAACTCTATGGGAACAAAGAACCCACACTAACTACAACAGTACAAATGTCATATACATGATCACTTGCCCATTTGATCTTAAATACATAAGCAAGACCACAAGGAAAATAAAAACTAGGAACTGCGAACATAGAAGCACCATCTGCTGTAAAAAGAAACATGACTAAACTCACAACCCACTTTTTAGAATCAAACCACACTGAGAATGACCTCAAATGGATGATCACAGAAAAAACAACTGCACACAACAGAGACCAAAATAGACTCCTACTCAAAGAACAGAGATGCATGTACCGTTTTCAGATATATAAAACAGGCCTCATCGATGATATCCTGTGAACCAAATAAAAAACCTCATCAGATGAATGTCTGGCCTCCCCCTTTAATCTAGGGTTATGTTTAGATCCATACCCCTTCAGACACACTCCTACGAAGAGTAAATTTGAATACATTTTGACAGACCATTATAATGCATGCCTCCCAGTAGGAACATGACCAGTTAACTTTACATGGGCTATCTATTTTAAACTACCTCCCATAGAAGGCGTTGAGAATGTCCACGCCACCGTCTCCTAAAAGGTAAGTATACTTGTAAAGGTAAGTATACTTGTAAAGCGCACTGTTACTCCATCTCGGAGTGTCCTGGCGCTGTATACCGCTGGGGAACCCGTCCTGGCTTTCCCTGTGAGATGGTCCCTCCTGGGCACCTCCAAGGTGAAGTCAGGCATCCCCGGCGTTGATGGGGCCGTAGTGGAGATTAAGCAAGCTATTGCCCAGAGTTGCAGAGTGGGACCCATGGTTAGCGTAGGCACCTCAGCGAGAATTATCGAGTTCGCGGACATTGACCCAAGACCCTGCCACGTCGGGAATTGAACCCTGGTTCCGGGCCGATCTCTGCTTCAGGGTCTGCCGCTTTTAACCAGTGAGCCAAACTTCTCCACTAAAACACACCAAAACCTAGAATTGCACAAAAAACTTTATTGCTCACAAGATCTGCAACAATTGGAATATAGTTGGTGACTATTTTTCACCCACACAATCTAAATATAAGCAATCATTGACCACTCGTATTCGGTATGTATTAATTTATCTTCCATACTACAGCTATGAGAAATACTTAAATATTCTTGCGGACAGACTCAACCGCGTCCCTGTTAAGGAAGAATGTAAGCAAAACTTTATTACTCTCATGGCCAGTCACAAACCGCGTCCCCGTCAAGGAAGAACGGGAGCTTCTCCTTCTTTCACTTTGGCGACTAGCACTACCATTGTAGCTCGCATGCACCCGATCACGTGGTGTAGGACGCTGCGCTAAGCCCGCTCACTTCACCCAATCACAGTGTGACACGGGTGCACAGTGGATTCGGGGTGCTCGAACACATGCCTCCAACACACGCTTGCGAGTCGCATACTTTACCAATGGCGATTCGTTTTCTCCCCAGACAATCAGGGGAGGGAGCACAGTAGGTCTCCTATGGAGATAGACCTTTGATGAAGTAAGTGATGTCTGGTTTCCAATGCTAAATGCCTGGCATTCGACTACAATACATGGAGCCTTCCTCCAATGAACTCCATATTTAATTAACTATACTGACAAATCTTGCTGGCTTGTCTTCCTTTCCCTTACCTACAGAGTGTGACTACAAGGCCTCCTCTAACCCCCCCCCCGTTGGGAGCTTACGCCCTATCATACCGGGGTGAGTGCCTGAATTATACTGCCATCGACACACATGTTTTTACTTTTTTTACTTATTAGTCACTAAACACAGCTAAATAAATGGGTAACATTGTGCATTTGTGTGTGTGACACTAAGCTGCAATACTTATTCCGTATGGCACGCATTTAATAAAATTACTGTCTGCATGTTTTATCCATAAAATGTTTGGCTAAATAACAAATCCATAAATGTATGTAACTGGTATAATCTTGAATTGGTGACCATCAGACACAACCACCCTCTGGTGCTCCGCACATGATACCAGTCCCTCTCACTGAATTTTACCCTGGAGAACAACAATGGTGAAACTTCTTTGCAATGAGCAACTTCTGGCTTAATGACACATAAGTCACAACATGTTTTTTATGTGTATGTTTGTATTTTTTCTTTTAGGAAATCCCTCGAAGACAGCAGTGGCAGGTACTAGACGTGTCCCTTAAATAATAACAATATATGTACTAGTGTGTTACATGTTAATTGCATGAACACTCCACACTAACATCTCTGGGGGATGTGACCTCTTCGCGTCCCACCCTGACGAAAGCCCGGGACCATAAATAGGCCAGCATTAGGGCTGAAACATGTTGGTGTTCAGTTAGGGTCACAGGACCATCATTTACTCCCACCCACCCTACTATAGTCATTTTAACCTTTCCCCCCACTTCATTAATAAAGGATACTTTAGGAGTGGGAGAGAAATTTTACCATAACGTTACACCCCTAAAGTAAATATCTTCTTAGGTGCTCCCTGAAATACGGTCAAGCCCTCACTGGCCTCAAGGAGACAGGGTGAGCCTGATGATGAAGCAAGTCACTATTAGAGTGAGTGAGGGCTATAATAAGAAAAGGGTTGCCCTCCCTTTTTTACCTTTCAACTCAGGAACATTACTGAATCAGCAAGGTGGGACTCTTTCAGGTGTTCTGTTCCACTTAGGAACACCCCATCCAGTATTATTGGTTGTTTTGTTTCCCTTTTTTCCCCTCTTTACATTTCACCACCTAGGGACCATGCCAGGTTCCAGGAGGGATATATTTTTCGTTAAACAAATGTTTGTGGTAGGTCAGGAAAATCAACTGTAAAAAAGAGCCCACCAGATCATAAACCAGGCCCACACATGGCCAAACAAACTTTGCACACCCTGTCTTCTTACGCCAGTCCTTCTGGCACTGCCAGACTGCCCTATAGGCCAGTCTGACCTGGGCTGCAGTCCGCAACCTCTGTAATATAACATACCTTCTCAGTTGTATGGGAAACTGATACATCTGTCAGACCTAGGGAGGTCTTCCTCCAAACGTTTTGCCTTTACCTTCCCATTTTCCTGAATGTATTTTTGCTGGCCTTAGGAATCTGTGCACTTTAACACTGCTAACCAATGCTGAAGTGCTTGTGCTCACTCTCTAAAACATGGTAAAATTGGCTTACATCTAATTGGCATAGCTTATTCACTTTTAAGTCCCTAGTAAAGCGGTATACCCACAGCCTGTAAATTACATGCTACTAGTGGACCTGAAGCAATCATTGTGCCACCCACTTAAGTAGCCCCTTAAAACATGTCCCAGGTATGCCATTACATCCTAGATGCAGTTTTAAAATGCCAATTTATCTTGGCAAAATAACCCTCTTGCCAATCATTAAACTCCCCTTTTAGTACATATAATTCACCTTTAAGGTAGGTCTTAGGTAGCCTTAAGAGTTGGGTGCATTGTAAGTAAAAGGTTGGACATGTACTTTTAGGTTTTACATGTCCTATTAGTGAAAAATTCCTAATTTTGTTTTTCACCACTGTAAGACCTACCTCGCCCATAGGGTTGCCTTATTACACTTAATAAGTGCTAACTTTTGGTTGGGAACAGGTACATTTCATGTTTGGCGTCTGAGAAATTGTGATTTTAAATATCCTTCAATGATAAAGTTGGATTTTAAGTTACAATTTTAAAAATTTCACTTTTAGATAGTTGGCATGTTCCAGCCCAAGCTATTAGGTGACTGCAGTCTGTTTCTCAGTCACATGACTGGGTATAGTTGGCAGTTGGTCTTTGTTTTCCCCCCACAGATGGCTACACAATAGAGAAATTAGGTGTGCATGAAAGGGCCATCATTGGCAGAATGGAATGGTGGACCTGGTAACAGACCCACTTATAACTGAATAGGCTGTACTCTTCCTTTAGGGAATGGTCACCGCTTCATTGTTCATGCAGCCAACTTGGAGCCAGGGCAGGGGAGGCAGGAAACTTCAAGCAATTCAAAGGGAATTCTCTAGGAACTTCTCTGTTTCAAAGAAGGCACCAGATTTAAATTTGGATCCTCGGATCCTGCTTTCTGGACCTGGGAAAGGACTCTCAGAGGAATGCCGGCTGCTGTGGTCTGCTGTGTACTTTAGAAGACTGCTTTTCTGCACCTGGAAGCACTGCTTCGCATACTGATGCCTGCCCTGAGCCCTCAAATGCCTGCCCTACTGCTTGAGACCTGTTCAACTCCTTGAACCCAGCACTACCAAATTGACTCCAAGGTCTAGTTGGCTAGCCTCTTGATCAGAGCCTCAGGGACAGAAAAGGCTCCAACTATCTTGAACCCGCACCTGGACTCAATCTGATTGAGTCCTAATCTCCAAAGTGATGCCCCTCCAGTCCTGGAACTTTGGTGGTGGTGCTAAAGGTGCTTAGATAGCTAAAATACAAAACTTGGAACATAGAAAAAGTTTGGCTAAATCTGCTCTGAGAACGGAGAGGACACTGGCACATCTATCCACCCCAGGTGCATCACCGGTCGGCCTGGCTTCATGGCAGCTCCAGCTATGTTCTTCTTCACAGCAGCAAATCCTCTGCAGCAGCCCTTCGCCAAAGGGGGATCCAGTCTTGTAGAACTTTCATCGGCTACAGTCTCCAGCTTCATTCTGCTAGAGATTTTCAACTTGCAAAAAAGAGACAAAGAGCAAACATGGAAATCTTCAATGCAACTTCATCCAGCAGCTCGACAATGATGATTCCTCTGGCTCAGACACCGCCTTCATCCTTGCTCCACTGAACTTTACCTTCTCAGAAATAGTTTTATCCTGAAATTTCTTAAGCACTGACCGGGCCCGATCCACCTTTTGTGTCGACTTGTGCTCCATTGTGATCGGCGATAATTTTGAACTTTGACCCAACTTTGCTCGACTGGATATCCGGGATTGGTGCCTTGAATTTTTAGGCACTAGTTTTTACTTTAAAATGTAACAATTCATAACTCTGGTTCTACTGATTGGATTTTTGTCATTTTAGTGTCTAATATTCTTTTAACATTTTATTCTATTTTTCTAAATTGGTGTGGTATTTTTCTCGTGTTATCACTTTATTGCTGTTTTTGAGCTGCACACATACTTTACACATTGTATATCAGTTAAACCTGACTGCTTTTTGTGCCATTCTACCAGAGGGTTAAGTACAGGATAAATTAGCGACTTTTGTGGTTCACCCTAATCACCCCCTCTCACCCAAGAACCCACATTTTCACAACAACCGATAGTCAATCAATGTGAAATAGTTATTTGCCAAAAAATATTATCTGAGGCATGATCCTAAAGAGGAAAAGCTGACTGCAACATTTTAAAAAACCGACAATGAGGCATTGAGTAGTTAGTAGAAAGCAGCAAAAACATATTGTGCCACTGACGTCGACATGCCACTGTTCAATAATGAATAAGTGCCTTGGAAATAGTGCTCACCTGCTCGTTACCTGTTCTTTTCTAGCTGGTATATGTTCCAAAATTCTGAAGATATACTATAACTGCGTGTTTTTATTTTTTAGAGAAAAATAAAACAATGCATTGGTGGGGCATACTTTAAATACACAAACTGCGATTCCAATTAGCTGCACGCAATTTTTCACAAATTCGACAAATGGAAAAAAATATTTCTCTTTTTCAACATGTTTTTCTTCTCTATGCGCCACACCAGTGGCATTTTTCAGCCTGCGGGCCGAAGAACAGGAGATATTAGTATATTAGTATTATTGTATTTCCATTTTATGGCAATATGCTACTAATTTGTATATCCATAAACGCAAAGAAAATGTTTATGCACCTGATTAGTGATACAAAAGATTCTCTACTCTTTTAACCTGCAGGGCACTTTTCATTCAAATGGTAATTGTCTGATTTGGATAATTTCAGATATATTAAAGGAAGGTGGTGTGTGGTGTTTTTTCATTTGAGTTGATTCTCCTCTTGCATACTTCATATTAGACTCGTGAGAAGTCACGGAAGGGAGAAGAATCACTTAGAAAAGGCGCAATGTTTTCTGTAGACCACCTCACTCTCTCTGGGCTCACAGGACTTTCATTTGAAAAAGATAGGCCTTTAAGCACTTGACTTTTCAGAGGCCGAGAAACGAAAACGGAAATAAAATACCTGCTTCATTTAAATTCAGAAGTTCCTGGTTCCGTGTGCTCTCTAGGGACAATATCGCAAGAGCTGCTGCAGTGTTTTACATGAGCAGCGCCCCCCCCCCCCCCAACTACCCCTCCCCAGCGGCCGGCCAGGTGCGGGTTGCGTTCTAGTCCGGACCTGGCCACCATATGTATTGTGATACCCCAGACTGTAAATGAACAAACATGGTTGAATTCTTACCAGTGTCTAGACGGATAGCAAGCAGTGTGTCTCTCAATTAGTGAATAACTTCATTATCCTGCTGCAGGGACGAATTGAGTGAGTGTCATTCCTCTACCTCATGCTCACTCTGGACTCATGACATGCTTTGCCTCTACTGATCTACAGGGATGGACTGGCCTATTTAACAATCAGGCAATGCCCAAAGGGCTGGTCTGACGATTCAGTGTATGGTTTGGTTTTCTGGTTGTTTATGGGCATGTTTAATTGTCTGCTGCGCCGATTTTTACTGTTGATTTCCCTGATATTAAAACAAGTTTGGGGCATGTTTCTCAAAGGTAAAGTTAGACCAAAAGTCTAACTCAGACAAAAAGTCTGACGTTACTACTTTTGAGGTATTCACAAAGGTACATTTAGACCAAAAGTCTAACTTAGATCAAAAGTCTAGCTTTACCACTTTTCGGTATTCACAAAGATAAAGTTAGACCAAAAGTCTAACTTAGAGCAGAAAACTGACTTTACTTATATTGACTAACCTTTGTGAAAACCAGAAAGTAGTAAAGTTGTACTTTTGGTCTAAGTTAAACCTTTGGTCTAACTTTACATTGTGAATCAGGCCCAATGTCTGCAGCAAGTTCAAATCCAAGCATTCTTCCATACCTTGTTGAAAACTGTCAAAGTTGTAAACATAGGCTCATGACATGCTTTACCTCCACTTACCTACAGGGATGGACTGGCCTATAGAACAATCAGGCAATGTCCAAAGGACTGGTCTGAAAATTCAGTGTATCGTCTAGTTTTTTGGTTGTTTGTGGGCCTGTTTCATTGTCTGCTGAGCCGGTTTTTACTGTTGATTTCCCTGATATTAAAACAAACATTTTCTGCAGCAAGCTCAAATCCATGCAGTCTTCCATACTTTGCAAACACTCATGCAGCATCTCTTTCAGAAGTTCAAACCTGCCACATTTGCATACATAGGCTACTTAATTCAAAACTCTAAATTCGCAACATGCAAATTACATACTGCCACATTTGCAAACATAGCTGACTTAATTCACTAATAGGGGTCACTTATGTTTTGGTCCCTGGGCTTTTTTCTGTCACAGTCTGACCCTGCTTACCGACATTTTTGAGGCACCTGACAAAAAGGTAGAGACATTGCCTAATCTCTAGACCCAAGCCTAAACACCCCATCATTTTCTCACTTAATTACATGTTCTGCTTGCTGTGGCCAGACAGCGACCACCATTTTGTGGAGCCAGTGAGAGTGTGTGGTGGCCATTTTTTCTATGGTTTCCATGACTCCATCCTAGCTTGCCATGTGGTGGATGGGCAAGCTAAAACCATTTTTTGCAGCCAGTGTGTTTCAATCCTTCTATTGCGGTTTTGAATGCCAGTGATAAAAGAAGCCCGTGATATAGTTGATGTGTTTATTTTTTCCGAATATATTTATTTGTGCTTGTGGTTAATTGTAGGACTGTGTTGTTTTTGATTCATTTATTCAATTATTGCATGCATCCATTCCTTCCATAGGTTACCCATGGGTCCTGAGAGGGCACAAGCAAATATTTAATTAATGTATACGATTTTTACCTGCCCCCAGCAGTTATTCAATTAATTATTCGATTTTTGCCAGATCCCTGGCTCTTGTAGAGTCTCCATTTACCCTGGAGGGATACAAGCAACCATTTAATAGTTTTTTTGCCTGCGTCCCCTTCCTCCTGTACAGTCCCCATGAGACCTGGAGAGACACCCACATATGGTGAATTAATTTGTTTACATTCTACCTGCCTCCACCTTTGATGGGGTCTTCATGGCTCCTGGAGGGACACCAGCAAATATATAATTCATGTATTCAATGTTTTATCTGTGCCCCCATCTTCCATGGGATCCCCATGGGCCATGGAGGGACACTAGCAATTATTTGAATAATTTATTCAATATTTGCCTGTCCCAATCCACCTCCCATAAGGTCCGTATTAGTATCTGGAAGGGCACCAGTATTTATTTAACTAATCTATTCACTTTTTGCCTACACCCGCCTCCCTGCTTTTCATGTGTTATGTTTACAGAAAAATAGCTTATGCATTGGTACACTATAGTTAACATTTGTGATGGTGATGATGATTTGTATTGCATTGGCTTGATTGCCCAAGTCTCACTGACTTCCTGCTTCATTTTTATTGACTGCAGGTGCACAAGACATCATGTCATGCACAATACTGAACAATGAATGTTGGTGGAAAGTGCACTCAATTAATAAAAGTATTCCACTCTTACGATATGTGTGCTATGTTGGATTAATGCCTGCTGTGCATCAGAACTCAGAATGTGAGTGGCCTAGCCCCTGTGTGGCTGCTAGGGCTCCAACATGCAGCAACTGAATTAAATACAAATCTTCATCATAAACATTTTAATTCATGTTATGTGGTAATTCATACAATAGAACAAATTTATACATCAATCTTTCACTGATACTGCATATGATATCTCGACTGACAATACATATACATTCAAATAAATGGTTCAATACATGAGAATCTTATGACACCCAATGCATTTCGGGACTTTTTTGTCCCTTCGTCAGGGGTTTTGTCGAAAGAAAAGAAAAAGGAAACAATTTTAAACGATGCTGGGTCATCTTACTCAAATACACTAAAACATTAGAACGATGATTATCAATTTCGTGAACTCAACAAACTGGTTAATAACCAGCACAGTACCTTGCAAGTTTTCTCAACCAAAATGCGACTGAATATAGACAATATGTTTGCCCTATGGCCTGATTTTTGATTGACACTCTTTACTAACCGGACATAAGAAAATAGTACTCTCCTTGTGAACGATGGGAAACTCAATGTCACAACACTAACATCCACTTTACATATGCCTCACCTCTGTATCAAATCTTATGTGCGTCTGTCAATATTTCAATGTTTCAAAAGATAAAAAATCTGTGTGAACAAAATCACAAGTCAGCTCACTTAAATTGCACATAAGCTGAATACAAAAAACTAATCAGAGTCTTTACACTCTGACTCAAGAAGCTTCCTTATTCCGAATCAAGGACATGAAAATGCAGAAAACCTGAAAATTAATGAAAACGTATAAGAAAAATTCTACGACTGTCTCTTCATAAAATACCATAGATGCTTGCTCAACAGTCTCACCTGCACTTTTTGGATTGAAGCCGACTTACAGGAAGACTGGTCAAAACCCGAATTCGCCTAGCTGCAAAACATAACGATACAACGATTGTTGCCTCTCTCTATTTGCTGAAAAGTCATGATTCTGAAAATATGTTCGAGAAACGCTCACTCACCGAAGAAATGCCAGCTTAGACCATGTACACTCGCTCGTGGAAAGGACGAATCTCCTGCTCGTAGTGCTACCTCTATTTCAAACCCAGTCTGTCTAAAGTTCAGCGATATAGAAATAGGACACCCGAATCGACCGCTGTTGCCAAATGTATCACGTAACTTTATTGCTCCAAAATTACGGGCGATACCACAAGCGAAACGAACGTTCAAATTATGCTAAATGAAGCTCGAGCCGGTACTTCTGAAAAATATCACCTATTAAAACCCCGAATATCTAAATGCAGAATCACATTTTGTGAGATAGAATGCTTACTTTGTGTGTTTGTACGATCTATTCCGTACGTATCCATTGCAATTACTACAACAGTACACCCTAATATATGTGACTACACTGGATATTATTAACGTATTCATTGAACTTTCATTGTTAAATCTCTTAGGGCCATATCTACAGTGGATCACTGATGACAAATATATATGCGTCTGACATTGTAGTACAATACATGAAATCAACCTATGTACATAAATTTGTAAACATTCCCATTACTTTGAAGAGCTCTGTGGTTTGACTATGTACACTATGTATAATTGTGTCAAATTAGTTTTATTGATTGCATGTGTATTATGCGTGTGATCGGTCATACATGAAACTCAGGCTTGTTGTGTTTTTACATGAACTCATCACAAGGAACAAGACATCTCTAATTTGTCAATAAACCTGAGGGGCGTCAAAGTTTGTAATTTCTTTATCCAAAAGACTTCCCTCTGAAGGAGGATTTTCGAGTTGTCCATTCCTGGTCTCCGTGGAACCTGTTCAACGGAATTTCAGTTGCGCTATTGTATGACGTTGATCTGTCCAAAGCATTGCTAGAGGTGAAGTAGTATTTTTATTTCGAATTCTGCTTTTATGCTCAGATAATCTAATTTTCATCTTTCTCTCGGTCTTTCCACAAGGAAATTAATCATATACACTACGAACTCTGAATTGCAGTTTGTGCTCTGTCGTAATTGTATACTTGCTCCAGTTCTGGGATGTGAAAGTGTATTTCCTGTAATCACATTATTGCAATTTATGCAATTCCAACATTTAGTTGTGCCCCTAGGAATATCCTCATTTTCATTTTGGGGTAATCGTGTTCTCTTGGTTAACAGTTTCTTCAAATTCTGTGCCCGAGTATAGGCGAACAATGGTTTCTCTTTAAATAGGACTCTAAAGTCACTTAGAGGCATATTGTGAGGGAAGCTGTTCCCGCTCCAGGAGGAGCCCCGGTAAAATCGCCTGACTGACGCACGGGGACTCCATTGCCCAGGAGCCCGTGCAGGACCAGCCCAGCGTGGAGGCACGCCCACCCGCCCACCAGCGCATAAGAGACCTCGCCGGTAGAGGCATATTGTCAGGGAAGCTGTTCCCGCTCCAGGAGGAGCCCCGGTAAAATCGCCTGACTGACGCACATGGACTCCATTGCCCAGGAGCCCGTGCAGGAGCAGCCCAGCGTGGAGGCACGCCCACCCGCCCACCGGCGCATAAGAAGCCAACAGGCTGACGCATCGCGGAACGCATCGCGGAACGCAGCGCGGGACCAACGCCGGACGAAGCCCAGGCAAAGGGCGGGCCCTCTAAGGCCCTTAAAGGCCAGAGGAGGCCGGGTCGGGCTACCCCACTTGATCTGTCCACTGGATGAGGTATTGAGATGCTCTTTACATTTTGACTTGCTTAGTACTGCTTATTGTTGTTGTTGCAGGGGACCGTGTATCAAACATGTCCGTTTTGGACGAGCTTAACTCTTTGTGTGGCACCAAGTACATACCGGATGCATCACCCCTCCCAAGCATTACAGTCGTGGGCGATAATTTTGACTATGCAAGTGGTACTCCGCGGGACCTACCCTTACCCTTAAACAAAGAGACAAATGAGCCCATTGCTCTGTCTCGGGGTTTTAATATTAAAAGGAAGCATGATGGGGCAAATGCAAATGAGAATCCACCGAAAACTCAAAAGTTATACACCAGCCCCATATCATCCCTCTCTAATCTAACCACATCTAAGGCGGATATGGTTGTGGACATAACAGATGACCCTGTACCAACCACTCAACTGACTTTGCTGGCCCAGCTCGAACAATTGTTCCTATCTGTTATATCACCTCTGGTTACAAAACTTAACGACTTGGGGGACAGGCTGACTAGTATTGAGAACCAAATGAACAAGAATTCCTCACCAACCAAGAAGCTGGAAACACCCGTTCATCCTAATCTTCCCATTACCCCTGTTAAGTTCAAGTCAACTACTCATAAGAATGTTCAAACCAACACACTTCCACTACCGTTGAATTCACCTACCGCAATAGGTCCCAAAGTGGCATTGAAACCATTGTTAACCAACTACACAGTGGTCAGAGCAGATCCAGTAAGAATCCCACACATTAACCTACCTCCTGATGCCGCCCCATACGTGACTGTCCTCTCTGGGGTTCCCCCACTTAGACAGGGAAAACATGAAACATACCAGGACCTGCTAAATAAGGCTATTTTCTGGCTACAGAACAAAAGACCTTTGCCACCAGATCTAGATGGTGGAATCCTGAGCGTCAGGAGGGTGGGGTGGATAGGTATGTTGCCCAAAAACACCTCTGGGGACCTGGTGTTAATTAAATTTAAGACTAAGAACACCACCCCATACTTACGATCCTACCTGCCCAACGAAGGAGATTGCCCTATTTGCACTTGTGACTTGTGATTTGTGGCATAACTTTTACCCAATTATCGAACACATTCCGTTACCCAGATTAATGTCAAAGAAATACAACCCCTGGGGAAGGGGACCCTGTACATCTAGCGCCACTAACCATCTAGCTTTTAACAGATCTGAGTCACGGCTTACGAATTGTATTTTCTGATAACCAAATTTTCAAGTGCCCACTTATTAGTATTTGCATAATTGACACGGTTGTAAGCAATTAATAAGTAAAATGCCAACATAGGTTTGCCCGACGCACTTCCCCTAAACATTAGCTATTTTGTGGCACTGTATGCATGACCCGCTTTTCATTTAGAGCTGTTATGAAATGTCCCACATTGATTAGCTGTTCTGTCATATCCATTTAATACTGTTTTAATAGTTGACATTAACTTTTGTAATGAAATGTTAAGGTATTTATTTTTGTATTATTGCTGCTTTTATGATTTTAAACTAAAAATCGAATAAAGCTAATCTGACGGATGGTTAAAAGAGTCTAGTAGGTCCCATCTTTTTAAAATAATCCGTTTGATGTCCCTTGACGCTGATGAAAATTTAGATACGAAGACCAATCTTTTGCTGTTTTTTTTGGGCTTTTTCTCTAACATTTGAACTCTTGTCATTGTACTCACTTTATTCAGTTGTTTTTCAAGCGATGCTCGAGGGTAACCTCTTTGGATATACCTCAATTTTTGTTCATCCAGTGTTTCGTGACATGCTGCCATTTCAGAGGAAATTCGTCTAATTCTCAAAAACTGAGACACAGGTAGATTTTGAATGAGACTCGCAGGATGAAAACTTTTGTATAACAGGGCATTGTTTTTGTCAGTTGGTTTCTTGAATACCCAGGTGCTAATTTTTCCTCCTTTTAGTTCAATCAGTACATCAAGAAAAGGTATTGCTTGTTTGTCAATGTTACATGTAAATTGAATTCGAGGATCAGCCAAGTTCAGGGTCTGTATATTCCTTAATAGCGAAGTCTCTGATTTCTTCCAAATCAAAAAGATATCATCGATATATCTTCTGAAAAATACAAAACCCTCTTGCCATGTTTGATCAGTTAGAATAAAATGTTTTTCAAATTTCGCCATAAATGTATTAGCGTAAACAGGCGCTCCAGGAAAACCCATAGAGGTTCCAATCAATTGAATGTAATAATTATCTTGCCACATGAAATAACTATTTTGCAAACAGAATTCCAAAAGTTGAATGATAAAACCTTTAGACGTATGTGGCAAATCTTCTTGTAGGAGAGCCCATTCTACAGCTTGAAGCAAGAGGCATGTGGAATTGACGTGTAGAGTGCAACAACGTCTATAGTGCACAAAATCCAATTATCAGATGAAACGATTTCAATGTTTGATAAACTCCTCAAGAAATCTGATGTGTCCTCAATATAAGTTGGCCATTTCTGGACAAATGGTTGTAGGTGACTATCGATATAACGTCCTGGATTTTCAAAGGGAGATTCACAACCAGATTCTATGGGTCTGAAAGGAGGGTTTTCTAGAATTTTATGAATTTTGGGCAAAAAATAAATTTTTGGCCTCCTTGGAAATGTTTGCAATAGATATCTTTTGGTGTTAGTATCAATCCAATTTAATGTTTCTGCTTGAACCAGTATTTTGCTCAGAGTATTGAGTATGTCTGTGGTTGGATCTTTCTCGAGTCTCCCATAAATTGTTTGATCAGATACATCCTCTGTCCCTTTAGTATTGTAGAATTCTGTATCCATCTTTGATGAGTGAGCGTTTCTCGAACATAGTTTCAGAATCATGACTTTTCAGCAAATATAGAGAGGCAACAATCGCTGTATCATTATGTTTTGCAGCTAGGCGAATTCGGGTTTTGACCAGTCTTCGTGTAAGTCGGCTTCGATCCAAAAAGTGCAGGTGAGACTGTTGAGCAAGCATCTATGGTAGGATATATTTTCTGAAGAGACAGTCGTAGAATTTTTCTTATACGTTTTCATTAATTTTCAGGTTTTCTGCATTTTCATGTCCTTGATTCGGAATAGGTAAGCTTCTTGAGTCAGAGTGTAAAGACTCTAATATGATTATTGTATTCAGCTTATGTGCAGTTTAGGTGAGTTGACTTGTGATTTTGTTCACACAGATTTTTTATCTTTGGAAACATTGAAATGTTGACAACGCACATAAGATTTGATACAGAGGTGAGGCATATGTAAAGTGGATGTTAGTGTTGTGACATTGAGTTTCCCATGGTTCACAAGGAGAGTACTATTTACTTATGTCCGGTTAGTAAAGAGTGTCAATCAAAAATCAGGCCATAGGGCAAACATATTGTCTATATTCAGTTGCATTTTGGTTGAGAAAACTTGCAAGGTACTGTGCTGGTGATTAACCAGTTTGTTGAGTTCACGAAATTGATTATCATCGTTCTAATGTTTTAGTGTATTTGAGTAAGATGACCCAGCATTGTTTAAAATTGTTTCCTTTTTCTTTTCTTTCGGCAGAAACCCCTGACGAAGGGACAAAAAAGTCCCGAAATGCATTGGGTGTCATAAGATTCTCATGTATTGAACCATTTATTTGAATGTATATGTATTGTCAGTCGAAATATCATATGCAGTACCAGTGAAAGATTGATGTATAAATTTGTTCTATTGTATGAATTACCACATAACATGAATTAAAATGTTTATGATGAAGATTTGTATTTAATTCAGTTGTTGCATGTTGGAGCCCTAGCAGCCTCACATGCACAATACTGAAATAGAGGGAAGTCTGAGAGTTACCTGATAGTGATACCAGAGTCCTATGGTAAGTGCTTCTGCTTGTGCCAAGTGCTAACCCATAAAATACAATTTCCCCAAGGAAAGGCTTTGTTGTGTTGGACCTTTTATGTTCCTTAGCACTTGTACAATAACTTCAGAGATCCATCTCCAGGCACCAGCAAGTACGCCTGGTGTTTTAGCACAGACTTTTGGAGTAGCTAGAGTGTTTGGGGAAGGAAGAGCTGGGATGGAGACCTCTAAGAGAATACAAAAAGTGATTCTTATGAGTACTATTTTTACTTTCCTCTTGGTATGTTATACTTTACTCAAACTATTATCTTTTAAGGGCTCTGGTATAAGCCATTGAGTGAATAGCTTGAAGCAACAGAATGAAAAATACAGAATAAACCACAGTGCTGTATTTAGTCTCTTCACACAGCTGTCCTCAGAAATACTATAAAGTAATTGAATTGTGCACATTAGTATATACTACAAACCATTCCTTACTGCATAGTTTTATATCATTGTCAATTGTATCTGTAAAAAGAGGTCACCTCAACCTAATATATTGTATCATGCTTACCCATCATGTATTTCAGCAGTTGTTCTGGATGGAATTTATTCCTCAGCGTAGTATGAACAGTTTGTCTCTGTACTTCCAACTTTGTTAATAGGTTCTACTTACAGGACAGACTTGCGAGAAACAATAGAACAGTTGGAATGCTATTTTGAATGTCAGAGCGCGCAGCACACTTACCAAAGAGACTTGGTCAGCCTATCCCTTTTGTGTGCTGATCCCGGAAATCGCACTGGATCAACAAACAGGATCATGCTATTGACGCGCCGGGTCCAGGGTCATTCAATTATTGAACTGACATCACAAACTTCGCTCCTAAGATATCTGCTTCTGAGTGGCAGGTCATAAGATGAAGCAGCCACTGACAGGAACTTGGCCACTTCCCTGTGAACAAAGCGACCACCGAGGGAGAACCGGCACGGCCGCTGGAACCACAACACCAAGCGCGTGCTTCAAGGCAGGGCCTCTTTTATAACAGAGCCCTTCCCAAGATGGCCACTGCTTGGTGTTGATGAGATTTGAAGTCTCCAAAAACAAAACGCGTGTGCATAGCTAAAAGTCTCCTGGAAAGATACAATATTATACAACAGTACCATGAACAATGCAATCATTCAAAGAAAAACATACAGATGATAGATTCATGAATGTCCAGTACCAATGTTCCTTGTGCAACTCTGAGTGTTCATACATGGAGATGCACCTATCAATGTGTGTCAGATGTGCAATGCGTGCATTGGATTCTGCGAAGGCATCACAATCAATACTTTCCATCAATCACTGTGCAGTGTGTTTTCCCACGGCCCACAGGACATCTGTCACTGACCTCTGGTGCTGTAAAGTCATTGCGAGTGAGGACTGTGACAGGCATTCCTTCTAAAAAAGTGGCCAGTGAGGAGAAGAAGTCTGTTGCCAGTGACACAACTGACATCAAGTCCTCCACATTTTTCCAGAAGAGGCTGGAAGGAGGATCACCAATGGATCAACAGCGCCATCATCAAAACCAACGCCTATGTCTTTCAGCTTTGCAATAACTACAGTCAGAGAGAGCAGTGAGCCTGAAATCAAATTATCCCAGCAGCAAACTGAAAGTTCACGTGAAAGTTAACAACAGGAACCACAGCCTGCAAGACCTGGTCTTCCAGAAGTAGGATAAGAGCAGGAAGTTAAACTTGCTGCAGAGGAGGATGTTGTTGTGACTGCTCTTCCACTGTACACATTAGCTTCATGATCTCTGACAAGGAGAAGAAAAGGCACTCACCCAATTTCACCAACCACCTTCTGCTGATCTCAAAATGGAGTGGAACACAACAGAGTGCCCACCACGAGAGACAAGAGAAAAGGAAGAATCAGAAAAACAATGATGAAAGGTGGGGAGGAGAATGGAAAGGACACACAGTATTGGTATCCTGCCATGCTGCTCTTTCATGACATCAAGGAACCTTGTATGATGGGAGTCAACAGAGCCATCCTTGTATGATTTGAACCTAGGGTGAACTGCATACAACACCCTTTTGGGGTCCATGCCCACCTTTGTTCCTGTACTATTGACTGGTTGCTCAATGAAGCTTTCTGTGAACCTACATGTTGTGGACATACATTCCTTCCTGTTCACATTACCAACAATTTTCTGCTATCACTGATACTTTTACTGAAACGGTGGGAGATTGTGAATATAATTTCAAAGTCAAGACTGATGTGAGACAGGGATGTGTGATGTCAGTGTTGGTCTTCAACCTAGTCCTAAATGGACTGATGTTACGCACAACAGAAGACCAAGTCAAAGACATCAGAAGGACCTCAGGGCATATTAGCAAGAACCTCGTTAAAATTATCGCAGTGTTAGCGGCAGTTTCCTGCCGCTAAAGCGGCGATAATGGGCTTGCTAATATGCGTTATAGAATTCCAAAAGAAGCCCAGGTTAGATGTGCAGGACATCTAACCTGGGCTTCTATTGGAATTCTATAACGCATGTTAGCAAGCCCATTATCGCCGTTTTAGTGGCAGTTTCCTGCCGCTAAAACTGCGATAATTTTAACGACATTCTTGCTAATATGCCCCCTTGTTATCTACACTGGTAGACTTTGACTTTGTGGATGACCTCACCTTGCTCTCACTTGCACACCAGTAAATATAGAAAAATATGTCTTGCTTCAACATCCATGCGAAGCAAGTGGGCCTTAAGATCAACATGAAGAAATCAAAAGTCATGCCACTCAACATCCCAAATAACGTACCAATCAAGGTGGGTGGAGAGGACCTAGACATGACTGAAGAGTTCACCTACCTAGTCAGAACTACCAGACATGATGTTGGCAGGAGGCAGTGACATCAAGAGCAGACTGAAAAAGCCCAGGAATGCCTTTGGGATGCTGAAAAATGTGTGGAGGCTATCTCATTACAGCGCTAATTCCATGCTGAAGCTTTAACCACAACAGCTTTGTGCCATAACTCGTGTATAGATTTGAATGCTGAATCAGAATCAGAATGCATCACAAACTGTCAGCCTTCCACACATGAGAGAAATTTAGCACATTTTCTACCAGCAGCCCATTTCCAAATAGGAACAGCTTGCCAAATGTAAGAAAGAGTTCATGGATACAAATAGTATGAGAAAAAGATGATGATGGATAGATCGCACAAGCAAAAGAGAACAATACTACATCACAAGAATAGCACTCCATTCCATTGGACTCCAATGGACCCCAGAAGCCAAACGAAAGAGATGCAGGTGAAAGAACACCTGTAGGTGAACTGTGGCAAAAGAAAAGAAAAATGAATGCCCTGCACTACAGCTGGGGTACCATACAGAAACTTGCCCAAGAAAGAAAGAAGTAGAGGTCTTTTATTGCTGCCCTAGATGCCATCGGCATAATGGGCAGTAAGTAGTCCTGTAACCTCAAGATATGTAAAAGAGGGGAGAGGAAAGGGTACTCTCACCCTAACAAAAAAGGGGGTGAACAAGGCTATAGGTAGGAGAAAGACAGATGTGGAAACAGAGGAAATGTCAGCTCCTTTAAAACAAAGACGATTGCTACAGGTGCTCTGGTAAAAAAAAGTGACTTTACCTATATCAGAGCATCAGCATTCTACAGCTCTGAAATGATTCTTGTTCACTGCGAACATGTTTCCACTCAAACAAATAAATGAATGTACATTTTGCATCACAGTGCCCATATACGTCCACAGTATTTGAAGCAAAGGAGTGGGAAAATACATCATTTAATTAATTAATTAATTAAATGGCTGACCGCAATATGAAGAGAAAAAGCTACAGCTGACTTAGTCTCTATTTCCTGAAAATTGAAAAACCTTAAGTAGAAAGGGGCAGGATACAGGTACCATAACCCCCTGTGGGAGTGGGCCGAAGAGAAACCCCTCTAAGGGCAAATTAAAACACTTTTTGGGGGGTTGCAACAATCCCACATGTCTCTTGCTTGTTGGAACCAGCAAAACATTCTAGCTCTTGAAAGAGTCCAGCAGGATCAAAAAGCAATATAAAAAAGCGGGGGAGGGACGTGGCATAACCATGCACCAAGATGGTGGCTTCATTCAGGGGCTCCCGAGCGGTGGCTATGAAATAACTGCGTTGTGGCAACTTGCTGATGGGATCTGTACCCCTCGGTGCTGCAGCAACCATCTGAAGCCCTGGGGTGGGGATTTAGAGTGCTGTGACCGGGGGAGATATCCCTGACCCCCAAACATGCCATAGCCACAGCCGTAGCCTGATGAGGCCCACAGAGACCCTGCGATGACAGAGGTCACGGATGAGCCTGAGGGGGGGTCGCACCCGCGATGAGCGTCCACCAGAGAAATTGAGACCGGGGCTTGGAGGCCTTTGAGGGAGATTCAGGTGGCCAGTGGTGCCGAGAGGAGCTGGTCTCTATCAATGGTGGTTTGTGGCACACATCAATTTCACCCTTACAAACGCCTAGTATACAACTGGACCATGCCCAAAAACATAATGCCAGAGCACTGCATGCGCTCGGAACTGCAGGAGTTTCTTACTACTGGCAATCCCTGGTGAATGGCCCTTGACTGTGGGCAGCAGGACGAATGACACTGGATTGAACCCCTGCTTGCTCCATAAGCTCCATTTCCCCTACCAGTGTGGGTAGTTGGGTGTAACTCCATCAAACTAGTCCCAGTGCCCACAACCGGTTGGGCCTATGCGGGATGCAACCACATTGCAGGAATTTGGTGCAGCTGGTACTCACTTCTGATCCTCGTGCTGGCTGCCCCGGCCACCCCCATGATAAATTAGTGCCCATTACTCCCATTACCATACTCACATTTGTGTGCCTACTTCACTAATCATGGCCCGCAGTGACCACAAATAGGGCCAACTCTCTTTTGAGACTTATACTTATACATAAAACGCTCCCCTGTGTGTCTGAATTGGTAATTGTTGACCCGGAGGGGCGTTTTTTACTGGTGGCTGGGAGTGTGTTCATAAACAAATACTCCTCATTAACGTTTATGCCCCTAATGTTGATGCCCACGACTTCTTTTCTAGTATGTCCACACACATTTCTGCAACACTGATTGACTCTATCATGCTTTGGGAAGATTTCAACCTTGCGTTGCAATGAACGTCAATACTACTGGTGCAGGCCACATTACAAAGCCGTACTCTAAGGCAGAACTGGAGACTTTACTACATAAGCATCTGCTGGCTGATGCATGGCGACTCCTCCATCCGACAGATAAGGGATTCTCGTTTTACTCTGCACCACATGGCGCCTGGTCCCATATAGACACATGCTACAGAACCCCAGACCTCCTGATCATGCTACAAGAATTGACTCACTTACCTTGAACCCAGTCTGACCGTTCTCCAGGGCTACATTCAGTGACCCTGCCCACAGTTGCGCGTCCCTTTAGATCTTGGTGTTTTCCATCCGATGCACTATTAGACACTGTCTTCAAGAGCGAAGTGCAGTATGCAATTGTAGAATGGTTCCTCCCTAACATAGGTTCTCTGCCACATTAAACCACTTTATGGTAGGCCTTTAAAGTATATATTAGGGGCTTTTGCTTAGCCTAGCAGGCCAGAGTCTTGTGTACAATCCGCCGGAACCTTGATGCTACCGAGCGAGTGCTGTGGGACTTGGGTGCCCAGACGATGACTGGCACGGCCCCTCCTTCATGACATAAGCATGCGAGCCTCCTGAGTGACTTCCAGGAGCTGGCATTATGCAAGACCACTTATTTGGGAAAGTATGCGCATGCCGGAGTACATGGAGAGGGTGACAGACCGGGGTCCACTCTAGCCTGCCTGCTCACCCCTCAACAGCATGCCACATACATTACTCAACTCCAGACTGCGGACCATGCCTGTGTAACGTGTGATGTTGACATTCTCTCCACATTCCTGTCCTATTACAGTCAGTTATATACCCCATACTCCCCACCAACTGGCGCACCCCTCTCCGATTATTTAAATGAAATCACGATGGTGTAGATTGAAACAGGTCATCAACACTTTTTGGCTTTGAAGGGATTGAGGAGGCCATCGACGGGCTCAATGGCTCCCATGCACCTGGCACAGATGGACTTACTGACATGTTCTATAACATGTACAAATCGCTAATAATCCTGCACCTCCTAGTCTATGCGTAGGTACTAGAGTCAGGTGAACTACCTTATACCATGTGAGAGGCAATTGTGACATTATTTCTTAAGCCTGAAAAATGGCCAGAGAAATATGCATCTTACAGACCCCTGTTGTTACGTAACCAAGGGGCATATTACCAACAACTAGCGATAATTATCGCTATGTTGGCTTAGCGGCAATAATTTTAACGCCGTGTTGCGGTGATTTTTATCGCTTAGGAGCCTTGCTATTATCAAGGTTTATCTCCTAAGCGATAAAAATCGGCCGAAATGCATGAATATCGAGCAAATGCTCTTAGCCATGTTATATACCTCCCATTGGATAACATGGCTAAGAACTGCTCAGGGCAGGTGTTAGCTTTTGGAGATAATTGCGCTTAGCGCGAATATCTCCAAAAGTTGGTAATAGGAGATAGCGATATTAGCGACTGTTTCCAGTCGCTAACATCTCGGCACGCCCACTTTGCATGTCATTAGTGATAAATATCTCTGACATGCAAAGTGGGGCCCACGATGGTCGCTATATCCTACTAGCTGTCGCTAACTGGTGTTAGCGACAGCTAGGTAATAGGGAGATAATTTTATCTCCGCTTTCTTGGCTTTTAAAGCCAAAAAAGCGGAGATAAATCCCTTGATAATATGCCCCCAAGTTTACAAGATATTGGCCAAAGTCTTTGCAATGCGAATATCGCTTATGAAAGGCCAGATAATTTCTCCACTCCAATCAGGCTTTGTTCCAGTCACTCAACCTCTGTAAATTAAAGAACGCTATTCACCGTCATTAAACAGACTAACCCCACTCTTCCCGCCGCTTCAATATTACTCGTGCTGAAAATGCATTCGACACCCTAGAGCGGGATTTTCTCCAGGCCGCACGCACTCACGAAGCTTGGCTTCCCACAGAATTTTCGCTGCCTAGTCCATCCATTATATACTATCCCAGTTGCGCAGCTCAGGATTAATGGGGTGATGTTGGACCAATTTTCCCTATCACGAGGCACAAGGCAAGGATGCCATCTCTCACCCCTATTGTTCATAATAGCAATGGACCCACTGGTGCAACATCTCTAGGAGCGTCATCTCCAGTGGTGGATGGGTTTCCATCAGGGCCCCCTTCTCGCCTTTTAATATGCGGAAAACATCATTTTATTTGTTCAAGAGCCCGTTACTAATCTCTCTCCTCTCATATGTGAGGTGATTCGCTTTGGTATTTTTCTGGACTGGTCTAAATCTAAATTAATTGACGCGACTCTCCCATTTCCACTGGACGCCCCTCTGCAATGGTGTGATGACCCCCAGGTCATCCATCTTAACTATTGCCCGACCATAGACAGTTTTGCCTGGCAGATAGATGACTGGATAGCACATCCACTCTCCGTGGCTGGCCAGATTGCAATCTTAAAGATGGTGGTTTTGCCTCGCTTTTTATATCTGTTCTTGAACATCCCGATTCCACTAACTGTAAACTTTTTCACTACCCTCCGGAGTATGCTGACACGATTGATTTTGGCGGGGGAAAAGGCGCTGGTGGGATGGCAGACACTTACTCAGCGTTTTGAACGGGGCGGTTTGGGTGTTCCTGACCTTTATTTATATTATTTAGTAACACAGACACACTATGCCTACTATTGGTATCATCCAGATCCGCGTTTGCAATTTTTAAAACCTGAACACACCCAGGCCCCTCCTAGCCCACTATCCACTATTCTCCCACTTGAGCTCACCAGTACCCCTGCTGAGATCCACATGTTGCAAACCACGAGCTGGGCTTAGGGGCGTCTCCGCAAATATTCATGGGCAAACAGCCAGATGCATCAAGCTAAAAACCGGTCGCAAAGGGGCAGATTCTCAGAATCTGCCCCTTTGCGACCGGTATTTTTGCATTTGGGATGCATGTGTGTGCGCAACATATGTGCACAGATCAATTTCAGGGGTGCAACCGGGTGTCCTCTGGACACCCCTGCACCCTTGAAATCTCAATCTCAATTTGCGAATCGCTAATTGCGATTCGCAAATTGAGATTGTCTTCCCATTCATTCCTATGGGCCTCTAGGCCCATAGGAATGAATGGGGAGGTATTTTTAAGCGATTTCTTCATGCATAGCATTTTGCTATTCCTTATTAGCGAATCCTTATTTTTTGCTAATAAGGAATCGCAAAATGGATGCTTGATGCATCTGGCTGAAAGTGTCTGTACTCTCCACATCTGCCCCTTTTAAACAACCCGTGGCTACCTCCGACTACTCAGACATTAATGCAGTGTGCCACGCTAGTTGTCAACTCCATATTGTAGGGGGCATGATTAAGGATGGGCTTGTGTGCTCGGTGGCGGACCTGGTGGGGGACCATGGTGTGTTTGCACTGAACCGCCTCCTTGTTCACAGGATGCAGACCACATTGGTTGCGGCATTGCGCCCCTTAGCAACTGAACCCTCTGAACTTACACCACTCACCACAATAATTACATAAACTGACAGCACACACCTAGTCTCTTGGCTATATAACCTTGCACAGTCACTTCTACTAGCAGTGGGTGGGGGGCGCTGGCCGCCTGGGAGCATGGCCTGGTGACAAGGTGTGGACTTATTGATGTGAGCAGACGCGTTATGTTTCTAATAATTATAAGCATATGTTTTTACATTTTAAGTATCTACCTAGAGCTTACATCACTACCCCACTGCTAGCAAAGATAGATCGTTCTAAGTCAGTCACTTGCCAGAGATATGCCGCAGAGTAGGCCAACCTTATTCACTTAGCATGGAATTGCCCTGAAGTTCTGGATTTTTAGGAAGCTGTTTTTGAACATCTGGGACCAGTGGTTGAGGCCGAGCTCATGCCCACGCCACTGCTGGCGATGCTGGGTTACGTTCTCCCGCTGCGTGTTGGGACTAAACGCTTTACTGCAATGGCATTATTGCTGGCCAAGAGATAGGTCGCTTTACATTGGGGCCGAGTTACGTCACCAAGGGTGAAAGACAGGTTGAAAGACTCGATATATTGCGATACCACCAGTGATGTCTAAGCTTCCCTGCTGCCTCCAGCCTCCAACCCCAAAAATATTTGACAGCCACTCCGCTCTTACTTGCTGCTTCATCTTTAGTTTACAGACACCCTTTTCAATAATAATTTTTGAGACAGCTAGCCAATTGCATTGCACTGCTGTTTCTAGTGTTACAATAGTATGCACCTACACTGAGAGTCTAATTGTCATCATCATTTTGCCAACCTCTCTGCATTTCAACATTGTGTCAACATATTCTGTATTATGCATATTATGGCTTTTTGTCCTTATTTGGAAAAACACAATACAAACAGTAAAAAAATAAACAAGTGGGGAAGATGTCCCTTCAGGTTTACCAGGACCTACTTTCAACCCAACTCTGCTCATGGAGGTGGGTTGGACGCCCATCGGGTTTGTTAGACACAGGGCCTTCATCCTAAACCAAATTTTGTATGGCTGAGAGCTGTGCACTGCAGAGGATTGAATAAAGTAGCTCTTCACGTGTGCACCTGCCATGTTCTGGCCTCACATATGACCTCACATATCACACATGACATGGTCTATGAAATCATTGATAACATCAATGAAGACATCTGAAATTACATCATTAATAACATCACTGTGCATAGCAAGTAGGTGAGGGAGACCCAGTGCACCATAATCTCCCCCACTGCTGTTTCCGCTCTTCCAGGCTGTACCTATTTCCTGTATTGCCAGCATGAGGAAAAGGTGGTACTGCGCAAAACAAATTAGCGCAGCCACCTCTGACTTGCTGAAAATCTGTTAAGGCATCACTCCCTCACACCTCCATCACCCAGAGGGGATGCCATACTTAGAGGTAGTGGTGCTGCCTGTGTCAGAGATAAGTGAACTGGGAAACTAAAAAAAGGGAGCCAATGATGAAAGTAAAAACACTGGAGAATTGACTAATTGATTGTGATGAATGGGTCCTATGGTCTGAGTGGGTCTATGAGTGGGTATGTGTGTGTCTGATTGGGTCTTTGAGATGGTGTGCGGGTGTCTGAGTGTGTCTGTGAGTGGGTACATGAGTGTCCGAGTAGTTCTGTAGGTGGGATCATGAGTAACTGAGTGGGTCTGTGAGTGGGTGTGTGAGTATCTGAGTTGGTCTGTGGGTAGATGCATGAGTGTCTGAGTATTTCTGTAGGTGGGATAATGAGTAACTGAGTGGGTCTTTGAGTGAGTGCATGAGTGTGTGAGTAGGTCTGGGACTGGGTGTGTGAGTGTTTGAGGTGGTCTTTTAATGGGTGCATAAGTGTCTGTATGGGTCTGTGAGTGGGTGTGTGGGTGTTTGAGTGGGTCTATTAGTATATCCATGAGTGTCTGAGAGTGTCTAAGAGTGGGTGCATAAATGTCTGAGTGGGTGTATGAGTAGGTGTTTAAGTGTCTGGGTGGGTCTGTGAGTGGGTGCATTTGTGTCTGAGTAGATCTGTAACTAGGCATGAGAGTATATGAGTGGGTCTGTAAGTGGGTGCATGAGTGTCTGAGTAGGTCTGTGAGCAGGAACATGAGTGTCTGAATGGGTCTTTGAGTGAGCCAATGAGTGGGTCTATCAATGAGTGCCTAATTGGATCTCTGTGTTGGTGCATCAGTCTCTGAGTGGATTTGTGAGTGGATGTGTGAGTGCCTGAGTGGGTCTGTGCATAGGTTCATGAGTGTCTGAGTAGATCTGTGAGTAGACATGTGAGTGTCTGAGTCGGACTGTGAGTGGGTGCTTCAGTGACTGAGTGGGTCTGAAATAGATGTGTGAGAAGGTCTGTGAGTGGGTGTTTGAGTATCTGAGTTCATCTAAAAGTTAGTACATGAGTGTCTGAGTGAGTCTGTATCTGCATGAGTGTGATTGCGAGCATGAGTGTCTGAGTGGGACTTGACTTGGTGCATGAGTGTCCTAAAGGGTCTTTGAGTAGATACATGAATATCTGATAAGGTATCTGGGTGCATGAGTATCTGAGTAGGTCTATGAGTAGGTATATGAGTGGGACTTTGAGTGGGTGTGTTTGCATCTAAGTGGGTCTAAAAATAGGTGCATGGGTGTCTAAGAGGGTCTTTGAGTGGGTGCGTTGGTCTGTGAGTAGATGTGGCTGTGTCTGATTGGGTTTGTGAGTGGGGGTGAGTGCCTCAGTTGGTCTATGAGTAGCTGTACCAGTATCTGATTTGGAGTAGGTATGTGAGTGTCTGAGTAGGTCTGTGACTGGGTGGATGAGTTTTTGAATGGGTCTGTGAATGGGTGCATACGTGTCTGAGTAGGTCTGTGAATTGGTGCATAAGTGTCAGAGGGGGTCTATTAGTGAGTATGTGAGTCTCTGAGTAAGTCTATGAGTGGGTGTATCTGTGTCTAACTGGGTATATAACTGGGTACATAAGTGTCTGAGTAGACTAGCGAATGGGTGCATCGTGTCTGAGTTGGTCTGCGAGTGGATGTGTGAGTGTCAGGGGGTCTGTAACTGGGTGCATGAGTGTCAGAGTGGATACATGAGTGGGTACATGTGTGACTGAGTATGCCAGTAAGTAGGTGCATGAGTATCTACATAGCTCTGTGAGTGGGTGGGTGGGTGGGAGTATGAGTGTATGAATGAGTCTGTGAGTGAGTGCATGAGTGTGTGAGTACATCTGTTATTGGATGCATGATTATCTGAGTGGGTCTGTGAGTAGGTACATGAGTGTATGAGTTGGTATTTCAGATGATATATGAATGTCTGAGAGGGTCTGTGATAGGGTGCATGAGTGTCTGAGTAGGTCTGTAAGTGGGTATGTGAGTGCCTGAGTGGGTCTAAGAGATACTACATGAGTGTCTCAGTGAGTGTGTGATAAAATGTGTGAGTATGAGTTGGTCTGTTATTGATTGCATGAGTGCTTGAGTGGGTCTGTCACTTGGTACATGAGTGTCTGACTGGGTATTTGAGTGGGTACTTGAGTGTCTGAGTAGGTCTCTGGGTATGTGAATGTCTGGTGGGTCTGTGAGTGGGTGCTTGAGTGTCTGATTGGGTCTGTGAGTAGATTTGACAGTGTCTGATTAGGTTTGCAAGTGGGTGTGAGTACCTAAGTGGGTTTGTGAGTAGCTTTTATAGTATCTGAGTGGGCATGGTTATGTCAGTATCTGAGTGGGTCTGTAAGTAGGTATGTGAGTGTCTGAGTAGGCCTATAAGTAGGTGTGGGAGTATCTGAATGAGTCTGTGATTGGATGCATGGGTTTTTGAGTGGGTCTGTGAGTGGATGCATGAGTATCTGAGAGTTTCTGTGAGTGGGTACATACGTTTCTGAGTGGGTCTATGAGTGGGTATGTGACTGAGAAGATCTATGAGTGGGTGCATCTGTCTTTGAGTGGGTCTGTAACTGGGTATGTGTTTGTCTGAGTAGGTTTGTGAGTGAAAGAATGAGTGTCTGAGTAGGTTTGTGAATACATATATAAGTTGTATTGCATTGCACTCCCAGATAATTGAGAATACCTCTCTCCCACAAGGAAGCTCAAACATAATGAAGTAATAAACACAACACAACACCACCTAGGAAGGGATTTCACTTTATAAAATGAAGCACATTGAAAACTGTTTTCATAATAAGGCTTGGGGTTTTATTCATGCAATGCTCTCTAACAGAAAGGCTTTCCCAAATGTCAAATGAACGACATTCAAATGTATACATAAAAATTTGCAAGCAATAATAACACACTTGGTAAATGCAACTGTTAAATTCATGGATAACAATATGAATGAAACACAAGCAGATAATAATAATAAAATGAAACACAAACAGGTAATAATATAGAATGAAATACAAGCAGATAATGGAATGAAACACAGGAAGATTATGTTGAATGTCTGCTGCAAGAATTCAGAATGATATATACACTAAATACATCAGATGAATAACTTTGATGTGCACACAGACACTCACATATCACAATGACTCTTAGAGCCACTTGAAACTTGAAGGTGCACACAGACAGTCATGCACCACAATGGCAATAATCGAAAATAAAACACATCACCTGGTGCAAACTTCATCTTGGCCCACTCCAGACTGGGGGATTCATAGCCGGGGTCAGGAGACACAGCAACCAGATTCCTGCACTGAAGATGGATCCGCTGTGCAGGCTTCAATCCCAGTTTCTAAGTTAACAAATCCTATCTTTATAATCTCAAACACAATAGAAGGTTCCGAGAGGCCTTCCTCTGCACCAAGGAAACTTACTGGAATTGGCTACTCTCCATGCAAGCATTCCAAAGACAAAGGAGTTCTCACATTCCTTCTTCACTTTCATATGTTCCAGCCTTTATCTTAATGAAGCTTACGAAAGTCTCTGGCAGTACATTCAACAATCTCCAAAAACAAAGCAACCTTTAACGTGAATAACCTAAACAACTTGAATAGTCTGGGGGCCTGCCAGTGCGCACAAAAAGCTCAAGCATGACAGAGTCAGAATTCCAGATAACATGAGGATATGTCAAAGCTGATAGTAAGAACTTTATAATACATCCCAATGTACAACACAATGCACATTTGTGCACCACTGCTCATAACACTGCATTTCGAGACCAAGAAGTACATTGCACATCACACTCTCTCTCATGCTTTCAAATGCACATCGCACCCGCTCTGTTCCTGGCAAGGCTATTCCACTCTGTGAAAGCTCCCACTCTGCTGAGAGATACGAAATAAATCTTCAAGGGAAACATGCACCTGCAGGGAAATTATGTTGTGCATTCAGGCTAGGGAAAAATAAAACACAAATAATCAATTAAAATCATGGTATTCAAAGGTCATCACATGGTTGTAAACCATAGAAAGTTATAGGCACAGGGAATGGTTTGTTAGCTGGTCGTGTTCCCTGACCGGACCCGTTTCTTCACACAAAGGAAGACGCTAGATGCAGCGAATTACTATTAGGGAGCGATACCTTATTGATCTCCAGTTACACATACCCTGCAGAGCCACGGTGACACTTACGCATTGCGAGAGATACGACTTTGCACACACCCTTGCCCATGTTAGCAAAGGACCTGCTGCACAGCCTACCAGATATCGCTGTGTTTTTTTTTTGCGACCTCCCAACGCCATCGCTGGGAGATCACGCAGACACCATACCACCAGACACTTGAGACCTGCCTGAAACGGCTGCAGACTAACCCTGCCGCACATAAGCACCTGCTACTATGCCTCAGTGACCTATACCATTATACACCTTGCCGTTTCATAGTCAGCATTACGGTCACGGATCTGGTACGCCATCTGTTACAGATCCCCCCCGCTATTGGTTGCCTACAACTGATTATCAGGCTATATGCCGGAAATTGGGGGATTGCTATCATGGCACTAATGCTGGGTGATCACTGCAAACCAAATCTCTACAAAGTAAGACAAAAATACAAGATCTAATGCTAAAATAACTGCACATTGGATGGCTGCCCATACATTCACATGAGACTCGCCGCCGGACCCCCGGGTTGTCGGCTAAATGGCTGTGTCATCTAGTCATCGGCTTACCTGATTGTTTTCTGCCCGGCTGGCCCCTGAGAGCCGCTGAATGTAACATGTAAGATATTTACCATCTGTACAATAAAGGTCTTCAAAAAAAAAATAAAAAAAAATAAATGGTTGTAAACCATAGGAGTGCCTTTAGCATTACATGAGTTTGTGAATACATGAGCAGGTCTGTGAGTGGGTATGTGAAAGTCGAGTGGGTCTATGAGTGTCTAAGTAAGTCTGTGAGTGGGTGCATAAGTATCTGAGTAGGTCTGTGAGTAGGTGTGTAAGTGTCTGAGTGAGTGCATGAGTATCTGTGAATGGTTGCATGCGTATCTGGGTGAGTCTGTGACTTGGTGCATGGATGTTTGAGAGGGTCTTTGAGTGGGTGCTTGAGTGTCTGAGTGGCCTGGGAGTGGGTGTGAGTATCTGAGTGGGACTGTGAATAGCTTTGTAAGTGTGTGAGTGGATCTGTGAGTGGGTCTGACAGTATCTGAGTAGGAGTGGTAATGGGTATGTTAGTGTCTGAGTGGGTCTATGAGTGACTGCATGAATATTTTAGTAGGTCTTGAGTGGGTATGTGAATGTCTGAGTGGGTCTATGAGTGGATACATGACTGCCTGAGTAGGTCTGTATGTGGGTACACTTAGTGTATAAGTAGGTCTCTGAGTGGGTACATGAATGTCTGAATAGGTTGGTTAGTGGGTGTATGAGTGTCTGAGTGACTCTGTGAGTGTATGAGTATATGAGTAGGTCTGGGACTGAATGCATGAGTATCTGAGTGAGTCTTTGACTTGGTGCAGGAATGTCTGAGAGGGTCTTTGAGTGGGGGCAGGAATGTCTGAGTAGGTCTGTGAGCAGGTATGTGAGTGTCTAAATGGATCTCTGAGTGGGTGCATGAGTGTCTGAGTAGGTCTTTGAGTGGGTGCATTAGTTTTGGAGTGGGTTTGTGAGTGGGTGCATGAGTGTCTGAGTAGGTCTTAGAGTGGGTCATGAATGTCTGAGTGGGTCTGTAAATGGGTACATAAGTATGTGAGAAGGTCTTTGAGTGAAACTGTGAATTTTGGAGTGGGTTTGTGAGTGGATGCAATAGTATCTAGTTGGGTTTATCAGTGGTTGCAAGTATCTGAATGGGTCTGTGAGTGGGTGTAAAAGTATGTGAGTGGGTCTGTGAATGGCTGTGACAATATCTGAGTGGGTGTGTTATTTGGTGCATTAGTGTCAGAATGTGTCTATGAGTGAGTATAGAAATATTTTAATAGGCCTGTGACTGGATGCATGAGTTTCAGAGTAGGTCTGTGACTGGGTGTGTAAGAGTCTGATTGGGTCTGTGTATAGGGACATCGGTATCTGAGTGGGTCTGTGAGGGGTTGCATGAGTACTTGAGTGGGTCTGTAACTGGGTAATGAGTGTCAGAGAAGGTCTGTTAGTGGGTTTTTAAGAGTCTAAGTAGGTCTGTGATTGGCTGGCTGAGTGGGCCTGTAAGTGGATACATGAGTGTTTGGGTGTGCATGTGAGTGGCTTCATGAATGTCCGAGTGGGTCTGTGAGAGGGTACATAAGCATCTGAGTGGATCTGAGACTTGGTATGCGAATATCTGAAAGGGTCTTGATTGTCTGAATGGGTCTGTGAGTGGGTGTGTGAGTGTCTGATTTAGATAGTGAGTAGATATGACAGTGTTTGATTAGGTTTGTGAGTGGGTTCGAGTGTCTGAGTGGGGGTGTGAGTGGGTGTATATGTAAGTGAGTGGATCTGTGAATGGGTGTGACAGTGTCCTAATGGTTTTAGTGAATGTGTGAGTATCTGAGTGGGTCTGTGAGTGAATATTTAAGTGGGTAATTAGGTATGTGACTTGGGGCATGAGTGTCTGAGTAGGTCTGTGACTGGGTGTGTGAGTGTTTGGGTGGGTCTGTGAACAGGTACATGAGTATCTGAGTGGGTCTCTGAGGGGTGGTGTAAATATTTGAGAGTGTCCTTGACTGGTTATATGAGTGTCTGAGAGTATCTGATAGCTGGTGCTTAAGAGTCAGAGAAGGTCAAAAGGTGCATATCTGAGTGGGTCTGTGAGTCGGTACAAGAGTATCTGAGTGGGTATGTGAGTGGGTGCATGAGTGCCTAAGTAGGTCTGTGAAAAGGTATATCTGAGTGTGTCTGTGACTGGGTATATGAGTGTCTCATTAGATATGTAAGTGCATGCATGAGTATCTGAATTGGTCTGTGAATGAGTGCATGAGTATCTGAGTGGGTCTGTGATTGGGTGCATGAGTATTTGATTGGGTCTGTAAGTAGATGTGTGAGTGCCTGAGTGAGTGTATAAGTGGGTGCATGGGTGTCTGAGTGGGTGTATGAGTGAGTGCATGAGCAAGTGGGTCTGTGAGTGGGTGTGTGAATATCTCAAGGGCCGATTACGATGCCGTCCTGAAAGGCTCCAAAAGAGATTCAGATTTGGTGAACCCGATTCAGGACTAATGCTTCGGACCAAATCAGACACATTTCTGAATGACCGATTACGATGCAAGGAAACAGGTTGGGCTGTCAAAATCGGTTCCAAATGGCATTCGGACAGTCCGAGTCGTTCGGAGCTGAATCGTACAGCTCTATGGACACGGTTTGCAAATGAGTGATTACGATGACTAATTCAAACAGCCGCGCCAAATAGTTTTTTCTGAAACAAAACAGCTGTTAGAATCTGACTTTAGGGCCATAGCAGGCTCCCCTTTACCCATAGGCCTCTAGATGTTACCATTGGGGGTACCCATGGGGCCCCTCTTTATAACTATGCACAGTGTGGCAGGCACCATGGGGTTCCTGCCACAGGGTGCATGGTTATCTCCAACACCCCTTTTTTTAATGGGACCTTGTGTTCTCGTTCGCAACACAGGCTCCCATTGAAGTCAATACAAGTCAGTCCGAATGATGTTCGGACGCATCGTAATCGGTCAGACAGACTTGCAAAAGCCAATTTGTAATTAGTCCCTAAGTGTGTCCGTGAGTTAGTGTGTGTGTATCTGAGTGGGTCTGTGAGTGGGTACATAAGCATCTCTGTGGGTCTGTGAGTGAGTGCGTCACCATCTGAGTGGGCCTATAAGTCAGTACATGAGTGTCTGAATGGGTCTTAGAGTGGTTGCATGAATATTTGAGAGGGTCTTTGCTTGAGTGCATGAATGTTTGAGTAGATCTGTGGGTGATTTCATGAGTGTTTGAGTAGTTCTGTGAGCGGCTGCACAAGTGGAGTATCTGGAGATTCTATGAGTGAGTGCATGAGTGTCTGAGTGGGACTGTACCTAGATACAAGAGTGTCTGATTTGGTCTTTGAGTCAGTTTAAAGTGACTATGTGGTTCTGTAAATGGGTGTGTGAGTGTCTGAGCAGGTCTATGAGTGGGTACGTTAGTGACTGAGTGGGTCTGTAAATGGGTACATGAGTGTCTAACTGGGTTAATAAGTAGGAGCTGAGAGTTTGAGTAAATTGGTGAATGGATGCAAGTGTGTCTAATTGGGTCTATGAGTGGGTGAGTTTGTGTATGAGTATGTCTGTGAGTAGGGTTTTGAATGTCTCAGTAGATCTGTGGATAAATGCATGAGTGCATGAGTATGACTGTGATTTGGGCGTGTGAGTGTCTGAATGGGTCTGTGACTAGGTGCATGAATATCTGAGAGGGTCTTTGAGTGCATACATGAGTGTCTAAGTAGGTCTGTGAGTGGGTGCAATAGTATATAAGTAGATCCGTGAGTAGGGAAGTGAATATCTGAGTGGGTCTGTAAATGGTTTCATGAGTGTCTGAGTGGGTCTTTGAATGGGTACATGAAAGACTAAGAGGGTCTGTGTGTGAAGGGGCCTTTTGAGTGAATATGACAGTGTCTGATTTGGTTTGTGAGTGGATATCAAAGTGTATGAGAGGGTGTATAAGTATGGAAGTGGATCTGTGAGTGGTTGTGACAGCATCTGAGAATGTCTTTGAGTGGGTGCATGAGTGCCTGAGTGGGTCTGTGAATGAGTGCATAAGTATATGAGTAGGTTTGTGACTGGGTGCATAAGTATCTGAGATAGTCTGTGAGTGGGTATATAGATATCATACATATTTGATGATACTTGCATGAAGCAATTTTAACTAGTCTGTTTCGAATCCATTTGTGGAGATAGGTTTTCAGGAACAAAGTATGTGAGACCTTTTCTGCAAGACCTAGTCACATATGACCACTGGCCATTTTACCCTTTTTTTCCATATTGGGAGAGGGTGTGGCTTAACTGCTAAAGTGGCTAACTTTGAAGCTGGGGAACCAGGTTCGAGTCTGGTGAGAGGCTCAAACATCCAGTGTTTCTAGCCAAATCACGAAATCTCCCCATGCCTAAAAAAATGAATGTGTCTGTCTGTAATGCCACTGGTGCTCCTATAAAACTCTCTGATAAATTCGCATCGAGTTTGCGGTATATAAAACTGCAAAAAATATTCAATGTAAAGGCAATTATATGTGGATAAACTCTGAGATCATTTTTCCAAGGGAATGAGTACGATTCTTAACTGTGTGCCATAGTAACCTAATAAATAAAACAAATCAACATTTTATTATCATCGACTGCATGTAACTTATCTTTAGTTATATGTTTCTATGATGGATACTGTTGTGTGACTAAAGGTTTAGCAAAGAACAATAACTTGTTATAATCTCTTGTCAACAATCTCATCAGGCATGATCCAGAATGGTAAGCATAGACGTTTGGTCTAAACTTAGACCAAACGTCTAAGTTTACGACTCTGTGAATTCACAAAGAGCATTTACAAGTACTATGTTTATGTACGCCCTCAGGCTGGATCTCCAATCCTAGTGCAGACATGCCGCTCTACATCCTATTTCTGAGGAGCTGCCCTGGAGTGGTTTTGTGTGTCTTCAGTTCCAAGGAGGAACAAACGTCGATGTAAAGAGTGTTGCAATATCTAGTTCCTGTATTTTTGTGCCATGGAGGAGTGTGCACCGATGCAAGGAGAGGTGCAACGCGATCAAGGGTGTGAGGTTCAAACCAAGAAGGGAACCATCCGTGGTCTCGTGCAGACTGTGCGTGGCCAGTATGAATCGACAGGAGCCGTGAGTGGGGATGGGTTGTAGTGTGATTTTCAGTGACGTTTAAATTTTGCTCAGCACAGCTGCCAGTGATGCCCACACTATTGAGGAAAAACTAGTCAGCAGATTGGAGCACTCAGTAGCGGCGCACAGCAGGTGCTACTTTAAGCTTCAATGATACACACACCTTTGTGGTGATTGTATATTATAGTCACCGTGACTGTGAGAACTGTTGACTAAGGGTCTCATAGGGAGAGGCTTCTATACTAAATACTGGTGCAGTCTAGCCTGTGTAACCAGCAGTTTTTACATGTTTTAAGTGCTAATTTATCACTATTGAGTGGGTTTACATTCTCTTTCTTTCACCATGAGTAATGTATGTTTGAAACTGCCACCATCATTTCTAAGGGGGCCTATCAACCTAGTATGAGGGGATAAGTGGTTAAGACATTATAAGAACTATTTAATGGCAATTTGATGGGGATTCATTTAATCCACAAAGAAATAAAGTTCTACTTTTATAACTAACGGGCACAGATGCAGATATTGGGGTGTGTCTCTTTGAGAGGCTGCATTGGTAATTAAAAACGTACAAAAGTCATCATTGTCTAAAGGGGAAACATTTAAGCCAAATGTACCTAATGTTTCAATCAATAGGTTACAGTGTACCCATTGTGGTTCAAGGTCACACTTGTTTCAGTTGAAAAGTTATCCTGCAAGAGGTAAAGAATGTTTTAAATGTAAAAGGTGAGTCATTTTAGTGCAATGTGCCAGAGTGCAAGCAAGAGAGCGTCTAGTGTACTAGAAAACAGTCTGGAAAATGTTGTGGAGGATGAAACCGTTTTTTGAGTGTGTGAAAGGACAAGAAAAACCTCAGGAGGGAAACATTGATAGAAATATTGATGTTCAAGTAATGTGTAGCACCATACAAATAAATAATCTTGGCAATGAGCCATATGTATCACCATTGTCTGTAATCAATTTTGCGGGGGAAAAGTTTGAGGTATGGCAGATTCTGGATCTCCATAAAATATTATTTCTAATTCTTTTTTTTAACAAAAATAAGTAAAACAACATTTTGGAACCAAATGATGTATGCATTTTGGAGTGGAGGAAATTAACATGTTAGGGTATTTGATCCCTGAAATATCTTTCAAATACAAAACCATTATTGGTAACGTTTATGTTGCTGTTTATGGTTTATATGTTCTTGGCTGGAGACATCAAGAAAAATCCAATATCATTTTAAATGCCAACACAAAAGTATGGTGTGCTAGGCAGAAAACGTTTGGATGGTATAGAGTGTTAATGGGGGTGACAGTAAAGACTTGGATAGTATTCCTAATAAACATAAGAATGTGTATAGAAAAAAAACAGGGAAAGTGAGAGGGTTTCCCCAAATAATTCAATTGAAGAAGAATGCACTACTAACTAAACACAAATTGGGATGTTTCACTGTTAGTGAGACATGAATTGTCTGAAATTATCATAAAGCTAAGTGAAGAAGATGCAATTGAACTGTTAGATGCATCTGAATGGGTTTTTTGCAATGTTTTGGTTAAAAACAAAGGGGGAGCTCAGGATATGCGTTGACTTGAGATCGGTTAACAAACAAATTGTGGTAGAGTCGCACCCTTTTACTCAAAGTACAATAACTGGTTGCGAAGTTACATGGTGCCAACTACTTAACTACCATTGAGTTGAAAGCAGCGTATCATCAGATTAAACTGACAGACGATTTCAGGCACATTACCACATTCATACCTCCTGTAGGAAGATTTAGATGTGTTAGAATGCCATGTGGACTGTCATCTGCAGCATTAGTGATGAATTGTCTCTTTTGGCAGGAGATTCATCTTAAGAACATTTTCCCCGATCTATTTATTCCAAATCAGTATCCATATGAGTATTTTCCTTCAGCTGGGTTAGCAGTTAGTGGGATTGCATTCTTGTTAGGTAGGGAGATGTATTGGCTCGCAATCGGGGTATTTAGAGATCTCCTGGTAAGGCTGGATATGGCTGGAAGTTTGTGCTAATGGTAAGCCTCTAAACTTGGTTAATTACTTCGCCCCAATTTTTAATGAGGTAGACTAACTGCTTCAGATTTGTAATATTGCTATGGGAGCATTAGGGCTGATAATTATAGAGGAGATTTTAATTACATACAGGTATTGACTTTACAAACATTGAATATAACTAAAAAACAAATGAACTCCCAAACTAAAAAAGTGGTTGACGCGCTGAAACAATACTTCCTATCAATTAATCCATGGCGTTGTGACCATCCTGACAGTTTACAATATGCTTGCTTCTCATGTCGGTTTCCCACCACCCCCATATTGATTTTTAAAAATAATTGCAGTCTATAAAATGGGGGGAACTCAGATATTTAGGTCGAATCGTTTTGCGATTACTTAGTGGCCACCATTGTTGTAGAGTTTGATACAATTAGAGGGGAAAGACCTAAGTGGTAGCTTGACTGGATCATTCTTTCTAAACAAGAGTGGATTTTAGAAATGAGAAAATATAATTAGGACTTATTTTGTTTAAATACTGTCACAGAATCGTTGTTTTCAGTGTGGGAAGCCTTCAAGGATACCGCTCGGGAGTAGATTACTGCTTATAAGGCTCAAAAAACAAAAGCTTGTGCAGATCATATCGTTGAGGTACAGTCAACTGTTGATATGGTTCATTGGGCCAAGAATAGGCCTCAGGATTTCCGGCTTCCTATAGAGAACCATCTCACTAAAACCAAGCAAAATCTTCGGGATTATTTTATTATGGAGGAAATTGACAGCTCCAGGGCATTTTAGCAAGAAATATATAATGAGAGTCAGCAGATTGGGAAATTTCTTGCATGCTCAAAATGGGTTAAGCCAGATGCCGCATTTGTAAGTGGCTAAAAAAGCCACATACTGGGGAATTAGTATTAGACAAGACTGAAGTGGCTCACATTTTCTACAGCATTAGAAGACCACCTATGAAACTAAATATTCAATCTGGTATGATAGCATATCACAATACTATCAGTCTATCAGGTTACCTCAGTTGGAAAACTTACGGGCAGAAAAAATGACTTCTAATATATCAATGGTTGAGGTTTAGGAAGCTCTTGCCACTATGCCTAGTGGGAAAGCATGTGGTAATGATGGGTTCCCTGCTGAGTATTTTTTTGAACATTTGCTAGTGAACATATACCCTTTTTGACTGAGTTATTTAATTTTATTAAAGCTGGAGGGGAGGTTTCCTTATTCTTCAAGAAGTTTCTAAAAAAAAGAAAGAATCCAAGTGATGTTAATTCCTATTGGCCGATTAGCTTACTGAATGCTGATTATAAGCTCTTAATGAAGATATGGGCTATTCGAATAGCTCATGCAGCCCAGGCAATAATTCATATAGATCAGACGGGGTTTGTGGTGAATATTCTGATGTCATCAAATACAGGTTTTTGAATTCATGCACTATACTACTTCTCTGCCAATCCAATCCAAGCAACTGTAATAATGGTCAATGGAGAGAAAGCATTTACCTGGCCAACTGGGATGCACTCTTTTGTGGTCTTGAGAAGTTTGGCTTCCCTGCCCAATTCATTTTAATGTTTCTGAATTCAGATCATGGGACACAACCAAAGGTGTGTCTTAACTCTAACCTTGTGGGGATAGTAGATATAAATAGGGGAATGCATCAGAGGTGCCCTATGTGCCCTATTTTATTTGCATATTTTATAGAGGCCCTCACCATCAGTATACAGGGGAATGAGAGGACTGAAGCTCCAGTATTTGGAATGGTAAAATTAAAAATGTTAGCTTATGACATTATATTATATAAGAAGCCAGGAAAGGAGATTGTTCAGGGGGGTTGGATGAGTTTGAGAAGTTTAAAAAGATTGGACGTTATAAATGTAACCAGAATAAAACTAAGTTGCCCCTTTTCAATGCTCCCATTAGCTATCTCCCTGTTTCTCTTCAGCAGCAAAACTGTTCCCAAAGTCCTTTACGTTATTTGGGGGCCTTTGTAATGAATAACTACTTCCAGCTTTATCAATTGAATTACGTAGCAATGCTTAACAAAATGAAGGGGCTATTGGATAATGGGCACTCATTCCCCTTACGCTAGTCGGCAGAGTGGCTCATATTAAAATGTCTATTTTACCCTTGCTTCTATTTTGTTCCAACAAAAGTTAAGAGCTATTTTACAGAACTGAAAATGCCTTTTAGTAATTTTCTCACAAATAAGTAGGTTCCTAGGGTAAAACTCCCTGTCGTTCAATTAAATACTAGCAACAAATGGCTAGCGTTACCCAATATACATACATATTATGAAGCAGCTTTTTGAGACACCTTAGCAACTTAGTGATTGGTCAGTGAGCATTTTCTGTGCTTCCTGTGCCTCAGTCTAATGAGGAGGACCCGCACCCACTCCGCCACCCGCAATCCATGCTGGCCGCCACTGCAGGAAGCTGAAACTCAGCTACCAGTTTTGAGTAAGAGAGCAAAGCTCCCAAAGAAAACAAGATATAAGGCATTACAGGAATTAGTTTGCTGACTCCAATCTCTCTATCTTTCTAAGCATATTCCATTAGAGTATGAGTATCCTACATTACAGGAGTGTAAGTATGTTATCCTGATAATACCATATAAAGGATAACTGCATTAGAAGGCAAGAACTGCATGTTCAGTGTGGCAATCGCTGCAAGCTCTTTTTTTTGGGCATCTAGCACATCATCCTTTATCTGAGGGAACATTGTCAGGAATCTAGCCAAGACACCCACATGGTCAGACACTGCCTTTTAAGATCTAAGCTCCAAGGAATTGATAATTGGTACAGGTTATTGCATAATCGCAGGGCCAGGCAACATAAGCTAAGATTTTTAGAACAAATCAAGCTATCTACACACTGCAGACTTTTGGAGGACGACTGGCAGACTAGTGTGCTTATAGGACATAAGGCTTTAAGAGTGGCAAACTTCAAGAGGATGCCTTTCCTTTCCTACTGAATGGCTTGCTTATCTCCTATAGCCCTACAGAGAATGTACCCAGAGGTTAAGGATCATTGTTTTCACTGTCAGCAGCACAGGATAGGGAACTGGCTTCACATTTTTATGCCTGCCCTGTGTTAGGGCAGTTCTGGGAAAAGGTCTTCTCCACGCTCAGTCACTGGCTCCATGTTAATATAGACATATATGCTTGTGTGGCACTCTTCAGGTTCTTCAAATAGAGCCAGGGTTCTAGCAGTAGTAAATGGGGCCAGGTGTTTTTATTAGTAGCTTCATTAATTGCTAGTTCATTGATTTTACAAAAGCAGAAAACTTCCAGAGCTCAAACTGATCAGGATTGGTTTAACAAAATGCTCAAAACTAAAAAGTTTGAGGAGGCATATGCAAAACGGGTCAGGGGCTTCAAAAGATTTAATGCATCTTGGCGGTTTTTGGAACTAATAGAGATCGGGGGTCCTGACCTGACAGCAATCCAACCAGTGACTGCTTAAGTGCAACAACAAAGATGCATGTGATCCGCAAGGTTTTAAAACTTGGATAGGGAGGTAGGGTAAGTCTAAATTAGAACATCCAGTGAGAGGGTTCTCTAATTCCTCTATTTGCTAATAGAAAGCATGGGGGGGAATAATGATGCTCTGCTCTTAGCTTTGGTATTTATGATTGAGCTGGTTTGAGAAGTGAATTCTCTGCTGATTGCTGCTATTTCATCGGTACTGTATTTAAATCTAATCAACAAAGAAATATTATACATAGTGTTTCAGTGAGGCACGAAGGCACTTCATCTATTGATATTATGCATTTGACGAGACACAATGCAATTTATCTATTAAAATTTAGCACTTGATGAGAAATGACAGCACTTTATTTTTAAGAACATGCATTTGACGAGACACAATGACCCTTTAGTTCTAGATGTTATGCACTTTATGAAACATGACAGCATTTTACTTATTGAGAACATACAGTCTGATCTAAACAGTCTTCTTGTTTCCTCAATACACCGTGGTTTAGATTCTGGCTTTTCGTTATTTATGACTATTTTAATGTCCAGAGTGACATCCTCATAGTAATGGGTACTCAGTATGGATCATCTGAAAGTGCTCCGCATACATACACAGGACATTCAATGTCTGTTCGGAAACAAGAACAAAGGATTTATCACAGATTGTATTCTATCCTTACTCGAATATTGTGCCCCTGATGGGATGTAATTCTTGCAAAAAATATGGCTGCCTAATGATTTGGGCATAACAAGCAGAGTTCTTCCAGAATGAATACCGATTCTCTAAAATACGTCGCTGTGTGACTCTACAAGTCATTTTTGTGTTGGTCATACATCTTTGTCTTGTGCCCTGGGTTTTGTGAGATCTATGTGGGTGTCTGGAAAGGTCCAGATGAAGGCGGTTTGACTACTCTTCACATACTGCCGAAACGTGCGTCGATCCTACATTCAGACCCTTTTTGAACATATTTATTCAATCTGGTCGCGAAGATTATGCTATCTACAATCTCCTACTTGTTCAGATGCAGTTTGTATGATGGTAGTATGAGTCTGTATGTGTTTGAATGAGCTTTCTGAAATTGATGTATTCATGTGATCTTCTCCAGGGGTTCTCTTTGTTGATTAATACATTATATGTGTTTTTGTATTTGATGTAATAACAGTATTGACATTTTATTGTGATGTATACACTTAAAAAAAGTTTTAAAGATGAAAAAGAAGAGAAAAATGACATTTTATAAATGATATAAAGAAACTAAATAAAAGATGACAACCAAATTATAATTGTCAAGTGTCACTGAAGTGATTTAACTGATCATTGAGCCCACTAGTGACTTAGTCCTCAGGATAATAGAAAGATAGGCCTTGAGAAGCATCTTCAATGTATGCTGCCTCCATGCACCCACTTGCACTGTGTGCCATGCACCACATGGTGCATGACACACAGTGCATGAATGTGTACAATGTGCTCCTTTAGACAGCGGTTGTGCTGCAACCATTTTCTTGGGCCACAACACAACCCACTGTGTAAATTAGCACTTTGTGACTGCCTGCCCTCTGGCCGTACTCCTAATTCGGCAGTCAGACTGCCTCCTGCCTGTCGGGTGGTTTCCTGATTGCCGTAATAGCGGGCAGCAGTCAGACCACCAATATCGTAATCAACCCAAAAAGTATGCAGCATTCTAATATGAAGGTATCTCAAGTGGAAAAGTGTACTTCTTAGTTGTAATATATTCCTTTCTAAATGGGTAGCGGTGAAATTGGTCTCTCAAATTGATTCTGAAGGGATAAT
The DNA here is from genome assembly GCF_964261635.1 of Lissotriton helveticus. NCBI lineage: Eukaryota > Metazoa > Chordata > Amphibia > Caudata > Salamandridae > Lissotriton > Lissotriton helveticus. Next base: position 946,572,060 of record NC_136063.1, read on the forward strand.
TGGAATGTTGCAGTATATATTCAGGAGAGCAGGATTTCCTGATTATATTGTATCTGACAATGGCAAACAGTTTTCCTCAAGTGCATTTACCACCCTCCTTAAGAATGCTAATATTTGTCACATTAGGAAGGCCATATACTTACCAAATATGAATGGATTAGAAGAGAGGTTCAACCAAACCTTAATGGAAGGCATTCAATTGGCTCTAAAAGCCTATACTGATGCTAAGAAACATATTTGTTACAGCAAACAAACGATGGACAGAATGCGGACAATGGAAACATTCTCCCCCAGTCAAAAGATCTGAGTTAAATCCATCGTTCTTTTGCTATAACATATAGCAATTTTGATACAGTCATTTTGTTGTACCCTACACTGCACCATCACATTTCCACCTTTTGTATAGCTTAAAGGAAGGAAACAAAGACAATAGTTGAACCCTGGTTTGTTTTGTTCTAATAATAAAACACTTGATCTAAAAAGAAAAAGGCACCAATAATACTTAAATCAAAAGAAAAAGTGTAGCAAATTTGAATGCTGCAAAATAGTTTTCCTTGGGAGTGGATGACAACAGTAAAATCTAATTACCCGTGCATGTAAAGACAATTCTCTGAAGCTTTTAAAATAATGAAACTAGGAAAGACATCTGCTTTATTGAGCAATGGGTCTTGCTGGAGTATTTCTAGGTTGGCAAAAGTAAATGCTACAGCTCACCGAGTACTACAGTACTACAGTAGCAATTATCCTGATTTTGTTAGAGATACCATAAAAGCAAAGAATATTACCTGAACATTCTTCAAAATTTCAAGTGTTGTATCTAATGAAGTTGTTAGTAAAAAGGAATATAGTTTTAACGATTTGAGAAGTTTGCAACGTATTAACTTTGTAATGGAATTTGTAATGGAATTTACCTTTCAGTTATCCTTTTTTAAATTTGTATATAAGGAAGGATGGTATGTAGTAATATAGATTGTAAAGTAAGAACATATGTTGTTAAGGATTGTGTTCTGTTATAAGTGAGTGTGCATGTACAGTAGTCAGACTAACCTTGCGTTGTATTCTTTTAATGTTATTGGTCTCATTGTCTTTATCCTTGATGTGCATTCTGAATTCTGAGGAGAGTCCAGGTGTAAGTTGCATTGTTCCTCTCTTGAGTTATGTATGCTCCAATAAAGTTCTTACTTGATACTTCATGTGGTTTGATTGACTACCACAAACTATTCAGCTAACTATGAGGCCACTTTAACCTTTGTTTTTTTTTCTGTGAATTTCAAAGGATTTAGGAACAAATAACAGTGCATAATGCACCCGCCATCTTAAAAAACACAAATATTAATATATACAGTCCATCTTCTTTATATGAAAACAAAACCAAATCAAAACATCCCCCATGCTTAGTGCAGACTCAACACATAAATTCAGATCATTGGTATCCAATTTACAAATTTCAAACACAAATATAAACAATACTATAGCATTGCATTATCAGATTTGAATAACTCATATTTATATCAAATCACTAAATTGTGCATTACTGAGTAACATAAATGAAGGACTGAAAAAGCAATTTGTAGTATTGTAACATGTAAGTATACTGGTGTATACAGTTCATATGCTTTTAACAAAGCTTAATCAAAAGCCTTATCCCATACTCAGTGCAAGGTTATTGCATGATTAAAAATAATTAGTTTTCAGTATATCCAAATTTCCAAACTCAGATATAAACAATATCATTGTTGTTCAATTAAAGCGCACAAAATCTCTGGCTGGTGTGCTAATCATGCATAATACATTGCCTGTGAATGCTCGAACCTCCTAAAATATTCTGCCCAAGTAGGCCATGTGCAAGATATTTTCTATGGAATCACCTGTTATAAAATTATATTTCCAATCATTAAGCTTGTCATTGATTTGACATTCTACTACATGATCAGATGAGCATTGTTAGTCCAATAAGAATCAGTATACTAATATTTAAACACTCCTTTGAATTACAAAAAAACTACCAAGCTAGACATTGATTTTCAGTTAGCCTAAAAACATGTATTTAAATCTTGGTCCACATTTAAACCATGTGGTTCTTTGCTGTCCATCTCTAAAATAAGGCAGGTCCGCAGTTTCCTCAGTGTTCTCTCTCTATCTCTTACTCTCACATCATTTGGTATTTGTGCTATGGAGCTATAACTTAACAAGGTCTGATCCTCTTATGATATTTTTCAAAATGTCTAGCCACAGGATAATTCAAATCATGGTTCTTGATTACCCTATTTTGTTGTAGGTTCCTTTTATGTACCAGTTATGTAGTACTGCCTAGATATACCTTTGAGTAGGGGCACTTTAATGTGTAGACAATAGAAATGTACTCTTACAAGTAAGTGTGCCTCTCACTTTAACCCGTTTCATGCGCCCACGATTTTGCAGAAGTGCGGCACTACCGCAAAACAGGCGGGGCCGCGTCGGCCATTGGCCGATGGCAGCACTGGGCAGGTAGTGCTGCCGTCGGCCAATGGCCGACAGCAGCATGGAAGGGGTTAATATTGTTATTGAAAGGTGTCATGAAATGAGTAATGTTGACCTTATGTTGGCACACCTTGCATTAATTATATTTAACACATCTTTCAGTGGGAGTAAGCCAAGTTGTATTTGTTTCTCTCCTGGTCTCTTTTCTCAAGTTGATCTCTCATTGATTTTGCCCATCTAAAATGAATTAATGGACATTTGGAAACTTCTTACCGACCAAGAGAGGTGTGGTGCAGCAGCCAGAGCAGCTGACTCCGGAGCACGGGGCTCACAGTTCGATCGCCGGGGCAGCTCAGCTCATCACCCTGTGCATCTCGATGATAGCCTCAAGCTCTTTGTGACCCCTAGAAGTGATTAATTCGCTCTTTTCAAATACCAGACACATACATACAAACTATGATAGGGTGAGTCTTTATAAGATACCAGTGCCTGTTTAATGTGTTCTTTGTAATAAGTGGTAATAAATCAGTTTGATCATCCTCACAGCTTTCTTTGTTGTCAAAAATAGAGCCTTCTCTTTTTTACATTGTCCCATGTCCTAGAACTTGTCGTAGAACAAGCTTTCATAAGCAGTGCATGGTAGGTACCCAAGTTATAGTTAGCTCTGCTAACTGTAACTGGTGAATTTCTGTGTTTTTTAAAAGTTTATAACATTAATTTTGTCACTGACAAATTAATCTAAATATAATGTGACTTAAACCTTTGTTTTTTTCATTGAATGTCCAAGGCTTTTTTAAAGCAAAAATAGATTTTTTTATAACGCCTAAATATAATGTTATCTTAATCTTTGCTTTTCTTCAATTATTTTCTAGGATTTTTTTAACATAAAGTAGAACTTTATTATCATACATAAAGCCAACCCCTGCTGCACACAGCCTTTGGTGTGGCCCCTCCTCAAGCCTTGTTGGGCCCTGAGAACCCCATCCCCCAGGACACCATGTGGCCCCACTCCCCAAGCCTTGGTATGCCCTGGGGAGACCATTCTCAGGGCCATTACTTGAAATAAAGGGGAGTGGGTCATGAAACCTCCTCTCAAACTTTGATTGGCCCTGGGGCCCACATGGCCCCACACTGAGCCTTATAACGATCTAGTGACCCCTTCCTCCAGGACCACTACTATAATTAAAGGAGAGGGGTCTGTGTCGCTCCCGTTGTGTGCCTGAGTGCTTGATTGCGTGGGAGTGGGGTAGCCCAAGAAAAACAAAGCTCCCTGGGCTAATCAGATCGCTCTGTCTTTAAAGCATAATTTGGTAACTATAAAGTAAACTGTAAAATAAAAGGTTTTAATCAAATACTTCACTATCTAACTATCTATCTATCTATCTATCTATTTATCTATCTATCCATATATGTATGTATATATATATATTCACTGAAAAAAACATAGGTTTCAGAGACGGTATAGTTAGAAATGAGCATTTTTTAAAACCTTAGAAATTCAATGAAAAAAACAGATTTCTGAGACATTATAGTTAGAAATTATCATTTAAAAAACCTTACAAATTCACTGAAAAAAAACGTAGGTTTCATGAGTGTTATAGTTAGCTAGACATTTCACTCATACAAAATCATAGAAATTCCTCCGTTATAGTTAGTTCTGCTAACTATAACCACGCGCCCGTAATGCACTGCTGATGATGTCACATATTACATCATTCATGACATGGTCAGTGACATCACTGATGACATCTCAAATTACATCACTGATGACATCATCCAGTGAATGTGGTTTTGTTTGAAATTTGATTATGTATTATATATATATATAGCAATCTGTATTGAAGATTGAGTGGATATATAACTGTCTGGATGGAGGATTTAGTAGCTGTCTGACTGTCTGTTTAGGTGAGTAATTAAAAGTGTCTCACTAAATACATGGGTTAGTAACTAAACTATGTGAATGTGTGCATCACTGTCTCTGTTGCTGTATAACCTGCTGCATCAGTTGGTCACTAACTACCTGAGTGTCTATATTACTTATTGATTAGTTGGCTGAGTATTTGTATGGGACACTGAGTGTGTGTGGGGTTGGGTGGGGTGTGTGTAACTCTATGCATAGATGTCTGAGTGGTTGATTGACTAGGTGTATTGGTTTAAGAGTGTATGTGGAAACAGTTGTTTGGGTGATTGAGTGTGTTTATTTGTGTGTTTGTGAACAAAAATATATGTTTTAGGGGTACATCAACAAACTACAAAAATAAAAGGCATTGTATGTGAGAGTTGGTGTATATAAATAAGTATACGTAAGAGTCCGTGATTGTGAGAGTAACTCTATGAATGAGTGTATAATTCTAATGTTGATTTTTTAATATAGTAACTAAGAGCTACTATGTGTATGAATAAATGAGGTGTTGTGTGTATAACTGTGTAGGTGAGTAAATGTAAGTGTGATTGATTCTTTTCATGAGTGAGTAGGATGACTGCATAACTGACTAGGATGAGTGCTGATGTGTCAATGTCTATATACGTGTATGAGTGCATTTCATAGTGTTCTATTGATCAGTGACTGCATGTATAAGTCATTCTGTGGGTGAATGGGTAGTTGTGTGTGTAGACTTAGGAATCAGTAGTGCATATGAAGTAACTAGTATGTGTGTGTAAATGGTTTCAAATATGGTACTCTATATTTTACAGTGAGTGATCAAAGATTATACTAGTGTGTGATGAGGTATTTGACATCATCACGTGGATGATGTCATCAGTATTGTCATTTGAGATGTCATCAGTGATGTCATCAGTGATGCCACTGACCATGTCATGAACAATTTAATATGTGATATCATCAGCAGTGCATTGCGGGTGCAAGAGTTATAGTTAGCAGAACTAACTATAACAGAGGAATTTCTATGGTTTTGTGTGAGTGAAATGTCCAGCTAACTATAACACCCATGAAACCTATGTTTTTTTTCAGAGAATTTGTAAGGTTTTCTAAATGCTAATTTCTAACTATAATGTCTCTGAAACCTACGTTTTTTTCTGTGAATTTCAAAGGTTTTTTAAATGCTAATCGCTAACTATAACGCCCCTTAAACCTATGTTTTTTTGAGTGAATTTGAAAGTTTTTTTAAATGCTAATTTTTAAGTATAATAGTAGTTATACCTATATTTTTGTACTGAATTTCTACAGGGTTTTAACGGTTTATTTATAAATATATTATTTATTAAACAACATTATATATTTTTCTGAAAATTGTAAAAAAGAAATTTAAAAAAATTAAAACTGAAATATTGTTTAATTATTTAGTTTTATTTTTTGATTTTAATATATTTATATTATTTTCTATTTAAAACAAAGCAGCGCCTTACTTGCACAGGTGTGCGCTCACAGACATACACATACACTCTCACACCCATCCACAATCACACACTGTCATATCTACTCATAGGCCCACTCAGACACTCATGCATATATAAACAGAGTCTCCCAGTCTTTTGTGTACCCATTCACAGCCCATTCAGATATTCACACACCCCCTCACAGATATACTCAGATAGTAATTCACCCACTCATAGATCTACTCAGAGACTCATGCATCTACTCATAGACCCACTAAGACACTGACATACCCAGTCACAGTCATACTCATGTACTCATTTACTTATCCACTAACCCACTCAGACACTCACATACAGTAGTAGCTGCCACATGTAAGCATGGTAGAGTGGTGGGATGTGACAGTGCACCCAGGGGGAAACTAACAGATGACGTAAAAGGTAATATTTATTTATTTAATTATACCTATTTTATCATCTATTGACTTCTCCCAACCCGCCCCACCCTACCCCATCCCACCCCACTGTGTTTACTTGTGCTGGTTGCTGCTGCTTACATACCTACTCACATACATACTCATGAATTCACTCACAGACACGCTCAAACACTTACCCTCATATATCCACTCAGACACTCATACACTCACTTACAGACCCACTTAGATACTTTAAACAGAGTCACAGACCCACTCACACACTCATGTACAACCCATAGACCCATTCAGGCTCTTATGCAGCTACTTACAGACCCACTCAGACACTCATTCACCCTATCACAGACCCACTCAGACAACGATGCACCCACTGACAGACCCACTCAGACACTCACACGCCCACTCACAGAGCCACCCAGGTACTCGTTCAACTGCTCACCAATCTACTCAGACATTCATGCACATAAGCAGAAACCCTCTCAAACATCCATGCAACCAATCACAGACCCAGTTACACAGTCACATACCAACTTATATGCCTACTCAGACAGTGATGCACCCCCTCACAGACCTACTCAGATACTCATGCACCCATTCACAGACCCACTAAGACACTCAATCACCCACTTACAGACCCACTTGATACTCATGCACCCACTCAAAGATACAAAGCAGAAAAGTATGTACCTATTCCCAGATATACTCAGATACCCCATACCTACTCATAGACCCTCTCAGACACTCACACACCTAGTCACAGATCCACTCAGATACTCACCACCCAGTCACTGACCTACTGCAACACTCAAACACTTGCATACCCACTCAGACACTCATGTACCCAGTCACTGACCTATTCAGATGCTGTTTCACCCCCTCCCAAATCCAGTAACACATTTATACACCCAATCCCAGACCAACTCCCCACTCACAGTAATACTTAGACACTCATGTATCTGCACAAAAACCCTCTCATATACTCATGTACCCACTCACAGATTTATTCAAATATCTATGATATAAATATGATGATATGCAAGGCATTTTTACCCTTCAGTTAATAAATCTAGGATTGTTAATAGAGGTGAGAAGAAATTTTAAGATCAATGAGTAGGAATCATGCGGGTGAAGAGTGATGCATAATTTCTAGGTTGGCATGTTTAAAGCTCACTGCTAGGATATTCGGAGATTCAAATATATGTACCAAATGGCGATGAGGATTCCCAGACCACCGCTGAGATGTTTTTTGTTTGGAATTAGTAACATATAGATTGTTATATAGGCAGGTTACGATTTATTGGTATCTGTAGAATGGTATATAGGCAAGCTTCCCAAATTTAGTTGATTATGGGTGTGTAGAGACTTACTTTTTTGTATAGTTCTTTGATTGTAATTTCCACTTTTTCTCTAATTTACAGCCCTGATGATGACCCGGATGGGACGAAATGCGTAGGCTGTGGAATATTTGTTGGCTGTAAGATACATTTTTGCATACATTCTATGAACATCCTCAAGGTGGATATCTTCATCAAATGGAATGAAATACCACAATAAAAGAACTGAACAAAAATTTGAAGGAAGCTTGTATGGACCTTTTTTGATTCTCCTTAAACTGCAGGACTTTATTATGCTTGATATTATTATATACTTAGATGCTCCTTCCTTTTGCCTTTATAGCTCATGTAGAGACCTACCTTAGAGTTGTACAACTTAGGAAAATGAATTGTGTGGCAAAAAACATTAGGTCCAAAAATAAACAATCATTGTCATAGCCAATAGGTGTCGCCTTTGGGACCTTATAAGTGTTTAGCCATGCAACAGCTGATGTTGTTGCACCAAGGAAATTGTCCTACATAACTAAATACTTATAAGGTCCCAAAAGCTAGACCTATTGGCTATTCCAATGCTTGTTTTCCCTGGGTATGCGCTGTCCAGGAAGAGGTAAATCATACCATTATGCAAATCATTGTGTATGAGACACTTCTGGGAGGTGCAAAGGCTATTGAGATGCGGAACAACTGAATTCATTTTTTTTGCTACCTCTAACTTTTTATAATGGATGTGGCAAGTGAGAGCAAGATACCTAAAACTTGGCAATATGCGATTAGTAGTGTAGTTTAGCTAAGCCCCCTTCTCTTATCATGTTGTGTTGCTTGGTTTTCTCAAAGGGCATGGTCTTATCTTTTTTGGGGTGTGTGTTTTTACCTGGCTCATCATACATAAAGAGAATTAGTTACCATAGTGGACCTCAATGGAGGTTCCTGCGACTGCATGCAAGAGTGTTGTGACCTTGGTTTATGCCTGTTTTCCTTTTTTAAATCAAGGTGCGCAAAAGCAACTGTCAGCTTTACACATATCCTGCTAATCCCTTTGAATGGGCTTATTTGTGTGGAATATTTTAATTGTTGCACATACCTTCCTGGTATGTGTTGAGGAATCTGTACCTCTGTATTTCTAATGTACATATATTTTTATATCTGTTTTATAATTGTTTAAATATTTGTATGTCGTTTTATTGCTGCACTTTTTGTGTTTTCTTAAACCGATATAAAGTATTTTGATTCATTGAATGTTTCCTTCTTGAGGAGTTTATAATGTAATTCATAGGCAATTTAAACAAGTCCGATTCGTTGAAAGGGAAAGATCATTTTACGTTTTAAAGTGTAACTGTAAAATATCTTTAAAAGGTGGCCATTTGAGTGTGATTCCTACTTCATTCCTGTGGAAAGGCCAAGTGGACGAAGACTGTATTTGTTATGGACAATCTACGAGGACGCTTTTCCCTAGATTACATATGTAAAGCTATGTTCTATAATGGTGTCTTTCCAGTTTCCATCTTGGCTTCGTGAGCCTAAAAACCCTTAACATCGTTTTTTCTCTAATTTGAAACATTTAACCTAACCATACTCGTTTGAACTTTTCAGTTATGCAAGCTCTCTCTATCCATTAAATAGAGCCTAAAGTTTAACTGTATGTCTAATTATAGCGAATTTGCTCTATGTACTCAATATACCATCAAATATGAATTAAGTTATTGCCTACTGCTTTTTAGTTGTAGCCATGCAATAGACGCTTGCAAAACATAACTAAATATCCAGACGTTACAAAATTATTATTTTTTCATGAAGGGGCAGTGTTTTCTTATATTTTTCGTTATGAATGAAAAATATATGCAATTAAGGGAAAGTGGCTTGGTGCATCCTGCTATTTTGCATAATACCAGAAAAAAAAGCTAATTTTAGCTGATGAGTAAGACTAAAATGCCACATGAGATTATTTTCATTTTATATGGTCATTTCAATGATTTGCAATTATGAAACAACCATAACAACAGGCAATTATTCCAATGGGGAGCCCACCTTCAATTAAAAATGTGGATTTCGAATAAAGACATAAAGGCAGAATTTATATGATTTCATTATGAATAGGACAATGGAGCATCTAGATGCGGGAAGTGCTTTAAAGGTAACAACATCTGAGAGAAAACTACAAAGTTAAAGAAAGTGTCATTTAACAACTACATTGTCCTAAATATATTTTAAAAATATGATGCTGCAATAAGTTAGAATAAGCTTATGGAGAAGTCAAAAGCGTTCAAATATAATCAATCAATCAATCATCACATTTGTAAAGCGCACTACATACCCATGAGGGTCTCAAGGCGCTAGGGGGGGAACGCTGCTACTGTTCGAAGAGCCAGGTCTTGAGGAGTCTCCTGAAGGTTAGGAGGTCTTCGGCATGCCGTAGACGCATGGGGAGGGTGTTCCACGTCTTGGCTGCGAGGTGGGAGAATGATCTGTCACCGGTAGTCACTCTTCAGGTGCGGGGGACAGTGGCGAGGGAGCGATCTGCAGAGCGGAGCTGGCGGGACGAAGTGTAGAGGCTGAATCGCCTGTTGAGGTATGCTGGTCCGGTGTCGTGGAGTGCCTTGTGTGCATGGGTGAGGAGCTTAAAGGTTATCCTATTGTTGATGAGGAGCTAGTGCAGGTCTCTCAGGTGGGGTGTGATGTGGCTGCGGCGTGGGATGTGGAGGATCAGGCGTGCGGAGGCGTTCTGGATGCGTTGGAGCCATTTCAGGAGTTTGGCCGGGGCTCCTGCGTAGAGTGCATTGCCAAAGTCCAGTCTACTGCTGATGAGGGCCTGGGTGACTGTCCTTCTAGTTGTGGTGGGGATCCACTTGAATATTCTGCGAAGCATGCGGTGGGTGTTGAAGCAGGAAGAGGAGACGGCGTTGACCTGCTTCGTCATGGAGAGTGTGGAGTTGAGGATGACCCCAGGTTACGTGCGTGGGCGGTGGGTGTAGGGGGTGCTCCTAGTGCCGTCGGCCACCAGGAGTCATCCCAGGCTGAGGGGGTCGAACCGAGGATGAGGACCTCCGTCTTGTCCGAGTTCAGCTTCAAACGGCTGTTCCTCATCCAGTCGGCGGCGGCCTTCATTCCTTCATGGAGGTTGGTTTTGGCGGTGTGGTGGTCCTTGGTGAGTGAGAGGATCAGCTGGGTGTCGTCAGCGTAGGAGAGGGTTTGTAGGTCGTGCCGTCAGGCGATGTGGGCGACCGGTGCCATGTATACATTGAACAATGTTGGGCTGAGGGATGATCCTTGGGATATGCTGCAGATGATCTCGGTGGCTTTGGAGCGGAAGGAGGGGAGGCGGATGCTCTTGGTTCTCCCAGAAAGGAAGGAGGTGGTCCAGTCAGGGACCCTCTGTTGGAATCCGGCATCATGGAGGCGTGCTTTTAGTGTGTGGTTGCAGACTGTGTCGAAAGCGGCTGACAGGTCCAGGAGGATGAGGGCCGCGGTTTCTCTGTTGTCGAGCAGGATCCTGATGTCATCAGTGGCGGCGATGAGGGCAGTTACGATGCTGTGGTTGCTACGGAACCCAGACTGGGACGGATCCAGGATGTTGTTCTCTTCGAGGAAGCTGGTCAGTTGTTTGTTGACGGCCTTTTCAAAGACCTTCGCCGGGAACGGGAGCGGGGAGATGGGTCTGAATTTCTTAAGGTCCTTGGAGTCCGCCTTGGGTTTCTTGAGTAAGGAGTTGATCTCTGCTTGCTTCCAGCTCTCCGGGAAGGTCACTGCCTCGAAGGAGATGTTGATGGTTTTCTGGAGGTGGGGTGCGATGGTGCTGCTGGCTTTGTTGAAGATGTGGTGTGGGCAGGGGTCTTCCGGGGATCTGGAGTGGTCGGTGTTCATGATCTTGATGGTGTCGTTGTTGATGTTGGTGCAGGCGAGCAGGTGCTTGGTGCGGGTGGTGGTTGTGGGAGAACTGGTGCCGGCGGTTGCCGGGGTGATGACAGCATCTAGCTGTTGTCGATGTCTGCGATCTTGCGATAGAAGAAGGTGGCCATTGAGGCGCACAGGTCTTGTGACGGTGGGATGTCGTTGGTGTTGGAACTGGGGTTGGAGAATTCCTTCACGATGCTGAAGAGCTCTTTGCTGTTGTGTGCGTTGTTGTCTCTGCAGTCTCTGAAGGTGGTCCTTTTGGCAGATATGATGTGTTGGTGGGATCCGCCGGTGGCGTTCCTATGGGCTGTGTAGCTTTCCGGTGTTCTTTCATGGGTCCAGTTTTTTTTCAGTTTTTCGGCAGGTTCGCTTGGAGGCCTGGAGTTCTTCAGTGAATCCGCTGGCTCTATTGCTGGTCTGGGTGTTGGGGGGTTTCTTGAGTGGGGCAAGGGTGTTGGTGCAGTCGCCGATCCATTGTCTGCGGTTGCAGGCTGCGGCATCGGGGTCGGTCGTGTCTGCGGGTGGGCTCTGGGCGAGGGCGGTGGTTAGCTGGTCCTCAGTGATCTTGCCCCAGCTGCGGCGAGGCATCAGCTGGGTGGTGGGTTTCCGGAAGGTGAAGTGGATGCAGCCGTGGTTGGTCCAGTGGAGTTCGGTGATGCGGCCGATGGAGATGTGGGTGCTTGCTGAGAAGATGGGGTTAAGCGTGTGGCCAGCGGAGTGAGTGGGTGTTGTGACAAGTTGTCTGAGTCTGAGGTTGCCGAGGTTGTCGATCAGGGTGGAGGTGTTGGAGTCATTGTTCTCGATGTGGAAGTTCAGGTCCCCGAGGAGGATGTAGTCTGTGAAGGCGAGGGTGTGTGTGCTGATGAAGTCGCCAATGGAGTGGCTGAACTGCGGTCGGGGTCCGGGGGGTCTGTAGATGAGGGTGCCTCTGAGGGTGGTGTTGAGGTTGGTGTGGATCTGTAAGTGCAGGTGTTTGGCGGTGCTGAGGGTGTCGTCAGCATCTGTCGAGATTTTGAGTGTGTTTCTGTGGACCATGGCAATTCCTCCACCTACTCCGTTGGTGCGGTCCTTGCGGGTGATCTTGTAGCCTTCTGGGATGGCTATGGTGATGTTATATTTTCATACATGAATATTTTGTTACAAAACTACTTATGTATTAAAATAATTGTAAAATGCATCTGCACTACTATCATCACTAATATAAAACAGATTCATGCGTAGAACTAACATGGAACATGACATTCATTATCCCTGTATAAAAACCTGCTTGTAATTTCCTTATTTCCTCAATACAAGCGACATGTTACATCTCTAGTTACATGTACTAAAGAAATGACTAGTCACTCAACTGCAATATGTTTTTGCAGTTGAGTTCTGCGACACAGTGTCTAATGCCAGAACCACCAGCAAGGGTGAAAAACAGGTCACAGATCATAATTACAGCTGCAGTTTAAACAAGGAAAAGGGGAACTGGCTTTTCCTTCTGCTTGTATGTTTTTGTGAAATGAAAGTAATGAGCAAAGGATGAGATACTAATGGCAATATGCAATTCCATGCTGTGGGCAGCTAAATCCACATTTGTCATTGAAGGTGGGCTCCCAACTGCAACAATTGCATGCTAAGGAAAATAAATAATTCCTTCATGTTTTAACACAATCAGAGCCACAACTTGTATTTAAATCTGCCTTACATTAAACTGATCCCTATTATCTTTTTGCTAAAATTACTAACTGATTTTGGGGGTGTTTAATTCTGCTGTTATTCTTCCTTTCTGCAATGACATAAAGAGCATGGCACCAAGGATTTAAGCAACTTGTGGGCAAGTTGTTGGTGTACCCTCACAGAGTAAAATACCTTTTGCTGTACATTAAAAGAATATTGGAAGTCACCTTGGACCTTATAAAGGTCCTATATGTGGTTATGGACCACCTCAGAGGCTTGCACTGTCTATATAATGTACAGCAGGGGGTACTTTATCCCACATATATATATATATATCGTAGCAATTCCTGTTACCTCGGCGATTCCACACCAAACAGAAAGAAGGACCCCAAGCAGCAGGTAAGTTCTCAGTGGGAAGATTTATTTGCTCTCAAAAAATGGTATTCCAGGCATGACGCCTTTCGGTTAACCAGTAACCTTGATCACATAGCGACACTGCAGTTTGTTACATTCTTAAATACTCATTTTTTCAAACATTTCAGTCATGTGATGACAAACGGATGTACGTTGTTACAACGCAGGTTGTAACAACGCATACCTTTACCACGCGGCCGCTACAACGCAAGTCGTTACCACGACTTGCGTTGGAGGGCGCGGATTTAGGATTTTTATAATTTTATATTCCAACACCAGTCCCCGTGGATACTAGGGAAGGTGTTGGAATATAAATTTATAAAATTCCTTATCCCACAGCGCCCTCCAGCGCAAGTCGTGGCAACGACTTGCGTTGTAACGGCCGCGTGGTAAAGGTACCACGTTGTAAAAGATTTGTGGTAAACGTTGTTTACCTGACAAACAGTGAAAAAATACTTCTGTTGACGCTAAGTCTTTATATATCAATAGCGACCAGCTTAAACATTGGATAGGTTCTGGTTTATGATGTTGTATACATATTTCTGCATGAATGCATTATATAACTTTTTAATGTGCAACATTGCGCAATAAATAACTAAAAAATATATATATGTATGTATAGAGACTTAATTCTCATTTTCATTATCTTTGCATCATTACATTTATGCGCAGTATTCCTTTGGAAAAGTGATTGCGTTCACTTCTTGTCCTAATTATCATACCGCATTATTGGTGACCACTCTAAAATAATGCAATTTCAAGAGTTTTTTGAATTTTTTTTATACATTTTTATAAATTTTTATATATATAAATGATAATAACAGCATGAATGCCTAAAATTAGTATGTGCAATATGACGCATAGGTTATGTAAACATCTCATATTAAAAACTTTATAAAAATATTCAATATGAAGTTAAAACATATCGGCATGAATGCCTATAAAACCAATATGTGCAAAATTACGCTTTTTAGTGCAAATCATGTTTCTGTGCAAATGCTGCAGCTAATTAAATTAGTAACTAACAAATCATTTTTATCAGAACCGTATTCTCCATGTAAACTGTAATAATCATTCCCTATGAGCTGAAATTGGGTTACATGGTATTAAAAAACCAAGCCTGGATATCCAACAACCACCCCCCCTAAAAGCTCATAAGATATTAAAAATCATTGAGTCAACAGAAAGTGCATAGTGCTGTGCAAAATGAAAAAATAAGTGAATTTTTTTTAAATTAGAAATTAGAGGCTGATTAATGACATTTTTTACACAATATTTTTAAAACGATTTCAGGTTAAGTCATGATTCCTATTTTATTCGAGATCTACTACAGAAACGTATGCATGTCCTCGGTGGTATTTAATCCATTGGGAGACTTGCTGTTAAGGTTAAGTATGTATTTAGTCTCCAACTGCCTCAACAGCTTCTCTCTATCCCCACCTCTTTTCGGAGTTGGTACTGCATCAATAACATAGTAAGAGAGACACTTAATGTTTTTGTCATGTCTCGCCTTAAAGTGTCTAGCTACCGGGTAGGTGGGGTCGCTGTTGATGATTGCTCTAATATGTTGTAATATTCTCACGTGCACCGGCTTTATGGTGCTGCCCACGTACCTTAGGCCGCAGGTGCACGTGAGAATATACACAGCGAATTCTGTGCGGCAGTCATAGTTCCCCTTTATTTTTAGCTCATTCTTACTAAAGGGTGTACTGTATTTGCTGGTATTTACACCAAAGGTACATGCTCGACATGTGGAGCATTTAAAGAATCCTTGTTTAACTGGCATCCAACTGGGAGCAGCTGCCCCTGCCCCTAGTGGTTGTGTCAGCTGAACCGCCATGTTCTTACATCTCCTGAAGGCCACCTGTGGTTTATTAGGGAGGTCTTCTTTCAGGATGCTGTCTGTCAGCACAATTGGCCAATTTTTGTTTAATATGGCTCTTATTTTGCGCTCCTGCCTGCTGAATGTAGTTATCAATCTCGGCGCATCTGTGTCTTTATCTGATTCTATACTACCCTCGGATCTTCTATGTGTAAGCAATAATTCTGCTCTTGATTTATTGTCGGCTCTACTAATGGCTCTATTGAGTGTTTCTTCTGTGTATCCTCTGGCACGGAGTCTTTCTATGCTTTCATCTCTACACTTTTCATACTCCTCGGGGGAACTACAAATCCGCTTAAGTCGCAATACCTCGCCATAAGGTATGCTTGCTATCAGATGCTTGGGGTGTGCGCTAGACGCATGGAGAATTGCATTTCCTGCTGTAGGTTTTCTATATGCAGTTGTTGCCAGTTTGTTGTTAGTTATCATTACCTGGACATCAAGAAACTCAATTTTACTGGTACTCTGATGCGAAGTAAAAAATAGATTGTAATCATTTACATTGATTTTTCCTACAAATTCCATGGCACTTAGGCTGTCTCCTCTCCAGATAACAAAGACATCGTCTATAAAACGCAACCATAAACAAATCCTGTTCTCCATCCCATATTGATGTTGGCCCATGAGGACCTGCCTCTCCCAGAACCCTACGTGCAAGCACGCATAGCTCGGGGAAAAGCTGGCCCCCATAGCCACTCCTCTTTTCTGTCTGTAGTATTCCTTACCGAAGGCAAAATAATTATTATCAAGACACCATTTATATATATATATATATATATATATATATGATGTTTTGATATGCAAGAGGGTTTCTCTTGTAGACCATGAAGCAACCATTTGTTTACTCCTTCAAGCCTGCAGCCAAACTATGTTAAAAACCACCTAGAAATCAATCCATCACTGTGTACTGCCTTTTGCTGTGTGTTTAGGTTATTAAAAACAGGACCTTGCAGCTCAGACTAGCACTTAGCCATCAGTAACTTAAACTTCTCCTATTTATGGCATTTATTGAAGTGTGGTGGCCCGCAGATTCGCAGGTCAAGATAGGTTGCACAGCCGTATGCACATTGGTGTCTCAAATAAATACACCTCCACCTAAGTAATCAGTTTTAATCCATTTTATTTTATTTTATTTTATTCATTTCTTTTCTTTTCTTCATTTTTCATCATAGTTTCTCTCATTTTTTCATCACGTCCAAAACTGTGAAATTCGTTGAGTAACTTTAGGCATGTAACTGGGTCCATGTATTGCCTATCCAGGTCTATGCATGAACATGTTCCGAATTTCCTCCATCACATTCGATTCACATCCTACTCAATGCATTTCGGTTAAAGAACCTTCATCAGGAGTATCTACAAGTTGTAAAAGTATATGTAAGTCACATTGCATTGCCGTCCCACATAATATAAAATAATTTCCCATTTTACTTTGTTACCAACTATTTAAAAACAGTGCCAATGTCCCGATTCCATCCCTCGTGCCGTGACTCCCACCTCACTCACCCCGATCTAACCATTCCGTGTGTGCCACGTATCTACCCCCTAACGTGAACGTGCATCCTGATTTTAAATGAAGTATACATCCTAGTTAAAAAAAACTTCATAGCTCCGTGCTCTTTACCACAACTGACTCCCTAATATCCTAACAGCAAACCCCCGTGAACCTAAAAACATCTCCACTTAGCCATGTGAAATTGTTTTGCTGCAGGCCTGTGATCAGGCCTGCTTTCAGTTCACTGTGCATCCAAATTCCAATGAGCAAGGCTTACAGCCATCCATGATGGGAATTGGCAAAAGAGCCTGTCCTGCAGCCAGTACTTGTGCCCAAACACCATACATCCAACTACCATTACATAGGGGCAGCTTACCCATAGGAGCACTGGAGCACTGCCCCACTGGCTGCACAAGCCACTACAAAGCAGATGCAGTTACCGCAAATTTAATTTTTAAATTAAAATGGTTTGCCATTGTATGAACCTTCATGAACCTCTGCAAAGTGACAGGGCCACCACACTATCTCCTGGGACCCGGGGAGGGGCGTGGCCATCCATGTTGATTGGCAAAATGAGGTGGCCATGCAACCAAAGGGAAATGCAAACATCAGGCTGGCTGGTATGTTGTCGATGCCCAGGTTTACATGTGCACTTAAGACCTCAGCAATTTGCTCTGTGTTCAGGAGGGAGCCGAGGGAAGCAGAAACACGTCACCCAGATCTTTCCTCGAGCTCTGTGTTCATCTGCTCCTGCCAATCCTGCTGATACTTACATGCTGTTTACTATTCTAAGCAATGGATACATTTTCTGCTACAATTGGTGAAGAGACCCAAGGTCTTTCTTGCATTAATAAAGGGAGGGTTACAGACATGTCTCTCTGCAAACTTCTAAGCATTCCTGGGCAGAGATTGCACAAGTGGTGTGTGGCATGTGAATGGTAAACATTTTCATACTTTATCTGCAGGTCTGAATTTGGCAAGGAGGTAATCTGATTTGTGTTTGTTTTTCTGTAAACCAAAATCCAGCTCTTCTGACTCATGCAATTCCATCCATCCCTTAAGTGTCTATTCCAACTCTATTCTCTTCTGGCTTGGAGCTATGAGGTTTTTCAAGGTTGTGGTTCCTTACTGTTTTAATGAACAGTCACTGACGTGCAACAGACAACCACCATCTGTTTTTGGGCTTTAAAATAAAAGATAAGGTTCAGGTTCCATGTCAGATGCCATGTCAGATGAACAATAGTAAAGCTGTCCTCTTCTGGCTAGTGATTTCCTCAGCTAACCTGCTCCTGCCCCCACCTCTGTGGTGGTGTTTGCCTCCTGAGTCTAAGAGTGATCCTCTACAATTGCTCCATCTGTTTTGGGACGTGCGCAGGAGACAAGTAGTCATGAAGATGGAGGGGGAATAGATTCACCTAGGCAGCGTGTATGAATAAATATTCACAAGAGCTCAATTTTTGATTTCATTATAGTTCTCCGTGCAGAGACATTCTTTGTGCCCCATAAATGCCACCAATTCCCAAATGCAATATTCAAACAGTACACCGCCAGAGTGTCCATAGTCAGCCTTGTGATATAATAGGTGCAGTATTTCTATAAATTGCATCCTGTATGTGCACAACTCAGACATAGTCAATTGCGATGCAGGAGGCACCCTCTACTGGTACAAGGTGCCAGGACCCGCCCATAGATAATGCTGTTTTTTTTTTTAATCCTGGCCTGGCTTGATCGACTTTAAGGGAAGAGCAGAAAAGAAGATAAACGTTTGCCCCTGCCTCGGACCTCAACTGTTTTTCCCATTTGCTCTGAAAAGCACCAGTTTGTCCATTTTTTTTATCATTGTTGAAAACTCCCTCTCACACCACGCTTATGACTGTTCATCTTGCTCGCTTGCTATGGCAACCTTGTATCCAACTTTTTCACCCACCACTTTCAAAAGTCATCAGCCACCACTGCATCTCTACCTTCAACACTTTCTCCAACCTACCCGCAAAAATGGTCATGATGCCTCCCCCTTTCACTGCAATTTTTTATATCAACATGCCAAACTTTCATCTTTCAGCAAACTTGTAATTTCAGTATTCATGAAATGTAAACGTTACATATTCAATTAAACATAACCCTTCTAAGCCCTAATTAACACATTTTGCAATGCAAATATTTCAAAAATGCTGAGTGAATTTATACCAAACCATAAAAAGCACTTTACCTGCATGGACATCATTTAGGGGTCACCATTTAGGGGCTGCAGTTGAGACCCCCAGTTTGTCCCCCTGCTACTTCTGGAAATGTCTTTGTGACCCCTGGCATCAGAGGTGTCCTAATTACTGCCAAGAACAGAGGGGTGTCTCGCATTTTCAGAGTCAGGCTCTAGCCTCGTTGTTGACTCATTTTTATTACATTAATAATGAATAATAGTTTACTATTAGTGGAATAAAAAGTGGAGCAGCAAGATCTGGACTTTCACTGGCATCTTAGATAAGAAAAATAAAATGGTTTTAATGTATGTTTTGTGTGTGTATGTGGGTGAGATTGAATTTGGGTGAGAGAGCATGTATATGTGTGAGCATGTATGTTTGTATATGCGATCGTTGATGCATGTGTGTGGGTGTCAAAATGAGTGAGTGAGTATAAGTAAGTGAGTGAGAGAGTGTGAATGAGTGAATCAGGGTTAGAGTGGGTGCACAAGAGTAGGTGAAAAAAATGAGTGAAAGTCAGTGCTAATGATAGAATGAGTGTTAATAAGTGAATGCAAGTGAACATGTGCTGTTATGCTTGCAGATCCGCTGTTGGACCTGGTCTGTTTCTTGGCTTATAGAAGCATCCTTGTTGACAACATGCTATTGCAGGCACTCTGTAGATAAATATTGTCATGGAACACCCATGAACAAATGCTAGTGCTGTCCTCCTGAATGAAATCCTTTGCATTATTGGCATCTGTGGCAAACTGCTGGTGATGGCACATTGGAGGAAATTCTTGGCATATGGGAAGACAACTGTGCAAGGTCATGGGGTAATCCAGGATAAAATGTGGTCCTTGACATATTAGACATAACCTATGATGTAAGGGACCTCTGTAGTGCAAGAGACGCAGTATTTGGAAAATTCTGGCACTGACATATTGTATGTAATGTTTGGGCAAAGGGGGCCACCGTGGCAAAATACAAGTCCTAACAATGGAGGTAAATTTACATAAAGGGGCCCTCATAGGGCATTTTGAAAACAGAATTGGGTGATCTCATGGGGACTGTAAGATTTCAGCAGCTTTGCACACCATGAAAGGGCTTGACTATTTAGTGAGAGCTTTTTTGAAAGTTTTTACCTTTTTAGCAACTTTATGTGAAAATAGTGCATTAAAATGGACTACTAAAGCCCATTTTTTCAGAATATTCTCAGGGAAGAGAAACCCCCACCCTTTGATCTTCCCTAGAAGAATACATAATATTAATTATGCAATTATGTACCATAAGCAATGTTAATTATTGTGATGCCATCAGGATTAAGTTTATGTGACATCACTTCTTGGGACGGTGCAGTGTCAAAAGTCATAATATGTCACTTCCTGTGACATCATTAGGGTCAAAGGGTATAAGATGTCACTTCTGCTACCCCTGCCATTTTGATGACTCGAAAGCCATGTTGTTCTGTATACCAATCTAGGTCCATGATAACTTTTGTGGAATTCTTTCCAGGCATTCTTTGCAGTAGTGGAGAGCAAATATTCCTGCAAAGCTAGAATGGGAAACAATTCTTTTTGTATTTCCCCTCAACTTTCTCCCAACTGGATGGATCTGCAAAAAGCCTGAAATGAGCAACAAGTAAGTCCTAGAAAGTAAGCCCCTTCGCCAAATGGTGATAACATTAACAACCCAAAAAAAAGAACTTTGCCATAAAGTGCATCTGAATCATATCTATCTATCTATCTATCTATCTATCTATCTATCTATCTATCTATCTATCTATCTATCTATCTATCTATCTATCTATCTATCTATCTATCTATCTATCTATCTATCTATCTATCTATCTATCTATCTATCTATCTATCTGTCTGTCTGTCTGTCTGTCTGTCTGTCTGTCTGTCTGTCTGTCTGTCTGTCTGTCTGTCTGTCTGTCTGTCTATCTATCTATCTATCTATCTATCTATCTATCTATCTATCTATCTATCTATCTATCTTTCTATCTATTTATCCATCATTCTATCTATCTATCTTCATATACTTAAATACTTTTTAAAGAAGAAGTTAAAGCTCAAAGGGAGGTTGACTAATATATTAAAAGTTACTTCCCTATAAAAACTAAAAAGTCAAGAAATGTACCAATTAAAGTGCTGCCTTCGCTCCACTGTCGTATTACATTTAACTCTCACCACTGTTATTAATTGATAACATTTAAAAGGAGATGTGATTTTGAGAATGAGTGATAACATTTGGAAGTTCTTTTAAGGTTGTGTATTGGTGTCACCAAGTGATTGGATTATTGGTGTAGACCATTGGCAAATGGTGGTTGCATAATTGATCATGTGTTGGTGTTTGATGGTGGATGTGTGGGTATATGAATGTGGGCATATGGTCATTTCTTAGTGGATGTATGATTTTATGTTAATGGGTGGGGACAGCCGCGGTCTGTAGTGGGAGTAACTGCCGGGCTGTGACGTGGGGAGGGGCAGGTTGGGGGTAGTAAACTATGGATTACGGAGGTTTACAGGTAAGTAAACATATAAATAAATAAAACACATTTTGTTGCATGCACTGCATCCACAAATGCGATGCAGTTCGCGCAACGACATTCGTTTTATTTATTTATATGTTTACTTACCTGTAAACCTCCGTAAACCATAGTTTACTGCCCCCCACCCTGCCCATCCCCCTCCCCACATCACCGCCCGGCAGGTACTCCCACTACCGCCAGCGGCTGGGTAGGGGCCTATAAATATGGTTGCATCGTTGTGCCATTGCAATTGGGGGGTGTTTCAACATATAGTAATGGAATGCCACTATGACAGATGTTGTTTGTTACAGGCTCTAGGTAACATTTGTAAATAGTAGCTGTATGAACATCATGACAGAATTGTTGGAGTATGATTTTGGCTTTGTGGTTTAATGGCATTTGAAAGTACGTCTAGTTATGTATGTTGTTGTTTGTTGCAGTATTGATGTGACCAGGTGTTTTTGTCAATGGTGGTTATGTCTCTACTGATGATTGTGCAGATATACAATGGTTTAACTGTACTAATATATGACATTGTCTGAAAGGTCATATGATGGTTGTTATTTGTGATAGACACTGTTGAGCATTACTAAATGGCAAGTGCATAAATCAATGATGATCCATGTGTTGATGTACGAAGGTGGTTTTCTGGGTTTACGATGGTGGGTTTGTGTACATTTGGTATTCTGTGTGTACATTTTGATAAAGGCAGATTGAGGATCAGAACATCACAATTTAAAAGGTCAGAAGAACAGGACCAGTTCCCTAGGAGTCAGTAGGAGTCTGCAAGACTATCCTAAGACCAGCTTTCATGTGGCAGGTTGTACTGATAGGGCTCGGCATCTTTGCATCTCTTAAAGCTGATAAAGGCAGATTTTGGGTCATGTCTCTGAAATGCAAAGTGTCAGAAGGATGGGCCCAAGCATTCAGTAATCAGCACGGCGATGCTGAGCCATTGCAGCCAGCTTTCATGTGGTAGTGTGTAGTTGTTTTTCACTGGCTGGCAGGGCACATTATATTTCCATCTTTTGATAATTGTAGATTGCGGGTCATATCTTCACAATGGGAATGGTTTGCAGGACAGGACCAGTTCAATAGGATTCAAAATTGCAAGACCCAGGCCCTGCGACCAGCCTGAAAGGTGGGAGGGTTTGCTGGTAGGTCGAAATGTATTTATATTGTCTAAAGTTGATATGGGTAAATTGTGGATCAAATCACAGCAATGTGAAGGGTTAAGAGGAACAGATCAAGCACCATGAAATCAACAAGGCTAGCCCAAGACAAAAACATTACCTTAAATTAGCTAGGAGGATTCTAATTTTTTCTCCCTGATATACCCGTATAGCCCAAGATCAAAGTTTATGAATGAAAAAGAGACACAAAGGCTCTGATCCCCCAGAGCAGACCAACATTGCAATAGCTCATCGGTTTAATCAACATACCCTGCCGGCTAGAGTCAGAATTCAGAGGTGTTGAATTGGGAGTTGTCCGAGACTGGAAATAACATCTATTGGGTACTATTGTTTTAGGTGAAAGGCCTCCAATAAATGGCGAAGGCAGAGTTAATGGTGGTAGAGGGATGGAGTTTAACCAGACAACTGAGCTTGGTAGGGAAGTTAACTTGTGGAGACATAAATAAAAAGGATCAGGTCAGTGACGAGCTGGGCTAAGAGTGAGAAAATTGAGAACTACCAAATGTGTGTTATGCTGCTGTCCTGGCTGAAATAATGGAAGCTGGATTAGTCTCCTTTGAGTACATTGTATCTCTTTTCACCGTGAAAAATCATTCATTCCTAATAGAGGAAGTTATACTAGGAAGAAATTCTAGAAAGTCAGGAGAACACCTCATGTAAAGAAGTAGATGTAGGATGCATGAAAATTATTGGGCACGCATGGAAGAGTAAGGGCAGAAGCATAACACGAACAACGCTGATTCCATCTTGCACTGTCTGGGGAGCAACCTACCAAGCACTTTGACTCTCACAATGATTGTGTACATGCCCCTCTGGCTGGGCTCTTAGCTATGACCCAACTAGGGTTCTCCTACCTGGTGCTTGTCCATCTTTGAGACATTCAAGAACCTGAAATTGGCTAGTAGCTTGTACCCTACGCTAACATTCTGGCTCTAATCGGCCTAACAGGAGCAGATTAAACTGGTCCTCTTTAAAGTATGTGTAGGTTCTGTTAGGGTGCCAGTCTTGATTGCGCTTTCACATTTCTCCTTCTTCATTGGGTGTATTTGCTCAGCGGTAGACAGAATAAACAAAAGTAATACATCAATAAAACAGTGCCTCGTTACTACTTTTGTCAGTAATTCTCATTTCTGCTCTTATGGTATCCTTTCCCTCATTTGGCAGCAGCTCTCCCTGATGCATATTGCTCTATGGATTGCAGGGCCTTCTGCTCCAGAGTGTAGATATCAATCATTCCCCAATCTCAATGTGATGTCAGCCAAACAGGATCAGGGCACAGATTAAGGGCAAAATAAGCTTACCATCAGGGTGTCTCAAGCCAAGACTAATGGGGCTTGGGCCCTGCCCTGCCTCATCCAGGAAATGATGGGCCCGGATCACTGACATAATATCGACTGAAAAAATATCGACTACCCAAAATATCGAAGAAAAAATATCTACAGACAAAATATCGAGTTTGTATGTACAAACAGGTAAGTACAAAAATATCGAGTACAAAATATCGTTTACAAAAATATAGTTTTAAAAAATATCGACTTTATTAAAAACAGTGTTAAATTAAATTTAAATTTAAAATGAATTACTAAAATATACTTAAAAATACTTAAATTAAATTATAATAATTAAATATTTAATAAAAGTTATAAAAAAATCTAACAATCATATTTGTTAAAACATATATATATATTAACATAATATAATTAAATAATATCCAATATTATTAACGTACAATAGCAAAATGTAAAAAATACTATTCCCACTCCAGTGGGTGCAACAGTGAGGAAAGCGTTGGATAGCGTAGGGGTAAAATATACTATTCCCACTCCAGTGGGTGCAACAGTGAGGAAAGCGTTGGATAGCGTAGGGGTAAAATATACTATTCCCACTCCAGTGGGTGCAACAGTAGGGAAAGCGTTGGATAGCGTAGGGGTTAAAATTACTATTCCCACTCCAAATAGTGCAACAGTAGGGAAAGCGTTGGATAGCGTAGGGGTTTAAATTACTCTTCCCACTCCAAAGAGTGCACCAGTAGGGAAAGCGTTGGATAGCGTAGGGGTTTAAATTACTATTCCCACTCCAAAGAGTGCAACAGTAGGGAAAGCGTTGGATAGCGTAGGGGTTTAAATTACTATTCCCACTCCAGTGGGTGCAACAGTAGGGAAATCGTTGGATAGCGTAGGGGTTTAAATTACTATTCCCACTCCGAAGAGTGCAACAGTAGGGAAAGCGTTGGATAGCGTAGGGGTTTAAATTACTATTCCCACTCCAAAGAGTGCAGCAGTAGGGAAAGCATTGGATAGCGTAGAGGTAAAAATTACTATTCCCACTCCAGTGGGTGCAACAGTAGGGAAAGCGTTGGATAGCGTAGGGGTAAAAATTACTATTCCCACTCCAGTGGGTGCAACAGTAGGGAAAGCATTGGATAGCGTAGGGGTAAAAATTACTATTCCCACTCCAGTGGGTGCAACAGTAGGGAAAGCGTTGGATAGCGTTAGGGTTAAAATTACTATTCCCACTCCAGTGAGTGCAACAGTAGGGAAAGTGTTGGATAGCGTAGGGGTAAAAATTACTATTCCCACTCCAGTGGGTGCAACAGTAGGGAAAGCGTTAGATAGCGTAGGGGTTTAAATTACTATTCCCACTCCAAAGAATGCAACAGTAGGGAAAGCGTTGGATAGCGTAGGGGTAAAAATTACTATTCCCACTCCAGTGGGTGCAACAGTAGGGAAAGTGTTGGATAGCGTAGGGGTAAAAATTACTATTCCCACTCCATGGGTGCAACAGTAGGGAAAGCGTTGGATAGCGTAGGGGTAAAAATTACTATTCCCCCTCCAAAGAGTGCAACAGTAGGGAAAGCATTGGATAGCGTAGGGGTAAAAATTACTATTCCCACTCCAGAGAGTGCAACAGTAGCGAAATTAAATACTTCATATATTATATCAATAAATATAAATTAATATGTATCAAAAATTAATTAAAAGTAATTACGAATTTAATATAAATAATAATTAATCAATTAAAATTACAAATTAAATTTAATTATTACAATTATTTAACTATTAATACAAATTAATTACAAATTAACAATTAATAATTTAACATTAAGAACATTTATTTACAATAAATTCAAATTAAATTCAATAAATTGAATTTGATTTATTTAATTAATTATAAATACATTACTTCCCATCCCATTCTCCTATAAACCCACAACCCACTACAGAAAATAAATTATTAAATTGACATATTTAGCAATTAATCAATTAAATAAAATTAATTAGCAATTCTAATTTAATTAATTACCCATAAAAAATTAATTAACAATTAATTCTACAGCAATACCAATACATATGTTTGCATATTTAATTAATTATTAATAAATTACTTCCCACCCAATTCCCCTATAAACCCACAACCCACTACAGAAAATAAATTAGAAAAATTAACATAATTAACAATTAATCAATTAATTTAAATTAATTGCCAATTAAAATTTAATTAATTACCAAATATAAATTAATTAACAAATAATTAAAAATTAATAACAATAAATAAATTTACATATTTAATTAATTATTAATAAATTACTTCCCACCCTATTCCCCTATAAACCCACAACCCGCTACAGAATTAAATAACGCAAAAATTAAAAAATAAAAATGTCATTAATTATTATTATTTATAACATAAATACACACTTTTCACACATATAATAACATAAAAAACACTATAAAAATTCAATATTATTAAAAATTAGATAATTTTAATAACCTATATTATATACTTTAATATTTCAACTGTTTATATTTTTAACAGTCGATATTACTTTACTTACCTTAAAAACGATATTTTTGATGTCTATATTCTGTCCAGTCGATATTTTGTCCAGTCGATATTTAAAACTCGATTTTATGTCCAGTCGATATTTTGAAGTCGATATTTTGACTGTTCACCGATGGGCCCACCACCAATGCTGTTCTTTAAATATGCTACAATGGGAAACCGCTGAGAATAGTGCAGGGGGTTGTGGGAGATAGAGTCCCCAGCGGCCGTTCATCGCGATGGCGTACCCCGTGCAGTCCAGGCCGAATCCAGGCAGCTCCCAACAGCCCTGAGCACAAAACAAACGGGCACTGCCCCTTCCACTGCAGGACATCAAACAGGCTCAGAGTTTACTCGTCCTGGGCCTTCTATGATTACTCCCCTTTTGATGTAAAGCACATGACATTCGACCACTAATGTGGCTATGCTGGTTAATCTTTATTATAATTATTATTTGCACATCTGGGTCTTACACACCTGCACCCATCACACCACTACTTGCTGCATCTTATTGTACGATACCTGCACCTCAGTGGGCATCACACACATCATAACACCACTTCTAGTATAAACTTAGAACAAACACAACACCCCCCCTAACCACAGACCTTACATGGTGGAGTAAGTGCTGCAGCACCCCATATAGGGATAATAAGCGTTATACACATTCAACAATACAATACAATACAGTACAGTACATTGCGATACAATGTATGTTCATGGGCATGTGGGTAGGAATGTGGCTTTTGAGATTGTTTAATCATAGGTGTGTGGGTGCAAATTGGTGTTTGTGTGGATATCTAATGATTCTTGTGTAATCATAAATTGAGTTGTGAAAGTGGGCATATGATGTTTACTGAATTGCTCAATGCATGATAGTGTGTGTTAGCGTATGATGTAATACATTATGTTTTGTATTGTGTGTTTTGTAGTAGAGTGTATGCAAGGGGATTAAGTAGAGCTGGGAAAATGTAGCAACTTAGCACATAAGCTTCTTTTCTTTTATTTGTTACGGTGAATTCACAAGTAGCATTTTAGTCAACCTAATACCCACAAGTGCGCACCTTGCATACCATAGGCGACGGACACCGCTTGATAACGTGGCTCATGCAAGCCCTTATTGGCACTCCGTAGGTGCTTGAAGAGGGACATTGGCCACATCTTGGTACAGAAGGAATGGGATGGTTTTATTCTTCACTCATTTAAGTTTTCCATAGTGCTAAATGTCACTACATCCATCACAACATTCTGCACAGGGCTTACCTCACCCCGTCGAGGCTTAACAGAATATAACCTCAAACTGCCCATAGTGTCAGGAGCCAGACACTGACATAGCACATGGCATGGCACACATGGTCTAGAACTATCCTGTGGCTGCAGATTGTAGCGCAAGGTAACAAACACATTGGCTGACATAACAGGCAATATTGAGCTCTACAGTATGGTGAGCGGTGTCTTGAGACTGTTTAGGCTTAGGAATGCACAAAACACTGCAAATTGCTTTTTAGAACCTGGCTATGTTGATGATGCGATGTTGATGAACCCCACAGGCTGGGTCTGGTGGCTTAGTGGACTAATGGTCCATTGTAGGGGCCTGTGTTCGACCTCATGGTCACATGTTGAAATCCTGGTGGGTCCACTTAGACTTTCATCTTTCTGAGATTGATTAAATGAGTACCAATGAGTTGGGTAATAATAAGCATCTGTTTTTTTAGCACCAATATACCCTTATGGGTGAACATACACTTTACAGATACACGTTATGTTCTGCAGGTTCATCACCATGAACCTCAAGGCTACTGCGCTGCCCGGCTGAGGACACTGGCACATGGTGACACTCAAGTGGGGCAAAGCTGAGATGGTGGCATTCCTGTGGGAGGAAACAGGAGGGCTGTGCAAGACACCCATTGTGGAAGACTGGAAAAGCTTGTTGGAAGACTTGCAGGCACCCCAGGAGGAGCCTCCTGTGCACGAGTGAGGTGCTCACCTGGCTTATGGAATGTATTGGACTGCAGGAGCTTGCATCTTTTACCCCTTCATCTGATTGTTCGGGGTGGGAGGTACTGTGTAAGGAGGTGGTGGGGAGTGGGATTGTATTCCTCATGTGCAGAGATTTCTGAACACAGGAATGGGCATGTGGCTCTGGTAGACGTGGGAACTAGGGGCAGATGTACGACTATTTTATTTTGCACCTCGCAATTGGCGACTAATTGCAAGTCGCAAATTGTGAGTCGCAAAATAAAATAAACAACAGTGTGTTTAACACTGTTTGCGATTCCCAATGGTGTCGCAAATTGCGAGGCTCATTAATATTAATGAGCCTCTCGCAATTTGCAAGCCCATTGGGAATGACAGGCCCTCCCAGGGATGGTGGCCTGCTGGGCTCAGCAGACAACCATGTCTGGGACTGCTTTTAAATAAAGCAGTTTTATTTTTCAAATGCAGCCAGTTTTCCTTAAAGGAAAACAGGATGCATAAAAAGAAGAAACCTTTTTGTTTCATTTTTGTAAGGGCAGGCAGTGGTCCCTGTGACCACTGCCTGCTCTTAAAAAATATTTTTGCATGTATTTGCAAAGGGGTAGAGGTCCCCTGGGGACCCCTTCACTTTTGCGAATGCATTACTACCTATATGATATAGGTGGTAATTGCAATTGTTTTGCTCCGCAATTGCAATAGCAAAACATTGGTATATGGTTTTGAGACTCACTATTTGGAAGGGAACTCCCCTTCCAAATAGATAGTCGCAAACCACAAATAAATGTGACTCGCTAAATAGACTGTGTACATGACCCATGATGTTTTTGCATGCTCAATCGGGTACGCAAACCCATTTGCACATGCAAAACAGGTTGTACATCTGGCCCCAAAAGGACAGTTTCCTTGACTATAGGCCCTTTTGTGTACCGCTGTCATTTTTATGGCTTATCGTTCACTATGCTCTGTTTATTAATTTAATGAATCAATGGCTTTGGACAATCCCGGTGTAGTACGGCATATGTGTAATGATTATGGTGGGATATTGCTGCCGTGATATGTGCAAATTTTAAGCATAAACTTTGCTGTGATGCAATAAAACTCAATTGAAGATGGTTAAAAAAAAATAACATGTTAGTCAACCTTTACTTTCTTAATTGTTTAAAATCTTGGAGTGTATTTATTGTTAATACATGTACATCTTTAAAAAAGAGTTAACATGGTACTGATATCTATTTACAAAAGTTATTTCATAGCTGAAAGCAAAATAGGAGAGTATTTCAAAGTTAGTTACACACAATTTTACTGAGGAAGAACACTTCACTCCCTCCCCAGTACTAACCCAGTGAAAAGGGTTTGGTGTAACAGTAACATACTGATTTTTGACCTTTTAGAAAGAAGCTTTATGTGTTCTTGGTTTATTATTCAGGTTTTTTTTGTCAAAATTAAATCTAGTTTTAACTTTAAGTGTTATATTCTCTCAAAATATAGTAGTGTTTTTTTTCTAAACCTTTGCTAACTACAAAAGTTCTGATTGAATTTTAATCAACCAAGCTGATAGTGGTTAATGACAAATGTACGATTCATGTCATGATAAAAACAGTAGGGTTCATTTTATATTTATTAAAAAAAATAGTATGATTCAACTCATGTCAAGCTTGTGGGTTTTCTTGTGATTTGAGCTGCGACTCTTGTTATATTTGTACTTTGCTCTAATAATATGTTGCTCTATGTAGGAGTTTTTAAAGTATATGCTATCTTTTTTTTTACATCAAATGTCTCCTATTTTGGCTTGGACATCAGAGGATGGCTTCACACAGTGTTCCTGAAGTCTGGATGCTTGAAAAAAGCTAGTTGCACTTAACAGAGCAATGTATTCATAAACTTCACTTAACAGCAAATTTGGGTTGCCCTCATGTTAAGATACAGTGTTGTGGAACTCATGGTATGAGATGGATAGCAATAGGTCCTACATTATGGGCTATCCCAAGACATTACCATGATGCTGTAATTATTGTAAATGTAGGTTGAGGTGATCTTAAACATATCTATACTTAACACATTTGTTTTGCAATAAAGGAAACCTTTGTCACCTTATATAACATATACCCCAACAGTTACCTTATTTTTCGTGTTTTGCAAAGTGCCAAAATTGCCTTTACCCAACCATGTACAACCTTAAAATAAAGTGTGGCCATCACAATATGAGCTGTGTTATATGTGGACACCATTTAGAGATTACCACTTTAGATGTAGTTACCATGGAAATATAAGATATGACAACCCATCTCATTTTGACTGCTATAGTATTCATCTTACAAGCCATAGCAATGGTATATTTGATCATACTCTGCAGTGTGCTGTACGACATGTTCATAATCATCCCCATCAATGTGTGTCCAGACACACCTACTAATCGGTCCAAATGGCTAAGCTTTCATTAAGAATGTAGATATTTTTAATGTTATAAAATTTCAAGGTTACTTGCTGTTCACAAATATTCAACGTTTTCTTTAAAAAAAAAAAGGGAAAGTAAGTGCACTTTGTTGTGTCTACCTTTAAATCAATTACAAGCCCAAAGAGAACCTAGAATGAAAAGAGAAGAAAAGAAAAGTGCACATTGAAGGCGTATACATAAAAGTGTTGAACGTTGAAGAAAGCATCAGTAACTAGAGAGGCAATGAGCACTACATGGCTCTTTGAAGAATCATCATTCATTGCTACTTTCACCATGATGGTATATTTCTTTGCTGCACTTGTCCCAACGATGAGGACAAGCGTGCCAATAACTATTGAATATAGGGACATATTATCAAGCAACGGCATTAACATTATCGCCGCTTTAGCGGCAGAAAACTGCAGCTAAAGCGGCGATAATGGGGTTGATAATACGCCCTTGATAATTCCCATAGAAGCCCATGTTCTGGTGTTGAAATGGGCTTCTAAAGCAGCGATAATTTTAACGCCGTGCTTGATAATATGCCACATAGTTTGAACTAGCCGGCGTCGGATGCACCTGTCTTAAGGATTGTGATCCTGAATATGTGATCAAAGGAAGGAATCACACCAGAGTCTATTGGTTCAGCACTGGTTCTCATGTCAATCACATTTCTCATCCCGATTCTGTTTCTCGTCCTGTGAGAAGCATTCAGATTTCACATGGAAGGCTTTAAAAGGGAAATTTTGTCAAATGTTTTGTCATTGTGGGGCCCAAATTGCAGCTATGATGATGTTTACCGCAGCTGAGAACATCACCAAATTTATGATACATAACTCCATCAGCAAATTTCTGATATGCAAAAGTGTAAAAAAAAAACGTGCTTAGCTTGCATGTGGTACAGAGTGAGGAGACATAACCTTTGGTAATTATTGAATGTTACCCAATTCTGCTGGTGTTTCTAGCACATCTTTACCAAATGTAGCCACACTGCAATGTCAAAATCAAAATTAAGAAATGAAGCTTCCAAAATCTTGCAAGGAGTACTGACGGTTGGTTTATCTACCCAACAATGATGTCAAAGTTCAATTTCTTGTGGCTTTTAAATACTTCAGGACTATTAAGGAAATTGGAAGCACTGAAAACTCTCTATGGTTTATTGCTATGGCAATAAAGGAGAATAGGAAGCCCAAAATGAAATGTTAAAAGCTGTTACCAATGCACTTTCCTATACTAAATGTTTTACCTCTTTTTTCATTAACTTGGTTTTTGAATTATTTTTAAATGAGTAGGTAATTTATTTATGACTGTAGAATATTACCTTTTTAAACTGTTTTGATTTCTATAATAGTTTCCTAATGTTTTTAGCCTCACTAAATAGTGAACATTGGGGCTGATTTTGATTTTTGGGGTTAGGTTACTCCATTGCAGATGTGACGGAGTACCCTGTTTGCTAAACTCATAATCTGTCCCTCTCATTTAGGAGGACTACCAATATTCCTCTGACAGCACCCTTGTTAGATCTATTGATGGAATATTTCCTCCGACTGGCTGACAAAGATGGGGCCGTCAGAGGAAAGACTTTACATGATACACCCCATTTAGGGTGGACAGTGTAAAGGCTTTTTCTTACTGCCAGAAAACACTGGGTATGAGGGGCAGTAAAAAAATAATAATGACACTTACCACCAGGGTGAAATCTCCCAGGATGTGGAGGACACTAGTCTTTTCATATTTTTCAAAAACACACTCCCAGTATGGGAGTGTTTTTGAAAAATGAAAAACTATTGAATATTTTGATGGCTTTCATGGTTGATGGTAACATCCATCAAAACTTTCATACAATGAAAGGAACAGCCATAACAGAGGTTCCTGTCAATGTACATAATTGTCTGCACGGCTGGCGGGGAACTCAAAATGTAGTGGATGGGATGTTCATCAGGAAGATGGAGTAAAGTACTCCATCACCCTGATGTACATTAACACATACGACAAACTAGAAATCGAGCCCATTGCTTCCAAAGTACCTGGGGCCTCATTTATGAGAAATTACGCATTGCTGCATAAAAGCAGCGATGCGTCACTTCTCATTGCGCACTCCTTGCGGCATGATTGATGCATCATATTTATATTATGACGCATCATGTTGCAAGGAGTTACAGATACGTCAGTATTTCTGACGTATCTGTAGGCGCAAAAGTGACGCATTGCTGGAGTGTGTCATAAAAGTGACGCAACTCCAGCAATGTGTACTTTCACATGGGCAAGTCCCATGTTGTTAGGGCCTGCGTTAGTTTTATGCCTGCCATGAAGCAGGCGTAAGATTTTGACGCATTAGCGGTCAAGAAATGGCACAGTGAAATCTTATAGATTTCACTGCGTCACTTCCATGACCCTCTCTTGCGTCAAAACGCCCCCCCCCTTGTATATATTATACCTGGCGCAGGTATAATATGGCGCATGGGTTTACAAAGTGACGCATCTACCTAGATGCGTCACTTTGTAAATATGGCGCAACAAGGCGCATTTTTTATGCCACTTGTGCATCACAAAAAGTGACACACCGGCGGCGTAAAAGTGACGCACAGCCTCATAAATGAGGCCCCAGGTTCATTTGTCAGTCTGTTTTCCCACGAATATATAAACAATTTCTTAGCCATTTTGTCAATTTTTTTTCAAGTGTTTGCAAAATACTATTTTTTTATATCTCTAGACCTGTATTACTTGATTACTGTTTTTTAATCAGTTACAAGTTTGATACACTGCAAGTCAACATGAAACTGAAAAGTAACTTAAAAGAACTATATGTCCTTCCAAAGTCATTCGTAGTTTTGCATTGCTGTAAGCTCAGTCATAGGTATTGTGAAGGAAGGATCGAATTTCTAGAGCTTTACACTATCTCTCACTGGTGAATGCTGCAAACTTCAGTGGCAAACTGCATCCAATGCTCCTGTTTCTTTGGGCAGAAAAACAGTGACTACATCACTTGACATTTTGGGGCCAATTTGGATGTTGCTTGGAAAGCCGCCGACTGACATCCAAGGTTCAAATCAGACAGCCTTCTTACAATGGAAGCAAAAACAACAAGTGTTGGACGGAATGTTGCAGAATGGCAAAACATTCACCCCCAGTCACAGATCTGGGTTCAATCCATCGTTATTTTGTTCACCACACCACCCCGGTTCAGACATGGCCATATGCAAATCAGTCTTGACCCTGTGCCTCATGGGAACAGTCCAGGCTGAACTGCCAAGCCATGTCTTCCCTGGTCCGGAATTAAGCATCCAAGTACCGGTTTCTAGCTATCAGCCGTCATCAGCCAGGATAGTTTGATTCCAGTGGCATGGAGAGCATGGGACTCACGTCTGAGCATACCCGTCCCACTCGGGGTGACAAATGCAAGAACAACAATTGATGGACGGAATGTTGCACAATGGCAAAACATTCACCTCCAGTCACAGATCTGGGTTTAATCCATCGTTATTTTGTTCACCACACCACCCCGGTTCAGACATGGCCATATGCAAATCAGTCTTGACCCTGTGCCTCATGGGAACAGTCCAGGCTGAACTGCCAAGCCATGTCTTCCCTGGTCCGGAATTAAGCATCCAAGTACCGGTTTCTAGCTATCAGCCGTCATCAGCCAGGATAGTTTGATTCCAGTGGCATGGAGAGCATGGGACTCACGTCTGAGCATACCAGTCCCACTCGGGGTGACAAATGCAAGAACAACAATTGATGGACGGAATGTTGCACAATGGCAAAACATTCACCTCCAGTCACAGATCTGGGTTTAATCCATCGTTACTTTGTTCACCACACCACCCCAGTTCAGACATGGCCATATGCAAATCAGTCTTGACCCTTTGCCTCATGGGAACAGTCCTGGCTGAACTCCCAAGCCATGTCTTCCCTGGACCGGAATCAAGCATCCTAGGACCGGTTTCTGGCTATCAGCCGTCATCAGCCAGGATAGCTTGATTCCAGTGGCATGGAGAGCACGGGACTCCTGTCTGAGCATACCCGTCCCACTCGGGGTGATGAATGCAAAAACAACAATTGATGGACGGAATGTTGCACAGTGGCAAAACATTCACCCCCAGTCACAGATCTGGGTTTAATCCATCGTTATTTTGCTCACCACACCACCCCAGTTCAGACATCGCCATATGCAAATCAGTCTTGACCCTGTGCCTCATGGGAACAGCCCAGACTGAACTGCCAAGCCAAACAATGGATTTAGGCCCAGATCTCTGTACTGGGGTGAATGTATGACATTGTTCTGCATTCTGTCCATCAACTGTTGTTTTTGCATTTATTACAATGGAGGCGGTTGGATTTGAAACCGGCCAGTAAATCCGACGGGCTCAAGGAGCCTGTCTGCCAGTTGGAACCCGCACATAATCCCCTATGGATGGCGTTTCCTCCATGGGGATTATGATGTCAGTTTCTGGCAGGCTTTTTATGTTGGGCTTTCCGACATGAAAAGCCTGTCAGAAAGTGACGTTGGGGACCTTAGCTGAATCCCCATGCCTCCGTAGCCTCCGGTTGGGGACTTGTGCCCCTCTGTATATTCCTGCACCATGTGTACACAACTTCCATTTCTCTACGGTAGCATGTGCTGAGACTGGTTACTGACCACAGCACAAGCTCCCACAGAGAAATGTGAGTCTGCGACTGCACCATGTGCAACAGCATCGAAATAATGCAGTCGGGAACGCCGACCAGAGCTCAGTTGTTCTCGATTCTGCAATGGTGTCCACCATCATAATCAGCCCCTTTAAGTTCTAGTAGCAACAAAGAAACATATATGTTTTGTTTCTGAACTACCAGAGTAAGTCCAATGAAGAGGCTCTCCCACATCCTGGATTTGGTATTTTTTTGCACAACACACAAATGCTAAAGAGTGAATGATGGTAAATATGACTTGAAATGTTAATGGTCAGGTGTTAAAGTGTGATGAAATGCCTGAATACCATTTGGGCACAACAGTTATACTGGAACCCACCACTGGCATACTATTAAGTGCAGTGTGCCTCAACAGATGCAGGATGGTGTGAGAGGACTTACACATGTGCTTGGTGTCGACTGGCCGCCACAGACTCGAGATTCTTCTCAGTGTGCCTGTGGTCTGCAATATCTGTCTACCTAAGTTCTGATTGGGCAGTGCAACTGATGATGGGTTGAAGAATTCAATTTTCATGCTTTGTCAATTATGTTCTATGAGAAGTGACAGTGAGTGAAAGTGCAATGCTAGGCTTGCTGTTTGAAAAATCTAATTCCTTATCCTCTAACACCTCTCATTTCTTATTGGCTGCTGATCCAGTTTAAAGATAGATGGAATTTATTTTTGACATGCTGTGCAATAGTTTGTGAAATGTTTAAAGATGATAACAAAATAAACTTTAAATTCAAAAATATTGGTTCCACTACATGGTAAATATATGAAGTCATAATTTGATATATTTATTTTTATATCAAAGAAATGACATAGTGCAAAATCTTCGTTATAGGACACTAGTTTAGTCGCACAAAAGTACAGTTACAGGTACGCTTTGCGGGTTAACATTACATGGCAGAAATAATACAATAAATGAACAGTATCATATCATGTTTAGGCAGTACTTTGTACCCCCCCACAGCCTAGGAGAAGGAAACACAGAGCACATTCCGGAGTCTATCTGCATATCCCTGAACCTCATATGTTCATGTGGTGCAATAAACCAACCCAGAGTTCTCAGGATCTAGCTCCTGGTTCGCAATCAATTACGATTATCAACACTCACAGTACGGCTCTCCTCTCCAATATTCCCTTCTCCACTGTCCCCAGTATTTCTATAAACACTGTACAGGGCCCAGAAATTCTTGGGGTGATTGCGAGGGGGAAGGAGTTCACTGTAGTGCTCCGTTTGGGTGCAGCAATATAACACGTCCCTCGCCCATTGTGTAGACATGGGAAGCGGTCCTGGATCCAGCAAATCGCAACTCTGCGCTTGGCCATTAGCAACCCCATGTCTACCAATCCCCTTTGGTATTAGTTTTGAATAGCCTAGCAGCACCAGGGCCGGTTCCGGGTGTAATTCCTGCCCATTAGTGCTGTCATCTCTGAGAAGACATTTTCCCATTACCTTGCAATGGCAGGACAGAGCCACCACAAATGCATAAAGTCAGCTATTCTTTGGGTGCAGCGCTCGCATTTGGGGTCATCTCTGAGGCCATAGCGGTGGAGTCTTTCCGGGGTATAATAAACCCTATTTAGGTATTTGAAGTGGGGCAACCGGTGTCACCCATTAAGGGAGACACGCTTCATGCTGGTACAGCAGTACGTCCATTTCTTGTCATCAATGTTGAGGTCTCTTTGCCATGCCAGGTGGGCATTAGTAAATAATTTCTCTCTATATGACAGCATTAGGTTGTAAATTCTGGATACAAGTCTTGTTGGTTCCTTAGCTTTTATGACTAGTGTAAGGATATCTAGCTCCGGGCGGATCTGCCAGGTCACTTCCCAGAAGCTGACCCAGCGCATGTCTGGTCCTGTGGAACTGGAATCTGGTGAGGAGAGTGGGCCTAGCGTCCTCCCTAACCAGGCTGTCCCAGCCCCTCGCCGTACCGTTCACAAAAAGGTCACCTATTGTTCTGACCCCCATAGAATTGAGCGCTTGCACCACACCTGTGTCTCTGCACGGAGGTAATCACTGGCACCATTCCAACGGGGCGGAAGAGTACATGAGAGCCCCAGGCTGTACCTTAAGGAGGTGGTGCCATGCATGTATTGTCGTGTTGACTGAGTCTAGTATACAGGTCTTTCGGTGTGGTGGAGAAAAGAGCATCATGGTCAGTGGGTGAGGGGAGGTCACTGCTCTCTCGATGTGCAAATAGGGAGTGTCGAGTGGGCCATGTATCCAGTGATAAGCGTGTGCACATTGTGTCCCCCTGTAGTACATTTCAAACTCAGGTGCACCCAGGCCTCCCATATGGTAAGGCAGTGTGAGTATTTGCCATTTAACCCTGGGTTGTTTGCCCGCACAGGCCAACTTGACCATTAGTGAGGTGAGCTTCATGAAAAATACACCCGGCAGAACCATCTGGATGTTGGTAAAGAGGAACAGGAAGCGAGGCAAGACAAACATTTTCATTATAGAAATTCTGCCTAAGAGCGACAATGGGAGTCTAATCCAGCTTTCTACTTCATCCTCCAGTTTACTAATCAGAACTCCATAGTTTTCTTTTAAGACCACTTCTGCATCGGAATGAATTTGGATACAAAAATATCTCACCGGGTCTGTTGTCCACTGCAGCAGTTAGTCGGGGTTAAACTGGGTTGTGGCAGGGGT
The DNA here is from genome assembly GCF_964261635.1 of Lissotriton helveticus. NCBI lineage: Eukaryota > Metazoa > Chordata > Amphibia > Caudata > Salamandridae > Lissotriton > Lissotriton helveticus. Next base: position 946,610,429 of record NC_136063.1, read on the forward strand.
AAGGGGAAAAAGGATCAATTTCGGCCAATTGACACGCAGTCCGGATACACCACCAAAATGCACAATCTCTCGGAGTACAGAAGAAAGATGCTGTTCAGGGTTGCGGACATATAGGAGGGTATTGTCTGCGTAAGTCGAGACTATGATTTCATAGCCTGGGATACCAATACCTCTGTACCTGTGATATTCGTGAAGTGCACAGGCTAAGTGTTCTGCCACCAAGGCGTACAGAATCCGGGAAAGCGGACAGCCTTGTTTTGTTCCTCTAGTAATATTTATTGAGTCAGTCACTAAGTCACCGATTTTTATTCTGGCTGTGGGTTTATAATACAGAGTACCTAGTAGTTGTAAGTATACCTCGCCCAGCCCCGTTCTCGACAAAACCTGCCTCATGTTGGGCCATTTGACAGAGTCGAAGGCCTTTTCCATATCTAGAAAGACCGCGACTGCCGGGACATCAGGCTTGGTGTGTTGTAGCACTCCAAATACAGTACGAGTATTATAAGTGAGGTTGCGGCCCGGGACAAACCCTGCTTGTTCCGGAGCGATTAGCGCTGGAACCACCGGTAAAAGTCTATTCGCCAATGTCTTTGCGTATATTTTAGTGTCTATGTTAAGCAGAGAGAGAGGGCGGTACGACGAACATTCCTCTGGAGGCTTGTTCGGCTTCAGTATGGCGACAATAATTGCTTCTCTCATAGAGGGAGGCATCGTGCCTGAGATGCACATATCTTCAAAGAGAGTGGTGAAGTGTGGCAAAAGAAAATCTAGGTAAGCCTTGTAGAAGGCAACAGTCAGGCCATCTGCTTCCGGGGCACTACTTGGTTTCATGCTTGCAATCGCAAAAGTGATTTCCTCTTTCTCTATGGGTCGCATCAAGAACTCACGGTGAGTTTTAGTAAGCCAGGGTAGTTTGATATGAGACAAGTAATCCAGTATGTCTTCTTCCATACCTGAACTCCGAGAGGTATATTGGTTTGAAAAGAATTGGCTAAATCTCTCAGCTATGTCCGTGTTGGTAGTGAGAGACGCCCCTTCAATGGATTTGATTTTTGATATGGCAGCGTAGTCCCGCCATTTTTTTAACAGGCGGGCTAGCACCCCTCCTGGGTGCTCCCCCTCTCCGTAGGAGCGAGCCATTGCGTATTTACCAAGGTGTTTGATCTCAGTATCAGCGACATCTTTATATTCCTCTAGCTGGGTTTTGATTTCCCGCAGTAACTCTTCATCATGTCCCACTATTAAGTGCTCCTCTAAACTAGCCAGTACTTTTTCCAAATCGGCAAGCTTCCTATGCAATGCTCTAAGAACTCCTGAATGCTTAGACATAGCAACACCCCATATATAAACCTTGAAGGCTTCCCACACAATCTGAATGCTCTCCACCAAACCAACATTTTTATCAAAATATAGTTTGATCTCGTCAGCTAGCTCTTCCATGAAAATTGGATGTAGAAAGGAGTATGGAGGGAACAGACATGTAAATGGGGGAATAATTTCCTGGGAAGTCATAATTATCAATAGTTTTACAACACACACAGCCACCAAGTCAATACATATTTAGGAAGATAAGGCACCTAAAAGCAAAGAACGCAGATTCTGGGTATCTGTTCACCCTGGACTGAAATAAAAAGTCACAGATTTAGGCCAAGCGAGATGAAGTGCATGCCGGGCACAAAACCAAGTTTGGCTACCTGAGGATTATACTTATGAACTGGGTGCAAGGTCTGTTGGGCGTTGCCTTGCAAGGCTTTACCTCGTCTGGCATCAGTTCCAATGAGGCAGTTTAGAGAGGCTTTGTGGGGTTTTGCATTGCTTCGTGTTGGTTCTGATGAAGCTTTCAGCTGTGCGGCGAGGCTTTGTGGGGCTTCATGTCGCTTTCCATAGGATTTGATAGGATCTTCAGTTAAGCCATGAAGAGTGCTCTATGATGCCAGCCAGGGATCCAGGACTGGGGAGGCACCTGTTGAGGATCAGAAACTCACTCCAGCAGAGGCCTTGAGGAATCAGGCAGGTCCAGGCAGTTCCAGTACAGCAGGTCAGCTGCGTGGCTGCAGGGAGGCCTCTGGAGCTTGTTGTGTCACTGTAGCTCAGGGCAGGAGGTCAGCTAACAGACCCTAGGAGTCACTCAGGCAGCCTGTGAACAAGGAGAGGGTCCTCTCTCTTTCAAGCAGCAAGACAGACCTTAAGCAGCAGAGCTGTCCTCTTGAGAACAATGCAGACCTCAAGCAGCAGGGCACTCTCCTGAGAAACAAGGCAAGCACCAAGCAGCAGACCAGTCCTCTGGTAGTACAAGGCAGTATTCGGAGCAACAAGGCAGGCCTCAAGCATCAGGGCAGTCCTCTGGTGAACAAGGCAGGCCTCAAGCAGCAGGGCATTTGTCTTGAGTTCAAGGCAGTGCTTCTGAATACTTCCACAGGTCCAGGAGTGTACTGAAGAGTTGGTGTGAGGGTCCAATATTTGTACCCGGTGCCATCCTTTGAATTGGGGGAAACATCTAGGCTACCCCCAAATCTGATTTTAGAAAGTTTCTTCCTTATCCTGCCAAGACTCCTTGTAGTCTATGGTAAAGGTTTATTTGTGCGGTGCTGGAGGCAGCCCTGTGAAATGTAAGTAGGACAACGGAATAGCTCCACTTCAACCGTCCTGACTGGATGGCCCATTCTGGGAAAACAAACCCCCTTTACTAGCCTGGTTGGAATACACAAAGGCCAACTGCCAAGCCATTCATGATCATAGGACCCTGGACAAAGGCTGCAGCCACAAGTGATTAGGACACGAAAAATCCACCTTCCTAAAGGTGGCATTTTCAGAAATGTTACTTAAAATCCGACTTTACCATTAAAAAGGACTTTAAATTGCAATTAATATGAGTCCAAATTTGACATTCCGTAATATGTTCCCAATCAAAAGGTATCAAATTGTAAATGTAATAAGGTAACCCAATGTTATCCAATGGGAGAGATAGGCCTTGCATAAGTAAAAAATTAATTTAGGAGATTTTTCCTACCAGGACATGTAAAACACATGTCCTACTTTTTAAATACCATGCACCCTGTCCCGTATGCTGTTTGGTGCCTACATTTTGGGTGGCCTATATCTTTTTAAAAGGGAAGGTTTAGACCGGATAAAAGGTTTATTTTGCCAGGGCAAATGGTGAGTTCAAACTGCACTACAGGCTGCAAACGCAGGCCTGAAACATGTTTTAAAAGGCACTTCAGTGGGTGTCACAACGAGTGAGGCAGATCTACCAGTAGCATTTAATTTACAGGCCGTAAGTACATGTACTACGATTTACTAGGGCCTACCACAAAACATTCAATGTGCCAATCAGATGCAAGCCAATTGCATCCTGTTGTAGGGAGAGAGCACAAGCACTTTAGCACTGGATAGCAGTGGTAAATTGCACAGAGTCCTAATGCCAACAAAACACATTTAGAATACAAGAGGGGTGAAGGCAAAACGTTTGAGAGTGATGGAGCGAGGTTTAGAATGAAATTTTGTTCAGACTCGCAAAGTTAAACCCCCATAACATATGTAACCGCATTAACAGGCATGTGGTGAAAAGTATTAACCAACATAGTTTTAAAATGCATCTACACAGAAACACGAGGGACTAACTTATGTGCTCTATGTTGCAGTAGCAAGTACGTTGAAAAATAATAAACTAACCTTGTCTATTGTCTTTGTCAGTATTAAATGCGGCTGTTTAATTAATGGCATGTGCTTATTTATGTGCTTATGTTATGTCTTTTCTGTGGCAAAAACTCGTGGAGGATCTTTGCGGCCTAAATGAAGAAGGTAGATATAAATGCTGCTTTGTGTGCTGAAGCTAGGTAACATAAATTAATGGGTTAATAATTAGCAAAAGTGTGGGTAACAGAATGGGTTTCAATACTCTAAATAATTAATGTCTTATGTTTGTTTAAATAATTGTTTCCGAGTGGGCCTAAAAATGGCCGGCAGAGATGGAGAATGTGAAAACTTGACCAGAGTGAAGACTTCACTCATGCGCAGAAAGAAGAGCTTTTTGCTGAACAATTAACGTTTAATGCAGAAGCAGTTTTTGGTCGAGTTGAACGTGCTCTTGGAGAAAAAGGTCCAAGGACAGGAAGTTCGAATGCCTGCCAAGATTAGGAAGTAAAGTTTTGTGCTCGGGCGAATGTTTCATTTTCGAGGAAGCTAGAAGGATGGAGAATCTAAGAACAATAGGGCTTATGATGAGGCCCGGACTTGGTCAGGAGTGAATGACCTAATGGTGGACTGACATGGCTCAGCCAATAACAAGCTTGGATTTTTGGAAAAGAATGCAAAATGAAGTTACTTTAGCTAGATAGAAAGGTATAAAACCTGTCCCCATGGGCAGGAGGTCGCTCGCCGCTTCTTCTTGCTTTCCGATTCCTGAAGGGCGTAACGTGCTGTTGGACTCTTTGGCGCACGTAAGGACAGCAGTCTTTAATGACTATTATTTTTAGGTGAAGAGAGTTTTAGTCAGGAAAAAAATGGAATTTAGGGAATGGAAACTTTATTTTGCTTTAATCATACTAATTGATTTGCCTTTAAAATGTCAGTCTATAAGTCTTTTCCTCAATAAAATGCTGTTTTCACTTTGCTAATAAAATAAAGAATCTTATTTGAAAATGCTCTTTCTTTGAATAATAAAGTAAATAAAATTAGATTTTGAAACGACAAGCTGGTCTTGTTTATTCATGTCTAGTTACCATTAGTTGATTCATTTGCCTTAGTGACTTAATTGAATGATAATTGTTTAAAATACCATGGTAGGAAATTATAAACTGCAGTTGTATATAAATATGTAAATAGATTGTGAATAGCTTTGATTAATTAGGTCACATGATTCAGTCGCTCAAAATTGTCTCGTTAGTTTATGGGCCTGTGTTAATGACTTATGATTAATGGTGAGTATTGTGGTGATAGGTAGTGTTGGTAAGACAGTTTTTCAGTCAGAGCGCTGGATTAAGAGCTAAGTCACACAAATAATTCTTACAGTAAGCAATATATGACACTACCTTTATAGTAGTCTTTTTCATGATGTTAAAGGTAATATGATATGTAATCTTATCTTTAAGATTATTTACAATGGATGCAATCACCACCATGATTTACTAGTTGAGATTTCTTTGTGTATGATTTAAAATTTAAAAATGCATGATATCTTCTTATGTACTGCTATAATTGCTGTAAGGTAATACGCATTGCATTTGGTGTGTGAGATATTGTTAAACCTTAGAGAAATAATTTGCACAGGAACAACAGAACGTGAGAAGCTGTTGTTCAGCTCTCTTGTTTAAGTTACTTCATACAGCAAATATTGAGCAAGAATGAAGTTCGCACTAACATGAAACTCAGAATTTTCAAAAATTCTGGTATCTGTTATTACGAGGTGTGATAATACTGCAAATCTATCCCCACATTAGTTGGACTGGATCCCTACGCGTGTGGAACTTATGGTTCTAAGGGGTGTCCTTATTTCTTAGTGCATAAGCCAACCATTGAATTAGTAACTACTTTATATTATTTGGCAGAGTCACATAATACAATCATATCCACTTATTTTTAGACTAGATTTCCAAGATAATTTCTGGAGAACAAGGAATTTGTTATAATTCCCTTTATTTACTGGGTTTACTTTATAGCATTCCACATACCTCCTGTGGTCTCTCACGCTCCCTTTCCCCCTTCTTTTTTCACCTATTGGAATGTTCCTACAGTTGAGCCAGAGGCTGCCTTAGAATGTGGCCAAGGCAGCCTGACTGGCAGAGTTTATAGTCGCTGGGAAACAGAGGGGCATATTACCAAGCAATAGCGATAATTATCGCTATTGTTTGGTTAGAGACAAAAATGTACCGCTGAGCTGCGGCGATTTTTATCGCAAATAAACCTTGGTATTACCAAGGTTTATCGCAAATGCGATAAAAAAAATCGCCCGCAATGCATGAATATCGCTGAAAAGTCAGCGATATTCATGCATTACCGAGCTAATGCTCTTAGCCATGTTATCCACCTCCCATTGGATAACATGGCTAAGAACTGATCAGGGCAGGTGTTAGCTTTTGGAGATATTCGCGCTTAGCGCGAATATCTCCATAAGTTGGTAATAGGAGATAGCGATGTTAGCGACTGTTTCCAGTCGCTAACATCTTGGCACGCCCACTTTGCATGTCATTAGTGATAAATATCACTGACATGCAAAGTGGGGCCCAAGATGGTCGCTATCTCCTACTAGCTGTCGCTAACTGGTGTTAGCGACAGCTAGGTAATAGGGAGATAATTTTATGTCCGCTTTCTTGGCTTTTAAAGCCAAAAAAGTGGAGATAAACCCCCTTGATAATGTGCCCCAGAATCCCATACATATTAGCCATGAGGATGGGGCTAACGGTCCTAATAATGTTTTACTTTAAACAAAAGGAGTCTTGCTTTCTTTAACCTCCTAAGCATTATGGGTGTACTGTTCTGTGTAATACTATGCAGTTTTACTTCATCTGTCAGTTTACTGTTTTTGTTTTAAATAACGTATTGATTAATGCCTGAAATTCACATCCAATCCTGTCTTTTGGCGGGAACATATCTAAGTAATGTGTATTGAATTGTGTACTGCTTTCAAAAGTGCACTGTGTACGTTTGCATTCAACAAAAGAAGCAATCTGGAAGGGATTATTGGTGTGCAAACAACACGCCTAATGTATCATGAATTCCTTACTCGAGACCACGTTTTATTTGATAGAATAATTTGAAAGATGCCTTTCATTTTAACGCCAACATGGCACTGTGTATGTTGGCATTAATATCTGCCTCCATTCTGTAGACACGTCCTTTGCTAAAGATAGCTCACTGATTAATATTTGAACAAGCAGAATCTGTGTAAATTGAGGATAACATGTTCCACTCAAGTAGCAATTGATTCAGTCGTTCGTTTTATGGGAAGATATGGGGATGATTTGTCTTAATTACACACAGCATAATTTCTGAAGTGCATTTGATACATAATCTTCTGTATGATTTCACAAACAATATATTTCCACTAGCATATTTACCCTACGCTTTGGATTTTACAATTTCGAAAGTCTTTAAAGTATGTGTGTGGAAAGCTGACCATTTTATCCTTGCTCAGCTTTATCTGCCTGCAACTGTGTTTTTGTCGGGGCAATCAACACCTCCACGTAATTTTGTATTTTCTTCGGAGCTCATACCTAAGTTCGAATAGACATGGGTAATATTGAAAGAGAACTCCAAAGTTAATGGTAGGTGGCATTTGATCCCTCAATAGGCCCTGTGGTTGTATGGTACCATGAAGATGAGAAGCTGCACTGCCTGAGTGTAAGGAGCATCTCCTAGCTTATCAAACTACATTAATGCCCTGTGGACTGAGAGTTATTTTATGGAGTCATAAGGCTTTATATCATGTTGACCTGGCCAAACACGAATCTTCTCTGAGACTAATGCATTATGGGAAAATCCAGGATGTCCCCAAATCACCAAAGGGCTGTGCCTTAGAGGGATCTTAATCCTGCTGCCCTGGATACCCAGGCCTGCTAATGAGAGGTGGACAGCAAAGTGATCTGTAGAAGTTTGATGAGTACCATTCCACTTTGGGCAAGTTGCCTTTCCTTGAGATCTATAATTTATTAAAGCTCAAGTTTGTTTTTGTGAGCCCCACTCTGCTTAATACTGGATGTATCCTCTGAAGGTCAATGACATCAAAGGGTGTAAATATTTATCTCACTCTCAAACACTAAACAGGCTCTAATTTGCCGTAAAGCTGCTAGGATTAAAAAAGGAATGGGTAATACAAAATTAAAACAGATTTTCAAAAAAATATGCCCCTCAGGAGATCATGGTCGATGACGGGCACAAGAACTAGGCTGACATTCAGGCAAATAATTTAGACCTTAGACAAGATTTTTATCTTTGCACGGGGTCACTTCTATTCTAACCTAGCTACTAGAGCAATTTCAATTTGTCATTAAGGCAGATTCTTGGCAAATCCCTCTACTAGTCAGCAAAGACCATGACCTTTCATTCGTCCATCTTAATTCCAGTTTACACCTTCTAGACTAGATTGCCTCTGGGTCAGTATAGATAGGTGTTAGCAATGATGCAAATGTCAGGGTTCCCTCCCCCTAAGCAGGTCAGATATCCATGCCCTAATCATTGCCTTTGCTAAGAATATTTTTTATGGATACAGCAGTATGTTTGCTTTCTTCATGGATCAGTTTCAGCTGCAGTTCTTTGGTGTCTGGTGTCTGGTGTCTTATTCTGACAAACTGCCATCGGTGACATTTGTCTTGGGTGCAAATGCCGCCACAATCCTAAATATAGAATGGGATGACCCTCTCACTTAATAGCGTTGAACATTTTGTGATTAAATGAAAAAAGTTTACCTTTAACCCTATAAAGAATACAAAAATCCCTTTAACTCTGCCTCTACTAGTAAGTAGCGCATATGAATTTCAAACACATCCTAATGATATTGTTCATCCCTCGCATTGTTTGTGTAATACAGTACATTTACGAGTGATGCCTGTTAGGCAAGTAATAAAGCCTTCGATCAAACCCAGCTTTGGATTAAGTTAACCATATCCCTTTACCCTGACCACACAGAGTCCATTGGTGCTTGCATATTACATGTTACAGAAATATTGCAATCTTTGGACACACTCTCCAGGATATTATTATCAGTCAGTCGATAACTTTATTTCGGCCACAACGGACCATAAAAGCACATTACTACATACATACAAACAACAATCAAGGTAATAAATAACATAGAACAATAAAAAACAGTCATATATTCAACATTTTAGCAAGTTAAAACTGCGCTTTAGCCATCCCATGATAAAAACAGAATCAAAGTTCAGTGAAAGTTATCGATATTAGTCGCTAAGTTAATAAAGAAATTCCAAGTACCCAGATATATCAATACCTGGATACATTTCTTTTAACAGGAGACAAGTATACAGCTCCACAGATAATTATTTTTAAAAACTCCTACGCTTGTGCCACATCCCATCCAAAAAACACGAGACAGCAAATACAATAGGGGGATGGGTATCATACTTTAAAACCCTAAAAGCTTGGGAACAATGTCTAAAACCCAAGTTTCTACAAATTGGAATTACCCATCGTTTGCGGGATGCATTATATGAAGGGCAAATAAAAAGACATGAATGTCAGACTCTAGCTTATATTTACACGCTGGACATTCGTTATTCTTTTCACTGTCCCATTTGCTAATAAATGACATAAGAGGGAGAGTCCCCAATCTAAATTGCATGTATAATTTCCTAGCCGCTGGTGGGTAACTCAAGTCTAGGAATTCTTCTTTTTTATATTCCGCTTTCACTTGGAGAAACTCTATTGTCAAGCGACCAGCTGTGGAACTTGCTTGGAGGGTTGAAAAGTTCTGGTGCCTATAATGTCGTACCAGATCTGCCCTACTTATTAATGGGCACGCTATATATGGTGCTTCCTGAAGCTCCAGCCTTCCTATTCTATTACTAAGTGCCCTAATGTGACTGAGCCACGGGATTTTCTTGCTGCTCAAAATTGGCAAAACCTCCCTAAATTCATCTCTGTAGGACAATAGTACTGGGACTACCCATAGCCTTCTCCAGTACATGAGTGGCCTTAGAGCAACTTCCTCCTCATTGGGAAATAACCCCAGATCCATGCCGAGGGGTACTAAGGGTGTGCTAGGTGGAAGTCCCACCACATTCCTTATGAATGCATGCTCTACCTTCATGAGGTTGGCGGGCCTACAGTGCCCCCACAATTCAGCCCCATATAGGGTAGCCGCCCTAGCCTGTACTTTATAGATTTCAATAACAGGGGCAAATGGCTTGAACTTGGACAGTATGTACATTTTCGTTATCCCCCACCCCCCGCTGTTTGGGTTAACTTTATGGATGCCCTTGCTAATTGGGTGTCCCACTCCAGCTGTTCAGATAAGGTAATGCCCAAATATTCAAAAGTCTTCACTCTCTCCAGGGGAAAACGATCTAGTGATGGATTCGGGCGAGTAGACCTAGGGCGGTTGAAGATCATAAATTTGGTTTTAGATAAACTGATCTCCAAACCTCTTGATATACAGAAGTTGGCGAAGCCATCCAGAGTGCGTTGTATGCCCGTTGATGTTTTGGACAACAACAAAGTGTCGTCCGCAAACATCAACGCCAGCACCCTCCCCTTGACTAACCTTGGAGCATCACTATCTTTAACTCCAAGTAAGTGGTCTATAAGCCCATTGATATAAATACAAAATAGAGTAGGGGTCAAGACACACCCCTGGTGCACCCCCTGTTTCACCGGGAAATGTGCTGACAATTCTCCATGCTTCCCGCACCTAACTTGTGCGTAGGTCTCCTTATGCAACCTCACAAACACATCCAGAAGGTATGGTGGGATTCCAAGATCATGCAATTCCTTGCACAACTTTTCTCTAGGGACTAGATCGAAGGCAGACTTCAGGTCAACGAAGATGAGGTAGAGGCTGCCACCTCGACACTCACCGTCTTCCAGTATAAGACCTGAAGTTTAAATGTCTGATCAATAGTCGATATGCTCGTCCTAAAGCCAGCCTGAAAGGGATTCAAAATCTCTTTCTCCTCAATCCAGCCCTTGACTCTATCTAGAATAACCCGTCCCATAAGTTTTTGAGTAGTATCTATTAGGCTGATAGGCCTATAATTGGACGGTAAGAGAGTGCAACCTTTTTTGTGTATCGGAACTATCTCGGGCCCGCGCCAAGTATCCGGTGGGTCCACACCTTTTAGAATAGCATTAAACAGGGCACACAAATACGGACCCCAAATTTTCGGTTCCATCCGAAAAAGATCCCCAGGAAGCTTATCTAAACCTGGCGCTTTATTTGGTTGTAATTTATCAATGTTGGATTCTACTTCGCGTAAAGTAATCTCACAGACCCCTTCCAAGGGATTCGTGAGCGGAGAAGAAATACCGTCATTGCCAGAATTAGCATACAATGCCCCAAAGTGTGCTTCCCAGACTACTGGGGCTATGTTAGGTTCTACAGCGGGTCTCCCCTCCCTGCCCCCAGAGCTGACTATTGCCCAAAAAGTTTTCAGATCTTTTTCATGGAGGGCATTCCTAAGATCTTCCCACTTGTCGGCTTCCCAATTTTTCTTTTCTAGATGGATAATCTGCTTATACTTAGTCCTGCATAGCTTATTTCTTAGCCTATCCTTAGCCTTTACTGCAATTAACAGTTCTGATTTAGCTTTACGACAGTTAGCGTTGTACCAAGGGTGGACTGAGACAATTTTCGCCCTTTGACTTCCCACCGGATAAAACACATCAAGCAATTTAGATGTCAGCTGTGTGTGGATTTTTAAGGGCCTTTCCACCATCCCCGTTTGTGTGTCCATAACACCAGCCTCACCCATTTCTATTAGATGTGGCAGGACCTGTTGGTAGATATTTGCCAATTTAGTTGGAGATCCCTGAATATAACTCCACTTTACTCTCCGCCTGTTATTAGCTAGAGACAATACATTTTGTGCTGGGTTAAGCGCTGGCGCGGGGTTAGACAGACCCAGAGTCCCCGGTTTAAGAGTCTATACTAGGGCGTTATGATCGCTATCTTGTCTCGAATGGATCTAGAAGTCCAAGACCCTATCCCATGTTCTGGTTTCAACCATAATGTAATCCAGCAGCAAATTTTGCCCTTCTCTATTAAAGGAGGGCAGGCCTGGTCTATCCGATTTAGTCCTCCCACTGCATGCCCTAAGTGAAGATGCCAAGGTAAGCAAATTTATTTGTAAAACCAGTGGCGTCCAAGCTCTGACAGGTGGAATCTGAGGATCAGGTGTATACCAATACTGATGCTCATCAACCGGGCCATCTGGGATTGAAGTAGTTAGGGGCTCGAACTGACAATTAAAGTCGCCCCCTACTATCAGAACAACTGCTGGGTCGAAAGTCAGTATAAATTGTCTCAGATATTCAACGGCTCCGTATTCCTGCCCATTCTGTACTGGCCTTGAGTAGACATTAAGTAGGGCAATTTGTATATTTGTGGGCATAGTTAGGAGGACACATTGTACATCCTCAGATTTTGTTAGAATCTGCTCGACTTTAGCACCGAGGTGCGTACCCAACCTAATACTTAAGCCACCCGAGGGTCTTCCCCTACCCTTCATGGTGGCCAATATATTAAAAGGGGCAAAGCCTGTTCTCTGGCAGTCTTCCTGAGCCCACGTCTCCTGAAACAGGAAGACATCACCGTTTTCTGCGAAAGAACCCCAATCTGGACAAGATAGTTTATTTTTAATGCCAGCCAGATTCCAAGAAAGAATTTTAATATTAGCATTAGCCTCCAACACTCGAGTGTTCCGGTGTACCATAGTGTGTCTATCATCCCCAGCTGACCAGCCATCAAGATGCAATCCAACCCAATTGTACTCTGCCACCCCCTTCCCCAATTCTATGTCGGAGACCTCCCCTAACTACTAGAGGAGACACAACTCTAACTACACCATTTGGTGATGATGAGATGCCAGACGGCACACCAGCATCTCCCTACTACTACCCCCCCCCCTGTATTTCTCCTGTTCTCATCAGTAGCTCCCTTCATTGAACTCTCACACCCCTGTGAACTATTTGGGGAAAAAGTCTAGTCGTAGGCCACAAAACCCTCGCGAGCCTCCAACAATCCCAGCTTATTATCGAGGGGGACTAAATGGTGGCTACTCCTCAACTGTCAATCTACCTGGTCCAGAACACTGAATCTATTGCTTACCGGAAGAGGAATTAATAGGGGGTGTTATTGATGTCTTTGCCCCAGTTTCCATTGCCTGTCTGGACTCTAAGTCCCCAGCTATCCGGGTTACCCCAAAACTGACCTCTTCTCTTTGTGTTGGGAATGAGGTTATTGGCAGTGGTAGGGTAAAAATAGGTTAGGGGAAGGGACTGTATTTGTGTTGTTGGCCGTGCTGGATGCCAATTACAAATATGCTCAACAGCCCGCCTGTTTCTGAAATTAATCACAATACAGTCACCCTCAATATTTTTCTTTCGTTGCCCTACCCAATTTACTCTAAGGGCAAAAAGGATTTTGCTGGATGCCTGTAAGGGGAGTGGCCTGTTATAGTTCAACCAATAGATACATTTTTAAGATCAGTATATGACTCATCTTTGCCTTGGTTCAAAACAGGAACCCACTAGTACCACAACATACGGTGTTGATTCTGCGGGAAGATCCATACATGGTAGTACTATCTTTGGTGCATCAGTAATCACAGCACTCTTTACTGGATCACGCTGTCTAGCCATTCTCTCTGAATCGTGCAGATAACGTTGCTGGGTTCGTATTCTCATTTCCTCTACTCCCATCATTTGCCACCCTTCTGCCCTTTGTTGTAACATTTATCACAGCATTATCACTAGTTAAAGATAGAGGTAAGTTAGAAGGTGGATTAGGAGGGGGCTGTTGGGATACATTGTTAGGAACATAAGAATTGCAAACTACATTTATAGGTCTATCTGGCCTCTCTGGATTCCCAGTGCCCCCTTCTTCCCGCACAGTATCCTTAGCCTGGTTAGAAACAAAAAGAGATTCGAAATGCTAAAGTCTTTCCTCTAAGGAATTGAGTCTATCATAAAGGGGAAGACATGAATTGGTAAATAAAGTTTTCATTGTGGACCAAAAGTCTGTTCCTGTCTGGATTAAATTACCATCGCCACAGTTTGGTGTGGTCGTGCTCACTTGTTCGAGTGGCTGACGTCGTTCAGGGCTAGTTAATGTTCCAGTAGTCGTCGAATCCCCGGACTTGGTACATTTTGGAATTTTTGCTTTTTTATTCCTCTGGGAAGCTCCTCCACGCTTTCTCTTGGTTGCTGGCTCTGGTTCGCACGGTTTAGCCGCCACTTTCGAGGTAGAACTACATACAGACCTCGTTTGTGCTCTTGGAATTGTGGCACTAGCATGCTCTTGATTTTGTAAGAGAACATGCGGTATAGCTGGTGTAGCGTCCAAACAGGAGGAAATACTAGACGGGCCCCCAACATCTTGAAGTTGCTGGCTGCCACTGCCTGTGTTAACAGGAGAGACAATGTCTAAAATAGGAGGCTGCTTCGGTGAAGTTACATGAGCCAGCCTGCCCATAGATGACCGTTTATAAAAAATGGGCTCCTGTGATAACCGCTGTTTGGTCAATTCAATTTCATGGTCCAATATAGAAGATGCCCTGATTAAGAATTGATCCAGCGATCCCACTATCGACCCACCAGGTATGGCATTATCACAGTACAAAGTGTTGGATTATTTTACCATTATTTTAGGCTGCTGTATGGTATTTAATCAAGTGTTGTGTATACTTGATATACTTACATTTTGCACTACATATTATACTTATTTAAATGGTGATTCCACAGATAATGTTTTGTTGATTCATGATGTCAAATGTGATTCCATCAATGATATCATCAATGATATCATCTCAGACGATGTCATCAGTGATGTTAATTGAGATATTGTCAGTGAGCTCATCGATGAAGCACTTTGAGATGTCATCGATTATATAATGTGTAGGCCTGACTCAACAAAAAATGATGGCTGCGTAACTTGCTCAGTTCGTAAACTTTGCCAAATTTCTGAAACAATGTCATTATGCTACGTCACATATGTGTCATTTGCAGGTTAATTTTGTAGCGAGTGTGGATGAATAACAAAAGCGGCAAGGATGTGAGGAGTTGTTGCTTGTTCCATGTGTGTTTTTCTGACTACTTTTTTAACGCAAAATGCTCCCTTGCATCAAAAATTGACATGAAGAATTTCACACTAAAATATAGTACTAAACTACAGATTGGCATTTCACATAACCATGCATAATTTAACACCATTTTCCAAATCTTTCATGTAATTATGCAAAATCAAATTACTTTAATTTGACATACTTTGTAATATGTATGGTCATAAGCAGTGCATAATGGGTACATTTCATTATCTTCAGTTATTGATCCCTTGTTATGTTTATGTTTGTCCTGTTCCTCTTAGCTGCTATAAAGATACAAAGTTTAAGTCCCTAGTTTGAATTTCATGAGCAAGATAAGGGCCAGTCTGATTAATTGTTGTTCTCATATTGATGATTTTTTGTATTGACTGTTTTAAGTGATATATTTTTATTGTATTTTATAAACTTTGGTATTCTAATAGATAATATTCTGTTTAACTTTGTAATGCTTTTAATATTCTGGAATGTATTTTATGTTTGTAGGATTCTTTTTATGATGTTACTGTATCGGCTAAATAAAAATAATTTTGGATTGGATTGAGTGTGCAGATTGAGGGCCTCATTTATGAGAAGTGATGCATCGCTGCGTATAAACAGCAATGCGTCACTTCTCAGTGTGCCCTGCTTGCGACATGATGGATGCAGCATATTTACTGTGTGACGGATCATCTCGCAAGGAGTTACAGATACGTCAGTATTTCTGACGTATCTGTAGGCGCAAAAGTGACGCATTGCTAGAGTGTGTCACAAAAGTGCTCAACTCCAGCAATGTGTCCTTTCACATGGGGGAAGCCCCTTGTGAAACGGCATGCGTCAGTCTTATGCCTGCTGTGAGGCAGGCGTCAGATATTGACGCATTTGTATTCTGGAAGCGGGCAGTGAAATCACATAGATTTGACTACGTCACTTCAAAAAGGCATACTCACGTGGGAACGCCCACCCTACATACATTATACCTGTCTCAGGTATAATGTAGCGCAGGGGTTTACAAAGTAATGCATCTGCTTAGATGCGTCACTTTGTAAATAGGGCGCATCTGGGGGCATGTTTTACGCCATCGATGCATCATAAAAAGTGTTGCAAGGGCTCATAAATAATGCCCTGTGCTTTTAGGTTCCACTGGGGGTTTTAGCCTGGGTTCTGCATTGGAACCATAATTCCACATTTCCTGTGTATTTTTGCTGTGAATACTTAAATTATAGCTTAAGCACCTCTATAGTTAAAGTTATGTCAGAGTGTCCAGTGAAAAGGCATTTTTTGTTTTCTTATCAGTCGTAATGCTTTTTATTTAATCTGAAGAAATTTTTCAAAAATCAGTACATCCACTTTAGGTTCCTCAACACCAGTGCCTAATTTGAGCTGGTGATTTTCGGTGCTTGGCACTGACACTTTATAGCCACATCAACACTTATGCCAACTGCCACACAGTGGCGCTGTTTGTGTAAACTAAAGAGGAGCAGAACAACAGTTGTTCACTAATTCAATTTACATTGTTAACACCTGATACCTACCACCCAAGCCATTGTTAAAGCTTTGGGGACCTCGACAGTCTGAAATATCACACTTGCAGCAGTATGATGGTTAAGAGTTATGTAGGCGCTGTCTTTGGCAGTGCTGACAGTGGCAATATGTGATGTACGCTTCCGTGGCCTCCTGACGAGGATGCTGACACTAATTATTTTTTTTATTAAGCACTGCTAATGACATGTTTCATGCTGAACGGTCAAGCTGAAGGTCCCAAAAGTGACATTTCCCATTTTATTTTCCGTAGGATTCTTTGACCCTCAATACAAACAAAAACAGCTGAATACATTTGCACCAAACCTGGCATTCAACAGATCTTTATTCAAAGTAGTGTCCTTGCTTGGTTTGGTTTAAATCGTTTGGTCGTTTTTCAGAAATAAACATTTAAAAATTGTTCCATTCTGGGCATGACAAGGCTACATTTTAGAGGTTTTTAGAGTGTCCATCACAGAAAAACTTTCTGTTGGGAAAAAGCAAAAAGGAATAAGAAGCAGGCTGAACGCATCGTAAACCCTTGCCACAGAGAGGGAAGCGTGAAAGAAATCCCATGACAACTAAATAAATCTTTATTTTTTCAATGTCTTTACAAATCATGCAGGATTAATGAATTAAAGAAGGTCTCTGGCTCCCACCAAACACTTACAGCCTGAATACGAGTTTGGCATTTCCTTCAGCAGCAGCGGTCCTCTGCCGTCCTCTGTAGGATTGTCAAACCAGTGTGCGACCACCCACCAGATCAGGAGTTAAATCCTGGTCTCACCGGCGGTGTTGTGGTGGTCTGACCACATCAGTCTGCAAGTCTCATAGAAGACTGTTTAATGCAGACCAATGGCATCAGGCCATCAACTGCACCTTCTGTACAGTGTGGCATACATGCCACACTGTGCAGAAAGTGGGGGTGCAAATACAGGGGAGCATTTTTTGTGCTCATCCCCAGGCACCCCTGGGCCCTGATATGGCAGAGGCCCTATTATGGCCCCCTTAGTTGTCTCACAGCCACACTTTTCATGACGAGGGTGGTGTTGAGGCAATTCAATATATGCTTGACAGTGCCACTCCGGCACCGCCACCATATTTCTGCCTCTGACCACTGCACGAATGCAATGGGATCCTGGTTCCCTGACGTTCTCAGTGGTCCTTTGGCGGTCCAACCACCGGAGTCGTAATACTGTGAGCAGTTCTGCAGTGGGTCAGTGAAGGGACTACCACCACAGGTTCGGTGGTTCTATGGAACTCGTAATTATGCCCTTAGAAAAGCATAAAAAGGAATAAGGCGCAGGCTAAACCTATTGTAGCCCCTGACCCATTTGGAAGGGGGGCTAAAAGGAAACCCATGGCAACAAACTAAATATTTAATTTTTTTATCAATGTGTTTCCAAATTGTGTGTGCTGCAGTCCTGATTTATGGAATCTTCCTGGATACAGCAGGCACTAAGAGGGTCCAGTTTCCACGAATCCAGCATTGAATTCAGAAAATCTGTTAAAAACAAATAGGGAAAAGGTGTTCAGTTCA
This sequence comes from Lissotriton helveticus, assembly GCF_964261635.1. Lineage (NCBI taxonomy): Eukaryota > Metazoa > Chordata > Amphibia > Caudata > Salamandridae > Lissotriton > Lissotriton helveticus. The sequence continues at coordinate 946,628,237 of NC_136063.1, forward strand.
CAACTGCTGCAATTGCCTACCAAGAACTGGGTTTGGGTGCCTTGTGGCCAACTAACATGATGGTTGGCCACATGCTATAGGATCTGGCTGCTATGGCCATTACCTAATGCACATGGCTAAAATCTATGTGCTGGCTGCTCTGTAGTGAAAAAAGGCTGTGAGTAGTGGGAGTTGACTGCAAATGGTGAGTAGAGTGTTCAGCCTAGCAGCAGGTCTGTCTCTGTGATCAACCACCACTCTGCACAGCAGAAGAAAATACACTGTGGTGGCTGAGTGCTCATGGTTGCGAGGGCACATGAAACAGCTGCATGTGGTATATGAGCAAACAAAACTAAAAATTCACTGCAGTAAACTTTTTGCCTCTGCTGTCAACCACCCACCTTGCCTGAAACAGTCCGAGGGGACTGCCACACTTGCTACTCTCGCAAGCCAGCTACAGACAGCGCGGGTGCCAAGGACTACAACTCCCAGCGTCCCCTCTGTGGCGCCCACACACTGCGTCACAGAGAAGCGCCAGGAGGCACTTTAAAAGCGCTCAAGGGCTCCCGCAGCGCGGGTTCCTCCAAACTTTTTGCCACTGCTGTCAATCACCCACCTTGCCTGAAACAGTCCGAGGGGACTTCCACGCTTGATCCTGCCCTCACGCTACTGCCGCAAGCCAGCTACAGACAACGCTGGTGCCGGGGACTACAACTCTCAGCGTCCCCTCTGTTGCGCCCACACACCGCATCACAGAGCAGCGCCAGGAGGCGCTGTAAAAGCGCTCAAGGGCTCCCGCACCACGGGTCCCTCCAAACTTTTTGCCGCTGCTGTCAACCACCCACCTTGCCTGAAACAGTCCGAGGGGACTGCCACGCTTAATCCTGCCCTCATGCTGCTACCGCAAGCCAGCTACAGACAATGCGGGTGCCGGGGACTACAACTCCCAGTGTCCCCTCTGTGGCGCCCACACACCGCGTCACAGAGAAGCGCCAGGAGGCGCTGTAAAAGCGCTCAAGGGCTCCCGCAGCGCGGGTCCCTCCAACTTTTTGCCGCTGCTGTCAATCACCCACCTTGCCTGAAACAGTCAGATGGGACTTCCACGCTTGATCCTGCCCAAACGCTACTCCCGCAAGCCAGCTACAGACAACGCGCGTGCCGGGGACTACAACTCCCAGTGTCCCCTCTGTGGCGCCCACACACCGCATCACAGAGAAGCGCCAGGAGGCACTTTAAAAGTGCTCAAGGGCTCCCGCACCGCGGGTCCCTCCAAACTTTTTGCCGCTGCTGCCAACCACCCACCTTGCCTGAAACAGTCCGAGGGGACAGCCCTGTCTTTGTTGTTTTTGGCTATGTGCTCCTCGAGGGTGAGTGTGAGATCCATGGTGAATCCAAGTGATGTGGTTTTCAGTGAAAGTTGAAGATTGAAGCTGTCAAGCTTCATATCACTGAGCAATGTTTGTGCTAATTCTTGTTTGTTGTTTGTTGGACCTGACACTCTCTGCAGGGTCACACCCAAACGTTTTACCTTGATCCCTCCTGGTTCATGAACTTATTTGTGTTGGCTTTAGGACCCTGGACATTTTACCACTGCAAACCGGTGCTAAAGTACAGGTGCTCTGTTCTTAGACATAGTAACATTGGCTTACATCCAATTAGCACATTGTATGTCCTTAGTAAAGTGGTGCTATATTGCTACATGTACCCAGGGCCTATAAATCAAATGCTACTAGTGGGCCTGCAGTACTAAGTGTGCCTCCTATTTAAGTAGCCTTTTAAAACATGTCTCAGATCTGCCATTGCAGCCTGTGTTCGCAGTTTTAAATTGTGATTTCCACCTAGCAAAATAAACCTTTTGCGAGGCATAAAACTTTCTTTTTAATGCTATAAGTCACCTCCAGGTTAGACCCTAGACAGACCATAGGTCAGGGTGCGTTGTATTAATAACGTTGGACATATATTTTCAATTTTTACCTGTCCTGGTAGAGAAAGGCTTTCAAATTCCTTGTTCGCCATTGCAAGCCTTTGCACTCTTATAGGATAACATTGGGTTACCTTGTGACATTCAAAAAGTGATAGTTTTAGCTTAGGAGCAGCTAGAAATGTCATTTTTTGTTTCTAATGAATTGTAATCTAAAATCCTTTCTAACGTCAGATTTTAAGTCACAGTTCTGAAAATACCAGTTTTAGAAAGTTGGCATTTGTCTTCCTTAACCATTTGGTACCTATAACCTGTTTCCTGGTTCACATGACTAGGTTTCATTGGCAGTTGGCCTTTTATGTATTCCTCCCATACAGCCACATAATGACAGCCTGGATGTTGGCAGGGTGGGCCATCCTTGGATGATGTGAAGGTGTGGATATCACCTACCATGCTTGCACTTCAATGTCAGGCTCAGCTCACATTCAAAGGACTTTACTCTAGTCTGTTGTGCACCCAGAATGATTGGGACAAGGACCAGAAGGCAGGAAATTCCAGATACCTCTGTAGAGGGAAATCTCCAAAAACCTTTTCCCAATGTCAAGAGGGAACGCAAGTTATAGAAATGTGACCCTCAGACCCACTCTTCATAATTTAAACTCAGTCTAACACCTCCCTGAGGTGAAGACAGTTCTGTGCCCAAGCAAGATGCTGGTTGGATTCTTTCCTTACCCATAACAAAATCCAAATAGTTCATGGGTCCTTGCTGTGGTATTTACATATTCATCTACACTCCAGTGAGGTGGGTAGAAGCTATTTGATTTTTTCTTAACCTTTGAAAATGTCTAAGCAGCACCTGGCTCCTTGATGTTGCACAAAAACACACACCTGTGCACCAGAAGGGGCCCCCATGTGCTGTTTAAATGTTATCTCATCCTCACACAAAATATAAAAAGCCCCTGGGTACCTACTGGGAGGCAGACACACACATTTGCAAACATCCAGGATGCAATTTGGATGTTTTATTATCCTCAGAAAAAATACAAATAGAACCTTGCTGGGATGCACATCACATGTTCCAGAATAGTGTGCTACTCGCCCAAAAGCACCCTGAGCCCATAGAAAAACCATACATGTCTCACAGAAGACCAAGGAACAATGGTGGGATTCAAGCCTTAGTGAGGATATGTTCCTGTGCCAGAGAGACAAGGGGGAGGGGGAATTGTAATGCTTTGGAAAAAGAATTGCTAAAAGTCTGAAAAATGTCAGGTTCATAGTGTTCTATTGGCCAGCCAGTCAGGGCAAACGAATCCTGGCTTCCGCCAATAGCTCAATAGAGTCCTGAGATCATACAAATTAAGAAATTAGAGAGTTTCATACTTTCCCTATAATCTGGAGATTGATGTATGTAATCAATTGAACTGTGCACCGCAAGCAGTGAATCTGCCACAATTGTGTGTATTGAGATACAATTACATAATTGATTGTTTGGACTACATTCCATTGGAAAATCAACACATATTTAGTATTGCTGAAATCCGGACATTCAAGCCAGCACTTTCCTCATTAGGGTGATGGGAATTATGTTTGTACATTTGAGAAGTGTGACAAATATTGAGAAGATTTATTAAGAAAAATAAAAAATATCCACATTTTCTCATTATACCTCCATTCTGCAATGAGGTATTGATGCAGGGTTTGTACCAATACAAAGCCCTCAACGTGCTGAAAAAACATACAGTTTGTATGGCTGCATAAATAGACCAAAGAAGTACAGAATACTGTGAAAGTGCTAAATGATAGTTTCTCAATGTATGTGAGCTTCTCTACATCAATGAGGCATGTATCAATATGCAGGATATTAGTGGAATTCTGATTTTTGTGGATAAACTTTTTTGCTGCCTTAAGACATCCCTGAAGCCATATTTGCTTGGGTTAATTTAATGAGTGCCATTCTTCATTAAAACGAAAATTCACGTTGGCTATGAAAGCAATCATGCTTTCAAATATGCATATACATTTGAAAATGTAGTGTGTGTCTTTCAGTACTCTTAGGAGCAATAGAACTACGCCAACTGAATGACAGTTCCTTCAATCTGTAACTTGGGGGATATAACCTTGGCCCAGGGAGATAGTTACTCTGCATTTCTTTGTTCAGTTCTCCTCCAATTTGATAACGTCCATCAGCCAAAACAATAAAAAGTCTCAACTGAAGAGAGAAGTACTTGGGGAGTACATATTTATTTCATCATCAGATGTGCACATTAAAACATTACATTCTCATGTGGTTACCACTGACAGAATATGGACACATCTAACTTTGAACCCTTGAAATGCAAAGGAGATACATCTGCACTTCCTATCCTCTCAGAATGCCACTTTCTGTTTCAGAAGTAAATGCACTATATAAAATGGACTACCCAAGTAAGAAATGCTTGTAAAATAAATTAAAATATAAATGACAGAAATACATTTTGTTGATTGTGAAAAATGGCAAAAATGCAACATAAATAAAAATATATATATATTCATATTTATTTTGTTTCATTTCTGTTTTTAGGTCCCACCTACGACAGCTCATGCACTACATACACTCTAGTTTGAGATTATTGTTTACAGTAAAGGGCTTACTTATTATTCATTAACTTCATTGTCATCTATGTTGCCTCCTAATTGGCCAGTGCAGCAAGACATCACATCCTTTTCTTTCTGTGGAGTTTGGATGTTTTCAAATGAACTTTAACCACAACATGGTTCCACGCCCTTGAAACCAATCCAGTGTTTAAGTAAAGATTAGCCAATTCAAGCAGGGAGGTGAAAATCACCACCGCTTTGCTTGGCTAAAGTAGAATGGGAAACCAATCCTTTAGGATTCTGATTGGATTTTACTTGAAAGCTCGAAGAAGCTGTCCAAGTTCAAGGAGGAAAATGGGGTCAACATGGCTGAGTTGGTGCCATTAAGATTTTCTTTAGGGTTTTCAATATCTGAGTGTGAGACAGATTAAAACATATTGTAAATGGTCTGGATTTTTCTCTGGAAATAACTGCCAAGTTATTACATCTTGCTATAGAAGCTTCCACAGCTGGGCTATTTGAAGGAGACTCTAGAAGGGTTTGCACCATGTGAATCATTTGTGAGGAGAATTAGAGGTGCCATTAGGCAATTTTGATCAAACTTGACTTTGTCTACAAACTGATCTATTGTTAGCAGATGAGTGCCAAGAGTCCAAGGTAAGTAACAAGAAAGTGACCAGATATGTTGTTCAAAAATTATTTAGCAACACCTAGACAATAAATCCTAAGTGTGAATGATTTATTACACGTTAATTTTAAATTTCAGAACATTATACATGAAAACATTTCATCATGTCCTCCACAGAGACACAAATTACAACATAACACATTTACCAACACAGTGCCTGTGAATAATAATGCAAAATAATTGATAAACACGTATACAAAACATAAACACCGTACAAAATGTTAATGATCTCCAAAAATCATTAGAGGGCACCAGTCCTTATATAACATATGAAGGCACAGGCGGTCATAACCTAATTCCACAAATCCTGCCTGTTTACTAAGCTGAAGACAGCTCGATGTTGGATGGGGTCATTCCACCAATGGGAAATACATTTCTTTTAATCAGTCCCAACAGTGCCCCACAATTGTTCTAGCTTCAGCTCAGAGTCAACGCGTTTCAAACCCTGCCTTGTTCTAGGGTTCTCCTCAGGATGTGGACTGGAAATGGCCTTAACCGTGAAACATAAAAAAGAAAGGGGGTTCGGTGTAAATTAAAATAAGGACCTTGCAATCAATGTGGTACCTATCTTACCACTCAACAATAATTGGTACCTGCAGTGGTCAGATGCTCCCATATAGTGTTAAAATTCCATGGTGAAGTCGATTAAGTCAGATTCTGTAAGTAAATAAACACATAGTGGGGATGGAATGAGCCTGGGCATACTCTAAGTCCCCTGTCTTAGCGTGTTAAGTAAAGAAAGTGAATTCGTACCTCTCAAGATAGTGCAGTATCCTTGAGTTTCAAGTTCAATTACAATAAATCAACATGATGGGATTTTCAAGGGTTCAGTGTTCGATGAAGCCCTAATGAAAAGAAAGGTTACTATTGAGTGCACAAAAAAACGAGGACCAATGAAACTGGCAGACATTGTTTTGACATGAGGATCGTATACTTTTGCATTGAAAGAACTTTGGCACAACGTGTTTGCCTACCTCATAAGCGCTTGTTGTGTAGCAAGGCTTGTACATCCTTCGTTCACGGCAGTGCTCTGCGGTGGGGCTTGTAGTGGTTACATATTCCACGGAGCTCTGGCAGGGTCTAAGGACTTTGGTTATATAAAAGTCAGAAACCGTTGAAACAGTTCACACACCGCATGGCGCATGTAGCACTAAGCGCTTGTCATGAGATGGACGTTCATAGCTTCTCTGCACGCTTCACAAGCCGATGGCACTTGCCTTCAATTTCCTGAATTCTCATTCATCCACTCACCATCGCGGGTCTGCAGCTCTGTAGAAATGCGCACTCAAGCGATGGTCCATTTCAAAGAGTGCCGGCAGTAAAAAACGGACTGGATTAAGCGCCGCAGTGCATTGTGGCAATGTAGTTCGAGTTTTACAAATTACTTATTTCAGACAGTTCGTTCAGACCTCTAATCGACGTTTCGAATCTCATTATGAGAAGTGCTTCCTTTTGAGACAAACGTAGGGCTAGTTCTCCGCCTCTTGGTGAGGGTTTGATTACTGACAGAATTGTCCATTTGAAATCACTTGGAGTGTGATTCATTTGTATGAAATAATTCACAAGAGGAGAAGATAATATTTTGTTCTTAATCTGGGAACGATGTTGGAATATGCTGTGTCGTACCTCCTGGGTTGTTTTACCAACGTACATCTTCTGGCATGGACAAATGATCCCATAAACAACGTTTTTTCACTTGTAATTAGTGAAATCAATGTGTCGCCAAAACATTTTGCCATCTGTAAAAAGGGTTCCCTCAATTGTTGATCCACAGACTGAGCATGTCCCATAATTGTGGTGGCCCTGTACTGTTTGGAGGTTAAACAAAGTGCGTTGATTGTCTTTTTCATCCTGGTTGTTGATGTGTTGATAATCTGCTGGCCAATGCTATATTTCTTTTTCAGGGCGAACAGCGGTGGTCCGACATATGGAATCGCCCCGTCCACCAAATGCCAGTTATTGCGGATGATTTTCTGTACTGGCTGAGTGTGTGGTCCGCATGTGGAAACGCCGACAATACGTTGTGTAGGTGATATATGTTTTTTGGTGAGGAGATGGTCTCTTGGTGTCCACCGGGCTCTTTTCATGGAGTTTCTCAGGAGCTTACGCAGATACCCTATCTCAAGTAGCTTATTAAATAGAGCTTCTGCATGTACCTCGAAATCTTCTATGCTTGAGCAATTCCGCCTCACTCTTAAAAATTGTCCAAAGGGGAGGTTGTTTTTAAGACTCCTAGGATGGCAGCTGCGGAAATGAAGCGCATTGTCCTTGTCAGTTTTTTTTAGGTGAAGGGTAGAAATTAATCCCTCAGACGTGTATTTCATCCCCACATCCAAAAATGATAGCTTTTTTTAATCATATGTCAGACTGAATTTTATGTCGGGCTGCGACTGTTGAGCCACTCATGAAATTCCTTTAACAGGGATGGGCCCTTCCCAGATGCACCACACATCATCAATATATCTTAGCCACTGTTTGATATGGGCACTGTAAGGATTGTCATGATACCCATATTTTTCTTTATATTGGGCCATATACAACATTGGCAATATAACACCCCAAGACACTTCGTTCTGGAATGCTGTAAATTAGCACTAAAAGAGAACTTTTTTGAATATGATGGAGATCTGTATTTACAAAATCATGGTACATCCATGGGCAGTGCTTTTGCTCCTTCAGTAGCAGGTCTATATGTCAGCCACTTTGAAAGCCTACATGTCCTAAATGAGTCTAATCCTTTCTCTTCCAGTATTTTATACTGGAAGAGATACATTGATGACATCCTCCTAATTTGGGACACTAAACAGGAACTAATACCATTCATTGACTGGCTAAATGGGCGTGATCCTTGGCTAAAATTTACCTATATGGCGAACAACTCACATATAGAATTCCTGGATCTAACAATCTTTACTGAAAACAACATCTTACAAACAAAAACATATACAAAACCAACAGCTAAAAACAGCCTTTTATCGTACAAGAGTTATCACCCAAAGCCACTGAGAGATAACCTCCCATACAGTCAATTTCTATGACTAAAAAGGAACTGTAGTAAACACAGTGATTATAAGGACCAGGCCCAAGAACTCAGTGAAAAACTAAAAGTGAGAGACTACACTTCCAGGACTATTTCTAAATGTAAAAAGAGAGCAAATAACCAACCAAGAGAATGCCTCTTACAAATCCATCAAAAAGAACAAGTGCCAGATCTAGCCACCTGTGTAACGACATTCTGTCCATCATCCTATGAAGTTCAAAAACTGGTAAAGAAAAATTGGCACATTCTAAATACAGGAAGATTTGACTGGCCAAAACCGAGATTTGCCAACAGAAGAACGAAGAATCTAAAGGACACTTTGGTACACACCCGTCCGACTAAAAGTAAACCACCTGAGCAAATAAGTGATACCTCGATGACACCAATCACAGGACACTTTCCCTGTGGGACATGTGTTGCATGCAAATCAACTACAACATCAAAAACATCGCAGTTAACAGAGTCGTTGTTGTGGACCCAAAGACAACACGCGAACTGCAACTCCACCCACGTCATTTACATGGCTAGCTGTCCCTGCCAAAAAAGTACATTGGGATGACCTGCAGAAAGGTTAAAACAAGAATAGGGGAACACAAAAGCAATATCAGACAAAAAAAGATTACAACTAAACTCTGTGCACATTTTGTTGAACTGAACCACTCATGTGATGATCTACACTGGACTGTTTTAGAAATGTTGTCAGATAAGTCACATAATGCAGAGAAACTACTCTATGAAAAGGAACAGAGATGGGTAAATCGCCTCCAAACTCATGTGCGGGGCCTTAATGACAATATTCCATGGCACCACTTCACAAAATGAACTCATAAGAAACAACTGAACTTTTTATTGTGTGTACAAATGTGGAACACCATAATATACATTTGCATGGGATCATTACAACACTCTATGAAAGTATAATCAAACATGAAGATATGAAAATCACCACACGACCAAGACATCACACATAGTGTCACTATCGTTATGAATTAAGGTTATATTTATTCCACGATGACCATTTAAAAAAATCCCCTCCATACTCGATTGATAATAAATGAAATGCCAATTGATCCGCTGTATGTATTACACATTATACTTCAGTATAAACGAGATCAGCATAAAGTTGTTGTTGAAAAAAAAGGCACCACCGTTAAGATTGCTTAAATACGTCCTGAACCCGCCCTCCTGATGTCCAGGGGCAGAGTCAGCACAAGTGAGAATACTCGAAACCACGCGGGTAATGGCGGCAGCACGTCTTTCTCCGTCCTTCTCCTTCTAGCGGTAAGGTGTAAGAGGTACGCTTTTTTAACAAAGTGCAACCCTTTTCTGCAGCTTTGCACTTCATAGTGTTATCCCCTGACGAGGCAACACTTTCTCCGTATAAAGGTAAGGCTGATAGAAATATCTTTCTAAAAAACGTACTCGATTTAAACTTTGCAACCTATCGGTATAATTAGAAAGTGGAATTCCCTTATTATTCTGATTTACAATCTGTATTCCTGAATGTTTCTACGAGTAGAAGTGATTTTATATGTGTGCATTTATACATATGATAGTGCAACAAGATTAGAGTGAGATTCCATGTTTGGTACCAATTAATTATCAAAATTGCAAGCTATTAAATACACAGGAAGTATGATAGAGACTTGCCACGTCTTTGTTTTTATAGCGAAACGAGAGTCACGTGAAAAGTCTTCCATACGTAATTACAGGATTCTGATAAAGTCTGAATGTATCTAGAACCCCCTATACTTAAAAGTGTAAACTAAACTCTGGAACTGAGACAGAAGAATGACTTAACTCGAACCATCATATAGCTTGATATGACACTGTGTCCCTCTACCTAAAATAGTTCTATTCTCTTCAGAATTTCTAAACGAAATATAGACATCTAATTCAGATAAAGAAAAACCTAACCCCCCATTCAGAAACGTAGCGAGTTACCTAAACTGTGTATGGCTGCATGTCTCTGCTTTTGTATTCACAGATCACAGAGAATAAGTATTGCAAGAATAAGTGTCTAAAGAAGATACTTTGAAATATACTACACAAGTTGTGTGAGTACGCTTATATGTTTGTAAGTCCTGACGAAAGCTCCGTAGACCCGGAAGGGCCAAAGGGAGCTGAAACATGTCGACAACTTTGCTTTGAAATACTAGGGGATCTAGTAACTCGATCCTGTCAAGTACCCGAATTTTTTATTTTAATGGAACCTCACTCTCTATTAAAGCACCTTGGTGATGTTCTATTTCTTAAACATTTCTAAAATTTTGTTATTTAATTCTTTTTGTTGGGGGCATCCCTCATTCTCTGGACACTCCATTCGATACCAGAGGTTCCTCTGGATGAGGCTGGCATTGAGCACGTATTGCAGCATCCGATGATAAATGCCATAACATCAATGTGGGCCGGATGAACAAGATATACCGCTTTTCCAGACAACATTGAGTTTTTGAGGGTGTTTTCAAACCAATGGTTTTTGAATTGCTACAAGTGTCCTTTCTCTTTGATAAATTAATACTTGCCCTGGGGAAATAAGTGGACACTTTCTTCCTCCTCCCTACCAGTTGATTATCCATCATATACAACATGGCCATTTCTGGCGCGAAGGGACAACCCATGGCTGTACCCTTCACTTGCAGGTAGAGTTCTTCCTCGAATTTGAAGAAATTGCGTCTGAGTGCTAGAGATGCCAATTTGATGATCAGCTCAGTTGGAACTCGGTGTGGCCGAGGTCTTGTTTCCAAATATATTTCCATGGCATCCAGCCCATCTTGCTGAGGAATTTGGGAGTATAGAGATGTGACGTACATTGTCACAAGAACTTGAGTATCAGGGTCAAATGAAAACCTTCAACTTTGTTAATGAACTCCATGGTGTCCCGCAAATACGATGGAGACCTCTGGCAGGAACAGTTTGAGGAACACATCAACAAATTTGGACACTAGTTCAAAAATTGAGTCGCACCCCAACACATTTGGGTGATCCGGAGGTGTAGATGCGTCTTTATGTACCTTTGGTAAAAAGTACAAATGAGGTATACGAGGATGTTTTTTCATCAAGTAATCTGATTCCTTCAGGCCAAGAATGCCTAGTTCTTTGGATTCAGTAACAATCGTTGATGTTTCATGCATAATCTCTCTAGCAGGGTCCTGTGGGATTCGTCAGTACTATTCTTGGTTATATACATGAATCCTGCCTTCAGTCCAGTATGATTCCTTTGACCATAGAACTACTGCCCCTCTTTTGTCTGCCGGCCTAATGACGGCATCTTGCTGGATCCTTAAGGTCTTAATAGCTTCTTTATGGGCTTTTGATATATTTTGAGCAACGAAGGGTCACTTCTTCTCCAGTGCATTGAGTGAAGATAAAACCGTATGTTCAAATGAAATAATGTCTATACAGATGTTATGTGTCGGAGGATACAGGGAGGATTTGTTTCTCAAACCAGATGCTTCAATTTGGGCTTGATTTTGTGTATCTTTGAAGTACGATCTTAGGCAAATTGTTTTTAAAAAATTCCATCACCTCAAGTTTGACCTTTTTAAAGTCCATGATGACCCCTGGGACAAAGGACAGCCCTAGCTCCAGCACCTCAGCTTCTACCTTAGAGAGAGTTCTACTCAAGAGATTTATGATAGGAGATTGATTTAGGAATTGTAAAGTTGTGTGTGAGTCGTCATTTCCCATTGTTGGGGTTTGAATCTTCTGCAAGGTTGTTGTTGGACTTGTCCTAAAAAATACGTCTTTTATTGATTTCTGCTGGAAGGTCCTTCTCCTGGGTGAGATTCGCTCATTAATTCCGACGATGATGTATCCGAGAAGGTTAGAAACATCTTCCTCGATCTGCCTTGGTAATTCGCAAGGACCCTGGTGGACTTTGGTCATGAATAAAAAATCTTCTTTAAGATATGGATACACTGTCTCGAGATTGAAAGTCTTTTTGTCTTTTTAAAATGTATTGATCTTGAAGTTAATTGTATGGTCTTTAAATGTCGCTAACTCCTTTTCAATTTTGTAAAAAATTATCTTGTCTTCAGAGTCAGTGTGACTGTCCTTGATTGCTTGCAGTTGTTCCTCTATTTCTTTTTTGCTAATTCTCTGTACTGTCTCAATGGTGTGGACCAATAAATCCCTGCTGCACTTAGTGCTGATGAAGCTAAACACTTTCTTGTACACAGGGTTGTCTGTAAAACTCACAAGGACATTTTTTATTTGGAGTCCCCAAGGAATTGTGCCAGCATTAAGGTTTTCGACCAAAAAATGCCCATGAAGTTACATCCTCATGTTTTTCTTCTGTAGTCTGATTAATTTTTTTGTGACATTCTGCTGTTTTGCAGTACTGCTCAAGGTAACCGGTAATAACAAGGTGGTGTCAGTTAGTAATTTTTTAATGTGGTCCTCACTAAATGAAAGGTTGTCTCAAAAGGAGGCATTTCTCATAATGAAATTTGACACAGTGATTAGAGGTCTGAATGAACTGTCTGCAATAAGTAATTTGTAAAAACTCGAACTACATTGCCCACAATACACTGCGGCAAATAATCCAGTTAATTTTTCACTGCCAGCAATCTTTGAAATGGACCATTGCTTGAGCCTGCATTTCTACAGAGCTGCAGACCCACAATGGCGTGTGGATTAATGAGAATTCAGGATAATGAAGGCAAGTGCCCTCAGATTGTAAACCGTGCAGAGAAGCTATGAACGTCCGTCTCATGATAGGCGCTTATTGCTACACGCGAAATGCGCAGTGTGTGAACTGTTTCAAAGGTTTCTGACTTTAGTATAACAAAATTCTTTTGACCCTGCAAGAGCTCCGTTGAATATGTAACCGCTACAAGCCCCACCGCAGAGCACTGCTATGACCGAAGGACATAAAAGCCTTGCTAAACAACACGCTCTTATGAGGTAGGCGAACACGTTGTGCCAAAGTTCTTTCAATACAGAAGTATACAAGCCGCTTGTCAAAACAATGCCTGCCAGTTTTAATGGTCCTTGTTTTTTTGTGCACTCAATGGAAACCTTTCTTTTCATTAGGGCTTCATCGAACATTGAACCCCTGAAAATCCCTACACGTTGATTTATCGTAATTGAACTTGAAACTCAGTGAGACTACACTGTCTTGAGAGGTACAAATTAACTTTCTTTACTTAACACACTGAGACAGGGGACTTAGGCTATGCCCACGCTCATTCCTTCCCCACGATGTGTTTATTTACTTACAGAATTTGACTCAATCGGCTTCACCATGGAATTTTAAGACTACATGGGAGCATCTAACAACTGCAGGTACCAATTATTGTTGAGTGGAATAAGATAGGTACCACTTTGATTGCAAGGTCCTTATTTTAATTGACACCGAACCCCCCCCTTCTTTTTAAAGTTTCACAGTTAAGGCCATTTCCAGTCCAAGTCCTGAGGGGAACCCTAGAACAAGGCAGGGTTTGAAATGGGTTGACTCTGAGCTGAAGCTAGAACAATTATGGGGCACTGTTTGGACTCATTAAAAGAAATGTATTTCCCATTGGTGGAATGACCCCATTCAACATCGAGCTGTCTTCAGCTTAGTAAACAGGCAGTATTTCTTTAACTGGGTTATGTCTGCCTGCTCCTTCATATGTTATATAAGGACTGGTGCCCTCTAATGATTTTTGGATGCCATTGACATTTTGCATGGTGTTTGTGCTTTGTCTACGTGTTTATCAAGTATTTTGCGTTATTATTCACAGGCACTTTGTTGGTAAATGTGTTATATTGTAATTTGTGTCTCTGTGGAGGACATGATATAATGTTTTCATGTATAATGTTCTGAAATTGAAAATTAATGTGTAATAAATCATTCATACTTAGGATTTATTGTCTAGGTATTGCTAAATAATTGTTGAGCAACCTATTTGGTCACTTTCTTGTTACTTACATTATAGCGGTCTAGGCCAGATAGTGACAGGACCCAAGCCTATTTTTGGTTCATTCAAGAGTCCAAGTTAAACAGGATCATAAAATGATCAGACCAAGTGATAAGGAGAGGTTCAAGGTCCTTTAGCATATTAGCCATGGAGAAAATTGAATCGAGCATGCGATGCTTTATCTGAGTGAGTCCTGACACCCTTTGTAATAATTGAATAGCCTTAAAATCTTGTAAGTGGCCTGCAGCCTGGCCATTAGCTGTGTCCTCTAATGGAGAAGTTTGCTCCAGTACTAGCCCTATGTCCAGCTACTTCAGGGACAGATTTAAGACATTTACCACTTGAACCACAAATTTACCACTCTGGGATACTATATATAAGTATTCCAGAGAATGTTGTTGCGGACAATCTAAAGTATGTGCAGGTTAGGCAATGCAACTGAACTCAACTTTGAGAAAGATTGCTAGCCCTACTCCCTACTTGTTCTCATGATATTTCCATAATATATAGTATCTTGAGGGCAAGGCCTGAACAAGGTCTGGCCCAGAGTCACTGTGGAGCCAAATTTCCTTAGGGAAAAGTGCATCTGGTTTCTCGTATTCCATGCTGGCAAAGTGTTCTGACTTGAAATGTAGTGAACATAACCTTAGCCTCGGTAGCCTTTTAGTGCCATTGGTTGTGAGGAGGAATAACCGTAGCTTACTTATTATAGAAAGGACTGGGCTCCTGGTACCAGGTTATATTCATGTGAGGATGGGTGCCGATAGGCTTAACTTTGGTGCACCTGCAACGCGTCAGCTGCACGTCCCCACACCGCCCATCATTTTATAGAGAAGGGCTGAATCTGGAGTGCTAATAAAAATGGCATCTCACAGCAGGACCAAAAGTGCAAGTGTAATCAAGTATATTAAAAGGGTATTCTAAAAACGAAGTTGGGACACAATGAAAAACAATTTTTTCTCATCGCAAATCTAAAAAGCAAACACTTCCCCCTAAGCTAGCAGCAAGACAGGTAGATTCTCATTGTGTGTAACATTAACTATACCCTCCGCCACTCCACTCTCCAACACTCTACTCTAGGTTAGTTTATTCTGTACCACTCTATGCCATGTCACTCTATGCCACTCCACTCCACTGTATGCTGCTCCACTCCACTCTTCCCACTTTACTCTATCCCACACTACTCTACACTACTACATTACACTATATGCCACGCCATTCCACTCTATGCTACTTTACTTTACATTACTCTACACCACTTTTTTACGCTAAGCCACTCTACACCACTCTATGCTTCAACACCCTACACCATTCCACTCTATGCCACTCTACACTACTCCACTCAACTCTATGCAACTCTACTCTACACCATTCTAATTTTCTCCACTCTACTCTATGCTACTGTACTCCACTGCACTCACCTCTACTCACCTCCACGCCCCTCCACTCTGCCCCACTCTACTCCAGTCTCCTCTGCGCCACTACTTTCCTCTAGCCACTCTACTCTACGACACACTATGCCACGCCACTAACTTATAGCCATGCTGAACAGCAGCAACACTGCTGTACAACATGGCTAAACGACATTGGCAAAGCCAATATCTCTTGCATAGGGGAAACTTACTAGCTTTGCCAGTGCTTGCTTCATTTCTTTGTTTTTAGGTTTCACCTGCACATTGCTTGTGCTGCGCTTGAGAAATCTATTTTTTATAATATAAACTTAAAAGGGACTTACATCCTGCCTCCTCTCTTTCCTAGCTTCTGATGGGCTCCTAATCATTCCACTTACCTTTTCTCCATATCTATTGGTTGCTGCATTTTTTCCTGCATTTATCTGTCAGGAACCTCTTTCCTTCTGGATAATTGATGAAAACAGCTCTTTATTAATTGCATCAGGGTAACTGATGCATTTCCAATGGTTGTTTTTCTTTTTGTATATTCCGAAAACACACCAATCGTTTGGTTACTATCTAGCTGTAAAAAATAACAGATCTTTTACTCAGTGTACTGCAATTTGCTCTGCTTTGCTTTTTTCATAAATAGAACAAACACTAATCCAAAAGTCAAAACATGTTTTGCTTCTGTTTTGGTTAAATATTCTACTAAGTTAAGCAAATGGCGCTTTACAAGTCCATAATATTGTTCAACTAGTAAACAAAGCTTAGATGTTAGAGATAATGAAAAAGAATGTGGTTTGTTCAATGTCAGTATTTCACATCAATCATATGTTTCCTTCAGTTTGCTGATTGCGATTCCAAGCAAAATGACATGCTGCGTATGGCAACAGCTCTTTAAAGTAGTATATTTTTACAAGTGCTCACCTGAAGCGCACTTCCCATTCATAAGCCTTATCTGTTGTTACAGTACATAATCTGCAAGAATGTCCTGATTTTTGTCATGCTCTAAGCCTGTCATCATGGCTGAGACAAGGCTTATCCCCCTGAGAAGATTAGTCGATCATGTTGAAATCAAAAGAGAGATTATAATGCTTGTAATGCATTGAGTCAAATTAAACGTGTTTTGTTTGTACATTACTGTTCTTGTTGCTAGGGCCGGTGCGTCCTTCTCAGTCTAAAATGGCGTACAGTGAAGCAACGGAGATAAAACAAAAGAAAAAAAGATGATACAAGTATCACATTTCTCAGGCTGAATTTACCAGGGCGTTACGGGAGGTCAGGAATGGGACAAACGTTGCCTTTGAAGTGACTGAGCGCTGAAATGCCCTCTAGATAGGAAATCGTATTGACTCCACATGGGCTTTTGATCCATGGCATCGTCCTTACTTTTTTGATATTAAAAATGGGAAAAATGCAAAGAATAATCAAAAATACTTTGGGGCATATTATCAAGGGATTTATCTCCGCTTTTTTGGCTTTAAAAGCCAAGAAAGCGGAGATAAAATTATCTCCCTATTACCCAGCTGTCGCTAACACCAGTTAGCGACAGCTAGTAGGAGATAGCGACCATCTTGGGCCCCGCTTTGCATGTCAGAGATATTTATCACTAATGACATGCAAAGTGGGCGTGCCAAGATGTTAGCGACTGGAAACAGTTGCTAACATCGCTATCTCCTATTACCAACTTTTGGAGATATTCGCGCTAAGCGCGAATATCTCCAAAAGCTAACACCTGCCCTGAGCAGTTCTTAGCCATGTTATCTAATGGGAGGTGGATAACATGGCTAAGAGCATTAGCTCGGTAATGCATGAATATCGCTGACTTTACAGCGATATTCCTGCATTTCGGCCGATTTTTATCGCTTAGGAGATAAACTTTGATAATAGCAAGGCTCCTAAGCGATAAAAATCCCCGCAACACAGCGATAAAATTATTGCCGCTAAGCCAACATAGCGATAATTATCGCTAGTTGTTGGTAATATGCCCCTTTGTTCTTTCAAATCGGAGCAATGGCATTGTCATCAGAGAGGATAAACAAGACAGAACAAAAATAACAGATGCAGCTTGAATGGAGTAAGACAAATTACATAGCAGGGGTGTATCGATTATTGGTGCAGCAGGTGCAGTGGAACCGGGGCCCCTATTGAACCCTGCCAGTGCTGTATGTTACTACTTCAACAGCAGTCAAAGAGGCCTTTTTCCTTGGTCGCACCAGGGCCTACGGCATCCTTGCTGAGTTACAATTGCAAATAATTAATGGGTGGCAGAATTGTTATTGTTTTATTTTCTGTTAGGGCAGTTTTCTCTACAGCAACTGATATGAGACTTATGTAGGAAGATGTTGTGATAGTGGGTATTTTGAATAAACTAGTAGCATTCTTTTTCAAAGGCATGTTTGCTCACAGACGAATATTAGTTTTACTTTATATAGCCTTAATATTATTCTAACATTTTTAAAGGGCCAGGAATACAAAAAGGCAATGTCCCAGAACAGCAGCTCCTAATCTCACACCTTCTATGGACCCCCACTGAATGACTACTGGAAGGCAGGGACTTCCTAGCAGGCAGTTCTATGATGTAAACCTAAAACCAATACACAAGAATATGGAAACAAGTATGCATCAATCAAATACACATACACAAATTATGAAATATCTTATTTAATTCACAAACAAACAATTTATTTCAATAGGAAGCATGAGCATTTGAAAATGTGGTTTTATTTCTAAAGGACAAGGTGATATACTAGACCCTAGCAGATCACGTTTGCATCTATTGTATGCTGTCTTTTGATCAGTGCAAATTAAAACTTCATTTGAGCCCACCAATTTTCCATACTATACTTCGTTTGCTCTACTTGCTGCTCTCATGATGTAAGCTAAATATAACAACTCTGGGGCTTAATTAAGATGAGAGTCCTGTGTCACGTTTGCACCACATAAAGTGGTACATCCATGGCACAGGGTTCTCATGAAGATTTATGTAGCCACGCCTTCATAAATCATGAGTAAGGCGATACAGCACAAATTACTGCGTTGCTTTAGATTTGCACCATGGTGCATGGGTTCCTACTTTGGTGATAGGCTGCCGAAATGGTGCCAAAGCAGACAGAAAGGACAGGAATGTACTGTATTTCTTAAATTCGGGGCGTTTCTGGCCTTTCACTTTGGCGTAGGGCAGGCCAGCAAAGTGCCTTGCTGCACAGCCCTATGCAAAAATGCCATAAATAAGCTCCTTAATCTTTAGCCTCCAATTTTTAATTCCTCCATGTTTAAAGAGTTCTTTTAAGATTTTCACTTTTGTTTTTTTACATACATATATTTCATGAAACAATAAGTATTACTTATACATCCCCTGAGTAGGTGTCATGAATACTTGCTGCATCAAGGCAAGGATTCCTTACAACAAAGCCAATTATATTCATTTTATGTTTTATGTAAATCCACTTTAGGGACACTTGAAAGTATCCTGAAACATCATTGATCTGATTAATAAAGATATTGTAAAAAAACATAACGTATTCAATTTGTGATTTATTTCTTTTTGGCAATTGTACACATACACATTAACCTGTAAGCAAGACATGCTTAATCTAGATATTTCGTACATAACTGTAGAAAATATATGACTTTCACAATGAATGTGAAGTTTTGCCCTTTTGAGGAAATATACTCAGAACTAACTTAGTTATGCATAAAAACAGATTGTTACTTTTATTTTTGTCACATTCTTCTTTTCTCCTCACGTCACATATTCCTACTAGTTTGCCCTTTCATCACACAGCTTGCGAACGTCAAAATCATGTGTGCACGTCACACAATTTTTACTCCACTTCTTCTAGGTCTTTTGTGATGCAAAATAAGTGACTCAAGCACATCTTAAAAACTTTGTGAAGACCTGCAAAGACAACCTCTTTGTAAGTGTGCACATACTTTTCCATGCGAGCCGTTGATCATCCTTTTTACTCTGTCCTATATTCCTGGTAACACCAATCGGAACTTCTTCCCCTTCAAGCTTATAATCACCCAACTCAAGAGCTAAGCAAAATTTAGACTTTCCCGTACCCTTGTACACATACTCTTTAGCTGGGAGCTGACGTTTATACGTTTTGGGAATTTACAAACCTTTCAACTAGTGCTTCTGAAAAACTACACAAGATACAGTATTCTGTATCAATCAATGTTCAAGAGACATATCACACCTTTCACTTCCCGGCACTGAATTTTTAAAACATGCTTACCTATAGAGTAATAGTACTGCCAGTTATTCATAGTGCTGCAAATGTGGAAAAACTGTGATAGCAATGCTGCGTATTAGTGTTCGCGGATTTACTATTACTATTTTAGTCATGCCACTTTTAGACTTGGGCATTTCTGTGTGCTATGTGTCTTTGTGCCTGCCTGTTGTGTATTGACTGTATGGCTTTAGAGTGACAGGGGCTGGGGAGGCGCAGTTTCTCCTGAGTGTCTGAATGAGTTACACTAGGCTGAATAGGCCTGGTCTGCATTTGAAGTGGTGGGGGGAGTAGCACCTGCACATGAATAGGGCTGTGCCTGCCTTCCACAATGATGGCTCCGCCCCCCTGTGGTGTGTCTGAAGCCAAGCCTTAAAATTTCAATGGAGGTTGTTGTGCACTTGCAAAGTGCCCCCCAGAATTAGTTTGGACTGGGCTCAGAGCCTGCGCCAGGGGGAGAACAAAGACTAGAGTGCTATAAGTACTGGGTCTGTGACCCCAACTTTTTGAACTGACTTGGATCTGAAGAGCACTCTGCTGGAGGAACTGCTGTGGGACTCAGCTGCTGCCTGCTAGGTGGTTGGAGGGGCTGCCCTCAGCAGGGAGGCCCTATGTGCTGGCCTGACTGTGCCCAGCTTTGCCCTTGTGGGTTTCAGGAGAAGAGCGCTGCCTGCTCCCTGTTTGTGTCCTCAGGTGGGAGACAGGCTGAGAACTTTATTGATTGTTGCCCCATGAATCCGGCACGTGGTGAACGCTCTATCACTGGTGCCTGGGAGGGGCATTGTGCCGGAGCAGCCCAGGGAGAAAACTGAAGAGTGCTTTTAGACCTGCAGCAGGGAAGGCGGCAGAGCTGCACGCTCCCCTGTTGCCTGACGTGTGGTTATGCAGCTGGGGTTCTCTTACGTGGCCCTGGGCTGCAAGGAAGTGTAGAAACAGCACAGAATCCCGGCTGGGGATTTTCCCAGAGATGTGGGCGGAGAGGCAGCCTAGCCGGAAGCCTTCGAAGCACCTGAAAGCAAGGCAGAGGTGAAGCCTGGTGGTGGACGGGGCGGCCCTCTGAGAGCGAAACCGCCGCTCCCGGTCCTGCTCCTGTCTCGCAGGGAGCTGTTGTGGTTGATTTGAGGAGGGAGAACAACAAGCCTGCTTCCGGGTCCTGCTCGTGGTATTGACCAGTAAGCGAACTACTTGCCAAGCATTTAACTGCCCTTTTATTAAACATTGGTCACCCCTAAGGTAGGCCCTAAAGAGCCCAATGCGAAGGGTGCTGTGTATGTGAAAGTTAGGACATGTACCTTTATTGTCTGGCATGTCCTGGAAGTGACAAACAGCCTATTTTGTTTCTCACTGCTATGAGGCATACATACTCCTCTCATAGGCTAGTATTGGGCATGTCCTTATATGTTTTAAGTGGTAATTCCTGATCTGAAAGGAGTGGTGCTGCCATGTTTGGCATGTTTAGATTGGTAGTGATAAATCCTGCTTACTCGTGTAGTTGGGTTTTACATTACTATTTCAGAAATGCCACTTTTAAAAAGAAAAGCGGGCATTACTCTGTGCTTATGACTCTTTGTGCTTTGCAGCCTGACTCCAATGCCTATCTGGGCTAGACTGACAGCTACATTTGGTGCATGCTTTCTAGAGAGCCACAACACAGGAAGGTATGGGTGTGACAGGGGTTACATCTGCATTCATCTGCATACTGATGGTCGTCCTGTGCTGGGAGTGTTTGTTCACACTTTACCTTTGTATAAATTATGTCGTGCCCTCACACAAAGGACTGATTTACCCCCTACTAACATCTAGAGCAAAGACTCGGTTGAGAAGGAATAGCTGTGCACTTGAAAGGGTTCCTTTGAAGTCACCCCTTCAACAAAGATAATTTTGAGTAGAAGGGGCGGGTGGGTGACGGTGGCTGAGTCCCCGTTCCGCTTGTCTGCTGAAGGTAACTACTAACGTGCCTCGCGCTGTGCTCAAACTGCTGCATGCGAGTGTAAGGAAATAACCTGCTTGTGAATATTTTAAAAGCATTTGTTGATTTAAAAACGATGTTTTTCTCTGTGGAAATTGAAAACGGAACATTTTACCTTTCCTTTACATGTTAAAAATGTAAAACTACTTCACTTACACTCTTTGAATTAGCACCTCACTTGCTGGTCGTTCCCTGTATTTCCTTCTATTCCTGATTACAAGGGGGAGGAAACAGTTACTGTGAGGAAGCCTGTGCTTGTCTCCCACTCCTGCCTGCCCCGTTCCGACGCGGTAGCCTATACCGTTGCGCGAAGGGCGGGTCAGGGAGAGCCAGGCACTTCCTGTGGGGGCACTTCCTGAGCGCTTAGCGCTCTAGTGGATGGTTTTTGCAGGCCTATTTAGGTGGAGCCCAGTTAACTGCAGGCTGCGGAAGGGTGACGGTGGCAGAGTCCCCGTTCCGCTTGTCTGCTGAAGGTAACTACTAACGTGCCTCGCGCTGTGCTCAAACTGCTGCATGCGAGTGTAAGGAAATAACCTGCTTGTGAATATTTTAAAAGCATTTGTTGATTTAAAAACGATGTTGCTCTGTGGAAATTGAAAACGGAACATTTTAACTTTCCTTTACATTTTAAAAATGTAAACCTACTTCACTAACACTCTTTGAATTAGCACCTCACTTGCTGGTCGTTCCCTGTATTTCCTTCTATTCCTGATTACAAGGGGGAGGAAACAGTTACTGTGAGGAAGCCTGTGCTCGTCTCTCACTCCTGCCCGCCCCGTTCCGACGCGGTAGCCTATACCGTTGCACGGAGGGCGGGTCAGGGAGAGCCAGGCACTTCCTGTGGGGGCACTTCCTGAGCGCTTAGCGCTCTAGTGGATGGTTTTTGCAGGCCTATTTAGGCGGAGCCCAGTTAACTGCAGGCTGCGGAAGGGTGACGGTGGCAGAGTCCCCGTTCCGCTTTTCTGCTGAAGGTAACTACTAACGTGCCTCGCGCTGTGCTCAAACTGCTGCATGCGAGTGTAAGGAAATAACCTGCTTGTGAATATTTTAAAAGCATTTGTTGTTTTAAAAACGATGTTGCTCTGTGGAAATTGAAAACGGAACATTTCACCTTTCCTTTACATTTTAAAAATTTTAACTACTTCACTTACACTCTTTGAATTAGCACCTCACTTGCTGGTCGTTCCCTGTATTTCCTTCCATTCCTGATTACAAGGGGGAGGAAACAGTTACTGTGAGGAAGCCTGTGCTTGTCTCTCACTCCTGCCCGACCCGTTCCGACGCGGTAGTCTATGCCGTTGCGCGGAGGGCGGGTCAGGGAGAGCCAGGCACTTCCTGTGGGGGCACTTCCTGAGCGCTTAGCGCTCTAGTGGATGGTTTTTTTAGGCGGGGCCCAGTTAACTGCAGGCTGTGGAAGGGTGACGGTGTCAGAGTCCCCGTTCCGCTTGTCTGCTGAAGGTAACTACTAACGTGCCTCGCGCTGTGCTCAAACTGCTGCATGCGAGTGTAAGGAAATAACCTGCTTGTGAATATTTTAAAAGCATTTGTTGATTTAAAAACGATGTTGCTCTGTGGAAATTGAAAACGGAACATTTTACCTTTCCTTTACATTTTAAAAATGTAAAACTACTTCACTTACACTCTTTGAATTAGCACCTCACTTGCTGGTCGTTCCCTGTATTTCCTTCCATTCCTGATTACAAGGGGGAGGAAACAGTTACTGTGAGGAAGCCTGTGCTCGTCTCTCACTCCTGCCCGCCCCGTTCCGACGCGGTAGTCTATGCCGTTGCGCGGAGGGCGGGTCAGGGAGAGCCAGGCACTTCCTGTGGGGGCACTTCCTGAGCGCTTAGCGCTCTAGTGGATGGTTTTTGCAGGCCTATTTAGGCGGAGCCCAGTTAACTGCAGGCTGCGGAAGGGTGACGGTGGCAGAGTCCCCTTTCCGCTTGTCTGCTGAAGGTAACTACTAACGTGCCTCGCGCTGTGCTCAAACTGCTGCATGCGAGTGTAAGGAAATAACCTGCTTGTGAATATTTTAAAAGCATTTGTTGATTTAAAAACGATGTTGCTCTGTGGAAATTGAAAACGGAACATTTTACCTTTCCTTTACATTTTAAAAATTTAAAACTACTTCACTTACACTCTTTGAATTAGCACCTCACTTGCTGGTCGTTCCCTGTATTTCCTTCTATTCCTGATTACAAGGGGGAGGAAACAGTTACTGTGAGGAAGCCTGTGCTCGTCTCTCACTCCTGCCCGCCCCGTTCCGACGCGGTAGCCTATACCGTTGCGCGGAGGGCGGGTCAGGGAGAGCCAGGCACTTCCTGTAGGGGCACTTCCTGAGCGCTTAGTGCTCTAGTGGATGGTTTTTGCAGGCCTATTTAGCCATCGCCCCTCACAAGCGCGCAGCTATCGCGCGCAGCGGCGCCGAAGCGACGCCGAAGACCAGCCAAAGAGCTGCCCGTCTGCGCCCGTCCGCGACAGTACGTGGCATAGGGGCAATGGGCTCAACCACTGCGGACCCTGACATCGCAGGTACAAGAAACATCACATACCCCGCCAAATCTCTCCTAGATCTACAACCTAGGGGAAATTGTGGCACACAAATACCTTGTCTACATCCTGAGGGCTGTTTTTCGTGCCTAAAATGCCGCTTTCAATCATTAGCTGTCAGGAAGAGCACTAATGAAAACGCTCCAAAAAAAACACCTCTAGAGGGACTAAAATGCTTTCTTTTAAATGTCCGGTCCCTCCCAAAACATCAAATTCAGGTATGGGATCTTATTAACACCATGCAGCCTGACATATGTTTTCTTACCGAAACATGGATGAAACCCCACACAGTTACAGCAATAACACTAGGGGTCCCATCAGGCCACAAAATTATTCACTTTGACCGAACCAACAAAACTGCCGGTGGCTTAGCCATCATATATAAGCACACACTTAAGGTAACCATTTTAGAACAAAGGTTAAGTCCCCAATTGGAAATTATGATCTTTAAGATCTACTCGGCGGGTCACATCTCCTGGAAAGGCGCACTAGTGTACCGCCCTCCAGGATCCAATCCGGACTTTGCCCTATCCCTGCTGGAGCTACTAGCCCCACATTTTAAAGCCAAGGAGGACTTTATCCTCCTTGGTGATTTCAACGTATTGTATTGTATTGTATTTATTATTTGTAACGCGCAACTGTCACCCTACGGGTATCCTGGCGCCCAAACAGGAAGTAGTCAGATGGTACGACGTACACATGGATAACCCGGCACATCCTGAAACGATCTCACTAACAGCAGACTTGTCTAACCTGGGGTTAAAAGCAATAAACAACGGGGCTACCCATACAGGTGGTCACACCCTGGACTCTCTATTTTCCAACTGCACTAAAATACAATGCTTCCCTGCCAAAGAAATCTGCTGGTCCGACCACTTTTTGATAGAGTTTCTTCTGACTGGTCCAATTAAATCCTTGCACAAAACACCGCCCCCGCCAATCTTGCGCCGTCAATGGCACAAAATATCGGTGGAAAAGCTGCGGGATAACTGGACACACCAACATTTACAGACGAAGACTCAGCAGACACTGCATTAGAAAAATTCAATAACTCACTAAAGCTAGCCATCGACACCCTGGCTCCACTAAAACTCCATAAACAATATCTTCCAACCAAGCAAGAAAACTGGTACTCACTAGACCTTAGAATAGAGAAACAGAAATGCAGGCGTCTAGAAAAAGCATGGAGGAAATCAAAAACTGAAGAGAAAAGGATAATCTATCAAGAGGCCCAGTCAACCTATTATAAAAACATAAAGCAAGCTAGGAAAAACAGCCTCTCCTTACAACTAGCAGAGGCAGGTAACTGTCCAAGGGAGCTGTTCAAAATATTACAGAGTTTTGTAAAACCCACAGCCAGTGAGAGCCCCGATGAATTCTCCCAAACTTTCTTTGATGAGATTTCAATGTTCTTTGAGGACAAAATTAATCTCATCTATAACAAAATCTTAGCTTCCAGTGGTGCTGGAACCACGACCTCCCTCCCCAAAGACCCGCCTACTCAGAACAAAAACTCACTACTTACCTTCCCACCGGTCAGCGATTTAGATCTGCCACCCCTCATCAGCCACATAAAAACCGGGTCTCCTAATGACTTCCTCCCTGCAAAATTGGTCTCCCCTCTGATCACCCTCCTGGGACCCTCCATCCAGTCAGTGATGAACATCTCACTGACTGAAGGGCAAGTCCCAAGGGAATGGAAGATCGCGGTGGTGAACCCAATAAGGAAAAAAGTGGCCTCCCCCTGGACAGACCTCTCAAACCTTCGGCCCATCTCCCTCCTACCGCACATTGGTAAGATGACTGAGAAGCACGTGAACACCCACCTATCAAATCATATCGAGGCAACGGATGGCCTGGACCACTCACAATCTGGGTTCAGGCCAAACCACAGCACCGAATCAGCCCTCCTAGCAGTGACCAATAACATCAGGATGACACTGGATGATGGGGGGTCTATGATTTTGGTGCTGTTGGATTTATCCGCTGCCTTTGATACAGTGTCTCACGAAGTGCTTCTCGGTCGTCTGAGGGATGTGGGATTGGGGGGTGCAGCTTTGTCCTGGATGGAGAGCTTCCTCTCAGGCCGCTTTCAAGAAGTCAGGCTGGGCTCCCATAAATCCATCTCCAGGGAGCTCACCAGGGGAGTGCCACAGGGCTCATGCCTAAGCCCCACATTATTTAATGTGTATATGTCCCCCCTGGCCGACTTAGTGAGGTCCTTTGGGTTCACCCCGGTGTCATACGCCGACGACACCCAACTTCTGTTCCCTTTCAAAACCTTCACACCTGCTCTAAAAAAATCTTTTGCAGATGGAATGAGGGCAGTATCAGAGTGGATGGCCAAGAACTGCCTTCAATGTAATGTTGGCAAAACAGAAGTACTACTGTTCGGGGAGGCGGTGAAACTGTGGTCTGATGAGTGGTGGCCCTAGAACTGGGACCCGTTCCCATCCCGAAACAGACCGTGAAAAACTTGGGAGTGCTATTCGATCAAGCCC
This sequence comes from Lissotriton helveticus, assembly GCF_964261635.1. NCBI lineage: Eukaryota > Metazoa > Chordata > Amphibia > Caudata > Salamandridae > Lissotriton > Lissotriton helveticus. The sequence continues at coordinate 946,654,997 of NC_136063.1, forward strand.
CTACATTTAAAGATCACGTCAACCAAGTTGCCGGTACATGTTTCAGGGCCATTGGACTGTTGAGAAGGGTGTTTCCAAACCTACCAGACAGACATAGAAAGACCTTAGTCCAGGCATTAGTCATCAGCAGATTGGACTACTGCAATGGCCTTCTTTTATCAACTAACGAAGGCCAATTTATCAAATTGCAAGTAGTCCAAAACACGGCGGCAAGGCTAGTCCTCAATGCTCCACCCAGAACTCCCTCCCGCCCTCTACTAGCTGAACTACACTGGCTTCCAGTGTGGCAACGCACTAAATTTAAAATCCTGTGCTCCATCCACAAATGTCTGACAGGTACGGGGCCTAAATATCTAACAAAAGCCTTCCAACCCTATGTCCCTGGGCGCTCATTACGTTCTAGCAACCTCCAGCTATTACAGGTACCCAGAATTAAAAAATCTAGGCAGGGAGGCCGTGCCTAGCACACACTGGACCTGTTCTCTGGAACTCTCTCCCTCAGACACTAAAACATATCACCAACCACCTTTCCTTCTGAAAAACCCTCAAAACCTATCTTTTTACTAGTAGTTAAAACACACATCTCCCACTCAGTCACTCTCGAGCACAAATCTGCATAATCAATGTTCCCTCAACAGGCAAAAGCGCGGAGATACCCCTTCGGGGGTCTATTCAAGCGCTATACAAGAACATAAATAAAAATAAAAATAAAATAGAAGTACAGTGGCTTTGACCCCATGTTTTTAGACATTTTTGGGACCTATATACTAAGCTCTGCCAACGTAGCTGCTGTGCTGCTGAAATAGTAACCCCCTGCACTTGGAAAGAACTCTGCTGGAGTAAAGACTGCTGTGCTGTAGGATTGCCACTTTCCTGAACTGACTGTTCCAAGGGACTGCTTCCCTGCTGCCCTGAAGCCTGCTGATATTGCCTTGCTGAGGACTAGTACCATTCCCACTGGAATGCAAGAGCTTTTTGGCTAGCCCCCTAATCTTTACGAGGTCTCAGGGATATCAAAGACCTGGCTATCTGCACACTTTTTCCCCCCAAAATGCATAGGCTGTTATACCAAGACAAACGGGCCCATTGTGAGGAGCCTCGAAGAATCCTAACGGGTGCCGGTAAACAAGGATTGCGGCACTCCATTCTTTTCCCCAGCATCTCAGCTTGCAGTACCATGCTCCTGGCTAGAGCTGAGCCTGAGACCTCGGAGTGATGACTTACTGACACACGCACCCCCATCCGGTTTGCCCAGGCATGCCTGACGCCCGTTGCCAGCTTGAGTGACAACCGTGCTACTCTCCTTCAGCAAAACACATGCCCAGTGACCGAGGGCTACAAGCACCAGCCGTAACCCTCTACAGCCCCACTATCGGCCATGAGCAATGTAGCAGTGCAACTCTCCTTTCTGCAATGATGTTGGCCCATTACCAAAGGCCTGCCGGCACAGTCCACAACTTATCCAAGTCCTACCTTCATCTTTAAGGCCACACAGGAGTCCTAGTCCCATCAGAGCAGCACGGCCCAGTGAGCAAGGTCCACCGATGTCTCTAGCAGTTACAACCCCGCCTAAAGGTACTGTGCTGTAGCTGTTGCACTGTACACTTGCGGGCAGCTGCATTTGGGAGTGATGGACCGAACGAGGTTTCCCCACGTAGTTATGCTGCTGGTGCCCCCCTACTCTTTTGGGATTGAGCCATGGGTGCATTGTTTTCCTGTCTTAGTAGTGGGAAGAAACCTCTAGAGAGGACTCCGAAAATGGCGCAAGGCCACATATGGAGGAAGGACAACTGGGTGATTCAACAGCAAAGTGCCATACAACTTGTAGTAGGCATGCAGGTACTTCTGTGCCCCACATCATGTCCATGAATGCCCTAGTCTAAGCAGAGTTCACAGAATTTCTCATAATCAGCGTAGTTGGAGCACAGGTGCGCTCTGCACTATGTTTATGGTAATATGTGGGATTTATGTGATTGCCTCCAAACAAGCTCACATTACCTGCAGAGTATTTATGGTTAGACAATGATGTCATGTAATTCATGTACTTTTTCATGATCTGATTTGCATTACATGGACTGATGTTATAATGTATGTCGTTTTGATTCTTGCATTATCAGTATAATGAGTGCTATCTCAGGATTTGCATAATATGTACAGTTTATGATTCATGTCATTTTGGCCTCAGTTCATGTATAATATATATTTATTTTATATAATCTTGAGTGGAGTCTCTTTTGTGGTGTATTTATTCTGTTTCTGTGTGAGTGTGTTGCGAAAATGCTTTACACATCGCCTCTGATGATAAGCCTGACTGCTCTGCACCAAGCAGAGGGTAAGCACAGGTTATCTTTGAAGTGTAACTTACTTAACCTGACTAGAGTGGTGGGTTTTGCCTGGCTAAGGTGCATGCCCTAGCCAAACAGAAACCCCATTTCTAACTTGGAGGAAATGGTGGGCGCCTTCATGAAATATGTGGGTTCTCTCCGAGAGCAGTCTAACGACATGTTGAGTAAAATTCTGTTCTGATAACTCACCACCTGTTCATTATGTTTCATCTAGTAACATTGCTTCTAATGAGTCTCATGGCTCCAGGGCACTCCCAACTATTGAGTCTGTACCAGGGGTGGGTATTGCAGGTAATATTTTGCCTATCCCCACGGGTACCTTACCCTCTTTGCACATGGCTCTAACAGTATTGAAGGGGGATATTAACCTGGGTGCAGGGGAAAGGGTTGCTGTAGCTACTTTAGGCCCAGCTTCAGTATTAGAGGGGTTTTGTACCTTCAGGTGTTATTTTGCAGCTTCCATATGATCAGCAGCTCTAAAAACAAGATTGTTCACGGGCTTGCAACGAGGGTCTCTATTCGTGACGGTGAGTGACTATTCAATGAAAGAGTGGGGTGGTTAGGGAATGCCCCGTAAAAAAGTATCCTGGGCATTCTATTGTCATTACCAGAGTGCTGGTCCTATTCTGAATAGTTTCTGGTCCACCACAAATATCCCTAGCAGTATTTCAGTGCTCCCACTGGGATTTGTTTTATAAACCTAGGAACCAGGGGGAAAGCTGGTAAAAGGTCAAATGTCAGGAAGACAGGTGCTGGTTCGAAACAAGGTATTAACCATGGTCACAATCTTGCCCTTTTTATTCGTTTTGCATTGTTGAGTGGGCTTAATCAACAAACTGACTGGGGATGGAAACCAATAGAATTGACTCCACTAGAGTGATAACTTCTAATAGGAAAATACATGTATGAAGCTAGACTATTGCAGATGTGCATGGGAAATGTGGTGATCCTGTTTGTTCCAAGTCACTTGATGTTTATGATATTATACACTTTCAGCAGACACAGGACACCTCAGGGAGTTTGTATCTAGATGGGTATGCCACCTTTATCATGGATGCTGTCTCATCCTCTAGGAGAAGAGCAAGGGGGCCTTGCTACATTAAGCAAATTGAATTTGAACTGGAAAATGGACAGGGATATTACTAACTCTCCCCATCTTTTTGGTGTTCTTCTCTCTTTTGAAAATAAATTAAGGATTTTATGTGTTAACGCATATTACGCTATTCATGGCAATGAGCCCTTGATGTGGTGTTGGGTCTCAGCTACATTTTTAAAGTCTTTTATACTCCCTACCTCCACAGTATACAGCTTTGGTGATACTGGGAGATTTTAATCTGCTATTTATGTAACTTGTATGATCGGGAAGCTGCTAAAATTCACCTTAAACATACTGTTCAGGGGAATTTGATCAATGACATGGTCCAAGATTATAATCAGGTTAACCTTTTTTTTTTTTTTTTTTTTGCAGAGTTTTATATAGCGCGAACTAGAACCGAACCGAATCAGTTATCAGAGCGCTTTACATAGCACCAGTTACGTTACATGAGGACACACTTTCATTTTAGGCACGGGGAGATTAAGTGATTTGCCCAGAATCACAGGGGTTTATTTTTGGCGTCGTTACCGAGACTCGAACCCAGATCCCCAGGTCCGAGGTCGAGCGCCTTAGCCGTAAGATATTGAACTCTGGAAATAACATCCAAACTTTTGAAGGTCCTGGTATATGATCTTTTAGTGATTATGTGTATGTATCAGCAGGTTTACATGCTTCCCTGGTTAGTTTTTCTGTAGGTTGGAACACTTTTAGTGACCTAATACTCTCTCTGCCACCTTTCATTGGGATAAGAAGCAGAGGGATACACATTCTTCCTTTAAAGTTCCAGCCAGTCTGAAAGATCAGAGTCAGAGACAAAAATGGAACAAGGTTATTCCTGAGGCATTTAATGTGGAGTTGGCCACCTTATTTCAATCAGACTTACAGATCTGTCTGAATGAAGATGCCTCCCATGAGAGTAATATGATATGCCTCTATATCAATTCCGCTCTTAGTAAGTCGGGGATTTTAGAGCCTCTAGTCTCTTGTAGATGGCTTGATAAAAACTGTATGAGTACTCTTAAGGTGCTTAATGTTGCCCCACAAAATACCTAGGGATCGTAGTGAAGTAATAAAAAACACAGAGCCCTGTATATATTTGCAATATGGGAAAGGAAGATCAAGCTATAAAAAGAACCATGGGAGGAGCTTGTGACAGCCAATGTCCTGAGGCACAGCACCATTCTTTCTTTAATGAGGTACATGCTTCAGATCTGGTTGCTACACTGCCGGCCCAGACCTGGGTGACTCACTTTCTGGCGCTATATGACGGGAAGGAATCTGATCTTTTTCCCTGTGTGCATTTGAGGTAGCCAAGTAGAGGATACATTGCGATGAAGTTAGGAATGCAATCTTGTTTTTCCCAGCAGGTAAGGTGCCTGGCTCTAACAGCTAACCGGGGGACTTGTTCGAGTCCCTGGTGGATCTGTGAGCCCCCATTCTCACTTTACATATCTTTTTCTAAAAAAAATATTTATTGATGCTTTTAAAAGATTTTTCTTTATTAATGCAATACATGACCATAAAGGAGCAGGTGTTTACATCTGCAATTAAAAACATCAAGGAATAAGAAACAAATACATCGATCATGCTTGGTATACATGTATTATTATTAAAATAAAGATATATATGAGATCAAGGCCTTCTTGAAGGCTGAAACGCGTCCTGGCATGCTAAGCTTTCAATAAACTCACCAGGCACTTATAACTGGGTCTGTTTACGTGTGTTCCTGAGTCCTGTGATGTGGGATTTTTGGGATTGCTGTGGCGAAGTTTTCGGCATATATATATATATATATATATATATATATATATTACCTACTGGCGGTCACCAGTAGGTATATATAGTTAGGACCTAGTTTCCATAGGAAATCCACAACATTCTATTGGGAATAACTTTGGCGCTGGTTGATGAATCTTTGTGAATTTCTCAAAGAAGATGGCCCGCTCCGCTCCTTCCTTGAAAGTTTTGGGGGGATTCGTGAAGTGGGGGCTGAGAAAAAGGGGGGGCCCAAAATGTGTTTTCCCCATGCAATTTTCCATAGGACGGTTAGACACGGCTACAGCCCGAACGGCTGAACGGAATTACAAGAAATTTGGCAAAATGGTAGAGTCTGATTCGCAGATCGCCCTTTTGTTTAAATGGTGTAAATCCCTCCAGTAGTTCCTGAGAAAATCAAAACAGAAAAAAATGATATATCTATAAGCGCGCACCGTTCGCGCACCGTACGCGTACCGTGCGCGCACCTTCCCGTGCACAAGCTGCATGGTGATTGGCTGCCACTGTCTGTCAACACTCCAAAACAGAAATTGATGGCAGCCATCTTGTGCCTCGGTAGACAGAGGCACAAGAAAGCAGAAAAACAAACGTGTAGAACTCAAAAAGGGGGCAGGGTAGAAGCACCCAGACCCCCTAGGCCTGCTCAGGGGGTCCCACAGGGACCCTCAAGGCCTGCTCAGGGGGTCCCACGACTTTCCCGCGATTTTCCCCCCAAAAAATTAAAAAAAAATTGGGCTTAGGGGTCCTTGTGCGACCCCCTGAGCAGGTCTAGGGGGTCAGGGTGATTCTACCCTGCCTCCTTTTTGAGTTCTAAAACTTTCCGAGCAGGAGCTGCATGCTCATTGGCTTTCAACACTTCAAACCAGGAAGTGTTGGCAGCCATCTTGTGCTCGGTAGACCGAGGCACAAGAAAGCAGAAAAACAAACGTATAGAACACAAAAAGGGGGCAGGGTAGAAACACCCTGACCCCCTAGGCCTGCCAAGTAGGTCCCACAAGGACCCCCAAGGCCAACATTTTTTTTTTTCTAAACCCGTTTTTTTTCCTTCAAATTACCCCCCGGGGGGACAAAATCGCGTGGCATAGTGATAAAGTAGTGTGGGGGGCCCCAATCCCCCCTACACTTCCCCGGGGACCGCCGCCCCCCCCGGGAAAAGCAACTCAGCCCCCTGGCGCATAATGGAGGCTCATGGTGGGCTAGTTGGCCTCCAGGGACCCCCAGTATGCAAGGGAACTTAATTCCCTAATTTAGAACTCTCTACAGGGCGCGTTTGCACTGTTTAAGTTGGGGAATTAATTCCTGTTCAATCGAGAGGTCCCCTAGAGGGAACTAGTCCAAAAGGTATCTCCAGTAAGTGCCATGGAGCTGCGCTGCAGAGTGTTGTAAAAAGGGGCGTGCCCTCTGAACACCTGCCTGCAAAAATGTAGTAAATCAGTATAAAAAAACAACAATTAATACATTTAAAAATTGTCATTTAAAAAACCTTCGAAATTCAATGAAAAAACCATAGTTTTCAGGCCGGATATAATTAGGAATTAGCATTTAAAAAACCATTGAAATTCACTTAAAAAACCATAGGTTTCAGGCCTTATATAGTTAGGAATTAGCATTTAAAAAACCTTTGAAATTCACTTAAAAAACCATAAGTTTTAGGGGTGTTATAGTTAGCTGAACATTTCACTCATACAAAACCATTGAAATTGCTCCTATATAGTTAGTTGTACTAACTATATTTCGCGCACTCTCAATCCACTGCTGATGATGTCACATATTACATCATTCATGACATGGTCAGTGACATCACTGATGACATCTCAAATGACATCACTGAGGACATCACTGATGACATCATCCAGTGAATGTGGTTTGCTTCGTTATTTAAATATGCATTATATATATAGCAATTTGCATTGAAGAATGAGTGGATATATAAAAATAAATATTTGGATGGAGGATTTAGTAGCAGTGTAATTGATTGTTTACTTTAACAATTTATAGTGTCTCACTAAATATAGTGGATAGTGACTAAACTGTGTGAATATCTTTATAACTTTGTCAGTTGTTGTGTAAACTGGTTCTCCAATTGGTTACTAGCTATGTGAAAGTCTATATTAGTTATTGATTAGTTAATTGAGTATTTGTATGGGAGAATGAATGAGTGTGTGGTTCGGTGGAGGGTGTGTGACTGCCCAAAGATGTGTGAATAGTTGATTCAGTAGATATATGAAGTTAAAACTACATGTTCTAACAGTTGTTTGGGTGAGTGAATATCTTTATGGGTGTGGTGATGAGCAAATATATTTCTCAATGGTACATGTCCAACAAACTAGAAAAATAATAGGCAGTGTATGTGTCAGTTGTTTTATATAAATAAGTATACATAAGACTCAATGATTGTGTGAGTGACTGTATGGATAACTGTATACTTGTAATAATGATTTTATAATATACTAAATATGACTTACTATCTAAATGAATAGATGAAGTGGTGTTTGTATAAGTGTGTAGCTAAGTAAGTATGTAAGTATGATTCATTGTTTGCATAAGTGAGTAGGATAACTTCATATGTGAATAGGTTGTGTGCTGGTGTGTAATGTCGATATAGGTGTATAAGTATTTTTGATCGTGTTCTATTGTTCATTGACAGCATCTACGAGTGAATCTACAGGTAAGTGATTAGATGTGTGTATACCTCTAGGAATCAATGAGTGGGTATAGATACTTGTATTGCTGTGTCAATGGATTCAAATATGATTTTCTGTATTTTACAAAGAGTGATGAAAGATTTTACTAGTGTATAAAAAGGTGTATGTGATTGTCACGTGGATGATGTCATCAGTGATGTCATCAGTGATGTCATTTGAGATGTCATCAGTGATGTCACTGACCATGTCATGAATGATGTAATATGTGACATCATCAGCAGTGGAGTGCGGGTGCACGAAATATAGTTAGTACAACTATTCAGTGAATTTCAAAGGTTTTTTAAATGCTAATTCCTAACTATATAAGGCCTGAAACCTATGGTTTTTTCAGTGAATTTGCAAGGTTTTTTAAATGCTAATTCCTAGCTATATAAGGCCTGAAACCTATTGGTTTTTAAGTGAATTTCAAAGGTTTTTTAAATGCTAATTCCTAACTATATAAGGCCTGAAACCTATGTTTTTTTCAGTGAATTTCAATGGTTTTTTAAATGATTTACTACATTATTGTAGGCAGGTGTTCAGAGGGCACGCCCCCTTTTTACAACACTCTGCAGCGCAACCCCTGGCGCGTTTGCAGAGGAGGAACTAATTCCCCTTGCATACTGGAGGCCCCTGGGGGCAACTAGGCCACCAGGAGCCTCCAGTATAAGCCAGGGGGCTACATTGCAGAGAGGTGTAATGAGACCACATCCTTTTTTACACCTCTTTGCAGCGCAACCCCTGGCGTGTTTGCAGAGTAGGAACTAATTCCCCTTGCATACTGGGGGTCCCTGGGGGCCAACTAGCCGTACGGAGCGACTGAGCTCCATCGACTCAAAAAAGCTGAGAAAGTCAGAGTAGAGTCTTTGCTGCCATTTAACATCATGTTTCTCTAGATCATCTGGGGTGCACTCACTCATGCATGTTTATATATCTCACCGATTAATTGGTCCAACATAGGCACCCTAGAAAACCCAGCAGAACTGTCCACCTTCCTCTGCAAAGAATCCCTTATTTGAAGATACTTAAAAAAATCTCTAGATTCAACATCAAATCTAGCCCAAAGATCTTCAAACAAACCTAGGTGAGACCCAACAAAGATATCTCTAAGCCCCATGCCCTTCAGAACTTAATATACAGCAGTCATGAAAAATATCTGGCAACTGCTCATTTCTCTAGATGGGAGTATACCAACTTTATTTGTTCAACCCCAACTCTTTCCGGCAGTCAGCCCAATTTTTCCAGGTGGACAGCAGAATCCTAAACTGCGTTTTGTTTGTATAGCTGGGCCTGAAAACTTTAAGCAAGCATCCCTTGGCAGCTCCCCCAATAAGGAGCTCATTTATAAATGGAACACAATCCTCCAATCCTTGATCGTTTTGCCTGTTAGCAAACAACAGGTGTATATATTGTAAAGCAGCAGCTAAATAAAAAAAGTTAATATTAGGAAGCACCCAGCCCCCACCTCCCTGAGCAGGGTTAAAAATCTGTTTGCCCTCCTAATTTTTGCAATAGGACCAGATAAACCTGGAGATTAAGATATCCATTTATTTAAACCAAGAACTCTTGAATAGTGCGAAATAAGTGCAGTACCTTCAGGAGAAGTGACATCTTCACTAGATTACATATACCAATAAATGATAAGTGCAGATGGGCCCATTTTGAGTAATCCTTTTTAGCTTTGCAAATAACCGGGCCATATTAATGTCCACAATCTGCTCCAATTTTGACATAATAATGACGCCTAAATAGACTACCCACTCTACCACTCAATGGTCATAGGTTACAGTAAATCAAATCACCACTAACTGTGTCTTATTCGGATTCAGTAAATGCTCTGAAATTTTACCAAAATCAGTGGCCAAATCTTCGATTGAGCGTAAAGCTCTGTCAGGGTCCATCGTGACTATGGCTATGTCATCTGCTTAAGCAAGTGTTTTCGTCTCCCACCCCTGCTGCCTAACTGATTGGTATTATATCTAAATGACCCTCAAGCCAGCTGATGAATGGATCTAATTAAGAGGCAAAAAGTATAGGGGAACAAGGGAACCCTTGCCTAGTTCCCCTTTCTATTGAAATTAGTCCCGACTCACTCCCCGTCATCTGCTATCTAGCTACTGGTTTCTGGTACATCACATGATTTGCCTTAATAAACAGCCCTTCAAGCCCAAGCGAGCCCATAGTCATCCATAGATAATCCCAGACAACCCTGTTGAATGCTTTCTCAGCATCCAACAGGGCTACTACCATGGGCTCCTTTGCGACATCCGTTGCATTGAATCATGCGATGAACATGTTCTGAAGTGCCCCTCCCAGGGATAAGTCCAAGCTACCTCTCTGAAACGAATTTAGAAGTAATACTCTCCAGTCGATTAGCCAAGATCTTTGAGTATAGTTTTATACCACTATTTATTAGTGTAATTGGACTATATGAGCCAGGGTTATTCAGTACTTTCCCTTTTTCTAAGAAGATGCTAATGTTTGTGAGAGCCCAAGAATCGGGAGAGGGGTCTCTGTTCTTAACCTGCAGTAACGGCTCTTTGATGTTGGCAAGCAGTACCTGTGAGAATACTTTCTAAAATTCTAAAGGGATCTGATCCATCCCCACTGCTTTTCCTGAGGGGAGATCTTGTAGAATATGTTGGATCTCACCCGCAGAAAAATCTCCCCCCGGGAAGTACCAGTCCTCCTGAGTAGTTTTTCCCAGGGCAATCGACCTGATGAACTAGTCCAGCTTCTATACCCCATCAGGAGGCTGTCCCTTATATAAACTACTATAATACTTACTAAACACTTCTTGTGTCCCATCTGGGTCAATTACTGTTGTTCCTTGATAGTTAATTATTTAACATATGTACCGCACATCCACGTTTTGCCTAGTCCCCACCGCAAGGTTATACCCTACCCTTTCATTAAAATCATAACATTCTTGCTTCGGAGCCAGGAATTTTGCTGTGGTTTTCTTGGCCCTAATACCATTCAGCGCTGATTTTAAGACTGCTATCTGCCACAAAGCAAGAGAGAGATCAGTCCCAGAAGAAACAGCAGTTATTAATTCTGCCTCTGCATTGCTAAGTTGTTGGTATAGCCCTTTATTCTGGTATCCATGCTTCCATATGTTTAACATAATCTGGGTCCAGCAAAAGTCCCTGTCAAAAGACCAACTTCTAGTGCTCCTTATCAGTCCTTCAACCGTGCCCCCTAACACCAATGCATTAGGATCTGACAGAGTCCTGCAAAATAGTTCTATATGACTTCCATTTAGTATCATTGGTGTCACAAAAAAATAATCCAATCTAGCAAAGGACCTTGGTGAGCTGAAAAAAGGTATACCCAGGGTTGGGAAATTTTAGGTTAGCCTATAGATCTACCAAGCCTACTTCCTCCTCCAGGCTCTTAAGGGCTCTATAAGACTATGGTTTATGGCCAGGGTAATTGCCACTGCAGCTCCTTAGATCCCTCTGCTTCCATTTACATTAAAGTCCCAACAAAGCATATACGGAGCTGGCAAGAGTGGTAGCTCTGTTGACAGAAATGAAACAGAGCAGCATCATCCAAAACCGGAGCATGTACTGAAGATAGCATGAAAGTTCCTGTTTGGAACCGGCACTCAGCTAACGTCCACCTCTCATATGTATCAGGATCCCTGCGGCCATATATACATCTCTTGTTCTCAGCAAAAATAGCAAACCCTAAAGTTTTACTATCCTGTCTGGTGCATGTAAGTAGACTTAGTCCTAGTGTTCCTAATAAGGTTTCACTACCCCTGTCAATATGCATTTCTTGAAGGCAGTAGATATCAGCCCTCAGAGCTTTGAGGTCCTCTGCCACTCACCTTCTCTTGACCCCATCATTCAAGCCGCATATGTTAACTGAGACCATTTGTTGACCTGGTACCATCGCAAAAAGAACTTTTCTATCAGAATCCAGGTTCATCTTAGCATAGGTAAATCTAAGAAAACGTTTTTTCTTCTAGCATCACTCACAAGAATAAATGATTCTAAGAACAGGCTTTTTCCAGCCAACGCTTTTCCATCAGCCCACACCTGCCACCCTTTTCTAGTCCATGAAACCAGTCCCTCATAGCCCACCAACACCCACCTACCCACTCCAATGTCCCCCTTGAGCCCCTTCCCTCCTGCCCCTACCTTCCTGCCCTTAGCCCCTCCTCCCTCCCACCACCAATCAAAAGACCAATGAGGCCACCCATAGCCTGCGTGAGCTCACCGCCAACTCTGCTGCCCCCCACGCAAGGGTAAAGAAAGAGAAAGGAGGAAAAGAGACACTCAAAACCACCACTTTATTGCAGCGTACCCACACCCAAAAAGGTTAGTGTAGCAAAAAACACCATAAATTATAGCAGTCGAGAACACTACCCAAGCAATTCTCAGAAGGCTAGATTTCTGTTTATCATATCCTTTTTCCCCACCACTCAAGATCGGTTAATCTTCATTTCTGAATAGAGAGGAAAGGACTCCCCTTCCATGCTATGAACAAAGCCCACCCAAATACTCTTTAGCCTGAATTTCAGAAGTAAAAATCATAATTTTGCCTTTAACAATAGTCTTCAAATAAGTTAGAGCCAAAAGATTAGCTGCTGACCCATTCTCTTGGAAAGGCTTTATAATTTGTTGTAGACACCATCTGCATTCTACAGTCATGTGGCAGAAGTCGAGGTAAACAAAAAATGACTCATTCTTATACTGTCTCTGGGAGTCAGGTAGAGCCTTCTCGAAAAGCACTTGTCTAAGCAAGAAATTTCGAAAGAAAACTAAAACCGCCCTGGTTCAGGCTTCAAAGGTGCCTGTTTGCTAAGCATTAAAGGAAATCTGTGAACCCTCTAAAGCTCCAAGCCGAGAGCTCAGGGAAAGCACTTTTAGGAAGCTCCAGCATGTATGACCTGATGTCTCTGCTGTCAGCCCCTTCTTTAATCACAAGGAAGCGCAAATTGTTCCTTCTTTGACGTTTTCCTAAATCTTCAAATTGTTCACATGATGTCCATTAATTGTGCCTCCTCAGATTCAACATGCCCTTTTAGTGCACCAACATCTGCTTCTACGATAGTGGTTCTTGCTTCAATAATAACAAGTTTACACCCTATTTCTGTGCAGGTTTAACCAACTTTTTAAAGCACCTTGCAGCTATTTAGTTGCCAGCCTGGCCTTTTTGCTTCCTGCCCGAGACTCTGATTGATGTTTCTTTATAGAAGCGTATATTAGCTTTCAGGGAGGTTCCCATAATTTTGGCTCCAGCCTGTTGCTGAATACCCTTTTTTAACATGAGAATCAGCCCTGCTGCATAAGATAAATTAGTGGCGAGTAATCCCATCTTAAGTCCAACCCAGGCACTTGAGGTTGTTTGGGGCTATGTTTGTCCTGTTTTTTCACTTTTTCATGTTTACGGCGTTTCAGAGTTGTCTATTGCACAAAAGATGAGTTGATATTGGATAGAGGGGCACTAAGCTCATTGTCAGTTGTAGAAAGGGAGCGAGTGGATTGTGAGCCATCTGTAAGGGTGTAAAATGTATCTCTCCCTTCAGCGGGGGGATTACGCCGTAGCGTAGGAGCCACCCTGGAAATAAGGTGAGAGCAGTTGAGGCAGAGAATTAAGGTTTTTGCAGCATTAAACTATTCTAGATTCACATAATGTGAATTATTACACCAGCTAGTGGTTGTTTCCAGACTTTTCCCGACCAAAGGTGGAGCCAGGGTTGTATGTCAGTACAACGGATGCTTTTACCCCGCATGCCATTACAACGCGGGGATTACAACGCAAGTCGTTACAACGACTTGCGTTGGGGGATTGCTGGATAGTGGAATAGTTTAATTTTCTATTCCAACACCAGTCCCCGTGCATAGTAGGGAAGGTGTTGGATAGAAAATTAAACTATTCCCTATCCAACAGCGCCCTCCAGCGAAAGTCGACTTTCGTTGTAATCCCCGCGTTGTAATGGTAGTGCGGGGTAATAGTTGCGTCGTAAAGGATGTTCCCCGGAGCCAGTATGGCTCTCTATGTTGTAGACTGAAAGCCAACATTGCCCCAGTGTTGTCCCTCTTCAGGTTTTTCCTACCCTTTTATTTTTTTATCTGTTAGCTATATCAGTAAATAGCACTAGCCTGTCACCACTGTAATGCTGGTCCATATGCAGTCTGATTATTGATTGTTGTAGAGTGGACTGGAATGAAACTGTACTGACCAGCTGAAATCAGAGAGGATAGAGGCCAGGGTAACCTATATGCAAGGACTTTTGACAGAATTTTAATGCACATGTTAATCAGTGAGAGGAAACTAAAATTAAGCCAATACCGTAAATGCATAATATGTTTTTAGTGTTCCACTGATTGGAACATATAAAGGAATTTGCCTTAAGGAGTGCACAGGCAGCTCTGGTAGAGCTGTTAGAATTGCACTCAAATGCCATCTGGGCCTGGTTATTTACTAGCTTTCATGGATTTGAATATCGCTCTGTCATCTGCATCAAGAGTGGACAAGTATTCTGAACAGAGTGCTGGTGCATGGGGTTCCAGATTGGGAACACCCAAGTCTAACCCCTATTTGCGATGGCATCACTTGAATGGCAGAGTTTAAATCTCATTGATTCAAGTCAACTTCAGACTTCAAAATATGTGCATAGTCACACTTTTTCCGGATATTCTTAGCACTGCATTGAGCTGTCATTTGACATAAGTGAGAAAGTTGATGCTGATAAGACTGTCATTATAGCCTTGTGACTATGGGACAGATGTACAACCAGTCATTTTTGCATGTCTTAAACTGCGAATTTTCGCGACTGGCAATTAGAGATTCGCAAAGTGAAATGAATAATGTGTCTCAGACACATTTAGCGATTCTCCAAGGGGTTGCACATGACATGCCTCATCAATATTCATGTAGCAGGTCGCAATTTACCACCTATTGGAATGGCTTGCATTCACAGGGAAGGAATGATAGTCTGCTGACTTCAGCAGACCAACCATGTCTGTGATTGCTTTTTAAATAAAGCTATTTTTTTTAGATGTAGCCCGTTTTCCTTAAATGAAAATAGGATGCATTTAAAATAGATGAATGAAAATGTTTCTTTTCATTTTTAAGCGGCCTGCTCTTGAAAAATGTTGGCACCCACATTCACAAAGGGGAAGGAGTCCCTTTGGATCCCCTTCCTGTTTGCGAATGGATTACCACCTCCTTCATGGAGTCGGTAAAGTATGAATGTTTTGCATTATAGGATTGGTTTGTGATTCTTTTTGTTAATAAAAGTTTATAGGGTGAATAAATCCCCAAATGTGGTTTTGGACACGTTGATAGTTATAACGCAGAACACAGAAGAACTTCCCTCATAACCTTAATTCAAAGACAACACACTTCCAACCACACACCCAACTGTTGTAGCTTAGTATTCATTAGGATAAGCACTTCAGCTCTCTTATATTGATAATTACTACTGTACAAATGATCCTATCTCACAAGTATTTTTGATCGTGTTCTATTGTTCATTGACAGCATCTACGAGTGAATCTACAGGTAAGTGATTAGATGTGTGTATACCTCTAGGAATCAATGAGTGGGTTTTAGATACTTGTATTGCTGTGTCAATGGATTCAAATATGATTTTCTGTATTTTACAAAGAGTGATGAAAGATTTTACTAGTGTATAAAAAGGTGTATGTGATTGTCACGTGGATGATGTCATCAGTGATGTCATCAGTGATGTCATTTGAGATGTCATCAGTGATGTCACTGACCATGTCATGAATGATGTAACATGTGACATCATCAGCAGTGGAGTGCGGGTGCACGAAATATAGTTAGTACAACTATTCAGTGAATTTCAAAGGTTTTTTAAATGCTAATTCCTAACTATATAAGGCCTGAAACCTATGGTTTTTTCAGTGAATTTGCAAGGTTTTTTAAATGCTAATTCCTAACTATATAAGGCCTGAAACCTATGGTTTTTTAAGTGAATTTCAAAGGTTTTTTAAATGCTAATTCCTAACTATATAAGGCCTGAAACCTATGTTTTTTTCAGTGAATTTCAATGGTTTTTTAAATGATTTACTACATTATTGTAGGCAGGTGTTCAGAGGGCACGCCCCCTTTTTACAACACTCTGCAGCGCAACCCCTGGCGCGTTTTCAGAGGAGGAACTAATTCCCCTTGCATACTGGGGGCCCCTGGGGGGCAACTAGGCCACCAGGAGCCTCCAGTATAAGCCAGGGGGCTGCATTGCAGAGAGGTGTAATGAGACCACATCCTTTTTTACACCTCTTTGCAGCGCAACCCCTGGCGTGTTTGCAGAGTAGAAACTAATTCCCCTTGCATACTGGGGGTCCCTGGGGGCCAACTAGCCGTACGGAGCGACTGAGCTCCATCGACTCAAAAAAGCTGAGAAAGTCAGAGTAGAGTCTTTGCTGCCATTTAACATCATGTTTCTCTAGATCATCTGGGGTGCACTCACTCATGCATGTTTATATATCTCACCGATTAATTGGTCCAACATAGGCACCCTAGAAAACCCAGCAGAACCGTCCACCTTCCTCTGCAAAGAATCCCCTATTTGAAGATACTTAAAAAAATCTCTAGATTCAACATCAAATCTAGCCCAAAGATCTTCAAACAAACCTAGGTGAGACCCAACAAAGATATCTCTAAGCCCCATGCCCTTCAGAACTTAATATACAGCAGTCATGAAAAATATCTGGCAACTGCTCATTTCTCTAGATGGGAGTATACCAACTTTATTTGTTCAACCCCAACTCTTTCCGGCAGTCATCCCAATTTTTCCAGGTGGACAGCAGAATCCTAAACCGCGTTTTGTTTGTATAGCTGGGCCTGAAAACTTTAAGCAAGCATCCCTTGGCAGCTCCCCCAATAAGGAGCTCATTTATAAATGGAACACAATCCTCCAATCCTTGATCGTTTTGCCTGTTAGCAAACAACAGGTGTATATATTGTAAAGCAGCAGCTAAATAAAAAAAGTTAATATTAGGAAGCACCCAGCCCCCCCCCCCTCCCTGAGCAGGGTTAAAAATCTGTTTGCCCTCCTAATTTTTGCAATAGGACCAGATAAACCTGGAGATTAAGATATCCATTTATTTAAACCAAGAACTCTTGAATACTGCGAAATAAGTGCAGTACCTTCAGGAGAAGTAACATCTTCACTAGATTACATATACCAATAAATGATAAGTGCAGATGGGCCCATTTTGAGTAATCCTTTTTAGCTTTGCAAATAACCGGGCCATATTAATGTCCACAATCTGCTCCAATTTTGACATAATAATGACACCTAAATAGACTACCCACTCTACCACTCAATGGTCATAGGTTACAGTAAATCAAATCACCACTAACTGTGTCTTATTCGGATTCAGTAAATGCTCTGAAATTTTACCAAAATCAGTGGCCAAATCTTCGATTGAGCGTAAAGCTCTGTCAGGGTCCATCGTGACTATGGCTATGTCATCTGCTTAAGCAAGTGTTTTCGTCTCCCACGCCTGCTGCCTAACTGACTGGTATTATATCTAAATGACCCTCAAGCCAGCTGATGAATGGATCTAATTAAGAGGCAAAAAGTATAGGGGAACAAGGGAACCCTTGCCTAGTTCCCCTTTCTATTGAAATTAGTCCCGACTCACTCCCCGTCATCTGCTATCTAGCTACTGGTTTCTGGTACCTCACATGATTTGCCTTAATAAACAGCCCTTCAAGCCCAAGCGAGCCCATAGTCATCCATAGATAATCCCAGACAACCCTGTTGAATGCTTTCTCAGCATCCAACAGGGCTACTACCATGGGCTCCTTTGCGACATCCGTTGCATTCAATCATGCGATGAACATGTTCTGAAGTGCCCCTCCCAGGGATAAGTCCAAGCTACCTCTCTGAAACGAATTTAGAAGTAATACTCTCCAGTCGATTAGCCAAGATCTTTGAGTATAGTTTTATATCACTATTTATTAGTGTAATTGGACTATATGAGCCAGGGTTATTCAGTACTTTCCCTTTTTCTAAGAAGATGCTAATGTTTGTGAGAGCCCAAGAATCGGGAGAGGGGTCTCTGTTCTTAACCTGCAGTAACAGCTCTTTGATGTTGGCAAGCAGTACCTGTGAGAATACTTTCTAAAATTCTAAAGGGATCTGATCCATCCCCACTGCTTTTCCTGAGGGGAGATCTTGTAGAATATGTTGGATCTCACCCGCAGAAAAATCTCCCCCCGGGAAGTACCAGTCCTCCTGAGTAGTTTTTCCCAGGGCAATCGACCTGATGAACTAGTCCAGCTTCTCTACCCCATCAGGAGGCTGTCCCTTATATAAACTACTATAATACTTACTAAACACTTCTTGTGTCCCATCTGGGTCAATTACTGTTGTTCCTTGATAGTTAATTATTTAACATATGTACCGCACATCCACGTTTTGCCTAGTCCCCACCGCAAGTGTATACCCTACCCTTTCATTAAAATCATAACATTCTTGCTTCGGAGCCAGGAATTTTGCTTTGGTTTTCTTGGCCGTAATACCATTCAGCGCTGATTTTAAGACTGCTATCTGCCGCAAAGCAAGAGAGAGATCAGTCCCAGAAGAAACAGCAGTTATTAATTCTGCCTCTGCATTGCTAAGTTGTTGGTATAGCCCTTTATTCTGGTATCCATGCTTCCATATGTTTAACATAATCTGGGTCCAGCAAAAGGCCCTGTCAAAAGACCAACTTCTAGTGCTCCTTATCAGTCCTTCAACCGTGCCCCCTAGCACCAATGCATTAGGATCTGACAGAGTCCTGCAAAATAGTTCTATATGACTTCCATTTAGTATCATTGGTGTCACAAAAAAAATAATCCAATCTAGCAAAGGACCTTGGTGAGCTGAAAAAAGGTATACCCAGGGTTGGGAAATTTTAAGTTAGCCTATAGATCTACCAAGCCTACTTCCTCCTCCAGGCTCTTAAGGGCTCTATAAGACTATGGTTTATGGCCAGGGTAATTGCCACTGCAGCTCCTTAGATCCCTCTGCTTCCATTTACATTAAAGTCCCAACAAAGCATATACGGAGCTGGCAAGAGTGGTAGCTCTGTTGACAGAAATGAAACAGAGCAGCATCATCCAAAACCGGAGCATGTACTGAAGATAGCATGAAAGTTCCTGTTTGGAACCGGCACTCAGCTAACGTCCACCTCTCATATGTATCAGGATCCCTGCGGCCATATGTACATCTCTTGTTCTCAGCAAAATTAGCAATCCCTAAAGTTTTACTATCCTGTCTGGTGCATGTAAGTAGACTTAGTCCTAGTGTTCCTAATAAGGTTTCACTACCCCTGTCAATATGCATTTCTTGAAGGCAGTAGATATCAGCCCTCAGAGCTTTGAGGTCCTCTGCCACTCACCTTCTCTTGACCCCATCATTCAAGCTGCATATGTTAACTGAGACCATTTGTTGACCTGGTACCATCGCAAAAATAACTTTTCTATCAGAATCCAGGTTCATCTTAGCATAGGTAAATCTAAGAAAAAGTTTTTTCTTCTAGCATCACTCACAAGAATAAATGATTCTAAGACCAGGCTTTTTCCAGCCAACGCTTTTCCATCAGCCCACACCTGCCACCCTTTTCTAGTCCATGAAACCAGTCCCTCATAGCCCACCAACACCCACCTACCCACTCCAATGTCCCCCTTGAGCCCCTTCCCTCCTGCCCCTACCTTCCTGCCCTTAGCCCCTCCTCCCTCCCACCACTAATCAAAAGACCAATGAGGCCACCCATAGCCTGCGTGAGCTCACCGCCAACTCTGCTGCCCCCCACGCAAGGGTAAAGAAAGAGAAAGGAGGAAAAGAGACACTCAAAACCCCCACTTTATTGCAGCGTACCCACACCCAAAAAGGTTAGTGTAGCAAAAAACACCATAAATTATAGCAGTCGAGAACACTACCCAAGCAATTCTCAGAAGGCTAGATTTCTGTTTATCATATCCTTTTTCCCCACCACTCAAGATCGGTTAATCTTCATTTCTGAATAGAGAGGAAAGGACTCCCCTTCCATGCTATGAACAAAGCCCACCCAAATACTCTTTAGCCTGAATTTCAGAAGTAAAAATCATAATTTTGCCTTTAACAATAGTCTTCAAATAAGTTAGAGCCAAAAGATTAGCTGCTGACCCATTCTCTTGGAAAGGCTTTATAATTTGTTGTAGACACCATCTGCATTCTACAGTCATGTGGCAGAAGTCGAGGCAAACAAAAAATGACTCATTCTTATACTGTCTCTGGGAGTCAGGTAGAGCCTTCTCGAAAAGCACTTGTCTAAGCAAGAAATTTCCAAAGAAAACTAAAACCGCCCTGGTTCAGGCTTCAAAGGTGCCTATTTGCTAAGCATTAAAGGAAATCTGTGAATCCTCTAAAGCTCCAAGCCGAGAGCTCAGGGAAAACACTTTTAGGAAGCTCCAGCATGTATGACCTGATGTCTCTGCTGTCAGCCCCTTCTTTAATCACAAGGAAGCGCAAATTGTTCCTTCTTTGACGTTTTTCTAAATCTTCAAATTGTTCAAATAATGTCCATTAATTGTGCCTCCTCAGATTCAACATGCCCTTTTAGTGGACCAACATCTGCTTCTACGATAGTGGTTCTTGCTTCAATAATAACAAGTTTACACCCTATTTCTGTGCAGGATTAACCAACTTTTTAAAGGCACCTTGCAGCTATTTAGTTGCCAGCCTGGCCTTTTTGCTTCCTGCCCGAGACTCTGATTGATGTTTCTTTATAGAAGCGTATATTATCTTCAGGGAGGTTCCCATAATTTTGGCTCCAGCCTGTTGCTGAATACCCTTTTTTAACATGAGAATCAGCCCTGCTGGATAAGATAAATTAGTGGCGAGTAATCCCATCTTAAGTCCAACCCAGGCACTTGAGGTTGTTTGGGGCTATGTTTGTCCTGTTTTTTCACTTTTTCGTGTTTACGGCGTTTCAGAGTTGTCTATTGCACAAAAGATGAGTTGATATTGGATAGAGGGGCACTAAGCTCATTGTCAGTTGTAGAAAGGGAGCGAGTGGATTGTGAGCCATCTGTAAGGGTGTAAAATGTATCTCTCCCTTCAGCGGGGGGATTACACCGTAGCGTAGGAGCCACCCTGGAAATAAGGTGAGAGAAGTTGAGGCAGAGAATTAAGGTTTTTGCAGCATTAAACTATTCTAGATTCACATAATGTGAATTATTACACCAGCTGGTGGTTGTTTCCAGACTTTTCACGACCAAAGGTGGAGCCAGGGTTGTATGTCAGTACAACGCATGCTTTTACCCCGCATGCCATTACAACGCGGGGATTACAACGCAAGTCGTTACAACGACTTGCGTTGGGGGATTGCTGGATAGTGGAATAGTTTAATTTTCTATTCCAACTCCAGTCCCCGTGGATAGTAGGGAAGGTGTTGGATAGAAAATTAAACTATTCCCTATCCAACAGCGCCCTCCAGGGAAAGTCGACTTTCGTTGTAATACCCGCGTTGTAATGGTAGTGCGGGGTAATAGTTGCGTCGTAAAGGATGTTCCCCGGAGCCATTATGGCTCTCTATGTTGTAGACTGAAAGCCAACATTGCCCCAGTGTTGTCCCTCTTCAGGTTTTTCCTACCCTTTTATTTTTTTATCTGTTAGCTATATCAGTAAATAGCACTAGCCTGTCACCACTGTAATGCTGGTCCATATGCAGTCTGATTATTGATTGTTGTAGAGTGGACTGGAATGAAACTGAACTGACCAGCTGAAATCAGAGAGGATAGAGGCCAGGGTAACCTATATGCAAGGACTTTTGACAGAATTTTAAAGCACATGTTAATCAGTGAGAGGAAACTAAAATTAAGCCAATACCTTAAATGCATAATATGTTTTTAGTGTTCCACTGATTGGAACATATAAAGGAATTTGCCTTAAGGAATGCACAGGCAGCTCTGGTAGAGCTGTTAGAATTGCACTCAAATGCCATCTGGGCCTGGTTATTTACTAGCTTTCATGGATTTGAATATCGCTCTGTCATCTGCATCAAGAGTGGACAAGTATTCTGAACAGAGTGCTGGTGCATGGGGTTCCAGATTGGGAACACCCAAGTCTAACCCCTATTTGCGATGGCATCACTTGAATGGCAGAGTTTAAATCTCATTGATTCAAGTCAACTTCAGACTTCAAAATATGTGCATAGTCACACTTTTTCCGGATATTCTTAGCACTGCATTGAGCTGTCATTTGACATAAGTGAGAAAGTTGATGCCGATAAGACTGACATTATAGCCTTGTGACTATGGGACAGATGTACAACCAGTCATTTTTGCGTGTCTCAAACTGCGAATTTTCGCGACTGGCAATTAGAGATTCGCAAAGTGAAATGAATAATGTGTCTCAGACACATTTAGCGATTCTCCATGGGGTTGCACATGACATGCCTCATCAATATTCATGTAGCAGGTCGCAATTTACCACCTATTGGAATGGCTTGCCTTCACAGGCAAGGAATGATAGTCTGCTGACTTCAGCAGACCAACCATGTCTGTGATTGCTTTTTAAATAAAGCTATTTTTTTTAGATGTAGCCCGTTTTCCTTAAATGAAAATAGGATGCATTTAAAATAGATGAATGAAAATGTTTCTTTCCATTTTTAAGCGGCCTGCTCTTGAAAAATGTTGGCACCCACATTCACAAAGGGGAAGAAGTCCCTTTGGATCCCCTTCCTGTTTGCGAATGGATTACCACCTCCTTCATGGAGTCGGTAAAGTATGAATGTTTTGCATTATAGGATTGGTTTGTGATTCTTTTTGTTAATAAAAGTTTATAGGGTGAATAAATCCCCAAATGTGGTTTTGGACACGTTGATAGTTATAACGCAGAACACAGAAGAACTTCCCTCATAACCTTAATTCAAAGACAACACACTTCCAACCACACACCCAACTGTTGTAGCTTAGAATTCATTAGGATAAGCACTTCAGCTCTCTTAAATTGATAATTACTACTGTACAAATGATCCTATCTCACATGCAAATCAGGTTTTCCCTAGCAGTTTCACATCCTCGGATTGCACGATGCCTTAAAAAGCCACCTCTCACTATATCTTAAATGCCACCCAAAAAATTATTTGACCTTAAACTGTCAACTATTTCCCTCTCCTTTCTATCAAATGACCCTCTATTTTCCTCCTGTCTTTCAGTATGTAGGTATCCTTTATCTGTGTGCAGCCTTCTTAAAGTCATCCTTATTCTCTTTTATTAGCTTTCTGAAATTTCCTCATACCAATATTCATAGAACACGACTTCTTTGAAGCCATATGTCTGCATCCTAACAATGTTTAATCTCCTCTAGCTGTAAAGCCTCAACCATGTACATTAAATCCCATAATCACTAATAAACACACATAACGCCTATTAAATTAATCTACCACACAAATTGGTATAAATACAAGGAATGGTTTATTTGAGAGCACAATACCAATCTTAAAATTCAACAATATGTAAATGTAATGTAATGAGGTGCTTATATATCACCCGACGGGTATCCTGGCGCTTAAAAAAGAGAGAGACCCCACCAGAAGTTAATAGGGGCAACGGAGGTGTGTTACAGGAAAGGAGAAAAAGAGAGGATATCAGAAGGAAAAATGACTCCAGCCTAGGGAATAATAAAACTTTTCAATTTTTTCCTGAAATCCATAAGACTTTGGACCTGATGTAGATCCAAAGGGAGAGAGTTCCATAGCCGAGAAGCAATGGCAGAGAAGGATCTGCCACCTGTTCTGGACCGCCTGAACTGACTACATTCATCTGGAATGTAGAAGCAGAACGAAGGTTTATAGTTGGAGAATACCAGCTGAATTTTCTTTGCAGGTTCTTAGGGCCCATTCCATGAGCTGCCCTAAAGACAGTGCATAGAGCTTTGAATTGAATTCGCTGGTGGATCCGCAGTCAATGCAAATCTCGCAAGGCTAATGTTTTTGAGGTCCCTCGCTGCCTATTTAAAGCGAGTTTTGCTGCAATGACTTGTATTCTGTACACCTTCCCGATAAGGGTGTTAGGCGCACCCAGATATAGAGACTTGCATAAATCAAGTCTGCTGAGAATTATGCATCTCACAACCTGCGTTCTAGCAGAGTTAGGCAAAAAAGGGAGGATCTTTCTCAGCACTCGGATTAGTGAGAAGCAAGTGCCAACTGTTTTGTTAACCTGAGAATTCAGTTGGAGGTCCTGATCCACCATCACCCCCAGATTGCGTACTTTGCTAGAAGGGGTAAGAGGTGAGCCAGTGGGGGACAACTGAAAGATGGGTAAAACAGGCAGAACAGATCTTCTGGAAGAACACAGGACCACTTCCATTTTGGAGCTGTCATCCGCATAGTTCACCACCTCCACTCCAAAGGATCTAATAAGTGGAATGAGAGGCTGCAAATAGATGTTAAAGAGCACAGGACTAATCCCTGAGCCCTTCAGGACCCTCTGTCGGAAGGAAGACATGTTAGCAGAGAACGGCTGAAGGCACACTGTCTGTGTCCTGTCTGTTAGATAAGAGCAAAGCCAGTCAAGGGCGCGACCAGTCACACCCTAGTCTTTAAGTCTCTCCAACAGTATACTGTGGTTTACAGTGTCAAAAGCCGCTGACATGTCCAATAGCACCAAGATCACTGACTTGCCACTGTCCGCCCGCATCATCATATCATCAAGCACGGAAACAAGTGCTGTTTCAGTACCGTGCTTGGGCCGAAAGCCAAATTGCATCTCGAAGAGGAGTGAATACTCCTCAAGATACTGGGATAGAGACTTACTAATGATGCGTTCCAGAATTTTAACAGGTTATGGCAATAAAGAAATTGGCCGATAGTTGACCACACACCCGAGGTCAAGCGGGGTTTTTTTTAGAAGTGGGGTCACAACTGCTTCCTTCCAGTTTTTAGGGAACTCCCCCATACTCAAAGATGGACCACAGATCTGTCGTAAATAGGGAAAGAGCTCGGCCCCGTATTCTTTTCAGATTCTGTGGGGAAGGGGGTCCAGGGGGGACCCAGCGGTGATACCCCTGGCTAAGGTATCAAATGTTTCCTCGTCCGGAATGCGAAAGCAATCCAGAGTATGCGGGCTGTGTTTTAAAATGGTAGGGTTGCTGGGCTTAGAATCTGGTGATGGCAGAAAACACTGCTCAGCATTGGACAACTGAGAATCAGGTTTTTCCACCACTGTTGGTGGATCAAAATCCCTAACTATCTTGTCGATTTTATCCTCCAGATAGGAAGCTAACTCATCGCATAAAGCTTGAGTAACTGGAATTTTGTTATTAGCACAGTCAGGTTTAGATAGACTCTTTACTAAGCTGAATATAGCTTTGGTGCTATTAGCTGGTAGAAGAATGGTATTAGTAAAATACTCTGCGTTAGTTTTAGCTATTGTGTTTTTATACAGATTAAGTTGATTCTTAAAAGCATTTTTATCTGAATCACTATATCATTTTCTCCAGGCTTTTTCGGCCGCTTTACAACCCATCCTGAGTGCTCGCAATTCCTCGTTAAACCAGCGGGCTGAGGGTTTCTCTCTCTTTTTTAGCTTCTTTGCAGGAATATGCTTATCAAGCCTGTCTCGGATCTGCACACAGTGGAATTGGTAATTCCAGTCCACCAACCTACTGGGGTCCAAGCTGTCTAAGTCATTCCAACGCAAGGGATTTTTAAGCTTACTCAATGTGGCCCATTCTCTGCCCAGCCGATATTGCCTCAGATGATAAAATTTACAACACACATTAGGCAAAGTAAGCCTAAAATTTACCAGACTATGATCAGTCCAGCACAGTGGTAGAACATCTGTGATTGTAGCCATGTTGGAATTAGCAAACAGTAGACCTAATATATGTCCACCCTGGTTCATAGGTTGCAACACCAGCTGGGGCATATCGAAGCTTACGCAAGCTTCGGACAAATCCTTAAACGCAGTGCCCAGCGGGCCATCAGCCCACAAGTTGAAATCACCCAGGATGATCAGTTTAGAGTGTGTCAATAATAACCAATAACCACTGGATTAACCACTAACCTTGGACTCCGGAGTAGTGTGCGTTCATCACAAAGCATTTCATTGCTTCATCATGGAAAGTAAGCACTGCATGAATGCAAATACAATACAAAACCATAATAATATTGACTAAATGCACTAAAAAGTATTTGTTGTACATGGCAGGACATGCTGTGCTTGATTTGCAATCAGAGTGTTAGCTCTTGTCCACTCCCGCTGATCCATGGCAATATGATTCACTGTTTGGACACTAAGGGCCATATGTAGGTAAACTATGAATACAGATTCCTTAATACCTAATATTACCGATTTGATATTAAGGAATCGGAAATTACGATGTACGTAAAAAATCGTTAAAATTTACCGATGCGCTAAAATTCGGTAAAAAATACCGATTAGGAAGGAATCGGTAAAAAAAAAACGAAACACCAATACCGAATCGGAATTACCGAATCCATTACCGAATCGGTAAATACCGATTCGGTAATTCAAAATTTTGTAATTTGATGAATCAGCCAATCCTGTTTCATCCAATTACCTCCCAAACAGGAAGTGGCCATACCCAGGCAGCTGCACTGAAGCTGGGGCTGACTGTGAGGAAGGCAGGTGAGCTGAGGATCCAGCAGCAACAGAGCCTCACAGCTACAAACCCCAAAAAAAAAACAACTCTGGATATGGCAAGCCAGGAGAGAGAGAAGGAGGGCACTGAAAGGAAAAGGAAGCTGAAGTTCAGCGAGAAGGAGCTGGAGGTACTAATTCAGGATGTGAGTCAGGACCATGACAAGCTTTTTGGGAAGTAGTCCCTCCATGTGCCCGAGTCTCAGAAGAGATAAATCTGGAGTGGGATGCAGAGTAAAATTAATGCATTTGGTGTCACCCAGCGTTCCATTGAGGACATCAAGAAGAGGTGGTAAGACCTCAAGAAGACTTCGAAGGCAAAGATGGCTGAGAGGCAGAGGCAGGCTGGCAAAGCTGGCGGAGGGAAGAACACATAACCTGCACCAACACCACTGGAACTGATGGTAGAGTCCACCCTCCAGCCAGAGAGTGTGATTGGCGTGGGAGACGCAGACAGCTCTGCCAGAGCTGCAAGGAAACAAGGTAAGATGCATGCCCAGCATGCTGTGCTACCCCTTCCCCAACCCCAATCCCCATAGTGGCATAGGGGCTCCCACTCCACTCCACGTCTTACTCATTACCTGCTATGCATTGTGGGAGATGTAGTCCTATGGAAATGATGTAGCCTAGCAAACACAATAGCATGTGAAAGTAATTAGCAAGCTCAGGACAGTCACTGTGATCTATAGGCATGATGTTTAATGCAATGCAAATGCTGCCAGAGAAGTGAGTATATCTACATTCTGTCATTACAGGCGAGACATCTCGCAGTGCTGCAGAGGGGAGCAGACCAAAGACAGCCAGGCCAGAGGGGAGGCAACATGATGAAGAGAGTTTGCCTGCAGGGCACACAAGCTCCGCACAACCACCACCACCAACTACTCCTTCACAGACATCACCACAGCGCCAGGAAACGCAGCCATCTCCTCATACTCAATCCCCACTGCAACAATCACCAACACCACCACCACCACAGTCAGGCAGGAGGCATGCCGTGGCCACCCTCCAGCAGATGGAGGAGTCGGAGGAGGAGGGCACAGGGGGCCAACAGTCACCAGTTCATGAGGAGGGCAACATAGTGAGGGCTGGTACTCCATCTGAGGGCACCCACACTTCATCAAGACGCCGCAGGGCAAGGCAGCCAGTCCTCAAGGCTCCGAACAGGGTGAAAGTGTCTTTGCTGGACTGGAAGGCAACATGCTCAAGGTCCAGCACCTGCAATGGAGGGAGATGCGATCATTGCACAGAGAGGTGGCCCACATGAACAAACACATGTACAGGATTGAAAAGGGCATTAGTTCAATGGGCGAAAACATGTCTGAGGGAATGAGGGAAATTGCAACCTCTGTGGACAACCTCTGTAGCCATTTGGAGCGGGACCATCTTTGTAGGCACAGGGAGAGGCAGAGACTCCAGGCCTATACCAAGGCAGTGAACCAGCTGGCCACTGCTACCTCCCTAATGTGTCGAAGGTCTATCGCCATGCAGGAGGAGATGGCGCATTGTAGCAGGGACGTGGCCAGGGCATGGTCTCAATGACCTCTGCATTGGAACTGCTGCAGAATGTGAAGGCGGCCACAATGGAAGGGGGGGGCAGTGAGGAGGCTACCAGCCGTGGTAGCATTATGCCATCTCCCACCGAGGGCAGGAGGTGCAGCGAATGCCACAGCGCTGCCCAGGAACATTCTGACACTACAGACAGTGTGGCCAGGGAACGTGGATAAGCAGCGCGTGGGCGCAAGAAATAGGTCCTACTGCTATTTGGCAATCATTAGATGGGTGATGTAACCCATGTCTTTATGGAAACTGCTTTCAATCGTGGTGGTGTGCTGATTAAACACCATTACACAAAAACTGTTACAGGCTCTGTCTCGTTACTCACTCAGAAATAGTTGGACGTTATCTCTGCCCTTCTGTGTCTCCCATCCTGTTCTACTGCAACACCAGCTGCGCAGGGCTCTGGCTGGGGACTGTCCTCGCCCTCGTCCTCAGAGTCAGTTAGTTCCACTGCTGTTCCTTTTCTGTGGCTAGATTATGTAGCATTGCACATGTTGCAATTATTTTGCAACATTTGATGGGGCTGTACTGACGTGCACCTCCACTTTTGTGGAGGCAACGGAATCTGCTTTTAAACAGTCCAAAGGGGCGCTCCACCGCGTTGCGTTTGGTCTTATGTGCCACATTGTATCTCCTCTCCCTTGGGGTGGGTGGGTTGAGATATGGTGTGAGTAGGTAAGACCAGAGGGCATATGCACTGTCAACTAAATGCAAAAGAAAGTGCCATTAATTTGTGTCACCAATAGGTTCAGCCAAGGTATACATCAGGGTGTGTCACATTGATTTACCTAGTAGGTATCCTTCTCCGAATTCACCAGCAGCCAGACGTGTATGGATACCACTGTTCCTGAATATGTACGAGTCGTGGGTACTCCCTGGGAATTTGGCCACAATGTCACTTATGATGAACTTAGCATCACATATCACCTGCACATTTATGGAGTGGGTGGTTTTGTGGTTGCGGTAAATGTATTCTGTTGCTGCAGGTGGGCAGATTGGTATGTGGGTCCCATCGACGCAGCCAATGACATGTGGGAACTGCGCCAGGTGGTAGAAATCCAGCTTGGTCTTCTGCATCTCCGCCTGTGTACTGGGGAAGGTTATGTAATGATGCATTTGGTCCATCATGGCATCCAGGAAGGTGTTGAAAAAACGGGATAGACAGGTCTGTGACACACCACCTGCTATGGCTATCACACCCTGGTAACTTCCTGATGCCAGGAGGTGCAGGCAACAGAGCACCTGTACATGGGTGGGTATTGCGTGTGCCCTTGGTGTCTGATGCTCAAGATATGGTTTCAGGTCCCATATGAGGTCAATGATGGTGTGTGGGTGCAGCCTGTACCTCTCATGGATTTCTGGTTCAGTCAATTGGAACAATGTGACGCGCAGTCTGTACACCTGATCTTCCCGTGTCCAAATCCTCACTCCTGCTGCTCTCAAACATAGCCGCCTTGCTATGAGGTAGAGGCCCACCATTGTGTTCACACTGTTGCATTTTGGGGCTGTTTTTAAGCACTGCACCTGATTACCACCTGCTCAGGATCAGTGGTAAATACCGAATATGGTCAAATTCGGAATTACCAATTTTTGCTACATCGCATTTTGGGATTATTACCGATTCCTTATTTACCAATTCAGTATTGTTTGTTTCAGTGTTCACCGATCGGTAAATAAGGAATCGGTAATGATTTACCGATTTGTTATTATCGATGGCATTCGGTAATAAGTATATCGCACAGGGCTAATTACCGGTCGGTAAAGCTGAAATTTACTGAATTTTGGCTTTACCAACCGGTATTTGGCCACCTACATATGGCCCTAAGCTATTAGCCCCAAAATATAATAAATTTCAGCCAGAAAAACTACAGCTGTATACAATGAGAATAACAAATTTAAAGGATTTAATAGCCATTTCACCTGAACTTCTGTTATACTGTTTAAGAGAACTTCCAGAACTTTTTTTTTTTATCTTGACTAGAAAAGTATGTCTTTCACCTCCGTTATGAACATAGCAGGTTTCAAATAGGGCTGGGCATAACTTGTGTCATTTGCTGTAGCATAATTACCCAAAATAACGACAAAATTATGCAAGATTACATAGAATTACGCAAAGAGAATGACTCTGCATTTAGTGCTATTTTCTTCAAGATGCACCCTCACGTCCAAAACAAACCAGAGGATTATTTTGCGACCCTGACTCGGTTGATCGCTCCCCAACGCTGCACAGCACCACCTGTGTGACTGTGGCCCCCTTCTGTGCTCTGCTCGGCTTAGGCTCCGCAGCCTGAGTCGTGTGCCTCTGTTATTCACATTGCTGATAATGCTATTCTGTTTTTGTCCCTTTTTGGTTTCTTGATTCTTTTGTTCTTTTTTGTGCCTTTTATTTTCTTGATTCTGTTGTTCTGTTTTTGTGCCGTTTTGTTTTCATTTTCTCTATACCCCGTATTCTTCACACCCGTTTTACCGACGCTAAGTCCCCTGCAGCCTTCACCCCTGCCTGCCCATCCGTTCCCCGCTCCTGCCTCGCAGCTGCTCCTCCCTCCCATCTCCCCTCATATTGGTGGCTGCTATCGTGCCTAAGGCAAGCTCCTCTGCGCCCGTCCGCGCCTGGACAGTGCCAAGTGCCAGACCCCCTGGTCCCCGCGAATGCCATACCGACCGCCACCACTACACCGCCAGCACCCTCCA
The DNA here is from genome assembly GCF_964261635.1 of Lissotriton helveticus. NCBI lineage: Eukaryota > Metazoa > Chordata > Amphibia > Caudata > Salamandridae > Lissotriton > Lissotriton helveticus. Next base: position 946,685,776 of record NC_136063.1, read on the forward strand.
CGCACTCAACACCGGATGACTGCACACCTGCTTCCTGGCCACCCTGAAGCACACCAAAGGACCCTTCTCCTGCCTGAGCTGCAGCTTCACCAGCCTCCGAACCGCCAGACCACCCACCGCAAAAGAACGCAACCACCTCAGATGCATACTACTGAACACCCCCTCCGCACGCAAACATGCCATCGAACTCTGGGACCTGCTGATCACATCCTACCCGGACGTCGCCTTCCTGGCAGAGACCTGGATGAACGCCTCCTCGCCACCCGACATCGCCATAGCAATCCCGGACGGCTACAAGATCACCCGCAGGGACTGCACCAACTGAGTAGGAGGTGGAATCCCCATTGTCCACAAGAACACCCTCAGGGTCTCGACCAGCACCTATGACACGCTCAACACCGCCAAACACCTACGCTTCCAGATCCACACCAACCCCAACACCACCCTCGGAGGAACTCTTGTCTACAGACACCACGGACCCCGGCCTCAGTTCAGCGCCTTCATTGCCAACTTCGTCAGCACGCACGCCCTTGTCTCCAGAGACTACATTATCCTCGGAGATCTGAACTTCCACCTCAAGAACAACAACGACACCAACTCCACCCACCTGATTGACAACCTCAGACTCAGACAGCTCGTCACAACGCCCACCCACTCCGCCGGCCACACGCTTGACCCCATCTGCTCTGCAAGCTCCCACGTCACCTTTAACTACAGCACCGAACTCCACTGGACCGACCATCGCTGCATCCACTTCACCTTCCGGAAACCCACCATGCACCACCACACTCCACAGATCCCAGCCACAGCTAGAGCAAAGTCACCTAAGACCAGCTAAACACCACACTCGCCCGAAGCCCACCCACCGACCCCACCGAACCCCGACATCGCCGCCTGCAACCTCAGGCAATGGATTGACGACTGCGCCAACACTCTTGCCCCGATCAAGTAACCCTCGAACAGACGCACTAATAAGAAAGCCAGCTGGTTCACCGCGGACCTCCAGACCTCCAAGCAAACCTGCCCAAAACGAGAGAAGAAATGTCACCGTGAACAGACACCGGACAACTGCGCAGCCCACAAGAACGCCATCTGCAGACACCATCACCTCATCAGATCCGCCAAAAGGGCCTCCTTCAAGGAACGCCTCGACAACAACACGCACAACAGCAAAGAACTCTTCAACATCGTGAATGAACTCTCCAATCCCAGCTTCAACACCAACGACATCCCATCATCGCAAGACCTGTGCGACTCCCTTTCCACCTTCCTCCATCTGAAGATCGCAGACATCCACGACAGCTTCAACAACCGGGCATCTCCGACAGCCACCAACACCTCAGACCCCATATCCACCACCCATAGCGATCCCCTGCTCGCCTGGACCAACATAAACGACGACGACACCATCAAAATCATGAACACCATCCACTCCAGCTCTCCGTCAGACCCATGCCCACACTACATCTTCAACAAAGCTAGCGCCACCATAGTACCCCATCTCCGCAAGGCCATCAACATCTCCTTCGAGACCACGACCTTCCAGGAGAGCTGGTAGCACGCCGAGATCAACGCCTTACTCAAGAAACCCAAGGCGGATCCGAAGGACCTCAAGTACTTCTGGCCCATCTCCCTGCTCCTGTTCCCGGCGAAGGTCATCGAGAAGACCTTCAACGGACAACTGACCTGCTACCTCGAGGAGAACAACATCCTGGACCCGTCCCAGTCCAGGTTCTGCAGCAACCACAGTACCGAAACTGCCCTCATCCCCGCCACCTATCACATCAGGGCCCTGTTGGACAATGGCAAAACCATGGCCCTCATCCTCCTCGACCTATCAGCTGCCTTCGACACTGTCTTTCTCCGCACCCTACGCACATGTCTCCACAACGCAGGGATCCGAGACAAGGCTCTGGAATGGACCACTTCCTTCCTCTCCGGCAGAACCCTTTTCCGGTCCATAGCCTCCCAGATCATCTGTGGCGTACCCCAAGGATCATCCCACAGCCCGACATTGTTCAACATATACATGTCACCGCTCACCCACGTCGCCCGACTGCATGACCTCAACATCATCTCTTATGCCGACGACACCGAGATCATCCTCTCCCTCACCAAGGACCCCCTCACTGCCAAAGCCAACCTCCACAAAGGAATGAAGGCCGTCACCGAGTGGATGAAGAACAGTCGTCTGAAGCTGAACTCGGACAAGACGGAGGTCCTCATCCTCTGCTCCACCCCCTCAGCCTGGGATGATTCCTGGTGGCCGACCGCACTGGGAGCAGCACCGACACCCACCGACCATGCAAGCAACCTGGGGTACATCCTCGACTCAACACTCTCCATGACCAAGCAAGTCAACACCGTCTCATCCTCCTGCTTCCACACCCTCTGCATGCTCCGCAAGATCTACTGGTCGATCCCCAGTGGAACAAGAAGAACGGTCACCCAGGCCCTCATCAGCAGCAGGCCGGACTACGGAAATGCCCTCTATGCAGGAGCCTCGGTCAAACTCCTGAAATGACTTTAACGCATACAGAATGCCTCTGCACGCCTGATCCTTGACATCCCTTGCCACAGCCACATCAAACCCCACCTGAGAGACCTGCACTGGCTTCCCGTCAATAAGAGAATCACCTTCAAGCTTCTCACCCACGCTCACAAGGCACTCCACAACACCAGACCGGCATACCTCAACAGACGACTCACCTTCTACACCCCGAACCGCCAGCTCCTCTGCGCTGACCTCACCCTCGCCACCGTCCCCTACATCCAAAGAGCAACCACCGGCAACATATCGTTCTCCCACCTCTCCGCCGAGACCTGGAACACCCTCCCCATCCTCCTACGGCAGACCCAGGACCTACTAACCTTCAGGAGGCTATTCGAGACCTGGCTATTCGAGCAGTAGCAGCACGCCCCCCAGCACCTTGAGACCCTCTCAGGTGAGTAGTGCGCTTTACAAATATTCTGGTTGATTGATTGAGGATGCATTTTGTGCTAAGCTATCACTAATAGGAACCAGAACAGGAATAACAGCTATCAGCAGCCTCTCATGCTCTGGTCCTGTGCTCTTGGTTAGGCCTTCTTGCCCCAAAATATTCAAAATCACGAGAATCGGCATAGTCACGAACATTTTAGTAATTTTAGTAATTTCGCAACGCAAGAGTAATATAAAATTATCTTAATTACCCAAGCCTCCTTTAAAGAGACGGAAGAAATAGAGTGAATAGACCACCTAGTGACTAGAAGTCAGGGGCTGGGTTCCTACATCCAGTGCACATAGGAGAAGGTTGCCAGATATCATGAGACACCAACAGTTCTCATAGTCAAACTTCTGTAGTTACAGATTTCATTCGGAGTTGTCAAGTGATAGTCATGTTCCTTCCTGGAGAGTAGACAAAATGCTTTTAAGTGTCTAAATGAATCAGCCAATCCTGTGTCATCCAATTACCTCACAAACAGGAAGTGGCCACATCCAGGCAGCTGCACTGAACCTGGAGCTGACTGTGAGGCAGGCAGGTGAGCTGAGGATCCAGGATCAACAGAGCCTCACAGCTACAAACCAAAAAAAAAACAACTCTGGAAATGGCAAGCCAGGATAGAGAGAAGGAGGGAACTGAAAGGAAAAGGAAGCTGAAGTTCAGTGAGAAGGAGCTGGAGGTACTAATTCAGGATGTGAGTCAGGACCATGACAAGCTTTTTGTGAAGCAGTCCCTCCATGTGCCCGAGTCTCAGAAGAGACAGATCTGGAGTGGGATACAGAGTAAAATTAATGCAATTGGTGTCACCCAGCGTTCCATTGAGGACATCAAGAGGAGGTGGTACAACCTCAGGAAGACGGTGAAGGCAAGGATGGATGAGAGGCAGAGGCAGGCTGGCAAAACTGACGGAGGGAAGAACACAGCACCTGCACCAACACCACTGGAACTGATGGTAGAGTCCACCCTCCTGCCGGAGAGTGTGAGTGGCGTGGGAGACGCAGACAGCTCTGCCAGAGCTGCAAGGAAACAAGGTAAGATACATGCCCACCATGCTGTGCTACCCCCTCCCCAACCCCAATCCCCATAGTGGCATAGGGCCTCCCACTCCACCCCATGTCTTACTCATTACCTGCTATGCATTGTGGGGGATGTAGTCCTAAGGAACTGATGTATAGGACAGTCAGCCTAGCAAACACAATAGCATGTGAAAGTAATTAGCAAGCTCAGGACAGTCACTGTGATCTGTAGGCATGATGTTTAATGCAATGCAAATGCAGCCAGAGAAGTAAGTATATCTACATTCTGTCATTACAGGCGACGCATCTCGCAGTGCTGCAGAGGGGAGCAGACCAAAGACAGCCAGGCCAGAGGGGAGGCAACATGATGAAGAGAGTTTGCCTGCAGGGCACACAAGCTCCGCACAACCACCACCACCAACTACTCCTTCACAGACATCACCACAGCGCCAGGGAACGCCGCCATCTCCTCATACTCAATCCCCACTGTAACAATCACCAACACCACCACCACCACAGTCAGGCAGGAGGCATGCCGTGGCCACCCTCCAGCAGATGGAGGAGTCGGAGGACGAGGGCACAGGGGGCCAACAGTCACCAGTCCATGAGGAGGGCAACATAGTGAGGGCTGGTACTCCATCTGAGGGCGCCCACACTTCATCAAGACGCCGCAGGGCAAGGCCAGCCAGTCCTCAAGGCTCCGAACAGGGTGTTGGCAAAGTGTCTTTGCCAACATTTGTCTGTTTTTTTTTAAGATTGACTGATTAACTTATTGTGACTTGCAGATGATGCTCTAGCAAAGCCCAGTGCCCCATTTTGAGATGAGTGAGCCTAAGAGCAATGGGGTGAGGAGCAAAAAAGTGATTAGTTGAACGCTGGAATTCGTATCAACCTAAGGTAATTACTGTGAGTTTCTTTTGAGTTCATCACTTTTTTGCTCACTGTGCCACTCCAGACAGGGACCAAAGTAAATACAACGCACACTAGGTACTGCTTCACTTGCAGCAGGCCAGATAAAACCACAAGGACATGTCCCCTCCAAATGTAAACACAAGCAACCCCAGTTTGATTTGAACCTTGTGGTGTCTCATCAGTGATGTGCAGCTTGAGTTATGTGATACACTGAGCTACGAGTATTATATCTGGCAATATCCGTCACAAATACGGAGCTTAACTGAAGGAAACAACAAAAGTGATAAGTGGAGGGTTTGTATTGATGTCAACCTCTGGATAATATGTTGTATCAAATCCTGCCCATGTGTTTTTGCACATTGTGCTATTCCGGAGAGAGAGCAACCATATGCAAATCAGACATTTGTCCGCTCTAAAATGAATTGCGTAGCCAGAATTTTCCAGGCTACATCCCATCAGAATTTGAACACGATAAGTCCCAGGCTGGCTTCAGCCTGGTTGTGACTCCTTACTGAAATGCAGTTTCAGTCTTAAGGCCCAGCTAGCTCTGGGTCCTTTTCTTAAGCATGGTTTGTTTCTAAAATTACTCTGGCCCGCAACCCACACCATCGTTTTTTTTGCCCACTCCGACAGGACCCAGCTCCATGCAAATCAGCCTTGATCCTGCTCCAATGGGAACTATCCAGCACGAGCTAAGAGAGAAGGTTCCTTAGAACAGGACAGCTTAATGTAGCTATATCACTAATGCAGGAACAGAGGTCTACGTAACGCAAAGTAAACCATTAATGAGCCCCTCGCTCCTGGCAGTGGGCGTCACATGCAGGGCACATCTACGGTTATGCTGCAATGGCCTTCCATGTAAGCAGCAACTGCTTTGACCACACCTCTTAAGCAGGCTCCATTTGCTCGTTCGGCAACCCCCAAATTAATCTTTTCAAGCAAGCTTTATTCCCGGAATGATCACACATTTGCAGCAAAATGGTTAACTCCGAATAGGGACACATTTTGCATTCACCCTATAAATTCACAAAAAAGAAAACATGCCACAACGTGAATAACAACAAAATACAAACACTGATGTGTAAAGGCTTCTCATACATTTTATTGATAGACAGCAAAATGTCACTTAGATGCAATGCATATTGTGAACATTGCTGTCTTCTTGAAGAAAAGCAGTTTGCGGTCCCTAAGCTATGCATTTCTTTTGTCGGATGTGACTGCCACGTAGAAATTAACGGATTGCAAATTGGTGTTGGTTTATAATCATTTACATCAGCAATAAAGGAAGGCAGATATATCTGTCTCTGTCATTTCTTTTTGTTTGCATGTGTTTCATCCCTGCTGTCAGCTTCCCGTCTTCTGATGGCCTTTTCAATTTGCTACCGTGGCCATTTTGAATATGCACAAACAGCAGTAAGAATGCGCAGGGTGTATTGAAAAAGGATTATCCCTGGGCAGGCATCAATATTTTCTGATCTGTGGCTGCGGATAATTAAAGTAACAAACGCAATCTGAGCACAGCAAACACATTTCCCTTCAGCTTTTTTCTGTCGTTTAAGTTGCCTAACTGCGTTTTTCACGTAATCTCTGATTTATTGGTGAAAATATTATTGCATACTGTTAATTGCTACTTTTTTATTGCAAAGTGGCACTGTTTGTCTTGAAGTGTATCTTACGTTTTTAGCAAGATGAGTCAAAATAAGGAGCAGAATTTCTAAAATCCCTTCATTATAGCTTGTGATTTTCTGCAATCGCCTCCAACGACGTCATTTTCAAATGCAATTAGATCACGGAAGAAATACAAACAGCTTCAAGTATTTTGAGTGTTTCGCCCGAAAAAAAGAAAGAGAATAGTTTATCATTTCTCCAGAAGCAGCAGTTACACAGAAAGTAAATCAAGCACTGACAAATACAATAGGTCCCGACTTTTGGCTTCAATAAAAAAGTGATTTTAGCGTTGTCCAGGGACATCTTAAGGATTTTGGGCGCCCTAGGACAAACATATTTTGTGGGGCCCTGTTCAGGACACTTTTGAATGTATGATCCAATTTGAGCCCCTATTTCCCACGCAGTTTCTGCTTCCTCAGCTGTTTTAGGGATCCGGTTTGCATCATAGGCATCAGCCTATATATTCCCGATGTAAATGGACGCAAGCAGCTGACAGTGGTAGGATTTAGTGTTTCCTGCCCTGCTACTAAGTTTTTTATATTTTCAAAATTGTATATGTGTGGCTGAATTACTATGTGCTTTTTAACAATTTCTCCTGCCTATGCGCACTTGCACTTTACTTGATTCTGCTTGCTTACACCTCCTTAGCTGCTCCGATTCGCATCTCGCTTTTCCTCCAGTCCTGGTCCGCCCCGGCTAATACGCCGATTGTGCGGAGTGCTGGGGCTACTATCAGGCTCCTCACTTCCGGCCACGTAATTTCCGCTTTCTCAGCTGTGTTAGTAATCCATCATAGGCATCAGCCTATATATTCCTGATGTAAATGGACGCACACAGCTGACATCTGTAGGCTTTAGTGTTTCCTGCCCTGCTACTAGATTTGTAATACTTTTTAAATTGTATATATGTAGCTGAATTATTCTGTGCTTTTTAACAATTTCTCCTACCTACAAGCACTTGCACTTTACTTGATTCTGCTTGCCTATACCTCCTTAGATGCTTCGATTCGCATCTCGCTTTTCCTCCAGTCCTGGTCCGCCGCGGCTGATAATCCGATTGTGCAGAGGGCTGAGGCTACTTTCGGGCTCCTCACTTCCGCCTATGCAGTTTCCGCTTCCTCAGCTGCGTTAAGGATCCAGTTTGCATCATAGGCATTAGCCTATATGTTACCGATGCAAATGGACATGTGTAGCAAACGTATGCAGCGGTCGCGCCGCTGGTACGCCGAAGGCTTGACTGTCGGCGCCTGGAGGTGTCTGGCACCAGCCATGCTGCCCAGTTCCCTTCCAGTGAGTTTCTTCCACTATATTATAATAGGGAAAAACGGCTTAGCCTTAGGCGGCTACCATTATGTCAGTGTACACCGGCTGATCTGTGGTTGGAGGTAGACTTTCGATGCAATAAGTGCAACTGGTCTCTCCTCCAGCCCAGGAAACTCACACCCAAGATCCTCCCACGCAACCATAAGTGTAAAAACAATTAGAAAATAGAGGACTTAAAGGCCACCCTTTTAAATTTTTGATCAGTTCAAAAGCATGAACCACACATTTATGGCCTACTTTTAGACGAGCAGTCATATCCGTTATTTCTCACTGAGTCCTGGCTGTCTGAAGCCTCCTGCCCTACTATCTCCTCAACCATCCCTATGGGTTATAAAATCCTTAGGAGGGTCCGACCGAGTGGGAAGGGGGCCGGTGCCGCCATAATTCACAATCAGAAACTAGACTGCTTAGGATTCCGCTGTACCTTATCCCCCCATGATTGCATAGCTGGATTTCTAATTTACAGAACTCCCAGTGCAATTGGAAATTGTATTACTACGCTTAATACAGCCACCACCTCCCTGGCCTTAAATTACAACAACTGCCTTGTTTCGGGAGATTTCAATATACATATGGATAATGGAAAAGACCCTCAATAATTTCCTTGTTGGAGACGCAGCAGGCCTGCAACATGTTTCCATCTATTTCTTCGGCCACCCATGAGAAGGGCAGACCCTAGACCAAATCTTTCACAACGTTGACATATCAGTAAGCCTACCTCTTCCCATTACCTCATCTGATCACCTCCTATTAAAATGTGTCATTCCCAACTCTACCACAGGCCCTCGGGCTAACGCAGGGTAGAAGGTCTCAAATTACAGGACGTTCCATAAAGTATCCATCCCAATGTTAGCAGAGGCCCTCAGTCGTTCCTCACTGGAGCGGTATGGCTACCCCGACTCGGACGGACTCTCAATAGATTCATGGCTCCGAACCAACATTCATGCAGCGGTACTGGTTGTTTTCCGCTCCTGAAAGATGTCGGCCCTACCAGCTCCATGGTTTAATGATTCCCTCAGATCTAGCAAAAGAAATTGTAGAAAAATGGAACTTAAATGGCATAAATCCTATCTACCTGAGACAGGAAGGTGTATAAAGACAACTTAAAAGTTCATTACATTCTCGTGAAGACAGTCAAGAAAAACGTCTTTCAAACCAGGATATAAATTGCCCAAAATAAGAGTAAGGAAATCTTTAGCATATTTAAATCTTTTACCATCCGAAATCCGGCAGAAAGGAAGGGCCATGCACGGAAGAATGGTCTAAGCAAATAGCTCAATTCTTCCACAAAAAGATCTCTGTGATCCAACAAGCCTTCACTACCATCTCCAAGGAAGAACTGACCTTGTACCTTAGTTCTACTAGCAAATTTCACTTCTTGGATCCTCCATCTTTACTAGCTTTCCCTGACTTTCAGTTTGAAAAGTCACTGACCCTTCTCCAAAGCATGATGTCTGGCTATCCTCGCGACCCATTTCCTGCGAATATCCTGAACCTATTAGCTCCCACAATAAACCCCACTGTAAACCAGCTCTTTAATGCTTCTCTCTCCTCAGGCAACATGCCAAAATTATGGAAGAATGCTAAGATTCTTCTACTAATATAAAAGGCTAACAACAAACCGATGGACCCTGCCAACTACAGGCCAATCTCCATTCTTCCGGCCCTCTCCAGAGTATTAGAGAAGCATGTAAACAAGGTCCTACAAAACACATTGAAGATGGGAATCTCCTTCATGAGTCTCAATTTGGTTTTAGGGCTAACTACAGTACGGAGTCTGCTCTGCTGGAAGTGACTGAATTTCTCAAGGGTAAGCTGGACCAGGGAGGCAAGGCTGTTCTGATACTGCTGGATCTGTTGGCAGCCTTCAATACGGTCCCACATGAGAGGCTCCTGGAGAGATTTGCTAACATCGGCCAGGGGAGGACTGCCTTAACATGGATGTCATCCTTCTTGGCAATTAGATCTCAGGAAATTTGGCTCCTCCCTTTCTCATCCCCGGTTCCGGCCATGAATGTAGGTGTTCCTCAGAGCTCCATTTTCAGTCCTACCCTTTTTAATATATATCTATCCCCCTTGCATTTCTGGTAGAGGAAGAGGGCGCCAAAATTGTTTCCTATGCTGATGACACTCAGCTGATTTTTAAGTGTGAAAAAGGAACCAACTTTGAAAGGGAAATGATTGGGTCTTGCCTCACAAAGGTTTTTAACTGGCTTAAGATCAATCAGCTAAAGTGCAAGCCAGCCAAAACTGAAGTTGTTTTCTTTGATAATCCAGAAACGCGTGACTGGCGCTCTTGGTGGCCAAAATATCCCCGGCCCGCGGAAACGGAGAAAGTAAAAAACTTAGGAATTGTCATGGACAAGACACTCTCCGTGTGCTTTCAAATCCAAAATCTAACTGGCGCTTGCTTTGGCATACTCTGGATGCTAAAAAAATTCCTGCCACTGTTACCGTTGAGAGCAGAAAGATCATGGTGCAGGCTCTGGTGACATCAAAGCTTGACTATGTCAACAGCTTGTACCTCGGCTCTTCCCAAATCCCTTATCCAGCGCCTACAAGTGGTACAAAACGTGGTGGCCAGAGCTATCCTGAGACCTAAACCCAGATCTAGTATGACCTCTATTCTTGAGTCTCTACACTGACTCCGCATAAAAGAACGGATCGACTTCAAAGCAATGACTATCTTCTTTAAAGCTTTCCGTGGCTTAGGAGCCTGCAACCTAAATAAGCGTGTTAATCACTACACAACATCTAGACCCTAAGATCTTCCAATGCCAACCTGACCATGATGCCTAAAATATGCTGTGCCCACACTGGAGGCAGATCCCTCGGCTTTCTAGGTGCAAAATTGTGGAATAGCCTCCCTGAGTCTTTGAGACTAACCACAGACCTACTCTCTTTCAGGAAGAACTTAAAAACCTGGCCTTTTGATAACTGATGAGTCTTTTACACACGTTTTCCTCCTGCTGCCACACGCCAGGACACTATAGTCTGAGTAGCTGCGCGCTTTAATAAATACACTATTTCATTTCATTAGGTCCCTGGCAGTGCAAAGGAACACTCGTCTAAATTCTATGGGCCTTATTTATGAGGCCTTGCTTCACTTTTATACCGCCGATGTGTCACTTTTTGTGACGCACCGTCAGTGTAAAAAATTTGCATTGTTGCGCCCTATTTACAAAGTGACGCATCTAGGCAGATGCGTCACTTTGTAAACCTGTGCACCACATTATACTTGCGTCAGGTTGCAGCATAATGTATGCAGGGTGGGTTTTTCCCCGCAAAAAGCCTGGTAGAAGTGGCACATTGAAATATATGAGAACTCAGTGCGCCACTTCTAGGACGCCATTAAGTCAATATCTTACTCCTGTCTCACAGTAAGCGTAAGACTGATGCAGGCCCTTTCACATGGGGCTTGCCCCATGTGAAAGGACACATTGCTGGAGTTGCGTCTATTTTAAGACAAATCCCAGCAATGCATCAATTTTGCGCCTACAGATAATCAGAAATACTGACGTATCTGTAACTCCTTGCGACATGATGTGCCATACAGTGAATATGACACATCCAGCATGTCGTAAGGAGGGCGCACTGAGAAGTGAAGCATCCCTGTTTTCACACAGCGATGCATCACTTCTCATAAATAAGGCCCTAAATGTGTTTACATCTAATATTCAGGGATAATTATGTATGTTTTCAATATTGTAACACTGCAGCAGCTCACCAATATTACTCCAAATACAGCCAGATTCATCATTCTCCCGTTTTGCGAGCCCCTAATAGCGATTCATAAGGAATCGCTATTAAGGACTTGCAAAACGGGATTCATGTAGGAATTGCAAAAAATATTGCGATTCCTACATGTTCCTTATTTGCGATTAGCAAATTGCTAATCGCAAATAAGGAATAACTCCCCATGCATTCCTATGGGCCTACAGGCCCATAGGAATGCATGGGGAGTTATTCCTTATTTGCGATTAGCAATAAGCTAATCGCAAATAAGGATGTGATTTCAAGGGTGCAGGGGTGTCCAAAGGACACCCTGTAGCACCCCTGAAATGTAATCTACATTGGTGTTGCGCACACACATGTCCAAAGGACATGTGTGTGTGTGTAACATGCAACTTTGAAAAATGCATTTAAATGCATTTTTCTAAGTTTTTGCTATTTACCACGAGGTCTGACCTCTCGGTAAATAGCGGCCCAAAATTGCAATTTCGCAATTTTAAAATGATTCATGAATTGCATTTAAGGAATCTCAAATAGAGATTCCTTAAATGCAATTCTTCGCAAATGTGCGAATTCTTTAATTGCGAATTTTGCATTTGGGATGATGAATCCCAAATGCAAAAATTGCACTCGCAAAAATTGCACCCTTTGCAAGTGCAATTTAGCTTGATGAATCAGGCTGATAATCTCTGTGATGCCCTCCCATTTCTTACATATGAGGCCTTGTTTTGATCTGAAATAAACTTTTTGTTATGTATATTGCATGAAACAAACACAACATTTCTCTGCAAAATGGCTGCACTAGACTCTCACACATCAGGTACATAAAAAATAAATTTAAGGAAAACATTATTTAAAACAAATTGTTTATGAAATATTCAAGGTCATTAGGGCAAAACTCTGGAGAATGGAGCAGACTCTATCAGGGGCCCCCCTGAAAGGCTGGGGCCCTGGCCCAAGCCCACTTTGCCAATGCATTAAAACGTCTCTGGTGTTGTCAATGCTTTTTAACAATGCTATTCAGCATCAGCAGAAAAAAAATATGGTTTTCTTTTCGCCGATCCTGACATACACTAATAAATTAAGTGACATTATATATGTGTGTATTCTTCATAGTATATGCACGTATGCTTCATGAAGCTCAGTGGCACAAGGCTCAGCAGGCAAACGCCCACATGCTTCAATATGGATGGGCAAACAGGCGTCATGAACCAATTTACCATTCAAAGCTGGTGGATGCCAATATTGGAACAGTAAATTAAAAACACCACATAAAAAGAGAGACCTAAAAATATTTACAGAAAGACATACTGTCTCTTTTCAATTGGACCTGCAACATTGCTTCATTTAAATTATTAAAAGGGACACCATGTTATTCTCAAATAAAAATGTATTAGACCTGACATCTTTGGCATGATATACCCCCAGACTTTTTGCCTTTTTCCCCCATAATTGTGATGGCATTAGGACTCTGCGCTTTACCTCTGCTAACACTGGTAAAGTTTGTGTGCTTTCTCTCCCTGAACCATGGTAAATCTTCTTAAAGTCCTTAGTAAATAGTCAACCTCTACCCAGGGTATATACATTAAAAGCTACAAGTGGGTTGCAGCATTCACTGTGCCACCCACTAAAGTAGCATTGGAAAACATGTCTCAGGCCTGAAACTGCAGCCTGTAGTGAGGTTTTAAACTGGCAGTTCCACATGAGCCAGTCCTAATTTTCCTTTTTAATTCTTAGAGGTCACCCCTAAGGTAGGCCTTAAAGACTCATTGGGCAGAGTGCATGGTATTTAAAAAATAGAACATGTCTATAGGTTTACATGTCCTGCTAGAGAAAAGCTCCTTAAGTTGAGTTTTTTTGTTATAGGAATATGTCTTCCATAGACTAACTTATATTATTAGACTTAATAAGTGATAACTTCACTTTGGGAACAGACAGAAAAATACTTCTTCTGCTCGTATAAATAGTAATTTTAAATCCTCTTTAATGGTAAAATCAGATTTTCAGTACCTATTCTGACACGCCACTTTTAGAAAGTTGTCATTTTTCTCCCTCAACTAAATTTGTCTTTTCTGCCAGTGTACAGGATCACATACTGTAAATGACTCTCCTGTGGTGTGTTGCTTATCCTTCCAGGCTTTGGGACACAAGGGACCTAGGTGTGGAGAAAGTGGATATGTCTGACAAAGATGGCCGTGGAGAAGCTGTGCCCTGCCCTGATTACACTTCACTTCACTTCAAAGGACCCTGCCTGCAGGACACATGAAGGAACCTGACTGACACTCTTGACGTTGTCACCCTATACATTTTGGAGCCAAACCCATGGGAAGGGGATGAATTGACCAGAACCATTTTGAAAGTAGGCAAGGGATTTTACCCCACACAAGGACTGTCACCAGGTATAAACGTGGCACCTTCAGTACCGTTCATTAGAATATTTCTCGACGTGTGGAAGATTCAGAAGAAGGACTGCCCAGTTGCTTGAAGAGGGAAGACGGACCTGCTTGCCTTGAACCCAAGCTCCCCAGATATAGCTTCAAGGGTTAGCAGGCTGGCCTCCTGTTTGAGATACAGGAACATAAGCTTCCAGAGGCCTCCAGGAAACTATCCAGCTGATCATCACCATCTGGGTCAGCCTGGACCTTCCTGGGCCTTGCTGCTGGCCTCTGCTGGACTGAGTACTGTTGTCTGACAGGTTCTGGCCACTTGGTTGGTATCAGACTGTACTCCTCCTGAACTCCAGGTAAAACTCTAGAGGTTTTGGGGCCTGAGTGACCCTGAACAAACTCCTTGTGGTGAAAAAAGACCGTCCGTGCTGCCCTCTGATGTGAATCTCCAGCAATGACTGCTCTTCGTGCAACCCCGAATGTCTGCATCAGCAGCAACAGCCAGCTTCAACCATAAGCACGAAGCTCCAGCAATGACTGGTTCTCCGCACCGCAACTGCGACTGTCTGTGATGCCTGACCTGCCCCTCATCCTTACATTAACCTTCTCAGGGCATCCAACAACATGAAAGTTCAGCAGCCGCTCCTCATGTGGCCTTGGACTGTTGAAAGGTAAACTCCTCACCTGGGCAAACCTGGTCCCCGTACCTGACACACCCTTCATCAGGGTCAGCCTGAACTTGTGACTTTAACCCCGTCAATGCTGCTTTTTGGTTGTTTTCAGTGCCATTTTCACCTAAAACTTAAAAAACTCATAACTTTGGTTTTACCTTTTGGATTGTTCTGGCTTTGCTGTCATTGTTACTATTTTTAATGAATTGGTTTGTGATTTTTAATCTGTTGTAATTATTTTGGATGAGAATCCATGTCAATTCGTACTTTAAGTTTTTGATGCAATTATAAAAATGACCTCAATCACTTTTGTTTAATATCGGTCTTCCACAGAATTATGCCTGTATGACTGTTCTGTTCCAGGTGTCTACACAATGTCATTTGAAGAAAAGGTCACATGCCAGTGTCCACAAAAATCATCTTGAATTCCTCATGCATGTAAGAAATAGGGTTGTTACTTAAGGGGGCAAATGCCTTACAAAAAAAACTCAATCCTTGTCAGGATGAACCACAATGGTCATTAAATAAACCCATACTTAACCCTCTGGTAGCTTGGCCCAAACATAGTCAGGCTTAACTTAGATGCAATGTGTAAAGCATTTATGAGAGCACACTGACATTAATAAAATGAAAATACAACTCAAGAAATGTTCAAATTCAATTTAGAAAAAATATAGTATTTTGTATTAAATACAATGATACCATAACAACAAACTCCTATCAGTAGAAATTGCAATATTTATTTCTGAGTTTTATTTTAAAATAGTGCCCAAAAGCACAAAGTGGCACTCACGGTCATCTGGTCAGGTTAGACCGAGGTAAGTCACAAGTGGAGGGAGACTGTGATGAAGCGCAGGTTGAGTACAGGGACCAGGTCAGTCCAGCTGAAATGTTAATTTTAAGGCTGGCAAGAAGAGTTCCATTTGCAGTGGAGGAGGCTGCAATGAGGAGAGTGAGCTTTGTGGATTATTGTCATTGTAGCGTGAAGAGATAGGATGGACAACACTCAAGTGTGAAGGTAGAATAGCGCATAACAGAAGGTCGTTCCTCTAGCTTCCCATTGGTGGTCGTTGAAAGCTATCATTGTTGTAGCAAAAAGTGCAGGTCTCTCGTTGCTGGCCTTTATTGGTGGTCGCTGTTGAGATGAAGAGCTGGTCTCACCAGAGTTTCATGTTGGTGGTCATTGCAGATGGCAGAGTCACGAGGAGCCCAAACATCAGGATTTTCATTTTTCTGTAGAAGGACACACTATGAGGCCAGCCAAGGATACAGGACCTGGACAGGCTCCTTTTTGAGATAAATGACTCCCTCCAGCACAGGCTAGTAGAGCTCATTATCAGGTCCAGGCAAGTCCAGGCAGTTTCAGTCCAGGTGGTCACCTGGCAGTTTCAAGGAGGCCTCTGAAGCTTGTTACGTCCCTTCAGCTCAATGCAGGAGGTTAGCCAACTAATCCTTGGAGTCTTTCGAGCAAGGATGGAGTCGGAGTAAGCTCAATCGTCAATCGGCCGCTGACGTCAGCCGCGTATCCGATCGGCTAGGCGCCCTGCAATGCCTGGACAAGCACACAGGCTGACAGCGAGAGACGCACGGCTTCAAAGATACACAGCAGCCGTGGTCACAGGTGCAATATACTTTCAAAACCCCGTCGATCTCTGCATACTGCCCGCTTGGAACCGGAGGAATTTATTACTAATCCTGCTTTCCTGGCTTGTTATCTTTTTGACCCCGGACTTGGTCACCTTTACCACCTCGCTACCTACAGCGCTCTGCTTTTCAAATCACGAGGGAAACCTTCAGCGGCAGCAGCCCAGTACAGACGGTCAATCATGAGCTGCAGGGGCGCTAAGAGGGGCAGCAAGCTTAAGACTACTAACGCCATCGCTAAAACCAGAGACTCGGCTCCTGCTGCAACCTGCAAAAAATCCAGACATGAAGTCAGTGGGGCTAAAAAACTGTTGGGTAAGCTCAGGGGCAGGGGTGACGAAAGACTTGGTTGCTGCCCAGCCACCACTTGCCAAAATGTTTCTAGGTGTTAAAGGACAGGCTTCTACCACCAATGTCAAAACTCCTTCACACCCCCCCCCCACCACCAGAGTGCCCCCCTGGACCTGTTGTCTGTTCAACCGCCCATGCCAAATCAGCAACAAGAGACCAGCCCAGGAGAGTTAACCCCGGAGGAGGTGCTACAAACTACCAACGGGGGTAGTGTAGATACACTAGGCGCAGTGGAGACCCTGAGCAACTCCCTTTATCTTCCTGCTGCAGAACAGGAAAACCAGCCTAGTTTAACCACAATAACCTTAAATGCAGAAGGCTGCCCCCAGGTGAATGATATTGGAAACCTTGGTAAACCCTCCATGACCCCTGAGTCGGGCACTACCAACTTTGTTCAGGGCCTGGAAGTCACCTCTGGCATGCAAGCACCCTGGACTCCAGAAACTGGGCCCGAGAACTTTTTCTCAGTATCCGACGGCACTGGGACTTCTTCCGATGAAGCGGGCTTCCACACAAGCGAATGCGACAGTGAGGAGTCAATTAAAGACACCAGAATGGTGCAGCGATCCAAGAAGGCAAGAAGTAAGGGGAAAAGACAGAGTCAACTCAATTGGGACTATTCAGATTCACAGATGTCTTATCCCCTGGACGATGAAGACGACTCACATCCATCGAAGTGGGAAAAGACAAAGAGTTTGCCGACGGCCTCTGCTGAGCCCTCACTGGCGTCAATTCTAGCCTCAATTAAAGAATTCCAAGAAGACGTTCGGGCAGACAATCGCGCAGCAAAAGGGGCGGCAAAAAAACTGCAAGGAGGCCTGAGACGATTGAACAAGACATGCACCAACATAAGTAATCGTGTATCTATGATTGAGGGGCGCACTGAATGTCTGGAAACGGAGACCACGGCTGTTAAAAAGCAGAGTGAGGCCAACACTGCCTGCCTAGAGGACATAATGTCAAAAATGAAGGAGCAGGAAAACCGCCAGCGCAGGAATAATCTCCGCTTGCTTGGAATACCGGAGGGGAAGGAAGGCGAAGACCCTAGGCGGTTCATTGTAAAACTCCTGCAAGAATCCTTTCCTGAACACCCTTGCTGAGACTGGAATCGGGAGGTTCAGAGTGCCCATCGCTTCCCCTTTAACTTTAGGCGACAATGTGATGGCAACAGGGCAGCAGACGGTGGACAACCAAGGGTGTTCTTGGTATATTTTGGGAACTTCTTCTGAGGCAGCTGATTTACGACCAGGCACACCCAAATTCCAAGAAGGGGGCTAATGGAATAAACTTCTTTGCGAAGCCAGACTTTTGCCACCAGACAGTTGCGCGAAGATGGCGCTTAAGACAGCTAATTTCCCCATTTCAACAGCTAGGGGTAGAAGTCTATCTCATGAACCCTCCCAGACTTAAAGTCATCTTTAATGGGGGTTCTAAAATATTTCTGTCAGAAATTAAGGCTGTGGAATGCCTGAAGGAGGTTAAGTCCAAGAAGGGTCCTAGATAAAGAGACTAACACATAGGTACACAAGCACGGACACGGTCTGCACAGGGTAGAGACGGGAGGGTTGAGTAGAGACCTTTTCTACTCCACAGCCTTTTTTTTCTTCTTCTTTTCTTATTTTTTCTCTCTCTCTTTGGGACCCTCCTTTGTGACAGCCTAGCTTTTGTGTAACAAATGGGGGTGGGGTCGCACACTACTCACACACCCGCGGTATCGCCCCTTAGGACTATGGTTAATGTAGTTACGTGTACCGCGATGCATCTTCTTTCGATTGTCTGCTATCTTCGCTGTCTTCGCCATCCCTGGACACGTATTTCGGGGTATCCCCCCTCGTCAGCAGGGATAGGCCGTGTTCTGGGGTTGCCGGTGGCTGCCAAATATCTGCCAGGTTTAGTACCACTCAGGCGCGCAGGTGCGGGGTCCCAGGCTCGTCAGCCAACTGCTCAAGGGAGCTTTAACATTACAAATGGGGTGGGGTCGCACACTAGTACTCACACACCGGCGGTATCGCACCATAGGACGCATCGCGGAACACGAACTACACTTACCAATCAATCAATCAATCAATCAAAGCATTTATATAGCGCACTACTCACCCGGAGGGTCTCAAGGCGCTAGGGAAGGGGGGGTCCGCTACTGCTCGAACAGCCAGGTCTTGAGCTGCTTCCTGAAGGCAAGGTGGTCCTGGGTCAGGCGGAGGTGGGTCGGGAGGGAGTTCCAAGTCTTGGCGGCCAGGTAGGAGAAAGACCTGCCACCTGTGGTGGCTCTTCGGATGCGGGGGATGGAGGCGAGGGCGTGGCCGTTCGATCGAAGCTGGCGTGTGGGGGCGTAGAAGTTGAGGCGGCTGTTGAGGTATCCTGGGCCTTGGTTGTGTAGGGCTTTGTGTGCGTGGGTGAGGAGACGGAAGGTGATTCTCTTGTTGACCGGGAGCCAGTGCAGATCTCTCAGGTGTCCGGAGATGTGGCTGCGTCGGGGGATGTCCAGGATGAGTCGTGCAGAGGCGTTCTGAATCCTTTTTCAAGGCTGCCCTGTGGGAGAAACGCGCGTCGGCTGCTATGGTTCTTCTTGTGAATTGTGGAAATTAAACAAAACCTCAAGACAGAAGATTGGATTGGACTATTTGTTTTCTCATATGTGAACTATATTAAGACACATACATGTTTATAGGATACAGGGGGGGAGAAAGAAAGTGTATACCAGTGTAAAGAAATACTCTTACGCCCTCCTTTTCAAAAATAACATTAATGGTGTGCTTAGGTATGTTGTATATTTATGTGTGACCTGGGATTCATCTGAATCCAAGGACCAATTGACGCCTCGGTGGGTAGGTGTCAGATACCTTGATGCCACCCCGGCCATAGTCGCCAGGAATAACATTGGATTCTCTTTGATAATTGGCACTAATTTGATATGTGCGGTTCGATTTAAGCAAACCCGCAATCTGTGTTTATTAATTAGACGTTGAAGAGGGTTGGGCTGAGTGAGGAGCGCGTGGAGGGGTAGGAAGCCAGACAGCCCTAGAAGTAACCGTTGCCATAACGGGTAGAACGGACCCCCTCTGAACGTTTTGGCTCATGAGGCCATTTGACCTTTTACTATAAGTGTCTTTATCCGCCAATTGGGCGCAACGGACCTTACAACATTTAACACAGATAGGTACATTTTCACCTAATCTTATTTTTGTAGAGCACACTTTTATATCTACATACATGTGAGTAAGGTGGGGATAAGTAGTGCACATCCTCGTCCTGAAGAAGGAGTTTTTTAACTCCGAAACATGTCGACGCACTAACATGGTTGTTTTACCCTAACCAGTAGATAACAACCACTCTAGCACTCTTTTAACGATACCAGCCGGAGACTAATTAAAAAAAATTTCAGTACTCACGTGCCAGGTATTTTTTAATTTTTCACTTTCACCTCACCACTCACATTATTTATCCACACACACCAACACATAGTTCACAGATAGTGCTCCTACGTAGCCGTGAGTCGTAGCACGCCGCATCCCGTAGAGGTTTGCGAAGACCCCGATGATGAAGCATGACACCAAGGGGCCTGTTTATGTGTGAGGGGTATTTATACAACACTGGTTGCTCCCCACCATTGTGGTAACAACCGTACTCCACCGAGTGGATTCCATTTTGTTTATGAGTATTGCCAGGGGAGACAGAATCCACTATTCCCTCTCCCTCCCCCCTTTTGTTAATTATTATTAGAAGAAAAAAAGGGACACAATCAGGGCACCAAAGGGAAGGGGAACAATCAAGGCAGCAACATACACAGGTACAGTGGGGAGAATCACTCACTCGTGGGTACAGAAGAGAAGGTGGGCACAGTCACTCTTAACGCAGGCAGACACAATGCAGCAGCGGTCAGTGGTCACACAGGGGGCTGCGTGGCGGTGAGGGGAGCGACCTGCCTGGTAAACAGGGTCAGAGGTCGCTCCACAGTCCTTAGGGGCGATCCCGCTGGTGTGTGAGTAGTGTGCGACCCCACCCCCATTTGTAATGTTAAAGCTCCCTCGAGCAGTTGGCTGACGAGCCTGGGACCCCGCACCTGCGGGCCTGAGTGGTACTAAACCTGGCAATATTTGGCAGCCACCGGCTACCCCAGAATACGGCCTAATCCCTGCTGATGAGGGGTAAATACCCCAAAACAAGTGTCCAGGGATGGCGAAGATAGCAGAGAATTGAAAGAAGATGCATCGCGGAACACGAACTACACTTACCACAGTCCTTAGGGGCGATCCCGCTGGTGTGTGAGTAGTGTGCGACCCCACCCCCATTTGTAATGTTAAAGCTCCCTCGAGCAGTTGGCTGACAAGCCTGGGACCCCGCACCTGCGCGCCTGAGTGGTACTAAACCTGGCAATATTTGGCAGCCACCGGCAACCCCAGAACACGGCCTAATCCCTGCTGATGATGGGTAAATACCCCAAAACACGTGTCCAGGGATGGCGAAGATAGCGAAGATAGCAGAGAATCGAAAGAAGATGCATCGCGGAACACGAACTACACTTACCACAGTCCTTAGGGGTGATCCCGCTGGTGTGTGAGTAGTGTGCGACCCCACCCCTATTTGTAATGTTAAAGCTCCCTCGAGCAGTTGACTGACGAGCCTGGGACCCCGCACCTGCGCGCCTGAGTGGTACTAAACCTGGCAATATTTGGCAGCCACCGGCAACCCCAGAAGACGGCCTAATCCCTGCTGATGAGGGGTAAATACCCCGAAACACGTGTCCAGGGATGGCGAAGATAGCGAAGATAGCAGAGAATCGAAAGAAGATGCATCGCGGAACACAAACTACACTTACCACAGTCCTTAGGGGTGATCCCGCTGGTTTGTGAGTAGTGTGCGACCCCACCCCCATTAGCTTTTGTGTAAAGCTTAAACTCTGCCGATCTAGTAATGTACTATTTTTATTCACAAAAATGATCTAGCCGTACACGTATGTAACCTACTGAAGGCGTGATTGGCAGCTGATTCTCACTATTGACTACCATCACTCAGGTTATACCTAATTGCTCTAAGAAAAGGGAGGGCAGGGTGGGGAGGGAGGGAATCCAGACTGAAACAGCAGATTCAAGGACACACTTTTTTCGCACAATCACTCACTTATCCACTCACTCACTTACACAATGGGCAAGCTTAAGTAATTTATCAAAGGGGGAGTGCTTAACGGTTCAAGAAACCTCTGGCCTATTTCTCTTAAAATACTCAAATGGCTAAAATAAGTGCGCTTAGGTTTATCTCGACTAATATCTGTGGGCTGAATGATGCTTCAAAAAGGCAGAAAGTAGCGCAAGGCTTGCGCTCTTTGTGGGGCGACATCATTTGCCTCCAGGAGACACACATGGAGGGATCACAAAAACACTTGTTAAACTCACTAGGGTATAAAATTATTGGGGCTACTACACAGGGTGCTAAAACGAAAGGGGTAGGGATTATGGCTGAAAGGAGACTACCTGTAAAAAACACATGCGTTAAATCCGACTCACTGGGCAGATGGGTGATTTCTGAGTGCTACCTTTCCCCAAATCCTCCTTTTACTGTATGCTCAATTTATGGCAGTAATGCTGATGACCCAGGGATTATTAATGTGATCTCTGGGGAGCTAGCTCATTGGCCCTCTCCAATAATCTTATGTGGTGACCTCAACATTAATCTGCCACATGATTGGGTAATAGACAGTGAATCATACTAATATTATAAATAGGGCTCCCGGTTTTCCGTTTAAACGGATTTTTACATATACAGACGGAAAACAAGTTTTCCTTTGTTTGTATTTATATATAAAAACGGGAAATACTAGCTGCCATGCTCCAGCAGAGAGTTGCCTCACCTCGCAGGGCTGACGCTCATCACTTTCAGTGGCGTCAGACTGTCAGGGCAGTGTTTCTGGCCAGTATCATCTTTCCTTTTCTGACACCTCTTTCTCTGAGCCTAATCACTACATCTGCATGATTACAGCGATTAGGCCGATGCTTGAACTCTCCTGAGATGTGAAGTGAGCCCTGCCCCTGCATGAATGAAAAGCAGAGCATCCTGCAGGGCTCACAACAAAAATAAGCATTTGCATTGCAACAGTTCTTTATTCTTATTAACAGTTTGTCTACATTGTCTTTTCATGCATTCTTAAGTACCCCTCAGTATGTGTGTGACCGTCAGTGATCATCAGATTAGGGCGTCCAAGACTTTGCTCCTCTCATTACGAAGAATGTTATCTACAGGCATTGAAAATAAGGAAGTTGTGGCACTTACTTCTGTGCGAAGGAGAGGTGTAAGTTTAAAAGTGCAGTGAGCATGGGGAGAGGCATTCCAAATGTTGTGAATACAGACTTAGAACTTTGTCGGTGTAATGACCACTCCTCTGACATTCCCACAGAAACATTAATTTCCTAACCTCGACCTTGCAGTTAAGATTACAGAAAATCCAGCCATGCAACATATTTAAACATCAAGTTGTGCCATTGCTCATCTCACATGCAACCTTTTTTTGGCCATAGAGCTTAGCTTGCGTGTGCAATGAGTCCTCTGAATCGACTCTAGAACGTTATTAAAAAGGCATGGGTCGATCTTTCTCATACCTGGGTCCCTTTCATTGGAACAGGCTCCTGTTTCATATTCACGCCTTTTCTGCTTTGGCCAGTCTTTTAACTATATTTATTGTCTTCCTCTCTCATCTGGGTCTGCACTTTAGCGCCAAGATACCACTGCGGGGTGATTTGTTGCACTATATTAAGTTTTTTTTTTAATTCTCCCTCGTCGGCGTCTGTAAATGTCCCCTGCTCGTTGTCGTCTGTCGCCCGCACCTACCACGATCGTCGTGTTCTTTCACCAGCACCCCCCCTCGCCCTTGCTCTTACCAAATCTGGGCGGCAAACTGAGGGATTGCCCCGGGCGTGAAAAGCCCTAGCTAGCTACGCCACTGCATTTTATAGCCTCTATAGCATC
Organism: Lissotriton helveticus; assembly: GCF_964261635.1. Taxonomy (NCBI): domain Eukaryota; kingdom Metazoa; phylum Chordata; class Amphibia; order Caudata; family Salamandridae; genus Lissotriton; species Lissotriton helveticus. The sequence continues at coordinate 946,709,420 of NC_136063.1, forward strand.
CTTTGTAAAATGTGGTGTCCCTTACTCCACATACGCCCACGGTGCCAGCATCCACTGCTTGAATTGACGGAGGAATAGCCACAGAGGTGATTGATCTGGTTAAAAAACAGGCCCGATCATGGAATAAAAGGTCACACCTAGGTGACATCTTATACTGTTCAAGTATGACTCTTTGCAGAAGCGCTACACGATAATAGTTTCTAGTGTCACATTGATATAGGTCTAAGCCTGTAAGCTGATCGTTGAACAGCATAAGCAGTAAAAATTAGCACTATTAACTTAGGACTCTATGTCCTCATCCTCTTTGATTTTGGGCTAAAGATTGGTGCGCTTCACGAAAGAAAGAAAGACAGACAATCTATTTATTTAAAATGAAATATACATCTATTAAAAGTGTAAGTGCTTATAAAGATCTTTCCTCACTGCAGCATGTTCAGAGGTGGTTCTGACCTCTTGAGGGTTGTTTAGATCCATAACTTTTAAGTGTATTTCGGACATTCTGCAAATGGCAAAGTTTTCAGATGAATGTATAGTGTTAACTAATAACAACGGAGTGCATGTGTGCAATGTCAATTTAAATAAATGTGGAAAAATACACACATGCAGTGTCGACTTTTACTCGTGGCAAAAATAAATATGGATAAATACAGATAAAATGCCCAAAAAATAAATATGGATAAATAAATACAGATGGAAATGACAGAAAAATAATTACCATAAAACTGGGAGCCCTAATTATAAAGAGAGAGCCCAAACCTTTGAGGCGGGTAATCTCAGTAACCACAGCACCAATCACAACACCCAATACAGCGTTGGAAAGGGCAGTTGCAGCAGAAGGACATAGGCTATGCAGACGGCCACCATATATATATATTTTTTTTTTTTGCAGAGTTTTATATAGCGCGAACTTGACCCAAACTGAATCAGGAATCAGAGAGCTTTACATAGCACCAGTTACGTTACATGAGGACACACATTCATTTTTGTTAGGCACAGGGAGATTAAGGGATTTGCCCAGAATCACAGGATGCTTGGCGTCGTTACCAAGACTCGAACCCAGATCCCCAGGTCCGAGGTCGAGCGCCTTAGCCGTTAGGCCAACTCCTCAATACCTTCAAAAGGTAAAAGGACCGTGCCAGCAAAGTAGTCCCTTGTGGGCGTGTCTGCGTTGTGTGTGGGCGTGGGCTGGGGCGCGTGGTACGGCCATCACATCGTGGGCTGTGGGCGTGTGCTGGGGGCGTGACAAACGCTGGGGCGTGTGTCCGCTCTTCGTGCCATGTGAGTCGTACATACAAGCGCCAATTACCTTGCTGCGCAGCATCAAGGGGCACGCTGGGGGTGTGACACGCAAGGGGCGTGACACGCTGGGGGCGTGTGTCCGGCCTTCATGCCCTGTGAACGCAATTGCACCGCATCAAGTGGCATGCTGGGGGTGTGAGAAACGTTGGGGGCGTGTGCTACATTCCCCCCTTCATGCCATGTGGGTCGTACATTGATCAGAAGATCGTCTGCTGTGGCCGTGTGCTGGGGGAGTGACAAACGCGTTCACCTGGAGGCCTGGTAAGTAACGTTACTGCAGCCTCTCCTGCGCGCTGTTACTGAACTCTCTCATTCAACGACATTACACGCGCCTGCTACCATCAACCAGGGCTCTAGCTGGGCTCAGACGGCGGATCAGTACACTAATTACACGCGCCTGATAACATCAACCAGGGCTGCAGCTGGGCTTCAAGCGGGGGAACACATGCCTGCTAACATCAAACAGGCCTGCATCTGGGCCTCAAGCGGGGGAACACGCAAATGAGCGTGTCTGCGGGGACAATTACTGCAGCCTCTCCTACTCGCTGTCACTCAACTCTCTCATTAAACGGATTTACCCGCGGCTGATAACTCTCTCATTCAACAACATTACACGCGCCTGCTAACATCAACCAGGGCTGTAGCCGGGCTCAGGCGGCGGATCACTACACCAATTACACGTGCCTGCTAACATCAACCAGGGCTGCAGCTGTGCCTTCTCAGTCCCTATTCTAATGAAACAAAAAATGTTGTCTACCGCGAGATTTTAAAATAAATTGCCCTTGCCAAATACACACATTACACACATTCTATTTCATACCCGGACAACGTCGGGACGGGCTGCTAGTGGAGATATAAAGGTAGAAAACCATTAGTGTATCAAGCATTAATCAATCTAACGCAAACCCACGGGCTGAGTGATGTTTGGTCTAAGCTTAACTCCACTCGACCTGGATACACCTACTTTTCCGCCCCACACCGATCATTCGCTAGACTAAACTACTTCTTGGTTTCATCCTCCTTATTAGGCAAATGCACCATAGACACAGCACTGCGCTTCATGTCAGACCACAACCCGCTTATCCTGAACATCGGCGGGTTGGAGAATTGGAAGGAGACACCAAGATGGAGTTTTGAGAAAGCACTCTTGCAAGACACAGGCTATCGGGTCCACATGCAAGCCTGGATTCAGGAGTTTCTGGAAATAAACCTAGGAACAGCCTCTAATATGGTAGTTTGGGACACACTACAAGCAGGTGTTCGGGGGGAGACTTTAAGGTTCTTAATCAGGAAAAACAAAAAAGACAAGCAACTAATGATCGATCTACAGGAAAAATTAAAAAGAGCAGAAACCACATTAATTCAGAGGCTTCAAACTGGAACAGAGATTGAGAACATCCAAAATGAAGTTATACTTACTAAGGCTGAAATAGGGGCAGTATTCGAGAAAAAACAGCAGCTAAGTGGGCGGCTATGCGGGAAACAAGTTACGAGTGTAGCGACAGTATTGGCCATCACCTTGCTGTCAAGACTAGGCAGCAGGCTATAAGCAGCGAAATACTCGCAATACAACTACCGACTGGATTAGAGACCAATGACCTTATTAAAATTCAAGAGGGCTTTCGAGACTTTTACCTTGAGCTCTACTCGGAGGAAAATAACACGCCAGCCGAACTAGCAGAACCCGAAATCGCCAGCTATATCGAAGACATAGACCTCAGGCAGCTCAGCCAGGACCTTTGTGAGCAGCTGGGGGTTATTCCAACCTGGGACAACAGTTCAGTAGCTTTAGCTAGCCTGCCAGAAGGTAAAGCCGCAGGAATAGATGGCATTCCTGTGGAGTTCTATAAAATATTCGCACCCCAAATAAAATCAATTTTTCTTGATATAATAACCGCTATATTCCGTGGGGCCTCCCCTCCGGCCTCCTGGTCCAATGCCAAAATCTCTATATTTCCAAAAAAAGGCAAATCACCCTTAGAGATGGAATCATACAGGCCAATCACTCTAATTAACTGCGACTCCAAAGTCTATTCCAAAATACTCGCAACAAGAATATTTTCTATAGTCGAGTCTCTGGTGTCTGAATGGCAGCACAGATTCATTCCAAAAAAGAGTACTACCGAACATATAAGGCAGGCTATCACTCTGTTTGACGCAGCACAGGTGTCAGGAGACCCGATGTCTCTGATCTTACTAGACGCTGAAAAAGCATTTGATCGGGTCTCCGGGCGGTTTCTGTGGTATGTCATGAAGAGGATGGGCTTTGGGCCAAAACCTATGCAGGCAGTACAGGCTCTGTATCAGAGCCCGACGGCCTGTGTGTCGATCAATGGGATGCTATCTGAACAATTCAACATCTCTCGGGGCACTAGGCAAGGCTGCCCCTGCTCTCCTTTACTTTTCGCTCTCTATATAGACCCCTTAATCAAGAAAATTGAAAATACTTGGGGTGACTACACCTGCCAACTTAGACAAAATTGTAGCAGAGAACTTATCCCCTTTGGCCTCCGATACAAAAAGAGCCCTCAAATAAATTGACAACTTACACCTGACTCTTGTGGGTAGATGCAATGTGATCAAAATGACCTACTTTCGCTACATCCACTGGAATTTAGCAAGGCCAAGCTTCTGAAATTCCAGCAAATCTTCACCCAATTTATTTGGGCATACGCGCAACCAAGACGGGCCCTTACACAACTGTCACTCCCCAGGGAGCGGGGCGGTTGGGCCTTGCCTAATATAGTACTTTATTACAGGGCTTCAGTTCTACAATACAGCACTGAATTGATGAAAGAATATTCTTTTTCCCCTTCAACTGGTCTTCCTTCCCCATTCTGGCCTTTATTGGAAGAGGAGTCTCGTGGTTGTTTGTTCAGACAGATATCCTTTGGATACTACAAGCGGGTCAGGTTCAAGACATTGATCAACTCCTTTAAAGTCTTTCGCAACATACACAGAATTTATGGGCTAGGGAGATTTAACTACTATACCCCTATCAACCTGAACTGCAACCTACCTGCGACCTTTGGCCGGAACTACCTAGCAGACTGGTATAAGGCAGGCATTTCAAAACTAGGAGACTTGATTTCAAGTGAAGGAGTCAAATCCTTTACAGATCTACAAAACAAATATGGTCTAAAAAACCAAGACACCTTTAAACACCTTGCTATTCACAACTTTCTTCTCAAAAAGTTGGGGGACCCACTGGGTTCCCAGAGATCAAATCTATCAATCTACTATGGACCCCAGTGACACGGAAAGGCCCTATCTACGCCGCTTTAAACAGTGAAACCCCAGATGATTTGTCCAGGATAACGGACAAGTGGCTCACAAGACTAGAGGCGCTGCAGAGCATGTTCTTTAATTCGCTTGAACTCTCCCAAAGCGACCTGCTGTGACTGCCAGCCAAACTACAGGCGCAACACTTTAAAACCATCTTTTTATTTATATATTACACCTAGTAAAATTTCCAAATGGGGAACGGGTAAAAGGACGCTGTGCCCTCGGTGCTCCGAGTTCAGAGCCGACACAATACACATGTTTGCCAGCTGCCCAAAACTTACCCATGTCCTTCTCAGAATACAGGAGTTTCTGGTAAAGGTCATCTCCCAAGCTCTTGTACTGACTCCTACAACTATATTGCTAGGGACACAAGAAGAGCTTAGTAGGAAAGAAGGAGGGACGCTTGTGTTTGTAGCTATGACAGTGTCGAGGATCTGTGTAGCTTCAGCATGGATCGGGACCAACTCGCCCCCTTTCTCCCAATGGCTGGCTAGGCTAATGGCAACCTATCATCTCGAAAAAGCCGTATATGCCAAAAAAGGCCGTAAAGTTAGAAAGAAGGGATTAGATATTTGGGGACCTCTCACCACGTGGCTAGAACAGCCTGATCAGCCTGGGCCACACGTTTAATTTGTTTTCATTCATATAAGGGATGTTCTGCTAGTAAAAGGGCTAGCTCACGGCTAGTCGAAAGTCTGACAGTACTCACACCTTATTGTTTTTTGCTTTTTTTTCTGTCTCTTTGTTCTTTTTTTTACTGTTTTATTTTCCTCCTCTTTTAAACTTGCAGTTCTCCTAGTTTATATTGAAAGCTAATGCGTTTATTTGTGTGTATTTCTGTGTCCTTTAAAATTTGGTAACTTTGCAAAAGTAGGGGGTGGGGGAGTGGGAGGGCAAAGATGAAGATGTTAAACTCTGTCTACACTGTATTGGAAAATAAAAAATAAAAAATAAAAAACTAATCCTTGGAGTCACTCTGGTTAATTTGGGATGTGGGGAAGTAGGTAGAGTCTTCCTTCTCAGGCAGCAAGGTAGTCCTTAAAACAGCAGAAGAGAGATCTGGCAGCAGGGCAGTCCTTCTTCTATAACTTCCACAGGTCCAGGGGTGTTCTAAAGAGTGGCTCTAGATGTACTTTGTGTTACTTTCTGAATAAATACTCAAACCCCAACAGCAAAGAAATTAACAGGAGATGTGACTTTAAATCAGAGTTTACCATTATAGAGGATTTTAAATACAATTCATCTAAGTGTAAACAGTATATTTCTATCTGCTCCCAAGCTACAGTTAGCACGTATTAAATGTATTAAGGTAACCCAGTGTTAGTCAACAAAAGAGATTGGTTCACCACAATGAAAAACTAGGACATGCAAAACTTAAGTACACATGCCCTTCTTTTAAATACAAGGCACTCTACCCTATGAGCCTTTAATGGCATTTATTGGGGTGACTTATAAGTATTAAAAAAGAATGTTAAGGCCTGGTAAAAGGCTTATTTTGCCATGTCAAAATGACACTTAGAAACTGCATTACAGGCTGCAGTAGCAAGCCTTATGTTTTAGAGTGCTACTTTAGTGGGTGGCACACTGAGTGCTGCAGACCTACTACTAGCATTTAATTTACATGTCCTAGGTGCATGGATTTCCATTTACTAGCTACTTTCAGGTAAATAAATGTGACAATTAGGTGTAGTTCAACCCTAGCATTTTTGAAGGAGAGAGCATAACCACTTTAGCACTGGTTAGCAGTGGTAAAGAGCACAAGGTCCTAAAGCCAACAGAGAAAAATCCCACAAAATAGGAGGGGTGAAGACAAAAGATTTAGGGGAATACCATGCCAAGGATGTCAAGTTTAACTTGTGCCCCCCTCCAAGACTGAAAGCATGGAGAACTAGCCACAGTATTTGGAGTTCTCATCACTAAGCGGAAGACTCTGGAAAGACCAGCAACATTAGTGTGGTCAGTTTTATGGCGATATTCCACCATAAAATCCATTCCCTGTTAGGAGATGGACCACCGCCAGAGTTTGTGTTTCTCACCCCTCATCTGCATTAGCCAGCTGAGGGGTCTGTGATCTGTCTAAATCCAGTGATGAATCCCAAACAAGTGTGGCCTCAACTTCTTCAGTGCTCAGACTGCTGCAAAGGCATCCCTTTCAATTGCACTCCACCTCTGTTCCCTGGAAGTAAGAAACCTCCTACTGATAAAGGTTAGAAGTTGGTCTAGGCCCTCTTTTTCAGCTGTGAGAGAACATCTCAGCGGCACCTGTTCTGCCAATGAATTCCTTAGAGATGTCAGGGGTCTTGAGCACTTGTGCAGTGCATGTGGACTCCTTAAAGGTATCAAAAGCATTTTGGCATGCCTCTGTCCAGTAAACCTTCTTGGGCTGCTACTTAGAAGTCAGCTCTGTCAAGGGGGCTACAATGGAGCCAACACCCTTGACAAATCTCCTGTAGTATCCAGGGAGGTCACAAAAGGCTCTCACCTCAGTCTGTCTCTTGGAGAGAAGGATTCCCAAGCCAGGGTGGCCTGAATTTTGACCTGGATGAGCTGCGCCTAGCCCCCCCCCACACAACCTTGTAGCGCAAGTAAACCTGACATTAATTCAAAACTCAACAATATCAAAGAGCCATCAATACAGTCTCACATATTCCCGATTGAGCTACAACTAATGATGAAAATATATCACTCTGGAACTGAGAATCTTGGAAGCTCCTAACCAGTCGATGAGCTCATCTGCTCAGGATAGGGGTGAGCACCAGTCTTAGTGACTAAGTTAAACTCTCAATAATCCATACAGAACCAGAGTTCTGGTATGGTAACCAGTGGGGCAGCCTTGGTTATCAGAACCAGTGGACTGGACCAAGGATTGTTGGAGTGTTCAAGCACCCCTAACTCCATCATTTTGTATACCACATTTTTAATACTGGTCCTCACTTTGTCAGACAGCGTGTAAATCTTATTTTTGACAGGTATGCTATCGTGGGCAAACCAAGTGGTAAACCTTGAGGTTAGTGAGAAAGTGAGGAAAACTTCCCCAGCAAGTGGCTACAGTCCCTCTGTTGCTCAGGGGTCAGGATAGGGAGGTAGACAACTCCTTCCACTGACCCATCTTGCTCCTTCTAATATAGGTCAGGGGGAGGTTCACTCTCCTCTCCCACTACACAATCCCTCACTGGGAGCATTGTCACATCGGCCCACTGAAAGAGGGCCTTGTGGCAGTTCACATGTAGGACCCTTAAGAAGGTTCCTCAATGTCTTGAGGCCCACCAAGTAGGTGAACTTAATGTTCCGCTCTTTGACTTCATAGGACCCGGTCCACCAGTCATTTAAGGCCCAGGGCTCCTCATGCTCCAAAACCCAGACCTTTTGGTCTGGTTGGTACTCCACCCTCCAGGTTCTTTTTGGTTTCTTTCCAGAAGCACTTCATCTGTGTCCTGAGTGCCAGCTCAGTACATCTTGGAGGTTTTCTTGTGAGCTTGTCCCACTCCTCATTGACAAGACTGAGAAGTCCATGCACAAGGTGATCAAACAGACGTTCAAAAGAACTAAACCCTACTCATTTCTGGGGTCGTTCCCTGTAAGCAAAAAGAAGGCAGGACAAGAGGATGTCCCACTAACGCCTTATGGGTTATCATAGGTTCATAATCATGCCCTTCTGGATCTTGTTTAACCTTTGAACAAATCCATTTCTGTGGGGGTGGTATGGGTTGGAGAACGTGCAAGTTACTGCACACTCATCCCACACTCATCCCACATGGACTTCATGTAGACATGCGTAAATATCCCCATCGGTGCCCTGGCCGCAGTCACCTTTCTCGGAGGAATGGTCTCTGAGTACTGTGTTGCATTGTAGACCAGAATAAACCTGCTGCCTAGGGCAGTCTTGGGGTCCAGGGTCCAAAAATATCAATGCCCACCCTCTGAAAGGGTGTTCCCACTATGGAAAGATTGAGCAGAGGCCTTTTTCTTTTTCCCTGTCATTTTCCTGGCCCAGCAGGTGGGGCAGAAGTTTTAGAAGGCATCTGAGGTCGGTAATATTTGGGGCCAATAAAAGTGAGTGACCAACTGTGCAAAGGTTTTTGCCTACCCCAAATGTCCTGACAGGAGTCTGTCATGGCCTCGACCCAGTAGGAAGGTTTCCCAGCCCTAGGGTCCCACCAACACAAGGGTTGTACCAGGCTCAGGAACCTTAGGATAACTATACAGACAATCGTACTCCTAATAAATCAGGTGATCACTAGAGGTGTTGTCAGCTACCTGTGCTGTGCCTTGGCCAGGTACACTAGGACCTCAAGTGTATCACACTCTCTCTAGGTGTTGCAGAATTCTGCCCGGGATGGCCTCCCCTAATGCTTGTCAGCATGCCAGCTCATGTAAGTACTCCAGGGTAGCCATGTTTTCCCTTGTAGGTTCTGGGGCATCACCCTTGGTGTCAGGCTCATCCCAGAATGTGGGCGTCTCAGGCACACCCTTCTGCTTTTCATAAGGTTCTTGGGCCATTCTTCTAAGCTCTAGGTCCCTTTGACTTCCCTCTTGGACTGCCATCAGCAGTGTGGTCAGGCACGCCCACTCACGCAACCCTAACATCTCTAAGTGGGACTGGAGCTCCACCTCCTTCCAGATGTTATGCTCCATGTCATTACCAAGCAGACAATCCACAGACATGGCTAGACTCACAGCTACCATTAAGGAACCCGAGACCCCCCCATTTAAAGGTAAGCAGGCACAGGATAGTGACTCTCGTGGTTGTTAGTTACCACAGCCTGATGGTATACATTGTGAGCTGGGGTTTGTCCCCACACCCACTCATTACTCTTTTAGGTGTAGAGTGGAGTTTTTTGAGATGGTCCGAAAAACCAAACTGAAAAAGTTTTTTGCAAATCCACAACAGGACGATCGGGGTGGTTTTAATACCAACTTAAGGAAACCATCAACCTTTATGCCACCAAGTGGGACGCTGGGTCCTGAAATTGCAGTGTTCGAATCTAAAGTTCTGCAAGACATCGAATTATTAAAAACAAAAGAGAGAAATACAAACTATAAAAACATGTCCAAACTTGACTGGGAAGCTGTGAAAAGCTTGCAGAGTAATCCTGATTTGACGATAAAAAACTGCCGATAATGGTGGAGCGGTAGTTGTGCTTAACACCTGCGATTATGAGACAGAAGTCTACTGCCTAATCAACGTCTGTGCAAAATACCAGCCACTTAATAAAGATCCTACCCCTGAATTACTTAAAACCATAAAAGAGATGGTAGGAGAGGCGAGAGAGAATAAGTGGATCTCCTCTAAGGAGGTGGAGTTCCTGATGATTACCAACCCCAGGACTCCTGCGTTTTATATTTTGCCGAAAATACATAAGCCTGCCCGGCCTCCGTCGGGCAGGCCGATTGTGTCTGGGATAAAATCGGTTCTTGAACCCTTATCTCAGTATGCAGATTACTTTCTGCGAGAATCCGTTGTTACACAGAGATCCTATGTGAAGGACACTATGGACATCTTAAATGTGATCAAAGAAATGACATTTGACCCATCAGAAGAAATATTGGTGACCATTGATATTGAGTCCTTTTATTCCTGCATTCCGCAGGACGCCGCGCTGGTGGCAGCAGCGCGTGCCTTGAGGATGCAGGAATGGTTTTATGATGCACCGCAAACGTTTGTATTCCAGTGCATTGAATTGGCCTTAACAAGAAACTTTTTCAGTTACAAGGACAAGTTGTTCCTGCAGACCACAGGGACCTCCATGGGGGCTCCAATGGCGCCCAGTCTGGCCTGCATATATGTGGGCCAATTTGAAGAGCACGTCGTCCATCCTTCCACCAATCCCTTCAAAGACCATGTGCGTCTTTGGAGGAGATATATAGACGACGTGCTCTGTATTTGGACTGGAGAGGAATCCAGATTACTGGAATTCTTAAATTGGCTTAATGTGCAAGATCATAGCCTTCACTTCACTTGGTCCTATAGCCGGAACTCAGCGGTATATTTGGATCTAGACATTAAAGCCAGAGAGGGTGGCCTGAGGACGAGTGTCCATCAGAAACCCACCGACAGGAACTCTTTGCTGTCCTATGATTCATACCATCCGAGGGCGCTTAGAGATAATCTGCCGGTGGGTCAGTTCCTTCGATACCGGAGAAACTGCTCTACAATGGAGGTTTATAATGAGCAAGCACAGGTTCTAGTGATAAATTGGAAAAAAGAAATTACCCTGCTAAAATCATAAAACAAGCCAAGAAGAGAGCACTAAATACACCCAGGAGTGTACTTTTGGAGGTTAGGCACAAGGAAAAGGAGGACTGTCTTCCAGTAATATTGACATTTGATCCACTAGCTACAAAAATAAGGCAGTCAATACGGAAGCATTGGTCGCTACTGTCTAATAAAGACTTTAAAATGCCGCCGCCCAGGTTCGCTTTCAAGCGTTCATGCAATCTTAAAGATAAATTGGTACATACACGTACACAATTTTGTAATGCAGCAAGGAACAGCACGGTCCCTCCGGGACATTACCCTTGTGGTACATGCTCCGTTTGCCCGGTTTCTGGCTATCAGCCACCTTCAGCCAGGATAGCTTGACTCCTGTGGTGTGGAGAGCAAGGGACTCACGTCTAAGCATACCCATCCCACTCGGGGTGACAATTGCCAAACAACAGTTGATGGACAGAATGCAGAACAATGTCATACATTCACCCCAGTACAGAGATCTGGGCCTAAATCCATCGTTTTTTTGCACTCCACACCACCCAAGTTCAGACATGGCCATATGCAAATCAGCCTAGACCCTGTGCCTCATGGGAACAGTCCAGCCCGAACTGCCAAGCCATGTCTTTCCTGGACCGGAATCCAGCATCAACAATATCAAAGAGCCATCAATGCAGTCTCACATATTACCGATTGAGCTACAACTAATGATGAAAATATATCACTCTGGAACTGAGGAGCTTGGAAGCTGCTAACCAGTCGATGAGCTCATCTGCTCAGGATAGGGGTGAGCATCAGTCTTAGTGACTAAGTTAAACTCTCAATAATCCATACAGAACCAGAGTTCTGGTATGGTAACCAGTGGGGCAGCCTTGGTTATCAGAACCAGTAGACTGGACCAAGGATTGTTGGAGTGTTCAAGCACCCCTAACTCCATCATTTTGTATACCTCATTTTTAATACTAGTCCTCACTTTGTCAGACAGCGTGTAAATCTTATTTTTGACAGGTATGCTATCGTGGGCACACCAAGTGGTGAACCTTGAGGTTAGTGAGAAAGTGAGGAAAACTTCCCCAGCAAGTGGCTACAGTCCTTCTGTTGCTCAGGGGTCAGGATAGGGGGGTAGACAACTCCTTCCACTGACCCATCTTGTTCCTTCTAATATAGGTCAGGGGGAGGTTCACTCTCCTCTCCCACTACACAATCCCTCACTGGGAGCATTGTCACATCGGCCCACTGAAAGAGGGCCTTGTGGCGGTTCACATGTAGGACCCTTAAGAAGGTTCCTCAATGCCTTGAGGCCCACCAAGTAGGTGAACTTAATGTTCCGCTCTTTGACTTCATAGGACCCGGTCCACCAGTCATTTAAGGCCCAGGGCTCCTCATGCTCCAAAACCCAGACCTTTTGGTCTGGTTGGTACTCCACCCTCCAGGTTCTTTGTGGTTTCTTTCCAGAAGCACTTCATCTGTGTCCTGAGTGCCAGCTCAGTACATCTTGGAGGTTTTCTTGTGAGCTTGTCCCACTCCTTATTGACAAGACTGAGAAGTCCATGCACAAGGTGATCAAACAGACGTTCAAAGGAACTAAACCCTACTAATTTCTGGGGTCGTTCCCTGTAAGCAAAAAGAAGGCAGGACAAGAGGATGTCCCACTAACCCCTTATGGGTTATCATAGGTTCATAATCATGCCCTTCTGGATCTTGTTTAACCTTTGAACAAATCCATTTCTGTGGGGGTGGTATGGGTTGGAGAACGTGCAAGTTACTGCACACTCATCCCACACTCATCCCACATGGACTTCATGTAGACATGCGTAAATATCCCCATCGGTGCCCTGGCCGCAGTCACCTTTCTCGGAGGAATGGTCTCTGAGTACTGTGTTGCATTGTAGACCAGGATAAACCTGCTGCCTAGGGCAGTCTTGGGGTCCAGGGTCCAAAAATATCAATGCCCACCCTCTGAAAGGGTGTTCCCACTATGGAAAGATTGAGCAGGGGCCTTTTTCTTTTTCCCTGTCATTTTCCTGGCTCAGCAGGTGGGGCAGAAGTTTTAGAAGGCATCTGAGGTCGGTAATATTTGGGGCCAATAAAAAAGTGAGTGACCAACTGTGCAAAGGTTTTTGCCTACCCCAGATGTCCTGCCCGGAGTCTGTCATGGCCTCGACCCAGTAGGAAGGTTTCACAGCCCTAGGGTACCACAAACACATGGGTTGTTCCAGGGTCAGGAATCTTAGGATAACTATACAGAAAATCATACTCCTAATAAATCAGGTGATCATTAGAGGTGTTGTCAGCTACCTGTGCTGTGCCTTCGCCAGGTACCCTAGGACCACAAGTGTATCACACCCTCTCTAGGTGTTGCAGAATTCTGCCCGGGATGGCCTCCCCTAGTGCTTGTAAGCATGTCAGCTCATGTAAGTACTCCAGGGTAGCCATGTTTTCCCTTGTAGGTTCTGGGGCATCACCCTTGGTGTCAGGCTCATCCCAGAATGTGGGCGTCTCAGGCACACCCTTCTGCTTTTCAGAAGGTTCTTGGGCCATTCTTCTAAGCTCCAGGTCCTTTTGACTTCCGTCTTGGACTGCCATCAGCAGTGTGGTCAGGCACGCCCACTCACGCAACCCTAACATATCTAAGTGGGACTGGAGCTCCACCTCCTTCCAGATGTTATGCTCCATGTCATTACCAAGCAGACAATCCAGACAAGGCTAGACTCACAGCTATCATTAAGGAACCCGAGACCCCCCATTCAAAGGTAAGCAGACACAGGATAGTGACTCTCGTGGTTGTTAGTTACCACAGCCTGATGGTATACATTGTGAGCTGGGGTTTGTTCCCACACCCACTCATGACTCTTTTAAGTGTAGAGTGGAGTTTTTTGAGACGGTCCGAATAATCAAACTGAAATTTTTTTTTGCAAATCAACAACAGGACGATCGGGGTGGTTTTAATACCAACTTAAGGAAACCATCAACCTTTATGCCACCTAGTGGGACGCTGGGTCCTGAAATTGCAGTGTTCGAGTCTAAAGTTCTGCAAGACATCGAATTATTAGAAACAAAAGAGAGAAATACAAACTATAAAAACATGTCCAAACTTGACTGGGAAGCTGTGAAAAGCTTGCAGAGTAATCCTGATTTGACGATAAAAAATGCCGATAAAGGTGGAGCGGTAGCTGTGCTTAACACCTGCGATTATGAGACAGAAGTCTACCGCCTACTCAATGTCCGTGCAAACTACCAGCCACTTAATGAAGATCCTACCCCTGAATTACTTAAAACCATAAAAGAGATGGTAGGAGAGGTGAGAGAGAAGAAATGGATCTCCTCTAAGGAGGCGGAGTTCCTGGTGAATACCAACCCCAGGACTCCTGCGTTTTATATTTTGCCGAAAATACATAAGCCTGCCCGGCCTCCGCCGGGCAGGCCGATTGTGTCTGGGATACAATCGGTTCTTGAACCCTTATCTCAGCATGCAGATTACTTTCTTTGAGAATCCGTTGTTACACAGAGATCCTATGTGAAGGACACTATGGACATCTTAAATGTGATCGAAGAAATGACATTTGACCCAACAGAAGAAATATTGGTGACCATTGATATTGAGTCCTTGTATTCCTGCATTCCGCAGGACGCCGCGCTGGTGGCAGCAGCGCATGCCTTGAGGATGCAGGAATGGTTTTATGATGCACCGCAAACATTTGTATTGCAGTGCATTGAATTGGCCTTAACAAGAAACTTTTTCAGTTACAAGGACAAGTTGTTCCTGCAGACCACAGGGACCTCTATGGGGGCTACAATGGCGCCCAGTCTGGCCTGCATATATGTGGGCCAGTTTGAAGAGCACGTCGTCCATCCTTCCACCAATCCCTTCAAAGACCATGTGCGTCTTTGGAGGAGATATATAGACGACGTGCTCTGTATTTGGACTGGAGAGGAATCCAGATTACTGGAATTCTTAAATTGGCTTAATGTGCAAGATCATAGCCTTCGCTTCACTTGGTCCTTTAGCCGGAACTCAGCGGTATATTTGGATCTAGACATTAAAGCCATCAAGGGTGGCCTGAGGACGAGTGCCCATTAGAAACCCACCGACAGGAACTCTTTGCTGTCCTATGATTCATACCATCCGAGGGCGCTTAGAGATAATCTGCCGGTGGGTCAGTTCCTTTGATACCGGGGAAACTGCTCTACAACGGAGGTTTATAATGAACAAGCACAGGTTCGGGTGATAAATTGGAAAAAAGAAATTACCCTGCTAAAATCATAAAACAAGCCAAGAAGAGAGCACTAAATACACCCTGGAGTGTACTTTTGGAGGTTAAGCACAAGGAAAAGGAGGACTGTCTTCCAGTAGTAATGACATTTGATCCACTAGCTACAAAAATAAGGCAGTCAATACGGAAGCATTGGTCACTACTATCTAATAAAGACTTTAAAATGCCACTGCCCAGGTTCGCTTTCAAGCGTTCATGCAATCTTAAAGATAAATTGGTGCATACACGTACACAATTTAGTAATGCAGCAAGGAACAGCACGGTCCCTCCGGGACATTACCCTTGTGGTACATGCTCCGTTTGCCCTTTAACATCTAAGGTGACAAGTGTAAGGCTACAATCGGGCAAGGAATGGTTTTTGAGGCAGTTTAGTAACTGCAACACCACTAATGTGGTATATAGGCTAGACTGCGAGTGTGGTTTACAATACATTGGACTAACCACACACAAAATAAAAACGCGGATTCAAGAACATTTGAGCACAATACGGGCCGGAAAACTGACCACGAAGCTTGTTCAACATTGTTACAGCAATAAGCACACATTTAAGTGGGTGGTGTTAGAAAAAGTGACAGGAGATTCCAGATCAGTAGAACGGCTGCTTATCACTAAGGAGGCGAGATGGATTTTTCAGGAGAAAAGTGAAAGAATGGGGCTGAACTAACTTCTGGAGTGGAATAAAGTACACTAATGTAAAATGTAATTTTCACCTTTATTGTGCTTTGATAGAGGGTTAGGATTTCTTTTGCATTGGTGAAGGTGTTCAAGCGAAAAATCTCCCCTGCGAAAATACATTCTATACTTTGTGCAATAGAGAACCATCAGATGCCCTGTTCCAGCGGGCATAGATATTGAACCCAATATAAAGAAAATACAGGTTTGCGGTGGGTGCAAAATAGATGGTCGATATGAGTTGGGGTTATATGTGAGTGGACATTAATTGTCCCCAATAATCTTTCACCTCATTATCTAGCAAGTGAACAATATACTAAATAAGGGAGGCTGTGGTTGTGTGCAGTCTTTGGAATTTTTTGGGAAAATTAAAAAAAAAAAATTAAAAATTGTTTTTGAAACATTCTGCATTCACAATGTGAACCTGTGGCTAAGCATAAATTATAATTATGCATACTTTCTTGCCCGAGTGAATTTTCTTTGTGGTGCAGCCTTTTTTCCACTAATAAAGATCGTTTACAAAGTGTGAATTAAGGTTTTATGGGAAACCTTGAAGAGATCGCGAGATCTCGCGAGACTGCAAAGACAGCGGTAGTTCCATTTAACAGACTTAGTTTAGTCCTGCTCCAAGATGGCTGCCACATCATCTTGGGTGATTACGCGCATCAAACGCCAATCACAGGACGTTTGAAAGCGCGTAAGCCGGGTTTAAATAAAGAAAGGAGTTTTTGCCGTGGAGGCATACAGGCTGATGAAACGCTAAATGTCCGTAACCCTATCGGTAAGGAGTATGGGGGCCGAGATTTGGAATGGGAAGAATAACATACAGACATGCAGGAATCCTTGTTTAACATGGAGGTGATTTGCTTTGCTAATCGAACACTCGTGGACTATGTGGGTTCGGCCATGAGCGGAAACAGAGAAAGGCCTTTTTTATATAAACGCAAATGTCGTAGTAAGAATTGGGCGATATTGTGTATCAAACAATCGGCAGTAAAAGCAGGTGAAAACCTAGAATGTATGACAGAAGAGAGAGAAAATATGCATGTAAATTGGATATGCTCTATCCCTTGCAGTGAAAGTAACCGAAGGGGAGGAGAAGAGACTCACATCCGGAGTCTTTAAAAAAAAAACACGAGGGTTCCGTCCTCTCGGCCGGTATGAGTCGAGTTGGCCGATTGAGGGTAAATATTGTGTAGTTATGTGCATTTGGGTCGACCTACACCTAAATAGGTGTTTTTATAAGGCAGGTTGACAATCATGTGTTTGTATATGTTTTTCTACAGTTTTGAAGACTACATTTATCCAGTGCAGTGGCTTAAATTGTGACCCCCTGAAGAAATTGCCTAAACTTTGAATGGCAATGAAACATGTCGGCTGCAAGTAGAGTATGGTTGGATACGTAGTAGCCATACTTACTTTTTTAGAGTCCCCAACCAACACGAAAGAGACAGAATAAAGTTAAAGATCCGTGTTGTTTGTGGTTTATATGTTGTTTTGACACTATATGTGTTGTCCGTGTTTTTTTACACTGCATACCTTCACAAACACATTGTTGGTTTGTTTTTGGACACATCTTTTCTTTTGAGCTTGATGGTGCCAATGATGAGATCAGGGCAATCCTGGTGAGTACCTGCCAGGTTCCCGTCGGTGGTGCGCCCGTGAGGTGCCATCTCGCTCACACACACTTTTCTCTTTTTTCTTTGTCTAAGTCTGACACATGGGTGTGTGTTGTCTGTCTCACAACGGTTGTTTTACAAAAGGGATTGGGCAATTTTTAAATGTGGCACCACGTGGATGTACCTCCTACCCCATTAATTAAAATAGGGGAGTTAGTTGTAATGGTTTTGCAACGTAAGATACACCATTAAAATAATCACGTTGTAGGTGCCCACTTGGTCTAGGTCATAGTTGTGGAAATTATACATTGTGAGATACCTGCTCTGAGGACACCAGATGACACCATACAGTAGTCATACTGGCTCCTGGGTCTCTCAGAGCCTCAACCCGCTTCCCATAATGATGATCCACGGCATGTACTTTTTAATATTAGTAGGCATATGGGCCTATGGCACCTTCTTCTGTCACCCAGGGACACTAGGGTAATCTCTGCACTCTACCTCCAGGCTAGCTGTGGCAAGCTTGTCCCAAGCACTATACTTGGAAGGTCCCGGCTTCACAGTTGGACGTCTTGCCACGACTTTACATTCGAGGGACGCGCTACATATTGCCGCCCACACGGTCGTGTTAGAATTCAGGCTGTTTTGATCCATTACTGCCCCTGTGCGAAGAAGCCTGCCCAGGACACGGTGCCCAGCCGGATTGTGAGGGATTTCTACCTGAAGTATCGGTTGAGAGGGGAAGAGTGGCTGTTTTATATCGGGAGGGAACACCTCCATCTGTTAAAACCAGACCCACGCTGTGGTTTTTTCCATCACTCGTATTGAGATTCTCTCTCATTTCGTTGTGAAGTATTCTGACCTCTTGTTTAATCCTCCACGCTATCCCTTATTTGTGGATAGGGATATTGTCTAATGACTGAATATTGTGATATGAAGCAGCAGCCCTGAGCCTAGCTCTCTACATACAACTGTTTATATCTATTGATGTATACTTCAAACGTATGGAACTGTTTTTGAAAACATACAGAAGAGAATGCACGTAATTGTTTGCGCCCTGACCAAGGATTGGTGAATATCGGTCCTGTTCAGAAACGCGCGTCGGCGCTTTTCCCTTTTTTTGTTTTGCTTTGTTTCATTTGTGTATGTTTGTTTCTAATGGTGTACATTTTCTTTTAAGTGGTTGTATTTCTTGTATATATCGCTGATTGGTATGACTGATGATGGTTTGTATGGGTGTGATTGGTGGTTACTTTAAAGGTGTGAGAGGGTATGTGCCGCATACATTTTGATATGTAAATAGATTTTGTATATATTTTGTGCCTTTATTACTGTATGACCTACAAATGAAAACCTCAGAAAATAATAATAAATAGATATATATGTTTTTCAAATAAATACTCTCTGTCTGGGACTACAATTATGTCTGTTATGGATTAGAGTGTTTGCCATTTAATAGATTTAGTCTTAGGGGGGTCCTCTTGTGTTTGATTCCAAGCACTATACTTGCCATATCCGGTGTCTGCCAACCAGAGACTTTTATGGCAATGCAGCCTTCCTTGATGTGCCCGTACCTGTAGCACTCACAGCATTTGGGGTAAAAATGTTTTGAGGATTTCTTCTCAGGAAACCCACTCTTTTTCTGATCAATTTAGGACTGGCAATCCTTCAACTGAGAACTATTTTGGGGGCCTTTTGAGAACTGTTTATGTTATTTTTTGTCTCTCCCTTAATTCTTCTGTGGTAAACCCTGTCCACCGTATGTTGATCTCCCCTTCTTGTGGACCCTGGTGCCGAGTCAGCAGTCAAACACTTTGGCAAGCTCCCTGGGGTCAGTGAGTTTGCTATGTATCAGGTGTTGACACAGCTTTGGAAAACAACTATTGAACTTGTGCTCTCTTGTAATCAAATTGCACAGCTCATTGTAATCACTCACATCACTGCCCTTCACTAAACCATCCAGTGCCTTCCAAATGTAATCCACATAAACCACCCAAGACTAGTGGGGCAGCTTCTAGTTGTCCTTGAACTCCAGCTTATACTTCTCAATGTTGAGAGCTTTTTTCCTGACAAGATCATCCTCCATGAGTGAGTACTTTATTCTATCACCCTTCGCTCGGGCTAGCTGTGAGTTCCTCCCCTCATTATGGTATTGCTGCTCCATAGTGTCTCCATATGCCTCAAACCACTTGTCAATGTCATCTCCCACAAAGAAGTTAGGCACCAGATCCTTGGGGATGTGAACCCTCCTGTTTTTACTGGACAATGGATTTTCACTGCCACCATTGCAGCTGGACCATGAGACTTTTTTGGCTTCTAGGGCCAGCTCTTTCAGACTCACTTCATGTAGCAAAATATGTTTATTTTCCTCCAAAGCCCTGTCATCCTCCTTTACAGCCAACGTCCCACCCCCCTTCCAAGGCATTCTTTTCAGCAGCCTCCTCTTTGACTACCTCCATGTTTAGTATGGACAACTGCAGTTGAAACTTCCTCTTAGCTCTCCTGTCCTCCAGTTCCTCAGAGGACGGGTTGCTAAAGGATATGCTGCTGGGTGCTCTGGACTCAGAAGGAGACCTCCCTCCTGTAGTCAGTCTTCTTTCCTCTGGGGCCATGATTAGGAGGATTTCATCCTCCTCCTCTATGTCATCCTCATCCTCCTGCTCCTTAATGTACTCATCCTCCTCTTGTTCTTTTGCTATAGTCATTAGCTGATGAGCCTCTTCCCAGGCCCTGCAGGCTTTCTAGAGCTCCTGCTTCCTTGGACTCATGGTTTCTGTGAATCCTTCCCTGCAACATTATTTCATCTCTGCCACAGTGTAGCTTTCTAGGTTGCTGAGATCCATCTCAATGTTTTTGGGCAAGAGTCACCAGTGCACAGGTGAGGTAGCAATTACATTTGGAAAATGGAAACAATATGGTCAATAGGGAGGTTTTAAAAAGAGGTCAGAAATGATGTCAGATTATTTACATGGGATTTTAAATTTTACATAAATCACTGAGTGGAACTGTAAAAACACAAGTTATGGATCCCGCCACTGAACACCAATGCAAGAGATGGGGTTAATGATTGAGAGGGGTGAAAGCCCCACTCAGGCAGCTGCCACAGTCCTTGTCAGAGTGAACCACAAAAAGTAGCTTAATTAACCTGAGCTTTAACCTCTGGTAACTTGGCACAAAAACAGTCAGGCTTAACTTAAAGGCTATATGTAAAGTATTTATGCAGCACACAAACAGGAACAAAGTGGAACAAAACTTAAGATCCTAAGCCAATTTAGAAAAAAGAGTAATTTTAAATCAATAAAATGATTCCAGATTGATACAAATCCAATCAGTAAAACAGGAGACATATAATTTCACTGTTTTAGTGAACATTGTACCTAAGAGCAGAAAGTCCTACTTGGTCGAGCGAGACCAGGGGAAAGTCACACGTTTAGGCCTACGGCGATGGAGCACAGGTTAGAAACAGGGACTATGTTAGCCCCACAGGAAAGTTACCTTCTCACTCTGGTGCAAAATGTTCCATTCACTTTGGAGGTGGTCACTTGAAGGAGTTCGAGGATTGTGGATGGTTGTTGCTATAGAATGAAGGGCAGGTCGTTGTTGTACCTTCTTGTGGGCCCTTCATAATGGGCTAAAACTGATTTAGCATGTGCAGGTCTTGTGTTGCTGGTTGCCACTGACGGTCACTGTTGACGGGAAGAGTAAGTGTCACCAGAGCTTCACATCGGTAGTCGTCAAGGGCGGCAGAGTCTTGACATGGACGGGCACCTTCACGGTCCCACTGATCCCAAACTTCAGGACTTTCACCTTTTCCTTTGGAAGAGTACACTGTGATATCAGCCAAGGGTCCAGAACGTCTGGAGGCACCCCTTGGTGACCAGTGACCCATTTCAGCAGAGGCCAGTAGGGATCAGGGAGGTACAGTTGAAGGTCCAGGCAGGTCCAGCAGGGCAGTTGGGCAGTTGCAGGAAGGCCTTTGAAGTGTGTTGTGCACTACCTACAGCTTACATAGAAGGTCAGCCAATTGACACTCAAAGTGACTGAGGTTAGCTGGGATGAAGGCAAACAGGTCCAGTCTTCACTCTCAGACAGCAATGCAATCCTTAAAGCAGCAGGGCAGTCCGCTGGCAGCAAGGCAGTCCTCCTTTTGTAACTTCCAAAGGTCTAGGAGTGTTCTGAAGAGTGGCTCTGGAGGTCCAATATTTGTACCTGGTGCCAGTTTTTGTGTAGGAGGGCTCCTTGTCAGTGGCACAGCTAGGCCTTAGGCTGCCCTTGGCATCCTGACTTGATCGAAGGGCGGGTTTAATGGCCATTTATGAGGAGGTGACGGCTGCAGGTAAGAGCGGGGGGGGGAAGTCTACCACAGTTCTTGCAGCCGCGAAGGCCAAGGTAGGCGGAGGGAAGGGGCAGCCCCCAAAACTCATGCCACCTGGGTCTGTCCGCCCCCACCGCTCCCCCCTAGCTATGCCACTGCTCCATGTCTTAACTCAACATCTGGCTCTGGATTGTTCTTCCCCTTCCCCGGTCAAGGTTCCAAACTGTCTTGAGGTGACAAAAGGCAGGGCAGGTCTGGTGTCAGATTCCTTTGTGTGCGCAGGAGGCAAACCGCTTTTAAATACAAGTGCAAGTCCCCAGTCATCCTGCCAGTACACTCCATGACAAACCACAATGCAAATCAGTCTTAAAGCTTACTCAGATCACATGTTTAATCAGTAGCCTTGCCAAGTTCATATCTCTCTCCGGGAGGGAAAGGGAAGGGTTAGGATAATGGGGGGAGAGCAACCTAGCAAGACAGGTGCAGATGGGGATCCTATAGTAGTGACTCCTTTCAGGCCTTGATAATAGCATGACTTGAGCTCAGCAAACTCAAACCTCATCTACAGAAGCTCCGAATGCGAAAAGGTGAACCAACATCTGATCTGCTTCTTTTTTTTCATGAAAGTTTTTATTAAATGCTCCAAATCAATGCAATTAGAGTGCAACCAGTCATGACAGTACTTGATAGTAAATACATTTGTTTACAGGGCAGAGTGACCAACAGGAAAAAGAAGATAAAAGAGCACAGAGAGTCATACTTTTCACACTTGTAACCCTCCGAATCCCATTATAGTGCGTGAAGATTGGCACCGCTACTGTAAAATGCAGGTGATGATAGATCCATCCTGGCTCCCTCTTTGTCCACAATAACATTACATTATGAATTGCCACGCCACTGGCAAACGTTGTCCTTTATGCATGGCCCCCACCCGTGTTCCTATGTTCTGATATTACATCTGCGTGGTTGCTCTCCTTGCCCTCAGATCCTGTACTGGCATCCTTCAAGAGGAGATATGCTTCATAGGGACCCCAGCAACTCTTTGAGCGACTGGTAGGAGGGAGTAATTTGTTATATGCATATGTTTGTGTGTTGAAGTAAAACATATCTGCATGCCATTCTTTCATTGTCAGTAGTGGGCCCTACCCCATCTCATTGCCACTCGGCGCTTGGCTAATAGGAGAACAATGGCTATCAAGGGGCGCACCACTTTGTCTACATTTAGGTCCCATGTCAACAATGCCATTTTAGGGTCAGGCTCCAAATCCGCACTTACGATAGTTATGAGATTATGAAACACCACGCCTCAGTATGCCTGAATCCCGGGGTACTGCCAAGCTAGATGCCAAAAGCCTGCTTCGTCCCTCGCACATATTTGGCATTGGGAGTTATCTGATAACCCATATTTGTATTGCATCTTCGCTGTACAGTAGGCTTGATGCAAATATTTCGAATGAATAAGCCTATGTCTCACATTCATAGAAACAGTCCTAGTACGTTCACAGCCATATTGCCACTCTTTGTCATCAATGGGTTGCCTACTTCACGCTGCCACTTCAATCTAACTTTCAGAACTTTCGATTGTCACATGTCCTGCATAGTGGAGTAAAACCGAGTGCTTAACTTGAATGGTGCACTCCTTTTAAAAAGGGTGGTGAGGGCACCCATCTCCTGGGGTTCTATCATGTTGTCCCCTAATAGAGCCTGACAAGTGTGCTGTGCCCTAAATAAGTGAAATAGTGCCATCCCCGCTGGTTGCAGTTCTGGTCTCTGTAGTATTTCCCAACTACATACCGAACCATCTCTGAAGAAGTCCCTCATCTTATGAATGCCTACAGAATGCAGCGCTTGCCTTGCCCCCGTCCTGTCTCAATGGAAACCACAAGCACAAGTGTAAAGGAATACCTGGCGAGTACATTATGGTGCCTGCCTGCCTGCATCTGCAGCAATATCTGCCACGCCTGTGAGGTAGTAGATATCGAATCGAACACTTGTTGTCGCGTGGATGGTGATTGAAAAAGCGTCTAGGGCAATGTGTGGGGCCCAGCTGCATTTCGTTCTAAATATAAATAGGGAGTGTCTTGTGGGCCATGTATCCAGTAGTGTGCGAATGTACTGTGAGCTGCTCCATAGTACATTTCCAAATTAGGGGCGCCCAATCCTTCCAGCTCATAAGGTAGGGTAAGTGAATCCCACCGTATTTGGGGCTGCTTTCCTGCCCAAACCAGCCTGATGAGCTGTGTGCGCAGTGGCTTAGAAAGAGTGCGTAGCAGTAAAATTGGTATGTTCTGAAACAGGAAGAGAAACCTGGGCAGGACCACCATCATCATTAAGGCCACTCTTCCCTTTAGTGATAGCGAGAGCCTCATCCACCACTCCACATCATCTCTTAATCTCTGAGCTGCCACCCCATAATTGTTCTGTATTACTACCATAGGGTCAGTGTGAACCATAATACCGAATTATCTTACTGGATCAGTGGTCCATTGTAGAGGGAACTCCAGAGCTGGTACTGCCATGACGGGAGTGAGAGGAAATGTAATTGATTTGTCCAAATCGATGCACAACCTCAAATACCCGCCAAACAGGACCACCTCACGTAATATGAGGGAGAGGTTTTTATCAGGGTTAAGAATATACAATGAGGTATCATCTGCATATGTGGAGATGTTCAGATGATACCCTAGGAACCCCAGCCCCCTGTGGGAATGATATTCACATCTTGCACACGCAAGTGGTTCCGCCACAATAGTATATAACAGAGGAGATAAAGGACATCCCTGTCTGGTGCTGTGCGTGATATTAAATGCTTCCCAGACAGCATTCCCAATTCTTACTCTGGCAGTGGGTGACATAGAAAAACATCTCCAACCCCAATTTTGCGCAGGACTCCATTCTACAGAATCAAAGGCCTTTTCGGCATTAAGAAATACTCCTGCGGCCTTAACCCCTCGATTCAGACGCCGAATATTATTCTCAGGTTTTGTGTGAATTTTTGGCTAGAAACAAAGCCTGCTTGTTCTGGACGAATAATCCCTGGCAATATACGTGCCAACCTATTGGCCAACATTTGTGCATAGTTTTTAGTATCTACGTTCAACATGGACAGTGGTCTGTATGAGGAACAATGAGTGGGTTGTTTACCCGCCTTCAATAGCGTCATTACCACTGCCTCTCGCAAGGAGGGTGGCATCATTCCCGCCTCAGCCAATTCCTCATGTAACGTTTTAAGATGGGGGATCAGTAAATCCTGAAACTCTATATTAACTGCTACTGTCAATCCATCTACTCCTGGGGCTTTCCCGGCCACCATACTATGCAGTACTTCATTGATTTTGGCTGTTTCCAGGGGAGCCATCAGGTTTTCCCTATGTTCCGTCACTAGCCATGGCATTTTAATATGCGATAAATAGTCATCCAGCGCGCTGTGGTCAGTCAGTAACTTTGATGTATATAACGCCTGGTAATAGGCCCGGGAATGGTCTGTGATTAACTCAGGAGTGTGCAAAGTGTGTCCTTCATCGTTTTTCAGATCTGTAAGTTTATATAAGTCTGTCAACAACAGGGAGGGACACAGGGGGGGATGATGTTTATAGGGGTCCAGTGTGCGTGTCCCATCAATCTATAAAACAAAAAGATGCACACAGTTCCCCTGGGGAAGGGTGATAGCGTAGTGCAGTAAGTTGTCTTCCTCTCTTCGTGGGGTACAAAGATGTTAATGTACCAAAGTGAAACAGGGAATGGTATCCCTTTTCGGAACTAGGGATGCCTCACACAACAGGCTTGATTAACGACTGTTGTCATATCACCAGCTAGTCGTCTCGTGTCATCATCGGCTTCCTGCTCCAGCGTCAAGCCGGCGCTGCAATGCCTGACGGGTAGCACAAGGTGCTACACTTTTGTGGAGATCTTTTGTTCCTTGCCGATTAATGAGTGGGTGTGAGGGCCCCTAGAATGTGAAGTAGTGAGCGTGAGTAAAGTGTGTTAAAAAAGGTTGGTGTAGTCTACTCCCTTCTCTTTATTTGTGTAGTTCACCACCTTGTTAAAACAAGAGGGGCAATGGGATTACAGTAGTTAAGAAAGTTAGTCCCGTTCAACCCTCATCTGTGAACAGGTCAACATGTTTCATGCCCTATTGGCAATTCTTCAGGACCTAGGGTGTGCTCATAAACTTAGTGATGTGCCCCGCAAAAGGCTGAGGCGTGTAAAGGATACAACCTGTGTGGTTGCCGACTCCAGCCAGGGGGGTTCCTGCGTCGTAGGGATACCCTGTGGGGAGAGAAATAAACTTAAGCTGGTGGTTCATTTCCCCGAGTAAACCAGAGCGGAGAGTCGTCTTTAATTCTGTCAAAAAATACAGGGGTATGAAGTGAGGAGAGAGGAAAGACTATAAATAGTGACTACGCATAAAATACAAATTATAACATCACTGAGTGTTAATGTTACAGCAGACACTAGGTGTCTCAACTGAATGGTTGTGTACTTAGACAATTCATTAACAGGATCTAACACCAGCCGGCGTATTACTAGGAGTAGCACGGGGTTTAAGAGAACTTACCCTCGCTAGTGGGCGTAAGTGCCCCAAGGCTGCTCCCGTGGGGTCTGCGTAATGTGACAGTTGTCTGGAGGGTACACAAGGAAAGTCCGAATTGATTATAAGGCAATTAGACTAACGAGGTGGTGGGCTGATTTAGGCTACCGGGGAGGACGTCCGGAGAAGAATAAACGACCTCAGCTCGACCAGCGGTGGTCTCGCCAGGCACCCGATAGCCCCAGGATAATCACACCACCCGAGGAGGTCGCAGCCTGAGTGGGGGCCAAGTTAGCGAGTAGCAGGGCCCCGCTAGTACCGCGGTAGCACTCAGTGGGTATCTGTGGGGGAGGTACCGCTGGCCACGCCCCTCACCGGCCCACACGAAACAGTCACCCCGTTCGCAATTCGGTTCCGCCAGAACGGTGTGTAATGGCCGCGTGGTGGGGGCAGGGGGCGCGCGCGCTCGCGGACGCACGTCTCTACCACCACCATGGCGGTCGGGGCTCCAAGCTCACCACCGGTCACCCCACCCTGCAAACGGCCTCAGAGGGGGCCGAAACCTGAAGTCCCTGGGTGCTGGCTCGACAACACCGAGGTACCAGCCGGGGCGCCTAGGCTCCTGTCAGTCCAAGCGCCCGCATCAACCCGCTCCCAGGCCGGTCACCTTACCTCATAGACGCGGACGTGTGGCCACTTCACCTAGTCCCACGCTCCGACGCGGTGTGTCGCGTAGAGCAGCCGTGGGTGTCTGGCAGTGGCGCTCGATGATATACGTTCGGGCCAAAGACAGAGGCGTGTCTGACGTCCCGTTGCTGGGCAACACCTCGGGAGTACCGGTGCGCCGGGATGACGTCAGAGCGCCCTAGTGTAAAAGGCCGCCGCCATCTTTGAGAGGGTTCTAGAGAGTCGTATTCAGGGCAAAACGGCAAGGTGGCCATCCCATATGAATAAAGGATGCTTCAACAGTGGGCCAAGCAAGGTAGAGGGCCGTTCAGATTCATGTCCTGAAAGAATTTTGTAGTTGTGGGGTGTGTGATCAGACAGGTTGCTGGGTGATTATAGAGGACTGGTGTCAGGTGGCAAAGTCTGAGTAGCTGAGTGGCGAGAATGGCGCGCCATCTTGGAGTGGGTCAGGGAATCCCTGTGAGTGTTCTTATGCGGGCTGAGGTGATTGGGGGGGGAAGAGAGTTTATATAAGTCACAGGATCCTAGCTAGTGTAGCTCCTGGCCTTTCCTGCTCCCCATAACAATGAACAGTAGCATACTTGCCCATGTGCTTGATTATTTCATTTGCCATGTCTTGGAAGTCAGCTAGTTTCTCCCTGAGCTCCGCTGTGGTGTGGGTCCCTTCACCTGCTGCGAGTGACCTGTCTATAGTCCCAAGTTCTTTTTCTAGAGTCACCAGCCTGCCTCGTATGGACTGGAGGACACCAGCATGCAAAGAGATCACTACTCCCCTAAGGTATACTTTAAATGTCTCCTATATGGCGGCGAACTTTGGAACTGAGTCTATATTATTTGTGAAGAACCCTTCAATAGCCCTCGTCAGGTCTGCTTTAAAAAAAGCATCCAAAAGTGAGTATGGCGGAAATCGCCAAATGAATGCAGGGACCTTGGGTAGGCTATATTCCAATGTTAAAAAAACTGGGGAATGGTCGTAATATGTTCTGGGGAGGTGTGTACAAGCTCACACCCTTGCGCTCAAGCTCCCGGATAATAACCAATAATCGATGCGAGTATGTGTATCAAAGGCTGATGAGTAATGGTTGTAACCTCTGACAGATGGACATCGATGCCTCCAGATGTCCAAAAAGCTACCTCTACACATGATGTCTACCATGGCCAACGCGGCTACTGCTGGACGCCTCGGCTGGCCCCTAGATCTGTCCATGTCTGGGTCAATTATGCAATTGAAATTTCCTCCCCACAGCTGTGGGAGTCCCGCACATGGCGTTAGCGTCACCTTTCGTGAGTTACAAAAGTGGGGATCGTCATGGTTCAGGCCATATACACCAAACAAAACAAACTTAAGGTCTCTCTCGCTGTAAAGGGCTGCTGCAAATCTACCATTTGGATCCCTGACCAGTAATGTCATGTCCACCCCTGACTTCTTGTCTGCCCATTGAAGTGCCCCTCTAGCATGAGAGGTATAACCAGCTGTGTAACAGAAGCCCTGCATTTTGCGATGTACTGCTTCCCTACGCTACACAGTCAGGTGCGTCTCCTGCAAAATTGCTACATCAATTGAAGGCCTCCCTAACAGCGCTACTACTCTCCTGACTTTCCTGCTGTCATTCAGTACCCAGATATTCCAGGTCACAAGCCATAAGAATCATGTCCCTCCGCCCTCAGGTGTCATTTGGTATACACTAGGCAGGGTTTTCATCAGGCATGGGGAAGACAGCCCCAGTGCAGGGGTATGTACCTGAATCCGGCGAGGGGCCTGTTGTCTCCTGTCCTACCGCTGACAATCACAAGGTCTTTGTTGGTGGGAACATTTCTCTGTAATGTGGCCTTCACACTGTGGTCATCTCATGTGGTGGCAGGAGGGGGCACCTCCTACTCCTGGCAGGCAGGCATCAGGTCCAAACGAGTCACCAGAGGGTGTCGCAGGCAAGCACAGCTGCCCATGTCTCATGCAGGCAGCGGGTCGGACAGCGCCCACAGCTCCAATCCTCTGGCGTCCTCCCAGTCCTCTTTTTTTTCCAGAGCAGCACCCCTCCCAGTTTCTTCCTTGCCCCTGGGGCCTCCGCTTCAGCTTCATCTGGGTGATTGCTCCACTGGGACTTCCCTTGCCTTATCCCACACTAGGATCAATTGCCACGTTGGTGCTGACAGACTCACAAAATAAATGGCCCCCGATAATAGAACGGGGCCAGCTGTACATGGGCACCGATGGTTGAGCTCCAATGTCACCATTTGTGCTGGATAAATGCAGGAAAATAGCCTCCAGCAGGCTGAGCCTCACAGAGGGTTGGCCATCTTGAGGCCAGGCTCTCTAGCGCCCCCCAGAGGTGGTATTTTGATAACATTCTTCTAGGTGTTTCATGTAAATACTAATGCAAATTCAGTTACAAAGGTGATCCCTGTGTAACTATTCATAAGTTGTGTTTAATTGTTGAAGATAATTACTTGATTCTGATGTCTTGTCTTCATTTTGCCCTGATGGATCTGATTCACTGAAGGACCATGCTGATGGTTCTGGTCCATTTTTCCAAACATTCCAATCACTTTTCATGACCACCCTATCAGATGCTACTGATGAAACAGAAAAGTTTAGGATTTCCAATTATCCCGTCAAGTAAGGTGATCAAGCCTTCTCTAATTTTGGCCATTTCTTTCTCAGTTCTCCTCTTTTGATTCTACAAAATCTTTTCATTTGTGCATAGTCATACTCAACATAGCTTTGCTGATAAGGAATAGATTTGAGATACGTCTGCAGTGTGCTGGTTCCAGGGGTTTGGCCAATGATTTTTCAATAAGCAATTGATTATTGTGTGTTGCAAGAAATTAAAATATTCACTGATGGAATGACGCACTAATATTTCCAATTTTCTCCGAATGAGGGAAACTATCTCTGAAGATGTTGTTCTTGGATCACAAGAGATATTGCAAGCTTTCAGTGTTGCAGCATCTTTGAGTGTTTGTTCAAGTATACAGGTGGTGAAGGGAGAAAAAAGACCTGAATGGTTGGAGATTTGGTAAAGTAGCATGCCCATTTTTCTTAAATACCAGATCATATCTAAAAAAATATTGTCTGTACAGAAGTAAATAATTTAGCAATATTGATATGAGAAGATAGAAATGTCCTTTAGCTCCTTTAGTTCAATTCCTTCTATGCAAATTTTACAAATTTCCCTTCTTAGATTTTTCAAGTTGCATAATGTTCTTTCTTTACCTTCTGCATTGGTCTATGAGAGATTAATCAATTTTTAGAGGAACCACTTCTAAACCACATATTCCTCCCCTCCCTAGAGATCTAGTGTTTTTAATATATAAGGAAGGCACTGTGGCCAGCGTCTGTAAGAAGTTATTATAGAGAATTTCAAGAAGAGTCACTTGGTTAATGGTTGCTGTGATAAGTGGGTGAACTGCAGCAATACAGACTCTTTTGAGCGTTGTTGGAGGAACCTTTGTCCATGTTAATGGTAAATAGGATTATCAATATTTTTGCATGATTATTCAATGGTGTGGAAGATGTGTTTAGGGAGAGATTTGTCCATGGTTTGGCTTTCACATTTGAGAGTGATATGTTGGTACTACAAGAATGTCTTGCCAAATGGTGGGTACTAAAGTTCATTGGGCAGTGAGAACAGATTCCATGTTTTCTGCCATTTCAGGTGACCTATTTGATGCTCAGTGAACCTACAGATAGGTTGATATTATCCATGACCATGACTCTTTGATACAGTTTGAGACGCTTCGAAGCGCTAAGGGGGCATTCTGCGAATCCACAAGTCCCAGGAGGCAACAGGGACCAATGAGCGCCACACAGCCCCTCCTTCTAGCCCTACAACAACGGCTCGCGCCTCCCGCGGAGCGGGAGATGCTTGGAGCACTAAGGGGGCAGTCTGCGAATCCACAAGTCCCAGGAGGCAACAGGGACCAACGAGTGCCACACAGCCCCTCCCTCTAGCCCTACAACAACGGCTCGCACCTCCCGCTCCGCGGGAGACGCTTCGGAGCGCTAAGGAGGCAGTCTGCGAATCCACAAGTCCCAGGAGGCAACAGGGACCAACAAGCACCACACAGCCCCTCCCTCTAGCCCTACAACAACGGCTCGCGCCTCCCGCTCTGCGGGAGACGCTTCGGAGCGCTAAGGGGGTAGTCTGCGAATCCACAAGTCCCAGGAGGCAACAGGGACCAACGAGCACCACACAGCCCCTCCCTCTAGCCCTACAACAACGGCTCGTACATCCCGCTCCGCGGGACACGCGCGGGCGTGCGCCGGGCTAAGCCCGGGCAAAGGGCGGGCCGTTTGTGGCCGTCCGGGGCCGGAGAAGGCCGGGCTGGGCCACTCCCCTATTTTCCCCTTAAGACTCGCAAAGATACTGTTGACTCTCTATTACAAACAATGGGGAAAAGGAAAAGTATGGAAGGGGGGCCTAATGTGCTGATAAAAGGGAAAAAGCCAAGGAAGTCTGCGAAAGCCCCAAAGCACGCGGGGGAAAATTGTATCTTGATCCGTATTGAAGGCTTGGTTGAGGATTGTGGAGATTTTCTTATGCTAGATGACCCGCCAAATTGGAACGCTGTTGATAATGTGGGGGGAGTGGTAGAAGAGCAAAGGAGGGCTGGTAAACAGGGCAGTATAGTGGTCCCTGATATGTTTTTATGGAAAAGGCAATGTAATCGTGCTCTTGGTGAACGGAATGACACTCTCAGATGTAATGAGAATGGTAGTACTGATTTAGAACCAGGAGTAATTTGTCCACCAGTAATTGAGCCCACTATACTCTGTAAAAATAGGTTTTCTACGTTAGCAAACAATGAAAGCCTTGATACCGAGATTGTGGGCCATATAAACCAGCCACGTTCTCGAGATATTGCACCAGGAACTAGTGACATGGAACAGGGGGGGGGCGAATTTTCTACACCTTCTGTTCCCCTGGTGCTGTCTTGACTAGTGTAGTCAATCAATTGTGTGAGTTAATTGAGGGCATGCAACTCAAGATTGAAGTTCTCACGACCACAGTAAATAAAGTTATATCTGGCAGTGGGACATGCCCTAAGTGCTGTCCGGCCATGAAACCACGGATTGATAAACCGCTAGTTCGGTGTAAGGAGGCAGCCCAAAGTACTATGATTAACGGGGGTAACAGTAGTGTGCAAAGAAAGGCTGGTGTATTATACAGCGATGTGGTTGAAGAAAGTAAGGGGCCTCCGCAAGCTGTGTCTAAGGAAACTGCTGGGTACTTGAATGTAAAATCTAGAGAAACATCTGGCGTTCCTAAACCAGGATTGAGCATTAACATATCTGCCCCTACTGTAGGTCGACTTTTCTTGCCACCAGAAGAAAATAATTTAGTGGTTGTTCTCACTGGTGTACCACCTTTGAAAGTTAATACCCACAAATCTACTGTGGATCTATTAAGAAAAGCAAAATATTGGCTAGATTGTAACCAGTGGGAAAATAGCTCCAAAGTATAGCCTCATATTATTATGGCAAGACGCATAGCTTAGGTAGGACCAAATCCAAAGGAAATCGAGGGCGACTGTGTGGTTGTAAATTTTGATAGAGATGATCTAACAGGGAAGATATGCAGGACTGCCCACCTTGGGGTTCAGGGGGGCATTAAGGTTTTCCCCCTGGCCTTTTTTTATCCACTAATTAAAGGGAAAACTCAAAAAATTGGGACCCCTAGGGATAAGACAGGTTTCGGGGGTACCTCTACAAGATTCAGTCAATATGTAAATAACTCAAACAATGGGAGATTACCATCTGGTGCACAACTGACAAGGAGTCTAGTAAATGCACAGGGGGGAGGACCCAATCATTTGATGTCAAGTGCAGAGGGACAAAATAATCACAGTGTCATTAGATCACCACCCCCGACTACATTGGATGAAAATGATTGACTGAAAACAGTTTCTTTTAATCAGAGTATTAACCTTGAGAATATTAAGCCCTGTGGACTAAGTAACCAAAATATGTCCAAGTTTGGTATCTTGAGCTGGAATATTGCTTGCTTAAGTTCTAAGAAAGATGATCCTAAGTGGCTACAGATGATTAACTCGTATAATCTGGTGAGGCTTCAGGAGACCTGGGACACGGAGGGAGAATGGTGGCTGGAAGGTTATACATATTTTTCCCAGCCAGCGGAATCTGATTCCTCTGGTAGAGCCAAAGGGGGGCTTCTTCTGTTATTCTCTGTTAACTTGCCGTGGATGTATAAAAGGGTTAAAGTGGGTACACCCCATTGTTTAGCAGTAGAACTGAGGGATCATAACTCCATTAAACTTTTGGTAGTTAATTTTTATAACTCGGCAGATTGCTCAATTGGAAATGAACATCTGTTAATTTTAAAATCCTTTTTAGAAGAGTATACGGAAATTCAAACCACTTACCATACGATTATTATTTTGGATGATTTTAACATACATCCGTCCAAGCAGGATTGTCAGGGGAGATTGAAGAGTGGTGATTCTACAGTATATGCCGTTTCTCACTTTGAGCATAATAGACAGGGGGAATGCCTGGGAGAGGTCCTAGCAGTAGTGGATCTTTATGAAGCTAGTACAATCGAATCAATTAACAGGATCCCTACTTTTACAACCAGAGGCTGTAATACTGTGATTGATTACATTTTCTTGTCCCCCCTCCTGTTGTCCTGTGTTTATTGTTATAGTGTAAAATATTCGCATGTTAGTTATCACAATCCGGTCATTTTGGAACTAAATAAAGATTGTGGTTTGGGGCGACCCACGAGTCACACGAGGGTGGAGGTCAGTATTAAACTGACTGATCAGGGTAGAAGGCTGAAATGGACAAAGATTATTCCTGAGATTTTTTTGGATACACTTTTCTTGTTGGTAAATGACATGCTGAATGTATGTTTAGATGTAACATCTGAGGGCACAGCGGTTATTGAGGCCTTTGCAGCCATCTGTAAACAAATATCCTTGAATCTAACGGCCCCGTTAAAAATGGGGCAACAGATGGCCGAGAAATGGTTTGATACTACATGTTCACGGGCACATAGTAAGTTAATGAGTGCTATAAAACAGATCCCACAAAATAGGATTAATTTGGCCATACTCAGAAAGGATTACAAGTTAGCTGTAAGAGCCAGGAAGAATGATATCAGAAAGGAAGCTTGGGAGGCCTTGATGCCAGTTGACGTTCTAAAAAATAGTCGCAGTTTTTGGGAAATCGTCAATAAGCCCTTTTTCTCTGATAGTGGTAATACTGTGGCTGAATGTAACATCCCCGAAGTACAGTGGTTAGCACATTTTGAGGCTATATACGAGACTCCCCCATCTACAGTTTTTGTACCCTGTGCTGTCTCAAGAGACTCAACCTCGCCTATGAGTTTTAATGAGGAGGAAGTAGAACTGGCCATTAAGGCTATGTCCAGTAATAAGGCGCCAGGCCCAGACGGTGTTCCAGCCGATTTATACAAAACGTATCCCGTTTTTTGGGAAAAAGTTCTGACTAAAATCTTTAATACTGCAGCAAAGGGAAACCATCCACCTTCTTGGGCTACATCTATTATAGTTCCCATTTTTAAAAAAGGTAGTAGAGGAGATGCCCGATGTTACAGACCGATCTTCCTAATTGATTCTGCTGTAAAGGTTCTGGGAAGGGTGGTCTTAGGAAAATTGATGGGATGGCTAGACGAGAATAAGGTAGTATCGAATTTTCAATACGCTTTTAGAAGTGGCAGGGGGACCCAAGACCAGTGTCTTAACTTATCCCTGTTAATTGGTAAATATACCTTAGCCAAAGGCTAAGGTATATCCAGCTGGCGTTTATGGATTTATCGTCAGCTTTTGACCTGGTAAACAGATCAAAGCTCTGGCAGGTTCTTATAGAGATGGGCATGAAAAGAGTCTTGTTTATTTTTTAGCTGACCTGCATCAGAACCTTTCTGCATGGGTACGGATTGATCAAGATGGTAATTGCACTAGGCACTTTAGTTCTGGTTGTGGAGTCCAACAAGGTTGCATTTTAGCTCCATTACTTTTTACTCTTTATATTAATAATTTAGGCAAGTTTTTAGATGTAGCTAGTTTAGATGTCCCTAAAATTGGTCAGGAGCGTTGCCCTGTGCTTCTGTATGCCGACGATGCTGTCTTGATATCGCGCACATCAGTCGGCCTACAGAAGCTGCTAGAGGGATTTGGAAAATTTTATGAAATCAGTGGATTTAAGGGTAAGCATAGCTAAATCACATGTAATGAGTATAGGTCGCCAGAGTAAAAGAAATTGCAGGCCTTTTTATTGCGAAGGCTCCGAAGTTACCAGGGTAACCTCTTTTATGTACGTGGGGGTTCTTTTCGATGAGAATGGTACATGGGCTGCTCAACATAAAATTAGGCTAATGGTATGGTTAGGGCAATTGCGGCCGTAAATGGGTTCTCAAAACGGCTGGGGGCCAAACCTGTAGAGGCAATGTTGAACATTTATAAATCAAAATGCATTGCATTCGCCACATATGGTTCTTCGATTTGGGGGTACAGACCCATGAGAGTATTACAGACAGAGGAGAATACATTTCTACGGGGAGTATTATCGGTCCCCCAGTCAACACCTACCTATGCTGTTCATCAGGAATTGGGGATGGGCTATATAACAGATAAACTTAGGCTGGCTCCAGTTATTTTCTGGCTTAAATTATGGCTTAATCCTGAATTAGATCCTAGTCATACACTAATCAGGGATTGTCTCATTTTGGATCATGTACATAAGATTAGATGGCTTGTTTACGTAAAGGAAACTTTGGCAACAGTTGGCCGACAGGACCTTTTTGAAGACCCTGAGAAAATTACAAGAACAGATTCTAGCTGGGTGGAAAAACAGCTTTTAAATTTATGGGCCGTACAACGGGAAGAATTGGAGTTGATAAAAGTAACGGTAAAAGCGCATTACCTTTTAAAGGCTTCACCCACGCTGGAACCCTATTTAAAAATTGTTACTAGGCCTTTTCACCGTATGCTTTTAACACATTTTCGTTTTAACTTAATTTATCTCTCTCTAGGAAGTTCAAAAGGGTGGTGCAGACTGAAAGAGTTAGGGCCCTGTACCTGCGATAACTTTTCAGTTCAGGATACAATGCACCTCATAATGTTTTGTGACTTTTATAGTGAGATCAGAAAGAGGTTCCTATTCCCAATACTAAAAAGAAAGGGTTTTATTCAAGTAAAGCTAGGCTTATTGTACTTACAGTTATTAAATGATCCTAATGAGATTTTCTATATAGCCAGTTTTCTTGTGGCAGCTGTTAGACTGAGGAATAGCCGTGAGGAAAGCCCATAATTAACTGGGTTTTAGATTACTTGCTTTTTAATCTTTTCTAAACTATTTTAATTACGGTCGAAATTTTTATGATATGTATATTGAATTTTTTGGGATGCACTGTCACTTTTGCCCTAAAATGCACTGTTTTTGACCAGTACTGTATAGCACCTTTTGCACGTAGACTGTTGCGGCCGGATTACATTACATTACTACATGCACTGTATTTTGTATTTTTGCACTTATATGTTTGTATGTTTGTGCTGTACTTTTATGGTTTTAATTTAACCGAATAAAGTGGTTTGATGATGATGATGATGATGAGTTGCAGAAGGTCAGCTCGATGATTTCCTCAGCAAAGAAAAGATTGTATAAAGGTTGATGGTTAATCTATGAAAAAATATTGGAATCATTGGCACTTGGCGAGATAAGCACATGCACATGCAGGTGTATAATGCTATGGAGCTTGCAGTGAAGTAGCACCACACCTTCACCTACACCACAGGTTCGATTTTCACTAGTGTTTTGGATTATGGTGCAGATGGCTGTTGGGTGAGTGTGTAGCATCAAAAAAGAACCACATCACTGCACCTGACAAATATACAACTATTTTTCTTCAATCATATTGCGTATTTATGAGACAGATGTACTTCTTAGTGGGTGTTTAATAGTCCAATCTTGAGAAAGGGGTAGGTAGGTCTGGTGCATCTTGCATCTTGAAGATTTCTTTGGTAGGATTCATCCCAGTGGTTGGCCTTTGGGTTCGTGTTGGTAACTCTTGAGATGGGTGAGGATTATCCAGTGGCTGGAGTATTGGCCTATAGTGATTGCATTTGATGTCTTCAGTTGGTAATTGACGCTTGAGCTATGTAGAGCACCATACTAGCATTTTGACTCATATTATGATAAATACATAGTTGACTGGAAGGCCCTCTAGTCAGTAATAAAGCATGGAGAACACTTGGTAGAGGAGAGAGAGAAATGAGTCTTCAATTTTACACAGTGGAGGCCGCTGCATACCTAAAGTGGTAGGGCAGGTGTGGGAGGAGAGGACAGCGGGTTGGGGGAAAAATTAAATATAAGTAAAAAAAATGTAAAAGACTTACCTGCTGCTCTGCTCTGCTCCCGCTAACACTTGCCTCATGGCTCCTCTCGTCAGCATTCCGGAAGGGGTGGGCCCTCAGGGCACAGGCTCCATACGCAATCAAGATGCTTCTCTCAATGTGAGCAGCGCCAGGATTGGTCTGAGCGGTGTGGTTTGCCGCTCAGACAGTGAATTTGACGGCTGGCCAAACACACATGTGCACTTATGAGAGCACACTACTCTTCCTCCCTGCCAAGCCTGGCCCTGCCCTGCCCTGCCCTATACCTGTTGTATTGCGGGGCTCAGACAGTATAAATAAAAGGATAATGTTATTATCATTTTATTAATTGTCTACTGGCACAAGCAGTGCGGCGCCGCTCCTATCCCATTACGGAGGAGCTGTCACTGTTTTAGCAGCCCTGAACCACATTCCCATCAGATTTGATGTATTGCTATACTTGATGAAAAAAGTCTGCATGTATAAGACCAACCTGAATCATTATTGTTTGGTGCAGGTTTAGAGTGTATTTACCTCTCAGAAATTTGATCCCTTGAGTTGCCTGCGTCCTTAAAGCTGTCAGAGAGACTGAGGGGCATATTATCAAGGGGGTTTATCTCCGCTTTTTTGGCCTGAGCAGTTCTTAGCCATGTTATCCAATGGGAGGTGGATAACATGGCTAAGAGCATTAGCTCGGTAATGCATGAATATCGCTGACTTTTCAGCGATATTCATGCATTGCGGCCGTTTTTTATCGCATTTGCGATAAACCTTGGTAATACCAAGGTTTATCTGCGATAAAAATCGCCGCAGCTCAGCGGTAAAATTTTGTCTCTAACCAAGCAATAGCGATAATTATCGCTATTGCTTGGTAATATGCCCCTTTGATCCCTCTAAGTATCTCTGGAATGAAAGAACAATTCAGTCATCTACTCCGCACGTTTAGATAGGAACACCTGGTTTGTGAACAGTTGTTTAAGGTGATTGATTAGAGGTTTTTTTACATCTGTATCTGTGTATTGAATATGATGTTGAGGTATATTGGAATTCCCAAAAGCTGATCCCAGTCTTTCTTGGGTTTGTTAGTGATTTTCCCGCTTTGATCCAAGTGACTTGCAGGATTAGAAAAATGTTAGTAGGATGGAGCGGCAGTCTCTCATATAAAAAAAAGGGAACCTGTGGCTCAGGGTTATGTGATGCTCCTAAGGTAGCTCTTGGGTGTCGCAGGCCCCACCAGAGCAGTGCACAGGTATGTTCAACATAAAACGTCTTTGTGTAATGGTACTTACATTTCCATTTTCTTGTGCTTCTTCTTTACTTGTCATGATTTTACCTTCCTCAATTGGTCTTACTGTCTCAACACCCTTGAAATGTAGGGATCTCACCTAACTGTTCCTGTCAGGCTTCAACGCCTATTTTAATTGTTCTTGCTGGTTTGGTTGAATAATGCTTCCAACATGCTAGTCAATGTTTCCTTCTGCCACTGTCTTTGTAGATTTAACAACCTCCTTAGGTGTTTTTTAATCATTGCATGATTTTTTTTTATTGCCCTTCATCTTGTAACTTCAGATTGCATACTGTTAGTTTTGTTTTTGTTATCTATACTAGAGGTGCTGAAGCTTTCTGAACCTTAGTTGTATAATTGTGTAATTTCTTGGGTTCTTTTGAGATGTATTTTCCTTACAGCTTTATTTGATATTATCAGAACATTCTCCTCTCTTTTCTATATATTTGTGTGTATTGAATTCTTTCAGGGGATGACATTTAGGCAGCTAAAACGGATGAAAGGGCCACTTGCCAGAGTTGGCAAGATGCACTATTTAGAACTTTGGACAGGCCTTCCAGTCCTTAGCTCAGTGTCAGTTAGTCTGTCAGATTCACTTTATTCGGTTAATTAAAACCATAAAAGCATACTAAAAATATATAAGTACAAAATAAAAAGTATTTCC
Organism: Lissotriton helveticus; assembly: GCF_964261635.1. Classification (NCBI taxonomy): domain Eukaryota; kingdom Metazoa; phylum Chordata; class Amphibia; order Caudata; family Salamandridae; genus Lissotriton; species Lissotriton helveticus. The sequence goes on from NC_136063.1 coordinate 946,748,615, forward strand.
TTGATATTACAATGTCAACTACATCACAGAATATTGAAGACAGAATCTAATTCATCAAATTGCACATGATAAGAAGAGAAAAATAAAAATGTCATGCAATATCTAACAAGGGTACTAATTCTCCTTTCCTCCTGAGTCTAACAGCTGCGGTTAAAAAACTAGCTATGTTAAAAGTTTCCCAGACATTGTTAAGCATTTGTAAATACATAAAAGCTGGTCTGGCCTGAATAAAACCTTTGTCTTCTAAAATAGGTAATGTTGGACCTGGCCCTTTTTGGCAGGTTCACCCCGAAACTTTTTCCTTCTTCCTAGCTTGTTTCTGTAACCTGGTGTTGGTGATTTTAGGTCTTGGCGCACTTTTTCACTGTGGTACAGTGTAAAGTGCGTGAGCTCTCTGTGTATGTGTGGTGAGAGTGACCTGCCCTCCCATAGGAATGAATGGGGAATATGTATGCCCATGGTAGTTCCTGATGTATGGGGAGTGCAGGGTCGAGTTTGGTATGTGCGAACTCGTGAGATTGAATGCTGCGCAATGGTATATGTGGCATGATTGTGTCTAGTGTAGAAGTGCCACTTTTAGAAGTTGGCATATTTGTGTAATCTGTGCCTGGCGTGTGATTGGCTGGAGCCTGGCTCCAGGAGTGAGCCTGGGCCTGCTTGTGGATTGACTGCCTGGTTTGAGGGTGACAGGGGCTGCAGAGCCCCCAGGAGGTTGTCTGAGTCAGCCCGTGGATGAAAGGCTGCATCTGCTGCCAGGGAAGGGGGAGGAGATAGCACCTGGGAGTGAATAGGGCTGTGCCTGCCTGACCACAATGCTGGCTCCACCTCCCGCTGGGCGACTGTCACCTCTGCCCTCACACTGAAAGGAGTTCCCTATAACCAGTTCTAGCTGGTTCTCACACTGCCTGCACCCTTTAGACAAAGGATTTTATAGTATAAGAAGGGGCTGTGTCACCTTACAAAATGTTCTTGTTTCTGACTTGAATCCTGCCAGGGGCATGCTGCTGCTTGGGCCCAGGGGGACTTTCCCTGGGGACCTTTGACTGTGGTCCCCTGCTGCAGACTTCTGGGAACTTTCTCTTGCTTTTGCCAAGGCTTATTATAGCCTAAAGTGCCTGGAAGGACTCTGTACATCACATGACTTTTGTTTCCTGCTAGCGCTTGGGAGCGCTGTTTTCCTCCCTGAAGCACCTGGAAGCGCTGTATCTCGTCATAGCGCTTGGGAGCGCTTTTTGCTGTATTTTGCGTACTTCCCTGCCCCGCATTTTGCGTGGGGAATAGCAGATGCCCACCCTGCGTGTTGTGCGGGATTCTTTAATTCACGGCGCCGGTGCCCACCCGGCATTTGCCTCAGATTGCCGTGTCTTTTGCCGTTTTTGTGACCCCCCAGTGAGTGCCCACCTGAGAAGTCGCCGTCCTCCGCCCGGAGCGCGGACGGACAACCGGAGGCGCCGCGCGGTGATTGGGCCACTGGTGGGGGCTCGTCCCCATGAGCCGCGCTCTGATTGCCCAAATCGCGGACGAAGGGGAACAGTGAAGATGGCGGCGGCAGCAGGGCTCCCATGTGAGGGAAGAGCCCTGCCGGTGCGGTGAAGCCCCGGGTCCCAGGAGGGTGCCCGGGGGAAGAGGCAGTGCGGCGTCGTCCTTGCGAGGCCCCTGTGAGGAGAGGGGAGCCACGCGCTGCTGAAAGTACGTCCTGGCCACCCATGTGAAGGAGGAGAACCGCCGGCAGTCTCTAGGAGAAGAGAGGAGGGGCGCGAGGCACAGTGCCGTGCCTTCCCTGCCGCAGCGCAAAGAAAGACCCCAACGCCTGGAGAGTCCCCCCGTGGATAGCCCCGTAAGAGTAGAAGGGCTGGGGGACTCTCTCGGGGTATTCGTCCATGCCGGAGCCCGGCCCTGAGAAGGTGGTGCCCCGGATGGCAGTGGGCCGCCCCAACATGGTACAGAGCCGGCAGGCTAGCCAGAGAACAGGGGCCCCAGTGGGGGTCCCCCAGGTACAGTGGTACCAGTTGCTTGAGGGCGCAGACGTGATGTGGAGGATCTGCGTCCTGTCCCCAGTGTCTGAGGGGACCTGCGTATTTTCAGAGCCCCTGAGGCTCCAGCATGATTTAGGGGGCCATTGTCCTCTTCTAGAGGGCCCTGGGGATATATAGTTTCAGAGCCTGTGTGGCTCCAACGTTTGGGGCATGTGATATACCCAGAGCCTGTGTGGCTCCAGCTGTGGGCGCGGTTTGCACCTAAGGGTCAGTGAGGACCCTGTCTCAGTTTTGTCTCACAGCTGCCCAGCAAGTAGTGGGCACCTGCAACGTTTAGGTTTTGCGCTAGTGGCGCACCCCTGACTGGCACTGCATTGGCAGTGCGCCCTGACATTCTGGACACAGGGCTATTTAGTCCCTTTATTAGATGGGGGCTGGTATGTGATTTTATGTGATGGTAATTGCCTTATGTGAGTTTTGCGCAATCGTGTGGTTTTATTTCACCGCTGAATGTTTTTGGACATCATGTGTTTTTGCGCTATTGAGTTATGTTCTGGCACCTCTGAATGTTTTTATGCATCATGTGTCTTCCTTGATTTTACACCTCTGAATGTGTTGGTTTATGCATCATGTGTTTTTCCTTCCCTGCACCTCTCAATGTGTTTATGATGCATCATGTGCCTTTTTCTTGCACCGCTGAATGTGTTTTTATACATCATGTGTTTACCTTTTTCCCTACACCTCTGAATGTTGTGATGCATCATGTGTAATGTGTTCTTGCTGATACCCCTAAATGTATTTTATTCTTAGGTGGTTGTTCTTTCCAGTACAGGTGGTCCCAGTGAGGTCCTCCTGGTCCCCTGCGTGACATTCTCCTAAGGTGGTTAGGGTTGCGTAGGTGGTACTTACCTGTTACCAGTAGTTACTGGTTGGGTGCAATTCTTGCTAATTTGTGCTACAGTGATTTTATATCCTTTTATTCTAATTTCTGACAGTATTTCTATTTCTAAAAGTGTTGATTCTGACAGTGGCCCATGTGGCCCTGTCTTGTGAATAATCCCTTGTGAATATTGCCCGTGTCAGTTGGCACAATGTACATGTGTGATTTCTATCTGATGTGATTTTGACAATACAGAAGTTATTTTTATATAACCTTGTGTGGAGTTCCTTTTGTGGTGTGCCTAGGATGTTGTTGCTGTTGTGTGCTGGCGCAAATGCTTTACACATTGCCTCCGAGTTTAGCCTTACTGCTTGTGCCAAGCTACCAAGGGGGTGAGCAGGGGTTATCTTGGCATGTGACTCCCTTGCCCTTACTAGAATGGTGGTTTCTGCCTGGCTTTGGCGTCAGCCTTAGCCTACCAGAAATAGCCAGTTCTAACAGGTAATATAAACCGTTTTCTGATATGCAAAAAGTAATCACAAAATAAAACAAAATGCATTGAATCTTGAGTAGAAAAGTTGTCACACGTACAGACTGCCATGTCCTCCAGCTTATTCCATCCCCTTGATTCAGAAAGAATTAAGTGCAACTGGTTCAATCTGAATCGAACCAAGAGGAAACGATGGTGCTGATTAGTTACAATAGTGAGATATGGCTCAATCGTTTGTGACGTACATAGCAATTGATGAGCATGCACAAGGAGTTTATTTCACGGAGCACCATGATATACATTGACCCGGTCAGAATAGACGCAAAATTGACGAACAGTACACAGTAGATTGGTAGATGCGAGTACTCGATTTGCATTGCAACTGTTTATTACGTCAATGTACTAATGTATTGAGTTCCACTGTCATGATGAATGAATGTTAAAACCCAATAAACAAATTTAAACAAAAAACAAGGAGTTTATTTCATTTCTTGGCCTCTCTTAGCTCAGTGATTGTAGACCATCCTTTGGGAATAGTTTTACATAGTCTTTAGTTTACCTTTTTAAGGGCTTATGATCTTTAGAGTGAATGTGTAAAAATGCTACCAAGATGGTCGCAACACTGCGCACTATCCACAAATGGTCACTAAGTGACCCTCTAGGTCATTGAATACAATTTAACAACCCTATATCAAAAATAAATCACAAGAATAACAAATATACTTGTAAATGTAAATCTTTACAGGTATTTGTTGAAATCCCCCCAACATTTTTTTACATTGATATCATTTTTTTGATGCATTCACATAGAAATCAAAAGCATGAATTCCTTATACATGTATCTTGAGAACATTTACAAAGAGACAGATAATCAATTGTTTACGAAAAAAAAATTAACGTGGGCCCGATGCATTTCGGGACCTGAATCCCTTCTGTAAAGATTTACATTTACAAGTATATTTGTTATTCTTGTGATTTATTTTTGATATAGGGTTGTTAAATTGTATTCAATGACGTAGAGGGTCACTTAGTGACCATTTGTGGATAGTGTGCAGTGTTGCGACCGTCTTGGTAGCATTTTTACACTTTTGTCTATTGACCCTGTTAGACAGCGAGGATTACACTGCTGCACCAATTGTGTTAAGATTGTTTATTTGTTATCAATATTTGATTACCTTTTGAGTACTTTTAATTGGTGTGCGCTTCCAACCCCACCTCTTTTCTTTAGAGTGAATGAGCATGAACCTGTGCAGGTAATGTAATTCAGGGCTGAGATGGCTGTTGCTACAGGCCTGCAACAATGGGCTTGTTCAAGGGCTCCAAAGCATTGCATTGACTCTGTAGTTTTGCAAAGGTGATACTCATCAAGTATCCCTTCAGACACCCTGTCTGCATTGGTTGTTAAGAGGAGCACCTTCCACCTTCCACCTTGGAAGGTGCTTCTATAAGCTCTTTAATCTTCAAACAACTATTTTTACTAATCTCATTCTTTTCCAAACTGGCTTGGAATCAGCATTGCAGAAATAATTTTTTGCCCTGCTCTGACTTCCCCAGGATGGAAAATATTTGTATATTTGAATCAGAATTTTTAATTGAACAAACCGCTTTCTCTGCTTTGTCATCATGGGGATAACACATGGTTCAGAATACACAACTCCATGTTGCTTGCCTTTTTGTCCCTTTCTTGGTTACCTTTATTTATGAAAAATTCTGAGATTAGCCTTTATTTTCATGGCTCTGAAGGTAGAGACTCTAGATAATTATTACCTTCCCAAGTGTATTCCAGTGGCCCCTTTAAGTTGCCTGCATCTCTTTCCTTCTCTTGAAATATTGACAGTTTCCCTGAACTAGTACATGCCTCCTTCTACTTTCTATCCTTCAGTTTTTTCATTTTCCAGAGATTTCATAAGTAGAGGTTGAACGATCAGTCTGACGGGTTAATATCCAATGTCAAATAAGACCCTGGGATAGTGTGCTGCGGAACATCTTCTGATCTCTTCGCTGCTTAGCTCTCTGTCAAAGCTCACACAGCGCAACTGTGGTTAAATAGCAGTGGGCAATATTAGTTGGGGTGTACTGCGGGCGGTGAAAAAAATTAAGTCTAGCAAGTCAGGGCAAGGCATACTGGCAGATAAGGTCACTCATATATGACATGTGCAGTTCTGGTTGCTTCCATCCATACTGTTCCAAACTTATAAAATATCCCTCTTAGTGGTGAAAAACAAATTGCAGATATACGTTAACAAACTCTGTATTGTTCAAAGGCCTATTTCCTTTAACCAAGAACCAGAAATAGTAATCACACTACTTTTATAATTCCTTTGGGGTAAGACTTACGGTGTCAAGTGAGGTCATTCATGTCATTTGATTGCTGGATCATCTCACATGATCTGGATCCCACCACCCAGTGTGTTAACCTGACTCCCATGGTCTGATGTCCCTTCTGCAGACACTGTTGGTTTGATGATCCACCATCGTGATCTGCAGGGGCATAAGTTCAGGTGGGGTGGTTGGGGTGTAACACCCCCTAATAAATGTATTCTCTCAAAAATAGTTGGGTACAGGTGCTTTCAGTCGGATCTGTTGTGATGCCTGCCGGATTTCACCAGGAATATTTACATACACCCAGCAAAAAACACACGCACACTCTCTCCCTCTCTGTTTTGAAAGTCCACAAAAATATTAGTTAGTTTGCAAAATATTATGTTTTCTCTCTTAGTACTCCTACCATTCGACATTCCTCTCTCTGTCCAGTGCCCCTTAGGCCCCTCTCATGCACCCTGCTTCTTCTCATATAATTTGCTTAAACATTATATGCAGTCTGATTGTTGAAAAATCTGAAGCTCCCCCCCAGCCCCCCCCCCCCCCCGTGAATGTTACTGACCAAGCTGCGGCCGTGGTGTTCTGACTGACCCATGTATGGAATTTTATTCGAGGCCAATCATGGGCCTCAGCACTAGTGTATGCTACTGTGACCTCATCAATTAATTATCATGCACATAAGTGCAAACAGTAATACCAAACACAAGCATCAAGACGAAAAGTCAAAAATGCCCAATAAAACATGCAAAAAAACATCATCATTCTCTCTCCAAAGTGATATTCTTTTTGCAGGCCATTTCTAGGAGCAACCTCTTCTATTAGATGATAGTCAGGATTTGCAACCGCTAAATATACATTCGACCCTAATGACATATCCTGAGACTGTTAATGACACATAAGTGAAGTAGGAATCATTCAGGCAGATTCATCAAGCGAAATGTGCTCGCAAAAGGGCCAGATTCTGAGAATCTGGCCCTTTGCGAGTGCAATTTTTGCATTTGGGATTCATCATCCCAAATGCAAAAATCGCTAATAAAGAATTCGCAAATTTGCGAGGATTAGCATTTAAGGAATCTCTATTAGAGATTCCTTAAATGCTATTCATGAAACATTTAAAAATTGCGAATTCGCAATTTAGGACCGCTATTTACCACGAAGTCAAACCTCGTGGTAAATAGCGAAAACTTAGAAAAATGCATTTAAATGCATTTTTCTAAGTTGCATGTTACCCACACACATGTCCTTTGGACATGTGTGTGCACAACATCAGTGTAAATTCACATTTCAGGGGTGCTACAGGGTGTCCTTTGGACACCCCTGCACCCTTGAAATCGCATCCCTATTTGCGATTAGCAAATTGCTAATCGCAAATAAGGAATAACTCCCCATGCATTCCTTTGGGCCTGTAGGCCTGTAGGCCCATAGAAATGCATGGGGAGTTATTCCTTATTTGCGATTAGCAATTTGCTAATCGCAAATAAGGAAAATGTAGGAATCGCAATATTTTTTGCAATTCCTACATGAATCCCGTTTTGCAAGTCCTTAATAGCGATTCATTATGAATCGCTATTAAAGACTCGCAAAACGGGTCTTTGAAGAATCTAGCAGTAAGTGCCTAAATTGGCTTGAAGATCAGAGCTGCTGAGTGACATTCAAACTCCTTCCGAGCAAGCAAATCACTACGTTGAATTAAAAAAAATATGCATAACTGAGGAGTGTAGAATATTCAAGCATAAACGTTCACTCTTAATTCCAGCACTCAACTTTTGCAAATGATTTGTAATTTACAAAGTGCGAAGATACAGTGCGGGAAATATTAAAGTAGTGTCAGTGAATCTAGACTGGTTACTCATGCAATGTAAAAGGATCAGAGCTTTTACGGAAAAGATTTTGAGTGATCAGAAGGTGACTGTACTTCGGCAACACCTGGTGGAAAAATTCTGGTGTTGATTATTCGTGTCTTTTTTACTCCAACAGACTTAAGCAACACTCCACATTTAAGCTTCTGTACTGGGTGTGCACTGCAGAGCACGTTCTTACCGCTTGTCAAAACAATCCTGAAATCCCATTTTCCTTTAATAAACCACAGTTTTGTCCCCCAGCTGTATGCTTGAATAAGATGTCATACTCTGTTTTTGTTCAGGATTGCACCCCACTGATGTTCTTAGGCAGCAAGAAAATTACCTCATTGAAACATTTTGCCGGTTCTGAATGTGGTGCCAAATTTTGCATTGGTATTACACACATGACATATTCAGAGACCTTTTCAGTCAGGCTATGAATATCAAACGATAGAAAAGATTATACAGGCCCTGCTTTTCTTTGGGGCATTAAAGGTTGCCTTTCTGGATGAGCGTCTTTCGATTCCGTGTAATTATGTCATAAAAACATGGCAGAAAACTGTTACTTTTCAGCCCTTCACACTTGCCTGGTTTTTGTACGTTTTGTACTATAAACACTTTCCCCTTGTAAATGGTTGTCCGCTGTTGTTTTTGTTTTCTAATACCACATCAATTTGAGTTAGTGTTAGTGAATGGTTGTTTTATGATGAAATTCTGCAGGCAGGTTTGCCAGCAGACAAAGACAGAACACAGGCTTTTGCTTACTTGGGCTGACAGTCTTTTGATATCTGAACGTGGCAGGTGCTAGCGCCTGAAAGCTGCCGGCAATGCGATATTATTAATAATTCAAACTAGCTGCCTGCCTGGAATTGGTATTTAAATTCTGTAATTCTCCCTTAGATAAATTTTGTTATGCGCTCGCTGGTTTTGCGACACCTCAGAGTGAGTAGGCGTTGCCAAAAGCTCAACAGAGGCGACAATTTGGATAGGCCAGTTGGCACTCCACTGACGGCACAGAAACCAAAGTTCTGACAGCCACCATGCTGGTCACAGGGGTGGCATCATTGGCTCTGGAGGGAACCTAATTGGGGGGAGGAGGTCGGGATAACTGAAAAGAATAGGAGACTAGGGAAAATTGCTAATTCACAGCTTTCGGCAGTTCAGCTACACATCTGATTTCCATTTCCATGTGCCTCTGAAAACAACTCGCACTTAAATAAAGCTCGTTTCGTAAACCGTATTCCACGGTACAGTGGGAAAAAGTTGCAAATAATAACGTGATTTTCCACTTTCGCTTTGCTGTAAATCGAAATGAGAGCCAGGCATTTTCTTTTTGCAGCTGATTAGATATGCACCGCTGCTAAATAGATTGCAATTATTAATTTAAACATATTGGAGCACCAAATGCGACGTTTTGTTTGGGCAAAAGGGGGGAAGTGAGTACGTAGGTTCCTTTATAAAATAGAGACATAGGTTGTCTAAAATTGTATTCGTTTTTTTTTTCCTCCACAACTGAATAAATGTTTTTGAGATTGTATCCTCAAGCCAATTTCTGTCTTGGAGCTACAGCTGCTATACCATCAGTTTTTTTCATCATGAAATAGCAAGAGATCAAATAAAATACTCAAAGACTAGTCCTAGGTATGTAAAGTGAATATTTATAAATATTTTATGTTAAAAATATGGGGGCATATTATCAAGTTATCAAATTAAAATTTTCAGCGCTATAACGGCAGGAAACTGCCGCTAAAGCAGCGATATTGGGCTTGATAATATGCCCTTGAGAATTTCAATAGAAGCCCATGTTCTGGTGTTAACCTGGGCTTCTATTGGAATTCTCTACGGCATATTATCAAGTCCATTATCGCCAAAACTGCCGCTAAAGCGGCGATAAATTTAACGCCGTTCCTTGATAATATGCCCCGTGGTGTCTTTTTTCAGAGATATTAATAAACTTAAAATCAAGGGGGCATATTATCAAGAACAGCGTTAAAATTATCGCCGTTATATCAGAGCTTTAACAGCAGAAAACTGCAGCTAAAGCAGTGATAATGGGCTTGATATTATGCCCTGGAGAATTCCAGTAGAAACCCATGTTCACACCAGAACATGGACTTCTATTGAAATTCTCAAGGGCATATTATCAAGCCCATTATCGCCGCTTTAGCTGCCGTTTTCTGCCACTAAACCGGCAATCATTTTTAACGCCGTTATTGATAATATTCCCCAAGGTTTGGGCTAGGTGTAGATTAAAAGTCTAGGTTTAGCATTAGTCCTGGGCCTTGATGAATGTGAATCTCTCATCTCAAAATTACAAGTTGTGTGATAATTATCGCAACCTATTTTTCCCCCTGACAGATTTCAGCCGGTTAAGTTACCAAAATGTATCTGATGAAAAAGTGCAGTTAAAATGCAAAACACGTTTAATACTTTACGTTAAACCTTATTTTACCCTCCAAACCTTCATATAGGAGACATTTCCAGCATCCAGCAAATATCATATCTTCGAGTAATGGTATCTGTTGAGTGTGGAAAACTACATATCCTGTGTCATCCGCCTCTGAATTAGGGACTTAGGGCCTGATTACGAGTTTGGCCGTGTGGGAGCGGGCTGCCACACCACCCCCCTGCTCCTACATCACCAAACCTGCCCACCAGATTACAAGTAATGTATTTTTCTGGCGGGCGGAGGAGCGGGTTGGCGGTCTAGTGGTGGTGCAGTTTAAAGGCTCATAGGGAGCCTTACAACTGTACCGCCATTTGACTTTCAATGGACGTTCCCGCACGCATGGACTGAGCAATCCATGCTGTGCAGGAAGAGGGGTGCATGCACACAGAGGGGCACAACATGTGCCCCCCTGCATGCACTGCCATACACAGGGGCAACAGGGTGCCCCGTAGTGCCCCCTCTGTTTCCCAACTGCCGGCTTTTTCATGGCGGGCTCACCGCCATGAAGAGGCTGGGGCTGGTGAAACTCGTAAATATGCTGCAGTGGCACTGCCATGCAAATTGCTTCCACAGACCGCTGCGCAACCATCAGTGATCGCGGCTCCCTTGCGGTTGTGGCAGTCCCAAAGCACTCCAACTGCTGTACTTGTAAAACACAGGTCAGATCGCCAACCTTGTAATCAGGCCCTTAGAGTTTGGGAACACGACTAGATGTAATTTAGAGTTAGTGTTAGACTTAGATTGAAGTGTAGGGTTAGGCATGGAGTCAGTGTTAGGATTAAGCTCAAGTCTGTTGTTAGGACTTGGTTCCCGACTTAAAATTAGTGTAAGACGTAGGTTTAGTAATACATCATTATCTTTGTGTTTTTTTGTTTTAGCCAACCATTTTATTCCAATTTAGGATCACATTGTCTGCATTACAGGCATAATCATGATAGTTATGTTTTTATGTATTTACAGTACATTGTAGTTTCTGCAGCACACCTGCTTTTAGGTATTACAATTTAGATACCTTGAATTTAAACCAGAGACTAAATTAGTCATATGGAGGCGTTTTTTAAAACCTTTCATTTTCATATTGTTAGAATGTTCAAGCATCTAAGCCCCAGTAGCTGGATTTTGGTCTCTCTCAATTTTTTTGCGTGCTGTCAACAAAGTGTTTCCTTTGCAGAAGATATGAAATTGTGCAGAACGATTCCTACATGTGCAGGGCACACACCAAGTGTAATAATCATTTATTCAATGCCTATATTGATAATACTGCAAAGGTGTATTCTTATAGTGAAAGGGATAGAATTGAGACTCGGAGTAACATCATGAAGCCAAATATCCTTTCAGATGGGGTGAGTGAATGATAGGTAGATCCTGATGCAGGGGAAGAGACAGTCCTTCCATTCACAAACAGCAAGGGTTAGCGTCATAAATGCTTTCAGCATCTTAAAGTTCACTCCTCTCTTCAATAAATCAGCGTTACCAGAATTAGGGGCCGATTAGGATGGCGGACGGACTTGCGTCCGTCCGCCACCCCTGAGTAGGAGGGACTGTCCGCATGGGCAGCGGCGGTCCCTCCATGGCAATTAGGATGTGACCGTCACCCTGGCGGTCACATCCTGTATGTTTTACATTGCGGCGGGTGCTGCTTGAAGCAGCACCCGTCGCAATGAAAAAAACCGAAAGCTGTGCATTTGCATGCACAAAGCGGCAGGCACCACGCGGTGCCTGCCGCTTCGTGCACGCAAAGGCAGGGGGGTACCATAGGTACCCCCATGTGCACCCCCCATGCAACCTTCACCCAGGGGGCCCGCAACGGGCCCCCAAAGTGATTGTCCGTATGCTCTTCCACGGCGGAAAAGCCGCTGTGGAAAAGCATGACTTTCCCTACATCCTAATATGGCTGGCGGTGTCTGATAGACACCGCCTGCCATGTTAGTGCTTTTCCGCCGTGGTCGCCTTCCGACCGCGGCGGAAAAGCGGCGGACAGATTGTGAGACCCACCAGCCATCCTGATTTGGCGGTGGGTCTTTCAGGCCTCCTCGGCGGATTTCCCGCATACTCCAGGCCGGCGGTGGCTTCCGCCGGCCCGGAGTAAGCGGAAAATCCGCAATCATAATGACCCCCTTAGTGAGGATGAGTGTTATTGGAAAATCTAAGTTTCAGTTAAAAGTAAAAAATGATCGTAGTCAGTGAGATTGTAATATCAAGACCTCAGGAAAGGTGTGATGGGCGCAGCCTCAGGATTGAAAGCTGTGATATGACATATATAACAAATTTACACCAGCAGAAAGGGGTTATAAAATAAGATCAGAAAGTTGAGAGGTGGATGTAGAAGAAGCTCACACCGCAGTGGCACACATCAGAGCTCTTGCCACAGGTTAACAGCTTTAGCAGAAACGCCTAGGGTATGGCAGATGTACACACATGGAATAGCAAAAAATACTACATAGAAACCTATTTGTAGGTCAAACAGGATATTGGTCAATTTACTGTTGATTCTCTCGCTTTTTATTCTTTTTGCTTTGCCTAGAATTTCCCCTTTGGTTCATGGTGTATTTTTGCTTTCTTAATAGGAGTATTACCATTTCCAGTGGAGTCATGAGTAGATAAGTGGCAAGATGACGAATTACTCAAAGGAGTTACATCTACCTGTTGGAAGGACGTTGAGGTAGCATTTCGGTTTTTATTCCGCCACCACCCAAACAACTACCTTGCTCGCTCCTTGTTCTTTTGTCACCATCAAAACCTTTTTTATTTGTCCTTTTTTTTACTTTTTGCCACTGGCTGATTTATCAAAGATGAGCCATTCTCAAGATGGCCGCCCATGATTGCCCATGCCCGCACATCCACATGGGGCACCTGCAAAAGGTTTGCTTAATTTAAAGAAGTCCCATGTAAAGATGGTCTCCACGAATGAGTTTGAAATAGTGGTGCCATCTTGGAACAAGTTCTAGCAAAATAAAACAAAATTCATTCAAAGATGGCCACTGCAGATTCTCATGCATCCCAGTGGCCAGCTGTGAATGACATTTGTTAAAACATGAGAAATACATTCAAAGATGAACACCATGGATGAGAGCAGACCCACAATGGCCATCTTTTAATGCACATTAATATTTATTTACAACCCATTCCAAAATGGCTGTAGGAGATGCAAGCATATCCACGATGCCGATCTAAGACAAAAAGAAATTAGGGAAGCCGATATGTTTCACTACTGGAACCTATGTCTTCAGCTGTGCTTGTTCATCTTTGCCATTCCCTATCTTTATTAAAGATGTTTTCTAGCAATCAATGGGCATTGGAAATATACGCCAAGCACTGGTTCACTGTTCACTAACCTTTATTTTTTTGTGATTTGCTTATTATTGTTCTGGTTATTAGGGTGTTGGGTTACAATTAAGACTATGTTTTAAAAACCTCCAACTTCAGTAATTTCTTTGCTTGGCAGCTTATACTGTGCTTAATGCAGGTCCACCCTCAAAAGAATAGGTCATATGAAGCTGCATGACTGACAATGAACTGACTGCATATACGGGTACTGGTATGTTCTATCAATGCAAACAATAGGATTAACAAACAGAGTGTCCTAGCTGCCTATTTTAAATTGTTTGTGGTTATTTGTGGCTGTGGGAGCTTTAATCAGAGCTCCCTCACCTGAAAAAGAATCTCAATGTTGTATATTCTACAAAATGATTGTTCCATTAAGGAATCGATGCTATCCCTCATAATACTGGTGTGTGCATGCATAATATGTCATTAAAATGCCACTCAGCATGCTAGTGAAGCTAATAAGCACATGTGTGTACTGATTTCAATTCACTGTACACAAGGAAAGGGTAGGTACTTCTGTTTCTGTCAGTAGCTGATCAAAGTCACACAAGATGATGTCTATCAATTCATGATCATAGTTATAATTACCCTCATGCACCATGTAATATGCACGCTTTTACCCAAGCTATCTACATGAAGATACAATGAACTCCAGAGGAAGTTAATGGAATAGTCATAAGTTCTGTGTATGACAGAAGCCAGCTAGTACCGAAGAGACTAAAAAAGGGAAGTTGAAGTGTATATAAACACTTTTCTGACTGGATCCAACATCATCTGCAACTTATGAATGCCCGTTTTGGTGACAGGACCGCAGGGTAACTTCTCTTTTGCTTTCCTTAAGGAATGTACAACAAAGTATGGAGGGAATCAGGCTTATGAATCACCAAAAGAGTAACCTGTATATCTTTATTTGATATATTTATTTAATTAGAAATAGATGTGAATTAAGATTGTTGCACAACTATTATGATGGTTTTATCAGAAGATAAACACTCTATATGAGAAGATGACACTAATTTAGGAGCGGAAATTTAGTATTTTTTTAGATCTGTCTTTTTGGCTTGTATGATAGCCACCCTTCATCTACTTCTAAGGGTTTTGACCTCGATATATCAACGATCTGTATTCAACATTTAGAATTTAATTATACAAGGATGCAGGATGGGTTTGAACCAGGATGGGTTTGATAGCAGCAAAATGCCTTAAAGTAACCCAATTTTACCACTGAAAATGTAAAGAGAGTTTCTGGTGCAAATTATTAGGATTTGTGATAATAAAGAGCCAGCACTGGCATCATTTCAGAGATTAAAACTTTCAGATTTTCGCATGGTCAGGGATGCAGACTATTTCCCCAATGCTAAATCAAAAATAGTGCGAAATTTGGGTGCCCTTTTTTATGACAATATTGTTTTTTGGTTTTTTTTAAAAATATTTTTTATTGAGCAGAGCAACAGGGCATAAAATACATAGTAATCACGATAATCAACAGGAGTTGTAACTGATATTTTTCGATCAATACATCTTATTCATTATTCAAATGGAGCCAACATGGATTACAAACTGAGAAATGAACAGAAAGTAAATGGCAACGGTAATCTGGCTGCGTCTTACATTATTTGTAAGTAAACAGACATTACTCATTGATATTCTAAAGTGCTTAAATGTTATAGTGACAAGAGATAATCACACCAAACTTATACGTGACCCTATACAATAAGATACAATCATCATAAAAGCAAGGATAGTTAAACTCATAATCCAACTATATTTCACCTGCATCCTTGATTTTTGGATCACTACTTAAAATAGAATCTTAACCATTCACAAATGTGCAAACATTTACCTTCAGAGATGCTGCAGTGTAAAAGTGCTGTTGTGCATTTTTTTTTAAATTATTTTGTTTTTAAAGTGCAGCTCAGGCATGCCAGAAAAAGTGCAGTGTGCTATAATGCTCCCCGGTACTAAAGTGCAATATCTATAAAGTTTATGTTCCCACCATAGTTTTCAAAATTTTCAAAGAACTTCGAAACAGCAGTACATTTTCTGATTGCGCCTACCCTCCTAGCATATGCTTCTTCAAACGTCATGGTTTGTTTCATTTTGTTAAACCATTTAACGTAGGAGTGTACATCTTCAGACCTCCAATTCTGAAGAATTAGAGAACGAGCAACAAGGGAACAAATCATCATAAAGGTCTCTTCTGCTTTTGGCAAATGAGTCCTTACTCTAGAAATGCCAAAGAGTGCTACCTCAGCCTCTGGATCAAGCCTCTTCTGAATTGCCTGGCTTATAGCCGAGAATATCTCAACCCAGAATAACTCCAGTTTTGGGCATGTGAAAAATGTATGAAGCCAAGACCCTTCCCCTTCTGCTTGACATCTAAAACATCTAGTATCCACTTCCGGATTTCTTTTACTAAGAGTTTTAGGGGTGTAATAAGCCAACCACCAAGATAGAAAAGCCATCCTTTTAAAAGTGGCAGCTCCTAATGCCTTACTCCCTAGCTGGGCTATGGACTGCCTCTCCTTGCGAGAGAAAGAGCAGTTAGTTTCCCACGTTACATTCCCCAAGAATTCCTAAACCAGGGGGGACTTGTTACATTTTCTCAGCTGAGAGTACCAGTTTCCAACACTCCTTAATTTGGCTCTGTATAATGCGCTGTCCAACTTTGTTGGAGCTCCGCTTAATGATAGATTATATCTATTTATAAAATTTACAATCTGCCGATGCTCCAAAAAACCAAGCTTATTATGATCACCAAATCTGTTTTGAACCTTTTGCCTGGAAATTACTTTATTGTTGATGACAAAGTGCCCCAATTCCTCCAGTCCAAAATCCGTCCATCTTAGCCCACTAAAGTGTATATGGAGACCATGAGCGTAACATCCCACTAACTTTAAATAGAGGAATCCGGAAGAACCAGCTTGTTTAAAAGGGATTGCTATCTGGTGGAAAAGTCTTGTACGTCTTATATCTGGTCTTCTTTGGCAATTTAGATGTTTTTAAAAATATTGGAATTTGCCAATCAGATTCCTTAACCATGTTATCAAAGAGAAAATTGTCTAATAGACCAGTTGGTTCCAATAGGCGTGCTGTAAGATCCAGAATCGCTGCCTCATAGTAAGTTAGAATTTTCAGCAATGCTAAACCACCCTGATTGGTTTATAGCTCTAGTATTGTTAGCTTGACCCTAGAAGCTTTCTTACTCCAGACACATTCCCTAAACATTGACTCCAGCTCTTTAAAATAAATGAATTTGATTTTCAAAGGTACATTTTTAAAAAGGAATACTAATTGAGGAGGAATAGACATTTTTATTAGAGCTACAGGGCCTATTAGTGTTAAGGGTAAAAAAGACCACTTAACGAGCATTACTTCGATTTTATTCTGCATTGCTAGATAGTTTAAACTAAATAACTGTTCATATTGGTTGGAGACATGCATACCCAGATATTCTATCAGCTCCACTTTCAAAGCCTGGGATTTAAAACTGGAGGGGAGAAAATTACAATCGACATTCAGTGTTAAGATCTCGGTTTTATTTTGGTTTATTTTATATCCCCCTATTAATTCATATTGACTACATTCTATTAATGTCTAGTCCAAGTTCAGGCTCTCAGGGCTCAGATATAAAATAATATAATCTGCGAAGAATTTTAATTTCGCCTTCCCCATTATTGGAGCTTTAAATTCCGGATTTTCGTGGATTCTTATGGCCAGGGGCTCAATAAAAAAGGTAAACAGTAAGGGGGACATCGGACGACCTTGTCTGGTCCCCCGATTGATAATAACTGTCCCTATTTGATTGGCATTTATCACCACCTGGGCCTCAATGCCCTGAAAGATGTTCCGCAACAAATTGGGGAAATGGTCAGGGACACCAAATTTGTCCAAACCAAAGAAAAGTGCGTCCCAATTAACCAGGTCAAACACCTTTTCGGCGTTCCCTATCATGATGAGCATTGGGGTTTTATTATTCCTAAAATATTCAAAAGCCTGAATTAAGAACGTAGAGTTCAAGGACATAGACCTCCCCGCTACAAACCCGGACTGATCGCCATGAATCAGTTCCTGGGCTATGGGGGTGAAGCGTTGGGACCAGACTTTCATTAGAATCTTATAGTCAGCATTGAGGAGACTGATCGGCAGCCGCGGGCCGTGGAGGGAGTTACGGTGGGGCAGGGAGGCGGGGAGGGGGAGGGGCGGGGTGGAGGGTGCTAAAAGCAGGCATATGGATCATTGCAGGTAAGTACACAATTTAATTAATAAAACGAAATTCGTAGCGCGCACTGCATTGCAAAAAGCAATGCTGTGCGCGCTACGAATTTCGTTTTATTAATTAAATTGTTTACCTACCTGCAATGATCCATATGCCTGCTTTTAGCACCCTCCACCCTGCCCCTCCCCCTCCCCGCCTCCCTGCCCCACCGTAACTCCCTCCACGGCCCGCGGCTGCTGATCGGTCTATATGAATTTACATCTTTGTGATTTTTACCCTTCTTCACAAAGCTGACCAATACAGATTCTTTAAAACTAGAGGGGATGCAGCCTCAGTCACAGATTTGCCAAAAAGTGAGTCAATTCCTTAGAAAATGTTTTATAGAATTCAATTAGCACCCCATCAGTTCCTCAGGCCGTTGCACCAGCAATAGATTTCAGAATATTTAAAACTTCTGTTTCCGATATGTCTAGTTGGATTTTTACACTAGCAGCTCTGACAAACTAGGAAGATTTAACACCTCAAAATATTTCTGGATTAGGTCCAATCTTGTCTCATATCTAGTGGCATATAACTGCAAATAGTGTTCCATAAAGACTTTGGCTATGCCGTCTCTATTAGTTATCATATCCCTGGTTTGTGGGTCGATTATTTCAGAAATCAAGGCTACTTCCTGTTTGGTTTTGGTTGTCCCGGCTAGCAATTTACCAACCATTTGGCTGTTCTCATAAAAATGTTGTTTGTACGTATTTCTTCAATTAAAAAGAATTCCCTTAATGCCTGTTTCGCCCTTTCAAGCTGGCTCCCAGCTTCCCCTGCCCCCTGTGACGGGGCATTGCTCAAGCGCAGGGCACTATCCACAGCCTGCTGAAGTTTGGCTATTTTTTCATGCCGTTGTTTAGACTGGGCGGCGGAGAAAGCGATCATCTGCCCATGCAGGGCTGCTTTGAACCCCCCAAACTGAAAAAACCTCTGCTGTGTCCTCATTAATCCTAAAATATTCTAATATCCATTCTTTTATATCAGCTACCCATTTGGGATCCTGAAGGAGGAGATGATCCATCTGCCACCTGGATCTTGTCCTCCTTCCCTCCTCAATTTCCAACTCTAATTTTACAAAGGAGTGATCAGAAAAGGATTCTGCCCATATTGCAATACCTATATGTGTCAAAGATCGTGACATAAAAAAAATCAATGCGGGAAGCCATATTAAATTGAAGAGAATAGCATGTAAATTTACAGTTAGTCTGGTTAGTTACGTGCCAGGGATCTAGCAAGAGATGCTCCTGTTTTAGAGAATCTAGGACTTTTTTGGTTTTAGGCTTTAGCTGCTTCTTGTTCTTGTTAGAGATGTCTTTCTTCAAATCTTGAATGAAGTTAAAATCCCCTCCCAGAATTATCTGTCCGGGTGTCCCCCTAAGTAGCTCACTGATTTTCAGTAGTGCTGTGGTATCATCTGTTACTGGGCCGTAGTAATTTACAAAATTTAATGTTGTACCATGTAATTTGGCCTTGACCCAGATCCACCTTCCAAAGGGGTCTCTCCGGACTTGACCAAATTCCCCCCGGAGACCTCTACAAAAGTAAATAGCTACTATTGGCCAGCCCTGCTGATGCATAGAAAGCATGAGAAAATGCTCTGGGGAGAAAAACTTTGGGGAGTTATTTTCTTGAAGAAATAACATCTGCGGCAAAAAAAGAAGCTAGCCAGCTAATGAGTGTTTCATACTTTTGTTTGTTTAGTATTCCGTTAACATTGACTGAAATAATACAGCACTTATTTATCATTTCTATAGACTTTAAGGCTGCAAAAGAAAAATTTCCCAATCCTGTTTAGCTATACCCTTCCCTAAACCGCCCCCCTCAGCAACCCCTCTCCAGAAGTGTGGTCCATCACACTAAGCACATCTCCCCCCCTACTACTCTACTGGGTGTCATATACCTACACCCTGGGTGACCCGCATCCCCCTGGCCACAGTGAACTTCAATATACACATTATCAAGCATAACATTTCACTTCAAAGAAGCGATCTCCTTAAGGAGGCCCTGAGCATCTTCTAAGTTTGAAAAAATATGGAACTTCGCCCTCACAAGAACACGTAGCTTGGATTGTTGGGCTATTGACGCCTGTGCACCTTGAGCTTTAAAGAGGAAGGGAAGTTTGACAAACTCTTTGTGCCTATGTGCTAAGTATGGTCTGAAAATCTATTCGCGAGTTGCCGGATTTTTTTTGCTTGGTCGCGCTTCAAAAATACAATCTCGCGCGCGCGGCGTCGACTTACCGTGATTCTGAGTTCTCCGAGTTGTTTTCCTCCCGGTTTGCGTGCGCCATTTTCGATCTTGCTGCGTGATCGAGTAAGACTTTTCGACCGCGAGTACGTCATTGCGTGATCGCGCGAGACTTTTCGACCGCGAGTACATCATAGCGTCCCGCCATCTTGCACTGCGAGACACTCAGAACGCGAATACGTCATAAGGGCCCACGATCACGCATCGCGAGAGTAAACAATTGCGAACACGTAGATGCGGCGCGCAGCTGACTTCCGGCGGGAGATTTGAACTTCTCGCTTTCCCGAAATAGCAAAAATTGCAATTCTGACAAGAAATCTATCGCTGGCAGCATAAACCTTCTGAAATTGATGATTTGGATCAGAATAACTCCTCAGATTGACATTTGGCTGCACTTTTTTGTGCAAGGAGTGCATTTTTGGGGGTTAGGGAAGAAAGAAGTGCCCCAGAGTGTCCAACTTCCTGTTCCTGTCCAGATGGCTCCTCCCAGTGCTTTGTCCATGTCCTGGTCACTTTTCATTTGGATCTGGAGCTGGAAGGATCACTCTTTGTGGCTGCTGCTGGATATTTGTATTTGAGGACTTTTTGTTTGGATCACTTTTGGAGTGAAATTTTACAAGTACGTTGGTGTTGTTTGTTTGGAGCATTGCAGTTGCTGCAACTACAATTTGTAAACTTTTTCACAACTTAAAAAAAAAATAATTCATATATTTTGTGAGTAGCCACAGTACCTAGTGGGCCCAGAGTTAGTCATGGGTGCATGATACAACTGTTTCTGTGAGTTTTGTTGAACTTAAATATTTTTTTTTATTTAATAATCTTTATTCGGTAAATTTGATCACCATAAAAGAATACATATACATAATACTTTGTCAAGTCTCCCGCTAAAACTATAAAATGCTACAGCATATAAAAGAAGAGTCCTGGGTTTAAGGAATGCACCACAGTCACTAGTTTACTACAATGGTTACAACATCAGACCGTTAGTTCCCTAGAATGCAATTTCAGTAACCGGGAGCGCGTCACCCACACACTACCCAGAAATGTTGCCACCCCGCATATCATGAAGGTGGATGATGAATCTGAAGAAAGTACACGTAGTGCCTGACTGTGACACCTCAACCCCAACTCCCTGCACACAGGTTTCAGCCAGATTTTCCGGGCCACTTTGTAGGCAGGGCAGGCAAAGAATAGGTGGGCCACAGTCTCCTTTGGTGCTGCACAGCCTGGACACGAACGCAGTGGGGCACCAGAGTTGGACCACCTCGCCGTAAAGTCATACACCGGGAGCGTCTCTATCTAAGGGTTTGGTTATCAGGTCGAGGAAGGGTTCCAGTTTTTTCACCCATTTAATTTGCAAGAATCGCTCCGTGAGTGAACCTCCATCCAAACCACTCAGTGCCTCACTCTGTACCCAAACCCAATATAGTTTTTTAATCACTTCCTTGGGCGGCGGCATTTGAGACTCCCAAGCATCACTTAGTCCTAATTTGAGAACCAGGTTTCTCACATTATTCAGCCATCCTATTTTGTTTCCGGTGTCAAGCAGGAGAAGATCATCCAGCCCTTCAGCATATTTAGCAAGCTCCTCAGTCCTTCTTAAACGGGTCCAGAAGAGCAATGGGCGTAGTCTCACCAAATCCTTAAGGGCTCTTCTGCCCAAATCTAGTCTCAGGGGGATCAATGGTGTGGAAGCGGGGAGAGCCACCACCTTCCTCAGAAAGCTATTTTCTGCTGTGGAAAGATCTGACACATTTTCGAACCCCCAGAGCTCGGAGCCATATAATGCCGCCGGGAGAATCTGACCCTCATAAATCGCCATGGCCGGGGAAACAGGTTTACTACGTGACTCGCGGAGCTCCCTCAGAGTCACCCCAGATACTCTTTGGTGACTGAGTAACATTTTGGCCAGATGGTCCTTCCAAGTCATTCGACTGTTAATGCGAACTCCAAGATAGTCAAATGAATCGACCATCTCCAGGGGGGCCCCATTAAGCAAAAAGTTATTTTAAATCTTTTGGAGGGGGAAAATGCCATCAGTTTAGTTTTCGAGGTGTTGATAATTAAGCCTCTATTAGTACAGAAGGAGCTAAATCGGTCCAAGAGTTTTTGCAGACCCACTGGGGATTTGGAGATCAATAGGGTGTCATCGGCGAAGAGTAGAGTGGGGATTCTTTCCTCCGCCAGGGATGGGGCATCCGACTCTTCCCCTTTCAGATGGTCCACCACACCATTCACAAATAGGGAGAAAAGAGTCGGGGCCATAACACAGCCCTGGCGTACTCCTCTCCTCACAGGGACCCTATCCGTTAACTGTCCCTGGGATCCCCATCTGACCCTCGCATAGTTCCCCTCGTGGAGCTTTACGATTAGACTCAGAAGTCTGCTAGGAAATCCCATCTCTCCTAGGATCTCCCATAGTTTAGCCCGGGGGACCAGGTCAAAAGCCGTCCTGAGATCTATGAAGGCCATATATAAACTGCCTTTCTTGATGGTAACTGCCTTCCAATAGATAACAAAAAAGCGAAAGACCTGGTCCATCGTGCCTACCTTCCTTCTGAAGCCCGCTTGAAGGTGGGAGAGAATACTAGCCTCCTCCATCCAATCGCCTACCCTTGAGATGATGACCCTGCCGACCACTTTCTGGATTATATCTATCAAACTGATAGGTCTGTAGTTTGCAGGATCATCTCTTGCCCCCTTCTTGAACACTGTTACCACCTCTGCCCCCTTCCAGGAGTCTGGCACCGGGTGTCCCCTAGCGATCAAGTTCATAATTGTGGCGATTAAATTAGCCCAAGCCAACGGTTCCACAATCAGCAGGTCCCCAGGGATCCCATCCGGACCGGCTGCCTTCTTGGGGGTTAGCTGTTTAATCGCCATCGCTGCTTCGGTGGCCGTAAATGTGAGTTCATCCGCCCCAGAGGTATCTCCAATGCTAAAACTAGCTACCCCAGGGCTGTCTAACTCTTCATTACCACCATATAAACATAAGAAGTGATTAAACCATTGCTGGCTGGTTATGTGAGCTGCTAATGGTTGCGATTTCCCCTGCCTCGCTCTGTTAATTAGATCCCAAAAGAGGTTCGGGTTCCTCCTACTCACAGCGTTGGATAGGTCTTGCCAGTGCTGTTCCTCCCACTCCCGTTTAGCCAGCGATAGTGCTTTCTGGTAGTCCTTCCTGGCCGCTCTAACCAGCAAAGGATCCCCAGAAAGCAGGGCTTTTGTCAGATTTTTCCTTTTGCCCTTACACTGGTCTGAGTACCAGGGTTTATTTGAGATGGGAGGTGTAATAGTTTTCCTATGACTTTTCCCTTTGGAGGTAAAAAAATTACCAACTTGATCAATTGTAGCTTTATAAGTTGAGTCAAGGGAAGTGTGAGGGAACGTACTAGTCTGGTTTTCACAGTCCCAAGCCACCAGGTCAGAATTCAGGCCCTCCACCAGGGATTTAATCGTTCCTAGGTCATCCTCCTTAAGGTTAGCTTTGTCCCATTTCAATCTGCGGTTGTTATTGCATGGGATGATCTCTTTGGTTGTCTTTATGGGGGCATTCACTCTCTTGTCTTTAAGGCTGCCCCAATTGAACTTACAACACAGGGGGTTATGGTCGCTATCCTGACTTGGGAGCACTTCCATATCAATAAGGTCTGCCCACAAACTAACATCCATTAGGATGTAGTCAATTCGGGACGGCCCAGTAAGTCTGTTGAAAGTCAGTGCACCTGCCCGGTCGGATACCATTGAGGGCTCTTAGCTTATGATCCCTAGTTAGTGCATTGATTTGGATTGCCCTAGCTGACCATTTTTTGATAGGGGGCAGGGATAGGGTTGGAATGGACCATTTTAAATCTTCGTCTTCAATACCCAGGGGGTCATCTCCGAGGAGGGTTTCAAACGTACAGTTGAAATCCCCCCCCACGATAATTTTTGCTGATGAAGGGCAGTTAGCTAAGGCTAAATCCAGAGCAGATAAAATTGAGGAGGCGGCGTCCCCAGGTGCCCCTCTGGCATACACGTTAAATAGATCAAGCCTACTTCCCTCTGTGTTTCCTCTAGAGGAGAGGTGGAGTATATCACTACACTCCATATTATGGCGTTTGACCTCCCAGTCTAGGTCTATTTTTATCCAGACCATGAGGCCTCCTGTCGGTCTGCCCTTCCCTTTACTTACTGCTGGCAAAAAATAGGTGGTGTACCCTGATTTATTTAAGGGTATTAGACTCCAGGTCTCCTGAAACAGACAAACATCGAACTTCTCGATGAATGTATGCCATTCCAATATATCTAGCTTCCTTTTTAACCCCGCTACGTTCCAGGATAGCAAGTTTATTACCCGTCGACCATAGGACACTTTGGTATGAACCCCCCTTTTTCACCCCCTCAGTATCCACTGCGGTCGTGCAGCTACCCAACTCCTGGTCCACGGGATTGGGATTTGCTGGGCAGCTAGCCATACTGGCCATACTCCCGGCTACCGGGGAAGCCTCAACAACAATATTAGTAATGGGAATTTGGGATAAGGGTGATCTAACTTGTCCTGTGACTATACTGTCACAAAGTCGTGGAGCCTCCTCACCAGGGAGATTACTTCTCTCCCCCCTGGGCACTAAACATCAATCGCAAGCTTCCAGCCCAGAGAGCTGTGAAAAACGATTGTAGGTGTCCAAGGGGGTAAAGGGTCTGAGATGTTCCATCCTTGTGCCGTAATTCATTGTGTGTCTATGGGGCGCCCTGGACCAGGCAGAATGGTGATCGCCCACCAAGGCAAAGTGTTGCCCATACTGGGGGAAAATGTTGTTATAAGGCAAGGTAGGGGGGGGCCTATGGGAGTGGCGATTATTTGGATAATTAGGAGCAAGGGCCTCTGACCTGGGGTAGAAATGCGTTAGGGCCCGAGGAACGATACGAGTGTCCCCGTTTCCAGGTGGCCAGTTTAGGATATAATCTACTGCCCTAGGGTCTCTAAAGTTGACCACCACTAGGTCCCCCTCTGTATCTTTATTTCTGCTGCCCAGCCAGTTAATCCGTCTAACATGTACTATATCCCCATCTATATTGGGTGCTATGGGCCTATGTGTCCTCAACCAGTGGATGATTTTATTTTTAAGATCAACGTACCCCTCCTTCTTATTTTCTGCTAATGGAGGGACCCCAGTCAGAACCACCACAAAGGGCACTGCTTCTGGGGGAATCTCCACTTGTGGCACCTTTTTCCGTGGGTCTCTAGTATATCTACCTACCCCTTGATCGTACTGTTTATTGCTTGTCGGGCCCATTGAGACTAGCTTTTTGGGGTCACCTCCTTTTTCAGTTGCTGGTATGATTAGATGTTTAGGAGGAGGTGGATTTTGGGAGCAAGGGTCGGCCCTACCCGGTGGCTGTGGCTTGTGTTTGACCGGCTGAGATGGAGCAGTTGGGGTGTTAGACACAGTAGTAGTAGGGAGCTTGGCCTGAGCTGTGGAATGCGCCACCCCACTCCCCTGGGCTTTGGTCCGGGTGACCATGCTGTTTATAGCAGTTTCCAAAATGGTCAGTCTAATTTCAACCTTTTTAATGGACTCATTAATAGGTAAAAGGAGAGATCTCAGCAGAAACTCCAAGTTCCCTATTAATGAGGGGGGAGGTGGGGTAACTGATGCTATAGTCCCAGCATTTATGTCAGGAACCACAGCCTGTGCAGCTGCTTCAGATGAACTGTTTTCTAAAGGCGGTACTACTGCTGGTGGGAGATCCAACCCCTCTGCTAGGGCACTCTCAGTTTGGTCAAGGGGTTTTAGCCCTTTACCAAAATCAGAATGCGGGATTTTGGCCTTACCTGGTGCCTCCCTTAGTTTCCTCCTTTTTTTACTTGGCGGTGGGCGGTGAATCTGAGCAACAACTAAATGCTTAGGTTTCTGTTTCCTAGGCTTGGCTGTGACGGTGGTGCGACCGGGGCTAAGGGTAGGGAGAACAATTATACTGTTATCCGAGGGCAAGCAAGGTGTGGATGAAAAGTCACGAAACAAGAGGGGAACACCTTCTTGACTAGCATTATCCCCACTCATGTCTAGTGAGCCTCCCTCCCGGGTCATAACGAGAGAAATACTATCAAGGAGGGGTCTATTTTTCATGCTCTCAACTGAGCGACGCCGCTCAACCCTACGCTCATCTAAGATTGAATCCTTTTCGCCCTCACTCCGAACCTTAGGGAAATAATTGTCCAATGACCCATTACGTAATCTTCCTTTTTTCCCAGGGGTTTCCTCTTCAGTCGACATATCCAACGTATGGCTGAGCACGGGTCACTGAGCAACAGATGTTAAGGGATAGGCCCAGCCCAGCCTACTCTGGCCAACGAGGGCCACAGAGGGCCCGCCCTTCGCCCGCGCTTCCGTCCGCGCTTCCGTCCGCGCGCGTCCCGCATACGCGTCTGGGGGCTGGGCTAAGTAGGAGGAGGAGGGGGGCGGGAAGAGGCACCAGGTGGGCGCGATGACCAGGCGCAGGCACCTCTGGGGCTCGCAGTCCCGCTCCCGCTGTCTGCCTCAGACTCCCTCTGCTGCTGGCAAATCCTGAGATGGAGCACACGGGCTCAAACAGAGTTCCGTCTTCCAAGGATAATTGTTCCACCAAAACGAGGAGAAAAGAGGAGCACACGGGCTCAATGTGCCAAAGTCCCGACTTCAAGGCAGTAGCTTTAGAAGTAATTCCACCGCTTTCCCTGCTCACTAGCACAACTGCGAGCGGCTCCCGCGAAGCGGGGGCCGCGAGTCGTTATGAGCTGACAGGGAGGAGGGGGCGGGAAGAGGCACCAGGTGCACGCGATGACCAGGCGAAGGCACCTCTGGGCCTCGCAGTCCCGCTCCCGCTGTCTGCCTCAGACTCCCTCTGCTGCTGGCAAATCCTGAGATGGAGCACACGGGCTCAAACAGAGTTCCGTCTTCCAAGGATAATTGTTCCACCAAAACGAGGAGAAAAGAGGAGCACACGGGCTCAATGTGCCAAAGTCCCGACTTCAAGGCAGTAGCTTTAGAAGTAATTCCACCGCTTTCCCTGCTCACTAGCACGACTGCGAGCGGCCCCCGCGAAGCGGGGGCCGCGAGTCGTTATGAGCTGACAGGGAGGAGGGGGCGGGAAGAGGCACCAGGTGCGCGCGATGACCAGGCGCAGGCACCTCTGGGCCTCGCAGTCCCGCTCCCGCTGTCTGCCTCAGACTCCCTCTGCTGCTGGCAAATCCTGAGATGGAGCACACAGGCTCAAACAGAGTTCCGTCTTCCAAGGATAATTGTTCCACCAAAACGAGGAGAAAAGAGGAGCACACGGGCTCAATGTGCCAAAGTCCCGACTTCAAGGCAGTAGCTTTAGAAGTAATTCCACCGCTTTCCCTGCTCACTAGCACGACTGCGAGCGGCACAAAATTATATACAATTTGTGCAGCACAGGATTCCAGTATTCTCTACTAGACCACTCCCTTGTACAGAACTTAAATATCATTCAAGGCATGGATGGCCTGGAATTGAATAGCTGACTGTTATTATATCTATGTGGATGTTTTTTGTAATTTTGGGGTGCGTGTTAAAGCCACACTAGCCAGTAGGCCCAGGGGTAGTCAGTGGTGCATGGGCCATGTCTTTCTGGGGGGTCTCTTGAATTTAAACATCATTTAGGGCATGGATTCCATTGGATTGGGGTGATTTTTTGTGTGTATTTCGATTTTTGGGGTGTTGTTAGGGCCTGGACATGTGGGTGGGGGCCATTTTGAGGCCTGGTCCAGGGCCTGGCCATGTGGGTGGGGGTCTAGGGGCCATTTTGAAGCCAGGCAGTGTGCTTTGTGCCATAGGCCTGCAACCAGTCTGCCTTGCTTTCATCCATTATGACCAGGGGTAGTCAGTGGTGCATGAGCCAAGTCTTTCTGTGTGTTCTTTTGACTTTAAACATCATTTAGGGCATGGATGCCATTGGATTGGGGTGATTTTTGTGTGTATTTCGATTTTTTGGGTGTGTTTGGGGCTTGGTCCAGGGCCTGGCCATGTGGGTTGGTGCCATTTTTGAGGCCTGGTCCAGGGCCTGGCCATGTGGGTGGTGGTCTAGGGGCCATTTTGAAGCCAGGCAGTGTGCTTTGTGCCATAGGCCTGCAACCAGTCTGCCTTGCTTTCATCCATTATGCCCAGGGGTAGTCAGTGGTGCATGAGTCAAGTCTTTCTGTGTGTTCTCTTGATTTTAAACATCATTTAGGGCATGGATGCCATTGGATTGGGGTGATTTTGTGTGTGTGTTTCGATTTTTTGGGTGTTGTTGGGGCCTGGTCCCGGGCCTGGCCATGTGGGGGGGGGCATTATGAGGCCTGGTCCAGGGCCTGGCCATGTGGGTGGGGGTCTAGGGGCCATTTTGAAGCCAGGCAGTGTGCTTTGTGCCATAGCCCTGCAACCAGTCTGCCTTGCTTTCATCCATTATGCCCAGGGGTACTCAGTGGTGCATGAAACAACTCTCTCTGTCTGGTCTCTCTCTCTTCTATTAATTTAAACATCCATTTTGGATTGGAATTGCAATTTTTATTTTGGGTCTTTCATTTTTTGGGTGTGTTGTGTTAATAATAATAAATGCCTAGTTGCAAATATTAATTGAAGCACGACGTATGCAACATTTATTTAACTGATGTTCCTCTGGCTTCCTTTGCTTTAGGTGCACAAAGACTGACAAAATCATCCTCATCATTATCACTTGCTGTAGTGCCAGGAAGAAGTCCTGCTGTGGTGTGTGCACAACGTCACGTGACATCCCGTGTGGTGGCCACAGACAACTCTGCAACTCGTGCAACAGCGTCCTGCTGTTCTGACATCTGAAGAAGATGGGCCCAAAGAAAGGTGGCCATAGCTCCTCTACCAAGAAAGTTGCCAGTGCCACTGCCAGTAAGAAGGAGCAGAAGAAGCAAGTGGCGCCACTTACCAAGGAGACTGGTGTACCTACAGACACTTTTTGGGGGGAAAAAACTACGCCTGCAGCAGCGGTGTCCGCCGGGGACCAAGCGGGGAGCAGCACCTCCGCTTCATTGGTCTCAGTGCCACCACGCCAAGTAAGGCCCAAGTCCATGAGTACCGCAGAGGCAGCCTCTTTAATTGCTCTTTCACCATCGACCAGTGATGCTGGCGTTGACCCATCGCAAAGTAGCATCCAATCAAAGCAGGGTGCAACTCATCTGATGAGTGTTCAACCACAGCCGCAACGACAACCACAGGTGCAACAATGAGAGGCGCAAGGGGAGGCGCAAGGAGAGGTGCAAGGAGTGGCACAAGGAGTAGCGCAAGGAGTGGCACAAGGAGTGGCGCAAAGAGTGGCGCAAGTAGAGGTGCAATGAGTGGCGCAAGTAGAGGCGCAAGTAGAGGCGCAAGTAGAGGCGCATGGAGAGGCGCATGGAGAGGCGCAAGTAGAGGCACATGGAGAGGCACAACTGCCCACAATGCTTGTTCCTCCAGAAGTAGAGGCACATCAGGAAATCGAGATTCAAGCGAAGGTATCATCCGAGCAAGCCACTCCTCCTGATGATCCATTGTCTTCCAGATCCCCAGCAAGAAAAATGTCAAGGAGGGCTAGTACAAGTTCTTCTTCAAGCCCCCTTCCTTCTGATGATCTAGATCTTGATTGGAACGCCCCAATGCAGTCTGAGAGGGAGGTACACCATGAGCCGACAAAGGTAGCTAAAAGGAAGGTTCTCGCAAGGCTTAAACTTATGGGTGATGATGACGAACAAGAAGTAGAAGGATGTATTCTGCTGCTGATGAACAGTCTGACAATGACGACCCAGTCATCACAGTCATCACTCCAGCCCCAGCGGGCATGCAGCAGACAGACATTTTTACCCTATCCCGAAATGCTGCTGTGCAGGATGTGGGCGGCGTGGCACTGGTACCACCACCAACACAGGTAACTACTACATCAACACGACCTACAGCTTCCATATTTTCTTGTCAGAAGGGCCGGCAGGGACCTCCATCCAGCTCGACCTCCATTACCTCAAGTAGTGGTGCTGTAAGTGCACAACACTGGCAAATTCAGCCACGCCCATCCTCCACTTCATCTGGCATTGAAAGTAGCACCTCCACCACAACCAGAAATCTCCAGTCCCCAGTTTGGGACTTCTTCAGTATTAGCAAAAAGGCAGAAAACCTAGTCATTTGTTTGATTTGTAAACAAGTAGTTAGTTGGGGTAAGCTTGGTACCAACTATGGTACCAGAGGCCAGAGAGGTCATCTCAAAAAACACCACATTACCCAGTGGGAGGTGCACATAAGTAACATCTGGAAAGCCAAAAGTACAAATCCAAATGTAGATATTGATATTGCATCTGATGACGAGGAGGAGCTGATCGTGCAGGGGGGAAGTGAACAACCGAGAGACATTTTTTCTGGTACACACAGTACCCCTGGCAGCAGCACTGCAGTGGTAGCGCCCACACCCTCCTCTACCCCAACAACATCAAGGAGGCACAGTAGTCTGGTAGAGACACCAATGCGAAAAAGTACAACAATGAGCCTAACTGGGTTGAAGAGGTCTGGATCTTCCTCATCACATATGAAAACGGTCCAGACCACCATTAAAAGCATGTTTTGGTCGGAGGAGCCATTTGAACGCAACCACCCAACTGCACGTCTTTATAATGCAATGCTGGCTAAAATGTTAGCGCTGGACATTCTCCCTTTTTCTTTCGTGGAAGGGGTGGGTTTTCTAGAATTTGTGGCAATAGTCTGCCCTAAATGGAAGGTTCCTAGCCGGTCCTATTTTGCCAGAGTTGCGGTTCCAGCACTACATTAAGATGTGCTGGAGATGATTGGGGCAGCTTTGCAGAAGAGTGCGGTTCACTCTATCCACCTGACATCCGACATGTGGACCAGTTTCCAAGCCCTTGATTACATGTGCATTACTGCACACTGGGTCTCTTTTGCAGGGGTTAGAGACAAGATATCTGCAGGTGTTGACAGTGCCACAATTTTTCAAGCTAGTCGGAAACATGCAACAGTAGCCATGTTTGCCATGGAGAAATCTCATACTGCAGTAAACATTTTGGAGGAGTTTAACAGTAAGGTCTTTAAATGGCTGCATCCAAGAAAGCGCATGACTGGTTATGTTTCCACCGATAATGGCAGTATAATAGTTAGGGCCATGAATGATGGTGGCTATTTCAGAGTGCCGTGTTTAGCGCACAGTATTAACATTGTTGTTCAAGATTTCTTGAAAAAAGAAAACAAAGTCAGCAAGTTACTGACCACCTGCCGAAGAATCTGCACACATTTCAGCCATTCTTTTAAGGCCCGGAAGCAGCTGAGGATCATTCAACATGTCCGTAGAGTGCCAGTCAGAGAACTCATCCAGAAGGTGGCAACCTGTTGGAACTCAACCTTCTACATGCTTGAGCGTCTGTTTGAGCAGTGCCTGGTAATCAATGAGTATGTCTTTGCACGAGGTTCTTCTATGAAAGACAAGAGGCGAGAGGTGTAGGAATGAAACCTACTTAAAAGCCTGACAGACATGCTTCGTCCTTTTGAGGTCTTCACACGTGAAGTCAGCAGGGAGGACTGAACTTTGGGCAAAGCTATCCCATTGTTGCGCTTGCTAGAGCACCAACTGAAGGCGGTGTCTTCAATGTTCAAAGATGATACTGACAAGCAAGACGCATATCAGTTGGCGGAGAGCTTATTAACCCGCCTACTTGACAATGCTAGGCTTAAAGGAATACATTGTGAACAACATTACATTTGTGCCACTATTCTGGATCCACGGTACAAAAAGGCACTGGCCAGCAATACATTCACTCCTTTTAATGAAGCAGATGTTTAAAATTACAAACATTGGCTCGCTCTGTCAGCCACTCGGTTTGAAAAAGAGCGGCAGGAAATTGAAGGAACCGGCAGAAGTACTACTGTATTAGCAGGCCATCCGGGGTCAAGGTCCACATCTGTGGCCGAAGGCAGTCACTTTCCCTCAGAGCCGTTACCGACACCAGCAACCGTATCATCATCATCCTCACCTGCACCAGGCTCAGCCATAATATTGTCGGAAGCGGATTGGATAACTCATCAAGGGTTTGCTCGTTCCAGTGTTGATGCAGTGGCCACAGATGGTACACAAAGTGGAGCACCCCTGGATGACCTTGAGTGGATGGTGCAGGCCTATCTGGATGACCCAACAGAGGTCTTCATTGATCACAACCCATTGATGTATTGGTATGGGAAAAGGGGTCAATGGCCACTGATCACCAAGCTGGCTCTAAATTATTTGTCTTGCCCACTCGCAAGCGTGTCTTCTAAACGTGTTTTCAGTGCTGCTGGTGCCATTGTAACTTCAAAAAGGACCCGCCTCTTGCCCAAAAATGTGGAGAGGTTAACAATGATCAAGATGAATCAGTACTTCATACTCAAAATACGTGAATCCACGCAGGAAGAAGAGGACACCGACTTAGGTGACGGAAGTTCTTCTCTGTTAGCTGACCTACTCCCGTCTGAATTCACAGAGTTTGAGGACGAGCTCTACTTCCCTGACACCTAGGCCTGAAACTGACTTCCTTTTTTTTCATCCTTATTCACTTTTATTCCTGTGTGTCTTTCTTTGTTTTGCAACTTTTACCACAACAAAACTCTAATCACAACAAATCCTTCAGCAGCACTGTCTTTGTCTTATTTCTTTATTGAAGGTGTCGCTGTCTGCATTCTTGAAGTTCACAAGTTCACAACTTAGTCGTGCTCCTCTATCCTCTTCCTCCAGACTCCCCCTATCCATTTCCCTCAAGGCAGATGGCTGGATTATGCAGAATCAAGAAACTGTCACTTCGTAGACGAGTTCCCTCAAAAGAAGTGGGACTGGAATTACCGACTATATGCTGATTGCTGACAGCGACTTCTTAAATTGAGATGAGAGGATGCCCTGTGGGCCTTCACTTTAAGAACAAGAAGCGGAGAAAAAGTGGAACAGGTAATGAATAATGAGATGGCATGCAGTGGACAACACTGGCTGTCTGGCTCTGATGAAAGCAATTGCTGTTTGTTTTTTGTGCATGAAATGAATCATATGTCTTCTGTTATTATTTAATCTTTTACACACTAAATGTAACTCAAGTCTACTCTGTATTTACCTTGTTTAATTCAAATTGTACTTCTACTGCAGGGGCCTCTACGTTGCATTTTTTGAATATGCAAAATGTCCTTGGAATCACTGTGTGTGTAGACTGTGACTGCATGAACAAAACTGAGTTTGCCAATATACCATGATGATGATGATGAGTCTTGATGATCAAAGTTACATAATATCTTTTTTCTTTACAGTCACTCACTGGGATGGATGGATCATCATCGCCGGTTTACGGAAGAACTATGGCCAATTTGTGAGTGACAAACAGGAAAACGAGTCAACAACAACTACAGCAGAACTACATGTCTGTCTAGTCGTGGTATGGAGTGGTCGAGCCAGTGTAGTGTTGTTATGCCAGAGTCCAGACAGCAGTTTATGTAAAATTGCGGCTATATGGCTTGCTGCATACAATTAGATATGCTTTGTCTGTCTGTGTCAAAGAGGTATGCTACATCAGGTTGCTTCACTCAGTGGTGGCTGCCTTGACCGTCTGAATGGCCCTGACCTGCTGTGTGCTAATTACTATCCTTGAAAAGGAGATCAGAGTACGCACTTTAGAAATGATGCTTGTATGTAATACTGTCGCCTCTGAAACGGAAAGTGTTATTTTTACACTGCACACCGTACCTTATATTTTTTCTCCGTGGTGTTTTAATATCACTTCCTGTTTTTCCATCAACAATTACAGGCCGGCTTTTACCCTGTGCGATGGGAAAAACGATTAACTCAGGCTCCCATTAGGGATCCGCAATTCCGCATCCGCCAGGCAGACAGTGGACACTGTGTCTGGTCACCAAGATTGATCGACGGAGCGTCAGATGGAATGGAGGAGTACCGCGAATAAGAGGAATGGCTGGATACATGCAACTTCCCAAATTGAACAGGACAACTACAACATACAGTTACAGTATCCTTTTCACTTCTCCTTATCTTTTAAATAATGCTATTGTTGTGAACTTCTATGAGTGTGACTCTGTGCGTTTGTTTCCTCTCTGCTTCGAATTCATCCCTCCAGCTATTTGATACGTTTCTTTGCTATTTTTAAAACTAATTTAATGTACTAATAAGTGTTTATTCTCTCTGAGGGCAGATAGGCAAATGAAATTGCGTAATTACTGCTGCACTGTACTATCAAATTATTTCTTCATAGTTAGTATGTTGTAGTAAGTACTACTTTTCAGTAACCTAACCATCCATTTAGCAAACAACTTCATGCATGCAGTAGTGCACTTCCTTTATGTCCGTTAAAAGATTTATGGATATCTTCGTATCCAAAGATTTGTTTTTCTTCATTTGTTATTTGTCCATGCTGTATTTGTTTTTCCCTCTCTCCACAAAACTTTTCCAAAAACCCCCATTCCCATCCAATTTTCAAACCCTAACCCTCTTCCCCCGGGCTGTATGGTTTTCATTGAGGTGTTACTAAATGACAACAATATTTCCACACACTTGCTGGGGAGGATAAGGTCAAAGCAACAGAAAATCAATTTTAAGGCTGGTGAAGGAATCCGAGGATATATTCTTATTCTTATTCTGCTTGACACACACCCATGAGTATTTGCAAATCAAATCAGAATTTCATGCGCGCCATCAAGTGGATTGATCATCAACAACATCCTCCTCCTACACGTGACGAATGCTTACGCTACTGTGTCCTTCACCTTCAGTACTATTTCTTGTAGTAGCCATACTCCACACAACTAGTACTTATATTATGAATACTTTAGCATTGCTTAGGCTACAATTTATGGCACTGTTCTTGTGTACAGTACTATGTATTGTACTGTTCTAATGCTACGCTCAGGCCACTCAATGTTTCATTTCCTTTTTTTATATGCTGCTACTGCCAGTGTGTACCACTACTACTACCACCACAACGATGACATTTCATCCCTCCAGGATTCCATAGCCAACCTTAATCACCATTTGCCATGCAGCCAGCCCTGTGCCTAGCCCTATTCTCAAACACGAATCACAGGTAAGATAAGCATTTTGGGGTAGGAAGAATAATGGAGCACGAGGAGAGGAGAGACTGACGGTAGTACTCGTAAAGTAGTAGGACAATTGAATTCACTAACTCTGTCAGTGGCACTTTGGTACAAATATGGGCGATTAGACAATTTGAATCAACCAGCCAGTTAATTTTCAGGAAAACAAACATACAGTTAACCCACCCCTGCCTCCCCCACAAAACAGTAAAAAAACGAAGATGCTATGTTTAAGTTGAAATAAATAATGATTTGAGCCATAACAAAAATAAACTATCCCACAAGAAGACCCGACTCACCCCCCTCCCTAACCCCAACCAATATCCATGTAATCAATGTCTCCAGTCCAAATACCCCAACGCCCAATTCCCACCCCCCTAAAAGTCTTTAAAAAAGGGGCAAGGGACAGTCTCTCTACTTCCGCCGGCAATGTCCTTTGGCCAGGTGGTCTCTCTCTCCGGAGGTCCTTGAGCAGGGCTTTCAGTCTCGCGACCGCCTGCTCAAGGTTGGACACTCTCAGGGTCAAGCGGTGCACACGACCCTTGCACTTGCAGGTACTATTGGGGGCAGCTGTTGTTTTTGCTGCTCGGCGGTGGCTGCCAGACCACGCTCCGTGTCGCTGAAGGTTTGCGCTGGCTGTATGACCCAGGGGCAGCAGAGGAGGATGCAGCTGTTATGGATGTTGTTGTTGTAGACTGCTTTTCATCCTCCTCCTTCTGGGCCACCAGCCACCGACATTCGGCAACAATTGCCTCCAGCTTCTGTTGCCGAGCCCGTCTAGCCAACTCCTTCCTTGTTAGTTTGGAAGGAAAATCTATATGTAGAAAGAAAAACATACTGTAACCAATGTTCTTTAAGATTAACACAAAATAATTCAGCAGAAAGTTGTGTCACAGTAGCACTGTGCAAGCACAGTACATAACATTTGTGGCATGTATCTATCTAACCTCCCACTTCGTCGGCCTCTGCTCTAACATTAGTGGGAGTTTCAGGAATTCTACTAGCACTATATGGACTCACTACATGAGACTCAGACAGTACACCAGTCTTCTTCTTCTCTCTTGTTTAGCGAAATTGGTACATAAACTTGTGGAAGCTGGCATAATGCCAGTGCTTTCAACTCGCACCCGAGAAAAACAGACGCAAGCCATGATGGCACAGACTTGTGTTACTGTTACCAGTCCAGTACATGCAGGTGGTGAAGCTCTTACTTTTCTGCTTAATTAATTTAACTTTCACCCTGCCCTGCCCCTGACTACTACAAAAGGAAAATGAAGTAGATAAATATTATGATCATCTATCCCTTCACAGGATATTTGCTTACATATGGGATGACATTTAGGTGCTTTGTTTTTTATTGAGTGAACACCGGTAGGCCACACATGAATGACAGAGTTGTAAAAAAATTATTAACATAGGTAGTGAGTGAGTGGTCACCCTAATCACCGGATATATGCTGTGCTTGCAAACTACTGTTACTAGTCATGGTAGTATTCTGAAAAATTACAACTTCTACTTTCCTCGGCTTTGCTACTCTGGCACGGACGTGCGGTGTTACATGCTCTTCGAAGTAACACTCTTCATCCAGTGACCGTCTACTCTGTCTACATACACCTATGCTAACTATGAGGAAGATACCATCCAGGCATCCATACATTCAAAGTAAATGTCAATCATTCTTCTTAATGTCTGACTCTCAACTGGACAAACCTTACTTTTTCTCACTGAAAAACAACTTTTTTATTTTATTTTGTAAACCGCCAGCCATGCATCCGTGCTTGACTTGCATTTGAACTTGAACCAAAGGTATATTGCGCACACATACAGTTTCAGTTTCACCCACCCAGGCAGTCCTCTTTTCTTTCTCCTTCCACCCATTCTTGCTTCAGCCTTCAACCGGCCATGCATCAGATTCCCAGCCATCTCGGGCAGCATTCAAAAACAAGTGTCATTCTTTGCCACTCATTAATTTTCACTCGCTCGTCCTTCCTTACACCCTTCTTTCCCATTTCGTTCATCCCATCCGTCAAGTTCATCTCTGATCTGACTTAGCTTCTCGATAAAACTTTCACAGCTGAGTTGAAGTCAAATTTAGAGGAGGCCATTGGTTACTCGTCAACTCCAGCCGCTATTGCTAATGAGAAGTCAAGGGTGACGGTCTTCTACCTGGTTGACAAAAACTTAGTTCTAAATTTGTAAGTCTTCTTAACAGTAAAGTGTACTTGTACTGTAGAACACATACACCCCTGCAGAGAGCCCACTCTGCAATCTCAATAAGTAAGGAATATAATATCTTACCACTGCCCGCCACTACCGTGGCATCCCCCACAGCAGTTCCTGCTGGCTGTGGCATTGCATCCGCCCCTGGAGTGCCCATCTCCGCGCTGGCCCCGGCACTGGTGGTTGGCTGTGCCGATGGTGTTACGCCTAGAAAATACATTTAATATTTTTAGATGCCATATACACCACTCCCTATTTTGTCTAGGAATGAAAAAAAGTTACTAGTACTACATAATTAAATTTAATAATTTGTGACTCTCTAGTCTAAACTACAAATTTCCCTTTCTTCAGGGAAGGGTGTTTTTTATTTATGCTTAGCCATAACATGTGATGCTACACTTTCTGACACAACTGATAAATGCTTGCTTTTAAACACGCACCATTTTTCTCATAACAGACAGAAGCTTCCCTTCTACGAACAAGAGCAAGATCATCATAATATGTTATTCGGAGTCTCAACGATTCATCCCCACCAAGACTTTATGTTCCAACCAGGTGAGGGCTCTCCCACAATTAATGTGTGAAATCAGCCACTTTTCAGTTGTTCACCGTTTATCTTATATGACATTGATTTTAATAAATGTTTTTATATAATGCACAATTTAAATTTTTACAGAGTACACACAGAGCTAGATGATTTACTTTTAATAAAGCTTTAAAACTTACATAGACTCTGTGGTTTTAGGTCATGAGTGAGTGAGCGAAAGGGTTTGCAATTTGCAAGCATGAGTCCGTGACTCTGAGAAGTCGGGAGTCTGACTCCGTAGTCTTATGTTCTGGGTTGTATATTCATTGGGGATCATCGCTGCATTCGGGAGCTAAATAATGACTCTGACACACTAGCTAGTCAGTAAGGAGATTGGGGGTTCAACTTCTGTTATGACTGAGGTGTGTGGAAAGTCTAACTGCGCATATTATACCAATGCCCTATTTCTTGTCCATAGTTCTGTATGTGCAGAATAGTCCCTGCAACAGTAGTAGTATGTCCTCTTATCCAATCAAAAAGTAAACTAGTATCTTATTCTTGGTGGCCATTGACATTTTATTGTTGGAAATTGTCAAAGCATAAACATTTAGAAGAATTCAATAGGCATTATGGACAACCCAGAGGACTGCACTCAGTGCATAGAGCTATTGCTGAATTGGAGTTTTGTTTAACACCTTTTGCCAACTGTGCAAGCTTAGCTAGCTACACAGACAGACTAATAATAATCTAGTAGTAGCCCAGAGAGTCATAGTAGAGGCAGGATAAGAATTTAGAATCAGTCTACAAGAAGATCAAAGATGATTTGGGAAAAAATAGAATTATGAGGAACGTTTGGAATAAATAGGTGCTGTAAAAGATAGGGATTCAGAAAAGGGGGTGGTGATGAACAGAGTGTCTGAATTAAGGAGACCACTCTTACCCAGTCCAAAGATCAGGGCTTGATCCATCACCGTTATTTATCTCACTGCCCCATCCCAGCTCAGAACCTGGCTATATGCAAATTAGTCTGTCCCTGGCCCAGTGCATCATGGGAACAGGGCAGACCAAACTACCAAGCCAATTCTTCACCAGAAAGGAGACAAGCTACCGGGGACCGGTTTCTGGCATTTCAGCCTCTTCGGCCCGGCTTGCTTGAATCCTGATGGAGCAGTGAGAAAGGGACTCATGTCTGAGTATACCCTGCCACACCTATAGTGGCCAAAAACGATTCAGAAAAGGGGGTGGTGATGAACAGAGTGTCTGAATTAAGCAGACCACTCTTACCCAGTCCAAAGATCAGGGCTTGATCCATCACCGTTATTTATCTCACTGCCCCATCCCAGCTCAGAACCTGGCTATATGCAAATTAGTCTGTCCCTGGCCCAGTGCATCATGGGAACAGGGCAGACCAAACTACCAAGCCAATTCTTCACCAGAAAGGAGACAAGCTACCGGGGACCGGTTTCTGGCATTTCAGCCTCTTCGGCCCGGCTTGCTTGAATCCTGATGGAGCAGTGAGAAAGGGACTCATGTCTGAGTATACCCTGCCACACCTATAGTGGCCAAAAACGATTCAGAAAAGGGGGTGGTGATGAACAGAGTGTCTGAATTAAGCAGACCACTCTTACCCAGTCCAAAGATCAGGGCTTGATCCATCACCGTTATTTATCTCACTGCCCCATCCCAGCTCAGAACCTGGCTATATGCAAATTAGTCTGTCCCTGGCCCAGTGCATCATGGGAACAGGGCAGACCAAACTACCAAGCCAATTCTTCACCAGAAAGGAGACAAGCTACCGGGGACCGGTTTCTGGCATTTCAGCCTCTTCGGCCCGGCTTGCTTGAATCCTGATGGAGCAGTGAGAAAGGGACTCATGTCTGAGTATACCCTGCCACACCTATAGTGGCCAAAAACGATTCAGAAAAGGGGGTGGTGATGAACAGAGTGTCTGAATTAAGCAGACCACTCTTACCCAGTCCAAAGATCAGGGCTTGATCCATCACCGTTATTTATCTCACTGCCCCATCCCAGCTCAGAACCTGGCTATATGCAAATTAGTCTGTCCCTGGCCCAGTGCATCATGGGAACAGGGCAGACCAAACTACCAAGCCAATTCTTCACCAGAAAGGAGACAAGCTACCGGGGACCGGTTTCTGGCATTTCAGCCTCTTCGGCCCAGCTTGCTTGAATCCTGATGGAGCAGTGAGAAAGGGACTCATGTCTGAGTATACCCTGCCACACCTATAGTGGCCAAAAACGATTCAGAAAAGGGGGTGGTGATGAACAGAGTGTCTGAATTAAGCAGACCACTCTTACCCAGTCCAAAGATCAGGGCTTGATCCATCACCGTTATTTATCTCACTGCCCCATCCCAGCTCAGAACCTGGCTATATGCAAATTAGTCTGTCCCTGGCCCAGTGCATCATGGGAACAGGGCAGACCAAACTACCAAGCCAATTCTTCACCAGAAAGGAGACAAGCTACCGGGGACCGGTTTCTGGCATTTCAGCCTCTTCGGCCCGGCTTGCTTGAATCCTGATGGAGCAGTGAGAAAGGGACTCATGTCTGAGTATACCCTGCCACACCTATAGTGGCCAAAAACGATTCAGAAAAGGGGGTGGTGATGAACAGAGTGTCTGAATTAAGCAGACCACTCTTACCCAGTCCAAAGATCAGGGCTTGTTCATCACCACCCCCTTTTCTGAATCATTTTGTCCACCATAAGCGTGGAAGGGCATACTCAGATGTGAGTCCCTTGCTCATTGCACCATCAGGATTCAAGCAAGCCGGGCCGACGACGCCTGAAATGGCAGAAACCGGTCCCCGGAAGCTTGTTTCCTTCCCAGTATAAGAATTGGCTTGGTAGTTTGGTTTGCCCTGTTCCCATCATGCACTGGGACAGGAACAGACTAATTTGCATATAGCCAAGTTCTGAGCTGGGATGGTGCAGTGAGCTAAAAAATGGTGATGGATCAAGCCCTGATCTATGGACTGGGTAAGAGTGGTCTGCTTAATTCAGTCACTCTGTTCATCACCACCCTCTTTTCTGAATCGTAAAAGATAGGGAAGTATAATTAATATTATTAACAGGAAAACTTACTGGGACCAGCAGAGGAGCCCTCGGCGGACCTATCCTGGCCTTCCTGTTGTTTCTGCTCCGCCGGCACTGCTACCTCCTCCTCTGTCCGCTTGCCCCTGGGGGAAGCTGATGTACAACAAGAAAGAAAGACACAAACATGGATTTTTGTTGTCAACCAAATCAAACATTTTAAAAAAACAATAACAAATTATTTTGGGGAAATAGACAACAATGGCACTAAATTTATTGACCTATCTGATGTGGTCTATTAGGATATTAGTATTGCTGGATTCGCGGACCATCTACTTGGAAAGTTATGTAACTCACTAAACCAACTACAAAGAGGTTCTACCAAAACTGGCAGGCTGCACTCCGCAGCACGCGAAGTGACAGACACAGTCCGTCATGATTGCAGACCACTAAAAAGTTTCCTACTAAATAACCAGTCATAATATATTCAAACTATCAATCCACCACCACTATCTCTTAATAGTGGCAGGAGTACAAAGGAAGGACTGGACTTGAGTGTCTAGTGTCTAGCATTACGCAATTCTGTAAAGTACACTCATACATAATCACTCAGGCCAAATGAGAACAAAATTGAAAACAAGTAAGCATAGTAGCACCGCCAGTGAGCAGGCGAGCTCCTGCAATCACAGAAGCTTTTGAAACATAATTTACCTGCAATGTAATCGGCATTCTTGCTCTTCAGAAAAAAACAAATATTTTCAATATCATAACACAGAGCAGGAGAAAACAAAATAGTTATTGAATAGCTACTACTACTCACCAAGCCCAGGGATCTCGACGCTAAGCAGGTCAAGCAGGTCTTCCCGGTCCAGGATGTCGGACCACTGGTGCGTCGCCTGGTTGTAGGTGCGCCGGACCCCAGACTCCCGATACATGGCCAGGCACACCTTCCCCCATAGCTGCCGATGCTCCCGGAGCCCGTACTCGGTACCGGGCCTGCCGCCTGCCACGACGGTCTTGGGGAGGTGGCACTGGACAAGGAAAACCAGTGCGGCCACCTCCACAGCGCTGAAGATCTCCCGGGCAGTTACTGCTTCCCCCTTAAGCGCCCCCAAGGGAGCCGGCTACAGGTTGCGAGACCCTTCCCCTTCAGATTTTTGCCGGCTCCCTTTGCAATGGTCTTGGACAGTAAATAAAATAGGAAAGAATAGGGAAAGTAAGTAACAGAAAAGAGAGTTAAAAAAAGTAGTTTTAAAGTAACCAAAAGTAGAAAAAAACACAAAATATAGATGTACAAAAATAAAGAGATAGATAATGAGTACATTTTTTTTTACAAAAGTTCAAACAAACAAAGGATTACAAAGATTAAAGGAGGATTGAAAAAGCATGCCCAGAACCATAGCAATGAATGAAAAACGAGATGGCCGCGCCCATTGCGACCACGTGGGTAAGTTTACGCGATATTTCCCCCACGAGCACGCAAAAACGGTCGCGAACACGCAATCACGCCTCGCGCACAACACGAGCATGCAACTAGCACCCAGAAATGGAAATACGCAACGCGAACAAGATGGCCACGCCCATGTATGACTGCATGGGTAACTTCGCGGTAGCCGCCTTGTAAAAAACTCCTGCGAACATGCAAAAATGAAAAAATCTGCAAATTCGCACAAATTCGCGGATTTTGCGGACCGCTAATTCGCTTTCGTGCTAATTTGTGTACTGCGAATTCACAAATTTCGCCCATACTTACCGGTGACATGTCCAAAAATATATGGCAAGTTGAAGTTTCATTAATCAAGAATTCTCTTTGTTTTATGGCTTTAGCCAAAATCCTTTCCTTAATTGGATAGTCAGCAGAATTGACCAGGATAGTGTGTGGACTGTTAGAGTTAGGCAACGGATGTGAGGGGACTCTGTGGGCCCTTGTGATTGTTAGGTCTCCATTGTGCTCTGGCAGTACCCTCTGCTTGATGAAGGATTCCACCCATTGTAGTACCTGGGAGCCCTCACTCCTCTCGGGAACCCCTACTATTCGTAAGTTTGACCGTCGAGAGTGGTTTTCAAGTTCCTCGAGTTTGTTCTCTAATATATTTTTATCCTTGGTGGCTTTGTTTACTCTCAGGAGCATGGAGCACATTTGGTCCTCTAGATGGGAAATCCTTGATTCAGCTTCTTGAATTTTTACTGGGAAGCAGGCCACTGCTTCTTCAATTTTCCCGAGACGCTGATTAAGAGAGGCTATTTCATTTTCTTGAGACCTCTTCATTTCTCTTATCTCCTCAAGGATCAGATTTAACTAGGTCTTAATATCCATCTGTTTAGTAAGGGCTGCATCCGATGAAGCATCCATAGAGGCTTCTACAGATTCTGAGATCAGCAGTATCTTTCCCCCTTCTGACCCCCGGGGGCTGACCCGATGGTCCTGCTTTTTAAAAATCGGACAACTG
Source organism: Lissotriton helveticus (assembly GCF_964261635.1). Lineage (NCBI taxonomy): Eukaryota > Metazoa > Chordata > Amphibia > Caudata > Salamandridae > Lissotriton > Lissotriton helveticus. The sequence continues at coordinate 946,791,739 of NC_136063.1, forward strand.
AAGCGGGGTTTGTTGCTATGCCTGAGCTAGGGCCCCTGATTGTAGTTCAATTGATTCTACTGCCGGAATCTGAACGAACTGGTTATGGAGTAATGGAGTTACCCCTGAAGAGGGAGGTGCTGCCTGGGCCACACTACTTTGGCTGGATTCTTGTGCTGGTAAGTCGGGTGGGAAAGCATCCTGGGCTGATAATATTACAGATGCAGATGAAGTCTGTCGCTGGCTGTTATGGATGTCTTCTATCCCATCTGGCCCTTCCACCGTTAACCATGGTGGTTGGGCAGTGAATTTGAGGGGGGCCACCTAGGACGCCTTTATCAAAAATAGTGGAAAATCTTTCATGTTTTTAGCCTCATCTTTGCTTGCTGCCTACTGTAGGGTCCACAGCATGAGTTTTCTCAGTAATACCAGGATCCTCCATCTGAAGCTGGACTGCAGACTCCCCCGTTTCCAAAAGCAGCTCAGCAGGCTCAGCAGGCTCCTCTTCCAAGCTCTCAAAGCTTGAGTTGAGGCCGGGGTGGTTGACCGAATGTTCAGCTCTAACTGCTGAAGAAAGCGCTTTTGCCTTTGCCAAGCGAGTTTTCGCTTTCAGCCCTGCCACAGAATCAACTTTGGCAACAAGATGGATCTGCTTGTGATGCTTCCCCATCTTTGCCTTCCCCTTTAAATCCACACAGAAGAGATTTCAAAGTCCTCCTGAAGGGGTTTTTCCCTCTTTTTTTGTAAGCTGCAAACCAAAGGTAAATTGGTTGTGTTCAAATAGAAAAACTGAAAAAGGATATAAAAACGTTCTGCCCCTCAATTCATTGACTCAGCCTTTGGTTTTTTAAACTATGAAAAAAACATGGCTCTCAGTGCAAATTCACCTCACCTCCTCAAAATACAACGTCTTTCCCAGCAGGGCAGCTCCCACTCCGACCAGCTCGGGTCTGAATCAATTATCTTGCTTTATCTTGCTGCCTGATCATCCATTACAATCAGTGCTTCATTTCAACTCATTTTCTATTTTAGCCCCTGCCGCTAAAGTTCCTGCCGCCGCCACAATTGCGAGCACACTCAGCGCCTCAAAACACATCAGATCCTTAAATGCATGCTGCCTGCCGCCTGAGAACTCAGCTACATGCCACACAGAAACGTCGAGCCGCCATTCCTGGAGGAGAAAACTACGATCACCTGTGGCTACACGGAGGTGTGGTTCTAGACAATATTGTTGTAGGCTGGTCTCTTGGCTACATTTTAATTGTAGCCCAGACAATATTATGGTGGCCAACACCTGTGACTACTTCAAGGACAAGGAAGCTTGGATACCGGAAATCACAATCTTGTATGTTATGCAAAGCGCCCACAGACAGAACAATGTTCTTACTGCACTTAAAAATGTGCATACGACATATTTTTTATCTGTACTGATGACGGATGATATCCAGAAACGCGTGTCTACAGATTTACAGCACTAACCTGCACCAACTTTGGTGGAATTGGAGTTCTGGACTTTTTGGTACCGTCCAGAGGTGTCAGGGACAACACCCGAAGACCCCGGAGTTCAACCTGTCTTGGTGCACAAACAAACAGAAACACGGGCTTCTCGATGGTGGCGTCAAAGACCAAAGGTTTATTACTGCAGGGACACAGAAGTCACAGAAACTGCACACGGGCAGTGTCTAGGAGCCTGTTCGATTTGTACAAAGAGGGTTGTTCCTTATATACTAAATATTCTGCTCGGGGCAAATTCTTTACATGTTACCACAGTTCTAAACATTCGTGTCTTAAACAATAAATATTTGGCGTTGCACAGGAATCGTCAACAGTATCTGATGTCAAAACATTACGAATGAAGGGTTCCCACTAGTCCATCATAATCCCATGTCAATTCTTCATTCAAGACCCGGACCGCCTCATCGTAAATTTCGTTACCTCCCCCTAATAAAGGCCCAGAAGGAAAGGAGCAGAGCCAGGTGTAGAAGATAGAAAGACAGGATAAGAAATGTTTGTGGGTCGTAAATGGGCACGGTTACCAGCTTCAGCCGCCTAATCATGATCAGGCCAACGAACACAAGAACCAGTATAGCAGGACTGGCCTCAGGCTGGGGAGGCCGCTCTTGCCGAGTCATGCTGCCACAGCGTTGCTGGCCTAAGGTGCACGTGTCACTAGCAAGGTGAATCGCCGGTTAAAGCCTACGTGTCCTTAAATAAAAAGAGGTCATTGCGTGTCCATTGACTATGTGAGGGCAAGGAATACAAAATGGCTTCCGTGTTCTAAGATGGATGCCATGGGTAAAACACAATTGTGTTGGTAACAGGAGTGCTCTTGCTCGTAGCATAGCGAAAACACCAGGATATACTAAATGGATCATTTGCGGTCCACTGATACCAAAATTATGTATTTACGACAATGTTACAAACACGAGTAAAATCGTCACGGAACCTCAGACCCTCCTTTTGCCCTTACATAGGCAATTACTCAGTCTATATCAGAGTCAGAGTCTAATTCTATGCTCATTAGGTCAGTGACATGTTGTTGTATCATCATCCTGTCTCGTGCCTTTTCTCCTAATGCAGGTGATTTTCTGAAACAGGTTGCAGCACAGAGACTACACAGAGCGGGACCACATTGGATAATAAGACAGCACGAGAACAGAAATACTAGGATGACACCAATGACCATCAGAACCTTCCATCCCCACGCTGATACCAGAGTCCAAAACCACTCCATGAAGGACCAGTTTCCCTTATCTACGTGTATAGAGTCGGAAATCTTGTGTAGCTTAGAGATTGCTTCATAGACTGTTGGAGCATTATTTGGAATAAAGACACAGCAGCTCGATTGGATCATTCTGCATACCCCACCTCGATCTGCAAGTATTACGTCTAGAACCATACGGTTCTGCAACGTCATGAGACGGTCCGCCTGAAGCTCAGCTGTTAAGTTACTAAGGGCACCAGCAGTTTCTGTAATAGTAGATTCAACTACCCGTGTTAGTTGACGTAGATTTCTACTATTGGCCATAGGCCCCCAAAACGGAAGGAAACCTTTGAAAAAGTCTCCAGCTTCTTGACCAGCGGTATCTTCCTTGCTGAAGACACCTCGTGCTACTCTGGTCTTGTGATAATCTGAAGAAGCAGTGTATGTCGGAGGTAACAATCGAGCAATATAACATGAACCTGAGAAGTCAGCAGGCAGCCATGTATAAGCTCTGTCCTGACAGATGAAGTAGGTACCCCTAGCAGTCAGAAAGGCAGGGGAGGAGTTAGACGGAAATACGTAAGTCTCAACGCACTCACTCCTCCCTAGCTGAGCTCTCGGATTTCTCCCATTTCCTTGCAAACAGACTTGACCTCGGTGAGGCACGACCCAAACTGAAGTGGAGCTTTTACGCTTGCTTTCTCCCAAACTAAGGCGATACTCTGTAGAGTTCCAACTCAAATACACCCGTAATTCATCTCTGGGGTAAGATGGAGTATTATTGACGTCTTTAATCATGTCAATAATTCCCTGGACTAAAGCTTTGTTGGCTGAGTTGTATTTAGTGGACCGTGGTGGACGCGCAGGATAGGTCTCAAGAGCATATGAAAAAATGGTCTGAAAGGCCTGAAATGATCCATTGTAGCTAAAAGGCAAGACTAAATAGGGAATGCCTTTATCCATAGTGTGAGGTATCAAGCCACACACCCAGCAGTCTGTAGTATTAACTACCAGTTGGTGTTGATGCAAGAGCTGTACAAATGTATTGTTAATAAATTCTGAGCGTCGAGCTTGTTCGTGTTCAGGAAATGAGTGAAAAGAATGCATAGAAGAAACCGTAGAAGTAGTAGGATCAAGGGGAGGTACTGTAGTTACTGGCATAAAAATCAAATGTACACCAAAGATGATTCCACCCACCAACGTTATCAAAACAATTAAAAATGTAACTGCACATTGCATTAGAAAGCATTTGCTGTGAAGTATTCTGTACAGTCTATTTCTGCGAACATAAATTACATTTTCTCGTTGCAGCTCAGGAAGCTCCATCTTCTACGACCGTTCGCGACCACTGATGATGTGTACGTAGATGAAAATGCCTCTATCAGCCCTGGGAGTTCCCAGAACTAACAGAAAGATCGACCTTGTGTCTGACCCCCGCAGATTCAACTAGGCACACAGCCACGACCCTACGGCTACCCAGACGGCAAGGCAATTTTAAAACAAAAAGAAACAATACAGAGTATTTAGCAAACTTCCTGGCTGGAGGCAATGTATAGCAAATTCAAATCTGAAAATAGGCAGTTTCCTGCTTTATTTGTCCATATTGCGAGAACGTAAGTTGTATCTCAGTTTTGCAGGAGCTGTCTGATCTGGAAACAATATATTTTCAGCTGACGTTGCAATGTTCATGTTCGCAGATGGCAAATGTCCTTTTGGTGCAGATGGCAAATGTTCAGGGTTCAAAAGAGCCGTTTCAGGAGGAGAGTCAGAATTCGGTGAATCCGTGATTAGTTCTGCATCGCTGAAAGGTATGAACCTGGGGACTTGTTCCGTTTCAGAGGCACCGATTCCTTTCTTTACCCAGTTGTCGTAAGGAAGTGGCAGAGGCACACGTTTAGCATGAGTCGTATGGATCCAATTCCTTCTTCCGGCCACACGAATAGCAGTTCTCATTGCTAGCAGGACTTGGAACGGGCCAATAAATCTGGGCTGAAGATTTTTCGTTCTTGCAAAATTTCGGATGACCACCTGATCACCCGGTTTCAGCTGATGGCCTGGACTCTCCGATGGCTTTGGCAATGCGTCGAAAACCTGTTGGTGAATAAGACTCAATTTAGCAGTCAAGTCGAAAAGGTAATCAATTAACATTGGGTATTCCAGCTGCTTAAATTCTTTCGGTCTAGGTACCCCCCAAACATTTGCAGGACGACCGAAAACTATTTCGTAGGGACTAAGCCCTACTCTAGAATGTACAGTTGCTCTTGTTGATAGCAAAGCCAAAGGCAATGCGTCTGGCCAGGACAAACCCGTGGATGCTTGTATCTTAGCGAGTTTCAGTTTAAGGGTGCCATTGTAACCCTCGACTAAACCCGCGGACTGGGGATGATTCGCACTATGAAATTTTTGCCTAATCCCTAGGCCGGCACACACACTCTGCATAACTTTCCCTACGAACTCACTTCCGTTATCTGACCATACAATCCGTGGCATTCCGTATCGGGGGAAGTATTCTTTAAGAAGAATTTTGGCAGTGGATAAGGCAGTATTGTCCTTTAGTGGGTATGCTTCGATCCATCTGGAAAAAGCACAAACTACCACTAGGACGTATTTCAGGTTATTACAACGGTCCATGTGAATGAAGTCTAGTTGGATCACTTCAAAGGGGCAGGAAGGAGGAGCGAAGTGACCCGCAGGTGTGGGGATCCCCTTGCCAGGATTATGCATCAAGCATACCATACAATTTCTCACCACTCTCTCTGCACACTTACTAATTCCGTCATTCTTCCAGACCGGAGCCAACATCTTACAAATCCCTTTTGAACTGATGTGCGCTGATCCATGCGCCATCGTCACTACTGCAAGCACATACGCATCAGGCAACATCCAACGCTGTTGTTCCGACAAGTCAATCCAACACCCACTCGAGTCCAATTTACCCGTGCTCTCTCTCCATGCACGTTTTTCCTCCTCAGTCGCCTCTTTCTGAATTTCTTTCACGCTTTCCACTGTGTCTTCACACATTCCAGACTCAGAAATCCATTTTGTAGACGTTGCAACATACATTCTACTCATCATATTTCTAGCTGTCTGTTTTGCAGTCTCATCAGCAAAAGCATTCCCACGACCAACATCATCTGTGATTGTTTTATGAGCACTGCATTTCACAATCGCAACTTCAGTCGGCAAGGTTAGAGATTCCAACAAGGCATTAACTAGCTGGCCATGTTGAATCTTAGTCCCATGGGACGTAATGAAACCTCTCTCTTTCCACAAACGGCCAAAACTATGGGCCACGCCGAACGCGTACTGACTATCTGTGAACACGTTCACTCTCTTTCCCTTAGCTAAAACGCACGCTCTTGTTAGCGCGATCAATTCTGCAGCCTGGGCAGAATTCTGACTCACTCTTGCAGTCTCCACAATCGTACTCAAGGTCGTTACTGCATAAGCAGCAGTCACATCACCATTCTCCAATTTGAAGCAAGACCCATCAACATACAGCGTGCCATCTGGTTCTGACAACGGAGTGTCTTTTAGGTCGATTCGTCCTTTTGTTTCTTCCTCAGTTCTGAAACAACAGTCGTGTGGTTCGGAATCACTCGACTCTTGGCTAGTCGGCAACAATGTTGCTGGATTCAATACATTGCATCTTTTGATCTGAATATGACTAGCTAATAGTGTCAGTTCATAGCCTGATAATCTAGCACTGGTAAGGTGTTGCGTCTTGGTTCGGTTCATGAGTGTATCCACAGCATGAGGAACCATAACTACTAGCATGTTGTTCATTACTAAACCAGCAGATTGTCGAATGGAAGCTGCAGCTGCGGCTGTAGCTCTCAAGCAACTAGGCAACGCTCTAGCTACTGGATCTAATGTTGATGAAAAATACGCACAAGGGCGTTGTTTATCACCAAATTTCTGCGTTAAAACACTCAATGCACAACCTTCTCTCTCGTGGACATAGAGCGTGAATGGCTTACTGTAGTCGGGTGTACCCAATACAGGTGCTGAACACAGTGCATTTCGTAACTCAGAAAAACTCTGCTGACATTCTGCAGACCATGGTACCGGACTCGGAACATTTTTCCCAGTCAAAGCTACCAATGGTTTTGCTAAAAGAGAAAAATTTGGGATCCATTGCCTACAATATGAGGTAATACCTAAAAAGGCACGTACTTCTCTCTGCGTGCTAGGAACATTCATCTGTGTAATTGCTTTTATTCTCTCTGGGGTCAACTTCCTTCCCTCCTTTGACAAGAGATGACCTAGGTAGGTCACTTCTTGGCAGCAGTATTGCATTTTTGAAGGTGACACCTTGTGATTCAAATCTGATAAGTGATGCAATAAAGAAATCGTAGCTGTTTTGCAAGTTTCCTTGTCATCGGCAGCCACTAGAAGATCATCAACATACTGTACTAAAGCAGAACCACGAGGAAGTACGAAGGAATCTAACTGACTTTTTAATGCTTGACTGTAAATGGATGGGCTTTCACAATAACCTTGTGGAGCGCGTTTAAATCTAAAACTTCGTCCTCCTAGAGAAAAACCGAAAATATCTCTGCTTTCCTCGGCTATCGGAATGCTGAAAAAGGCATTTTTCAAGTCGACAACTGAAAACCATGCTGCTGTAGCGGGGATCAACGTTAACAATGCAGTAATGTCTGGTACCACAGGAAACTGTGGGATCACAATTTTATTAACCTCTCTAAGATCAATTACGAACCTATATACTGGAGGCTTTGTAGGGTCAGTTCGTTTCAAAATAGGCAGTACAGGACTATTACAGACATTACCTCTAGTCTCTTCTACAACATCTTTCTTGATCAGGTCTTGTACTATCAGTAGGAGCGCACGCTCACCTTCACTAGAGATTCTGTATTGTGGAATTCGTGGAAGTTTGACATTTGCTTTCAAAGTTACTACATAGGGTGGAATTTCCAAGAGACCTACATCATTAGGACCAGTCGCCCAAAGAGTATCAGGGAGTGAACGCAGCTCTGGTGGGAGCGCATCCATCGACAAGTACATCGGGGAGATGATTCTTTTACCCAACGTAAGCTGTACTCCTGCTGGAGAACAGTACAGTGTCGCGTACAGGCGTTTTAACAAGTCTAAACCAAGCAGATTTTCGTTACAACCTGTCGTCAAAATCAGGGGTGCTTTCAAATGACGGGGTCCAACAGAAATAGACAAAGGACCAGAAACAGGGTTGTGAACAGGGGCGCCCGAAAAACCTACTGAAACGTTTGTTGAGCCAGACAAAGGTGCGCCAGGGAGTTTCGCATGTATGATAGAACTTTTTGCTGCACCAGTATCCAACAGAAACGGTTCGACTATACCTGATGTTGCTACTGCGACATAAGGTCCACTCTGATCTACTGGTACTGATACTACTCCCTCTCTTTGTCCATGGCTGTCCTAGTATTCACTTTGCTGAATTTCCTCACTAGTTTCATAATAGTCTTCGACATGATACTGTGGAGACCTATTCTGTTGGGCAGATTGTCCATTTCGCTGATCGAAATAATTAGAGGGGCGATCACTCGTCTGCGGAGGCATAGCACCTCGTCCTCGACCTCTAGAGTTTTGCATAGAACTACCACGACCTCTCTGAGCTGCCGCATCATTATTTTGCGCCCGAACTGGACACTCACTTTTGTAATGACCTTCCTTTTTGCAATAAGCACACTGATTCCACTGGTATTGTGGCCTTTGAAAATTATAATCCGTTCTTTGATATGACCCTTGCTGCATATTAGTTTGATTCGTGCGAGGCGGATAAGCTTGCTGTAAAAGTACTTTAGTTTTTAAATCTTTCGTCTTTTTATCTGATTTCTCCTTCTCTTCTTTATCCCTATTTTCGTAGTATTGAGCAGTCGCAAGTATTTGCGCAGTCGTAGAGACAGCCCACGCACTTTCAGAATTCTTCAATTTACTACTAAGTTCTGGCAACAGATTGTGCACAAATTTATCGACAAATAATCTCTGGCCCCCTTCTGTGCTCATATCCTGACCACTATGATCTACGAAAGTCTCTTCGAATCTTGTGAAAAAGTCGGAGACGCTTTCGTCTTTCTTTTGTTTGCATGCGGACAATTTATCCCAGTTAACGCGTAATGCAGGCATTAAGGTTTTCATTAAATCGATTATTCTACCAGGCAAATTAGCAATTAGGGGTTCTGGTTTGGAACCACCTATTTGTTGACCATCCGCTGCAATTATAGCTGCCCAGTCACCACCTAGGGCAACTGGATGATTCTCTTTACGAATTTTAGCCCAAATTGGTTGCGGTACTACATTACCAAATAGCAGATCTATGTCAGCAAGATTCAATACACAAGCGTCAACTGTTTGAGCCAACTCTTTGTAGTACCCTGCAGGATTTTTACGCGGATCTGGCAAGGCCTGTTTCACTGCTAACACTTCAGCTCGCTTCCATGGAATATGTATCCATACTCTCTGGAATTGTGCCGGAGCGGCTGCAATACCAAGGTTTACATCAGCTTGCACAGCTTCACGCCAAATTGGTGGAACCTCTCTCATTGGATATTGACGATTTCGTTTCGTACTACGTTTCTCTAACTCTCTCGGTGAAAGAAGGGATGAGTCGGATCTATAACTTAAAACCAGTTCCATCGCTTCTTTTATATTCTGTCCAACTATCATACCTGTAGCAAACTCTTTCTGAACATTAATTAATTCTCCTAGATTTGATTCAGGGTCATCCTCTTCCAATTCCTCACGTAGAAGGAAACACATTTCATCGAACACATATCGTTGTGTCGGTTCGTTCCATTGCATAAATGTATCTAATACATTTTGTACATTATATCTTCCAACTTTCGAAACCCATCTAAGAGCAGTGGAATCTAGTATTCCTCTTTCTTCAGTACTGGGAAGCTGACTACGCCTCTGCACAGAGTCAGGGGTAGGAGTCTTAATCAGAGTTTTATAGAAGGGAGATAGAATATTAGAGACAGAATCAGTGATTCTTCGACGAACAGAAAGCGGAGTCATAATATTAGCAGAGGCAGTGAATAGAGTAGCAGTTGGAACAGATAGATTAGGAACAGTAGGAGTAGTAGGCAAGATAGCTTGTGAACTAGCAGGTGTGAGCGACACAGGCATAGGTAAAGAAGTCGGCAACCCTAGAAGAGGGGTTGTCGAAGGAACATTAATATTGACCACAGGAGGTACAGGAACTTGATTCAGGGGAGCGAGAACAGGGACACCAGGTTGTCCAGCAACCGGTAATTGAACATTCGGTATAGGCGGAGCCGTAGCACCCTGTGCATACGGTGGGGGTGATCGTAACAAGTAAGACAACAGGGGATCCTTTTCAGGGTCCTCTACTATCTTAGTCGTACTCGTTGGCAAAGCAGGATAGCACTTGTCTATCGCTAAATTACGCTCTCTATTGGCCACCTCCATCGCTTTTTCAGACTCGTTGAGTTGCAGCTGCCTAGCAGACTGTTCTAAAGTCAACTCTTGCTCTTTCTGTTCTTTCTTCAACTTTTTAATTTCTCTCTGTTTAGATTCTTTTCGCCAATAACGGAAAGAATCAAACATTGCCGGCCGGGCTTTCTTCTTAAATAACCTTTTTTCTAGATTATCGAGAACTTCAGGTTCAAAACTACCATGTAGTGGCCAACTAAGGACACCATCTTTCTCTGTGAAGCGGATCCATACCTCGTTATAAGAGATAGGGCCCACACCAAATTTGCAATATAGATCATAAAGGGGAGTTCCAATCGGAGGAACCAAACACGAGTCCTCCAACCGGGAATCACTGTTGCAACTCAAACAAGACAACATACAATATTTCCGACTTACCATTTTATAATCCGGAACACAAGACAAACAAGACACAAACAGAAAAGATGCGCACTCGAACCACGAACGTAGGCCTACCAGAACTGACAAATGTATCGATACCTGAACTGAACAGAATGATTATCGTAACCAGAATAACCAGTGATAATCTTACAGAACTGAACTGAACTGAGAACTAAAAGGATTATCCAAACAGGAGCAACCCTCACAAAAATAACCAACTAGCAACCACTAAATACTTAACTGAGGCACTGAAGACGTCACCAAGGAGAAACCCGTCACGTTTCGCCGTACTGAGGACTGCACCTCGGGTCCAAGACAGGGCGACGGTCAAGGCAACGGAGCACTGCAGCCGTCTGAACGGGAACCCTCGTGGAAGAGGACGTCGGGGCCACTTTTGCGATATGCCGGGATCGATGAAGTGGGGCGCCTCCCTCTGAAATCTTCACACGAAGCTCCTCGAATTCTTCAGGCTTTTGGACCGGTACCGAATGACGTCGCCCCACGTTGGGCGCCAATTGGAGTTCTGGACTTTTTGGTACCGTCCAGAGGTGTCAGGGACAACACCCGAAGACCCCGGAGTTCAACCTGTCTTGGTGCACAAACAAACAGAAACACGGGCTTCTCGATGGTGGCGTCAAAGACCAAAGGTTTATTACTGCAGGGACACAGAAGTCACAGAAACTGCACACGGGCAGTGTCTAGGAGCCTGTTCGATTTGTACAAAGAGGGTTGTTCCTTATATACTAAATATTCTGCTCGGGGCAAATTCTTTACATGTTACCACAGTTCTAAACATTCGTGTCTTAAACAATAAATATTTGGCGTTGCACAGGAATCGTCAACAGTATCTGATGTCAAAACATTACGAATGAAGGGTTCCCACTAGTCCATCATAATCCCATGTCAATTCTTCATTCAAGACCCGGACCGCCTCATCGTAAATTTCGTTACCTCCCCCTAATAAAGGCCCAGAAGGAAAGGAGCAGAGCCAGGTGTAGAAGATAGAAAGACAGGATAAGAAATGTTTGTGGGTCGTAAATGGGCACGGTTACCAGCTTCAGCCGCCTAATCATGATCAGGCCAACGAACACAAGAACCAGTATAGCAGGACTGGCCTCAGGCTGGGGAGGCCGCTCTTGCCGAGTCATGCTGCCACAGCGTTGCTGGCCTAAGGTGCACGTGTCACTAGCAAGGTGAATCGCCGGTTAAAGCCTACGTGTCCTTAAATAAAAAGAGGTCATTGCGTGTCCATTGACTATGTGAGGGCAAGGAATACAAAATGGCTTCCGTGTTCTAAGATGGATGCCATGGGTAAAACACAATTGTGTTGGTAACAGGAGTGCTCTTGCTCGTAGCATAGCGAAAACACCAGGATATACTAAATGGATCATTTGCGGTCCACTGATACCAAAATTATGTATTTACGACAATGTTACAAACACGAGTAAAATCGTCACGGAACCTCAGAATACCAGTGAAATTTGAAGTAAGCATGTACCATGAACTGCATTGACCAGAATGCTAAGGGGCGAACTGTGCAGGGAGGTGAAGCAGTGTGCTCACACTCCCTGTTTGAAAAGTCTCCCTTGAGCCATTAAGCTGACGAGCTTGTGGAGATGCACCTGTCTGCCTGTGAGAGGTACTGAGACCTAAAAAGATTGTGGCAGCCTGCTCAGCAACCCCAAATAAAATTTGTTTTTATCTGTACTGATGACGGATTACATCCAGAAACACGTGTCTACAGATTTACAGCACTAACCTGCACCAACTTTGGTGGAATACTCAAGTGAACTTTGAAGTAAGCATGTACCATGAACTGCATTGACCAGAATGCTAAAGCGCGAATTGTGCTGGGAGGTGAAGCAGTGTGCTCACACCCCTTCCTGTTTGAATAGACGTCCTTGAGCCATTGAGCCTACGAGCTTGTGGAGATGCACCTCTGCGCCTGTGAGAGGTTCTGAGACCTGATAAGATTATGGCAGCCTGCTCAGTAACCCCAAATAAAATTCGTTTTTATCTGTACTGATGACAGATGATATCCAGAAACACTTGTTTACAGATTTACAGCACCAACCTGAACCAACTTGGGTGGAATACTCCAGTGAAATTTGAAGTAAGCATGTACCATGAACGGCATTAACGAGAATGCTAAGGGCGAACTGTGCTGGGAGGTGAAGCAGTGTGCTCCCACCCCTTCCTCTTGTACAATAAAAACATGTAAAGTGAGGAATCAGAGTTAACAAGTAAGATTTTAGCATAACAAAGGTGGTCTTTAGATGCTTGTTCCAAGTGAAGAGGTAGAAACTGCATGTGCTCCTGCATAATCTACTAGCTGGCCCAACCTTTATTCTCCTGTGTGAGTGAGAATATATTTGAGTACACTCACTGTTCAACCAAACCCAGTGAAGTAGTTACAATGCGGATCAACAAAAGGTTAGGCAAAGTAAAAAAAAACAGAATGGCACTGTTATCCACTCAATGTGTGAACTTACAACCCCATAGCAGAAACAGGAAATGTTGGATTTGCTTCTCTCATTGCTACATGTTCCCCAGTTAAAGTGACTACCAACGCATGTTTAGCTCTCCTGGTCTCTGAAAAAAATTAAACTAAGGCGGACAAAGGAGCAAAAATTAAATGAATGGTAAACACATTTATCTTTTTTTTTAATTAAAGCATTTAGTACATAAATTCATTACAAAAAATTCAGGTAAAAAGATCTCATCAAAGATGATGTGTCGAGTTAAAAATGTATTCACTGTATTTCTTAAAGCAATGGACGGAAATGACACTACTAAGATAGCCAGTTCACTAGAATTTCTTTACATACTAATCATGATCCTATATCGTTTCGCAGTTTTCTTCTACAGAGATACACAAATAGCATAGACAGTTTCCCTGTCAAACTGCTCCTAATTGAACTGCATCATCCAGATGGTGCTGTAAAGCTTAAATGTCCGCATCTATTCTATCATGCATGGTTACTGGACGCTGAGCGTACCCAACTTTGACTAGCTTAACTGTCCATTACGTTTTGCAAGTTAAGATGTAAGCTAATTGCTAGCAATCAGCATTTTTTTTAAATTAAACACACATCAAACAGCGGCTTTATGTGTCCAATGAATAATATTTGTTTCTTTATTAATTTTGCTTATTTTCATGATTGTATATATTTTCTTCTTTAACATAGTTTTCAACTATTATCAAGGGAGACTACCAGACAAGAACTTTCTGTAATTCTCATAAATAAAAAATTATACTTCATTCCAAGACCAGGAAATTCCATAGATGCAAGGAAAATGTTTAATACGACAAACATTTTCTTTGTCATAGAGTCATAAATTAACCTTTCCATGGGATGTTAAGCCAGTTTATTATCCACTTTCATTGTAAAATATTATTCTTATTTTTTATTATTAAGTTTGTATTTGCCTTATTACTTGAGCTACATTCTCATGACGAGTTCTCCCTTAATTCTTTTGGGGCTGGTCTATCCAGTTGCTAGCACCTTCAGAATTACAAGGTCTGTGGTTTTACTGAAGGCCTGGTATTTTCACCCTGGAAACTTCTCCTGCTCCAAGTACAGGATCTTGACTTAAGGAATATGGAAAAATTAAGAAATATAATGGCAAATGAGCACAAAATGTTGTGTGTAATTCCCCATTACATACTGAAGTTTAAGGGTCCTACTCATACTCCACAGCACCCTGAAATTATCTGTACTTGGTGTCAGCAGATCTCGGGGTGGGGGGGGGGTGTTAGGAGGGCAAAGTAAGTCGGAACCTTGCCGGGGCACCATGATGAGGACCCTAATGTTACCCTACTTTGAAAAAAATGGCACAACTAATTGGAGGAAAGCAGGTCACCTTTTGTCTGCATTACCTGTGGAGACAGCTCAGGGGTTTGCAGTGTGTAATGTGAGTGAATCTTTACTCAGCTTTTAAGAAGACGAGGCACTAAAACCTGCCCTTTGAATCCATGCACTATTACTGGGGGCAAAGATACCACAACAAAAGTGTCTTGAATAACAGAAAAAGTAGTAAATGCCTACACCTCAGCATGACCAATATTTAAGTATTTTCCCATACTTAAACAATGTACAGAAAATGCCAGGAAAATGTACAAATTGTTTTGATTTCCATATGTGCATTCCTTTTTCACATAACCTTGTTTTCAGAAAATCAACAGGTGTAGGACTAGTCAAAATGCCCATTTTTTAATGTGAACAATTGCTTCATCTGCATCTCCTTAAAGAGGAATGTGATGCAGTCACTTTACCACACTTACTCTACCAAACTAGATTGTTTAGGTGTAATTTTAAAATTTCACTTCAATCTTCCACACAGGAAGTGACATCACTTCATTTCCAGTCACCCATCTGCACAGGAAGTGACACCACTGTTTTTCCTGTCACATCTCTCCACATGGAATGACATCACATGTTTTACCATCATCCAGCTGCACAGGAAGTGACATAACTGGTTACCTAATAAATATGGCTTCAGAATCCAAACATCAGCCCGCTGCACTGGAATTGACACCACTGTATTTCCCATCAGCCATCTGCACAGAAAGTAATGTCACAGCATTTCCTATCATCCAGCTGCAAAAAAAAGTGACCACAGGATTTACCATTACCCATATGCACGTGAAGTGACATCACTGGCTTCCAGTCAAAAAATAAATGCCTTTAAAAGAAGAATCCAAGCAAGAGAACTTCATTTCATATAATCCATCTGCACAGGAAGTGACACAATTTCCCATGATTCCTATGCACTGGAACTGGCATCACTGGATTTCCCATCATCCATTTTCACAGGAAGTGACATCCATACTTCGGTCAGCTCTTCAAGGTGCCCGATTGCCCGGTCATCCCCAAAAACCAAGTAACATATAATCATGTACACATTAACATATAAGCATGTGCATAATCCAGAACCCTATACCCCACTCCCCATAATCACAACCAGATGTATTCAACACAGACACTCCCATAACATTCACAGATCACAAAGATCCAACTTCGTATGCATCCCACTACCTACAACATACTCTCAAACTACAGAACACACATTTGCTTATCAACCCTGCAGTACTCCACGCACCATACATCACAGACCTCCTCCCCTATCACAAGTTTAACACCCTCTTCATTACAGAAACATGTTTTATGGCATATCCACATACATCCTTAATGTCTTTCTTCCCACAGGCTACAGCATCTATCATGTGGGCCATGCACATATGAAGGGAGGCAGCCTTGCTGGCATCGATTAGTCCTGTACCATAGCCAAGCAAGTAACGCTTAACTCCATGGAGCCTGCTGACATGCCATTTCCTACTCTCTGCACCTCAGACTACCACTTTCCATCCCATCCACAGACCTCGCAAACAAAATAAAAACTTCATTGATGAACACTGAAATTTCCTCATCACCTAGTCCATCCCACATTATCCCACCACCTTCTTGAGTGATTTCAACCTCTGAAACAATACAAGCTCAAACAATGCAAGAGACACCCTCTTCAACCTCATTGATAATCTGGATGTGGTAAAAAATTGAACACAGCCCGCACACTCCACAGGCCATATCCTCAACCTTGTCTTCTAAACATCCAAACAATCCAATGCAAACCACCTATACCTCTGGACTGATCACTTTGCCATCCGTATCTCCATGTTAAGCACCCTACCAACAAACCAATGGCAACACAAAAGAGAACACCAATCCTTTAGATCCATCAAAGACTTCTCCAGAGACAGGCTAATGATTGATCTCATCTCTTATATTATCAACTCCACACCAGATGTCACAACCCTTCTAAACATCTTCAACAAGTTGTAGAATGCTATTTGAACATCCCAACCCTAACTATAGCACAGAGAACAAAGTCAAAGCCCTCAGCACCATGGTTCTCCAAATATCTCGCTGGCAAAGAATGATCCTTCCACAGACAGGAAAAAAGTGGATGAAAAACAGAACTCCCTAGGCCCTCTTGTTGCTGAAGTTCCTCTGCCCAACATGCCAATTCATCACATTAGCCAAAGCAAAGTACTATGCCAACATTGTCAATGAAGTCACCAATAGAAGCAGAATTCTGTTCGTGACAATAAAGCACTACATCAACTCCTTACCAAGCCAAGCTATTCCTCACTCCACAGAAAAGTGCAATGCTATCAAACCCTTCTTCAGAAATAAAATATTAAAGAGCTTACAGGACATCTTTGACACTGAGGGGCATATTCACCAGAAACTGGCGGTGAGCGGTGTTACGCCAAAATTGGTCATGCCATGCTCTTACAGTTTCAAAAAGCAGGGATGCACCATACTCATGAGAACACGGAGCTCCTGCATTCCCCTTAGTGATGGCACAACAAAATCTGCCCAGTGCCAGTCCAGGCACCTTTGCGCCACGTTGCAAGGGTGTCTGCACTGCAGGGCAATTGTTTATATGCAAGAAGGAATACCTTTCTGCACATACAGAATCTTTAAAGCGATACTCTCTGCCTATGTGAGTTGCAGAATGCAGCACAAATAGAAAGAGCAAAATACAAGGCGAAATAAAACATTTCTCATTGTATTGCCTGCTTAAGACCAGCTATTTCCTGGCAGTATTTTTGATGCTGCCCAATACTTTGTAAATATGGGGCAGCGCCAAAAAGCAATGGTTGTTGCAGCGTAACACCACTGCAACACCCATTACACACAACTTTCAAGCTAAGTGCTACGTGAATATGGGCATTATTTACAAGGCGGAGTTAAGCCACGTTAAGTGGCATAACATCGCCTTGTAAATAAGGAAAAGGAGGTAACACCACCAGAATGTCAAAAGAAATGACATTCTGGTGACGTTAACTCCTTGTAAATATGCCCCTAAGCCTCTTTCAATTCTTACACCCACCCCTTCTCAGAGAATCCATACTTGTCAGCCCTCTAAGATCTATCTCTCTCAAATATCACTGACATACTCAGTTCCCCTCAAAAACTTTTCCTATGAGCATGATTACCATCGCCATTCATCAAAACTCACTCTGGGTTGCTCTCTAATCACTAGTTATCATTGTCAATGCCTCCCTCTCCTGAGGCATCTTCCTAGAAGTTGTCAAAACATGAAAGATCTTGCCTCTCTTAAATAAGCCTACTTGACACTGATGGCCATGCCAGCTACTGACCCATCAATCGCCTAGCATTCATAGGCAAGGTCATTGAAAAAGCAGTCTATGTTCAACTCCAAGATCACATCAGTTCTAACTATCTTCTGCACAACCACCTATCTGGCTAAAAATCACATCACCCCCATCCAGATGGAACTCCCTTGGCTCCTCTTACTAACCCACACCATCTTCAAAACCCGCTGCATTATTTACAAAGTTATATAGATCAGCACCCCGCTTACTTTGCCGACAGCCTTCAATCTCTGGTGGATCTTGCCACACAAACAGCAAAAATGCCATTAGACTGTAGACGAAGGAGTGTAAAAAAGAAACAAGACAGTGTGCCTTTTTCATTTAAATATCCGGAAACCGGATCAGCATACCACATCCATCAGGATATCCCCACCACTGCTCCAAGTTTGGAAAGATTTGAACACTCACCTATTTAAAAAATACATCACAATGTAATATCTCCCCATAACCGAGCTTCTTTTTCTCTTCCTTGTTGATTTTATGATTCTCTTTGACAATTTACAACAATCGTCTGTTTTTGACTAGGGTTGGACTATAGAAATTCCATATACGTATATACGTACATACATATTTACATACATACATAGAATTGCATAAATTGTGGGCATTCCATTGAAATTGTTTGCCAATATCTGCACAGATACATCTTTGTGAGTTTAAAACATTGATATTAAATGCAATATTTCAATTTTCTAAGACCAATGACTGCTGTAAATACAAAGATAATTTATTTGGGTAATGCTGCTTATTGCCCATGCAATGAAAAACAGCCGGATACGTTTGTGCAGACTTCTTCATTTAAAAGTTCAAACGTAAAGGTACACTGGTTCAGGTACTTATTCACAAATAAAGCTGCCAGAGTGTAATAAACGGTGTCTGGACAAAATATTGATTTAAAAAAATTACGAGACAGAAATATACTCAAGTAAATATCGTGGCACACAAATATTGTGATGTACAAATCTTATTGGCAAGAATATCATTTTTTGAGTCAAGTAATATTGTTGTAAAAAATATTGATGTTGTTAATTTCGTTTTCACTGAGATAGTGTTGACAAATATATAGTTTTTTAAATATTTTAATATGTTTGAGTTGATACATTAATCTGATGTGTTAACATTGTTAATATAATGTAATTAATTGTTTTTCAAATATAGCTTGTAATGTTAAGTTATTTAGAAACATTTTTAAAAATTTGAATAGTACTTTGTAATGTCTGAGTTTGAGGTTGTTTTTTGTAGGGGGATAGGCTAGGAAGTTAATTAGGTAATAATTAAGAAGTATTTAATTCATTGTATTCAGCTATAAGATTGAAATTCATTAAGTAATTTATGTAATGCTGGTGTATTTTGTTATATGGTATTTGTGGGCTGTAAAGTTTGTAGGGGTATAGGGTGGGACGTTCATTATGTAATAATTAATTAGCAATTACAATTGTAGATAGATAGATAGATAGATAGATAGATAGATAGATAGATAGATAGATAGATAGATAGATAGATAGATAGATAAAGTCCCAGTGGATAAACAAAGAAAAGGGAAAAAAGCAAAACAAATGCAAGGATATCTTAGCTCTGTTGCATTGAATGGCTCTCCCTATAAAATTAGGAACATAGGAAGTGAAGTCAATCAAGCCCCAGTGGAAAACATAGGAAGAATCATATCTACGCTCTCCTGCCATAAAGAAATATGGGACCCTATCTCTGTACAAAATAAGAAGAAATATAAAACAATTAATTTTAACCAAATTTACATGACATAAACACTGTAACAAAACTGTACATCTTATCCACAAAAGCAGAAAGAAAATCTGATTCAAAACTTCACATTGGCTCATTAAAAGTGCAAAAAGACCATCATATACATGTTTTCACCAATCACACAAATGTCCTTGCAACTCTTCTTTTGTATTCAATTCATTCAGGTTTCAGTGCCTAGCTCCAGAATGCATCTTGATTCAAACTGTCTGAGAGCCACAACTATGGCAAAACAAAACAAGCATTGTTAAAACTAAATGGTAGACAGACAACTCTAGTCCTATGTCAATACCTGGTTGGAATGTTTCTGCCTGCTAGCATGTATAGTACTGACCTCGCCGGACACACACTCGACGTCATCTTCTCGTCCAGCAAAGACATCACCTTCAGCCACGCCACTGGACTCCACTGGATGGACCACAGCTGCATCCACTTCACCTTCAGAAGAACCACGGTCCACCACCACCAGCAACAGGCTGCACGAAGAAGCTGGAACAAGATCACAGCCGACCAACTTGCCGCATCCCTGAGCCAGCACCCTCCCGCCAGCTCAGCGAACCCCAGCCAAGCCGCCGACAACCTCACGAAATGGATCTGCACCTGCGCGGACGAACTCGCCCCCCTGAGGACCCCGCCCAGCAGACCCGGAAGCAAGAAGGCCCCGTGGTTCACCGACGAACTCAAGAGCTCCAAGAAGAACTGCCGTGCCCTCGAGAAAGCATGGAGAAGAGACCCAACACCGGACAACATGACCACCCTCAAGCTCGCCAACCGAAAGCACCATCAATTGATCCACGCCACCAAGAAAACAGCATTCAAGGACCGGCTGGACAACAACGCACACAACAGCAAGGAACTCTGCAACATCGTGAGAGAGCTCTCCAACCCCAACGCCGGAATCAACGACATCACCCCGTCGCAAGACCTCTGCAACTCCCTCGCCTCCTACTTCCACAACAAGATCGCTGACATACACAACAGCTTCAGCACACAAACAACGCTCCCCACGACCGCACCAAAGCCCCCCACCACCACCCTCAACGCCTGGACACCGATCAACCTCGAAGACACCATCCGCACGATGAACTCCATCCACTCCGGATCTCCAACCGACCCCTGCCCTCACCACGTCTTCAACAAGGCCGACGCTGTCATCGCACCCCACCTGCGGGACATCATCAACACCTCCTTCGACACTGCTACCTTCCCTGAGAGCTGGAAGCACGCCGAACTCAGCGCTCTACTAAAGAAACCAACGGCGGACCCCACCGAACTCAAGAACTACCGCCCCATCTCGCTCCTCCCGTTTCCAGCCAAAGTCATCGAGAAGACCGTCAACAAGCAACTGGCAGCCTTCCTCGAGACGACTGGATCCCTCGACCCATCTCAGTCAGGCTTCTGGGCCAACCACAGCACCGAGACCGCCCTCATCGCTGCCACCGACGACATTGCTGGACAACGGAGAAACAGCGGCCCTCATCCTCCTGGACCTCTCCGCGGCATTCGACACTATCTGCCACCGCACCCTAGTGCAGCGCCTCAGCAACGTCGGAATCGAGGAGAAAGCACTGGAATGGATCACCTCCTTCCTCGCCGGAAGGACACAGAGAGTCCGCCTGCCCCCATTCAGATCAGAAGCCACGGAAGTCATCTGCGGCGTTCCCCAAGGCTCCTCGCTCAGCCCCACCCTCTTCAACGTCTACATGAGCCCCCTTGCAACCATTGCACGCCAACACAACCTGAACATCATCTCCTACGCCGATGACACCCAGCTGATCCTCTCCCTGACCAACGACCCTGCCACCGCCAGAGCCAACCTACACGAAGGGATGAAAGACGTGGCCGAGTGGATGACGACCAGCCGCCTGAAACTGAACACAGACAAGACGGAAGTCCTCATCCTGGGCTCCTCACCCTCCGCCTGGGACGACTCCTGGTGGCCCCCCGCCCTGGGCAACGCACCCAAACCGACAGACCACGCACGCAACCTGGGCTTCATCCTGGACTCCTCCCTCTCCATGACCAGACAAGTCAACGCCACCTCCTCGTCCTGTTTCAACATCCTGCGCATGCTACGTATGATCTTCTGGTGGATCCCCACCGAGACCAGGAAGACGGTCACCCAGGCCCTCGTTACCAGCCGACTGGACTACGGCAACGCCCTCTACGCCGGAACCACCGCCAAGCTCCAGAAGAGACTCCAGCGGATCCAGAACGCCTCGGCGAGACTCATCCTCGACGTCCCCAGACGAAGCCACATCTCCAGACACCTGAGAGACCTGCACTGGCTCCCGATCAACAAAAGAATCACCTTCCGGCTCCTCACCCACGCACACAAAGCCCTACACAACCAAGGCCCGACCTACCTCAACAGCCGCCTCAACTTCTATGCTCCCAAACGCCATCTCCGCTCGACCAATCATGCCCTCGCAGCCGTCCCCCGCATCCGCAGAGCGACAACAGGACGAAGGTCCTTCTCCCACCTGGCCGCCAAGACTTGGAACTCCCTCCCGACCGACCTACGCCTGACCCAAGACCACCTCTCCTTCAGGAAGAAGCTCAAGACCTGGCAGTTCGAGCAATAGCGGACATCCCCCCCCCCGAAAGCGCCTTGAGACCCTCCGGGTGAGTAGTGCGCGGTATAAATGCCTATGATTGATTGATTGATTGATTGATTCATCATCTCCTTCCAGAATTACAGGTAACTTTGAACTTATGTTATGAAATGTCAAGCTTGAATGAATTTCCTCCATCTGTTGACTTTGAGAGTTGTTTTGAATAATTATTTTTTCCGTTACTGTCTCCTTTAAGTAGCAAGTTCTACATATGTATAACTGTATTCTTGTCTTAAATTATCATCTCAACGTTTTGCATATTATATCTTTTGGTTCACCATATCCGCACCTTGAATTTTACCTCCCCTTAAGTCTGAAGGCTGAGAAACTGCTTCAGACCCCACATACAATTGATAATCATCCACTCAGTTCACAGGTATTGTAAGTGTCAAACTTCTGATACATCGGAAACCAGTCCAGTTTCCAAAATGGAAATTGCATGGACACTGCTACACTGAAACAACCTGAAGATGTCCTCCACATTCTTGATGGGTCAGAGGCTTTCCTCCTCACCTTATTCCCTGGGTAGCGTTCAACACTGTCAACAATCGTAAATTGCACAACACTTTAAAAGCCTGAAGGGGCTTTTGAAATAAAGTACTAAACTGGTTCTCTCTCCTCATTGTTGTTACACAGCAACCTAAGTGTGAATATATAAAATCATACATCATAATTGGCACTCAAGTCTTGTGATGTCCCTCAAAGTTCCATCCTCCCCCGAATTTTGTTCAATTTATTTAGAAAACTTTGCAAATGCATATATCTGAAAAAGATGCAATAAACATATGAGTCACAACTATAACTAAACATATTTTCCATACATTTAACCCACATCCTCCAGATGTGTCTAAATCATGTCAAAACTGAATGGCTGAACATTTCCTGAGGCAAAGCCCAGAAAATATTGAATGATTCATAATTTCTCTCAGACCCAAGTAAAACACTGACTCTGGTTTACTGGAGGAACTAAAGTGGGCGGTTTCTCCTCCTTTCAATGATTGATAGTAAAATCATTAGACTTTATCTGGAAAAACACTTGAGGTAATTCCACATATAAATAAACTGGCACAGTTACATTCCTAATGAAAGACCTCACTGCTTACATGCCATTCATTCAAGGATCCCACTGTCTTCACTCCCAACCATCAAGGTGGTCTTTCAGCTCACAGCAGAATTTATCTTGGGCAAGAAGAAAAACTCAACAACACATCATTGATCTTATGAGAGCTTCACTGGCTATTGTTGAAAGAATATGTTCAAAATGGACTGCCTGGATTATAAAATCATTAATTTGAAATCTGACCAACGTACTGAGCATACATGAGGTTAATAAAATGTAAGGAGCAAAACCTCATTGTAGCTTGAAAGTCCTAAATTCAGTTTATGTAGTCAACGCTGGATTTTTCAAGATGACATTACTAGCAAGGAGCTTACTGACGCTAAGTATTTGATAAAGCTGCATTAATTGTTTATTTTCTGTGAGCATAGGAAGCCAACCTGAACTCTGTGGAACTCCTGAAATTCATGATACTTAAACAGCATGCTTTGGGTATTTGTTAGAGGGGAACCTCACTTCAAGCAGCGACAAACACCTTTTAAAAGTAAATAGCTGGATTGGCCAAAGGCCCTCATAAACAGAATGAACAATACATGGAGTGTGGTGGTGTGTGAGGTCCAGCTGAGATCCTAATACAGAAACCAGGATATGATGAAAATATGTATTTGGAGCTTCATCAGCAAGCACAATGCATGGTTAGTTTCAAGATATTTACATTACACAACAAAGGGACTGGCCCACCATGAGATGCTTTTGACCATGTATAAAAGCTGTCATTAGATTCCGTGCCTCCATCTTCGAAAACGTTACATTCTAGCCACCAGATGAGAGCTCCATTACTCTATAAAGGCACACATCTGTATCACAATCTTGGGTTCTCCTTTAATCCAACTCAACTGAGCTCTAACTACAAAGCTGGTATTTCTCCTTCACATTTTTCTAATGGCTCAGCAACTTTATCTTTGCTCCTGACATCTAGTGTGACTGTGGGTCACAAGATCAAATAATGACGGGATCAATTGATCATGTTCTTCTTCCTTGGTCAGTAAATTGAGTATAAATGAAATGGATAATAGAATACTTAAACATAGTAAAACTATGGCACAATATAAAAACAAGTTATTCTCCACCGCACATAGACTTTCATAGTACGCTACACAGTGAAAGAAAAGTAATTATTATTGATGTTTCCCCAAGATAAAGAGATATGGCCATAAAGTTGTTACGTTTTGTATTTGGTTACTGCCACAAAACACTTCCCTATCATTTTAAACACTCTGTTCCACTTATTCACAATATGGGCATTACTAGCGGAAGTCATCATTGTTTGCTACAAAACACAGTCCACCATGCCAAACTGACAGGTTCAATGTATGTTATATCTGACATTCTGAAACTAAGGGTTACTGTTTGTGGCAATAATTGTACATATTGCATGCAGTGCTCATCTCCCCACACTCATAGGTAATCAAAAATATTGCAGAGCACTGGAGCTTAAGGCTTTTTCTGTACTAGGATGGTCCTCCAAGCATAGTGTGACACAAGACCAATGAGCTGCATCCCCATACAAAGATGGCTCCTGGGGGTTATGTGTCAGAATGTCACATGCAGAAATATCAGTTACATTAGTATAATCACATTGGGTCTAGATTTCCTTTTATGAACACCAATGGGCTGATATTTTTGTAAACAATATTAAGGACACAATATTTATCATTTAACACCAAGGAGGGGAGGGGGTCAATACATGTGCTTCACCACCTGAACCCCCTAATCAATAATGTAAACAAATAGAGGGGTGGGGAGAAAGAAATTCAAACCAGACAGAGACACAGGGCTGGGAAAAATCAAGATTTTTGGAAAAAACTGCCCTCACTCACACACAATGTGTGTGACATGCTTCATCATCAGGTCTACTTACAATACGCTCCCGTGTAGCCACGCAGGGTGCGGAGCATAGGGAGGGGGAAACACATAAAACACTCAAGACAAACACAGATCAACACAAAACTGACAAACAGTGATCACACCAATGAGTGTTGTCCCTAAGGACTGGGTGGGTGGTAGACATAAAGTGCAGTTAGGTAGTGCTCATTAAAACTGGCTCCTGGATACCCCTTAGTACTTTATTCATGGGTTCCAGGGTCAGGATTAAAAGATATGAAGGATGGCTAAGTGTTTAGGCAGGAGGTCAAGATCCTAAAACACTCCTCCTTATACTGCGATAGTCAACATGTTTCCACCGTATTAAAGTGCCCTCAATTACATAGGTCACGTCGGTCTTCTTCAGGACAGTCTATCTGTCCCAGTCCTTATTTCCCTCGTACCTTAATCTGGTAATTTGTCAGAGGGAGACCACGTGGAGGGTACGTCCACACCCGTGGATTATTGTTACGAGTCTATTGTTTCTTAAGGCTCAAATTGGCGTCAGGCGGGTGGAGTCCCAAAGAACACAACTGTTCTGGTGGGAATCTCCAGCATACGTGGTGCCTGCCGTCCGAAACGCCGTCTGACACAATATTTATGTCAGACGATGTTCTGACCTTGGTTGTCATACCATAACCTCCTGAAATTCTAAAAAATCTAATTTATGGAGGTAAAATGTGAATTTGCATGGAGCACAGCTTAATCCATTCACACAAAGATAAAATCAGGTGACATTTGTTAGACACAAAAATGTATACATTTAGTTTTGATACACAAGCAATGTCTGTTAAGGTATCACAAATAGTTTCTAACTTCAGCAAGGCGCTGTTATGCTTGAGGAAGGCTCCAAGTTGGAAATGTAAACCACACATAAAGGTATAATGTTCTCTTTATATTTATCTCTTCCATCTTCAAGTAAAATATTCTAAGTTGCTTCTATCATTTTTTTTTCATTCAGTTTACATCTTCAAGTAAAATGTAATGGACTGATTACGTTTTTAGAAATGCTATTCTATGATTATGAAAGGGCATTTTAAGTAATATTAAAAGGAACACACAATAAAATGGTGAACATGTTTGATGTCAAAACAAAAAAGGAACTGTGCCGTTCCTCAGGAGGAGAAATGTGTGAGTCACACTAAGTGGTGCCACTGGTTTGTTGTAAGATCACAGTTGGGCATCCATTTTGTTTGATGTAATGCCCTCACACACCCTTGCAGGTGTCATGCTTCATCATCTGGGGCGCTCCTCATTGGGTCGGCGGTGCAATACCCAATGGGCTCACCTCAAAGAGGGGCTCTTTACCGGAGATCTTTTATCCAACAGCCATTTTGTGAAGTGCGGGTGTGGGGCCAGGGGTGTGTAGACTTGGAAGTGAGTTAAAATAAGGCTGGGAGTACCTGTAAGAAAATCTTTTTATTCTGGGGGCCTCCTGTCTTAATTAAAATGTGTGAAGCATGACACCTGCAAGGGTGTGTGAGGGCATTACATCCAACAAAATGGATGCTCAACTGTGATCTTACAACAAACCAGTGACACCACTAGTGTGACTCACACATTTCTCCTCCTGAGGAACGGCACAGCTCCTTTTTTGTTTTGACACTTTGGGGCACAAGCTGTAGCTGGACCTCCCACTCCCGTGGAGTGGAATTCGCCCTCCCCTCGCTCCCCCTTGTTGAATATATATACTGCACGGCCAACCATCGTGGGAGTTCATAAGCGGGTAAGACCGGTTCTATCCCCCAACCCCCTCCTAGTTGCAACCTACACACTCTCCAAGTGAGAGCTTCTTTTAAGAATTTCCGCTCTAACTGGACCCGGTGACACCATACCATGGAAGGCCCAGGCCTGAGTTACGGTGATGACGAAGCAGCAGCAATCCTTAGGACTCCCTCCATCCTTGGCTTAGAAAGTGATGAGGCAACGGGAAGCCACTCAGCAGATTGGCAAACCCTCTCGGACATGAGGAGAGAATGGATCAGGATCACCCTACATGGGACCCTAATGGCCAAGAACTTTAGGGCCAATATTTCACCAAACGGCCTAATTGTAAAAAATGTCCCATAATTTTCTAGGAGGACGCACAATTCAAAGTTGAATGGTCCCAAATCTCCTGGAAATGTACACATGACCTATTAATTCTCATTGTCAACACAGCCAAAAGATTGGCAGATGAACTGCTTGCCCGCATACAGCTCGTAGAAAGTACCTTCAAAAGAACAATCCCGGGTCCAAGCTTCAAAACCAAACTCACTGAATTGAATAACGAAATGGCAGAACACAAAGAATACTTAATGAAACAAAAAAACAGTACACTGCAGAAAGATATCAAGCGCTTTGATAAGGTAAAGGTTTATCCTTACCTCAAATCTGACTACATCCCATCAGGGACAGAGTATTTGTCAGACTCAAGCGCAACATCATCAAGGAGGGGGTTCAACAGCAACAGTGACAGTGAGGAAAAAAGGCTACATTAAAACAAACTGCCTTATTTAAAAGCAGTCCAGACATGGAGGTCTGCTGAGCCCAGCAGGCCACCATACCTGAGAGGGCCAGTAATTCCTAATGGGGTCGCAACTTGAGAGTGCCTCATTAATATGCATGAGGCATGCAATTTGTGACCAATCACAAAGGAGGGACTAAGGGCTTTTTAAACAGGTCCAGCATATATGCCCTAACAATAATGAAGATACAAAAGGTATGCTGTTCCTAATATCGAGACATGGGAAAACTGGTTTTATGTGGTCATGAAGTGTCGGAGGATGAGCATTTCTCCTCTTTTAATATAGGGCCCTCACACACCCGGCAAGGTGTCATGCTTCATCATATAGGTGGCACTTCATCAGGTCGGCACTGCAATACCTGAGGGCTCCCTATGAGGGGCTCTTTGGCGGAGATCTTTTATTCCAAATGCTGTTTGGTGCTGTGGGGGTGAGGGGCATTATTAGTGTAGATGAAAGTGTCGAGGTATATAACCTGAAATAATTTTAAAACAGATAAGGGAGTACCTGCAAATACTATTTTATTCAATGGGTCTCCCACCCTGATTAAAAGAAACAAAGCCGCATCTCTGAGATTATGTCTCAGGTAGGGCGCTCTATTGTGCGGTTAACATGTTTCTCGCCCGATAGTTAAACAATCTGGTGGGGATTTGTAAGAACCTAATAAAATCAAATCTATCTACACATGGGTGGTTGTATGGTGTTATCAACCCTTTTAAACCAACCTAACACATGCTATGTGTTAGGCCCGATCCCGGCAGAAGAGGGTAGGTCAGCCGGCCTTTTGCGGACTTTGCAAAACCACTCAAGGAAATTCCTTGTGAGATACCTGTGAGGTATTGATGAAGTAGATAAAGAAACCCAACTAGGGCTGGTCATATGTTATCAGGTACTACACATAGCATGTGGTTTAAAAGGGTAGATAACACCATACAACCACCCACATGTAGATAGATTTTATTTTATTACGTTTTTATTATTCACGCTACAAGTAAGTATGTCAGTGAGGATATAGGCTTGGTTATGACAGACTGCAAATGCTCAGTAATTTAGTCCTTTATTAGTGTTCTGAGCGAGATGAATCTGGAGACACTCCTGAAAGACATAACAAAGCATTTCAAAAAGTGACAAAATTAAGATGAAAAATTAGTACACATTATTGATCTCTTATTCGGATAATTAGAGACAAACATTCAGCTTACAATACATGCCAGCCACTGAAGTGCTTTACATTCAATAGAGGTCAGGCACACATGGTATAAACATTTGATGAATCTTGATATGGACACCATGGAAAACTGACCCATGATATGGACCCCCTACATATTATTTTATTATGGTGTATATCAGTTATTATCTACTTGTAATCTTCATGGTTAACTTTTTTTTAACCAAAGAAAGGAGTTTAAAGAAAGGGTCAATATCTACAAAATCAAGTCCATCTTGATCTCCTGAGATCATCACTAGCTTCCAACTCGCAACTTGTGATGCTTAAGATCATAAACAAATACCCCACCAACCCTGTTTCCTTCCTCGTCTCTATCTGCTCTAAAGGCATTGTGATTTTTTCACACAGAGATAAGTTTATGATTTATTATCTGTGCATAAAAATGAGCAAATATTTTACCAGATTATCTCTACCACTTCACTCTCATCCCCATGTAACTCTATACTCTAGGTTTTGCTAACTTATTATTTATCCCTCTCTAAATCTCTTTGTACCTTATTTAGAATGTTAACCTATGAAAAATAAAAAGGTATCAGCCTAACCCAGAACTTGACAATTTGATAAGATGTTTAAACTTCTAATCTCCCATTGCGCACATCAACTGTATATGGATAAATGTTTTGCTTATTTTAATTTTTTTCTAATTATGATCTAATTATGAAGGGAAACATGTTACCTCTTTCTAGAATCAGCCACTTCAACCAGGTCAGAGAAATGTTCTGCCATGCTTTCTGTTTATATCACTTGTATGGCTAATTCAAAACCATGTTTCTATCATATGCTGTCTATAGTCATTTGATTTGTGAAGAGGAAGTTAGGATACACTGAGCTTTTCAGTATATGAGAATTGTCATGACAAAAGATGCTTAGGACTTCAATTTTGTTCTTGGGAATTTTGGTTACCCAGAGACTTTGCACATAGCCATCTTTGGAACATATATTGTACCTTACATGAACACACGAGGTGTTACCTCTTGGGGAAATGTTCAACTCCTTTGTTAGTCAAAACATTCTTAGATAATTTAATTAACAAATGTTGTATTCACATGGCCTTTTTTAAATCCTTGCATGTTCAGTATGAAAAACAACTTGCCTGGGTTCAATTAGAAACTACTATGCAGCCATTTTGGTTTAGATATTTGATGATCCAGAGAGATTAGTCACCAAATGGGGTAGACACCCTGGCTTGCCTAAAATGAAGTAACCAATGCCTGCAAACCTCTGAAATGTTATTTTGGTAAACTATGTTGGCTGTACAATTCACTTGGTAAATTGCATGGAAGAGCGGATCAAGCTCACATCAGAATATTTTTGATGCAGTAAAGAGGACAAGGGAGGAGCCTTTACGTTCATTGTCAATTTCTTTATTTACAGCTTTTCATGCTATGTTTCTTGGAAAATGCCTCTTCTGAACCAAAATAAAATCACTCAGTCAGTGTACCTTAAATTCTCACTGGTTTTAAATTAAGGGTCAGACTTTCACTTAGCACTTTAGCAGGGATACGCTTGTTTAGAGTGGCCATATTGCTAGTGCCACGCGTTTCCCCCTGTCAGCGCTCTAGTTGCTGCACGCCGAACTTCCAAAACCCTATTTAACGGGCAGTGTTCGGGAGCGCGGTACCTGAATAGGTTGTGTTTTATGAGTTTTCTTTTTAAATGGAATATTAATTGAGTGTAATAATTCTGTGTTTTTATCCACTGGGGGCTGTTATATTTTAATAGTTGTAATCTTTATGCTACATGCTGCGATCTACTTGGGAGTGTGTTAAACTCCTTCTTGCTGTTCAAACTTTCACTTAACACTTTAGCGGGGAAATGCTTGTTTAGAGTGGCCATATTGCTAGTGCCACACGTTTTCCTCGGTCAGTGCTCTAGTTGCTGCACGCAGGACTTCCAACACCCTATTTAACGGGCAGTGTTCGAGAGTGCGGTACCTGAATAGGTTGTGTTTTATGAGTTTTCTTTTTAAATGGAATATTAATGTGAGTTTAAAAATTCTGTGTTTTTATCCATTGGGGGTTGTTATATTTGAATAGTTGTAATCTTTATGCTACATGCTGCGATCTACTCGGGACTGTGTTAAACTCCTTCTTGCTGTTCAAACTTTCACTTAGCACTTTAGCGGGGAAATGCTTGTTTAGAGTGGCCATACTGCTAGTGCCACATGTTTTCCCTGGTCAGCACTCTAGTCGCTGCACGCCGGACTTCCAGCACCTATTTAATGGCCATGCCCCGTACGCGCAGAGGTCGGGCGCAGCGGGGGCTCCTATGTGCACCGAAGGCGTGCATCAGGCAGGCCCATCTGCGCCCAACAGCGCACCTACAGCGGCCAGGGCCAGCCATGCTGCCCAATTAAAAGTGGCATTGGGTGAAAGGGTCTCACGCTCAGCTGAGTTTTTAAAAATGCTGCGGCCTTCTTTGTGTCTACCACAAAGGAGGATAGTTACACCTTTTGCCTGCATTACGTTTGTGATACATGTGGTTTTATGCTGATACTAGATTTCCCTGGTAGGAATCCACCCAGTCAAGTATCTAGCTCCCTGTGTCTTCAAGCTGCCCTTATCAAAGTGAGATCACTGAGGAAGCATCATGTTGATGTGTTTGATCTGATCCTAGATAATGATTTGGATCTACTGTTCATTACGGAGACTTGGTTAGACGACACATCCAATCCAATTGCTGCATTGGTCACCCCTGCTGGGTTTAAGCTCTCTCCCTTAGACCAGAAGGTAGGACAGGGTGGGGGCATTGCCATTTTATATAGGGATAAGTGGTCTCTTCATAAGGAGGACACCAATGTGTTGGGCGATAGTGAGGTTCTGGATTTCAGCCCACACCTTTCCACTCATTTCACCTTGGGTGTCTCTCTTATTTATCATTCCCCAGGTCCGGCTAGCACTCTTCTTATTTCTTGTAGTGATGCCATGGCAGAGCACGCGCTTCGCTTCTCGCATTACCTGGTCTTTGGTGATGTTAACCGTCATCTTGATCAGTCAGAGACCAAGGATTCCAGGGATTTTGTGGATTCGCTCAATCTGGCCCAACTTTCACAATGGGTTTGTCATCCCACGCATCAAGGTGGCCATATATTAGACCCCATTTGTTCCAACTTTCCCATTCAGGTGGACCAGCCCCTGCAGGTATCTTGGTCGGACCACTTTCTCACCTACTTTTCCTGGGAAGTCCCCCAGCAGGCTTTGCCAACGCGGTCTGACCTTCCGCCAGTTTTCCGTAAAATTGATCCTCTGCAGTTTAATAGTGCTTTGGCCTCCTCTAGGCCAACTTGTCAGCTGGACTTCAAAGGGAGCCTGTCAGGGTTCACTGAGTGGATTTCCAAATCTGTAACCGCTATTTCTCTTTCACATGCACCCAGGCTTGCAAGAGATTCTCCCTCTAAACCGTGGTTCTCGCCTGAGCTCCAATTACTGAAGCATGATTGTAAGGTATTGGAGAGGACAAGGCGTTCCAATAATTACTGCCCACCAGGAAAACATGCTCTTAGAACCAAACAAAAGAATTACTACAGGGCGATTGCTGGAGCAAAAGGCCGTTATTTTTCTTCACGCGTTGACCGGGCAAATAACAATTTGAAATAAATGTTTTCAATAGTGCAAAGTTTTGTGGCTCCCTGTGCCCAGATCTGTTTGGTGCCTGTTTCAAAGACTTGGTGCAATGCTCTTGCTAAGTTTTTTCTGGAGAAGATTTACGCCATCCATGCGGCCTTTTCTGCCTGTTCCATGGGACCGTTAGTTCTTTTTACTCCCCCCTGATCCCAGCTGGCCCTATACATAAATTATATGCGTTTTCCTCATCCGAGCTGTCTTGTACCCTCAAAATTCTTAAGGGTTTGAAATCAGGCTCACCCTCTGATCCCGTTGCAGCTAGGCTCTTAGCCTTAGCCGCTGACATTACTAATCCAGCAGTCAACAACATTGTCAATATGTACCTGTCGGGGGGTCGTGTGCCTGTCACCTGGAAACAGGCCAAGATTCTCCCCCTCCTAAAAAAGCCTTCACTGAATCCCTTGTCCCCTGGAAATTACCACCCAATCTCACTTCTGCCAAGTTTGGCTAAAGTATGTGAGAAAGTGGTCACGAGACAAATCACAGACTTCATGGCAGGTGCTGGCTTGCTGCACGCAGTGCAGTCCGGCTTTTGAGCCTCTTACAGCACAGAGTCTGCGCTGGTGGCCGTTACAGAGTCAATTCGGTATGTCTGGATGCCAGCGGGAGGGCAGCTTTGATTATGCTGAACCTCTCTGCGGCATTCAAAATGGTGCCCTGCTCCCTTCTTTTTGCTTGCCTCTCGGAGGTTGGCATTGCCGGTTCCGCCTTAGGTTGGCTTGCCTCTTTCCTGGCTGACCGGTAGCAGCAGGTTTGGCTTCCACCTTGCGCCTCTGCACCCCAGCCAGTAGTCACAGGGGTCCCGCAGGGTTCATCCCTTTTCCCCCTCCTCTTTGACATATATGTCACCCTCTAATATATCTAGCGGAGGAGCTGGGGGCTAAGGTGATTGCCTATGTGGATGACACTCAGCTTTTGTTTACCTGGCAGGGTGACGATACTGAGGTTTCCTCCGCCCAACACTGCCTACTCTCGATATTTCGCTGGCTGGCTCAGGCCCAGTTGAAGTGTAATGAGGAGAAAACCGAAATTCTTCTGTATGGAAAATTTCTGCCTAATTTCAGAGAGCTACTATGGCCTGTAGGGTTCCCTTTACCTTGCCTGTCGGGTACTGCTGCTAAAAATCTGGGCATATTGTTTGAGGAGAACTTAACCTTTGCCACACAAATTAAGAAGCTGGCAGGGTCCTGCTTTGGCATTTTAAAAACTTTGAGGAAGTTTCTCCCTCTTCTCCCAAAAGCTGCTGGGGAACCAGTGGTTTGGGCTCTGATTCTCTCTTGCTTGGACTATGCTAGTGCACTGTATGTCGGAGCCCCTAGATATCTGTTGAATAAGCTCCAGGTGGTGCAGAATTCAGTGGCCCGCCTCCTCCTGGATCTTCCCAGAAGGAGTTGTGTGCGCCCCCATCTGCAAGCCTTGCATTGGCTCCCTATGGAGGTGCGAATTACATTTAAGGTCTTGTCAATTGCCCATAGTGCCCTGTATGGCCGGGGGCCCAGTTATCTACAAAAGAGGTTTATTTTTTTATGTGCCGATGAGACAGCTGTGTTCCTCCTCCCAATTGTTGGTCCAGATCCCCCACTTTATTCGTCAAAGGGTTGGCGGATGTTCCCTTGTCCGGGAAAGCTGCTCTAGGTTGGAATACATTGCCTTTGGCAATTCGCAGTATCCATGATTCCCGGATGTTGGACTTGGCCCTTTTGGCGGGTTCACCCCTAAACATTTTGCTTTTAATTGTGACCTGATACTAGTTGTTTTAGTCTTCTGCGCACTTTAACACTGTGTCCCAGTGTAAAGTGCGTGCGCATTCTGAGTGCGTGTGGTGAGATTGGCCTGCCCTCCCATAGGAATGCATGTGGAATGTGTGTGTCCATGGTAGTTCCTGATGTGTGGGGAGTGCAGGGACAAGTTTGGTATGTGCGAACTCGTGAGATTAAATGCTGTGCGACTGTGTGTGCAGATTTAATGTGTCTGGTGTGGAAGTGCCACTTCTAGAAGTTGGCATGCCTGTGTAGTAAATGTGAATTGACTGTCTGGCTTGTGATTGGCTGGAGCTGGCTGGTGTGCCTGCCTCCAGGAGTCAGGATGGGTCTGCCCCGGTGGTAAATGGAGAGATCTGCATGTTGATGGGAGGGAGGAGCGCACCTGGGACCTGAATAGGGCTGGGCCTTCCCTACACAATGCGGGCTCCGCCCCCTGTGGTGCGACTGATGTCCCTCGCATGTCCTGTGAATGGGAAGAGGGGCTGAGCACAACAAAGCACTCTAGAACCAGCTGTGTCTGGTTTTTCCCCTACCCTGCACCCTCCAGACAAAGAAAATGTGTGTATAAAAAGGGGCTGTGACCCCATGAAAAATGTTCTCTCTGTGTCCTAACTTGAGCGGGGCCTGCTGCTGGGTTCCAGGAGGGCAGCCACTGGGGACTGCCTCCCTGCTGTTGGGCCCTGTGTGCTGGCCCCTGTGCCCAGCCTTTGCCCCCCCTTCATACAAAGACTTTCCCTGGACTTTGGGACTGTAGCGCCTGGGAGCGCTTTCTTTTTCATCCTGTGAGTGCTTTATTTTCCTGAGGAGCGATGTCCTCGTGGGCTGCAGCAGGGGATCCCCAGCGTGGAGATTCCCCTGCCATCTAACTGCTGATTTTGGCCTGGGTGCCCACCCCGCAGAGTAGCCAATTAATATATCCCTAGCGGGTGCCCACCCCACCAGGAACCTTGTGCCTGCTTTACTACCCCTAGCGGGTGCCCTCCCCACCAGGAATCGTGTGTGTAATTTCAGAGGGAGCCTACCCCTCGTTGTGCCCTGTGTTGCAGCCTGCCACTAGGAGTGACATGGGGGCCGCCGCGCTGCCTGCGGCGACCCGGAAGTACTGGTGAAAAAAACAGGATGCGGACGGGAGCCCAACCCGTGCTCCTGTACCCTGTGGTGGAACGTGGCATTTGCACCCAGGTCCCCGAGAGTGAGGGAGAGCCCCGTGGTGCAGAGTGAGGTGGAGGAGTGCTGCAGTGACCGGCGGGGCTCCCATGAGGAGAGGAGATCCCCGCGTGCAGCGGCCAAAGACCAGTTCCCTGTGGAGTGGAGCGGAAGCCAGAAATCCCACCCCAACAGCTGCCGGGATGGAGGAGAGGGAATACTGACGATAGGTCGCATCCCGCGAGGAGACACCGCCGACAGGAGTGACGAAGAGCAGCCCGGTGAGTAGGGGTTTCCTCGATAGTGACGGTGCCGTCGAGGCACATTGCCGGTACTTGGGGGGCATCCTGAGCGGACCTGCCATTGCGGGCCGCTCCACGCTTGGGCCACCATTGTTTACAGTGCCCAAGGGGCCCCTATCCCTCCCCTATTCGGGCACCATAGTGGTACCATTACTTCAGCTGCCCTGCAGGATAGCGGGCAGCTGCCACGTGGAACTCTGGCCTCACATTTTAGGGGGCACAGTATTGATAGAAGTCCCAAGGAGGACTTGGGGGCACAGTGTTGATAGCAGTCCCAAGGAGGACTTAGGGGCCATGTTCTTTCTAAGAGCCCAGGGTGGCTCCAACCGGTGACCTTTGAATTAAGTACCCCAGAGAAGGGCCCAAAAAGGCACGCTGGTGCCCATGCTCAGCTCCACAGCTGCCCAGCAATTAGTGGGCAGCTGCAACGTTTAGATTGTGCAGGGGTGCCCTTTCCTTAGCTGCCTAGGCAGCACACCCAGACTGTTGTTGGACAGGTTGCCAGTACCCATCTTGGTGACTTTACAGCTGCACAGCAAGTAGTGGGCAGCTGCCACGTTTAGGCCGTTCTTTTCCGGTGCTGCTTTGACTGTGTGCGCAGCTAGCCCTGACTTTTGGAAAAAGGGCGTTTGAGCCCCATGGAAGGCCAGTTGGCCTGTGGTCAGTACCTACTGTGATTCTGTGCAAGGTAATTGTTGATTGGTGTTTATGCTGATAATTGCCTACTGTGTCTTATGCGTAATGTGCAAT
This sequence comes from Lissotriton helveticus, assembly GCF_964261635.1. NCBI lineage: Eukaryota > Metazoa > Chordata > Amphibia > Caudata > Salamandridae > Lissotriton > Lissotriton helveticus. The sequence continues at coordinate 946,828,113 of NC_136063.1, forward strand.
GCCTTTATGCCTGTGATACCTCTAGCTGTGTTTTCATGCTTAGGAGGTTGTTTTGCCTAGTATAGGTTATACTAGTGAGTTTATGTGTCCCTGCGTGATCTATGCGTATGGTGATTAGCATTGCGTAGTGTGTACCTACCTTTTACCAGTGGTTACTGGTTGTGTTCTACAATTGGTATTTTGTGCTACAATTATTCTATGTTTTAGAAGTGCTATTTCTACTAAGTGCTATTTCAACAAAGTGCTGATTCTGACAGTGGCCCATGTGGCCCTCTCATGTGTATACAATCCCCTGTAAAAATTGCCCAGTGCCAGTTGGCACAGTGTATCTGAGTGATTATGATCTAATGTCTTTATGGTAATACAAAGGCTATTTATATATATATATAACCTTGTGTGGAGTTCCTTTTTGTGGTGTGCCCAGTGTGTTGCTGCTGTGTGTGTGTGTTGCGCAAACGCTTTACACATTGCCTCCCGGATAAGCCTTACTGCTCGTGTCATGTTGCCAAGGGGGTGAGCAGGGGTTATCTTGGCGTGTAACTCCCTTGCCCTAACTAGAGTGGTGGTTTCTGCCTGGCTTTGGCGCAAGCCTCAGCCAACCCGAAATCCCATTTCTAACACTGGAAGTCAAGCTGAAGGAATCTGGACTTGTGTTTGCGCAATACCACTGTGACAACTGGTTGTACTACAAACTCTGCATTTAGATGTTCACATGTTTGTAGATTATTGTTTTTGAGTTTTATTTTATTGTTTCTCCCAAGAGTGTCATTTTTAGATTGTGTACTCTTGCTTCAGCTCAGACACTTAGGTCCCCTGTGTTGCACGTGTCGCTTGGCGTCCTGCGCCAAAAAGGAGTCTGCTTTTAATTTCTGTGATCTGTTTAGATACAGTGTGTATGAGTTGGTAGAGTTCTGTGAAGAGAGAGACAAAGCAGTGAGTGGGTCAGACACCCAGTCCAAGCTTAGGGATAACCTAATCCAGTGGCAGAAGTATGAATGGGAACGTGAGTGCAGTAAGGAGGAGAGGGCCCGGGCCGCACGCCATGATGGTGGTGGGTCTGAGGGGAGCCGTGAAGAGTCTGAACAGGAGGAAGAAGATGACAGTGCATGGACGCCAGTAGATAGTGATGACCCCATAGATAGGGAGTCCCTTGCTGGGTCCAGTGTCGGGGGCAATGCCCCATCCCTTTCCCTGTCCCCAGAGGAGTGGGTAGATGGGAGGGAAGAAAGGAAGCATCAGCTGGCATTAGAAAAACTCCAGAAGGAGAGCTATGAGTATATGGAAGCTCAGAAATTGGAGTTGGAGAATAGGAAGTTAGCCTTCAAGAAGAAAAAGGCATTATGGGCTCAGGAGTTGAGTCTTAAGGCGTTGGGCCTTGAAAAGCAAAAGCTAGAGATTGAGAGGGTCTTAGCGCAGGAGAGGATGGAGGAGGCTGAGAGGGCCTTCAGCAGAGAGAAATTAGCTCTGGAGGGTAGATTATCCCCTGAGCGCAGTGGTAGTTTTTTGGATTTCCCAGTGAGGGTGGAGTCCAGTGGAAGCAGCGATATAGACCCCAGTGCAGAAAGTCCCATTCCCAGTTCCCAATGTATGGTACCTTGTTCCCAAGAGGAGGAGTACAAGTTGAAGTTCAGGGATAGTAGTAAACTGTCTCACCAGTCTTGGGAGAGGTTTGCGGATGAATGTCATGAGGCACTGGCTGAGTGGTTAGAGGATCAGACGAAACCTAATTTCGATGACCTGTTCGACCTGGTTATCAGGGAGCACCTGCTCAGTTGTTGTTTGCCAGGGTTGCGCCAACACCTGTTGGAGGGTAGATTTTCTTATCTAGGAGTATTTATACATGAAGCAGACCGCTGGGAAAATGCCGGAGGTTCTGAAGAGGCATTGGTGAGTGACCCCAAAAGTAGTGGTTCAGGTATCATCCAGCCCAGAGTGGTGGAAGAGGTTCAGAGTAGCCCAGCTAGGTCCCAGGATAGTGAGAGGGGTGTAGGGGCTCACGTCCTGTCTCAGTGGAGTAGGAGTGAGTGTGGGGCTGCGTGTGCCCAGGTGCCCAAAACCCAGTCTCAGAACCTGGATGGTTTCTTCAGGGAACACCAGGTTGGGGACCTAGGCTGTGCTGTTAGTCCACTTGAGGAGGATCTCCTAGTGTCTAGAGGACCTGGAGCATCTGTAAACAGAGCTCCTGTGGTTCTAGTGTCTGGCAGTGCCTCTCCCGTTGGGAAGGCACAGAAGTACGAAGTGAGGAGTGAATGGGGGATGTGTTCCCCAGTGGAAGAACCCGTGGATCAGGGACTAGCCAGTTATGCTAAGTTCCCGTGGAGTGACCATGGTGATACCACTTCTGTTCTGGGGGATCTTTGCACACTGTCAGGGGGACAGGGGACGGGAGATCTGCACCAGACAGACAGTCACACAACATATGAGTCATGTGTTAGCCTCAGGGGGATAGTGTGTGAGTCCCCAGAAGTCCTGGAGTACCAGGCAAGTATTCCGCCAATGGTTTTAGTTCCAAGGTTGGGAGGCCAGGTTCAGGATCTGCCTGACCTGGAGGGAAGGACGTCTGTAACCAGTGTCCTGACCGGTTCATCTTCCAGGGGTACCGCTCCAGTTGGGAGGGTACAGAACTCTGGATGGGGGTGCAGAGGGTGGAAGTCCTTGCCTCTGACCCCGGTGCAACCTGAGGGGTTAAACCCTAGGTTGGGAGAGTGGTGTTCTATGGGTACCTCTCAAAGGAGGAGAGGGCAGAACCCTAGAAGGAGAGGTAGGGGGAGGAGAGCCTCATCTGTGACTTCTGGTCCGCCTGAGGGTGCAGACCCTAGGCTGGAGGATCAGTGGCAGTCTAGAACTGCCCTGAGGAGAGGAAGAGTGGAGAATGGCTACTGTGTGCCAGGGGTTACTACCCCCCACTCTGTAAATAGGCAAGGACCAGTGGCACCTGGGTGTCTTAGGGTCTGGTCCGGGCTGCGCACAGCTTGGGAGTACCAGTGGGGTAGCCCAGTTGTTCCGGACAGCTTTTTTAGAAGGAACCACATGGGTTCACCGTGGCGTAGAACAGGAGGGTGTCCCTGCAGTTGCAGGTCCGCGTCCGTGTTCTATCGCCCCAAGCAGGGAAACCCATCACAGTGGTGATTGGTCTGACCTGCGTTTTGTCTGGAAGGGGGTTGTGTTGGACTTGGCCCTTTTGGCAGGTTCACCCATACATTTTTTGCTTTTAATTGTGACCTGATACTAGTTGTTTTAGGCTTCTGCGCACTGTAACACTGTGTCCCAGTGTAAAGTGCGTGCGCAGTCTGAGTGCGTGTGGTGAGATTGGCCTGCCCTCCCATAGGTATGGATGGGGAATGTGTGTTTCCATGGTAGTTCCTGATGTGTGGGGAGTGCAGGGGCAAGTTTGGTATGTGCGAACTCATGAGATTTAATGCTGCGTGACGGTGTGCGCAGATTTAATGTGTCTGGTGTGGAAGTGCCACTTCTAGAAGTTGGCATGCCTGTGTAGTAAATGTGAATTGACTGTCTGGCTTGTGATTGGCTGGAGCTGGCTGGTGTGTCTGCCTAAAGGAGTCAGGATGGTTCTGCCCCAGTGGTGAATGGAGAGATCTACATGTTGATGGGAGGGCCTGGGACCTGAATAGGGCTGGGCCTTCCCTACACAATGCTGGATCCGCCACCTGTGGTGCGACTGATGTCCCTAGCCTGTCCTGTGAATGGGGAGAGGGGCTCAGCACAACAAAGTGCTCCAGAACCAGCTGCGTCTGGTTTTCCCCCTACCCTGCACCCTCCAGACAAAGGAAATGTATGTATAAAAAGGGGTTGTGACCCCATGAAAAATGTTCTCTCTGTGTCCTAACTTGAGGGGGGCCTGCTGCTGGGCACCAGGAGCACCACCACTGGGGACTGACTCTCTGCTGGAGGGCCCCGTGAGCTGCCCCTGGGCCCAGCCTTTGCCCTCCCTTCATACAAAGACTTGCCCTGGACTTTGGGACTGTAGCGCCTGGGAGCGCTTTCCTTTTCATCCTGTGAGCGCTTTAATTTTCCTGAGGAGCGACGTCCTCGTGGGCTGCAGTGCAAAGCTGCGATCATCTGCAGCAGTGGATTCCCAGCGTGGAGATTCCCCTGCCATCTAACTGCCGATTTCGGCGTGGGTGCCCACCCCACAGAGTGTCCAATTATTATATCCCTAGTGGGTGCCCACCCCACCAGGGTCCTTGTGCCAGCTTTCCTGCCCCTAGCGGGTGCCCACCCCGCCAGAGGTCGTGTGTGTAATTTCAGAGGAAGCTTACCCATCGTTGTGCCCCGTGTTGCAGCCTGCCACCATGAGTGACATGGGGGCCGCCGCACTACCTGCGGCAACCCAGAAGTACTGGTGAAAAAAACAGGAAGCGGACAGTAGCCCACCCCGCACTCCAGTACCCTGTGGAAGGATCGTGGCGTTTGCACCCGGGGCCCCCAAGAGCGAGGGAGAGCCCCGTGGTGCAGAGTGAGGCGGAGGAGTGCTGCAGTGACTGGCGGGGCTCCCATGAGGAGAGGAGAGCCCCGCCATGCAGCGGCCAAAGACCAGTTCCCCGTGGAGAGGAGCGGAAGCCAGTCCCACCCCCGCAGCTGCCGGGACGGAGGAGAGGGAATCCTGGCGAGTGGTCACATCCCGCGAGGAGATGCCACCGAGTGGAGTGACAAGGAGCAGCCCGGAGAGAAGGGGTTTCCTCGATAGTGACGGTGCCTTTGAGGCACATTGCCAGTACTTGGGGGCATCCTGAGCTCCACACTTTGGCCACCATTGTTTAAAGTGCCCAAGGGACCTGTATCCCCCTACTATTCGGGCACCATAGTGGTACCATTACTTCAGCTGCTATGCAGGATAGCGGGCAGCTGCCACGGCGAACTCCGGCCTGAGATTTTTGGGGGCACAGTATTGATAGAAGTCCCAAGGAGGACTTGGGGGCACAGTATTGATAGAAGTCCCAAGGAGGACTTGGGGGCACAGTGTTGTTAGAAGTCCCAAGGAGGACTTAGGGGCCATGTTCTTTCTAAGAGCCCAGGGTGGCTCCAACCAGTGACCTTTGCTTTAAGTGCCCCAGAGAAGGGCCCAAAAAGGCACGCTGGTGCCGATGCACAGCTCCACAGCTGCCAAGCAATTAGTGGGCAGCTGCAACGTTTAGGTTGTGCAGAGGTGCCCTTTGCTTAGCTGCCTAGGCAGCACGCCCAGACTGTTGTGGGACAGGTTGCCAGTACCCATCTTGGTGACTTTACAGCTGCACAGCAAGTAGTGGGCAGCTGCCACGTTTAGGCCTTTCTTTTCTGGTGCTGCTTTGGCTGTGTGCGCAGCTAGCCCTGACTTTTGGAAAAAGGGCGTTTGAGCCCTATGGAAGGCCAGTTGGCCTGGGGTCAGTACCTACTGTGATTCTGTGCAAGGTAATTGTTGATTGGTGTTTATGCTGATAATTGCCTACTGTGTCTTATGCGTAATGTGCAATGCCTTTATGCCTGTGATACCTCTAGCTGTGTTTTCATGCTTAGGAGGTTGTTTTGCCTAGTATAGGTTATACTAGTGAGTTTATGTGTCCCTGCGTGATCTATGCGTATGGTGATTAGTATTGCGTAGTGTGTACCTACCTTTTACCAGTGGTTACTGGTTGTATTCTACAATTGGTATTTTGTGCTACAATTGTTCTATGTTCTAGAAGTGCTATTTCTACTAAGTGCTATTTCTAAAAAGTGCTGATTCTAACAGTGGCCCACGTGGCCCTGTCATGTGTATATTAGCCCATGTAAATATTGCCCAGTGCCAGCTGGCACATTGTATCTGTGTGATTATGATCTAATGTGTTTATGGTAATACAAAGGCTATTTTTATATATAACCTTGTGCGGAGTTCCTTTTTGTGGTGTGCCCAGTGTGTTGCTGCTGTGTGTGTGTTGCGCAAACGCTTTACAAATTGCCTCCTGGATAAGCCTTACTGCTCGTGTCACGTTGCCAAGGGGGTGAGCAGGGGTTATCTTGGTGTGTAACTCCCTTGCCCTAACTAGAGTGGTGGTTTCTGCCTGGCTTTGGCGCAAGCCTCAGCCAACCAGAAATCCCATTTCTAACACCGGAGTTTTAAGAAAATGCTGAAAACCTTCTTGTTTTAAACTCTGATATTTGATCCTTTCAGGTTTTGCACCGGGACACTCTCTGGAGTAGCCGAGCGCGCTACAAATGCATATAACAATAACAATAACATATGACCAATTTATCGTCAGTTGCCTTCCCTATTGAGATCCTCTGGGTTATCAATAGATGGAACTGATTTATCCACTTAATTTTCTGCAAACTGTACACATTTGTTCAATGCATAATTTTCGCTGTGAGGCAAAATATTTAGATGAAGATAACAGAAACATTTCTGGTAGTTATGGATGCAAGTGGCTAAATGATTCTCATTGACTGTTGGTTTATTATTCTTAATATTCATTACTACATAAGGCAAGGTGACATTTTAACTTTGTGAATTTGGTAATAAAATTATGTAAAACTATTGATTTTATTTTTATTTCTCAAAAATGTAATAAACTTTATTTTTAAAGTTTTAAAAATGTTTCAACCGTTTAAAAAAATATTCAAAAGCATTTAAATGATTTAAAGTTTCAAGTTTATTGCATCAGTTAATTAAAACAATTGCAAGTATTAGGCACTTAATACATAGTAGAAGGGAGCAAAGTGGTTTAAGGATAAAATAAATTCAACCATGAGTTAGGAACATGAAAAGTAAGACATAGGTCCTGATTACAAGTTCAGTGGTCCAAAGAACCACCAAACCTCTGGTGGCAGTCCGACCACCGGCTCACTACAGGACCACAGGCAGTATTATTGCTCTGGCGGTCAGACCCCCAGAGGACTGCTGTGACCACCAGGGATCCAGGATCCTGTGACGTTCACGCAGAGGCTGAAGTATGCCGGTGGCCCTGCAGCAGCACCGACAAGCATATTTTGAGTTCCCCCCCCACCACCATTTTCATGACGGTGAGCATGCCATGAAAAGAGTGGCAGTGAGGCAACTAAGATGGCCCTAATAAGATCCCTGCCAGCTCAGGGCCCAGTGGATGCATGCGGGAGGCACGTGTATTCGCCCCCTTAATTTGCGCCTCCAGCTTCTGCACTGCTTGGCATGTATGACACACCATGCAGGAAGGTGCAGACAGGGCTCTGATAGTGGCAGTCTGCATCGTAGGCTCTTTTATGAGCCTACCGGACTGCCACTGTCAGACTGCTGCAGCACCACCCACTGAGCCAAGAATAAACTACTAATCTGGCTGGTGGTCACACCACATGTATTTGACAGTCTTACAGTGGACGGCGTGTTGCACCGTCCACTGTAGGATAGCCAAACTCGTAATCAGGCCCATAGTATTTTAATGCTAACATGGACGCTGTCATGAGTTGAAACATTAAACGTAAGATATGGTAGGCATAACATTTGTCTTGGCAATCACTAGATCCTTTGTCAATGTGTGTTTGAAACCTGGATAAAAGCTTTACAACTTGAGAGTCCAGCATAGTATACTCTGGGTTTAGACAGGCAATGATTGCTTGCCTACAGATACGTATACCTTTGTTTTTTAAAGATGCTTTCAAGAGTTCACATTTTGCTTGGTTTAATCTAGGGAAGATGCAAACCAGGTGGATTAGGTCCTCTTTTATATGTTATTTAATTGTTTTCAAATTAATTAAATACAGAACTTGAAAACATGTTTACTAAAAATGAAATATGAATGAAAATATTGTGAGGGAGGGTAATTTTATTACGAGTTTCAGGTTAATAATTCAAGTTTTAAATTACTTTAAATTTATGTGATACATTTCTTTATTTTTAAATAACAAACTTTATTAAATTCTCCTTTACTTTCCCATAAGGCAACAGGTTAAAAGTTAATAGAAGTACATTTCTGCTCGTAAATGCTGTTGTAAGATTAACTTCCTCATTGGACAAGTATGTCTACACCCAGATGTAAATTTCCACTCAGAAATTGTGACTAGCAAAAAAGTGGAGTGTTACACCTAGGTGTAGGAGTAGATGTATATGTGAGTAAATATACAAATGTATTTTTACCTTTGTGAATCAGACTCTGTAGGTCCAATTCACAAATGTAAACTTAGAACTACTGTCCATGTTTACCTTTGTGAATCAGGCCCTAGGACTTGTGGCCTAAACTTAGACTTCAGTTCTAAGTTTATCTTTGTGAATTGGGTCCTCTGTATCTGTTTCTTTAACACTCATATAATATAAGAGAGTTTGCTGGAAATTGCGATTCTCATAATAACATGACTAGAGAATCTAGATTTCATTAAAGACACGGAGGCTAACATTATGCATTGCCGCAGGTACATCATAAAAGAAGGATCTAGAATGCAGTGACAACATAAGTACAAAAAAAGGCATGAGCAACAACAGAGCTGCCTCTTTTAAATGGAATGAAACAAGAAGAGAGTTCATAAGGTTGAGGTGTAACTTGGTCTAGAGAGCGAAGAGGAGTCCAGGAATTGAGTACGATCCATTAGGTTGAGTTATCTGAAAAGAAGAATGAAAAAATTAAGAAGGTTGAAAAACCTTGGCATCAAAGTCAAAAAGCATACTGTAAACAGTAAAGGGGCAAGAGCAATAATCAAAAGCATATAAATGCACAAAGTCAAGAAGATATAAATAGATACTCTGTCCAAAGGAGGGAAGGGTGGGATAATGTTAGCCTCCGTGTCTTTAATTAAATCCAGATTCTCTGGTCATGTTAATAGGAGAATCGCAATTTCATTACAGGACAGGAGGCTACATTATGCATGTTGGTAGCCTTGAAGAACGACATCGGACATGTGTTCAATAGGTTTACAATAATGACGAGCAAAAGTGAAAGCATTGGACCACTCAGCAGCTTTAAGGATATCATCTAACTTACCACCAGACCAGAAGGATTTGCTAGCCATAGAACCTCTGAGAGAGTGGGCTTGGAATTTAGAAAGGTCAATGCCAGCGAAGTTCATAGCTAACTTGACCCATCTAGCAATGGAACAGGAAGAGATTGGTTTAAAGGGTTATACAAATTAAATGAGAAGTTGATTAGCATCCTGAGGGCGAAGGACTCTTATTCTGGAATCGTATTCTTTCATACAATCAACAACACAAAGTTTTTTGCAGTAATCAAAATGAGGGTAAAAGATAGAATCTGACATGGTTTTAGTTCTCCTAAGGATTTCAAACTTAACACCATACATGTCATAACTTCTATTAGAAATATCAAGAGATTTAACATCAGATACCCTACGACAAGAAATCAAACATAAGAGAGTAGCAAATTTAATGGAAAGACATTTCCTATTGAGAAGAGAATTATCAGGCCATGAAGAAAAAGGTCTAGGATAAGTTTAGCATCCCACAAGGATTGGTATTGGGTCTAGGAGGTCTTCTTAGTCTAATACTTTTCAGTACTCTACAAATAATAACATTCTTACCTACCGTCTTACCGTTGACAAGAGAATGTCCGGCAGAGATAGCTAATCTGTAACAATTAATAGATCTATAGGAGAGGCCATTGTCAAATAATTTGACGAGGAAATTAACTATGTTGATGATAGGAGCCTCCACGGGATCCAAGTCCCTCTCCATGCACCAACGAAACCATTTTCTCCAAATGTTATTGTACCTGTAATGTGTCCCTGGTACCCAGGACTCTCCGAGGAGAGTGAGAGCTGATGACGAAAGTCCAGACAACTCGTTAGATTGCCTGACACTTTCCAAGCAAGAAGGTTCAAATTCCCTAAAAGTATTAGGTGGTGATCTTCTCCGTTTGCGTTTGAAACTAGACCTATCAATTGAGGTTCCACGACCTCTGATAGTGCCTTCACAGTGTTTTGAATTTTGTATTGCTCTTAGAATGTATGGGTTGAGGATCACGAGGGGAGGTGTCATCATCGTGAAGGAAGGGTCTTTTTGATGACATGACCTCCTTGAGCGTGTCCATCATGCAGGATCTCATTTCCCTTTGTAGGAACAATTTGAAAGAGTAGTTGGTGTGATGAGGGGAGCTGGCAATGGCATCCTTTGATTCCTTGGCAGACATGGCAGGTGTCAGAGTACAGGACTACAAGAGTGAGGCAGGACGGATTGATAAACTTATTTGATTGAAAATAAAATTATTTAATATATGATTAGGCTCCCCTTATTTATATATATATTTTTATATTTTAATATTAATTCAAATATATTTATTTCTTTTTTTTAATTTTTTAATTTTTAAAATATTAATTTACATTTATTTGTATCTGTTTATCCCTTTTTTTTTTTTAAAACCCTTAATTATAATTGGGAGGGGGGTAGCTTGGTCCCTGCACCAGGGGGCAGGTTGTTCTGGGGCAGATTGTTCTGTCATAAAATCGTGGGGGAGCGTAGCTTGTTCCTAGCGCCAGTGAGCAGCTTTCCCTATTTAAAATGGGCTAAGTCCGATTTCATGAGCAACAGCTGATGGGCGCAGGTGATCTCCGGCAGCAGGTGGCCAGCGCGATGCAACTGACGCGCTCGAGTCAGCCGCTGCTGGAGGATTCAAGGAATGGTGCCAGGGAGGCAGGGGGCGCGACGTCACTGCTGCCGAGGTCCATTCCTCGATGTCAGAAGGGAGACGCGCTCGCGAGGACGGGTAAAGCAAGCGCGTCCTAAAAACTAAATAATCTGGCCAAAGAATTGGCAAATGAAGGCTGTAGTCCGCGATCTGCACACGAGGAAGGAGGTCAAGCTAAGCTGGCTGCTGCGGATCGCGAAGAGTGCCAGCCCGCCCGAAGAGCAGCTCCGGTAATGAAGGGAGGCAAGGGGAGGGGAGCGGGATCGACAACCGAAAATTGGACGTCGATGGAGGGAGGGATGGGAGGAGCGGCAAGCTGATGGGGTGACAATGAAAATCGCAATAAAATAAGCAGTTATCAATGGCAAGAATCAATACAGATACAAAATCAATGAGAAGGAAGCAATCTGTACCAATATAAATACAAAAGGAGCATTCAGCACAATATATATGGAGAGCAAGTAAGGGTAACTTTTCTGCTTGTGAGCCGCATTTAAAAGAGAGAGCTCTGTTGTTGCTCATGCCTCTTATTGTACTTATGTTGTCACTGCATTCTAGATCCTTCTTTTATGATGTAACTTCGGCATTAAAAGATTAATGCATAATGTAGCCTCCTGTCATGTAATGAAATTAGTCACAACTCTGGCACTATTCTACTCATGTGTTCCTTCTTCCCAGAGTTTTTCAATAGTTTTAAATAGTCATCCTGAATAGTGTGAGGAAGCTTTGGTGCTCGGCCAGTAGCAGCTAGCGGCATTAAAATATGGTGAGCCGCCTTGCCCAATAAACTCACCATATTTGTTGAGCTACCATGCAGGGTCCTGTTGCTCCTCTATTCTCCTCGGTGGTGAGTAGGGGCAGTCTGGCAGTAGGGGAAGGACTTCCTACTTTGTTGCCGATGGCTGCAATCCCTCAGCTGGTTCTCAGCCCTGGGATTGCAGGCTCTGAAGTGCGCATGTCAGGTTGGCCAGCTGTAAGCAGCCAGTCAATCTGATAGGTGCACTGGCAGGGGGCTGAAGCAATAGGGCAATTGCACTAATTAGCCCCCCCCTAGCCCTTGTGTTGTAAATGCGCTAGCCTGGGATACATTATAATAAAATGGTACCTATTACAATTTTAAAATTAATATGTGTGCCTGCTGTGCTCGCAGCAGGCAGGGCGACGTACCTCCGTCATAATGGATGAGCGGTCGCTGTGCTCAGGGGGTAGTGTAAACTATGTGCAGTCTTCTAAAGTATACAATATAATTTCAATTGACAATCATTTTCTTTAGTTTTCCATCAAACTGTAGGATGCCGCTAAGAGATACCCATGGGCAGCAGCTGCTGTCCTGTTATTGGCTTTGGGTAGGCATTGCACTGGCCTTGATTTTCTCGGTTATAGAGGTCATTAAGGTAGTGGGACAAAGGATGAGATAAGAAATCAACCATTGAGATGTTATCCGAGGTCAAAGCGGACACAGTGTCTATTCTACTACCAGTGCCATGTTGGTGAATCCTCATGTTCCCAGCATATCAGCTAGTTTGAACTTTCACACTGAAGTCACGTAGATTTTTTATATAACCTGGTAGAGTGGACTGAAGAAGTTGTATTGTTAGGCAAATACCAGTCATTCAGACCCTGGCAGGTGGGTGGGCAGCCCACCAGTTTGACCTGACCTCTGCTCCACATGATAGAGAACTGCCTGGCATGTAGAGAGGACCTCACTTGTCTGGTTAATTTCTATCTTAAGTGGATTACCGGCGCAGTAGATGCACTTAAGGCATATCGAAGGCAGAGTAGATAACACTGCTCTTGTCTGTTTAGCATTTATTTTTCTAATTGCGCTACCTCTGAAAGCAATAGTTTGTCAGATGCAAAAAATGACTTCCTTTGATAAGTATGGAGATTTCTTTTTGTGGATCACTGCCATTGATTACTTACCCTCCCAAGGCTGCCATACATGGTGGTCCCAGGCTGCGCAAATCCAGTGCCAGTCATCCCCTTCCAAAAAGTACAGGACAACTGCTCCTGTGACACAGCGGTACTGTGGTGGATGGGCACTACATCCACCTGAGGCTTGAGCCGGGAGTGACTTTGCTACTTTGCTATTTTGCACCAGTAATTGAACGACTGTTGTGTTATTAAGTGTTTTTAAACATAATTTTTTGATCATGCTAATTTGTTATTTTCTCCTGTATTGCTTCTGCACTGACTGTATTTTAAATATTTTCCAATACTGGGGGACCGCATTTGACATAGAGGGCCACCATTTTGGTGGAAATCAAGGTCAGCAGGCTAGTCTTTTTTGCCCCTGACTCTATATCAGGAGAGGCTGGCATGGGCGTGCATTGCTATGTCCCCCTGAGACTTGCGCCGGGAGTGATTTTGCTGCTTTTCTATTTTGCACCAGAAATTGAATGACTGTTGTGTTATTAAGTGTTTTTAAACATCATTTTCAGTTTGTGCTAATTTGTTATTTTCTCCTGTATCCCTTCTGCACTGGCTGTATTAAAAAAAATTGCCAATACCGGGGGACTGCATTTGACATAGCGAGCCGCCATTTTGGGGGGGGGGATCACGGTCACCGGGCTAGCCTTTTTCGCCCCTGACTCTATATCAGGAGATGCTGGTGCGGACGTGCCTAGGGCAAGCCCGTGTGTGCTCATCCACGTTTGCCCCCGCTCAGCGCCAGCACCCCAACTCATTTGAGAGCAGGTAAGCCTACCATTTTAAATTAACCCAGAGATTTGTTGCTGAGTTTGAATGTCATTGATAAAACTACTGGGTGTATGTGCCTCATCCTAATACAAGGCCTCCATCTAGCCCAGTGACTTTCCCCAATTGTAAAACTACTCTACCCATCTATTGAATCCAAAAAACAAGAAAGGTCAGCAAAAGTTGAAGAGGTAAAACCTGCGCTAAAGTCCTTATTGATGAATGCACGATCCCTGGTGATGCACAGTGTTGAGTGTGCAACATTAATCGAGGGAGGAGACACAAAATTGGCATTTATCACTGAAGCATGGACAGATAATGCCTCTGGCCCAGATTTAGTCAAAGCCACACTGCCATTCAATAAATAGGCCCAATAGAAAAGGGGGGTCTAGCTGTAATTTATCATTGCTCAATCATGGCAGCCTTTCTACAGCCTCAAACGCAGCGTGTGAAGCATTGTCCTTTACCTTCACTCTCTCCCATTATCATACCTTTAAGGGTATCTTATTATACAGACCTCCGGGTCATGGGAGTCACTTTGTAACATCTATGGGAAATTTGCTGGAAAAGGGGCTGTGCGCCAACTCCTATGCTATACTGGGATACTTTAATTTCTTTCTGGAGGCCAAAACAGACCCAGATATGGTGCACCTTATAGTTCTGATGAGCAGTGCCAATGTTAGGCAGCAAGTAATTGGGCCCTCTCACTTGGCATGACGCACTTTGGATGGTCTTTTTTCCAACCACCCACATCTTTCATTTACGGGCCTGCTGCCCTTAGTTTGGACAGACCATGTGGCCTTTCTATTTGAGCTGGCCCTTTCAGATCATCATGCTGCTGGAAGGCTTCATAAGAAACAGAGGGAAATTAGAGCATGGAATAAAGTTGATGCAAAGATTTAGCAGATTTGCTTACGTCAACTATGGGCCAAATGCCCCTAGACGTGGAGGAGGCAAAATCACTATGTACAAACTGGCTGGAGAAAGCTTGTAATAAGCTTACCCCAAAGAAATTCCTATTTCCTAAAAGGCTACAACCCTCCACTCCATGGTACATGCAGGAATTCAAGGATCAAAAATTGATCTGTAAACATTTAGAACGGAAATGGAGGAAAGAGTATAAAATAATAGAGAGAAACAGTTATAAACAAAGCCTTCTGACTTATAAACAGCTTCTTTTTAAGACAAAGCAAGAGTTATTTGTTGACCTTATTAATTTATTCAAAATCTCACCCAAAGAGCTTTTCAAAACAGGAACTAACTTGACACACCCCCTAACCAGCAAACATTCAAATGAGCCAGGAATCATGTGAGGCAATCGCCAGGTTCTTTTTGGTAAAAGTGGAGACTATCTTTGCAACTTTTAATGGTCCAATAACAGATGTGACAGTGGCCTCAACAGAAGGTCACAAGCTGGTCCTAGGATCTCCACCCACTTTTGACAAGTTTGTACCAATATCCATTATGGATACCCATAAGCTTCTCATGTCAGTGAAATCAGGTTCCCCTTATGACCCATGTCTGGTTGCGGTGGTAAATCTGGCCCCGGAAACGATTGCCCTTTCACTCACTTTCTTATTTAATGCAATGTTTGTGGAAGGGTATTGTCCCAAATCGTGGAAAATGCTTCAATATTACCACTTCTAAAGAAGCCTAGTTTAGACCCTAAGGATCCTAATAGTTTCTGACCTATTTCACATCTCCCACTTCCAGCTAAACTGGTTGAGAAAAGAATGAATGCACAATTGAGTTCTTATTTACACAATGCCAAAGTCCTGGATCCTACTCAATATGGGTTCAGAGAAGGTCACAGCACTGAAAATGTACTCCTAAAATCTACCAAAGAGATCAGGGTAGCTTTGGACCTGGGAGGGAAGACCGCTATGATCATGCTTGACCTTTTCCGCAGCCTTTGATACGGTCCATCCTGATTTGTTGATGGACCGTTCGCGGGCGTGCGGAGTTCAGGAAAAAACAAGGACACTCTTGAAGTCCTTCCTCTAGGACAGACTGCAAATTGTCTCATTAGGCGAATTCTATTATAAACCTTTTTCTCTACCCTGAGGAGTCCCGCAGGGGGTGTCTCTGAGCCCTAAGCTCTTTAATGTATATGTGTCCACGTTGGCTCCCGTTATTGATTCCTTTGGTTTTTGCCTTACCTCGTATGCGGATGACACGCTAATTGTCGTGTTGCTGCAGCCTGGGCAGGATAAGGCAATAGGAAGTCGGTTCCATGATTGTATGGAGGCAGTAGGAAGGAGGATGACTCAAAATTGTCTAAAGCTCAATTCGAGCAAAACGGAGGTCATCCTGTTCGGGAACAATGCCAATTTTTGGACCACAAGCTGGTGGCCGAATACTATGGGGTCCCTCCTGACACCCACCAGGAAAGTAAAAAATCTGGGAGTGTTAATAGATGACAGGCTCGATTTTAGTAATCAAGTCAATGCAGTAGCTTCAGCCACGTCATACGTTCTCAGAACAAGTAAGAAAATACTGCTTTTTCTGCTGTGAAATAGCCAGCGAACGGTGGTTACAGCACTAACTATGTCAAAAGACTGGACTATTGCAAAAGTTTATACCTGAATATTCAGGATCGTTTTCTGCATAAACTCTAACTGGTGCAGAATGAGGCCGCTAGACTGCTTACTGGAACATCAAAATTTGCACCGATCTCAAGGGAAATCAAAAGACTTCACTGGTTACCGTTTAAGAAGTGAGTGCAATTTAACTCCCTTTGTTTGGTCTATATGGCCCTACAAGGCACAGGACCTCGTCATTTAAAGCAGCAAATTCGGTGGTAAGTGCCCAAAAGACCATTTCACTACCTTGGAGCAAAACAGGTGATAGTACCACCTGTAAAAAAAGCTAGTTGGGGAGGCAGACGTTTTGCTGTGTGTGCGGCAAAGGCTTGGAATTACCTCCCATTTTATCTGAGGAATGCTACTGATTAAATTGACTTTTAGGAAGGCCCTAAAAACCTGGCTGTTTGATTAATAAACTGGTTTGCAAATTATGTATCACTTGGAAGACTGTAGCTAGCGCCATCACACCCTAGGGTAACCGTTGTGCTTGACAAATTTCTCTAACATAACATAACATAACACCCAGGTCAATGGCACCCTGTGGTTCCCCACCTCTAAATTAGAGAAAATACTCTTCAACCACCAACTTCTAAACGACTCTCTAAGAAAATTATCTTTTTGCTTTGCAAATTAAACTGTGCATTTGAACAGTTCTCTTTTGTGTTTCTGTAAGGATGGTTCTTTAACTGTTCTGAGGACTTGTTGTGCCATTATAATCACTTTAAACAAATAGAGGGCTTTCTTTGCTTTTTTCTAGAAATAAATCAATGCTGAGCATGGGAATTTCATTAGATGAGTATTTTTTTTCCTCTAAACAAAGAACACAAGCAGACACCCTGTAATATAAAGGTTGATACTGCGCATTGTATTTTACTGCTTCACTGTGTGATTAAAGATAGTATTATTTCATTGCATCTAGTGTTGTTTGAAGCACACTCTAACTAAACATGAATTGCTTCATTCCCTATTAGGAACAACTGCTGTTTGATAAACAAAGGTACAGTGATACACCACACCTGAATTCGTACTCATTTCTTGTTACTCACTGTATTACTCATTAGTGACATTCTGTTTTACCAGGAAATAATCTTATGGCATGTTTATTATATTTCCTTCAATTTATAGACCATACAGTGCAACTGAAAAAATATTTTACTTATGTAAAAAAAATATATGAGCTAAAACGTCAGTGAAACCGACTGTTCCAATAACTATCAACTACTGCAAACTTCGCAATGTTTCATTTGCATAATAACCATATAAAATCAGTTTATTTTACTGGTTACATTAAAATGCAAATCATGTTGCCAGTCATGCAATATCCTAGAATACAAACCTCAGCACATCAAGTTAGATATATTATGACTGCGCACTGTAAACGTCCTTGTAACTGCAAAAACACACATACTAACTCTGTGGTAGAAAATTTTAGTGGCCTGTCTAGACCTAAAACAAACAAAGAGAGCACCACATTTTGGGACCATGCAGAAAGCCCACCTATATTTACTCCCGTGTAGAGAGTGGATATTTGCGCATTATCTAACTTTGTGAGTTTCACACATAATAAAACGTGAATGATTAGAACTCTACAACAGCTCATGATTTCCAAGAATACTCACGAGAGCAAAATGTAACCACATAGAATGTAAACTTGATTGAAATTTCGTCATGAATAAATCGAGCGGAAAAGTGCAATTTGCCTTTTTACTTTGTATTTTTTCCTTCTCTAATAAAAAGATCAGCATTGGAGAAACCCATTAACCTGAAACTGCATTGAATATGAGAATGTTCCTTACCTTTTACTACCTTAGACAGGCTCCAACTCCTGGCTTTGAAAGGATAATTCTTGTTTGCGCTTTCAGGGGTATATTCACAAGAACGTGTGATACCTACCGCAAGAGTAGTGTAACACAACTTTCAACATTACAGCCTATTGCGGGAAAACAACCCTGTGTCAATATGGAATTCACAACAAGGCGGTAGCATGCGATAGACACCAGATAACGCGGCAAATGTCTGTGTGAAAATCAACGCAAGACCGCAAAAATGCGATATGCGAAAGAACAAAAACATGCAATGAGGCCAAGCGCGGTACAAAAAGTAGCAAAAACCAGCCACAGGCCTGCAAATCCCACGCATCTGGTGGGACACTGCACCATAAAAACCACGGAAAAAATACACCAGAAACAGGCCAAAAGCACGTAGCAATATGGCTGCCCTGACCCAGCGCAGAGGCCAACTCGAACCCCATAACCCCCACAGACTACCAGCAAGGAACAACGGGGTCGAGGAAGGCCAAGGAGAAGAGGGAGAGGAAGACAGGATGCAGACAGCAGGAAAACAAGACCTGCATCACGGAGGTGACAAACACTACCAGCAACTGACCCACAAGCAGACCACCTGGAATGCAGTCGGAGTGCCGAGGAGGTCAATCGTGATGGCCAATAGGCGACGGCATGACGTGACAATCCAAACCAGGCACCAACCCGCTGCCAACAAGAAGGTAGCAACGTCAACAGGAGGTGGCAGTCCAGCGCCACCGGAGGAGCTGGAGGAAACCCAGCCCACAGTCATCAGTGTGGAGACGGTGCAAGGAGTAGGGAGTATGGATACAGCTTAAGAGGACCTGACACAACACCAATAGGGAGTGCAAAGAACAGGGCCTGTGGGGACAGGGGGAGATGGGCACAATGGCTTACATGCACAACGAGGTGTAGCACATTGTACACCCACAAACACCCAGGATCATGTCCCAGATCCCCTTGGCACACTGCAGCACACACACATAGCACAAACAGCACACCCACATTGACGACAACGTGGAACTACGCGCATAGCGGACACTGCAGAACAGAGGACACAACTGGCTCCGCACAAGCACAGAAACATGCCCACAAAAGCTGACAGAGCCGGTAACAGTGAAATGGGAATGTACGCGTACAACCTCACATTCGTCATGGAGTCCAAATGTACACTTACTCGCAGAAGAATCCAGCACCCTCAAACAGTCACAATGTACACTGCCATACAGTCTGCATGCAAACTAGCACAATGCGCCAACATATATGTCAACACAAAGGCAACATGCACCTCCCCTTCACATCACAGAGGGGCACACAAGACCTGCCTCAGAGCACATAATACAACACATCAGTGATGATGGAGAGGACCACCACATCTTCGACACCGATGCCCTACAACAGCACATGGATATCCCATGCAACCCCCCACCAGGAGCTGGACAGCCAAGCTACTCAGAGGAGAACACCGAGCCTGCAACAGACCACTCAGCAGGAAGCACCCGAAAGCACAGCTGGCTCACAACACTTCACCCACCCACACATGGCACCCCAATGCCATGTGTCGGCATGCTAAAAGGAGGTGGCCCAGGAGGTGTGGGTGGGGGCTGGACCCATGGAATGCGAACCAGGACACATACATAGGGGTCTATCACCCTTCAGGGCCCACCCACACCCCACTAAGTAGACCCACGCTGCCATAGAGACACATGCAGAAGCACATTCACAGCACAGAACCACGCCCAGGGGTGCGCATATAGCAGTCACACACCCATGTTGACTCTGCGTACGACGGCCATGGCCTAAACAGAAAACACATGCAATACAGAGTGAACTGCTGAGCAACATGGGGTGAGCCGGATAAAGTCCAGAGGACAGCCAACATGCAAACAGAAGTTTCCGTGAGTTGCAGTGCACTGGGCTGGGGACACTCATGTGCAGAATAAGTCTCGGATTGTGTCCCTTCGATACATTCCTGATGCAGATGCAGACCTGCACATCTTCACCATCAACATCTCAGGGCCTCCACACTGTTTGGCGTAACATACCTGTGCAATCGCTCCACAGCACAAAACACAAACAGCAATGGACTATGGCCTGTGGTGCACTGAGTCACTGGCACCTGGAGTGCTGAGCAGGGAATCAGGCCGGTGATGGCATCCACGACAGTCCTGAGCAACCCCGAAGTCTGTCAGGACCACTGCTTCAACTCTGGCAGATGGCATTTGGAGGTGGTCCTTGCGGTGGTGGTGTGTGCCTCCTGCGGTGGTGCTTCGTCTGGGCCAGTCTGGACTCGCTTTGGTGTGTGAGCCCTGGTGGGACGCATTTGGGCCCGGAGGCTGCATACAGCGCAAGCCCACAGATTCATGGAGTTGATGACCCCAAGACCTACACCTCAGGGACCAGCCTATGTCTCCGGAGAAGGGGTCCCGGACAGGACCAGCACAGAGTTACTGGCCCCGGATACAATGCGGCCAGCACAGGCACCCAGCCACGGGACAGTGGCTTGCGGTGCAGTCAGATCGGCCATGCGACTTGAGCGGGTAACCATCATTGTCCGAGGTTTATGTCTGGAAGTGTTTCGGGGGACAGTGGAATGTGTTCTCCAGGGCAAGACGCCGAAAGGTTTGATTTTATGTGTAAGCAGCAAATGGAGGACTGGAATGCGACAGTACGTTTCCGTTGCCACCACCAACTCTGTATCAGTTAAATGGGGGTCAAAACTGCCTCCAGTCCATAGGCTCTTACGCCACCACTGTTCGACCAGAGAGTGTCCATGAATTTCGGGGAACAGACTTAGTGGCACCGGGGCAGAGTGGGGATGCAGACTGCGATGATTGCGGTACACTGATATGAACATCGCCATTGCTGAATCATGACTCTGTGACCTACAGGACCCCAGTGAAGGCCTTAGGCAGCAGTCACCAGTGGCCCTAAGCCACATTTCTTTGACTCGCGATGCACAGCACTAGTGACACCAGGGCAGTTGTCGGTAGTGTACAAACACCTCAGTAACGATGCTCCTTTTCTCAATGCCAAGATGCAAGGCGACATCCTCTTAGGCCTCTCCTTGCGTGCAATGATGTGCAATCTGCCTTTGCATACTCGATATTCAGTTCCAAATCTGTGACTCGAGCACAGCCTAGGCCGAGAGCAGTGTAGGCCAGAGGAAGGGGTCAGCACGGGCCATTCATTTCAGTGTCGCCGGCATAGGTTGGTGGCCTCACCGGCCTGCGTAGTTGAGGTTCAGTGGCACCACTTGTTTGGTCACCTCTGTGACTGTGACCTGGCTTTCATCCAAATTGAGCCGTATTTTCCTCTTACTCCTCTCCGTGCCACCACTGGTGTGGACTCAGCCATTTGTTATTCATGACTAGGCTCTGGATGTGAGACCTACTGGTCCACAGGGTAGTCCTGGTCCCTCATCCACGTGTCACCGGACGGCATTGGACAGGGTTTGTGGCAGCACGGCTCACCGAATGGCTTTGGACAGGGTTTGTGGCAGCACGGCTCACCGAATGGCGTTGGACAGGGTTTGTGGCAGCACGGCTCGCGGGATGGCGTTGAACAGGGTTTGTGGCAGCATGTGTTGCAAGATGCGCATATGGCACTATGCCTCATGGATCAAATAGGGTCTGGTGCTGTGGCCGCTGTCCCGGATTTGGGGTCACTGCCATCAGGAGCCAGGACACAGTCTCACATATGGGACCCAATGGGCTGCAGAGGTCGCTGGTAGAATATGTAAACAAGAAAGGAGTGATGTGGGCCAGCGCTGGGGTGACAGCGGTGGTCTGAAAGGCTGGCTGGGTTGCGGGCCTCTGGCTTGGAGCTTACACTGGCATGTGGTGGACCCTCCATGACACACGCCGGTGTCGGATGCTGATTAGTGTGGCTTGGCTGTGTAGGGTCGGGCCTGACGGGTTTGTGGTCCAGTGGGCCAAGGTATGGCAGGCGCACAGGATCTCAGGCAACTCCTCTAACGAGGACGGTGTCAGCCTTGTGGCGAGGTGGGAGTCGCCGCCCTGGCAGAGATGTTGGGCTTTCCGGAAGAGAACAACGCCCAGGATTACGTGCTTTTTATTCACACCCCTACGCTGGCCTGGCGTACGCTGGTCCATCCCATTCTGCTCACGCTTACGGGGGCGTAACAGGCAACATATCCGCAAGGACCCCCACTGGCTGGGGTGACATTGTTGCGTCAACTGTCCACTACCCTCCATTCACCAGAGGTGTATGTCGCCGTGGATATTGGTGTGTTCTGCATATTGCGGTCTGTTCAGCACTTCCCCGCCACTCTTGGCATTGTGTACTTTCCCAATCATGGTTCTACTGCATCCTTCACACATGCCTGGTTGCCTACTATCCCCACATTTGTCTATTGTGTGGCTGAGGTGCCATGCTGTTGATTGGTCATGTTCACGGCTTAGCCAGGTTACCATAGTGAGTTGTTCTATTGTGTCTGGTGGGTGGGCATGTTGTTGTGCATCTTGGTTGTGGACTTGTGACTTGTGCATTGCCAGAGTTATGGTTCACATGGCTATGGAGTTGAGGTGAGTGGGGTGTTAATTGGGAAGTTGCCAAGGGGCTGTGTATTTCCCTTGGTGCCACCCTGGGATGGCTGGCTGCTGTTGGACTGTAGGAGGGTGAAGGGATCATGCACACTGGCTGTGTATTTGGAGGCGAGATTGGGGTAGGTCCCAGGGTGTTCTGATGTTGCCTGCACATTGATGTGTGACATGGGCTTCCTGTTGCGCTGATTGGATGCTGTGTCACTAGGGTGCACAGGTGGGACATGTGTGCAGTGGTTTTCCCCCAACACATGCGTGCATCTGGCTACGGCGTATTGGGTTGGCCGTACGGGGACTGGGGTGCCAGGGTAATGGTGATGTCCACAACAGGTGTGGGGGTCTTGGATGTGGCTGGCTGTGAGACTCCGCTGACTCTGACGTGTGGTGGTTGGGGTGTGCCAGGGGTCAACAGGTGCTGCACAGCCAGCAGCTTGGTGTGGGGATCGGATGTTGGTTGTCCGCTTTGTTGGTGCAGTTGGCCTGTTGGGCGATGACGGCCAGGATGCGTAGTATGGCTATGCCTTTCAGCCTGTAGTGGACAGTGACATTTTCAGAGGTTGTGCCTGTGAGGCAGGTGCATTTCCTGGGGGGACGCTGTCTTTGTCTGCGCTGCCTCTGTGGTGGTCCGTGGGGGTGTGCTGGGTGGGTGTTGTGGCCCTCTTTGGTGTCCCTGCTGCATGTTCAGTTGCTCCAAGGCATCTATTGCCCTTCCGATGAGGCCCTGGGCAGGGCTCCCTATTGTGGTGCAGTCTGCCGTCCGACTTTACACCAGGTCAGAGCAGGTGTAAAATTCCTGCTGCTAACACGGCTTATTGCGTGTTTTGTGTTCTTATCGCCGATCTGTCTGTTCGTTGTGAATATTGATGTGTGGTGTTGTCGTGGGTTTTGGCACGGGAATGCCTACTCTGCATCTCATTAGCAATAGTTGCAGGGGTCCTCTGTGGTGATGTTATTTGCAGCTGCTATAGTGGAAAAACTGGTGCTGTGGGCAGTTAGCATCTGCTTGTGAATGGTGGGGTAAATTTCTCAGAACTTTGGCTGCAATAAAGTGCCGTTAATTTGGCGATAGCTCCTTGTGAATATGCCCCTCAGTGTATAAAACTTATGGCAACCGATTTGTGAATAACCACAAACCCATCAGCTCACCTTCTTCTGTGGCTCGCAGAAACAACACCTGCACCTATCCAGATGCATTTAAAATACAGATCAGCCGTCAGGCTGACAGATTTTTTAAATGTGAATCACGGAGCTATATTTGACCACACAGATTGCTGCTTTGTTTACATAGAAGTATTCCAAAGAAGAAAACGTGAAGGTGATGTAAGGAATGCTTGAACTATGTCCCATGCTTGCTCTGCCAGTGTACTTATGACATACCAAACTGAGGAGGACTGAGGAGGCCGAAACACATCTTGCGGTGTTTGTGTTCCCGTCTGAATGGGACTTGGATAGGCAGTTCGTTCTGGGACTGTTCATATTGGAGCAGGACCAAGAACAATGTGCATATGGCTGGCTTTAGCATAATTGGAAAAAAAATGGACTGGAATGTGACCTCAAGCAATCACCAGTGGCTGGCATAAAGGCAAGCATTCCATCTGTCACTTTGTTTTTGGTTGCAGGACTAAATGACGGCATCACATAGGACTTGGGGCATTGTAGTATCTATGCTCTACAGTTGGGTTTATGGGAGACTAACAGCCTGATTCATCAAGCTAAATTGCACTTGCAAAGGGCAAGATTCTCAGAATCTTGCCTTTTGCGAGTGCAATTTTTGCATTTGGGATTCATCATCCCAAATGCAAAATTCGCTATTAAAGAATTCGCACATTTGCGAAGAATTGCATTTAAGGAATCTCTATTTGAGATTCCTTAAATGCAATTCATGAATCATTTTAAAATTGCGAAATTGCAATTTTGGGCCGCTATTTACCGAGAGGTCAGACCTCGTGGTAAATAGCAAAAACTTAGAAAAATGCATTTAAATGCATTTTTCTAAGTTGCATGTTACACACACACATGTCCTTTGGACATGTGTGTGCGCAACACCAATGTAGATTACATTTCAGGGGTGCTACAGGGTGTCCTTTGGACACCCCTGCACCCTTGAAATCGCATCCTTATTTGCGATTAGCTAATTGCTAATCGCAAATAAGGAATAACTCCCCATTCATTCCTATGGGCCTGTAGGCCCATAGGAATGCATGGGGAGTTATTCCTTATTTGCGATTAGCAATTTGCTAATCGCAAATAAGGAACATGCAGGAATCGCAATATTTTTTCCAATTCCTACATGAATCCCGTTTTGCAAGTCCTTAATAGCGATTCCTTATGAATCGCTATTAGGGGCTCGCAAAACGGGAGATTGATGAATCAGGCTGTATCAGCCTGATTCATCAATCAGGCTGATTGATGTTGGTGTTGCGCACACACATGTCCAAAGGACATGTGTGTGTGTAACATGCAACTTAGAAAAATGCATTTAAATGCATTTTTCTAAGTTTTTGCTATTTACCACGAGGTCTGACCTCTCGGTAAATAGCGGCCCAAAATTGCAATTTTGCAATTTTAAAATGATTCATGAATTGCATTTAAGGAATCTCAAATAGAGATTCCTTAAATTCAATTCTTCGCAAATGTGCGAATTCTTTAATAGCGAATTTTGCATTTGGGATGATGATTCCCAAATGCAAAAATTGCACTCGCAAAAGGCAAGATTCTGAGAATCTTGCCCTTTGCAAGTGCAATTTAGCTTGATGAATCAGGCTGATAGTTCTTGAACTTCTCTATGAATTGCAAAAGTTCTTGGCAATATATACCAGAGGCAATTGTATAAATATTATTATGCACAGAAAGCCTTTTAGAAAGCAGTGGCTCAAAAATCTCCAGACACGATTAATTATTGACCTTGTAGATTCTGCGATGATATGAAGTTACTCTTGTAATGCCAGAAAAGTATTTGCAATCAGGCTGAAAATTACGAAGACCGTTTTGTCTGGAGTGAATGGGCAGTAGATCGAGAATATTTTTCACAGATCTTTTATGACTTTTAATGATAATTTTGAACTCATAATATTTTGTTAATCTTTATTCTTTGGTGTGTCTATTCAATAATTAAAGGAAACAGCTTCATGTAGGATTGTGCAGCTTAATTTTAATTTAACACACCAATTGTTTGAACTAGAGGCAATTCAATCTTTTTATGTGTGTACAATTGATTTCTTTATATATGTATGTTTGAAAGTAAGGGCCATATTATCAAGAAAGGGCGATACATTATTGCCGCTTTTATCGGCAGGAAACTGCAGCTAAAGCGGCGATAATGGGCTTGATAATATGCCCTTGTGAATTCTCATAGAGGCCCAGGTTCCGGTGTTAACCTGGGCTTCTATGGGAATTCACAAGGGCATATTATCAAGCCCATTATCGCCGCTTTAGCTGCAGTTTCCCGCCGATAAAAGAGGCGATAATGTATCACCCTTTCTTTATAATATGGCCCTATGTTTGTATGTATGTCTTAATTGTGTAGTACGAACATACCCTAAGGGCAGTTGAGCACTGTGCAAATTCAAAAGAAGGATATTCGCAAACGGTGCGAATCGCAAAATTCGGCCGTTTGCGAATGCAATTTCCTTTTTTGGGATGCATCATGTTTTTTTATTTTTTCGCAATTTAAGGAATCACAATTATGTTGCAATTTCTTAAATTGCGATTGCATTTAAGAAATCGCAATTTGCGATTTCTTACATGCAATGCATCACACTTTAGACATTGCGAATTCACAAATAGGGAGAGGTAAATTACCATGAAGTTCACCTTCATGGTAATTTGCGAAAACTTTGAAAAATGCACAAAAGTGCATTTTTCAAAGTTTCATTTTACACACACACATGCCCTTGGGGCATGTGTGTGTGAAAAATGTTCTTAAAGTTCAATTTCAGGGGTGCGGGGGGGTCCTTTGGACCCCCCCCGCACCCCTGAGATAGCATTCTCATTTTGCGATTCCTTAATTGCGATTCGCAAATTGTGAATCGCAATTAAGGAAATTTAAGAAATCGCAAAAAAACGTGCGATTTCTTGATGCATAGCCGTTTGCAATTTCTTAATTGTGATTCCTTAATTTTTGCACTTAAGAAATCGCAAACGGCAACAATGATGCATGTGGCCGTTAGTGAATCAGTGATGAGGTAGCTGGTTCCTGGGACCATAATTGAAGCATTGTTGCATTTTTAAGAAGTGTTCTTTATAGAAGAGTGTCTTAGACTGATTTGTAAATTAGAACTATGTTCAGGAGGTCCTGTTGAATGCATGGTTATGAAGCTAGACCCTGGCTGTACAAACAGAAAAGGTCCAATGGCTTTTTTTTTTTCTTTTGTACACTTCTTCGTCTCCAGTCTCATGGGTCCTGCCTGCAGGAGTGCTGAGAGTCACAGGAGATGGTGAGTTTGCCAGCAAGCTAGGCAGGGGTGCTGGTTGTGACGACTTTGTGAATATTGCAGCTGCTTTTGAAGATGGTGCAGGCTAACAAGGGAGCCAGAGGAGTTCATCTGTGTAGGGGTGATGTGATTATATTTCTTGAGACCCTGGAATGGCCCTGCTAAGGCATTTCGGGTGCTGTTAAGAGGGGCCACAGTGAAGTCCAGGAGGCTGTGGAGCAGGTTTTTTCCACCATCAAGTGCAAGAGAGCAGGGTGTTCGACAGCAGTCACGAAGTCACTCTCTAAAAGAGACAGTTTAATTTTCTACAGCAGAGACAGGTGATAACTGGCTGTATTTTTTTTTTGGTCTTGTGTTACTTGAAGTTTGGATTACAGGATTAATTCACGTGATTTGGAATAGGTTGAAAGCTGGGATTTGAAACCCTCAAGGTTCATGTCATTGAGACAGTTTTGGGAAATGTTTTCTTGTTCTTGTAAATTAACAGAAATTGTGTCCTGTCTTCTACTATGTGAAATTCAAGAAAAAAGACAAGTGAAAAAATATGATACGATACAAGGGATACAAACTATTCACATCTACGGTCCGCATGGCATTGCATGCTAATGCATTGCAGTTGGACTGCAAAATCGTATCGTTTATATGAAATTATTGTCATGTGTTCTATCATTGTTTTTAATGCCAGCACTGTTAAAAGCTTGCCTTGTGTGAAAATGTGCCTGACATCATTCTATTTTTGCCTCTTTTGATTGCACTTTTTATTAGGACTCGTCGCTATAAAGCTTATTTTTTTCTTTCAGTCGAAGAACTGCCATAGTAACATAAGCTATTTAGATTTTGTTGGCAATTTGTTACTTATTTCACTTTCTCTCTCCCCTGTTCTTCACGTGTTTGTTGATGCTTCATCTGCTCTTCATACTGGTGAGTTCAACTACTGTAGTATCAAATTGTGGCTGGTGTACATCTGCGCGCGTGCAGATCACAGATCCAAATAAAGCTGGATTCGCCCAATCAATGCACACTTTTTTAATAAAGCGAATGCTGTGCAAGTCTTGGTGTTTGGCCCTAACAGGGTAAGAAAGTGATCTTCTTAAATCAATAAGATTGTCTGCCACTGGGATGAAACCTCTCTCTTCTATTAAATGCGTGCTTGCTTCAACTGCTTTTGGTAGGTGTGGTACACAATCTGTTACAATATCGAGATTTTAATATCAGCCTACAACACCGTTGCCTCCACAATATAAATTACGACATCGTTAAATATATAAAATGAAGAGAATTTTAATTGAAGAAAAATAAATCTATACT
The DNA here is from genome assembly GCF_964261635.1 of Lissotriton helveticus. Taxonomy (NCBI): domain Eukaryota; kingdom Metazoa; phylum Chordata; class Amphibia; order Caudata; family Salamandridae; genus Lissotriton; species Lissotriton helveticus. The sequence continues at coordinate 946,856,080 of NC_136063.1, forward strand.
CCCCCAAACACACTCACTCTTATAGAGGTAGGTTTTTTTCCTAACTGGATTTTTTTGACACATGTCAATACATACAACAGTTGCGACAGAGCTACAGCAAATGTACATCAGTGTTGTTACACATTCCCATGTAGAGTGACATGTTACATAAAATGCCGTTCCCTCCCTCAATCTTCACCACACAAAGCATGAGAGTAGGCATCGCAGGATGTAATCAACGCACAGAGGCAAATGTAAACGTGAAAACAATATCCTCTGAGCACACCCACAGTTCAATCAAGTAATTCCAACGTGTATATGGCAAGTAACTCCAATCCTCAGGAGTCGGTTCAAATTAATATAATCTCCAAAGTCAATGCAAACAAAAGTCCACTTTCTGTATAAGAAGTCCTTATAATTTATTTCACAAGTTGATTACACCAGCCAACACGTGTTTCGTCGTGTATATATCGTACCTCGACTTCTTCAGGGCTGTAATCAAACAAAACATTTCCTACTATCAGTAAAAAATATATTTTCATGTAACTAAAATTAGATGTGAAATAGTACCAATCGCCAACCATTAAGATAAAAGGCCTGCAGAGTGAAGAGTTTGAAGTGAGAAAAATGAAATAACAGAAAGCCATTCCAGTCTTAATAAGCACCCAGTGTAAAACGAAAGAGAAAGAACCCTACTACCAAGATATATAAGCAAGGTGGGGGTAAATAATCACCTCTGTATCTTTCCGTAATCTCTCTTTTATATTATAGTCCTCATAACACGAACAAGTCAATCAATCTGTAACAACAGAGGCGTAACATATAATATATACCTTATATCCTGTCACTTCTATCCAAAAGGCACCTGTTTGACCCACTAGTGAATCCAAACAGAAATAATATGCCAGCTAAAATTAAGCGATCACCCCCTATGTTATGAATCAATCGGGTTTACCTTCAAAATTCTCCTCGTAACTCATCCAGCAATATGTCAACAGTGTCTGTCTCTCCAAACACCTATAATTATCTACCAAAATCAAAATTAATTATGTTGCAAACCAAGTATATATTGCTGGATAGAATTAAACCTAACGCGTATCCTACAAAACTCACCCAGTAAAAATCATCTGGTGTGTTCTAATATATTATCATTTAGACTCCAAACATCCAAAGTATCCTAAACAATAGAAATAGCACATGTCACACCTCAATTCACGGTCCATATGCCATAAATGAAATTATTAAACCATCCTGTGAGTACAAACATCTGTGTCAATGTATATTCCTGTAAACAATATACCAAGTTTAAATAAACTTATTTCACATAACCCTTTTTATGTACAATGTTGCCCTGAGTCATCCCCACTATCAATATCACATTCACTTCTATACAAGTGAGGGAGATCAGTAAGTGTCAAAACACCAAATATTAATGCGCTAATCCATTCTCTCCTCCCATAATTAAGATAGAATTACATATACTCACCAACGGTAACTATAAATTATATATTATGCACAGGGTCGTCTTCTCTTGGTCAATATACGGTTATCTGTATCAAAATAATGACTAAAGTAAGATAACCCGTATCAAGTCTCTAGTTACATAGAGTAGATAAATTTTGCCCACACTCACCAAACGTCGTTATCTTCAAATATCTCGACTGCCTGAAATATATGTAAAAGGAAACGGATATAAATATCAATACCGTTTCAGAATTTAGTGTTTCCATAAAACTACCGCCAACTCGACTCGAAATATACCTGTGTTCTGCTTATAAGCATTTCCTTCTAAGTCAAACGTTCACATCCAAGTATTGGCGTCTAACTTGGGCGCCATCTTAGAGTGTCCTTAAATATGCTGTTTCAGCGCGCGCCATCTTGTAACATGTTACTATTAGTTCTAAAATCCCAAGCAAGAAATTAAATATGCACTCAAGCCAAATGAATATCAATACTCCAGAATCATACAATTACCTATAATCGTACTATATAGTATTTTAAGTACGCTAACTAAACTAAAGTACGAAATCTCGGCATTACACATGGGCGCCATCTTGGAATGGGCTAAGATGCGATAGTATGTAAGCGCCATCTTTCAGTATGTTCGTAACATTATTAAGAGTAAACACACGTTACTCCATATATATTTCTGGTCTAAACTAATATCACTGATACGTTAACAGGCATCATAGTGTAATGATGCATATAATATCCATACACGTTGGCGATCCATTCAATTATCCGATTACGATCGGATTTCCAGAGTAATTCATAGATCTAATTCAGACCCTATGCTTATCAACCGTAAACTCCGGGATAATGTACTAATCCATTCATATATCTATACATACCTAAGTAGCCAGATCACAGAAATAAAACCATATTAAGTATCCATATTGTGCCATGGTAGAGGGTGAGTAGAGTTAATGAAGGGTAAATGTTAGCCAGTTATCCAAACGTAAGGCAACCGAGGGTGCAATATCATCTTAACTACTCAATCACATTTCATCATCTTACATATAATATTTAGAAGGGAAGCAAAGTTAAATCCTAGGGACTGTGCGTCCCTGTACAGTCTAGTTCCAGAAATCTGCTAGGTGTCGACAGCAGTCATTAATATATTTTACAGAAAGTTACAAAAGAAACAACACATAGGTCAAAGATCAGCCCAATTTCTACTCATTGCCCAAGAAGTACTGGTATTCATTATCAATATTAAGCCCATACTGGACCGATTTCAGTTTCATTATCCACAGTACCTCCCTACGTCTGAGTTTCAGAGTTCTGTTACCTCCCCTGGGATCCTGAAGTACATGCTCTATTGCATGATAACAAAATTGGTCTTTGGAGATTATATTAATTTGAACCGACTCCTGAGGATTGGAGTTACTTGCCATATACACGTTGGAATTACTTGATTGAACTGTGGGTGTGCTCAGAGGATATTGTTTTCAGTATTGCTTCACATGAAGCCAGTTGATGTTGGATACGCATCATTCCTCTTGAAGCACCTTAGTGATTACTACAAATAATTATATTTTGTACCCTGATGTTAAGGTAGTGCGCCCATAATAGGTTGGTATCCACTTCTTAATTGAACTTTTTTGCAACTTGGAGCTGCCACCGGGAGGGTACGTTATACCTATCTTTATAATGAATAGAGATCAGGAAGCACAGGAGTTATTTAATAATCTCAAGACAGGGAAAAAGCAAGGCAAGACAGTCAATGCACCGACACCTGCTAAGACGGAGGGTCTGAAGGAGAAATTCAAAAGATTGGAGAATTTGAAAAGACAGGAGCTTAACAAGTGGTGGGACGCAGCTACATTGAAACAGTATCTTCTGCTTAATAGAATACCTAGGGGCTTGAGGTCTCAAATCATGCCCACATACGAAAACCTGGAACCAGACCTGTTAGCAAATTGGGAGCGAGAGCTCACAAATTCCTCCAGAAATCTTATTAACATTCTTATAGAGAATGCAGAGAGGAAGATTAAGAAATTGCTCGAAGAGATACATAAATTAGAGGAGGAAATTAAAGAACTTAACCAACCAGAAGTGATTATGAAAAATTACACTATTTTGGATAACTTCCTAACAGATCTCCAGGCAGATATAAAGCGTAGGAAGGCACGGAAGCTGCAAAGAGATGAGAATGATTATAAAGCGGGCCGCGTTTTCACCTTTGCTAAGCGCTTTGATTACTTAATTAGACAACCCCGTGGTTCCAAGCAGAAAGCAACTGCCACACCTAGCGTTGCAGCTAGTGAAACTGATGCCTCATCTATAGTAAGTAGTGAGAGTGAAGAGGTGAATGGAGGGGCGGTGGCCGAACCAGGCACACGAGAGAATGATTTTTTAGAAGAGGTGAAGCGTCACAGAATTGGGAATCGGGACTCCACGATCAGGGGCAGAGGTGGCGGAAATACAAGACTAGGAGAGGATCCAGGGGCAGGAGGACAACAGGATGCAAGAAGGGGAATGAGGCTGAGGTCATGGAAGGATTGAATGATATGCGGAGCAATATTGAAAATGAGATTGAGATTATCAATATATCTGAATTTGAATTGACCAATGACATGATTAAACTGTTGAAAAAGGGACTAGGATTTTGTCCTAATGTTATCTCGGACTGGTACATGACCAAGATTGATGTTTATAAATTTGTGAGACTTTTGAAAATTAAAAAATTTTTTGTTCATGCACCATTAAAAGACAAAAGTACTACCTTACACAGTCAATTAAGTGACCTGACCATAGAAGGGGTTAATGCTACAAAACTGTTACTTTCATTGACAGAGAATGAGGAAGACCCTATTACACTGTCTAGAGTCTTGGAGGACTTAGAGATTAACAGATATCTCAGTCAAAGCAGCGGTCTAAAATTGAAATCTAAGTGGACTCCTCAATTGGGCATAGGCAATACTATAGATGCGTTCCACAAGTCTGTGGAATTTGAAATTGATAAACTCATAGATAAACGGTCTAAGGGTGGCTTCTACAAAAAATCAGACAATCTTACACAGGGAGAAAGAAAAGCACTTAAACTCCTTAAATCCAATAATGACATCACAATTCGAATGGCTGACAAGGGTGGCAATGTGGTAGTAATGGATACCATCAAATACAATGCAGAAATTATGTTACAGTTAGATGATCATAGATATTACGAGCCTTTATCCAACAATCCACTGCCATCCCTAATGATAATGATCAATGAGAGACTTAGAAATTGGTATGATATGTCGCTATTGGATTTGGATGAGTATAACTATTTGACAATCACGACACCTAAAGCTCCTTGTTTATACACCTTACCTAAGGTACATAAGAATAGGGAGAACCCACCCGGACGGCCAATTATCTCTGGTATTGGGGGTCCGACTGAAAAGATATCTGAGTATATTGACATATTCATGAGACCGTTTGTTGAAAATTTACCCTCCTATATTAGGGACACTAAGCATGTTTTGAATATGATGTCAGATGTGACCTGGCAAAGTGACATGTTTCTTGTAACACTAGATGTGGTCTCATTATACTCAAATATAGACCACACTTTGGGAATTCATGCAGTGGAGACCTTTTTCAACAGGAGACCAGCTGAGTACTATGAGCACACAAAGATGATACTAGATATGACACAGATAGTGCTTAGTAACAATGTATTTGTGTTTAACCGTAATTGGTATAGACAGCGCCTTGGGACCGCGATGGGCTCCAGGTTTGCTCCGTCTTTTGCCAACCTGTTCATGGGATGGTTCGAGGCGGAGTGGATCTGGGGTCGTCGTGGGGTCAGGTGGACTGAATATATTCAATATTGGGGTCGTTTCATAGACGACTGTCTCATGATCTGGACCGGCAGTCTGGAGGACCTTCTGTGTTTTTTTGAATACCTTAACAGTAATGATGTTAATTTGAGGTTCACAACCCAATATGATAAAGAGAGGATTTATTTTCTCGATGTTGAGTTATATATAAAAGGAAATAAGTTGTGTTCCAAGATGTATAGGAAGGAGACTAGTTGTAACTCACTATTACACGCTAAGAGTTGCCACCCCAATTCTCAGATAAAATCCATCCCGTATGGAGAGATGGTCAGAGCTAGGAGGAACTGTTCGGAGGACGATGAATTTAAGGATACAGTACAGGATATGTCTTCCAGATTTCATGCTAGGGGTTACCAACGGGCTGTTATTGAGAAGGCAAAAATACGTGTCCATAAACTTGAACGATATCAAACATTAAAAGATAAGGAAATTACAGAGAAGAAAGAACGAGAGGTACGCCTAGTGACTAATTACAATACAGAGTCCAATAAATTGTACTCTATTCTAAATCGACACTGGCACCTGTTATCTTCTGATAAGGATTTATTAGAACACATTGGACAGAGACCGGCGGTGACCTTCAGGAAAGGGAGAACCTTGGCGAGTGACTTAAGCCCAAGTTATCCAATTAGAAATAGAGAAATTTGGCCCAGGAGTGTGACTAAGGGATTTTACAAATGTGGGCGTTGTAATTGCTGCAGATGGGCCTGTAAAAAGATTGTGAGTTTCAGCTACAATAATTCAGTAATGTATGAAATAGATACTTTCATGAACTGTGAAACCTCCTTTGTGGTGTATGTTATAGCCTGTTCATGTGGACAGATTTACGTGGGCAGCACGATAAGAAGACTAAGAGACAGAATGATGGAGCATATCAGGGCTTGGAAAAATGGGGACACTAGATACCCAATAGCTGCTCATTATGTCCAGAACATTGATAATCAGGAAAATCACCAATTTTGTTATCATGCAATAGAGCATGTACTTCAGGATCCCAGGGGAGGTAACAGAACTCTGAAACTCAGACGTAGGGAGGTACTGTGGATAATGAAACTGAAATCGGTCCAGTATGGGCTTAATATTGATAATGAATACCAGTACTTCTTGGGCAATGAGTAGAAATTGGGCTGATCTTTGACCTATGTGTTGTTTCTTTTGTAACTTTCTGTAAATATATTAATGACTGCTGTCGACACCTAGCAGATTTCTGGAACTAGACTGTACAGGGACGCACAGTCCCTAGGATTTAACTTTGCTTCCCTTCTAAATATTATATGTAAGATGATGAAATGTGATTGAGTAGTTAAGATGATATTGCACCCTCGGTTGCCTTACGTTTGGATAACTGGCTAACATTTACCCTTCATTAACTCTACTCACCCTCTACCATGGCACAATATGGATACTTAATATGGTTTTATTTCTGTGATCTGGCTACTTAGGTATGTATAGATATATGAATGGATTAGTACATTATCCCGGAGTTTACGGTTGATAAGCATAGGGTCTGAATTAGATCTATGAATTACTCTGGAAATCCGATCGTAATCGGATAATTGAATGGATCGCCAACGTGTATGGATATTATATGCATCATTACACTATGATGCCTGTTAACGTATCAGTGATATTAGTTTAGACCAGAAATATATATGGAGTAACGTGTGTTTACTCTTAATAATGTTACGAACATACTGAAAGATGGCGCTTACATACTATCGCATCTTAGCCCATTCCAAGATGGCGCCCATGTGTAATGCCGAGATTTCGTACTTTAGTTTAGTTAGCGTACTTAAAATACTATATAGTACGATTATAGGTAATTGTATGATTCTGGAGTATTGATATTCATTTGGCTTGAGTGCATATTTAATTTCTTGCTTGGGATTTTAGAACTAATAGTAACATGTTACAAGATGGCGCGCGCTGAAACAGCATATTTAAGGACACTCTAAGATGGCGCCCAAGTTAGACGCCAATACTTGGATGTGAACGTTTGACTTAGAAGGAAATGCTTATAAGCAGAACACAGGTATATTTCGAGTCGAGTTGGCGGTAGTTTTATGGAAACACTAAATTCTGAAACGGTATTGATATTTATATCCGTTTCCTTTTACATATATTTCAGGCAGTCGAGATATTTGAAGATAACGACGTTTGGTGAGTGTGGGCAAAATTTATCTACTCTATGTAACTAGAGACTTGATACGGGTTATCTTACTTTAGTCATTATTTTGATACAGATAACCGTATATTGACCAAGAGAAGACGACCCTGTGCATAATATATAATTTATAGTTACCGTTGGTGAGTATATGTAATTCTATCTTAATTATGGGAGGAGAGAATGGATTAGCGCATTAATATTTGGTGTTTTGACACTTACTGATCTCCCTCACTTGTATAGAAGTGAATGTGATATTGATAGTGGGGATGACTCAGGGCAACATTGTACATAAAAAGGGTTATGTGAAATAAGTTTATTTAAACTTGGTATATTGTTTACAGGAATATACATTGACACAGATGTTTGTACTCACAGGATGGTTTAATAATTTCATTTATGGCATATGGACCGTGAATTGAGGTGTGACATGTGCTATTTCTATTGTTTAGGATACTTTGGATGTTTGGAGTCTAAATGATAATATATTAGAACACACCAGATGATTTTTACTGGGTGAGTTTTGTAGGATACGCGTTAGGTTTAATTCTATCCAGCAATATATACTTGGTTTGCAACATAATTAATTTTGATTTTGGTAGATAATTATAGGTGTTTGGAGAGACAGACACTGTTGACATATTGCTGGATGAGTTACGAGGAGAATTTTGAAGGTAAACCCGATTGATTCATAACATAGGGGGTGATCGCTTAATTTTAGCTGGCATATTATTTCTGTTTGGATTCACTAGTGGGTCAAACAGGTGCCTTTTGGATAGAAGTGACAGGATATAAGGTATATATTATATGTTACGCCTCTGTTGTTACAGATTGATTGACTTGTTCGTGTTATGAGGACTATAATATAAAAGAGAGATTACGGAAAGATACAGAGGTGATTATTTACCCCCACCTTGCTTATATATCTTGGTAGTAGGGTTCTTTCTCTTTCGTTTTACACTGGGTGCTTATTAAGACTGGAATGGCTTTCTGTTATTTCATTTTTCTCACTTCAAACTCTTCACTCTGCAGGCCTTTTATCTTAATGGTTGGCGATTGGTACTATTTCACATCTAATTTTAGTTACATGAAAATATATTTTTTACTGATAGTAGGAAATGTTTTGTTTGATTACAGCCCTGAAGAAGTCGAGGTACGATATATACACGACGAAACACGTGTTGGCTGGTGTAATCAACTTGTGAAATAAATTATAAGGACTTCTTATACAGAAAGTGGACTTTTGTTTGCATTGACTTTGGAGATTATATTAATTTGAACCGACTCCTGAGGATTGGAGTTACTTGCCATATACACGTTGGAATTACTTGATTGAACTGTGGGTGTGCTCAGAGGATATTGTTTTCAGTATTGCTTCACATGAAGCCAGTTGATGTTGGATACGCATCATTCCTCTTGAAGCACCTTAGTGATTACTACAAATAATTATATTTTGTACCCTGATGTTAAGGTAGTGCGCCCATAATAGGTTGGTATCCACTTCTTAATTGAGCAAATGTAAACGTCACTGGCTACTTTGGAAATTCAAGCCATAACAAGAAAGGGTACATTTGTAAATGGACTGCAATGTAGAGTGATAACGATATGCACCGAAGGGGGTCATGCCATCAGGGCTGTGGGCCGGTCGGAAGCAATTGCAGATAGAGGTGTAGTGAGTGCGAGATATCTCTGAAACATAAGGAATTAGGTAGAAGTTCAGCATATAATTGCTCATTACACCATATGAGATCTGTGATCAAATCTTTGAACTTAGGTACCCACCACCCAGTCCCCAGCAACTTGCGACCCATCTCTTGGCAAGGAGCAAGGCTAGTGCAATAATCCTTATTATACCCCAGTGCAAGGAGTTAGTAATATCCTCTCCCCTGTCATTCAGGAAAGGTACTCCTACACCTCCAACCAGTAGGAATGTACTGTCCAACATGACCATGCCAGGTGTAAAAATTCTGTGCCGTCAGACCACATCTGCAAAAACAACAGTTGATGGACAAAATGCAGGACAATGTCATACATTCACCCCAGTACAGAGATCTGGGCCTAAATCCATCGTTTTTTTTGCTCACCATGCCATTCCAGTTTGAACCCAGCCAGATGCAAAGCAGTATTGACCCTGTGCCTCATGGGAACAGTCCAGCCCGAACTGCCAAGCCAGGTCCTCCCTGGACTGGAAACAAGCATCCTAGGACCGGTTTGGGGGTTTTACCCCTCTTCAGCCAGGATAGCTTGATTCTACTGGCATGCAGAGCATTGGACCCACGTCTGGGTATACCCGTCCCACTCAGCATGACAAATGCAAAAACAACAGTTGATGGACAGAATGAAGAACAATGTCATACATTCACCCCAGTACAGAGATCTGGGCCTAAATCCATCATTTTTTAAATGTTTTTTCGTCACCATGCCATTCCAGTTTGAACCCAGCCATATGCAAATCAGTCTTGACCCTGTGCCTCATGGGAACAGTTCACTCCGAACTGCCAAGCCAGGTCCTCCCTGGACTGGAAACTAGCATCCTAGAACCGGTTTTGGGGTTTCACCCCTCTTCAGCCAGGATAGCATGATTCCAGTGGCATGGAGAGCACAGGACCCACGTCTGGGCATACCGGACTTGGGGTGACAAATGCAAAAACAACAGTTGATGGACAGAATGCAGAACAATGGGGCGCTAGGTGGCGCACATGTTAGATGGCCGCATCTCTGTGAGGCTCCTACAGCCCGGTTCAATAATCCTACAATTATCCTGTTTTCAAGAACTCCCCTTCATCTGACTCGCTACTGGGGTGAAGAATATATCCCCTAGCAGACTCGCTGCAATTTTCGGAAGAATCGGAATAAGTCAGCCCGAGATACTGGGCAGTGAATAATTGGCCGAGGAGCTGCGCTTGTCCCAGGTGGAGAGCAGAGCGGCTACTGTGGCCACCTGACACCATGGATGCACTGGCACGGTATAGGCCGCAGGGTGGTACAGACGCGCCGGATTAAACGTACATGGTGGAGCTCGGCGCTGCAGTAGTGTCCGGGAGACATCTGAAGGCACCGGAGTACGACGTGTGGTTTCTGGGAAGCGGGGACATAGCTGAGATGGTGTGAGGAGCGGCGGCGGACTGGCAGCGGCGGGGCCTAGGTCTACAGGTTGGTGAAGGCCCCTGCTTGCGCAGTCCCCGCAACAATGATATTGGCACCCTGGAGTGATCTGGAGAGCCGTCCCCACGCCCGTGTTCTATCTAAGCGGGAATGCGGTACAGAGCGGTGATCATGGAGTGACTGCTGGTCCCGGCTGGCACTAATCTATTCAGAGGGCGGCTGCTGTTCCCCCACCCCCCTGGATTGAGAACGGAGGGGCAGTTTTGGCCCGAACCTTCTCTTGCGGCGGGTGAAGCGGTGCGTGGCAAGCTATAACTTGGCGGACTGCACACTTGGCTCGCAGGTGAAAAACACGCTAGTGGGGCCCCCGGGTTGGCGCCATCTTGGGGCTGAGCATCATTAGACCACCATATAGCGACGAGGAAGCGAAGGAGGATTGCCTTGGGAATCAGTGGGCACGACACACTAATATGCCAACTGATGCCTGTTCTGCATGTAGCAAACACATTGAGTAGTGCCCTTTGAGGCTGCACTAAGTTATTATTTATTTTTTTGTGAATGGTCACTGAATACCACCCTGTGAAAACACCACATGGCAGGAGCGGACCTAGGCTGTGACACTTGGGAGTGGCTAGCGGCAACACGCTCTGGTCCGGCCTTGGGCGGCGCAACCGTTGCGAAGTCCTGTAGCTGTCCCTGCTGATCGCGGCTACTGCGTGACCCCATTCTAGGGAGTACAGCTGCTGCTTGCTTGTCCGGCGTGGTCTGGAAGCTCTGTCCAGCCTGTAGGTAAAGGTCTATAGCTATAGACCTTTACCTACAGTGCTTTCATCCCTATGTATAGCGAGTTCGTTTGATATATAGGGGTCCCCTGTTTCCAAATCAGCTCTGTCCAGCCTGTACATAAATAGGAGCTACGTAATGACAACCATGTGAGTGCCTTCACCATCCTTGTTGCAGGACATTAAGTGTGAAACTGGTGCCACGATAGGCTGAGCTACACCCTGGAGCCAGTATGGAGAAGCCAGACACAAGACAACCATAACTGAACTTTGAAACTGCCAAGAAAAGAGTACGTATTGCCCAGGAGGACCACACCCTGGAGGAAGGAGGGGTGGTGCGATGAGAGACAGCCGCACACAGCAATGATGTACAGACAATCCTGCAGGAAATCCGGCAGGGATTTGCCACAATTGTGGATAAGGTTGATCGTATGTCGTCACGTATGGATGCTATAGCACATAAGCTGGAAGGACACGAAGATCGTATAAAAGAAACGGAGAGACGCATCTCAGATACTGACGATACAACAGCCCGGAATGCCACACCACTTGCTCACATGGACAAGCTTCTAAAAATCGTTGCAGCGAAGAATGAGGACTTGGAAGCGCGCAGCAGGTGCAATAATATACGCGTGATAGGCATTCCAGAGTCGACCAACACTGGAAGAATGGAGGAATACGTCGAAAGAATGCTGGTGGCTGCGATTGGCGCTGACTCCTTTTCAAGTCAGTTCATTGTGGAAAGGGCACACAGATCTCTTGGACCGCATCCTCAACAAGGTAGCACTCCACGCCCCATAATAGCTAGGCTTCTCAACTATAGGTACCGGGATGTGGCTCTACGAGCGGCGAGAAGCAAACAGACGCTGTCATCTGACGGGAATACTTTTTCCATATATCCGGATTTTACGCCCATAGTGCAGGAAGAGAGACGGAAATTTATGGACGTTAAGGCCAAACTGAGAAAAGCACAACTTGATTACACACTGCTGTACCCTGCGCGACTTCGGGTTATACATCAGGGAAGGCAGCGATTCTTCACAAAACCGCAGCAGGTGGAGAATTTCCTCAAACACATAAGGCGCACGCCGCACACAGACGGAGACATGGCAGCGTCACAACAATCTGAATCGACTGGAGCAGAATAAGATTCACAATAAACCCATCCTTGTCACATTTACAGACTGCTGAGTAAGATGGGACACATTGATTATTGGGGTGCTGGGTCTTGCATCTGGGCCCACGAATGCTATTGGTATGAGGAGTTACATTGAATGAATTATAGTGTACACCGGGTACCCTCTGCCCTCTAGGGTCCAGACGATCCACCTAAAGTGGGCTCTGGGGGTGAGGGACGTCTGTGTAGCCATTTAGAGTTTGGCCCCTGGCGGGAATCCCCCCTGGGTTTTGGTTCATTAAGTGTATACTGCAAAGTCTGCAGAACTGTTATTGTTTGGGTTGAGAATGGAAGGGAGTGGGTGGGTGGGAGAATACTTCTGGCAAGTTGGGGCTGCTTCAGTTGGTGGGGGAGGAGAGGGATGTTCTGTTTTAGTTCTGAATACCAGGGTCAGGCATCAGGACCCCCCTTTCATTACCAATGCAAAGGTACAGTTCCAGGTATTGTGGGTTCGCCGCAACCGATTTAACGTACGACACTAAACTGAGATGCAAGGGAGAGGCTACACTCACCGGGTAACATGCAGGTTGTTGATGAGGCTTGAGGAGTATGACTGATGTAAACTCGGAAGAGCTAAATGTTATTACATGGAATGTTAGAGGGCTGGGCGACCCGAGAAAGAGAAGACAGATTTTAGCTTACCTGGATAGGCACAAAGCACACATAGCTATACTGCCGGAGACACACTTCGCGCCTCACAAATCGAACACTTTTGCAAGTAAATGGGTGGAACACAGAATCTTCACCTCTTATTCCTCTTATTCGAGAGGTACCGCAATCCTTGTAAAAAAACGGGTTCCGTTCCACCTGGCAGGAGCAACATGGGATTCACAGGGTCGCTACTGCCTGGCGTGGGGGTGGCTGGGATTTGTGTCAGTCACATTGGCCTGCTGCAATGGGCCGAATGTGGACGATTCAGAGTTTTTCACTGCATTGTGGGACAGAATATTTGATGTGGGTTCCAGCCATGTGATTTGGGGAGGGGACTTTAACGTCACTTACAACCCTAGTATGGATAGATCGTAACCTGGCCCTCACTACTATACCAAGGCGCAAGCAACTTTGCAAGACACTATAACCACTTATCAATTACTGGACGCATGGAGACACCTGCATCCGCACACACGGGAATGGACACACTTTACAGCGCAAGTGGCATCATGGGCAAGGCTAGATTATTGGTTGTTATCCCGCGGGCTGGGCCCTGTCATCACCAGTGTACGACACTTGGCCAGAACGTACTCTGATCATGCCCCGGTGGTTCTTACTTTTTCTAGCTCTGACTTTGGTACACCACGCAAACACCTGGCGACTATACGCCCCTAGCTTACTGGACACCATCTTTCAGGAAGAATTGAGGGAGGAAATACAGGATTCGGTGAATAATGTGGAAACCATTTGGGAGGCATTTAAGGTCACGTTTCGCGGGTTCTGTATTTCGAAGGGGTCGGGAGTACTCAAAGACATAACTAATACGTTGTGAACATTGGAGATAAAGCTTAAAACACTGGAAGATGAATTAGCCACGGGCCCTAACGGACCTGCCAGAGGCCAGTTTGAGGAAAAACTCACAGAATACATGGAAACAGCAGAACGGGAGACTCGCTTTAGGGGCAGATACTGGGTGGCCCGATGTTACGGTGAAAGGGAAAGACCAGGACGGGCTTTGGCTCAAATTGTTCAGAAGCCTCGCTGCTCAGGCTACGTGTTGGAAATTGAAGGAGAAGATGGCGTGGTCTACCGAGACACATCTAACATCCTTAATGCCTTTACACGACACTATAAGCACCTCTACACCACACAACGGCATGATGAACTCAGTCTTGAGGATTTTTTGGGGGATGTGGCGCTGGGCTGGCTCAGCGTTGTGCAGCGTGAGTTTCTTTGCCCTCCATTTGAACTGGACGAAGTCAGGGACGCCATAATGAGTATGCAGTCGAGCAAGGCCTCCTAAAAGTTACTGAGTGAAATCTATAAGATTTAATTTAGTCACTTTTGAGCTTATGCTGCGTCACAACTCTACACCTGCTTAAAGCAGGTGTAAGGATTGACGCAGCATTGTGAGCATAGGGCCCCAAGAGCATTGCTGGAGCTACGCTGTGGAACACATTGTGATGAGAGGTAGAAAGATACTGTAAATAAAGCGGAATTCAAATAAAGAAAAAGTAAAAAAGATACTTGGAGAAAAGATAAAGTTAGGTAAAAAAGTCGCATTTCGCACCTGCCTAAAAAACTATAAAATTGCTCTGCGTAACACTAAGAGTAGTTTTTTCCAGGAAAGAATAGCCAACTCCGTCTGTTCTGCAAAAGAAACCTTCACCATTCTAAAAGAACTTTTGAAAGTCCCAGATTTGGCTCCAAAGCATCCACCTGATCCCAAGGCAGACGAAGAGAAATGTACCAAACTGGCCAAATTTTTCGAGGAGAAGATTCAGAACATCCTCGTTTCCCTCCCGGCCGTTGACTACAGTACGGCGGAAGAATTCGGTACGAGCCTAAACCACACAACCCCCCACTTAAGCTCCCTTGGGCAAGTCAGCATCGAAGAGGTGTTAGCCACTTTGGGTTCCATCAAAAGCGGCTCCCCCAGGGACCCAGTCCCTCTACGCATTCTGAAAAAAGTGGCTCTCACCATTTCCCCCCCCTCACACATCTCATTAATGCCTCACTGCTTCAAGGGAAAGTCCCCCCAGGCTGGAAAGCGGCAGTTGTGAAGGCTCTAATGAAAAAACCTTCCTTGGACCCTTCGGAGTTGGCCAATTACAGGCCAATCTCTCTTCTTCCCGGCACCAGCAAAATTGCGGAAAAGCTAGTGAATAAAAAACTGTCGCAATTTCTGGAAACCAACAACTTGCTCAAATGTTCACAAACGGGTTTCCGCCCAGGGCAGGGTACCGACATCGCCCTGCTCGCAGCAGTGGAGGAGGCCAGAGCCCTGTTAGATGCAAGAGGATCAGTGGCAGTGATCCTCCTGGACCTCAGCGCGGCCTTTGATACTGTCAACCACCAGGTGCTGATCGAGCGACTTAAGAACATCGGTGTTGAGGGCACGGCTCTGAACTGGTTCCGATCATTTCTCGACCACCGTTCCTTTCAGGTCTGGGAGAATGACGCCCGCTCCCCCGAAACCCTCCACCAATGTGGTGTGCCCCAGGGCTCATCATTGAGCCCGACATTATTTAATATCTACATGTCGCCGTTGGAGGAGGTTGTTACACCATTCGGGGTGAGGATCATCAGCTATGCTGATGATACACAATTAGTGGTGTCCCTTTCTCACCCGAACCAGGAGCCATCAGACCTTTACAACTGTCTGGTAGAAATTCAAGGTTGGA
This sequence comes from Lissotriton helveticus, assembly GCF_964261635.1. NCBI lineage: Eukaryota > Metazoa > Chordata > Amphibia > Caudata > Salamandridae > Lissotriton > Lissotriton helveticus. The sequence goes on from NC_136063.1 coordinate 946,871,952, forward strand.
TGAATAGGTCATCTTTGAAACTCAATGGTTCAAAGACGGACATTCTCCTCCTTGGCCAGAAAGGGCTCTCTCTCCCGCAGAACATCTGGCCCCCGGTTCGGGGAGTACCCCCTACTCCCAAGTCTGAGGTTAAAAGTCTGGGAATATGGATTGATAAAGATCTGACCTTTGCGACACAAGCCACAAAAACTGCCGGGACCTGCTTTGGGCTCCTTAAAGCTATTAGAAAGATCTTGCCCCTGCTTCCTCCCATTTCCCAGAAACTAATAATCCAAGGCCTTATCAAATCAAGGCTGGATTTTAGTAACGCCATTTATCTGGGCGCTCCCGAGGCAACTTTCAACAGAACTGCAGAGAATCCAGAACGCTGCAGCAAGGATTCTCACTAACACCCCGATGAGATCCTCTGCTAAACCAGCCCTGAGGCAGCTCCACTGGCTTCCAGTAAGAGAGAGAACGGCTTTCAAGGCTCTTTGCCTGTCACATAAAATCTTACAGGACAAAGGACCTCCTATTCTAAAAAAATTCATCAGACCTTATAAAGCCCCGAGAGCCCTTCGTTCGGACCATGAAAACCTAGTCACTATCCCTAGAGTGAAGAAGGTGCGGACGGGCGGACGGCGTTTCTCCGTCAATACGGGCCGTCTATGGAACTCCCTCCCCCGGGACCTTAGGATGGAACCTGACTATCTCCGTTTTAGGAAACGGCTCAAGACACACTTGTTCCCCTGATCTCCCCCCCCCCCTCCCCCTTTCCTCCTGAGCCTCCCTCTGGTCAGATCGGATCTTAGCGCTGGGATACTTACGGGTGACTACGCGCTTTACAAAACCCAATAATAATAGTAAATAATAACTGGGGTAATACTCTGTTCCCCAACACAAAAAAGATTTTGCAGAAATTATATGTTGAATGTTTAAGGAGCTGCACAGGGGGTACACAAATACCATCACTCTAGTGAACACACACTGCCAAACTAGAATCAGCCTGTATAAGCTCCCTTCAGACTTAGGGGGTACACAAAACCACGGGGAGAAGAAATACTATCTGCTCCCCATCAACGGCAGCCGAACCCTAGTCAACACACACTGCCAACATACATTCATAGATTCAACATAGATAGTAAAATTTTTTACAAAATAGCCTCTATCACTAATTTTTTATAAACCCGGGGACCCCATCCCCTGGGGCTCAAATATAACATTGGGGACCGTGAGGGGAACCCCAATGCCCCCACGGTCCCAGCCGGCTCCCTGCGTCCTTCGAGAGCCGGCATTGCTTTGTCAGAGAGAGCAGCTTACATGCTGCTCTCTCTGACGAAAAGCAATCTGCTTTCCTACTTGAAAGAGAGAGCAGGTTAACTTGCTCTCTCTTTCAAATAGGAAAGCGGTTTGCTGTGGTAAAGTGGGAGCCGTGACGCTCCCACCCTACCATAGCAAACAGCAGCGTCCCGGGGGGTAGGCACCCCTAGACACTGCAGGAGCCGGCCCTGGGAGGTGGCGGACCACAGGGCCATCAAAGGCTCCAGGTGGGGGGCGCGCGCAACCTCCTCCCAACATTCAAAAGCCCCGGGGGTGCAGGTGGGGGGCTGAAAACATACTTTTAAAAAAATGATTATAAAAAGCCCCGAGGGGGTGGTGGTCCCCGGAGCTGCGGGGGGGCCGTGAACCCCCCCGCATGCTTCAAAATAAATCCACGGGGATGGCGTTCCCCGGGGCTCGGGGGGCCTTACAGGCCCTCCATTATGGAAAAAAATTGCCCCCGGGATTTGGCCCCCCCGGGGGCTAATTAAGAATAGAGCCTATTTCTATTTTTTTTCCTTTTTCACCGCGTACGCGTACCATACGAGTACCCCCAATTTAAAAAAAATAATTGGGGGGCCTAACGATCCATGTGGAACCCCCTGAGCAGGCCTAGGGGGTCAGGATGTTTCTACCCTGCCCCCTTCGCGTGTTTTTTACAATTCTTTCACTGTTTTGTTGTGACTTGGTTCTACCGAGGCACAAGATGGCTGCCAACACTTCCTGTTTTGGAGTGTTGACAGACAGTTCACAGCCCATCAGCATGCAGCTCGTGCTCGTAATTGTACGGTTTTCGCCACACTTACTGTACGCGTACCGTACTTCGTCTCTAGATATCACTATGATTTTACTTTTGATTTTCTCAGGAACTACTGAACGAATTTACACCATTTAACAAAAAGCACAATCTGCGAACCGAACTCTACCTTTTTGCCAAATTTGGTGTAATTCCGTTTGGCCGTTTGGGCTTTAGCCCTGGCTAAAGGTCCTTTGGAAAATTGCATGGGGATCACACGTTTTGGGACCCCCTTTTTTCTCGGCCCCCACTTGACGAATCACCCCCAAACTTTCAGGGAAGGAGCGGAGTAGACCATTTTCTTGAAGAATTTCGCAAAGATTCGTCCACCGGCGCCAAAGTTATTCCAAATAGAATGTTATGGATTTCCTATGAAAACTAGGTCGTAACTATAACTACCTACTGGCGACTGCCAGTAGGTAATATATATATATATATATATATATATATCCACAGCCTTGGCTCGATTTTGTGGTCCAATGGCGCTCTATCCACCGGTGCTCTGACTTCCAAGCAGAGCCACGCTTGAATGTATTACACAACTCTCTTTTGCCAAGAGAATAAGTCAGCACTCACAAAAGATTTCTTCCCAATCTTATTTATTTTGTTGTCATCGCTCCAGCATTACGAAGTAAAAACCAACGTGTTTCGCAACCAACTGTTGCTTGTTCACGGTTAGTACAACAAAATTCACGCCCCTCCTATATTACGAAGGACCCATCAACACCTCTCTAATCGTGATCTCACTTCCTGTTGGATTTACAGGAAGTAGATGGGAAATGTAGTTTCTTTGTACGTACACTTTAATTAGACATATATACATTTATCGGCATTGATTTCTCATTGCGGCAGGTGGCAGTTGTGTTTATACCATCTCGTTCAATATATCCTTCGCCCTCAAAATTAATACGGTGATCTACCCTATTCATGCATTACATTCGTGTCGCATTATTAATGGATAGACGACAAACCTCGCCCTCTAGTGGGCATATCAAATACCAGTTGCGTTCTTAACATACACTCACTTATCATTAGTGTAGTATTATCCAGGTCAAGCCCTCTGGTGGGCTATTGCCATTTGCATTATACAACGAGTAGTTACAAACCTAACTTAACTCTTTGATTTATAGCAGATGGTGTTCGGAAAAAAAAAATCTATAATGCATCTAGACCACTAAGGTTAGCCTTAATTCTAAACCAATTCAATCAGGGCTACATTCTGCACATATCACTGTCTGTGTAGATAAAAGGCCGCTTATAACACACATGCTCGCTCAGTGCACCATGTCATTACCCATCAGTAGTATTGTCAGTGTCTATTTTTGTTTTTATCTTTATAATGTTGCTACTGATGTCTCCTTTTTTTAACTCAAGGATCAAACGTTTCCAAATTCATCCCTCCACAGAAGACTTATAAATGTACATAAAGTTCTTCACTCTGATTTAATCCCCATGGGGTCATTGTTCGAAAGTTCAGGATTTGTCTTGATTCTCTGCATCTCAGTTTTCGTTCCTGATACCCTCCCCTCTCATGTTGCAAAATACATTCGAGTGCATAGACTTTTAGGAGTTTCCAATCACTGTTATGCGTCACCTCCATATGTTTGGCGACTGCATTGCTTCTATCCTTATTCGTCGTTGCTCTCCCATGCTCCAGAATGCGCTTTTTAAATTCATTCTTAGTGCTGCCAATATATTTTAGTGAGCAAGGGCATTCAATCACATATACAACATGTGTACTTGTGCAGTCAATCAATTGCCTTATCTGCCACATTTTTTTGTTGGGTAACATTACTTCCTTTTTGTTTACTGCAATTTGGCATATCTTGCAATGTTGACATTTTATAAATCCCTTGGTATTAAGCCATTGGATTCCTTTTTTCCTTTTTGTATGGTCATGATGGTGACTCTGTATCCGTCTGTCTTTTAAATTCCTTGCTCTCCTGAATTTGACCTAGGGATGTTTTCCCATTATTTTGCAGGTTGTTTGGTCTAGGTGCAACAATTTCCAATTTTTTCTTAGGATGTTAACAATTTGTTTGGATTCCCTAGTATAATCTAGGATCAATCTTATTTCTCTTTCTTCCGGTTTCAAATCATTCATGGATTTTTTTATTTCCTGTTTAGTTGTTAGAGCATCCTTACGATTTTTCTTGTTTGCTCTTTGCGATCCTTTTTCTATTGTGTTTTTGTTATAACCTCTGCTTTTGAATCTTTGTGCCATAGCTTTACTTGTTTTCATCCATTCACTTTCCTCTGAACATATTCTTCGTAGTCTGAGGAATTCACCATATGGTATGTTTTCCTTTACGGATGGTTTATGGAAGCTTTCGAAATGCAAAGTAGAGTTAGTGGCAGTTTCTTTCCTGTGTAGTGTGGTTTCTACTGTTATTCCAAATATAGATCTCCGTATCAAGGAAGGTGGCTTTATCCTTGCTTATTTGGTATGTGAACCTGATGTTCGAGGTAGAGGAATTAAGGATTTGGAAATACTTTTCAAATTCTTCACTTGTTCCTTCCCACACAATAAAGAGGTCATCTATATACCTTGTCCATTTGGCAATCTTTTCCACATACATATCATTGTCTGGGTGCCAGGCCACCTGCTGCTCCCACCATCCCATTGTGAGCCACGCGTATGCCGGGCTGAACGAAAAACCCATGGCACATCCATGGATTTGTTGGTATATTTCTTCCCCGAATAAAAAGATGTTTTGAGTTAGACACATTTCTATCATGTCTATTAGCATCTGGTTATGTCTAATAAACTGGATATCACGTTCTTTCAAGAAAAAAGCACACGCATTAAGACCAATGTCGTTGTCAATATTCGTATACAGAGATACGACATCCATCGTGACCAAAAGAAAGTTTGGTTGCCAAGATAAAACCTCAAGGTGTTTTAGGAGGTCTGTTGTGTCTCTTAGATAAGAGCTCAAGTTGGTAACAAATGGCATAAGGAAAAAGTCTATGTAATTAGCAACTGGTTCCATTAAAGACCCTTTCGATGACACAATTGGTCTTCCTGGTGGTTTAAGTGGGTTTTTGTGCACCTTTGGTAAGAAGTAAATCGTAGCTGTTACTGGATGTTCGGTGCTTAAGAATTTCATTTCATCCAAATCAATTAGGTCGATTTTATTCCCTTGAGGTAACTGTGGATAGAATTTGGATGGTATTTTCATACCACTCAGGCCTGCTCCTTTTTGTGGAACTACTCCTGATTCCATGACGATTTCCTCCTCATTAGTGGTATCTAAATTTGTTATTGCCACCAATGGGGGTAGATCTGCTGCTGTTAAACTGTCTCCGCTCGTAGTCATGTCCATACTAAGGTTAGCCTTAATTCTAAACCAATTCAATCAGGGCTACATTCTGCACATATCACTGTCTGTGTAGATAAAAGGCCGCTTATAACACACATGCTTGCTCAGTGCACCATGTCATTACCCATCAGTAGTATTGTCAGTGTCTATTTTTATTTTTATCTTTATAATGTTGCTACTGATGTCTCCTTTTTTGAACTCAAGGATCAAACGTTTCCAAATTCATCCCTCCACAGAAGACTTATAAATGTACATAAAGTTCTTCACTCTGATTTAATCCCCATGGTGTCATTGTTCGAAAGTTCAGGATTTGTCTTGATTCTCTGCATCTCAGTTTTCGTTCCTGATCCCCTCCCCTCTCATGTGGCAAAATACCATTTGTTACCAACTTGAGCTCTTATCTAAGAGACACAACAGACCTCCTAAACCACCTTGAGGATTTATCTTGGCAACCAAACTTTCTTTTGGTCACGATGGATGTCGTATCTCTGTATACGAATCTGTATTTGATATCTTCAAAAACCAAGGAGGAACCAAGGAGGAAAAGGATTGAGCTACCAAAGTGCATCAAGTGTGACTTCCTTAACTTCTACTGGAACAAGTGAAGAGGGAACAGAAAATACCAACTCGACGAGCAAGGATTTTTTAGGGGATATGAGGCTAGTCCTCCAGCAGCGATTATGGGAACACAATCAGAATCAAGGAACAAGAGGAAGAGGACGAGGGCGCAGATGGGTACCCAGATCAGGAACAACATCAAAAAAACAACCAGAAGGGGGCAAAGAAGGAGATGGCTCAGAAAAAATGGGTACAGAAACGAGATCCATGCGCCAAAAGAAACAGAAATGAATGTCCCAATGGAGAATACAATGGAGGGTGAACTAGTAGTTTTGAATCTTTCGAATAGAAACATCAGTGAGAACGAAATGTCCCGACTAAAAAGAGGAATACATTTTTGCCCGACTGAATCTATGAACATGGCACAAACCAGAATAGACATCTACAAATATATTAGGAAATCAAGTTAGCTAAAACGTTTGAAGAAAATGAAAAAATGGCAAACTATGCGAAAAATAAGAAAAAGACACGTATGGGCATGACTACGAGCGGAGACAGTTTAACAGCAGCAGATCTACCCACATTGGTGGCAATAACACATTTAGATACCACTAATGAGGAGGAAATCGTCACGGAATCAGGAGTAGTTCCACAAAAAGGAGCAGGCCTGAGTGGTATGAAAATACCATCCAAATCCTATCCACAGTTACCTCAAGGGAATAAAATCGACCTATTCCAAGACGCAATCATAAAGGATATCTATAAAATCAAAGGATTGAAATATAAGGATAACCTGACAAAAGATGAAAGAAATGCTCTAAAAAACCTAACAGAAGACAAAACAATAACGATAAAAACAGCTGATAAGGGCGGTAATATCGTCATTTTAGACACAACGGACTATGTAATAGAAGCTCATTTACAACTAAACAATGAGAAGTATTACAGAAAATTGAAAATTAATCCAACTAAACTGTTTAAAGAAAAATTGGATCAAAAACTTCAACTTTGGAAAAATCAAGACCTAATTGATTTAGATGAAATGAAATTCTTAAGCACCGAACATCCAGTAACAGCTACGATTTACTTCTTACCAAAGGTGCACAAAAACCCACTTAAACCACCAGGAAGACCAATTGTGTCATCGAAAGGGTCTTTAATGGAACCAGTTGCTAATTACATAGACTTTTTCCTTATGCCATTTGTTACCAACTTGAGCTCTTATCTAAGAGACACAACAGACCTCCTAAAACACCTTGAGGATTTATCTTGGCAACCAAACTTTCTTTTGGTCACGATGGATGTCGTATCTCTGTATACGAATATTGACAACGACATTGGTCTTAATGCGTGTGCTTTTTTCTTGAAGGAACGTGATATCCAGTTTAATAGACATAACCAGATGCTAATAGACATGATAGAAATGTGTCTAACTCAAAACATCTTTTTATTCGGGGAAGAAATATACCAACAAATCCATGGATGTGCCATGGGTTTTTCATTCAGCCCGGCATACGCGTGTCTCACAATGGGATGGTGGGAGCAGCAGGTGGCCTGGCACCCAGACAATGATATGTATGTGGAAAAGATTGCCAAATGGACAAGGTATATAGATGACCTCTTTATTGTGTGGGAAGGAACAAGTGAAGAATTTGAAAAGTATTTCCAAATCCTTAATTCCTCTACCTCGAACATCAGGTTCACATACCAAATATGCAAGGATAAAGCCACCTTCCTTGATACGGAGATCTATATTCGGAATAACAGAGTAGAAACCACACTACACAGGAAAGAAACTGCCACTAACTCTACTTTGCATTTCGAAAGCTTCCATAAACCATCCGTAAAGGAAAACATACCATATGGTGAATTCCTCAGACTATGAAGAATATGTTCAGAGGAAATTGAATGGATGAAAACAAGTAAAGCTATGGCACAAAGATTCAAAAGCAGAGGTTATAACAAAAACACAATAGAAAAAGGATGGCAAAGAGCAAACAAGAAAAATCGTAAGGATGCTCTAACAACTAAACAGGAAATAAAAAAATCCATGAATGATTTGAAACCGGAAGAAAGAGAAATAAGATTGATCCTAGATTATACTAGGGAATCCAAACAAATTGTTAACATCCTAAGGAAAAAATGGAAATTGTTGCACCTAGACCAAACAACCAGCAAAATAATGGGAAAACATCCCTTGGTCACATTCAGGAGAGCAAGGAATTTAAAAGACAGACTGATACAGAGTCACCATCATGACCATTCAAAAAGGAAAAAAGGAATCCAATGGCTTAATACCAAGGGATTTATAAAATGTCAACATTGCAAGATATGCCAAATTGCAGTAAACAAAAAGGAAGTAATGTTACCCAACAAAAAAATGTGGCAGATAAGACAATTGATTGACTGCACAAGTACACATGTTGTATATGTGATTGAATGCCCGTGCTCACTAAAATATATTGGCAGCACTAAGAATAAATTTAAAAAGCGCATTCTGGAGCATGTGAGAGCAACGACGAATAAGGATAGAAGCAATGCAGTCGCCAAACATATGGAGGTGACGCATAACAGTGATTGGAAACTCCTAAAAGTCTATGCACTCGAATGTATTTTGCCACATGAGAGGGGAGGGGATCAGGAACGAAAACTGAGATGCAGAGAATCAAGACAAATCCTGAACTTTCGAACAATGACCCCATGGGGTTAAATCAGAGTGAAGAACTTTATGTACATTTATAAGTCTTCTGTGGAGGGATGAATTTGGAAACGTTTGATCCTTGAGTTCAAAAAAGGAGACATCAGTAGCAACATTATAAAGATAAAAATAAAAATAGACACTGACAATACTACTGATGGGTAATGACATGGTGCACTGAGCGAGCATGTGTGTTATAAGCGGCCTTTTATCTACACAGACAGTGATATGTGCAGAATGTAGCCCTGATTGAATTGGTTTAGAATTACGGCTAACCTTAGTGGTCTAGATGCATTATAGATTTTTTTTTTCCGAACACCATCTGCTATAAATCAAAGAGTTAAGTTAGGTTTGTAACTACTCGTTGTATAATGCAAATGGCAATAGCCCACCAGAGGGCTTGACCTGGATAATACTACACTAATGATAAGTGAGTGTATGTTAAGAACGCAACTGGTATTTGATATGCCCACTAGAGGGCGAGGTTTGTCATCTATCCATTAATAATGCGACACGAATGTAATGCATGAATAGGGTAGATCACCGTATTAATTTTGAGGGCGAAGGATATATTGAACGAGATGGTATAAACACAACTGCCACCTGCCGCAATGAGAAATCAATGCCGATAAATGTATATATGTCAAATTAAAGTGTACGTACAAAGAAACTACATTTCCCATCTACTTCCTGTAAATCCAACAGGAAGTGAGATCACGATTAGAGAGGTGTTGATGGGTCCTTCGTAATATAGGAGGGGCGTGAATTTTGTTGTACTAACCGTGAACAAGCGACAGTTGGTTGCGAAACGCGTTGGTTTTTACTTCGTAATGCTGGAGCGATGACAACAAAATAAATAAGATTGGGAAGAAATCTTTTGTGAGTGCTGACTTATTCTCTTGGCAAAAGAGAGTTGTGTAATATATATATATATATATATATATATATATATATATATATATATATATATATATATATAATGTCACTGTAACAGACAATAGTGAGTGAATGGAGATTGGGTAGGGATCAGCGAGCCCTCCACAAGTTAATCAGAGCGCAGTTCCCTCAAGGAGTTATCCCAGGGCAAGCGGAGAAAGTCTACAGCAGTGAAACCCTGGCAGGGAAATCCTACTTCTGTAACCGCAGTGTCAGTAGAAAGCACCCGTACCTTCCTCTGCACGAGTGCTGATGCTCACCAATGGAGAAGTGGGAGGGGCCAAGCAAACAAGATACAGGCCGGAGAATGGAGGAGGATGGTGCAAGAGCACCCTTACCGGCCCTTTAAAGAAAAGGGAGACGCCAAATTCTGCGGCAAACAGGATGAATTTCCGACGCCGTCTTGAGCCCCGCCGTGTCTTTTATGGGCGGTTCTTCGTGGCGTCACATGTCATGTCGCATGGATACTTGGGAAGGGTAGTTCCATGTGAGGTCATCATGGCAACGTGAGTCCGGAAGTCCTCTATCACACTATGCTAGCACACTTGATATTGCAGCGCACATAACAGGCCCAGCCAAAGACATACAATGTAGAAAGCTGGAGGATTGTGTGCCATTTAGCCTTGTTCAATAGCTAGATGGAGAGGGGAGGGTTGGGGTAATACTAGTTAGTAGCATGATGAGCCTGAGCACATAAAAAATAAAGATCTGTGTGTGGTGCTTCAAATCCCCCTCCTGAAAGGGTAATGTAGGGGTATCCCACTGAATACGGGGCTTTCTCCTCACCCAGGCAAGACATTTAATGTGAGTTTTCAGAATGTGGAAGAACGATTTGGGCAGTAGGACAGGGATACTCAAAAAAACTTACAGTACTTTAGGGAGGATCGCCATCTTCATGAAGGCTACACCGCCAGCAAGGGACAGTAGGAGAAAAACCCATTGTGTGATTTGATTGGTGATAGTGTTAAATGTCCTTATCATTGGATATCTTTATATCCAGGTATTTAAGTTCTGTTGAGCACCATTGTAGCAGGAAATCTGGGGGAAGGGCGTCGTATCAGGCATAAGAGGGAAGGGCTGACACTTCTTCCAATTAATATGAATGTCTGATAGGCCATAAAAGTGAGTGAACTCCCTCAGCACATTATTCAGGCTTATGTGAGGGTCACAGAAATAGAATGTAATATTGCCCTTGTACAGGGAAATTAGTAGAAGCCTACTAGGGTACTATAATGTAAATTTGTGATACTGGTGTTGTAGCTTTGCAGCTGAGGGTTCAACCGGTAAGCTGAAAAGTAGGGGCGAAAGTGGGCAACCCTGTCTTGTACCCACAGGTATCACAAAAGGGAAGGAGGTAGCACTGTTAACGCACATCCTAGCCATTGAGGGGGAGTTCATTAGTTGTATCCAGGACAAAAATGAGGTTGGGAAGCTCATTTTGCAGAGGATTGCTTTTAGGTAGTCCCAATCAAGCGAATCAAAAGCTTTGGTGGCAACCAAGAAGACCACCACTGGAGCCAGCTCAAAGTTGATATCTTGCAAAACTGCAAACAATGTACTCAAGTTATACGTAGTGGAGGGCCCAGGAATGAACCCATAGTGATCAGGGCATACTAAGTGTGTCATCAAGAGGGTTAGCCTGTTAGCAAATAATATGGCAAGCGTTTTGACATTACAATTGAATAAGGAGTGTCTCCAGCAGGATTTGCAATGGTCAGGAGGTTTGCCGGGGTTGAGCAGCGTTATAATTAGTGTTTCACGCATAGACATGGGGAGCTGTCCCATCTGTCTTGCCGCCTAAAAGACGGCGAGTAAATGTGGGGCAAGGATGTCTATGTAGGGCTTGTAGAATTTGGCTGGGAACTCATCGAGCCCCAAGACCTTGGCAGACCGCAATTGTAGTATCACCACACAGATCTCCTCAGTAGTAAAGTGCTGAGCCGGGTAGAGCATGGAATAGGAGATGGCAGTCCTCTGAAGGCATTGTTTAACTGGATGGAACTTGCGTCTTGCCTATTGGACTGGGGTGGTAAAATGCGGGAAATAAGGAGATGGTATTACCATCAAAGGTCAAGAACCTTTTTTTCTTAAGCTAGCCGGATGACCATATCTCTGTCTCAAAAATGTTAAAGATGGGCAATGATGGGGCATGCAGGAGCTCCTGGTGGGGGCCAAGTAGCCAATATGCGATGTCCGTGTTCTGCAATAAGGAGGCAGGAGAATGATTCAGTGCTGAAGAGGGACACTAAAAGTCTCTTGACATAGTCCTACAGTTTACCAATGTTGGTGGATTCAGGCATACCGGATATTGCTATGGCAAGATAAGACACTAAGGGCCATATGTAGGGAAAAGTGAAATTCCGAATTCATAATACCAAATTTTACCGATTCGGTATTATGAATTCGAAATGTGCGATGTAGGTAAAAATTCGGTAATTTTTACTGAATCTGTAAAAATCAGAAAAAAATATACTGATTCCTCAATACCGATCGGTATTACCGAATCTGTATTACCGATTCGGAAAATCCTGAATCAGTAAATACCGAATCGGAAATTCAAAACACCAGCAGTTGAGGAATCAGCCAATCCTGTGCATCCGCCCCACCTCCCAACCAGGAAGTGGCCACACCCATGCAGGTGCACTGAATCAGAACCTTCCGGAGTGGCTGGGAGTGCAGAGGAGAACAACTGAGCCACTGGGTGAACTTTTCCTGCTAAACCTGCACAATGGCTAGCAAGGACACAGACAAAGAAGGAGGTGAAAGGAAGAGGAAGCCGAAATGTAGTGAAAGGGAGCTACAGGTCCTGGTTGAGGAGGTGGTAAAACAACATACCAAGTTGTTTGGGAAGCAGTCCTTGCAAGTGGCTGAATCTGAAAAAAGGAAGATCTGGCTGGGAATTCAGGCACAAGTGAATGCCATAGGAGTGACCCCCCGGGACATTGAAGTACTGAAAAAAGGAGGTATGATGTCAGGAGCATCACCACAAAGAAGATGGCGGAGATCAAAAACCAAGCCAGCCAGACAGGAGGAGGAAGGAACAGGGCACCTGCCCTGACTGTACTTGAGCAGCTTGTGGCGTCCACCATAGAGCCAGAAAGTGTCTGTGGAATCGGGGATGCAGACAGCTCAGCCAGAGCTGCCACCAAACAAGGTAAAATGGATGCACACCAATCTGCACCCCCTTCCCTATCTCCATTCCCCAAAGAATCCCACTCCAGTACAGGTTTTAGTAAACACCTGCAAAGCATTATGGGAGATAAAGTCAGTGAAACACGTATCATGACAGTCATCACACTGAACAACAAGGCATGTGACACACATCAGTGATAAGCAAGCAGAGGACATTAAGATAGTGTGCCAGAAATGAAAAATTATTATTGCTATGCAGGGCTGCCGGACTACTGAGCTAATGTACAATTTCTGTCCACAGGCGAGACATCGCGCAGGTCTGCTCAAGACAAAGCAGGAAGGGCACCCCGAAAGGAAAGATCAGAGGAGGCCAGTGCAAGTGCAGGGCACACCACACCACCACCACCAGCATCACCACCACTGCCAGCCTTACCACCACTGCCAGCGTCACCACTACTGCTAGCATCACCACCACTATTGGCATCACCATCACTGCCAGCCTCACCACCACTGCCAGCATCACCACCACTGCCAGCCTCACCAATACTGCTAGCATCACCAGCAGCAAAACTAGCTGCAGTGTCAAGACCCAGGAGGCATGCTGTTACTACACTCCAGGAGATGGAGTCGTCCTTGGAAGACACCGGGGGGGGAATCTCAACTGTGCCAGTGGATGGCAGGAATGCTGGGTCGCAGTCCACCTCAGAGAGAGCACACACAGGTGCCAGACACCGCAGGGCTCGGGAAACCATTCCACCTTTGCAGGGTGAGGATCATGGTGTCTTCGCAGGGCTGGAGGCAAACATGGTCAAGGTGCAGCGCCTGCAAGGGAAGGCAATTCATTCTGTACAGTGGCAAATGAAACACCTCAACACCAACATGGTGAACATTGAGAAGGGCATCAGCACCTTCACCTCCACGCTGGCTGAGGGCATGAAGGAGATGGCTGAGGGCATGAGGGACATGTCCCAGTCAGTGATGCTGCTGTGCAGCAAACTTGATGAGGACATGATGGCACGGCACAGGGAGAGGCAGAAAATGGTAAACCATACTAAGGCAGTGAACCGCCTCTCAACAGCCACTTCTCTGCTCAGCAGGCGTTCTGTGGCCATGCAGGAAGGGATGGCGCTCTGCAGCCGTGAAGTCTCTAGGGGGCTGGTCAAGGTAATGACTGCACTTTAAGTGCTGCTAACAACTCAGGCAGCCAATACTGGTGCTGTGGATGTGGGGGACAGTGAGGAGACGACCAGTCGTAGCAGCATCACGCCCTCTGTAACTAAGACCTGGAGGAGCAGCAGACGGCATGGTGCTGGCACTGGATCCATAGCCAGTGAAGACAGTCTGTTGATGGCATCCAGCAGTGTTGTGCGTGGCCGTAGACGCTAATGCAGCCCACACATTCTATACTGAATTGGATGAAGTAACCCATGACTTTCTCTTAGGGTTGTCACAAATTGGACTGGCAAGTTGGGCCCTTTGTGTAGTGGCGTAGTGCCAAAATATTAAAACTACGTCATTTACATAAAACAACTGGCTGTGTCTCCTTACTTACTTAGAAATAGTTGCGTGTGATCTCTGCCCATCTTTGTCTCCCATCTGCTTCTGGCGCCACTCCTCCACTCCTGCTGCATTGGGCTCTGGCTCAGCAAATTCATCATCATCGTCCTCAGAGTCAGTTAATTCAACTTCTCTACCTTTCTTAGTGTTGTGCGTGGCCGTGGGCTCTTTGTGTAGTGGCGTAGTGCCCAAATATTAAAACTACATCATTTACATAAAACAACTGGCTGTGTCTCCTTACTTACTTAGAAATAGTTGCGTATGATCTCTGCTCGTCTTTGTCTCTCATCTGCTTCTGGCGCCACTCCTCCACTCCTGCTGCGTTAGGCTCTGGCTCAGCAAATTCATCATCATCGTCCTCAGAGTCAGTTAATTCAACTTCTCTACCTTTCTTAGTGGCAAGGGTGTGCAGCATAGCACAATTTGCAATGATTTTGCAGCAGATGATGGGTGTATACTGACGTGCGCCTACGCTTTTGTGGAGGCAGCGGAACCTGCTTTTCAATAGTCCAAACAGGCACTCCACAATGTTGTGTGTTGATTTGTGTACCACATTGTATCGTCTCTCACTCGGGGTTGATGGGTTTAGGTAGGGAGTGAGGATAAATGACCGCACAGCGTAAGCGCTATCACCTAGGTGAGAAAGAGAGTGCCATTAATTACATACACCAACACTTTCATCTGCAGTATCCATCAGGGTGTGTCACAGTGATTTACCTAGCAGGTATCCTTCTCCAAATTCTCCCCCAGTCTGGCGTGTGTAGATCCCACTGTTCTGGAAGATGTATGAGTCGTGGGTGCTCCCTGGAAATTTGGCCACGAAGTCGGTGATTATGTTGGCAGCATCGCAGATTACCTGCACATTTATGGAGTGGGTGGATTTTCTGTTTCTGTAGATATACTCAGTGGCTGCAGGTGGGCAGATTGGAATGTGTGTCCCATCAATGCACCCTATGACATGCGGGAACTGTGCCATTTGGTAAAAGTCAGTCTTGGTTTTCAGCAGTTCCGCCTGTGTGTTTGGGAAGCTCATGTAGTGATGCTTTCTCTGCATCATGGCATCCAGGAACTTCTTAAAGAAACAGGACAGGCAACACTGTGACACCCCACCTACCGCAGCTATCACCCCTTGGTAACTGCCAGATGCAAATAGGTGTAGGCTACAGTGCACCTGCACATGTGGTGGTATGGTGCGCGCCCTTGGTGTTGGATGCTCCAGGAGTGGGTGCAGGCCCTTTATCAGGTCCAGGATGGTGTGGGGGTGTAGCCTGTACCTTTCATGGATCTCAGCCTCAGTCAGTTGGAAGAGTGTGATGCGCTGTCTGTGAACGCGCTCCTCCCATCTTTAGATCCTCACTCCTGCTGCCTGTAGCCGTAGCCGCCTTGCAATTACATAGAAGGCCACCATAGTGATCACACTGTTGCATTTTGGGACTGTTTACCACCTGCTTTCAGTCAGTGTTAATTTCATGTAATTCGGTATTACCGATTTTTCCTACATCTCTTTTCTCGTTTTTACCGTTTCCTATTTACCGATTCGGTATTTGGGTGTTCGGTAATTCCGAATTGGTAAATTATAAATCGGTATTAAGGAATCAGTATTCACCGATTCCTTAATACCGAATCCTCCCTACATCTCAAATGCCTAAATTCCACGTTCGGTGACGGTGAAATTTAACGAATTTCACCGTTGCCGACCGGTATTGGGCCACCTACATATGGCCCTAAATCTTCATTCTTCGCCGCAATCACTTTGAGCACCTGCTCCATATTTAGAAGTGTATCCTCTTGGGAGGCCACAATGTCGTCTACCTTAGAGAGGTATTGCTCAGTGTCTTGTATCCGACTGTCTTGCTTTTTCAGCTTGCGCATAATGCTGTCCATTATAGCACCAAAGGAATCTATTTTAAATTCTATTGAATTCAGGCTGGACTGCATGACGACCAGCAAGTCTCTCATGCCATCAATTTTAGAATGCTCTGTAGGAGGTAGAGCAGCCAAATCCAGCAACTCAGGGTCTATGGCCATGCCACAGGGATTATGTTGAGAATCGAATTGAAGTTTTGGCTGACATATGTCTGCCTTATCCATTTTGAACTAGCAGCTGATGAGCTTAGGATAAAAGGGTGATGCATTTAAAGGATGGCTCAGAGCATGTCAACATGCCAGGCCAAGAGAACACCAGTTAACCACCAATGTGCCCCTTTCCCACCTCACCCCAATGATGCTTAAGTCAGTCAAAGAAAATTTGTTTTGGTCAATATGACCTAAAAAGTACAACACAGAACAAACATTTGCATAAAAAGGGAGAACTGTGTCATGCTGATAATCATGATTTACAAAAGCTAAAACCGATTATAATTATATACATTTTCTCATAGTGAAGTTAATTTGGGAACTTTGAGATTTGTAATAAGGCAAGTCTTACAGAGTTAATTTCGGAAAGTGCATAGTGCAATTTGTAAATAAACTAGCTAAAAGAAAAAGAACAAATATAAAAGAGCAAAAGCTACTAACTAAAAAACTATACAATAAAAAAAAACTATACATGAAATGCTATACAGTTAGGGAATTAATTGTACTAGATATATATGTCATCGTAGGGCAATCAATGCAACATTTCATAATTTCAGATAAACCCTTCTAGTACACCACATTGAAAACAAAAAACCAGCAACCGAATGTACTATTGGGATGCTAGCTTCTGTTTTCAATATCCTGAAAACTTCGAGACAGCGTCTATTGCCAAGGTTCCTGCACATCTGGACCAGCCAGCGTCTCCTTGCCTTTTGATAGCCTGGGCAGCAAAACAAAACATGGAGCTCAGATTCCTCATGGTAATCACATGCGGGGCATTGTATTGTTTGGTGATGATAACTCCACTTAGATGTAAAACAGCGGAGTGGGAGAACCCCATGTCTATATTGTAAATAGAGCTTCCTGGCTGCTGGTGGATTTATGAGGTCCAATGCAGTCTCGAAGCAAGGATTGGCTTTTAGTTCCAGAAACCCGTTTGAGAGTTTCCCGATTCTGGAAGAGGTGTGGAGTTGGGATAGCCTGTACTCTTTATAGCAAGCCTTCACTTGGTCCTTAGATATTGACAGACAGGCTGACTCAGGTTCAGACCAGTAATCCCCTAGACTCATACTGTTTAATAAGGATTTAATATATGCCAACCACAGAATTTTTACAGCACCTCGTAACCTCAATACCTCTAGTAATTTCTCCCGATAGGGTGTGAGTTCGGGGGTGGTCCATAGGCGACGCCAGTGCATTATAGGTTTAAGACTCGCTACTTCGGCTATTGGAGTTATACCCGTATCAAAGCGTAGCGGGACTAGAGGGGTGCTACGTGGTAATCTAAATAGCTGTCTTAGGTAATGGTTCTCCACCTGAGTTAACTTCTTCAAATTAAGGTGGCCCCAAAGCTCTGCGCTATATAGAGCCCCACCTCTCGCCTGAGCCCTATAGATTTCAATTGCTGGACTAATGGTTCTTTTGCAAGACTTGTTAAAAACCTTCATGATGCCACCTGAAGATTGTGCTAGTTTAAGCGTAGATTTTGTAATGTGTGCCCCCCATTCCATAGTCTCAGAGATTGTAATGCCTAAGTAAACAAATGACGACACTCTCTCAAGGGGTTTGCCATTTAGGGACGGGTTAGGGCGTGTGCCTTTTGGGCAATTCAAAGCCATAAATTTGGTTTTCGCTAGATTTATTTCTAAGCCTCTGGCTCTACAGAACAACTCAAATTTATACAAAACCCTTTGAATTCCCATAGGCGATTTAGCAACCAGTAAAGTGTCATCAGCAAACATCATTGCTGAGATTCCACGGGAGGCTAACTTATGGGCATCCAGGTCTTTTTCCGCAAGCAGGGCATCAATCAGGCCATTAATGTAGAGGCTAAATAAGGTTGGCGCGAGCACGCACCCCTGTTAACCACCAATGTGCCCCTTTCCCACCTCAACCCCAATGATGCTTAAGGTATAC
This sequence comes from Lissotriton helveticus, assembly GCF_964261635.1. Taxonomy (NCBI): domain Eukaryota; kingdom Metazoa; phylum Chordata; class Amphibia; order Caudata; family Salamandridae; genus Lissotriton; species Lissotriton helveticus. The sequence goes on from NC_136063.1 coordinate 946,890,244, forward strand.
GGGCACAAGCAGACTCCGCGCTTCAAGGAAAGAAACACAAAGGGATGCATATAAGCCTCACAGAGCATTGACGCGGCAATTATCGATCCCAAGATAGAACACTGTCTAAGGTAAGGGACAAATCAGGGTGCAATGCTGGTCTAGTTCAAAGGACCCCAGGCTACCAGGAATGCATCCAGACCCCACCTCACGCTCATCAGATCCTAACATAAGGGGGCTCAAGCAGACCCAGTGCCACAAGGAGAGGAGTGCACTAACCCCCCTCTGTCAGGCACTACCAGATGCCCTAGTCAGGCCCAGTGGCCAGGGTACCATTCAACAGCCAGGGTCCCTTCATGGGTGTACAGGGCAATCCACCATCCCCCAAAAGACAGCCCCGTGCAGTAAGCAGACGGAGTCCCAGAAAAAAGGGGGAGGGGCCATGCCACTCCCTGATGGCACCCCCGGCCCAATAGCAGGGGGTACATCCCATGAGTGACACATGCCGTGGATCATCACTCCCCGGCTCCCACCATGCTGGCTACCGCAGGCTGGTCCCAGAACCAACACAGCCCTCGATATGATGCCTGGACCGTGCGGCTGTCTGAACCGGGCCTTCTCTCACCCTCAACGCTTTCGGCGGGTCCCATCACAGTGCAGGCCTGTTCCATCCGTCAAGCTCACCTCTAACAGCAGGGGACATCAAGGACACCGCTGCCCTATGCCCTTGCTCCAAGAGCAGGATTGAGTCTGCAGGCCCCTGTAGGCAGCAGCACCACCAGGCCACAGAAGGCTATTATCATCCACAGAGCTGCAGGGATAGTTCAAAACATTGTCCGCAGCCCTTAGGCCAGAACATTAAACAAACCGCGTCATGTTCACCAACTAATAGATGGGGAAGAAGCAGGAGGATTTCTGTTCCCTGGCTGCAAGAGCCTCACATCAGGGTGGCCATCTTGTGCACAAGCTCTCTGGCTCTCCCACACTGATAGTGATAGTTGATGTTGTGGAGTCGATACCTGTCTAAGACAATATTTTTCACGTTGATATTATGATATGTCACACTTGTGCAGTTTTTTGCACCTTTCTCAAAGAGTGAGAAAGCATCTCACTCTTTGAATAAAAAAAAAGCTCATTCATATTCACTTGGTCCTGGAACAGATAATACAATGCATAAACACCTTGTATGCCTCAGCATCAATTTGTTAGCTGTTTCTAAAACTTCAAGAACATTCTAGCATGCACTAAATGAAGCTGCACCTAAGAAATTGTTTTTCACAAGAGCACTTTCTGTGGCTACTGAGTGTATAATCATTTTTGTGAATGAAAGTATATTTATCTTCATCTATTCTATTGCCTAATCTGCCAGTCTCCTATGAAAATGCAGTAGTCAAATGTAATATATCTCTGAGTTAAGTACTCACAATCGATTCTCTTTTGCACCAAAAGCTCTACATATATATATATATATATAGATATATATATATATATATATATATATATCAAAAAGAGTCGCCTGCTGAGGAGAGAGCCACGTGACAGGTGAGTCTTTGCCATCAATTTTTTTGCAGGGTACAGCGGGGATTCTTGCCATGCATCGCACAAATTATAGTCCAATTTCACCTGACGCGTTTCATGCAGGGTCGCACTTCTTCAGAGGCATTTGGACGAGCAAAAACACAGCATGTCGACATCACTACTTCAATTAAACGCCCCGCCCATGTAGGCGTGGCCTCTTCCTATGCCTCCTGGGTGTTGTAGTGTATTGTATTGCTCAAGTGAGCATGAAACGCGTCAGGTGAAATTGGACTATAATTTGTGCGATGCATGGCAAGAATCCCCGCTGTACCCTCTCTCCTCAGCAGGCGACTCTTTTTGAAGTAATATATGTATATATATATTCACTGAAAAAACCATAGGTTATAGACCATATATAGTTAGGAATTAGCATTTACAAAACCTTGAAAATTCACTGAAAAGACCATAGGTTATAGACCATATATAGTTAGGAATTAGCATTTAAAAAACCTTATTTTACTCACACAAAACCATTGAAATTCCATATATAGTTAGTAGTACTAACTATATATCGCGCACCCGCAATCCACTGCTGATCATGTCACATATTACATCATTCATGACATGGTCAGTGACATCACTGATGACATCACTGATGACATCTCAAATGACATCACTGATGACATCACTGATGACATCTCAAATGACATCACTGATGACATCACTGATGACATCTCAAATGACATCACTGATGACAACATCCAGTGACTGTGTATTTCTGTAAAGTTAAAATATGTCTTACATATTGAAGAATGAGTGGATGTAGAAGTGTCTGGATGAAGGATTTAGTAGGTGCATGCCTGACTGTATGAGTGAGTGGTTAAATGTGTCTCACTGAGTGCATGGGTTAGTGACGAACTGTCTTAATTTGTGCATCATTATGTTTGTTGTTCTGTAAACTGCTGCATGTGTTGATCAGTAGCTATATGAGTAAGTATATGGGTTATTGATTGGTTGCTCAAGTATTTGTATGGGAGACTGAGTGTGTGTGTGGGTGGCTGGGAGGTGTATGACTCTGTGCATAGATGTGTGAGCAGTTGATTCACTAGATGTATGGGTTCAAAAGTGTGGAAACAGCTGTATGGGTGGTTGACTGTGTGCATGAGTGCATTGGTGAGTGAATGGATATCTCAGTGCTACATGTCAAAGTAAGTACATATGTAAAACATAGTACATGTGAGAATTGGCATATATAAATAACTGTGCATAAGAGTCAGTGAATGTGTGAGTGGCTGTATGGATCATTGTGAACTTGTATCAGGGATTGTAAAAGAGAGTAAATATGTGTTAGTATATGTTTGAATAAGTAAGGTGTGTATAACTGTATAGTTGAGGAAATTGAGGTGTGATTGATTCTTTGCATGACTGACTAGGTGTGTAAGTAACTCCATGGATGAGTGACAGTCTGTGAGTGTCTGTTTACACTGAGTGTATCTAAGGTTATATTAGAGTCTGAAGAGGTTCATCGTATTATCACATGAATGATGTCATCAGTGATGTGATCAGTAATGTCAAATGAGATGTCATCAGTGATGCCATTTGAGATGTCATCAGTGATGTCATCAGTGATGTCATCAGTGATGTCATTTGAGATGTCATCAGTGATGTCATTTGAGATGTCATCAGTGATGTCATCAGTGATGTCACTGACCATGTCATGAATGATGTAATATGTGACATGATCAGCAGTGGATTGCGGGTGCGCGATATATAGTTAGTACTACTAACTATATATGGAATTTCAATGGTTTTGTGTGAGTAAAATAAGGTTTTTTAAATGCTAATTCCTAACTATATATGGTCTATAACCTATGGTTTTTTCAGTGAATTTTCAAGGTTTTGTAAATGCTAATTCCTAACTATATATGGTCTATAACATATGGTTTTTTCAGTGAATTTCAATGGTTTTTTAATAGCAAATATCATAAGCTGTCGATTGTCAAGTACGTGGTAAGAAAAAACATTTTCGTGTTTATGCACACTGATCTGCTTTCAATGCTGCCCCCCCCCCTCATTTCTATTAGGAGTACTCTCTCTTTCCAGATAGTGAAGGTTAGTTAACGCAGGCCTTTGCCCCCGTTGTAATCCGTCGTGCCTGCTTCTCTCTCCATTTGATTGATTGTTATCCAAGCATTTGCAAACAAGCACAGAATCGCCATACTCTGTTTAGTCTTTGCAGATAGTGAAGGATAGGTAAATGCAGACTTTTGTCCCCATTGTAATCCGTCATACCTATTTTTCTCCCCATTGATTGATTGATTGAATCGAGCATTGAATTGTTCGAAGTTGGTTCTCTTAAGGATCTTCTCTGCCTGCAAACGGGGAAGAATAGGAATATTCTCTCTCCCTTTGCAGATAGTGAAGGGTAGGTAACGCAAACCTTTAACACATCGTGCCTATTTCGTTCCTCATTGATTGATTGTTTGCCCGAACATTGACTGTTTGGGAATTGGTTCTTTTTGGAGGTATTCCCTGTTTGCAAATAAACGTAGGAAAATCTTTGCAAGTAGTGAAAGGGTAGGTAATGCGGACCTTTGTCCCCCGTTGTAATCTGTCATGCCTATCTACTCCCCACTGATTGATGCACCTGTTTCACCCGGACCATTTACTAGAGATAGGTCATCTGGCCCGACCAGAGAGCACCCCTAGTGAAAAGGACATATGCAATAATAACGAAGTGATCACTGTACCCTGTTAACAGAAACTTTAGCATGAAACAACCTGGAAAGAAAGGAATGGAAAAACGAAAATCAGTAGGCCACTGATGAACTTTTTATTAAATAACAAACAAAGAAACGATAACAATACGTAATGATAAAACCTATTATTGTCCTAGAAACAAGAAACGTTAGAAGTAAGCCCGTAATAAGAAACCTGAAAACAGTAAGAGAAACCAAGTGTGACATTGCAACGGCCACAAGGCAACGAGGCTTCATCGCCCCTCACTGCCCCAAAACGTGTCTGTCCCACCGCCTGCCACGGCCAAATAACGGCAAACTGGGAAAGATACAAGTCAGCAGACATCCGCCCCATTCTGGAAACTTCCAAAGTGCAACAGGTTTCCGGCTACGCCCAGCCGGAAGCAACACATATAAGGCGGGTCCTGCTGCCAACCGTCGGCAGAAGATCATCACGTAGGGTGTAGCCGGAGGAAAGGCCGAGGCCAATGGCACCCGTCCAGGGGGATTGCTACGACCACCCTGGAGAGTTGCAAGGGGGGGAATGTCTGTGTCCTCGACCCTCCCCTCTCTCTCCCAGTCCGGCCACCATCAACCAGAGGCCGAGGCCGATGGGATCCGGCCTCGGTGGCGGTAACCCTGGAGAATTGCAGGTTAGACCCTCTCTCTCCCAGTCTTGGCCAGCATCCATGGAGGGCCTGGGAGTGGAGAGGCCACTGCACGAAAGGCCCAGGAGAGGCACCACACGCCAAGGCCTGCCCCACCGGATGAGCCAAGGAACCCGTTCATGGGGCCAGAGCAAAGGGCGTCCGGCCGCCATCCACCGGAGGTCCGGCCCAAAGACGGACGGGACATTTCTTCTTTCTTTTATAATGGCTGCGACAACACTGGGGGGGGGATGTCTTGCACATGCCTCCGACCCCCCCCCCCTCGTCCTCATCGCCTGGTCCGGCCATAACAAATGTCAAGCGAGACGCCGTGGGGTGCACTGGGTGGGAGAGACGGTGCGAACAGGCCTCTCCCGCCTCCCCAGGTGGAGGCTTCCCAGCTGCACCCTCAGCGCTCCAGGCGCCCGGAAAAGGGTTCTTCCACTTTGGCGATGCTCAACGTCTCGCCCGGCAGGGTGGAGCCCGTCCGCTCATTTGACCCCGCGATCGCCGGTAGCTACGGAACTCTCAAAATGGCGGTCGACCTGGCAAGAGCGGGCCCAGCATAAAGAAATGGCCCGGTCACTGGTTGACTCCACCACCGTAGTCCTCCACGACCTTGAAGATTCTAGAGGAGCCGCGGGAGTCCCCGACCCCCGCAGACACCCCCGATGGGGAATGACTGCCATGATCGCCCGTGGAGTGACGAAACTGTAGCCGCGGGACGTCGGCGCTCCCATGCTGGCGCCAGCCTCAGTTTGAATCACTAGAATCCTGCAGACCTCAGTTCCGGTGAAAGCACAGTGTGACCCGGTAGGAAAAATTGTTGCACCCCCTCCCCTTTTTGACTGATGGTTCAAACCACCGATCCTTTCCTTTGCCCTTTTAACGGAACTTTGGACTGCCTCCCCCCCCCCGCGGCGCCCCACGCCGTTATTTGGTGGGCGGCAACTTACTGGACATCACCTTGGTGCCATCCAGATTTCAGCGCGTTCTGCTGCCTTGGAACTATTCGCACAACAGACCGCTACTGACGACCCACCCCCCGGGACGCCCCACGCCGGATACCCAAATCAGTGCGGCACCCAGGCAACATCTTCTGAATTTTCATAATTTGAAAGAACTAGTAACATGTCCTCATCAGGAATTTCCTCTTCAATCATCTCATCAGGAATCTCCTCATGAAAAGTCTGCAATGATGATTCTTGTAACTCTATGGTCTCCAAACATTCGATAAATTCGCCATCAAGAGATTAATCAAAAAAATCATTCAAGTCATCTCCTCCTTGTGAGAATATTTCATTATTGGTGCTGTCAATTTCAATAAATGTAGTGGATAATTCAAAAGAAATTACCACGGTCTCTTCATTGTTTAAATGTTTTTACTGTTTTTGTTTTGTTGTATATATTTATAAGTTATTAAAGTTTTATAATCCTACTACTTTGTTGGAGTGCTATATATTTTTAATGTGACACATAATTGTAAAAACTTTGATGTACAAAGAGTCATCCCTGGAATCTTCCGCTTCAGGCTCGGTCCCCTCCCCAATCACAATACAGGATGGTTTTCAGATAGTAGGAACGCGTGTGGTGTGACGGATCTCATCGGGTGTGGGCCTTGATCTACTATAACTCCTTTGAAGAGGGGTGATTCTTTACAGCTGGGGCCATAAACTACATCTGCAGGGCTAGCTGATAGCCTGGGACCGGCCTGGACAATCGGACACAGAGGAAGAGGAGTGTCAGAGGGTGCGGTAGTGAATAGGGCGAAAGGGAGGTGTCGGGCGGGCACAGGGTGTGATTCTCAGGGAAGAGCAGCGCAGATGGGGGGAGGTTTATTGCCCATGCATAAGACAGAGAGCGGGGGTGACCAGTGCCTGGAGAAGATGCTTGCGAGGGTGGGGAGCCATGCTACGGATCGACAGCGTGCAGAGAGTGGGTCTGGTCAAGGCATCTAAAATGCGTGCCGTGCACGACAAAAGTGTGGCATTTGAAAAAAGGCAAGATGGCGCAGACAATGTTTTTCAACACTTCCTCATTTCCTTCGAATCGAACGTTAACAGACGTTGGGGCATATTACCAAAGTTAAGCGATATTTATCCCTAACGATGCTTAGCAACGAATTTTTTACCGCTAAGCATCGTCAGAAATTATCGCAGATAAACCTTGCTATTATCAAGGTTTATCGCAAATGCGATAAAAAACGGCCGCAATGCATTAATATCGCTGAAAAGTCAGCGATATTCATGCATTACCGAGCTAATGCTCTTAGCCATGTTATCCACCTCCCATTGGATGACATGGCTAAGAACTGCTCAGGACAGGTGTTACTTTTTGGAGATATTCGCGCTTAGCGCGAATATCTCCAAAAGTTGGTAATAGGAGATCCAATTTTTGCACTCTATACTATAAGTCTTTTTTTATACTACAATCACTTCGCTACAACCTCATAAATTAAAAATAAAAATGAATAATGTCTCAAACAATTTTTGATTTCTAAATATAAATGTATTCTTCTGAATTTTCATAATTTGAAAGAACTAGTAACATGTCCTCATCAGGAATTTCCTCTTCAATCATCTCATCAGAAATCTCCTCATGAAAAGTCTGCAATGATGATTCTTGTAACTCTATGGTCTCCAAACATTCGATAAATTCGCCGTCAAGAGATTGATCAAAAAAATCATTCAAGTCATCTCCTCCTTGTGAGAATATTTCATTATTGGTGCTGTCAATTTCAATAAATGTAGTGGATAATTCAAAAGAAATTGCCACGGTCTCTTCATTGTGATCCATTTTATTTTGAAATTTCTTGCTGTAAATTGCAGAAAAAAATAATCACTTTCATTTATCGTTTTTAGTAATACATAATATAAAACTAACTTTATCAAGTATTTAGTATAACAGAAGGACTGAAAATGAATAACAGAAAACATTTTTCAAATTATCTTAAAGTGTACAACATAGTTCCCCTTACAAATTAACAACTCACCTTTTTGAAAGTAGGAGAAGTGTTAGTACTGTGTAAATCAAACACCAGAAATTGAGCACCAAAAATTCCTCACAAATGTACCTCAGACAGTAGTATCACAAAATGGCTGTGGTTTCCTCTCATTTTAGATATATACATAACCAATTAACTTTCATCACACACAAATACAAAACCAAAGTAACATTTTAATTGGTTCTAAATTTCAACACTTTCAAATGTGTTTTCCCCATGCAATTTTCCATAGGACATTTAGATACGTCTACAGCCTGAATGGCTGAACGGAATTACACCAAACTTGGCAAAATGGTACATCAAACCTAAGAGGTCAGTGAGGATCTACTATGCCCCCTTATGGTCATTTGCCCCTTCGCTTTGGCCTCCTCTTGTCTCTCGATCCTACCGAGAGACAAGATGGCGGCCGCTACGGACTGTTTGGAATGTTTACAGACGCCGGAGAACCAATCAGCTTCGCAAAGCTACGTAACGCGAAAAGTACGCGAAGCGGAGCGCTGTTACAGATATATATCTTTTTTTGAACGTTAATTTCTCAAAATCCACTGGAGCACATATATTGAGACCTAGCAAAGGCACATCGGGCTACCAGTCCCTACAATTTTGCCAAGTTTCGTGCAAATCCATTCAGCCGTTCGGGCTAAAAGTGAGGCCAACCGCCCTATGGAAAACTCAATGTTAAAAACACGTTTTGGGACCCCCCTTTTTTCTCGGCCCCCCCCTTGACGAAACCCCCCCAAATTTGCAGGGGCTGCTCAGAAACAAAATGTTCAATTTTCCAGAAAATTTCAGCCAATTCCGTTCACAAACGCCAAAGTTATTAGACATAGAATTTTCAAAAATCCCATAGAGAAAAAATCCTAACTATATATACCTACTGGCGACCGCCAGTAGGTAATAAATATATATATATATGCCTATGGCGCGCACACAGGACCCTTTCAGAGAAGTAGGTCAAGGCAACATGGGAACTTTGTTGTAAGTAGCCGAGGTATCGGATTTTTGACTTGACCCACCATCATCAACCTCCGAGGAAAGGGGCGTCTTGAGTGTACCTGCGTCCTAACATTTGTTCATACACGGAGCATGATGGGCGAAAGAAAGGGATTCTAAATGAACTTTTTTCTTTTTTTTAAAAAACAATGTGATTTTCCTCTTCACCGGCACCCAGTTTTGCAGCTTGCAGCACCATGGGACTGGTAGTCCCTAGATTATTTGTGTAGGCACGGCGAACGTGGTGCAGGTGGGCCAACCACCACTTGGGAAGGAGGAGCCAGCTTACCTAGAATTGTAAGAGGAAACACCCTGCTTGAGAGCGCATTTGAAAAAGGCACTGCGCCGAAACCGGTCATGCAAGCCTCAAGGAAATAAAACAACTAAGAAACCCTGCTGTGTCCTGTGGTTCTCTGCACCGAAAGGAGGAGAGGCTGAACCGTATTTAATCGCGCTGCCTATGGCGCGCACACAGGACCCTTTCAGAGAAGTAGGTCAAGGCAACATGGGAACTTTGTTGTAAGTAGCCGAGGTATCGGATTTTTGACTTGACCCACCATCATCAACCTCCGAGGAAAGGGGCGTCTTGAGTGTACCTGCGTCCTAACATTTGTTCATACACGGAGCATGATGGGCGAAAGAAAGGGATTCTAAATGAACTTTTTTCTTTTTTTAAAAAAACAATGTGATTTTCCTCTTCACCGGCACCCAGTTTTGCAGCTTGCAGCACCATGGGACTGGTAGTCCCTAGATTATTTGTGTAGGCACGGCGAACGTGGTGCAGGTGGGCCAACCACCAGTTGGGAAGGAGGAGCCAGCTTACCTAGAATTGTAAGAGGAAACACCCTGCTTGAGAGCGCATTTGAAAAAGGCACTGCGCCGAAACCGGTCATGCAAGCCTCAAGGAAATAAAACAACTAAGAAACCCTGCTGTGTCCTGTGGTTCTCTGCACCGAAAGGAGGAGAGGCTGAACCGTATTTAATTGCGCTGCCTATGGCGCGCACACAGGACCCTTTCAGAGAAGTAGGTCAAGGCAACATGGGAACTTTGTTGTAAGTAGCCGAGGTATCGGATTTTTGACTTGACCCACCATCATCAACCTCCGAGGAAAGGGGCGTCTTGAGTGTACCTGCGTCCTAACATTTGTTCATACACGGAGCATGATGGGCGAAAGAAAGGGATTCTAAATGAACTTTTTTCTTTTTTTTAAAAAACAATGTGATTTTCCTCTTCACCGGCACCCAGTTTTGCAGCTTGCAGCACCATGGGACTGGTAGTCCCTAGATTATTTGTGTAGGCACGGCGAACGTGGTGCAGGTGGGCCAACCACCACTTGGGAAGGAGGAGCCAGCTTACCTAGAATTGTAAGAGGAAACACCCTGCTTGAGAGCGCATTTGAAAAAGGCACTGCGCCGAAACCGGTCATGCAAGCCTCAAGGAAATAAAACAACTAAGAAACCCTGCTGTGTCCTGTGGTTCTCTGCACCGAAAGGAGGAGAGGCTGAACCGTATTTAATCGCGCTGCCTATGGCGCGCACACAGGACCCTTTCAGAGAAGTAGGTCAAGGCAACATGGGAACTTTGTTGTAAGTAGCCGAGGTATCGGATTTTTGACTTGACCCACCATCATCAACCTCCGAGGAAAGGGGCGTCTTGAGTGTACCTGCGTCCTAACATTTGTTCATACACGGAGCATGATGGGCGAAAGAAAGGGATTCTAAATGAACTTTTTTCTTTTTTTTAAAAAACAATGTGATTTTCCTCTTCACCGGCACCCAGTTTTGCAGCTTGCAGCACCATGGGACTGGTAGTCCCTAGATTATTTGTGTAGGCACGGCGAACGTGGTGCAGGTGGGCCAACCACCACTTGGGAAGGAGGAGCCAGCTTACCTAGAATTGTAAGAGGAAACACCCTGCTTGAGAGCGCATTTGAAAAAGGCACTGCGCCGAAACCGGTCATGCAAGCCTCAAGGAAATAAAACAACTAAGAAACCCTGCTGTGTCCTGTGGTTCTCTGCACCGAAAGGAGGAGAGGCTGAACCGTATTTAATCGCGCTGCCTATGGCGCGCACACAGGACCCTTTCAGAGAAGTAGGTCAAGGCAACATGGGAACTTTGTTGTAAGTAGCCGAGGTATCGGATTTTTGACTTGACCCACCATCATCAACCTCCGAGGAAAGAGGCGTCTTGAGTGTACCTGCGTCCTAACATTTGTTCATACACAGAGCATGATGGGCGAAAGAAAGGGATTCTAAATGAACTTTTTTCTTTTTTTAAAAAAACAATGTGATTTTCCTCTTCACCGGCACCCAGTTTTGCAGCTTGCAGCACCATGGGACTGGTAGTCCCTAGATTATTTGTGTAGGCACGGCGAACGTGGTGCAGGTGGGCCAACCACCACTTGGGAAGGAGGAGCCAGCTTACCTAGAATTGTAAGAGGAAACACCCTGCTTGAGAGCGCATTTGAAAAAGGCACTGCGCCGAAACCGGTCATGCAAGCCTCAAGGAAATAAAACAACTAAGAAACCCTGCTGTGTCCTGTGGTTCTCTGCACCGAAAGGAGGAGAGGCTGAACCGTATTTAATCGCGCTGCCTATGGCGCGCACACAGGACCCTTTCAGAGAAGTAGGTCAAGGCAACATGGGAACTTTGTTGTAAGTAGCCGAGGTATCGGATTTTTGACTTGACCCACCATCATCAACCTCCGAGGAAAGGGGCGTCTTGAGTGTACCTGCGTCCTAACATTTGTTCATACACGGAGCATGATGGGCGAAAGAAAGGGATTCTAAATGAACTTTTTTCTTTTTTTAAAAAAACAATGGGATTTTCCTCTTCACCGGCACCCAGTTTTGCAGCTTGCAGCACCATGGGACTGGTAGTCCCTAGATTATTTGTGTAGGCACGGCGAACGTGGTGCAGGTGGGCCAACCACCACTTGGGAAGGAGGAGCCAGCTTACCTAGAATTGTAAGAGGAAACACCCTGCTTGAGAGCGCATTTGAAAAAGGCACTGCGCCGAAACCGGTCATGCAAGCCTCAAGGAAATAAAACAACTAAGAAACCCTGCTGTGTCCTGTGGTTCTCTGCACCGAAAGGAGGAGAGGCTGAACCGTATTTAATCGCGCTGCCTATGGCGCGCACACAGGACCCTTTCAGAGAAGTAGGTCAAGGCAACATGGGAACTTTGTTGTAAGTAGCCGAGGTATCGGATTTTTGACTTGACCCACCATCATCAACCTCCGAGGAAAGGGGCGTCTTGAGTGTACCTGCGTCCTAACATTTGTTCATACACGGAGCATGATGGGCGAAAGAAAGGGATTCTAAATGAACTTTTTTCTTTTTTTTAAAAAACAATGTGATTTTCCTCTTCACCGGCACCCAGTTTTGCAGCTTGCAGCACCATGGGACTGGTAGTCCCTAGATTATTTGTGTAGGCACGGCGAACGTGGTGCAGGTGGGCCAACCACCACTTGGGAAGGAGGAGCCAGCTTACCTAGAATTGTAAGAGGAAACACCCTGCTTGAGAGCGCATTTGAAAAAGGCACTACGCCGAAACCGGTCATGCAAGCCTCAAGGAAATAAAACAACTAAGAAACCCTGCTGTGTCCTGTGGTTCTCTGCACCGAAAGGAGGAGAGGCTGGACCGTATATATATATATATATATATATATATATATATATATATATATATATATATATATATATATATATATATATATATATATATATATTCACTGAAAAAACCATAGGTTATAGACCATATATAGTTAGGAATTAGCATTTAAAAAACCTTATTTTACTCACACAAAACCATTGAAATTCCATATATAGTTAGTTGCACTAACTATATATCGCGCACCCGCAATCCACTGCTGATCATGTCACATATTACATCATTCATGACATGGTCAGTGACATCACTGATGACATCACTGATGACAACATCCAGTGATTATGTGTTTCTGTAAAGTTTAAATATGTTTTACATATTGAAGAATGAGTGGATGTATAAGTGTCTGAATGAAGGTTTTAGTAGGTGCGTGATTGACTGTATGAGTGAGTGATTAAATGCGTCTTACTGAATGCACGGGTTAGTGACTAAACTGTCTAAAAGTGTGCATCAGTATGTCTGTTGTTGTGCAAGCTGCTGCACGCGTTGATCAGTAGCTATATAAGTAGCTATATGGGTTATTGATTGGTTGCACAAGTGTTTGTATGGGAGACTGAGTGTGTGTATGGCTGGCTGGGAGGTGTGTGACTCTGTGCAGATCAATGTGTACTTGTATCAGTGATTCTATAAGAGAGTAACTATGTGTTAGTATATGTTTCAAAAATGTAAGGTGTTCTGTCTTTAACTGTATAGATGAGAAAATGGAAGTGTGATTGATTCTTTTCAGGACTGACTAGGTGTGTGAGTAACTCCATGGATGAGTGGCAGAGTGTGAGTGTCTGTATAGGTGTATGAGTGCATATGATAGTGTTGTAAAGATGAGTGATTGTATGTATGAATGATTGTATGAGTGAATGTGTGTGTAGACATAGGAATCAGTGAGTGCGTATGTAGTAACTAGTATTGGTGTGTCAATGGTTTCAAAAATGATACTCTCTATTTAACACTGGGTGTAACGGAGGTTATATTAGAGTGTGAGGAGATGCATTGTATTATCACATGAATGATATCATCAGTGATGTGATCATTGATGTCAAGTGAGATGTCATCAGTGATGTCATTTGAGATGTCATCAGTGATGTCATCAGTGATGTCACTGACCATGTCATGAATGATGTAATATGTGACATGATCAGCAGTGGATTGCGGGTGCGCGATATATAGTTAGTGCAACTAACTATATATGGAATTTCAATGGTTTTGTGTGAGTAAAATAAGGTTTTTTAAATGCTAATTCCTAACTATATATGGTCTATTACCTATGGTTTTTTCAGTGAATTTTCAAGGTTTTGTAAATGCTAATTCCTAACTATATATGGTCTATAACCTATGGTTTTTTCAGTGAATTTCATTGGTTTTTTAACAGCTAATATCTGTAGCTGTAAAATGTATTCTTCTTTAAATCCAAAAATATATTTTATATGTTTATTAATAACTTTTTTTTTAAATATTTTTTTTTCTTCGTTCCCGCTTCGCGAATCGGCAAGCTTCCCGTTAGCTGACCTTGATGCCGCGAAATAGACCGCAAGCCGGTAAACGTTTCTTTACCGCAACTGCCGCGTTAGAAAACAACATCGTGACGCCTCCCGTCCGCATGACGTTTCGCGTTGTCGCGTGATACGTCATATGACGTGCTACGTTAGCGAACTCGTACGCTTACCGAGTCGCAAAGCACAGGTTTCTGGAAGCAAACCGGGAGGCCCTGCAAAGCGCGTAACATACACACAGCAGATCATGTGACTTGGTAATAACACTTTTCATTGGTTCATTTCACTTTCGGTTTCCTAATGATGTAAGACTAGGTCATATGATCTAAAATGAACACTTTTCATTGGTTGAGAACTATTTTTTTTCCCAAATGGTGAAAATCCCTCCTTCTTTCCTCACTCTGACTTTCATCATTGTGAGAGAAAGACCCTTTGTTACCAGTGAGCAATGGCTTCTTTACTAGCTTCAGCTGGTGCTTCCCCACCACCTCCACCACATCCAAGGAAGAGTGGACCACCTGCTAAAGTTATAATTCAGCAAGAAGAGGAAGAAGAGGAACAGGACGACCTAGATAATCTCCCTATTATGGCCAGAAGATCTGTTGTACCGTATTACATCATTCATGACATGCTCAGTGACATCATCAGCAGAGGATTGCGGGTAACAGTATCCCTAGTTTATTCCCTATAGCTGTGTTTCTTTTAACATAACTGTCTGTTTCCTTCCCTTATACTTACTGTTCTTTTTCCCAAAATTTTTTTAGATCAGTCAGAAACAGTGAAAGTAATGAAATATAAAAGACTACGTAGAATATGAGCACTGTATGCAACAACTTTGACACTTACAGAAGCCTCACCTTCTCCATGCCTCCTACACAGTTCTACATGTACATCATAAATGCAAACAGAACAGAATTAATTATACATGTTAAATGGTTTATTTTTGCTGTTCTCAGAATGTATCAAATTTCACTAAAACAGTGACTTGAAGGTATTCATCATATAACAGCGGGGAAAAAAAAACACAATCAAAATGATTGTGTTTAAAAAACCCATACAACATTAGAAATCAGAATTCAGAACTCCTTAAAGTTAACTTACTTTCCATGACGGCCAAGGATGTCCTATGAACAGCTTACACTCTGTTGTGCTGTTATTACTTTCAACCCGCCACTTTCTGAAAGAAAACCTCCATCGTTTTCAAAAACATGTTACATACAATAAATGACTTCTTGCTCTCTACCACAAGATTCCACAAGGCCAAATCTTGTCAGAGCCATGTATAACTCTTGGATTTCTTGTTAGCCAATCCCGTCTTTTCGCATTTCCGCAACTTTCAGAATTAAAATGTTGAAGATCATTTACACAATCCTGGACTAGTAATATCTTCCCCTTCTTGCTCAATCATGTTCTACATTTCCTATCACACTGATACTGCTTACTATGAAGCAGACTTACACTACCTTTATGACTAGTACAATTATTTAATTCTCTACATCACTTTTAATCACAAAGCAATGTAAAACAGTAGACAGCATTGCAGACTTACATTCCCTCTACTCCATGTTTTGATTGGCTGCTTCAATTAGCTTATAAAAAGAAATAGTTTTTCTGAACTCATTCAAAGTGCACGTATTTCTCAATAACGTCCAGTGTTATGGTAAAAAATTATGTCTCTGTACTACACTTATCCTCAAGGCCAAATAGTGTAGGAGCCATGAGAACTTCTTGAAATTCCTCAGAGCACATCCCGAGATTCTTTCCCTAAAATTTTGGTTTTAAAAACCACCAGGTAAGAGTTTTTAAGGTCATATGGCAATTTTTTTTTGAAAATTAAAACAGAATCATTGCAGAATGACCAGCCATTTCTAGACTTTAAATAAGCTGTGTAATGTCCTGATGTTATTGAAGGGCCATCATGATATATAATTGCTGCAGTTACAAAAGTCCTTCCTGATATTGACAACTGCGAAGCTACAAAATTTTTATTTAAAGTTGTCAATTTTGTTCCATCAGGCCTACATCGTTGGAACATTAAAATGACATACTGGCCATATGTTCGTATAAATAATGTGGACATCATTTCAGATTTACATTGGCTACACTCCATGTTGTGATCAGCTGCTTTTACTAGCTTATTAAAAGAGACTGATTTACTGTCTGGCAAAGTTAAATATATAAATCTTTCTGAGTCTACACTAGTAGTACTTGATACCCTACAGTTCTCGCAGTCATGCTGCCATTGATAAGAAAGCCCAAACAGGTGATCTACATCTACACCTTCATCATGCAATACATCAAGCATATACATTAAAAACTCCTGACAATCTTGCTGACTATTTTGAGAGAATTGTGTTTGGCCTGAACATCTGTCTAACAGATTTCGAATTTCAGACACACTTTCTATGTTTGTTCTATCAGTGCTACATTTCTCTAACACAGAATTTAACAAACTGCAAAATCTTTTATCAGAATTGACCACAATCTCTTCTTTTACATTTTGTAGAGAAAACAAAACATTTACCACTACATTAGCATAGCAGTTGACACCAGAACTGTTTTCAAATTGAAAACCAACAACATCTTCAACAGAATCCTTTTTGTTTCTGCTTATAATTTCAGGTTCATCGACTTTTCGTCTTTTTGCTACAACCTCCCCAGTATTGGTCACATTTCTTCGTTTCCGGCCTACCACACGTTTCTCAAACAAAGGATACTGAGGCAAATGTGGCGCATACTCTCTTCTCAACCTATTGTATTCCTTAACACAATCTAGATCCGCACAAATGTTTGTGACATCACACTCAATCAAGTACAATCCCGATAAAGTCCTAACTCGTGACAATGCCACATATGCCATACCCTCCTTGAACACAGAACTGCCAATATTCACCAATGCACAATCTACACTTAAACCTTGCGATTTATGGATTGTCACCGCATATGCCAAGCAAACAGGAAACTGCTTACGACGAACATATAAGTCTTTTACAAGCAAAAATCTAGCAGAACAACGAGCAATTAGCTGTACTTCCTCAATGCCATCAAATTTAATTTTTAAAAATTCAATTCCATCTCTATTTCTGTATTTCACAAAATCAACAACATTACCCATTGATCCATTTACCAGACCTCTTTCAACATGTAAATTCCTTCTTAAAATTATACGGCAGTTCAAGCACACATTCAGAGTCTTTTCAAAACCGGCAGTTTTAGATATACTCTTCTCTAATGAATCCAATTTTGTTTTCAGATTCTCAGACAAAATAATTGTTGATCCCATATGCTCTACTCTGTCAATAGCTTCCAATTTCACAATCTCTTGCTTTTCTAAATGCAACATTTTGTTGTTGAATTTGGCACATTCTGCAAGAGTTGGCATCAAACATATTCCAGATTTCTTATCAGTAACTTTCTGAAAAATATTCTCAGGCACAACATCTTCGTCTGGATATAAATTTGTCAGTAATCGTGCATGTAAAGCTTCTTTCCCATGCTCGGTCACTTTTCCAATTCTAACATCTTGTAGAATAGTCTTGTAAACTTCATCCTTTGCCTGACGCATATTTTCATGCAGTTCAGCATAATTGAAGTTTAACCATATATTGACGTTGCCAATACTCCCTAAGCACTTCCTGGTATCTTCATGCGTGAGCATTTTGAACACAGGTTGCCCTTTCACTGGTGTCAGCTGCAGAAGATCTCCGAAAACAATGATGTGTTTGCCACCAAATAACACATCATACTCTCTTTTGAGAACTTCTTGCATTCTCAAATGCACAAAGGCAAGCATGACATTGGAAACCATGCTTACTTCGTCAATGATAAGAAGTTTCATTTTCCTCAAGACTCTTGAAACTTCAAAACAAGCATCTCCAGATAGCTTGTGATATTCTAATTTGTTGTCATGCTCCACTGGCAGCATCAGTAAACGATGTAAAGTAATCCCTTTAATGTTATGTGCTGCCAGTCCAGTTGGAGCGGTGACAACACAAGACAGCGATGACTCTGTCCTTTCCTGCAAATAACATGAAATTGCTTTAATAAGGAAACTTTTTCCAGTTCCCGCTTCTCCACTCACGTACAGTCGGACAGGCTTCAACGACGTACATGAGCACTCTTTCTTGTCATGACTTAATCCATGATCAATTTGCATGGTAAGTTCGTCATATATTTTCCTCTGCTCAACGTTGAGTTGTCTTTCCAACTCTTCTAAGTTAACCACATCCTCCTGAGCATGTGCCATGGCTCTTTCCACTTCATTCATAGCAGTGGCAGCTTCATTTTCAATAAGAGGTCCTCCTAGTGGATCCTGACTCAATGAAGCAGAACTCTGACTGTCCTGAGAACTGTCTCTGGCAATCTCGGCTGCAATCGTTGCTTCCTGCTCAATTTCCACATTCAACATTTCTACATATTTGGGAAAAGCAGGACATTCTATGGTCTCCTTGGCAGCATTGAATGAGTCTTCGTAACAAAGGAAATCTCCAAGCAGTTCCTCTTCTGCACGCCAAGGCTTAAAAAGTTGCAAAAGTGCTAAATAGAAAAACTCCTTTTTTTCAGGAGATTCGCCACTCAATTTTCGATGGTTTATCAAGTGGCATTTTCTTTGCTTGACCAGACATCCCTCACTTCCTATTACAGCATACACTCCTTTCTCAGTATCTTCTTTGATGTTCCTCTTGAATATGTAATTTTGCAGAACCTCATACAGACAAACATTCTCGAGGTGACTGCTTCGATTTGGATAATATGTATCCAACATGTTGCTCTTCAAAATGTCGGTACTGTTTGGCTCCTTTTCCGCCAAATACTAAATTTCCCGCACAGGTTTCAGAACTCGATTACGCGTTGCAGCAAGACCAACACTCGCCCAAACGATACTCCTGGACTTGGCATAGAGACTTGCTGAAGACAACCGGTCAGAACATTCGTAAGCTCCGATTTCTCGATGCGACAACATCTTCAGACTGAAACTGTACAACTTCTTGCTGAGGCTCTTTTCATGGGAAATGTCCTCCCACATATCCTTCAATTCTGCCTTCTCTTTTTTGGTGATGTAAGATGTCACATACCGAGCCACAGCCATACAGTTATCAGCCACAAACTGTATATCCATGTTAGCATTCCACATGGACAAAATCACCGGGTTGTAGTCGTTGATGTACTTAGACTCTTCGTTCCTCTTCAAATTGTATGTGTTTTTAGGTGATTTCTTCATCACATTATGTCGCAGCGAAGACATCAAACTGTTCACTCTTCCTTTAGAAATCACCGATCGTGGAAAGCCGAAACGACATTTGGTGTAGAACTTGTCTTTGTTCCGGAATTTACGACGACAGTACTTTCCACATCGATGGCTTTGGAAACGTAGAACTTTTTCTCTTAGGCTTTTTTTCTCCTTTGCGTTTGGAACAGCACACGTAGAATACTGTTCTATGAAACTCATCACTGAGTCGTCTGCATCCGTTCCAAATTTAGGTGCATCCTTGATCCACAGCAACATATGTATATGAGGAGCACCTCTTGCTTGGTACTCCTTCCTCCAGAAGAAATCCAACACCTCTCCAAGAGGTGGATTCTTCTTATTCATGATGAAAGACATCATACCTTCAAATCTATGATTGAAGTACCTACATACATTGACTGGATCCAAAGAGCACAGTTCTCCGGGTGTCTTGAATTCGATGTTTTCTACGTTAGCATTTGCCTCTCGTAGAAATTCAAGTAAGTCTTCCCAGCCATACTCAGCACAGCTCAAAGTGAGGAACCATGTGGGAGTTCCTAAGTTCCTCAGCATACATTTTAAATCACCATGACGACGGTACCAGTACTCATTAGTACCACGCTGACACGCCATGAGATTAATCAGGTGAGAATCCAAAATACTGTCTTGGACATTGACTTTATCCATAAAGTCACTTGCCGAGATGTTTTGCATGTGTATACCACTTTTCAAGATGTGGTTCACTGCATATGACAGTCCAGACAGATCGCTTTCAAACAGAAGATGAAACAAATAAGGAATGCATTGTCGAAACCTAGGATCTCCTGCATACAATCGCAAAGTCCGGTATTCAGAAGCAGGAATTTGATGAGGTCGCTCATCATATCTTCCTCCCTGACCTGTTGGAAAAAGCTGTGGGAAACACCGAGCTTCCAAACTTTCCTCCCAAACACTAATGGGACTCCCTTTCGCTTGTTTCATTTGAAACAACTCAATAGCATTCCCCATGACTTCCTTGGAATGCAAAGGATGAACACTATAATGTTCATATATTTCTTCACTAGTACAGGATTCTACTTTCTCAATTTGACCAGCACACAAATCGCTATCCTCTTCCTCACTTACTTCCTCTTCTGCAACATATACATTTTTATAGTATTTATTATATTTTTTCAAATACAATGTTGCCCTTTTGACTTTCCTAACATCTACTAAATCTTGCCATATTTTCTTATTCTTTGTCGGAACCCCATTAACTAAGATAACAAGAGGTTCCTCTTCCACTTTTTCTACTCCAATTGTGTTAATGTTTTTCTTCAAATCTAGAGGCAAATAAACAACTCTTCCCTTTAATCCTCTCTGTAAATCTGATGGAGGCAATTTCCCTGTCTTTGGCTCCATTCTTACAATAGCCTGAAAGGGATGGATACTTTGAATCAAAATAGATTCATAAGTATTTAAATCCTTCAATTCAGAAGGAATCTCAACGAATTCCAGATTATTATGAACTGCTCTAGCAGGCATCTGGTTTTGATTTAATTTGTTACAACAATAAGTACACACACGTTGATCCAATCCCAAATCAAAACAATTTTCTACCATCAAGTATGTTGCAAAATCCTTCCATTCACTATTATTTTCCCTTTCACTTTTTCCATATAAATCCACTAACTTAGTCTGATTCTTATAATAAGTGCGTCGACAACACACACAAGTGAAATTTGGCCTCTCACTTGATTTCACCTCAAACGTCGCAATTTCCCTCTGGAAATTATCTGTACTGGAAACCTGTACACTATCTTCCACATTACTCTCTTCTTCTTGGTCAATTTCAACATTCTCCTCTTTACTTCCAAAGTAACAAAACTCAATTTCTTCACATATATTCTTCACATCTATTTCAGAACCATGCAAAAGAGCAGCGCATAATTGTTTAAGCATAATTGCTGGACTCTTAGCATAATACAACATTCTAACTAATTTCCTCACTTTATTATGATGCACTGCTAGCATCCTGAAATGATGAAAAACACTCTGGCATACTCTCCTGGAAAGACAAGCCAGTGAATGACCATGCAAACCTATCACTTCTCTCACTCTGCAAGGATCTAATTCTTGCAACAACTTCATTTTCTGCTTCAAACTTTTCTTACTAAATGACCGTATAAAATCACAAAGCAAATTGATGGAATCCTGTCGTACACTGCAAATACTACTACACTTCCAGGTGTACACAGGACCCTTAGGACGTCTCCCTAAAACCTCATTACCTAACACCTCTTCTATCTCTGTTCTCACAAGTTTTTCTTTTTCAACTGGACAACCATCTTTCACTTCATAAGCTCGACCACTGGTGTCAACTGCATGCACCAAATCATTATCCTGGAAATAACTCTCCTCATTAAAAAATGCCTCAGAGCTTGAACTATGCATCCATTCTCCAGAAAAAACTTCACAAAAATTACTACGATTAACTATTCTCTTCCATCTACTATTTCTTTTGAAATCATAAATTACCTTGTTTAGCTTCCTAATTCTATTGATTGTCAAAATAAATAACTTACGTTTAATTTCAAATGCCTGATCAATAACTTTCTCAACAATTTTTTTTCTCTTATAAAAAACCACTTTCTGCTGACCTTTCTTAATATTTTTTAACAAATTCCAAATTATCCTGTGGCGGAACATTCGTTTACGAATATCCCTAAACTGTTGTTTCCTTCTACTTTCATGCATAGAGTTATCTCTTACTCTAGCAGTAACATTTCTCATTGGCCTTTCCTTACCATTTGAATTTTTTCTCCTTTTCTGGACTGAAACATTTTCTGTAGTAATATTTTTTTTACTACACATATTTCTTATGACTGTTTTTCGACTCTTACCCGGTGCTTTCTTGGTGACTTGACAAATCTTTTTGTTAGAGGACTGCTGCATTATTCCATGGTCCTGCTGTCTTTGACGTTTTGCAGCCTTTCTTACTCTTTCTTTGCTAGGCATCCTAAAATCTTGAAATAATCTGCAGTTGAATCTGTGGTACAATATAATAAAAAATGTTATTAACCACTATTACCCAACAGTAAATTAATAACAGTCATCAAAAACTTAACACACTACTTAAGTATATAATATACTGAAGCCTATCTCCAATTTTTCACTGAACAGGACTCATCTCTTCTTAACCTTGGATAAACCTCACCTACTCTGTGTCCCCTGCACATAATTAAATGTAAAGGGGCAGATTTATATTAACTAGCACATCCCCAGGGATGCACCAGTTAACGTGCACCGCTGCTCTGCCACCCACGGTGTGCCGCATTTACAATCAGATAGGACAAAGCTACATCAAAACCCTGCGCCTGCTTGAAGCAGGCATAGATCTTGACGCAGGTAGGCTGAAAGCTAAAGCAACAACTAAGTGTCGTGTGCAGAAGTTACAAAAAAGGAAAAATGGCGTTTAAACCAGTAATGAGACCATGCTAACGTAATACAGAGTAAAAATATCCAGGATCTACATCAGTTTGGGGTTCACGAACCTGGCAGGTACAAGGCACTGAGGCTTTCCACCGTGCATGTCTCATCCCAAAACATATGTGGTTTGTGAATGAAACAATTTCCCAGACCAAATGCTTTGGATTGGCTACTTCTAAAAAATTAAACACCCCTACTATCCCGGAGTTAGAGGAATATGATGGTTGGAGTAATTTTACTCGTTGTCTATTAAAGATTTACAGGCCCTACTCCGTAACTCTTCCTTTAACATTTCCAGTATAAATCCAAAAGGTTGACTGCTTTGGCAACGTGCCTTATCCACGGTTTAATAACGCTGCCTTTTGCTTTATATAAGTTTTCAAATTGTATGAAATATATACCAATAGGTCGTTATTAACCTTTAGGTAGTGGTTTTCTTCATGAAGTCTGGTCGCTTCCATACACATACAGATTTTCAAAGATGATCAAGAACTTTATCTGAATGGAGAGGAATGCACTGAGACGCCAGATCATTCACTAATGTGTAGGCACATACAGTTACACGGTTCATGCAACAAACACCGACCAAATATGGCTTGCGTGTTGCAAGGCACACCAGTTCCTGCTATCATCCCCATGTTCAAGTTCTTGGAAAATGGTAGTTATTTGATGCTCAATAATGAAGATTGTTCTGGGTTAATTAAAAGTATTCATTTTATCGTAACAGTAAATGAACGGGTTATTTGCTGCAGAAATGTTCTATTTCCTCCCACACATGAACATAGGGAGTTTTCAATCTGGCCACAAATACCAACCTTGGCAGCACATTTCAACGGCATGGCAAGAATAAGAGCTATTTTGTCTCAGAGAGAGGTGGCCTTGAGTTCGGCCCGTGAAACTTTCGTGCTTCACACAGCGAACACCCGTACAGAGGTGCAGACCCTTTTAAATACAGATTCGCCTTTCCATTTCAGCAAGATGGTTCGGACTATCTCTAACGCGTCCTCCACAAAGGGCCTGGCGCACTTTTTTAAAATTGTTACCAGTGGTCTCGTGACTTCATTTGAGAAAATCTTTGGAGTCATCCCTGCTTTCTTTCATTCTATATTTTTCCACTGTGCTTCGTGGATTCCCATTTTTACTTGCATTACCAGCGGACGCTCTTGTGCTTTTTTACATTTTTAAATATGGATGTCCCTCCTGTGCAAGCTCCCGCCCTGCAGCTGCTGACACTGTTCCGCAATCGCATGCTAGAATATTATGGCACAATGCCGTTGGCGATATTAAGCACGGCATATGGATTATCTTTTCTATGCTGATGTGATTCCTTCAAATCTAAGACACTAAAGTATCGGCACGCCCTAAACCAACACAAAGAGACCTTCTTAGCAAATAATATAATATGTGTATTAGGGAGGGTGAGATATAAGCAGCCGCGGGCCGTGGAGGGAGTTACGGTGAGGCAGGGAGGCGGGGAGGGGGAGAAGCAGGGTGGAGCCCTCTCTACCTTGCCCCTCCCCCTCCCCGCCTCCCTGCCCCACCGTAACTCCCTCCACGGCCCGCGGCTGCTTATAAGTGTTGCTAACTCTTATTCATTTACAGCATGTTAACATACTGTCACCATTCGCTTTTTATGTACTATTGACTATGCTGGTAATTTTGCTACTGATAATATGTGTACTTGTATAATCTAAGATACTACGCCTGAGAAGACGGCATTAGTAAATAAACATTTCAAATACACATGTGTTCTTCTTAACTCCATGTTCTCGTTTCTAAGAAATATATAACGACCGACTGTTCATGAGTTCCACGTATCCTGAGGTACTATAAGTTCATATTCTGGATTGTCTAAACATTGAGAGTTTGTTATATCCAATGTGACACTGTACCTAGCTTGCTAAGGGGTTTTGATTACTAAGGTGAGTTTTGGGACACCCTAATTCGCCGAGGTTCCAATCCTCTGTCCACAGTTCTGTGTCAGAACAGAAACCCTGCGACAGGGGCACCCCTCAACCTTACTGGAGCTTCATCACACTTGCGATACAACTCCAGCAATGCGCCAACTTTACGGCACAAATACGTCACGCATCTGTGCTGTTTTTGCCCCATGATGCGCCGCATTGTAAATGCAGCACACCATAGGTGACGGAACAGCGGCACAGAATGACTAACACATCCCTGGTGATGCGCCAGTCATCATAAATCTATCCCTATGCTTCTTATCTTGTTAGAGATAAACCGCCATATGTATCATCAAAGTTTTTTGCATTTCCTAAATAGCGAACTTTAAGGAATAAAAAGCGATTCTTTACCATTCCTAGTTTGCGATGAGCTATTTGCTAATTACAAATTACCCATTCATTTCCATGCAGCAGGAGGCCCATAGGAATGAAGGTGCAATTTGCGATTAGCAATTACCTCATCGCAAATTACGAATTTTTCCGACGGTGCAGGGGTGTCTCAAGAACACCCTGCTTCACCCCTGAAAAAGAAATTTTGGGTCATATGGCGCACATAAATTTTGAAAACATTCCTTTACCTCAAAAACGATTTTCAACTCATAATTTGAAAACACTGCACATGGGGAAATGACTTAAAATGTCCTTAAGACACATAAAAGCATTTTTTGATTGCCTTTGCAGCATGTTTCAATCACCTTTAACATGCCTATGTAACGGAAACATTAAAAATCTAAATTTGCCATGCAAAGGTGGGAGCATATTTACAAGCAATTTGCTCCACAGACAAACTTCTTACATTGAAATGGGAAAAATAACATCAGAGACTCTCAATTACCTTATAAAGAAGCAGACACCATTATGTCCTTCTCATCAATATTAAAACCATTGCTTTTTCTCAAAAACGATTTACAAGTCATAATTTGAAAACACTCCACAGCTCCTTTGCACATAAAAGCCCTGTCAGTACTAATACTTCACATTTTCTCCAATTACAATTTCTCAAAGAAACAACATCTATTTGTGAAACACTTGAGACAAAGCAACATTTGAAAAACACAACTTTCTTCATAATTTTCTCCTTAAAGCACACTATTTTCTATCTAAATTAAAGACATCTTTTCTCACCTTAGCAAATACTTTGAGTTTCAAAACAGTCTCAGAAACACACCAATTTGTCTTCAGCAGAGCAAAAGGTATGCACTCCAGAGTCTGCAGCTATCAAAAGCACAGAAATGCTGTAATTCCTCACACATATCTCTCATGTCACCCAATCAAAACTCTTCCCTCACTTTTTTTCAAAGCAAAACCCTTCCCCCCTCTGCCCCCTCTCTGCTTTTTCTGCATAGCAACCACCTCTTGCAAGACCTCTCACACAACAATGTTGCAATTGAACTCTGAACTCTCAGTGCACCTGCATATCCAGAGCATTCTTTCATTTAATGATTTTTTCTTCGCCACTCAAAATACATCTTTCAACGAACTCATCCATGCACACTAACTTTCTGTTTTCAGCAATCAAAATCCACCAATCACTCTTACTGCTTCCTTAACACAGAAACTCCTCAGTTTTTTTCATTTTACACTCTCATTTTTTCAACTGCCATTTCATTGCCACACTTCATCTGACTGCAGCAGAACCTTCTCTCACCATGTTTTCTGTCTGGATTGTTGGACATAGTTACATATATTGGGCTCAAAGGTACGCTGAAAACAGGAATTTACCTAACCTCAATTTACAAGATGTGGAAATTAAGTGGTTTGGCCACAGAGGATTAAAATGTCACCAATTGATACCATTGGTGAAAACCTTTATGCATTTGCCAAAACCTGACCTGTTAATTGTGCACTGTGGAGGTAATGATTTGGGCACTTTGACTGGGGTAGGTCTGGAAATGCTTTTAAAGGACACCTTTGAGCAATTGATGGCACTTTTTCCTCAGACTGCCTTGGTATATTCAAATATATGCCAAAGACAGAAATGGAGGTGGTCGAACCAATTTTGTCCACAAATTGAGAAGTCGAGGAAGCATGTAAACAAATCTGTTTCAGCTTACATGAGAGACCATGGAATGGGCTCCCTGTACAACAATAACTTGCGTTACTACATGCAAGATATCTACAGAGGAGATGGAGTTCACTTCTCAGATGAGGGCAACAGAGTTTTCACTCTGAATTTAAGAATGTGCATTGGTACCTACTTATAAGTACCTAAATGTACCATAAACCCAAAAGCTCTTCTCAGAGCTACCCTACATCTGATCACTCACAATTATTATTTTACTCTAACTTTTTTCACTAATTTTCAAGAAAGTACGCTCCCCAGAACGCTTCCCGGTTCGCGAACCGGGCGCACTCCACGCAAAAAAACTAAAAAAACGGTATATTTTTTTTTGCCCTGCGAGACCCCTTCAAAGCCTCCACATCAAACCTAGGGAGTCAGGGACGATCTACTATGCCCCCTTATGGTCATTTGCCCCTTCGCTTTGGCCTCCTCTTGTCTCTCGATCCTACCGAGAGACAAGATGGCGGCCGCTACGGACTGTTTGGAATGTTTACAGACGCCGAAAAACCAATCAGCTTCGCAAACCTCCGTAACGCGAAAAGTACGCGAAGCGGAGCGCTGTTACAGATATATATCTTTTTTTGAACGTTAATTTCTCAAAATCCACTGGAGCACATATATTGAGACCTAGCAAAGGCACATCGGGCTACCAGTCCCTACAATTTTGCCAAGTTTCGTGCAAATCCATTCAGCCGTTCGATTATTATTATTTTATTTTTTTTTGCCCCGCGGGGCCCTTTTAAAACCTCCACATCAAACCTAGGGGGTCAGCGAGGATCTACTATTCCCCCTTATGGTCATTTGCCCCTTCGCTTTCGCCTCCTCTTGTCTCTCGATCCTACCGAGAGACAAGATGGCGGCCGCTACGGACTGTTTGGAATGTTGACAGACGCCGGAGAACCAATCAGCTTCGCTTCACAAAGCTCCGTTGCGCGTAAAGTACGCGTCCTGGGACGCTGCCAGGTCCGCTGTTACAGATATATATCTTTTTTTAAACGTTAATTTCTCAAAATCCACTGGAGCACATATATTGAGACCTACAAAAGGCACATCGGGCTACCAGTCCCTACAATTTTGCCAAGTTTCGTGCAAATCCATTCAGCCGTTCGGGCTAAAAGTGAGGCCAACCGCCCTATGGAAATTAACATGGGAAAAACGCGTTTTGGGACCCCCCTTTTTCCTCGGCCCCCCCTTGACGAACCCCCCCAAAATTTTCAGGGGCTGCTCAGAAACAAAATGTGCCATTTTCCTGAAATTTTCAGCCAATTCCGTCCACAAACGCCAAAGTTATTAGACATAGAATTTTCAAAAATCCCATAGAGAAAAAATCCTAACTATATATACCTACTGGCGACCGCCAGTAGGTAATATATATATATATATATATATATATATATATATATATATATATATATATATAGATATATATATATATATATATATATATATATTTATATTATAATTCCACAGGGTGCTTCAAAGCAACACGCGCACTCGATAATACCGATGCTCAGGTTTCTTTATTTCTCAAATAACGCGTTTGAGAAATAAAGAAACCTGAGCATCGGTATTATCGAGTGCGCGTGTTGCTTTGAAGCACCCTGTGGAATTATAATAAAGCATTTCGGCTGGGTTCGCCGAATTACGCGCCACCTGACGACGGGAGTAAGGATCTCGGAAGGACCCTCTTGTTCATAGGATTTATATATATATATATATATTATCACAGGATCTCCCCGGTCCCGGGGAGGAATGGAGTCGCTGAAAGACGGCACTGACACGCTTCTCTCAATAAAGGTGATTTAT
Source organism: Lissotriton helveticus (assembly GCF_964261635.1). Lineage (NCBI taxonomy): Eukaryota > Metazoa > Chordata > Amphibia > Caudata > Salamandridae > Lissotriton > Lissotriton helveticus. The sequence goes on from NC_136063.1 coordinate 946,918,807, forward strand.
TTCATCAATCCATGTGGGGGATTTAGCAACAAAAAGCAACCAACGCGTTTCGACTGCGTCCGCAGTCTTGATCACGGTCAGTTTAGGAAGTGAAGCTTACAGTTTTATGAAACAAACAAGACATTTTGGTTACACCCCTTGATCCCTGGCCCCACCCATACATTTGGGTATTGTGGGATGTGTAGTCCTCATACAATTCATATTACTTTTCATTAAAGTGTTTAGGGATGCATGTCATTTATACATTTAAATTGCTATTAAATTTAGCTCTGTCCACATTTACAATAGCAGTTTGTAGGGATGCATGTCATTTATACATTTCAATTGCTGTTCAATTTAATTCTGTCCGCATTAAATTAACAGTGGCGATGCATTTAGTATTATGGGTGTCATGAGAAGCCCGTGAAATGGGTGGTCCCGCCCTCCAGTGGGCTTGGGCTGTGCCTCTGCTGACTGGTATTGGTAATTATATCACGCCCACTATTGGTAACCATTTTATCCTGTTACCCAACCTATGACCTGCCTTTTGTGTATTGGTAATCAGGCATAACATTTCATATGGTTAAATTCATTTATACAATGGGGCATGTGGGTGCAGTACTTAGTCTTTATGTTCGGGTTCTCATTGGCATAATACTGCCCTCCGGTGGGCTGATTAGTCCGTTGAAACAGCAGTTTGTTTCGTCTGTGAGCGTAGTTCAAGTGAAAAATTAATGAGAGAAATGGTGAAGAAAAAATAAAAATAATAATAATGGGTTAAAATTGTTCATGGTCTGCGGGGAGCTAATAGAGAGTTGTTGGATTAAAGATGTATATATAGTTCTTCTGACTGGTTGAGCCCAAATGGGGTCATGGTCCTGAAGTTCAGGATATGTTTTGATTCTTTTCGTCGGAGTTCCTTCTCATTGTGTCCACCCCTTATTGAGAGACTTAAGGTTTCAATGCCCCAGAAGCGTAGTTTCTTCCAATCTCCTTCGTGATTCAACTCCATATGTTTTGCAACAGCGTTGCTTCTGTCCTTGTGTACAGTGGCTCTGACGTGCTCTAATATACGTTTTTTTAACTCGCAGATTGTGCTGCCTATATATTTGAGGTGGCATGGGCATTCAATCATGTACACTGTGTTTTTGCTGTTGCATGTAATGCATTCTTTGATTTTCCAGGTTTTGTTGTTGGGCATTGGTATTTCCTTGGTTGGCTTGGCTATTTCACAGATCTTACAATTGTAACATTTTACAAAACCTTTGGTTTGCAGCCATGATTTCTTGTTGGAGGTTTGGAAGTGACTATGAACCAGTTGGTCCTGCAGGTTTCTCGCTCTCCTGTATGTTAAGATGGGGTGGTTACCCATTTTTTCTCCTATTACTGGGTCCAATTGTAGAAGTATCCAATTTCTTCTTAGTATTTGATTCAGTTGTTTGGTCTCTAGACTGTAATCTGTTATGAACCTGATCGGTTCTTCTTGTGTTGGTCCCGAGATCTCTTTTGGTTTTAGGCAATCTTCCCTTGTTTTAGAATTGGCCTTTTCCCAACATAGTTGAGTTGCTCGTTGATTATATTGTCTCTTGTCAAAGCGTTGCTTGGCGATGTTACTTTGTTTTTGCCATTGTTGCTCCTCACTGCAAATTCTCCGTAAGCGTAAGAATTCCCCATAGGGGATGCTTGTTATGAGCGACTGCTGGTGGAAGCTGGTGGCTTCTAATGTTGAGTTTGTCGCAGTGCTTTTGCGATGAAGGGTGGTTTCCATTAGATTGTTTCGTATGTACACTTCCGTGTCTAGGAAAACTGCTGTGTCTTGACTAATGTTGTAGGTAAATTTGATGCCAGGTGTGCTATTGTTTAAAATTTGAAAATATTGCAGAAATTTGTCTTTTCCTCCGTCCCACACAATGAACAGGTCATCTATAAATCTTTTCCAGACTTTGATATGTTGTGTGAACGTTTGTAGATTTATGTCCCATGCCACTGTTTCCTCCCACCAACCCATGGCGGTGCAGGCATAATTGGGGCTAAAGGAAAAGCCCATGGCCGCTCCATTCTTTTGTTTGTACATAGTTTCCCCAAACACGAATACATTGTTTTCAAGCAGATATTTGATCATGTCGAGCAGCATGATGTTGTGATGTTGGTAATGGATGTTCCGTTCCTGGAAAGCGCATTGGCATGCCTCAAGACCCATATTGTTGTCTATGTTTGTGTATAATGCAATTACATCCATGGTGATCAGGATGTAATGTGATTGCCATTGTATTTGTTTCAAATTACAAAGAAAGTCCGTGGTGTCTTTTATGTAAGACTTTAGGAGCTTCACATGTGGGCTCAGATAGAAATCTATAAAGTTGGATATGGGCTCCAGTAAGGAACCATTAGCCGACACAATTGGTCTCCCTGGTGGTTTCGTGGCGTTTTTATGGATCTTAGGCAGAAAGTATATGGTAGCTGTCTTCGGGAAATCCACTGTCAAATACTTTTTCTCATCAAAGTCTAGGAGTTCTTCTTTTTCCCATTGTGATATCTTTCCGTCCAATTCTCTCTTGATTTGATCCATTGGATTTTTGTCTATTTTTTCATAATAGTGCAAATTGTTCAGTTGTTCCATCGCCTCAGCAATATAAAGTTTTCGATCCCATAGCACTATGTTGCCGCCTTTGTCGGCCGCTTTGATCTCAAAGGTGTCATTGTTCCGTAATGAGTTTAAGGCTTCTCTTTCACTTTTAGATAGGTTATCTTTGGTTTGGTTTTTTATTTTGATGTTATATAGGTCGTGAATTACTGCCTCTTGAAACATGTCAATTTTGTTTCCTGGTGCTAGTTGCGGGTAAAACTTAGATTTTGCTTTCAAACCACTAGTTCCGGCTCCCAGTTGTGGTATGGCTGTTTCTAGGCTAATTTCTTGGCCTTCTTGTGCGTTAAGATTTAGCACAGTTAAATAAGCTTCCGACTCTTTTGCAAGGAGTATCGATGTTGGTTTGGGCTGATTTTTGGTGATTTTAGGTTTGTTTTTTCTCTCTGCAAAGAATTTTGCAAGCTTGATTTTTCGTATATATAAATACAGGTCAATTCTTGTTTGGGCCAGGTTAATGCGTGCTTTGGGACAGAAATTAATTCCTTTCTTTAGTAGGGAGATTTCCGCATCCGTGATTTCTTTTCCAGATAGGTTGACTATTTGGAGTTCTTCATCTATTTCCCTCTCTTTTGTTTCATAAGTCTGGTTTGTGTTCCCACTTTTTCGCTTGTAGCCGTTTCTCCGTCGGCCCCTCCTTGTGTGGATCTGTTGAATCTTGGTTGCCAACCTCTTCCTCTGCCCCTGGCTCGACCGCGTGTATTTCTCTGCGCCCCGTGGTTCTGTTCCCATCTTTGTTGCGATAGGACAAGGCGCATGTCTCCTAAAAAAAACCTCTGTCCGGGGTCTAGATTTGTGTCTTCTTCGCTTAATTCTGCTGATGTTAAGGATGCCATACTTGAGGAGGAGCTGGCAATGTTGGTTTTGGATGGCCTGAATGAATCATATTTTCGTGCAAACGTAAATATGCGACCTTGCGCATAATCATTGGCGTCCCTTTCGAATTTAGTTTGTTTTCTTTGCGTGACCTCTTCCTCATGTTTTTCAATTTGCTTGTTTAGGTCTTCTTTAAACTTAGTCATTTCTGTATTCAGTTTGATTGAGTCCAGCTCTTTCTCTAATGTTCGCAGTTGTTCTTTTATTTTTTCTAGAGCTATCTCGATATGTTTGACTAGAATTTTTATCAATCCCAGGGAAGAGTTTAGTATGTGTTCACCCCACTCTTGAAGTAGTTCATTGGTGACATCCTGTTGGCTGGGCATTGTCAGTATTCGTAGCCCACGGGGCACTCTTTCTACTTCCAGATATTGTTGCAATGAAATCAGTTCCCAGGATTTGTTTATTTCTTTTTTATTTAGCTTCTCCCATAGTCGGAGTTTATCCTTTATATCATTCCTTTCTTGGTCCTTGTGGCTCTCTGCTGGTTTAGTCTTATCTTGTTTATTAAACATAGTACCAATGAGTTCTTTTCTCTTAGCTTCCCGCTTATCCATTGTGAGTTTTCGTATTTTTGTTGTTTGTGTTCCCCCAAATGACATGCATCCCTACAAACTGCTATTGTAAATGTGGACAGAGCTAATAGCAATTTAAATGTATAAATGACATGCATCCCTAAACACTTTAATGAAAAGTAATATGAAATGTATGAGGACTACACATCCCACAATACCCAAATGTATGGGTGGGGCCAGGGATCAAGGGGTGTAACCAAAATGTCTTGTTTGTTTCATAAAACTGTAAGCTTCACTTCCTAAACTGACCGTGATCAAGACTGCGGACGCAGTCGAAACGCGTTGGTTGCTTTTTGTTGCTAAATCCCCCACATGGATTGATGAAATAAATCACCTTTATTGAGAGAAGCGTGTCAGTGCCGTCTTTCAGCGACTCCATTCCTCCCCGGGACCGGGGAGATCCTGTGATAATTTACAGCGGTTGGCTCAACCGCAGGAGAAACGCGACCGAGAATCAAGGAGCGCCTAGCGAAGGGAAAGTGAGCCAAGCGGTGGAATATATATATATATATATATCTATATATATATCTATATATATATCTATATTCACTGAAAAAACCATAGGTTATAGACCATATATAGTTAGGGATTAGCATTTAAAAAACCTTATTTTACTCACACAAAACCATTGAAATTCCATATATAGTTAGTTGTACTAACTATATATCACGCACCCGCAATCCACTGCTGATGATGTCACATATTACATCATTCATGACATGGTCAGTGACATCACTGATGACATCACTGATGACATCTCAAATGACATCACTGATGACATCACTGATGACATCTCATTTGACATTACTGATCACATCACTGATGACATCATTCATGTGATGATACAATGAACCTCTTCAGACTCTAATATAACCTTAGATACACTCAGTGTAAACAGACACTCACAGACTGTCACTCATCCATGGAGTTACTCACACACCTAGTCAGTCTTGCAAAGAATCAATCACACCTCGATTTCCTCAACTATATAGTTATACACACCTTACTTATTGGAACATATAATAACACATATTTACTCTGTTATACAATCCCTGATACAAGTTCACAATAATCCATACAGCCACTCACACATTCACTGGCTCTTATGCACAGTTATTTATATATGTCAACTATCACATGTACTGTGTTTTACATATGTACTTACTTTGACATGTAGCACTGAGATATCCATTCACTCACCAATACACTCATGCACACAGTCAACCGCCCATACAGATGTTTCCACATGCACTTTTGAACCCATACATCTAGTGAATCAACTGCTCACACATCTATGCACAGAGTCATACACCTCCCAGACACCCACACACACACTCAGTCTCCCATACAAATACTTGGGCAACTAATCAATAACCCATATAGTTAGTCATATAGCTAATGATCAACACATGCATCAGATTACAAAACAACAGACACAATGATGCACAATTTAAAACAGTTTAGTCACTAACCCATGCACTCAGTGAGACACATTTAATCACTCACTTATACAGTCAGTCATGCACCTACTAAATCCTTCATCCAGACACTTATACATCCACTCATTCTTCAATATGTAAGACATATTTTAACTTTACAGAAGCATACAGTCACTGGATGTTGTCATCAGTGATGTCATCAGTGATGTCATTTGAGATGTCATCAGTGATGTCATCAGTGATGTCACTGACCATGTCATGAATGATGTAATATGTGACATCATCAGCAGTGGATTGCGGGTGCGTGATATATAGTTAGTACAACTAACTATATATGGAATTTCAATGGTTTTGTGTGAGTAAAATAAGGTTTTTTAAATGCTAATCCCTAACTATATATGGTCTATAACCTATGGTTTTTTCAGTGAATTTTTAAGGTTTTGTAAATGCTAATTCCTAACTATATATGGTCTATAACCTATGGTTTTTTCAGTGAATTTCATTGGTTTTTTAATAGCTAATATCAAAACCTTTACAATGTATTATTCTTTAAAAAGAAAAATATTTTTTACATGTTTTTTATACAATTTTTTTTTTATTTTTTTTGTTTCGCTCCCAGTACGCGTACCGGTTAGCTTCCCGTTACTTCAATCCGGAGGCGCGACCCGGTACGCGAACTGGTAAACGTTCCTTTAGCGCACCTCTCGCGTTACAAAACAACATCGCGACGCTTCGCGTCAGCATGACGTTTCGCGTTCTCGCGTAATACGTCATATTACGTGCTACGTTCGCGTACCCGGAAGCGCAGCGGTACGCGAACCGGAAGCGATCCGCGGCGCGGCGCCGACCGCGTAATGTAAACATAGCAGGTCATGTGACTCGATAATAACACTTTTCATTGGTTCATTTCACTTTTGGTTTCCTAATGATGTAATACAAGGTCATGTGATCTAAAATGGACACTTTTCATTGGTTTAGAACTTTTGTTTTTCCCAAATGATGAAAACCCCTCCTTCTTTCATCACTCTGACTTTCATCTTGGTGAGAGAAAGACCCTTTATTGAGACTTTGTGATGGCTTCATTAGTAGCTTCAGCTGGTGCTAGCCCACCACCTCCACCAAATCCAAGAAAGAGAGGACCACCTGCAGAAGTAATTCTGCAAGAAGAGGAAGAACAGGAAGAGGAGGAAGAGGAGGAAGAGCATGAGTTTTTGCCAGAGGAGCCCAGGAGGTACAATCGACAGGAGAATTATATCTGGCAATTCTACAGAATTCCTGAGGGGCAAAAGAAAGTGAATGCTCGTTACGTGTTTTGCCGCATATGCGGTGACAGATTGTCAAGGGGCACCGATAAAAAATATAGTTATGGGAATCATACTATGCATCGGCATATGAGTAGGTGGCACCCAAATAACTATAGTGCTGCCCAGCTACGTGACCAACAACAACATCCCCTCCAAATGGCAAGAAGATCGGTGGTTCCAGAGGTGTCGGGACCAGAGGCGAGGGAGGTGATTGCAAACATCCAAATGTTGTTTGGGCACGTAAAACAAGTGTGCGTGGAATGTGGCGCTTTCATCTGCTACAGAGAAAGTAGCATCACTTTGATTTTGCGAGCAATTCAAAATCATATTAATGTTTGCACAAAACGCACCAAAAAATAAATTCTTTTTTTTTTTTTGCTCCTGTTGAGCCCTTTATAATGGATCGTTTTTGTTTCCCCCCCCCCCAAAAAAACCCAAAAAATTTTAAAAACGTTCAGAAAATACAAAAAAAGTAAAAAAATGTTCAAAAAATACTAAAAAAAATATAAAACAACAAAAACATTAAAAAAAAAGTTCTTTTCAGAACTAACTCCCCATTATAAAAAAATTGGTAGAATATTTGGAACTCTGCCAACCTGTATTTCTCTTAGTTCGCTCCCGGAGCGCTACCCGGTACGCGTACCGGAAGCTAACCAAAAAAATATTTTTTAAAAAAGAACAGTAACTATAAGGGAAGGAAATACACAGTTATGTTAAAAGAAAGACAGCTCTAGGGAGTAAAATAAGGATACTGTTACCTACAATCCACTGTTGATGATTTCACATATTACATCATTCATGACATGGTCAGTAACATCAACAGCAGTGGATTGTAGGTAACAGTATCGTTAGTTTACTCCCTATAGCTGTCTTTCTTTTAACATAACTGTCTATTTCCTTCCCTTATAGTTACTGTTCTTTTTAAAAAAACATTTTTTTGATCAGTCATAAACAGTGACATTAATAGAAACAGAGAGAGTGAACAAGAGTGAAGAACTATGGGCCTCCTCAGCCACCCTCACAAAACCTAGGGGGTCAAGATAAGTCTACCGTGCCCCCTTCTACCCATTCTGAACATTATTTGCCCTCCATCTTGTATCATAATTCGACCGAAACACAAAATGGTGAACTCCCGTTACGCTTAAGGTTCGCGTACCAGGGCGCTCACCGGTTCGCGTACCGGGTCGCTTCCTGGGAAGCGCACCATCAAAAAAGGTGGGAAAGTAGTTCACAGAAAAGCCACTGGAGACAATTTCACCAAATATAGAATAACTCATACTACATACCAATCCCTACCATTTTCACAAATTTGATTGGAATTCCATTTAGCCATTTAGCCTGTAGTCCTCTCTAAATACCGTGAGGTAAATTACTTCACAAAACACATCTGAAGTGTTGGAATTGACAACCAATTAAAATGTTACTTTCATTTTCTACTTTTTTTACATGATATTTGATTGGTTATGTACCCGAATATATATAAAGGAAGAGAAGGAAACACAGCCATTTTGACTACTACTTCCTGGTGTACATTTCATTTGGATTTTCATTAATAACTTCAACTTCTTTTTAAAGGTAAGTTGTTATTTTTAAAACTGAAGTATATTGTGCACTTTAAGTTAATATGGCAAACTTTTTCTGTTAGTTATATACTATCCCTCTGTAGTACTTATAAATTTAGATACACTTTTTTATATTCCTACTTCCACTCTGATACTATACACTGCCCAAAGATAAATTCTCTGATAAAAACTGCCTATCTAAAATTAATCCCAACAGTGCCCTACCTCTACTAATATATATTTTTTTTATGCAAATTTCAGGAAAAATGGAAAGTGAACAAAACATTTCATTTGAAATTGTCCTTCCAGAGTCCAACACAGAAATCATTGATCCAAATGAGATTGAATTTATGGATGAAACATGGGACCAAGAACTACTGCAATGTGTGCAAGCAGTAGATAACCTCCTTGCAAATGAGGACATTTTACAACCTCAGAGACTACAATCTATATTCCATGATTATGAAATTTCTGACAATGAAATGTTAGAAAGTTTAATAAATTATGAAACACAATAAAAAAAATTTAAAAAAAAAAAATAATCAACAAAACCAACAATCAATTAACATACAGCATTTGAAAAGTCTATCATTCATTTTTTATTGTGATACGCTCCCCAGTACGCTTCCCGGTTCGCGTACCGGGCGCTAACCACGAAAAAAACAAAAAAAAATTATTTTTTTTTTGCTTAGCGGGGCCCCTTTAAAGCCTCCACATCAAACCTAGGGGGTCAGGGAGTATCTACTATGCCCCCTTAAGGTCATTTGCCCCTTCGCTTTTGACCTCCTCTTGTCTCTCGATCCTACCGAGAGACAAGATGGCGGCCGCTCCGGACTGTTTAGAATGTTGACAGACACCACAGAGCCAATCAACTTCGCTACGCGAAGTTCCGTTACGCGTCAAGTACGCGTACCGGGGCGCTGCCTGGTCCGCGCTTACAGATATATATCTTTTTTTGAACGTTATTTTCTCAAAATCCACTGCAGCACATATATTAAGACCTACAAAAGGCACATCGGGCTACCAGTCCCTACAATTTTGCCAAGTTTCGTGCAAATCCATTCAGCCGTTCGGGCTAAAAGTGAGGCTAACCGCCCTATGGAAAACTCAATGTTAAAAACACGTTTTGGGACCCCCCTTTTTTCTCGGCCCCCCCTGGACCAACTCCCCCCAAATTTCCAGTGGCTGCTCAGAAACAAAATGTTCCATTTTCCAGAAAATTTCAGCCAATTCCGTCCACAAACGCCAAAGTTATTAGACATAGAATTTTCAAAAATCCCATAGGGAAAAAATCCTAACTATATATACCTACTGGCGACCGCCAGTAGGTAATATATATATATATATATATATATATATATATATATATATATATATATATATATAGATATATATATATATATATATATATATATATATATATATATATATATATTAGCAATACGTTGTCGTCCAAACAGCAAATCCAGCCGTGAAAGAAGACGAGGCAAACCCAATGATGGTGCGTGTTAGTTTATTAAGCCCAACACCACTCCGCCATGACGCGTTTCGGCCTAACTAGGCCTTGATCACATGACACCGTCATGGGGGCGGACTTCCCATTTTTAAAGTGCAAAGTGCCATTACAGAGTAAACATAGAAAAAATACTCAACACATTACCCACATAATGTGAGATATTCGCGGGTGGGGATTTTTAAAATACCGCATTTGCCTCATAGGTATCTACCCCAACAATTTGCACATTATTACAGTAAAAAGTTGTCGGCAATTCAGAATAATAATAAAACATATAAATATATACAATGTTTTAAAATATAAATATTCCATGTCATTGCTGAAAACCAACTCAGAACATCCATAAAAGAAACAGTTGTATAAAACATGGCTAACTGTATGCAAATATCAGCACCATAAGCCTATTTCATTTCATTATATACAACAAGGATGCTAAAAACATTTTCATTCATATATTGTGAGGAAAGTGCTTTATAATGCCCGAGTGGGCAAAACTATCTGTTTGTGCAAAATACTGCTGTGCAAGTAAATTTATATACATGATAAGTAATGGTTATTTGAAAACAGTGCTACCAGTGAGATAAGAAAGTAAGTGATTTAAAATATCATATAATGTATATGGTTGTGGAAAGCAGCGGTTTTCATTGTGTAGTTTACATATTCATACTCTAAGTTCATCATTGCTGTCTAATACGAGTTTCTTCATAAATAAGTGTAACAGTCCTCACTCGCATTGAGACAGTTTGGCATTTTAGTATCAAGCAGGATGATGTGCCTCATTTCTAGTTTGCGCAACTGGGCTTCACCGTCCCCACCCCTTCTTTGGGGGGGTACAGTATCGATGACAAAGTACCTCAGCCCAGTGGCATTCTTCCCATAACATTCCTCAAAGTGGCGCGCCACAGGGTACGCTGCATCTGCATTGGAGATGGCCTTTAGATGTTGCAGGATCCGTGTGTACACCTGTGGTCTGGTACTCCCCACGTACCTCAGACCACAGGGACATTCCAACACATATACAGCATACTCCGTCCTACAAGTCAGTTTCTGTCTGATCTTAATAGGGTTCGTGCTGAACGGAGTTGTGTACTCTTTCCTGCTCACACCATTCCTGCAAGCCTTGCAGGTTGAGCATTTCAGGAAGCCCTTACTACTATTTAGCCACAGAGCCGTGTTTCTAACTTCGGGGCTACTGGAAACAAGGCTATCCTGCATCGATCTAGCTTTCCTGTATGTTATACTCGGCATTCCTGTAACAAACTTGCCAACAACCGGGTCACTTGTTACGAGGGACCAGTTGCTTTTCAAAATCCTGTGAATTGCATGATGTTGGTTACTGAAGCCAAATATGATGCGTGTCTCGCTAGTTACTGTTAGATCAGAAACATTCTTGTTTGCTACTGCAGGAGCCAGCAGTTCCTGTCTGTCATGAGAGTTAGCTCTACTGATCGCCCTGTCTATGGTCTCAGTGCTGTACCCTCTATTCATAAACCTCGCCTTGCACTCCATTTGCACCTTGTGGCATTCTGTGTCGCTGTTGCATATTCTCCTAATACGAATCATTTCCCCGTAGGGGATGCTCCGTATCAGGTGCGCCGGATGGTGGCTGGCAGCATGCAACACTGTATTGCCTGCTGTTGGTTTACGGTAGAGCTTAGTCTCCAACTTACCGTTGTTGACAAAGATCTCAACATCTAGGAAGACAATGGACGTGGCACTTATGCTGCTAGTGAACTTTAAGTTAAGATTGTTTACATTAAGTTCATCTATGAATTTGGCAGCTTCACTTGCAGACCCATCCAAATCAGAAAGAGGTCATCTATATACCTCAACCATTTTTTCACTTTGAAATTCATGATGATACTGAAGTTGGGTATGAGGAACTTCTCCTCCCAGTAGCCCATGTGCAAACAGGCATAACTGGGAGAGAAGCAGCCCCCCATAGCCACTCCCCTGGTCTGCTGAAACAATTGGTTCGAAAACAAAAAGACATTGTTATCCAAACACATGTTAATCATGGCAATAATCATTCTAGAGTGTTCATAAAAGCAAGCTAGTCTCTTATTCAGATAGTGCTGGACTGCCTTAATACCATCCCTGTGAAAAATGCTCGTATAAAGGGATGTAACATCCAATGAGACCAAGAGGTAGCCAGGTTCCCACTTGAAAGTTGTTAATTTCTTGAGCAGATCTCCTGTATCCAAAATGAAGGAGGGCAGATTTTTAACATGCTCCTGTAGGAAATAGTCTACGTACTTGCTTACATTCTCAAGAATGCTGTTACGAGCGGAAATGATAGGTCTGCCTGGTGGCTGTAAACTGTTTTTGTGTATCTTGGGAATAAAGTATATGACAGGTGTTGTTGGACAGTCATTTTTCAAATACTTATATTCCTCCATAGTCAGCAGCCCTTTGCTCCTCCAGGCCATTAGCTTTGAGTAGATATCATTCCAGGCCAATTGGTCCTCATTGATGTTAGTCCTTTTATAACATTCACGGTCATTCAACTGGCCTAGTGCTACCTCCATATACATTTTGCGTGGCCAAAGCACTACATTTCCGCCTTTGTCCGATTGTCGGATGACAACATTCACATTGGTCTTAAGTTTCTTAATCAATTTGTGATATTCCATGTCCCTATAGTTGCGTCTCCTAGTGGCATTGGAAATTTTAAGATGCAAAGCTTTTAGTTCTAAGGCGACTTTGTCGTGGAACATATCCTAATTGTCCTTCAACATTAGAGGACAGAACTTCGATTTGGGTTTGAAAATGCTGGTAGTTGGCACTACTTCCAATCCCCATCCGGGAACCGGCTGTGTCAACGCTTCCTCCTCTTGTAGTTCCAAAAGCTCTTGTGTCAAAGCTAGTCCTGCACTGGGTGGACTGGACAGCACTGAGGTGGACTGTGCCGTAAGAGTTAAGTCTGGTGCTTTATGAGTACAGTGATATTTTTTGAGTTTCAATTTCCGGACATACTTGAATAAGTCAATTTTAGTGCTGGCATAGTCAAAGTCCCCCCGAGCACTATATGAAAGTCCCAAAGAAAGAATGGCCGTTTCACTCGGGGTAAGCACTATATCCGTCGAATTCACCACTGTATTTGCATCCGTTATTTTGGCACCGGATTGCGTTGCCATTTGCCCCGTTGCTTCTTTTGTTTCCCGCCCGCATTTCCTGCTTTTGTTGCACTTTCTCCTTTCTGTGCATTTCCTGTTGTTGATTTGTTTGCGGCGGCTCCCCGGGTACCAGAGCGAAGGGTCTGTTTTCGATCCTGCTGGACCACTTCTAGCTTTTGCGCCAGGTTAAATTTGCGAAACCCCAACCTTTGGCTGCGTTTTAACTCATTGCCTGATTCGCTGCCCACGGGCTGAGCTCTCCCCGGAGATTGGAGAAACCTCCGCTGGTGCAGTGCTGGTGGGTTGCCCCGATGTTTTAGTGCTGGTTGTCACTTTTTGGCGGGCTTTGAGGTTGTCATATTTTTTAGAGAAGGTAAAGATTTGGCCGTGTTCGTATTCAAGCCTATCCCGTTGAAATTTAAATGCTTTACGCTTCTTTATTACATCCTCTTCACGTTTTAGTCTCGCAACCATGTCCTCCCGGTATTTAATTGTCAATGGGGAACTTGGAATTTTATCTATTTCTTCGTTAGTCCTATCGATTTCTGCCAGGAGTATGACTCTATCACTCTCAGCATACTGGATAAGTATTTTAATGAATCTGCGCGAAGAATCCAGGTTGCATTGGGCTCAATCTGATAACATCTGGGGGTCCGGGTTCTCGTAGGAAGGGGCCAACATTATTCTCAAGCCCCTTGGCACTCTTCCAACCTCCAAATATCCCGTCAGGGAGCTATGCTCCCACCACTTAGCCTGCTCACTTTTGCAACATTTCTCCAAAGCTCTAAATAGGTCCTTCAGACTGCTATTCGGTTCCTGCATTGAACTTGATGTTGCTATGAGTACTGGTTCCCCAGACGGGGAATCAGAAAACATTCCTTTCGATGCCTCCACACGCCCCCTTAACGTGTCAGCAGACATGGTGTATGTTTGGGCACAATTGTTATAAAAGTTAGTTTCGTCCCCCTAACCAATGTAGAGAAGTCGGTAACTTGCACACTCCACACGATACTTACTGCGGAGCACGAACGGCGTCTCAGGTACTCAAGGTGCAGCTCCCGCCTTCATTCAGCCAACGCCGACCTCTGACCCGGAACTGCTCCGATCCTTCCCCGCACTTGCAGTTTGAGCTTCCGCCTCTCCCGGGGCGCTGGCGGCGTCTCCTACTCGGAGCTGTTTTTTAATTCCAAAGATCAAAATTGCTGCTTCTAGCCGCACTTGCCCTGAATTGTGGAGGGGTTTCGCCGAATCCGAAGAAGCACTCCCGGAGATATTTGCAATACGTTGTCGTCCAAACAGCAAATCCAGCCGTGAAAGAAGACGAGGCAAACCCAATGATGGTGCGTGTTATTTTATTAAGCCCAACACCACTCCGCCATGATGCGTTTCCACCTAACGAGGCCTTGATCACATGACACCGTCATGGGGGCTGACTTCCCATTTTTGAAGTGCAAAGTGCCATTACAGAGTAAACATAGAAAAAATACTCAACACATTACCCACATAATGTGAGATACTCGCGGGTAGGGATTTTTAAAATACCGCATTTACCTCATAGGTATCTACCCCAACAATTTGCACATTAATACAGTAAAAAGTTGTCGGCAATTCAGAATAATAATAAAACATATAAATATATACAATGTTTTAAAATATAAACATTCCATGTCATTGCTGAAAACCAACTCAGAACATCCATAAAAGAAACAGTTGTATAAAACATGGCTAACTGTATGCAAATATCAGCACCATAAGCCTATTTCATTTCATTATATACAACAAGGATGCTAAAAACATTTTCATTCATATATTGTGAGGAAAGTGCTTTATAATGCCCGAGTGGGCAAAACTATCTGTTTGTGCAAAATACTGCTGTGCAAGTAAATTTATATACATGATAAGTAATGATTATTTGAAAACAGTGCTACCAGTGAGATAAGAAAGTAAGTGATTTAAAATATCATATAATGTATATGGTAGTGGAAAGCAGCGGTTTTCATTGTGTAGTTTACATATTCATACTCTAAGTTCATCATTGCTGTCTAATACGAGTTTCTTCATAAATAAGTGTAACAGTCCTCACTCGCATTGAGACAGTTTGGCATTTTAGTATCAAGCAGGATGATGTGCCTCATTTCTAGTTTGCGCAACTGGGCTTCACCGTCCCCACCCCTTCTTTGGGGGGGTACAGTATCGATGACAAAGTACCTCAGCCCAGTGGCATTCTTCCCATAACATTCCTCAAAGTGGCGCGCCACAGGGTACGCTGCATCTGCATTGGAGATGGCCTTTAGATGTTGCAGGATCCGTGTGTACACCTGTGGTCTGGTACTCCCCACGTACCTCAGACCACAGGGACATTCCAACACATATACAGCATACTCCGTCCTACAAGTCAGTTTCTGTCTGATCTTAATAGGGTTCGTGCTGAACGGAGTCGTGTACTCTTTCCTGCTCACACCATTCCTGCAAGCCTTGCAGGTTGAGCATTTCAGGAAGCCCTTACTACTATTTAGCCACAGAGCTGTGTTTCTAACTTCGGGGCTACTGGAAACAAGGCTATCCTGCATCGATCTAGCTTTCCTGTATGTTATACTCGGCATTCCTGTAACAAACTTGCCAACAACCGGGTCACTTGTTACGAGGGACCAGTTGCTTTTCAAAATCCTGTGAATTGCATGATGTTGGTTACTGAAGCCAAATATGATGCGTGTCTCGCTAGTTACTGTTAGATCAGAAACATTCTTGTTTGCTACTGCAGGAGCCAGCAGTTCCTGTCTGTCATGAGAGTTAGCTCTACTGATCGCCCTGTCTATGGTCTCAGTGCTGTACCCTCTATTCATAAACCTCGCCTTGCACTCCATTTGCACCTTGTGGCATTCTGTGTCGCTGTTGCATATTCTCCTAATACGAATCATTTCCCCGTAGGGGATGCTCCGTATCAGGTGCGCCGGATGGTGGCTGGCAGCATGCAACACTGTATTGCCTGCTGTTGGTTTGCGGTAGAGCTTAGTCTCCAACTTACCGTTGTTGACAAAGATCTCAACATCTAGGAAGACAATGGACGTGGCACTTATGCTGCTAGTGAACTTTAAGTTAAGATTGTTTACATTAAGTTCATCTATGAATTTGGCAGCTTCACTTGCAGACCCATCCAAATCAGAAAGAGGTCATCTATATACCTCAACCATTTTTTCACTTTGGAATTCATGATGATACTGAAGTTGGGTATGAGGACCTTCTCCTCCCAGTAGCCCATGTGCAAACAGGCATAACTGGGAGAGAAGCAGCCCCCCATAGCCACTCCCCTGGTCTGCTGAAACAATTGGTTCGAAAACAAAAAGACATTGTTATCCAAACACATGTTAATCATGGCAATAATCATTCTAGAGTGTTCATAAAAGCAAGCTAGTCTCTTATTCAGATAGTGCTGGACTGCCTTAATACCATCCCTGTGAAAAATGCTCGTATAAAGGGATGTAACATCCAATGAGACCAAGAGGTAGCCAGGTTCCCACTTGAAAGTTGTTAATTTCTTGAGCAGATCTCCTGTATCCAAAATGAAGGAGGGCAGATTTTTAACATGCTCCTGTAGGAAATAGTCTACGTACTTGCTTACATTCTCAAGAATGCTGTTACGAGCGGAAATGATAGGTCTGCCTGGTGGCTGTAAACTGTTTTTGTGTATCTTGGGAATAAAGTATATGACAGGTGTTGTTGGACAGTCATTTTTCAAATACTTATATTCCTCCATAGTCAGCAGCCCTTTGTTCCTCCAGGCCATTAGCTTTGAGTAGATATCATTCCAGGCCAATTGGTCCTCATTGATGTTAGTCCTTTTATAACATTCACGGTCATTCAACTGGCCTAGTGCTACCTCCATATACATTTTGCGTGGCCAAAGCACTACATTTCCGCCTTTGTCCGATTGTCGGATGACAACATTCACATTGGTCTTAAGTTTCTTAATCAATTTGTGATATTCCATGTCCCTATAGTTGCGTCTCCTAGTGGCATTGGAAATTTTAAGATGCAAAGCTTTTAGTTCTAAGGCGACTTTGTCGTGGAACATATCCTAATTGTCCTTCAACATTAGAGGACAGAACTTCGATTTGGGTTTGAAAATGCTGGTAGTTGGCACTACTTCCAATACCCATCCGGGAACCGGCTGTGTCAACGCTTCCTCCTCTTGTAGTTCCAAAAGCTCTTGTGTCAAAGCTAGTCCTGCACTGGGTGGACTGGACAGCACTGAGGTGGACTGTGCCATAAGAGTTAAGTCTGGTGCTTTATGAGTACAGTGATATTTTTTGAGTTTCAATTTCCGGACATACTTGAATAAGTCAATTTTAGTGCTGGCATAGTCAAAGTCCCCCCGAGCACTATATGAAAGTCCCAAAGAAAGAATGGCCGTTTCACTCGGGGTAAGCACTATATCCGTCGAATTCACCACTGTATTTGCATCCGTTATTTTGGCACCGGATTGCGTTGCCATTTGCCCCGTTGCTTCTTTTGTTTCCCGCCCGCATTTCCTGCTTTTGTTGCACTTTCTCCTTTCTGTGCATTTCCTGTTGTTGATTTGTTTGCGGCGGCTCCCCGGGTACCAGAGCGAAGGGTCTGTTTTCGATCCTGCTGGACCACTTCTAGCTCTTGCGCCAGGTTAAATTTGCGAAACCCCAACCTTTGGCTGCGTTTTAACTCATTGCCTGATTCGCTGCCCACGGGCTGAGCTCTCCCCGGAGATTGAAGAAACCTCCGCTGGTGCAGTGCTGGTGGGTTGCCCCGATGTTTTAGTGCTGGTTGTCACTTTTTGGCGGGCTTTGAGGTTGTCATATTTTTTAGAGAAGGTAAAGATTTGGCCGTGTTCGTATTCAAGCCTATCCCGTTGAAATTTAAATGCTTTACGCTTCTTTATTACATCCTCTTCACGTTTTAGTCTCGCAACCATGTCCTCCCGGTATTTAATTGTCAATGGGGAACTTGGAATTTTATCTATTTCTTCGTTAGTCCTATCGATTTCTGCCAGGAGTATGACTCTATCACTCTCAGCATACTGGATAAGTATTTTAATGAATCTGCGCGAAGAATCCAGGTTGCATTGGGCTCAATCTGATAACATCTGGGGGTCCGGGTTCTCGTAGGAAGGGGCCAACATTATTCTCAAGCCCCTTGGCACTCTTCCAACCTCCAAATATCCCGTCAGGGAGCTATGCTCCCACCACTTAGCCTGCTCACTTTTGCAACATTTCTCCAAAGCTCTAAATAGGTCCTTCAGACTGCTATTCGGTTCCTGCATTGAACTTGATGTTGCTATGAGTACTGGTTCCCCAGCCGGGGAATCAGAAAACATTCCTTTCGATGCCTCCACACGCCCCCTTAACGTGTCAGCAGACATGGTGTATGTTTGGGCACAATTGTTATAAAAGTTAGTTTCGTCCCCCTAACCAATGTAGAGAAGTCGGTAACTTGCACACTCCACACGATACTTACTGCGGAGCACGAACGGCGTCTCAGGTACTCAAGGTGCAGCTCCCGCCTTCGATCAGCCAACGCCGACCTCTGACCCGGAACTGCTCCGATCCTTCCCCGCACTTGCAGTTTGAGCTTCCGCCTCTCCCGGGGCGCTGGCGGCGTCTCCTACTCGGAGCTGTTTTTTAATTCCAAAGATCAAAATTGCTGCTTCTAGCCGCACTTGCCCTGAATTGTGGAGGGGTTTCGCCGAATCCGAAGAAGCACTCCCGGAGATATTTGCAATACGTTGTCGTCCAAACAGCAAATCCAGCCGTGAAAGAAGACGAGGCAAACCCAATGATGGTGCGTGTTATTTTATTAAGCCCAACACCACTCCGCCATGATGCGTTTCCACCTAACGAGGCCTTGATCACATGACACCGTCATGGGGGCGGACTTCCCATTTTTGAAGTGCAAAGTGCCATTACAGAGTAAACATAGAAAAAATACTCAACACATTACCCACATAATGTGAGATACTCGCGGGTGGGGATTTTTAAAATACCGCATTTACCTCATAGGTATCTACCCCAACAATTTGCACATTAATACCGATAAAAAGTTGTCAGCAATTCAGAATAATAATAAAACATATAAATATATACAATGTTTTAAAATATAAATATTCCATGTCATTGCTGAAAACCAACTCAGAACATCCATAAAAGAAACAGTTGTATAAAACATGGCTAACTGTATGCAAATATCAGCACCATAGGCCTATTTGATTTCATTATATACAACAAGGATGCTAAAAACATTTCCATTCATATATTGTGAGGAAAGTGCTTTCACTGAAAAAATAAAGATTACAGGGACATTATAGTTAGGCTGAACATTTCACTCGTACAAATCCAGAGAAATTTAGCAGTCATAGTTAGCTGAGCAGACTATAACTTATGCCCCCGCAATGCGCTGCTTGTGAACTCACATACTACATCACTCATGACATGGTCAGTGACATCACTGATGACATCTCATTTGATATGTTATCAGTAATGTCATAAATGATGTCCTAGAACATGTCATGAGTGATATCCCACTGTGAGATCATAAGTAGTGCATGGTGAGGATGTAAGTTATAGTTCATGCTGCTAACTATAACTGGTGAATGTCAGTGTTTTTTTCTTTTGATTCTATACCTTATGACCCCATAATGCACTGCTTATGACCTCACATAATGTATCACTCATGACATGGCCAGTGGCATCACTCATGACATCACTCAAAACATATCAAATTACATCACTGATTACATCTCAAATTACATCACTGATGACATCATCCACACTCAGACACCTACTCGCTGATCCATAAAGCCACTAATTGCAACTCACCTATACAGCCACTCATGCACCTACTCACTGACCAATGCAGCCACTCACACATCCAGTCATACAGATACTTACACGTGCACTCATACACCCATACAGCCATTCTCATACAGACAAATGCTGACATACTTACTTACTCACCCATACAGTCACTCAAACATCCACTCACTCGCCCATGCAGTTACTCACACATCCACTCATTTACTCATAGATATACTAACACATGTACTCCCTCACCTATACAGTAACCGAGACAAGTACATATTCTCCCATACAACAGCTCTCACACTCATGTATTCACTGATACAGCCACACACACACCGATTCACTAACCCATACAACTACTCGCACACCCACTCACTCACCCGTACACCCACTTACAGACCCATTCATGCACCTACACAGTCACTCATTTATGCTGTCACTCACCTATACAGACACATATGTACTTGCACAGACACCTATTCAGACACTCATGCACTCTCACATTCACCATTTATAGTCACTGACACACATGCACCCTCACTCTCACCTATACAGCCATTCATTCATCCTCTCATTCACCATTACGGACACTTACACAAACTCACTCACCCCTACAGATACTCACACAGCCACTCACTTACTCATACACCCACTGACACACACACTTGCTCACCCACACAAAAACTCACACACCCAGTCACTCATGTATACAATCTCACATACCCACTCACTCTTCTATATACCACCCACACACCCACTTACTCACCCATACAGGAACTCCCACAGCCACTTACCTTAGTACATATATGTAATGCTCTGTAACTTTTAGGAAACACTCACAATCACTGATTGGTTTCATCAGTGATGTCATTTGAGATGTCATCAGTGATGCCATTTGAGATTTCATCAGTGAAATAACTAATAAAATGTAATGAGTGATGTAATATGTGAGGTTATAAGTAGTGTATTGCAGGGGCATACATTATAGTAAGCTCAGTTAACTATAACTGCTGAATGTTTCTGGTTTTGTACGAGTGGAACCTGAGCCTAATTATAATGGCCCTATAACCTTTGCTTTTTCAGTGAATGTCTAAGTTTTTTCAATTTCATTTCCTGAATATAACATCCCTGTAACCTTTGTTTTTTTCAGTGAATTTCTAAGGGTCTTTAAATGCTAATCCCTAACTATAATGTCCCTGTAACCTTTGTTTTTTAAGTAGTAATGGCATTTGTAGAGTAGTGGAGCAAGGGGGTGGGGTCTCTGATTCAGCTCTCAGGAATCCCGCTGGGTAGGACTTACAGAAAGTACTAGGAGGGCTTCTTGGCTTCATGCCCCAAATTGTAGGGCACAATGAGGCATGTTTGCAGAGTGGCAGAGTGGTAGAGAAAAGAGTTGAGACACAAAGACCTGTCAGGAATGCCACAGTATGGGACTTACTGAAGGTAAGAGGAGGAGTATTTGGCCAACAAGATCATCCTTGTGGGCCAACAACTCTTCCCATTACCTCCAGTAAGTCCCAGCCAGTGTGATTTCTTAATGGTCTTCGGAGGCCAAACCCCTTTCATTGTGTGATCTAGCTCAGGGGAGGTGATGATCCCCAGGGTTCAGAGGGAGCCGTATTGCCAGCACATTTTTTTTCAGTTAAACCCAGGGGAGGTGGCAGTCCTTGCCGCCCCCTGAATTATGTAAATTGGAAGCCCCTGGGGCTGCAGGGGGATCTGCATGGCCCCCAACTTGTTTGTAGATGAAGCCCTGGGAAGGTGGTGTTCCCTGGAGCTGAGGTGGATTTGCGCTGCCCCACTTTGTTTATAGATGAAGCAACGAGGAGGAAGAATTTCTAAAACTGTAAGCCCTGGGGAGATGGTGGTCCCCGGAGCAGCAGGGGGGCCCATACAGCTTTAATTTCTTTTTAAAAGAAGCTCTAGGGAGGTTGTGGTCCCTGAGGCAATATTGACCCCCTCCTCTATAAAAAGGATTGCCCCTGAGACCTGTCCAACTGGGGCGGATAATGAGCAAAGCACTTAAAAAAAAAAATTTGTAATAATTTTTGGGGCTCTGGAGGTTCCAGTGAGACCAGTCCAAGGGGCCTAGGGGGTCAGGGTGTTTTTACCCTGCCCCCTTTTCTTTTTATGAAACATGTTGTGTGGGTCTTGGTTCAAACAATTCCAACATGGTTGCCAACACTTCCTGGTTGAAGCGTAGGCAGCCAATCAAATTTCAGTAACATTTCAGTAACTAAGTAAGTTTTTGGTTTGCCGGATATCTATAGTTTTTTAAACTAAATATCTACTACTGAACGGATTTACACCAAATCACAGAAAGAACACTTTCTCCAACATCTGGATTCCTGCCAAATTTGTTGTAATTACATCGGTTCGGGCTGTAGTCATTTTCAAAAAATGAATAATCCCCATGGACTTAACATGCGGACAACGTGTTGTAGGACTCCCTTTTTCCTCACTTGATGGTTCACCCTGTGACTTTCAACACAGCAGCTGACACAAAACTGGGACGTTTTTTGATAACTTTGGTCCTAACTATAACTACCTACTGGCGACCTATATCTATGTATAGATTATCTACTGGCAGTCGACAGTACTGAGTTATAGTTAGGACCTAGTTTCCATAGGACAAGCATTTTTTGACTTGTCTATAACTTTAGCGTTGTTGGCTAATCCTCATGAAATTTTCCCAAAAAGTGTCAAGGTATGTTTTGGCTGTCATGGAAAGTTTGGGGGTGATCTGTGGAGTTCGAACTGAGAATTTGGGGCACGAAAAAAGCATTAGTAGTGTTAATTCCCATGATAACCTTAAGCCCAATCACAGGCCGAACTTCTGAACAGACTTACACCATATTTAGCTGGGTGGTAGATGTTGGTTCAATAAAGTGCCTTTTCCCTACTTGGGGTAAATAATTTGAGTCGTTTTTGAGAAATGTAAGCCAAAAATGATAGTGATATCTCTGGCCGCAGATATTTCACAGGGGTTTTGCGATTAATTGTGAATGCACGTGCCAAAGGGAATGCTCTGATTTGGCTGGACTGAACCAGAACAGAAAGTTGCGGCCACCATTTTATTGATCGGGAACGGTTCCCGGGGCTGAAAATTTCTGAAAAAGCTAGCATAAGGGCTCAGCGTAGAAGTGCTATGACCCAATGTTTGAGAAACGGGGTGTGTTGGTGACACAAGAAGATATGTGTCCAAAATTGATTTTTTTAATTGTTTGTGATCTTCGCGTCAACTCGGCACCCACCAGCGCGGCCCTGGTGTACCATTGTGGGGACGTCGCGACTATTGCGACGACACTGCAAATATTGGTGACAATATAAAAAAAATATATATTTGTACATACTAGCCCATGACTGTCACATACTTATGTACCTACTCATATATTCACTCAGACACTTATACACCCATTCCCATACACATTCACACACTTTTAAATCCAGTCACATACCCACTCATATACTGATATACCCACTGTCATACCTATTCGGGTACTCATGCAAGTACTTACTGACTCATTTGGAGAGTTCCACACCCATGCACAGACCCGCTCAGACACTCATACACCCACCTACAGACCCAGTGTGAGAAGTTTGCTCCACTGACACACTCACTGATAGACAGGCTCACTCAGACACTTATGCACTAACTCATAAATCGAGTCACAGGCTCATGTACCCATTTACATATGCAGTCAGAGACTCATACACCCACTCACGACCTATTCACACACTCATGCAACCACTCAGAGACGCACTCACTCACACTCCCAGTGAGAGACTCACTCAGACATTCATGCATTGACTCACAGACCATCTGAGAGACTTAATATTCCACTCACACACCTACTGAGACATTAATTGACTGAGTCACAGATGCAGTCTGACAATTGCGTACTGACTCACAGAGCCACTGACAGACTTATACTTCCACTCATACATTCACTTATAGAGAGACACACTCAGAGAATTTGCAGCCAGTGAAAGACTCATGAGTATATTCTGATATCCATTCATAGACTTTTATATGTAATGACAGACCCACTCAGGGACTTCTGCATGCACTCACATAAGCCAGTAAATCATGAATACAGACTTTTATAGAGCTATTAAGATATTGATAAATGTTTTTATTTAGTTAGTTAGATAGTGCTTTCTCTAGTGTGATGGTTAGAATTAGTAAGATAGTTATAATTGTTAAAAATGGTGGCGGTTAATAAATTCCTACTTTTGATTTGCATTTTTGTGAAGTATCAGCAATATTCACGGGTACCAATGTCATCACGATCTCCAGAGTCACAGAAATAGGTTTTAGAGAGGGTTTTTATAGAACCTTTCTAGGAAAACATGATTTTAGAGAATACTGTGAGAGATCCTTAGTGTGTAAAATACTGTAATATGTGTGGATACATGTACTTTAGCCTTTTTGGAAAAGGCGTGATCATTGCGGATTGTGACATCATAGCAAAGTCCCGAATAACCGCAAATATGGAAAATAGGTCTGAAAGATGGTTTTTAAAGAAACGTAGTACAAAAATATGAGTTTAAATATGCTTTGAAAGACGTTTGTATGTAGTACTATGTGTAGTTCAATGTTCAGAATGGATTTTTTGACACATTATTTTTGAATGTGTTGGTGGTCATTGAATACCTGTTTTTGTTTTCCATTTTCACGAGGTGTCTGTGAGATCGCGATTACCGATGTCATCGCAATCTCCAGCAACACAGCGAAAACAAAGATAGGTTTCAGAGATGTTTTGTATTGAAACTCTCTAGAAAAATATGATTTTAGAGAATACTATAAGAAACCCCTAGTGTGTAAAATACTGTAATATGTGTGGATATACTTGTTTTAGACTTTATGGAAAAGGCGTGATCATTGCAGTTAACAACGTCATGGCAATGTCCCCAATTACCACAAAAACTGAAAATTGGTCTGAAAGAGGGTTTTTAAAGAAACTTAGTACAAAAATATGAGTTTAATCATGCTTTGAAATACGTATATATATAGTAATATGTGTAGTTCAATGTTCAGAATCAGTTTATTACATATTATTTTTGGATGTGCTAGTAGCCATTGAATGTCTGCTTTTATTTTCCATTTTAAAGACATGCTCGCAATGATTGCGATGTATTCACGAAGATTGTCAAAAACAAAAAAAAACATTAGTAAAAAACTTCACAATATTTTGGGTACTAGGGTGGCCCTGACAAGAGCCATTGTGTTGGTTGTGTGTATATGGCTAATACATATAAGACCGGATGCAGAGTTTAAGGTTACTTAGAAACACCCTGTTGCCTTTATCTGTAAAGTGCACTCAGTCATTTCTATAAATTCCATGCATGTAAAAACGCAGATTGTTGTTATAGAAACAGCCCATGCGAGGGTCTCTGGGGAATGCAGAAACAGTTTTATTAACTTGTTTCCTGGCTTTCTCAATCTGTGGACAGAATTATACCATTTCCATTTCTTTTGCATATATTTGAGTACACCAAGACAGTGTGAGGGAAAGCAACATCAGTTTTACAAACATTTCTTTTATTAGGATTTCCATCCCTACCCCAGTCAATGTGGCTAGGTCATTGCCACCACAGTGCATAATCATAAGGTGAGGAGCTCAGGAATCCACAATGGATTTAACCAAAGCCAGCAACTGATGAAGCCATAAACTTCTCTGGCCAACCAAGTAATCTGCACATTTGGCAAACCCAAGTCCCTGTCAATACATATCTTTTTTGCAGTTTGTTTAGCTCAATAGAAATAGCTGTGGCCCACAATCCATACTCTAAGCATTTTGAAGTGAAGGAACAATATTAGTCAGGAGAATGCGGGAGATAAATGAGGTCGTTTTCCAACGGAAAAGCAGCTAAAATGAAGGTGGTTTTTTTAAAATAAAAAAATACGTATTTCTTCCCTAGTTGCTCTCAGCATGAAAGTGAATATAATTAGGGAGTGTGCTGGATGTCTTAGGAAGAAGTCTTATTATTGGCTGTTGTTTAACAAAAGTAATGTAATACAGACATGGATATGCTTTTGAATCTGTGGAGTAAACCACACCTGCTGTCTCTCAATTGGAAGTAGCATTTCCTTCAAGAATGTGCTGGGAACTTGTGACCTACCGGTTCCACTGGGTTGTTAGGTACACTTAGCTAAGATTGTATGGGGGAAGGGTGTTAAAGAAACAGAAAATGTTCTTTTACAGTTTAGGAGTGATGAAACTAATTAAGTAATGGCATGCTCTAATTTCCAACTCAGGATTATGCAATACACTGCTGTGTGGTATTTAATTTTTTTGTAAAAGAAGATAGATATAGGTTTGAACTCCCATTGTTTCCGATTTCTCCACGAACATCATGAATACATTGTGAAAACGCACCAACAGGAACCTTGTTTTGAAAGAGAGGGAAAGGGTTAACAGATGCTAACCATTCACAAGTGGAACTAGAGTAGGCTAAAATGAAAGACATGATTTTATTTGCTGCCTTTCTCATGATGATAGAGTGGAAAGTTGAAGAGGTTGCCATTTTATAGTTGCTTTCTATGAGAGTGGTGTACCATTCTTGCGCTTCTTTCTACAAATCTTAACAGTGCCAAAACTATCCAGAAAGAGCTAAAAGAACAATATAATCCACAAGCTCAATTCACTGGCGTGTATATAACTTTCTAATTATATAAAAAATGTACATTAGAAATGAAGATGTATATGGGAGTTTGATTAAAAAGAGTTTCACAGTGATGTGAAAAAAAATCAGATGAACTGTATCTGGCAGAGGGTATGTGTTTAAGATGGTAGTACTGTTGAATATTACAATGGGCAATGCCTTTAACAATAACAATGTTTTAAATGTTTATGCATTATTCGCAGAATAGATACATATATATTATTTGTATTCTGGAAGTTGTGGTAGTTGTAGTCACACTATTAAACTGAGGTACTGTAGTCATGAACAAAACATAAGAAAATGTGCTGTGCCTGCATATAAATTATAAAGTAGTAATACTTGTTGGGTATGTGTTAGGAAATGGTTGTCAATATCGTTTTTAACATATATGACCGGTTTGCGTATGTTTAGATCGTGAGATTTGTTTTTTTCTGGTTGCAGTATGTACAATGAGACTGTTGTGTTTACTCAAAGATGCAGAGAACTATATATTTTTGGAAAGATAGCCTGAAGGTGTATATCTTTTATGAATTCACATATATGTTTACATGGTGATCTATGTTCTTCAAGGCTGTTGAAAATGTCATGTACATAGTGAGGGTGGTGCATTTCTTTCCACCTGCTCTGTTTAAAATTGGGGAGTGGTAATAGTGCAGAATGTCTTTTGAGAGTTTGTGTCTAGCTTCACCTGGCATGTAACTTTTCTTTGAGAAATTCTGAATACATGGTTTAAAGACACAAAACTTATGATGATGATGTAGGTATGCCATTAGGAAAAGGTTTTGTGCTTTCAAAAGGTGAGAATGGTTGTTTTCAGTTTTAAAAACTTACTAATGTGTGTGGACGCTGAGCAACAGAGCACTGTGTACTCTTAAAGAGCCATTCATGGAATTATATATCAAGTGTGATATCTAGACTTATTCAGTCAACTAGGTACTACACATGCACTCTTCCAGTCATACCGGGACTAAATATGTACTCATTGAACTATGCAGGCAACACCCATGTATTTATCCAGTCACCCAGATAGTAGCAATATAGTTATGTGAATACACAGGCACTAACTATACAGATATGGAACTACTGATGTAGCTACTTAATACTCAGAGAATCAAGCAGGCACTGCCTATATTCTGAGGGAATTACGTAGACACTCTCTATGCACTCATCCATTTATCCTGGGAGTATTGTTGTGCCCAACCAGAAGCACGTGTATTCACAAGTTTTAGTAAGGAATATGTACTCTTTCAGAACCATCTGGTGAATTATATAAGGAGCAAACACAAAGAGATAATGGACGCAGCACTGAAACTTTTCACACACTTACCCCCAGTCACAGATCTGGGTTGAATCATCATTGTTCTTTAGCTCACTTTGCCACCTCAGTTTGGACCCAGCTGTATGCAAATCAGTCTTGACCCTATGCCTCATGTGATCAGTCCAGCCCGAACTGAAAAGCCAGGTCTTCCCTGAACCAAAAACAGGCATCTGGGACCGGTTTCGGGGTAACACCCCCCATCAACCAGGCTAGCTTGAATCCAGTGGCAAAGTGACAAAGGGACCCACATCTGGGCATACCCTGCCAACTTAGGGCAAACACAAAGAGATGATGGACGGAGGGCTGAAACTTTTCAGACACTCACCCCCAGTCACAGATCTGGGCTGAATCCATCATCATTCTTTAGCTCACTTTGCCCCCTCAGTTCGAACCCAGCTATATGCAGAGTGTTTGAAAAGTTTCAGCACTCCGTCCCTCATCTCTTTGTGTTTGAATTATATATGTAATCTGTCACACACTATTTGCGTGTACTTTGAAGAATTAGTGTGCTGTATGCTGTGATAAACATTAATGTGCAGATTTTTATATGGAGTGTTTCTCAAAATTTTAATCTGACAATTCTAAGTAGAAAAGTATTGAAACACCAAATGTACCGGGATCACAGTTGTAGAGAGGCACGGAAATAGGTCTTATGTTGTGTTTTTAGAATTACAGTATTGAAACATTGTCTGACCTTTTACACTTTGGTTGAGGTCTATTTGAAAATTGAGAATGTAAGGGGTAAAGTGTTTTTTTAGCAAGTATAATTGAGAACTGTGATATGATGCAGCTGTGTTGTAGGCGAGGGTGCTATAATATTAAAAGGTAAGTTATAAATTAAGTTTTGTGTTTTGGTTTCGGGTTTGGTACATTGAAGTAACTGCTTGTACCTATGTAGGTAGGTTGATTTGTAGATTTAAAACTGCAAGATAACCTAAAAAAATATGTTTCTATTATGTGTAGTCAATAGTAAAGTAGCTGGTACACTTGCTAGAAAAAAGTTAAAAAAATGTTTTTTTACAGAACAATATCTGCATACTTACAGACAGATTGCCTACAAAAGCTCAGAGGGAAAAGGAACAGAGGCAACTACATTATCTATGCAGAACTGAGACTCAAAAGGGGCAAAATTAATTAAAAGTGGTGAATGAAAGAAGAGCTTATGGTAAGAGGACAAACTAATTTCCTAAAAATATATGTGGACATTGCCAAAGATTATGAAATTATGAAAATAAAATTCAAACTAAGAGAAAGAATAACAATTGACAAAATATATATAGCAAGAACAGGAAAGAATGCAACAAAGATGTATACACCTTAACCAGGAGACAGAAGCAGTTTAAGGAAATCAGAGCTAGGATGTTTCGTAGCAGAGTACTTATAAATCTACTGAGAAATACTAAGAAGTATAGAAGAAGGAGACATGCAATGAAACAGAAAAAACAAGTTGAGAGATAAGTTGATATGGCCTTTGCTTTGAAGGTGAAAGATTTTATTTTGATTATAAATAAAATGAAGACTCTTGACAAAATGGTGGTGTACTTGACGAGACAAAACCAGGAAAAAAGATTAGTGAATAGAAGTAACTTTTGGACAGTTTTTAGAGGAGAATGCATTCATACTTCTAATTCAGAATATTTATTTAATGAAGAAAGTTATCTCAAGGATAATAGATTAGTTACTGCTATTGTTTACAGAGGATGATGTTTGAAATAAAGAATAGCTCTCCAATAGCAAAAGAGGTGATGGTACCTACAAATGTAGAACAATTTATTGGAGAACAGGTATAAGGAAGGCAGAGACAGGTGCATGTATAAAAATGGTATTGTAGTAGTGTTTGTAGTGATCAACAGCTGTTCATAGATATATTAAACACATTTCTACATATCTTTCCAAGGCACAGTTTAAAACTGAAAAGAAGTATTTTACAATGATTGGATTCTTAAAAGATTAGAAAGCATACATATTTGGGGTAACACTCACTACCTTGTTTATCAAATAAAGTGTGCGAAAGCCCTTTTCATCATTTCTGGATGTTAGTTGTATACCACTCATAAATGCAAACTTTAGTTAGAAGGCTCTCTATGTGAAAATGCCTGATTGATGTTTAAGAGAAATTAATAGAGCACTTTTGTATAGTACTGTTGCAGATGTAGAAAAGGTTTGCGATTATGTGCAGTTTCATTTCTTTTGTCTTCAGCAGGATTCTAGGAAAAATGATGATTTATTAAGAGAAGGAGTTGTAGAACAGGACACACAAATTACAGTTGATAGTTTTGAAGAATAGATTACAACATTTTACACAGTGTGGTCTAAAAAACCAGAGTATGTTTGTATATGTTGTGGATGCACTCAGTAGAAGATTTAAACACAGACTGTTGACTAGTATTTAAAAAGTGAAAAAGCATTGAATGATAAATGGCAAAAGTTAGCTGTGTATTTATTTGTAGAAGAATGAATTGACTTGTCCATACAGCAAGGTATATATAACCAGTGTTACAATAAATTAGAATATAATAAAATGAACAACACATAGCTATTAGATACCCATTCTGTAAGATAATAAAATGCCTGCTAATGTAGAAAGTCTATGAAGAGCCAAAAATAAAACATAATCCACATTTATAATTCTTTGCAGCATTGTGACGTGTACTTATGGATTGGTCTCTAGCACTCACTAAAACTCCACTATCCATGCAGTATGATGCAACCGGGAAAACTGTGGAGCCAAATCTGGAAGTTGAGATTGGACCTCTGAAGGGACTAGCTGCCCCAGTGTTGTTGTGGCTGGTATTGAAGTTCAGGGTTCTTCAGCCTTGTGCTGCCTTCTTGTTGCTTTTACACTATTGCTTTGGTATATTTTTATATGGTAAAGCATGGACGTAGACCCACAAAAATATTTTTTATTTTTACCCCTTGACAATGTCTTGTGGCATATTGTGCATTGAGCAAATCTGCTCACTATGAACTCCTCTTAAAGAATGTTCAAGGTAGATAAATGGGCGTGTTCTTTTTATTTTTTAGTTGAATAGTATATTATCCAATAATATTCCTTTATTTCTCAGTGACATAATTTTCTGTTTTGTTCCTGATATTTTTTTGTGGTTTTGTACTTGCCCATTCTTGAAAACTCTGGAGCCATATCTGTTGCAGTAGCCTGCACCTCTCAAAGGACTTTCTGAGTGTGCATTGTTGCTGGTGCCACTGATGTAGATGGTTGTCCAGCTTCTCTCTACTTGACTGCCAGTTAGAGATATTTTCTATGTTAGGTTTTAAGATGATAGACCATGGAGCTCATCCCACATGAATATTTTTTGTTCGTCCCTCTAGAGTGGGTCTTTTCACAGAGTGTGCTTTGCACTAGTGTTGGAGCAGTTTTTGATTCCTGTTGAGTTTGGGTAAGAATGGGTAGTTTGATGGGTGTTTTGTAGTTAAGTTCTATTCATGAGTACAGATGTTAAAATATGTTTTTAATTGTTTTTGTTAAATATGTTGTTAAAATAAAGTTAAACAATTATGTTACGAAACAGCTAGACTCAAACTTTGTGAAAAATATGTTTAAATACCTGTTTTACATTTTGTCATTTGTATTTGTGACTACTGATGTCTTTGCGAAATTTGGTGTTGCTTTGAAGAAGGAAAATGCATTTTGGATATAATTATTTTGACAAATATATCCAAAGGGGAAAGTCTAATTACAATCTTACCAAATGGCTACACTGAAACTTTATGTAAAATATGTCTATATATGTATTTTACACTTTGTCAAAAAACACCAGGCAATTGTGTCCTTGGCAATTATACTCATAGAATCACACAGGCACTACCTGTGCAATTATCAAGAATATCCTTTCTACCAAACTCCGCAAACGTACCTCCTGGCACACTACTAGTTTGGGGATGAAGTCTCCTTAGCTATTTAGAGTCGTTGTGGGTCAACTACCCCTCCTGTTACCTCTAGGAAGTCCCACAAAGTGAATTTGCTAAAACATATTCAGAGGCCATGCCCCCTTTCTGTACCACTCTGCAAACACATTTTCTGGAACACTTCTGGTTGGGGAATGAAGTTCTCTTGGACACAAAGGGGCCTTGGTGACCAAGAAGCTCTCCTGGTACTTTCTGTAAGACCTACACAGCGGAATTCCTGAGAGCTTCTCCGAGGCTCCGCCTCCTTTCCCCACCACTCTGAAAACACCATTGCTACTTAAAAAAAACCTTAGAAATTCACTGATAAAAACAAAGATTACACAGACGTTATAGTTAGGAATTAGCATTTAAAAAACCTTAGAAATTCACTGAAAAAACAAAGGTTACATGGACATTATAGTTAGGAAATTAAATTAAAAAAACCTTAGAAATTCACAGAAAAAACAAAAGGTTACAGGGCAATATAATTAGGATGGCATTTCACTTGTAAAACCAGAGAAATTCAGCAGCGCTAACTATAACTCGTGCCCCCACAATGCACTGCTTATGACCTCACAGATTAAATTACTCATGAAATGGTCAGTGACAACACTGAGGATGTCACTGGTGACATCTCTGATGATCTCATCCTCAGAATCTCTGATGCACCCACTCATACCCCAATATAACCAATCATACACCCACTCCAACTTCCACACTATCATTCTTAAATCCATTGGCACACCCATACCAGTACTCACACACCCACTCACTGATTCCTAGGTCTGCACACACACACTCAGTTACCCACACATCCACTAATACACCAACTCACTCTATAATACAACCACTGATATGTCTACTTATACACTCATACAGCCACTCACACACAGTCACTCATAGAGCTACTCACATACCTACTCACTCACCAATAGAGACAATCACACAGCCATTTACACACCTAAACAGTCATACACACATCCACTCATTTAAATATACAGATACTAACACATACTCAATCACCTGTACAGTCACTGACACAAGCACACACTCATCCATACGGCAACACTTGCCATCATTCAGTCACATATACAGTCACTCATATACTCCAACACTCACCTATACTGCCTTTCACATTTGCAGTTACTCACCATATACCACTGACACAGCCATGCACATACACACTCACCCATACAGCCCCTTACATACACACTTACTAACCTATACCGCCACTGACTCACTCACACACTCATCCATACAGGCAGTTACACACACCCTCACCCACCCACACACACATTGAGATACCCAAACACACACTCAGACAACCAATCACACACCCAGACAGAAACTCATGTACCCACTCACACACCTATGCAACCACTTAGACACCAACTGAAAGACAGATACAGCCATTCACACAAGTCACTCACCCATACATTCACTGAGACACTTATGGGGTCATTACGATCCACCCACCATCGGGTGGTGAGTGGGACCGGCTGCCTGTATGGAGTGGTCTCGCATTTGAAATTATGATGCGACCGCCACCATGACGGTCACATCTTGCATGTTTACCATTGCGGCGGGTGCTTCTGGCTGCAGCACCCACCACAATAGTAACCATGCATGGAGTGCCTTTCCCAGCACTGCGTGGCAGGCACCATGCAGTGCCTGCCACTCAGTGCAGGGAAATGGAGGGGAGTACCATGGGTACCACCCAGTGCAAAGCCACTTCCCCCCAACACAAGGAGGGCCCACAACAGGCCCCAAAACCAATCCCCGCCAGCCTTTCTTTGGCAGGTTACCCACCACGGAAAGGCTGGCTGAGGCCAGGATCCTAATCTGGTGGACGGTGCTTGCTATGCACCACCACCATTTTACTGATGCTGACCGCTCAACCAGGCAATCGTCATGATTGCCTGTGGCGGATCTGTGGTGGGCGGTCTTTGCGTCTGCCACGGTTAGATTCCCCGCACCATCGTAATGTGGCAGGTGAAAATTGCTTTCTGATGGCGGAAGGCCTGCCACCACATTACTGGCGGGGCGTGCCTTCCGCCATCATAATGACCCCCTTAATTCTTCACTTATTCAGTTACTCACGCATTCACTGAAGAATCCAATCTGGAACTCATACACCCACTGATTCACCAATACACCTCGGTATGTATATTTAACACTCATATTCTCAAGAACGTGTGATAATTATGGCAAAATTAGCTTAACGCAACTTTGCACATCGCAGTCTATTGCGAGAAAATAACACTGTGTTAACGTTGTATTCCCAACCCGATGGCACCATGCAATAGTCTCACAATAACACACCACATGACCATGTTAAAATTAATGCAATGCAGGAAAAATGCAAAACACGAACGCGAAAATAGTTGCGATTCCCCAAATCGCGATACAAAAATCAGCGATAACCAGCAACAGGCCTGCAATTTCCACGCGCTATGCGGGAAAACGGTCTATAAAAGCAACAAAAAAAACACAGCAAAACCAAAAAAAACTGTGTAGCACCATGGATGCACCCGGACTGAGTGCAAACCCCAAAATTCCCACGGAGGACCAGCCAGGAACCCCGGGGTTGGGGAAGGACAAGAGGAAGAGGAAGATGGGGTTCAGTCTGCAGGAAACCCGGATCATCGTCATGGAGGTGATAGAACAATGCCAACAACTGTTCGTCACCTCCACTGTATCATTGGCAACACCAACGGAAATATGGCAGTCCATTGTGAACAACGTGTATGCAGTCGAAGTGTTGAGGAGGTCAATGGCAGAGGTCAAGAGGCACTGGCATGATGTGAAAAGCCAAACCAAGCAGAAACTCACTGCCAACAGGAAGGCAGCAACGGCGACTAGAGGTGGGAGTCCTGCACCACAGGAGGAGCTGGATGAGCTGGAGGAAATGGTGGCCACAGTTATCAGTGTGGAGATGATGCAAACAGTTGGGAGTCCAGACACAGCTCGATATGACCTGACCCAACAGCAACAGGGTGAGTAACGACCAGGGACTGGGAGATGGGTGGAGATGGGCATAATGGCACCCATGCACAATTATATGTAGCACGCTGGACACCCACAATGATTGTGGAACATATCCCTGATACCCTTGGCACACTGCACCACACTGAGAAACACCAAGTAAGCCCTTGTCCACTGTGTGCACAAAGAGGCCCCCCTCCCTATCACCAATACCACAACCTACCCACATGAATACAGCAAAGCAGCAGCTCTGTGAGGCACACTGACAATACAAGTGACACTGCATGACCAATAGCATGGCTGCAGTCAAAATACATGACATGGTACACGACACTGAGGTGGCCCAGTGTGGATAACATCCTCAAAGTAGCAGGTCACACTCTGACACATCTACGTGCACATACAACCCCTGACGTCAACAACACATCTGCAGACAATGCACAAGAGTACAGAAACCGTCCAAGGGCACAATCTAAGTCGCCAACATCTCAGCACCGTTAAAGCACACGTCAAAGGCACACCACCTCAAAGGGATAAGGGGCTGCTAAATCAGTGCTGCAGGGGCGACTCTCCCACAATTCAGCATACACACATAGCAATCGCAGCACAGCCCCTCTATGCCAGTGATCAAGAGCTGTTGTTCGAAACGCGTATGGCGAATGGAATGCGGAGCGCCTGATGTTCAGACGTCCACCCACGCTGTAGTGTGAATCTGAGGTGTGTGGCTCCCCACATGGGCAACCTGGATGTTTGATGTTTACAGCGGCTCGCTCGGCCGCGGGGAGCCCCGACACTGGAAGGCGGATCCTGAGTGCTGGAGAATACCGGCACTCTTTGGGACCTACAGAGCCTCGCACGTGGTGATATTGGAGGCGTGCAACCGCGGGGTGTTTTGAGTATTTCAACCAACAGGGAATTTTATCATAATGAGAGGCAGGACAGGGGCCACTTGGCGAGAGAACTATTATGATTCCTGGGCAGATTATTTGGACTATCAAGACCAGCATGCCTCATTGACAACGCCCACTGGGGCGGGACTATCAGTATTTAAATAAAGTATGTTCTTCCTAAACCTGGTTCCTGCCCCTCTATGCCAGTGATCAAGAGCTGTTGCTCGAAACGTGTATGGCGAATGGAATGCGGAGCGCCTGATGTTCACACGTCCACCCACGCTGTGGTGTGAATCTGAGGTGTGTGACTCCCCACATGGGCAACCTGGATGTTTGATATATATAAAGATGTATAGATGTTGATATTAGGGTTTAGGGTGGGAATTGGTGTTTGGGTAGCAAGGCATTTTTAGGGTTTAGGATGATCATGGGCTATTGAGTGGTAATATATTGTTCAGGGTTTAGGGTGAGTAGGGATTTTTGGATGGTACATGAGTTTTTAGGGTTTAGGGTGGCTATGGGTTTTTGGGTGGTTGGGGATTTACTAGCTTTTAGGGTGGGTCTGGGTTTTGCGTGGCAGGAGAACCTTTTGTGTTTAGAGTGGGTATGGGTTTTTGGGTAGTAATGAATGTTTTAGAGTTTAACATTTGTATGCATTTGTATGCATTTTTTGTGGCAAGGGATTTTTTAGGGTTTAAGTTGGGTATGGGTTTTTGAGTGGTAAGGGATTTTTTAGGGTTTAGGGTGGAGTGTGTGTTTGGCTTTTAAGGTATTTTTTAGGGTTTAGGGTGTGTATGGGTGTGTATGGGTTTCTGGATGGCAAGGACATTTTTGGAGTTTAGGTTGGTTATGGGTTTTTGGGTGGTAAGGTATTTATTAGGATTTGGGGGATATTGGTTTGGGGGCAAGGGACTTCTTAGAATGACCCTGTAACCTTTGGGTTTTTCGATGAATTTCCAAGGTTTCTTAACATTAAGTAAGATGTCCATTGCAATGCACAGTGGGGGGTTAAACACAGAGCCTGGCCTTGCATTATGCTGCCCCATCCAAGCTTGCTGCTCCTGGTCCCACTCCTCCTTGCCATCCATTGTCCAAGTTCATGATCCTGCTCCCTCATTGCAGACATTTGTGGCTATTGTTCTGCCACTGCCCTTCCTGCCTGCCTACACAGTTTGTTTGCTACCCATCCACCTTCTCCCTACCATCTTTTGTCCTAGTCCATGCACGAGCCTCCTCCCTCCTGCCCTGCATTGTCTGATGTGCTACTATTGACTTCCATTTAGCTTGATTTCCCTGCCTACTCCTCCTGCCCTCTGTTGCCCAATTATATGCCTCGTCATTGCCCCCTGCTTAGCCTCTGTGCTTAGCGTGCTGCTCATACTCTCTTACCACTTGCCTTCCGATGTCTGTGTTCATGTCCCTACCCCCTCCTTTCTGCCCACCATATTCAATGGACCAGCCACACTCCTATCTACCCTGAGTGTTCTGTTAAGCTGCCACTGCCCCTTCCACCTCCCTAGCATGGTCAGATGGCTGCCTCCTGTCATTGCTGCCTCCACCCTGCCTGTCCAGGTTCAATTACCAATCCCCTCCCTCCTGCCCTGCATGGTCTGATGTGCTGCTATTGACTTCCATTAAGCTTGATGTCCCTGCCTACTCCTCCTGCCCTCTGTTGCTCAATTCTATGCCTCATCATTGCCCCCCTCCTTAGCCTCTGTGCTTAGTGTGCTGCTTCTACTCTCTTTCCACTTGCCTTCCGATTTCTGTGTTCATGTTCCTACTCCCTCCTTTCTGCCCACCATATTCCATGAACCTGCCACAATCCTATCTACTCTGAGTGTTCTATTAAGCTGCCACTGCACCTCCCACCTCCCTAGCATGGTCAGATGGCTGCCTCCTGTCATTGCTGCCTCCACCCTGTCTGTCCAGGTTCAATTACCCATCCCCTCTCTCCTGTCCTCCATGTTCCATTTTGTAGCTACTCCCTTCTGACCTCCATAGTCTGTTTTGCTCTAACTGCTCTTGCAGCCTGCCCTGTGTGGTCTGTTGTTAAGCCCCTTCCCCTGCCCTCTTTTGTGTGTGTCTCTTTTGTGTGTGTCCAGCCCCTACCCCTCCCTTCTGTTCTCCATGATCCTTTGTGCATGACCCTGTCCTCTTCCTCTTGCCCACCATAGCCATTGAGCTACCACTAACCCTCCTGCTTGCCTTGCATGGTATTCTGTTTTTCCACATGTCCTCCCACCTGCCCCGTATTGTCAGTTTGAAGTTCCTGACCTACTCCCACCTTTCCTCCAATATCTGTGTGTATGCCGTCTGACTGTTGCTCTCCATGTGTGTTGTGTTGCCAGTGTCCTTCCCTCCTGCCCTCCAGGGCCAGCTTACTTCTCCTGTCCTGTCCCCTTCTCCCCTTTCCCAGCCTCCGTTTTCCCTGTGCAGACCCCTATCCCCTCCCTCCTACCTTGTCTGCTTCTTTGTCGCACCCCTGCCCCCTCCCTGTGCCCTTCATGGTCCATTATTCTGCAGCTGTCTCTCCTGTCTGTCTGGTATGATCAGCTTGCTGCTGTTGCTTGTTTACCCTCTGCTCTCTGTTGTCAATGTGCATGGCCCTGTCCCCTCCCTATTGCTTTCCATTATCTGTTATGCTGCACTGCCATCCCACTTGCCCTGTGTGGTATATTGTGCTGATACAGCCTCTGGTGCCTCCTCTACAAGGTCAGTTTGTTTCCCCTGCCCATATTTTCCTCTCTTATCCAATTCCATGTCCCTACCCACTTACTTCTGTCCTACGTCATCCAATGTACCTTATTTGTCAATATTTTTAACTCAGTAAGAGGGAGATTTTGAAAAAGAAAACCGGGAGAATAGACTTTCCCCATTGGCTCACATTGGAAAAGAGGAGCTTTTAGGCAGGGGACAGAAAAAATAAAGCCCTTTTGGGCTTAAAAAATATCAGGAGTCTCCTGCCTGAATTGGGTCTGTCGGCATGTATGGTTGTACTGCCACTGCCTCTTCCTTTTGCCCTCAATGGCCTTTCATGTTGCCACTGCCTCTTTTGCCAGAACTGCATGGTTCATTTGCTGCCCTTGCACCCCTTTCCTCTGCCCTCCATGGTCCGTTGTGCTGCCACTGCCCCTCCCGCCTGCCCAGCGTGTTCAACTTATTGCCTCCTCCATGAGAGGGTCTTATTCCCAGAGAAATTATAGTTAGTGCTCCAAACAACTAAAATGAAGACATAGTTTCTAAGTTCTCAAATAGCGACAGAAAACATTTAAATAATTTGCTATCTTTATATTTTTTCTATATATTCTGATCACTTGATTATTTGTTACATTTCAGGGAGAGGAGGTGGCATTACGGCGAGAGTTGCAGACTTTGCAACTGGGGGACCAGGTTTGAGTTTTGGCATCAGCTCATCATCCTGAGATTCTGGACAACTCAATCAATCTCCCCATGCCTAAAAACAAAATTAATGTGTCCTTGAGTAATGATGCTCATTGTCCAATACTTCTGGGTCAAGTCTGTGCTATACAATACTGCCAAAAACACAATTAAATACATGTTTAGCACACTCATGACATTGGGCTATACCGTGGCAACATTTGGGTGATATTTGTGCTGTATTTTTGCTCTTTTCTTCTCTAGTGGCCATCTTGGGAGACTTGTCTGTTATGTAGCGCCATACTTTCCTCATTTACTGCAGTATCTTCAGTAGAAAATGCTTTCAGCTTTCTACTTCCATTCTATCAAGATGGCATTGAGATGTGACACACTTCTGCCTGCGCCGACGACCTCGCGCCACTAAAGAACCCTCCCAGCAGACCCAGAAGCAAGAAGGCATCCTGGTTCACCGACGAACTCAAGGACTCCAAGAAGACCTGCCACACCCTCGAGAAAGCCTGGCTCCTTGACCGGACCACCGCCCTCAAACACGCTACCCGCAAGCACCACCAGCTCATCCGCACCACCAAGAAGAAATCACTGAAGGAACGACTGGACAACAACGCCCACGACAGCAAAGAGCTCTTCAGCATCGTCAAGGAGTTCTCCAACCCCGGCACGAACGACATCACTCCGTCACAAGACCTCTGCAACTCCCTCGCCTCGTTCTTCCACCGCAAGATCGCCGACATCCACAACAGCTTCGGCGCACCACCCACGCACCCAACCGTCGAACCAATGCCCCTCACCGCCACCCTCCGCACCTGGACCACGGTGACCATCGAAGACACAGCCCGCACGATGAACACCATCGACTCCGGATCACCGACCGACCCCTGCCCACACCACATCTTCAACAAGGCCGACTCCACCATCGCACCCCAACTCCGGAACATCATCAACACCTCATTCAACACCGCCACCTTCCCGGAGAGCTGGAAGCACACCGAGCTCAGCGCCCTCCTGAAGAAACCTACAGCGGACCCCACCGACCTCAAGAACTTCCGCCCCATCTCGCTCCTCCCTTTTCCTGCTAAAGTCATCGAGAAGATCGTCAACAGACAGCTGACCGCCTTCCTCGAGACAAATGGATCCCTCGACCCCTCGCAGTCAGGATTCAGAGCCAACCACAGCACCGAGACCGCCCTCATCGCAGCCACCGACGACATCCGGACCCTGCTCGACAAAGGGGAAACAGTGGCCCTCATCCTCCTGGACCTCTCCGCCGCTTTCGACACTGTCTGCCACCGCACCCTAGTCCAGCGCCTCAGCAGCAACGGTATCCGAGAGAAGGCACTGGAGTGGATCATCTCGTTCCTCGCCGGAAGAACACAAAGAGTCCGCCTCCCCCCGTTTCGCTCCGAGGCCACCGAAGTCATCTGCGGCGTCCCGCAAGGATCTTCACTCAGCCCCACTCTCTTCAACGTCTACATGAGACCGCTTGCAGCCATCGCACGCCAGCACAACCTCAACATCATCTCTTACGCCGACGACACTCAGCTGATCCTCTCCCTCACCAGAGACCCCGACACCGCCAGAACCTGCCTACACGAAGGGATGAAAGACGTCGCCGAGTGGATGAAGGACAGCCGCCTGAAACTGAACTCGGACAAGACGGAAGTCCTCATCCTGGGATCTTCGCCCTCCGCCTGGGACGACTCCTGGTGGCCCCCAGCCCTGGGCACCGCACCCAAGCCAACCGACCACGCACGCAACCTGGGCTTCATCCTGGACTCCTCCCTCTCGATGACCAGACAAGTCAACGCCGTCTCCTCATCGTGTTTCAACACCCTGCGTATGCTTTTCAAGATCTTCCGCTGGATCCCGACCGAGACCAGGAAGACTGTCACCCATGCACTCGTCACCAGCCGACTGGACTACGGAAACGCCCTCTACGCCGGAACCACAGCCAAGCTACAGAAAAGACTCCAGCGCATCCAGAACGCCTCCGCCCGACTCATCCTGGATGTCCCCCGACGCAGCCACATCTCCAGCCACCTGAGGAACCTGCACTGGCTCCCCGTCGACAAGAGGATCACGTTCCGGCTCCTCACCCATGCACACAAGTCTCTCCACGACCTGGGCCCCAAGTACCTCAACGACCGCCTGACCTTCTACACGCCCACCCGCCAGCTACTGTCCACCAGCCTCGCAGCCGTACCACGCATCCAAAAAGCAACCGCCGGAGGAAGATCCTTCTCTTACCTGGCTGCCAAGACGTGGAACTCCCTCCCCATCCACCTTCGGCTGACCCAGGACCATCTCGCCTTCAGGAAACAACTCAAGACCTGGCTGTTCAAGCAGTAGCATACCCCCTCCCCCAAGCGCCTTGAGACCCTCCCGGGTGAGTAGTGCGCTATACAAATAGTATGATTGATTGATTGACACTTTTGGCATCAATTTAGAATTTTAGCACTCTAGTTGCTCATTAGAACACTATAGTAAAGCTGCTGATCACCAGGGGGTTAACAGGCAATCTGCTGCTGGTGTTGAAAGTGTATGTTTCAGTCTGCATGTCATAATATTTTAATGAAATAGAAAAGGAAGATATTTGAGAACTCACTTAAAGTGTGTCCTAATTTTTCTTTCTACCACACTAACCATAATGGCTTCATGTGTGCCATAGTTTTCTCATAAGTAACACTGTTAGCTCTCTAGTTGTTCTTTAGAATACTCTGGGAGGCTGCAATAGAACACAAGGAAATCAACTGCTGTTTTTGGAAGTACATGATTTACTTAGAATGTTAGACTCCATTTTCATATGGCTGATAAAGATGGTGTGAATTTATAGAAACTTTGCTCTGCATGTTAGCCTCTGGAGTACCTTCCATAACCTCTAAGGAAAAATCATGAGAAAACAATTTTCTCTCAAACATGATTCACGAAATCCCAGCAAAGGCTTTCTCAAAATGTAAAATCACCTTAGAACACATCACTATTCTTAAAATTAGTATTGTACCATCAACAAATGAATGTGTTATAACCTTTTATACGTTCTCCTTTTTGTTACCCTCAAAATCTGCCATTCACCTCAATGCATTTAATGGGGTGCTATCATGTATATTGGTCCCAAGATGGCTGCCAACACTTCCTGGTTGAAATGCTGGAATCCAATCAAGTTTCAGTAGCAGTTCAGTAGGTTTTTGGGCTGCCAGATATCTATTTTTTTAAACATAAATATCTTTGAAACTACTGAACAGATTCATACCA
Organism: Lissotriton helveticus; assembly: GCF_964261635.1. NCBI lineage: Eukaryota > Metazoa > Chordata > Amphibia > Caudata > Salamandridae > Lissotriton > Lissotriton helveticus. Next base: position 946,961,061 of record NC_136063.1, read on the forward strand.
AATCACAAAAAGCACACTTTTAGGACTGCCACCTAGCTTTCTGACAAATTTTGTTTAATTCAGTTTAGCGGTTCGGGCTGTAGTGGTATTCAAAAAATGAAAAATCTTCCTTGACTTAACATGGGGAAAACACGTTTGGGACCCCCACTTTTTTCTAGGAACCCGCTTGATAGATCATCCTGAAACTTTCAAAATAGCAGCTGAACCAAAAAGGAGAAACGTTTTGAAAATGTTGTGAAGATTCGTCAAGCGGTGCAAAAGTTAATCTATATATATATATATATATATATATATATATATAGTGCAAGGCCCTGCACTGGTTTCGTTCCTTCCTGTTGGATAGGAAGCAGGCCGTATCCCTTCCTCCGTTTCAATCTGCTTTTTCCCCGGTGTCTCATGGGGTGCCTCAAGGCTCGGCCATCAGCCCGATTTTATTTAACGTGTATCTAAAACCATTGATTACGTTGATAAGGTCTCACAGGCTAAAGGCCATCAATTATGCTGACGACACTCAACTCATCCTCTCTTGGGAGGGTGAGGAATCGATTCCTTTGGAGTCCTTTCATGATTGTCTGCGAGATACGGCTGGCTGGCTACATAACAACTCATTACAGTTTAACACCTCCAAAACTGAGGTTTTGTTCTGTGCTGGTAGTCGGATCCCTCGTCCCTTTCCGGTGGATTTCTGGCCTCCAGAATCCGCTGAAAAAACTCAGCCGGTCACCACTGTTCGCAACCTGGGTGTTATGATGGATAACAAACTGAGCATGGAAGCCCCGGTTGCGAAAACAGTGTCTACTTGTTCCGCCCTCATCCGGTCCTTACGTAAGATCTTGCCACTGCTTCCCTTACAGGCCCGGGCACTAATAGTCAGGTGTACTATTTCAAGTCGCCTTGATTATTGTAACGCGCTTTTACTTGAGTCTCCAGGCCTGCTACTAGACAGACTTCAAAGAGTACAGTCTGCTGCTGCTAAACTGGCCCTTGGCTGGTCCAGGAGATCCTCGGCCACAGCGGCGTTGGCTGAACTCCATTGGCTCCCGTTAAAACAGCGAGTGTCCTTTAAATCCCCCTGTCTTGTTTTCAAAGCCCTGCATGGACTTGGGCCCAGTTCTTTGCAAGCTATGTTTGCCTGGTATACTCCAACCAGAGCACTTCGTTCTGTAACGGCTCGTCTTGTGAAAGTGCCGAGATTTAAAAAAGCTAGGGCCGGAGGCAGATCTTTCGGAGTTGCTGCCGCTAAGCTCTGGAACAGTCTGCCCCTAGATATCCGTCAAACGGAAGAACTTCTTCCTTTTAGGAAACGTGTCAAAACTTGGCTGTTTCCAAAGGGTTGGCTTGATGGCCATCGTACTGCTCTGCTTCTCCCCCGTGCTTCTTCCTCTTGGAGCTATCTCAGCGCCAGGATGCCTGTAAGGCGACAGCTGCGCTATACAAATGTTCCAAATAAATACAAATAAATATATATATATAAAGAAAGCAGAGGCCACAGCAGGGGATGATCTAGGAAGCCGTTTAATCACAAGAAATAACGGGCGAATGCATTTCGGCGTGAGTTTGCCTTTTTCAGCGCCCAAGTATTCAGGATGCTGTCCTTTGCTCTGATGAGCGTCCTGCCACCCATTTGAAAGTTCAAACAAGCTTTGCCCCCCACGATGTTAGCACACCTGTGGCCAGTCCTCCGATCTTCAATGGACTTCTAGACCCAGAATACCCTGTAAGGATCCCATGTAAGTTGCGCATGGGGGAAATGTAACCATGTGGTTACGCTCGATGCAGGACATTGCGCAAAGTGAAAGCCAATTTTCCTGCTTGTTTTTCATGTGCCTGTAGCCTCCTCGAGTCCCCAACTGCTCCAGCCCCTCTGTAAGGGAATCCAATCAGCGGGGGCAAAAAGACAGTGCTTATCGCCCTGTGTGAGGTGGAATTCCTCACAACCGCCAGCTTCTCCCCAAATAACGAGGCGGGCCCAGGCTATCCGATAACTATATATATAAATATATAAATTCACTGAAAAAAACGTAGGTTTCAGGGGCGTTATAGTTAGGTGGACATTTCACTGATACAAAACCATAGAAATTCACCCTGTTATAGTTTGTTCAGCTAACTATAACTTGCGCGCCCGCAATGCACTGCTAATGACGTCACATATTACTTCACTCGTGACATGGTCAGTGACATCATTCATGACATCACTTATGACAACTCAAATGACATCACTGATGACATCATTCTTGTGATAGAGTGGCAAACCTCCTCTCACCCTAATATAACCTTTGATACACACACTCAAAAATACAAGCTAACATTTTCAAAACAATGGGCACACCAATACCAGTTACAACACACCTATTCAGTAATTCCAAGATCTACGCACACTTCCACTCATTCACCAACAGTCCCTATACAGTCACTCATACATGTACTCACTCATCATATGTACTCATACACCTATACATCCTGTTTCACACAGCCACTCATCCATAGAGTTACTCGCACACATGGTCAAACATGCAATGTATCAAACATCCATTTACTTGCATATACAGGTATACACACACTACCACACTTACTTCTACAGAAAGTTACACATACTTACTGTCCTAAACAATCACCTACCCCGACGTCGCCATAGCCATCCGGACAGCTGCAAGATCACCCGCAGGGATCGCGCCAACGGAATCGGAGTAGGAATAGCCATCGTCCACAAGTCCACCCTCAAGGTCGCCACGCACACTGAGGACACCCTCCACACCGCCGAACACCTGCACTTCCGGATCCACACCGACCCTAACACCACCCTCAGAGGAATACTCATCTACCGACGCCCCGGACCCTGGGCTCAGTTCAGCGACTCCATCGCCGACCTAGCCAGCACCCACGCACTCACCTCCACGGACTACATCCTCCTCGGGGACCTGAACTTCCACCTCGAGAACAACAACGACGCCAACTCCTCCACCCTGACCGACAACCTCGCCAACCTCAGCCTCAAACAACTGGTGATCGCACCCACCCACACTGCTGGCCACACGCTGGACCCCGTCTTCTCCACAGGCACCCACGTCGCCTTCGACCACACCACCGAACTCCACTGGACCGACCACTGCTGCATTCATTTCACCTTCAAGAAGCCAACCACCCACCACCGCACCCAACAGCTGCCTCGCCGCTGCTGGGGCAAAGTCACCAAAGACCGGCTGATCACCACCCTCGCCCAGAACCCACCCACCGGCCCCACCAACCCAGATGCCGCAGCCCGCAACCTCAGACAGTGGATCGACGACTGCGCCAACACGCTCGCCCCGCTCAAGAAACCCTCGAACAGCCAAGCCAAGAGAGCCACCTGGTTCACCGACGAGCTCCAGACCTCCAAACACGCATGCGGGAAACTTAAGAAAATATGGCTTGCTAACGCACACTGGACAACCACGCAGCCCACAAGGACACCACCCGCAGACATCACCACCTCATCAGATTAGCCAAGAGATCCTCCTTCAAAGACCGCTTGGACAACAACGCACACGACAGCAAGGAGCTCTTCAGCATTGTAAAGGAACTCTCTAACCCCAGCGCCAACGCCAACGACATTCCGCCCTCACAAAAACTGTGCGGCTCACTAGCCACCTTCTTCCACCGCAAGATCGCTGACATCCACGACAGCTTCAACACCACAACCGCCCGACTACGCCAGATTCCACCTCCCCTGTGAACACCACCAGCGCCCTCAGCCTGACCTCCTGGTCCAAAGTCAACGACAACGAGACACGCAAGGTCATGAACTCCATCCACTCAGGATCTCTGCCCACACCACGTATTCAACAACCCAGACGCAGCCATTGCACCCCAACTACGGAAGGTCATCAACATCTCCTTCGAAACAGCGACATTCCCGGAAAGCTGGAAGCACGCCGAAATCAACGCCCTTTTCAAAAAGCCCAAAGCGGACCCCAAGGACCTCAAGAACTTCCCGCCCATTTTCCTGCTCCCGTTCCTGGCAAAGGTCATCGAGAAAATCGTCAACAGGCAAGTGGCTCGCCACCTGGAAGACAACAACATCTTGGACCCGTCCCAGTCCGGATTCAGACGAAACCACAGCACCGAGACAGCCCTCATCGCCGCCACAGACAACATCAGGTGCCAACTAGACAACGGCGAAACATCAGCCCTCATCCTCCTGGACCTGTCAGCCTCCTTCGACACGGTCTGCCATCGCACTCTATAGACACGCCTCCTAGAAGCCAGAATCCAAAAAAAGGCCCTTTACTGGACCACGTCCTTCCTCACCGGCAGAACCCAGAGCGTACGCCTCCCACCCTTCTGATCCGGAGCCACCGACATCATCTACTGCGTCCCCCAGGGCTCATCCCTCAGCCCGACGCTGTTCAACATCTACATGGCCCCCCTTGCACAAGTGGCCCGCCAGCACGACCTCAACATCATCTCCTACGACACCCAGCTCATCCTCTCCCTCACCAAGGACCCACACACCACCAAAACCAACCTCCACGAGGGAATGAAGGCCGTCGCCGACTGGATGAGGAGCAACCGTCTGAAGCTGAACTCGGACAAGATGGAGGTACTCATCCTCGGACCCACCCCCTCAGCCTGGGACGACTCCTGGTGGTCGACCACACTGGGAACAGCACCAACACCCACTGACCATGCACGCAACCTAGGATTCATCCTCAACTCCTCCCTCTCCATGGCTAAGCAGGTCAACGCCGTCTCCTCCTCCTGCTACAACACCCTCTGCATGCTTTGCAGGATCTCAAGTGGATCCTGGCCGAAACAAGAAGAACGGTGACACACGCCCTCGTCAGCAGCAGGTTGAACTACTGCAACGCACTCTACGCAGGAATCCCAGCCAAACACCTACGACAACTACAAAGCATCCAAAACGCCTCCGCCAGACTGATCGTCAACGCCCCCCCGCCGCAGCCACATCTCCCCCCTCCTGAGAGACCTACACTGGCTCATCGTCGACAAGAGCATCACCTTCAAGCTCCTCACCCATGCACACAAAGCACTCCACAATGCTAGACCAGCCTACCTTAACAGCAGACTCAGCTACTACACCTCCACCCGCCAGCTCCGCCAGCCTCGCCCTCGCCGCTGTCCCCCACATCCAACGAACAACCTCCCGTGGCAGATCCTTCTCCTACCTCGCCCCCAAGACCTGGAACACCCTACCTACCCACATACGGCAGACCCAAGACCTACTCACCTTCAGAAGACTCCTCAAGACCTGGCTCTTCGAGCAGTAGCTGCACCCCCTCCCCTCAGCGCCTCGAGACCCTCATGGGTAAGTAGCGCGCTCTACAAGTACTTTGATTGATTGATTGATTGATTGATTATAGAAACACCTACTTATTTGTACAGGAACTCTTCCAATCTCTCACTCTCACATATACTCACTTATATACGCCAATACTCATATATTCTAGTTACTCATAAAGACACTATTGAGACAGTCATTCACTCACCCATACACACACTCATCCACCTATACAGTCCTGCACACATGCTGTCTTCAACAAATGCAAACATTGAGTCACTCATTCATGGATATATGCACTAAGTAATACCCCGCACCGAACCATACAGACACTCAAACACTCATACTGATACTCAAACAACTAATAACTAGGAGTGGGCGGAATTTGCGTAATCGCGTAACGCAGATCTCCATGAAATGGTTAAAAATCTCCACGAACACGCAGAAATTCCCCGAACACGCGGAAATGCTTGTTCGCGATGCTTTTTTCCTGTTCGCAATTGCTGTTTACGTCTCCGGGGGGAAATATCTTGCGAACACGCATTTTGAGAACGAGAATAAGCAAAACATTTCGCGAAGTCGGGGAACGCAGAACTTTGGGCAATTTCGCAATATTTGATTTGATTTTTGATTTGAATTAAACTTGTATAGCGCAACGAATGCCCGTAGGCATCTTGGCGCTGAGGACTAGACAGATAAAGAACTAGCGTAAGCGAGCTTCCAGGTCAGACTGAAACAGCCACGTTTTTACTGACTTCCTAAAAGTTTTTAGATCTGCACTATTTTTAATTGTTAATGGAAAGGCATTCCAGGATTTGGCAGCTCTTATCAGAAAACCCCTGCCTCCCCAGCGTACTTGTTTGAACCTGGGAATTTGCAACAGTTTTTGTTGAGCAGATCTGAGATTCCTAGATAGAGCATAGACTTTTAAATGCGTTCTCAGGTACAGAGAACCATTCCCCTGGAGTGCCTTGTAGGTGATACATAGGGCCTTAAATACTGTTCTCCTCTTGAATGAGAGCCAGTGCAATGTATCCAATTGTCGGGATACTGACTCGAATTTTGGTATATTCAGAATCAGTCTGGCTGCAGCATTCTGCAGTCGTTGTAGCTTTTTCATGAATTGGGCTTGGATCCCCAAATAGGGGATATTCACCTAAGTGCCATAATCCAGCCTGGAAATGGCAAGAGCCGTTACAACTGTTTTTAAAGCCTCCGGCGGAATATAGGCACAAATCTTCCTGATCATTTTGAGGATAGCCCAAACGCTGGAGGATAAGCAGTTAATTTGGCTCTCAAAAGTCAGCTTGTGGTAAAAAATAAACCCAAGATTTTTTGCTTTCGAGACAGGTGTGGGACATTTGCCCAGCTCTGAAGGCCACCACTTATCCGCGGAACGCAAAATTACACAAATTCTGTGAGCAGAACGGAATTTACCACCCAGGCCTACTAACAACCCATATAGACACTCATGTAGCTACTCACCAACCCATGCAGCCACTTATACACAAAGTGAGAGGCTGATACAGATATTTACATATTTAAACATTACTCACTAACCCATGTATTCACTAAGATACACTTAATCAGTCAGTTATACAATCAATTTTACAAAACAAAAATCATCCATTTAGGCACTCCTATACCCATTTATTCTTCCATCGACCTTGAGATATACATATATAAAACATATTTAATTTTCAGAAAAACACACATTCAATGGATGATCAGTGATGTCATGAGTGATGTCATTTGAGATGTCATGAGTGATGTCACTGACCATGTCATGAGTGATGTAATATGTGACGTCATCAGCAGTGCATTGCGGGCGCGTGAGTTATAGTTTGCTGAACTAACTATAATGGGGGAATTTCTATGGTTTTGTACAAGTGAAATGTCCAACTATCTATAACGCCCCTGAAACCTATGTTTTTTTCAGTGAATTTCTAAGGTTTTTCAAATGCTGAGTTCTAATTATAACGTGCCTGAAACCTATTGTTTTTTCAGTGAATAAATATAAATTTATTGTACTATGTATACATGTGAATATGTCTAGGTCCGCCTGTTTGCCTCGGTAGCATAGAAAAAATGGATGGAACTGATGTCAGCACGCCAACGAGGTCCTCTTATGGCTCCGAGGATTTCAAATGGTGTCGCAAGTGGAGCCGTGCCATTATGACCTCCTCATCGACGTGGGAGAGCTAGGAACGAATTTCCGTGGAATGCTGGTGCAGGGGATATTCACCTAAGTGTTCAGGCTAGTCCTTCAGGAGCGACTGTTTATGTTGCCACTCCAGAAGCCCGAAACCAGTGATCTGAGGGCAGAGGCACTGCAGATGGCACACGAGGTGGGGTGCCCAGTCATGTGCACCAGCGGGGCAGCGAAGTGAAAAGCACCACAACCCACAAAAAAGGTAATGAGGGCACTGAATAACACAGGATCTCTTCTTTGTATCTGGCAGGAATAACAAAGTTAAAATGCCCTAGTACCAAAATGTAGAATTAGTGCTACAATGGTCTACAAGATGACCAGCGATGCCGCTTCTGCCTCCCGTACCCTGGAGGCGGCACATGGGTCACGCGGTACGGTCATACTGCGGTGGGACGCACACTTGTTCACCTCTCATGGCACTGCTCCACACTTCAGGGAGGACGCTTTCCATTAGCTATGTTTTATGATGACGTGTCCCGCCGGCCACGTCCAGCAACAGAACTCCTTTAGATCCAAACAGACTCTTCACTCTCTCACCAGAAGTGAAACCAGGCCACGCGGACACTTTCACAATACAACAGCCGGGAATGCACTTTTTGTTAAATACCACATTCCTTCCTCCCAATTAATCAAATAAACGTCTCACTGAAGAAGAGGGGCCAGCTTTGATCGGTAAACAGCCGTTACAACTACTTTTTTACTTCACGATACCATTACAACACATGCATTACCACGCATGCGTTGTACATCGTAAAGTCATTACTACGCATTTTTTTAGAATGCATGGCCATTTACCACGCATGCCTTTACAACAAATTTTGCTGTAAAGGTATGTATGGTAAATTACCATGCGTTCTAAAAGACATGTAGACGATCCACTTCATTGTAAGGAAACAGAAGCTATTCTGTTTCCTCACAATGACGTGCACCGCCCCTTAGAGACGACGTGAAGCAGGAACCACGAGGAGAGAGGAACCATGAGGAGTGAGAGGTAAGGGGGATTGGGCATGGGGTGAAGGTTTCTTTTCTAGGGTTTAGGGTAGTGCAGTGGTGTTTGCGTAGTGTAGGGGGTCATGTTGGGGATAGTGTTTAGGGTTTAGTGTAGTGCAGTGGTGTTTGTGTAGTGTGGGAGGTCATGCTGGGGGTAGATTTAGGGTTTAGTGTAGTGCAATGGTGTTTGGGTAGTGTAGGGAGTCGTGCTGGGGGTAGTGTTTTAGGGTTTAGCGTAGTCCAGTGATGTTTGTGTAGTGTAGGAAGTTGTGCTGGAGGTAGTGTTTTAAGATTTAGGGTAGTGCAGTGGTGTTTGGGTAGTGTAGGGGGTAGTGCTGGTGTGGTGTTTTGGATTTACGGTAGTGCAGTGGTGTTTGTGTAGTGTAGGAGTTGTGCTGGATGTAGTGTTTTAGGGTTTAGTGTAGTGCAGTGGTGTTTGTGAAGTGTAGGGGGTAGTGTTTTAGGGTTTAGGGTAGTGCAGTGGTGTTTGTGTACTGTAGGGGGTTGTGCTGGGTTCTAGTGTTTTAGGGTTTAGGGTAGTGTAGTGGTGTTTGTTTAGTGTAGGGATCGTGTTTTAGGGTTTAAGGTCATGCAGTGGTGTTTGGGTAGTGTAGGGGGTGTGCTGGGGTACTGATTTTGGGTTTAGGGTAGTGCAGTTGTGTTTAGGTAGTAAAGGGTGTCGTGCTGGGGGTATTGTCTTAGGGTTTAGGGTAGTGCAATGGTGTTTGTGTATTGTAGGGGGTCCTGCTGGGGGCACTGTTTTAGGGTTTAAGGCAGTGCAGTGCTGTTTGTGTAGTGAAGAGGGTCTTACTGGGGGTAGTGTTTTAGGGTTTATTGTAGTGCAGTAGTGTTTGTGTAGTGTAGGGGGTTGTGCTGGGGTAGATTTAAGGTTTAGGGTAGTACAGTGGTGTTTAGGTAGTGTAGGGAGTCGTGCTGAGTTTAGTGTTTCAGGGTTTAGGGTAGTGCAGTGGTGTTTGGGTAGTGGAGGGGGTAGTGTTTTAGGGTTTAGGGTAGTGTGCCCAACCAGCCACAATGTCCATGGATAAAGGGGATCCTGACTCTTTTGAACGCTTTGCCAATGGAATAATTTGGGTCAAGGGCCCTACCACGTCCAAGACCTATCAATTCCTTTCTTGGGATCCCTCATATACTTGGAGAAAAAGGTACATAGTTTCTCATCAATTTCAGATGTGTGTGCCACCTTTCCCTTCAGTGAGGGCCTTGGGATTTCTCCCCTTATCCTATTCCTGACCTCCTTTTCAAGGGGTTGATGGGTTTTCCCCATCACATACTCTGCCACTTTGGCGTCAGGGGTCCTCTCTGCCGACCTAGGATGGTAAATTTGTGTAGGCTCGAACATTTCCGAGTGGACCCCGTCCCCAACCGGGGAGTGAGAAGAATGGGACTCTGGAAGCCAGGGACGCCTGGAGACCTTATCCTTATTAGAAGAGAAATCATCCTCCGATACACCCTCTCCCTGTAAGGGAAACCTGACGTCGGGGTCTACAATAGTGGTGACAGAGTCGCAATTTTCTCCGGGCTCCTCCTCCTCCTGGCAGGGTGCATATTTTAGCATTCGCGCACTCTTGAGGAAGGCCTCCCTAAATGTATCAAATCCTTCCAAGTGCCCTGCGTTATGCTTAACGGCCCTTTTATTCCCCATCTGCGAGCTACTGGGACCCATCACCACTAGATCTGGGCCACTGAACACCCCAGGGATGCTTTTCACCAGCTTATCAACCTGATCCCTAAGAGGATCCGCCAACCTAGAAATAGCCAGAGAGAGGGCTTGGTCCACTGCTGGAGGGAGAAGTTGGGGGAGCATTCCTCCTCCACTTCCTGGTAGGAGGAGTAAAAATGGTCTTCTGGAGAAGACATGATAGCAGAGGGTGTGAGCACAGAACAAATGCCCTTAAAATCCTTGAGGCAGCCCCCTCGGCGGTGCTCCAACAGCTGGGATTTCCCCAAAGCTGTTATAAGATGAGACTGAGGCGCAATACCAATTACCACCACCAGGTGGCGCTGGTCACTAACATGGCCGCGTGGGGAAATCACAGCGTTGCGGTGTCAAAATTAGGCAAGGTTTGGTCAGGAATAAAACAGACACTAAAGGAGTGACCGGATTCCCAAACGCGCGTAAATACCAGCGGGAGCACTCGACGGAGCTGCCTCGCTCGGACCACAAACGCCTGACAGGATCGCACCGTGCACAGAGCGCACAGCAGGAGAAACTGCAAGGGGGAGAAGGCACTCGGGCAAGAGCCTGCTGCGCAGGGAATATGAAACAGTAGCAAGGCAATAATGCTAATAACGTGCACAAGAAACCGCTATACAAACAGCAACAACTTCAGGTTAAGCGAAGAATGTAAGGAATGCACTTAACTGACGAGTAGTGAAGAAAGAGGAAGTGGAAGGGACGTCACAATATTATATACGATGGACTGTGATATGATTGGACTATAGTTGCCTCGGCGACTACCCCGTAATGGTTCCTGGGTTGTGTAGTCTTTTGTTTAATGATTGTTGTGTTACGTTTTCTTTGAACTGCTATGAAAATAAAGTGAGGAAAGATATGCATAATCCTCGCCTACATCCTGCCATAGAATTCAATAAACTTTATTAGATCTGATTTAGAAACATAGATCATAAAAGTGTACCTAAAAACAGTAAATCCTCTTTCCTAATACAATACAGTGAGAATTAATTAAAACCAGTAGGTAAAAACGGGTGTCACAAAGCCCGGTTCAGAGCAACTTCAGGTTAACAGAATCGTAAAGTAAAATGTTTCGCAAGATCAATCTCATGTACTTCGTGCAAAATAGGCAATAAGGGGTCCAAGTAAGATGTAACACTCCAATACCTGACCAGTCTGCACTATATAAAACTGCAGAAAAAATGAAAAAAATAAAAAAGTATTTTGCACACTTCTGTCATTGGGCTATATGTGGGCTACATCTGGGTGATATTTGTGCTACATTTGGGCTCTTTTTTCTCTGGTGGCCATCTTGGGAGACTTATTTGTTATGAAGTTTCCTAATTTCCTCATTTACTGCAGTGTCCTCAGTAGGAAATGCTTTCAGTTTTTTACTTTGATTCCATCAAGTAGGCATTTAGATGTGTCACACATTTGCCATAAATTCAGAATGTTAGCACTCTAGTTGTTCATTAGATCACTGTAGTAAAGCTACTGCTCACCAGGGAGTTAACTGGGAGTCTACTGCTGGTATTGAAAGTGATTTTTCAGTCTGCATGTCAGAAAGTTCTAATGAAATAGAAGAGGATTGGAGATCTCACTTAAAACAAGCCCTAAATGTTCTTTCTGCAGCACTAACCATAATTTCTATGACGAAATGAACCCCCTCATTTTGTTCCTTTTTAAATTAAATGTTTTAAGAGTTACCAGTTTATTCCAATCAGGATGGCTTCAGGTGTGCCATAATTTTGTCATAAGTAAGACTGCTAGTACTCTAGTTGTTCTTTAAAACACTCTGGGAAGCTGCAGTAGAACACAAAGGAATCAACTGACAGGCTGCTGCTGTTGAAATATAACAGGAAGATATTTGAGATCACACTTGAAACATGTCCTAAATTTTCTTTCGATAGCACTAACCATAATTTCTATGACAAAATGAACCCCATCATTTTGTTCCTTTTTAAATTAAATGTTTTAAGTGTTACCAGTTTATTCCAATCAAGATGGCTTCAGGTGTGCCATACTTTTGTGATACGTAAGGCTATTAGCGTTCTAGTTGTTCTTTAGAACACTCTGGGACGCTGCAGTAGAACACATAGGGATCAACTGACAGTCTCTGCCCTTGTTGGATGTACATGTTTTACTGAAGAATGTCAGACTTCATTCTAACATGTCTTAGAAAGATAATGGGAATTTATAGAAAATATGCTCTCATTTTAGCTTCTGGAGCACCTTCCAAAACTCTATGGGACAAGTATGTGAAAATAGTTTTCTCTCAAACATGATTCATGATATCCCAGCAGAAGGTTTTTCACATGTTAAAATCTCTTAGAACACACCACAATTCCTGAAATTAGTATGGCACCATCAACAAATGATTTCTAATGTAATTAAAGTCTGTTATCACCCTTTATAGTTCTCCTTTTAGTAACCCTCAAAATCTTCGATTCACTACAATGCATTTCAATGGGTTACTATCATGTATATTGGTCCCAAGATGGCTGCCAGCAATTCCAGGATGAAGTGCTGACAGCCAATCAGATTTCACTATGACATGTGTGGTTAGGCTCCGCCCAGATTTCGATTTTTTCTTTTTCAAATTTCTCAAGAACTACTGAACGGATTTAGACCATTTAACGAAAAGAGTTCTTTCTGAACCAAGGGCTACCTTTTTGCAAATATTGGTGTAATTCCGTTCAGTAGTTCGGGCTGTAGCCGCAGCTAAAGTTTCCTAAGGGAAATTGCATGGGGAAAATACGTTTTGGGGACCCCCTTTTATGTCAGCCCCCCCTTGACAAATCACTCTGAAACTTTCAAGATAGGAGCTGACCGGAGCTGGCCATAAGTTTTGAAGATTTCGAGAAGATTTGTCAATTGGTGCCAAAGTTGTTGGGAATAGAATGTTGCGATTTTCCTATGGTAACTAGGTCCTAACTATAACTACCTACTGGCAACCACCAGTAGGATATACATATATATATATATATATATATATATATATATATATATATATATATATTTATTACCTACTGGCGGTCGCCAGTAGGTAGTTATAGTTAGCACCTAGTTTCCATAGGAAATCCTCAACATTCTATTTGGATTAACTTTGGCCCTGGTGGATGAATCTTTGCGAATTTCTCAAAGAAGATGGCTCGGTCCGCTGCGCTCCTTCCCTGAAAGTTTGGGGGGGATTGGTGAAGTGGGGGCTGAGATAAAAGGGGGGTCAAAAAACGTGTTTTCTCCATGTTATTTTCCATAGGACGTTTAGACACGGCTACAGGTCGAACGGCTGAATGGATATATAAGAAATTTGGCAAAACTGTAGAGTCCGGCTCGCAGATTACGCTTTTTTTGGAATGGTGTAAATCTGTTCAGTAGTTGCTGAGAAAATTAAACTTAAAGTCAATTATATATCTGTAAGCGCGCACGGGTGCGCGCACTCAAACGGCTGCGCGCGAGCGGAATTTTGTTTTTGCTGCGTGACGTGTGTTAACGTTCGATTCGAAGGAAATCAGGAAGTGTTGACCGCCATTTTGTCACTGCGAGTAAATATATTGTTCATTTGAAAGCGTTGGAACATGGAAAGGGGAGAAGGTAGAGATTGTTTTGCTGCGTAGGTTTTCTCAGGGTGTGCAGTAAGGTCCTTAAAGGCGAAAATATATATATATTTTTTTTGAAAAAAGTTGCGGGGTGCGCGCACTTGGGCGCGCACACTTATTTAGAAGAGTGTGAAAATGGAGATAAATCAGAAGTTTGAGTGCTTTGATATAAGGTGGCTCTGAAAAGAGCCCTTGTGTTAATTGAGTTTTTTCTGCATTTATAAGTAAGTAGCGATGCAGAGCCGGATGTTGCAGAGGAAGATTCTGTTTCTGTCTTCCTTCTTACTTAGTTATGGTTTTTTCACTCTTACTGCAGGCTTTTGGTCTGTGTATGGAAATCCATGAACCTAGACTCACCTATGAAAATCATACTATTGATGCTTGACTGAGGCCAAGGAGATCAGAGTGCATGTGTGTGTAAGGTGATGTACCTCTGGGGAGATGATGTTACGTTTAAACGTAGCCCCTGAGTGCTTAGTTCGGTTCTGTTCTCTCACTGTTGTTGATTTAGAGCCCCAAATACAAAGGCTTGTTGTTGCTTGTGAATCCCCAAGTGTATATTTGCTCATACTGATCCATAACGCCCCGGCGTATCCATGTCGTAGGCTGCACGAGTGGGCGAAACTCAGCTGGCCGAGCAAGACTTGGGGAGGGGGCAGGAGCCAAGAGGAAACAAGGAGGGGTTTTCATCATTTGGGACAAAAAATATTTCTAAACCAATGAAAAGTTTTATTAACAAGTCACATGACCTGTTATGCTTACGTTACGCGTTCCGCGTCGCGCCCCGGATTGCTTCCGGGAACGCTGCGCTTCGCGCCTCGCGCACCGGAGCACTTCCGGGTGCGCTAACGCAGCGTGTCATATGACGCATTATGCAACAACGCGATACGTCGTTGGGGCTCCACCGGAACTGATTGAATTGGTAGTCTACAGTGTTTCTGGAAGTTTCAGACTGAAGCTGGCGTCAGCATGAGAGCACCCCGTGGCTACGTCGTGGCAATTCTGCGAGCAATCATGGCAGAAGCTCCCCACCGGAACTCTGCGGGAGTCGGGGGCCCCGGTGACTCTTGTAGAATTTTCAAGGCTGATGGGACGCTTTTGGGAATGGGGCCCATGCCCTAGCAGTCAAGCGTCCGAGTTCCAGGGTTGTCCAGAGCCATCCTTGCAGGCCAGGCCCAAGTCTGTGGAGCCGACCTCCATTTCCTGAGCTCCGTGGCAGCCGCCTGTCGCTGTACCGCAAGAGTGGGTGTAATTCAGCCGGATGGCGGGTGAGACGCTGTATAGCAAGAGGAGGCGTAATTCAGCTGGCCGAGCGAGGCACTGTGCCGCAGGAGCGGGCGCAACTCAGCTTGTCGAGTGAAGCGCTGGGGTGTAGCTGAGAAACCTCCACCTGGGGAGGTGGGGTAGGCTCGTTCGCGCCGCCTCTCCCTTCCAGTGCATCCCACGCCGTCTCCTGGCGCAGGTATATGTGATGGTTGGACCAGGGCACCGCAGGACGTGTCTTCAGGTCAAACGGATTGTGGGACAAGGTCCAGAATGGAAGAGTCACCAAAAGGCTAAAAGTTCCGCCGGACCCCGGGAGCCGGCCGCCTATGTCGAGTGAAGTGCTGGGGTGCAGCTGAGAAACCTCCACCTGAGGAGGTGGGGGAGGCTCGTTTGCGCCGCCTCTCCCTTCCAGTGCACCCCACGCCGTCTCCTGGCGCAGGTATATGTGATGGTTGGACCAGGGCACCGCAGGACGTGTCTTTAGGGGTGTAGCTGAGAAACCTCCACCTGGGGAGGTGGGGGAGGCTCGTTCGCGTCGCCTCTCTCTTCCAGTGCACCCCACGCCGTCTCCTGGCGCAGGTATATGTGATGGTTGGACCAGGGCACCGCAGGACGTGTCTTTAGGGGTGTAGCTGAGAAACCTCCACCTGGGGAGGTGGGGGAGGCTCGTTCGCGCCGCCTCTCCCTTCCAGTGCACCCCACGCCGTCTCCTGGCGCAGGTATATGTGATGGTTGAACCAGGGCACCGCAGGATGTGTCTTTAGGTCAAACCATGAACTATGGCACCCAACATCCAGGACTTATGACATTTGTGGAAGGCTGTGACATTGAAGCATCTCAGGGACCAAGCATATGCAGAGTCCTTCCTACAGCCTCTGCGTTCCTTCTTACCTATTTATGGTTTTTTCACTGCCACTCCAGGCTTTTAGTCTGTGGATGGCAAACTATGAACCTACACTCACCTATGAAAATCTTACTATTGATGCTTGACTGAGGACAAGGAGATCAGTGAAGCGCTGGGGTGTAGCTGAGAAACCTCCACCTGGGGAGGTGGGGGAGGCTCGTTCGCTCCGCCTCTCCCTTCCAGTGCACCCCACGCCGTCTCCTGGCGGAGATGTTGCAGCAGGCTGCCATGTAAATAGTTATTTAATTAAACGTTTTACCCTGTTACTTTGTTGGTGTGTTGTATATATTTATAATATTTGCATAGGGTTTCTCGTTATTTTGGGCGGGGTGGGCGGCGGAGCAAATTCACTGAAAAAACCATAGGTTATAGACCATATATAGTTAAATATCTCAAGTCCATCTCTGCACTCGATGGAGATACAGGTCGTCGATCAAAAAATGTGCTGGCCACCTCTAATGGTAATAGCGTGGCCAGGGCTTTTGTCGATGCCTCTGCAAATTGCACAGGGTGCACTTGTTTGACATGCCGCACCATGGTATGTATGGAAAAGGAATATTTTTTTGTTGGATTTCCTCTTGAGAGAAACGAGTCACATATCGTGCAGGTTACTTTTGGTGCATTTACTTTCTTTTGATGTTCAGGATAAGTGAAAAATTGCCAGATGAAAGATTCTTTTTTTCTTCTTAAAGGTAGTCGATCATTTTGTTCAGATTCGGAAGATGAATGAGATACGGTAGCCATTTCACCAAAGTCTTCCGAAAAATGTAGGACGTTGTTCTCTCTTGAGAGTAGAAAAGATAGTGCGAGAAGTGGGTGGAGTGCTGCGTGTAAATTTCAGAATAGAAACTAGTAAGAACCAATTGGAAGTGTTGTTTTCATGTTGCAGCAGGCTGCCATGTAAATAGTTATTTAATAAAACGTTTTACCCTGTTACTTTGCTGGTGTGTTGTATTTATTTATAATATTTGTATAGGGTTTGTCGTTATTTTGGGCGGGGTGGGCGGCGGAGCCGAGCTATCTTGCAGCCATCATGGCGTCGAGCTCGGTTTCTCTCACTAGTTTCGTATTTCTCATGAGGGGTTGTTCCTAATGTTTCTATTTTAGCGAGGTAAAAAAGAGATCCTATCAGTGGCCTACTGATTTTGCTCGATTCCTTTTGTTTTTTCTAACGATTTTTAAGTTAAAGTTTGCTAGCACGATACAGCGGCTAGTCCGCATTTTATATATATGTCTTTTTATTAGGGGTGTCCTCCGGTGTAGTCGGACGATCTACCTCTAATAACCGGTAAGTGTTCCTCTGAAGGAATGCGTCTTGAAAGTGGCTGACTGTAATGTATGATATTTCACTCAGTGACTTTTAGGCCCATGCTGTTTCAAAACTGTGCATGTGCTTGAAGCAGGCGTAGGTATTGACGCAGCATTGTGAATATAGTGCATTGGTGAGCCTTGCTGGAGCTGCATCACAGTTGCGATGCAACTCTAGCAATGTATTAGTTTTTGAGCACAGATGTGTTACGCATGTATGGTGTTTTTGTACCATGGTGCGGCACATTTCAAATGTGGCACACCATGGGTAACGGAGCACTACCATACTGTGGTGCACATTAACTGGTGCATATCTGGGTATGAAGTAGTTAACATAAATCTGCCCCATAGGTTACAAATCCGCGTTTAGTAGACTGTTTGGCCTTTGTAGTGTCATGTTTTTCTGTTATTCTATGTAGGTATGTAATATTGCAAGATTTTTGTCACGAAAAAGAAGCCATGAGTATTGGGTTTGTGAAAGATTGCAAGATTTTTAAAATTAAAAAGGAAAAATCATGGCATTGTTTAATATAGTATTGTAAATACTTATCTTTAACAATGATGAGAGAGTAAAAAAAGGTTATCCTGATGTTCGAAAGTTATTCACAGGCTTCTTTAGAGGAAGTATTCTATATGATTGTAGCGTGGGTGTTTCACTTTTTTATAGGTAATAGAATGCATTCTGCAAGCATGTAGTACTCCTCCTGCTACAGCATAAATATTCTTCAGTGCTTATTTTCATTTCGTAAGTGGTATTGAGACCGACACAGAACTTCAATGGATCGGAAGGGCTGTTCCTGTGCATCTGGAGGACTGCTAAGCCGTTGCAGCAGTGGGAGTGAGGCCTCTTACAGGGGCGTAGCGGAGCTCCTTTTGATGTTCACAATTGCAGATAACAGGGTAGAGATGTGAGAGAAGTGGGTGGAGTGCTTCGTGTAAATTGCAGAATAGAAACAACTAAGAACCAATTGGAAGTGTTGTTTTGAAGTCACATGATTTCACATGCGCGTCTCAGGACGTGTACGCGGTGATAGTATCTGGTCACGTACACCATTTGGAAGAAGCGGTCTAATTCAGCGAAGTTTCAAAACGTGAAAAGGAGTAAATCCAAATATATCCGGATTTAATATATCTTCTGAGCTCGAATGAAGCATACAATTGTTAAAGTGTAAAACCTTTTATATATTTTTTTAAAATACCAAGGTGTGTACATCCGGTCACACACGAAAGTTTAAAAAGACATTTGGCTCCATTTAATAAAAATGTTCATAATAATTAAAAAGAAGCCTAGGTTTACTGTCTTTGACGTAGTATAAGTTCTTTGATGGGTCTATGAAGAAATTTAATAAGTTGCAATCGCGAAGTTTTCCCGAAATATATAGGCGGGTGCGCGCACACGGTCGCGCACGAACGAAAGCCAAAAAAGGGGAGATAAACCCCCTTTATAATATGCTCCTGGAGCTGTTTTTGGTACAATGAGTTAGTTCTGAAAAGAACTTTTTTTTTTTAAACAAGTGTTATGTTGTTTTTGATTTTGGACCAGGGCACCGCAGGACGTGTCTTTAGGTCAAACCCTCAAGTATGGCACCGAACATCCAGGACTTATGCCATTTGTGGAAGGCAGTGACATCGAAGAATCTCAGGGACCAAGCATATCCAGAGTCCTCCCCGGGGTATTTGCACAACGGTCCTCCACCCCTAGGCCGCCAGCTATGCTACCTTGACAGGAACAGTGTCATGCAGTTTTTGATTTTTTTAACTTGCAACAACATTTTCATGTGTGACACAGGATCAAAATGAAATGAAGAAATGTATCTTTTCTCGGGGCATTTATGACTCTCAATTTTTAGTTTAGTAAGAATGAGGCTCTGCTCTCCGTACAGAAGAATTTGTCCACACGTTGCATTTCATGTGCACCTTTGCAAGATATGGTCTCAAGTCCATCACAGCACTCGATGGAGATACAGGTCGTCGATCAGAAGATGTGCTGGCCACCTCTGATGGTAATAGCGTGGCCAGGGCTCTTGTCGATGCCTGTGCAAATTCCACAGGGTGCACTTGTTTGACATGCCGCACCATGGTATGTATGGAAAAGGAATATTTTTTTCTTGGATTTCCTCTTGAGAGAACCGAATTGCATATCGTGCAGGTAATTTTTGGCGCATTCACTTTCTTTTGTTCTTCAGGATAAGTGAAAAATTGTCAAATAAAAGATTCCTTTTTCTTTTTAAAGGTAGTCGCTCATTTCCTTCAGATTCGGAAGATGAATGCGGGGCGGCAGCCATTTCAGCAATGTCTTCCGAAGGGCGTTGAACGTTGTTCTCTTTTGAGAGTAGAAAAGATAGTGAGAGAAGTGGGTGGAGTTCTTCGTGTAAATTGCAGAATAGAAACTACTAAGAACCAATTGGAAGTGTTGTTTTCAAGTCACATGACTTCACATGCGCGTCTCAGGACGTGTAGGCGGTGATAGTATCTGGTCACGTACGCCATTTGGAAGTAGCGGTCTAATTCAGCGAAGTTTCAAAACGTGAAAAGGAGTAAATCCAAACATATCCGGATTTAATATATCTTCTGAGCTCGATTCAAGCATACAATTGTTAAAGTATAAAACCTTTTATATATTTTTTTAAAATACCAAGGTGTGTACATTCGGTCACACACGAAAGTTTAAAAAGACATTCGGCTCCATTTAATGAACATTTTCATAATATTAAAAAAGAAGCCTAGGTTTAGTCTCTTTGACGTATTATAAGTTCTTTGATGGGTCTATGAAGAAATTCAATAAGTTCAGATTGCAAAGTTTTCACGAAATATATAGGCGGGTGCGCGCAGTCGGTCGCGCACGAAAGCCTGGAAATGCGCTAACCATTTTATTGAGAACTGTTGCCGAGAGTGCGCACACCGGGTCGTGCACGAAAGTTTAGAAAGGCTATTTTTATTTACAGGCAAATTTTAATGCGTTGAAAAAAAGGCAAGGTACAGACTTTCTAATTCTGTATCGCTTTACAAGGAGTCTCTATGCAACTTGAACAGTGAAGAAAACGGCTTGTTTCCGAAAAAAATATTGCCAGAACTTTATTGAGAAAAGTATAGGTTGTATACACGAGATATTTCTGAATTAGCATTTTAAAAACCAATGAAATTCACTGAAAAAACCATAGGTTTAACACATGTTATAGTTAGGAAGTAGCATTTACAAAACCTATGAAATTCACTGAAAAAACCATTGGTTTGACACCAGTTATAGTTAGCTGGAAATTTTACTGATATAAAACCAATGAAATTCCACGTTATAGTTAGTTGGACTCACCATAACTTGCGCGTGTAATGCACTGCTGATGACGTCACATATTACATCACTCATGACATCACTGATGACACCATCCTTGTGACACAGTGACAGACCTCCTTTCACTGTAATCTAACCCTTGAAACACATATTCAAAAATAGAAACTAAAATTTTCAAAAAAATGGAGATACCCATACCAGTTATTTATTTATTTATTTATTTACTGGTGTATATAGCGCTATGAATAAACACCCGAAGGAGTATCGCCGCGCTGCAAACAACCGGTACAGAAACTGATAAAGGAGCAAAGAATTAGAAAAACACTGTAAGCCCACAGAAATGCTAATTAGAGTGAATCAAACAGAAAAGTTTTGAGGTATTTTCTGAATTGAAGGTGGTCTTTGCATTGCCTCAATGAAAGCGGGAGTGAATTCCACAAGTTGGGACCTACAACAGACAAAGCCCTGCCACCTAACCTGGCTTTAGTTATCTTAGGGACATTTAATAACAACTGGTCACTGGATCTAAGAGCACGGGTGGGAACATAAGGAACAAATTTGTTCGCCAAATACTCTGGTCCTAATTGATTGAGGCCTTTGTGGATAATACAGCAGGTCTTAAACTTCACTCGTTGGCGTATTGGTAACCAGTGAAGTTTATGAAGTAACGGTTTAGAGGAGGATCTGGGGGGTGCATTTAGCACCAACCTGGCTGCAGTATTCTGCACCACCTGTAAACGATCCAGAACTTCCTCACTTGCACCTGCCAGGAGACCATTACAATAGTCAAGCTGGCTGATAACCAGAGCCTGAACAAGGGTTTTCCTGTGGGAGTCAGGGAGGAAAGGGAAGATTTTACGGAGGAGTCCAATCACATGAAAGCAAGAGCCCACGGTGGTATTAACGTTTTGCTTCATGGTTAGCTCCGGCTCCAATCTAACTCCCAAGTTCTTGACTACTGTTTTAGGCTCAGGAACTGGGCCCAAGTCAGAAGGCCACCACTCAGGGGACCATAGGATCCTGGCTTCTCCAAAGAGCATCACCTCTGTCTTTCCAACATTACATTGGAGAAAGTTGGAAGACATCCACCTTGCAACTGCCGTCATCCCATCGGAAAAAGATTGTAAAATTTCCGGGGTAAGATGTTTAAAAGGGAAGAGCAGCTGCGTATCGTCAGCGTAGGACACTGGGCAGAATCCAAAAGCTCTAGTAACATCTGCCAAGGGAGCCACATAGGTGTTAAATAAGGTAGGGCTCAGACAGGAGCCCTGCGGGACCCCCTTGGCAATGCTAACTTCCTCCGACTTAAACTCACCCATGGTGACAGATTGGGTGCGGTTGGAGAGAAAGCTTCTGATCCAATCCAGTGCCCTGCCGCCGATTCCACTCGCAGACAGTCGTTCGATCAAGATAGTGTGGGAAATCGTATCGAACGCTGCCGATAAATCCAGCAGCACCAGGACAACAGAATAACCCCTGTCCTGGTACAGCCGTAGATCGTCTGTTATCGACAGTAAGGCCGTTTCAGTACTGAATTTAGGCCTAAAACCTGACTGCGAGGGATCGAGGCTACCCGATTGTTCAAGGTAAGTGGATAGGTGCTTGTTGGTGTGCTTTTCAATAATTTTCCCTAGAAAAGGTAGAAGGGAAATAGGCCTCAAGTTAGACATGTTGGACCAAGGAATAGAAGTGTTCTTCCTAATGGGTCTAACTAGGGCTTTTTTCCAGCACAAAGGAACGACTCCAGATGTAAGTGATAGGTTCACTAGTCTTTGAACATCAGGACCCAGTGTACTCCCCAGCGGACCCATGAGTCTAGCTGGGAGCAGATCTGCCGGGCTCCCACTTTTGATATCAGAAAACAGTTTCTGAACCTCTATCAATGATATTTCAGGAAACTCATTAAAAGAGCAGGTCTTGATAGGTGTTGTCTGTATCAAAGTGTGGTTATCTAAGCTATTTACATCAGGACCAAGTGCCTTGATTTTATTATAGATGGCATACATTTTTTCTGAAAAAAAGCAGGAAATACTATCACAGAGATGTTGTGACGCCATGTCAGCACTTTCACAAGCTATTGGTTTCATGAATGTGTTGACAATCTGATACAAAACTTTTGAATCATTGCCAGCTGCTTCTAACTGAGCAGTCACATGATTTTTCCGGGCTGATCGTATGGCTTTATGATAGATGTTAAGATTAATTCTGTAATAGTTTTTGTCTTCCTCCCTGGAGGATTTTCTCCATATTTTTTCAGACTTTCTAGCCAGGCGTTTGAGACTGCGTAATTCCTCTGAATACCAAACCTCTTGTTTCCTGGCAAGTCTAGGTTTAAAAGTCTTTATCGGGGCAATGTGTTGTACTGCAGCATCAACTGCACGATCCCAGTTTGAAAGGGCAGTGTTAATATCATCTGTACAGACAATCAGGGGAGGGAGGTATTTTTGTACAAAGTTAACATTGGTTATCTTGTGCCACTGCCTTCTTTTAGATTGAATTTGAATGTGAGGAACAGGAGGGGGATCATTCACTGGCATGGAGAACTCAAGTACAAAATGATCAGTCCAAGGATATTGTTTGGGAGCACAGCATTTTATACCAGGAAAGTTAGATATTATCATATCCAAGGTATGTCCTGCTTGGTGTGTTGGTCCACTATTACATTGTTTTAATCCTAGAAAGGATATATCAGTAAGGAAGGACAGTGTCTCACTATTAGTCTTCTCCTCACTATGAATGTTAAAATCCCCAAGTAGCAGGAATTCTTTATCTTGACACACATGGGGAGCTAGTGCTTCCACTAGCTGTTTGGACATATTTTTTAAGGGACCTGGTGGACGGTAGACTAAGGCTCCTTTCCTACTATATTTAGTGGAGGAACCGATCCTGAATATCAGCATTTCAAGAGTCGGATTACAACACTGATCAATGACCGATATGGAAATCTCCTTTTTAAATACAATTGCTATACCCCCACCAGTTTTTTGTGGTCGATCTAATCTGACAATTCTGTAACCCTCCGGTATTCCAAGAGTAATAGCGGGAGTGGAATGGGGTTTAAGCCAGGTCTCAGTTAAAAAACAGAGATCTGCTTTATGAGTGGAAATAAGATCCCAAACCTCAAAGGAATGTTTGACTAGAGATCTTACATTGCACAATAAAATATTTTAAATTTTTCCTCCCTGAGTCGGAGCTACAGGAGTGTTACTAGGGCGCTGTAGGAGGAAGAGTTTTTCTGTAGAAAATTGTTTTTGGCAAGACCTACACGAAAATGGCCCTTCAGGGAGACAATAGGGTGGAAACTTACAAGTAGATGTTAACAGATTACAACGTAAGTGTCGTAGGGACTGCGAGGAATAGATCCGCCTAGGGACCCTGGTGTCCACCGAAGGTTCCTCCATAGCCCCTAGCCACGTCCTGTCGCGGACGGGCGCAGACGGGCTTCTCTCTGGCGCGTCTCAGGCGCTTCGCTGCGCGCGACCGCTGCGCGCTTACTGTGATGAGGGGGCTAAATACCCTCAGGTACAGCAACTAGAGCGCTGACCGCTCTGTCAATGCGGAAGTGCGGAAGTGACCTGGCTCTGCCTGACCCGCCCTCCGCTCAACGGCACTGGTTGCCGAGTCGGACCGGGGCGGGCAGGACGGGAAATCGAGCCCAGGCTATGCACAAGTAACTTTTAATCATTTTACCACAATAGCGAGTAGCGCTTTTACTGCTGACAGAAGGAATTGAATATAAAATGCAACGCTAGTAAAATCCGTGCATTTAAAAACACATTATCAGTGACATACAAATTTTAAAATCATTTGCTGCAGAAGTCAATTTCAGGATACCTGGGCGTCAGCGGGTCGGGGAGACGCTCTCACAGTCCCCCTACCGCAGTGCACCGCCTGCTCCTCGCTGCCTAAATACCCTCAGGTACAGCAACTAGAGCGCTGACCGCTCTGTCAATGCGGAAGTGCGGAAGTGACCTGGCTCTGCCTGACCCGCCCTCCGCTCAACGGCACTGGTTGCCGAGTCGGACCGGGGCGGGCAGGACGGGAAATCGAGCCCAGGCTATGCACAAGTAACTTTTAATCGTTTTACCACAATAGCGAGTAGCGCTTTTACTGCTGACAGAAGGAATTGAATATAAAATGCAACGCTAGTAAAATCCGTGCATTTAAAAACACATTATCAGTGACATACAAATTTTAAAATCATTTGCTGCAGAAGTCAATTTCAGGATACCTGGGCGTCAGCGGGTCGGGGAGACGCTCTCACAGTCCCCCTACCGCAGTGCACCGCCTGCTCCTCGCTGCCTAAATACCCTCAGGTACAGCAACTAGAGCGCTGACCGCTCTGTCAATGCGGAAGTGCGGAAGTGACCTGGCTCTGCCTGACCCGCCCTCCGCTCAACGGCACTGGTTGCCGAGTCGGACCTGGGCGGGCAGGACGGGAAATCGAGCCCAGGCTATGCACAAGTAACTTTTAATCGTTTTACCACAATAGCGAGTAGCGCTTTTACTGCTGACAGAAGGAATTGAATATAAAATGCAACGCTAGTAAAATCCGTGCATTTAAAAACACATTATCAGTGACATACAAATTTTAAAATCATTTGCTGCAGAAGTCAATTTCAGGATACCTGGGCATCAGCGGGTCGGGGAGACGCTCTCACAGTCCCACAACAGTTACAACAACCAATTCAATAATTCCACCATCTATATACACATGCACTAATTCACCAACAGTTCTATATAGTCACTCATACATATATTCACTAATCATATGTAGTGATACACCTACACATCCTGTTACACACCGACAGTCATCCAAAAGTTATTCACACACATACTCACACATGCAAATAAATTATTGAACATCCATTTATTTGCATAAACAGCTATACACACACTACCACTTTACTTCTAAGGAAACTTACACATACTTACTCTCTTAAAAAATCACTTATAGAAACACATACTAATTTAAACAGGAACTCTTACAATCCCTCACTCTCACATATACTCACTTATATACATCAATATTCACATATACTAGATTAAAACATATGTAGTTACTGATAAAGACACTAATAAGACAGTCATCCACTCACTAACACAGACATATACACACTCATCCACCCATACAGTCCTGCACATATGCTGTCTTCAAAACACATACAAACAGAGACTCAGTCATTCTTGCATCTATGTACTAAGTAATACTCCCCCCAAAGCATGCAAACACTCATACTGATACTAAGAAAAACATCTAATAACCTATATACATACACATGTACCTACTCATCAACCCATGCAGCCACTTATACACAAAGTGAAACACTAATACATATATTTAAATATTTAAGCATTACTCACTAATATATGTATTCACTAAGATATTCAATAATATATACATATATAACACATATTTATTTTTCAGAAAGACACACATTCACTGGATGGTGTCATCAGTGATGTCATGAGTGATGTAATATGTGACGTCATCAGCAGTGCATTACACGCGCAAGTTATAGTGAGTCCAACTAACTATAACGTGGAATTTCATTGGTTTTATATCAGTAAAATTTCCAGCTAACTATAACTGGTGTCAAACCTATGGTTTTTTCAGTGAATATATATATATTACCTACTGGCGGTCGCCAGTAGGTATATATAGTTAGGATTTTTTCTCTATGGGATTTTTGAATATTCTACGTCTAATAACTTTGGCGTTTGTGGACGGAATTGGCTGAAATTTTCAGGAAAATGGAACATTTTGTTTCTGAGCAGCCTCTGAAAATTTGGGGGGGGGTTCGTCAAGGGGGGGCCGAGAAAAAACAGGGGGTCCCAAAACGCGTTTTCCCCATGTTAATTTCCATAGGGCGGTTGGCCTCACTTTTAGCCCGAACGGCTGAATGGATTTGCACAAAACTTGGCAAAATTGTAGGGACTGGTAGCCCGATGTGCCTTTGCTAGGTCTCAATATATGTGCTCCAGTGGATTTTGAGAAATTAACGTTCAAAAAAAGATATATATCTGTAAGCGCGCTCCGGGCAGCGCTCCGGTTCGCGTACTTGACGCGTAACGGAACTTCGCGTAGCGAAGCTGATTGGCTCTCCGGTGTCTGTCAACATTCTAAACAGTCCGGAGCGGCCGCCATCTTGTCTCTCGGTAGGATCGAGAGACAAGAGGAGGCCAAAACAAAGGGGGAAATGACCATAAGGGGGCATAGTAGATCCTCCCTGACCCCCTAGGTTTGATGTAGAGGCTTTAAAAGGGCCCCGCAGGGCAAAAAAAAAATATATATTTTTTTTTGCGTGGGGAGCGCCCGGTCCGCGAACCGGGAAGCGTTCTGGGGAGCGTACTATAAGGAAAAAAGAATGATAGACTTTTCAAATACTGTATGTTAATTGATTGTTGGTTTTGTTGATTATTTTTTAATTTCTTTATTTTTTAAGCAATTATTTATTATTGTGATTGTGTTTCAAAATTTAATAAACTTTCTAACATTTCACTGTCTGAAATGTCGTTATTTTCATTGAACATAGCTTGTAATCTCTGAGTGTGTAAAATGTCCTCATTTTGAAGGAGGTCATCTACTGCTTGCACACATTGCAGTAGTTCTTGGTCCCAAGTTTCATCCATAAATTCTATATATTTTGGATCAATTATTTCTTGGCTGCTCTCTTGCAGGACAATTTGAAATGAAACTTTGTGTTCGCCTTCCATTTGGCCTGAAATTTGGATAAAAAAAATATATATTAGTAGAGATAGGGCACTGTTGGGATTAATTTTAGATAGGCAGTTTTTATCAGTGAATTTATCTTTGGGCAGTGTATAGTATCAGATTGGAAGTAGGGATATAAAAAAGTGTATGTGATTTAATGTAAGTAAATTCATAATTATACAAGAGAAACCTAACTCCATCCATAACTATAACAGAGAAGTCTACCTAAATCTATAACTACTACAGAGGGATAGTATATAACTATCAGAAAAAGTTTACCATATTAACTTATAGTGCACAATATACTTCAGTTTTAAAAATAACAACTTACCTTTACAAAGAAGTTGAAGTGATTAGTGAAAATCCTATTGAAATGTACAACAAGAAGTAGTAGTCAAAATGGCTGTGTTTCCTTCTCTTCCTTTATATATATTCAGGTATATAACCAATCAAATGTCAGGTAAAAAAAGTAGAAAATGAAAGTAACATTTTCATTGGTTGTCAATTCAAACACTTCAGATGTGTTTTGTGAAGTAATTTACCTCACGGTATTTAGAGAGGTCTACAGGCTAAATGGCTAAATGGAATTTCAATCAAATTTGTGAAAATGATAGGGATTGGTATGTAGTATGAGCTAATCTATATTTGGTGAAAGTGTCTCCAGTCGTTTTTCTGTAAATTACTTTCCCACCTTTTTTTGATGGAGCGCTTCCCGGGGAACGCCCCGGTACGCGAACTGGCGAGCGCCCCGGTACGCGAACCTGAAGCGTTACGGGAGTCCACCATTTTGTGTTTCGGTCGAATTAAGATACAAGATGGAGGGCAAATCATGTTCAGAATGGGTAGAAGGGGGCACGGTAGACTTATCTTGATCCCCTAGGTTTTCTGAGGGTGGCTGAGGAGGCCCATATGTGCGAAAAAAAAACATTTTTTAAAAAAATTTCGCGAGGTTAGCTTCCGGTTCGCGTACCGGGTAGCGCCCCGGGGAGCGTACTTTGTTGAAAATTAGTGAAAAAAGTTGGAGTAAAATAATAATTGTGAGTGATCAGATGTAGGGTAGCCCTGAGAAGAGCTTTTGGGTTTATGGTACATTTAGGTACTTATAAGTAGGTACCAATGCACAGTCTTAAATTCAGAATGAAAATTCTGTTGCCCTCATCTGAGAAGTGAACTCCATCTCCTCTGTAGATATCTTGCATGTAGTAACGCAAGTTATTGTTGTACATGGAGCCCATTCCATGGTCTCTCATGTAAGCTGAAACAGATTTGTTTACATGCTTCCTCGACTTCTCAATTTGTGGACAAAATTGGTTCGACCACCTCCATTTCTGTCTTTGGCATATATTTGAATATACCAAGGCAGTTTGAGGAAAAAGTGCCATCAATTGCTCAAAGGTGTCCTTTAAAAGCATTTCCAGACCTACCCCAGTCAAAATGCCCAAATCATTACCTCCACAGTGCACAATTAAAAGGTCAGGTTTTGGCAAATGCATAAAGGTTTTCACCAATGGTATCAATTGGTGACATTTTAATCCTCTGTGGCCAAACCACTTAATTTCCACATCTTGTAAATTGAGGTTAGGTAAATGTCTGTTCTCAGCATACCTCTGAGCCCAATAGATGTAACTATGTCCAACAATCCAGACAGAAAACATGGTGAGAGAAGGTTCTGCTGCAGTCAGATGAAGTGTGGCAATGAAATGGCAGTTGAAAAAATAAGAGTTTAAAATGAAAAAAACTGTGGAGTTTCTGTGTTAATGAAGCAGTAACAGTGATTGGTGGATTTTGATTGCTGAAAACAGAAAGTTAGGGTGCATGGATGAGTTCTTTGAAAGATGTAATTTGAATGGTCAAGCAAAAATCATTTAATGAAAGATTGCACTGGATACGCAGGTGCACTGAGAGTTCAGAGTTCAATTGAAACATTGTTGTGTGAACTTGCAAACACCAGAGGTCTTCCAAGAGGTGGTTGCTATGCAAAAAAGGCAGAGAGGGCAGAGGGGGGAAGGGTTTTGATTTGAAAAAAGTGAGGCAAGAGTTTTGATTGGGTGACATGAGAGATATGTGTGATGAATTACAGCATTTCTCTACCATTGTTGGTTCCAGCCTCTGGTGTGCATACCTTTTGCTCTGCTAAAGACAAATTGGTGTGTTTCTGAGACTGTTTTGAAACTCATAAAGTATTTGCTAAGGTGAGAAAAGATTTATTTAATTTAGATAGAGAATAGTGTGCTTTAAGGAGAAAATTATGAAGAAAGTTGTGTTTTTAAAATGTTGCTTTGTCTCAAGTGTTTTACAAATAGATTTTGTTTCTTTGAGAAATTGTAATTGGAGAAAATGTGAAGTATTAGTACTGACAGGGTGTTTTTGTGCATAGGAGCTGTGCAGTGTTTTCAAATTATGACTTGAAAATCGTTTTTGAGGAAAAGCAATGCTTTTAAAATTTATGACAAGGACATAATGGTGTCTGCTTCTTTATAAGGCATTTGAGTGTCTCTGATGTTATTTTTCCCATTTTAATTTAAGACCTTTCCCCGTGGTGCAAATTCCTTGTAAATATGCTCGCACCTGTGCTTGGAAAATTTAGATTTTGATTGTTTGAGTTACATAGCCATGTTAAAAGTGACCCAAAAATGCTGCAAAGGCAATCAAAAAACGCTTTCATGTGTCTTAAGGACATTTTCAGTAATTTCCCTATGTGCAGTGTTTTCAAATTATGACTTGAAAATCGTTTTTGAGGTAAAGGAATGCTTTTAAAATTTATGACAAGGACATAATGGTGTCTGCTTCTTTATAAGGCATTTGAGTGTCTCTGATGTTATTTTTCCCATTTTAAATTAAAAGACCTTTCCCCGTGGTGCAAATTCCTTGTAAATATGCTCCCACCTGTGCTTGGCAAATTTAGATTTTGATTGTTTGAGTTACATAGCCATGTTAAAAGTGACCCAAAAATGCTGCAAAGGCAATCAAAAAACGCTTTCATGTGTCTTAAGGACATTTTCAGTCATTTCCCCATGTGCAGTGTTTTCAAATTAAGACTTGAAAATCGTTTTTGAGGAAAAGGAATGCTTTTAAAATTTATGACAAGGACATAATGGTGTATGCTTCTTTATAAGGCATTTGAGTGTCTCTGGTGTTTTTTTTCCCATTTTAATGTAAGACCTTTCCCCGTGGTGCAAATTCCTTGTAAATATGCTCCCACCTGTGCTTGGCAAATTTAGATTTTGATTGTTTGAGTTACATAGCCATGTTAAAAGTGACCCAAAAATACTGCAAAGGCAATCAAAAAACGATTTCATGTGTCTTAAGGACATTTTCAGTCATTTCCCCATGTGCAATGTTTTCAAATTAAGACTTGAAAATCGTTTTTGAGGAAAATGAATGCTTTTAAAATTTATGACAAGGACATAATGGTGTATGCTTCTTTATAAGGCATTTGAGTGTCTCTGGTGTTATTTTTCCCATTTTAATGTAAGACCTTTCCCCGTGGTGCAAATTCCTTGTAAATATGCTCGCACCTGTGCTTGGAAAATTTAGATTTTGATTGTTTAAGTTACATAGCCATGTGAAAAGTGACCCAAAAATGCTGCAAAGGCAATCAAAAAACGCTTTCATGTGTCTTAAGGACATTTTCAGTCATTTCCCCATGTGCAGTGTTTTCAAATTATGACTTGAAAATCGTTTTTGAGGTAAAGGAATGCTTTTAAAATGTATGACAAGGACATAATGGTGTCTGCTTCTTTATAAGGCATTTGAGTGTCTCTGATGCTATTTTTCCCATTTTAAATTAAAAGACCTTTCCCCGTGGTGCAAATTCCTTGTAAATATGCTCCCACCTGTACTTGGCAAATTTAGATTTTGATTGTTTGAGTTACATAGCCATGTTAAAAGTGACCCAAAAATGCTGCAAAGGCTTTAAAAAAACGCTTTCATGTGTCTTAAGGACATTTTAAGTCATTTCCCCATGAATGTAGGTAGGCCTCACCTTAAACAAACCTCTGGATAGGCCACACCTTATCGTCATCCTGAATTAATCATTTAAAATGCTAGGGACAGATTTATGATAGGTGTATGCCTCTTTTGCGCCACTGTGCGTCACTTTTGTGACGCAGTGGCGGTGCAAAAGATTTGCTATGTGGCGACAAAATTACAAATTGATGCATCTAGGCAGATGTGTCATGCTGTAAAAAAAACGTGCCACATGAAACCGATGCAGCAGTGATGCAAAAGATGCACCATGTTGCAAGACAGGCCTCACTTCATCTCCAACAAGATAAGAAGCTTAGGGATAGATTTATGATGACTGGTGCATCCCCAGGGATGTGCCAGTCATCCTGCGCCGCTGTTCCGCCACCCATGGTGCGCTGCATTTACAATGCGGCGCACCATGGGGCAAAAACGTCACAGATGCGTGACGCATCTGTGCCGTAAAGGTGGCGCATTGCTGGAGCTGCATCGCAAGTGCGATGCAGCTCCAGCAAGGCTCAGGGCTCAGGGGTGCCCCATCTCCATTTAATCTGCAACCCTGAGTAGGCCTCACCTTAAACAAACCTCTGGATAGGCCACACCTTATCGTCATCCTGAATCAATCATTTAACATGTTAGGGACAGATTTATGATAGTCGTGTGCCTCTTTTGTGCCGCTGTGCGTCACTTTTGTGACGCAGCGACGGTGCAAAAGATTTGCTATGTGGCGACATATTTAAAAATTGATGCATCTAGGCAGATGTGTCATGCTGTAAAGTCCTGTGCCACATGAAACCTGCGTCAGTTTTCATATAGGTGTTTTGTTGCAAGGTATGCATTAATTTGCAAGAAAGCCCTGTAAAACTAACACAGTGAAATTTAGAAGATTTCACTGACTCAGCTTTATAGCATTGCTGAATCAAATCATTACGCCTGTTTGAAACAGGCATAAGGAGTGATGCACCATGCAATGTGTGGCTTGCTCCTGTGCATTGCAGTAGACATGTTGCGCTTACGACGTGATTCCTGCAATGTGCTGCTTTTGCGGCACAGATGCGTGACGCATCTGTGCTGTTTTCACTCAATGGTGCTCCACATTGTAAATGCGGCACACCATGGGGGGCAGAGCAGCGGTGCACATTAACTGGTGCATCCCTGGGAATGCGTCAGTTAACATAAATCTGCCCCTTTACATTTAAGTATGAGCAGGGGACCAGAGTTGGTGAGGCTTATCCAAGGTTAAGAAGAGATGAGTCCTGTTCACTGAAAACTTGGACATAGGCCTTACCTCCTCAGCATCGCTGGTCATGGCTAAATAATAGCTGCAAAATGTTACTCTTGTTAAACAATTTTACTATTATAATCTCTGAGATTTGTCTCTTACTCTGCAACATCTCATTGTTGTTCTCTTTCTTTAAAGATAACGACAACATCAACCATGAGTGACAATCAGCAATCAGTTGATTATGACATTATCATTGAACTTGTAATTGAAACGTCAGTGGAAGTAGATCCATTGGATGATTTAAATTCTCGGGATGATGAAGAACATGATGAGGATGCCGATTTGTCAGAATTGTATGACATAGGTTGGGAAGCTGACGTGCTTGAGCCTATGGAACTATAAACATTTATTTTTAAAATTTATAATAAATGAAAAGTAAAAATGTAAACCGTTTGATTTATAATTAAAAAAACCTTCAAAAACAGGTTATGTCTAGTGTCTTCAATAAAATATTAAAATATGCTCATAAAATTAGATCAAAATCACATATAAAACAGTAGAGGTAAAATGAAGAAGAATTCTATTTCTTTTCTGCTATTTGTGTATTATATATTTGCCAAAGCACTAAAAAATGTTCTATGTAAAAAAGTCAAGTAGTGTGTTAAGTTTTTGATGACTGTTATTGATTTACTGTTTGGTAATAGTGGTTAATAACATTTTTTATTATATTTTACCACAGATTCAACTGCATATCATTTCAAGATTTCAGCATGCCAACAAAGGATAGACTTAAAAAGGCTGCAAAACGTCAAAGACAGCAGGTACATGAAATAATTCAGCAGTCCTCTACCAAAAAAACTTGTCAAGTCACCAAGAAAGCACCGGGTAAGAGCACAAAAACATTCAAGAAATATTTGTAGTAAAAAAAAATATTACTACAGAAAATGTTTCAATCCAGAAAAAGAGAAGCATTTTAAACGGAAAGGAAAGGCCATTCAAAAATGTTACTGCTAGAGCAAGAGATAACTCTGTGCATGATAGTAGAAGGAAACAACAGTTTAGGGACATTCGTAAACGAATGTTCCGCAACAGGATAATTGGCAATTTGTTAAAAAATATTAAGAAAGGTCAACAGAAAGTGGTTTTTTATAAGAGAAAAAAAAAAGTTGAGAAAGTTATTGATCAGGCATTTGAAATTAAACGTAAGTTATTTATTTTGATAATCAATAGAATTAGGAAGCTAAACAAGGCAATTTATGATTTCAAAAGAAATAGTAGATGGAAGAGAATAGTTAATCGTAGTAATTTTTGTGAAGTTTTTTCCGGAGAATGGATGCATAGTTCAAGTTGTGAGGCATTTTTTAATGAGGAGAGTTATTTCCAGGATAATGATTTGGTGCATGCAGAGACAGAAGAGGTGTTAGGTAATGAGGTTTTAGGAAGACGTCCTAAGGGTCCTGTGTACACCTGGAAGTGTAGTAGTATTTGCAGTGTGCGACAGGATTCCATCAATTTGCTTTGTGATTTTGTACGGACATTTAATAAGAAAAGTTTGAAGCAGAAAATGAAGTTGTTGCAAGAATTAGATCCTTGCAGAGTGAGAGAAGTGACAGGTTTGCATGGTCATTCACTGGCTTGTCTTTCCAGGAGAGTATGCCAGAGTGTTTTTCATCATTTCAGGATGCTAGCAGTGCATCATAATAAAGTGAGGAAATTAGTTAGAATGTTGTATTATGCTAAGAGTCCAGCAATTATGCTTAAACAATTATGCGCTGCTCTTTTGCATGGTTCTGAAATAGATGTGAAGAATATTTGTGAAGAAATTGAGTTTTGTTACTTTGGAAGTAAAGAGGAGAATGTTGAAATTGACCAAGAAGAAGAGGGTAATGTGGAAGATAGTGTACAGGTTTCCAGTACAGATAATTTTCAGAGGGAAATTGCGACGTTTCAGGTGAAATCAAGTGAGAGGCCTAATTTCACTTGTGTGTGTTGTCGACGCACTTATTATAAGAATCAGACTAAGTTAGTGGATTTATATGCAAAAAGTGAAAGGGAAAATAATAGTGAATGGAATGATTTCACAACATACTTGATGGTAGAAAATTGTTTTGATTCGGGATCGGATCAACGTGTGTGTACTTATTGTTATAACAAATTAAATCAAAACCAGATGCCTGCTAGAGCAGTTCATAATAATCTGGAATTGGTTGAGATTCCTTCTGAATTGAAGGATTTAAATACTTATGAATCTATTTTGATTCAAAGTATCCATCCCTTTCAGGCTATTGTAAGAATGGAGCCAAAGACAGGGAAATTGCCTCCATCAGATTTACAGAGAGGATTAAAGGGAAGAGTTGTTTATTTGCCTCTAGATTTGAAGAAAAACATTAACACAATTGGAGTAGAAAAAGTGGAAGAGGACCCTCTGGTTATCTTAGTTAATGGGGTTCCGACAAAGAATAAGAAAATATGGCAAGATTTAGTGGATGTTAGGAAAGTCAAAAAGGCAACATTGTATTTGAAAAAAAATAATAAGTACTATAAGAATATATATGTTGCAGAAGAGGAAGTATGTGACGAAGAGGATAGCGATTTGTGTGCTGGTCAAATTGAGAAATTAGAACCCTCTACTAGTGAAGAAATATATGAACATTATAGTGTTCATCCTTTGCATTCCAAGGAAGTCATGGGGAATGCTATTGAGTTGTTTCAAATGAAACAAGCCAAAGGGAGTCCCATTAGTGTTTGGGAGGAAAGTTTGGAAGCTCGGTGTTTCCCACAGCTTTTTCCAACAGGTCAGGGAGGAAGATATGATGAGCGACCTCATCAAATTCCTGCTTCTGAATACCGGACTTTGCGATTGTATGCAGGAGATGCTAGGTTTCGACAATGTATTCCCTATTTGTTTCATCTCCTGTTTGAAAGCGATCTGTCTGGACTGTCATATGCAGTGAACCACATCTTGAAAAGTGGTATACACATGCAAAACATCTCGGCAAGTGACTTTATGGATAAAGTCAATGTCCAAGACAGTATTTTGGATTCTCACCTGATTAATCTCATGGCGTGTCAGCGTGGTACTAATGAGTACTGGTACCGTCGTCATGGTGATTTAAAATGTATGCTGAGGAACTTAGGAACTCCCACATGGTTCCTCACTCTGAGCTGTGCCGAGTATGGCAGGGAAGACTTACTTGAATTTCTACGAGAGGCAAAAGGAAACATCGAAAACATCGAATTCAAGACACCCGGAGAACTGTGCTCTTTGGATCCAGTCAATGTATGCCGGTACTTCATTCATAGATTTGAAGCTATGATGTCTTTCATCATGAATAAGAAGAATCCACCTCTTGGAGAGGTGTTGGATTTCTTCTGGAGAAAGGAGTACCAAGCAAGAGGTGCTCCTCACATACATATGCTGTTGTGGATCAAGGATGCACCTAAATTTGGAACGGATCCAGAAGACTCAGTGATGAGTTTCATACAACAGTATTCTACGTGTGCTGTTCCAAACGCAAAGGAGAAGAAAAGCCTAAGAGAAAAAGTTCTACGTTTCCAAAGCCATCGTTGTGGAAAGTACTGTCGTCGTAAATTCCGAAACAAGGACAAGTTCTACACCAAATGTCGTTTCGGGTTTCCACGACCAGTGATTTCTAAAGGAAGAGTAAACAGTTTGATGTCTTCGCTGCGACATAATGTGATGAAGAAATCACCGAAAAACACATACAATTTGAAGAGGAACGAAGAGTCCAAGTACATCAACGACTACAACCCAGTGATTTTGTCCATGTGGAATGCTAACATGGATATACAGTTTGTGGCTGATAACTGTATGGCTGTGGCTCGGTATGTGACATCTTACATCACCAAAAAAGAGAAGACAGAATTGAAGGATATGTGGGAGGACATTTCCCATGAAAAGAGCCTCAGTAAGAAGTTGTACAGTTTCAGTCTGAAGATGTTGTCGCATCGAGAAATCGGAGCTTACGAATGTTCTGACCGGTTGTCTTCAGCAAGTCTCTATGCCAAATCTAGGAGTATCGTTTGGGCGAGTCTTGGTCTTGCTGCAACGCGTAATCGAGTTCTGAAACCTGTGCGGGAAATTGAGTATTTGGCGGAAAAGGAGCCAAACAGTACCGACATTTTGAAGAGCAACATGTTGGATACATATTATCCAAATCGAAGCAGTCACCTCGAGAATGTTTGTCTGTATGAGGTTCTTCAAAATTACATATTCAAGAGGAACATCAAAGAAGATACTGAGAAAGGAGTGTATGCTGTAATTGGAAGTGAGGGATGTCTGGTCAAGCAAAGAAAATGCCACTTGGTAAACCATCGAAAATTGAGTGGCGAATCTCCTGAAAAAAAGGAGTTTTTCTATTTAGCACTTTTGCAACTTTTCAAGCCTTGGCGTGCAGAAGAGGAACTGCTTGGAGATTTCCTCTGTTACGAAGACACTTTCACTGCCGCCAAGGAGACCATAGAATGTCCTGCTTTTCCCAAATATGTAGAAATGTTGAATGCGGAAATCGAGCAGGAAGCAACGATTGCAGCCGAGATTGCCAGAGACAGTTCTCAGGACAGTCAGAGTTCTGCTTCATTGAGTCAGGATCCACTAGGAGGACCTGTTATCGAAAATGAAGCTGCCACTGCCATGAATGAAGTGGAAAGAGCCATGGCACATGCTCAGGAGGATGCGGTTAACTTAGAAGACTTGGAAAGACAACTCAACGTTGAGCAGAGGAAAATATATGACGAAGTTACCATGCAAATTGATCATGGATTAAGTCATGAGAAGAAAGAGTGCTCATGTACGTCGTTGAAGCCTGTCCGACTGTACGTGAGTGGAGAAGCGGGAACTGGAAAAAGTTTCCTCATTAAAGCAATTTCATGTTATTTGCAGGAAAGGACTGAGTCATCGCTGTCTTGTGTTGTCACCGCTCCAACTGGACTGGCAGCACATAACATTAAAGGGATTATTTTACATCGTTTACTGATGCTGCCAGTGGAGAATGACAACAAATTACAATATCACAAGCTATCTGGAGATGCTTGTTGTGAAGTTTCAAGAATCTTGAGGAAAATGAAACTTCTTATCATTGACGAAGCAAGCATGGTTTCCAATGTCATGCTTGCCTTCGTGCATTTGAGAATGCAAGAAGTTCTCAAAACAGAGTATGATGTGTTATTTGGTGGCAAACACATCATTGTTTTCGGAGATCTTCTGCAGCTGACACCAGTGAAAGGGCAACCTGTGTTCAAAATGCTCACGCATGAAGATACCAGGAAGTGCCTAGGGAGCATTGGCAACGTCAATATATGGTTAAACTTCAATTATGCTGAACTGCATGAAAATATGCGTCAGGCGAAGGATGAAGTTTACAAGAATATTCTACAAGATGTTAGAATTGGAAAAGTGACCGAGCATGGGAAAGAAGCTTTACATGCACGATTACTGTCAAATTTATATCCAGAACAAGATGTTGTGCCTGAGAATATTTTTCAGCAAATTACTGAGAAGAAATCTGGAATATGTTTGATGCCAACTCTTGCAGAATGTGCCATCTTCAACAACAAAATGTTGCATTTAGAAAAGCAAGAGATTGTGAAACTGGAAGCTATTGACAGAGTAGAGCATATGGGATCAACAATTATTTTGTCTGAGAATTTGAAATCCAAATTGGATTCATTAGAGAAGACTATATCTAAAACTGCAGGTTTTGAAAAGACTCTGAATGTGTGCTTAAACTGCCGTATAATTTTAAGAAGGAATTTACATGTTGAAAGAGGTCTGGTAAATGGATCAATGGGTAATGTTGTTGATTTTGTGAAATACAGAAATAGAGATGGAATTGAATTTTTAAAAATTAAATTTGATGGCATTGAGGAAGTACAACTAATTGGTCGTTGTTCTGCTAGATTTTTGCTTGTAAAAGACTTATATGTTCGCCGTAAGCAGTTTCCTGTTTGCTTGGCATATGCGGTGACAATCCATAAATCGCAAGGTTTAAGTGTAGACAGTGCATTGGTGAATATTGGCAGTTCTGTGTTCAAGGAGGGTATGGCATATGTGGCATTGTCAAGAGTTAGAACTTTATCGGGATTGTACTTGATTGAGTGTGATGTCACAAACATTTGTGCGGATCTAGATTGTGTTAAGGAATACAATAGGTTGAGAAGAGAGTATGCGCCACATTTGCCTCAATATCCTTTGTTTGAGAAACGTGTGGTAGACCGGAAACGAAGAAATGTGACCAATACTAGGGAGGTTGTAGCAAAAAGACGAAAAGTCGATGAACCTGAAATTATAAGCAGAAACAAAAAGGATTCTGTTGAAGATGTTGTTGGTTTTCAATTTGAAAACAGTTCTGGTGTCAACTGCTATGCTAATGTAGTGGTTAATGTTTTGTTTTCTCTAGAAAATGTAAAAGAAGAGATTGTGGTCAATTCTGATCAAAGATTTTGCAGTTTGTTAAATTCTGTGTTAGAGAAATGTAGCACTGATAGAAGAAAAATAGAAAGTGTGTCTGAAATTCGAAATCTGTTAGACAGATGTTCAGGCCAAACACAATTCTCTCAAAATATTCAGCAAGATTGTCAGGAGTTTTTAATGTATATGCTTGATGTATTGCATGCTGAAGGTGTAGATGTAGATCACCTGTTTGGGCTTTCTTATCAATGGCAGCATGACTGCGAGAACTGTAGGGTATCAAGTACTACTAGTGTAGACTCAGAACGATTTATATATTTAACTTTGCCAGACAGTAAATCAGTCTCCTTTAATAAGCTAGTAAAAGCAGCTGATCACAACATGGAGTGTAGCCAATGTAAATCTGAATTGATGTCAGCATTATTTATACGAACATATGGCCAGTATGTCATTTTAATGTTCCAACGATGTAGGCCTGATGGAACAAAATTGACAACTTTAATAAAAAATGTTGTGGCTTCACAGTTGTCAATATCAGGAAGGACTTTTGTAACTGTAGCAATTATATATCATGACGGTCCTTCAATAACATCAGGACATTACACAGCTTATTTAAAGTCTAGAAATGGCTGGTCATTCTGCAATGATTCTGTTTTAATTTTCCCAAAAAAATTGCCGTATGACCTTAAAAATTGTTACCTGGTGTTTTTAAAACCAAAATTTTAGGGAAAGAATCTCGGGATGTGCTCTGAGGAATTTCAAGAAGTTCTAATGGCTCCTACACGATTTGGCCTTGAGGATAAGTGTAGTACAGAGACATAACTTCTTACCATAACACTGGACGTCATGGAAAAATAACTGCACTTTGAATGAGTTCAGAAAAACTATTTCTTTTTATAAGCTAATTTAAGCAGCCAATCAAAACATGGAGTAGAGGGAATGTAAGTCTGCAATGCTGTCTACTGTTTTATATTGCTTTGTGATTAAAAGTGATGTAGAGAATTAAATAATTGTAGTAGTCATAGAGGTAGTGTAAGTCTGTTTCATAGTAAGCAGTATCAGTGTCATAGGAAATGTAGAACATGAGTGAGCAAGAAGGGTAAGATATTAGTAGTCCAGGATTGTGAAAATGATCTTCAACATTTTAATTCTGAAAGTTGCGGAAATATAAAATGACGGGATTGGCTTACAAGAATTCCAAGAGTTATAAATGGCTCTTACACGATTTGGCCTTGTGGAAACGTGTGGTAGAGAGCGAGAAGTCATTTATTGTATGTAACATATTTTTCAAAACGATGGAGGTTTTCTTTCAGAAAGTGGCGGGCTGAAAGTAATAACAGCACAACAGAGTGTAAGCTGTTCATAGGACATCCTTCGACGTCATGGAAAGTAAGTTAACTTTAAGGAGTTCTGAATTCTGATTTGTTATGTTGTATGGGTTTTTTAAACACAATCATTTTGATTGTGTTTTTTTTCCCGCTGTTATATGATGAATACCTTCAAGTCACTGTTTTTAGTGAAATTTGATACATTCTGAGAACAGCAAAAATAAACCATTTAACATGTATAATTCATTCTGTACTGTTTGCATTTATGATGTACATTTAGAACTGTGTAGGAGGCATGGAGAAGGAGAGGCTTCTGTAAGTGTCAAAGTTGTTCCATACAGTGCTCACATTCTACGTAGTCTTTGATATGCTAGACTCCATCTGCACTATGAGATACCTAAGCAAAGGAAAGACAGGTGACGTGATTGTGAAATGAGCAAAAGAAATTGCACGTTTTTCATTTACATCACCTATGTTTCCTAAGTTTACGAATTACATTGTGCAGATGAAGTTTAGGTCTGTCCACGGACACAGAAGAGGTCTGGCCTTTGTTCAAGAGTAAAGTGGACTTGACTTACTTCATTGGTAGGCCTTCACATGTATTATCTCCTCTGTACTCTTCAACAACTCGAAATTTCATTTGGAACCCTGAGTAGGCCTCACCTGAAACAAACCTCTGGATAGGACACATCTTATTGGCATCCTGAAACAATTATTTAAAATGTTAAGGGCAATTTTATGATGGCTTTGCACCTCTTTTGCGCTGCCATTGCATCACTGTTGTGAGACAGCAGCAGTGCAAAAGATGCACCATGTTGCAAGATAGGCCTCACTTCATCTGCATCAAGATACTGTTAGTTTAAAATGTATATTTTTAGGACTGTGTAGGGGCATGGAGAAGCAGAGGCTTCTGTAAGTGTCAAAGTTGTTGAAAAACTGTTTGTCCTTCAATCTTTTCCCTTGTCTTTTCTAATTTTTAAATACATGTTTTAATATTTTTCAAATGTTTGTTCTCTCTTTCACAGATTGAAAGTATAAAAATTACAAGTGACTAAGTTAACGACAATTATAAGGTAAATGTTTTGTACTCTTTTCGTTACATTTCTATCACATTTAACTTCTATTAGTTTCACTACTTCATTTCTTTAACCCTCACGTTCCTGCCTTTGCAACATCCCTCAATCCTTTCTCTATTATTTACTTACTCTACTCCTTCCACTATTTTTGTCAGTCCCTCTCTTCTCATACTTCGTCACTCTTGTTCACTCACTCTGTCTCTATTAATCCTACTGTTTCTGACTGATCACTCTTTCACTACTTGTTCATTATGCTTTCTCTCTGTAGTTCAAGCACAGTAAGGGGCATATTATCAACACAGGCCATAAATTTATCAGTGTTTTTATCGGCAGAAAACTTCCGCAAAAGTGGCTTTAGCAGCAGTTTTCTTCCGGAAAAGCGGCTTTAGCTGCAGTTTTCTGCCAATAAAAGCAGTAATTATTGGCAGAAAACTGCAGCAAAAGTTTCTTTAGTGTCAGATTTCTGCTGATAAAAGCAGCAACATTTTAATCGCCTATGTTGATAATATACCCCTATGTTATTTACATTTCTTTGCTGTTTCAATCATTCCTTTTCTGTTACTTCTTCTTTTCTGCATTGTGTTTTTTCTCTCTGTTATTCCGATGTTTTAATCTTAATTTGATTATTCATTCACATTCTCTAAGAAACTCTTGTTTGTTATTCTTCTACTCTCTTTTTTTTCTCACTTCCTTATCTATTTTGTTTTTCACAATTATACTCTCTTAAATCTTTTCTTCAGTAAATTGATCTATTAAACAGTATCTCTACTTTACTCCCTATAGCTGTCTTTCTTTTAACATAACTGTCTGTTTCCTTCCCTTATAATTACTCTTCTTTTTTTTTAAAACATTTTTTTGGTTCGCTCCTGGTTCGCGTACCGGAGAGCGAAT
Source organism: Lissotriton helveticus (assembly GCF_964261635.1). Classification (NCBI taxonomy): domain Eukaryota; kingdom Metazoa; phylum Chordata; class Amphibia; order Caudata; family Salamandridae; genus Lissotriton; species Lissotriton helveticus. The sequence goes on from NC_136063.1 coordinate 947,003,231, forward strand.
GGGGAAGCGAACCAAAAGAAATAGAGGTTGGCAGAGTTCCAAATATTCTACCAATTTTTTTATAACGGGGAGGTAGTTCTGAAAAGAACTTTTTTTTATTGTTTTTGTTGTTTTATATTTTTTTTATTATTTTTCTGAACATTTTTTTACTTTTTTTGTATTTTCTGAACAGTTTTATATTTTTTTTGGTTTTTTTTGGGGGGGGGGAAAGAAAACGATTCATTGTAAAGGGCTCAACAAGAGCAACAAAAAAAAAGAATTTATTGTCTGGGGCGTTTCGGACAAACATGATTGTCGATAGCTCTGTTGATCAGAGTGATGCTACTTTCTCTGTAGCAAATGAACTGATTGCAATGCATGCACACTTGTTTTACTTCCCCGAATCTCATCTGTATATTTGGGACCAACTCCCTCGCCTCTGGTCCCGTCACTTCCTGCACAACTGATCTTCTGGCCATAGAAGGAGGATTATCTTGCTGGTCACGTAACTGCGCAGCACTGTAGTTGTTAGGATGCCACCTACTCATATGGCGATGCATCGTGTAATTCCCGTAACTGTACTTCTTCTCGGTGCCTCTGGACAGGCTTTCTTTACATATAAGGCAAGTTACGTACCGTGCATTGACTTTTTTTTGGCCCTGGGGATAAGTAAAAAATTGCCAAATATAATTTACTTTCACATGAGACCTCCTGGGCTCCTCATGCAAAAATTGCCTCTCTTGCTGCTCTTCCTCTTCTTCCTCTTCTTCCTCCTCTTGCTGAATGATAACTTCAGCAGGTGGTCCTCTCTTCCTTGGATGTGGTGGAGGTGGTGGGGAAGCACCAGCTGAAGCTACTAATGAAGCCATTGCTCACTAATCACAAAGGGTCTTTCTCTCACAAAGATGAAAGTCAGAGTGAGGAAAGAAGGAGGGGTTTTCATCATTTGGGAAAAACAATAGTTCTAAACCAATGAAAAGTGTTAGTTTTAGGTCACATGACCTAGTCTTACATCATTAGGAAACCAAAAGTGAAATGAACCAATGAAAAGTGTTATTACCGAGTCACATGACTTGTTGTGTTTACGTTACGCGCTTTGGGCCGCGTCCCGGATCGCTTCCGGGAAGCAGCGTTTCGCGCCTCGGTTCGCGTACCAGTTCGCTTCCGGTTACGCTACCTTGGCGCGTCATTTGACGTATTACGCGACAACGCGATACGTCACGCTGACGCGACGCGTCACGATGTTGTTTTGTAACGCAACAGTTGCGGAAACGGAACGTTTACCGGTTTGCGGACCGGGTCGCGGCACCAAATTGCGCTAACGGGAAGCTAACCGGTTCGCGTACCGGGAGCGAAACAAAAAGTATAATTAAAAAAAAAAGTATTAAAAACATGTAAAATATATTTTTTGATTTAAAGAAAAATACATTTTAAAGCTTTTGTTATTTGCTATTTGCTATTAAAAAACCATTGAAATTCACTGAAAAAACCATAGGTTATAGACCATATATAGTTAGGAATTAGCATTTACAAAACCTTGAAAATTCACTGAAAAAACCATAGGTTATAGACCATATATAGTTAGGAATTAGCATTTAAAAAACCTTATTTTACTCACACAAAACCATTGAAATTCCATATATAGTTAGATCGCGCACCCGCAATCCACTGCTGATGATGTCACATATTACATCTTTCATGACATGGTCAGTGACATCACTGATGACATCACTGATGACATCTCAAATGACATCACTGATGACATCACTGATGACATCTCATTTGACATCAATGACCACATCACTGATGATATCATTCATGTGACAATACAATGCATCTCCTCACATTTTAATATAACCTCTGTTACACCCAGTGTTAAATACAGAGTATAATTTTTGAAACCATTGACACACCAATACTAGTTACTACATATGCACTCACTGATTCCTATGTCTACACACACATTCACTCATTCACCCATACAATCATTCATACATACAATCACTCATCTTTACAACACTATCATATGCACTCATACACCTATACAGACACTCACACTCTGCCACTCATCCATGGAGTTACTCACACACCTAGTCAGTCCTGTAAAAAATCAATCACACTTCCATTTTCTAATCTATACACTTAAACATAGAGTACCTTACATTTTCAAACATATACTAACACATACTTACTCTCTTATACAATCATTGATACAAGTACACATTGATCTGCACAGAGTCACACATCTCGCAGCCAGCCACACACACACTCAGTCTCCCATACAAATACTTGGACAATCAATCAATAACCCATATAGTTACTCATATAGCTACTGATCAACACATGCAGCAGTTTACAGAACAACAGACATAATGATGCACAAATTAAGACAGTTTAGTCACTAACCCATGCACTCAGTGAGACACATTTAATCACTCACTCATACAGTCAGTCACGCACCTACTAAATCCTTCATCCAGACACTTAAACATCTACTCATTCTTCAATATGTAAAACATATTTAAACTTTACAGAAACACACAGTCACTGGATGATGTCATCAGTGATGTCATCAGTGATGTCATTTGAGATGTCATCAGTGATGTCATCAGTGATGTCACTGACCATGTCATGAATGATGTAATATGTGACATCATCAGCAGTGGATTGCGGGTGCGCGATATATAGTTAGTGCAACTAACTATATATGGAATTTCAATGGTTTTGTGTGAGTAAAATAAGGTTTTGTAAATGCTAATTCCTAACTATATATGGTCTATAACCTATGGTTTTTTCAGTGAATATATATATATATATATATATATGTATGTATATATATATATATATATGTATATATATGTATATATATATATATATATATATATATATATATATATATATATATATATATATATATATATATATATATATATATACGATATGATTTTCTTAGACCATGCCCCCAGCTATGCAAATTTATTCGTAGGCTGGTGGGAGGAGCAGGTAGCCTGGGCCCCTGAGAATGATGCATGGTCTGAGAAATTCATATTGTGGTACAGGTATATCTACAATTTATTTGTGGTGTGGAATGGCACTGTACATGAGGGAAAGGACACCTGAATAGTAACAACAACAATTTGAAATTCACTGACCAGATTAATTTGGTGGCAGCTAACTTCCTGGACCTGAAAGTAGAAATACAAGAGGGTAAGATCAATACCTCCCTATTCAGGAAACCGACAGCGGGCAATAGTAAGCTGCATGCATCCAGTAGCCATCCCCGCAACCTGATCAATAGTATCTCGTACGGGGAATTTCTTAGGTTGAAACGTAATTGCTCCATGAGGTGTGATTTTTACCTGGCTGCTAGAGCGAGTTACAACAGATTTCTAGCAAGAGGCTATAGTGCAGAACTTCTTACAACTACACTGTATAAGGTAGAACAAATACCAAGAAAGGACCTCTTTAAAAAGAAAGAGCAGAGAGGAGATGATGGGAGGTTTTGTATGATAACTACTTTCTCCCAAGATGCCAATTGGCTAAGGATGACAATGAAAAAACACTGGCACATTTTGAAAACTGACAATATCATCGGAGTCGATAAGCCAGCGGCCCCAATGATAACTTTCAGGAAAGCTCGATCCCTAAGAGACAGCATTGTGCATAGTCATCTAGAACCCATTTCCAAGAGAAAAGATCGTTGCAGGAAGCGAAAGGATTCTTCCCTTGTGGAAAATGTAAATCGTGCTCCTTTAGTAAACAAACTTTATCCTTTGATGTTAAAGGACTAAAGGAAGGAAGAAAAATCAATAAGTTCATGTCTTGCCAGACCACATTTGCAGTTTACTTCTTGAAATATCCGTGCGGTTTAAAGTACATAGGGAGCACGATTAACTGCGTAAAACTGAGAATCTTGGAGCACGTGCGCGCCATCACGAATAAGGATTTCACTTATCCGGTGGCTCGACACTTCTCCATCAAACATAAAAGTGATAGAAATCAGCTGCAGTACTTTTGCTTAGATTACAGAAACTACGAAGGTTGGAGTCTTGTTACATCGTGGACCTACAGACCAAGGCCCCAGGGGGGCTTAACAGCGGGGAAAAATTGGCAGTGCACTTAAGCATCTAGGGAGACAGTCCTCAAGAAGGCTTATGAACATTATGAAATGCTTTGTGTATATTATTTTCTTCTTTCTTCTTCTTTCTTTTCTCTGATTGAATCTAGGATGAGGATATGAATTTTGAACAACAGTTATATCATATTTTTGGATTTAACTTAGGATATTGTATATGAGAATACAGCAATCTTTTTAGTATTAACTATACAATTTGACATTGTCAAATGAAAAGAGTGTTATCACGTATGTCACGGGCTGAATGAAATACATTTGTATATATGAGAACAATAAGGGTGTGCAGGCAACCTGTATAGGTTGCCAGTGACGATCCACGGCAAGATTGATAATGTCACGATTGAATTTTATTTATACCTGTTAGTATAACATCATTATAAATTGGAGAATTTGATTTGATTTTATGAAATGTATTATGGTATAAACGTGACTTTTGGTTGAAATCAGTTGGAAATACTTCCAATATGGCGCATGCTATTTTGCTGGACGCCTAGAGTCCCCTTTCTGTTTTCACGATGTTAAGAATTAAAATGGCACCGCGCAGCGCGTTATGCTTTAACACCGAAGAAGGGAGTTACCCAAAACGCGTCTGTTTATGAATTAATAAAACACCGCTTTGCACAGATTCCCGCGACTGCTGCCTTCTTTTCCTGTGGATTGGGGAGATTTTGGCGCTTCTATATATATATTCACTGAAAAAACCATAGGTTTCACACACGTTATAGTTAGGAATTAGCAATTAAAAAACCATGCAAATTCATTGAAAAAACCATAGGTTTCACACATTTTATAGTTAGCTGAACATTTCTCTCATACAAAACCTTTGAAATTCCTCCGTTATAGTTAGCTCAGCTAACTATAACTTGCTAATTCCTAACAATAACGTGTGTGAAACCTATGTTTTTTTCAATGAATTTGCAAGGTTTTTAATTGCTAATTCCTAACTATAGCGTGTGTGAAACCTATGGTTTTTTCAGTGAATTTCAAAGGTTTTGTAAATGATAATTTATAAATGTATTATTATTATGTCTTTCTTTTTATACTAATTTCTTATATTTTTTATATAAATATTTATATTTATTTTATTTTTTAGATTATATTTAATATTCTTATTATAAAATATTAACAAAACTAAATTGCAAAGTAATTTTTGGATTAATTATTGCTTGACTTCGGTTGAAGTATAACACAGCTCCAGCAATGCTCTTGGGGCCCTATGCTCACAATTCTGTATAAATCCTTACACCTGCTTCAAGCATGTGCAAGGTTTTGACTAAGTATGGGCGAAATTTGCGAATTCGCGGTCTGCGAATTAGTGCGAAATTGCAAAAAAAGTCAGCGAGTTCGCGAATTTTCCCGCGAACCTACGGATTTTTGTGCCATTTGCACAAATATGTGACCACGTGTGCCTGTAACTTTGCCAGCGCGCCAAAAGGCGCCGAGGTCCCATGAGTGAGCTGGCCATTATAGTGGGGATGGGCGGGAAGATTTTTCATACCGCTAGTGTGTGGTGGACGGGGCCAAACGGGTGGGGCTTCTATGCGAGTTCACATGCATCTTGTTTATAAAGGGTCAGAGACCAAGCAGAGCAGCAGATGAGGAGAAAGCAGCCTCCTGGTCACAAGAGCTAAACGGGGATGGCGCTCGGGAAACTCATGGATGCAAAAATAAGTTTGGCACAGGACCCCAGAATCCTTCAGATGTCCAAGATAGCTCTGCTGCGCGTGTTGGTACAAAGCCATTCTGATCCTGCTCAGTGGCTTCAGGCCCATGCAGCTGCTGCTGCTGGACAATGTCCCATCTCATACTAAACTGCCCCGTACAGGCATATGCTGGCGCTGGTCAGTAGGGTGCAGTGGCATGCGGGTGCTCCACACCTGGTACATTCGCATACCGGTGCCAGGGGGGACACGTGTTTATTGGTGCTGTGTAGCAAGTTATGACTTTACATTTTGACTGCACCAGACGGTGGTACCACCTACACGGATCAGGAACATCCAGGCACCAGACTTCATGGTGCAAGAGCATAATGGTGCTGTGCGGTACGGGTATATATGTACTGGGGGTAGGGGGGCACTTAGTACAATGTGTGCTCACACCCAGAGGGCTCCCAGGCAATTGAGCACAAATGATTTTCACACTGAGAGGGCTCTGGGGCAGTCCAGCAGCACGGGGGGATCACACCCACTGGGCAGCTCAGCAGCGCGGGGGCTCACACCCACAGGGCTCCTGGGCAGTTTAGCAGCACCACCCTCTGGTTCATCACTGCCACCCTCTGGTTCATCACTGCCACCCTCTGGTTCACCACTGCCACCCTCTGGTTCATCACTGCCACCCTCTGGTTCACCACTGCCACCCTCTGGTTCACCACTGTAACCCTCTGGTTCATCACTGTCACCCTCTGGTTCATCACAGCACCCTCTGGTTCACCACTGTCACCCTCTGGTTCACCACTGCCACCCTCTGGTTCCCCACTGCAACCCTCTGGTTCATCACTGGGACCCTCTGGTTCGCCACTTCCACTCTCTGGATCATCACTGCCACCCTCTGGTTCATCACTGCCACCCTCTGGTTTGCCACTGCCACCCTCTGGATCATCAATGTCACCCTCTGATTCATCACTGCCACCCTCTGGTTCACGACTGCCACCCTCTGGTTCATCACTACCACCCTCCGGTTCATCACAGCACCCTCTGGTTCACCCCTGCCACCCTCTGGTTCATCACTGCCACCCTCTGGTTCATCACTGCCACCCTCTGGTTCACCACTGCCACCCTCTGGTTCACCACTGCCACCCTCTGGTTCATCGCAGCACCATCTGGTTCACCCCTGCCACCCTCTGGTTCATCACTGCCACCCTCTGGTTCATCACTGCCATCCTCTGGTTCACCACTGCCACCCTCTGGGTCACGACTGCTACCCTCTGGTTCATCACTGCCACCCTCTGGTTCATCACTGCCACCCTCTGGTTCATCACTGACACCCTCTGGTTCGCCACTGCCACCCTCCGGATCATCACTGCCACCCTCTGGTTCATCACTGCCACCCTCTGGTTTGCCACTGCCACCCTCTGGATCATCAATGTCACCCTCTGGTTCATCACTGCCACCCTCTGGTTCACCACTGCCACCCTCTGGTTCATCACTGCCACCCTCTGGTTCATCACAGCATCATCTGGTTCACCCCTGCCACCCTCTGGTTCATCACTGCCACCCTCTGGTTCATCACTGCCATCCTCTGGTTCACCACTGCCACCCTGTGGTTCATCACTGTCACCCTCTGGTTCACCACTGCCACCCTCTGGTTCACCCCTGCCACCACCTGGTTTACCACTATCACGCTCTGGTTCACCACTGTCACCCTCTGGTTCACCACTGTCACCCTCTGGTTCATCACTGCCACCCTCTGGTTCATCACTGCCACCCTCTGGTTCCCCACTGCCACCCTCTGGTTCACCCCTGCCACCCTCTGGTTCATCACTGCCACCCTCTGGTTCACCACTGCCACCCTCTGGTTCACCACTGCCACCCTCTGGTTCATCACAACACCCTTTGGTTCACCACTGCCCCCCTCTGGTTCACCACTGCCACCCTCTGGTTCATTACAGCACCCTCTGGTTCACTACTGCCACCCTCTGGTTCATCACTGCCACCCTCTTGTTCATCACTGCCACCCCCTGGTTCATCACTGCCACCCTCTGGTTCATCACTGCCACCCTCTGGTACACCACTGCCACCCTCAGGTTCATCACTGTCACCCTCTGGTTCATCACTGGCACCCTCTGGTTCATCACAGCACCCTCTGGTTCACCACTGCCACCCTCTGGTTCATCACTGCCACCCTCTGGTTCATCACAGCACCCTCTGGTTCACAACTGCACCTTCTGGTTCATCACAGCACCCTCTGGTTTACCACTGTAGATTATGGGGAGAAAGCACACCTGCCCAGCCTCAACCGGGGGCTGGTTAATGTGTTACTGCCTTTTAGCTTCAAGTCCGGCACCTGCTTCCTTATCTGTAAGTGCTTCCTGTTGTGGTTTAATTTTTGTGACAGCCTGGAGCATTGTGCCATACTTTGACCCTGCTTCGAGGGTCAAAGCAGGGTCAGAGAATAGTTGCAAGTAGGCAACAAGTCTGGAGGCGCCGCTCAGGAAGCACTTACAGGGTTACAGCAGGTGCCCAAGTTGAAGTTAATTTCTTTGTAACCATTTTGTAAATGGTTACAAAGAAATTAGCTTCAACTTGGGCACCGGCTGTAACCCTGTAAGTGCTTCATGTACTTCAATTTTTGAAAATCCATTGCACACGCGATTTCGCAGATTTTTCTGCAATTTCGTGAGATTCGCAGACCGCGAAATTGCAGAAAATCCACAAATTCCGCGAACGGAACGGATTTTACGCCCATGCACAGTTTTGACGCAGCATAAGCTCAAAAGTAACTGAATGAAATGTTATACATTTCACTCAGTCACTTTTAGGAGGCGTTGCTGCACCCCCTTCTGCACAGGAAAGCCTCTTCTGGCACAGGGCTTTACAATGTAATGCACCCTCCAGATGCGTCACATTGTTAATAGCACACACCATGGCACATCTTTTGCACCACCATTGTGTCACAAAAGTGACGGAACGGCTGTGTAAAAGAGGCACGAGGGGATTGTGAATCCGCCCCTAACACATACAAATTCACCCAGGCAGTTTCACCAGCAGCGCAAATTAAAGCATAGACTTGAACCATATATTTGTACATATGTTACATTCAAGTGCTTCGGACATACTACAGTATACTATAGGTAAACACCTTATAGATTTATGCTGTAGCACTTCCTTATAGTTCTGCACTTTCACATTCTCCATACACTAGTAATATATTCATTCATTCATTTATGAACTACACATTCATTCTGACAAAAATTTACACACTAGAAATATAGTTCTTTCTTTGACCAGTGGAGGTAGTTCTAAAAAGAACTGTTTTTTTTGTTTTGTATATTTTTTTGTGTTTTCTCAACAAATTCCAAGCTGAACAAAAGAATGAAAAAAAAACCTAATGTCGAGGACACCAATGATCCTGCATCCTGCGTTTTATCAGGTCCATAGACTGTTCCCCATAACACAAAAGTTTATTGCAGTAAATGCATACAATTTTAACTTTAGCAAAGTCAGAAACAATTTTTGGGTGTGGACTGCTTGCTGAAAATACTGCTGCAGCAGTTGATGTGCTTGGTGTAGCAGCAGGTGGGTTCTCGTGCAACTTGCGCCTTGCAGCTCGAGCAAAGTTGTTGGGGTGCAAGTTCTTCACGTGTCGCACCATATTTGCTGTGCCAAAGGAGTAATTTTTTACATGGATCACCCCTTGTAAGAGTTGTTTGGCAAATTTTACAGGTTATTTTTGGAGCATTAACCTTTTTTTGCCCTTCTGGAAAAGTAAAAAACTTCCAAATTAGAGCTTCTTTCCTCTTCTTTGGAGGTTCTTCAGGAATGAAATCTCCCTCTGAAGAACTGCTGGAAGATGAGTCCATTGCTCTTATTATGGTGATCTTCCTTCTATTTGAGAAGATTCTCAGAAGAAATACTTCTTCTTAGAAAGTCAAAGTCGAATAATTATAATGGGACGGAACTTTCAACAGTTGCAATAGGAAAAGTTACGAACCAATCAAATCTCTACTTTTAAAGTCACATGGCTTTGCGTACGCTTATGATGTGCTTGCGCAGCTCTTTCGATACGAGTACGCATGATGTTCTACCGCGATTTGTGTAATTGTTTTTAAAAGTAATATATGATTGTTAAAAGTATATAAAAAAATCATAGTCATCCCAAATGTCTGCCCTTAGTATCTACATTAAATACATAAATATATGTTTTAAACCAAGTAGAAACATTGCCGCCTTTTGCGTACAGAACGCTGTACATGACGTCACACGGAAGCTTTAATGCGACGGGTAACGTCAAAGCATATTCGTACCGTATGCGCGGGTACGCGCTGAGTATGATTAGCAGCACAAAGTATGGTGCGATCACCATCTCAGTGACAAATCAGAGCTCAGGGCACGCTAAGGAGAATGATTAGAAGTGGTCACTCATTGGAGATCCGATTCTTGGCCTGCCTCACGTTATAACACCGCCCCCATCTCTCTCTTTTGTTAATTGTTAGTGCACACACTCACACTTGCACATGCGCAGTGCACGCCCGCCCACACTCCCCACATGCCACCACCTAGCATGCTTGCTATCACTAAGCCTGGAAACTAATACATTAGCCAATGAGATGTCTCCCAAGACCATCATTCTTATACACCGTGAAAACTCTACCAATGAAGGCCCTGGGCTTGGTTTGGTCAGCCCCTGCGGTTCTCATATAATGCGGGCACTGATGTGAGCACGCTCTCTTTTGCCTGCCTGTGCTGCGGTGACAAACAGAGTGTCGTTATCGATTTTACTACGAACTGATTGCTCGAGCGGAGGCGGACTCCTGACACTCAACGTGGTGTCACTGCTGCTGCCGCCCAGCCACAATACCATAGGCGCGGAGGCGGCGGCGCCCGCACCCAAAACACCCCAGACTCAGCAAAACCGCAGCCTTTCAAAACACAACAAAACATGACAGAAGCAAAGGTAAGTTGTCTAAACATCAGCCTCCGCTGTAAATTGTATATGCATGATGCTATTTTTTTCTCCATCATATGGCTTTCCTACCCCTCAATGGTTTTAAATTGTATGCACATAGTATAAATGTTTCTTTCTGCGTCACGATGTATCCAGTTTCAGCAAGGCCTAGTCATGCCGCTAAAACCTGTGAATCTTAAAATAGAAGTTGGCACGAAAACTGGAATTGAAAAGACAAAGTTTATTAAGACCCCATGGGGTGGAACTACATTCAGACAATACCCTTCGGCAATGCATGAAGTAGCACACTGAACGTCTACTGTCTTGTTTTCGTCTGTCAGTTTCCTTGTGGTGAGTTGTTGGATACCGAGGCAGTAGCCTCATTACTCCACATTCATTTTGAATTTTTCCGTCGCTGTTTAGGCGCTTTGTTACAGTTGAGGTTGTATCACAGGGTCAGCTCAGTGATAGGCAGCGGGTAGCGTTCAATTGAGTTTGCAGAGTTGTCAGCATGTTTCCTCAAAGAGTCTCGTCTTTGTCTATCTAGTACCTTCTGATAATGTTCAGTTTTGGATGCCTGCTGAGGCGATTATGCCGTCAGACAGTGAAAGAGTTTTGGTTGCCTGCCGAGGCGATTATACCGTCAGGCAGTGATGAGTTTTGCGTACCTGCCGGGCATTTGCCTTCAGGCACTGATGAGTTTTGGGATGCTGCGTTGCTGTTTCAGTTTCACAAGGTTAGCGTTTCGATGGGCCGCAGGTAGCGGTCAAATGGGTTTGTAGAGATGTCTGCGAGTTTCCTGATCAGTGGGTTTTCTTTTTGATCCAATCCTTTGTAGAATGCCCTGTTGAGTTTGAGGAAATGGTCGTCCAACATCTCAATGCCTAGGTCTCTGTGGAGGTCTGCTGTTCGTGAGATCATAGAAGCACCAGCTGCAATCCGTAGGGCCTTGCTCTGTAGTCTCTGTAGGTCTTTCCGGAGCTGCGAGCGGCACTACTCCAAACTGGTGAAGCGTATGTCATAGTTGGTCGAATTATTGCGGTGATTGCTCGCACCTTGCTCTGCATGGGCATCGACTTGGTCTTCAGGAGTGGGTATAATGCAGCCATGTTGGCTGCTGCTTCCTGGCAGGTCTTCTCTATGTGGTTTCTCCAGCTGAGTTTAGAGTCCAGAGTCACCCCAAGGTAGGAAGGCACATGGTCCTTTTATACCCACACAGGGGTTTCGGAAAATAGGCGGCACAAACAGAAGAAGAATTCATGTACATATAAGGGTATTTTCGAAGCACATTAAAAAAGTGGAAGGAGCTGACAATTTAATCAGTTTGGAGTAAACACATCTCAACAATGGTTTATCAGAAACAGATGTGGCTCGATAGAGCATGCGCATATTTGATAGAAAGCAAAAAAAACTTGTTGTTAAGCAGAATACGTGAGCAAGTAGTCAGAGAGGTAGGACAAAGCACATGGCGAGTACGAGGCAATGGAAGGCATACAAAATGGTGGATAGTAATACAAAATGGCCTCTGAAAACAGGCAACATAACATTGAAAGGTGCATTAGCTTCAGCGAATGCTAACCTAATCGTTGTCAATTTATGACAACGAGGTCCTCCAGACCTCTATTTTTCAAAATTCTCCGTGCATAAATGTTACTTTCGTATTTTTGAACTGTCACGTGCTTTAGCCTGCATTCATATAAATTGTGCGTTCATAATAGAATTTTTTTTTTAATCCGTCACGTGACCCTCCCAGCTCTGTTTTGCTTTATTTTTGTGGAATATATGCTTTCTAGTTCATCGCATTTGCCCCCTCCTAATTCTCCCTTTAGTTTTAATATTTATTACTGCGTCACGTGACACTCCCAAGCCTGTATTCTTTTAAATGATGCGTACATGGTTGTAATAGTTATTGCTGCGTCATATGGCCCTCTCAGACCTCTATTTGAATTAATGTTTAAGAGTAGAATCGAGTAACGTTTAGAAGACTATGACAAATGGAAGATGTTTTTAAAACTTTTTCAAAGGAAGATTGTTTATTTTGAAAATATATTAATTAATATTCACTTTTTCGAATACTTGTAAGTCTAAACGAATGTAATTGGATTGTAATGTAAAGTTATTAATGATTGCATTTTAACTCTACAGGTACCTTTTGAGAAAATGGACATTCTTCTTAGTCCGACAAATACTGCCTGTCATTGGATACTTCTGGTAAGTGCAAGTTTTTCAACATTTATTAGTCCGTTTTCAAAGTTATTCTTGGAAAATATAGCTGGTTGTAATAGTTTAAACTATCTAAATTTTTTTATCAAATAATTTAATCGGTAATCTTTTTAAATAATTTTGTAATGTATCTAATGTAGACATCTGTACCGTAAAATTTAAACTCTCCATACTAAAAATCATATTTCTATAATATTTTCTATACACTTCCAAACCTTTTACAAAGACAATCGGTCATGATTCACGGAGTAAGAAAATTCAGACCTATCAAGAGTTTTTATTAAATAGAAGATTGCTTTTCCCTGCAAATATGTTCCTTATCTCTTTATTATAGCCTTATAGCCCGGCGTAGAGGGCTATACTGGGTATTAGAACATTGGAATGCTGGGAGCTCCATTGAAACCAGTGGAGTGCTCCGGGCTTATAATGGCTGGTATAAGCCTGGAGCTCCAACATTCCAATGTTTCTTTGTTCACAGCTCTGGCTGGGAACAAAGGCTTCAAGGACCCTGAGGGGATTCCAATCCCCTCATGCTCCCATAAGGCTTTGTTCTTTTTTGTTAGAGCATTCTACCCTCTAGTGGCTGAATGTTCTAATAGCCTTATAGCCCTTCGTAGCTGGGCTATTCCGGCTATTAAAGTCCCTCTCCCTTGTTAAACCCTCGCCTTCGGCTCGGGGCCTTTCACGCTGGAGAGGGCCTTTAATAGCCGGTATAGCCCTCTCCGGCGGGCTATAAGGCTGCATTAGGACTATGAAATACTGGTGTAAAAATATAATTCATTCTATTGTCAGATATCTACCTTGGTGACAATGGAATTACCACTACTTTTTAGACTACCATTGAACAATATTGTGTAGAGGAGAGGTGTTGCTTCTTGACCTTCAAAGAGGAAGATTTAAATGTATATTTCAACAGGTAAACAAAATAATTGCTCAATTTCAAAAAGAAAATTAAGTAGGATTGTTAGAGGAACTCTGGTCTAACTCTAAAAGGATTGTGCAAATCGTAACAGGTGAAAAAAAGTGTGTCTCAGCATTACTGTTTAAGATAATTTGGACACAAGACTAGACTGCAGAAGTGTGCAAATATCTAATTAGATATCTGGCATGTGATCATATGTTACTTAAAAACATACTTATGCACTTTTTATGCTGGATAGTGTTGCTTCTAAAAACCCTTTCACTGCTTTCCTCTATACCTTCAAAAACGATTTCATGGATTTACATGCATAGTCTTTCAGGTCTGTATATCTGTAATGTAAAACAATCGTACTTGTTTTTCTTTTGTCACTGACATATATAAACTCATCAGTCACTCCTATGTCAAGCTTTTACAATCCTGAATACTACGTTTTCTGTGAAAGGATGCCCATGCATAACAATGCTAAGTTTTCTTTAGCTGCATGCACACATGTAGTGTAACCTGTAAAACATTTTAAAATGCTACCCTCCCACTAGTTCTAAAGGCGGATGTAGAATTCAACGGTTCTTCACAAAATAGAATTGGACGTCACTAAGTACAAAGTGTTTCTGTATTATGAAAGCTCTAATCTGTCCCTTAAAGATTCCAGCAAAGTCCAGACACATACTAACTGAAACGCACCAACCATTAGTAACCTGTTAAATTTACCAAACAACTCTTTCAAGGTGTGATCAATCCAAAAAATCCTCCTTTGGCACAGCAAATATAGTGCAACACTTAAACAACTTGCACCCCAACAACTTTGCTTCACTGCAACACAGAGATTGCAGAACAACCCACTTGCTGCTGCATCAAGCACATCAACTACTGCAACAGCATCTTCAGCAAACAGTCCATATTCACATATTGATCTTCAATTTCGTAAACTTACATTTCTATGCATTTATTGCGAATAACTTTTGTGTTACACGAAACAGTCTATCAACCTCATACAAAACAACAAACAGAAGCGTCACTGTCCTTAACATTAGTTATTAGAGATTTATCAAACTTTTTTTGTTGTAAAAACTACCCCGTCCAAAGGCAGTGGAAAATTTGCACACTTGCTGCCTTTCTTGGCTGGAGTTATGAATTATTCTAAAATTAATTCAAATTCAAAATGCAGACCCTTTATTCAGCCTAATTTTATCACCCAGGCTTGATAATATGGTCCAGAGTGCGTAGTGTACAGCAGCTTCTCTGTAAAATCTACAATTACCTCCGAGCAATGACAACAGATAGGTTACAACAGTCTGACAAACAGATCCACAACCTCATTATGCCACTTTTGAATCACTTTTAACATGGGTAAAGTGACGCAAGGAGCTTGTAAATCTACGTCTGACTTTTCAAGAAAAAATCTCAACTCCAGACTCTGCGACTCAGTTTTAATGTTGTTTTGTCTCTCTTTCTCTCTCTCACTCTCTGTGACATCATTTCTCTTTCTCTCTTAAACTTAGAGACACTGCTGTGTGCTTGAACGTGTAGAAGAATTGTTGAAAATAAGTTGTGAATTCAACTGCCTGAAGTGTTTGGCCGCAAGGTTTATACAACGGTAAGCACAGAGGCCTAGACCTATAAAGCCTTCAATGCGGCACTATAACAAGTGAGATGTACCAGGTATACTGCACTCGTAAAACTGTAGTGTTACCTTTATTTGTGAAAGCAGAGAGGGCCATATTATCAAGCCTGGGCGATAAAATTATCGCCACTTTATCGGCAGGAAACTGCTACTAAAGTGGCGATAACGGGCTTGATAATATGCTCTATGGAATTCCAATCGAAGCTCATGTTAGAAGTCCTTCACATCTAACATGAGCTTTGATTGGAATTCCATAGAGCATATTATCAAGCCCATTATCGCCACTTTAGCAGCAGTTTCCTGCCGATAAAGTGGCGATAATTTTATCGCCCAGGCTTGATAATATTGCAGATAGGTTACAACAGTCTGACAAACAGATCCACAACCTTATTACGCCACTTTTGAGTCACTTTTAACATGGGTAAAGTGACGCAAGGAGCTTGTAAATCTACGTCTGACTTTTCAAGAAAAAATCTCAACTCCAGACTCTGCAACACAGTTTTAATGTTGTTTTCTCTCTCTCTCACTCTCTGTGAGATCATTTCTCTTTCTCTCTTAAACTTATAGACACTAGAAGAATTGTTGAAAATAAGTTGTGAATTCAACTGCCTGAAGTGTTTGGCCGCAAGGTTTATACAACGGTAAGCACAGAGGCCTAGATCTACAAAGCCTTCATAGCAATGCATTAGAAATAAGTCGGCATAACAGGCGTCAGTAACGCAGTAGACACTTCCATATAGACACCACTTGAACGTGGCACTATAACAGAACTGAAATGTACGAGGCACACTGCACTCGTAAAACCGTAGAGTTACCAAAACTTGTAATGCTTCAGCTCATTTACTCACATCTACATAATCCTAAACTCTAATTTTCTTTTTTTTGTTTTGCAGATTACCAATGGGACATCTTTTGGAGTCCATTTAACAATTTGTTTATAATATTGTTTGTTGTTAAAGTTATTTTTCAAGTTGCTTCTATTATAGTTATAATTGAGTTTCGTTTACATTTATTGTTTTAATAAAAGTTAATTTAAAAAAACGACATGGGGGAAGGGTATTACGGTCCACAATAAAAATAATGTTGAAATGAAATACTATAGTAAGATATTCAAGACTAGGATTGAAAACTACTGAGTTCTAAGTAACAGATATAATAAAAATAACGGTGAAAAACTACTAAAATGGCGGTGGACGGAGTACGTAATCAACGTTTGGCGCCTCGGCACTACCTTTCAAATAAATATAGAAAAAATATGATTATTAAAATATTACAAAAGTACAGCAGTGGATGACACACACGACCCGGGAAAAGAAAGCAACAAATTTACTACCTGAAATAAAGAAAGGTTTGCTTGTTGAACTTGAAGAAAAAGTAAAAAACGTGGGCTTTGAAACGAGGCTGCGCATGCGTAGAGAGTACAGCTGCTACACAAAAAAAGGAAAGTTTTACATACTATCATAGAAATGAAGGGGCATATTATCAACAAAAGGCGATACACTATCGCCGCTTTTATCGGCAGGAAACTGCCCATAAAGCGGCGATAATGGGCTTGAGAATAGGCCCTTGTAAATTCCCATAGCAGCCCAGGTTCTGATGTTAACCTGGGCTGCTATGGTTATTCACAAGGGCATATTATCTAGCCCATTATCGCCGCTTTATCGGCAGTTTCCTGTCGATAAAAGCGGCGATAATGTATCGCCTTTTGTTGATAATATGGCCCATTGCTCTTTTTTTGACCAGTAAACTTAGGTGCATATTATCAAGGACCGGTGTTAAAATTATCGCTGTTTTATTTGCAGGAAACTGCCGATAAAACGGCGATAATGAGCTTGATAATACGGCCCTGGTATTTCCCATAGAAGCTCATGTTAACACCAGAACATAGGCTTCTACGGGAATTAACAAGGACGTATTATCAAGCCCACCCTCCCAACATTAATAAAAAACCATAGGCCCTTGTAAATTCCCATAGCAGCCCAGGTTCTGATGTTAACCTGGGCTGCTATGGTTATTCACAAGGGCATATTATCAAGCCCATTATCGCCACTTTATCGGCAGTTTCCTGCCGATAAAAGCGGCGATAATGTATCGCCTTTTGTTGATAACATGGCCCATTGCTCTTTTTTTGACCAGTAAACTTAGGTGCATATTATCAAGGACCAGTGTTAAAATTATCGCTGTTTTATTGGCAGGAAACTGCCGATAAAATGGCGATAATGAGCTTGATAATACAGTCTTGTTATTTCTCATAGAAGCCCATGTTAACACCAGAACATAGGCTTCTATGGGAATTAACAAGGACGTATTTTCAAGCCCACCCTCCCAACATTAATAAAAAACCATAGGCCCTTGTAAATTCCCATAGAAGCCCAGGTTCTGATGTTAACCTGGGCTGCTATGGTTATTCACAAGGGCATATTATCAAGCCCATTATCGCCGCTTTATAGGCAGTTTCCTGCCGATAAAAGCGGCAATAATGTATCGCCTTTTGTTGATAATAGGGCCCATTGCTCTTTTTTTGACCAGTAAACTTAGGTGCATATTATCAAGGACTGGTGTTAAACGTATCGCCGTTTTATTGGCAGGAAACTGTCGATAAAACGGCAATAATGAGCTTGATAATACGGCCTTGTTATTTCCCATAGAAGCCCATGTCAACACCAAAACATAGGATTCTATGGGAAATAACAAGGACGTATTATCAAGCCCACCCTCTCAACATTAATAAAAAAAAACAGACAATGCAGGTACCCGGAGCTGGAAGGTCATTTTATATATGTCTACCCCAGAAAGGTGGCGTTCCCCGCGACGTGTACGGGGTGAGAGAGAGGGAGAGCTCAAAACATTTTTTTTTTTTTAAAAGACCCGAGGGGTGCCGCTACCCGAGACTGTGGGGAGTAGGACCGTACCCCCCCCCGCATACTTCAAAATAAAACCAGAGGAGTGCCGTTCCCAAGTGCTCCGGGCACCTTACAAGCCCCCATTATGCAAAAAAATTGCCCCCATAATCTCCTGATTATGGGAATATGGGACATGAATGGTTTCCAATAGATGTGTGTCCTTGCTGGTGCTTCACTTAGCAGAGGACCTAACTTTCATATTAACTGAAGGCAGAGGGGTGGTGGCATTAAGCATGATTGTTGACTCCTATGACATTCCTGGCAATTGCTGTTGCAGGTGTGACAGCTCTTGCAACAATTGAATAAGCAAAACTGGTGCAATGCTCAGATTTTTTATCACACGCTTTGATCCACATTGAAGGACATATAAGCCTGTGTTCATGATGGAAATAAGAAATCCGAAAGCACCACACCGCAATAGTAAACAATTGGATCAAACACTTTCAGGAGGACAAAATGAGTTGTCTGTTGTCTAATGCTAGTTTCTAGTCCTTTGCGACATGGATCCCTCAGACTACCCAAACCAATTAGTTCTTCAACTAGCACAGATTAATATGCTGCCATTGTGCCATATCTTGATTCCATACTCTGAAGGCCATGGAATTGAAAGGTTGAGAGGATAACAAAGATGCACGCTGGCCCTGCCCAAAAACTGACTGATGGCTATTATCAAACTGTACTAGAGATTCAAGAGCTGTAATAAATCAGAGGAGTTCCAAAGCAAATGTTTTGATTACAGATTTGAAGGAGAGAGCAAAAGTTGCTTGCTGCAAGATATCTTGCCTTCTGTTTTAGAGAAGTACACAAAAAGTAAAATGCTTAATCATTGCAATGTTATATGCTCAGTTAATTCATTGTGATGCACTGTATGCACCCAGGTGTTTGTGTATAATTGTGCTGACTATGCATATATACATATCACAAAATGCAAACTGAATTATAGTTGCCATCCTCTAATTGGTGCAAATTGCTGGCCAACTTAATATAACTCATTTTATCAATGTCAGAAAACTGTGTGTTTCAGGTAGACCTGGAAAAAGTCAACCGCATGACATGAAGGTTAAATTAGATGTTTGCAACACGTGCTTAACTCCCTGAACTATGTACCAAAAAAGGAGCTTCAGGTTATGAAAGTGTGGTCCTTCTTTCGAATTTAGCAGAGTAGCATATTCACCAAAAAGTGAAGGATTTTTCATCTGCTATATTTAGGTGGCCTATGACATTATGACAGCCTTAGGGCCTCATTACGAGTTTGGCAGCCCGATCGCCCGAGAACTGCCTATGCTCCGCCAGTATCCCACAGTTCTGGTTGTTTTTAGACCGCCGTATTATGAGCTGACCATGGTACCGGTGTTGTGGCTGCAGAGACCTTGCGACTTTGGTGAGTGTTTTCCCAAACATATTGATGCCTGTGTGAGCATTTCGACTATATGTGTGTTGAATGTGCACAGGTGCATGATACATGTGGATAAATACCCTCTACGTATTACCAGAATCGGACACATATGTGGTCAGTCCTGGCCATGGGTATATGGGGCAAAAAAGTCTCGCCGGTATCGCGTCACAAACAGGGTCATAATCCTCGGGGTGAAAATGCTGCTGTAAAGTGGGGACCTGAAGAAAGGGATCCACGTCATATTATGCCTTGTAGAACAAGAAAGGGGTGAGAACACCCCCCAATTTCTTTGATTTCCACCACCTTGAAGCAGGCTGTTGGACTGCTGCAGTCAGCTCCTAGGAAAGACAACTCGCAATACGGAGGGCGGTGGAACTTCCTGGTTCTGCCCTATGGACCTGTCCCCGAACGCGAGCCTGGGAGTCTGCTGGTGGTCCCCGCGGTTCAGCTGCGGTCTTTGGAAATGCAATCGGCCAGACCGCCGAGATTGCCACGGTTAGACAGCTGGTACATCAGTCCATGGACCGTCAAACTTGTAATAAGCCCTTAATGTGGCGGAAAGGACATTTGCACTTTTTTATGCTAAGGCAGGCCTGGAATATGTAAAAACTTTGAAAACCTTTGCCCTATAATATTTGGATTCCAAACATGATCTGCAGGCTACAGACAAATGTCTCTACAGACACACCAACCCTTTACTAATTGTTTGGATGATCCAAGTCTGTGACCACCTGTTAAACATAGATATTTGCAGCAACTAGAAAGGGCATTAATCTCCTTAGGTGTCATGTAGATTTATACTCTCAACGTTGCTTGATACATATATTTCTGCTGCAGATGTGTTAACCCCCTACGCCATCCTACAAGAACTTGGTTAGCAACTATAATAGGTAAGATCACTTAGTGGTTAATGATCCTACTGTGGAAAGTTGAGGATAAGATGAAGGTCAACAGGTCTTAACCTTTTTTGGGGGCAACTCAGACCCGGTTTTCTGCTGTGAATGAAGGCCGCTGAATTAACATTGCTAAAATACTCAAAGATGTTATAACACATGATATATAAAACCAAATACAGGTGTGGGTATGTGCAAATTCACTTGCATAGGTTAAAAAGATACCTCAGAAGCGCATGCAGCCATTGGACCTGAAACAAGGAGTATGCGAAAAACAGAGAGGGGTCTTTGATTGCATTGACATACAGCAAAATTAAAAAGGTGATGTGTACCCTCTTGTTTCAAGAAAAATTGGCATCCCTTCAACTGACCACAGATGAAACTAGTAGCAAACCTCAGCCTGTGCAGGTAAGAGAGGTGAGGCGGTCGTGACAGGTTGTGGGGGCATTTAACAGACAACCACGAGGAAAATCTTTATAAAAATTAATTTTCCCTCGCCGTCGTCTGTCGACATATCCCCCCACCCAGCCACACCGCTCTTACCTGCACGGGCCTCAGCTGCTAGTAGCAGCAGCTTCATCCTGAGGCTCTTCCCTCAAACATCATCTCTGACCCAATAGTATACAGAAAAAATAAGACATCCAAGAGCCAGGTGGTGAATGGGTTTTCCTCACCTGTGTATTACATGTACGCCTTTTGTTCTTGTATGTATGTGTGTATGCATGCAGGAATGTAATATTTCCATCGAGTGAACTTGGCCAAAAAGCAGGTTAGTGCTGTACATGGTCAAGTTTTCTTACCACCTCACTATGCCTGTAGACTTCAACCACTGGCGTAACGAAAAGTGAGGGGGCCTCCCTGCACGGTACTTAGGGGGGCCCCCTCCGGGCTCAATCAGGAGCTCTCCCGGCCAGAGTTCAGTGCCAAGGGGGTCCCTTAGAGCTACGCCCCTGACTTCAATTTTTCTCCAGCCAGCCAATGTTTTTAGGCTTCACCATCTAAGTATACTCCACTAACACAGCAAGACTCTATGCCCCCCCACCCCACGTGACCAAGTCAAGTAAAGCCTTGGATACATGCGAAAGCTTGCTTCCTTCTACACTGCTGCCACAATCAAGTGGTCCGCCAGGTCACTCCTGATTGACCAAGAAACATTCAAAGTATCGAAAGCAGATCATTAGAGATCTACAAAATCAACAATCTTTAAAAAAAATGCTTATAAAGTTTTAAAAAAAAGGTTTGTGTTTCTTTAATTTAAGATGGCATTCACATTGACATTGTTATGTGTAACATTTAGAACTAGCATTTTGGAGGTAATATTCCATTTGACAGTTAGCACACAAATTAACCACCACGGCCTTTTTTCAAACCATCTCGTGAAAATGTTCAGACGCATTACCGCTCTAGAAACAAATTACAGAGTGGAAATTTTCAATAGTTTCCCCCCATTTATGTTTTTGTATTTTTGTGTTTTTATTCGGCTCTTCTGCTGAGCTTCAGTCGTTCATTCATACCCACAACTGACTACCGCTGCTTGGGCTATCAAGTTTGTAGAGAACACTGCATAGAATGTTGCAGAGAAGCTCCAGTTGCTAAGGTTGAGAAAGGTCTCTACTTTAAGGTGAGGTGACTGCCCGCTGAGCGTAGGAGGTATGACCTATTTTAGCGAAATGGCGGTGGGAGCATAAAGACAGCAATAAATGGCGAGGGTGCTGCTAGCCTAGAGCAGGCTGCGACTAAATATAAAACGGGAGACAGCGTAGACAGCCCTCCAGAGAGCTGATACGCAGAGTTCAAAACAGCTTGTTGTGCAAAAAAAAAAGAAAAAAAGAATTGCTAAAATCTAATTCTGCCAAAACTATAACGAAAGTTCAAGCGTCAGGGTGCTCACTGTGGGAAACTGATCAAATGTGGAGCATAATGAAATTTTACTGCAAAATATCCTTCGCTGAATTTGGAAAGACAAATTATTAGCATTTTTAAACAATTTCAATATGTTTAATGGCTCAGAGTTAAACTGAAACTGTTCCGCTCACTGAATAAAGTGTTAAGTCTGTAAACAGGAGTCTTAAGTTACCCCAAGAGTACACTCATTTTAAATTTTACTTGAAAGCGGGATGTACGTTTATTACAATTTCAAACAAAATGCTAATGCCATTAAACAAATGAGGTTTAGGCAAATTAACTACATTTTAATATTCGCGAGGCCTATGATATAGGACATTGTGTTACGAAACATTGGCCAGAAGTATCAGTCGCAAGTGGGATTTTCATTGCTCTGAATCTCAGGAGAATATTTGTAATTAGTATCATTTGCCTAATACTTCAGGTTAATTAGAATATTTAATTGAATAGCTGTAATCTTCAGAGATGACTATATTATGATCAAATTAGCACCATCGCAGCACACGCTGATCACTGCTGCAGCCTGGCTCACTTCTGGTAAGCTATTCAGCCCTCTGGAGCGTTCAACAACATAAGAAGAAATCTGTTTCTTACACTTTTGAATTTTAATGATCCATTTGAACTCTGCCATCAACATTTAATTATTCTGGAAAAAAAAGTCCCGAGCATGACTCCCATATGGCATGTTGGCAAATACACTTGCCCACATTGGAGGAGACTGCGCCTCTCTCCGGCAGCTCTTCTCAGGAAATTTTAGCTGAACCTTTTATTCTCCTTTTCTGTTTTGTCAAATAGAAGGCTCTTTATTTCCGATTTTAATAGTGTTTGCAAATAGAGATCATACGTGGCGCCTCTAAGGAGGTTACTAGGATACTATTCAAACTTCTATTAGGGACAGATGAATTGATTTGTAGAATGCTCCAATGGTTTTAATCCTCTGATGTCTGATACGACTTTTTTTTTTGTATCGTCTCCACGTTCGAAGGAGTCAGGTGTTTTCACTGCTCAGCTTTGTACGCGCGTCATGCTACGTTGACTATACATATTGATACAATAATAGCGTATGCTTTAAAAGCACACAACAGAAGCGAGAATGTCGATTACCTTGGCCTGCCAATAATTAAATAAATAAATAAATAAAGTTAAAACATACATATATATAAATATATGTGCACATGCATAAATATATACACCCACACACACACACACACACACATATATATATATATATATATATATATATATATATATATATATATATATATATATATATATATATATATTTTATAGGATAGTGCATAGTTTATTTTCATGTTCCAATAGAAAAAGGGAATTTCAAAAACTTATTTTATCATCCTAACCGCCGCCATCCTCCGAATTCCACTGCTTCATCCTCTTTCAGTCAAACTTGATGTCACCAGACCAGAATGTCATTTATAAAAAGATTTTTTTTACGAAGCAGAACTGGGCCACCCTGGATATTGTTTAAACACTTAGATTATCCCGGGCTCTGGGACAGCTGGTTCCCATGGGCTCTGAGCTGCTGAGGTCACTGCAACACATTATGGCACGTGAGAAGCTTGATAAACATTGAAATTCAGCACTGCCACCGAGACATATGTCTATATTTTAATTCGTCTGCTAGAACACTAGCCGTTTGTGGGGCTGTCAACAAATATTGCTTTCGCTTAACCTAGGTCAGTGGAAATAAGTAATTTGTGGGCAGCACCAGCCTTCCATGTTGGGCCTCAGAATTTTATAGAATAACATTCGTTCAAAAGAATAAACAAGTGGAAAAAAATAACGAAACCATCATTTAAAGTTTTGTGTTTATGTGGTCAGTTCGTAAAAAATGAAGAAGCCTGCTTCCAAAGCTATTCTTGTGCTCAAATCTTTTCTTTTCTTTTACCGTCGTTAAGCTAGCTGAAACGTCACGACTCATAAATGTCGATTCATGATTGACATGATATAATAGTAGAATGATAGATTTACTCCTCAGACTCCCCTTTTAATTGCTAATGAACCACTTAAGTAAAACTTTGGAGCATATTAATCAGAGATTTTGCGTCTCCCTTGAGCTACTCTAGGGGGCCGCAGTATGACGCAAAACTTAGATTGAGATTGACCAAGCAATAGAAGGCCACCTTGAGGCCCAGGGTAGTTTGGTGAATCTGGGGTAACGCAAGGCAGTGCAAGTCTCAGACTTGCATTACTCTGCTCCATGGATTTTGGCACATTGCCAGATTTAGCATCAGTGGTAGACCTAGGATAGCATAACAAATCTATGGCTTCCCAGGGGAGGTGTAAGGAGGAGAAATATATTTATTTCTTCTCATTTTTTCTCTTTCTACATGAGCTGCATTCTGCAGCACGCATAGAGAGAGGAAAACGTCTTAAAAGATTGTTTTTGTGCAACAACGATCCCGTCTGAAATGCAGGCACCCTGACAGGTAGAACACATTAATAAAGTTATGTGGTGATTCTACTTAGCCACTTTTAACCTCACTTATCCACACCTTACACAGCGCTGCTCACCTTACTACACCCTACATCTCATCTATGGGATTATCATCCTTCTCTTAAAACATCTCTAAGCTCCTTCTTTAACATCAAAGTAGCAGCTTCCAGTGTTGACCAGGTTTTCAGCACTGGTAAGGAGGACCCATATGATGAAGCATGTCACCTTCGGGTGAGTGAGGGTTCCTATCCTTAAGGGATGTCTTCCCCTGCACTTTAATTCAATATTTCTTTAGTAGATTGATTTTGAGAGAGACACCGATTTGTTTGTACACACATGTTTCAAAAGACTATAGGGGTATCATTAGGTATTGAGACCCTTGCAGCATGGCCAAGTATGCCTGGCTTGGTGCTGGGCAGTACATAGTGTACCAGTGCAAGGAGAGGACGGGAATGCACCATATAATGCATAATATGGTGCTTTCCTGCCTGTAGCCTCTAGCTGGACACATTCTAGTGTTTGTTCCAGCCACTCCTACAAGGGCTAGCTTGTACTCCCACCCCACACCTACCCAACACAGCCATCACAAGTGAAGTGTTCCTGCTAATAAAAGGGTCTGAGAGCTTGAGCTCGTGGTCAGTTTGAGTACTCTACTAAAGGGGTTCCTGTCAATCATGTATTAGCATGTTGGCCTAGGACCCACAACATTGGTGATGAGCGGGTCAGTTCCCGCGTGTCAGCTGGCAGCAGGGTTTCAGTTTGTTGTGGGTGGAGGAGTGGCCAGAGTCTGCGGCTCACCCCGCACCTATTGCCAGCTGGATGTCAATGGGTACAGGGTGAGAAGAAGGTCACCTAGTGCACGCACCAGCTTCCTCCTGCGAGTCCTCTGCAGCCATTTTGCTGACCGGCCCTGCAGCATGAGATCAGTGGAAAAATGCAATGAGGGAAGTGTCACAGCTAGCATCGTGCTCGAGGTGCCTCCATGCTGCCAACCCACCTGCAAGAGGCCTCCTCCTTTCCGATAGTGCCTGCGTGTGCAGAAGGTAGACTGCACAGACATTGAAGTGGGCGAATCACCTGCTGGTGAGAAGAATGGGCAGATCTAAACAGAAGTATGGGCCGCCTGTGCAGCCAGATACATATCCCATCCTGAGGTTCCTCCTACTTGCTGGAGTGTCCATCAGCGGTCCCATATGCAATCAGCCATCCCAGAGGGAAAGGAGCGAGCAACGCCCTCAAGGTGCATGACTGTTATCTGTAGAGGTAGCGGCTGTAGGCCGCCTGTCATCTTGTTTGCCCACATAGAAGTGCCATAAGTAGAAGCACCATTAACAGATAAGGGAGAGAATGCTGAAAAAATCAAAAATTCACCCCAGTCACAGATCGGGGTTTAAACCATTGCTTTTTTGCATGCCACACCATTCCAGTTTAGACCCAGCAATATGCAAATCAGTCCTGACCCACATCCCCATGGGTACAGTCGAGCCCGAACTGCCAGGACAGGTCCTTTGTTGACCAGAAACAGGAATCCTGGGACAGGTTTTGGGGTATCACCCCTCATGAACAAGGCTAGTCTGAATCTGGTGGCGTAGTGAGCACGGGACCCACATCTGGTCATATGGACAAATGCAAAAAGAACAAATGATGGGCGGAAGGCAGAACAAATCAAACATTCAACCCCAGTCACAGATCAGGGTTAAACCTATTGTGAGTAAAGCACCAGCAGCGGGGGTAGCCCTGCTCTGGCATCTGCAGCAACTGTTCAGGCGCGCAGCAGGAGGAAAGACTGCCACAGCCAGTAAAGAATAGCACTGCAGTGCCTCCTAGTGGCCGGTTGACAACAAAACGGCCCACAGCACTAGGAAGGCTGCCATGGCCTGCAGTCAAAATTAAGGTAGAGCCAGCTTCATTCCCTTCCACGGAAAAAAAGAGAAAAAAAGAGAAAAAAACGCTCCCATGAGCACTGTAAGGCCTTGTCATTATCAAATTGGAATAATAGAGACCAGCATTGCCTTTGCCCAGGCAGCAAGCATAGAGACAATCCTGGAAGGAACCCAGGATGGGTGCTGAGGGTATTGCATGCCCCTTGGGGACTGCCTGCTTTCCCAGTGCAGCACTGAGCGAGGGGTGTGCTTCAGGACACACCAGGCACCCTCTACCTGCAATGAAGGAGCGGCAAGCATCAGAAGGTAGAGAGGCCACCCAGTACTCTCGTGACAGTGCTCTATGCAGCCACAACAAAAGACTGTTCAAGAAGAGAACCACACGCATCCTGTGGGCTGCCTAGTGTTAGAGGGGAGAAACTGTGAACCTCTGAAGAGAGAGATAACTAAGAAGGCTGCCCCAGCCAAGAGTTCAGTGGAAGCCAAGGCTGTGATGGCTTAATTAGATAAGAACATCCCAGCCAAGGTAGCGAAGCCACAGGCAGCCCAGCACAAAGCAGCACAACCTAAGAAGGAAGCGCCCATGAGGAAGAAAGGAAGCACAGCAGCAGAGTAGGGTGTTACCACCTCTTGGCCCTGCTCATCATTCTCTGAGTACTGCCAGTGACCAAGGCTGAAGGCGCATGGGACAGACAGCAAAGGCCACACTTGGACAGGGAAGGACCCCGGTGGGTGAAGAAAGCAGATCATGCCCCCTATTGGCAAACAGCCACCACCTCAAGAGAGGAATGGGCACGCAAGGTGTCAGATAAAGGCTCCAGCAGAGAGACAGAAAATTAGCCTTACCAATGCCTGACAGGACAGCAGCTCACTGCAAAAGGTGAGTGACTGAGAGCATGAAGTTAGAGGTGCACCGAGGGAATCTGACAGCAAGGGAGCCCTGGCAGGGAGATTCCTCAGAGGGTGATAGATAATGCTGCATTAAAAAAGCCATGACAGCCGGCTGCTTCAGCACTTAATGGCTACTGTTGGCCAGCCACAGAGAAAGTTACCCAGAGTGACTGACCCTGCCAAGCACGCCTAAACCTATGCAGGACCCAGTGCCATGACGGTATAGTTTTGAGCCAAAAGTAGTACGCCCTCGAGTGAAGAAAAGATGTAGACATACAGGGAGCGAGCTGAGGGCACCCTCAGAGACAATGCCAGCTACAGAAAACCCCTAGTTGCCTACCAGGTGCCTGCAAGAAAAGCGCTGCAGCTGGTGCCATGAAGAGGAATACTGGCACTGCTCCAGACCACAAGATAAGCAAGGAGCTGCCTACCATCTGCTGTGACACACACAGGCCCAGCATTAACAGTGATCCCCAGAGACAAGAAGGGAGGAAAGGCCTAGTTTGGTCTGACTGCAGCAAGGACAGCATCTACACCCTAACTGCACAAGCAGTGGGCCAGAGACTGCTCAGGGAGTGTCATCCCTACAGTGCCTTATGGCTGAGTTGCTCACTAACCCATTACAGGATGAGGAGAGTTGCACATTACACAGTGGCAAGCTGCTACCACCACAACTGAAAGGAAACCCTCATCTCCCATGGCGATCCTGAGTTGCACCCAGAATACCTTTTCAATGAGAAAAAGGAATAGAAGAGGCTGCTGGACCTGCGAGTTGTCCAAGGTAAGATAAGATGCGCAGTTCAATTAATGCAATGAAGGTGGTAGGAGGTCCCCGTGAGGAGAATTGACAACATGTGGTCCGATACCATCTTTCACAGGGATTACAGAGTGAAGAGACAGAGGACACAGACCACTACTGGAGAGTGCCCCCACAGACACAAGACATCCACGGAAGCAGAGCAACGTCCCTGGAGACAGCTAATCAGAGAACCAAACATAAGCAGCAAGCAAGCTCGAACCAAGTCTCTGCTCTACGCTTCCCAGTGTGACTGTCACTTCTCAAGTGTCAGCCGCTTGAGACTGATGCCATCCATGCTTGCAACTGCACATGGTAAGGTAGAACAGCAGCATCAGCAAAGGCATTGAGTGATGTTTCTTCAAAGTTCCTCCATTCATCCTCACTCCAAGTCAGTCATTGCCACCTGTCTCAAGCAACTGGAAGTCTCACCTGCATTGTCCTAAGACTGGTGAACAAAGAGGGGCCCCGTTGGCCAACTCAGTAGATGGTGCAAGGTGCTGCAGCCAGAAGAAATAATGGAAGTATGACCTGTTGGTCTACACTAAGACCCTACCTGACGACCAACCAAGTTCAGGAGGGAAAATCGTGGGAGGCCAGGTCTGGAAGGCACGCTCAAGTAGGTTTGATTTGCTGATCGAGCACATCCAGATGCACAAACATCAATGAGGATGACCTGGTTACAGCACAGCGGGAGATCCGAGAGTAAGCTGCAATCATGCACAAACGGAGTCACTGCTAAATGCTTCCCAGCGTCTTCATCGAGATGCAGTCACCGACGACTCAGCAAAGCAAAAGCATCCCGAAACAAGGATGCAGATGCCTCCCCAAAGAAAGAACAGAAACACCTAGCCACCATCACTCCAGGGGGTCGAAGATCCAAGAAACTAGGCCTGCAACCACAAAGGCAAGTCGTCCCCATCTGTCGACCATGTTCACCACATGGCTGGTACTCCTACCATTCCAGCCCATGTTGTGTGTTAACACCATCCCCCCTGGAGCCCCATATAAAAAGACTGAAGTCCTGTACCATTGCCATACCAATTAACAAGAAGCATCAGTGACAATCTAAAGAACCAGTGACTACCTGTGCACCTGGCTTGCATCTTGATCCCAGTAGTGAGAGAACATCCTGATGAGGGCACATCCACCCCTTGAGTTGCATGAGTGACTAAGCAGTGGCTCCAAGTGGTCTTACCGCTGCCCAGACGCAGATGCAACTGCAGCCCCAACACACCCGATAAGCAGTCCTGTGGCAAACCAGCTAAGGGGCCAACCCCAAGCACGGGAGATAGACTCAACTTTGCCCCACTGACAATTCCAGGATATATCCAGGTCATGTAATGGAGACAGGTCACTGCACACCAAAGCCGTATTCAGTTGATCAAGCAACACCATTGTTAAACTTCACAATGGACTCTGACTATGCTCCTGAAGCTCCCTGTTTCTGAACTGTTGAAACTTACCAAACATCATCTTCAACGTCAGTGGACTGGACCAACTACAGCCTAAGGACATGTTTCCAGTTGGTATGCTGACATAGTAACCTTGACGTCTCCAAGCCAGCGTTTGTGTCCTGAGTCCGTCAGGTTAAAATATGAATGCAAGCAGAGATTTCCAGGTGCAGTATGTTTTTATCAGCACACATGTCCTCCGCTGTACCATTGATCTGACTTCAGAGACTGATGGATCAAGGTGTGGTATACAGTTTATTCTTTTTTTTATTTTCACAGGTTGGATTAGTTTTGTTTTGCTTTGCAATAAAATTTGGTAGAAATGTAGTGTCATAATGGACACATTCTAGTGTTTGTACCAGCCACTCCCATGAGGGTTCACTTGTACTCCCACCCCATATTTATTCAACACAGGCATCACAAGTGTACCTTTACAACGCTGTCATTACAGCGCAACATCTTTTACATCGCATTCCACTACAACGCAGCCATTACATCGCATGTCACTACAATGCATGTCATTACAACACATGTCACTACAACGCATGCCATTACAACGCAACATAAGGTAATAAATGGGGAATAGTAATTTTTACCCCTACACTATCCAACACTTACCCTACTGTTGCACTCACTGGAGTGGGAATAGTAATTTTACCCCTACACTATCCAACACTTACCCTACTGTTGCACTCACTGGAGCGGAAATAGTAATTTTTACCCCCTACACTATCCAACATTTACCCTACTTTTGCCCTAAAAGTAATATGCGTCTTAATGGTATGCGTTTTAATGGAATGCGTTGTAAATGGAGTTTCTAAAAATGAGTTGTGATGGCATGCAATGTAAAATCATGCGTTGTAATGGATGTGGCGATGTAAAAACTGCATTGTAAAGGCATGCGTTCCGAACAATATGAGCCTTTATATTTATATAGGTGTACTGCTATAATTCTTCATCATACGCCAATTGATTTCTCATAGTATAGCTAGAGCCTGATTCAAAAAGCTATGCTTATGATCAAAATGGCATCATTTAGTCATGTCAGTTATTCACAAATGGATACCTCGCAGGCGTAAATGGTTTTTCTACAAGGAAAATGTGTACCTTGAATGTGTATAACTACATGGTGGTAAACACCATTCAGTGGCCAAGAACTCGACAAATCAAAGTATGGTGTTACTTGAAAGTTTAAAACGGTCACAAACGTGTGAGTTTGTTGGTGTTTGCAAACTCCCCAAAGACCCCTTACCAATCTGGATGCTGTAAGAGATATATTTATTCCAGCAAAAGCCTTTTTAGGGTGAGAAGGGAATGGACCCATCTCAGATTTCAAGGGGTTATTGTGAAACAGGTTTCTGCATGGGTAAAAATCATTTGTCCATAAAAAGAAAATCAAGGAAGAAAATGCATTTGCATAGTGGGCTTCCTTTCCACAACGTGGTGCTGGGTTTAAAAATATGCACTGGTAAAATAAATGATGTTACATGACATTCCCAGTAGTACACATGGAAGCGGTAACAGGTGCAGCTTTCTATGTATATAACTGGGAATGTATGTGAGTTCCTAAACTGAGTGTGAGTACTGGTTTTATTCGAAACATTTTGAATCAGGCCTGCACAGTTTGTTGAAACATATATTGCAGATTTTCTCTTATCTAGAAACATTTTGTTCTAATTGAGCAACTCCTTTCTCTAGACCCACACAAAATACGGGAATCATGGATGCAATTTATCACCCTAACTATGAAGTTTATCTATGCAACTAGTTTAAAAAGTGCATTGTTTGTGTATGTGGTATCTATGTTATGTATCAAGCAAGAAAGAGAGGAAAAGAATGTGCTGGTTCACCTCCCATAATAATGTAAGCAAAAATCAATGGGAACTAGCTATGGGATAGAAGCTCCATGTTTATATTGCGGAAAAAACATTGTTTTTTTATGAAGATCCTCCCCCACCAACCTAGTTGGTGGCATGCTTTATCATCGGGTCCAACCCCAGGTGCTGAATCCACCTAGGGTGTGCTTCAACGCCTCATTGTAGTGGAGCAGGTTGTGTACAGTGAGTGTGTAGTGAAAGTGGAACGTATGTAAGTTAAAAACTGTCCGAAGGGTCCCAAGATTGGAAACATTTTAATACCTGGCCCTTGGCAGTATCAAAAACAGAGAGGTGGATATTTGTGGAGGTAAATGTGGTCTCCAATATCCTGTGCGGTCTACATGTTTCAGCCAGGTCTCAGGATTGTGCTGGCTTTCGTCAGGACCTATGTGAGTGAAAAACTAGTGTTGGTCAAAAAATATATTTTGTGTGTTTAAGACCCAAATGTGTTGCATGTGCTAAGGTGTGGTAACTTGAAGAGAATATATTCCTCTAATAGCACAATACCTGTTTGGGAGGAAGAGTAGACAAACAGAAACATACAAACATAAACATTTAGGAACTGCAGGTTTCATTTTCCACATTCAATCATGTGACTGAGTTGACGTTGTGTCTGTACACTATGCAATAAATGAGCGGGAGTGAAACGGATCGTGACGTTTGTGGAGAAGTAGCTATTTAATCATGCCGGATTATGCTCTACTGTTCAATAGTTCAATAGAGTCAGGGCGAAAATCTGCTTTAGTTTAGAGTGGTGAGTGTAACAAAGAAAAATATGCCTACTCTGAACTTTTCAGAACAAGCCCCATGAATCTCTTCGGGGGCCGGACCTATAGTCACTCACTGTGTGTATTAAGGGAGAAAAACTACAAGGATGTAGCGTAAAGCCTGGCCGCGTGTGGGCTTGTGTCCACTGGCAGGATGAGTGAGAAAACTCCCCCTTTTTTTTTTAGCATCCCACTTACATCATCAAGGTCTCTGGTCCTCGGTCCATACCTACTGCGGCCTGCTTCGGGACTCCGTCGATGTCAGCCTGTGGCCGGGAGGGCATTTAAGTACCCTGTGTTAGCCCCAGGTGCCGTGCATCAGCGCCGATGTATTATGTCGGCAGTCAGGTGCTTGTGAGTAGCGTCTGATGCGGCTATAATTGTGGAAGGACTGATCATGGTGTGTGTATCCCGGGCTAGGGATGGTAGTTGAATAAAGTTTTTAGCATTAAACAGTATTAAAGACTCACCATTAATAGTTAGAATCATAGATGTTACTCATGAATATAATGCCATGAAATATAGGCAAGTCAGATATAGAAGAAAGACTAAAGATTAGTCGTATTCCCGCTCACATCCCAAGAGGTATACACTTTATATATTTTGCGTATGGGAAAAGTGTATCAGTGTGGGCACTTAAAGGTGTATATGAGGTGTTCATGATGATGTCGCCATCATCTTAAATGGTTGGGCAGGCGGAAAGTAAATGTTCCATCTCGCATGTATAGGGGTTGCGAACAATGTTGGTTGCGAGAGTCGGGAGTCCATAGCCAGTGAAATGGCTCTCTGCTATCATGTGCCCACAGGGGTGATGTTAGGTTATGTCACCAGTCACAAGTAAAACTAGTGTGTCATGTCATGTTGTGCCATTGGGAGGGCGCTCAATGCCCGGGCAGACGGTGATGCCATAGGTCAAAATGTGTTGACAGTTTACAGGGTGTCCAAAGATTGGCAATCATGGGGGTAGGTATCAGCGATTACTTAGGATATTCCATGGAATGTTCTCATTGAGTCCTACTATATGGGTGGAAAGACAGGGACATCCCCCGACGCAGCCACATCTCCGGCCACCTGAGGGACCTGCACTGGCTCCCCGTCAGCAAAAGGATCACGTTCAGGCTCCTTACCCACGCACACAAGTCTCTCCAAGACCTGGGCCCCAAGTACCTCAACGGCCGCCTGACCTTCTACACGCCCACCTGCCAGCTACGTTCTACAAGCCTCGCCCTCGCCGCCGTACCACGCATCCGAAGAGCCACCGCCGGAGGAAGATCCTTCTCCTACCTGGCAGCCAAGACATGGAACTCCCTCCCCATCCACCTCCGGCTGACACAGGACCATCTCACCTTCAGGAAACAACTCAAGACCTGGCTGTTTGAGCAGTAGCGGACCCCTCCCCCAAGCGCCTTGAGACCCTGCCGGGTGAGTAGCGCGCTATACAAATGCTATGATTGATTGATTGATTGATTGAAAGGCGGTAGATCGAAAATTGTTCTTTCTGGAGTAGGATCTTGTCGTTTGTCGGATTGCTGCTCTCGATCTGTTTTATTATAGTCCACCTCATGTCATTGGGGTTGTGTCCATTTTGGATAAAGTGGTCTGTCATCTTACTTGTGTTTCTTTTGCACCGAATTTTGCTGCAATATTCCCCTATTCCGATTTTGATTTTATGACCTGTCATCCCGATATAATGAAGTATGCAGGGGCATTCTATAAGGTATATCACGTTTGATGAATTGCAGTTGGTATTAACCTTGGGCGTAGTTCACGAAGTAGCGTTACGCATAGCTACACGAAGTGCACTTTGCACTACGCGAACTGTGTAGTGTGCTGTTTGCGATGATTGCACAGTGCCGGATGCTTGTCTGCACTGTGCAATCATTGAAATCAGCATCTTGCACAGTGCGAGCTGTCGTTTTCTGCCACTCGAGTAGATTTTTACTTGAGCAGCAGCTTTCTCAACGCGGTCTGGTAGTTTCTCATCGCGAGTGGTCGCGAGCATACACGACCACTCGCAATGAGAAACCTGACCTCCCCGCGTTAAGAATCTCGCCGGCAGGTTTATTTTCCACGCTCGCGATCGCCAACTTGATGTTGCTGATCGCGAACGAGGAAAAAGTCTCGCCGGGTGCCATTTTGCTCGCTCGCGGTTGCCAACTTGACGTTGAGGACTGCGAGCAAGCAAAAAATGACCACTATGCTATGCATGTTCACACTGTGCTTCATGCAATTTGCGTAGTGCAAAGTAGCACAAATTTCACAAACTAGGCGAGCGTAGCGTAGTTGTCCGCCCAGGGTTAGTTGGTATGCTTTCTCTGATGCCAGGTTTTGCCTTCTTTGAGATCCGGTGTTTTGGTGGCTTTGGTGAGGTGGCAAACACAGCAGTTCCCACATGGATAATGGCCCACCACATTGGTTGGTGGGTGATGGTCTTCATAAAAAACAAATGTTCTTCTCCGCAACATAAACATGGACCTTCTATACCATAGCTAGTTCCCATTGATTTTTTCTTATGTGGTATCTATGTCAGTTAACCGCATGCGCGCTAGCGGTTTTCCCGCTGCGCGCTGCGATTTCAAAAATCGCGCGTTACGTGACAAGGTCAGCTCGTCATCCGCGTAGCGCAGGTTACGCCCATGATGAGCTGACCTTGTCATAAGCGCCGAAGGGGTTAATATCCACAGGTCCTGATTCTGTGAATTATGAACTATCATTTTCAGTACAGATGGCACTTGTACATAAAACGTCATTTATATTTGGAACATCTTTGTGACAGAGTCATGCATGTTTTCTTTTTTCTGAAATGTTTGACCGGCGAGCACAGCTGAACTTCAACTTTAAACTGACTGTCTGGAATTTCTTGTTTAGTGCTGGGGCACAAATGCATGCTCTTCACATGACATTGGTTCACTGGAGAAGCAGAGGAGCTGTTGTGAATAAAAGCTAGGTGCGGCACCACTTAAATGGTGGAGGAGCATGCCCCGCCTGCTGCGAGCACAGCAGACAAACACTAAGAAATAAAATGGCATAATAATGCCATTTTGTTTATTTGCCACCATCTCGTGCAGTACACAGCGTAAGCATGAGGCAAGGCTGAATCCTGCTATTGCAGGATTACTGCTGCCCATTTTAGTGTGCTTCTCAGTTTGGCCAACTGGCCAGCCTGACATGTGCACTGCACACTTAGTATTCCCCTGGCTGTGAAACAGCCAGGGAGATGGAGGCACATGCCCCCAGCCTAAAAATGAGAACTGGGCTAGCCTGCTCTAACAATCCTGGAGCTGCTCTTATGTAGCTCCAGGATTGGTCTGGAGTCGCACTCCACTAGGCAGGAAGGGAAGTCCTTCCCTTTCTTGTGCATGGACGTCAGACCACCATCACCAGCATTGCTGCACCAGGCAGAAGCATCATTAAGGTGAGTTGAGCGTTTGGCACCCCTCTATATTTTGTATTGACAGCCATCACTGATAAAAATACAGGAACAAGACCACTACTTGATGAAGACCAAACTTTTCCTGAGGCAATCAGAAAGATGCGGGGGAGTGCAAGAGTCAAGGGCAATCAAACCTAAATACAATCTGGGTAATATGCAAAAAATGTTTTTTGTAAGTATCACAAATAATGAGGTTGAACAGAGGAAGAAAACAGGATGTCAAACAGCAACTGACTAGCTCATTTGCAGATTGTAGAATGAAGGTCTGTTAAATGACTTTTAAGTATCCATGATCTCTCTACTGTTGGTAACCCAATAAAAGGCCCTGCTATATAAGAGCATGAACCAAGAATAAATGCTGCTCTAATGAGTAACCAAAAAAAAGTCACTCTGAATAGACTTTTAGGATTTTGGGTGCTATGTTTGTAGGCCTATACTTGTAGTGACTCTTTTACATATATCCAATGCCAAATAGAGAGGCTCTCTTCTCTATAATGGAATCCCTACATTGTCTACTTCAGCAGTAAGTAGACTGGCCTTATCCCTGCTGCAACACGCCCCTCTTTGGCCAAAGGATGGGTGTGATCATTGAAAGCATCCACAAGCAAGTTCAGGAGACAGAGTCTAATTGATGTACTCCCAGTTGGAAGAAAGTCAAAGAGCACTTGAGGTTCCATTCCGCCAGAAGGTATCAAGAGTGTAGTATCAGAGATGAGTTTTGTACCTGATAATGGAGTTTTTACGAATCAAGAACCCAGGGATAAGTGCAGGGAATAACGCGATCTAAGAATTTCTACAAAGTGTTGGGCATTTAGAGGAAATGAAAGTGTGGAAGTCACAAGAGCATGTCTGTTCAAGTCCAACTGTAGTTTACATTCATGACATATTTTTTGTTTTGGCATTTTGATTATTTAATGTTTTTTGTCAAGAGGCCGGCCATAATTTGCTTCACAAAAATAAATATTTGTAGTTTAAATAGCTGCGTTTCTTGTGTGTTATCGAAATTTCCTACAATAAGGGGCCTATTACGATGGAGTTTGGAAAGCCTCCGACCTTCTGTCCGAGGCTTTCCTACCCCCATCGTTGATTTCAATTCCAACTGGCTAATTATGTATCAGTCGGTCGGAATTGAACCAGGCCGGTCATTCCGGCTGGCTTTCGAAGGGCTCAAGGATCCCGTGAGCCAGTCAGAAATGGCTCTTAATCCCAAAGGGTGGGCCTTTCGTCCCTTGGGAGTATGGGCCTCCTTCTGTGTTCAGCCTGTGGTTGTTAATTCCTGCACCTCGTGGAAGGCACCTTGAGGTGCCTGTTATGGGGTTCAGGAATGAACACAGACTCCCATTTCTCAATGGGAGCTTGTGTTACGGCCTGTTTATGGCTGTAACATGAGCTCCCATTGAGAAATGGGAGTATGCAACCGAACAGTGCTCGGTCACACTGTAATTAGGCGGTCAGGACCGCCGACCAGAGGACGGTCAGGACCGCCGACCAGAGGATGGTCAGTCCTTGTTTCCGTGACATCATAATTAGTCCCTAAGTCTTATAAGGATTCCTTTTTGTCAGTGTTTTCCCAAAATAATTTGGGGATGAAAATTTGCAAATGGTTGATTAAATCCCTTATTCCAAGAGCCATCACAAATTATCAGAGACATCATTCACGTATGCCAACTACTGCCTGACATATTCAAAGATACATATCGTTGCAGGCTTGGTCCCAACGTTCATGAAGGACATGCACCTTTGTGTAAGTGTATGCCTACTCGTACTATGCTATATATATGCCTGACCAAGAACAAACAAGGGATCAAGCCAACCTCTTCTTTACATCTAAAGGGCACATTAATGACTTGTGAAGATGGTTCTGTTTTTTATTTAACAATTAACATTTTGGAGCAAATATATTCTTGTGATGATCAGTTTAATGGCAAATTTCATGATATTCTTAACACCTCATTCAAGATCGGAGGCCTGTTTTCTTTTGTGCACCTCAACCATTGATATATTATCCAGAGATTGCATATGTTTTGATGTAGACCAGGTAAAGAGTGGTTGTGATAGTATATAAACATTGCTGAAGGGGCACATGCCCCAGTGAAACCTGATGTACTTCTGCAATGAACACATTTAAATTACAAGTGATTGGGAGCGGTTTTTCAGGGTACTTGAGGTCATGAAACCATATGAAGTTGTTTGTGTGCATCTCCATTGTTTGTCATTTTGAAAACATAATCACCATGTGACAAGCATGAGTGGACTGGCAGGCTAATAATGACATGAAGCTGTCAAACACAAATACCAAAATATTGCAGAGAAAGTGTATTGATAGTTGTCAATACCATTACCAACACATGGAGTCATGGTGTGTGACAACTGTTGGCGTATGTAGTGACAATACAATGTTGTCAGACCACACACGTTCTAATCGCAGTGCACTTCTATGGGGCTCATTCAATGCATTAAAAATGGTTCCTAAGCAATATATTCGATCTGCAGTGGCCTGGACAGGGCAAATGACGCTTGTTGGGTAAAATGTAGTACAACCCCTGGTATTAGTTTGGTATGATAATTTAGATTTGTGAGTTGGATCAATCATTAGAGCCAGCACAAATGTAAATTTGCAAAATAATCCTTGTGGTAACATTGTGGCACATGATGTTTGATTCCAGCTCATGAACCACCCGACAAGAGGCCACTACATTGAGTTTTTGTCACAATCACTCTACGTAATTCTCATAAAGCAACAGTTCACTGACTCCCTGTAACTCACCTGCATTTGTTTCAGAGATTGTTTGATATATCTGCTCATGAATTAATAAAATAAAAACTGATATGCTCCCTGCACCACGATTAGGTTAATTTACTTCACTGTGCCAGATAATAAACAATTAAAAAAATAAAGATAATTAACTCAACCAGGTGATCCCACAGGGATCTATTGGTTGTGTTGAGTTGATTATCGCATGCTGATGCACCACCATTGCCAGCTGTTGATGGGAGGGGACCCTCCTCACCAATATTATTCTCTCCATGCCTAAATATTTATCCCATTGTTACTGCAGCAATTGTATAGACGCAATGTGAAACTCCCCTTCTATAGTTTATCTTATATGTCCTAAATCTGATATCAGATGTTTTCAAAGGTTTACATCAAATTAAATGGAAGCAAGTAAACTTGGCCCATTTGTCCCACTTGTAGTAAAACACAGCAACTACTAGGGGACAGAGCCATCTCGCACATGTGGACTCTGGTGCCAAAACACATGCTGTCCCAGGACATCTTCTCAGACCACACTCAACCACACCCTTCCATTTAAGCTAGGTTAGCATCATAGATTGCACGATCATGGATAATAGTTACCCAAAGATCTTTCCCACTGTTATCCATAGACTCAGTAAAAGCAAAATGGCTTGTAATTGCAACAGACTACATATTTTGGAAAGCCCTCTGCCTGTTGCTTTAGAACTAAATGACACTGCCCCTGTAAATGCAAGGATGGCTTATAAGACATGGGTAAGACTAAAGTGTACATGAAATGAACACGCTTTTTGCTGGTCGCATTTCATACAATGACACAGTGCTACGTCCCCTAAACATAGTGTTGCCTGTTTTAAGGAATTGTCCTGGGATGCCAGTGCCAGTGCTGTTAAAAATCGTTAAATCAAATCCACGAGAACAGCCCTGTGTGTTCTGAGTTGTAAGACAAATATTTACACATGTGTACCCTATTGTGCTGCTGAATTATATGTGAATACATGCACTCAAACGACCTGAAAGGCATAATCATGCAACACAGCCTCAATATTACACATTAAACTCCAACAACATTAAAACATATACATTAAGCATAACATTTAACAAATTAAAATATAAAAATAACAATGAAACAATTATCACAATTACAAACCAGTTGAATAATTAATTTGCAATAAATAACTAATTGCCAATAAATATAAATTATTTACTTATTTGTTTGTTTATGTATTTTTGTCCTCATTCACCTCAGGCTCCAATGCCTATTAGCCTTGCCGATAATTAAAAACTTGCCTGATGCCAGGTCCAATGTAGACATTGCCGCAAAAGGGTGCATCTCTCTCAGATTGTCTGATTAACAGCAGCTGCACATAGTAGGAGTCAATCACAGCCAGGGTAGCTATGTAGGTGCAATCATTGGGCAAGGTATATGTTCTTTTGTATGTTGTATGTCCACCCCTTCAAACTAGACCCTAGCCCAATTCAACAGCAAACACCAGAATCTTTTCTTTTTAGAAGTTTTCTCCAATAAGTCAATTTCGGACACATAGAAAAGGGAATCTAGTAGCCACTCTGAATGTTGAGGGGGGTACCTCCCTCCCATTTAGAATATTCTTGCCAATAAAATAGAATAGGACAGGAGATCTCTAGCAATTTCTGCAAAGCCGTCAGCCACTCCCAAAATGATCAATGAAAGGCAAACCTTAACATGTAGCCCACAGTGCATTAAATGGTCTTACACACTTCATCCCAAATCTTCAGGATCCCCAGGCCTTGTAGAAACATGTAAACATCTGTCATCTTTTCTAAACCCCATTTTGCACATTTAGCAGATTTTCCTTTCCTCACCTTCAACAGCCTCTCCTGTGTCATGTATGCAATGTGAAGTGAAAAGAGGTGGTTTCTCCTTAAACAAGTGGGCTTAACAATGAAATTGTGCACATCGATACTTGCCAAATGTTTTGTATCTGCTCCCTCAGCAAACAACCTCCCCATAGCTCCTCTGCCACACTGAACTCTCCATCGGTGATCTCTTGTAGTTCACAATACCAGATTGAAACTTCCTTGTTTCCTGGAGGTTTCCCCACAAGCTGTTCTTTCAGGTAGTTTCCAATGCCCAAGCACGACCTCCGGCTTTTCTCCCAACTTTTCAATTGTAGATATTTAAATTTCAAGAGCTTTCCCTCCAGCATTTTACTTAGCTTATCCCATGGTAAAAGCTTACTTTAGTTAGATCACCCCATGATGTACATCAGCATTTCTTCTTGGTAGGGCTAGTTTGTGTTTATGGTACTCTAGAGTCCCTGGAGACTCCCACTTAGGGGATAAAAAAGAATAATAGTCTAGTTTTGTCAATTAATTGTAAACCACATTCTAGCCATTGCTTGAAATACTTTTGATGTAATCTCTTTAAAGAATTTTCAGTCTCCAAATTTAAATAGTAACCGATCTGTACTCATATTATTTTCTTTTATCATTATCGTGAACATAGTCCCTAGTTCTGATCCATATGGCGTATTGAAAAGCATTCTAGAGTTTGTCAACTGGAAGGCCCAGGCATAGTATTGGATGTCTGATAGGGATAACCCCCTTTCTCCCTTCTCCTCTGCAAATTTTCCCATGAGATTCTGATCTCCTTGTATGCCCAAATAAAGGCATTTATAGTCTGCTGTACTTTAACAATCAGTGGCTTCTCAAAATGCAGGGGAATTGTACTGAACAGGAAGGAGATTTTTGGCAGTATCACCATCTTCACCAGATTGACACGCCCAAAGATTGTGAAGGGTAGATGTACCCATCCCTTCATGACGCGTGTAATTTCTCCTAATACTTTTCGATTTCCTCAATATTCTGCACAATCTTTAAACCCAAGTATCTCATCTCCTTCTTGATCAGCTGGTTATCTTTTCCCTAGTTCCATACCATGATTTCTGTTTCCCCTTCATTTACTGAGGGTACAGACACTTTGCAGAAATCTGAGGCATTTTGTGGGATTGCCGGCAAGGCCACTGCTAGATCCGGGATAAAAATCATAAGGTCATCCACATATAATGCTACGTCCTTTACCCAGCCCTCTTGAGAGAAAGTTGGAATGTTAGATGCCAATCTGAGTTTAAGTGCTAGGGGCTCTATATAAAGATGAAACAAAAGAGGCGATAAGGGGCAACCTTCTCTTGTACCTCTAGATATATTGAAGGATGAGGTTAAGTTCCCATTGACTACTACTCTTGCTGAGGGATCCTGAAATATTAATTTGATTACTCAACAAAATGTATCCCCTAGCTCGTATCATTTGAAAATTATAGACAGGTAAGACCGCTTTACCCTATCAAATGCTATGGTGGTATCTAAAGTTATCACTGCTTAGGGGATCGAATGGGTAGTTGCACAATCAATTTCCCCAATAAGACCATATGTTAACTCATGTAGGTATCTTCCCTTAATAAACCCCTTCTAGTCATCGTGTATCAGCACTCCGACTACTTTACTCAATCTCTCAGCCAAGAATTGTAGTCAGTGTTAAGAAGTGATATCGGCCTGTATGATTCACAACTTCCCGGCTCTTTCCCTGGTTTCAAAATATTTGTTATTGTTGGCTCACCCCAGGATTTTGGCTGCTATGACCCTTGATCTGGAATCTCCCCAAACATGGCTGTCATATACGGGATAAATACCTCACTCAGGATTTTGTATAGCTCCACTGGTATGCCGTCAGGTCCTGCAGCTTTACCCCTTGTACTTGTATGTATGGCCCTTCTGACCTCCTCTTGAGTGATGACATGATATAAAAAGTTCTGTTGTGTTAGATCGAGGTTTTTAAAGCTTTCTGCTAACCCGTGGTTAACCTCTTCTTCTGGGACTACTCCGTCTCCTGAGTATAAGTCCTGAAAACAGCTCTTAAAGGCTCACTGGTCTATTTAGCACCTATCTGTGCACCCTTGATTTCCTTAATCAGATTTTATTTTGGTTGGCTTTAATCTTCTAAGCTAACAACTCCCCTGCTCCCTCCCCATATTCAAAGTGGGCCAACTTACTAGCATCCCTTTACTTCTTAATCCGAGTATGGAGGATATCTATCATTTGGTCTTTCAATGTATGTATTTCTTTCTCTAATAAGAACCTACTATCCTCCTCTGCATTTTTTGTTACATCAGACTCTACATTTTTAATTTCATGTTATAGCTAACTCACCTCGCTTCTGTATCATTTATTTTTAAAACAAAAAGCTCTCATGTTCTTACCTCTAACAAAAACTTTAAGTGTGTTCCAAACTATCCCTGTGGGAGCTGATCCTATATAGATCTTAAAAAATTCTCCAACCTCCAATTTCAAAGAGTCAATTAATTCAGTGTCTGCACATATAGTAGGATCTAAAATCCATTTCCTTTCAGTAAAACTACAGGTATGTCTAATCGTTAGTGTTATTGCGGAGTGGTCTGAAAGGTGGGCCGTCGTATACCCAATATTCAGAATATCCTCTCTCTGGTTCAGATTAACTAAAAAAGAATCTAGTCTGAATCTGCTCCTATATTTCTTATTGTGGAAGGAAGCACTAGGAAAACTGCCAGACATTTCTCTCCATAAGTCACAAAGAGTGTATTGTCTTCTCATGGTCTTCAAAAACGCTCGTAACTTGGGGGTAGGTATTGCTCTGCTTTTATTCGATTTATCTAAATTCAAATCCATCATCACATTGAAATCTCCTGCCATAATTAAAGGACCCGAAAACGTCGACTGATTGGTAAGCACAGTTTTTAGTGGCCCAATATCATCGTAGTTTGGAATATAGTACCCTACTAGTGTAATAATCTATCATATATTT
Source organism: Lissotriton helveticus (assembly GCF_964261635.1). Lineage (NCBI taxonomy): Eukaryota > Metazoa > Chordata > Amphibia > Caudata > Salamandridae > Lissotriton > Lissotriton helveticus. The sequence goes on from NC_136063.1 coordinate 947,046,944, forward strand.
TAGTTTTTGCTATGATCCACCTACCTCCCTTAACAAAAATAGTATCTAATATGTGTACCTTCACCAATATTGCCTCTGCTCTTATATTCACACTATGATCAGTGAAAACCACCTGATATACCCATCTCTGTTTTCTGAATAACTCAACGCACACATTTTTCACCAGTTGGGTCTCTTGAAAAATTAATATCTGTGGAGCAGAATCTCTTAAGTATTGCCAAATTTGATCCCTCCTTCCTTTCATGCACAACCCATTAACACTCCATGTTAATACCTGGGTAGACGTATTCCTGCTTCTATCTCCCTGCTTTCTACCTGGGCAGATGTAGCTATTTTAGGGGAATTATGGCTCACTGAAGTTTTTGAGTAGTTTATTTTTATTTTTTCCTATATGTTTCCCACTCTGTGCTCCCTTGTCCCACCCCACTTCCCTCCTTTCCTGGAGAACCCAACCTTTCTTCCTCCTGGATCTGACGTTAGTCCTTTGTTTAGGCACCTCTAGTCACACACCACCAAACAATACAAAAATATATGTATATTCATATGCCCCCCTTTTCCCCCGAGACAGGGCACACCGTGGCCTACAACCTACTCGTATCCTCTGATCTAATTTCAAAAGAGAAGACTTTCCCACTCAATATCTTTATTTTTAATGCATTTGAAATATTTGTTTCCTTTAAAACACATGCCTGAAAATTAGGGATAATCTTCTGTGGCTTAATCGTATTGGGATTGTTTTCTTAATGGATCTCTATGCATCCTTTGGATATCCTTTTTTATGTCCTCCACACTCTCCTCAATCTGGGCCCCAACCTTTATAAAAGAAACCACAAATGCCTTCAGGTCATCACCTTCCTTCCCCTGGGGACATTCAAAATCCTCAAATTATTCCTCCTTGATTTATTTTCCAGCTGCTCCAGCTTCTCCTGCAACTTTCGCCATAGAGCATGTATTTCTGTCTTACTATTACTCAAATCTTCTATCAGCTTTCCGATGGTAATCTCAAGAGTCTGCATTCCTATGTACAGAAGGTCCATCTTTATCTCAAGGGCCTCACAAAAACTGTGCTTCTGAAACCGCAAAACCTTTCCTGATATCCATCATGAGTAAAGAGAAAATGCCGTTCTAAGGACCTAGATGGAGGCTCTGAATTTGTGTCTTCTTCTCCTATCACTTTTGGAGACATATCTTACGGGTATTTCCCTTAATCTTGAGTTGGATCACAAACTTGGGACATACCTGTTCCTCCTCCTGGAGATGTATCAGGTCTATCATTGTTTAAATAGCTTCTTGATCAAGCCACCCCTCGAGGTTGGATGTGCTCCCCTCGGCTGCCATCATTGAAAAAACTGCTTGTCCGCTCTGCAACTTGTATGGCTTGTCCTCTCAGGGCCATAAGGGCGGGGGGGTAACATCTTGAAGAAGGACCTTAGTAAGGGGGTCATTTTTCATTTACGTTCTAAAACAACAGCCTTTTTTTGTGCTCACCCAGTCAGCGGCAACACCCTTATAGGCTGATCTTAAGTTCTAATCACCTGGGGTCCGGGATACTAGTCACTCTCCATAGGTTCAAATGCCTCAAAAGGAAGGGGGTACCTGAAAACAGCTCAGGGGGGTGCTTTCTACTGTTCCCAGTTGTACTGAGGTGCTTTCCTCACCCGGAGAGCATGCTCAAATCCTGTTGTTCCCTGCCCAAACTAGCCACCCTGCTTCTTACTTATCTACCTGCTTCCAAAGTAGTCTGTTTAGCTGATTTTATCACCGTCATGCCACCAGTCACCAACTTGTTTCTGCCTTCAGGAATCCCTGCGAGTCCTAATGGTTCCAACTGCACTCCAGGGATTGCAGGAACAGCGCATGTGCTGACGCTGCTCCCATGTGCAGACCTCTCTCTGCTGCCCTGCGGCTTTTCCTGAGCTCCAGGGCAGTTTCGTTCCAATGTGTCTTAATGGCATTTCTGCAGCTTAGCAGCCTCTCTGTGGCCTCAACCAAAACAGTAAGGCACATTACCTACTTTTCAGTACGAGGGGGGTGGATGTCTCAAATGGTGGCGGGTGCCCGTCAGCGCTCTTGCGACCCACCCGCATCGCGGCCACCATGTTCTTCTCCCATATAAACTATTTAGAATTTAATTAACTTCCCACCCTATTTCCCTACAAACCCAACAACCCATCACTACACTATAAATACATGCTTAAATGTAAAATCTAAATAAGCAAACAGTTATTGTTTACTGAGACATCCCTGATGACATAATCGAGCATAATGCTCTTTTTTTTTACTCAACAAACCAGTACACCATTTGAAATATGTAAACATTTACTTAATGGAACACAATCATGTAAAGCATAAATTACATAAACATATGTGCTTATGCAAAATTAGACTGTAGCCCACTGCTTCTAGAAACACTAACCCCCATTTAGTGACCTAGCCTCTACTGTGCACGGAGTGGGGACTGAGACGTCTAGATTTCTTACAAGAACAAGAGGTTTCCATTTCTTTTTTGTTTGAAGGACAAGTAGACAGTGTTACTGAATTCTGATATACAGCTGTTTAACCCTGTTGGTTACAGCCAGTTAATAAGTAGCTTTGAGCAGTTTATTAGCAGTGAAAGGGTGGGTGCAAAAGGTGAGGCCTGCACTTCCATTTCCCCAGAGCAGAATATTAACATGATTGAGCAGAGTTCAAAGTTGCATCTTCAAATAGAACATCTACAGCACTGTCATGTAGGAGGGTTTTACTTTCTCAGCGAGGCTCTCATGTGGCTTCCGGGCCCTCCTCTGGTCCTTTCATTTATGTTGAGCATGAGATGCACATCAAACTTCTGCAGCTCCAGCACTGGTATGTAACAGGCTGCCTTATCTGCTTCTGGGCCCCTGCTTTGACCTGAACCCTGCGATCTCTGCCCTTTGTTCTGTGCTCCACCATTGGTCCTCATACGGCCCCAAGATCCCCCTCACATTTTCTCTAGGGCCTTCAGTAAAGCGACTTGCTTTCCCTTCTCATGCAGCACGTGTACCCCCTTTGCACTTTGCCTTTCCTGTACACCTTGGGCTACAGGACGCAAGGTAAAATACATTGTCCTATGTACTAACCCTATTTCGCAAGTTGGTAACTTATTAGTGAGTCGCTATTAGGAAGGGGCGCACTGTTATGTATGAATGTTTTGCAACCAGGAATGCAGTCATAAATTGTTCGCAAATTGCCACCAATTTCAAATTGGTGGCAAGCCATTTGCAAACAGGAAGGGTTCCTCAAGGTAACCCTACCCCTTTGTGAATTGGGGCAACAACACTCACTGCTCACTCTAAATAAGTTTCCATATCATTTCTGAAATGCATCCCATTTTCTTTAAAGGAAAACAGGTCTCATTTCCTTTACAAAACAGTTTTTTTTAAAACCAGTCACAGTGGTGGTGGTCTGCTGACCCCACCATCACTGTGAGTGCTGGCCATTCCCAGTGGATCAGAATTTGACCTGCTGTATGAATGATAAGTAGGTAGGTCCCTTGTGACCCATTAGGAATCGCAAACAGTGTCTGAGACACTGTTGTACATCACGGTTTCTGACTCACAAAGTGTAAGATGCTAAAAATCGCAATTTGCGAGTAGAGAACCCTGATGGTCCTACATGTGGCCCCTTATGTTTCACTCGGTGCCTGCACCTGCTAAGCCTACCCCATCTCCCTCCGCCGCCCTCTCTAACAGCACTGGCCCACTCCCCTTGGCCTCTTATATCTTACATCATCCAGGGCTTACAATAAATCTCTTTACTATCCCATGAGGCTTTCATGCAGGCCTCAGGCCCACCCTCATTTCTATCCTGGCACTGGGCCTCTTGTCTCACTTTGTGCCAGCACCAGGGGCATCGTAAACACACTGCTGTAGCAGCTACAGCAGCTGTGGAGTCCTTAATGGGCCTCGTCTGTCTGCAGGTCTGCAGACAAAGGCTAATAATTAACATGAAGGTGTGGGTGAGTGAGTGCAAGGGTGGACTGATAGATGCATGGATGAATAAGTGAAACAATGGAGGTAAGGATGGGTGAGTGAAAGGATGAATGGGTGAGTGCAAGGGGGCGTGAATGGATGGATGAGGGGATGGATGGTTTGAAAGTGGATGGATGAGTGAAAGGATAGATGGCTGAATGAAAGGATGGATTGATGGCTGAGAGATAGAGTAGTTGCATGGATGGGTAAATTGATAGATGGGTGGGTGGATGGATGGGTGGATAGAGATGGTTAGATGGATTGATGGATCAGTGGGTAGATGACTGGGTGGAAGAGTTGATGGATGAATTGGTGGAAGAGTGGATGGATAGAATGATGGGTGGATATTTGAATGACAGGTGGATGGATATGTTAGTGAAAAGGAGGATAGAGAGGGTGAAAGAGTGGATTGATTGCTGAGTGAAACAGAGGGATGAGTGGACAGAGGGATGAGTAAAAGAGTATATTGATATATGAGTGAAAAAGAGGATAGATGCACTATAATGGTGGATGGATGGATGGATGGATGGATGGATGGATGGATGGATGGATGGATGGATGGTTGGATGGCCAAAGGGATGGATGTAGGGATAAGTGAAAGGGTGGATGGATTTATGAGTGAAAAGGAGGCTGGATGGGGTGAAAGTGTAAATGGATGGATGAGAAAAAGAATGGATGGATAGATTAATGAGTGAAAGGAAGGAAGGATGGATGGATGGATGGATTAGTTTGATGGATAGATTTGGAGATGTAAGGATAGGTTTGGACAGGGGCATTGTGAATCTTCTGCTTTAGCAGGTATGGCAGGGTGGAGCTCTCGATAGGGCTCTTCTATCTGCAGCTGGGCAGCAAAAGGCTGATAATTATTGTGAAATGAGTGAGTGGAAGGATGGATGGATGTATGGGTAAAAGGGTGGATGGATGAGTGAGTGTAAGTGTGGCTGGCTAGGTGGATGGATGAATGAGTAAAAGGATGGGTGCAAGGATGGATGAGTGACAGGGATGATGAATGAACGATGGTTGTGTTGATGAAGGAAAGGGTGAATAGATGGATGGATGGGTTACAGGGTGGATGGATCAGTGAGTGAAAGGATGGATTAGTGAAAGGGTAAATGGGTGGATGAGTGGAAGGATGGGTGGGTGGAAGGATGAATGGGTGGAAGGGTAAATGGATAAACGGATGGATGAGTGAAAGGGTGGATGGATGAGTGAAAGAGAGGGTGGATAGATGGATGGCTGGATGGTGTGAAAGGGTGGGTGAGCAAAAGAATGGATGATGGATGGATGGTGGATGGATGAATCGCTGAAATGGATAGATAGGTAGGTTTGGAGATAGATGGGTAGGTATTGGATATGGATGGGCGGATGGAGGGGTGGACTGACAGAATGGTGAAAAGCTGATAGATGAAAGAAAGAATGGATGACAATGTAAATGTAAATGGTAGATTTCAATGGGTGAATGAAATGATGAATGGATAGATGGTTGGAATAGAGAAGAGAGCTCTTCTGGAGAGGGTTGCAATGGCTTTCTTTGCTCGTTTGGTGTCATAAGTGCTTTGATTTCAAATGGGGGTATTTACATTTTCTAGTTACTCCCTTGACCTGCACTATGTTCCTATCTCTACCTGGGACTTATCAGGTGGGCATAGTGCTGTTTGCAAGCACTTTCTTCCTAGACAGCCAGTCGTTTTGTTGGTCTCAAAATTCCGCTTTTCCATAGTAGTTCCTGGCACTGAACAAAACTACTTTGTGTGCCAATATGCTCCTTGTGAAAGAGCAGAATATTTTCACACACAGTGAAGGCAGCCAATAAATAGATCAATATGGCATTTGAATAAAAACAAATGTTCTTGGTTAACAGCAGACCTAATTAGGGTCACAAAAGTGCACCATGATATATGTCCTTGTATTAATTCAGATTTACATATTTCATGAATTTACATGATTTTTTTTTATTTTGGCCAGGAATTCATGATCCTAGAAAATATGAATGTGTTGTTTTGCCCCAGGGAAAACCTGTTTAGTGTTTACGAGTTCACTTTTCCTCCAACCACATTTGTCCCAGCCCTGGAAATATGTTTACTACTGCCGTTGTCAGGAGTTAATTTCCAACTTTCTCAGTATAGGAAAAGATTGAAGAAGAGCTGGTGAAAACCCCCCAAAACATGCAAGTTAGTAGGTTAGCAAAGACTCAAAAGGGTATTCTAACCCTGGAACTATTGCTTACTGCCACCTCCAACCCTGCAGAACAGAGGCAAAAGAAGGGAAGTACTAGTATTCAAATCCTTCTATACTATGAGCCTGGCATAACCACAATGTTAGCAGAGCTCTTCTATACTGATATTGGGGCCTTTATTTGACAGTGCACTGCATTGCCCCAAAGGGACAAGTGGATTTTGTTAAAGGAGAAGTAGATTCATGAAGCTACCTGTCCCATGGACAAGTAGCTATTTTATTAAATTCCACACCACTGTATGCACATCCTTTTCAATGCAATGTGTACATATTAACATGGAGTCTCCACGGCCTCCTGACATCCATCTCTATTAGGTGCCCAAATCCCTACTACAAACAGCCTTCACCATGTGCAAAACTGTTTATGAAGAACTCACTCCCTCCAGACCTCCAAGCCCAATTATGTGGCCAAGCCTCTACTATGCACTGCCTTCGCTGTGTGAAAAGCTATTCAAGGAGAGCTCAGTTCTTTGGGACAATGAAGCTACATTATGTGGGCAAGTGCCTACTACGCACAGCCTTCAACATGTGCACAATTCTTTGTGCAGAGCGCACTACTTTCAAACACCCAACCCTAAGGGGGGTGTGGCCAAGCCGTCGACTGTAATGGCCGCACGGCGCTGAAGCTTCGGTGCCTGATCCCTGAAATAGCTTTGAAACAGCAGTAATTCTTCACCGCCACACGCTCAAATCACTGTACGAGCCCTTTGGAATGTGGCAAGGCTACTTTTGGCTCCTTTTGAAACCGGAGATGCAACACAGAGGACTTTTTAGCCTGAGCTCTGAGCGGCGTCATCGGGAGGTGCAAGGCAGAGGCCCAGCCCACCTCAGAGGCCCTGTGTAAACAGGGTCCACAGGTGAGCCTGAGGCTGGAGTGGCAGTACTCTGCTTGGTCCCACCACCTCTCAGTGGAGTCCGGACTGATTCAGGAGCAAGACGGGCCCCCTTGGAGCAACAACTGGTCCTAGGTGTGCTGACTGCTCCAGAGGTCGGGTGAGTGAGAGAGACGGGGTCGGCGGACTGAGCCTGGTTGCTGTTGGCTTCCCCCAGCGCTGGGACTGCCAGCTGTGGTGGGCCATTGCTGGTATCCCAGAACCCCCTGCTCTCCCTCCACCCCCCTCCCCTCCCTCCCTTGGACATTGATTCGCACCTTGGATGCCGCAGGAGAGCTGTGCTTGGCGACCGCTGACATAAAATAATAGTGCTGCAGGCTGTAGACTTGGGGCCGCTGCTGAATATACTGACCGAGTGGGACACCTACACCACCACCATTGCTGCGCAGAGCACAGCGAAATATTAGGAGGGATCAATATCACCCTCCCTCACCTTGCCACAATTGGTTAATCTGCAGGGCTGAGACTTAGACATGTGGAGCCGCTGGGGAGGACGCCGCCATCTCCCCCTACTGAAACATGCCAGAGGCTCTGCGGGGGCATGAGAGGTGGGGAAAGGCCTGCAATGCCCCCCTCCCGTCCACTGACGGGGTCAGTGCTATCCTGGTTAACCGGGGAGAGGCACAGTGACTATCTTGTGTGGCACATCTGAAACCTACAAGGAAAATCATACTGGGGATTGGTCTGACGGGGCCTGATACACCGCCCTACTCTGCTGAGCCTTCAGTAGGTGCCACCAGTGTGAATTAGCCTGAAGAAAACACCAGTGCAGACAGCTTAATCTATTCCTGCACCTACTACCGACCCTGGTGCAGACCCTCTTTGGCTGCTTCTCCCGCTGCTACGAACCGTGATGATGGGTCGTGGGGACCCTAGACAGTGCAAGATCATCTTTGATAAAAATGACACCACTGAATGTACCGACCGTGACGCTGAGAGGGAGAAAGGTTCAAAACGTATTGAACCTCCGCAGCCTATGGATGGGGCTGCTGCTATAATGGCAGACCTCCGTGCGGGGTTCCGTAGCATAGACATAAGACTCAACACACTGTCCTCCAGACTTGACAAGATGGGAGAGCGACTGGATGGGCACAACACCAGGTTCGATGAGGCCAAACAAAGAATATCTGCCCAGGAATATCAGGCTCGTGACACAACACGCAGGCTTGAACCTAGAGGCCAGATCGCACAGAAATAATATCCGCATAATGGGCCTTGCGTAATCCACAAACATGGGCCACCCAGAGCCCTTCATTGAAAACATGCTGAAAGAATTGTTTGGTGCTGATTTATATTCCTAGAAAATGTTCTACTGTTTAAATGTTTCTACATTGCTAATGTTACATGGTTTCTGGCATGGGCACTGATTCAATTTCTATTGGGGTTTTTCTCTTCTTCTTTTTTTCTGGCTATTTGGGGAGGGTCAATGTTCTCGGGGCCTTTGAGCCCAGGTGTATGAGGTGAGTGGGTTTTGAGATGTTTGTTTAATGAGCTTTTTTTTATTTAATGCATTGGTATTTTGGGTATTTGCTCTCATGTATGCCCCATTGTAGGTCTCCTTCTTCTATTGCTCAGGCCTGGTATTACTTATACTGTCCAGGAGGGTACAAACTCACTTATCTCTGGGTATGGCCGTGGCTCCTGTGCTAGATGTTAATCTTATCACTTAGAACGTACAGGGGCTCAATAATCCAAGGAAGTGTAAGTTAGTGATATCGTACCTTTGACAACATGGTGTAAAAATAGCATTTTTACAAGAACCTCATCTCCCTTTGCGTCCTCCTGGGGATCTCATAGATTCTTCGCAAGTTATAGTACTTTCTCCTGAGGGGTCTGTCTTCTTATTTATCGCTCCCTCCCGTTTACACATAAGAAGACCACAAAGTACAAACATGGAAGGTATCTGTTGGTGCTGGGCACATTATTGGGCAAGACGGTTCTTTTCCTTAATGGGTACGCACCCAATGTGGATGATCCTGGTTTCTTTGAAGGACTTCAAGTCCTGCTTAATCATTCTAACTATGATACAATATTCCTTGGGGGGACTTAAATCTTTGGCTTGGGCAGACCCATGACTACTCTAATACACTCACCGCCACCAAAACACACTCCCTTAGAATGATGAAAGACCTCATACACTGTTTGGGCCTGCATGACCTTTGGTGCATACACCATTCCATGACGCCCAGATACACCTTTCATTCTGCACCACACTCCACACACACACGCATAGATTACATATTAAGGGACACACTGGGATGTCACTGGACCAAGGGTATAAATACACTGCCACGTACACTATTGTATCATGCACCGGTGCTTCTTCAATTACGCATTTCACACTCGGCTGGGTGGGAACGTAGATGGTCATTTACAGCTTCTGCAAACCTGGATGAGGTCTTTCGGTCGGAGGTACAGGAGGCCATTACTGAATATTTTATCTGAATACAGGCACCGTGGATCAATACTCAACATTGTGTGCTGCCTTTAACGCTTACTTTGGGGCGTTACTGTTGGACTTGGGCCTTAGGGCAGGTTCACCCCTAATCTTTTTGCTTTTATTTGTGACCCTGTGTAGTGATTTTTGGGTCTCTGCGCACTTTTTCGCTGTGTCCCAGAGTAAAGTGCGTGCGTGTAGTATGGCTGGCCTGCCCTCCCATAGGAATGCATGGGGAATGTGTGTGTCCATATTAGTTCCTGATGTGTGGGGTGCAGGCACGAGTTTGGTATGTGTGAACTCATGAGAGCGAATGCTGCAAGATGGTGTCTGCGGCATGCATGTGTCTAGAAGGGAAGTGCTACTTCTGGACATTGATGTATGTGTGCAGTGAGGGTGCTGGAGCGTGATTGGCTGGAGCTGGCTGGCATGCCAGGCTCCAGGAAGTCTGGATGGGTCTGCCCGGTGGTGAGTGGGAGATCAGCATGAGTGATGTGTGGGAGGAGTGCACTTGGGTCCTGGATGGGCTGGGTTTTCCCCCACACAATGCTGGCTCCGCCCCCCTGTGGTTTGTCTAACGACCCAAGCCTCCCCAGTGAATGAAAGGGGTGGTTGGGCCATCAAGGGTACTCCCAAGCCAGCTGCAACTGGTTTCCCCCCACCCTGCACCCTGAAACAAAGGATTTCTCTGTATAAAAATGGGGCTGTGTCCCCACAGAAGTTGTTCTCTTCCAGGACCCTTGCCAGAGGGGGGTGTTGCTGCTGCTGGGGCCAGGAGGACCGCCACTTGGCCTGTCTCCCTGCCTGGAGACCCAGTGTGCTGGCTCTGGCCCTGCCTTGCCCCCCCTGCCTGCCTCCAGACCCTGCTGGAGCCTTTGCTTCACTCTTAGCGCTTGGGAGCGCTTATTTGCCCACTAGCGCTGTGGAGCGTTATTCTTTTTCCTCCTAGCGCTGAAGAGCGCTTTATTTTCCCCTAAGCGCTGGGTGCGCTTTATTTTGATTCTAGCGCTTTGGAGCGCTTTGCCAGGCCGAGCGAGTGCCTACCTCGCTTTCTTTTTTTATTTGAGGCCGGTGCCCACCCGGCATTGCCCCGTTTCATTGAATTTGAGCGGCTGCCCACGCCGCATTTGCCCGGGGAATCACCGCCGCAGCCCGGAGGAAGCAGCACCCGCCTTCAGGCCCAGGCCGCGCTGGGATTGGCCCAGCCGGCCGAGCCCCTTCCGCGTCATCGCGGGGGAGGAGGAGATCGCCGGACAGCAGGAAGCCGCCTGCCGAGGCTCCGGAGCGAGGAGAGAAGCGCCGCCGGCGAGGCCTCGAGGGTGGAGAGAGGAGCCCCACAAAGAGACCGGCAGCAAGTGCTTCCCCGCTCCAGCGAGGACCCGGTGAGTGCGAGGCTGATTCATTGTGTGCAAGAGCGGCCCCGGTTGACAGCGGGCCGCTCCGCAGGAAGGGAGGGGGCATCCCTTGAAGATTGGAGCCACGAGGCTCCGTGGGGCATTATTTGAGTCTGAGTCCCCCGTGAGGGACTCCAACGTGCCTATATTGATTTAGAGCCCTGGGAGAGGCTCTGGGGGCATTTCATTTGTTTAGAGCGCTGAAGCTCTTAGGTGCCAGCCACCTGTGTTCTTGAGGCCACGTGGCTCCAACGTTTTGCCTACCTGCTATTTACAACTGTCCAGCACTTAGTGGACAGTTGCTACGTTTAGGCTTTGTTCTGTGCTGCCTGCGCAGCCTCCCCTGACATTGAGCCTCAGGGCATTCCAGCCCTTGCGAGGCCAGCTGGCCTGAGGGACCTTTCTAATGTTGTGCCATGTGCACCCTGCGCAATTTATGATTTACTGCTAATTTGATTCCTGCGCAAATATTCTACCTGCACCTCTGAATGTGTTTTAATGTTTCATGTGCAATTGTTTGTTTTATCGCCTTTGCTAAAAGTGACCTGCTTAGGTGATTCTTTGTTCTTTTATTCCCCTTTGCTAAAAGTGACCTGCTTAGAGGAATGTTTGTTGTTACCTTTGCTAAAAGTGACCTGCTTAGGTAATTCTTTATGTTTTTATCCCCTTTGCTAAAAGTGACCTGCTTAGAGGATTGTTTGTGTCATTACCTTTGCTAAAAGTGACCTGCTTAGGTAATGCCTTGTGCTTTTATTTCCCTTTGCTAAAAGTGACCTGCTTAGAGGAATGTTGATGTTTTATTGCCTTTGCTAAATGTGACTTGCCTAGGTGATTATTTTAGGTTTCCTTCCCTTTGCTAAATGTGACTTGCTTAGGTGATAGGTTTTCCTTCCATAGGTCCTGATGTTAAGGTCCTAGTTCCCTGCGTGATTTCCCTACAGTGTTTAGGGTGGCGTAGGAGGTATTTACCCTTTACCAGTAGTTACTGGTTGTGTGCTACATGTAACTATTTTGAGTGCTACATTCATTATATGTTGATGTGCTAAAGTGTTATACCTACGAGTATTATTTCTAACAAGTGCATACCCCTGACAGTGGTCCAGGTGGCCCTGTCCTGTACATAATCCCTTGTAAATCTTGCCCGTGCCTGTTGGCACATTGTAAAGTTGTGTGTTATCTGATGTGTTTTTACTATAATACAAAGGCTATTTTTATATAACCTTGTGTGGAGTTTCCTTTGTGGTGGGCCTAGGGTGTTGCTGCTGGGGTGCGCGCGCAAACGCTTTACACATCGCCTCCGAGATTAGCCTTGCTGCTCGCGCCACGTTACCTAGAGGGTGAGCGGGGGTTATCTTGGTGTGTGACCCCCTTGCCCTGACCTTAGAAATGGTGATCCCTGACTGACGTTGGCGCAAGCCTTGGCCGGCCAGAGATCCTGTTTCTAACATTGGTGGCTAGCGGTGCGGATTGGACTTGCGTTTGCGTTGTACCACAGTGGCGACAGGCCACACTTCAAAACTCTGCAATTTTAGATAAACACATTTTGGGGATTATTGTTTTTTAGGGAAGTTCAGTTTTGCTTCTCCTGAAAGGTGTCATTTTGTAACTTCTGTTCAGTACATTTGTTCCCCGCCCTGCTTCCAGAGTTTGGTACCTGTGTCACTTGTGGTCAGGTTGAGAAAATCAGGGGTGGTAGAAACTGCCTTACCAGTCCGAGGGGAGGGCGTGTGTGAATGAGTGGTGTGTTACACTGGACAGTGGAGTGCAAGTTCTCTGAGATAGGAATCTTGCTGAATTGTGTTAATTGTGTACTCCTGTGTAAGCTCAGACCCCCAGGTTCCCTGTGTCAAACTCTTCTTGAGAACGTCCGCCAAAATGGAGCCTGTTTTTGATCTCTGTTGTCTTTTTAGGTACAGTAGGTCAGAGCTGGTCAGATTCTGTGAAGAGGGAGGCATGGAGGTGAGTGAGTTGGATACTCAGTCCCAGCTTAGGGACAGCCTGATCCAATGGCAAAAGGGTCAGTGGGATCTTGAGTACAGTGAGAGAGAGAGGGCCCGGGCCGCACGCCATGAGGGTGGTGAGTCTGTGGAGAGCCCTGAAGAATGTGAGTTGTATGATGATGACAGTGGATGGATATCAGCAGATAGTTAGGACCCCATAGATAGGGAGTCCCTTGCTGGGTCCAGTGTCAGTACCAGCGCCCCTTCCCTTTCCCTGTCCCCAGAGGAGTGGTTGGATAGGAAGGAAGAGAGGGCCTTGTTCAGGGAGAAGGTAACCCTAGAGGGTAGGTTATCCCCTGAGTGCAATTTTGATTTTCTGGATTCCCCAGGGAGGGTGGAGTCCAGTGGTGGCAGCTTTTTAAATATAAGTGTAGACAGTCCCACTCCCAGTTCCCTGAGTATGGTACCTGTTTCCCCAGAGGAGGAGAATAGGTTGAGGTTCAGGAACCTTAGGAAACTGTCTCACCAGTCTTGGGAAGAGTTTGTGGATGAATGTCAAGATGCACTGTGTGATTGGCTAGAGGTTCACATGGGAACTGAGTTTACCAAGCTATTTGATCTGGTTCTAAGAGAGCAGGTGCTCAATAGTTGTTTGCCAGGGTTGCGCCAACACCTGTTGAAATATGGGTTGACTGATCCAGACACCCTCGCAGAGGAAGCAGAGCGCTGGGACAGTGCGAGAGGTTCTTTAGAGTCACTAGTGAGTGATTCCAACAATAGTGGGTCAGGTGTCTTCCAGCCCAGTGTGGTGGAGGAGGGTGAGAGTAGCCCAGCTAGATCCCTGGTTAGTGAGGAGGGTGTAGGGGCTGACTGCCTGTCTCAGTGGAGCAGGAGTGAGTGTGTGACCGAGAGTCCCCAGATGCCCGAAGCCCTGTCACAGAGCCTGGATGGTTTCTTTGGGGAACACCAGGAAGGGAACCTAGACTTGCCTGTTAGTTCACTTGAGGGAGATCTCCTAGTGGGTAGAGGACCTGGAGCATCTGTAAGCGGAGCTTCTATGGTTCTAGAGTCTGGCAGTACCGCTCCAGTAGGGAGGGTACAGGAGTCCAGTACAAGGAGTGATTGGGGGATAGGATGTGAGTCCCCAGAAGTCCTGGAGTGCCAGGCATTGGTTCCACCAAAGGTTTTAGACCAGAGGTTGGAAGGCCAGGTTCAGGATCCGCCTGACCTGAAGGGTGGGACTACTGTAATCAGTGTCCTGACCAGTTCTTTTTCCAGAGATACCGCCCCGGTTGGGAGGGAGCAGGACTCTGGAAGGGGGTGCAGAGGGTGGGAGAGCCCACCTCTGACCCCGGTGCAACCTAAGGGGTTAAACCCTTCGTTGGGAGAATGTTGTTTAGAGGGAACCCCTCGCAGGAGGAGGAGGAACCCTAGAAGAAGAGGTAGGGGGAGGAGAGCCTTCCCTGAGACTCCTGGTCCGCCTGAGGTCGTAGACCCTAGGTTGGAAAACCAGTGGCAGTCTAGCCCTGTCTTGCAGACAGGAAGGGTGGAGAATGGCTATTATGTGCCAGGGGTTACTACCCCCCACTTTGTGAGTAGGCAGGATCCAGTGGTACCTGGATGGCCTAGGGCCTGGTCCTCGCCGAGGGCAGCTGGAGAGTACCAGTGGGGTAGCCCAGTTAGTCCCTACAGTAGTTTTAGAAGGAACCCTAGGGGTTCACTGTGGCGTAAAACAGGAGGGTGTCCCTGCAGTTGTGGGCCCGCGTCCTTGTTTTATCGCCCCAAGCAGGGAAGTCCATCACGGTGGTGATTGGTCTGCCCTGCGATTTGGCTGGAAGGGGGTCGTGTTGGACTTGGGCCTTAGGGCAGGTTCACCCCTAATCTTTTTGCTTTTATTTGTGACCCTGTGTAGTGATTTTTGGGTCTCTGCGCACTTTTTCCCTGTGTCCCAGAGTAAAGTGCGTGCGTGTAGTATGGCTGGCCTGCCCTCCCATAGGAATGCATGGGGAATGTGTGTGTCCATGTTAGTTCCTGATGTGTGGGGAGTGCAGGCACGAGTTTGGTATGTGTGAACTCGTGAGAGCGAATGCTGCAAGATGGTGTCTGCGGCATGCATGTGTCTAGAAGGGAAGTGCTACTTCTGGACATTGATGTATGTGTGCAGTGAGGGTGCTGGAGCGTGATTGGCTGGAGCTGGCTGGCATGCCAGGCTCCAGGAAGTCTGGATGGGTCTGCCCGGTGGTGAGTGGGAGATCAGCATGAGTGATGTGTGGGAGGAGTGCACTTGGGTCCTGGATGGGCTGGGTTTTTCCCCACACAATGCTGGCTCCGCCCCCCTGTGGTTTGTCTAACGACCCAAGCCTCCCCAGTGAATGAAAGGGTGGTTGGGCCATCAAGGGTACTCCCAAGCCAGCTGCAACTGGTTTCCCCCCACCCTGCACCCTGAAACAAAGGATTTCTCTGTATAAAAGTGGGGCTGTGTCCCCACGGAAGTTGTTCTCTTCCAGGACCCTTGCCAGAGGGGGCTGTTGCTGCTGCTGGGGCCAGGAGGACCTCCACTTGGCCTGTCTCCCTGCCTGGAGACCCAGTGTGCTGGCTCTGGCCCTGCCTTGCCCCCCCTGCCTGCCTCCAGACCCTGCTGGAGCCTTTGCTTCACTCTTAGCGCTTGGGAGCGCTTATTTGCCCACTAGCGCTGTGGAGCGTTATTCTTTTTCCTCCTAGCGCTGAAGAGCGCTTTATTTTCCCCTAAGCGCTGGGTGCGCTTTATTTTGATTCTAGCGCTTTGGAGCGCTTTGCCAGGCCGAGCGAGTGCCTACCTCGCTTTCTATTTTTATTTGAGGCCGGTGCCCACCCGGCATTGCCCCGTTTCATTGAATTTGAGCGGCTGCCCACGCCGCATTTGCCCGGGGAATCACCGCCGCAGCCCGGAGGAAGCAGCACCCGCCTTCAGGCCCAGGCCACGCTGGGATTGGCCCAGCCGGCCGAGCCCCTTCCGCGTCATCGCGGGGGAGGAGGAGATCGCCGGAAAGCAGGAAGCCGCCTGCCGAGGCTCCGGAGCGAGGAGAGAAGCGCCGCCGGCGAGGCCTCGAGGGTGGAGAGAGGAGCCCCGCAAAGAGACCGGCAGCAAGTGCTTCCCCGCTCCAGCGAGGACCCGGTGAGTGCGAGGCTGATTCATTGTGTGCAGAGCGGCCCCGGTTGACAGCGGGCCGCTCCGCAGGAAGGGAGGGGGCATCCCTTGAAGATTGGAGCCACGAGGCTCCGTGGGGCATTATTTGAGTCTGAGTCCCCCGTGAGGGACTCCAACGTGCCTATATTGATTTAGAGCCCTGGGAGAGGCTCTGGGGGCATTTCATTTGTTTAGAGCGCTGAAGCTCTTAGGTGCCAGCCACCTGTGTTCTTGAGCCCACGTGGCTCCAACGTTTTGCCTACCTGCTATTTACAACTGTCCAGCACTTAGTGGACAGTTGCTACGTTTAGGCTTTGTTCTGTGCTGCCTGCGCAGCCTCCCCTGACATTGAGCCTCAGGGCATTCCAGCCCTTGCGAGGCCAGCTGGCCTGAGGGACCTTTCTAATGTTGTGCCATGTGCACCCTGCGCAATTTATGATTTACTGCTAATTTGATTCCTGCGCAAATATTCTACCTGCACCTCTGAATGTGTTTTAATGTTTCATGTGCAATTGTTTGTTTTATCGCCTTTGCTAAAAGTGACCTGCTTAGGTGATTCTTTGTTCTTTTATTCCCCTTTGCTAAAAGTGACCTGCTTAGAGGAATGTTTGTTGTTACCTTTGCTAAAAGTGACCTGCTTAGGTAATTCTTTATGTTTTTATCCCCTTTGCTAAAAGTGACCTGCTTAGAGGATTGTTTGTGTCATTACCTTTGCTAAAAGTGACCTGCTTAGGTAATGCCTTGTGCTTTTATTTCCCTTTGCTAAAAGTGACCTGCTTAGAGGAATGTTGATGTTTTATTGCCTTTGCTAAATGTGACTTGCCTAGGTGATTATTTTAGGTTTCCTTCCCTTTGCTAAATGTGACTTGCTTAGGTGATAGGTTTTCCTTCCATAGGTCCTGATGTTAAGGTCCTAGTTCCCTGCGTGATTTCCCTACAGTGTTTAGGGTGGCGTAGGAGGTATTTACCCTTTACCAGTAGTTACTGGTTGTGTGCTACATGTAACTATTTTGAGTGCTACATTCATTATATGTTGATGTGCTAAAGTGTTATACCTACGAGTATTATTTCTAACAAGTGCATACCCCTGACAGTGGTCCAGGTGGCCCTGTCCTGTACATAATCCCTTGTAAATCTTGCCCGTGCCTGTTGGCACATTGTAAAGTTGTGTGTTATCTGATGTGTTTTTACTATAATACAAAGGCTATTTTTATATAACCTTGTGTGGAGTTTCCTTTGTGGTGGGCCTAGGGTGTTGCTGCTGGGGTGCGCGCGCAAACGCTTTACACATCGCCTCCGAGATTAGCCTTGCTGCTCGCGCCACGTTACCTAGAGGGTGAGCGGGGGTTATCTTGGTGTGTGACCCCCTTGCCCTGACCTTAGAAATGGTGATCCCTGACTGACGTTGGCGCAAGCCTTGGCCGGCCAGAGATCCTGTTTCTAACATTGGTGGCTAGCGGTGCGGATTGGACTTGCGTTTGCGTTGTACCACAGTGGCGACAGGCCACACTTCAAAACTCTGCAATTTTAGATAAACACATTTTGGGGATTATTGTTTTTTAGGGAAGTTCAGTTTTGCTTCTCCTGAAAGGTGTCATTTTGTAACTTCTGTTCAGTACATTTGTTCCCCGCCCTGCTTCCAGAGTTTGGTACCTGTGTCACTTGTGGTCAGGTTGAGAAAATCAGGGGTGGTAGAAACTGCCTTACCAGTCCGAGGGGAGGGCGTGTGTGAATGAGTGGTGTGTTACACTGGACAGTGGAGTGCAAGTTCTCTGAGATAGGAATCTTGCTGAATTGTGTTAATTGTGTACTCCTGTGTAAGCTCAGACCCCCAGGTTCCCTGTGTCAAACTCTTCTTGAGAACGTCCGCCAAAATGGAGCCTGTTTTTGATCTCTGTTGTCTTTTTAGGTACAGTAGGTCAGAGCTGGTCAGATTCTGTGAAGAGGGAGGCATGGAGGTGAGTGAGTTGGATACTCAGTCCCAGCTTAGGGACAGCCTGATCCAATGGCAAAAGGGTCAGTGGGATCTTGAGTACAGTGAGAGAGAGAGGGCCCGGGCCGCACGCCATGAGGGTGGTGAGTCTGTGGAGAGCCCTGAAGAATGTGAGTTGTATGATGATGACAGTGGATGGATATCAGCAGATAGTTAGGACCCCATAGATAGGGAGTCCCTTGCTGGGTCCAGTGTCAGTACCAGCGCCCCTTCCCTTTCCCTGTCCCCAGAGGAGTGGTTGGATAGGAAGGAAGAGAGGGCCTTGTTCAGGGAGAAGGTAACCCTAGAGGGTAGGTTATCCCCTGAGTGCAATTTTGATTTTCTGGATTCCCCAGGGAGGGTGGAGTCCAGTGGTGGCAGCTTTTTAAATATAAGTGTAGACAGTCCCACTCCCAGTTCCCTGAGTATGGTACCTGTTTCCCCAGAGGAGGAGAATAGGTTGAGGTTCAGGAACCTTAGGAAACTGTCTCACCAGTCTTGGGAAGAGTTTGTGGATGAATGTCAAGATGCACTGTGTGATTGGCTAGAGGTTCACATGGGAACTGAGTTTACCAAGCTATTTGATCTGGTTCTAAGAGAGCAGGTGCTCAATAGTTGTTTGCCAGGGTTGCGCCAACACCTGTTGAAATATGGGTTGACTGATCCAGACACCCTCGCAGAGGAAGCAGAGCGCTGGGACAGTGCGAGAGGTTCTTTAGAGTCACTAGTGAGTGATTCCAACAATAGTGGGTCAGGTGTCTTCCAGCCCAGTGTGGTGGAGGAGGGTGAGAGTAGCCCAGCTAGATCCCTGGTTAGTGAGGAGGGTGTAGGGGCTGACTGCCTGTCTCAGTGGAGCAGGAGTGAGTGTGTGACCGAGAGTCCCCAGATGCCCGAAGCCCTGTCACAGAGCCTGGATGGTTTCTTTGGGGAACACCAGGAAGGGAACCTAGACTTGCCTGTTAGTTCACTTGAGGGAGATCTCCTAGTGGGTAGAGGACCTGGAGCATCTGTAAGCGGAGCTTCTATGGTTCTAGAGTCTGGCAGTACCGCTCCAGTAGGGAGGGTACAGGAGTCCAGTACAAGGAGTGATTGGGGGATAGGATGTGAGTCCCCAGAAGTCCTGGAGTGCCAGGCATTGGTTCCACCAAAGGTTTTAGACCAGAGGTTGGAAGGCCAGGTTCAGGATCCGCCTGACCTGAAGGGTGGGACTACTGTAATCAGTGTCCTGACCAGTTCTTTTTCCAGAGATACCGCCCCGGTTGGGAGGGAGCAGGACTCTGGAAGGGGGTGCAGAGGGTGGGAGAGCCCACCTCTGACCCCGGTGCAACCTAAGGGGTTAAACCCTTCGTTGGGAGAATGTTGTTTAGAGGGAACCCCTCGCAGGAGGAGGAGGAACCCTAGAAGAAGAGGTAGGGGGAGGAGAGCCTTCCCTGAGACTCCTGGTCCGCCTGAGGTCGTAGACCCTAGGTTGGAAAACCAGTGGCAGTCTAGCCCTGTCTTGCAGACAGGAAGGGTGGAGAATGGCTATTATGTGCCAGGGGTTACTACCCCCCACTTTGTGAGTAGGCAGGATCCAGTGGTACCTGGATGGCCTAGGGCCTGGTCCTCGCCGAGGGCAGCTGGAGAGTACCAGTGGGGTAGCCCAGTTAGTCCCTACAGTAGTTTTAGAAGGAACCCTAGGGGTTCACTGTGGCGTAAAACAGGAGGGTGTCCCTGCAGTTGTGGGCCCGCGTCCTTGTTTTATCGCCCCAAGCAGGGAAGTCCATCACGGTGGTGATTGGTCTGCCCTGCGATTTGGCTGGAAGGGGGTCGTGTTGGACTTGGGCCTTAGGGCAGGTTCACCCCTAATCTTTTTGCTTTTATTTGTGACCCTGTGTAGTGATTTTTGGGTCTCTGCGCACTTTTTCCCTGTGTCCCAGAGTAAAGTGCGTGCGTGTAGTATGGCTGGCCTGCCCTCCCATAGGAATGCATGGGGAATGTGTGTGTCCATGTTAGTTCCTGATGTGTGGGGAGTGCAGGCACGAGTTTGGTATGTGTGAACTCGTGAGAGCGAATGCTGCAAGATGGTGTCTGCGGCATGCATGTGTCTAGAAGGGAAGTGCTACTTCTGGACATTGATGTATGTGTGCAGTGAGGGTGCTGGAGCGTGATTGGCTGGAGCTGGCTGGCATGCCAGGCTCCAGGAAGTCTGGATGGGTCTGCCCGGTGGTGAGTGGGAGATCAGCATGAGTGATGTGTGGGAGGAGTGCACTTGGGTCCTGGATGGGCTGGGTTTTTCCCCACACAATGCTGGCTCCGCCCCCCTGTGGTTTGTCTAACGACCCAAGCCTCCCCAGTGAATGAAAGGGTGGTTGGGCCATCAAGGGTACTCCCAAGCCAGCTGCAACTGGTTTCCCCCCACCCTGCACCCTGAAACAAAGGATTTCTCTGTATAAAAGTGGGGCTGTGTCCCCACGGAAGTTGTTCTCTTCCAGGACCCTTGCCAGAGGGGGCTGTTGCTGCTGCTGGGGCCAGGAGGACCTCCACTTGGCCTGTCTCCCTGCCTGGAGACCCAGTGTGCTGGCTCTGGCCCTGCCTTGCCCCCCCTGCCTGCCTCCAGACCCTGCTGGAGCCTTTGCTTCACTCTTAGCGCTTGGGAGCGCTTATTTGCCCACTAGCGCTGTGGAGCGTTATTCTTTTTCCTCCTAGCGCTGAAGAGCGCTTTATTTTCCCCTAAGCGCTGGGTGCGCTTTATTTTGATTCTAGCGCTTTGGAGCGCTTTGCCAGGCCGAGCGAGTGCCTACCTCGCTTTCTATTTTTATTTGAGGCCGGTGCCCACCCGGCATTGCCCCGTTTCATTGAATTTGAGCGGCTGCCCACGCCGCATTTGCCCGGGGAATCACCGCCGCAGCCCGGAGGAAGCAGCACCCGCCTTCAGGCCCAGGCCACGCTGGGATTGGCCCAGCCGGCCGAGCCCCTTCCGCGTCATCGCGGGGGAGGAGGAGATCGCCGGAAAGCAGGAAGCCGCCTGCCGAGGCTCCGGAGCGAGGAGAGAAGCGCCGCCGGCGAGGCCTCGAGGGTGGAGAGAGGAGCCCCGCAAAGAGACCGGCAGCAAGTGCTTCCCCGCTCCAGCGAGGACCCGGTGAGTGCGAGGCTGATTCATTGTGTGCAGAGCGGCCCCGGTTGACAGCGGGCCGCTCCGCAGGAAGGGAGGGGGCATCCCTTGAAGATTGGAGCCACGAGGCTCCGTGGGGCATTATTTGAGTCTGAGTCCCCCGTGAGGGACTCCAACGTGCCTATATTGATTTAGAGCCCTGGGAGAGGCTCTGGGGGCATTTCATTTGTTTAGAGCGCTGAAGCTCTTAGGTGCCAGCCACCTGTGTTCTTGAGCCCACGTGGCTCCAACGTTTTGCCTACCTGCTATTTACAACTGTCCAGCACTTAGTGGACAGTTGCTACGTTTAGGCTTTGTTCTGTGCTGCCTGCGCAGCCTCCCCTGACATTGAGCCTCAGGGCATTCCAGCCCTTGCGAGGCCAGCTGGCCTGAGGGACCTTTCTAATGTTGTGCCATGTGCACCCTGCGCAATTTATGATTTACTGCTAATTTGATTCCTGCGCAAATATTCTACCTGCACCTCTGAATGTGTTTTAATGTTTCATGTGCAATTGTTTGTTTTATCGCCTTTGCTAAAAGTGACCTGCTTAGGTGATTCTTTGTTCTTTTATTCCCCTTTGCTAAAAGTGACCTGCTTAGAGGAATGTTTGTTGTTACCTTTGCTAAAAGTGACCTGCTTAGGTAATTCTTTATGTTTTTATCCCCTTTGCTAAAAGTGACCTGCTTAGAGGATTGTTTGTGTCATTACCTTTGCTAAAAGTGACCTGCTTAGGTAATGCCTTGTGCTTTTATTTCCCTTTGCTAAAAGTGACCTGCTTAGAGGAATGTTGATGTTTTATTGCCTTTGCTAAATGTGACTTGCCTAGGTGATTATTTTAGGTTTCCTTCCCTTTGCTAAATGTGACTTGCTTAGGTGATAGGTTTTCCTTCCATAGGTCCTGATGTTAAGGTCCTAGTTCCCTGCGTGATTTCCCTACAGTGTTTAGGGTGGCGTAGGAGGTATTTACCCTTTACCAGTAGTTACTGGTTGTGTGCTACATGTAACTATTTTGAGTGCTACATTCATTATATGTTGATGTGCTAAAGTGTTATACCTACGAGTATTATTTCTAACAAGTGCATACCCCTGACAGTGGTCCAGGTGGCCCTGTCCTGTACATAATCCCTTGTAAATCTTGCCCGTGCCTGTTGGCACATTGTAAAGTTGTGTGTTATCTGATGTGTTTTTACTATAATACAAAGGCTATTTTTATATGACCTTGTGTGGAGTTTCCTTTGTGGTGGGCCTAGGGTGTTGCTGCTGGGGTGCGCGCGCAAACGCTTTACACATCGCCTCCGAGATTAGCCTTGCTGCTCGCGCCACGTTACCTAGAGGGTGAGCGGGGGTTATCTTGGTGTGTGACCCCCTTGCCCTGACCTTAGAAATGGTGATCCCTGACTGACGTTGGCGCAAGCCTTGGCCGGCCAGAGATCCCGTTTCTAACAGTTACCATATCCAAACAGGGGGGGTGTACTACGAACGCTTTGAGGGAGCCTCGCCAAAGTTGGAGCTGAATTAGCGTTCTTAGATGCTGCATCACTTGAACCACGAGCCCGGCATAAACGTAGTGTCCTCATTTTCATGTTTAATGAACATGCTTACAGGGAGGCGACACAGCTTGGCAAGTTCCATACAGCTCGAAGGTATGGGGAGGGAGAGCACCCTGGGAAAACACTGGCACGTTTGGTGCATCCCCCCAGGGGCGGCACCGGCAACAACATGTGCGCATGATACCTTAGCTACAGAAGATCCTGATATATTAGCGGAACTGGTTGCATATTATCACTCTCTCTTCTCTCCCACTCTCCCCAAGGATTTCTCTCAGCGTTTAGCATTCCTGGAGAAGGTCGCAATGGTTTGGCTCACTAAAGGGCAAGCAGATTTTCTGGCAGACCCTTTCACTTTGGAGGAAAATACGCTTGCTATAGATGCCCTGGCCGGCTCTAAAGCACCAGGACTCGTTGGGCTATTGGGTATTTTCTGTAAGACTTTCAAAGAGAGCCTAGCGCCACAGCTCTTGGAGGTTTATGCAGAGGCCCTAGAGACTGGAAAATTCCCACCTTCTATGAGAGAGGCAGCCATCTCTTCACTACTTAAGCGGGGTAAACAACCCACAAATTGATCATCCTATCACCTAACTCCCTAATAAATTTTGACAACAAAATCCTTGCAAAAATGTTATCCTCTAGGCTATCGTTGTTAGAACAAATCATCTCCCCAGTACAATCGGGCTTTATCCCACATCAGTCTACGGCCCTAAGCTTAAGAACCGTATTTTCTGTTATAAATCGTAAAGAACCTACTACTCCTGCAGCAGTGGCTTTATTTGACGCAGAAAAGGCCTTCGACTCTCTCAAATGGCCTTTCCTCAATGCCACTGTGGAAAAGTCAGCCCATAACACACCTGATGCCCAGGCTGCTGGCGCAGGACGCCTCTTAGTTCCCATCTTGAACAATTACCAAATAAAGAGACGGGCGCTGGAGGCAGGAAGACAAGAATAGAGTTTTATTGCTCATGAGGAGAGCCTGTCATTTCGGACACTCGCATAGTGTCTTCAGGAGGTGCTCTAACAAGTTCTCTGAGGCTTCGTCTTTTATACACATGTTTATGATGCACAAACATTCCTTATTACAATAAAGACGCTTTGAAGTGGGAAAAGGCATGCTTGGAATCCTAGCTTCAGGCCTATTCCCATACCAGTCGCCCAGATGTCATCCTCCCCTCCTGAATGCAACAAGAGATTGTGACCTCTCAGCTGGACATTCCTACAGGGCACGAGGGCAGGAGGGGGATGATCAGGTCAAAGGTTGGTCAGGTGATAAGGTCGGACACTTCGGTCGGTGTATCATGGTTTTGTTATGCTGGGCAGGGAAAAGGGGGATGTACATCCACGAGGCTTGGTCTTAGGACTTGGGACCGGGTCGAAAGGCCAAGTGCAGCCGAGGGGGGGGTGTTGTCAGCTGAGGGGAAGGGTGTTCTTGGGAGGAAATGGGGGGGTGTGGTTCAAGCAGGAGTGCTCCTTTTAGACCAGGGTCACGCAGAGGGAGAGGGTCTTGTGGCCGATGCATGAGCAGTGCGCGCGGGGAGGGGTGTCGGGGGTTTGGCAAACGGTCAGAGAGGCCATGGTGCCTAAAATAGCTGTCGTGTACATATGTGCATGGGTCTTGTGCTGGCGGGATAACACAGTCAGTGTTCCGTAATTATTCGTTCTGCTAACAAAGGGGTACAGTGAACACAAATGAACGCCGCTTATGTACACATACATTGCCATTTTCAACACCACCCTGCGTAAATTAGGCATCCCAGCCACTTTTATTGCCCTGATTGCATTGCTTTATTCAGCCCCAACTACTCAGCTTCGAGTAAATGGCTCTTTACCATCCCCCATTCCGATTATACGTGGAACACGACAGGGATGTCCGCTATCCCCATTGTTATTTATAATAGCCTTGGACACGTTGGTTCGCCACATGCAGGAAAAACACATGTTTCGTGGCCTACAGTTTCTCGCGAGCCCTATGTTAATGTCCATGTATGCGGACGTTATTTTGCTTTTTGTGCGACACCCCAATGATAACTTGCAACCCCTCATAGAGGAGATTGGCCGATACGGGGTCATGTCTGGACGGATGATAAAATGGGACAAATCAGTATTATTCCCTATCACGGCCGCAGTATTGGTGGATGAGACCGAGCATCCCCTGCGGAGGGCAGGTGACACCACTAAGTACCTTGGGGCACACCTCCGCAGAGCAGGTCATAGGTTAAAACTATGGACCTGCAATTGAGCAACTTACTGCACAGGTCGAGAGGTGGATGCAATTGCCCATATCTATAGCCGGTCGCATCGCTCTCACCAAAATGAAGGTACTGCCTAGATTCTTATATTTATTTACTACTATACCCATTCCACTTACCAATGCTTTCTTTAGTCAACTACAGGGACTACTTATAAGACTGATATGGGCAGGACTTAGACTGAGCGTCTCCTGGGATACTCTGACACTCCCATATAACCGAGGCAGGTTCGCGGTCCCTGATCCCCAACTTTATTTTTTAGTGGCACAGGCACAATTTGCTCATCACTGGTTCCACCCGGATGCTCGTATACCTTATACGAAGCCTGATCGTGAACAAAGGGCATACCACTGGATCCTCATGACATCCAAACCCTTTCAACCACCTATTGGGCATGGGGTAAGCTTAGCAGTATGTTGGGCAACGGCCCTCTCTACTGTTCGGCCATTCCCCTACCCAATAACCAATTCCTCCCACTTAACTCTGAAAAGGTGGTACAGCACACCCTTACTAAATTCGGCTTGGATACCCTTGGCACTTATTTCCCGAGGGTCGGGCACACACACTGACGGAACTGTCTACATACCTCAGGATGACGTACATGGATAACTTTATAGCCGCCAGATTACTGGATACACTTTGCTCAATGGTCACTTCCTTACCCTCCCCACCAACAGATTTCACCCCACTTACTTTGCTGATAAGGAAGGAACACACTTAGTTATTTAGCTATACAGAGCTTGTATAGCGCTTAGACAGGTCCGCGAGAGAGTGTCTGACAACGCTGGGAAGAGGATTTGGGGCAATCATTAACAGATCAAAGATGGACTTTCTGTCTTGATCAAATACAGAAAGTCTCCCCTAATCATAGACATAAACTCCTCCATTTTAAATTCATTCACAGGATCTATGTCACCCCACGTCAACTGGCCAAATATGACCCTACCAAATCGTCAGGTTGACCTAAATGTAGGACGCTGGATGTCGATGTTGCCCACATGGCCTGTTCATGTCCCCACATCATGCCATACAGGGTGGAGGTATTTCAAACAATAGCAAAAATAATTGCCGCACTTTTCATTCCTTCTCCACGGCTCGGCCTGTTAGGATTGATCTACAATATTAAACCTTGTTCCGTAGATTCGTAGCCATAGCCTTGATGCTAGCAAAAAGGGAAATAGTGTCACATTGTGCGGCTAAACTTTGTCCTACAAAAGCAGCACGGATGCGCAGCATGTCCTACTGCAGTCTGCAGACTGATATTTATGCCACACTTCAGCCTCCAACCTCAGGACCTACGAATATATGGTGTGTCTATCACACATACTTAGAACAGGTTCAAGACACCTCCAGAGCATCATCTCCAGAACCTCGTGAATCCTCTGGGAACAAAGGGGCCAGACTCCCCCCGATGCTGATTGATGCTCAGACATAGTAACATCCCCCCCCTACGTATCCCTGCTATGATCCATGCACCAGAATCCGAACAACAAAGCTTTCCCACTATTATAGCTAGAATAACCACTTAACAACTGATGGAACCCCCCCTAGTACTTTTCCCATGTAATAGAATGTTTATTTGTTTAGTTTTGTGATGCTTTTAGTCTCTGTATCTTTTATGTCTTATTTTTGATGCAATTTGTATGTCAAATTCTTTTGTCTCAATAAAAATTTTAAAAAAAGGTCACCAAGCTCGTGTTACATAAAACCATTACCGTGTGCTTTTACAATACATGCCATTACAATGCGGGGAATACAACAAACACGTTGTTACCACATATTCCACTGCCACGCAAGTCATTACAATTACTTGCCTTTGCGAAGCTCTGGACTTTGGAATAATGTACATCACTATTCCAACTCCAGTCTGTCCAACAGAAGGGAAGGTGTTGGATTTAAAATTCAGCAACACGTTCCCTAATGCAAGTCGTTGTAACGACTTGCATGGTAACGGAACGTGTGGTAATGGAACATGTGGTAACAATGTGTTTTTTGTGTAGTTCTGAATGCATATTAAAGGCTGTTTCCCATTAAGTGGTGAAACTGCTAGTACTCACAGTCTTAGAACTGTGGAAAACTCTTCAGAGAGAGCCAACACCCTCCATACATGCAAGCCCTGAATAGAACCTATAGAAAATTTGCTTTAGATGTAGCTCACCAAATGCCATTCAATGTCAGAAGACATCAGTGATGCCACCAATTATGTCATTGAACATGTCATGAGCAGTGCCATCTTAACGGATGGAAACAAAAACAGGAGTGGGACCAATAGACCATGCCGGAACTGGGTAATGTATGCATGTAACGAAACAATGTTCCAACAGGTATCACTTCAAAAGACAGTTATACATGCATGCAAACAGCATTACATAGGCAAGAAACAAGGAGACTAAATTGGATTGTTTTAAGGCTGTTAATCGCCAAAGTTACATCAAACGGAATTGCACAGGGGTATACAGTTAAGGCAGCACTGTATAGAAGGAATCTTATGACAACCCGAAGGCACTCGGTGTGTAGTGATATATACAAGTGAATAAAGGTGACGACGTAAGTGAACAAAGTGAACAGTGTGAACGGCGCGAAGTGAACAATGATGAGAATATATACAACAGGTAACAATTTTCAGCATTTGCATTCATTATTTATCATTTTCATTTATATATGAGCCAAGCAGAAGAGTTGCGCCGAATAATTGTGCTGTGGTGTCGACGATGTTTCAACCCTCGTTACTTGGGGTCGTCTTCAGGACAGGGTTGTCAATTCAGTGGTGTGCTGGGGGGGCATCATCCAGGTGGAGGCCTGGTGAACGGGCCGGAGGCACGATGTGTCCTGTAGGTGTTAGTTGGGTTACTGAGTTCGGATCTGCGTGTGCCGGTCCGAAGGAATGGGCGAGTGTGGCACCTTCACAGGGTAAGGAGAGTCCAGCAAAGGGGGTCCTGTCCGGTCGGAGCAGTGCCTGACTGAATCCTGCCGACTGGCTGTGGGCTGAATCACGGGTCTGGGACACGGCAGGAAAAAACCTCTGCGCGGGGCAACGGCGATGGGCAGTTGCCCGGGTGCCCCACGAGCATAGGGGCCCCATGTAGACCAGAATTTGACACTAACTTTCTGTTAAAATGTTTTATTCCTGTGAGTGGCTGTGAAGGCTATCTTTGCTTTCATATAATTGCCAGTGTATTCATACAATGGCTTGTGTGTATAAAAAAGTAGGCTAAACTGTACACTACACAGGCATGTTCAGACATCAGAATGTTCTTGCAATAAGAAAATTCACCTTCTCACTAGCTTTTATTAACATTTTACAAAAGCAAGCAGTAACATTTTTAAAGATTGCAGGAAATGCTGTTAGCATGAGCTGAAAGCCATTTTGTACTTGTCAGCCATCTTAGTTAGCCATGTGCTCGCCATGTGGTTTCTCCCTCTTCCAGAGCCTTGCACATGATCAGAAAGGCCTAGCTGGTAGAATTCACCTGCTCCTAGTATAGAACTGTCAGGCTATTCTTACTGATGTGTTCAGTTTAGTCACCCCTCCCACTTTGTTGAGCAAGCAAATTTTGTATACCCATTTTAGTCAGAAAAATCAAGCTTGTGTGTGCCAGGACCTTCCCTTGGTTTTATGCTGACTATTTAACCTATGCATATATAAGGCCCCTGTTCTCTGTACTCCTTAGACTGTCTCAAACAGCAGCCTGAGGGTACTGTGTGACGCAGTCTCACTTGTGTGAGGTTAATAAATGCATTGTTTTTATATTACAGCTTCCGTGCTAATCTCTTTGTTGGTTTAAAGGACCAGGTGTATCAGTGAACCCCTTGGAAGGTTTTTATTTCTTCAACATTTCAATAAATGTTCTCTCCTTCATCTGGCAGCGAATGGGCAGCTGCCTTTCCCCATAATATGAGAAAAGATTGTGTTCAGTAACACAACCACACTCTACCAGAAATGAGTATCACATCCCTTCCTAGGTATGGGCACTTTAGGTTCCAACAAGCCGACTGCAGCAGTACCAGAATAGAGAAAAAAATACTATTTGCTGTGGACTAGAATTTCAAGGCATTATTAACAGTAGACAACACGTATGGCAGCAGTAGAAACTTGGGGGAAGGCTTTACAAAATGAATTTAAGTCAATTCAAGATTTGTCTTGCGTAGTAGATTGATGTATTTAATTGAATTAACATACTTTAAATACACTTTTAATTTTGTATGTGTCATCTCAAAATGTGTATTTTTCAGGGTTGGCAAAAAGAAGTGTCTACTTAATCCTTTTATTAACTTTTGCTTTCAGGCTTGGATCAACGTTATGCTCTGTACTGTGCTCATTGTTTTTTATATATTATACCTTAAAATGGTATGCAACTATGGGCAGACGTCTCCTCTTCTAGCTGTCCTAACTTTTTCTGTGCTGAGATCCCTGCCCTGACTGCAGAATCCACCCACAGGTAGTAGTAAATGTGGGCTGGAGGAATGGGTTAATAGCTGGAAAATGGGAAATAAATACTACTGGAGGGGTTACGGCAGGGGTATATAGAGGGGTTAAGGGAGGGGTAAGAATAGGAGTAGGGGTCACATGCACCCACCCTCTAAAGAGTAAACCAACTTCTACTCACAAACAGCACTTCTATAGCTACTAAAGCCAAAAAAGGATGCAAAACATTAGTAAATATACTTCAGTTCAGAGCTGGAATAAGTCCAACAGCTCTCATTGCCACCCACTGGTACTGCAACACACGCCTAAAGAATATAATGCATATACGGCCTTTAAGTGGATCACCATGAGAGATAATGTTAAAATAAAGTAATGTATTTTAATTTTTTTCAAAATATAAATAATGTTACTTTACAGTTTGAAAAATTGTAGACAATGAAAAGAAATTATTAATAAAATAGTTAAATAAGTTAGTTTAAAATTATAAATATCTAACCTTAAGCACAATAGAAAAATTATAAATACTATGCATAATTTATGTACATACTTTTAAGACATTTCTAATACATCTAAAGCCATACACTTTATACTGTAGATGGGAAAGTTTATTTATAAACAAATATAGTTAAATTAATATGTATTTCATTAAATATGATTAACTACATTAATTTGTTTCAATTACAAATTATGCTAACAGTGCTAGATCATAGTTTATCTTCTTTATATTTACAATAAATATATTAATTAATTTACATTATTATTTACCATTGAAATATGTTTTGTAACTTTTTTCAAGTTTTATAAACTTTTAAACTTTGCACATACTTTACTGTAAGGAGTTCTACAATTCAGTGGTGGAGACCACCTCCTACCTGTAAAAAGTACAGTTTTGAGATCTAGATTAATTCAGTTTAATGCTCAAATATTTATAAGTGTACTCAGAAATTATGGGCATATTTATAAATGTTTTACTTACCTTTTCAATTTGAAATTACTTTTAAATGTTATTTTTTTATAAAAAATATTTACATTATTTTAAGTATGACTAATAGCATATTTCGTGCATAATATACTATTATACAATGTATTCTTTTGGTGAGGAATTTTTCAATAATTAAAACCTAGAAATAACGTTTATCTTAATTTATCATATAAACATAATCAAATAGTTCATTTTGGGTTAAAAGTGCAGTATCACTTTTAATTATTTGTTCTGCATGTTAATTAAGTTTATAAAATAATTTAACAATAATATTTAACATGATGTTCTCATTTTTATTAGCTTAAATAAACCTTTACGCTTTTCCCTATGCTTTTTGATAGAGATATCTCCACCCTGATTGTGGAGGTACCGGAAAATGTGCATCACATCAAATATGGTTATAAATTCACTACTCGTAGTAAATTTACAGCAATATATGATGGTTTTTACAGACTCCATCCCATGTTTCAGGGAGCAAGGTCGTGTAAGCCTGTACCTTTGAGTAATTATACCGTTGGATTGTGTGAATCTCTCAAAGTAGTATAGTAGATTTACAGTCGTAAATAGACCTCTCAGTTTGTTTTTGGTAGTGGGCTTGCTCTTTTGTGGGCAGGTGCATGCCCCTCCCTGCCCCCCTCATTAGCCCTTCTTTAATCCCTGCTTGCTCCTTCTTTAACACCCTTTCATAGTAAGTATTCCTCATTTCAAGCCACTCCCTCTATCCCGCCACATTTACCTCTAAAACACATACCTATGTGTGCAGTGACTCCACAGTAGGGGTGGAGATCTCCACACAGAACAAAATAGGATTAGCAGAGGTATAGACCTCTGCACATAGTTTGTGAACTGCATTTTATTGTTAGTTTGTAGTACTATTGTAGTACTACAAACATACTACTTTACTACTTTCACTTATAATGAACACAACCCTGTCTAGGGTCAGTTTACTTCTGAAGAATGCCCCATGAACAAAAGGCTTCGTCCAAAGGGACTGAAACTTTTTATTTATTTATTTATTTGAAAAGTTGTATATAGCGCTGGGTAGACCCAGAGGCATCAGAGCGCTTTACATGAGGATTAGTGAATTACAGGTTACATCAGTTAAATGAAAGACTCATGGAGGGAGGAGGGGGGAGGGAAGGAAACACAACAGGGAAACAAGAAAAACAATGTTAGATGACCAGCTGGGTAGGTGACGGCCGATGGGATGAAACCAGGACCAGACTCCTCCATAGCTGCATATGACAGCTCCACCCGGCATCGGCCAAGGTTGCTCGTGCACCGAGGTAAGTACAAACAGTTTTGGTATCCGCCTAGAGTGACAGGTTACATAGTTACATCAATTAAATCAATGAATCATGGAGGGTGGAGGAGGGGGAGGGAAGAAAAGCTGCATATGACAGCTCCATTGGGCATCGGCCAAGGTTTCTCGTGCACCGAGGTTGGTATCCGCCCAGGGGGCATCGTCAAAGGTCCATCGAAAGTTCTAGCAAAGTTCCACTGGGCATGGGCCATGTTGATCCGGCTCCGAGGTAAGTATAATGTTCAAGGTCTCAGTCCGAGGGGCATCGTCATAGATCAATTGGCAGCACCCATCCTGGAGTTACTGGGAGCTAAGACTTACTGTAGGGTTGATATGCTATTGATAGCAATACTTGCACAGGATGGGCCAGGACAAACATCTTAAGGTCAGGCATATAAAATGTATAGGCCCGGGGTTGTAGGGCACTCAGATGTTGCCCCACGCAATTCTCTTGGTGTGAGTGAGGCTGTTGTCAGACTAAGTGTAAAAAACAGTCCCATTACTAGACTTTTGTGCTGTGGAGACCCTAATGTGAGCAACGAAATCTCGCTCCGGGCGCCTTATTAGGGTCAGGCACAGCCCTTTCCTGGCCCACTTTCGTGCAACTCTGCCTCAAGTTGCAGCCATTTTGGGGTCAGGCGGGCAGAAATGTTGAAATGTTCTTTAACAAGAAGGCAGGGCCCTAATTAAGCCACCCTAATAATATTAAGTTTGTAATATTGTATTATTGAGGCATTGAATAGAGGACTTTCGCCCCAATAGATACAATGTTAAATGTTGAGGACACCATCCAGTGACAAATCATAACATCTTTAAGAGTTAGTAACCCTTCTCAACCAAACTCACACACATAAAAGCTCTCAAAAGGAGCTCGCGATGAGCCCACTTGCAACAGGATCAGAGGAAGCAAGGATTATCACCAATGGCGACTCATGCCACCTAGCGTGGGTGAGGGGTCTGTGTCTTTTTTATATTCACCCAGAGGATTCTTCAAGAGGATCTGATAAATAGATGTCAATCCTCTACTGCTGTTCAGAAAATTTGGAATGCCTTACAGTGGCACGTTCTTCTTCTGTATGTAAGTACTTGTTGTAAGTCCTTGTATAAAGTCAGCAGAAGTGTCAAGAGAATGGTTCTCACTGTCAAAGATGTTCCTGCTGTACTACTCTCCTCACAGCTTGTTATGTGAATGACTTATTTTGTTAATAAGTTCCCCAATAGCCATGATACTGAATGCATTGGCTGGCTGATTTCATGGACAAAATGGCAGCCGTTAATAGGTAAATAAATGAATGAATACATGATAACATGTTATTTATTGCCCCTTTTGCCATGGCTCCGCAGCCATAATCATCCAGTGAACTAGTTGTTGTGATGATGTGTCCACTGAAATGATCATCGACCGCTGGAGTCGGTGAACATCTGCTCTGGGTAATTAGAATCAGTAACATAGAGAGTAGCTGCAATGCATTGTGTTGTTTGTGCGTTCTCGGATTTGGTTGGCGCACACGAGGAGACCTTCTAGAATAAAAAAAATCTGCTTTCCTAATTGTAAAACACGTTTTCCAAACCCTCCTTGATTATCCTGCTCTAAGTATTTCACATCCATTAGACAGATGGCAGATACAATTGTAAACATATTTGCTTTATATTGAATAGATCGTTTCTGGCATAATACTTATTAGCGATTTAAATGACAGCCTTTCTGCATCGCATTAGGGTTGAAACTACTTTGTAAGTTGCACTTCAGTAGTTATTTACTGTAGAGAATGGAATACAAAATAAAACGGGCAAGTGTTTTTTGGTATTGTCTTATATCTATAGGAATAGGAACTTCGAAAAAACTGATTATCTTTAATTTAAATTCCATCACTTGTATCCAAAATAAAATGAAGGTTGCTATGAAATCAATAACAAAGATTGCCCTTCTGCTGTACACCTGTGCTCTTAAATTGTCACTGCTAGCATAGCCCATAGCGGGCATCGGGTGTTTCCCTGGGCGGCTGGAAGTGTGGGGGCCAATTTGGCAGTATTGGGGGCATTTTTGTTGTTACTGGGGGCTTTTGCAGCGGTGCTGCTATAACGGCCCCTAGTAACATAACCAGCAAGGTGGGGTGGTCCGTCAAAATTGCCAGGGATGCTTTGAGTTCCTAATTCGGACTTGGATACTAGTAATGAAGACCCAGTAGTCTACTCACCCTTGACCATCACACAACACCGATCGAAGCAAAGGCAGACACTGACCATCTAGGACCTCAGAGAAGCAAAGGTTCCATTTGCATCTTTATTTACACAATCTAAACAGAACAAGGCATAGGAACAGTCATGTCAGAAATAACAATTTCCTAGAAGGAGAGGATGGTGATCAGTGGTGTGCACGTACCATTTTCAAATTAAATACGGTACGCGTCTTACCCTATTCTCACCTTAACATCATTATTCTTATGATTTAGTTTGTTTGCATACTTCAGACCACGTACAAGGAATCGGAGTAACAAACATGATAAAAATGCATGTACAATGCAGAACAAGTGTTAACAGAGCCAATCGTCCTGGCATTGCATGCCACACGTTTTGCTTTTGTCAATGCTTGTTTCGTCATGGATGCTGCAAATGTTATTGTGGTATTTTGGGGGACCTTTCTGGGCGACCACTAACCTGAAAATGCAATGGTTAAAAGCAAAAATATGTTTGTGGTCCCAAAAAGAACACATTGCAACAGTAGTCACTGGCAGTTACAGGAACTACTTTGTGTGTGGAGTGCTCCTCATGAAAGGCAGAATGCTCTTGTGGGCATTGATGTTAGCCCATGGCTCCAGCGAGCTGACCCACTGCCCCATGCTGTGGGGGGCAGAAAAAATGTGAATGATAAAAAAAGACCAGTGGATGAAGATGGGTGACTAAAATCCCTTATAAATAGGTACACTATACATATAATTTTGGTGAAATCAAACAGTTTTGGCTAAAACCAGATTTAAACAACACTGGCAACTCCAATAGGTCTTGCATTCACTGGTGTGGTGGTTACTTTCTCAATGTTTGTTTTTTAGTGCTAGATTATGAGACAAAATGTAAAAAAGTTTGAAAAATGCTGCATTTAAATCTTTCACTTTTCCATTGATGTTATTTACACAAGACTTTTAGTTGTGCCATACATTTTTATTATTACTGTTGGTCAAGCACTGAATAGTAAAATACTTTCTTTGTTTTTATAGGAACAATTAGCGAAGGTTTTGTGAAGTCACTCAAAGTGAAGGGAGCCAATAACAAAAGTGGGCTGACACAGGGAGTATGCTGTAATTGGGGTGAGAGCAAAATGTGAATGACAGTTTAGCAGACCATTGGATGAAGCCTACTGACCAAAAGCACCTTCACCATTTATAATATGTATGATTGTTTCGAAAAACAAGGCTGCGAATGCTGTCTCAAACGTCAGATGTAAAAAGAGGAAAACAAAAGAGCACAAAATCACAAAACTATCAAGAACCAAAAACAAAACAACAAAAATTAAAAGATGTTTTGTGAAATAGAATTGGCCCTAATTATATATCTCTGCTTTTAACCCGGACTAGTCCTCAAACGTACAAACATTGCTCTTCTCCCTCTAGCCCATTTCCATTAACCATGCAAAACCATGCCATCTCATTTGGCTCTCTCTTGCCCTACTATCACTCATATTGTCCATACCTCAGGCTTCCTCTTATTTATTTGGATGCGCTTCTAACTAGACCGGCCATTAGCCTTACCCACGGTTCAAACGAATGTCTCTAATTCCAAAGGAGTACCATGCAAGTTCTCCTACTAACACTTAGGCCCATAAATAATTAACCCCCTTACAACAGTAACACTTAACTTCCATTTTGAATTCTTCAAAACAACCCCATCAAAATGTATCGTTCCTCTCTGTTTCAATGCTGTGATCGTAATCCAGTTGACAATCGCCTTTAATTGGCCCCAGAATTGTGACATCTTCTTTCTTGGTCCATTGATCCAGCTGTGCTGTGGCCAGGAAACAGTTAGCTCTGCTTGCTTAAGAAAAGGCTTTGATAGGGCGTCCAGTAGTCTTTCTTTTTTAGAACTAGTGTCCCAGCCCTTGGGTCAAGCACTCATGCCCAGGTTCTCTCCCCTCAGGTTGGCGGGGTAACGTGGTACTGTACAGCAGGCTCAAGGGATTTTAATAGCTTTCCTGACTGGTGGATCCTACAGCCTGTCTTCTGCCTTCCAAAAGTCAAAAATAATTAGTACGTTGTAGGATTAACAATGCTATAACTCAGACCCAAGGGATATAGAGAAGAAGGAGTGGGAACTTGAGAAACACTACACAAAGGCAATTAGAAATGCACATGTTGAGATATGATTTATATACTTTTTTACAGGATGGGAATACATAGCAGTTGACACAATATTACACTAATCGCTGTGTGTCCCAGGGATGCTCTTGACTCACATTATCAGGGAGACAGGACTACATGCAGCACTGTCGATGAGGTGAAAAAGAACAACAAGAAAGGAAGTCTCTAAACAACCCAAAGGGGATCAGCAAAGAAAATGTGTTCTCTTGCAAAAAAGTCCAGTGATGGACTGGAAGGATGCAAGAAATCAAACAAGACACAGTTATCAAGTAACTTGCTGCTCCAACTTCTTGTTCTTTTTTACCTCGTTTGCCTGTTCCTAACTAGATGTTTATGGGTTGCCATCTTGGTTTGGGAAGTCTAGTTCTGCGCATGCAGGAAAGTCCCCATCCTAGTCAGGGATAAATGCCATATCTACAATGCCACTGGGAAACTGGACACCACAAATGCTATGATTTTGTTATGTGATTTCTGTGGCCTTTATGATTTCCATAGAAACAGCGCCTTGGAAGTCTCTAACACTGATTTGTGACAACAACCAATTTATTCTAGATCCCATATATAATAGTGCTAACTATGCACAGATGGTTGACTGAGTCCAACAACAGTCTCCCTCGCTCCGCCTGCACATGCGTGCACATGTGCACTTACATGCAAAGACATGCTGAGGTTTAATCTGTGCTGAACTGCGTTCCTCAGCTGTCCAGCTGTGAACCTTAATTTAGATGTGGATAATGGAAATTACAGCTCAAATTCCTTTTATCATAGAGATTACACTGATTGAGTTCTATTAGGGAGACTTGCTCACAGCACCAAAAACCAGAGGTCCGCATGCTAAACAAATACAGGGAATTTTCACTGGTTAGGGCTTGCTTTATGAAAAACTACATGATTCACTTCCATGTCACTTTCAATTTGACATCGGTTGTGACCAATTGTTCTAGAGGAAATGGAAGACTATTAAGTACCAATATTTATACTTCCATCTTCGTAGGAATAATATCATTACTAACCGGTATGTTTTATTACCCTGAGTCATAGCCCTAACTTTTTTTTCTCAACCCACCCTTCCTCCAAGTCGAATTATGGGCAATTCACATTACGTATATTTTCCTTGTTACTTGCAAGTCTGAGATGCGATGGAGGAGGGGTTTTATGCTGTTGACATAGCACTTCAGTGGCAAAATGACTTGCATGATATTCCTTCACACTTTTAACAGTCTTCTAAAGATTCATGTCTCACGAAACAAGCCTCCTCACAGTAAAAGGACCGGTACAAGGAGGGGTGTGGGGGCAGGAGGGTGTTGCGAAGGGGTAATAATGGCACACCAAATGAGAGCAGCAAGGAAATTAAATATTAGCTTATTTTTTAAATATAAGCTCATTTGTCAGTGGCTAGAAATCTAAATTGACATGCAGATCACACCAGATGTGTGCTTGTTATTTAGATCTAAATAGGAAATGGATTAAAATGACTGGGAGATAGCAGTGGAGATACTAAAAGCAGATTATCCATTGTTGCTTTTGTTCAATTTGGCTTTAGCAATAGCCAAAACACTACCAACAGCCCATTTTAACTTTCATCGTTTTAACGACAGACTCTAAATTGCACCAGCAAGAAAGATAGAGTAGTTCATGCATCTTTACCCTATCCCTTTTTTCTATTTGTGCTATCATTATCATAAGACGGACTAAATGTTATGTTATGTTAGTTTAATTTGTAACACACAAAAATCACCCCGGTAGGGGTATCTGCGCCATCCAGATCATAGATAGGTAATCATAAGTATTTCAGCCACAAACAGCTCTAACTTAATAAGTTTCTGAATT
The DNA here is from genome assembly GCF_964261635.1 of Lissotriton helveticus. Classification (NCBI taxonomy): domain Eukaryota; kingdom Metazoa; phylum Chordata; class Amphibia; order Caudata; family Salamandridae; genus Lissotriton; species Lissotriton helveticus. The sequence continues at coordinate 947,084,796 of NC_136063.1, forward strand.
TAGTATGACCAGTACATTGATTTAGATAGAATGGACAATCATTCCAAAACAAAAGGGCTACCTTTCTAGTGGCCCACTGGCAAGTAGACATACATTCTGGCTGCCAAATTATCACTCCATTGTCATGACTGCTATTTATCCATGTGTAATCTCAGTCTTGATGGTCAGAACTGTGGGTCTTTCTTCCCTCACTCACCCAAGATGTGAAAAGACATTAGAGTGGATGACAATGAAGGCGAGACTCGAAGAGGCACAGCGGTGTCGGTCTTCCAACTTCTCTGATAGGACCGGGGTGGTTGGGCCATCCTGGGACCACCGCTACCTCTGGAGATCAGAGATCCTAGAGGTGTTGCAGTGGTCTTGAGGCCAAAATATGCTTGGCGGGGCAGCTGTGGTTCACCAAGTCTATTATGAGTTGGCCCACTGCCACTGCTGTTGTACAGCCAAGGAATAGTGTGGCGGTGAGCAGCCGTGGCCGGTAGTGGGAGTACCGGCCGGGCGGTGACGTGGGGAGGGGGAGGGGCAGGGTGGGGGGTAGTAATGTATGGATTACGGACTTTAAAAGGTAAGTAAACATAAAAAAATAAAAAAAATTGTTGCACGCACTGCATCACCAAATGCGATGCAGTGAGTGCAACGAAATTCGTTTTATTTATTTTTATGTTTACTTACCTTTTAGAGTCCGTAATCCATACATTACTACCCCCCACCCTGCCCCTCACCCACCCCACGTCACCGCCCGGCCGGTACTCCCACTACCGGCCGCGGCTGGCGGTGAGGAAACAAAGGGCCCCTGGTGCCTCATGCCATGTGGAGGCAGACAAGGGGGCACAACATGTTCCTCCCTGTGTGCATGGGCACTAGTACCTGCACAGCATGGCCTGGCATTAATTTTCCCATTGCAGGGCCTATTTCATTGGCACCACCCTGGGAACGCCAAAGAACCACCCACCAGATAGGAGAAAACTCCTGATCTGGGGGTGGTTCCTACACGAGTTTGGCGGTGCGGTAGTGAGGCGGTCCCGCTCCAGCACTGCTAAACTGATAATAACGCTCTTAAGGTTTTCCTGCAAGAATGTTAATGGGGAGGCATATGCAACCGAATTTCATGACACAGTGAGACAACCAAGCTGAACTGTATTTCATCTTTTAATTCTGCTTGCCGATGCTAATCCGCATTTTCAATTTTGTAGGATGATTAGTTAAAGGTCAGTGGTTGGTGCATCATATTTCCCAAAACCTTTTCACCATGATTGTCTTCGTCACTTTCATTCTGCACTTTTAAATGCTGTAAATTGCGTTTATATGATTTTTTACAGTAACATTACAGTCATTAATACTATATTGCATTATCAGTAGAGGGAGACATACATATCATGGACGCCATGCCCCACGAGATCTCTGCAAGAGTCACTTAATGAGAAGTGAAATCTGATGCAGTCTAGTTTTGGTGCAGTCTTGTTACCACATACGTGACAAAGATTGCAGTTATCAGAGCAGGTTCCAAGATGCATTATGGCCCAGGCGAGGGTCTTAAGTACAGTTTTGGGATGTAATTCAAGCAATGGAGCCTTGTAAAGGTAGGCATAAAAGTATTTAAATAGCATAATTTAATTTAGTAAAGTTCCGCACTAATTCAAGTTTTTCTGCACATGAAAGAAGTAAGTGGTCCAGAGTGTCACCAGCTGTCGCCATAAGGTTTCAATGTTGTTCCAAAGGAGAACATGCAGATTTACTTCAGCCACCTTTGCTGTATGTGACTCAAAAATATAGAATGTGTCACAATTTTATGTTATTTCAAAATATTGCCTGGTCAAAGCGTTACAAGGAAATGTAGAGCAACAAGGGGCGAAGACTGGCTACTATGGCTGTTCACACTGCACAATGTCGACCCACAGGAAAGATGACAACACCTGGCAGAGGGTCAAAGTTAGGGAAATTTAAAATACACAACAGTGTTCTGTCTATCCTGATCCTAACTCCTCCAAAAATATTATGTAATGTGATAAACACAGTCAAGACAATATTGTTGTATTTAGGGTAAGTTCATCACTTGTTAACTTTAATTTTTGATCAGTGTGGCCCAGAAGGGGAACATACTTTAAACATATTTTAGAATTTAAACCAGTGTAGCACATTGTGTGCATGGCTGCCTTAGTCGTACCTTAATCACAAGCAATGTCAATGCTTGAGTCGAAATTTCCATTTGGTATTCTGTTATCTCATATAAGTACTCTCACTGTGAAAACCCAAATTTACTAAACCTTTGCTTTGTTCTTCTGAGATCACCTTCCCATCAGACTTCTGGGCCCTGAAACTTTTTTTTTTACAAATTAAGAACTGATGGATTTTTCTTGATTGCAGTAACCTCTTGTAGCTAAGAAGCTATTTTGAATTTGATGCAGGAAGCCAGTGCAAATGTAGCACTTCATGGCGGGCAAAAACTGTACTCCACATTCAATCCACTATTTTATATTCTCTTCTAAAGTGACACAATATTACTGAAATTTTTCCAAAAAGGTTTTTTGCCAATGTATCCTAACTTTCATGTATTTTGTGAAGCACCCCTGAGCACACGTCCTAAACAATCAATGTATAGTCTTCATTGTATTCCTTCTATTCTGATGAACAACCTGACATGTTACTCCCCATGGAATGCCCCAACTGCCTGAATTAGTGGTCTAGATTAGCTTGGCAAGAGCATATGACTCTTTCCAGAATTCTTAACATTAATTAATAATTAAATATCTACTATGCCCTTGTCATAAAATCTCATACTTCGGAATTTATTCATTTAGGTATGAATTCAATTGATTCTTGTCTTTTGACGTGTATTTCCCCTGATATCTGAAAAACTTCCCCTGATATTAGGGCATTGCCCAACATCATGTCAGTCACTGCCTTCTATTTTTGTATAGAATCATACATTACTGTATGTCCTTGTAGGAGCCATAGTGTATGTCAGTGAGCAGTCTCCCCAGAATGCAACACTCATCCACCGTTCAAATATTTAACGATTTCTTGCCAGTATCACATCTGGATCATCGATGGATAGTTTGGTGGATAGAAAGCCACTTTCCAGGTCTCCTTCTGCATTACCTCTTCCTTAAAAAATCAGAGTATTTTCCATTATCAGCAGCAGCTTGGATTTGTTTCTGGAGGCTAGCTGATGCTTTTGAGTCTGTTCTATTTATCAAATAACAGCTTCCTCAATGGATGGGGCCTGCAACTGCAGTGAAGTCCATTTTCAGTTCAAAATGAAATTCACCCCCATGTATAAAAAGAATGAACGCTGCAATACACCTGTTTGCACCCCACCAGACTTCCCTTAAGAATAGGCTACCTAATGGTGGCATGTCATGTCATTAAGGTTCTCCATCATCAATCAGTTTAGGTGGCCACATTTCATTCGTCTTTACATCTGTGGCCTGGCCAAATACGAGTGCATGATCATCAGTGGTGACTGAAGACCTTTTGCATTGAGCTATGATCTATAGAAGTACATAAATCCCAGCAATAGAATGCAAAAACATTGAAAGTAAGAGACTGAGTGGCCACACACATCACAATTGTGGTTGTTATCAGAACAAGGAATGACCCGTATCACTGAGACCAGTTTTGTTCACTAACAAAGGATACTTGTTATGTTAATGGATGCACAGAAGAACTGTGTTGACAACGTCAATCAAAAGATGGACATCTTCATTTATTCTGCGGAGCTCACTCAGTATATGATTGAGCAAATACTTGACAATCATAGAAAGCTGTAAGTGGTGTTCAGCAACGTGCTGTGCAGGTAAGAGCGGTTGGGTGGTGGGGCCGGGTGGGAGGGCTTTGGCAGACAACAACGAGGGAAAAGTAATTATTTATTTAATTTTTCCTCCTGGTCACCTGTCGGATCCCCCCTCCCCCAACAGGGACCAACCGCTCTTACCTGCACAGGCCACAAAAATGATAGAGGCATGAGGTAGAGTTAAGTCTAAGCTAGCCTGGTATTTACCAGTGGTGGTCTTCTAAGAAAATGTTTGTACCACTGCACTGTTTTGTCTTTAATAATTAAGCACTGGTTGCAATAGAAGGTGGGTGCAATGAAAAATTGCATTGGTCCATTGAAAACACAAAGGGCCAGATCACTGCAGTCCAACTTTCAATATCTTCTGAGGAACTGCTGTGACAGCTTTCCTCTGAAAACAAAAAGATCATCCCTGGGACAACGGTGTTCACTAAATATCACATGCGTCTGTCAATTAGGTTGGTGGACATAATGTTGTCTGATACTCCAATTGATAGCGAGCTGTCCATCAAAACTTAAAATCAATCCCAAAGTTCTTGAACATTGAATCAAAAATCGACATGAGGATTTCAGACCTGTCTAAATCAGTGAAGGCTGGTGTCATTATAGTATCTATTGAGAAGTTGTTTTGGAAGATTTTGGGTGATTTCACCTTTTAGTTAAATTTTATAGGTCATCATACTCACTGTTCACTTGCCAGGCAGCCCAATACAGCAAGAATTTAAAATGTTATGGATAATGACACCAATGCCTGCATCATTAGGAATTCATATTCATTCAGGCTTTGTACAACAAGCAACATTTACAGTTTTTCCAAATAGTTTAAGAGGAACCGTCATTTATTCATGGTGTCCAGTGAGATTGTGTTTTTTCAAATTACATTTGACATCTTGGAGATCTGCCCTATCACTTTTTTCTCATAAAATCCCCAATTGTGTATTAAACTGGCTATACTGGAATATTAATAGATTCAATTTCCTGCTAATATTGAGGAGGAGATGTGGGGTAAGATGTTATACAGCCATAAAACAGGGACCGCATGGTACACGAATTTCATCTATCACAATTTGGCCATGTAGCATTTACTAAAAAATTATGAATGGGAAGTGCATTTCCATTAGTGGTAAACCTGGACCTAGACATACATTGAGCTGACTTTGATGATGCCGAGGCCAGATAGACAAAGCGGGTTAAAGTTGTCAAGGGCTTTGCCTTCTGACATAGTCCTAAAACTGGAAGGCAACATCTTCTAGCTGGGCAAGGCAGCAACAGAGTCTGGGAAAGCTTCATTTATCTTGGACAGCATTTGAGCAAGGTCCGACTTATATCATTGGTCTTGGTAGGAAAACCTCCAAGGCAGGAAAGTCACATTTTGTGCCCAGAGAAGTCATTGCATTGGATGGATATTTTTGGCTTATTGACCTAATCAAGATTTTTACTTTGGGCCTTAGTCTTTTTTCTAGAGCTCAGATTCCAGCAGCTGAGCAAGGCGGCAGGCTGTATGCAAACAGGGTTTTACCTGGCCATTTATATTTTTGCTGAGGGACTGCTGAAACAAATTTACTGCTACAGAAAAGCTCCAAATGGGATGAACCTGTTTCCTCAGCCCAGGGAGGATGCACCGCCACCACATTGATGCTGGTGGTTGGTTCCAGTCCTCCAGAGATCCAGCATTCCAAAGTTTTCGAAATCCCAATTTTGCAGAATCAACACTTTTCCCTCAACTATTCAACCAAGGCTCCCAGACTTCAGGGTAAGCTCTTAGGACTTTCAGGGCTTGATCTTGACAAGGCTTTGCAGGGTCCAGGTATGTCTAGTTTTGACTGGGCTACTGGTTTCCAGGGGAAAAGTGGTTTGCATCTTGTTGTAACCATAAAGTAAGTCATTCCACTGACCCTTGGAATCTGCTTCTTTGTCCTGGGTACAAAAGGGGTCAGGTTCAGTCCTTCAAGGCCACATTCAGTTCACAATGAAAGAGGATTCATCCCTCTTTGGCATTTTGCAGGTCCAGAAAGTGTTCTGGGGAAGGAGCCTTGGAGAGCCACATATATGTTTGGAAATAGCTAGTAGGGGGGACCCTTGGTGCCTAACCAATGCGGTAGAAATTCCATGGGTAATCCTACCCACTTTTTCAGAAGTTCATGTTTTTCCTACTGCAAACAATCCTGCAATGCCCCTCTCTGCCAAAAATGTTCTACTGCTATTCATAGCCTGTGTGCCAACCCAAGAGTTATGGCCAATGAAATGAGCAACCCCTCCTCTGTGGTCAGTCTAAACCAATTCTGATGGCAGCTCCTCTCCTATTAGGATTGGTACCTGCCTGGCTGGGGGAACATAGAAGGGCCCTGCACGGTGCCAGCTAACATTTGTCTGTGACAGTGTAAGCCTCTTTGAAGTTAATCAAGTTCCTTAGCACTGCCCAAATTCTAATCCTGCCAAGCGAACAGAAAACCTCCCCAACCTAAAGACTTTTTCCTGCTCTGAGAGCAGCTTTCACACCTCATCAAGGAGGCTATTCAGCTGCCAGGTGACAGGTGGAGCACAGGCAAATAAGTCTGCAAAGGCTTTGGGTAGGGAAAGGTAACTTTCTAAAAGTACCTTTCCATATTATATATTATACATCTGACTGCAGCAGTGAATTGGGCTTTTAATAAAAATTACTGGAAGTCAAAGAGTGACATTTAAGAAGCTCAGCCCCCCTGGATGATGAAATTTAGGGTACGAAGTGGGATAATGGCACTGAAGGGAGTGTAGTGAGAATACTACCTCCCAATATTTTGCAAAGTGAATAATTAAGCTAAAGAAATACGTGTGAATTAGAGAAACATTGGACATTTATAAAAACATGTACACAGATTATTTTGCAAACAATGTGCTTCTAGGCCAGCAGGCCAAGATACTCAGGACCAGAGAAAAAGTGTTAAATGTGAAAAGATTTTAGCACACGCCTAAGATGAAAGCATTAGTACCTTTAGAGATCAATATTGAGCATTTAATTATAATGAGATAAATATTGTCATTTGTTTGGTTACAAATAAAAAGAGTGTATTTTAAAATATACTCATTCTATTTTAGTTTTCATTTCAAACAGAATGCTTTTCAGATTTTCCAGTCAAATGTTTCTCTAAGAAAGATGTCCATATGGTACATTGATAGTATTATCAATCCAAAGCATCCTGGTGGCGCACATATTACTGTCAATAACTTTAAAGACTCTGGACACCAATTTTAGACACCAAATGTGATCTTGCTTATATTTTGTAAGACAAAATCTTCCTTTTATAAGAAGGTACAATAATTGCTATTTTTATATTACAATAAACATATCGACTGTGTTATTCATTTCTTTGATATCCCAGCTCTGAAAAAAAGGTTTTACCTCCTGCTTTGATTTCACAGTGCTGGGAATTCATCCAATGCTGGCTTCTCCTGTCTTTCTGTGCCTTCCCAGAAACCAGATTCTCAAGCTAAGCAGCGGAAAGGGGTATCCACTGTGCCTGGCTAGTCTCCTCAGACACTCATGATTGAAGCAGTGGAAGTCTGGATGTTGATCTGCAGAGTTGCCATCTTGCCACCCTTCTCTGCATCTGAAAAGTTCTGAGAGAAGTTAAACAATTAAATGACAGCTCTTGCTCTGAAGTGTGACTTACTATTTTCCTTGGTTCCCACGAATCTAACGAAACCCATGGAAGAAAGCACATCTCTTTTCCTCCCAGCATGGTTGTCGATTCACTAAAAAGACATTGCATATCCTTTAACCTTAATGACATCACAGAAAGTAACATCTTATGACCCTTGACCCTGAATCCTAGAAAGTGATGCCATATAAACATGATCATGATGGCATCACAACCATTGATCAAGCACACAAAAGGTGATTGACGGAATGCTTACAAATAGTCTAGCCACTCGCAATTGCATGGGACAGACTTCCAACCCATCGTTGTTTTGCCCATTATGCCACCTCAGTTTGGAAACAGCAATATGCATTTCTATCATGGTCCTTCTCCAATAGGAACAGTGAGGCCTGAATTTCCAAGCTTTGTCAACTCACAACTAAAGTACAAGCAACCCAAGACCAGTTTCGACCTAGTTGAGCCTCGTCAATCAGGTGTAGCTTAGTTTCAGTGGCATTATGAGCTCTGGCCACTTATGATGTTACTTCAAAAACAATAGGATGGAATGCTACTCCAAATGATTGCCAGTGGTTAGACGATTTTCAAGCATTCCTTCCATCACTTTATGTGTGTTTGATAACAATACTCAATGTAACTGAATTCTATTATATAATTTACAGAGAAAATAGATTGATCAATCAAAGCAATAGTCACAAAAAATGGCATGTCAACCAGCCTATATGGACCATGTGTTGAATATGAACTATATTGTTGAAATTAATTATTCCTTATTGTTAACAAGTCTTGGTTTTTTATCACTTTGTTGATATTGATAAAAACAATGCGGTTGCTAATAATGGTACACTCACATGCATGAACAAAATCGCATTGCTATTGTCAACTTTGCCCGCCATGTCCTCTCCATCAACCCAAACTCGAAAATATGGGATCAGGCAGCATCTGCAACCCAAGGCCGCAGTAACTGATTGAGAGGTCACAGGTGGGGTGACACATAGCTGGCAGACAAATGCACAAACAGGAATCTCAGGTCAGGATGGACCCTTCAGGTTGAGGCAGTAGGCATCATCTTGAAGCTTGAGGAGGGTTGGTGATCATCAAATCCAAGGCCAGGATCGCTGGGCTCACTGGGGAGACTTTCTAGTGGTGTTGGGCCACAAGAGCTCAGGCTGGGTGCATGTGGAGTAGAGTGGTACAGAATTGCAGTCTTGCTGGAATCCGGATTTTGGTTTTAGAGTCGTTGTTAAGCAGATACAGTGCTCACGGGAGCCAGGGTCTGTAAGGTGAGTGCAGGGCAGGTCCTCTGGGATATAGGGGGCAGCTGGCTCCAGGACATGCTGGTATCTTCTCTGTAGGCAGGTCAGAGGCGGACAGGTTGGTAGGGTTAGGGGCCAAAGCAGTAGGTGTCCTCTTCTTCCTGGGTCAGCCCAGCTCTTTGGTCCTTCTTCTTTCTTCCTGAAATCTGAGGCGGTAAGGTACAGGGGTGCCCCTAAATACTAGATTTAGGGGTGTTTCAAGGGGTGTGCAGGTCAGGACCAATAGGTCCCGTTCTTGGGGTGGGTACACCCCCTATCATGCCACCCTCCAGTGAGAGGGGGTACAAGCCTCTCCCTAATTGGCTGGGTCCTCTCATATTCAAGATGGTGGGGACTGAGATGTGTGCTACACCTCACCTCCCCCACCTTAGGGGTGGGGTTGGCAAAGATGGGCACAAATCTCTCTTCCTAGCTTTGTTTTCCCCCTGATTCTACTGCCCACAGTGGGGTCAAAACTGGTGATATCCAGTTGCTGGGAGAAGCAAAAGGCAGGGTCAGCCTCAGGCAGGGGTTGCAGGCATTTCACACAGTGATGTATGCCATGTCGACTCTTCACTTTTCTCTGCACCAAAACACACAGCCTGCAATGGCAGTGTGTGGGTGTTAAGGTACATGGCCCCTAAGGGTAGCACAATAGGAGCTGCAGCCCTGGGAGGCCTCCTCTGGTCACAGTGCCCTTGGAACCCATAGTACCTTTTAAAAGGTCCTTAACTGTGGCCAGGGATGTGCCAATTGTGGGTACAAATGTACACTTTTGGGAAAACACCGGCCCTGGGAACCTGATTGGCTGGGACCCAGGACACATCAAGTCAGGTTGCATCAGATGTCAGGCAAAAAGTGGGGGTTAGCCATGCAAAAAGATGCACTTTCCTACATCCGTCATGCCATACATCTGGGCACACTACTTATATGCCCACATTGTGTCCACGCCAGGTCGAGGCCCATCTGCATTTGTTATCAGGGACCCTTTTTTCATAAATCCATAGACAAGGCCTGAATTCTTTTATCAATTAAGGATCACCAGAGGTACTTTTATTGCTCTCAAAACTGTATAAAAATCGCTCTCAATGATTGTACTTTCAGACAGTCCTCAGATCCGTTTCTGTAAACTGTACTCCCAGCCGCAGTGTTAAATTAAACTAACTGTTTCTGTTGTGCCAAACACCTTTTGTCTTTTGTTATTCAAAGTAAATACATATTTGAGCAACAACTTGAAAGGATCTATGTAAGCATAGAGTTGTGTTTAAATGCATCATTAGTTGTGATCTAGAACTACAGCTTTAGCTATTTCACCACCCTCTTGTAATGAGAAAAAATCCGCATGAATAAAGAAAATACAAATATATACCTACGAATATGTCTTATTACATTGCGGTGCATTACATGGCGTGTTTTTACAAAGCGGTCGTACAACAACCGCGTTTAGGTACGCGATGCATTTACATCGCAAGTCATTACAACGACTTACACTGGGGGGGTGCGCTTGATTTAGGAATAATATTATTTACTATTCCTACTCCAGCTTGCGCAACAGTAAGGAAGGTGTTGGAATTAATTTCCAATACCTCAGCGCCCCCTAGTGCAAGTTGTTGTAATGACTTGCGATGTAAATGCATTGCGTACTAACAACGCGGTCGTTGTAACAACCGTGTTGTAATGGTAGTGCAATGTAATTACAGCATTGGAAATGCTGTTTCTCTATACCTACATAAAAAAGTCTTTGTGCCGGCTTACTCCTTTCTTTGGTCTGTTAAACAGTCATTCATATTTTGCTTCTACCCACTCTACAAAATAGGTTAGCTCGGTTCATTCCTTGTCTGCCTTGCTCTGTGAGTGGTGGCTTTTTCCTGATCACATGTGTACAGCCAGCTAAAATGAAACCCTGGTGGATCAACAATTTGGTTTTCTAACACTATTATGTTTCCATTCTTTTGGCATTTTCTCTATTTTTTAGACATCTTTGTGTGGGTAAACTTTGTCTTCATGTTGCAGAAATTCACAGCAAACAGTGACTTTTCTGTGCAACAATAAGAATCATATTTTCTTGTAACATGCATTAAAACAAAAAAAGGGTTTCATACTAATTTTGGTACACTTGCTTGTTTGGAAGGACCCATGCTCTTGCGGGTGATAGTGTGCTTCACAAATGTACATAACATACTATTCTATTTAACTTGCATGTGATTTGCTATTTGTTTCAATTTAAAATTGATATTGCAAATATATGGCACCACATTTAGGTGGATGTTTGTCTTGTTTTTTTTGCATATCATTACAATGAGAAAACATTTACATCTCACCAGCTCGCCAAGGCCAAAACAATTGAGTTTGCCAGTGCTTCCTTTTAAGTGCTCACAAATGAAATACGGCAATACGTTTTTAAAATGTGCATATTTTTCATTTGTTTCATTTCATGATGTTTTCTAAACAGGGCTGCACCGGTGAATGAATATATTTTATTTTAGCAAATAATGCATAATGTCTCCTTGGGAACTGCAGAAAACAGTGATCCTTTGGGCACTGCTTATCTTCTATTTTAAAACACTACTTTTTATCACTACTGACGTCAGGGGTTTCCGAGGCAGTGCTAGCAGCCGAAAGGTGTAAACCAGAGGTCACAGCTGCAACCCCTGTTGACCATTACATTCCATTTATCTTTCACAGCAGACGTTTTGTGACGTAGTTGCTGCTAATCACAGTATTCGCCTCTTGAGCCACCTTTAGAGGTGAACAAGGAATATTGATGCAGTATTCCTGCACCTGACATCACCATAAATCACGGGTATGAGTAATTTCAATACAAAAAAATACTGTGCAATTCCAACTTTCCCCAAACTGTCCAAAGCGAAATGGGGAATAACCATAGCAATGTGGAATACCACACCAGATTCCTGTTGTAAAATCCTCATTTCGCACCATTCTCGATGTGTAATTTCACTAGCTATTAGCGGTTGAAAGACCAGAGGGGAACTAATTACTAGGAATTCAGTATTCCTACATCTCTTGTAATTCCCAACTTAGGGGCATATTTACAACAGACGGTGATAAATATCGCAAAGCACGCGTAGCGCTTTTAAATTTATCGCCATCTGTCGCTGGAATTTATCGCCATGCTTGCGCTGTATTTACAAAGCATAGCTCAATGGTGATATAAATTCCAGCGATAGCGGAGTAATCGCCGTTTTGCATGGAACATCTCTGGTTTTCCAGCGATGTTACCTGCAAAACAGCTATATGCTTGTTGATCCGACCATGTGGTCATAACACAAGAATCCACCCCCCATGTTAGGTATGGGTTAGTCATGATTTTAGCAGACGTTAGTTATTGGCGAAAACTGCTAAAGTCTCCTAAAATGCGTGGGCCACCTTGTAATTATCGCGATGTGTACATCAGCAATATTTCCAAGGTTGCAATGCCCAGTGATGCCCACTTTGCATCTCATTAGAGATGCACAGGGAGGCGTCTGAAAAAAGGGTGCTAACATGCGCTAATGCATGTTAAGCACCCTCTTGTAAATAGGGCGATATTGTTATCTCCGCTTTTTTGGCTTTAAAAACCAAAAAAGCGGAGATATGGCTCTTGTAAATATGCCCCTTAATTTTTAACACTGATTTACGCTTAACTTGTAATTGGGGTCTCTGAGCGAGCTGCAGCATCCAAAGGATCAGGAGAGTAGAGAGGACAAACAAGAGGGAGGTGTCAGAGGCTAGTGATAACGTTTGGAGCAAAGACCAAGATATTACTGTTATAAGGTGCAGTAGGGCATCAGTATTTTTCCCCATTCTTTTACCAGACAATCCTGTCTTGGCTCCTTGTGGTGAATAATACTTCACCTAGGAACTGCGTACCATTTTTTGTTTAACTGTGTTTTGGGCAAGTACGCTGGACCTAGTATAAGCCCATCAAGTATTCCCCTCTTTTTGATAACAAGAGTATTAGGCACCATCCAGTGATGTTGAAAAGTTACTGACAAATTCGCACTTTTCAGTATATGGGAAACACTTCAGGAAGCAAAACGATATTTTGCCCCGAAAGAGTGTAAAATCTTGGCAATGTTTTGTAACACAGGGTAGGGTGCAAACCGCTTCATTTTTGGTCTTCCCCGTTGTTGGAGACTTAGGGGCTTATTTACAAGTCTCTTGCGCCGCCGGTAAGCCACTTTTTCCCATAATAAAAGTGATGCATTAGTGGCTCAAGGGTCTTGTAAATAAGCCCCTTAATGTTTCTAATACATTAAAATGTATACTTATAGTGCTCTATAGGTCTGCCCCTTACTCATTATTGAATGGTTTTTGACAATCTAATTTCCCTGCTTGTTTTTAATGGCTTTCCTCCCTATTTTTTGTTGTCCTATCTCTTGAGTTTTCTTCTTTGATGACTAGTGTCCTTCCTCTGTTTATGTGCAGAGGACTACTTTTTTCTTTTCATTTTAGCACTTCATGGGAGTCCATGTGTTTTCTTGCTCTTACCCCATTTCCACGTTCCTTTGTGTGCCGCTTCCCCTGCACACACATATCCTGTTTCCGTCTCACCACACCACCCATAGCTTCCCTAACTCCTCCCCGTCCACTCTGCTTTTTTTTAACCCGTGCATCCTGGTCCCCCGCATATTGCCACCATTGACATAGCTCTCTCCACACATACCCTACCATTACTACCCTGCTTTTATTATTTTAAAAGTTTTATTTAACCTTTTTGGAGGGTCCGGAAGCCAGCTGCGGCCGTGGAGCCGTTGGGCCGACAGGCGGGGCGGGGGAGGGGCAGGGTGGGGGGGTGGTAAACACCGGAATACGGATAATTGCAGGTAAGTAAAAAATTACATTATTAAAACTAATTTCGTAGCGCGCCCTTTATCGCATTTTGCGATGCAGGGCGCACAACGAAATTCGTTTTATTAATTTAATTGTTTACTTACCTGCAATCATCCATATTCCAGTGTTTACCACCCCCCACCCTGTCCCTCCCCCGCCCCGCCTGTCTGCCCCACGGAACTCCCACCATGGGCTGCGGCTGCCGGAAGCTGCTCCCTATAAAATAAATTTTTGCTTCCATCTTCTATTCCTTTTTTTCACATTTACTGCTCCAAGAATGTCCGTCATTTGGGATCAGTAAATTTGAAAAAAAGGCCACTATGCCATGGTGTATGCATTCACTTCACATGCATATTGACAAATGCACACAGACAGACATAATCAAACCGGGGCCACTGAAGCATCAGGATGCATGCACACACATGTGCATTGATCTACGGCTGCATTATATACACCGTAGTAATTTTTTTCCAATTTTTTGCCAATGTGGTTTAGCATTGGCAACACCACCCTTCTTGCTAAACTGCAGTGGCATTAAGCATTGGTAAAACCAATAGGATTGGATTGGCAAAGGCCAAATAAAAGATTGATTAGCTTTTCCAAGGCACCCGGTGACTAGTCTGCAGAGAAAAGAGCCATTGGTGTACGGGCCACCTTTTGTTTTTGTTTGGGTACTCTGGATTTTGAGGAGACAAGTTTTCGTTTGAGATACTGGGCTGACTAATTTCGTGAATTTGTCTAAACTTCTAATTAGGCAAAACCAATGGGGATGATGGACGGAGTGTTGAACAATGCAAGCACTCACCCCCAGTCAAATGATCTGGGTTTAATCCATCATCATTCTTTAGCTCGGTCCACCACCCCATTCAGACATGGCCATATGCAATTCAGTCCGACCCTGTGCTTCATGGGAACTTCTAATTAGGCAAATAATTTATCACCCTAGCAATTGCAAAACTCTTTTTGGGTGAGACCTAATTGCCACAAGTTTTAAACATAGGTGTGATCATGTCTCCTTTTACCTCTTTACAAATCTTTAGTCTAAAATATTTATATTCGAATGGTTCTACTACTTGCTCACAAACAGCTAATGTTTAGTGTGATTCAGGAAAAGATCGTTGTTGCAACATAACCTAATCAAAACAGTCAAACCAATCATTAGTGAGTAAGTAAAGCAACGTATTAGATCGGAAAGCATAAAAACAAATAGTGAAATAACTTTTCCACAATATATCACCCTCCTAATTTAGAATTCCATAGACAGAATGAGACAGAAGGCAGAGTAAATCCGTCACCTTACAATAATACATATTTTTATACATTTATCATCAGTGATTTACTAGTGGTAGCGGAGAACATAGTTTACGTTAAGTGATGCAGGGGCATATTATCAAGGGGCTTTATCTCCGCTTTTTTGGCTTTAAAAGCCAAGAAAGCGGAGATAAAATTATCTCCCTATTACCAAGCTGTCGCTAACACCAGTTAGCGACAGCTAATAGGAGATAGTGACCATCTTGGGCCCCGCTTTGCATGTCAGTGATATTTATCACTAATGACATGCAAAGTGGGCGTGCCAGGATGTTAGCGACTGAAAACAGTCGCTAACATCGCTATCTCCTATTACCAACTTTTGGAGATATTCGCGCTAAGCGCGAATATCTCCAAAAGCTAACACTTGCCCAGGAGCAGTTCTTAGCCATGTTATCCAATGGGAGGTGGATAACATGGCTAAGAGCATTTGCTCGATAATGCATGAATATCGCTGACTTTTCAGCGATATTCATGCATTGCGGCCGTTTTTTATTGCATTTGCGATAAACCTTGCTAATAGCAAGGTTTATCTGCGATAAAAATCTCCGATTTGCGGCGATAATTTTTGTCTCTAAACAAGTTAGAGACAAAAATTATCTCTATTGGTTGGTAATATGCCCCGAAGTTTTAGCACATCACTTTCACCGCAAAGCTGCACCACATCACAATACTACCTCGAAACATAAAGCGGGCAATTGACAAAGGCATTTATGAGTAGTATTAGAACTATCCCTATAGTCCAACTTCACTGTAGTAGTACTGCAGTACTGTCGCACAAGCACAGGCGTACAGACATGGTTTTGGTAGTCTTATCTCTTAGGTGTGTGGATTTCTCCGCAGACAGTGGAAAGAACTATGCACATGTTTACGCATGAAATGTTGACTATTACACATGAAATGTGTAAGTGTCAAGGGAGAAGTGGCTGGCAAATTGGGAATGTCTACTACAAAGTGTTGGGAAGAAAGGGAAAATTAAAGACGGTCACAGAGAGGCACAAGCAAATGAAAAACAAACATACATAAAGGTAAGTCAGGTTTGCAAAAACTCCACTCAAATTCTTCTGTAGTAATACAGCCCAAACAAGTTCAAATCTGCTCAAAACTTGGAGTATTTCATGTGTCACAAAGGGTCACTCTCTGGTAGTACAGGGATATCACACCCAAAACAGTGGAGGCAAGAATTATCATTATCAGTACAAGGACCTACGATAAAAAATAAAGAACAAGCCATAATGGCAAATGCATTTATGTATTGCAGACACCAATGCAAATCAAATTCTAAAATGTTTAAATATTGTTAAAAAATTAAAGGAAAAAAATCAAAAACAGTAATGTAACTAAAGGCATTGCAGACACCCCTATAAATCTTGTTGTAAAATTGTAAACATAGCAGATGCACATACAAAAACATATAGAAATTTAGAAATATCGGAAATTCATTCATATGTAAATTTTTAGTCAATTATATATTATCACATTACTCATCTTACATCTAACACTACTCTAAACACACTTGGGGCCATATTATCAAGAAAGGGCGATACATTATTGCCGCTTTTATCTGCAGGAAACTGCCGCTAATGTGGCGATAATGGGCTTGATAATATGCCCCTGTGAATTCCCATAGAAGCCCAGGTTCTGGTGTTAACATCATTACGTATTTCTCGTCCCAAAAATACACACGTACACACAGTGACACAAAACACAGCGTGTAGAGGGCACAGCCCCGAATGTTGGGTGTATTCATTTACTTAATGATAATTACTATATGTCTGCTATTTGCCTGGGATGATTCCTGTTTTCCAGTCTTTTCAATTTGTGGTACTGTAAAGTGTTACAGAGCATGGTGGGAGAGAGGAACAATTAATCTGCTTGCTAGAAGATAACACGTGCTACATATTACAGCTTATATATATATATAAATATATTGATAAGCACAGAATGTTATGATTGGTCACTTACCAAAATAGCAATTACAAAATTCTCACTGGTGCAGTCTAGTTTTTAACCGATATTTGGACTGACAGTCTAGTGCCAAGTGACATATTTTGATTCACGGGAGTAGTCAGAAAAATGAAATGTCCCCCACTTGCACAATAACATAAATGGCAAAGAGAGAGCAAATTAGGCAAGCAAAACCAGCTGTTGTCCAGGGGATTAACTCCCCCTCGAAGGAAATATGAAATTTCATTCTTTTTTCTTGACTCCCTAATTCTCGGGGTTCTTATTTGTGCAGTTGTTCATATTTATTTACTGTCTTCCTTCTTCCTCTTCATCCTTCTTTCTGTCTTATCCATCCATCCATCCATACCGTTCCTTTATCCATCCACCCACCCATTATTCCCAGCCTTATTTCTGTTTTATCGTCCATCCATCCAGCTTTACTTTGTTCTTTCTTTAAATCTATCTACCAAGCGCTCTTCATCAATTCATGCTTCTCGATACTTTCTTCATCCATTAACTCTACTTTCCATCATCACTCCATTCATACCTGCATCCATCCACCTGTCCATTCATCTCACCATTCATCAATATATCCTGCTCTTCAGTCATCTGTTCGTCTTTCTTTTTATCCATCTCTTTTTTCAACAGTCCATCGTTCTCTCAGCTCTTCCTTCCTCCCACCTTTTTTGCTCTCTTGTTTAATTTGTTCCCTACCCAACAGCTGCTTTATAATATCTTCTTACAGTGGTGCTTATAAGCTTCTGTTCGGAGAGCAGCAGTCTCCAAAGGATGTCAAAGAAAATGTAAACACAAATGTAAATGTTTTGTATTGATCAGAACTGTTCAGTGCTACTCACCCAGCTCAAGTTGCTAAAGTGGGGGTTCATGGTGCTCTTGTGCAAGGTCCAATCAGTGCCAAATGACATTTGCACTCAACAACTGGGGTAAAAACAGATTTTTCAAAATCAGTTGATTGGCTGGCACACATAATAGTTTTGCATTGGTCAAGCAGTACAACATTGCACTGTCCCATCACAACATTACTTAACCTTGCTTCAGGCCTCTAAGTTTCAAGTATTTATTTTATTTTAGGTTTTTATAGAGAGCGTAGTCACTCACGAGTATCCCAGCGCTAAACCTCGGGCTCCTAAGGGTTGAAGTGGGGGATGTCGACGACTCAGGGGAAAAGTAAGGTTTTAAGGGACTTCCTGAATCGTAGGAGATTTGGTTCCGCTCTGAGACTCGGGGGGAGCGCGTTCCATTTTTTTGCTGTGTTGACTGAGAAGCGGCGGCCGCCTGCGCGGGCCTTCTTCACCCTGGGAATCATGATAAGGTTTCCATGTTCTGACCGCAGCGCTCTCGTAGGTCTGTAGGGTATGATCCAGTTGTTGAGAATTGGGGGGCCTGCATTGTGCAGTACCTTATGGGCCAAGCAGAGGGCCTTGAAAGTTACTCTTTCCCTAACTGGTAGCCAGTGCAACTTTCTTAGTGCAGGTTTGGCTGATGTTCTGGCTGGAGTATTCGTAAGTAGTCGGGCTGCGGCATTCTGGGTTTTTTGCAATGTTTGGAGAGTGAATTCCGGTGCTCCCAAGTAAATGGCGTTGCTGTAGTCGAGCCTAGATAAAATTAGGCCTTGGATCAGCAAAAGTCGAGACTGGAATGGGAGCAGGGGGAGCACCTTTCTACATGATCTGAGTAGGCCATAGCAGATGCCGGCCGTTTTTCTTGCCTGTGTTCTGAAGGTGAGATCTGTCTCCAACCACACTCCCAGACTCTTGACCTCCGTCTTGGGGGTAGGGGGTTCACCCATACAGGCGGGCCAGATGTTAGGGGGAAAGTTCTTGGTTTTGTGACCTAGGAGCAGGATCTCCGTTTTTGATCCATTTAATTTTAGGGCTGAGTCACTCATCCATTGATGGACGTTGGAGAGGCAGTCATGGAGATTGGAAGGCTGTAGCTTGGGGTGGGAGAGCGTCACCACCAGCTGAGTGTCGTCAGCATAGCTGACGATGGTGACTCCAAATGGTGAGACCAGCTCCTCCAGTGGGGCCATGTACACGTTAAACAGCGTGGGGCTCAGTGATGAGCCCTGTGGCACACCACACCGGAGGGGGATGGAGGTGGAACGGCTTTCACCTTCCCAAACTTGGAAGAAGCGTCGGGAGAGAAAGGACGTGAGCCATTTCAGCGCTCTGTCTTTCACTTCGATGTTGTCTAGACGTTGGATTAGGACCTGGTGGCTGACCGTGTCGAAGGCCGCACTCAGGTCTAGGAGGACCACTGCCACTGATCCTCCTGTGTCAATAATTTCCCTGGTCTTCTCTACTGCTGCAAGGAGGGCGGTGTCAGTGCCCTGACCTGGTCTAAAACCTGTCTGTGAGTTTTTGAGAAGATGGTTTGCTTCTAGGAAGTGTGACAGCTTTTTATTCGCTAGCTTCTCGGCGACCTTACCTATCCAGGGGAGGAGCGAGATTGGTCTGTAATTGGATAAATCCGTAGGGTCTAGCGATGGTTTCTTGAGAAGCCCTTTTACGACTGCCTCCTTCCAGCTTAAAGGGACTTCTCCTTGGGCTAACGAGGTGTTGATGAGGGCAGTTAGTTGGGGCACTATGGACCGGGTGATGTCTTTAACGAGCCGTATGGGAACTGGGTCACTGGGGGCGCCGCTCTTGGTTGATGCAAATGTTGCTGCTACTTCCTCTTCAGTGACTGGGCCGAACGACGCTAGATAGGGCGTGTCGGGTTTCGCGGGGAAGTTCCATGTCAGCATTTTAACTACTACTGCTCCACCAGCAGTCCTTGTAAGAAATGGTGGGCTCATTCTGAGTGGGAGGATTTATTGATGAGGTAATTTAACCATGAACAAAATGTATAAATGTCCATTACATTTTGTTTCCATTGGCTGAGGTAGCGAGTCAATGGGCCTTATTATGAGTTTGTTGGTCGTGGAGCAGGCTGCATGCCAGCGCTCTGCTCCAAGACCACCAAACCCATATTGAGACCGCCCACCAGATTCTGACTGGAATCCAGGTCGGGCGGTCCAGCAGTGGCTGGACCAAGGTGGTGCCGTGTTCAGGCTCATATATGAGCCTTAGTATATAAACAACAAAATAACACAGGGTATAAGGCAATGATCACTGCACCTATCGATAATCTGGTATTAATAATCCTAATCTCAGGGTGCCAGGGACCTGAGGCTCAATACCCCTAAGCCTCCAAGGGAAATTTCCACAATTTTAAATAAATGACAATGGTCCAGCACTTCACTCACAGTAAGCAATAGTCAGTTCAACAAGACTGAAATCCATTCCGCGGGTCTTTGTATAAAGGTTCTTTATTTATAATCTTCTTAAAAATCACACAACCATAGCCAACGCATTTCATCCCTAAGGACTTCTTCAGGGCGAATATAATGTCAGGACGTTTTTCTAACTGCTCCTTCGGCCAGTGCTGATGATCAGTCACTCTCTCCCAAAGCAGCCACCTACGACCTCAGTCATTTCAAATTTCGTTCGCCCTACATGTGAGGATTCAGTTATAGTATGTGCTCCCCGCGAATCGTTAACGGTGTTAACCAGTCTCAACTAGTAATGCGGAATCAGTCTGCACCCATCGCGCGGTTCTTCAAAAGGTGATGAGCCTTAGCAAGGCACAGCCATAGCAACGCCATTGCATGCTCCCCCAGGGCATGGACCGTTGAGTCCAATACCCTGCAGAAACTGGGGGATATATGCATAAAGGGAGGCACACCATGTGCCCTCCTGCATGCATCCCCTGGTGCAGATGCACTTAGTTTCACCATCGCCACACTTTTCATGGTGCAACTGTGGTGGTGAGGAAACTAGTAATATGCTTGGCGGTGCTGTAGCGGCACCGCCAGCATATTACCAACCTCACACCGCTGTAGGACTACCAGGGATCGAGGTCCCTGGCAGAAGCAGTTGTTCTGTGACTGATCGACCGCCATGGTCAGAATATGGCAGGTGGCCCACCACCACGACTACAGCGGTACAATGGACCACCGTAGTCATAACAAGGCCCTATGTTTTCTCTTTCAAAATGAGGAATAGCATGTGGGTTCAGAGTTTTGGTCTCTGATTTTGGCATTTTCCCTCTTTAAAAACATCCCTGTAGAAGTGTGTCCAGGCAATAATCGTTTGCATCCTACACAATTTGCTTGCTGTCTCAGACACTTTGGCCACCTTTCAGAAACCTGCCAAGTAGTTCAGTGGTTCCCGGTAATAAATAGAACGAATGCAATACAAAGCCCTTCACATGGACCACGGGGTCAAGTATCAAACTGACGCAAAATTCTTGTTACACTTCTCAGTTCATGTATAATCAGGAAAGCCATCATTAATAACAGATACTTGATTAATGGGGGCTTGCTATGTTAGCTAATCCTTCGGAGACCTGGCTCCTCACTTGCGAGATCCAATCCTCAATCTCATGTGTTTCTCAGCCTGTGAGAAACTTCGCGTGCATTGAAAAACCTTTCTCTTTTGCTGGTCTCCCCTCTTAAAAACTCCATTACTCGGATTTGAAATGTAGACTTTTTAGGACGCCTAGTGCTAAGGAGCTTTACGTGCATGTATGCTGTAGAAATAATAACCTATGTAAATAAATATTACCACTGAATTTGGAATACTGGGAGATAGGCGCTGATCCCATTATTTCCGGAACACTCTCAATGGCGGCCATAGCGGAGTGATTCTAAATGAGAAATAAATGAATCCCAGTTCGAAAAGATATGCATGCCACTTTAGGGACACTGAAGATGGGATACTGCTCAGAAAAGGCTGCCAATTTACCAAATAACCTCCTTCAGAGCAGAAATGTTGCAGAACTTAATGCTGCCACCAGGGACCAAAATGTGCTATGTACTAAAAACCACTGCTTGCATGACATCATTCCATAACAGATTACAGTGTAATGCTAGCAATGTAATCACCAGCATTTAAACATGCATAAAATTTAATTAACCTACTTACCAGTTTGCTTGGAACTTTTAAAGGGCTACCTAGAGTCCTCTCGACGAATTTTATTGCGGAGTTTTGGAAAGCTCACAAAAGGCAGAATTTCTCTGGGAATCTTCTCCCTAAACCTGATGAGCCATGCCAGATGAGCAGATGACCCGAGTTAATTGTTATTGAATTCGTTATTACTGCTTTGTTGTCACTCAGCTCAGCCAGGGTAAAATGATGACAGTAGGTATCTCATTAAAACAGCTGTTTCAATTATGTCGCAGCAAATATTTAAAAAGCGGGGCCATCCAAGTTTAAAGCTCTTTAGCAAAGTTTGTTTGTGCTAGTGGTGCCAAGGTTGTTTGACCTGAAATGGAAGAGAAACCACGTACGCCGTAATTGTTTCGGGGCCCGTTAAACAGTTGCAAATAGGCTGAATGCTCAATTTTCATAAAAGCTCCCAGGTGCTGAAGATGCGTCCAAAAATATAAAGAAAGCCATATGGGTAGAATTATTGTTTTGCTATTCTTCAGAAGGAGCGCTCACTGCATTCTCACACAGGAGCTGCTATTAAAAAGTGTTCTGATTTAACATCGCTTTATTATTTTCAAAATAAATTTCGAGAATTTAGTTAATCGCCCTATAAGTTTCCAAAAGAAAATGGCAGGCTGAGCCTGCTCACCCAGGATATCAGCTGCGGACCTGATTCACAAAGGGCCTCCCACTCGTGGCGGTGGCCACAGTCTCGGTGAGTCTCCGCACTCGGGGCGGAATCTGCACTCGGGGCGGAATCTCCGCCAAGACATGGCGGAGTCTCCGTCCGAGTGCAGAGACTCCCTCACCACTGCAGGGCGGGCCTCCGCCAGGAGAGGGGATGCCCTTTGCGAATGAGTTCCTGCCTCTCCCCAATTTCAATATGGCTTGAGAGCCGGGAGCAATAACAGCAAATAATGGAGCTTACACTCAATTATCTCAAGCCCGCTCAGTGTTTTCTCTATTTAATAAAATAGGTCTTACTTACATTAAAAAAAAAGGTAGACGAGATATATTATATGCAGAATTACAAAGTCGAACTTTAAACAACTGTCTGGAGCCTAGACAATACCACAATCGTATTTACAGTGATGAAATTGTAAGGAGCAATAGCCAAAATAATATTGTGAACTGAAGATATTGTCTTCTAATGGGAATGGCTGTGAAGATCATGGCTGTCTCCATAAAGAAGTGGGCCTTTATTCTATTTCTAAGACTAGGCTTACAATCATTGCTCCACATAACTCTAAATGCCAAATATAATATTACATAGAATCAAGTGTAAAATTATATGGCAGCACCCTGGGCTAGTTTCTCAATAATGCTAGGGGAAAGATGGGAAATGCAGTGTTTCTGAGCCCATGCAACTGAAAATCTCGCAAGAGTGTCACAAGACACAATTTAAAGCACTACAAACACAGAAGAATCAAATGGGAATTGCACCCATGGACTCACGATTGTCGGCCACATTGATACTGTCATATAGTTACTGCTTATCTATATACAGTGTTAAGTTAGCATGAGCTTATTAAATGTTTAAACGCCATTTTTCCTCTTGCTGCTTCTCCACACGACACTTAATTGTTGATTTAGCTTTCAACCTACAAGAGCGTTGTGATTTACATGAGAATAATATGTTATTGCTCTGATATCAGCTTTGCTTAGTAAACTATGTCTGTACAGAGAGTGCTGAAGCTTCAAGGATAACTCGACACAGAATTGTTGTGAGGTCTGATCTCCGCACCTTCATAGACATAACATAAGTGCAGCTCCTGCCAAATTCTGGCTTTAGGCGCGTTTTATATTGCTTTGCTTAGAGCACACATACACACTTGATGGGGTTCGCATGCAGAGAGCTGGTGGAAGCTGTTGTGATCTCTTTATACTAGGATCTTGAGGTATGGGGCCGCCCTGCTAAAACCCAGAGAGACCTTCTTAGATATTACTATAATATGCTAGTTAGGGAGGGTGAGAATTAGGTGTTGTTAACCCTTATTCATTATAGCATCTTAGCATGCTGTCACCATTTGCTTTTATGGACTAGTAACTATGCTGATAACTTTGCTTCTGATAATATGTTTCCTTGTATTATCTAAGATACTGCGTTTCAGAAAACGGCATTAGTAAATAAATATTTCAAATGTGCACGTGTCCTCATTTACTCCACGTTCTGGTTTGAAAGATTGTATAACGAAAGAGTGCTCATGTGTTCCACGTGACCTGAGGTATCGTAAGTTCATGTTCTGGTTTGCTAAACATTGGGAGTTTGTTATGACCAATGAGACACTGTAGCTAGCCTGGTAAGGGGATTTTGGGTACTGAGGTGAGTTTTGGGTCACCCTAATTCGCCATGGTTCCAAATCTCTATGCACAGTTCTGTAGGAGAACGGGATCCCTGCTACATGGCGCCCAATCGTTGGTGGTCTTATATCATGACACTCGAGTAGTATATCATTCAAACCTTAACCCCTTCACTGTCGTTTCCGGAAAACGGTGGTGTCGGAAAAACCTACCTAGGTTTGAAATAGGTCTTTTCAAGCTTGAATCTTTCTAAAACGGTTTCCTTGAATTACTACCCAGTTGTGCTACAAAGTTTGCTTTGTTTTTCTACGTTCCTGTGCAGTCATGGCCCAGCCTGTGGACATTCCGCAGCATAGTCGCATTGCGGTGAGCAATCATTTGCAGACTTACAATGTACCCGTTGATGGCTTGGCTGTGATTTTGGTGGTGAGTGCGGAAGCGGCTTACCCATACAAACTCTTTTATTCACGGGTGACGTTTCCGGCTGTGGACGCTAATTCTGGTGTGTTTCACACTTACACTCCCTCACCTGTGCCGAATGAATATGCTCCGTACAGAGCACTGGAAGTACCTATTGATCATTGGCAGCATCGCGTTTGGTGGCGCCCTACCCCATTCTTTAACCGCTCCGAGGTTAGGTCCTTTGTCCATTCCAGGCACAAATTGGCTGTTTTGGCTGGATTTACTCCTCATCCTCAACACGGCAATTGTACCTTAGCGGAGGTTCGTAGACTACATGTAGTTTCTATTGCCGTGATTCGTGCGTTAGTGCAATACATAGGTCGTCATCTCCCGGGTGGGCCCTCGGGGGGTCCGGCTCTTCCAGCGGGACAGGGCGGTTTGAAGCTCAGTCCTGTGATGGTCAATGCAGTGATGGGTAAGCGTCCCCAGGAAAAGGAGGATTTTCCTTTCTGGCTTGCCGAGAAATTTGACCAGCTGGAAGCAGTATTTCCTAATACAACTCCTGGTGATGAACATAGAATCTTAACGATTAGTTTACCGAAGGATTTGGCCCCTGAACTCGTTGACTGTGAAACCTGGGGAAGGACATTTGCGGCGGTCTATGCGAGGTGTTTCGGCACTCCGTCTATGGCTGTCCTGCCTGCGATCATTAAACGTGTTCAAGATGATCACGGACCGGAGGCAGCGGTTGAATTGGGTATGCGCCTGTGTGGCTCCTTTGATATAGTTTGCGATCTCATTCTTGCTAATGTCAAGGGGGATGCAGTGAACTTTCAAGTAGCTAATGCTTTGGAGGCGATTCCCGATGCCGATAAATCCAGGCAGTTGGCGAGGATTATCGTGGCTGCTTATAGAAAGGTGGGTCGAATTAGCAAGGGTCTAAAGCCTTTTTCTGTAAAAGAGAAGAAGCAACCCCAAGGGCAGACTTCAGAAACGGAAGTTCAGCCCCAGTCCAAAAAACAAAATTGGCCTAAGCAACAGCAACAACAACAGAAACATGAGTCTCACCCTGCGTCTCCGATGCCTGTGCAGACAGAACATGTTTATGACTTGGGCGATCGCGCGACGATTAAATCACATCCCCGCCAGACAGACGGCACTGGACAGCAGGACATCTCAACGCCGAAGAGACCGCAGTTTGCTAAAAAGAAAGTTGCGGCTTTAACAGCGCATCGATATGCCACAGATAGTGAGAATGCGGCTTTGGAATCTGACATGGGTTCTGACTTTGCGGGACAGCGCGGCGGAGATTACCATTGTGAGAGAGGCCCTGCGTCCACTACTGAAGGTGACTGCGACTGATATTTATGTTGTGATAGAAACAGCCGATACAAGAGTTGATCCCCCTGATAGACTTTATGAAATTGTCCTGTTAATAGAAGGTGACATACAACGTACCATCAAAGGGGTATTTTGGGAAAATCTTTCGTCTACATATGACATTTTGCTTTCGGTGGCTGACTGGCCCCCACCTTTTGTGCTCACAGCACCGCGAGGGGAGGAGGTAATCCTCCCGAGTTTCGCGAACACTGTCTCGAAGGAGCATGCGCAGCATTTTGCAGAAGAGTGGGCCAGGGCTCTAGCACCGGCTCTGTACCGCAACCAATGTGGTTGGGATAAATTGTCCCCTTGCCACGAGATTCCTTTGCGGTCTCAGCCACAGCCTCAACCTCAATATCCCATACGACGTGAAGCCAAGGCATCCGTCGCGGCAATCCTTGAACAATTGGAATATCAGGGAGTTATTGAAACATGTGTGTCACCGATGAATAACCCTCTTTTTACTGTGACCAAGCCTGACGGTTCATATCGTTTGGTATTGGATTACCGGCATTTAAACTTGCATTGCCGTAACGGTGCAGTACAGAATACTCACGGCTCTGCCCTAGTGGATAGTCTAGTGCGTAAGCGTTTTAAAACCACGCTTGACATTTCCAATGGTTTCTATGCCCACAGATTGGATAGCTTTAGCTCCCAATGGACCAGCTTTACATGCGCTGGGGTCCAAAACAATTTTGGCGTCTCCCAATGGGCTATAAGAATATTCCTGGTATATTTACCGCCCGCATGGTCTCTCTTTTGGAGAGGATCGACCCAGATGCTTGCTCGTATGTGGATGACATATATCTCACAGACGACGAAATTTGGGAGCATCTGTGTCGAGTGAATTCCATAATTTGTACCTTTGCAGACATGGGTTACAAATTTAACTTAGCAAAATCGCACATTGCGGAGTACACAGTGTCGTTCCTGGGCTATGAGCTCAAAAATGAAGGTAGAGGTTTGGCTCCTCACTTCTTGGAGAAATGCGCACAGTTGCGCGCTCCTACAACACTGAAAAAATTACAGTCTTTACTGGGCTTTTTAAATTTCGGGAGGACATACATTCCGGAATATGCCCAGCGTATCAAGCCTTTGTATGCTTTGATACAACCAACTTTTTCCAAGTCATGCTGGCTACCTGAGCACTCAACCATCTTGCAATCCTTGCAGGCAGATCTGCTCGCTTCTAAATTTCTGCTGACTCGTGATAACCTCACTAACCTGGTGATAAGAATTATTCCTGGGACGGTGGGTTTCACGTACCTCACTTTTAATGAAGGAGACACAGTACCTATTGCTTACAAGTCACACTTGTACACTTTGGCTGAAATGCGGTTTTCCACTGTGAAGAAAGTTTTGATGGCTGTGCAGATGGCGATTCTTAAGGAACGTGCTCTGTCACAAGGAAAACGCATGTTGGTTGTTACACCCTGTCCTCATTTGGAGGCAGTTACGAAAGCCAGTGTACCAAATTCTAAAGCTTTGTACCCTCGGTGGATTCAATGGGCTGCTTCCTTGACGTCCACGGATGTCACGTTTATTTTTGACGCCTCATTACGGTCGCAGGAGTACTTGCAGTATGAATTCGTTCATCCTGCTCCTCTGGCTATGCGACCTTTGGAGGACTTCCATTGCATCATTTACACTGATGGTTCGGCGCAGGTTGCGCATGGCTCTAAACACGCCTACGTATCCGCATGCGCCATTGTGGTCGGTGCCATGGTGAACGATGAGTTCAAGTCCAGAGTCGTGCACACGCAGACTCTAGGGGACTGCACTGCACAATTGGCAGAGCTTCGTGCTCTTTTACTAGCGTTGGAGTAGGCTGATCCTAGTGTGTCTACTCTTATTGTGAGTGATTTTTACTACTGTGTACAGTCTTAGAATGAAAACTTGTTTTTTTGGATTCAGAATGATTTTCGTGATTCCAAGGGTAGCACAATAAAACACAAGATGATCTGGGTTCGAGTGGCTGGGCTTAAGGCTAAGTTGCCACTCGTTTTTGTGATTCATACTCTCGGCCATCAGCGTGTGGCTTGCTGATGAAGCAGCGAAATCAGCAGTGTCTACATATTTAGTTGCAGCAGTTACACGGTCCAAAAGTAAGATTGATGATGACATCTTGGTGGCTGTTGCTGCCACTGAGAAGGGAGGTAAACATCCTACGGGGTTCCCTTCGAAGTACACATACCACTTAAGTCCCGAAAAGGTTCCTTTTGTGAAAATTCCTGAGGTTGGTGAACGTTTGATTCCCAACTCGGATCGCAGGGCTAGCTTGATTACAGCGGCTCTTGAAGGTGTGGCGTCTGCGCATGCGGGCATCTCGGCCACTGTAGCTCAATTACAACAACTTTTCTGGTGGCGGGGACTGTACAAACAGACGCGAGATTATGTCCTTCAATGTGACATTTGCCAGCAGATTAAACCTTCGACTGCTGCGCGTCCGCCACAGACACAGTTGTACATATCTAATAAACCACTAGGTTGTGTTTATTTAGATCACTGCAGTCCTTTTTCCTCTGATACTGCGTATAAGTACATCTTAGTAGCAGTTGATTCATGCACACGCTTTGTGTGGGTTTGGCCCCATCGCAGCGCTGATTCACGGACTGTCATAAGAGATTTGTTTGTCTTTGTAGGGATTTTTGCCTGTGGTACCTTCCATTCGGATCAGGGTCCGGCTTTCGCCTCTAAGGCGTACAAGGATGCCATGACTTTGATGGGGGTCCAAGTCAAGTTTTCGTCTCCCTACAGACCTGAGGGTAATAGTGTAGTGGAGCGAATGAACGGTGACTTAAAGCAATCTTTGACAGCTCGAGTTATAGGCACTGGCAGAAACTGGCTGGCCCACCTCAATGGCGTGCAGCGTGCTCTTAATAATCTCCCTAGAAGGTCTCTGGGTGGGCGGCCCCCATACGAAATGCTCTTTGGCATCAAGATGTACGTCCCTGACCTTGATGGTCTAGACTGCGTGGTTCGCGCCACATTCTTTGACGTAGATGAACATTGCAATGTTTTACAGGATCTACAAAAGACCAGAGACTGTCTTGCAAAGGAACATTTGCCCTCCACGTCAGATGATGCGTTGCAGATCCCGGTAGTTGGCTGGCTACCCCAAGTTGGAGAACTGGTTCGAGAGAAGATCGATAATAAGAAAGAATTTGGTCCTTCCTATCGAGCTCCGGTTCCAGTCCTTGGAGTGAAAGGCACAAGAACAGTCATATTACCTCCGCTTCCAGGTCGTAAGGAAAACAGGTTTATCTCAATTGACAATGTCAAGATACACAGAGTGGCCGATTCTTCTTAGTATGACTCCGGCAGTTTCCTGTTCTTCCATTGTGAGAAATTCTATTTTGGCCACTGCTTCTAATCCTGAACCAGTAGTGGCCATCGAGTTGCCTGCAATTTCCAGTCCTTTATTAAGTACTTTGCCTGGTACAGACCATGATGAAATTGACTACTCTTACCCCACTGACTTATCTATGCCAGATCTACAGACACGTTTGGCCACAGAATCCAGATTTTCATTTGACTCTGTTTCCAATGCCTCGAAGAGACCCTCACGGTTTGCTGTTTATGCCAGTTTATTTAAAAAACATTTTTTGATTCCCCCTTGGACATATATTTGGCTGGTGCTTTTTTCAATTTACCTTTTTATGTCAATTAGGTTTGTGTTTTATTTTTTTCGAATTGTCAATGGACACTATGTCGAGGAAAGAACATGCATTCGACATCTCAATGGAACTTTGGCCCCCCTTTCCTCATCGCATTCTGCACACAGACTGAAAAGAGAATTGACATTTGTTAACATCACTGCTTGGCCTGTCCTTGATAGGATAGTGTGGGATGCTGTTAGATTTCAAATTCATGGCCCTACAGAAGTTGTAATGTCCCTAATGTGCTTAGAGTTAACATGGGGGATGTAGTGAAACAAAACATACGTTCTGATGATTGGGATGTTCAGGCCGTAGAGACTTTGTTTTCTGATTTGAAATACTATACTGCCTTTGATGCTGAAGATTTGTACTTAGAATCTGCTAACTATGGTGATTTGTTTTGCTTTCAACATTTTGGCAATCACTTCTTACATAAAACTAGTTCCAGAAGGAACACTGTTAATTATACGCAATGGGAGCATTGCCCAACACCGAAACAAGGCAGTTCAAGTACTTTTTTGAAAAAGTACACCTATTTTACTGACTTCAATCAGTGTAATCCCGAGTCCTTTTATTTTAGAATGACACAGAAGCCAATGTCCAAGGTTAGACTTACCGATACCAAATTATTGTACTCGAAGTCCTTTCTTGATCAGCTGGCTGTTGGCGGCTATGAATTATGGAAGGAAATAATTGACCTTAAATCAGTTTGGGGTTCTAGAAGCTGGCAGGTACAAGGCACAGAGGCTTTGCACCGAGCATGCCTCATCCCAAATCACATGTTGTTTCTGAATTCTACTATTTCACAAACAACATGCTTTGGATTGGCTACTTCTAAAAAATTAAATACTCCTACCATCCCTGAGTTAGAAGAATATTCTGGCTGGAACAATTTTACTCAGTTTTCCATTAGGGACTTGCAAACCCTATTGCTAAATTCATCCTTTAACATATCCAGTATGAATCCAAGAGGTTGGCTGATGTGGCACAGAAGTGCTGATACATGCCAGCATCGTTTTTTGGGTTTGTCTGATGGCTTTAAACAGGTCAGACCTGATCCACGCTTTGACTCTGACCATTCTGTCACAACTTATTCAGTAGGCAAATTATGTCAAAATTGGCTGAAACATTCTACTTTGGGTACGGTTAAACTGCATCTATCCAAGCTGAATGAGGATGTAGATTTAAATGATTTCATAAGAGGCCCGGCTAGTAGTAGATCGAAAAGATGGATATAAGCTATTTACAATGAAATCTGGAAGACATCACAGATTGAGGCGGCGGCACGCCTTAGAGCTATAGATCAAGCTAATCTAGAAAAAGTGCTTGCAGTGGTAGATAATAGTATTAACATGCTTTCTTCCCGCATTTACACGTCAGATAATATTGTGTCCTCTGTAGTGGATATTGTGCAGGATGAAGTATCTGTATTGTACCATGGTCAAAATCAGTTGCGTTCTATCATGCAATTTGCGAGGACCCTGCGGACATTGAAATCTGGCAAGGTGCCATGGACCTACATGAATGTCTCCTCTCTCTTTGCCCCTTTTAATTTAACTGACAAGCAGCGCTTGCTTTCCATGCGCGATGCGTCTTTTTCTATGTTACATATTGAAAGGTTAGAATCCTTGCCTTTCTCTGTGGCAGAAGCCACTGCTGCAACGTGGCTTATCCACGGTTTGATAACATTGCCGTTTGCTTTATATAAATTTACAAATTGTATGCAATATGTTGCTATAGGTCGATATGAACCATTAGGTAATGCATTTCTTCATGAAGTCTGGTCCCTCCCATTTACTTATAGATGTTTAAAAGACGGACAAGAAGTTTATCTGAATGGGGAGGAGTGTACAGAGACACCGGATCACTCCTTAATGTGTAGACACATTCAATTGCACGGTTCTTGTAATCAGGACCGGCCAAATTTAGCCTGTGTTTTGAAAGGCACACCAGTTCCCGCAATCATTCCCACTTTTACTTTACTGGCAAACGGTAGTTATTTACTTTTAAATAATGAAGATTGTTGTGGGTTAATTAGAGGTGTCGCTTATGTGGTAACTGTATCAGAGCGTGTGGTGTGTTGCAAAAATGTACTTTACCCAACCCCGCATGGAAAAAGGGATGTTTCCATCTGGCCGCGCATCACAACCTTGATAGAGGAGTTCAATGGCATGAGTAGAATAAGAGCTCTTTTGTCCCAAAATGAAGTGGCCTTGAGTTCGGCTCGGGAAACATTTGTGCTTCATATAGCTAACACCCGCACAGAAGTTCAGACCCTTTTAAATACTGATTTGACATTGCATTTCAGCGAGCTTGTCCATTTAATCTTTAACGCGTCCTCCACGACTGGGCTGGCGCATTTTTTAGAAATAGTTAGCAGCGGTCTCGTGACTTCATTTGAGAAAATATTTGGGGTCATTCCTGCTCTCTTCCATTCTATTTTTTCAAGTCTGTTTGGTGAATTCCCGGTTTTACTGGCACTGGCACTGGCGGCAGGCGTTCTGGTGATCTTCTGTTTCATTAAACATGGATGCCCTTCCTGTGCACGAAGCTGCGCAGCCCCTCCTGGCACTATTTCGCAACAGGATGCTTGAATATTATGGCACTTTGCCGCTTGCGACTGTAAGCACGGCATATGGATTATCGTTTCGATTTTCCTATTTTACATGTGTCCAGCCTGTGTTACATTGCCTCAGCTGCGATTTCGACTGGGCCCTTGATTTGTGTCTCTGCAAAACGGTTTCTCCTGACGTCAATTTTAATCAGCTGATGGGTCCCGTCGTTACTCATGATTTGGTTTGTACTGAAGAAAGGATTATGGCCTTGGCAGCGATGCATGGACTAATGGGTCATTGGAACATACTCGAAGCAGCGCAAGATTTCTTGGCACATAGCTTCCTTGAGAACCCACTGAGCTGTCCTCTGATGGTGATAGAGGCTCGGTATTAGAAGAGCACGTATGTTCTTTCCCACTGTTAAATTGGAGGCTGTTGCTGCATATTTTGCATATTCGGTCTTGTCCTAACAACATTCCAGGTTTCTGATCACGGCACCTTATTTTCTACTGACATAACTTTTTGCAAATTTTGCTTGAATTTGTCACCTCCCAGTCCTATTGGCATGAGCAAAAGTGAACAGAGTATTGACATTTTGGATTTTTTTTTGATTCATGAAAAAAAAATTCCCATACATTTTTAAAATTATAAATATTGCTCATCGTTCTTTAACTCTGTTTTCATGAAGAGGCCCTTATCTTATCTTATCTCATCTTATCCGTGCTCGGATCATGGGGTGGGGTCATATAGTTACTGCTTATCTATATGCAGTGTTAAGTTAGCATGAGCTTATTAAATGTTTAAGCGCCATTTTTCCTTTTGCTGCTTCTGCACACGACACTTAATTCTTGATTTAGCTTTCAACCTACAAGAGCGTTGTGATTTACATGATAATAATATGTTATTGCTCTGATATCAGCTTTGCTTAGTAAACTATGTCTGTACAGAGAGTGCTGAAGCTTCAAGGATAACTCGACACAGAATTGTTGTGAGGTCTGATCTCCGCACCTTCATAGACATAACATAAGTGCAGCTCCTGCCAAATTCTGGCTTTAGGCGCGTTTTATATTGCTTTGCTTAGAGCACACATACACACTTGATGCGGTTCGCATGCAGAGAGCTGGTGGAAGCTGATGTGATTTCTTCATACTAGGATCTTGAGGTATGGGGCCGCCCTGCTAAAACCCAAAGAGACCTTCTTAGATATTAATATAATATGCTAGTTAGGGAGGGTGAGAATTAGGTGTTGTTAACCCTTATTCATTATAGCATCTTAGCATGCTGTCACCATTTGCTTTTTATGGACTAGTAACTATGCTGATAACTTTGCTTCTGATAATATGTTTCCTTGTATTATCTAAGATACTGCGTTTGAGAAAACGGCATTAGTGAATAAATATTTCAAATGTGCACGTGTCCTCATTCACTCCACGTTCTGGTTTGAAATGATTGTATAACGAAAGAGTGCTCATGTGTTCCACGTGACCTGAGGTATCGTAAGTTCATGTTCTGGTTTGTCTAAACTTTGGGAGTTTGTTATGACCAATGAGACACTGTAGCTAGCCTGGTAAGGGGATTTTGGGTACTGAGGTGAGTTTTGGGTCACCCTAATTCACCGAGGTTCCAAATCTCTATGCACAGTTCTGTAGGAGAACGGAGTCCCTGCTACAATACCGGGACCCGTGAGAGAGGCAGAGCGGAGGGCAGACAGCGCGAGGGACTCGTTGTCCCGTGAGGCAACAGTGCTGCACAGCCCGCCCACCTACTACCGGATATCACCAGCTGGCCATCCCCGCCTCGCTGGACGCGTGCGGGCGGTGCCGGGCTATGCCCAGGCAAAGGGCGGGCCGTCTGTGGCCGTCCGAGGACGCCCAAGTATGGGACGGTGCCCACCTCTTTCGCTGATATCCTGGGAATGAGACCCAGACATCTAGAATAAGGTCAGTGCTGTAGCGATTCCAAACTTATGCCGCTATAGGGATATGGCCACGACTGGTGCCGGGAGGGGCCGGACGGCTATCACTGGTGGTGTTGTTGGAACAATAGACCAATTTTTAATCAGGGCTTCATCTGTTATACAAAGGGAAATCGAGTATACTGAAAAACGCCTATCTATGGACCAAATGTTTAACAAAAAATCCTCCCATGGATCGATTGCTACTGCTCTATCCCCTCTCCCCGTCCCAGATGCCCTATCAACACAGCCATTGCCGGCAGACCATCCTGGGCTCAGATCTGCACCGGGTATACTAGAGAATGGCACAAATACCACGGAGCAGATAACAGTTATGCTGCACAGCCCACCAGCTAACATGCCACCTCTGGAGTCTACATCAGGAACAACACCGCAAAACTCCCGCTGTACTAGATCCGGTCAGTCCACGAGGCCGGCGGCGGTCATGAACTCTGGTGCAATAAGTAAAGTCCCGGAACAAACAGTTAAAAGGAAGCGTGGGGAAACTGCTATAAATAATTAGTACACTAAACGGCAAAAGTGCTCTACAAAGGGTGTTGAATTGCCTGAGGTTGATCTAGTCGGGAAAGCTACTGCAACAGACAAGTCACTGCTACTAGACGAAGAAGCTTCGGTACTTATAGAGAAAGGCGATGACTTCTGGGAAAAGATGGAACAGATATTTACTCAGTCATGCCTTCCAATCCACAAGAGACTGGACTCCATTGAAAAAAGACTCTCTCGTCTTGAACTAATATGCATCCCAAAAGAAGGAGGGTCTGGTAGGGGGAACTTGGAGCCGCCCTGTAATGATCCGAGCAGATCAGGGCAAAATCAAATGGGGCCCCAAAATTTAATTACGGGACAAATTATGGGGGAGAGGATATCTGTTGTCCAGTCTGATTTAGTGGACACACACCCAACTCCACAGCTTTTGACAACACAGAGATTATCCCCAAATAATACGGGAGATTTGGGGGGAAGGTGTACGACCGTTGGAAGCAGTCATGTGCAAGAGCCTCAGCAGCCATTAAATAACCATCTGGGAGTAGGAGTACATGATCGCAGCAACCGCCAGTTGCCTTGCCTAGGCTTGCCCCCAGAATCAGTCCCCTATGTGGTGGTCCTTGCCGGAGTTCCCCCCTTGAGTGTCGGCAAGGTAGAGGAGTATAGGGACTTGAAAAATAAGTGCATTAATTAGTTGAATCGCCATAGACCTCTTCCGGAGGGGGGTGCCATTGAAATTCTATTCGCTAGACAAATAGACTGCGTTGGGGCTAGGGAAAAAAATATAGATGGGAATTGCATTGTGATTAACTTTAGGGACAGTTGGATAGTTAGGCATATTTGCCAGCAGTATCAAAGCAGTCCAGACACATGCATTAAAACCCTGCCATTGACTTACTTCTACCCAGGGACATATAGTAAGAAATGCCCTGAGTATAAAATGACCGGAAACAAACTGGAGGGGTGAGGACAAGCGAAGAGGTAATCCCATACTGGATAATCCAAACTGGGATAGGCCAATACAGAGCTCTCTGTCTCTTGATATGTTTTATCATCCCAACAGATTCAATGATCTGGATTCTGTCGATTGACTTTTGAGTCCATGTAAGTCTCACTCCCAATTAATAGAGTGTAACAACATCACAGTTGTGAAGGCTATTTTCCTGAATATGAAATACCTTTTTGAAGTGTATGGAACTAGGCCTGAAGACTGTCCATCAGAGGATAGAAACTGTTTACCTAGTGGATACCCATCGAGTAGGATAGGAGGTAATAAGGGGAATAGCGGTATTAAGGATAAAGCTGTAGAGACTAGAAGAGACAGCGAAGTGGGTGACACCAGGCGACCTTTACAACCCGACTGCCACAGACCTTTGAACTGTAGTGTAAGCCAAAATTTAGTCCAAAAGGAGGACAAGGGCTGTGTAAATATAATTTCTTGGAATGTGGCTGGGCAAAATAAACTAAGCTCAGACGACTGGGTTCTGTTCATGGACTCACACGACATCTGCCTTATGCAGGAGACGTGGCCATGGACGACTATCAGCGAAGTGGGTTTGCTACATTCAATGCCCCTGCAGTAAAAGGGGGCAGAGGGAGACCCTTCGGGGGACTCAGTACATGGGTAGTGACTCACCTTGGAGTTAAGGCCAAGCAAGTACCAACTAATTCTCCGGACATTTTGTGTGTCCTACTAACTTCACGGGGGAATGAGCACTTGGCCATAATCAACATCTACTCCAGGCCAATGAAGGGTGGACAGCTAAGGGGATTCATTAAGTCCTTAAATCCCAAAACTGGTATCATTATTGGGGGGGATTTTAACTGTCAATTTGAACCCCTCAATAATCTAAGTACTGTCGACCCCGATGAGGAAAGTTTATATTGGAACATTCCAGAGCCCAAAATGTCAATGGTAAAAGCATGGACACCGCTGGTATTGCAAATTCTTTCTCTTTCACTGTCTTTATCAGTAAGGCCCTGCAATGGCCGGTTAAAATCGGATAGGCCCGGAAATGTGACTTTTAATAGAGCAGGCCAATCGTCAATCATTGACTACATAATGATCGACTGCAGGTCATGGGATAAAGTCCAGGACTTCAAGATTTACCAAAGGACGGATAGTGACCATAACGCCCTGGTCATGTCCTTGAAGCCTGGGAGTTGGGGTATGAGATATTCTCCACCTGAGTCCAACTCGCCCACGTATCCTCTACTTTTGCATAATAACAGGAGGAGAGTTAAGTGGCCTCATATTGCAGGTCCTCAATAAGGCAATCTGAAATATATAGCCAAATCCTGCCTCACCTCAGCAAGATGGCTGATGTGGGACGTGAGGGGGCTATAGTCGGAAGGGATAGTAGGCCGGTAGAGATTCACCAACAGTTAACATCAATTTTGTTAGAGGTCTTCTTTCCACTCCAGGTATCTAAGGAAAATCTCCAAAAGACCCATCCCTGGTACACAGCTGAATGCTGCAAAATTAAAGGAGAGCTGGTTAGAGCAGTTAAAGCAAAAGATAGACCAGAAATTAAGTTGTTAAGGGCACTGTATAAGCACGTTTTAGAGAGGGAAAGAAATACGTGGGAGGAGGATCAATGGGAAGAACTGAGGGAGGCACTACAGCGCAGAGATTTCAAACTGTTCTGGGCAATTGTTGGTTCGGCAGGGCTGTGGTACCTGCCGTATGTCCCAACATAGCCCCAATACTATGGGAAGAACATTTTAGTGGCCTTTACGCTCAATCGGGCACTGGCGCTTCCGGGTCGGAGTCCCTGAGCCTCCTCCACGAGTATCGACTGGAGGGGGCCCAGGAGAGATGGATCTGGGAGGTCGAGTCTGCCATCTCGAGGCTACAACCCAACAAAGCTCGGGGCTCGATAAAATCCCTGGTGACTTGTTTCGCTCTGAACCTAAAATCTGGGCCCCTTATCTCTGCGTTTTATTCAACGCAATATTAATGGGCACAAGTCCCCCCGAAACTTGGAGGGGGCGGAGATTGTGCCCATTTTAAAAAAGGTTGCCCCCTACAACCCTCAAACTACAGGCCCATCAGCTTAATAGATATCCCGCAGAAAGTCTTTGGGAGGATATTACTAGACAGGATCCAGCTGAGGGAAGAGGAAAATCAAATCTTAAGCAATTTACGAGCTGGCTTTAGATCTGGTATTTCCACCATTGACCAGATCTTCCGCCTGCAAGTCCTCTTTTGGAAAACAGTAAGGGGCAGATTTATGAAGGCCTTGCGCCGCCGGTGCGTCACTTTTTCCCATGTTAAAAATGACGCACCGGCGGCGCAAGGCCTTCATAAATCTACCCCTAAGTGTGGCGGGTGGGAGCCTCTACCTCATTTATGTGGACTTGCGGGCCGCGTTCGATCTGGTCCCCAGACACAAGCTCTGGAAAGTCCTTCGGGACCTTGGAATGCCCAACTACCTATTGGATTCACTGATCAGGCTCCATCTATCTAACTTTGCCCAGGTCAGATGTGGAAAGAGGGGAGAACTGTCAGCACGGTTCGCGGTGCAAAGGGGGGTACGCCAGGGGTGTGTGCTGGCCCCTACCCTCTTTTGCCTGTATATAAACGGGCTTGTTAAACATCTTCTAGCCTTAAAGGACCTGGACGCCTCTAAGCTATATACTGGAAGAGTGCCCGCATTAATGTTTGCAGACGACACTCTACTACTCTCTCGAACAGCTACCGGCATTCAGCATGTCCTTGACGGATTTGCTGATTTCTGTGCCTTGAGTGGATTGGAAATCAACCTGGCTAAAACAAAATATATGATTTTCAACCCACCAAGGCAAACACGACCTGATCCCACTTTAAATGGCATACCTCTGGAGAGAGGCAAAACGTTTGACTACTTAGGTATTACTCTCAAAGAAGACCTGGGTTGGGATGCACAAGTAACCAAATCTGCTTTGAAATTAACACAGACTGCTGGTGGGCTAACAAAAAGGTTTAGTACATCTACATACAAGCCAGCTACCCCTATTACAGAGATATATACAGTCCAAGCTAGAGCTGCAGCACTATACGGGGCAGAACTATGGGGTCATTGTAGACCGAAAAGTCTGGTCAAGGCTGAAAACACATTCATGAGAGAGTTGTTTGCCCTACCTGTTAGTACCCCCCCAGTAGTTCCACTTAGATCCGACCTAGGTCTTCTACCAGTGGAAGAGGAGGTCGCTTTGAGACCTTTAACTTACTGGAGAAGACTTTGGTCTGTTCAAGAACTAGCCCCGTATCGCGCTGAGTTTAAGGAGGTTTGGGTGGCTTTGAGTTCAAAGAAAGTGTCCTGGTTATCACACATTAAGGACCACTGCGAACAACTCGGACTTTCTGGTTTAGGGGAATCCCCGGAGGTAGTCTCTCCTACCATAGCTAGACTTGACCTGGTAAGAAGGTTTAGTTCTAATAACCTGTTGGCACTTCATGCCATCATGGCAGTAGGGAGATTGACTGCTGAATTCCTCGATGTAAAAATGGAATATAAGAAGGAGGATTTCCTTGACAAGATTCGCCCAGTTCAAGCCAGAAAGCTGTACCTACAATTAAGAATGGGTAGTTTGCCTTTAAGGTCACTGACCTGTAAATGGGATGTGAATAAATGCCCACAGTTCCCGGCGTGTGAAGATCCCATAGAAAATGTAAGACACATATTTTTCTTTTGCCCAGCGTATGTGTTGCCCCGAAAGAAGTGGATCAAACCCATTTGTAGGATATTGGGCTTTCGTGAATGTGACTCCGCGCTCAGAATACCTAAATATGACACCCATCCACCAATTGTCTTTGCTGTGTCCTGTTTTCTAAATAGTATGTGGATCAAGCGTAGAACTTTTATAATGAATTAATGGAACTTAGTCCTTTTTTCTATCTGCATTGCTGAATCAATTGATAACTACATAGCCGGTTTAATTCTATCTTTTAATTAAGACCAATTTTATTGGAAATTATTTGTATATATGAACTATGTTCTTAACCTATGTACTAAAATTATTTTATTGTTATTTTTTTATTCTGATATATACTTTCATGACCCATAGTGGTCGAAATAAAGTTATCAATGATGATGAATTGCACCCATGGAAAAAATCTGTTCAAGCGCTCAAAAGAACAGTTCCAAAACAAAATGTACTGTTTCTGGTTAACCAAGCCCTAAGGAAGGCACTCTGTGCGATAAATGGCTTATCACCTGCAATAGGTCCTGAGAGGTACCAAAAAAACCAGCCTGACTTTTGTTGAAATTTTCAGTTTACCCAAAAGCTTCTGGGGATATGGGATTTGAGGTTAGGATTTGGTTCAGTACCTAATCTGTATGGTCTCCCATACCGTAACTGCAAGACAAATTATTCAAGTGGTTCAGTAATCAGGTCTGCTTACGTCAGAAAAGAGGATATCAACTGAAGAACTCAGGTTAAAGTGACATAAACTTTTGTTACGCTCAGGTGGGATAAGCTGTGATACAACTACCATAAAACCAGAGAGTGGCACAGGGTGGCATATGGCGTATCAAATATGTTAAACACAGCTGATGTCTTCCATGTTGTTCTGGCCAGTTGGGTTGCAAGATCCCCGTTACTTCTTAGTGGTCATCTCCTCTTAATGAAATGGGTAGTGCAGCTTCATCTTCTTCCATAACAGGTCACAGCATCAAGGCTTCCTTCAGCATCCAAAGCTTAGTCCCAGTCTTGGAGAAAACAGAAATGTTCTGTGTCCTGTATCAGATCAGATCTCTTTTTCTCCTAGGGCAGTCAGCCTTCTTTAAAAATCCAGATGAATGCAGTCCAATGGATGAAGAGTACAAAAGTTGAACTAACACTGAAGTGACATATGAAAAACTAGAGGTAATGAATTTGGGTGTCACATTTCTAATTGAGATCCCCACTCATCCAGGGAACTCTGAAATTTAGGCCATATTAAATTGGACCAAATCACATTGATTTGCTTTGACACTGTGAGCCTCATGTACTGTATTTTGGCACACAGCAGCTCAGCAAGTCTTCCTGCTTTGCTGCAATGCATCAACATAAAAGGGCAGTAAACGCGCTGTATCTACAAGATACAGCGCATTCCTGTTCTTCTCCACTGCGCTGGCGCACAAACAGCAGCTATGCGGCAGTGCAGACACTCTTGCGTCATTTTGCAAGGGGGACTGCTCTGAGGGGGATTATTATTTGGGTGCAGGAAGAGACACCCTCCTGCACAAAAACAATAATTAAAGGCATTTTTGTCTTCCTATGTGCGCCAGTGCCATTCTCATGGTGGGTCCTAGAGCACGCAGGACAATCCATCTGAAGGCCTTGCATTGGCTTCTGGTGCGTGGGAGGATCCAGTTTAAAGCGCTGGTTCTGGCATTTCAATCCCTCCATGACACAGGCACCGTATATCTCAGGAGAAGGGTCCAACATTATATGCTGCAACAAGCCCTGAGGTCCCCTCAGGACAGTCTCCGATACTTACTCCTAAGTTTGCCAGTTCCCGGGTAGGCAGGAGCTCTAATTAAGTGCTGGCTGCACGCTTATGGAATTGTCTGCCACTCCATATCAGGCAGGTCCAGGATCTGTTTACTTTTAGGAGATAACTAAAAACTTGGCTTTTCGAGCAGTAATTTCTTCCAGGCTTGACTTGGCTCTCGTTTCCTGTTTTTCGGTGGTCCTTCGGCACCAGGACACTCTGAACAGTAGGAGTGTGCTTTATAAATACCTAGTTTCATTTATAAATACCTATTTTCAATGCTTTTAGGATCATATAACGTTATACTCTGGTGACATTCTTCTGTTCCTGAAGGACCCCCCTCTGTCCGGGGCCCAATGCTTGGCTTTGTTGCGGCTGTATGCTGAGATGTCCGGTTTCCGTGTTAATGAGGGCAAATCGTGTCTAGTGGAGATGAGGGCTTCTGCACTAGGGCAGAGTTGGTGCCCCAACATCCCTACCTGATGTAACTCCTTTAAATAACTAAGGATTCATGTGTCCCCCCCTCCCAGACCTGGCCTGGGCCCTTAACTTTCGGGGTCTGGCCCAGGCGACCGAGCGTGATCTGGGCCACTGGGCCAGTCTTACACTGAACCCCGTGGGGCGCATTTCCCTTTTTAAGATCGAGTGCCTGTCCCATTATCTGAAATACCAATAAATGAGGAGGGAGCTACCCTTTTGTCAGGAAAAGGATTGGGTCAACAATCATAAACAAAAACTCCTTCTCCTGATTTTGACAACAAGACTTATAATGCTATCCTATCCTAGGCAGAGATTGCAAGTCGGGAAATCAGTCTAGGCGTGGGTTACCAAATTTACAACTTAATCAATTGCAGATCAGTATTGACATGAACAAATATTGCAAACACAAAGTTAAAAATGTCATTCATTTATTAATTTTTATTTGTTAAAAACACTAATACATTATATCATATGTATTCTGCAGACAATTCTATGCATATTACTATAACAAAAATTCAGCTCTATTAAAAACCAGTTCTTAAATACTGCTGCTAAGCGTTGTTACATAAATCACAATATACATCAAATTTCTCAAACATACAGAGCTAACTATCTCATTCCATTACTGTACAACTTGTTTATTACACATAGAGAACAAACTGTCGACGCGGCGTTTCGGTGCCTCACACAATCTTGCACCTTCTTCAGGACTTGTTCATTAATATGGTATCTACAAAAAACATGTCACAATATATTCCAATTAGGTCCAATATTAGATCTGACAATTGCACATTGATTCATTTACATTCTACCTCTAATGCCCTACTATTTGGTAACCCCGCCTCAATGTGATCTGTATCTCGTCTTTGAGTCTCATGTTTTACTAAGATTCCCCATTTCTTAGTCTTCATGAAAAACAAGACTAACTGGCATATAATACCATTAATGCCAAGATAATGTGTCCTCAAATTCCTTCATGGGACATAGTTGTTAACAAATTTAGTTGTGGGTACTTTAATCTTTGTACTATCTTAATCATCAAAGTACCAACCCTAGAACACTATATATTCTTACCCAGGTATATATTTCCTTCCTGGCACTCCCTTGTCACTTTTCGGAGTGATTTATCTTCAGCTATTATGCTATCAAACAGTGTTGATGATGTGATCATCTTATTTATTCTAGGAGAAAAACACAAGTGGGTCTTGTTTATAGTACCCTGGGTCGTTGACATATTTCCTCAGTCAATTATCTGTGGTGTGCTACTGTTATTACCTTTAAAGTAGCTATGTTTAATACACATCCAGGTTGATTTAAATAGAGAGGGACCAACTTCAATCCTGTTGAGACATAAAAATCTATTTTTAATTTAAGAATTTTTATTTATATGGTTTCCCTTCACTCAATGTCAGTTCTTTCTTGCCACATCTTTTAACTCGGGGCCTTACTGCTCCCATCTTTTGATATCTTGTGATGATAGGAAGACGCCTCTGGGAGCTTAAAACAATGTCTAAAATGCTGTTAGTGCCGTGTCCTATGCCTAACACCACCCTTTCTCCAATTAATCTAACTACCCCAACCTTACTTGTTTAAAGTAGCTGAACTGCACGTCGTCTTCCTGCTCCACGTGTCTAATGAGAGTGATTTCTTCTCTCAGTACGCCAGTTTAAATATACAACCTAATTGGATAATTACTTTCATATGATCGTTTTGTGTGGGCCGCCCACTGTATGCCGGGTGTTTTTGATCCCTAGCACGGCCGCCATCTTGTAGTGTGTTTAATTTTCAATTGGAATACCACTCGATCACTTTTTATATTTAAATCCTCCTGTACCGCACTGTTATTATGTGCGTGTCTGTAGGCATTTTAGTTATTATTATTAATATTAAGCTGTTAATTCATTAATGTGGTATAAGAGCACCCGTTGTTCATTACTCAAGTAGTCTCTATTTTATGTATTAAAATAAGGCCGACTTTTTTCCTATTATAAGAAACTCATTCTTTGCATATTTAACTCTTTCTGCATCATGGAGTTAGTCCTCAATCCATCCAGTGTATACCGGTAGTGTATGCAGGTCGGCCTTTTTCAAGTTCTAAAACGTCCGCCATCTTTGAATGGTTAATGACAGTTGTATTTTCTACAGTATGTATCTAGATGTATACA
This sequence comes from Lissotriton helveticus, assembly GCF_964261635.1. Lineage (NCBI taxonomy): Eukaryota > Metazoa > Chordata > Amphibia > Caudata > Salamandridae > Lissotriton > Lissotriton helveticus. Next base: position 947,128,467 of record NC_136063.1, read on the forward strand.
CCTATCTCATTGCATACACTGTCTATTATCTTGAAAGGACCAATATTTCCATATTAATACCTGGCCTCTCATAGACAATCTGCAGGGTTCAATTTTGAACTTTCTTATTTCACCGCTTTTTCTCATTTCTTGTTTTTATATACGAGGTATTTTGACATACATCAGTTTGCTCTCTCAAATTTTAGATCTAATTTTGTTCGCGGCCTGTGTTCTGCCATGCAATAAGTCCCCTTACTACTACCGTGTCATGGTAACAATTTTGAACAAAATATCAGGGTAACCATGTTCAACGAAAAAGAGGGAGGAATTTTCACACACCGCATATATCTCTTGATTTAATGTTACAGTCACTCTGTGCTTATTTCCTGTTAATGTTAACTTATAATATTCTCTCCCATTCCTCTTTGTTATTAAGACCTGTTTTATATGTACTGAACCTCGACATATAATATTGTTCTCTCCTTTTCCGTTTTTTGGTTAAATCTCCTCCCCTCTTGTTTAGACTTACAACCTCCTGTACACACAATCTCAGGTCTTCAACCTGATGGCCTTTTTCTATCCAGTGCATCACTAACGGGGTTGTTGCTTTCTTTGTGCGGATCGCTGACTTGTGTTCATTCAACCTAACTCTTATTTCTCGCTGTGTTTCCCCTATGTATGCCATTTCGCACGGGCATTTAATCATGTAAATGACATTTTGGGTTCTGCAATTAAATAGTGCTTTATGGGTGTGGGTTGTGACCCCATGTGTTATACTAGGACCTGTTATTATTAGTGCGCAGTTTTTGCAACTCCCACAGGCAAAGTTGCCTGTTGGTGTCGTGCCATCTATGGTCCTGATTAAGTTCCTGTTGTTGTTGTTTGGATAGGTTTGAACTAGGCAGTTTCTCACTGTTCTGTTCCTTCGGAACGCAAAGATCGGTTTTGGCAACGGGACTTCACCTGGATTATTAAGCAATTTCCAATTGCTGTTAATGCAGTTTTTTAATTTGTTTGATATGCATGAAAAGTTGGTAACGAAAACAATGGGTTTGACCTGATTCTCTTGTTTGTTTTTAGGTTCAAACAGACTGTCCCTATTATAATATTTTGCACGTTTGTGTGCTTTTCTCACCATGGACTTAGGATACCCTCTCTCTAAGAATTTTTTTGTTAGTGTCTTTGCATGTTTGTCATATTCCTTTTTTGTTGTGCAGTTTTGCCGCACTCTTAAAAACTGACCAAATGGTATGTTGTTTTTTTGGATAGCTGGATGATGGCTTGTAAAGTGCAGCATGGTATTACTGTCTGATGGTTTCGGAACTAGCTCCACCATTAGGCTGCCTTCCACATTTTTTATTTTGATGTCTAAAAAGTCACATGCCTCATTGCTATATGTGGAGGTAAATTTCAAGTTCTCATCTCCTTAGTTAAGCCATGTAATAAACTCTAACATGTCCCCTTCATTTCCTTCCCAAATGAAGAATATATCGTCTATAAAGCGGGACCATTTTGAAATATTCTCATAAAAGGGCGCTAAAGAATTGAATATATGTCTATTTTCAAAATCTGCCACGTATAGACATGCCAGACTTGGGGCACAGGTAGCCCCCATGCTGGTCCCTTTTGTCTGCTTGTACATGTCTTCTATGAATAAAAAAATATTGTTTTTAAGAATCAGCTCTACACATTCAATAATGAATATTGAGTGTTCTGAAAGTTCCTCATCCTCCTTTTGCAGCATCTTTTTGATCATGTTTATGGTGTCATTTTGGGGAATATTGGTATAAAGCGCTTCTATGTCAAGCGTAACCAACCATTGAGTGTCTGGATTGAATTCAACATTTTCCACCTTACTGATCATATCTGTAGTGTCTTTGATATATGCTGGTTGTTCTGTGACTAACGGTTGGATAAATTTGTCCACATATTTGCTAAGAGGTTCTGTTAGGGAATTAATGCTGGAAACTATCGGCCGCATTGGTGGATCGTCGATGCTCTTGTGAACCTTCGGCAAACCGTAGATTGCCGGAATGGTTGGCGTATCGTTGTACAGAAAATTATATTCTTCATGACTGATAACTCCATCCTCTTTTGCCAGGAGGAGTAGATTCTTTTTGCGTTTCCCAAGATCTTGCCACTCTTGTGTGTTTGATTTTACATAATGATGTGGGTTAGAGAGAAGGAGACTGATTCTCCTCTCGTAGTCCTTGGTATCTAGTATCACAATACTACCCGCCTTATCCCCTGGTTTAATTGTGATGTCCTCACATTCTTCCAAACTTTTGAGGGCCTTTTTCTCATCTAATCTAAGATTGTTCTTTATCCAAATCTTTTGTTCCAGTATGTCTTCCATCCCTCTTGTTATTACCTTTTCAAAAGTTTCTAAATTTTTGTTCACCATGGAGCTCAAAGGAGTCCATACTGATTTGGGCCGCAATCCAGATTTATTGTCAGTGGGTGGTTTATCTTTTCCCTCAAAGTATTTCTGAAGTCTGATTTTACGTACAAAATTTTGTAGGTCCCTCTCTAATGTGAATTTATCTGGGGGTCCTGCTATGGCGAAACCTAATCCTTTCTCTAAAAGACTGATTTCCTCTTTTGTCATGTTTCTGTTTGATAAATTTATTATTGGTGCTTTAGTTTCAGGTTCTAGTCCCATGTTTTCTGACTCCTTGTCTTCATATAAGGACGTTGTTGGCCTTGGTTCGTCTGATAGAATCCTCTCACTCTCCCTCTCCCTTGTCCCCGAGGGTTTGGGTTCTGATTCTGAGTCCCCTTGCGCCAGTCTAAAAAAGAGAGACTTTCTCTACTCTGTTTTTGTTGGATTAGTGGAGAAGCGTGGCTCAGTGGTTAGAGGCGGCAGACCCGGAAGCTGAGATCGGCCGTGGACCAGGGTTCGATTCCCCGCCTCGGCGGGTCTCGGGCTCAAAATTCCACGGACTCGGCAATTCTCGCTCCAGTGCCTACTCGACTCACGGGGTCACACTCTGCGACTCTGGGCAATAGCTTGCTTAATCTCCACTAGGGCCCCTCGCGGCGGGATGCCTGGCTTTCACCTTGTGGATACCCTGCCGGGGTACCTTACAGCGGAATACCAGGACGGGTTCCCTAAGCAAGCGCCTTGATACCTTCGGGTGATACGTGCGCTATATAAGTCGCAATACATTTACATTTACATGGCCCTATCTTTCTCACTTTGCTTGCCGGGCGCCATCTCATTCTCTGAATCACTGCTGGTATATGATGTATCAGAGAAAGTAACTCCTTTCCTGGGGGCTTGGTGTTTATTGGATTGCCAGTTGGTTCTAGATGGCCATTTCTCCCTCTGTCTATCAAAGTAGTCTTTTTGTGTATAGGGATAAACTGTCTCCTGTTTGTATTGACTTAAGTCTTTCCTGAATTTATTACTTTTTGTATTTATCAAGTAGTCTTTATATCCATTTAGATCCCCTTGTATTTCCTCCAGTTTTTGTTTTGCATCTTCTAATGAGGTGTTATCTTTCAGTTTTTGTTCCATTTCCTCTAATTCTCCTCTCTCTATGATCAGGGTGGCTTGAGCTGTCTCTATAATTAATAATAACCAGTCCCTACTGCACCTATTCGCTATGAAAGTCCATGTCTCTATGAACTTCTCATTTTTAACAAATAAACTAGGTTCATTTTTGACTTGTAATCCTTTGGGGATCATCCCCTTCTTGCAGTACTGTATCAAAAAATCAGAGTGAAGTTCAGTTCTGATTATCTTTTTTTTAAAATTCCATAGCTCTTTTCACTTTTCTTCGTTAGTAATAGTAGAGGTTATGGTACTAACGGCTTTTTCTGGGCAGTTAATTAATTTATTGAATTGATCCACAGAAAAACTAAAGACTTTAAAGTTGTCAATTTAATCTTGGGACGGTTGCGTATTGTTAACGCCTCACCGCTTGGGTGAGAAAGAGAGAACAAGACTCCCCAGTTGAATAACTGTGCTGAAATACCAATAAATGAGGAGGGAGCTACCCTTTTGTCAGGAAAAGGATTGGGTCAACAATCCAAGACTTATAATGCTATCCTATCCTAGGCAGAGATTGCACAAGTCGGGAAATCAGTCTAGGCGTGGGTTACCAAATTTACAACTTAATCAACTGGAGATCAGTATTGACATGAACAAATATTGCAAACACAAAGTTAAAAATGTCATTCATTTATTAATTTTTTTTTGTTAAAAACACTAATACATTATATCATGTGTATTCTGCAGACAATTCTATGCATATTACTATAAAATGTTTTTCAACTCTATTAAAAAGCAGATCCTAAATACTGCTACTAAGCGTTGTTACATAAATCACAATATACATCATATTTCTCAAACATACAGAGCTAACTATCTCATTCCATTACTGTACAACTTGTTTATTACACATAGAGAACAAACTGTCGACACGGCGTTTCGGTGCCTCACACAATCTTGCACCTTCTTCAGGACTTGTTCATTAATATGGTATCTACAAAAAACATGTCACAATATATTCCAATTAGGTCCAATATTAGATCTGACCATTGCACATTGATTCATTTACATTCTACCTCCAATGCCCTACTATTTGGTAACCCCGCCTCAATGTGATCTGTATCTCATCTTTGAGTCTCATGTTTTACTAAGATTCCCCATTTCATAGTCTTCATGAAAAACAAGACTAACTGGCATATATATACCTTTAATGTCAAGATAACGTGTCCTCAAATTCCTTCATGGGACATAGTTGTTAACAAATTTAGTTGTGGGTACTTTAATCTTTGCCCTATCTTAATCATCAAAGTACCAACCCTAGAACACTATATATTCTTACCCAGGTATATATTTCCTTCCTGGCACTCCCTTGTCACTTTTCGGAGTGGGTTATCTTCAGCTATTATGCTATCAAACAGTGTTGATGATGTGATCATCTTATTTATTCTAGGAGAAAAACACAAGTGGGTCTTGTTTATAGTACCCTGGGTCGTTGACATATTTCCTCAGTCATTTATCTGTGGTGTGCTACTGTTATTACCTCTAAAGTAGCTATGTTTAATACACATCCAGGTTGATTTAAAAAGAGAGGGACCAACTTCAATCCTGTTGAGACATAAAAATCTATTTTTAATTTAAGAATTTTTATTTATATGGTTTCCCTTCACTCAATGTCAGTTCTTTCTTGCCACATCTTTTAACTCAGGCCTTACTGGTCCCATCTTTTGATATCTTGTGATGATAGGAAGACGCCTCTGGGAGCTTACTGTTCACTTCTCTTCTCACACAGTTAAATCTACAAAATAATTTGTAGTTTAAGATACTATACATTTTAATTTTAAGGTTTTTTCTTGTTATGAGTCCATTTATTCTGTCTAGATGATCTTACCTTTGGTTAGTGCAAGAACCTGCTTTTTAACTTGAATTCCACCTTCTTATTTCTTTTAAATATGGAAACAAGGGCCACTATATTGCAGTTTTTGTGAATTGCCTACCAACTGTGGAAAGACATAAAACAATGTCTAAAATGCTGTTAGTGCCGTGTCCTATGCCTAACACCACCCTTTCTCCAATTAATCTAACTACCCCAACCTTACTTGTTTAAAGTAGCTGAACTGCACGTCGTTATCCTGCTCCACGTGTCTTCTGAGAGTGATTTCTTCTCTCAGTATGCCAGTTTAAATATACAACCTAATTGGATCATTACTTTCATCAGATCGTTTTGTGTGGGCCGCCCACTGTATGCCGGGTGTTTTTGATCCCTAGCACGGCCGCCATCTTGTAGTGTGTTTAATTTTCAATTGGAATACCACTCGATCACTTTTTATATTTAAATCCTCCTGTACCGCACTGTTATTATGTGCGTGTCTGTAGGCATTTTAATTATTATTATTAATATTAAGCTGTTAATTCATTAATGGGGTATAAGAGCACCCGTTGTTGATTACTCAAGTAGTCTCTATTTTATGTATTAAAATAAGGCCGACTTTTTTCCTATTATAAGAAACTCATTCTTTGCATATTTAACTCTTTCTGCATCATAGAGTTAGTCCTCAATCCATCCAGTGTATACCGGTAGTGTATGCAGGTCGGCCTTTTTCAAGTTCTAAAACGTCCGCCATCTTTGAATGGTTAATGACAGTTGTATTTTCTACAGTATGTATCTAGATGTATACACCTATCTCATTGCATACACTGTCTATTATCTTGAAAGGACCAATATGTCCCTATTAATACCTGGCCTCTCATAGACAATCTGCAGGGTTCAATTTTGAACTTTCTTATTTCACCGCTTTTTCTCATTTCTTGTTTTTATATACGAGGTATTTTGACATACATCAGTTTGCTCTCTCAAATTTTAGATCTAATTTTGTTCGCGGCCCGTGTTCTGCCATGCAATAAGTCCCCTTACTACTACCGTGTCATGGTAACAATTTTGAACAAAATATCAGGGTAACCATGTTCAACGAAAAAGAGGGAGGAATTTTCACACACTTCGCATATATCTCTTGATTTAATGTTACAGTCACTCTGTGCTTATTTCCTGTTAATGTTAACTTATAATATTCTCTCCCATTCCTCTTTGTTATTAAGACCTGTTTTATATGTACTGAACCTCGACATATAATATTGTTCTCTCCTTTTCCGTTTTTTGGTTAAAACTCCTCCCCTCTTGTTTAGACTTACAACCTCCAGAACACACCATCTCAGGTCTTCAACCTGATGGCCTTTTTCTATCCAATGCATCACTAACGGGGTTGTTGCTTTCTTTGTGCGGATCGCTGACTTGTGTTCATTCAACCTAACTCTTATTTCTCGCTGTGTTTCCCCTATGTATGCCATTTCGCACGGGCATTTAATCATGTAAATGACATTTTGAGTTCTGCAATTAAATAGTGCTTTATGGGTGTGGGTTGTGACCCCATGTGTTATACTAGGACCTGTTATTATTAGTGCGCAGTTTTTGCAACTCCCACAGGCAAAGTTGCCTGTTGGTGTCGTGCCATCTATGGTCCTGATTAAGTTCCTGTTGTTGTTGTTTGGATAGGTTTGAACTAGGCAGTTTCTCACTGTTCTGTTCCTTCGGAACGCAAAGATCGGTTTTGGCAACGGGACTTCACCTGGATTATTAAGCAATTTCCAATTGCTGTTAATGCAGTTTTTTAATTTGTTTGATATGCATGAAAAGTTGGTAACGAAAACAATGGGTTTGACCTGATTCTCTTGTTTGTTTTTAGGTTCAAACAGACTGTCCCTATTATATTATTTTGCACGTTTGTGTGCTTTTCTCACCATGGACTTAGGATACCCTCTCTCTAAGAATTTTTTTGTTAGTGTCTTTGCATGTTTGTCATATTCCTTTTTTGTTGTGCAGTTTTGCCGCACTCTTAAAAACTGACCAAATGGTATGTTGTTTTTTTGGATAGCTGGATGATGGCTTGTAAAGTGCAGCATGGTATTACTGTCTGATGGTTTCGGAATTAGCTCCACCATTAGGCTGCCTTCCACATTTTTTATTTTGATGTCTAAAAAGTCACATGCCTCATTGCTATATGTGGAGGTAAATTTCAAGTTCTCATCTCCTTAGTTAAGCCATGTAATAAACTCTAACATGTCCCCTTCATTTCCTTCCCAAATGAAGAATATATCGTCTATAAAGCGGGACCATTTTGAAATATTCTCATAAAAGGGCGCTAAAGAATTGAATATATGTCTATTTTCAAAATCTGCCACGTATAGACATGCCAGACTTGGGGCACAGGTAGCCCCCATGCTGGTCCCTTTTGTCTGCTTGTACATGTCTTCTATGAATAAAAAAATATTGTTTTTAAGAATCAGCTCTACACATTCAATAATGAATATTGAGTGTTCTGAAAGTTCCTCATCCTCCTTTTGCAGCATCTTTTTAATCATGTTTATGGTGTCATTTTGGGGAATATTGGTATAAAGCGCTTCTATGTCAAGCGTAACCAACCATTGAGTGTCTGGATTGAATTCAACATTTTCCACCTTACTGATCATATCTGTAGTGTCTTTGATATCTGCTGGTTGTTCTGTGACTAACGGTTGGATAAATTTGTCCACATATTTGCTAAGAGGTTCTGTTAGGGAATTAATGCTGGAAAATATCGGCCGCATTGGTGGATCGTCGATGCTCTTGTGAAGCTTCGGCAAACCGTAGATTGCCGGAATGGTTGGCGTATCGTTGTACAGAAAATTATATTCTTCATGACTGATAACTCCATCCTCTTTTGCCAGGAGGAGTAGATTCTTTTTGCGTTTCCCAAGATCTTGCCACTCTTGTATGTTTGATTTTACATAATGATGTGGGTTAGAGAGAAGGAGACTGATTCTCCTCTCGTAGTCCTTGGTATCTAGTATCACAATACTACCCGCCTTATCCCCTGGTTTAATTGTGATGTCCTCACATTCTTCCAAACTTTTGAGGGCCTTTTTCTCATCTAATCTAAGATTGTTCTTTATCCAAATCTTTTGTTCCAGTATGTCTTCCATCCCTCTTGTTATTACCTTTTCAAAAGTTTCTAAATTTTTGTTCACCATGGAGCTCAAAGGAGTCCATACTGATTTGGGCCGCAATCCAGATTTATTGTCAGTGGGTGGTTTATCTTTTCCCTCAAAGTATTTCTGAAGTCTGATTTTACGTACAAAATTTTGTAGGTCCCTCTCTAATGTGAACTTATCTGGGGGTCCTGCTATGGCGAAACCTAATCCTTTCTCTAAAAGACTGATTTCCTCTTTTGTCATGTTTCTGTTTGATAAATTTATTATTGGTGCTTTAGTTTCAGGTTCTAGTCCCATGTTTTCTGACTCCTTGTCTTCATATAAGGACGTTGTTGGCCTTGGTTCGTCTGATAGAATCCTCTCACTCTCCCTCTCCCTTGTCCCCGAGGGTTTGGGTTCTGATTCTGAGTCCCCTTGCGCCTGTCTAAAAAAGGGAGACTTTCTCTACTCTGTTTTTGTTGGATGTCCCTATCTTTCTCACTTTGCTTGCCGGGCGCCATCTCATTCGCTAAATCACTGCTGGTATATGATGTATCAGAGAAAGTAACTCCTTTCCTGGGGGCTTGGCGTTTATTGGATTGCCAGTTGATTCTAGATGGCCATTTCTCCCTCTGTCTATCAAAGTAGTCTTTTTGTGTATAGGGATAAACTGTCTCCTGTTTGTATTGACTTAAGTCTTTCCTGAATTTATTACTTTTTGTATTTATCAAGTAGTCTTTATATCCATTTAGATCCCCTTGTATTTCCTCCAGTTTTTGTTTTGCATCTTCTAATGAGGTGTTATCTTTCAGTTTTTGTTCCATTTCCTCTAATTCTCCTCTCTCTATGATCAGGGTGGCTTGAGCTGTCTCTATAATTAATAATAACCAGTCCCTACTGCACCTATTCGCTATGAAAGTCCATGTCTCTATGAACTTCTCGTTTTTAACAAATAAACTAGGTTCATTTTTGACTTGTAATCCTTTGGGGATCATCCCCTTCTTGCAGTACTGTATCAAAAAATCAGAGTGAAGTTCAGTTCTGATTATCTTTTTTTTTTAATTCCATAGCTCTTTCCACTTTTCTTTGTTAGTAATAGTAGAGGTTATGGTACTAACGGCTTTTTCTGGGCAGTTAATTAATTTATTAAATTGATCCACAGAAAAACTAAAGACTTTAAAGTTGTCAATTTAATCTTGGGACGGTTGCGTATTGTTAACGCCTCACCGCTTGGGTGAGAAAGAGAGAACAAGACTCCCCAGTTGAATAACTGTGCTGAAATACCAATAAATGAAGAGGGAGCTACCCTTTTGTCAGGAAAAGGATTGGGTCAACAATCATAAACAAAAACTCCTTCTCCTGATTTTGACAACAAGACTTATAATGCTATCCTATCCTAGGCAGAGATTGCACAAGTCGGGAAATCAGTCTAGGCGTGGGTTACCAAATTTACAACTTAATCAATTGCAGATCAGTATTAACATGAACAAATATTGCAAACACAAACTTAAAAATGTCATTCATTTATTAACATTTTTTTTGTTAAAAACACTAATACATTATATCATATGTATTCTGCAGACAATTCTATGCATATTACTATAAAATGTTTTTCAACTCTATTAAAAAGCAGTTCCTAAATACTGCTACTAAGCGTTGTTACATAAATCACAATATACATCATATTTCTCAAACATACAGAGCTAACTATGTCATTCCATTACTGTACAACTTGTTTATTACACATAGAGAACAAACTGTCGACACGGCGTTTCGGTGCCTCACACAATCTTGCACCTTCTTCAGGACTTGTTCATTAATATGGTATCTACAAAAAACATGTCACAATATATTCCAATTAGGTCCAATATTAGATCTGACCATTGCACATTGATTCATTTACATTCTATCTCCAATGCCCTACTATTTGGTAACCCCGCCTCAATGTGATCTGCATCTCGTCTTTGAGTCTCATGTTTTACTAAGATTCCCCATTTCATAGTCTTCATGAAAAACAAGACTAACTGGCATATATATACCTTTAATGTCAAGATAACGTGTCCTCAAATTCCTTCATGGGACATAGTTGTTAACAAATTTAGTTGTGGGTACTTTAATCTTTGCCCTATCTTAATCATCAAAGTACCAACCCTAGAACACTATATATTCTTACCCAGGTATATATTTCCTTCCTGGCACTCCCTTGTCACTTTTCGGAGTGGGTTATCTTCAGCTATTATGCTATCAAACAGTGTTGATGATGTGATCATCTTATTTATTCTAGGAGAAAAACACAAGTGGGTCTTGTTTATAGTACCCTGGGTCGTTGACATATTTCCTCAGTCATTTATCTGTGGTGTGCTACTGTTATTACCTTTAAAGTAGCTATGTTTAATACACATCCAGGTTGATTTAAAAAGAGAGGGACCAACTTCAATCCTGTTGAGACATAAAAATCTATTTTTAATTTAAGAATTTTTATTTATATGGTTTCCCTTCACTCAATGTCAGTTCTTTCTTGCCACATCGTTTAACTCGGGGCCTTACTGGTCCCATCTTTTGATATCTTGTGACGATAGGAAGACGCCTCTGGGAGCTTACTGTTCACTTCTCTTCTCACACAGTTAAATCTACAAAATAATTTGTAGTTTAAGATACTATACATTTTAATTTTAAGTTTTTTTCTTGTTATGAGTCCATTTATTCTGTCTAGATGATCTTACCTTTGGTTAGTGCAAGAACCTGCTTTTTAACTTGAATTCCACCTTCTTATTTCTTTTAAATATGGAAACAAGGGCCACTATATTGCAGTTTTTGTGGATTGCCTACCAACTGTGGAAAGACATAAAACAATGTCTAAAATGCTGTTAGTGCCGTGTCCTATGCCTAACACCACCCTTTCTCCAATTAATCTAACTACCCCAACCTTACTTGTTTAAAGTAGCTGAACTGCACGTCGTTTTCCTGCTCCACGTGTCTTCTGAGAGTGATTTCTTCTCTCAGTACGCCAGTTTAAATATACAACCTAATTGGATAATTACTTTCATCTGATCGTTTTGTGTGGGCCGCCCACTGTATGCCGGGTGTTTTTGATCCCTAGCACGGCTGCCATCTTGTAGTGTGTTTAATTTTCAATTGGAATACCACTCGATCACTTTTTATATTTAAATCCTCCTGTACCGCACTGTTATTATGTGCGTGTCTGTAGGCATTTTAATTATTATTATTAATATTAAGCTGTTAATTCATTAAAGGGGTATAAGAGCACCCGTTGTTGATTACTCAAGTAGTCTCTATTTTATGTATTAAAATAAGGCCGACTTTTTTCCTATTATAAGAAACTCATTCTTTGCATATTTAACTCTTTCTGCATCATAGAGTTAGTCCTCAATCCATCCAGTGTATACCGGTAGTGTATGCAGGTCGGCCTTTTTCAAGTTCTAAAACGTCCGCCATCTTTGAATGGTTAATGACAGTTGTATTTTCTACAGTATGTATCTAGATGTATACACCTATCTCATTGCATACACTGTCTATTATCTTGAAAGGACCAATATTTCCCTATTAATACCTGGCCTCTCATAGACAATCTGCAGGGTTCAATTTTGAACTTTCTTATTTCACCGCTTTTTCTCATTTCTTGTTTTTATATACGAGGTATTTTGACATACATCAGTTTGCTCTCTCAAATTTTAGATCTAATTTTGTTCGCGGCCCGTGTTCTGCCATGCAATAAGTCCCCTTACTACTACCGTGTCATGGTAACAATTTTGAACAAAATATCAGGGTAACCATGTTCAACGAAAAAGAGGGAGGAATTTTCACACACTTCGCATATATCTCTTGATTTAATGTTACAGTCACTCTGTGCTTATTTCCTGTTAATGTTAACTTATAATATTCTCTCCCATTCCTCTTTGTTATTAAGACCTGTTTTATATGTACTGAACCTCGACATATAATATTGTTCTCTCCTTTTCCGTTTTTTGGTTAAATCTCCTCCCCTCTTGTTTAGACTTACAACCTCCAGAACACACCATCTCAGGTCTTCAACCTGATGGCCTTTTTCTATCCAATGCATCACTAACGGGGTTGTTGCTTTCTTTGTGCGGATCGCTGACTTGTGTTCATTCAACCTAACTCTTATTTCTCGCTGTGTTTCCCCTATGTATGCCATTTCGCACGGGCATTTAATCATGTAAATGACATTTTGGGTTCTGCAATTAAATAGTGCTTTATGGGTGTGGGTTGTGACCCAATGTGTTATACGAGGACCTGTTATTATTAGTGCGCAGTTTTTGCAACTCCCACAGGCAAAGTTGCCTGTTGGTGTCGTGCCATCTATGGTCCTGATTAAGTTCCTGTTGTTGTTGTTTGGATAGGTTTGAACTAGGCAGTTTCTCACTGTTCTGTTCCTTCGGAACGCAAAGATCGGTTTTGGCAACGGGACTTCACCTGGATTATTAAGCAATTTCCAATTGCTGTTAATGCAGTTTTTTAATTTGTTTGATATGCATGAAAAGTTGGTAACGAAAACAATGGGTTTGACCTGATTCTCTTGTTTGTTTTTAGGTTCAAACAGACTGTCCCTATTATATTATTTTGCACGTTTGTGTGCTTTTCTCACCATGGACTTAGGATACCCTCTCTCTAAGAATTTTTTTGTTAGTGTCTTTGCATGTTTGTCATATTCCTTTTTTGTTGTGCAGTTTTGCCGCACTCTTAAAAACTGACCAAATGGTATGTTGTTTTTTTGGATAGCTGGATGATGGCTTGTAAAGTGCAGCATGGTATTACTGTCTGATGGTTTCGGAATTAGCTCCACCATTAGGCTGCCTTCCACATTTTTTATTTTGATGTCTAAAAAGTCACATGCCTCATTGCTATATGTGGAGGTAAATTTCAAGTTCTCATCTCCTTAGTTAAGCCATGTAATAAACTCTAACATGTCCCCTTCATTTCCTTCCCAAATGAAGAATATATCGTCTATAAAGCGGGACCATTTTGAAATATTCTCATAAAAGGGCGCTAAAGAATTGAATATATGTCTATTTTCAAAATCTGCCACGTATAGACATGCCAGACTTGGGGCACAGGTAGCCCCCATGCTGGTCCCTTTTGTCTGCTTGTACATGTCTTCTATGAATAAAAAAATATTGTTTTTAAGAATCAGCTCTACACATTCAATAATGAATATTGAGTGTTCTGAAAGTTCCTCGTCCTCCTTTTGCAGCATCTTTTTGATCATGTTTATGGTGTCATTTTGGGGAATATTGGTATAAAGCGCTTCTATGTCAAGCGTAACCAACCATTGAGTGTCTGGATTGAATTCAACATTTTCCACCTTACTGATCATATCTGTAGTGTCTTTGATATATGCTGGTTGTTCTGTGACTAACGGTTGGATAAATTTGTCCACATATTTGCTAAGAGGTTCTGTTAGGGAATTAATGCTGGAAACTATCGGCCGCATTGGTGGATCGTCGATGCTCTTGTGAACCTTCGGCAAACCGTAGATTGCCGGAATGGTTGGCGTATCGTTGTACAGAAAATTATATTCTTCATGACTGATAACTCCATCCTCTTTTGCCAGGAGGAGTAGATTCTTTTTGCGTTTCCCAAGATCTTGCCACTCTTGTATGTTTGATTTTACATAATGAGGTGGGTTAGAGAGAAGGAGACTGATTCTCCTCTCGTAGTCCTTGGTATCTAGTATCACAATACTACCCCCCTTATCCCCTGGTTTAATTGTGATGTCCTCACATTCTTCCAAACTTTTGAGGGCCTTTTTCTCATCTAATCTAAGATTGTTCTTTATCCAAATCTTTTGTTCCAGTATGTCTTCCATCCCTCTTGTTATTTCCTTTTCAAAAGTTTCTAAATTTTTGTTCACCATGGAGCTCAAAGGAGTCCATACTGATTTGGGCCGCAATCCAGATTTATTGTCAGTGGGTGGTTTATCTTTTCCCTCAAAGTATTTCTGAAGTCTGATTTTACGTACAAAATTTTGTAGGTCCCTCTCTAATGTGAATTTATCTGGGGGTCCTGCTATGGCGAAACCTAATCCTTTCTCTAAAAGACTGATTTCCTCTTTTGTCATGTTTCTGTTTGATAAATTTATTATTGGTGCTTTAGTTTCAGGTTCTAGTCCCATGTTTTCTGACTCCTTGTCTTCATATAAGATCGTTGTTGGCCTTGGTTCGTCTGATAGAATCCTCTCACTCTCCCTCTCCCTTGTCCCCGAGGGTTTGGGTTCTGATTCTGAGTCCCCTTGCACCTGTCTAAAAAAGGGAGACTTTCTCTACTCTGTTTTTGTTGGATGGCCCTATCTTTCTCACTTTGCTTGCCGGGCGCCATCTCATTCTCTGAATCACTGCTGGTATATGATGTATCAGAGAAAGTAACTCTTTCCTGGGGGCTTGGCGTTTATTGGATTGCCAGTTGGTTCTAGATGGCCATTTCTCCCTCTGTCTATCAAAGTAGTCTTTTTGTGTATAGGGATAAACTGTCTCCTGTTTGTATTGACTTAAGTCTTTCCTGAATTTATTACTTTTTGTATTTATCAAGTAGTCTTTATATCCATTTAGATCCCCTTGTATTTCCTCCAGTTTTTGTTTTGCATCTTCTAATGAGGTGTTATCTTTCAGTTTTTGTTCCATTTCCTCTAATTCTCCTCTCTCTATGATCAGGGTGGCTTGAGCTGTCTCTATAATTAATAATAACCAGTCCCTACTGCACCTATTCGCTATGAAAGTCCATGTCTCTATGAACTTCTCGTTTTTAACAAATAAACTAGGTTCATTTTTGACTTGTAATCCTTTGGGGATCATCCCCTTCTTGCAGTACTGTATCAAAAAATCAGAGTGAAGTTCAGTTCTGATTATCTTTTTTTTAAAATTCCATAGCTCTTTCCACTTTTCTTTGTTAGTATTAGTAGAGGTTATGGTACTAACGGCTTTTTCTGGGCAGTTAATTAATTTATTAAATTGATCCACAGAAAAACTAAAGACTTTAAAGTTGTCAATTTAATCTTGGGACAGTTGCGTATTGTTAACGCCTCACCGCTTGGGTGAGAAAGAGAGAACAAGACTCCCGAGTTGAATAACTGTCCTGAAATACCAATAAATGAGGAGGGAGCTACCCTTTTGTCAGGAAAAGGATTGGGTCAACAATCATAAACAAAAACTCCTTCTCCTGATTTTGACAACAAGACTTATAATGCTATCCTATCCTAGGCAGAGATTGCACAAGTCGGGAAATCAGTCTAGGCGTGGGTTACCAAATTTACAACTTAATCAATTGCAGATCAGTATTGACATGAACAAATATTGCAAACACAAAGTTAAAAATGTCATTCATTTATTAAATTTTTTTTTGTTAAAAACACTAATACATTATATCATATGTATTCTGCAGACAATTCTATGCATATTACTATAAAATGTTTTTCAACTCTATTAAAAAGCAGTTCCTAAATACTGCTACTAAGCGTTGTTACATAAATCACAATATACATCATATTTCTCAAACATACAGAGCTAACTATCTCATTCCATTACTGTACAACTTGTTTATTACACATAGAGAACAAACTGTCGACACGGCGTTTCGGTGCCTCACACAATCTTGCACCTTCTTCAGGACTTGTTCATTAATATGGTATCTACAAAAAACATGTCACAATATATTCCAATTAGGTCCAATATTAGATCTGACCATTGCACATTGATTCATTTACATTCTACCTCCAATGCCCTACTATTTGGTAACCCCGCCTCAATGTGGTCTGTATCTCGTCATTGAGTCTCATGTTTTACTAAGATTCCCCATTTCATAGTCTTCATGAAAAACAAGACTAACTGGCATATATATACCTTTAATGTCAAGATAACGTGTCCTCAAATTCCTTCATGGGACATAGTTGTTAACAAATTTAGTTGTGGGTACTTTAATCTTTGTCCTATCTTAATCATCAAAGTACCAACCCTAGAACACTATATATTCTTACCCAGGTATATATTTCCTTCCTGGCACTCCCTTGTCACTTTTCAGAGTGGGTTATCTTCAGCTATTATGCTATCAAACAGTGTTGATGATGTGATCATCTTGTTTATTCTAGGAGAAAAACACAAGTGGGTCTTGTTTATAGTACCCTGGGTCGTTGACATACTTCCTCAGTCATTTATCTGTGGTGTGCTACTGATATTACCTTTAAAGTAGCTATGTTTAATACACATCCAGGTTGATTAAAAAAGAGAGGGACCAACTTCAATCCTGTTGAGACATAAAAATCTATTTTTAATTTAAGAATTTTTATTTATATGGTTTCCCTTCACTCAATGTCAGTTCTTTCTTGCCACATCTTTTAACTCGGGGTCTTTCCGGTCCCATATTTTGATATCTTGTGATGATAGGAAGACGCCTCTGGGAGCTTACTGTTCACTGCTCTTCTCACATAGTTAAATCTACAAAATAATTTGTAGTTTAAGATACTATAAATTTTAATTTTAAGTTTTTTTTCTTGTTATGAGTCAATTTATTCTGTCTAGGTGATCTTACCTTTGGTTAGTGCAAGAACCTGCTTTTTAACTTGAATTCCACCTTCTTATTTCTTTTAAATATGGAAACAAGGGCCACTATATTGCAGTTTTTGTGGATTGCCTGCCAACTGTGGAAAGACATAAAACAATGTCTAAAATGCTGTTAGTGCCGTGTCCTATGCCTAACACCACCCTTTCTCCAATTAATCTAACTACCAGAACCTTACTTGTTTAAAGTAGCTGAACTGCACGGCGTCTTCCTGCTCCACGTGTCTTCTGAGAGTGATTTCTTCTCTCAGTACGCCAGTTTGAATATACTCCCTAATTGGATAATTACTTTCATCTGATCGTTTTGTGTGGGCCGCCCACTGTATGCCGGGTGTTTTTGATCCCTAGCACGGCCGCCATCTTGTAGTGTGTTTAATTTTCAATTGGAATACCACTCGATCACTTTTTATATTCAAATCCTCCTGTACCGCACTGTTATTATGTGCGTGTCTGTAGGCATTTTAATTATTATTATTAATGTTAAGCTGTTAATTAATTAATGGGGTATAAGAGCACCCGTTGTCGATTACTCAAGTAGTCTCTATTTTATGCATTAAAATACGGGTGACTTTTTTCCTATTATAAGAAACTCATTCTTTGCATATTTAACTCTTTCTGCATCATAGAGTTAGTCCTAAATCCATCCAGTGTATACCGGTAGTGTATGCAGGTCGGCCTTTTTCAAGTTCTAAAACGGCCGCCATCTTTGAATGGTTAATGACAGTTGTATTTTCTTCAGTATGTATCTAGATGTATACAACTATCTCATTGCATACACTGTCTATTATCTCGAAAGGACCGATATTTCCCTATTAATACCTGGCCTCTCATAGACAATCTGCAGGGTTCAATTTTGAACTTTCTTATTTCACCGCTTTTTCTCATTTCTTATTTTTATATACGAGGTATTTTGGCATACATCGGTTTGCTCTCTCAAATTTTAGATCTAATTTTGTTCGCGGCCCGTGCGTGTTCTGCCATGCAATAAGTCCCCTTACTACTACCGTGTCAGGGTAACAATTTTAGACGAAATATCAGGGTTACCATGTTCAACGAAAAAGAGGGAGGAATTTTCACACACTTCGCATATATCTCTTGATTTAATGTTACATTCACTCTATGCTTATTTCCTGTTTTGTTGACTTATAATATTCTCTCCCATTCCTCTTTGGTATTAAGACCTGTTTTATATGTACTGAACCTCGACATATAATATTGTTCTCTCCTTTACCGTTTTTTGGTTAAATCTCCTCCCCTCTTGTTTAGACTTACAACCTCCGGAACACACCATCTTAGGTCTTCAACCTGATGGCCTTTTTCTATCCAATGCATCACTAACGGGGCTGTTGCTTTCTTCGTGCGGATTGCTGACTCGGGTTCATTCAACCTATCTCTTATTTCTCGCTGTGTTTCCCCTATGTATGCCATTTCGCACGGGCATTTAATCATGTAAATGACATTTTGGGTTCTGCAATTAAATAGTGCTTAATGGGTGTGGGTTATGACCCCATGTATTATACTAGGACCTGTTATTATTAGAGCGCAGTTTTGCAACTCCCACAGGCAAAGTTGCCTGTTGGTGTCGTGCCATCTATGGTCCTGATTAAGTTCCTGTTGTTGTTGGTTGAATAGGTTTGAACTAGGCAGTTTCTCACTGTTCTGTTCCTTCGGAATGCAAAGATCGGTTTTGGCAACGGGACTTCACCTGGATCATTAAGCAATTTCCAATTGCTGTTAATGCTGTTTTTTAATTTGTTTGATATGCATGAAAGTTGGTAATGAAAACAATGGGTTTGACCTGATTCTCTTGTTTGTTTTTAGGTTCAAACAGGCTGTCCCTATTATAATATTTGGCACGTTTGTATGCTTTTCTCACCATGGACTTAGGATACCCTCTCTCTAAGAATATTTTTGTTAATGCCTTTGCATGTTTGTCATATTCCTTTTTTGTTGTGCAGTTTCGCCGCACTCTTAAAAACTGACCAAATGGTATGTTGTTTTTGTGGGTAGCTGGATGATGGCTTGTAAAGTGCAGCATGGTATTACGGTCTGATGGTTTCGTAAATAGCTCGGCAATCATTGGATAATGGTCTCTGTGTCTCCTCAAGGGATCAATCACGGTCACAGTCCGTCGTGTTGTCGGCCTGCAATGATGGTTCTGACTGTGGCACCGCTGATATATCTTAATCTGGGTCTGCCCTCATTAAGATATATCAGCGGTGCCACAGTAAATGGTAGCCGATCTGGATATAACGATGAAAACGTATTGAATTGAATGCCTTGAATCAAGCGATCTATCAGAAGCATGGTTCCGCCCGCATTCGTTGTTCAGGATTAATCGTCCCAGAAGATGGGACCACAATTGACCTAGCTTCCATGGTGTCCGACTTACGAAGGGACCATAGGCGCAATATCACTACCCCTTCCCCCGTCCTGAAGAAGACCCGCCTGAGACCCACAAATAAGGCGTCAATAGGGTAAAAACGTCTACGACAAAATACCATAAGGACAAGTCAACTGAATCCAGCCTATCACAGCCAACTAATATGGCACACTGGACTTAATAACTACGAAACTAGAAACTGGCCTAAGAAATCCTTGTTTCCCCCCCCTGCATCCCTCACTCACGTGGATATAAATCACCATTTGTTATGTCACTTTTTCACAGTATGTCACATCTCACTGTCTTGAATTGATGCGCCGTTTATCATAAAGTGTCACTTGATTAACCTCTTTGAATTATGTTCTATGCATTACTACAGGGTCTCTATAAAGAAAAAACAAATCATGAATGAAAAAACAATTTAATGATTAAAACGTCTTCTGACCCTTTTTCTTGATTGGATTTGCATTTAATGATTCACTCTAGAAGTCATAATAAGTGACATAATTATGACTAAACATATGTTGAATGATATGTGCAGGTTTTGAAGCAATCAGGTTCATACCCGACAGGACCATTGTTGATATTGAACGTGCAGTAGGAATTGACCGTTCAGGGAACATGAATGAATCTAGGACAACCAAGGTATTCTCCAGGAAGCTGCTGTTAGCTGATATAATAGGCCTGTCTGGAGGGTTGACACTGCTCTTATTTACTTTCGGGAGCATGTAAAAACATGGTATTGTGGGTTTCTTAACACAGAGAAAGCAAAAGGTGTCCTCCTCCAAAAGGTCCTTTTGCTTCCATTGACTAAGTGTAAAATCTATTGGTGGCATCATCATGTGCCTCTTTGTTGGAACTCTCATAGCTCCCTGAGGTGATCATTTGTCTATTGGCCTCTTGTTTGTACTTGTTAATGTTGCACAAAAACACATTGTCACCTTTGTCAAATGGTTTAATGACAAAACTGTGATCTTCATTAAGTGTTCCCAGAGCTAATCTTTGTCCAGGTGTCAAGTGTTGTGCATGTTTTATGAGCTTACGTGGTATGACCTCATGGAAAGTATCCAGACTGGCATGTGGTAGGAGGAGGTTAAATATAGATTTTGGTTTGAACTTGCTGGTGACAGCCCTACCTGTCTCTGGACCCAATTTCTCCAACAGTTTTTTCTCATTGGACCACTCTCCAACCTCCTCATTTAGTGATGTCATTTGAGAAGTCATCGGTGATGTCATCAGTGATTTCACTGACCATGTCATGAGTGATGAAATATGTGACATCATCAGCAGGGCATTGCGGGGGTGAGAGTTATAGTTAGCTCTACTAACTGCATGTCTCTCATTATCTACAAGTGAAATGTCCAACTAACTACAATGTCCCTGAAACCTATGGTTTTTTCAGTGATTTTGTAAGGTTTTTTAAATGCTAATTTCTAACTATAATGATCCTGAAACCTATGATTTTTTCAGCCAATTTCTAAGGTTTTTTAAATGCTAACTTTTAACTAAAACTTCGCTGAAAACCTATGGTTTTTTCAGTGAATTTCTTAGGTTTTTTAATTGCTAATTTCTAACTATAACACCCCTAAAACCTATGTTTTTTTCAGTACATTTCTAAGGTTTTTTAAATGCTAATTTCTAACTATAACGTCCCTGAAACAGATTTTTTCAGTGAATTTCAAATGTTTTTTAAATGCTAATTTCTAACTATAACGTCCCTGTAACATATATTTTTTTCAGTGAATTTCTTAGGTTTTTTTAAATGCTGATTTCTAACTATGTCTATAGAGGTAGGACATGTGCAGAAAGAAGAAAGGTGCAGAAAGAAGCAAAAGAAATGAAGAAAGAGGCAACAGAAGTACAGAAAGAGGAAGAAAGGTGCAGAAAGCAGCAAGAGATATGCAGAAAGAACCAACAGAGGTGCAGAAAGAGGCCTTCTTGCAAAGTCATCCTTTGCCCTGGGCCCCCCCAACTTTTTGCTGACTGGTACTGGAGGTAACTGACTCTGACTAACCCTGGGCTCTGTCTAACCAGGCCCAGAGCCAGTGCTATGCAGAAAGACAATTAGAAAACTGTGAAAACACTTACATACAATAGGGTACACTATGTGTTGGGTACCCCTGTGATTGGCATGACCTCTTCTGTAGAGGACCTAGTGCATAATAGGGCAAGGGGATTAAAACTACCTCTAAGTCTCTACCTTATAATAGGGCATGGCAGTTTAAAGGTCAGCAGCCCCTTTTCTGCACTTGCATGTGTGCACTGCTGAGCCTGAGGTCAGTTTAAAAGTAGCCCTATGTATGTAGAAAGAGGAAAGAGAGGTACAGAAAGAGGCAAGAGAGGTGCAGAAAGATGGACAAGAGGAGCAGAAAAAGGCAAGAGAGGTATAGAAAGAAGCAACAGAGGTGTAGAAAGAGGCCAGCGTGGTGCAGAACGAGGCAAGAGAAGTGCAGAAGGAAACAACAGAGGTGCAGAAAGACAGAAGAGTAGTGTAGAAAGAGACAAGAGAGGTGTAGAAACAGGCAGGAGAGGTACAGAAAGAGGGAACAGGGGTGCATAAAGAGGCAAGACAGGTACAGGAAAAGAAAGTGAGGTGTAGTAAGAGGCAAGAGAGGTACAGAAAGTAGAAGAGATGAGCAGAAAGACACAAAAGAAGTGCATAAAAAAAGAAAGAAGCAACAACATTGCAGAAAGTGGGAAGAGAGGTGCAAAAAGAAGCAAGAGTGTTTTTCACACCATTAGTACCAATTAAGCACCCACATTTAGCAATAAGTAACAGGTGATCATTCTAGTATTGGAAAGGATGTTCCACCACGCTGTAACACTTGTCGCTGCATTTTTGGTAATGTTTGAGCCGTTTGAGCTACAAACAAGGATTTTTTCCTTCAAATTTGCAGATTAGGCAGCAGATGATGGAATATGTGGCTAATGCGGAAAATGTATAATTGTGCGAAAGTTGGTGCAGCCAAACAGTCACATAATTCCAGTGGCCCTGCTCATACCTCTGACTAGGTCCAGAAGTGCTCATCTGTGATTCCTTCTTTTTTTGGCTCATTGAGTTCATAATTTAGCTTCTATGGAAACGAGGTAGACTAAACCTGAGATTACAAAAAAACGGCGATTCAGCACTCCAATAAATCAAGAGATTAGTGTAATTTGCAAATGTAAGTAACATAAGAAGAGGCACATGAATTTAGCAGGTTCTTATTTCTTGTTTTTTTAATTGAAAAAACTTTTCTTAAAAACTACTGTAGCCAACGTGGTTTGACCCAGACGATCTTCTTCAGGGCTTGAGAAATATAATGATGTGTAGCAATGTGGTTCCTACGCCTTCTCCCTTCCACTGCTCTGCTCTCCAATGAAGGCTGCTGAGCAGGTGGGCCAGGATCTTCCTCCCCTAAATCAGATTTGGACACAGTGATGTTTAGGCCTCGCCAGCATTTTGGGTAGTGGGTGAAAGCTAGGGTGTGAGGATACTGGGATGTAGGGCATATGCACGCTCACAATGCTAGGACTTGGCTTATGGGTTTCAGCTACACATGAAAACAGGGTAGCAGATGAAAGGAGTGGGCCCAGCCACCACTCCACCCAGCCAGCCCACCACTCCTTCAATAGCGTTCCACGCTACAGGCTCTCTGCACTCGCTGTAAGGTGCTGTGAAAAGGCTGCACCTCGTCATCAAATACCAAGAAGGTTTCTAGGCAATGTGGTCTACTCTTCCACTTCTACAATGGCGTCAACCTGAGATTACGACTCCACAATACAGGTTACCATACCACATAATAACTCTCCATTACACATAATCCAACTCTACATAATTCCTATACAATAAATACTACATACTTTCTATCCACATAATTTCACTGCACAACATACCACGTAATTCCATCACACACAAAGTACATCCACTCCACTTTAAAAAAAAATGAGTAAAAAACCTTTAGATTTACAATGCCAATAGCTCTAACTCTTGCAAATGTTAGACCTATTACATTACAAATGCTTCTTTAACTGGTATTCACGTTTGCAGAGTGGTTGAGAAAGGGGTCCGGGCCTCCAAACAGTGCTTAGGAATTCCGCTGCGTAGGACTTAAAGGAGTTAGCAGGAGGGCTTCTTGGCCCCTAAAGTCCCTCAGAAGAAAAGTGGACTTCAGTCCCCAACCAGTACTGTGCCAGGAGGTGAGTTTGAAGAATGATAGAGAAAGGGAGCATGGCCTCCGAAGACCTCTTAGCAATACCACTGTGTGGGACTTAGTGGAGGTAACAGGAGAGGTCGTTGGCCCCCAAGGGCAACCTTGGGGGCCAACTACCCCGCCTTTTACCTCCAGTAAGTCCCAGATAACAGCATTGCTAAGTTCTCATAGCAGGCCACACCCACTTTCCCCACCAATCTGCCAACGTGCTCCCTGGCACGCTCTTGCGTGGGGATTAAAGTCCACGTCACTGCTAGGAGCCCTTAGGGGCCAACTAGCCTACCTGTTACCTCCAGTAAGCCCCACAAAGTGAGATTGCTGAGAGGTGGACACAGGCCATGCTCCCTTTGTCCACCACTCTGCAAACACGCCTCCTGGCGTGCTCTTTGTTGGGGGGTGAAGTCCACGTGCCTCCTGAGGGTCCCTGGGTGCCAACTAGCCCTCCTGTTACCTCCAGTAAGCCCCACACAGCTGGATTGCAGAAATTGGTCTGAGGCCATGCCCCCTTTTAACACCACCCTGCAAATGCACTGCTGCTTGGGGGATAAAGTCCACTTCAGTCCTAAGGTCCTCAGGACACAAGAGGACCTCCTCACCCCACAAGCAGTGCGCCAAGAGGTGCTTTTGCAGAGTGGTGTAAAAAGGGCATGGCCTCGTAACACCTTTCAGCAATCCCACTGTGTGGGGCTTACTGGAGATTCTTGGTGACCCAGTTGGC
Source organism: Lissotriton helveticus (assembly GCF_964261635.1). Classification (NCBI taxonomy): domain Eukaryota; kingdom Metazoa; phylum Chordata; class Amphibia; order Caudata; family Salamandridae; genus Lissotriton; species Lissotriton helveticus. The sequence continues at coordinate 947,152,825 of NC_136063.1, forward strand.
TCCCAGGGACCCTCCCGATTCAAGTGGACCTAACCCCCAACTTAGAACGCGCCAGGGGGCGCGTTTTCAGAGTGGTGCAGGGCCTCTGGCAAGATGCCGGGTTTTGTTTTTTAAAAACATTTTTCAAAGATGCCTGTGTGGGCCCGCTTCTTTTCGTATTTTTAAGGCCTTGGGGACCCCACCCCAAGGGCCTGAACATTTTTTTCTTCTTTTATTAAAAACAAACGGGAAGGAGGCCACTTGACCCCTCTTCTCTGGGCCAGTATTGGCCCCGGGGACCCCATCCCTGGGGCCTGGCCTCGTTTTTTATTATTTTCTAAATTTTCCTGGGAATGGGGCTGTGACCATCCCTCCCCTGGACCACTTCTGGCCCAGGGGACCCCATCTCCCGGGCCTGCCATACTGTTTTTTTTATGTGGGGCCGAGCGCCCCCCTCCTGAGGCCATTATTGGCCCTAGGGACACCATCCTCGAGGCATTGCCTCATTAATATTTTTATTTGGTAGGGGGCCATATGGCCACTTCTGACCCTTGGCCGCCAACCGTCGGGGCCTGGCCTCAGCGTTGAGGGCCATGGGGGAGCCCTAATGCCCCCACTGTCCCTGCTGGCTCCCTGCCACCTGCAGGAGCCAGCATTGCTTTTGGGCAAGGGGAGCTGCTCCCTTTGCCCAAAAGCAGTACTGCTTTGCGTCTTGGAAAAAAAAACAGGTTTCCTGCTCTCTTTTCCAAGAAGCAAAGCAGTGTTTGCAGTGTTCGTTCACTGCCATAGTAAACAGCAATGTCCCGGGGTGGGCACCCCGGGACATTGCAGGAGTCGACCCTGAGGGGTGGCGGTTCCTATGGCCATAAAGGGCTCCTAGACAGGGGCTGTGCGGCCTCCCTCCCAGTAAGTTTGAAGTCCCCGGGAGGTGGTTGTCCCCGGTACTTGGGGTCTGCTACGGACTTCAATGTACTAGGGAGGTGGTGGTCCCCAGGGCAGTGTGGGGGGCTTGAGCCCCTCCACACTTTGGCTTTGGAAGTAGCTCTCAGGAGGTGGCGGTCCCCGGGGCTGTGGGGGCTGTGTGGCCCCTGCATTTAAATCAAGTAGCCCCAGGAGGTGGTGGTCCCTGGTGCAACGGGGGGGCTGCGTGGACCCTGCATTTAAATCAATTAGCCCCAGTAGGTAGTGGTCCTTGGGGCTTGGGGGGCCCACGAGGCCCCCTCCCTAAAATGTAAATGCCCTGGGGAGGTGGCGGTCCCTGGAGCAGCATAGCAGGGCAGGAGCCCCCCACAAGCATTTTCTAAAAAAGCCCCATAGAGGCAGTGGTCTCCAGGGCTGTGTGCCCCTGTATATGTTTAACTAAGCCATGAGGAGGTGGCAGTCCCCGGGGCAGTTGGGGGGCACCCAGGGGCCCCAGCTAATTAATTGGACATTGCCCCCTGGACCTGGCCCATCCGGTGGCTTAAAAAAAATTGAAGTGCGGTCTCCTTGGCAATAGAGGGCTCCAGGAGGGGGGCCGCGCGGTCCTCCTCCAAGTAAATTTTTAAGCCCTGGGAAGGAGGTAGTTCCCGGAGCTGGGGGTCTGCCAGAACCCCCGTATTTACATATTCAATGCCCTGGGGAGGAGGTGGTCCCCAGGGCAGTGTTGGTTTAAGCTTGAGCCACCTCACACTTTGGCTTTGGATGTAGCCCCAGGGAGGTGGTGGTCCCAGAGGCTGTTATTGTTAGTATGTGCTTGTATAGCGCCAACTCACCGACAGGTCTCAAGGCGCTTTGACCATAAAAACATAACAGCTAACCAACATCTTAGGAGAAAGGAGCAGACTAAACTAAGTTCAACGCTGCCTTGAACAGAGTGGTTTTTAGGGTTTTCCTGAAATGAAGCCTGTTACCATCCTTACGCAGGGCTTCCGGTAATTCATTCCAGATTTTTGGCAGCAAGACTGAAAATGCTCTGCCTCCTTTTGTGGCTAGTTTAAACCGAGGGCATACCAGCAGCTGTGCTTCAGCCGATCTCAGTCTTCTTTCAGGTCGATAGATCTCCAACCTTTCCTTAACATATGCAGGGGCTTGGCCATAGATGGATTTATGGGCTATGCAGAGACTTTTAAAGATGGACCTTTGTATCACTGGCAGCCAGTGCAGGTTCAATAGCAGCGGAGAAGCATGGGAATTCCGCGGCAGTTTAAAAATAAGTCGTGCTGCATCATTTTGAACCACCTGCAGTCTGTTAGTTAGTGTCTTTGGTAGGCCCAAATAAAGGACATTCCCGTAATCGAGTCTCGCGAGTATAGTAGCCGAGACTACGGTGCGGAGCATAGATTGGGACAGGAGTGGGACTAGTTTACGCAACTGTCTCAAGAGGCCGTTGCAGACTCCTACCACGGTAGATACTTGGCTCTTCATTGATAGGGCACTATCTATCTTGATGCCAAGACTTTTTACCGAGTCAGCTGGTTTGGGGATGGAGCCCAATTCCTGTGGCCAATACAGGTCGCTCCAAGGCGAACAAGTGGATGAGACAATCAACACCTCAGTTTTCTCGGGGTTGATCTTGAGGAGGTTACTTGACATCCATTTGACAGTATATCGAAGTACCTCCTGTGCTTGAAGCTGGGCTCGTTCTGTGTCCTCCAAGCTTAGAAGTAGCTGTGTATCGTCCGCGTAATTAAATACGCGGCAACCCATCTCGGTCAAAGTTTTTATTAAGGGTTGTAGATACAAATTAAATAGGAGGGGGGACAGTGCAGAGCCTTGAGGGACCCCGCAGGTAAGTTCTCCCACTCCTGAGACCATATCTCCCAGCTGAATTCTCTGGGTTCTCCCCAGCAAGAAGGATTCCAGCCAGTCATATGCTGAGTCTCTGAACCCAAAGCCAGCCAGCCTGTCCAAGAGTAAAGGATGGCTGACAGTATCAAACGCTGCTGACAGGTCTAAAAGTATCAGTGTGCTAGGTTTTTTACTGTCAGCCATCAGTCTTAGATCATCCAGCACCGATAGCATGACTAACTCGGTGCTGTGATGTGCACGGAATCCTGCTTGCATCTCATGGAGAAGATGGTTAGTGTCCAGAAACGAGGTCAGCGATGTCAACACATGTTGTTCCAAGACCTTGGACAGGTATGGCAGCTGGGAGATAGGTCTATAATTTTTCAGCACTTTGGGGTCAGCCCCCGCTTTCTTTAATAAAGGTTTCACCCTAGCTTCCTTAAAACTGGCTGGTAATCGGCCTATGTCTAGTGATTTGTTCAACATCGCTAGGATGTGATCCTCTAGACTAAGGCGAGCTAGGCGAAATACACTTGGGGGGCATGGATCTGCTGGGGATCCTGACTTTACTTTCCTCATCAGGACTTCCAAGCCCAGTGCGTCTAGCTGAGGAAATTTAGACATATAAGTTCCTGCTGGAGTTTGAAATATCTGTGGACCTATAGAGTCAGGGGTGACATTTGTTATCTCTTTTAAAATAAGGTCAACCTTATCCAGGAAATATGTCAAAAAGACATCACAACTGATAGTAGAATCTATGACTTGAGCTCTCTTCGTCAGTTCAGTGAGTATCTTAAAAATTTCCTTTTGGACATTGTCCGCTTCATTAATCCGCCTCTCATAAAAAGAGGCCTTGGCTTCCTGTATATATTTTTTATATATATGAGACAATTTCCTATAGTCCTCGTAGGAGGTGTCATCCTTTTTCCTCCTCCAAATTCTTTCAACATTGCGTAGCGCTTTCCTATGTTCCCTTAAAACAGGGGTAAACCAAGGTGCGCCTTTCCCCCCGCTGTTGATATTTTTAGGTTTCTCAGGGGCAATCTGATTTATTGCTCCAGTTAAGCAGTCCATTAGGGCATTGCACTCCTGATCTATATTAGCATCCGGGATTATAGGTTGCAGAAGACCTGCAAGTTTGAGGGTCAGGGATTCTAGGTCCACATCTTTCCATTTGCGGCACATTTTAACGTTAGACCCTAATAGCAAAAATTTCTTATCAATAGGGACCTCGCAGTAAATCAGGTGATGGTCTGACCATATACAAGGGAGTATTTTCGTTACGCTGATCTTAGGATCTAAAGTCCATATCAGGTCAAGAATATGACCCTATATGTGCGTAAAGGAATTTACCAGTTGTCTAAAACCCAAGGAAGACATAGTAGTCTCTACTGATTCCGCTGCAGAATCTTTCTTTTCCTTATCCCAATGAAGGTTAAAATCCCCTGTGACAATTATATTTTTGTACCGGGAGCACAAATCTGACATAGTAGCCATGAAGACATCGTTAAAAGCTGAAGTGGAGTTAGGTGGGCGGTAGACGGTAAAGATGACTAAACACATATTGTTAAACGTAAATTTTACGGCAAGGGTGTCGGCCCGATCCAGGGAGTCAGCCAAAATTTTGGTTGCTACGAAGTGTTTTTTAAACAAAATTGCCACCCCCCCTCCACGAGCATTTCCGGCGCGGTTATGCCAATGTATATCGTAGCCAGGCGGAACCGCGGCTATTATATCAGGGAGCGAATGATCCCCAAGCCACGTCTCAGTCAAAGTCAGAATATCAATGTCTTCATCCTGAAGCAAGGTAAAAATTTCAAGGCAGTGACATTGCATGGACCTTGTGTTTAGACTGACCAATTTCAGGGTATGGTCCGCAGTTGATTTACCTGTGTTCAGGGTATAAATACCCAAATCGTTTAGTCTGGCTACCGTGACTGGGTCTAGGGAATGAGTCATTCCATTCAAGCAGAGCAGATCGTCCCGCGTAAAGGGGACCCGATCGCCAGAGTTCCCAGCCCCTGCGCCCGTTCGTGCGCGGACGGGCGCAGACGGGCTGGACTCTGGCGTGACTCCGGCGTGCTCACGCTGCGCGCGAGCGCTGCGCGTTAGCATGGCCGCCCTTAAATAGCGCTGTTGTAAACGCTAGTGCGGCAACAAAGATGGCGCCGCCAAACGTCCCAACCTCCCTACCCAAGATGGCCGCCGGGGGAGAAAAGGACCCGCAAAATGCGGTGGTTCACAATTATAGTGAGGGTAAGTGGGCTAAAAACAGGGTAGAAAGCACATAAATCAAATTAAATAGAAAAACGGGTATTTTAAAAATTGCAGTAAATTGCGCTAAAACGCATGCACCAGCGCTGTCTCAAACGCGCTCTGTTGCTCTTAGCGCTCAGACTCCCTGGCGATGTCAGTAGAGGTCTGTCTTCGTGATCAAGACAGAACCACTGGTTTGCCCGCCCTAAATAGCGCTGTTGTAAACGCTAGTGCGGCAACAAAGATGGCGCCGCCAAACGTCCCAACCTCCCTACCCAAGATGGCCGCCGGGGGAGAAAAGGACCCGCAAAATGCGGTGGTTCACAATTATAGTGAGGGTAAGTGGGCTAAAAACAGGGTAGAAAGCACATAAATCAAATTAAATAGAAAAACGGGTATTTTAAAAATTGCAGTAAATTGCGCTAAAACGCATGCACCAGCGCTGTCTCAAACGCGCTCTGCTGCTCTTAGCGCTCAGACTCCCTGGCGATGTCAGTAGAGGTCTGTCTTCGTGATCAAGACAGAACCACTGGTTTGCCCGCCCTAAATAGCGCTGTTGTAAACGCTAGTGCGGCAACAAAGATGGCGCCGCCAAACGTCCCAACCTCCCTACCCAAGATGGCCGCCGGGGGAGAAAAGGACCCGCAAAATGCGGTGGTTCACAATTATAGTGAGGGTAAGTGGGCTAAAAACAGGGTAGAAAGCACATAAATCAAATTAAATAGAAAAACGGGTATTTTAAAAATTGCAGTAAATTGCGCTAAAACGCATGCACCAGCGCTGTCTCAAACGCGCTCTGTTGCTCTTAGCGCTCAGACTCCCTGGCGATGTCAGTAGAGGTCTGTCTTCGTGAGGGGCCCATGTGGACCCCCCTATTTAAATCATGTAGCCCCAGGGGGTAGTGGTCCCTGGGGTTTGGGGGCCTGCGAGGCCTCTCCACCCGAAATAATTTAAAGTCCCAGGGAGGTGGTGGTCATTGGGGCTTGGGGGGCCTTCGGCCCCAACCTTAAAATGTAAATTCCCAGGGGAGGTGGCAGTCCCCGGGGCAGCATAGGGGGGCAGGAGCCCCCCAACACACATTTTTTAAAAATGGCCTGGGGAGGTGGCAGTCCCCAGGGCTGCGTGGCCCCCCGCAGGACTTAGCTAATTATTTGGACATTTCCCCCAGGACCTGGCCCTCCCGGGGGCTTGCGCTTCATTTTTTTGTTGTTTTTTCAGTTGGATTCGCGCACCCAGCGCTAGTACAGCTGATTTCTTTTTTAAAACAACGCTTTTTTTGGCGCTGGGGGTCCTTGTGGAATCCCCTCATCAGGCCTACGAGATCAGGAGGTTTCTACCCTGCCCCCTCTGCTAGGTGTTTTCCTTTTTTCTACTGTTTTATTGTGACTCGCTGCCAACACATTCTGGTTTAGAGTGTTCGCACTCGGGAGGGTTCCCTAAATCATCCTCAGTGCTCAGATATCTATATTTTGATTTTTAAAATGTTTAAGCAACTACTGAACGGATTTAAGCCATTAAAGAAAAGCACACTTTCTGAACCAAGACCTATCTTTTTGCCAAATTTGGTGCAATTCCGTTCAGCAGTTCGGATTGTAGCTTTGTCTAAAAAGCTTATGGCAATTAACACTGGGGAAACCGCGTTTTTGGACCCTCCTTTTTTCTCGGCCCCCACTTGTCAAATCACCCCGAAATTTTCCAAACAGAAGCTGACCAGAGCTGGCCACTTTTTAAAATATTTTGCGAAGATTGCGAAGAAAAACCGCTTTTCCTATGGAAACTAGGTCTTAACTATAACTATAACTACCTACTGGCGACCCCCAGTAGGTAATATATATATATATATATATATTACCTACTGGCGGTCGCCAGTAGGTAGTTATAGCGAGGACCTGTTATGCATAGGAAATCCGCAACATTCTATTGCCAATAACTTTGGCGCAGATTGATAAATCTTCTTGAGATTTTCCAAAGTTTTGGCCAGCTCAGTTCCGCTCGTTCACTGAAAGTTTGGGCATGATTCGTCAAGTGGGGGTCAAGAACAAAGAGGGGTCCTAAAACGTGTTTTCCGCATGCAATTTCCCATAGGACCTTTAGCCACGGCTACAGCCCGAATGGCATAACGGATTTACACCAAATTTGGCAAAGAGGTAGTCCTTGGTTCAGACTCGTGCCTTTTGCTTATTTGGTGAAAATCTGTTCAGTAGTTTATGAGAAAATTACATTTAAAAGTACAAATATATCTATGGGTGCGGTGTATCCGCGGATTGTGCGAGGATTGGCATCGTAGCATAAGCGCACCGTCCCAATCACGTGCTCAATGCTAATTGGCTGTCAAGCGGTTGTAAACATTTGAAACCAGGAACTGTTGGCAGCCATTTTGTGCCTCGGTAGAAGCGAGGCTGAGGAAGTCAGTGGAATATGTGTGTAAAACGGAGAAAGGGGGCAGGGTAGAACTAATTTTACCCTCTAGACCTGCTTAGGGGGTCCCAGAAGGGCCTCCAGGGCCCACATTTAAAAAAAAAAATCGCTAGGTCCATGTAGGGTACGCAGACTCTGGTGTAAAATTAATGAAATAAAACAGAGCTTTTTTATAATTAACCCCTGGGGGGTAAATACCGGGGGCAAAATGATTACATTTTATGGGGGGCCCTTATAATTAGACCTCGGGGGATAAATACCGGGAGCAAAATTATTACATTTTATGGGGGGCCCAGAGGGGCTCTCCAGCCCCAGGGATCATCACTCCTTGGGGGAAAAAGAAAAAAAATGGTGGGGAGGGGTCCAAGGTCCCCAAAGCCGCGGGGACCATCACGCCAAGGCTTTATGTATTGTGGGAGGAGGACTGCGTGGCCCCCTTCCAGGAGCACTCAAGGGCCCTGTTACCCCTGGGGCTATAAAAAAATGGTTGGGGGGCAGTAAGGTCTTCAAAGCCTTGGGGAGCACCACTCCCCAGGGCATTATGTTTTGTAGGAGGGTCAGCTCCTGCAGTGTCCTGGGGTGTCTATCCCGCCATCCCATAGCAAGGAAATCTTTTTTCTCTTTCAAAATGTAAATGAGATTGCTTTTCCACATGGCAAGCTGTATGTTAGTAGGGCTCTATCTGGAAAAACAATGTCGGCTCCCAAACGCATAGAAGTTGTGCACCAAAGGCGCTGGAGTCGCGCACCATACAGGAGGAACAGTTCTATGATTTGCGAGGCCCTGGGCCAAAAGGTAATGCACGAGGCCCCTCTAATTTATTGAAGTGACCCCTTGCAAAGCATTCAGAGACACCGTAGGAGGCCCATTGTACAGGATTTTAGCACCCCTATAGTTTTAACTATCAGCCCACAAGCAATTTTCACACCTCCAGCCTGATAGGTGTAAGAATTGCTTGTGGACTGGGAGTTAACACTGTGTGGGTGCTAAAATCCTGTACAATGGGCCTTCCGCAGTATCTCTGAATGGGTCTCCTTGCAATTGGGACTAGGGGAAGCTTCTCTCTCCCGTAGGCCTGCAGACACCATCCCTGAGAGGCCCAGGGGGCCCTCCCCTGGACCCTAACTGCAAGGAGACAGGGAAATAACAGGGCACACGATCGGTTCGGGCCCCATGCTGGTGGGCTGAGCGCAAGACCCTGGGCAGCTGCCCACGCTGCCCATGCCTAGCGCCGGTCCTGCACAAAAGATTAAGAGTTGTGCATGCAGCACGTGTACACCAGGGGGCGCACTGCCAGGGCTAAAAAAAAAATGGTTGTGGGGGGATGCAAGGTGTTGAAAGTCCCAGGGAGCACCACTGCCCGGGCTTTATGTATTGTGGGAGGGCCGGTTCCTGCAGTGGCCTGGGGTGTCTATCCCACCTTCCCATAGCAAGGAAATCTTTTCTCTCTTTCAAAATGTAAATGAGATTGCTTTTCCACATGGCGAGCTGCATGTTAGTAGGTCTCCATGTGGAAAAGCAATGGCGGCTCCCAAACATGTAGAAGTTGTGCACCAAAGGCGCTGGAGTCGCGCACCCTACAGATTATGAGTTGTGCATCCAGCACATGAACACCAGGGGGCCGCACTGAGGTAGGTGCGCAACTTTTAATTTTACCATAAAAAAGTAGTCCCTAGCAGTAATTTCTAATATTCCCGGGGACCCTATCCCTCAGGTCTTATAAAAAATGTTGGGGACCGTGGGGGGAGACAATGCCCCCACGGTCCCGCTGGCTTCCCGCGTTCTTCGGGAGCCGGCATTGCTTTTCCGCATGGGGAGATGCTATCTTACATGTGGAGAAGCAATCTGGTTTGGATTTTGAAAGTGAGAACAGATTTCACCTTTTGTGTCTTTCAAAATGCAAACTAAGGAGTCGATTACGATGGAGGACGGAAGGACGACCGCCGGCCTGGAGTAGGCGGAAAATGCCTTTTTCCAGTCCGCCTTCCGCGGTCACTCTGTCCACCATATTAGGATGGGACACACTGTCAAATGTCCGTATGCGGCGGAAGAGCACGCACCGCCACGGAACTACACCCGACCCCGCGGCAGACGGAACCAATCCAGAGACACCGCCATACGGAATGACGTCTCCGACCGTCCTCCAAATCATGATGGCGGAAAACACACATCAAATCGCTGCGGAAAAACAACCTGCCTGAACACAGCGGATTCACCACAGCGGAGATACAACACATTGCAGAGATACCCATCACAAGCAGATCGCCGTCATGGACCCAGCGCTACACGCATTTCCGATACTCTTCGTGCTCCACCACCAGCAAGTCATGGCCCATCGCCGACGACGACGTAGGTACACCAAAACACCAATTGCTGTCGGAAGGGGAGTACCTGCCAGGGCTGTGACGTAGGGAGGGGGAGTGTCATGTTTGAGAAACTGCATTTATGATCGCACCAATATATCAACAATTCAAGTACACAACCAGGAATGACAACGACAAACCACGACACATGATTGACTTGCTTTATTAAACATAATAGGGGTATAATCTTACACTACCCAAGAGCATGGGCACTGGGTAGAACAGAGCAGGTACATCTGAAGCAGCACATGAGAGGGGCTATGTGCATCAACAGTCCATGGTACAGAACAGGTACATCAGAGGCAGCACATGAGAGGGGCTATGTGCATCAACAGTCCATGGTACAGAACAGGTACATCAGAGGCAGCACATGAGAGGGCACAATGCAGTATCAGAACAGCAACAGGGCAGTGTTCATAACAGAGCAGGTACATCAGAGGCAGCACATGAGAGGGGCCAAGTGCATCAACAGTCCATGGCAGAGAACAGAGCAGGTACATCTGAGGCAGCACATGAGAGGGGCTAAGTGCATCAACAGTCCATGGCAGAGAACAGAGCAGGTACATCAGAGGCAGCACATGAGGCACAATGCAGCGTCCTAACAGCAACAGGGCAGTGTTCATAACAGAGCAGGTACATCAGAGGCAGCACGTGAGAGGGGCTAAGTGCATCAACAGTCCATGGCACAGAGCAGGTACATCAGAGGTAGCACATGAGAGGGGCTAAGTGCATCAACAGTCCATGGCAGAGAACAGAGCAGGTACATCAGAGGCAGCACATGAGAGGGGCTAAGTGCATCAACAGTCCATGGCACAGAGCAGGTACATCAGAGGCATCACATGAGAGGGGCTAAGTGCATCAACAGTCCATGGCAATGCACAGGTACATCAGAGGCAGCACGTGAGAGGGGCTAAGCGCATCAACAGTCCATGGCAGAGAACAGAGCAGGTACATCTAAGGCAGCACATGAGGGCACAATGCAGCATCCTAACAGCAACAGGGCAGTGTTCATAACAGAGCAGGTACATCAGAGGCAGCACACGAGAGGGGCAACGAGCATCAACAGTCCATGGCAGAGAACAGAGCAGGTACATCAGAGGCAGCGCATGAGAGGGGCTAAATGCATCAACAGTCCATGGCAAGGCACTGGTACATCAGAGGCAGCACGTGAGAGGGGCTAACTGCATCAACAGTCCATGGCAAGGCACAGGTACATCAGAGGCAACACAAGTACGTGGGTCAAGCGCCCCGTCCCAAGGACATTAACAATGCAAGGGTGCTTACAATGGACAATCTAGACACCAAGTCAAATTACATGTGAGTGATGGGAGCTACACCTCACAGCACAGAATCTGGTGGACTGCTTGAACTAGTCGCCTCGGACACACTGCCAGCACCAGAAACATGATTGTGAGACACAGCCACAGCTCTAGTGACTGACACATGAGCCATAGACCCAGACACACTGCCAGCACCAGAAACAGGAGTGTGAGACACAGCCACAGCTCTAGTGACTGACACATGAGCCATGGACTCAGACACACTGCCAGCACCAGAAACAGGAGTTTGAGACACAGCCACAGCTCTAGTGACTGACACATGCACCACAGACCCAGACACACTGCCAGCACCAGAAACAGGAGTGTGAGACACAGCCACAGATGTAGTGACTGACACTGAGCCATAGACCCAGACACACTGCCAGCACCAGAAACATGAGTGTGAGACACAGCCACAGCTCTAGTGACTGACACATGAGCCATAGACCCAGACACACTGCCAGCAACAGAAACAGGAGTGTGGGACACAGCCACAGCTCTAGTGACTGACACATGAGCCATAGACCCAGACACACTGCCAGGACAAGTCCCTGTACAGTGACCAACAAATACCATGCCAGCATCTGACACGTGAGAGTGGCTGACACATACAGTGCCAGTACCTGAAACAGGAGAGGGCACAACTGACACAGTGCTACTACATGATGCATGACAGCGAACAACAGACACAGTGCCACTATCTGACACATGAGAGTGAACTGCAGCTGAGCCACTAGGACCACTGAAATGATGAGCCACAGGGCTGTATGGGCCAGGAGGCAGGGTGGCTCTGGGAGCTGGGGACAGCTGTACTGGAGCGACATTGGGGAGGTCAGGTCTCACTGGTGTGTGTCTCCGTTTCTTTGTGAAATGTAGGGGCACCCTGGACATGACTGGACTGGTAAGTGGTGTGGCCTCATCAGACATCAAAGGTGGATCATATGCTTGTGGTGGTCTGCTCTCTGGGGAAGTGCTGGACCCTGCTTGACATTTGCTGTGGCCCTGCCTTCTGCCCTCTGCATCATGTGTAAAGGGGGATGCAACTACAGTGTACTCCTTCTTCTGCTTCTGCGGGATGTGGATGGGAGTTGAGGTATGTGGGGACTCCACCGCTGACACATGTGTTTTACGTTCCTTCAACAACATCAGCCTCAGGGCAGCCAGGGGTGATGTATGCCTGTCCTTGATGGAGCTCTTGTCCATGGGAGACCCCTTGGCCCTGGGATTCTCCTTGGCCGTAGGAGGTGTCCTGTCTCTGAAATGTCCCTGATCCCTGGGCAGTGCCCTGTCCCTGGGAGCTGACTTGTCCATTGTAGTGTACCTGTCCTTTGAAGTGTCCTTGTCCTTGGGAGTGTCCCTGCTCTTGGGAGTTGCCTTTCCTTTGAAGCGTCCTTGTGAGTGTCCGTGCTCTTGGGAGGTGCCCTTTCCTTTGAAGTGTCCTTGTCCTTGGGAGTGTCCCTGCTCTTGGGAGGTGCCCTTTCCTTTGAAGCGTCCTTGTCCTTGGCAGTGTCCCTGCTCTTGGGAGGTGCCCTTTCCTTTGAAGCGTCCTTGTCCTTGAGAGTGTCCCTGCTCTTGGGAGGTGCCCTTTCCTTTGAAGTATCCTTATCCTTGGGAGTGTCCCTGCTCTTGGGAGGTGCCCTTTCCTTTGAAGCGTCCTTGTCCTTGGGAGTGTCCCTGCTCTTGGGAGGTGCCCTTTCCTGTGTAGTGTCCTTGTCCTTGGGAGTGTCCCTGCTCTTGGGACTTTCACTTAACTTTGTAGTGTCCTTGTCCTTGGGAGTGTTCCTGGACTTGGGAGGCGCCCTTGCCTTGGGAGTACCTTTTGAGGGGGATGCGTGTGTTACATGTGAATCCCTTTCCCCCAACACCCCTTGAGGATCCTGTGTGTCAACTCAAGTGTAGCTCATGTCGTGATGGGTGAAAGATTTCCCTGTCCTAGGGGATGGTGTCTGTGCCCTCCGTGCCCTGCCTTGCTGCCTGTGGCTGCTTCTAGTGCAATACCCCAAAAATGACACCTGGTCTGAAATTTCACTCTCCCCTGAGACATCTAGTGGTGTGCATGGGGGAACACAAGTAGCACCCTGTCCATGCGACTGAAGAATGGCTGAAGACACAGTGTTTGCTAATGACTGAACTGTTCTGTGGAGACCAGCAACATCGCCATGCATCCCCTCCATGAATGCTACCACCTGCCCCAACTTCCTATCGTGGTCTTGGAATGCATTGATCATGTTGGTCTGCCCTACACACAGCTGTCGCAGCAGATCAACAGCCTCAGCACAAAGTGCACTTTGTGGCACAGGGGCAGGGGCAGCGGTGCCTGCACCGAAGGCAACTCTGCTCCCCCTACTCTGGCGAGCACGAGCAGTACTTGTTGCAGTTGGTGGCAGTGTGGGCCCTGTGTGCTGTGTACCGACTGAAGGTGTTGATTGCCCACTCCCTGTCTGTGACAACAGTGCTGACTCACCAACACTGTCTGTAGTTGAGGACGATGGTGTCTCCACATATGAGTCCTCAGGGACGGTTCTGTCCCCCTCTCTGGGGCTGCCCTCTTCAGTGTCAGTCTGCGTGTGTGTGGTCTCGGATCCGGATGCATTGCCACCACTCATCTCCGTCATCTGTGGGTCAGTGCCCTCGGCCAAATCTGAAAGAGAGGGAAGAGATGTTAACCTAGGTGCCACACTCACGTACTGAAGGTTACAAATTCACAACTTTCCTTACAGTCGAATAACATGTAGCACCCATCGTGCACACGAACCACCCCTAACAGACATCCTCATATCAAAGAACCGGGGGTGCCTGTGAAACATGTACATCATACAAACAGGGCACGTGCATGCAGACCACCACACATGTCATGCCACAGACCTCAACGGCATGTCCTGGAACCCTCAACTACAAATCAACTGGTATGTCCACCTGGTGGATATGGATGCTAACGCTCACTCCGCTAATGGCACCAACATGCAATTGCTGCAAAACATATGCACCACAGATGTCACTACTGTGTCTGAGCACCAATACCTGCATGCACTCACAAATTACAGACACATTCAGTCTGCTTACCGCTAGTTTGCTGTTGATCCCCTCTCAGCCGGGCGGACAGGTCAGGATGCGTCACAGCAATTATACGGTGCATTAGAGGGGTCATGGTGCGTCGGGCAAGGCAGGTTGATCTTGAAATAATCCCCAGTGTCATCTCCGCTACATTCTTGCTGAGCCTGGATATGTCGTCCCAGCTCTTGTGGCAGTGTGTGTGTCGTCTATTGCACACCCCCACTGCCCGTACATCACGTGCTATGGTCCTCCACACGGCCTTGCGAAGGTGCAGCTTGACCTACCAGGATGGGAGACAAGAGGGGAACGTCAGTGGACAGTTTGACATTCACAAACATCGTAGAAACACGTATCTTCATGCAGCCATGCTCAGTGCAACACATGTGAAGGTCCCACAGCACACCGCCAGGAGCGGTGGAGGTTGACCGGCCAGGACCGGCGGGCTGCGGTGGGTGCTGCAATGTGACTGTAAGGGGGATATCATCTGCCATTTCGAATTGCATATTCAAATGTATGTGTTAGCCTGCATCGCCCCCGCGGAATGCGTGCCCCGCCATTGCGACGCCAGTGAGTGATTAGTTTCAAATGATGCACCGTCGCGGTAGTGCGCACATGCGTTTTACGGAGTGTGACCGTGATGGGCCTTGACCATACAGCATATGTCATGCTTAATTGCTGTATCAACGATCATCTTCTGTGTTGGTGAAAGGCGTCCCCAGATGGCATATGTACACACAATGCATGTCTCCGCACACATGTAATGTTCATAGGTATACATGTGTGTCAGGACATGTCCTGAATACTGCAAGAATAATTATGTCAAGTCAATGGCCCGTGTCCACGTGTGACATTCATGTCCATTTGTTGCATGTGTGCTCATACTGTTGACCTTGCCAGTGGTTAACAAAGGCTAGTGATGTGCACCCAAGTTGCGTCAGATGTGCATGGCGACGTGTTGACTTCTTGGTTTTGCGGACACACGTTTCCATTTGTACACATCTACACAATACATCAAGGGTGTGTACCCACATTCAGAAGCTGTTGTGAGTGTGTGGTTTGTGTGTGCAAGTAACAATGATGGGGGAATACATGCATTCTGTGTATGCGTGTCTGTTGTTGTGTGCCCATGCATGTCATGTGAGGATGCCCAGCATTGTAGGTGGGGTCATGGGTGCATGAAGACAAGGAGGGTGTGTTCCATGTTCGTGTTGTGTGTGCACGTACATGTGTGTCTGTGGGGACGCTTGTCCACATTTGGGCCCTCTGTCATGTGTTGTTGCCAGATTTTTCAACATGTGTGCATGTTACATTGGACATGTTTGCAGACAGGATGTTGTTTGTGGGTGAACATTGTGTGTGTAGTTAGCTGAATTGCCTTATATATTGGTCACGTCACACATATAATGACTGTCTGCAACATGTGTTATTTGCATTGTGTTTGTACAGATGTGATAGTGTGGCACAGCTATGCGTTGTTGGTCAATTGACATCTGCTACCATCTACTCCCACACAGGAGGGCTCCAAATGTGCATCGACCATACACTGTGCTGGAGGACATGGTTAACGAGTAGGTGATCCGCAGATTCCGGCTTGATCGACGTAGATTGCAGGAGCTTGTAGCACAATTGTCACCTCATCTGCAGCCATGCAGGACATATCCAGGAGCTATTACACCCACAGCAAAGGTGATGGTGGCACTTCACTTCTTCACAACAGGCACTTTCCAGTACACAGTTGGTCATGCCGGGGGGATGTCCCAATCCATGTTCAGCATGGTACTGCGGGATGTTCTGAATGCCATGATGCATTACAAGGATGATTACATCCATTTCCCACGGCCGGCCGAGTTGGCAGCAGTCAAAGGGGACTTCTATGCCCTGGCCCAGATACCACACGTAGTGGGTTCCATTGATGGCACACATATTGGTCTCATTCCACCCCAGGAACGTGAACCCGTATATCGCAATCGGAAGCACTACCATTCGATCAACGTGCAAGTGGTGTGCCTGGCTGACAACATCATCTCCCATGTGTGTGCCAGATTTCCCGGGTCCGCCCATGACTCACACATCCTGCGGAGCAGCATTGTCCCCCAACTGATGGCTAATCTGCGTCCAGAATGTGCGTGACTTGTAGGTGAGTGTGCTGTGAGAACAATTGTGTTGTATGTGTGGCATGGTGTTCTCACCAATCCTGGTAATGATATTTGTGTCTGTCATCCCCCCACCTAGGCGATTCTGCGTACCCAAACCAGCCGTGGCTGCTGAGCCCCATACGGAATCCTACTACCTCTGGTGAAATGCGTTATAATGATGCCCATGGGAGGACGCGTCGAGTGGTGGAACGTACTTTTGGACTGCTGAAGTCTAGGTTTCGCTGCCTGGATAAAACCGGAGGGGCCCTGCCATACTCACCAGGCAAAGTATGCTAAATCGTGATTGCCTGCTGCATGCTCCATAACCTGGCCGTGCGCAATAACATTGAACTGATCATGGACCCTGAAGACCAACAGGTTGCTCCGCCTCCTATCCCACCCATGTCCACTGATGAGGATAGTGGGGAGGAAGAAGGTGTGGAACAGAGGCGTCAGCTCATTGATCGCTATTTTCCTTGAACGTGAGTAACTACCTCTTGTGCAGCTAGACAATGCGTGATGTATGTTTGCTGGTGATGTGTGGGTGTGGTGTGTCTATGCTGCCTGTTCTGGTATGTTCTGTTTGCAAATGTGTGTGGGAGATGGTGTACATGCAAAGCTCCCTGATGTGTGTCATGTGATCAACTTAATTGGTGATGAGTGTGGTTTGTGGGATGTTGCAGTACAGTGTGTTGAGATGGGTGTGAATCACTTTCCTGACCTGTGCTTGTTGTTCTCTAATTATCCCTAGGTCACTCCCACAGAGGCATGATTCTCCAGAACATTGATCCCTGCACCTGGTAATGACAATTTATTAGACAAACATGTGATTAAAACATGGAGGTCACACAGCATAGAGTGTTTACGTGGTATTTATTTACAGGTTGTGGATTGATGTTGGTGCATATTTACAAGTAGGTGTTGGGGGGAAGTGATAGTTGAAGGTCATGGCAGATGAAAACACCGTGGGGACACCACATTGTGTGATGTCCACCTAGTCCAACAGACGTGTGCCAATGCTTGGCATTGTGGGGCAGGATAGTTGACAGGGTGAATGGGAGGCTCAAGGAAGGGTGAAGTCAGTGGCGGCCCCTCTTCGAGCGGGTAGATGGTGCACTTCCACTGCTCTCAGCTGTATCCAGCCTCGGACGGCCCCTCCGTCTTGGAGCCGGAGCGGAGACAGCTGTGGGGGCAGGTTGGTCAGGGGCCACCTCCCTGTCCGTGGCCTCAGGTGATGGTGGCGGTGGTGTTGGTGACCTGTCCCGCTGGGCACTTGGGGGAGGGGGTGGTGGTGAGGTGCAGGATAACCACTCCCTCCACAGAGCAGTTTGCTGGCCCATGAGGTTCAACAATTTGGCCAATGCGAGTGTCGATGGACCGCAACAGCTGGCTGCTCTCTTGCGAGTCTTGGTGGGCCCGATCGGCCTGTGTCTGCGACCGCTCATAGGAGGCATGGACTCTGGCAATGGCTTCCAGGGTCTCGGCCCCAGGATGGGGTGGGTCTCGTTCCCGACCTCGCCTAGCAACTGTACTCCTGGTTGTGAGCTGTGGCCTCACCTGTGTCCTCTCCCGCCCACTCTCCCTGCTAGCCTGGGATGTCGATGGCCCATCATCGGGCTATGGGTCAGGCAGGGTGGCACAGGCAGGAGGGGTGGTGGTGGTGGTGGTGATGGTGGTGGTGGTAGCTGCACAGCTCACAATGGCAGGTGCTGGTGTAGTGACACAGGCCAAGGTGGTGGAGGCCGGGATGTCCTGGGAGCCTGATGGCCCTGGAAGTCTGCTTGGGCCAGCATCGTCCTCTGCACCCGAGCTGTCAATGGGATCGTCCCCAGAGATCCTGGCTGTGGGGGGGCGACTGATGCTGGCGGTTGCTGCTTTCGCCGGTCAAGTTGCGATAACCTGAGGGACAAGATTTTCAAAATTAATGCTGTGGACATTACAAATCACTATGGAATCAGGACATGGTTGTTGTTGTCATCATGTTGTTGTGGTTGACAGTACAGGGCAATATGGTGGCGTGGAGGTGGGAAGGCAATACTTGGATATGTGTGGGCCTGTCCTGCTATTGGATGTTCCCCTGAGAAGATGTCTATCTACCTGTCAGTTTGCAGGAGGAGATGCCCTGGTCAGCAAACGGTGGGCAGACTCAATCTTGCTCTGGGGTGAGACATGGGTGCTGGTCTCCCACACACCCCACACACCCCATCCCCAACCACCCTCCCTGTAGACATGGGGGCCTGTTGGGAGTTGTAGTGCTGGTCTATCACACCCCCCACCCCCCACCACCCTTCCTGTAGACATGGGGGACTCTTGGGAGTTGTAGTGCTGGTCTATCACACACCCCACCCACCTCTCTCACACACCCCACCACCCTCCCTGTAGACATGGGGGCCTGTTGGGAGTTGTAGTGCTGGTCTCTAACACCCCCCGCCCCCCACCCCCAACCACCCTCCCTGTAGACATGGGGGCCTCTTGGAAGTTGTAGTGCTGGTCTCTAACACCCCCACCCCCACCACCCTCCCTGTAGACATGGGGGCCTCTTGGGAGTTGTAATGCTGGTCTCTCACCCCCCCACCCCCCACCACCCTCCCTGTAGACATGGGGGCCTCTTGGGAGTTGTAGTGCTGGTCTCTCACGCACCCCACCCACCTCTCTCACACACCCCACCCCCACCACCCTCCCTGTAGACATGGGGGCCTGTGGGGAGTTGTAGTGCTGGTCTCTCACACACCCACCCCCCACCACCCTCCCTGTAGACATGGGGGCCTGTTGGGAGTTGTAGTGCTGGTCTCTCACACACCCCACCCCCCACACCCTCCCTGTAGACATAGGGGCCTGTTGGGAGTTGTAGTGCTGGTCTCTAACACCCCCCACCCTCCTTCACCCTCCCTGTAGACATGGGGGCCTATTGGGAGTTGTAGTGCTGGTCTCTCACATACCCCACCCACCTCTCTCGCACACACCACCCCCACCACCCTCCCTGTAGACATGGGGGCCTATTGGAAGTTGTAGTGCTGGTCTCTAATGCTCCCCACCCTCCCTGTAGACATGAGGGCCTATTGGGAGTTGTAGTGCTGGTCTCTTACACACCCCACCCACCTCTCTCACACACCCCACACCCCACCACCCTCCCTGTAGACATGGGAGCCTATTGGAAGTTGTAGTGCTGGTGTCTAACACACCCCCACCCTCCCTGTAGACATGGGGGCCTATTGGGAGTTGTAGTGCTGGTCTCTCACACACCCCACCCACCTCTCTCATACACCCCACCCCCCACCACCCTCCCTGTAGACATGGGGGCCTATTGGAAGTTGTAGTGCTGGTCTCTCACACACCCCACCCACCTCTCTCACACACCCCACCCCCACCACCCTCTCCGTAGACATGGGGGCCTATTGGGAGTTGTAGTGCTGGTCTCTAACACCCACCACCACCCTCCCTGTAGACATGGGGGCCTCTTGGGAGTTGTGGTGCTGGCTGCTTTGACAACATGCAAGGCTGGAAACGTAGGAGGCAACATTTGTGTTTGGTCATGGTGGGTGCATTTGAGCCCAGGACTTCACATTTGGGTGACTATGTGGCACACATGCATGGATTGGAGCCAGGGAGATGTGTGTTGGCAGTTGTGCAAGGCAGACCATGGCAGTGTGATAGTGGTCATTGGTTTGTACTTACCAGCCTCTAGTCCCTCTTCGATTCCTTCCAGGCTCTCAGGGTGCAGTATGCCCAGCACCTTCTCCTCCCATTCTGCAAATGGTATGGGCTCCGGGGGAGTGTCGCCGCCAGTGAGGTGTGCCCGCAAGTGGTTCTTGGCCCTGATGCCTTTCAGCCTTGCTTTGAGGTCGTGCAACAGCCTCTGGATCTCGTGTTTGGTGCGTGGCATGGTCCCTGACGCATTCACTCTGGTCACTATCCTGTCCCACATGTTGTTTTTGGTTGCCAAGGTGGTCTGCTGGACTAGGGTGCCGAACAGATGTGGATCGACAAGGATGATTTCATCCACCATGACCTTTAACTCACTGTCTGTGAACTTGAGATTTTTCTTTGGTGCCATGGTGTGTGATGTGCAAGGTGTTGGTGGGGTGGGGTGGGATGTGCAGGTGTGTGGTGTGTAGGGATGGTGTTGTGGGGTTTGTGTGGTGGGTGTGTTGGTGTGCAGGTTGTGTGTGTGTTTGTGTGTGTCTGCTGTTAGTGGTATTCTGGCTCTTGCTTGCAGCTATGCTGTGATGCAAAGGACTGTGGTAGTGGGAGGGATTCATTTTATACTCTGTGTGGTGGTGGTGTCCCAATGGTTGTTGGCAATCAGGTGTTCGGAGGGTGTGGTGATTTTGGTGCATTTTTCGGTGCTTGGGGGGGTGTCATTGGGGCGTGTAGTTGCTGGAGGTGGGTGTTTCAGGTGGTTGGGTGTCCTGTTTAGTGTGTTTTCTATTTACTTCCCTCTGCCATTTTGTAATCGGTTTGACGGCAGGGATGGTGTTTGTGTGGTCCTTCCGCAGTCATGGTCCGTTTGGCGATGCATTGTTTCCACGGCGGTCGAGGTCGGTGGTGAGTTCCATTGGAATGGCGGCGTTATCCTAATCGCGCGGCTGGACCCTCTGCAGGTATAGCGGCGGTTGGGCCTGTTCCCGTGGTCATGTTGGTCCGCGGCGGAGAGTGTTTCTTTGGTACCATCTGCTTACGGCGGTGTGATCCGTCCGCCGCGGTCGGAGTTTCTTGACATAAATATCCTAATCGCAACCGTGGATTCTCCGCGGTGCGGTCGGGAGTGTTTTGCCGTGACCATGGCGGACGGAACACATTTCCGTCCGCAATTCTAATAGGCCCCTAAGTTTGCTATGGGAGGGCGGACGGAAATGCGAGACTCACGCCCTCTCATAGCAAACAGCAGTGTCCCGGGGGTAGGTACCCCGGGACATTGTAGGAGCTGTCCCTGGCGTGTCAGTCTCCAGGGCCTTCGAGGCCTCTAGGCAGAGGGTCACGCAGTCTGCCTTGTACAATATACTAAAAAAGAAGAGAAAGTGACGAGAGATGATTTGTGATGTGTTTAGGCTTGAGAGCCTGGATAATCATTAAATGGGGTCTGGCAGTGAGGTGCGTACTTATTCTGGAAGAAATCTTTCGGGGTCTTGCCAAAGCAAGTCATCTTTAATAAATGCCTCTCGCTGTGTGCACTTACAAGGATATCCGATTTGCTCGTGTGTTAAAAAGAGAAACTTTCAACACCTCTTTTTGATTGGTTGTGAAGCATTGTAAGAAGACATATTAGTGACCAATCCCTATCCTTGCGCAGATTTTGAAAAACATTTGATTGGCTGTTGTGCGGTTAAGTCTACCTTCCTGATCCTAATGTTAATTGGCTTGTTTTTTTTTGTTTTTTTTTACGGTCCTCATTTTCCTCCATGGTTACAGGAGTTGAAGCCGACAGAGAGAGACATACTGGCTCAGACAACGTGGTAGGGACCGCTAGATGGCATGCGCGACTCCCAACAGCAATGTCGATTTCTCCAAGCCTCAAACTACTAAGAAACCATTAAGGTGTAAAGTTACTGCCATCGGTACCCAGCCACAAGGAATCGGGCGGAAGACCTTGGCTCACCAAACAGGGCGGGGGAGATAAAACCATAGCAGTATAATCATCGGACCTTGGGGGGGAAAAAACAACTAAAAAACGCCAGTCAGATTCCTTGTTGGCCCCATATTAACAAGCTCCTTTATCCTGGTTACCAGACCTAGCCAAGTCCAATTTTGACACCTGCAACAGGGAGGCTCGCCAGTCCATGAGTGATGGTGGTATAGGGTCCTTCCACTTTTTACAGATCTCCCTTCTAGCTAGTAGAATAGAATAAAATAGGAGATTTTTAGCTGGACTTCGGGTCTCACCCATAACCCCAAAAATAGCAAGAGGGAGCATTATTTAAACTTGAAAGCACAGAAAGGCTGTAAGAAAGACCCCAATATCAGACGGAAATGAAGACAAAAGAGGACACTCAAAAAACATGTGGGCATCAGAGGACGCTATCAAACCACATCTGGCACATGCAGATGGGGAGTTTTTGGAGAATTTGAAAAGTCTAAGGGGAGAGTAATAAGCTCTGTGAAGCGTAAAGATATGGTTCCTCCGGAGCCAGGCGGGCTTAACAATGTCCCACAACGCCTAACATGAAGCTACCCACAAGATTTCTGGGTTATTGCCCGCCAAGAATGACCCCTATAGCTTCTCAGGCAGCAGGGATTCGCCATCTCCTTCATCTAGTATTAGATTGTACCATAGAGAGATCTCTTTTCTAGCTGACGGTTTATCAAGTCATAAGGTTTCAAGCTGGCTACCCCCTCCCAGAGGAAGACTACTCCTAAGTGAGGTGTATGAATGAGCCCAACTAAGAATCTGGAGATATTTAAATCTGGAAAGGTTTAAGCCAGCTTTATCCCTCAGCGATTCCCATGGTAACAAAGTGCCTTCCATAAACAAATCCCCCCAAACTTCCAAGCCAGCTACTCTCAAAGGCAAAGCCAGACCGTCCGCCAACCACTCCGGGGCTCCAGGGGAATCCCACAATGGTGAATGTTAATTGGCTTGTTGTTTCTATGTGCCGTTACGATACACTCACCATGTATGAAGCCCATTTTGTGACGTACTTTATTTTACAATGCGTTTCAAATACTAGTTGTGGTAGGGTGTTTTTAACTTAAACTGTGTACTCTGCTTACAAGTTTGTTTACTGTAAAGGTATTTAAAAATATTATTATATTTTGTATTGTATCATAATTGTGCTGACTTTTTTCCTTTAGCATGGAGTAATTTGTCCTTTCATTACATGTATAATTCTTCAACGAATCCTTGAAATAAAAAAGCACAAGTAATCAAAATATTTTTATTGAGTCTTTTATATTAATCACATGGGTGAAATGCAATTTTTTTTTTCATTCATTGGTATCACGGGTTGGACTAAATTTCTTTTATTTTATCATAAGCACTAATTTCCTAATTTTACATTATATAAGTGTCATCTTTTTTTAAATGTTAGGGCTTTTTTACTTTCTGATAAAGCAGAATAGAAGTGCTACGACAAACACTCCCTCACTACTTCATCTTTCTTTTTTTATGTACATTTCATTTCATTTTTACATTTTACAATCATTTTTACAAATTGAAAGAATTAATATTCAAATTTACATTTGATGGCACAATTATATTATTTTGTTGAAAAAAAGTGCTTGTGAAGATAATCCTCCTGTTCTTCACGAGTGAAAATTGGTGAAAGCACTACTCAATATAAATACTTTTAACCCATTTTCACTTTAGAAGATAAAGAGTATTCTCCTTTATTGCAAAGTATTTTCTCGAAAACTTATTTATACTACATTTTTCAATCATTAAGAAATACTTGCATACTAAAAAAAAATTCAACTCGGTTGTAAGTCATCCAACTCCAGTTGAAGGATCATAAAGTTATATATAAATTAAAATATACATTAACAATATGATCCCTCTGTGGAAATGGTAGATAAATTGAAGATTATGACTTCGCTCCTAATCATTACCTTGCACGTAGTAATTCCTTAAATACCCTTTATTTCTTGTATTTTTTTTCTAAACTCATTATATTATATTTAAACGTAATCATACCACATTCTATAATCATTTAAATAGTTTTGCATTCTTTCTTAAATATATAAAATATATATACCCATTAAGATAATTTACCTCTCTTCGATATGCTTTCCTTCCTCTGTCGAAATTCATCCAACTTCTCTGGAGGGGACATAATGTTTTATGAATTTTAAATATAAATTAGCATATATTATCTAGATGCTTCTACAGTCCCGAATCATTACCTTGCTCATAGTTTCTTCTCCAGTATTGATTCTCTGAAACGTAACTAATTATCCAATAGCTGTGGTTTATGTACTTTTTGGTTACTTAACAGTTTATGGGATAAATGTATTGCTCCTCCCACTTTTAGGTCACGTTTTTCAGTTGAAGGTGTTCTCATGTGCACTGTTTGGTTGGTTGATGTGTTTGCAGTTACATAAGTATATATACTCTTGCAATAAGCCAGGCTTTAGAGTATGCAGTGCTTCAAACTCCTATGCATTCTTCATGTAGTTGTGTAACCACCTTCACATTTGTGCTTCAGGCCTACAATTCCCCAGTCAGTATCTATATACTCCTGCTAACATAGGGGCCGATTATGATGGCGCACCATAGAGTAGGAGGGAACCTCCGCATTGCCTGCGGAGTTCCCTCCTGTGCAATTAGGATGTGACCGCCACCCTGGCTGTCACCTCCTCTATTTTTACCATTGCGGCGGGTGCGGCTTCAAGCTGCATCCGCCGCAATGGTAAAAATGCATACATTGCATTTGTATGCAGAAAGCGGCAGGCACCGTGCGGTGCCTGCCGATTTCTGCATACAAATGCAGGGGGGTACCATAGGTACCCCTCATGTGCACCACCCACCCCCCTTCACCCAGGGGGCCCGCAACGGGCCCCCGCAGTGAAGTTACACATGCTTTTCCACGGCGGGAAACCCGCCGCGGAAAAGCATTTTTTACAGCCCTTCCTAATATGGCGGACGGTGTCTGAGAGACACCGCCACCATATTAGAGCTTTTCCGCCGCGGTTGTCAGCCAACCGCGGCGGAAAAGCTGCGGACGGAAACCAGGACCACCAGCCATCCTAATGTGGCTGTGGGTCTTTGGTGGGTCCACTGCGGTTTTTCCGCATCCTCCGGGCCGGCGGTGGCTTCCGCCGGACCGGAGGATGCGGACAAACCGCAATCGTAATAGGCCCCCTAGTGTGACTGCTGTTGCAATTTGAAAATGACTCTTTTTGTAACATGTAGTAATTCATTCAGTAAAGTAAAAGTGACCCTATTAAGAATTCACTCAGTGTCTTTACTTATATTAATGTAATCATTCACTCAGTAAGCATGTACTCATGTAGTGAGGCAGGGGGAATGGAGTGCCTTAAAGTGCTATGCATTATGCATGTAGTGGTGTAATGACCTTCACATTTGTGCTTCAGGACTACAATTCCCCATTCACTATCCATACCAGGGGTCAAAAACTATTAGCTTGGGAGCTACTGGTAGTTCACCAGCACCTTGAAAGTAGCTCTCAGAGGTGAAGCCAAACCAAAGCAGTCTCAGAGATTCTGTGTATATTAAAGAAGGTACCACTGTTTATTTCACTATCCTTAAGAGTTACAGACAGCCAAATAAATGGCAGGGCATGTTGGTAACACTCAAACACACACTGTGGTGGCGTATGAATCAATTAATCAGGGATGTATAGAGCGCACTACTCACCTGTGAGGGTTTCCAGGCGCTTGGGGAGTTTGTGGGGGGGATTTGTGCAGCTGTGGTCATTTGAAAAGTAAGGTCTTATGGATTTTCATTTGTCCTTGTTTTTAATAATAAACCAAACCACATTCACTGGATGCTGTCATCAGTGATGTCATAAGTGATGTCATATGAGATGTAATCAGTGATGTGATCAGTGATGTCACTAACCGTGTCATGAATGATGTAATATATATACGTAAAGAGCTGCGTATGAAGGGACTGGAATTAGAAGGAAAAGTAAAGTCACGCAGGGTAACTTTTTCTCTCCTTGTAAGTATGGAGGAGCTACCTGCGCAACCAGTACGTCACAGAAAGTGACGTACTACTGGCGCAGAGAGCTTGTGAATCTGCTGTAGAATTGTTTTCATTTCTCCTCATTTTTCCCCCAATATATGCTACAATCAGCAGTAAACATTGTAGGAGAAAAATGCCTTTACTGAAACTCCACACAAGACAGATATTCTTACACCATGGTACAAGGGTGCCTGTATCACCCACCACATGCGTGCAGTTTAAGCAGCAGTGGAGAGGGAAGGACAGACTTGCAACATATTTATGTTCATATGTTGCATCTGTGTCCTTTGGAAGTAGCTGAGCACGCTGTAGCTAAAAAGTTTACAGTGTCATGGTATAACACTTAACACTTCATTATAGTTCTGCAGTTATACATTCATCATATATGACCAATGCATTCTTTAGACAATTTTGCAGTACGTATCCATTTATGAAAACGTTCACACACTAGCGTGGCCTCAGAACACCTGCCCATTTTTGCAAAAATTCTAGAGAAACATGTCCATCGATCCCTCACAGAATTTATAACTACACACGATTTACTACCCTCCCATCAATCAGGTTTTCGCTCAGGCTTCCCAACTGAGACCACCTTGTTAGGTGTAACAGAGAGCATCCGAGCGTTGATAGAGGAGAAACGGTGGAACTTGTGCTTCTTGATCTCAGTGCCGCATTTGATACGGTGTCACATGCGGTACTTATGCAGACACTCCATTCTATAGGCATTCGTGGGGCTGCCATTAACTGGATCAAGTCATTGCTTGAAAACCATACTTTTCAAGTCTTCTCGCAATCTGCCTGTTCAGACACCCTGACTTTCAAACACGGAGTACCGCAGGGCTCGATATTGAGCCCGCTACTCTTTAACTTGTATATGAGCCCGCTGGCTAAAGTCATAGAAGAGACTGGATTGCTAATGTTCTCCTACACTGACAATTCTCAGCTCCTCTTCTCTCTTTCTTCTGCGGAAAGTGATAAGCCTTCTAGCCTAAAACTAGGATTGGGAAAGATTGCAGGATGGATGCAAGACAACTTTCTTAAACTGAACGGTGATAAAACCGAGCTAATTGTCTTGGGAAAAAATAAAGAACTCTGGGGACCCCAACATTGGCCATCCGAAATGGGTACTCCCCCAATTCCGACTACGAAGGTTCGAAACCTAGGCGTCATTGTCGATGACTCATTGAATATGCAGCAGCAAGCTATAAAGACATCGGCCACCTGCTTTGCAATATTAAAATGGCTAAAAAAAAATCTGTTGGATGTTACCCGAACACACGAGGAGAACGGTCAACAATGCCTTAATAACATCCAGGCTTGACTATGGCAATGTGCTATATCTAGGGGCAACAAAGGCAACGATCTGCAGATTACAAACAGTACAAAATGCAGTGGCGCGACTGCTATGGAAAATCCCCATTTCATCTTCCACTTCCAAATATATCCGAGAACTACATTGGCTGAGAATTGAGAGCCGGATCAAATTCAAATCTTTATGCATTATGCATAAAATCTTCACAAAAAAGGCCCCCAAGTATCTACAAAAACTTGTACATCCTTATCATCCTTCTCGTACTCTGAGATCTGCAACAGCTAATCATTTTGTCATCCCTAAAATAAAACTATCACGTATGGGTGGTAAATCCTTTGCATTTCTTGGTCCCTCACTCCGGAATACTATGCCTTACGCATTGCGTTCTGAGGTAAGCTATATGAAATTCAGGAAAGCCTTAAAAACCTGGCTATTTAACATCTGAAAATGCTTTGTCTCGCCATCCACCACTGATTCTTTAGCGCCGGGAAACCCTTGGTTGGGTAGCTGTTGCGCTATACAAGTTAAATAAATAAATAAACACCTCTCTACAACGCAGCCCTCTGGCGCATACTAGAGGTATCTGGTGGGCTAGTTGCCCCCCAGGGGACCTCAAGATTCAATAGCACTTAATCCTGCAACTTAAAACGTGCCACAGGGTGTGTTTGCACACATGGAACCTCAGACCCCGCCCCATTCCTTCACCATTGCACAAATATTCCTGTAAAATCAGCCGAACTACGAATTCCGATTAACTCACCTGTTATTAGGAGAGAACGTAGTGTGGCATCTTTTAGCCCAGCACTGACCCTGAAAAGTAATTCTAAACGTACTTACAGTAACTTGTATTTCCTTCCATAGTAATCCATTGTGTGGTTTTCAGCAGAAAAGTATCTAAGTGTTGATTTTTGAAATGCACAAATATTCTCGTAAAATCAGCAGAATTACGAATTCCGATTTACTCACCTGTTATCAGGAGTGACCTCAGTGCTGCGTCTTTGAGCCCAGTACTGATCCTGAAAAGTAATTCTAACCGTACGAACCAGTAACTTGTATTTCCTTCCATATGAATCCATTGTGTGGGTTTCACCAGAAAAGTTTCTAAGTGACTATTTTCACAAACTAAAAATATTCCTTAAAAATTGCCTGTATGACTTAAACGCATTCTTTCAACTGTTTACATGAGATGCACTTGTGCTGGAACCAGGATCCACCACTGAGTAAGAAAAAGTAACGTTAACACTACTTACCTGAAAAGTGAATTTCTTCCTATAGGATAACATTGGTGATTCTATGTGAAAAAGTTTCTTAGTGTCATCTTTTAAAATACAATAAAAGTCCTTAAAAATTTCAACTGTAACCAAAATGCTTTTACTCAACTGTTTACAGGTGATGTCTCAGGACTGAATTTAGGATCCAGTCCTGTGGTTAGAGAAGTAATCCAAAAAGTAATTAATTACATTTAGCTAGAAATTCACAATGACCTCAATGTTGCATTGTATGAAATTGAGTTGCCCAGTGCAACAACTGTAACTACTGTACTTAAAAGTCTATTGCCTATTTGCAAAGTATTTAAACAAAAGTAATTCATTCGGAGAAAGTATATTTTGTAATGTAATGTATAATGTAATTATAATGTAATTTTAAAAATAAAATATCTGAAAATAAATAGTTTTAAAAAAAATTGAAAATCAGTGTAAAAAATAAAAAATATCAATAAATACATTTAAAAATTGTCTTTTACAAAACCTTTGAAATTCACCGAAAAGGTTTCAGGCAGCTTATAGTTAGGCATTAGCAATTAAAAAACCTTTGAAATTCACTGAAAAAAAACATAGGTTTGAGGCCTGTTATAGTTAAGAATTAGCATTTAAAAAAGTTTAGAAATTCACTGGAAAAACCATAGGTTTCAGACATGTTATAGTTAGTTGGACATTTCACTCGTACAAAACCAATGAAATTCCCACGTTATAGTTAGTTGTACTAACTATAACTCGCGTGCCCGCAATCTACTGCTGATGATGTCACATATTATATCATTCATGACATGGTCAAATGACATCACTGTTGACATCACTGATGACATCATCTATGTGACAATCAGATACACCTCATCATACACTAGTATTACCTTTTATCACTCACTGTAAAATACAGAGTACTATATTTAAATGCATTGACACACCAATACAAGTTTCTTAAAACCCACTCAGTGATTCCTAGATCTACACACACATCTAATCACTTACCTATAGATTCACTCATACATGCTGTCACTGATAAATAGAGCGGTACATAAGGGGGTGGTGATGGACGGAGCATCTGAACCAATCAAACACTCACACCCAGTCAACAGATCTGGGTTTAATCCATCACCGTTCTTTAGCCCACTCTGCCACCCCAGTTCAGACATGGCCATATGCAAATCAGTCTGACCCTGTGCCTCATGGAAACAGTCCAGCCTGAACTGCCAAGCCATGCCTTCCCTGGGGGGCACACACTTTCAGACTTATGCTGTGACGTACACACTATGCACATGCCACTTTTCCCACTTGGGTTACTTTTGACACTATTCATGCTTCGATATGTTCAGGTCAGGTTTGTGGCAATTTGTCTGCAAGCAGATCCTATCAGGATCTATATACCACATAACTGTGCTTTCAAATATTATGCATATACCATTTCAATATCGCATTATTTTAATAATCAGTTGTGGTAACTCATGCATTACATTGTTTAAATATGGGTGATAAAATGCAAATCCAGAATGATCATGACCTTCAGCTCTGACGCTGACAATATCAAAAAAGTTGTGAACAAGCATTGGGAGATCCTCAGAAATAACAATGTTATAGGTAACAGTGTCCCTGACAGACCAAGCATCAGTGATGTCATTTGAGATGTCATCAGTGATGTCATCAGTGATGTCACTGACTATGTCATGAATGATGTCATATGTGACATCATTCTGCCTCTTGCTGCTCGTTTCTGAACTCGATTTAGCTTCTTTCTGCTCATTGCTGACCTTTATTCTGCCTCTTTCTGCTCATTTCTGACCTTTATTCTGCCTCTTTCGGCTCATTTCTCACCTTTATTTTGCCTCTTTCTGCTCCTTGCTGATCTCTATTTTGCCTCTTTCTGTTCGTTGCTGATTTCTATGTTGACTCTTTCTGTCCATTGCTACTCTATCCTGCCTCTTGCTGCTGGTTTCAGAACTTAATTTTGTCTACTTTTCCTCATTACTGACCTATATTCCCTCTCTTTCTGCTCTTTTCTGACCTTCATTCTACCTCTTGCTGCTCATTCTAACCTCTATTTCGCCTCTTGCTGCTATTTCTGACCTTAATTCTGCCTCTTAAGGCACATTGTTCTCCTTTATTTTGCCTCTTTCTGCTCATTGCTGATCTTTATTTTACACATGTGTGTTCGTTTCTCACATTTATTTTGCATCTTTCTGCTTGTTTCTGATCTCCATTTTGCATCTGTATGGTCATTAGCCTTTATTTTGACTCTTTCTGCTCATTGCTGGTCTCCGTTTGGCCTCTTTCCGTTCATTGCTGACCCTTATATTGACTCCTGCTGCTCATTTTTAGTTCTATTTTGCCTCTTTCTGCTCATAGTTGACCTTTATTCTACCTCCTGCTGCTCTTTTCTGAACTTGATTTTGCTTCTTGCTGCTCATTGCTGACCTTTATTCTGCCTCTTTCTGCTTGTTTCTGACCTTCATTCTGCCTCTGACAGTTAGTTTCTGATCTCTGTTTTGCCTTTCTGGCCTTTATTCTGCCATTTTGGGCCTTCATTCTACATCTTGCTGCTTACTTCTGATCTCTATTTTGCCTCTTTCTGCACCTTTCTGGCCATTATTCTGCCTCTTTTGCCTGGTTTCTTACCTTTATTTTGCCTCTTTCTGCTCATTGCCGATCTTTATTTTGCCTCTTTCTGCTCATTTCTCACCTTTATTCACCCTCTTTCTGCTTGTTTCTCATTTCGTTTGCCTCTTTCTGATAGTTTCTGACCTCCATTTTGCCTCTTTCTGCTTGTTTATGACCTTTATTTTGCCTCTTTCTGCTTATTACTGGCCTTTATTTTTCCTCTTGCTGCTCGTTGCTGACCTCATAATGCCTACTGCTGCTCGTTTTTAACTCTACTTTGCCTCTTTCTGCTCATTGTTGACCTTTATTCTGCCTCTTGCTGTTTTTTTTCAACGCAATTTTGCTTCTTTCTGCTCATTGCTGACCTTCATTCTGCTTCTTGCTGCTAGTTTCTGACATATATTCTGCCTCTCTGACCTTTATTCTGCCTCTTTTGCCTCCTTTCTCACCTTTATTTTGCCTCTTTCTGCTTGTTGTTAATCTCTATTTTTCCTCTTCCTGCTCATTGCTGACCTTTATTCTGCCTCTTGCTGCTCGTTTCTGAACTTTATTCTGCCTCTTTCTGCTAATTGTTGACCATTATTCTACCTCTTGCTGCTCGTTTCTGAACTCGATTTTGCTTCTTTCTGCTCATTGCTGATTTTTTTGCCACTTTTTGTTAGCTTCTCAACTCTATTTTGCCTCTTTCTGCTTTTTTCTCACCTTTATTCAACCTCTTTATCTTCGTTTTCCATTTTGTTTGCCTCTTTATGCTCATTTCTGACCTCTAGTTTGCCTTTTTCTGCGTGTTTCTGACTTCTAATTTGCCTCTTTCTGCTTGTTGATGGCTTTTATTTTTCTTCTTACTGCTCAATGCTGAGCTGTTTTTCCTCTTTTTGCTCATTGCTGGTTGGTTGGTTGATAGCTTTATTTCGATATGCAGGTATCATAAAAGCATTACAAAATATATAAAAACAGCACATCGTAAAAGACTGTACATTTAAAAACAAAGCAGATAAAAGGTAACAATAAGATCAATAGTAAAATCATTTAAAGGTATGTTACCTAGATAAGGACAGTCTTTTTAAACGGATCAGCCAAGCCCATTTTAAAAATTTGGATACAGCACAAGCTACCCGAGAGGATGTGTCAGATCGTAAAATCCTCAGAGCCACCAGGTGCTGGCGAGTACCCAATTGTCTACAGAGTGGTTTCAACCAGTGGGATCTTGGACGGACATAATCTGGACATTCAAAAAGGAAGTGAATCACAGTTTCGGGTCTATTAGTACATAGGGCGCAGTAGCATGATACCTGCGCAGACATGTTCCATCTAGAGAGAAGGTCGGCTAGAGGTAATGTACCTAGTCTAAATTTAATGAAAAGACCCCGGTCCATAGGTGCCGTAATTATGTCCAGATAAGGCTCAAGGGCAACAACATCTTTTATTTGCAAATAAGCTGCGGTGGAATTGCAGTGACGCTGATTGCTGATGAGGTTAGCAGAGACCCATTCCCAGTATAGTTTTTTTAGGGTCGCCTTCGGGGGGCACAGTGTGTGGACCAGCACGACCCCAAGCCTAGGTCCCCTAAAACATTTTTAATGTTCCTAAGCCATTTGATCTTGTTCCAGCCGTCCAAGCCCAACACCTCTGACAGGCCGCCTGCGTATGATTTTAGTTCCGGCACCCTCCACAGACGAGCCCAAAGGAGGAGAAGCCGTAAACGGGCCTGGTCCTTGTTGATTTACAACCCGTATCCAAAAGCACGGGAACTGTCGGGGTACTCATCGGGATGGCCAGGAGGTCCTTTAGAAATTTGTTCTCTGCCTTGGTCAAAGCCTCCACATTACCTAAGCCCCAAAGCTCAGCCCCATAAAGTGATGCGGTTACTGCACAGGCTTTGTAGATGTCTATTATTGGAGCTACACATTGTTTAGATGAATTGTTGTACTCCTTCAGCAGAGCTCCCCCCACCCTTTTGTGGCTGATGGTCATTTTGTTTATATGGGGAGTCCAGCTCATGACATCACTCATTCGAATTCCCAGGTAGTCAAATTCTGACACTCTTTCAAGAGGGATGGAGTTCAAAATGGGAGGGCGGCCAAGCTTATGGGGTGGATGCATAATTAGATATTTGGTCTTATCCACGTTAATGACAAGTCCTCTTTGTGTACAAAAGTCCTGGAAGCGGTTCAGAAGCTTCTGGAGGCCCTGGGGGGTTTTGGAAATGAGGAGGGTGTCGTCGGCAAACAACAGGGTTGGAATCCTAACGCCCCCCAGAGAGGGAGCGTCTGCAGGTTCTCCAAGCAGGTGCTCTACCACCCCGTTCACATACAGGGGAAATAAGGTGGGAGCTAGTACACAGCCCTGCCGGACGCCCCTAGCGACCGGGATCCTATCGGTCTTCTCCCCTTTCAGTCCCCATCGCACCTGAGCATAGTTGTCATTATGCAGTTTGATGAGGAGCATTAAGATGTAAGGGGGCTCATTGCTGCCCTTTATTTTGCCTCTTTCTGCTTGTTGCTGAGCTCTATTTTGCCTTTTTCTGCTCCTTGCTGACCCTCATTTTGGCTCTTGCTGCTCGTTTCTGACTTCTATTATGCCTCTTTCTGCTCATTTCTGATCTTTATTTTGCCTCATTCTGCTCCTTTCAGACATTTATTTTCCCTCTTTCTCATCTTCACCTGGGAAAGCGGTCCCAGCCAGCTCCCAACTCCTGCGGGAGACGGCATTGCTCTCACAAGCAAAGAGCTGCTTGAAATAGCAGCTACCTGCTTGCAGGAGCAATGTTTTATCAGTTTCACTACACTCATATTTGCATGCAGGGAAACAGATTAAAACTTTGCTTTCTGCAAGTTGGAGCTGTTTGACAACTCCGGCTTGCAGAAAGCAGAATTATGTTTGTTTTTTGGATCTGTCAGGTCCCACCAAGCAAAAGCAAACAGCTACCTCCCGAGGGTATGCACCTCGGGAGGTATCAGGAGCTGGCACTGGGTATAGAGGTCCCCAGGGCCATCCATCACTGCACGAAGAGGCTCGTGCACGCCCCCTCATTGTAGTAGTTAGCCCTGGGGTGGTGGTGGTTCCCAGGGCTGCGGGGGGTCAAGGCCTACCTTAGGATCCACCACTGAGTAAGAAAAAGTAACGTTAACACTACTTACCTGAAAAGTGAATTTCTTCCTATAGGATAATATTGGTGATTCTATGTGAAAAAGTTTCTTAGTGTCATCTTTTAAAATACAATAAAAGTCCTTAAAAATTTTGACTGTAACCAAAATGCTTTTACTCAACTGTTTACAGGTGATGTCTCAGGACTGAATTTAGGATCCAGTCCTGTGGTTAGAAAAGTAATCCAAAAAGTAATTAATTACATTTAGCTAGAAATTCACAATGACCTCAATGTCATCAGTGATGTCATCAGTGATGTCACTGACTATGTCATGAATGATGTCATATGTGACATCATCAGCAGTGGATTGCGGGAGCGCGAGTTACAGTCAGTACAACTAACTAGAACGGAGAAATTTCAATGGTTTTGTATGAGTGAAATGTCCACCTAACTATAACACCCTTGAAACCTATGGTTTTTTTCAGCGAATATATATATACTGTAGTGTAGTTCCTATTATCCCAATAGGCTCTGCGCATTGGAATAATACCTTCAATAGTATAGGCCTAGACCAGACGTTAACTAGGTCTACTACTGTCGATATTAGACTTAAAGTTTTGGGTTTTCCAGCTAGCTCAGAGTTCACTAGAAACTTTCTCGAATAGGCATGGAGGAGTTGAACCTCCCTGGATAGACAAGAAGGGATTTAGTTTCTGACAACCATAGAACATGACAACTTTGCTCTCCCCTAATCAAGAGTGTATCTCGAGAGTCGTGTGAAAACAAAAGGCAATTTATTTTACTCAGTCAGTACGTGCATTCTTAGTCTCATCAGATTGTAGAGAAAAGGAAGAGACGGGCGTGTTCAATAAAAGATGTTATTTATTGATCAGTCTCTTTTCTCGTACAAGAGAAATGGATCGATATTATTGCAATACTTATGATTAAGTAAAGTGCATACATTAAAAGCAGAAGTATAAAATAATACTGTAAAAACATTGATATGGTTTCTAAGCCATATGAAGGTTTAAAATGAATAAAATATATTACATACACATATACATTTGACTAATCGTACTCAACTGGTGTTTCTAGCTAAGCCTACCCCGTGTACCTGACCTAAGTCTAATACGTGGGCGGGAATAGAAAGTTACAGTTTAAGTTAAGTTTGTTTTTGCCAAGTGACTGACTAAAGAATTCTCTGTGAGGGGTTATTCAGTTCTGTACCTGGAATCTAGGATGGATGAGGGATGGTATCTCTCGTCTCTGGTCTCGATATTCCAGGCTGCCTGCGAGGGCTACCCGGAAGCGCCGGAGCTGGATTTCTCGGCAGGAGAAAAACGGCTTCTCGTTCTCAGCGCGTCAGGAAGGCGGGGCTGCGCCAGCGGGGTCTGCTCTGCTCTGGGCTTCGGTAAGTCTGGCTGCTCCGTCCTCGTCACCACCGCGTGTGTTTGCATAGGGCAATATCGGTAATATTTATACCTTTAAGGTGCCGAGATTGACGTAAGGATGGACATAGATACGTCAATAAGGATGTCATACGACCAGGTCGTTAGCACATTCTTTTGCTGAAGTTCTCGGTGAAATAAAAACAATGGCCGCAGGGTTTTTCCCAAGGTGTCATAGGTTTGATTTGTTATGAGAACTCCGTATGCCTTATCAGGGGCTGGAGGAATATCGCTTGTCTAATTAGATGGCAAGCGTTATGACCTAATCAGATAACACGCTCCTGTGCCGTAGTGTGGCTTTATCAGATAACGGTTCCTGCATCATGGGGGTTTTCTGCCTCATGGGATGGCTGCTAGTTAACTTGTTAGTTTGTTAACCAGAATAGGGTCAGGAATAGGGGGATCGATACAGAACCTATAGGAATACATCACACCCACTCCACGCTAACTATGGACATATTTACTAATCTATGCATAGTAAAACATACTGTAGAGTATCGTGTATACCTTACCACCCCAAAATACATAAATGCATTTTGAATTTATCAAATATACGGGAAAAAAAGCATTTACAGGTATTGTATGCACTCAAGCTGTGAAATAATGCTAAAGTAATCACGCATTTGTATACATTATTGCTAAATGGTATATGAGAATTTACACATGAAATGGCTCTTAATACAGAAAAAAGTTTCGAGACCATTCCATCACAGAATACAATAATTACGAACATACCAGCGGGCAGCTAATGTCTATAAGCTATCTAAAAGTAGAAATCTTAGTTCTCTAAGAATAGTCCTTACTTTAAGCAGAAGATAGTGTCCCGAAAAATATGCAAAAATATTTTGGGGCTGCTGAAAAAATTTGCTGTCCGTGAACTGGAGGGAAAATTGTTCATGGTATTTTGCTATTCTAGTTGAAGGTCAAATTCAGGGAACGCCGTGTACGAGCTTGCTCAAAAGTCTCTATTTCTGCTCTGGTGAGAACATCATATCATTTAGACTCTCAAAAAAGTTGTCAACAGCTTCCTGGGAGAGTTCCACTAACTCGGAAATAGGTGTAACCATGCATTCGTGCGCATGATTGTCTCCATTGACATTTTGATTTGGATTGCTGACAGAAGGTCGTACCTGATCGATGATGCTTTCATTTTGAACCTCACTACCCCTTAATCGTAGTGGTGAAGCTTCCACGAATGCCGTCATCAGGATTGGTAGCCGTTGAGGGCAGCACAAAGCATGAGCCTTTGTTGGACTCAACAATGTTTCTGCATCCATTGGCGCATCCGATTGTAGCGTCAGACAGGTATCTAACACGCATTCTTCTCCGCATAGCAGGCACCTTAATACAGGTAAAACACATCGTTGCCACATTGGTCGAAATGATAGAAACCAAGTCATGTTCAGGTCTCTAAGCCGGGATAGTCCCAGGATTTTTGATATCCGGTCCCGGTATCCAATGGCTAGGATTGTTTCTTCCCTTGTCGCAGGTGTTTTGTCTGTGACATGGTTTGCCATAACGAAATATGAGGACTAAGAATAGGATTCCTGCAATCAGTCCCAAAATGAGGGGAAGTCCGCCAAAAATC
Source organism: Lissotriton helveticus (assembly GCF_964261635.1). NCBI lineage: Eukaryota > Metazoa > Chordata > Amphibia > Caudata > Salamandridae > Lissotriton > Lissotriton helveticus. Next base: position 947,190,066 of record NC_136063.1, read on the forward strand.
GAGTGGATGAAATCTGGAAAAATACCCAGTATGGCTTTGAATGGTGTTAATGCCATCGAAAATACTGTCTTAAATACTTTTGAGACTCCACTGGTATCAGAAATATTTAAGATTTCATTCAGGATTTCTGCGAAATGTATGGGGGAATTAGTCGATAACAATGAATGTATCTCTGCAGTCGTCCTTGCGACTAGGAGATCATACGTTTCTTTTGATGACGTGAGTCTGGTCGGCGTCTGAAGAAGCACTGTTTTCATTCTGCTTAAAGTATCTATTCGAATAGAAGTAATTTTCAAGTTGGGCCATGCCCTTGCCTCCCTGTCTGGAAAGGAGCTGGGGAACAAAAGGCGTCCACAGCACTTGACCTTCGCAGTCGTAGTTACGAGATAAGGAGTCCCGGGCATAAGACTACAGCATCTGCGGTCCACAATTAGAATGTAACTCCCATTGTAGAGTCTTTGAAAGAATGGTTCTATCTCTGTAGCAGGTGTGCCTAGCTGGTGACATGAAAGGTTATTTGAGTTCCCTTCACAGGCTCCATGCAAACTAATTCCGTTACACAGAAGTGTACCGCTTAGTGACATCGCACAATTATCGCCACTAAGAAACACTTTCTGTCCTTTATTACTGACACATGCATGTGAATAGGGCAGGTTCCATGTTGTTTTAATGTACCCTTTTCCCAATTTTTCGTACATGCCAGCCTGTATATATTTCTGGCAGTATTGAAACCTGAAGGTTGAGATTGGAATATTAATTATCCCATGTATTATCCATTCACTGACAGGTCGTTCTGACATTGTCACTGGTAATCTTTCGAGTTTCTCAATGCTCAGGATTGTATAATCAGCACCCTTCTGGGCCATACTGATTTGTTTATCAGTAAGGTTAAAGATATTGAAAAGTGACGTTGTGTTGATTAAACGCCAAGGCACATAGCCTGAACGCAGATTTTGTAACGTCCAGCCAAGCTGTACAATAGTACGCAATTGAGACTGACCGTGTTGTAACAACAGTAACTCTTGCGATATTATGTCGATTGCTGAAGACACAATGCTGTCCAAAGAAAACATTCTGAAGGACAGAGTCATTAACCCATTGTCCACTACAGAAAGTGATTTTTCCAAATTAATACGGTCAATTTCCCATATTCTTTCTGCTGTCTCAATTTGAGTAACCTTCCAGGCCTCGTTATATGCTGCATATACAGAGGCTGCTATGAAACGTTTCTGACGCTGTTTGCGCGGTCCCATAATGAAATCACGCAAGTCAGCACCATCAGTAAGTAAAGTTAGGTGTTGCTTAATTTCTGCCAGTGTGGAAGTCTGTAGCCACTGAAGGCATAATTTGCACACACTGTAGGCGGTTGTTATTCCTGGGTGTTGTCTTTGGGAATATCTAGGGTCTGGCCTGGTCATTTTGAACCCCTGTGTTTTGTTCAGGAATCTGTCTTGACAGTTATTAGTATCTGTGGGCCAGATCAACCACTGTTTCCAATCAGGATGTGTTCTGTTTTGGTTTAGTACATAATTTACATCTATCTCTTCATCTGTGGAGCTATTGCTGTTCAATGTTGGTTTTGGAATAGACGGTTTATTTAACTCTTTGATTTTGGCTAGGCCAAGACAGGTAGTTTGTTGAACAGTGTCATTTAAAAATATAATTTGTTCTGGGATCATGCAGGCTCTAAACAAAGATTCTATACCCTGTACTTGCCATTCTTTTGTGCCCCAAACACTTTTCAATTCAACATTTTTGTCCCAATAATCAAAACCAAAAGTATTCATTTGTTCAAAGAATGAGTCTGAATATATCAATTTTGTGTTGGTTATCATGGTCTTTGTCCCTGTCTTATTTGACAATTTGAAATAAAATGTTTCAGCATTACTTGTGTTAAAACCTGAAAAGTATGAATATTTGTCATAAATGGTTCTTGAGCTTCCTTTTGGAGGGGTTGCACAATGTTCCCATTGATTATAATTTAAAACATTTCTAGGTTGTGCAGATCTATGTAAACAATGGTTACCATAGTGGTTATAACAGTACATACTATCATAATTTGTTGAACCCTGCAAATAATCATGTTTGGTAAATTTAGCAGACATCACTAAGTCAGACATCATATTGTTTATACTTTCAAAGTCCCAATCATCAGCAAATGTGCTTGGTTTTACGAAGTCACTCAATGAGATTTTAATTTGGTGTGGATATTTCAGGATTTCAACCGGACCATAGATTTCGTAGTCAGTGTTGTCCCATGCTACCCCACCCGGTATAGGATTGGCTGTGAAGTTGACTGAAGAAAGTTCTCTTTTCTCGACGTGTGAAGATGTGTGTGGTTTGAGGATCAAGTTGATTTTCTGACTTGCTGTGTCCATTTTAGCATATTTTCCCTCAATGAAGCGTCCCAATGATAGTATCATGATGAGCCAAAGTATGAGGATAAATGCACCAAAACCCACCCAAAATTCAATCCATGGAGAAATTAGGTATGTTTCTTTCAGTTGTTTCAAAAGTACTTTAACTTTATCTTTAAAGGTTTTTGTTGATGGCTGTGTCTTTGATTCAGTGAAGCCTTCAGAGGAATCATCGAAGTTTATGAAGTAGCCAGATGCAGTTCTGTCTATTGTTCCAATTGTTTCAGGATTACTGTTTTTTGCATAGTCGTTTGTTACTTCATTATAGATTGGTGTGTCTCTGCTAAATGTTTTTATTTGGGTTTTCAGAGGTCTAAGTTCCATTGCATTGTTGCATAGTCCTTGTTGTTCTTCTGTAGGCGTTTCGAATGTGATTTGCCTCTTTGTTAGGACCTCTGTACTGGTAGCGAACCTTGGTGTTCTGCTACTTATGGGGAGTCCACTTGGCCTACTATTTGTTATCGGCCACATGATTGTGGTTTTACCAGGTCGATGGATACAACTCGGTTCTCCTTTTTACCAGCAAGCGGCGGTAGTACAACTGATCTTGTCCCGTTGATAGACAAGACAGGAACTGCTTTTCTGTAAGAAGGCCCAAATTCCTTCTTTACCGCGATCTTTTCTCTGACTAGATCCCCGACTTTTGGAATCCAGACAGGTCTTGCTGGGACAGGTGGTGGTTCTTCAGTGGTTGTTGGCTGTTGTTTCAACTTTATGTTGCTCTGGTCTTTTCTTGTTTCGTTTAAGTCCTGTAAAATAGCCAAACGATCTTTGATATCAAAGCTTTTTTCCTTTACCACTGAAGTCTGACTGTCAAGGTCAGAGATTAACATCCTAGTTCCAAATAATAATTCGTACGGACTGAATCCCTTCAGAGAATTTCTTGGCAAGTTATTTAGACTACGTTGGACACTTATTAGATGTTTGACCCACCCAGCTCCCGAACCTAATATCCTTTCCATTATAGATTGCTTTATGCCTTGGTTTTTTCTTTACACCATCCCGTATCCCTCAGGAAGGAAGTGAGAAGATTCCCGCTGTGCTATGCTCATTTGGCCATGTTTCCCCTCAGGCTGGAGGGCTTGAGTGAAAACAATGGTCAAACGTAGCATGCTCTTAGCGTATATGCCATTTAGACTCGCAAATCTTTGTATAACAGTCCAGACGTCAGCCGAGTGCTGGTGATCTACATTATAAGTGGAAACTAGCCTGTATATGTTAATCGGATGCTTTGCTTTTTACTGTTGATCTTTTCTGGAGTGAAGCGACACGGTATTACACCGTTTCTCTCACCACTGCGATTCCTGTTGCAGTTTGGGCACTTTTTTACAAACATGGTGTGATGCAGGCTCATGCCTGGCCACCAGTACCTTGATTGTAATTCTTCCAGAGAATCTTTTAGTTTGAGGTGTCTGAGACCCTCGCCCATATGTGCGTCTGCGATTAACAAGTTTCTCCTGTCCATGTTTGGAATCACTCTATCCCCCACTCCAGGGATTCGAGCAAAAGGGACAGAGTTTGCATCGATTATGTATGTATAATTGAGTGGATAGTTGATCGGTAGCGCTGAGCAGTCGCCTTTTGATGACGTTTTCACCGCCAGCACTGTTTCACCGTCAATATACTTCACTGTACGCTTTTTTCGAACTACGGAAGCCGATTTATTTGCTACCGCTGTGGCTGTTTCAGCCAATGAATTCCCTGCAACGTGAACGCCATCACGCTGATGACTCAGTGAGTGTGTCACGTGAGTCTTTGGTAGTTCTTTTTGTAAAAGAGCTATTTGTTCCCAGAGCAGTTTCTGCTTTATTGTTGCACCTGTGTCATCTTTGTAACCGTTTTGAATCCATGTCTGCAAATCCTTGTTATATGATTTGACGCAGTAATATGAATCGGACACTATAAGTGTCGGGAATTCGCGATCCGCATTATCTAGCGCCATTTTCAATGCTATTATTTCAGTCTGTTGTTCTGAATTAGTTTCTACTGAGTGTGTTTTTGTTAATAGAGGTCTTAGCTTACCTCCGCGCCACACTTCTTTTGTAATCTCACATGTGGGGTTGTATGCTTGTTCTCCCCAAACGGAGGGTTGGGCATGTCCGTCTGTATAGATTACACAAGCGTATTGTCGTAAGGGCAGAATGTCGATAGGCAGAGGGAATGTTCTTTCATATTCTAGATTTTTTAGTTCCTCTAGTTCTGGATCAAAGTAGTAGTATACTTTGTCCGTTGTAATGGAATTCACCCATTGTATCCATTTCGGATTCAATGTTGTTGTTGGTAAATTACACGGTGTTGTTAATGCCTCAAAGGCTGATTCTGCTGTTCTGACTGTGATATGTCTACCGTCCGCTTGATCTTTTTCTCTAGCTATTGCGGTTTGAACTGCATGAACAATGTTTTCTTTAATGCTGAATTTCTTTTCAGCCTCTGTGTACAAGTGTGATTTGAATGCAATTGGTACCTTTTCTCCCTCGTTAGAGGTCAGGTATGTGAATCCGCATCTTCCTGGGATGACTCGAATCACAAGATTGCGTGTGTTATCACGTGTTTCTAATTTTGTTTTAATTAGCATGTCTGTTTGTAAGGATCTCAGAATTTCTGTGTGTATTTGAGTCCAATTGGTTCTTTTAAAATCTGGTTTTATTAGATCATAAAGGAGTTTGACCCTTTCTGCATAATTTGCAATGTATGTTTTCCGAAATTTAGGAAGCCTAGAATTGACTGTAGGTTTTTTAGTGTTCTAGGTGCTTGGAGTACGGCACATTTCTCTAGGAAATTGTCAGCCAGGCTTTTGCCTTCACTTGATAATTCGTATCCTAAGAACAGGACTGTTAGATGGGCAATTCTGGATTTTTTAAAGTTGAATTTGTAACCTTCTGCTGCGAACCCAAGTATTATGGTGTTCACTCTCTTCAAGTGAGTCTCCAAGTCATCATCTGTTAAGTATATGTCGTCGACATAAGATAATGCTTCGTCGTCATATGTTTGTAGTAATTCTGTTACTCTCGCTGAGAATACCCCTGGGCTATTCTTGTACCCCTGGGCTAACCGACAGAATTGTTTCTGAGTGCCATTTATTGAGAATGCAGACAAATATCTGCTCTCTGGTGCTATGTTTTGACAAAAGAATCCATTAGAGATGTCTAATGTTGTTTTGTATTTTTTGCGCACTATGTTATTCATTAGTGCAGCACTATGCGAGTTTTGTACTGCAAATGTTTTGCAACATGAGTTAAGGTGTCGGTAATCCAAAACTAGACGATATGAATTGTCTGGTTTGGAGACCGGAAACAAAGGGTTGTTCATTTGTGAGGTGCAAGTTTCAATCACTCCCTGGTATTCTAATTGATCTAGGATTTCTTTTACCTGTTTTTTAGCTTCTTGCTTAATTGGGTACTGCCTTTGTGCAGTAGGTTGAGATTTTAACTGGATTTTGTGAGGAGGAGAGTCCTCATCCCATCCTACGTGATTTTTATATAAAGCAGGAGCTAGGGCTACTGCCCACTTTCTAGCAAGTGTGTATTTTTTATGAATTGGGATGTGATTTGAGAAGGCAGGCATAATTATTTCTTCGCCATGAGGGCACTCCCTGACAAACTCTGGTGGCCAGTCTTTTTCAGCTAGAAGGATGTCATAACCCTTGGAGAGATTATCCCAAAATAGTCCCCTTATTTTTCTAGTCTTATCCCCCTCTATACGTAAAGTTATTTCATATATTTTGTGAGGTTTGCTAACTCTGGTGTCTGCAGTTTCCACTTGAAGATATTCATTCGTGTCCACTGTCTCCAGATGATTCATAAGGACTTTGCGAGCTATGCTCACTTCTGCTGCGCTGTCTAGCATTGTCTGAGCCCATTCTCCGTTTTTCAGTTGTGTCCTCAGTATTCTCGGCATTGTTAACTACCTTGATACTGGCTACCTTCTTTTTTGGAAATTGTAATTTCTTTTTTAGATGAGCAGGTTCCTTGTCTTTGGACTTGGCGTGCTCTTCTCTTTGTTCTGATCGTCCTCTTCTTTCCGATTTCTGCGAGGAAGTCTGAAAAGATTGAGAGGGACGTGTATCAATGTCTTGATGTCTATCAGGCTTCTTAATATTATCCCTATTTCTAAGGTTATATCTTTTCCCAGAGGGGTCACTTTGGGGTGACCTGTGTCTCTGGTTCTGAGATTTTTCTCTCCGCCGAGGAGACCTTCCTCTGGACTGGAATTTCTTTTCTTTAGGATTGGATTGTTTGTTTCCATCCCAGCTCTTTTTTTGTGATGTTGAATTATTATTAAAAAATATTTTTTCAGGACTTTCAATCAGTTGTGGTTTTACTGGTATTCCACCTAAACTATCTCTACCTAGTTCCTCATAGGATTTTTCTATGATTCTGGCAATTTCAGCTGGTTGGTCTGCTATATCTGTCTCTTTTAACCTCTGGCGAATCGCCACGTTTGCTGCTTCTCCCTTTATGTTGGCTAATAATATAGCCGAGACCTGCTTGAAGTCTTTTAGTAATTTCATACCAAGAGTTAAAGCGGGCTCCGGACCATATTCGTCTTGAATTTGTTTTAGCACATCTGGTATTACCGAAATGGATGGAACACCGTGCGTTTTTGTGTAGATGGAAGCAAAGACTGTACCCCAAGTGTCACAGTCCTCAATGTGTGGTGCGATTCCCATTGGAAGACAGATAGTCAGAATCCTGTGTTTTTCTAACGGGGTGGTGTCTGGAAACACAGCCTCTATTTGGGTGATTTTTTGTGCTAACCAGAATGGTATTTGTTCCCGTTTAGCTGGTACTTTACCTAGGCAGGATTGTATGTTCTGTGGTGTAATTTTATTTGTGTTCCCCTGGTGAGGGGTCAGTTGTGGAATTTTAATTGCTGGTTGAATTGTTGAAGTCCGCATCACATATTGGACTAATTGTCTATGTAGTTTTATTAATTGTTTTAGCTGTGTTAAAAGCTCTGCTTGAGACATCCCATTGATGTCTGGATGTGGTGTGTATCCGGCTAGGACCGGCCACGTTGCTCCTGGTCTCCCTAAGGGACCGAGCCTGGTGATGTGATTATTATGTTTTAGGGCGCCATTAAATAAGAGCAAATGCTCTTGAAATTTAAGTGGTACTTCCACCTCCTCGAAAGGAGTGTACTCTCCAGGAGGTTCCTCTGTTTTGTAATAGTGGAAGTACTTTGTTACAGCATTTGCTGCTGGAAAATGTATCCATGAATAGTATACCTCTGTCTGCCGATATTCGTGTGCCTCAATTACGAATATGACTGTACCACCTCTAGGTGTCAGTCCATTTTCTATAAGTTTTAAGGTTATAGATTTCCTTTTAATGACCGGGATGAGTATTATATCCTGGTCTGCGTCTAGCAGTGCAGCATCAGCTGCTGCGAGTTCAGTTGCTAATCTAACTGCCTCTCTTTCATCATCACTGTCTACCATTTTACCGACAGGATGGTTACTTTGTTTGTTTGCAGATCAGGTTTCTTATGGAAACAAAGATTAGATGCACAATATTTTGGAACGGTGTATCCTTCAACGTTGACTAAACCAAGTACCATACATAGGAGTTTCCTCCTGCGAGGTTTGGCGGATATTACCTTTTACCCACTCCAGACGTCTTTGGAGTATTATGGGAGAAAGGGGTCTGAGTGAGAAAGCACGACTGAGTTACTCTAAATGTCTTACGTTAGTTTTATCGCCCTTCCAAACACGTTGGGCGCCATGTAGTGTAGTTCCTATTATCCCAATAGGCTCTGCGCATTGGAATAATACCTTCAATAGTATAGGCCTAGACCAGACGTTAACTAGGTCTACTACTGTCGATATTAGACTTAAAGTTTTGGGTTTGCCAGCTAGCTCAGAGTTCACTAGAAACTTTCTCGAATAGGCATGGAGGAGTTGAACCTCCCTGGATAGACAAGAAGGGATTTAGTTTCTGACAACCATAGAACATGACAACTTTGCTCTCCCCTAATCAAGAGTGTATCTCGAGAGTCGTGTGAAAACAAAAGGCAATTTATTTTACTCAGTCAGTACGTGCATTCTTAGTCTCATCAGATTGTAGAGAAAAGGAAGAGACGGGCGTGTTCAATAAAAGATGTTATTTATTGATCAGTCTCTTTTCTCGTACAAGAGAAATGGATCGATATTATTGCAATACTTATGATTAAGTAAAGTGCATACATTAAAAGCAGAAGTATAAAATAATACTGTAAAAACATTGATATGGTTTCTAAGCCATATGAAGGTTTAAAATGAATAAAATATATTACATACACATATACATTTGACTAATCGTACTCAACTGGTGTTTCTAGCTAAGCCTACCCCGTGTACCTGACCTAAGTCTAATACGTGGGCGGGAATAGAAAGTTACAGTTTAAGTTAAGTTTGTTTTTGCCAAGTGACTGACTAAAGAATTCTCTGTGAGGGGTTATTCAGTTCTGTACCTGGAATCTAGGATGGATGAGGGATGGTATCTCTCGTCTCTGGTCTCGATATTCCAGGCTGCCTGCGAGGGCTACCCGGAAGCGCCGGAGCTGGATTTCTCGGCAGGAGAAAAACGGCTTCTCGTTCTCAGCGCGTCAGGAAGGCGGGGCTGCGCCAGCGGGGTCTGCTCTGCTCTGGGCTTCGGCAAGTCTGGCTGCTCCGTCCTCGTCACCACCGCGTGTGTTTGCATAGGGCAATATCGGTAATATTTATACCTTTAAGGTGCCGAGATTGACGTAAGGATGGACATAGATACGTCAATAAGGATGTCATACGACCAGGTCGTTAGCACATTCTTTTGCTGAAGTTCTCGGTGAAATCAAAACAATGGCCGCAGGGTTTTTCCCAAGGTGTCATAGGTTTGATTTGTTATGAGAACTCCGTATGCCTTATCAGGGGCTGGAGGAATATCGCTTGTCTAATTAGATGGCAAGCGTTATGACCTAATCAGATAACACGCTCCTGTGCCGTAGTGTGGCTTTATCAGATAACGGTTCCTGCATCATGGGGGTTTTCTGCCTCATGGGATGGCTGCTAGTTAACTTGTTAGTTTGTTAACCAGAATAGGGTCAGGAATAGGGGGATCGATACAGAACCTATAGGAATACATCACAATACATATGATCTCTGTTTTGCCCTTTCCTTTTCTGCTTGTTGCTGGTCTCTATTTTGCCTCTTTCCGCTCAGTGATGACCTATATTCTGCCTCTTGCTGCTTGTTTCTAAACTCTATTTTGCATTTTCTGCTCATTGATAACCTTCATTCTGCCTCTTGCTGTTCGTTTCTGAACTTGATTTTGCATCTTTCTGCTTATTGATAACCTTCATTCTGCCTCTTGCTGCTCGTTTCTGAACTTGATTTTGCTTCTTTCTGCTCATTGCTGACCTTTATTCTGCCTCTTTCTGCTCATTTCTGCCTCTTTCTGCTCATTTCTGACCTTTATTCTGCCCCTTTCGGCTCATTTCTCACCTTTATTTTGCCTCTTTCTGCTCCTTGCTGATGTCTATTTTGCCTCTTTCTGTTCGTTGCTGATTTCTATGTTGACTCTTTCTGTCCATTGCTACTCTATCCTGCCTCTTGCTGCTGGTTTTAGAACTTAATTTTGTCTCCTTTTCCTTATTACTGACCTTTATTCCCTCTCTTTCTGCTCCTTTCGGACCTTCATTCTACCTCTTGCTGCTCATTCTAACCTCTATTTTGCCTCTTGCTGCTATTTCTGACCTTAATTCTGCCTCTTAAGGCACATTGTTCTCCTTTATTTTGCCTCTTTCTGCTCATTGCTGATCTTTATTTTACACATGTGTGTTCGTTTCTCACATTTATTTTGCATCTTTCTGCTTGTTTCTGATCTCCATTTTGCATCTGTATGGTCATTAGCCTTTATTTTGACTCTTTCTGCTCATTGCTGGTCTCCGTTTGGCCTCTTTCTGTTCATTGCTGACCCTTATATTGACTCCTGCTGCCCATTTTTAGCTCTATTTTGCCTCTTTCTGCTCATTGTTGACCTTTATTCTACCTCCTGCTGCTCTTTTCTGAACTTGATTTTGCTTCTTGCTGCTCATTGCTGACCTTTATTCTGCCTCTTTCTGCTTGTTTCTGACCTTCATTCTGCCTCTGACAGTTAGTTTCTGATCTCTGTTTTGCCTTTCTGGCCTTTATTCTGCCATTTTGGGCTCATTCTCACCTTTATTTTGCCTATTTCTGCTTGCTGCTGATCTATATTTGCCTCTTTCTTCTTGTTGTGATCTCTATTTTGTCTCTTTATGCTCGTTGCTGACCCTTATTCTGCCTCTTGTTGCTTGTTTCTGAACTTTATTCTGCCTCTTTCTGCTCATTGCTGACCTCTGTTCTACCTTTTGCTGCTCATTGCTAAACTCGATTTTGGTTTTCTGATCATTGCTTTACTTTAATCTGCTACTTTTTGCTCCTTTCTTACCTTCATTCTACCTCTTGCTGCTTACTTCTGATCTCTATTTTGCCTCTTTCTGCACCTTTCTGGCCATTATTCTGCCTCTTTTGCCTGGTTTCTTACCTTTATTTTGCCTCTTTCTGCTCATTGCCGATCTTTATTTTGCCTCTTTCTGCTCATTTCTCACCTTTATTCGCCCTCTTTCTGCTTGTTTCTCATTTTGTTTGCCTCTTTCTGATAGTTTCTGACCTCCATTTTGCCTCTTTCTGCTTGTTTATGACCTTTATTTTGCCTCTTTCTGCTTATTACTGGCCTTTATTTTTCCTCTTGCTGCTCGTTGCTGACCTCATAATGCCTACTGCTGCTCGTTTTTAACTCTACTTTGCCTCTTCCTGCTCATTGTTGACCTTTATTCTGCCTCTTGCTGTTCTTTTTCAACGCAATTTTGCTTCTTTCTGCTCATTGCTGACCTTCATTCTGCTTCTTGCTGCTAGTTTCTGACATATATTCTGCCTCTCTGACCTTTATTCTGCCTCTTTTGCCTCCTTTCTCACCTTTATTTTGCCTCTTTCTGCTTGTTGGTAATCTCTATTTTTCCTCTTCCTGCTCATTGCTGACCTTTATTCTGCCTCTTGCTGCTCGTTTCTGAACTTTATTCTGCCTCTTTCTGCTAATTGTTGACCATTATTCTACCTCTTGCTGCTCGTTTCTGAACTCGATTTTGCTTCCTTCTGCTCATTGCTGAGTTTTATTCTGCTACTTTTTACTTATTTGTCAACTTCATTCTACCTTTTGCTGCTCATTTTTTACCTCTTTTGTACCTCTTCCTGCCCCTTTCTGACCTTTATTCTGCCTCTTTCGGCTCGTTTCTTACCTTTATTTTGCTTCTTTCTGCTCATTGCTGATTTTTTTGCCTCTTTTTGTTAGCTTCTCAACTCTATTTTGCCTCTTTCTGCTTTTTTCTCACCTTTATTCAACCTCTTTCTCTTCGTTTTCCATTTTGTTTGCCTCTTCATGCTCATTTCTGACCTCTAGTTTGCCTTTTTCTGCGTGTTTCTGACTTCTAATTTGCCTCTTTCTGCTTGTTGATGGCTTTTATTTTTCTTCTTACTGCTCAATGCCGAGCTGTTTTTCCTCTTTTTGCTCATTGCTGCCCTTTATTTTGCCTCTTTCTGCTTGTTGCTGAGCTCTATTTTGCCTTTTTCTGCTCCTTGCTGACCCTCATTTTGGCTCTTGCTGCTCGTTTCTGACTTCTATTATGCCTCTTTCTGCTCATTTCTGATCTTTATTTTGCCTCATTCTGCTCCTTTCAGACATTTATTTTCCCTCTTTCTCGTCTTCACCTGGGAAAGCGGTCCCAGCCAGCTCCCAACTCCTGCGGGAGACGGCATTGCTCTCACAAGCAAAGAGCTGCTTGAAATAGCAGCTACCTGCTTGCAGGAGGAATGTTTTATCAGTTTCACTACACTCATATTTGCATGCAGGGAAACAGATTAAAACTTTGCTTTCTGCAAGTTGGAGCTGTTTGACAACTCCGGCTTGCAGAAAGCGGAATTATGTTTGTTTTTTGGATCTGTCAGGTCCCACCAAGCAAAAGCAAACAGCTACCTCCCGAGGGTATGCACCTCGGGAGGTATCAGGAGCTGGCACCGGGTATAGAGGTCCCCAGGGCCATCCATCACTGCACGAAGAGGCTCGTGCACGCCCCCTCATTGTAGTAGTTAGCCCTGGGGTGGTGGTGGTTCCCAGGGCTGCGGGGGGTCAAGGCCTACCTTAATTTGAATGAATTGCCCCGGGAGATGGCTAGCCCCGGGGGTGCGGGGTGCTGCACGGCCCCCTGTATTAATTTTATCTTTTGCCCCAGGGAGGTGGCAGTCCCTGGGGCTGTGGGAAGCAAAAGGGGCCCCCTGCATTAATTTTATCTTTAACTCCAGGGAGGTGGTTGTCCCCGGGGCTATGGGGGAGGCTGTATGGGTCCCCCCACATTAATTTTATCTTTAGCCCTTGGGAGGTGGTGAACCCCGATGATGTGGGGAGTATATACCACATACATTCAAATCAATGGTGGGCCATATGTGGGGGGTCATAGGTGCTCCCTTGTATTCATTTTATCTTTAACCCCAGGGAGGTGGTATTCCCAGGGGCTTTCATGAGCCATAGGAGGGGGGCCAGAGCGCCCCACTCCTGCATATACTTGCTCATGCCCCCAAGGCCTGGCCCATCCTAACTCCTTTTCTTTTTTATTCTTTTTTTTATGGGAGTCAGCAGAAGCCGAGTCCCAAGATAGCTGCCATCATTTCATTGTTTGAAGTGTTGGCAGCCAATCAGATCCCAGCATGGGATCGGAGGGTTTGCAAGCCTTTGCTTCCCTATTTATAGAAATGTGTTATTTTCGGCAACTACTGAATGTATTTACACCAAATCAGAAAAGGGCACTCCTCCAAATGAATATCTACCGTCATACCAAATTTGGTGTATTCTGTTCAGCTGTTCGGGCTGTAGTCATGTCACAATCCTATAAAATTTAACATGGGAAATGCATGTTTTTTTGGTCCACCTTTTTTTTGGCCCCTGCTTGCGGATCACCCTCAAACTTTCCACGCACCACAAGAATCACTGGGGTACATTTTTGGAAAATGTCATGAAGATTTTTGCAGCCAAAATATACATATATATATATATATATATTCACCACAAAATGCCCAAAGCGTGTTCTTTCCCAAATAATAAACGGCGGATGGTGTAACTCTTCAAGGTGAAGCCTGATGTTTGTTGCTTGCCGTGTGTGCGCCCCCAGATGCTTTGGGCATTTTGTGGTGAATATATATATATATATATATATATATATATATATATATTCACTGAAAAAACCATAGGTTATAGACCATATATAGTTAGGAATTAGCATTTAAAAAACCTTATTTTACTCACACAAAACCATTGAAATTCCATATATAGTTAGTTGTACTAACTATATATCGCGCACCCGCAATCCACTGCTGATGATGTCACATATTACATCATTCATGACATGGTCAGTGACATCACTGATGACATCACTGATGACATCTCAAATGACATCACTGATGACATCACTGATGGCAACATCCAGTGACTGTATGTTTCTGTAAAGTTAAAATATGTCTTATATATTGAAGAATGAGTGGATGTATAAGTGTCTGGATGATGTATTTAGTAGGTGCATGACTGACTGTATAAGTGAGTGATTAAATGTGTCTGACTGAGTGCATGGGTTAGTGACTAAACTGTTTTAAATTGTGCACCATTGTGTCTGTTGTTTTGTAATCTGATGCATGTTTTGATCATTAGCTATATGACTAACTATATGGGTTATTGATTAGTTGGCCAAGTATTTGTATGGGAGACTGAGTGTGTGTGTGGGTGGCTGGGAGGTGTATGACTCTGTGCATAGATGTGTGAGCAGTTGATTCACTAGATGTATGGGTTCAAAAGTGCATGTGGAAACAGCTGTATGGGCGGTTTACTGTGTGCATGAGTGTATTGGTGAGTGAATGGATATCTCAGTGCTACATGTCAAAGTAAGTACATATGTAAAACACAGTACATGTGGTAGTTGACATATGAAATAACTGTGCATAAGAGCCAGTGAATGTGTGAGTGGCTGTATGGATTATTGTGAACTTGTATCAGGGATTGTATAACAGAGTAAATATGTGTTATTATATGTTTCAATAAGTAAGGTGTGTTTAACTATATAGTTTTCGGAAATGGAGGTGTGATTGATTCTTTGCAAGACTGATTAGGTGTGTGAGTAACTCCATGGATGAGTGACAGTCTGTGAGTGTCTGTTTACACTGAGTGTATCTACGTTTTTATTAGAGTCTGAAGAGGTTCATCGTATCATCACATGAATGATGTCATGAGTAATGTGAAATGAGATGTCATCAGTGATGTCATCAGTGATGTCATTTGAGATGTCATCAGTGATGTCATCAGTGATGTCACTGACCATGTCATGAATGATGTAATATGTGACATCATCAGCAGTGGATTGCGGGTGCGCGATATATAGTTAGTACAACTAACTATATATGGAATTTCAATGGTTTTGTGTGAGTAAAATAAGGTTTTTTAAATGCTAATTCCTAACTATATATGGTCTATAACCTATGGTTTTTTCAGTGAATTTTCAAGGTTTTGTAAATGCTAATTCCTAACTATATATGGTCTATAACCTATGGTTTTTTCAGTGAATTTCATAGGTTTTTTAATAGCAAATCTTTATAAAAATAATACATTTTAAATCTAATTTTATATTTTATAATTTTTTTATTTTTTTTTAATATTATTTTTAGTGCGCTCCCGGGGCGCGGACAGGTGAACGCACGGGTAAGCGCAATCTTGCGGCGCGCCCCGGGGCGCGTACTAATGCGCGTCCCGGAAGCGCTATTGCCGAGAACGAAAACAACATCGTGACGTATCGCGTAGCCGCCACGCCTTGCGTCATAAGACACGTATCGCGTAGCCGCGAGATGCGTCTTATGACGCACCGCGTAAGCGCACCCGGAAGCGCATACGATCGCGCAACGTAAGCGCCCCGATGCGCTTACGATACACGCCCGGGACGCGCCCCGGGGCGCGTAGCGTAAGCGCGTCAAACCATGTGACTTTAAAATAACACTTTTCATTGTTTCAGAACTTTTTTTTTTCCAAATTGTGTGAAACCCACCCATTTCTCTCACTATTGCTTTGTACTTGGAGAGAGCAAGAGCTGTCGTGTCTACTCTATCTCCTACTTTTCTGATCTCCAGCAATGGCTGCAAGAGAGTCATCCAGCAGTGATTCAGAGGGATTTTTAGATGAGGACCCTCCTCAGCAAAAGAAAAAAACCCATTTCATCTGGAAATTTTACGAAATCCCAGAAGGACAGAAAAAAGTCAACGCTCCCAAAGTAACATGCAAAATATGTGGGAGTAGTTTATCCAGAGGCAATCCTCTGAAAAAATATAGTTTTGGGAATGCTAATTTGATCCGGCATGTGAAAAGAAGACACCCTAACAACTTTGCCAGGGAGAGTGTCAGAGAGCTGGCACGGAATGTACCCACAGATGGCGGCAGCACCTCCACTGGTGGAGCAACACCTTCGGGACCACCCCGTGGAAGAATGGTTCCTAACATTCAGCCGGTGTTTGCGGGCATCAAATTTTTGTGCAAAGAGTGTGACGAACTGCTCTGCTATGGGGAGCAGAGTGTTGAACTGATTGCCCTAAAGAAACAGCAACACCGCTGCTCTTCCAGTCCCTAAATTTTCAATTTTTTTTGCTCCTGTTGAGCAGTTTTGGAATCCTTGTTTTTGTTTTTCCCTTGAAAAAAATCCAAAAAAAATATAAAATTGTTTTAAAAAGTCTAAAAAAATATAAAACAACAAAAACAAAAAAAATATATAAAACAACAAAATCAAAAAAAAAGTTCTTTTCAGAACTACCTCCATTTTTTAAAAAGAAGCTATATTTTTTTAAAAGTCTGTCATTTTTAATCTCCATGGTACGCTCCCCCGTACGCTCCCCGGTGCGCGTACCGGGCGCTCACCCCCGCGAAAATCGAATTTTTTTTTATTTTTTTTTTCACCCGCGGGAGCCTTTTATGGCCCCCACATGAAACCTAGGGGGTCAGGGGGTGTGTACCCTGCCCCCTCTTGCTCATTTCCCCCTTTGATTTTTGCCACCTCTTGTGTCTCAATCCTACCCAGACACAAGATGGCGGCCGCTGCGGACTGTTTCGAATGTTTACAGACACCCGAGAACCAATCAGCTTGCCGTGCGCAAGTCGCGTGGCGCGCCTGAAGCGCTCCCCGGTACGCGTACCGGGGAGCGCTCCAGGCGCGGCTCTAGATATATATCTTTTTTTGAACGTTAATTTCTCAAAATCCACTGTAGCACATATATTGAGACCTACAAAAGGCACATCGGGCTACCAGTCCCTACAATTTTGCCAAGTTTCGTGCAAATCCATTCAGCCGTTCGGGCTAAAAGTGAGGCCAACCGCCCTATGGAAAACTCAATGTTAAAAACACGTTTTGGGACCCCCCTTTTTTCTCGGCCCCCCCTGGACGAACACCCCCCAAATTTTCAGGGGCTGCTCAGAAACAAAATGTTCCATTTTCCAGAAAATTTCATCCAATTCCGTCCGCAAACGCCAAAGTTATTAGACATAGAATTTTCAAAAATCCCATAGGGAAAAAATCCTAACTATATATACCTACTGGCGACCGCCAGTAGGTAATATATATATATATATATATAGATAGATATAGATATAGATATATGTAAGATATGTATATTACTTGTGTGTGTCTGTTTATATATATATATATATATATATATTACCTACTGGCGATAGCCAGTAGGTATATATAGTTAGGATTTTTTTCCTATGGGATTTTTGAAAATTCTATGTCGAATAACTTTGGCGTTTGAGGACAGAATTGGCTGAAATTTTCAGGAAAATGGAACATTTTGTTTCTGAGCAGCCCCTGAAAATTTGGGGGGTTTCGTCAAGGGGGGGCCGAGAAAAAAGGGGGGTCCCAAAACGTGTTTTTCCCATGCAATTTTCCATAGGGCGGTTGGCCTCACTTTTAGCCTGAACGGCTGAATGGATTTACACCAAACTTGGCAAAATTGTAGGGACTGGTAGCCGATGTGCCTTTGCTATGTCTCAAGATATAGGCTCCAGTGGTTTTTACGAAAATTAACTTTGAAAAATATATATTGGGCTACATTGGGCTATATATATGTTGGAGCCCAAATGTAGCCCAATGTAGCCCAATGTAGCCCAATGTAGCCCAAAGATGGCCACCAGAGACAAAAAAAACAAATGTAGCCCAAATATCAGCCAGATGTAGCCCAACTATAGCCCAATGACAGAATGTCCCAGAGTGTTCTAAAGAACAACTAGAGTGCTAACAGTCCTACTTATTACAAAGGTATGGCACACCTGAAGCCATCTTGATTGGAATAAAGTGGTAACTCTTAAAACATTTAATTTAAAAATGAACAAAATGAGGGGGTTCATTTTGCCATAGAAAGTATGATTAGCGAATATATGACGAAATCCCGCATACCATCAGTCCGCAAAAAAAATCCCGCATGTACTATTAGGCCGCAAATTAAAATAACGAAAACTTTTAGAACGAATATGCCTTTAGCATACACTAAACAACTAAACTACCCTAAACCCTAAAACACTACCCCCAGCATGACCCTACACTACACAAACAGTACAACACTACCCTAAACCCTAAAACACTACCCCCAGCATGACCCTACACTACACAAACACTACAACACTACCCTAAACCCTAAAACACTACCCCAGCATGACCCTACACTACGCAAACACTACAACACTACCCAAAACCCTAAAACACTACCCCAGCATGACCCTACACTACGCAAACACTACAACACTACCCAAAACCCTAAAACACTACACTCCAGCATGACCCTACACTACGCAAACACTACAACACTACCCTAAACCCTAAAACACTACCCCCCGCATGACCCTACACTACACAAACACTACAACACAACCCTAAACCCTAAAACACTACCCCCAGCATGACCCTACACTACGCAAACACTACAACACAACCCTAAACCCTAAAACACTACCCCCAGCATGACCCTACACTATGCAAACACTACAACACTACCCTAAACCCTAAAACACTACCCCCAGCATGACCCTACACTACGCAAACACTACAACACTACCCAAAACCCTAAAACACTACACCCCAGCATGACCCTACACTACGCAAACACTACAACACTACCCTAAACCCTAAAACACTACCCCCAGCATGACCCTACACTACGCAAACACTACAACACTACCCAAAACCCTAAAACACTACACCCCAGCATGACCCTACACTACGCAAACACTACAACACTACCCTAAACCCTAAAACACTACCCCCAGCATGACCCTACACTACGCAAACACTACAACACTACCCTAAACCCTAAAACACTACCCCCAGCATGACTCTACACTACGCAAACACTACAACACTACCCTAAACCCTAAAACACTACCCCCAGCATGACCCTACACTACGCAAACACTACAACACTACCCTAAACCCTAAAACACTACCCCCAGCATGACCCTACACTACGCAAACACTACAACACTACCCAAAACCCTAAAACACTACCCCCAGCATGACCCTACACTACGCAAACACTACAACACTACCCAAAACCCTAAAACACTACCCCCCAGCATGACCCTACACTACGCAAACACTACAACACTACCCAAAACCCTAAAACACTACCCCCAGCATGACCCTACACTACGCAAACACTACAACACTACCCAAAACCCTAAAACACTACCCCCAGCATGACCCTACACTACGCAAACACTACAACACCACCCTAAACCCTAAAATACTACACCCCAGCATGACCCTACACTACGCAAACACTACAACACTACCCAAAACCCTAAAACACTACCCCCAGCATGACCCTACACTACGCAAACACTACAACACTATCCTAAACTCTAAAACACTACGCCCAGCATGACCCTACACTACGCAAACACTACAACACAACCCTAAACCCTAAAACACTACCCCCAGCATGACCCTACACTAAACAACCACCACAACTCTACACTACACTAACACAACACTACACTACACAACACTACACTACACTACACAATCACTAACCCACGAAAAAATTAACACAAACCCACTTACCTCTCTCGTCATCGTGGTTTTCACAACGCAAATGCATTTACCATACATGCCTTTAAAACGTAATTCTTTGTAAAGGCATGCGCGATAAATGCACATGCGTTTTGAAAAAATGCGGGATAATGGTATGCGAGGTCAATGACCTTGCGGGATAATGGTATGCGGACTGAAAGTCTGCGGGATAAAAAATGCGGGAAAATGGCTGCAAACCATGATTAGCAGCAGACTTCCCTGGTGAGCACTAGCTTTACTACAGTGATCTAATGAGCAACTAGAGTGCTAACATTCAGAATTTATGGCAAATGTGTGACATATCTGAATGCCTTCTTGATAGAACCAAAGTAAACAAGCATTGAAAATGCAATAGATCTCGCCCTCGTTTAAGTTAAAGCCATTCTGTTTGTAATGAGGTGGCTTTTTAGCTTTGCTTTTATTAGTGTTTTTAAAACTTTCATGTAAATAACATGCATATGTATGCATATATGTATATGTATGCATGCATTTATATTTATATAGATATGCAGATTATATATGTTTATATATGTATATTACCTACTGGCGATAGCCAGTGGGTATATATAGTTAGGATTTTTTCTCTATGGGATTTCTGAAAATTCTATGTCTAATAACTTTGGCGTTTGTGGACGGAATTGGCTGAAATTTGCAGGAAAATGGCACATTTTGTTTTTGAGCAGCCCCTGAAACTTTGGGGGGGTTTCGTCAAGGGGGGGCCGAGATATAAGGGGGGTCCCAAAACGCATTTTTCCCATTCATTTTTCCATAGGGCGGTTGGACTCACTTTTAGCTCGAACGGCTGAATAGATTTACATGAAACTTGGCAAAATTGTAGATATGGTTTGCTCGACGTGCCTTTGCTATGTCTCAATATATGTGCTCCAGTGGATTTTGAGAAATTAACGTTTAAAAAAATATATATATCTGTGACAGCGCTCCGGTTAGCGCCCCGGTTCGCGTACCTGACGCGTAACGGAACTTCGCGAAGCGAAGCTGATTGGCTCTCCGGTGTCTGTCAACATTCTAAACAGTCCGGAGCGGCCGCCATCTTGTCTCTCGGTACGATCGAGAGACAAGATGTGGTGAAAAACGAAGGGGGAAATGAAGGAAAGGGGGCAAGGTAGACCACTCCTGACCCCCTAGGATTGATGAGGGGGATATTAAAGTGCCCCGCGGGGCAAAAAATAAAAAATAAATTTTTTTGCGATTTTACGCCGTAGAGGCGCGTCCCTGTACGCGAACTGGGCAGCTCACCGGGCAGCTCACCGGGCAGCTAACCGGGCAGCTAACCGGCAGCGTAGCTGTCAACATTGTAAACAGTCCGGAGCGGCCGCCATCTTGTCTCTCGGTAGGTTCGAGAGACAAGATGTGGTGAAAAAAGAAGGGGGAAATGAAGGAAAGGGGGCAAGGTAAACCCCTCCTGACCCCCTAGGATTGATGAGGGGGATATTAAAGTCCCCCGCGATTTTTCGCGGTAGAGGCGCTTCCCGGTACGCGAACCGGGCAGCTAACCGGCAGCGTAGCGGGAGTCTGCCATCTTGTGTTTTTGGAGCGTCCGGTTCGCGTACCGGGTAGCGTCCCGGTAAGCGTAACAAGGGGAAAACCAAGAGAAACAGTAAAAAAAAAATTAAGGGAATAGATTTCCAGCAAACTTGCCAAAATTGTAGGGACTGTTTGTTTGATGTGCCTTTGCAAGGCCTCAAGATATGTGCACGTGTGGATTTTGTCTAATTAAGGTTTAAAAAAATATATATATCTGTAAGCGTGCTCCGGCACGCTTACGTTACGGGTTTTGTTTGCGCTGCAGAGCCGATACGTCACGGTTATGCGACGCGTCATGAGGCGTCTCACGTGGCTACGTGATACGTCACGTAATAAAGAATATATTTTACAGCTATAGATATTAGCTTTTAAAAAACCAATGAAATTCACTGAAAAAACCATAGGTTATAGACCATATATAGTTAGGAATTTGCATTTACAAAACCTTGAAAATTCACTGAAAAAACCATAGGTTAGAGACCATATATAGTTAGCTGGACATTTTATTGACATAAAACCAATGAAATTCCATATATAGTTAGTTGCACTAACTATATATCGCGCACCCGCAATCCACTGCTGATGATGTCACATAGTACATCATTCATGACATGGTCAGTGACATCACTGATGACATCACTGATGACATCTCAAATGACATCTCAAATGACATCACTGATGACATCATGACACACCAATACCAGTTACTACATACGCACTCACTGATTCCTACGTCTACACACACATTCACTCATTCACCCATACAATCACTCATACATACAGTCACTCATTATTACAACACTATCATATGCACTCATACACCTATGCAGACACTCACACACTGCCACTCATCCATGGAGTTACTCACACACCTAGTCAGTCCTGTAAAGAATCAATCACACTTCCATTTCCTCATCTATACAGTTAAACACAGAACACCATACTTCAGTGACATCACTGATGACATCACTGATGACATCTCAAATGACATCACTGATGACATCTCAAATGACATCACTGATGACATCATGACACACCAATACCAGATACTACATACGCACACACTGATTCCTACATCTACACACACATTCACTCATTCACCCATACAATCAATCATACATACAGTCACTCATTATTACAACACTATCATATGCACTCATACACCTAGTCAGTCCTGTGAAGAATCAATCACACTTCGATTTCCTCATCTATACAGTTAAACACAGAACACCATACTTTTCACACATATACTAACACATACTTACTCTCTTATACAATCACTGATACAAGTACACATTGATATGCACAGAGTCACACACCTCCCAGCCAGCCACACACACACTCAGTCTTCCATACATCCACTCATTCTTCAATATGTAAAACATATTTAAACTTTACAAAAACACACAGACACTAGATGATGTCATCAGTGATGTCATTTGAGATGTCATCAGTGATGTCATCAGTGATGTCATTTGAGATGTCATCAGTGATGTCATCAGTGATGTCACTGACGTAGTGGAGTGGAGTGGAGTGATGTAGTGGAGAAGTGTGGCTCACTGGTTAGAGGAGGCAGACCTGGAAGCAGAGGTCAGCCTGGGACCAGGGTTCAATTCCCGGCTCGGCGGGGTCTTGAGTCCTAAAAAAAAAAAAAAAAAAAAAAATGTCCATGGACTCGAAAATTCTCGCTCTGGTGCCTACTCGATTCACGGGTTCACACTCTGCGACTCTGGGCAATAGCTTGCTTAATCTCCACAACGGCCCCTCGCGGCGGGATGCCTGGCTTTCACCTTGCGGATACCCTGCCGGGGTTATCTCACAGGGGAATACCAGGGCGGGTTCCCTAAGCAAGCGCTTAGAAACCACTCGGTGATTTGCGCTATATAAATTCCTGTACATTTACATTTACTGACCATGTCATGAATGATGTACTATGTGACATCATCAGCAGTGGATTGCGGGTGCGCGATATATAGTTAGTGCAACTAACTATATATGGAATTTCATTGGTTTTATGTCAATAAAATGTCCAGCTAACTATATATGGTCTCTAACCTATGGTTTTTTCAGTGAATTTTCAAGGTTTTGTAAATGCAAATTCCTAACTATATATGGTCTATAACCTATGGTTTTTTCAGTGAATATATATATATATTCACTGAAAAAACCATAGGTTATAGACCATATATAGTTAGGAATTAGCATTTACAAAACCTTGAAAATTCACTGAAAAAACCATAGGTTAGAGACCATATATAGTTAGGAATTAGCATTTAAAAAACCTTATTTTACTCACACAAAACCATTGAAATTCCATATATAGTTAGTTGCACTAACTATATATCGCGCACCCGCAATCCACTGCTGATCATGTCACATATTACATCATTCATGACATGGTCAGTGACATCACTGATGACATCACTGATGACATCTCAAATGACATCACTGATGACATCACTGATGACAACATCCAGTGACTGTATGTTTCTGTAAAGTTAAAATATGTCTTACATATTGAAGAATGAGTGGATGTATAAGTGTCTGGATGAAGGATTTAGTAGGTGCGTGACTGACTGTATGAGTGAGTGATTAAATGTGTCTCACTGAATGCATGGGTTAGTGACTAAACTGTCTTAATTTGTGCATCATTATGTCTGTTGTTCTGTAAACTGCTGCATGTGTTGATCATTAGCTATACGAGAGGCTATATGTGTTATTAATTGGTTGCCCAAGTATTTCTATGGGAGATTGAGTTTGTGTGGGGGTGGCTGGAAGGTGTGTGACTCTATGCATAGATGTGTGAGCAGTTTATTCACTAGGTGTATGAGTTCAAGAGTGCATGTGGAAACAGTTACATGGGCAGTTGACTGTGTGCATGAGTGTATTGATGAGTGAATGGATATCTCAATGCTACATGTCATAGTAAGTACATATGTAAAACACAGTACATGTGAGAGTTGGCATATATAAATAACTGTGCATGAGAGCCACTGAATGAGTGAGTGGTTGTATCGATCATTGTGAACTTGTATCAGGGATTGTATAAGAGAGTAAATATGTGTTAGTATATGTTTCAATAAGTAAGGTGTGTTTAACTGTATAGTTGAAGAAATGGAGGTGAGATTGTTTCTTTGCATGACTGACTGGGTGTGTGAGTAACTCCATGGATGAGTGGCAGTGTGTGAGTGTCTGTATACACTGAGTGTATCTAAGGTTATATTAGAGTCTGAAGAGGTTTATCGTATTAGCACAAGAATGATGTCAAATGAGATGTCATCAGTGATGTCATCAGTGATGTCATTTGAGATGTCATCAGTGATGTCATCAGTGATGTCACTGACCATGTCATGAATGATGTAATATGTGACATGATCAGCAGTGGATTGCGGGTGCGCGATATATAGTTAGTGCAACTAACTATATATGGAATTTCAATGGTTTTGTGTGAGTAAAATAAGGTTTTTTAAATGCTAATTCCTAACTATATATGGTCTATAACCTATGGTTTTTTCAGTGAATTTTCAAGGTTTTGTAAATGCTAATTCCTAACTATATATGGTCTATAACCTATGGTTTTTTCAGTGAATTTCAATGGTTTTTTAATAGCAAATATCATAAGCTGTCGAATGTCAAGTACGTGGTAAGTGAAAACATTTTCGTGTTTATGCACACTGATCTGCTTTGAATGGTGCCCCCCCCCCTCATTTCTATTAGGTGTACTCTCTCTTTGCAGATAGTGAAAGGTAGTTAACGCAGGCCTTTGCCCCCGTTGTAATCCGTCGTGCCTGCTTCTCTCTCCATTTGATTGATTGTTATCCAAGTATTTACTGTTTTAGAATTAGTTCTCTTTGGTTCATTCTCTATTTACAAACAAACACAGAGTCGCAATACTCTGTTTAGTCTTTGCAGATAACGAAAAATCGTGTAAAAAAAAAGAAAAGGAATCGAGCAAAATCAGTAGGCCACTAATGGGATCTCTTTTTGACCTCGCTAAAATAGAAACATTAGGAACAACCCCTCATGACAAATACAAAACTAGTGAGATGAACTGAACTCCACACAATGATGGCTGCAAAACAGCTCGGCTCCGCCACCCACCCCGCCCAAAATAACGATAAAGAACGGCTGCCATGATTGGTTGCGGAATGACCACGGCGGAGCTACGAAATGGTGCTGCTCTCATGCTAACCCCAGCTTCAGTCTGAAACATCCAGAAACACTGTAGACTACCAATTCGATCAGTTCCGGTAGTGCCCCAATGTAACCCGGTAGAGAAGAACTAGCCCTCCCCTCTTTGACTGATGGTTCTTGTTGCCTGTCCCTTCTGTTGTCATTTAACAGAACTATTTAGCCTGCTGAAAGGGGTTGTGTTCCGACCGCTGGTTGGTGGAGACATTTTGACTATATTCTGTACCTGCGTTGTCGCGTAATGCGTCATATGACGCGCCGCGTTAGCGCATCCGGAAGTCATCCGGGGCGCGCAGCGCGTAACGTAAGCATAACAAGTCATGTGACTTGTTAATAAAACTTTTCATTGGTTCATTTTACTTTTCTTATTGTAATGATGAAAGGCTTGGTCATATGACCTAAAAATTACGCTTTTTATTACTTCCGAACATTATTTTTTCTTAAATATATGTTATAATGTTCCAGGCTAATGTACTTTACCGGAAATTTTACAACTGTCCTGCAAGTAAAATATATTCTTTTTTCGAGAAAAAGAGCGTTTCTTCGTCCCATGACGGAGCCGTTGAGCAAAAGAGGGTCGACCTGCTGTCTTAGTCGCCAATACGCCTGAATATGAGATTCTTATCGATCACTTTATGTTGCAGGAATAGAAAACACAACAGCCCTTGACCATTTATCTTTACTGCGTTCCTTCGTATTATACCTTTTACCCTTCATGTAATTGGTCTGCTTTATTTCACTTGCCTTTTAATGATTCTAAAACAGTCACTATTATTAAAAACTTTACCAATGTATATACTACTACCATGTTTTCTTTTAAAAACCTTTATTGTGAAAATGTCATTATACAAATACGAGCCTATAACCACGTGGGCCTGCCACAGAGCAAACTGTAATCGTATATGATGAATAGACATTTACACTGTAGAGGAACGTAACGGGCGGGCCATTAGGTTGCAAGAACTAAGGTGTCTAACAGTTACGGAATCGGTGGACGTACATTTTATAATTAAAATACGACAGGGCCAGTTACAATAAAATTATCTAGATATACATTTGCGGGCAAGTACCATGGGTGACGTTAATTCGAACTTTCAACAGTACAGTAATCAATAACACATCAGAACTTAATATCAATAGGGATGTCGAAATAGTCAATCAATTCTCGTCCCCGCCCGCCATGTGCTTCAAAACTGCATACGTATCTCGTGATTTCAAGGTTCTGCAACCAGTACACAACAAGGAGTTACGAGTCCCATTTATTCCGGCGCCATTTTGGGCGAGGACGGGCAGGTCCAGGATATAGTCAAAATGTCTCTACCAACCATCGACTATGATGATGTTCATATGCTGTATTTATTAGAGTAACACTCATCTGTCCACATGAAATTAATTTGCCACAATCTAAACATGTCATTTTAATCTTTCCAAAGTTCTTCTAAATATTTGGGACCGTTTCCCTTGCCTCTGAAGCTCTCAGTGCCACTTCTTTGATGAACGTACTAGCAGGTCAGGGGTTCTCCTCCAAATCTCTCTTTTATGCAGCACTATAATTAATTGGTGCCACCTCTCCATATGACGATGCATGGTATAGTTACCACAACTATATTTTTTTTCGGTTCCTCTGGAGAGTTCATCGTGGCAGATGAAGCGTGTAACGTACCGGGCATTTACCTTTTTTTGCATGTACAGGAAAGGAAAAAAAAATCGAGCGTCCGAGTTCTAAGGTGTCCCAGGGCCATTTTAGTGGACCAGGCCCAAATCCAAAGAACAGGCCGCCATTTTGAGAGTCCTCTTGCAGCCGCCTGTCGCTGTAGCATCAAGAGCAGCCGAAACTCAGCTGAATGGCAACTGAAACGGTAAAGGGGCGCCCCACTACAGCAGACGAGCCTCCACCTAGGAAGGCCCATTCACGCCGGCTCCCCCCCCCTTCGGGCACCCCACGCCGTTATTCGGAGCAGTATTGTAGGATGGCCACACCAGTGCGGCAACTTGCTAGACATCACCTCGGTGGTAACCGAATCTCAACGCCTTGTGGTGTCTTCTATTCAAAAAACATTGTTATGCTGCCTTCGACCTATTCGCCGCAAGTGCGCACACAACTCAACTGCATAGCTTGCTAGACACCACCTCGGTGCCATCCGGATCTTGGAATGTCAGCACCTTTTGGTGTCTTCTCTTCAGAAAATATTGTTGCGCTGCCTTTGGCCCCATTCGCACATCAGTCCGCTACTGACGCCATCTCACAGGCTAATGGGGCGCCCCACGCCGACTTTCAGCATTGTAGAATGACCACACCAGTACAGCAACTTGCTAGACATCACCTCGGTGCCATCCGTATCTCGGCGCCCCACTGCAGATGAAGTGCCTCTCAACTATGAAACCACCACGGTGACATCCGGATCTTGGCGCGTTGTGCTGCCTTCGGCCTATTCGCACATCGGTCCGCTACTGACGCCATCTCACAGGCTAATGGGGCGACCCACGCCGAGTTTCAGCATTGTAGGATGACCACACCAGTACAGCAACTTGCTAGACATCACCTCGGTGCCATCCGAATCTTGGCATCTCAACGCCTAGTGGTATCTTCCATACAAAAAATATTGTTACGCTGCCTTTGGCCCCATTCGCACATCAGTCCGCAACTTAGACATCACCTCGGTGCCATCCGGATCTTGGCATCTCAGCGCCTTGTGGTGTCAGTCAGAAAATATTGTTGCGCTGCCTTTGGCCCCACTCGCACATTGGTCTGCTACTGACGCCATCTCACAGGCCAACGGGGCGCCCCACGCCGACTTTCAACATTTCAGGATGGCCACAGAAGTGCGACAACTTACTAGACACCACCTCGGTGCCATCCGGATCTTGGCGCGTTGTGCTGCCTTCGGCCTATTCGCACATCGGTCCGCTACTGACGCCATCTCACAGGCCAACGGGGCGCCCCACGCCGACTTTCAGCATTGTTGGATGGCCACACCAGTGCGGCAACTTACTAGACACCACCTCGGTGCCATCTGGATCTTGGCGCGTTGTGCTGCCTTCGGCCTATTCGCACATCGGTCCGCTACTGACGCAAACTCACAGGCCAACGGGGCGCCCCACGCCGACTTTCAGCATTGTAGGATGGCCACACCAGTGCTGCAACTTGCTGGACACCACCTCGGTGCCATCCGGATCTTGGCGCGTTGTATTGCCTTCGGCCTATTCGCACATCGGTCCGCTACTGACGCCGCCTCACGTACCAACGTATTTTCTCCGCATTTTATACCCTATGCCGCATAACAGGTCATGTGACTTGTTTATAAAACTTTTCATTGGTTCATTTTACTTTTGGTGTCCTAATGATGGAAGGCTTGATCATATGACCTAAAAACAACACTTTTCATTGGATGAAAACTTTTTTTTTTTCCCAAACGATGAAAGCCCCACCTTGTTTCTGGATGTTTCAGACTGAAGCTGGCGTCAGCATGAGAGCACCACCATCTCGTAGCTCCGTCGTGGTCATTCCGCGAGCAATCATGGCAGCCGCTCCCCACCAGAAGCCTGCAGGAGTCGGGGCCCCCAAAACTTTTGATGAATTCTCAAGGCGGAGGGGACGCTTTCGAGAATGGGGTCCAAGACCTAGCAGACAAGCGTCCGATTTCCAAGGTGTCCCAGGGCCATTTCAGTGGACCAGGCCCAAAAAGGAAAGAGCCTGCCGCCATTTTGAGAGTCCTGTGACAGCCGCCTATCGCTGCACCGCAAGAGTGGGCGCAAATCAGCTGAATTGCGGCTTTTGACACAGTGGACCAAAAACGGACGGAATGGCAACTGAAACGGTAAAGGGGCGCCCCACTACAACAGATGACACTCCACCTGGAGAGGCCCGTTCACGCCGCCTCCCCCGGGGCGCCCCACGCCGTTATTCGGAGCAGCATTGTAGGATACACAAACCAGTGCGGCAACTTACTGGACATCACCTTGGTGCCATCGTTCTGCTGCCTTGGAACTATTCGCACAACAGTTTGCTACTGATGACCCACCCCCCGCGACGCCCCACGCCGTTATTTGCTGGGTGGCAAC
The DNA here is from genome assembly GCF_964261635.1 of Lissotriton helveticus. Lineage (NCBI taxonomy): Eukaryota > Metazoa > Chordata > Amphibia > Caudata > Salamandridae > Lissotriton > Lissotriton helveticus. The sequence goes on from NC_136063.1 coordinate 947,219,453, forward strand.
TTACTAGACATCACTTTCGTGTCATCTAGATTTCGGCGCGTTCTGCTGCCTTGGAACTATTCGCACAACAGTTTGCTACTGATGACCCACCCCCCGCGACGCCCCACGCCGGAAATCTGGACGTTGTGCTGCGTTGGGACTATTCGCACAGCCGACCGCTACTTCGTTGTTTTTCCCTAAAAATGTTTATATGTTATTACTATTTTTGTTTTCTTGTATATATTTATAAATTATTAAAGTTTTATAATCTTACTACTTTGTCGGAGTGCTATATATTTTTAATGTGACACATAGTTGTAAAAACTTTGATGTACAAAGAGTCATCCCTGGAATCTTCCGCTTCACGCTCGGTCCCCTCCCCAATCACAATACAGGATGGTTTTCAGATAATAGCAACGCTTCTGCTGTGACGGATCTCATCGAGTGTGGGCCTTGATCTACTATAACTCCTTTGAAGAGGGGTGATTCTTTACAGCTGTGGCCATAAACTACATCTGCAGGGCTAGCTGATAGCCTAGGACCGGCCTGGACAATCGGACACAGAGGAAAAGGAGTGTCAGAGGGTGCGGTAGTGAATAGGGCGAAAGGGAGGTGTCGGGCGGGCACAGGGTGTGATTCTCAGGGAAGAGCAGCGCAGATGGGGGGAGGTTTATTACCCATGCATAAGACAGAGAGCGGGGGTGACCACTGCCTGGGTGAGATGCTTGCGAGGGTGGGGAGCCATGCTAAGGATCGACAGCGTGCACAGAGTGGGTCTGGTCAAGGCATCTAAAATGGCTGCCGTGCACGACAAAAGTGTGGCATTTGAAAAAAGACAAGATGGCGCAGACAATGTTTTTCAACACTTCCTGATTTCCTTCGAATCGAACGTTAACAGACGTTGGGGCATATTACCAAAGTTAAGCGATATTTATCCCTAACGATGCATTGCAAAGATTTTTTTACCGTCAGAAATTATCGCAGATAAACCTTGCTATTATCAAGGTTTATCGCAAATACGATAAAAAACGACCGCAATGCATTAATATCGCTGAAAACTCAGCGATATTCATGCATTACCGAGCTAATGCTCTTAGCCATGTTATCCACCTCCCATTGGATAACATGGCTAAGAACTGCTCAGGGCAGCTGTTACTTTTTGGAGATATTCGCGCTTATCTCGAATATTTCCAAAAGTTGATAATAGGAGATAGCGATGTTAGCGACTGTTTCCAGTCGCTAACATCTTGGCATGCCCACTTTGCATGTCATTAGTGATAAATATCACTCACATGCAAAGTGGGGCCCAAGATGGTCGCTATCTCCTACTAGCCGTCGCTAACTGGTGTTAGCAACAGCTAGGTAATACAGATATAATTTTATCAAAATTGTCAAAAAATTGACTGGTGCTAACTCGATCCCTCCTCCCCCGGCACTTGATGGCACTCAGTGTCAGTCCTTAGCGGATTACTTCATAGATAAAGTTGATCTTATCTATGAAAATTTCACTACACCTCCAGGTACTATGTACACTGCCCTTGACATAGTCCAAAAATTGGAAAACAATGACACTGATGCAGTAGTCACTACTTGGCAGCCCTTAGACGCCATTTCTTTCCTCTCCTGTTTAAATAGTGTGAGATCGGGCTCCCCACAGGACGCTCTCCCGGCCAAAATATTAAAACAATTAGACCCCCTCACTCATCCCCCCATCATTAAATTACTCAACGCTTCTCTGAGCGAGGCCCATGTCCCACAACCTTGGAAACACGCCATGGTTGTACCGTTATTAAAAAAACAGGGTGCAGATCCTTCAAATCCTGCTAACTTTCGCCCTATATCCTTGTTGCCAATTTTCTCAAAGATATTGGAGAGACATATAAATTCTCAGCTCTCCAAACTGGTTGAAAACACTGGATTTCTCCATCCTTCTCAGTCGGGCTTTCGGCCTAGGCACTCAACCGAGACAGCCCTCCTGGGGGTGACAGAGAGTCTTAGGCACGGTGTCGATCAGGGAAACACCATGGCGCTCATCCTGCTGGATTTGAGCGCAGCTTTCGACACCGTGTCACATTCCATCCTCATTGACTCTCTGAAATCTCTAGGTGTGGCAGGCCAGGCCTTGGCCTGGCTGGCGTCTTTCCTTAGTGACCGAAGCTTCCAAGTGTTTTCTTCTAAAGCTGCCTCCGCCATTTGTCCTTCCACCCGCGGCGTCCCCCAGGGCTCAATTCTTAGCCCTTTATTATTTAATATTTATGTTAAACCCTTGGCAACCATAGTCGAACAAGCTGGGCTAACCCTGTTTTCCTACGCAGATGACACCCAGATTGTCTTCTCCTTGTCAGGGAGAGACGTAAACAACATCTCCGCACTCAAGTCGGGCCTCACTCTTGTGGCCGACTGGATGCGGAGAAATTGTCTCAAGCTGAATGGGGAGAAGACCGAGGTGGTCATTCTGGGACAGAACAAACATCTTTGGGGTCCTCGCCATTGGCCCATCGAACTGGGAAATGCGCCTACACCATCTACTGCAGTTCGCAACCTGGGCGTCATTATTGACGACAGGCTAACTATGAGACAACAGGCTACTAAGGTCTCAGCCATCTGCTTTTCAACCTTGCGATGGCTTCACAAGATTTTGTGGATGCTCCCCCTCTCCTCTCGCAGAACTGTAGTCCAGGCACTTGTAACATCACGCCTGGACTATGGCAACATTCTCTATTTGGGCGCAGATAAAGCCACTATACATGTGCTGCAGGTGGTGCAAAATGCGGCCGCGCGCCTGCTAAAGAATGTCCCCAGACGCACCTCAGCCACTGCCGCTTTGCGTGACCTCCATTGGTTGAGCATCCCAGAACGCGTTAAATTCAAGGCACTCTGCTATATGTTCAAGGCTAAGCAGGGTAGCGCCCCAGTATATGTTCAGGGGCTGGTAAAACCCTATAGACCCCTGCGCTCATTAAGGTCATCGGACATTGGCAATTTCACAGTACCAAGATGGAAGCTGGCAAAAATGGGAGGCCGCTCCTTTTCCACTCTTGGTCCTAAATACTGGAACTCCCTCCCATTGGCATTAAAATCTGAGACCAACTTACTCCGCTTCCGTAAGGCTTTGAAGACCCTGCTCTTTACTAAGCGTGACCAATAGTCGGCAGAGGCCTTAAGTCAAGGTGACATTCTCTTTTCTTCTACAGTCTATCCCTGGCGCCGGGAAACCCATTGTGGGTAGCTGTGCGCGGTACAAGCTTAAATAAATAAATAAATCTCCGCGAAGCGGAGCGCTGTTACAGATATATATCTTGTTTTTGAACGTTAATTTCTCAAAATGCACTGAAGCACATATATTGAGACCTAGCAAAGGCACATCGGGCTACCAGTCCCTAATATTTTACCAAGTTTCGTGCAAATCCATTCAGCCGTTCGATTATTATTATTATTTTTTTTTTTTGCCCCGCGGGGCCCTTTTAAAACCTCCACATCAAACCTAGGGGGTCAGCGAGGATCTACTATGCCCCCTTATGGTCATTTGCCCCTTCGCTTTGGCCTCCTCTTGTCTCTCGATCCTACCGAGAGACAAGATGGCGGCCGCTACGTACTGTTTGGAATGTTTACAGACACCGGAGAGCCAATCAGCTTCGCTTCGCAAAGCTCCGTAACGCGAAAAGTACGCGAAGCGGTGCGCTGTTACAGATATATATCTTTTTTTGAACGTTAATTTCTCAAAATCCACTGAAGCACATATATTGAGACCTACCAAAGGCACATCGGGCTACCAGTCCCTACAATTTTGCCAAGTTTCGTGCAAATCCATTCAGCCGTTCGATTATTATTATATTTTTTTTTTTTTGCCCCGCGGGGCCCTTTTAAAACCTCCACATCAAACCTAGGGGGTCAGCGAGGATCTACTATTCCCCCTTATGGTCATTTGCCCCTTCGCTTTGGCCTCCTCTTGTCTCTCGATCCTACCGAGAGACAAGATGGCGGCCGCTACGGACTGTTTGGAATGTTGACAGACGCCGGAGAACCAATCAGCTTCGCTTCACAAAGCTCCATTGCGCGAAAAGTACGCGTCCTGGAGCGCTGCCCGGTCCGCTGTTACAGATATATATCTTTTTTTAAACGTTAATTTCTCAAAATCCACTGTAGCACATATATTGAGACCTACAAAAGGCACATCGGGCTACCAGTCCCTACAATTTTGGCAAGTTTCGTGCAAATCCATTCAGCCGTTCGGGCTAAAAGTGAGGCCAACCGCCCTATGGAAAACTCAATGTTAAAAACACGTTTTGGGACCCCCCTTTTTTCTCGACCCCCCTGGACGAACCCCCCCCCAATTTTCAGGGGCTGCTCAGAAACAAAATGTGCCATTTTCCTGAAAATTTCAGCCAATTCCGTCCACAAACGCCAAAGTTATTAGACATAGAATTTTCAAAAAACCCATAGAGAAAAAATCCTAACTATATATACCTACTGGCGACCGCCAGTAGGTAATATATATATATATATATATATATATATATATATATATATATATATATATATATATATATAGATATAGATATATGTAAGATATGTATATTACTTGTGTGTGTCTGTTTATATATATATATATATATATATATATATATTTATCGATATATATACAAACACACACACAGTAGACAGACAGATGAATTACAGACAATGTGCAATACCATGAAACCATTCCTCTATTTTGTTCAAAGCAAATCTACATAAAAAATGCAGAACATTTAAAAATATGGAATGGATTTCCTCAAGCTGTGCTTGTTCATTACGTTTTTAATGTCAATTGTTATTGCAATTAAAAGCGCATACCCCCCTTTACCCTGTTTGCAATTTAAGTATTGCATTATTGTTTTTTCCAATTTTTAAAAGGTATCCAGCTAATTCCCTTTCATAGAATTTCTAAAGCAAGTCTTTTGCCTAATTGCTTTCACTTCCCCGATCAGGTCCATTTTGAGCTCCTCTGGTGCAAGATTCCAAGAACAAGCAAAGGCTGTTAAACAGTAAATTGAAACTTATAAAACAACAGGTCGCTTTTCAAATTTCCGAAGAGCGGCACAAAAAAGAATGTTGACCCAGCAGACTGAACAGATTGCCCAACGAATTTAGCAATCAGTTCCACCTACAACTCAATACACTCATGTTCCCACAAAACCTCCACAACCAAACGGGGATTGGCTGTCTACTCTCACAAATTATTTGGTTGCCACAGTGGGGAAATAAACGCTCACGGAATACAGGTAAAGATATGGGTGTTGTGGTGGTATAACTTTAATTAAATACGGCCTCAAGCATGAGTAAAGGGTCGACACTGTGGAGTGTAATCAGGAATTGATATAATAATCACATATGTACTGGAAGCGGGCTGCACTGTTATGTTTATATTTGTAATTTGTCTGACTGCTCCTGAAATAGTAAAACCCTATAAAAAGAGTGACAAAAAAAATTGAGCGGCCGGTGGGCTTGAAGGAAACACTGCGTGAGAGCTCACCTCTATCCAGTGTTTGATGTAACAATTCTTGGGCCTCATTTATGAGGCTGTGCGTCACTTTTCCGCCTCCGGTGCGTCACTTTTTGTGACGCACCAGTGGCGTAAAAAATGCGCCTTGTTGCGCCATATTTACAAAGAGACGCATCTAGGTAGATGAGTCACTTTGTAAACCCCCTTGCATACATTATACCTGCGCCAGGTATAATGTATGCAAGGGGGGCGTTTTGACACAAGAAAGGGACATGGAAGTGACGCAGTGAAATCTACAAGATTTCACTGCGCCATTTCTTGGCCGCTAATGCGTCAAAATCTTACGCCTCCTTCATGGCAGGCGTAAGACTGACGCAGGCATTAACAACATGGGACTTGCCCATGTGAACGTACACATTGCTGGAGTTCCGTCACTTTTGTGAAACACTCCAGCAATGCGTCACTTTTGCGCCTACAGATACGTCAGAAATTCTGACGTATCTGTAACTCCTTGCGACATGATGTGTCATATTATAAATATGACGCATCAAGCATGTCGCAAGGAGTGCGCACTGAGAAGTGACGCATCGCTGCTTTCACGCAGCGATGCGTCATTTCTCATAAATGGGGCCCCTTGTCTTTATTGGTAGCCTTTGTCAACATATATTTGTTTTCACTGAATGATAATGAACACTTCCAGCATTATAGCCTGCTTTATGTGTCTCCTTCTTCGCAGGTATGTGGCTTCTGTTTTGTCCCGTTCCTTTCGGGTTTAACCTTCTCAGTTTGCACATGCCCGACTGATGTCTGATGCTCCAAATAGCACTCTTTTGAAGTGATTTGTAGTTTTATTTGGAAGCTGACATTTGTTTAATCACATGCCTATTCCAGCAGCTCTGGCTCCGCTGGTGGTTGTACTGTATTTAGGATTCAACATTCTGAAAACTGGATGTCCTAGGATCTCGAGCACTCTAAATCAATAAGTGTTACATGGCCCTAAAGTGGTGTGGTAGTGGTGTCACGGATCCGAATTTAACTATGGTCAATTGGTCACCACTCTCTCTTAGGACAGTAAAGCAGCCATAATTAGGATGCAGTGGGCCCCTCGTGCTCCTACCCCCTAGTGCCACTGGAACTACTGAACTATACTCCTGTGGCATAGATTTCAGCTGGGGCATGACTAAGTGTCAACGATTCTCCATGCCTTATTGAAAAAAGTATTAACACGGATCTGTTGTCAAATCTCACTATATACAAACCCACAGAGTTCAGATGATTCCAGAATATTTTAATTCCCAAATCTCTTTGAAGTCAACTAACACTTTAACTTTGCAAAAAGTTCCACCTGTGTTAAATATCCCCTCAAGTAATTACACCACATTGTGCTTTCAAACTACCAGAGAAGTATCAAAAGAGTCTCATTATTGAGCAATACTAAGACACATACGTTGTTGGTCCATGTGGACCACTGCTAGTTCCTCCTCCAATAAGATCCACCCATTATATACTAGGCAGAAGTGATGGATGGACATTCTACAAGTTTGGCACTGGGGTGTCCAATGCTAATACAGTCACATCCTCCCTGTGATCACCCACTGAAAGACAGTATCAACATTATGATGTTAATGGCAAGAGAGTGAACACTTCTTTAAAGAAGACCACCATTTTACAGATCTACATTTAGGCAGTGGTTACAGAGGGATTTTATAAGGCCTGCCGGGATATGGGCTTGCCTCTTTTTAAATTGCCCACTCTCACAGAAGATACAAAAGACCCGCCTCCACAGGGGAGTAACATGGTAAAGCTGACTTTGGTTGAAATAGCCAGGATGTCGGGGAACTGACCTCCCGCACCTGTAGTTGGTTTGGCTTATGGTGCTTGCACACTATATAAGAAGGGAATAGGGTTTGGTATGTATAATTGCAGGCTTGGAATTTAGTTGGGTGTGTTGTAATCAAGCGCCATGCCTTAAGAATGCTGCTTAGCTTTCTTGCATAATAATAAAGTATCTATTATTTTCATTCATGGCCCGCTTGCACTTTAGAATCAAGGAAGAAACACGGTGCATTTTTTAACAGAGAGCACTTGAGGCAGCATTTATTGATATGGCTGTGTGATCCATATCAAAGCCTGTTGGTTGAAGATAACATCATGTTTCATAAAATGGCAGTGCATGCTATATCCCTCATCCCACCGCTATGTCAGCTAAGCACTGTAAAAGGGTAATATATGATTTATGTAGTATTTGGTATATACTCTGCATATGCACATCTTTTTACACAGGAGCCTTCAACCAGATCAAAGATGGAGGCAAAACAATGGGCGTTGGGCCATAAGGGCTGTGGTCAAGAACACATACTTCAGAAGAGTTCTGATTGAAAACTGAACTGTTTCGTCTTTCTTTCAATTGAGCCTCCTGTATTTGGGAACTGCGATGAACAATGTTAGACCAACCTCCATTACCAAAGGATCTGATGCTACCTCATGTTCAGACTCTGTTATTCCTAGTAGCGAGCTGACGTAATCAAAAGGCGAAATGTAGTGGTGCATAAACTTCTTAATGAATAAATAAACATATAAATAAATAAGTGTATCATTTGTAAACATCAAAGAGATAAAGAGCTTGATTTATAAGTCGGTGGATGGGTTACTCTGCCATAACCGTGATGGATAATTGTTGAACTACAAGTGACATTGGATATAATGTACTTGTAATATGGCAGATGGACATTCATCCCGTTTGTCACGGAGGAATCCTTCTGCCAAATTCTAAATCACCCCAAAGATACCGAATTACTCTCCTGTATTCATACCTTTATACCAAATATGTGCCCCCTGAATATCAATCAGAATATCATGGTGTAAGAATATTGAGGACAAAATATTGAAACCAAAATATCGACAATATACATATATTCATGGTAAGTAGATGTGGAGTTATGAGTAATAAACTTATACTTTCCCCATATGCACTTATCTTTTGGTATTTTGGTCTTCAATATTTGTTCCATGGCATTCTTATATCATGATATGTATATCCTCGATATTCAAGAATACAAGCTACACCAAAGATTCAAGCAGTGAAATGGGCATGAAAGCATCACTGTATTGTTACCTTTAGTTGATTCTTTTATTAAAGTAAAATCTGTGCACATGCGATTTGCAAACTGAAACGGTTTATTATTGGAAAACAAATTAATGTTATGTGAATCCCAGTTTTGATCAACCAGAGGGGCGCCCATCAAGCCATGTTGGAGAGAGCTCTGCAAGCAAAGGCACAGATTTATAGAGGTTTACACACAAACTTCCATTGATGATCATATTACTTTTCAAAACAAAGGGAATACACAGGTGTATATGTCTGAGATCATGAGAATGGAAGTAGATTATCTTCACCTAGTTACAGGAATGTACATTTTTTCACATGAGCAAGCTGGAATTCATTTTGCAACTTGGGAGCCAAAACGTGAACCCCTCCTTTAGGCATGTTTAGCATGACTCAGAAAACATGACTGAGCCAGTTATGGTATTGCAATAAAATGCCTTTTTGTAGGATGACCCCCATTTTTTTGGACGGATGCAGTTGATTATTTGACTCTGTGCACTTGGACTCTGCTACCCAAGCCATAGAGCATGAGCTCTGACCCATAAAACATGTTAAGTTTGGTTATAATCCTTATTGCCACATTTAAGTTTCTTATAAGTCCCTGTTACATATTGAAATATGTACCCAGGGCCTGTGAGTTAAATGACTTTAGGAGGCGGCAGCACACATTGCTCCATTACTAAAGTGACAATGCAAAGGATCCCTCCTAGTCTGCCCCTGCAGCCTGGATGTACAGTTTTAACACTGCTAATTCGACCTGGCAAAATAAAACTTTTACAACATTTAAATCTTCTTTTTTAATGTTTTTAAGTCATCCCTAAGGTACAGCCTACATGCCCATAGGCATACTGTAAAAAGTAGGACATATGTTTTACATATCCTTACGGTGAAAACCTTCAAAAGTCTTTTTACTGTGGTAAGGGTGGCTCTCCAATAGGAAAATACTGGGTTACATCCTCACACCTTAGAATGCCAAACTTCAATTTGGGAGTAGATAGAAAAATGTATAAAATACAATTTTATCAATAATTAAAAATCCAAATGGATTGCATAGTCAGATTTCATATTACTGATTTGAAAATGACACTTTAAAAAAATTGTCATGCTCATGCCTTAGCTAAATGTGGCTTTCTGCCAGTGTTTATATTCACCTGTCTCTTGATGGTTCCCCGGCAGTGAGATGTGAATTGCTCCCTGACAGTGGACAAAGGGCTCGGTGCGGGGTGATATTTTTCCTCTCTGAGCAGGATGACCTGGGGCTTTGCCCAGTTCCTTCCTCAGCTACAAAGGATGCGTACCATGACACTGGCAGAAGTAACTCATACCCAGTCCTGCCTCCTTTTGTCCTTTTGTCTTCATAGCCAGCTTGTCTCAAAACCCAGTCGGAGAGGGAGGTATCCCTGAAATGATTTTGCATGACCGCAAGGGAGGGTTTATCCATTATCATAGCCGTACCTCTGTGTCTTCACAGGGAGCTCTGCACAGCATAAGAAAGGTTCCGCCATTGTGGTTTTAGGTATAAAGAGGCACTTTAGGATAGTTTGTGGTAATAGCACAGGAAGAACTCCAAAAAGGGGTAGGGTCACTACTGGAACTACTACCCCATTGGTTAGGGAGAGATCAGAAGTTTTCCCACCACAGGCTTGCACTGGGAATAACTGTGGCACTCCCAGCACCCTCTTAAGAAAACCTCTGGATGTGTGGAAGATAGAAGAAGGACTTCACCTGCTGCACATTGCCTTGCGACCCTTACAGGTGAGTAGTGCACTCCATAAATCCCTGATTAATTGATTGATTGTTGAGATCTGTGAGAAGAACCCTAAGGACTGCACCTGCTCCCAGGACTGAGAAGTGGACTCCAAAGGTCAGTTTGTCGTGTTTTGGCAGCTCCTGAGTTAGCGTTTAGCACAACTACACGGTCTTTTCTGTTAACTTGACCACAACGAACGGGGGCCATTTTGAATCCCTCTGACTTCCGTTTCCTATGAAACACGCTGCCTCGTGGTCAGTGTGCCCTTTCGTCCTTTCTCGATACCCATGGTCACTAGTCTGCTCGGCAACAGGCTATTTTTAGTACTGGTCAAGCGCACATGCGCATTACGCACCAATTGGTCACTCTTTAGGAATGTTCACACTAACTGACCAGTGCTGTTGAAACTCCTCCCACATGTTGGCTGTGTTCCAAAAATGACCTTATATGTACCTAAAATGTGTAACTTGTACCCGCCTATCTTTTTATTGCTATTAAACTGTATAAAAGGGGTCGCGCATCGATGTTCGGTGTGCTACTTCTTACATTACCGAAGGGTGCTGTGGGAATGTATCACCACCCCATGGGGTCTTAATAAACTTGTCTTTTACCTTTTCCAGTGTCCGTGCCAACTTCTATACTAAAGCGTTCGAGAGTTTAACAAAGTATGTAGGCCTGATTTGAACCCAACACCACAAATTGGCGACCACGAAGGGACTCATCGGCGACTCGGATGCCCGAAGGAGAGGTCGTGACGAAGGTCAGGAAACTCGCCATGGACGCGTACGCTGCCACTGAGTGACCCGAGTCTCGGCACCCACGGTGTGTTTTCCCGTCCTTCCGATCTGACCTTCCAGGTGGCGCCGGTCTTCGACTGAGATTCTGATCTTGGATTGTCGTGATGTGCCGTTTTGGCTGATTTGACCACAGAACTTGGCAGTTGGACTTTGGACGTTTGAAAAGAAAATTGGTAAGCTTTTGATTGGTGAGGTAGTCTACTGACACTTACTGTGGCTTTTTGAAACTTTGAATTTGAATTTGAATTTGTTAGCTAACGTTTTGAATCTTTGAATTTGAATTTGAATATGTGAAGTGCACCTCACATAGGCAGGCATGTAGGGATATTTCTCTGATTTATTTGATTTGAACGGTACACCGCGTTAGGTGTCATTTTTGTAGTATCGTGCTTTCATGGTACTTTTTGAAACATGCCTGTTTTTAGCACACTCCGTAGGATGTGCTGTTCTGAAAATGGTACCAATTATCGATTAAGTGAAAAACAGCCGGCTCCCCCAGAGGGGACTCCAAATCGTGAAATGTATGTCAAATTCGGTATTCCACCTATAATGTATAGTACATTATGGCATAAGTATACTAAAACTGATCATGAATTACAGTGGCCACTATATGGGTCGTTTGACCTTCGAAAGGTACAATATGTAGAGCAGTGTTTGTTTCAGCGAAGGTCTAGACAAGATATGTTTGATTGTGTGCGCATGTGGGAGAAAGAGGTGCGTGAACGAGCGAAGCGTGAGGAAGCCTTGGCGGAGAAAGTGCAGCGGAAGGCTACACATGACAAAGCTTTACAGCTACAGGAGAAGGAATTACAGGAAAAGAAAGAGAGGGAGAGACGAGAACGCAATTTACAGGTTAATGGTCAATTCCCTATCAGACGTCCTCTCTATCCAGTCCTTACTAATGAAACGGATGATTTTTCATTACTAGATCGTTGTCCGCCCCCGTACGTCGCACCAACGGCTCCGAGCGAGGAATCAGACGAGGATAGTGATCGAACACAGCGTACCAGGTTACATGCGGAACGAGCTGCGGAATTACGTTCATGTGCACGAAAACTAAATATTAATACTGTTACTGTTTCTGACGTTACTGAACAAATGGAACAGTGGCCTGATAAGGAACGACTGTATTTTTTAGATCATTTTGGAGATGAAGTTGTTGAGCGGTATAGAAAATATTCTCTCGAGGTAGAACCAAAGGAGATATCCAAGGGTCGTGAGTATTTTCGTAAAGGTCTTTTTGTTCTTTCAGATGCGGACGACTTCTTCAAGCGTTTGATTGAACTGCGTAATGAGGCGACACGACTACGGGAGTTGGAAAAGTCGAAGAGTTCGTCTACGTCCGGAGCGACGGGGATATCCAAAGAATGCCCTATTTTTGAAACAGATAAGATCGCTGCGATTAATGTTAGACCTATGCGAGAAGCTGCGCCGTTATATGTCCCTCATAAAGGGGATGGCACAGATGATGATAAAAGATCCAAAGACGCGAAAGGGTATTTTGTATATAATTGGGTTTATACGCCTTGGAATAGAGCAGATGTCATGGCGCTTAAGAACGCTTTACCTGATCCCCGTAAAAACCCTGCGGCTTTTTATGAAAATGTTGAAAGTGCAATTTCTTCATGTATCATGACGTTAGTTGATATTGATCTATTTTTCGGGTTGATATTGCCCCCTGATATGTGGAGAGTAATTCGTAGGTTTGATGACCTCACGACTCTCGGGGCCACTTGGAAAGATCTTGTTCAGGCTGATTTAGATAGAGAACCAGCATGTAAGCCGTGTCAATTAATATTAGACCTTCCAGGGGCCATACTAACAAAACTAAAGACTCTTGCTCCCGCTAAAAAGATTGATTGGACTATATTAGCCTCTTGTAAGCAGAAAGCGGATGAATCAGTTTCCGATTTTTTCTCTCGCTTCGAGGAAGCGTTCCATGATTACAGTGGTCAATTATTGACAGAAGATACTGGCAGGCATCTATTCGTTGATAAGTATGTAGCTAATCTCCTACCGGAGATTGCGAAACGATTAAAAGCGAGTGAAAGTTCATGGACCACAGCAACCCCTGCTTCTTTATTGACTATGGCTCAATATTATGAAAGACAGGAATTAGAGGCGAAAGAAAGTAGTGACAAGAAGGCGAAGGATTTGAAGACGAAGGTAATGTTAGCTCAGGTTCAGGCTACGAGAGGAAACAGTAGAGGAGGGCGAGGATCATACAGTAATGCTCCTCCCCCTCGTTCTGACATTTCTGTGAATCAATGTGCATACTGCAAACAGTTTGGGCATTGGATTGCAGACTGTCCGGTGTTTCGAGAGCAGCGTAATTTGAGGGGACGAGGAAGTGGGAGATCTAGGAATTATTATGGAGGGTCAAGAGGAGGTTATGGCACGAATGATCGTGGAGGATATGGAGCAAGGGGTCGTGGTCAGTCAGATTATAATACGTTTGATAATCGCAATCAATATCAGATAAATGAGGGTGGTCCTGCTGAACCACGGGATGAGCATTACGCATAGGATTGCGTAGGATGGGGTGTGGAATCGGTTGAGGTACCAGTTGATCAGAGGGGTCCATACATAGAAGCACATGTTCTGGGTTCTACTGATCAATTTCTGGTCGATACAGGAGCTACTCGTAGCGCTTTGTCCAAATACTTGGTTCCAAGGGCTCCCCTGTCTGGCGAGGTAATTACAGCAATAGGGTTCGATGGAACACCTACTTCTAGCCCATTGTCTCAACCAGTTGCATTTCATGTTGATAAATTTGCTGCCCCTTGTCCCTTTTTGCTGTCTCCAAATACACCAGATAATATTATTGGACTCGATATGTTAAAACACTTTCGAGCTACTATTCGCTGTGCCCCAGAAGGAGTGCGAGTTGTGTTGAATGAGAATTACCCAGACTTTGAGCGAGTGTGTTTTCTCCATGAATCTGAAGTATTGGCCTCCTTACCAAAAACGTTGTGGGCCACTTCTGACACGGATGTGGGGCAGATGTTAATCCCTCCAGTACGTATTACTGTAAAGGAGGGAGTGTCTCTACCACGTGTCCCACAGTATAAGATTTCCAGAGAAGGAGAACTTGCTTTGATGCACATTGTGAATGATTTAATTTCGGCAGGAGTAGTTGAGGAAGTCCCCTACAATGTTTGCAATAGCCCAATTTTACCGATCCTTAAAAGAGATACAGATGCTAAGGTTTACCGTTTCATTATTGATTTGAGGGAAATAAACAAGATAGTAGTGCCTCAGTACCCGGTGGTGTCTGACATCACCACGTTGCTTACGTTGGTTCCATCGACGGCAACTACTTTTACAGTCATCGATTTGAAGAACGCCTTCTTTTCGATCCCTGTACATCCTGACAGTCGATATCTATTCGGCTTTACATTAAATAATAAATCGTACAGATTCTGTCGAGTTCCTCAAGGCTATACTGAAAGTCCTAGCATTTATAGTCAGGCATTAAAAAGACAGCTTGATTCCTTTGACTTACAAGAGGGAGTGGTTCTCATTCAATATGTAGACGATATCTTACTTGCTGCAGACACGCCAGAACAATGTGAGAAGAGTACCTTTTCCTTGCTTTCCTTCCTGGCTAAACATAATCATAAAGTTTCGAAGAAAAAGCTACAATATTGTAGACCAAAGGTGACCTACCTCGGTCATCTTTTGTCTAAGGAGGGCCGTGCATTGACACCAGATCGAATTCAAGCAATCCTAGATACTCCAGTCCCTCGCACTCAGAAGGATATTCGCGCCTTTATAGGTTTGACGTCTTTTTGTAGGCAATGGATATTGGGTTTTTCGCATATTGTTAAACCATTGTTAGCATTGTTGTCTAAAGATATACCGATTCCCATTGAATGGACGGATGAATGTCAGAACGCTTTTGAACAATTGAGACAAGCTCTTTGTTCTGCACCAGTGTTAGGTACACCTGATTACACGAAGATTTTTACATTATATGTACACGAGAAGGATGGGTGTGCATTGTCAGTGTTAGTGCAGACACACGGAGACAAACAGAGGCCTTGTGCATACTTCTCGGCGGTACTCGACCCTGTGGCTCGAGGGTTGCCTGGATGTTTTCGAGCAGTTGCAGCAACAGCAGTTGCGATACGACAAAGTGAGGGAATAGTTTTGTCACACAAATTGTTGGTGCTAGTTCCCCATGCGGTAGATGCGTTACTGAATCAAACAAAAACGCAGCATCTAACCAGTGCCCGTTTGACAGGATATGAGCTAACGTTGTTGGCGCCGCACATCACACTAAAGCGATGTGCGACACTGACTCCTGCTACTTTACTGCCGGATCCTGTTGCTGAGACCCAGAAGGAAGAACAACATGATTGTGTTTTTCTGACTGAGGAACAGACAAAGGGTCGTATCGATTTACAGGATACGCCATTTCCAGATGTAGATGGGGAACTGTGGGTTGATGGATCGTGCGTGAGGTTACCAGATGGTACGACTTCCGCAGCTTATGCGATCACGACACTTAAGACCGTGGTAGAAGCAGCACGGATACCCCAAAAATCGGCTCAAGCGGCTGAGTTGATAGCCTTAACGAAGGCATGTGAGTTAAGTGCTGGACTATGTGTGAACATTTACACGGATAGTCGTTACGCTTTTGGAGTAGTGCATGATTTTGGCCTACTTTGGAAGGAACGAGGATTCCTGACTTCACACGGAGTACACATCATGCATGGAGAATTGGTACGCGATCTCCTTAATGCACTGTTATGCCCAGAGAAAGTTGCAATAGTCAAGTGCAGTGCACACAAAAAGGTGACGGACAAAATAGGGCAAGGCAATGCTTTCGCAGACCGCATTGCGAGAGAGACCGCTATGCTGCAAAATAATTTCCCCATGTATGTGGTGAAGTCACAAGCTGAGCGGTGGCATGATGCTAGAGAAGAAATACTAGATATACAGAAGTCAGCATCAGAGGCAGAACTTGTGAAATGGGCCACTGAAGGAGTATTAGATGATGAGGGTTGCTGGCGTAGTAAAGATATGGAGAGATGGAAACTACCCATGGCCTATTTACAAACAATGGTGCAAATGACACACGGGCTGGCACACATTGGAGCTCTCGCAATTACTAAATTGCTTACACGAGTTTGGGAAAATGCTGACATTGCTAGCACGGCTAAGAGAGTAGTGCAGACCTGTCTGATATGCTTGCAGCACAATCCTGGACAAGGGACTCATACTCCTAAAGGTGGGTTTGTTCCACCTACTGCACCATTCGAAGTACTACAAATGGATTACATCCAGCTGGAGCGATGTAATAATCTCAAGTATGTCCTAGTAGTGGTGTGTGCCTTCAGCAAATGGATTGAGGCTTACCCTACGAAAGACAATACAGCATTGACAACAGCTAAGGTGTTACTGAAGGAATACTTCCCGCGCTACGGAGTTTGTAAACTTATGTGGAGTGATAATGGCCCTCATTTCATTGGGAAAGTAGTGGAATATGTCCTGAAAGGATTGGGAATCAAACAACGATTCCATGCTGTCTTTCATCCGCAATCAGCAGGTTTAGTAGAACGATACAATGCAACTCTGAAGCTGAAGTTAGCAAAGATAGTGGCATCTACATCTCTGAAATGGCCGGACGCTTTGCCTCTGGCATTGCTGTCCATTCGATCAGTGCCACATTCTCGATCTGGCCTCACACCCTACGAAGTGGTGTTTGGAAGGCCTATGAATATTTGGGGAGTTCCAAAACCTCGTTTGATACATGATATGCCTTGTATAATGATGAACGATTATCTGGCACGATTGACAAATGATTTGCTTTCTATTCATCAACAGGTTCGAGAGGCGCTCCCTGATAACTCCACTGGTGAGGCTCACGATCTCCGCCCTGGAGACCACGTGATGGTCAAAGTATTTGAGCGATCCAGCAGTTTGGAACCGAGATGGCATGGCCCTGAGCAAGTGCTGCTGGCTACGCGAACTGCTGTCAGAGTCACCAACAAGAAGCGGTGGATACATTCAACGCATTGCCGACGTGTCTCTCCGGATCTGGTGAGCCCTGTGGTGCTATCCGACTACAGAAAGATTTTGGATACAGAAAAGAGCCCAGCTGTCACGCCTGATGAATTGGAGGGAGCCTTCCCGGACCACGTTGTTTCTGATAAAGTGAAGTACAATCTACGCCCCAGGAAATAAGATTCCTTTTGTGTTTTTGAAACTGGTTGGTAACCGCTCTGAGGTTTGTGAAACGGAAGCCGGGAATATCAAGGGGGGGGGATCAGTTCTGCCCAGTGTAGCGACACCCGTCTTGAATCCCGGAGAACAAATCAACGGCAGCCTCGGTTCAGAACCATCGTTTTATTTTTTCTCGCTTAGTGTTGCTTGTGAAGAGTATTGTCTTGTGAACTATGGCATCTCCTTCGACACAAAAAGGGAGAATTCTTGGTGCTGTTTTGTTTGTCTTGACCGTAGTGGTGATCGCAGTATTAGCCTGGACTATAGAACTGTTGTTTCCTGTACGAGAACATTTACTGCCCACCACTCCAAGTCCGTCTGAACATTTTCATTTCACTCTGCCTTTTCACGAAGAAAGACATAGGCAGACTTATTTGAATAACAGCTTTATTAAGATTCTGCATCATACTCATAACATGACCAACACGTCCAATTGTTGGGTATGTGGGATGTTGCCCGGACATCAGAAGAAGGGAGGAACACCACTCATTCCTCTCCCGTTTTCTCATAATGGTTCTTGTCATGCTTGGTACACTCTTCTTTTTACTCTGCGATGGCCAACGAAAGGTGGACTACTTTTTCGGTTGAATAAAATATGTTATAACGACAAAGACGGCTATCCACATGCTGAAGGAACTAAATTTGAATGGGAAGAGTACCGTCCGGACAATGTTTCTACACCTCGTGTATATACGAATCAAAGACTTATAAATGTGACGAGCTCGCATATGATAACAGTCATTGATACAAAAGCAGATTTGTGTATTAGAAATAAAGGTACAATCCCTGTAGGCCGCAGTGAATGTAATATTACACTTACCTTTGATACACCAACTGGAATTGCATTTGTAGCTTCACGTAACACATATTTCATTTGTGGAAATAAGGGATACCATCGTCTACCATTGGGTTGGTTAGGAACGTGTTATATAGCTTTTGTATTACCACCTGTATTTATTGCTCCTCCCATGTACCACAATGATTACGTTCTGTACCATGATTTCATACTGAACAGGGTCAAGCGAACAATAGATTTTGATGAAATAGACCAGACTGATACCACATTACAACAATATGTAGATTTCAATTTGGGGTTATTTTCATTCGTAGGAGCTGCACTGAATAGCAGGAAGATAAGGCGGCTTACACGTGTGGTGGAAGCCGTCGCTAATGAAACTGCCTCCGCTTTAGGGAATATTACTGAGGAATTGCAAATTACCAGAATTGTGGCGCTCCAGAATCGAATGGTTCTAGATGTGATATTAGCTGATAGAGGTGGAGCATGTCGCGTCATCGGAAGTAGTTGTTGCGTTTACGTACCAGATAACTCACCTTCTGTATATGATTCGATTACAAAATTACATAAAATAGCTGCTGAGATCCACCCAGAGAATGGAACATGGACCTTTTCTGGTTGGTTCTGGACCCTGCTTAGTACTTGGGGTTGGAAATTATTAACGATTCTCTGTGTTTTTATTGGAGTACTATTTTTTCTTTGTCTATGTATTCAATGTGGCCCTACATTATGTTCTGTATGTATCACAGCCTGTATTCCGTCCAAACGAACTTTTGTTAAGCAAGAGCAACTGATCAATGATGAAGTATTGAAAATAATGGCTATTAACATTGAGGATGAACATTCTGACTACGTCCACTATGAGGTAGCTTTTGCTAAACGCTAAAAGGGCCGTCTGTCGTGTTTTGGCAGCTCCTGAGTTAGCGTTTAGCACAACTACACGGTCTTTTCTGTTAACTTGACCACAACGAACGGGGGCCATTTTGAATCCCTCTGACTTCCGTTTCCTATGAAACACGCTGCCTCGTGGTCAGTGTGCCCTTTCGTCCTTTCTCGATACCCATGGTCACTAGTCTGCTCGGCAACAGGCTATTTTTAGTACTGGTCAAGCGCACATGCGCATTACGCACCAATTGGTCACTCTTTAGGAATGTTCACACTAACTGACCAGTGCTGTTGAAACTCCTCCCACATGTTGGCTGTGTTCCAAAAATGACCTTATATGTACCTAAAATGTGTAACTTGTACCCGCCTATCTTTTTATTGCTATTAAACTGTATAAAAGGGGTCGCGCATCGATGTTCGGTGTGCTACTTCTTACATTACCGAAGGGTGCTGTGGGAATGTATCACCACCCCATGGGGTCTTAATAAACTTGTCTTTTACCTTTTCCAGTGTCCGTGCCAACTTCTATACTAAAGCGTTCGAGAGTTTAACAAAGTATGTAGGCCTGATTTGAACCCAACACCACAAGTTGGCTAGCCTCATGTGAAGTTACAGGGATGCAACCATTGCAAGAATCTTACTTCCCTAAAAGCACAGCTGACCAGTTCCGACTGGACCTGCCTTTGACCCTGCTAGGGACTTCTGTTGGAGTGAACACTGGCCCCCCAAGTGCTGTTCTTAAAATCCTGGAGCCCTTGGCTGGTGTGCACTACTCCTGCCCAAACTGCAAAAGCTGAGACTTAGAAATGTTTGTCCTCTGAAGAACCTGGAACTGCTGTCAAGCTGCAGCCATCCACATCAAAACACTGGTCTGACCCAGCCTGCTGGTCTGTCCTGCTGAAGGAGGTATGACCTGCGAAAAGATTCTAAGTCCGAACGTAGAGGGCTTCACCAAGCGTGAAGTTGAACCGAAGTCAGTTGACATCGATACCTCTCTTGGCATTGAGGCAAAACTTCGGCAGCTGGAAGTTTTCCCAACTTTGACGATTACCACGCTGGGATTCCGTTCTTCAGCAATCCACAATAGTTACGGCCTCCTTCGGATTCAGCTTGCAGCTTGCCCCTCCGATGACTTATTGACAACCATCTTCTCTCCCAAAAAATGTCTATGTCTGAAGGTAAATCTTTGACAGGGACCTACCTGGGCCTGACATCCAACATGCGTTCTATTGCAGTCAGCCTCAACCCTTACCCTTGTTGTGGTCTAGCGCCCCTAAGATAGGCCCTAAGGCCTCATTGGGCACGGTGCACTGTATTTGAAAAGTAGGAAATATGCAGTTAAAAACTCTTAAAGTTGCTTTGCCACTGTGGTAAAGTCTATCTCTTACATTGACTAACAATGGGTTACCTCATTACATTTAATAAGAGAAAACTTTAGATTGGGATCAAATAAAATATGATGTTTACACTCAAATTAATTGTAACCTTAAATCCTCTTTAATTGTAAAATCAAAGTCTAAATCACAATTTTGAAAATGCCACTTTTAGAAAGTTGTCTTATACTTACCATTTGTGCCTTTTGATATTGTCCTGGGTCACATGACTGTGAATACCATTGCCGTTAGGATTTGTTTATTCCATCCAGACAGTAATACAAAGGGAACTTTGTATACAGGCTGGACCATTCTGGCAGGATGGGTGGGAGGGGCTGTATTTAGCCCCACTTACATTTCAAAGGGCTTTGCCTCCTGCACACACAAAGAAATCTGACACCAGGCCTTCCCTTTATTTTGTCACCTCAGACTTCTTGGTGCCTTGACAGGGGAAGGAAAGAACTTTCCAGACCCAGAGGTGGGTTTAGGACAGGGAGTCCTCACACAATAAATGCTGGCATCAGGAATATATATTGGATCTCCAAAGCCACTCTAGAAAACACTCCTTGACCAGTGGACTTTACAGAAGAAGGACTGCCCTACTGCAAGAGGACTGCCCTGCTGCTTGAGAACTGCCTTGTTGTTTAGGAAGGAAGACTGGACATGCTTTTCTTCATCTCGTAATATTATCAGTGACTCCAAGGGTCAGTTACCTGAGCTTCCGTTTGAGCTACAGGGACATAACAAGCTCCAGAGCTTCCCTGCAACTGCCTAGTTGACCAGCTGCAAATGGACCTGCTTGAGCCCTGCTGGTCTCTACTGGAGTGAGTTTGCGATCCTCAAGTGGCGCCTCCCCAGGCCCTGCCACCTTGGCTGCATCAGTCTGAGGCCCTCTGAAGAAGAAATGGTGCTGGTGCAGGTGAGATCAGTTGGTTGGGGCAGGGGCCAGCATAAGGGATGGGGGGTGAAGGTGACTGACAACGACGAGGGAGAAAAAAAGAAAAAAAAGAAAAACACTTACCTTGCACTCACCACATCACCGACTCAGTGATGCAGCAAGCACAAGGTAAGTGGTTTTCTTTTTTTTACATTTTATTTTGCCTCATCACCTTCTGTCAACTTTACCCCCATCCCCCGCTCCGCCCCACTGCTCTTACCTGCAAGACCGAAGCAGCTGCAACATAGGTACTTTTATTCACAGTTCAAATAATACACCATTATAACATACCCTTAAAGGAAAAGGAACTTCATATACTTTCACCTCCCACTGAATCTGATTGCTGTGGCTACAATACCACATTATCTCTCTCTGATGCCTTGCAGTTCTGCCTTTCTCCGTGGTAGTCCTATATCACAGAATGTAATCAGCAAAGTGAGGTCAGCCTTTCAGTGTTACCAGCCTGTTTCACAGATGGCAAGTTGTACTAGGCAGTCCCTCTGTGAGAGACTGTTCTCACAGAAAACAAGCTAGCCTAGGCTGTTTCATCATGTAATAGGCTGCACTTACAGGAGGCAGGCTGCACTAGCATGCGTCTTTGTGTGACAGAACTGAGTCATCAAAAAGACTCTGCTTTAGGTTGTCATGCTAAGTGACGTTCCAAAGCGCAAAGGTCTGATTCACAAAAGTAATCTGAGACAAAATCACGACTTTACGACTTTCAGTACTCACAAAAGGCATTTAGAAGTAGTAAAGTTAGGAATCCTAACTTTCCTACTACTAAATCCCTTTGTGAATATCAAAAGTCATAAAGTTAGGATTTTTCTCAGTTTAGTAGTAGTAGGAATGCTAACTTTACTACTACTAAATGCCTTTGGTGAATACCGAAAGTCGTTAAGTTAGGATTTTGTCTCAGATTACTTTTGTGAATCGACCCCCAAGAAGGCAAGCTGCAGAAGAGTGTTTCATTCTGAGATGAGCTGAAGTCACAGTAGGTAGCATTCAGAGAAAGCAGTCTGCACTGAGATGTCTCGCCCTGTGAAAGGTTGGAGTCATTCTAGATTGGTTGCACAAAGCTGTCAGCTTAACTCTTTGATAGGTCGGTCTCGCAGATGGCAAACTGCACCAGGATGCATTGCCCTACGGGAGGCTGAACTGTGCTGCTCTATAGCTGCAGTAGACACTTCAAATGAGTCTGGCTATGTGAAATCACATCAGAGCTCTGGAGGAGTGAATGCCTCTGATAAAAGTGACTTCTGGCACTGTAGCATAATGCTGAAGCTCTCTATGTACAAGGAAAGAAGTGAGATGCCCGGTGGTCAGACTCCAACCTAAGGTTAGTGAAGTTCCCTGTAACCTGGGAGGGGAAATTTTGGGTCTGCCTCACACGCTTATTTTTAGTAGCAGTTCTCTGTCCCATATAGTCTCACTTTTCAGAGTCACTTGTGCTACTGACTGGAGCCTGATTGGTCATGGCCGACACAGAAGCAATTCTCACTTCACCCTGTCCACACTGATGTTTATCATTCCTACAAACACACACCTGAGACGTGAACTGGTGACTGGTGGTCCCGCCATGTTACGCACATGTAGGCTAGTCTCTGGTGTGCCTTGGGTCTCTGGGTTTACTAGTGGCAGACTAATGGCTCTGATTAAGGGCTGCCACCAGCCCCAAAATGACTGTTGGACCCGAAAGATCTGAGGTCAAGAACGCTCATGTGTGACCCCCATAATAACACTGTTTATCCCGTGTGCGCACCAGCAGGATGGGAAAGGTCCTGCAGTGCTGCTATCCAACAGGTTAGTGCAGCCCACTGAGGAGTCCAGCTCAGCCACTGACTAAAGCAGGTGTCACTGGCATAACCCTGAGCATCAGCCTCTCCTTGGCATCGGGCACTCAGCAGCAGCACTGTAAAGCTAAAGTTTACTGTTATTGAGTAATCCCTAAAGCTGAGGACACATTATGTCTTGGCACCCCTTGGCATTGCACTCAGCACTCACTCACTGCATCAATGCACCCACACTCTATTACAGACGCGGGCGCAAAGGCAAAGAGCCACCTGAGAGCATCCCACTGGCAGTGGGAAATGGGGTCCCATGGACCCTCCAAACATCCCCTTGCTGGCGGGAGAAGTCACTGCACCCACCTGCAAGGGGATCTCTAAACCCCGTTATAAGTGCAGGCAGCAGGCGGGTTGCCGCCTGCACTGGTAAAAACTGAGTGGCTGCTTTAAAGCAGCTCTGTATTTAACTTGAGTTTGCGGCTGGCCTGGGGGCAGTGCATTCTATGTAATAGGGCACACTTTCCCTGTTTGCGCCCAGCACACCTGTTTTAAGGCGCTACGGGTGAAAACAGGGAACATGCACCCTAATACATAATATGGCCTCATGTAGTAATTAAAAACGGACATTGAAATGGTCCCCTATCGAGCCCTATATTCATATCCCTAACATTACTTGCAAATAACTCTGAACACTTTCTGAAAACTTAATAGAAAAAACGTTAAAGATAATCCACATCAAGAATTTAGTTACTGTTTATATTTCATGTGTTTTTCTTAATCTTGCATTCCCTAAGTATGTTAACTTTTCCAGTATGTTGTGTTGCCGTATTTAATGGTGGGCAGCGAATTACACTTGTATAGTGCTTTCTTTGATCTCAGTCCCTTCAAGGTGTTTATAACCAGCCACCAGGAAATGTGAGTTTCTCACAGTGTTTGTGAGTGGGTTTAAAAGGTGTTCAGAATGCATGGTTCTCCAATCATTGGTCTCTCTGCAGAGTGCACTGACCAATGGTTGCAATTGTGATGTTGTGCAAATGAGTGAAGGAAGTTCACAGCTGTCAAAATATTGACATTTGAAAGTAAAATAAAATTATGTGCTTTCACATGAATGGGTGTGTTTGAGGTGGTGAAGGGAAGTAAATGCCAGAAGGTGTATTCAGGACAGAATAAAAAGGTGCTAAAGAGAAAAGTGGTGAGGTGTAAGATATGCAGATGCAGGAGATATGGACAGAAAAAGGACACACATATAACAAAATGGGTTATTCATCTGGATGCAATAACAGAAAGCTCTGATCGGAATTAGAATACTGGTACAGTGGCACACTACATGAATCACAGAAATGTAGTTTATATGTTTTAGCCACACTCTTAATTGCTCAGGCCACACTGCTTATGGAGACAAGGACACTTTTTGCATCCCACTTACCGCCCTGATCATTAGTGACCATTTTGAACGACGGGCGGGAGCAACGAAATATGAACACACAAGGGGATGGAGGAAGGGGCAGACCATGTGCACCCAGTGAGTGCTAAAAGTAAAATGCTATAGAAACAAAGCAATGGAAAAATTGTTCCTTATCATCAGTTGTGGAATGATATACCTCATACATCCAAAAAATGGTGAGACAATCATTTCTAAAGGTAGAACACACAGAAGAATAAGGAGGAAAACACTGAATCAGAAGCAAGGCACTGAAATGAGAAAGAACAAGAGGCAGACCCAAACCCATTTTAAATATACACTAAGGGGGCAAATTTAGAAGCCCCTCATGACACTTTTGCGCCGCCGTTGAGTCACTTTTTGTGACGCAGCAGCAGCGTAAACAATGCACCACATTGCGGCCCATTTACAACGTGACGCATCTAAGGAGATGTGTCACGCTGTAAAGCCCTACGTCACATTATACCTGCGTCTGGTCAGGTATTATGTATGCAGGGTGGGCGTTCCCATGCAGGAAAGCCTTGTAGAAGTGATAAAAGATTTCACTGTGCCACTTCTAGGATGCCACTGTGTCAAAACCTTACACCTACTTGAAGCAGGCGTAAGGAGTGACGCAGTACAATATGTATAGGCCTCCCCATGCATTTATGGAGTTGTGTCGTGCTTGCGACACGACTCCAGCAATGCATGACTTTTACACCAATAGATGCGTCAGAATTCCTGACGCATCTGTCAATCCTTGCACCATGGTGCGACATATTGTAAACACGGCGCATCCATGGTGGCGCAAGGGTATCGCAGGATGGCGTAGGGAAACTGACACATCTCTACAGATGAGCCAGTCTCTTGTAAATCTGCCCCTAAATGTATTGCTTGCAACAGGTCTGCAGAACAAACTGCTAAAACTGTAAGAGACCTAAATAGGGAGGTGAACTCTTCTACTAGCCCACACCTCTTGTAGGGTGGTAGTGGCAGTGACGTAATGAGGGTGTACTCTTAGTATAAATTTTTTGCACAAGTAAAAAAAAAAAATCAAGAAGTTGGGAAAACGTCCACCGCGGTACGAAAATGTCTACCGTTGTATTTTCTAGACTGAACTTACTTTTTGTGAGTCTTACAATTACTTTCATTATTTGGTCAGCATTTATTTTGTTTTTTATAGTCGGTAATGCTGGCCTCACAGACAATCCATTTAGGAGCTGCCATTTTTATTGGAAAATGCAAAAAGAACAATTGATGGACGGAATGCAGAACAATGTCATACATTCACCCCAGTACAGCGATCTAGGCCTAAATCCAGTTTTTTTGCTCACCATGCCATTCCAGTTTGGACCCAAACATATGCAAATCAGTCTTGGCCCTGCCCCCAATGGGAACAGTCCAGCCCGAACTGCAAGGCCAGGTCCTCCCTGGACTGGAAACAAGCATCCTAGGACTGGTTTTGGGCTTTCTGCCCTCATCAGCCAGGATAGCTTGACTCCAGTAGCATGGAGAGCACGCGACCCACGTCTGGGCATACCCGTCCCACTCCGGGTGACAAATGGAAAAAGAACAATTGAGGGACAGAATGCAGAACAATGTCATACAGTCACCCCAGTACAGAGATCTGGGCCTAAATCCATCGGTTTTTTTTGCTCACCATGCCATTCCAGTTTGGACCCAGCCATATGCAAATCAGTTTTCTAAACTGAACTTACTTTTTTGTGAGTCTTACAATTACTTTCATTATTTGGTTTGCATTAATTTTGTTTTTATATTCAGTAATGCTGGTCCCACAGCCATTCAACTTAGGAGCTGCCATTTTTACTGGAAAGGTTGTATGCTCTTTGCTGCCAAATCAAAGGGCGTTTGCTGAGGCAATACGCGATACCATATTTAACTTTGGCTTCCCGACTTCGAGAAGGGCACAGAACTCCTTTTTCAGCGCCATTATTTCACGAGCATGTTTCTCTTGCTGCTCCGTTGCTTTTCCCGCTGTTTGCCGTGCATGAGCGTTTGATTGCGCGTTGGGATTCATCTACCTTGCTGAGCAGGCGGCTGTCTGTTTGCCTACTCCTTAGGTAACTGTGTTAAAATATCCTATTCCAGCTGTAACACTTGTTTTACAAGAGCCTTGGTTTTGTCTGACACAATATGGAACAACATTTGTCATTCGTTATCAGGGGTGATATATTTGTTAGCCTGCAGAGAAACATCTGCTGTTCTTTAATCTCCCGCGTGCAGGCCAATATTCATAGGGTACAGCTGCATAGAACCGCGGCATTAGATGGGGCTGTCCAGTCTGAGATGAAAGCTGCCTGGCAGGCTGAAAGAAATGCATTTTTATTATCTGCCATTTACATATTTATTTATGTCAAAAGTGTCAGGGAATCCATACGTTGCAGCAGCGTTACGTCTCTTAGCCCAGCGCTGACAGCCCATCGACAGACAAATGAGAAGTGTTCGGCACATATATATTGTGGACATCTGAATGATTATGAAATCCATAGAAGCGAGGCCTGCCCAATCACCCCGAAATAATGGATGCGAAGTGGATGTGACTCCACGTGTTCAGTGGGGAAACAAGATGACCTCTGTCTCTCATTCCATCACCACGGCACTGTCCGGGCGTTTGCGTCTATTCACCTCGGCTGGCTTCACTCAATAAAATCTGCGCATGATGAAGAGAATGACATTGTTCAACGGCACAAGTCTGTGAGGCATTTACGCGCGTTCGCAGGCAGACATCGGCGAGAGTAAGATAAATGTGAATACGTCATCGTCCTCCGTAAGCGCCATACTTGAGCAATGATGGTCGCCCAGAGAGCTGCGTTCAGGGGCGTACCACAGGCCCTTACAGCCCTTGCGTTGCTGGAGGCCGCTAACTGCTCATAGGGCCCTCAGCTTTCCAGGGGAGTCAAGGTCGAAAAATGTCGTGAGATATGGGAGACTCAGGGGGCCCTCCCATTCAGCAGTGGGGAGGGGTGGAGGGGGTGGGTATCAGTTTGTGTTGCGCAATGTAGAAACCTGAAAACATGATTCACTACTGTGGGGGGGGGGGGGGGGGGGGATGTGTCACTTTTTATTTTTTTACCACGATATCCATTGTTTGGTTTCTCACAATGAAACATTATTAATCGTAAATTGCGCAAAACTTTGCAGTCATTTGGTAACTGACAAATATTTTAACCAACATCGTCAGTAAATGCGCTGTTCCCTATGCCCGTTTTTTTGTAATGCAGCACAAGCAGAAAGGGCAACTCAGTGTGATTTTTGTGTTTAAATATGAACACTCTCCATATAATTAAAGGGTACCAAAAGCATTCGCCTAATGGATTCAAAAGGTTACAAAAACGTAATTGATCTTAGAATTCTTGAAGCATCTTGCTGTTTCTGTAATTAGCCTTGTCCTTATGTACCCAGCCGCTCATGTCCCTATATTGCATGAATCGCTGTCAGTGGTGTGTGAGCGTAACATTTTATAAGTGGCTTGAGAAATACTGGGAGGCCAATCGAAGGTGTGTATACAGGACAGAGTAGGGTGCCCTCCGACGTTAGGCCGAACGCCCCTCGTGCCCTCCTGCTCGCTGTGAATATGTAAGTGAGTAGTGTGCACATTTACTAACATCGGGCACTGGGAGAAAGGAGAATCAGCATAGAAGCTTTAATGACCAGGGCCACATCATTAATGCTACAAAAAGGCAGTAATTAGACCACAAATCAGTGAAGCAGCGGTGGGGGAGGGGCTTAAAGCTGTAGATGCTGCTGGTCAGATAGAAATTCTTTTAGCTAAGGTTAATGAAATGTGTGTCCCTTTATGTGCATTCACATTCTAATTCTCAGTTCCTCAATTCATCAGTGAAGTTGTTAGCAATGTCTCCTCAACATACTGTACAATGTTTCATGTATATTAACTGGGTATGATAACCATCGCATGCTATAATCACAGTATGCAGTAAGTAATATAAAATAATAGAAAATGCTAGTCACAAATCTATGAGAGTAGATTTCTACTTCCACCTCTCCTATTTTTTTATATGTGGAGATTCTCAGACATGTAAGTTTACTACTTTGGGGTTTATTAAAATGTTGGTTGGAGTTGCCTCTGACCGACACCGTCTCGGACTCAGGACTGACCGACCTGAGGTTCGCAGTTCCGACTGGCTGATTACAATGTGACCAAACACTGTTTGGTCGGATTCCCACAGTTTTCTATGGGAGCTTGTGTTGGCCGTATTGCAGGGTCCTATAGAGAAATAGGTGGTGTTTAAAATCCTGCCCCCTGTGGCAGGCACTCCATGGTGCCTGCCACACAGTGCATGGGTTTACAGTAGGGTACCCTTGGTACCCCCTCAACCACTATCTGCAGACCGCAGAGGCAGAGGGGCCCTGCTAGGGAGCCCCCAAAGTTGCGGTCCAATGGCATTTTCATGTTGGAAAGGCTGGTATGAAAAGGCTGTGAGAAACCGAAATGGTAATCCGGATGGTGGAAGCGCCGTCTTTAGGGGATTACGTTGGGATTCTGACCAGCTGGAAGACTCCAAGAGCCAGTTGGAACGAGTCAGAATGACGGGCCGCCAGTTTCCGTGACGACCGCCGACATCGTAATCGGTCAGTTGGACTGCGAACCAACCGAGTTGGTCGGATAGCCTCCGACCATGGTCGAAAAACTTTCGACTAGAGATCGAAGGCTTTTCGACCAACAACACAATCGACCCCTTAGTAGAAAATGTGGTACGGAGTGTCTGAAAAAAGGGTCATACTTACTGCTTAATGGAAGGCATTTAGTCAGGAATAAGGAGGGGTTTAGGAAGGTTATGGTTTTAGGAACCCACCCGTTAGTGTAAGCCAAGTGTCATTCACAACTTTTTAAAAGTTACTACTGCCAAAATGGCACCCAAAACAGTAGTAAACTATTCAGACTAAGAGATAGAATATGTCTTGGACCAAACATGCCTAACCAATGTTACTGCAACATCCTCCCATAGAAATAAATGGAGGCAGGAACTTAAAGTAAAACTGTGGTATCTGAGTTGCTGGTGGTGATGTCATGTCTAGGGTGATCATGGACTAGTTTGTATGTCATGGTGGAATGTTAATGTGGAGAAAGGAGCAGTTAGCCAGAGAAGCATGCTGGGAGCTGGATGGGATCCTCTTCTCTTACTGGAATAAAGTTACTTCTGTCCACACATTCCTGCTGTGGAAATAATTCATTTGATTCCTGCCTGAAGATAATCTTAAACTTGCATAGTCGGCAGCCAGGAGAGGATCCCAACAGTACTGTGTTCCTGTATGAATTGATTGGCTTTACTGTCTTAAAACAATTTGGAAGCCCTTATATCGAGACTGTTTGCAAGGATTTGGTGAGGAGACTCAAGTTGTTTCTTTCCTTCATTTGAATTTGGTGGTGGTATTTCGGGAAGATTACCTTGCTGCTGGGCAGCTTAAGAAAAGTACAGTTTGATGAGAAAGCCCAGCTCCATACCCTGTTGTTCAGAAGGATACTGAGATGCGATGTGTGGGCCTCTTCGCATTTAAAAAAATAAATATTGTCACAGCTCCTCAGGCACCATGATTTGCTTTCAATCTAATGGCCCTGAAATCGCATGCCATAACTCGCACTTACCTGTGACGCACGTGGTCGCTTGAATTCTTCCCTTTTACGCTGCCTTAGCAACGCTCCCTTCCTTGGTAGCTACCGTAAGGGCTGGTGTCGGGGCAGTCTGTCATTCTCCTCCACCACTCTTCAGACTGATGGCCGGGAGAAGAGAGTCTGCAGCACCCACCATGGTTTCGGATAGGGAAACTGCGGGAGAAAAGAAATAGGGGTAAGCTTCAGGGGCATGCCCTGCGTGATTTCCTGCAATGTTGCAGAGTTAATCAATCAATCAATCAGTACATTTATAGAGCGCGCTACTCACCCGTGCGGGTCTCACGGCGCTGAAGGGAGGAGGGGGGGTGTTGCTACTGCTCGAATAGCCAGGTCTTGAGGTGTTTTCTGAAGGTCCCGGGTCAATCGTAGGTGGGCGGGGAGGGAGTTCCACGTCTTGGCAGCCAGGTAGGAGAATGATCTTCCTCCGGTGGTGGTTCTGCGAATCCGTGGGACGGTGGCGAGGGCGAGGCTGGCGGAGTGGAGCTGGCGGACTGGCGTGTGGAATGTGAGGTGGTTGTTGAGGTATTCGGGGCCCATATTGTGGAGAGCTTTGTGTGGGTGGGTGAGGAGCCTGAACGTGATCCTCTTGTTGATGGGGAGCCAGTGCAGGTCTTTCAGGTGGGCTGAGATGTGGCTGTGGCGAGGGATGTCGAGGATGAGTCGTGCGGATGCGTTCTGTATGTGCTGGAGTCTTTTCTGTAGTTTGGCCGTGGTTCCAGAGTAGAGGGTGTTCCCGGAAGTCCAGTTGGCTGGTGACGAGGGCCTGGGTGACCGCCTTTCTGGTTCTGGTGGGCATCCACCGGAAGATCTTTCGGAGCATGCGTATGGTGTTGAAGCATGTGGATGAGATGACGTTGACTTGCTTGGTCATCATGAGGGAGGAGTCTAGGATGAATCCCAGGTTGCGTGCGTGGTCCGTGGGTGTCGGTGCAGTGCCCAGCTCTGTGGGCCACCAGGAGTCATCCCAGGTGGATGGGGATGGTCCTAGGATGAGGACTTCTGTCTTGTCTGAGTTCAGTTTCAGGCGGCTGAGCTTCATCCATTCCGCGACATCTCTCATACCTTCCTGGGAGCTGATTCTGGCGGTGGTGGGGTCTTTGGTGAGGGAGAATATCAGCTGGGTGTCGCAGGCATAGGAGATGATGTTGAGGTTGTGTTTGCGTGCGATGGTGGCGAGGGGGCTCATGTAGATGTTGAAGAGGGTAGGGCTGAGCGAGGAGCCTTGGGGTACGCCGCAGATGATCTCGGTGGTCGTGGAGCGGAAGGGGGGAAGGCGGACTCGCTGGGTACTGTCGGAGAGGAATGAGGTGATCTAGTCCAGGGCCTTTCCTTGAATCCCAGTGTTGTGGAGGTGGGCTA
The DNA here is from genome assembly GCF_964261635.1 of Lissotriton helveticus. Classification (NCBI taxonomy): domain Eukaryota; kingdom Metazoa; phylum Chordata; class Amphibia; order Caudata; family Salamandridae; genus Lissotriton; species Lissotriton helveticus. Next base: position 947,251,008 of record NC_136063.1, read on the forward strand.
TTAGGGTGCGATGGCAGACGGTATCAAAGGCGGCTGAGAGGTCTAGGTGGATGAGAGCAGCGGTTTCCCCGTTGTCGAGCAGGGTCCTGATGTCGTCAGTGGCCGCGATGAGGGCTGTCTCGGTGCTGTGGTTGGCTCGGGACCCGGACTGGGATGGGCCGAGGGATCCGTTCGCTTCGAGGAATGCAGTCAGCTGTTTATTGACGGTCTTCTCAATGACTTTTGCAGGGAAGGGGAGAAGAGAAATGGGGTGGAAGTTCTTGAGGTCTTTGGGGTCCGCTGTGGGTTTCTTCAGTAGGGCGCTGATTTCTGTGTGCTTCCAGCTCTCTGGGAAGGTGGTGGATGTGAAGGAGTTGTTTATGACGTTCCGGAGTTGGGGGTGCGATGATGGTATCGGCTTTGTTGAAGATGTGGTGAGGGCATGGGTCGGAGGGTGAGCCGGAGTCGATGGTGTTCATTACGTGAGTGGTGTCTTCAGTGCTGAAGGGAGTCCACGCGTTCAGGGTGGTGGTAGGGGGCGTTGGTATGGTGGCTGGAGACGGGGCCTCAGTGCTGAAGCTGTCGTGTATATCGGCGATCTTGCGGTGGAAGAACGTAGCGAGGGAGTTGCAGAGGTCTTGCGATGGTGTGATGTTGTTGTTGCTGGCGCTGGGGTTGGAGAGCTCTTTTACGATGCTGAAGAGTTCCTTGCTTTTGTGTGTGTTGTTGTCCAGCCGCTCTTTGAATGATGTTCTTTTGGTGGCGCGGATCAGCTGGTGGTGTTTGCAAGTGGCGTTTTTGAGGGCTGTCAGGTTCTCTGTCGCCTGTTCGTGGCGCCAAGCTTTCTCGAGGTTGCGGCATGATTTCTTCAAGTCTTTGAGGTCGTTGGTGAACCATGTGGCTCTCCTGTTGCCGGGCTTGCCTGGAGGGGTCTTCAGTGGTGCAAGGGCGTCGGCGCAGTTGGTGATCCACTGTGTGAGGTTGTGGGCTGCGGCGTTGGTGTCGGTAGTGTCGGTTGGAGGGTTCTGGCTCAGTGCAGTGGTTAGCTGGTCGGTGGTAACTTTGCTCCAGCATCTGCGGGGGATCTGTTGCGGGTGGTGATGGGATGTCGTCTTCCTGAAGGTAAAATGGATGCAGCTGTGGTTGGCCCAGTGTAGTCCGGAGGAGTGGCTGAAGGTGATGTGGCTGCTGGCGGAGAAGATGGGGTCGAGCGTGTGGCCGGCGTAGTGGGTGGAGGTGTTCACCAGTTGCTTGAGTCCAAGGTTGGCGAGGTTGTCGAGCAGGGTGGTGGTGTTGCTGTCGTTGTAGTTCTCCAGGTGGAAGTTCAGGTCCCCGAGGATGTAGTTTGGTGAGGCGAGGGCGTGCAGGCTGATGAAGTCGGCGATGGCTTCACTGAATTGTGTGCATGGGCCCGGGGGTCTGTAGATGAGGGTTCCTCTGAGGGTGGTCTTGGGGTCAGTGTGGATCTGGAAGTGTAGGTGTTGGGCAGCGGCGAGGGTGTCTTCGGAGTTGGTCGTGGCGCTGATGGTGTTCCTGTAGCTGTCCGGGATGGCTATGGCGATGTCGGGAGCTGAGGAGGCGTTCATCCAGGTTTCCATGAGGAAGGCGACGTCTGGCGCTGTTGTGTGGAGGAGGTCCCAGAGTTTGACGGCATGTTTGTGGACGGAGCGGGTGTTGAGGAGGATGCACTTGAGGTGGTGGTTGTTGTTGCCTGGTCCGGAGGGTGGGGTGCTGGTTCAGAGGCAGGTGAATTTTCAGGCTTGGCAGGTGAAGGGACCGTGGGTGCATTTCGGGGTGGCTCGGTAGCAGGCGGGCAGTCGGCCATTGTTGAGTGCGTGGAGGGTGGCGGGGTCGTATCTCAGGCGGGTCGTTCGGATACAGCGGGGGCCAGGGGTTCTGGCACTGGGCGCGGTCCAGGCACGGACGGGCGCAGACGGGCTTGCCTTAGGCGCGCCTTTGTGACATTGAAAAGGTCAGGGAGGAGTTGTGGATGATGGGTGAACCTTCTCTAGATGAAGTGCTTCAAGTTGCCAAAAAGGTTGAACACTCTATGAAATGTGTTGCAACAATTAAAAAAAAGGAAAAGATCAATGTGTGCAGGTAGCGAAAGAGAGGTTGAAGAAGCCCAACGTTAAGAATGAGGAGAGTACAGTGAAAAGTAAGGTACCACCACACAGGTGTTATAGGTGCAAAAACGTAGGGCACTTTGCTAATGATAAGTCGCGTCCGCCTCTAAGAACAACATGTACTAAATGCACCAAAAAGGGACGCTTGAGGTGGTGTGCAAAGCAAGAAATGTAACTACTTGTTTCAAATGTGTAGTGGTAGAGGATGATTAAGCAGATAACTCTGCTGATTTTGTGTATGGGCAAATTCTCTTACAGATAGGTTGTAAAGACAAGACGACTAAAGCAACCCCTATAGATACCATTTTGTTTGAGGGAGAATCCGTCAAGGTACTGTTTGACTTTGGTGCAAAGATCACAATTATATAAAATACGTTTTTCCAGGAGAAATTGGAAAAGAATATTTCATTGCTAAGACCTGATATCATTCCTTGTGCATATGGGGTGAACCAATAATCCTACAAGGGTACTTTAAGGGGTTGATTGAGTATAAGGAACGATATGTGCAGGGGAAAATATTTGTTTCCGAAATGATGCATAGCATAATAAGTTGGATGCATCAAGGTGATCTTGGAGTCATATTATAACCCAATAGTGACTCTCTCATTTGTCTTAGGAAGAGTGTGTACTTGGTTCTGGACAATGTTTCGTCTGGTGTTGATGTTCATAATAAAATAAGTAATGAGTTTTCCTAATGTTTTCAGAGAGAATCTGGGTTATTTGAACGATTATCACCATGAAATAAAATTGGTGTCTGGGGCACAACCTCTATGTTGTAAGGTTAGAATTGTCCCTATACCCCTCAGAGAAGAGATGCAGAAGGTGATTAAGAAACTTAAAGCAGTGGGAATTATAGAGTAAATTGAAGGGACAGAGTTGCTTGCACCAGTGATAGCAGCTCATAAGGCCAATGGCAGTTCACGGCTTTGTGTCAATTTAAGACATCTGAACCAGAATGTCATAGTTGATAGATATCCACTTCCCAATATTCCAGAATTGTTGTTACTTCTGCGTTGGGCGAGGGTGTTTAGCACCATCAATCTCACATCGGTTTATCACCAGATTTAGCTGATGGATTCCTCCAGACATTATACTGCATTCACTACCTTTTTTGGTACTTTCAGATATGTTCGACTGCCATTTGGCTTTTGTTTCAGCAGTATTAGTTTTTCAACATGGTAGGGAAAAAGTGTTGAAGGGGGCTGTGGGTGTGTGCGTGTATCAGATACTCTTGTCTTTGGCACGGACATGGAAGAACGTATCATTGATCTTGGGGAAGTTTTCGGTAAGTTAGATAGTTCAAATCTCACTATTAAGGTAGAGAAATGCAAGTTTGCCACTTTCACTATTGATTATTTGAGACACATAATTACTGGTGATGGAATAACTCCCAAGGCCAATTTGGTTGATACCATCATGCGCATTCGCTCTCCCTCTTCACAGGAAGAGCTGATGAAATTCTTGAGAATGATTGAGTGTTGCAATATATTTGTGGAGAATTTTCCAGTGTTGAATGTCAACATGAGATAATGTATCATTTTTGTGTGATTAAGCGTGTGAGAAGAAATGTGTGCTTTTAACGGAAAAGCTTAGTGTGGCTCCTAATTTGATGAGTTTTGATCCTCGCTGGAAGTCAGTCATCACTACTGATGCTAGCCATAAGGGCGTGGGAGCAGTTTTGCAGCAGGAGGGGAGTGATGGTATGAATATCATTATGTTTGTTTCTCGTGGACTAAAAGATGCTGAATCTAGATATTCAGTGATTGAGGGAAATCCTCTTGCTGTGTTCTGGGACATCAAGAAGTTTAATAAATTTCTGTGGGGAGGGAAGTTTAGGGTTAGAAGTCGGACCAAATATAAACCTCTCTGTGAGATTTTTATGAAGAAGTGTATGGACTTGGTTGCTGGGAGAATAACCAAGAGGGCGATAGCTCTACATGAGTTTGCTTTTGACATAAAGTATATCCCAGGTCTGGAGAATGTAATTGCTGACAAGTTATCTACGTTAGTCTTGAAAGGGGACCATGGACATGATGCTGTGGATCTTTTTGATGATGAGGCTGAATTTGTTTGTGTGTTGGAGAATTATGTGATTTCAGAGCAATGGTGGCGTGAAAGCTTGGACTCAGATCCTTTGCTCAATGAGGTATTGTAATTGGTGAGGGACGGTAGCATTCTAAAAAATAAGGATCTGATGGGTGTAGCACATTTTGGGGTTTGAAGGACGAGTTGAACAAATGTGATAACCTTTTGTTTTGGGGTACTCCTTTAGTGCCTCTGGTTAAATTGCATGAAGATTTGATGGACTTGGCTCATGAGTCTCTTTTGCGCATGTCAAGAATAAAGGAGAGGCTGCGTCTGTCATATTGGTGGGTGGGAATGTAAATACAGGCTGAAAGGGAGATACAAGATTGTTTGCCATGCTCTCTGAGTGAGAAATCTAAGTAACCTAGGGGGCAGCCTTTTAATTCAGGGGACACCCCTCTGTGCCACGGAAGGAAATTGTGTTGCGCATTCTTGGTCCAATTCATGGTGAGGGTCATCCAACCTATGTGTTGGTTGTGGTGTATATATATTCATGGTGGCCTGATGTGTGTCTGATGATGGGTGTTAAGACCAAACATATTGTGGATTTCTTGAAGAGACTTATAGCAAGAGAAGGAAATCCTGAGACTCTTCTTACAAACCATGGTGTTCAGTTTGTTTCAAAGGAAATGGAGGAATGTTTGAAGGCACATAGCATAATGCACAAGAGGTGTGCTCTTTATCATCTAGAGACAAATGGCATAGTGGAACGATCAAACAGAGTTCTCAAAGAAACCATTGTGTTTGCAAAGTCTAATTCTATTATTTGAAAGGGGGAGGAGGAGAAGGAAATTGAAATGTATAGCATTTTTCCCTTTTGACAGTAAAAATTCTATTTTACTGTCAAAAGGGAAAAATGTTATGAATTTAGTGAAAGAATTGGGAGTACATTGGCTATTCGTACTAGGCAAAAAATGGCTCTAGGAGCAGTAAGGGAAATAAGAGACAATATAGGCACACTGCGTACAGATTCAGAAGAAATACGAGAAGTATTTAGGAACTTTTACGAGACACTTTATGATAATAGACAGACTAGTGATTTAGGGGAAATAAATGATTATTTAAATGAAATTATGCTTGATAGCTTGACGGAAGAGGAGGCAGAAATGTTGGAAGGCCCAGTAGACTTGGAAGAATTAAAAAGTATCTCCCTTCAGGAAAAGCCGCTGGTCCAGACCAATTACCAATGGAATTTTATAAGGCCTTCTGGGACGTGTTGGCTGCAGAAATGACTTTAGTTATGAAAACAGCGCAGATGGGTGTATCCATACCTGGTAGCTGGGGGGAGCGGAAATTGTCATAATACTCAAAAAGGGGAAACCCGCTACTGAACCAGGGTCGTATAGGCCAATTACTTTAATGAACGCGGATACGAAAATTTATTCAAAAGTTTGGCCATAAGATTTGCCAAAGTAATAGGAAATTTAGTTTCTGATGAACAACATGGCTTTATACCGGGTAGGGGTACTACCCATCATGTGCGTAAAGTAATTACCTTGTTTGATGCATTAGAGGTCGCAGGGGACCCGATGGCTGTTATGTTATTGGATGCTGAGAAAGCTTTCGATCGGGTCTCCTGGGACTATCTCTGGCAGGTTTTAAGAAAAACTGGGTTTAGAGCAGGATATATAACAGCAATCCAAACATTATACACTGCATTATACACTGCTCCAGAAGCATCTATAAGGGTCAACTCAGGATCGACACACACTTTTAAGGTCAGGCGAGGAACTAGGCAGGGTTGTCCTTGCTCACCGCTTTTGTTTGCGATGTACATGGACCCCCTGATTCGCAAAATAGAGCTGAATGAAAGAATCACTCCACTATATACATGTATGGGCCAATGCAAGATACTTGCATATGCTGATGATGTGGCAGTAATCACATCAGATCCCACGGAGGCGATAAGGGAGGTAGAGGTGGAGGCTGAAAGATTCGGGAGAATCTCAGGATACGCATTAAATGTCGCTAAGACACAGATAATCAAAAACTCCCAAGTAGAATGTTTCGATAACCGGGTAGTTTCTTCGGGAGTGTATCTGGGTGTGGTTATTACCGCCAATTTGGATATACTAGTAGAAAAAAACATCTCACCAATTATAGCTAAAGTAAAGAAAGATCTGGATAGGCTTGACAACCTGCATTTGACAATGGTGGGTCGTACTAATATTATAAAAATGTTGATTTTGCCCAAATTTTTATATATATTTAGAAGTATTCCATTATTATTTGACGCTAAATGGTTCAAGAGCTGTGAACACATAATTAATAGGTTCCTATGGGCAAAGGGGAAAACTAGGAGAGCCTTGCGCTATATGACACTTCCTCGAGAAAGGGGAGGATGGTCTGTCCCAGATCTTAAATTTTATTATTGGGCAGCTGCCTTCCAGTATATGGCTGGTCTGCTAGGAGGAGCAGAGGTGGAAGGACAAGACAAATTAGGGACGCTAGCTATATACAGTCTGGCCATGGGGGCACAAGCACAAAACATTTTTTTGAAGTTTACAGAACCTAGTTATTTTAAAAGGACTAGATTCAAGACACTGCAAGCTGCATATACGATATGGAAAGCGTTCGCTAAGAAATCAGGACTAGGGAAATATAATTTTTATACAAGAATGAATAACAACCCTACTTTCCCAGTCGAGATATTTAAGCATCCAGTTTTTGATGAATGGGGGAGGAAGGAAATAATTATGATCGGTAATATGTTTGGTCCACAAGGTTTATTACAATTCTCAGAACTACAGGCTAAATATGATCTGGATACGAGACATTTTTTTAAATATTTACAAGTTAGAAGTTTTCTCAGCACGAAAAGGGGGGGACCTGCTAGATTTTGTAAAAAACCAATTATGGAGATTATTCAGAGGGGGGTTGACTGCACGATTAAAAAAATATATTTTGAACTTATAAAATCCATACAGACGATATGGAAAAATGGGCAGAAAAATGGGCAAGTAGTTTAGAACTTGGGGACGAAATGTTTAATCAGTCGCTAGAATTGGGACAACAAACTCTTTGTTCAGCCTCGTTACAGGCACAACATTATAAAACCCTTTACCATTTGTATTATACACCTGCAAAATTAGCACAATGGGGAGGGACTGCAGGTACTACATGCTTTAGATGCGGAAGCCCAATGGCAGATTTATTGCATATTTTTTCCTTATGCCCACATCTACAAACAACTAAAACGGACATTGGGAATTTTATAAGTACTATATTAGGACAAGAGATATCACTAACTCCATCATTAATGCTTTTGGGAGTAAGCAATGAAGATACACAAATAGATGGTAAAAAGTTTATTTTTGTTGCTATGGCAGTTTTGAGAATAATTATAGCCACGGCATGGTTGGAACCTTTGCCACCAACTTACTCACAATGGCTGGGTAAATTATTATCAATATACAACCTAGAAACTGCAATATATGCTAGAAGGGGGAAAAAGGGAAAAAAACTCGGAAACCAGATTTGGGAGCCTATTACATTATGGAAGGAAGGAGTTTTTGGTTAAAGTATGTGGTAACTGACCGGATCAGGTTCCTCCTCTCTTACACTTTGGTTTTTTTCTGTTTGTGTAATGTTAAGACATACTTAGGGGAAAAATTCTTCTTGGTTTTTGATTTTTGATTTAATAGTGTAATGTAGGTATATGTATTGTATCAGCTTGTAGTAACTGAGAATGATTTGTTGACTTGTTTATCTGTTTGTGTAGAAATAAGTGCTCTGTACATGTACATATAGGGGAAAAATCTTAATAAAAAGAATAAAAAAATAAATAAAAAAAAAGAAATGTATAGACTGACACCCCATAGCACAATAGGGAATACTCTGAGCTTTTTAGAGGTAGGCATCCAACTACCTTGATAGAGCCTACTTGGGTGAGGAATTTTGAATTGGAAATAAGGAAAAGTGAAGTTGTACACCATTGTAATGAAATGGAGGAAAAGAAAGTAACTGACGGGAAAATACATTTTGATAGGAGAAAAGCTGTGAAGAAAACCATAGTTCTGTGGGTGATTTGGTAATGATCAAGTATCCTGGGAAGGGTGGGGAAGGAGCGAAATATTCAATACCTATCAGAGTTATTCAAGTTTTTGATAATGCTGCAAGGCGCAAGAACGTCGCATTTGGAACATCGGCAGAGTAATGGTGTACAATGCTCCATTAGAATCCTCTTTTAATGGAAGGTGGGGAGAGTGATAGATAATAAGTTCAGAGTTTTTGACCTTGAAGGAAAAAGTGGGCCAAGAATGTCTTGTAGGAAAGTGAGAAGGCCCGAGTACTTGAAAGATGTTGTACAGATTATTTCTTGCATTTAATATATTCTGCCACTCAAAATGTTCTTATGTTTTATTAGAGATTATAGTAGTAAATTACTCTGACTCGGAGATGAAATAAGTCTAGGACCACACATGCCTAACCACTGTTACTGCAACATCCTCCCATAGAAATAAATGGAAGCAGGAACTTAAAGTACAACCCCATAGGAAATAATGTCAAATTGAACTAAACTATTTAACACAGTTAAAATAGGCAACATATAATAAATAATGTTAACTAATCGAAAACTAAACATTTTTTAATTCATTAGTCAATAATCTTTTCTAATAATTATTATTGCATACTAAAAACTGTTTTGTTTACTTTAGGTGCAAATGTATTTTAAAATTTTAACTTCAGAAGCATATTTTGCATTTAATTTAATATATTTAAATTTGTTGAATATTAAATTCAAAATTTAGGGCCTGATTATGATGGCGGTGGAACCGCCTCCGCCAGGCCATCCAGCATATTGGATCTGACCGTCGCATTAGGGAGAGACAGTCGGAGCTAGGCTGTGGGGGGAAAGGCCGCCGCGTCCAACAGGATCAAGGTGACGAGAGTCCAACTAGCATCATAATCAGTCCCCAAGTTATTAGTTCTGTACCATTTTTATAAAATAATTAACATTCATATTTAAAATAACAATATTTTTAAATATATTTTTCTTGAAAACATTCTTTACTTTTCCCTATGCTTTGCCACAAGGAGAGTCTGCATTTGGGGTGAATACCAACCTATGGTAAAGTATAGGGTTATTTAAAAATGTATATTAATCTTTATAATAAACTAGTAAAAATATCTTTATGCCTAACATTAATGTGAATTAATTGTATATGTTTATTGCAAGTTTGGAATAAAATAAAAAATGCTAAATCGATAGCAACTTAAGATTTAAATCTTTAATTAATGTAAATATATAAATCGGGTAAAATATTTTTCAAGAATGTGAATGAAAAAATACATTCCCACCTGAAATATGGTAACATTCTTTAAAATGATGGATAGAACAAACTAAAATAAATTTAATTATTTTGGGTTTTCTTTTAAGTCCATACCTCAATTATGTGCTATGGAAGGATTTTACAGTGGGAGTGGTTGGCCATGTGTTGTTCTGAGTTAGAAACTGTTTCTTTTTTGTCATTAGTAACTTATACACATACATTTGACTACTCCCCCTTTTTCAGGGGGTGGAGAGTAGGGGGGTGTGAAATTTGTTTAATTAACCATAGGGCAATTATGTGAAATGAATGCATAGGTGTGAGAAATTACACATAATTATGTAAAATGCAGCCCCCACTAAAAAACTTCATGAATTGTCTGTTCAGGTATATATTCAATGCAAAAAATAAATTTTGAGTTGAGTTCTGCATGCCTGCCTTCATAACACAATCGCTCACATTTGGATTTGTAGTTTTGCACAAAAAAAATTCCAAAATGTTCCAGTCAGAAAAAAACCTACCTTAAAGGCTGCTGAAGTTGAAAAATTACCTGAGTATAGTACATTGCATGAAAATCTTTCTCTGAAATTATGCATTGTGGCGTAATGGCATAATCTCTGGAATTTTGCATCAATTTTGTTTCCGAAAATTTCCTAAATTACGCCAATGACACAGGCAAAATTCGAATTTCACCCAGGCTTAGTGGAGACGCATAAGTGGGAAAGCACTGAATGACAACCAGCAAAATGTAATGAAATGCATACGATTCCTGGGAAGAAAGCACCATCTTGGAAATGGTAAGGCTTGTGCCCTACCAACTGCAAAAATTATTGCGAATTCAAGTGAATTCATACATGTTGCTCAACTGCCATTTTAATAAATTGGTTTCCATGATTAACAAAACAGAGGGGTTCTATTTTGAAAGATTAGGCAGTGGAGGATAGAATGTGGAGAAGTGTGGCTCACTGGTTAGAGTAGGCAGACCCTGGAGCAGAGGTCAGACCCGGGACCAGGGTTCAATTCCCGACGCGGCAGGGTCTTGAGCGCAAATGTCCACGGACTCGATAATTCTCGCTTCGGTGCCTGCCCTAATCATGAGTTCTCACTCTGCAACTCTGGGCATTAAGCTTGCTTAATCTCCACAACGGCCCCCCCGCGGCGGGATGCCTGGCTTTCACCTTGGGGATGCCCTGTAGGGGCTATCTCACAGGGAAAAGCCAGGACGGGTTCCCAAGGCAAGCGCCGAGATGCCTCCGGGTGATTCGAGCGCTATATAAGAACATACACACAAAAAAAAAAAAAATGTGCGTCACAGTGACACAATATAAGTTTGTCTAATAACATAGGAACTAAATATTTGCAGAAGGTGGGCTTTGAGGTATACACATGTCACCATGACACACACACCTTAGTTTATGCGATGCAGTTATATGGAGAGTAGTGCAGTAATAAACCAGCACTTAAAAAAAGAAGGTAAACACACTGAAGTGCAGAAATAGTAATCTGGTGTTGTACAATAAAATGAGTATTGTGCAACAGAACAGAAACAGTACAAACCTGGCTCAATGACATGAACTTTAATAGGTTCAAACCCCAACTTTCATCTAATGACAAGTCACTTGGATTCACCATGAGCTCTAATCTCACCATAGAGGAACAACTTGCCAAAAAAGCAGGACTGATTAGTACCAGGTCTCTCTTTGATAGAAGTAGGATGAAAGAAACACTCACCTACTTGGCCTCTCAGATTCCACAATGGCTCCCCTTAAAGGCATCATAGATGTGACAGACCATCTAATCCACATCCTAAAGAAATATATTCCCATTATGCACACTTGAGGGAACTCCAGCTTTCCCCCTTGTTGGCCTACATCATCTTCAAAACTAGCTGCATCATTTACAAAGCCATCATGATCAGCACCCCAGCTTATCTTGTAGACGCACGTTCTCTGGACAGTAAAACAAGACAGCAGACCTTTTCTATGTATGCACCCAGGGTTTGGAACAACATCCCCATGTCCATTAGAACTGGCACAATGCTGCTTCAATTTAGGAAAGAACTGAAGATGCACCTCTTTAAAGAACACTCTATCATAATGCATTAGGCATCCACAAACTAGCTATCTCTCCTTGAAGTGCAAACATATAGAATTGTATTTCATAAGACAGATTAAATATGTTCTTAGAGTGATGTGATCGTGGGGGTGTCGCGGGCCGGAAAATCAGGCAAGGAGGCCGGATATAGTGGGCTATAGTAGAGTTTTATTGGTACGAAAGTCAATAGACAGGATGACAAAGGCAGTCCGGTAAGACGGGTGGTTCTTCCTGGTCGACGATCTTCTATTGCCGGGTCTTGGGATGTTCTTCGTCTCCGTAGCTGGGGAGATACCTCGGAGGGCAATAAGAGAGAGAGAAGGGACCGTTAGACCGAACTTGGTCTCAATCGTATGCTGACACCGACACCGGGACGTGTGGGGGAAGAAAAGAAGGACTTAGTGAGGTAGGGTTCTATGGGGAGGAGGAACGTACGGAAGTCAGGGAAGTAGGTCAGAGAAAGTGTGTTAGGGTGACGGTGGCGGGAAGAGGGGTGTTTGCAAGGTGAAGTGCTTTACAGTAATCACAGTGCAGTTAACGTGCGACAAGTGCCTAAAGGTGAGAGGACTATACAATATATACACTGAACACCTAGCGTGCTCACGGGGAGGTTTACGCTACTCACCCGGTCCGCCGTAGCTCTCCAGTTGAGCTACGGCCGCTCTTCAGCCACCTCCTCAAGGGCTCCACCAGTCCTCCGACCACTCGTCTTCTTCGGCTTGCTCTTCCTCTCGCTCTCCGACACCAGTCTGAGTATCCTGCCACAATGCTCCGACCTCGTCCTCACAGTGGCGTTCGCTTTTCACTGGTGCTGTCGCTGCCTCGGAGGCGGGCCTTCCGGGTTCACGGTGACGTACTTCCGGTGCCTGAGGCCCGGTGATAGGTTCCTGGAACAGAGAGAGGGGCGGGGCACTGTGGGTCATGCTGTTCGCTCTGACACTGTTACGGACCCGAGGGGGTTGTCTAAAAGTGCGTGAGTGGGAAGTCCTTGACAACGGTAAGGTTTCAGGGGGGCACAGGCCAGGCGGGGGTGTAACAGGGACCGGGTCACATTCCCTTCCCCTAGCTGTCCTTCTTGTACCGGTGGAGGAACTGGGGTACAGGGACAAAAAGTCTGCGTTGCCTTGTTCAGGTCCTTTTCGGTGGCGTGTCTGAAACCGAAAGGGTTGGAGAGATAGGAACCATCGGAGGACCCGGTCGTTGTGTCCCTTATTCCGGGCCATCCATTCCAAGGGGGCATGGTCGGTGTAAACGGTAAAGTCCCTACCCTCTAGGTAGTATCTCAGGCTCTCGATAGCCCATTTGATTGCGAGGGCTTCTTTCTCAACAACAGCATAGTTAAGTTCCCTGGGAAAGAGTTTTCGACTGAGATATAGCATTGGCTTTTCATTCCCTTGTGAGTCGATTTGGGAGAGGACTGCTCCTAATCCCTGATCGGACGCGTCTGTTTGGAGTACAAAAGGCCGGGTATAATCAGGGCTTACAAGGACAGGACTGGAGGTCAGGGCGTCTTTCAGGTCGTTAAATGCCTGCCATACCAGGGGACTGGGGTGGTTTAGAGCTAGCTCGGTGTGGGTGGCTTTTTTTAACAGGTCGGTAAGAGGGGCAGCCCTTTGAGAGAAGTTGGGGACAAATCTCCTATAGTAACCTAGGAGTCCTAGAAACGCCCGGAGATCTTTCTTTGTCCGGGGAAACGGGAGAGTCGCAATCGCTTTGGTTTTGGACTCCTGGGGTCGGATCAGACCTTCACCCAAAAGGAAACCGAGGTACTGGACGGTTTGGGCGGCCAGGGTGGTTTTAGCCGGATTGATGGAAAACCCAAAGGAGCCCAAGGAAGAGACAACCGCATGCAAATGGATGAGGTGTTGTTCCCAGCTGTCGCTAAAGATGACTATATCATCCAAGTAGGCCCCTGCATAGGCTGTGTGGGGACGTAGTACCAGATTCATGGCCCGCTGGAAGGTGGCAGGGGCACCGTGTAACCCAAAGGGCATGACAATGAATTGGAACAAACCCTCCGGGGTAGAGAAAGCGGTCTTCTTCTTATCCTGTTTTCGGAGGGGGATCTGCCAATAACCCTTACAGAGGTCAAGGGTTGAAATATATTTGGCCTTCCCTATCCTTTCGACCATTTCGTCAACTCGGGGGAGAGGGTAGGTATCAAATCGGGAGACTTTGTTCACCTCCCGGAAGTCTATACAAAATCGGACAGAGCCGTCGGGTTTCGGCACCAGAACTATAGGGGAGTTCCACTCACTGACCGACGGCTCGATGATTCCCATCCTTAACATGTCCTCGGTCTCCCTCTTTATAACTGCTCTGCGTGCCTCAGGGACTCGATAGGGACGCAGTCTAACCACCTTCCCGGGTTCTGTCTCAATCGAGTGTTCGGTGACGGTAGTACGTCCCGGACAAGAAGAAAAGACCTTCATTACAGGGGTCAGGGCTGTTTGGAGGGCTTGGACCTGTACCGGAGTTAAAGCAGGGTCCAGACAGGGGTCGAACGGAAAGGAAAAAGGGGGCCTACTTCCCAAAAGAACAGGACGGGGTCCCTCCCACTTTTTTAGATGGTTTACATGATAGATCTGGGACGTGCCTCTTGTGGGATCGAGTTCTATCTCATATGTTACGGGGGTGACCTGTCGTTGAATGGCATAGGGCCCTTGCCACTGGCCCAAGAGTTTTTGGTCTGAGGAGGGCATCATCAAGAGGACCAGGTCACCCACAGCGAATACCCTGGCCTTGGTACCCTTATCATATTGGTTTTTCTGCGTATTTTGGGCCTTTTCCATGTTCTGTTTCACTATCTCTCTTATCTCAGCTAAATGGGTCTTGAGATTGTTAACGTATTCTGGCAAAGGGCGGGTACGGTCAGGCTCAGCTTCCCAGGCTTCTTGGGCCATATCAAGTAGGGTCCTTGGGGGCCTCCCATACAGCAGTTCATATGGGGAGTAGCCCGTACTGCTCTGGGGTTTACATCTTATGGCAAACAGGGCCAAAGGCAGGATTTCCTCCCATCTTTTGGCCTCCAGGCCTAACAGTTTTTTCAGTGTCTGTTTCAACGTTGCGTTATAACGTTCGACTAGACCATCCGTCTGGGGATGGTATGCCGAAGTTCGGATTTGCTTTATTCCTAGCGTAGAACAGACTTGTTTGAGTAGGGAGGAAACGAATGGGGTGCCTTGATCAGTGAGGATTTCTCGGGGAAAGCCTACTCTGGTAAACAGTGTGATTAGTGCCTTGGCGATGTTCTGTGCTGTGGGTTGGCGTAATGGGAAGGCCTCCGGGAAGCGGGTAGCGTAGTCCACTATGACAAGGGCGTACCGACAACCTGTTCGGGAGGGTAACATGGGCCCTATTATGTCCATCCCTACCCTAGTGAATGGGACATCAATGAGAGGAAGAGGTTGTAGTGGTACCTTAGGGGGTCGGTATCGGCTGTTTTTCTGGCAGACAACGCATTCGCGACAGTAGGTTTTGATGTATTGATGTACCCCGGGCCAGTAAAACTTATCAAGGACAGTCTGGCTCGTTTTCTCGTCCCCAAAATGACCCCCTAACAGGTGACTGTGTGCTAGAAAGAGGACCTTGTCCTGGAAGGGGCCGGGAATCAACAGTTGGGCAGATTGTAAGGGGCCTCCCTTTCGATATAACAACCCCCTCTTCTTAAAGAAATAAGGACCTACTTGTGTGGGGTCTTCCTGTTCTAAGGCCCTTCCCCATGCTTCTTGCAGGAGTGGGTCCTCCTGTTGGGCGGCACGGAACTCTTGATCGGTTTGCCAGGGTGAGTCATCCACATTCACTGGATAAGCAAAGGAAGGGTGTTTCTTCTCCTGTCTTTTCTGATTCTTGGATTTGTGCGGTTTCGGTTCTTTGCAAGGAGAGGATGGACCCTGAGGGTAAGGGGCTTCTTTCCACCATTGTGACAGGGAGTCCGTAGTGTCCTGGAGAAGGGTTGGGAGTCCGGGATAGTCGCTACCTAATATAGCTGGTTCGGGCAACGCCGGTACCAGACCGACCGTGAGGTGGGTTCCCGGGTCTCTGGGATGTTGCACCCAGACTTGGGTGGTGGGATAGCGTTTGGTATCGCCATGTACACACTGTATTGCCACTGTTCCGGTTGGTGGTCCGGTGGGAAGAACCAAGTCTTGCGGCCGAATGACGCTTTGTCTGCACCCGGTATCAGCGAGGGCCAGCAACTCCTGTCCTTCAATGGTCACGGGACAATGAAACGGAGGTGGGGTGTCCCTTGGTGTGTTGCAAACATAGTTCCGAACCAGTCCAATTTCCATGGGTACCTCCTTCTGAGGACACATGCGGGCAATGTGGCCAAAGTTCCCACACTGGTAACACTGGGGTCCGGGATTGGGGGGACGATACAGGACTGGAGAGTGCAAGAGTGGAGGAGGTTCAGGTCTTCGAGAGGGCAACGGGCGGGTTGGACGGCTGGCTGTGGGGTTGTGGGGTCGGTGCGGGTTTTCCTCCTTACCGCGTTGCAACTCCTGAGCACGGCCATAGGCACAGGCGATTTCCACTGCGGTTTCCAAAGTCAGCCTAGTATGTTGCCGAACCCATCTCTGAGTGGCGGGATGCAAAGAGTTCAAGAACTGTTCGAGATAGACTTTCTCTAATATCTCGTCTTTGGTGGAGTTTTCCGGTCTAAGCCACCGGTTGGCAAGGTCCTTGATGCGGAAGGAGAGAGCGCGCGGATTTTCTTGCGGCCCTTCCTTAGCTTGTCTGAGCTTCACTCTGTACGTGTCGTCGTCGACCCCCAAGCGCTCTAGAATGCACTTCTTTATGTCGGCATAGGGGTTGTTGCCTTGAATGTTGGCTTGTTGATAGGCCGCCTGTAGGTCTCCAGTGAGGAGGGGACCGAGGTATTGGCCCCAACGATCCTCGGGCCAGTTTGCCGCTTGTGCCAGCCTCTCAAAGTTTGTAAAGAAATAGTCCGGGTCTTCCCCCGGGACATACTTTTGCAATACCACGGAGGGGAGTGAAGCCATGGCCCGTGGTTGTCCTAAGACGTCAGACAGTTTGCCCATAGCTTGGTCGTGAGCGGTTCCTTGGCCCTTCAAGACGTCATGTAGCTGCCCTCTGTCGTCTTCGGCGGTTTTCAGAAACTTCTCCATGAGTAACCCCAGTTGTTCTTGGGAGTCGGCCATCCTCTTCATGACGGTCTCCATGCTTCCAGCTGATCCCACTTCTGACACCAAATGTGATCGTGGGGGTGTCGCGGGCCGGAAAATCAGGCAAGGAGGCCGGATATAGTGGGCTATAGTAGAGTTTTATTGGTACGAAAGTCAATAGACAGGATGACAAAGGCAGTCCGGTAAGACGGGTGGTTCTTCCTGGTCGACGATCTTCTATTGCCGGGTCTTGGGATGTTCTTCGTCTCCGTAGCTGGGGAGATACCTCGGAGGGCAATAAGAGAGAGAGAAGGGACCGTTAGACCGAACTTGGTCTCAATCGTATGCTGACACCGACACCGGGACGTGTGGGGGAAGAAAAGAAGGACTTAGTGAGGTAGGGTTCTATGGGGAGGAGGAACGTACGGAAGTCAGGGAAGTAGGTCAGAGAAAGTGTGTTAGGGTGACGGTGGCGGGAAGAGGGGTGTTTGCAAGGTGAAGTGCTTTACAGTAATCACAGTGCAGTTAACGTGCGACAAGTGCCTAAAGGTGAGAGGACTATACAATATATACACTGAACACCTAGCGTGCTCACGGGGAGGTTTACGCTACTCACCCGGTCCGCCGTAGCTCTCCAGTTGAGCTACGGCCGCTCTTCAGCCACCTCCTCAAGGGCTCCACCAGTCCTCCGACCACTCGTCTTCTTCGGCTTGCTCTTCCTCTCGCTCTCCGACACCAGTCTGAGTATCCTGCCACAATGCTCCGACCTCGTCCTCACAGTGGCGTTCGCTTTTCACTGGTGCTGTCGCTGCCTCGGAGGCGGGCCTTCCGGGTTCACGGTGACGTACTTCCGGTGCCTGAGGCCCGGTGATAGGTTCCTGGAACAGAGAGAGGGGCGGGGCACTGTGGGTCATGCTGTTCGCTCTGACACTGTTACGGACCCGAGGGGGTTGTCTAAAAGTGCGTGAGTGGGAAGTCCTTGACAACGGTAAGGTTTCAGGGGGGCACAGGCCAGGCGGGGGTGTAACAGGGACCGGGTCACAAGTGAGTGAAGGAATTAGTGATGAGTGAGTCCCAATGTGGTAGCAAGTGTTGGTAGCTGAGAAGTAACTTGTGAAGGCATGAGGGAAGAGAAAAGTAGCAAGGTTTGTGGCAACATCAATGGGAAGAAAGATGCCTGATCAAAGATCACTTGTTATAAGTGTGGAGCATAGTAATGTATGTCTATATTTAATGACTGCCCTTGCACTTGAAAATAATGAATACAATGTTGGGGATCTAGACATTTGAAGAGAGTATGTAGATGAGGGAAAAGAATGGCAGCATGTTATGTTAGAGATTTGTTTATTTATTTATTTAGTTATTCAAGCGATTTGTAGAGCGCACAAATACCCTTGAGTGTCTCGGCGCTGCAAACTCTGTGGAAGACTAAGCCGGAAGCAGATGGTTATTGCTTAAAAAGCCAAGTCTTTACTAGCTTCCTGAAGGTGAGCAAGGTAGGACAAGATTTAATGTGCTGGGGAAGTGTGTTCCACAACTTGGCTCTGGCCACAGTGAATCTTCTGTTGCCCCAGGAGACTTTTTTTGTTCGAGGGACATTAAGGAGGTTGGCTCCTGTTGATCGCAGGGGACTGTTTGGCCTGTAGACACACAGAGCCCTCTTAAGAAACTCAGGTCCAGTGTTATGGATGGCTTAGAATGCGATGCAGAGTGCTTTAAATTTAATTTGACTTCTTATCGGTAGCCAGTGGAGTTTTTCGGATCCCGTTTGAGATTGGTTGATATTTAGGGATGCTAGTTAGCATTCTGGCGGCAGAGTTCTGCACCATCTGTAATCTATTTATGACCTTCTTCTGGGCATTGAAGAGGAGGCCATTTCAATAGTCTATTTTTTATATTACCAGGGTGCTAATAAGGGTTTTTACGGCACTGGGTGGAACGAATGGTAGAAGTTTTTTAATCATCCTAAGGGAAAGAAGAGGAGACCACTGCATTGGCATGAAAAGAAAACAATAACTTGTCGAATAAGACGCCTAGATTTCTGACTTTTGAAACGGGGGTTGAGGACCCATATTGGCTGGCCACCAAGTAGGGGACCATGCAGTGGAAAGTTTACCAAAAATCAATACCTCTGTTTTATCGAAATTCAACTTTAGGCAGTTGTTGGCCACCCAAGTACTAATAGCCAACATTCCGTCTTGAAAGCTGGCTGCAATTGCTCCTCCGTCGCTATGGATTGTGAGCACCAGTTGTGTGTCATCTGCATCAGATGCCACACCCATCCCATGGATTTTGATCACCCTAGCCAAGTCCGACACTTAGATATTAAATAAGGTCGGACTCAAGGATGATCTTTCTGGCACACCACACGGGAGGGTAAATGGGGAGGACTCAAAGTCACCAAGACTTACTAATTGTGTGCGGTTGGAGAGAAACAAGAACAATAGATCTTTAGCCTTATGTTTAATGCCAATGGTTGAGACACAGTCGATCAGCGTAGCATGATTGACCGTGTTGAAGGCTGCTGATAGGTCTAACAGCACCAGAAGAGCAGCACCACCTTGGTCTAGTACTGTCCTGATTACGTCTGGGGCTTTAATGAGGGCAATTTCTGTACCATGGCCTCTTCTGAAACCGAATTGCTTGTCGTCCAGAAGGTTGTTATCTTCAATGTATTTGGCCAGCTGTGAGTTCATTAATTTCTCAAAGATTTTTGTTGGAAATGAAGGTTTGTGATAGGCCGATAGTTTTTTGTTTCTGCTGGGTCAAGGTTCTGCTTCTGTATTTTTCCAAATAAGGGGGTAGATGCCTGTTTGAAACATTGCATTACAGATATCTGCAATATTGGGTGCTATATGTTCCGGGATCCGTTTTAGAACTGAAGGGGGGAAGGGGTCAGTGGGGGAGCCTGATTTGATGGTAGCGATTAAATCAGAGATCTGTTTTGGTGAGACTTGATTGAATTTTGGAAAAGAAGGGGAACTTTCTTCATTACTGAGGACATCCTTCAAAGGATCGGCTTTGGGAATTTATTTTATTTATTTATAGTAGGGTAGTGCGGTAAATTTGTTGTATATATTGCTGACCTTTGCTTGAAAGAAACTGGCAAGTGAATTGCAAAGATCTTATTTGGGAGTTATTGGGGAGTTTGACGTGGAACCCGATAGTTTTGTAACTACCTGAAACAGCTGCTTGGTGGAATCTTGGGCGGATTCTATCTGACCAAGGTAGTATTTGCTTTTTTCCCTGATAATAAGCTGTTTGTACTTGGATAGAGCTTCCTTGTAGATGGCTTTTTCAGTGGTATTATAGTCCCTATGCCAGCGTCTCTCTAGGTTCCTGCATCATTGTTTTTCAAGTCTAAGTGACTCAGAGAACCAAGGTGCCGAAGGAACAGCTCTATTTTTAGAAGCATTTTTAAATGGTATGAGAGTGTTGAAGGCGTTGTGCAGCCATTCGGAGTAGCTTGATGATGCAAGTGTAGGGTCTAATGTAGAGTCATAGTTAGTAGATGGCAGGTGAGATTGGGTTAACATGCACAGGGTTGATTTTTTTTATCTGAAGGTCAAAGAGGACAGCCCAAAGGTCAGTCCAGACCAGAGGCATGGTGTTATGCAAAGTGATTTGCTTATTGCTGGTGAAGAGGCCATCCAGCGTGTGACCGGCTGAGTGTGTGGGGCTGGTCACCAACTGAAGAAGATCTAATTTGGCAATGAGGGATGAGGTGTCATTGTCATCAAGGTTCTCCAAGTGAAAATTGAAGTCCCCTAGCATAGTGACGTCAGATTCTACCGCACACGATTCTAGTAAGCTGCCTAAGGTAGAGAGAAATTCTACTCTGGAGCCTTGTGAACGATAGAGGAAGATTCCTTTGAAGGTCTGTGAATGACTAAGCGTTATCGAGAAAGTCACAGCTTCACAGACCGTGGAGGGAATTATCTCAGTCCTGATTAGGTATTTGTCACAGTGTATGAATGCCAGTCCTCCTCCTTTTTTTATAGTTCTGTCGTGTCAATACCCGTCAGGGGTTGTAGTGCAGAAATCTGGTCCAGCAGATAGGTCACCCCTGGTTTTTGTAATAAATAGTATGTCTACATTTTAGTCCTTTAGAAAATCCCATATTTCATATGAGTGTTTGAGAAGAGAGCGAGAGTTTATAAGAGCGAAGTGAGTATATTCATGATTTATTTGTGAAGGAAACATCTGCGATAGTACAGGTTTATTATAAGTGTCGAGATTAAAGGAACATTTGGAGTAGCTCCAAGAGGAGTTAGTATCTAAAGAGCAAGTGTGTAGATAAGGACAGGAATTAAATTTGGTCACCCGGCGCATCTCTTTCAGCTGGTTTCTAGAGTATTTTATCCTGATATCAGGTACTGCTGATATATGAGAGGCAGGGTTCCTGGCCCTTGGCCCGGTCCAGGCGCGGACGGGCGCAGACGGGCTTGCCTTTGGCGCGCCTTTGGTGCACCGGCAGCGTGCACGCTGCACACGTACGCTGTGCATTGCGACAATCATGTGATTTTTAAAGGGCTGGTATCAGCTGCTAGACTGCTGACCTGCAGAAGTGGCGGATAATTCCTCACTTCTTGTGGTTGCGATGCCTTCCCTCCACACAATCTGAACTTTCAGTGGTGGACCCGGGAATACGCAAATATGCAGCGTGAGAGGTGAGCAGGTTTAAAAATGACAATGTCAAACTACAATTTCAAAGTGCAGAAAGGAGAAAAACAGTGCTTTTTAAAAAAGGCAGGCACGACTCTCAGGGGCCCTTTGCCAGGCGCTCCTGAACGTTAAACCTTATGCTACGGCTGTTGTCTTCATGCACATCCGCTGATGATGAAGCTTAGAGAGAAAGAACAGTAAAATGAAAATAGAAATGGTGAATTTGGTTGATAGAATACTTTGAGAGAGAGCTGCATTTTAAGGAAATGAAGATAAAAAGAAAATGTATATTTAGTGATGGAAGAATTGAATATCCTAATATTAATACATCAAGCTGAGTTCAAAATGACAATATGGGTTGGAGACAAAATTCAAATATCACCAGCTTAGAAAGGTGGGCTCAGATGTGTTGAATAATTTAAAGAACGTTGGTGGTCAGATTGGGTAAAATGAAAGGTTCAGTACAACCAATTAAATTAAAAGGAGGGAGTGGTTCCTATGAAACATAACCTATGCAATGTATCTTTTAACTTAAGAGAAGTAGAGTAATGTTAAGACACCATTGAGTCAGTAAAGGCTTCTTTATAGGTTATTATCCATAAATGTTTCAAGACAAACAATAGGATATGTACAAATATGTATTGTTTTACATACCCAAAATAACTTTATTTGGGTTGAATCCCTTCCATTATTAAAAATAATGGACCTCATAGGAGTTGCTGTAGAGGGAAGTGGGTTCTCAAACCTTAATTTGAAAGAAAGGCTAGCCATTTTTCCAGTTGCCAACCACTGCCTAAAGCCACCCACATCCTCAAACATATAAAGGGTCACTGCAAAATCACTCTGTACAGATTTCAAGGTCTCAACAACCTCTAAAGAAAAACATAAAACACACCTATATATCCTTCTACCCCTACTGCCACACAATGATGCCTTCACTCTCTCACAAACGTATACCACTATTATGCCCACACATCACCAACACAACAGAAACTAACATTATACATAACCATAATCCCTTCAAATACTCCCTGTTCCTGCAAAAAACAGCTCTACCCTCTACTTACTCCTAACAGACACCATTCCAGCATCACCAACCCTATTCTCAACCCTCTCTCATATCAGCTTCCAACAACAGCCCCTCCTGTTTTTCCTAAAAATACACAACCAAATGCGCCTTCCCCTCCACAACACTTAGGGTCTCATCACGATGTCAGTCGGAGTTTCCTCCTCTTGACACCCACTCTGAATTGAGACTGACCAACTCGTGGTCGGCGATTCCTCCCAACCGATTATGATGCGACCAAACACTGTTCGTTAAGATTCCCATTGACTCCTATAGGGAGTCGTTGTTCTGCCCGACAACACAGGCTCCTAAGGGGAAATGGAGGGTGTTTGGAAAACTCTGTACCCTGTCACAGGCACTCCTTGGTGCCTGGCATGCAGTGCAGAGTTTTACAGGGGGGTCCCTTAGGTACCCCCTTGGCCTTCAACCAGAGGCTAGGGAGATAGAACAGTCTACTTGTACTGATAACTACTCCAGAACCCTACAAGTTGTGTGGGGATAATTTCACTGCACTGCGCCCAAATTCATGTAAACAAAACCAAATTTCCTTGGCAGAAACACCGAACAACAATTTGTCTGACCCACCTAGGTCGATAACAAAGATCCACACCCACGGTGTTGGATCAAGTTCTCCTTAGAAAAAAATTTGTGAAAACCAAGTGACACCTCACGGAAACACCACCAACGGGGTAACTGGTATATAATTTCCAGACAAGCCCCTGTCTCATCATCGGTAGTCACTTGATTTTCAAAGAAAGAGAGAAAATAGTGTCCAAAACAAACAACCAAAACGTGTAACAAACAGTGGAAAGCAGAGAGCATCTGCTAGTGACAAACACACAACATAAATAAGTGCATAAAACACAGCATCTAATTCCCTTAACCAACTTTATTCGTAGGGAAAAATGTATGCTGTACCACTAAAAAGGCTGGTAGCTAATCATGCATACCATTACCTAATGCCAGTGCCGACATGTTTCACTGCCACATGCTTTTAGGCAGTTTCATCAGGGCTGCACTATATGCTGCCACTCCACTCTTGGACACTTGTTCTTTGTTAACCAGAGACCGCCATGTTGCTCATACCGGCCGCCTCAGGGATGGGAGAAATGCAGGGGTACTCCAAACGTGAGTTCCTACTTTCACTTTAGCTTTTAGCTTTCGTGGTAGCTCTTCCTAAGCGCCTCGTCTCAACGATCACCTACGAATAAAGTTAGTTAAGGGAATTAGATGCTGTGTTTTATGCATTTATTTATGTTGTGTTTTTGTCACTAGCAGATGCTCTCTGCTTTCCACTGTTTGTTACACGTTTTGGTTGTTTGTTGTGGACACTATTTTGTCTCTTTCTTTGAGAATCAAGTGACTACCGATGATGAGACAGGGGCTTGTCTGGAAATTATATACCAGTTACCCCGTTGGTGGTGTTTCCGTGAGATGTCACTTGGTTTTCACACATTTTTTTCTAAGGAGAACTTGATCCAACACCGTGGGTGTGGATCTTTGTAATCGACCTAGGTGGGTCAGACAAATTGTTGTTCGGTGTTTCTGCCAAGGAAATTTGTTTTTTTTTACATGAATTTGGGCGCAGTGCAGTGAAATTATCCCCACACAACTTGTAGGGTTCTGGAGTAGTTATCAGTACATATAGACTGTTCTATCTCCCTAGTAACTAACACCAGTTGACGTCCATGGATAGGGTCTTTTGTTTGTTCTAAAACTTATGAGTGGAGGGCGACCCTGTCCTTTCTTCCCTCTGTGCTCCAATTGTGGATTTGACTTCAACCAGAGGCCACAGGATGAAGGGGCCCTGCTAGGGCCCCAAAAGTCACTTTCCGACAGCCTTTTTATGTCAGACAGGCCGACTCAGAAAGGCTGTTGGAAACTGACATCATAATCACTGGGTCAGAATCTCAGTCCGTAGAGCTGCACAATGTGGGTCTGACTGACACGAATTCTCCAAGAGCGGGTTGGAACCAATTCTGAAAGACAGTGTGGTTTACAAACTGACCACAAACATCGTAATCGGTCGGTTGGATTGTAAACCAACAGAGTCGGTCAGAAGGGTTCCGACACAGTCTAGAAGATTCCAACTGTTGGGAGGAGGCTTTCTGCCTGACATCGTAATCGGCCCCTTAATACTTCTTACCACTACCAAATTACAAACATTCATAACCCCCATCCAAAACCCTCTCTCACACCACATATACTCTCTTCCAGTGCACATCACCACCACCTTTTCCCTTCAATACCCACTCCCCACCAGCCATTTAGATCCAAATCGTCCATACAAACTCACTACATCAATATCACATATCACTACTCCACAAAAACAAAACAAAACACACAAAAACTTACTTACTACTTTCCATCATAACATAAAAATACCCACTCTTACCCTTCTTTCTACACAAATAATATACACTGTTAACCAAGTTTCCACACATATTTTCAAACATGAACTACACTAAACAACAAAATTTCAGTATACAATATCATGCACTCACCCATCATCAATTGCCTGATTTAGAGCATTAAAACATGACCCAAATACACCATCTCCACCCCTAACATATACACCTTTCACCCTCAACCTATGCACATGGAAAAAAAACACAGCTGTTCACAGCTTTAAATCTCCTTGTCTATTAAACAAAAGACTACACCACAAAAACAACTGCACAGCACATCACCTCACTCTCAACCACTTTTCCTACTGTCTGTACACACATGCACCTAAGAAAATGCCTTCTAAGCCTGTTGGACAAGGATAAAAATACAGATGAACACTATTGATGCTACAATACTGTTAACAACATCACCAACAGTCCACCTGCTATACGCCCAAAGGATAGCACAATCTAAAAACTGCCCACTAATAAAAGCATAATCTGTTACTAAAATTCAAGCACCACATCTACAACCTAATCACAGACACACAATCTGACTTGCTCTTCATAACCAAATCATGATTTGGGGATGAAATGGCTCCAGTATTGCACAAAGCCATTCCTCTAGACTATCAAACTCTCACATACAATCACATAGGGAAAAGTGGAGTTAGACTAGCTTGTAAATTCAAGGAAACAATAAATCTCACCAAAGCTGTGGACATTTCCATACAAGGTTGTGAGACCCTCATCACCAGATGCAAACCTACACGAACTTCCTCTTTCTTTATAGACAACCACCTAGCAAGGGAACATTCCCAGTGACATTTCTAATTACAGTTTCAAACTTTCTGACACTACACTCCAACCTATGCAAACTTGGTTACCTAAACATATGGTTTGAAAAATCATATTATGCCCCATCCCAGAACTATCACCACTAACCTAGACACATTGAACCTCAGATCGTCCTCAAAACCCAAAGATATCACCAGATGCATCCTAGAAGTCAACTTTGCCAAACCAGAACTGGTCATTTTTTAAAGGATTACTCTAGTCACATGGTCAGACCACCATCTGGTGACTTTCCTACACAAGAAACCAAACTTCTCCACACTAAAGGCAACCTCGCCAGCAAGCACATATTGACCTTGGAACAAACTGAATTTTGAGGAACTAGAAGCACAACTAACTTCCACCACAATCACTTCAGTTCAAAAACTGTGTGAGTGGCTCCTTGAAGCTTTTGATATCCTCACTCCAATTAAAACAACAAAAGATGCCAAAAGAAAACAAGCATGTTCGATGAATACAGAACTAAAAAAGGTAAAACAACAAATTGCAAAGCTGCAACACACCTGGCTCAAATCAAACAATACTCAAGACAAACATCGCCTACAGAAACACAACAGAATATACAAATCATACATCAAAATGCTAAAAAACCTGCTATACAAACAGAATTCAAAATGAAAAATGTGCAAATGAAGAATTGAATACAAACTTTCACAGAATTTCGTAAACCTAAATGCACCGAAGGAAACCATATGATTTCTCAAGATTTTGCTGACAAACTGGCAAATCACTACAGAACCAAAGCAAACTTGTTGGATTCCGGTTTAAACCAAAATAAAACCACCAACACAAACCCCTTTACAACAATCCACCTCAAGAATAGTTTAACCCAGCTTTTGCATTCCTTTAAACAACTATCAGAAACGAATTTATGGATCTTGTCAAAACATGCAGGCCAGCCAGCTGCCCCTCTGACCCTTGTCCACAACCCTTCAAGAAAATCTTTTTAATGACCTCTGCTGTCACCACAGTCAGAACAATCAATAATTCATTGACAGCAGGAGTTTTTCCTAAAGACTTAAAAAAGACACTTAGGGGCAGATTTAAAATAACTGGCGCATCCCCAGGGATGCGCCAGTTATTGTGCGCCGCAGCTCCGCCACCCATGGTGCGCCGCATTTACAATGCGGCGCACCATGGGGCAAAAACGGCACAGATGCGTGACGCATCTGTGCCGTAAAGGCGGCGCATTGCTGGAGTTGTGTCGCAAGCACGACGCAGCTCCAGCAAGGCTCTGGGGTGCCCTATCTGTCCAATGCTGCGTCAAGCCTTACGCCTGCTTCAAGCAGGTGCAGGGTTTTGACGCAGCATTGGCCTAAAAGTGCCTGCGTGAAATCTTGTAGATTTCACGCAGGTACTTTTGCGAGGCGCACCTGCCCCGGAATGCCCACCCTGCGCCGGAACGGTCACATGTGGCGCAGGGCTTTTCAACGTGACGCATTTGCCTAGATGCGTCACGTTGTACATGGGTCGCAGGGATGCGCCACGTTTACGCCGCCGTTGCGTGACGCAATGGCGGCGTAAACGTGGCGCAAGTCCGACATAAATCTGCCCCTAAGTTCCATTAGTAAAGAAAACAAACCTGGACCCTCATGACTGAAACAACAAAAGGCCCATTGGAAACAGACCATTCCCCTGCAACCAAATAGAGCAGCATTCATCCAGATGTCTCAATTCATTGATGGCACCTCCATAATTTCTGACTCCAAGCAGGATTTTATCCAAGAAGAGACACAGGATTTGCCCTATTTACCATCTGAGATGACATTAAAAGCATAGTAGATCAAAACAGGGCCATTGCACTACTTCTCTTGGACCTTTAATCTGCCTTTGAACAGTTGATAATGACACCTAACCTAAAGACTCTGAGACGCCGCTATAGTGGGGACTGCTGTCGACTGGATCACATACTATCTTCATAACAGAACAAATGTCATCCATACTCCTCCTTTCTCACCCAAACCTTACATCACACAAACAGGGCTCCCTCAAGGCTCTATCATCTCACCCATACTTTTCAACATCTTCATGAAGTAATTATCAGCAATGATCAATGAATTTCAGCTCACCTTCTATAACTATGCAGATGACACACATACACTTCTTAAACTGGAAAGCCCCAAAGACATTGGAAACTACAAAATCTTAAGCTGCCTCTGAGCCATTGATCAGTGGATGACATAGATATCTTAATTTGAACATGTCCAAAACTAAAACACTAACCTGTGGTGAACAGAAAAATTATGACCCACTCTCCATCTGGCCATATGATCTGGGAGTAAGAAACCTCAGAATTACCATGGACTCCAAGCTATCAATGAATGCCCGACTGGATAACTTAGCAAGATCAAGCTCCATTACTATGAATACTCTGCAACACATCTTCCCACTCCTAGAATTTCCACACAAGGTCCAAGCTACTATCTCTCTTGTACTGTCTAAACTTGGTAACGCCAATGGTCTCTATCATTAATTACCTCTATCAACTATGAAAAGACTACAATAAATTCAACATTCAGCTGGCAGACAACTCCTATATATAAAGTCACAAGCCCACATTGCCCCTGTCTTAAGGGTACTACATTGGTTACCGGTTGCCAGAAGATCCTCCTTCAAGCTGCTTTGTATCACCTACAAAGCAATACATAGAACATAGCAACTTTTCATCAGGAAGAAAACAACATAGTACACACAACAAAGAAAACTGTTCCAGATTGGCACCCACCTTAAAATCCTAGCATGCAAGAAAAAAACATAGGTGAAACTTCTTTCTCTGTTTATGGAATTCAGTTACCCCAAACATAAGATCCACAGACAACCATCTTATCTATTAGAAGATTACTCAAGAGTTGTTGCTGTGTTGCTGCCCTATTTGACCACCATATTCAAAATACAAATCCGGGGGCGTGGCCAAGATGGTGTCCTAGACGGCTGCATGTCCCGTAGGATCCCCGACCGAAACCCTTCCGCGAACCGCTCGGCGCTTGATTTCCCCACCACGGAGCTTTACCGGTGGTGGGGGAGCTGGAGGACGCCGCAGGGTTGGTGCGGGGCCAATCGGAAGACAGAGCGACGGTGTAGGAGTGGTGATATGCCCAGCTGTTACTGGCTGCAAAATGGTGCCCGCACATTGAGCCCAATGAGAAGGGCAGGCAGAGACCTGACAGAGGAGCCCCTGAGTTTGCGGGGCCCAGCACACTCGCCGGGGGGGCACCGACTGCTTCCGCGCCCCCCTCGAGACTACAGAGGCTCCATGGAGACGTGGCGGGAGGCCGCCATCAGCCCAGCGTGACGAGTGGGCAGCGGCTTGAAAATCGAGGCCGGGGACACGAGGCCCTGCGGCCGGTGACCGGGCCATGCTCCTCCTGGCACCTGAAAGGACACCTGGCGCTCTCCCCCACAGGGTCGCTGCTGGAGGCTGGCACCCTAACAGCGACAGGACAAGGCGGCTGGCGCAGAGGTGAGGAGACAGGGGCTGCACTGCGAGGGAAGGCGGCCCCCGGAGAGGCCGCCGGCGCAATTTTGCGGAGGGATTTTAGCGGGAGGCGAGGAGGACAACAAGCGTGTGCCCCAGGGAGCCGGTGATTTCTTGCAGACGCACGGCGCTGGTTCCAAGAGCACCTGGCAGGCCTGGATGCTTTAGCAGCGTATCTCCGCCAATTCCACAGCTCCACAGGAGGCGGCCATCACGACGGGCCGGGTGGTGGCTGAACAGTGAGGGCTGCAAGGCAGCCTACGTACAACCACATATTGAGGGAGGCGAGTGCTCACTTGAGAAGCAGGGCCCTGACCCGGGGCCCAACCATAAGATACACGGTCAGCTGACCGCGCAATCCGAGGACCCACACATTTTGGCAGGGGGCAGAGGTGCCTCCCGGACATGGACAAAGGGGGTGGTGACCCCCCGGAGGAGGCCCTGGCTGCTGGGCACCCCAAGAACAAAGCTGGAGTAGAAGGAGACAAGAGGTCTGCGAAGGGGGCACCCTAAGTGGTGGAGCGAGATGCCCGGCAATTAGCGCACTCGAACGGGGAGATGTAAGCCTCCTTCCAGCTGGAGCTGCAGATCGCGGGGGCATGCACCAGAGGCACTGAGCGACCATTGGGCGACTGAATTGAAAGGAGAGACAGCAGCGTGGGCTGCACGAACAACCACAGGAGGCACAGAATGGCCAGTCTCAGGAAGAAGGGGGATCGCACACTCCCCGAGATGCTCAGCAAGGGCCCACTGAAAGGGAACAAAGGGCCACCCTCCCCAGGGGCAACAAGGCAACACACTGACCCCAGCGAAGGCGAGGTGCCCATCACAAAATCCTTTTTGGAGACATTTAATTCCCTCCGCGAAGACTTTCAAGTGTTGAAGAAGGAGGTCGCAGGGGAGGTCCTGGAGATCAGAAAGGATGTGGACGGTCTCGGCGAGTGGGTAGCAGCCATCGACGAAGCAGACCACACCAGAAGTGATGAGATAGAGCAGCTCCAGCAAGAAATCATTTGCCTTAAGGACCAGCAAGTTGACCTGCAGGCGCATGCGGAGGAGTTAGAAAATCGGTCCCGCCGTAACAACATTCAGGTCCGGGGTGTCCCACTTAAGGAAGAAGGAACGAACATCATGGGTTATGTACAGGCCTTGTTTCGAAACATTCTAGGGGAAGCTGCGGACTTCGACATCAGAATTGATAGAGCACACAGAGTGAGGTTGGCGAGGCGCGTGCCTGCATCCCCTCCTGACATCTTGGCCTTTTTACCAGATTTTCCTCTTAAAGAAAGAATTCTCAAGGAGGCACGACGGAAGCAACCCCTTCAGTACCAGGGCTAGCCTAAGGCATTGTACCAGGACCTCTCGGCCATCACGCTCCAGAAACGGAAAGCATTTAAAGTGGCCACAGACTTCCTATGTGACAAGGGGATCCCATACTCATGGGGACACCCCTTTCATCTGATTTTCAAGTGGAACGGCACCCTGCACCAACTACGTTCACTCCATGACACTTGTACCTTGCTGGGCATTGAGCGGATGGGGGGTCTACGTCACCGAGACCTTCCCAGCAGTCTTCCAGAGGAGGTTGGCATTGGGTCAATCATAGGCACTCTCCCACTATGAACTTGAAACCGGACTCTCACAACATAACACAAGAGAGGGCCAGTGCCATCCAGGAAGTTGCCAGAGACACTTCACCGACGGATTGATTTATTACTGTGAGGGGGGATTCTATAGCACTTCTGCAGTCCGGGACGGGGGAGGGGGCGGGCGGGGGGCCACGGAGGTTGACACGGTTGCTCGCTCCATCAGGTAACCTCACCACAGGCCTGCGATGTGTGGTGTTGGAGTTATGGTTAGGGAGGCGGGGGATGGGGGGACGTGAGTTCAGGCAGGGGTTGAGAGTTGGTTGGTTGGGGAGGGTGGATTTGGGGGGTTGGGGGGAGGGGCTGGGCAGGGGGGTGGGATCTGGTGTATCGCACTACAGGGCGGCACAGGTAAAGCAGTGGGGGGGGTTTCAGCTCCCTAGAGCAACTATGGAGCCCAACACGAATCCAACCATGGTTGATGATGTCTTGAAGGTTCTCACCTTAAACGTGAAGGGGCCTAACAACCCTATAAAATGGAGGACCGTCCTATCTTTCCTGGAGAATTCGGGGGCTTCGATATGCCTGCTGCAAGAAACACACCTGCTCTCCAGGGACTGGCACCGCATGCGCTCCAGGGCTTTCCCTCAGCAATACTTCTCTTCCACTGTAGAGAAGAAGGCGGGGTAGCTATTCTCTTTGCTAAGCATTTCAAAGGCCAAGTGGGCGACAAGATTGCCAAAATCAAGGGCAGGCTCCTAGCGTACAATATTCAGGTGGGAGGTTGGTCAATGGCTATAGGGTCAGTGTATGCTCCTAACACCAAGCAAGAAGCCTTTCTCACAGGGGCCCTGGCGGATGTCCTTGCTTTTCAAACGAGATACACACTGGTGGGTGGTGATATTAATCTGGTGATGCACCAGGACAAGGATAGGTCAGGCCAACGCTATGGCTCCGCAGGGGCAATCTCACAGGAGGGTAAACAGTGGTTGGCCAGCAGAAGTTTTTTAAATCTTTGGCGGGAGGCCCACCCCAACTCCACGGGGTAAACGTTCTACTCTCATGTACACCATACATACGCTCGGTTGGATCACTTTTTGAGGTCCCCCGACCTAGCTACCTCAGTCACGGACACAGACATTATCCCGGTTGCACTCTCGGACCACGTTCCCTGTCACACTTCAATTGTCAGTCCCTCACACGAAATCACACAAATGCAGGTGGCGCCTGCGAGAGGCACTATTACAACGCAATGGGGTCACACAGCAATTACAAAAAAGTATCACAGACTACTTGAGCCTTAATGATAATGCAGATGTACCATTGACAGCATTTTGGGGGGCACTTAAGGCCATGGTGCGTGGAGACCTTGTAGCAATAGCAGCAGCTGAAGCTCAAGAACGAAAGGATAGGAGGCAGGCTCTATCGGCGCAGGTGTTAGAATTAGAGCGGGTGCATAGGAGAACAGGGGCCCCTTGAATTTGGCGCCAGATGAAAGCAGCTAGGGCACAGCTTGCGAGCCTAGATCTTGATCGCACAGAATATGCAGCCCTACGCCTATGACACACATATTATGTGGGAGGCGATAAAACGGGGCACCTATTGGCTAGTAAGCTTAGAGCTAGGGTCCACCGCTCAAAAATTCCTGCTATTCAGGGCCAGGGGGGGCACATGCTTCTTGAGGACGAGCAGATAGCGGACGCGTTTCGGGGATTCTATGCCTCGCTCTACGCCGCGGACCCAACCTTAGATCCAGGGGGTGGGGACACCTACCTTAACGGGGCGGTGGTTACGGCCCTTAACGAGGCTAGCGCCATTTCCCTAGATGCCCCAATATGGGCGGAGGAAGTGGTATCGGCAATAGCACGCCTCAAGCCTACAAAGCCTTTTTCCCACTGCTGGCACCTGTTCTTACCAAATTGTTTAACTCCTTCCAGGAACTAGGCTCCATCCCACCTGACATGCTCGCTGCGGATATTATCGTACTGCCCAAACTCGGCAAGGACACCACACAGTGTGCCGCCTACCGGCCCCTTTCCCTGCTCAATCTGGACCTCAAAATCTTCACGGGGATTCTGGCGGTTAGACTAGGTCCATGCCTGCCGGGCATCATAGAGCCCGACCAATCGGGTTTCATCCCCAACAGGCAGTGCAGTGATAATACCAAGCGGCTCTTGCACGTTATAGATAAAGCCCATTTTAATGATTCGGACGCGGCTCTCTTATGGGTCGACGCCGAGAAGGCATTCGACTGGGGATACCTGGACAAGACTTTGGTGCGCTTTGGCATTGGGGAACGCTTCAGTACTTGGGTCGCTAGCTGTTATGATGCGCCCCAGGTGACAATTCTGGTTAATGGCATTGGCTCGCAGCCCTTTGATATCCGGGGGTGCACAAGGCAGGGGTGCCCGCTTTCACCCCTGTTGTTTGCACTTTATATAGAACCATTTGTGCAAAGAATCCCGGATATTGCTGGTGTCACATTTGGAGGTGAAGCACATACCATTAGCTTGTACGCAGACGACATACTTGCGGCGGTAGACAACCCCTCAAGTTCCGTGCCAGCTTTCCTAACTGAAATGGAGACCTTTGGGAAAGTTTTGGGATTTAAAATGAATATAGGAAAATCCTTGATTCTTCCCCTAGACCGTAATGCCCGTAGGACCTCTGGCAGTTTGCCGCAGTTTGGGGGACTCTCCTCCTGCATGTCGCTGCCGTACTTGGGGATCACCCTGACACCCAGCACAACACAGACGGTTGATCAAAACTACACCGCAGTATTTGCTCAAATTCAAGGGGACCTGAAAAGATGACGGCAACAACCGCTATCTTGGCTGGGGCGCGAGGCGGCGATAAAAATGTCCCAGCTACCCAAGGTCCTTTACATGTTCTAAACGATTCCAGTCACTCCACCGATTGGGATGCTTCAGAAAATGCAACACGCAATACGGCAGTTCGTATGGGCGGATAGACGTCTGCGACTCGGCAGGGACTTGGCTAGGCGGGCTCCTATTGAAGGTGGCTTGGGCATCCCTGACCTTCTCAGATACTTCCAAGCGACATACCTGCGCTATCTCCTGGAGTGGAACCGTCCTGAGTCAGAAAAAAGGTGGCTATTCCAGGACCGGACAATGGCCCAAATGTCACTGTGGAAGGGTCCCTTTTTGCAAGCTCAGACAGACCATCTTATCTCAAGAAATCATCTATTACCTGCTTGCTACTAAAAGTGTCAACAGATGCCTCACCACTTTCCCTTCGCCTATGATGCCATTACTTGATAACCCGGCTTTTCCCCCCGGGATGGACCCGAGGGCGTTTCACAAGAGGCGAACCTCGGAATATAAGTCGGCCGGTCATCTGTTTGACTTGGACGGCTTTCTTCAGCTTGACACCTTGAAGGAGATGTACACTCTGATAGCGCCACAGTGTTTTCAATACTTCCAGATTCGCCACTGGCTCACACAAGGAGACATGTTACCACTGGTGAGTCGGCGCCTAACAGCGTATGAGAAATTGCTCATTATGAAAAAGTCCGACAGACAAGCGATCACAGACCTTTATAAAATGCTAAGCCCGCCCCAGCCCGCCCCAATCTAATTTGCGCTCTGCTGGTCAGAGGGGTTGGGAATCAGAGCTCAGAAGAACTTTTACAGATAAAGAGTGGCATGACATTTACCATAGAGCCCACCACACCGCCAGGAACATAGCGAGTACGGAATCCGCAGTTAAGATCGCATATTACAGGCACCTAACGCCGCCAAGGCTACATCAAAGTAACCCAAGCCGCAGTTCCACATGCTGGAGGGGGTGTGGTAAGGTGGGGACACTGACACATTTGTTGTGGGAATGCGAGGAGGTAACAGAATATTGGGAAGAAGTACTTCACGACATTGACACACACTTTGAGACAGAGATCCCCCGTTTTCCAGCCTACACGCTACTAGGCCTCCCAAATGCCTTACCGTTTCCACTTAAATCAATTAGGGGGAGACAAATGGGGTTAGTAGTAGGGGCGGTGGCACATCATATCCTCTCACTCTGGGGTACCACTAGGAAACCTACACACACGGGCTGGCTTCACAGGCTCTGGTATATAATGGGGATGGAGCGGATTCAGGCGACCCTCACTCAGACAGCAGACTCCTTCGCCACCGTTTGGCAACCTTTCCTTACTCTACTAGCTGGGGAGTTCAATGAACTTACATGTCCGAGATACCTCAGGGTGCTGTGGCTCATGGATGAGTTTGCCAAGGGGTCCGACTCCTCAAGTTAGAGCTCACATAAGAGCGCTCCTTGTTCTACACCAAGCGGGAAGATGCGACACACCGGAGGGGGGTAGGGGGTTGTTGGGGGTCAGGATGGGGGAGGGGGATGCTTGTTTTTGGGGTAATTGAATGCAATTTTGTTCGGGGGGACACCCACTACTCGCTCTCATGGACAAATTGGACTACCCTGCGGTATATGCAGTTCCTTAATTGAGGTTAGAGGGTGGTACGGCACGGGTTTACAGGGCGGCCTTCAGGGACCAAGTTTGTCATATTGTATTGTGTTTAATGCACACTGGAAATCAATAAAACAAATTTAAACAACAAAAAATACAAATCCACAACAATGGTATGCACAAGACACCAATGGTGCGCATAAATGTGTTTGTAAACATGTAAACCTTGATTATATATATATTCAGATATGTGCATTTCTTTGTACAAATGCATATACTACATAGGAAGTTGGCTGTCTGATAATTGTCAATTTATATAATAATGTCCCAAAAAACCTGATTCTTAACGTTCTAAAACAATTACAAAATGATATGAAGAAATTCTATGAGAGACCAAAGGAGGAACCACACTGCATTTGGGGTGGGGACTTCAATTGCCACCTATGTAGGCATTACCAGAAGGGTATATGCGGGCTGGGGGAGGAAATAGATGATGCTGTCCCACATTTTAAGCATACAACTGTGGGTGATAAGCTAAACGAAATCTTGTTTGAATTGAATTTGGATTTCGCAAATGAATTATGTGCCCCCCCCCAGTAGCCTTTAAGCCGACTTACATAAGGGGAGGCTGTAATACAACAATTGATTTCATGATGTTTCCTAAGAATAAGAAATCTGTAAAGCTTTTAACTTACGACACACTCTGCAATGTATTGAGCGATCACTACCCCATTAGTGCCTCTTTATCATTGGGAAACGGTTTTACACATTGTAAGGGTGAAGTGGGTCCCTCATATAATTATGAGCTTAGCCTATCGAGCAGAAATGGTTACACACTGAAATGGGAGAAGGTGGACCCTGTGGTGTTCCTTGGGCAGCTTGTACATGAAACACAAGAGGATTTTGAATTGTGTTTGTCGGAGGAAAAGAAAGGACCAGATGTAATAAATGCTTTTGCAAATATTTCATCTAAGATTAAAGAAATCCTTACATGCAAACAAACGTCAGGTATTCGAAAAAAACGGGGATGGTTTGACTAAGAATGTAGTAATGCTTATAAAAAGTTAAAAATAGCCCTAAAAAAAATCACCAGGGAACAGAGAAGAGATAAAGATAGCTGGACTACTCTATAAACAGGCCCGGGAAAGTAGAAAGCAAAATTTAAAAGAAGAGGTCCGGCTAAACCTACATGATGCATGTCTAAGGAAAGACAATGTCATATTATGGAAGATAGTTAACTCTCCAAATTTGACGACGAGGGACTGTAATAAGTTAGATATAGCCATCACAGAAGACAGATGGATTGGCTATTTCAGCGCCCTATATCGTGCTGATACAAATACTATAGAGGATCCGACTGGGCATGATGACAAATAGGAAATTATGGGATAGAGGGTATGAATGAGACATTGAGGAGCCCGTCGGTATACCCGCTCGACATAGATCTCACCTTAGATGAGATAATAAGTGCTATACAGAAAAGTGCCGCAGGTAAAGCTCCGGGACCAGATGGTGTCCCAGTTGACGTATACAGATAAAATATTGACATTTAGGCTCCACTTTTAATGAATGTCTTAAACAAGTGTTGTCAGATTGATTTTATAGAAACTTGGTCAGATGCAATTTTAATACTCATATTTAAGAAGGGGAATCGTGATGACCCCAAATGCTACCGACCCATATCTCTTTTAGACTCCCTTTTAAAGGTGGCTGGGAGGGTAATTCTAAACAAACTTCAACTATAGGCAGAGGAGAAAGGGGTCTTATCACGGCTACAATACGGCTTTAAGTCAGTACTGGGCACAATTGAGCAAGGGCTTAAACTCAGTCTTATCATTGATAAGTATACCAGGGCCAAGGGTGGGAACCTGTTTTTAACATTTGTCGATTTATCCTCCGCATTCGACTGCGTTTTACATAACACGTTATGGGATATTTTATCTGAGATGGGCATTGAAAACAACATTTTATTATTTATTAGAGAACTCTACTGGGAGGCGGGAGCAAGGGTGAGATATTGGAAAAAATAGGGAATGCACGGCCAGGTTTGGCATTGGAAATGGAGTGAGGCAGGGATGCGTCCTTGCACCATTTCTTTTCACAATATATATCAATAGCCTGGGAGATTATCTGGCCGGGCTTCCCCATGATCACCCCAATATTAATGGACATCCAGTACCATTACTATTATATGCCGATGACGCGGTTTTAATGTCAAGGACACAAAT
The DNA here is from genome assembly GCF_964261635.1 of Lissotriton helveticus. Taxonomy (NCBI): domain Eukaryota; kingdom Metazoa; phylum Chordata; class Amphibia; order Caudata; family Salamandridae; genus Lissotriton; species Lissotriton helveticus. The sequence continues at coordinate 947,288,391 of NC_136063.1, forward strand.
AGGCCTGCAGAGAACAGTAACCCACTTTGTTAATTACATGCATGCAAGGGGGTTGCAAGTAAATATCAGTAAAACATTCCGTATGAAATGTGGGAAAAGAACTTCCAAGAACTGTAATATTTTTATTAATGACAAAAAAGTTGAGTGTATAAAATCTTTCTCCTGTCTAGGGATAAACTTCGATGGAAATGGTAACTGGCCAGCTGCAATATCTGCCCGTAGAAATTTGTTTATAAAAGCTACTGGGGCACTAATTAGTCTGTCAAGGCAGTTGGGCTCTCGACTGGTCCCAGAATTATTGGCAATTTATAAGACAAAATGCGTTTCAACTGCGACATATGGTGCGGGAGTCTGGGGATACACAAATACAAACATGATACAGAGCAAAGAAAACGAAGTTTTTTGCGTTATTTATTAGCTGTTCCTAAATCAACTGCTACACATATCTGTCATACAGAGGTAGGGTTGAGCCATATTACAGACTTCATAAAGTCTGGTCCTTTAATATTATGGCACAAGATATGGAATACTCCAGAAGCAGCCTTCAATCCGGATGTCATTAAAGACTGTTTAAAACTTGATAGTGGATACCGCATCCCATGGTTAAGACATATCAAGGAGGCCTCAGATGAAATTGGACAACCGGAGATATTTTTAACCCCAGAACGGATGGAAATTACTTCTAGGAAGTTATTAAAAAGGGTATATATGTCTTATCTGGAGGACAAGCGTTGGTCTGCGGAGAAAGCTAAATACTCTGTTATGAAAAATCGCAATATGTTAGTATGCCCTGGAATTCAGCCATATTTATCGCATGTTATACGCCCATATGACCGCATGCTATTGACACGCTTTCGAATAGGCATTGTGCATAGAATCATTACATTTCCAAAGATGTTTGACTGGTCACGTACCTTAGCATTATGCCCCTGTGACGGCAGGTCCACACAATCCACCTTGCACGTAACTTTATTCTGCAGATTTTATACCTTGCCAAGAAAAGTGTTTTTATTACCGATTTTAAAACAGTACAGTCTAAGACAATGTAGAGTGGCACAATTAAAGATACAATGCATGGAAGATGAATTTACAATGGAATGTATAGTAAGCTTTTTAAAATGTGTCCTTAGATTAAGAAAGACAATCAGACTGTAAAGTAAATGCATATTTTTATCCACTGTCCTTGAAATGTTTTTACCTGTGCTTTTATGTTTTCAATGAAATACGAACAAAGCAAACTTGACTTGACTTGACTTGACTACATATGAATAATAAAATATATATTTTCCTATATTTATGGTTAACAAATGTAGAAATGTATATATTAGTTATGGTTAAAATATATTCACTCCCTATAATTATGCTTCAGATGTATATAGCTCATTACATAAATACTATGTAACTATTTGACTACATGCTCCTACGTCTTTATTTATTATGATCCCACATATCACAACAACAAAAAAATATACATTTGATTGGATGCTGTTAGCATGAAAATGAATACAATTAGGTAATGTGTTGTATGCCTTAGCAATGAATCTAATTAGTGGCTGTTGTTTAAGAAATAAAATGTAATACAGACAGATATGCTTTTGAATCTGTAGAATAAAGCACACCTGCTATATTTTATTTGGAAGTAGCATGTTCCTTCTACAATGTGCTGTGAACTTGTGACATACTGCTTCCACTAGGTTGCTAGATACACTGACCTAAGAGTGTATTGGGGGAAGGGTGTTAAATAACAGAACTTTTTAAAAAAGTTGAGGAGTGATGATACAATGTAGGTAATGGCAAGTTTTAATTTTCCAACTCAGTAATATGTAGTAAGCTGTTGTGTAGTATTTAAATTTCAGAAAATGAAGCTAGATATAGGTTTGTACTCCTGTTTCTTTTCACAATTATTCTGCGATCATTGCGAAAGTGCGCCAACAATAACCTTGTTTTGAAAGAGAGGGAAAGGGTTAACAGATGCTATCCATTCACAATTGGAGATGCAGTAGTTTACAATGAAAGACATGATTTTATTTGCTGCTTTTCTCATGATGCTGCTTTGTATGAGAATGGTGTACCATTCTTATGCTTGGTTTTTAGAAATCTTAATAGTGCCAAAACTATCCAGAAAGAGCTAAAACAACAATATAATCTACAAACCCAATTCACTGGTATGTATATAACTTTGTAATTATTTTAAACATTTGCATTAGAAATTAAGATGTATATGGGAGTTTTAGTAAAAGGAGTGTCACAGTGATGGGAAAAAATTAAATGAACTTTTTCTATTAGGGAGTCTGTGTTTAGGAGGTTGGTGGTGAATGTTTTGTGAAGTAACAGAAACATGAATTAGTGCCTCTTTATTACATTGTGTATTTCATTGAAAAATAACAGTATAGTCTTGTGGAAAGTTGCAATGAGTAACTAAGAACATTTTACATTTCTAACATTAGGTACAAAATAGATACATTTGTTATTTGCTTTCTGGGAGTTGTAGTATTTTTAGTAACATTATTAAACAGGAATAGTGTAGTGGGAAAAAAAATTAGAACATATTGCCTGCCTTTACATAAATTAGGAAGAAGTAATACTTGTTAGGTTTGTATTGGGAAGTGTTTGTCAATGTTGTTTTTAACCCCTTCGGCGCTGCGCAGGAGAATTAATGAGTGGGCGTGTTTCGGACAGCCCCCGTCCGTCCTCCGCACACGCCCACCGTGACGTCGGACTGCCGGGGGCTGTCCTGAGCACCGAAGGGGTAACTTATATGACCGCTTTGAATCTGCTTAGACGGTGAGATAGGGTGTTTGTGCTTACACACAGCTATATATATATATATACAGTGTGACTTTTGAGTTTACTTAATGATGCAGAGAGATATATATTTTGGAAAAATGGCTTGAAAGTGTGCATCCATTAAGAAATAGCATATATGTTTACATGGTGATCTATGTTCGGAAGGGCTGATGTAAATTTAGTGAGGGCAGTGTTTTTCTTTAAACATGGTTTGTTTAAAATTGAGAATGTTTAATAGTGCAGGATGCCTCAAGAGTTCTTTTACAGCTTCATTTCGAGTATAACTTTGATTTGAGATATGCTGAATATATGTTTTAGAAGCAGAAGAAGTATTTGAGAAATTATTTATGCATGTATGCATTTCGCAAAAGGTTTTGTGCTTTGAAAACTTTCAAAATGTTGGTTTCCATTTAAGAAACTTACTGATGCATGTGCATGCTCAGTAACAAAGCAATGTGTATTTCTAGAGATCCATGTATGCAATTATATATCAAGTGTGATATCTAGATTCACTCACACGTAGCTCAGACAAAAAGCATATATGGAGTAAAACGGGATGTTTGAGACTGACAGAAGGAGATAGCCAATCGGTCAGGGATATAATGACAAGTGTTATGTATCTAACAGTAGTGAAGGTACTTTCACAGTCATTCAGGCAGTATTAAGGCACTCATGCAATCACCCAGCCAAAACTCAGGCAGTCATCAAGTCAGTGATTCACTATACATTGAGTTATTCAATTACCCAGATACTACACATGTACTCTTACAATCAAGCAGGCAGAAATGATGTTATCATTGAACTATGCAGGCACTACCCATACATTCATATAATCACCCAGGTACTTACGGTTGACTTACGCAATTAACAAGGCTGTGACTATGCAATCATTATACATCTGCACAGAACCAATGCAGCCATCTAAACACCCACTTACAACCCAATCAGTCATTGAAATACAGAGACACAGGCATGCACTGATGAAATACTCAGGCTCTACTCATGCACTCATCTAATTACATAGACAGTTATATTGTTGTAAATCTATCACCCATCCAGTACCTATGCAGTCATTTAAATACTGAGGCAATAGGTGTGCACTAATACAATGAAGTACGCTTACTTTCAACCCATCACCGAAGCTTTAACAATGGAATCATGTGGTCACTCAGAAAACTAGTCACGCACTCATCTAATTAGCCAAACACTATTGATGCACTTATTTAATTCTTCCGGCACTACCCATGTAGTTATCTAAGCATTGAGGCACTACCTATTCACTCAACCAAAAAGAATTGGGCAGCATCTAATTGGTGAAAGACTATTCATCCACTCATCCATGCTATGCTTATGCTCAATTATTCCTGTATGCACTATCGATGCAGGGGAAAAGCCATTACAACACAGCTGTAACCACGCAGTACCTTTACTATGTATGCTAACAACGCATGCACTGTTACTACACATAGACATTATCACACATATTTATTACAACTCAGTGTACGTAGTAATGGCTATGCAAGTAACTGATGTACTATCAACATCGTTGTGGTAAAGGTACTGGCACAGTGGCATCATCAAAGAGAATGGAGAGCCTTCCAGGGATTGGGCATCAATTTAGGGCTTTAGTCTGGGGGATATTTTTCTAAATCTGAAAAGTACATGGGACAGTTTTAGGGCTCTGGGCATGGGTCGGGTATTCTTAAAAAGGGCTCAGAAAGAGTGTGTGTGCTGGGGTCTCATTTTAGGGATTAGGCCACGGGTCAAGTAATTACTAAAAGAGTCTCGCGGAGCGGGATTGTGCTGGGATTTAGTCTTGGGACTTAGGGCGGGGATCAGGTATTTTTTAAAAAGGACTGAGGGCATGCTGGCATAGGTATTTGTGTTGTAACGCATACATGGTAAAGGCAAGTGTTGCAACGGAATGCGTTGCACTGTCCTACAAGATCCATGCACTGCATAAATCACATATATACAATGTATGCACTCTAGCAATCATCCAGGCACTAGAGTTGCATTCATTTAATCATCCCAGCAGTATCTATGCATGTATTGAAGTATTGAAGCATTAATCACGCACTTGTCTAATCATTCAGGTTCTACTCATGCACTCATCCAAACACCCAGATACTAGTGGTATACCCATGCTAACACGCAGACAGTAAGTATGCAGATATGGAATGACCCATGGAGTTATGACTTAGTTAGAGAATCATCTAGGTACTACTTGTATCCTCATGGAATCACCTAGGCACTACCTGTGCACTCAATCAATCATCAAGTGAGTTTTGATGTATTCAACCACAAACACATGTATTTAAATTTTTTTCTGAGGAATATGTAGTCTTTAGACAATATGGGACATAGGTTTACTACAGTAACACATTTAAACAAGTCTAAAAGAAGAAGAGATGCAGTGAAAAAGAATGAGTTGAGAGAGTAGTTGATAAGGCCTTTGCTTTGAAGAGGAAACTTTTCACTTTGATTCAAAATAGAATGAAGGCTCTTTACAAAATAGTGTTGTGTATGAGGAGACAAAATCAGAAAAGAAGATTAGTGAACAGAAGTAACTATTGTATAGTTTTTGGTGGGGAATAGATACATACTTCTTGTACGGAGGCGTTCTTTACTGAAGAAAGGTATTTCCAGGATAACATATTAGTTCATGTTATTGATTAAAGAGGATGATGTTATGAAATGAAGAATGGTAGTCCTGTAGCAAAAGAGGTGATGGTACCTAGAAAGGTTGAAGAAGTTATTGCAGAAGAGATGCAAGGAAGGCATAGTCAGGGTACTGTATACAAATGGAATTGTTGCAGTGTTTCTAGTATTAGACAGCAATCCATTAACATATTAGGAAAAGTTCTACGTATCTTTCCAAGGTGAAGTTTAAAACACAAAATAAGGTATACCACTCAACAATGCGAACTTTAAGTAGGAGGCTGTATTGTTTGAGAACTCCTGCTTTATGTTTAGAAGAAATGAATAGAGCACTTTTGCATGGTAGTGTGGCAGACGAAGAAAAGATTTGTAGTGATGTGCAGTTTTGTTTCTTTGTTCCTGAGCAGGATTTTAGGGGAAATTAAGAGTTATTTAGAGGAAGAGTTGCAGAACAAGACACATATATTACAGTTTTAAAGAAGAGATTAGAAAATTTAACACAGTGTTGTCTAAAAAAACAGAGTTTGTTTGTAAATGTTATCGATGCACTGATGTTTTTCTTGTATAACCACTCTTCAAATAATGTTTATTTACCAAACAATAAGTTTTGTTGTGGCTTAATTTAAATACAATTGTTTTTGCTTCCTTCGTGACTCTGTTTTCTAGTACTTTCAAGTCCCAAGTTATTGTAAGCACAAGATGTTGTGGTTATGGGTAACGAGCAAGAGGAAGTGAGAGAAGGACTGGTGCAACAACCCTCTCCCGTTTGCAATGTGTGTCATAGGATAACACAGGAGCGCCTCAGTTACAAGAAACTGACTCATCACTGCGTTAAAGCAGTGATGCACCTGTTTACTTGCAACCTACAGCAGATACTCGTGTGCCGCCATAAATGTGCTGTATTTACACAGCGGCACACCATGGCGCATGTTTTTTGGCGCATTGTTGGAGCTGGTATGAAAACCAACTGAGTTCCAGCAATGCATTACAATACAGAAGCCATGCATCAGTTTTCACTGACGCATCACCTATTAAATTCGGGACCAATGTGTTAGATCGTGAATGTTTTGCAAAATCACCTTGCACTCAAACAAATTAGTCCTGGATGTGACGGAAATAAGTGGGCATAGTGCTTACTTGTATGTGTGACATCAGCAGGTTATGTCGCAAATTTTGACATTATGTGCACATACCTACCTTCTGTGGCCCACTGACCTCTTAACTTGATTGCATATTGCAATCAAGTCACTGCTGCTGGTATGGTCCCTTAGGCACAGCCAATGTGTCATACCTACGCTTGGGTTTAGCAGGGGTAGGGATTGTTACACATTGGTGTCACAGCAGCCCGTAACAGAAAAAAAAATTGGTAAATACCACTGCGTCACTTTTACAGTAGGCATTTCTGATGGAACACCTACCTTGCATAAATTAAATCCTAACCTGGTGCATCCGATTCTGACGCAAGTTGGCCCCGTCTGAACCTTCAAAAAAGTGACGCATTTGCATCCATATAAATATGGAGGAAATAAAGCGCCACTGTTGCGTCAAAAAAGGGACACAATGGCAGTGCAAGGCAGCGCATGGGGCTTGTAAATAAGCACCTACAATCTTTTTGCATTGAACTGCTCACCAATATAAAAAAAAATCAATTATCTAATTCCTCTCTCTCTCCAGTTTGAGAATTAGTAAAGCTAGGAGAAACATTATCGAGTTATTAAGCAACCACCTGAACTAAGGCACATAGGTTTGAATAATGTGCCTCATAATATCACCTTTGATAAATCACGTTTTCAACACACTTGCATTTTCTTAATAATATCCCCCTTGATAAATCACGTTTTATCATACTTGCATTTTCTTAAGTGGTTTCTCTATTGACCAGTTGCTTTGAAACACATTTCATTGGAATCTGGCGTTTTTAATTAGATTGTTTGCTGGTACCAGCATTCATGCCTTTCATTAATATGAAACGCTGCCCTGCTCATAGAAGAGTTATTTTTTAACTTTCAAATAATACGTGTTTCATGGACAGTATGCTAGGCACTCTGCCTTAAGTGGATATTTATTTGTGTCGCCTCATCAATTAGAAACAAATAGCCCACTAAGGGTGCACTCTGGCCAGCTCGGTAAATAAGGGAGATGGATAAATGAAAGTTAGTAAATCAAGCTAATATACATTTCTAGTGTTGTGTCAGCCAGGCTTTTAGACAGAGGAAGGACACAGCATTGATTTCCTGGTCAAGATTCAAGGTCAAAGGTCTGTCGCAAAGGGTGCTGACACTGATGTTAATGTCATGTTTCAAATGGCAGCTTAAACTCAATTGAAAAAAAAATGACAGGGTTTGTGTGATGGAAATCAAGAGACGCAGGTGCGCTTCATTTGTGAATGACGCGCTCCTTTTCTCACTTTCTCGTAACTTAAGGGATCAGTAATGCAATCCTTTATGTGAATTTTGTTGTGATTATTTTTTAACACAAGCGAAAATAATAGAATAATAATAAATAAAAATTGCGTTTGCTCTTATAATGTGTGACTGTTCAAAAGATGATTCGGAAAGTGCACACAATCAGGCTGCATCAAGCTAGGGATAAGCTGACGTAAATCTCTGGAATAAGGATGCAGGCCGAGCCCTTTGCGATGTATTGCACTGTCATTGTATTTAAATAGGGTTTCATACCCTGTTGTGGAGCGTCGAAGGGCATTATCTGACAAGTAGCACGCTACACTGCGGGGTAGTGCTTAGTTTGAAATGTTGTACTCGCTATGAGTCTATGTGGGAAGCACTTTGGTGTCATATGTGAGTGACAAGACTCGTGCTCTTATCGTATCTCCGATTGCAGCCTGTAGGGGAGTGATGGAGGAAGTATGAGTGACAGGTGCTCTCAGGTTGTAGTTGGCTGGCAGTTCTAATTTACTCTTCAGTTCCTGTGTTGAGTTTAAAGTGATTGTTTTCTAGCCATCTCTTGTGCAGTATACAGCATTTGGCCGCCCACTCTGTGAGTCACATGAGTCTGGAGAGGAGCCAACTGGGCCGAGAGAAGGCAAAGATGTGCCTGTTGGGTCTGTAAAGCAGCCATTCTATAAAAGTAGTCCTTTTGGATGTCCAGTTTATTTAATGGCAAGGGGTAAGGACATCGGCGGTCCATGCAGGTAAGCCCGGTGGGGCGGGGGGATGTCAACAGACGACGGAAGGAAAATAATGTATTTATTTATTTAATTTTCCCTATTCCGTCGTCTGCTGACTTTTCCCCCTCCCGCCCAACCGCGCTTACCTGCACAGAACACCGCTGGGTAAGGCCAGAACTATCTGTGATGGACTATATTATAGTATTCTGGGATGTGAGCTGCTACATTTGGCAGATATCTTTATGCAATACCGGCTGGTCTTCATAGTAGGGGACTGGTTTGGTTTAGGTGAATTGATAGTGAATTTTCCGACAGTATACACATGACTATTGGTACGCCTGGTTTGCATGGAAATAGCCAGGCTAGAGGTACTTTTACTTGTGCCCAAGGGGGTGAAGTTTTAAACCAACCTGTATTGATGACAGTTAGCCACAAACAGATTCTAATTTCGGGGATGCAGTGACTTTTACTCTTGGGAAGAGTGTTCTATGATGACTAGAATTGTTGTTTGGTTTTGCAAATCGTTGCACAGGTTGATAGTATGCCCTTTTAAGACTTAGTAAGATTAGTTAAGGAGAGTGTTTAGCGGCTACCTAACTTAGGTCCTGATTTAGATCTTGGCAGATGTGTTGCTCTATCACAACGATGACGGATATCGTGTCTGCAGAAATATAAATCCCGTAGGAAATAATGGGATTTATATTACGGCATATGGGATATCCGGTGCCGTTGTGACGTGTGACCTGTCTGCCAATATCTAAAGCAGGTTCTCAGTAGGGGTGTCCTATGGCTTTTCTTGATGGCAGGTTGCCATATTATGAGTATTAAAGGTCAATTTTTGGGTGGAGAGAAACCATTTAGGTAAGTCACAACGGATATTTTATTGAACACTCAGATGAAGAAGTATAAGTATAGTCCATGCCCTTCACTGTTTAGTGTCTCTCATGGTAGTGTAATGTTTCAGAAGGTTATTTAACCTTAACTGGAACAGTACCTGTTCTGTGTCTAATTTGGAGCTCCCTTGTGCTGATTTGTCAGAATTTGCCTTTTCTGCAGAACCATCCACAAACATTTTGCCTTCACTACTCCTATTTGCAAAATGTATTTTTGTTGGCCTTAGGACTGTATGCACATTACCACTGCTAACTAGTGCTAAAGTGCTTATGACGGCTCTTTAGAGCATGATAGAACAGGCTTATACCCAATTGGCATATTTAATTTACTTGTAAGTGCCTCGTAAAGTGGCACTGCCTGTGCCCAGGACCTGTAAACTAAATGCTACTACCGGGTCCACAGCACTGATTGTACAGGGTGTAATGTATTTAAAAAGTGGGACGGGTACTCTTAAGATTTATTTAGGAGTGAAAAATGATTGTACTCTGGTGAGAAGATGGGGGAATAAGCCTGTTCCCAGTAGTGGGCTGAATTCTCATTGGCCAACACAAAGATGAAGAACACATTATTGTTTCAAACTTGGAAACCATGTTTATATTAGTGCATGTTCTTAGGCTAGGTAGGTGGATGCAGATTCTTCCACCCTTATATGCAGAGCAGACTGACTGAGTTATACTCGTCCTAGTCCCTTTCTTGACTCTCTGAGAAGAGACTCTGCACAGAGTTTCTTGAATAGTTCTTCTTGATTTGCTATTAATTGAACTCGGAATACTTTCCAACTTACACTGCTCAAAGATTTATGCTGCTACTTGAATCTCTCAACAGAAACTCTTCATGGGTTTTTGTACCGACACCTTGATTCCTTCCTCATCTATTCATTTGAGCTTCAAGTTAGTATGTTTCTTTAGGAACATGCTTTAACTTTTCATTGTATTGATACATCCTATTACTATTAATTTTTCTGATGAATTTTGGAAAATAATACTTATTAAAAGATCACCAACTAAAAGATTTGAAAATAAAACCCTTTAACTCATACCTAATCTGTTTATTGACTGATCTAAAGTAATAATAATTGATAAAGTTTATGATTGACTTCAGCTCCTTACACCTCTGTCAACATTAAATATCCATTGACCTTGTACGCGGGTTTCATGGTGACGTGTGACTGACAAAGGAACCCAGTGTTCCATCACTTTCAAGATGTTCTTTATCTCCATATGAATATTTATCAGGTCAATTTTCCTTGCCTGTGAGAACAGCTTCTCTGCTCTGCAGATTGAAGAGACAGCAGGTTTCTCTTCGTCTTTCCTGAAGTAACACAAATTTGCCTTCCACAGTCTCTTCTATTCTTCTTCCGGTCAAACGTCATTATGATTTGCAGAAGGTGGACAGACAGACAGACATCTTTAATATAGCATCCCAGAATGAAATGGTGGCAACCTTCAGACCTAGCCCTCTGACTTTCTCACACTGTCACCCGCTTTGTTTATCAGCTCCTTCTTTGATTTATGGCTGCACTTACTCCAGAAAAAACGATTTCAAAATGGCATAGGGGATGGTCAGTCCTGCACAGTACATTGGGCTCTCTATGTCTGCCCAGGGGCATTTCCAACATTAAGCAGATGCCACCTCAAAAGTACCACCATATTAACTGATCCCACTTTCCCTTGTTTTTATCTCTTGAGGGCAGCCTCGTTCCAGCAAATTTGACTAAAGATCTGCCCAAAGGGGCCTTTGCTGTTACCAACAATAGGAGAAATGTCAGATTCAATATTTTTGTTTCTAATCCTGATTCTGTAAGCCAAATACATATCTGTGTAGAGCCCTTTTGGCATCAATGAGTGAGTACAATATTAGTCCCCTGGATGTAACAAAGTTCCACAGTGATTATATCACCACACTCAGGAGTATTTGTTCTACCAAGACTATAGCAAATGCCGACCTCACGCAAACTAATAACTGCTTCTGGTATAATAAAGAGTATAGAGAGGCTAAAACGTCCCTGGTTAAACCTATCAAAAATGGCCAACAGCCACTAATCCAGGATCAAGAACCAGGTACAAAGAAACCATTAAAAATGCCAAGAGAATCTGGGATTCCCCAAAATGGGGGGATACCTTAGAAGCCATTCAAATTAAAAATCTATTCACCTTCTGGCACATACCCAGCTATGGAAATACGTTAGATATAATGACACCGAGGCTAACTTCCTGCTCATTGAACGAGTGGCCCATTTTTATTTTCTTTATGGAAATTGCAAGTTAACCAATACCGAGTGGGATCTGCTTGCCCAGGAGCTGCCACTTAAGGACCAATCTAGCGTGGATTAAGATTTTCCCAGGAATATGCAAAAGTTCCTGAAAAATTGGTATTTACCCTGTCAGACACACAGCAGGCGTGTAACCAAATTTAAATCATACATGTAGTGCCATTGTGGCAGGAGCACCTATCCCCAGTTGTTGGGAAGAGCAGAAATAGTCCCCATATATAAGAAAGGCATGAAAATTGGTTCTGGCATATTCTGAATGAATGAATGAATAAGGAAGTACTTATAAGGCGCCTGGATACCCGAAGGCATCCCAGCACTAAGGAAACAATAAGTCAGATTCATAACATATCAGGGGAAGAGAAAAGTTTTTAGCTGTTTACGAAAATGATGGTGATTAGATTGGGAGCGGATATGAAGGGGAACACGATTCTACAGCTTATCAGCGCTATATGAAAACATACGGCCTCCACTTCTTGTTCGTTTTGCTTTTGGCACCGTTAAAAGGTGTTTACCCTCTGATCTTAGGACTATTTTGGGCTGGTAGGGAACAATCATAGCCTGAGTCAACAGAGATTCTTTTCCTGCCAGTGATTTGTGTGCGATGCACATAGCCTTAAATGGAATACTTTCTTGGATTGGAAGCCAGTGTAATGAAGCTAAAGCAGGTTTGGCTGAAAAGCGTTTAGGAACATTTAAAAGAAGTCGGGCTGCACAGTTTTGAACAATCTGTAATATTTTAGTGGTGGACAAAGGAGCTCCAAGATAGATAGCATTCGCATAGTCCAGCCTTGACAGGATTAATGCTTGTACTACTAGTCTTCGGGCATTAAGTCTGATAAAAATAGACCAGAAGATATTTTGCAAACAAGTCCTAGGCCATTTAAACACTTGGCTGGGGGATGATAATATATTGCCAGTTGACAAGGGTATAAGATAAAGATGTGTTGTTGCCCCAACACTTTTTTACTTTTCACTAATAGGTGTGTTGAATTTCTTATGGGATGCGTAAACGATTTCCTGGTCCAGGGTAGTGTAGATTCCAATACTATAATTTGCCGAAGATACCCTCCTTGTCTCATAAACCACCAAAGGCCTGGAACTACAATTAGAAAGATTCAACCAGTTTGCCCTATCAATGGGCTACCCATAAATGCTCATAAAACAAAGTTTATGACTACTCAGCCCCAAAAACAATTCTGAGGATAAAGTGAGACTTGGTTGAGTTAACTTGGAGAGAGTCTCAGACTTCGACTAACTGGGTATACGTCTGTCCAGTACCAGTTCATGGAACAGCCAGGTTGCCAAGTGTAGGCTACTTCTTAATCATAGGGAAGCCGCCACGTTGAATTTTGTGAAAAACACATCTTTTCACTTAATGTCTTCATTACAGGAAATATGGAGAGCCCACGCTGTGGCTATGTCTACATATGGCTCTGAACTATGGGACCATAGCAGTGTCAAATTGCTGGGGATAGCTGTAAATAGGTTTTTGAGCTCAGTGCTTAGACTCCCCCAAAGTAAGCCCTGTTTTCTTTTTAGAGTAGACTTAAATGTTCACCCAATTAATGCCATAGTGAGACTAAAACCAATCTTATACTGGGTGAGACCATGGCTGGTCCCGTAGCTGGAATGCTTTGGGAATGGACTAAATGATATTCTCCTAACTCCTAGATGTGTTAATACTTTACACTGTCTAAGCTTCACTAAGCAATCACTTTTTGAAGTTGGGGCTCCCAATCTTTGGCAATGCCCAAAGTCCATATCTGCTTCTTCCATAAAAAGTGTAAAGGAGGCTTTCTAGACAAATGAGTGGAGGAAGGTATTGACATCCACTAATAGTGGTAGTCTATCTGAATTTCTGTTGTACCACAAATGTGAGCCATGGCTCAAAATCTATTTGGATGAGATTGACCTGCCATTTATCAGATATTTGTATATAAAATTTAGGTTGAGTACTCTGTCCCTTACAAGAACAATCACACCAAAGGGGGCCCCATAAAAGATGCCTTGGCAGGAGAACAGGGGAAAACCATAAATATCAATCAAAAACAATCCCACTGCCCTAAAGTACTTTATAAATTAGCTAAATGTTAAGGATAAAGAAAAGGGAACTACATAATCCCATGCCCCAAAGGCAAGGATGCAGTGTGCAACAGCAAAGGCGATAAGACGCTAAACAGCTAAAACCAAGAAACCATAGTTATTAGGGCACATATCTCAAATTTATTTTACCCATTCTTAAATTATCAAAATATCAAATATACAATTAGTAGACATTTAATAAATACTGCAATGAATACAATGGCACACAACAAACGATTGTACATATGAGTGGTGCCCAGGCGCAAAAAACATACAAATGAACAATACATGGTATCAGAAGAACCGTACTTGCTCACTCACACAACACATTACCCAATGGAAATCCACTGCATCAAACACAATAATCTCCACAAGTAGGTCATGGAAGATATTATACATAAGATAAAACACAGAATGCTTCGTAATTATTCCATCATGTGAAATTATCACAGTTTAGACATGTGTGTCCAATGCATAAAGTTACATAGTCTATGAAGCTTCATGTACACCTCAAAGAGACAAATAAATTATAGTATTAAAGAAGATGTTTTGATCAGTGGACACCAGCGCTGACGCATGTTTCGGTGGATGATCCCGTACGTGGGTCACACCTTCTTCAGGGCACAACCAACATAATGCAGAAGGAGCTGCAGGCGCCTGGGAAACATGAACCAATGCCAGTTCCACGTGAACTGAACAGGAGACCTAAACATATGGTCGGTCTTCAGACAATAGAGGCCCCCTGGTAGTATGAGGAAATGTCACTGGAGGGGAATGGGGGGGCACCGAAAAGAAGCAAGGGCCTTCTGTTCACGGGCGAGGTGTGATGGATGTCCTATCGTCTAGGATAACGTAGCAATCAAATGCGGAAAATCTATTGTCCCCAGGCGTCTGGTTGTGGATCGATAGCAGGATTCAAGCAAACACCAGATCTTTGATGATCCTAGGAGCCTCCCGTATTTTACCTGTAAATGGAGGTCTCATCCTGGGAGTAGTGTTGCTTGGCTGGCCTGCAGAGCAGTTTCAGGAGACAGGTGCCCATCTGCTCTTCACCAGACAAAGGAGAGGCTGGATTGTACCCTTGTGTAGACTCCTTGGAATACGTTATTATAAACAAGCTTTGCGTATCTGCAGGTGAGACACTGGGTCTTGTGTGTTTTTTTTCTATGGCTAAAGTCCTAGAAGCAAGCTGGCCTATTCATGTTAGCATACTCACACAAATGACAGAAGCTAAAAAATGTCCATAGGGATTGGCTATAATGATGACAGTGGCTAATGTATATCCTTGTCCAGCTCACTAGTAAACATAATCTGCTAAGAAATCTTTAACCTATTCGATGCGTCAGACGGCCCCTGGCCGTCCGATGTCAAGGTGGGCGTGTGCGAAATGTCTGCCGCGGCGCAGTGGTTAATCTTATAACAAAATAATGCTTTTATGTAGCGTTGTTTTTAATTGTTTTATTCATAAAATTGACCTTATGCACATATTTTATCTAATCCAAAATCTTTTTTAACACTGTGTTTGTTTTAATGTGTGTTTTATTCCTAAAACTGACCTTGTGCACAAATTGTATCCAATCTAAAAAACAATTTTTTTAAATTGTAGTTGTTTTATCTGAAAATGTTAGCTTGTATTCACTTGACTAAAATCACATTTTGTTTTCTACTCTGTTGCTTTTGTGGTCTATCATCAAAATAGAGTATTTCAATCTAAACCTACTGACCCTACTCTGTTGAAGGAGCCAGTGTATCTATGGGAAATTTCTGAATAAACAGCCCTTTCCCATTGTATTAATTAATTGATATATAAGCATAGCTCTCAGTGGGACAGCTACCCCCAAATGTCTCATCTTCCCCATCTTAGCTCACTGATATTTATAGAGGTAATAGTTCTTGGCAGTTTGAGATCCTTTAATCATATTTTTGTCATCCTGCTTGGGAATCCACCGCAGGGTCTGTTGTACCAAGAGGGTCATTGCCCCCCAACAAGAGGACTTAATGATAACAATGCGTACCTTTCGGTGCACAGGTCGAATTTGAAAAATCCACTATGTGGTTAGTACAAAGCCCTAATCAATCCAGCAATGGATATTTCATAATTATTCCACTTGTGCATGCTGTGTGCAGTTTTATAGAAGATTTTCCTAAAAGTAAAATAAAAGTAAAATATACCATTTGATGTTTCCCATTTAAGCACTGTGTTTCTGAGGCAAAAAGCACGTACAGAGAGTCTAGCATGTACTCATCGCCCCGCGGTCCAGCAGTGCCAACAATCTAGAGGTCCCAAAGTGTAATAATCTAGATTCAAAAAATGAAGAAAGCATAATTGTAAAACTTGCAAGAAAGCTAATTGTCCTATATGTTCCCAGAAGTCCTGTCTGGGATGGGAAAAGTTATGCATGATGGTGCTTCACACGATGTTATTAGCTGCCGAGTGTCAAATTTGCTGCCCCATTCATTTGTGGGAATATTAGTGTTGTAGTGTAGGGTCCCTTTTTGCACCCCCTTATGTTTTTTAAACTTCATAAGCTCTGAGGTTCACAAACATGGCGAAGTTTAAAGAAAAATGTAAAAATTCCAAGGCTTTATTTCAATCTATTTTATGCTGCCTAGGGCTAATTGAGAGGAATGAGTGGTCTTGGCTACAAACACCATGGTCCTTGCGAACGTCACAACACTTCCCAATTTTTCACGTTATCAGCACAAACGTGAGACGTAGGTACTTAGGGCCTTTCGGGAGACTAGCAGATGTAGGACACTCACTAAACGCAACATATGCCCCGTCCATCTTATCTTGGTGCATGAGACCTTTGTGACCTCAACTGCTTTTGGCAGATGGAGCACACCCTTATTTTTCCTTTTTTTGTGTGTGTTCTACATTAAGAAATGTGTTTCTAAAATGCGAAAAAATAAGAAAGATATGGAGAGGAGGAAATGAAATGAAATCTCAAACAAACTTGGGCATGTAAACTATTTTTGGTACAATTTCACCAGAAAGCCACAAAATAAAGCAAATCGTTTTTCTTTCTCATTGTAAGAATTGAGAGGTTGAACAGGTGTATTATTGAATTTGGCCAATGCACCACAACAACAGCACCTGGGTCATTGAAATGTGCATTCTGTTTCAGAAATGCGAAAGTGATGCTGTACAGTGTGTCTTTGGGAATTATCCGAGCAACAGCAGGCAGGTAAGCCTTACTTGTCATTATGATCTCTCCTCTGTGGCCATTGTTATTGATGGTAGGGAGCCGGTTCAAAGGAGAATTGCAGTGATGAGTATGCTTATGCTATGCACGTATTTTCTAAGCCATTTACCCTTTTGCAAAAAAAAATTCTGCTAGTGTCTGCATATTCTGCATCATATTTAAGTTTGGCCTGGTAGTGCTTTAGTCGCTCTGACTTATGTGATCAAAAGAAGAAAAAAAATCATAAATACTACTGAGAGAGGGCTATGGGCTCCATCAACATGTTGATTTCCTTGAGTTCAGCATTTGATTGGGCAGAGGTGTGCGCTTCGGCTAAAAGGAGTGTTTGCATTACACGGTTTGCCTTGTGGGAAAGATTGTGCCCAGCAAAGCTTGTCTGGGTTGCTTATGTGGGCAAGTCAATGATAAGTCATCTATTGGCCGCAACTGTTTATTTCTAAAAGTTACCATAATGGCAGTGTGGCTGGGTTTCTTGTAAAAAACACATATTAAAGTCCTTATGCATTTATGGATGGCTTACTAATATTCCATGTCGATGCCTGCAGAGAGGTTTGTTGTTACATACATTTTAACAGACTACCAAAGTAGGTAAGGGTTTGTCGTTGATTAATCCATGTGACAAACTATGGTGACCGAAGGTTTGAACTATGGAAATCCTTTGTAGGCCCATTGAAAGAGGTTGGATTTTGTTTTGCCAACTGTAATTTCTTCAAATTTTCTAAAGTATAACTGCATTCATAATGGCTGCTAGCTTATGCACACTAGAATTGGCCTATTTTGATTAAAGGTGTCAAACCAATGGCAAATGCCGTAGGACTCATTGGTTTACCGGTGAAAAGTTATGGCTGGTTCCATAGGTTCGATGTGTTTATTATGAAACATTGTGACAAAGCCATTGTGATGAGTTATTAAGTGTGAAAAGCATGTTAAAGGTAATAGGCTTTTATGGGTAGATTGTTATTAACCTGTGATAAAGCTGTAGGCAGTTATATTCTTAAAAGGAATCGCACAGATTACTAGAGTAAGTAAGTATTTTGGTGTTGGTGACCCACTGAAATAAACCATGGCAATAGAAGATCTGCACTTTGATCATTCTTGTACGCCTTCTTAGGAGGGATTTTACATTGGTTTGATAAAATATTTGCGCTTTTATTATGATATTGCTTGTGGGAAAGGTTACGATGGCTACAGGATGTCTGAATTGGTTAAGGGGGTGAGGCAATGATAGATACCATAAACATCTGTTATTTAGCGCCAAGATCCCCCTTTGGGGGTGAACGTGCAATTTACAAATACACATGTTATGTTATGTTATAAAAAGAATAGACGTAATCAGTTCATTGGGAAAAGTTTTTTCTGATGCCATCAGAAAAAACTTTTCCCTGAACAGATCATTTAGTTTTTCATTTTACTTTTCTCCATTTATAGGTCCCTTTTATTTATTTCCTTCTCCTCTTTTTATTTAAATTTTTCACAGCACACTACAACTTCCAAGGCAGTTTAAAAACCTGTTGGTTGGGTGCTCATTCCATCTGCAGCAAACCCCATCCCGCACGGCCACTGCATCATGGAATAGGATTGTCTCGTTTGAACCACCCTAAGATGGCCATCATGTTTGTAATAAAGGTATCAGAAATGCTGTAGCTATAAACAATAATACACTATATACAATACCATAGCAAGTCAGCAACCTGCTACTTTGTTTAATTTTGTGATTGTAAGCATATGCCTGCCCTCTTTATGCAGTTTAATGCTTTATTTTTCCTTTTTTTTTTCTTTTAATGTACTTTCCACATGTTGTTGACTTTGGTTATGCTTCATTGTAGTTGTATGAGTGGGTAAATGCAAGACTGTTTCTATGGGCAACTGAATAGCTGCATGAATGCAAAAATGCACAACAAAGTGCACGTATGATGACTTACAGAGAGCCGAAAACGATTAGTGATTTATTAGGCACTTTCATTTTAAAGGGAGCATTGCCAATGCTTGTTAATTCTTCATGATTATATGAATGTACTTACATGCCTTGCTGAGCGCCTTATATTATACGGGGGCATATTACCAAGTAGGGCGATATGTGATTATCGCCGCTTTAGCGGTGATAATTCTATTGCCCTATTAGCAAGCTGTCGCTAACAGCAGATAGTGACAGCTTGTAGGCGATAGCGAGAGGTTTCGGGCCCGCTTTGCATGTCAGCGATATTTATCGCTAATGACATGCAAAGTGGGCGTACCCAACCTGTTAGCGACTGAAAGCAGTCGCTAACGTCCATATCGCCTATTAGCAAGGCAGGCGTAGCGATGGAACTATTCACGCTAAGCGTGAATATCTCCAAAAACTAACGCCTGCTCAGACCAGTTCTTAGCCATTATATCCAATGGGAGTTGGATATTATGGCTAAGTCCTCATTAGCGATAATGCGTGAATATCGCTGGGTTACCAGCGATTTCACGCATTTCGCCGCTAACGCCGGATATTTTATCGCTTTAGAGATAAACGTTGCTAATAGCACGTTATCTCTGCGATAATATCCGGCGATGGTTCGCGTTAAAAAAATACTCGCTAAGCCCATTTAGTGATAAATATCGCTAGTTGTTGGTAATATGCCCCACAGTTTCAAGAACAATTTTCTGTAGTTGAAAAATTGTCATTGACCCAGTTTAGGGAACGGCTTAAGAATACTTGTAGTTAGCTGCCATTGCTTTGGTTTTAATGATCGATGCTACATAGAATTCACCTGATGATAAAAGGGGGTATATTGTGTCAGCTGAGCAGAGGCTCTGTCCAACACGGAACGGGGAACAGCTGAACTAGCAGTCGTGCATAGGCAGGGTGAATACCTGTGGAAAGAAAATAGGGCTATCAGTTTTCTGAAATGATTTTATTAGTAACGATAGGAGCAATATTTATTAGAAAATTAACGATATTTCGTGCTGTGTGGTTGGGCAACACCTTCTGAATTATGATTGTTTTTACCTAAAATGCTGCCGAAATGCACCACGCCTTCTAGCACACACTACCTGTATTGATACAAGACTCAACAATACAAGATACTCTAGCACAAACAAAGTGGGGCCCTGCATATTGCAAATTATAGGCATTTCCTGTTGGTTGTTCAATTGCGTTATTTTTTTTTCTACCCGTGTTTTTCCACTGTCTAATGGGGTATGCTTTTGAAAATAATAACTGATAAATTAATTTGCCGGCCAGAGTCAAAAACTAAAATAGACCGTGGTCGTTTGTAGCATTGTTGCACCCCTTATTTTTCATGTTTCTCAAATATAGATATGCTTAATTTGTGCCATTTTGGGAGATCAGAAAAAAGATAGGAGGAAAGAAAAGAAAAGAGAAGCGTGAGGTATACTTTATTTATTTATTTTGAACTGATGTGAATTATTAAAAGTGCTTTTTTGGAATGAGAAAGTAAAAAGTGCAGTTCTGTCTTGCATAAAGCAGTGAGCGGCTTGTCACTCTCTAGTTCTATTACCACGCTGGATTTCAAGTCCATCACATCTCTATCGCATTTGCCTACTGAGCACAAGCGTGCCTTCCCTTTAGAACTTAGATCACCTCTGCTGCATGATGTCGCAAATTGCTGCCACCCACCACCATGACACCCTGCCGTTTATTAAATATTTTTAACAAAATGGGACATTAAAAACCTATAGACCAAGAATCCGGTTTAAAAACCTCTACGGATGGAAATATCTTATTAATTCATTAAGTCAAACTGCTTGTATCTACACTTGTATGTCTAGAATTATGGTTCATTAACTTCATTTCTTTATATGAGTTAATTAGCTCAGAGGAGGCCACAAATTAATTACCAGCGTACATAGTTTGTGCAGAATGGCATTCTGTTTATTTAGTTTCTCCTATTAACTTTTAATCTCTTTAAACAATAAAAGAGGTAATTAGTATTTAATAAACAAAAATGAATCCGACAAAGTGAAGTCATTCACCAAATACTGTGGCTCCTGCAAGGAACTGGGTTGTTTGAGTTGTAGGCCTAAACATTACTAAGAACTGGAATTGGTTAAGAATGGTAGGTTAAAGAAGACAGTAATCATGCTATTTTATAAGAAGAAAATAGAGTTATTGTAACCAATTCTATAGCTAACGCATGCTCACAATTCCCTGAGGCGAGGTCAGACAGCAGCAACAAAAAGGACAGTTAATTAGTTAATTGGTTGACATCCATTGGCAAAATCCAGTATCCATGGGCAAAATCCAGTTTTTCCTGGAGCATTAAAAATAATCACATAATTACTGAAATAATATTTAAATTACAAACAGAACACATATAAAATGTTCAAAGAGCGGCAGAGAACAAAACAGGAAACTCAAATCCATGTGTGGCTGTACACCTCTATTTAAAGCTGAAATTGGCTCAATTTTTTGCCTGTAAGGTTTCATTTGGAAAGCTCCTGACAAGCCCAAATGGTTTTACTTCTGCATAAATGTATGGCATTACAAGGAAGAACTACATAGTAGTAAACACAATGCAAAAGGTTGGGAGTGGGTGGATGAAGTCATGATTTGCTTTAATAGTCCGTGAATGTCCATAGGCTTGTTAGTTTCTTGGTATTCACTTACTCCTCTCAAACTCTCATAACCACAAGAGAACAGATTGGAAATGAACTCATGCAAAGTGTCTCTGCAACCCACCTTCCAGGGTTGGGGACTAATGCAGTAACACCCTCGCAATTCCCCCCAGTGTGGTAGAAGGGGGTTTATGATTGGCGAAACATTGTTTCCAGGTGTAAAAAAATAAAGCATGTACATAGCGTGCTCCCTTTCCCAGTGTACAGCTGTACTGTGCATACACATTTGCATTCAAGAAACAACAAATGCCATGTTCGTTCCAACATAGTATACTTGGAAAGTTGTGAATGGTTCGCCTTTCTAGATAAAGTACATGGGTTTTTTTGAATCCACAAACATTGTACATTTGCACTTTTATCTAGGGGGATATGTAAAGGGGTAACTGGCAGACTCGTTTAGCACATTGGGTCACTAGTTGAGAAATTAGAAAAATAAACTGGTTCGCTAGCAAGATTTTTTCAAAGAACACAATTTGTATATACCACTGGTGTGACGATTGTCTACTGACATTATTTACACAGACAAAAACAGATACACAAAGACACAACTAAGGGGCACATTTACAAAAAAATTGGTGGAACGTGCTGCTACGCCAAATTCCCTCCTGCACATAAGCAATCAATATTGTCGGTTTTGTTCTCTTTCTATGTGTGTAGCAGAAAGCAGCACACAAAGAAAGAGCAAAAAATGTCATTCTAAGACCATGTATTCCCTGGCGGTAATTTTTGGAGCTGCCTCGGCCTTGTAGATCTGGGGCAGCATCAGGAAGCAACGGGTGTTGCGGTGGAATGCCCACTGCAACACCCATTGCACGTCCCTTTGCCACAGAGGATTTCAGCAGAAATGGGCATATTTACAAGGTGGCGCTAAGCCACATTAAGTGGCTTAGCACTACCTTGTAAATATGGGAAAAGGCGCTAGGTCACCAGTGCATCAAAAGAAGTGACACTTCAGGGGTAATAGGGGCTTGTACTTATGCCCCTAACTCTCTTAGTTAGATTGTGGTAGTTTGTAACCCTCATAAAATGTTGCCGCTGAAACTTAAGAAAAATCAGCCTAAAAGAAAACTCGGATGGCAGGGGACTCCTGAAAGAACAGTGCAGAGGAGCAGAATGTAAGCTGTGAAGAATCAGGATATGAAAAGAAGCCGCAGTATTGAAATGAGGTGGTACTGATATCTCAAATTTTCCAAATTAAAAGATCCACAGAACTCACTAAGTACCCAATTAGGAGTTCTGCTGACAGGTATTTCTGGGGGGGCTTTTCCCTTGGAGTATCTGATGCAGGTACTTTGGTCTCAATTGTAGAAGAGGTGAATCTCCACCTAGTGAAACAACCAGGGATCTGGGACAAAGACAGTAAGAAGTGAATCAAGTGGCCCTCGCCTGACCTACTACCACAGTGCCAGAGGATCACCCGGTGCCTTCCCTAGCAGGCCTGACACCCCCAACACCCTCCCCACCACATTGCCCCCATGATGAAATCCACTCATATTTACCACCTGTTCTGTTGTCATTTGGTTTTACCCTGCCAGTGTATTTTACCTTGTTGCTAATTGCTTACCTGTATTTATCACATGTCACCTTCTCCTGCTTCTCGGAAGTTTTCAAGGACGCCACTTGTATCTGACCCTGCTCTGTGAACTGCTTTGTTCTCCGTACTTCTATCCTTGTGAGTTTTGTGATTTAAGGGAGTGTGCATTGCAGTTCAGCTCCAGCATACCTGGGAGCTCAACCGGTGTGATGGCTGGTTTTCGCTCCCTGTGTGTGCATATCCCTTGCGGAGCTACATAAAACAGTGAGAGATCACGGTTTGTGGAGTAGTTTATTTTTGCTCATACTCCATGGGTAGTGGCAAAACAGTTCCCTTTCCACTCTACTCTGTGGGTTTGGAAGACTAGGTGTGGTGGAGCGGCGTGTGCATTTGAGAGGAGTGGTGCGACGGACCCTACACCGGATTGTGTGAAGGACGCTGGGATTGTTTTGTGATTCCTCTTTCTTATTCCTGTAACTGAACTTCCGGCTGCTGGTTTGGAGTTTTTTTAAAGTATATTTTTGCTTTGTCTTCCCATGTGCCAAACCCACCTGGGAGGATCAGGGCATCAACAAACTTTAACTTTTGTGGTGGTGTATAGTTTTAAATTGTTGTAAGTCTCTCAGTTTTTTCTTTTCTCCTGTCTTAAGTGTATCTCTGCTTTTCTTTATTTACTCTTCTGGCAACCACTGGTGCTATTCTTGCTATTTTGGCAACTCTTGTTTTGTGTTGTTCATTTTTCTCACATTTCCTCCTAGTTACCATCGCTACTTAAAACATGTTACAATCTCCTCCTTTTCTGGATGAGGAGGGGGAGCCCTTACTATCATGGTAGGAATGGGGAAAATAACTCCAATCGTACTTAATTGCCATTGGTGGTGAAAAGTTTTCTGCGTTAAGGAAACAAAACATTTTACTGCATAATTTAGTTGTACATGGTAAGAGGGTCTATGAGATCCTGGTCACTCCCGCATCAGGTAGTGATGAGGATGATGAAGATGAAGACCAGAGTGATGTGTTTTTATTAACTTTTTGCAAACTTGAAGAAAACTTTGGGAGAAAAGTTAATATTGTACTAGAGACACAAGGTTTTTGAAGAGAGCAGGGCAAGGATGAAAAGATTACTAGTTATATAGCTTGCTTGAAAGGTCTTGCTAGACTTTGCAAGTTTGGCACTTTGTGTGACTCGATCGGTAGGGATCACTTGGTCAGGTGTACCAACAATTCTCGCATTGAATAGAAACGACTTGCTCTTAACCCTGATTTAAAGGAAGCTATCGATTTAGCAAAGAGTATAGAACATATGGCAGAGTGCATCAAGGAAATGAAGAAGGGTAATGCTTCTGAAACTATTCATGTAGTTAAGAATCAATCAGGGGACAAGACAATCCTAAGAAATTGGATACTTTAAGGAAAGTGTTGAGTGTGCAAATTAAGGGGGTCATTAGGATCTCTGGCGGATTGCCACCGCCCGGATGGCGGTGCGATCTGCCCGAGATCCGTCCCTTTCCGCCACCCATTTGCCCACCGCCATATTACTATGACGTGGGGGACCACGGCGGATGGAAATACCATCCATCGCTTTTCCGCCCAGTCGACAAGTCGATCGGGCGAAAAGAGTTTAATACGGTGGCAGTGTCTGCTAGACACCGCCATCCATATTATGATGGGGCAAACACATGCCTTTCCCATTGCCACCATGGAAAGGCATGCAAGAGTCTCTTGCGGGGTCCCCAGGGACTCTGGGGGATGGGGTGCACATGGGGGTGTACCTATGGTACCCCCCTGCATTGCAATGTACAACGTGGCATAGTATTTAGTGAAGAAACATCCTCGCACACCGCATCTATATTTTTTACCCAAGGTGCACAAAGACGCATCCATACCACCAGGCCACCTGATTGTGCCCAGGTGTGATTCAATATTAGCTAGAGAGGGAGAGACGGTAGTGGTGTATCCAAAAGGAAAGAACCGCACATTCACTATTAACAATGAGATATACAATAAGTACTGGAAATGTAACAAATCTTCAGTTGCGAAGACGGAGTGCTGCACAGACCACTATCCCCCACTACCAAGAGAGATTAAATGACAATCAAAGATTGCAAAATACAAATGAAGCAAGAGGGTCCAATCTAGCACATTCCTAACATCCAAATATACCAGGGCAAACTATTAAGCCTCCTGATCATTTTTTGATAAACAAAATGTTTTCCAATAACAGTGACGGTTGGACATCATAAATGGACAAAAAAGTTCAGTTTCTCATGTTCTTTATTCAAAATTCCATAGAAGTATGCTTGACCAAAAAGATCAGCCGACACGTGTTTCGTCAGTACTAGGAGTAAGTACTAAAGATACTAAAGACTTTTTCAAGGCTAGGCAAGACGAAAAATAACGTTGTGTGTCACACTGTGGTTTGTCCAGACATGGCAATTTAAAATGTGGAACGATATACAAAGAAAATCCGGAACGTCAAGTCACAGTCCACGTATTGAAGAATATGGAATCAAAGCATCCTGGTCTGGGTTTTATAATAAAGCACTTGAGAAGTTCTGCATACACGAAACGCAGGACTCTCTCATACGTATGTTGTAACCAAGTATGCTCAATCAGGCCAACAGAATAATCGTTGTCTTAACTAAAATGTTCCAGTAGTAGAGAGTGAGATTGTCAGGGTGTAATCCAGTGCTCACATGTGAGTGTGTGAGCTTACAAAATGAGCGTCCCTGGAAGAGTAATCCAATATGCTGCAGCCAAACCCCACTGCAGCGGAGATCGTAAGTAGTCGAGTCCGTTTAGTAGCGGAGTCAGTAAAGCGGGCCCGCTTTACCGGAACATTTTAGTTAAGACAACGATTATTCTGTCGTCCTGATTGAGCATACTTGGTTACAACATACGTGTGAGGGAGTCCTGCGTTTCGTGTATGCAGAACTTCTCAAGTGCTTTATTATAAAACCCAGACCAGGATGCTTTGATTCCATATTCTTCAATACGTGGACTGTGACTTGACGTTCCGGATTTTCTTTGTATATGGTTCCACATTTTAAATTGCCATGTCTGGACAAACCCCAGTGTGACACACGACGTTATTTTTCGTCTTGCCTAGCCTTGAAAAAGTCTTTAGTACTTACTCCTAGTACTGACGAAACACGTGTCGGCTGTTCTTTTTGGTCAAGCATACTTCTATGGAATTTTGAATAAAGAACATGAGAAACTGAACTTTTTTGTCCATTTATGATGTCCAACCGTCACTGTTATTGGAAAACTTTTTGTTTATCAAAAAATGATCAGGAGGCTTAATAGTTTGCCCTTGTATATTTGGATGTTAGGAATGTGCTAGATTGGACCCTCTTGCTTCATTTGATTCAATATTAGAACCGTTGTCCAAGTCCATTCTTACCTTCGTGACACTATGTAATTTATTAACAAGGTGGAGGGATTCCAGTTCGATCCAGAGATTCATCTCTTGGTTACGATGGACGTGACATCGCTCTCAACAAGATGGGTTGTATGCTATTGAAATCTACTTAGAAACAAGACCCAGACCACACCGGGTTTCCACAGATTGGCTCCTGATATTGGCTACGTTGGCACTCCGATGCAATTTTTTCAAGTTTGAGGACACATTTTTCATGAAAAATCCCTTCTTGCTGGAAATGGCCGTGTTGTACATGGGCCAGTATGAAGAAAAATGTGTATATCAGAACAATCCATATTGCAACCACATAAAACAATGGCTGAGGTACAGCGACGATGTGTGGTGCTTTTGGGAAGGATCGGTACCATTACTCAAAGAGTTTCATGAATGGTTGAACAACCAGAGTCCTGATATTAAATTCAGCTTGACATATGATTCAAAGAATCTTTCTTTTCTGGATGTAGAAGTCAAAGTCACTCCAGAGGGCCTTATGTTGACACTGCATCCAAAACCTACAGATTAAAATATTGCCCTGCATTTTCGCAGCTATCATCCAAGGAGTTTAAAGAATACCCTTCCTTACGGACAGTTCCTCAGGGTGAGGAGAAACTGTTCAAGAATAGAGGACTTTCATATACATGCAGAAACCTTGTATAACAAACTCAAGGAGAGAGGATATCCTCACAAATTTCTAAGACATTTATTGAAAAGAGCCCGTTGCACTCCGAGAGAGCATCTGTTGACTAAGAAACACAAACAGGGCACACAACGGACTGTGTGGGTCCCCACATTCGGCCCTCACACCCAGAAGGTCAAAAGAATTATTTGAAATAACTGGCACTTGGTAGAGGGAGCAATTCCAGACATAGGACCTCCTTTGTTTGCATTAAAAAAGAACCGGAGTATCGGCCAACAGATCACCAGTACCTCCACGTTTTGTAATAAAACAATAACCAACAAAGTACTTTTTTCAATCTTCAGCCAGTACAAGGTCACCACAAATGCGGGACATGTTCTCTATGCAGCACAACTATAGAAGGAACTTTCTTCAGTGATGGTAAAAAATATTGGCGCCTGAATGAATTTATCAACTGTAAATCAAAAAATGTTGTATATGGAATTGTTAGCCCTTGCAACAAAGTTTTCCTTGGTAAAACCAGCCAGGAAGTGCGGCATTGGATAATCCAACATCGATTGAGAGTGAAGAATAAAAAAAAATCGCCCACTGGTGGAGCATTTTGTGACAATGAATTACACTCAAAATGACTTTAAATGGACAGTTTTGGAGGTCATAAGACCATCTAACAGGGCTGAGGTCCCGTCCCTACATTTCCCAAAAGGAGGCATTTTTGATCATGAAGTTTGATTCAGCCATCCGAGGTTTGAATGACCTCTCAGAAATTGGCAATCTGTGAAATGACGTTGAGACCTACAATACACTGCCACAAGTAATCTAGTCCGTCTCTTTCAATGTGCACTTATTATGGACATGTGACGCCCGAGTGTGAGGCTTGCCACCACTTTAATATACGCTGACACATGGAACTGGTGTGAATAGGTAAATACACCAGGAAGTCACATTTCAATAACCACGCAGAAATCGGCATCTTGAAAAAAAGACTACAATATCCATAAATCATTGCTGTAAGGAATCCAGTCCGCATTTTTTAGAGCGCATATCTCATTGACATGCTACGCCCGACCGTCAGGCTCATTGTTACACCGAAGAAACGCTGACCCACGGAATTGGTTTGAATATAAAGAAAACATCAGGCAAGTCGAATTCGAACTTTTTAATCAGGCGGGGCTCACATAGAAGTGCACAAGTACGCCAGGCGCTTGGGACTCTTTTAAGTTTGTTTCTTTCCCTAACACGGTTTAATCTACCCAAGCCGCGTTGGGATGTACCCACGTGGTTGTCATTAATCTTACGGAATGTACTGCATTTTACGTGTTCCACAAACTGTCTTGCACTCCTTTTTAACGCAAGTCGGGGCATATTATCAAGAAAGGGCGTTACATTATCACCGCTTTTACCGATAAAGCGGCGATAATGGGCTTGATAATATGCTCTATGAATTCCAATCGAATCCCATGTTAGATGTGAAGGCATCTAACATTGGCTTCGATTGGAATTCATAGAGCATATTATCAAGCCCATTATCGCCGCTTTATCACCAGTTTCCTGCCGATAAAAGCGGCGATAATCTAACGCCCTTACTTGACAATATGCCCCGTCATTTCTTCACTAGGATCCAATTCAATCCATTTCTAGAGCGCCACAACGATTTTTCTGATATCCAGACAAACAGTATCGGCATAAAACCAGCATTTTAAGGTACCCCATTGTGCTCAGTTTGAAACTGCCATCTGTGAGAACAGTAACAGTTTTGATTGTATTGACACTCACAGGTTTATTTGTCTTCCACAGCCTGATTTACTTCTGCATCGCCCCATCTATTTTCATTCTGTGTTCGGGAGCCACCTTGATAATCAGGTATTCTGTTCTGCCATAACACAGTTGCGATTCACTGTTACATGTAACTACCTGTAGGGAGCCTTGTATATAATAATGACACCACACTTTCTATATTCTTTGTAGTTCAGAAATTTCCAGTCCACGCCCTGAGGATAATCCATGAACATTGTAGGGTTTGAAACATGTTGGTACGACGGCTGAAGCTGTTTGGCGTTGGTTGGGCAAAACATGGGAAATAACTAAAGACACTTAACCCCAGTTGTGATATGACCCACAAGACTATTCAGTCACCTTCAGTCTGGCATACAGGCAGGATATTAGAACACAGTAAAGTCTGCCTGTTCTTTGTTTTGTATACAGGGACTGATTCCCTCCTAATGATAGGAGGTCAACGAGAATATGAATGGTGTTTTCTCTTGTAAATATTTTGATATTTAAGTTTTCTTCATGATTTTTGTTTTTTGATTTGTATGTAATGGATGTTTAATATATGTATTAAGGTCACATTGAAATATTGTTATTCCTCCATGCCATGATTAAATATTTGTTCTTATAAAATGTGATAAAGTGTTTAATTGAATGTGAAATAAATCACATGTGCCTGGAATGGATTGCCTAGGAACAGTGGAGCAGACTTGTCGATTGGACACCTTAAAATTGCTCTTTATTGTCCCAAAGTAAACGGTCTGGTGAAGAGAGTGAACCGTAAGCTAAAGGAGTGTATTCAATCTTCTCATATTTCTGGGGTCACGGTAGATTTGGCTCTCAAAGAAATTGTTGTGGTCCTATCACACTGCTCCCAACTCGATCACAGGTGTTTCAACCTTCCTCATAATTAAGGGCAGATTGATGGGAACAACTTGTTTCCAAGCTGGATGGGTGAGGGGAAGCCAGATGGGTCCATCATGGAGTTGTAAATGAGTGTATTAAGAGTCATCAAGAGGATTACAAAAGGAGGTACAATGCCAAACATGGGGCGAAACACAGGCGTTGCAAGGTGGAAGATTGGGTGGTGGTCAGAACTTCTGTCTCTGTGAAGGGTGGCATGAGCAAATTCTCCACACCACTCAAGATTACTAACATTGGTAGTAATGTAGTGACACTTGAGCATGGACACTGTTGCAAAGTGCCTTGTCCCGGTGTCAGCATTTGGGTCTGGGTCTGATATACAAATGTCTAATTCCCTGAGGTTGTCTGGTCTTTCTAGATTTTGCAACCTATTTCTTATGTTAAACATCCTGGTTATGTTGGAAAACAAAAAAAAAGGAAAAAAAGAAATACTGCATAGGAAGGAGATGTGTTGTAATTTCGTGTTATCCTGCCAGTATATTTTACATTGTTGCTGATTACTTACCTGAATATTCTTTTTCCCCCTCCCTTCCTTTCGAATCTTCCTGTCTTTTCCTCTCGCACTCTGGCAGTTTAACCAGCACTGCAATCGGAGGTTGCATTGGTGATAAGCATAAATTCTTAACTAGGATCTCTGCTTCTTGACTTTATATCAGGTCCAAAGCAGTTTTTTAATGTGAGAGGAAAAGTCACTGAAATCCAGGAACACTGTGAATTTCATCTGATAAGGTCAGGTGTGCAAGGTTATACCCTAGTTCAGGAAGTAAAACACATAACGGCCATGGGGAGATATTGGTGGGAATAGCTAATTCTGGCCCTGCAATCTCTCAAATGAGTTTATGGAAAACTTTAATTAGGCACCAAGTGTATTCGTGGTTCATCTTTAGTAGCTGGGCCTGAGCAGCAGGCCAATTCTTGGAGGAAAATGTGGGGCATGTGTATAAAAGAATTAAGGAGCATACTTATGAAAATATTACGCAGCACAGCAAGTCACCTTTCTGGGCTGTGCTGCATGATAGGGAAAGGGCAGGTATGTGCCATATTTTACGTTATATGGCACATTCCTGTCTTATCCCTGCATTGGCTCGAAAAATACGTGGCCTAGCACCAATGGAGACACCCTTGCACTGTTATACAGTTAATACTATATCAGTACGTCTATGAGTTTGGAAAACATAAATGACAAAACTGTGCAAAACTGAGTCCATGCACACCGTCATTATATGTTGGACTTAGTCCAGGCTAGCTCACAGTGCACCATCTGGGTCTCAACCCTTACGAGTACTGGATAGTATGTGCAACCTCAGAACACAACAACTCTGACTCTCTAATCATGGAAACCGACCAGTCCCTTTCATTAGTAACTCATGCTTGCCCAAAGGGAGACACAAGAAAAAATAAATTTGGCATTTCAATCATATATTGAAGCAATATGGTTCTTGTATAAAATACATGTGCTGCAATGCTTAATAGAAGGAAACAGACCAGAGTAATCAGCATTGAAAGAAATGTGACAAAGATAAACAATTAAGCCAATGTGCTGTTGCAATAATTATATGCATACATATATAATCATATCTATACTCCTACGCAGTGCTTCCTAACCTAGTTGGCGTAGGAGGTGCAAATCTTCCAGAATATGTTAGGGTAATGAAAAGTTTGAGCAGTGAACTTAATTATCCCATATATGTGCACAAGCAAATGTGTGTCAAGAGTCAGCATTTAAGAAAGATGTCAACTTTAAATGTGAACATGTAAAAATGGTGGCATCTCTCACCTGAGGCATATTTAATCACATAACAGCACCACGGTGCAAGAGTGCCAGCATTGTAAGCAGGAATGTTTTTGTGCAAGAAGGTACACCTTCCTGCACCAAAGCAATCTTGTAAGGCATTTTCCTATTTCTATGTCTGATGCAGAATGCAGCACACACAGAAAGAGAAAGTTATGAGGAGAAATAAAGACTGCACATTCTACACCCATAGAATGCCTCCCTGGGGCAAAGTAATGCAACGCAGAATTTGTGCTGCATTTGTTACTCCAGATTTATCAAATCATATAGAGACACACAAGGTGACCTTACCTGGCTTAATAAATCTTACTTTAGCGTTGTATCGCACTTGTGCTCCCTTTTCGTGGTGGAAGGGTGATGCAAAACATTGACAAATGTGCTCCTAATTGTGAAAATAAATAAAGACTTTAAAGATACAAACTAAGGCCCTGTTGTACTATACAAAAGGAAGGCTGCAAACCAGTGTTTTTTCCCATTGAATGTCTTGCGCCCTGCCATTCATTTTGAAATACGACTGCCATATAAATCTGTCAGATTGCAAAATGTCTGTCGCAGGAGGTTGCAAAACCTTTTACTTCATTAATATCTATGAGGCAGGATGAAGTTTGCCACCCCTATGAATGTATTAAAAAGCAGGAATGTAGGACTGTGAAGGTCGGCAAAACTCAGCCCCTGTATTCATATTCCCTGAAGGTTGACATTGTTTTTAGACAAAATGCTGCAAAGGAAATAACATGGGGAGAGAAAGTAGTCTTCCCCTTGAAAACTGCCTGCTCCCTCTAAGTCCAGCCACTATCATTCACTGTGGAAGCAGTCCCATGGTGGCAGCTTGCACTTTGTGAATTGATTATCACCCCATGTTGGGTGTTAGTGGCCTGGCAATAGGTAAATATCAATAATAATTTCAATGTGGAGGGTGAAATGTCTTTCTTGTTCTACTCTATGAACAGTATCATTATGCTAAAATTTCAGGAAAATGCATTTTCTATTGTGTCTCCAACGGTGGTCCAATGGGACTGACAGTACTGCTCTGCCAAAGCATATGCACTTCCTGTTGGACCTCTTAGTCTGCCTTTAAACTAAGTAAGTGTGCCTGACACTGGATATCAGCAAGCAAACTTCCCTAACCCAACAACTATTTATGTCTCTCAATGCCCAAGACCGAGGCATACCAGGTATGCATCTCCACCTTTTCTTGTGATAGTTTGCCAACTCTGACACGTTCTATCCTCCACCTGTTGTTCTGTCACAGGCCCTTAGCCACTATCTATCCCTCACTGTCAGTGTCTCTCTGTCTCTTTTTCAAACACACACACGCATGGTGAACTTAAACCTCAATCCTGTTCTCCTGCAACAACCTCGGACTTCTTTTCACCCTTGTTTCTGGTCAGCGATACTTTCCAACTATCCCTTTTACCTATTACTTGCCTTTCCCTCTGCCCCAACACTTCTTCTGCTGCTCCCCCCTCTACCTTTCGTCTAGTCAGGCTTTCTTTTTTCAATCAAGAATTCTGATTCCACCTCTCCCCAATTCTCTTCCGCAAGGTTATACACCAATGGTCCTCACATTACCCTATGGATCCTCCCCCATTTACTAATATGCCTATCAATGCCACTCCTAGATCTGAGAATTCATGCTACTCTCAATTTTCATCAATCTGGTACCACTTACCTTACACAGCTTACCATTGTCTGTTTTTCCCAATCTCCCTTTCATTATCCTCATGACCTTCAAGTCGCATGTTTTCACCATTTCATCCCCTACCACTTTATAATCTATACTGTCTAGAGATCTCAGCAATAGTTTGACTCACCATACACAACTCAGTTACATCACTCCTACCCATATATGACTGAGCACTTGTCTTGCTAATTGGGTTCTTTCCACTTCCACTTTTCTCAGCAGTAGGATGAGACCCAGGTAACTGGTAATGCCACTAGCAAACACCTGAACTACTGGGAGAAAGGTCTCCTGCATAGTGAGCCTTAGTCTTGTGAGCCAGGTGCAACCCCTGTGTTGGTGGTACCCCAGCGCTTCATGACCTTCCTACTGAGGCTGGTTTATGATATGCCACTGGCGGGTCATTTGGGGCACAACAAGACCTTTGACAGTCTTACTATCCACTTTTATTGGCATCAAATGACTAAGGCCTCAGATGCAAACTGTAGGTCCTGTCCTACCTACCAGGTGAGTGGCAAGTCAAAAGGGAAGTGCAAGGCCCCCTTGAAACGTATTCCTGTTGTTAGCACCACCTTTGAGAGGGTGGGCACCAACATCATTGGGCCCTAGACCCCATGACAGTTATGGGCAACAGATTTATTCTGGTCTTGGTCCATGGCCGGACGTGGATCCCTTCCCTCTTTGCCACTGGATTCAAGCTATCCTGGTGGATGATGGGTGTTACCCTGAAACCAGTCCCAGGATGCTTGTTTCCGGTAAGGGGAAGACCTGGCTTGGCAGTTCATGCTGGACTCTTCCCATGAGGAACAGGGTCAAGACTGATTTGCTTATTGCTGGGTCTGAACTGGGTGGCAAAATGAGCAAAAAGAATGATGATGGATTCAACCCAGATCTGTGACTGAGGGTGATTGTCTGAAAAAATTCTGTGCTCCGTCCATCATCTCCTTGTGTTTGCTTTATTTAATTAGTAGGACATGTACTTTTAAAATTTTAAATATCCTTGTAGTGAAATAGTTTTACATTTCTTTTTCACTACTGCAAGTCCTATCTCTTCCATAGGGTAACATTGGGATTGCTTTATTACATTTTATAAGTGTAATTTCCAATCAAGAAGAGTTGATACTCCCACATTTGGTGTCTCTGGAATCACAATTTAAAAACACAACTTAAGGTAAAGTTGGATTTTAAATTGCAATTGTGAAAATTCACTTTTAAAAAGTTGTTATTTTCATGCTGTAAGCATTTGGTGCCTTCTGCCTGTCTCTGAATGCACGTCTGGAGTGGGTGACAGCTGGCTTTGTGC
Source organism: Lissotriton helveticus (assembly GCF_964261635.1). Lineage (NCBI taxonomy): Eukaryota > Metazoa > Chordata > Amphibia > Caudata > Salamandridae > Lissotriton > Lissotriton helveticus. Next base: position 947,323,084 of record NC_136063.1, read on the forward strand.
ATTCCCTCTAAACAGCTACAAACAAAGAGAGATTAGGTGTGACTGATGGGCCATCCACATCCTGATGAGAAACTAACACTTAAACCTGAAAGGGCTGCGTACTGTCCCCACACAAAGGGCTGCATACCCCCTGTTGTTAGTCTGGAGCCAGGGCAGGAAAAGCAGGGATGTGTGCACTTCAAGGGCATCTCTTAGAAGTCTCTCCAATGTCTCTCCAATGTCAAAGGCCTAGTTGCGTATGAGTAATGGACCTCTAACATCCCAAACTGGGAATACTTCTGGAACTGAGGACAATCTACCAGGAAAAAGAAGTCTCTATTCTGCTGGAGGGACTGCCACTCTGCTGGACTGCTTTTGTTGTGCTGGCCTGCTGCCTACTGTCCTGTTGCCTGGGAGTGATAAGGATTGGACCTACATCTCTACATCCCAAAACCTAAGTATCTCCTAGGGCTTGTTCACTTGCCTCCTATTCTGAAGTCTCAGGGATATCAAAGACTCCTCTCCAACATACAAACAGGACCTGGACGTTGTTTGCTGCAAGTCTTGTTATGCCAAGTTGCGACAACCCAGTCCTGGGCCCTTGGAAGTGAGTATAAACTGCTGCAAATGCAAGAACCCACACATTGACTGAGTTGAGCCAATCAGAACTGATGCATTGCTGTCTGTTGTGGGAACCAGATTGATGCATCACACTTGGAACTGCTGCATCGCCTCCAGAACTGCCACTTCTGAACTGATGCATCGCCACCACAGGGTGTGGAGAAGATCGACGCATCGCCTATACAGCATGGACAAACCCAGCACATCCCATCTTGAGCCACTGGGCTTGGAACAGGTGCAGCACTCATGTAACCCATGCATCACTGCCATTGTTGTGGAGAAACCCAGCACATCACCCCAAGTGTGTGAGGATCACATATGCTTCACTCAGCTGCACACCAGATCTCGCTGTTTGCGACCAGGATCAAGGTAGTTTTGCCAAGTGTGCCCTGCATTGGCCCTGTATCCGGCCTGTGCTCCATCATGGTGAGCCTAAACTCCTGACTTTGTCTCAGCCCAGCATGATTACTGAACTCTTCAAGGGATTTCTGCTTCTAAGCCCCAGCAGGGCCCCCATGGATGCAAGGCTGCTGAATGGTGGCCCACTGTTGATCCCTGCACCTATGATGCCATGATGCCCCCCTGTTGATACCTGCTTGAGGTGCCTGCCACGGGGTGCAGGGATGAACTGCACCTTCGCTCTTTGCAATGAGAGTAGGCATTCTATTCGGAATGCATGCTCCCATTGTAAAGAATATGACGGGCTGGAACCGAAAACAGGTGGTTATTTGGTTTCAGTTCCAAACCAATGTCGGACGGACTTCGGCACGTCTAAAATCGGAATCGATCCCTATATTGTAAACACATTGGCTCCACACAAGTGGATGAGTGCTTGTTTAATTTGTTGATTCCATGTTTTGATTGCATCAACATACTATGAGGTTCAGGTGCAAAAGTGGTTGCATATGGCTACTTTGCATAACCATTGTAGGATGTAACCCATGATGTTAGAGGCATCAGCCTCAGCCCCTATAGCTGAGTACCATTAGCCCCAGTTTGCCTTGTGTGCACTCAAATGGACTCTGACACTTGTACATTATAAATAAAGTTAATCATTTTGGTTTACTTACAGATGCAGGCAGGATCATTGAAGAAATCTATTTAGTTCCGATTTAATGGACGTAGTCCACCTCATCAAAAACATAAGCTAAGCATTTTAATTCAACCTCTGTATGAAAGAAATAATTGCTTGCTTTGTAAATAAAGTTCATTGATAATGATGAAAGAAATAATAATATAATAATCACAACATTTTAAAATATATTAAAAAATAAATAGAAATATGAAAAACTATCTTACATTTTAATTCAGAAAAAGGCATTTTAAAGATATATAAAAAATATTTTTTAAAGAAATGTGAAATAAAATTTTTATTTTATTTTAAATGCTCACCAACATTACCAGTTATTTGAATGTTGAGATAGTATAGAAGTTCCTTCTCCTGAAAGATAATGTCAGCTTAATGATGTTGCACCTGTTTGACTGTTCTCGCTATGTTGCTCCAGTCACTTGGATGCCAAGTGATCCTTTCCTATGAATACCAACTTTCTTGCAAGATATAAACTCAATTTCCTCAAAACGCACTAAAAACGCTCTTGAGCTCCAAAACACTTCTCCTCACCCCTGCAACAAAAAGCACAAAGGAAATGGTGACCACACCCTTGGTGTGGTAATTTTTAACTGTAATGGCATTTTTTAGATTTATTGCATGGTGTTTTCTATGCAATACTACTCAAAATATAAATGTCACCTATTGCAACAAAAATATAATGCTTCCTTACATAAATCATCAACAAAAAATCCTTTTTTTAAATATTTTTTATAAATGTATTATTTTTAAATGATAAATAAAAATAATTTAAAAATAATGAATCATGATTTTATAAAATGAAACAATGGACAAATGTGTTAATATAAAAATTATTCAATACATCCGTACATACATAAGACTTGAATAAATACTGAAACTGGCCTACTAAATACACTTTTTCCAATATTTGACTTGTGTTCAACTATCATGTACAAGGAACATAAAGCCTTTTCTTTTTTTACCCTGAGGTCATGTGATAAGGGTGAGTTGCAGATCATTTGTTAAAGTAGTTAATCCATTTCCACTCTTATATATTTTTTAATTAAAACAGTTCAGTCAGTATGCATCAGTGGCCACTGTTCATTTTAAGAAATCAAATATGGCGATTCATATTTAATCACTCTTTCATGATTAGGCTTTGCTTTGTCCAATACTTGTGTTACATACTAAACAGACATCAGCGTAGCTAGGCGGCTGCAGTATGTTTAGATGTGTGGCCCAGTGATGAGTCTGGCAGTATTAAAAACAACCTGTGGCCATTCCAAGAAGTATGGATCAGCCTGCATGATCAATGCTCATACTCAATCTTAGTGCACTCATAGGTGCTGAAAAATATGTCTTTTTATATTCTTCAAATGCAATATTTTTTTTAAACCCTTGGATGTGAAGGAAAAGATATTCATGCTATACATTACCTCTGTAATGCAAGGAAAACTAATGACTTGTCTCCCCTTTTTAACAACTTGCACTCTGCGAACATGCTACCAGACTCCTGGAGAGAAAGTTTGCTTCACCCAATCTACAAAAATGGAAGTAAAATGGAACCCGGGAACTATAGGCTCATTGCCTTAATAGACATCGAGGCAAAATTGTTCTCATCCTGCATCTTACAACATGTACAGGAGTGGATAGAGGAAAAAAGTATAATCCCCAAATTTCAAACCGGTTTCAGGAAGGGTATGGGCACCATCACTAATCTGACAACAATGGCTATACTTATTAAAAAAGCCATAATAAAAAAAACAGGTCTACTCGCATGTTACATCGACGTTTGATAGAGTGCCACGAGACCGACTTTGGCGGAAATTAAAAGAATGGGGATTACCGCAGGACGTGTTAAATACGACAATGGCAGCATATTGTGAAACATGGGCAAGGGTGAAGTTAGGAGATGGAAGTAGACGGCAAAGATAAAAATAAACAATGGCTTAAAACAAGGCTGCGTTTTATCACCATGTCTTTTTAATCTATATCTAGCAGATTTAAACAACTATCTGCAATCGACAAACCTACACCCACCCAATATAGCAAATGAGCCAATTTGGTATTTGCAGTACGCGGACGGCATTGCGGTTATGAGCCAAACCCCAATAGGCCTACAAAGAACTATATATAAATTGATTGAATATTTGGATCTGGCAGGCTTGGAGATAAATAAGAAAAAAACAAAGGTGGTTCGCCTAGCAGGACCAAAAGCAGGGTCAAAATATAAATGGTATGCCAAGGAGACGTACATTGAGGAAACAAAAACATACAAATATCTAGGCATCAAATTGGGCCAAAGAATGTCTTTTATGGAACAAAAAATGCACATTAAAGCGAAAGCCCAGTCATTGATTTTTGCCTATAAACAACTCCGCAAGAAATTGCAATGCCCTTCACATGGACACCTTTTGAAAATAATGGCAGTACAATTGCTTCCGCCATTGTCGGACGGCCTGGAAATCTGGCACGGCCAAGAAATTATTATATTAAATGAGCTGCAGACAAAAACATTTAAAGCTGTTTTTAATCTTCCAAAGAGAGCATCTCCAGCACAAGTGCGCCTAGAATTTGGCCTCCAGAACCAGGAATATCAAAGAAAGGCAACATTTGTAAAACTGTGCTGGAAACTTAGAGCTTCTGAACCAGGGTCGCTGAACTATTTATGTTGGACGGGAATACAGAGCCAATAAATTAAAAGAATAACAAACACATGGGGTGATTCCCTACGAACTGCTCTGGCGGTATTAGACATGGAAGAAGTCTGGAAACAAAAGATGGAGAGAGCTACATTTAATAAAGCATGTAATGCCATGGCAAAAAAACTATCTTTTCTGGAAGATAAAAAAAGATTGTCCAAACAACGCCATGCATGGGCAGTAATAAATTCGTATACCTCATTAAAACCACAACCCTATTTAATGGCGCACTTTCGGCTATTTTTAAAAAAGAAGTTTACGGAATACAGATTGGGTGACCACAATACAAAGGACGTAGTCCCTACCTGGAAGAGAAAAGAACTATAAAAAAATTGCTGGCTGTGTGGATATTGTAAGGAATCATTATGCCATTTAATGTGTGTTTGTAATCATTTAAATATGGAACGAAGGAAGCTGTTATTGGCACACTTCAAGGACTTACAAATTCGCACTTGCAGGCAGGTGGTAATAAGATGGATGAGGGGCACGTCCAATATTTTAATTTGTCGTGGTGTAAAATTTATGATTAAAGTGGACACCCTGTTATCAAAAGCAGATATGGAGTAAATGTACGTGGGCTCCCGCTTGTGGGTTTTTAGATTTGATAATGTTTTACCGAAATAGGACGTTTTTAAGTGGTGCTATTTATACATATATATTTTTCTGTACTTCATGCTTTATGGTTATGATTAACCAAATAAAGTTGTATTTTGACTGACTGACTGACTTGTCTCTCTGTGGGTCCACAGGGAAAAGCTTCCTACAAATTACAAACGCCCCCTCCCATACCCATGAATGAATTTAGAACGCTGTATGGCACACTGACATCATTCGCCCACTGGATGATAACCCGACACGTTTTGGAGTCCTGCACGCCTTGGTCATGAGCCAAGCGTTGTGTTTTACCAATAATGAAATACACCATATAGTGACACAGAGAGTCCCTGAGGGTGCATGAAGTCATTGAAATCAAGAAAACGAGTGGTCATTTCGGAATGGTAACCCAGTCGTTAACCCCTTCCACACTCATGACGAGCTGGGCTCGTCATGCAGTAGCCTCCCAGCACGCTCATGACGAGCCCAGCTCGTCATGAATAATGGGTTTTTGCATATTCCAGCACAGGGCTGGAACTCATCGAGCATCGATGTGGTTAAATCAGCATACACCATTAACCAACCCAGTTTTACTTTGTCATAAATGGCTATAACATCATTCTGTCTTTGTCTTCCAAGGCTGGTTTAAGAAAGCCAAAAGGAAAATTAAAGAGCATTAAAGAGCAATAAATATGCAAATTGCACCTGTCTTGTGCCCCGTTGTCTCCACACACAAGGGAAATATTTCTGATTCCCGAATCCAAATTGTACTTGTAGGTTCATACAGTCTCAGCTTCATGTTAATGCAAACCCATTATACATGCTAATAAGGTAATAAAACAGTATGAAAAAAAATATGAGCTAAGTGACCCCAACACATGATACTAAAAGGCGCAGGTTGGATCTTAGTCCGCAGCGGAGATTAAGCATAGTGATAACATTTTAATAAAAGTGTTCCACCTTGGATCCTGGTACACAATGTGGACCGCCTATACCGAAAATCTCCCTGGACCCAAGGTTTTCAATAATGTATAGCACAAAGTTCAAATGCTAGCTGGAAATGACCCAGCAGATACAGTAGGAATCCTCATTTCAGCCCAAGTCGACATGAGCTTATAAACTCATTGACAGACCGTACGGCCCCCGGGAGAAAGAAGGAACTCCGAAATGTCTAGCTGTCTACTGTCCAACCAACAACACTGCTTGTCTAAAATTGTAAACCGTCATAGTATTCAGAATGAAAGTGCCGGTTACATTGTAACAACAAGACATGGAGGGGTAAGAATGGTCATGAGTACTACATATCTGTCATACCTATACATTAACACTCTCACAAATACCACCACAACCGTGCTAGAAATGTAGAAGAAATTCAGACAGAGAAGAAGAAAACATGAAATACGTTTGTCTTATTTCCTCAGTTCCTATTAATAGTTAGTAGAAGAGAAGAACGCTACACGGCCACACATGGAAGTAGGATGCATCATTTATCCGGGATGAAGCAATCCTAGAACTGTGAAACATGAGAAAAGATATTAGAAAAAATATCAAAAAGAGTAAAAAACAGAGAATTAAACTCACATATTGCAAAAGTGCACTGGAAAAAGACTGATTACCCTGAGCTTACAGTCAACTAGAATGTAATGCTGTTCAATACTTTGAGTAGTCACTTTAGGCTCCCAAATGAACAAAGAGATCCTCATCGGTGTTAAGACCTGTCAGATTTTTGTGTATAATTTCAGTATATACCTGGACTCCAGTGTAAAGAACATCCCTTGATGACTAAATAAATAAAAAGCTCACAATGGACAGATATGGGCCAGGACAACATGAATATATGAAAAACGAATAATTTATTTATTATTGCTTTTTTTTAAAAATATTTTTTATTGATACACGACAAAAAAAAAGAAAAAAACAATGATGAAATAGTTCATATTGACATATATAAGGGCATTTAACAGAAACAGAAAAATTGAATAATATATCATTAAACAAAGGAACACATGAATACACACTTGTATTTTTTTTTTTTTCAAAACCTACAGCTATGTCCAACTGGAGATCTTCGACTTCCAAAAGAGTGATAGAGTCCAAATGTAGAAATCATGATCGCAATGTCTTCCATTGGCTCCAAATGATGACGCCTCCTCCTCAGACACTGATGGCTGGATTCCCATACTGAACTTTACCTTATCAGACATTTTTCCTTGAAATTTCCTATAATTCCGAAGGTAACCTGTGACCAGTCCCAATCAATTTCATGTATCTTATCCGCACTCCATTCAGGTCAGTCATACCTTTTGACTGTTCCACTGTCTTTTGCAACTAGGTTGCCGCTTTGATCCCTTAGGTGCTAGTTTTTACCAAAAACTTTTTTAAATCATAACTTCCGGTCTACTGCATTTTTGGTGTTTTGAGTCAAATTATTTATTAAGATTTTCTCTAGCTTTCTAAATTGGTTTGGGAGTTTTCATCATTTGTGTTTTTATTTTATTACTGTTTGTGTGCTGCATAGATACTTAAACAGTGCCTTCAAATGTAAGACTGTATGTTTTTGTGCCAAGCTAACAGAGGGTCAAGCACAGGATAATGTTGTGACCTTTGTTGTTCATCCTGACAGGGATTGTGGTTGTTGCTTGAGAATTGTCCTTCCCTCCCTCATCAAAAAATAAATTTTTAACAGATATGTTATACACATTTCCTTACACATCTCTCTCATACAAGAGGGGATAACATTTGCTCCCTGGTCAGAAATCAAAGTCTTTGGAAATCCAACTCTAGAAATGATCTATTGGGCAGCTCTAGCAATGGCCTCTGTAGCTTGCTCTTCATAGGTACTGTTTCTGTATATCTAGTGACTTAATACACCCAAATCAAGATGCACTTGTTGCCTGATGTTTAGGGAGTCCAATCAGCCAACAATGTCTATCTCCACCTGCTCAAATGCAACCTATAAATGACAGAGGCACAAACTGTGCCTTGCTTTTACTCCCGGACTAAACATTCAGTTGACAAATTGGACAGGTTCTAGTGAACATCTCTGTGCCTCTGTGCATGCCTGGCCATTAGCACAGGGTGTTCAACCTACAGCAGGTTTTACTATTGTCAAAGTACCCTACATCGTGTGTTTTTCGTGTGTCAATGACCACAGAATGATCCTGTGCATTAGGAGAGCCACTAGTCTCTTTTTAGCTCCTGCCTCAGGATTTGCATGCTCACTATAAAGCAGTCTTTTCTCCCAAGCAACCTATTGCCTTCCAACTACTCCTTTGTTAACCTTATCCTGGGCATCCTAAAAACGTCCACAAGCAGAGAGCGCTCAACTTGTGCTTTGCGCAATTCCTTTCAGGGAGCTACTCCAGCATTTAACATTCCTTGTAGCTCTGATGGGGTATTTGGACAAAATATTAAGGTGTAAATATCGGGAGTCAGAAGTATCAGCAAAGAATTATGGTGAAACAAAAATATTGTGATGCAGAAACATCGTTGTCAAAAATATTATTTTATTCAGGTAAGTAATATTGTAAAAAATATTGTAGTTAATATTGTTTTCAATAATATAGTTGTAAAAAATATTACTTTAATTATTTTAATGTGTTTTAGTTCATATATTACTTTTATGTGTTACTATTGTTTGTATAATTGTTATTAATGTTTTAAAATATAGCCTATTACGGTGTTGGTCAGAACGCCTCCAGAGGCTTTCTGACCAACATCGTCGGTTTCAATTCTGACTGCCTAATTACAATCTAGGTGGTCAGGATTGAAACCGGCCGATCACTCCAGTTGGAGACCTGCCCATGCTCCCAAAGGATGGCTATTCCGCTGTTTGGATTACAATGCTCTGTTTCCCACAGGCTTGCCATGCTGGGCTATCTAACATGGAAAGCCTGTCAGAAAGTGAGTTTAGGGGCCCCTAGCAGGACCCCATTCTCTTTACGGCCTCCGTTGTTCATCCCTGCACAGTGTGGCAGACACCGTGAGGTGCCTGCCACAAAATGCAGCGATGAATACAATCACTGATAACATCATCCACGTGAAAATCTGATGCATATACTGATGCCGTAATTTAAACTTTGATACACGCACTCTAAAATACAGACTACTATTTTTGAAACCATACACACAAAAATGCCAGATACTACATACCACCCACTATTTCCTAGGTCATCAGTGATGTCATCAGTGATGTTACTGACCATGTCATGAGTGATGTAATATGTGACGTCATCACCAGTGCATTGCGAGCGCGCAAGTTATAGTTAGCTCAACTAACTACAACAGGCACATTCCTCTGGTTTAATATGAGTCAAATGTTCAACTAACTATTTTGTCCCTGAAACATATGTTTTTTTTAGTGAATTTCTAAGGTTTTTTAAATGCTAATTCCTAACAATAAAATCTGTAAAACCTATGTTTTTTTCAGTGAATATATATATTTGATCAACCGCTCTTTGGAGAACAAAACGCGTCACGGAAAGGTTTATAGAGTGAATAAACCTCTATAACTTGGGAACTTTGCAGATGCTGTGTCCTTTTTTTCACAACCTGAGTGCTCATTTGGAACTCTTTTTTTGGGTAATAAATTTACCGGCTGCTCCGCCGGCACTGAGCCACCCCTGGGAAGGCGGAAAAGTGATTTCTACGTGACGTTTGTTGCGAGGACATCCCACCCTTACAGCTGCGAGGGTCCCCTTGCGGTCAGATTGGACAGTTTAAGGGGGACAGGGTAACACCCTCTTTTCTACTAAAACTGAGGTTGCAGGACTAGAGCTAAGCTCCCAATGATTGTTTTACGAAGGAATGTTGATGGCGCCCACTTGGGTTGTGATTGTGCACTACTGGTCCCAGAATGCATTGGGGATGATTTACATGCCGAAATTGAAATAAAAGAAGGATTTCACCAGTTAGCGCTTAGTTTGCCATCATTTTCCTGTAACTGCCTATGAAGAAGGGTTTCAAAATACCCGAAACGCGTCGGCAAAAAGTTTGGGGAGCGTGCTCTGCCTACCTACCTGTGAGGAGGAGTGATCCTGGGTGTGTCGACCACTTAGGGGCATCTTGATTTTATATATATACTAGCAGCCCGTTCCGACGTTGTCCGGGAGCAATTAGGCTTCAGGGCCCCCGCCCGCCCCGACGTTGTCCGTGGGTCCCCCGGAGCCTTCCTCCATATATTGCAGTATTATACCTCTATGTTTACTTTGTATGCTTTTGTAACCTGCACACGTAACTTTTTCCTCCTGTAATGCACCGTTTGGCTCCCTTTTTTAATGCTCCGTTTGCTTCCTCTTGCTACCTGCACACGTCACTTTTTCCTTCTATACCTCTATGTTTACTTTCTACGCTTTTGTAACCTGCACACGTAACTTTTTCCTCCTATAATGCACCGTTTGGCTCACTGTTGTACTGCTCCGTTTGCTTCCTCTTGCTCACGATGTACGCTTTTGAAACCTGCACACGTAACTTTTTCCTCCTGTAATGCACCGTTTGGCTCACTTTTGTAATGCTCCGCTTCCTTCCTCTTGCTCACGATTTTCATTTTTGCTTCATTTTTCCGCCGCTCACCGCTCCTAAATAAATAAATAAATAACCTACCTCATGCGCCGCTCACCGCTCCTCTCCGTCTGTCCGCCGCTCCTCACCGCCTGTCCGCCGCACCGCCTGTCCGCCGCTCCTCACCGCTCCTGTCCGCGCCATATCTGCCGGTCCTCCTCGTGCTCCTGGATGCCGCTCCTCCCCGCGCTCCTCACGTCGGGCACACACGTCGCGGCCGGCGCTTCTTCAAAGGGACTTACTTTTTTTCGGTAAATTTTTTAAATAACGTATATTTATTACGTTTATATAGCCTATGTCCATCTGCACACCCTGACGATTACAACGATGTATCAGGTGTGTGGATTGGCGCTGTGGTTCCCGAGTTTACCCGCCTCAAAGGTTCAAAGTTCTTCCTTTATAATAGTAGTATAGAAGTCCACCGCAGTACTGACCGGCTCCCCGCCTCCTGCGGGAGCCAGCATTGTTATTTACGCACAGGGAGCTGCTAACATGTTGCCACCTGTGTGTAAAAAGCAAAGTATGCTCCACTTTGAGCAAGCCAAAGCAAAATGCACTTACTTGCTCAAAGCAGAGCACTGTGTCCTATAGCGTGGCTAGAGTGGTGGTCCTGCCATGCTATAAAAATCTGCAATGTCCTGGGAGTGCACACCCCAGGACATTGCTGGAGCTGTCCCTGGGGTTTGGATGTCCCTAAATCCAGGTACGTATCCAGGAGTGGGGAGCCATGCAGCTCCCCTCCTTCCTTGGCTAGGGCCTGCCCTGGGGAGCTGGTGGTGTCTGGGACTGAGAAGGGCCTGGGTGAGGAACCACGCAGCCCCCTTCCATTTCCTTAAAATACAGTTTTGCCCCGGAGATGTGGTGGCCTACATGGCCGGGGGGTCCTTGATGAATTTTTAAAAGCCCCGGGGAGGTGGTGGTCGCCGAGGCAAGGGGATCCTTGAAGCCCCTCATTACATTAGCTTTGGGGAGGTGGCAATCCCCAAGGCTGTGAGGAAGGCCATATGGCTTCTCCTGCACTTCTTTAATATTTAGCCCAGTGTAGGTAGAGGTCCCTGGGGGTATAGGGGGCTGTGCAGGCCCCCCACATCTCATTAATTTTGTTTTCTCCAGGCAGGTGGCAGTCCCTGGGGCACAGGGTGCCATATAGACTCCCCCCATTACTATAGAAACTGTTGGGGGACCTATCCCCCTGGGGGGGCTCTTTTTAATGAAGCGCAGGTGACCGTGCATAGTTTTTTTTTTAAAAATCCAGGCGGCGTCACGGATCCAGCATGATTCGCATCCCAATTACATTTTTTTCAATTGCTTTTTTTGTCCGGGTGGGCCTCTGTGAGGCCCCCCTCAAGGAGTCAGGGTATTTCTACCTTGCCCCCTTTTCTTTTTTTTACCTTTTAGCTTGTGATTTGGATCAACTGAGTCACAAGATGGCTGCCACACTTCCTGGTTTGAAGTGCTGGCAGCCAATACGATCTCAGGCACGAGATTGGGGGGATACGGATCCACCGCAGCCTCAGTTGTATATCTGAAAAATCTTTAAATTTCTCAGCAACTACTGAACGGATTTACACCATTTATTGAAAAGAGTGCTTTCTTGACCAAGAGCTACCTTTCTGTCAATTTGGCTTAATTCCATTCAGCAGTTTGGGTAGTAGGTGTGTTTAGGGACCCCCCTCTTTTTCTTGGCCCCCGCTTGTCGGGTCACCACAACATTTTCAGGAGACAGCAACATTCATCAAACGATGCCAAAGTTATTGGCAAATGAAAAAGCGTTCTTCTTATGGAAACTGCATTCTAACTATAAATATACAATCACACATATTGAGCATTTTCATAGTAATATATTCTAAGAATAAAAAAACACTTTTTTACTGTAAAATATACATGCATAATAATTGTGGTATGTGTTTGTATCCTACAGGGGGTCTCAAATAGGGAATGATAGTTAAGTTATTTCCATAGGAAAAGCGATTTTTGACTTGCTGCCATTTGACAGAGCTTCACCAAATTTTCACATAACCTGGTGAATCTTGTTGTGCATTGAAAGTTTCACGGTGATACTGATGGAGCGAGATTCAGAAATGTTTTCATTTCAACTCGTGAAGTCACACTTCCATAATAAAAATTAAATAGGCTAACAATTTTTGCTGTGTGTGTGTATTAATTCAACCTAGTTTAAAGTTACATTCACGAATATACACGAGGGTTACTAACATGTATGCTCATAAATGTGCTCTATGTTGCATTCTCTTGTACGTGGAAAATAATAAATTAATTTTGTCTATCGTTGTGTCATGACTAATAGCAGCTGTTTTAAATAATGGCATGTGCTTATTTTGCTTTCTTGTCTATGTGATGTCACTTTACTTCACAGGTGCATTAAGAATCCTGTTGGATTAAAAGAAGAATGGTAGATATAAATGCTGCTATAATTGTGCGCTCCAGCTAGGTAATTTAGACTAATGGGTTAATCATTAGCTATGGTGGGTGGCAACAGAACGAATTATATTTCTCACATTAATTATTTTTCTTGTGATTGTTTATATAATAGTTCACAAAAAATGGTTTTGGGCCTAGTGCATTCGTGTTTACTAAAATTCTGCTCGGAGCAAAAGAAAGTCCATAACAGAGAAATTTCTACTGCTGAAACAATTTGTCGTGAAAGTGATGAGCTGACTGTTCCATAGTCAAGCAAGGCCAAGGCCAGGAACCGGCAAGGGAACGTGAGACAATTTCATATCCGAGGAAGCAAATGATTTATTTCTGTTAAATGTTGCAAACTGGAGGAAGCCTCGTTGTTCGAAAACTAGAGACAATGGACTCTAAGAAAGTGACGGAACTGATGTTCTAAAAAGTGGAATGACATGAGGATGTCACTTGTCAACCAATGGGACTCCGATTTCTGCAGAAAAGTTATACTTTTGCTTAGATTTGCTTAGTGCAGTAAGGTATAAAAACTCTTCCCCGTGGAAGAGGAGGGCTGCTTCTTGCTGACCTTTGATGAGGGTGTCGTGCAGATGAACTTTCCTTGGAGCACGTAAGAACCTTCAAAGACTATACTCTTTAATTCTTTTTATTAGCAAGTATAGTTAGGGACTTAGGTTTTGAAAATACCAAATTGATATATTTCATTTGCAATAATATTTTGAATTTCATAAAATTGTCACAATCATTTACAACGATTCAAATAAAAATACTTTAATAAAGATTTCTAATGCAATTTCCAAATAAATAGCTAATCAAATCTTACTTTGGAAAAGAAGCTGGCCTTGTTATTTCATGAGTTTAGGTTACCATTAGCAAGATCTTATCGCCATAAGTGGCTTAATTAGTTTATAGGGTTTTGTGAAATATGATGAATTCTTTTACCGCGGTTGTATATAAATGTATATAATTTGTGAATAGGTTAATTAAGTCACATGATTCAGTTGGTCAATATATGTCATATTAGTTTATGAGCCTTGTGACTGATTTATGATTAATGGTGTATATAGTGAAGTTGGGTAGCGTAGCTTATGACATATTTCCTATAGACCGCTGGATCAATTTCCTTGTAGCAGACTTGATGGTTGCTATGGTAACCAACATGCTACATGGTAGTTACATAGGATCGATATCTAACATATGATGAGTTCGTTCTCGTGTTACATGTAAGGTTTTTTCCAGCAGCGTGAAAAATCCTAGTTGTGCCGGTACAGCGTAGTGTGATGAGAAGGTAGTCACACAGTACATTTGATCTGTTTTCAGAGTTGTGGTATTGTCGTGTATCACAAGTGTTGTGGCCGTACAGCACGTGTTAGGGATAGGTGTGTTAGATGAAGTGTATGTATAGTGAGGATTGTCTATGAAATTGAAGCTTTGAGTATAGGGACAATGAGCCTGTTCTAAAACTCACTGCGAGAAAGTAATAGAATATATTCAAACTTGAGTGAAGGGTAAAATAACGTCGCTTATTTTACAAACGGTTCATGTTATCTGTGGTGGGTTAGAGTCCAGCCAAGATTTCATGTGTGTATGGTTAGGGATATTTTCTGTTTGAAAGTGCGTAATTGTTTCTGTAATTTCGTTCGAGTCAAACTTTGAATTGCTACTTTAAGTGCATTCAGAGGGAAACGCGTTCGTTATTTACCTGTTTGAAGGGTAGAGTAAAGGTTTACTTTATCGGCGAATGTATATTCTGTGAGAATAGCGTCGTCTATTCCACGTAAAAGAATTCTTGTATGACTGTAAATTCTGTCACTTTATTTAGAGAAACAGACAGATGAGTCGTCCTTTGTCGTCGTTAAATAATTTTAATTGAAAAAGTGTTCTTAAAATGGTGCTGTGAAAAGTTTTTGTGAAGGAGGGGTGAGCGCTAAGAGTGAGACGTGAAAAACCGCAGCGGCTGTGTATGTCACACAGTCTGCGCAGTGATTGGATATCATACGTCACAGGCTGTACTCTGATTAGCTCACGTGGCTTAGTCGAGCTGAGCACTGATTGGCTTTTGTGGGAAGCTCCATTCTTATTGGTCGAGCAAGGTAGTGACGTAGCTTGAACCTGATTGGCTTGTTGGCGTGTTTCGCGCATGGATTGGTTGGTGTTACGGAACAACCAGGAAACTTTTACGATCTTTTCCAATTAAGTGGATTGGATTTTAAAATGAGTTATTATTACAAAAATGTTGAGAAAAAGCTTACAATGTTTCAGAAATTTAAAATTTTTATTTCATTGACAAGAAAATTGAAACGCGAGGTGGTAAATTACTTCATAAATACAAAACACCTGCAGCGTATATGGAAGGTGAATATGGTTATCATACTGTTCTGTGGTTTGATATATGGAAACATTATACTAAAGATGACGGCGTATTGGTTTGGACGGACGATGGTTCATTTAACATGAAAATTTAAAAAAATTTAAGAGAAAAGATGTCAGCTCTTATACCTGAGCCTAGACCAACACAATTTGAAGCATTAGTTGAATGGGAGGATGAGATGTTTCAACTTCAAAAAGAAGCAAGTGGGATAAAAAGACCTCCAAAAATACCGAGTTACAGAAGAGAAACGCATGAAGACAGAATGCGTATGTGGAGACAGGGAGACATGTGCGATGGTCTTTATTTAATTAGAGAAATGGTTTTAGGGTCTCCAGATGAAAAGAG
This sequence comes from Lissotriton helveticus, assembly GCF_964261635.1. NCBI lineage: Eukaryota > Metazoa > Chordata > Amphibia > Caudata > Salamandridae > Lissotriton > Lissotriton helveticus. The sequence goes on from NC_136063.1 coordinate 947,338,751, forward strand.
AACTGAAAAGAAAAATAATGTCGCTGTAGAAAGTGAATCAGAAGATGCAGTTTTAGAAGAAATTTTTACCACAAATAAAAAGAATGCCCAACTGAGACCGCCTTGTTCATGGTCTACTCCAATGGTTTCAACAGGAACAACACCAAGTGCACCTCCATTAAATGAATCTCCTAAATTGTACCCAAATAATTCTGATTCCTTTGAAACTCCAGAAAGATTAGAAACCAAAACTAATTCTAGTGTTTATAATGAAAACCGACATTTTTCAAAAATTCCTATGGAAAGGGAAGCCCCTAGAAATCTAACGAGAACTGCCAGAGATGAGGAAGTTGCAAATACTTCAGAATATTTACGATCGAAAGAAAAATTAATTCAACAGATAACTAAAGGCATGGAAGCAGTAACAGTTCCAGTAACTATTGGTCCTGTTCAGCCTGTTTTTGATCAAAAAGAAATTAAACAGCCAGGTTTGACAATTCCATTAAATGTAGAAATTCAAAAAGTAGCTGAGAAATTTTATTCAGATTTTTCTGAAATTCATCGTGAGAAAACAAAAATGCCTGATTTGACTTTTAATCAAGGTTCTTTTAACCAGTCACCAATGGGTGCAGAATCAGATGCTGAGACTCCTGAAAAAAGAGGGTCAAGTTCAAAACTTGATGTTGCGAAATTGAAAGCAGATTTTGAAGAATTAATAATTGGCACAATTGGTCCTGACAGTTTAAAATGTTATCGTGATGATAAACTCCTGTTCATCTGTAAGAGCATTCAATGGAAAACAAAGAATAAATACGATCAGTTAGAAGAACTGGCAGTTGAACTGGAAATCGATTTGAGCAGACAGAAAATTTTGGGAAAACACTACAGATTAGATTTTACAGAGAGGGACATTGAGAACTTTAACACAATGGGAAGAATACTGCATATAAAATAATTGATTGTTTACATCAAAAAGTTGGGTGACTTGAGTAAGTGGAGAGTGAAGTGGACTAAAAAGAAGGAAGATGAAAGGTTGGACAAACTGGATAAACTGTCTAAACAGTTTCCTATGAGAGAAATTGCAGGTGGAGGATATGTTCATGTCCCATGGTCAAGACAAGATATTTTGCTTTTCACAAATGACTTTCCTCGGCTGAGAGAAAAGCCTGTGGAATGGTATCGACAGGTGGACAGATTCATCAAATTTTCAAAAGTTCTGTGGATCGATCTGGATGGATTCTTTGACATTGTTGTCCCATCAGATCTTTGGACAGAATGTAAAATTGCTGTGAGTTGGCCAAAAGAGGAACCGGAGCGAATTAAAGAAACAGGTGCTCCAGCCCCAATAGTCATGGATTTATATGAAAAAGTGATTTACTGGTTGAAAAATACAATTGCCCCAAAAGAAGTTGATTGGGTAAAAATAGACAGGACAAATCAGGAACCAAAGGAATCAGTTCATTCATTTTATGAAAGATTATTACTGGTTTTCAAACAGGACAGTGGTTATGAAAAATTAGATGAAAAGGATATGAGTCATTTTATCTACAGATTTGTTTATGGTCTTAGACCAGAAATTGGAGAAATGATCAGGAATAATATTGTCGGATGGCAATCAAATTCAGTTGATGATATTTTGAGAAAAGCAAAATACTGCAGTGATGAATTAGAAGTGAAACAGAAAAAGTTAACAGAAAAAGCAATGTGGGCACAAGTGAAGGTGGCTGAGCAACAGATTGCAAGTCTTGAGAATAAAAATGTACATTTTGCACAGAATCAGAACCAGAGTCAGGGTCAAGGAAAATTTAAAATTAATTTTAACAAATCAAAGAATAATGCTAGAATTGAAGAATTAAAACAGAAATTGCCTTGTTTTAACTGCGGCGAAATCGGTCATTGGAAAAGTGAGTGTAAAAACCCACCCAGGAATTTTAAAAATGCATCATTAAACCCACAGATGCAGAATGATGTTGATCTGCAGCAACAGCTACAGCTACAACAACAGTTGAATGACCTGAGTCTTCAGCGACAGCTACAGCATCAGTTAGCGCAGCAACAGAATCAGATTTCACAGCCTCCATTTCCAAATTGTGGGGGAGGTCAAAAATATAATCCAGGTGTGGGATTCGGAGGAGGTGATCAGGTAATAAGAGCTCAAAGATCTAATGTGCAAAATAGAACAGGTCAATTTTTGTTAACAGGAAACCAAGGAAGTGATTCTGATGACTGCTTCTGACGGTGCCCGAGAGAGGGGGAAGAGTGTGTAATTGGAGCCACTCTTGAGGTTGACCAGTCTGGTCCATTTGTAAATGGAAAAGTGAATGATGTAGAAATCACTTTTCTTGTGGACACTGGTGCTACCCGTTCTACTGTTAGATCAGTGGAAATTGAAAACCTGCCTTTCTCTGGGGATACCATCCAAGTAGTCGGAGTAAGTAATCAGCAGATTAAAACGGATTTGACCGATCCTGTGAAGGTTGAAATTGGCAATTTTAAAGACAAACATAGATTTGTAGTTTGCAACAGCAGTCCTGTAAATTTGTTGGGGAGAGATATATTGTGCAAAATGAATTGCAGAATATATTGTTCACCTGATGGAATTGAGTTACAAACCATGGAGGAAGATGGGTTGTATCGATTGACAATGATGTTAGTTGAAGCAGAAGAAACAACATTATTTCCTACATTTGAAAAACAAAATTTACCAAAGGAATTAATAGAGACAGTCAAAAATGAAATCTGGGATTTGACTGGAAATGATAGGGTCTGATGAGACATGTCGATCCAGTAAAAATTTCAGTGAAGCAGGGAATAGAATTTCCAAACATTCCTCAGTATAAAATGAAAGCTGAAACAATTGAAGGTGTCATTCCTGTAATTGAAAAATTCATTAAACAAGGTGTATTAAAAGAAATTGAGAGCAGTCCTTGTAACTCACCGATTATGGGGATCAAAAAGTCATATGGAACGTACAGGATAGTTCAGGATTTGAGAAAAGTTAACCAAATTGTTGTTCCATGTTGTCCAGTTGTTCCAAATCCAGCAGTCATTCTTTATCAAATTCCGCATGATGCAGATGGTACAATCTTTGTAATGCATTCTTTACTGTTCCATTGCATCCAGAGAGCCAAGAAATCTTTGCTTTCAGATTCCAAAATAGGACCCTCGCGTGGTGTAGAATTCCTCAAGGGTATACAGAGAGTCCTTCTATCTTTAATGAGTTGTTAAAGAAATCTTTGGAAGATCCTAATCTACCTGGCAGGTCAACATTGGTGCAGTACATTGACGATCTGTTAATAGCTGCAAAAACAAGAGACAATTGTGTGACAGATACAATTACTCTTTTGAATCATTTGGCTGACGAGGGACATAAAGTGTTCCCTGCAAAATTGCAGTTTTGTAAACAGGAAGTAAAATACCTTGGTCATAGAATTGCAAAGGGAATGAGACAGGTGACAATTGAGAGAATAAAAATGATGCAGGGAATGCAACCTCCAAAAACACAAAGACAGGTCAGACTGTTTCTAGGAATGGTTGGTTACTGTCGTCAATGGATTAGTGGATTTTCAGTAATTGCGAAACCACTCCAGAGACTGACAAAATCAGACATAAAAGATCCAATTGTACTTTCTGACACTGAATTGGAAGCTTTTGAGAAGCTAAAAAGAAGTCTGTGTGAAGCTCCAGCTCTGGGCATGCCAGATTATGAAAAAGATTTTGAACTGTACTGCAGTGAAAGAGAAAGATGTGCCTTGTCTGTGTTAATTCAGAGACATGGAAATATGAGAAAGCCTATTGCTTACTTCTCAGCAGTTCTTGATCCAGTTGCAAAAGCCTTACCAGGTTGTTTAAAAGCAGTTGCAGCAACAAGTGTTAGTCTTGAGCAGAGTGAAGGAATCATTATGAGATTTCCTGTAAAAGTCTATGTTCCCCATTCAGTTGAAATTCTCCTTACAAGGAGCAAAACGCAACACTTGACAAGCAATAGATTGACAAAATATGAGAAAACTATCCTGGGATCAGACAATGTGTCAATCGCAAGGTGTGTGAATTTAAATCCTTCCACACTGTTACCTGATACTGAAATTAGTGATGAAAATAATGTGGAACATGAATGCTTGGATGTTATGGAATATTGTACCAAGCCAAGACAGGACATTAAAGATGTACCATTGCCTGAATCAGATTATGTCTACTTTGTAGATGGCTCCTGTTTGAGATCAGAGGGAGCTGTTTTAAAAGCAGCATACTCAGTCTGTACAGTGGCAGATGTTGAAGAAGCATCATGTCTTGAAGGAATGCGTTCAGCACAAGTGGCTGAATTAATTGCTTTAATTCATGCTTGTGAACTGGCAAAAGATCTGAGAGTCACTATAATTACTGATAGCCAGTATGGATACGGAGTTGTGCATGATTATGGACAGCTCTGGTCTCAGAGAGGCTACATGACATCAGCAGGTTCACCAATTAAAAATGCAGAGTTCATCAAAAGATTAATTGATGGCATACAGTTGCCAAAATAAATTGCTGTAGTAAAGTGTGCAGCAAATTGGAAAGGTGAAGATTTTATCACCAAAGGCAATGCTTATGCAGACGAAATTGCAAAGTATTGGGCAAGGAATAATTATTCACTTAATCGGGAGAAAAACAAAGAATTTGATTCAAGTTCACTGATGCTAACATCAATTGTTGAGACATGGCAGGAAATCAGAGATTTACAAAATGAAGCTGATGATGATGAGAAAAACACATGGTTGAAAGCAGAATGTAGACAGAGAGATGAAGATGGAGTTTGGACCTACAAAGATGGCAGGGTAGTTTTACCAAATTGCATGATTGCTGACATGGCCAGAATGTACCATGGCCCTGGTCATATTGGAAGAGATTCAATGATTAGGCTTTTTAAAGAAACTTGGTTCAATACCAAGTTCAGAACAATTGCAGAGTCTCTCTGCCAAAGGTGTTTGATCTGTCAACAAATGAACCCAAACAGGAAATCAGTTGTGGGAACAGGAATAATAGGTCGAGAGGGTGGTCCTTTCACCAGGTTACAGATGGATTTTATTGAGATGCCCAAGCACAACAGACTGCAATATGTTTTGGTGATTGTTTGTCTGTTTTCAAGATGGGTAGAAGCGTTCCCCACACGACACAGTGATTCAATTACTGTAGCAAAATTGCTTCTACGTGAGATTATCCCTAGGTACGGATTTCCTGTGACCATAGAGAGTGATAGAGGAGGACATTTTGATAACAGGTTGTTGAAACTGATCTGTGAAGCTTTACACATTGAGCAGAAGTTGCAATGTGCATACAGACCAGAGGCATCTGGAGTTGTAGAGCAAATTAATGGAACGATTAAAAATAGAATTGGAAAAATGTGTCTAGATACAGGCATAAAATGGACAGATGCTCTTCCACTTCTTTTGATGACTTTGAGAAGTACTCCAGATAAAAAGACAGGTCTGAGTCCTCATGATATTATCATGGGCAGAATCATGAGACAAGCATTTATACCAGTAGGAAAACTGTTGAGCAATTTTGGAGTATTGTAAAAACCTGTCTGACGTCGTGACTTCTGTGTCTAATCAGGTGGGAACTGAAGTACAGTCAAAAGACAAAGTGCAAACACATGATCTGAGACCTGGAGATTGGGTCAGAACAAAAGTTCACCGAAGAAGAAACTGTTTGGTTCCGAGGTGGCAGAAGCCAAGGCAGGTGATACTTGTGACGACAAATGCAGTGAAGTGTAGGGGAATAAAAAGGTGGATTCATCCAAGTCATACTATTAAAATACCTACACCTGAAAACTCTGACGAAGAGAGTGATACAACAGCTGATTCAGATTCTGAAGAAGAAGCTGAAGAGAATCCAGATTCTGAAGATCGACAGAGACGTCGACATCTGGAGAGGCCTTCAGTGAATGGAGATCTGATTGGAAAAGATTTGAAAATTATTGAAAACGATTCTGAAAATGATGAAGATCTGCTAGAAAAAGAATCAGCAGAAGAATCTGATAAAGAAGTAGGAGAAACAAAAGAATCTAATCAAGATAAAGAAAAAGAAGCTGAAAAGACAGAAGATTCCGATCAAATTCAGAAACAAGACCAGGAGAGTATCGAAAAGCAGAAAACAAGCTCTGAAAGAAGGAACAAGAAACCAGAAACTAGGAAGTTGAAGGTAATTGAAGAGGAGGTGGAAGACGAATTGCCAAGTACCAGTGATGGAAGAAAAAGTATAGTTCCTAACGGAGTGAAGCTGCCGATTAGAAAAGATCCCGAGTCAAGAATTGAAATTTCTGACAGTGATTCTGGAGAAAGTGATGAAGATTGTCAAAGGGAGAGTGTGAGAAAGAGATTTTGGAAGACAGAATCTAATGTGACTGAACCAAAAAGGAAAATTCTGAGAAAAGGTGAAACCTGGCCAAGTGAAAACGGAGAGTTGAGAATCAGGTTAATAAAAAGATCAAAGGAGCAGGGGAATGAGATCACTAGTCAAGAGGATCCTGAAAAGAAAGCAGAAAAAGGAAAGAAAATAGAGGTTATCTCTAGAAAAACAAAAAGAGTTTTGAAGCCAAATCAGAAGTAAAAGTCTCCTGAGTGGGCTTATATTATAATCCCACCTGTAATTGAGATAAATAGCAGTAGTCAGGAAGAAGTTGAAGACAATAGTGACAACCATTGAAATACTAATCTGTTAAGTTTTAGGTTTCTGTTTTTGGCATAAGGCTGAAGAAATTGTGTTAGGAGACACAAGGTCGAAGAATTTGTGTTTAGTTGGAAAATAACTTGTGATGCAAGGTCGAAGAAAAGTTGTTAGAGGGTTTAGAAAAAAAAAAAAATTTGAAAAGGGGGGGTGTTTTAAAAATGTAGGTTTTTATTTAGACATAATGTTTTTTTTTTTTTTTTAAGATAGGACTAACTAAAATGCCTGTTGTTTTGAAGCGTAGTATTTCAAAATGTTCCATTCTTAGGAATTGCTGTAAGATGACTCTGATATGTATGCTCATATTAATTCTGCTCTGGTTAGTGTTAGCTGTCATCTTTCCTTTCGGGATCGATAAGGAGATGTACAAAGTCAATATGACAAGCAAAGCTTCAGTTAGTCAAGACAAACATAGTGCAACAAACAAAGCTAACAAAGTTATTGATCACAGACCAGAAACTCATCAGGATAGGTCTGTTAGTGATTTTTCTAGCAATACATTTTCGAGGCTTTTGGGAGAATATGTTAAGGTTATGAGTGTCAAAGATTGCTATATCTGTGTAAAATTACCTGCTTCTGTTTCTGAGGGAGTGACATACAATATGCTTCCTCTTACTTATGGCATAACCTGCAGTGTGATAACTAGCTTAATTTATCAGACTGGTCGCTTGGAGTATTATTATTCAAACTATGATGAGATTTTTGCTAATCTGAAAATTGAGAATGCTTTAAATAAACACAAACAAGCCAAACAGATGAGGGAATTCTTTTTAGTTACTAATGAGCTCACTTATGAGTATGCTTACAGAAATAATCTAACTTGCAAATTGAGAACAGAGGAAAAGACTTTCCTGAACTTAGTTGAAGAGAGAAGGGCAATCTATAAAAGAAATGAAAAGGTCAAACAGACCAAATCCAAGTTTTGGCAGAAAGAGGATGAGAAGCTTAATGGCAACTCTTTTGACAATGTTGCAATTCACATAGATAAACCAATTAGTGGCAAGCTTTGCATTAGAAGAGATAATACTCTTTTTGATAATTACTTTGTAGGTGCTAACAATTGTGAAGACACTTACCAAATCATGGGAGGTTGGGGATTCAAAGGTGGCAAAGATCCAATTTTTCCTGGGATCTATTTGATCTGTGGAGACAAAGCTTATTATAATCTTCCGGACCATTGGTACGGGACATGTTATGTTGGTCTTTTTTTTCCAAAAATATTTCATGTTGACAGAAATGCAGAAGGTTCGTTTGAAATCAGTAATCATGTAAATAGGTTCAAAAGAGAAAGTTTCTCAGAAATTTTGGGAGACATTTTTGAGGCAGTGATACCTTTAGTAGGTATAACCCTGAATGCAGGAAGAATCAGAAAATTGTCCACGATTGTTGACAGATTATCCACTGACACAGCAGGTGGTTTCCAATTAGTGGATACCGAAGTCATTGCGGTTAGGTCAGTGGTGATGCAGAATCGCCTTGCCCTGGACATACTCCTAGCAAAAGAGGGAGGAGTCTGTGGCATTTTACATGTCCAGCACTGCTGTACCTATATCCCAGACGAGAGCAGGAATATTGAAATGTACATCAAGAACATCACAGAGATGCATTCAGAGATAGTTCCCTTAGAAGAGGATGACTTTACAGAACGTCTTTCAAAAATATTCCAAACTATAAAAACCTGGTTCCAAGAGATTGGTGGTTCAGTTCTTGGCAAAATTCTAACACCTTTGTTTGTGATAATTTTTGTAATAGTTTTGACAAAGATCAGTTGCATGTTACACAAGAGAAAGAAGCACATGAAAGAAAAGAGAAGAATTAACAAAATCAAAAAGGAACAAGAGAGGGAGATAGAGCTAGAGGAGTTACGCAGAGCTCAATATGACAGTTGCAAAGAATTTGCTGAAACAAAACTTTAGAAATACTAACACAGTGAAATCGAATCATATTCTTTTAGATAAAAAAAAGTCTACATTTTGGGTGTGGTGTGGTGATTTGTAAATCACCAGATGAGGGAGTTGATGGAGCGAGATTCAGAAATGTTTTCATTTCATCTCGTGAAGTCACACTTCCATAATAAAAATTAAATAGGCTAACAATTTTTGCTGTGTGTGTGTATTAATTCAACCTAGTTTAAAGTTACATTCACGAATATACACGAGGGTTACTAACATGTATGCTCATAAATGTGCTCTATGTTGCATTCTCTTGTACGTGGAAAATAATAAATTAATTTTGTCTATCGTTGTGTCATGACTAATAGCAGCTGTTTTAAATAATGGCATGTGCTTATTTTTCTTTCTTGTCTATGTGATGTCACTTTACTTCACAGGTGCATTAAGAATCCTGTTGGATTAAAAGAAGAATGGTAGATATAAATGCTGCTTTAATTGTGCGCTCCAGCTAGGTAATTTAGACTAATGGGTTAATCATTAGCTATGGTGGGTGGCAACAGAACGAATTATATTTCTCACATTAATTATTTTTCTTGTGTTTGTTTATATAATAGTTCACAAAAAATGGTTTTAGGCCTAGTGCATTCGTGTTTACTAAAATTCTGCTCGGAGCAAAAGAAAGTCCATAACAGAGAAATTTCTACTGCTGAAACAATTTGTCGTGAAAGTGATGAGCTGACTGTTCCATAGTCAAGCAAGGCCAAGGCCAGGAACCGGCAAAGGAACGTGAGACAATTTCATATCCGAGGAAGCAAATGATATCACTTCGGTTAAATGTTGCAAACTGGAGGAAGCCTCGTTGTTCGAAAACTAGAGACAATGGACTCTAAGAAAGTGACGGAACTGATGTTCTAAAAAGTGGAATGACATGATGATGTCACTTGTCAACCAATGGGACTCTGATTTCAGCAGAAAAGTTATACTTTTGCTTAGATAAGCTTAGTGCAGTAAGGTATAAAAACTCTTCCCCGTGGAAGAGGAGGGCTGCTTCTTATTGACCTTTGATGAGGGTGTCGTGCAGATGAACTTTCCTTGGAGCACGTAAGAACCTTCAAAGACTTTACTCTTTAATTCTTTTTATTAGCAAGTATAGTTAGGGACTTAGGTTTTGAAAATACCAAATTGATATATTTCATTTGCAATAATATTTTGAATTTCATAAAATTGTCATAATCATTTACAACGATTCAAATAAAAATACTTTAATAAAGATTTCTAAAGCAATTTCCAAATAAATAGCTAATAAAATCTTACTTTGGAAAACAAGCTGGCCTTGAGTTTAGGTTACCATTAGCAAGATCTTATCGCCATAAGTGGCTTAATTAGTTTATAGGGTTTTGTGAAATATGATGAATTCTTTTACCGCGGTTGTATATAAATGTGTATAATTTGTGAATAGGTTAATTAAGTCACATGATTCAGTTGGTCAACATATGTCATATTAGTTTATGGGCCTTGTGACTGATTTATGATTAATGGTGTATATAGTGAAGTTGGGTAGTGTAGCTTATGACATATTTCCTATAGACCGCTGGATCAATACATTAAGCGGGGCTGAGAAAAAGGAAGTAAAATAAAATGTGTTAATTCCCATAGACTCTTTAGACACAGCTGCACCCCCAACTGTATGGAATTACGCCAAATTTGTCAGAAAGCTAGCTTTTGATACACAGATTATTATTTTTGTTATTTGGTGTAAATTTGTATAGAAGTGTACAAGTTATTAAAAAGAGTGCAAAAGTGTATATCTACTATTGCAAAGACTTGCGAATGATGACGTGCTTATGCAGAAATCTGTAGAGGTCTGATTGGCTGCCAGCACTTCAACCAGGAAGTGTTGGCAGCCATCTTGGCACTCTGCTTAAGCAGAGTCTAAAAAAAGCATGAAATAAATAAAAGGGAGCGGGTTGGAATACCCGGATCCCTTAGCTCTGTTCTTAAGGTACCAGAGGGTCACCAGGGCAAAATTGCCCTTTAAAAAAAAAACTTTCTTTGAAAATCATGATAAATTCAAGGCAAAAATGACATCAACAAAAGATAATGGTGAAGGATTGTTATTGGAGTTAGAGCCTTGGCTGCCTATTTTGGCCAGCTTGGTTGATGGTTTGGGCTGTGTCTGTGCTGTTGCAGGCAGATGGGCATCTGATACTTCCTTTTTACCTACAGGTGGGAGGTGTCATTCCCAATCTCTAGCTGGACTGGCCATTAACAAATGCAGATTGAGCAGGGGGCCTTAGCAGAAGTGAACTTACTTATATTCCGGTGTCGTTCACCATTGCAAACTAATTGGTGCACAATTAATCCTGACAACATTAGCATTTTTTATCTCAGTGAAGTTTAGAAAAAACTGCTGGTTTTAGGGAAACCGTCCTGCTTTTCATTATACTTAAAACACTGAAGACGTCTTTTGTGCAATATGCACATCTGCTCCACTTTTTTTCCAGAGTTTCTGGGCCTATTTCTGATCCTGGGGCTGCCATAATTTCTGATGGAGGCTGTGCAGCTCCCCTCCCAGGGCCAATTTTGGTCGTAACATCTCCACCCAGTGTGCAATGGCTCTGCAGGGGAAACCTCAAGGCCCCCGCAGTCCCAGCCAGCTTAACACCTCTTGCGGGAGCCAGCAGTGCTATTGCACACAGTAACGTCTGGAAATGCAGTTCCCTGTGTGCAAAAGCAATAGTTTCATCTCTTGCCCTACTCGCATGTCTGTCGGCGGGGAATGAGATGAAACCTCAGTTTCCTGTGGGCGAGAGCACTTTGACAGCTCCTACCTGCTGGAACCGAAGTGTTTGCTTTTGATTGGCGGGAGCTGTCAGCTCCTGCCGAGCAAAAGCAAACAGCTATGTCCCAATAGAAGGCACCCCGGGACATAACAGGAGCCGGCCCTTGGGGCAAGGGTCTCCATGGCTATATATGGCCCAAGAGGGAGACTGCGTGCCAGTGATGTCACTGACCATGTCATGCATGGAGAAGTGTGGCCCAGTGGTTAGAGGCGGCAGACCCGGAAGCTGAGATCGGCCGTGGACCAGGGTTCGATTCCTCGGCGGGTCTCGGGCTCAAAAATTCCACGGACTCGACAATTCTCGCTCCGGTGCCTACTCGACTCACGGGGTCACACTCTGCGACTCTGGGCAATAGCTTGCTTAATCTCCACTACGGCCCCTCGCGGTGGGATGCCTGGCTTTCACCTTGTGGATACCCTGCCGGGGTATCTCACAGGGGAATACCAGGACGGGTTCCCTAAGCAAGCGCCTTGATACCTTCGGGTGATACGTGCGCTATAATAAGTCGCAATACATGCATGATGTAATGTGGGAGGTCATAAGCAGTGCATTGTAGTGGTGTAAGTTACAGTGACTGGACCAAGTCCTTCCTCTCCTGCAGAACCCAGAGCGTCCGCCTCCTACCCTTCCGATCCGAAGCCACCGACATCATCTGCGGCGTCCCCAAGGGCTCATCCCTCAGCCTGACGCTGTTCAACGTCTACATGGCCCCCTCGCAGAAGTGGCCCACCATCATGACCTCAACATCATCTCCTATGCCGACGACACCCAGCTCATCCTCTCCCTCACCAAGGACCCACACACCGCCAAAACAAACCTCCACGATGGAATGAAGGCGGTCGCCGACTAGATGAGGAGCAGCCGTCTGAAACTGAGCTCGGACAAGATGGAGGTCCTCATCCTCGGACCCACCCCCTCAGCCTGGTACGACTCCTGGTGGCCAACCACACTGGGAACAGCACCGACACCCAGCGACCATGCACGCAACCTAGGATTCATCCTCGACTCTTCCCTCTCCAAGCAGGTCAACACTGTCTCCTCCTCCTGCTACAACACCCTCCGCATGCTCCAGAGGATCTACAAGTGGATCCCGACCGAAACAAGAAGAACTGTGACACAGGCCCTCATCAGCAGCAGACTGGACTATGGCAACGCACTCTACGCAGGACTCCCAGCCAAACACCTACGCCAACTACAACGCATCCAAAACGCCTCCGCCCGACTGATCGTCAACGTCCCCCACCGCAGCCACATCACCCCCCTACCTGAGAGACCTACACTAGCTCCCCGTTGACAAGAGGATCACCTTCAAGCTCCTCACCCATGCCCACAAAGCATTCCACAAAGCCGGACCAGCCTACCTGAAAAGCAGACTCAGCTTCTACACCCCCACCCGCCAGCTCCGCTCCACCAGCCTCGCCCTTGCCGCTGTCCCCCGCATCCAACGAACGACCTCCGACTGCAGATCCTTCTCCGACCTCACAGCCAAGACCTGGAACACCCTCCCTACCCACCTACAGCAGACCCAAGACCTACTCACATTCAGAAGACTCCTCAAGACCTGGCTCTTCGAGCAGTAGCGACACCCCCCTCCCCTCAGCACCTTGAGACCCTCACGGGTGAATAGCGCACTTTACAAGTACTCTGATTGATTGATTGATTGATTGATTGATTGAGGTAGCTATAATTGCTGAATTTCACTGATTGAAATCTTAGCCTAACTACAATGTCCCTGTGAGCTTATTTTTTTCACTGTATTTATAAGATTTTTAAATTCTATTTCCTAGCTATATGACATCCCTGTAACCTTAGTTTTTTTAAGTGAATATATATGGACACATACATATGTATATATGTATTTGTGTTTGTATAAGTATATATTTATATATAGTATTAAATGTCAGTAAGATTTAATTAGTTCATATTATATTAATGGTATATATTACTTCTATAAAACTATATTTTTGAATGTTATTTAATGATATTAGTGGGAAACAATATTTTGTTCTATAGTTTGTTACTTAGGGGTCTATTAGGATGGCGGGCGGACTCTAATCAGCCCGACACCCTTGTTAGGATCTGTGCAGTGCCAAGAGGTTGTCCTTATTACTCTCATTAATCAGTGTTATTTGGTCCCTTTCTTATTTTAATAGGTACATGATTGTTTTGTTTAATGACCTGCATTCTTGTTAATGTAAAAGCTCTGAAGGCCTGAGAATGAACCTGTCTCGCATTTACTGTTAGCAAGGCTTGTTTATTGCTCTTCTGAATGTCTCCCAATTCGAGTGTGCCTCAGTTCCAGAACAATCTGCCTAGAAGGTCAGGTTTGCATATATAATGAAGCGCTGCACGTTTAAAAACGAACTTCTCAGCAACGTGCAGCACGCCTGGCCCCCACCCGCCTTGCTCCTATAAAAGCACTTCTCACGCTGTGCCTGATGCTTGTGCTCGTCGCATCGGTGCAGCTTACCTGGTATCCCTCACTCGCTCCAGCATCCCTCCTTCCAGCTCCGGTTTCTTCGGAAGACATCAACCTCGGTTTCCCGGTTCATCTCCAGACTCCGTCTTTTCAAGTCCGGCACCCCAGCTTCCGATTCCCAGTCGGAACTCTCTGCCTGCAACACCTTCTCTGGAAGTTCTGAAAAGGAAAATAAAGACAAACAGGTTAGCGCGCTAAAGAAGGCATAAAGACACAAGTAAGTGAGACAAAACTTCTTGGAATTATTTCATTTTGGAATTCAACCGAACGCTGCAATATCTTATCTGTGCAATCATAAGTTCTTCAATTCAACTCCTTGGGAAATCGTTTTTATCTCATAGAACAAAGCACATAAGAAACTCTTAAGACAGACTGTAGCCAAGTTTTTTTAACCCTTTGTGCTCCACTTGTAGAGAAACTGATTTTGAGAACATTTTTACAGTATTTCATTAGGCGCTAAGGAGTAAGTGTGAATACTGATAGCACAGTTAATTCAACAAGACATATTTGAAGTTAATTATTTATTTACAACTGCTCATTTGTTTTTCTTAAGGATACAGCTCGTTTGACAAGCACCTTAGACGCTAAACTCTGGTGAACTTAGAACCAGAACAAGAGAGGTATTGCTGATGATGATACATCGTTATTTTGTTTGCTCATTTAACCCATGACTGTTTGGTAATTGTTGTTTGCATTTTATATGTTATGTGATATTAGGTACGCCAAACAGTTCCTAGAGAATCGCCTTAGACGCAAGCAAGGAACAGTGTTTCTCTCTCTCTGTTTATTATTTTCTCCACTTTCCCCTTCCCTTGAATTCCTCTTCTTGGCCCACTGTCTTCACTTCAGTGGCGGCAGGAATAGGGGTTTGAGGGTGGGTCGAAGAGTCTTCAGCTTCCCAGCAGAACCAACTGGATAAGCAGGTGGGTTGCATTGTGACAACCCTAGCGGTGCTGGGACCGGCAGCCAGTGGAGCTGCGGTCCCACTCCGCCAATTAGGATGCCACCACCACGGAGGCGGTGGCATATTGCATATTATATTGTGGCGGGCGGTGCTGTAAGCAGCACCCACCACAATGCAATATATGGTGCGGTGCCACCTTGTACATGTCAATATTGGGGGGTACCATGGTTACCCCCCAAGTGCAGCCCCCCCACCCCCTGGGGACACGCAACGGGCCCCCAAAGAAAACTCTGCATGCCTTTCATTGGCGGTGTCTCTGCCATGGAAAGCCACTGTAAATGCCACATCATAATATGGATGGCGGTTCCTGCAAGGTGCCCGGTGGGCTATCGGGATGATTGCCTACAGGCATAAAAGCAGCAGACGGTCTTTCCATCCGCTGTGGTACCCCCCTGCCATGCAAATATGGCAGGAGGTAAAAGGCCATCCGGCGGGGTGTTTTGGCGGGCGGA
Organism: Lissotriton helveticus; assembly: GCF_964261635.1. NCBI lineage: Eukaryota > Metazoa > Chordata > Amphibia > Caudata > Salamandridae > Lissotriton > Lissotriton helveticus. Next base: position 947,354,065 of record NC_136063.1, read on the forward strand.
TTGCCACCGTCCATAGGGCAGTGTCAATCTGCCCACCATTGTAATAGACCCCTTATTGCTATAAATATAAGGATAAAATATCTTTCAATACAATATCTTTAACACAATATTTGATTGTTGATTTCGATAATGTGTCAGTGATCCTCTGACAGTGACGCAGTTTCCAACACCTGGTCCACTTCTCTTATTTAATTCTCCTCTCTGTCTGAAGAAGAGCAATATCTATTTTGATCTGCTTACTTCCATTGATGTTGATTCACCAAAATATGAGGGGCAGTGGAAGTGACACCACAAAACATTTTGCCTTAATGCCATCAGGGGAAGCAAATTCATATGACATATGATCCTGAGTCTGACCTAGGGAGTGATGTTGCATATCCTTTATCCTGATGACATCACAACAATTGACATTGCTGACATTGCTGAAGTTACGTAATAAATGCTTCGTTAATATACCAAACACAAACTCAGGCAAACTTTTATTTTATATACCATTTATATTAGGCTGCTAATGTGATATCCCAGCGGCATATTATTAATTTCTCCTTTTATTACATGACAAATTATGTGTTAGTCTGAAGACTTCAATCTGTAAATACTACTTACTAATCGAAGGGAGTGAGTTGCTGTGGTCTCTGTCACGAAGTTGGGCTCGCTGCCATTTAGGACTCAGTTACACATGTGGGATCGGCTGGTGTTACAGAGGGTTAGTGGGACTACATATCGCCGGCCTTGCATGTGGAAATATGCCTCACTGATCGAAGGGAGTCTGGTGCTGTGGTTGCTGCCACGGACTTGGGGTCACTGCCATTCAGGACTTAGGACACAGTTCCACATGTAGGATCAGCTTATGTTGAACAGAGTTAGTGGCATCACGTGTTGCCAGCCTTCCATATGGACATATGCCTTACTGATCGAAGGGAGTCTGCTACTGTGGTTGTTTCACGGAGTTGGGGGTCACTGTTATTCAGGACGCAGTTACACATGTGGGATCGGCTTGTGTTGAAGACGGTTAGTCGCACCATGTGTTGACAGTGTTTAGAGGTAGCGGTGAGCAAGGGCCCATAGCCATGTGCATACACTGGTGGCCCCACTGGCCTGCGTAGTACAGGTTCAGTGGCTCCACGTGTTGCTGGCCTTCCACATGCAAATATCCTTCACTGATTAAAGGGAGTCTTTTGCTGTGGTTGCTGCCACGAAGTTGGGGTCGCTGCCATTCAGGGCTCAGGAACCAGTTACACATGTGGGATTGGCTTGCGTTGAACAGGGTTAGTTGACACCAAATGTCGCCGGTCTTCCACAGTTGATGTTAATTTGTTACTGGTAAGTGTGGCTATCGTCTGTATTTAGGTAGCATTGCAGATTTGGCTGGTTGTTGAAAATATTGGTAAGTGGTGTTTTCGTGTTTTTTTTGCATGTGAACGCCTTGTTTGTAAATCATTAGCGTTAGTTGTGGCTCTGGTTTGTGGTGATTTTGTTGCCGAAAGGTATCGATGGTAGAGTGTTGAGATTTGCAGTTTTTACGAGGTTGAGAATGGGATGATAATTAAAACAGACATGCCTTTCCAAGGCGGTGTCTCTGCCATGGAAAGGCATTCAAAAATGCCACATCATAATATGGATGGCGGTTCCTGCAAGGTGCCCGGTAGGCAATCGGGACGATTGCCTACCGGCGGAAAAGCAGCAGACGGTCTTCCCGTCCGCCGCGGTACCCCCGCCATGCTAATATGGCAGTGGGTAAAAAGCCATCCGGTGGGGTGTTTTGACGGGTGGATCGCCACTGCCCGTAGGGCGGTGTCAATCTGCCCGCCATCCTAATAGACCCCTTAATATTATAAGTATAGGGATAAAATATCTTTCAAAACAATATCTTTGACCTAATATTTGATTGTTGATTTCGATAATGTGTCAGTGATCCTCTGACAGTACTCAGTTTCCAACACCTGGTCCGCTTCTCTTATTTAATTCTCCTCTCTGTCTGGAGAAGGGGCCATATCTATTTTGATCTGCTTACTACCATTGTTGTTGATTCCCCAAAATATCAGGGGCAGTAGAAGTGACAGCACAAAACATTTTGCCTTAATGGCATCACAGGAAGCGAAGTCTTATGACATATGATCCTGAGTCTGACCTAGGGAGTGATGTTGCATGTCCTTTATCCTGATGACATCACAAAAATGTACATTGCTGAAGTTACATGATAAATGCATGGTTAATATACCAAACACAAACTCAGGCAAAATTGTGTTTTAGATACCACCTATATTAGGCTGCTAATGTGATATCCCAGGGGCATAATATCCATATCCCCTTTTATTACATGACAAATGATGTGTTAGTTTGAAGAGGATGTACTGTCACCAAACACAGAACAGCACTGGAAACCTAAATTATTTATACTACAAACTGTCATGATTTGATAGTTCCACTAATGTAACAATATTTAGTAGGAAAAAGAGAAAAAAATAGATTAATAAAACAATATTAGTTATATCCACATGTATACATTGATATATATTGAACATGAGCTATGGTATTGGCTTAACTTATTCTTTATTGTAATACATTTTGATTGATGATCATAAGGTACTATCAATCGTGTGAATTACAGCGGTGAATGTTTTATTCAAACACACAGTATTCATGTATTTAGAAAAATAGAACATGGTAACAACTTGTTTAAAAATCGATTTGTTTTGTATGTCTTTTTACGTATTTATCCAGGATGTGCATTTCACTGCTGATTGTAATTATTTTGCATAACTTAAAGTGTAAAGACTGGGTCACAGTGGAAACTGTAGAAGGTTAACAGTGTTCATCAAGAAACTTTTTATTTTGAGCTTTTGCAGGGTTTGCTAGTGCTCCTTGAATGTGGGAAGGAGTAGTACTTCCCCTAAATTGTAACAAGTGAACCCAACCTCTTCTAGGGAGGGTTCCAATAACATGTTGAAGAGAATTAAGTCAAATAGTTCATTTAAGGCACACTTTTTACATCATTTTTCTAAAAATCCATAGACTGTGAAAGTGCACGCCCTCAATATTCAAGTCCTTTCATAGTGTGCCAAGTCAATGAATCCTGACACTCCCCAGGAATAAACCCCATTTTTTTAGTGTGCTAAATGTGCCCACGTATGTCAAAAATGCCTAAGTTGTGCCAAGGCCAGCCTTCTGTCATGGGAGTTCCCCTTTTGACTTGGGTGCCCCTTAGACTAAAAACGACATACACTATGCCTGTACCAGAATTTTTTGATTAGTTTCATCCATATATCACAGGGTGACTCTAAGGTCAATTGTTCCCACTAGTATGTCAGGGCTAGTGCTGTGTCACAGTTGCACTGTGCCTCCTGTACAATACAAAAACTATGCACAGTTGCACCCGTCCCCCATGCCACAGTTGCCTTCCCTTATGCCATTAAGTGCCTCCAAAGCACCAGCATTTTGCCAGGGGTGGCCCGTATCTCAAGAATTACCTCCAGTAGGATAATACCATCATTAAAATATTTATTGACTCGATTAACTAAAATCATTAACTATACAAAAAATTAAATCCAGGCCATTAAAGAAAAAGAAAAGATAAAATTATCAAATAAGACTAAGCAATAATGATTATGATTATGACTATGATTATGCCATCAACACTCCTTGGACCGGGTCTGGCCTCGATATGGTTTTTGGTCCTTCAGGTTGAAATATACCTAGATGGAGTCAGTGAAAGATCTTAAAATCCCCTCTTCCTCTTGGGACTTCTCTGCTACCAGTAAAAACATTTCAGGTTCCGGTACCAGAGTTGGACATCATATGTTGGTTCCCTCTCTTGGTCGGGGACACGTAAGGTGGTTGGCATCTCCTAAGTAAGGGGTAAGGCAAATGAGGAAAAAAAAACAAAAAAGACTAAGCAATAATAAATATCATACATACATTTAAAACATTATTACTGGACAGCCATGAGCAGGTTAGAGAATCATAGGCCTGTGCATGATTAAAAGTAATTCTTTTTTCTGACAAGAGGAGTGAACGTATAGGAGCTGCAAAATTCCATTGAATTAGCCTCGTAGTCCCAAGACTAGAAGTGTGATCTTTCATTAACAATTACATATGCGGTATTACTACTATATAGGATTGCAGTAAAACAGAGGGGCATATTATCAACAAGTAGCGATATTTATCGCTAAATAGGTTTAGCCGCGATTTTTTTATTGCTAAGCATCGCCGGAATTTATTGCTGAGATAACGTGCTATTAGCAATGTTTATCTCCAAAGCGATACATTTTCTGGCGGTAGCGGCGAAATGCGTGAATATCGCTGAGAATACAGCGATATTCACGCATTAGTGACGAAATGCTCTTAGCCATGTTATCCACCTCCCATTGGATAACATGGCTAAGAACTGGTCTGGGCAAGTGTTAGTATTTGGAGATATTCGTGCTTAGCGCGAATATTTCCATCGCTACACCTGCCTTGCTAATAGGCGATAGCGATGTTAGGGACTGTTTTCAGTCGCTAACAGTTTGGGTACGCCCACTTTGAATGTCATTAGCGATAAATATCACTAACATGCAAAGCGGGCCCCAAACCGCTCGCTATCACCTAAAAGCTGTCGCTAACTGCTGTTAGTGACAGCTTGCTAATAGGGCGATAGAATTATCGCCGCTTAGCGGCCGAAAACAGCCGCTTTAGTGAAAATTCCCTATCGCCACCCTTGATAATATGCCCCAAAATTTGTATGCACAGAAACTACTATATATGCTGTGAAACTGTTACACAAGGTTATTGTTAAAAACTTTACATATGCACAATCACACTTGATGTACAGCCCAGGATTTCTAAGACCTCATTGATTCAAATGTCCTGCTGGAGAGACTAGGTGGCATCAGGCTACATTGTTCTTCCTGGTTACCTTCCCTAGATTTTCTGGCATGATTTTTGCCTGTTGCCTTTCCCAGGGCTCCCAGTGCCACTTCGTGGAGGATGACTGTTCAACAAATCAGCACTGCATCCTGGCCCATGACCAAGGCAGTGGCTGCCTCCTTGATTGTTCAGACCACCAATCTCAACAACAGGGCCTTATAAGACATAGGGCCAGATGTAGGTAGGCAAATACCGGTGGTAACGGCCGAAAATCGGTAAAATCGGCCGTTACCGACCGGTATTTGGAAAATGAGATGTAGGTGTCAAAAATGTACCAAATCGGCAAATATGAATCGGTAAAATACCGAATCGGTATTTACCGAGTCCATATTTTCCGAATCGGTATTTACCGATTCCTTATTTACCGATTCGGTAAATAATTCGTAAAAAATGCCATCGAGATGTAGGAAAGGCCAAAAATACCGAATTTAATTAAATTCGGTATTTAAGAGTCGGTATTTACCATGGACTGAAAGCAGGTGGTAACCAGGTGCAGGCTATAAAAAAAAGGGCCCAAAATGCAACAGTGTTGCAAGAATGGCGGCATTCTATGTGATTGCGAGGCGGCAAAGGCTACAGGCTGCAGGTGAGAGGGTATGGAGAAGGGAGGAGCAGGTGTACAGGCAGAGGATCACCCTGTTCCAATTGACTGAGCCTGAGATACTTCAGAGGTACAGGCTACACCCCAGAACCATCATGGACTTAATTAGGGACCTCCACCCATACCTGGATCACCCAACACCCAGGGCCCATGCCATCCCACCCCATGTGCAGGTGCTCTGTAGCTTACACCTGCTAGCCTCTGGGAGCTACCAGAGTGTGATTTCTGCAGTAGGTGGTGTGTCCCAGAGCTGTCTGTCCCATTTTTTCAGGGAGTTCCTGGATGCCATGACGCAGAGAATGGAACATTACATCCGGTTCCTTGATACACCTGCGGAACTTGCTAAAACAACAACTGACTTCTATGGACTGGCACACTTCCCGCATGTGATAGGCTGCATAGATGGCACCCACATTCCACTATGCTCACCTGCAGCCACTGAACACATCTACAGAAATCGTAAGTCAACGCACTCCATCAATGTGCAGGTGATATGCTATGCTGGCAACATCATCACAGACATAGTGGCCAAATATCCTGGGAGCACGCACGACTCCTACATTTTCCAGAAAAGCGGAATATACACACGGCTTGTTGCTGGAGATTTTGGAGATGGATATCTGCTAGATAAATAAGTGTAACACACCCTGAAATGAATGGCAGATGTATGTGTCATGTGTATGTAACTCATGGACCTCTCATTCCCTCCTAGGCGATAGTGCATATGCCCTGCGTTCCTTTGTGCTCACACCGTATCTCACCCCAACTAACAGAGGCAAAAGGCGTTACAATGTGGCACACAGGTCAACTCGCAACGTAGTAGAGCGAACATTTGGACTCCTCAAGAGCAGGTTCCGCTGCCTCCACAAGAGTGGAGGTGCACAACAGTACACCCCCATCCTGTGTTGCAAGATAATAGTAACCTGTGCCATGTTGCACAATCTTCCCACCAAAGAAGGCACAGAGGTGGAGGTGACACATCACGAGGACATTGATGATGACCAAGAACATGCAGACCCCCAAGCAACAGGACCAGCAGCAACAGATGGAAGATTGAGACGGACAGAAATTACACGTCGATATTTCTAGGTAATGTATGACACATAGACAGGTATAATGTTTGAAGAGTGTAGTTTAATATTCACTACATCATCATTACATAGGAAAAGCCATTGCCCATCAATGTCCATGTCCATGACTGCTTGTGCTCAGTGGCCGTCACTGTGTGCAGTCCTGTGGATCTTCAGCATTGTTCAGTGCTTACGCCCACGCACTACATTGCGGGATTGATGTGCCTGGGTTTCAATATCTCGGCTGGGGCCTGATGCTCCTGCGCACCTCTGGTACAGGTGTGCTGGAGCCACTCCTGCTGGTTGACCCCTCTGTCTCCTCCACACCCGTGTCACCAGCATTGCCTGTGTTAGTGGTTAGCATCTGCTCCATTGCAGAGGTCACTCTTCTCATGCCCCGTGTCAAGTCTGTGCAGCAGTGCACAATTGCATCCTGCATGGATATTGAGCATCGGCAAAGTAGTGACGTAGCTGTAGCAAATCTGTTCATTGCCTTTGACTGCTGCCGCATATACTGTCGCTCCCTGCGACGCTGTAGTTGATCCCTGTCCAACCTATCAGACAGTACACCCATGTATGTAGAGATGTCTGTTATCCCCTTTGAAATTGCCTCCAAACTACATGCTATGTGGCCTATTCCCTTGTCCATGTTTGTCATTTTATTGTTCATGCAGCGCACCTGCCTATGCACGGCCAACAGTGCCTTGGCCTGCATGCGCTGTACTTTGACCATTGTGGCCTCCTGGCCACAGAACACGCTCCCACCTTCCTACCCATCGCCACCCTCACGTGCCCTCCTGCTAAGGACACCTGTGCGCGCAGCGCCTGCTGGAATCTGTGGTCTAGCCTTGTCAGCCACAGATGCAATTGTTTGATGTACAACATCCTCATCCTCTGAATCAGAGGTTTGCAGGATCCTCTGAGGGGGCACATCAGGCCTACTTGCCCTTCCCTGCATGGACGACCTGGACGTTGCTTTGGGTGTAAGCGGTGTGCTTACCAATTCAGGAGATCCAAACAACAGAGGTGATAGCGGGACAGGTGTTGAGGCTCGCTCTGGCGATGAGGCTTCCTGGGTGGTGGTGTTGCCTCCTTCTACAGCGCTGTGACCTGTGCTTTGTTTCTCTTTTTCCCTTCTCTTAATTGCTGGTGCCCTCTCCTCCCTTGCTGGTGCTGGAGTGCGTGAGGACTCTCCTGTGGAATCAAATTGACATAGGGTCAATGTTGTTGTTCACCTGTGTGTAGTTCTTAAGTAAATTGTTTACACACCTTTGCACAGTGTACAATGTGTGTTTGGTGATGTGTGTGGCATGCCTTGCTGAGTCTTGTGGTGTATGCATTGCATGTATGTACTCATGACTACGTCTACCATGATGCATTGCTGGCCCCAAGTATGATCTGTTCTGCAGTGTAATGATTCTACACAGTGGGGTACGGGTTCAGGTAAATGGTTGTGGATTAGGGTACATGCATCTTACCTTGTTTCCTTGTTGCTTTTGCTGTACTGTCCAGGTCTCCAATCCCATGGATGCATTCTGGCTCCATGGTGGTTTCAACAAGCTCCTCCATCTCAGTCAGTTTTGGTGCTTTGCTCCTGTCACCTCCTGTCACACCAGCGTCCTTTTTTTGCGCAGCAATCTTCTTTTTGGTTATGATGTGCAGGTCATACCATCGCTTTTTAATGTCCTCGATCTCCCGGTGGGTCACACCAATGGCATTGACTTTGCCCTGTATGCCAAGCCATTTGTTCCTCTTCACAGACTCTGCAACATGCAGAGACTGTTTACCGAATATTTGGTTGTAGTGACTTACAATTTCTTCTACAGCCACCTGAAGTTCTGCTGGGCTGAACTTTATCTTTCTTTTGCGCTCCCCACCATCCTTTTGCCCTTCCTGAGACTCCATTCTGTTGCACTGCTTGGCTCTGGATGCTCAGCTCCTCTCACCTCAGCTCAATTGTTTGTTCAGTTGGTGTGCACCTGCATGGGTGTGGCCACTCCCAGGTACTGGGTAGGGGTGCTTCATTCTGATTGGTTGGATTCTCTGGGCCTTGGTTGTGGGGTGTGTAGGGTGTCCCTGATTGGTTCGCAGGCTCACATGTCGATTTTCATACTTCCGATTCGGTATTTACCGATTCGGTAAATTCCGAATCGGTAAATTCCGATTCGGTAAAACCCATTCATTCCTATGGGCCAGGAGGCCCATAGGAATAAATGGGTTTTACCGAATCGGAATTTACCGATTTGGAATTTACCGAATCGGTAAATACCTAAATCAGATACCGAGTCATTCCGAATCGGTAAGTTTTACAGATTTCTTACCTACATACCATTTTCTGATTCTGAAATACCGATTCGGTATGAGTCGGTGTTTAAGAATCGGAAAATGAAAATTACCTACATCTGGCCCTTAATCTTGGGTCAGGTAGATTGGAGCACACACATAGTATATGAGGTAGTTTTTTACTCTTGTAGTTGCATCTTTTGCAGCATGTACATATGTTTCTACATTGTAATCTACAATTTACTCTTATATCACTCAATTTAAAAGTTGGAATTTTAATTGCTTGAGATCTGTTTGTTTTCAGGTTCATTGTTACATAGCTCTGGGCCTTAAGTAAATTACCAGTGGGTAGCAACAGTCCCCCTCTTTTCAGCTTTGGTAACTCTTCCATATTTTCCATGAATTACATTGTCTGTGTGGGCTTTTTGACTAGTTTCTTGAACAAGTTATAGCATGGAGTAGCCTTAGAGCTCCATTAAATTCAAGTGACGGTCTTAATTCCATTTGAGATGTAGATTTTCTGAATATATGAAGCATCTCTCCATCGCATGTTTTTGAGCCTGCCTACTGCACTGCTTTTCAATCAAAAGCAACATTTTATAAAGAGTAAATTGGCCAATCTGGCACAATTACTAATGCCAAATTCCCACCTTAAATATGAGACTGAAGTACATTTTGGGAACCAAGAGAATAATCTAATAACAGTGGACAATTTGATCTCTAGCTCTTTGTGCAATCTGTTACCATAATCAGATGAAAAAGAGACACAATTGATGGACGGAATGCGGAACAAATCAAAACATTCACCCCCAGTCAAGAGGTCTGGGTTAAATCCATCATTCTTTTGTTCACCATGCCTCTCCAGTTCAGACCTGGCCATATGCAAATCAGTCTTGACCCTGTGCATCATGGGAACAGTCCAGCCCAAACTGCCAAGCCAGGCCCTCCCTGGACCGGAAACAAGCATCCTAGGACTGGTTTTGGGGTTTCACCCTCTTCGGCCAGGATAGCTTGATTCCAGTGGCACCGTGAGCCCAGGACCCATGTATGGGTATACCTGGTGCACTATGGGCGAGAAAGCAAAAGACACACAATTGATGGACGGAATGCAGAACAAATCAAAACATTCACCCACCATTCAAGAGATCTGGGTTAAATCCATCATTCTTTTGCTTACCATGCCTCCCCAGCTTAGACCTGGCCCTTTGTAAATCAGTCTTGACTCTGTGCCGCATGGGAACAATCCAGCCCGAACTGCCAAGCCAGACATGGGTCCTGTGCTCACTGTGCCACTGGAATCAAGCTATCCTGGCTGAAGAGGGGTGAAACCCTGAAACTGGTCCTAGGATGCTTGTTTCTTGTCCAGGGAGGACCTGGCTTGGCAGTTTGGGCTGGACTGTTCCCATAAGACACAGTGGTAAGGCTGATTTACATATGGCCAGGTCTAAACTGGGGTGGCATGGTGAGCAAAAGAATGATGGATTTAACCAAGATCTCTTGATTGGGGGTGAATGTTTTGATTTGTTCTGCATTCCGTCCGTCAAATGTGTGTCTTTTACCATAATCAGATGAGCCATATAAGGCAGCCGGAAAGGAGTTGGATCTAAAAAGGTCTAGTATAACCTCACTGGATGACTGCGTAGTTTTAAACACATTTTGGTGAAGTTGATATCGCAATGGTTTGCTGTCTAGCATGGCCTTAAGCTGCATTATATGGATCATGTTTCCATCTTGCCAGACCCCCAGGTAATGGTAGGTGCTGACTTCGTTGACACGTTCCCCCGTTTGACCAGTAGTGTTGACATTTAGGTGTTGCAAAGAAGTTGATTTTAGTTTTTGATGTATTTTACTTTAATCGCAATTGATGATGTACCTGTAGAGACAAGCCTAGTAGGGTGATAGTCCAATAGGTCAGAATTCTGAAATGACCGTATCATCTGGGTATTGCAAGGCGGGAACATACTCAGAGTCCACTTTTGGGTAGAAAGCCCTGCTTTTTTATGCTCTATGATTAAGTCTCCTTTGTACAAATTGAAAAGGATCAGGCCAGTACACAGCCCCATTTTAACCCATGATTGATAGGTATCTTCCTAGAGAGTCTAGTGCCATCACATATCTTTATCTGCACCCAAGTGTTGTGTATGACATACAGATGGCAGGTAGATGAGAGCCCAGGATGACTCTGTGGTGACACGCTCTAGTTGTTTAGAGCGTGCGCCCGGAGCAAGCTGGTAACGTAGGCGGCCATTTTGTATGCCATGAAACTAGCTGGCGGCACGTTGCGCTCCCGGAACATTAAATCTACTAACACGAGAACATGTCCGTGTGTTCATTGACATAAATGGACCATTATAAATTGGCGACGAGGTGCGGGATATCACGAACGCCCTACAGGAGGCACGGACCAGAACCCGCCGCATGCATGAGAGAACCCGAGCGCGGCAGAGGAGCAAGCTGTGACATGAGTCAGGGGGGGGCACCTCTAAGCGCTCCCGAGCACAGCGCAACGACGGTGGCTTTCCCCAAAAATGGAGCACAGGCAACTTATCTGCTGCAAAGGAGAGTCAAGGGAAGTGAGTGGACCAGAGGCACCACGTGGATGCCCAGAGGCCCGAGATAGAACAACCAGCAAAGACACCAGCCACAAGCCAGACTCTGCCAGCGGCAGAGAAACCAAGCCCCAAAGGACACATGCAGTGTCAGCCTGCAGTCAAAGCAGAAACTCCCTCGCACAGTGAGTACAAAGACGCTGATGAGCGCAGGCTGTCATAGAAGCACACGTGGGCGCACCGGCTGAAGGCACTGCACCCAAGCCCCACCCCTGACAGGGCACAGCGCTGGAGCTCCAAGGCTCATCCTGTGATAGGGAAGGGAGTCCTGCACAAACGTAGGCAAGCAGGATAGAAGAGAGACAAGCCCCAGGGAGTCCACCAGGAGTTGCCCCACAGCAAGTCACAGCCCAACGTGAAGAGGGGAGAATGTGTGCACAGGCGTCGTCTCTCACCAACCTAGTCCTGTTCTTACCCAAACGGGGAGAGCCGGCAATGCCATGGGAGGACTGGAAGCGATACTTTCTGAACTACCTATCCACTTTAGAGGATGAGGGAGAAGGTGAATTCTCCAGTTCAAGGAGGTAATGAATACTTCTACACAACCTAGGCCCGGAAGGCATTAGAGTGTATGACAACTTAGTAAAGAAAACCAGACTCCCGAATGACACAGATGAGTTCCAACACGCGCTGGAGGACTTAGACTCCCACTACTGCCCAGTAGTGTGCATAGCGATAGACAGATGCAACTTTTTCCAAAGAAAACAAAGCAGTGGAAAATCGATAGATGAGTACTTGGCGGCGCTATAGAAGTTGGCGGTGACATGCAAATTTAGTACACTGCACGATGACCTCATCAGAGACCAGATGATAATGCACACCGCCAATACAGCGATCCAAGAGAAGTTGTGGGTGAACGGAGACGCTCCTCTCAAGGAGGTCGTGGTACTCGTGAAGAAGGTGGAACTATTGAAGAGGTGTGCAGAAGCAGCAAAAAGGGAGAGCGTCAACAAAACTCCAGTGTGCAGAGTAACAGATAGAAGCAAGCAAGAAGTGACCCAGCAGCCCACGCAGCCGACCACAAGGTTTCAGAAGAAATACCTCCAGAGACCTACAAGAACCCAAAGGCCGCAGGGGGAAGGCAGAACCAACTGCTACAGATGCGGTAGCCAAACTCATGCAAGCAATGACAAAGGATGCCTGGCGCTCAGGGCAAAATGCTCCTACTGTGGAATAATGGGGCACTATGAAAAAGTGTGCAGGCGAAAACTCAGGAGAACGGAAGTGAAGTACACCACCCAGGAGATGGAGAGAGAAGAAGAGGCACCTGATGGAGAAGAGGAAGAGGATGGAGTCTTGTGCGTAGGCGACCAGGTTCTCGGAATAAACTGCATGAGATCCAGGAAGCCAGCGTTATAAATGGAAATCAGAGGAGTACAGATCAACATGGTGGCAGATTCAGGCTCACCATATACCATCATTCAGCAGACAGTATGGGAGAGAGACTTTGAACCGAGGATGAGCACGGACCTACTCTCAACAGACATACACCCGGTCACATACACCGGCGAACCCATTCCCATGGTGGGCTATTGCAACCTCAAGTTTGAGTTCAGAGGAAGAACTACCCAAGGGAAACTGTACGTCACGGAAAGAAGACCTTCAGTCCTAGGATGGATGGACCAAGGAGCCCTGGGCATCCAACTCAACCCACGAGAGACCACCCAGGTACTGATGACGGACACGGTACAGGCATATGAAGAAAAGGCATGGAAGAAGGAGTACCCTGAAGTCTTCAAAGGAACGATTGGTCTGATGACGAAATTCACACACAAAATATGCCTAAAGGCGAGAGCGAAACCAGTGAGCCACAAGGTTTGAAACATTTCCTTCAGGAGCAGGGAGGCAGTGCAAGAGGAGCTCCAATGGCTGGAGAAAAATGGAGTCATAGAGGCCATCGAAAGCGCCGAATGGCTTGCACCGTTGGTGGCTACACAGAAACCTAACGGGAAGGTGTGCTTGTGCGTGGATTTGAGGGAACTCAACAAGAACATTATAGTAGACAAGTTCCAGCTACCCCGGATAAACGAGATGCTAGCAAAAACTAATGGGGTAAAGTGGTTCTCCACGGTGGACCTCACATCTGCATACCACCAAATCGCACTGCACCCTTCGTGCAGTCTTCTAACATCGTTCATCACACCTTTCAGATGCTATAACTTCCTAAGGATGCCGTTTGGATTAGCATCTGCTGCTGCGGTGTTCCAAAAGCTCATGCACAGATTATTCTGAAAGGTAGAAGGTGTGCAATACTTCTAGGACGACATCCTCATCATGGGCAAATCAAAAAGTGACCATGGCACCAAACTACATGCGGTTTTGACCATACTCGCACAGAACGGTCTCACCGCGGAATGGGACAAATGCAAGTTAGGAGTAGGTTCAGTACAATACTTGGGCCACGAGATCAGCGAAAAAGGGATAGAACCGAAACAGACCAATGTGACAGCCATTAAGGAAGCGCCTACACCATGGCGGAGTGTTATGGCAAATTTATCCCTCACTTCACATCTAAAACGCATCATTTGAGGCAACTCCTGAAAGAAAAGAACATCTTCAAATGGGCTAGCGAGGAGCAAACAGAATTTGATCTGTTGGAGCAAGACATCTGTGTGGCCATTCCTCTCAAAGGATTTGACCAAGCGGCCCTATCCGTACTGACCACTGATGCCAGCGACAAGGGGCTGGGAACGGTGTTAATGCAGAGATCCTAGGAAGGAGTCAGAGTCAGAGTCAAAAATACTTTATTCGATTAATTAAAATCATAAAAGTATACTACAGGCACAAAAAATAAAAAATAAAAAAAACATACATACATTTATAAGACAATACTATTCAATACAGAAACACGCTATTTTAAAAACATTAAAAACGGTTAAGAACATTTATGCAGGGAAAAAGTCAGGTTCGATTATTACTTTTTTTTTTCTTGTAAACAATAGATCATGTACCTTAATTAATCCATCACTTTTGGTTCTGTAGATAATTTCATTGTCATTCCCCTGTTACTTTGATTCTTCAGGGAACAAAAATGTACGACACATAAGGGAAAAGGTTGATCTAAACCTTGCTATTTACAGAGTACATTCAGTGAATGAAGTATTCAATAATCTAAGCAGTTTGGCTCTCATTGCTGCTACCAAAAAATTGGCAACCCCAAACATTACAATAGGGGTCTCCATAAGTTGTAGAAACAACAGGGCGGGTTTCACTTGCATAAATCCCCTGTGCCTCAAAAGTGGTAGAATATATTTTTCTCTCCCCTCCGCGAAAAAAGGACAGAAAAACACAAAATGAGTCAGGTCTTGGTCCGTGAAAGCATCACATTTGCATGGAGCGTGATCCCTTGGCTTATTCCATTTCGGGTATTCACCCAGAAGGAGATGCATCTGATTGAAACGGAATTTCGTGAGAAGCCACCGGTGATATGGCCTGTTTACTACCATCAAATAAGGCTGAATGGACATAGTTGAGAGTAAAATGTAGTGAGCCCTTACAGTGTTTTTCTCAATTTCCTGGGCTTCACGTTGCATGTTTCTATATTTTGGAAAGTGAGCTTTAATCCATGTAACATCATCTTTACATAGCTTTTCCGGATTACTATACAATTCAGTACGGCCCAATTGAGTAGCAACAGATTTGATATAGTTCAGCCATTTTATATCTTTAACTCTGTCTCTCCCCATGCAGTCCCTGATGATTTGGCGGTTTAGAGTCAAGCTGGGGTTCAGCCATAGTTTCACCCAAAGAAGTAGTGGGGCCAGATTAAGGGTGTCCTCGATGTATCCTTGCCCTAATTCCGACAGGACGGAGAAAGTGGGTGTAGACTGTGGTAGGCCCAATAAAGAGCGCATGGACCTATTCTCTTCTTTCTGTATCGGGACTAGGTCCCTATATCCCCAAATCCCAGCCCCGTATCTAGCCAGGGCCAGGGTTTTGGCTCTATACAGGGTGAGTATGGCTTCAGTAGGTTTCCCCCCCAATCTCTTTGCAAAGCCCAATATGGCTGCAAATGACCTTCGTATAGCCATCGCTTTATTTACAATCTGTGGGGTCCAGGTGCCCAAATCATCAAAAATGACACCAAGGTATGTAAATGTTTTAACTTTGGTCAATATCACTCCATTACATCGCAGGGTTTTTGTAGTTTTCTTTCCTTTCCCTATAGACATAACGTGCGACTTTTCCATATTTACAACCAAATCTAGTTTTAACATAAAAGCCCCAAAAGATTCAAGAAGCAACTGTAAACCATTAGGGGTTCTGGCAATGAGGACCGTGTCATCGGCATACATCAGTACAGGCAGAGGTGACCCACCCATGTTAGGTATATCTGGAGTAGCTGTTGATAAAACTGAATACAGGGAGTTGATATACAATGAAAATAACATGGGGGCCAAAATGCACCCCTGTCTAACCCCTCTTGCTGATCTAAAACCAGCGGTGCATTTACCATCCATTGTCATACGCACTGATGCAGTCAAGTCACTGTGCAGGTAGGCTAAAAAGTTTACCAGTGCAGGGTCCAAACTCAACTCTGAGAGAATCGTCCACAGCTTCGACCTATTTACTAGGTCGAACGCTGTGGACAAGTCCATAAAAGCCAGATGGACCGACCCCCTAGCAGCGACAGTATATTTACAAATGGTCATGTGTAAATTAAGACACTGTTCCTCAGTGCCCCTCCCCATTCTGAATCCATATTGGGTGTTGCATAAAATTTCATTTTCCTTTTCCCACATGTTAATTTTATTTAAAATGACCTTGCCAAGAATCTTAAATGACGAATCAAGTAACGATATCGGTCTATAACACCTAGGGTCACCCCTTTGCCCCTTTTTAAAAATTGGGATGATGACCGAGTGTGACCAAGAAATCGGAATGTCAGACGTGTTCATACATGCTAAATTAAAAACATTTGCAAGTACTAAGGACCAAATATAAGGGTGTGCTTTGTACATATCGGCGGGAACCCCATCCGGGCCAGGGGCTTTCCCGCCAGCAGTGTTTTCTATGGCATTAAGTACTTCTTTGACCGTTACCCTTAGTGGGGTGTCTGTGGTTAAGGAATCTATAGGGGTAAAAGGAATAGTGGTGATCTTGCTTCCATAGATGGTTTCAAAATGGTCTAGCCATTGTTTCTCGGTGATATTCACCTCTAGTGGTTCATTCTCTCTACCATTAAACAAAGGAGAGTTCACTATAGACCAAAATTTGGCACTATCCTTTAATGTTAGATTGTCATATTGTGCTTCCCAAGCTTTATCTTTTATTTCTTTTTTTCGAGCCTCGGTCGTACTTTTATATTCTTTCCTTAATTGGGACACTTCTATTGGATTGCGTGGCTTGCATTTTAGGGCTTCTAGAAGGTTTTTATGTGCCTTGGTACATTTAGCATTAAACCATCCCTGTGCTTTGCATGACTTATTAAAGGATTTGCATGTAAGAATCACTGCCACATTTTTACATATGGTTTCAAAGGCTTTGATGACATTCCCTCCTGTGGTCAATGGATCTCTGCATATATTTAGTTCAACACTTAGTTTATCACACAAGTCATTAAAAAAGTCCTCAACGTTAATCCTGGACCATTTAACTCGTCTACCTTGGTCATGAGCCCAGATTGCGGTGGGGTAGATTGACTGCTGACCAGTATTTATTATGGTAGGATTAATATTAGTCAGTTCCATAATGACTGGATTATGGTCACTAAATGCTGACAAAATGGCGTTATATGTGATGACATTTTTGAGAATACTAGGTGACCCAAAGATAAAATCAATGATAGTATTACTACCTCTAGCACTGTAAGTTACCACTCTGTCTTTTGGATTTGCAAAAGCGGGTTCTGACATATCCAAATTTATCAGCAATTCTTCTAGAGCACCCCCTTTTGTAGAGTGTTCGAAGTGCGGGTGAGTCAAATATTCATCTTCCTGAGGACCACCATTATAACAATTTAGATGACAAAGGTGTGTGTTAAAATCACCAAAAAGTATATAGTGAACAAAAGTAGATTGACTCTTTTTATAATTATTTAAAAATTCCTGCCAACATTAGGATATTTTCACTTCCTTGTGACCCTTCTGTTGAATTATAAAAATTAACATAGAGGATTTTTTCCCCCGTATTCATCAAAACCTCTAGGATTAAACAGTTAGGAGAGTTGACATTTATAATTTTCATCGCCCCCCTGTGACTTACCGAGATTAAGAGTGCTAAGCCTCCCTTACTTCTGCCCCTATTTGACTTTTGTGCTGCTACAAAGAAGGATACATATCCTTCTACCCAAAAGTTACAATCAGTGTCCCAGGTTTCTTGTAATGCAACCACATCCTGTTGTTTAATAATTTCCAGCCATTGTGCATCTCTCCTTTTGGCTTGTAGACCGGAGATATTCCATGTCATTAGATTCACAGTTCTGTTGACCACATTATTTCCTGGCTGTTCCTCCACCCCCTCCTGGTTGGTCAGTCAGATGTTAGTGTCAGAATTTGTTAAGACATCAAAGCGGTTTCTTAGCTCCAAGCCAGGGGTCCAGGCCACTGGGTGTTTGTTATCTTGGGTCAGTTGGAAGCTTAGTGGTTGGGTTGCCCAGTTAGCTAGTTGTACTTTGTGTCTTGGGGTATTTTTCCTGTATGTTGTATCGTGAGTAATTAATTGTGTTGAACTGGGGTAGAAAAAGCCCAGTGGGACCGCACGTATTTGTCCTTGGGTAATGTTGGTGGCATCCCAGAAAAGTCTCGTGCAGACATGTGGATTTCTAAAGTTGATAATAACACAATCATCAGAGAAGCGTTTGGCTGTCGGCCCCAGCCAGGTAACTCTTCTCGCCAGGCTAATATGTGCGGAAACATCACTAGGGCCTGAACAGTTTGTATCGCACCAGCTCTTAACGTTTTCCATAAGTGTTAGCTGAGTTTCAGGTACTCCCGGAGTTAGCCTTGGAACGTTAACCAGTACTGCCTCTGGGGGTAGATTTACCATAGGTTTAGGATATTGTCCATTACCCGTTCTGTTGTTAGAAGTTTTATCAGCAACCTCATCATTTGCTTCGTAAGTGTGTTTAGTTTTAGAGTCCGAGGTGTTCTGTCGGATAGAATGCAATGTTTTATCGACAGTTTTAGATTTAATTGGCAAACCCACTTTTGGAATAAGTGGCAAATGTACTGGGTTGGGCATGGTGTCAGCGCTATTGGTCTCCTCCATAGGTTGACTATGTTGTTCTATGGTCTGTAGTGGATCTAGAGCAAGGCGCTCTGTTACCTTTTGAAGCAACAAAGAGTTCATCCTCTCACATCGGCTCATAATACCTGATACACAATCTTTTAGGGTTTCTACTATATCACTTGAGATCTTGATCAGTGTTGATTCGATGGTGTCAGTTAAGACCCTTTCTATCATAACTTTAATTGAGCCTTCGAGCTTAGTTGATGATTGTCGTAATGTAATATTGGCTCTATGTTGAGAGGATTGTGTTTTGTGAGATCTTGCTCTTTTTCTGCTTTTAGATCTTTTAGGATCCCCCCCCAATGTTTGGGCACACACAGGGATGTCAGATACCACTATTGGAGGCTCATAGTGTACTGAGTTGTGGCCTTCGGGTAGAATATCGTGGGGACTAGTGATGACAATGTTAGGTTCTAGGGGTATCCGTGACTCGTTGTGCTCAATGGATACCCCCTCCAGGCCAAGTTCACGTTCTTTCTCGGCGATTTCTTTATTAAGCTTCCCCATAGCAGATGTTAGGTAAGTCAAAATACTTCCTGGTGCATTAGTTTTACGTGCAATTTTAACTTTGCTTGTGCCCCCTGTGATTGAGGTCTGTAGTTTTCTCTTACCCATTTTTGTGCTGTAGATGTTAGGGGTCCGGCCTGTCCTGTCCTCTGGCGTCCCCTGACGGCCACAGACGGCCCGCCCTCTGCCCGGGCTCCGCCCGGCGCCACCCGCGCGCGTCCCGCGACGCGGAGGAAGCCTCCCGCTGAAGTAGCGGCAATACCGGAAGTCCCCGCTAGGCTCCCTGGGAGCTGTAGTCTCCAGCCGCAGGCCGCCAGATGGAGCAATGCGGCGCGGCGAGACTGCAGCGGTAGGAACCCAGGAGCCTTGAAGCTGGTGTCAGGTAGCGTGTTGCGCGTTCTCCTCCTTCCTCAGCACCTCTGTAAGTCGAGTGCCTCTCCCCCGCTCCACCGAGGAAGCCTCCCGCTGAAGTAGCGGCAATACCGGAAGTCCCCGCTAGGCTCCCTGGGAGCTGTAGTCTCCAGCCGCAGGCCGCCAGATGGAGCAATGCGGCGCGGCGAGACTGCAGCGGTAGGAACCCAGGAGCCTTGAAGCTGGTGTCAGGTAGCGTGTTGCGCGTTCTCCTCCTTCCTCAGCACCTCTGTAAGTCGAGTGCCTCTCCCCCGCTCCACCGAGGAAGCCTCCCGCTGAAGTAGCGGCAATACCGGAAGTCCCCGCTAGGCTCCCTGGGAGCTGTAGTCTCCAGCCGCAGGCCGCCAGATGGAGCAATGCGGCGCGGCGAGACTGCTGCGGTAGGAACCCAGGAGCCTTGAAGCTGGTGTCAGGTAGCGTGTTGCGCGTTCTCCTCCTTCCTCAGCACCTCTGTAAGTCGAGTGCCTCTCCCCCGCTCCACCGAGGAAGCCTCCCGCTGAAGTAGCGGCAATACCGGAAGTCCCCGCTAGGCTCCCTGGGAGCTGTAGTCTCCAGCCGCAGGCCGCCAGATGGAGCAATGCGGCGCGGCGAGACTGCAGCGGTAGGAACCCAGGAGCCTTGAAGCTGGTGTCAGGTAGCGTGTTGCGCGTTCTCCTCCTTCCTCAGCACCTCTGTAAGTCGAGTGCCTCTCCCCCGCTCCACCGAGGAAGCCTCCCGCTGAAGTAGCGGCAATACCGGAAGTCCCCGCTAGGCTCCCTGGGAGCTGTAGTCTCCAGCCGCAGGCCGCCAGATGGAGCAATGCGGCGCGGCGAGACTGCAGCGGTAGGAACCCAGGAGCCTTGAAGCTGGTGTCAGGTAGCGTGTTGCGCGTTCTCCTCCTTCCTCAGCACCTCTGTAAGTCGAGTGCCTCTCCCCCGCTCCACCGAGGAAGCCTCCCGCTGAAGTAGCGGCAATACCGGAAGTCCCCGCTAGGCTCCCAGGGAGCTGTAGTCTCCAGCCGCAGGCCGCCAGATGGAGCAATGCGGCGCGGCGAGACTGCAGCGGTAGGAACCCAGGAGCCTTGAAGCTGGTGTCAGGTAGCGTGTTGCGCGTTCTCCTCCTTCCTCAGCACCTCTGTAAGTCGAGTGCCTCTCCCCCCAGAAAGGAGAAGTCACCACCATCAGCTTTGCCTCCAGATCCTTAACTCCCAATGAAGAGAAGTTTAGCGTCATAAAAAAGGAAATGTTGGCAGCAGTTTGGGCCATAGAATGGTTCAGGCAATTCTTGTGGGGTACGAAGTTCCTACTCCGCACAGACCACAAGCTGCTGGTGAGGGTCCTGACCTCAGGCGGGCATGCACATGCGACGGCCCGAATAGCAAAGATTACCCTGAGACTACTAGACTATGTCTACGAAGTGGAGTACATCCCCGGGACCAAAATTAAAGTAGCTGATTTTTTGAGCCGAGCGGCTGCAATGGAACCTGCAGTGGAACAGGAACCCTCAGAATGGGAGGATTACATAGTGGCACTCACGCAAGACCATGAAAGTGTGATCAGCAGCCAGGAATGGGAGGGAGCGTATTCCAATGACGAAACGTTGACGACAGTGAAGAGCTACGTGACACAAGGATGGCTAGACAAGAAGCACCTTGACAGCCAGTTGAGGAAATTCTGGGAAGTCAGGGAAGAATAGTCCTTTGGCGAAAATCAGGCGTTTCTACTCAGACCAGACAAAGTGGTGCCGCCACAACCGCTGGTAGATCATCTCTTGGCCATCCTCCATGAAGGACACCTCGGAATAATGAAGATGAAAGCCAGGGCGAAGCAGGCGTACTGGTGGCCAGCAATGGACAACCAAATAGAAAAACATGTCAGAACATGTGAAAGTCCTATTACGTCCACCCCTGGGAAGGTTTGCTTGCCCCTCAAGTCCGTGGGAAATGCTTTCGGTGGACATCTTAGGCCCCATACTAGACACCAATGGCGTACCCAAATATGCAATTTTCTTGGTAGACAGGTACACCAAGTGGCCGGAAGTGGACGCTCGTGAAGTAGCGGGCCCCGATGCAGTACTTTCCTTCCTCACTGCCACGTTCTTGAGAGAAGGGATTCCCAAGGTAATTACCTGTGACAATTGACCTCAGTTCATTTCAGCCAAGTGGAACGCATTCATGGACCACAACGGAATAGAGGTCAAACACACCCCGGTCTACCATCCAGTGGGGATCAGACTAGCAGAGAGGTTCAACAGGGTGATAATGGGCTCGGTACAAGCAGCCATAAGTGCACGACAAGACTGGGAGAAAGAACTTCAATGGATGCTATGGGCATATCGCATCACCCCAGCCAACATGGGAAGTAGCCCATTCAAAGTACTCAGGGGACGAGACCCTTTCACGAAAGACAATCTAGCGTGGAAACAACTGGTTGTCCAAAGCAAATGGTCCCCGGCTCTGGTGCGTGGCAACATTGACGGAACACAGGCCTTGCACATTGAGTATTATAACAAATGTTGCAACGTCAAGGAGGTGACCCTAGAGAAGGGCAAGTGGGAGTGAGAGTGAAACAAGCGGTGATGAAGAAGAAAGGAGACTGCAAATTCAGCCCTCCATTACAGGTAGTCGAGCCGTCTGCCAGGTCGGCCTTGCTAAGCGATGGTAAAGTATAGTCGCAGGAAAGGATTTGGCTGTTTGGCTGACTACCTGGTTCATTTTAATTAGGTGGTGGATGTGATCACCCTCTTTTCTCTCTAAGAGTTCAAATGAGCCAATCTGTTGGAATAAGGAGGGGATAGCAAGGGTGTAGTCTAATCAGTTTTCTTTCACAGCCACAAAGTGGTATGGTTTCACAGGAATGTCAGGAAGAATACGCCCATTCAGATTGACTACTGGTATTATGAGTAGCCTGTGTCAAAAGTTTATTTAAAGAGTTTTATATAGTGCTGGCTAGACCCGAAGGTATCAGATTGCTTTACATAAGGTTCCAACATAGTTACAAACTTATATCAGTTACAAGTTACCAAAGATACCAGTAAAAACTTTTAAGGAGCATAGAAGAAAAGGAACATGGGGTGAGGAATGGAAAGGGGGTGAGGGAATGTCTGCCCAAGGTCCGGCTGGGTAGGTGACGGCTGAGGAGGAATTCGCAGCCAATCTCCTCTTCAGCTATCAGGAAGCTCCACCGGGCATCGGTCAAATGGCTAGGTCTCAACAGAATACCTTTAAAGGGGTAGAAGGCGAGAAGAAGGGAGTGTAGAGGGGGAAGGGGGTGGGATGAAGGGGTAGGAGGGGGATACGACAGAGAGACGAAGGGAAGTCTGCCCAAAATCTGGCTGGATAGGTGACGGCCGAGGGGGAAATCCACAACCCATCTCCTCTTCAGCTAACAGGTAGCTCCACCAGACATCGGTCAAATAGCAGGGTCTCCACGGTTGAGGGAAGGTTCAAAGAGCACATGTCCAGGAGCGAGAGCAGGATCAAGGTCAGGTGAGGGATGTGGTTGAGCTCAGGTCGCTGACCAGTTCTATTGTCCGGGAGCGTTAGAGCATCATGGAGAGACCAACTGAGGGGTCCCTCTTGAGGTCAGGCAGGGGGGTTGCGACTTTGGTGTTAAGTTCAGTCGGTCCCCAAAATTCACAAAGACTTGAAAGCATAGGGGGCGTAATCTATGCAGTGAAGCAGCAGGAGGATAGGGCCAGTGTCGGCATGTCTTCAGAGGTTGTGAGTGGCCGGTCCGGCGGGGCGTCTCCAGAGTCATTCTCGCATAATCAGGGAGTAAATCTGGGCCTTCCCGCTCTGCAGCCCCATCAAGCATACCAGCTCCTTGTGTATGTAATTACATCAAAGCAGCCAGTAAGTCAGACCCCACAATACACACGTAGCCGCCATTTTAACGTCAGGTCCCAGAAATAGAAGTTAGCCGCAAAGTCCATATTTTGGTTATAACAAATTAAGTGACCTCTCAACAATGTTAAGACTGCGCCTTCAGTGCCCACTAGGCTCAGCTTGTAAAAACATCAAAAATTGGCTTACATTTGTTGCCATGAAATAGAGTCTGGCAGACTCTGGAGTGGTCCACATTTGATTCAAGCGTTGTGGGAATACAAATGTTTACACACGAGAACTGCATCGCACGGTGACACTGCGAAAAACAAAGCTTCCTCGACTTCATGGAACCACCATCTTAGGGTCAGGCATCATTCTTTAATAAATTCCCCAGCTAGGTAATGTCAGTCTCTCTAAGGAGCGCTTAACTTATGCCCCTCGCGCTGCAATAACAGCAGTAACACACACGCCCGGCCTTCCTTTCATATCCCCGCTAAAAACCGATCCCCGATCTCCACTATGAATTCACGGCCGCCATTTTAAGGTCAGGCTTCGTCACGAAGGGAGCACCGCAAAGTCTAAGAATAGGTAGTGTTGGCATAATTAGTTGTGTTCATCCCTGCTGTTACACTTGAATTAAGACTCCATGAAAAACCGACAGAGCCTGTTACCGACCACCTGGGGAGGGAAAAACAAGCCCCTGTCTCCCTGGCTCCTGCGTGACCTCACTGCCATGCCCAGAGGATCTCCAATTCCTGGGTGTATCCTAGGCCGAGGGCGGGCCCGTCCTGTGCCGTATATCACCCGGAAGAGACTGGACTAGGCCATACCTCGTATCTAAGGACTCTGGAGATAGTGAGTGGGCACTCCTCTGCTGTATATTGTTCGAGTTTGTAGCCCTCTAGCTTGTTGAGGAGTAACACTTTTTTAAGTAGGCTGCCAGCCTGGCTTGCAGATCTGTGGTAATTTGATTTACCAAACATAGGGCAGAGAGAGCCTGAAACCTCCAATGGGACTGAAAAAAGAATGAAAGCCAGCAAAACTATACTGTCTTTTTTAAATCAAGCCATGGGGGTGCTCTTGGGTGAGATGATTAGCACAGAAGTAGAGCTGGCGGTCAATCAGCATTCCGTAATATAAGATATAGATGTTCAAAGCAGGGGGTCAATGATCCTGTTAATATTATTATTAGTGCATCCCCCACGCCTTCCTCCACCATTCAAGCTTTTTTGACCGGCCTCCCCAGCACCCAGGCTGAAAAGCCCACTGTCAGTGATGCAATATTGAAATCTTCTGATCATTTTCGTAAAATGGGTGCATGACGCAAAACACCTAATTTGGGGCAGCCTCACTCTGCCAAACCAACTAGGAAGGCTAAAACCAGCTTTAGGAAGATTGCAGTTACATCTGTATCTGACACATTCACAGCTCATGGGCAGGATACAACAAAGGGATCCCTTGTAGCACTCTTTAAAAATATGGAAACCAAGATCTATTTAGCTTTAAATGTCTTTGGTACTCAGGTTAACTGTACTGGAGCAAATTGAAGGATCTAGAAAAGGGTCTGCAGATAACCTACACTCAAGTATTAGCAGTCGGCCCAATGACTCTCCTAGACCCATGCAAAACATAGGTCCCCGAATCCCTTTAAGCTATGTTGCTGGCAACTTGGTAGCTGGAGCTTCCTCCCAGGCTCAAGTTCCATCTAGTGCCTCATTACATTCATTCTCAAGCACCTGTATTCATCGCCAAACTGCTCCCTCCCGAACATCCGAGGACAATCCCCGCCAGCCAGCTTTGGTTCCTGCCCAATTGTTTACTCAAAAGAATTGTCCAATCTCAGTATTGGCTGCTTTTAGTATACCCCAAAATGCCTTTTTAGTAGACCATCCCTCTAATAATACTTTTCAATTACCTCTGGCCATTCCTCCTTACATAATTTTATTGGCGGATGTACCTCCCCTGGGGAAGGATGCACAGGAAAACTACACCCAACTCAAGAATAAAGTAGTCCATTGGTTGGCAAGTAGGGTGAATGCTTACCAGCCTCATACTCAGATGCTGGCTGAAGAAATCAATTTGGTCCGAAGGGTGGCCTGGATAGGCCAGTCTCATAAAACATTCCCAGGGGACTGTATAATAGTAAACTTCAATAATCCTGCATGAGCTGGCCCAAATGTTTGAGCACTGGGGGAAAAAGGTACATCAATGGACCATATCTCTGTTCTTCCTTTGGGCTTTTTTTACCCACCACCTAACCCCGAAGTTCCAGTCAGGAAAGGCTGGCACATGATCCAGAAAAAATCATGCGGCAAGCCAACCGAACCCTCTGTTTTTACTGATACCACCACTCTTCAACTAAGCAACCGTTTTTTTACCACTGAGTGAGCAGGAGGACCCTGATTGACTGGGTGCTGAAATTTCGTACCTGAGACCTCTAGTCAAGACACCTTTGGGGTGCTCAGTTGAAATATAGCTGAGGTTCAGAGTAAGCTTTTAGACTTTGGATGGCTAAGCATGCTGAATAACTTTGACTTTATCTGCCTACAGGAAACGTAGGATGCAGAGGGCCGCTGACATTTTGATGGTTTTTCCTCGTATTCTAGCGGCAGCCTTCCCAACTTAGTAAAATTAGATCATAATGTAAAGTAGAGGTCATGAAATCTTACTTAAATACCATTTTGAGCACCCTTTTATTATTTCCTAATAAGGGTAGATTACTCCTTAAAATGTTTTATAACGCAGCTACATTGAATAATGAGCCAAATGCCGTTGTTAGTCCTAAAGCATTTATTGATGATTGTTATCATTCAGTGACCCCTTTTACTGTAATTTTGGTAGCCAGCGATTTTAACTTGCATCCCTGTTACTCCTGTATAATATATAGAGATTCAGATTTTAAGCATAATAGCCTAAACTTCAAGTTCCATCTAATGAATTTAATGGCTATTAATCAGGATAATCTGAGTGAGAGGATCCCTGCATTTAAGGAGGGTCACTGTACTGTTGTTGATTGCATTCTTGTTTCCTCTATGTTTTTTTTTGCACTCTTAGAATGTAAGGTTTCAAGACACAACCTGAGTGATTATAATCCCCTAAAAGCCTTATTCCAGTGGGACAAGAAATCCTAGTGAATAGTGCCCCTATATAAGGAGCCCATCACTTTGACTAATCAAGGCCATAGGATGAGGTGGGCTACCATTGTTTTCTCAGTTTTTGTCCAAAATTTGATTTATATATGTCAAGCTGATTTTAACTCTTGCTTGTCTGAAGAAGAGTCACCCAGAGCATTCTAAAGTAATTTTCTAATGTTAGTAGTTTCATTAATTTGGCGCTTTGTAAAATTGCCCTTTCCCCTGTAATTTATGCAGAAAGATGGTTTGACGGACGGTGTTCTAAAACTCATAAGGACCTCTGGAACCTACTACACGCTAGGTCTTGCTGCAAAGAGAAGGTGAAAAGGGCCAGGGCTGCCTTCGGAATGGCCTATATGGACTGTAAAGTCCAGCCTATAGAGGAGTCCGGGAACAAGTTATTAATTGTCAGTGGGCAGCGCAATAGTTCTGCTGTTTGTAGTGTTGTCAACTCACCTCTTTTTAGCAATGATCACCTCTCCAACCAGGTCTGTACTATCCAATCCCAGGTCTGGGTTGATAACTTTAAGGCCATTTACAGCCTAGATGAGGCACTGAAGAATTTGAGGACTGACAAGCACATTGTATTTCAGCTATGTGAGGTCAAAGCTGCCATCTCTCAGTTATCATTAAACAAAGCACCATGGCCAGATGGGGTACCAGGGGATCTTTTTAAAACCTATATAGATTTGTGGGCCCATCTGTTGACATTACATTTAAACTCTACAGCCACTGGATTTCTCCCATTATTCTGGTCTCAATCAATAATAGTCCCTGTCTTTAAAAAGAGTAACCAATCAGACCCCACTTGCTTTAGGCCTATCTCCTTGATAGACTCAGAGGTAAAAATAATTGGCCAGATTTTATTAAATCACTCATTGGCAGGTTTTTTTAAATCACATCTCGGATTAGGCCGAGGAGAGAGGCTCTTTATCTGACCTACAGTATGGGTTCCGTCCTGGCGGGTACTATAGAGCAAACTCTGAACCTCTATCTGTTAATCTGTAAATACACTGAGGCCAAGAAGGGGGCAATCCCTCTGGCCTTTATGGACCTCAGCTTTGCCTTTGATAGAGTTAATCTCTCTAAGCTGTGGTCCATGATGGCTCAGATTGCGCAGTGATCCTTCAGCCGGTGTCAGGTTTGGTTTCAATGGGGAATGCACTGAGCACTTTAAATTGCGACCTGGAGTTCAGCAAGGCTGTATCTTAGCACCTTTTTTTATATCAATCAAATAGAGCAAGCCTTTATAGTTCCGGGTGTAGAGGGCCATAAAGTGAGAGGCTCCCATTACCGGCCCTGCTTTATGCAGATAATTCAGTTTTAGACGCCCGGACAGCTAAAGGCTTACAAAAACTTCTTCATATTTGTATTAGTTTTATAAAGGTTGTTGACCTGACTTCGAAATTTCCGAAGTTTGGTCCACCGAGCACAAAAACAATGAAATACGTACTAGATGGCCATCACATTAGTCAGGTAGATAAGTTCAGATATCAGGGGGTTCAGTTGGACTCTCTGCTTAATTGGTTTTCGCTTGTAACCCAGAGCATTTTGTCTTTTAATAGAGCGATAGTTTTTCTTGCCGGCTCCGGCGCACTCATATACAATGGGTCCTGGAAATCTACAGGGCCAAGTGCATCCCAATAGTGAGCTACGGCAGTGGAATATGGGAATACCGGTGGGTTGCCTCAATCCAAGCAGCAGAAAATAAACTCTTAAAGGGCCTTCTGGGAGTTCCAATAAGTGTGCCTTACAAAATTGTCCATGACGAACTGGGTTGAGATTACATTATTGACCAGCTCCATCCTCTAAAACTCAGGGTTTCTATATGGTTAAAAGAGGAACTTGGGTTAAAGGAATAATCCTGCAAGATTGCTTAAAGTTGGATACATCCTCCCTGGCCTATGTTGTGCATAATATGGAGACTTTAGGGAGGACCGACTTGTATGACAATCCTTCTAGTATAACTTCCTCGGATGACAAATGGGTTGAAACTGCCCTTAAGGACAAGTTGTCAGCAGACCGTGAGGATTCCATATTAATGAAACATTAGATGCAACATGCAATCCTAGTGAAAACTGTTGGCAACATAGAACCCTATCTAACCTGGAACATGACAAGTCATCAACGTCGCCTGTTGATTTATTTTAGGTTGAACTCATTTCCTCGACTAGTTGCTATTAATTATGGCTTTTTATGACCTACGACTTGCCCTTCTGTAACTGTGACAACACTTTGATAAATGACACATTTCATGTTGTCATCATCTGCCCAAAAAATATTATTATGTGACACAAGTTTTTATGCTCAATTTCAAAACATTTGAATTTTACTCAAGTTAAGCCTGCTTTATTGTACTTACAGCTGCTAAATTCCCCCACGGTTTGCTTTTTTCTTGTATGTTTTCTTATGGGGGATTTAAAAATAAGTATGAGCATGTGGATGACAAATTGTGTACCAATTACAGGGGCATATGTATGAAGCCCATTTCCCGTTCGCAATCTGGCCGATTCTCAGAATCGGCCCTTTTGCGAACAGGAAAAAGTCTTTTGGGATGTATCATCCCGAAAGGCCCTCCCAAAATAGGGAAACACAAAATTTGGGTTTCCTTATTTTGCGAAAGCATTTAAGGAATCACAATTTGCGATTCCTTAAATGGGATATAAAAAGCACCCAAGTTGTGTGATTTCTCTTTAAGAAATCGCAAATTTCTTATTCTCATCTTTTTACTTTTCTAAGATTGATAGAATGTCCTCCAGGTTTCTCTGGGGATATCGTCGATCCAGAAGGGCTCTGAAATGGTGTACTCTTCCAAGAATGAAGGGCGGTTGGGGAATTCCCAATTTTCGGTTATATTATTGGGCTATTTTACTTAGACATATGGGCATCTTAATTTTTCAAGACATTAGTTTGGCAGAATCTGTTAGCCCTTCGATATATGAAATGTTACTAGGGGAGGAAGCTCGGCAATGCCTAGTAAGAATAATCTAACCTAGTTATTATAAAAAAACTAAATTTAAAATTATGATAACCACTTCGCAAATTTGGAGGCAGATTAAAAAAAAAATCTTCTCTGTGCTGATCTAAATTATTACTCCCCGGTTCTGAATAATCGTATTCTACCTGAGATTTTTAAGGATCAAGTAATGATAAGATGGCACTTAGCGGGGATCCGTTTGCTTGGAGATCTTTACCAGGGGGATCACGTTGCTTCTTTTTCTTTTTTACAACAGAAATATAATTTATCTAGAAAGGATTTTTTCAAATACCCCCAGATACGAAGCTTTTTTGAATCCAAGGGTCTTTTAGATCATTCATTGATGACTAAAATTGATGTTTTGGAAACTAGTAGAAGAGAAAAGAAAATTGGTTTAGTATATCAAATGATGATAAATACATTTGAAGATGATTATTTGAGAATAAATAGCAAAGGAAACTTGAAATAGACAATATGGCTCGTTACAAAGTCAACATTTTATGGCTATCTTTGATCTATATTATTCTCCGGCCAAAGTGGCAAAATGGAAAGCCAGAAATGGTGATAAATGTAATCGATGCGGTTATTTTGCTGCTGACTCTATACACATGTTTTTTAATTGTCCAAAACTATCTCAATTTATTACGGATGTTCAATTTTTTTTAAATAATAGTTTGGGGATAGACGCACAATTGTCTGCTGAATTGATTATTTTGGGACTTCAAACAAATCAAATTGGAAAAAGGTCAACAGCTGAAGAAGGGTTTTTATTTATTTGTATGTCGATTTATCGATTTTGTATCACTTCTCGATGGTTAGATCTTGAGCCACCAGTCTTTAATCACTGGCAATTGAAACTATTATCTATATATCAATTGGAAATGGCGATTTATAGATCAAAGGGGTTAAAAAGGAAAAGATTCAGCCAAAAGGTATGGGCTTTTATTTCAAAGTAGATTTGATTCTGTATTTTCCTATTGTTTTTCTTTTTTTTCTCTGCTTTATTTGTTGTGTATTTATGTTATTGTATATCATAACTATGTATCTTGGATCCCTATATATATGATATCCATTTTGTTCTTTTTTCTTTCTCTTATCTGGTTCAATATATAACTGATTGCTGAAATAAAACCAATAAATATAAAAAAAAGAAATCGCAAATTACCACCAACGTCAAGTTGGTAGTAATTTGCGATTTCTTTGAAAAATGAACTTTTTTGCATTTTTCAAAGTGCCATGTGGCGCACATACATGCCCTTTAGCATGTAAATTTTGGGGTGCATTCTCAATTTGCGATTCTCTAATTGAGAATCGAAAATTGAGAATGTCTTCACATTCGTTCGGAGGTATTCCTTTATTGCGATCCGCGATTCGCAATTAAGGAATATGTAGGATTCGCAAAATTATTTGCAAATCCTACATAGATAGCGTTTTGCGATTCTCAAATAGCGATTCTCTAAAAATCGCTATTTGATAATCGCAAATGTAACCTTTGATACATATGCCCCTAAATGATTTGACTTTTCTGATTTTATCTTTAAAATCGAATAAAGATTATGATGATGATAATGACTTCATAAGAGTAGTTACCCAAAGGTATGTGGAAGTTTCATTGGATCAGGGATTGAGTACCTGAGGTCCAGAACTGTGTTCAAATGCCACTAGCAGCGGCTCTGCACATGTTAATTGTGGTAGTTGTAGTTCCAGATGTTTGAGTAAGTCACTTGGAACAGAATGTTTTCTTAAGGTATTAGGTAGAATGTAGATGTTGTACACTAGGAATGGTTTGTGTGGTGTTTGTCTAAAAAATTTGAGATCAAGGATTAATGTGTAATTAGACTGTTTGGATGAAATTGCGGTGGCATGCTCAAGCTAAGTGTTGATTAAAGTTGCAATGCCCCGCACGGTGTACCCTTATCCGTGAGTTTTACTGGCACGTTAATCCAAGTAGAGTAATCTTATATGGTGAACTCCTCCCTCTCCTGTGCTTCCTGCAAGGAAACTATGTTGAACTCTTGAATAAAAGTTTGTATTTCACAACTCCACATTAGTTTGTGGACACCAGCAATGTTCCTGGACATAAGTGTCAACAACTATAAATGTGATCCATGGGTGCCTGATTTGTCCACCGATCCTAACTATACTTGAGTGGAGGCTGGATCAACTGAATCCGCAATCCTAAACCAATTATCGTGTATTGGGATACTGCTGGCAGGAGAAAATTCATTGCAGATTTGCTTGCCTGCTTGTGGAACTGAGATGATTATATTGCAAGTGAGATTGCAAGGTAATGGCTTCCCAAGTGTTTTCCTCAGGATGGATTAGGTCTTTGTTTTTCCTTCAAACCCAATCCATTTTTAATTTTTGTGCAACCTATGTAATGGGGATGGGGAGCCTCGGGAGGCCTCAGCTTCGACCCATATACCATTCCAAGAACAATTGCTTGTGATTGTGGATCACCTTTGTGTTTTGCCTGATGAGCAAATGATTTAAGTGGACACAGATGACTTCCTACCTAATGTCGTAATGTTGGGTTGAATTTTACTGAAAAAATATAATTTTTTTTCATCTGCTTAAATGGTCCCACTGCAAATCAATACAGTAGTTCAGCCACAGTTGAGTATGTCATAGGAACCATCAGTTAGATACTGAGGGGAAACATGATTGCCTCATTATGAATTTTTCCGAGGTCTTGCCTCTTTCACAGAGGACTCTAAAGTTAGTTTAAGGGAGAGGTAGGCCCTCCAGTAGTGAAAAATTAATTTAAGAGTTTTTCACTACCAGGACATGTAAAACTTAAAAGTAAATGTTCAACTTTCTAAATATACTGCACCCAACCATCTGGGATGTCCAGGAACTACCCTAGGGGTGACATACGTATTGAAAAGGAAGGTTTGGGCCTGGCAAAAGGTTTATTTTGCGAGGTAGGAAATGGCAGTATTAAAACTACACACACAGGCTGCAATGACAGGCTACATAAATGAGTGGCACATTCAGTGCTGCAGGCCCATTAGTAGCATTTAATTTACAGGCCCTGGGCACTTGTACTGCCACTTTACTTGGGACTTACAATTAAATAAAACATGCAAATTGGGTATACACCAAGTTACCTAGTTTTAAGGAGTGAGCGCATTCACTTTACCACTGGCTAGCAGTAGTAGAGTGGGCAGAGTCCTAAGGCCAGCAAAAACAAGATCACCAAAAATGGAATAGGAAGGGGAAAGTTTGGTAGAACACAAGCCTAAGGTTGGCATGTATCACACACATTTACTTTAACTTTCTCACACTCATTCTTACTAGGACTCACTCATTCGCACTCATTCTGACACACTCATTCTCACAGGTACCCTCACTCATTGTCATTCAGTCTCACCCATTAATTCTCACTCATACTCCCTACCTCATTCTTACTTATTTAATAACATTTACTCACTCACAATCTCACTGACCCCCAATCTCATTCATTATCCCTCTCCCTGTCATTCACACTCACTCACATTCACTCACTCACTCACTCACCCACTCACACACACACACACACACACACACACGCTCATATATACCCAGGCTCACATATACAGACAAATATGCTTTCTCAGAAAAATTGAGGGCCTGATTCACAAAGGTAAACCAACAC
This sequence comes from Lissotriton helveticus, assembly GCF_964261635.1. Taxonomy (NCBI): domain Eukaryota; kingdom Metazoa; phylum Chordata; class Amphibia; order Caudata; family Salamandridae; genus Lissotriton; species Lissotriton helveticus. Next base: position 947,387,237 of record NC_136063.1, read on the forward strand.
TTTTATATAAGTTTACGATTGTTTGCTATTCACAAAAGGAGTTTACAAGTGGTATTTTTATGAAAGCAGATACTAGTCACTAGGTCTTTTTATGTGCAGGAACTCTGCACTTGTAAAGATACTACTAGTAAATTGCTTTGTTAATATCAAACAATCATAAACTTACACAACAAGGTATGTTTACCTTTGTGAATATGGCCCACATTCTAACCTGCATGCATGCAAACAAATAACATTTAAAAACATTTTATCTGTCTTAGCTCTGTTACCAGCAATGTTCCTTATTAAGGACCTGGTACTCCATTTTGATTACACTACTAGTAAATAATATACTAGTATTTACTATCAGTGTAATGGACAGAAAACAAGGATTATGCAGCTCAAAGTCCATAATGATGAGTTTCTCCTGTGTTCTTCGGGCTGATTTGTCCACCCCTGACATCAGGGGTCGCCAAGGCAGTGCCAGGGGTTACATAGTGAAAACCAGGAGTCCCAAGTGTGACCCATGGAAACCCCATACATGACATCCATTCTTGCTACCGATCTGGTGTAGGTGAACCTGAAATCGTTCCAATGTCCTCCTGAGACTGATATGCAGTCTGTGCTCTGGTCAATACAGGTGCCATGCAGGTTTCTGTCTCAGGTATTAGACCAGGAGCAATAAAATGTAGAACATAGCCAAAATAAATGTCAGTATAGCAGTAATGCCTACTACCATGCACCCAAGAAAGGGGAACATGCCCGCATTCCATTCAGGGAACATGCCTGTCACGACAATTTGATATTTTTCTGTCTGCTTCATTTCGATGTTACGCTGTGTGGTGAGTGATTAAAATACAGCCTAGAAGACTGCCCACTTTCAAACAGATATTGCACTTACACTGTTTAAAGAATTGGCAATTTATAGACTCTTGACAAGTATATTTTTATTTTTTCTCTTCATGTAAACACCGTTACCATGAAAATTCCTCTCTTCTCCCGCACTTCATGTGAAAACGAGACATATCAGTGCTGTTTCCTATTCTCTGTACCTCTACCCGTCAGTACCTCGATGTAGGAACCACTTTCACTCAAGTCTAACCTGGGTGACAGAACGATGGACACGGTGGTGATTAATACCATGGCATATCGTGTACTACGGTGTTGAGCCCCCTGCTTCACCTACCAGTCCTGCAGAAGTGCCTGAAAAAAGATGAAACCTGGGAGCATCATTTTGAGACTACGTGCACCAAGTGTGCACGGTGAAATCCTGGAATTTACTCCTGTACTTATGTGCATGCAAGAGAGTTGCAGGGCAACACGGTGGGTTTCCGAGGGCAGAGGGTGTAGATGATTCCTCGGAATACTTTTCACTTAATCTGCAAACATTCTCCAGCTAAAGGAATTATTGTGATTTGCATTCAATCACCAGAGTACAGACACTCCCTGGGCCGGTGGAAGTAGGAACTGGGTGGAACTACTGCCAGGTAAGAGATGGCTAGCCCAGCTACCTCCCCAAGATATTCCAGCCTTGTCACCTGCCTGAGTTTAATTCGGCCAGGGAATAAGCCCATTCAATTTGAAAGATGCAGGCTCTGTGTGGACTGTTAGGAGAGGCATAATTTCTGCCATCTCCTTCAGAGTTATCTTAAATATTTTAGGACCCTGGCCAAGTATACTTTTTAGGGGGCCCTGTTCAGAACATCTTTGCAATTTATTGTCAATTTGTTGCTAATATAAGCTCCAAGATGCCAAACAATATTGAATAATACATTAATTATTGAGATAGAGAAAGAGAAAGAAGTGACATATGGAGAAAGTTCACTTTCACAGGGAGGGGGGCCTTAGAGGATGGGGGCCCTGGGCAATTTCCCACTTTGTCCATGCCTTAAAACGTCTCTAATCTCATTTACAGGACTCCATTAGTCTCCCTCATCATGTAATTGGCAGCTGGTGGGTTGATGGGAGGACTTTAGTGGGTTCTATCCCTCTCTTTTTAAGTCTAAGGGGCATATTACCAAGCAATGGCGATAATTATCGCTATTGCTTGGTTAGAGACAAAAATTTACCGCTGAGCTGCGGCGATTTTTATTGCAAAGAAACCTTGGTATTACCAAGGTTTATCGCAAATGCGATAAAAATCGGCCGCAATGCATGAATATCGCTGAAAAGTCCGCGATATTCATGCATTACCAAGCTAATGCTCTTAGCCATGTTATCCACCTCCCATTGGATAACATGGCTAAGAACTGCTCAGGGCAGGTGTTAGCTTTTGGAGATATTGGCGCTTAGCGCAAATATCTCCATAAGTTGGTAATAGGAGATAGCGATGTTAGCGACTGTTTCTAGTCGCTAACATCTTGGCACGCCCACTTTGCATGTCATTAGTGATAAATATCACTGACATGCAAAGTGGGGCCCAAGATGGTCACTATCTCCTACTAGCTGTCGCTAACTGGTGTTAGCGACAGCTAGGTAATAGGGAGATAATTTTATCTCCGCTTTCTTGGCTTTAAATTATTTACATAAACACGCAAGGATAGGGAATTTGAGATATGTTAAACATACCTTTTAATCACGAAAAATGGTTTTCAAGTAAACTTCCTTCCTTCCTCCTTCTCTCCAGTGATAATGGATAATATTGCTGTCTATTCCCCACATCTTTTTCATTATAGTGCATTTAAATGTCTTTTTAATCCCTCCAAGAGATTCAAGCCCTGAGATTGACTACAATCGAAAAAAACGATTTTACTCAGGCATATTTATAGTTTTGCATTCCAAGATATTGCTTGTGAACTGTTAATTTGAGGCTGTTCTAAAATTGAATGTGAGCTTAGAAGGAATGAATGATGGCCCCGGAAGTCAGTCAGATGTGTGCGCTAGCAAAAGACACGAATTGTGTTTCTGAATAAAACCAAAAAAACACTACTTCTTTTCCAAAGAACAGTTCATTAAGACGCAAACATATTATAACATGAATTTTATAAAGAAGTGTGTTTGAATTTCTGATATGTAAGGGCCATAGACTTTATACTAATTTCACTGAGGTGGAACTTTCGTTCCCAGTTATAAGTGGTTTCTAATGGGTTTAGTTGCAGGAAGTGCGATTGTGGGGAGTGACCTATAAATATGCAGCAGAAAAAGGAGAATACAGACCCGGAAAATCAACGATAATTACAGGTGCCATTGTCCACAAAGTATCGTTCCAAGAGGGTTAAATTATTATTATCTTCCGGCCTTTGTTAGGGTTAAGTGTGTACTTTAGATCTGTACCTTCACATGGCAATAACCTTTTATCTTGGATATGTCTCAGTGAAGTGTGGATTCGGCTTCCAACAGGATCAGTGGGATACTGAAGATTTTCACCAATACCACTCCGAGATCTCCGTGAATAGCAACATGGACCTGCAGCGCGGATGTTCATATCTCAGGCTAGGCCTGAGCAGGGCTGGACTGGGAAACTAAGAGCAGTCCTTTCAAAAAAGCTCTATCCAATCCCACTCACTTTCTCTCCTAGCCCAATCTCTCTCTTTCCATCCATCTATTACCCCCTCAGACGTTTTCTTCGCCATAGTAATTACACATGAGCATTCTGCTCCCACATAAACTCCACGCAAAATTTTGTTAGCTTACTAGTCTCCCTATTGTTGAGTAAATACCAACAAATTGAAGGTAGAGAAATAAGTTTATTCCTGGAAATGAAGCACTCCCTGCATACAGCTCCGGTAGCAGACAGAAAAGCCAGTAACTCCACACAATACAGTTAGGCATGTAGTATCATAGTAACCAACTGGAGATGGTCTCGAGTGATGCACAATCAAACAATAATATCACTCGAGGCCAAACTGAATAAAAACAAAGGCACGAGTTGGCGCGAGTCCATGCGATGAACAAACGAGGGAGACCTCGTATCAAGCATGCTCTCGCGCTGACTCGCGCACAACACAACACACCTTTCCCCCTTAAAGAGAAAGAAAAAAAAAAAAAAACAGTGAATTACATTTTTCTGGTAATGAAAGTGACAAAATCAGACAACCACTTTGGTTGCTTAGTGACTCTTTTAGGTAAGGAAACATTATTCTGAACAGTAACATCTTGGTTGATGACACTCATATCTGAACAGGCAGCTACATTTGGAACAGTATCCTGGTTGGAAAGGCTACTATTAGAACAACAAGGTGAAACGTCTGCAGTACAAGAATCCTCATCCAAAAAGGAGAAATCAGGATGTTCAGAAATAACCTCCTTACGGTAGACATCTTTGTCGGCCTTGAGGACAGCAATTCTACTCAGATTCCAAACTTTATTATTGGATAATCTCACAGAGTTTTTCAAAACTTCTGAAACTTTAAAAGGCCCCATAAATGAACTTTCACCTTTCTTAACCTTCCATGGCTTTTTGACCTTTACCATCATGCCCACTTCTATCTTGGGATCTTTTCTTGACCCGCATTTCTCATCAAAGTATACTTTGTTTGAACAATGGGTGCGAATGAGATTTTCCTTGACCACACCCAAATCTACATTGGAAGGAGTGGATTTCACCAACCACGAGGGATTCACCTTTGTCCTAGGTACTCTACCTCTCATGATCTCAAAAGGAGAATATCCAGTCATTGAGTTTGTGGTTGTTCTGTACATCCACACCTTCTTAAAAATCTCTACTTCCCATGTCTTGTCCTCATTACTAGTGATCTGTATGGCCCCTTTCAGAACCCTATTGAATCTCTCTATAACCCCATTCCCACTGGGATTGTATAAGGAAGTAGTGGAGTGAACAATGCCAAGTCTTGAAAAATAGTCATTAGCTTTCTTGGAGATAAATTGTACACCATTGTCCGATATTATCTTTACAGGTAGCCCTTCTTCAATAAAAACTCTATCTAGGAAACACAGGACAGAATCAGTATCTATCTTCTGGACAATTTTGATAATGGGCCATTTAGAAAAAATGTCAATAGCTGCTATGACATACTTGGATTCACAGCCAATGGGACCCATAATGTCTATGGCAATGGTTTCCCAGGGATTATTTGGGATGTTATGTGTACCCATATTGGGTCTCAAAGTAACTAAAGATTTATCAGAATTGGCACATATCACACAATTTCTGACCAGTCTTTCGATAAACATGTCCATCCCTGGCCACCAGAATAAATGTTTAACTTGTTGTTTGGTTCTAACCATGCCACTATGACCCTCATGACTCTGTAACGCTATAATTTTCCTTACACCTACTGGTGGAACGATGCGCTCACCTCTTTTAATGATGTCCCCACAACATGAAAGTTCCGACCTTACTTCCCAGAAGCTTCTCAATTCTGGACTCAAACACTTCTTTTCAGGCCACGTACTAACTATATATCTGGCAACATTTTTTAAGATATCATCACTCTCAAATTTCTCTTTCCACAAAGTCTGATCAATTGAAATGGGTCCCTCATCATGTATCATGGCAATCTGGAAATTGTCCCATTCATTATACAAATCTTCTTGAATAGGTAAAGGCATCCTGGACAAAAAGTCTGCAGAAACATTCTCTCTTCCTGGTAAGTATTGTATGTTATAAATAAAATCTTGTAAACGCATGGACATGCGTGCAATTCGTGCTGAAGCTCTTAACATACCTTCTGTAGTAAGTAACCGTACTAACGGTTTATGATCACTCCTAAGAGTGCATTCTTTACCCCAGACAAACACTCTGAAATGTTCTAACGCCCAGATGCACGCTAAAGTCTCTCTCTCTATTGTGGAATACTTTTCCTCTGCAGGAGTAAGTGCCCTTGAAGCATGTGCAATGATAACTTCCTTTCCCTCTTTATTTTTTTGTGAAAACACAGCTCCTAGACCCTTAGCGCTGGCATCGGTAGTAATAATGTTATCCAGAGAAGGATCAAAACAAGATAACGCACTTGCAGAACAGATTGCATTTTTTACATCACTGAACTCTTTCTCACATTCACTAGTCCATTCGAAAGTAACTCTATTTTTAATTAACTGTCTGATATTATATGTTCTGCACGAGAAGTCAGGTACATATCTAGCGTAGAACTCAACTAACCCTAAAAAGGATCTGACGTCATCTTTAGATAACGGGTGAGGAGCCGATTTAATAGCTTCTAAAAGTGAGGGTTTAGGTTTGATGCCCTCTGCGCACAATTCATGGCCTAGATAATTTACAGAATGAACACCAAACTTGCATTTCTCGTGCTTAATGGTAAGTCCATGTACATTAAGTGCATTCAAAACTTCCTCTAAAGCTATGATATGTTTGTCTTTATCATCATTGAACACCAAAATGTCGTCTTGAAAACAGATGGCATTTTTACAATCTTTCAAAATATCTTGCATGACCCTCTGGAAAATTGCTGCAGCGGATGCTAATCCAAAAGGCATCCTATTGAATCTGAAGCACCCAAATGGTGTAATGAATGCTGTTAAATCCTTACTCTTCTCATTAAGCTCAATCTGGTGATAAGCAGCAGATAGGTCAATTGTTGAAAAAATATTAGACCCCCCAACTACAGATAACATTTCAGAAATGCGAGGAAGGGGAAATTGATCTACAAGAATATTATTATTAAGATGGCGAAGGTCAATACATAATCTCACTTTGCCATTGGCTCGCCTGGCAACCACGATGGGCGAAACCCACTCAGAGGACTCAATTCTCTCTATTATTCCTCCTTCTACTAGAACATTCAATTCATTCTTAACTTCCTCTCTGACGGCAAAGGGAATATTACGAGCCTTATGTATTTTAGAACAAGCATTGTCCTTTAGACGGATCTCATGTTTAAAGCTGGTTAATCTTCCAATGTCTTTAGAAAAAACATTCGGAAATTTACTTAACATCAAAGAAGAAATACCATTTTGTTCATCAATTAACATCACTGGAGTAGGGCTATTTGGATCCAAAACCATGTCAAGCTTTCCACAATCAAACCAGCTAAGAACTGAAGGACCCTTCTTTGATACGTATAATTTTGCAATGCATTTTCTGTTCTTAAATCTAAAAACTAAGGTTCTGAATCCTAAGATATCTATTCTTCCCCCGGAATATCCTTCAGGATTTATGTCACTCTCTTCCAAATGACTACTAAGTCTAGGTACAAATAATTTTTCCCAGACAGATTCACACACTATGGAATAGGGTGATCCAGAATCTGCATACATGTTAATCTTTACACCTCCAATAACCATGTTGCACAATGGCTTTTTCTTTATGGAATGGTCATTTACATTTAGAACAGCAGTATCTTTTATGTTCAAAACAAACAAACAATCATTGGATTCATCTGTAAAATCATCCTCTTCACTATTCTCATTCAACTCAATACACTTGACTTTTTGATTTACATTACCTCTTCTGCAAGCAGAAGTGAAATGTCCCTTTAACCCACATTTTGAACATTTTTGTTTCAAACCAGGACAAGTTTTATCATTTGCTAAATGTGACTTGCTGTTACATCTAAAACACCTCAGATTGCTTCTTGAAATTTCAACATTAGGTTTGGAAGAAAATGTTTGCTTCTTTTTGAAAGCATCCCTATTATTACTGTCATACTTTTGGTTGATTTTGGCAACAATATTTTTACCCATGGAAATTTCCTTCCCTTTAACTTGCAGTGCACTTCTACAGGAAAGTTCAGCTTTTCTGACAATAGACAAAACAAAATCTAAATTCTCATCCCCATTAATCCAAAGTCTCTCCTGTATAGTTTCATTTTTAGAGTGCATGACTACTTGGTCCCTAATAAAATCTTCTTGTAGGTTACCAAATTTACAATCTAAAGCTAATGTTTTTAGAGATGAAACAAAATTATCCACAGTTTCTTCACTTAATTGTTTTCTCTGAAAAAACTTAAACCTCGAAATACCTATGCACACTTTAGGAGAACAGTACTTGTCAAAATCATATACTGCCTTGTCAAATACATTCATGTCACCACTTGCTTGTGAGATAGGAAGTTGATTGAAGGCTTTTAATCCTTCTGGTCCTAAACTGTGTAAGAAAATGCCTTTCTTTTCTGGAGCTTTCATTTTTCCATTTGCATCTAAAGTCTCAATGTAGTTTAAAAAATAGGATTTCCATTCAATCCATGGCATACAAGGAGAACTACCAGCTGACCAATAACTTTGTGGAGGTGAAAGTGTATATCCCTGAGCACACATTGTAACAGAAATAAGTAAATAAATAGAATACTTTGCTCTGAATATTAATGGCAAAAACAATACCAAAATAGTCTTATTTAAAAAATTAAAAATTAGAATTGCAGAGAAGAACAGTTACATAGGAGAACAGAAAATAAAAAAATTCTGTGTTCATATATCACCATCCATCTGCTTCTCTGTTTTTCAAATCTTAATACCATCCATCTGTTGTTGTGTCCTTGAGGTTTTTCCCTTCGTTATTTGAATAGATCTCTTCGTTTTTTAAGTAAGGCGATGAAAATAAAGTCACCTTGTTAGTTTCAACAAAGATTGTAAGCCAATAGAGAGCGGCGTCTTTAATTTCCGTAAGAATTGCAATAACAGGCTCCGTTTATCCAATCAGCCACAGCGCATTCCGTTTGATGAACAGCCAATACGCGTACAGGAGGGATTTAGCCAACGTGATCAAAGAAAAGAAACGCGCACCTCCTTACGCGAGTGAAATAAAATCGGCTTTTTTAATGGAAAATTCGTTCATCAAGCCGTTCGAGAATTCAGCTCTTCAGGAGACTGTGCACCGCTTCCCATGTAAGTTGAAGTGTGAATGAAAGCGTTTAAATGTTTTTTTTAAATTTTTTTTCAGAAATTAGAGAATAAAAAAAATTTAAAAGTATCAAAATGGACAGGAAGTGCTTCCTTCAAAAACAGGTTCAATGTTCCTCGCTCGTCGCCAAGTTTGTTGAGTAAATACCAACAAATTGAAGGTAGAGAAATAAGTTTATTCCTGGAAATGAAGCACTCCCTGCATACAGCTCCGGTAGCAGACAGAAAAGCCAGTAACTCCACACAATACAGTTAGGCATGTAGTATCATAGTAACCAACTGGAGATGGTCTCGAGTGATGCACAATCAAACAATAATATCACTCGAGGCCAAACTGAATAAAAACAAAGGCACGAGTTGGCGCGAGTCCATGCGATGAACAAACGAGGGAGACCTCGTATCAAGCATGCTCTCGCGCTGACTCGCGCACAACACAACACCTATCCCTCCAATATGGTCCCCAGTGTCCACCACCAATCACATAAAAGGATACAACACCCTATCCACTACCTGTTTTTTTGTTTCTGCACAACTCTGAGTGCTGTTTCCTGTGTTCAGGTGAGTGGGGGGGGGCTGCGGTCCTGCTCCTCGAGTCCTGCTTTAGTGGACTCCCAGAGTGAGCTGTGTTTTATCTCTTCGTTCTCACACTGTGAGCTCCTACCACGTCCAGCTCTAGTGGACTCAGCAGGTTTTTGGTGTCAATAGGCATCAGTTGCTACCTTTTCTGCGCCTTTTTTTAATTTCAGTTCTTGGGGTTCGGTGGAATGCCCGGGCTCTTGTGTGGAATCCCTCCGCCCGTTGTGCTTCACCTGTCTCATTCCGCCGGGTCTCGGCTGCGGTCTGGTTGAGGTTGGAGTTGCATGTTGGCTTGTAGGGCGCGTGGCTATGTGCTGTCTCCTTTCTGGTTTGCGCGTTGTTACGGCTCAAATAACTTTGTCTATTGCTGAGCCGTTGTGTGCATGCTGGGAGTGTGCAGGAGACTATCCTGAGACATTATGGAGGTTATGATGGCATTAGGACACTTTTTAAGCATGCTGGCTTGCTGTAGTGTTTTTTTCCTACATTTCTGTCATAGATGGTATGGAGGAAGGTGCTGCCTTGATTTCTTGACACGGTGGGGAGTCATCTGGCTCTGCTGGCACGATTCCTTCGCTCGCTGTAATTCAACAAATGATACAGTCTGCCATGGCTGCAGCTTTTCATGATAGGGAAGCTGTTCCTCCTTGTAAGAAAGCTAAATGAAACCCTGATTCCTTCCAGGACTTTGATGGTGAGGAGGATGTGGAGCTTAAGGGTAGTTTTGTGCAGGGGTCAGGTCTTAAGGACGTCCATCAGCATAATTGTTCCAACCTGTTGTTTCCTGAGTCTGGTGTTGATATGGAGGACACATTTGTTTTCACAGTACCAGAAGAAGGATACGGAGTTGTTGCCTCTCCACTCCTCTATCTTGAAAGTTTGGGAGTCTGAGTGGAAAGATGTTAATAGGAATAATTTTCCCAGGTTAGGAATAATTTCCCCCGGTTTTTGGCCAAGAGATACCCCTTTCAGGACTTTGCTGTTAAGTATCTGGCCTCAGTGAAGGGGGATTCTTTTATGGCTGGCATGGCTTCTCAAGGTGCAGGGCCGGCTCTATGGCTGTGTAATTGGTGCCACAGTACCGGGCGCTGACGGGGTGGGGGCGCCATGTTCATTCTTTTAAAAGCACATGAGATCACTTCCTTGTCCCAACAATTTTAAAGCATCAAAAGAAATGTTAAGATAAGCCTGATGAATAACGTTCTTCCTGGAGAGAGACCGAAGCTTTGTCTGATAGTGGAATTATTGACTAATCGTAGCGCAGAGGGTTAATATGCCTGCTGAAATGAATGTGTCCCATTAAGATCACAAAATGCACATACTATAAATAGGTCTACAGGTTATCACTTTTGTCATAGAGATTCTTTAATTGCTTGCAGTTTATAAGCTAAAATCCCAATACAGAGCAGTGAGATATTAACTGTCACCAAAGAGCTGCATGCAAACTGCAAGGGAAATATTAGAGCTACAGTGTTTTTTTGTTTAGTCCTTCTTTATTCTGATATTGCAAAAAGGGTTCATTTGGGTAACAATCAATTCTTAATATTAAAGAAAACCCCTAACAATGGTGTTACATTTTCAATTCTGAATGTCTGCTTTTCCAGATCAAGGGCTCTTAAACTTTACTGTCTATCTGTATGGCTGACATGTGACTCCTACACCTTGCTGTCTTCTGAATTATGTACCATTTCCAATACACTGATTTACACACTTATGATTGCCTCCATGCAATGTATGTGTGATGTAAAGTTTTCTGACACCTTAAACTGGCTTGAGAGGCGCTATACAACTAAATTAATCTAAGAGACTGTGGTTATGGAGACCTTGGGGGGCATTGTCAAATGGTGATAGTGAGGGAATCTGTGGCAAGATCGTCATGGGGTGGGCACCAACAAACATTGTCGCACAGGGCGCCACCAGTACAAAAGCCAGCCCGGTCAAGGTGCTATTATTTCTGAGGATGCTTCCCCAACTGACCACGTAGATAAGAAGGTTGATGCAGCAGTGAAATGTATTTTTGCTGCTGACAATTTTTCTATTCAGGCTGCTACTTATTCCTCTAATGCCATCCAGTCGTTGTTGAAAGACTTCCAGTCATTGGCTGAGTTTTTGGACCAGGGCAAGGACGTTTCTCCCACTCTTGCCCTGATGGAGCAGCAGGTACTGCTCCTTTCTGACATTTCTTTTGATTCCTTGGGAGCAGCGGCATCTACAGCTGGGTCTTTTGTTGCGGCTCATCACCAGTTGTGGTTACGTTCTTGGAAGGCCGAGGTGGCTAACAAGGGTTTTCTCATGACAATCCCTTTTTCTGGTGTTAAGCTTTTTGGTGCTCCCTTGGAGGATATGGTCAAGAAACTGGCAGAGGATCATGAACTTTTGGCTCCAGGGTAGATGGCTCGTTCCCGATTTTTTGGGGCTCATCAGACCTTTGGTCCTGCTCGTAAGTGGAGGGTTTCTCAGCCCTTTCAAGGAAGGGAGTGTGGCCAGGGTGTTCCTTCCTCTGACAAGTCCCGGTTCCCTGACGCTTTTTCCTCCTCTTCTGCACCCTTTAAACCCTGACTGGGTTGCTCCAGGCATGGGTCCTGTGGGTGGGTCACCTGTATCTATTTGTGGACAACTGAATGTGGACTGTTTTGAATCAATGGGTCCTACAGGTGGTGTCGGAAGGTTTTTGCATTGGGCTTGTCCAGGCACCCCCAGACTGTTATCAGTCACTTCTTGCCCCAGGGACGTTTTAAAGAAGGAATCTGTATTGGAGAGTGTCCGTTGTCTTGTGGAGAAATGTGCTGTCGTTCCGGTGCCCGTGGATCAGTGGGGACTAGGAGTGTACTCTATTCTCTTCCTGGTGGAGAAGCATACGGGGGACCTCAGTGTTGGCTCTGGAAGGGTTGAATTGGTTAATTTCTCCGTTCAAGTTCAAGATGTTGTCTCTGCAGGTGATCCTGCCTCTGATCAATCAGGGGGATTTTCTGGCTTCCCTGGACCTGCAGGATTCTTATCTTTAAGTCCCTGTCCACCTGGACTCTCAGAGGTTTCTCCCCTTCTTTGTATTGGGCAGTCATTTTCAGTTCAAGGTATTTCCCTTTGACCTGTGTTCTTCCCCTTGTGTCTTTACTAAGGTTCTGGCCCCTCTGATTGGGCATTTACTTGGGAGGGGGATTAAGGTATTTTCTTCCCTGGATGATTTGGTTATTTCTGCTTCTTCTTTCTCTACGGTGGAGCTCCATGTCCAGGAGGTTTGCTAGGTCCTGGAGGGTCACGGATTTCTGGTGAATCAGAATTAGTCCTGCCTGGTTCCTTCTCATGATCTGATGTACATTGGAGCTCTATTCAGGACTCCATTGGGATTGGTGATCCTGCCTCATGCCCGGAAATTGAATTGACTCTGATGTCGGAGATTCAGTCCGTGTTGTCAGGGACTTGCCCTCCTGTGAGACTTCTATTGCGGGTCCAGGGTCTGATTTCCGCCTCCTTGTTGGTGGTTCCTTGGGCTCGGCTCCGTATGTATCCTGTGGTGAACCATATTTAGAAATATAGTTAGAAAACACTGGTCCATTCTCAACACTGGTTCTGACACCTTCCCGCCCCCTTTGTTTGCTTTTAAACGGGGTCCTAACCGTCGGCACCCTTTGGGACCTACTGGCAGTGGAGGGACACCATCCTTGCGGTACGTGTGCCGCCTGCCCTCAGACTTGTAGATCAGTGAGCATAGATATTGGGACCAATCGTCCTTGGCAACAGAGGAGATTTACCAACTGTAACAGCGAAAGATTGATATATCTGATAACATGCCCTTGCCAACTAAAGTATGTTGGCATGACAACAAGAAAAATCAAACTTCGAATTTCTGAACATAAGAGTACAATTCGATGCAAGAAACAGGCCACCCGGCTTACGAGTCACTTTCTGGAGGCAGGTCACGGACCCACAGAATTTACATGGACCGTGGTGGAACAACCTTTCATCCCTGACCACGTAGTCGACATTAGCAAATATTTATTCACCAAGGAACAGAAGTGGGTGTACAGACTCAACACTGACAAGGAAGGCTTAAACGAAGACATCCCGTGGATGTCATTATGATTTTGTCATGATATGTATATTTTTTTGTTTCTCCAAATTGTGGTACCTCTCTGCAATTGAGGAGACAAAGGTATAGGTGCCCTCAGACACCAGGGCTCGCCTTATATTCGGCCAGTTTAATTTTATGGACAGGGCGGTGATTGCCCAATAACTTCATCTGTTTGCGCGTTATCAGACCTGCTACATGCACTTTGTTATGAAGCATCCTCAGTTGATCCTGGTCCGTCAATGTGACTACACACCCAGTAAAACTGCAACTCCCATGAATCATGACAATCATGTGATCCTTGTGTACCCAAACTGAGGAGTTTTAAAGATTCCACCATATTCTAAAAAAGCGGGCGCCGACGCTTGATAAATATGAGCACGACCTACCATTGTGTGCTTCTATCCTTCAAAGCCGTTTGGCGACTCTGATGGTTGTGAAACACCGTGGGTTATTGGCTCATTTGGTGTGATCTTTTCGTAGTGGTAAATAATTGATGCAAGACTACAACTCCCATCTTTTTCAACAACACACGTGACTTTATGCACTACAATTGAGTAAACACTACACTTCCCACTGTTCTTCACGAGCACACGTGATCCCATACCCGTACGTGATTCACGGGCTGACGCTTGTTCTAAAAATAAAAATGGCGCCGAGATCCGACCGGTCACCTCCTCGAGTCGGCTCAGAGGGATGCCAGGAGTACCGACGGAGAGGTGAGCCAGCGGGTTTTCGTGACTTTATTTTGTGCTGGGCGGGTCGGAATACTGGTTTGCTTTTCAGTCACAGTGAGCGCGCCAGTGTTACCGTTGATTTGATCTAGGCGGTAGCGATTGTTCCCCTGTTTCTATTTGACCCCGCTTGTAGACGCGTGTGACCTAATACTACTGCTAACAGTATACTCTGTTTGAATTGAAATGTTTTTTTGCCAGTTGTGAGACATAGAAGCATTGTAGACATTTACAAAACCAGCATTTAATGAATCACACAGTGTTTTTCTTTTCTTTTTAATGACATGTTCTTATGAATTTTGAAACTTGATTACAAATTCAAAATAAATGTTTTGCTAATTAAATGGCTTGGTCACGCAGTACTTATGGGCTGTGTGGGTTCTAATTTGGATTGAAAGTATCCTGGCTAGCCACCTTGTTCTGTTTTGCAATATATCCTCTGCCAGGCGTGTTGGTGAATTTGGGGCTTTCTTACAATCTGCTCCTTTTTTGAGGATTTTGGAGAATAGGGTGATCTTGCCGGCTCTTCCTACTTTTCTACCTAAGGTGGATTCTTTATTTCATCGGTCAGCAGTGGTGATCCTCCCTGTTTTCTTTCCTGTTCCTTCATCAGCGGAGGAGTCTCTGTTGCACCTTTTGAATGTGAAGCATGCCTTGTTGATTTACTTGTCTCGCACAGCTTCGCCCTTTTTAATGTGGACAATCTTTGTCATTTTTGATGTGGCACAGCAGGTCCTGAGACCGTCTCTTTCCTCTCTCAGTCGCTGGATTAAGGAGTCTATCCTGTTAGCAAATGATGTCCAGCCTGTGGTTCCCTCCCAGCCTATTCTGGGGCGTTCTACTTGTTCTGTTGCTGTTCCATGGAGGATATATGCAGCCACTCGGTCTTCCCCTCATGCCTTCATGACTCATTACCGGCCTGAGGTTCTGGACTCTGTGGTTTCTTGAGATGTGTGTCTGTCTCACTTGTTTTTCATTAAACATTTTTGTACTGACTTACATTTGTGGGCTGTGTTTACATATCCATGAAGCTGATGTTGATTTGGTATCTGCTCATGTGTAATTACTGTGGAGAGGAAGAGGGACGAGGAGCTGATGCCCCTGGTATTTACCTGTAATCTTCATTACTCTGAGCTCTGGTCTTCCTCGCCACAGTATAGTTTCCCTTCCCTCCCAGCCCTCTGTTGTGGCTTCTTGTCTATGGTTTTGGCTTACAGGTTCTGGATAGGGTGTTGTATCCTTTTATGTGATTGGTGGTGGACACTGGGGGCCATGTTGGAGGTATAGGGCGATTAGTAGGCTAACAAAATTTTGCTTGGAGTTTCTGTGGGAGCAGAATGCTTATGTGTAATTACTGTGGCGAGGAAGACCAGGACTCAGAGTAATGACGATTACCGTAAGTAACTGGGGCATTATCTCTCCCTCTAATATCACTTTCTCTCTAACTGCCCCTCTCTCTCTGTTTCTTGAAGCCTCCTAGTCCCTGTTATGATTAACATCAGAGAGCTGAGGTAAGTGACAGAGGTACTAGGAGGAGGGCCCTCAACTTTCAAAACCAGCCGCCAAGGGCTCTAATCCTCTGGGGAAATGGCCAGCAGAATTAAAGGCCTGTCTGGCCCTCGCCTGAGAATCCTCTTGGTATGCAGCATAGATCTTGTAAGGCTTGCGGTTATTCCTGCGAGATCTTGCAAGACTAGTAATGGCTCCCATTGGATCTTGTGAAGCTTGCAGGGACTCACAGAGTTTGTGTTTTTCATTCCCAAATGTGGCATTGGTAACTCCACTGTAGTTGGTTAGTTTGTTTCCAACTGGTCACGCTTGCCAAGCCCTGACTAGGTCTCTGATGAAACTTCTGTTCTTCATGGGGCTTTCAGGAGAACTGCAGGGTGTACATGCTGTTGGGGTAGTTGAGGTTACAGAATCCCTGACCCTCATATCAGAGTAGAGACAATTAACCTAACCTGGAGCCAAGAGAAGCTTATTATATATATATATATATATATATATATATATATATATATATATATATATATATATTTTTTTTTTTTCAGTGAATATATATATATATATATATATATATATATATATATATATATATATATATATATATATATATATATATATATATATATATATATATATTCACTGAAAAAACCATAGGTTATAGACCATATATAGTTAGGAATTAGCATTTACAAAACCTTGAAAATTCACTGAAAAAACCATAGGTTATAGACCATATATAGTTAGGAATTAGCATTTAAAAAACCTTATTTTACTCACACAAAACCATTGAAATTCCATATATAGTTAGTTGCACTAACTATATATTGCGCACCCGCAATCCACTGCTGATCATGTCACATATTACATCATTCATGACATGGTCAGTGACATCACTGATGACATCACTGATGACATCTCAAATGACATCACTGATGACATCACTGATGACAACATCCAGTGACTGTATTTTTCTGTAAAGTTAAAATATGTCTTGAGTGGATGTATAAGTGTCTGGATGAAGGATTTAGTAGGTGCATGACTGACTGTATGAGTGAGTGATTAAATGTGTCTCACTGAATGCATGGGTTAGTGACTAAACTGTCTTAATTTGTGCATCATTATGTCTGTTGTTCTGTAAACTGCTGCATGTGTTGATCATTAGCTATACGAGAGGCTATATGTGTTATTAATTGGTTGCCCAAGTATTTCTATGGGAGATTGAGTTTGTGTGGGGGTAGCTGGAAGGTGTGAGACTCTATGCATAGATGTGTGAGCAGTTTATTCACTAGGTGTATGAGTTCAAGAGTGCATGTGGAAACAGCTACATGGGCAGTTGACTGTGTGCATGAGTGTATTGATGAGTGAATGGATATCTCAATGCTACATGTCATAGTAAGTACATATGTAAAACACAGTACATGTGAGAGTTGGCATATATAAATAACTGTGCATGAGAGCCACTGAATGAGTGAGTGGTTGTATCGATCATTGTGAACTTGTATCAGGGATTGTATAAGAGAGTAAATATGTGTTAGTATATGTTTCAATAAGTAAGGTGTGTTTAACTGTATAGTTGAAGAAATGGAGGTGAGATTGTTTCTTTGCATAACTGACTGGGTGTGTGAGTAACTCCATGGATGAGTGGCAGTGTGTGAGTGTCTGTATACACTGAGTGTATCTAAGGTTATATTAGAGTCTGAAGAGGTTTATCGTATTAGCACAAGAATGATGTCAAATGAGATGTCATCAGTGATGTCATCAGTGATGTCATTTGAGATGTCATCAGTGATGTCATCAGTGATGTCACTGACCATGTCATGAATGATGTAATATGTGACATGATCAGCAGTGGATTGCGGGTGCGCAATATATAGTTAGTGCAACTAACTATATATGGAATTTCAATGGTTTTGTGTGAGTAAAATAAGGTTTTTTAAATGCTAATTCCTAACTATATATGGTCTATAACCTATGGTTTTTTCAGTGAATTTTCAAGGTTTTGTAAATGCTAATTCCTAACTATATATGGTCTATAACCTATGGTTTTTTCAGTGAATTTCAATGGTTTTTTAATAGCAAATATCATAAGCTGTCGAATGTCAAGTACGTGGTAAGTAAAAACATTTTCGTGTTTATGCACACTGATCTGCTTTGAATGCTGCCCCCCACCCCTCATTTCTATTAGGAGTACTCTCTCTTTGCAGATAGTGAAGGGTAGTTAACGCAGCCCTTTGCCCCCTTTGTAATCCGTCGTGCCTGCTTCTCTCTCCATTTGATTGATTGTTCTCTTTGGTTCATTCTCTATTTACAAACAAGCACAGAGTCGCAATACTCTGTTTAGTCTTTGCAGATAGCGAAAAATCGTGTAAAAAAACAAAAGGAATCGAGCAAAATCAGTAGGCCACTAATGGGATCTCTTTTTGACCTCGCTAAAATAGAAACATTAGGAACAACCTGTTGAAAATAGCAATGCGTATGTACATAAGGGGCGTTCATTTGTGTTCACAGTACCCCTTGTTGATTGTTTCAATCGAGCATTGAATTGTTCGAAGTTAATTCTCTTAAGGATCTTCTCTACCTGCAAACGAGGAAGAATAGGAATATTCTCTCTCCCTTTGCAGATAGTGAAGGGTAGGTAACGCAAGCCTTTAACACGTCGTACCTATTTCATTCCTCATTGATTGATTGATTGTCCGAACATTGACTGTTTGGGAATTAGTTCTTTTTGGAGGTATTCCCTGTTTGCAAATAAACGTAGGAAAATATTTGCAAGTAGTGAAAGGGTACGTAATGCGGACCTTTCTCCCCCGTTGTAATCTGTCATGCCTATCTACTCCCCACTGATTGATGCACCTTTTTCACCCGGACCATTTACTAGAGATACGTCATCTGGCCCGACCAGAGAGCACCCCTAGTGAAAAGGACATATGCAATAATAACGAAGTGATCACTGTATCCTGTTAACAGAAACTTTACCATGAAACAACCTGGAAAGAAAAAAATAGGAAAACGAAAATCAGTAGGCCACTGATGAACATGAACTTTTATTAAACAACGAACAAAGAAACGATAACATAACGTAATGATAAAACCTATTAATGTCCTAGAAACAAGAAAACGTTAAAATATGCCAGTGGTGAGAGACCAGAAAAACAGTAAGAGAAACCAAATCACCCCTCGCTGTCCCACCGCCTGCCACGCCAAAAAAATCGATAGACTAGGGAAAATGCAAGTCAGTAGAACATCCGCCCCCACTCTGGAAACTTCCAAGGTGGGGCAGGGTTCCGGCTACGCCCAGCCGGGAGCAGCCCATATAAGGCAGGTCCTGCTGCCACGCCTCGGCCAGGAGATCCTAACGTAGGGTGTAGCCGGAGGAGAGGCCGAGGCCAGCGGGACCCGGCCAGGGGATTGCCTTTACAACGCTGAACAGTTGCAGGGGGGGGGAATGTCTCCTCGACCCTCCCCTCTCTCTCCCAGTCCGGCCGCGGTGGCCCTTGAGAGTTGCAGGTAGTCCCGCCACATGCTCTTCCGGTCCGGCCACCAACAGTCGGGGGGCCGAGGCCGACGGGATCCGGCTGCAGCCGATAAACCAAGAAACCCGTTCATGGGGCCAGAGCCAGGGCGTCCGGCCGACATCCACCGGAAGCCCGGCCCGAAGACGGACGGGACACTTCTTTCTTTTATAATGGCTGCGACAACACTGGGGGGGGATGTCTTGCACATGCCTCCGACCCCCCCCCCCCCTCGTCCTCATCGCCTGGTCCGGCCATAACAAATCTCAAGCGAGACGCCGTGGGGTGCACTGGGAGGGAGAGACGGTGCGAACAGGCCTCTCCTGCCTCCCCAGGTGGAGGCTTCCCAGCTGCACCCTCAGCGCTCCAGGCGCCCGGAAAAGGGTTCTTCCACTGTGGCCATGCTGCAACGTCTCGCCCGGCAGGGTGGAGCCCGTCCGCTCATGTGACCCCGCGATCGCCGGTAGCTGCCGAACTCTCAAAATGGCGGTCGACCTGGCAAGAGCGGGCCCAGCATAAAGAAATGGCCCGGTCACTGGTTGACTCCACCACCGTAGTCCTCCACGACCTTGAAAATTCTAGAGGAGCCGCGGGAGTCTCCGACCCCCGATGGGGAATGACTGCCATGATCGCCCATGGAGTGACGAAACTGTATCCGCGGGACGTCGGCGCTCCCATGCTGGCGCCAGCCTCACTTTGAATTACTAGAATCCTGCAGACCTCACTTCCGGTGAAAGCACAGTGTGACCCGGTAGGAAAAATTATTGCACCCCCTCCCCTTTTTGACTGATAGTTCAAACCACCGATCCTTTCCTTTGCCCTTTTAACGGAACTTTGGACTGCCTCCCCCTCTTTTACATTTTCTAGAGAAAACAAAACATTAACCACTACATTAGCATAGCAGTTGACACCAGAACTGTTTTCAAATTGAAAACCAACAACATCTTCAACAGAATCCTTTTTGTTTCTGCTGTGACCCTGCTACAGCACATGCATTGTCCCCAGCAGTAATTCTGCAATGCCGGTAAGAATAGCTGTGGTGCCTACTGGACTCACTCACCCCCGCGGCGCCCCACGCCGTTTTTTGCTGGGCGGCAACTTACTAGACATCACTTTCGTGCCATCTAGATTTCAGCGCGTTCTGCTGCCTTGGAACTATTCGCACAACAGACCGCTACTGACAAGAATATTTCATTATTGGTGCTGTCAATTTCAATAAATCTATTGGATAATTCAAAAGAAATTGCCACGGTCTCTTCGTTGTTTAAATGTTTTTACTGTTTTTGTTTTCTTGTATATATTTATATGTTATTAAAGTTTTATATTCCTACTACTTTGTTGGAGTGCTATATATTTTTAATGTGACACATAATTGTAAAAACTTTGATGTACAAAGAGTCATTCCTGGAATCTCCCGCTTCAGGCTCGGTCCCCTCCCCAATCACAATACAGGATGGTTTTCAGATAGTAGGAACACGTGTGGTGTGACGGATCTCATCGGGTGTGGGCCTTGATCTACTATAACTCCTTTGAAGAGGGGTGATTCTTTACAGCTGGGGCCATAAACTACATCTGCAGGGCTAGCTGATAGCCTGGACAATCGGACACAGAGAAAGAGGAGTGTCAGAGGGTGCGGTAGTGAATAGGGCGAAAGGGAGGTGTCGGGCGGGCACAGAGTGTGATTCTCAGGGAAGAGCAGCGCAGATGGGGGGAGGTTTATTGCCCATGCATAAGACAGAGAGCGGTGGTGACCAGTGCCTAGGGAAGATGCTTGCGTGGGTGAGGAGCCATGCTACGAATCGACAGCGTGCAGAGAGTGGGTCTGGTCAAGACATCTAAAATGGCTGCCGTGCACGACAAAAGTGTGGTATTTCAAAAAAGGCAAGATGGCGCAGACAATGTTTTTCAACACTTCCTCATTTCCTTCCAATCGAACGTTAACAGACGTTGGGGCATATTACCAAAGTTAAGCGATATTTATCGCTAACGATGCTTACCAACCAATTTTTTACCACTAAGCATCGTCAGAAATTATCGAAGATAAACCTTGCTATTATCAAGGTTTATCGCAAATGCGATAATAAACGGCCGCAATGCATGAATATCGCTAAAAACTCAGCGATATTCATGCATTACCGAGCTAATGCGCTTAGCCATGTTATCCACCTCCCATTGGATAACATGGCTAAGAACTGCTCAGGGCAGGTGTTACTTTTTGGAGATATTCGCGCTTAGCGCGAATATCTCCAAAAGTTGGTAATAGGAGATAGATATCTTGCATGTTGTAATGCAAGTTATTGTGGTATATGGAACTCATACCATAATCTCTCAGGAAAGCAGAAACATCCTTTTGGGACCGCCTAAAAAGGCCTAGGGGGTGAGGAGTACTCTACTTTGCCCCCTTTTCACGTTCCGAACTATTTTATTTTACTCTCTTCTGTAATTACACAAAATAACAGCGATAAGATGCATCGGAGACACACAGTGAGAGAAAGGAGGCCGGAGATGAAGAAGAGATGTCAAATACACATTGGAGATAATATAGTGGCAGAAGGCAAGTAAATATGAGTAAACTTACCATGTAACATAAAAATGTTGCACTCTATACTATAAGTCTCATTTTATACTACAATCACTTCGCTACAACCTCATAAATTAAAAATAAAAATGAATAATGTCTCAAACAATTTTTGATTTCTAAATATAAATTTATTCTTCAGAATTTTCTAAATTTGAAAGAACTAGTAACATGTCCTCATCAGCAATGTCCTCATTAAAAGTCTCCAATGATGATTCTTGTAACTCTATGGTCTCCAAACACTCGATAAATTCGCCATCAAGAGATTGATCAAAAAAATCATTCAAGTCATCTCCTCCTTGTGACAATATTTCATTATTGGTGCTGTCAATTTCAATCAATGTAGTGGAATCATTCAAGTCATCTTCTCGTGACAATATTTCATTACTGGTGCTCTCAATTTCAATCAATGTAGTGGAATCATTCAAGTCATCTCCTCCTTGTGACAATATTTCATTATTGGTGCTGTCCATTTCAATCAATCTAATGGAATCATACAAGTCATCTCCTCCTTGTGACAATATTTCATTATTGGTGCTCTCAATTTCAATCAATGTAGTGGAATCATTCAAGTCATCTCCTTGTGACAATATTTCATTCTTGGTGCTGTCCATTTCAATCAATCTAATGGAATCATACAAGTCATGTCCTCCTTGTGACAATATTTCATTATTGGTGCTCTCAATTTCAATCAATGTAGTGGACAATTCAAAAGAAATTGCCACGGTCTCTTCATTGTGAGCCATTTTATTTTGAAATTGCTTGCTGTAAATTGCAGAAAAAAATAATCACTTTCATTTATCGTTTTTAGTAATACATAATATAAAACTAACTTCATCAAGTATTTAGTATAACAGAAGGACTGCAAATAAATAACAGAAAACATTTTTCAAATTATCTTCAAGTGTACAACATAGTTCCCCTTACAAATTAACAACTCACCTTTTTAAAAGTAGCAGAAGTGTTAGTACTGTGTAAATCAAACACCAGAAATTCACCACCAAAAATTCCTCACAAATGTACCTCAGACAGTAGTATCACAAAATGGCTGTGGTTTCCTCTCATTTGACATATATACATAACCAATTAACTTTCATCACACACAAATACAAAACCAAAGTAACATTTTAATTGGTTCTAAATTTCAACACTTTCAAATGTGTTTTCCCCATGCAATTTTCCATAGGACATTTACATACGTCTACAGCCTGAATGGCTGAACGGAATTACACCAAACTTGACAAAATGGTACATCAAACCTAAGAGGTCAGGAAGGATCTACTATGCCCCCTTATGGTCATTTCCCCCTTCGCTTTGGCCTCCTCTTGTCTCTCAATCCTACCGAGAGACAAGATGGCGGCCGCTACGGACTGTTTGGAATGTTGACAGACGCCGGAGAACCAATCAGCTTCGCAAAGCTCCGTAACGCGAAAAGTACGCGAAGCGGAGCGCTGTTACAGATATATATCTTTTTTTGAACGTTAATTTCTCAAAATCCACTGGAGCACATATATTGAGACCTAGCAAAGGCACATCGGGCTACCAGTCCCTAATATTTTGCCAAGTTTCGTGCAAATCCATTCAGCCGTTCGATTATTATTATTATTTTTTTTTTTTGCCCCGCGGAGCCCTTTTAAAACCTCCACATCAAACGTAGGGGGTCAGCGAGGATCTACTATTCCCCCTTATGGTCATTTGCCCCTTCGCTTTGGCCTCCTCTTGTCTCTCGATCCTACCGAGAGACAAGATGGCGGCCGCTACGGACTGTTTCGAATGTTGACAGACGCCGGAGAACCAATCAGCTTCGCTTCACAAAGCTCCGTTGCGCGAAAAGTCCGCGAACCAGAGCGCTGCCCGGTCCGCTGTTACAGATATATATCTTTTTTTAAACGTTAATTTCTCAAAATCCACTGTAGCACATATATTGAGACCTACAAAAGGCACATCGGGCTACCAGTCCCTACAATTTTGCCAAGTTTCATGCAAATCCATTCAGCCGTTCGGGCTAAAAGTGAGGCCAACCGCCCTATGGAAAACTCAATGTTAAAAACACGTTTTGGGACCCCCCTTTTTTCTCAGCCCCCCCTTGACGAACACCCCCCAAATTTTCAAGGGCTGCTCAGAAACAAAATGTTCCATTTTCCTGAAAATTTCAGCCAATTCCGTCCACAAACGCCAAAGTTATTAGACATAGAATTTTCAAAAATCCCATAGAGAAAAAATCCTAACTATATATACCTACTGGCGACCGCCAGTAGGTAATGTATATATATGTATATATATATATATATATATATATATATATATATATATATATATATATATATATATATATATATATATATATAGTTAGGATTTTTTCTCTATGGGTTTTTTGAAAATTCTATGTCTAATAACTTTGGCGTTTGTGGACGGAATTGGCTGAAATTTTCAGGAAAATGGCACATTTTGTTTCTGAGCAGCCCTTGAAAATTTGGGGGGGGTTCGTCCAGTGGGGGCCGAGAAAAAAGGGGGGTCCCAAAACGTGTTTTTAACATTGAGTTTTCCATAGGGCGGTTGGCCTCACTTTTAGCCCGAACGGCTGAATGGATTTGCACGAAACTTGGCAAAATTGTAGGGACTGGTAGCCCGATGTGCCTTTTGTAGGTCTCAATATATGTGCTCCAGTGGATTTTGAGAAATTAACGTTTAAAAAAAGATATATATCTGTAACAGCGGACCGGGCAGCGCACTGGTTCGCGGACTTTTCGCGCAACGGAGCTTTGTGAAGCGAAGCTGATTGGTTCTCCGGCGTCTGTCAACATTCCAAACAGTCCGTAGCGGCCGCCATCTTGTCTCTCGGTAGGATCGAGAGACAAGAGGAGGTCAAAACAAAGGGGGAAATAACTATAAGGGGGCATAGTAGATCCTCGCTGACCCCCTAGGTTTGATGTGGAGGTTTTAAAAGGGCCCCGCGGGGCAAAAAAAAAAAATAATAATAATAATTGAACGGCTGAATGGATTTGCACGAAACTTGGCAAAATATTAGGGACTGGTAGCCCGATGTGCCTTTGCTAGGTCTCAATATATGTGCTCCAGTGGATTTTGAGAAATTAACGTTAAAAAAAAGATATATATCTGTAACAGCGCTCCGCTTCGCGTAACGGAGGTTTGCGAAGCTGATTGGTCATTCTGTCACTGGGCTATAGTTGGGCTACATCTGGCTGATATTTGGGCTACATTTGTTTTTTTGTGTGTCTGGCGGCCATCTTTGGGCTACATTGGGCTACATTGGGCTTCATTGGGCTACATTCGGCTAATTAGCAAATAGCTCATCGCAAACTAGGAATGGTAAAGAATCGCTATTTATTCCTTAAAGTTCGCTATTTAGGAAATGCAAATAACTTTGATGATACATATGGCGGTTCATCTCTAACAAGATAAGAAGCATAGGGATACATTTATGATGACTGGCGCATCACCAGGGATGTGTTAGTCATTTTGTGCCGCTGTTCCGTCACCTATGGTGTGCTGCATTTACAATGCGGCGCATCATGGGGCAAAAACAGCACAGATGCGTGATGTATCTGTGCCGTAAAGGTGGCGCATTGCTGGAGTTGTATCGCAAGTGTGATGAAGCTCCAGCAAGGGTCGGGGGTGCCCCTGTCGCAGGGTTTCTGTTCTCACACAGAACTGTGGACAGAGGATTGGAACCTCGGCGAATGCATTGCTGGAGTTGTATCGCAAGTGTGATGAAGCTCCAGCAAGGGTCGGGGGTGCCCCTGTCGCAGGGTTTCTGTTCTCACACAGAACTGTGGACAGAGGATTGGAACCTCGGCGAATTAGGGTGTCCCAAAACTCACGTTAGTAATCAAAAACTCCTTAGCAAGCTAGGTACAGTGTCACATTGGATATAACAAACTCTCAATGTTTAGACAATCCAGAATATGAACTTATAGTACCTCAGGATACGTGGAACTCATGAACAGTCGGTCGTTATAGATTTCTTAGAAACCAGAACATGGAGTTAAGAAGAACAGATGTGTATTTGAAATGTTTATTTACTAATGCCGTCTTCTCAGGCGTAGTACCTTAGATAATAAAAGTACACATATTATCAGTAGCAAAATTACCAGCATAGTTACTAGTACATAAAAAGTGAATGGTGATAGTATGTTAACATGCTGTAAATGAATAAGAGTTAGCAACACTTATAAGCAGCCGCGGGCCGTGGAGGGAGTTACGGTGAGGCAGGGAGGCGGGGAGGGGGAGAAGCAGGGTGGAGAATACAAGTACACATATTATCAGTAGCAAAATTACCAGCATAGTTACTAGTACATAAAAAGCGAATGGTGACAGTATGTTAACATGCTGTAAATGAATAAGAGTTAGCAACACTTATAAGCAGCCGCGGGCCGTGGAGGGAGTTACGGTGGGGCAGGGAGGCGGGGAGGGGGAGGGGCAAGGTAGAGAGGGCTCCACCCTGCTTCTCCCCCTCCCCGCCTCCCTGCCCCATCGTAACTCCCTCCACGGCCCGCGGCTGCTTATATCTCACCCTCCCTAATACACATATTATATTATTTGCTAAGAAGGTCTCTTTGTGTTGGTTTAGGGCGTGCCCATACTTTAGTGTCTTAGATTTGAAGGAATCACATCAGCATACACCAGCTCTCTCTTCATGTGAACCGCATCAACTGTTGTGTATGTGTGTTCGGCAAAGCAATATAAAACCCGCCTCATGCCCAGAATTGGCAGAAGTT
The DNA here is from genome assembly GCF_964261635.1 of Lissotriton helveticus. Classification (NCBI taxonomy): domain Eukaryota; kingdom Metazoa; phylum Chordata; class Amphibia; order Caudata; family Salamandridae; genus Lissotriton; species Lissotriton helveticus. Next base: position 947,413,687 of record NC_136063.1, read on the forward strand.
GCACTTATGTTATGAGTATGAAGTCGTGGAGATCAGACCTCATAACAATTCTGTATCGTGTTGTTCTTGAAACTTTAGCACTCGCTGTACAGATATAGTTTAACAAGTAAAGCAGATAGTAGACCAATAACATATTATTCTCATGTAAACCACGATGAACTACTAGGTGGAAAGCTAAAGCAACAACTAAGTGTTGTGTGCAGAAGTTGCAAAAAAGGAAAAATGGCGTTTAAACCGGTAATGAGCCCATGCTAACTTAACACGGTGTAAAGATATCCAGGACCTAGATGACACCTCCTCATGATCCGGAAACGAACTGAATAAGATAATAGAAGTGCCATCTCATGAGAGCAGATTGCAAGTTTATATGTGGACGGTCCGCAAGGTAAAGCATTAAAAACTAGGAAAATTTAATGCTAAAGAAAAATAAAACAGCCAAGTACTTTATCGAGTCTTAAGCCAATAGGCAAGGTAAATAATAAAAACTTGACAAATAAGTCAATGAATTGTCAATGAAATGCTAGTACTCAGCATATCAAACATGAAAAAGGTCTATGACATAACTGTGTATGCAAAATAAGCTGCAACAGCCTCCAATAGGAAGTCACCGTCTTCATCCGAAAACAGTTCAGCCATCCAATTTAAAAGCGGAAAAGAACATACGTGCTCTCCCAGCACCGGATCCTCTATCACCATCAGAGGACAGCTCGGTGGGTTTTCAAGAAAGCTCTGTTCCAAGAAAGACTGTGCTGCCGCCAGTAAATTCCAGGGACCAAGTAGTCCATGCATCAATGCCACAGCCATAATCCTTTCGCCAGGACAAACCAACTCGTGAGTAATGATAGGAGTCATCAGCTGATTAAAGTCGACGTCAGGAGAAACCGGTCCGCAGAGACACAAATCAATGGCCCAATCGAAATCACAGGTCAGGCAGTGAAATACAGGCTGGACACAGGTGAAGTAGGAGAACCGAAAAGATAATCCATATGCCGTGCTTAATATCGCCAACGGCATTGTGCCATAATATTCTAGCATGCGATTGCGGAACAGTGTCAGCAGCTGCAGGGTCGGAGGTTGCATAGGAGGGACATCCATATTTAAAAATGTAAAAAAGCACAAGAGCGTCCGCTGGTAATGAAAGTAAAAATGCCAATCTACGAACCAGAGTGCAGAAAATACAATGAAAGGAAGCAGGGATGACTCCAAAGATTTTCTCAAATGAAGTCACGAGACCACTGGTAACAACTTTAAAAAAGTGTGCCAGGGACTTTGTGGAGGATGCGTTAAAGATAGTCGGAAACATGTTGCTGAAATTGAAAGGCAAATCTTAATTGAAAAGGGTGTGCACCTCTGTATGGGTGTTCGCTATGTGAAGTACGAAAGTTTCACGGGCCGAACTCAAGGCCACCTCTCTCTGAGACAAAAGAGCTCTTATTCTTGCCATGCCGTTGAAACGTGTCCCAAGGTTGGTATTTGTGGCCAGATTGAAAACTCCCTATGTTCATGTGTGGGAGGAAATAGAACATTTCTGCAGCAAATAACCCGTTCACTTACTGTTACGATAAAAGGAATACTTTTAATTAACTCAGAACAATCTTCATTATTGAGCATCAAATAACTACCATTTTCCAACAACTTGAACGTGGGGATGATAGCAGGAACTGGCGTGCCTTGCAACACGCAAGCCATATTTGGTCGGTGTTTGTTGCATGAACCGTGTAACTGTATGTGCCTACACATTAGTGAATGATCTGGCGTCTCAGTGCATTCCTCTCCATTCAGATAAACTTCTTGATCATCTTTGAAACATCTGTATGTGTATGGAAGCGACCAGACCTCATGAAGAAAAGCACTACCTAAAGGTTCATAACGACCTATTGGTATATATTTCATACAATTTGAAAACTTATATAAAGCAAAAGGCAGCGTTATTAAACCGTGGATAAGGCATGTTGCCAAAAAACCCGCAATCCTCTGCTGATGATGTCACTGAGCATGTCATGAATGATGTAATATGTGACATCATCAGCAGTGGATTACGGGTAATGGTATCTCTAGTTTACTCCCTTATAGCTGTGTTTCTTTTAACATAAGTGTCTGTTTCCTTCCCTTATACTTACTGTTTTTGGTTCGCTTCCGGTTCGCGTACCAGCGAGCGAACTAGGAAGCGAACTAAGAGAAATAGAGGTTGGCACAATTCCAAATATTGTACCAATTTTTTAATAACGGGGAGGTAGTTCTGAAAAGAACTTTTTTTTTTATTTTTCTGAACATTTTTTTACTGTTTTTGAATTTTTCGGAACAGTTTTATATTTTTTTGGGTTTTTCTTGGAGGGGGCAATGAAAACGATTCATTGTAAAGGGCTCAACAGGAGCAACAAAACAAAAAAAAGAAGTATTTATTATTTTGGGCGTTTCGGACAAACTTGCATATGATAGTCAATAGCTCTGTTGATCAGAGTGATGCTTTTTTCTCCGTAGGAAATGAATCCATCGCAAAATGCGCAGATGTGTTTTACATCACCAAATCTCATTTGTATATTTGGCACCATCTCCCTGCCCTCTGGTCCCGTTACTTCCGGTACAACAGATCTTCTGGCCATAATAGGGAGATTATCTAGGTCGTTCCGAAACTGTGCAGCGCTGTAGTTGTTAGGATGCCACCTAGTCATATGGCGATGCATTGTGTAGTTTCCGAAACTGTATTTTTTGTCGGTCCCTCTGGACAGTCTATCTTGACATATAAGGCAAGTTACGTATCTTGCATTTACTTTTTTCTGACCTTTGGGAATTTTAAAAAATTGCCAAATGAAGTTTTCTTTCCGGTGAGACGTCCTGGGCTGCTCAGGCAAAAACTGCCTCTCTTCGTGCTCGTCCTCCTGTTCCTCTTCTTCTTCTTCTTGTTGAATTAGAACTTGAGCAGGTGGTCCACTCTTCCTTGGATGTGGTGGAGGTGGTGGGGAAGCACCAGCTGAAGCTACTAAAGAAGCCATTGCTCAGTGATCACAAAGGGTCTTTCTCTCACAATGATGAAAGTCAGAGTGAGGAAAGAAGGAGGGATTTTCATCATTTGGGAAAAACAAGAGTTCTCAACCAATCAAAAGTGTTCATTTTAGATTATATGACCTAGTCTTACATCATTAGGAAACCAAAAGTGAAATGAACCAATGAAAAGTGTTATTACCAAGTCACATGACTTGCTGTGTTTACGTTAAGCGCTTTGCAGGGCCTCCCGGTTTGCTTCCAGAAACCTGCGCTTTGCGACTCGCTTCGCGTACCAGTTCGCTAACGTAGCACGTCATATGACGTATCACGCGACAACGTGAAACGTCATGCGGACGGGAGGCGTCACGATTTTGTTTTCTAACGCGGCACTTGCGGTAAAGAAACGTTTACCGGCTCGCGGTCTATTTCGCGGCATCAAGGTCAGCTAACGGGAAGCTTCCCGATTCGCGAAGCGGGAACGAAGAAAAAAAAATATTTAAAAAAAAAATTATTCATAAACATATAAAATATATTTTTGGATTTAAAGAAGAATACATTTTACAGCTACAGATATTAGCTGTTAAAAAACCAATGAAATTCACAGAAAAAACCATAGGTTATAGACCATATATAGTTAGGAATTAGCATTTACAAAACCTTGAAAATTCACTGAAAAAACCATAGGTTATAAACCATATATAGTTAGGAATTAGCATTTAGAAAACCTTATTTTACTCACACAAAACCATTGAAATTCCATATATAGTTAGTTGCACTAACTATATATCGCGCACCCGCAATCCACTGCTGATGATGTCACATATTACATCATTCATGACATGGTCAGTGACATCACTGATGACATCACTGATGACATCTCAAATGACATCACTGATGACATCACTGATGACGTCTCATTTGGCATCATTCTTGTGCTAATACGATAAACTTCTTCAGACTCTAATATAACCTTAGATACACTCAGTGTATACAGACACTCACACACTGCCACTCATCCATGGAGTTACTCACACACCCAGTCAGTCATGCAAAGAAACAATCTCACCTCCATTTCTTCAACTATACAGTTATACACACCTTACTTATTGAAACATATACTAACACATATTTACTCTCTTATACAATCCCTGATACAAGTTCACAATGATCGATACAACCACTCACTCAGTGGCTCTCATGCACAGTTATTTATATATGCCAACTCTCACATGTACTGTGTTTTACATATGTACTTACTATGACATGTAGCATTGAGATATCCATTCACTCATCAATACACTCATGCACACAGTCAACTGCCCATGTAGCTGTTTCCACATGCACTCTTGAACTCATACACCTAGTGAATAAACTGCTCACACATCTATGCACAGAGTCACACACCTTCCAGCCACCCCCACACAAACTCAATCTCCCATAGAAATACTTGGGCAACCAATTAATAACACATATAGCCTCTCGTATAGCTAATGATCAACACATGCAGCAGTTTACATCACAACAGACATAATGATGCACAAATTAAGACAGTTTAGTCACTAACCCGTGCATTCAGTAAGACGCATTTAATCACTCACTCATACAGTCAATCACGCACCTACTAAAACCTTCATTCAGACACTTATACATCCACTCATTCTTCAATATGTAAAACATATTTAAACTTTACAGAAACACATAATCACTGGATGTTGTCATCAGTGATGTCATCAGTGATGTCACTGACCATGTCATGAATGATGTAATATGTGACATCATCAGCAGTGGATTGCGGGTGCGCGATATATAGTTAGTGCAACTAACTATATATGGAATTTCAATGGTTTTGTGTGAGTAAAATAAGGTTTTCTAAATGCTAATTCCTAACTATATATGGTCTATAACCTATGGTTTTTTCAGTGAATATATATATATATATATATATATATATATATATATATATATATATATATATATATATATATATATATATATATATATATATAAAACCAATTGCCAGCCACTGGATCCAATCGGCACTATTTCGAGAAGTTGTTTAGTTTGTCCACGCACCTCAAAGTAAAGAAATTGTATTTGGTAAACAATGTAGTTTATTAATGAAAATATATTTTTGAAGCCAATTGTGCTTCAAAATTAACAGTCAATACATTTCATTTCATATTTACCATCTTTCTTGAGGTATTGCTCTTAGTTTCACGTTGTTGGGGAGAGGCGTCTAAAATATTCTAGGTTATATTTTTTTCTGTTTGCGAATAAAGGAATTCTGTTTGGACTACCATGCCTGCTTGCATTCATTCTTTGTCTTAAAATCGTCTTAATGTAAAACAGCTGCCATCTTCAACATGATTAACAGATAGGCGGGGGTACTTTATTGCCAGCATTAGGTTTATTGAACACATAACAGGTTTTCAAAGGGCTGTGGGACATTTAAAGTGTTCAGTTCTCAGATTGCAAGCGTTCCGCTACTAAGTGGCAAGTTTGGAACATAAGTGTTTTATATTCCTTCCACTCCATGATGCATTTTGTGAATAAAAGAGCTCTGTGCTAGGACCAAGCACATCTGTGCACATCTTCCTGAGTTATTAAAAAGGCAACGCCACACGTTTCTTTCGTGTAGATGGCCAGGCAGGACAGTTGTTTATAGCAGGCATGTTTTTATGGCTCCCCATAATTAGTACCAAGGGAAATCACTAATATCTGTGAGAGAAGAATAAGGGACGGTGCATCCTTTTTAACCCTATAAGTGACATTTATGGGAAAAAGAGAATTGACCATATGGAAAGAAGTATTACAATAAAGAAAATGGACAAAAACACCCTCAGGGATATTTGCTAATGTTTATATGAACAATTTCATTACATTAAGGGCTAATGAGAAATTGTACGCAAGCTTTTATGTAAAGTGCGCAATGCTGAAATTGGTGTCAATCCAATCTGCTTTGCCAGCCGACTCGCTACTCCACGCTAGAGCTTGCTTCACCGCAGGACTTATTATTTTTATTTATTATGATTATTTAAATATTTATAGAACATTCGATTGCCTTTTAAGGCTTTCTGGCACTCTGGAATGTACTGAAAAGGTGGAAGCCGGAAATCGGAAATAGAAATTACTGAGCCAACAGCCATGATTTAAAAATGCCTTGTCGTGTGATATTTTTATGGCTGCCAATATGTTTCTGGAATATGCAAGTGTGTGTGTTAGAGAGCGGGTGTGTGCGTCTGTATTGTGTATATACCCACATACATGCACACACAATTGACTAAACACAAGAAAACGGTAATCAGATTACAGCAAATTTAATTTTCATTCGAGTCACTACTTTTGATATCCTTGTTTTCGATTTCTTTCCATTGGCATTACTCTTGAATTGACTTTTAAACTGTAGCTGATTGTTTTCATTCTTCCTATGGAACTTCGATGCATATTATCAAGCAGGGCATTACAAATTATCGTCGTTTTAGCAGTAGACAACTGCCACTAAAGCGGCGATAATGGGCTTGCTAATATAGCCTTGTGAATTCCAATGGAAACCCATGTTCTGGTGTGAACATGGGCTTCTATTGGAATTCTCCACGGCATATTATCAAGCCCATTATCGCCGCTTTAGTTGCAGTTTTCTGCCGCTAAAACGGCGATCATTTTAACGCCCTGCTTCATAATATACCCCGTCCTTTCTTTAGGGTTGAGCACCGGCGAAAAACACAGTTTATGATCCCATAAAAAGCAGACTCGTCCAGCAGGCTGAGAAAAACGTGCTGGCACTTACAATAAATGACTTGATAGGCCTTGTGTTTTTTGTCTTCTAGTAAAAGGTTGTCTCGTTATTATTATTATACTATACCTTACGGCCACTGGGACACTGTGTTTTCCAGTCCTGGACTTTTTATGACTCAGTAGGATGGAGTTATCCTTTTGTGGATTTCATTTGCAGTTGACAATTCAGAACTGCAACATCCAGAATGCAGTAGGCTATTAGAGAAATTAATAGGGAAGGAGAATATTTATACTTGTACTAAGCAACACACACCTTAGTACAAAATCTAACAAACATTCCTGAAAAAACTCATCTAACACGTACACATGTTACGTTTCTTCAAAATGAAATGGAAGATAGAAGAGTAGAAATGGAAACAATATGATAAAAACATAGGAAAAGTGACAAATGCTAAAGCCTGAGTAAAATTGTGGCTTTAATCAACCACACATTTTCATTTTATGATTATCTTATGTAATGTGTCATGGTATGCCATGGTGCATGTGGATGAGAAGTCAGTATGGGATTGGCTAATGTCTGTTTACCAAAGGTAAAAGTCAGTAATGTAAATTTGATCATACTTTGGTGCATTCTGCGGTCTGCGCTTTACTGTGTTCCAAGTTTGGGTCTTGGCAATAGGTAAGTATTAGGTTTCATAGTTGTTCACTACCTAGTACCACTAGTTTTAATGTGGTATTAAGTGGATAAATGTATTTAACATTTTCTATATATTTTTACAGCAGTCTAGGGAGAATTGCACATCTTTTTTCAAGTACTGCAGTAAGTTGAGGATATTACCACGCTACTCCATACAATTTTTGTGCATATATAAATATGCAACAAATAGAAACTACACTCTAGTACACCATATATTGTACAATATAGTGTACTATAACGTGTTTGTAATGTTTTATTATATTTATTTTTTAATTAATTTATTTTATAGAAATTTATGAATATTTTTTCCTACCTATTACCACTTTACTAACATGGTATTAGGTAGGGGAAATTCGCCAAACCTAATACTTACCTAGATCTGAAGGCTTAATACTGACCACAGCCAAAGTGTAGTTAAAAGCAACGTGGCTGTTTTTAACGTTAGCAAAGGCAGTCATTAGCCAATTACTTTTGACTGTAATCATTTCATAACACAGTACTTCTACGAAATACTGCAACATATTCCTAAAAAAACCATGACAACAGATATCATTACATTGAAATGCCTTATAACTTAAAAAATACTTACCTTACTTGCCTGTACCACCTAAAGGCTTCATCTGAGCAAAGTAAGCCGTTTTCCTCTATGTCCAATAAAAAGTATATGGGAAAATGCATTTCAGGTCCCTCTTTTATCTTTGCCCCCCCTTTACCAATCACTTTGAATCTTTGCATCATCTGCCAATGTAGATGGAATAATATTTCTGTGAAGTTTCATGGAGATTAATCAAATAGGCTCAACATTATTTGTGGTGAAAAATTTAAGGATTCCCTTTCTTTGGTAACCCTAACTATAACTACAGAGAAGTGAGTAATAATGCTGATATCCCTTAATTTGGCACTTACAAATTCTTATTATGAATGCCTATCAAATAAGCTAGGGTCAGATGTGTTAAGAGATTTAGGGGCTGATTATGATGATGGTGGGAACGACACCGACGGCATGTCCATATTGGTCCCACCGACATCTGCGGCTCTGGTCCGCCCGCTGCATTATGATTAGGCAGAGGCATCGGATCCATTCAATCAAGAGTATTTGTAAAGCGCGCTACTCACCCGCTAGGGTCTCAAGGCGCTGGGGGGGCTGCTACTGCTCAAAAAGCCAGGTCTTGAGTTGCTTCCTGAAGAAGAGATGGTCCTGGGTGAGTCGTAGGTGGGTGGGGAGGGTCTTGGCCTCCAGGTAGGTGAAGGATCTTTCTCCGGTGGTGGTTCTGCAGATCCGTGGGACGGTGGCGAGGGCGAGGCTGGCGGAGCGGAGCTGGCGGGTTGGCGTGTAGAACGTGAGGCGGTTGTTGAGGTATTCGGGGCCCAAGCCGTGGAGAGCCTTGTGTGCATGGGTGAGGAGTCTGAACGTGATCCTCTTGCTGACGGGGAGCCAGTGCAGGTCCCTCAGGTGGGCGGAGATGTGGGTGTGTCGGGGGATGTCCAAGACGAGTCATGCTGTGGCGTTCTGGATGCGCTGGAGTCTTTTCTGTAGTTTGGCGGTGGCCCCAGCGTAGAGGGCATTCCCGTAGTCCAGACGGCTGGTGACGAGGGCCTGGGTGACCGTTTTTGTGGTTCCAGTGGGGATCCAGCGGAAGATCTTACTGAGCATGCGGAGTGTGTTGAAGCAGGAGGAGGTAACGGCGTTAACTTGCCTGGCCATCGTGAGGGAGGAGTCAAGGATGAAGCCCAGGTTGCGTGCGTGGTCCGTGGGCTTGGGTGGGGGGCCCAGAGCAGGGGGCCACCAGGAGTCGTCCCAGGCGGAGATGGATGGGCCAAGGATGAGGAATTCCGTCTTGTCTGAGTTCAGTTTCAGGCGGCTGAGCTTCATCCAGTCTGCGATGTCTTTCATTCCGTCCTGGAAGCTGGCTCTGGCGGAGGTGGGGTCGTTGGTGAGGGAGAGGATCAGTTGGGTATCGTCGGCGTAGGAGATGATGTTGAGGTTGTGCTTGCTTGGGATGGCTGCGAGGGGGCTCATGTAGACGTTGAAGAGGGTGGGGCTGAGCGAGGAGCCTTGAGGTACGCCGCAGATGATCTTGGTGGCTTCTGCGAGGAAGGGCGGGAGAAGGACTCTTTGGGTTCTGTCGGAGAGGAAGGAGGTGATCCATTCCAGGGCCTTTCCTTGGATCCCGGCGTGGCGGAGCCGGGTTGTCAGGGTGCGGTGGCAGACCGTGTCGAACGCAGCCGAAAGGTCGAGCAGGGTGAGGGCAGCGGTTTCTTTGTTGTCCAGCAGGGTCCGGATGTCGTCGGTGGCCGCGATGAGGGCGGTCTAGGTGCTGTGGTTCGCTCGGAATCCGGACTGCGATGGGTCGAGGGAGCCGTTTGCCGTTCATCTTCAGGAAGGCTGTCAGCTGTTTGTTGACGGTTTTCTCGATGACTTTTGCAGGGAAGGGGAGGAGCGAGATGGGGCGGAAGTTCTTGAGGTCTGAGGGGTCTGCGGTGGGTTTCTTCAGGAGGGCGCTGATCTCTTCGTGCTTCCAGCTCTCCGGGAAGGTGGCGGATATGAAGGAGTAGTTGATGATGCCCCGAAGTTTGGGTGCGATGATGGAGTCGGCTTTGTTGAAGATGTGGTGTGGGCAGGGATCGGCTGGGGAGCCCATGTGGATGGTGTTCATCGTGTTGGTGGTATCTTCCGTGCTGACCTGAGTCCAGGCGCAGAAGGTGGTGGTGGGGGGTGTAGGTTCGATGGTGGGGTACGAGTTCTGAGCGCCGAAGCTGTCGTGTATGTCGACGATCTTTCGGTGAAAAAAGGTGGCCAAAGAGTTGCAGAGGTCTTGAGAAGGCGTGATGTCGTTGTTGCTGGCGTTGGGGTTGGAGAGCTCTTTCACAACGTTGAAGAGTTCCTTGCTGTTGTGGGTGTTGTTGTCCAGTCGTTCTCTGAAGGATGACTTTTGGTGGTGCGGATCAGCTGGTGGTGTTTGCGGGTGGCGTTCTTGAGGGCTGTCATGTTATCCGTTGACTGGTTGTGGCGCCAGGCTTTCTCGAGGTCACGGCAGGATTTCTTGGAGTCTTTAAGATCATTGGTGAACCACGTGGCTTTCTTGCTGTTGAGGTTGCTGGGAGGGTTTTTCAGTAGAGCAAGGGTGTCGGCGCAGTCGGTGATCCACTGAGTGAGGTTGCGGGCTCCTTCGTTGGGGTCCGTGGTGTTGGTGGGAGGGTTTAGGCTCAAGGAGGTGGTGAGTCGGTCGGTGGTGATCTTGCTCCAGCATCTTCGGGGGGCTTGTTGAGGGCGGTGGTGGGTCGTTGTTTTCCTGAAGTTGAAGTGTACGCAGCTCTGGTCAGTCCAGTGGAGCTTGGTGGTGTGGCTGAAGGAGATGTGGTTGCTGGAGGAGAAGACGGGGTCGAGCGTGTGGCCAGCGTAATGGGTGGCGGTGTTGACCAGTTGCTTGAATCCGAGGTTGGCGAGGTTGTCTAGTAGGGCGGTGGTGTTGTTGTCCTGGTCGTTCTCCAGGTGGAAGTTGAGGTCTCCTAGAAGGATGTAGTCGGGGGAGGCGAGGGCGAGCGGGCTGATGAAGTCTGCGATGGCCTCGCTGAAGTGTGAGCGTGGTCCCGGGGGTCTGTAGATGAGGGTTCCTCTGAGGGTGGTCTTGGGGTCGGTGTGAATCTGGAAGTGCAGGTGCTCTGCGGTGGCGAGGGTGTCATCGGTGTTGGTCGTGATGCGGATAGTGTTTCTGTGGGCGATGGCGATGCCTCCTCCGGTCTGGTTGACGCGGTCCCTCCAGATGATCTTGTAGCCATCCGGGATGGCAATGGCGATGTCGGGGGCTGAGGAGGCGTTCATCCAGGTTTCCGTGAAGAAGGCGACGCCTGGTGCCGTTTTGTCCAGGAGGTCCCATAGTTCGAAGCCGTGCCTGTGGATGGAGCGGGTGTTGAGCAGGATGCACTTGAGGTGGTTGTTGTTGGCGGCTGTTTTGGCTGGCGCGGTTCAGGACCGAGTGCTGGTGAAGTAGCAGGCGTGGCAGGTGAAGGCTCCGTGGGTGCGTTTCGGGGTGGCTTGGTAGCAGGCTGGATGTCGGCCGGTGTTGAGTGCGTGGAGGGTGGCGGCGTCGTAGCTCAGTCGGGTTTGCTGGCTCTGGCGGGGTCCAGGGGTTCTGGCGCTGGGCGCGGTCCAGGCATGGACGGGCGTAGACGGGCAAGCCTTTGGCGTGCCTTCGGCACGCAATCGGCACACCCGCTTCGCGTGGCCGCAGCGCGTACGCGCGGTTCCCGCCATTTATGGCGAAGTGGAAGGGAGGAGCAGTTGGGAGGCGGGAGCGGGGCGGTGAATGGGGAGCGGGACACAGGAGAAGGGGGCAGGGCCGCAGGAGAGCAGCGGCGGGGAGCAGAGGGGGGTTGGAAAGAGCGGTAAAGCGGAGCGGGGGAGAGTGAAGGCAAGCCTAGGCAAGCCTGGGAAGCGAGGGCAAGCCTGGGCAAGCCTGGAGAGCGAGGGCAAGCCTGGAGAGCAGGGGCCCTAAGGAGAGGCGGCAGCAAGAGGGCCAAGCAGGCATCAATAGCAGAATCCGGGCACAGGGGGGCCATGCGGTAGTGGAGTGACCGGGTCAAGGGTCACCCATTGGGTGGAGGGACTATCTGTGGCACTTCCGACGTGCCCCAGAAGTCCGTTGGAAGGCACCATAATCCCCTAATGATAGCAGAGCCAGGCTCAGCTCTGTCGCCAGGATTATGATGGCACTTTCTGCCTGCCCTTTCATGGTGGACCACCCACTATTAAAAGGCAGGCAGAAAGTGACTTTTTGGGGCCTAGGGGCCCTCTTCCCCCTGGTCCTCTGCTATAGGGCCTGGGGGACACATATGGTGCCCCCTAAACGTCCCTGTACTGTTTGGCAGGTACCGTGAGGTGCCTGCCACATGGTGCAGGGATGTTTCAAAACATCCATTTTACAATGGAAGATTGTGCTGCAGGCCTTTTTCATCTGCTGCACAAATGCATTTTTGCAACTGCACTATGGGCGGTCGCTTTGTAATCCTGCAGTCGGATTCACCAACCTAAGGTTTGTGTATGCCCGACATCGAAATCAGACCCAAAGTGGTCATGAACATTGCAATTCACAAAACTACAGGGTTTCGACTGTCAAATCATGTTTTCGTACGTTTCAAACCCATTTTGCGATTCAGAGAAACATTTCTCAATTGAAAAATGGATTTAACAATGATTTTAAAAAAACATTTTAGTCCTCATTCAGCTTTTTTGTTCACCTCCAGCCTCGTACCATCAGCCTTGAGATGTTGCCCTGGTTTTCCATATCAGAGCTGCCCTCGACTTACAGGCCTGGAAAGATATATCAGACCTATTCCAAGCTAATCCATAGTTCAAGGTTCGGTGTAAGACCTTTGATTGTACGGTTCCGATAAATTCCCCTCCAACCAATCAACAAACAGCCCCCAAAATTGTGGTCTGCCACTCAGCGGAGGCGCAGAGGATCCTTTGATATCCACTTCTGGCAAATGTCTCTCCTTGACAGCATAATCAAGTAGAGCACTAACTTGTAGTTCCTTTTATAAAGTTTTATCTGTGGGTTTGCTTTTCTAAGAATAATTAATCCAAGGCTTACCTTGATTTCTGCCCAAAGTTTCTGGTTGATGGCCTTGCATACTTCCCCCAAAAACAGCGGAATCTCTGGGCACTCCATAAAAAGATTAATTTCGTCAGACCCTTCCAAGCTGCACTTCATACAGCATACCGGATTGGTTTTCCCCAGTTTTGAGAGTTGATTTAGGGAACGAAATGCTCTATGCAAAGAAAAAAAGGTGATCTCTTCTCAGATACTTTACTGTACAATAAAGCAATCACACAGACACTTGCCATATGTCCAGCGTCGATAGCTGTGGCAGACAACTTCCCCACAGTTTCTCTATAAGATCAAAGTCCCCGTCCATACTTTCCAAGATCTGGCAAAACTACCAGAAGACCTCCCTCTTTATCCCTTTTCCCTTCAGTAGAGACTTGCCCCCCCACCCCCCTTTAGCGGCCAGATCTTAAAGGCTGAGATTTTACTCCAGGTTACCCTTTGACCATCTTCAGCTAAGATTATCCGTCCATCCTGTATCAACTGCACCCAATCCTCTATCCCTGCTACCCTGATAGTATTTGCTAGCAAGCTTATCGCCAGGCACGCATGTGTTCCAAGGGACTCCCAGGTTGGTGCATATTAACTACAATAAACAAACTTTGCAGTTCTCCGTATCTGTGCCCATAAGTACGCCATTGCTTGTAGCACTTTCAGCCTTACTTTTTTGTAGAATTTTGCATTTCCAAATCTATACAAGAAGTGAGATTTGCCCTCGCTGACATTCTTCAACATCACCTCTTACTGCCTTCCGCTTGCTACCATTTCTTTAAACATGCGTTTGCAGTACTTTAGCTGGAAGGCCCAGCAGCATGATCCATTCCTTCTAGTGCCTCCTTTCAAGTTTCTTCCATGAAATACGTGGGCCCTTTTATGGCCAGAGGAATGAGTTAATGATGCCCTGAAGCCTCCCTAGCCACTTTTTTTTAATACATAGAGGAATTGAGTTAAACAGAAAGGTAGATTTTGGTAGGATAATAATTTTTATCAAAATAACTCTACCAAAGATCATCAAAGGCAGATGGGACCAGCTAGACAAAAGAGTCTGTACGTCCTTGTACCTCCTTGTACGTCCTTGATAATGTTTTCAATGTCAAGCTCCGGTATTTTATCCTTTGAAATTTTGTTTACCAATGTATCTCATCATCTTTTTAACCCTGGGGTGAGCCTTGTCTATATTCTAGACCATAATCTCTCTCTTGGAGATATTTACTGTGTAACCCGATACACTCCCAAAGTCCCAATGCGTTTCACTGACAAAATATCAATACCCAAAATATCCCCATTCAAAAATATCGTGACATAAATATCAATGTAAAGAATATCGTCATGACATACTTATAAATGTAAATTACAAAAATATCCCAAAACATTTCACTGTCACTAATATCACTGAATAAAATATATATTTTTTTAACATATATACATTTAAATAGTAAAAATTAATTAGGGGCCGATTACGATATGCCCAGTTAAGGCTTCTAGCGTCACATCGTAATGGGCCGGTTAGTTTCTTTCCTTACCGCCTCATTTTGATGGAGGCAGTTGGAAAGGAAACTGGCTGGTCATTTCGTTAATGGAAACGAGGAGATGGCCCAGGTGAATGGAAAGGTTCACGCTGAGAGATGAGACTCCCATGGAGTGGACTGGAATTTAACATGGAAAGGCTTACCTCGTCCTAGAACTACCTCCCGTGGTGTGAAGATGGGTACCACGTAAGGTCAAGTGGTGGTATCAAGGGGCCTCTATACCAGCTGTCAGTCTGATTCACAAATGGATCCAGGACTTGATGTTGTTTAATTTTTGCCGCCTTTATGTGCACACTCCAACTTGGGTAAACAGAGTCTAGTTTAAAGTATGAGGGATGGACGGTTAGAAAGGCATGTTTTAACACGTTTTGAATGTTTAGAGTGAGTACAAGGTGGCCAGATTGGGATATTGCATCACTTTTAACAGTGAAATGGAGTCCTTGCGGTTTCAAATTGAAGTGCATTTTCTTAAAAACACATTCCAGTCCGGCTGTTAACATGTACCTTGGGATGCATATTGGGACTTCAAAACATCATGTTGTGGATTATTTTTATCACACACATTACTCCAATGAGGATGAACTGTGAAAATCAAAGTCAATCGAGCAATTACATTGACTAGAGTTTTTTGCATATTGGGAGCTTTAATAGATGTTCTAATGTTTTAAACAGACATTGTCCCTTGTAACATTGTTGACACACTTGGGGGCCGATTCCGATCCGGTAAAATTCCCCACGAGTCGCAGTACGGTCCGTTTTTCCCATACGATTCGTACACCTACACCGTTCCCCTACGTACGATGAAGTACGATCCTAACCCACAGCATTTCAACATACGATTGGTAACAAACACCATATGAACTAAAAATACATACAATTCATATCCGGGTCACGCTGTAAGCGCTGTCCGAACGTAAACAGGCATCTCTTTACGGCACAGCAAGTACGATTCGCCTCGGTGACACTCCGTCCGACCCTATTTCTACGGGAGCTGAAAATTACCGTGAAAGCAGAGTCCGGTCCGAACCGCACCCCGGTACCCGACACACATGCCATGAGCCCCATCGACCGTGTCATCCCAGTCCTGTACGCCTACGACCTGGTGCACAGAAACCGATGACGGTGCAGACGGTAAGTACAGAGTACTGCAACAACGGAACGGAAGTGTACATATACGGTGCGTCACACGCTTGCGTATATCACCATTGCAATAGTGATACGAGCCGCAAACATGCCGTGAATGTTGGGGTACGGTGCCTAAGACGTTTGCGTATACCACCATTACAATAGTAACACGATCCACACACACACCATTAATGTTGGGGTACCGTGCATCACACGCTCGCATATATCACCATTGCAACAGTGATACGAGCCACACACACGCCATTTATATTGGGGTATGGTGCTCACATCTCAGGGGGGGTGGATATGACTCCCAGCAGTGCCCAGACATAGGAGGGGTGTGTGCAGAGGACTCCCAGCAGTGCCCAGACATAGGAGGGGGGTGTGCAGAGGACTCCCAGCAGTGCCCAGAAATGACAGGGGTGGGTGGATATGACTCCCAGCAGTGCCCAGACATAGGAGGGGGGTGTGCAGAGGACTTCCAGAAGTGCCAAGACATAGGAGGGGGTGTGGGTATGACTCCCAGCAGTGCCCAGACATAGGAGGGGTGTGTGGATATGACTCCCAGCAGTGCCAAGACATAGGAGGGGGGTGTGGATATGACTCCCAGCAGTGCCCAAACATAGGAGGGGGTGTGGATATGACTCCCAGCAGTGCCCAGACATAGGAGGGGGGTGTGGATATGACTCCTAGTAGTGCCCAGACATAGGAGGGGGTGTGGATATGACTCCCAGCAGTCCCAGACATAGGAGGGGGTGTGGATATGACTCCCAGCAGTGCCCAGACATAGGAGGGGGGTGTGGATATGACTCCCAGCAGGGCCCAGACATGACAGGGGTAGGTGGATATGACTCCCAGCAGTGCCCAGACATAGGAGGGGGTGTGCAGAGGACTCCCAGCAGTGCCCAGACATAGGAGGGGGTGGGTGGATATGACTCCCAGAAGAGTCCAGACATAGGAGGGGGTGTGGATATGACTCCCAGCAGTACCCAGACATAGGAGGGGGGTGTGCAGAGGACTCCCAGCAGTGCCCAGACATAGGAGGGGGTGTGCAGAGGACTCCCAACAGTGCCCAGACATAGGAGGGGGGTGGATATGACCCCCAGCAGTGCCCAGAAATAGGAGGGGGTGTGCAGAGGACTCCCAGCAGTGCCCAGACATGACAGGGGTGGGTGCAGAGGACTCCCAGCAGTGCCCAGACATAGGAGGGGGTGTGGATATGACTCCCAGCAGTGCCCAGACTGTAGTGTAGTTCCTATTTTCCCAATAGGCTCTGCGCATTGGAATAGTACCTACAGCAGTAAAGGCCTAGGCCAGACGTTAACTAGGTCTACTACTGTCGATACTAGACTTAATTTTTGGGTTTGCCAGCTAAGCTCAGAGTTCGCTAGAAACTTTCTCGAATGTTCAAGGAAGGATTAACTCCCCTGATTAGACAAGAAGGGATTTAGTTTCTGACAACCATAGAACGTGACAACTTTGCTCTCCCCTAATCAAGAGTCAATCTCAAGAGTCGTGTGAGCACAAGGCAATTATTTTACTCAGTCAGTACGTGCATTCTTAGTCTCATCAGAATGTAGAGAAAAGGAAGAGACGGGCGTGTTCAATAAAAAGATGTTATTTATTGATCAGTCTCTTTTCTCGTACAAGAGAAATGGATCGATATTATTGCGATACTTATAGTTAAGTAAAGTGCATACATTAGAAGCAATAGTATAAAATAATACTGTAAAAACATTGATATGGTTTCTGAGCCATATGATGTTTAAAATGATTAAAATATATTTACATACACATATACATTTGACTAAACGTACTCAACTGGTGTTTCTAAATACGCCTACCCCGTGTACCTGACCTAAGTCTAATGCGTGGGCGGGAATAGAAAGTTACAGTTTAAGTTAAGTTTGTTTTTGCCAAGTGAATAACTAAAGAATTCTCTAGGAGGGGTTATTCAGTTCTGTACCTGGAATTTAGGATGAATGAGGAATGGTATCTCTTTCTCTGCTCTCGATATTCCAGGCTGCCTGCGAGGGCTACCCGGAAGCGCCGGTGCTGGGTCTCTCGGCTTGAGATAGCAGCGCGTCTCTCAGCGCGTCAGGAAGGCGGGGCTGCTGCCTGCGGGGTCTGCTTCTGCTCTCGGCTTCGGCAAGTGTGGCTGCTCCGTCTTGTCACCACGCGTGCGTTTTGCATAGGGCAAGATCGGCAATATTTATACCTTAAAGGTGCCGGGATTGACGTAAGGATGGACATAGGTACGTCAATAAAGATGTCATACGACTTGCTCGTTAGCACATTCTTTACTAAAGTTCTCTGTGAAATCAAAACAATGGCCGCACGGATTATCCAGGTTGTCATAGGTTTGATTTGTTATGAGAACGTCGTATGCCTTATCAGGGGCTGGAGGAATATCGCTTGTCTAATTAGATCTCAAGCGTTATGACCTAATCAGATAACACGTTCCTGTGCCGTAGTGTGACTGCGTCAGATAACGGTATCTGCATCATGGGGAATTTCTTGCCTCATGGGCTGACTGTTAGTTAACTAGCTAGGTAGTTTAACCAGAATAGGGTCAGGAATAGGGGGATCGATTCAGAACCTATAGAAATACACGACACCCACTCCACGCTAACTATGGTCATATCTACTAATCTATGCATAGTATAACATAGTACAACATACTATAGAGTATAGTGTATACCTTACCACCCCAAAATACATAAATGCATTTTGAAATTTTCAAATATACTGAAAAATTGCAGTCATATATATCGTATGCACTTAAGCTATGAATCAAATGCAAAAGTAAACACGCATTGTTATGCATTATTGTTTGTTGGTATATGAGAAATACACATGAAATGGCTCTTAATATGGCTATACAGAAAAAAAGTCGAAACCATTTCATCACATAAAATATATTGTGAACATACCAGTGGGCAGCTAAAGTCTATATAAAGTCTATAAAGAATCTAAAAAAATAGAAATCTTAGTTCTCTAGGAATAGTTTCTTACTTTAAGCAGAAGATCAGTGTCCCGGGAAAAAATATATAGAAAAATATTTTAGGGGCTTGCTGAAAAAAGTTGCTGTCCGTGAACTGGATTGTAATTGTTCATGTGACTTTATTATTAAAGTTGAAGGCCGAATTCAGGGAACGCCGCGTGCGAGTTTACTCAAAAGTCTCTATTTCTGTTCCGGAGAGAACATCATATCATTCAGGCTTTCGAAAAAACTGTCAACAGCTTCATGGGAAAGTTCCACTAAGTCGGAAATAGGGGTAACCATGCATTCGTGCGCATGATTGTCTCCATTGACATTCTGATTTGCATTGTTGACAGAAGGTCGTACCTGTTCGATGCTGCTTTCATCTTGAACTTCACTACTCTTCAATCGCAGTGGTGAAGATTCCAGGAATGCCGTCATCAGAATTGGCAGCCTTTGAGGGCAGCACAGTGCGTGAACCTTGG
The DNA here is from genome assembly GCF_964261635.1 of Lissotriton helveticus. Taxonomy (NCBI): domain Eukaryota; kingdom Metazoa; phylum Chordata; class Amphibia; order Caudata; family Salamandridae; genus Lissotriton; species Lissotriton helveticus. Next base: position 947,432,835 of record NC_136063.1, read on the forward strand.
TAGGAACCAAAAGTGTATCTGCATCCACTGGCGCATCCAATTGTAGCGTCAGACAGGTGTCTAACACGCATTCTTCCCCGCATAGCAGACACCTTAGTACAGGTAAAACACACCTTTGCCACATTGGTCGAAATGATAGAAACCAAGTCATGTTTAGGTCTCTAAGCCGGGAGAGTCCCAGGATTTTTGATATCCGGTCCCGGTATCCAATGGCTAGGATCGTATCTTCCATTGTCGTGAGATTTTGTTCTGTGACATGGGTTGCCATAACGAAAAATAAGGACCAGGAATAGGATTCCTGCAATTAGTCCTAGGATCAGGGGAAGTCCGCCAAAAATCGCATGGACGAAGTCTGGAAAAATACCCAGTATGGCTTTGAATGGTGTTAATGCCATCGAAAATACTGTCTTAAATACCTTTGAGACCCCTGTGGTATCAGAAATATTTAAGATTTCGCTCAGGATTTCCGCGAAATGTACGGGGGAATTGGTTGATAATAATGTATGTATCTCTGCAGTCGTCCTTGCGACTTGTAGATCATACGTTTCTTTAGATGACGTGAGCCTTGTAGGCGTCTGAAGAAGCACTGTTTTCATTCTGCTTAAAGTGTCTATTCGAATAGAAGTAATTTTCAGACCGGGCCATGCCCTTGCCTCCCTGTCTGGAAAGGAGCTGGGGAACAAAGAACGTCCACAGCACTTGACCTTCGCCGTCGTAGTGACGAGATAAGGAGTCCCGGGCATAAGACTACAGCATCTGCGGTCTACAATAAGAATGTAACTCCCATTATAGAGTCTTTGAAAGAATGGTTCTATTTCAGTTGCAGGTGCGCCTTGCTGGTGACATGAAAGGTTGTATGAATTCCCTTCACAGGCTCCGTGCAAACTAATACCGTTACACAGAAGCGTGCCGCTCAGTGACATAGCACAATTGTTGCCACTAAGAAACACTTTCTGTCCTTTGTTACTGACACATGCATGTGAATAGGGCAGGTTCCAAGTTGTTTTAAGGTACCCTTTTCCCAATTTCTCGTACATGCCAGCCTGTATATATTTTTGGCAGTATTGAAACCTGAAGGTTGAGATTGGAATATTTATGATTCCGTGTATTATCCATTCACTGACAGGTCGTTCTGACATTGTCATTGGTAATCTTTCTAGTTTTTCAATGCTCAAGATTGTATAATCAGCACCCTTCTGCGCCATACCGATTTGTCTATCAGTAAGGTTAAAGATTTGGAATAGTGACGTTGTGTTGATTAAACGCCAAGGCACATAGCCTGAACGCAGATTTTGTAACGTCCAACCAAGCTGTACAATAGAACGCAATTGTGACTGACCATGTTGTAATAATAGTAAGTCTTGCGATAATATATCGATTGCTGAAGACACAATGCTGTCCAATGAAAAAATTCTGGAGGACAGAGTCATTAACCCATTGTCCACTACAGAAAGTGATTTTTCCAAATTAATACGGTCAATTTCCCGTATTCTTTCTGCTGTCTCAATTTGAGTAACCTTCCAGGCCTCATTGTATGCTGCATATACAGAGGCTGCTATGAAACGCTTATGACGCTGTTTGCGTGGTCCCAGTATGAAATCACGCAAGTCAGCACCATCAGTAAGTAAAGTTAGGTGTTGCTTAATTTCAGGCAGTGTGGAATACTGTAGCCATTGGAGGCATAATTTGCCCACACTGTAGGTTGTTATTATCCCTGGGTGATGTCTTTGAGGATATCTAGGGTCTGGCCTGTTCATTTTGAAACCCTGTGTTTTATTCAGGAATCTATCTTGACAGTTATTTGTATCTGTGGGCCAGATCAACCATTGTTTCCAATCAGGATGTGTTCTGTTTTGGTTAAGTATATGGTTTATGTCTATTTCTTCATCTGTATCAGAGTTATTGCTAAACATGGTTGGCTTTGGAATAGACAGGTTATTTAAATCTTTGATTTTTGCTAGGCCAAGACAGGTGGTTTGTTGGACGGTGTCATTTAAAAATATCATTTGTTCTGGGATCATGCAGGCTCTAAACAAAGCTTCTAAACCCTGTACTTGCCATTCTTTTGTACCCCAAACACTTTTCAAATCAACATGTTTGTCCCAGTAATCAAATCCAAAAGTATTCATTTTTTCAAAGAAAGAATCTGAATATATCAATTTTGTGTTGGTTATCATGGTTTTCATCCCTGTCTTGTTTGACAATTTGTAATAAAATGTTTCAGCATTAGTTATGTTAAAACCTGAAAAATATGAATATTTGTCATATACGGTTCTAGAGCTCCCTTTTGGAGGTGTAGCACAATGTTCCCATTGATTATAACTTAAAACATTTCTAGGTTGTGCAGATTTATGCAAGAAATGGTTACCATAGTGGTTATAGCAATACATACTATCATAATTTGTAGAACCCTGCAAATAATCATGTTTTGTAAATTTAGCAGACATTACTAAGTCAGACATCATATTGTTAATACTTTCAAAGTCCCAATCATCAGCAAATGAGTTTGGTTTTGCAAAGTCACTCAAAGAGATCTTGATTTGGTGTGGATATTTCAGGATCTCGACCGGACCATAAATTTCATAGTCAGTGTTGTCCCAGGCTACCCCACCAGGTATTGGAATTGCTGTGAAGTTGGCTGAAGAAAGTTCTGAAGAAAGTTCTCGTTTCTCGACGTGTGAAGATGTGTGTGGTTTGAGGACCAAGTTGATGTTCTGACTTGCTGTGTCCATTTTAGCATATTTTCCCTCAATGAAGCGTCCCAAGGTAAATACCATGATGAGCCAAAGTATGAGGATAAATGCACCAAAACCCACCCAAAATTCAATCCATGGAGAAATCAGATATGTTTCTTTTAGTTGTTTCAAAAGCTCCTTTGCTTTGTCTTTAAAGGATTTTGATGATGGCTGTGTCTTTTGTTCGCTGAAGCCTTCAGAGGAATCATCGAAGTTGATGAAGTAACCGGATGCAGTTCTGTCAATTGTTCCAATTGGTTCAGGATTTTTGTTTCTTGCATTTTCACTTGGTACTTCTGTATAGATTGGTGTGTCTCTACTAAATGTCTTTATTTGGGTTTTCAGAGGTCTAAGTTCTATTGCATTGTTGCATAGTCCTTGTTGTTCTTCTGTAGGCGTTTCGAATGTGATGAGCCTCTTTGTTAGGACCTCTGTACTGGTAGCAAACCTTGGTGTTCTGCTACTTATTGGGAGTCCACTTGGCCTACTGTTTGTTATCGGCCACATGTTGTGGTTTTACCAGGTCGATGGATACAACTCGGTTCTCCTTTTTTCCAGCAAGTGGCGGTAGTACAACTGATCTTGTCCCGTTGACAGACAAGACAGGAACTGCTTTTCTGTAAGAAGGCCCAAATTCCTTCTTTACCGCGATCTTTTCCCTGACTAGATCCCCGACTTTTGGAATCCAGACAGGTCTTGCTGGGACAGGTGGTGAATCTTCAGTGGTTGTTGGCTGTTGTTTCAACTGTATGTTGCTCAGGTCTTTTCTTGTTTTGTTTAAGTCCTGCAAAATAGCCAAACGGTCTTTGACATCAAAGGTTTTTTCTGTTACCACTGAAGTCTGACTATCAAGGTCAGAGATCAACATCCTAGTTCCGAATAATAATTTGTACGGACTGAATCCCTTCAGAGAATTTCTTGGCAAGTTATTTAGACTACGTTGGACACTTATTAGATGTTTGACCCACCCAGCTCCCGAACCTAATATCCTTTCTATTATAGATTGCTTTCTGTCTTGGTTTTTTCTTTACACCATCCCATACCCTCAGGAAGGAAGTGAGAAGATTCCCGCTGGGCTGTGCTCATTTGGCCATTCCTTCCCCCCCCAGGCTGGATTGCCTGAGAAAAAGAAAAATTGGTCGAACGTAGCATGCTCTTAGCGTATATGCCATTTGGACTCGCAAATCTTGTATAACAGTCCGGACGTCAGCCGAGTGCTGTGGATCTACATTATAAGTGGAACTAGCCTGTGTATGTTAATCGCAAGCCATTCTTTTTGCTGGTAATATTATCTGCCTTGATACGACGAGGTATTAAACTGCTTCTCTCCCCACTGCGATCTCTGTTACAGTTTGGGCAGTTTTTTACAAACATGGTGTAGTGCAGGCTCATGCCTGGCCACCAGTACCGTGATTGTAATTCTTCCAGAGAATCTTTTAATTTAAGGTGTCTGTGACCCTCGCCCATGTGTGCGTCTGCGATTAACAAGTTTCTCCTGTCCATGTTTGGAATCACTCTATCCCCCACTCCAGGGATTCGAGCAAAAGGGACGGAGTTTGCATCGATTATGTATGTATAATTGAGTGGATAGTTGATCGGTAACGCTGAGCAGTCGCCTTTTGATGACGTTTTCACCGCCAGCAATGTTTCGCCGTCAATGTATTTTAATGTACGCTTTTTTCGATCTACGGGAGCCGATTTAGTGGCTGCCGCTGCGGCTGTCTCAGCCAATGAATTCCCCACAACGTGAACGCCATCACGTTGATGACTCAGTGAGTGAGTCACGTGAGTCTTTGGTAGTTCTTTCTTCAAAAGAGCTACTTGTTCCCAGAGAAGTCTCTGCTTTATTGGTGCACCTGTGTCATCTTTGTAACCGTTCTGAATCCATGTCTGCAAATCCTTGTTATATGCTTTGACGCAGAAATATGAATCTGACACTATAAGTGTCGGGAATTCGCGATCCGCATTATCTAGCGCCATTTTCAAAGCTAATATTTCAGTTTGTAGTTCTGAATTAGTTTCTACTGAGTGTGATTTTGTTAATAGAGGTCTTAGTTTACCTCCGTGCCACACTTCTTTTGTAATCTCACATGTGGGATTGTATGCATGTTCTCCCCAAACGGAGGGTTGAGCATGTCCATCTGTATAGATTACACAGGCGTAATGTCTTAGAGGCAGAATGTCGATTGGCAGAGGATACGTATTTTCATATTTTTGATTTTTTAATTCTTCTAGTTCTGGATCAAAGAAGTAGTTTACTTTGTCCGTTGTGATTGAATTTACCCATTGCAACCAATCTGGATCCAATGTTGTTGTTGGTAAATTACACGGTGTTGTTAATGCCTCGAAGGCTGATTCAGCTGTTCTGACTGTGATATGTCTACCATCAGCTATGCCTTTTTTTCTAGCTATTGCGGTTTGAACTGCTTGAACCATTTTTCCTTTGTTGCTGAATCTCTGTTCAGCTTTTGTGTACAAATGTGATTTGAATGCAATTGGTACCTTTTCTCCCTCATTAGAGGTCAGGTATGTGAATCCGCATCTCCCTGGGATGACTCGGATCACAAGGTTGCGTGTATTATCACGGGTTTCTAATTTTGTTTTAATTAGCATGTCTGTTTGTAAGGATCTCAAAATTTCTGTGTGTGTTTGAGTCCAACTGGATCTTTTAAAGTCTGGTTTAATTAGATCGTAAAGGGGCTTGACCCTTTCTGCGTAATTAGCAATGTAAGTTCTTCCGAAATTTAGGAAGCCTAGAATTGACTGTAGGTTTTTTAGTGTTTTAGGAGCTTGGATTACGGCACATTTCTCTAGGAAATTGTCTGCCAGGCTTTTGCCTTCACTTGATAACTCATATCCTAAGAATAGGACCGTCAGATGGGCAATTCTGGACTTTTTGAAGTTGAATTTGTAACCCTCTGCAGCGAAACCAAGTATTATGGTGTTCACTCTATTCAAGTGAGTTTCCAAGTCATCATCTGTTAAGTAAATGTCATCGACATAAGATAATGCTTCATCATCATATTGTTGTAGTAATTCTGTTACTCTCGCTGAGAATACCCCCGGGCTATTCTTGTACCCCTGGGCTAACCGACAGAATTGTTTTTGAGTGCCATTTACTGAGAATGCAGTTAAATATCTGCTCTCTGGTGCTATGTTTTGACAAACGAATCCGTTGGAGATGTCCAAAGTTGTTTTGTATTTTTTGCGCACTATGTTATTCATTAGTGCAGCACTGTGTGAGTTTTGCACTGCAAAAGTTTTGCAACATGTGTTAAGGTGTCGGTAATCCAAAACTAGACGGTACGAATTGTCTGGTTTGGAGACCGGAAACAAAGGATTGTTCATTTGTGAGGTGCAAGTTTCAATCACCCCTTGGTATTCTAGCTGATCTAGTATTTTATTTACTTGTTTTTTAGCTTCTTGCTTAATTGGGTACTGCCTTTGTGCAGTTGGTTGTGATTTTAACTGGACTTTGTGAGGAGGAGAATCCTCATCCCATCCTACATGATTTTTATATAAAGCAGGTGCTAAGGCCACTGCCCACTTTCTAGCAAGTGTGTATTTTTTATGAATCGGTATTTGATTCGAGAAGGCAGGCATAATTACTTCTTCGCCATGAGGGCACTCCCTGACAAACTCCGGTGGCCAGTCTTTTTCAGCTAGAAGGATGTCATAGCCTTTGGATAGGTTATCCCAAAATAGTCCCCTTATTTTCCTAGTCTTATCTCCCTCTATACGTAATGTTATCTCGTATATTTTGTGGGGCTTGCTAACTCTGGTATCTGCAGTTTCCACTTGAAGGTATTCATTCGTGTCCACTGTCTCCAGATGATTCATAAGGACTTTGCGAGCTATGCTCACCTCTGCTGCGCTGTCTAGCATTGTCTGAGCCCACTCTCCGTTTTTCAATTGTGTCCTCAGTATTCTCGGCATTGTTAACTACCTTGATACTGGCTACCTTCTTTTTTGGAAATTGTGATTTCTTTTTCAGTTGAGCAGGTTCCTTGTCTTTGGACTTGGCGTGCTCTTCTGATCGTCCTCTTCTTTCCGATTTCTGCGAGGAATTCTGAAAAGATTGAGAGGGACGTGTATCAATGTCTTGATATCTATCAGGTTTTTTAATATTATCCCTATTTCTAAGGTTATATCTATTCCCAGAGGGTTCACTCTGAGGTGACCTTTGTCTCGGGTTTGGAGATTTCTCTCTTCGCCTAGGAGACCTTCCTCTGGACTGGAATTTCTTTTCTTTTGGATTGGATTGTTTGTTTCCATCCCAGTTCTTTTTTGGTGAATTATTATTATTAAAAAATATTTTTTCTGGACTTGTAGTCAGTTGCGGTTTTACCGGTATTCCACCTAGACTATCTCTGCCTAGTTCTTCATAGGATTTTTCTATGATTCTGGCAATTTCAGCTGGTTGGTTTGCTATATCTGTCTCTTTTAACCTCTGGCGGATCGCCACGTTTGCTGCTTCACCTTTTATGTTGGCTAGTAATATAGCCGAGACCTGCTTGAAGTCTTTCAGTAATTTCATACCAAGAGTTAAAGCAGGTTCTGGACCGTATTCATCTTGAATTTGTTTTAGCACATCTGGTATCACCGAAATGGATGGGACACCGTGCGTTTTTGTGTAGATGGAAGCAAAGACTGTACCCCAAGTGTCACAGTCCTCAATGTGTGGTGCGATTCCCATTGGGAGACATATAGTCAGAATCCTGTGTTTTTCTAGCGGGGTGGTGTCAGGAAACACCGCCTCTATTTGGGTGATTTTCTGTGCCAACCAGAATGGTATCTGTTCCCGTTTAGCTGGAACCTTACCTAGGCAGGATTGGATGTTCTGTGGTGTAATTTTATTTGTGTTCCCCTGGTGAGAGGTCAGCTGTGGTAGTTTAATCGCTGGCTGAATTGTAGAAGTCCGCATTACATACTGAACTAATTGTCTGTGAATTTTTAGTAGTTGTTTTAGCTGTATTAATAGCTCTGGTGCAGGCATCTCGTCGATGTCTGGATGTGGTGTGTATCCGGCTAAGACTGGCCACGTTGCTCCTGGTCTTCCTAAAGGACCGAGCCTTGTAATGTGATTATTATGTTTTAGGGCGCCATCAAATAAGAGCAAATGCTCTTGGAATTTGAGTGGTACTTCCACCTCCTCGAAAGGAGTGTACGTTTCTGGAGGAACCTCTATTTTGTAATAGTGGAAGTACTTTGTTACAGCATTTGCTGCTGGAAAATGTATCCATGTATAGTATACCTCTGTCTGCCGATATTCGTGTGCCTCGATTACGAATATGACTGTGCCACCTCTAGGTGTCAGTCCATTTTCTATAAGTTTTAAGGTTATAGATCTCCTTTTGGCGACCGGAATGAGTATTATATCCGCGTCCGCATCTAGTGCAGCATTATCAGCTGCTGCTATTTCAGCCGCTAATCTAACTGCTTCTCTTTCTCCATCACTGTCTCCCATTTTACAGACAGGATGGTATTATGTTTATTAACAGATCAGGTTTCTTTATGGAAACAGAGATTAGGTGCACAATATTTTGGAACTGTTTTATCCTTCAACGTTGACTATACCAAGAACCATACATAGGAGTTCCCTCCTGCGAGGTTTTGGAGGATTTATAACCTTTCACCCACTCCAGACGTCTTTGGAGTATTTGGGAAAAGGGGTCTGAGTGAGAAAGCACGACTGAGTTACTCTAAATGTCTTACGTTAGTTTTATCGCCCTTTCCAAACGCGTTGGGCGCCATGTAGTGTAGTTCCTATTTTCCCAATAGGCTCTGCGCATTGGAATAGTACCTACAGCAGTAAAGGCCTAGGCCAGACGTTAACTAGGTCTACTACTGTCGATACTAGACTTAATTTTTGGGTTTGCCAGCTAAGCTCAGAGTTCGCTAGAAACTTTCTCGAATGTTCAAGGAAGGATTAACTCCCCTGATTAGACAAGAAGGGATTTAGTTTCTGACAACCATAGAACATGACAACTTTGCTCTCCCCTAATCAAGAGTCAATCTCAAGAGTCGTGTGAGCACAAGGCAATTATTTTACTCAGTCAGTACGTGCATTCTTAGTCTCATCAGAATGTAGAGAAAAGGAAGAGACGGGCGTGTTCAATAAAAAGATGTTATTTATTGATCAGTCTCTTTTCTCGTACAAGAGAAATGGATCGATATTATTGCGATACTTATAGTTAAGTAAAGTGCATACATTAGAAGCAATAGTATAAAATAATACTGTAAAAACATTGATATGGTTTCTGAGCCATATGATGTTTAAAATGATTAAAATATATTTACATACACATATACATTTGACTAAACGTACTCAACTGGTGTTTCTAAATACGCCTACCCCGTGTACCTGACCTAAGTCTAATGCGTGGGCGGGAATAGAAAGTTACAGTTTAAGTTAAGTTTGTTTTTGCCAAGTGAATAACTAAAGAATTCTCTAGGAGGGGTTATTCAGTTCTGTACCTGGAATTTAGGATGAATGAGGAATGGTATCTCTTTCTCTGCTCTCGATATTCCAGGCTGCCTGCGAGGGCTACCCGGAAGCGCCGGTGCTGGGTCTCTCGGCTTGAGATAGCAGCGCGTCTCTCAGCGCGTCAGGAAGGCGGGGCTGCTGCCTGCGGGGTCTGCTTCTGCTCTCGGCTTCGGCAAGTGTGGCTGCTCCGTCTTGTCACCACGCGTGCGTTTTGCATAGGGCAAGATCGGCAATATTTATACCTTAAAGGTGCCGGGATTGACGTAAGGATGGATATAGGTACGTCAATAAAGATGTCATACGACTTGCTCGTTAGCACATTCTTTACTAAAGTTCTCTGTGAAATCAAAACAATGGCCGCACGGATTATCCAGGTTGTCATAGGTTTGATTTGTTATGAGAACGTCGTATGCCTTATCAGGGGCTGGAGGAATATCGCTTGTCTAATTAGATCTCAAGCGTTATGACCTAATCAGATAACACGTTCCTGTGCCGTAGTGTGACTGCGTCAGATAACGGTATCTGCATCATGGGGAATTTCTTGCCTCATGGGCTGACTGTTAGTTAACTAGCTAGGTAGTTTAACCAGAATAGGGTCAGGAATAGGGGGATCGATTCAGAACCTATAGAAATACACGACAAGACATGAGAGGGGTGGGTGGATATGACTCCCAACAGTGCCCAGACATAGGAGAGGGGTGTGGATATGACTCCCAGCAGTGCCCAGACATAGGAGGGGGGTGTGTAGAGGACTCCCAGCAGTGCCCAGACGTGACAGGGGTGGGTGGATATGACTCCCAGCAGTGCCCAGACATAGGAGGGCTGTGTGCAGAGGACTCACAGCAGTGCCCAGACATAGGAGGGGGGTGTGCAGAAGACACCCAGCAGTGCCCAGACATAGGAGGGGGGTGTGCAGAGGACTCCCAGCAGTGCCCTGACATAGGAGAGGGGTGTGGATATGACTCCCAGTAGTGCCCAGACACCGGAGGGGGTGTGGATATGACTCCCAGCAGTGCCCAGACATAGGAGGGTGTGTGTATATGACTCCCAGCAGTGCCCAGACATGACAGGGGTGGGTGGATAAGACTCCCGGCAGTGCCCATACATAGGAGGGTGGTGTGGATATGACTCCCAGCAGTGCCCAGACTTAGGAGGGGGGTGTGGATATGACTCCCAGCAGTGCCCAGACATAGGAGGGGGTGTGGATATGACTCCTAGTAGTGCCCAGACATTGGAGGGGGTGTGGATATGACTCCCAGCAGTCTCAGACATAGGAGGGGGTGTGGATATGACTCCCAGCAGTGCCCAGACATAGGAGGGGGGTGTGGATATGACTCCCAGCAGTGCCCAGACATGACAGGGGTGGGTGGATATGACTCCCAGCAGTGCCCAGACATAGGAGGGGGTGTGCAGAGGACTCCCAGCAGTGCCCAGACATAGGAGGGGTGATCAGAGGACTCCCAGCAGTGCTCAGACAGTATGGGGTGGCTGCACAGGATCCCAGGCAGTGCTCAGTGAAAGGGGGGGGCATTATCATTATCATACAACAACTACTTGTGTGTATGTTTACAGCCCTAACCTGTGACAGTCCTGATAGTGCCATAGCAATACAACACTTACAGCAGTGTTCCCCTCCATGGAGGTCTAATACCTGTCACACACTGCGTGACACACCACATGTGGGTGTGATGTCAGACCACACATGCTGATCCACCCATGGAGGTTGCAGGCAACCTACACACCCTACCATCATGACTCAATAGTGTATAGTCATGTAACAGCCCACCAAACAAATAGAGCAAAAAGGAGAAACACACTGTCATGTATATCCAGGCCCTGATATGAATGTACAGGTGGTGAAACGTGTACTGTTTCATGCATGGAACATGGTTGAAATACCTTAGATACAAATCAATAAATTGGGAGTTATGTGCAAAAATTCCCTGCATTACAAATCCAAATATAAGGGTAAGGCTGTGATCACATATAACTGCATAGTGTCCATGAAGGCATTTATACATACTACAAACACAACTACAGTGGGTAGCATGGATGGCACAGGCCAATGAGCACAACTAATCTGTGAGCAGGCATGGCCATTGCCGAAGGGAATGTTCAAAACAACAGGAACTCTGCACAAACATAACCACAGCAATTGTGCAACTGTCTGTAGTGAAGATCTCATGTGTCACTGAGGAAGAGACACTCTTTCAAACAATGTCTGTATGCAAACTGCACACACACTATTCAATATAATTTGCTGCAACATTGGGATGGCACATAGATACAATTGTCCACATCATTACCATCAGAAAATAGACGTCTTTCACAATCCCAAAACATTAACATGACACCAACTCCTAGGCACACAGCACCTAAAGCAAGTACATGAAATGCAATAGTTCAGAATGATAAATAAAATGCTTTATTCAGCTCAAAAATTAAAATGAGTAAATATATGAGTACAGGCTCAAAGAAGATCAATGGCTCAAAGAAGACCATGGCCAGTCCAAAATACTGTCCATTACAGTGGTGACGTTGTGGAGGTTGTCACCCCCAAACTTGCCTGCACATGGTGGATTTAGAGGTCTGTGGACCCATGGGGGGCATCATCTGGGTCAGTGATCGGCACCGCAGGCACAGGAGAGGGAAGGGTAGGTGTAATGGGTGCAGGTGGGGAGGATTCCTCAACAGTGGCTGGTGCAGCACAAAAGGTTGAAAGATATTCTGCGCTGCACACTGCTGCCAGTTCGGACAGGCTACCACCTGACCCCGGGGACATAATGGGAGTGGAGGTAGAGGGTTGTGAGTCAGGTGTAGTGTGTCTGGCTGCGTGACTGCTGTCTGTCCCCAGTCCCTGTGGGTGTGCCTACATCCCCATGAGATTGTGTGCCTGGAGAACTGCGCCTAGACTTTTGTGGTGGTGTGCTGGGTGTCCCTGTTGGTGTGTGTGCCCTTGTGTGTCTGCGTGTTCTTTGGAAAGGTATGGGAGAGTGGGATGTGGATGGGTCTGAAAGAGTGGGGGGGAAGGAACGCTGCAGGAGGGCAACTGCTGCCGTCAGTGTTGAGTCTATGGACGACATACTCCGACGTTGGTCAGACATGTTAGCTGACATGCCCTCCATGAATGACAACAACTGTGTCAGTATTGTAGTGTGGCCATGGAGGACAGTCAGCATTGATGTCTGACCAACAAGAATCTGCCGGAGAATGTCCACAGACTCGGCAGTGAGGGCAGCAGGGGAGACAGGGGCAGGGGCTGCAGTGCCGGGGATGAAGGAGACATGTGGAGCAGCACGGACAGAAGGGACACTAGCAACTGGGAGGGTGGAGATGGGTTTGGAGGAGTTGGGGACAGACACAGAGATGGAAGAAGTTGTCGCCGCGTATTCCCCCTCCACCAGGGAGTCAGATGACGATCCGTCCGCATTATATGAAGTGTCGCCTTCAAAAGGTACGGACGGTTGACTCCCCTCACCCTCCATGCCACTAGCATCCTCCAACTCCTCAGCGCTGGTGACACTGCGGCTGGGTCCCTCCTCCTGGTCCGTGCTCATGTCTCCTCCTTCTGGCTTGGTTGATGATTCTGTGGGCAAAGAGAAGAAACAAACATGCATCAGTCACCTGTACACATATGACACATGAGCACAAAATCAGTTGGTCACATAGCAAATCATGGCATGCATCATGAGTAACAGCCAGATAGCTCTGCACATATTTGAGACTAGTACTGACCAGTTGGTATTGACACAATGCTAGTTGGACAAAAGGATACCATGAACACACCAGCCCCAACTTCAATGAGAGTTTCACTTAGAAGATTGTGTTGGTTTTCATGATATCAGACCCATACAATGAAGTGATGGCACTTAATGTTCACTAATCAAAAAACATTTGTGGTGGCTGTCAGGGCAAACAAACCCACCTCACTCCCCAAGGTGACACCACACTCAGAGCCCTGTAAGCACATTTGGCTGATCCAAAATTTAAGAAATAGTGTACATATTGTGACTCACAATACTTCACACATTCAACATGTATTGAATGTATACATTCTCAAACTTGTGAAGAGAACACGTATGTGCCTGCATGAAAGGACACTCACAAGGAAATGCACCCAATAAACATAGACACATTCACTGAAACAACTGGCACCCGGTCTGATGAAACAGTGGTAGGAATAAATGGCGTTGCAGATTTGCCATATACATGTCCCAACGGAGGTCTTGATGGCTTGACACACATTAGTCTGAACAATTGAGAACAAAGGAGTTGCAAGACCCCAAAAGCACTGAGTGGACATGTATATGGAGATCAATGCACAACCTTAATCACTAACACTGGGCTCATTCAAAAGCTGCCAGCTTGTAACACAGAATTTGCTAATGTTGTTTCCTGTGCACTACCTTGTGAGACAACTATCATGCAGGCACATATATGTCATGTATGCGTCATATGTACACATTCAAAACATAAAGAAATAATGGCTAGATTTTGGGAGTGCCAGGGTACAATCATTAATGTGAGTTAACTTTAAATATGTCAGTCCTCACAGGGGCATCTGGTACCTGATCATGCAGTGGCTTGTACATGAGACCTACTGGCTGTCATGTGAAGTGGCCCACAAGTCCTAAATCTGGACAATGCTCAAGCTAATGGTCTTGCAAATGTGAAGCAACAAAATCATACCTGCATCGTGGACACACCCTCATCCCCAGGCTAAATGACAACACTAGTGTGCACACTAACACAAAACAGCGTTCCACCACAACTACATACATGTGGGGGAAAAGAATGAGGCACAATCATGTTTTGAAAATAATTACATAGGCTGTCGAAGTTGAAATAAAAACAATGCCCACCAGCACAGGGTAAGTGCATGGTGAAACATCAGCCATCCAATGCCCACACACAGGTCACACCTGGCAAGGCAAAATCAGGCAGGCCCATTAGATATCCCCTGCACAACACTCCCATCCCTCAGTCAATGTGATTGATACAGATAAAGAGTTTTAAAATCAGAATCAGGGTACACAAAACTTTGCTGCAAATAGTCCAAAAATAACACAAGCTCACCTCGTGGGGGTGGCAATACATATTAGTCACAAAAAAAACAACCACAGATTGTTGTGAATAGGCACACAGGCACTGCCCAGTGTAACCATGCACAAGCCAAATCTTGTATCCATGTTCAGTGGGCACATGTAGCAGACAGAGGATTCATTCAAACTATGCCAGGCTTCAATGCCACTGAGGCAGAGCCATGATGAACACACATTGAATGGGCACAGTGTTGCATGACACACATGACTAGGAGTCCAGGGTGTGTCTGGTGACTGTAGTGGTCACACTGATCTGTGGTTATGGAATGAGCTGACTGTACCATCAATAACCGTCATGGCACTATGCATATCTCACAAATGATGTACATCATGTCTGAGAACACAACATGGGTCATGCATGCTGCAAGGGTGTGCATTACAAACCTCACACTACTGTGTTGAGACGCATCATCAGGGCAATGAATGAAAGTAAACTTATAAACGCGCAACTTTGCCCGAAGGCATCAAGGCGCCTACCAAAGAGAATCAAAAAAAGAAAGAAAAGGCAGAACCAAAAGCTAAGGGTATCCTTTACCAAAGAGCCATGTTTTTAAAGCTTTTCTAAAAGATAGCATTGAGGGTAGGATCCTGATCTCTAAGGGGACGATATTCCACCATCTTGGAGCAAGATTGGAGAAGGCTCTGCCTCCCCATTTAGCTCTACGTCCTCGAGGCACAGTAAGGAGCAATTTCGCCGAGGAACGAAGGTTCCTAGCAGGAGAATACGGGGAGAGGAGATTTTTTATACCTCCAGTCTCTTTCCTGTTTAAGGCACCATACACCAGGCATAACACTTTAAATGAAATCCTGGCGTCAATGGGAAGCCAGTGCAAAGATTTCCTGGCAGCGGTCGCTGACGACCTTTTCGGAAGGTCCAGGACAAACTTCGCCGCAGCATTTTGCACCGATTGAAGGCCTCTCAACAGACCTTTATTGGCTCCGGCATATAAAGTATTGCAATAATCGAGCCGGGATGTTATCAGAGCTACGACAGTTTGTTTCCGAGCTTGCACAGACAGATAGTACTTGATTTTCCGCAGGATTGCAATGATGCCCCAGCAGGTGGAAATAGTCCGCCTTACTTGAAGAGCCATGTCTAGGGAGGGATCGATCATAACCCCCAGATTTCGTGCTGCCCGAGTTGGAACCGGACAGGTCCCCAGGGATTCGGGCCACCATTCTGCCGACCAGATGTCTTCCTTCTCGCCGAATACGAGGATCTCCGTCTTTTCGCCATTTAGCCGCAGTGAATTGTTAATCATCCAGAGGGCAACTGCCTCCATGCAGAGTCGAAACTTGGAGGCAGAGCAGCTGACAGGCTGGGCGAGAGACAGCAAGATCTGCGTGTCATCGGCGTATGACACTACCTCCATCCCGAAAGATCTAATGAGCCTGGCCAGGGGGGTCACATAGATATTGAATAGGGTCGGACTTAACGCCGACCCCTGTGGGACCCCCCAATTCAGCGGCAGGGATGGAGATAGGAACTCTCCCAGCTTCACTCTCTGTTCCCTCTGGTCCAGGAAGGAGGCCAACAGGCTTAATGCGTGCCCCTCCACCCCTATCTCCCTCAGACGAGATCTTAAAACGAGGGGAGACAGGGTGTCAAACGCAGCTGTGAGATCCAGAAGGATCAGCAACGTACTTCCGCCCTTGTCAACCGTGGTGCGGATGTTATCAAGCACCACGGTCAGGGCGGATTCTGTGCTATGACCCCTCCGGAAACCATGCTGCGAGTGATCTAAAAGACCAGCGGAATCCAGAAAGGAAGAGAGATGCTGGTGTAGATGGATTTCCAGCATCTTTGCTGGGGCTGGAAGCAGCGAAATGGGGCGGAAATTTTTCAGCACTTCTGGGTCCAATGACGGCTTCTTCAAGAGCGGCTTCACAACCGCTTTCTTCCATTGGGAAGGGAAAATGCCTTCACTTAAGGCCTTATTCATAATTTGAAGTAGCGGGGGCAAGAGAGTTTCCTTACATTGTTTAAGGATATGAAGAGGACAAGGATCGAGAGGTGAGCCGGATTTGGTCTTGGTCAAGAGGACTTCTAATTCCTGTAAGGAAAGTAAGGGAAAGCTAGACAGCGAGATCAAATTTGCAGGTCCAGCCGGCTCAATAAAAGAGGGGATCTGAGGAACAGGGAGGGCAGGTGGAGATGCAGAGATCCTTTGGAGCTCAAGAGTCGAAACAATACCATCAATTTTGTCCTGAAAAAATTCTGCTATGTTGTCACAAAGCTGCTGTGAATTAATAACAGGATCAGGGGTCTTCAAAGTGATTAAGGAGTCGACGATGTTAAAAAGCTCTTTCGGTGAGGTAAGAGCCCCAGTGAGGTTTGAAAAATATTCTTGCTTAATTCTAATAAGCTCCGCCCTGTATTCCCTCACAAGACTTTTATGAGTTTCTCTATCCTGCATGTTCCCACTAGATCTCCAACATCGTTCCTGCTTTCTACAGGCTTGTCTTAATGGCCTTAGGGACTCAACATACCAGGGAGCCGATGGCCTTTTTCTAGCACTATAGCGCAAAGAGAGAGGTGCAAGCACATCCACCGCTGCAGAGGTGACATCTTCAAACCTCTGTACCGCGGAGTCAACGTCCTCATCTCTTAAGATTAATAAGGTAGAGATTAATGGCGCCAATGAATCGTTAGTCACCTTCCTCAGATTCCGCTTAAGTTCCATTTTGCTGGGACCTTTCGGTATATTATTAATAGGAGTGGTCTCCAATGACAGTGGAATGGCAAAATGATCTGACCAGGAAAGCGGCATAGGTGCTTCAACTGACAGCCGTCTATCGTTTGTAAAAACTCCATCCAAAGTGTGGCCCGCCTGATGGGTGGCACCCTTGACTAATTGCTGCAAGCCACAGGCAGATAAAGTATCTAGGAGGCAGAGGGTGTCATTTACCTCTGAATTTTCTAAATGGAAATTCATGTCTCCCGGAACTGTAACAGACTCAAATCCGAAATAAGGTTCCAGAATAGTGAGCAAATGGTGAGTGAAATCCGCTCTGGGCCCTGGAGGTCTATATATGAGCACACCCTTAAACGGGATGGAGTAAGATGCATTAATAGAAAAATGCATAGCCTGGATGTCTTCATAAGGAGCAGATAAAGGTGTCGTGTGACACGAATGAGAATCCTTATGAAGTACAAACACAGTGCACAGGTCATGGCACAGGTAAGGTACCAACACATGTCACAGACCTCCCTCCCACATGATGTGCAAATCAATGTGCAGTCTAATTACCTGGCACCCTAGAAGAACTTGTGCAAATGCCCAAAAACACAGACCAGGGGACACATGTGGAGGAAGGGGGTGAGGGCTGAAAACGGACACCATCTGATTATGGGGAATTGAAACTACAGTGCACAAATAGCCTGGCTGACCAGACCCCCCAACCGTGGGAGTATTTCCAGGCTTCAGAGCACCTCAAGTAGCAGCTGACACACAACACTACAAACAGCCATGTACATACCCCCTTCTTGCTGCTGTCTTTCCTGCAACTGCCTATGGAGGTCGGGAAAGACCACTTCCAGGACCCGGAGCATGTGGGGGGTGAGATGACGGCTTCCACCATGCCGGCGTGGAGGTGACAGCTTCAGCTGGAGCCGGGCGTTACGGCGGGTCCAGCACCGGATGTCCCGCCACCTTTTCCTTATGTTGGGAATCTGCCGGCGAGGGCCCCCCACAGACCTGACAGCCCTGGCAACGTCCAACCAGATCTCCCCCTTCTCGTAGGCAGTTACCTGTCAGGAAGACAAAGTTAAACAACATCACTACACCTGCTTCATGTCCCAGAGACACATATGTACTACATTGATGATGAGAACAGGCCATAGGATGCTGACAGGACTTGCATCATTGTACATGTGAATGTGGCCTGTGGACAAACCCCAATGCACTACATGCCTATGAAAGACAACAGATGGCATAAGTGGGGCAACACACTCACTGATCATGGCACACACTTTACAACACATGCAACTACAGGTGTGGAATAGCACGTGGCAAGCAGTCACATTTCCTAATCCACTTAACAACTCTCAGCAGACCAGACAGAGACACCCTGGCACAGATCATTTGCCTGTCACTGAGCACAGTAGGTACAACAATCACTTTGCACATGTGCCACTTCACATAGAGGTGTCACAGGTGTCATGCTAACTTTGCTAGTCAGGCACACAGCACTGCTCACTTGTTACATCAGATGTGTAGAGCTGATGCATACGCCATGCAGATGCAGTGCAACACCTCACATACACACTTACCCAGATGACAAGGAACATTCACATACTTCAATGTCCATGAGGTCAGAAACATCATTTCTTGAATATCACCACAGGTCCCCACAAGTCATGAACTTCTGTGAGTATATTTATTCATTTATTTATTTATTTATAATTAATTTTATAGAGCGCAACAGCTACCCGAAGTTTTCCCGGCGCTAGGAACGCAAGATGAGGTGAAACGAAAGAGAACAGCTAACTCACTGCCAGTGGAGAATCTATTGATTAAAAAGCCAGGTTTTGCGGAACTTCTGGTACTGTGGCTCAATGCGCAACAAAAAAAGCATAGATTTCCAGAGTGCTGGAGCCAGATGGGAAAAGGAGCGTCCCCCCAATCTGGTTCTTTTGATCCTTGGAATTTGAAAATTATGCTGATTTGCGGATCGAAGGGAGCGCATAGGATGATATTGATGTACTAGGGCCTGAAGATAATGTGGTACTGCTCCAGCATTGATCCTGTGCATATAGCATAAAGTTTTAAACTTAACCCGATTCTCAATCTTCAGCCAATGGAGATCCCGTAATGCGGCTGAGGCAGATGTTCTTGCCGGAAAATTGCAAAGCATTCTGGCTGCAGCGTTTTGTACTACTTGTAGCCTGTGTAGCACCTCCTTGCCCATTCCCAAATATAGAACGTTACCGTAGTCCAGTCTAGATGTTATAAGAGCTTGGACTACCGTTCTTTAAGTGGACAAGGGAAGCATCCACTGGATTTTTTTCAGCCATTTTAGGATGACAAAACACACAGAGGCTACCTTGCCAGCTTGTTTCCTCATGGTTAGGTGGTCATCAACCATGAAACCAAGATTCCGGACAGATTGTACAGGAATCGGGAGTGGTCCCATCTGAGCAGGCCAGTGTTCGGGGCCCCAAAGGGTTTTATTTTTGCCGAAAAGAAGGAGCTTGGTTTTGCCACCATTTAATTTTAATTTATTGTTATGCATCCAGTCTGCAATGCTTAACAACCCAGGTTTCAGCAAGGAGATGTTGTTATTTGACTTGGTCGAAAGTGAGTAAACAAGCTGGGTGTCATCGGCGTAAGAGTACACCGTGAGCCCAGCTTGTTCCGCAATAGCAGCTAGAGGGCTAACATAAATATTAAAGAGCAAAGGGCTCAATTTAAAGCCCTGTGGAACTCCATATTGGGACACCTGAACTTCAGATTTAGAGGAAGCAGAAAAAACTTGAAAGGTCCTATTTGTCAAAAAGCTAGATAGCAAACCAAGAGCCAAGCCCGTAATGCCACAGGATTCAAGGGTTTTCAAGAGGATAGGGTGAGAAACAGTGTCAAATGCGGCACTTAAATCAAGAAGAATAAGTGCCACAGTTTCACCTCTATCCACTTGACGGCAGATGTTATCGGTGACGCTCAATAATGTGGACTCCGTAGAGAAGACTGCGCGAAAGCCTGACTGAGATTTATGCAGAAGATTATGAGTCTCAATGAATTCAGCAAGCTGGACATTAATGTGCTTCTCTAAAATTTTCAAAAAAATTGTGAGAAGGGAGATGGGACGGAAGTTGGACGGTACTTCCGGGTCCAGATTCGCTTTCTTCAATAGAGGCATAATCATGGCGTGTTTCCAGGTTTCTGGAACTCTCAGACATTCAGCTGTTAGCCTGGGTGAAACACTGTTACATCTCAGGACATTTCTGAATAAAGCCACCAAGGTATAGCACACCTGAATGCGTCTTTCACAATGCATTGAATGTCACAGTAAGCACAATGCAAGTGAGGAGTGAACACACATGAACTACATCATGCTCTGCATGAGAGACACCACCATGTACACCGCCTGTGACTCTCTCAAAACCACATAGCATGTCTGTCCCACCAATACACAATGCCTGTTGTGACACACACACACAACAGGTGCACAGTCAAAGCTAGTGCTTTCAGCACTCACCTGCTCCCCTGGTCTCCCATACAGCTTTCTTTACTGTGGTAGGAGGGCATCCAGCAGGGCCTGGTTTTCCTCATCAGAGAATGCAGGTGCCCTCTCCAACGTACGCGACATGATGGTCCAGAGAATGCAGAGACAGCAGCAGTGTGGTCCACTCCAAAGTTGTGCAGGCAAGTGCTCTCTCACATCCACATGCAGCCTGAAATATGTGCTGCTGAGGGGCTTTCAGTCTCAGGAGTACAGTGTGATAGGACAGATCACTTTGCATCCTACCTCTCATCCAATCCCTTTAAACTTAAGTCCCTGACACACATTTGCATTGTTTAAAATTTGAGCACCAGCTCCACAATCAATTTGCAACATTGTATTTTTTTGACCAACTGACTTTTGCAGGACACAAGTAGCACACATCCAAATCTCAGTATCCATGACAACCAGGCTGTATTCAGCGCCTACTACTTGTCCCCTAGGTGTACCCAGAGTATTTTTATGATCCCCTCATGTGTACAGTGCGTTTCACGTTGCGTATGGCACCATTGCAATGGTGAAACGTCCCGCACATACGCACGTACTGTTGGGGTACAGTTCGAACGCGTATGTCACCATTGCAATGGTGAAACGTCCCGCACACACGCACGTACTGTCGGGGTACGGTCCGCTCGCGTATGTCACCATTGCAATGGTGAAACATCCCGCTCACACGCATGTACTGTCGGGGTACGGTTCGATCGCGTATGTCACCATTGCAATGGTGAAACGTCCCGCACACACGCACGTACTGTCGGGGTACGGTCTGCTCGTGTATGTCACCATTGCAATGGTGAAACGTCCCGCACACACTCACATACTGTCGGGGTACAGTTCGATTGCGTATGTCACCATTGCAATGGTGAAACATCCTGCACACACACACGTACTGTCGGGGTACGGTCCGCTCGCGTATATCACCATTGCAATGGTAAAACGTCCCACACACACGCACGTATTGTTGGGGTACGGTTCGATCGTGTATGTCACCATTGCAATGGTGAAACATCCCGCACACACGCACGTACTGTCAGGGTACGGTACACTCGCATATGTCACCATTGCAATGGTGAAACATCCCGCACACACGCACGTACTGTCGGGGTACAGTTCGATCATGTATGGCACCATTGCAATGGTGAAATGCCCCGCACACACGCACGTACTGTCGGGGTACGGTTCGATCGCGTATGGCACCATTGCAATGGTGAAATGTCCCGCACACACGCACGTACTGTTGGGGTACGGTCTGCTTGTGTATGTCACCATTGCAATGGTGAAACGTCCCACACACACTCACATACTGTCGGGGTACAGTTCGATTGCATATGGCACCATTGCAATGGTGAAACATCCCGCACACACGCACGTACTGTCGGGGTACGGTTCGATCACGTATGTCACCATTGCAATGGTGAAACATCCTGCACACACACACGTACTGTCGGGGTACGGTCCGCTCGCGTATATCACCATTGCAATGGTAAAACGTCCCACACACACGCACGTATTGTTGGGGTACGGTTCGATCGTGTATGTCACCATTGCAATGGTGAAACATCCCACACACACGCACGTACTGTCGGGGTACGGTCCACTCGCATATGTCACCATTGCAATGGTGAAACATCCCCCACACACGCATGTACTGTCGGGGTACAGTTCGATCATGTATGGCACCATTGCAATGGTGAAATGCCCCGCACACATGCACGTACTGTCGGGGTACGGTTCGATCGCGTATGGCACCATTGCAATGGTGAAACGTCCCGCACACAAGCACGTACTGTCAGGGTACAGTTTGATCACGTATGTCACCATTGCAATAGAGAAACGTCCCGCACACACGCACGTACTGTCGGGGTACGGTTCGATCGCGTATGTCACCATTGCAATGGTGAAACGTCCCGCACACATGCACGTACTGTCGGGGTACGGTTCGATCGCGTATGTCACCATTGCAATGGTGAAACGTCCCGCACACATTGCCGGGATGTCGCTGTACGGTTAACACAAGGATGTCTATCTAGTTTTTGTCATTGCATACTTACATGAGCATGCCCTAGGTGTGCCAGGCACTGATATAGCACATGATTTCAGATCAGGTTGCACAATCGATGTGTGATGACCTGTTGACACATGTGATGTGTGATGGTGCATTATGTGTTACACATCACCTTTCCACTAATCCCATTGGTATCATCATGCACATGTTGTCATGCACATGAACACTGGGATGGCACAGTCAGCACTACGGGCATCCTTCTCATGATGCCAGGGACCGTGGCACTTTCGCACTGGACTAATTAATGCTCATCAGGTCATATATGTAACAATGTAATGTGTGTGTCATGGTAAAGCTTTAGTTTTCTGTGTGTGGTCCGTTAAATGCATCTGCTGTCGGTGAGTCTATTATGGGTCTGTGTTGTGACTGAAATGGTTTCGCATGTACGCACACCATGCCACATGTGCTTTGCCAATGGCATTTGTGTCTGATGGCATCATACATCATTGAGCACCATGGATACATGACTGCATTGTGACAATTGCTGTGGTGTTGCGTTGTCACAGACACACCGTTATTAGCAAGTTCTAGGATATGTCCATTAGATATTCCCTGTAACCTGGCTCAGTGCCTTGCAGTCAGCTGTCTGTATGGGATGACAACCTTCTAATGCAGGTCTGGTGACGTGTGTCACTCCTCTGACATCTAGCTCTGCTCACTCAGAGCAGCCCAGCAGCTCTTTGGTGTGCATGTAATTTTGTGTTCTAAAACAACAGATGTGTCTGGGATTTGTTTGGAGTGCCAATAAGCTGGCATATGTGTCCAGGATTTATTGCATACGCCAGACCCCATACTAACTTGATGTGTAGTAGCAGTGTTGCATGTGCCATGTACAATGGAAAAGTTGTTGTCTGACAGTTGTTATCCATTCTTTCCAAATATGTCCTGCAGGGCACCCCCTCCACCAAGGCCTTTTCCAGACTTGGAGACCATGAGGGAACGTGATTGCTTCAGAAGGTACAGATTCCCTCTCGTTCTGGTTCGGAACTTGACGGACAGGCTGGAACCACATCTCCAACCGCGACAAAGGTATCCAACTGCCCTGACACCAAAGCTAAAGGTGATGGCAGCCCTAAATTTTTTTGCCACAGGTACGTTTCAATTTACCATTACAGATGTGGGGGGTATGTCCCAAACCATGTTCAGCCGTGTCCTACGTGATGTGTCGGCTGCCATGTTAGAGCACATTGATGAATTCATCAAATTTCCTCAACCTGAAGAGTTAACAGATGTAAAGGGTGAATTCTATGCCCTGGGAAGGATGCCACATGTCATTGGGGCCATTGATGGTATACGTGTGGCTTTGGTGCCACCACAGGCTCAGGAGCAGGCCTACCGCAACAGGAAACATTACCACTCAATAAATGCCCTGGTGGTGTGTCTTGCTAACATGCTGATTGCCCATGTTTGTGCACGTTTTCCAGGATCGTGCCATGATGCTTTCATCATGAGGCGTAGCAGGGTACCACAGATGATGCTGCAGCTGCGCAATGATCAGGCATGCCTTGTAGGTGGGTATACTCTGTTTGTCCTGTATGTTTAGTTTCTCGTTTGCTCTGACAGAATGGCATTCCCCAAATTATAACACGGTGTATATTTGTAGGAGACACAGGATACCCCAACATGTCGTGGCTCATGACACCGCTCTGCCACCTTAGAACAGCTGCAGACCAGCGGTACAACAATGCACACAGACAGACCAGGCGAGTGATAGAGCGTACGTTTGGACTCCTGAAGAGCCGATTCCGGCGGATCCCTCCCCTACGCCCCGGTCAAGGTGTGTAACATCTTCATCGTGTGCTGCATGCTGCACAACATGGCAGTTGAGAAGGCCGTGCCACTCTACCTGGATCCTTATGAGCTGGAAGATATCTGGAGTCGGCTCATGCGCAACTTCTTCTCTTAATGGTGAGTCACTGAGCATTTGTGTGCGACCAAGTGGCATTGAGTGTGTCCAGCTGACTGTGTGCAAAGTCACTTTGATGTTTGTTGTGATGTATCACTCAAGTGATGATGTCATGACACACGCATATGTGCAATGAGTGAATTCAGAATATACATGTGTACTACATTGTGATTTGTTTTACATGACCATGTCTGTATGGAAATATTCTTAATGTGTACCCTTGTGTGCCTGTCATTCCCAGGTTGCTCTGCCTGTTGTCTGTTCGTGTCATCTTGGTACTCTTGCTATTCATCCTGATGATTGCAACGTGTGTCGAATCAGCGTTCCATGCACAGACATGTGGAAATGTCAGTTTGGGTAAGATAGCTAAACAGGCTTTTTTGCGTTGGTATGCTTTGGGAATGTGTGGGAACTGTTTCTGTGCATGTTGTAGAAGCATACACACATGTGCCATAAACATGGATCAAGATGCATGTTGCAACACTCCCATGACTGGACAGTCACCCTTCTTGTCAGTCATCTGTTGTTGAGTGTTGACTCTGGTGAATGCATCAATGTGTTTAAACCTTGAGCCAGACACATTGCGGATGTCACCGGTTTATATTGTGTGTGACATCACAACCTCAGGCTCTGTGTGGAATTGCACCGTCACTGTGTGCAGCAGGTTGTGTCTGCCTCATCACATTTATGTTGTGGGCCAGTACAGTTTGGTTTACCTAATGACATGTTGTGAAGGTGTGGGCCAGTGTATGTCCCACATGCTCTGACAACAGTCCAGTGAGTCTGTTTGTATGGATGCATTGCCCCTTCAGCCAGTATGTAATGTCACTGTCACGTCACTACATCAGTGCCGGTGAAGAACAATGATTTGCAAGAATTCTTGGTAACTTCATGTTAACTTTCAATTATTTACATTATCCCAGGAATGTTGCATTGATGACGTACCAACGTAGTGCTCTTGATAATGTTAACACTTCCGTTACACCAGTCGGTTGACGTTAATCCCAGCAATCTCTTGTGCCGTGCTGCATATCCTAGTAACGGTAGGGGTGGTTTATTGGCTTTGTGCATCATTACTCTCTGTAGAGTTTGGTCACACCTGCCTGTCATGTTTGGCATTGTAAGGCACAGTTGGAAGAGCCAATGACTGGCTCTTGCTAGGCTTCATTGTGTTTCAATAATTCCCTTCCTCCTTGCATGAGCTAAGTACGGCTCTTGCGGGTGATGTGTATGTTACATTCATGACCCTCACTGATTCCCAGGGCTGACTACAGTTTTTTGGCTATGTGTGAGTAGCAGTGCTACACATTGAATTTACTTATTTCTTGGAGCCTCAATCATACACTGTAAGTTACTTGATGACCGCATGGTTCTAATTGCATTGAAGCAGTATGGTGAGCATTAGACCCCCTTCATTTAGGTGACAAACTCTGCTACCTTTTATGTGTCCCAGTTAAAACCTCAGATGTAGTATAATTTCAAAGCCTGTGCTCACAAATAGGCTACAGTGGCTGTGCTTAAAGTACACAAGTGTTACTGTTACAGTATACGTCATGTGGTATAATGTGATGCAGTGCCAAGATTTGGTGAATTGTTATGCTTGTTTACCTTTGTTTCAGATCTCCCTCCCGCTGTTCCCATCCTTTCCTTCCCTCGCGTGATCACCCGATTGAGTCTGTTAATCATACTCAGACCAATGGGCTATCTGAAGATGGACCCCTTTCAGCATCACACAAATCTGAGGGTCAAATATACCAACCGTCCCAGCCAGTCATGTGGAAATAGTTTCAGCAGCATTACAGGTACCCTCATTGGGTGACAGTCATTTACTAACAGAGCTATGCCACTGGCCATGTACATTGTCTACAGCAGCATGGCCTCAGAACGAACTGGAACCATTTCGGGTGTAAAAGTATTTCCAAGTGTACCTTGTGCCCCATTACTGTTACCGCAGATGTCTTGTCAGTCTGCATGCGCCATCTATGGCATACTTTACAATGTTAGTGCATATGTGGTTATGTGTCCTGTGTCAACATGCATGGTGTTTGTGATAGGTCATGGTCCATTATGTGATTGGCATATATGGTTCTATATGGACTTTTTTTAGCTTTATACCCACAACTGTCATGCAACACATGCTGACGCTGTTTGGCCTGTGCCCCGCTTGCCCTTTTTGTGCATAACCCTGTGCCCATCATATTTGGTGATTGTTCACCCATTTTCTAGCAGTGACCCATGAGTAACCAGAAACTCCTTCCTTTCCATACACATGTCACATGTTGCTTTGCAAATATCATTGTCTTTGTGTGCTAATTTTCCATGTTGTCTCACACCTTCTGCCATCATGTGTTCACACATTCCTGATGTTGCATCCCCAGTGACACTGCAACACCCAGTTCCCAGATTGTGCCACACACACACCTACAATATGCTCCTCCGTCCATCCATTGTTAAGGGTGGCTGCAGCTTGTACATAACATTAGACTGCACTATGAATCTAGCACCCTCCACGCACTCAACCCCAGGTGTGAACCCTCCTGCTACCGGGCTACCCCGAAGCACACCCAAAGGGTCCTTCACCTGCCGCAACTGCAGCTTATACAGCATCAAGACCACAAAAACATCAACCAGAGACCCCACCACCTCCGCTGCATCCTCCTCAACACCCGCTCCACTTGCAAACACACCATCAACATCTGGGACCTCCGATACTCAACTACCCCCGACATCGCCTTCCTGACCAAGACCTGGCTGAACGTCACCTCCGCACCAGACATCACCATTGACATCCAAGTGGGCTACAAAATCTACCGTAGATACCGCACCAACAGAGTGGTAGGGGGAATCGCCATCATCCACAAGGACTCCCTCGGAGTCACAACCAACACCCATGACACCCTCACCACCGCTGAGCATATGCACTTCCAGTCCACACCAACACCAACCTCTGTGTAACTGTCGTCTTCAGACCACCCGGACCCCGAGCACATTTCAGCGAAACCATCATCAACTCATCAGCACCCACGGCCTCACCTCCACAGACTACATTCTCCTGGGGGATTTGAACTTCAAACAACAACGACGCCTACTCCAATGCCTTGATTGACAACCTCGCAAAACTCTGACTCAAACAGCTTGTGATGACACCCACCCACGCCGCTGGACAAACACTGGACCCCACGTTCTCCGCAAGTCACCACGTCTCATTCAACCACACCACCAAACATTACTGGACTGACCACAGATGCTTCCACTTCACATTAAGGAAGCCAAACAAGCAACACCGCACACAACAGTTGCCACGCCTCTGCAGGGTCAAGCTCACCAAGGACCAACAGACCACCACCCTTGCCCTGGGACCAACCAACGACCCCACCGAGCCCAACGCTGCCAACATCAAACTCAAACAGTGGATCAACAACTGCACCGACACCCTTGCCCCACTCAAGACCTCCGCAACCAATCACACCAACAAGAAAGCCACTTGGTTGACTGAAGACTATCCAGGCCTCAAAACACACCTGTCGGAAAGTGTATGAGAACTGGCTCCACAACCAAACAGCAGAAACCTGCTCAGCTCACAAGCACACCACCCACAAACACCACCAACTCATCAGGACTAACAAGAGGACCGCCTTCAGGGTCCGCCTACTCAACAATGCACACAACACAAAAGGGCTATTCTACATCATGAAAGACCTCTCCAATCCCAGCTCCAACACCAACGACATTCCACCATCACAAGACCTGTGCGATTCACTGGCTAGCTTCTTTGAGCACAAAATCGCAGACATCCACAACAGCTTCAATACCGACACCCCCTCATCCTCCACCGAGACCACTACCCCTGCGACCCCCACCCGCACCATTTGCCTGACCGCCTGGTACAACATCAGCAAAGTAAACAACATCAAGACCATGAACTCCATCTATTCCGGATCCCCATCTGACCCATGCCCTCACCACGTTTTCAACAAAGCAAGCACAGCCATCGCACCACATCTCTGATAGACAATGAACTTCTCCTTCAAGACTGCAACCTTTCCGGAGAGCTGGAAGCCCACCAAGATCAACGCCCTACTGAAGTAACCCAAGGTGGACCCCAATGACCTCAAAAGCTTCCGGAACATATCCTTGCTCACTTTCCCGGCGACAGTCACGGAGAAAATTGACAACAGACAGCTGACCCACTACCTTGAAGTCAACGACATTCTGGACCCATCCCAGACCGGCTTTTGCAGCACCGACAGCACCGAGATCGCCCTCATCACCAACACCACCAACATCTGGATCCTAGGGAGAAAGGAGGAACAGCCGCACTCATCCTTCTGGACGTTCAGCAGCCTTCGACACGGTGTGACACTGCACCCTAACAGCTCACAACCACGACGCTAGGATCCAAGAGAAGGCCCTGACCTGGACCACGTCTTTACTCTCTGGCAGTACCCAGAGTATCCGCCTACCACCCTTCCGCTCAAATACCACTGAGATCATCTGTGGCGTCCCATAGGGATCATCCCTCAGCACAACGCTGTTCAACTTCTACATGGCACCACTCGCCCACATCGCTCAACAACACAGCCTCAACATCATCTCCTACGCCAACGACACCCAAATGATCATATCCCTCACCAATGCCCCCCACACCACCAGAGCCAACCTCCACAGGGGAATGAAGGCCGTTGCAGAATGGATGAAGGTCAGCAGGCTGACGCTGAATTAAGAGAAGACGGAGGTCCTCATCCTCAGCACCACCCCATCATCCTGTGACGACTCCTGGTGGACAACATCACTAGGAACAGCCCCAGCACCCATCGACCACGCACACAACCTGGGTGCCATCCTCAATGCCACCCTCTCCATGTCCAAGCAAGTGTACGCTGTCTCCGCGTCATGCTTCAAAACCCTCCAAATACTCGGCAGGATCTTCAAATGGATCCCCTCCGACACAGGAATGAGCATCACCCAGACACTCGTCACCAGCACACTGGACTGCGGGAACACCCTCTATGCGTGAACAACAAACGAGCTCCTGAGACGGCTGCAACGCATCCAGAATGCCTCGGCACCACTGATCATGAACACCCCCCGTCACATCACACCCCACCTGAGAGGTCTTCATTGGCTCACCGTCAACAAGAGGATCACCTTCAGACACCTCATCTACACACACAAAGCCCTACTCAACGCCAGACCAACATACCTCAAGGGCCAACTCAGCTTCTACACCCCCACCCACAGCCTCCACTCTGCTAACCTCGACCTCGCAATAGTTGCACGCATCTGTAACCCCACCACCGGTGGAAGATCCTTCTCCCACCTTGCCGCCAATACCAGGAACACTCTCCAAACCAACTTACGTCAGACCCAGGACATGTTGACCTCCAGAGAACTCCTCAAAACATGACACTTGGATCATTAGCAGTCCCCTCCCCCCAGCACCTTGAAACGCTCACAGGTATGTAGCGTACTTATAAAATATCCTGATTGATTGATAGTCCCACTGTCAACTGCAGGATCACCTTCTGCCACACTCAGTAGGCACTCCACAACCACTGGCCAAAAAACACAATATATGGACGTCTCCCATCCAACACCCCGTTGCCTGTAGTCCATCCAGCCTGCCTTGCCCTATGACCCATTCATCACTTCCACAGCCCAAATGCATGCAGGTGATATTTTGCACACAACAACAAAGGGACCTGGTAGTCCCTCACTGGAGCCAGACACATTACCCATGACCTGTACACCTTCATGAGACTCTTCTGTAACTGTCTGTCAGAGCAGTATGGCAAGACAGCCCACCCCCCCTCAGCAGTTAGTGACCATCACGTGTGAGTATTTCCCTCCATGGATGTAGTTGGTCATACATTGTGACCTATGTGTGTCCACAACCAGACTCAGATCCCACTGTATGTATGGCTTGAGTTTGCTCAGCACTCTGGCATACTTTGAGATATCCCTACACATATGTTGTTGACTCATGTCAAAAATAACTCAACATCAATATTTATTTTGTTTGTTATTTTTAAGTCTCCATCTTGTGAGTGAATTGTGACTAGGGGTTTAAGTGCTGTACAAGTATATGGGGAATCCAAAGTTCACAGAGGGAAATGTAATGCCTTGCAGTTTTAGTCAACAGAGTCAAGACCACAGCGTTTAGCATCATTGGTGACACTGCGACCAGCAAGTCCATGTGGTTGAGACAGACAGTCAATAAGGTGATGCTGTTGCACACAATGGCAAGATGCCAGACCAGGTGACCTGGGAGATGCGCATGGCCCTCTGCCTCTCAACGTCTTCTCCGTGGACGACCCACCTTCCTTGGGGGACCCTCATGTGCAGGCCTTGACGATGCCTGGGACTCTCCTTCGGATGATTCCACCTCGTCCTCCCTCCCTGTGCCTGTTTGAACTCTTTCCCTCGATGTTCCTGGCCTGGTGACACAGGGATGTTGCTGCATGTTGTCAGCAATCCGACGGAGTGAGTGGCTAATGTCCCTATGCACTGTCAAGAGCTCAGCCAGTGTTGCCTCCATCCGTCCAAGTTGTCGTCGTTGACTGGCGTGTTGCTCAGCCTGCTGTTTTTTTATAGCGATGAGGGCCCCCACTCCCTGGCTGAGCTCCCTTGTGTCCCGCCGGTATCCTTCCATGATGTTTCTGAGTTCAGACATACCGGGCCCGTCAACTTGCTGGTCAGGTTCTCGCCTCCGCCTTGAGCCACTCCCACCACCCCTGCCCACACGAGCCTGGCCTGCTGTTGTGGGCACATCAGAGTGCCGGGACCCCTGAGGGTTGACAGTGGTGGTGTTGTCTGCCACCATTGTCAGACTGGCTCAGTTGTGGATTGGGGCAGGGCTCCGAGCTGTCTGCTGGGATGTGGCAGGAATGGGTGTGGTGGTTGGCGCAGATGCCCCTGATCCAGCTGCTTCACAGGTTTGGGATCCAGAGGTGCCAGGTTGGTCGGGGTCATCCATGGAGTGGTGAGAGGCGTCACTGTTGGTGGGGTCAGGGTCCTGTGGAGCCTTGGACTGTGATCCATCTTCTCCCTGGTTGGGATTAGATTGCGCACGTTGCCCTGTGGGTGTGAGAGACAGACAATGTTTAATGGCATTTAATGGAATATGTACTTTTCATGTACATTGTCCTTATCACTGTTACACCTGTTTATGATTTTGCTCACTGTTCACTTGTGATGTCACATTGATCTGTGTTCATGACTCATTTCAATGTGAGGGTCTATTTACAATGAATGGCACAGCCAGACATATCAGCAGGGATTTGGCTGTCATTGTGCACCACAGCTATGCCAGCATGGATGCAAGACATTAACACTGCAGATCACCATAGTGGAAATACCGAACAACTGCATCACGCATCTGTGCCATAGAAGTGGCACATTGCTGGAGTTGTGTTGCTGTTACTACGCAGATCCAGCAATGCTCTGTGTGGGCCTATCTGCACAATGCTCTGTCAATCCTTACGTCTGCTTCAGGCATGCACAGGATTTTGAGGCAGCATGCGCATACATGTGGCAGAGTGAAATGTTTAAGATTTCATTCAGCCACTTTTGGGAGGTGTTGCTGTGCCGTGACAGACAGCCACTGCCCACCACACCACAACCACAACACAACCAGTACACCTACTTCTGGCTCAGTGCTTTAGAATGTTGTACATCTCCCAGGTGCATCTCGTTGTCAATACCCAGCACCATTGCACTAATATTTGTGGGTCCACTGCGTCAGTAAGGTGTAGCTACTGCATTGTGATATGAGTGCAAGGGACTTGTGAATCAGCCCTGTGCATTTCTTGCTGGAATGCTTCATCTGATCGGGATTTGTTGTGTTACATGACGTTTGTGACAGTGGGTCACTACATTAACTGGCCCAGCTTGGTATGTTTAGGTAAGGGGTGTGTATGACAGGCTGTGCAGGTATTTGGAGTGTGAGTTGCAACTGGGCCTCACTCATGGTGTGGCTGTCCCCCCATGGTGCATGCTGCCATGACTGTGGTTGTGAGTTACTGTGCAAGATATCTGACCTTGTTGTCCTAATGTTAGTGTTTGCACTGGTCACAGGAGGGCATTGTGCTCCATACACCAGGGCCCAGTGTCAGCTATGTTGTCAGTACTTTCTAACTCCCTGTACAATGAGCATGGTCCATGTGTGTGTACCTGGACCATATGGGATGGGTGGGACTTTGTTGTAAGTGATGTGTTGCTATGGCACTATCAGGACTGTCACAGGTTAGGGCTGTAAACATACACAGAAGTAGTTGTTGTATGATAATGATAATGCTCCCCCTTTCACTGAGCACTGCTGGGAGTCCTCTGAAACCACCCCTGTCATGTCTGGGCACTGCTGGGAGTCCTCTGCAAACACCCCTTTCATGTCTGGGCACTGCTGGGAGTCATATCCACACCCCCCTCCTATGTCTGGGCACTGCTGGGAGTCATATCCACACCCCCCTCCTATGTCTGGGCACTGCTGGGAATCCTCTGCACACACCCCTTTCATGTCTGGGCACTGCTGGGAGTCCTCTGCACACACCCCTTTCATGTCTGGGCACTGCTGGGAGTCCTCTGCACACCCCCCTCCTATGTCTGGGCACTGCGGGGAGTCATATCCACCCACCCCTGTCATGTCTGGGCACAGCTGGGAGTCATATCCACACACCCCTCCTATGTCTGGGCACTGCTGGGAGTAATATCTACCCACCCCTGTCATGTCTGGGTACTGCTGGGAGTCATATCCACACCCCCTCCTATGTCTGGGCACTGCTGGGAGTCCTCTGCACACCCCCTCCTATGTTTTGGCACTGCTGGGAGTCATATCCACACCGCCCTCATATGTGTGGCCTATGCTGGGAGTCCACACATGTCACATGAGTTGTTTGTGTACTCACCAGGCTCCACGACTCCTTCAATTCCATGTACTCCCACCGGTGGTAGCAGGGCCATGACCTTCTCCTCCCAGGGCTGGTACTCTACTGGTCTGCGGGGACCACCACCTCCAGTCTGCTGGCTCCGGGCGTAGTCCTCGTCCATCTTTCGCTTGACCATCCTCCGCAGATCGTACCACCTGGCCTGGCAAACCGTCCTGGTGCACCTGATGGGTGCAACAGCATTGACCTTATTGTTGATCCTCTCCCACATGCGTGTTTTGTCAGCTATTCTGGTCTGTCTGACCAATGCGCCAAACAGCTGTGGCTCGACTCTGATGACCTCATCTACAAGGATCTCCATCTCCTGGTTTGTGAACTTTGGATTCTTTGGTCCTGACATGTTGTGGGGTGAATGTGTATGTGGGGGGTGAGGGTGTGTATGGATGGGGGTGTGTAGGTCTGAATGTGAAGAGGGGTGTGGGTCTGAATGTGATTGGTGGTATGTGTGAAGGTGGATGCATGCAGCTGTTGGTGTGTTGTCAGTCTCTAGGCAAATGTGTATGTTGCAAAGGATGCTGGTTTGTGTGTGTGGGCCCTTTTTATTGGTTCATTTGTGGGTGTGGCTTAGTTTGAATTTTTTTGGGATGTGTTATGAGGGGTGGGTCTGGGTTTGGCCCTCTGTTTGTCAGTTTGGTTGTGGACAGGACATTGTTTAGCTATGGTTTGTAGCCAGGAGATATGTTTTGTGGTGTTGTGCGACTCGTTTGCACACTCCTTGTGCTGTTTGAGGGCTCCGCGTGAATTTTTGGGGGGAGATTCGTTGCGCACTGTAGTGTGTAGCTCACTCATACGCGACGTATTTCGGGGGTACGCATGGGGTTCGTTGAGGGTGGGTTCGTTTTCATACTTGATTGTGTAGCTATCTCATATGCGACGTATTTCGGGTGTTCGCATAGGGTTCGTTGAGGGTGGGTTAGTTTAGTACTTTATTGTGTGGCTCTCTCATACGTGACGTATTTACGTGGTACGCGTGCGCTTCGTTGTTGGGGGTTCGTTTCGTACTTTATTGTGTGGCTCTCTCATACGCGACGTATTTAGGGGATATGCGTGTGCTTCGTTGATGGGGTTTGTTTCGTACTTTATTGTGTGGCTCTCTCATACGTGACATATTTAGGGGGTACGCGTGCGCTTCGTTAATGGGGGATTTGTTTCGTACTTTATTGTGTGGCTCTCTGATGCGCGACGTTCTCGCGGGGTACGCATGCGCTTCGTTGAGGCGGATTCGCTTTTTATTTGATTGTGCGGTTCACTTATACGCGATGTTTGCCGTACGAATCTCACTTCATACACGACAGCCTTTTCCCGTACGAATGGCGTTCACGGTCTCAGGTCCGGATCGTACTTGGCGAGTCGTACGGCATGTTTACAAATCGTACGGTTCACTAGCCGAGTCCGTGTCGTACGTTTTTTAGCTTGTTTTTTGTACGGTTGGTACACATTCGTACGGAAGCTATGAAAACGGATCATACTACGCAATTCGGATGTATTTTTACGATTCGTACGGAAACGGCTCCGAATACGAATCACCGGATGGTTTTTTTCCCCGAATCGGAATCAACACCTTGGTGTTGTACTGTGTGGCTGAAGTATATAATTTGTGTTTACTAATTAAGATGTTTTAAATTGGATACCAAAATGGTGCTCTATATATTGAAGAAGGCAGAACCTCTGCCCAAACACACCTCTCTTTTGGTTGTGTACCTACTGTGATGTGACAGATTAAATAGGATACCACCCCTTGATTGCGAGTGCCGGCTACCTTTCTATTACATTGGGGGAGGCATTTGGAGGATATATATATATATATAGATATATAGATATCCAATAACATAAAATATTTTTTTAAACAGTTTAATTACAAATAAAAAAATAGACAAAAAAGATTTAAATTCACTAAACATATTTCAAATATTAAAACATTAATAATTAGAAATATTGACATTTGAATAAACAAAAACATAATAATATACATTTCAACAATAAAAACTCGACTATAATATTTCACAATTAATGCATAGACTATTTCAATTACAATTTATACAAAAGTAGGCAAATTGTCATACTCAGGAGGGGTAAAATGTGCTATCCTCACTCCAGTCAATGCTACAGTAGGGAAAGTGTTGGATTGTGGAGGGGTAAGATTTAAAATTACCACTCCAGTAAGTGCAACAGTAAGGAAAGATTTGGATAACAAATGGGCAAAATTTACTATTCCCACTCCAGTCAGTTCAACATGGGGGAAAGTGTTGGATTGCAGAAGGTTGCAATGTATTATTCCCACTCCAGTAAGTGTAAGTTGGATTGCGGACGGGTAAAATGTACTATTCCCAATGTGGTCTCGCGGAATGTTCGTGGTCTGGGGCATCCTGTCAAGCGTCAAAAGGTATTGCCTCACCTAGCTAAGCTTAACACTCAAATTGCTTTTTTACTGGAAACCCATTGTAATGATACTGAATCTCTTAAACTCAAACGCCAATGGGTTAATCAAATTGTATTTTCTCCTGCTAGTGATCGTCACGGTAGTATTGTTATATTGTTTCACAAATCTCTTAATGCCCAAATTGTGTCTTCAGAGAGTCATTCTTCTGGTCGATGGGTGTTGGTTGATGCTATGATTAACAAAAAACAAATTACTTTTTTCAACATTTATGGTCCGGTTAAGCCAGATCCAGAATTCTGGCACTCTATTAAGTTGAAACTACTAACTCTGTCTAATGCTAACTTAGTGGTTGGTGGCGATTTTAATATTTGCTTTGATCTTTTTTCTGACAGACATTCCAAATGCAAATTTAAACTAGACAAAACACATAAATCTTTCAAATCTGCTTTGTCATCTCGTCCCCTATCTGACACTTGGGAAACATGTAATCCAGATATTTCTGAATTTACCTTTTTCTCTCCTGTATACCACACTAGATCACGTATTGATTACATTCTTATTTCCAAAGCATTATTACCTTGCCTCCACTCATCAGAAATTAGTTCTATTTTATTTCTGACCATGCACCTGTTTTTACTTCCATTGACTTGTCTATCACCACCTGTAAACAAGGTGGATGGCATTTTAATAATAACCTTTTATCAGATTGTTCCTTTATTTCAGAAGCGACTGCGTTTATTCATTAATTTGTTACTATTAATTACTCTAGAGATACCTCTTTACACAATAATTGGGATGCTTTTAACCCCTTCGGGGCTAATGACGAGCTGGGCTCGTCATCGCGCTTACCTGTCCTGCACGGATGACAAGGCCAGCTCGTCATCAGCCCCACCCTCGGGGGAAGCGCTGGCGCTCCCTCCGAGGCTCTCTGATCTTCGTGTTTGCAATGGGGGCGGCAGCGGAAGAGCTTCCGCTGCCGCCCCCGCGCCCCCCATGGTAATCCCTGATGACGTCAGCGCGCACAGCGCGCGCTGACATCATCAGGGATTCCCAGCGCTCGGGAAGCCATTTGCTTCCTGAGCGCCGGAGAAGAAGGTAGGTGTTCTGGACTTCGGCGGGGGTTTGGGGCAGCGAAGAGGCATCAGGGGAGAGGAAAGAGATTTTCCTTTCCCCTGATGTCTCTTTGCAGGGCATTTCTGCCTCACGATCGCGCACAGCGTCGCGATTGTGCGGCGGAAATGCCCCCACTAGACACCAGGGATATCATTTTAGTTTTTAGGAAGTGACCCCTTGGGCAAGGGTCGCTTCCAGGCTGGCTGGCAATATGTTTTCGTTTTTCTGCCCCCCCTGGGGGGAAATCGGCCCGTTTTTTCGGCCGTTTTGCCCCCAGGGGGGGCAGAAATTCCCCACTAGCACCAGGGATATTGATTATAGCCAAGATGGCGACCATTGATTTTGTTTACGTTTTTCTGTCCCCCCTGGGGGCAAATCGGCCTGTTTTTTTTTTGCCGTTTTGCCCCCAGGGGGGGACAGAAAATGCCCACTAGACACCAGGGATGTAATTTTAGTTTTTAGGAAGCGACCCCTTGGGCAAGGGTCGCTTCCAGGCGGGGTCTGAGTATGTTTTCGTTTTTCTGCCCCCCCTGGGGGGAAATCGGCCCGTTTTTCGGCCGTTTTGCCCCCAGGGGGGGCAGAAATTACCCACTAGAACCAGGGATTTTTGTTGGGGCAATGTGTTTGTTTTGGGAAGCGACCCCTTGGGTAAGGGTCGCTTCCAGGTGGACATGATTGTGTTTTTGTTTTTCTGTCCACCCTGGGGGCAAATTGGCCTGTTTTTTTTGCCGTTTTGCCCCCAGGGGGGGTGGAAAATGGCCACTAACACAAAGTTTTGAGGAAGCGACCCCTTGGGCATGTTTGCTGGTGGTGTGTGTGGGGAGTGGTACTTGGCTGGATGGTGTGCGTGGAGCGGTGCTTGGCTGGCGGTGTGTGTGGAGTGGTACTTGGCTGTCGGTGTGCACTGAGTGGTGTTTGGCTGGCGGTGTGCGTGGAGGGGTACTTGGCTATCTATGCACGGAGTGGTGCTTGGCTGGCGGTGTGTGTGGAGTGGCGCTTGGCTGGTGGTGTGTGTAGAGTGGTACTTGGCTGTCTGTGCACGGAGTGGTGCTTGGCTGGCGGTGAGTGTGGAGTGGCGCTTGGCTGGTGGTGTGCGTGGAGTGCTACTTTGCTGTCTGTGCACAGAGTGCTGCTTGGCTGGCGGTGTGTGTGGAGTGGCGCTTGGCTGGTGGTGTGCGTGGAGTGCTACTTTGCTGTGTGCACGGAGAGCTGCTTGGCTGGCGGTGTGTGTGGAGTGGCGCTTGGCTGGTGGTCTGCGTGGAGTGCTACTTTGCTGTCTGTGCACGGAGTGCTGCTTGGCTGGCGGTGTGTGTGGAGTGGCGCTTGGCTGGCGGTGTGTGTGGAGTGGCGCTTGGCTGGATGGTGCTTGGCTGGCGGTGAGTGGTGCTTGGCTGGTGGTGCTTGTGGAGTGGCGCTTGGCAGGTGGTGTGCGTGGAGTGCTACTTTGCTGTCTGTGCACGGAGTGGTGCTTGGCTGGCGGTGTGTGTGGAGTGGCGCTTGGCTGTTAGTGTGCGTGGAGTGCTACTTTGCTGTCTGTGCACGGAGTGCTGCTTGGCTGGCGGTGTGTGTGGAGTGGCGCTTGGCTGGTGGTGTGCGTGGAGTGCTACTTTGCTGTCTGTGCACGGAGTGCTGCTTGGCTGGCGGTGTGTGTGGAGTGGCGCTTGGCTGGTGGTGTGCGTGGAGTGCTACTTTGCTGTCTGTGCACGGAGTGCTGCTTGGCTGGCGGTGTGTGTGGAGTGGCGCTTGGCTGGTGGTGTGCGTGGAGTGCTACTTTGCTGTCTGTGCACGGAGTGCTGCTTGACTGGCGGTGTGTGTGGAGTGGCGCTTGGCTGGTGGTGTGCGTGGAGTGCTACTTTGCTGTCTGTGCACGGAGTGCTGCTTGGCTGGAGGTGTGTGTTGAGTGGCGCTTGGCTGGTGGTGTGCGTGGAGTGCTACTTTGCTGTCTGTGCACGGAGTGCTGCTTGGCTGGCGGTGTGTGTGGAGTGGCGCTTGGCTGGTGGTGTGCGTGGAGTGCTACTTTGCTGTCTGTGCACGGAGTGCTGCTTGGCTGGCGGTGTGTGTGGAGTGGCGCTTGGCTGGTGGTGTGCGTGGAGTGCTACTTTGCTGTCTGTGCACGGAGTGCTGCTTGGCTGGAGGTGTGTGTTGAGTGGCGCTTGGCTGGTGGTGTGCATGGAGTGCTACTTTGCTGTCTGTGCACGGAGTGCTGCTTGGCTGGCGGTGTGTGTGGAGTGGCGCTTGGCTGGTGGTGTGCGTGGAGTGCTACTTTGCTGTCTGTGCACGGAGTGCTGCTTGGCTGGAGGTGTGTGTTGAGTGGCGCTTGGCTGGTGGTGTGCGTGGAGTGCTACTTTGCTGTCTGTGCACGGAGTGCTGCTTGGCTGGCGGTGTGTGTGGAGTGGTGTTTGGCTGGCGGTGTGTGGGGAGTGGTGTTTGGCTGGCGGTGTGTGGGGAGTGGTACTTGGCTGGATGGTGTGCGTGGAGTGGTACTTGGCTGTCGGTGTGCGCTGAGTGGGGTTTGGCTGGCGGTGTGCATGGTCTCGTGCTTGGATGGTGGTGTGGGTGGACTGGAACTCTGCTGGCGGTGTGTGAGTAGTTACTTTCTGTTGGTCACTACACACACTGCTAGTTGAGTGACACTCTACGCAGTCCATCATTTTCTGTAGTTGCTATGTCAGATATGTGGGCGTGTGAAAGTGATGGGCGGCTGGCGGTGTGAATGTTTTGTATGTGTCACACGTACAAAAGGTGTATGAATGTCCTTACTGCCCCTGTGTGATATGGGTACTGGTAGTAGCAAAAGACTGACTGGAACCAAAGTGGTCAGGCACTTTAAAAAAATTAAAAAAATTATCCAGTGTCTTGATGTTAAACCTCATCTAATCTCATTTGGTCTAAGCCCTAATTGATGGCCCATCTGGCCGAATTTTAATTTGGGGGGCAAATTTGTGTGTTGTTTTTTTAATTGTTATATTGTTTGTGAAATGTGGTAGTAATTTTTTTTTCTTCTCTATTTTTGTCTTGTTCCAGGCTTTTGCTGTTTGGATTGTTGTAGGTTGCGTGTCTGTTTGCAGCTTGTGTAGTTGCTTGTGCTTGGTAAGTGAATGTATTTTGTACTACTTCCCCTTGATGTTTGTCTTTTTGAAAAAGGTTGTACTTCTAGCAGTTTGTGTGGCTCTGTGTTTTTTTTTTCAGCATTAGTGTTTGATGTGCACTTTGTTTTCTAATGTCATTTCTTTTTTTCTTTCTAGTGGGATTTCATTTCTTTTCGCTGTGTCTCAACAGAGTAGGTGCTGGTGAGTGTAGCTATATTTTGTAAGAGTGAAATTGTTTTGGATTGTATTTATCTTTTAGTGAAAGCCTTACCTTGTTTACTTCTTACTTTGCACAGTGTAGGTTGTTGTTCACTTGTGTGTGCAGTCTTCTTGCTTTGTAAGGATAATGGCTAGTCGCAGGATTACTGCTCAGCAGGTTCTTGGTTTGCTTTTTGAGTCTTCCTCGGACCATGGTTCAGAGTCTGAGTCCGATTCGGACTCCCAGGAAGCGGCAGAAGATTCAGGCAGTGAGTTTTCTCTTCGCATGGAATCATCATCATCGGATGATGACTCTTCTTCTAGTGCTGATGAAGGGCCTATGGTACAGGAGGACATTGTGTTGCCGGTAGTGGGCCAAGAGGCACCTGTGTTGCTGCCTAGGGCTGCAAGGTTTCCTTTCTTTTTACGTCGGCAAGAGGCAAGTGGGCTGGAGCCTGCACCCAAAAGGCTTCACATTGCTGTGGTGCGCAAAGGGGCATCTGGTGCTTTTCGTCTTCCTGCTGGTGTAGTGCAGCAAGAGGCATCTGGGGCTGTTAGGCTTCCCATTGGTGTAGAGCGGCAAGAGGCATCTGGGCCTGCTGGGTTTCCCGGTGGTGTAGTGCAGCAAGAAGCATCTCAGGCTGCTGGGCTTCCCGTTGGTGTAGTGCAGGAAGAGCCCTCTGGGGATGCTACGTCTTCTGTTGGTGTTGTGCAGCCAGAAGTATCTGTGGCTGTTAGGCTTCCCGTTGGAGAACAGCAGCAAGATGTTTCGGTGCTGCAGGCTGGGGTGGCTGCTCCCCCCGTTGATAGGGATGGCCTCTGGGTTCCCCCTGGCTTGGTGCAGCCGGCATTGCCAGAGTTCACTGGTGTTCCTGGGTGTAGAGTGAATACAGAGAATTTTCTACCAATTAATTTTTTTCAGTTGTTTTTTGACGATGTGTTTTTGCAAGAGATTGTTGAGCAAACCAATTTGTATGCAGAACAATATTTGAGGGCCAACAGTGCCAGCCTTAAGCCCTATTGTAGAGCAATCCGGTGGACTCCCACCAATGTTGAAGAGATGAAGAAGTTTCTGGGATTAACTTTTTTGATGGGCTTGATAAGGAAGTCATCAATTACTTCATATTGGTCCACTAGTCCCTTGATGGTAACAGCTATATTTCCAGCAGTCATAAGTCGTGATCGGTATACGCTTCTTCTTCGGATGATGCATTTTGCTGATAATAGTTTAGCGTTGTCACG
This sequence comes from Lissotriton helveticus, assembly GCF_964261635.1. Taxonomy (NCBI): domain Eukaryota; kingdom Metazoa; phylum Chordata; class Amphibia; order Caudata; family Salamandridae; genus Lissotriton; species Lissotriton helveticus. Next base: position 947,474,316 of record NC_136063.1, read on the forward strand.
CGATCACCCTGATTGTGACCGTTTGTTTAAAATTCGGCCTGTCCTTGATCACTTTGTTGATCGTTTTTCTGAGATTTTTGTCCCTGGTAAAGAAATTGCAGTGGATGAGTCTTTGGTGTTGTTCAAGGGCCGCTTGGTTTTTAGGCAATACATTCCTAGTAAGAGGTCACGCTATGGAATCAAATTGTATATGCTGTGTGACAGTGAGACTGGATATGTCTACAATTTCAGGGTGTACACTGGTAAGGAGTCCCGCATTAACCCTCCTGGTTGTCCTTCTACTTTTGGAGTAACTGAGAAAATTGTGTGGGAACTAGGTAGAGGATTATTTAACAAAGGCCATCATTTATATGTAGATAACTTCTACACTGGTGTGCAGTTGTTCAAGGAGTTGGCCAAAGTGGGCGCTGTTGCTTGTGGCACAATGCGCAGTAACCGTAAAGGTTTCCCAAAGGAACTTGTTTGCAAAAGGCTTGTGCGGGGACAGTCTACGGCATTGCGATGTGGGGAGCTTTTAGCTGTGAAGTATTCAGACAAGAGAGATGTGTACATGCTGACCACTATCCACGATGAAAGTACTGTACCTGTGCCTGTTTGGGGTCAGGGTGCTGAAGTGCGCAAACCTGTGTGCATTCTAGCTTACAATAAGTTCATGGGTGGTGTTGACAGAGTAGATCAGAGGTTGGAACCTTATGCTGCTCTTCGAAAGGCTTACGTTTGGTACAAGAAGTTGGCTATCCATCTGTTCCACTTGGCATCATTTAATGCTTTCGTTGTGTACCAGAAGTCTTGTCCTGAGACGAAGATGACTTTTCTTAAGTTTCAGGAGTCTATAATAGGCAGCCTTGTACTTGTGCAGCAGGCAAGTGTTCCTAGATTTGGAGTGGTGGAGGAAGTGGCTAGATTGCAAGATCGCCACTTTCCTGAATCTATTCCTTCCACTACTGCTAGAGACTTTCCGACTAGAAGATGCAGAGTCTGTTGGCGAAGAGGCGTGCGGAAGGAGTCTCGTGTATACTGTCCTGACTGTCCTTCTAAGCCTGCATTGTGTATGTCAGCTTGTTTTAAATCGTACCACACGCAAAAGAACTATTGGGAGTTTGAATGAGCTGTAAAGTGAATTGCCTGGTCTGCATTCTGTAAAACATTTTTAGTTTGTTTCAAGGATTGGCATTAGTGCAAAGTTTTTATTTTAAGAATTTGTGTTACCTGATTTGTAGGTATTTCCATTTGTTTAGTGTTATTTTCAAAAAAAGAATTCTAAATGTGTTTGTGGTGTGTGCCGGCTGGTGCTTGGCTGGCGGTGTGTGTGGAGTTGCGCTTGGCTGGCGGTGTGTGTGGAGTGGTGCTTGGCTGGCGGTGTGTGTGGAGTGGTGCTTGGCTGGCGGTGTGTGTGGAGTGGTGCTTGGCTGTCTGTGCACGGAGTGGTGCTTTGCTGGCGGTGTGTGTGGAGTGGCGCTTGGCTGGTGGTGTTCGTGGAGTGGTACTTGGCTGTCTGTGCATGGAGTGGTGTTTGGCTGAGGGTGTGCGTGGAGTGCTACTTTGCTGTTTCTGCACGGAGTGCTGCTTGGCTGGCAGTGTGTGTGGAGTGGTGCTTGGCTGGCGGTGTGTGTGGAGTGGTGCTTGGCTGGCGGTGTGTGTGGAGTGGTGCTTGGCTGGCGGTGTGTGTGGAGTGCTGCTTGGCTGGCGGTGTGTGTGGAGTGGTGCTTGGCTGGCAGTGTGTGTGGAATGGTGCTTGGCTGGCAGTGTGTGTGGAGTGGCGCTTGGCTGGTGGTGTTTGTGGAGTGGTACTTGGCTGGAGGGTGTGCGTGGAGCGGTGTTTAGCTGTCTGTGCACGGAGTGGTGCTTGGCTGGCGGTGTGCGTGGAGAGGCGCTTGGCTGGTGGTGTGCGCTGAGTGTTTGGCTGGCGGTGTGCATGGTCTGGTGCTTGGCTGGTGGTGTGGGTGGACTGGCGCTCGGCTGGCGGTGTGTGAGTAGTTACTTTCTGTTGGTCACTGCACACACTGCTTGTTGAGTGACACTCCACGCAGTCCATCAATTTGTGTAGTTCCAGTGTCAGAAATGTGGGCGTGTGAAAGTGATGGGCCCTTGAATGGCGCTGTTTGCTGGTGTGAGTGTTGAAATGTGATGGGTCCGCGGCTGGCGGTGTGAATGTTTTGAATGTGTCACACGTACGAAAGGTGTATGAATGGCCTGTAAAGAGGTTGGTGCCTTGACGTGGCTTTACAGCTCACGAGCTGTGAGTCAGTCGTTCAGTTTATCATACTTGCAATTATACACAGTGTATTTCATTTTTGTGAAATTACTTGCGTATACAATTGTATGTACTGAATCATCACTCACCCTCGTGCCAAATCCAACCAGTATGTGTGTGTGCTTGCGGATTAGATGGGTGTGCAGTAATAATTGTTTTTTTTCTCTTTCTGCATTAGGGTGTACCTTGTCCCTTATTGTGATTGTTGTAATGTGTTGCTTTTATTCCAGATGGTGTCAGTGGTCTTGTTTGTATCAGGTATGAAAGGTGCGTGAATGGCCTGTAAAACGGTTGGTGCCTTGTCGTGGCTTTACAGCTCACGAGTTGCGAGTCACTGGTTCGGTTTTTATGCATTTATTTATTGACAGAGCATTTCATTTTTTTGAAATATCTTGTTAATAAAATTTTATATACTGAACCATCACTCGCCCTCGTGCCAAATCCAACCTGTATGTGTGTGTCTTTGAGGAATAGATAGCCGTGCTTGAATGTTTGACTTTTGAGTAACTCTGTTAAGGTGAGGTACCCTTTTACTCGGGAGAACAAGGGGAACGCTGGGTGGTAGGACATTTTTGCCGGCACGGCGATCCCACGGCAAAATTTTTGGAAAAGTGCTATTTTTACCTAATTAAGGTTTGCAAGGAGTTCTGGGTAGGAAAACATTGGGGGACCCACGCATGCCATACCTCCCTGGACTCCCCCGGGTGTCTACTTTTCAGAAATGTGTGGGTTTGGTAGGTTTCCCTAGATGGCTGTCTCGCACGGGGCCAGAAACCCAGGTAACCCCTCTTGCAAAAGCTGGAGAATTCATGTCCACCAGCTTTTGCAAGAGGGGTTACCCGGGTTTTTGGCCCCGTGCGAGACAGCCATCTAGGGAAACCTACCAAACCCACACATTTCTGAAAAGTAGACACCCGGGGGCTTCCAAGGAGGTATGGCTTGCGTGGATCCTCCAATGTTCCTTTACCCAGAATCCCTTGCAAACCTCATTTTTTGCTTGGAAAAAATCATTTTTTTTCACACGTTTTAGTGTGGGAAAGCGTGGCATCACTGGGCTCACACAAATTACCTCCCACCCAGCGTTCCCCAAGGTCTCCCGATAAAAATGGTACCTCACTTGCGTGGGTAGGCATAGCGGCTGCTTTAGGAAAAGGCCCAATTCATACTGTGGAGACGAAAACATTACCTTTAGCCAAATAATCTTATTTTTTGAGGGGGTCACCTGAGTTTTTGGCCCGGGGCTTGGCAGGCATCTTTGGAAACTACCAAACCCAAACAGTTCTGAGAACTAGACACCCGGGGGAGTCCAGGGTGGTATGGCATGCGTGGGTCCCCCAATGTTTTCCTACCCAGAAACCCCTGCAAACCTGAAATTTTGGTCCAAAAACCAACTTTTCCATACTTTTTTGGGTGGGATCTCGCTGCCGGAACAAATGTCCTACCACCCAGCATTTCCCTTGTTCTCCCGAGTAAAATGATACCTCACTTGTGTGGGTGGGCCAAAGGCAAGTGACTTAGGCTGGGGTGCTTAATTTGTAAAACGTAAATATGAGTAAAAACTACCTTTTTCAAAATTCATTTTTGGGGTGTTCTGCTTTGGGGCACCCACACAAGTGAGGTATCCTTTTACTCGGGAGAACAAGGGGAACGCAGGGTGGTACGACTTTTTTGCCGGCACGGCGATCCCACGCCAAAAAGTTTGGAAAAGTGCAATTTTTACCTAATTTTAAGGTTTGCAGAGAGTTCTGGGTAGGAAAACATTGGGGGACCCATGCATGCCATACCTCCCTGGACTCCCCCGGGTGTCTAGTTTTCAGAACTGTTTGGGTTTGCTACTTTGCAAAGAATACCACCGAGCCCCGGGCCACAAATTCAGATCCCCCCCCCCAAAATCAAGGTAGTTTTGCAATAAGGTAATGTAAATTCACCACCGTACGATTTGAACCGTTTCCTGTTGCAGCCACTATGTCTACCCACGCAAGTGAGGTACCGTTTTTTTCGGGAGACCTGGGGGCACGCTGGGTGGGTGGAAATTTGTTGATCTACGCAGATTCCAGAACTTTCCACCACAGAAATGTGAGGAAAATGTGTTTTTTTGGTCACATTTTTATTTATTCAAGGAGTTCTGGGTAGGAAAACATTGGGGGACCCACGCATGCCATACCTCCCTGGACTCCCCCGGGTGTCTACTTTTCAGAAATGTGTGGGTTTGGTAGGTTTCCCTAGATGGCTGTCTCGCACGTGGCCAGAAACCCAGGTAGCCCCTCTTGCAAAAGCTGGAGAATTCATGTCCACCAGCTTTTGCAAGAGGGGTTACCCGGGTTTTTGGCCCCGTGCGAGACAGCCATCTAGGGAAACCTACCAAACCCACACATTTCTGAAAAGTAGACACCCGGGGGCTTCCAAGGAGGTATGGCTTGCGTGGATCCTCCAACGTTCCTTTACCCAGAATCCCTTGCAAACCTCATTTTTTGCTTGGAAAAAATCATTTTTTTTCACACGTTTTAGTGTGGGAAAGCGTGGCATCACTGGGCTCACACAAATTACCTCCCACCCAGCGTTCCCCAAGGTCTCCCGATAAAAATGGTACCTCACTTGCGTGGGTAGGCATAGCGGCTGCTTTAGGAAAAGGCCCAATTCATACTGTGGAGACGAAAACATTACCTTTAGCCAAATAATCTTATTTTTTGAGGGGGTCATCTGAGTTTTTGGCCCGGGGCTTGGCAGGCATCTTTGGAAACTACCAAACCCAAACAGTTCTGAGAACTAGACACCCGGGGGAGTCCAGGGTGGTATGGCATGCGTGGGTCCCCCAATGTTTTCCTACCCAGAAACCCCTGCAAACCTGAAATTTTGGTCCAAAAACCAACTTTTCCATACTTTTTTGGGTGGGATCTCGCTGCCGGAACAAATGTCCTACCACCCAGCGTTTCCCTTGTTCTCCCGAGTAAAATGATACCTCACTTGTGTGGGTGGGCCAAAGGCAAGTGACTTAGGCTGGGGTGCTTAATTTGTAAAACGTAAATATGAGTAAAAACTACCTTTTTCAAAATTCATTTTTGGGGTGTTCTGCTTAGGGGCACCCACACAAGTGAGGTATCCTTTTACTCGGGAGAACAAGGGGAACGCAGGGTGGTACGACTTTTTTGCCGGCACGGCGATCCCACGCCAAAAAGTTTGGAAAAGTGCAATTTTTACCTAATTTTAAGGTTTGCAGAGAGTTCTGGGTAGGAAAACATTGGGGGACCCATGCATGCCATACCTCCCTGGACTCCCCCGGGTGTCTAGTTTTCAGAACTGTTTGGGTTTGCTACTTTGCAAAGAATACCACCGAGCCCCGGGCCACAAATTCAGATCCCCCCCCCCAAAATCAAGGTAGTTTTGCAATAAGGTAATGTAAATTCACCACCGTACGATTTGAACCGTTTCCTGTTGCAGCCACTATGTCTACCCACGCAAGTGAGGTACTGTTTTTTTCGGGAGACCTGGGGGCACGCTGGGTGAGTGGAAATTTGTTGATCCACGCAGATTCCAGAACTTTCCACCACAGAAATGTGAGGAAAATGTGTTTTTTTGGTCACATTTTTATGTTTTCAAGGGATTCTGGGTAACAAAACCTGGGGGTAGGCAGACGAGTCACCCCATCCTGAATTCCCCTGGGTGTCTAGTTTTCAAAAATGTATAGGTTTGCTAGGTTTCCCTAGGTGCTGGCAGAGCTACGGCGCAAAAACAAAAGGTAGTCTTTTTGTCCGAATCGTGCTAAATTTCACTGGGAAATTGAGGTGCGACCATGCTGCGTTTTGCGCTGTTTCATGTCGCAGCCACTATGCCTACCCACGCAAGTGAGGTACCATTTATTTCGGGAGACCTGGGGGCACGCTGGGTGGATGGAAATTTGTTGATCCACGCAGATTCCAGAACTTTCCAGCACAGAAATGTGAGGAAAATGTGTTTTTTTGGTCAAATTTTTTTGTTTGAAAGGGATTCTGGGTAACAAAACCTGGGGGTAGGCAGACGAGTCACCCCATCCTGAATTGCCCTGGGTGTCTAGTTTTCAGAAATGTATAGGTTTGCTAGGTTTCCCTAGGTGCTGGCAGAGCTACGGCGCATAAACAAAAGGTAGTCTTTTTGTCCGAATCGTGCAAAATTTCACTGGGAAATTGAGGTGCGACCATGCTGCGTTTTGCGCTGTTTCATGTCGCAGCCACTATGCCTACCCACGCAAGTGAGGTACCATTTATTTCGGGAGACCTGGGGACACGCTGGGTGGATGGAAATTTGTTGATCCACGCAGATTCCAGAACTTTCCACCACAGAAATGTGAGGAAAATGTGTTTTTTTGGTCAAATGTTTTTGTTTGAAAGGGATTCTGGGTAACAAAACCTGGGGGTAGGCAGACGAGTCACCCCATCCTGAATTGCCCTCGGTGTCTAGTTTTCAGAAATGTATAGGTTTGCTAGGTTTCCCTAGGTGCTGGCAGAGCTACGGCGCAAAACCAAAAGGTAGTCTTTTTGTCTGAATCGTGCTAAATTTCACTGGGAAATTGAGGTGCGACCATGCTGCGTTTTGCGCTGCTTCATGTCGCAGCCACTATGCCTACCCACGCAAGTGAGGTACCATTTTTTTCGGGAGACCTGGGGGCACACTGGATGGATGGAAATTTGTTGATCCACGCAGATTCCAGAACTTTCCACCACAGAAATGTGAGGAAAATGTGTTTTTGTGGTCAAATTCTTTTGTTTGAAAGGGATTCTGGGTAACAAAACCTGGGGGTAGGCAGACGAGTCACCCCATCCTGAATTGCCCTGGGTGTCTAGTGTTCAGAAATGTATAGGTTTGCTAGGCTTCCCTAGGTGCTGGCAGAGCTACGGCGCAAAAACAAAAGGTAGTCTTTTTGTCCAAATCGTGCAAAATTTCACTGGGAAATTGAGATGCGACCATGCTGCGTTTTGCGCTGTTTCATGTCGCAGCCACTATGCCTACCCACGCAAGTGGGGTACCATTTTTTTCGGGAGACCTGGGGGCACACTGGGTGGATGGAAATTTGTTGATCCACGCAGATTCCAGAACTTTCCACCACAGAAATGTGAGGAAAATGTGTTTTTTTGGTCAAATTGTTTTGTTTGAAAGGGATTCTGGGTAACAAAACCTGGGGGTAGGCAGACGAGTCTCCCCATACTGAATTGCCCTGGGTGTCTAGTTTTCAGAAATGTATAGGTTTGCTAGGTTTCCCTAGGTGCTGGCAGAGCTACGGCGCAAAAACAAAAGGTAGTCTTTTTGTCCGAATCGTGCAAAATTTCACTGGGAAATTGAGGTGCGACCATGCTGCGTTTTGCGCTGTTTCATGTCGCAGCCACTATGCCTACCCACGCAAGTGAGGTACAATTTTTTTCGGGAGACCTGGGGGCACGCTGGGTGGGTGGAAATTTGTTGATCCACGCAGATTCCAGAACTTTCCACCACAGAAATGTGAGGAAAATGTGTTTTTTTGGTCAAATTTTTTTGTTTGAAAGGGATTCTGGGTAACAAAACCTGGGGGTAGGCAGACGAGTCACCCCATCCTGAATTGCCCTGGTTGACTAGTTTTCAAACATGTATAGGGTTGCTAGGTTTCCCTTGGTGCTGGCAGAGCTACGGCGCAAAAACAAAAGGTAGTCTTTTTGTCCGAATCGTGCTAAATTTCACTGGGAAATTGAGGTGCGACCATGCTGCGTTTTGCGCGGTTTCATGTCGCAGCCACTATGCCTACCCACGCAAGTGAGGTACCATTTTTTTCGGGAGACCTGGGGGCACGCTGGGTGGGTGGAAATTTGTTGATCCACGCAGATTCCAGAACTTTCCACCACAGAAATGTGAGGAAAAAATGTGTTTTTTTGGTCAAATTTTTATGTTTGAAAGGGATTCTGGGTAACAAAACCTGGGGGTAGACAGACGAGTCACCCCATCCTAAATTGCCCTGGGTGTCTAGTTTTCTAAAATGTATAGGGTTGCTAGGTTTCCCTAGGTGCTGGCAGAGCTACGGCGCAAAAAGAAAAGGTAGTCTTTTTGTCCGAATCGTGCTAAATTTCACTGGGAAATTGAGGTGCGACCATGCTGCGTTTTGCGCTGTTTCATGTCGCAGCCACTATGCCTACCCACGCAAGTGAGGTACCATTTTTTTCGGGAGACCTGGGGGCACGCTGGGTGGGTGGAAATTTGTTGATCCACGCAGATTCCAGAACTTTCCACCACAGAAATGTGAGGAAAATGTGTTTTTTTGGTCAAATTTTTATGTTTGAAAGGGATTCTGGGTAACAAAACCTGGGGGTAGGCAGACGAGTCACCCCATGCTGAATTGCCCTGGGTGTCTAGTTTTCTAAAATGTATAGGGTTGCTAGGTTTCCCTAGGTGCTGGCAGAGCTACGGCGCAAAAACAAAAGGTAGTCTTTTTGTCCGAATCGTGCTAAATTTCACTGGGAAATTGAGGTGCGACCATGCTGCGTTTTGCGCTGTTTCATGTCGCAGCCACTATGCCTACCCACACAAGTGAGGTACCATTTTTTTCGGGAGACCTGGGGGCACGCTGGGTGGGTGGAAATTTGTTGGTCCACGCAGATTCCAGAACTTTCCACCACAGAAATGTGAGGAAAATGTGTTTTTTTGGTCAAATATTTATGTTTGCAAGGGATTCTGGGTAACAAAACCTGGGGGTAGGCAGACAAGTCACCCCATCCTGAATTGCCCTGGGTGTCTAGTTTTCAAAAATGTATAGGTTTGCTAGGTTTTTCTAGGTGCTGGTTGAGCTACGGCTCAAAAACAAAAGGTAGTCTCTTTGTCCAAAGAGCTTAAGATTTCACTGGGAAATTGAGGAGCGACCACGTTGCATTTTGTGCCGTTTCCCGTCGTAGGCACAAGGCCGACCCACACAAGTGAGGTACCATTTTTTTCGGGAGACCTGGGGGCACGCTGGGTGGGTGGAAATTTGTTGATTAACGCAGATTCCAGAACTTTCCACCACAGAAATGTGAGGAAAATGTGTTTTTTTTTGTCAAAATCTGAGCTTTGCAAGGGATTCTGGGTAACAAAACCTGGTGGTAGGCAGTCGAGTCATCCCATCCTGAATTCCCCTGGGTGTCTACTTTTCAAAAATGTATAGGTTTGCTAGGTTTCCCTAGGTGCCGGAAGAACTAGGGTGCAAAAACTACAGGTAGGCACTTTGCCAAAAAAGGGTCAATTTGTAACTGCAAAATTTAGGTGTGACCACGTTGCATTTTGCGCCGTTTCCTGTCGCAGGCACAAGGCCGACCCACACAAGTGAGGTACCGTTTTTATCGGGACACTTGGGGTAATTCAGATTTGTAAATCAACTGTTATTACCAATTGAGCTTTCTTGCATTTCTCCCTTTGAATGAAAGATATTGTGTAGAAAAAAAAACTTTATGAAAAATGACCAATAATTCTCATGCTAGTATGAGTATTCCCAACTTTGAAAATGTGCAATTATATACTGTTTCTGAACTCTATAGTTTGTACCCAATTCATACATACATAGGTGTCTTTCATACAGATTATTCCATGTGTACATTTTCCAAGACAAAGTGCACTATACCCAGTAAATGAAAAAATACCATTGCAAGTTGCTGCTCAGTTTTTGGATCTGGGTTCGTCGGGTTCTTGGTGAAACTACAAGTCCCATATATCCCCACAACCAGGAAGGTCTAACGGATGTAACGGTATATTGCTTTCCAAGAGCTGTCAAAATTAGAGAAAGTTATAGGTGAAAACGTTGAGACAAAAGGCTGTTGTTTTCAACAAATGTTCAAATATTCCAATATCTAACTGTTAGTTTCTATAACGAAACCTTCATGGATTTAGACAAATGACCCCTTTCTGAATTCAGAATTTTGTCTATTTTTCGAAAATGTAAAGCTTTCCAGGATCCATTATTGCTTTCAAACTCATTTCTACCATTAACTGGAAGGAGGTGGAAAGCTCTAAAAATAGCAAAAATAGGCTATGTCCCAGAAAAATGCCAAAACTGAGTGAAAAATTTCGGTTCTCTGACAAAACACTGTCATTCCCTAAAAGCTGAGAAAATGGAGAATTCAGCCCCACAAACCCTTTTTTGATACCATTTTCAGGGAAAAAGCCAAAGGCTTTCATTTGCAGCCCGTTTTTCCCATTTTTCTGAAAAAAAACAAAAAAAACACTATATTTTGGTTAATTTCTGGGACCCCTCCAAAGGAATCCACAAACCCTGGGCGCCTTTAGAATCCCCATGATGTTGGAAGAAAAGGACGCAAATTTGGCGCGGATCCCTTATGTGGTCAAAAAGTTACAAGGACCTAAGCGCGCACTACCCCAAAACACCAAAAAAAGCCTTAGCACAGGAGGGGGAAAAGGCCTAGCAGCGAAGGGGTTAAAGCATCCTTTAGGGCCTTTACTATTGCTTACTCCTCTAAGAAAAAGAAATTAATGTATACTAAATATAAACAAACTCTATCTCAACTTAAAACATTAGAGCGTAATTATAGCACATATAAAACCTTTTCTTCATTACAAGATTTAATTAAAATTAAATCCACTCTGAATAAATGAGCTACAGTGGATGCTTGTAACATTCTACTTAAGGTCAAATCGAAATATCATAGAGGTCAAAACAAAGCAGGGAAAATGCTAGTAAATTACCTAAAAATTAAATCAGAACGTAAGGTAATTGGTCCTATTCATTCAGAAAGCATTAATACACTCCTCTCCTCTAATTCTGATATTATTAGCACATTTCAATCATATTATAATCTGTTATATACGGCAACTACGAAGCCTACTGTAGAGGACTTTGCCTCCTCTTTTCGAGATATCCCCAAACCTAAAACTCTCCCAACTATTTTTACATCACTAGAAGAGGATATTTATCTACAAGAATTAACTGATGCTTTAAAATCCTTGAAAAAATGGAAGGCCCCTGGTCCTGATGGTTTTTCTGCTGCGTTATTTTTAGCCTTTTCATACATTTTTGCTCCTAAATTACTTGAACTTTGTAACTCCTTTATTTCCAACTCCAAGGCCTGTGGCTCTTTTCTAGAAGCCATGATTATTGTTATACCTAAGCCAGACATTGATCCCTCCTATTGCAAAAATGTTCACCCTATCTCACTAATCAATTATGATTGTAAAATATTTGCAAAAATGTTAGCTTCTCGTCTCGAGAAAGTTATTCCTTCTCTTGTTAACCCAGACCAAGCTGGCTTTGTTAAAGGGCGTTTAGCTTCTGATAATGCTAGAATGTTTTCCAATATTATTTAAAAATATCCCTCTCCCTTAGCCGCATTATCTTTGGATGCAGAGAAAGCCTTTGACCAAAATAATTGGGATTTCATGATACACACTTTACAATGGTTTGGTTTTGGTCCTAAGTTTATTTTGTACGTTAAATTATATACAAACCTAAAAAGCTTGTGTCTTTGTTAATGGTCTTTTTTCCCCTTATTTTTCCCCCAACAAGGTACTCGTCAGGGCTGTCCCCTCTCACCACTTTTCTTCTTACTTTGCTTGGAACCTTTTCTTGCACGCATTAGATGTAACACTCTCATAACTGGTTTTACAATTAAATCTCACCAAATTAAACTCTCTGCTTATGCAGATGATGTTCTTATCTACATGTCTAATCCTACTTCCTCATTACCCCCTTTTTTACACGAGATCTCCTTATTCTCTAACGGATCATGTTATAAATTACATTTTTCCAAGACTGAGATTTTACCGTTAAACTCTCCATGTTATAGACACATGTTTGACTCCACCAATTTTACATGGTGTCCTCAAAAAAATAGGTTTCTTGGCACATGGTTCTCCTCTAACCTCCGTGATACACTATCATATAATTTTACTGCTTTAAAATGTAAAATTGCTAATTTGTTAAATTCTTGGTCTCCTCTATTTCTCTCCTGGTGGGGCAGACTTGATACAATTAAAATGATGTTTGTGCCCCAAGTACTGTTCTTATTTTCAATGTTACCATTTAAAATTCCCAAATAATATTTTACACAGGTTAATTCTTTTGTATTAGGTTTCTTTGGAATAATAAGCATGCATGTATTGCCTTGTCCAAATTGATTTGTCCCAAGACTGAGGGAAGTGTTAGATTTCCTAATTTTAAATTATATCATGATGCTTTTCTGATTCGCCAATGTTATGCTTTGTCTAAAGAGTATATAGATTCACCTAAGCCTTCTTGGGTCAATCTTGAGTGCTCATTATTGAATGATTTCTATGATAAAGATATTGTTTTTATGAATAATTGTACATTCATCTCCAAATTCCAATTTTGACATACTTCCATTTTCTAATGCACTCTCTTTTCTTTAGAAATTTTGATAAGTATCACCTTTTTCTTGCCTCTTCAAGTTAGTATAACAAGCACATTAAATTCTGTCACAAATCATTCTATTACAAACATTGGAAAGAAAAGGGTATTTTTTCTTTCAACCAACTGATTTTTAATAATGTGATACTATCTTTTTTATCAATTGCAAGTCACATTTAATCTTCCTGATTCCATCATTCAACAATATAATATTATAGCACCAATACTTCAGGATTGTTTACAGACCTTCAATTCTTCTATAATCTCTACCTCCCTAACACCTGACATTCCCATATACCATATTCCGTCTGACACCATTCCCAGTGCCTCTTTTGTTTATAAATCTTTATCTATTTCTATATGTTCACGAGTTAATCAAATATTGAATGAGAATGGGAACATGATCTTTCTCAAACACTTTCGGTGTCTCTGTGGGATAAATTTTGGCAAAAACTCTTTAAAACATACAAAGCTGCAAATATTACCCAATCCTTATATTTTATTTATAATCGTGTTGTTATTTCCCCTCTTCTCTTACATAAGTTCAATCAACCAGTCTCTTCATCGTTTTGGTCATGTCTTATTGCTGAAGGTTCTTTGTTGCATTTACTGTTTCATTGTCCTAAGGTAAATGATTTCTGGAAAGCTGTTTGGTCAAAATGTGTATTGAATTTTTCTTAAAATATTCCTTTTAATATACACAATGTGTTTTTTGGTACGTTGTCCCCTGATTTTGATCCCATTTCCCCCAAATCAATTTTATTGGATCCTTTTATTGCTATTGCTTTTAAGGTTATTTTTTTTTTTTTTTTTTTAAATTCTTTTTATTGTTGCATCAGGTGAATCATTAGTACCATGAACAAGACATCGCGGGGGAGCGTCAACATTCCGCTCTACCCGCCTTTACGCAACTTTTTAAATAGACAGTTACATTGCATTCATCCTGACGAACTTATTTTTTCATTTTCACCCCGAACTCCCCCCCCCCCCATCAACTATAAGTAAAGGCAGTAACTGAGGGACCTCTCCTCGAAGCCCCCCCCCCTACCCGTCTTCCCCTCCCCCCCCAGCAGCATGAACCCTTCCAACCACTCCCTCCCCCCCCGACCCTCATGGCTCTCTCGGTCCTCAAAGTTGTGTGTCAATGAGTATAAGCAATCCCCATGGCCCGTAGCCTTCAAGTGTACACATGCTGGAATCAGCGACCTACACACCATGTCTGTGCTTCATCCTACCACCCGCCCACTTCCCCCCCCGGTCCCGCCCTCCTACTCCAGTCCATGGTAGTGCCTCCACTTGGCCCATATTTTTCTAAATTTTCGGGGGCACCCCCTAGCTTTATACGTAACACGTTCAGCTGCCATATACATATCCAGGCCTCTTCTCCATTCCTCGAGATTTGGTTTCCCAGGCGCCCCCCACAATCTTGCAATGTCCCTTTTTGCGACCACCAGGGCCAGCAGCAGAAAAATGAGCAAGTATCGCGTGATATCCACCTCCGTGGACATTCCCAAGAGCGCCAATTTGGGGTCCCTGGGTATCTCCACCTCCAGTATCTCACTCAATTCATTGAGAACCTCGTCCCAATATTCCTGTATCACTGTGCATCCCCAGATGATGTGGAAGAAGTCGCCCGTTGGGTGCTGGCATCGTAGGCAGGCGGTGTTAGTAACCCTCCCCATCCGGAAAAGCCTTACCCTGTCAAAGTATGCCCGATGGAGGACCTTAAACTGAATGAGGCGAAGCCTCGATTTTATGGCCACTTCTCGGGGGTGCATGAGTATGAGTTCCCAGTCTAGGTCCTCCAGCGTGCCCACATCCGCCTCCCACCTCTCCCTGAGGACCTGTAGATCACCCAACATGTTATTTGTCAGTGTTTTGTAGGTCATGGATACCGCCCCCCTCTGCATCTGTTCTTGCAGTAGGCGGCCCTCAAGTGGTGCAAACTGGGGAATGTCAGTGAGAGATATGTGTTGGGCTCCCCATGCATGTCGCAGCTGTATGTATTTGTAGTATTGGGTTCTCTGGAGTCCAAATTCCTGTTGCAGTGCTTGGAAGGTTTTAAGCTCCCCCTTTGCTATGACATCCCCAACTGTGGAGATGCCAATGTCATCCCACCTTTGAAACCCGCGCAACTTGTTCAGTTCAGTCAGCCACCTACATGCCCATAGGGGGGTTTGGCGGGTGAGCCTTTCATGCCAACCCATTCTAACCGACGCTCTGCGCCACGCCGTCAGGGTAATCCTAGTCGCGGGAAGAAGCTGGCGGCCTCCCCTCCCCCCATATAAAAAGTGGAGCACCGTCTTATTGCCCCATTTAGACCTCTCTAGTGCATAGGTGGGGTGGTCAGCCGGGGCGTGTATCCAATCGTTGATCGGGGTGAGGTGCTCCGCCCAGTAATAGGCCTCCAAATTAGGCAATGAGAGACCCCCACTATATTGGTGGCGCTGCATAGTCGTGAGTGCCACCCGGGCCTGCTTCCCCAGCCACAAAAAGGAGCGGAGATCGGTATGGATTTTCCGCAGAGTCAGAGCCGGGAGGGGATAATACTCATTTTGCAGGGCGTATAAAAACTTTGGGAGTAGGACCATTTTATACAGAGCAGCCCTGCCCAAAATGGTGAGCGGGAGCGGCCTCCACCTATCCATCTCCGCCTTTGCCGCTACCAAAATTCTATCGACATTTTCCGTGTAGGAGCGCTGCACATCTCGGGTGATAAAGACCCCCAGATACCGGAAGCCTGCCGTGGTGTGAATGAGCAGCTCAGGCAGCTCCTCCCCTCGCGGGGCACCTTGTGGGTCGTATAGGACCGACTTATGCCAGTTTATAGTATGGCCGGCTACCGCCCCAAAGTCGTCCAATTCCCTGAATAAGGCCGGTATCGTCGTGGCCGGGTCGGTCACATACAGCAGCACATCATCGGCGTAAAGGGAGATCTTCTCCTGGTCAGTGGCCGATTCCCCCCAGTGGAAGCCAGTCACAGCTCGGTTGAGCCGGATGCGGATCGCAAGGATCTCGATCGTGAGGGTAAAAAGGAGTGGGGATAGCGGACACCCCTGTCGCGTCCCCCGCTCTATCGCGAACTCTCTCGACATTCGCCCGTTTACGCGCACTCTAGCCCTAGGTTTCGAGTATAGGAGTTTCACCCAGCGCTGGAACTTGGGCCCAAACCCAAACCGTTCAAGGGTCCCCATTAGGAAAGGCCAGTGGACCGCATCGAACGCTTTTTCCGCGTCCAAGGAGAGGAACCAATGTGGCTCCCTCCTGTCACAGACTTCTTGGAGCCAGTTGTGGGCGCGCCGCAGGTTGAGTTTGGTGGCCCTGTCCGGCAGGAACCCGGACTGGTCCGGGTGGATCAGGCCCGTAATTACCTGACGCAAGCGCCTTGCAAGAATAGTGGCTAGGATTTTGGTCTCAATATTTAGCAACGAGATTGGGCGATAGGAGGAGCAGTCCCCACGGGGCTTGCCTTCCTTGTGGATCGGGATTATGGTAGCTAGGGCCAGGTCCGGCGGGAGGCCTCCGGAGGCAAACGCACCCTCATACAGCGACTTCATGTGACACGAAAGGAGGTCCCCCGTTCGTTTGAAGAACTCCGCCGGGAAACCATTAGGTCCCGGAGCCTTCCCCGGTTTCAGGGCAGCCATCGCCTCTGCAATTTCATCTAGGGACAGGGCGGCTTCCAAAGCCTCACTATCTTCAGGGGTCAACTGCGGAATGTCCACGCTACCCAGGAACGATCTCGCCACCTCGCAGTCCCCTAGGTCCCTCGCCCTGTAGAAGTCTTCGTAATAGGTCGCAAAGGCCTCTGCAATGGCGCCGTCTGTGGACGCCCGCGCCTTACTAGGGAGCTCAACCCAATCCACCCACCTGGCAGCTCTCTCGCGCCTGCTCAACCATGCCATGAGTTTACCAGATTTGTCGCCAACATCGTATAAGCGATGTAGGGTGGCCAGCGCCTGTGTACGCGCCTCGTCCGTGCTTAGTTCTCTATACAGCCTTTGCGTATCTAGCAGTATTCTAAGATCAACCTCCTCCTTCGTTCTGTGATATTCAGCCTCTCGGGTCAAGATGTTTGCCTCCTCCTTCGCTATGGCTTCCGTGCGTTTCCTTCTGGCCTCCCCTACCCTGGATTGGAAGCGGTCCCTCAACACCGTTTTCATGGCTTCCCACAGTGTCACTCCGGACTGTACCGATCCCTCATTTTCGGCCATAAAAACTTTGATATCCGCTCTTATGCCCCTTAGAATTTCAGGAGTCTGTAAATCCCATGGCGACATATGCCACTGTGCCTGGCCTCTCCCCCTTCCCCGACCTATGTGTACGAACAGCGGAGAATGGTCCGAGATACCCCTCGCCCTATAGTCCGCCTCGTCTCCCGCCGAAAGCTCCTGCCTAGATGTGAAAATGTAATCTAGCCTAGAGAAGACCTTGTGGGCCCCAGAGTAAAATGAGTAAGCCACGTGGGCAGGATGTAGCCACCGCCAAACGTCAGTAAGACCGATCGTGTCCATTCTGCGCGCCAAAGCCGTCTCTGCAGCCACTGTGTGGGGGTTCCCAGATCTATCGCGCGTCGTGCACATCACGTCATTGAAATCCCCCCCCACAATCTGTATTGTGTCCGCCGTGTCTAGCAGAATGGCCGTGATCTCCTGCATTGTTCGTGTTTGTAATTTGGGTGGAGCATATACCGACAGTAGAGTGTACCTGCGCCTCCTCCATGTCCCCTGCACCCCGGCAAACGAGCCCTGTGGGTCTAACCATGTACGTGTGACTGCGAAAGGTGCTGTTTTCCTAACTAGTATTGCCGTGCCCCGTGAGTCCATGGTGTAACCCGCGTGTGCCAGAACTGTGTACTGCCCGCGCGCTAAAAAGGCACAGCAGTTCCCCCTCAAATGTGTTTCCGGGAGGAAAACGATGTCAGGTGCTACTCGTTTAATATATGCAGTGACCAGGCTCCTCTTAATTTTGGAACCCAGTCCGTTTACGTTCCAGGTTAGCGCCTTAACCCCAGCGCCTTCACCGTGAGGTGTAGCTAGTGTACTCGCCATTGTTCCACTTGAGGACTATCCAGCACCGGGCCCCAGGGCCGGGACGGTGGCAAGGGTAAACTTTCCCGAACTTGCTGCTGCTGCTGTTTTTTGACGAACTTCCCCCCTCCCTCCCCAGCTCTCTCAACAACCCCAACGTGGGGTAACATGGTAACAAAGCCCCATCCCGCTCCCCCCACCCCACCTCCCTCCCCTTCCAGTTGCATCCCCATCCGGGTCTCAACTATCCACGGGAGTAGGCCTGTCGCCCTCCCACACATCCCACCCTCAATAAACCTCAACCAGTGCTAAAAAACACAAAAAACAGTACTAGGGGGGTGCCAACTTGCTTGCTCTGCATCGCCGAGCCGTCATCTTTTCCCTTTCCCAGTGCATCGTTGTTCACGAGTGTGAGTCTTGTGTGTCCATCCGTTCCTCACGACCTGTAGAGTCTTGCTCCAGCTGCCGGATCTCTTTGGCCAGAGGGTGCAACGAATCACTCCTTGTATCATCCTCCTCTCCTCCGGATGCGCGGCCCTCCGATTCCTCCATTTCTTCTTCTTCCGAGCGGATTCCATTTCTCAGGTTACCAAACCTCGAGCCTGCCACGGAGTCGGAGCCCGGTGACGCCGACCTGCCTCGCCTCCTGTCCTGCTGGTTGCTGGTCCTGTATGGAGTTTGCGGCGTCTTGTGCTGTGTCCTCTTCAATCTCCGTCTTTGCGGCTTCGGCCTCTCCCATGTCGGACGTTCCCGTAGTGACCGGTCTAGCACTGCCCGGCCCGCCGCCTCCCTACTATTCAGGATAGGTCGCTCCTCCAGCCATTGCCACGCGTCGCCCTGGTGTGCAAAAAAGATGGATTTGTCCTGATAAATGACCTTGAGCTTGGCCGGGAAGAGGAGCATATACTGGATGTTGAGGGACCTCAGCTTTGCTTTTACGGCGTCAAAGGAGCGGCGTTGTTTAGAGACTTCCTGACTGTAGTCCGGGAAGATCATTATGGTGGCGTTTTCAAAGCGGATCTCACCCAGTGTCCTGGCCTCTCGCAATATCAGATCTCGATCGGCAAAGTTCAGAAACCGGGCTATGACCGGTCTTGGTCTCGCACCCTCCGGTGGTTTGGCCAGGAGCGCCCTGTGCGCCCTCTCTATGATAAAACACGGGGAAAACCGCGCCGTAGGGAAGGTCTTTTTGAGCCAGTCAAGGAGGAAGGCGGTCATACTCCTTTCTTCAATCCCTTCTCTAAAGCCCACGAAGCGCAGGTTGTTCCGCCTTGACCTGTTCTCGGCATCGTCCACCTTCCACAGAAGTTGATGGTGGGAGGCCTGGAGCTCTGCCATGTCCTTCCTCAGCTCAGCCACCGACTTCTCATTGTCCGTCAACCTTGCCTCAGTCACCGTGACCCTGTCGGTTAAGTTACGAAAGTCCTGGCGTAGCAGCGTAACCTCGGATCCTACCTCCCCGATTTTGGTTTCCAAGGCCGCTCGTGAAGCTTGGATGTCCGTTCTAGACGCCTGTATGGCCTCCAGCAGCATGTCCGTGTCATTGCGTGCGCCTGATTGCACGGGCCGTTGTTCCACCGTGGGTCGCGGAGCAGCGAAATTGTCCATTGGGCCTTGCCCCTTGGTCTTGGGTGCCGTTGCATTCTTGCCCATAGCGGCGTTGTCTAGAGGCCAGGGGCTTCTGGGATGAACTTGCCTCCCTCCGCGGTATCGCTGGGCTCGGCCGTGCGCCGGGAACAGAGGCAGAGTGAAGTAGGGCCTCGACAACGCAATGCCCTTGGGCGGCCCCTAATTATGGTCCTGGGAGCCTCTGGGCCGGGGCCCGCGTACACTCCCTGTCCTGATGTGGAGCGCTCGCGGGGGGGGGGATTAATGTTGTCCCCCGGGGATCCTCCCGTCTCAAGCCCGGGTCTCAGGGCGTGGGCACAGGCGGTGCGTGATCCCCATTCCCGACAGACTTGTCCGTGTGTCAGGCTTCGTCCTCGCGATGTGGGGCCCACCGTCCCCCCCCCTCTGGGGCCGGGCTATGGTCGCGGATTCACCCCGGCTGCGATACTGGAGGGGGCCCCGTCTTCACCCCTGTCCACGCCGCGGGGGCCAGGGGGTGCTCCTCAGCCTGTGCCTCGTGCGCGTCCCCCCCGAGATTCTCCCTGTCGCAGTGCCGGATCACCAGGCGTGGGCACAGGCAGGGTGGTGCCGGCGGTGACAACCAGCCGCTCCCGAGCCGGAGCGGGCCACAGGGGTTCCAGGGCAGGAGGAGCAGGCCTCCGTAGTCTGTCGCGGCTCGAGGGCCGTCTCTCCGTGGGTCTTCAGTGCGCGGCCGCCATCTTGGTAAAGGCGGGCGCCGCCACCGAGATCAATCCCAGTGCCAGGCCCGGGACAGGTGCGGCCCTCCTCACCTCGGTGGAAGGCTCACCGGCCCTCCGTCTCTGCTCCCAGGCACAGAATCTGCACAGCGTCGGGACCAATGCGGGGATCTCGCCGTCGCTATCTCTCCATCGCCACGACGGTCGCCATCTTGAGTAGGTGGTCGTCGGTCACCTCCGTCCTGCTCCCGCTGTCCGGCGGCGGCGGTGTGTGATCGTCCGCCCGGTGGCCGAGCACCCGATCAAGCCTCTATCAGCCCGCAACAGCTATTTGCGGGAATGCCGGCACTTGGCGCGCTCCTCTTCCTCCCGTCTCCCAGGCCGTCAGGACGATCTCCGGGGCATAGAGGAGACACCGTCACGTACAATGGCCAGGCGGGGTCGGCTCCGTTTCGGGACTGCAGCAGCCCTTGGCAGGTGTCCGGGCGTCAGTTCCTCGCTTTTGGTGCCGGTTCTGGGTCTTGGGGGATAGTGAATGCCGGATAATAAGCAGGCTCGGCCGGAGCTCTGTTCAGGCACGTCTAGTCGGCCATGTTGCTGGCCACGCCCCCCGCTTTTAAGGTTATTTTAACTTGTTGGAAAGACAACTCTAAATTGTCTTTTTTACTTTGGTGGAATTTAATATGTGATGAACACAGAATTGCTATGGTACCGTATACTTCAATTCAGCTGCGTATTAAATCTGATTTATTATGGTTACCATTCAGTAACTTTTTATCATCGGATTCTTCTTCTTTTTAGTTTTTTGTTTGTATCTTCTTTTTCTTTTCTTTTCTCTTTTCTCCTTTTTCTTCCCTCCTTTTCTTTTGATATAAAAACGTTGCTATTTTCTATATTATTTTACTTGAATACACTTATCTTTCCTCATTTCATGTAGGTTCTATCTTCACTAATTTAATTGTTTTTTTTAATCTTATGGTTCTATTCTTTTTATATACTCATAGTAGTATCCTTAGGTTTTGTCAGCATAAGATTTATATATTGTATTTTTTATCTTATATTATGCTGTTTTTTCGCTGCATTTGCATGTTTGCTCCTTATTTCATGAGAACCAAATGTGTGTTCCTTTTGTATTCTTTTGTTATTTATCCTGAATAAAAACTTTTGACAAAAAAAAAAATACTATTCCCACTCCAGCCAGTGCAAGATTAGGGAAAGTGTTGGATGGCGTAAAGGGAGGTAAAAGTTACTATTTCCACTTTAGTCAGTGCAACAGTGGGGAAAGAGTTTGATAGCGGAGCTGTTACCATTGAGAATTCCCACTCCAGTCAGTGCAACAATATGGAAAGTGTTGGATTGCAGAGGGATAAATGTATCATTCCCTCTCCAGTCAGTGCAACATTAGAAACAAACTAATGAACCTGAACAAAATTTTATTATTTTGAAAACACACTAAATATCAAAAACAATAAATATGTAAATATAAAAATTAGAAATATTTTTTCCATAAAATTAAATATAGTAAATATTTATTACAATGTTCAATACATAAAATAAATAACTACAAATAATATTTTAATTAAAATTCAAAACTATATTCTCAAATTAATATTCTTCAAAAAAACAATGTTATTTACATTTAAAAAGCACAACACAATTAACACATACAATATTTAGATAACAAATGTATAAAACATGATTTAACAATTTATAAATGTATTATTACTCAATTAACTTCCTACCCTATATTTCTACAAATTACACCATACATATTTCAAATTAAATCTTTAAATGGTATTATTTACACGTTACATAATTAAATAGTTATTAAATTATTATTAATAATAATTAACTATTACTAAAAATAATTATTTTAAATTGCCTCCCCACCCTTTATCCATACAAATCAAAGAACCCACACCTAATATATAAAAACACATATATTTGCATATTCTTTAAAGTAATTGTCAATTAAACAAATATAATTAATTAACTATAAAAAAATTATATTGAATTAACTTCACTTCCTTCAATCCTGCAAATTCCACAACTGACACATAATATATAACATAAAGAGTTAATTATCTTTCAATAATTTCCTAAATTAATATTATTCATTATTATAATTAATTTCCATGACACCCTTTACCCATACAAAAAACAACTTACACCAATAAAAGCATATGTTGTTTTACTCAATGTACATAATTAATTGTCAATTAAATTATTAGTATTAATTAACGATTAATTATTAATTTATCATAAATAATTTACTTCCCGCCTTATATGCCTACAAAACACACACCCCTGAAATGAAATTTTAAAAAGAATTACACAATTAACATAATGAATTATCAATTAAATAATGAATATTAATTAAAACCTATTTATTAATTAATTATAATTAAATTACTTTCTATCTATACCCCTAAAAAACACACAATCTGTACCTCAAAGTTAATTAAAAAATAAAATTAATTATGCAACTAACAATTAACAATTAAATAAAATAATATTAATTCAAAATGAATTATTAATTAATTCTAATTAATTTACTCCTCACCCTATAACCCTGTAAACCCTACAACCTGCTACGGTACTAAAAATGGGAAAAATATATCAAATGAAATTTCAAAACTACAGTCAATTTCAAAACTATATTAAAAAAAATAACAATTAAACAAACATTTGATAATGTAAGTAATTGAAATACATACTAAAATACATAAAATATTTAAAAACGATATTCTTAATTTAGATTTTGTTAGAATCAATATTACTAACCATAAAATCGATGTTCTTTAGAAAGAAATTCTTGCACACAATATTTCTTTGTGACGATATTTCAGATCCGATATTTCTGTCTGATGATATTTTTCTCGATATTTTGTCTGAACACCTCCCTAGCCATCTGTTCAAATAGTAGTAATTACTCTTTTAACCTCATGCGTGCGGGCGGAATTCCGCTCGTACGCGGAGTTTTGCGAAACCGCATTTTACGTGACGAGCTGGGCTCGTCATCAGCGTAGCAGGAGGCTACCTCATGACGAGCCCAGCTCGTCATCAGCGTGGAAGGGGTTAAGTTTTCTGTGTATACCATCAAGTCATAAGCATAAAGGGAGATCTTTTTTCCCACGACTCGTACCTGAAGGAGTCCATTTTATTTTCCTCTCTGAGGGCCAGATGTATGTCCAAGAAAATTGTGCATCGCAAATTGCGTCTCTTTTCTGAGTCGTAATTTGCTAGGTGCAATGTGAAAGTACAACAGTGTATTTCACACTGGGATGGCAAATTCAATCAACCAATCAATCAGGAGTTTGTACAGCAAGCAACTCAACCAAGATGCTGGGGGGGGGGGGCAGCATCAGATCAGTCGTAGAGCCAGGTCTTGAGGTCCTTCCTGAACGTGTACAGGGCCGGGGAGCGTCTGATGTTCACAGGGAGCTTGTTCCAGGCCTTGGCTGCAATGTAGGAGAAAGCTCTTTCGCCGGTTCTGTTTCTGCAGATGCGGGGGACCTCGGACAGGGCAAGGTCGGCAGAGCGGAGGACGAGTCTGGCTGCGGCTTTCTGCATGGTTTGGAGTTTGCATAGAAGAGTCCAGTTGATTCCAGGGTAGACGGCATTGCCGTAGTTCAGTCTGCTGGTTATGAGTGTGTGCCTGATTGTCTTTTTTCATTCGGGGAAGGCAGTGGAAGCGACGGCGTTGATCTGGCGTTTCATGGAGAGGGAGGAGTCAAAGATGATGCTGAGGTTCCGGGCGTGGTCTGTCAGGGTGGGTGGGTTCCCCAGAGCGGAGGGCCACCAGGTGTTGTCCCAGGTGGAGGTGCAGGATCCGAGGATGAGGACCTCGGTCTTCTCTAAGTTGAGCTTCAAGCAGCTGTCTTGCATCCAGGCAGTCACGTTCTTCATTCCTTCCTGGAAGCGGAGTCTGGAGTCTTTAGGATTCTTCGTGAGCGAGAGGATGAGCTGGGTGTTGTCGGCATAGGATACGATGCTGAGCCCATGCTGACTGACGATGGCAGCGAGTGGGCCATGTAGATGTTGAAGATCCCTGGGGCACTTCGCAGTTGATTTCTGTGGGTTCGGAGTGGAAGGAAATGAGTTGAATTCTATGGGTTCTGCCGGATAGGAAGGATTGGATCCAGTCGAGGGTGGTTCCTTGTATAAATGCGTCGTTAAGTCTGGCTGCGAGCGTGCGATGTGAGATGATGTCAAAGGCTGCGGAGAGGTCTAGATAGATGAGGGTCGCAGTGTGTCCCTGGTCTAGTAGCATGTGGATGTCGACATTGGCAGCGAGGAGTGTGGTCTCAGTGCTGTGATATCTGCAGAAACCAGACTGGGAAGCGTTGAGGATGGAGTTCTCTTCGATAAAGGCGATCAGCTGGGCGTTCACGAGTCTCTCAGTGACTTTGGCCATGAAGGGGAGGAGAGAGATGGGCGGTGGTTTTTCAGGTCCGTTGGGTCGGCCGTAGGTTTCTTAAGGAGGAGTTTTACCTCTGCCCATTTCCAGTCATCTGGGCAGATGCGGGATCTGAGGGAGGCGTTGATCGTTCGTCCTACTTCGGGTACGATGACAGCGGCGACCCTGTGGAAGATGTGCGGAGGGCAGGGGTCCATTGGGGCTCCTCAGTGAGTTTTCTTCATGGTCGCGGTGATGAGTTCCTTGGTCGCGGGGTCCCAGGATGGGATGGTTGGCTTGTCAGTGGCGGTGGGTAGGGGGGTAGTGTCCGGTGGTGGTTTGCTGAAGTTGTCATAGAGAGCCTTGATCTTTAGATGGAATTAGGAGCTGAGCTTGTCCCAGAGTTCCTGTGGAGGTGTGACGTCCATGGCTTTGCTTCAATATTAATGAGCTTCTTGCAATTTTCATGCCCATTGGGAATGACAGCCCTCCCAGGGATGGTAGCCTGCTGGGCTCCGCAGATCGCCATGTCTGAGACTGCTTTTTAATAAAGCAGCTTTTTTGCTTTTCAAATGCAGCCCATTTTTCTTAACCCCTTCGCTGCTAGGCCTTTCCCCCCCCGTGCTAAGCCTTTTTTTGGTTATTTGGGGTAGTGCGTGGTTAGGCCCCTGTAACTTTGTGACCACATAAGGTATCCATGCCAAATTTGCATCTTTTTCTTCCAACATTATGGGGATTGTAAAGGTATCCAGGGTTTGTGGATTCTCCTGGAGGGGTCCCAGAAATTAGCCAAAATACAGCTAAATTTTGGCACCAACCTCTTTACAGGCCATTCATATACCTTTCATACATGTGACACATACAAAACCATTCACAACGCCAGCTGCGGGCCCAGCACATTACAACACTCACATCAGAAAACAGCTCCATTCAAGGGCCCATCACTTTTACATGCCCACATTCCTGACACAGCAACCACACCAGCTCACGGATTGCGTTGAGTGGTGTTTGGCTAGCAGTGTGTGTAGTGACCAGCAGCTAGTCACTACTCACACACCACCAGCCAAGCCCAAGTCCATGTATACCACCAGCCGACCACCGATCCACGCACACCGCCAGCCAAGCGCCAGTCCACGCACACCACCAGCCAAGCGCCAGCCCACGCACACTACCAGCCAAGCACCAGTCCAAACACACCACCAGCCAAGCGCCAGTACAAACACACCGCCAGCCAAGTGCCAGACCACGCACACCACCAACAAAAGCGCCAATCCAAACACACTGCCAGCCAAGCACCAGACCATGCACACCGGCAGACAAGCACCACTCCACGGACACTGCCATTGCATTTAGTATTTTTTTTTGATATATAAATAAGAAAACACAAACAAATTCAAATAGATACAAATCTACTAACACAAAATCTGAAACAAAATACACTACACAAATGCCAACCTTGAATCTGAACAAAAAATATTAAACAATAGAGGCCAGGCAGTTCACTTTACCACTCATGGATGCTCCCAAAAATTATTTTGCGTGTGGTACATTTTAAAACAAGCATGCACACACAGTCCAGGGTTAGAAGGACACTCGGGGCAGTACATATGAGTCTCCTTCCGCATACCTCTTTGCCAACAGACTGTACATCTCCTACTGGGAAAGTCTTTTGAGGGTGTGGGAGGAATGTGATCAGGAAAGTGGCGATCTTTCAATCTAGCAACATCCTCCACCACTCCAACTCTAGGAACACTTGCCTGTTCCACTAAAACAAGGCTGCCTATTACAGACTCCTGAAACTTAGCAAAAGTCCTCTTCGACTCAGGACAAGAATCCTTGAATAAAACAAAAGCATTAAAGGTTGCCAAGTGGAAAAGATGAATAGCCAACTTCTTATACCAAATGTAAGCCTTATGAAGAGCAGCGTAAGGTTCCAACCTCTGATCTACTCTGTCAACACCACCCATGTGCCTATTATAGTCTAAAATGCACACAAGTTGGCACGCTTCAGCAACCTGACCCCATACAGTCACAGGTGCAGTGCTTTCATCATGGATGGTAGTCAGCATGTAGACATCTCTCCTGTCTGAAG
Source organism: Lissotriton helveticus (assembly GCF_964261635.1). Taxonomy (NCBI): domain Eukaryota; kingdom Metazoa; phylum Chordata; class Amphibia; order Caudata; family Salamandridae; genus Lissotriton; species Lissotriton helveticus. The sequence goes on from NC_136063.1 coordinate 947,500,742, forward strand.
ACTTAACAGCTAGAAGCTCCTCACAACGCACTGCACTGTCCCCACACAAGCTTTTAACAAACAAGTTCTTTTGGGAAACCTTTACGGTTAGAGCTGATTCTGCCACTTTGGCCAATTCCCTGAACAACCGCATACCAGTGTATAAGTTATCTACATATAAATGGTGGCCTTTGTTAAAAAAAACTCTACCAAGTTCCCACACAATTTTCTCAGTCACTCTAAAAGTGGACAGACAACAAGGGGGGTTAATTCAGGATTCCTTACTGGTGTACACCCTGAAATTAGAGACATATCCAGTCCTACTGTCACACAGCATATTCAGCTTAATTCCATAGCGTGCCCTCTTACTAGGAATGTATTGCCTAAAAACCAAGCGGCCCTTGAACAACACCAAAGAATCATCCACTGCAATTTCTTTCCTTGGAGCACAGATCTCAGAAAATTGATCAACAAAGTGATCAATGACAGGCCGAATCTTAAAAAGACAGTCACAATCAGGGTGATCTCGTGGCAATGCTAACCCATTATCGACAAAATGCGTCATCGGAAGCAGAAGCAAATACCTATCATGACTCATGACTGCCAGAAATATAGCAGTTGCCATCAAGGGACTAGTAGACCAATATGAAGACATTGATGGCTTCCTTAGCAAGCCCATCAAAAAAGTTAAATCCAAGAACGTCTTAATTTCTTCCAGATTTGTGAGAGTCCACCGGGTATCTCTAGAGTGGGGCTTAAGGCTGGCACTGTTGTCCCACAAAAACTGTTCGGATATAAATTAGTCTGCTCAACAATCTCTGCCAAAAACACATCGTCCATAAACCACTGAAAAAAAATGATCTGCAGAAAGTTTTCAGTATTCACTCCACACCCTAGAACACCAGTAAGGTCTGGCAATGCCGCCTGCACCAGGCCTGGGGCAACCCAGAGGTCAGCACTTTCAAAGGGAAGCCTTGCAGCCCCAGGCTGCAGCCCAGATGCCTCTTGCCGCACTATACCAACGGGAAGCCTTGCAGCCCCAGGCTACAGCCCAGATGCCTCTTGCCGCACTATCGGCACATCAATGTCCTCCTCTAACACAGGCACTTCATCCGCACTAAGAGTAGCTTCATCTGCACTGAGAGTAGCTTTATCATCCGATGATGCCATGTGAAGAGAAAACTCACTGCCTGAGTCTTCCCCTGCCTCAGATGCAGAGTCAGTCTCTGAACCATGTTCAGAGGAAGACTCAAAAAGCATACCAACAACCTGCTGAGCAGTAATCCTGCGGCTAGACATTATCCTTACTAAGAAAGGAGACTGCACAAACAAGTCAACAACAACCAACACTGTGCAAAATAAGTAAGTAAAAAAATGTGTGCCTTTATCACAAAGATCAATATACTCAAAAACTATACGATACACTTGCAAAAGACCGCTACACTTACCAGCATCTACTCTGCAGAGAGAGACAGAAAAAAACAATATCCCACAAGAAAGAAAAAACCCAAAACCAATTACTCACAAAACAACAAAATACACATCGAGCACGAATGCAAAAAGTTTTTGATACTCAAAAAACAGAAGCCAAACATACTGCAATTATAACACCATTTGCAAAAAACACATTCATGCAGAAAAATGAAAAACATTTACATTGTACAAAAAAGTCTCTTACCAAACACAAGCAGCTACACAAATAGCAGAACCAAAAGTAATGATACCGCAACCTGGAACAGTCTAAAGAGCAAAAGCTTTCAACTGGAACAAAAAGGGAGAAAGAAAGCATTACAATTGCAATTCAGAATAAATAAAAGAACTATCATTTTAACACACAATGGCAAAAAAGGGGCAGAACTGTCCCCAGGAGGGGCAGAAAAAACATTACCCAAATGTATTAAAAAAATCTGCCCCCTGGGAGCGACCCTTGTCCAAGGGGTTGCTTCCATTTTAATTTGAAATAAGTCCCTGTGTCTAAAGGGGTATTCTGCCCCCCCCCGGGGGGCAAAAGGCCAAACACAGGGGTTGTTCTGCCCCCAGGAGGAGCAGAATACACATAAAAAAAATGAGGCCCCTGGAAGCTACCCTTCCCCAAGGGGTCACTTCCATTTAAAAAAAATCCCTGGCTCTAGTGGGTTTTTCTGCCCCCCCTGGGTCCAGAAACACCAATAAACCAAGGCAAACAGTCCCCAGGGGGCAGAAAAGACTTTTAAAACTTGTGCCCTCTAAGGAAGTGACCCTTGCCCAAGGCATCGCTTCCTTTGGATAAAAGAAGGACTCCTTGGTATCTAGTGAGGTATTCTGCTCCCAAATACACAGGCCGATCTGCCACCAGGGGGGCAGAATACACATTTTACAAAAATTAGGGGCTTGGAAGTGACCGTTCCCCAGGGGGTCGCTTCCGTTTTTTTAAATAAAAAATCCCTGGCTCTAGTGAGCTTTTCTGCCCCCCCCCCGGGGCCAGAAACGCCAAAAAACAAGGCGATCTGGCCCCAGGGGGGGCAGAAAAGTCTTTAATTACTTTGTCACATTTAGGAAGCAACACTTGCCCACTTCCTTTTCAATGAAAAAGCATCCCTGGTGCCCAGTGGGGATATTCCTGCAGCACGATTGGAATGCTGTGCGTGATCGTGCTGCAGGAATGCCCTGTATTGAGACATCAGGGGAGAGGATATACTCTTTCCTCGCCCCGATGCCTCAATACATTAAAAAATCACCCCCTTGCCCCACCAGAGCAAGGAAACTCACCGGCTCCTCCTGGACGTGCTGGAAACAAATGGTTTCTAGCGCATCCAGCTCTTCCTGATGACATTGGCGTGCACTGTGCGGATGACGTCATGGGAAAGCGTGGGGGGATCTGGGTGGCAGCGGAAACTCTTCCGCTGCCACCCCCCTCTGTGGGAGCAAGATCGATGCCCCAGGGGGGAGCGCCAGCGCTTCTCTCAGGGGCTGTGCTCATGACAGAGTGGTTCCTTCATGAGCACAGCCCAACCAATGCTCTTGACGTAACCGCTCCGTCATGAGGATTGAAGAGGTTAAAGGAAAACGAGATGCATTTAAAAAAGAAAAATGAAATCTTTCAGATTCAGTTTTTTAAGGGCAGGCAGTGGTCTCTGGGAACACCACCTGCTCATAAAAAATATTTATTAACATAATCACAAAGGGGAAGGGGCCCCCTCGGGCCCCCTTCCCCTTTGCGAGTGGTTTACCAACTACTTGAAGTAGGTGGTAAACTGCAATTGTTTTGCAGCTGCAAATCCGGTCGCAAAACCCTAGTACATTGCATGTTGACTCGCTATTAGGAAGGGACACCTCTTCCTAATAGCGAGAGTTGCAAATGCTATTTGTGAGTCAGGGACTCACAAAATAGCATTTGTACATGCTATTACCCTTTTTTGCGGCCGCAAAAGGAAGGTCCTCCCATTTGCGGTCGCAAAAAAGGGTCGGACATCTGGCCTCGAATTTCCTAGCTGGTGGCTCAATATATAAGTGGAAGAGCAATGGGGAAAGGGGACAACCCTGTCTCGTCCCTCTCAGAATCTAAAACTCTGATGTTGTAGTTCCAATTATTTGGACATTGGCCAATAGAGTAGAATAAATTCTCGATATCACCATTTGTGGTGGTAAGTTTTAAAACCACGTTCAGATAAGACCAGTATACGCTATTGAATGCCTTAGTTGTGTCTAATGTAACAACTGCTAAAAGGACTCCAAAAGTAGTTGCAAGATCAATGGTGCATGTTTGCTCTTGTGTGAGCTCATCAAATAATCCACCCTTCATAAAACCCTTTTTGTCCTTGTGGACTAATGTTCCTGCCACCAAACTCAATCCAGGATATTACTTAAAAGTTTGTAGTCATTGTTTAAAAGTGATATGGGTCTGTATTACTCACACACCATGGGTTTTTCTCCTGGTTTCAAAATTAACGTGACCACACCCTCTCCCCATGAAGGTGGGAGTGGTACGCCATTTTCCGATATTTGACAGAAAGGTTTTGTCAAAAAAAGCAAATATTTCCTCTCCTAATGCTGTATAAAGCTCACTTGGGAAGCTGTCTCAGGATGCCAGCTTTTCCTCCCTTACTCAATTTTAACTGCTCGCCCCACCTCATCCATTTCTATCTCTGGATCTAAATTGACTCTCCGGTCATCCATCAGTCTGCTATGTGTATTCGCTGCCAACCATTTATCCACCTTTTGTTCTAAAATGGTTACATTTTCTGACTACAGCTCAGTGAAAAACTTGAGAAAAGCAATGTGCCTCATCACTTTTTTCATGTAATGCATTCCTGGCCTGATCTAACCGTACTTTCAAAGCCACTTTCTCCATACTCGAAACGTTTGAGCTTGCTTGCTTCTCACCTTGCCTTAGTTGTATTCTTCTTTGGTAGCATTTACTTTCTCCAAAGCCCCTCTCTCTTTAAGTGACAACTGTTAGGCTAAATGTTGGAATTCCAACCGACCTAAGTCGTTTTCTAGTGCCTCAATGTCTCTTCTGTACTGCCTTTATTTCTGAGAATTAACATTGATCAGCCTTCTCCTCATTACTGCCTTAATGGCATCCTAGACTATAGGTGGCAGGGTGGACCCAACATTTAAACACAAACATTCCTCGGTCTCTACTTTCAATTGTTCCACCAAACCTGGGCCTAATAGCAGTGCCCAGTCAAGTGTCCACCATTTAGGTTTCTGCTCTTGGGTATGTACCATATCTAGGAGAACTATTGCATGGTTGGAAAGGTGGGCAGTAACATGTTTGACCCTCTGCTAACATCCTCACAGATGGCCCAAAGTAATAGAATAAAACCTATTCTTTAAGAATGTCCAAATGTTTTATTATGAAAGGTATATCCTCACTGGCTCCCTGATCTCATATTCCATATATCGCACAATCCCATGTGATTAATCATTTTTTTTAGGTACACCTGCATTTTAGTATATACTTTAGCCTTACTGCTATTGGACCTATCCAGGTTATAATCCATGATTTCTTAACACCTTGAACGCTATGGGGATTTTTCTCCTGTGCTGGGAATTTGCAGATACCACTTTACATGACGAGCTGGGCTCGTCATCAGTGTAGCAGGAGGCTACTGCATGACGAGCCCAGCTCGTCATGAGCGTCGAAGGGGTTAAATTCTCTAGCCATGATATTTGGGTTAGAGAAAGATATTAGTTTCTGAGAAACCACTTAAGGGGTCAGTAACCTCCACATTAGGGACATAATAGTCCACCAAAGTAAGGGCCTCATTATGATGCTGGCTGGATGAGCCCCTGACCGGCATTGTTTTGGAAACAGAACCACCCAACAAGGAGCTGGCAGTCCTGCTTCCCAAATTAGGATGTGACAGCACTACATGGCAGTCGGAAAATGTATATTTCCTATTGCGGCTTGTGCCCACAAATACACTTTTTCAACATCCATGCCACACGATGCATGGATGTTTAGGGGGACACCACAGGGCCCATAGCTGAGGGCCATGGGGTACGGGCCCCTGATAGGGGCCCTAAAAGACCCTTTCCACCAGCCTTTTCATGGCAGAATAACCAATATGAAAATCCTGTTGGAAAGATGCATCATATTTGGCATGGTGGTGCCTGAGCAGGCACTGCCTCCACTATGGGGATTATGACTCCCGTCTCCGCCCCGACGGGTGCCGTGAACATGTTGGAGGCAGAGCAGATCACCACCTCAGTCATTGGTTGGACCGCCGGTATCATACTACGGCGGTCGGACTGATGCCTCAGATGTCGGGCGGACCGCCACCTACGAGCTGTCGAAGGGCTTTCAGCCCGACATCGTGATAAGACTCTAAGTAGTTTGCCAAGTGCCTTTATATTGGCAATAGCCCATCTAGAAAACCTATTCCCTTCACTCCCTATTGTAGTTGCCTCAAATTTATGTTTTATCATAATTGCTATCCTTGCCACATTGCAATTCTGATCTATGCATGCAATACATGTGACCCATTCACGTTTGCAAAATAAATCTAAGCATTCCTTCTTGATAAGATGGGTCTTGTGCAATATTATGATATGAGCAGCTGAATCACTTAAATATTGTAACTGATTGCATGGCCAAGCTGTCCTGAGCCCATTAACATTCCATGAAAGATTTTGACCATTGCGGCCATCTTCTCAGTTGTGGGTTATGCTTGTCCTTATTATTACAAAGTGCTGGATTAACTCTTGCAAAAAAAAAAAAACGTCTTCTAAGGACTTTTTACATATTTATTTTCTTTATCTCCCATTATGCCCCCCCACCCTGTGCTCCTTTTGCCCTTACCCTGCACCCTCCCATGAGAACCCTTCCCAGCATCGTTATGGATATACTAGCCTTTGGGTGCCTGTGATGGGATTCCACAGATTAGCACCTAATGGACAGACCTGAAGGAAACAGGAAAGGCATCTGCCAATTGCTTCTGGCTTTTAATCCAACATATGCCAGGCATGATATGCCATACTTCCCCTCTTGATTTCTTCGATTAGCCTGCCTGCTTTGTTGTGGTCCCTTAGATTGTGCCTTTTATACATTACTTTCAGAATAGCAGAGATTTTCAATTGGAAAGTGGTGCCTAGGGCCCTAAACTCCTCCATTCACTCGCCTAGTTCCCATGGTTTGTTCAGGGATGGCGTGCGAGACGTCTGACCTAACCGCGAAGGTGAATCTGCAAACTTTCAAGGATTTTTGATTCAGTGTGATAGCCAAGATCTGCTCTTTTATAGCATATGTCAAAACACTGCGTGGTGCCTGCCATGTAGTGCAGGGAAATGCACTACATGACATTTTAACATTGCGGACGGTGCTGCAGCCAGCAGCACTGTCTGCAATATTAAAACACATATTGGCGGGCGCATCGTAATTCAGTGGTGGGACCGCAGCATGACTGGCGGGCGGTCCCAACCACCACAACGATGATGGGCGGAGTCAGGTCCGCCTGTCATAGTAATGAGCTTCTAAGTACACAAAAAACCTCTACTTAGGTGGAGCAGTATCGCCCATGGGAATACTAACCAACTTATAAGGTGCAATGGGGCCGTGAATGGGATAAAATGGAGGCAAGACTTGTCTTTAAGCGGGTCAGAGCTCCTGAGAATCCCTGCCCCATACACTACTACATACCCACCCTATGAGCTAACTGTCATTTATAGCAACCAGGTGGTCATGAGGCAACATGCTGGTGCTATACAAGATATTACAATAAACAGGTCAATAAATCAATACGTGAGTAAATATTTTCATTAATACATGTTCTGTTGCAGCTGTGATTTAAAACAATGTATTCCACGTTCTTGACAGGTGCACAGTGGCAATAACCCATCTAACTACAGAAAGAGGTCAAAGAGAGGGAATTCAGATAGTTGGGAGCTGGACTCTGCTGGTAACACCAAACTTAACCCATCATTTATGCATGCGTTTAAACGTTCTGAAAAGATCCTCAAATGTCCTTCACATACATCTAGACAGGCTCAGAGTATGTGTGTGTGTGCGCGTGTGTGTATGTGTGTTAAATACTTGATGATTTGAAATTGTCTGAGAATATGCAATGAGAGAATAAAAATATATATCATATGTTTTGGTTTGATTTCAAAAGTATGTTCTAATAATGATTACAACCAAAAATACATGATACTTAAGTACATGGCGCAACATGGATATAGACACTCAGAAAGACAGATCATCTGGCATACAGACACACATGCACAAACAAACAACAGACATGCCTGTACTTATTTGCACAGACAACAACAAAATAATGCAAAGGCAAACACCAGAGCACACATAAAATCCCACTCAGCTCACATAACTGTACCAAAGTTGGATGGATGGGTCTATGTGTGAGGGTGTGGGATAATGAATCAATTGACAGTTGAGTGTGGATAAATATATGGATCATTGTATTGATATATCTGTGGGTGTAGATATTCACACAAATTGACGGATATAACTAATTAATCTTGTTTTTGTTTTGATGCTTTTAAAAGGCTTATTGGGTTTTTATGTTGACATTTTGCTACAAACTACATTGTAACAACGGCTATAAACTACAAACAAGTGTTCGTTATTTTTATTTGGTCTACAGTGTCAGGTGTTTATTGTAATATAAAAAGATTTACCTTCTGTAATGTATTTACTGTTGGTGATACTGTGACAACTGACAGTAGTCTTGCACTGTGGATATTTTTACAACGCAGGATTGTCCTCTTTTAGAACAGGCAGTAATTTACTACCGGCATTATTAACTGTTTGACACCAGAGGAATTTTTATCACTAATTACTGAGTTCGCACCATCCCAGGCACAATATGTAGCGTAGAGTTGCCAAGTCCATCAAAAATGGGCATTGTCAGGAAAGGATCTATGGTGAACAACATGGGCATCTAAAGGGTTACTAATAAGTAGGTGGATGATAGGCTGGAAGCACATTTACACAAAAAACATATTTCTGTGAAATTTGGTTCTAGAACAAATTGGTCTTGATTTGTACCCCTGTGCTCTTAGTTACGCCACATCTAGGTTTGAGATACATATAGAAATTTCACGTTGGGGGTTATTGTACCAGAATATCATGGTCTAAATATTAACTTTAAAATATTATTTCCCTAAATATTGTTTAAAAAAATGAATGCATCATTGCATTTTATAACAGAAAATCTACAATCAAGGTATCACATTTTTGTAAGCACTTCGGTCACAATATTTATGCCAGACAGTGTTTTTATTATCAATATTCGGACATATAACCCTTGAGAGAAGGCTCAAAAGTAATACAAGGAATTTCTCACAAATAGGGGCTGATTAAGATCTTGTTAGGAAAGCATTCCTACCAACTTAGGTAAGGAATGCTTTCTGTATGAATCGCACTCAGTCTCACCGACCGAGTACGATGTATCCGTATGTGTACGGACTCGATTCGGTCAGACTCCCATTGAATTCTCGGGGAGCTTGTGTACCCAACGTGAACATAGACTCTCATTAAGAGAAAGGGTGGGTGGGGAAAAGCGTGCACCCTGTGGCAGGCACCCCATGGTGCCCGCCACACTGTGCATGCATGGAAAGAGGGACCTATGGGTACCCCCTTGCGACCGACTCGGAGGGCCCCGGGTGACGAGGGGCCTGCTACGGCTCCCCAAAGTCCGATTCCCAAAGCTGTTTCATCTCAGCAAACCCAAGTCAGGTACGCCTGTCAGGTTCCGTCTTCATACACGCTCGTTCGGAAGTCATACCCATTGAGCTGCATGAATCAGCTCCGAACAAGTCGGACTGACTGATTCGGGTTAGGAACTGATTTGTTCAGCGTGGACTGCTTCCTTGCATCATACTTGGTCATTTGGAAAGGGGAACGATTTGCTCGGAAACATAGGCTCCAACTCGGATTTGCTTTTTCATAATCCCGTTCGGAGCCCTTCCTAATTAGATCGTAATCGGCCCCATAGTGTTGTAAATCCATGGAAATTCATTGCAGAAGTGGGAGTACTAACCCAGAAATGCAGTAATATAATGCATGCAAAAATTTGAGGGGTAAGAGTAAAGTGAATGCTAAGATAAAAAGATAAGAGACAAAGCAGGATAAGGATTGCTAATGCAAATAAGGATAGAGCTGGTTCAGAGCATAAAGAGAAGTAAGTCAATCCTCCAATTGCTAAATCAACAGCACTTGGTACTACAAATGCAGTAATTTTCAGGGAAACAATAGCGACAATATCGGCAACGTCTTTTGCCTGCAAGACTCAATATCTCCGCACCCTAACCCAACTAGGAAATGTACAGGACAGGTTGTCTTTCATTAGTTCATGTCTACTAGACAGTGCATTGTTAGCTTACAGTAGGCCTGAACCCTACACGTTATTTAAAGTTGGTTGGCGTTGTTGTCACTCACCTTTGCTTTCTTCTTATTCGTAAGAGTATATGGGCTTTCCTTCCTCTTCTTGTGTTGGCCCTTGCCTAGAGTACAGATGCATTACCTTGTACTTACACTCCTTGCATGTTAAGATGCTACCTTTTTCTTTTTGTTTAAGCACTCAACAAGAGTGCGTGTGTTTTCCAGCTGGGTACCAATTAGCTTGTCTTCCCTTCTCTACTCTCTCCCACCCATGTGCTTCTCAATCTCCTCTCCACGATGCACTTGTCCTTGTGTGCTTAATCTGCCCACGTTGCTCTCTTGCCAGTGTGCCTCTATCCCCTCCCACCTCCAAATGCTTACTGTCTCTCAGCCATTTGCTTTTCTCCCTCTGTCTTCTGTGCTCCAGATTGCCTGTTTACTCCCCTGTGCCATCAGTGTTGCTTCTTCCCTACTCTGCGTGTTATTTTTGCACCCCCATGTTGCTTCAACTCCCACCGACACACTGTGTTGCTTCTGCCCCTATGTTTAGTTTCCCAGCACCCACTTTGACCTCCATGTTGCTGCCACGCTCTCCCAACCATGATGGTTTTCTTCATCAGCTTTCCCCAAAAATACTTTCACACATTTTCTCTTTTTTATTTGTCGATACAAGTTGGATCAGCAACTTTTTTTAAAAGCGCCTGCGTAGTTTTGAGGGTGGTAGCATGCGTGGTGGGACACCAACAAAATGACACAATAGCTTTTCTTTAGTTAGTCACATTACACAACTTCGAGGATGTGATACATCATAGCTAAAAACCATTGACAAAGCCAATACATCCGAAAAAAGAGCCCTATTGGTGTTGCCAATGCTTGTTTATATTTTGCACCAATTCCTGTGTATCTAAATACTTCTGTGGGTTAATTGCACTACTTTTGCAAAGTGTGAAAGTTGCTTTAAAATGGCAATTGTATTTTGTTCTCCTTTTAACACAAATCTCAAGTGAATTTCTGATTTTTGGCAGGGATTCAGGTAAACATGTTGTGTGGCATGGAAACCAGTTCCCTGAACTTTGGAGTATTTTCTGCATAATAGCAACCTAGGGCTCGCCATGAATAGAACCCTCAGATCTCATCAATTTCGAAATTCATTTACCAATAAGCTAATATTTTCTTGTCAAGGCACTCATTTTCAATGTGAATGTTCCCACAGTGCCACTGTGTTGAAAAACAAGTGTAATGGCACATCCAATTAGCAATTGTGTTTAATGTGTGCAGCCAGTGGTTAAATTTGAAAAAAAGGATATTTTATATGGTGATATAAATTGTTAAGGTTTCCTTTAACTGCGCATGATTTATACTTCCACAATGTTCTTGTACATTGCTCCTACGTAATTACACAATGGAGGCAAATAGATGCTGTCATGTAAACATTTATTGATTACAATGCATTTTCCTGGTTTATGCCTGAAACTCATAAGCAAAAATAAGTTAGGCTGTAGATGTATTTATCCAAAAATGTAGTCAAGGTGTATTATGTTCAGTATTGTTCTGCATAAAGATGAGCATAAAAACGCAAAAAAGTAATTGGAGCAGGAATAGAATCCACATGGACACTGAAACTTAACGAAGCATGCAACCAGCCCCATGGTAGCCAAAACTATTTCTTCATTCTCGTACTGCACACCAGCCTGAGCCCTCAAACACACTTCAAAACTTACAGAACACATATAATTTCACATTTCAGAAGCAATACAATCATTCTACTGCAAATGATCACGATCACTCACTCAAAACTCCATCCACAATTCTCATCACAGAGAACAGACCCACTCTATACTTAGCAAAATAAAAATCACAGTGTAGATCTGTCCACATACGTAAAAGTATGTCTCTGTAAGATTATTTGCATATATCTTAGATCGACCATACCTCTGCTGTGGTTATCTGGGTGGCAATAGAGCATGAGTGAGCACCCAACATGTTTCATGTTGAAGCTATGTTTGTTTAATCTGAAATCAAATTGCCCGTGGGATACTCCTGTAACCCCTACGTTGGTTTACATTGATAAAAAAGTTTGTTTAGTCTTGATAAAAAAAGTTGGTTTCATTGACACACCCATGTGAACTCTTTTTTCTACTTCTAATTCCTACCGTTTTTCCTTTCTCACAGTATGTATCTCCAATACAAGCCTGATTTTGGGTATTTTTTTGAATAATTTGTATTAAACAAAGAATATGTGCAAATACACTAATGACATTCCTTGACTACTACATTAATACATGTAAACAACAGGAGAGAAAGGGTCAGAAAGCCACTCTTGTACCCCTTTAGGTTACTAGATACAAATCAATAAAAGAGTGACACTCTTTTGTTGATTTGTATCTACTACATTATTACACCATATTCATCCATGTGTGTACACCCTCTCCGCAAGTAGCCATGGAGTATTCTGCCACCACATTTCCTCACGTGTCCCTAGAGCTTTTCACATGTTAGTGTTCCTCATTCTTGCCTCGTACTGGTAGGTCTCTATTCAGTGGCCACTTGTTGTGTCAGTTTGTCAGTTTCCCTACCCCTGTTGTACAATGTTTAGAAGTCCCACACACGCCCCTCGGCTTCGGTCTTCTCCTGTCCACAGCACACAGCACAGATTTACGCTACGTTGTAGATCTCGGAATGTGTCAAATACCCTGGGCGTTAAGTGGGAACACCCACTGCAATATCCATGGCACACCTCCTCGCTGCAGTGTAAGGCAAAGTAATGACTTGCGCTGCGTTGCCTGACACCATATCTACGAGGCCATGAACAGCCACGCAGGATGGCTTTCTGTTGCCTCTTAGTTATGGGCCTGCACTGTGCACTGCCAGAACGCAAAATGAAAGTGATGTTCCGGCAGTGCACGGGGCTTGTAAATAAGCCCTAAAGTGTCAACACTACTTCTTCCAAAGAATAATATCCTGTTTAGAAAAAGGATATGGCATAAAAAATTAGTTGAATGCATTAATGCCAGATGCTGCAGAAAACTGAATGTAACACACTCTTTACAGACTTATGGGTAGACAGAATAATCATGCCATAGGTAGAACTCCAAGACCAGTGTGCATTAAAGGGTTACTTGAGGTTGTGCTACACCGGGGTAAATCCAAAGTTCAGGCTGACCACGATGGAGGGCAGACAGGCTACAGAACTCAAGAAGGTCTCACTGACAAAGTACTTTGAATGAAGCAAAGTGTCAAAGTCAAGGACCCAAGGTAAGGAGTCTAGGAACAGCCACATCATTGTCGACCCATTGAATGGAGGTGATCATCGGTGCTGATCCGTGCTTGTGATGGAAGCTTCAGCGATGAACACCTGAACAATGCAGGCACTACATCATCATTGAGCTGTGCTGTCCGTCAGTGTCGAACCACGCTGGATGTAGTATCGCTGTCATCGAGAGGCTGCTGTGTTAGCGTTGAAGGTGATGTGTTGGTGCCGATCAGTGCAATTTCACTGCTGCATCGATGTTGATGTAGGAAAAGGTGCAAAACCCCACTTCTGAGGCCCAGGACTAGAGGAGGCACCACAGGCAAGGGTAGAACACACAGATTGCAGAGTCCAGCAGCACCAGCAGAGTTGCAAGACGTTTTTTATGACCCGGAGACTTCAGAAAACAGGAGGCAAGCCCTTGCAGTCACTCTGAGTTAAAGTGATATGGGTCCAGTCCTTGTCCTCAGCAGGGAAGAGATCAGCAGGCAGTAGGGACAGCTCAGCACAACATAAAGCCGTTCCTTGGAACAATCAGTTAAGCAGAGTAGCAATTCTTGTAGCACCAGTCCTTACTCCTGGCAGAGTTTTTCACAGGTCCATTAGTGTAGTGTCTTGGTAGGGTCAGAGCCCCAGTACCCAAATGTGCTGTTGAAGTGGGGGTGATTTGGAAGTAGCTCCTTGAAGTGCAAAGGTCCCTTTTTATCCCAGCCCCGTCTGCCTGGCTATCTTTGGGGGTAGCCGGTCCTTTGTGTGGGAATAGGACGCAGCCTATTCAGATGTAGGTGTCAGCTCCCTCTTCCCCTTCCTTCTCAGGAAGGTTATCAGACTGCAGATTAATGCAGATGAGTCCTCTGTCACACCCACCCTTCCTGTGTTTATGGTTGTGTAGAGGAATGCACAAAGTGTAGCTGTCACTGAGCCCAGACGTGTATTTGAGACAGGATGCAGGCACACAGAGCTAAATTAAGAACAGAGAAATGTCCACTTTCTACAAGCGGCATTCCTAAAATACTAATGTCAAATCCAACTTTACCATGATTTAGCCACTCCTTTCTAATCAGGAATTAAAGTTTTAAAGTGTTTAAAGGAATTCCTAATGCTAGCCTATGAAAGGAGTCGGCCTCAAAGCAATGACAAAGAAATGTAGCTGTTTGTCACTACCAGGACCTGTAAAACTTAAACATACATATCCTACATTTTTCCTACTCAGCACCTGCACTTACGGCTACCTAGGGCCTACCTTAGGGGTGACCTACATGTTATTAAAAAAAGAGAGCTTAAGGCTCTGAAAGTGGTATTAAATGCCAAAATTGAAAAGGCAGTAAACTGTGCAAACAGGTCTGCAGTGGCGGCCTAAGATAGGTTTGAAAGACTACTTCTGCGGGTGGCACAATCAGTGCCAGAGGCTCACTAGTAGCATCTAGTTTACAGGTCCTGGGTATGCGGTATACTACTTTCCAAGGGACGTACAAGTACATCTAATATGCCAAACAGGTGTAAACTAATTGTACCAGGTTTAGAGGAGAGAGAGCACCTGCACTTTAGCACTGGTCAGCAGGAGTGAAGTACCCAAAGTACTTAAGCCAAAAAAAAAAGAAATTCAGAAAAGAAGAGGAGTAAGGCAAAACGTTTGGGGAGACCCTTCAGAGATGGCCATTTGCCAACTAAGGTGTAATGTGCGCTTTTCTGTTTTTGTGATTCATCAATCTGCCATTTACAAATATTGTACATGGTTTAAGTAACCAAGTCAAAATTATTTGATTGCTATTGCTAATTAGTCATATAAAAGTATTAAATGAATGTAGACTTTGACTATTCATAAATAGCATTTCAGTCTGCAGAAACTTCAAATACTTGGGAGTGAAGGAAGAAAGATACTAATTTTTGGAGCTAAGAGTCTCTGCTTCACTGTTCACTGTGAAAGCGGATCGCCAGATTCGTTGGATTTAGACCAGGTAGGTGATCTGAGGACTCATCAGACACAATAGGTCTGATTTGCAAAGCTCTTGAAGCTGATGTCTTGGGGGAAAATCAAAAGTACATCCCTTCTTGAAGTATGCAAATATTCCAATTTTTTTCTTCAACGTTACCATATTGAAAATGCTGATCTGTGCTACTGATTTAATGCTGTATATTGTTTCTCAAACTGCGTGTCTTAAATTAGCTGACAAATGATTTTTGCTAGAAGTTAATACTTGTGAGGATTTGAGTCCAGAAGCTTGTTAAGATTTGTGGAACTCTCCTAGATTTCTTCTGGGTTTTCTGAATTCTTTACAACCTTTAGGGATCATTGGCTCGGCATAAGTGTGCTCCCAAATGTATTTATGCCTTACGGGGCAGTTTGTGCTATGCATGCCATAGGCCTATGGACATGAGAAGGGTGTGTAAAATCCCCGGAAACTCTCCTCCTATTTCTGGGCCTTTTTGACTGTCAGTGCTCTAATTAGAACTTTTCTAAGAGGGTTGCATTCAGACTATTTTTTGGTGCCTTAGGATTTAGTCCTGTGAATGTTATGTGTCTGGTGGATCGATGTTCCAAACTGTTTATTAAATTTCAGGACCTTTTCAACGTTAGTAACTTTGAGTGTGGTAGCCTACTAAAGGGTGTGGGATTCGATTTCTATACAAAGAATTGTGGTCCCTACTTATCAATGGTTTGCGTTCCTTTTGCACCACACATCATGGTGCAAAAGTGACACAAACCCTAAGATTCGATTGATCAGCCCCCTTGCTTGGCCCTGCATTTCATGATAAATCTGGAGTAACGAAATGCAGCACAAACCTCTGCGTTGCGTTACTCTGCCCCAGGGAGGCATTCTATGGGCGTTGCGTGGGTGTTCCCATGAAACACTCATGGATTTTGACGCATTCTCAGATTTACCATTATTGGTAGAACTGGGAATGCGCCAAAATGCTACGCCTTCCCAGGTGAAACATAATGAGGAGAGATATCTTTATTTCTTCTTATTATTTCTCTTTCTATGTGTGCTGCATTCTGTGGCTCATAGAAAGAGAAATATGCCTCAGGGGATTGTTTTTGTGCAGGAAGGTGTCCCTTCTTGCCAAAAACAATCCTGCTTGCAACACAGACACCCTTTCACCATGGTGGAACGGTGCCTGCATAGACACTAGGCAGCACATTGTGCACGTGCACTAGGAAAGGGCAGGAATGCACCGTACTCTGATAAATACTTTTCATTTCTGCTCTTTCTCTGCAGCACAGCAAGGTGACTTGCCATGCTGCGCTCCATTACATGTTCATTATTATGACCCTTAGAGTCCTCTGGTCTAAATTCTCCCTCCCCCACATGAGGACGTATTTCATGCTAAAATATAGCGCAAAATGACAGATTTAATTTGGCACCCCCATAAAAGCAACAATTGATGCCCCAAATAATTCCCAAGAAACCTTAAAACTCATTTAACTGTTAACCCTTGCTGTTCTGGTAGCAGGAGTCCTAATTCTGACCAGAGATTTCAACTTGGTAAAGGAATATATCTAAAGCAGAGGCGAGGGAGGGTGGTTGCCTGAGAAACACAAGTCATCCTTGCATGGACTGGGATTATGAGACTGTTGCCAAGAGCTATATCCTTGGGACCCAAATTACACTAATTTTTCACATGTATATTGCACCTATTCTTGATTTGACCTCAGTCTGGTTAGCAATCCCTTTTTTAAAGGCTGAATTTTCCTGAGATGGACCTACTCTGATAGAAAACAATGCAGTTGGTAAATTGAAAGCGCTAATATCTAAAGCCTATACCCTTCTCTCCTCAGTGATTCAATATCAAGGAATGAGGTGACCACACAAATTGATAAGGGAAGAGAGGCTGACCATATGATACTGTGAAACATATCCAGGGTGGTGAGGAAGTCTAAATGCATTTCTTAAATGGTACATGTCTGCAAATGGGGGGGGGCAATGAATTCCATAAACTGGAAGAAGACATTAAAGACGGAGATATAGCGTTTAGGGAACCTGCAGAGCTAATTGAGTGATTTGACAACCATAAGTGGAAAACACAGTACCATATCTATATATATAAAAACGAATGTATGTCTGTCTGTCTGTCTGTTTGTCCTTTATGCATTACTACACCTATCGCCATGAAACTTTGGGAAGTTGTTGAGTACACTCCCGCGAAGGTTTCTGGCATAATTTTTTTTATTATCGGCCCCCCAGGGCCCTCATAATCTTTCGAAGAATGATAAACGTTTACAGTTTCCGGTGCGACTCACTTTTGCAGTGACCATCAACAAAGCAGAAGGACAATCGCTGCAAGTGTGTGGACTAGATTTGGAGAATCTGTGCTTCTCAGGTGGACAACTGTATGTGGCCAGCTCATGCGTCGGAAAACCTTCTTATTTATTCGTGTACGCACCAGACGGAAAAACATAAAATATCGTGTATCCACAAGCACTCTAATAAATAAATAGAATTTAAACGACACTTTGAAATGTTTTTCATATTAAAATGAATAAGTTTCAATAAAAATGACACAATGTAAATTGAATGTTATTATAACAAGTTTCCTTGAATTTCCTTTCTTCTGAGATCGCAGCAACGCGCGACGGGTAAGCTAGTACATGAATTTAAACTCAATTGTCTCTACTACATCTTTAAAGCACCCATATGTAGCTGAAGACATGGCCAGGCCACACTTAACTAGTCGATTAAGACGGAAAGACAAAAGGAATATAATAAAGAAATGAAATTCCTTCAAGGTGAAAATTTCTAGGCAGATAAAGAAAAAGCTGGATATTTAGAGAAATTTATGAAGCAGTACACTATAATCCGTTATGAAGCAGGACTGCAAACTATTTAAATAAAATGCTCCCCCTAAAAGCCATGAAAGGCACACTAGATGGGTTGTAGGCCCCTATCACGACCTATTGGTAGATGACTTTACAATGTTTGTGATTTGAAAAGTTGGACATTGCTGTTCAATGGAAAAAAACAGACCCACACTCAATTAATCAATGGTATCAAACATTACTGACTATGCTTGCTATGTAGAAACTTGTCAATGTACTGGAATGCATGCATCTGAACACAGATTTACAAAGGGCTCCTGTTGCCCTTGTGTCACGAAACATAGGAGAAGGCAACGCAAGCCCTTTAGTGAGATTAATAAGCCATGCAAAGCCATCTTGCCTGGGTCTATGTGGCTTAGTAAATCCTGAGTACCGCAAGGTAGCGCAAATTGCTGCCATGCGTTATTCTGAATTTGGAAGGCTTTCCATGAGTGGAGAATGAGTGTTCGAATGAGTGTTCCCATGCATCCACCCAAGAATTTTGACGCAATCCCAGATTTACTACGATAAGTAAATCTATGACTGTGTCAAAATGGTGCCCCTTGCTGCACATAAAAACAATGCTTCCTTTAACACAGACACCATTGCACCATGGTACGAGGTTGCCTGCACTGGTGCTAGGTAACAGCG
The DNA here is from genome assembly GCF_964261635.1 of Lissotriton helveticus. Lineage (NCBI taxonomy): Eukaryota > Metazoa > Chordata > Amphibia > Caudata > Salamandridae > Lissotriton > Lissotriton helveticus. Next base: position 947,519,243 of record NC_136063.1, read on the forward strand.
CAGCAATGAAGGAAAAGAGCAGGAATGCATTGTATCTCATTTCTACTCTCTCTTATCCATGTAATGCAGCACAGAAAGTCGTCTTGCTGCAGTGCATGGCTTTTTGGTAAATATGCTCCCTTGTGTTTGATGGTCGATGAACTGGGCTGATGGGAGGGAGGGATTTCAGTGCTCTCAGGTGGAGGGTGATGGGTATCTTTTTACATGCAAAAGAAGGCTAGGACAACCTAAATGCTAGCAATAAATACAACTATATCGGTCCTCAAATTGGCATATATTTGGTTGGCAGCGGGATCGTACTCTCGTAAAGATGATCTGGGTTGGTAATGAGAAGTTACATTTTGACGGTTGGATGTATACTTTCTGAGAATGAAATGTAACCATTAGCTTGGATTTTATGAAATATATTCAACCCAATGATTCTCCTCATAAAAGGAATACAATTCCATTCAGACACCAAATGGGAACACTATTTTAAGACTGTCCTATCCCAAAGCACTAACTTTGTGAATCTTCCCTAGTTCAAGAGAGCCTGTAGACTGACATAAGATAGGAGCTATCCGTTATAATTCAAATGCACAGAGAGAGGCATGAAATATTTTTACTTGACAGACAATATAACTTCTTAAATCTGTCCTGACTCTTGTCTGGTCATTAATTATTTGGACACTCAAGGTAAAAATTATAGGCAAACACAGCAAGCGGAGCCAGTGGCAGGCACCGATTGTATTATACCGTTTTCTTCCTTATGTTATTTAGAATATGTGTTGCTGTTTGAAGATCTGAATACAAGTGCGTCATGTACCAGGCAGGCCGTCTTTGTAGGATTAGGAACATTTTGTTGTACTGTTTTTGTATTTGCATATAGAGATGCTGGCTTTACTATCATTTCAATATAATTCTAGCATGAACTGTGTCAGTGTTCCTCAATATATCATATTCAAATATTCTTTTGTTTTGTTTTCTGATGTTGGTGGTGTGAGTCTGAACTATTGTGCAAAGGTATATGATGCTCCAAGATTTGCTACTGCTTTTATTAACTGCCTATGATTGGAGATATATTAAGGGCCTCCCTTAGTTTTGTGGGCCACTTTTGAAGTGAGCTCTAGCTGATTTCAAGTCTCTGCAAATATTGGGAATACTAATAATTACAGACACATCCTCACAATTCTGGCATTTGACTTGTAATGCCTGTGGAATGAGGTAGTAGCCAGAGGAAGATCCGGCTGTCTGCATGCAGACACCTAGGGGCAGATTTACAAGCCCTTTGCGCCTCTTTTACGCTGGCATTGCGTCACTTTTGTGACGCAGCAGCGGCGCAAAAAATGTGCCATGCTGCGGGGTATTTACAACGTGACGCATCTGGGAGATGCGTCACGTTGTAAAGCCCTATGCCAGAAGTAGGCGTTGCTGCGCAGGGGAGGGGCGTTGCGACACAGGAAGGCCTTCCAAAAGTGGCCGAGTGAAATCTACATTTCACTCAGTCACTTTTGAGCTCATGCTGCGTTGAAACCCTGCGCCTGCTTGAAGCAGATGTAAGGATTGACCCAGAATTGTAAAGATAGGGCCCCCCAGAGCATTGCTGGAGCTGCGTCGCGCTTGCGACGCAACTCCAGCCGTGTGACACTTTTACGCCACAGATGCGTCACGCATCTGTGCCGTTTTTGCTCCCATGGTGCGCCGCATTGTAAATGCGACGCATCCATGGTGGAGGAGCCGTGGCGCTCAATAACTGGCGTATCCCTGCTGATATGCAGGGATGCGCCAGTTATTGTAAATTTGCCCCCAAATACTGTGCTTTTGCCTGAGTTCCGTTTTGTGTACCATTCTTCGCTTTGTGTGTGCTGTAGGAACTGGCAGCCATTTCGGCTACCTTGTCATTTTTTGTGTGCTGGGGCCTAACAGCCATCTGTCTGCTATGCTATTATTTTTGAGTGTCTGGATGTCTATGGAGATTTGTGGGATGCTTCATATTCTTAACCATTTTGTGGGTATTTATTGCTGTGGATGAGATTAGCCTGGGTTCTTGCTAAAGTATGTAGGATGATTATATATTTCCCTTTCAGTTTCTGGGCTTTTTTAGTGAACACTGTTGCCCAGATTCACAAGCTTTTTTATTAGTAAGTGTGTCTTACTCCACGATTAGGTGTGAGTTCTACCTGAATATCTAGCCTGATACACCAAATATTTACCGTGAGCAGCTGTGTCGTATGTAATACTGGGGTATGATTTACTCATTATCTACTATCAATAAGGCTTCTTTATTAGTGATTTAATTGGGTAAGAAAAGCCTATTCCTGAAAAATATACACCAACAATGGCTACTGAATTAGACCCATTTATCCAGGGGTAACTCATATCTAGAATAAGACAAAGACACATTTACTCATACATAAAGCTTTGATTATAGGGCCGTGTGTGTGGGGGGGGGGGCTCTGGAAAGTGTATTTTGCTCCCAGACTTTACTCTTATTTTCTGTTTCGTTTTTTTTACTATGTGTTGGGTATGAGTGAGCCATGTAGATGTATGAGGGGACAAATGTTTCTATTATTTTCTGGGTCTTTTTAACTGTTAGTGCTAAATTTGTCATTAAATGTAGATGTATGTCAGATATTGAATGCAAAACTAATGAATTGCAACTATATAGACTGCAAGATATTGACTTACACAATTTTGTCAAACTAAACATACATAGGAAATTTGGATTTTTTATTCTAACCCCACTTTAGTTGATAATATTTTACATGTGGCTATCTTGAAGTGAGCATTGTTGCAGGTCAATATTTAAACACTCCTCTTGTAATATCACACCTTCAATGCTTAAGGCAGTTTTAAAAACAAAGGCCTAATTTAGAATTTGGGGTCATGTACTTCATCACAATAGTGACGGATTTCCCACCCAATTATTACAAGTGCTTTATATCCTAATCAACTTGTAATAAGGTGGACAGGATAACCAGAGCATTTGTGACATAGTTCAGGCCCTAGGATTCTCCTAAGGTAAAGTGCAATGTTACATATTAGGGCTGCATGTCCTAATTTGAGCTTTTTTTGTTGAAAAATCACTGTGATGCAGGAACTGTTGGTGTGAGAGCCGCTGATATGTCAGAGATGCTCTCTGATTTATCATCACCTGTTTGCATTTGATTTCGGTGCTAAACGTAATGAGGATAGACGATGTACAGAAGTTAAACGCATCCAAAGGCCCTACCTTGAAAAAGTCAGTCGTCTAGTTTTCCATATTGCTGTGTGTGACATGTTAGATGTTTCATATAGATTTGTACTTAAATTACTGTATATTATAAGCTATAATTTTTGACCGGCAGGAGAAGAGAAAGAGCCAGCACAAGTCACTTTTAGAGCCGGTCGCTGCTCCCAGCATGCATCACTTTAGACAGGAGCCCTGCCTGAGGGGCGTGGGTATTACTTAAGCCCTTCCATGGTCCTGTAGAGCAGGACGTGCCCGGGCTCGGCCTGGGTAAAGACCGGGCCAAGACGGGCCCGTCTTAGCCCGTCAGAGACCGAAGGAGGCTGGGATGGGCCTACCTTTCCGTTGCCGGATCGGGCTCGTTATTCCCGCCAACTGAAGTTTGTATCATCAAGGGGAGTTCTGACCGGAAAAGGACTGAGCAAGTAAGACCAAATTGTATACTGTTTGTTGTGCATTTTTGAGCATTGACTCTTGAGAGCTGCTAATCATCTGAGTCTCAAATACTGAAACCGCGTTTGCATTACTGTCTCGCTATTGACTATTGACTATTGGGAGGAAGAGGCTTACCGTAGTGTAGTGAAGCCTGATTGAATGTACCGGTCTAAGGATGGGCAAAAGAAAGACAACGGCAAGCCAATCACTACAACTATCGAGTAAGACAAAGGGGGCTGGATTGACTTTACTCAACTACAATTGAAAAGAAAATTTCCACGGTCAAAGAAACCTTGATTTTGACACTTTGGGGGCATGAATTAAGGAAAAAGGAAATATCACTGAGGATATGGGGGTGGGCACAACTGGTACAACTGGCCCTATCAGGGAGGGGCTACCTCAAAATGGGTTATTCAGCACATTTCCGATGATATATCAAGTGGTGACCTGGAGTCTGAAACCCAGCCCCCCCAAAAGACCATACTACTCTGTGAAAGTAGTAAGCCCCGAGATTGTTATGAGGGAAAATACAAAGAAACCCCCAGGAAATTAGGACTTTTAAATCTAACACCAGGATGCAGCAGCTTAAAAGCACGAACATTTTGACTCAACCCTGTATAGATTAAATCCCTCATTTAAAGAAGAAACATCCACACCATCTAGAGATCTTGGGAACTTAACCACATTAGTAACAAACTTAGATAGCTATTTAGTGGAGAGGTGTGGCTCACTGGTTAGAGGCGGCAGACCTGTAAGCAGAGAACGGCCCGGGACCAGGGTTCAATTCCCGACGCGGCAGGGTCTTGGACCAGGGTCAACGGACTCGATAATTCTCGCCTCAGTGCCTACTCTAACCAGGGAACACACTCGGTAACTCTGGGCATTAAGCTTCCCTCATCTCTACAACGGCCCCCCACAGATGCCGGGGATGCCTGGTTTCACCCTGGAGATACCCAGAAAGGGACCATCTCACAGGGAAAACCAGGACGGGTTCCCCAGCGGTCTACAGCGCCAGGACACTCAGGTAGAGTAACAGTGCGCTTTACAAGTATCCCACATTTACATTTAAAAGAGCTTAAGTAGTTTGACAGACAGGGTGAGCAAGATTGAGGACAGACTAGAGAAAGGGCTTAGAGTACAGAATACTAGGAAGCAGGAGGGTATAACACATATTCATGAACGAATAAGAGTTCCATTTAAGGCCACTAGTACAAGAATTGATAGCCCTTTGAAACTTTGACAACACATAGCGATGGCCCAGGAGGTCAGGGGAATATGTTACATACTAAACTCCCAACTAGTTTCTTAGGACCCCCTCAAAATAGTCATACCTCTATAGGTAAGTCAGGGTTTGAAAGGAATAGAGATAGTTCTGCGAAGGGCCACTCCTCTGAGTCATCCATTAGAGCCCCACCCACCTTTTCTCCTCACGTGGAGACCTCAGATAGGTTACATCATCTAAATTTACCACCAGCTGCCAACCCGTATTCTGTCATTCGGGCAAATGTACCAAGCCTGTGAAAAAAAGAAAACGAACCCTGGGTCTCCTTACGAAACAAGGCATTGGGTTGGCTGGGGAGTAACACGGGGTTGGCCAATGTATTGTTTGAGGAATTTAAGATGATTAGGAGAATCGGATGGCTGGGCAAACAGGAAAACCTTCCAGGGGGACTGTGTTGTTCTCAAGTTCGAAACTCCACAACTGGTGGGAGAAATTCTTCGCAGAGTTGGGGACAAGAATATATATTTTTCCCGTATGAATGGCCTCCCATTGGGTTTTTTCTACCAGACAGTGCATTGTATGGGGCAAAGTGTGAATCATTTGGCCACCCCAGGTTTTTGACAACATAACTACAATGTAGACATATCAAATAGATTTGGCCCAATCCAAACACTAGATGAGATTGATTGACTAACTACCCAAAAAATCAACACTAGGTCCAAAGGGGTAACGGCCACCTATATTGTTCATGTCCTTCCTGTAGACAAACAGGTTGTTGTCCCAGTTGGGGCCCCGGGGGTCATTAATGTTAGCCCTGGTCAGAGTATAGGAATTAAAAACACACAGAGAAGACCACTATCACGAATCGGGGGGGAACAACCAAGATAGTAGTGCTTAGGGCTTCATCTGGGCGCTGCGTGTGGTGTTTGGCCGCCATCTTAGGCGGGGGTGTTTTCGGTTGGGCCGACTTTAGGCGCCATCTTTCAGTGGGTCCAGTGGCTTCACTCCCAGGACTCCCGCGCACTTGGAAGGGTATTTAAACCATTCCCTTTCTCATTTCATTAGACCTACTTGCATTTATTACGCGCGTGCTCCTCAGTGCTGTAACTGCCGTTTTAAATGATCTTTTCTCGCTATTGCGCTTTGCGCTTTTATTTGTGGGCGTGTGTGGCTGTATCTGAGGGGCATCCAGGGGGTTTTAAGCAGGGACTTACTTGTACCATAATCGTTGTTTTCACCCGCATTTGCGGGGCTTAGCTAGTGCTTAGGGCTTCATCTGGGCGCTGCGTGTGGTGTTTGGCCGCCATCTTAGGCGGGGGTGTTTTCGGTTGGGCCGACTTTAGACGCCATCTTTCAGTGGGTCCAGTGGCTTCACTCCCAGGACTCCCGCGCGGGATACCATAAGAGGAGATGTCTAGGCAAGCGCGCAGCGTGGGCGCGCAGCGGGCTCGCCGGTGGGGCGCCGGAGGTGCGCCAGAGGTAAGCCCGCTTGCGCCCGTTCGCGCTCCGGACGCGCCTAGCGCTAGACACGCTGCCCCAACACGCCTAACATACTCCAGGGAAGAACTCTGCCTGGTGAACCATTTCCCTAGTACGGGTGGACACCCAGCCCCTCTGCCGGCCCCCCTGGTGAGTGTAAATTGCGGTCTATTGAACGTCCGCTCCCTCTGCAAACACCATGCAGAGACGGCTCTTCTCATCGACTCATTGCAGCTCGATATCATGTTGCTCACTGAAACCTGGACCAGGGCGGAGAGCAATGTAGAGCTTGGATGGGCCTGCCCGCCAGGGTACTCTATCAGGCATATCCCTCGAACTGATGGGAGAGGCGGTGGAGTGGGCTTTATTTTTAAGGACTCTCTCTCGTTTTCTCACCTCAAAGTCAAATCAGTCAAGGGCTTTGAGCTCATGGGTTTCTCTTTGAAGGATCAGAGTGGAACACTGGTCGCAGGGCTACTTTGTTATCGTCCTCCCACAAGCACGATATCATCTTTACAAGATCTAATAGATCTAATTTATGAGCTATCTAATACCCATGCTAGACTCTTAATCCTGGGTGATTTTAATCTCTGGCCCAGTGGTCCTCATGACCTTGCATATCGTGATTTATATCAAGCCTGCAATAATCTGCACCTTACGCAGCTTGTGTCCGCCCGACTCATGTTAAAGGCCATGTTTTGGATATGATCTTCGCTGCGGAGCCGCTGGTCTCGATTAAGGAGGTCGCGGCCCAATGCTGGACAGATCATGCTTTGATCCATTTTTCTATTCTGCTACCAGCTGGATCGCTGAGTAATAGCGCTCCGGTCAAGCCTAAACTCAGGAGACAATGGGGTCGATTATTCAAGGGCTCCAGCATACCCACATTACTGCCCAGGGTATTTTCCTTGGGACAGAATGTGGAGGAGAGTTATTCAACTCTCTGCCATCAGCTCCTGGAATCGCTTGATAGGGTGATCCCATTGCGTAGGGTGAAAGATAAACCGCTAAAAGTCACTCCCTGGTTTTCCAGTGACCTTCTCCAGCAGAGACTTCGTTGTAAACAGGCGGAGCGGGTCTGGAGAAGACACTATTCTGAAACATATAGACTGCTTTATAAAAAAATTCTCCAGGAGTATAAAATTCAGATTAGGTTGGCTAAAGCTAAGTTTCTTGAAGCCACACTGGCTAAAGCAGGTAACAAGTCGCAAACCTTGTTTAAGTTGGTTAAAAATCTCTCCAACCCGGCCTGCGCTGCATCTGCCATTCCGGCCTCACAGGAACTATGCGACTCACTAGCCTCGGCTTCTGAGGAAAAAATCAATACCATCTTGACTGGACTTTCTGCTTCTAACCTACTTAGCCATCCTGATTCCTGCTCCTTGGAATTGGTCAGCGGAGCAGCTCGGGAGGTGACTGTGGAGGAAGCAGTACAACCTCGGCTGACCTGCTTTCCCATTCCTTCCCTGGAGGAATTCTGTCTGCTGGCGAATGGTGTGTCATCTGGTTCCCCGCTAGACCCCTTGCCACATAAGTTCTGGAAGGTGTTCCAGGCAGAGCTCTTTCCTCCGCTCCATTTCATCTGCTGCCAGTCATTGACCACGGCCATGGTCCCGGACAGCTGGAAACTGGCAGTGATTACCCCACTGCTAAAAAAGGTCACCTTGGACCCTTTATGCCCAACCAATTATAGGCCTATTTCGCTCTTTCCTTTCTCAGTAAAAATCTTAGAGAAATTGGTCACTAGGGTCCTGTCCAGCTTCCTTGAATCTAACAACCTCTTGGACGGCGGCCCAATTTGGCTTCAGGCCGGCCCACGGTACGGAGTCTGCCTTGGTGGCCGTTTTGGACGACCTGCGTTCGCGTGTCGACATGGGAGGAGCAGCGTTCTTGGTGCTGCTTGACATGTCGGCCGCGTTCAACACGGTTGACCATGCGGTTCTACTAGGCAGGCTCCGGGAGTCCGGGGTAACCGGCTTAGCCTTGGACTGGCTGGCATCATATCTCTGTAACAGGCGGCAATCTGTGGCCATGCCGCCGTTTCGATCGGCGGTGAGAGATGTAAAACTGGGAGTGCCGCAGGGCTCTGCAATTAGCCCGATCCTTTTTAATTTATATCTTCGCCCTCTAATAAGTTTGGTCAAGTCATTCGGCATGTCTGTCATCAATTATGCCGATGACACTCAACTTATTTTTTCCATCGAGGGCAGGGATGCGGTCTCCCTGGAATCCTTTCACCAATGCATGGCCGCAGCTGCGGATTGGCTGCGTCAGAACTCGTTACAGTTTACCGGGGCAAAGACTGAAGTTCTTTATTGTTCGGTAGACCGAACGCCTCGTCCTCTGCCTGAGGGGTTCTGGCCTTCTTCTACCTTAGGCACTGTTGCAGCGGCAGATTCTGTCCGTAACCTAGGTGTCCTGCTCGGGCCTAGTCTCCAGCTGGATGCCTTCGTTAATAAAACCACGGCGACCTGCATGATGCTGTTACGCATGCTGCTGAAGATTCTCCCGCTACTCCCTCATTCAGCGAGGACGGAAGCGGTGCGTAGTATCATCATCAGTAGATTAGACTACTGTAACGCACTGCTTCTAGGGGCCCCTAATACCCTAATTATGAAGCTACAGCGGGTACAGAATATGGCAGCGAAATTGGTGCTCTCGCGGCCATGGTCTGCTTCATCTTCCCTTGCCCTTTCGGACTTACACTGGCTACTGGTTCAAAAATGGATTTGTTTTAAATCCGCTTGCTTGGTCTTTAAAACCTTGCATGGGCTGGGCCCAGTGGTGCTGCGTGATCTTTTTCCTGGTACTCTGCTGCCAGACTTCTGCGATCCTCCTTGGCTTTTTTGGTGACTGTTCCCAAGATATAAAGGGTGAGGATGGGCAGCCCTTCATTCAGCGTTACGGCCGCCAAGCTCTGGAACTCTCTACCTCTGGCCTTAAGGGGTAAGCAGGATCTCCTGTCTTTTAAAAAGGATCTTAAAACGTATCTTTTCCCGAGGGCAGTGTAATTGACATCTGTAGGAATGTTTGTGGTCAAAGCGCCAGGATGCCCTTTGGGTGTCAGTTGCGCTCTATAAGTATGTCTACAAATACAAATACAAAACTCAATACAAGAATCTCCACCTTCAACGGAATTACCCCCAGTTAGGCCAGAAAGCAATAATGCCCAAAATGATACTTTAAGTGTACTTTTCTGAAACATAGAAGGTCTGCATACTAAATTGACAAACCCTGTATCGACCGAGTTTACTGGGAAATTTGAAATTCTTTGTTTTCAAGAGACATGGGCAACAGGGGAAATTCACATTTATGGCTTTAAGACTTATCACACGGCCACAGTTCTCAGCACTTGGGAGAGCCAAAGGGGGAATTTGTACTTATGTTTCAAATTTGATTAAGGTTTTTAAGATCACTATGTTAACATCCGAAATTTATTATCAAATCATATTGATTTATCTAGATAAATGTCACATTTTGACCCTGATAAACTTTTACAATAATGCCCCGAAAGACCGCATAAGGGTAGTCTTAAAGAAGTTAAACAGTGACCTGCTCAAAGTACAGGAAGATAGAGATCAAGAGGTGATTTTTATCTGGGGTGGTGATTTTAATACCGGGTCATGCCCCCTAAGCGGGGATAGCAACTGTAGTTTATTATTAGAAGAAAATTACCCTCATTATTATTTTTTGCACTCTTATCCTGCGTACCTACTAAACGAGATATTATTCAGACATGATTTTGGCTTTGCTAACAGTTTGTGTTCTCTCTCAGTCGATTTTGAGCACAGTTCTATCGGGAGAGGTTTGAAATCAACAATCGACTTCATTATTTTACCTAGCCAATATGCATCATGCCTCCTAAGTTATAAAACCCATAAGAACGCAATAAGTGACCATCTCCCACTGAGTATAAGTCTAGCATTCCCAAGCAGCAGGCAGAACTAACATAATAGTCAGGTACCTTGGGTCCAGAATTTATCTTTGGGGAAGACTAACGGGTATTCTTTGCGCTGGTCAAGTTGTGAACCTGTATAGTTCACCAAACAAATTGTGATCAAGTGCTATAAATCTATTTTAACCTGTATGGAGGAATCCAGTTCCCACTATATTACATTGGAAGCTTTTGCTCAACTTACATTGGAAATACAAAATACACTTTAGGGTGGAGCGTAAAGGATCACAAACATGCTGCCAGGGCTGGTTTGATACCAAATGCATGAAAGCTTACACCAAATTAAAGGCTGCTCTTCATAGATCTGTAACGGACAGTGTGGAAATTCAGGAGTGCAGGAAGGAATATAACCCAGTCATAAAAATATGCAAGTTAAAAGATAACGCTTGGGCCACTCTTGATGAAGCTTCACGAATAAAGATAGTGCCGCCTTTTTGCTGGCGGTGAATGCTCCTTTCTTTACTGCCCCTAATAAACTGTCGCTAGAGGTTGCGTTCGATGAAAAGCAATGGGCGGATTTCTTTTCCAAGGTCTATAATTCGTACCCAGAAGATGCGAGTTTAACATCCCCTTGTATCCAGCCGGGAACAAGTTCCTATAAAATACCTCCCTTAGACATTTATTTTACACACGGCGAGGTCATTGGTGCAATCAACAAGAGCAAGGGCGGTAAGGTTCCCGGCTCAGACGGTGTGCCAATTGACTTTTTTAAATCAAATCTGCCCCTTTAGACTCCTTTATTGACACCGGTATTGCATGCTTGTTGCTCGGAGGGTTTTATTAAGACCTGGTTCGAGCCTATTATAGTATCCATTTTTAGGAAAGGCGACCAGCCTAACCCAGCCTGCTATCACCCAATATCTTCATTGGACTCTTTGGTGAAGATAGCAGGGCGGATCGTATTAAACCAACTCCAAGATTGGGCAGCAGAAAAAAATATTTTATCAGATTTACAATATGGTTTTAGGCAGGGGTTGGGCACTATAGATCAAGCTCTTAATCTCAGCATTTTAACAGGGAAATATACTCAGGCACCGTTCTTGTTCACTCTATACACAAATGCCTTGGAACAAGTGATGGTGGAAAAGGTGAAGGACACACCATATATTAATAAACGCCCGGTAGCTCCCCTTCTGTATGCGGACGATGCAGTGTTGATGGCCCGAACACAGATAGGCCTACAAAAGGCACTTTCCACCTATACTGCATTCATGGGCAATCTTGGCCTAAATGTAACGCCTCTAAAACTTAAATAGTGGCTTGTGGGAAGGGAAGCTTGAAATGCAGGAGCATGTTCACAGAGGGCAGCAGGGTAGAATCTACCAAGATGTTTTCTTATTTAGGTATTTTATTACATTATAACGGATCCTGGCTTCAGGCTGTCAAAAGTAGGAGTCTACTTTTCATGAAATCGACAGCAGCTCTGGCCAACTTCGCAAAAAAACTTGATGGAAATCCACCAGCTCTGCTCCCATAGATCTATCAAGCTAAATGTGTGAGCATAGCTACTTATGGGGTGGGGGTGTGGGGGTTTCAAGACTCCTAATCCATTCAAAGAGTTGAAAATGCCTTTTTAAGTTTCTATTTGCGGTCCCAGCTAGTACTTCTGTTTATAATTGCCGTAGTGAGTTCAGCGTTCCATAAATTGCAGACATTATTAAAGCGCAGCCTGCTCTATTATGGCATAAGATTTAGACTTCTAACAAAACCGTTCTTAACCAAGATATCATCAAAGACAGCATGAAGTTGGACCAGGCCACTTAGATCACCTGATTAAAATACATTTAAAAAACTTCATGTATGACCTTGGGCACCCTGACTATTATAATTCCCAGGAATCCATGAACTCTGTCTCCAGGAAGGAGTTTAAAAGAATTTGTATGACTCACCTGGAGGCAAATAGATTAATTTTAGAAGCAAATAAACCAACAGCACAACAGCACCAATTGATTTTAACTACGCACACTATACAGCTGTATATACTGTATAATTTAAGTGGGTATGATAGATATGTTGTGACCCGATTTAGATTTGGGAACTTATACCATCTGATAAGTGTTCCAGAAATAAATACCTGGTCAAAAGAGCTGTGCTGTTGTCTATGCAGTAATCCGTCTTTACAATCATCATTGAACACTGGTTTATTTTGCAAATTTTACAAAAAACAAAGGTGGATTCTGCCAATTTTAAGGCTAGGGGGGTGGACCCAATGCCGACCAGCGTTTTTATTTCTGTAATTTTTAGACAACAAATGCTTTACTAATGCAATTGCCTGTTTTTTAAAAAGTATATTGAGAATCAGAAAGACGACTGTTACTATTCAAATCTTGCAATGACATGAGTTTTTGATACTCTGTGATGGACTTAATTCTGTGAGACATTGTTTTAATTGTGATTTCATTTGTTTGTCTGTGCCGTATGTTCATAAGGATGTATGACGGTACAACATGGTATAAAACACCGCAGACCATCACAACGCAGGTTTTACAACGCAAGTCGTTACCACGACTTGCGCTGTAGGGTGCTGGACTTAGGAATAGTAAGATTTACTATTCCAACACCAGCCTACGTACAGTAGGGAAGGTGCTGGAATAGTAAATCTACTATTCCTTAGCCTAGAGCGCCCTCCAGCGGAAGTCGTGGTAACGACTTGCGCTGTGAAACCCGCGTTGTAATGGCACTGCGGTGTCATTACCGCGTTGTAAAGGATGTTCCCCGTTCATAATCAAGTCCTTTTTATAATATGAACTGTTTAGTATTTTTTGTGTCTGCTTTTGTGATTTTACTTGTATAAAGCTGAATAAAGCTTGTTCTGATTCTCATTCTGAGGTGGACAGGATATCCAGAGCATTTGCGACATACTACAGGCCCTAAGATTCTCCTAAGGCAAAGTGCAATGTTGCATGATGGGGCTGCATATCCTAATTTGAGCTTTTTTTCTTGAAAAATCACAGTGATGCAGGAACTGTTGATGTGAGAGCCGCTCGTATGGCAGAGATGCTCTCTGATTTATCATTATCTGTTTACATTTGATTTCTATGCTAAACGTAATGAGGATGGACGATGTACAGAATATAAACGCATCCAAAGGCCCTACCTTGAGAAACTCAATCATCTAGTTTTCCATATTGCTGTATGTGACATGGTAGAGGGTTTATATAGATTTTTACTTAAGTTACTGTATATTATAAGCTGTCATTTCTAGGGGTTTGTAGGACAGTGGATGATTATCAAATGTTTTCCTCAATTTCCTGGTTTCTGGTACTTTGGTTGCTATGAGTCCCTGTCTTGCACTTGCACTTTGCATAGGTAATACCCATAGATGAAATACTGCGGGGAGTGTAAATCTTAGGAGAGCACATGCACTTTATAAGTAGTATCTAGTACTGTTGCACTTGCACTTTATTTAAGATTCGAGACATCTGAGTTGAGGTGTGTACCTTTAAAAAACATAAGGTGGCAGCACTGACTGGGGCTTATGCTCAATTGACGATATATGCACTTGTGTGGATGTTGATAGCATTTTTGCTGAAACATAAGATGTACTGAAGAATTGTACCTAGACTTGTGCATTCCAGATGATTAGTCTCGACTAGCACTTTCATGGATGATTCTCCCAGATGAAATACAATGGGGAATGAAAATGTTAGGAAAGCACTTGCACCTTTAACCGCATGCGTGCGGGCGGAATTCCGCCCGCACGCTGAGATTTTTTAAATCGCACTTTACGTGACGAGCTGGGCTCGTCATCAGCGTGCGAGGAGGCTACCTGATGACGAGCCCAGCTCGTCATCAGCATGGAAGGGGTTAAATCATTATCCAGTACTGTTGTATGTGCACTTTATTTAATATGAGGCTTGCACCATGAAATATCAGAATGTGGCAACACTGATTGTTATGTGTGCTTAACTAATATATTTGACAAGATCCAATTTACTTATAATTTAGTGCACAGCAACGGTGCAAAGCGAAGGACCTTTGCAAGATTTATCCATGCAACACAATGAGGTCAAGACACACTCAATGGGAGGAAGCACAAAATCCCAAAAGAACTTAGGTTTATCTATGTCATGTACTAGTACAATTTGTTTTATGTGTAAATACGTTTTTATTTTTTTACCTATTCGTTGCCACCGTAAATGTCAAGCACTTGCACTTTCTTATACCGAGGGAGGTAGTGAAAGCAAGCATTGTATATCAGTATGAATCCCCTTAGAAAAATTATAATGGAAACAAAAGTGATTGATAATGAATCAAAATTACAATCATCTATATTAGAAGTGGAAAGCACATCGCTGTTGGTTTTAAATTGTGTTTTATTAATTGCCACAAATGGGAGGATTAATGAGACTTCCAGCCCTGTATAAGCATTGAGTCTGTTTTCCATTCCGATGTTACGAAAGCACCATGTGACCTACAGCCCTGCTATTTTAATTGGCTGACTGATAGTGACGTTTGTTGTGTGAACAAGACAGGAAGTGCCGAAAAGCGTAACAGCGTAATTAATAAACGAGAAACAGATTTTCAATCTTGCCCCTGTGTCGTGTCCGTTTCTGATTGAGGAAACCGGAGTTGGAGTTTATATGTATATATCCCACCCACTAAGGTATTACTTTTGGGACATTGAAATAACGCTTAGCAGCTCACTGGTGTTTAACCCCTTCACTGCGGCGGCTATTCCGCCGCAGTGCTAAGGGGGCGGGGCGGCCGCGCGGCGGGCGCATGCTGGTGACGGAACCGCTCCGTCACCAGCCGCGGTTGCGCTGTGCTCATGACGCAGCAGTTCCGTCACGGCCCGCCCGCTCAATGGAACGCTCAGCGCAGGCGCAGAATTCGCGCCACGCAGGCGTGCCGAGCGTGCTGTGACGGAACCGCTCCGTCATCAGCACAGCGCGACCGCAGCTGATGACGGAGTGGTTCCGTCACCAGCAGGGGAGGGGTTAATTTGACTGGTGAACACCACAAATACCAGCATGCAGTGAGAGACGCTGCCAACGCCCACATGGGAAATTGATGTTAAAAACAGGTGTTCGCATGCTCGGCAGTTGATTTCCCTTACAGCCTTTGGAAAAGTGCAATTAAAACATGAAACGCGTCAGGCTTTGAATCTTGGAGGATTTGTCCTTTTCTTTGCTGTTTACCTGCAAACAATAAAACGCCAAATTTACCTACCAGTGTGCAGGCTTCCTTTGTCAAAGGACACTCTTTGTTTGGAATTATTTACGGCTTGTCCAGCCGTGAAGGAAGCCCCGCCATGGTGATGTGGACCAGTGCTGCATGTTTGGGCTTGCAGCAGTTTCCTGGACTGGAGGTGCGTGTTTGGGGGTCACATTGCAGGAATGAATTTAGTGACTTGTCATCCCACCCACTAAGGTATCACTTTTGGGACATTGAATTAACGCTTAGCAGCTCACTGGAGCTTAATTTGACTGGTGAACACAACAAATACCAGCAGGCAGTGCGAGACGCTGCCAACGCCCACATGGGAAATTGATGATAAAAACAGGTGTTCGCTTGCTCGGCAGTTTATTTCCCTTACAGCCTTTGAAAAAGTGCAATTGAAGCGTGAAACGCGTCAGGCTTTGAACATTGGAGGATTTGTCCTTTTCTTTGCTGTTTACCTGCAAACAATAAAACCCCGAATTTACCTACCAGTGTGCAGGCTTCCTTTGTCAGAGGACACTCTTTGTTTGGAATGTATATATATATATATATATATATATATATATATATATATATATATATATATATATATATATATATATATATATATAACCTACTGGCGATAGCCAGTAGTTATATATAGTTAGGACCTAGTTTCCATAGGAAACCTGCAACATTCTATTGGGAATACCTTTGGCGCCAGTTGAGGAATTTGCGTGTAATTTTCCAAAATTTAGGCCAGCTCCGCTCCGCTCCTTCCCTGGAAGTTTTGGGGGGTTTCGTTATGCGGGGACCGAGAAAAAAGGGGTGTCCCAAAACGTGTTTTCCTAATGTTATTTTTCCATAGGACCTTCAGACACGGCTACAGCCCGAACCGCTGAATGGAATTACACCAAACCTTGCAAAATTGTAGGGACTGGTAAGCAGAAGTGCCTTTTCTATATTTGGTGAAAGTTGCTCCAGTGGTTTTTACGAAAATTAACTTAAAAAAAATGTATATATCTATATGAGCGCACCGTACGCGTACCTGTACGCGCACACGTACGTGTACCGTATGCGTACGTACGCGTACGTGCGCGTACCTCTCCGTGCACGAGCTGCATGCTGATTGGCTGCCACTGTCTGTCAACACTCCAAAACAGAAATTGTGGGCAGCCATCTTGTGCCTCGGTAGACTGAGGTACAGGAAAGCAGAAAAACAAACGTGTAGAACTCAAAAAGGGGACAGGGTAGAAGCACCATGACTCAGGGGGTCCCACAAGGACCCCCAAGGCAAAAAAAAAAAAAGATTTTTTTAAAAGTCGCGGGGTACGGGTACCATGCGTGTACACAGCGAATTTTTAAAATATATATATATTTTTTTTTGGGGCCTGGGGGGTCCTTGTGGGACCCCATGAGCAGGCCTAGGGGGTCAGGGTGCTTCTACCCTGCCCCCTTTGCGAGTTTTCCACCTTTGTTTCACTGCTTTCTTGTGCCTTGGTTCTACCGAGGCACAAGATGGCTGCCAACACTTCCTGGTTTGAAGTGTTGACAGACAGTGGCAGCCAATCAGCATGCCTTCCCGAGAAAGCTGCATGCTCATTGGCTGTCAACACTTCTAACCAGGAAGTGTTGGCATCCATCTTGTGCTCGGTAGACTGAGGCACAAGAAAGCAGAAAAACAAACGTGTAGAACACAAAAAGGGGGCAGGGTAGAAACACCCTGACCCCCTAGGGCTGCTCAGGTGGTCCCACTAGTATATTAATATATTTAAACATTATACGCTAATAGAATTAGCATTTAAAAAACCTTGCAAATTCACTGAAAAAACATAGGTTTAAGGCCTTATACAGTTAGGAATTAGCATTTAAAAAACCTTTTAAATTCACTGAAAAAACCATAGGTTTCAGGCCTTATATAGTTAGGAATTAGCATTTAAAAAACCTTTGAAATTCACTGAAAAAACCATAGGTTTCAGGCCTTATATAGTTAGGAATTAGCATTTAAAAAACCTTGCAAATTCACTGAAAAAACCATAGGTTTCAGGCCTTATATAGTTAGGAATTAGCATTTAAAAAACCTTTGAAATTCACTCCAAAAACTATAGGTTTTAGGGGTGTTATAGTTAGCTGGACATTTCACTCATACAAAACCATTGAAATTGCTCCTATATAGTTAGTTGTACTAACTATATTTCGCGCACCCGCAATACACTGCTGATGATGTCACATATTACATCATTCATGACATGGTCGGTTACATCACTGATGACATCTCAAATGACATCACTGATGACATCACTGATGACATCATCCACGTGACAATCACATACAACTTTTCCTTCTCTAGTAAAATCTTTCATCACTCTTTGTAAAATACAGAGTATCATATTTGAATCCATTGAAACAGCAATACAAGTATCTAAAAACCCACTCAGTGATTCCTAGATGTATACACACATCTAATCACTTACCTGTAGATTCACTCATACATGCTGTCAATGAACAATAAAACACTATCAAAAATACTTATACACATATATCGACATTACACACCAGCACACAACCTATTCACATATGAAGTTATCCTACTCACTTATGCAAACAATGGATCATACTTACATACTTACTTAGCTACACACTTATACAAACACCACTTCATAGTAAGTCATACTTAGTGTATTATAAAATCATTATTACAAGTATACAGTTACTCACACAATCATTGAGTCTTATGTATACTTATACTGTCACATACACTGCCAAATGTTAGAATATGTAGTTTTAACTTCATATATCTACTGAATCAACTATTCACACATCGTTGGGCAGTCACACATCCCCCACCTAACCACACACACATTCACTCTCCCATAGAAATACTCAGTTAACTAATTAATAACTAAAATACACTTTCACATAGCTAGTAAGCAACTGGAGAACCAGTTTACACAACAACTGACAAAGTGATACAGATATTCACACAGTTTAGTCACTACCCACTATATTTAGTGAGACACTATACATTGGTCAAGTAAACAGTCAACTACACTGCTACTAAATCCTTCATCCAAATATTTATTTTTATATATCCACTCATTCTTCAATGCAAATTGCTATAGATATAATGCATATTTAAATAACGAAGCAAACCACATTCACTGGATGATGTCATCAGTGATGTCATCAGTGATGTCATTTGAGATGTCATCAGTGATGTCACTGACCATGTCATGAATGATGTAATATGTGACATCATCAACAGTGGATTGCGGGTACGCGAAATATAGTTAGTACAACTAACTATATAGGAGCAATTTCAATGGTTTTGTATGAGTGAAATGTCCAGCTAACTATAACACCCCTAAAACTTATAGTTTTTGAGTGAATTTCAAAGGTTTTTTAAATGCTAATTCCTAACTATATAAGGCCTGAAACCTATGGTTTTTTCAGTGAATTTACAAGGTTTTTTAAATGCTAATTCCTAACCAGATACCAATTACCGGCTCAATTTCTTTGTTCAGTCCACAGCCGGTGTGCCATGTCGTCTGGTGGGAGCCGTGGCGCTTGTTTAGGGTTCAGGTGATGACTTTCACACTCCTCTCCCCCTTCCTCGCACTTCCGTCTGTCCTGGATAAGGAAACGCCAATGAAGTAGGGGCGTAGCTCAATGCAAGTATGGACTGTATTCACAGCATTGTCCATTACAGGCTTGATGCGAGGTAGTCAGAGGGTCTTCCTTTTCGCGACCCCCATTAGACACTTGCGGGGGGTGCACACCTTGCGTGTGGTTCAGCACGAGTGCTAAACACTTGCAACACGCTAAATATTGCCCAAGACGTCTCCTCCAGCAGAAAGAAACAGGCAGCACACGGGGCTTGTGAAACATCCACCTTTTATTTTCTCATCAGACCATGGGCATGACGCGTTTCGGGGGTTTTTCCTTTTTCAAATGCCCCCCTGGTCGAGTTGTATCTCTTCTTGCTTACAGTTCCCAATTGTCCGTCCCACCTTCTAAAGTAGTGTGGGGTGCCTGACAAACACGGCATGGAGTCGCCTCTGCCTTGGGTAGTAAACTGCATTTCCCAGCATGCAGTATTATGTGCATGCCGGCGGCGATACCAATTACCGGCTCAATTTCTTTGTTCAGTCCACAGCCGGTGTGCCATGTCGTCTGGTGGGAGCCGTGGCGCTTGTTTAGGGTTCAAGTGATGACTTTCACACTCCTCCCCCCCTTCCTCGCACTTCCGTCTGTCCTGGATAAGGAAACGCCAATGAAGTAGGGGCGTAGCTCCATGCAAGTATGGACTGTATTCACAGCATTGTCCATTACAGGCTTGATGCGAGGTAATCAGAGGGTCTTCCTTTTCGCGACCCCCATTAGACACTTGCGGGGGGTGCACACCTTGCGTGTGGTTCAGCACAAGTGCTAAACACTTGCAACACGCTGAATATTGCCCAAGACGTCTCCTCCAGCAGAAAGAAACAGGCACTATACTACTACTATAATAAAGTAAGAACTTTCAGGCTTTGAGGCGGGTAAACTCGGGAACCACGGCGCCAATCTACACACCCGATACACCGTTGAAATCGTCAGGGTGTGTAGATGGTTATAGGCTATATAAATATAAAAAATAAACGTTATTTAAAAAGTGTATATTAAAAAAAAAGTAGTCCCTCCAAAGTAGCACCGGCTGCGACGTGCGTGCTCACGTCAGGGGAGGAGCGGCGTCCTAGGAGTGGCGGACATGGCGCGGGGGAGGAGCGGTGACGTGAGGAGCTGCGGACAGGTTAGCGGTGGTGCAAGCAGCGGAGAGGAGGACATGGCGCTGGGGAGGAGCGGCGGCGGACAGGCGGTGAGGATCACAGCGGCCAGGAGCGGTGAACTGAGGAGCGGCGGATGAGGTAAGGCTCCGGGGACAATGTCGGGGCAGGCGGGTGTCGGGCCAGGCGGGGGACGGGGAGTAAATGACGGGGCAGGCGGGTGTCGGGCCAGGCGGGGGACGGGGAGTTACAACACAGAGCGGCCAGGAGCAGTGAACTGAGCAGCGGCGGATGAGGTAAGGCTACGGGGACAATGTCGGGGCAGGCGGGTGTCGGACCAGGCGGGGGACGGGTAGTTAATGTCGGGGCAGGCGGGTGTCGGGCCAGGCGGGGGACGGGGAGTTACAACACAACAGACTACAAGGCAGGCGGGGGTCGGGGCAGGCGGGGGACGGGGCGGGCGGGGGCATGGGCTGCTGGGCAATGTCGGGGAGGCAGAGGTAGGGGAAGCCTGAATGCTCCCGGACAAGGTCGGGACGGGCTGCAAGTATATATATATATATATATATATATATATATATATATATATATATATATATATATATAGATATAGATATATATAGATATAGATATAGATGTAGATAGATATATATTACCTACTGGCGATCGCTAGTAGGTAATACTGCCCCCTCCCTACACCCCTGTGCAAACCCATCCCGTAGCGCATTTTAAGTTGGGGAATAATTCCCCTTCAATCCTGAGGGCTCCTGGGAGCCAACTAGCCCACCAGGTACGTCCAGTAAGCGCCAAAGAACTGCATTGCAGAGAGGTGTCAAAAGGGGCGTAGCCTCCGAACACCTCTCTGCAACGCAGCTTCCTGGCGCATACTGGAGGTACCTGGTGGGCTGTTTTTAACAGAATGAGCAAACAGCACAGAATAAACACGAAAATGCCAGTTTAGCTCTGTTCTTTTTAAACCACTAGGTAGTATAGAACTGGAATTCACAGGTTCTATTACACCTATAAAGGGTCACTTAATAGCAACTGCACATTTTTGTTCACACTGCACAAGTTTTATTCCCCTTTTCTTTCATGGTTGGCAGTAGCTGATGATGATAAGTGAGGATTCAGGCGAGTACCAGTCTGTCAGATCCTCCCCTGGGTGTTGCTCCCGTGAGGCACTGCCAACCCCCCTCCCCCTTTTTTCCAGATAGAAGGGCACATAGAGGGAATATGATGTAAGAAGGGTGATTGACACGACCACACACATACAGGGATTTTTAGGACCAAAGTAGTGACTATAAACAGCACATATAGCTAGAAGGTTGATACATGCCTGTAGCATATAGAAAACAAAAGAAATTAAAGTTTGGGTCAATGACCTCAGAAGTTAAAAGGGAAGGCCATTATTGTTGAAAATGGTATGAGTGGGGGACGGTCTTTCCCTATAATTCCCCTGGGGCTCCAGTTGAGATTGGGTCCCAGGGACCCTCAGGATTCAAGCAGACTTAATCCCTCAACCTAAAACATGCTCTGGACACGTTTGCACACTTGTCACATCAGGCCCACCCTCTCCCTTCACCACTGTGCAAACGGGTCCTCTGGTGTGTTGTACGTGGGAGGATTAAGTCCCCTTGAATCCTGAGGGTCCCTTGGGTTCAAGTAGCCCACCAGGTACCTCCAGTAAGCCCCACAGAGCTGCGTTGCAGAGAGGTGTAAAACAGGGCGTGGCATTGGACCACCTCGATGCAACACAGCTCTGAGGTGCTTACTGGAGGTACCTGGTGGGCTAGTTGGCCCACAGGGACCCTCCGGATTCAAGGGGAATTTATCCCCCAACTTAAAACCTTTCAGAGGGTGCGTTTGTAGGGTGGTGAAGGGAGTGGACGGGACTGATGTGACATGTGTGCACTTTTCCAATCACTTCGCCAAAACCCAAACACTTATAAATTTACCATGCACTCTCCTTGCAGTACTCTAATCATCCATTCAGTACCCATGCACTCATGCAATGACCCAGGCACTAATACATGTACTGCTACAATACACTGAGCACTACCGATGCAGTTCAGCCATCACCCTGTCAGTACCCATGCACTCCTTCAATCACCCAGCCAGCACCATGTACTTATCCAATCACTCTACCAAAACCCAAGCACTTATAAATTCACCATGCACTCTCCTTGCTGTACTCTAATCTTCCAGTCAGTACCCATGTATTCATGGAATGATCCTATAACTAGCACATGCACTGCTGCAATCCATTGAGGACTACCTATGCAGTCCAGCAATCACCCTGTCGCTCCCCGTGGAGTCCTCCAGTCACCCAACCATTACCATGTACTAATCCGAACACTCTGTCAATACCCAAGGACTTATAAATTCACTCAGGCACTCTCCTTGTAGTATTTTAATCTTTCAGTTAGTAGCTATGTACTCATTTTATGATATAGGCACTAACTGATCACTGTTACAATCCCATATGTCCTACCCATACAGTCCTGTACCCAGTTACACACTTCTCATTTGCTCCTTCAATTCCCCAGGTAATACCCAGACAGTTCCACAATCAGACTGTCACTCCCTCTGCACTCCTCCAGTCACCCAGCCACTACCATATACTAATCCAAACACTTCTCCAATAGACAAGCACTTATAAGTTCACCACACACTCTCTTTGCAGCACTTTAATTATCCACTCAGTACCCATGTACTCATGCGCTGACCCAGTCACACACACATGCACTGCTACAATACCTCGAGGACTACCTATGCAGTCCAGTGATCTCCCTGGTATTATCTATGCAGTCCTACAATCACCCAGCCAATCCTACGTGCTTATCCAATCACTGCACCACAACCCACGCCCTTATAAAATCACCATGCACCCTCTTTGTAGCACTCTAATCATCCGGTCACTACTCATGTACTCATGCAATTACCCAGGCATTAACTCATGGCAAATACAGAGAGGTCATGCTAATCACAGGGGTACCCCAACGCATAGTGTTCCCTAGTGTATGTAGGTGTTTTCACTGCATTCTAAGTGTCTTTTAGCATAGCACTGGCTGTAGGCCTAGTTAGTCAAAGTCAGTTACCACCAGTACCCATCAGCAAAAAGTTGGGGGCACAGGAGGACTTTCTGCTCCTCTGTTGTTTCTTTCTGCACATCTCCTCCTTTGTAGGCAAAGTTAGAAATTAGCATTTAAAAACCTTAGAAATTCACAGAAAAGAACATAGGTTTCAGGGATGTTATAGGTAGAAATTTTCATTTAAAAAAACCTTTGAAATTCACAGAAAGAAACCTAGGTTTCAGGGATGTTATAATTCGAAAATAGCATTTAAAAAACCTTTAAAATTCCCTGAAAAAACCATAGGTTTCAGGCATGTTAGAGTTAGAAATTGGCATTTAAAAAAACCTTAAAAATTCACTGAAAAACCATAAGTTTCAGGGACGCTATAGTTAGTTGGATATTTCTCTCGTACAAAACCATAGAAATTCCCCCGTTATAGTTAGTTCACCTAACTATAACTTGTGCCCCCACAATGCACTGCTGATGACGTCACATATTCCATAATTCATGACATGGTCAGTGACCTCACTGATGACATCACTAATAACATCTCAAACCACATGTGCCATGTAGTGCATTTCACTGCACTACATGGCAGGCACCACACTGTGCCTGCCATATAGTGCTGTGAAATGTAGGGGGGGTACTATGGGTACCCCTCAGTGGCCCACGCCTCCCCCAACACAAGGGCTCCGCAACGGGCCCCTGAAACAAATCCCTACCAGCCTTTCGCTGTTTCGCCGCCATGGAAAGTCTGGCTGTAGCCAGCATCCTAATTTGGCGGACGGTGCCTGACAGGCACCACTACCATTTTGGCCTATCTGGACCGTCAGTCATACTGATTGCCTGTGGCAGTTCCATGGCAGACGGCCTTTGCGTCCACCACGGTCGCAGTCTGGATCCCCCGCCATCGTAATGTGGCAGTGGGAAAATCACGGACTGATGGCGGAAGCCCACCACCGCACGGCTGGAGGTGGCGGGCCTTCCTCCATCATAATGACCCCCATAATTCTGGGGTTAGTGAAGTGTTTGGTACAAACATGCCAATACAATTCCTTGTGCAAAACAATCATGACCCTAAACAAACTATAATAGTCGATATAAACTCCAATCCTGGAGGTTACTTAAACCCGACCTTGCTACCCAACAAAGAACATACACTGTCTATTACCATGTAGTTGTCAACTTCATTAGCAGCACAGCTGTTTGTTATCACAGACCATCAATAGCATTAATCAGTAGCATTAATTCCTAGTGAGAGAAAATAGCACACCCTAAAGCCATGTTGAGCTTAAAAGTCACCAATCACCACAAAAAAATTTAAAAAAGGCTTTCCGGCCTGATAGCAGTGCACAGACAGAATATCAAGTTTCAAATATCGATATACAAAAATATTGAGTTTCAAATATTGTCATACAGTAATATCGAGAGCAAGAATGTCATGGTCCAGAATATCGACATTAAAGTAAGAAATATCGTTTTTCAAAATACTGAAGTTAGTTATATCGTTTGTTAAAATATCGTTGTTTAAAATATCGATTTTGGTATTAGTGTTATGTATTTTAGTATGTTTTTAAAAGTATGTGATGTAATGTTTTTGTATAGGTATTGATTTTGCTTTTTAATTTGTGTTACATTTTTTGTAGTGATTCATTTTAGGTTAATTACATTTTGTGTTTTTTTAGTTCTGTAGCGGGTTGTGGGATTATAGGGAAATAGGGTCAGAAGTAATATAATTATAATAAAGTAATTAATATGGTTTTATTAGTATTTATGTAATTTAGATGTTATAGTGTTAATTGTGGGAATTAATGCTTTATTAATTAATTATTAATTGGTTGTTAATTTTTATTAAGTAATTAATTGATAATTGTGTTAATGTTCTTTTTTTAAGGAGTGGGTTGTGGGTTTATAGGGGAATAGGGTGGGAAGTAATTTAATTATAATAAAGTAATTCATATTTTTTTATTTTAGTATTGTTTTAATTTAGATTTTGTAGTGTTAATTGTGGGAATTCAATTTTCATTATTAAATTATTAATTTGATGTTAATGTTTATATTAATTAATTGATCATTATGTTAATTGGGATTTTTCTTAGGAGCGGTATGTGGGATTATAGGGGACTAGGGTGGAAAGTAATTTAGTTATAATAAAGTATTTAATATTTTTTATTTATTACTAATTCTTTTAATTTAGATTTTATAGTGTTAATTGTGGGATTTAACTTTTTAAATTATTTAATAATTGGTTGTTAGTTTTTATTAATTAATTAATTGATAATTATGTTAATTGTGTTTTTTAGAAGTGGGTTGTGGGGTTATAGAGGAATAGGGTGGGAAGTAATTTCATTTTAATAAACTTAAAAATAATCTGTATATATTAATATTTATTTAATTTTTAATTATTAGTGTTAGTTTTGTAAATTAATATATTAATAATTGTATGTTAATTATTATGAATTCATTAAATATTTTGTAATTAATTATGTTAATTGTGTAACATTTTAGGAAAGGGTGGTGGGATTTATGGGGGAATAGAGTGTGAAGTAATGTATTTAAAATTAATTTAGAATTAATTGATAATTATTTCTAATTAAATTATTAAAAACTAACTATGGCAATGTTTTGAATAAATTAAGATGTGAGTTCTAGGGTTTATAGTGGTAATGTGTCGAAAGTAAATTATTTTCAAATAATGAAGGAGTTGTTAATTGAAACAATTTAAATAATTTTAAATTAGCTATGGAAATTGTGTAATAACTTTCAAGTGTGTCTTGTGGTGTTTATTGGGGTACAGGGTGGAAAGTGTTGTATGTTTTATTGATTAATAAATATTTTCTCATAAATATTCATTCTTTAATTGCCAAATTATTATGGGTATTGTTCACTTTGATCTTTATGTGTGGATTTTAGTTTTATAGCGGTAATGTTTGGTGAGTAAATTAGTTTTTATATGTTTTCATTTGTTGCCTAATTAATAATATTTGTTGTTTTGATCATTAATTATGTTAATTATGGATGTACAAAAGTATTAGAAATTTAGGTGTGTGTTGTGAAATGTGTGGTGTTATAGGGTAGGAAATAAAGAATATTTATTTTATGCAGAAAATAATGTTTTGATTATCATTAATTTATAATGAATATTGTTATTTGTTTGCAAATGTTTTTTTAATTTTTCTAGAATAATGTTTGTTGATAATTTCTAGATTTTTTTTAACAATATACCATGTTTCTATTTTTTGCTATTTTCAATATTTAAAATATTTATTATTTTTGTGTTTTTAACAGTTTTTGTATTGTAGTTGCTATTTTGCTTATTTCCAATTTTTTAATTGACTTTATTGAGAATATTAATTTTAACCCTCTGCCATTCAACACTTTCCCTACTGTTGCACTCATTGGAGTATGAATAGTCATTTGTACCCCTATGCTATCCAACACTTTCCCTACTGTTGCACTCACTGGAGTGGGAATAGTAATGTTTAACCCTTTGCTATCCAACACTTTCCCTACTGTTGCACTCAATTAAATTTAAATTTGGTTTTAAGATAAAACCATAAAATTTGCACAATTCCATTAAACAATTTTTTTAAAAACATACATTTCATAACAATAGAGCACTGATAATCAATCCAGTAAAAACAGAGAAATATATATACATCAGGATCAATGACTAAAAAGAGAGGGGAAAAGTGGGCAACCAGTAACCAGCATGCGACTTCATAGATGATAATTAATGGGATGCCAGTTAGTTCTCCATACAATTTCTAGACCTCAATGAAGGTTTCAGAAAACCTACTACAAATGGGATTCATTCTGGTTTCAATATTTGTAAGTAAAAAAGATCTGGCCGGACCTGGGTGAAATCCAACATTTTTAAAAGCGGTGTTAAAAAAGAACTGCAGGGAACTTCATAGAAGTTACAAAAAAACATAAAGTGCAGCAAATCCTAAGGAGACACTCCGTTGCAGCCACAGGATACTAACACCTGGCCTCTACAGCTCCCCTTTGGTACAGCAAGTAAAAAGTAAAAATAATCCATACGAAACCTGGTCAATAAAAACCGCTCGTGAGTCGACAAAGGCCACAGAAGATATGGCTCTATAGAGGGAGTCGTTGTAAGCATCACAAATTTGCGGACGCTAGGTTTTACACAGTTCTACTCCATCTCTCCCAAGTTTTTTGAGAGAAGTAAAAGTCTTTACAAATTCCTCGTCCGCTACAGTGATAAGATCAGGCTTTAAAAAAAGGTTTGGTCAACCCAGCTCTACAAAACAACCCTTTATATATTTAATCATGGAATGCGTACCATGTGATCAAGGCTTAAAACTTCTCTCAAAATCTGGTGGTTAAGAACTAGGGCCCCCATAAGGATGACGGGTGGACTTTGTCCTCCCGCCATCCCATCGGAAAAAGGGACCGCCCGCCATAAGGGCGGGAGTCCCGATGGTGGCATTAGGGGCGCATCCTGTATTTTTACCATTGTGGCGGGCGGTGCTGCAAGTGCCGCCCGCCGCAATGGTAAAAATACATGTTGTGCATTTCAAAGCACAACATGACAGGCACCGCGCGGTGCCTGCCATGTTGCACTTTGAAATGTGGGGGGGTCCCCCGCAGAGATTCTCCGCATGCCTTTCCCCGGCGGCATTGCTGCCACGGAAAGGCATTCAAATTGGCCCATCATAATATGGCTGGTGGTGTCTCAGACGGACGGTCTTACCGTCCGCCGCGGTCCCCCCCGCCATCCTAAAATGGCGGGGGGTTTTCAGAGCAAGGATGGCGGGCGGATCGCCAGCCTGGCGGGGGCGATCCGCCCGCCATCCTAATGGGCCCCATAGTCTTTATTTAACCAGCAGTTGAGCCAAAACAACAAAGGACACATGGCCAAAATATCACAAATAAATTGAAACCCTGTTTCTTCATGTACCACCAAGTTTGATGTTCAACTAGGTATCCAGAGGAGCTGTTTTAAAAAGGTGTTCTCCGCTACCTGTAAACCATCTGTTGCTGCATAGCCCCATTATTCGCTCCCATAGCTGGCGATAGCGACAGTTTTAACCTGGTATATTTTCAACATTGCCGCAATAGGGTGCTTACATATCTTTGCAGCAAAGTTGAAAATAGCTGTGTTTGCCCTTATAACCTCCCCCTTTTTTCTCTGAATAAGGGCCCCCCAGTTCAAGTGATCGTCTAGTAAAACACCCAGGTATGAGAATGCCATGGTCAAAGGCACTTTCTCACCACTCACTTTAAAGGGATACTGCTTCTTTGGTCGTATCCCGACCTGCATAATATAAGATTTATAGTTATTTATAGCTAGGTCATGATCGGCCCTGAACCTCCGAAAGGTATCAAGCAGGGTCTGAAGACCCCTTGCCGTCCTGGCAATTAGGACTGCATCGTCCGCATAAAGCAGGACGGGCAGTCCACGTCATCCCACATATGGGAAATCGGCCCCTGTTTCTACCAAGATCTTATCCAGGTCGTTGATTTATAAATTAAATAGAAATGGGGCCAAACGTTAAGCACGGTCACCAGTACTGGAGTCCAAAAAAGTGGGTTTGATTTAAAAAGATCTGGCGGGATGCCATCCGCGCCTGGAGCCTTGTTACATGACAGCCCTGAAATGCCTTTCTCCACCTCTTTCTGCACCAACGTTACTCGGACATTAGTTAGAACTCTGGTTTGTGCTTGTTGTTGATCTATAGCGCTCTTGAAGATAGAACTAAAATGAGACACCCATTCATCTTCTGTTATATTAGTGCCTATGTCTCCGGCCCCATCCTTCTCAAAGAAGGGTCGATTAATAATACCCCAAAACCTAGAGCTACTCCCTAATGTACTTGGCTCTAGTAATTCTCGCCACATTGCTTCCTTTACTTCACCATTACGAGTAGCCAGTGCCCATTTATATTTTAAACGGAGGGCACGAATCCAAGGTTGATCTCTCGGGGTGGCTTTTAATGCTTACTTCAAATCTCTAGCAGCTTTGGAGCATTACGGATCAAACCATCTGGGATCACAAGACACCATCCTATTTGGGGGGGTGCTTAACAATGTCCCGATCTTACAAACAATACCATCAAAGGTCTTGAGAGCACCCTCAGGAGGGGAGCCAGGAGACACCAGGATACTATTCCAGATGCACAAGACATTTGTATCTTATCATAAAATAAATCTGGAGCTACCTGAGACCACTTTAAGCGGCGCCTTTCATCTGTAGGTCTCAGGGTACCTGGGACTATCACCCTGGCATGACTTGTCAGCAAACCACCTCCCAGACATACACAAATGGGATTATGATTGTTGAACACACTATCCACAATTGTAAACCCCCGGAGATTGGACTGAAGCCCAGCTGCGATCAAAATATGATCTATAAAAGAACCGTCACTACGACCTTTTAAAGACGGGACGGGCTGTTTACTAAGGGGGGCAGAAAAAGACATAGATGGAATCAAGTCATATTCATTAAGCATGTTGTTAAGGGCATCTCCCTGAACAGAATGCTCAAAGTGAAATCCCTGCATCCTAGCACATCCCAACTCTCTCATACAGGTGTTTCTAGGATCACCACAAGGGTGAACATTAAAGTTCCCCGCTACCATGACTCTATGTGCAATAGGGCCACAGGACTGCCTAATTTTGCAGCTAAACTGGGCAATTTTACACTCCCCCTGTGCATTCACTGCATTGTAAAAATTAATAATACCCATGCTCTCATTTCCTCTCCTTAGGACGATAGCTTAAAGGTCTCTATAAGCAATGGGGAGTTGCTGGATCCTACAATTCACGGCCAACGCTGTAAATATGACCAAACCACCCCTAGCTCTGCCACAAACTGATGGGGAAGCAGGGACGAAAAAAAGCTTTATATCCCTCCAAAAATAGGTTACAGTTCACCAGCCAAGTCTCCTGAAGGCAAATCACAGAGAATTGTCTGATGAACTGCACCCACGAAGGGTCCTGGAATTTCCCCACCATACCTGCACTGTTTCATGACAGGACATTGTAGGAGTGTAATTTAGTGAACGCCCCTTGAAGTACAACTGGTGACAGCATCTGCTGCTGGGGGCTGGGAAACCCAGACAGCTCCGTGTTACAGGGCGCGACACTACAGGAGAGAGAACAGGGAGACTCCTGTTGATGGACTAAATCTCCTTCGGGCTCTAAACTCTTGTGCAGTCAATCGCACTCGTCCAGCCTTGAAAATACAGCAAATCTATTTGTTAACTGTAGCCGAGGGGTAAGATAATGCCCAGCCAAAAGAGGCATCCTCCCCAAAGAATGAAGATGGCTACCCCCTGAAGCCTCAAAAGGTCATTGAGACCACCTGTTGCATGGCGTGCTTAAATTGTGGCGCCTTATGTGGTCAACCTTGTAGAAAAAACCCAGAGGCAGAATCTGGATTCCAGAATCCCTGTGAGTCGATTCAAGATAAACATCCCGAAAGATTTTCTCCACAAGGGATGAACTATTGAAATTCACAATAATACAATCGCTCCCTCAGGATTTCCTCAAGTTACCTATCCAGCCCACACAGCGTACCATGTTAATATTACGTTCCACCATTGGGCCCACAGAGGTGTTGCTTGACAGCCCATGAGTAACCTTATTCTTAAGTTGGATGAAGTCCTCCTGGGAGCCTTGTGGGAGTGGAGGAACATTCCCCAGGATTACTAGCCGTGGTATGGATTGGGTGGAAGATTGATAACCGCTAAATTCTGAGGGACATTGGTAGAGTATCCCTGCGACTCTACCAACCTTTTCCCTGAACTAAGAGTAACTTGGCCCTGATGGATTGTAGGTAAAACCCCATTAGATACCAGCCTATTACTTGTACCATCAGCCAACCCCACTGGATCTCTAGAGGTCACGTTTTCGCCACAGTAGTGGGCTCCACTAGCATGTCGAGAATCCATGGCTACCCCTGACAAAGGCAAAATGCCTGACACGGTATTAACCCTGGGCAACTCCGAGACCACACATTGGGGTAGATGAGTGGGTTCCAAAGACTTATGTTGTTCAGCTAGGATTTGCTCTATACGGTTTAACTTAGCCACAATAGGGCTCAGCTTATCCTCCAACATACAACACATGGTAGATTTAAAGGCTTCCAACATGGCCAAGTTGACCATGTTAGATGCTGGCAACACACGTACCTTACTTTTGGGGGCAGGCTTAGGCGCCACGTTAGGTTTAGTCTTTTTGGCTTGACTCCCCATCGGATTGCATTTTCTTTTCAAGCTACCACTAGACTTGAGAGCCACCCTTGGAGGTCGTAAGGCGTCAGCATCGCTGGGAACTTCTAGAGATGTATGAATAATGTTACCACCCGTCCCGCCATTCCCTAATATAAGGGAAGAGGCACCACACTTCCTGTTCCCGATAATCACAACGGGAGACAGTGTCCTAGGAGGTACCTCACAGGGTGATTCTGGTAGAGGGGATAGGGCTTCATTGACCTGAGAAGCGCTAACCAACCCAGGGTATGAAAGTATACTCGGTTTCCATTTACGGTTTACTTGGCCTGCCCAGAAGAGAAAAGAGACCATTAAAGGGAGATCTAGAGTGACGCTTGTTCCCTAGCTCAATCTCCTTGTCAATAACTAAAGCAGCTCTTGACAAGAAGGCGTCCATAGTTGTGACAGTAGCCCTCGATGCAGCTTTAGTCCCTTCTTGGCTCACTTGAGTCTTCCGCCTCCCCATGGTTCCAAACCAGAATAAACCCCGAAATCTTGCAATAATTTAACAGCCCCGCAACTAATAACCTTGATCAAATTTGCCACAACGTAGAATTAGAGAGCATTGGTAGAATCCCTAGAGAATACTACTACTACTCCTATATAGAGGAGCTAAACCTAAACACTTCTACTAGGCCACCAGCTAGTTGAAAACAAAGTGACTAGCTAGAGTTCAAATGTTGATCCACAATGATGTAATTAAAACCAAATGGGATGGCCCAGCCCAGCCTCTTCCGACCCCTGACCCTAACAGGCACAGACGGGCGATGTGCGTCCCGTGCCGCGGGAGCCCTGAGACAGCTTTATGCGCCGGCTGGCGCGAGGATGATGCGCGGCTCCTTCCGAGAGATCGTAATGCTCCCTGGGGCTTGTGGTTTCAGTGGGAGTACAGTTGAAAAAAATAGAAAGTAAGTGTCAGTGGGCTGGCCCAGCCCGGCCTCAAACATTCACGGACAGGTTCAGGCGCTAGGACACTGCAGGAGCACTGGATGCTTTTTAAAGCCCTACCCCAGGTGCTGTTATGTGCGCCGCTAGTGCTGCGTGGAAATGAAGTCCGCTAGCCGGGGATCCGGTGTCAGCAACCCGATGATCCAGCAAAGCAAGTGCAGCATTGTCAGGCAAAATGTTTTGGAAAGTGTCACCTCCGTTAATGGAGCACACTATGGCTCCTTCTGCCGATGCAGGTCAACCCATCTCTGGAGAATCACAGATGGGCGACCCCTGTGCTTCTTTTAAATGAGGCCCAGGCCTAACAATATCAATCAGCAGCCCTGCACCCACTCACCAGTGGCCAGAGCAGGTTAATGTCCAAGTACCAGGTGCTAATAAATGCCCCAGGCCTCTCCTCATGTAGCGTGCAGGAATTCTTTTTTCTGAGTCTCAGCTGCAAGGGGTATGCCAGAAAGCGCACGGTCTAAGGCCAGCACTACTCCTCTCCCACTGCCCCCAGAGCTCACACGGTCTCCGCAGGCTGTTGTCTTCTGCGAGATATGGCAGCAGGATCGTGGCCCGCGCAGGTCTTCACCACAGCAGCCCCACACCGCAGTCCCTTAGGAGATCCCGCCTGGTCAATTACATGCCAATATATCCTCTCCGCCCCCTCTTGCTCCGTTCCCGCAGGCTACTCACAGCTGTTGGCAGGAATGGGGCACCGCAGTTCACCGCTCATTTCCCGTCGCTGTTAGTGGTGTCCCTCTCGGTGCAGTGTTCCGATTCGGATGCAGGGGGTCCAGCACAGCAGTCTAGCCACAGGTAGTCCCCAGGAGATCAGCTGATAAGTAGACTCCGTCCGGATTCACCACTGCCTCTGTCTCCGGGAGCTGTGCTGCTACGGCAGTCAATCAGCAAAATCAATGTGCTGTCATAAGAGGGACATTCTGGTGGGACTTGACTGGTCTGTGTGGTGGTTTTCACTTCTGCAACAGGGTGTGTGGGTTTACCAATTGATATTATGTCCTGTTGCACTCACTGGAGTGGGAATAGTAATTTTTACTAAGTATGGGCGAATTTGCGCAAAAGTGTACTCACGGTCCGCAAAATACGCGAACTTTCGTGAGATTGCGGATTTTTTTATTTTTGCGTGTTTGCGGGATTTTTTTCAGCGCGGCTACCGCGAAGTTACCAATGCTGTCTTACATGGGCGCGGCCATCTTGTTTTCACTGTTCCCGTTGTGTATTTCCGTTTCCAGGTGCTAGTTGCATGCTCGCGTTGTGCATTTACTACTTCCGGGGTGCAATTGCGTGTTCACGTCCATTTTTGAGTGCTCGCGGGGAAAATATCGCGCAAACTTACCCACGTGGTTGCAGTGGGCGCGGCCATCTTGTTTTTCATTCATTGCTATGGTTCTGGGCATGCATTTTCTATCCTGTTTCAATCTTTGTAATCCTTTATTTGTTTGAACTTTTTTTTAGTCTTTTTTACTCATCATCTAACTCTCTATTTTTGTACATCTATATTTTGTGTTTTTTCCAACTTTTTGTTACTTTAATAACTACTTTTTTTTTATCTCTCTCTTTTCTTTTATTTACTTTTTTTCCTATTTTTTCCTATTTTTCCTTTCTTCTTTGGCCCAGGACCGTGGCAAAGGGAGCCGGCAAGTCAAAGGGGAAGAGTCCAGCACCCCGTAGCCGGCTCCCTTACAGGCGATTAAGGGGGGAGTCAGTAAGTCCCAGGGAGATCTTCAGCGCGGTGGAGGTGGCCGCACTGGCCTTCTTTGTGCAGCGCCCTCTCCCCAAGACCATCGCAGCAGGCCCGGTACCGGGTACGGCCTCCGGTAGCGTCGCCAGCTATGGGATAAGGTGTGCCGGGGCATGTATCGGGAGTCTGGGGTCTGGCGCACCTACAACCAGGTGACGCACCGGTGGGCTGACATCCTGGACCAGGAACAAGACCTGCTCGACCTGCTTGGCGTCGAGATCCCTGGGCTTGGTGAGTACTAGTAGCTATTTAATAACTACTTTGTTTTCTTCTGCTCTCTGTTATATTGCAAATATATGTTTATTCCGAAGAGCAAAAATGCTGCCGATTACATTGCAGGTAAATTATGTTTCAAAAGCTTCTGTGATTGCAGGTGCTCGCCTGCTCAATCAGTGGTGGTGCTACTATGCTTACTTGTTTTCAATTTTGTGCTCATTTGGCCTGAGTGATTATGTATGAGTGTACTTTACAGAACTATGTAATGCTAGAGGGACTAGAGACTCAAGTCCAGTCCTTCCTTTGTACTCCTGCCACTAAGAAGAGATAGTGGTGGTGGATTGATAGGCTGAGTATATTATAACTTGTTATGTAGTAGGAAATTTTTTAGTGGTCTGCAATCATGACTGACTGTGTCTGTCACTTCGCGTGCTGCTGAGTGCTGCCAGTCCTAGTAGAAACTTTTTGTAGTTGGTTTAGTGCGTTACATAATTCTCCAAGTAGACGGTCCGCGAATCCAGCAATACTAATATCCTAGTAGACCACATCAGATAGGTCAATTCATTTAGTGCAATTGTTGTTTATTTCCCCGAAATAATTTGTTATTGTTTTTTTTAAATGTTTGATTTCGTTGACAACATTCATCCATGTTTGTGTCTTTCTTTCATGTACATCAGCTCCTCCCAGGGGCAAGAGGACAGAGGTGGCGGTAGCGGCGCCGACGGATCCACCGAGGGCTCTTCTGCTGGCCCCAGTAAGTTTTCCTGTTAATATTAATAATTATACTTCCCTAACTTTTACAGCACCTATTTATTCCAAACGTTCATCATAATTCTATTTTTTCCTAAATCTTCTTTGATCTTCTTGTAGACTGTTTCTAAATTCTTATCCTGCCTCCACTATGACTCTCTGTGCTACTACTATTTATTAATATTAGTCTGTCTGTGTAGCTAGCTAAGCTTGCACAGTTGGCAAAAGGTGTTAAACAAAACTCCTATTCAGCAATAGCTCCAGGCACTGAGTGCAGTCCTCTGGGTTGTCCATAACGTCTATTGAAGTCTTCTAAATGATTATGCTTTGACAATTCCCAACAATAAAATGTCAATGGCCTCCAAGAATAAGATACTATTTTACTTTTTGATTGGATAGGAGGATATAGACTTAAAACTTGGCTCTTCCCAAAACTTGAGTTGGTCGTCTGGTCCCAGTTTTCACTCTCAAGCCCCTTCTTGTGGTGAGTCAATAGCGCCAGGATGCCTTTTTGGTGGTAGTGCGCTTTATAAGTTAAATAAATAAATAAATAAATAAATAAATAATATACTACTACTGTTGCAGGGACTATTCTGCACATACAGAACTATGGACAAGAAATAGGGCATTGGTGTTGATAATAGGCGCAGTTTGACTTTCCACATACCTCAGTCATAACAGAAGTTGAACCCCCAATCTCCTTACTGACTAGCTAGTGTGTCAGAGTCATTATTTAGCTCCCAAATTCAGCAATGAACCCCAATGATTATACAACCCAGAACATAAGACTACGGATTCAGAGTCCCGACCTCTCAGAGTCACGGAATCATGCTTGCAAATTGCAAACCCTTTTGCTCACTCACTCATGACCAAAAACCACAGAGTGTATTTACATTTTAAAGCTTTATTAAAAGTAAAACAACTAGCTCTGTGTGTACTCTGTATATTAATTTTCATTTGTGCATTATAGAAAAATATTTATTAAAATCTACTTCATAGAAGAGAAACGGTGAACTTGAAAACTGAACAGTGGCTGATTTACACATTAATTTTCGGAGACCCCTCACCTGGTTGGAACTTAAAGTACTGGTGGTGATGATGATGAGTAACATATTGCTCTTGTTCGTAGAAGGGAATCTTCTGTCTGTTATGAGAAAAATGTTGCGTGTTAAAAATCAAGCATTCATCAGTTGTGCCAAAAAGTCGAGCATGTTATGGCTAAGCATAAATAAAAACACCCTCCCCTTCCGAAAGGGGAATTTTTAGTTTAGACTAGAGAGTCACAAATAATAAATTTGTTTATGTAGTAAATATTTTGTTTAATTTCTAGACAAAAAAGGGAGTGGTGTATATGGCATCTAAAAATATGAAATGAACACCATCGGCACAGCCCACCACCAGTGCCGGGGCCAGCGCAGAGGTGGTCACTACAGGGGCAGATGCGGTGGCACCAGTGCCAGCATGAACTGCTGCTGTGGGGATGCCTCGGTAGTGGCGGGCAGTGGTAAGCTATTATATTCCTTACTTATTGAGATTGCAGAGTAGGCTCGCTGCAGGGGTGTATATGTTGTACAGTACAAGTACACTTTACTGTTGAGAAGACTTACAAATTTAGAACTAAGTTTTTGTCAACCAGGTAGAAGACAGTCACGCTTGACTTCGCAATAGCATTAGCGGCGGGAGTTTACGAGTAACTAATTGCCTCCTCTAAATTTGACTCCAACTCAGCTGTGAACGTTTTATCGAGAAGCCAAGTCAGATCACAGATGAACTTGATGGATGGGATGAACGAAAAGGGAAAGAAGGGTGTAAGAAAGGACGAGCGATTTAAATTAATGACTGGCAACGAATGATATGTGGTTTTGAATTTAGGCAGAGGTGGCTGGTAGGAATCTGATGCATGACCGGATGAAGCAAGGATGGGTGGAAGGAGAAAGAAAAGAGGACTGCCTGGGTGGGTGAAACAGAAACTGTATGTGTGCGCAATATATCCTTTGGGTCAAATTCAAATGCAAGTCAAGCACAGATGCGTGGTGGTTTACAAAATAAAATAAAAAGGGTGTTTTCTGGTGAGAAAAAGTAAGGTTTGTCCAGTTGAGACATTAAGAAGAATGATTGACATTTACTTTGAATGGATGGATGCCTAGATGGTATCTTCCTCATAGGTAGCATAGGTGTATGTAGAGTAGACAGAGTAGATGGTCACTGGATGAAGAGTGTTAGTTTGAAGAGCATGTAACACCGGACTTCCGTGCCAGAGTAGCAAAGCCGAGGAAAGTAGAAGTTGCAATTTTTCAGATTACTCCCTTGACTAACAATAGTTTGCAAGCACAGCATATAATGTTGTATAGTTTACATAATCAAGTCAAGTCACAAGTGCCTTCCCCCGGCGATTACGGGGACCACTCACTACCTATGTTAATAATTTTTTTCAACTCTGTCATTCATGTGTGGCCTATCGGTGTTGACTCAATCAATAAAAACAAAGCACCTAAAAGTCATCCCTGATATAAGCAAATATCATGTGAAGGGATAGATGATCATATTATCTTCTTCATTTTCCTTTTGTAGTAGTCATGGGCAGGGTAGGGTGAAAGTTAAATTAATTGAGCAGTAGCCCTTGTTGTAACTTGTAACAGAGTATGGGCAGTGCCACCCGTAATAGAAAAGTAAGAGCTCAGATGAGCCTAGGGCCAGCTGCTCTGCCGATTTTACCAGGCACCCACCGCACCTATTGCAGAGAAGCATTGCTTCAGTTACGCTCCCTGCCACCTTCATACTGCCCCTCGTCCATTACGGACTCAGCGCCATTTACTCATTGCGCCCGATGCCACCCCCCTAACTTAGCACCGGGAAAACACACAATTCGCCTTGGACTGCTGAACTGCAGATCCCTCCCCAGACACTCGCTTGAGGTGAACCTCCTTATCCAAGAGCAGGAGCTAGATATCTTGTTTCTAACCGAAACATGGCTCACTCAGGGTGCAGAGGCAGATATGGTTAACGCTCTCCCCCCTGACTTCCATATCCTTGCACAGGATCGACCTCTGGGTAGAGGAGGAGGCGTAGCCATCCTATATAAAAACGATTTTAACTGTAGAAATCAGAAAGGTGAACTGGAAGACTGTGAGAGCTGTAAGTTCTCATTCCAAATTTCACCTACCACCACCTTGTCCGGGCTATTAATCTACCGCCCCCCTGGAAAGCCGGGTAATTTTATCAGCTCCCTTATGGAAACGGTAACGATTGATGCTGCCTCTGCTACCAACTTCACCGCCTTGGGAGACTTCAATATCCACTTCGACGATCAGGAAGAGCGGCTGGCGACCGCCCTCCTATGCGACCTCAAAACTTACAGAATAGACCTCATTAATATAGATCCGACTCATAACAAAGGCCACCTGCTAGATCCCATATTTACAAACATCCCCACCATGAAAGCATCTCCCCCTGTTCCCCTGCCATGGACGGATCATCTTCTGATTCCCTTCACCTGGGAAATAAAACGTGATAGCATCCCCCCCTCCGATATCGGTGTACCTGACAGACCATGGGCTAGGCTTTCAGTGGAGAATCTCACTTGCAGCCTAGAAGCCTCGCGTCCATCTCTTCCACAGGATCCTATCTTGGCGGAAGCAGATTTCTGCAGGTGGATATGGAACACCTTAGACGCTGTCCTTCCCATAAGATCGGCAGGCATAAGGGAGAAAAGACTTCACACCGCCCCCTGGTATACACCCGAGCTAAGGGCCATGAGGAGGGCCTGCAAAAAATTGGAGCGCTCCTGGAGGAAGGACTGGGAGGAAGCCAGTAAAACGGACTATCGAAGGGCTATGAGGAAGTATAAAAACGCCATCCGGTTGGCGAAAACTCAGTTTTTCGAGGAGAGAATTAACAACGCATCCAACTCCTCTAGAGAAACCTTCCTGGTGGTCAAAGAACTCCTGAAAACTCAAACACCATCGGCCCCCACGGAGAACTTGGAGGCCAAATGTAAGAATCTGGCGGAATACTTTATTTCGAAGATCGAAAAAATTCTTATTTCATTACCACCGCCCAAGACAAGATCCGGGCGTTGGGAGGATGGGGAAGGTCCCCAGACAACGCTGGAATCCTTCGGCCCAGTCACCAGGGATGAAGTCCTCAAAGCCCTATGCACTATCAAGAGCGGCTCCCCCAGGGATGTTGCCCCCATGAGAATCCTTAAACAAGTGGCCCCCTCTATTGTAGAACCCATCACCAAAGTCATTAATGCTTCATTAAGCACCGGCACTTTTCCACCCAGTTGGAAGAATGCAATAGTGAAAGCCCTGTTAAAAAAACCTTCTCTGGACCCTTCAGACATGGCCAACTATAGACCCATTTCGCTCCTTCCAGGGCTGAGCAAAATCTCAGAAAAATTGGTCAACTACAGGTTGTCCAACTTTGTGGAGTCCAATGGAGTGCTAAAAAGCTCCCAGACTGGCTTTCGCCCGGGCCAAGGCACTGACACCGCCTTGCTGGCAGTCATGGAGGAGGCACGCTGCATTCTAGACTCAGGGGGATCAGTGGCAGTGATCCTCCTGGACCTAAGTGCAGCATTTGACACTGTCAACCATCAAGTGCTACTCCAGAGACTATCAGATGCCGGAGTGAGAGGAACAGCACTAACCTGGCTCAGGTCATTTCTTAGTGAAAGATCTTTCCAGGTATGGGAAGGGAGCACATGATCGGAATCCACCCTCCTCCACTGTGGTGTGCCTCAGGGCTCCTCCCTGAGCCCTACACTATTCAACGTGTATATGGCCCCCTTGGAGGAGGTGGTGGCTCAATTTAACATCAAGATCGTGAGCTATGCCGACGACACCCAATTGGTGTTCGCCCTCTCCCAATCCTCGGAGAACTCCCAGATACTCCAAGACTGCCTCTCACAGGTCCACTCCTGGATGGGGGACTCAGCACTTAAACTGAACGGGTCCAAAACGGAGATCATGGTAATGAGACCAAAACAACCCTCCTTTCCCAGCTTAGCCTGGCCTAGTTGCTTAGGGTGTCTTCCTGAACCCAAGGAGGAGATTAAGAGCCTAGGCATCTGGATGGAACGAGACCTCTCCCTTAGAGCCCAAGCCTCCAAACTGGCGGGAGTCTGTTTTGGTCTCCTCAGATCAGTGCGAAAGATACTGCCTCTCATTCCTTTTCTATCAAGAAAGCTCTTGATACAGGGTCTAATTATGTCCAGGCTAGACTTTAACAACGCAATCTACCTTGGGGCCCCGGAGAGCACTATGAACAGACTACAACAAGTCCAAAACGCGGCAGCACGAACGCTCTACAACATCCCCATGTCCTGCTCTGCCAAACCAGCATTGAGGGCACTACACTGGTTGCCCATAAGGGAAAGAGTGAAATTTAAATCCCTATGCCTCACACACAAAATCCTGCAAAGCAAAGGCCCCCCTGTCCTGCAGAAAATGGTGGTCCCATACAAAGCGAACAGAACTTTACGCTCAGACCAGCAACATCTGACAGTCGTCCCCAGGGTAAAAAAGGCCCGAGCGGGCGGTAGGAGATTCTCGGTCAATGTTTCCACTCTTTGGAACGCCCTACCCCTAGATCTGCGTGCAGAACAATGTCTTCTGCGCTTCAGAAAACAACTTAAGACCCTCCTCTTCTGTTAATCTTATCTTCCCCGTTTCAGCGATCGCGGATGTCGCCAGTTGGCAAAGCGCGGGGATGCTCCAGGGTAACCGGGCGCTATACAAAACCGATAAATAATAATAATAATAACTGCGCTGGCATTATGCCGGCTTCCACAAGTTTACGTACTAATTTCGCTAAACAGAGAGAAATCTCAGACTGGTGTACTGTCTGAGTCTAATGTTGTGGGACCATAGTGCTAGTAGAGTTCCTGAAACTCCCACTATTGTTAGAGCAGAGGCCGACGAAGTGGGAGGTTAGATAGATACATGCCACAAATGTTATGTACTGTGCTTGCAAGTTGCTAGTGCTACTGTGACACAACTTTCTGTTCAATTATTTTGTGTTAATCTTCAAGAGTATTGGTTACAGTATTTTTTTCTTTCTTCATACAGATACTCCTTCTAAACTATCAAGGAAGGAGTTAGCTATCCGGGCCAGGCAACGGAAGCTGGAGGCAATTGTCACCGAATATCGGCGGCTGGTGGCTCAGGAGGAGGAGGATGACCAGTCAACAACAACAACTGCATCCTCCTCCACTGCCCCTGGGTCATACAGCCAGCGCAATCCTTTAGCGGTACGGTGCTGTGGTCCGGCAGCCACCCACCGCCGCCGAGCAGCGAAAACAACAGCTGCCCCTCACAGTACCTGCAAGGCGCGTGTGCACCGCCTAACCCTGTGAGTGGCCTACCTTGAGCAGGAGGTTGAGAGGCAGAAAGTCCTGCTCAAGGCCCTCGGGAGAGAGCTGCGTGACCACCTGGCCACATGACACCACCGGCCAAAGTAGAGAGAGACTGTCCCTTGCCCCTTTTTTAAAGACTTTTGGGGGGGTGGGAATTGGGCGTTGGGGTTTTTGGACTTTTGGGGACATGATTTCATGGACATTGGTTGGGGTTAGGGAGGGGGGTGGGTCGGGTCTTGTGCGATAGTTTATTTTTGTTAGGGTCAAAATAATTATTTATTTTCAACTTAAACATAGCATACGCATTTTTACTGTTTTGTGGGGGAGGCAGGGGGGTTAACTGTAGGTTTGTTTCCCTGAAACTTAACTGGTTGGTTGATTCAAATTGTCTATTAGCCCAAATTTGTACAAAAGTGCCACTGACAGAGTTAGTGAAATCAATTGGCCTACTACTTTACTAGTACTACCGTCAGTCTCTCCTCTCCTCCTACTCATTATTCTTCCTCCCCCAAAATGCTTATCTTACCTGTGATTCATGTTTGATAATAGGGCTAGGCACAGGGCTGGCTGCATGGCAAATGGCGATTAAGGTTGGCTATGGAATCCTGGATGGATGAAATGTCATTGTTGTGGTGGTAGTAGTAGTGGCACACACTGGCAGTAGCAGCATATGAAAAAAAAGGAAATTAAACATTGAGTGGCCTGAGAGGAGCATTAGAACAGTACGATAGATAGTACAGTACACAAGAACAGTGCCATAAATTGTAGCCTAAGCAATGCTAAAGTATTCTACAAGAACTAGTACTGAAGGACACAGCAGCGTAAGCATTCATCTGAGGATGTTGTTGATGATGAATCCACTCTCTGGCGGACATGAAATTCTGAATTGATTTGCAAATACTCATGGGTGTGTGTCAAGCAGAATAAGAGTATATCTTTGGATTCCTTGACC
The DNA here is from genome assembly GCF_964261635.1 of Lissotriton helveticus. Taxonomy (NCBI): domain Eukaryota; kingdom Metazoa; phylum Chordata; class Amphibia; order Caudata; family Salamandridae; genus Lissotriton; species Lissotriton helveticus. Next base: position 947,561,738 of record NC_136063.1, read on the forward strand.
TGCCTTGAAATTGATTTTCTGTTGCTTTTGACCTTATCCTTCCCAGCAAGCGTGTGGAATTATTGGTGTCATTTACTCACACCTGAATGAAAACCACACAGCCCGGGGGAAGAGGGTTAGGGTTTGAAAAATGGATTGGAATGGGGGTTTTTGGGGGAAAGTTTTTTGGAGAGAGAAAACAAACCACAGCATGTACAAACAACAAATGAAGAAAAACAAATCTTTGGATGCGAAGATATCCATAAATATTTTAAGGGTCATAAAGGAAGTGCATGTATGAAGTTGTTTGCTAAATGGATGGTTAGGTTACTGAAAAGTAGTACATACTACAACACTTACTAACTAGTACTAAACAATTTGACAGTACAGAGCTGCAGTAATTACGCAATTTCACTTGCCTATCTGCCCTCAGAGAGAATAAACACTTAGTAGTACATTACATTAGTTTTAAAAATAGAAAAGAAACGTATCAAATAGCTGTAGGGATGAATTTGAAGCAGAGAGCAAACGCACAGAGTTGCACTCATAGAAGTTCACAACAATAACATTATTTAAAAGATAAGGAGTAAGGACAAGTGAAGTGGATACTGTAACTGTATGTTGCAGTTGTCCTGGGAATAATTGGGAAGTTGCATGCATCCAGCCATTCCTCCTATTCGCGGTACTCCTCCATTCCATCGGGCACTCCGTCGATCAATCTTGGTGACCACACTGTCCACTGCCTGCCTGGCGGATGCGGAATTGCGGATTGCTATGGTAAGCCTAAGTTAATGTTTTTCCCATCGCACAAGGTAAGTGCCGGCCTGTAATTGTCGATGGAAAAACAGAAAGGGATATTAAAACACCCCGGAGGAAAAATATGAGGTACGGTGTGGTGTGCAAAAATAACACTTTTACTTTCAGAGGCGACAGTATTACATACATGCATCATTTCTAAAGTGCCTACTCTGAGTCTCTGTTTCAGGGATAATAATTAGCAGACAGTAGGCCACGGCCATGCAGATGGTCAAGGCAGGCACCACTGAGTAAATCAACCTCCATGTAGCATACCTCTTTGACACAGACAGACAAAGCAGATCTAATTTTATACAGCAAGTCACATAGCCGCCATTTTACGTGAACAGCTGTCTTGACTCTGGCATAACAACACTACACTGGCTCGACCACTCCATATACCATGACAAGACAGACTTGTAGTTCTGCTGTGGTTGTTGTTGACTTGCTTACCTGTTTGCCACTCACGAAATGGCCATAGTTCTTCCGTAAACCGACAATGATGATCCATCCATCCCAGTGAGTGACTGTAAAGATATTATGTAACTTTGATCATCAAGACTCATCATCATCATGGTATTGGCAAACTCAATGTTGTTCATGCAATCACAGTCTACACACAGTGAGTCCAAAGACATTTTCCATATTAAAAAATGCAACGTAGTGGCCACTGCAGTAGAAGTGCAAATTGCATTAAACAAGGTACACAGAGTAGACTTGAATTACATTTAGTGTGTAAAAGATTAAATAACAACAGAACACACAGGATTCATTTCATGCACAACAAACAAACAGCAATTGCTTTCATCAGAGCCAGGCAGCCAGTGTTGTCCAGTGCATGCCATCTCATCATTCATTACCTGTTCCACTTTTTGTCAGCATCTTATTCTTAAGTGAAGGGCCACAGGGCAGCCTCTCGTGTCAATTTCAGAAGTAACAGTCAGCATAGTCAGTATTCCAGTCCCACTTCTTTTGAGGGGACTCGTCTGCGAAGCGACAGTTTCTTGATTCTGAGTAATCCGGCCATGTGCCTAGAGGGAAATGGATAGTGGGAGTCTGGAGGAGGAGGATAGAGGAGCTTGACTGAGTTGTGAACTTGTGAACTTCAGGAATGCAGACAGCTGCACCTTCAATATGGAAACAAGATGAAGACAGTGCTGCTGATGGATTTGTCGTGATTAGAGTTTTGTTGTGCTAAAAGTTGCAAAAGAAAGAAAGACACACAGAAATAAAAGTGAATAAGGACGAAAAAAAAGTAAGTATTTCAGGCCTAGGTGTCAGGGAAGTAGAGCTCGTCCTCAAACTCTAGGAATTGAAACGGGACAAGGTCAGCTAAAGGAGAAGAACTTCCATCACCTAAGTCGGTGTCCTCTTCTTCATGCGTGGATCCACGTATTTTGTAATCTGGTGGTATGAAGTGCTGATTCATCTTGATTATTGTTAACCTATCCACAATTTTGGGCAAGAGGCGGGTCCTTTTTGAAGTTACAATGGCACCAGCAGCACTGAAAACATGTTCAGAAGACACACTTGCGAGTGGGCAAGCCAAATACGTTATAGCCAGCTTGGTGATCACTGGCCATTGAGCCCTTTTCCCATACCAATACACCAATGGGTTCTGATCAAAGAAGACCTCTATTGGGGCATCCAGATAGGCCTGCACCATCCACTCAAGGTCCTCCAGGGGTGCTCCACTTTGCGTACCATCGGTTGCCTTTGCATCAACACTGAAACGAGCAAACCCTTGAAGAGTTATCTAATCCGCTTCCGACAATATTATGGCTGGGCCTGGTGCAGGTGATGATGATGATACAGTTGCTGGTGTCTGTAACGGCTCTGAGGGAAAGTGACTACCTTCATCCACAGAAGTGGACCTTGATGCCGGATGGCCTGCTGCTTCAGTAGTACTTGTGGTGGTTCCTTCAATTTCCTGCCGCTCTTTTTCGAACCGAATGGCTGACAGAGCTAGCCAATGTTTCTACTTGGAAACATCTGCTTAAGAAAAAGGAATGAATGTATTGCTGGCCAGTGCCTTTGTACCGTGGATCCAGAATAGTGGCACAAATGTAATATTGTTCTGAATGTATTGCTTTAAGCCTTGCATTGTCAACTAGGCGGCTTAATAAGCTCTCCGCCAACTGATATGCGTCTTGCTTTTCAGCATCAACTCGGAAAATTGAAGACACTGCCTTCAGTTGGTGCTCTAGCATGCGCAACAATGGGATATCTTTGCCCAAAGTACAGTCCTCCCTGCTGACTTCACGCGTGAAAAGCTCAAAAGGACGAAGCATGTCTGTCAGGCTTTTAACTAGGTCCCATTCCTCCACCTCTAGCCTCATGTCTTTCATAGAAGCACCCCATGTGTGAAAGAAATACTCATTGATTACCAAGTACTGGTCAAACAGATGCTCAAGCATGTAGAAGGTTGAGTTCCAACATGTTGCTACCTCCTGGATGAGTCCTCTGACTGGCAATCTACGTTCACGTTGAATGATCCTCAGCTGCTTACGGGCCTTAAAAGAATGGCTGAAATGTGTGCAGATTCTTCGGCAGGTGGTCAGTAACTTGCTGACTGTGTTTTCTTTTTTCAAGAAATATTGAACAATAATGATAATGCTGTGCACCAAACATGGCACTCTGAAATAGCCGTTTCAAGGATTTAAGGGGAGCACTCCGTTTAAGCAAATATTTTCAATCTAATCTAATGGTGCTGCAACTAATCAGGTTTGTCACGCCTGTATTCAATTGGCAAGTTTTGATGAGATGAGATCACATCTAGTTGCGCACTGTTCACCTGGTGCTATCCTACACCTTAATAAATTATAGAATTTTCACCTCTGTATACTGTTGCAAATCAGTTATTTAATTTCATAATCTGATCCACTTAAGTTTATCAACAAATATTACATTCCATAACTTTCATACTGTTTGTGATAAACATTTCATTATCAATGTATTCATATGTACAAAGGGAGCCGGCAAGTCAAAGGGGAAGAGTCCAGCACCCCGTAGCCGGCTCCCTTGCAGGCGATTAAGGGGGGAGTCAGTAAGTCCCAGGGAGATCTTCAGCGCGGTGGAGGTGGCCGCACTGGCCTTCTTTGTGCAGCGCCCTCTCCCCAAGACCATCGCGGCAGGCCCGGTACCGGGTACGGCCTCCGGTAGCGTCGCCAGCTATGGGATAAGGTGTGCCGGGGCATGTATCGGGAGTCTGGGGTCCGGCGCACCTACAACCAGGTGACGCACCGGTGGGCTGACATCCTGGACCGGGAATAAGACCTGCTCGACCTGCTTGGCGTCGAGATCCCTGGGCTTGGTGAGTACTAGTAGCTATTTAATAACTACTTTGTTTTCTTCTGCTCTGTGTTATATTGCAAATATATGTTTATTCCGAAGAGCAAAAATGCTGCCGATTACATTGCAGGTAAATTATGTTTCAAAAGCTTCTGTGATTGCAGGTGCTCGCCTGCTCAATCATTGGCGGTGCTACTATGCTTACTTGTTTTCAATTTTGTGCTCATTTGGCCTGAGTGATTATGTATGAGTGTACTTTACAGAACTATGTAATGCTAGAGGGACTAGAGACTCAAGTCCAGTCCTTCCTTTGTACTCCTGCCACTAAGAAGAGATAGTGGTGGTGGATTGATAGGTTGAGTATATTATAACTTGTTATGTAGTAGGACATTTTTTAGTGGTCTGCAATCATGACGGACTGTGTCTGTCACTTCGCGTGCTGCTGAGTGCTGCCAGTCCTAGTAGAAACTTTTTGTAGTTGGTTTAGTGCGTTACATAATTCTCCAAGTAGACGGTCCGCGAATCCAGCAATACTAATATCCTAGTAGACCACATCGGATAGGTCAATTCATGTAGTGCAATTGTTGTTTATTTCCCCGAAATAATTTGTTATTGTGTTTTTTTAAATGTTTGATTTCGTTGACAACATTCATCCATGTTTGTGTGTTTCTTTCATGTACATCAGCTCCTCCCAGGGGCAAGAGGACAGAGGTGGCGGTAGCGGCGCCAACGGATCCACCGAGGGCTCTTCTGCTGGCCCCAGTAAGTTTTCCTGTTAATATTAATAATTATACTTCCCTAACTTTTACAGCACCTATTTATTCCAAACGTTCATCATAATTCTATTTTTTCCTAAATCTTCTTTGATCTTCTTGTAGACTGTTTCTAAATTCTTATCCTGCCTCCACTATGACTCTCTGTGCTACTACTATTTATTAATATTAGTCTGTCTGTGTAGCTAGCTAAGCTTGCACAGTTGGCAAAAGGTGTTAAACAAAACTCCTATTCAGCAATAGCTCCAGGCACTGAGTGCAGTCCTCTGGGTTGTCCATAATGTCTATTGAAGTCTTCTAAATGTTTGTGCTTTGACAATTCCCAACAATAAAATGTCAATGGCCACCAAGAATAAGATACTATTTTACTTTTTGATTGGATAGGAGGATATAGACTAAAAACTTGGCTCTTCCCAAAAATTGAGTTGGTCGTCTGGTCCCTGTTTTCACTCTCAAGCCCCTTCTTGTGGTGAGTCAATAGCGCCAGGATGCCTTTTTGGTGGTAGTGCGCTTTATAAGTTAAATAAATAAATAAATAAATAAATAATAATATACTACTACTGTTGCAGGGACTATTCTGCACATACAGAACTATGGACAAGAAATAGGGCATTGGTGTTGATAATAGGTGCAGTTAGACTTTCCACATACCTCAGTCATAACAGAAGTTGAACCCCCAATCTCCTTACTGACTAGCTAGTGTGTCAGAGTCATTATTTAGCTCCCGAATTCAGCAATGATCCCCAATGATTATACAACCCAGAACATAAGACTACGGAGTCAGAGTCCCGACCTCTCAGAGTCACGGAATCATGCTTGCAAATTGCAAACCCTTTTGCTCACTCACTCATGACCAAAAACCACAGAGTGTATTTACGTTTTAAAGCTTTATTAAAAGTAAAACCACTAGCTCTGTGTGTACTCTGTATATTAATTTTCATTTGTGCATTATAGAAAAATATTTATTAAAATCTACTTCATAGAAGAGAAACGGTGAACTTGAAAACTGAACAGTGGCTGATTTACACATTAATTTTCGGAGACCCCTCACCTGGTTGGAACTTAAAGTACTGGTGGTGATGATGATGAGTAACATATTGCTCTTGTTCGTAGAAGGGAATCTTCTGTCTGTTATGAGAAAAATGGTGCGTGTTAAAAATCAAGCATTCATCAGTTGTGCCAAAAAGTCGAGCATGTTATGGCTAAGCATAAATAAAAACACCCTCCCCTTCCGAAAGGGGAATTTTTAGTTTAGACTAGAGAGTCACAAATAATAAATTTGTTTATGTAGTAAATATTTTGTTTAATTTCTAGACAAAAAAGGGAGTGGTGTATATGGCATCTAAAAATATGAAATGTATTTTCTAGGCAGAGCACCATCGGCACAGCCCACCACCAGTGCCGGGGCCAGCGCAGAGGTGGTCACTACAGGGGCAGATGCGGTGGCACCAGTGCCAGCATGAACTGCTGCTGTGGGGATGCCTCGGTAGTGGCGGGCAGTGGTAAGCTATTATATTCCTTACTTATTGAGATTGCAGAGTAGGCTCGCTGCAGGGGTGTATATGTTGTACAGTACAAGTACACTTTACTGTTAAGAAGACTTACAAATTTAGAACTAAGTTTTTGTCAACCAGGTAGAAGACAGTCACACTTGACTTCGCAATAGCATTAGCGGCGGGAGTTTACGAGTAACTAATTGCCTCCTCTAAATTTGACTCCAACTCAGCTGTGAACGTTTTATCGAGAAGCCAAGTCAGATCACAGATGAACTTGATGGATGGGATGAACGAAAAGGGAAAGAAGGGTGTAAGAAAGGACTAGCGATTTAAATTAATGACTGGCAACGAATGATATGTGGTTTTGAATTTAGGCAGAGGTGGCTGGTAGGAATCTGATGCATGACCGGATGAAGCAAGGATGGGTGGAAGGAGAAAGAAAAGAGGACTGCCTGGGTGGGTGAAACAGAAACTGTATGTGTGCGCAATATATGCTTTGGGTCAAATTCAAATGCAAGTCAAGCACAGATGCGTGGTGGTTTACAAAATAAAATATAAAGGGTGTTTTCCGGTGAGAAAAAGTAAGGTTTGTCCAGTTGAGACATTAAGACGAATGATTGACATTTACTTTGAATGGATGGATGCCTAGATGGTATCTTCCTCATAAGTAGCATAGGTGTATGTAGAGTAGACAGAGTAGATGGTCACTGGATGAAAAGTGTTAGTTTGAAGAGCATGTAACACCGGACTTCCGTGCCAGAGTAGCAAAGCCAAGGAAAGTAGAAGTTGCAATTTTTCAGATTACTCCCTTGACTAACAATAGTTTGCAAGCACAGCATATAATGTGTATCTATGTTGTATAGTTTACATAATCAAGTCAAGTCAGAAGTGCCTTCCCCCGGCGATTACGGGGACCACTCACTACCTATGTTAATAATTTTTTTTCAACTCTGTCATTCATGTGTGGCCTATCGGTGTTGACTCAATAAATAAAAACAAAGCACCTAAAAGTCATCCCTGATATAAGCAAATGTCATGTGAAGGGATACATGATCATATTATCTTCTTCATTTTCCTTTTGTAGTAGTCATGGGCAGGGGCAGGGTAGGGTGAAAGTTAAATTAATTGAGCTATAGCCCTTGTTGTAACTTGTAACAGAGTATGGGCAGTGCCACCCGTAATAGAAAAGTGAGAGCTTCCCCTCCTGCATGTACTGGTAACAGTATCGCGAGTCTGCGTCATCGTGGCTTGCATCTGGTTTTCTTGGGTTCAAGCTGACTGCGCTGGCATTATGCCGGCTTCCACAAGTTTAAGTACTAATTTCGCTAAACAGAGAGAAATCTCAGACTGGTGTACTGTCTGAGTCTAATGTTGTGGGACCATAGTGCTAGTAGAGTTCCTGAAACTCCCACTATTGTTAGAGCAGAGGCCGACGAAGTGGGAGGTTAGATAGATACATGCCACAAATGTTATGTACTGTGCTTGCAAGTTGCTAGTGCTACTGTGACACAACTTTCTGTTCAATTATTTTGTGTTAATCTTCAAGAGTATTGGTTACAGTATTTTTTTCTTTCTTCATACAGATACTCCTTCTAAACTATCAAGGAAGGAGTTAGCTATCCGGGCCAGGCAACGGAAGCTGGAGGCAATTGTCACCGAATATCGGCGGCTGGTGGCTCAGGAGGAGGAGGATGACCAGTCAACAACAACAACTGCATCCTCCTCCACTGCCCCTGGGTCATACAGCCAGCGCAATCCTTTAGCGGTACGGTGCTGTGGTCCGGCAGCCACCCGCCGCCGCCGAGCAGCGAAAACAACAGCTGCCCCTCACAGTACCTGCAAGGCGCGTGTGCACCGCCTAACCCTGTGAGTGGCCTACCTTGAGCAGGAGGTGGAGAGGCAGAAAGTCCTGCTCAAGGCCCTCGGGAGAGAGCTGCGTGACCACCTGGCCACAGGACACCGCCGGCCAAAGTAGAGAGAGACTGTCCCTTGCCCCTTTTTTAAAGACTTTTGGGGGGGTGGGAATTGGGCGTTGGGGGTTTTGGACTTTTGGGGACATGATTTCATGGACATTGGTTGGGGTTAGGGAGGGGGGTGGGTCGGGTCTTGTGGGATAGTTTATTTTTGTTAGGGTCAAAATAATTATTTATTTTCAACTTAAACATAGCAAACGCATTTTTACTGTTTTGTGGGGGAGGCAGGGGGGTTAACTGTACGTTTGTTTCCCTGAAACTTAACTGGTTGGTTGATTCAAATTGTCTATTAGCCCAAATTTGTACAAAAGTGCCACTGACAGTTAGTGAAATCAATTGTCCTACTACTTTACTAGTACTACCGTCAGTCTCTCCTCTCCTCCTACTCATTATTCCTACTCCCCCAAAATGCTTATCTTACCTGTGATTCGTGTTTGATAATAGGGCTAGGCACAGGGCTGGCTGCATGGCAAATGGCGATTAAGGTTGGCTATGGAATCCTGGACGGATGAAATGTCATTGTTGTGGTGGTAGTAGTAGTGGCACACACTGGCAGTAGCAGCATATGAAAAAAAGGAAATTAAACATTGAGTGGCCTGAGAGGAGCATTAGAACAGTACGATAGATAGTACAGTACACAAGAACAGTGCCATAAACTGTAGCCTAAGCAATGCTAAAGTATTCTACAAGAACTAGTACTGAAGGACACAGCAGCGTAAGCATTCATCTGAGGATGTTGTTGATGATGAATCCACTCTTTGGCGGACATGAAATTCTGAATTGATTTGCAAATACTCATGGGTGTGTGTCAAGCAGAATAAGAGTATATCTTTGGATTCCTTGACCTGCCTTGAAATTGATTTTCTGTTGCTTTTGACCTTATCCTCCCCAGCAAGCGTGTGGAATTATTAGTGTCATTTGCTCACACCTGAATGAAAACCACACAGCCCGGGGGAAGAGGGTTAGGGTTTGAAAAATGGATTGGAATGGGGGTTTTTGGGGGAAAGTTTTTTGGAGAGAGAAAACAAACCACAGCATGGACAAACAACAAATGAAGAAAAACAAATCTTTGGATACGAAGATATCCATAAATATTTTAAGGGTCATAAAGGAAGTGCATGTATGAAGTTGTTTGCTAAATGGATGGTTAGGTTACTGAAAAGTAGTACATACTACAACACTTACTAACTAGTACTAAACAATTTGACAGTACAGGGCTGCAGTAATTACGCAATTTCACTTGCCTATCTGCCCTCAGAGAGAATAAACACTTAGTAGTACATTACATTAGTTTTAAAAATAGCAAAGAAACGTATCAAATAGCTGTAGGGATGAATTTGAAGCAGAGAGCAAACGCACAGAGTTGCACTCATAGAAGTTCACAACAATAACATTATTTAAAAGATAAGGAGTAAGGACAAGTGAAGTGGATACTGTAACTGTATGTTGTAGTTGTCCTGGAAATAATTGGGAAGTTGCATGCATCCAGCCATTCCTCCTATTCGCGGTACTCCTCCATTCCATCGGGCACTCCGTCGATCAATCTTGGTGACCACACTGTCCACTGCCTGCCTGGCGGATGCGGAATTGCGGATTGCTATGGTAAGCCTAAGTTAATGTTTTTCCCATCGCACAAGGTAAGTGCTGGCCTGTAATTGTCGATGGAAAAACAGAAAGGGATATTAAAACACCCCGGAGGAAAAATATAAGGTACGGTGTGGTGTGCAAAAATAACACTTTTACTTTCAGAGGCGACAGTATTACATACATGCATCATTTCTAAAGTGCCTACTCTGAGTCTCTGTTTCAAGGATAATAATTAGCAGACAGTAGGCCACGGCCATGCAGACGGTCAAGGCAGGCACCACTGAGTAAATCAACCTCCATGTAGAATACCTCTTTGACACAGACAGACAAAGCAGATCTAATTTTATACAGCAAGTCACATAGCCGCCATTTTACGTGAACAGCTGTCTGGACTCTGGCATAACAACACTACACTGGCTCGACCACTCCATATACCACGACTAGACAGACTTGTAGTTCTGCTGTGGTTGTTGTTGACTTGCTTACCTGTTTGCCACTCACGAAATGGCCATAGTTCTTCCGTAAACCGACAATGATGATCCATCCATCCCAGTGAGTGACCGTAAAGATATTATGTAACTTTGATCATCAAGACTCATCATCATCATGGTATTGGCAAACTCAATGTTGTACATGCAATCACAGTCTACACACAGTGAGTCCAAGGACATTTTCCATATTAAAAAATGCAACGTAGTGGCCACTGCAGTAGAAGTGCAAATTGCATTAAACAAGGTACACAGAGTAGACTTGAATTACATTTAGTGTGTAAAAGATTAAATAACAACAGAACACATAGGATTCATTTCATGCACAACAAACAAACAGCAATTGCTTTTATCAGAGCCAGGCAGCCAGTGTTGTCCAGTGCATGCCATCTCATCATTCATTACCTGTTCCACTTTTTGTCAGTATCTTATTCTTAAGTGAAGGGCCACAGGGCAGCCTCTCGTGTCAATTTCAGAAGTGACAGTCAGCATAGTCAGTATTCCAGTCCCACTTCTTTTGAGGGGACTCGTCTGCGAAGCGACAGTTTCATGATTCTGAGTAATCCGGCCATGTGCCTAGAGGGAAATGGATAGTGGGAGTCTGGAGGAGGAGGATAGAGGAGCATGACTGAGTTGTGAACTTGTGAACTTCAGGAATGCGGACAGCGGCACCTTCAATATGGAAACAAGATGAAGACAGTGCTGCTGATGGATTTGTCATGATTAGAGTTTTGTTGTGCTAAAAGTTGCAAAAGAAAGAAAGACACACAGAAATAAAAGTGAATAAGGACGAAAAAAAAAGTAAGTATTTCAGGCCTAGGTGTCAGGGAAGTAGAGCTCGTCCTCAAACTCTAGGAATTGAAACGGGACTAGGTCAGCTAAAGGAGAAGAACTTCCATCACCTAAGTCGGTGTCCTCTTCTTCATGCGTGGATTCACGTATTTTGTAATCTGGTGGTATGAAGTGCTGATTCATCTTGATCATTGTTAACCTATCCACAATTTTGGGTGAGAGGCGGGTCCTTTTTGAAGTTACAATGGCACCAGCAGCACTGAAAACATGTTCAGAAGACACACTTGCGAGTGGGCAAGCCAAATACGTTATAGCCAGCTTGGTGATCACTGGCCATTGAGCCCTTTTCCCATACCAATACACCAATGGGTTCTGATCAAAGAAGACCTCTGTTGGGTCATCCAGATAGGCCTGCACCATCCACTCAAGGTCCTCCAGGGGTGCTCCACTTTGCGTACCATCGGTTGCCTTTGCATCAACACTGAAACGAGCAAACCCTTGAAGAGTTATCTAATCCGCTTCCGACAATATTATGGCTGGGCCTGGTGCAGGTGATGATGATACAGTTGCTGGTGTCTGTAACGGCTCTGAGGGAAAGTGACTACCTTGATCCACAGAAGTGGACCTTGATGCCGGATGGCCTGCTGCTTCAGTAGTACTTGTGGTGGTTCCTTCAATTTCCTGCCGCTCTTTTTCGAACCGAATGGCTGACAGAGCTAGCCAATGTTTCTACTTGGAAACATCTGCTTAAAAAAAGGAATGAATGTATTGCTGGCCAGTGCCTTTGTACCGTGGATCCAGAATAGTGGCACAAATGTAATATTGTTCTGAATGTAGTGCTTTAAGCCTTGCATTGTCAACTAGGCGGCTTAATAAGCTCTACGCCAACTGATATGCGTCTTGCTTTTCAGCATCAACTCGGAACATTGAAGACACTGCCTTCAGTTGGTGCTCTAGCATGCGCAACAATGGGATATCTTTGCCCAAAGTACAGTCCTCCCTGCTGACTTCACGCGTGAAAAGCTCAAAAGGACAAAGCATGTCTGTCAGGCTTTTAACTAGGTCCCATTCCTCCACCTCTAGCCTCATGTCTTTCATAGAAGCACCCCATGTGTGAAAGACATACTCATTGATTACCAAGTACTGCTCAAATAGATGCTCAAGCATGTAGAAGGTTGAGTTCCAACATGTTGCTACCTCCTGGATGAGTCCTCTGACTGGCAATCTACGTTCACGTTGAATGATCCTCAGCTGCTTACGGGCCTTAAAAGAATGGCTGAAATGTGTGCAGATTCTTCGGCAGGTGGTCAGTAACTTGCTGACTGTGTTTTATTTTTTCAAGAAATATTGAACAATAATGATAATGCTGTGCGCCAAACATGGCACTCTGAAATATCAGTTTCAAGGATTTAAGGGGAGCATTCCGTTTAAGCAAATATTTTCAATCTAATCTAATGGTGCTGCAACTAATCAGGTTTGTCACGCCTGTATTCAATTGGCAAGTTTTGATGAGATGAGATCACATCTAGTTGCGCACTGTTCACCTGGTGCTATCCTACACCTTAATAAATTATAGAATTTTCACCTCTGTATACTGTTACCAATCAGTTATTTAATTTCATAATCTGATCCACTTAAGTTTATCAACAAATATTACATTCCATAACTTTCATACTGTTTGTGATAAACATTTCATTATCAATGTATTCATATGTACAATATTCGCAAACATAACATTTTATTTCCAATCAATATTTCACATTTTAACAATTCCTGACCAATGCATTTCGGCACTAGACAGTGCCTTCATCAGGGGCTGAACTGAAACAAAGGACAAAATGGTGTATGAGTATGTTGTGTTGAGCCTGTGTCATGGGGTAGTTATATGAAAAATAATGTTGTTTCATACCTCTTACTATCGTGTATCTAATAAGTCAGCTGAAAAATAAAACAAGAACCGTCTGTAGTTAGATCAAAAAATCGTAATTACAGATTTGTGACAAAAAAGCCATAATCTTTCTTGCTTACCCGATTGTCTCTGAATGTTGGTATTCTAGAGAAAAAATATTTTGAAAATGACATCTGGTTGTCGATATAATCATGATTTACTCTCAGACGCTGAATGATTGTGCAAGATAACAAATCCTACCTGATCTTGGTAAATTACGACGACCTGAAAGCGCATAATAAGGCATTTAGATATCGGAACGTAATCTTGAGCAGAAGGTTATGAAGACCGAAGGGTCAATGACACGTACCTTGTGAATCAGTATGCTATACCTACGAAAAAATGGAACGAATGTCGTGTCAGAATAATGAAAATATTAGTCCTCACTGCTAGCGAACAAGATATCGTTCGTTCGTTTCAAAACTTTATTCGATTCATAAAATGGATCATAAAAGTACTGAACATACAAACCATCGTACCTCATATAAAAAAAAATACACAATTTACACAAATTTATAAAAGACATAATAAAAAAGGACCATTGTAAACATATATACAGGTTTTTTGGCCAGAAAACATTATATGCATTTTAATACTAGCCATAGCCCTTCCTAATCTTTAGCGAAACTCTAATAAAATTTAACATGGCACAGCAGGTTTCAACAGAGGATAATGAAGACAGGTAATCGTACCCTTCCTTATAAGTACAAGGTTGCTGCCCCTTCAGAATTGGTTTAATAAACCGAATTCTTGGCTCTTGATATAAGGAGCAAAAAAGGACCACATGTATGGTGCTTTGGCTAACCCTATTATTACATGGACAAGGGGGAAGCCTCTCACACCAACCCCCTTGTTTCGGAAAAGCAAGCAAAAAATGCAGAATATCCAATCTAAACCTTGTTAGTAAGAACCGCCATTGCACATTGAGAGTAAATGTTAAATAGAACTGAGGTTGGGGCTTACGAACATGAACATTAACATCATCCGAAGGTGGTGAATTCAGTAGTTTCCAATACATTGTCTTTATGACCGCCTTTTGGTTTCCCTCTATTTCTTCTGGGTTGTCATAAAAGGGACCCAAACCAATCTTATTTAACATATTGCAAACATAGGACAACCAAGGGATCTGTTTTGAATTTTCCAAGGCCATGCAATCCATAATGATGTCTTTAGTAAGTTGCAAGTCTTCAGATCGCCATATTTTGCCCCATAACAATAAAGGGTACAAACGAATCGTATCAGATACGCTGACCATTCCCATTTCTTTGTGGCAAAAGATGTTTGAGGAGCCTTTGGGGACTGATAAAACCCTTTTTATGAAATTATTTTCCACCACCTGTATCACAGTTGGTGTTTCAGTCCCCCAAACCCCTGCCCCGTAGGTGGCCACCGATAAACATTTAGATGTATAAAGGGTTTTGAGGTGCATAACATGTTTTTGGCCCAATTTACTACAAAAACGGAAGATGCCCTCTATTGCTCGGGTCACACTCTGGGCTCAAACCTTCATAAGTGGAGTCCAGCTTAGTTTGTTATTAAACAAATTACCTAGATAGTTGAAATTATCCACCTTTCCAATTGTGCGATTATTTACCACAAACTTCCTGATGTTTGAGTCTTTAGGACCACAACACATTACAAAAGATTTGGTGAAGTTTACCTTTAAGTCAAGGTCCAGCATGAAAGTATTAAAGGCATCTAAACATACTTGCATGCTATTTCCAGTTAGGGTCATTAAGACAGTATCGTCTGCGTAGGAAAGCATGGGGATACTTTTGCCCTTAATTTTTGGAAAATCGCAACCCTGGTCTAATAGGTACTTTTCTAGCCCGTTCGTGTATACCAAAAAAAGAAAAGGCGCCAAAATGCATCCTTGACGCACACCCTCAGTTGATGGAATTGATTTTGTCATTTCACCTCCAGGACCAAATCTAATTGCTACAGTTGTTGCTGCATGTAACCTACGAAGCAATGTGACCAGAGGTTCCTCGAAACCCATGTCATCCATCATCTGCCACAACTTATGTCTACAAACAGTGTCGAATGCGCTTGACAAGTCCATGAAGGCAAGATGTATTGCAGACTTTTTTGCCTTCATGTACTTGCCTATAATTAGTGCCAAATTCAGGCACTGCTCGACAGTCCCCTTTCCTCGCCTAAATCCATATTGGGAATCAACTATAAGACCTGTTGAGTCTGCCCAGCTTTCTAATCTGGCTAAGATAACCCTACCCAAGATTTTGAATGAGGCATCTATTAGGGATATGGGACGATAGCAACATGGGTCGCACCTATCACCCTTCTTGAAGATCGGCGCTACAATTGCCTCCTTCCAAGAACCAGGGATGCGACCGACCACAACAGCCCTAAATACATTCAGTAATAAGGGTGCCCACAAACTAACGTTATGTTTAAAAAGGTCCAAGGGGACTGCATCTGGGCCTGAAGCTTTTAATGATAAACCCTTCCCTAAAGCTTCCTCAATCTCTATTAGTGTAAGTGAAGAGCTGAGGGTCAAAGCCGAGGATGGTATCGCCAGATCCCCTGTGCTATCCGATCTTTCCATTATTGGAATAGAATTAGGATTAAAAATCTTACTAAAATGTAGTTCCCACTGATCAGCGGTGACCTGCATAACTATAGTTTCTTTATTGTCATTCTTAAAAAGGGGGCGGTTTAGGACCTCCCAAAAGAGCCTACTATCTTTTAGTTCTGCAGCCTTTTCTAGGTCTTCCCAAGCAGTGTTTTTTAGGTCCTGCTTTCTTTTTACAATAGCCTCCCTATAAGCCTTTCTGCTAGTTCTTACAAGTTCTCTATTTCTTGGTTTTTGGCGCAAGGCTAGTTTTAGGGATTGATGTGTGGCAGAACACACGGAATCAAACCATCTAAAGGCCTTTTGGCCACCCTTTCCCTTGGGTTTCCTAAGGTGCTTTGCTACATGCCCACACAGTTTCTCGAAACTCTCAATAACCTTGTGAGGGTCAGATACTGGGAGTAGACATGATTCCATTTCCATTTTGCAACTATCAAAGATATCTTCCTCCAATTTTATCGTATCTACCTTCCCCCATTTTAAACTAACACCCTGATTCTTGCTGTACTTGATTAACTGGTCCCAAGTCTTTGAAGATTCTTGTACTGGCAAGCACAATGACAACATAAGGGGATTATGATCACTTACGGGATTGGCCACCACCTCGAGCTTGTCAACATATTTAAGAAAGCTACTGGACACCAGGACAAAATCAATGGTGCTCATCTCTCCCCTTGTACCCTGGAAAGTTGGTATTTGCGGTATGTTAGGGGCTGTCCAGGGTTCCACCACACACAAGTCATTCAGGATAATAATATTGTTCAAGGCGTCCCCCTGGGGTGTGTGTTTGAAATGAGTCAAGGGCTGTGTATTTGAGTCCTCCAGACCACACACATTCGAACCTCCAAAACTGCACAACGAACAGTTAAAATCGCCAACCCAAATGACAGACGATGATGGATGCTCGCCTCGTGCTTTGCCCACTGCGTTCTCCAGACTTTGAATTATCGATGTGTCACGTCCATTAAAGATGTTGTGATACCAATTGACTAACAACACAGGTTCTGGGAAAAGATGCTCCAATAACAACAATTGATACCAATTTGTGTCCACTAGTTTCGAAGTTGTCAACTTCTGTAGTTTTATGGACAACGCTGTCATTATACCACCCTTTGCCGTCCCAGATGTCGATGGAACGGCCAAAACATTAAATGATTGAAAGCCCTCAATGTCACAGGCAGTCCTAGTCCAGGTCTCCTGTAGACACAGGATCCCCTGGGCTCCTACATAATCCAACCACGCATCATCCTCCAATCTGCCTATAAGTCCAGCAATATTCCAAGATATTAGAGACAGCCCCGGTTTCCCATGAGTGCTCCCCATAGTGTCTTTTGTACTTGAGTGGTCTTGCCCAGACAGTAGTGGGTAATTCTCACAACCCAAGACGGTATCTCCTCCATAAATAACATCATTCTCTGCATATGGGAGACCAGTACTCACAATATCACAATCACCAGTCACCACAGCTGAGTTATCATTGCGGGCTATCCCTATGTTTTTCCTCTTTCCCAAATCTAGCGTGGGTAGAGCGTTGCCCTCAGACCTAGCTGATGGTCAATCTACACCCTCCATACCCATTAATGGGTCAAAGCGGTTTCTCAATGGGATATTATTATTTGACATCCATCCTGGGTACTCCTCACCTTGATACCTTGGTCTTCGTGGGTTGTACGGGGCTTGTGTGAAATGACCCATACTCGGTGGTCCCATAAAGGGGCCATTTATCTCATGCCAAGGGCCACAATAATTTTGTATGCCTTGGTTCATAGGCAAGCTCTGTGCCCAACCCGAATGATTACTGCCGCGTGTTCTTTGCCCGCGGTGGTTGGGGTTTGAGATGGTATGATAAAGATTTGGGTAGAAGTATTCAAGTCCCACACACTGGATGTCCCCCATCCTACCAAATCTTGCTTTGCTGCAGATCATATCCTTCACCCAGATGTCTCTAAAATTAATCAGAATTCAGTCCCCCTCCAGATCTTTCTTGCTCGGCCCAACCCAGGGGACCCTTCGCACACTTAAAATTTTTGTAGCAGTGTCTTGGGAAAGGGGCCTGTTATTATTTAACCAAAATTTTGTTTTATTCAAAAGGTCCTCCATTTTCTCATATTTGTTCGCTGCAATTAATGGAACACCTGTCAAAATTGCCATGTAAGGGGCAGCATCAGGGGGTATAT
This sequence comes from Lissotriton helveticus, assembly GCF_964261635.1. NCBI lineage: Eukaryota > Metazoa > Chordata > Amphibia > Caudata > Salamandridae > Lissotriton > Lissotriton helveticus. The sequence goes on from NC_136063.1 coordinate 947,579,630, forward strand.
TTACATAGATCTGTTTACCAGGCAGGGGTGTTTTACTAGGGGCTAAGGGTTTGATAACTGGAGTTTCTCTCCCCTCAGTAGCATTTAACGGGACAGGGGAAACTGTGTTTACTGGTGATGCTACCGCCAAAGAGTTCTTTGGCTGGGATCCCACAGTAGACGCCAGCGTAGTTTTAGACAAAGTAGCTGGCACTATACGAGGGGTAATACCGTTAGAATCTGCAGATACTGCAGTTTTCGGTTGCTGAGCTTGTAGCTGACTTTTCGGGGGCCCCTTTTTTGCTGTAGTAATATTACCCCCAATAGCAGCGGGTTGTTTGCTATTGTCTACAAGACTCTCCAGTAAAAGGGTATTTTTAGATGTTAAGAACTCTAGTTGATCTAGTTTTAGGTTAATGATTTGGGTTCTTTCCACCAGGGGAGTCAACAGACTTTTTACCAGCTTCTCTAGACTGGCCATGAGATCCTTATTATTATTTTCACAGCAATGTATCCAATGGTCAAATTCCTTCGACATGGGACCCCCTTGTTTTGGAAATTTGGCAGCGCCTCTAACGGCAGAAATCTTAGCCGTTTTAGTTCTATTTCCATTAAGGTGTCCCCCACCTCTCTTACGTTTACATTGTTCTTGAGCATGAGATGGTGAAGGACTACACTGTGAGATGGCTGAATTTGGGATCTGATTTTTAACGTTCCTACTTGCATTCTCTTCTATTACACAATCCGCTATATTCTCCATCAATGTTGGCGGGGTATCCAATACTACTGCTGAAATGACGGGGGATTCTAGGTCACCAGTAATACTAATTTCAGGGGTGGTTGATGTAGCAATCCTTCCCAAGGAGGAGCGTCTCCCGGTAAGTAAGTCTAAGGATAGGCGTTTTTCTGTTAATGCAATTTCTGTATCTAAAATCCCCGTGGCCCTAATAATAAAATCGTCTAGGGTTCCTATAGCCTTACCACTGCTTGATTTCACCGTTACTTGTCTACTCTTCCCAGATCTCAGGGGCATCATGTACAATAAGTATATACAATGCAGGTCACAATAATCTGTAGAATGTCCACTTAAAATAGAATTAAATGTGGTACCAGGTTACACGAATGTCTAAAAATGTCTTAATAATCATGAGCAAGTCTTGAGTTCCAACCTGAAAGAGGGGTGGCCCGGCCCGTCCTTATACGGCCTTTGACGGCCTTAGACGGTCCCGCCCTTGTCCCGGGCTTCTCCCGGCGCTCTCCCGCGCGCTCTCCCGCTCAGCGGTAGCAAAGCACAGTAATGAAGAGAGAGGTGGGGCGGGGGGGCGGGGCAGGCAGGGAGAGCGACCCAGGTGTTGTGGGTTGACCTCACGCAGGGACTCCTGGAAGTTTGAGTCCCTGCGGGTCCGCTCGCAGCCCTGCACTTCCCTCAGTCAGCACAAGCGCCCGGCAGCAAAGCCCCTCCGGTCACAGGTCACAGGGCACCTCTCCCCGCCTCACGAAGCGGGACCCGCGAAGCGGGTCTGGCGAGAAGCTGACGAGGAGAGAAGAAAGCCAATGAAGAAGAAACGTCCCACACTGACAGCCGGACAGGCAAGAAATCCCCCGACGTGCAGAATCAAGGCAGGTTTTATTGCTTGGGCGGGGGGCGGGGCAGGCAGGGAGAGCGACCCAGGTGTTGTGGGTTGACCTCACGCAGGGACTCCTGGAAGTTTGAGTCCCTGCGGGTCCGCTCGCAGCCCTGCACTTCCCTCAGTCAGCACAAGCGCCCGGCAGCAAAGCCCCTCCGGTCACAGGTCACAGGGCACCTCTCCCCGCCTCACGAAGCGGGACCCGCGAAGCGGGTCCGGCGAGAAGCTGACGAGGAGAGAAGAAAGCCAATGCAAGAAGAAACGGCCCACACTGACAGCCGGACAGGCAAGATATCGGTATAATAAAATACCTGTATTTGATGCCGACGCTGTTCTAAATGGAATGTTCGTATCGAGGGAGTAAAGACTCTTACGGCGTCTTACTCATGTATGCTAATCTGTGGATAGCGCCTTGTGTAGACATAGACGATGGGCTTAGGCTTTAGGATCATATTGAAACGCGTAGTGTCCCGCAACGCCATTTTGTAATGTGCAATCTCTGAAATAGCCACCATCAGACATGGGCTTAACTATATTACTGCCATTATCCTTTGAAACATAACCAATCATGCGCTTTCTTGGCAGCAGCCATTGAAAGACCTTACTGTTAAACTCCTCCAAAATGTTTACTGCAGTATGAGATTGCTCCATGGCAAACATGGCTACTGTAGCATGTTTCCGATTAGCTTGAAAAATTGCGACACTGTCAACACCTGCAGCAATCTTTTCTCTAACCCCCGCAAAAGAGACCCAGTGTGCAGTGATGCTCATGTAATCAACGGCTTGGCAACTGGTCCACATGTCTGTTGTCAGGTGGATAGTGTGAACAGCACTCTTCTGCAAAGCTGCCCAAATCACGTCCAGCACATCTTGATGTAGTGCTGGAACCGCAACTCTGGCAAAATTGGACCGTCTAGGAACCTTCCATTTAGGGCAGACTGTTGCCACAAATTCTAGAAAACCCACCCCTTCCACGAAAGAAAAAGGAAGACGGTCCAGCGCTAACATTTTAGCCAGCATTGCATTATACAGACGTGCCGTTGGGTGGTTGCGTTCAAATGGCACCTCCGACCATAACATGCTTTTAATGGTGGTGTGGACCGTTTTCCTTTGTGATGATGATCCAGACTTCTTCAACCTAGTTAGGCTCATTGATGTACTTTTTTGCATTGGTTTCTCTACCAGACTCTTACTGTGCCACCTAGATGTTGCTGGGATAGAGGGTGTGGGCGCTACCACTGCATTGCTGCTGACAGGGGTACTGTGTGTACAAGAAAAAATGTCTCTCGCTTCTTCACCTCCCCCCTGCACGATCAGCTCCTCGTCATCAGATGCAATATCAATGTCTGCATTCAGATTTCTACTTTTGGCTTTCCGGATGTTACTGAGGTGCGCCTCCCACTGGATGCTGTGGTGTTTTTGGAGATGACCTCTATGGCCTCCGGTACCATAGTTGATACCAAGCTTACCCTGACTAACTACTTGTTTACAAATCGAACAAATAACGTGGTTTTCCGCCTTTTTGCTAATACTAAAGAAGTCCCAAACTGGGGAGTTCAGATTTCTGGTGGTGGTGGTGGAGGTGCCACTCTCAATGCCAGATGAAGTGGAGGATGGGCGTGGCGGAATTTGTCTCTGTAGTGCACGAAAGAAAAAGGGAGAAGGTCCAGCGCTAACATTTTAGCCAGCATTGCATTATACAGACGTGTCGTTGGGTGGTTGCGTTCGAATGGCGCCTCCGACCAAAACATGCTTTTAATGGTGGTCTGGACCGTTTTCATTTGTGATGATGATCCAGACTTCTTCAACCCAGTTAGGCTCATTGATGTACTTTTTCGCATTGGTGTCTCTACCAGACTCTTACTGTGCCACCTAGATGTTGCTGGGATAGAGGGTGTGGGCGCTACCACTGCAGTGCTGCTGCCAGGGGTACTGTGTGTACCAGAAAAAATGTCTCTCGCTTCTTCACCCCCCCTGCACGATCAGCTCCTCGTCATCAGATACAATATCAATGCCTGCATTCGGATTTCTACTTTTGGCTTTCCGGATGTTACTGATGTGCGCCTCCCACTGGATGCTGTGGTGTTTTTGGAGATGACCTCTCTGGCCTCCGGTACCATAGTTGATACCAAGCCTACCCCGACTAACTACTTGTTTACAAATCGAACAAATAACGTGGTTTTCCGCCTTTTTGCTAATACTAAAGAAGTCCCAAACTGGGGAGTTCAGATTTCTGGTGGTGGTGGTGGAGGTGCCACTTTCAATGCCAGATGAAGTGGAGGATGGGCATGGCGGAATTTGTCTCTGTTGTGCACTTACAGCACCACTACTTGAGGTAATGGAGGTCGAGCTGGATGGAGGTCCCTGCCGGCACTTCTGAAGAGAAAATATGGAAGCTGTAGGTCGTGTTGGTGTAGTAGTTACCTGTGTTGGTGGTGGTACCAGTGCCAAGCTGCCCACATCCTGCACAGCAGCATTTCGGGATAGGGTAAAAATGTCTGTCTGCTGCATGCCCGCTCGGGCAGGAGTGACGACTGTGATGAATGGGTCGTCATCGTCAGACTGTTCATCAGCAGCAGAATACACCACTTCTACTTCTTCTTCGTCATCATCACCCATAACTGAAAGCCTTGCGGGAACCTTCCTTTTACCTAGCTTTGTCGGCTCATGGCGTGCCTCCTACTCAGTCTGAATTGGTGGGTGCCAATCAAGATCTAGATCATCAGAAGGAGGGGGACTTGAAGAAGAAGTTGTACTAGCCCTCCTTGACCTTTTCCTTGCTGGGGATCTGGAAGACAATGGATCATCAGGAGTGGCTTGCTCAGCTGATACCTCCGCATGAATCTCGATTTCCTGATGTGCCCCTATTTCTGGAGGAACAAGTATTGTGGGCAGTTGTGCCTCTCCTTGCACCTCTCCTTGCGCCTCTACTTGTTGCACCTGTGGTTGTTGTTGCGGCTGTGGTTGAACACTCGTCAGATGAGTTACACCCTGCGTTGATTGGATGCTACTTTGCGATGAGTCAACGCCAACATCACTGGTCGATGGTGAAAGAGCAATTAAAGTGACTGCCTCTGTGGCACTCATGGGCTTGGGCCTAACTTGGCGTGGTGGCACTGAGACCAATGAAGCGGAGGTGCTGCTCCCAGCTTGGTCCCCAGCGGACACCGCTGCTGCAGGCGTATTTTTTTTTCCCTAAAAAGTGTCGGTCGGCCCACCAGTCTCCTTGGTAAGCGGCGCCACTTGCTTCTTCTGCTCCTTCTTACTGGCAGTGGCACTGGCAACTTTCTTGTTAGAGGAGCTACAGCCACCTTTCTTTGGGCCCATCTTCTTCAGATTTCAGAACAGCAGGACACAGTTGCATGAGTTGTAGAGTTGTCTGTGGCCACCACACGTGACGTCAACTTGTGTGCGCACATAGCGCAGCAGGACTTCTTCATGGCACTACAACAAGTAATGATGATGAGGATGATTCCTGGTTCTCAGTCTTTGTGCACCTAAAAGCAGAGAAGCCAAAGGAACATCAGTTAAATAAATGTTGCATATGTCTCGCTTCAAATTAATACTATTGCAACTAGGCATTTAATATTATTAACACAACACACCCAAAAACGGAAAGACCCAAAATAAAAAGTGCAATTCTAATCAAAAACGGATGTTTAAATCTTAAATTAATTGAAGAGAGACCACACAGAGAGAGTTGTTTCATGCACACATTCATAGCCCTAGGCCTACTGGCCCGCAAGCTTGCCGGCCAATGGCAAAAACTGCCTGGCCTCAATATGCCCCCCCCCCCCACATGGACAGGCCCTGGACCAGGCCCCAACAACACACAAAAAATCAAAATACACACAAAAATCACCCCAATCCAATGCCTTCCATGCCCTAAATAATGTTTTAATTCAAGAGACACCACAGAAAGACTTGGTCCATGCACCACTGAGTACCCCTGGGCATAATGGATGAAAGCAAGGCAGACTGGGTGCAGGCCTATGGCACAAAGCACACTGCCTGGCTTCAAAATGGCCCCTAGACCCCCACCCACATGGCCAGGCCCTGGACCAGGCATCAAAATGGCCCCACCCACATGGCCAGGCCCTGGACCAGGCATCAACAACACCCGAAAAATGGAAATACACACAAAAATCACCCCAATCCAATGCCATCCATGCCCTAAATGATGTTTAAATTCAAGAGACCCCACAGAAAGATTTGGTCCATGCACCACTGACTACCCCTGGGCCTACTGGCTAGTGTGGCTTTAACACACACCCCAAAAAAAAAAAAAAAACATCCACATATAACAGTGAGCTATTCAATTCCATGCCATCCATGCCGAAAATGATATTTAAGTTCAACAAAACTCACAGAAACAGTTGTATCATGCACCCATGACTAACCCTGGGGCTACTGAACACTGTGGCTACCCACAATATATATTTTTTAAAGTTGTGAAAAAGTTTATAAATTGTAGTTGCAACTGCAATGCCCCAAACAAACAACGCCAACTTACTTGTAAAATCTCAAATCCAAAAGCAATCCAAACAAAAAGTCCTCAAATACAAATATCCAGTAGCAGCCACAAAAAGTAATCCTTCCAGCTCCAGATTCAAATGAAAAGTGACCAGGACATGGACAAAGCACTGGGAGGAGCCTGCTGAACAGGAACAGGAAGTTGGAGACTCTGTGGTTCTTCCTTCCTACCACCCCTCCCGAAAATGGACTCCTTGCACAAAAAAGTGCAGCCAAATGTCAATCTGAGGTGTTATTCTGATCCAAATCATCATTTTCAGAAGGTTTATGCTGCCTGCGATAGTTTTCTTGTGCAGAATTGCATTTGTTGCGACCTTGGGAAAGCGAGCTGTCAGCTGCGCGTCGCATCTACGTATTTGCTATTGTACAGTTTAAAACACTTGAAATGGGGGTTAATTTGTGAGCGAGCTCATAGTAAATCTTACAGACACAGTCCTGACTGAAAACCAAATACAGGCTTGAATAAAGGCTTGGGATTCGTCCCAACTCCAACTTTGGATATCTTTAAACTATGTTGTGAACTGGCTGAATTCTGTGGGAAGCTAAAAATTGAAAGCTTTTTTTACAGGGAAAGAAGACTTTACACCAGAGAGTGACACCAACCTTAGTCGAAAATCAACTTTCAGTCCTCCAAATCACATGGTACCCATAGAAATACAAGCTTTTGAAGAAGCTATTATGAAAGAGTCAGAGGAAGTCCAGAAAACCATCAAGAAACCCTTTTTCAACATTACAAAATGTGAACAACAAGCTTTGGATCAACTCAGAAAGAATGAAAACATAATAATCAAACCCGCTGACAAGGGGGGAGGCATTGTCCTATTGGACAAGGAAGCATATAACAACCAGTGCCAACTTCTTCTCTCTGATAAGAAATTTTATAAAAAGATCACAGCCGATTCCACCATTAGGCTACAAAATACCATACAGGTGACGGTGGAAGAAGCAGATACAAATTTCTGGATCACAAAACAAAAGGCGGATTTTCTAATCGCACGGAAGCCAAAGACACCTTACTTCTATTCGTTACCAAAAACAGATCTCCACTGCCAGGACTTCCAATTGTTTCTAGAATAGGTTCTGTTCTTGAACCATAATCTCAATTTTCGGACCAGTTTCTCAAACCTTTGGTCCAAAAAACATCAACGTATCTAAAAGATACCAGAGACCTGCTGAATCAACTTATAGGTCTACTTTTTGAAGAAAATGAAATGTATTTGGTAGGCTTCGACATAGAGAGTTTCTATACAAGTGTCCCTCAACAAAATACTTTGAAGACTTTAGAGAATATCTTATTCTCCGAACAATTGCAATACAAAACACCAAGGCACTTTATCTTGGAATGTTGTAGACTAGCTTTAACTGAGAATTTTTTTTAATACAATGGATCGTTGTATATACAACGCCACGGAACATCCATGGGCAGCGCCTTTGCACCATCAGTAGCAGGCCTCTATGTGAGCAGTTTTGAGAACCATCACATACTGAATGACCATAATCCATTCTTTCCCAAGATACTGTTCTGGAAACGATATATAGATGATATTATCATTATTTGAAATGACACCATTGATATCCCCCAGAACTTTATCAATTGGATAAACACCAGAGATGAATGCTTAAAATTCCCCTTCATGGCTGACAAGAAAAGATTGGATTTCTTGGGTATCATTCTCTATATAGAGAACAACAGTATTCAGACAAAGACTTACTACAAGCCGACTGCCAATAATAGCTTATTATCCTACAAGAGTTTCCATCTGAGACCCTTAAGGGATAATCCTCCATATAGTCAATTGCTAGTCTCAATTGGAATTGTAGTAAATTACAAGACTATAAGCAACAAGCCAATGATCTGACAAAGAAATTGGTCAAAAGAGACTACCCAATGAAAAGCATACGCAAATGCCAGAAAAGAGCCAGATATCAACCAAGAGTCTGTCTCCTGAACACAACACCGAAGGAACCTACAGATAACCCGATCACATGTGTCACAACTTACAACACAGCAACAAATGCAATAAAGAAGATTATCAATATGAATTTGTTGGACCTGGCCCTTTTGGCAGGTTCACCCTGAAACATTTAGCTTTTTCCTAGCCTGTTTCTGGAACCTGGTGTTGGTAATTTTAGGCCTTGGCGCACTTTTTCACTGTGGTACAGTGTAAAGTGCGTGAGCTCTCTGTGTATGTATGGTGAGTGACCTGCCCTCCCATAGGAATGAATGGGGAATATGTATGCCCATGGTAGTTCCTGATGTGTGGGGAGTGCAGGGTCGAGTTTGATATGTGCGAACTCGTGAGATTGAATGCTGCGTAATGGTGTATGCGGCATGGTTGTGTCTAGTCTAGAAGTGCCACTTTTAGAAGTTGGCATATTTGTGTAGTCTGTGGCTGGAGTCTGATTGCTGGTGAGCCTGGCCCAGGAGTGCCTGGGCCTGCTTGTGGATTGACTGTCTGGTTTGAGGATGACAGGGGCTGGGGAGCCCCAGGAGGTTGTCTGAGTCAGCCCGTGGATGAAAGGCAGCATCTGCTGCCAAGGAAGTGGGAGGAGATAGCACCTGGGAGTGAATGAGGCTGTGCCTGCCTGCCACAATGCTGGCTCCACCTCCCCGCTGGGCGACTGTCACCTCTGTCCCTGATCCTGAAAGGAATTCCCTATAACCAGTTCTAGCTGGTTCTCACACTGCCTGCACAAAGACTTCAAAGACTTTTCTCTGTATAAGAAGGGGCTGTGTCCCCTTCCAAAATGTACTTGTTTCTAACTTGAGTCTGCCAGGGGCGTGCTGCTGCTTGGGCCCAGGCCCAGCCCCTGGACACCTGATGGACTTTCCCTGAGGACCTTTGCCTGTGGTCCCCTGCTGCAGACTTCTGGGAACTTTCTCTTGCTTTTGCCAAGGCTTGTTATAGCCTAAAGTGCCTGGAAGGACTTGGCTGCATCCCCTGAAGGACTTTTTTTGGACTTTGTGTTTCCTTCTAGAGCTTGGGAGCGCTGGGGTTTACTTATAGCGCTGGGTGCGCTTAAATTGTCTCCTAAGCGCTTGGTAGCGCTTTGATGCCCTTACGCGGCTGCCCACGCCGCATATTTGCTTTTTTTTATCATATTTAAAGGGAGCCTACCCCTCGATGTTGTCCGCAAACCTCTCCGTCCACAGCCTTGCCGTGGACGAAGCACCGAAGGGGCCGCGCTAGGATTGGCCCGCTGTTGGGGGCTCGTCCCGGTGGGCGCGCTGCCATTGGCTGGCCGGCCCGGGATTGCTTGGTGATGTTTCCCCGGGCCGCGCCGTGATTGGCTGCCGGCCCGGGGAAGGAGGAAGAATGATGGCGGCCGGTCTACAGGACTCCTGTGAGCGGAGGGAGCCCTGCAGCGAGAGGAGCGGCATGAGGAGAAGAGCGGAGGGGGCGCGAGGCACATTGCCGGTGCCTGCCCCCACCGCGAAGACAGAAGAGCCCCGCTGCCCAGCGAGCCGGTGAGTGTGAGCCGAAGGAGGGGGGGGTCTTCGGGGCACATTGCCGGTGCCCGCCCCTCCACTCCGGTGTGCAGAGCCTGTGGAGGTTGTTTCCGAGTCCCGAGCGGGGACTCCAACATTCCGGGCATTCTTGGTGTTAAAGAGCCCAGCGAGGCTCCAGGGCCCCACAGCTGTTGTAGATAGGCTCGAGGGGGCATATTTGATTCACGAGCCCAGCGAGGCTCGAGGGCCATTTTGTGTTTAGAGTCACGGAGGCTCTAGGGAGCATATTTGATTTACGAGCCCAGCGAGGCTCGAGGGCCATTTTGTGTTTAGAGCCACGGAGGCTCTAGGGGGCATATTTGATTTACCAGCCCAGTGAGGCTCGAGGGCCATTTGGTGTTTAGAGCCACGGAGGCTCTAGGGGGCACAGTTGTTTTCAGAGCCTGAGGGCTCCAAGGGCCTATTTGTTTTAGAGCCTGAGTGGCTCCAACGTTTGACTATGTGCAGTTTCAGAGACTGTGTGGCTCCAACGTTCTGCGCAGTGTTGTGGCAGAGCCTGTGTGGCTCCAACAGTTGGCGCAGTTCTGTTCAAGGGTCAGTGAGGACCCTGTCGCAGTTTGTTTCCCAGCTGCCCAGCAATTAGTGGGCAGCTGCACCATTTAGGTCTTGGGATGTTCCCAGGTGCCCAGCAAGTAGTGGGAACCTGTACCGTTTAGGCCCCTGACATTGAGACACAGGGCGTCCTAGCCCCAACAAGGTCAGTTGGCCTAGGGACTGCCACAGGTGGTGGCTTATGTAGGTTTTGCGCAATTGAGTGTTTTTTCCTTGCACCTCTGAATGTTTTAGGCATCATGTGGTTTTGCGCTATTGAGATATGTTCTGGCACCTCTGAATGTTTTTGATGCATCATGTGTCTTGTTATTACACCGCTGAATGCTTTAGGCATCATGTGTTTTCTTTCCTTGCACCTCTGAATGTGTTTTTATGCATCATGTGTTCTTCCTATGTTGCACCTCTGAATGTTGTGATGCATCATGTGTAATGTGTTCTTGCTGATACCCCTAAATGTATTTTATTCTTAGGTGGTTTTTCTTTTTAGTACAGGTGGTCCTAGTGAGGTCCTGGTCCCCTGCGTGACATTCTCCTAAGGTGGTTAGGGTTGCGTAGGTGGTACTTACCTGTTCCCAGTAGTTACTGGATGTGATTTATAACTGTTATTTTATATCCTTTTATTCTAATTTCTGACAGTATTACTATTTCTAAAAGTGTTGATTCTGACAGTCGCCCATATGGCCCTGTCTTGTAAATAATCCCTTATGAATATTGCCCGTGCCAGTTGGCACAATGTACATGTGTGATTTCTATCTGATGTGTTTTGACAATACAAAACTTTTTTTAATATAACCTTGTGTGGAGTTCCTTTTGTGGTGTGCCTAGGATGTTGTTGCTGTTGTGTGCGTGCGCAAATGCTTTACACATTGCCTCCGAGTTTAGCCTCACTGCTCGTGCCAAGCTACCAAGGGGGTGAGCAGGGGTTATCTTGGCGTGTGACTCCCTCGCCCTGACTAGAATGGTGGTTTCTGCCTGGCTTTGGCGTCAGCCTTAGCCTACCAGAAATAGCCAGTTCTAACAGAATTGGAAAATTGTCACTTCAGGCAGTCTAAAATGTCAAAAACCAAGATTTGCAAACAGAAGGACTAGAAATTTGAAGGACCTCTTCGTACACACACTTCCTGCACCCAAAATTGGAACAGAAAGTATCACCTCATCATGGAATATGTACCCAATCACAGGTCATTATCCTTGTGGATCTTGTGTAGTATGCAGATTAACTACTGCAACAAAACCTTACCTCTTACAGAGAACTTAATATGGACACAATGACATATTAATTGCAACTCGAAGCACATGATCTACATGATCACGTGCCCCTGTGGCCTTAGAAACATAGGGATGACCTGCCGAAAAATCAAGTTACGGATTAGAGAATATAAAATTAACATCAAGTGCAGGAAAGCTACAACAAAAATGAACAACCACTAAATTGATTCCAATCATACAACTGATGAACTATCTTGGGTAGTCATCGAGATGTTAAATAATAAGAACAATAATGCAGAACGAATACTGTTCAAAAAAGAACAACGCTGGGTTCATCGACTACAGAGTAACATCCAAGGACTAAATGATGATATACCGTGGCACCAGTTAAACTGACTCTCATCTAATCACCCTAGAGTTCCTTTTTAAGAAGCCAGAACAGAAATATGCAGCATGGAACTGGTAACTCAGCTTATATAGTAAACACTGCTGACACTTTCTTCGAGAATTGTAGAAGACTCATTTAATACACGAGTTTCTTAAAACTTCAGTCTAAATATGACACTTGAATTTTACACTTTATCTCACAGTATTATGAAGTTCAGGACTTACTGTCATGTAAAGATTACAAAAACACACCAAACAAGGATTATGATTATTTTCGCATTTGCAAACTTATAAGAACTAAGTGTCCATGAAATTATAATTTTCACAACTCATGACCCTATGTCATAAAATGGTCACTAGTACAGACTAAATAAGCGATATGATTATTCTTTGCCTTTTTTAAGAACTTTAAGAGCATCCAGCACATAATTTCTATAATTGTCATAACAACAATTCATACTATATATAAATAAAGGTCACAGTTCATATTTATGAACATAGATGTCAATTGCAGACAAATCATATATCACGTTCATACTCGCATGAAACCACACATTATCACAAATTCTTTTGTCTATTCCAATGTCTGTATTGAAACAAATGACGGCTCCAAGAGACCCGCGTAACCGGGGGCAGAGTGAGCACAAGCAGGAAATACCCGTAACTGCAGTTGAGGAAGCCACGCAAAAAGACCTTGTTCGCCAAGACTCAAGTAAGGTCTTTATTAACTGCTGTTTCTTTACTACAGAATACCAGGATATACTTGCCGGTCCCCCGTTGATGCCCCAGAGTGGGGTTTCAAGGAAAATGGGCATTCCTTAATAGGGCACTTAGCGCCACAAATACAAGGATGTGCCGAACATAAACATGTTTTTTCTAACAATACACTTCAAATTTTACATAGTCAGAACTTACCATTCAGAGAGAGAATATCAACCGCCAAGAACGCATTACATGCGTGTCGAATTAGAGTGTTTAATATTTCTCTAGTCAGAGCGTTCAAATATCTCCTAAGTCATTTCCTGAAATTTGTTGAACGCTACAAAAAGCCTTACTGTGTCTACCAGGTTAAGCAAGACCTGTGCGCCTCGTTACCCTATGCGCCATAGTTCCAGATAATGCCATGAAGTACATAATGCATAATTAAGCTAAATACACAATATAGTGAGATCAGTAATCTTGACCCCACTATCCTTTCATAGCCTGATAAGCATCGAGAAACTCGACAAAGATTTACACTTATTTTTTCTTTGTTGAGCTTACTAGTACAGGTATTACCTATTTTTTATTAGAGTGCAAAAAGAAAACCACTCATATACGCTGCACAAATAGTGCAAGCTCACACTTCTGGCCCTGAAGAAAGCTCCCTAGACCCAGTTGGGCAAAATGGGGCTGAAACATGTCGACCTCACCTATGGACTTTATTAGTGCGTAAGATCCAGTTACACTGTCTTAATACGCACACCCACAATTCTTTAACTTCATTGACACCCATTCCTCAACAAAAAATTGTACACAAATGATGCTTTTTAAGGAATTTTATTCTCACTTCAACTTGAGCACTTGCACTTTTAATAATTTTTTTGGTCTCTGGACACTGCTGCAACACCAGTGGTTTACCTCCAGGTGGAAGTTAGCATATCAAAAAATGAACCCCATGATGATGCTGCCATGCTACATATAGGCGGAGAATCAAGATATACCGCCTTTCCACCAACGAGCGTGTATGAGGGTTTTTATGGAAACCACCATGAAATAAAAACCCTGGTAACGTAGTTACAAGTGATCCATTCACCTCTCCTTTGATTTTTGTAATTTACTTGGATGCTGAATGGATCACCGCTTCTCTTCTCTCTCCCTCCCCCCCATAAGATTGTTCTAGGCCATAATCATGTTCAGGTTGTAAAGAATCAGCCCTGTCAAGTACTATGCATCAGGCGTTTGACTAACGCATTTCATTATGGTGGTCCGCATCACAGCACTGAAATGCTTTGCCATGCATTTAAGTGCCTCCTCAGCAAGCCGCTAATTACACCACACCACACTGACAGCAAAGCTCTTGGCAGGCAGCAGCGCATCTGAACAGGCTTGTGGGCTGCCTCAGTTGGCTACAATGTAAAATATTCACCCGACACCCCGACGCCCCTGCACAGCACATCTGATTCACTCAGGAAGTCTTCACAAGAGTTATTGCTTAATCGCTACTGTTGAGACAACCTTCCAGGACATACTATCTGGTAGAGCCACACCTATAGGCCGTGGATGGGTGTGGCATAGTTTAACTTTTGAAGCCAGTGCAGCCGAGAGCCCGGCACTGCTGCAGGTCCCACCGCCTTGTGCCACACAGCCGTACGGGGCCCAGCGGCGTAATGATAACGTGCAACCGACCCCTGATGGACTCATGCCTGCCACCAGAGATGTGACATTCAGCTACAGGGTTGAGTTTTCCGCCAGTCAGAATATATTTGTGAATAAAATATCAACATTTGTGAGGTATCAAAGGCTCTGCCTCAGTGGTATTATGGAATACAACATGTTAATGGACCCTAGGGCCCCAAAGCCTCACTTTGCCTTGCACCCAGAGGCTTGTCAATCCTGCGGTGCTGACACTCCATGCAGCGGATGCATATTGAATCTTCTTTTGTGCAGTGTTCTTGCCAGGTACTTCTACTTATGGTGCTTAGTTTTATTTGCTGCTGCATCCACAGTAGGCCCTGGTTGTGACTGCAGAAATATAGAAAAAAGGCAGCAGTGTTCTCATTTAAGTGAATGACCTTAAACCACATTAGACATGGCACGCACTTACTCACATGATGTCTGCTCTGACCGTACCCAATGTGTGGAAACAGCCATGCTATAGAGTCATAGGTCTCTGGGGACATCCCACCTTATTAATCCAATGCTGTCCCATTCAGGCATGCTTCATGCAACCAGAAAGTTTCATATCACAGAGCATGGCAGGATGGCTGAGGGAATAAATGCCTCCTACCCCATTTTTTCAGGAGGCTGTGACAAGACACGTGTCATTATTCAGCCTGTATTGTAAGTAAAGTTACAGCTCCTGTCTGCCAATCTATATCATGGTTATACATTTGTTTAACAGTATGACCAGATTACACTAGCACTAAGGGCCCCATTAGGATGGCGGGCGGGCTACAGTCCGCTCATCACCCTGCCATTGTTGGGACCGCCCACCAGGGGTGCAGCGTTCCTGCACCGCCAATTAGGATGTGACCACCACCCTGGTGGTTGCATCCCGCATTTCCACCATTGCAGCGGGTGCTGTTGTAAGCAGCACCTGCCGCAATGCCATAGAGGCATGCTGTGCATTGCCATGCACAACATGACAGGCACCATGCGGTGCCTGCCACCTTGTGCATGGCAATGAAGGAGGTACCTGTGTACCACAGGTACCCCCAAGTGCAGCCCCCACCCCCCCTGGGGCCACAATGGGCCCCACTGCAATTTACGCCTGCCCTTCGATGGCTGCATCACCCCCATGGAAAGGCCTATGGAAGGGCCTGAACCTCCAGGCATCATGATATGGATGACGGTGCCTTCCAAGCACCGCCACCATATCATGCCCCAGTTTCGCCCAGCTGGCTCCATGACGATTGCCGACCGGCGGAAAAGCGGCAGATAGACTTTCCGTCTGCTGTTGTACCACCACCATGGTAATATGGTGGGGGAAATGTGGTTGTGGCGGTGGGCGGATCGCCACAGCCGGCCGGTGGCGATCCGGCCCCCATCATAATCACCCCCTAAGTTAGTGCCCTTCCATTTCTGGTGCTTTTCAGAAGTTGTAAGATCTTCTTAGAGTTTCTCACTGCTCAATTGGGTGAAATTTCTAATATTTATATGTTTTCCTCGTCTTCATTGCTTGAGTTTGCTCGCAAGAAAGTGTCACTGATAGTCATTGAAATGTCACTCATAATTACTCTGAAATTATGGAAATATCCCACATAGCAATCTGAAACCTTGGCAGCTATGAAGAACATGTTGTTTGCTCATCAGAAGATGACAAAATGCATCCACCTAAAAGAAAATCATTATTGCCATGAAAAAAAATGAAGGTATGAAATTAAATTTTAATTTACTGCCTAAGATTCGACACTCACACACAGTTAGAGGAAGACAACGTTTGTTCCTACAATAAGTAATGCAATTCTACTTTATTAAAACCCGAATCAAAAGCCCACAACTTAAAAATCCAAAGGATCTCTCTTTCCTGCAATTTTTGAATTTGATCACCATACCTTCTATATTGCTTCACAAAGCTTATCACACAAAGCTTTTTACTAGACTCAGAATCTCTGAGATGCATGGACATTGGATATTTTTCATTTGAATTCGTAAATTCCCTTAAATATTGTTTCTACCTTTCTTTCACAGGACAAATTGTTGATCCGACATATCTTTTAAAAGCTGCTAATGTGATAAGACAAATACAAAATTAGGGGTTACAATTCAAGAATTCTGTTATTGGGCAACTTAATTTCTTTCACAGTCAAAAAAGCTAATTTGTAACCCATTGGTGGACTCTCAACAAATGCAATTGCCACAACAGTTAAAGAAGCAATAGTATCTTTCTTAGATAATACAATAGTCTTGCTTGGATATAAAGGGGTATATTTACAAGAATTGCAGCTAGTGAGAGAAAAGTGACAAAAGACCATTTAGCTGCAGAAAAATTCACATTAGTCAACCCATCGTCACTTTTCTGTCTCTAGAGGCAAAAATAGCCTATACCTCCACCTCCAATGATGAAAATAAAATAAAAACCATGGAATGCAGAATGGAGAAGCCATGCCAAGTTCATAATAGGTAAACAACACCACCAAACCCACCAACAGCCAGGATGACTAGCCAGAGTTCCAGGGCAAGAGGAAATGCAGATTCAGGGCTCCTTTTATGTAAAGAGGCCCACCGCTGGGTAAAACCAGTGATGCATCACTTTTCATAATGCCCTCCTTGAAAACCATGGCAGCCGATGCCTTAAAGCGTGCACAGTTCCCCTTTGTCTGAGACCCGGAGTGGGAGGCGGTGGCTGCTGCCGCCTGACGATGGAGGTTGGTCGTGTCGGGTCCAAGCCTTTCGGCCATGGCGGTAGACATTGAGACATCAGCAATCACCTTTACCTGGTGTTGAAGTCTGGCAGGTGCACGGAGACATGCTGCTGACCTGTATGGAAGAACGCCTGGTGCCCGTTGGAGCTTTGATCAGTAGAGGCACTCCTGCTCACCAACGTAGGGAGGTCTACATTTCAAAAAACACCATCACTACACCAGGGTGCACAGAGGAGATTGCCAATAGTGGGCCACACCCCTCTGCATCACAGGCCGGAAGATGTGGCGCTGACGGGATGTTGTGGATGGTGAGGCCACTGACCTTCACCGAACATGTGTGGCAGGAGCCTGAAACTTCATGCCTAAGGGGGCCCTGTTGCATCACGTGCATCAGGAGGTTCCCTAGTGGACTTTGCGGAGACTGCTGTACCAAGGCTTCTGAAATCCACGCGGCTGAGGCTCACAAATTCGGGGAGAGCGCAGTGAATGGAGCCCCGGTGTTGATGTCCAGGTGAGGAGAAAGGTGGGACGGGCAGCGGAGAAAGCCTGAGGGTTGTGATGGTCCCAGACCTAGCACCTGTGGGTGGCATACACTGTGCCCTGAGCAATCCCAGCATGGCAGAGGACCCACATCGCAGAGGATACCACACAAGACTGGTGGAGAACTCCACTAACTGGCTCAAGTGCTGAGATCGGCCATTAGTGGCAGTGGGTGCCAGGGGCAATGGGTCAGTTTGGCCCCAGGCCCTTGGGTATGCTGCTTGATCTGCCTTTACTAGTTGGGGAACACTTAATCTGGTTGCCGCTATTATATCAGAAGAGGCAACCAGGTGGTGCTACATTTCCTCGCCCCCTGTCAGTTTGCTTTTGGGTATACGGGGGACTATCCCTTAGTGAACTTTCTCCTCCCACAGTGCAGCACCATCTGGTAGCTGCTGCTGCTGTCTCCATCTGCTGCTGCTGGTTCCTCTGACCCGGAGGTCAGGTGTTCGAGGCCCTCCTCCACACACAGGCTCCTACCTGCTCCTCATCCCTGGTGGTCCATCACTTCCCTGCTGCTTGACTGCCCTCCTGTCCCTCTTTTTTGTTGTGTCTGTCCCTCTTACTGCTCTTCTCCATTGCTTTTCCACCTTTGGCTTTGTCCTTTTTATTTGCTATGTTTGGCTTTGTTTTTTCTGTGCTTTTCTTCAGTCCTTTTTGCCCTGTCCTATCCCTTGTTGCCGCTGCAATCCCCTATCACTCCGCTCCCTCCAGTGTCCTTTATCGCGTTTCCTGCCTCCAAGCTGTCCACCCCCTCTGCAGCACTACTTAATGGCTTCTGCTGTGCGGCCATGCACAGCTGGCATGCCACTGGTGTGCTGAAGGTACCCCAAAGGCAAGCCCATCTGTCTCCATCCTCACATGGACTGTGCCCAGCACCAGGGACCATGCTTCTTGGACACTTCACTGCTATGCCGCCAGCACCCTCCTCACCCTCAACCCTGGATACCACGCAGCCTGCCATCTATCATCACCAAAGCATACCCTTGAACCCTAAGACTACAAAAAACTGCAACCGCACATTCTGCCATATCAACACACCAGTGTCTCTCGCCACTCAGCCGACCAACAGCAAAAAGAACAATTGATGGACAGAATGCCAAACAAGGTCATACATTCACCCCAGTACAGAGACCAACAGAGCACCCGACCAGCTCAAGTGCTTTCTCCTCAACGTGTGTTCCCTCCACAAACATGCCACAGAAATCTGGGACCTCCTCCATGCCAAGTCTCCAGACATTGCCTTCTTCACAGAAACCTGAAACAACCTCTGCTCCGCATCAGAAATCGCTGTTGCATCCCCAGCAGCTACAAAATCACAGGAGGAGGCATTGCCTTGTCTACAAAAGTGCACTCCACCTAACCAAACACTTTAATTGAACAAGGGAGACCATGGAACACCTCTGCT
Source organism: Lissotriton helveticus (assembly GCF_964261635.1). Classification (NCBI taxonomy): domain Eukaryota; kingdom Metazoa; phylum Chordata; class Amphibia; order Caudata; family Salamandridae; genus Lissotriton; species Lissotriton helveticus. The sequence continues at coordinate 947,598,443 of NC_136063.1, forward strand.
TCCAGATCCAGATCCAGACCAACCCCATCAATACCATTATAGACCTCATCACACCCTAGGCTCTCCTATCCACTGACTACATCATATTTGGAGACCTCAACTTCCACCGGACAGTGACCAGAACAACATCTTCCTCCTGGAGAACCTCGCCAACATCGGACACAAGCAGCTAGTCACTGCACCAACCCATATAGCCAGACACATGCTCCACCCCATCTACTCTGCCAGTAGGAACTTCAGCTACAGCCACACCACGAACTGGACTGACCATCATTGCATACATCTCACCTTCAACACACTCACCGTACACCACTGCCAACACCCCCCCCCCTGTCGTTGCAACAAACTCGGCACATTTTCCACCACAAGATTAGGAAGATCTACAACAGCTTCAACATCCCAGATCCAGCCACCACACCCGCTACCAATGTCCACAACCAAGCTGCACCACAACAGACCATGCTCTGCTGGACCCTGCTCACAACAGAGGACACGCTCAAGACCATGAAGATCATCCACTCCGGTGCCCTGAAGGATCCCTGCCCGTATCATATCTTCCACAGAGCAGCCACTGTCATTGCCCCCAGCTTTGCCACGTCATCAACTGCTCCATTGAAATCGGCACCATCCCCGATGACTGGAAACAAGCTGAGATCAACCCTCTGCAGAAGAAGCCATCCTCAGACCTGACAGACCTCAAGAACCTCAGACCGATCTCACTCCTCCCAGCTAAGGTCATAGAGAAGGCCTTCAATGCCAAACTCTCTGAGTTCATCGAAGTGAATCACATCCTAGGCACCTCCCAATCCGGCTTCTGAAGCAACCACAGCACAGAGACTGCACTCCTCACCGCCACAGATGAGATACACTCCCTCCTCGACTGGGGCAAGACCACAGCCCTCATTCTATTAGACCGTTTGGCCTCCTTCGACACCATCTTCCAATGCACCCTAATCACAAGACTCCACAACGCCGGCATATGTGACAAGGCTTTGGACTGGATCCACTCCTTCCTCACCTGCCGAACCCAGTGAGTCAGACTACTGCTGTTCCTCTCAGAACCCACAGAGATAAGCTGTGGAGTACCCCAGGGTTCCTCCCTGAGCCCCACCCTCTCCAACATCTACACTTCCCCCCTCACAGCCATCGTCACAAGTCAGCACACAGAGAAAGAGGAAATACCCAGAATTGATAGATTTTGTGCAGGTAGCTGTCCCTTCCTGCACAACATCAATCAACTCTGCAACACGGTCACCTTGCATGATGGTGCAAGGGTGTCTGCGTTGGCACATGGCAGCCATTGTGCATCAACCAAGGGCAAAAATACAGGGGGCTTATTAATGAGCCCCTTACATCAGTTTACCGCTATGGGTGCGTCATTTTCTTGATGTACTTGCAGCGTGAATTTTGCACCACTTTGCACCATATTTACAAAGTGACACATATAAGCATATGCATGACCTTGAAAAGCCCTGTGCCGCATTATACCTTTGTCAGGTATACCTAATGCAGGGTGGGCATTGCCAAGCAACAAAGCCTCGTAGGAGTGGCGCAGTGAAATCTATCAGATTTCACTGCAACAATTCTAGGACACCATTGCATCAAAACCTTACATTTGACAGTTTTTCCACTGGTTTCAGCTGGTGATGGTGTACGTTGCAAATATGTTCCTCAATTATCAGTGATTAACTTAGTTCCTGAGAGAGGAACCCATTGACGGATCTGCACAAAACTTTCTATAACCACAGCGGACTAAACATGCAAATGTTTTCTAATTTGAATGTGTATTTGGCAAAGGAAGCAACTGTTGGGCATTTCATCCAATAGGATGATAGTCATCAATATCTGTGTAATGTTGCTGTAAGAGTTTTAACTCTGAGATGTATGGGTGGTGCACATTCATACCATTGATTTCAATTGCAATGTTTATGCTACCTTTCATAAGTTATTTGTTGCCAAATATATACCCATATTGCCCAGACAATTGCCGTGTGGGTGTTCTTCAAACTAAATCTAAGGTAAACAAAACTCTGTCAAACCATATTTTCTTAGAACAATATGTAGTAGAATTATCTTTGAGTGTAGGTAGAGTAGTGGAGAGTAGGTAGAATTTTACATGAGATAATTTTTACATTGGGTATGTTTGAGTAAAGCAGCAGAAATGAAGGGGCTAATTTATGGGATTTTGGCATAGTCCAGCGCGGCAAATCACTTTGTTGGGGTACATGAGCGTGTCACAGCAATATATATATGAATGGGTGCATTAATGTTCTGTGAGTCATAGTTGGCAAGAGCCATTAATATTAAATTGTGATTCGCAAAGATTTTCCATGAGTAGGGGGTGACCTAATCTTAAAGTACTCTTTGCATAATTGTGGCCTTCTCCTAGAATTCAAGAGTAAGCCCCTACTGCTACAAGAAATGTCCACAACAGAATCGTTGTGGATTGGGCACCCAAGAAGCCAGGATTACCACTTGCTCACTCCTTACTTATTTCTTGAGTTCAGGAGTAAGCCAGGGAACTACAAAATATGGTCCCAATTTGCAAAGATTGTGATTTGAGTTACTTTTATGGTCCTCTTCAATTCTGAGAGTAACCCAGGAATAAGCAAAGAGTACTCCAGGCTTACACCTAAAATTCATGGGTATACCAGGAGTCCAACAAAAGTAAGTGAGCTACTCAAACGCCCATTTTTTTCACGCAAGCACTACATCACTGCATAACCTTCATAAATGGACTTTGAGAGCCTGATTCATAAAGGTAAACTTACAATTAGTGTAATTTGTGGCTGTTTGCTATTCACCAAGGGCAGTCCTATTTTTTATGTGCGGAGACTCTGCAGTGCTAAAGATACTACTCGTAAAATATATATGTGAATAGCAAACAGTCTTAAACCTTCACAAAAATATAAAGTGTTTTTTTCTGAATCTGTCCCTCAGTGTGTATGCACGCTAAAGGGCATTTATGAGAGCTAGGCTTCTACAGTGAAGAAACTTTGTGATCCATCTGAAGTCTGCATATTGCATTCATTCAGCAGTCCAAACAAATAAACCTGTTAGCATCAAATTACTGCATTGATAAACCCCACACAATTAGCCTTTGGCAAACCAGCCACAAATTTTCCAAAATGACGGATTCAGATCTGACTATTGACAGGTGGACCAAATAAATCTGAGTGGCCTGCCATTGTGTAAGAGGTGCACAGCAAGTGCCACTTCATGGTGAAAAAATGTAATTACAAACCTATATGGTGGCTTGGTGGCTTGGCAGAATTATCATCACTTGCACAAGTCTTGGACCTGATTCATAAAGAACATGGAGGCAGAGTTACAAGCCCCATGCGCCGCCCGTGCATCACGTTGTGTGACGCACTGGTGGCGCAGCCTGCTAAGGGATATTTACAAGCACAGGTAAAGTCAACCTGCGTGACTTAACCTGCGCTTGTAAATTTCACCCCTGTTCACGCAACACTTTGCGTGTTAGGGGCAGGACATGGATGTTGCTGTGGGTGTTCCCACGCAACACCCATGTCCACTGATGCATTTCCAGATTTACGAGAAATCGTAAACCTGGAAATGCGTCAGTTTGCTGCGCCACCATAGGGGTGGCGTAGCCAAGCGAAACGAGGAGAAATGTTTTAATTTCTCCTCGTTTTTTCCTCTTTCAATGCGTGCTGCATTCTACAGCATGCATTGAAAGAGGAAAATTCCTGCAGTGATTGCTTTTGTGCAGGAAGGGGCCCCTTCCTTCACAAAAGCAATCTCCCCATGGCGCAGGCATCCTTGCACCATGGTGCAAGGGTGCCTACACCTGCGCATGGCAGCAGTTTCTGCGCCAGCGCAGTGGAGAGCCCAGGAATGCCACATATCATTGTAGATATGTCGCATTCCTGTGCTCTGAAAGTGCTGCAGCGTGGCGCAGCCAAAGGGCTTGAGGTGCCGCGCTGAGGTACTTTCTTGTAGATCTGCCCCCTGGTGTGTGAGTAAGCGTGACTCACACTTGTAGTACTCCTAATTGCCAGAAGTAAGACAGGTATACTTCTGACTTATTCCTGGAATTCAGGAGTACGAAATTACTACTAAAGGAACATCAAGATCAAATGTTCGTAAATCTGGTCCTTTTCCCAGTACTCAAGAAATCCACTGAAAAATCTTTTCGCAACAGGAGTTTTGACTCTGTACTAATGACCGATACGTCTATGTTAAAACATGTACAAATTCCCTGAAAAAAATGCACTGGATGTAATTTGTAATGCCAGTTGCGAAGTAATTTGTAAAGTTAGAAGTGCAGGTTGGGAGTGATGGGCTCTGTGCCTGCATAGCGAACCATAACAGACAAATCTAAACAGCTTAATCATTTCGATCAGATCCAAAATGTTCACAGAACTGATAATTATAAGGTTTTTTTTTTTTTTTACTTTCATTCACAGAAGTATGCGACTTTAGGACACAAATTTAATGTCTCTTAATAAAAACCTCTGTTTCAGTCAGTTTTCCTAATATGCACTAGATTCAAATTCAAAGCTCAGCTTTGTTTTAGATTCATCTCATTTACCACTGAAGACCACGCAGCACTGAGCTGCAATGGCTAAAGCACTCTGCTCAATCTGTTTTTTTTCTCTAAAACTTATGTCTGTTTCATGTAATACATGTATTTGGTTTTGAGTAATGGTAAACCGTTTCTTAAATTAGAAAAACAAACATGGAATTCTTAAGCAGATAAAATACAGCTTAAATACAACATGATTAAACCATATGTCTTGTACAATCATCTCTTAAGTACTATAAGTCTCTACAGATGTAGCGACGTCTTGAATTCTAAAGCACAAATGAATCTCATTGCTACTGCACTATATTAATATTTGTCAAAGTCGACTTAATTGAAAAGATTGCTTGGCAACGACTACAAAATGAAAGGATTTTGCACAACGCTGTTGTTTGACTTGGTCCATTTTTCCTTATATATTTCCAACATCTGTATATTCAGCAAGTTTATGTGTATACTAAGGGAACACTTTGTTAACTTAGATCAAATAGAAAAATACTTATGTGGTAGTTCCATCATCTTAAACTACTACATTTCCTTTAAATTGTTCTTGGCGCCTCTATGTTTATTGAAACAAACAAATGTAGTCCAACGTTTCAGCTTTGAAAGCAATGTATCCACTTATCATGTTAATAGGCATTTCTGCCTCCCAAATACTGTGCTGGAGAGTTTGCTCTAAAACAAAAATAAACAAATGATTACCTAATATTTTTGGGAAGATGCATTTTCATTAAATATCATACTCAAAAAGGAATTTCAGTGTGATGAAGATATATCTTAAGGCGCCGCCAGGGGTATAGTAGCATGCATGTAACCAAAATAAATGCAAAAAACAGTATTTGTTTAGAGGTCAAGAGAGATGATGAATGGAAATAGACAAATGCGCATTAAGAGAACAAACACTTCGAACATTTTATTTTATTTGACTTATTTTCATCAGAAATCTTGTTCTTCTGAGCTATAACCAGGGCCAGTAAAATTATGTGGCAGGGGAAATTCAAATTCATAACCAGGCAAAAAATGCAGCAGCCATAGAATCGCATCATTTGAGTGGCCCTGTTCATAACCTCTTTGGGGCGACATTGAGACAGATGAAAACATTTAATTCTTGCCCTCATTATGAGTTGCCCGGACAGGTATAACCAGAGAAGATACCCCTCCAGGCAATTACAAGTTTCTCAGTGTCTTATGGCCTTCAGTTATTGGGATCACTAACTCCAGACCTGATAAATCTTGGACCAGAGACACTGGACTGAAATGATTGGGCAGGAGCCTCATGTGGAGCTGAGAGAGTGATGGGCAGCTAGTATGCCCAGATCTGCACACAGCAGAATGGAGGAGCGGAAAAATAATTCTCAGAGCTGACGCTAAAGCCATGGTTTTCTCTCCCCACCCCTGCACCAAGGTCAAGAGAAAAGGCCCTCGACATTGGCATTGCATTTGATTTGCAAGTTATGATTAGCATAGCTGTTGTGTAAGTTATTTATTGTGGAGCTAACATTAATTTGTGAATTTCACTTGCTTTTCCATTTTAATTCATAACTACAACTGTGCTTGTAACTGTTATATATATATATATATATATATATATATATATATATATATATATATATATATATATATATATATATATATATAGATATTACCTACTGGCGGTCGCCAGTAGGTATATATAGTTAGGATTTTTTCTCTATGGGATTTTTGAAAATTCTATGTCTAATAACTTTGGCGTTTGTGGACGGAATTGGCTGAAATTTTCAGGAAAATGGCACATTTTGTTTCTGAGCAGCCCTTGAAAATTTGGGGGGGGTTCGTCAAGGGGGGGCCGAGAAAAAAGGGGGGTCCCAAAACGTGTTTTTAACATTGAGTTTTCCATAGGGCGGTTGGCCTCACTTTTAGCCCGAACGGCTGAATGGATTTGCACGAAACTTGGCAAAATTGTAGGGACTGGTAGCCCGATGTGCCTTTTGTAGGTCTCAATATATGTGCTCCAGTGGATTTTGAGAAATTAACGTTTAAAAAAAGATATATATCTGTAACAGCGGACCTGGCAGCGTCCCAGGACGCGTACTTTTCGCGCAACGGAGCTTTGTGAAGCGAAGCTGATTGGTTCTCCGGCGTCTGTCAACATTCCAAAAAGTCCGTAGCGGCCGCCATCTTGTCTCTCGGTAGGATCGAGAGACAAGAGGAGGTCAAAACAAAGGGGGAAATAACTATAAGGGGGCATAGTAGATCCTCGCTGACCCCCTAGGTTTGATGTGGAGGTTTTAAAAGGGCCCCGCGGGGCAAAAAAAAAAAATAATAATAATAATCGAACGGCTGAATGGATTTGCACGAAACTTGGCAAAATATTAGGGACTGGTAGCCCGATGTGCCTTTGCTAGGTCTCAATATATGTGCTCCAGTGGATTTTGAGAAATTAACGTTCAAAAAAAGATATATATCTGTAACAGCGCTCCGCTTCGCGTAACGGAGGTTTGCGAAGCTGATTGGTCATTCTGTCACTGGGCTATAGTTGGGCTACATCTGGCTGATATTTGGGCTACATTTGTTTTTTTGTGTGTCTGGCGGCCATCTTTGGGCTACATTGGGCTACATTGGGCTTCATTGGGCTACATTGGGCTACATTTGGGCTCCAACATATATATAGGCCAATGTAGCCCAATATATATTTTTCAAAGTTAATTTTCGTAAAAACCACTGGAGCATATATCTTGAGACATAGCAAAGGCACATCGGGCTACCAGTCCCTACAATTTTGCCAAGTTTCGTGGAAATCCATTCAGCCGTTCGAGCTAAAAGTGAGTCCAACCGCCCTATGGAAATGAAGGAAATGAATGGGTAATTTGTAATTAGCAAATAGCTAATCGCAAACTAGGAATGGTAAAGAATCGCTATTTATTCCTTAAAGTTCGCTATTTAGGAAATGCAAAAAACTTTGATGATACATATGGCGGTTCATCTCTAACAAGATAAGAAGCATAGGGATACATTTATGATGACTGGCGCATCACCAGGGATGTGTTAGTCATTCTGTGCCGCTGTTCCGTCACCTATGGTGTGCTGCATTTACAATGCGGCGCATCATGGGGCAAAAACAGCACAGATGCGTGATGTATCTGTGCCGTAAAGGTGGCGCATTGCTGGAGTTGTATCGCAAGTGTGATGAAGCTCCAGCAAGGGTCGGGGGTGCCCCTGTCGCAGGGTTTCTGTTCTCACACAGAACTGTGGACAGAGGATTGGAACCTCGGCGAATTAGGGTGTCCCAAAACTCACGTTAGTAATCAAAAACTCCTTAGTAAGCTAGGTACAGTGTCACATTGGATATAACAAACTCTCAATGTTTAGACAATCCAGAATATGAACTTATAGTACCTCAGGATACGTGGAACTCATGAACAGTCGGTCGTTATATATTTCTTAGAAACCAGAACATGGAGTTAAGAAGAACACATGTGTATTTGAAATGTTTATTTACTAATGCCGTCTTCTCAGGCGTAGTATCTTAGATAATACAAGTACACATATTATCAGTAGCAAAATTACCAGCATAGTTACTAGTACATAAAAAGCGAATGGTGATAGTATGTTAACATGCTGTAAATGAATAAGAGTTAGCAACACTTATAAGCAGCCGCGGGCCGTGGAGGGAGTTACGGTGAGGCAGGGAGGCGGGGAGGGGGAGAAGCAGGGTGGAGAATACAAGTACACATATTATCAGTAGCAAAATTACCAGCATAGTTACTAGTACATAAAAAGCGAATGGTGACAGTATGTTAACATGCTGTAAATGAATAAGAGTTAGCAACACTTATAAGCAGCCGCGGGCCGTGGAGGGAGTTACGGTGGGGCAGGGAGGCGGGGAGGGGGAGGGGCAAGGTAGAGAGGGCTCCACCCTGCTTCTCCCCCTCCCCGCCTCCCTGCCTCACCGTAACTCCCTCCACGGCCCGCGGCTGCTTATATCTCACCCTCCCTAATACACATATTATATTATTTGCTAAGAAGGTCTCTTTGTGTTGGTTTAGGGCGTGCCCATACTTTAGTGTCTTAGATTTGAAGGAATCACATCAGCATACACCACCTCTCTCTTCATGTGAACCGCATCAACTGTTGTGTATGTGTGTTCGGCAAAGCAATATAAAACCCGCCTCATGCCCAGAATTGGCAGAAGTTGCACTTATGTTATGAGTATGAAGTCGTGGAGATCAGACCTCATAACAATTCTGTATCGTGTTGTTCTTGAAACTTTAGCACTCGCTGTACAGATATAGTTTAACAAGCAAAGCAGATAGTAGAGCAATAACATATTATTCTCATGTAAACCACGATGAACTACTAGGTGGAAAGCTAAAGCAACAACTAAGTGTCGTGTGCAGAAGTTGCAAAAAAGGAAAAATGGCGTTTAAACCGGTAATGAGCCCATGCTAACTTAACACGGTGTAAAGATATCCAGGACCTAGATGACACCTCCCCATGATCCGGAAACGAACTGAATAAGATAATAGAAGTGCCATCTCATGAGAGCAGATTGCAAGTTTATATGTGGACGGTCCGCAAGGTAAAGCATTAAAAACTAGGAAAATTTAATGCTAAAGAAAAATAAAACAGCCAAGTACTTTATCGAGTCTTAAGCCAATAGGCAAGGTAAATAATAAAAACTTGACAAATAAGTCAATGAATTGTCAATGAAATGCTAGTACTCAGCATATCAAACATGAAAAAGGTCTATGACATAACTGTGTATGCAAAATAAGCTGCAACAGCCTCCAATAGGAAGTCACCGTCTTCATCCGAAAACAGTTCAGCCATCCAATTTAAAAGCGGAAAAGAACATACGTGCTCTCCCAGCACCGGATCCTCTATCACCATCAGAGGACAGCTCGGTGGGTTTTCAAGAAAGCTCTGTTCCAAGAAAGACTGTGCTGCCGCCAGTAAATTCCAGGGACCAAGTAGTCCATGCATCAATGCCACAGCCATAATCCTTTCGCCAGGACAAACCAACTCGTGAGTAATGATAGGAGTCATCAGCTGATTAAAGTCGACGTCAGGAGAAACCGGTCCGCAGAGACACAAATCAATGGCCCAATCAAAATCACAGGTCAGGCAGTGAAATACAGGCTGGACACAGGTGAAGTAGGAGAATCGAAAAGATAATCCATATGCCGTGCTTAATATCGCCAACGGCATTGTGCCATAATATTCTAGCATGCGATTGCGGAACAGTGTCAGCAGCTGCAGGGTGGGAGGTTGCATAGGAGGGACATCCATATTTAAAAATGTAAAAAAGCACAAGAGCGTCCGCTGGTAATGCAAGTAAAAATGCCAATCCACGAACCAGAGTGGAGAAAATAGAATGAAAGGAAGCAGGGATGACTCCAAAGATTTTCTCAAATGAAGTCACGAGACCACTGGTAACAACTTTAAAAAAGTGCGCCAGGGCCTTTGTGGAGGATGCGTTAAAGATAGTCGGAACCATCTTGCTGAAATTGAAAGGCAAATCTGAATTGAAAAGGGTCTGCACCTCTGTACGGGTGTTCGCTATGTGAAGCACGAAAGTTTCACAGGCCGAACTCAAGGCCACCTCTCTCTGAGACAAAAGAGCTCTTATTCTTGTGATGCCGTTGAAATCTGTCCCAAGGTTGGTATTTGTGGCCAGATTGAAAACTCCCTATGTTCATGTGTGGGAGGAAATAGAACATTTCTGCAGCAAATAACCCGTTCACTTACTGTTACGATAAAAGGAATACTTTTAATTAACTCAGAACAATCTTCATTATTGAGCATCAAATAACTACCATTTTCCAACAACTTGAACGTGGGGATGATAGCAGGAACTGGCGTGCCTTGCAACACGCAAGCCATATTTGGTCGGTGTTTGTTGCATGAACCGTGTAACTGTATGTGCCTACACATTAGTGAATGATCTGGCGTCTCAGTGCATTCCTCTCCATTCAGATAAACTTCTTGATCATCTTTGAAACATCTGTATGTGTATGGAAGCGACCAGACCTCATGAAGAAAAGCACTACCTAAAGGTTCATAACGACCTATTGGTATATATTTCATACAATTTGAAAACTTATATAAAGCAAAAGGCAGCGTTATTAAACCGTGGATAAGGCACGTTGCCAAAAAACCCGCAATCCTCTGCTGATGATGTCACTGAGCATGTCATGAATGATGTAATATGTGACATCATCAGCAGTGGATTACGGGTAATAGTATCTCTAGTTTACTCCCCTATAGCTGTCTTTCTTTTAACATAAGTGTCTGTTTCCTTCCCTTATACTTACTGTTTTTGGTTCGCTTCCGGTTCGCGTACCGGCGAGCGAACTGGGAAGCGAACTAAGAGAAATAGAGGTTGGCACAGTTCCAAATATTGTACCAATTTTTTAATAACGGGGAGGTAGTTCTGAAAAGAACTTTTTTTTTAATTGTTTTTGTTGTTTTATATTTTTTTATTATTTTTCGGAACATTTTTTTACTTTTTTTGAATTTTTCTGAACAGTTTTATATTTTTTGGGGTTTTTCTTGGAGGGGGCAATGAAAACGATTCATTGTAAAGGGCTCAACAGGAGCAACAAAACAAAAAAAGAAGTATTTATTATTTTGGGGGTTTTGTACAAACTTGCATATGATAGTCAATAGCTCTGTTGATCAGAGTGATGCTTCTTTCTCCGTAGGAAATGAATCCATCGCAAAATACGCAGATGTGTTTTACTTCACCAAATTTCATTTGTATATTTGGCACCATCTCCCTGCCCTCTGATCCCGTTACTTCCGGTACAACAGATCTTCTGGCCATAATAGGGAGATTATCTAGGTCGTTCCGAAACTGTGCAGCACTGTAGTTGTTAGGATGCCACCTAGCCATATGGCGATGCATTGTGTAGTTTCCGAAACTGTATTTTTTCTCGGTTCCTCTGGACAGTCTATCTTGACATATAAGGCAAGTTACGTATCTTGCATTTACTTTTTTCTGACCTTTGGGAATTTAAAAAAATTGCCAAATGAAGTTTTCTTTCCGGTGAGACGTCCTGGGCTGCTCAGGCAAAAACTGCCTCTCTTCGTGCTCGTCGTCCTGTTCCTCTTCTTCCTCTTCTTGTTGAATTATAACTTGAGCAGGTGGTCCACTCTCCCTTGGATGTGGTGGAGGTGGTGGGGAAGCACCAGCTGAAGCTACTAAAGAAGCCATTGCTCAGTGATCACAAAGGGTCTTTCTCTCACAATGATGAAAGTCAGAGTGAGGAAAGAAGGAGGGATTTTCATCATTTGGGAAAAACAAGAGTTCTCAACCAATCAAAAGTGTTCATTTTAGATTATATGACCTAGTCTTACATCATTAGGAAACCAAAAGTGAAATGAACCAATGAAAAGTGTTATTACCAAGTCACATGACTTGCTGTGTTTACGTTAAGCGCTTTGCAGGGCCTCCCGGTTTGCTTCCAGAAACCTGCGCTTTGCGACTCGCTTCGCGTACCAGTTCGCTAACGTAGCACGTCATATGACGTATCACGCGACAACGTGAAACGTCATGCGGACGGGAGGCGTCACGATGTTGTTTTCTAACGCGGCACTTGCGGTAAAGAAACGTTTACCGGCTCGCGGTCTATTTCGCGGCATCAAGGTCAGCTAACGGGAAGCTTCCCGATTCGCGAAGCGGGAACGAAGAAAAAAAAATATTTAAAAAAAAAATTATTCATAAACATATAAAATATATTTTTGGATTTAAAGAAGAATACATTTTACAGCTACAGATATTAGCTGTTAAAAAACCAATGAAATTCACAGAAAAAACCATAGGTTATAGACCATATATAGTTAGGAATTAGCATTTACAAAACCTTGAAAATTCACTGAAAAAACCATAGGTTATAGACCATATATAGTTAGGAATTAGCATCTAGAAAACCTTATTTTACTCACACAAAACCATTGAAATTCCATATATAGTTAGTTGCACTAACTATATATCGCGCACCCGCAATCCACTGCTGATGATGTCACATATTACATCATTCATGACATGGTCAGTGACATCACTGATGACATCACTGATGACATCTCAAATGACATCACTGATGACATCATCTAGTGTCTGTGTGTTTTTGTAAAGTTTAAATACGTTTTACATATTGAAGAATGAGTGGATGTATGGAAGACTGAGTGTGTGTGTGGCTGGCTGGGAGGTGTGTGACTCTGTGCATATCAATGTGTACTTGTATCAGTGATTGTATAAGAGAGTAAGTATGTGTTAGTATATGTGTGAAAAGTATGGTGTTCTGTGTTTAGCTATAGATGAGGAAATTGAAGTGTGATTGATTCTTCACAGGACTGACTAGGTGTATGAGTGCATATGATAGTGTTCTAATAATAACTGACTGTATGTATGAGTAATTGTATGGGTGAATGAGTGAATGTGTGTGTAGACGTACGAATCAGTGAGTGCGTATGTAGTAACTGGTATTGGTGTGTCATGATGTCATCAGTGATGTCATTTGAGATGTCATCAGTGATGTCATTTCAGATGTCATTAGTGATGTCATCAGTGATGTCACTGAAGTATGGTGTTCTGTGTTTAACTGTATAGATGAAGAAATGGAAGTGTGATTGATTCTTTACAGGACTGACTTGGTGTGTGAGTAACTCCATGGATGAGTGGCAGTGTGTGACTGTCTGCATAGGTGTATGAGTGCATATGATAGTGTTGTAATAATGAGTGACTGTATGTATGAGTGATTGTATGGGTGAATGAGTGAATGTGTGTGTAGACGTAGGAATCAGTGAGTGCGTATGTAGTAACTGGTATTGGTGTGTCATGATGTCATCAGTGATGTCATTTGAGATGTCATCAGTGATGTCATCAGTGATGTCATTTGAGATGTCATCAGTGATGTCATCAGTGATGTCACTGACCATGTCATGAATGATGTAATATGTGACATCATCAGCAGTGGATTGCGGGTGCGCGATATATAGTTAGTGCAACTAACTATATATGGAATTTCAATGGTTTTGTGTGAGTAAAATAAGGTTTTCTAAATGCTAATTCCTAACTATATATGGTCTATAACCTATGGTTTTTTCAGTGAATATATATATATATATATATATGATATGAATATAGGTGAAGTAGTAATATGAATTGACTTTAGTGCCATTTATATATATATTCGCTATATCGATGATCTCCTTGTAATATGGAAGGGCACCCAACAGGAAGAGCAGGACTTTATCAGCACCATCAATGAGAACACATTGAACCTATACTTCACAGCCACAGTCAGTACAGATTCAGTTAGCTTTCTAGATATGCAGGTGCATACAAACGACAACAGGATAGAAACAAAACTTTATCGCAAGGAGACAGCTGGCAACGCGACCCTACATGCCAGCAGCGCACATCTGAGACATTCAATGAACAGCATCCCCTGCGGGGAAATGCTGAGACTCAAAAGAGTGAACAGCGACCCAGCCACTCTCGATCAGGCTCAATTGGAAAGTAAGAGAAGATTCCTGGAAAGAGGATATTCATCTAAAACCATAGACAGTGCCATTGCTAAATCCATGACAATAGAATGCTCAGATTTGATTCAGGGCAAACACAAAAGAGTAATCACTGAGATAGAACAACAGGCCATCCCTTTGCCACCTAAACAACAAGAGTTTAGGATCATTATGGAATTTAGCAAGCAACACAAGGCAATATGCAACATAATCAAGCGCAATTGGCCCTTAGGTTTAGAAGAGCCTATTATAGGAACTTTATTGCCCAGCAGCATTTCAATCACCCACAGCAGAACACCATTGATGTGAGACAAACTGGTCAAAACGAGCCCAGAGATAATAGAAAGCTGTAGCTGGTTATCAACACATAAAGGGTTTTTTAAATGCAAAGTATGCAATGCATGTTAACAGGGGGTCAATACAACAACATACACCACCCCTTTTAGCCCCAAGAAACATAAGGTCCACAAACTTCTAACATGCAAAACGGAAATTGTAGTGTATGTCCTGGTATGTCCGTGTGGTTTACAATACATTGGGAGCACAAAACTCCAAGCCCACAAATGCATTTTACAGCATATGCGAGCCATTAACAACCAGGACAATACACACCTCGTTGCCAGACACTTCAGGGACTGTCACAACTCCAAAAGCGAGGATTCAAAATATTTCCTCTTAGACTCAGTACCTGCAAGTAGGAGAGGTGGCAACAGGGAGGAAAAAGTACATTTGTTAGAAACCAGATGTATTTTAGAAATAGATTTGAAACAGCCAGAGGGGATTAATGTTACTGATGATCTATGCGCCTGTATCTAATTGAGCACAGTAACAATGTAAGAAAGGAAATAGGTATCCCGCTGCTATAGGATCTAAATTATAAAACACAAAGAACGTTTTAACTTTTGTACTGGATATTTTGAGCTCTTTATATAATTATATACACCTATTTATATTTATGTATTTATAGATCTATAGAATTGGACTTTATCTATCAATTGTACGAAATAGCAACCTTTCCATTCTACTATTTCCATCAAAGACAAACAGGACACTTAGATGTATACTAATCGTGAGCTTAACCTACAACAAGCCAATAGACTTTGACAAATAATAATAGTCGATAGAACTGACCCACTATCTTGTAAGTAAAACTTTGAGGGTTCCCAGGGTATTTAAACCGTCATTACAAGCATAACCCAGTTGGTATAAAACTTTAATGCACAATATAAGATTGTCTCAATTTGAATAAGGGTAACATGAGGTTTAATCTTTGCTGACAAGCGGACAATGACTAATAGAGGTAAACATAGCCTTCCGCGCCAGCGCTCCGCACAGCGGCACAACTTTTTAATATCTATGCACATTTTGCACTAAGAGCTCTTTTTGACAGTCAGGACTATTTGTAAGTTTGGAAATGTTTGATGCAATAAGTTTGTATGTTATGAGTTACTGCAATGTGCACCTAGGTAAAAAACAATACAATGATATTTATATTGGTTCAAGACAGTAATTAAGGTAGCCACATGAGTATGTGCAATATGTATTCTTCTGAGGTACAGTATAATACAATTTACTGCATCTTTCACCTTTTAGAATCTCAGCATGAGCAATAAACTAAATTTTACATTTATGTATCTAATTTTTTACTCTTATTTGACATATGGTTTGCGTTTTTTTATAAACCTTGGACGGCTGCTGTCAATTTTACTACAATTGTATTTATGAAGTATTTTACCAATGTAGATTCTAATTTACCATTTACCTTGAGAAACTACAACCTACAAAATTTGTATTTCTTTTATTGCCATGACTGTTGCACTTTTGCGTAGTTCACGTAAAGCACATTGTCATTTAAAAAAAATACACCAACATTGTTATGTGATGAAGGCTCCATGAGAATCGAAACGGTTATGGGCAGCACCCAAATAAACAACTCAAAAAAACTGTATTTGTGGTCCGTGTCCGTGGTTTTGGAAAAATCCAGAGTACTGGCTGCAAGTGTAATATATATATATATATATATATATATCCAACCATAGCAGAGACCAACTTTGGAAGGAACACCGCGGAAAAGAATTGCAGCTCAAACTTGATTTATTGACAGCATGCCAGCAGAAAATATTTCACGAAGGCAGTCCTTCTTTCCATCTTGCCAGACGCGTTTCAAGAGATTCCTCCTTTCTTCAGTGGCTTTTAGGAATTGACGAGGGGAAAGCGTTTTTTGGCGCAAACTGATGATAAATAATCACTCCCGCCCCATTGGGCGTGGCCTCACGGCATTCTGGGTGATGTAGTGTGCACCATATGAAACCCCAGTGGGTGCATATTCCCAGGTCAAAAATGTCCTTAATTAATTTCAGCAAACATTCATGAAAGTCTCTGCCCCGCTTTGTTTGCTGCCAATAGAGCTGTAAACAGACTCCCATCTGCAAAGGAGCCAGTTTAAATCCGTCCTAGGAAAGGCAGCACTTGTAAATACCACCACGGACCTGCTGTGAGAGGCAGTGGGCGCCTTCCACGACCTGGGTCAAGCCGTTAATAAATCCAACCATAGCAGAGACCAACTTTGGAAGGAACACCGCGGAAAAGAATTGCAGCTCAAACTTGATTTATTGACAGCATGCCAGCAGAAAATATTTCACGAAGGCAGTCCTTCTTTCCATCTTGCCAGACGCGTTTCAAGAGATTCCTCCTTTCTTCAGTGGCTTTTAGGAATTGACGAGGGGAAAGCGTTTTTTGGCGCAAACTGATGATAAATAATCACTCCCGCCCCATTGGGCGTGGCCTCACGGCATTCTGGGTGATGTAGTGTGCACCATATGAAACCCCAGTGGGTGCATATTCCCAGGTCAAAAATGTCCTTAATTAATTTCAGCAAACATTCATGAAAGTCTCTGCCCCGCTTTGTTTGCTGCCAATAGAGCTGTAAACAGACTCCCATCTGCAAAGGAGCCAGTTTAAATCCGTCCTAGGAAAGGCAGCACTTGTAAATACCACCACGGACCTGCTGTGAGAGGCAGTGGGCGCCTTCCACGACCTGGGTCAAGCCGTTAATAAATCCAACCATAGCAGAGACCAACTTTGGAAGGAACACCGCGGAAAAGAATTGCAGCTCAAACTTGATTTATTGACAGCATGCCAGCAGAAAATATTTCACGAAGGCAGTCCTTCTTTCCATCTTGCCAGACGCGTTTCAAGAGATTCCTCCTTTCTTCAGTGGCTTTTAGGAATTGACGAGGGGAAAGCGTTTTTTGGCGCAAACTGATGATAAATAATCACTCCCGCCCCATTGGGCGTGGCCTCACGGCATTCTGGGTGATGTAGTGTGCACCATATGAAACCCCAGTGGGTGCATATTCCCAGGTCAAAAATGTCCTTAATTAATTTCAGCAAACATTCATGAAAGTCTCTGCCCCGCTTTGTTTGCTGCCAATAGAGCTGTAAACAGACTCCCATCTGCAAAGGAGCCAGTTTAAATCCGTCCTAGGAAAGGCAGCACTTGTAAATACCACCACGGACCTGCTGTGAGAGGCAGTGGGCGCCTTCCACGACCTGGGTCAAGCCGTTAATAAATCCAACCATAGCAGAGACCAACTTTGGAAGGAACACCGCGGAAAAGAATTGCAGCTCAAACTTGATTTATTGACAGCATGCCAGCAGAAAATATTTCACGAAGGCAGTCCTTCTTTCCATCTTGCCAGACGCGTTTCAAGAGATTCCTCCTTTCTTCAGTGGCTTTTAGGAATTGACGAGGGGAAAGCGTTTTTTGGCGCAAACTGATGATAAATAATCACTCCCGCCCCATTGGGCGTGGCCTCACGGCATTCTGGGTGATGTAGTGTGCACCATATGAAACCCCAGTGGGTGCATATTCCCAGGTCAAAAATGTCCTTAATTAATTTCAGCAAACATTCATGAAAGTCTCTGCCCCGCTTTGTTTGCTGCCAATAGAGCTGTAAACAGACTCCCATCTGCAAAGGAGCCAGTTTAAATCCGTCCTAGGAAAGGCAGCACTTGTAAATACCACCACGGACCTGCTGTGAGAGGCAGTGGGCGCCTTCCACGACCTGGGTCAAGCCGTTAATAAATCCAACCATAGCAGAGACCAACTTTGGAAGGAACACCGCGGAAAAGAATTGCAGCTCAAACTTGATTTATTGACAGCATGCCAGCAGAAAATATTTCACGAAGGCAGTCCTTCTTTCCATCTTGCCAGACACGTTTCAAGAGATTCCTCCTTTCTTCAGTGGCTTTTAGGAATTGACGAGGGGAAAGCGTTTTTTGGCGCAAACTGATGATAAATAATCACTCCCGCCCCATTGGGCGTGGCCTCACGGCATTCTGGGTGATGTAGTGTGCACCATATGAAACCCCAGTGGGTGCATATTCCCAGGTCAAAAATGTCCTTAATTATATATATATATATATATATATATATATATATATATATATATATATATATATATATATATATATATATATATTACCTACTGGCGGTCGCCAGTAGGTATATATAGTTAGGATTTTTTCTCTATGGGTTTTTTGAAAATTCTATGTCTAATAACTTTGGCGTTTGTGGACGGAATCGGCTGAAATTTTCAGGAAAATGGCACATTTTGTTTCTGAGCAGCCCTTGAAAATTTGGGGGGGGTTCGTCCAGTGGGGGCCGAGAAAAAAGGGGGGTCCCAAAACGTGTTTTTAACATTGAGTTTTCCATAGGGCGGTTGGCCTCACTTTTAGCCCGAACGGCTGAATGGATTTGCACGAAACTTGGCAAAATTGTAGGGACTGGTAGCCCGATGTGCCTTTTGTAGGTCTCAATATATGTGCTCCAGTGGATTTTGAGAAATTAACGTTTAAAAAAAGATATATATCTGTAACAGCGGACCGGTTAGCGCTCTGGTTCGCGGACTTTTCGCGCAACGGAGCTTTGTGAAGCGAAGCTGATTGGTTCTCCGGCGTCTGTCAACATTCCAAACAGTCCGTAGCGGCCGCCATCTTGTCTCTCGGTAGGATCGAGAGACAAGAGGAGGTCAAAACAAAGGGGGAAATAACTATAAGGGGGCATAGTAGATCCTCGCTGACCCCCTAGGTTTGATGTGGAGGTTTTAAAAGGGCCCCGCGGGGCAAAAAAAAATAATAAAAATAATAATTGAACGGCTGAATGGATTTGCACGAAACTTGGCAAAATATTAGGGACTGGTAGCCCGATGTGCCTTTGCTAGGTCTCAATATATGTGCTCCAGTGGATTTTGAGAAATTAACGTTCAAAAAAAGATATATATCTGTAACAGCGCTCCGCTTCGCGTAACGGAGGTTTGCGAAGCTGATTGGTCATTCTGTCACTGGGCTATAGTTGGGCTACATCTGGCTGATATTTGGGCTACATTTGTTTTTTTGTGTGTCTGGCGGCCATCTTTGGGCTACATTGGGCTACATTGGGCTTCATTGGGCTACATTCGGCTAATTAGCAAATAGCTCATCGCAAACTAGGAATGGTAAAGAATCGCTATTTATTCCTTAAAGTTCGCTATTTAGGAAATGCAAATAACTTTGATGATACATATGGCGGTTCATCTCTAACAAGATAAGAAGCATAGGGATAGATTTATGATGACTGGCGCATCACCAGGGATGTGTTAGTCATTCTGTGCCGCTGTTCCGTCACCTATGGTGTGCTGCATTTACAATGCAGCGCATCACGGGGCAAAAACAGCACAGATGCGTGATGTATCTGTGCCGTAAAGGTGGCGCATTGCTGGAGTTGTATCGCAAGTGTGATGAAGCTCCAGCAAGGGTCGGGGGTGCCCCTGTCGCAGGGTTTCTGTTCTCACACAGAACTGTGGACAGAGGATTGGAACCTCGGCGAATTAGGGTGTCCCAAAACTCACGTTAGTAATCAAAAACTATTTAGCAAGCTAGGTACAGTGTCACATTGGATATAACAAACTCTCAATGTTTAGACAATCCAGAATATGAACTTATAGTACCTCAGGATACGTGGAACTCATGAACAGTCGGTCGTTATATATTTCTTAGAAACCAGAACATGGAGTTAAGAAGAACACATGTGTATTTGAAATGTTTATTTACTAATGCCGTCTTCTCAGGCGTAGTACCTTAGATAATAAAAGTACACATATTATCAGTAGCAAAATTACCAGCATAGTTACTAGTACATAAAAAGTGAATGGTGATAGTATGTTAACATGCTGTAAATGAATAAGAGTTAGCAACACTTATAAGCAGCCGCGGGCCGTGGAGGGAGTTACGGTGAGGCAGGGAGGCGGGGAGGGGGAGAAGCAGGGTGGAGAATACAAGTACACATATTATCAGTAGCAAAATTACCAGCATAGTTACTAGTACATAAAAAGCGAATGGTGACAGTATGTTAACATGCTGTAAATGAATAAGAGTTAGCAACACTTATAAGCAGCCGCGGGCCGTGGAGGGAGTTACGGTGGGGCAGGGAGGCGGGGAGGGGGAGGGGCAAGGTAGAGAGGGCTCCACCCTGCTTCTCCCCCTCCCCGCCTCCCTGCCTCACCGTAACTCCCTCCACGGCCCGCGGCTGCTTATATCTCACCCTCCCTAATACACATATTATATTATTTGCTAAGAAGGTCTCTTTGTGTTGGTTTAGGGCGTGCCCATACTTTAGTGTCTTAGATTTGAAGGAATCACATCAGCATACACCAGCTCTCTCTTCATGTGAACCGCATCAACTGTTGTGTATGTGTGTTCGGCAAAGCAATATAAAACCCGCCTCATGCCCAGAATTGGCAGAAGTTGCACTTATGTTATGAGTATGAAGTCGTGGAGATCAGACCTCATAACAATTCTGTATCGTGTTGTTCTTGAAACTTTAGCACTCGCTGTACAGATATAGTTTAACAAGTAAAGCAGATAGTAGACCAATAACATATTATTCTCATGTAAACCACGATGAACTACTAGGTGGAAAGCTAAAGCAACAACTAAATGTCGTGTGCAGAAGTTGCAAAAAAGGAAAAATGGCGTTTAAACCGGTAATGAGCCCATGCTAACTTAACACGGTGTAAAGATATCCAGGACCTAGATGACACCTCCCCATGATCCGGAAACGAACTGAATAAGATAATAGAAGTGCCATCTCATGAGAGCAGATTGCAAGTTTATATGTGGACGGTCCGCAAGGTAAAGCATTAAAAACTAGGAAAATTCAATGCTAAAGAAAAATAAAACAGCCAAGTACTTTATCGAGTCTTAAGCCAATAGGCAAGGTAAATAATAAAAACTTGACAATTAAGTCAATGAATTGTCAATGAAATGCTAGTACTCAGCATATGAAACATGAAAAAGGTCTATGACATAACTGTGTATGCAAAATAAGCTGCAACAGCCTCCAACAGGAAGTCACCGTCTTCATCCGAAAACAGTTCAGCCATCCAATTTAAAAGCGGAAAAGAACATACGTGCTCTCCCAGCACCGGATCCTCTATCACCATCAGAGGACAGCTCGGTGGGTTTTCAAGAAAGCTGTGTTCCAAGAAAGACTGTGCTGCCGCCAGTAAATTCCAGGGACCAAGTAGTCCATGCATCAATGCCACAGCCATAATCCTTTCGCCAGGACAAACCAACTCGTGAGTAATGATAGGAGTCATCAGCTGATTAAAGTCGACGTCAGGAGAAACCGGTCCGCAGAGACACAAATCAATGGCCCAATCGAAATCACAGGTCAGGCAGTGAAATACAGGCTGGACACAGGTGAAGTAGGAGAACCGAAAAGATAATCCATATGCCGTGCTTAATATCGCCAACGGCATTGTGCCATAATATTCTAGCATGCGATTGCGGAACAGTGTCAGCAGCTGCAGGGTCGGAGGTTGCATAGGAGGGACATCCATATTTAAAAATGTAAAAAAGCACAAGAGCGTCCGCTGGTAATGCAAGTAAAAATGCAATCCACGAACCAGAGTGGAGAAAATGGAATGAAAGGGAGCAGGGATGACTCCAAAGATTTTCTCAAATGAAGTCACGAGACCACTGGTAACAACTTTAAAAAAGTGTGCCAGGGATTTTGTGGAGGATGCGTTAAAGATAGTCGGAAACATGTTGCTGAAATTGAAAGGCAAACCTGTGTACGGGTGTTCGCTATGTGAAGTACGAAAGTTTCACGGGCCGAACTCAAGGCCACCTCTCTCTGAGACAAAAGAGCTCTTATTCTTGTCATGCCGTTGAAACGTGTCCCAAGGTTGGTATTTGTGGCCAGATTGAAAACTCCCTATGTTCATGTGTGGGAGGAAATAGAACATTTCTGCAGCAAATAACCCGTTCACTTACTGTTACGATAAAAGGAATACTTTTAATTAACTCAGAACAATCTTCATTATTGAGCATCAAATAACTACCATTTTCCAACAACTTGAACGTGGGGATGATAGCAGGAACTGGCGTGCCTTGCAACACGCAAGCCATATTTGGTCGGTGTTTGTTGCATGAATCGTGTAACTGTATGTGCCTACACATTAGTGAATGATCTGGCGTCTCAGTGCATTCCTCTCCATTCAGATAAACTTCTTGATCATCTTTGAAACATCTGTATGTGTATGGAAGCGACCAGACCTCATGAACAAAAGCACTACCTAAAGGTTCATAAAGACCTATTGGTATATATTTCATACAATTTGAAAACTTATATAAAGCAAAAGGCAGCGTTATTAAACCGTGGATAAGGCATGTTGCCAAAAAACCCGCAATCCTCTGCTGATGATGTCACTGAGCATGTCATGAATGATGTAATATGTGACATCATCAGTAGTGGATTATGGGTAATAGTATCTCTAGTTTACTCCCCTATAGCTGTCTTTCTTTTAACATAAGTGTGTGTTTCCTTCCCTTATACTTACTGTTTTTGGTTCGCTTCCAGTTCGCGTACCAGCGAGCGAACTAGGAAGCGAACTAAGAGAAATAGAGGTTGGCACAGTTCCAAATATTGTACCAATTTTTTAATAACGGGGAGGTAGTTCTGAAAAGAACTTTTTTTTTATTTTTCTGAACATTTTTTTAATGTTTTTGAATTTTTCGGAACAGTTTTATATTTTTTTGGGTTTTTCTTGGAGGGGGCAATGAAAACGATTCATTGTAAAGGGCTCAACAGGAGCAACAAAACAAAAAAAAGAAGTATTTATTATTTTGGGCGTTTCGGACAAACTTGCATATGATAGTCAATAGCTCTGTTGATCAGAGTGATGCTTCTTTCTCCGTAGGAAATGAATCCATCGCAAAATACGCAGGTGTGTTTTACTTCACCAAATCTCATTTGTATATTTGGCACCATCTCCCTGCCCTCTGGTCCCGTTACTTCCGGTACAACAGATCTTCTGGCCATAATAGGGAGATTATCTAGGTCGTTCCGAAACTGTGCAGCACTGTAGTTGTTAGGATGCCACCTAGTCATATGGCGATGCATTGTGTAGTTTCCGAAACTGTATTTTTTGTCGGTCCCTCTGGACAGTCTATCTTGACATATAAGGCAAGTTACGTATCTTGCATTTACTTTTTTCTGACCTTTGGGAATTTTAAAAAATTGCCAAATGAAGTTTTCTTTCCGGTGAGACGTCTTGGGCTGCTCAGGCAAAAACTGCCTCTCTTCGTGCTCGTCCTCCTGTTCCTCTTCTTCTTCTTCTTGTTGAATTACAACTTGAGCAGGTGGTCCACTCTTCCTTGGATGTGGTGGAGGTGGTGGGGAAGCACCAGCTGAAGCTACTAAAGAAGCCATTGCTCAGTGATCACAAAGGGTCTTTCTCTCACAATGATGAAAGTCAGAGTGAGGAAAGAAGGAGGGATTTTCATCATTTGGGAAAAACAAGAGTTCTCAACCAATCAAAAGTGTTCATTTTAGATTATATGACCTAGTCTTACATCATTAGGAAACCAAAAGTGAAATGAACCAATGAAAAGTGTTATTACCAAGTCACATGACTTGCTGTGTTTACGTTAAGCGCTTTGCAGGGCCTCCCGGTTTGCTTCCAGAAACCTGCGCTTTGGCACTCGCTTCGCGTACCAGTTCGCTAACGTAGCACGTCATATGACGTATCACGCGACAACGTGGAACGTCATGCGGACGGGAGGCGTCACGATGTTGTTTTCTAACGCGGCACTTGCGGTAAAGAAACGTTTACCGGCTCGCGGTCTATTTCGCGGCATCAAGGTCAGCTAACGGGAAGCTTCCCGATTCGCGAAGCGGGAACGAAGAAAAAAAAATATTTAAAAAAAAAATTATTCATAAACATATAAAATATATTTTTGGATTTAAAGAAGAATACATTTTACAGCTACAGATATTAGCTGTTAAAAAACCAATGAAATTCACAGAAAAAACCATAGGTTATAGACCATATATAGTTAGGAATTAGCATTTACAAAACCTTGAAAATTCACTGAAAAAACCATAGGTTATAGACCATATATAGTTAGGAATTAGCATTTAGAAAACCTTATTTTACTCACACAAAACCATTGAAATTCCATATATAGTTAGTTGCACTAACTATATATCGCGCACCCGCAATCCACTGCTGATGATGTCACATATTACATCATTCATGACATGGTCAGTGACATCACTGATGACATCACTGATGACATCTCAAATGACATCACTGATGACAACATCCAGTGACTGTATGTTTCTGTAAAGTTAAAATATGTCTTAGATATTGAAGAATGAGTGGATGTATAAGTGTCTGGATGAAGGATTTAGTAGGTGCGTGACTGACTGTATGAGTGAGTGATTAAATGTGTCTCACTGAATGCATGGGTTAGTGACTAAACTGTCTTAATTTGTGCATCATTATGTCTGTTGTGATGTAAACTGCTGCATGTGTTGATCATTAGCTATACGAGAGGCTATATGTGTTATTAATTGGTTGCCCAAGTATTTCTATGGGAGATTGAGTTTGTGTGGGGGTGGCTGGGAGGTGTGTGACTCTGTGCATAGATGTGTGAGCAGTTGATTCACTAGGTGTATGAGTTCAAGAGTGCATGTGGAAAAAGCTACATGGGCGGTTGACTGTGTGCATGAGTGTATTGATGAGTGAATGGATATCTCAATGCTACATGTCATAGTAAGTACATATGTAAAACACAGTACATGTGAGAGTTGGCATATATAAATAACTGTGCATGAGAGCCACTGAATGTGTGAGTGGCTGTATGGATCATTGTGAACTTGTATCAGGGATTGTATAAGAGAGTAACTATGTGTTAGTATATGTTTGAATAAGTAAGGTGTGTATAACTGTATAGTTGAGGAAATGGAGGTGAGATTGTTTCTTTGCATGACTGACTAGGTGTGTGAGTAACTCCATGGATGAGTGACAGTGTGTGAGTGTCTGTATACACTGAGTGTATCTAAGGTTATATTAGAGTCTGAAGAGGTTTATCGTATTAGCACAAGAATGATGTCAAATGAGATGTCATCAGTGATGTCATCAGTGATGTCATTTGAGATGTCATCAGTGATGTCATCAGTGATGTCACTGACCATGTCATGAATGATGTAATATGTGACATCATCAGCAGTGGATTGCGGGTGCGCGATATATAGTTAGTGCAACTAACTATATATGGAATTTCAATGGTTTTGTGTGAGTAAAATAAGGTTTTCTAAATGCTAATTCCTAACTATATATGGTCTATAACCTATGGTTTTTTCAGTGAATTTTCAAGGTTTTGTAAATGCTAATTCCTAACTATATATGGTCTATAACCTATGGTTTTTTCTGTGAATATATATATATATATATATATTTAAATGTCCTTAATTATATATATATATATATATATATATATATATATATATATATATATATATATATATATATATATATATATATATATATATATATATATATATATATATATATATATTTATAAATATCAAGTGCTTTTAAAGAACTGGTAAGAGTGACTGTCCATACCTGAATAAAGCTTCGTGTTGGGGAGAAGCTGTCTTGTGTCCAAGTGCAGCTCGCTTTCTGGACATCCCCACAGAGCTTCATGTTAACCTTTTCGATGCTCATGACGGCTCCCAGCCGTCATGAGTCACGGTGGGCATGTGCTGATGACGGCCGGGAGCTGTCATGACCACGCCCACGATTGGAATGTTCAGCACTGCGGCGGAATTCACGCCGCAGCGATGAGGTTAATAGCCGCTGTCCTGCCACTGAGCTTGCACCACCCAAGGAACAGGGGGCCACGGAGCACTGGATACACAAGGCTCACGAAGTGTGACACAAGATTGGATTGAGGACAATTGCCCTGCACCAGGGCTCATGTGAGAGCCTTGAATTGGCATCAAATTAGAGCTCGACATAACCTCCGCCAACTTCTCAAGTGCAGGACACCTATCTTCAGCCACCCTGGAAAACTTCCTTCCTCTCAATACCACCACATTACAATCCATTATGCACCAGGTGAAATCTGTCTCCCCCCTAGACCCTGCACCCCCACGTGCCCTGCTGCCAGCTATTGGCAACATTCTTCCCACCACACCCGACCTGCTCAATGCCTCCATCACCTCTTGCATTGTCCCTCCCCTCTGGAAGCGCACCATGGTTAAGGCCCTCTTGAAAAAACCTAACCTAGACCAAGATAACTCCAGTAATTATTGGCCAATCTCCCTGTTACCATGGCTGAGCAAGATCCTGGAGAAATATGTCAACTCGTTACAGGTAGAGTTCCTGGAGAACAATCATTTGCTCGGTCTCTCCCAGGCAGGATTCCGTCCCATGCATGGGACCAAACCCATACTTCTCACAGTAACTAAGGAGGGCAGAAAGATCCTTGATCAAGGAGGCTCTGCAGCAATCATCCTCCTTGACTTAAGTGCCGCATTCGACACTGTAAATCAAGACATACTAATACACCGACTTAACAACTTAGGAGTTTCAGGAAATGCCATCACCTGGTTTAAATCCTTCTTGGCAGATCGTTCCTTCCAGGTTTTTGAGGACAAAATCACTTCCCCTAGCAAGTCATTCAGCAGCCTTGTGTCTCAGGGCTCCTCCCTGAGCCCCACACTATTTAACCTATATATGAGCCTCCTAGCTGAGATTGTCCGTCCTTTTGGCATAAAAATCATCACTTATGCCGACGACACTCAGCTAGTGGTGGCCCTTAACCAGCCAAATACCTCCACTAACTACCTGAGTGGATGCCTGGAGGAGGTGGGACAAAACTGAGCTCATGCTCTTAGGTAAAACCCCCAAGCTCAATATGAACTCATTGGGGCCCATCTGCCTTGGTCCCGCCCCAGCGCCAAAGGACACAATCAAGAGCCTGGGCATCTGGCTGGACAACTCTCTCAACTTTAACCATCAAGCAGCTAAACTCTCAGCCACCTGCTATGGTCTACTTAGGCTACTTCGAAAAATTCTTCCCCTACTTCCATTCCAGGTGAAGCAGATCATGGTCCAGGGTCTCATTCTATCGTGCCTGGACTTTGGGAGCGCCCTCTATCTGGGGGCCCCTCAATCCACCTTGCGCAAACTCCAGGTTATACAAAATTGCGCAGCCCGAACACTCCTTCAGATCCCCCGTCGACTCTCAATCTATCCTGGATTAAAGAGCCTCCATTGGCTCCCAGTTAGGGAAAGAATTTAATTCAAGGCCTTGTGCATTGCCCATAGGGCCTTCTGGAAGATGGGCCCTGACATTAACAAATCACTGATTACCCCCTACCACCTGAATAGACAGCTTATATCAGCATCTTCCTTCCTCGCCCTAGTGCCCAGGATGAAAATTACTCGATGTGCTGGACGCTCCTTTGCTTATGACTCGGCCAAACTCTGGAACTCTCTCCCCCTCCTTCTGTGGGCAGAGCCCAATCTGCTCCCATTCCATAAGCTTTTAAAAACTCTGCTCTTCAACAAACCTGTATAGTTCCTAACTATACAAATTGCAAATTGTCCAGAACTCTGCTGCACATGCTATTTTTGGCTTCAATCGGAGAGGCAGTGCCAGCCATCTTCTTAACACCCTGCACTGGCTCCCAATCAGAAAGCGCATTGTATTCAAGGCATTGACGATGGCTTTTAAGGCACTTCATGGCACAGGTGCCATGTACATCCGGAAACGGGTGATGTTTTACCAGCCATCAAGAGCACTTAGGTCTTCCACTCTGGCCTTGGCCGCTGTACCAGCGATTCGGCGTACCCGATGCGGCGGACGCTCTTTCAAACGCCTGGCTCCTCAGTTATGGAACGCTCTGCCTCTGTCTCTTAGGACCAATGATAATCTTTTGGCTTTTAGGAAGGATCTTAAAACTCTGTTCTTTGTTCAGTAGGTGTTCTTTTGCTCCCTGTCTTCCTGTACCGCCGAGGGTTTTAAGCGCCGGGACACTCCACGGAGTAGCTGAGCGCTATATAAATCTCTCCTTAACATAACATAACATATTCCTGCACACGTTTGTCTGCAGCGCTAGGACGCTTTAGGGTAGCTATCGCGCTTAACAAATGGTCTTTTCATTCCATTCATTTCGTTTCAGCGCATCCATCCAGGATAAAAATTACGCATTATAGCTCCCAGAAAGCAACACACTTCTCGTATCGAGTGACCAATCAATGGTGTGCGATATCGTTGAAAAGGAAGCTGTGGGTGTGCATGGGCTCTTGGACCTTGAAAAAGAGATCCTCTCAAAACGCGTCGGGTGCAGTCAAGTGCTTTTAAAGAACTGGTGAGAGTGACTGTCCATACCTGAATAAAGCTTTGTATAAGTAAGAAGCTGTCTTGTGTCTGAGTGCAGCTCGCGTTCGGGACATCCCCACAGAGCTTCATGTTATTAGCGGCTGTCCTGGCGCTGAGCTTGCAAAACCCAAGGAACCATGAGACCACGGAGCACTGGATACACAAGGCTCATGAAGTGGGACACAAGATTGGATTGAGGACAATTCCCCTGCACCGGGGCTCATGTGAGAGCCTTGAATTGGCATCAAATTGGAGCGCACCCATCAAAGATAAAAATGATGCACTACAGCTCCCAAAAAGCAACGCACTTCTCATATCGAGTGACCAATCAATGGCGTGCGATATCGCTGAAAAGGAAGCTGTGGGCGCGCATGCGCTCTTGGACCGCATCACCCTTGAAAAAGAGATCCTCTCGAAACGCGTCGGGTCCAGTCAAGTGCTTTTAAAGAACTGGTGAGAGTGACTGTCCATACCTGACTAAAGCTTCGTGTTGGGGAGAAGCTGTCTGGTGTCCAAGTGCAGCTCACTTTCTGGACATCACCACAACTTCATATATATATATATATATATATATATATATATATATATATATATATATATATATATATATATATATATATATATATATATATATATATATATATATATATTCACTGAAAAAACCATAGGTTATAGACCATATATAGTTAGGAATTAGCATTTACAAAACCTTGAAAATTCACTGAAAAAACCATAGGTTATAGACCATATAGAGTTAGGAATTAGCATTTACAAAACCTTCTTTTACTCACACAAAACCATTGAAATTCCATATATAGTTAGTTGCACTAACTATATATCGCGCACCCGCAATCCACTGCTGATGATGTCACATATTACATCATTCATGACATGGTCAGTGACATCACTGATGACATCACTGATGACATCTCAAATGACATCACTGATGACATCATCTAGTGTCTGTGTGTTTTTGTAAAGTTTAAATACGTTTTACATATTGAAGAATGAGTGGATGTATGGAAGACTGAGTGTGTGTGTGGCTGGCTTAGAGGTGTGTGACTCTGTGCATATCAATGTGTACTTGTATCAGTGATTGTATAAGAGAGTAAGTATGTGTTAGTATATGTGTGAAAAGTATGGTGTTCTGTGTTTAACTATAGATGAGGAAATCGAAGTGTGATTGATTCTTCACAGGACTGACTAGGTGTATGAGTGCATATGATAGTGTTGTAATAATGAGTGACTGTATGTATGAGTGATTGTATGGGTGAATGAGTGAATGTGTGTGTAGACGTAGGAATCAGTGAGTGCGTATGTAGTAACTGGTATTGGTGTGTCATGATGTCATCAGTGATGTCATTTGAGATGTCATCAGTGATGTCATTTGAGATGTCATCAGTGATGTCATCAGTGATGTCACTGAAGTATGGTGTTCTGTGTTTAACTGTATAGATGAGGAAATGGAAGTGTGATTGATTCTTTACAGGACTGACTTGGTGTGTGAATAACTCCATGGATGAGTGGCAATGTGTGACTGTCTGCATAGGTGTATGAGTGCATATGATAGTGTTGTAATAATGAGTGACTGTATGTATGAGTGATTGTATGGGTGAATGAGTGAATGTGTGTGTAGACGTAGGAATCAGTGAGTGCGTATGTAGTAACTGGTATTGGTGTATCATGATGTCATCAGTGATGTCATTTGAGATGTCATCAGTGATGTCATCAGTGATGTCATTTGAGATGTCATCAGTGATGTCATCAGTGATGTCACTGACCATGTCATGAATGATGTAATATGTGACATCATCAGCAGTGGATTGCGGGTGCGCGATATATAGTTAGTGCAACTAACTATATATGGAATTTCAATGGTTTTGTGTGAGTAAAAGAAGGTTTTCTAAATGCTAATTCCTAACTATATATGGTCTATAACCTATGGTTTTTTCAGTGAATTTTCAAGGTTTTGTAAATGCTAATTCCTAACTATATATGGTCTATAACCTATGGTTTTTTCAGTGAATTTCATTGGTTTTTTAACAGCTAATATCTGTAGCTGTAAAATGTATTCTTCTTTAAATCCAAAAATATATTTTATATGTTTATTAATAAAAAAAAAATTTAATATTTTTTTTTCTTCGTTCCCGCTTCGCGAATCGGGAAGCTTCCCGTTAGCTGACCTTGATGCCGCGAAATAGACCGCGAGCCGGTAAACGTTCCTTTACCGCAACTGCCGCGTTAGAAAACAACATCGTGACGCCTCCCGTCCGCATGACGTTTCGCGTTGTCGCGTGATACGTCATATGACGTGCTACGTTAGCGAACTGGTACGCTTACCGAGGCGCAAAGCGCAGGTTTCTGGAAGCAAACCGGGAGGCGGTGCAAAGCGCGTAACGTAAACACAGCAGGTCATGTGACTTGGTAATAACACTTTTCATTGGTTCATTTCACTTTTGGTTTCCTAATGATGTAAGACTAGGTCATATAATCTAAAATGAACACTTTTCATTGGTTGAGAACTATTGTTTTTCCCAAATGATGAAAATCCCTCCTTCTTTCCTCACTCTGACTTTCATCATTATGAGAGAAAGACCCTTTGTTACCAGTGAGCAATGGCTTCTTTAGTAGCTTCAGCTGGTGCTTCCCCACCACCTCCACCACATCCAAGGAAGAGAGGACCACCTGCTGAAGTTATAATTCAGCAAGAAGAGGAAGAAGAGGAAGAGGAGGAAGAGCAGGAACAGAGGCAGTTTTTGCCTGAGGAGCCCAGGACGTCTCACCGGAAAGAAAACTTCATTTGGCAATTTTTTTAAATTCCCAAAGGTCAGAAAAAAGTAAATGCAAGATACGTAACTTGCCTTATATGTCAAGATAGACTGTCCAGAGGGACCGACAAAAAATACAGTTTCGGAAACTACACAATGCATCGCCATATGACTAGGTGGCATCCTAACAACTACAGTGCTGCACAGTTTCGTAACGACCTAGATAATCTCCCTATTATGGCCAGAAGATCTGTTGTACCGGAAGTAACGGGACCAGAGGGCAGGGAGATGGTGCCAAATATACAAATGAGATTTGGTGAAGTAAAACAAGTCTGCGTACATTGCAGTGGATTCATTTGCTACAGAGAAAGTAGCATCACTCTGATCAACAGAGCTATTGACTATCATATGCAAGTTTGTACGAAACGCCCCAAATAATAAATTCTTTTTTTTTTGTTGCTCCTGTTGAGCCCTTTACAATGAATCGTTTTCGTTGCCCCCTCCGAAAAAAAAACAAAAAAAATATAAAACTGTTCAGAAAAATTCAAAAAAAGTAAAAAAATGTTCAGAAAAATAATAAAAAAAAATATAAAACAACAAAAACAATAAAAAAAAAGTTCTTTTCAGAACTACCTCCCCGTTATTAAAAAATTGGTACAATATTTGGAACTGTGCCAACCTCTATTTCTCTTAGTTCGCTTCCCAGTTCGCTCGCCGGTACGCGAACCGGAAGCGAACCAAAATTTTTTTTTTTTTAAAAAAGAACAGTAAGTATAAGGGAAGGAAACAGACAGTTATGTTAAAAGAAAGACAGTTATAGGGGAGTAAACTAGAGATACTATTACCCGTAATCCACTGCTGATGATGTCACATATTACATCATTCATGACATGCTCAGTGACATCATCAGCAGAGGATTGCGGGTAACAGTATCCCTAGTTTATTCCCTATAGCTGTCTTTCTTTTAACATAACTGTCTGTTTCCTTCCCTTATACTTACTGTTCTTTTTAAAAAAAATTTTTTAGATCAGTCAGAAACAGTGAAAGTAATGAAATATAAAAGACTACGTAGAATATGAGCACTGTATGCAACAACTTTGACACTTACAGAAGCCTCACCTTCTCCATGCCTCCTACACAGTTCTACATGTACATCATAAATGCAAACAGAACAGAATTAATTATACATGTTAAATGGTTTATTTTTGCTGTTCTCAGAATGTATCAAATTTCACTAAAACAGTGACTTGAAGGTATTCATCATATAACAGCGGGGAAAAAAAAACACAATCAAAATGATTGTGTTTAAAAAACCCATACAACATAACAAATCAGAATTCAGAACTCCTTAAAGTTAACTTACTTTCCATGACGGCCAAGGATGTCCTATGAACAGCTTACACTCTGTTGTGCTGTTATTACTTTCAACCCGCCACTTTCTGAAAGAAAACCTCCATCGTTTTGAAAAACATGTTACATACAATAAATGACTTCTCGCTCTCTACCACACGTTTCCACAAGGCCAAATCGTGTCTGAGCCATTTATAACTCTTAGAATTCTTTTAAGCCAATCCCGTCATGTTGTATTTCCGCAACTTTCACAATTAAAATGTTGAAGATCATTTTCACAATCCTGGACTAGTAATATCTTCCCCTTCTTGCTCAATCATGTTCTACATTTCCTATCACACTGATACTGCTTACTATGAAGCAGACTTATACTACCTTTATGACTAGTACAATTATTTAATTCTCTACATCACTTTTAATCACAAAGCAATGTAAAACAGTAGACAGCATTGCAGACTTACATTCCCTCTACTCCATGTTTTGATTGTCTGCTTCAATTAGCTTATAAAAAGAAACAGTTTTTCTGAACTCATTCAAAGTGCACGTATTTCTCCATGACGTCCAGTGTTATGGTAAGAAGTTATGTCTCTGTACTACACTTATCCTCAAGGCCAAATCGTGTAGGAGCCATTAGAACTTCTTGAAATTCCTCAGAGCACATCCCGAGATTCTTTCCCTAAAATTTTGGTTTTAAAAACACCAGGTAAGAGTTTTTAAGGTCATACGGCAATTTTTTTGTGAAAATTAAAACAGAATCATTGCAGAATGACCAGCCATTTCTACACTTTAAATAAGCTGTGTAATGTCCTGATGTTATTGAAGGACCATCATGATATATAATTGCTACAGTTACAAAAGTCCTTCCTGATATTGACAACTGTGAAGCCACAAAATTTTTAATTAAAGTTGTCAATTTTGTTCCATCAGGCCTACATCGTTGGAACATTAAAATGACATACTGGCCATATGTTCGTATAAATAATGTGGACATCATTTCAGATTTACATTGGCTACACTCCATGTTGTGATCAGCTGCTTTTACTAGCTTATTAAAAGAGACTGATTTACTGTCTGGCAAAGTTAAATATATAAATCTTTCTGAGTCTACACTAGTAGTACTTGATACCCTACAGTTCTCGCAGTCATGCTGCCATTGATAAGAAAGCCCAAACAGGTGATCTACATCTACACCTTCATCATGCAATACATCAAGCATATACATTAAAAACTCCTGACAATCTTGCTGACTATTTTGAGAGAATTGTGTTTGGCCTGAACATCTGTCTAACAGATTTCGAATTTCAGACACACTTTCTATGTTTGTTCTATCAGTGCTACATTTCTCTAACACAGAATTTAACAAACTGCAAAATCTTTGATCAGAATTGACCACAATCTCTTCTTTTACATTTTCTAGAGAAAACAAAACATTAACCACTACATTAGCATAGCAGTTGACACCAGAACTGTTTTCAAATTGAAAACCAACAACATCTTCAACAGAATCCTTTTTGTTTCTGCTTATAATTTCAGGTTCATCGACTTTTCGTCTTTTTGCTACAACCTTCCCAGTATTGGTCACATTTCTTCGTTTCCGGCCTACCACACGTTTCTCAAACAAAGGATACTGAGGCAAATGTGGCGCATACTCTCTTCTTAACCTATTGTATTCCTTAACACAATCTAGATCCGCACAAATGTTTGTGACATCACACTCAATCAAGTACAATCCCGATAAAGTTCTAACTCGTGACAATGCCACATATGCCATACCCTCCTTGAACACAGAACTGCCAATATTCACCAATGCACAGTCTACACTTAAACCTTGCGATTTATGGATTGTCACCGCATATGCCAAGCAAACAGGAAACTGCTTACGACGAACATATAAGTCTTTTACAAGCAAAAATCTAGCAGAACAACGACCAATTAGCTGTACTTCCTCAATGCCATCAAATTTAATTTTTAAAAATTCAATTCCATCTCTATTTCTGTATTTCACAAAATCAACAACATTACCCATTGATCCATTTACCAGACCTCTTTCAACATGTAAATTCCTTCTTAAAATTATACGGCAGTTCAAGCACACATTCAGAGTCTTTTCAAAACCTGCAGTTTTAGATATACTCTTCTCTAATGAATCCAATTTTGTTTTCAGATTCTCGGACAAAATAATTGTTGATCCCATATGCTCTACTCTGTCAATAGCTTCCAGTTTCACAATTTCTTGCTTTTCTAAATGCAACATTTTGTTGTTGAATTTGGCACATTCTGCAAGAGTTGGCATCAAACATATTCCAGATTTTTTCTCAGTAATTTTCTGAAAAATATTCTCAGGCACAACATCTTCGTCTGGATATAAATTTGTCAGTAATCGTGCATGTAAAGCTTCTTTCCCATGCTCGGTCACTTTTCCAATTCTAACATCTTGTAGAATAGTCTTGTAAACTTCATCCTTTGCCTGACGCATATTTTCATGCAGTTCAGCATAATTGAAGTTTAACCATATATTGACGTTGCCAATGCTCCCTAAGCACTTCCTGGTATCTTCATGCGTGAGCATTTTGAACACAGGTTGCCCTTTCACTGGTGTCAGCTGCAGAAGATCTCCGAAAACAATGATGTGTTTGCCACCAAATAACACATCATACTCTGTTTTGAGAACTTCTTGCATTCTCAAATGCACAAAGGCAAGCATGACATTGGAAACCATGCTTACTTCGTCAATGATAAGAAGTTTCATTTTCCTCAAGACTCTTGAAACTTCAAAACAAGCATCTCCAGATAGCTTGTGATATTCTAATTTGTTGTCATGCTCCTCTGGCAGCATCAGTAAACGATGTAAAGTAATCCCTTTAATGTTATGTGCTGCCAGTCCAGTTGGAGCGGTGACAACACAAGACAGCGATGACTCTGTCCTTTCCTGCAAATAACATGAAATTGCTTTAATAAGGAAACTTTTTCCAGTTCCCACTTCTCCACTCACGTACAGTCGGACAGGCTTCAACGACGTACATGAGCACTCTTTCTTGTCATGACTTAATCCATGATCAATTTGCATGGTAAGTTCGTCATATATTTTCCTCTGCTCAACGTTGAGTTGTCTTTCCAACTCTTCTAAGTTAACCGCATCCTCCTGAGCATGTGCCATGGCTCTTTCCACTTCATTCATAGCAGTGGCAGCTTCATTTTCGATAAGAGGTCCTCCTAGTGGATCCTGACTCAATGAAGCAGAACTCTGACTGTCCTGAGAACTGTCTCTGGCAATCTCGGCTGCAATCGTTGCTTCCTGCTCAATTTCCACATTCAACATTTCTACATATTTGGGAAAAGCAGGACATTCTATGGTCTCCTTGGCAGCATTGAATGAGTCTTCGTAACAAAGGAAATCTCCAAGCAGTTCCTCTTCTGCACGCCAAGGCTTAAAAAGTTGCAAAAGTGCTAAATAGAAAAACTCCTTTTTTTCAGGAGATTCGCCACTCAATTTTCGATGGTTTATCAAGTGGCATTTTCTTTGCTTGACCAGACATCCCTCACTTCCTATTACAGCATACACTCCTGTCTCAGTATCTTCTTTGATGTTCCTCTTGAATATGTAATTTTGCAGAACCTCATACAGACAAACATTCTCGAGGTGACTGCTTCGATTTGGATAATATGTATCCAACATGTTGGTCTTCAAAATGTCGGTACTGTTTGGCTCCTTTTCCGCCAAATACTCAATTTCCCGCACAGGTTTGAGAACTCGATTACGCGTTGCAGCAAGACCAACACTCGCCCAAACGATACTCCTGGACTTGGCATAGAGACTTGCTGAAGACAACCGGTCAGAACATTCGTAAGCTCCGATTTCTCGATGCGACAACATCTTCAGACTGAAACTGTACAACTTCTTGCTGAGGCTCTTTTCATGGGAAATGTCCTCCCACATATCCTTCAATTCTGTCTTCTCTTTTTTGGTGATGTAAGATGTCACATACCGAGCCACAGCCATACAGTTATCAGCCACAAACTGTATATCCATGTTAGCATTCCACATGGACAAAATCACCGGGTTGTAGTCGTTGATGTACTTAGACTCTTCGTTCCTCTTCAAATTGTATGTGTTTTTAGGTGATTTCTTCATCACATTATGTCGCAGCAAAGACATCAAACTGTTCACTCTTCCTTTAGAAATCACCGGTCGTGGAAAGCCGAAACGACATTTGGTGTAGAACTTGTCTTTGTTCCGGAATTTACGACGACAGTACTTTCCACATCGATGGCTTTGGAAACGTAGAACTTTTTCTCTTAGGCTTTTTTTCTCCTTTGCGTTTGGAACAGCACACGTAGAATACTGTTCTATGAAACTCATAACTGAGTCTTCTGCATCCGTTCCAAATTTAGGTGCATCCTTGATCCACAGCAACATATGTATATGAGGAGCACCTCTTGATTGGTACTCCTTCCTCCAGAAGAAATCCAACACCTCTCCAAGAGGTGGATTCTTCTTATTCATGATGAAAGACATCATACCTTCAAATCTATGATTGAAGTACCTACATACATTGACTGGATCCAAAGAGCACAGTTCTCCGGGTGTCTTGAATTCGATGTTTTCTACGTTAGCATTTGCCTCTCGTAGAAATTCAAGTAAGTCTTCCCAGCCATACTCAGCACAGCTCAAAGTGAGGAACTATGTGGGAGTTCCTAAGTTCCTCAGCATACATTTTAAATCACCATGACGACGGTACCAGTACTCATTAGTACCACGCTGACACGCCATGAGATTAATCAGGTGAGAATCCAAAATACTGTCTTGGACATTGACTTTATCCATAAAGTCACTTGCCGAGATGTTTTGCATGTGTATACCACTTTTCAAGATGTGGTTCACTGCATATGACAGTCCAGACAGATCGCTTTCAAACAGGAGATGAAACAAATAAGGAATGCATTGTCGAAACCTAGGATCTCCTGCATACAATCGCAAAGTCCGGTATTCAGAAGCAGGAATTTGATGAGGTCGCTCATCATATCTTCCTCCCTGACCTGTTGGAAAAAGCTGTGGGAAACACCGAGCTTCCAAACTTTCCTCCCAAACACTAATGGGACTCCCTTTCGCTTGTTTCATTTGAAACAACTCAATAGCATTCCCCATGACTTCCTTGGAATGCAAAGGATGAACACTATAATGTTCATATATTTCTTCACTAGTACAGGGTTCTACTTTCTCAATTTGACCAGCACACAAATCGCTATCCTCTTCCTCACTTACTTCCTCTTCTGCAACATATACATTTTTATAGTATTTATTATATTTTTTCAAATACAATGTTGCCCTTTTGACTTTCCTAACATCTACTAAATCTTGCCATATTTTCTTATTCTTTGTCGGAACCCCATTAACTAAGATAACAAGAGGTTCCTCTTCCACTTTTTCTACTCCAATTGTGTTAATGTTTTTCTTCAAATCTAGAGGCAAATAAACAACTCTTCCCTTTAATCCTCTCTGTAAATCTGATGGAGGCAATTTCCCTGTCTTTGGCTCCATTCTTACAATAGCCTGAAAGGGATGGATACTTTGAATCAAAATAGATTCATAAGTATTTAAATCCTTCAATTCAGAAGGAATCTCAACCAATTCCAGATTATTATGAACTGCTCTAGCAGGCATCTGGTTTTGATTTAATTTGTTACAACAATAAGTACACACACGTTGATCCAATCCCAAATCAAAACAATTTTCTACCATCAAGTATGTTGTAAAATCCTTCCATTCACTATTATTTTGCCTTTCACTTTTTCCATATAAATCCACTAACTTAGTCTGATTCTTATAATAAGTGCGTCGACAACACACACAAGTGAAATTTGGCCTCTCACTTGATTTCACCTCAAACGTCGCAATTTCCCTCTGGAAATTATCTGTACTGGAAACCTGTACACTATCTTCCACATTACTCTCTTCTTCTTGGTCAATTTCAACATTCTCCTCTTTACTTCCAAAGTAACAAAACTCAATTTCTTCACATATATTCTTCACATCTATTTCAGAACCATGCAAAAGAGCAGCGCATAATTGTTTAAGCATAATTGCTGGACTCTTAGCATAATACAACATTCTAACTAATTTCCTCACTTTATTATGATGCACTGCTAGCATCCTGAAATGATGAAAAACACTCTGGCATACTCTCCTGGAAAGACAAGCCAGTGAATGACCATGCAAACGTATCACTTCTCTCACTCTGCAAGGATCTAATTCTTGCAACAACTTCATTTTCTGCTTCAAACTTTTCTTAGTAAATGACCGTATAAAATCACAAAGCAAATTGATGGAATCCTGTCGTACACTGCAAATACTACTACACTTCCAGGTGTACACAGGACCCTTAGGACGTCTCCCTAAAACCTCATTACCTAACACCTCTTCTATCTCTGTTGTCACAAGTTTTTCTTTTTCAACTGGACAACCATCTTTCACTTCATAAGCTCGACCACTGGTGTCAACTGCATGCACCAAATCATTATCCTGGAAATAACTCTCATCATTAAAAAATGCCTCAGAGCTTGAACTATGCATCCATTCTCCAGAAAAAACGTCACAAAAATTACTACGATTAACTATTCTCTTCCATCTACTATTTCTTTTGAAATCATAAGTTGCCTTGTTTAGCTTCCTAATTCTATTGATTGTCAAAATAAATAACTTACGTTTAATTTCAAATGCCTGATCAATAACTTTCTCAACTATTTTTTTTCTCTTATAAAAAACCACTTTCTGTTGACCTTTCTTAATATTTTTTAACAAATTGCCAATTATCCTGTTGCGGAACATTCGTTTACGAATGTCCCTAAACTGTTGTTTCCTTCTACTTTCATGCATAGAGTTATCTCTTACTCTAGCAGTAACATTTTTCATTGGCCTTTCCTTACCGTTTGAATTGCTTCTCCTTTTCTGGACTGAAACATTTTCTGTAGTAATATTTTTTTTACTACAGATATTTCTTATGAATGTTTTTCTACTCTTACCCGTTGCTTTCTTGGTGACTTGACAAATCTTTTTGTTAGAGGACTGCTGCTTTTTTTCATTCACCTGCTGTCTTTGACGTTTTGCAGCCTTTCTCACTCTTTCTTTGGTTGGCATGCTGAAATCTTGAAATGATCTGCAGTTGAATCTGTGGTAAAATATAATAAAAAATGTTATTAACCACTATTACCCAACAGTAAATTAATAACAGTCATCAAAAACTTAACACATTACTTAACATTTTTACATAGAACATTTTTTTGTACATGGCAAATTTAGAATACAGAAATAGCAGAAAAGAAATGGAATTTATATTCATTTTACCTGTGCTGTTTTATATATGAATCTGATCTAATTTTATGACCATATTTTAATATTTTATTGAAGACACTACACATAACCTGTTTTTGAAGGTGTCTTTATTTTTAAATTAAACGGTTTAAATATTTACTTTTTATTTATTATAAATTTATAAAATAAATGTTTATAGTTCCATAGGCTCAAGCACGTCAGCTTCCCATCCTATGTCATACAATTCTGACAAATCTGCATCCTCATCACGTTCTTCTTCATCCTCAGGATTGAAATCATCCAAGGGATCAACATCCACTGATGTTTCAATTACGAGTTCAATGATGAGGTCGAAATCAACTGATTGCTGATTGTCGCTCATGTTGATGTTGTCTTTATCTTTAAAGAAAGATAATAACAATGAGATGTTGCAGAGTAAGAGACAAATCTCAGAGATTATAATAGTAAAATTGTTTAACAAGAGTAACATTTTGCAGCTATTATTTAACCATGTCCAACGATGCTGAGGAGGCAGCCGCGGGCCGTGGAGGGAGTTACGGTGGAGCAGGGAGGCGGGGAGGGGGAGGGGCAGGGTGGAGGGACCTAAAAACTGGCATATGAATAATTGCAGGTAAGTACACAATTTAATTATTCAAACGAATTTCGTAGCGCGCACAGCATCGCAAAATGCGATGCTGTGCGCGCTACGAATTTCCTTTAAATAATTAAATTGTGTATTTACCTGCAATTATCCATATGCCAGTTTTTAGGTCCCTCCACCCTGCCCCTCCCCCTCCCCGCCTCCCTGCCCCACCGTAACTCCCTCCACGGCCCGCGGCTGTGAGGAGGTGAAGCCTATCTCCAATTTTTCACTGAACAGGACTCATCTCTTCTTAACCTTGGATAAACCTCACCGACTCTGTGTCCCCTGCACATAATTAAATGTAAAGGGGCAGATTTATATTAACTAGCACATCCCCAGGGATGCACCAGTTAACGTGCACCGCTGCTCTGCCACCCACGGTGTGCCGCATTTACAATCAGATAGGACAAAGCTGCATCAAAACCCTGCGCCTGCTTGAAGCAGGCATAGATCTTGACGCAGGTAGGCTGAAAGCTAAAGCAACAACTAAGTGTTGTGTGCAGAAGTTGCAAAAAAGGAAAAATGGCGTTTGAACCAGTAATGAGCCCATGCTAACTTAACACAGTGTAAAGATATCCAGGATCTACATCAGTTTGGGGTTCACGAACCTGGCAGGTACAAGGCACTGAGGCTTTGCACCGTGCATGTCTCATCCCAAATCATATGTTGTTTGTGAATGAAACAATTTCCCAGACCAAATGCTTTGGATTGGCTACTTCTAAAAAATTAAACACCCCTACTATCCCGGAGTTAGAGGAATATGATGGTTGGAGTAATTTTACTCGGTTGTCCATTAAAGATTTACAGGCCCTACTCCGTAATTCTTCCTTTAACATTTCCAGTATAAATCCAAAAGGTTGGCTGCTTTGGCAACGTGCCTTATCCACGGTTTAATAACGCTGCCTTTTGCTTTATATAAGTTTTCAAATTGTATGAAATATATACCAATAGGTCGTTATGAACCTTTAGGTAGTGGTTTTCTTCATGAGGTCTGGTCGCTTCCATACACATACAGATTTTCAAAGATGATCAAGAAGTTTATCTGAATGGAGAGGAATGCACTGAGACGCCAGATCATTCACTAATGTGTAGGCACATACAGTTACACGGTTCATGCAACAAACACCGACCAAATATGG
Source organism: Lissotriton helveticus (assembly GCF_964261635.1). Lineage (NCBI taxonomy): Eukaryota > Metazoa > Chordata > Amphibia > Caudata > Salamandridae > Lissotriton > Lissotriton helveticus. Next base: position 947,640,432 of record NC_136063.1, read on the forward strand.
CTTGCGTGTTGCAAGGCACGCCAGTTCCTGCTATCATCCCCACGTTCAAGTTGTTGGAAAATGGTAGTTATTTGATGCTCAATAATAAAGATTGTTCTGGGTTAATTAAAAGTATTCCTTTTATCGTAACAGTAAGTGAACGGGTTATTTGCTGCAGAAATGTTCTATTTCCTCCCACACATGAACATAGGGAGTTTTCAATCTGGCCACAAATACCAACCTTGGGAGCACATTTCAACGGCATGGCAAGAATAAGAGCTCTTTTGTCTCAGAGAGAGGTGGCCTTGAGTTCGGCCCGTGAAACTTTCGTGCTTCACATAGCGAACACCCGTACAGAGGTGCAGACCCTTTTAAATACTGATTCGCCTTTCCATTTCAGCAAGATGGTTCGGACTATCTTTAACGCGTCCTCCACAAAGGGCCTGGCGCACTTTTTTAAAGTTGTTACCAGTCGTCTTGTGACTTCATTTGAGAAAATCTTTGGAGTCATCCCTGCTTTCTTTCATTCTATTTTTTCCACTGTGCTTGGTGGATTCCCATTTTTACTTGCATTACCAGCGGACGCTCTTGTGCTTTTTTCATTTTAAATATGGATGTCCCTCCTGTGCAAGCTCCCGCCCTGCAGCTGCTGACGCTGTTCCGCAATCGCATGCTTGAATATTATGGCACAATGCCGTTGGCGATATTAAGCACGGCATATGGATTATCTTTTTGATTCTCCTACTTCACCTGTGTCCAGCCTGTATTTCACTGCCTGACCTGTGATTTCGATTGGGCCATTGATTTGTGTCTCTGCGGACCGGTTTCTCCTGACGTCGACTTTAATCAGCTGATGAGTCCTATCATTACTCACGAGTTGGTTTGTCCTGGCGAAAGGATTATGGCTGTGGCATTGATGCATGGACTAATTGCTCCCTGGAATTTACTGGCGGCAACACAGTCTTTCTTGGAACAGAGCTTTCTTGAAAACCCACCGAGCTGTCCTCTGATGGTGATAGAGGATCCGGTGCTGGGAGAGCACGTATGTTCTTTTCCGCTTTTAAATTGGATGGCTGAACTCTTTTCGGATGAAGACGGTGACTTCCTATTGGAGGCTGTTGCAGCTTATTTTGCATACACAATTATGTCATAGACCTTTTTCATGTTTGATATGCTGAGTACTAGCATTTCATTGACAATTCATTGACTTATTTGTCAAGTTTTTATTATTTAGCTTGCCTATTGGCTTAAGCCTCGATAAAGTAGTCGGCTGTTTTATTTTTCTTTAGCATTACATTTTCCTAGTTTTTAATGTTTTACCTTGCGGACCGTCCACATATAAAGTTGCAATCTGCTCTCATGAGATGGCACTTCTATTATCTTATTCAGTTCGTTTCCGGATCATGGGGAGGTGTCATCTAGATCCTGGATATCTTTACACCGTGTTAAGTTAGCATGGGCTCATTATCGGTTTAAACGCCATTTTTCCTTTTTTGCAACTTCTGCACACGACACTTAGTTGTTGCTTTAGCTTTCAACCTAGTAGTTCATCGTGGTTTACATGAGAATAATATGTTATTGCTCTACTATCTGCTTTGCTTGTTAAACTATATCTGTACAGCAAGTGCTGAAGTTTCAAGAACAACACGATACAGAATTGTTATGAGGTCTGATCTCCACGACTTCATACTCATAACATAAGTGCAGCTTCTGCCAATTCTGGGCATGAGGCGGGTTTTATATTGCTTTGCCGAACACACATACACAACACTTGATGCGGTTCACATGAAGAGAGAGCTGGTGTATACTGATGTGATTCCTTCAAATCTAAGACACTAAAGTATGGGCACGCCCTAAACCAACACAAAGAGACCTTCTTAGCAAATAATATAATATGTGTATTAGGGAGGGTGAGATATAAGCAGCCGCGGGCCGTGGAGGGAGTTACGGTGGGGCAGGGAGGCGGGGAGGGGGAGGGGCAGGGTGGAGCCCTCTCCACCCTGCCCCTCCCCCTCCCCGCCTCCCTGCCCCACCGTAACTCCCTCCACGGCCCGCGGCTGCTTATAAGTGTTGCTAACTCTTATTCATTTACAGCATGTTAACATACTGTCACCATTCGCTTTTTATGTACTAGTAACTATGCTGGTAATTTTGCTACTGATAATATGTGTACTTGTATTATCTAAGATACTACGCCTGAGAAGACGGCATTAGTAAATAAACATTTCAAATACACATGTGTTCTTCTTAACTCCATGTTCTGGTTTCTAATAAATATATAACGACCGAGTGTTCATGAGTTCCACGTATCCTGAGGTACTATAAGTTCATATTCTGGATTGTCTAAACATTGAGAGTTTGTTATATCCAATGTGACACTGTACCTAGCTTGCTAAGGGGTTTTTGATTACTAAGGTGAGTTTTGGGGCACCCTAATTCGCCGAGGTTCCAATCCTCTGTCCACAGTTCTGTCTGAGAACAGAAACCCTGCGACAGGGGCACCCCTGAGCCTTGCTGGAGCTTCATCACACTGGCGATACAACTCAAGCAATGCGCCACCTTTACGGCACAGATACGTCACGCATCTGTGCTGTTTTTGCCCCATGATGCGCCGCATTGTAAATGCAGCACACCATAGGTGGCGGAACAGCGGCACAGGATGACTAACACATCCCTGGTGATGCGCCAGTCATCATAAATCTATCCCTATGTTTCTTATCTTGTTAGAGATGAACCGCCATATGTATCATCAAAGTTTTTTGCATTTCCTAAATAGCGAACTTTAAGGAATAAATAGCGATTCTTTACCATTCCTAGTTTGCGATGAGCTATTTGCTAATTAGAAATTACCCATTCATTTCCATGGAGCAGGAGGCCCATAGGAATGAAGGTGCAATTTGCGATTAGCAATTACCTCATCGCAAATTACGAATTTTTCCGAGGGTGCAGGGGTGTCTCAAGAACACCCTGCTGCACCCCTGAAAAAGAAATTTGGGAGCATATGGCGCACATAAATTTTGAAAACATTCCTTTACCTCAAAAACGATTTTCAACTCATAATTTGAAAACACTGCCCACGGGGAAATGACTTAAAATGTCCTCAAGACACATGAAAGTGTTTTTTTAAAGCCTTTGCAACTTTTTTGGGTCATTTTTAACATGACTATATAACTCAAACAGTCAAAATCTAAATTTACCATGCACAGGTGGGAGCATATTTACAAGCAATTTGCTCCACAGGGAAACGTCTTACATTAAAATGGGAAAAATAACATCAGAGACACTCAATTGCCTTATAAAGAAGCATGCACCATTATGTCCTTGTCATAAGTATTAAAACCATTCCTTTTCCTCAAAAACGATTTACAAATCATAATTTGAAAACACTCCACAGCTCCTATGCACATAAAAACCCTGTCAGTACTAATACTTCACATTTTCTCCAATTACAATTTCTCAAAGAAACAAAATCTATTTGTAAAACACTTGAGACAAAGCAACATTTGAAAAACACAACTTTCTTCATAATTTTCTCCTTAAAGCACACTATTTTCTATCTAAATTAAAGAAATCTTTTCTCACCTTAGCAAATACTTTGAGTTTCAAAACAGTCTCAGAAACACACCAATTTGTCTTCAGCAGAGCAAAAGGTATGCACTCCAGAGTCTGCAGCTATCAAAAGCACAGAAATGCTGTAATTCTTCACACATATCTCTCATGTCACCCAATCAAAACTCTTCCCTCACTTTTTTTCAAATCAAAACCCTTCCCCCCTCTGCCCTCTCTGCTTTTTTGCATAGCAACCACCTCTTGCAAGACCTCTGGTGTTTGCAAGTTCACACAACAATGTTGCAATTGAACTCTGAACTCTCAGTGCACCTGCATATCCAGTGCATTCTTCCATTTAATGATTTTTTCTTCGCCACTCAAAATACATCTTTCAACGAACTCATCCATGCACCCTAACTTTCTGTTTTCAGCAATCAAAATCCACCAATCACTCTTACTGCTTCATTAACACAGAAACTCCACAGTTTTTTTCATTTTAAACTCTTATTTTTTCAACTGCCATTTCATTGCCACACTTCATCTGACTGCAGCAGAACCTTCTCTCGCCGTGTTTTCTGTCTGGATTGTTGGACATAGTTACATCTATTGGGCTCAGAGGTACGCTGAAAACAGGAATTTACCTAACCTTAATTTACAAGATGTGGAAATTAAGTGGTTTGGCCACAGAGGATTAAAATGCCACCAATTGATACCATTGGTGAAAACCTTTATGCATTTGCCAAAACCTGACCTGTTAATTGTGCACTGTGGAGGTAATGACTTGGGCACTTTGACTGGGGTAGGTCTGGAAATGATTTTAAAGGACACCTTTGAGCAATTGATGGCACTTTTTCCTCAGACTGCCTTGGTATATTCAAATATATGCCAAAGACAGAAATGGAGGTGGTCGAACCAATTTTGTCCACAAATTGAGAAGTCGAGGAAGCATGTAAACAAATCTGTTTCAGCTTACATGAGAGACCATGGAATGGGCTCCTTGTACAACAATAACTTGCGTTACTACATGCAAGATATCTACAGAGGAGATGGAGTTCACTTCTCAGATGAGGGCAACAGAATTTTCATTCTGAATTTAAGACTGTGCATTGGTACCTACTTATAAGTACCTAAATGTACCATAAACCCAAAAGCTCTTCTCAGAGCTACCCTACATCTGATCACTCACAATTATTATTTTACTCTAACTTTTTTCACTAATTTTCAAGAAAGTACGCTCCCCAGAACGCTTCCCGGTTCGCGAACCGGGCGCTCCCCACGTAAAAGAACTAAAAAAACGATATTTTTTTTTTTTGCCCTGCGAGGCCCTTTTAAAGCCTCCACATCAAACCTAGGGGGTCAGGGAGAATCTACTATGCCCCCTTATGGTCATTTGCCCCTTCGCTTTGGCCTCCTCTTGTCTCTCGATCCTACCGAGAGACAAGATGGCGGCCGCTACGGACTGTTTGGAATGTTTACAGACGCCGGAGAACCAATCAGCTTCGCTTCACAAAGCTCCGTAACGCGAAAAGTCCGCGAACCGGAGCGCTGTTACAGATATATATCTTTTTTTGAACGTTAATTTTCTCAAAATCCACTGGAGCACATATATTGAGACCTAGCAAAGGCACATCGGGCTACCAGTACCTACAATTTCCCCAAGTTTCGTGCAAATCCATTCAGCCGTTCGATTATTATTATTTTTATTTTTTTTTGCCCCGCGGGGCCCTTTTAAAACCTCCACATCAAACCTAGGGGGTCAGGGAGGATCTACTATGCCCCCTTATGATCATTTGCCCCTTCGCTTTGGCCTCCTCTTGTCTCTCGATCCTACCGAGAGACAAGATGGCGGCCGCTACGGACTGTTTGGAATGTTTACAGACGCCGGAGAACCAATCAGCTTCGCTTCACAAAGCTCCGTAACGCGAAAAGTCCGCGAACCGGAGCGCTGCCCGGTCCGCTGTTACAGATATATATCTTTTTTTGAACGTTAATTTCTCAAAATCCACTGGAGCACATATATTGAGACCTACAAAAGGCACATCGGGCTACCAGTCCCTACAATTTTGCCAAGTTTCGTGCAAATCCATTCAGCCGTTCGGGCTAAAAGTGAGGCCAACCGCCCTATGGAAAACTCAATGTTAAAAACACGTTTTGGGACCCCCCTTTTTTCTCGGCCACCCCTTGACGAACCCCCCCAAATTTTCAAGGGCTGCTCAGAAACAAAATGTGCCATTTTCCTGAAAATTTCAGACAATTCCGTCCACAAACGCCAAAGTTATTAGACATAGAATTTTCAAAAATCCCATAGAGAAAAAATCCTAACTATATATACCTACTGGCGACCGCCAGTAGGTAATATATATATATATATATATATATATATATATATATATTCACTGAAAAAACCATAGGTTAAAGACCATATATAGTTAGGAATTAGCATTTAAAAAACCTTATTTTACTCACACAAAACCATTGAAATTCCATATATAGTTAGTTGCACTAACTATATATCGCGCACCCGCAATCCACTGCTGATGATGTCACATATTACATCATTCATGACATGGTCAGTGACATCACTGATGACATCACTGATGACATCTCAAATGACATCACTGATGACATCACTGATGACATCTCATTTGACATCATTCTTGTGCTAATACGATAAACCTCTTCAGACTCTAATATAACCTTAGATACACTCAGTGTATACAGACACTCACACACTGTCACTCATCCATGGAGTTACTCACACACCTAGTCAGTCATGCAAAGAAACAATCTCACCTCCATTTCCTCAACTATACAGTTATACACACCTTACTTATTCAAACATATACTAACACATATTTACTCTCTTATACAATCCCTGATACAAGTTCACAATGATCCATACAGCCACTCACACATTCAGTGGCTCTCATGCACAGTTATTTATATATGCCAACTCTCACATGTACTATGTATTACATATGTACTTACTATGACATGTAGCATTGAGATATCCATTCACTCATCAATACACTCATGCACACAGTCAACCGCCCATGTAGCTGTTTCCACATGCACTCTTGAACTCATACACCTAGTGAATCAACTGCTCACACATCTATGCACAGAGTCACACACCTCCCAGCCACCCCCACACAAACTCAATCTCCCATACAAATACTTGGGCAACCAATCAATAACACATATAACCTCTCGTATAGCTAATGATCAACACATGCAGCAGTTTACATCACAACAGACATACTGATGCACATATTCAGACAGTTTAGTCACTAACCCATGCATTTAGTACGACACATTTATTCACTCACTCATACAGTCAGTCACGCACCTACTAAATCCTTCATCCAGACACTTATACATCCACTCATTCTTCAATAAATCAAACATATTTAAACTTTACAGAAAAAAACAGTCACTGGATGATGTCATCAGTGATGTCATCAGTGATGTCATTTGAGATGTCATCAGTGATGTCATCAGTGATGTCATTTGAGATGTTATCAGTGATGTCATTTGAGATGTCATCAGTGATGTCATCAGTGATGTCATTTGAGATGTCAGTGTGTGAGTGTCTGTATACACTGAGTGTATCTAAGGTTATATTAGAGTCTGAAGAGGTTTATCGTATTAGCACAAGAATGATGTCAAATGAGATGTCATCAGTGATGTCATTTGAGATGTCATCAGTGATGTCATCAGTGATGTCACTGACCATGTCATGAATGATGTAATATGTGACATCATCAGCAGTGGATTGCGGGTGCGCGATATATAGTTAGTGCAACTAACTATATATGGAATTTCAATGGTTTTGTGTGAGTAAAATAAGGTTTTTTAAATGCTAATTCCTAACTATATATGGTCTATAACCTATGGTTTTTTCAGTGAATTTTCAAGGTTTTTTAAATGCTAATTCCTAACTATATATGGTCTCTAACCTATGGTTTTTTCAGTGAATTTCAATTGTTTTTTAATAGCAAATATCATAAGCTGTCGAATGTCAAGTACATGGTAAGTAAAAACATTTTCGTGTTTATGCACACTGATCTGCTTTGAATGCTGCCCCCCTCCCCCTCATTTCTATTAGGAGTACTCTCTCTTTGCAGATAGTGAAGGGTAGTTAACGCAGGCCTTTGCCCCCGTTGTAATCCGTTGTGCCTGCTTCTCTCTCCATTTGATTGATTGTTATCCAAGCATTTACTGTTTTAGAATTGGTTCTCTTTGGTTCATTCTCTATTTACAAACAAGCACAGAGTCGCAATACTCTGTTTAGTCTTTGCAGATAGTGAAAAATCGTGTAAAAAAACAAAAGGAATCGAGCAAAATCAGTAGGCCACTAATGGGATCTCTTTTTGACCTCGCTAAAATAGAAACATTAGGAACAACCCCTCATGAGAAATACGAAACTAGTGAGATGAACTGATCTCCACACCATGATGGCTGCAAGACAGCTCGGCTCCGCCACCCACCCCGCCCAAAATAACGATAAACTCTATGCAAATATTACAAATATATACAACACACCAGCAAAGTAACAGGGTAAAACATTTTATTAAATAACTATTTACATAACTATTTTATACTTTTTGTTGCCCGATCTGGCTAGCTCAATCGATCGAGCATGAAACTCATGCACTCTGATAGTTCAAAGTTTTGAGGAGTGCTTGTAACACTGTCTGAAGCTTATTTGCACTTGCTACAGCTTCACTATTCTCAATGTAAGTGGGGGCTGTTTGAGGACGTGACTGCATTTGAAAACAATGTGATGCGGTGCCACCCTGAACCGCTTGACGGAGGCCCCCGAGGGACGGTGTGATGGCGCGGACTCGGAGGGGGCGCTTGGCTCCGGCCCCCTCCCCAAGTCGTGTTGCCCTGGTGTGGCCTGAGATCACCCCCGACATAGGTGGCCGGCTCCCGGGGTCAAGCGGAACTTTTTGCCTTTTGGTGACTCCTCCATTCTTGACCTTGTCCCACAATCCGTTTCAGCTAAAGACACGCTGTAGTGGGGCGCCCCTTTACCGTTTCAGTTGCCATTCTGCCCGCTTTTGCTACACTGTGCCTCTTCCGCTATTCAGCTGTTTACCGCCCGCTCTTTCGACTACAGCGTCTCGCTCACCATGTAGTTGAGTTGCTCCCGCTCTTGCGGTGCAGCGATAGGCGGCTGCCACAGGACTCTCAAAATGGCGGCCGGCTCTTCAGATTTGGGCGTGGTCCACTAAAATGGCCCTGCGACACCTTGGAACTCAGACGCTTGTCTGCTAGAGCTTGGGCTCCATTCTCGAAAGCGTCCCCTCAGCCTTGAAGATTCTACAAAAGTCTTGGGGGCCCCCGACTCCCGCAGGCTTCTGGTGGGGAGCGGCTGCCATGATTGCTCGTGGAATGGCCACGACGGAGCTACGAGATGGTGGTGCTCTCATGCTGACGCCAGCTTCAGTCTGAAACATCCAGAAACACTGTAGACTACCAATTCGATCAGTTCCGGTAGCGCCCCAACGTGACCCGGTAGAGAAGAACTTGCCCTCCCCTCTTTGACTGATGGTTCTTGTTGCCTGTCCCTTCTGTTGTCATTTAACAGAACTATTTAGCCTGCTGAAAGGGGTTGTGTTCCGACCGCTGGTTGGTGGAGACATTTTGACTATATTCTGGACCTGCGTTGTCGCGTAATGCGTCATATGACGCGCCGCGTTAGCGCATCCGGAAGTGCTCCGGTGCGCGAAGCGCAGCTTCCCGGAAGCGATCCGGGGCGCGGCGCGCAGCGCGTAACGTAAGCATAACAGGTCATGTGACTTGTTAATAAAACTTTTCACTGGTTCATTTTACTTTTCTTATTCTAATGATGAAAGGCTTGGTCATATGACCTAAAAATTACGCTTTTTATTACTTTCGAACATTATTTTTTCTTAAACATATGTTATAATGGTCCAGGCTAATGTACTTTCCCGGAAAATTTACAACTGTCCTGCAAGTAAAATATATTCCTTTTTCGAGAAAAAGGGCGTTTCTTCGCCCCATGACGGAGCCGTTGAGCAAAAGAGGCTCGGCCTGCTGTCTTAGTCGCCGATACGCCTGAATATCAGATTCTTATCGATCACTTTATGTTGCAGGAGTAGAAAACACAACAGCCCTTGAACATTTATCTTTACTGCGTTCCTGCGTATTATACCTTTTACCCTTCATGTAATTGGACTGCTTTATTTCACTTGCCTTTTACTGATTCTAAAACAGTGACTATTATTAAAAACTTTACCAATGTAAATACTACTACCATGTTTTCTTTTAAAAACCTTTATTGTGAAAATGTCAGTATACAAATACGGGCCTATAACCACGTGGGCCGGCCACGGAGCAAACTGTAATCGTATATGATGAGTAGACATTTACACTGTAGAGGAACGTAACGGGCGGGCCATTAGGTTGCAAGAACTAAGGTGTCTAACAGTTGCGGAATCGGTGGACGTACATTTTATAATTAAAATACGACAGGGCCAGTTACAATAAAATTATCTAGATATACATTTGCGGGCAAGTACCATGGGTGACGTTAATTCGAACTTTCAATAGTACAGTAATCAATAACACATCAGAACTTAATATCAATAGGGATGTCGAAATATTCAATCAATTCTCGTCCCCGCCCGCCATGTGCTTCAAAACTGCATACGTATCTCGTGATATCAAGGTTGTGCAACCAGTACACAACAAGGAGTTACGAGTCCCATTTATTCCGGCGCCATTTTGGGCGAGGACGGGCAGGTCCAGGATATAGTCAAAATGTCTCCACCAACCATCGACTATGATGATGTTCATATGCTGTATTTATTAGAGTAACACTCATCTGTCCACATGAAATTAATTTGCCACAATCTAAACATGTCATTTTAATCTTTCCAAAGTTCTTCTAAATATTTGGGACCGTTTCCCTTGCCTCTGATGCTGTCAGTGCCACTTCTTTGGTGAATGTACTGGCAAGTCGGGGGTTCTCCTCCAAATCTCTCTTTTGTGCAGCACTATAATTAAACGGTGCCACCTCTCCATATGACGATGCATGGTATAGTTACCATAACTATATTTTTTTTCGGTTCCTACATCGTGGCAGATGAGGCAGGTAACGTACTGGGCATTTACCTTTTTTGCATGTAGAGGAAAGGAAAAAAAATGTGTGCGTCCGAGTTCTAAGGTGTCCCAGGACCATTTTAGTGGACCAGGCCCAAATCCAAAGAACAGGCCGCCATTTTGAGAGTCCTGTTGCAGCCGCCTATCGCTGTAGCATCAAGAGCGGCCGAAACTCAGCTGAATGGCAACTGAAACGGTAAAGGGGTGCCCCACTACAGCAGACGAGCCTCCACCCTGGGGGGGCCCGATCACGCCGCCTCCCCCCCCCCTTCGGGCACCCCACGCCGTTATTCGGAGCAGCATTGTAGGATGGCCACACCAGTGCGGCAACTTGCTAGACACCACCTCGGTGCCAACCGAATCTCAGCGCCTTGTGGTGTCTTCCATTCCGAAAATATTGTTGTGCTGCCTTCGGCCTATTCGCCGCAAGTGCGCACGCAACTCAGCTGCATAGCGAGTGAAACACCAAGGGGCGCCCCACTGCAGCCGAGGAACCTTCATCTTGGGGGCGACGCACAGCATCACATTGCTTTCCAATGCAGTCAGATCCTCAAACAACCCCCACTGACTGACGCAAACTCACAGGCCAACGGAGCGCCCCACGCCGACTTTCGGCGCAGCATTGTAGGATGGCCACACCAGTGCGGCAACTTGCTGGACCCCACCTCGGTACCATCCAGATCTTGGCGTGTTGCGCTGCCTTTGGCCCTATTCGCACATCGGTCCGCTACTGACGCCACCTCACAGGCCAACGGAGCGCCCCACGCCGACTTTCGGCGCAGCATTGTAGGATGGCCACACCAGTGCGGCAACTTGCTGGACCCCACCTCGGTACCATCCAGATCTTGGCGTGTTGCGCTGCCTTTGGCCCTATTCGCACATCGGTCCGCTACTGACGCCACCTCACAGGCCAACGGGGCGCCCCACGCCGACTTTCGGCGCAGCATTGTAGGATGGCCACACCAGTGCGGCAACTTGCTGGACCCCACCTCGGTGCCTTCCGGATCTTGGCGCGTTGTGCTGCCTTCGGCCTATTCGCACATCGGTCCGCTACTGACGCGAACTCACAGGCCAACGGGGCGCCCCACGCCGACTTTCGGCGCAGCATTGTAGGATGGCCACACCAGTGCGGCAACTTGCTGGACCCCACCTCGGTGCCATCCGGATCTTGGTGCGTTGTGCTGCCTTCGGCCTATTCGCCCATCGGTCCGCTACTGACGCCGCCTCACAGGCCAACGGGGCACCCCACGCCGACTTTCGGCGCAGCATTGTAGGATGGCCACACCAGTGCGGCAACTTGGTGGACACCACCTCGGTGCCATCCGGATCTTGGCGCGTTGTGCTGCCTTCGGCCTATTCGCACATCGGTCCGCTACTGACGCCGCCTCACGTGCCAACGGATTTTCTACGCTTTTTATACCCTATGCCGCATAACAGGTCATGTGACTTGTTTATAAAACTTTTCATTGGTTCATTTTACTTTTGGTTTCCTAATGATGGAAGGCTTGATCATATGACCTAAAAATAACACTTTTCATTGGATGAAAACTTTTTTTTTTCCCAAACGATGAAAGCCCCACCTTGTTTCTGGATGTTTCAGACTGAAGCTGGCGTCAGCATGAAAGCACCACCATCTCGTGCCTCCGTCGTGGTCATTCCGCGAGCAATCATGGCAGCCGCTCCCCACCGGAAGCCTGCAGGAGTCGGGGGCCCCCAAGACTTTTGTAGAATCTTCAAGGCTGAGGGGACGCTTTCGAGAATGGGGTCCAAGACCTAGCAGACAAGCGTCCGATTTCCAAGGTGTCCCAGGGCTATTTCAGTGGACCAGGCCCAAAAAGGAAAGAGCCTGCCGCCATTTTGAGAGTCCTGTGGCAGCCGCCTATCGCTGCACCGCAAGAGTGGGCGCAACTCAGCTGAATGGCGGATTTTGGCACAGTGTACCAAAAGCGGGCGGAATGGCAACTGAAACGGTAAAGGGGCGCCCCACTACAGCAGACAAGCCTCCACCTGGGGAGGCCCGTTCACGCCGCCTCACCCCCCCCCCCCCCCCCGGGCGCCCCACGCCGTTATTCGGAGCAGCATTGTAGGATACCAAAACCAGTGCGGCAACTTACTTGACATCACCTGGGTGCCATCCACATCTCAGCGCGTTCTGCTGCCTTGGGACTATTCGCACAACAGACCGCTACTGACGAGCCACCCCCCGGGACGCCCCGCGCCGTTATTCGGAGCAGCATTGTAGGGTACCAAAACCAGTGCGGCAACTTACTGGACATCACCTGGGTGCCATCCACATCTCAGCGCGTTCTGCTGCCTTGGGACTATTCGCACAACAGACCGCTACTGACGAGGCCACCCCCCGGGACGCCCCACGGCGTTTTTCGGAGCTGCATTGTAGGATACCCAAAACCAGTGCGGCACCCAGGCAACATCACCTGGGTGCCGTCCAGAACTCAGCACGTTGTGCTGCCTTGGGACTATTCGCACAAAACACAGCTACTGACCAATGTTGCTTCTTTTTTCCTAAAAATGTTTAAATGTTTTTACTGTTTTTGTTGCGTTGTATATATTTATAAGTTATTAAAGTTTTATAATCCTACTACTATGTTGGAGTGCTATATATTTTTAATGTGACACATAATTGTAAAAACTTTGATGTACAAAGAGGCATCCCTGGAATCTTCCGCTTCAGGCTCGGTCCCCTCCCCAATCACAATACAGGATGGTTTTCAGATAGTAGGAACGCGTGTGGTGTGACGGATCTCATCGGGTGGGGGCCTTGATCTACTGTAACTCCTTTGAAGAGGGGTGATTCTTTACAGCTGGGGCCATAAACTACATCTGCAGGGCTAGCTGATAGCCTGGGACCGGCCTGGACAATCGGACACAGAGGAAGAGGAGTGTCAGAGGGTGCGGTAGTGAATAGGGCGAAAGGGAGGTGTCGGGCGGGCACAGGGTGTGATTCTCAGGGAAGAGCAGCGCAGATGGGGGGAGGTTTATTGCCCATGCATAAGACAGAGAGCGGGGGTGACCAGTGCCTGGGGGAGATGCTTGCGAGGGTGGGGAGCCATGCTAATGATCGACAGCGTGCAGAGAGTGGGTCTGGTCAAGGCATCTAAAATGGTGGCCGTGCACGACAAAAGTGTGGCATTTGAAAAAAGGCAAGATGGCGCAGACAATGTTTATCAACACTTCCTGATTTCCTTCGAATCGAACGTTAACAGACGTTATCTCTCCCACACTACCGGTCCCCCTGGGCTTAAACGCCGAGATGGTAGGGACTGCATCCCGTGGAGATAGGCCGAGACGTCACTCAGCAGAAAAAAAAGAAAAAAAAAGTCTATAAACATACAATAAGTTAAAAGTCAATCATTCTTGTTTCCTTGTAGTACGCTCCCCAGTCCGCTTCCCGTTACCCGAACCGGGCGCACCCCACCAAAAAAAACGATTTTTTTATTTTTATTTTTGCCCCGCGGAGCCCTTTTAAAGCCTCCACATCAAACCTAGGGGGTCAGGGAGGATCTACTATGCCCCCTTATGGTCATTTGCCCCTTCGCTTTGGCCTCCTCTTGTCTCTCGATCCTACCAAGAGACAAGATGGCGGCCGCTCCGTACTGTTTGGAATGTTTACAGACACCGGAGAGCCAATCAGCTTCGCTTCGCAAAGCTCCGTAACGCGAAAAGTACGCGAAACGGAGCGCTACCCGGGACGCTGTCACAGATATATATCTTTTTTTGAACGTTAATTTCTCAAAATCCACTGGAGCACATATATTGAGACCCAGCAAAGGCACATCGGGCTACCGGTCCCTACAATTTTGCCAAGTTTCATGCAAATCCATTCAGCCGTTCGATTTATTTATTTATTTATTTTTTTGCCCCGCGGGGCCCTTTTAAAACCTCCACATCAAACCTAGGGGGTCAGGGAGTATCTACTATGCCCCCTTATGGTCATTTGCCCCTTCGCTTTGGCCTCCTCTTGTCTCTCGATCCTACCGAGAGACAAGATGGCGGCCGCTACGGACTGTTTGGAATGTTTGCAGACGCCGGAGAACCAATCAGCTTCGCTTCGCAAAGCTCCGTAACGCGAAAAGTACGCGAAGCGGAGCGCTGCCCGGAGCGCTGTTACAGATATATATCTTTTTTTGAACGTTAATTTCTCAAAATCCACTGGAGCACATATATTGAGACCTAGCAAAGGCACATCGGGCTACCAGTCCCTACAATTTTGCCAAGTTTCGTGCAAATCCATTCAGCCGTTCGGGCTAAAAGTGAGGCCAACCGCCCTATGGAAATTAACATGGGAAAAACGCGTTTTGGGACCCCCCTTTTTTCTCGGCCCCCCCTTGACGAACCCCCCCCAAATTTTCAGGGGCTGCTCATAAACAAAATGTTCCATTTTCCTGAAAGTTTCAGCCAATTCCGTCCACAAACGCCAAAGTTATTAGACATAGAATTTTCAAAAATCCCATAGAGAAAAAATCCTAACTATATATACCTACTGGCGACCGCCAGTAGGTAATATATATATATATATATATTCAAGCGAAAAAGGGTTTTCCGGGATCGCCTCCCAAGTCAGGTGGTGCGCTTAGCCGACAAAACCCCAGCCGGTCAAATTGTCCATTATCATAAATCGGTACGATGGAACACACACTCGGTATTCAAAGGATGCTGCAAAACAAGTTTATTTTCTTGGAACTGCGGTTCTAAGAAAGTAAACATGTTTTGCAGCATCCTTTGACTTCCGAGTGTGCGTTCCAACGTACAGATTTATGATAAGATATATATATATATATATATATATTCACTGAAAAAAACATAGGTTATAGACCATATATAGTTAGGAATTAGCATTTAAAAAACCTTATTTTACTCACACAAAACCATTGAAATTCCATATATAGTTAGTTGCACTAACTATATATCGCGCACCCGCAATCCACTGCTGATCATGTCACATATTACATCATTCATGACATGGTCAGTGACATCACTGATGACATCACTGATGACATCTCAAATGACATCACTGATGACATCACTGATGACATCTCAAATGACATCACTGATGACATCACTGATGACAACATCCAGTGACTATGTTTCTGTAAAGTTAAAATATGTCTTACATATTGAAGAATGAGTGGATGTATAAGTGTCTGGATGAAGGATTTAGTAGGTGCATGCCTGACTGTATGAGTGAGTGATTAAATGTGTCTCACTGAGTGCATGGGTTAGTGACTAAACTGTCTTAATTTGTGCATCATTATGTCTGTTGTTCTGTAAACTGCTGCATGTGTTGATCAGTAGCTATATGAGTAACTATATGGGTTATTGATTGGTTGCCCAAGTATTTGTATGGGAGACTGAGTGTGTGTGTGGGTGGCTGGGAGGTGTATGACTCTGTGCATAGATGTGTGAGCAGTTGATTCACTAGATGTATGGGTTCAAAAGTGCATGTGGAAACAGCTGTATGGGCGGTTGACTGTGTGCATGAGTGTATTGGTGAGTGAATGGATATCTCAGTGCTGCATGTCAAAGTAAGTACATATGTAAAACACAGTACATGTGAGAGTTGACATATATAAATAACTGTGCATAAGAGCCAGTGAATGTGTGAGTGGCTGTATGGATCACTGTGAACTTGTATCAGGGATTGTATAATAGAGTAAATATGTGTTAGTATATGTTTGAATAAGTAAGGTGTGTATAACTGTATAGTTGAGGAAATGGAGGTGTGATTGATTCTTTGCATGACTGACTAGGTGTGTGAGTAACTCCATGGATGAGTGACAGTCTGTGAGTGTCTGTTTATACTGAGTGTATCTAAGGTTATATTAGAGTCTGAAGAGGTTCATCGTATTATCACATGAATGATGTCATCAGTGATGTGATCAGTAATGTCAAATGAGATGTCATCAGTGATGTCATCAGTGATGTCATTTGAGATGTCATCAGTGATGTCATCAGTGATGTCATTTGAGATGTCATCAGTGATGTCATCAGTGATGTCATTTGAGATGTCATCAGTGATGTCATCAGTGATGTCACTGACCATGTCATGAATGATGTAATATGTGACATGATCAGCAGTGGATTGCGGGTGCGCGATATATAGTTAGTGCAACTAACTATATATGGAATTTCAATGGTTTTGTGTGAGTAAAATAAGGTTTTTTAAATGCTAATTCCTAACTATATATGGTCTATAACCTATGGTTTTTTCAGTGAATTTTCAAGGTTTTGTAAATGCTAATTCCTAACTATATATGGTCTATAACCTATGGTTTTTTCAGTGAATTTCAATGTTTTTTTAATAGCAAATATCATAAGCTGTCGAATGTCAAGTACGTGGTAAGTGAAAACATTTTCGTGTTTATGCACACTGATCTGCTTTGAATGGTGCCCCCCCCTCATTTCTATTAGGAGTACTCTCTCTTTGCAGATAGTGAAAGGTAGTTAACGCAGGCCTTTGCCCCCGTTGTAATCCGTCGTGCCTGCTTCTCTCTCCATTTGATTGATTGTTATCCAAGTATTTACTGTTTTAGAATTAGTTCTCTTTGGTTCATTCTCTATTTACAAACAAACACAGAGTCGCAATACTCTGTTTAGTCTTTGCAGATAACGAAAAATCGTGTAAAAAAAAAAGAAAAGGAATCGAGTAAAATCAGTAGGCCACTAATGGGATCTCTTTTTGACCTCGCTAAAATAGAAACATTAGGAACAACCCCTCATGACAAATACAAAACTAGTGAGATGAACTGAACTCCACACAATGATGGCTGCAAAACAGCTCGGCTCCGCCACCCACCCCGCCCAAAATAACGATAAAGAGCGGCTGCCATGATTGGTTGCGGAATGGCCACAACGGAGCTACGAAATGGTGCTGCTCTCATGCTAACCCCAGCTTCAGTCTGAAACATCCAGAAACACTGTAGACTACCAATTCGATCAGTTCCGGTAGCGCCCCAATGTAACCCGGTAGAGAAGAACTAGCCCTCCCCTCTTTGACTGATGGTTCTTGTTGCCTGTCCCTTCTGTTGTCATTTAACAGAACTATTTAGCCTGCTGAAAGGGGTTGTGTTTCGACCGCTGGTTGGTGGAGACATTTTGACTATATTCTGGACCTGCGTTGTCGCGTAATGCGTCATATGACGCGCCGCGTTAGCGCATCCGGAAGTCATCCGGGGCGCGCAGCGCGTAACGTAAGCATAACAAGTCATGTGACTTGTTAATAAAACTTTTCATTGGTTCATTTTACTTTTCTTATTGTAATGATGAAAGGCTTGGTCATATCACCTAAAAATTACGCTTTTAATTACTTCCGAACATTATTTTTTCTTAAATATATGTTATAATGTTCCAGGCTAATGTACTTTCCCGGAAATTTTACAACTGTCCTGCAAGTAAAATAAATTCTTTTTTCGAGAAAAATAGCGTTTCTTCGTCCCATGACGGAGCCGTTGAGCAAAAGAGGGTCGACCTGCTGTCTTAGTCGCCGATACGCCTGAATATGAGATTCACTTTATGTTGCAGGAATAGAAAACACAACAGCCCTTGACCATTTATCTTTACTGCGTACCTTCGTATTATACCTTTTACCCTTCATGTAATTGGTCTGCTTTATTTCACTTGCCTTTTAATGATTCTAAAACAGTGACTATTATTAAAAACTTTACCAATGTATATACTACTACCATGTTTTCTTTTAAAAACCTTTATTGTGAAAATTTCATTATACAAATGCGAGCCTATAACCACGTGGGCCTGCCACGGAGCAAACTGTAATCGTATATGATGAATAGACATTTACACTGTAGAGGAACGTAACGGGCGGGCCATTAGGTTGCAAGAACTAAGGTGTCTAACAGTTACGGAATCGGTGGACGTACATTTTATAATTAAAATACGACAGGGCCAGTTACAATAAAATTATCTAGATATACATTTGCGGGCAAGTACCATGGGTGACGTTAATTCGAATTTTCAACAGTACAGTAATCAATAACACATCAGAACTTAATATCAATAGGGATGTCGAAATATTCAATCAATTCTCGTCCCCGCCCGCCATGTGCTTCAAAACTGCATACGTATCTCGTGATTTCAAGGTTCTGCAACCAGTACACAACAAGGAGTTACGAGTCCCATTTATTCCGGCGCCATTTTGGGCGAGGACGGGCAGGTCCAGGATAGTCAAAATGTCTCTACCAACCATCGACTATGATGATGTTCATATGCTGTATTTATTAGAGTAACACTCATCTGTCCACATGAAATTAATTTACCACAATCTAAACATGTCATTTTAATCTTTCCAAAGTTCTTCTAAATATTTGGACCGTTTCCCTTGCCTCTGAAGCTCTCAGTGCCACTTCTTTGATGAATGTACTAGCAGGTCAGGGGTTCTCCTCCAAATCTCTCTTTTATGCAGCACTATAATTAATTGGTGCCACCTCTCCATATGACGATGCATGGTATAGTTACCACAACTATATTTTTTTTCGGTTCCTCTGGAGAGTTCATCGTGGCAGATGAAGCGTGTAACGTACCGGGCATTTACCTTTTTTTGCATGTACAGGAAAGGAAAAAAAAATCGAGCGTCCGAGTTCTAAGGTGTCCCAGGGCCATTTTAGTGGACCAGGCCCAAATCCAAAGAACAGGCCGCCATTTTGAGAGTCCTCTTGCAGCCGCCTGTCGCTGTAGCATCAAGAGCAGCCGAAACTCAGCTGAATGGCAACTGAAACGGTAAAGGGGCGCCCCCCTACATTTCAGCATTGTAGGATGACCACACCAGTACAGCAACTTGCTAGACATCACCTCGGTGCCATCCGGATCTCGGCGCCCCACTGCAGATGAAGTGCCTCTCAACTATGAAACCACCACGGTGACATCCGGATCTTGGCGCGTTGTGCTGCCTTGGGCCTATTCGCACATCGGTCCGCTACTGACGCCATCTCACAGGCTAATGGGGCGACCCACGCCGAGTTTCAGCATTGTAGGATGACCACACCAGTACAGCAACTTGCTGGACATCACCTCGGTGTCATCTTGGCATCTCAACGCCTAGTGGTATCTTCCATACAGAAAATATTGTTACGCTGCCTTTGGCCCCATTCGCACATCAGTCCGCAACTTAGACATCACCTCGGTGCCATCCGGATCTTGGCATCTCAGCGCCTTGTGGTGTCAGTCAGAAAATATTGTTGCGCTGCCTTTGGCCCCATTCGCACATCAGTCCGCTACTGACACCATCTCACAGGCCAATAGGGCGCCCCACGCCGACTTTTACCATTGTACGATGGCCACACCAGTGGCACAACTTGCTAGACATCACCTCGGTGCCATCCGAATCTTGGCATCTCAACGCCTAGTGGTATCTTCCATACAGAAAATCTTGTTACGCTACCTTTGGCCCCATTCGCACATCGGTCCGCAACTTAGACATCACCTCGGTGCCATCCGGATCTTGGCATCTCAGCGCCTTGTGGTGTATTCTCTTCAGAAAATATTGTTGCGCTGCCTTTGGCCCCATTCGCACATCGGTCCGCAACTTAGACATCACCTCGGTGCCATCCGGATCTTGGCATCTCAGCGCCTTGTGGTGTCTTCTACTCCGAAAATATTGTAGAAAATATTGTTGCGCTGCCTTTGGCCCCATTCACACATCAGTCCGCTACTGACACCATCTCACAGGCCAACAGGGCGCCCCACGCCGACTTTTACCATTGTACGATGGCCACACCAGTGCCACAACTTGCTAGACACCACCTCGGTGCCATCCGGATCTTGGCATCTCAGCGCCTTGTGGTGTCTTCAAATCAGAAAATATTGTTGCGCTGCCTTTGGCCCCATTCGCACATCGGTCCGCTACTGACGCCATCTCACAGGCCAACGGGGCGCCCCACGCCGACTTTCAACATTGTAGGATGGCCACAGAAGTGCGACAACTTACTAGACACCACCTCGGTGCCATCCGGATCTTGGCGCGTTGTGCTGCCTTCGGCCTATTCGCACATCGGTCCGCTACTGACGCAAACTCACAGGCCAACGGGGCGCCCCACGCCGACTTTCAGCATTGTAGGATGGCCACACCAGTGCGGCAACTTGCTACACACCACCTCGGTGCCATCCGGATCTTGGCATCTCAGCGCCTAGTGGTGTCTTCTATTCCGAAAATATTGTTGCGCTGCCTTCGGCCCCATTCACACATCGGTCCGCTACTGACGCCATCTCACAGGCCAACGGGGCGCCCCACGCCGACTTTCAGCATTGTAGGATGGCCACACCAGTGCGGCAACTTACTAGACACCACCTCGGTGCCATCCGGATCTTGGCGCGTTGTGCTGCCTTCGGCCTATTCGCACATCGGTCCGCTACTGACGCAAACTCACAGGCCAACGGGGCGCCCCACGCCGACTTTCAGCATTGTTGGATGGCCACACCAGTGCGGCAACTTACTAGACACCACCTCGGTGCCATCCGTATCTTGGCGCGTTGTGCTGCCTTCGGCCTATTCGCACATCGGTCCGCTACTGACGCAAACTCACAGGCCAACGGGGCGCCCCACGCCGACTTTCAGCATTGTAGGATGGCCACACCAGTGCACCTTACTAGACACCACCTCGGTGCCATCCGGATCTTGGCGCGTAGTGAAGCTGCAGCAGCTGCAAATAAGCTTCAGACAGTGTTACAACCGCTGCTCAGAACTCTCAACTATGACACCACCTCGGTGCCATCCGGATCTTGGCGCGTTGTATTGCCTTCGGCCTATTCGCACATCGGTCCGCTACTGACGCCGCCTCACGTGCCAACGTATTTTCTCCGCATTTTATACCCTATGCCGCATAACAGGTCATGTGACTTGTTTATAAAACTTTTCATTGGTTCATTTTACTTTTGGTTTCCTAATGATGGAAGGCTTGATCATGTGACCTAAAAACAACACTTTTCATTGGATGAAAACTTTTTTTTTCCCAAACGATGAAAGCCCCACCTTGTTTCTGGATGTTTCAGACTGAAGCTGGCGTCAGCATGAGAGCACCACCATCTCGTAGCTCAGTCGTGGTCATTCCGCGAGCAATCATGGCAGCCGCTCCCCACCAGAAGCCTGCAGGAGTCGGAGCCCCCAAAACTTTTGATGAATTCTCAAGGCGGAGGGGACGCTTTCGAGAATGGGGTCCAAGACCTAGCAGACAAGCGTCCGATTTCCAAGGTGTCCCAGGGCCATTTCAGTGGACCAGGCCCAAAAAGGAAACAGCCTGCCGCCATTTTGAGAGTCCTGTGACAGCCGCCTATCGCTGCACCGCAAGAGTGGGCGCAACTCAGCTGAATTGCGGCTTTTGACACAGTGGACCAAAAACGGACGGAATGGCAACTGAAACGGTAAAGGGGCGCCCCACTACAACAGATGACACTCCACCTGGAGAGGCCCGTTCACGCCGCCTCCCCCGGGGCGCCCCACGCCGTTATTCGGAGCAGCATTGTAGGATACCAAAACCAGTGCGGCAACTTACTGGACATCACCTTGGTGCCATCGTTCTGCTGCCTTGGAACTATTCGCGCAACAGTTTGCTACTGATGACCCACCCCCCGCGACGCCCCATGCCGTTATTTGCTGGGTGGCAACTTACTAGACATCACTTTCGTGTCATCTAGATTTCAGCGCGTTCTGCTGCCTTGGAACTATTCGCACAACAGTTTGCTACTGATGACCCACCCCCCGCGACGCCCCACGCCGGAAATTTGGACGTTGTGCTGCGTTGGGACTATTCGCACAGCCGACCGCTACTTCGTTGTTTTTCCCTAAAAATGTTTATATGTTATTACTATTTTTGTTTTCTTGTATATATTTATAAATTATTAAAGTTTTATAATCTTACTACTTTGTCGGAGTGCTATATATTTTTAATGTGACACATAATTGTAAAAACTTTGATGTACAAAGAGTCATCCCTGGAATCTTCCGCTTCAGGCTCGGTCCCCTCCCCAATCACAATACAGGATGGTTTTCAGATAATAGCAACGCTTCTGCTGTGACGGATCTCATCGAGTGTGGGCCTTGATCTACTATAACTCCTTTGAAGAGGGGTGATTCTTTACAGCTGTGGCCATAAACTACATCTGCAGGGCTAGCTGATACCCTAGGACCAGCCTGGACAATCGGACACAGAGGAAAAGGAGTGTCAGAGGGTGCGGTAGTGAATAGGGCGAAAGGGAGGTGTCGGGCGGGCACAGGGTGTGATTCTCAGCGAAGAGCAGCGCAGATGGGGGGAGGTTTATTACCCATGCATAAGACAGAGAGCGGGGGTGACCACTGCCTGGGGGAGATGCTTGCGAGGGTGGGGAGCCATGCTAAGGATCGACAGCGTGCACAGAGTGGGTCTGGTCAAGGCATCTAAAATGGCTGCCGTGCACGACAAAAGTGTGGCATTTGAAAAAAGACAAGATGGCGCAGACAATGTTTTTCAACACTTCCTGATTTCCTTCGAATCGAACGTTAACAGACGTTGGGGCATATTACCAAAGTTAAGCGATATTTATCCCTAACGATGCTTAGCAACGATTTTTTTACCGTCAGAAATTATCGCAGATAAACCTTGCTATTATCAAGGTTTATCGCAAATACGATAAAAAACGACCGCAATGCATTAATATCGCTGAAAACTCAGCGATATTCATGCATTACCGAGCTAATGCTCTTAGCCATGTTATCCACCTCCCATTGGATAACATGGCTAAGAACTGCTCAGGGCAGGTGGTAGCTTTTGGAGATATTCGCGCTTATCTCGAATATTTCCAAAAGTTGATAATAGGAGATAGCGATGTTAGCGACTGTTTCCAGTCGCTAACATCTTGGCATGCCCACTTTGCATGTCATTAGTGATAAATATCACTCACATGCAAAGTGGGGCCCAAGATGGTCGCTATCTTCTACTAGCCGTCGCTAACTGGTGTTAGCAACAGCTAGGTAATACACATATAATTTTATCTCCGCGAAGCGGAGCGCTGTTACAGATATATATCTTGTTTTTGAACGTTAATTTCTCAAAATGCACTGAAGCACATATATTGAGACCTAGCAAAGGCACATCGGGCTACCAGTCCCTACAATTTTGCCAAGTTTCGTGCAAATCCATTCAGCTGTTCGATCCTACCGAGAGACAAGATGGCGGCTGCTACGGACTGTTTGGAATGTTTACAGACACCGGAGAGCCAATCAGCTTCGCTTCGCTAAGCTCCGTAACGCGAAAAGTACGCGAAGCGGTGCGCTGTTACAGATATATATCTTTTTTTGAACGTTAATTTCTCAAAATCCACTGGAGCACATATATTGAGATCTAGCAAAGGCACATCGGGCTACCAGTCCCTACAATTTTGCCAAGTTTCGTGCAAATCCATTCAGCTGTTCGATTATTATTATTTTTATTTTTTTTTGCCCCGCGGGGCCCTTTTAAAACCTCCACATCAAACCTAAACGGTCAGGGAGGATCTACTATGCCCCCTTATGGTCATTTGCCCCTTCGGTTTGGCCTCCGCTTGTCTCTCGATCCTACCGAGAGACAAGATGGCGGCCGCTACGGACTGTTTGGAATGTTTACAGACGCTGGAGAACCAATCAGCTTCGCTTCACAAAGCTCCGTTGCGCGAAAAGTACGCGTACTGGAGCGCTGCCCGGTCCGCTGTTACAGATATATATCTTTTTTTAAACGTTAATTTCTCAAAATCCACTGTAGCACATATATTGAGACCTACAAAAGGCACATCGGGCTACCAGTCCCTACAATTTTGCCAAGTTTTGTGGAAATCCATTCAGCCGTTCGGGCTAAAAGTGAGGCCAACCGCCCTATGGAAAACTCAATGTTAAAAACACGTTTTGGGACCCCCCTTTTTTCTCGGCCCCCCCTTGACGAACCCCCCCAAATTTCCAGGGGCTGCTCAGAATCAAAATGTTCCATTTTCCAGAAAATTTCAGCCAATTCCGTCCACAAACGCCAAAGTTATTAGACATAGAATTTTCAAAAATCCCATAGAGAAAAAATCCTAACTATATATACCTACTGGCGACCGCCAGTAGGTAATATATCTATATATATATACATATATATTTGTGTGTGTGAATGGATTTAAAATGATTATATAAAATTTCAATGACATCGTGTAAGTTCAATATGTGATAAAACTCAATATGGTGAAAGGATTGTGCCATTGACTTGAATATACAGCAGTTAATGCATTGTTTTTAATGGTAATGCTTCAGAGGGTGGGTCCCTTCAAAAATACTATTTGCACATCTAAACTCTATGACCCTGTTGAAGGCTACAACTGAAAGGCGTTGGTCTCATGTAATTGAATAAAAATAGAAAAACGTACAAGGTAGAGGTGCTTGGCTGTGCGGCTGCTTCCCTTTCTCGTGTGGAGTTGAAGTTGAAGTGGATTGGGTCTGTCTTTGGAAACCTTTTTGGATATATATATATATATATATATATATACTTTTCTGCATATATATAAATTACCTACTGGCGGTCGCCAGTTGGTAGTTATATTTAGGACCTAGTTACCATAGCAAAATTGCAACATTCTATTCCCAATAACTTTAACGCCGATTGACGAATCTTCCCGAAATTTTCAAAACTTATGGCCCGCTTCGGTCCGCTCCTATGTTGAAAGTTTTGGGGTGATTCGGAAAGCGGGGGCCGAGAAAAAAGGGGGTCCCAAAATGTGTTTTCTCCATGCAATTTTCCATAGGATTCTTTAGACACAGCTACAGCCCGAACTGCTGAACAGAATAACACCAAATTTGGCAAAAAAGGTAGTGCTTGGTTTAGAAAAAGCCCTTTTTGTTAAATGGTGTAAATTCGATCAGTAGTTTTTTTAATATTAATGGAAAAATGAATATATATATCTGGGCGGGGCCTAACCACACATCTCATCGTGAGGTCTGATTGGCTGTCAGCACTTCATCCAAGAAGTGTTGGCAGCCATCTTGGGCCCAATATACATGATAGCACCTCATTAAAAAGCATTGCAGTTAATAGAAGGTTTTAAGACGTTAGTTACATTATAAATCATTTGTTGATGGTACCATACTAATTTTAGGAATTGTGGTGTGTTCTAAGGTGATTTTACCATGTGAAAAAGCCTTCTGCTGGGATATCATGAATCATGTTTGAGAGAAAACTACTTTCTCATGCTTTTCCAACAGAGGTTTGGAAGGTGATCTATAATCCAAACTGAGAGCATATTTTCTGTAAATTCACATTATCTTTCTCAGTCATGTGAGAATGAAGTCTTGAATTCTCAGTAAAACATGCACATCCAACAAGGGCAGAGACTGTCAGTTGATTCCTTTGTGTGCTACTGCAGCTTCCCAGAGTGTTCTAAAGAACAACTAGAGAGCTAACCGTCCTACTTATGACAAGCGTATTACAGCCCTGAAGCCATCTTGATTGGAATAAAGTGGTAACTCTTAAAATATTTAATTTAAAAAGGAACAAAATGAGGGGGTTAATTTTGCCATAGAAAGTATGATTAGTGCTGCAGAAAGAAAAATTAGGGCACATTTTGAGTGACTACTCAAATCCTCTTCTATTTCATTAAAACATTCTGACATGCTGACTGAAACATGCACTTGAGCTAACCATCCTACTTATGACAAGCGTATTACAGACCTGAAGCCATCTTGATTGGAATAAAGCGGTAACTCTTAAAATATTTAATTTAAAAAGGAACAAAATGAGGGGGTTAATTTTGCCATAGAAAGTATGATTAGTGCTGCAGAAAGAAAAATTAGGGCACATTTTGAGTGACTACTCAAATCCTCTTCTATTTCATTAAAACATTCTGACATGCTGATTGAAACATGCACTTTTAATACCAGCAGCAGACTTCCCTGGTGAGCAGTAGCTTTACTACAGTGATCTAATAAGCAACTAGAGTGCTAACATTCAGAATTTAAGGCAAATGTGTGACACATCTGTATGCCTTCTTGATGGAATTAAAGTAAAAAACTGACAGTATTTCCTTCTGAGGAGACTGAAGTAAATGAGGAAATTAGGAAACTTCATAACAAATATGTCTCCCAAGATGGCCACCAGAGACAAAATAGCCCAAATGTAGCACAAATATCACCCAGATGTAGCCCAAGTACAGCCCAAGGGCAGAATGTTCCAGAGTGTTCTAAAGAACAACTAGAGTGCTAACAGTCTTACTTATGACAAAAGTATGGCACACCTGAAGCCATCTTGATTGGAATAAAGTGGTAACACTTAAAACATTTAAGGGGGTTGATTTTGCCATCGAAATTATGGTTAGTGTTGCAGAAAGAAAAATAAGGGCACATTTTGACTTCTCAAATCCTCTTCTATTTCATTAAAATATTCTGACATGCAGACTAAAGCATGCACTTTGAATACCAGCAGCAGACTTCCCTGGTGAGCACTAGCTTTACCACAGTGATCTTATGAGCAAACTAGAGTGTTAACATTCAGAATTCATGGCAAATATGTGGCACATCTGAATGACTTCTTGATGGAACCAAAGTAAAAAACTGAAAGTATTTCCTACTGAGGGGACTGCAGTAAATGAGGAAATTAAAAAATGTTATAACAAATAAGTCTCCCAAGATGGCCACCAGAGTCAGAAGAGCCCAAATGTAGCACAAATATCCATATGTAGCCCACGTACAGCTCAATAACAGAATGTCCCAGAGTGGTCTTAAGAACAACTAGAGTGCTTACTGTCTTACTTATGACAAAAGTATGGCACACCTGAAGCCATCTTGATTGGAATAAACTGGTAACACTTAAAACAGTTAATTTAAAAAGGAACACGATGAGGGGTTTCATTTTGCCATAGTAATTATGATTAGTGCTGAAGAAAGAAACATTAGGACACATTTTGAGTGACTTCTCAAATCTTCTTCTATTTCATTAAAAAATTCTGACATGCACACTGAAACATGCACTTTAAATACCAGCAGCAGACTACCGTGGTGAGCAGTAGCTTTACTACAGTGATCTAATAAGCAGCTAGAGTGCTAACATTCAGAATTTATGGCAAATGTGTGACATATCTGAATACCTTCTTGATGGAATCAAAGTAAAAAATTGAAAGCATGTCCTACTGAGGAGACTGCAGTAAATGAGGAAAGTAGGAAACTTCATAACAAATAAATCTCCCAAGATGGCCAACAGAGACAAAAGAGCCCAAATGTAGCACAGATATTACCCAGATGTAGCCCACATGTAGCCCAATGACAGAAGTGTGCAAAACACTTTTTATTTTTTGTGTTTTTGCAGTTTTATATATGCAGACTTGTCAGGTATTGGAGTGCTTTACATGAGCATTGGTTACATCACACAGGAACAAATTCATTTTGGTTTTAGGCATGGGGAGATTAAGTGATTTGACCAGAATCACAAAATGTCAAGCTGAAGCAGAAACTCCAACCTGGTTCCCCAGTTGCAAAGTCTGCAGCTCTGGAAGTAACACCACATCCTCTTCCCTAAGTGCAACATTTAATTAAGTGGTCAACTGGATAATAAAACATAAAGTTAAATAATTTAAAAGTGCTTTGTTGCTATTTCAAAACTCAGAAATATGTCCTCATTTTAGTTTTTTAGAGCACTAACCATAATTGTGATGCAAATAAGACCCTCTCACATATGTAATTTCTAAAGGAAATGCTCTAGGTATTACAGTTTGGATTACAACAATATGACCTCAGGCGTTCCACACTTTTGTAATAAATATAGAATGTTAGCCATCTAGTTGTTCATTAGGATACTGTTGAGAGGCAGAGGCCAGGGGCACGGACTCTGAAAATTGAAGGCAGGTAGGAGGGTGCAGTGGTAACAATTTGACCACACTGGGCAGGCAGGAAGTGCTGTGGCAGCACAACAGACTATGGAGGGCAGTGGAACGGGAGGCAGGGACAACAATATAGGACTGGCAAGAGAGGATGTGGCAATATATTAGACCATTGTGGGCAGAAGGAAGAGGCAGTGGTAGTACAACCATACATGCCAACAGACCCGATTCAGCTAGGAAACTTCAAATGTATTTAAGCCCAAATGGGCTTTATTTGATCTGTCTCCTGTCTACAATCTCCTCTTTTTCTATGTAAGTCAAAGGGGAAAATCAATACCCCAGTTCTTTTTCAAAATCTCCCTCTTACCAAGTTCAAAATGTTAGAAGGTATGCTACATTGGATTATGGAAGACAGGAGGAATTGGGGTAGGGACATGGACCTGGTTAACAGAGGACAGGAGGGACATTAAGAGGTGCACCAAACTGACCCTACAGGGCAGGCATCAGGGTTTGCAGCAGCACAATACACCACACAGGGCATGCAGAACGGAAGTGCAGTATAACAATCCATAGAAAGCAATAAGGAGGGACAGGACCATGAACATGGACAACAGAGAACAGAGGGGAAAGAGGCAATGGTAGCTAGCTGGCCATAATGGACAGACAGGAGATAAAGCTGCAGCATAACGGACCATAAAGTGCAGGAGGGACGGATCAGGGTATTACAATGGAACAGACATGCCAGGACTGAGGGAATAGGGGTCTGGACATGGAAACAGAGGGCTGGGGGCAAGGGGGCAGGGCAGGAGCAGCAAGATGACCATGGAGGTCAGACAGGATGGGTACTAGAAGCATGACACACCATGGAGAACAACAGTGAGACTATAATGGCATACACACAGACCATGGAGGGAAGGTTGGAGGGGGTCGAGGCAGCTAGCTGACCACACAGGGAGGGTGGGAGGGGCAGTGGCAGCACAGAAGACCATGCATGGCAAGCGGGAGGGTTAGTGGCAGCACAATGGCTATGATGACTAGAAGGAGGGTGCAGGGGAATGCAAAAAGGACCACGGAAGATAAAATGGAGGGTCAGGACCTGGGCACAGACAAGAGAGTTCAGGGGAAGGGACCTCACAACAGATCACGAGGGGCATGCAGGAGGAGCAGTTGCAGCACAACAGAGCAGGGAGGGCAGGAGGGTGTGGCAGTAAAATGGACCATGGGGGACAGGAGGAAGGGGATAGGGGCATGGAATGTGGACAGGCAGGGTGGAGGTGGCAGGGACAGGATACAGTCGTCTGACAATGCTAGGCAGGTGGGAGGGGAGTGCCAGCTCAACAGAACACTCAGAGTAGATAGGAGTGGCAGGTCCATGGAACATGGTGGGCAAAAAGGATGGAGCAGGGGCATGCACACAGACATTGGAGGGCAGGTGGAAGGAAAA
Source organism: Lissotriton helveticus (assembly GCF_964261635.1). NCBI lineage: Eukaryota > Metazoa > Chordata > Amphibia > Caudata > Salamandridae > Lissotriton > Lissotriton helveticus. The sequence continues at coordinate 947,670,352 of NC_136063.1, forward strand.
TAGGGGCAGCAAGCTAAGCACATAGGCTAAGCAGGTGGTAAATGATGGGCCATAGAATTGGGCAATGGAGGGCAGGAGGAGTGGACTGGTAAATGGAGGGCAGAGGCAGCATATCAGACCATGCATGGCAGTAGGGAGGAGGCTAGTCCATGGATTCAGACAACAGAGGATAGGGAGGAGGTGGATGGGGCAGCATGCTAACAGTTCAGAAAAGGCGGGAAGGCCAGTGGCAGCACAACGGCCACACAGGGCTGTAATAAGGGAGCAGGGACATGGACTTGGACAATGGATGGCTTGGAGGAGGGAAGGCAGGAGCAGCAAGCTTGGATGGGGGCAGCACAATGCCAGGTCCTGCTTTCAACCTCCCACCATCCATTGTGATATGCATCTTACTAAACGTTGAAAAAAAACCTAGAAAGTTGCTGAAAAAAACAAAGATTACAGGGACGGTGTAGTTATACTCAGATTTGACTCATACACAACCAGTGAAATTCAGCAGTTATAGTTGCCTGAGCTAACTATAATTTACGCCCCGCAATGTACTGCGAATGACCTCAGACATTACATCATTCATGACATGGTCCGTTACATCACTCATAACATCAATCATGACATCTCAAATGAGCTGTGAATGGAATGAAACTATAATCGCTAGAACTTTATTTAGGGATAGTGTGTGTATATTAACACCTCTTTTTTTCTTTTCTTTCATTTAAGAACCATTATAATGTGCAACCTGCCCAGATTAATATGGCCGATAGCCTTTCACTTTAAAGTAATGTGTAGCCCATTGTTTATGTTGATGTTTGCAATCCTAAGTATGTTTATTATGAATAAGTCATGTTGACGAACATACAGGTATGGCTGTCACGGGCCAAGATATGCTGAAATGACATTGTGTGTATATTAACACTTGTTTTCTTGTCTTTATTGTATCAATTCCTGAATTTTCACATCGTGACCAGGCCAATATGGCCGCCAGCATTTTGGATTAATGTAATATGTAGTCCTTTGTTAATGTTGGCAACTTTAGGCATTTGTACATTTAAATAAGGATTCTACAATGACGTCTTGTATTGTTATCAAGGTTTGGACGAGCCGAAACGTGTGGATCACGTCCTTTGCAGATTAAAAACTTCCAAACTACAACCTGAGTGCTGATTCCTTCCTTGTAAGAGTGAGAGGAGATTAAATACATATATATAAAATTCACAGTTTCAGGGACATTATAGTTAGAAATTAGCATTTAAAAAACCTCATAAATTCACTAGAAAAACCACAGGTTTCATGGACGTCATAGTTAGTTGGACATTTCACTCGTACAACACAAGAGAAATTTGGCCGTTATAGTTAGTTGTGCTAAATATAACTCAAGCCCCCGGAATGCACTGCTGATGGCGACACATATTACATTACTCATGACATGGTCAGTGACATCACTGATGACATCTCAAATGACATCACTGATGACATAATCCACGTGATCATCTGATGCACCTCCTCACACCCTAAAATACAGACTACCATTCTCAAAACCATAGACACACCTATACTAGTACAGCTACAATATTCTGTGCACTATGCATGCAGACCTCTAACAAGCTACATACTATTGATACGCTTTTCTAAATACCCAGTTAGTACCTATGCAGTCTAGGAATCCTTCTGTCTTTCCCATGCACATCTCCATTCACCAATCCAGCACTTTCTACGCATCCTATCACTCCACCAATACCTAAGCACTTATATATTCAGCACGCAGTTTCTTTGCAACCCTGAAATTACTCCAGTTATTAGTCGTATACTTAAAGAATGGCCTAGTCACTAACACAAGTGCAGGTACAATATTTTGTACACTATGCAGGCACACCTCTTACCAGCTACAAACTATTGATACGCTCTTCTAAATATCCAGTTAGTACCTATGCACTGTAGGAATCCTCCTGTCTGTCCCATGCATTTCTCCAATCACCCATCCAGCACTATCTACTTATCCTATTACTCCACCAATACCTAAGCACTTATAAATTCACTGTACACTCTGTTTGTAATACTGTAATTATGCTAGTCACTAGTCTTGAACTTATGGAATGGCCTAGGTGCTAACACAAATACAGCCATAATATTTTGTGCACTATCCAAGCAGACCTCTAATTAGTTACATACTATTGATACACTCTTCTAAATACCCAGTTAGTACTCATGCAGTGTAGGAATCGTCCAGCCTGTCCCATGCACTTCTTTAATCAATTATCTACCACTATCTACTTATTCTATCCCTCCACCAATAGGTAAGCACTTATAAATTAAGTGTTCACTCTGTTGCAGCACTGTCATCATTCCAGTTCTATTGGTATTCTTATAAAATGACCTAGGCACCAACACAAGTACACATAAAATATTCTGTGCATAATCCCTACAAATCTCTAAGCAAATACATACTATTGGTCTATTCTATTAAATACTGAAGTAGTACCCATGCAGCTTAGGCTACTTCCTGTCAGTCTCATGCAATTATTTAATCACCATCCAGCACTAGGTTCTTATTGTATCAGTCTGCCTATACCTAAGCACCTATCGGGCAGATTTACACGCACCCTGCGCCACCAGTATGTCACTTTTTATAACATAGTGATGTCACCAGGCAATCCTTCATATTTAAAAGGAGAGGAAAAGCAACCCTGAATGTTTTTTCCCCTCCTTGTAAACATGACTCCTTCATACACAGAACTTTGCGTTGAAGGGGCGTTCCATAGGTGTTGCTGTGGGTGTTCCCACACAACACCCATAGAACAAGACACATCGCCAGATTCATGAGAAATCGTAAATCTTGAGATGTGTGTGAATGCTGCGCCATACTAGAGTTATTGTAGCAAGGTGCAACTAGGAGAATTGTTTTCATTTTTTCTCATTTTTTCGTCTTTCAATGCATGCTGCATTCCACAGCATACATTGAAAGAGGAAAATGCCTTTACTGATTGTGTTTGTGCAGGAAGGTGTCCCTTCCTGCACAAAAACAATCTGCGCATGACACGCACATCCTTTCACCTATATATGTTTTTTAACATGAACTGTGTACTAGTGAACAAGGCACAACAATTGTGAAAGCAACATTTTGTTTTGAACATTTTTTTTTATAAATTCAACTGATGATACACCTAAGTATTTCTTTTATGTTGATGTGCACGCTGCATCATGCCTCTACACTGCACCTTTAAGTATGTATGGAACTCACTTGAGGTCATGTGACCAAGATCGCGGTTGAGATCGAAACGCGTTGTTTGTCTGCTGAATAAACCCGCAAAATTCACAAATTGCAATTCGGAGTGGCTCTTCTTTTCTGCAGCAATGGCAGGGAGCTTCCTTATATATATATATATATATATATTACTTAGGTAGTTATAGTTAGGACCTAGTCTCCATAGGAAATCCGCAACATTCTATTTGGAATAACTTTGGCGCCGGTCAATGAATCTTCGCAAAATTCTCAAAGAAGATGGTCTGCTCCGCTTCACTCCTTCCCTGAAAGTTTTGGGGTGCTGAGAAAAAAGGGGGGTCCCAAAACATGTTTTCCCCATGCAATTTTCCTTGGGGACCTTTAAGACGGATACAGCCCGAACTGCTGAATGGAATTACACTAAATTTGGCAGAGAGGTAGAGTTTGGTTCGCAGATGACGCTTTTCGTTAAATGGTGTATATCCGTGCAGTAGTTCCTGAGAAAATCAAAAGTGACATCATAGATATATCTATAGACGAAGTATCGTCCGAGGATTATAAGCGCACCATTACGAGCACGATCTGCATGCTAATTGGCTGTCAACTGTTTGTCAACACTCCAAACCAGGAAGTGTTGGCAGCCATCTTGTGTCTCAGTAGAACCGAGGCACAAGAAAACAGAAAAAGAAGTGCAAAAAAGACGCAAAGGGTGCAGGGTAGGCACACCCTGACCCCCTAAGCCTGCTCAGGGGGTCCCACAAGGACCCCCAAGGCCTAAAAAAGTATTTATTTATTTTTAATCGCTTTGGATACGCGTATGACGTAAAAAAAAAAAGAAACCTGAAGCCGACTTTAGTGCTAATTAGCCGCCGGGGGGGGGGGGGCAAGTCCCGGGGGCAATGTAGTTTATTATAATGGAGGGCCCAGAGGGCCCCCCAGCCCCGGGGGCTGCTACCCCAGGGGCTTTTTTTTAAATATATGTGCGGCGGGGGCTCATGGCCCCCCATAGTAAATGTAAATGTATATGTGTGGGGGGGCTCTTAGGTCCCCCCCCCCAGCCCCGGGGACCTCCACTCCCGGGGCTTTAAAACATTAATTGAGGGGGGCTCTGAGGTCCCTTCAGCCCCGTGGAGCCCCTCTCCGGGGTTTTAAAATATTAATTGAGGGGGGGCTCTGTGGCTCCACCAGCCCCGGGAACTGCCTCCCCGGGACTTTAAAATATTAATTGAGGGGGGGTCTGAGGCCCCCCTTGTCCCAGGGAGCAACACCCCCTTGGGCTTTAAAATATTAAAGCCCCAGGGGGCGCTACTTTTCCCATGTTAAAAGTGACACAAAAGTGGGGCAAGAAGCTTGTAGATCTGTTCGTCAGACTGTTGTAACCTATCTATTCTCACTGCTCGGAGGTAATTGTATATTTCTACGTAGTGAATGTACTGGACACTACCCACTCTCTCCTTTCACGTATAACTTGTTATTGTTTCGGAAACAAGCTTCCTTGCTCACCTAGTGCCGTTGGCGTGATTCAATGAGGTTGCACTACGTGTCGAAGCAGGCTTCACTGTGGCCGACAGAGTTCACTACTTGTACTTAGGTAAGGTTGTGCACGGCAGAGTGGACAGCAGCGACCATAACTTTAAAAGAGAATGGGGAACGATATGAGAGAAAGTGAGAAAGAGAAAGAGAGAAAAAACGACATTAAAATGTGGTAGAGAAAAAGTTATAGATGAAACAGTTAATACTGGAGAAAATACTCCTAGCTCACCTTTTGCCTTCGTTGTGTCCAAGCACGTGGTAGTTCATAGTGCACCCTCCAATTTTGTGATCTGAAAGATAGTATAAAGAGTTAGTAACAGTATAGTCCCACTTTCTTCTTTGACTGATGACTTGTCGTTGTTTTGGAAACAAGCCTCTTTGCTCACCTTGTGCTATTGGCATGATTGAAAGTGGGTGCACTATGTGTCGAAGCAGCTTTCTCAGAAGTTGTTACGGTGGCCATGCATCATGGCAGCATCCTCGAACATTGAGTTTTAGAAGTGTTGGGGGGACGCCAATTTGTGAAACACAACCTGTAAGATAAAAAGGAAGTTAACATTGTGTGTAATTTTTCTATCAAAGGAGAGAGGAAGTGACAGAGTGACTGTAAAGAATAGTCGCAGCTCAACTTTCTGTCACCAGTGTGTTTTTCACCACGTGCTGGTACATAATGCACCCTGAAGCTCTACATCTAAAAGATAGTAAAAGAAAGATGTTTTGATTGGTAATTGTTACTATCTTAATGTGGAGTTGGATAACATCACCATTTCACACACGTTCCTTCTCACATTTATAAGAACTATGTGTATAGTTTATATTACGGAGCGATTATAAAAACTTTCCCGCTATTGGAAAAAAATATATACATGTAATTTGATACACTATATAGGACTGCATTTTTCTAAATCGCTGCATCGCTTTTTTGTATCCAGTCTGCTACAGCCCTTCGATTCCCTCAGATGTGCACCCAGGTCTCACTGCTCACCTTTTCGTGGATAGGACACCTTCTACATCATGCAGTCCCGCTCTGCCACTAAGAAGTCTCACATATGGTGCCGAGTCTTGATATCTCTATGGCTAACAACATACTCGTGCATCATCGCAGGTTCTTCACCCGCTCAGTGCTTCGGGTACCACTAACTCAGTGGCCAAAGAGGCCAGGCACGTGGTAGTGGGCCCGTTTGTTCGGTAGTTTGGGCCTACATGAGGCGTCCGAACCACCAGGACGGGCCATCACAGCGCTTGCAATTGGAGCAATTCTAAAATGGCGTACAGCACGTGTGCCCCGTCTTTTTTTAGGTAGGCTCACGTGTGTAGTGAGATATGTGCTGAATGGGTGTGGTGTGGGTGTGGGTGTATACCAGCCATGAGGGAGTGTGTGTGTGCCGATCTGACAACTAGACCTGGAACTAAGAAATCACTACAATGGAATTCTGGGCCATGTAGTGTTGTTGTGTTTTCCTGGCGGAGTGGGCTGTACTAACTTATTCAGCCTCAATTAATTTACCACCATCCTCCGGGCTTTTAAATGTTGGGAGGGGGGCCGCATGGGTCCAGGACACTGCAGGAGCTTGCCCTGGGGCATGGCAGTCTCCAGGGCCTTCAAGGGCTCTAGCCATAGGGACACGCAGTCTGCCTCACACAATACACTAAAAAAGAAGTGAAAGTGATGAGAGATGATTTGTGATGTGTTTAGGCTTGAGAGCCTGGATAATTATTAAATGGCATCTGGCAGTAAAGTGCATAGTTATTCTGGAAGAAGTCTTTCGGGGTCTTGCGAAAGCAAGTCATCTTTAATAATTGCCTCTCGCTGTGTGTACTTGCAAGGTTATCTGATTTGCTCGTATGTTAAAAAGGATACTTTCAACACCTCTTTTTGATTGGTTGTAAAGCATTGTAAGAAAATGTACTAGCAACCAATCCCTTTCCTTGCGCAGATTTTGAAAAACATTTGATTGGCTGTTGTGTGGTTACGTGCACCTTCCTCATGGTAATTTTGATTGCCTTTTTTTTTCTACGTGACGTTACGATACACTTACCATGCATGTAGCCCATTTTGTGACGCAGTTTATTTTACAATGCGTTTAAAAAACTAGTGGTAGGGTGTTTTTAACTTAATGTGTGTGGTCTGGTTACGAGTTTGTTGACTGTAAAGGTATTTACACAAGTTTTAAAAATATTTTTATTGAGTCTTTTATATTCATCATATGGGTGAAATGCACATTTTTATTATTCGTTCATTGGTATCATGTGTTGGACCATATTTCTTTTATTTTATCCTAAGCAGTCATTTCTTAAGTTTACATTATATAAGTGTTGCCCCATCATTTTTTTTAAATGTTTGGGCTTTTTTTGCTTTCAGATGAAGTAGAATAGAAGTGCTACGAAAAACACTCTCTCACTCCTCCCACTTTTAAGTCACGTTTTTCAGTTGACAGGTGTTCTCATTTGTACTGTTTTAGTGTGTCACGTGTTTATGTAAACGTGCCTCTTTCCATACTTTTTTACTTTTGTATGATTTCTAAAATTCTTTATTTAAACTCGTTTTTATTATGAAAGCATTTTGAAGGGGGGGCTTGGACGTGAAAGTAGCGCAAGGGGGTTGTAAATCTGGAACACAGTGTTTTGTTTTACTTTGCTATCCTTTCTGTCTTGTAGAGGATCCAGGGTAAATATAACGGTTTTTGTACAGCTAGTACCTTTCAACTCTATTACCAAACGGCTTTCTGCCTGTTACCAAAGTAACAGTTCATGGAACAGTTTAGTGAGCACAGAGGTTATAAGTTCACCACACTATGTTTCTAATAGAAATAGTTACTTGGTGGAGTTTACATTTTTTCCATAGGAACCGTTAGTCGTAGAAGTCAGTGGAAAATATAATAAAAATAATAGCAGGGGTTCGCTGGGGCCCTCACAGTCCCGGGGCTTCACTCATGTTGGAAGGGGGGTGCAGTAGGCTGTGGAAATTATATCGGGAAAACAACAATGCGGCTTATTGCGTCTTTTCTTTAAATTTAATGTGGAATAATGTTTATTTATTAGGCAGTGTTCACTTTTGTTACAGATACAGTCAACTTTGTTACAGGCAATTTATTAATATGTAGGACGGCGTGTTCTGTATGTGTGCGTGATACAAATATTTAATTAGCTAACGTGTTCTAACAACAATCTTAATGTTCATTTGGGTGTGAACTATTGAAAGTAGAAGTATTTTCTGTAATTCACTTGTGCTCCGGAGAGTTGCAAGGACATGTAATTGGCTTTCATGTTGTATGGAGAACTTTCCTGAGCTTTCTGGTGGTTGGTTGCGAACTATTGAAAGTAGAAGTGTTGTCAGCCATTCATTTTCGCTCTACGGAATAGGAGGGACATCTGATTGGCTGACGTGTTTTAAGGAGGACTTTCCTAAGCGTAATGTTTATTGGCTGTAAACTGTTTAAAGTGAAAGTGTTTTATTTTATTTATTTATTTAAAAGGTTTTATATAGCGCTACTGGACCCAGGAGTATCAGAGCGCTGTACAGACAGATAAACAAGATAAACATCAAGAAACAAAATTACAGAGTGAATAAAAACTTGCATGGGATAAGGCCTTTCAGTTAGACGAGGGAATTGAGGAAAGAGAGTAATTAAGAGATAAGTAAGGGAGATGGGGATGGTTGGAAGATAGGAGAGAAAAGGGCAGCGGGAGAGGGGGGAGGCAATAGGAAAGGAAGAGAGAAGGGGTGGGTTGAGGAGAATAAAAATGAGGACTGAATCAATATAGAGACGTTAGGTACCTCAATATTTGTTGAGAAGAAGCACCTTGAGTCTTTTTTTGAAGAGAGAGTAGGAGGGGTTGCAGCAAAGGTCTTTGGGGAGAGAGTTCCAAATCGGTGGGGCATTACCAGAGAATGCACATGATTGTGTCTTTTTACATTTGAGTCTCGGGGGGATGAGGACAAGGGCATTAGTGCTTCTCAAGGACCTGGAGCAACCAGCTTTTTGTAGTTTGTCAGAGAGGTAAGAGGGGGTGTTTTGGTGAAGGGCTTTGTGAGTAATACATGCCATCTTGAAGGTGGATCTACCTTCAATTGGGAGCCAGTGAAGGTTTTTGAGGATAGGAGAAATGTGAGCAAATCGTTTACAATCAGAGATAAGTCTAGCAGCCAGGTTGAGGACAGATTTATTCAGGTGCAAGGTGGACTTTTGGGGTGCCTACAAGGGTGGCGTTGCCATAGTCAATTCTGGAAAGTACAAGAGATTGGACAACAATTTTGAAGTCATCTGCTGGAATGAAAGGTTTGATTTTTTTAAGGTGGAGAAGGGAGAAGAGAGCACCTTTAGCAGCATTTTTAATGTGAGGGATGAGAGTAAGATTCTTATCAATGCTGATGCCCAAGGATTTGACAGAGTTGAGGTGGAGAGGGAGCAGTTGAGTGCATTGATATCATTGATCCAGAGTTGAATAGGCAGAGAACAGTTTTTGGGAGTGAAAAGGATTACTTCAGTTGTTTTGGGATTCAGTTTGAGATGATTAAGATGGAACCAGGCTTGGACTTTATTCAAGGTATCATTGAGGAGAAGAATGTCATGGTGGGATTTGATCTTGTAATATAGTTGTGTGTCGTCAGCATAGAGGTGGTAGCTGATATTAGCTAGTTTTAGAATAAGGGTGAGTGGTTCTATGAATATATTAAATAGGTTTGGGGAAAGGATAGAGCATTGTGGGACCCCAAGTGAGACAGGTTGGGATTTGGAGAGGCAGTGACTGAGTTTAATTTGTTGGGATCTGTTTTGGAGATATGAGGTGAACCATTGGTGAACAGTGCCCTCAAACCCAAAGCGGTCTTTGAGAGTATTAAGAAGGGTGGGATGGTGGACAGTATCAAACGCAGCAGAGAGGTCAAGGAGGATAAGGAGGGAGGATTCGCCTTTGTCAAGAGAGCGATGAATATCATCAGTGATACTGGGCATAGCAGTTTCAGTGCTGCATCCTTTTCTAAAACCAGATTGGAAAACGTCGAGGAGATTGAAGGAAGTGATATGTTTGTCTAACTGGGAAAGTACACATTTTTCAAGGGCTTTGGAGAGGAAGGGTAGATTAGAGATAGGGCGTAGATTGTTCAAGTTATTGGGATCAGCAGTGGGGTTTTTGAGGATGGGGGAGATTTGACCTAGTTGAAGGGATGCTGGGACACAACCAGTGGCAAGGGAGGAATTGATGATATTGGTCCAGATGAGGGCAATGATGTGTTTGAGTTCCTGAACCAACTGGGCGGGAAGAGGATCATTGGTGTGTGAAGATGGTTTGAGTTTTGAGATGATGTTGAGGACAGTAGATTTGGATACTGGACAAAATTCCTTCCAGAAGGCATTGTTTTTGATAAGGGTGTCCTTAAAGATAGAGTCAGGGTGGGGTAGAGTGGAGAGGGGTAGAGAGGGGTCGTGGCACGGAGGGGCAAAGGAGCAAGGTGAAATAGCAATGTTAGGGAGGTGGTGTTGGCTGAGGGTAGATTGGAATGGGAGAGGAGGAGAAGAGAAGGATAGTTCAATCGAGTTGACTTTATTCGAAAAGAAGCTGGCGATTTCTTCACATCTTTCAACAGTGGCTGGTATTTTAGTGGTACCAGAGGAAGTTTGTTTTTTAACAATGCTAAAGAGTTCTCTGGGACGGTTTTTAGCCTGGTCAAGTTGTGAACGGAGGAAGGAGGCTTTTTCAGCGAAGATGTGCTTCTTGTATTTGGCTCTGGCATTTCTAAGGAGTATCAGGTTATCAGGGGAGGGATGATTCCTCCATGAGCGTTCAGACTGTCTGAGGGCCCGTCTTTCATTATTAAGGTCAGAGTTAAACCAGGCTTTGGGAGTTTTGATTGGGGCAATTTGGTCAAGCGCTTGAAGGATAGAATTATTGTAATGTTCAGTTAGGTCATTGGTGCTGTGAGAGGGAGGGAGTAAGCGGGCTTTGATATAGGATTCCAACTCGCCAGGGGGAATAAGGTGAAGATTACGAGTATGTTTCATGGGTAAAATGCCAATAGGGGTGGGGAGAGTAAAAGAGCAGTTCAAAGTGAAGAGGATAAGGTGCTGATCAGACCAGTCGACTGGAAGAATCGTTGAGAGAGAGGCCAGAGCCTTGCTTGTCATAATAGCAACAAGGGTGGTGCCTTTAGAGTGAGTCGGGGATTGGCAGAGTTGTGTCAAGTCAGTAATGTCCATGATATCTTTAAGGAGGATAACAGACGGGTTGTCGTTATTATTCCAGTGGATGTTACAGTCTCCAAGAAAGAGATTCTTGGAGTGAGTGAGCAAAGATTGGGTGATAAGATCAGACAGCTCTTCGGTAAAGGGGATGGGATTGCGGGGGGGGTGGTAGATAGTATGTAGACGAATGGTGGGGAAGCCAGGAGCAGTAAGATCAACACAAAGGTATTCAAAGGAAGAAGGGTCCTGGAGATGAACTAGCGTGAGATTAAGTTCCTTTTTAAAAATTAGGGCAAGGCCACCTCCTATTTGCTTTATTCTGTCTTTCCTAATGATGGAATATCCAGGAGGAATGAGCAAGTCAAGGATAGGAGTCGAGTGGGGGTTGAGCCAGGTTTCCGTAAGGAATGCAATATCTATGTTTTCATTGAGAATGGTTTCCGCAATATCAGTCGCATGGCAAGATGCGGATCGGCAGTTAATCAACATGCAGTAGAGGGGTGAGGAGTCAAGGTATTGAGTGGGGGGGATCAGGGAGGATAGAAGTTAGTTGTTGAGGGGGTCTAGGTGATGTCGGGTAAAGGGGGAGTCGACTCGTTCCTAGGAGAACAGGGATAGTAGACTGCGGGAAAGGGGGACTAGAGGACAAGGAGGGAAGGGGGTACTCGAGGGGGTTCGGGGATAAGTTAACCTCCAAGGATATTGGGTATGCAACATGTAGAGAAGAGGATATCGTGGATGCCGTGTAAGGTTGGGGTGCATTGGAAGGATCAATGGGTTTAGGTGGGGTCAGGTAGTTTGTAGGGAGGTGGGAGCCATGAGCAGAGTACTCGATGTTACCAGTACTAGGGGAGCTGTTGCTGGAGGAAGTGGGAGGGGAGCTGATGTGTGATGATACGCTGTTTAATGAAGGGACAGATGCGCGTGCGTGATCAGAAGAGTGGGCTTTAGTAAGGAGTGAGACATCGGATCTGAGGGAGGAGAGCTCTAAAACAAGGGACGAAAGGAGAAGTTCAACATTAAGGAGTGATAGTGTAAGAAGTGAGGAGTGGAGTGGATCAAAAGATTTTGGGAGGAGAGAGGAGTAGGAGTTAGGATTAGGGAGAGGAAGGGAGTAACCAGGGGGGGAAGGAGAAGGGAGTTATGATGGGTGGGAGGTTTCGTATTGGGGAGGGGGGACCAAGGAGATAGGAGTGGTTGGGGCATTGGGTTTAATAAGATCGTTAGTTAAATGAGGGGGAGGGATAAACAGGATCTAGATGTAGGTGTATTGAGGGTTATAGGAGAGATGAAGGGCGTGTGAGAGGGAGTGGTCAGCGGAGGAGATGTGAGAGTTGGTGTGGGAGTAAGGGGGGCGATTACACGAGGGGGAGAGGATATAGAGCATTCATGGGGTGGGTGTTACGGGAGTCAGAAGTAGAGAGGTAGATGGACGAAGGTGTATTGTTCAGAAGAGGGAGTATAGGGGGTCCGTGAGAGAGGCTGGAGGAGACGAGGGAGAGTTGTAAGAAGAGGAGGATGGAGGGGGTTTGCTCAGTGGGAGATCACAAGGAGTGGAGTGTTCGGTAGAGCTTAAAGACTGCAGGGTAGTAGGGGAGGCAGGAGAGGGCGTGCAGGTAACAGGAGTATCAAGCAAGTTTGAAGGCTTAAGAGAAGTGAGTGGAGTAGACCCTATTTGAGAGAGGCAGAGGCAGGGCGTAGGGGTGGGGGGCAAGGAAGTAAGAGGGTGGTGCTGGGGGATTGAGGGTTTGGGGAGCGGGGAAGTAGGGTTGGGAGTCAAGGATGGAAGAGGGTGGGGAAGGGACAGTGGGGGGTAGGGGGTGAGAGAATCGTTGGTGAAGGTAGATGTGAGGGAGGCAGAAAAACGAAGTGATTGGGAGATAAGGGTGTTGTTACCGTTTATACAGTTAGGAGTAGGGGTGGTTAGTAGTGATTGAGAGAGAACATCAAGGATAGTGGAAGAGGTGGGGGGACAGTAAGGAGAGATAAGGGGGAACGTGGATGAAGGGAGTCAGAGCTGGTGATAAAGCAGTCAACTGGGGGGACAGCTGCGGTTGAGTGAGGGCAACAGGACTGGGTGGAAGAATGGGTGAATCAGAGAGGAGGGAACGTGAGGCTGGTGCGAGTAGGGTGTTGTTGCTAGAGCCGGTATTGAGAGTTCGAGTAGACAGTGTAGATTGGGAGTAGACGTCACTATTGAGAGAGGTTGTAGGAAGATCAGGGAAAAGAGTTAGAGTGGTAGGAGGCAAGGGGGGAGATAATGGAACTAGGGGATGAGGGGGTGGGAGGGTAGGGTTCAGGGACTGATCGAAGGATTGGGATAAGGCACTAAAGTGGAGTTCAAAGATGTAGAGGTGATTTTCAGATTCTTGGATGAGACTGTTACCAGATTTGAAGATGGAAATATCAATTTCTCCTGGAAAGGAAGAGGAGGGGGTGGTGGAGAGTTTTATACCGAACGGAATATTGCAAGAGTTAGAGATAGGGAGGTGTTGAAGAAAGAGGCTTTTCCATTTAGAAGGGCATTTGGAGAAGAAGATGAAGTTGGTGATTAAGGAGGAGTTAAGTGTATTGTGGTAATCAGCAAATAAGGTTTCAGGGTGGAGACTGAGGCGCTTGTCTTTGAAGTTTTTCTTACCATGTTTGGTGAGGTGGAAAGGGTAGAGGATATACCAGGAATTAGGGCCAATTTTCGAGATAGGTGATACTGAGGAAGATGGGGAAAGAGAGAGGGGAGGCATGATTGGGAGAGAATGAAGAGAGCGAGGAAGCACACAGATTAAACCATAAGAATAATCAAAACAGGAAAATGGAAAGGCGGAACTAAGAAAGAGATACATTAAGCCAAAGCAAAATTACAAGGAAATGGGGGAGAGCAAAATAAGAGAACAACCAATGGGGGGACAACATAATCAGATCAAATAAACAACAACAAAAGACAGCATAGTAATAAAAAAATAAACAACAATATTATAACACGTCAAAAATGTGCATTCAAGGATAAAAAAGAGGACTGAAAAATGTGTGCTATAAACTAAGAATGGGAAGTATATGAATCGGCTAAAGAGAATAAACATCTGCGAAAATACCGTAATAGCTGCATAGATATTGCGCAAAGGTTACGTTATTATAGGTCAGTGGTCACCCGCTGCTGTGTTTAGATACTGCACGTATTTATATAACCTTATGAAGTACTAAAACTCTACTGTTGGAATGTTATTAGACAGTGGTATTTACATAATATTTTTTTGGGCCCAAAATAGTTGATACACTCTACTTTTGTATTATGTACTAAGAAAACTGTTAAAGTGAAGTGGTATGTTTTTGTGCAAGGACCTAGAACATAACAGATTTGTTATGGATAAAGAGGAGAATATGACCAAAGACACATTGAAAATGAGCAACAGTTTAATTGAAGTACAACATCTACCTATAATAGGCAGCGAGACTGAATTAGAGGACATCAGTTCTGCAGATATCACCTGGTATTTTGAAAATGAAAGCAAAGATGCAGATTTTTGGGAAGCACTGGGTCACGTAGAGTTACTGGAAGCTATAAACTCTTAAATGGCAAACCAGCAGTATGATCTCGAAGACGTACCAGATGAACTCCTTTTAGAAGCTGTGTTAAAATATGAGATGTCTGAAGAATAATTTTATTGTATAATAATAATAAAGCATTGAGCACTATGTACTTATCCTTTCACTGTACTAAACCTCAAGCACTTATAGATTCACTCAGACACTATCTTTACAGTATTCTATTGATTCAGTCAGTAGCCAGTACTTATGCAGCGAAGTAGGCCTTAAGACATGGACTGCTTCAAGCCCTTATACAGTATGCATGCAGTCTTCTATCTACCTGCACACTTGTCTTTTATACTTTCAATTCCCCAGTCTGTATCCTTACACTTCCATCAAACACTCTGTCACTGCTGTTGCACTATTGTAGTGTCTCATTCAGCAGTGCGTGCTAATTCATTCACTGCATTAAAACACTAACACTTACAAATTCACCCAGGCAGTTTCACCAGAAGTGCAGAGGGAAGCATAGATTTGTAACATATTTATGTACATATGTTATGTTATGTGCTCTGGAAGTACTACAGTATACTGCAAGTAAACACCTTATAGAGTTATGCTGTAGCACTTCGTTATAGTTCTGCACTTTCACATTCACAATACACTACTAATGTATTCTTTCAATCATTTATGCACTACATATTCATTCAAAAACCTTTTACAAACTTTCATACTAATATAGCTCTTTTTTTGAGCAGTGAAGTTAGTTGTTAAAATAACTTTTTTTGTTGTCTTTTTTTTGTAGTTTTTAATTTTGGGGGTGTTTTTTAAACAGTTTTAAAAAAAAAAATTGAAAGGAAAAAATTGAATTGCGCAAAGAAAACAGTGTGTGACTGGAACGAATAAACAAATAAAAATTAACGGCGGGAGCAACGGTGCTCTTGTTTGCGAGTGCAAATCAAATCAATGCACTGTTCGACATAACGTAATGTCTCTTTACAAAATTTGCAAAGAATGAAAAGGTCTCCAAAATCAGGACGGATGTCTGGATGCGGACTCGATGGTGCTGTGGAAGTGCTGGCTATAGCTGGTAAAGGGTTGTAACGCAGCCTGTTGCATGCAGCTCTCGCATAATTGCGGGGATGAACAGTCTTTACATGTCTCACCATGCTGGCGCTTCCAAATGAATATTTTTTATTTGGATCACCTCTAGCAAGCATGGTCCCACACACCTTACAGGTGACCTTGGCAGCATTCCCTTTCTTTTCTCCTTCTGGAAAGGAAAATAAATTCCAGATTAATGCCTCCTTCCTGTTCGGGGCTGGGTCTTACTGCACAAATTCTTCTTCTGAAGAGTGTTCAGATAAACTTTCATTCTGATGTGCAGCCATATTAAAGATGTTTTGGAAAACACAGGAACTTCTCAAAACAGATGGTTCTTCAGTGAAGGTGAAAGAAGAATGATTAAAATGGGTGGGATCCTTCAACAGTTAGAATAGGAAGTATTATGAATGTAGGAGAG
Organism: Lissotriton helveticus; assembly: GCF_964261635.1. Lineage (NCBI taxonomy): Eukaryota > Metazoa > Chordata > Amphibia > Caudata > Salamandridae > Lissotriton > Lissotriton helveticus. The sequence goes on from NC_136063.1 coordinate 947,686,328, forward strand.
TAGGGTCTGCTTCCTATGGTTACCCCCACTTTTTGCTTTGCTTTACTGGTTTTCGACTTAGATATGGCTGTGGGCCTGCTAATCAGGCCCACAGCACAGATGCACTCTCTCTAAATTCACACCATGTACTCTAGGTACAACCACAGTTGGGAATTGGTTCACCTTGTCAGCCCCTGTAGAAGTGTACCCTAGGTACTCAGGGCATAGGTGTAACCAAGGCCAACCAGGGGCTGCAGCATGTATTATGCCACCACTGGCTGGCCACTCAAACTGACACAACTGGCTGATCACTCAGCTGGGGCAAGGTCGTGTAATCACCCCTTGCTTAGGTATAGTATTCCTATATCTACCCTTAAATATAGACACACAGTGACCTATAAGTCACTCCTATGGCAGGCCTTAACAATCCTGGAGGCAGAGTGCTTGGGTATGTGTGAGATTGTGCTCTAGCATGAGCTGAGCCTATCTGCAGCTTGCGGAACCATGTCGTTATAGCTCTTCTATGATAATCCCATACCATATACTCTTAAATGCATTATAATCCTCGCGGTTGAATGCTAACTTTGGTTTGGCTTTATCTAAACATGTCGTGTAAGGTGTCATACGCTTTGTAATACTACCCCCTCACCAATTCTGGTGACGGGGGTAGCATTCCACCCTTCTAGAGGGAGAAGACATGTTGTTGCTGACTATCCCGGTTAAAGTTAACCAGAGCCCCAGTGTCACAAAATGGACGCTGCTGCCACAGACACAAGTCTGACCTCCTGCTGCTGGGAGTCCGTCCAGTCACGGAGGTTTGGACAATAGTTTTCCTGCCTGGAGAGGTGCAAGCACCACCCCAGACAGGACTTTGTGTATTGGGACAGGGCGGGCTGAATAGAATGAGACACTGCCTGGGGCACACTAGGTGCTCCATGCATAGTCCAGTTCAAACCGGTGCTGGGGCACTCCAGCCCCAGCTCTGGCATGAAACTGGATAAAGGAAAGGGGGTGTAACCATCCCCCTTCCTGGTCCCACCCATAGGAGGGACCTAGAAAGTAATCCAGCCCCTTTTAGTTGTATAAAGGTAGGAGCTGATCCCCAGGACTTTAGATTTATCCTGATATCGACTTGAAATGAAACTCTGGACCCTTCGACATTCACCTGAGCTGAAGACTGAAGAATCTCCCTTGTGGCCAAGGAGTGACCACCCTGGGCAACCAGGCACCATCCAGCAAATCAACGGCTTGCTATGTCCCCGTGCCCACCAGAACTCGAGCACAGAGCCCAACAAGACACCAACTCCTGGACCTCTCTGACCCCACTGCACGACTCCAGCACAGCTGAGCCCCATGGAAGGCGTCCTAACCCGTGGAACCAGGCATCTTGGAAAGCCGGCAACTTGCTAACAGCGCAGCTCCTGAGGCATCCTCGAAGCTGTGCACTGGGGACTGAGACACCCCAACACTGAGCTCCACCTGCCCCGAAGACCAGCCCTCCACACTCCACGAGATCTGCGTGGAGCCCTTCTGCTTGTGTTCTACTCGACGCGTTGTCCCGGTTGTTGGCCAGTTGGCTAGTAGCCCTGTGGCGACGATCCTTTAAAAATCCATTGCTGGTCTGGTTGCTCCAGACTGGCACTTGCTTCCCTGAAAAGGTGAAGTACCTGAGACCCTCCTGGTCTGCACCAGAAGCTCTTTGTGTATCCTGCGTGGGTTGCCTTTCCTTAGGCTTGTTGCCTCCGATCTTGAAGTCGACCCCTCCATCTGCGAGAACCTTCGTGGGACAGCTCCTCTCCAGCACCTGGTTGTCCTCGACGCCTCCTGGTCTTCATGGCTGCAAAGACAAGCTTCAGGACAGCACCTGATTGCTCCTCAACGACGTCTGGTTCCTTCTTGGTTCCACCCGGTCACTGGCTACTGACCTAGACTCTGTCCCCTCTGCTTTCAGGTCTTCTTCAACTCTGATCCACCCTTGGATCCACCCGGACATCTTCCTCCTGGTCGCCTGCAGCATCTTCTTCCAGGGCTCCATAGGAAACAACGAGAAAACCCGGCACACTTTGAGACCTATGCACCCGCAGCCCGTGGGTGAGGTAACGCGAGTACTTCGGTGCTCCTGTAGGGATTGACTATCTTAGTGTCTAGTTTTGTTAGTTGTGTAATCCTAGTTAGACCGGAAGTGTCCTAAATCTTCAATGACTTACCTTCTAAGTTCCCATTGACTTAACATTGACTCACGCGTGTGTGTAAAGACACTGCACGCTCCGCCTGTGGGCCTCCTACTCCTAACCTAAGGTTCAGATAGTGTAGCCCCAGCGAGTCTCCAGGCCCTAGGCCTTTCCTTTTCCCGAGTCGGGGTTCTTATACCACTTACTTAGTATATGGTTTTACACGCCCCTAGGGCCTAACTGTAAATTGTGCTATTTAAAGTGTTTCTAGGAGTAACTTGTTATGTGCTTTTGCCTCTGACCTCATAAAGAGTTCAGAGGAGTGTGTTAGTAAATAAATACATATATATTTTATATATATCCTGTGTGGTGTCCTTTCATTTGATATTCAAGGGGTTACATATGGTAAAACTGCTGGCTTTACACGCCCTCGAGAGTCTTTTAGCCTAAGACTGTTCTGTCCACGCTACCACTAGGATAGCTGGTCTATAAGGTTGACTTACAACCATCACCATAAGGGTTGTTTGGACTGGTGCAAGGTGTTCACTAGAATAGTGAACATCATATACCAGGCCAACTTCTCACATTGGTGTGCAGAGGTTGGGATTAGAGCTTGCTGTTTTTTTACCACTTGTAATCTTGAGATATCATTTGAAAGATCACCTGTACCTGTAGGTACATATAAAAACAAGTCTTAGTATGCTTAAGTTCTACTGAACTTAGCTGTTGTAGAGCCTGGGCCTAGCACACCCTGACTACAACTCCTAGACAGGTTCTGTAGGAAAACATAGTGTAGGTAGGTGCAACACCACACCTCACTAGAAAACATGTCTCAGACAGTGAACCCCAGTGGTTCTCTGCCTGCAGAAGGAGATCCCTTGAGGACTGCTTTAAGATATGAAGCCTTAACCTTCCAAGAATTGAGACAATTGTGTACTTCTAGAAGGCTAAAACAGGGTTCAAACCCTACCCTCAAGTTCCTGGTTGAGCTCTTAGAAGAGTATGATGCTCAACAGCCACCTAAGACAGGTGACACAGGTAGTGCAGATGAAGTCTTTCCCTCTTCAGATGATAATACTGATACTCCTGTACCAGAGGAAGAAGAGGAGGTAGAAGAAGATGACTGATCTTGAGGCAAACAGCCAGGTCCTAGTTAGAAGACTTAGCCAGGCTAACCTAAGCATACATGGGAGTGAGTATGGGCAGCCCTCATACAGACCCCCAAGTGGGCTTAACCAGAGACAGAGAAGAGGGAGATCCCACTCCAGGGACTCTCTCCACTCTCAGGCTTCAAATGGCTCTCATGGCCCTGCTCAGAGAGGGATGACTTCCCCTCAGTGAAGGGAACATGAGGCAAAGATGAAAGAGGCTGCTCTTAGGATTGAGAGGCAGGAACTTGAGGTTGCCCTGGCCAAAGAGAAGCTTGCTCGTGCTAGAGAGCATAGAGAGAGTGGGTTAGAACCCACTGGTAGCAGCAATATCCCTAAGGATAAAGATAGGTCCTATGAGAATAGAAACCTAAGCAAGATTGTGCCCCCATTACAAAGAAGGGGATGACATCCACAAATGGATACCTGCTTTGAAGAGGGCCTGCAAAGTGCAGCAGGTACCTCAAAGTCAGTGGGCAGCAATCTTATGGCTCTCTCTCCTTTTCTGAAATGGGAATGCTAACAACTACTCTGTCCTGAAGAGTGCTCTGATTGATGGGTTTGGCCTAACCACTGAACAATATATGTTGTTGTCCAGAGGTACCCAGAAGACACAGACTCAGGACTGGACTGATTTTGTTGATTGTGCCACTAAGGCTCTGGAAGGCTGGTTATTGGGAAGTCAAGTTAAGGACTATACAGGATTGTATAATTTGATCATGAGGGAGCAAATACTTAACAATTGTCAAAACCAGTTACTGCATCAATACCTGATTGACTCTGATCTGACCTCTCCCCAAGAATTGGGAAAGAAGGCAGACGAATGGGTCAGAACCAGGATTAAGCAGAAAAACCAGAACCAGGGAGGTGATCAGAAAAAGGCAGACCAGAAGGGTAATGAGCAGAAACAAAAAGACCAGAAGTCTTCACCATGCCCCCAAAAGGCACAGGGGAGGGTGGCTCCAAAAAGAACAAACAGAAACAAGAAGGTCCAAAGAATCCCTGGTGTGGATACTGTAAATCAGTCTCTCACTGGTTTAGTGAGTGCACCAAGAAGGGCACAGCACCAACCACCATTGCCCCTAAGGCAACTATTCCCCCTAGTCCAGCTGTTAGTGGTAGTTCCCAGCAAAAGGGTGTAGTAGGGTTAACCCTGGGAACTGAGGTGGACTCTGGCCTAGTCAGAGTACCAACTCAGGCTGTCCTCTACTGTAAGTCCCAGTAATCTGAGCAAGTACAGGCAGCCACCTTTTATTAATAATAAGAAGTCTCAGGCCTACAGGGACACATGTGCCAGTGTCACCATGGTGACACCTAACTTTGTGGACCCTGAACAGATCATACTAGGTGAGACCTACCTAGTGACCAACGCTATCAATGCCACTACCTCCCATAGTATGGCAGTTGTTAACTTCTCCTGGGGAGGGGTAAATGGCCTCAAAAGAGTTGCTGTGAGTTCAGACCTTCCAGTAGAGTGTCTGTTAGGTAATGATCTTGAAACCTCAGTTTGGTCTGAGGTGGAATATAGGACCCATGCAGAAATGCTGGCAATATCAGCACATGTCTTTGCTGTGACCAGGTCACGGGCCAAAAAGTGCTTACCTGAACAGGTGCTGGATCTTGAAACAATGGACCAGACACCAACCAAGAGAAAGAGCAAGAGGGTTAAGGCAGTGCCTTCCCCCCTGCCTTAGGTGGAGGATCAGCCCCCCAGGAGGATGATTCTGAGATACAAGAGGGAACTGTCCCGGAAGAACTTGAGCCTGATCAGGTTGAGTTTCTTGGGACAGGGGGACCCTCAAGGGCAGATCTGAGGCAGGCTCAATTAGATTGTTCCTCTCTTGAACCCCTCAGACAGCAGGCTGCTGCTGAGGCTGCTAGGAATGCTCAAGGTGCCCATAAAGTGTATTGGGATGATGGGCTCCTTTAATCAGAGGCTAGAGACCCCAAGCCTGGTGCTTCCAGGAGGTTGGTTATACCACTGCAATTTAGGGGCTTCCTTCTTACCTTGGCTCATAATATTCCCTTAGCAGGACACCTGGGCCAGAACAAGACTTGGGACAGGCTTTTCCCTCACTTTCACTGGCCCCATATATCAGAAGATACCAAGGAGTTTTGTCGCTCCTGTGTTACCTGCCAAGCCAGTGGCAAATCAGGTAGCACCACAAAGGCCCCCCTCATACCACTACCTGTGGTGGGGGTACCCTTTGAAAGAGTGGGGATAGACATTGTAGGACCAATGGACCCCCAAACAGCATTTGGGCACAGATTTATACTGGTTGTAGTGGATCATGCCACCAGGTATCCAGAAGCTATTCCCCTGAGGACCACAACAGCTCCTGTTGTGGCTAGGGCCCTACTTGCAGTATTCTCCAGAGTGGGGTTTCCAAAGGAGGTTGTCTATGACAGAGGTGCAAACTTCATGTCAGGATATTTAACTGCCATGTGGAAGGAGTGTGGTGTCAACTATAAGTTCACCACCCCCTATCACCCACAGTGTAATGGGCTTTTGGAAAGATTCAACAAGACCCTCAAAGGGATGATAAAAGGGGTACCTGAAAAGCTGAGACGAAGATGGGACACCCTTTTACCCTGCCTTCTGTTTACTTACAGAGAGGTCCCACAAAAGGGGGTTGGCTACAGCCCTTTTGAGCTTTTGTTTGGGCATCCTGTAAGAGGACCCCTATGTCTTGTGAAGGTAGGATGGGAGTTACCTCTCAAAAAGCCTAAGCAGGACATAGTGGACTATGTACTTGGTCTCCGCTCCAGGATGGCTGAGTATATGGAGAAGGATTCCAAAAACCTTGAGGCCAGCCCAGAACTTCAGAAAGCTTGGCATGACCAAAAGGCTGTGCTGACTGTGTACCAGCCAGGACAGAAAGTGTGGGTGTTGAAGCCAGTGGCCCTAGCAGCACTCCAGGACAGATGGTCTGGACCCCATACAATAGTTGAACAGAAGGGAGATGTCACCTACTTGGTGGACCTTGGGACTCCCAGAAGCCCCCACAGGGTGCTTCAAGTCAACAGACTTAAAGCATTTGTCGACAGGGCAGACATGGGCTTGCTCATGGCTACAGATGAGGGGCAGGAGGAAGAGAGTGACCCACTCCCAGACCTGCTTACTCGGAACCCTGATGATGGGTCAGTAGATGGTGTAGTCTTTGCTGACAGCCTCTCTGAACATCAGCAACAGGACTGCAGACAAGTTCTTCAGTCCTTCAGACATCTGTTTTCCCTGACCCCAAGTCAGACAAGCTGGTGCACCCATGAGGTGGACACTGGTGACAGTCTGCCTGTCAAGAGTAACATCTACAGGTAACCTGACCATGTCAGGGACTGCATTAGGACAGAGGTCGGAAAGATGTTGGAGCTGGGAGTTATTGAGCCCTCAGAGAGCCCTTGGGCTAGTCCTGTGGTCCTGGTACCAAAACCTCACACCCAAGATGGTAAGAGAGAGATGAGATTTTGTGAGGACTACAGAGGTCTCAATGCTGTCACTAGGACATATGCCCACCCCATCCCCAGGGCAGAGGAGCTCATTGATAGACTGGCTTCTGCCAAGTTCTTGAGCACATTTGACCTGACAGCAGGCTACTGGCAAATCAGATTAGCTGAGGATGCAAAAGCCAAGACAGCATTTTCGACCCCAGGAGGACATTATCAATTTGTGGTAATTCCCTTTGGTTTGAAGAATGCACCAGCCACTTTCCAAAGGTTGGTGAATCAAGTTCTCACAGGACTCGATGACTATTGTGCAGCTTATCTTGATGATATTGCTGTCTTTAGCTCCACCTGGGAGGATCACCTGGTCCACCTGAGGAATGTTTTAGAGGCTCTGCAAAAGTCAGGCCTCACTATCAAGGCTACAAAGTGCCAGATAGGGCAGAGCAAGGTTGTGTACCTGGGCCACCTGGTAGGTGGGGGTCAGGTTCAACCACTGGAGAGCAAGATCCAGACCATCAGAGACTGGACTCCTCCAATCACCCAGACACAGGTCAGAGCTTTCTTGGGCCTGTCTGGGTACTACAGGAAGTTTGTGAAAAACTATGGGTCCATTGCGACACCACTGAATGATTTAACTTCCAAAAAGATGCCAAAGAAAGTTCAGTGGACAGTTAGCTGTCAAAAGGCATTTGATGACCTGAAGCAGGCCATGTGTACTGCACCTATTCTGAAAAGTCCAGATTACTCCAAAGAGTTCATAGTCCAAGCAGATGCTTCTGAGTTGGGTGTGGGAGCTGTACTTTCACAACTGAATATAGATGGTCAAGACCAGCCCATTGCTTTCATAAGCAGAAGGCTGACCCCTAGAGAGAAACGTTGGTCAGCAATAGAGAGGGAGGCATTTGCTGTGGTTTGGGCCCTGAAGAAGCTGAGGCCATACTTGTGTGGCACTCACTTCAAGATTCAGACAGACCACAAGCCCCTCCTATGGTTAAATCAGATGAAGGGTGAAAATCCCAAACTTCTTAGGTGGTCCATTTCCCTACAGGGGATGGACTTTACAGTGGAGCATAGACCTGGAACTGACCATGCCAATGCAGATGGACTCTCTAGATATTTCCACTTAGAACATGAAGACTCAACTGGTCAAGGTTAGTTTAATATCCCTAAGTTTGGGGGGGAGGGGTTGTGTAGGAGAGTAGGGTCTGCTTCCTATGGTCACCCCCACTTTTTGCTTTGCTTTACTGGTTTTCGACTTAGATATGGCTGTGGGCCTGCTAATCAGACCCACAGCACAGATGCACTCTCTCTAAATTCACACCATGTACTCTAGGTACAACCACAATTGGGAATTGGTTCACCTTGTCAGCCCCTGTAGAAGTGTACCCTAGGTACTCAGGGCATAGGTGTAACCAAGGCCTACCAGGGGCTGCAGGATGTATTATGCCACCCCTGGCTGGCCACTCAAACTGACACAACTGGCTGATCACTCAGCTGGGGCATGGTTGTGTAATCACCCCTTGCTTAGGTATAGTATTCCTATATCTACCCTGAAATATAGACACACAGTAACCTATAAGTCACTCCTATGGCAGGCCTTAACAATCCTGGAGGCAGAGTGCTTGGGTATGTGTGAGATGGTGCTCTAGCATGAGCTGAGCCTGTCTGCAGCTTGCAGAACCATGTCCTTATAGCTGTTCTATGATATCCCCATACCATATACTCTTAAGTGCATTATAATCTTCGCGGTTGTATGCTAACTTTGGTTTGGCTTTATCTAAACATGTCGTGTAAGGTGTCATATGCTTTGGAATACTACCCCCTCGCCAATTCTGGTGACGGGGGTAGCATTCCACCCTTCTAGAGGGAGAAGACATGTTGTTGCTGACTATCCCGGTTAAAGTTAACCAGAGCCCCAGCGTCACAAAATTGTCGCTGCTGCCACAGACACAAGTCTGACCTCCTGCTGCTGGGAGTCCGTCCAGTCACGGAGGTTTGGACAATAGTTTTCCTGCCTGGAGAGGTGCGAGCACCACCCCAGACAGGATTTTGTGTATTGGGACAGGGAGGGCTGAATAGAATGAGACACTGCCTGGGGCACACTAGGTGCTCCATGCATAGTCCAGTTCAAACCAGTGCTGGGGCACTCCAGCCCCAGCTCTGGCGTGAAACTGGATAAAGGAAAGGGGGTGTAACCATCCCCCTTCCTGGTCCCACCCATAGGAGGGACCTAGAAAGTAATCCAGCCCCTTTTAGTTGTATAAAAGTAGGAGCTGAACCCCAGGACTTTAGATTTATCCTGATATCGACTTGAAATGAAACTCTGGACCCTTCGACATTCACCTGAGCTGAAGACTGAAGAATCTCCCTTGTGGCCAAGGAGTGACCACCCTGGGCAACCAGGCACCATCCAGCAACTCAATGGCTTGCTTTGTCCCCGTGCCCGCCAGAACCCGAGCACAGAGCCCAACAAGACACCGACTCCCGGACCTCTCTGACCCCACTGCACGACTCCAGCACAGCTGAGCCCCATGGAAGGCGTCGTAACCCGTGGAACCAGGCATCTTGGAAAGCCGGCAACTTGCTAACAGCGCAACTCCAGAGGCATCCTCGAAGCTGTGCACTGGGGACTGAGCCACCCCGACACCGAGCTCCACCTGCACCGAAGATCAGCCCTCCACACTCCACGAGATCTGCGTGGGGCCCTTCTGCTTGTGTTCTACTCAACACGTTGTCCCGGTTGCTGGCCAGTTGGCTAGTAGCCCTGTGGCGACGATCCTATAAAAATCCCTCACTGGTCTGGTTGCTCCAGACTGGCACTTGCTTCCCTGAAAAGGTGAAGTACCTCAGACCTTCCTGGTCTGCACCAGAAGCTCTTTGTGTATCCTGTGTGGGTTGCCTTTGCTTAGGCTTGTTGGCTCCGATCTTGAAGTCGACCCCTCCATCTGCGAGAACCTTCGTGGGACAGCTCCTCTCCAGCACCTGGTTGTCCTCAACGCCTCCTGGTCCACGTGGCTGCAAAGACAAGCTTCACGACAGCACCTGATTGCTCCTCGACGACGTCTGGTTCCTTCCTGGTTCCACCCGGTCACTGGCTAGTGCCCTAGACTCTGTCCCCTCTGCTTTCAGGTCTTCTTCAACTCCGATCCACCTTGGATCCACCCGGACATCTTCCTCCTGGTCGCCTGCAGCATCTTCTTCCAGGGCTCCATAGGAAACAACGAGAAAACTCGACACACTTTGACACCTATGCACCCGCAGCCCATGGGTGAGGTAACGCAAGTACTTCGGTGCTCCTGTAGGGATTGACTATCCTAGTGTCTTGTTTTGTTAGTTGTGTAATCCTAGTTATACCGGAAGTGTCCTAAATCTTCAATTACATACCTTCTATGTTCCCATTGACTTAACATTGACTCATGCATGTGTGTAAAGACACTGCACGCGCCGCCTGTGGGCCTCCTACTCCTAACCTAAGGTTCAGATAGTGTAGCCGCAGTGATTCTCCAGGCCCTAGGCCTTTCCTTTTCCCGAGTCATTGTTCTTATACCACCTACTTAGTATATGGTTTTACGCGCCCCTAGGGCCTAACTGTAAATTGTGCTATTTAAAGTGTTTCTAAGAGTAACTTGTTATGTGCTTTTGCCTCTGACCTCATAAAGAGGTCAGAGGAGTGTGTTAGTAAATAAATACATATATATTTTATATATATCCTGTGTGGTGTCCTTTCATTTGATATTCAAGGGGTTACATATGGTAAAACAGCTGGCTTTACATGCCCTCAAGAGTCTTTTAGCCTAAGACTGTTCTGTCCACACTATCACTAGCAAAGCTGGTCTATAAGGTTGACTTACAACCATCACCATAAGGGTTGTTTGGACTGGTGCAAGGTGTTCACTAGAATAGTGAACATCATATACCAGGCCAACTAATCACAATGAACAAATCAAATCTGTTGTTTTGAAGTCACGTTGGAAGCGCTTACGATGCGAGTACGTACGACGTACCCTGTGCTTTACGTAATTGCTTTTCAAAGTAATATACACTTATTAAAACTAAATGAATACTATTTTTATGATAACCCCAGAAAATGTCTTGCCTTAAAATTTACATTAAATACATAAATATATCTTTTTAAGCATTAAAAAAAACATCACGTGTATGCGCAGCGTACGCCGTAGAAACGCATATAACGTCACACGGAAGCGCTGATGCGACGCGTAACGTCAAAACATATTCGCAGCTTATGGGCTGGTACGCGTACAGTACAATTACAGGTGTGAAGGATAATTTGAGGACAGTACGTGTACCATACGTTTACCACAAAAAAATGCACAAAAAATATATAGAAATAAATGTTAATATATTGAAAGAAAAATAATAACAAATCAGTTTTAAATGTTGTTTTTTTATTATTTTACATAAAAAATATGTATTGTAATTTACAAAATAAAATAGATAAAAATAATTATTATAAAAAATGTACTAAATTAGTATAAAAAATGTATAGATATAAACACTGGCATTTATAAAACCTATGAAATTCACTGAAAAAAACATAGTTTTTAGGCACGTTATAGTTAAGAATTAGCATTTAAAAAACCTTGCCAATTCCCTTAAAAAAACATAGGTTTCACACATGTTATAGTTAGGAATTAGCATTTAAAAAACCTTAGAAATTCACAGAAAAAACCATAGGTTTCACACATGTTATAGTTAGCTGGACATTTCACTCATACAAAACCATAAATCCCCCCGTTATAGTTAGTTCAGCTAACTATAACTCGCGCGCCCGCAATCCACTGCTGATGACATCACATATTACATCCCTCATGACATGGTCAGTGACATCACTCATAACATCACTGATGACATCTCAAATGACATCACTGATGACATCATCCTTGTGAAAGAGTGGCAGACCTCCTCTCACCCTAATATAACCTTTGATACACACATTGAAAAATAGAAACTAACATTTTCAAAACAATGGAGATACCAATACCAGTTAGAACTACCTATTCAGTAATTCCAAAATCTACATACACATCCACTCATTCACCAAAAGTTCTATATAGTCACCCATGCATGTACTCACTCATCATATGTAGTCATACACCTATACATCCTTTTACACACCAACACTCATACATAGAGTTACTCACACACATACTCACACATGCAAATAAACCATCAAACATCCATTTACTTGCATATACAGCTATACACTCACCACTACACTTACTTCTACAGAAACGTACACATACTTACTCTCTTAAACAATCACTTATAGAAACACATACTTATTTATACAGGAACTCTTTCAATCTCTCACTCTCATATATACTCACTTATATACATCAATACTCACATATACTAGTTTAAAATATATGTACTTACTCATAAAGACACTATTGAGACAGTCATTCACTCACTAACACACCCATACACACACTCATCCACCCATACAGTCCTGCACACATGCTGTCCTCAAAACAAATACAGACAGTGAGTCACTCATTCATGCATCTATGCGCTAAATAATATTCCCCACCAAACCATACAGACACTCTTTTTTCGCTTTGGCACGCATGTGTTCAAATACTCTTATTTTGACACAATGTATAGTGCTCCTTATATACCTGAGTCCACATGGGCACCTCAGGCGATAGACAGCATGTGTGGTTTGACAAGTCATGAATTTGTTAATTCTTTTGCCTGATTTCAGTCCTTTGACTTCATAAGTGAGTACCCTTTTGTGAAAGCGCAAACCTTGCACTTACCCAAAGGTAGAAACCTTTCATCTTATTTAAAGTTCCCTTTCTCAATGGAACCGTGTCTAAGTGACTGTGAACTAGGCTATCCTTCAATGAGCGTGCTTTCTTAGAAGTAATCAATGGAGCTATTAGAATATCGGCTCCAATGATTGTGTCCATTTTGAACACGTGGCAATTCCTCTTCATGATTTTCTTTAGGGTATCTGCCTCTTCGGAAAAAGTTGTTGTCATCCGAAATATTCCTTTATTTACGTTTTGATGTTCTTTTTGTTTCAACAAACTTTCTCTAGGCAAATGTTCTACTCTCTTTAAAGTGCTTCCTATAAGATCTTTTTTGTAACCTCTGATTATAAATCGGTAAAAACTTTCTTTCACTGCCATATCAAAGTCGCACTTCCTTGAGCAGTTACGCTTTAATCTAAGAAACTCCCCATAGGGTATGCTATTCTTTCGTTTCTGAGGATGGCTACTGGATGCATGCAATGTACTGTTGCCTGCCGTTGGCTTCCTAAAAAGGGCTGTTGCTAATTTCCCATCCTGTATCTCCACTCTCAGGTCCAGGTAGTTTACTGCCACTAAACTAATCTCGCCTGAGAATTGTAAATTTACTTTGTTCCTGTTCAGGTGTGCTATGTACTCTTCTGCCTTACTCACGGGACCTTTCCATATCAGTAAAAGGTCATTGATATACAGATACCATGACAATATATCCTTTTTCCAGTTTTCGTTGGTTACGGACCCGGCCAATTGCTCCTCCTACCAGCCTACAAATAAATTCACATAGCTGGGGGCAAAGCAGGTGCCCATTGCGGGCCCAGATACCTGTTTCTGAAGGTCTCCCTGAAAGAGAAAAATATTGTTAAACAGACAGAATTCGATTAACTCTAGCAACATGCTGTTATGTATTGCGAATTTCAAAGCTCTTTTCTGTAAAAAGTATTTAACCGCATCCAGTCCCTGTGCATGGTTAATGCAGGTGTGTAGATTTGTTATGTTTAATACAATTAGGCAGTATGATGGATGCCAATCTATACCTTCGATATGACCAATTAAATCAGTTGTATCTTTGATATAAGATTTTAGTTGTAAAATTGACTCAAACAAGAAATGATCTATGAACCTAGAAAGGTTTTCCATTAGGCTACCCTGAGAGGAAATTATTGGCCTCCCAGGCGGTCTCACATTATCCTTGTGTACTTTGGGTAAGTGATTAAAAGTCGGTAAAATGGGATTAGTTGTCCTCAGAAATAAATATTCATCAATATCTAGCATGGATTAATCGTGCCATTTCTTTATTAAGACATGCAATTGTTGAATGCTGTTCTGATACTCCTCTTTTGTTGTTAGTTCATATTATTCTTGGTTTTTCAGCTGCCGCAAAGCTTCCTCTATGTACTGTTCTCGAGGCATCAAGACAATGTTGCCCCCATTGTCTGAGGGCTTACAGATTACTGATGTTTCTTTTACAAGATTCCTTACTGCAGTCCTCTGAGCTTCAGTTAGATTTTTCTTCACTTTGGAGAGTTCCTTGTTTTCTCTAAATTGTATTAGATCTTTGATGACTGGTTTGGAAAAGGTATCTATTGCGTCAAGTGGCATTTGCAGTAAAAATTGCGAAGGTGGTTTGAAGCAACTTCTTGGTGCTTCTTGTTCTATTTCCAGGCACCTTGTCCTTTGTGTCAGGGTCACTGCGATTCGCAAATCCTCTGTTGTTTCTTCTTGACGTAATTCCTCCATAACCACCAGTGTAGTCAAGTCGTTGAAAGACAGCAAATCTGTGTCTCTACTTTGTGATTTGAGGAGTCTTGCCTCCTTTGCCGTTGGTTTCAATTTAAAGTACTTATGCGGTTTAAGCTTGCACAAAAACTTAAACAGATCAATCCTCGTATGTGTAAATTCCAGGCGATTATGTGGACAGAATGTGAGTCGCAATTTGAGTACCGATTCTTCCATGGAAGTCAAAATTTTAGATATTAGATTGACTATGGTCAGATGGTCCTCCTCATCCACTATCTGCCCTCCCTCCTTTGTCTTGTTCCGTGTTACTCTTGGTGTTTGATTGCTTTTTGCCCTTCATCTTCCAGCCACCCCTTCTGGTTTTTCTTCTCCTTCCGGAGGTTTGCTCTTTCCTCCCCTTAGCCATGACTGACGGATTATGTTGAACACATCCTGAAAAGGGGTCTTCTGTTGTCTCCCAGATGGACCCACTATATCATCTGATTGTTCATTTTCCGTCATGTCTGACTCGGAGGTTTCCGCTCTGGCCGTTTTTTCAGTTGTCATTGTCTTATTTTTCTTGAACACCTCCCTTCTTGGTTGTTCGAACTTTTTCACAAAAGTTAATATTCTGCCCATCGCATAATCCCTCTCGTCACGCTCAAATTTCTCTTGTTTGCTCTGTTTGATCTTAATTTCATATTGGGAAAGCTGCTTTTTCATTGCTTCCCTTAATTTTTCTTGCTGATTCTTATCCGTGTTTTTTTTCAACAGCTCTTCCTCCAAGCTTTCGATCTCTTTCTCTCTATCACTCCAAGCAAACTGCACAAATTTCTCCCTCAACCCTTTGCATGATAATGCTGTGTGTGCCGCCCACGCCTCTAAGAGGAGTGGGTTTGGGTTCTCATAACCTGGTACGGTGTAGATACGCAGTGCCCTGGGAACTCTTTCCACCTCGATATAATTTTGCAGCAAGGTGGCCTCCCACCACTTGTGTATCTCCCTTTCGTATAGTCTTTCAAGTTTCCCAAGTTGTGTTAGCAGAGTGTTGGGTATATTACGCATTTCAGTTGTCTCTAGGTTAGTTACATCCAATTTTTTCTTCCTAAATATTCAGCTGCTGCCTCCTTGCGTTCTGTCACACTAAACATCTTCCTTCTATGTTTAGCGCGAGCTCTGGTCCCAGGCTCATTTTGGATCAATTTTACTTGCTGCTATTTGCCCCTCGCCCAGTCCTAGATCAAATTTTTCACAGCGCATGCACCAATATCAGGCTTACCGGTGTATTCTTGGTTCGCCTGATGCGCTCTTAATTTCCTTCCTCCTCCAAATGTCGTGAATTATAATCGTCAAATACGAATGAATGAATGAAATTATTGTTGAAACACAGTCACAATTGATTTAGACATATTTCACATAATTGAATGAGGATTTATCATATTTGACGATTATAATATGCATGTGTAAAGCAGTGTTTTCAGAGTAGGAATGAATACCATTACAAAATGGCACCCGCAATAAGTGCGCTGCCATCCCTCGTTTGTTACAGTGACCAAATGTAAAAGGTTTAAAAGATGGCGCATCCCAGCGTGAAAAGTGAAACTCTGACGAAGGATTTTATCTGAAACGCGTTTGTTTTGCTGAAATAAAATCACCGCTGTGATTACAAGCCCCGTGAGTGCTGGTATCCTTTCACAAGTGGAGAGGACTTTTGGAGTATATATATATATATATATATATATATATATATATATATATATATATATATATATATATATCACTGAAAAAACCATAGGTTATAGACCATATATAGTTAGGAATTAGCATTTAAAAAACCTTATTTTACTCACACAAAACCAATGAAATTCCATATATAGTTAGTTGTACTAACTATATATCGCGCACCCGCAATCCACTGCTGATCATGTCACATATTACATCATTCATGACATGGTCAGTGACATCACTGATGACATCACTGATGACATCTCAAATGACATCACTGATGACATCACTGATGACATCTCAAATGACATCACTGATGACATCTCAAATGACATCACTGATGACATCACTGATGACATCTCAAATGACATCACTAATGACATCACTGATGACATCACTGATGACATCTCAAATGACATCTCAAATGACATCACTGATGACATCTCATTTGACATTACTGATCACATCACTGATGACATCATTCATGTGATAATACGATGAACCTCTTCAGACTCTAATATAACCTTAGATACACTCAGTGTAAACACAGACTCGCAGATTGTCACTCATCCATGAAGTTACACACACACCTAGTCAGTCATGCAAACAATCAATCACACCTCCATTTCCTTAACAATACAGTTAAACACACCTTACTTATTCAAACATATACTAAACATATTTACTCACTTATACAATCCTGGATACAAGAGCACAATGATCCATACAGCCACTCACACATTCACTGGCTCTTATGCACAGTTATTTATATATGTCAACTCTCACATGTACTGTGTTTTACATATGTACTTACTTTGACATGTAGCACTGAGATATCCATTCACTCACCAATACAGTCATGCACACAGTCAACCACCCATACAGCTGTTTCCACATGCACTTTTGAACCCATACATTATGCACAGAGTCATACACCTTCCCAGCCACCCACACACACTCTCAGTTTCCCATACAAATGCTTGGGCAACCAATCAATAACCCATATAGTTACTCATATAGCTAATGATCAACACATGCAGCAGTTTACAGAACAACAGACATAATGATGCACAAATTAAGACAGTTTAGTCACTAACCCATGCACTCAGTGAGACACATTTAACCACTCACTCATACAGTCAGTCATGCACCTACTAAATCCTTCATCCAGACACTTATACATCCACTCATTCTTCAATATGTAAGACATATTTTAACTTTACAGAAAAATACAGTCACTGGATGTTGTCATCAGTGATGTCATCAGTGATGTCATTTGAGATGTCATCAGTGATGTCATCAGTGATGTCATTTGAGATGTCATCAGTGATGTCATCAGTGATGTCATTTGAGATGTCATCAGTGATGTCATCAGTGATGTCACTGACCATGTCATGAATGATGTAATATGTGACATGATCAGCAGTGGATTGCGGGTGCGCGATATATAGTTAGTACAACTAACTATATATGGAATTTCATTGGTTTTGTGTGAGTAAAATAAGGTTTTTTAAATGCTAATTCCTAACTATATATGGTCTATAACCTATGGTTTTTTCAGTGAATTTTCAAGGTTTTGTAAATGCTAATTCCTAACTATATATGGTCTATAACCTATGGTTTTTTCAATGAATTTCATTGGTTTTTTAAAAGCTAATATCTATAGCTGTAACATTTATTCTTCTTTAAATCCAAAAATATATTTTATATGTTTATTAATAATTTTTTTTAAATATTTTTTTTGTTTCGCTCCCGGTCCGCGAACCGGGAAGCTTCCCGTTAGCTCAATTTGATTCCGCGATCCGGTCTGCGAACCGGTAAGAAATCAACATAGTGACGGTATCGCGTTGCCGCGTAATGCGTCTTATGACGTACTGCGTTAGCGCACCCGGAAGTGCCCCGGGGCGCGGACCGAGGCGCGAAACGCAGCTCCCCAGAAGCGATCCGCGGCGCGAAAGCGCGACATATCGCGTTGCCGCGAAATGCGTCTTGTGACGTATCGCGTTAGCGCACCCGGAAGTGTCCCGGGGCGCGGACCGAGGCGCGAAGCGGAGCGACCCGGAAGCTAACCGGGGAGCGTTCCGCAGCGCGTAACATGAGCGTGAGAGGTCATGTGACTTGTTAATAAAACTTTTCATTGGTTCATTTCACTTTTAGTTTCATAATTATGGAAGGCTAGGTCAGGTGACCTAAAAATAACACTTTTCATTGGTTGAGAAGTATTGTTTTTTCCAAATGATGAAAACCCCTCCTTCTTTCCTCACTCTGACTTTCATCATTGTGAGAGGAAGACCTATTTTGCTTGTTGGAAGACCTATTTTGCTTGTGTGAAAATGGCTTCATTGGTTGCTTCAGCTGGTGGACCCCCACCACCACCTCCACCTCCTCATGGGAAGAGAGGACCACCTCCCCAGGTGATTACCAACACTGAGGAGGAAGATGAAGAAATGGATGAGGAGGGAGAAGAACCACAATTCCTGGAAGAGTTGCCCCGGGTTTCCAGAAAGAAAGCCAGTTTCATCTGGCAGTTTTTTTCGATGCCTCGTGGACAAAAAAAAGTCAACGCGAGGTATGTCACCTGCCTCATATGCAAGGAACAATTGTCCAGAGGGACGGACAAAAAATACAGTTATGGTAATCACACCATGCATAGGCACATGACGAGGAAACATCCCCTAAATTACAGCCGGGCGGAATTAAGGGATATGCTGGACAATCCTAGACCAACTCCTGTGGCCAGACCAACAATACCGGTTTCTTTAACACCAGAGGAGGCACGGGAAACTGTGCCAAATATCCAACAACATTTTGGGCATATGATACATTTATGTATGCACTGTCGTGCATTATTAGCTTGTGGCAACATGAGCATCAATGCACTCAACCTTGCATATGAACACCATGATTGCCCTAACCGCCCCCAGTAATTTTTTTTTGCTCCTGTTGAGCCCTTTTCAACGCCTGTTTTTTGTTGTTTCCCCCCCCAAAAAAAACCAAAAAAAATATAAAATCGTTCAAAAAATACAAAAAAAACAAAAAATGTTCAAAAAATAAAAAAAAATATAAAACAACAAAAATATAAAAAGTTCTTTTCAGAACTACCTTCCCTTTCAAAAAAAATTGCTACAATGTTTAGCACTCTGGCAAGCTCTATTTCTTTTGGTTCGCTCCCGGGTTAGCTTCCCTTTTTTTAAAAGTGTAAGTATAAGGAAAGTAAACAGAGAGTGATGTTAAAAGAAAGACAGCTATAGGGAGTAAAGAAGAGATACTGTTTAATAGATCTATTTACCGAAGAAAAGACAGAAGAGGGTATAATTGTGAAAAACAAAATAGATAACAAAGTGAAAGAAAAACAAGCATTGGCATAGCCAATAGGTCTCGCCTTTGGGACCTTCTAAGTATTTAGTTATGCAGCATAATATCCTTGGTGCAGCAACATCAACTGTTGCATGGCTAAACACGTATAAGGTCCCAAAGGCGAGACCTATTGTCTATGCCAATGCTTGTTTCTTAAGTAGTATTGCAATACGTCTGACTCTTCCATGTGAAAAGATCTTATCTTGTGCTCTAAAGATTGCTAAAGTCTCGACAGAGAACAGGCTAGGCTGTAAGTAGGGTAAATTGCGCTTGGTGATCTGTTTGAGGGAGCGTCTGCTTTGCCTGGTGTCTTTGGAGAGCAATTTTGATTGGTATACTGGACAATGTTAGTTTTATTGGTACAGTAGACAATTAAACTGCTGCATGACCACACTGTGTGATCCTGGGCACACTTTACAAATCCTACCTACCATCCAGCGGCTGAAGTGCAAATTGTAAAACCTGATAGCTGGGCACAATTACAGTGTCATTGCAGGCACACCCTGTGTGATCTTGGACATTTATCACATCTCAAAGTACTTTTAAATGCTTGAGCTTGGGATAAACCCTAGAAAAATACTCTCATGCATTTGACCTACCCAGGTGTTTGCTGCTACGTGCTTGATAAGAAATAATGCAACACACAATTGCAACTTCTGTGCCCCTTCCAAATAAACACTAGAAATCAGAGTTGTAATTAGTCTCTAGAATGAGTAAGATGCCCTCCAGCCTCCACTTGAAAGCAGGGGTGTATAGTTTGAGGGGAGTGAGGGGGGGGGCGAGGGAGGCATGCAATACTTTAACGCAGGTAAAAGTGTCCAAAGTCACACCATCTGCCCACTAAAGAGCGGCTCGCAGTGGCCGGCTGGCCCGGCTGATTAGGGGAGCTGTTGGTGCCGAGCCTGGTGGGGCAGGTCCCAGCTGTGCTCTGCCGGGCTGCAGGCAGCTCAGTTATTAGGCAGCTGGTGGCGTGGGGACCACTGCTATTCCGTCTGTAATGTGCCCGAGCCTCCCGGCAGGCGGGGGGATCACAAGAGCGACCGCTCCCACCCTCGGAGGCTAATTAATTGGCAGAACAAGAGCGCATTAAGGCGGATATAGGAGGGAGCCCTGTGCTGGCACCTTCTGAGTGTATGAGCTAAAGGCAGGTGGTTGTGTGTTTCAAATGCCTCTCAGACTACAAAACGCAACGAATGCTACGTCCAAATCTGAAATTAGGAGTGCTCGTGTGCACGTGCCTAGGTATGTCTATCTAAGTGTGTGTGCTTCATAGTAATAGTCTATGTGTCACTGCATCTTAGACTGTGTGCCACTTTAAGCATGTAACAGTGTGAGGGTATGCACTACTGCGCTTGTGAGTCACGCTGTTTGCGAGTGGGTTTGTACCTGACAATTACTGACCTTGCAGTTGTGTGTGACTCACTCTGTGTCTGTGCCACTTTATGCGTGTGCATTTAACCTTGAGTGCCTGTGTATGTGGAGCGTGATGTACTGCGTGTGTGTGCGCGTGTGTGTACAGCGAGTTACTGTATGTGGCCTACTGTGAGTGTGCGTGTGTGAGCCACTGTGTTTGTGTGCGTGTCCCACGCTGTGCTGTGTATCTATCTATGTTTGTTAGTGTGTGTGTGCTGCTGTGTAGGTACCACTGTATGTGTAAGCGGGTGCTGGAGTGTATAGACAAACACACGTGAATCCTCAGTTTGTATGCAATGTACGTCACACGTAATTTACGGTCCTGTTCCGCTTTATTTTATTTTGATTGCAGTATAAAAAATGCTTGTTTATATTAGACTGGGGAATACAAACAGGAATCTAGTCTTCAAAGGGAGAGCTGCATGCCAATGTAGAACAAGCACCGGCCAGCTTATAACCCTACTCTGCGATGTTCTTGACTCCCATGCCATTGTTCACCATTTGAGTGAAGTCATGACCCCGCCTACCGAGCGGGGTAAGAAATGCTGTTCACAAGTGTGGTTGTAGCTGTCTGGGCACTTAAATATGTTGCAGCTGTCACGTTACTTAAAAACATTGTGAGAGCCTAAGTAAAACTAGAGTGAATTATCGCATGGCATTTTATGTACAGCCCTAATGCTGCTGCGGCAGAATGGCACCATGTCCTGGAAATACAATAACAGAGACCAGAGCGTCTGTAAATGTCCATGAATCGGGCACCACGCTGAGCCAGGGAAACACTCGAACAATAACAAGGAGAAACACGAGAGATGGCCTGCGGCCGTCAAAGTGAAAGTACGGCCGGCGGAGGAGAAATGCGACACGGCGGGCAGGGGAGGGGGCGGAGCGGGGAGAGCGGCATGAGGGTGTGAAGCAGCAGGGGCCTGAGACGAGGCCGCCTTGCCTTTGATGTGGTAATGCGAGGCAAGCGGCTGGTGGCATTGTGCACGCGCTTTCACGTGCACTGGAAGAAATCGCCTGGGAATCGCCTGATCTCGGTAAGCTCTGTTTAAGCTGCAATAGATCGAGCTCCCGCTCTCAATGCGCACATGCGCATTGAGATAGGTCGCTCGACCTAAAAAAGAGAGTATAACATTAACAAAGAAGAGTTTCTTGGAGAATGTGAGTGAATGTTCAAAATAAGATTAAAACATGGGGAATAACAGAGAGAAAAAATAGAAAACAGAAAACAAAAAATAACAGAAAAAGATTAATTGAAACAGCAAAGAAATGTAAGTAACATAGAGCCATATCATCAACATAGGCAATAAAAGTTTTGCAGCTTTTATTGGCAGAAATGTGTCGCTAAAGCTGCTTTTGCGGCAGAAAACTGCCACTAAAACTACTTTTGCACCAGTTTTCTGCCAATAAAAACAGCAATAATTTTATTGGCTATGTTCATAATATGCCCCTTAGTGTGCTTCAACTACACAGAGAAAGCATTATGAACAAATAGTGATACAGTGATCAGTCAAAGACACTAAGAGTAATAGAGACGGAGTGAGTGAACAAGAGTGAGGAACTATGAGAAGAGAGGGACTGAGAAAAAGAGTGGAAGGAGTTGAGTAAGTAGGTAATAGAGAAAGGAATGAGGGAAGTAGCAAAGGCAGGAAACTGAGGATTAAAGAAATGAAGCAGTGGAACTAATAGTAGTTCAATGTGATAGAAATGTAACGAAAAGAGTACAAAATATTTACCTTATAATTGTCGTTAAATTACTCACTTTTTGTTTTTATACTTTCAATCTGTGAAAGAGAGAACAAACATTTGAAAAATATTAAAACATGTATTTAAAAATTACATAAGACAAGGGCAAAGATTGAAGGACAAACAGTTTTTCAACAACTTTGACACTTACAGAAGCTTCTGCTTCTCCAGGCCCCCTACACAGTCCTAAAGATATACATTTTAAACTAACAGTATCTTGATGCAGATGAAGTGAGGCCTATCTTAAAACATGGTGCATATTTTGCATTGCTGTTGTTTCAGAAAAGTGTCGCAAGACACTAACATTTTAAATAATTGCTTCAGGATGCCAATAAGATGTCTACTATCCAGAGTTTTGTTTCAGGTGAGGCCTACTCAGGGTTGCAGATGAAATTTCGAGTTGTTGAAGAGAATAGAGGACATAATACAAACACAAAGCCTTGCACGCCTCCGGAGCAATATATCTTCAGAAAAGGCTGACCTTTTACCGTCCTGCCAGGTCGCTTAGGTCTGAAGCCCTGTCCCTTGCGGTGGTTCCTCGTGTGAAGAGAGCCCGCATCGGTGGCCGCTCTTTCAAACTATTAGCGCCTCAGCTTTGGAATAAACTGCCTTTGCCCCTGCGCAGCATTCCCAATCTATTGGCCTTTAGGAAAGGACTCAAAACCTGGCTTTTTATCTCTTAGTTCTGGCCCCTAGTTAGGTTTTTTTCTTCCTCTCTGGTTTCTTCTTATGTTATCTCCCTGTTGTGTTAGTGTGCAATTTAAAGCGTCGGGACACTCTTCTGAGTAGCCGTACGCTATACAAAACTTTTATAACATAACATAACATAACATAACAATACATGTGAAGGTCTACCAATGAAGTGAGTCATGTCCACTGCACTCTTCAACAAAGTCCAAACCTCCTATGTTTCCCTGGACAGACCTAAACTTGATCTGCACAATGTGATTCGTAATGATAGGAAACACAGGTGATGTAATTGAAATACATGCAATTTATTTTGCTCATTTCACAATCACATCACTTGTGTTTCCTTTGCTTAGGTATCTCATTGTGCAGATGTAGTCTAGCATATGAAAGAATATGCAGAAGTGCAGCACTGCATGCAACAACTTTGACACTTACAGAAGCCTCACCTTCTCCATGCCTCCTACACAGTTCTACATATACATCATAAATGCAAACAGTACAGAATTAATTATACATGTTAAATGGTTTATTTTTGCTGTTCTCAGAATGTATCAAAATTCACTAAAAACAGTGACTTGAAGGTATTCATCATGTAACAGCGGGGAAAAAAAAACACAATCAAAATGATTGTGTTTAAAAAACCCATACAACATCAGAAATCAAAATTCAGAACTCCTTAAAGTTAACTTACTTTCCATGACGTCCAAGGATGTCCTATGAACAGCTTACACTCTTTTGTGCTGTTATTACTTTCAGCCCGCCACTTTCTGAAAGAAAATCTCCATCGTTTTTAAAAACACGTTACATGCAATAAATGACTTCTTGCTCTCTACCACAATTTTCCACAAGGCCAAATCTGGTCAGAGCCATTTATAACTCTTGGATTTCTTGTAAGCCAATCCCGTCATTTGGCATTTCCGCAACTTTCAGAATTAAAATGTTGAAGATCATTTTCACAATCCTGGAATAGTAATATCTTCCCCTTCTTGCTCAGTCATGTTCTACTTTTCCTATGACACTGATACAAGCAGACTTACACTACCTCTATGACTACTACAATTATTTAATTCTCTACATCACTTTTAATCACAAAGCAATGTAAAACAGTAGACAGCATTGCAGACTTACATTCCCTCTACTCCATGTTTTGATTGGCTGCTTCAATTAGTTTATAAAAAGAAACAGTTTTTCTGAACTCATTCAAAGTGCACGTATTTCTCCATAATGTCCAGTCCTATGGTTAGAAGTTATGTCTCTGAACTACACTTACCCTCAAGGCCAAATTCTGTAGGAGCCATTAGAACTTCTTGAAATTCCACAGAGCACATCCCGAGATTATTTCCCTAAAATTTTGGTTTTAAAAACACCAGGTAAGAGTTTTTAAGGTCATACGGCAATTTTTTTTTTTAAATTAAAACAGAATCATTGCAGAATGACCAGCCATTTCTAGACTTTAAATAAGCTGTGTAATGTCCTGATGTTATTGAAGGGCCGTCATGATATATAATTGCTGCAGTTACAAAAGTCCTTCCTGATATTGACAACTGCGAAGCTACAAAATTTTTAATTAAAGTTGTCAATTTTGTTCCATCAGGCCTACATCGTTGGAACATTAAAATGACATACTGGCCATATGTTCGTATAAATAATGTGGACATCATTTCAGATTTACATTGGCTACACTCCATGTTGTGATCAGCTGCTTTTACTAGCTTATTAAAGGAGACTGATTTACTGTCTGGCAAAGTTAAATATATAAATCTTTCTGAGTCTACACTAGTAGTACTTGATACCATACAGTTCTCGCAGTCATGCTGCCATTGATAAGAAAGCCCAAACAGCTGATCTACATCTACACCTTCAGCATGCATCAAGCATATACATTAAAAACTCCTGACAATCTTGCTGAATATTTTGAGAGAATTGTGTTTGGCCTGAACATCTGTCTAACAGATTTCGAATTTCAGACACACTTTCTATGTTTCTTCTATCAGTGGTACATTTCTCTAACACAGAAATTAACAAACTGCAAAATCTTTGATCAGAATTGACCACAATCTCTTCTTTTACATTTTTTAGAGAAAACAAAACATTAACCACTACATTAGCATAGCAGTTGACACCAGAACTGTTTTCAAACTGAAAACCAACAACATCTTCAACAGAATCCTTTTTGTTTCTGCTTGTAATTTTAGGTTCATTGACTTTTTGTCTTTTTGCTACAACCTCCCCAGTATTGTTCTCATTTCTTCGTTTCCGGCCTACCACACGTTTCTCAAACAAAGGATACTGAGGCAAATGTGGCGCATACTCTCTTCTTAACCTATTGTATTCCTTAACACAATCTAGATCCGCACAAATGTTTGTGACATCACACTCAATCAAGTACAATCCCGATAAAGTTCTAACTCGTGACAATGCCACATATGCCATACCCTCCTTGAACACAGAACTGCCAATATTCACCAATGCACTGTCTACACTTAAACCTTGCGATTTATGAATTGTCACCGCATATGCCAAGCAAACAGGAAACTGCTTACGGCGAACATATAAGTCTTTTACAAGCAAAAATCTAGCAGAACAACGAGCAATTAGCTGTACTTCCTCAATGCCATCAAATTTAATTTTTAAAAATTCAATTCCATCTCTATTTCTGTATTTCACAAAATCAACAACATTACCCATTGATCCATTTACCAGACCTCTTTCAACATGTAAATTCCTTCTTAAAATTATACGGCAGTTCAAGCACACATTCAGAGTCTTTTCAAAACCTGCAGTTTTAGATATACTCTTCTCTAATGAATCCAATTTTGTTTTCAGATTCTCAGACAAAATAATTGTTGATCCCATATGCTCTACTCTATCAATAGCTTCCAGTTTCACAATCTCTTGCTTTTCTAAATGCAACATTTTGTTGTTAAATTTGGCACATTCTGCAAGAGTTGGCATCAAACATATTCCAGATTTCTTCTCAGTAATTTTCTGAAAAATATTCTCAGGCACAACATCTTGTTCTGGATATAAATTTGACAGTAATCGTGCATGTAAAGCTTCTTTCCCATGCTCGGTCACTTTTCCAATTCTAACATCTTGTAGAATAGTCTTGTAAACTTCATCCTTCGCCTGACGCATATTTCCATGCAGTTCAGCATAATTGAAGTTTAACCATATATTGACGTTGCCAATGCTGCCTAGGCACTTCCTGGTATCTTCATGCGTGAGCATTTTGAACACAGGTTGCCCTTTCACTGGTGTCAGCTGCAGAAGATCTCCGAAAACAATGATGTGTTTGCCACCAAATAACACATCATACTCTGTTTTGAGAACTTCTTGCATCCTCAAATGCACAAAGGCAAGCATGACATTGGAAACCATGCTTACTTCGTCAATGATAAGAAGTTTCATTTTCCTCAAGATTCTTGAAACTTCAAAACAAGCATCTCCAGATAGCTTGTGATATTGTAATTTGTTGTCATGCTCCACTGGCAGCATCAGTAAACGATGTAAAGTAATCCCTTTAATATTATGTGCTGCCAGTCCAGTTGGAGCAGTGACAACACAAGACAGCGATGACTCTGTCCTTTCCTGCAAATAGCATGAAATTGCTTTAATGAGGAAACTTTTTCCAGTTCCCGCTTCTCCACTCACGTACAGTCGGACAGGCTTCAACGACGTACATGAGCACTCTTTCTTATCATGACTTAATCCATGATCAATTTGCATGGTAACTTCGTCATATATTTTCCTCTGCTCAACGTTGAGTTGTCTTTCCAACTCTTCTAAGTTAACCGCATCCTCTTGAGCATGTGCCATGGCTCTTTCCACTTCATTCATAGCAGTGGCAGCTTCATTTTCGATAACAGGTCCTCCTAGTGGATCCTGACTCAATGAAGCAGAACTCTGACTGTCCTGAGAACTGTCTCTGGCAATCTCGGCTGCAATCGTTGCTTCCTGCTCAATTTCCGCATTCAACATTTCTACATATTTGGGAAAAGCAGGACATTCTATGGTCTCCTTGGCGGCATTGAAAGAGTCTTCGTAACAGAGGAAATCTCCAAGCAGTTCCTCTTCTGCACGCCAAGGCTTGAAAAGTTGCAAAAGTGCTAAATAGAAAAACTCCTTTTTTTCAGGAGATTCACCACTCAATTTTCGATGGTTTACCAAGTGGCATTTTCTTTGCTTGACCAGACATCCCTCACTTCCTATTACAGCATACACTCCTTTCTCAGTATCTTCTTTGATGTTCCTCTTGAATATGTAATTTTGCAGAACCTCATACAGACAAACATTCTCGAGGTGACTGCTTCGATTTGGATAATATGTATCCAACATGTTTGTCTTCAAAATGTCGGTACTGTTTGGCTCCTTTTCCGCCAAATACTCAATTTCCCGCACAGGTTTGAGAACTCGATTACGCGTTGCTGCAAGACCAAGACTCGCCCAAACGATACTCCTGGACTTGGCATAGAGACTTGCTGAAGACAACCGGTCAGAACATTCGTACGCTCCGATTTCTCGATGCGACAACATCTTCAGACTGAAACTGTACAACTTCTTGCTGAGGCTCTTTTCATGGGAAATGTCCTCCCACATATCCTTCAATTCTGTCTTCTCTTTTTTGGTGATGTAAGACGTCACATACCGAGCCACAGCCATACAGTTATCAGCCACAAACTGTATATCCATGTTAGCATTCCACATGGACAAAATCACCGGGTTGTAGTCGTTGATGTACTTGGACTCTTGGTTCCTCTTCAAATTGTAAGTGTTTTTAGGTGATTTCTTCATGACATTGTGTCGCAGCGAAGACATCAAACTGTTTACTCTTCCTTTAGAAATCACCGGTCGTGGAAAGCCGAAACGACATTTAGCGTAGAACTTGTCCTTGTTTCGGAATTTACGACGGCAGTACTTTCCACATCGATGGCTTTGGAAACGCAGAACTTTTTCTCTTAGGCTTTTCTTCTCCTTTGCGTTTGGAACAGCACACGTAGAATACTGTTGGATGAAACTCATCACTGAGTCTTCTGGATCCGTTCCAAATTTAGGTGCATCCTTGATCCACAGCAACATATGTATATGAGGAGCACCTCTTGCTTGGTACTCCTTTCTCCAGAAGAAATCCAACACCTCTCCAAGAGGTGGATTCTTCTTATTCATGATGAAAGACATCATAGCTTCAAATCTATGATTGAAGTACCTACATACATTGACTGGATCCAAAGAGCACAGTTCTCCAGGTGTCTTGAATTCGATGTTATCTACGTTAGCATTTGCCTCTCGTAGAAATTCAAGTAAGTCTTCCCAGCCATACTCGGCACAGCTCAGAGTGAGGAACCATGTGGGAGTACCTAAGTTCCTCAGCATACATTTTAAATCACCATGACGACGGTACCAGTACTCATTATTACCACGCTGACACGCCATGAGATTAATCAGGTGAGAATCCAAAATACTGTCTTGGACATTGACTTTATCCATAAAGTCACTTGCCGAGATGTTTTGCATGTGTATACCACTTTTCAAGATGTGGTTCACTGTATATGACAGTCCAGACAGATCGCTTTCAAACAGGAGATGAAACAAATAAGGAATGCATTGTCGAAACCTAGCATCTCCTGCATACAATCGCAAAGTCCGGTATTCAGAAGCAGGAATTTGATGAGGTCGCTCATCATATCTTCCTCCCTGACCTGTTGGAAAAAGCTGTGGGAAACACCGAGCTTCCAAACTTTCCTCCCAAACACTAATGGGACTCCCTTTGGCTTGTTTCATTTGAAACAACTCAATAGCATTCCCCATGACTTCCTTGGAATGCAAAGGATGAATACTATAATGTTCATATATTTCTTCACTAGTAGAGGGTTCTACTTTCTCAATTTGACCAGCACACAAATTGCTATCCTCTTCCTCACTTACTTCCTCTTCTGCAACATATACATTCTTATAGTATTTATTATTTTTTTTCAAATACAATGTTGCCTTTTTAACTTTCCTAACATCTACTAAATCTTGCCATATTTTCTTATTCTTTGTCGGAACCCGATTAACTAAGATAACCAGAGGTTCCTCTTCCACTTTTTCTACTCCAATTGTGTTAATGTTTTTCTTCAAATCTAGAGGCAAATAAACAACTCTTCCCTTTAATCCTCTCTGTAAATCTGATGGAGGCAATTTCCCTGTCTTTGGCTCCATTCTTACAATAGCCTGAAAGGGATGGATACTTTGAATCAAAATAGATTCATAAGTATTTAAATCCTTCAATTCAGAAGGAATCTCAACCAATTCCAGATTATTATGAACTGCTCTAGCAGGCATCTGGTTTTGATTTAATTTGCAACAACAATAAGTACACACACGTTGATCCAATCCCAAATCAAAACAATTTTCTACCATCAAGTATGTTGCAAAATCCTTCCATTCACTATTATTTTCCCTTTCACTTTTTGCATATAAATCCACTAACTTAGTCTGATTCTTATAATAAGTGCGTCGACAACACACACAAGTGAAATTAGGCCTCTCACTTGATTTCACCTCAAACGTCGCAATTTCCCTCTGGAAATTATCTGTACTGGAAACCTGTACACTATCTTCCACATGACCCTCTTCTTCTTGCTCAATTTCAACATTCTCCTCTTTACTTCCAAAGTAACAAAACTCAATTTCTTCACATATATTCTTCACATCTATTTCAGAACCATGCAAAAGAGCAGCACATAATTGTTTAAGCATAATTGCTGGACTCTTAGCATAATACAACATTCTAACTAATTTCCTCACTTTGTTATGATGCACTGCTAGCATCCTGAAATGATGAAAAACACTCTGGCATACTCTCCTGGAAAGACAAGCCAGTGAATGTCCATGCAAACCTGTCACTTCTCTTACTCTGCAAGGATCTAATTCTTGCAACAACATCATTTTCTGCTTCAAACTTTTCTTATTAAATGACCGTACAAAATCACAAAGCAAATTGATGGAATCCTGTCGCACACTGCAAATACTACTACACTTCCAGGTGTACACAGGACCCTTAGCACGTCTTCCTAAAACCTCATTACCTAACACCTCTTCTGCCTCTGTTGTCACAAGTTTTTCTTTTTCAACTGGACAACCATCTTTCACTTCATAAGCACGACCACTGGTGTCAACTGCATGCACCAAATCATTATCCTGGAAATAACTCTCCTCATTAAAAAATGCCTCACAGCTTGAACTATGCATCCATTCTCCAGAAAAAACTTCACAAAAATTACTACGATTAACTATTCTCTTCCATCTACTATTTCTTTTGAAATCAAAAATTGCCTTGTTTAGCTTCCTAATTCTATTGATTATCAAAATAAATAACTTACGTTTAATTTCAAATGCCTGATCAATAACTTTCTCAACTTTTTTTTTTGTCTTCTAAAAAACCAGTTTCTGTTGACCTTTCTTAATATTTTTTAACAAATTGCCAATTATCCTGTTCCGGAACATTCGTTTACGAATCTCCCTAAACTGTTGTTTCCTTCTACTATCATGCACAGAGTTATCTCTTGCTCTAGCAGTAACATTTTTCATTGGCCTTTCTTTTCCATTTGATTTCCTTCTCGTTTTATGGACTGAAACATTTTCTGTAGTAATATTTTTTTTACTACACATATTTCTTATAAATTGTTTTGTGCTCTTACCCGGTGCTTTCTTCGTGACTTGACAAATCTTTTTGTTAGAGGACTGCTGCGTATTTTTTTTCACCTGCTGTCTTTGACGTTTTGCAGCCTTTCTCTGTCTTTCTATTGTAGGCATGGTGAAATCTTGAAATGATCTGCAGTTGAATCTGTGGAAAAATATAATAAATAATGTTATTAACCATTATTACCAAACAGTAAATCAGTAACAGTGATAAAAAACTTAACACACTACTTGACATTTTAATTAGAAGATTTTTTAGTCGTTGGCAAATTTACAATACAGAAATACCAGAAAAGAAATGACATTTATATTTATGTTACCTATGCTATTTTATATGTGAATCTGATCTAATTTTATGAGCATATTTTAATATTTTATTGAAGACACTACACATAACCTGCTTTTGAAGGTGTCTTTATTTTTAAATTAAACGGTTTACCTTTTTACTTTTTATTAATTATAAATTTTAAAAATAAATGTTTATATTTCCAAAGGCTCAAGCAGGTCAGCTTCCCATCCTATATCATATAATTCGGACAAATCTGCATCCTCATCACGCTCTTCTTCATCCTCAGGATTTAAATCATCCAAGGGATCAACATCCACTGATGTTTCAATTACAAGTTCAATGATGAGGTCAAAATCAACTGATTGCAGATTGTCGCTCATGTTGAGGTTGTCTTTATCTTTAAAGAAAGATAACAACAATGAGATGTTGCAGAGTAAGAGACAAATCTCACAGATTATAATAGTAAAATTGTTTAACAAGAGTAACATTTTGCAGCTATTATTTAGCCATGTCCAGCGATGCTGAGCAGGTGAAGCCTATGTCTAATCTTTCACTGAACAGGACTCATCTCTTCTTAACCTTGGATAAGCCTCACCGACTCTGTGTCCCCTGCACATACTTAAATGTAAAGGGGCAGATTTATGTTAAATGGCACATCCCCAGGCATGCACCAGTTAACGTGCACCACTGCTCTGCCACCCATGGTGTGCCGCATTTACAATCAGATAGGAGAAACCTGCGTCAAAACCCTGCGCCTGCTTGAAGCAGGCATAGGTCTTGACGCAACATTGTGGAGATGGTGCACCCCTGAGCCTTGCTGGAGCTGCATCGCACTTGCGATACAACTCCAGCAATGCGCCACCTTAACGGCACAGATGCGTCAAGCATCTGTGCCGTTTTTGCCCCATGCTGTGCCGCATTGTAAATGCAGCACACCATGGGTGGCGGAACAGCGGCGCAAGATGACTGGCACATCCCTGGTGATGCGCCAGTCATCATAAATCTATCCCTAAGCTTCTTATCTTGTTAGAGATGAACTGCCATATGTATCATCAAAATATTTTGTATTTCCTAAATAGCGAATTTTAAGGAATAAATAGCGATTCTTTACCATTCCTAATTTGCGATGAGCAAATTGCTAATTGCAAGTTACCCATTCATTTCCATGGGCTAGGAGGCTCATAGGAATGAAGGTTTAATTTGCGATTAGCAATTAGCTCATCGCAAATTAGGAATTTTTCCAAGGGTGCAGGGGTGTCTCAAGAACACCCTGCTGCACCCCTGAAAAAGAAATTTGGGGGCATATGGCGCACATACATGCCCTAAGGGCATGTATTGGCGTCATGTGGCACCTTTTGTTTTTTTTTAAAAAAATCTTTTTGAAAAGAATTCGCAAATTACCACCAACTAGAAGTTGGTGGTAGTTTCCAAATCCTTAATGTCATTTTTTACATATTTTTAGTTTGATACATTGCATTTAAGGAATCGCAAAATTTGCAAATCCTTCAGTGCAATCGCAAAATAAGGAATAGCAAATTTTGAATTAGGGACATTTTAAGTCATTTCCATATGTGCAGTGTTTTGAAATTATGATTTGAAAATCGTTTTTGGGGAAAAGTAATGGTTTGCAAATTTATGACAAGGACATAATGGTGTATGCTTCTCTATAAGGCATTTCAGTGTCTCTGATGTCATTTTTCCCATATTACATTATAAGACCTTTCCCCATGGACCACATTCCTTGTAAATATGCTCCCACCTGAGCATGGCGAATTTAGATTTTGACTGTTTGAGTCACATAACCATGTTAAAAGTGACCCAAAAAAATTGCAAACGTTTTAAAAAAACACATTCATGTGTCTTAAGGACATTTTAAGTCATTTCCCCATGGACAGTGTTTTCTAAGTGGCGCAAAAGAGGCATACACCTATCATAAATCTGTCCCTAGCATTTTAAATGATTAATTCAGGATGACAATAAGATGTGGCCTATCCAGAGGTTTGTTTAAGGTGAGGCCTACTCAGGATTGCAGATTAAAGTTACGCTTGATGAAGAATACAGAGGACATAATACATGTAAAGCTCTACCAATGAAGTAAGTGATGTCAACTTCATTGCGCCAGTCATCATAAATGTATCCCTAAGCTTCTTATCTTCTTAGACATCAACCGCCATATGTATCATATAACTATTTTGCATTTCCAAAATAGCGAATTTTAAGGAATTAATAGCGATTCTTTACCATTCCAAATTTGCGATGAGCAAATTGCTAATTGCAAATTACCCATTCATTTCCATGGGCTAGGAGGCTCATATAAATGAAGGTGCAATTTGCGATTAACAATTTGCTCATCGCAAATTAGGAATTTTTCCAAAGCTGCAGGGGTGTCTCAATAACACCCTGCTGCACCCCTAAAAAAGAAATTTGGGGGCATATGGCGCACATAAATTTTAACAACATTCCTTTACCTCAAAAACGATTTTCAAATCATAATTTCAAAACACTGCACATGGGAAAATTACTTAAAATGTCCTTAAGACACACAAAAGCGTTTTTTGATTGCCTTTGCAGCATGTTTGTATCACTTTTAACATGGCTATGTAACACAAACATTCAAAATCTAAATTTGCCATGCACAGGTGGGAGCATATTTACAAGCAATTTGCGCCACAGACAAAGGTCTTACACTAAAATGGGAAAAATAACATCAGGGACAGTCAATTGCCTTATAAAGAAGCATACACCATTATGTCCTTGTCATAAATTTAAAAACAATTCCTTTTCCCCAAAAACGATTTTCAAATCATAATTTCAAAACACTGCACATGGGAAAATGACTTAAAATGTCCTTAAGACACATGAAAGCGTTTTTTGATTGCCTTTCCAGCATGGTTGGGTCACTTTTAACATGGCTATGTAACACAAACATTTAAAATCTAAATTTACCATGCACAGGTGGGAGCATATTTACAAGCAATTTGCGCCACAGAGAAAAGTCAGGGACAGTCAATTGCCTTATAAAGAAGCATACACCATTATGTCCTTGTCATAAATTTAAAAACAATTCCTTTACCTCAAAAACGATTTTCAAATCATAATTTCAAAACACTGCACATGGGAAAATTACTTAAAATGTCCTTAAGACACATAAAAGCGTTTTTTGATTGCCTTTCCTGCATGGTTGGGTCACTTTTAACATGGCTATGTAACACAAACATTCAAAATCTAAATTTTCCATGCACAGGTGGGAGCATATTTACAAGCAATTTGCGCCACATAATTCATAATTTTCTCCTTAAAGCACACTATTCTCTAAATTAAAGAAATATTTTCTCACCTTAGCAAATACTTTGAGTTTGAAAACAGTCTCAGAAACACACCAATTTGTCTTCAGCAGAGCAAAAGGTATGCACTCCAGAGTCTGCAGCTATCAAAAGCACAGAAATGCTGTAATTCTTCACACATATTTCTCATGTCACCCAATCAAAACTCTTCCCCCACTTTTTTCAAATGAAAACCCTTCCCCCCTCTGCCCTTTCTGTCTTTTCTGCATGGCAACCACCTCTTGGAAGACTTCTGGTGTTTGCAAGTTCACACAACTTTGTTGCAATTGAACTCTGAACTCTCAGTGCACCTGCATATCTAGTGCATTCTTTCATTTAATGATTTTTTATTGACCATTCAAAATACATCTTTCAAAGAACACATCCGTGCACCCTAACTTTCTGTTTTCAGCAATCAAAATCCACCAATCACTGTTACTGCTTCATGAACACAGAAACTCCACAGTTTTTTTCATTTTAAACTCTCATTTTTTCAACTGCCATTTCATTGCCACACTTCATCTGACTGCAGGAGAACCTTCTCTCACCATGTTTTCTGTCTGGATTGTTGGACATAGTTATATTCACTGGGCTCAAAGGTACGTTGAAAACAGGAAATTACCTAACCTCAATTTACAAGATGTGGAAATTAAGTGGTTTGGCCACAGAGGATTAAAATGTCACCAATTGATACCATTGGTGAAAACCTTTATGCATTTGCCCAAACCTGACCTGTTAATTGTGCACTGTGGAGGTAATGACTTGGGCACTTTGACTGGTGTAGGTCTGGAAATGCTTTTAAAGGACACCTTTGAGCAATTAATGGCACTTTTTCCTCAGACTGCCTTGGTATATTCAAATATATGCCAAAGACAGAAATGGAGGTGGTCAAACCAATTTTGTCCACAAATTGAGAAGTCGAGGAAGCATGTAAACAAATCTGTTTCAGCTTACATGAGAGACCATGGAATGGGCTCCCTGTACAACAATAACTTGCGTTACTACATGCAAGATATCTACAGAGGAGATGGAGTTCACTTCTCAGATGAGGGCAACAGAGTTTTCACTCTGAATTTAAGAATGTGCATTGGTACCTACTTATAAGTACCTAAATGTACCATAAACCCAAAAGCTCTTCTCAGAGCTACCCTACATCTGATCACTCACAATTATTATTTTACTCTAACATTTTTCACTAATTTCCAACAAAGTACGCTCCCTGGGGCGCTACCCGGTACGCGAACCGGGAGCTAACCTCGCGAATTTTTTTTTAAAAATGTTTTTTTTCGCACATATAAGCCTCCTCAGCCACCCTCAGAAAACCTAGGGGGTCAAGATAACTCTACCGTGCCCCCTTCTACCCATTCTGAACATTATTTGCCCTCCATCTTGTATCTTAATTCGACCGAAACACAAAATGGTGGACTCCCGGAACGCTTAAGGTTCGCGAACCGGGGCGCTCAACAGTTCGCGTACCGGGTCGCTCTCTAGGAAGCGCACCATCAAAAAAGGTGGGAAAGTAGTTCACAGAAAAGCCACTGGAGACAATTTCACCAAATATAGATTAGCTCATACTACATACCAATCCCTACCATTTTCACAAATTTGATTGGAATTCCATGTAGTCATTTAGCCTGTACACCTCTCTAAATACCCTGAGGTAAATTACTTCACAAAACACATCTGAAGTGTTGGAATTGACAACCAATGAAAATGTTACTTTCATTTTCTATTTTTTTTACCTGACATTTCATTGGTTATATACCTGAATATATATAAAGGAAGAGAAGAAAACACAGCCATTTTGACTACTACTTCTTGCTGTACATTTCAATAGTATTTTCACTAATTCCTTCAACTTCTTTCTAAAGGTAAGTTTTTATTTTTAAAACTGAAGTATATTGTGCACTATAAGTTAATATGGTAAACTTTTTCTGATAGATATATACTATCCCTCTGTAGTAGTTATAGATTTAGAGAGACTTCTCTGTTATAGTTATGGATGTAGTTAGGCTTCTCTTGTATAATTATGAATTTACTTACGTTAAATCACATACACTTTTTTATATTCCTACTTCCACTCTGATACTATACACTGCCCAAAGATAAATTCACTGATAAAAAATGCCTATCTAAAATTATTCCCAACATTGCCCTATCTCTACTAATATATATTTTTTTAATCCAAATTTCAGGCAAAATGGAAGGCGAAAACCAAGTTTCTTTTGAAATGGACCTGCAAGAGAGCAGCCAAGAATTGATTGATACAATTGATCAAATTGACATTGAATTTTTCGATGAAACTTGGGACAATGAACTACTGCAATGTGTACAAGCAGTAGATAACCTCCTTGCAAATGAGGACATTTTACACCCTCAGAGACTACAATGTATATTCCATGATAATTATGAAATTTCTGACAATGAAATGTTAGAAAGTTTAATAAATTATGAAACACAATCACATTAAAAAAATGCTTAAAAAATAAAGAAAATAAAAAATAATCAACAAAAACAACAATCAATTAACATACAGCATTTGAAAAGTCTATCATTCATTTTTCATTGCAGTACGCTGCCCAGAACGCTTCCCGGTTCGCGGACCGGGCGCTCCCCACGCAAAAAAAACAAATTTTTTTTTTTGTTTTTTTTG
Organism: Lissotriton helveticus; assembly: GCF_964261635.1. NCBI lineage: Eukaryota > Metazoa > Chordata > Amphibia > Caudata > Salamandridae > Lissotriton > Lissotriton helveticus. The sequence continues at coordinate 947,723,439 of NC_136063.1, forward strand.
CCCCGCGAGGCCCTTTTAAAACCTCCACATTAAACCTAGGGGGTCAGGGAGGATCTAGTATGCCCCCTTATGGTCATTTTCGCCTTTGTTTTGGCCTCCTCTTGTCTCTCAATCCTACCGAGAGACAAGATGGCGGCCGCTCCGGACTGTTTAGAATGTTGACAGACACCGGAGAGCCAATCAGCTTAGCTACGCGAAGTTCCGGTACGCTTAAGGTCCGCGGACCGGAGCGCTGCCCGGAGCGCGCTTACAGATATATATCTTTTTTTAAACGTTAATTTCTCAAAATCCACTGGAGCACATATATTGAGACCTAGAAAAGGCACATCGGGCTACCAGTCCCTACAATTTTGCCAAGTTTCATGGAAATCCATTCAGCCGTTCGGGCTAAAAGTGAGGCCAACCGCCCTATGGAAAACTCAATGTTAAAAACACGTTTTGGGACCCCCCTTTTTTCTCGGCCCCCCCTTGACGAAACCCCCCCAAATTTCCAAGGGCTGCTCAGAAACAAAATGTTCCATTTTCCAGAAAATTTCAGCCAATTCCGTCCACAAACGCCAAAGTTATTAGACATAGAATTTTCAAAAATCCCATAGAGAAAAAATCCTAACTATATATACCTACTGGCGACAGCCAGTAGGTAATATATATATATATATTACCTACTGGCGATAGCCAGTAGGTATATATAGTTAGGATTTTTTTCCTATGGGATTTTTGAAAATTCTATGCCAAATAACTTTGGCGTTTGAGGACAGAATTGGCTGAAATTTTCAGGAAAATGGAGCATTTTGTTTCTGAGCAGCCCCTGAAAATTTGGGGGGGTTTCGTCAAAGGGGGGGGCCGAGAAAAAAGGGGGGTCCCAAAACGTGCTTTTCCCATGCAATTTTCCATAGGGTGGTTGGCCTCACTTTTAGCCCGAATGGCTGAATGGATTTACACCAAACTTGGCAACATTGTAGGGACTGGTAGCCCGATGTGCCTTTGCTATGTCTCAAGATATATGCTCCAGTGATTTTTATGAAAATTACCTTTGAAAAATATATATTGGGCTACATTGGGCTATATATATGTTGGAGCCCAAATGTAGCCCAATGTAGCCCAATGTAGCCCAATGTAGCCCAAAGATGGCCACCAGAGACAAAAAAAAACAAATGTAGCCCAAATATCAGCCAGATGTAGCCCAACTATAGCCCAATGACAGAATGTCCCAGAGTGTTCTAAAGAACAACTAGAGTGCTAACAGTCCTACTTATTACAAAGGTATGGCACACCCGAAGCCATCTTGATTGGAATAAAGTGGTAACTCTTAAAATATTTAATTTAAAAAGGAGCAAAATGAGGGGGTTCATTTTGCCATAGAAAGTATGATTAGCGAATATATGACGAAATCCCGCATACCATCAGTCCGCATACCATCAGTCCGCAAAAAAAATCCCGCATGTACTATTAGGCCGCAAATTAAAATAACGAAAACTTTTAGAACGAATATGCCTTTAGCATACACTAAACAACTAAACTACCCTAAACCCTAAAACACTACCCCCAGCATGACCCTACACTACACAAACACTACAACACTACCCTAAACCCTAAAACACTACCCCCAGCATGACCCTACACTACGCAAACACTACAACACTACCCTAAACCCTAAAACACTACCCTCAGCATGACCCTACACTACGCAAACACTACAACACTACCCAAAACCCTAAAACACTACACCCCAGCATGACCCTACACTATGCAAACACTACAACACTACCCTAAACCCTAAAACACTACCCCCAGCATGACCCTACACTACGCAAACACTACAACACAACCCTAAACCCTAAAACACTACCCCCAGCATGACCCTACACTACGCAAACACTACAACACTACCCTAAACCCTAAAACACTACCCCCAGCATGACCCTACACTACGCAAACACTACAACACTACCCTAAACCCTAAAACACTACACCCCAGCATGAACCTACACTACGCAAACACTACAACACTACCCTAAACCCTAAAACACTACCCCCAGCATGACCCTACACTACGCAAACACTACAACACTACCCTAAACCCTAAAACACTACACCCCAGCATGACCCTACACTACGCAAACACTACAACACTACCCAAAACCCTAAAACACTACACCCCAGCATGATCCTACACTACGCAAACACTACAACACTACCCTAAACCCTAAAACACTACCCCCAGCATGACCCTACACTACGCAAACACTACAACACAACCCTAAACCCTAAAACACTACCCCCAGCATGACCCTACACTGCGCAAACACTACAACACTACCCTAAACCCTAAAACACTACCCCCAGCATGACCCTACACTAAACAACCACCACAACTCTACACTACACTAACACAACACTACACTACACAACACTACACTACACAATAACTAACCCACGAAAAAATTAACACAAACCCACTTACCTCTCTCGTCATCGTGGTTTTCACAACGCAAATGCATTTACCATACATGCCTTTAAAACGTAATTCTTTGTAAAGGCATGCGTGATAAATGCACATGCGTTTTGAAAAAATGCGGGATAATGGTATGCGAGGTCAATGACCTTGCAGGATAATGGTATGCGGACTGAAAGTCCGCGGGATAAAAAATGCGGGAAAATGGCTGCAAACCATGATTAGCAGCAGACTTCCCTGGTGAGCACTAGCTTTACTACAGTGATCTAATGAGCAACTAGAGTGCTAACATTCAGAATTTATGGCAAATGTGTGACACATCTGAATGCCTTCTTGATAGAACCAAAGTAAACAAGCATTGAAAATGCAATAGATCTCGCCCTCGTTTAAGTTAAAGCCATTCTGTTTGTAATGAGGTGGCTTTTTAGCTTTGCTTTTATTAGTGTTTTTAAAACTTTCATGTAAATAACATGCATATGTATGCATATATGTATATGTATGCATGCATTTATATTTATATAGATATGCAGATTATATATGTTTATATATGTATATTACCTACTGGCGATAGCCAGTGGGTATATATAGTTAGGATTTTTTCTCTATGGGATTTCTGAAAATTCTATGTCTAATAACTTTGGCGTTTGTGGACGGAATTGGCTGAAATTTTCAGGAAAATGGCACATTTTGTTTATGAGCAGCCCCTGAAAATTCGGGGGGGGTTTCGTCAAGGGGGGCCAAGAAAAAAGGGGGTCCCAAAACGCGTTTTTCCCATTCATTTTTCCATAGGGCGGTTGGACTCACTTTTAGCTCGAATGGCTGAATGGATTTACATGAAACTTGGCAAAATTGTAGATATGGTTTGCCCTACGTGCCTTTGCTATGTCTCAATATATGTGCTCCAGTGGATTTTGAGAAATTAACGTTTAAAAAAATATATATATCTGTGACAGCGCTCCGGTTAGCGCCCCGGTTCGCGTACTTGACGCGTAACGGAACTTCGCGAAGCGAAGCTGATTGGCTCTCCGGTGTCTGTCAACATTCTAAACAGTCCGAAAGGAAAGGGGGCAAGGTAGACCCCTCCTGACCCCCTAGGATTGATGAGGGGGATATTAAAGTGCCCCGCGGGGCAAAAAAAAATAAAAAATATTTTTTTGCGATTTTACGCCGTAGAGGCGCGTCCCGGTACGCGAACCGGGCAGCTCACCGGGCAGCTAACCGGGCAGCTAACCGGCAGCGTAGCTGTCAACATTGTAAACAGTCCGGAGCGGCCGCCATCTTGTCTCTCGGTAGGTTCGAGAGACAAGATGTGGTGAAAAAAGAAGGGGGAAATGAAGGAAAGGGGGCAAGGTAAACCCCTAGGATTGATGAGGGGGATATTAAAGTCCCCCGCGGGGCAAAAAAAATAAAAAAATTGTTGCGATTTTTCGCGGTAGAGGCGCTTCCCGGTACGCGAACCGGGCAGCTAACCGGCAGCGTAACGGGAGTCTGCCATCTTGTGTTTTTGGAGCGTCCGGTTCACGTACCGGGTAGCGTCCCGGTAAGCGTAACAAGGGGAAAACCAAGAGAAACAGTAAAAAAAAAAATTAAGGGAATAGATTGCCAGCAAACTTGCCAAAATTGTAGGGACTGTTTGTTTGATGTGCCTTTGCAAGGCCTCAAGATATGTGCACGTGTGGATTTTGTCTAATTAAGGTTAAAAAAAATATATATATCTGTAAGCGTGCTCCGGCACGCTTACGTTACGGGTTTTGTTTGCGCTGCAGAGCCGATACGTCACGGTTATGCAACGCGTCATGAGGCGTCTCACGTGGCTACGTGATATGTCACGTAATAAAGAATATATTTTACAGCTATAGATATTAGCTTTTAAAAAACCAATGAAATTCACTGAAAAAACCATAGGTTATAGACCATATATAGTTAGGAATTTGCATTTACAAAACCTTGAAAATTCACTGAAAAAACCATAGGTTAGAGACCATATATAGTTAGCTGGACATTTTATTGACATAAAACCAATGAAATTCCATATATAGTTAGTTGCACTAACTATATATCGCGCACCCGCAATCCACTGCTGATGATGTCACATATTAGATCATTCATGACATGGTCAGTGACATCACTGATGACATCACTGATGACATCTCAAATGACATCACTGATGACATCACTGATGACATCTCAAATGACATCACTGATGACATCATGACACACCAATACCAGTTACTACATACGCACTCACTGATTCCTACGTCTACACACACATTCATTCATTCACCCATACAATCACTCATACATACAGTCACTCATTATTACAACACTATCATATGCACTCATACACCTATGCAGACACTCACACACTGCCACTCATCCATGGAGTTACTCACACACCTAGTCAGTCCTGTAAAGAATCAATCACACTTCCATTTCCTCATCTATACAGTTAAACACAGAACACCATAATTCAGTGACATCACTGATGACATCACTGATGACATCTCAAATGACATCACTGATGACATCTCAAATGACATCACTGATGACATCATGACACACCAATACCAGTTACTACAAACGCACTCACTGATTCCTACGTCTACACACACATTCACTCATTCACCCATACAATCACTCATGCATACAGTCACTCATTATTACAACACTATCATATGCACTCATACACCTAGTCAGTCCTGTGAAGAATCAATCACACTTCGATTTCCTCATCTATACAGTTAAACACAGAACACCATACTTTTTCACACATATACTAACACATACTTACTCTCTTATACAATCACTGATACAAGTACACATTGATATGCACAAAGTCACACACCTCCCAGCCAGCCACACACACACTCAGTCTTCCATACATCCACTCATTCTTCAATATGTAAAACATATTTAAACTTTACAAAAACACACAGACACTAGATGATGTCATCAGTGATGTCATCAGTGATGTCATTTGAGATGGCATCAGTGATGTCATCAGTGATGTCATTTGAGATGTCATCAGTGATGTCATCAGTGATGTCACTGACCATGTCATGAATGATGTAATATGTGACATCATCAGCAGTGGATTGCGGGTGCGCGATATATAGTTAGTGCAACTAACTATATATGGAATTTCATTGGTTTTATGTCAATAAAATGTCCAGCTAACTATATATGGTCTCTAACCTATGGTTTTTTCAGTGAATATATATATATATATATATATACATATATATATGTATTTATATATTAGATATAAGATTACCACAGACACAACAGTAGGAAATCATCCGGCATTCCAAGGTAGGATCAGAGTCTTCACTTTATTTTGAGGACAGATTTTAACATCAACGCGTTTCGAGAGTCAAGCTCCCTTGTTCACGATATATATATATATATTCACTGAAAAAACCATAGGTTATAGACCATATATAGTTAGGAATTAGCATTTAGAAAACCTTATTTTACTCACACAAAACCATTGAAATTCCATATATAGTTAGTTGCACTAACTATATATCGCGCACCCGCAATCCACTGCTGATGATGTCACATATTACATCATTCATGACATGGTCAGTGACATCACTGATGACATCACTGATGACATCTCAAATGACATCACTGATGACAACATCCAGTGATTATGTGTTTCTGTAAAGTTTAAATATGTTTTACATATTGAAGAATGAGTGGATGTATAAGTGTCTGAATGAAGGTTTTAGTAGGTGCGTGATTGACTGTATGAGTGAGTGATTAAATGCGTCTTACTAAATGCACGGGTTAGTGACTAAACTGTCTGAAAGTGTGCATCAGTATGTCTGTTGTTGTGCAAGCTGCTGCATGTGTTGATCAGTAGCTATATAAGTAGCTATATGGGTTATTGATTGGTTGCACAAGTATTTGTATGGGAGACTGAGTGTGTGTATGGCTGGCTGGGAGGTGTGTGACTCTGTGCAGATCAATGTGTACTTGTATCAGTGATTCTATAAGAGAGTAAGTATGTGTTAGTATATGTTTGAAAATGTAAGGTACTCTATGTTTAACTGTGTAGATTAGAAAATGGAAGTGTGATTGATTCTTTACAGGACTGACTAGGTGTGTGAGTAACTCCATGGATGAGTGGCAGAGTGTGAGTGTCTGTATAGGTGTATGAGTGCATATGATAGTGTTGTAAAGATGAGTGATTGTATGTATGAATGATTGTATGGGTGAATGAGTGAATGTGTGTGTAGACGTAGGAATCAGTGAGTGCGTATGTAGTAACTAGTATTGGTGTGTCAATGGTTTAAAAAATTATACTCTGTATTTAACACTGGGTGTAACAGAGGTTATATTAAAGTGTGAGGAGATGCATTGTATTGTCACATTAATGATATCATCATTGATGTGACCATTGATGTCAAATGAGATATCATCAGTGATGTCATTTGAGATGTCATCAGTGATGTCATCAGTGATGTCACTGACCATGTCATGAATGATGTAATATGTGACATCATCAGCAGTGGATTGCGGGTGCGCGATATATAGTTAGTGCAACTAACTATATATGGAATTTCAATGGTTTTGTGTGAGTAAAATAAGGTTTTCTAAATGCTAATTCCTAACTATATATGGTCTATAACCTATGGTTTTTTCAGTGAATTTCATTGGTTTTTTAACAGCTAATATCTGTAGCTGTAAAATGTATTCTTCTTTAAATCCCAAAATATATTTTATATGTTTATTAATAATTTTTTTTTTTTATATTTTTTTTTCTACGTTCCCGCTTCGCGAATCGGGAAACTTCCCGTTAGCTGACCTTGATGCCGCGAAATAGACCGCGAGCCGGTAAACGTTTCTTTACCGCAACTGCCGCGTTAGAAAACAACATCGTGACGCCTCCCGTCCACATGACGTTTCGCGTTGTCGCGTGATACGTCATATGACGTGCTACGTTAGCGAACTGGTACGCGAAGCGAGGCGCAAAGCGCAGGTTTCTGGAAGCAAACCGGGAGGCCCTGCAAAGCGCGTAACGTAAACACAGCAGGTCATGTGACTTGGTAATAACACTTTTCATTGGTTCATTTCACTTTTGGTTTCCTAATGATGTAAGACTAGGTCATATAATCTAAAATGAACACTTTTCATTGGTTGAGAACTATTGTTTTTCCCAAATGATGAAAATCCCTCCTTCTTTCCTCTCTCTGACTTTCATCATTGTGAGAGAAAGACCCTTTGTTACCAGTGAGCAATGGCTTCTTTAGTAGCTTCAGCTGGTGCTTCCCCACCACCTCCACCACATCCAAGGAAGAGTGGACCACCTGCTGAAGTTATAATTCAGCAAGAAGAGGAAGAAGAGGAACAGGACGAAGAGCACGAAGAGAGGCACTTTTTGCCTGAGGAGCCCAGGACGTCTCACCGGAAAGAAAACTTCATTTGGCAATTTTTTAAAATTCCCAAAAGGTCAGAAAAAAGTAAATGCAAGATACGTAACTTGCCTTATATGTCAAGATAGACTGTCCAGAGGGACCGACAAAAAATACAGTTTCGGAAACTACACAATGCATCGCCATATGACTAGGTGGCATCCTAACAACTACAGTGCTGCACAGTTTCGTAACGACCTAGATAATCTCCCTATTATGGCCAGAAGATCTGTTGTACCGGAAGTAATGGGACCAGAGGGCAGGGAGATGGTGCCAAATATACAAACGAGATTTCGTGAAGTAAAACAAGTCTGCGTACATTGCAGTGGATTCATTTGCTACGGAGAAAGTAGCATCACTCTGATCAACAGAGCTATTGACAATCATGCTCATGTTTGTCCGAAACGCCCCAAACAATAAATTCTTTTTTTTTTTTGTTGCTCCTGTTGAGCCCGTTACAATGAATCGTTTTCGTTGCCCCCTCCAAAAAAAAACAAAAAAAATATAAAACTGTTCAGAAAAATTCAAAAAAAGTAAAAAAATGTTCAAAAAAATAATAAAAAAAATATAAAACAACAAAAACAATAAAAAAAAAGTTCTTTTCAGAACTACCTCCCCGGTATTAAAAAATTGGTACAATATTTGGAACTGTGCCAACCTCTATTTCTCTTAGTACGCTTCCCAGTTCGCTCGCCGGTACGCGAACCGGAAGCGAACCAAAAAAACAGTAAGTATAAGGGAAGGAAACAGACACTTATGTTAAAAGAAAGACAGCTATAGGGGAGTAAACTAGAGATACTATTACCCGTAATCCACTGCTGATGATGTCACATATTACATCATTCATGACATGCTCAGTATGTATGGAAAGGGGCAGATTTATATTAACTAGCACATCCCCAGAGATGCACCAGTTAACGTGCACCGCTGCTCTACCACCCACAGTCTGCCGCATTTACAATCAGATAGGACAAAGCTGCATCAAAACCCTGCGCCTGCTTGAAGCAGGCATAGATCTTGACGCAGGTAGGCTGAAAGCTAAAGCAACAACTAAGTGTCGTGTGCAGAAGTTGCAAAAAAGGAAAAATGGCGTTTAAACCAATAATGAGCCCATGCTAACTTAACACAGTGTAAAGATATCCAGGATCTACATCAGTTTGGGGTTCACGAACCTGGCAGGTAAAAGGCACTGAGGCTTTGCACCGTGCATATCTCATCCCAAATCATATGTTGTTTGTGAATGAAACAATTTCCCAGACCAAATGCTTTGGATTGGCTACTTCTAAAAAATTAAACACCCCTACTATCCCGGAGTTAGAGGAATATGATGGTTGGAGTAATTTTACTCGGTTGTCCATTAAAGATTTACAGGCCCTACTCCATAATTCTTCCTTTAACATTTCCAGTATAAATCCAAAAGGTTGGCTGCTTTGGCAACGTGCCTTATCCACGGTTTAATAACGCTGCCTTTTGCTTTATATAAGTTTTCAAATTGTATGAAATATATACCAATAGGTCGTTATGCACCTTTAGGTAGTGGTTTTCTTCATGAGGTCTGGTCGCTTCCATACACATACAGAGGAATGCACTGAGACGCCACATCATTCACTAATGTGTAGGCACATACAGTTACACGGTTCATGCAACAAACACCGACCAAATATGGCTTGCGTGTTGCAAGGCACGCCAGTTCCTGCTATCATCCCCACGTTCAAGTTGTTGGAAAATGGTAGTTATTTGATGCTCAATAATGAAGATTGTTCTGGGTTAATTAAAAGTATTCCTTTTATCGTAACAGTAAGTGAACGGGTTATTTGCTGCAGAAATGTTTTATTTCCTCCCACACATGAACATAGGGAGTTTTCAATCTGGCCACAAATACCAACCTTGGGAACAGATTTCAACGGCATGGCAAGAATAAGAGCTCTTTTGTCTCAGAGAGAGGTGGCCTTGAGTTCGGCCCGTGAAACTTTCGTGCTTCACATAGCGAACACCCGTACAGAGGTGCAGACCCTTTTAAATACAGATTTGCCTTTCCATTTCAGCAAGATGGTTCGGACTATCTTTAACGCGTCCTCCACAAAGGGCCTGGCGCACTTTTTTAAAGTTGTTACCAGTGGTCTCGTGACTTCATTTGAGAAAATCTTTGGAGTCATCCCTGCTTTCTTTCATTCTATTTTTTCCACTGTGCTTGGTGGATTCCCATTTTTACTTGCATTACCAGCGGACGCTCTAGTGCTTTTTTACATTTTTAAATATGGATGTCCCTCCTGTGCAAGCTCCCGCCCTGCAGCTGCTGACGCTGTTCCGCAATCGCATGCTTGAATATTATGGCACAATGCCGTTGGCGATATTAAGCACGGCATATGGATTATCTTTTCGATTCTCCTACTTCACCTGTGTCCAGCCTGTATTTCACTGCCTGACCTGTGATTTCGATTGGGCCATTGATTTGTGTCTCTGCGGACCGGTTTCTCCTGACGTCGACTTTAATCAGCTGATGACTCCTATCATTACTCACGAGTTGGTTTGTCCTGGCGAAAGGATTATGGCTGTGGCATTGATGCATGGACTAATTGGTCCCTGGAATTTACTGGCGGCAACACAGTCTTTCTTGGAACAGAGCTTTCTTGAAAACCCACCGAGCTGTCCTCTGATGGTGATAGAGGATCCGGTGCTGGGAGAGCACGTATGTTCTTTTCCGCTTTTAAATTGGATGGCTGAACTCTTTTCGGATGAAGACGGTGACTTCCTATTGGAGGCTGTTGCAGCTTATTTTGCATACACAGTTATGTCATAGACCTTTTTCATGTTTGATATGCTGAGTACTAGCATTTCATTGACAATTCATTGACTTATTTGTCAAGTTTTTATTATTTAGCTTGCCTATTGGCTTAAGCCTCGATAAAGTAGTTGGCTGTTTTATTTTTCTTTAGCATTAAATTTTCCTAGTTTTTAATGTTTTACCTTGCGGACCATCCACATATAAAGTTGCAATCTGCTCTCATGAGATGCCACTTCTATTATCTTATTCAGTTCGTTTCCGGATCATGGGGAGGTGTCATCTAGATCCTGGATATCTTTACACCGTGTTAAGTTAGCATGGGCTCATTACCGGTTTAAACGCCATTTTTCCTTTTTTGCAACTTCTGCACACGACACTTAGTTGTTGCTTTAGCTTTCAACCTAGTAGTTCATCGTGGTTTACATGAGAATAATATGTTATTGCTCTACTATCTGCTTTGCTTGTTAAACTATATCTGTACAGCGACTGCTGAAGTTTCAAGAACAACACGATACAGAATTGTTATGAGGTCTGATCTCCACGACTTCATACTCATAACATAAGTGCAGGTTCTGCCAATTCTGGGCATGAGGCGGGTTTTATATTGCTTTGCCGAACACACATACACAACACTTGATGCGGTTCACATGAAGAGAGAGCTGGTGTATGCTGATGTGATTCCTTCAAATCTAAGACACTAAAGTATGGGCACGCCCTAAACCAACACAAAGAGACCTTCTTAGCAAATAATATAATATGTGTATTAGGGAGGGTCAGATATAAGCAGCCGCGGGCCGTGGAGGGAGTTACGGTGAGGCAGGGAGGCGGGGAGGGGGAGGGGCAGGGTGGAGCCCTCTCCACCCTGCCCCTCCCCCTCCCCGCCTCCCTGCCCCACCGTAACTCCCTCCACGGCCCGCGGCTGCTTATAAGTGTTGCTAACTCTTATTCATTTACAGCATGTTAACATACTGTCACCATTCGCTTTTTATGTACTAGTAACTATGCTGGTAATTTTGCTACTGATAATATGTGTACTTCTATTATCTAAGATACTACGCCGGAGAAGACGGCATTAGTAAATAAACATTTCAAATACACATGTGTTCTTCTTAACTCCATGTTCTGGTTTCTAAGAAATATATAACGACCGACTGTTCATGAGTTCCACGTATCCTGAGGTACTATAAGTTCATATTCTGGATTGTCTAAACATTGAGAGTTTGTTATATCCAATGTGACACTGTACCTAGCTTGCTAAGGGGTTTTTGATTACTAAGGTGAGTTTTGGGGCACCCTAATTCGCCGAGGTTCCAATCCTCTGTCCACAGTTCTGTGTGAGAACAGAAACCCTGCACAGGGACACCCCTGAGCCTTGCTGGAGCTTCATCACACTTGCGATACAACTCCAGCAATGCGCCACCTTTACGGCACAGATACGTCACGCATCTGTGCTGTTTTTGCCCCATGATGCGCCGCATTGTAAATGCAGCACACCATAGGTGACGGAACAGCGGCACAGAATGACTAACACATCCCTGGTGATGTGCCAGTCATCATAAATCTATCCCTATGCTTCTTATCTTGTTAGAGATGAACCGCCATATGTAACATCAAAGTTTTTTGCATTTCCTAAATAGCGAACTTTAAGGAATAAATAGCGATTCTTTACCATTCCTAGTTTGCGATGAGCTATTTGCTAATTACAAATTACCCATTCATTTCCATGCAGCAGGAGGCCCATAGGAATGAAGGTGCAATTTGCGATTAGCAATTACCTCATCGCAAATTACGAATTTTTCCGAGGGTGCAGGGGTGTCTCAAGAACACCCTGCTGCACCCCTGAAAAAGAAATTTGGGGGCATATGGCGCACATAAATTTTGAAAACATTCCTTTACCTCAAAAACGATTTTCAACTCATAATTTGAAAACACTGCACATGGGGAAATGACTTAAAATGTCCTTAAGACACATAAAAGCGTTTTTTGATTGCCTTTGCAGCATGTTTCAGTCACCTTTAACATGCCTATGTAACGCAAACATTCAAAATCTAAATTTGCCATGCACAGGTGGGAGCATATTTACAAGCAATTTGCTCCACAGACAAACTTCTTACATTGAAATGGGAAAAATAACATCAGAGACTCTCAATTACCGTATAAAGAAGCAGACACCATTATGTCCTTGTCATCAATATTAAAACCATTGCTTTTTCTCAAAAACGATTTACAAGTCATAATTTGAAAACACTCCACAGCTCCTGTGCACATAAAAACCCTGTCAGTACTAATACTTCACATTTTCTCCAATTACAATTTCTCAAAGAAACAAAATCTATTTGTAAAACACTTGAGACAAAGCAACATTTGAAAAACACAACTTTCTTCATAATTTTCTCCTTAAAGCACACTATTTTCTATCTAAATTAAAGAAATCTTTTCTCACCTTAGCAAATACTTTGAGTTTCAAAACAGTCTCAGAAACACACCAATTTGTCTTCAGCAGAGCAAAAGGTATGCACTCCAGAGTCTGCAGCTATCAAAAGCACAGAAATGCTGTAATTCTTCACACATATCTCTCATGTCACCCAATCAAAACTCTTCCCTCACTTTTTTTCAAATGAAAACCCTTCCCCCCTCTGCCATTTCATGCCTTTTCTGCATGGCAACCACGTCTTGGAAGACCTCTGGTGTTTGCAAGTTCACACAACAATGTTGCAATTGAACTCTGAACTCTCAGTGCACCTCATATCCAGTGCATTCTTTCATTTAATGATTTTTTCTTGACCACTCAAAATACATCTTTCAAACAACTCATCCATGCACCCTAACTTTCTGTTTTCAGCAATCAAAATCCACCAATCACTGTTACTGCTTCATTAACACAGAAACTCCACAGTTTTTTTCATTTTAAACTCTTATTTTTTCAACTGCCATTTCATTGCCACACTTCATCTGACTGCAGGAGAACCTTCTCTCACCATGTTTTCTGTCTGGATTGTTGGACATAGTTACATCTATTGGGCTCAGAGGTATGCTGAGAACAGGAATTTACCTAACCTCAATTTACAAGATGTGGAAATTAAGTGGTTTGGCCACAGAGGATTAAAATGTCACCAATTGATACCATTGGTGAAAACCTTTATGCATTTGCCAAAACCTGACCTGTTAATTGTGCACTGTGGAGGTAATGATTTGGGCACTTTGACTGGGGTAGGTCTGGAAATGCTTTTAAAGGACACCTTTGAGCAATTGATGGCACTTTTTCCTCAGACTGCCTTGGTATATTCAAATATATGCCAAAGACAGAAATGGAGGTGGTCAAACCAATTTTGTCCACAAATTGAGAAGTCGAGGAAGCATGTAAACAAATCTGTTTCAGCTTACATGAGAGACCATGGAATGGGCTCCCTGTACAACAATAACTTGCGTTACTATATGCAAGATATCTACAGAGGAGATGGAGTTCACTTCTCAGATGAGGGCAACAGAGTTTTCATTTTGAATTTAAGACTGTGCATTGGTACCTACTTATAAGTACCTAAATGTACCATAAACCCAAAAGCTCTTCTCAGAGCTACCCTACATCTGATCACTCACAATTATTATTTTACTCTAACATTTTTCACTAATTTTCAAGAAAGTACGCTCCCCAGAACGCTTCCCGGTTCGCGAACCGGGCGCACTCCACGCAAAAAAACTAAAAAAACGATATATTTTTTTTTTGCCCTGCGAGACCCTTTTAAAGCCTCCACATCAAACCTAGGGGGTCTGGGACGATCTACTATGCCCCCTTATGGTCATTTGCCCCTTCGCTTTGGCCTCCTCTTGTCTCTCGATCCTACCGAGAGACAAGATGGCGGCCGCTACGGACTGTTTGGAATGTTTACAGACGCCGAAGAACCAATCAGCTTCGCAAAGCTCCGAAGCGGAGCGTTGTTACAGATATATATCTTTTTTTGAACGTTAATTTCTCAAAATCCACTGGAGCACATATATTGAGACCTAGCAAAGGCACATCGGGCTACCAGTCCCTACAATTTTGCCAAGTTTCGTGCAAATCCATTCAGCCGTTCGATTATTATTATTTTTATTTTTTTTTGCCCCGCGGGGCCCTTTTAAAACCTCCACATCAAACCTAGGGGGTCAGCGAGAATCAACTATGCCCCCTTATGGTCATTTGCCCCTTTGCTTTGGCCTCCTCTTGTCTCTCGATCCTACAGAGAGACAAGATGGCGGCCGCTACGGACTGTTTGGAATGTTTACAGACGCCGGAGAACCAATCAGCTTCGCTTCACAAAGCTCCGTTGCGCGAAAAGTACGCGAACTGGAGCGCTGCCCGGTCCGCTGTTACAGATATATATCTTTTTTTGAACGTTAATTTCTCAAAATCCACTGAAGCACATATATTGAGACCTACAAAAGGCACATCGGGCTACCAGTCCCTACAATTTTGCCAAGTTTCGTGCAAATCCATTCAGCCCTTCGGGCTAAAAGTGAGGCCAACCGCCCTATGGAAAACTCAATGTTAAAAACACGTTTTGGGACCCCCCTTTTTTCTCGGCCCCCCCTTGAGGAACCCCCCCCAAATTTGCAAGGGCTACTCAGAAACAAAATGTGCCATTTTCCTGAACATTTCAGCCAATTCCGTCCACAAACGCCAAAGTTATTAGACATAGAATTTTCAAAAATCCCATTGGGAAAAAATCCTAACTATATATACCTACTGGCGACCGCCAGTAGGTAATATATATATATATATATATATATATACATATATATATATTAAAACACCTCCCCAATATCCAAGATGAGTAAGGAAGCCGGCACTCGATGTCAGGGAGATTAAATCTGTTTATTCAATCAATTCATCCCAGACACTGCCTTTCTCAATCTAATGTGCGCCATGTTGGAGCTCTATTTAAAACAAAAGATAATAGAAATAGACAATGCACTTCCATTTGCAGCTAAATACCAGACATGAGGGGACATGTAAAACATTTAAATTATATAAACCTTATGTTTTTTGTAGCAACAAACATTACACTCTTAAATGAGTAAGCTCTAAAATATTAGCAAGCCAGTGCCACTGAGCATCATTTCTAAAGTAGAACAAGTCTGTATTTGTTACAAAAGTCCTCAACATACATCTATCTGACACGTAGAAAAACCAGACTAGAATACAGTCTGAATCCTTTGCTGCAACACGATGTCAGAAAGAATCTTTAAATGCGCTTGAGGCTAAATGCTTTTGTAAAGATGGGCACTCAAAGCAGCTTATTTTAAAATAACTTGGGTGCAACAGTGCCGCCTTTCCCAGATCCTGAGACAGTCACATTAATCATAATTAATTATCAAGGGGCACTCTTCCCTCATGTTGTCAATAAATTCATACACAGTGCTGACATAGTCTCATAATTGTGTTTCCATTCTATTTCCAAGCAGATTACGTACAAACACCGCAGCACTGAATCCAAGCATTGTTAATGTGTCCGGTGTCATTTAATCCAACAATCAGAGTCCCATGACCCCCACCGCTCGGCCAGTGCCTTTTTCGTGGTGCCCAGCTTCAAACAAAGGTGGCAATTCTGGGGTGAGGATTAGGACTCTTCGTGGAGGCTCTTGGGTCCCACCATGAGAGCCTCTGCTCCCAGCTTCGAACCTTCACCGCCACATTGTCAGCTCCTCGCCTCCTTCATCTCACTCCTTGCTCAGGGGCACGCCTCCCGTATATTACAGCAAATTCAATTTTTTGATCTATCAAGAGAAGTATATGTATATATGCATATATATTCATAAAAAAACAAAGGTTACATGGATGTTATAGTTAGGGTCAGATTTTACTGAAACAAATCCAGAAAAATTTAGCCATCATAGTTACCTGAATTAAATATAACTCGCGCCCCCGCAGAGCTCTGCCTATGACCTCACATATTAAATCACTCATGACATGGTCAGTGACATCACTGATGACATCTCAAATGAGAGTGGTGACATCATCCAGTGACTGTTTGAAAAAAGTTTATGAGTGTTAAATATATATAATAAGGTGTATTGGTGAATCAGTGGGTATATGAGTGTCTGTATGGATGACTCAAGGGTGCATGACTGACTCTATAAGTGAGTGATTAGGTGTCTCAGTGAAAGTATAGGTGAGTAACTGGGTGTGTAAATCAGTGTATCTGTGTGTCAGTTGATGTCTTAGTGGGTGTATGAGTGTATTAGTGGGTACATGAATGGCTATATGGGTAATTGATTAGTTGTCAGACTACCTCTTAGGTTGTCTGGGTGATTGTGTGTGTGGTTGAAGAGGTGTGTGACTGCCTGTATGGAGGAGTAAGTGGGTGGCCAATAGCTGAGTGGCGTACTGTTTATATGTCTGAGAAGCTGTATGGGTGAGTGAGTGTCTGTATGGCTGTGTCGGTGATTGGGTGCATGTGTCAGCATAGGTGAGTGACGGGGTATATGAGTGAATGTATGCGTGAGTGAGTGAACATGAGAGTGGTTATATGGATGAGTGTGTTCTTCTTTCACTAACTATATAGGTAAGTGAGTATGTCTTACTATATGTATAAGTATGTACATAGGTGTGTGTGTGTGTGTAAATGTATGGGTGAGTAAGTGGCTTTGTGAATTGGCTATATGGGTGAGTGTTGAGGTGTGTGAGTACTTCTATGGCTGACTCGCTCAGTGTATGAGTGCCTATATGGGTGTATAGGTGGATATATCAATGGCTGTATTAGTGAGTGAGTGGGTGTATGAGAGGCAGTATGTTGCAAGTAGATGGGTGTAGATATATGAATCAGTGAGTGGGTGTGTAAATACTGGCGTGGCTCTGTGAATGGTTGTGTGGGTGTGGAGCGGGTGTATAAAAGATTCTATAATGGTGTGAGTGAGTGTGTTGGAGATGCAGTGGATTATGACTTCACTGATGTCATCACTGATGTCATTTGAGATGTTATCAGTGATGTCATCAATGATGTCACTAACCATGTCATGAATGATGTAATATATGAGGTCATAAGCAGTGCATTGCGGGGGTACGAGTTATAGTTTACTCAGGTAATTATAACAACTGAATTTCTCATGTTTTGTATAAATAAAATCTGACCCTTTCTATAATGTTCCTGTAACCTTTGTTTCATTTTTTGTGAATTTCTAAGGTTTTTGTAAATTGTATTTGCTAACTAT
The DNA here is from genome assembly GCF_964261635.1 of Lissotriton helveticus. NCBI lineage: Eukaryota > Metazoa > Chordata > Amphibia > Caudata > Salamandridae > Lissotriton > Lissotriton helveticus. The sequence continues at coordinate 947,741,287 of NC_136063.1, forward strand.
AATGTCCCCGTAACCGTTGTTTTTTTCAGTGAATTTCTAAGGCATTTTAAATGCTAATTCCTAACTATAATGTCCCTGGAACATTTGTTTTTTTTGTGAATTTCTAAGTAACCCTGGGCTTAAAACTCTGCTCCACTCACGAAGTTTGCAGATTTTTGGAAACTCCGGATTCTGCATAGGGTTTTTGCATGGGTTTTTGCTCACGGAGGAGGACTTACCAGATGCCTGCGATCACCGACGATAATTCTCATCTGTTCGCGAGCGCCACGAGATTTGCTAGGTGGCCGCATGGTCCTGTGAGAGTTTACAATCACGAAAACATTATTCGGGTGAACCATCACACTTCCGGCAGGAGTTTTGTGGAGATCATGATCCTGAACACACAGAATTTGCAATCTGGAGTTGAATCTCTCTCGAGCAGCATAACCTTCACAAAATGATGATTTGGATTAAACAAAACTCCTAATATTGACATTTGGCTGTACATTTTTGTGCAAGCAGTTCTTTTTAAAAAAAACTTTTTTTTAAGAGGAAGGAAGTGCCCCAGAGTCTCCAACTTCCTGTTCCTGTCCAGCAGGCTCCTCCCAGTGCTTTGTCCATCTCCTGTTCACTTTTCATTTGGATTTGGAGCTGGAAGGATCCTGTTTGTGTCTGCTGCATCATATATCATTGGATTTGAGGACTTTTGAATTTGAGATTTCAGAAGTAAGTTTGAAAATTGGTGTTGTTTGTTTGATTGGGGCATTGCAGCTACATTTTTTTTACTTTTCTTAGTTTTTTATTTATTGTGGTGGGTTGTCTGTATTTTCACTAGAAGCCTAGTTGTTTGTTTGTAAGTATTTGTTCTTCTTTTAGAAAGGAAACATGTTGCACAGTTCACTACATTTTGTCCAACTTTTAAAATCAACTTGTAATATTTATTTAATTAACTAGCCAACCAGTAGTCTGCCAATAGGCCTTTCAGGCAGTAGGACCAGAGCTACTCATGGGTGCATGAAACAACTGTTTCTGTGATGTCTGTTAAATGTAAACATCATTGAGGGCATGGATGACATTAGATTGAAATGTAAAATGTGTTTTTTGTGGTATTTCACTGTTTTCATGTGTGTTAAATAAATGCCTTTGTTTCATGTGAGTGGTCGTTGTGTATCATGCAAACCTTTTTTAGCCCTGTTTTTGGTATTGTTATATCACAGCTGTGCTGTTTAACATGCCTACTTTGTCTGGCCAGTGTGTGAGTCTGTTTGTAATAGTGGGCTATCATTTGCCTTGGCTAAGCCTTCCAGTGTGGCCAGGGGCCATTTTGTAAACTTTGTGTCCATATAGGCCTGCTTGAGTTTATTGTTTTCCAGGCCTCCTGCTTGTTGTTGTTGTGAGTGACCATGTGGCTGGTGGCCATTTTGTGGTGGTGGTAGTGCTTTTGCCATAGACCTGCATGTCTCTTTCCTTTGTTCCTCTTGGTGTATTGCTTCTTGTTGTAGCCTGCCTGGCCATGTGGCTGGCAGCCATTTTATGAAGGCAGCCAGTGTGCTTGTGCTTGTGTGCAGTGTGCTTTTTCCACAGGCCTGCATTGTCTGTCTTCCCTTCCTTGTTGTTGTGGCTTGCCTGGCCATGTGGCTGGCGGCTATTTTGTGAAGGCAACCAGTGTGCTTTTGCCAGAGGCCTGCATTGTCTGTCTTCCCTTTCTTGTTGTTGTGGCCTGGCCATGTTGCTAGCGGCAATTTTGTGAAGGAACAGCCAGTGCGCTTCTGCATTAGGCCTGCAAAACTTCTTTGTGGTGGCCATGCCTTCTTGCTGCTTGTTGTTTTGCATGCATTTTTTCCTTTTTATCCAGCAAAAAATGTAGCACAGTTCACTACATTTTCTAATACATTTACAAAATTATTGATTTGAATTTATTCACTATGGGTCCTAGTCTGCCAATGGGTTTTCCAACCAATCGGCCCACATCTACTCATGGGTACATGAAACAACTGTTTCTGTGGTACCTGCTGAATTTAAACATCATTTAGGGCATGGATGGCATTGGATTGAAATGCAAAATGTGTTTTTTGTGGTATTTCACTTTTTTCATGTGTGTTAAATAAATGCCTTTGTTGGATGTGGGTGGTTGTTGTGTATCTTGCAAAACTTTTCTAGCCCTGTGGATTTTTGTTTTTGGCATTGTTGTACTAAAGCTGTGTTGTTTAGCCTGTCTCCTTTGTCTGGCCTGTGTGTAAGTGTATTTGTAATAGTGGGCCAGCATTTGTCTTGGCTGTGCCTCCCCGTGTGGCCAGGGTCCATTTTGTAAATCCTTTGTCCATATAGGCCTGCATGAATTGTTTTCCAGGCCTCCTGCTTGTTGTTGTTATGAGTGACCATATAGCTGGTGGACATTTTGTGGTGGTGGCAGTGCTTTTGCCATAGACCTGCATGTCTTCTTTCCTTTGTTCCTCTTGGCTTATTGCTTTTTGTTTTGGTAGCCTGGCCATGTGGCTGTCGGCCATTTTGTTAAGGCAGCTAGTGTGCTCTTGCCATAGGCCTGCATTGTCTGTCTTCCCTTTCTTGTTGTTGTGGCCTGGCTATATGGCTGGCGGCCATTTTGTGAAGGCAGTCAGTGTGCTTCTGCATTAGGCCTGCATGTCTTTCCTTTGTTCCTCTTGGATTAGGGCTTCCATCCATTTTTAGCTGCAGCTCCCTGAATGCTGAAACCCACGTGATGCACAATATCAAACCGGGTTTGTTACATTTGTATTTTTGTTGTTGTTCTTCTTCTTTCCATTCATTCCTGAGTGTAGTGTACACTAGTACACCAAAACGAAAACCCTTGTTTTTGTCTCACAAACGTCAACACTGTATTATTATATTTTTAATAACTGAGGTAATATATGTAATTCATTTAATAACACTAACAAGTGTGTCCACACACTATTATATATTATATTTGTCTGATTGTACTAGTAGTAGTTGAATCACAATAATGAATGCCACGTTTACTGATGTTCTTCATGATTCTTTGCTTTTAGGTGCACAAAAGAGGAGGAAACGTCAACACCCATTGAACTGCCAGAAGAAGACCTGCTGCGCAGGACGTCACTTGACGTGACATGACCTGTGACCACGAACATCTCTTCAACTTATGCCACTGCGCTCTGCTGACATCTTCAAGATGGCCCCAAAGAAAGGTACCAGGTCCAGTACCAAAAAAGTTGCCCGTTAGAAGAAGGCACTGCCTCTTGCCAAGACTGATATGTCACCAAAGAACTTTTTGGGGAAACTAAAAATTGCGCCTGCAGCAGCAGTGTCCGGGGAGCAAGCTGGGAGAAGCACCCCTTCATCAGTGGACCCACCTCACCAACCTAGGTCCAAGCCCATGTCTGTTGAAGAGGCAGCCAGACTAATTACAATTCCAACGCCGGAGAGCAGTGATGTTGAAATTGACTTATCACAAAGTAGTACCCAATCAATGCAGGAAACTCGGATAAGTGGGCAACAACAGCCGCAATCACCCCCATTAGTAGTTGTTCCTCCTGAAGTTGGGGCAGTTTAGGAGATCGAGCTTCCTGCCGAGGAAGAAGAAGAGCAAGCCACTATTTCAGAAGATACATTGTCTTCCAGATCCCCAGCAAGGAAAAGGAGGGTTAGTACATTACCTCCTTCTCCAAGCCCACCTTCTGATGATAATAGACAGCACTTTGATCCTACCTCCTTCTGACTTGGAGACACGCCACGCCCACGAGACAAGTCAAGAGAAAAGGAAGGTTCCAGAAATCCTTAGAGTTATGGAGGTAGATGTAGAAGAGGAGGATGATGATTAGCCAGTCATCATGGACATTAGTCCTGCCCCTGTGGAGATGGAAATTACCCCATCCCAAATTGCTGTGAGGAATGTGGTACAGATATCACCAACACATATGATACCACCAACACCACCTCCAGCTTCTATATTTCACCGGCAGCGACCTACATCCACATCAGTAGAAGTAGGTAATGCAGTCATGTTTGCAGAGTGGTGGAGAAAGGAGGCTGGGCCTCCGACCATCTCTCAGCAATTTCACTGTGTGGGTCTTACTGAAGGTAACAGAGGGTCTTCTCAGCCCCTAAGGACTCTCAGCAGCCAAGGGGACTTTATCCCCAGACCAGAAGTGTACCAGGAGGCGCGTTTGCAGAGAAGTGGAGAAAGGAAGTGGGGCCTCCCACGAGCAGCAGACTTTGAAACTATTTTTTTAAGTAAAGGAAGGTGGTGCTTGGCCCCCATTCCTTGGGCCATTTTTGGTGCCAGGGACCCAATCCCCTGGGCCTGCCATTTATTTCTTTATATTTTTTAAAGAGAGGGGACCACACAGCCTCCCTCTGCAAACCTATTGTAGCCTTGGAGACCCCATCTCCCAGTGCCATGACTTCAATTTTTTTTAAATGGAAAGGGGACCAGCATGGCCCCCTCCCTGGGCCACTATTGCCCTACACACCTCTTACCCTGGGGCATGGACTCTTGTTGGGGACTGCCGGGGGCAAGTCCCCTCGGTCACTGCCACTTCCCACCTCCTGTGGGAGACCGCATTTTTTTGGGGACAGAGGGAGCTGCATGCCAAAACCGATTCTGCTCTTCTTCATGGAAGCAAGAGCATTTTTACTGCTCTCGCTTCCATGAAGAGGAGCAGAAATTGCTATAACTTGGCGGGAAGCCATAGCAAGCTGCAATGTCCGGGGTGGGCACTCTGGGACATTGCTGGAGCCGGCCCTGGTGGATAATTGACCCCCAGGGTCATGGAAGACTGGTACAGGCGGACCGCATGGCTCCCTCCCATCTTCTGTATTTTTCCGGGAAGTTGGTGGTCCCCGGTGCCAGGGGTCTGCAACAGTCCCCCGTCATTACTTTATATTGTGCCCTGGGAAGGTTACAGTCCCTGGGGCTGTGTAAGGGGCTGGAGCCCCCACACGCATTATTTTCACATATAGCCCTGGGGAGGTAGCAGTCCCTGGGGCTGTTGTGGGCCACGTAGTGCCCCAGCATTTCAGTATTCAAGCCCCCAGGAAAGGGAAGTCCCAGGGGCTGGGGTGGCACTCGTGGGCCCCTGCATTATCATTTGCAATTGCCCCCAGGCCCTGACATAGCTGGGAGCTTAACTAAATGAAGAGCGATCGCCATTAGGTAGTTATAGTTACGACCTAGTTTCCAAAGGAAAATCGTTTTTTCATTTGCCAGTATCTATTGTACCGTTTGATGAAGCTTCGCAAATTTTCAAAACTAACACACCACTCACTTCAGCTGCTGTGTTGAAAGTGTTGGGGTGGTCTGTCAAGCACGGGGCGAGAAAAAGGGGGGTCCCAAAATGCTTTTTCTCCATAAGACATGGCTACAGCCCGAACTACTGAATGGAGTTACACCAAATTTGGGAGCAAGGTAACTCTTTGTCCCGATAGCACTCTTTCTATTAAATGGTGTAATTTGGTACAGCAGTTCCTGAGAGATTTAAAGATTTCTCAGATTTACAACTGTGGCCACGGTGGATATGAGAACCCTCCTGATCTTGTGCCTGAAATCTGATTGGCTGCCAACACTTCAAAACAGGAAGTGTTAACAGCCAACTTGTGACTCGGTTGAACCGAGTCAACAAGAAAAAACATAAAAAAATGAAAACGGGGCAGGGTAGAAACACCCTGACCCCTAGGTCTGGCCAGGGGGTTCCACGGGGACCCCCAGGGGCCCCAAAAATATTGTTTTTATACTTTTTGGTGGGATTTGTGGTTGATCCGCAAACCTCACTGAAAGGTTTTTAAAATTGAAGTGCTTTGTTTACTTTAGGCCTCTGGGTGGGCTAGGTCTGGGAGCAATAAAAAAACATGTGGGGGCCCATGTGGACCCCTGCAGCCCCTGGGATGCCACCTCCCTGGGTCTAATAGTTATAAGTGTGAGGTGCCACACAATCTCTCCAGTCTTTGGGAACGCCACCTCCCCGGGGCTAATTTGTTTTAATGTGGGGGGCCACACGGCCCCCCTGCATCCCCAGGAAGTACCACCTCCTGGGAATATAATGAAAAAAGATGCATGGGGGCTCTGGCTCCCCACCCAGCCCCAGGTGAGGTAACGGGTTTTTAGGAACCCGTTTGGTGCCAGGGGATAACACCCGAAGACCTCTGAGTTCTCCCTGTTCCGGACCACAGAAACACAGAGTCTTCTAGTCGCAGTCAGAGATCGAGTTTTAGTGATAGCTACCAAGTAACAGGTGTCCTAGAAGCACGACAAACACGGGTCATGTGTTCTCAGGAGACTGTTCGTTTTTACAGAACCAGCCTTCTCCTTATATACAGAAATAATAGCTGCGAGCGAGAATTCTTGAGTTTATGATATGGCTATACACATATTTCTACAATAATACAAAAGAGCGAAGTCATGTAGGCAAGCCCGTATTTTAGATGTCCAATGCGTGATAGATTACTCAGCCAAGCCCGGAACTCCCATCAGATATCGATGAAACCCCAATAAAGGAAGGCACCTCCTAGTCATAAAACTGGCCATAAACAGGGAACAGGACAGGTGTGTGTTTGTAGAAAGCATGGTTTGTATGTAGTGAATGGTTTGAGGAATGTTATGTATCGATGCTATCGCATTTGGCCACTGGGCGAGGGGCTGCCCAGACAGGTTTGGCTAAAGGCAAATGGAGTCAGTTGGGACAGGTCAGGGGGGAGTCAGGGAAGGAGGACGTGTCCTTTTAGATCAAGCTCGACCTTTAATTGACTTATCATGAAGGCAAGACGTAAGATGAATGTCGTTCACAAAATGGAGTCTAAGGGGTCGGGACGGAAACTACGATTTGGGGGTGCTGGCGACCCTCGATTATGACGCAAATGTATGGGAATGATGCCCTAATCATTATCGGTTCGCTGACACCAAATTCGTCATGGTACGTTGATATTTTGTGACACGGGTATTGGACCTCGTTATTGGGATGACAACAGGGTCCAGATTTTCAGAACCACAGACCCTCCTTTTGCCCTTATGTAAGGCAATAAATCATATTAATCTGAGTCCAAATCCGTATGAAGGAATTTGTGGAGATGCTGCTGTAACATCATTCTGTTGCTCAGTTCGTCTCTTGACACAGGCTTCCGTACACATGACGTAGCACAGAGGCCACATAGTGCAGGAGCGCACTGTATACACAGGCAGAACATGTCGGTGCGTTATCAGGGATGAAAATGCAACAACTGGATTGGATCACTCTACACACACCACCACGATCGGCGAGTATGATATCTAGGGCAACTCGGTTCTGAAGGGTCATAAGTCGATCCGACTGAAGTTCGGTCGTCAAATTTCCAAGGGCTCCGGCCGTTGTAGTCACGGCGGATTCAACTATCCTCGATAACTGGCGAATATTCCTGCTGTTTACCATAGGCCCCCAAAATGGCAGAAAACCCTTTGCGAAGTCAGCGAATTCTTGACCCGCGGTGTCGTCTTTGCTCACGACACCTCTAGCTGTCCTTTTCCGATGGTAATCTGCTCTGGCCGTGTAGGTGGGAGGCAGCAGAAATGCGATAAAGCATGTACCTGAGAAGTCAGGGGGTAACCACGTGTAAGCTTGGTCATGGCAGACGAAGTACGTGCCTTTGGCTGCTATTAATATAGGGGAAGCTCGGGAAGCGAACACATATGTTTCCGCGCATATACTCTTTCCTAATTGAGCTTTGGGATCCCTGCCGATACCCTGTAAACATAAGTGACCTTGGTTGGGTACTATCCAAACTAGGCGGGATTTCTTTGCTGTCTGGCTCTTACTCAGGTAAACCCCATATTTAGTTACGTTCCAACGAGTGTACGGAGTGAGTTCATCTTTGGGAATCGTAAGATAGGTGTCGAACTCTCTACTCATATTTCTTATCCCTGCTATTAGTGCCTTGTTACTGGAATCACTTTCAGTAGAACGTGTCGGGTATGGTTCTAGGGCGAATAGGAACATGGTCTGGAAAGCCCACAGAGAACCATAATAACTGAAAGGCAGGATGAAGTATGGGATACCCTTATCCGTCGTGTGTGGCATGAGTCCACATATCCAACAGTTCGATGTGTTCATGATGGACTGGTGTTGGTGTAGGAGTTGAATAAATGAGTTATTTACAAATTCGAGTCTTCTGGCAGATTCGTGTTCAGGTAGAGGGTGAAAGTAGTGTGGAGAGATAGTAGGAGGAGGCTGTGGCCGGGTGTCATTTGAAAGGGTAACTTGGAATACGAATAGAGTATAACCAGTCAAAAACATCGTTATGCTACACAACATTAAAATACATGTTATCAAAAACTTTCTTTTGGCCAGTACAGTGCATAATTGTCTTTCAAAGTTTGGGAGTCTGGTAGGTCTCTTTACCCTAGGAAACTCCATCCTCTAGTTGCTGCCCGTGGTGGTAGGTTGGTTCTGCCAGGGGGTGCGCTCTGTTCAGTCCGGGGTAACTCCCTTGGACCAACCAGAACCGTTGACCTAAACGTCCCCAGTTGCACTCCCCAGCCTTCAACCGCGACCCTAGCAGCAGAACCGGATGGCGGTTCGAAAATCAAAAAATGAGCAAGTTTCCTGAGAGTGAGAGAAGAAAAATCAAAAAATAGTTCTTGGGGGAGGGAAATCACTTTAGTTCGTTTTTATTTAGTCTCTTCGTTTAGTCCTCAAATTGTACCATCGTTTTCCTGGCACAGTGTGGTCTTCAAACAATGCCTCAGGTTCGGTAGTGTCCAACTGCGTAGACTGTGGCACAAATCCTTGTAAAATATGATCACTCTCCTTTTTGGTACCAGTTTCTTTTAAACGTGCATCGCTGAAAGGGATGAAACGAGGTATGGATTCTGTCTCGGAGTCGGCAATTCCTTCGTTGACCCACCGGTCGTATGGAAGGGGCAGAGGGACCCGTTTACAATGGGTCCCGTGCACCCAGTTCTTTTTGCCGTCCACCCGAACCGCTGACCTCGTGCAAAGAAGTACCAGGTAAGGTCCGGTCCACCTCGGCTGTCCGTTGTTGGTGCGCTGGAAGTTCCGCACCAAGACCCACGTGCCGGGTGTGATGGAGTGACCTGGATCGTCAGAGGCTGGTGGAGAGGAACTGTGAACCTGTTGGTGTAAAACACGCAATTTAGTTGTCAATTCGCACAAATAGTCAAGCAGTACGGGGTGCTCTATTTCGCTAAGTTTCTTTGGTCTTGGCACGCCCCAGACGTTGGCTGGGCGGCCAAACACTATCTCGTGAGGGCTAAGTCCTAATCTGGAATTGGCAGTCATCCTAGTTGACAAGAGTGCTAGGGGCAAGGCGTCGGGCCATTTGAGACCTGTACTGGCTTGGATCTTGGCTAATTTGAGCTTTAAAGTGCCGTTGTAGCACTCTACCAATCCAGCTGATTGGGGGTGATTCGCAGAGTGGAATTTTTGCTGTATGCCTAAACATTCACACACTCTCTTCATCACGCGTCCTACGAATTCACTTCCATTATCACTCCAGACGATTCTAGGCATGCCAAATCTCGGGAAGAACTCTTTGACAAGGGCTTTGGCGGTTGACAAGGCAGTATTGTCTTTAAGGGGGTACGCTTCCACCCACCTGGAGGAAGCGCAAACAACAACGAGCACATACTTCAGATTGTTGCATCTCTCCATGTGGATGAAATCGATCTGCAAAACCTCGAACGGATACGTTGGAGGCGCAAAATGACCAGCTGGAGTTGGGGTTCCCCTACCGGGATTGTACTTCAAACACACCATAAAGTTTCTGACCACATTCTCTGCATATTTCGGGATGTTGCTATTTTGCCATACTGGGGCCAATACTTTACAGATTCCTCTCGAACTGATGTGTGCAAATCCGTGAGCCATTGTTACTACTGCAAGTACATAGGCGTTAGGCAATAACCATCGCTGGTGTTCTGACAATTCGACCCAACAACCATTCGTATCTAATCTACCCTTACTTTCTCTCCATTCATTCACCTCTTTCTCAGTTGCCTTGGCTTGTATAGATTTCACGCTTTCAATGGTGTCCTCACACATTCCTACATCAGTAATCCATCTAGCGGGACCTACAACATACATCCGACTCATTGTGTTCCTTGCAGTCTCTTTCGCAACCTCGTCTGCAAATGCATTCCCGCGGCCAACATCATCCTGAATCTTTTTGTGTGCACTACATTTTATAATGGCAACTTGTAGTGGCAAGGTCAGTGACTGGAGGAGCTCATTAACTAGCTGACCATGTTGTATCTTTGCACCATGTGACGTAAGAAACCCACGTTCACGCCACAATCTCCCAAAACTGTGAGCCACACCAAAGGCGTATTGGCTGTCAGTGTACACATTCACTCGCTTTCCTTTCGCTAACACACATGCTCTGGTAAGCGCAATTAGCTCTGCAGCTTGTGCAGAATTATGGGAAATGCGCGCAGTCTCTATAATGGTGTGTAATGTCGTTACGGCATATGCTGCAGTCGTATCACCATTCGGCAACTTGAAACATGAACCATCAACCCATAAAGTATCATTGCATTCAGGAAGGGGAGTGTCCTGTAAGTCTACTCTCCCTTTTGTCTCTTCTTCTGTCCTAAAGCAGCAGTCATGTTTATCAATCTCGTCTGTTCCTGTCGGAATGGGTAATAACGTTGCGGGATTCAGTGTATCGCACCTCTTTATGTGGATGTGACTTTCTAGCAGCGTAAGTTCGTAACTGGATAGTCGAGCGCTAGTAAGGTGTTGTGTCTTCGTCCTGTTTAGTAAAATGTCTACTGCATGCGGAACCATAACGATCAGAGTATTATTCATGACTAATCCAGCAGACTGTCGGATGCAGACAGCTGCTGCGGCGGTAGCCCTCAGACAACTTGGTAGGGCTTTAGCCACAGGGTCTAGAGTTGCCGAAAAATACGCGCATGGGCGCTGTCTGTCCCCAAAATGTTGTGTTAAAACTGATAATGCACAACCTTCCTTCTCGTGGACATATAATGTAAAAGGCTTACTGTAGTTGGGGTTTCCCAACACAGGAGCCGAACATAATGCATCACGCAACTTGTGGAAACTCGTCTGGCAATCTTCAGACCAAGGCATAGGATTTGGCGTGTCTTTACAGAGTAGTGCCAGCAAGGGTTTAGCTAGTAGTGAGAAATTCGGTATCCATTGTCTACAGTACGATGTAATGCCCAAGAAGGCTCGAACCTCTCTCTGTGTCCTTGGGGCACTTAGTTCTGCGATTGCCTGTATTCTTTCTGGTGTCAGTCTCCTTCCCTCCTTCGACAAGATGTGACCTAAGTAGGTTACCTCTTGTCGGCAAAATTGTAGTTTGGAGAGAGAGACTTTGTGCCTCATGTCACATAAGTGATGCAATAATGATAACTTAGCTTTCTTGCAAATCTCTTCAGTGTCTGCAGCGATCAGTAGATCGTCTACATACTGAATCAGAGTTGAACCATTCGGTAGAACAATCGTGTCTAGTTGTGTTTTCAGGGCCTGACTGAATATTGATGGGCTTTCGCAGTAGCCTTGAGGAGCGCACTTGAAGCGGAAACTTCGTCCTCCTAAATTAAATCCGAAAATATCTCTACTCTCCTCAGCAATCGGGATACTGAAGAAAGCATTCTTCAGGTCAATCACCGAGAACCAATTTGCTGAAGCTGGAACCATCGTCAGCAAAGCAGTAATGTCGGGGACAACTGGAAACTGTGGGATAACTATCTTGTTCACTTCTCTGAGGTCGATCACGAACCTATACACAGGGGGTTGTGAAGGATCAGTACGTTTTAAGACGGGCAAAACTGGACTGTTACAAACACTTCCTGTTGTTTCTTCGATGACGTCTTTATCAATCAGGTCATAAACAATCGTCAATAACGCCTTTTCACGTTCGCTAGATATTTTGTATTGGGGAATACGTGGTAACCTAATGTTGGCTTTCAATGTTATGACATATGGTGCTATCTCCAAACGACCTACATCATTAGAACCATTAGCCCAGAGTACATCAGGAAGATTCGACAATTCAGTTGCAATATTTTCTTTCGACACATACATTGGAGAAATGACTTTCTTACCGAAAGTAAGTTGTACTCCTAATGGTGAACAGTACAAAGTTGCATATAACCTTTTTAGCAAATCCAATCCTAACAAATTTTCACCGCAACCTGTTGTAAGAATGAGGGGTGCCTCTAATTTGCATGGGCCAATAGAAAGAGATACAGGACTGGAGATCGGGTTTCTAACAGGGGCGCCAGAGAAACCTACTGAAACATTCATTTCGCCAGACAAAGGTGCGCCAGGAAGTGTCGAGTGCATGATAGAACTTTTTGTAGCACCAGTATCCAGCAGAAATGGCTCTGACACTCCTGAGGCTATTACCTCGACATAAGGTCCATTCTGATCTACTGGAACTGAAACAACTCCCTCTCTTTGTCCATGGCTGTCCTAGCAATCGTTACCCTCATATTCATGTTCGGTGTAATAGTCATCAGCATAGTACTGAGCTGACCTGGTCGACGCATTATTCTGTTGGTCGAAGCTGTTCATCGAATTCTGAGGCGTAAAAGAAGTTGTATTCTGCGTGAAATTTCCACGGCCCCTACCTCTAGGGGCATGTTGAACACCTCTTCCCCTTACACCCGAAGCACCGCTCAAACGTCGCGCAAGAGCCGGACAATTACCTTTAAAGTGACCCTCTTCCTTGCAATATGCACATTGATTCGGGCCATAAGCAATACGCTGGTGGGAAAACTCGTTTCCTTGCGCGTTTCTCGAATACTGATGTTGCGGTTGATAACTGGGCTGACTAGCCGTACGAGGCGGATAAGCTTGCTGGAGAAGAACTTTAGTTTTTAAATCTTTTGTCTTTCTGTCTACTTTATCTAGCTCGTCTTTGCGCCTATTTTCATAGTACTGGGCTGTAGCTAAAATTTGAGCTGATGTAGAGACAGCCCAAGCACTCTCTGAATCTTTCAATTTATTACACAGTTCAGGGATTAAATTATGTACCAACTTGTCTACAAACAATCTTTGGCCACCCTCGGTAGCCATATCCTGACCACTATGATCGGTGAAAGTCTCCTCGAATCTTGTGAAAAAGTCAGACACATTCTCATCTTTCTTCTGCTTGCATGCAGATAGCTTGTCCCAGTTCACGCGTACTTCAGGCATTATTGTTTTCATGTACGCAATAATTCTACCGGGAAGTTCAGCTATTAGCGGCTCAGGTTTAGAACCACCAATTTGTCTAGCATCTATAGCGGCAATGTTCGCCCATGAGTCACCTAGTTCTTGGGCATGGTTCGTATGACGTATTTTGCTCCATAGAGGATGTGGAACAACGTTCCCAAACAACATGTCTATGTCCGCTAAATTCATTATACATGAGCTTGCAGTTTGCGATAACTCCTTATAATACCCAGTCGGGTTTTTACGAGGATCAGGCAATGTCTGCTTGAGCGCTAAGACTTCGGATCGTTTCCAGGGGACATGTACCCATACACGCTGGAAATGAGGCAGAATTGGCGGTACTACATTTGCATCGCCTTCCCTCCAAACCGGAGGAACCTCTCTCATGGGGTACTGTCTCGCTCTTTTCCTATCTGATACGTCGTCTTCGTACAATGATCTAGAGACGTTTCCTTTACTCCTATAAGAGAGTAATAACTCTATCGCGTTCTCAACATCTCTGCCTGTAATCATGCCTTCGTGGAACTTAAAGCGTGTATGCCATAGTTCGTTCATTGTGTATGTGGGATCATTTGTCTCCAAATCTTCGCCCAGGTATACACACATTTCTTCGAATACGTATCTCTGAGTGGGTGCATTCCATTGACGGAAAACTTCCATAACAGACTGAACGTCATATCTAACAGTATCCGTAATCCATTTACGGGCTAGTTCATTTAGCACTTTTCTTTCCTCGTAATCAGGCAGTTGACTACGTAACTGTCTATCTTCTGTTTTAGGGGTCGTCTTAGGCGACCCGAAGAAAGGTGAAAGCAGACCAGTGACGGTACCTGTCACTCTTTGTCTAATAGAAGGAGAAGCTTGCGGAGGAGAAAGTGCATTGGAAAAAACAGGCTGAGGCAAAGAAGAAGTAGAGGCAATAGTAGAGGAGATTGAAGTAGTAGCAGATGCGGTATCATAGACAATAGCTGGAGCTGTAGGCAAAGTCGTAGAAGTAGATGGAGTAGGTAGCAAAGATGGCGGCCCTTGAGAAGGCTGCGCCGGAGAAGTAGGAACCAGCTGAACAGTAGCTGGCGTGTGTGCAAAAGCTGTGTTTCGTGCGCCGGGGCGTGGTATAGAAAAACGCTTTGGCGTTGTAGTAGCGTCTAACGCATAAGGTGGAGGTGAGCTTAATAAGTGGGACATTAATGGATCTTTCTCGGATCTTCCCTCTTGACCTTGTCCCTTATTTGGTAACATCGGGTAGCATTTATCTACTGCTAGTTTCTTGCTCCTAAGTATTTGTTCGCTTTCTTGCTCTTCCTCGTTATCCCTGTATGCAACGGCAGCTTGCACCATTGACATACCTTTTTTATTCCTTTTCGCTAACTTTATTTCTTTCTGTTTGGCTTCTTTGCGCCATAAGCGAAAAGAGTCAAACATCGCCGGCCGGGCTTTTCTCTTAAATAATTTGACCTCTAGGTTATCTAATATTTCTGAGTCGAAACTACCATATTGGGGCCATTTTAAAACACCATCCTTGCGGGTGTATTTTATCCACACTTCATTATATGTGATAGGGCCTACGCCGTGCTTTACGTAGAGCTCATATGTTGGAGTTCCAATCGGAGGAACCGGACAGGAATCCTCTAATTGGGAGTCCTTTCTATAACCAAGACAAAACAAGTTTCCAAGTCTGCTAAAACCAGGCATCTTTGCTCACTAGTCTAGCTTCAAACTTCAAAGGATTATCGTTTACGATATTTCTCGTGAAAACACAAGTCCTTCGGCTTTGGGGCTTGCAAGTACCAAATCAAGGCGTATCTCGAGGATACCAAAAAACTAAGGACAAACTAAGGACTGGGAGACGCTCCACTTATACTTAACTGAAGTATTTGAAGATCGGTGACGTCGCTAGAAGACTCGTCTATCGTTTCGCTCTACCAAGGATCACTGGGTCCAAAACAAGGCGATAGTCAGGGCAGCAGTCCTTCGTAGCCGTCGGGACGCGGGGAACCTCGCAGCAAAGACCTTCGGAACCAAGTCGACATACAGGGGTCGCTGAAGTGGCTGGCCGTCCTCCGGAATTTTCACACGAAGCTCCTCACGAACATCTGGCTTGGACCGTCGCCGCTTGATACCGCCCGAGTTGGGCGCCAACTGAGGTAACGGGTTTTTAGGAACCCGTTTGGTGCCAGGGGATAACACCCGAAGACCTCTGAGTTCTCCCTGTTCCGGACCACAGAAACACGGAGTCTTCTAGTCGCAGTCAGAGATCGAGTTTTATTGATAGCTACCAAGTAACAGGTGTCCTAGAAGCACGACAAACACGGGTCATGTGTTCTCAGGAGACTGTTCGTTTTTACAGAACCAGCCTTCTCCTTATATACAGAAATAATAGCTGCGAGCGAGAATTCTTGAGTTTATGATATGGCTATACACATATTTCTACAATAATACAAAAGAGCGAAGTCATGTAGGCAAGCCCGTATTTTAGATGTCCAATGCGTGATAGATTACTTAGCCAAGCCCGGAACTCCCATCAGATATCGATGAAACCCCAATAAAGGAAGGCACCTCCTAGTCATAAAACTGGCCATAAACAGGGAACAGGACAGGTGTGTGTTTGTAGAAAGCATGGTTTGTATGTAGTGAATGGTTTGAGGAATGTTATGTATCGATGCTATCGCATTTGGCCACTGGGCGAGGGGCTGCCCAGACAGGTTTGGCTAAAGGCAAATGGAGTCAGTTGGGACAGGTCAGGGGGGAGTCAGGGAAGGAGGACGTGTCCTTTTAGATCAAGCTCGACCTTTAATTGACTTATCATGAGGGCAAGACGTAAGATGAATGTCGTTCACAAAATGGAGTCTAAGGGGTCGGGACGGAAACTACGATTTGGGGGTGCTGGCGACCCTCGATTATGACGCAAATGTATGGGAATGATGCCCTAATCATTATCGGTTCGCTGACACCAAATTCGTCATGGTACGTTGATATTTTGTGACACGGGTATTGGACCTCGTTATTGGGATGACAACAGGGTCCAGATTTTCAGAACCACACAGGGACCCCCACCTCCCCGGGGCTAGAATAGTAAGATGCGGGGGCAATAGGCCCCTGCTGCCCCCCGGGACCACCCCCTCCCTGGGGCTACTTTAAAAATGGGAAGGGGCCACACGGCCCCCCTCTTGGAGCCATAACTGGCTCCAAGGACCTGCACCCCCCAGGCCCTGCTCCAGCAATGTCCCGGTGTGCCCACGCCATCAGGTTCCTCAAATTCCTTTGCAGAGGTGACCGTCCCCCGGGCTGTAGGGGGGCCATATGGCCCTCTGCATACCTTTTATGTTTAGCCTTAGGGAGGTGGTGGTCCCCACCCTGTATTAATTTAATATGTTTAGCCCCAGGGAGGCGTCGGTCCCTGGGGTTCCAGAGGGCAGTGCGGTAACCCGCATTAATTTGATATGTTTAGCCCCGGGGATGTGGCGTTACCCGGAGTGCGGGCGGACACAGAGGTCCAGCCCCCATACATATTTTTAAATGTCCTGGGGAAGTGGTGGCCTGCTGGGCTATGGGGGGACCATGCAGCTCCCCTGCATTTAATTCAGATTTGCCCTGGGGATGTGGCAGTCCCCAGGGCACAGAGGTTACTACGCCGACATCCCCACATCAATTGAAACCAAAGCCCTGAGGAGATGGAGGTTTCTGGGGGTATTATAAACCAAGGAGGGGGGCCTTGGCTTCCCCCTCCATTTTGTACCTCCTAATGCCCCAAGGACCTGGCCCACCAGGGGGCTAAACACTTTATTTTGGTGGGAGCCACAGATCAAGCACATTATCAGGGACTGCCCTGGACTGTGTCAGGGATTTGGGACTGGACTGGGAACAGCGCTGCCCAGGATCACACTGGAAGTCAGAGGACAAAAAGGGATCCAAAGGATAAGCCTGTACAAGTGATCAAGATGGCTATGACTCAAAAGATGGGCACTCAAAAGGCAGTTCAGCATTCAGAATCACTACACCCAGGACAGATGTGCTGTACACCTGTATATACAACAACATTAACAATAGAGGGAATGTGAGATAAAGCACTTGGGAGCTCCACACAGTATGATTGAAACTCAGTAAGTTCCTCACCCACAATTGCTGTTACAGATACTGACTGCAAATACCCAGATATAGGATATGCATGCAAAGACAGGGTCTGTGGAGCTGATACCAATGGTGATGTTATAAATGTATTTCAAAGACAATACGCACAGTGAACAAGAAACACCACCTAGGTAGTCAGTTGTTCCCATGGATCCTGGCGATCAAACAGGAACATGTAAGGCAGTAACAGCAAAGGGGTAGAACTAAACACAAGCACAATAGACAAGGGGCTAGCTAGGAGGAGTGCTTAACAGGAAAGGAAGAAATCACAGGGCACACTTGGCAGAAAGCAAGTAACAAACACACAATGTAAGAGACACAAGACAGCGGAATAGAAAGATAGCAAACTAGGAACTGAAACCTAGGAAATGGGAAGAAAGGCAGGGACTGGAAAAGGATAAACAGAATGGGATGCTACAAGGCAATATTAGAATAGTATTGAATCAGGAGTCAAGAAAACAAAGTAGCACTGAAGCCCGTGCTGGAGCAAGAACACAATTTTAGCAAAATCTCAAAAGCCAAGGCAGAACTCGCTGGTTCAGCAACAAGGGAAACTGTTTTAGCTCGGGAGCAAGGAATGCTAAGGATCAGGAGTCAATACAGGACTGCAGGCAGTGCTAATTTAGGAACAAGGAAACCAGCAGCCGCTCAGAACCAAGGAATAACTAATGCTCGGTAAACACTGGAAAAAAGGATATAAAAAAGCACAGGAAACACTGGAAACAAGGGTTGGTCTCACCAGTGCACAGCTACAATGACCAACCTTGGACTGAAGGGAGCTGGGGCTTAAAATAGCTCACAATAATCACATGCATCAGGTGTGATCAGGCTAGCAGCAGAGAGCTGAATTCCTCCACCCATTCTTGGCCTGCATGGGTGGAGATGAAGCAGTGAGCAGGGAATTCTAGGTAACAGAGTGTCAAACATGAGCAGGCTGGCTTCAAGCATGAGCAGGCTGGCTTTCACAAAACCTCGCATGGTTTGGGAATGGATGTCAACTCGCAAATAGTGTTTAAATGGCTGGAAGTTAGTATATGCCTGAAGGGGAGAGTTCAGAAGCTGATTATGACACTGGAAAGTCCCACAGTTCAACCCCCTGGTGGTGGACACAGGAACACAGGCAGCAAGTCATGACACACATCTCCTGCTGAAAATCAAACAAAAAATGCTTTATGCTCCAGGCGGGGTCCATACGGGATTCACCCAAGAGGCCTAGGGGGTCAGGGTATTCGTACCCTGCCCACTTCTGTTTTTAAACAATTTTTTGGGGACTCAGCTGAACTCGCTTTAAAAGATGGCTGCCAACACTTCTGGTTGAAGTGTTGGTAGCCAATCAAATCTCAGCACGGCACTGTCGGATCCTTGGATGATCCACGCCCCTATAGATACAAATTTGGATTTCCTTCAATATTTCCCAAACTACTGAATGGATTTACACTAACTTACAAAAAGGTTGCTTTCTGGACCAACAGCCACCTTTCTGCCAAATTTGGTGCAATTCCGTTCAGCGACTCGGATTGTAGTCAAATCTAATAATCATATGGAAATTAACGTGTGAAACACATGATTTTGTACCCCTCTTTTTCACAGCCCCTGCTTGACAGATCGCCCCGAAACTTCCCTTACCCAACAAAAATCACTGGGGCACATTTTGGGGGAAATATTTTGAAGATTTTTCAACCAGCGCAAAATATATAGGCTGGACAACAAAAGCTTTTCTTATGGAATGGTGGGCCTAACTGTAAATACCTGAGTGATAATCAGTGGCTGCAACAAACGGTTTTGACAGTGCACAGAGGTTTGATGTCCTTTTGGCATACTATCATATGGAGGAATTGCGTAGGCTGTAAAATGAGCGATGGATGGCACTGTGGCAGTTATTCCAATTGGCCCAACGACAAGTATCAGATAATTGGGACAATTGGCTAAATGAGTTGAACTTAAGAGGCTGAAATGCCAGACCAGCGTTTTGACTGAAAGAACTGCATACATCTTTACAGTCTGCCCAGTGGCCAAGCAACAACCAATGATAACGGTGGCCATAGTATTGCAACCAATCAAGCACTGTGTAATATTGATTCTCAAACCCAGCACGGAAGAAGGCATGACGCTGTAACACGTTTGCAGGGGCGATGACAATAAATCAATTTTTAAATAACCCTGTGAGGGCTCCAAACCTTTTTTCAATTGTTGTGTCACGTACATGAGTTTTACCCTCATGCACAGATATAGTATTCGCCCTGAGTTCTACATTTCTGGTGGAAAGTGGTACAATGGAGATTTAATTGGGCAGCCTGAACCGCAGCTGACTGACTTTCCCATTGGCCATTGAAGGCCATGAGTTATCCAAATTGAAGGATGCCGCGCCATATCCTTGTGCCTACGGGTATTTCGTTGAGTGATATCCAGCGGCTATGGCGAGGGGTTTTGACAGTGCACAGAGGCTTGATGTCCATTTGGCATATTATCATATGGAGGAATTGCGTGGGATTTAAAACGAGAGATGGATAGCGCTGTGGCAGTTATTCCAATGGTCCCAAAGGGAGTATGAGATAATTGTGACTATTGGCTATAGTAGGATTCATTTATCATGCTGCCCCATTTTGACAAACAGAACTGCACACATCTTTACAGTCCGCCAATTGGTCAAGCAACAACCAATGATGATGGTGGGCATAGTATTGCAACCAATTAAGCACTTGTAAGATTGATTCTCACACCCAGCAAGAAAAAAGGCATGAGGCCGAATGCGTTTGCTGGGGAGATGGCAATGAATCCACTTTTAACCTTTTTTTAAGTTGTTGTGTAACATACACGAGTTTCACCCTCGTGCACGGGTATATCTACAAATGGTTCAGAAGAGTTCCTGCATTTAACTGCTGCACATTAACTGATAGTATAAATCTATAAGCATATTTATATTTGTACATTAAACACGTGCAGATGTAAGAGTTTTCACTCAGCAGTATGTTCACCAAAAGAAAGATTACTCCTAATTTTCAGTTGGTATTTGGAAGAGAAGCTATTTAGCATTCACAACACTGGCCTAGTACTAATGTGTTGTTGACTGATTTTGGCTAATGCGGCCAGTTTATTACATGTCACAATTGTTCCAGGAGTTAAAGAATTACGAGGATTTTCAGATTCCCATAACCACAGATAATTAGTGTAGTAGCCCTTGGGTTAGATGCTCTTTTCGTCTCCTGATGTTAAAAAATATGAAAAGAAAAGTAGACACCTGGACATGTCGAGAGGAAGACACCCTCAATTCATCCCTAATTAGCAGAACGTCTGCTTTCATGTTGGCAGGTAAGTAATTGGAATAGCAAAGGAATTGTAAATTGAAACGCCAAATTTATCAGTATATACAGTGCGTACAATACAATCTATTAAAGCGCAATCTCAACCCCTTTTTGTTAATATAGAAAAATGAAAAATTGTGTTATTTGGTATTTAGTGGCTTTGAGTTGCTGAGGTTGGTTTTAATGTGACCTATAGGTACAGAAAAAGCAAATTATAAAAAACATGGAGGTACAATATGGTAAACCTGCAAAATTAGAAAACTTTACAACACACACACACACACACAGACACACACAGACACACACATTAACACTGACCAAACGAAAAGCGAATAAAGTAATAGGCAATAAAAGTTCCACTCATAAATAATACCTTTTCACAGACATAAAACGCAGGTATTAGAAATCAACAGAAAATGTGTCCTCAAATAGACAATATACAGGCAAGGGTATGCCGATTTTACATCAGAGAGCATATACTAAGACTGTTGCCCATAATGTTGAAACGTGAACATTAAACAAGTAAGCACACTTGGATTATAATATATAATAAATTTCTTTATTCGGTTAATCACAGGGAAAACCATAAAAGACAACAATTTCACAGACAAAAAAGAAGAATACTGTTATTGAAATAGGCATATGTTCATATAGAAGATGTTAAAAAATATTTTTCGCAAAAGAAGTGTTGATTCTTGTACATGTAGCTAAAGGTTTTTCCTATGATTCATGATACACTTTAAAAAATTTAAAACTAGGTAGCAAAGTTCTTCAGACTCTAAGGATTGCAGACGATAAAAAGCCGGTCGGCACTGTCTAAGGCCCCACTTCCTGCAAATCGGGAGGATCCAACGTTTTCTGTGAGGGTGATAAAATTTGCAGAACATAATCACGTGGATATTTGATTGAGTTGATGTCCCGTCGCAAGGACATGGGGGCAAAGTTTGTTCCCAGGACTTGTTTGTCGGAAACGTGACCAGTCTAAAAAAGAGGTTCAGTCTAAGTCTGGTCAGTAACATCCTCTCGTATAATTTGGTCTGAAGAGTGAGATAATGTTGAATGCCAAAAGTTTGCTGGACTATGTTCGCTTGGATCACTGATGGTTTTGCGGCATCAGCAGAGAGTCTTAATGTCTCCAGATGTCGTAGGGCAAGTTCCTTGAGCTCTTTTTTTGGGAGGGATGCCATCGCCTCTGGTTGAAGGTAGTATTTTTCAAGTCCGAGGTCGATGAAGAAAGATCTGATGTAGCGTAGCCATTTCAGGGTGAGGGAATGATCGAGTGACATTGTGTCGGTCACAATCAGTTGTGTTAATGTATTTGTGTCCGAAACCCAAATACGCCTCCACAATAGCAAGGGTTGAATTTTGATAAGGTCTTGGAGATAGGGGATACCAAGTTCCATGTGGGAGGCGTAGGTTGATGAGCCCTTCGGAGTAGCAAGAAGAAATCTAATAAATTTATTTTCGATTTTCTGAAGGGCACCAACATCCGTATGGCCCCAGATTCTTGCTCCGTATAGCGCGATAGCTTGGCACTTGGCTTTATAGATCCTCAGGAGTTCTACTGGGCGCCTCCTTCCCAGTTTCCGTGAAAAAGACTGCAAGGCTGCTGTTGAGCGGTTAAAGAGATGGCATCTGGCCTCCACGGCTGGTTTCCATGTTAACTTGTGGTCTATCATGATCCCGAGATATGGATATTGTGTAGTAATTTGGAGGGGTTGGTTGTCAAGAAAAATGTTTTTTGTATCTTTCTTTGCCCCCCCCCGCGATCATGACAAAGGTTTTTTTTACGTTAACCTTTAGGTCCAGTGAGCTCATAAATGAGGTATATCTATTGAGTGAGTGCTGGAGTTCACGAGGAGTACGGGCCAGGATGACAGCGTCATCCGCGTAGAGGAGCGCTGGGATCAGTCTCTGATTCGACTTTGGGATGTCCTGAGCCCCCCTCAGCATCTCTTCCTCAAGGCCGTTTGTGTAGAGTGAGAAGAGAAAGGGGGCCAGGACGCAGCCCTGCCTAACTCCCCGCTCTACCCCAAACGACTCCGTCAGCTCACCGCACTTTCCAAAGCGAACTCTCGCCGAGGCCCCAGAATACAGCTCTTTCAGGAGGTCCAGCAAGGAGGATTCCACGCCCATTTCTTTTAGGATCGCCCATAGTTTGGAATGTGAGACACAGTCAAAGGCAGCGGACAGGTCTACATAAACCATGTAGACCTTGGATTTCTTGGCGTGCGTGTATTTAGCCATGATAAGACTCAGATTAAGTGCCTGCTCGACTGTCCCAAGGCCTTCTCTGAAGCCAAATTGCAGATCCGAGATGATGGCTTTTTCCTCACTCCACTGTTGGAGTCTCTCCAAGAGGACTCTCCCCACCACTTTGCCAAGGGAGTCCAGGAGCGAGATGGGGCGGTAGCATTTCGGATCCTGGCGATCCCCTTTTTTGAAAATGGGGACCATGATTGATCTTGTCCATGAATCTAGAATGCCTTCACTGGCTGCGGCTGTACAGACTCTTGTCAAGATAGGTGCCCAAAGATCTTGATTGCACTTGAAAAGGTCAACTGGGACACCATCAGGGCCCGGGGCTTTTCCGGTGTTACTTCTTTCCAAGGCGATCAAGATTTCCGATATGTCGAAGGATATTGAGATTGGGTAGTGCACCTCGTTACTATGAATTAGTTGATGGTCTGTGTTTTCATAGGTTGGATTATACAGAATGACTTTTTTACGAAATGTATGAATTTTATAAATGTAGATGGGTAGGCTCTCATCAAAATAATATACAATTTCTGGTACTGTTTTTAAGCAAATTGCAGCTGTTACGTTCTATTTGTTCTAAAAATAGATGATTGTATGCTGTCTTAAATTGTTTTTATATGGTAACCAATACTAAAATATTGCTTTTTTATTCATATTTATAATAATAATAATAATAATAATAATAATAATAACAATAATAATAATAATAATAACATTCCATTTGCAATGGTATGCGAGCCTTCTGTCCCAAAAATCATCAATTATGAGCATTGTAGGAATTTATTGATAATGTGAATAATAAACCTATAACACTATTGCATTAGGTAGACATTTTAGTTGTGTTTGAAAAAAATACTGAGACATTTTAACAATCGTTAGTCTCTGCAGCTTAACTCTAAAGACCTACAGTGTAGGTTTTTCAGAACATTTAGGGGGATTTAGAAAAGATACACTGTTATTTTTTTAGCATTCAAAGTGTGATTATTGTCCTTAAAATATACATAGTAACTCTTGAACAAGTTAACCCGGTTCTAAACCACTCTATTCCCTAGGACCCCTATTAATGAACCAAGCATTATGAAGTAGACTTACTTCATGGGAATATAGAATGTATCTACCTCACATCGGTCTACTCCAGTGGCCAGTGATGTTTAGGCATTTCTTTCTATGCGCCCACAAAGACCCAACAACATTTATTTCCAAATGAAGGGGTATATTATCAAGGGGTTTTATCTCCGCTTTTTTGGCTTTAAAAGCCAAGAAAGCGGAGATACAATTATCTCCCTATTACCAAGCTGTCGCTAACACCAGTTAGCGACAGCT
The DNA here is from genome assembly GCF_964261635.1 of Lissotriton helveticus. Taxonomy (NCBI): domain Eukaryota; kingdom Metazoa; phylum Chordata; class Amphibia; order Caudata; family Salamandridae; genus Lissotriton; species Lissotriton helveticus. Next base: position 947,765,444 of record NC_136063.1, read on the forward strand.
AATAGGAGATAGCGACCATCATGGGCCCCACTTTGCATGTCAGTGATATTTATCACTAATGATATGCAAAGTGGGCGTGCCAAGATGTTAGCGACTGGAAACAGTCGCTAACATCGCTATCTCCTATTACCAACTTTTGGAGATATTTGCGCTAAGGGCGAATATCTCCAAAAGCTAACACCTGCCCTGAGCAGTTCTTAGCCATGTTATCCAATGGGAGGTGGATAACATGGCTAAGAGCATTTGCTCGATAATGCATGAATATCGCTGACTTTCCAGCGATATTCATGCATTGCGGGCGTTTTTTATCGCATTTGCGATAAACCTTGCTAATAGCAAGGTTTATCTGCGATAAAAATCGCCGCTGTGCGGCGATAATTTTTGTCTCTAAACAAGTTAGAGACAAAAATTATCGCTAGTTGTTGATAATATACCCCGTAGTTTTCAGACAGATGAACTTGAAAAAGGCTACCAAAGTACAAATCGACTTTAAAAAACAAAGGGGCATATTATCAAGGGGGTTTATCTCCGCTTTTTTGGCTTTAAAAGCCAAGAAAGCGGAGATAAAATTATCTCCCTATTACCAAGCTGTCACTAACACCAGTTAGCGACAGCTATTAGGAGATAGCGACCATCTTGGGCCCCGCTTTGCATGTCAGTGATATTTATCACTAATGACATGCAAAGTGGGCGTGTCAAGATGTTAGCGACTGGAAACAGTCGCTAACATCGCTATCTCCTATTACCAACTTTTGGAGATATTCGCGCTAAGCGCGAATATCTCCAAAAGCTAACACCTGCCCTGAGCAGTTCTTAGCCATGTTATCCAATGGGAGGTGGATAACATGGCTAAGAGCATTTGCTCGATAATGCATGAATATCGCTGACTTTTCAGCGATATTCATGCATTGCGGCCGTTTTTTATCGCATTTGCGATAAACCTTGATAATAGCAAGGTTTATCTGCGATAAAAATCGCCGATGTGCGTCGATAATTTTTGTCTCTAAACAAGTTAGAGACAAAAATTATCTCTATTGGTTGGTAATATACCCCACAAAGTCTTACAAAGGATCAAATAGCATTTGAGTGGGTCTCGAATTGAGAATCCAAGCTCTCCCACATTTCTAAATGGTTATATAAAAACATAAAAATATGATAAGTTTTCTAAAGTGGTCATAGCACAACCCTTTTGCAAAACATGGTGTCAGACTTTATAGTTTTAATACATGAAGCATGTATCTTTTTGGTCATATCAGTATTTGCAAACCCAAACTAGATCCATGGACCAATGTGATTTGATCGGCCAGCTATGACTGAAAACATTTGTTGCAAACACAATAACATTATGCAAGGGATCTATAACTATCATTTAATCCCGGGGACACTGAGTCCCAAGAGAACGTCAAAGGCTCCATGGAGAATTTGAGTCATAATAAGATTCAGAAATCCAGCAGAAGGAGCCATATGTACACACAGACACCATTTTGAAGACCACCTTACTGTGGATCCTCACATAACCACCACCACAGAAAAGAGGGAGGGTATAATAGTGAGGAAACAACACTAGAACCCAGAGAGGATGTTGTGGGATCTGCAAAGCTGTGATCCTGTCCCTAAAGTAAGGACAATTATTATAAATGGGATTCCTAATTTTCAGTGGTGCACTGTGGCTCCGAAAGGAACTACACCCAGGAGCGGCCCGTGCAGGTAAGAGCGGTGCGACATGGTTGGGGGATATGCAGACGAAGAGGGAAACATATTTTCACCTTTCAAATCCCCCACCCCCATCCCACTACACCACCCCACCCCTCCTGTATGCACAGGCACCTCCTCACTATACCAGGCTTTCAGATCCAAGTAGTCTATGCCGGCACCATTTATTTTCATCTTCAGATCCCATTTGAAATCCAGGAGTCTAAAATAAAAAAATGGAAGGCCACACTGCTAGTATGGGCACTGTGGCAAGGGAAAATGGTGTGTTCCTGGAGTCTTTACCAGAGCCCAATGGCAAGGGATAGCACATAGGGCAATGTCAAAAATCTGACAAAATCTGCAGCACAGTTCAAAATGAAATGTGCATTGATTTCACTGGGTTAGGGGATAGGTGGAGAACCCAGCAAAAAGCCTTGCAGTGACACTATTCCACAAGATTCAGATGACCCGTGGTAGGCACCTACAGCCCTGTGTGCACAGATACAGTGACGTTTTTGGTTAAGGAGGCTAGGTGCAGGTTGTGGACAATGCAAGGGGAGATATTCTACTGATAAATCTTTTCTTATATACAGCAGAATATAAGTGTTGTCTGCAAACATTAAAAACCTGTCCTAATCAGCAGATGAGCCAGCTTTGTCATACAACAACGGAACTAAGAGGTATAGGAAAAGTTATCCCTCTGGTACACTCTAGGAGATTGTCCTGTCTGTAGAGTTGAAAGCATGCAATTCAGTAATCCACACAGTGGGTTATCTATTAAACAGTACATGAGGGACTGGTCTTAATGTATATAAAGGATGCTGCGATATCCAAAATAATCAGAAGTCTTACTGACACTGCCAATTTTACAGAGGGCGATTTGTCTTATTTTAGACCCAATGTATATAAATGCGAATCGACTACTTATGCTAAATCTCGAGGAGCATTTTGGGTATTAGAATCACTGAAAATCCCTGTATTTCAGTATTCGCTATGTTAATTGGTCTTGCAATAGATCAAACTCACTCAAAGGGGCATTGTAGATCAGAGGACCAAGTGATTACACATATATAGATATTTTTTCCAGTGGCGGTTGCACAGCCCCCCTCCCGTGCCAATATAGGCCCCAGAGATCCAAGACCTGGAGCCGAAATCATATAAAAATGAAGAGGGGGACTGTGGCCCAACTCACGAGCCATTGAAACCTCAGAGATCCCAGCCCAAGGGCCAACATTTGTATAATGAATGATGCAAAAAGTTTATCAGTATTTTAATATGATAAGCGTCATAAGCAGTGGATGAACCATACCATATACCATATATATATATATATATGCAGTCAAACACTTCGCATCTTACGATTGAAGAACAAAGGACACAGCAGGGGCTTCACAGGGTGTTTTTCGGAAATCAGGTAGGCAGACCGGTTTCAGCTCATCGCTTTCTTCAGTGCCAGCAGTAAAAATAATAACGTTCCTCCCACTAATAGTCTTTAAATACGGCCCCTCCTTCCCAGTGGAATGAGGTTCACCTGCAATGAGTTCTTCCTAACTCTGCGCCAATCACGAAGACTACCAGTCCAACAATGCAACATCTGAGAACTCAGTGCGTGTGGGAAAATGGTGTCGAGATTTTTTTCACTAGCCTTGTGTGTCCTTCTTTCAACCATCTAACACACAGGCACCCAGTCTGAAGGCGCAAATCCAGTGACAGTGTCTTGTCAAGCAGTCTTGACCCGCTGTACTTCAGCAGCTTCTCTGTGCTTTGCAGGTCACGATGGTGGGTCATAGATAATCCGACACCTCGGCTAACTTCAAGCAGGTTTCCCATGTCTCTGTGACCTTCTTTTGCTGAAAGGGTCCTTTGTGCACACCACAGGCAGTGCGCTAACATGCAGTCAAACACTTCGCACCTTACGGTTGAAGAACAAAGGACACAGCAGGGGCTCCACAGGCTGTTTATTGGGAAATCAGGTAGGCAGACCAGTTTCAGCTCATCGCTTTCTTCAGTGTCAGCAGTCCAAATAATAACGTTCCTCCCACTAATAGTCTTTAAATACGGCCCCTCCTTCCCAGTGGAATGAGGCTCACCTGCAATGAGTTCTTCCTAATGCTGCGCCAATCACGAAGACTACCAGTCCCACAATGCAACGTCTGAGAACCCAGTGCGTGTGGGAAAATCGTGGCGAGATTTTTTTCACTAGCCTTGTGTCTCCTTCTTTCAACCATCTAACCCACAGGCACCCAGTCTGAAGGGGCAAATCAAGTGACAGCGTCTTGTCAAGCAGTCTCGACCCGCTGCACCCCAGCAGCTTCTCGGTGCTTTGCAGGTCACGATGGTGGGTCATAGATAATCCAACACCTCGGCTAACTTCAAGCAGGTTTACCATGTCTCTGTGACCTTCTTTTGCTGAAAGGGTCCTTTGTGCGCACCACGGGCAGTGCGCTAACATGCAGTCAAACACTTCGCACCTTACGGTTTAAGAACAAAGGACACAGCAGGGGCTTCACAGGCTGTTTATTCGGAAATCAGGTAGGCAGACCGGTTTCAGCTCATCGCTTTCTTCAGTGCCAGCAGTCCAAATAATAACGTTCCTCCCACTAATAGTCTTTAAATACGGCCCCTCCTTCCCAGTGGAATGAGGCTCACCTGCAATGAGTTCTTCCTAACGCTGCGCCAATCACGAAGACTACCAGTCCCACAATGCAACGTCTGAGAACTCAGTGCATGTGGGAAAATCGTGGCGAGATTTTTTTCACTAGCCTTGTGTCTCCTTCTTTCAACCATCTAACCCACAGGCACCCAGTCTGAAGGCGCAAATCCAGTGACAGCGTCTTGTCAAGCAGTCTTGACCCGCTGTACTCCAGCAGCTTCTCGGTGCTTTGCAGGTCACGATGGTGGGTCATAGATAATCCGACACCTCGGCTAACTTCAAGCAGGTTTCCCATGTCTCTGTGACCTTCTTTTTCTGAAAGGGTCCTTTGTGCGCACCACGGGCAGTGCGCTAACATGCAGTCAAACACTTCGCTCCTTACGGTTGAAGAACAAAGGACACAGCAGGGGCTTCACAGGTTGTTTATTCGGAAATCAGGTAGGCAGACCGGTTTCAGCTCATCGCTTTCTTCAGTGCCAGCAGTCCAAATAATAACGTTCCTCCCACTAACAGTCTTTAAATATGGCCCCTCCTTCCCAGTGGAATGAGGCTCACCTGCAATGAGTTCTTCCTAACGCTGCGCCAATCACGGAGACTACCAGTCCCACAATGCAACGTCTGAGAACTCAGTGCGTATGGGAAAATCGTGGTGAAATATAATGAATGATGCAAAAAGTTTATGAGTATTTTAATATGATAAGTCATAAGCAGTGGATGGCAGGGGTGCAAGTTATATAGATATGTGTATATATATATATATATAGATAGATAGATAGATAGATAGATAGATAGATAGATAGATAGATAGATAGATAGATAGATAGATAGATAGATAGATAGATAGATAGATAGACAGATAGACAGATAGATAGATAGATATAGATATATATATGTTTATATATTATGTATACATGTTTTCAAACAGGTGGAAAGTTATTAAGAGACAAAAATAAAAACAATCCCTATTTCTGGATGACCCTAACAATAACTACAGAGTAAGTCTCAGAAACGTTTATGAAACACTTACACTCAAAGGCAGATGACATCAGTGATGTTATTTGAAATGTCATCAGTGATGTCACTGACCATGTCATGAGTGATGTAATATGTGATGTATTATGTAAAGGCATAAACAGTGCATTGCAGGGACCTAGGTTATAGTTAGCTCAGATAACTTTAAACTGCTGAATTTCTGTGATTCTTTACGAGTGAAATCTGAGCCTAATTATAACGTCCCTGTAACATTTGGCTTTTTCACAGAATTTCTACGTGTTTAAAAAAATTCTAATTCTTAACTGTAATGTCTGTGCAACCTTTGTTTTTTATGGGAATTTCTAAGTTTAAAAAAAATGGTATTTCCTAACTGTATGTTTCAAAAAAACAAGGGAACCCTTAAGGTATAGTGTAGGGACCTTGGGCATTACATATTATAAAGAACAGTGGTCCCTATATACAATTAATATACAGTACAACATAATCATATACTTGATAGGTAATATGTCTTCTGTCCGTCCAGACAGGGTTTATTTAGCATTAGATGCAAAGATGAGGTATTTTTAGAAAAGATGTCAAGTGGGCACAGCCGTGACCCTCAACATACAAGACAAAACAACAAGAAAGCAATGTAAACAAGGCAAAAGAATCAGTCTGCGTACTTGTACTTCAGTAAGGCAGGCATAAATTATAGAAAAACACTCCATTGCATTTTGTGAATTTTGACATAAATAATTCGCATATGGGGTTTAAAAGTCGACGACGTTTCGATGCCTATAAGGGTGGAGGCATCATCATCAGGACAAGAGTTTGACACTATTGTTGTCTTGAACAAGAGCAATATATAATGCCTTTCAATTACATTTACTTTTACACACATAGTTACAGTGGGAAAAAAGGGGGGAAAAAACAGAGAGACCGAGAGTTAGGGTAAATGCACAAAATAATGAGGGCATGTCTCAGTGATCCTTTAGTTGTGATAAGAGAAAGTGCTTAGAGGTGAAGCATTCGATCAGTGGCACGTGGAAGAAAATATTGAATAACAAGTTGAATAAAATTGTTACCGACGCAGTGACTTATTCGGCGCAGTGACCCTGAATATTTTCTAATGGGATAGTCATTTCTACTATTTCGTGGTATTTTAAAATCAGAAAGATGCAACCAAGTGATCGTGAAATGGCAATTGAGGCTTTGACCAGGCACTAATCTCAGTGATACCGGATGGTTCATGGTGCGGTGAAAGGTGGAATAGCGGTGGTCATGCACGGCGGTATTCTCGGGATTTATGCATGACAGTACTGTATGTAATTCAGGGCAGTCGAAGTGCACGATAATGCAGGGTGAACGAATGCATATTAGCATGCTGACATAGGTGATCAATTGGTGAACCTGAGTACTATTGCACATACTTCATAAAAATTAATAGCTGGCCGTAAGGAATTCACTCGCCGGATTGCTTGATCGATAGATCTGACGAATGCGCGTTTGCTAAATCGGTGGGTCTGTAAATAAAGTATGGCATTTTAAAAACAGATGCGCGTGCTAGGCATCTACTAAACAGAAAACGGTGGCTGTTTACCTGATATGCCCGGTCATTCAAACAATGTTGGATAGTGAGTTATGCCGGGACTCTGAAGCTGCAATGGCAGAGGAGCGCGATGGCTACCTAGCAAGTGCAAAACGGAGGTGTGGATTACACATTGGCATATCTATTTAAAAACAAAACGGTAGCGAGAAGCGGCTGTTTACTTACTCTCAGAGTGCGACGGCACTGTTGCGGGTGTGGTAATCCGGTAGTCAGTGAGCTCAGATTCCCGGGCTTTCACTAGAACTGGATTGCGGTAAACAGCGTGGAAGGACTTACTGTGGCTGTGATAGCGAGGGAGGTGAAAACGGCGGCCATTTTAACGTGGTGATAATAAAGTGTAGTGAGCATGCAAAGTATTAAAATCATGGCAGGAAGAATTTAGCATCAGTGTATTCCAGTAATACATAAAGACATGAAAGGATTGTTACAATTTACAGCAAGGAAGTCCAGTCCTCAATCCGATTTAACCCATTATGTATGCTGTTGCAGCGCAAAATCCATTGCAGTTCTTCTTTATTTAACAATTGAGCCATGTCTGCTCCCCAGGGGGGCGGTTTGATAATTGTGATCACTGTCCATTGTAGATCATTTTCGCTGTGTCCTTTGGCAGAGTAATGTTCCACGAGGGGCGCATTTGCAGTCTTGCATTTGATCCTACTCCGATGTTGGCCAATGCGGAGTTTGACCTTCTGGCTGGTTTGTCCAATGTAAATAAGTCCACACGGGCAAAAGATGGCATAAACTAGATTTGCAGTGTTACAATTAGAAAAAGATTTACGTTCATATTTGATGTTAGCATGTGTAAACGTTTTACCTTCAATTGTAGTGTCACAGTAAATACACCCTCCACATTTATTATGACCCGTAACTGGCGGGAGCCCCCAAACATCATTTATGGTAGTTTTTAATGTGGGTGATGGAAGTGCTGCCCTTACTAGGTGATCTTTGATATTTTTTGCACGTTTAAAGGCAAACATGGGCTTATCCAATGTTAGTTGTCCCGCATTCAATACTGGCCAATGTTTCAAAACACTTTTTCTTATGGCATTGGAAACAGGTGAGAACGTGGTGACACATATAAGTTTATCCTGTTCAGTTTTTTGCTTGGGCTCTAAAAGGGTTTCCCTTGGGCAGTACCAAGCTCTTTTGAGGGATCTGCGCACCAGTTTCCGTGGGTACCCTCTGTTTCTCAGCTTTTTACTTAGAGTCTTTGCTTCAGAGAAATAGTCATCCCTGAAGTAGCAGTTCCGCCTAATGCGGAGGAACTGGGAGAAGGGTAAAGAATCTCGTAGGGCCCTGGGATGATGGCTGGTATACTGGAGCAAGGTGTTTCGCTCAGTGGGCTTACGGTGTAGTGTGGTGGTTAAACGGCCTTCAGTGTGTTTTATTTGCAAGTCCAGAAATGGGATAGAGTCCTTACTGGTGGCTGTAGTAAAACGGAGGCCTCCACTGTTATTATTAAGCCAATGTTCGAATGCTAGGAGGTTGATTGCCTTTAAACGTGCAAAAAATATCAAAGATCACCTAGTAAGGGCAGCACTTCCATCACCAACATTAAAAACTACCATAAATGATGTTTGGGGGCTCCCGCCAGTTACGGGTCATAATAAATGTGGAGGGTGTATTTACTGTGACACTACAATTGAAGGTAAAACGTTTAAACATGCTAACATCAAATATGAACGTAAATCTTTTTCTAATTGTAACTCTGCAAATCTAGTTTATGCCATCTTTTGACCGTGTGGACTTATTTACATTGGACAAACCAGCCAGAAGGTCAAACTCCGCATTGGCCAACATCGGAGTAGGATCAAATGCAAGACTGCAAATGCGCCCCTCGTGGAACATTACTCTGCCGAAGGACACAGCGAAAATGATCTACAATGGACAGTGATCACAATTATCAAACCGCCCCCCCGGGGAGGAGACATGGCTCAATTGTTAAATAAAGAAGAACTGCAATGGATTTTGCGCTGCAACAGCATACATAATGGGTTAAATCGGATTGAGGACTGGACTTCCTTGCTGTAAATTGTAACAATCCTTTCATGTCATTATGTATTACTGGAATACACTGATGCTAAATTCTTCCTGCCATGATTTTAATACTTTGCATGCTCACTACACTTTATTATCACCACGTTAAAATGGCCGCCGTTTTCACCTCCCTCGCTATCACAGCCACAGTAAGTCCTTCCACGCTGTTTACCGCAATCCAGTTCTAGTGAAAGCCCGGGAATCTGAGCTCACTGACTACCGGATTACCACACCCGCAACAGTGCCGTCGCACTCTGAGAGTAAGTAAACAGCCGCTTCTCGCTACCGTTTTGTTTTTAAATAGATATGCCAATGTGTAATCCACACCTCCGTTTTGCACTTGCTAGGTAGCCATCGCGCTCCTCCGCCATTGCAGCTTCAGAGTCCCGGCATAACTCACTATCCAACATTGTTTGAATGACCGGGCATATCAGGTAAACAGCCACCGTTTTCTGTTTAGTAGATGCCTAGCACGCGCATCTGTTTTTAAAATGCCATACTTTATTTACAGACCCACCGATTTAGCAAACGCGCATTCGTCAGATCTATCGATCAAGCAATCCGGCGAGTGAATTCCTCACGGCCAGCTATTCATTTTTATGAAGTATGTGCAATAGTACTCAGGTTCACCAATTGATCACCTATGTCAGCATGCTAATATGCATTCGTTCACCCTGCGTTATCGTGCACTTCGACTGCCCTGAATTACATACAGTACTGTCATGCATAAATCCCGAGAATACCGCCGTGCATGACCACCGCTATTCCACCTTTCACCGCACCATGAACCATCCGGTATCACTGAGATTAGTGCCTGGTCGAAGCCTCAATTGCCATTTCACGATCACTTGGTTGCATCTTTCTGATTTTAAAATACCACGAAATAGTAGAAATTACTATCCCATTAGAAAATCTTCAGGGTCACTGCGCCGAATAAGTCACTGCGTCGGTAACAATTTTATTCAACTTGTTATTAAATATTTTATTCCACGTGCCACTGATCGAATGCTTCACCTCTAAGCACTTTCTCTTATCACAACTAAAGGATCACTGAGACATGCCCTCATTATTTTGTGCATTTACCCTAACTCTCGGTCTCTCTGTTTTTTCCCCCCTTTTTTCCCACTGTAACTATGTGTGTAAAAGTAAATGTAATTGAAAGGCATTATATATTGCTCTTGTTCAAGACAACAATAGTGTCAAACTCTTGTCCTGATGATGATGCCTCCACCCTTATAGGCATCGAAACGTCGTCGACTTTTAAACCCCATATGCGAATTATTTATGTCAAAATTCACAAAATGCAATGGAGTGTTTTTCTATAATTTATGCCTGCCTTACTGAAGTACAAGTACGCAGACTGATTCTTTTGCCTTGTTTACATTGCTTTCTTGTTGTTTTGTCTTCTATGTTGAGGGTCACGGCTGTGCCCACTTGACATCTTTTCTAAAAATACCTCATCTTTGCATCTAATGCTAAATAAACCCTGTCCGGACGGACAGAAGACATATTACCTATCAAGTATATGATTATGTTGTACTGTATATTAATTGTATATAGGGACCACTGTTCTTTATAATATTTCCTAACTGTAAGCAGTAACCCTTCACAGTGAGTCTGTGAGTGAGTGGATGAGTGTTTCAGTAAGTCTATGAATGATTGTGAGAGTGTCTAATTGGGTCTTTCAGTGGGTGTGTGAGTGAGTGGGTGTGGCTGAGTTGGTCTGTGAGTGGATGCACGAGTGTCTCTTTGGCTGCCTGAGCAGGTGCGTTAGCGTCTGATGATTTAGTGTCTGAGTGGGTATGTAAGTGTCTGAGAGGTCTCTGAGTAGGTAGCAGTTTCTGAGTGGGTTTGTGAGAGCCCCAGTAAGTGTGTGAGTCAGACTGTGATTTAGTGCATGAGTGTCAAGTCAAGTCAATAAAGCTTTATTCGATTAGTGTTACAAAATCATAAAAGCACAAATTTAAAAAATGAATGAACAATCAGTACAGAATTAAAACCGACATATAAAAATACAGATTATAAATTCATTAAATAGTAAAAATATAAAATTCATAAGGTCAGAAGTACTAAACGGATGAGGGGACATTATGTATGGGTTAACTTGTTCGGATCGTGTACGGAGTGATAAATATGCACTTTAAGAGATCTGTTCCGGGTTGAGAAAAACATGTTCAAACAATAAGAGACAGAACTTGATATGTTTTAACTAGTTGGTGCTCTTTACATGGTATTTCGGTATCTAATTACTAACCTTAAAAAATGAAGATACTGCCTTAGTTACAATGTCAGTCTCTAATTGTTGAAGTTTTAGAAATGCCACTCTACACTTATTTAACCCCCAGGTATTAAGTATTGAGGTCAAGAATCTTTTTCTTGGGACTGTATAGAATTTACAAAACAGGGTACAGTGAATATTGGACTGATAAGAAACTTCGTCACATGGGCAATTTAGCAGATCCCTAGACCAGTCATTGCATTCTGGGAAAGTTATTAATCTATAAATACGATTTCGGTGCGAAAACGTGTCAATAACATCCGAGTATGACAACTTGGTTCATGAAGCAAGTACGGTTGGACACCCTCACAGATGGTCTTCAGGTGGTTTTCCATCACTGTACGTTTCGTCTTTTCGACGAGCCACCTTTTGTTTTCTAGATGGTCCATGGCCGCCTTTTAAGTATTTCTGGATACTAATTCCATAGTGGCAGGCATGTCAAAATATTCAGGGTGCCCAATCTCGTGCATCAAGTTTTTTACGTAGTGAATCCATTTAATATTGACCACTTCATCTAACTTAAGGCAATCTACGATGATGTCTCTATTCAAACCCATTTCTGCTGTAACCCATATCTTATTCCATAACAAAAGGGGAGCAATTTTGACGGTCTCCGTGATATGTTAGACCCAATTCACTGTGGCAGCTGTAAGTTACCGTGGATCTAGGCACTGCTAACAAGTAGCCGGTGAAGTGATTTTCACATCTTTGTATCTTTTCCCGCCTTTTCAATACCCCAGGTACCTGCCCCATAAGTGCCAGTGGAGATGCACTTAGATTTGTAGATCTGCAACAATACTCGGACGGGCCTCCCTCCCAGTTTCTTTGCAAAATTTGCCACAGCACCTAGGGCCCTAGAAGAAGGCCAATTTTCTTGCGGTCACAGCAGCCTGACAAGTTCCATTTTTATCAAAGTTGATGCCTAGGTAAGAAAATCTGTTGAAATTCTCAATCTTGTTTTTACCCAAGAAAATAGCATGTATATTCTTTATCCTTCTTCCACATATCATAGTATATGTTTTAGGTATATTTATTTTTAACCCTCTTGCATTCATGTATGTTGCGAATTTTTTTACGGCCTTCTGAAGACCAGTCTTGGTCCGTGACATTATTACGGCATCATCCGCATACAAGAGGATAGGGATAGGGGTGTCTCCAACTCTTGGATATTCATGTTGGAATTTGCTGAGATACGGTCCCGTACTGTTAATATAGAGGGTGAAGAGAAAGGGTGCTAAAATGCACCCTTGTCTCACACCTCTCTTTATTTCGAATTTAGTTGAACGCTCCCCCCCTGCCAAACCATACCCTAGCTCCTGCCCACGATACAATTCCTTAATGAATAGGTGGATCTGAGGGTCTACGCCCATATCACTGAGTGTGCTCCATCATTTTTCGTGATCCACACAATCGAAAGCTGAGCTTAGATCAACGAACGTCAGGAAAAGATTCCCCTTCTTAGCCTCGGTGTATTTTGCAATTATCAAGGCAAGGTTGAGACCCTGTTCTATGGTACCTCTCCCTGTCCGAAACCCATACTGTAAATTGGAAATGACTTCCTTCTCCTCCTCCTCTGATAAGTAATGATCTTATCATAGCTGGTATATGTTGGACTACTTGAGGAATTTTCCGGACTTTAAAGAGGGTAAAGAGAAATGTATCGAAATAGTAAGAGTAATATGAAGGTTTAATATTTGCAAGACTGTGAAATAATGTTAATGCAATTGATTTTTTGTAAATTGCTTTTGAAAGTACACAGCCTTTTGTTTAGAAGGGACAGTTGCCGATATACGGCGTGATGTGCTTTACCACCCCATGATTTTTGTGGTTGTTCCAAATTTTATCGTGTGATGGCTTGGGAAGTATATAACTGACCAATAGGAATACTATATGGGTGTGGTTTACCGTTCCCTACTTATAACGACTGTAGGGATCAATGCCGATACACGGCATAATGAATAGAGACCTCGGTGGACCCATAGACTTTCATTTATGTATAAATGTTATGCAGAAGCATGTTACTGGGCAATGTAAATGGATATGTAAAAGCATCTTAAGATGGCGCCAATGTTCCACCGAGGCGATGTTGTCCCTTCTTCATGCTGATTGATTATTATTATTATTATTATTAATAGAGATTTGTAAAAGCGCAACTAAACCCGTAGGCGTCAAGGCGCTGGAAGATAGTAAACGGAAAAGCTCAGAAATCACCAAGGGAAGAATTAGAGATAAGTTTCTCGAAATAACCAGGTCTTGAGTGCTTTACGGAACAGGGTGTGGGAAGAGATCCCCTTCAGGTCATTGGGGAGTGTATTCCAGAGTCTGGGCGCAAGGAAGCGAAAGGACCTTCCACCCCATCTGGCCTTGGATATTCAAGGAACAGCCAGCAGGTATTTACTGGAAGAGCAAAGTGCTCTGCCAGGGGTATAGTAGGCCACCAGAGCGCGAATGGCCTCAGGCCCGGACTCATTGAGGGCACAGTGTATAAGGCAAAAAGCCTTAAAATGAATCCTCGCCTGCATGGGGAGCCAGTGCAGGTTTTTTCTGATGGCCGTGCCCGAGGAGCGTTTGGGGGCACCCACAATAAACCGAGCAGCCGCATTCTGCACGGACTGGAGGCGCTGGACCAGACCATTGCTAATGCCCAATTATAGTGCATTGCAATAGTCCAGTCTGGAAGCAATGAGCGCCATTACTACCTGTTTGCATGCCTCAGGGGAAAGATAATGAATAATTTTTCTTAAAATCCTCAAAGCATTGCAACAGGTGGACACAGTCCTGCTGACCTTCTTGTCTAGCGAGAGAGTAGTGTCCAGAATGACCCCAAGATTGCGGGCGAAAAGGGACGGCAAGGGGCAGGCGCCAAGGACAGAAGGCCACCAGTCCATAGACCAGATCTCCCTTTTGCCCCCAAAAATGAGGACCTCCGTTTTCTCCCCATTCAACTTGAGGAAGTTCTTAACCATCCATCCCGCGACCACCTACATGCAGTTTTTAAAATTAAGAGCAGTTATGCTCACAGATTGAGATATGGAGGCCATGATCTGCGTGTCGTCGGCGTGGGAAAGAACTTCTAGCCCAAAGGATCTTATAAGCTTGGCGAGTGGGGCAACGTAGACGTTACAAAGCATCGGTCTCAACGAAGAGCTCTGAGGGACCCCACACTTCACAGGCTTGATGGGTGACATGTACTCGCCTTGCTTAACCCTTTGCTTCCGTTGGTCAAGGAAGGATGTTAGGAGGCTGAGTGCAGAACCCTTGACTCCCAGCTCGCTGAGTCGGCTGACCAGAATGGTAGGGGACAGGGTGTCGAAAGCCGCCGTAAGGTCAAGTAACACCAGTAAGGTGGTCTGACCGGTGTCGACCTTGGACCAGATGCTATCGACAACCACTGTGAGCGCCGACTCAGTGCTGTGAGTCCTACGGAAGCCGTGCTGTGACGGATCCAAGGAGTTGGTACTGTCAAGGAAGGCACTCAGATGAAGGTTAAGATGAGCCTCCAAGAGTTTAGCAGGGGCAGGGAGAAGGGAAATGGGACAAAAGTTCTTTAATATCCCAGGGTCCAGAGTAGATTTTTTCAATAGAGGCTTGACAGTAGCCAATTTCCAGGAGAGGGGATAAACCCCCTCTGAAATGGCCAGATTCATAACCTCCATCAAAGGGGGCAGAATAGTCTGTCTGCAATCTTTAAGGACCTTTAAGGAGCAGGGGTCTAACGGTGACCCGGACTTTAGCTTGTCCAACAGCGTACTAAGATGTATAAAAGTAATGGGGGAAACTGGGAGAGGGAGTGGGAAGGGACAGGAGCATGGATTTCCAAAATAAGGGTCGGAGGGTTGGAGAGTAGGGAACTGGAATTAAGGATTTCCAGGTCTGTGTAAATGTCCAAGATCTTCACATGAAAGAATGTGGAGATCTGGTCACACAGAACCTGGGAGGCTGTTATGGGGTCAGGTGTCTGAATAAGGGAAAGGTTGTCAACTATCTTAAACAAATCCCTAGGAGATTTGAGCGAGGACGTTAATTTGGAGTAGTGGGCCTGTTTGTCTGTCAGCAAAGCAGCTTAATAGCCTTTGAGAAGGGCTTTATGTTTATCCTTCTCTATGGGGTCCAGGTGTGTCCTCCAAAGCCTTTTCTGCCTCCTACATCCTTGTCTGAGAATCCTAAGGGATTCAGAGAACCAGGGGGCCGAAGGCCGTTTCCTGGCAGAATAGTGTGGCCGGGCTGGAGCAAGTGAGTCGACAGCCTCCGTCAGGGTATTAGAGAGGTCAAGAGCCGCAGTGTGAACATCCCCGGTGGATTGGGGGTTAAATGTGGCCAGAAATGGAGTAAGGGAGTCGTTGTTAATCTCCCCAAAGTTCCTCCTCAATACCCACTTGGTGTGATCAGACAGAGGGCCGGTAGGGGGAGAGAAGGAGAAATCAAGGGGAACAGCAAAATGGTTCGACCATGACAAGGGAAAGGGGGTACCAGTTTGGAGGCGGGAATCGTTGCTAAATACCCCGTCCAGGGTGTGCCCAGCTAAATGGGTGGGACCAGTCACTAACTGCGGCAAACCACAGGAGGATAAGGAGTCTAACAGCTGGGCCGTGTCAGGGGAATTGTAATTTTCCAAATGGTTAATTAAAGTCCCCTAAGATGGTTAAACTAGGCCTATCAATATAGGGCTCTATGATCTTGAGGAGTTCTAAGCTAAACGCGGACCTAAGACCAGGGGGTGTGTAGATCAGTATTCCGGTGAAGGAGATCGTGGGGGAGGGATTAAGAGTGAAATGCATCGCCTGAAGGCGTTCGAGCGGGGAGGACAGATGGACAGTCCGACATTTTATAGAGCTGTGGTACAATATCCCCAAGCCACATTTGATTTGTGGGCTGTGATGAAAACTTTATCAAGGTTCTAACTTCTAAAGGCATGAACACCTATGAAGGCTTGACGCCAAAACGCGTTTGTTTATAATGAAATAAAGAAGTTTACCGGAACCGTCCCCCCTGTGAGTGCGGTCCATTTTTGCTACATTCAAGCAATGAGTGAGATATATATATATATATATATATATATATATATTCACTGAAAAAACCATAGGTTATAGACCATATATAGTTAGGAATTAGCATTTACAAAACCTTGAAAATTCACTGAAAAAACCATAGGTTATAGACCATATATAGTTAGGAATTAGCATTTAAAAAACCTTATTTTACTCACACAAAACCATTGAAATTCCATATATAGTTAGTTGTACTAACTATATATCGCGCACCCGCAATCCACTGCTGATCATGTCACATATTACATCATTCATGACATGGTCAGTGACATCACTGATGACATCTCTGATGACATCTCAAATGACATCACTGATGACATCACTGATGACATCTCAAATGACATCACTGATGACATCATCCAGTGACTGTGTGTTTCTGTAAAGTTTAAATATGTTTTACATATTGAAGAATGAGTAGATGTAGAAGTGTCTGGATGAAGGATTTAGTAGGTGCGTGACTGACTGTATGAGTGAGTGATTAAATGTGTCTCACTGAATGCATGGGTTAGTGACTAAACTGTCTTAATTTGTGCATCATTATGTCTGTTGTTCTGTAAACTGCTGCATGTGTTGATCAGTAGCTATATGAGTAACTATATGGGTTATTGATTGGTTGCCCAAGCATTTGTATGGGAGACTGAGTGTGTGTGTGGGTGGCTGGGAGGTGTATGACTCTGTGCATATATGTGTGAGCAGTTGATTCACTAGATGTATGGGTTCAAAAGTGCATGTGGAAACAGCTGTATGGGCGGTTGACTGTGTGCATGAGTGTATTGGTGAGTGAATGGATATCTCAGTGCTACATGTCAAAGTAAGTACATATGTAAAATACAGTACATGTGAGAGTTGACATATATAAATAACTGTGCATAGGAGCCAGTGAATGTGTGAGTGGCTGTATGCATCATTGTGAACTTGTATCCAGGATTGTATAAGAGAGTAAATATGTTTTAGTATATGTTTGAATAAGTAAGGTGTGTATAACTGTATAGTTGAGAAAATGGAGGTGTGATTGATTCTTTGCATGACTGACTAGGTGTCTGAGTAACTCCATGGATGAGTGACAGTCTGTGGGTGTATGTTTACACTGAGTGTATCTAAGGTTATATTAGAGTCTGAAGAGGTTCATTGTATTATCACATGAATGATGTCATCAGTGATGTGATCAGTAATGTCAAATGAGATGTCATCAGTGATGTCATCAGTGATGTCATTTGAGATGTCATCAGTGATGTCATCAGTGATGTCATTTGAGATGTCATCAGTGATGTCATCAGTGATGTCATTTGAGATGTCATCAGTGATGTCATCAGTGATGTCACTGACCATGTCATGAATGATGTAATATGTGACATGATCAGCAGTGGATTGCGGGTGCGCGATATATAGTTAGTACAACTAACTATATATGGAATTTCAATGGTTTTGTGTGAGTAAAATAAGGTTTTTTAAATGCTAATTCCTAACTATATATGGTCTATAACCTATGGTTTTTTCAGTGAATTTTCAAGGTTTTGTAAATGCTAATTCCTAACTATATATGGTCTATAACCTATGGTTTTTTCAGTGAATTTCATTGGTTTTTTAAAAGCTAATATCTATAGCTGTAAAATGTATTCTTCTTTAAATCCAAAAATATATTTTATATGTTTATTAATAATTTTTTTTTTAAATATTTTTTTTGTTTCGCTCCCGGTTCGCGAACCGGGAAGCTTTCCGTTAGCTCAATTTGATGCCGCGACCCGGTCCGCGAACCGGTAAACGTTCCGTTAGCGCAACTGCCGCGTTAGAAATCAACATCGTGACGCGTCGCGGAAGCGCGACGTATCACGTTGTCGCGTAATGCGTCTTATGATGCGCCGCGTTAGCGCACCCGGAAGTGCTCCGGTACGCGAACTGAGACGCGAAGCGCAGCTCCCCGGAAGCGATCCGCGGCGCGTCGCGAAAGCGCGACGTATCGCGTTGCCGCGTAATGCATCTTATGACGCACCGCGTTAGCGCACCCGGAAGTGCTCCGGAGCGCGAACCGAGGCGCGAAGTGCAGCGACCCGGAAGCGATCCGGGGCGTGTTCCGCAGCGCGTAACATAAGCGTGAGAGGTCATGTGACTTGTTAATAAAACTTTTCATTGGTTCATTTAACTTTTGGTTTCATAATCATGTAAGGCTAGGTCAGGTGACCTAAAAATAACACTTTTCATTGGTTTAGAACTATTGTTTTTCCCAAATGATGAAAACCCCTCCTTCTTTCCTCACTCTGACTTTCATCATTGTGAGAGGAAGACCTTTATTCATAGTAGAGCAATGGCTTCAGTAGTTGCTTCAGCTGGTGCACCCCCACCACCACCTCCTCATGGGAAGAGAGGACCACCTCCCCAGGTCATCACCAACACAGAGGAGGAAGAGGAAGAACTAGAGGAAGAGGAGAGAGAAGGACCACAGTTCTTGGAAGAGGTGCCCCGGGTTTCCCATAGGAAAGCCAGTTTCATTTGGCAGTTTTTTTCAATCCCTCCAGGGCAGAAAAAAGTAAATGCGAGGTATGTCACCTGCCTCATTTGCAAAGAGAAATTATCAAGAGGGACTGATAAAAAGTATAGCTACGGGAACTATACCATGCATCGGCACATGAACAGGTGGCATCCATTGAATTACAGCCGGGCGGAGATACGTGACATGGAAGAAAACCCAACAGCAACTCCTGTGGCCAGGTCAACATCGTTAATATCGTTGACAGCAGCAGAGGCACGGGAAACCGTGCTAAACATCCAGGAGAATTTTGGGCATATGAAATATACTTGTCTGCACTGCGGTGCATTGATATCATGTGGTAACATGAGCATTAATTCAATCAACCTAGCTTATAACAATCACAATTGTCCTAACCGCCCCAGACAGTAATTTTTTTTTTGCTCCTGTTGAGCCCTTTTCAATGCCTGTTTTTTGTTGTTTCCCCCCCAAAAAAAACAAAAGAAATATAAAATTTTTCAAAAAATACAAAAAAAACAAAAAAAATTCAAAAAAAAAAATATATAAAACAACAAAAACATTAAAAAAAAAGTTCTTTTCAGTACTACCTCCCCTTTCAAAAAAAATTGCTAGAATGTTTAGCACTCTGGCAAGCTCTATTTCTTTTAGTTCGCTTCCCAGTTCGCTTCCCGGTTCGCGAACCGGGAGCTAACCAAAAAAAATGTTTTTTAAAAAAAAAAGAAGAGTAAGTATAAGGAAAGTAAACAGAGAGTGATATTAAAAGAAAGACAGCTATAGGGAGTAAACCAGAGATACTGTTTAATAGATCTATTTACCGAAGAAAAGACGGAAGAGGGTATAATTGTGAAAAACAAAATAGATAAGGAAGTGAAAGAAAAAAAAGAGAGTAGAACAATAACAAAGAAGACTTTCTTGGAGAATGTGAGTGAATGTTCAAAATAAGATTAAAACATGGGGAATAACAGAGAGAGAAAATAGAAAACAGAAAAGAAGAAGTAACAGAAAAAGATTAATTGAAACAGCAAACAGCAAAGAAATGTAAATAACATAGAGCCATATCATCAACATAGGCAATAAAAGTTTTGCAGCTTTTATCGGCAGAAATATGTCACCAAAGCCGCTTTTGCAGCAGAAAACTGCCGCTAAAACCACTTTTGCACCAGTTTTCTGCCAATAAAAACAGCAATAATTTTATTGGCTGTGTTCATAATATGCCCCTTAGTGTGCTTGAACTACACAGAGAAAGCATTATGAACAAGTAGTGAAAGAGTGATCAGTCAAAGACACTAAGAGTAATAGAGACGGAGTGAGTGAACAAGAGTGAGGAACTATGAGAAGAGAGGGACTGAGAAAAAGAGTGGAAGGAGTTGAGTAAGTAGGTAATAGAGAAAGGAATGAGGAAAGTAGCAAAGGCAGGAAACTGAGGGTTAAAGAAATGAAGCTGTGGAACTAATAGTAGGTGAATGTGATAGAAATGTAACGAAAAGAATACAAAACATTTACCTTATAATTGTCGTTAAATTACTCACTTTTTGTTTTTATACTTTCAATCTGTGAAAGAGAGAACAAACATTTGAAAAATATTAAAACATGTATTTAAAAATTACAAAAGACAAGGGAAAAGATTGAAGGACAAACAGTTTTTCAACAACTTTGACACTGACAGAAGCTTCTGCTTCTCCAGGACCCCTACACAGTCCTAAAGATATACATTTTAAACTAACAGTATCTTGATGCAGATGAAGTGAGGCCTATCTTAAAACATGGTGCATCTTTTGCACTGCTGTTGTCTCAGAAAAGTGTCGCAAGACACTAACATTTTAAATGATTGCTTCAGGATGCCAATAAGATGTGTCCTATCCAGAGGTTTGTTTGAGGTGAGACCTACTCAGGGTTCCAAATGAAATTTCGAGTTGTTTGAAGAGAACAGAGGACATAATACATGTGAAGGCCTACCAATGAAGTAAGTCATGTCCACTTCACTCTTGAACAAAGGCCAGACCTCTTCTGTGTCCATGGACAGACCTAAACTTCATCTGCACAATGTCATTCATAAACTTAGGAAACACAGGTGATGTAATTGAAAAATGTGGAGTTTCTTTTCCTCATTTCACAATCACATCACCTGTGTTGCCTTTGCTTAGGTATCTCATAGTGCAGATGTAGTCCAGCATATTAAACAGTACCTAGAAGTGCAGCACTGCATGCAACAACTTTGACACTTATAAAAGCTTTTGCTTCTGCATGCCCCCTACACAATGCTAATTATATACATTTTAAACTGATGGTATCTTGCTGGAGATGAACTGAAACCTATCTTGCAACATGGTGCATCTTTTACACAAAAGTAACCCACAATGGAGCAAAAGAGGCGCACGGCCACCATAAATCTGACCCTAACATTTTAAATGATTGTTTCAAGATGCCAATAAGGTGTAACCTATCCACAGATTTGTTTCAGGTAAGTCCTACTCAGGGTTGCAGATGGAATTTAGGTTTGTTGAAGAATACAGAGAAGATAATACATGTGGAGGCCTACCAACGAAGTGAGTAATGTCCACTGCACTCTTGAACAAATGTCAGACCTCCTCTGTCTCCAGGAACAGGCCTAAACCTCATCTACACAATGTGGTGTGTAATGTTAGGAAACACAGGTAATATAATTGAAAAACATGCACATTTTTTTGCTCATTCCACAATCATATGACCTGTGTTTCCTTTGCTTAGGTATCTCATTGTGGAAATGTAGTCTATCATATGAAAGACTACGTAGAATATGAGCACTGTATGCAAGAACTTTGACACTTACAGAAGCCTCTCCTTCTCCATGCCTCCTACACAGTTCTAAATGTACATCATAAATGGAAACAGTACAGAATTAATTATACATGTTAAATGGTTTATTTTTGCTGTTCTCAGAATGTATCAAATTTCACTAAAAACAGTGACTTGAAAGTATTCATCATATAACAGCGGGGAAAAAAACCACAATCAAAATGATTGTGTTTAAAAAACCCATACAACATAACAAATCAGAATTCAGAACTCCTTAAAGTTAACTTACTTTCCATGACGGCGAAGGATGTCCTATGAACAGCTTACACTCTGTTGTGCTGTTATTACTTTCAGCCCGCCACTTTCTGAAAGAAAACCTCCATCGTTTTGAAAAACATGTTACGTACAATAAATGACTTCTTGCTCTCTACCACAAGTTTCCACAAGGCCAAATCTTGTCAGAGCCATTTATAACTCTTGGATTTCTTGTAAGCCAATCCCGTCATTTGGCATTTCCGCAACTTTCAGAATTAAAATGTTGAAGATCATTTTCACAATGTAAATGTAAATGTAAATGTATTTCGATTTATATAGCGCACGAATCACCCAGGGGTCTCAAGGCGCTTGCTTAGGGAACCCGTCCTGGTATTCCCCTGTGAGATACCCCGGCAGGGTATTCACAAGGTGAAAGCCAGGCATCCCACCGCGAGGGGCCGTAGTGGAGATTAAGCAAGCTATTGCCCAGAGTCGCAGAGTGTGACCCCGTGAGTCGAGTAGGCACCGGAGCGAGAATTGTCGAGTCCGTGGAATTTTTGAGCCCAAGACCCGCCGAGGCGGGGAATCGAACCCTGGTCCACAGCTGATCTCAGCTTCCGGGTCTGCCGCCTCTAACCACTGAGCCACGCTTCTCCAATCCTGGACTAGTAATATCTTCCCCTTCTTCCTCAGTCATGTTCTACATTTCCTATGACACTGATACTGCTTACTATGAAGCAGACTTACACTACCTCTATGACTACTACAATTATTTAATTCTCTACATCACTTTTAATCACAAAGCAATGTAAAACAGTAGACAGCATTGCAGACTTACATTCCCTCTACTCTATGTTTTGATTGGCTGCTTCAAATAGCTTATAAAAAGAAATAGTTTTTCTGAACTCATTCAAAGTGCACTTATTTCTCCATGACGTCCAGTCTTATGGTTAGAAGTTATGTCTCTGAACTACACTTATCCTCAAGGCCAAATCGTGTAGGAGCCATTAGAACTTCTTGAAATTCCTCAGAGCACATCCCGAGATTCTTTCCCTAAAATTTTGGTTTTAAAAACACCAGGTAAGAGTTTTTAAGGTCATACGGCAATTTTTTTTTGAAAATTAAAACAGAATCATTGCAGAATGACCAGCTATTTCTAGACTTTAAATAAGCTGTGTAATGTCCTGATGTTATTGAAGGACCGTCATGATATATAATTGCTGCAGTTACAAAAGTCCTTCCTGATATTGACAACTGCGAAGCCACAAAATTTTTAATTAAAGTTGTCAATTTTGTTCCATCAGGCCTACATCGTTGGAACATTAAAATGACATACTGGCCATATGTTCGTATAAATAATGTGGACATCATTTCAGATTTACATTGGCTACACTCCATGTTGTGATCAGCTGCTTTTACTAGCTTATTAAAGGAGACTGATTTACTGTCTGGCAAAGTAAAATATATAAATCTTTCTGAGTCTACACTAGTAGTACTTGATACCCTACAGTTCTCGCAGTCATGCTGCCATTGATAAGAAAGCCCAAACAGCTGATCTACATCTACACCTTCAGCATGCAATACATCAAGCATATACATTAAAAACTCCTGACAATCTTGCTGAATATTTTGAGAGAATTGTGTTTGGCCTGAACATCTGTCTAACAGATTTCGAATTTCAGACACACTTTCTATGTTTGTTCTATCAGTGCTACATTTTTCTAAGACAGAATTTAACAAACTGCAAAATCTTTGATCAGAATTGACCACAATCTCTTCTTTTACATTTTCTAGAGAAAACAAAACATTAACCACTACATTAGCATAGCAGTTGACACCAGAACTGTTTTCAAATTGAAAACCAACAACATCTTCAACAGAATCCTTTTTGTTTCTGCTTATAATTTCAGTTTCATCGACTTTTCGTCTTTTTGCTACAACCTCCCCAGTATTGGTCACATTTCTTCGTTTCCGGCCTACCACACGTTTCTCAAACAAAGGATATTGAGGCAAATGTGGCGCATACTCTCTTCTTAACCTATTGTATTCCTTAACACAATCTAGATCCGCACAAATGCTTGTGACATCACACTCAATCAAGTACAATCCCGATAAAGTTCTAACTCGTGACAATGCCACATATGCCATACCCTCCTTGAACACAGAACTGCCAATATTCACCAATGCACTGTCTACACTTAAACCTTGCGATTTATGGATTGTCACCGCATATGCCAAGCAAACAGGAAACTGCTTACGGCGAACATATAAGTCTTTTACAAGCAAAAATCCAGCAGAACAACGACCAATTAGCTGTACTTCCTCAATGCCATCAAATTTAATTTTTAAAAATTCAATTCCATCTCTATTTCTGTATTTTACAAAATCAACAACATTACCCATTGATCCATTTACCAGACCTCTTTCAACATGTAAATTCCTTCTTAAAATTATACGGCAGTTCAAGCACACATTCAGAGTCTTTTACAAAACCTGCAGTTTTAGATATACTCTTCTCTAATGAATCCAATTTTGTTTTCAGATTCTCAGACAAAATAATTGTTGATCCCATATGCTCTACTCTGTCAATAGCTTCCAGTTTCACAATCTCTTGCTTTTCTAAATGCAACATTTTGTTGTTGAATTTGGCACATTCTGCAAGAGTTGGCATCAAACATATTCCAGATTTCTTCTCAGTAATTTTCTGAAAAATATTCTCAGGCACAACATCTTGTTCTGCATATAAATTTGACAGTAATCGTGCATGTAAAGCTTCTTTCCCATGCTCGGTCACTTTTCCAATTCTAACATCTTGTAGAATAGTCTTGTAAACTTCATCCTTCGCCTGACGCATATTTTCATGCAGTTCAGCATAATTGAAGTTTAACCATATATTGACGTTGCCAATGCTGCCTAGGCACTTCCTGGTATCTTCATGCGTGAGCATTTTGAACACAGGTTGCCCTTTCACTGGTGTCAGCTGCAGAAGATCTCCGAAAACAATGATGTGTTTGCCACCAAATAACACATCATACTCTGTTTTGAGAACTTCTTGCATTCTCAAATGCACAAAGGCAAGCATGACATTGGAAACCATGCTTACTTCGTCAATGATAAGAAGTTTCATTTTCCTCAAGATTCTTGAAACTTCAAAACAAGCATCTCCAGATAGCTTGTGATATTGTAATTTGTTGTCATGCTCCACTGGCAGCATCAGTAAACGATGTAAAGTAATCCCTTTAATGTTATGTGCTGCCAGTCCAGTTGGAGCGGTGACAACACAAGACAGCGATGACTCTGTCCTTTCCTGCAAATAACATGAAATTGCTTTAATAAGGAAACTTTTTCCAGTTCCCGCTTCTCCACTCACGTACAGTCGGACAGGCTTCAACGACGTACATGAGCACTCTTTTTTGTCATGACTTAATCCATGATCAATTTGCATGGTAACTTCGTCATATATTTTCCTCTGCTCAACGTTGAGTTGTCTTTCCAACTCTTCTAAGTTAACCGCATCCTCCTGAGCATGTGCCATGGCTCTTTCCACTTCATTCATAGCAGTAGCAGCTTCATTTTCGATAACAGGTCCTCCTAGTGGATCCTGACTCAATGAAGCAGAACTCTGACTGTCCTGAGAACTGTCTTTGGCAATCTCGGCTGCAATCATTGCTTCCTGCTCAATTTCCGCATTCAACATTTCTACATATTTGGGAAAAGCAGGACATTCTATGGTCTCCTTGGCGGCATTGAAAGAGTCTTCGTAACAGAGAAAATCTCCAAGCAGTTCCTCTTCTGCACGCCAAGGCTTGAAAAGTTGCAAAAGTGCTAAATAGAAAAACTCCTTTTTTTCAGGAGATTCGCCACTCAATTTTCGATGGTTTACCAAGTGGCATTTTCTTTGCTTGACCAGACATCCCTCACTTCCTATTACAGCATACACTCCTTTCTCAGTATCTTCTTTGATGTTCCTCTTGAATATGTAATTTTGAAGAACCTCATACAGACAAACATTCTCGAGGTGAATGCTTCGATTTGGATAATATGTATCCATCATGTTGGTCTTCAAAATGTCGGTACTGTTTGGCTCCTTTTCCGCCAAATACTCAATTTCCCGCACAGGTTTGAGAACTCGATTACGCGTTGCAGCAAGACCAAGACTCGCCCAAACAATACTCCTGGACTTGGCATAGAGACTTGCTGAAGACAACCGGTCAGAACATTCGTACGCTCCGATTTCTCGATGCGACAACATCTTCAGACTGAAACTGTACAACTTCTTGCTGAGGCTCTTTTCATGGGAAATGTCCTCCCACATATCCTTCAATTCTGTCTTTTCTTTTTTGGTGATGTAAGATGTCACATACCGAGCCACAGCCATACAGTTATCAGCCACAAACTGTATATCCATGTTAGCATTCCACATGGACAAAATCACCGGGTTGTAGTCGTTGATGTACTTGGACTCTTCGTTCCTCTTCAAATTGTATGTGTTTTTAGGTGATTTCTTCATCACATTATGTCGCAGCGAAGACATCAAACTGTTTACTCTTCCTTAAGAAATCACCGGTCGTGGAAAGCCGAAACGACATTTGGTGTAGAACTTGTCCTTGTTTCGGAATTTACGACGACAGTACTTTCCACATCGATGGCTTTGGAAACGCAGAACTTTTTCTCTTAGGCTTTTCTTCTCCTTTGCGTTTGGAACAGCACACGTAGAATACTGTTGTATAAAACTCATCACTGAGTCTTCTGGATCCGTTCAAAATTTAGGTGCATCCTTGATCCACAGCAACATATGTATATGAGGAGCACCTCTTGCTTGGTACTCCTTTCTCCAGAAGAAATCCAACACCTCTCCAAGAGGTGGATTCTTCTTATTCATGATGAAAGACATCATAGCTTCAAATCTATGATTGAAGTACCTACATACATTGACTGGATCCAAAGAGCACAGTTCTCCGGGTGTCTTGAATTCGATGTTTTCTACGTTAGCATTTGCCTCTCGTAGAAATTCAAGTAAGTCTTCCCAGCCATACTCGGCACAGCTCAGAGTGAGGAACCATGTGGGAGTTCCTAAGTTCCTCAGCATACATTTTAAATCACCATGACGACGGTACCAGTACTCATTAGTACCACGCTGACACGCCATGAGATTAATCAGGTGAGAATCCAAAATACTGTCTTGGACATTGACTTTATCCATAAAGTCACTTGCCGAGATGTTTTGCATGTGTATACCACTTTTCAAGATGTGGTTCACTGCATATGACAGTCCAGACAGATCGCTTTCAAACAGGAGATGAAACAAATAAGGAATGCATTGTCGAAACCTAGCATCTCCTGCATACAATCGCAAAGTCCGGTATTCAGAAGCAGGAATTTGATGAGGTCGCTCATCATATCTTCCTCCCTGACCTGTTGGAAAAAGCTGTGGGAAACACCGAGCTTCCAAACTTTCCTCCCAAAAACTAATGGGACTCCCTTTGGCTTGTTTCATTTGAAACAACTCAATAGCATTCCCCATGACTTCCTTGGAATGCAAAGGATAGACACTATAATGTTCATATATTTCTTCACTAGTAGAGGGTTCTACTTTCTCAATTTGACCAGCACACAAATCGCTATCCTCTTCCTCACTTACTTCCTCTTCTGCAACATATACATTCTTATAGTATTTATTATTTTTTTTCAAATACAATGTTGCCTTTTTAACTTTCCTAACATCCACTAAATCTTGCCATATTTTCTTATTCTTTGTCGGAACCCCATTAACTAAAATAACCAGAGGTTCCTCTTCCACTTTTTCTACTCCAATTGTGTTAATGTTTTTCTTCAAATCTAGAGGCAAATAAACAACTCTTCCCTTTAATCCTCTCTGTAAATCTGATGGAGGCAATTTCCCTGTCTTTGGCTCCATTCTTACAATAGCCTGAAAGGGATGGATACTTTGAATCAAAATAGATTCATAAGTATTTAAATCCTTCAATTCAGAAGGAATCTCAACCAATTCCAGATTATTATGAACTGCTCTAGCAGGCATCTGGTTTTGATTTAATTTGCAACAACAATAAGTACACACACGTTGATCCAATCCCAAATCAAAACAATTTTCTGCCATCAAGTATGTTGTGAAATCCTTCCATTCACTATTATTTTCCCTTTCACTTTTTGCATATAAATCCACTAACTTAGTCTGATTCTTATAATAAGTGCGTCGACAACACACACAAGTGAAATTTGGCCTCTCACTTGATTTGACCTGAAACGTCGCAATTTCCCTCTGGAAATTATCTGTACTGGAAACCTGTACACTATCTTCCACATTACCCGCTTCTTCTTGGTCAATTTCAACATTCTCCTCTTTACTTCCAAAGTAACAAAACTCAATTTCTTCACATATATTCTTCACATCTATTTCAGAACCATGCAAAAGAGCAGCGCATAATTGTTTAAGCATAATTGCTGGACTCTTAGCATAATAGAACATTCTAACTAATTTCCTCACTTTATTATGATGCACTGCTAGCATCCTGAAATGATGAAAAACACTCTGGCATACTCTCCTGGAAAGACAAGCCAGTGAATGACCATGCAAACCTGTCACTTCTCTCACGCTGCAAGGATCTAATTCTTGCAACAACCTCATTTTCTGCTTCAAACTTTTCTTATTAAATGACCGTACAAAATCACAAAGCAAATTGATGGAATCCTGTCGCACACTGCAAATACTACTACACTTCCAGGTGTACACAGGACCCTTAGCACGTCTTCCTAAAACCTCATTACCTAACACCTCTTCTGCCTCTGTTGTCACAAGTTTTTCTTTTTCAACTGGACAACCATCTTTCACTTCATAAGCACGACCACTGGTGTCAACTGCATGCACCAAATCATTATCCTGGAAATAACTCTCCTCATTAAAAAATGCCTCACAGCTTGAACTATGCATCCATTCTCCAGAAAAAACTTCACAAAAATTACTACGATTAACTATTCTCTTCCATCTACTATTTCTTTTGAAATCATAAATTGCCTTGTTTAGCTTCCTAATTCTATTGATTATCAAAATAAATAACTTACGTTTAATTTCAAATGCCTGATCAATAACTTTCTCAACTTTTTTTTTTCTCTTATAAAAAACCACTTTCTGTTGACCTTTCTTAATATTTTTTAACAAATTGCCAATTATCCTGTTGCGGAACATTCGTTTACGAATGTCCCTAAACTGTTGTTTCCTTCTAATATCATGCACAGAGTTATCTTTTGCTCTAGCAGTAACATTTTTCATTGGCCTTTCCTTTCCGTTTGAATTGCTTCTCTTTTTCTGGACTGAAACATTTTCTGTAGTAATATTTTTTTACTACAAATATTTCTTATGAATGTTTTTGTACTCTTACCCGGTGCTTTCTTGGTGACTTGACAAATCTTTTTATTAGATGACTGCTGCTTTTTTTCATTCACCTGCTGTCTTTGACGTTTTGCAGCCTTTCTCAGTCTTTCTTTCGTTGGCATGGTGAAATCTTGAAATGATCTGCAGTTGAATCTGTGGTAAAATATATTAAAAAATGTTATTAACCACTATTACCCAACAGTAAATCAATAACAGTAATCATAAACTTAAAACACTACTTGACATTTTTACATAGAAGATTTTTTAGTGCTTGGCAAATTTAGAATACAGAAATAGCAGAAAAGAAATGGAATTTATATTCATGTTACCTGTGCTATTTTATATGTGAATCTGATCTAATTTTATGAGCATATTTTAATATTTTATTGAAGACACTACACATAACCTGTTTTTGAAGGTGTCTTTATTTTTAAATTAAACGGTTTACATTTTTACTTTTTATTTATTATAAATTTTTAAAATAATTGTTTATAGTTCCATAGGCTCAAGCACGTCAGCTTCCCATCCTATGTCATATAATTCGGACAAATCTGCATCCTCATCACGTTCTTCTTCATCCTCAGGATTTAAATCATCCAAGGGATCAACATCCACTGATGTTTCAATTACGAGTTCAATGATGAGGTCAAAATCAACTGATTGCTGATTGTCGCTCATGTTGATGTTGTCTTTATCTTTAAAGAAAGATAACAACAATGAGATGTTGCAGAGTAAGAGACAAATCTCAGAGATTATAATAGTAAAATTGTTTAACAAGAGTAACATTTTGCAGCTATTATATAGCCATGTCCAGCGATGCTGAGCAGGTGAAGCCTATGTCTAATTTTTCAGTGAACAGGACTCATCTCTTCTTAACCTTGGATAAGCCTCACCGACTCTGTGTCCCCTGCACATACTTAAATGTAAAGGGGCAGATTTATGTTAAATGGCACATCCCCAGGCATGCACCAGTTAACGTGCACCACTGCTCTGCCACCCATGGTGTGCCGCATTTACAATCAGATAGGAGAAAGCTACGTCAAAACCCTGCGCCTGCTTGAAGCAGGCATAGGTCTTGACGCAACATTGTGGAGATGGGGCACCCCTGAGCCTTGCTGGAGCTGCATCACACTTGCGATACAACTCCAGCAATGCGCCACCTTTACGGCACAGATGCGTCACGCATCTGTGCCATTTTTGCCCCATGCTGCGCCGCATTGTAAATGCAGCACACCATGGGTGGCGGAACAGCAGCGCAGGATGACTGGCACATCCCTGGTGATGCGCCAGTCATCATAAATCTATCCCTAAGCTTCTTATCTTGTTAGAGATGAACCGCCATATGTATCATCAAACTATTTTGCATTTCCTAAATAGTGAATTTTAAGGGATAAATAGCGATTCTTTACCATTCCTAATTTGCGATGAGCAAATTGCTAATTGCAAATTACCCATTCATTTCCATGGGCCAGGAGGCCCATAGGAATGAAGGTGCAATTTGCGATTAGCAATTAGCTCATCGCAAATTAGGAATTTTTCCAAAGGTGCAAGAGTGTCTCAAGAACACCCTGCTGCACCCCTGAAAAAGAAATTTGGGGGCATATGGCGCACATACATGCCCTAAGGGCATGTATGGGCATCATATGGCACCTTTTGTTTTTTGGAAAAAAAGCTTTTTGAAAAGAATTCGCAAATTACCACCAACTAGAAGTTGGTGGTAGTTTGCAAATCCTTAATGGCATTTTTTGCATATTTTTTGTTTGATACATTGCATTTAAGGAATCGCAAAATTTGCAAATCCTTCAGTGCAATCGCAAAATAAGGAATAGCAAATTTTGCTATTCCTTATTTTGCATCAAACTTGTTTGATACATACCATTTGTCTAATTAGCATTCGCAAAGGCCGAAATTCGCAGAATTTTGACCTTTGCGAATGCTAATTAGCTTGATACATATGGCCCCAAGTGAGGCCTGTCTTGCAACATGGTGCATCTTTTGCATCACTGCTGCATCGGTTTCATGTGGCACGGTTTTTTTACACCATGACACATCTGCCTAAATGCATCAATTTGTAATTTTGTCGCCTCATAGCAAATCTTTTGCACCGCCGCTGCATCAGAAAAGTGACGCACAGTGGCGCAAAAGAGGCATACACCTATCATAAATCTGTCCCTAGCATTTTAAATGATTAATTCAGGATGACGATAAGGTGTGGCCTATCCAGAGGTTTGTTTAAGGTGAGGCCTACTCAGGATTGCAGATTAAAGTTACGCTTGATGAACAATACAGAGGAGATAATACATGTAAAGGCCTACCAATGAAGTAAGTTATGTCCACTTCATTGTGCCAGTCATCATAAATCTATCCATATGCTTCTTATCTTGTTAGAAATGAACTGCCATATGTATCATCAAACTATTTTGCATTTCCTAAATAGCGAATTTTAAGGAATAAATAGCGATTCTTTACCATTCCTAATTTGCAATGAGCAAATTGCTAATTGCAAATTACTCAATCATTTCCATGGGCCAGGAGGCCCATAGGAATGAAGGTGCAATTTGCGATTAGCAATTAGCTCATCGCAAATTAGGAATTTTTCCAAGGGTGCATGGGTGTCTCAAGAACACCCTGCTGCACCCCCTGAAAAAGAAATTTGGGGGCATATGGCGCACATACATGTCCTAAGGGCATGTATGGGCGTCATATGTCACCTTTTGTTTTTTGGAAAAAAAGCTTTTTGAAAAGAATTCGCAAATTACCACCAACTAGAAGTTGGTGGTAATTTGCAAATCCTTAATGGCATTTTTTGCATATTTTTTGTTTGATACATTGCATTTAAGAAATCACAAAATTTGCAAATCCTTCAGTGCAATCGCAAAATAAAGAATAGCAAATTTTGCTATTCCTTATTTTGCATCAAACTTGTTTGATACATACCATTTGTCTAATTAGCATTCGCAAAGGCCGAAATTCACAGAACTTCGGCCTTTGCAAATGCTAATTAGCTTCATACATATGGCCCCAAGTGAGGCCTGTCTTGCAACATGGTGCATCTTTTGCATCACTGCTGCATCAGTTTCATGTGGCACGG
Source organism: Lissotriton helveticus (assembly GCF_964261635.1). Taxonomy (NCBI): domain Eukaryota; kingdom Metazoa; phylum Chordata; class Amphibia; order Caudata; family Salamandridae; genus Lissotriton; species Lissotriton helveticus. The sequence goes on from NC_136063.1 coordinate 947,797,729, forward strand.
TGTTTTTTACACCATGACACATCTGCCTAAATGCATCAATTTGTAATTTTGTCGCCTCATAGCAAATCTTTTGCACCGCCGCTGCATCACAAAAGTGACGCACAGTGGCGCAAAAGAGGCATACACCTATCATAAATCTGTCCCTAGCATTTTAAATGATTAATTCAGGATGACGATAAGGTGTGCCCTATCCAGAGGTTTGTTTAAGGTGAGGCCTACTCAGGATTGCAGATGAAAGTTACGCTTGATGAAGAATACAGAGGAGATAATACATGTAAAGCTCTACCAATGAAGTAAGTGATGTACACTTCATTGCGCCCGTCATCATAAATGTATCCCTAAGCTTCTTATCTTGTTAGAGATGAACCGCCATATGTATCATCAAACTATTTTGCATTTCCAAAATAGCGAATTTTAAGGAATAAATAGCGATTCTTTACCATTCCTAATTTGCGATGAGCAAATTGCTAATTGCAAATTACCCATTCATTTCCATGGGCCAGGAGGCCCATAGGAATGAAGGTGCAATTTGCGATTAGCAATTAGCTCATCGCAAATTAGGAATTTTTCCAAAGGTGCAGGGGTGTCTCAAGAACACCCTGCTGCACCCCTGAAAAAGAAATTTGGGGGCATATGGCGCACATAAATTTTAACAACATTCCTTTACCTCAAAAACGATTTTCAAGTCATAATTTGAACACACTGCCCACGGGGAAATGACTTAAAATGTCCTTAAGACACATGAAAGTGTTTTTTTAAAGCCTTTGCAAGTTTTTGGGTCACTTTTAACATGGCTATAACTCAAACAGTCAAAATCTAAATTTACCATGCACAGGTGGGACCATATTTACAAGGAATGGGCCCCACGGGGAAAGGTCTTTTAATGTAATATGGGAAAAATGACATCAGAGACACTGAAATGCCTTATAAAGAAGCATACACCATTATATCCTTGTCATAAATTTACAAACCATTCCTTTTCCCCAAAAACGATTTTCAAATCATAATTTGAAAACACTGCACATGGGGAAATGACTTAAAATGTCCTTAAGACACATGAAAGTGTTTTTTGATTGCCTTTCCAGCATGGTTGGGTCACTTTTAACATGGCTATGTAACACAAACATTCAAAATCTAAATTTGCCATGCACAGGTGGGAGCATATTTACAAGGAATGTGCCCCACGGGGAAAGGTCTTTTAATGTAATATGGGAAAAATGACATCAGAGACACTGAAATGCCTTATAAAGAAGCATACACCATTATATCCTTGTCATAAATTTACAAACCATTCCTTTTCCCCAAAAACGATTTTCAAATCATAATTTGAAAACACTGCACATGGAGAAATGACTTAAAATGTCCTTAAGACACATGAAAGCGTTTTTTGATTGCCTTTCCAGCATGGTTGTGTCACTTTTAACATGGCTATGTAACGCAAACATTCAAAATCTAAATTTGCCATGCACAGGTGGGAGCATATTTACAAGCAATTTGCTCCACAGAGAAAGGTCTTACATTAAAATGGGAAAAATAACATCAGAGACACTCAATTGCCTTATAAAGAAGCATACACCATTATGTCCTTGTCATAAATATTATAACCATTCATTTTCCTCAAAAACGATTTTCAAGTCATAATTTGAAAAGACTCCACAGCTCCTATGCACAATAACACCCTGTCAGTACTAAAACTTCACATTTTCTCCAATTACATTTTCTCAAAGAAACAAAATCTATTTGTAAAACACTTGAGACAAAGCAACATTTGAAAAACACAACTTTCTTCATAATTTTCTCCTTAAAGCACACTATTCTCTATCTAAATTAAAGAAATCTTTTCTCACCTTAGCAAATACTTTGAGTTTCAAAACAGTCTCAGAAACACACCAATTTGTCTTCAGCAGAGCAAAAGGTATGCACTCCAGAGTCTGCAGCTATCAAAAGCACAGAAATGCTGTAATTCTTCACACATATCTCTCATGTCACCCAATCAAAACTCTTCCCTCACTTTTTTTCAAATCAAAACCCTTCCCCCCTCTGCCCTTTCTGCCTTTTTTGCATAGCAACCACCTCCTTGAAGGCCTCTGGTGTTTGCAAGTTCACACAACAATGTTGCAATTGAACTCTGAACTCTCAGTGCACCTCATATCCAGTGCATTCTTTCATTTAATGATTTTTTCTTGACCACTCAAAATAAATCTTTCAAAGAACTCATCCATGCACCCTAACTTTCTGTTTTCAGCAATCAAAATCCACCAATCACTGTTACTGCTTCATTAACACAGAAACTCCACAGTTTTTTTCATTTTAAACTCTTATTTTTTCAACTGCCATTTCATTGCCACACTTCATCTGACTGCAGCAGAACCTTCTCACACCATGTTTTCTGTCTGGATTGTTGGACATAGTTACCTCTATTGGGCTCAGAGGTATGCTGAGAACAGGAATTTACCTAACCTCAATTTACAAGATGTGGAAATTAAGTGGTTTGGCCACAGACGATTAAAATGTCACCAATTGATACCATTGGTGAAAACCTTTAAGCATTTGCCAAAACCTGACCTGTTAATTGTGCACTGTGGAGGTAATGATTTGGGCACTTTGACTGGGGTAGGTCTGGAAATGCTTTTAAAGGACACCTTTGAGCAATTAATGGCACTTTTTCCTCAGACTGCCTTGGTATATTCAAATATATGCCAAAGACAGAAATGGAGGTGGTCGAACCAATTTTGTCCACAAATTGAGAAGTCGAGGAAGCATGTAAACAAATCTGTTTCAGCTTACATGAGAGACCATGGAATGGGCTCCCTGTACAACAATAACTTGCGTTACTACATGCAAGATATCTACAGAGGAGATGGAGTTCACTTCTCAGATGAGGGCAACAGAATTTTCATTCTGAATTTAAGACTGTGCATTGGTACCTACTTATAAGTACCTAAATGTACCATAAACCCAAAAGCTCTTCTCAGAGCTACCCTACATCTGATCACTCACAATTATTATTTTACTCTAACATTTTTCACTAATTTTCAACAAAGTACGCTCCCTGGGGCGCTACCCGGTACGCGAACCGGGAGCTAACCTCGCTAAATTTTTTAAAAAATGTTTTTTTTTCGCACATATGGGCCTCCTCAACCACCCTCAGAAAACCTAGGGGGTCAAGATAAGTCTGCCGTGCCCCCTTCTACCCATTCTGAACATTATTTGCCCTCCATCTTGTATCTTAATTCGACCGAAACACAAAATGGTGGACTCCCGTAACGCTTAAGGTTCGCGAACCGGGGCGCTCGCCAGTTCGCGTACCGGGTCGCTCCCTGGGAAGCGCACCATCAAAAAAGGTGGGAAAGTAGTTTACAGAAAAGCGACTGGAGACAATTTCACCAAATATAGATTAGCTCATACTACATACCAATGCCTACCATTTTCATAAATTTGATTGAAATTCCATTTAACCATTTAGCCTGTAGACCTCTCTAAATACCCTGAGGTAAATTACTTCACAAAACACATCTGAAGTGTTGGAATTGACAACCAATTAAAATGTTACTTTCATTTTCTACTTTTTTTACCTGACATTTGATCGGCTATGTACCTGAATATATATAAAGGAAGAGAGAGAAACACAGCCATTTTGACTACTACTTCCTGAACTACATTGCAAGATCATTTTCACTCACAACTTAAACTTGTTTTTAGAAGGTGAGATATTATTTTATAAATTTGAAAACATTTTCAGATAGTTATATACTATCCCTCTGTAAGAGTTAGACATTGAGAAAGGCTTCTTTATTATAATTATGGATTGATTTAGGTTTCTGTGGTATAATTATGAATTTACTTAGGCTTCTTCACAGGCACTTTTTAATAGTACTACTTCACGCCTGAAACCATACAGTGCCCATAGATTACTTCTCTGTTATAAACTCACAAGTACCTGTCTGAACTTAAACCCAACAGTGCCCTATCTCTACTGATATATTTATTTTTTATGCAAATTACAGCAATAAAATGGAAGGTGAGCAGAATGTTTCCTTCGAAATTGTTCTGGAGAACAACACAGAAAAAGATATTGAGGACAATGATGACTCAGATTTCATGGATGAATCACGGGACCATGAATTAGTTCAATGTGTAGAATCTGTGGATCATTTACTTCATTATGATGACGGTCAAATGTGGGAACTTATGTTCACTCAACAAGACGACATATCGGACAGTCAAATGCTAGACGTTCTATGAAATTTTGAAAAACAATCCGAAAAATAAAATTGTATGTAATATTAAAAAATTGTTTGAGTCTTTAATCATTTTTATATGTAATTCATAAACTAGTTAAATGTTAGAAATGTTATTACATTTTCAAACACAATCACAATAATAAATAATAGCTTAAAAAATTTAAAAATTAAAAAATAATCAACAAATCCAACAATCAATTAACATACAGTATTTGAAAAGTCTATCATTCTTTTTTCCTTATAGTACGCTGCCCAGAACGCTTCCCGGTTCGCGAACCGGGCGCTACCCACGCAAAAAAACAAAAAAAATATATATTTTTTTTGCCCCGCGGGGCCCTTTTAAAGCCTCCACATTAAACCTAGGGGGTCAGGGAGGATCTACTATGCCCCCTTATGGTCATTTCCCCCTTTGTTTTGGCCTCCTCTTGTCTCTCAATCCTACCGAGAGACAAGATGGCGGCCGCTCCGGACTGTTTAGAATGTTGACAGACACCGGAGAGCCAATCAGCTTCGCTACGCGAAGTTCCGTGACGCGTAAAGTCCGCGAACCGGAGCGCTGCCCGGTCCGCTGTTACAGATATATATCTTTTTTTGAACGTTAAGTTCTCAAAATCCACTGAAGCACATATATTGAGACCTAGCAAAGGCACATCGGGCTACCAGTCCCTACAATTTTGCCAAGTTTTGTGGAAATCCATTCAGCCGTTCGGGCTAAAAGTGAGGCCAACCGCCCTATGGAAAACTCAATGTTAAAAACACGTTTTGGGACCCCCCTTTTTTCTCGGCCCCCCCTTGACGAACACCCACCAAATTTCCAGGGGCTGCTCAGAAACAAAATGTTCCATTTTCCAGAAAATTTCAGCCAATTCCGTCCACAAACGCCAAAGTTATTAGACATAGAATTTTCAAAAATCCCATAGGGAAAAAATCCTAACTATATATACCTACTGGCGACCGCCAGTAGGTAATATATATATATATATATATATATATATATATATATATATATATATATATATATATATATATATATATATATATCACTGAAAAAACCATAGGTTATAGACCATATATAGTTAGGAATTAGCATTTAAAAAACCTTATTTTACTCACACAAAACCATTGAAATTCCATATATAGTTAGTTGCACTAACTATATATCGCGCACCCGCAATCCACTGCTGATGATGTCACATATTACATCATTCATGACATGGTCAGTGACATTACTGATGACATCACTGATGACATCTCAAATGAAATCACTGATGACATCACTGATGACATCATCCAGTGACTGTGTGTTTCTGTAAAGTTTAAATATGTTTTACATATTGAAGAATGAGTAGATGTAGAAGTGTCTGGATGAAGGATTTAGTAGGTGCGTGACTGACTGTATGAGTGAGTGATTAAATGTGTCTCACTGAGTACATGGGTTAGTGACTAAACTGTCTTAATTTGTGCATCATTATGTCTGTTGTTCTGTAAACTGCTGCATGTGTTGATCAGTAGCTATATGAGTAACTATATGGGTTATTGATTGATTGCCCAAGTATTTGTATGGGAGACTGAGTAAGTGTGTGGCTGGCTGGGAGGTGTGTGACTCTGTGCAGATCAATGTGTACTTGTATCAATGATTGTATAAGAGAGTAATTATGTTTTAGTATATGTTTCAAAATGTAAGGTGCTCAATGTTTAACTGTATAGATTAGAAAATGGAAGTGTGATTGATTCTTTACAGGACTGACTAGGTGTGTGAGTAACTCCATGGATGAGTGACAGAGTGTGAGAGTCTGTATAGGTGTATGAGTGCATATGATAGTGTTGTAAAGATGAGTGATTGTATGTATGAATGATTGTATGGGTAAATGAGTGAATGTGTGTGTAAACATAGGAATCACTGAGTGCGTATGTAGTAACTAGTATTGGTGTGTCAATGGTTTCAAAAAGTATACTCTGTATTTAACACTGGGTGTAACAGAGGTTATATTAAAGTGTGAGGAGATGCATTGTATTGTCACATGAATGATATCATCAGTGATGTGGTCATTGATGTCAAATGAGATGTCATCAGTGATGTCATCAGTGATGTCATTTGAGATGTCATCAGTGATGTCATCAGTAATGTCACTGACCATGTCATGAATGATGTAATATGTGACATCATCAGCAGTGGATTGCGGGTGCGCGATATATAGTTAGTGCAACTAACTATATATGGAATTTCAATGGTTTTGTGTGAGTAAAATAAGGTTTTTTAAATGCTAATTCCTAACTATATATGGTCTATAACCTATGGTTTTTTCAGTGAATTTTCAAGGTTTTGTAAATGCTAATTCCTAACTATATATGGTCTATAACCTATGGTTTTTTCAGTGAATTTTCAAGGTTTTGTAAATGCTAATTCCTAACTATATATGGTCTATAACCTATGGTTTTTTCAGTGAATTTCAATGGTTTTTTAATAGCAAATATCATAAGTGTCGAATGTCAAGTACGTGGTAAGTAAAAACATTTTCGTGTTTATGCACACTGATCTGCTTTGAATGCTGCCCCCCACCCCTCATTTCTATTAGGAGTACTCTCTCTTTGCAGATAGTGAAAGGTAGTTAACGCAGGCCTTTGCCCCCGTTGTAATCCGTCGTGCCTGCTTCTCTCTCCATTTGATTGATTGTTATCCAAGTATTTACTGTTTTAGAATTAGTTCTCTTTGGTTCATTCTCTATTTACAAACAAACACAGAGTCGCAATACTCTGTTTAGTCTTTGCAGATAACGAAAAATCGTGTAAAAAAAAAGAAAAGGAATCGAGCAAAATCAGTAGGCCACTAATGGGATCTCTTTTTGACCTCGCTAAAATAGAAACATTAGGAACAACCCCTCATTACAAATACAAAACTAGTGAGATGAACTGAACTCCACACAATGATGGCTGCAAAACAGCTCGGCTCCGCCACCCACCCCGCCCAAAATAACGATAAAGAACGGCTGCCATGATTGGTTGCGGAATGACCACGACGGAGCTACGAAATGGTGCTGCTCTCATGCTAACCCCAGCTTCAGTCTGAAACATCCAGAAACACTGTAGACTACCAATTCGATCAGTTCCGGTAGCGCCCCAATGTAACCCGGTAGAGAAGAACTAGCCCTCCCCTCTTTGACTGATGGTTCTTGTTGCCTGTCCCTTCTGTTGTCATTTAACAGAACTATTTAGCCTGCTGAAAGGGGTTGTGTTCCGACCGCTGGTTGGTGGAGACATTTTGACTATATTCTGTACCTGCGTTGTCGCGTAATGCGTCATATGACGCGCCGCGTTAGCGCATCCGGAAGTCATCCGGGGCGCGCAGCGCGTAACGTAAGCATAACAAGTCATGTGACTTGTTAATAAAACTTTTCATTGGTTCATTTTACTTTTCTTATTGTAATGATGAAAGGCTTGGTCATATGACCTAAAAATTACGCTTTTCATTACTTCCGAACATTATTTTTTCTTAAATATATGTTATAATGTTCCAGGCTAATGTACTTTCCCGGAAATTTTACAACTGTCCTGCAAGTAAAATATATTCTTTTTTCGAGAAAAAGAGCGTTTCTTCGTCCCATGACGGAGCCGTTGAGCAAAAGAGGGTCGACCTGCTGTCTTAGTCGCCAATACGCCTGAATATGAGATTCTTATCGATCACTTTATGTTGCAGGAATAGAAAACACAACAGCCCTTGACCATTTATCTTTACTGCGTTCCTTCGTATTATACATTTTACCCTTCATGTAATTGGTCTGCTTTATTTCACTTGACTTTTAATGATTCTAAAACAGTCACTATTATTAAAAACTTTACCAATGTATATACTACTACCATGTTTTCTTTTAAAAACCTTTATTGTAAAAATTTCATTATACAAATACGAGCCTATAACCACGTGGGCCTGCCACAGAGCAAACTGTAATCGTATATGATGAGTAGACATTTACACTGTAGAGGAACGTAACGGGCGGGCCATTAGGTTGCAAGAACTAAGGTGTCTAACAGTTACGGAATCGGTGGACGTACATTTTATAAATAAAATACGACAGGGCCAGTTACAATAAAATTATCTAGATATACATTTGCGGGCAAGTACCATGGGTGACGTTAATTCGAACTTTCAATAGTACAGTAATCAATAACACATCAGAACTTAATATCAATAGGGATGTCGAAATATTCAATCAATTCTCGTCCCCGCCCGCCATGTGCTTCAAAACTGCATACGTATCTCGTGATTTCAAGGTTCTGCAACCAGTACACAACAAGGAGTTACGAGTCCCATTTATTCCGGCGCCATTTTGGGCGAGGACGGGCAGGTCCAGGATATAGTCAAAATGTCTCTACCAACCATCGACTATGATGATGTTCATATGCTGTATTTATTAGAGTAACACTCATCTGTCCACATGAAATTAATTTGCCACAATCTAAACATGTCATTTTAATCTTTCCAAAGTTCTTCTAAATATTTGGGACCGTTTCCCTTGCCTCTGAAGCTCTCAGTGCCACTTCTTTGATGAATGTACTAGCAGGTCAGGGGTTCTCCTCCAAATCTCTCTTTTATGCAGCACTATAATTAATTGGTGCCACCTCTCCATATGACGATGCATGGTATAGTTACCACAACTATATTTTTTTTCGGTTCCTCTGGAGAGTTCATCGTGGCAGATGAAGCGTGTAACGTACCGGGCATTTACCTTTTTTTGCATGTACAGGAAAGGAAAAAAAAATCGAGCGTCCGAGTTCTAAGGTGTCCCAGGGCCATTTTAGTGGACCAGGCCCAAATCCAAAGAACAGCCATCTCACAGGCTAATGGGGCGACCCACGCCGACTTTCAGCATTGTAGAATGACCACACCAGTACAGCAACTTGCTAGACATCACCTCGGTGCCATCCGGATCTCGGCGCCCCACTGCAGATGAAGTGCCTCTCAACTATGAAACCACCACGGTGACATCCGGATCTTGGCGCGTTGTGCTGCCTTCGGCCTATTCGCACATCGGTCCGCTACTGACGCCATCTCACAGGCTAATGGGGCGACCCACGCCGAGTTTCAGCATTGTAGGATGACCACACCAGTACAGCAACTTGCTAGACATCACCTCGGTGCCATCCGAATCTTGGCATCTCAACGCCTAGTGGTATCTTCCATACAAAAAATATTGTTACGCTGCCTTTGGCCCCATTCGCACATCAGTCCGCAACTTAGACATCACCTCGGTGCCATCCGGATCTTGGCATCTCAGCGCCTTGTGGTGTCAGTCAGAAAATATTGTTGCGCTGCCTTTGGCCCCATTCGCACATCGGTCCGCTACTGACGCCATCTCACATGCCAACGGGGCGCCCCACGCCGACTTTCAACATTGTAGGATGGCCACAGAAGTGCGACAACTTACTAGACACCACCTCGGTGCCATCCGGATCTTGGCGCGTTGTGCTGCCTTCGGCCTATTCGCACATCGGTCCGCTACTGACGCCATCTCACAGGCCAACGGGGCGCCCCACGCCGACTTTCAGCATTGTTGGATGGCCACACCAGTGCGGCAACTTACTAGACACCACCTCGGTGCCATCCGGATCTTGGCACGTAGTGAAGCTGCAGCAGCTGCAAATAAGCTTCAGACAGTGTTACAACCGCTGCTCAGAACTCTCCACTTGGAGTCAAGCTAGCCGGGCTGAAGAGAGGTGTTACCTCGAAACCGGTCCGGTCCTCGGATGCTTGATTCCGTTCTGGGAAGGACATGGCTTTTGTAGTTCGGACTGGACTGTTCCCATGGGGAAACAGGGTCAGAGCTGATTTGCATATCGCCATTGTCTAACCCAGGTTGGTGTGGAGTGCAAAAAAAGATGGATTTGGGCCCAGATCTTTTGACTGGGGGAGTGTGTGACATTGATCCACATTCAGTCCATCACTTGTTGTTTTTGCAATTGCCGCCCTAAGTGCGCTGGGGATGCCCAGACGTGGGTCCCAGGCACTCCACACCACTTGGAGTCAAGCTAGCCGGGCTGAAGAGAGGTGTTACCTCGAAACCGGTCCGGTCCTCGGATGCTTGATTCCGTTCTGGGAAGGACATGGCTTTTGTAGTTCGGACTGGACTGTTCCCATGGGGAAACAGGGTCAGAGCTGATTTGCATATCGCCATTGTCTAACCCAGGGTGGTGTGGAGTGCAAAAAAACGATGGATTTGGGCCCAGATCTTTTGACTGGGGGAGTGTGTGACATTGATCCACATTCAGTCCATCACTTGTTGTTTTTGCAATTGCCGCCCTAAGTGCGCTGGGGATGCCCAGACGTGGGTCCCAGGCACTCCACACCACTTGGAGTCAAGCTAGCCGGGCTGAAGAGAGGTGTTACCTCGAAACCGGTCCGGTCCTCGGATGCTTGATTCCGTTCTGGGAAGGACATGGCTTTTGTAGTTCGGACTGGACTGTTCCCATGGGGAAACAGGGTCAGAGCTGATTTGCATATCGCCATTGTCTAACCCAGGGTGGTGTGGAGTGCAAAAAAACGATGGATTTGGGCCCAGATCTTTTGACTGGGGGAGTGTGTGACATTGATCCACATTCAGTCCATCACTTGTTGTTTTTGCAATTGCCGCCCTAAGTGCGCTGGGGATGCCCAGACGTGGGTCCCAGGCACTCCACACCACTTGGAGTCAAGCTAGCCGGGCTGAAGAGAGGTGTTACCTCGAAACCGGTCCGGTCCTCGGATGCTTGATTCCGTTCTGGGAAGGACATGGCTTTTGTAGTTCGGACTGGACTGTTCCCATGGGGAAACAGGGTCAGAGCTGATTTGCATATCGCCATTGTCTAACCCAGGGTGGTGTGGAGTGCCAAAAAACGATGGATTTGGGCCCAGATCTTTTGACTGGGGGAGTGTGTGACATTGATCCACATTCAGTCCATCACTTGTTGTTTTTGCAATTGCCGCCCTAAGTGCGCTGGGGATGCCCAGACGTGGGTCCCAGGCACTCCACACCACTTGGAGTCAAGCTAGCCGGGCTGAAGAGAGGTGTTACCTCGAAACCGGTCCGGTCCTCGGATGCTTGATTCCGTTCTGGGAAGGACATGGCTTTTGTAGTTCGGACTGGACTGTTCCCATGGGGAAACAGGGTCAGAGCTGATTTGCATATCGCCATTGTCTAACCCAGGGTGGTGTGGAGTGCAAAAAAACGATGGATTTGGGCCCAGATCTTTTGACTGGGGGAGTGTGTGACATTGATCCACATTCAGTCCATCACTTGTTGTTTTTGCAATTGCCGCCCTAAGTGCGCTGGGGATGCCCAGACGTGGGTCCCAGGCACTCCACACCACTTGGAGTCAAGCTAGCCGGGCTGAAGAGAGGTGTTACCTCGAAACCGGTCCGGTCCTCGGATGCTTGATTCCGTTCTGGGAAGGACATGGCTTTTGTAGTTCGGACTGGACTGTTCCCATGGGGAAACAGGGTCAGAGCTGATTTGCATATCGCCATTGTCTAACCCAGGGTGGTGTGGAGTGCCAAAAAACGATGGATTTGGGCCCAGATCTTTTGACTGGGGGAGTGTGTGACATTGATCCACATTCAGTCCATCACTTGTTGTTTTTGCAATTGCCGCCCTAAGTGCGCTGGGGATGCCCAGACGTGGGTCCCAGGCACTCCACACCACTTGGAGTCAAGCTAGCCGGGCTGAAGAGAGGTGTTACCTCGAAACCGGTCCGGTCCTCGGATGCTTGATTCCGTTCTGGGAAGGACATGGCTTTTGTAGTTCGGACTGGACTGTTCCCATGGGGAAACAGGGTCAGAGCTGATTTGCATATCGCCATTGTCTAACCCAGGGTGGTGTGGAGTGCAAAAAAACGATGGATTTGGGCCCAGATCTTTTGACTGGGGGAGTGTGTGACATTGATCCACATTCAGTCCATCACTTGTTGTTTTTGCAGAACTCTCAACTATGACACCACCTCGGTGCCATCCCGATCTTGGCGCGTTGTGCTGCCTTCGGCCTATTCGCACATCGGTCCGCTACTGACGCCATCTCACAGGCCAACGGGGCGCCCCACGCCGACTTTCAGCATTGTTGGATGGCCACACCAGTGCGGCAACTTACTAGACACCACCTCGGTGCCATCCGGATCTTGGCGCGTTGTGCTGCCTTCGGCCTATTCGCACATCGGTCCGCTACTGACGCAAACTCACAGGCCAACGGGGCGCCCCACGCCGACTTTCAGCATTGTAGGATGGCCACACCAGTGCTGCAACTTGCTGGACACCACCTCGGTGCCATCCGGATCTTGGCGCGTTGTATTGCCTTCGGCCTATTCGCACATCGGTCCGCTACTGACGCCGCCTCACGTGCCAACGTATTTTCTCCGCATTTTATACCCTATGCCGCATAACAGGCCATGTGACTTGTTTATAAAACTTTTCATTGGTTCATTTTACTTTTGGTTTCCTAATGATGGAAGGCTTGATCATATGACCTAAAAACAACACTTTTCATTGGATGAAAACTTTTTTTTTTCCAAACGATGAAAGCCCCACCTTGTTTCTGGATGTTTCAGACTAAACTGGCGTCAGCATGAGAGCACCACCATCTCGTAGCTCCATCGTGGTCATTCCGCGAGCAATCATGGCAGCCGCTCCCCACCAGAAGCCTGCAGGAGTCGGGGCCCCCAAAACTTTTGATGAATTCTCAAGGCGGAGGGGACGCTTTCGAGAATGGGGTCCAAGACCTAGCAGACAAGCGTCCGATTTCCAAGGTGTCCCAGGGCCATTTCAGTGGACCAGGCCCAAAAAGGAAAGAGCCTGCCGCCATTTTGAGAGTCCTGTGACAGCCGCCTATCGCTGCACCGCAAGAGTGGGCGCAACTCAGCTGAATTGCGGCTTTTGACACAGTGGACCAAAAACGGACGGAATGGCAACTGAAACGGTAAAGGGGCGCCCCACTACAACAGATGACACTCCACCTGGAGAGGCCCGTTCACGCCGCCTCCCCCGGGGCGCCCCACGCCGTTATTCGGAGCAGCATTGTAGGATACCAAAACCAGTGCGGCAACTTACTGGACATCACCTTGGTGCCATAGTTCTGCTGCCTTGGAACTATTCGCACAACAGTTTGCTACTGATGACCCACCCCCCACGACGCCCCACGCCATTATTTGCTGGGTGGCAACTTACTAGACATCACTTTCGTGTCATCTAGATTTCGGCGCGTTCTGCTGCCTTGGAACTATTCGCACAACAGTTTGCTACTGATGACCCACCCCCCGCGACGCCCCACGCCGGAAATCTGGACGTTGTGCTGCGTTGGGACTATTCGCACAGCCGACCGCTACTTCGTTGTTTTTCCCTAAAAATGTTTATATGTTATTACTATTTTTGTTTTCTTGTATATATTTATAAATTATTAAAGTTTTATAATCTTACTACTTTGTCGGAGTGCTATATATTTTTAATGTGACACATAATTGTAAAAACTTTGATGTACAAAGAGTCATCCCTGGAATCTTCCGCTTCACGCTCGGTCCCCTCCCCAATCACAATACAGGATGGTTTTCAGATAATAGCAACGCTTCTGCTGTGACGGATCTCATCGAGTGTGGGCCTTGATCTACTATAACTCCTTTGAAGAGGGGTGATTCTTTACAGCTGTGGCCATAAACTACATCTGCAGGGCTAGCTGATACCCTAGGACCAGCCTGGACAATCGGACACAGAGGAAAAGGAGTGTCAGAGGGTGCGGTAGTGAATAGGGCGAAAGGGAGGTGTCGGGCGGGCACAGGGTGTGATTCTCAGCGAAGAGCAGCGCAGATGGGGGGAGGTTTATTACCCATGCATAAGACAGAGAGCGGGGGTGACCACTGCCTGGGGGAGATGCTTGCGAGGGTGGGGAGCCATGCTAAGGATCGACAGCGTGCACAGAGTGGGTCTGGTCAAGGCATCTAAAATGACTGCCGTGCACGACAAAAGTGTGGCATTTGAAAAAAGACAAGATGGCGCAGACAATGTTTTTCAACACTTCCTGATTTCCTTCGAATCGAACGTTAACAGACGTTGGGGCATATTACCAAAGTTAAGCGATATTTATCCCTAACGATGCATTGCAAAGATTTTTTTACCGTCAGAAATTATCGCAGATAAACCTTGCTATTATCAAGGTTTATCGCAAATACGATAAAAAACGACCGCAATGCATTAATATCGCTGAAAACTCAGCGATATTCATGCATTACCGAGCTAATGCTCTTAGCCATGTTATCCACCTCCCATTGGATAACATGGCTAAGAACTGCTCAGGGCAGCTGTTACTTTTTGGAGATATTCGCGCTTATCTCGAATATTTCCAAAAGTTGATAATAGGAGATAGCGATGTTAGCGACTGTTTCCAGTCGCTAACATCTTGGCATGCCCACTTTGCATGTCATTAGTGATAAATATCACTCACATGCAAAGTGGGGCCCAAGATGGTCGCTATCTCCTACTAGCCGTCGCTAACTGGTGTTAGCAACAGCTAGGTAATACAGATATAATTTTATCTCCGCGAAGCGGAGCGCTGTTACAGATATATATCTTGTTTTTGAACGTTAATTTCTCAAAATGCACTGAAGCACATATATTGAGACCTAGCAAAGGCACATCGGGCTACCAGTCCCTAATATTTTACCAAGTTTCGTGCAAATCCATTCAGCCGTTCGATTATTATTATTATTTTTTTTTTTTGCCCCGCGGGGCCCTTTTAAAACCTCCACATCAAACCTAGGGGGTCAGCGAGGATCTACTATGCCCCCTTATGGTCATTTGCCCCTTCGCTTTGGCCTCCTCTTGTCTCTCGATCCTACCGACAGACAAGATGGCGGCCGCTACGTACTGTTTGGAATGTTTACAGACACCGGAGAGCCAATCAGCTTCGCTTCGCAAAGCTCCGTAACGCGAAAAGTACGCGAAGCGGTGCGCTGTTACAGATATATATCTTTTTTTGAACGTTAATTTCTCAAAATCCACTGAAGCACATATATTGAGACCTAGCAAAGGCACATCGGGCTACCAGTCCCTACAATTTTGCCAAGTTTCGTGCAAATCCATTCAGCCGTTCGATTATTATTATTATTATTTTGTTTTGCCCCGCGGGGCCCTTTTAAAACCTCCACATCAAACCTAGGGGGTCAGCGAGGATCTACTATTCCCCCTTATGGTCATTTGCCCCTTCGCTTTGGCCTCCTCTTGTCTCTCGATCCTACCGAGAGACAAGATGGCGGCCGCTACGGACTGTTTGGAATGTTGACAGACGCCGGAGAACCAATCAGCTTCGCTTCACAAAGCTCCGTTGCGCGCAAAGTACGCGTCCTGGGCCGCTGCCAGGTCCGCTGTTACAGATATATATCTTTTTTTAAACGTTAATTTCTCAAAATCCACTGGAGCACATATATTGAGACCTACAAAAGGCACATCGGGCTACCAGTCCCTACAATTTTGCCAAGTTTCGTGCAAATCCATTCAGCCGTTCGGGCTAAAAGTGAGGCCAATCGATCCTTAGCATGGCTCCCCACCCTCGCAAGCATCTCACCCAGGCAGTGGTCACCCCCGCTCTCTGTCTTATGCATGGGTAATAAACTTCCCCCCATCTGCGCTGCTCTTCCCTGAGAATCACACCCTGTGCCCGCCCGACACCTCCCTTTCGCCCTATTCACTACCGCACCCTCTGACACTCCTTTTCCTCTGTGTCCGATTGTCCAGGCCGGTCCTAGGCTATCAGCTAGCCCTGCAGATGTAGTTTATGGCCACAGCTGTAAAGAATCACCCCTCTTCAAAGGAGTTATAGTAGATCAAGGCCCACACTCGATGAGATCCGTCACAGCAGAAGCGTTGCTATTATCTGAAAACCATCCTGTATTGTGATTGGGGAGGGGACCGAGCGTGAAGCGGAAGATTCCAGGGATGACTCTTTGTACATCAAAGTTTTTACAATTATGTGTCACATTAAAAATATATAGCACTCCGACAAAGTAGTAAGATTATAAAACTTTAATAATTTATAAATATATACAAGAAAACAAAAATAGTAATAACATATAAACATTTTTAGGGAAAAACAACGAAGTAGCGGTCGGCTGTGCGAATAGTCCCAACGCAGCACAACGTCCAGATTTCCGGCGTGGGGCGTCGCGGGGGGTGGGTCATCAGTAGCAAACTGTTGTGCGAATAGTTCCAAGGCAGCAGAACGCGCTGAAATCTAGATGACACGAAAGTGATGTCTAGTAAGTTGCCACCCAGCAAATAACGGCATGGGGCGTCGCGGGGGGTGGGTCATCAGTAGCAAACTGTTGCGCGAATAGTTCCAAGGCAGCAGAACGATGGCACCAAGGTGATGTCCAGTAAGTTGCCGCACTGGTTTTGGTATCCTACAATGCTGCTCCGAATAACGGCGTGGGGCGCCCCGGGGGAGGCGGCGTGAACGGGCCTCTCCAGGTGGAGTGTCATCTGTTGTAGTGGGGCGCCCCTTTACCGTTTCAGTTGCCATTCCGTCCGTTTTTGGTCCACTGTGTCAAAAGCCGCAATTCAGCTGAGTTGCGCCCACTCTTGCGGTGCAGCGATAGGCGGCTGTCACAGGACTCTCAAAATGGCGGCAGGCTGTTTCCTTTTTGGGCCTGGTCCACTGAAATGGCCCTGGGACACCTTGGAAATCGGACGCTTGTCTGCTAGGTCTTGGACCCCATTCTCGAAAGCGTCCCCTCCGCCTTGAGAATTCATCAAAAGTTTTGGGGGCTCCGACTCCTGCAGGCTTCTGGTGGGGAGCGGCTGCCATGATTGCTCGCGGAATGACCACGACTGAGCTACGAGATGGTGGTGCTCTCATGCTGACGCCAGCTTCAGTCTGAAACATCCAGAAACAAGGTGGGGCTTTCATCGTTTGGGAAAAAAAAAAAGTTTTCATCCAATGAAAAGTGTTGTTTTTAGGTCACATGATCAAGCCTTCCATCATTAGGAAACCAAAAGTAAAATGAACCAATGAAACGTTTTATAAACAAGTCACATGACCTGTTATGCGGCATAGGGTATAAAATGCGGAGAAAATACGTTGGCACGTGAGGCGGCGTCAGTAGCGGACCGATGTGCGAATAGGCCGAAGGCAATACAACGCGCCAAGATCCGGATGGCACCGAGGTGGTGTCATAGTTGAGAGTTCTGAGCAGCGGTTGTAACACTGTCTGAAGCTTATTTGCAGCTGCTGCAGCTTCACTACGCGCCAAGATCCGGATGGCACCGAGGTGGTGTCTAGTAAGGTGCACTGGTGTGGCCATCCTACAATGCTGAAAGTCGGCGTGGGGCGCCCCGTTGGCCTGTGAGTTTGCGTCAGTAGCGGACCGATGTGCGAATAGGCCGAAGGCAGCACAATGCGCCAAGATACGGATGGCACCGAGGTGGTGTCTAGTAAGTTGCCGAACTGGTGTGGCCATCCAACAATGCTGAAAGTCGGCGTGGGGCGCCCCGTTGGCCTGTGAGTTCGCATCAGTAGCGGACCGATGTGCGAATAGGCCGAAGGCAGCACAACGCGCCAAGATCCGGATGGCACCGAGGTGGTGTCTAGTAAGTTGCCGCACTGGTGTGGCAATCCTACAATGCTGAAAGTCGGCGTGGGGCGCCCCGTTGGCCTGTGAGATGGCGTCAGTAGCGGACCGATGTGTGAATGGGGCCGAAGGCAGCGCAACAATATTTTCGGAATAGAAGACACCACTAGGCACTGAGATGCCAAGATCCGGATGGCACCGAGGTGGTGTGTAGCAAGTTGCCGCACTGGTGTGGCCATCCTACAATGCTGAAAGTCGGCGTGGGGCGCCCCGTTGGCCTGTGAGTTTGCGTCAGTAGCGGACCGATGTGCGAATAGGCCGAAGGCAGCACAACGCGCCAAGATCCGGATGGCACCGAGGTGGTGTCTAGTAAGTTGTCGCACTTCTGTGGCCATCCTACAATGTTGAAAGTCGGCGTGGGGCGCCCCGTTGGCCTGTGAGATGGCGTCAGTAGCGGACCGATGTGCGAATGGGGCCAAAGGCAGCGCAACAATATTTTCTGATTTGAAGACACCACAAGGCGCTGAGATGCCAAGATCCGGATGGCACCGAGGTGGTGTCTAGCAAGTTGTGGCACTGGTGTAGCCATCTTACAATGGTAAAAGTCGGCGTGGGGCGCCCTGTTGGCCTGTGAGATGGTGTCAGTAGCGGACTGATGTGTGAATGGGGCCAAAGGCAGCGCAACAATATTTTCTACAATATTTTCGGAGTAGAAGACACCACAAGGCGCTGAGATGCCAAGATCCGGATGGCACCGAGGTGATGTCTAAGTTGCGGACCGATGTGCGAATGGGGCCAAAGGCAGCGCAACAATATTTTCTGAAGAGAATACACCACAAGGCGCTGAGATGCCAAGATCCGGATGGCACCGAGGTGATGTCTAAGTTGCGGACCGATGTGCGAATGGGGCCAAAGGTAGCGTAACAAGATTTTCTGTATGGAAGATACCACTAGGCGTTGAGATGCCAAGATTCGGATGGCACCGAGGTGATGTCTAGCAAGTTGTGCCACTGGTGTGGCCATCGTACAATGGTAAAAGTCGGCGTGGGGCGCCCTATTGGCCTGTGAGATGGTGTCAGTAGCGGACTGATGTGCGAATGGGGCCAAAGGCAGCGCAACAATATTTTCTGACTGACACCACAAGGCGCTGAGATGCCAAGATCCGAATGGCACCGAGGTGATGTCTAAGTTGCGGACTGATGTGCGAATGGGGCCAAAGGCAGCGTAACAATATTTTCTGTATGGAAGATACCACTAGGCGTTGAGATGCCAAGATTCGGATGGCACCGAGGTGATGTCCAGCAAGTTGCTGTACTGGTGTGGTCATCCTACAATGCTGAAACTCGGCGTGGGTCGCCCCATTAGCCTGTGAGATGGCGTCAGTAGCGGACCGATGTGCGAATAGGCCGAAGGCAGCACAACGCGCCAAGATCCGGATGTCACCGTGGTGGTTTCATAGTTGAGAGGCACTTCATCTGCAGTGGGGCGCCGAGATCCGGATGGCACCGAGGTGATGTCTAGCAAGTTGCTGTACTGGTGTGGTCATCCTACAATGCTGAAATGTAGTGGGGCGCCCCTTTACCGTTTCAGTTGCCATTCAGCTGAGTTTCGGCTGCTCTTGATGCTACAGCGACAGGCGGCTGCAAGAGGACTCTCAAAATGGCGGCCTGTTCTTTGGATTTGGGCCTGGTCCACTAAAATGGCCCTGGGACACCTTAGAACTGGGACGCTCGATTTTTTTTTCCTTTCCTGTACATGCAAAAAAAGGTAAATGCCCGGTACGTTACACGCTTCATCTGCCACGATGAACTCTCCAGAGGAACCGAAAAAAAATATAGTTGTGGTAACTGTACCATGCATCGTCATATGGAGAGGTGGCACCAATTAATTATAGTGCTGCATAAAAGAGAGATTTGGAGGAGAACCCCTGACCTGCTAGTACATTCATCAAAGAAGTGGCACTGAGAGCTTCAGAGGCAAGGGAAACGGTCCCAAATATTTAGAAGAACTTTGGAAAGATTAAAATGACATGTTTAGATTGTGGTAAATTAATTTCATGTGGACAGATGAGTGTTACTCTAATAAATACAGCATATGAACATCATCATAGTCGATGGTTGGTAGAGACATTTTGACTATATCCTGGACCTGCCCGTCCTCGCCCAAAATGGCGCCGGAATAAATGGGACTCGTAACTCCTTGTTGTGTACTGGTTGCAGAACCTTGAAATCACGAGATACGTATGCAGTTTTGAAGCACATGGCGGGCGGGGACGAGAATTGATTGAATATTTCGACATCCCTATTGATATTAAGTTCTGATGTGTTATTGATTACTGTACTGTTGAAAATTCGAATTAACGTCACCCATGGTACTTGCCCGCAAATGTATATCTAGATAATTTTATTGTAACTGGCCCTGTCGTATTTTAATTATAAAATGTACGTCCACCGATTCCGTAACTGTTAGACACCTTAGTTCTTGCAACCTAATGGCCCGCCCGTTACGTTCCTCTACAGTGTAAATGTCTATTCATCATATACGATTACAGTTTGCTCCGTGGCAGGCCCACGTGGTTATAGGCTCGTATTTGTATAATGAAATTTTCACAATAAAGGTTTTTAAAAGAAAACATGGTAGTAGTATATACATTGGTAAAGTTTTTAATAATAGTCACTGTTTTAGAATCATTAAAAGGCAAGTGAAATAAAGCAGACCAATTACATGAAGGGTAAAAGGTATAATACGAAGGATCGCAGTAAAGATAAATGGTCAAGGGCTGTTGTGTTTTCTATTCCTGCAACATAAAGTGATCGATAAGAATCTCATATTCAGGCGTATCGGCGACTAAGACAGCAGGTCGACCCTCTTTTGCTCAACGGCTCCGTCATGGGACGAAGAAACGCTCTTTTTCTCGAAAAAAGAATATATTTTACTTGCAGGACAGTTGTAAAATTTCCGGGAAAGTACATTAGCCTGGAACATTATAACATATATTTAAGAAAAAATAATGTTCGGAAGTAATTAAAAGCGTAATTTTTAGGTGATATGACCAAGCCTTTCATCATTACAATAAGAAAAGTAAAATGAACCAATGAAAAGTTTTATTAACAAGTCACATGACTTGTTATGCTTACGTTACGCGCTGCGCGCCCCGGATGACTTCCGGATGCGCTAACGCGGCGCGTCATATGACGCATTACGCGACAGCGCAGGTCCAGAATATAGTCAAAATGTCTCCACCAACCAGCGGTCGAAACACAACCCCTTTCAGCAGGCTAAATAGTTCTGTTAAATGACAACAGAAGGGACAGGCAACAAGAACCATCAGTCAAAGAGGGGAGGGCTAGTTCTTCTCTACCGGGTTACATTGGGGCGCTACCGGAACTGATCGAATTGGTAGTCTACAGTGTTTCTGGATGTTTCAGACTGAAGCTGGGGTTAGCATGAGAGCAGCACCATTTCGTAGCTCCGTTGTGGCCATTCCGCAACCAATCATGGCAGCCGCTCTTTATCGTTATTTTGGGCGGGGTGGTTGGCGGAGCCGAGCTGTTTTGCAGCCATCATTGTGTGGAGTTCAGTTCATCTCACTAGTTTTGTATTTGTCATGAGGGGTTGTTCCTAATGTTTCTATTTTAGCGAGGTCAAAAAGAGATCCCATTAGTGGCCTACTGATTTTACTCGATTCCTTTTCTTTTTTTTTTACACGATTTTTCGTTATCTGCAAAGACTAAACAGAGTATTGCGACTCTGTGTTTGTTTGTAAATGGAGAATGAACCAAAGAGAACTAATTCTAAAACAGTAAATACTTGGATAACAATCAATCAAATGGAGAGAGAAGCAGGCACGACGGATTACAACGGGGGCAAAGGCCTGCGTTAACTACCTTTCACTATCTGCATAGAGAGAGTACTCCTAATAGAAATGAGGGGGGGGGGCACCATTCAAAGCAGATCAGTGTGCATAAACACGAAAATGTTTTCACTTACCACGTACTTGACATTCGACAGCTTATGATATTTGCTATTAAAAAACCATTGAAATTCACTGAAAAAACCATAGGTTATAGACCATATATAGTTAGGAATTAGCATTTACAAAACCTTGAAAATTCACTGAAAAAACCATAGGTTATAGACCATATATAGTTAGGAATTAGCATTTAAAAAACCTTTTTTTACTCACACAAAACCATTGAAATTCCATATATAGTTAGTTAGTTGCACTAACTATATATCGCGCACCCGCAATCCACTGCTGATCATGTCACATATTACATCATTTATGACATGGTCAGTGACATCACTGATGACATCACTGATGACATCTCAAATGACATCACTGATGACATCACTGATGACATCTCATTTGACATCAATGACCACATTACTGATGATATCATTCATGTGACAATACAATGCATCTCCTCACATTTTAATATAACCTCTGTTACACCCAGTGTTAAATACAGAGTATAATTTTTGAAACCATTGACACACCAATACTAGTTACTACATACGCACTCACTGATTCCTACGTCTACACATACATTCACTCATTCACCCATACAATCATTCATACATACATCACTAGGTATATATAGTTAGGATTTTTTCTCTATGGGATTTTTGAAAATTCTATGTCTAATAACTTTGGCGTTTGTGGACGGAATTGGCTGAAATCTTCAGGAAAATGGAACATTTTGTTTCTGAGCAGCCCCTGAAAATTTGGGGGGGGGTCGTCAAGGGGGGGCCGAGAAAAAAGGGAGGTCCCAAAACGTGTTTTTGCCATGCAATTTTCCATAGGGCGGTTGGCCTCACTTTTAGCTCGAACGGCTGAATGGATTTCCACGAAACTTGGCAAAATTGTAGATATTGTTTGCCCGATGTGCCTTTGCTAGGTCTCAAGATATGTGGTCCTGTGAATTTTGAGTAAATTAGGTTTAAAAAAAGATATATATCTAGAGCCGTGATGTCATTTGAGATGTCATCAGTGATGTCATCAGTGATGTCACTGACCATGTCATGAATGATGTAATATGTGACATCATCAGCAGTGGATTGCGGGTGCGCGATATATAGTTAGTGCAACTAACTATATATGGAATTTCAATGGTTTTGTGTGAGTAAAATAAGGTTTTGTAAATGCTAATTCCTAACTATATATGGTCTATAACCTATGGTTTTTTCAGTGAATGTATATATATATATATATATATATATATATATATATATATGTATTACCTACTGGCGGTCGCCAGTAGGTATATATAGTTAGGATTGGCTACCATAGGAAATCCGCAACATTCTATTGGGAATAACTCTGGCGCCGTTGAGGAAGTTGGGTGTAATTCTCCAAAATTTTGGACAGCTCTACTGCGCTCCTTCACTGAAAGTTTCGGGGGGATTCGTGAAGTGGGGGCTGAGAAAAAAGGGGGGTCCCAAAACGTGTTTTCCCCATGTTAATTTTCCATAGGACGGTCTGACAAGTCTACAGCCCGAACCGCTGAACGGAATTGCGCCAAACTTTGCAAAATTGTAGGGACTGGTACGCAGATGTGCCTTTGCTATATTTGGTGAAAATCCCTCCAGTAGTTCCTGAGAAAATCAAAAGAGAAAAAACATTTATATCTATAGCAGCTTACGTGTAAGCTTACTGTAAGCTTACCTTTCCGAGCATGAGCGACATTCTGATTGGCTGCCAATGTCTGTCAACACTCCAAACCAGAAAGTGTTGGCAGCCATCTTGTGCCTCAGTAGACTGAGGCACAGGAAAGCAGAAAAACAAATGTGTAGAACTCAAAAAGGGAACAGGGTAGAAGCAACCTGACCCCCTAGACCTGCTCAGGGGGTCCCACAAGGACCCCCAAGGCAAAAAATTGTTTTTTTTCCAAAATTCAAATTCTTCATCCAAGAAGTGTTGGCAGCCATCTTGGGACCAATATACATGATAGCACCTCATTAAAAAGCATTGTAGTTAATAGAGGGTTTTAGGACTTTAGTTAAATTATAAATTATTTGTTGATGGTACCATACTTATTTTAGGAATTGTGGTGTGTTCTAAGGTGATTTTACCATGTGAAAAAGCCTTCTGCTGGGATATCATGAATCATGTTTGAAAGAAAACTATTATCTCATGCTTTTCCCACAGTGGTTTGGAAGGGGATCTATAAGCTAAACTGAAAGCATATTTTCTGTAAATTCACATTATCTTTCTCAGTCATGTGAGAATGAAGTCTGACATTCTCAGTAAAACATGTACATCCAACAAGGACAGAGACTTTCAGTTGATTCCTTTGTGTTCTACTGCAGCTTCCCAGAGTGTTCTAAAGAACAACTAGAGCGCTAACAGTCTTACTTATGACAAAAGTATGGCACAACAGAAGCCATCTTGATTGGAATGAAGTGGTAACTCTTAAAACATTTAATTTAAAAAGGAACAATATGAGGATATATTTTGCCATAGAAAGTATGATTAGTGCTGCAGAAAGAAAAATTAGGGCACATTTTGAGTGACTTCTCAAATCCTATTCTATTTCATTAAAAAAATCTGACATGCAGTCTCCCAAGATGGCCACCAGAGACAAAAGAGCCCAAATGTAGCCCACATTTCACCCAGATGTAGCCCAAGTATAGCCCAATGACAGAATGTCCCAGAGTGTTCTAAAGAACAACTAGAGCGCTAACAGTCTTACTTATGACAAAAGTATGGCACAACAGAAGCCATCTTGATTGGAATGAAGTGGTAAGTCTGAAAACCTTTAATTTAAAAAGGAACAAAATGATGGGGTTCATTTTGCCATAGAAAGTATGATTAGTGCTTCAGAAAGAAAAATTAGGGCACATTTTGAGTGACTTCTCAAATCCTCTTCTATTTCATTAAAATAATTCTGACATGCAGACTGAAACATGCACTTTGAATACCAGCAGCAGACTTCCCTGGTGAGCAGTAGCTTTACTACAGTGATATAATGAGCAACTAGAGTGCTAACATTCAGAATTTATGGCAAATGTGTGACACATCTGAATGCCTTCTTGATGGAACCAAAGTAAACAAGCATTGCAAATGCAATAGATCTCGCCCTCGTTTAAGTTAAAGCCATTCTGTTTGTAATGAGGTGGATTTTTAGCTTTGCTTTTAATAGTGTTTTTCAAACTTTCATGTAAATAACATGCATATGTATGCATAAATGCATATGTATGCATGCATTTATTTTTGTATTTATATAGATATGCAGATTATATATGTTTATATATGTATGTATATATATATATATATATATATTTTCACTGAAAAAACCATAGGTTTCACACCAGTTATAGTTAGCTGGAAATTTTACTCGCATAAAACCATTGAAATTCCCACGTTATAGTTAGTTGGACTCACTATAACTTGCATGTCTGCAATGCACTGCTGATGACGTCACATATTACATCACTCATGCATATATTTAAATATTTAAACATTACTCGCTAATATATGTATTCACTAAGATACACTTAATAAGCCAGTTAACCAATACATTTTTTTTTAAACCACTGAAAAAACCATAGGTTTCAGGCCTTATATAGTTAGGAATTAGCATTTAACAAAACCTTTGAAATTCACTGAAAAAACCATAGGTTTCAGGCCTTATATAGTTAGGAATTAGCATTTAAAAAACCTTTGAAATTCACTGAAAAAAACATAGGTTTCAGGCCTTATATAGTTAGGAATTAGCATTTAAAAAAACCTTTGAAATTCACCCAAAAAACTATAAATTTTAGTGGTGTTATAGTTAGCTGGACATTTTACTCATACAAAACCAATGAAATTGCTCCTATATAGTTAGTTGTTTTTTTAAATGCTAATTCCTAACTATATAAGGCATGAAACCTATGGTTTTTTCAGTGAATATATATTTATATATATTCACTGAAAAAACCATAGGTTATAGACCATATATAGTTAGGAATTAGCATTTACAAAACCTTGAAAATTCACTGAAAAAACCATGGGTTATAGACCATATATAGTTAGGAATTACATTTACAAAACCTTATTTTACTCACACAAAACCATTGAAATTCCATATATAGTTAGTTGTACTAACTATATATCGCGCACCAGCAATCCACTGCTGATCATGTCACATATTACATCATTCATGACATGGTCAGTGACATCACTGATGACATCACTGATGACATCTCAAATGACATCACTGATGACATCACTGATGACATCTCAAATGACATCACTGATGACATCACTGATGACATCTCATTTGACATTACTGATCACATCACTGATGACATCATTCATGTGATAATACGATGAACCTCTTCAGACTCTAATATAACCTTAGATACACTCAGTGTAAACAGACACTCACAGACTGTCACTCATCCATGGAGTTACTCACACACCTAGTCAGTCATGCAAAGAATCAATCACACCTCCATTTCCTCAACTATACAGTTATACACACCTTACTTATTCAAACATATACTAACACATATTTACTCTCTTTTACAATCCCTGATACAAGTTCACAATGATCCATACAGCCACTCACACATTCACTGGCTCTTATGCACAGTTATTTATATATGCCAACTCTCACATGTACTGTGTTTTACATATGTACTTACTTTGACATGTAGCACTGAGATATCCATTCACTCACCAATGCACTCATGCACACAGTCAACCACCCATACAGCTGTTTCCACATGTACTTTTGAACCCATACATCTAGTGAATCAACTGCTCACACATCTATGCACAGAGTCATACACCTCCCAGCCACCCACACACACACTCAGTCTCCCATACAAATACTTGGGCAACCAATCAATAACCCATATAGTTACTCATATAGCTACTGATCAACACATGCAGCAGTTTACAGAGCAACAGACATAATGATGCACAAATTAAGACAGTTTAGTCACTAACCCATGCACTCAGTGACACACATTTAATCACTCACTCATACAGTCAGTCATGCACCTACTAAATCGTTCATCAAGACACTTATACATCCACTCATTCTTCAATATGTAAGACATATTTAAACTTTACAGAAACACACAGTCACTGGATGTTGTCATCAGTGATGTCATCAGTGATGTCATTTGAGATGTCATCAGTGATGTCATCAGTGATGTCATTTGAGATGTCATCAGTGATGTGGAATTTTAGTTCGTGTACTGAACATCATCTACGCCATCTTGCCGACTCACGTATGAACATACACGACAGCCATTTTTAGGTACCATGGTCTCCCTGTTCACGATCGCCCGTCAGCACACTTCCCTGAACCTTGCAAGCCTTCCCCGCGCACCCTGGCTGCCCCCGCACTCACATGCACAAGTCATGAACCCTCCCCTCCCATGACTCTGTCTCAGGGAATCACACCCCGCGCCTGACCAACACCTCCTTTCCGTCCATGAATACCCCTCCTTTGATGACCCCTTCCTCTGAGCCCGACTGCCTGTACGAACCGCTGGTCATCCCTTAGCCCGAGGATACAGTTTATTGCCCACTACTGTATGCACTTGCCTTTCCTGAAAGGAGCCACTATTGATCATGACCTCCCCACCCCCCTGAGATTCGATCAGGCGCACACATTCCAAAGGAATCGGCAGAACACTCAGCTGCGTGATAGCCCCCTCCCAATCATATGAGGGGAAAGGGCCTCTACTGTTGTCATGTGTTGGAATGGGCCGGAACTGGGGGGTGCCGGGGATGTCGTTCTCATACTTCACAATGACTTTGTTGTAATAAAGAGCGTTCACATGTCTTAAACCAGGGTATAAAAGACCAGGTCTCAGAGAGGCTGAGAGAGCACCTCGAGACGATACCTTGTTGTCCGATCTGATGTGTTCTACTCCGTCGGAATAAAACTTGTTTCCTGTCTTCCTGTCTCCAGCGCCTGCCTCTTTATTGGATAACTTCGTATGGTATTAGAGGCGTCTAACGCCGGGCTAATTTAACTTAGGAAACATCAACAGAATAGCCTGACCATTTTGAATTGATCTTTATCAATGTCATCAGTGATGTCACTGACCATGTCATGAATGATGTAATATGTGACATGATCAGAAGTGGATTGTGGGTGCGCGATATATAGTTAGTACAACTAACTATATATGGAATTTCAATGGTTTTGTGTGAGTAAAATAAGGTTTTGTAAATGCTAATTCCTAACTTAGGGGCCGATTAGGATGGCGGACGGACTTGCGTCCGTCCGCCACCCCAGAGGTGGAGGGACCGTCCGCAGGGGCAGCGGCGGTCCCTCCGTGCAAATCAGGATGTGACCGCCACCCTGGCGGTCACATCCTGTATGTTTTAACATTGCGGCGGGTGCTGCTTGAAGCAGCACCCGCCGCAATGTTAAAACTGCATGTTTTACATTTACATGCACAAAGCGGCAGGCACCGCGCGGTGCCTGCCGCTTTGTGCATGTAAATGTTGGGGGGTACCATAGGTACCCCCCATGTGCACCCCCCACCCCCGACACCCTGGGGGCCCGCAACGGGTCCCCAAAAGCCAAAGTCCACATGCTTTTCCACGGCGGAAAAGCCGCCGCGGAAAAGCATGTGTTTGTGCAAATCCTGATTTGGCTGACGGTGTCTTGCAGACACCGTCACCAAATATCCCTCCTTACACCGCGGATCAGCGGCGGACGGACCTGCCGTCCGCCGCTGGTCCACACGCACTCCCACCGCCATCCTGATCTGGCGGTGGGTCTTCCAAGTCACTGCGGTGGATAATCCGCATACTCCTGGCCGGCGGTGGCTTCCGCCGGCCCGGAGTATGCGGATTATCCGCTATCATAATGAGCCCCTATATATGGTCTATAACCCATGGTTTTTTCAGTGAATTTTCAAGGTTTTGTAAATGCTAATTCCTAACTATATATGGTCTATAACCTATGGTTTTTTCAGTGAATTTCATTGGTTTTTTAAAAGCTAATATCTATAGCTGTAAAATGTATTCTTCTTTAAATCAAAAAATATATTTTATATGTTTATTAATAAAAAAAAATTTATTATTATGTTTTGGTTCGCTCCCGGTACGCGAACCGGGTAGCTTCCCGTTAGCTCAATTTGGTGCCGCGACTCGGTACGCGAACCGGTAAACGTTCCGTTTGCGCAACTGCCGCGTTAGAAATCAACATTGTGACGCGTCGCGGAAGCGCGACGTATCGCGTTGTCGCGTAATGCATCTTATGACGCGCCACGTTAGCGCACCCGGAAGTGCTCCGGTACGCGAACCGAGGCGCGAAGCGCAGCTCCCCGGAAGCGATCCGGAGCGCGTCGCGTAAGCGCGACGTATCGCGTTGCCGCGTAATGCGTCTTATGACGCGCCGCGTTAGCGCACCCGGAAGTGCTCCGGAGCGCGAACCGAGGCGCGAAGCGCAGCTCCCCGGAAGCGATCTGGGGCGCCGCCTGCAGTGCGTAACATAAGCGTAACAGGTCATGTGACTTGTTAATAAAACTTTTCATTGGTTCATTTCACTTTTGGTTTCCTAATGATGTAAGGCTAGGTCATGTGACCTAAAAATAACACTTTTCATTGGTTTAGAACTATTTTTTTTTCCAAAATGATGAAAGCCCCCACCTTTTTTCTCACTCTGACTTTCAACTTTGTGAAAGGAAGACCTATTTTGCTGAGTAGAAAATGGCTTCAGTAGTAGCTGCAGCTGGTGCACCCCCACCACCACCACCACCACCAAGTAAGAGAGGACCACCTCCACAGTTCCTTCCCAACACAGAGGAAGAAGAGGACCAAGAAGAGGAAGAGGAAGTACAGCCAAGACAGTTTTTACGTGAGGAGCCCCGGATATCTCACCGCAAAAATAGTTTTACTTGGCAGTTTTTTTCTTTTCCTGAAGGACAAAAAAAAGTGAATGCTCGCTATGTGACATGCCTCATATGCAAAGAAGATTTATCTAGAGGCACAGATAAGAAGTATAGTTACGGCAACTATACTATGCATCGTCATATGCAGAGGTGGCATCCACTAAATTACAGCAGGGCAGAGATGTGTGACCTCCAAGACAACCCACCAACTCCTGTGGCCAGGACATCAGCACAGGTAACTCTGTCGGGGCCAGAGGCACGGGAAACAGTGCCAAACATTCAAGAAAATTTCGTGCACATGAAGATAGTGTGTATTTATTGTGGTAACCTACTCTCATGTGCCAATATGAGTATTAATTTGATAAACAGAGCATATGAAAACCACAACTGCTCAAAAACGCCCCATGTTTTTCGTTGTTTCCCCCCCAAAAAACCAAAAAAAACATAAAATTGTTCAAAAAACACAAAAAAAACAAAAAATGTTCAAAAAAATAAAAAAAAATATAAAACAACAAAAACATTAAAAAAAAGTTATTTTCAGAACTACCTCCCCTTTATAAAAAAATTGCTAGAATGTTTAGCACTCTGGCAACCTCTATTTCTTTTGGTTCGCTTCCCGGTTCGCTCCCCGGTACGCGAACCGGGAGCGAACCAAAAGAATTTTTTTAAAAAAAAGAAGAGTAAGTATAAGGGAAGTAAACAGAGAGTAATGTTAAAAGAAAGACAGCTATAGGGACTAAACCAGAGATACTGTTTAATAGATCTATTTACCGAAGAAAAGATGGAAGAGGGTATAATTGTGAAAAACAAAATAGATAAGGAAGTGAAAGAAAAAAAGGAGAGTAGAAGAATAACAAAGAAGAGTTTCTTAGAGAATATGAGTGAATGTTCAAAATAAGATTAAAACATGTGGAATAACAGAGAGAAAAAACAGAAAGCAGAAAAGAAGAAGTAACAGAAAAGGAATAATTGAAACAGCAAAGAAATGTAAATAACATAGGGGCATATTATCAACATAGGCAATAAAAGTTTTGCAGCTTTTATCGGCAGAAATGTGTCGCTAAAGCCGCTTTTGCGGCAGAAAACTGCCGCTAAAACCGCTTTTGCAGCAGTTTTCTGCCGATAAAAACAGCAATAATTTTATTGGCTGTGTTCATAATATGCCCCTTAGTGTGCTTCAACTACACAGAGAAAGCATAATGAACAAGTAGTGAAAGAGTGATCAGTCAGAGACAGTGAGAGTAATAGAGACGGAGTGAGTGAACAAGAGTGAGGAACTATGAGAAGAGAGGGACTGAGAAAAGGAGTGGAAGGAGTAGAGTAAGTAAGTAATAGAGAAAGGAATGAGGGAAGTAGCAAAGGCAGGAAAGTGAGGGTTAAAGAAATGAAGCAGTGGAACTAATAGTAGTTAAATGTGATAGAAATGTAATGAAAAGAGTACAAAACATTTACCTTATAATTGTCGTTAACTTAGTCACTTGTTATTTTTATACTTTCAATCTGTGAAGGAGAGAACAAACATTTGAAAAATATTAAAACATGTATTTAAAAATTAGAAAAGACAAGGGAAAAGATTGAAGGACAAACAGTTTTTCAACAACTTTGACACTTACAGAAGCCTCTGCTTCTCCATGCCCCTACACAGTCCTAAAGATATACATTTTAAACTAACAGTATCTTGATGCAGATGAAGTGAGGCCTATCTTGGAACATGGTGCAACTTTTGCACTGCTGTTGTCTCACAAAAGTGACGCAATGGCAGCGCAAACGAGGTGCACAATCATCATAAAACTGTTCCTAACATTTTAAATGATTGTTTCAGGATGGCAATAAGGTGTGTCCTATCCAGACAATGGTTTCAGGCGAGGCCTACTCAGGGTTGCAGATGAAATTTAGGCTTGTTGAAGAGTACAGAGGAGATAATACATGTGCAGGCCTACCAATAAAGTTCAGACCTCCTCTGTTTCCCTGGACAGGCCTAAACGTCATCTGCACAATGTGATTCGTAATGTTAGGAAACACAGGTAATGTATTTGAAAAACGTGCAATTTCTTTTGCTCATTTCACAATCACATCACTTGTGTTTCCTTTGGTTAGGTATCTCATTGTGCAGATGTAGTCCAGCATATGAAAGAGTACGCACTGCATGCAACAACTTTGACACTTACTGAAGCCTCAGCTTCTCCATGCCCCCTACACAGTCCTAATTATATACATTTTAAACTGACGGTATCTTGCTGGAAATGAACTGAGGCCTATCTTGCAACATGGTGCATCTTTTACACAAAAGTGACGGAACAGCGGCGCAAAAGAGGCACACAGCCTTCATAAAACTGCCCTTAACATTTTAAATGATTGTTTCTAGATGGTGATAAGGTGTAACCTATCCACAGATTTGTTTCAGGTAAGTCCTACTCAGGGTTGCAGATGAAATTTAGGGTTGTTGAAGAATACAGAGGAGATAATACATGTGCAGGCCTACCAACGAAGTGAGTCATGTCCACTGCACTCTTGAACAAATGTCAGACCTCCTCTGTCTCCTGGAACAGGCCTAAACCTCATCTACACAATGTGATGTGTAATGTTAGGAAACACAGGTAATGTAATTGAAAAACGTGCAATTTTTTTTGCTCATTCCACAATCACATCACCTGTGTTTCCTTTGCTTAGGTATCTCATTGTGGAAATGTAGTCTATCATATGAAAGACTACGTAGAATGTGAGCACTGTATGCAACAACTTTGACACTTACAGAAGCCTCAGCTTCTCCATACCTCCTACACAGTTCTAAATGTACATCATAAATACAAAAAGTACAGAATTAATTATACATGTTAAATGGTTTATTTTTGCTGTTCTCAGAATGTATCAAATTTCACTAAAAACAGTGACTTGAAGGTATTCATCATATAACAGCGGGGGAAAAAAAACACAATCAAAATGATTGTGTTTAAAAAACCCATATAACATAACCAATCAGAAATCATAACTCCTCAAAAGTAACTTACTTTCCATGATGTCGAAGGATGTCCTATGAACAGCTTACACTCTGTTGTGCTGTTTTTATTTTCAGCCCGCAACTTTCTGAAAGAAAACCTCCATCGTTTTGAAAAATATGTTACATACAATAAATGACTTCTCGCTCTCTACCACACGTTTCCACAAGGCCAAATCATGTAAGAGCCATTTATAACTCTTGGAATTCTTGTAAGCAAATACCGTCATTTTGTATTTCCGCAACTTTCAGAAAGAAAACGTTCAAGATCACTTTCACAATCCTGGACTAGTAATATCTTACCCTTCTTGCTCACTCATGTCCCACATTTCCTATGACACTGATACTGCTTACTATGAAGCAGACTTACACTACCTCTATGACTACTACAATTATTTAATTCTCTACATCACTTTTAATCACTCTCTTCTGAAAACAGAAAGTAAGAATATTTTTAAGTCAAAAGGCAACATTGTTTCATAGTCAAATGTGAATCATTTCCGAAACATCAGCTTTTTTTACATTTTAAATAAGCTGTGTAATAAGCGGATGTTGTCAAAGGACCATTATGTCATATAATAGCTGCAGTTACAAATGTTCTTCCTAAAATCAACGACTGTGTAGCCACAACATTTGTAATTAAAGTTGAAGACTTACTTTCATCAGGTTTATATAGTTGGATTTTTAAAATGACATTATAATCAAAAGTTTGGACAAATAATCTAGACAGCATTGCAGAATTACATTACTTCTACTCCATGTTTTGTTTGGCTGCTTGAATTAGCTTATAAAAAGAAACAGTTTTTCTGAACTCATTCAAAGTGCAGTTATTTTTCCATGACGTCAAGGGTTATGGTAAGAACACCGTTTGCTTTGGGAAATGCCCACCACTTTCTGTAAGAAAATCTTCTATTTTTCCAGGAACTATTTAAAACTCAAAAATAACTTTTGACTCTGTACTACACTTATCCTCAAGGCCAAATTGTGTTGGAGCCATTAGAACCTCTTGAAATTCCTCAGAGCAAATCCCGAGATTCCTTCTCTAAAATTTTGGTTTTAAAAACACCAGGTAAGAATTTTTAAGGTCAAAAGGCAATTTTTTTTTTAAAGTTAAAACAGAATTGTTGCAGAATGACCAGCCATTTCTAGACTTTAAATAAGCTGTGTAATGTCCTGATGTTATTGAAGGACCGTCATGATATATAATTGCTGCAGTTACAAAAGTCCTTCCTGATATTGACAACTGCGAAGCCACAACATTTTTAATTAAAGTTGTCGATTTTGTTCCATCAGGCCTACATCGTTGGAACATTAAAATGACATACTGGCCATATGTTCGTATAAATAATGTTGACATCATTTCAGATTTACATTGGCTACACTCCATGTTGTGATCAGCTGCTTTTACTAGCTTATTAAAGGACACTGATTTACTGTCTGGCAAAGGTAAATATATAAATCTTTCTGAGTCTACACTAGTAGTACTTGATACCCTACAGTTTTCGCAGTCATGCTGCCATTGATAAGAAAGGCCAAACAGATGATCTACATCTACACCTTCAGCATGCAATACATCAAGCATATACATTAAAAACTCCTGACAATCTTGCTGAATATTTTGAGAGAATTGTGTTTGACCTGAACATCTGTCTAACAGATTTCGAATTTCAGACACACTTTCTATTTTTGTTCTATCAGTGCTACATTTCTCTAACACAGAATTTAACAAACTGCAAAATCTTTGATCCGAATTGACCACAATCTCTTCTTTTACATTTTCTAGAGAAAACAAAACATTAACCACTACATTAGCATAGCAGTTGACACCAGAACTGTTTTCAAATTGAAAACCAACAACATCTTCAACAGAATCCTTTTTATTTCTGCTTATATTTTCAGGTTCATCGACTTTTTGTCTTTTTGCTACAACCTCCCTAGTATTGGTCACATTTCTTCGTTTCCGGCCTACCACACGTTTCTCAAACAAAGGATATTGAGGCAAATGTGGCGCATACTCTCTTCTTAACCTATTGTATACCTTAACACAATCTAGATCCGCACAAATGTTTGTGACATCACACTCAATCAAGTACAATCCCAATAAAGTTCTAACTCGTGACAATGCCACATATGCCATACCCTCCTTGAACACAGAACTGCCAATATTCACCAATGCACTGTCTACACTTAAACCTTGCGATTTATGGATTGTCACCGCATATGCCAAGCAAACAGGAAACTGCTTACGGCGAACATATAAGTCTTTTACAAGCAAAAATCTAGCAGAACAACAACCAATTAGCTGTACTTCCTCAATGCCATCAAATTAAATTTTTAAAAATTCAATTCCATCTCTATTTCTGTATTTCACAAAATCAACAACATTACCCATTGATCCATTTACCAGACCTCTTTCAACATGTAAATTCCTTCTTAAAATTATACGGCAATTTAAGCACACATTCAGAGTCTTTTCAAAACCTGCAGTTTTAGATATAGTCTTCTCTAATGAATCCAATTTTGTTTTCAAATTCTCAGACAAAATAATTGTTGATCCCATATGCTCTACTCTGTCAATAGCTTCCAGTTTCACAATCTCTTGGTTTTCTAAATGCAACATTTTGTTGTTGAAGATGGCACATTCTGCAAGAGTTGGCATCAAACATATTCCAGATTTCTTCTCAGTAATTTTCTGAAAAATATTCTTGTTCTGGATATAAATTTGACAGTAATCGTGCATGTAAAGCTTCTTTCCCTTGCTCGGTCACTTTTCCAATTCTAACATCTTGTAGAATATTCTTGTAATCTTCATCCTTCGCCTGACGCATATTTTCATGCAGTTCAGCATAATTGAAGTTTAACCATATATTGACGTTGCCAATGCTCCCTAGGCACTTCCTGGTATCTTCATGCGTGAGCATTTTGAACACAGGTTGTCATTTCACTGGTGTCAGCTGCAGAAGATCTCCGAAAACAATGATGTGTTTGCCACCAAATAACACATCATACTCTGTTTTAAGAACATCTTGCATTCTCAAATGCACAAAGGCAAGCATGACATTGGAAACCATGCTTACTTCGTCAATAATAAGAAGTTTCATTTTCCTCAAGACTCTTGAAACTTCACAACAAGCATCTCCAGATAACTTGTGGTATTATAATTTGTTATCATGCTCCACTGGCAGCATCAGTAGACGATGCAAAGTAATACCTTTAATGTTATGTGCTGCCAGTCCAGTTGGAGCGGTGACAACACAAGACAGCGATGACTCAGTCCTTTTCTGCAAATAACATGAAATTGCTTTAATGAGGAAACTTTTTCCAGTTCCCGCTTCTCCACTCACGTACAGTCGGACAGGCTTCAACGACGTACATGAGCACTCTTTCTTCTCATGACTTAATCCATGATCAATTTGGTTGGTAACCTCGTCATATATTTTCCTCTGCTCAACGTTGAGTTGTCTTTCCAAGTCTTCTAAGTTAACCGCATCCTCCTGAGCATGTGCCATGGCTCTTTCCACTTCATTCATGGCAGTGGCAGCTTCATTTTCGATAACAGGTCCTCCTAGTGGATCCTGACTCAATGAAACAGAACTCTGACTGTCCTGAGAACTGTCTCTGGCAATCTCGGCTGCAATCGTTGCTTCCTGCTCGATTTCCGCATTCAACATTTCTAGATATTTGGGAAAAACAGGACATTCTATGGTCTCCTTGGCGGCAGTGAAAGAGTCTTCGTAACAGAGGAAATCTCCAAGCAGTTCCTCTTCTGCACGCCAAGGCTTAAAAAGTTGCAAAAGTGCTAAATAGAAAAACTTCTTTTTTTCAGGAGATTCGCCACTCAATTTTCGATGGTTTACCAAGTGGCATTTTCTTTGCTTGACCAGACATCCCTCACTTCCAATTACAGCATACACTCCTTTATCAATATCTTCTTTGATGTTCCTCTTGAATATGTAATTTTGTAGAACCTCATACAGACAAACATTCTCGAGGTGACTGCTTCGATTTGGATATTATGTATCCAACATGTTGGTCTTCAAAATATTGGTACTGTTCGGCTCCTTTTCCGCCAAATACTCAATTTCCCGCACAGGTTTCAGAACTCGATTACGCGTTGCAGCAAGACCAAGACTCGCCCAAACGATACTCCTGGATTTGGCATAGAGACTTGCTGAAGACAACCGGTCAGAACATTCGTAAGCTCCGATTTCTTGATGTGACAACATCTTCAGACTGAAACTGTACAACTTCTTGCTGAGGCTCTTTTCATGGGAAATGTCCTCCCACATATCCTTCAATTCTGTCTTTTCTTTTTTGGAGATGTAAGATGTCACATACCGAGCCACAGCCATACAGTTATCAGCCACAAACTGTATATCCATGTTAGCATTCCACATGGACAAAATCACTGGGTTGTAGTCGTTGATGTACTTGGACTCTTTGTTCCTTTTCAAATTGTATGTGTTTTTAGGTGATTTCTTCATCACATTATGTCGCAGCAAAGACATCAAACTGTTTACTCTTCCTTTAGAAATCACCGGTCGTGGAAAGCCGAAACAACATTTGGTGTAGAACTTGTCCTCGTTTCTGAATTTACGACGACAGTACTTTCCACAACGATGGCTTTGGAAACGTAGAACTTGTTCTCTTAAGCTTTTCTTCTCCTTTGCATTTGGAACAGCACACGTAGAATACTGTTGTATGAAACTCATCACTAAGTCTTCTGGATCTGTTCCAAATTTAGGTGCATCTTTGATCCACAGCAGCATATGTATATGAGGAGCACCTCTTGCTTGGTACTCCTTTCTCCAGAAGAAATCCAACACCTCTCCAAGAGGTGGATTCTTCTTATTCATGATGAAAGACATCATAGCTTCAAATCTATGATTGAAGTACCTGCATACATTCACTGGATCCAAAGAGCACAGTTCTCCGGGTGTCTTGAATTCGATATTTTCAATGTTTCCATTTGCCTCTCGTAGAAATTCAAGTAAGTCTTCCCAGCCATACTCGGCACAGCTCAGAGTGAGGAACCATGTGGGAGTTCCTAAGTTCCTCAGCATACATTTTAAATCACCATGACGACGGTACCAGTACTCATTAGTACCACGCTGACACGCCATGAGATTAATCAGGTGACAATCCAAAATACTGTCTTGCACATTGACTTTATCCATAAAGTCACTTACAGAGATGTTTTGCATCTGTATACCACTTTTCAAGATGTGGTTCACTGCATATGACAGTCCAGACAGATCGCTTTCAAACAGGAGATGAAACAAATAGGGAATGCATTGTCGAAACCTAGCATCTTCTGCATACAATCGTAAAGTCCGGTATTCAGAAGCAGGAATTTGATGAGGTCGCTCATCATATCTTCCTCCTTGACCTGTTGGAAATAGCTGTGGGAAACACCGAGCTTCCAAACTTTCCTCCCAAACACTAATGGGACTCCCTTTGGCTTGTTTCATTTGAAACAACTCAATAGCATTCCCCATGACTTCCTTGGAATGCAAAGGATGAACACTAAAATGTTCATATATTTCTTCACTTTTAGAGGGTTCTACTTTCTCAATTTGACCAGCACACAAATTGCTATCCTCTTCTTCACTTACTTCCTCTTCTGCAACATATACATTCTTATAGTACTTATTATTTTTTTTCAAATACAATGTTGCCTTTTTGACTTTCCTAACATCCACTAAATCTTGCCATATTTTCTTACTCTTTGTCGGAACCCCATTAACTTAGATAACAAGAGGTTCCTCTTCCACTTTTTCTACTCCAATTGTATTAATGTTTTTCTTCAAATCTAGAGGCAAATAAACAACTCTTCCCTTTAATCCTCTCTGTAAATCTGATGGAGGCAATTTCCCTGTCTTTGGCTCCATTCTTACAATAGCCTGAAAGGGATGGATACTTTGAATCAAAATAGATTCATAAGTATTTAAATCCTTCAATTCAGAAGGAATCTCAACCAATTCCTGATTATTATGAACCGCTCTAGCAGGCATCTGGTTTTGATTTAATTTGTTACAACAATAAGTACACACATGTTGATCTGATCCCAAATCAAAACAATTTTCTACCATCAAGTATGTTGCAAAATCCTTCCATTCACTATTATTTTCCCTTTCACTTTTTACATATAAATCCACTAACTTAGTCTGATTCTTATAATAAGTGCGTCGACAACACACACAAGTGAAATTAGGCCTCTCACTTGATTTCACCTGAAACGTGGCAATTTCCTTCTGAAAATTATCTGTACTGGAAACCTGTACACTGTCTTCCACATTACCCTCTTCTTCTGGGTCAATTTCAACATTCTCATCTTTACTTCCAAAGTAACAAAACTCAATTTCTTCACAAATATTCTTCACATCTATTTCAGAACCATGCAAAAGAGCAGCGCATAGTTGTTTAAGCATAATTGCTGGACTCTTAGCATAATACAACATTCTAACTAATTTCCTCACTTTATTATGATGCACTGCTAGCATCCTGAAATGATGAAAAACACTCTGGCATACTCTCCTGGAAAGACAAGCCAGTGAATGACCATGCAAACCTGTCACTTCTCTCACTCTGCAAGGATCTAATTCTTGCAACAACATAATTTTCTGCTTCAAACTTTTCTTATTAAATGTCCGTACAAAATCACAAAGCAAATTGATGGAATCCTGTCGTACACTGCAAATACTACTACACTTCCAGGTGTACACAGGACCCTTAGGACGTCTTCCTAAAACCTCATTACCTAACATCTCTTCTGTCTCTGTTGTCACAAGTTTTTCTTTTTCAACTGGACAACCATCTTTCACCTCATAAGCTCGACCACTGGTGTCAACTGCATGCACCAAATCATTATCCTGGAAATAACTCTCCTCATTAAAAAATGCCTCACAACTTGAACTATGCATCCATTCTCCGGAAAAAACTTCACAAAAATTACTACGATTAACTATTCTCTTCCATCTACTATTTCTTTTGAAATCATAAATTGCCTTGTTTAGCTTCCTAATTCTATTGATTATCAAAATAAATAACTTTCGTTTAATTTCAAATGCCTGATCAATAACTTTCTCAACTTTTTTTTTCTCTTATAAAAAACCACTTTCTGTTGACCTTTCTTAATATTATTTAACAAATTGCCAATTATCCTGTTACGGAACATTCGTCTACGAATGTCCCTAAACTGTTGTTTCCTTCTACTATCATGCACAGAGTTATCTCCTGCTCTAGCAGTAACATTTTTGATTGGCCTTTCCTTTCCGTTTAAATTGCTTCTCTTTTTCTGGACTAAAACATTTTCTGTAGTACTACTTTTTTTACTACAAATGTTTCTTATGAATGATTTCGTTGTCTTACCCGGAGCTTTCTTGGTGACTTGACGATTTTTTATTGTAGAGGACTGCTGCAATAATTGATGAACCTGCTGTCTTTGACGTTTTGTAGCCTTTCGGATTCTATCCTTAGACGGCATTCTCTAATTTTGAAATGATCTGCAGTTGAATCTGTGGTAAAATATAATAAAAAAATGTATTAACCACTATTACCAAACAGTAAATCAATAACAGTCGTCAAAAATTTAACACACTACTTTTTTTTTTTACATAGAATAATTTTTAGTGCATTGGCAAATTTAGAAATCACAAATAGTAGCAAAGAAATGGAATGCTTCTACATTTTACCTGTGCTGTTTTATATGTGAATCTGATCTAATTTTATGAGCATATTTTACTATTTCATTAAAGACACTACACATAACCTGTTTTTGAAGTTGTGTTTAATTTTAAATGAAACGGTTTACATTTTTACTTTTTATTTCCGTTAAATTTTAAAAATAAATGTTTATAGTTCCATAGGCTCAAGCAGGTCAGCTTCCCACCCTATGTCATACAATTCTGACAAATCGGCATCCTCATCATGTTCTTCATCATCCTCAGGATTTAAATCATCCAAGGGATTTACTTCCACTGACGTTTCAATTACAAGTTCAATGATAAGGTCGAGATCAACTGATTGCTCATTATCACTCATGGTTGATGTTGTCGTTATCTTTAAAGAAAGAGAACAACAATGAGATGTTGCAGAGTAAGAGACAAATCTCAGAGATTATAATAGTAAAATTGTTTAACAAGAGTAACATTTTGCAGCTATTATTTAGCCATGTCCAGCGATGCTGAGGAGGTGAGGCCTATGTCCAAGTTTTCAGTGAACAGGACTCATCTCTTCTTAACCTTGGATAAGCCTCACCGACTCTGTGTCCCCTGCTCATACTTAAATGTAAAGGGGCAGATTTATGTTAACTGGCGCATCCCCACGGATGCACCAGTTAATGTGCACCGCTGCTCTGCCACCCACGGTGTGCCGCATTTACAATGTGGAGCACCATTGAGCAAAAACAGCACAGATGCATCACGCATCTGTGCTGCAAAAGCAGCACATTGCAGGAATCACGTCGTAAGCGCGACATGTCTACTGCAATGCACAGGAGGAAGCCTCACATTGCATGGTGCATCACTCCTTATGCCTGTTTCAAACAGGCGTAAGGATTTGATTCAGCAATGCTATAAAGCTGACTCAGTGAAATCTTCTAAATTTCACTGTGTTAGTTTTACAGGGCTTTCATGCAAATAAATGCATACCCTGCAACAAAACACCAGCGGCGCAAAAGAGACATACACTTATCATAAATCTGTCCCTAACATTTTAAATAATTGATTCAGGATGACGATAAGGTGTGGCCTATCCAGAGGTTTGTTTGAGGTGAGGCCTACTCAGGGTTGCAGATGAAATTTAGGCTTGTTGAAGAATACAGAGGAGATAATACATGTCCAGGCCTACCAATGAAGTGATTCATGTCCACTTCACTCTTGAACAAAGGCCAGACCTCTTCTGTGTCCGTGAACAGGCCTAAAGCTCATCTGCACAATGTCATTCGTAAAGTTAGAAAACACAGGTGATGTAATTGAAAAATGTGGAGTTTCTTTTCCTCATTTCACAATCACATCACCTGTGTTTCCTTTGTTTAGGTATCTTATAGTGCAGATGGAGTCTAGCATATCAAAGAGTACACAGAAGTTCAGCAGTGTATACAACAATTTTGACATTTACAGAAGATTCAGCTTCTTATCTTGTTGGAGATGAAGTGAGGCCTGTCTTGCAACATGGTGCATCTTTTCCATCACTGCTGCATCGGTTTCATGTGGCACAGGACTTTACAGCATGACACATCTGCCTAGATGCATCAAGTTGTAAATATGTCGCCACATAGCAAATCTTTTGCACCGCCACTGCGTCACAAAAATGACGCACAGCGGCACAAAAGAGGCACACACCTATCATAAATCTGTCCCTAACATTTTAAACGATTGATTCAGGATGACGATAAGGTGTAGCCTATCCAGAGGTTTGTTTGAGGTGAGGACTACTCAGGGTTGCAGATGAAATTTACGCTTGTTGAAGAGTACAGAGGAAATAATATATCTGAAGGCCTACCAATGAAGTGAGTCATATCCACTTCACTCTTGAACAAAGGCCAGACCTCTTCTGTGTCCGTGGACAGACCTAAACCTCATCTGCACAATGTCATTCGTAAACTTAGGAAACACAGGTGATGTAATTGAAAAATGTGGAGTTTCTTTTCCTCATTTCACAATCACATCACCTGTGTTTCCTTTGCTTAGGTATCTCATAGTGCAGATGGAGTCTAGCATATCAAAGAGTACACAGAAGTTCAGCAGTGGATACAACAATTTTGACATTTACAGAAAATTCAGCTTCTTATCTTGTTGGAGATGAAGTGAGGCCTGTCTTGCAACATGGTGCATCTTTTGCATCACTGCTGCATCGGTTTCATGTGGCACGGGACTTTACAGCATGACACATCTGCCTAGATGCATCAAGTTGTAAATATGTCACAACATAGCAAATCTTTTGCACCGCCGCTGCGTCACAAAAGTGACGCACAGCGGCGCAAAAGTGGCACACACCTATCATAAATCTGTCCCTAACATTTTAAATGATTGATTCAGGATGACGATAAGGTGTCGCCTATCCAGAGGTTTGTTTGAGGTGAGGCCTACTCAGGGTTGCAGATGAAATTTATGCTTGTTGAAGAGTACAGAGGAGATAATACATGTGAAGGCCTACCAATGAAGTAAGTCATGTCCACTTCACTCTTGAACAAAGGCCAGACCTCTTCTGTGTCCGTGGACAGACCTAAACCTCATCTGCACAATGTCATTCGTAAACTTAGGAAACACAGGTGATGTAATTGAAAAATGTGGAGTTTCTTTTCCTCATTTCACAATCACATCACCTGTGTTTCCTTTGCTTAGGTATCTCATAGTGCAGATGGAGTCTAGCATATCAAAGACTACGCAGAAGGTGAGAACTGTATGGAACATGGCTATGTAAGTCAAATAATCAAAATCTAAATTTGCCAAGCACACATGGGGGTGTATTTACAAGGACCTTCCACCACGAGGAAATGTCTTTAATTAAAATGGGAAAAATAACATCAAAGGGACTCAAATGCCTTTTAAATATACCCCAAGCAACCTATGAAACTGTAGCACTACATATCAAGAAACCTATTTGATTTCAAAAATCTTTTTTAAACACATCATCTAAATCAATTATATACCTACATTCAAGGGGAAATGACTTAAAATGGCCTAAGACACATGAAAGCGTTTTTTTAAGGCCCTTGCACCATTTTTGGGTCGCTTTTAACATGGCTATGTTAGTCAAAGAATTAAAATCTAAATTTGCCAAGCACAGATGGGGGCATATTTACAAGGACCTTGCACCACGGGGAAAGGTTTAAATTAAAATGGGAAAAATAACATCAGAGAGACTCAAATGCCTTATAAATATGCCCCAAGCAACCTATGAAACTCTAGCACTACATATCCAGAAACCTAATTGATGTCAAAAAACGTTTTAAAACACATCATCTAAATCAATTATATACCTACATTCATCGGGAAGTGACTTAAAATGCCCTAAGACACATGAAAGCGTTTTTTTTAAACCCTTGCTCCATTTTTAGATCACTTTTAACATGGCTATGTAAGTCAAATAATCAAGATCTAAATTTGCCAAGCACAGATGGGGGCGTATTTACAAGGACCTTGCACCACAGGGAAAGGTCTTAAATTAAAATGGGAAAAATAACATCAGAGAGACTCAAAGGCCTTATAAATATGCCCCAAGCAACCTATGAAGCTCTAGCAGTACATATCAAGAAACCTAATTGTTTTCATAAATCGTTTTTAAACACATCATCTAAATCAATTATATACCTACATTCAAGGGGAAATGACTTAAAATGGCCTAAGACACATGAAAGCGTTTTTTTAAGGCCCTTGCAACATTTTTGGGTCACTTTTAACATGGCTATGTTAGTCAAATAATTAAAATCTAAATTTGCCAAGCACAAATGGGGGCATATTTACAAGGAGCTTGCACCACGGGGAAAGGTCTTAAATTAAAATGGGAAAAATTACATCAAAGGAACTCAAAAGCCTTGAAAATATGCCCCAAGCAACCTATGAAACTCTAGCAGTACATATCAAGAAACCTAATTGATTTCAAAAAACGTTTTTAAACACATCTTGGAAACAAATTATAATCATACATTCATGGGGAAGTGAGTTAAAATACCCTAAGACACATGAAAGCATTTTTGTAAGACCCTTGCA
Source organism: Lissotriton helveticus (assembly GCF_964261635.1). Taxonomy (NCBI): domain Eukaryota; kingdom Metazoa; phylum Chordata; class Amphibia; order Caudata; family Salamandridae; genus Lissotriton; species Lissotriton helveticus. The sequence continues at coordinate 947,842,107 of NC_136063.1, forward strand.
CTATTTTTGCGTCACTTTTAACATGGCTATGTAACACAAAGAAACAAAATCTATTTGTAAAACACTTGACACAAAGCAACATTTTAAATACACAACTTTCTTCATAATTTTCTCCCTAAACCATACTATTCTCTATCTAAATTAAATGAATCTTTTCTCACCTTAGCAAATACTTTATGAGTTTCAAAACAGTCTCAGAAACACACCAATTTGTCTTTAGCAGAGCAAAAGGTATGCACTCCAGAGTCTGCAGCCATAAAAAGCACAGAAAAGCTGTAATTCATCACACATATCTCTCATGTCACCCAATCAAAACTCTTCCCTCACTTTTTTCAAATCAACACCCTTCCCCCCTCTGCGCTTTCTGCCTTTTTTGCATAGCAACCACCTCCTGAAAGACCTCTGATGTTTGCAAGTTCACACAACAATGTTTCAATTGAACTCTGAACTCTCAGTGCACCTGCATATCCAGTGCAATCTTCCATAAAATGTTTTTTTCTTGACCATTCAAATTACATCTTTCAAAGAACTCATCCATGCACTTTCTGTTTTCAGCAATCAAAATCCACCAATCACTGCTACTGCTTCCTTAACACAGAAACTCCACAGTTTTTTTCATTTTAAACTCTTATTTTTTCAACTGCCATTTCATTGCCACACTTCATCTGACTGCAGCAGAACCTTCTCTCACCATGTTTTCTGTCTGGATTGTTGGACATAGTTACATCTACTGGGCTCAGAGGTATGCTGATACAGAAATTTACCTAACCTCAATTTACAAAATGTGGAAATTAAGTGGATTGGCAACAGAGGATTAAAATGTCACCAATTGATACCATTGGTGAAAACCTTTATGCATTTGCCTAAACCTGACCTGTTAATTTTGCACTGTGGAGGTAATGACTTGGGCACTTTGACTGGGGTAGGTCTGGAAATACTTTTAAAGGACACCTTTGAGCAATTGATGGCACTTTTTCCTCAAACTGCCTTGGTATATTCAAATATATGCCAAAGACAGAAATGGAGGTGGTCGAACCAATTTTGTCCACAAATTGACAAGTCGAGGAAGCATGTAAACAAATCTGTTTCAGCTTACATGAGAGACCATGGAATGGGCTCCATTTAGAACAATAACGTGCGTTACTACATGCAACATATCTACAGAGGAGATGGAGTTCACTTCTCAGATCAAGGGAACAGAATTTTCATTTTGAATTTAAGACTGTGCATTGGTACCTACTTATAAGTACCTAAATGTACCATAAACCCAAAAGCTCTTCTCAGAGCTACCCTACATCTGATCACTCACAATTATTATTTTACTCTAACTTTTTTCACTAATTTTCAACAAAGTACGCTCCCCGGAGCGCTACCCGGTACACGCACCGGAAGCTAACCGCGCAAAATGTTTTTAAAAAATGTTTTTTTTCACACATATGGGCCTCCTCAGCCACCCTCAGAAAACCTAGGGGGTCAATATACGTCTACCGTGCCCCCTTCTACCCATTCTGAACATTATTTGCCCTCCATCTTGCATTTTAATTCGACCGAAACACAAAATGGTGGACTCCCGTAACGCTGCCGGTTCGCGTCCCGGGGCGCTCACCGGGAAGCGCTCCATTAAAAAAGGTGGGAAAGTAATTTACAGAAGAAACCCTGGAGACAATGTCACCAAATATAGATTAACTCATACTACATACCAATCCCTACCATTTTCACAAATTTGGTTGGAATTCCATTTAGCCATTTAGCCTGTAGACCTCTCTAAATACCCTGAGGTAAATTACTTCACAAAACACATCTGAAGTGTTGGAATTGACAACCAATTAAAATGTTACTTTCATTTTCTACTTTTTTTTACCTGACATTTGATTGGTTATGTACCTGATTATATATATAAAAAAGAGAGAGAAACACAGCCATTTTGACTACTACTTCCTGAACTACATTGCAAGATCATTTTCACTCACAACTTAAACTTGTTTTTAAAAGGTAAGATATTATTTTATAAATTTGAAAACATTTTCAGATAGTTATATACTATCCCTCTGTAAGAGTTAGACATTGAGAAAGGCTTGTTTATTATAATTATGGATTGATTTAGGTTTCTGTGGTATAATTATGAATTTACATAGGCTTTTTCACAGGCACTTTTTAATAGTACTACTTCATGCCTCAAAAGTACCTGTCTGAACTTAAACCCAACAGTGCCCTATCTCTACTGATATATTTATTTTTTATTCAAATTTCAGCACAAAAATGCAAGGAGAACAGAACGTTTCCTTTGAAATTGTCCTAGACATGAATAATGAGGAAATAATTGAACCGATTGACTTGGAATTCATGGATGAATCACGAGACCATGAACTTCTACAATGTGTAGAATCTGTGGATTATTTACTTCATTATGATGACGGTCAAATGTGGGAAGTTATGTTCACTCAACAAGAGGACATATCGGACAGTCAAATGTTAGACGTTCTATTACATTTTGAAAAAGAATCAGAAAAATAAAATTATATTTAATATTAAAAAATTGTTTGAGTCTTTAATCATTTTTATATGTAAACCTAGTACCAAATTGATTATAATGTAAAGTGAGACTTATAGTATACTGTGCACAATTCCAAAAATACATTTATATTTAATAATCATTAATACTGCTACTTAAATAAAAAATAACAACAAAAAGAACAATCAATAAACATACAATATTTCAAAATATCATAGTCTATCATTCTTTTTTCCTTATAGTACGCTCCCCGGACCGCTTCCCGGTGCGCGTACCGGGCGCTCCCCACGCAAAAAAACCAAATTTTTAAAAAAAAAAATTTTTGCCCCGCGGGGCCCTTTTAAAGCCTCCACATCAAACCTAGGGGGTCAGGGAGGATCTACTATGCCCCCTTATGGTCATTTCCCCCTTTGTTTTGGCCTCCTCTTGTCTCTCGATCCTACCGAGAGACAAGATGGCGGCCGCTCCGGACTGTTTAGAATGTTGACAGACACCGGAGAGCCAATCAGCTTCGCTTCGCGAAGTCACGTTACGCGTCAAGTACGCGAACCGGGGCGCTGCCCGGAGCGCGCTTACAGATATATATATTTTTTTGAACGTTAATTTCTCAAAATCCACTGGAGCACATATCTTGAGACCTAGCAAAGGCACATCGGGCTAACAGTCCCTACAATTTTGCCAAGTTTCGTGCAAATCCATTCAGCCGTTCGGGCTAAAAGTGAGGCCAACCGCCCTATGGAAATTAACATGGGAAAAACGCGTTTTGGGACCCCCCTTTTTTCTCGGACCCCCCTTGACGAACCCCCCCAAATTTTCAGGAGCTGCTCAGAAACAAAATGTTCCATTTTCCTGAAAATTTCAGCCAATTCCGTCCACAAACGCCAAAGTTATTAGACATAGAATTTTCAAAAATCCCATAGAGAAAAAATCCTAACTATATATACCTACTGGTGACCGCCAGTAGGTAATATATATATATATATATATATATATATATTACCTACTGGCGGTCGCCAGTAGGTATATATAGTTAGGATTGATTTTCATAGGGAAATCGCAACATTCTATTTGGAATAACTTTGGCGCCGGTTGAGGAATCAGCCTGAATTTTTCAGCAACTTTGCCTCGCGGCTCTCCGCTCCTTCCCTGAAAGTTTGGGGGGGGGGATTCGTCAAGCGGGGGCCGAGATAAAAGGGGGGTCCCAAAACGTGTTTTTCCCATGTTAATTTCCATAGGGCGGTCGGTCGCACTTTTAGCTCGAACGGCTGAATGGATTTTCACCAAACTTGACAAAATTGTAGGGACTGGTAGCCCGATGTGCCTTTGCTATGTCTCAAGATATGTGCTCCAGTGGATTTTGAGTAATTTAGGTTTAAAAAAAATTATATATTTGTAAGCGCGCCCCGGTACGCGCACCGGGGAGTGCTCCGGGCGTGCCACACGACTTGCGCACGAGAAGCTGATTGGTTCTCGGGTGTCTGTAAACATTCGAAACAGTCCGCAGCGGCCGCCATCTTGTGTCTCGGTAGGATCGAGACACAAGAGGTGGTAAAAACAAAAGGGAAAATAATGAAAAGAGGCAGGGTAGACCCCCCCTGGCCTCCTAGGTTTGATGTGGGGGCCATAAAAGAATCCCTTGGGTAAAAAATATGTGAATGTGAAAAATAGTGAAAATAATAGTGTAAAATATTCATTTTGAGTGATTACAGGTAGGGTAGCTCTGAAAAGAGCTTTTGGGTTCTGTGGCTGTTTTATGTACCTACAAGTACTTCCCACACAACCCCACACCCACACACTCCCCACACATACCTCACACATGCACACCTCCACTTACACCCAAACACCCCACAGCCCTACACCGACACCTTACACATCCACACCCACAACCACACATCCCACACACCCAGACACACACCTCACCCCCCAACACACACACACACACGCACACACAGATACGTCACAGACACACCCCACACATCCCACACACACACCTCCCCTTCACACACACACACACACCCACACCTCACAGACACACCCACACATCCCACATATACACACATATCTTACACACATACCCCCCACATCCACACTCCCCCACACACACCTCACACACTCACACCTCCACCTACACTCAAACACCCCACACACTCACACCCACATCTTACACACCCACACCCCCACCAACACCCACATACCCCACACACCTACACACACCTATACACCCACATACCTTAGTCTGTCAGGAAAACATAAAGAACAAGGAGGCAGGAGATGAAAAAGAGATGAAAAAGAATAATGTCTGGAATAATTTTTAATTATTAAATATAAATTTATTGCTCTGATTTTTCAAAATTTAATAACACTTCCAACATTATCTCGTCGGGAATGTCCTCATTTGGATTACATGATTCCATTTCTTCCACATATTTCAGAAACTCTTCATCAAGAGACTGATCGAAAAAATCTGAATTGTTAATCTCTTCCTCTGGGTTGTCCTGAAGATCAAGTTCGAATGAAATATTACATTTATTTTGATCTCCTTCCATTATGTTGCTGTAAATTGCATAAAAAATAAATATATCAGTAGAGATAGGGCACTGTTAGGTTTAAGTTCAGACAGGTAGTTTTGATTTTTTAACAGTGAAGTTATCTTTGGGCAGTGTATGGTATCAGGCTGGAAGTAGAAATATAAAAAAGTGTATGTGATGAAACCTAAGTAAATTCATAATTATACAAGACAAGCCTAACTCCATCCATAATTATAACAGAGAAGCCTATCTCAATCTATAACTATTACAGAGGGATAGTATATAACTATCAGAAAATGTTTTCCAAATTAACTTAAAGTGCACAATATAATTCAGTTTTCCAAAAAACATCTTACCTTTGAAAAAGCAATTGAAGTTATTAGTGAAAATCCTTTTGAATTGTACACCAGGTAGTAGTAGTCAAAATGGCGGTGTTTCCCTCTCTTTCTTTATATATATTCAGGTACATAACCAATCAAATGTCAGGTAAAAAAAGTAGAAAATGAAAGTAACATTTTAATTGGCTGTCAATTCTAACACTTCAGATGTGTTTTTGTGAAGTAATTTACCTCAGGATATTTAGACAGTGCTACAGCTCAAATGGCTCAATGGAATTCCATTGAATTTGGGAAAATGGTAGGGATTGCTATGTAGTATGAGCTATTCTATATTTGGTGAAAGTGTCTCCAGTGGTTTTTATGTAAATTAATTTTTAACATTTTTTGGGAGCGCTTACCGGTTGAGCGCCCCGGTACGCGTACCGGTAAGTGCAACGGGAGTCCTCCATTTTGTGTTTCGGTAGATTTGAGTCAGAAAATGGCGGACAAATAACGTTGGGAATGGGTATAAGGGGGCACGGTAGGTACTCCCTGACACTCTAGGTTTTCTGAGGGGGTCTTAGGAGGCCCATATAGGCCAAAAAAAAATATATTTTTTTAAATTTTCACGGGGGGAGCGCCCGGTACGCGCACCGGGAAGCGTACCGGGGAGCGTACTTTGGTGAAAAATAGTGAAAAAAGTTAGAAAAAGATAATCATTTGGAGTGATCAGAGATAGGGTAGCCCTAAAAAGGGCTTTTGAGTTCTGTGGCTGATTTAGGTACCTACAAGTAGGTACCAATGCACAGTCTTAAATTCAGGAGGAATATTCTATTCCCCTCATCAGAGAAGTGCACACCATCTCCCCTGTAGATATCTTGCATGTTGTAACGCAAGTTATTATTGTATATTGAACCCATTCCATAGTCTCTCATGTAAGCAGAAACAGATTTATTCACATGTTTCCGTGCTTTCTCAAATTGTGGACAAAATTGATTGGACCACTTCCATTTCTGCCTTTGGCATATATTGGAATATACCAAGGCAGTTTGAGGAAAAAGTGCCATCAATTGATCAAAGGTGTCCTTTATAAGCATTTCCAGACCTACCCCAGTCAAAGTGCCCAAGTCATTTCCTCCACAGTGCACAATTAACAGGTCAGGGTGTGGCAAATGCAAAAAGGTTTTCACCAATGGTATCAATTGGTGACATTTCAATCCTCTGTGGCCAATCCATTTAATCTTCAGATTGGGTAAGTCAAGGTTGTGGAAATTTCTGGTAGCTGCATACCTTTGAGCCCAGTGGATATAGCTATGTCCAATAATCCAGACAGAATACATGGTGAGAGGAGATTCTGATGCAGTCAGATGAAGTATGGAAAAGAAATGGCAGTTGGAACAATAGGAGTTTGCAAAAAAAAGAACTGTGGAGTTTCAGTGCTATTGAATCACAAGCAATGATTGGTAGAATGAGATAGTTGAAAACTGAAAGTTAGGGTGCATGGTTGTGTTCTGTGTAAGAAGTAATTTGAATGGTTAAAAAAAAGTCATTTAAAGAAACATTGCACCAGATAAGCTGGTGTATTCGCAGGTCAAACATCCTTGCTGAGGTGATTTGCAACATTGTAATATAAACTTTTAACCCTGGAAGCTCAGTGAGGAGGGAGTTGCTATGGTAACAGGTAGAAAGGGCTGAGGGGAGGAAGGGTGTTGGTTTGAAAATACAGAGGGAAGAGTTTTGATTGGTTACCATGAGGAATATGTATGTAGAATTAGAGGTTCTCTGTGCCATTAAGGTTTGCAGTGCCTGGAGAACATACCTTTTGCTCTGCTAAAGAAATATTGGTGTGTGTATCTGACACTGTTGTAAATCTCCTAAAGCATTTGTAAAGGTGAGTTATGATTCATTTAATATACATAGAGACTTGTATACTCTATGGAGAAGATTTGGAAGGAAATTGTGGTCTTTACATGTTGCTTTGTGTCATGCTTTTTGATAATGCTTGGTAAAAAGTTTTTACTGCATAGAGTAATTGTATTTTGTAAAATTGTGAATTTTTAGTCGTGACATGGAATGCTTCTACGTAGGACCTGTGCTGTGTTTTGTAAATGTGATGTAAAAAACGATTTTGGGGGAAAAAATAGTTTTTACATTTTTTAAAAGGAATAAAGAATGTGTGCATGTTTAATAGAAATACATTTGACTCTTTACAATGATGTTACCTGTGTTAACTCAGTGTAGGAAGCATATTGAGTTTGTTTGCATAGAGGAATTGTATTTTGTAAAATTGTGAAGCTTCATGTGCAAGATTTTGCCTCAGTATTATCCCTGCTGTGAGGCAGATGGTTGTTAATATGATCTGTGCTGTGTTTCCTAAATGTGATGTCAAAAACGATTTTGGGGAAAATAAATGGATTCTACATATTTGAGTATATTGTGGTGCAAAGGTTTAAAAAATTACGCATACATGTGTCACTTTTTAAATATGGGGAAAAAAGGTACATGTTTGGGCTTTCCGGGGGAGCCTAGGTGGTGAGGATTGTATCTAAGTGTGCAGTGGACTAGGCTTCATGAAGCATAAAAATAGTTTTTTACATTTTTTAAAAGGAATAAAGAATGTGTGCATGTTTAATAGAAATACATTTGACTCTTTACAATGATGTTAGCTGTGTTAACTCAGTGTAGGAAGCATATTGAGTTTGTTTGCATAGAGGAATTGTATTTTGTAAAATTGTGAAGCTTCATGTGCAAGATTTTGCCTCAGTCTTATCCCTGCTGTGAGGCAGATGGTTGTAAATATGATCTGTGCTGTGTTTCCTAAATGTGATGTCAAAAACGATTTTGGGGAAAATAAATGGATTTTAAATTTTTGAGTATAATGTGGCGCAAAGGTTTAAAAAATGACGCATACATGCATCACTTTTTAAATATGGTGAAAAAAGGTACATGTTTGGGCTTTCCTGGGGAGCCTAGGTGGTGAGGATTGTATCTAAGTGTGCAGTGGACTAGGCTTCATGAAGCATATCCCTGTCTGCATTCTTAGACACAGGTGTCAATTTGACTCTTTACAATGATGTTAGCTGTGTTTTAAAACAGTGTAGAAAGCATATTGAGTTTGTTTGCATAGAGGAATTGTATTTTGTAAAATTGTGAAGCTTCATGTGAAAGCGTTAATTGTATTTTGTAAAATTGTGAATTTTTAGTCGTGACATGGAATGCTTCTACATAGGACCTGTGCTGTGTTTTGTAAATGTGATGTAAAAAACGATTTTGGGGAAAATAAATAGTTTTTACATTTTTTAAAAGGAATAAAGAATGTGTGCATGTTTAATAGAAATACATTTGACTGTTTACAATGATGTTACATGTGTTAACTCAGTGTAGGAAGCATATTGAGTTTGTTTGCATAGAGGAATTGTATTTTGTAAAATTGTGAAGCTTCATGTGCAAGATTTTGCCTCAGTCTTATCCCTGATGTGAGGCAGATGGTTGTAAATATGATCTGTGCTGTGTTTCCTAAATGTGATGTCAAAAACGATTTTGGGGAAAATAAATGGATTTTACATTTTTGAGTATAATGTGGTGCAAAGGTTTAAAAAAGTACGCATACATGCGTCACTTTTTAAATATGGGGAAAAAAGGTACATGTGTGGGCTTTCCTGGTAAGCCTAGGTGGTTAGGATTGTATCTAAGTGTGCAGTGGACTAGGCTTCATGAAGCATATCCCTGTCTGTATTCTTAGACATAGGTGTCAATTTGACTCTTTACAATGATGTTAGCTGTGTTTTAAAACAGTGTAGGAAGCATATTGAGTTTGTTTGCATAGAGGAATTGTATTTTGTAAAATTGTGAAGCTCCATGAGAAAGCGTTTGCCTCACTCTTATTCCTGTTGTGAGGCAGGTGCAAGATTTTGCCTCAGTCTTATCCCTGTTGTGAGGCAGATGATTGTAAATAGGATCTGTGATGTGTTTCCTAAATGTAATGTCAAAAACGATTTTGGGGAAACTAAATGGTTTTTACATTTTTGAGTATAATGTGGCACAGAGGTTTAAAAAGTGACGCATCTACCTACATGCGTCACATTTTAAATATGAGGCAAAAAAGGTACTTTTTTGGGCTTTCCTGGGGAGCATAGGTGTTGAGGCTTATGTCTAAGAGTGCAGTGGATTAGGCTTCATGAAGCCTATCTCTGCTGCATTCTTAGACACAGGTGTTTTGAGGCAAAATCTTGCACTTGTCTCACAACAGGAATAAGACTGAGGCAAACGCTTTCTCATGGAGCTTCACAATTTTACAAAATACAATTCCTCTATGTAAACAAACTCAATATGCTTCCTACACTGATTTAAAACACAGGTAACATCATTGTAAAGAGTCAAATTGACACCTGTCTCTAAGAATGCAGACAGGGATATGCTTCATGAAGCCTAGTCCACTGCACTCTTAGACACAAGCTTCACCAACTACGCTCCCCAGGAAAACCCAAACAAGTACCTTTTTAGTCCATATTTAAAAATTGATGCATGTAGGTAGATGCGTCACTTTTTAAACCTCTGCACCACATTATAATCAAAAATGTAAAAACCAATCATTTTCTCCAAAATCGTTTTTGACATCACATTTAGGAAACACAGCACAGATCCTATTTACAATCATCTGCCTCACAGCAGGGATAAGACTGAGGCAAAATCTTGCACCTGCCTCACAACAGGAATAAGACTGAGGCAAACGCTTTCTCATGGAGCTTCACAATTTTATAAAATACAATTCTATATAACTATATAACTCAATATTTTCTTGGGAAGCATAGGTGGTGAAGCCTGTGTATAAGAGTGCAGTGGAGTTAGACATAGGTCTGATCTTCTTTGTAGTTGTGGACAGAGCTGTCTTCCACTATATTTTTGAATACAGGCCTCACCTTTTGTGCACCACTGGAGAATCCTCACCTGATCTGAAACCCTGTATTGATCGTTTGCTTTTTGTCATTGCTTTGTTGTTTGGTAATAGTGGTCTATAATGTGCTACTGTTTTTCTTTAACACAGATTGAAATCGTTATTTGAAGAAAAAGCAAAGATGCCCACAAAGGAAAGGACAAAGAAACAACGTAACCGGGAAAAATCAAAAACAGCAACGGAATTACAGCATTCTTCCACAACAGATACTTCAAAAAACAGGAACAAAGCTCCTGGTAAGACAACTAAGTCTTTTTTACGCAACATATGTACATCCAGAAAAAATGATGGACACCATGTAGAAAAAGAAAATGAGAGAGTAAAATTGAAAAGGAAGGAGAGAACTTCAAAGAATCCTAAAACTGGAGCAGGAGAGAATAATATGTATAGGAATAGAAGGCAGAATCAGTTTAGAGACATTCGTAGATGAATGTTTCGCAATAGAGTGGTTTTAAATTTGTTAAAAAATATTAAAAAAGGTAAACAGAGAGCTGCTTTTTATAAGAAAAAAAAAAGTGTAGAGAAGATTGTTGATCAGGCTTTTGTAGTTAAGAAAAAATTATTTATTTTAATAATCAATAGAATTAGGACACTTAACAAGACAATTGATGTTTTCAAATCAAACAGTAGATGGAAAAGAGTAATTAATCGGACTAATTTTTGTAAAGTTTTTTCTGGAGAATGGATGCACAGTTCAAGTTGTGAGCCATTTTTTAATGAGGAGAGTTACTTTCAGGAGAATGATTTAGTGCATGCAGTTGACACCAGTGGTCGAGCGTATGAAGTGAAAGACAGTTGTCCGATTGAAAAAGAGAAACTTGTGCCTAGAGAACCAGAAGAGGTGTTATCTGATGGAGTTTTAGGGAGACGTACTAAGGGTCCAGTGTACACTTGGAAGTGTAGTAGTATTTGTAGTGTGCGACAGGAATCAATTGATTTGTTTTGTAATTTCTTACGTACATATAGTAAAAAAAGTATAAAGCAGAAAGTGAAGTTGTTGCAAGACTTAGATCCTTGCAGAGTGAGAGGAATCACAGGTTTGCAAGGCCATTCACTGGCTTGTCTTTCTAGAAAAGTCTGTCAGAGTGTTTTTCATCATTTTAGGATGTTAGCAGTGCATCATACCAAAATGAGGAAATTAGTGAGAATGTTGTATTATGCAAAAAGTCCAGCACTTAAGCTTAAACAATTAAACAGTGCTCTTTTGCATGGAACAGAATTAGATGTGAAGAAGATTTATGAAGAAATTGAGATTTGTTATTTTCGTGAGCAAGAGGACAGTGTAGAAATTGAGACAGCAATTCAAGGTAATGTGGAAGACAATGTACAGATTTTAAATACAGAAAAGTTTGAGAAGGAAATTACCAGGTTTAAGGTGAAATCAAGTGAAAGGCCGAATTTTACTTGTGTGTGTTGTCGACGGACTCATTATAAGATTCAGACTAGGTTAGTTGATTTATATGCAAAAAGTGAAAAGATGGATAATTATGAGTGGAAAGATTTAGCAACTTATTTGTGGGTGGAGAATTCTTTTGATTTGAGTTCTGATCAGCGTATTTGTAAATATTGTTATGACAAATTAAATCAAAACAGAATGCCTGCTAGAGCTGTTCATAATAATCTGGAGTTGATAGACATTCCCCGTGAATTGATGGATTTAAATACATATGAGTCTATTTTGATTCAATGTGTCCATCCTTTTCAGGTAATTGTTCGCATGGAGCCTAAGATAGGGAAATTGCCTCTTACAGATTTGCAGAGAGGATTAAAGGGAAGAGTTGTTTATTTGCCCCTAGATTTGAAAAAAATATTGATACAATTGGTATAGAAAAAGTAGAAGAGGAACCTTTAGTTATTCTAGTTAATGGGGTTCCAACAAAGAATAAAAAAATCTGGCAAGATTTAGTGGATGTTAGGAAAGTCAAAAAGGCAACATTGTATTTAATCAAAAACAATGAGTACTACAAAGATGTATGTGTTGCAGCAGAGGAAACAGCTACAGATGAAGACAGTGATTGTTCAGGCGGCCAAATTGAAAAAGTTGATGTGTCTAGAAGTGAAGAAATATATGAACATTATACTGTTCATCCTTTGCATTCCAAAGAAGTAATGGGGAATGCAATTGAATTGTTTCAAATGAAAACAGCAAAAGGAAGTCCCATTAGTGTATGGGAAGAAAGTTTGGAAGCTCGTTGTTTTCCACAGCTATTTCCAACAGGTCGAGGTGGACGATATGACGATCGACCACTTCAAATTCCTGCATCTGAATATCGAACTGTAAGATTATATGCTGAAGATGCAAGGTTTCGTCAATGCATTCCCTATTTGTTTCATCTACTGTATGAAAGTGACTTGTCTGGGCTTTCTTATGCAGTAAACCATATTCTGAAAAGTGGAGCCCATCTACAAAATGTTTTGGCGAGGGACTTTATGGAGAAAGTGAATCTGCAAGATAATATTTTAGAATCTCATCTAATCAATCTCATGGCATGTCAGCGTGGTACAAATGAGTATTGGTACCATCGCCATGGGGAGTTGAAATGTATGCTAAGAAACTTAGGAACTCCTACATGGTTCCTCACTCTTAGCTGTGCCGAGTATGCATGGGAGGACTTACTTCAATTTCTACGAGAGGCCAATGCTAATATACAAAATATAGAATTCAAAACACCTGGAGAACTGTGTTCTTTGGATCCAGTCAATGTATGCAGATATTTTAATCATAGATTTGAAGCTATGATGTCTTTTATTACCAACAAAAAAAATCCTCCCCTTGGAGAGGTTTTGGATTTCTTTTGGAGAAAGGAGTATCAAGCGAGAGGTGCTCCTCACATACATATGTTGTTGTGGATTAAAGATGCACCCAAATTTGGAACAGATTCGGATGAGACAGTGATGAGTTTCATTGAAGAGTATTCAACATGTGCTGTTCCGAAAACTACGGAAGAAAACAGTTTAAGGCAACAAGTTTTACGCTTTCAATCCCATCGTTGTGGAAAGTACTGTCATCGAAAATTCAGAAACAAGGACAAGTTCTATACAAAATGTCGTTTCAGCTTTCCACGACCAGTGATTTCTAAAGGAAGAGTAAATAATTTGATGTCTTCTCTGCGACATACTGTGACGAGGAAATCACCAAAAAATACATACAATTTAAAAAGAGACGAAGAGTCCAAGTACATCAACGACTAAAACCCAGTGATTTTGTCCATGTGGAATGCCAACATGGATATTCAATTTGTTGCTGACAACTCTATTGCTGTGGCTTGATATGTGACGTCTTACATCACAAACAAAGAAAAGACAGAACTGAAGGAAATGTGGGAGGACATTTCACATGAAAAGAGTCTAAGCAAGAAATTATACAGTTACAGTCTGAAGATGTTGTCGCACCGAGAAATTGGAGCGTATGAATGTTCTGATCAATTGTCGTCAGCAAGTCTCTATGCCAAATCTAGAACCATCATTTGGGTGAGTCTAGGTCTTGCTGCAACACGAAATCGAGTTTTGAAATCTGTACAAGAGATAGAGTATTTGGCGGAGAAAGAACCAGAAAGTACAGATATTTTGAAGACAAACATGTTGGATACATACTATCCAAATAGAAGTCATCACCTTGAGAACGCTTGTCTCTATGAAGTTCTGCAGAGATATATTTATAAGAGGAACATCAGAGAAGATATCAATGATGGAATATATAGAGTCATTGGATGTGAAGGATGTCTAGTGAAACGGAAAAAAGGTCATTTGATTAATCATCGCAAATTGAGTTGTGATAATCCAGATAAAAGAGAATTTTATTATTTGGCTCTTTTGCAACTGTTTAAACCATGGCGTGAAGAAGAGGAACTTCTTGGAGATTTTCTCTGTTATGAAAACTCCTTTAATGCAACGAAGGATACCATAGAATGTCCTGTTTTTCCAAATTATCTGCAAATGTTGAATGAAGAAATAGAGCAAGAAGCCACAATTGCTGCAGAGATTGCGAGAGACAGTTCTCAAGGCAGTCAGAGTTCTGCTTCATTGAGTCAGGATCCACTAGGAGGACCAATTATCCAAAATGAAGCTGCTACTGCCATGGATGAGGTGGAAAGAGCTATGGAACAAGGTCAAGATGATGAAGTTAACTTAGAAGATTTGGTGAAACAACTAAACCTTGAGCAAAAACAGATATATGACGAAGTCACAGAACAGATTGAACATGGATTCAGTCATGAGAAAAAAGAGTGCTCATGTACATCATTTAAGCTTGTCCAACTGTACGTGAGTGGAGAAGCGGGAACTGGAAAAAGTTTTCTGATTAAAGCCATTGCAACTTATCTGCAGAAAAGGACTGAATCACCGCTGTCTTGTGTTGTTACTGCTCCAACTGGGCTGGCAGCACATAACATTAAAGGGATTACTTTACATCGTTTACTGATGCTGCCAGTGGAGCATGATACCAAATTGGAGTATCACAAGCTATCAGGAGATGCGTGTTCCGAAGTTTCGAGAGTCCTGAAGAAAATGAAACTTCTTATCATTGATGAAGTAAGCATGGTGTCAAATATCATGCTTGCTTTTGTGCATTTGAGAATGCAAGAAATTCTTAGAACAGACTATGATGTCTTATTTGGTGGGAAACATATTATTGTTTTTGGAGATCTTCTGCAGTTGACTCCAGTGAAAGGACAACCTGTGTTCAAAATGCTCACACATGAAGATACCAGGAAGTGCTTAGGGAGCCTTGGAAACATTAATATATGGTTAAACTTTAAATATGCAGAAGTGCTTCAAAATATGCGGCAGGCAAATGATGAAGATTATAAAAATATTCTACAAGATGTAAGGATTGGAAAAGTAAGTCAGCAAGGGAAAGAAGCTTTACATGCACGATTAATTTCAAATTTGTACCCAAATGAAAACATTCTTCCAGAGAACATATTTAAGAAAATTAACGAGAAGAAATCTGGCATATGTTTGTTGCCAACTCTGAAAGAAGGTTCCATGTTCAACAACAAAATGTTACAGTTAGAAAATGAAGAGATAGTGAAACTGGAAGCTATTGATAAAATAGAGCATATGGGAGCAACAATTATTTTGTCTGAAAATTTGAAATCAAAATTGGATTCATTAGAGAAGACTATATCTAAAACTGCTGGTTTTGAAAAGACTCTGAATGTGTGTTTGAATTGTCGTGTCATTTTAAGAAGGAATTTAAATGTTGAAAGAGGTCTAGTAAATGGAGCAATGGGTTATGTTGTTGGTTTTGTGAATTACAAAAATAGAGATGGAATTGAAATTTTAAAAATTAAATTTGATGACATTGATGAAATAGAACAAATTTGTCGTTGTTCAGCTAGATTTTTGCTCGTGAAAGACTTATATGTTCGCCGAAAACAGTTTCCTATTTGTTTGGCATATGCGGTGACAATTCATAAGTCTCAAGTTTTAAGTGTAGATAGCGCTTTGGTGAACATTGGAAGTTCTGTGTTTAAAGAGGGAATGGCATATGTGGCATTATCACGAGTCAGAACTTATCAGGATTGTACTTGATTGAGTGTGATGAAACAAAGATTTGTGCAGATTTAGATTGTGTAAAAGAATACAATAGGTTAGGAAGAGAGTATGCTCCACATTTGCCTCAATATCCTCTGATTGAAAAACGTGTGGTAGGCTGAAAAAGAAGAAAAGAGAGATTGCAGTGAGGTATCAGCAAAAAGGCATAAAGTAGATAAAAGTGTAATTGTAAAGAGAAACAAAAAGGATTCTGTTGAAGATGTTGTTGGATTTCAGTTTGAAAACAGTTCTGGTGTCAACTGCTATGCTAATGTAGTAGTTAATGTTGTTTTTTCCTTCAAAATTTACAAAGACAGATTGTTGAAAATCGGGAACAAACATTGTGCTGTTTATTGAATTCTGTGTTAGACAAATGTAGTAGTGATAGAGCAAAAATAGAAAGTGTTTCACAAATTAGAAATCTTCTAGATATATGTTCAGGTCAAAATCAATTTTCACAGAATATTCAGCAGGATTGTCAGGAATTTTTAATATATATGTTTGATGTATTACAAGATGAAGGAGTAGATATAAAAAATCTATTTGGCCTTTCTTATCAATGGCAACATGACTGTGATAACTGTGCTTCATCAAGTACTACTAGAATAGACTCTGAAAGATTTATATATTTAACTTTACTAGACTGCAAATCAGTGTCTTTCAATAATCTAGTTAAAGCAGCGGATCACAATATGGTGTGTACCCAATGTAAGTCTGCAATGCTGTCCACATTATTTCTACAAAATTATGGTCACTATGTTATTTTAATGTTCCAACGATGTAGACCTGATGGAACTAAATTGACAACTTCTATTAAAAATTGTGTGGCTTCTCAGTTATCGATATCAGGAAGAACCTTTGCAACTGTAGCTATTATTTTTCATGATGGTCCTTCTACAACATCAGGGCATTGCACATGCTATTTAAAAACTTCTAAAGGTTGGACCCAATGTAACGACAATCATTTGACTTTCAAACAATGTTTGCCTTTTGGCTTTATAAATTCATATCTAGTGTTTTTACAGCCAAAATTTAGGTAAGGTAATTGGCCTATGAAGACGGGAGGAGTACTCATATATACTCATACATCTGACACTATTTGGCCAAATGGAAAGGTGCAAGAATGAGTAAAGAGTCATGACTGAAAAAAAGGAGTATATTAAAATTTTGAAAATATTTCAGATGTTCTTGGAGCTTATCTTGTAAAAAGTCGATGAAATGGATTTCTAAGTGAACAGCAAAATACTATGCAACGAGAAAAGGACCTCCATGATATACTATTTGGCCTCAAGGAAAAGTAAGTCAATCAAAGATTAGCGTACATTTGTCATTTGTCAGTATGTAAGTTTTTTTTTAAAACACAATCTTTTAGATTGTGTTTTTTTTTCCCGCTGTCATATGATGAGTAATTTGAACTCACTACTTTAAGTGAAATTCAATATATTCTGAGAACAGCAAAAATAAACTATGTAACATGTTGTAGAAGTTATTCTATACTTTGGATTGTGTAAATTAAATTGTATTCCCATTCTCTGACACTTACTTTCATTTTTTCATCTTCTTTTAGCTCTTTTTACTCACTTATAATGTCTTTCTCTCACTCTCTGTAATCCCCGTTCCCTTACTCCACTTCTTTGACAACCCCTCATTTTCATTTCAACTGTGTGTATCCCGTCTCTCCCTTGCATAACTTTTCAGCTTTCAGTCTTTCTGCTTTTCTTCTCTTTTCCGTATTTTCCTCCTTTGCTCTTTTAGTAATTCCTGTTTACTCACTCAGCAGTATTATTGCACTCTATCACTATAAATCACCCACTCTCCTTAGCTTATCTTTGTTTGCTCTTTACTTTTGACCTCTTCTCTCTGTTTTTCGTTCACTACTTCTATGTCCTCAGTGCCTCACTCTACTTGTGTTATTTTCACTTGTGTTTATCTACCTTCTATCACTTCTTTTACAACAACTTCACTGCTCCTCTCTCATCGTTCTTCATCCCATTTCTTTTACTCTGGTTCCGTTACTATCCATCATTTCCTTTCTTTCAATGTGCTTCTCTTTACTTTCATCACCAAATTATTTTCTCTCAGTGCCACTGTTTTAGCCGTCTTCTCCTCTCTTTCCTTTTTTTTGCAGACTTACCTTTTTTCTTTTCCCACTCATTGTACTCCACCTCACTCAGTTTTTCTCTTAGTGTGTCTACGTTATAACTTCCTCAGTCCATTTCCTTCAATTGTTGTATATTATTCTGTCTCCCTTCATCCTTTCACTGTATGACTGTTCTTCTCTTACTCTCAGTTATCTTTTATTCCTCATTCTTCTAAATGCATCCTTAATTAGACTGTTTTCTGTCTCAGTCATTATCTTTTTACTTACTTCTGTTTCCTGATTTAGTTTTGCTAACTCACATTGTTTTAGTATCTTTCTTACCTTCAGTGCATTTCTCTGTACATCTCTCTCTTTTTCTTAGTGAATCTATATGCCTTACTCTTTGTAATTTGCTCTCCTTCTATTTCTTTTTCCCTCTTTTTGTCCTTCTACCTTAGTTTATTTCCCTTTCTGTGTTCTTCACTCTCACTTTATTTCTAAATAGAGTGTTATGATGTTTTTAGCTCTTCATTTGTATCTTTTAATTTAAAATACATATTTTACTAATTATAACTTATTTTTTCTTCTCTCTTTCACAGATACCAACTGTAGTAAAAAAAATTAAAGTTACATTTATTATATGGTAAGTATGACTAAAAAAATGTAGTTTGTTATCACCCTTTGCTTTAAGGTCACTAACATTTTCTCAATCTACCTCACTCCTGTGTTTTTACTCTGCTTCTTTCACTTATTCGTATTCTCCATGTTTACTCCCCTTTCCCTATTTACCCTCTCATATTCAACTTCTTTTGATCCCTATTCTTTACTTCACTTACCCTCTGTTCTCTTCCTTTGCTTCTTCACTCATTCTCTTTTTCTTAATTATTTACCTTACTCCTACACATATAGCTCATCCCCCTCCCAACACATGCACACACCTGTAACATACACCCACCACACACCACACACACACCTCATACACACAAAAAACCTCCCACACACACTCTTCAAAAACACACACACATTACATACACACACATACATCGAACACATATACACCCCACACTCATACACTTTTCATACATATTTCACACACCCTCATTTCTACGCACACCAAAACAGTCCACACAACCACACCCACAGACACACCTTACACACCCAAACTCCTACCTACACCCACTGACTCCCTGTAAGTCACACACATTGCATTACTTAACTTTTTTTGCTGTTTTACTCAAGCCCATTCAGGTACTGTTTCCTTTACTCTCTATGTCCACTCTCTATGTCACTCACCATGTGTTATCCTAATTCAATATTTCTCCCTCTTTCACCCCTCTTTACTTATACTATGGGTAGTGCACCGGGGAGCGTAACAAGGGGAAAACCAAGAGAAACAGTAAAATATTATTTTAGAGTGCTTTGAGGTGGGGTCGATGTTGTGTTGTGTGGGTGATTTACTTACTGCACTCCTTCCACTCCTTTTCTCAGTCCCTCTGTTCTCACAGTTCCTCACTCCCGTTCACTCAGTCCGTCTCTCTTACTCTAATTGTCTCTGTCTCTTCACTCTTTCACTACTTGTTCATTATGTTTTCTCCCTGAAGTTAAAGCACACTACGTTATTTACATTTCTTTGCTGCTTCAATTATTCCCTTTCTGTTACTTCTTCTTTTCTTCTTTCAGTTTTTTCTCTCTGTCAATCCACATGTTTTAACTTTAGTCGATTTTATCCATCTTATTTCATCCCTCTTTAGTTATGGACACTACTTTTTTCTCTCTCTCACTCACCAGTGTTATTTAAATCTGGTTCCGTTATTACCTTTTATTTGTACATAATTTTTTCACTTTCCTTTTACTCTTTACAGCCACTCACATTCTTCATGTGCCTCTGCTTTAGTAATATTCTTCTCTCTTTCTTTGTTTCACAGCCTTATATTTTTTCATTTTCTCTCTTACACTTTCTTATATCTTTTACACTGTTTTACTATGTATTATACAGTACCTCTGTGTTGCTCTCTCTTGCTGTCTGTCTCTTAACATTACTCTCACTTTCGCTTTCTCTTATGCTCTCCTTCTCTTGTTTTCTTTATTTTATTTTTTTATTGCGCTAACGGGGCGCTCTCCGGTGCGCGCACCGGGAAGCGCACCTATGAGAAAAATGAAGTCAAGAGTGCTAAAAATGTTAGTAATTTTTTAGAAATGGGAGGTAGTTCTGAAAAGAACTTTTTTTATGTTTTTGTTGTTTTATATATTTTTTTTATTTTTCTGAACATTTTTTATTTTTTTGTATTTTTTGAACAATTTTATGTTTTTTTGTTTTTTTTTGGGGGGAACAACGAAAAACAGGCATTAGAAAGGGCTCAACAGGAGCAAAAAAAAATTGTTACTTCTTGGGCCGTTTTGAGCACTTGTGGTTTTCAAACGCTCTATTAATTAAAAAGATACTCATATTTCCATATGAAATTAGTTCACCACAATAAATGCACACTAGCTTCATGTGCACAAAATTCTGTTGAATGTTTGGGACCGTCTCCCTCGCCTCTGGTCCCAATAGAGTTACCTGTGACGATGTACTGGCCACAGGAGTTGGTAGGTTATCTTGGAGGTAACGCAGCTCAGCAGCGCTGTAATTGTTTGGATGCCACCTCTGCATGTGGCGGTGCATAGTATAGTTACCAAAACTATACTTTTTGTTTGTACCTCTAGACAAAACATCTTTACAAATGAGGCATGTCACATATCGGGCATTGACCTTTTTTTGGTCTCGAGGAAAAGAATAAAATTGCCATATAAAATGGTCTTTGTGGTGTGATTTGCGGGGCTGTTCAGGAAAGAACTGCCTCCGCTCTATGTCCTCTTCCTCTTCTTCTTCCTCTTCCTCTGGGTTTGGAAGGAACTGCGCAGGTGGTCCTTCCTTCCTAGGTGGTTGTGGTGGGGGTGGGGGTCCACCAGCTGCAGCTACTACAGATGCCATTATTTCAACAAGGAGAAACAGGTCTTTCTCTCACAAAGATGAAAGTCAGAGGGAGGAAAAAAGGAGGGGTTTTCATCATTTGGGAAAAAAATAGGTCTAAACCAATGAAAAGTGTTATTTACAGGTCACATGACCTATCCCGCTTACGTTACGTGTCCCGCTCCGCGCCCGAAGCGCTTCCGGGGTGCTGCGCTTCGCGCCTCGTTCGCGCTCCTGAGCACTTCCGAGTGCGCGAACGCGGCGCGTCATAAGACGCATTACGCGGCAACGCGATACGTTGCGCTTACGCGACGCGATGTTGATCTCGAACGCGGCAGTTGTGCAAACGGGACGTTTCCCGGTGCACGGACCGGGTCGCGGCATAAAATTGAGCTAACGGGAAGCTACCCGGTGCACGAACCGGTAGCGAAACTAAAAAAAAAAAATATATATATATATATAC
The DNA here is from genome assembly GCF_964261635.1 of Lissotriton helveticus. Taxonomy (NCBI): domain Eukaryota; kingdom Metazoa; phylum Chordata; class Amphibia; order Caudata; family Salamandridae; genus Lissotriton; species Lissotriton helveticus. The sequence continues at coordinate 947,863,449 of NC_136063.1, forward strand.
ATAAAAAAATTATATTAAATACATATAAAATATATTTTTCCTTTAAAAAAAGAATACATTTAACAGCTTTTAATATTTGCTATTAAAAAACCATTGAAATTCACTGAAAAAACCATAGGTTATAGACCATATATAGTTAGGAATTAGCATTTACAAAACCTTGAAAATTCACTGAAAAAAACATAGGTTATAGACTATATATAGTTAGGAATTAGCCATTTTAAAACCTTATTTTACTCACACAAAACCATTGAAATTCGCATATATAGTTAGTTGCACTAACTATATATTTCGCGCACCCGCTGTAGTGTAGTTCCTATTATCCCAATAGGCTCTGCGCATTGGAATAATACCTTCAATAGTATAGGCCTAGACCAGACGTTAACTAGGTCTACTACTGTCGATATTAGACTTAAAGTTTTGGGTTTGCCAGCTAGCTCAGAGTTCACTAGAAACTTTCTCGAATAGGCAAGGAGGAGTTGAACCTCCCTGGATAGACAAGAAGGGATTTAGTTTCTGACAACCATAGAACATGACAACTTTGCTCTCCCCTAATCAAGAGTGTATCTCGAGAGTCGTGTGAACAAAAGGCAATTTATTTTACTCAGTCAGTACGTGCATTCTTAGTCTCATCAGATTGTAGAGAAAAGGAAGAGACGGGCATGTTCAATAAAAGATGTTATTTATTGATCAGTCTCTTTTCTCATACAAGAGAAATGGATCGATATTATTGCAATACTTATGGTTAAGTAAAGTGCATACATTAAAAGCAGAAGTATAAAATAATACTGTAAAAACATTGATATGGTTTCTAAGCCATATGAAGGTTTTAAAATGAATAAAATGAATACATACACATATACATTTGACTAATCGTACTCAACTGGTGTTTCTAGCTACGCCTACCCCGTGTACCTGACCTAAGCCTAATACGTGGGCGGGAGTAGAAAGTTACAGTTTAAGTTAAGTTTGTTTTGCCAAGTGACTGACTAAAGAATTCTCTGCGAGGGGTTATTCAGTTCTGTACCTGGAATCTAGGATGGATGAGGGATGGTATCTCTCGTCTCTGGTCTCGATATTCCAGGCTGCCTGCGAGGGCTACCCGGAAGCACCGGTGCTGGATTTCTCTGCAGGAGAAAAACGGCTTCTCGTTCTCAGCGCGTCAGGAAGGCGGGGCTGCGCCAGCGGGGTCTGCTCTGCTCTGGGCTTCGGCAAGTCTGGCTGCTCCGATCTCGTCACCACCGCGTGTGTTTGCATAGGGCAATATCGGTAATATTTATACCTTTAAGGTGCCGAGATTGACGTAAGGATGGACATAGATACGTCAATAAAGATGTCATACGACCAGGTCGTTAGCACATTCTTTTGCTGAAGTTCTCGGTGAAATCAAAACAATGGCCGCAGGGTTTTTCCCAGGTCTGTCATAGGTTTGATTTGTTTTGAGAACTCCGTATGCCTTATCAGGGGCTGGAGGAATATCGCTTGTCTAATTAGATGGCAAGCGTTATGACCTAATCAGATAACACGTTCCTGTGCCGTAGTGTGGCTTTATCAGATAACGGTTCCTGCATCATGGGGGTTTTCTGCATCATGGGCTGGCTGCTAGTTAACTTGTTAGTTTGTTAACCAGAATAGGGTCAGGAATAGGGGGATCGATACAGAACCTATAGGAATACATCACACCCACTCCACGCTAACTATGGACATATTTACTAATCTATGCATAGTAAAACATACTATAGAGTATTGTGTATACCTTACCACCCCAAAATACATAAATGCATTTTGAATTTATCAAATATACGGAAAAATGCAGTCATATGTATAGTATGCACTCAAGCTGTAGAATAATGCTAAAGTAATCACGCATTTGTATACATTATTGCTATTTGGTATATGAGAATTTACACATGAAATGGCTCTTAATACAGAAGAAAAAGTTCGAGACCATTCCATCACAGAATAAAATAATTATGAACATACCAGCGGGCAGCTAATGTCTATAAAGTATCTAAAATTAGAAATTTTAGTTCTCTAGGAATAGTTCTTACTTTAAGCAGAAGATAAGTGTTCCGAATATGCAAAAATATTTTGGGGCTGCTGAAAAAATTGCTGTCCGTGAACTGGAGGGAAAATTGTTCATGTGACTTTATTATTAAAGTTGAAGGCCAAATTCAGGGAACGCCGTGTGCGAGCTTGCTCAAAAGTCTCTATTTCTGCTCTGGTGAGAACATCATATCATTTAGGCTTTCGAAAAAGTTGTCAACAGCTTCCTGGGAGAGTTCCACTAACTCGGAAATAGGTGTAACCATGCATTCGTGCGCATGATTGTCTCCATTGACGTTCTGATTTGGATTGCTGACAGAAGGTCGTACCTGATCGATGCTGCTTTCATCTTGAACTTCACTACCCCTTAATCGTAGTGGTGAAGCTTCCACGAATGCCGTCATCAGGATTGGTAGCCTTTGAGGGCAGCACAAAGCATGAGCCTTTGTTGGACTCAACAATGTTTCTGCATCCATTGGCGCATCCGATTGTAGCGTCAGATAGGTGTCTAACACGCATTCTTCTCCGCATAGCAGGCACCTTAATACAGGTAAAACACATCGTTGCCACATTGGTCGAAATGATAGAAACCAAGTCATGTTCAGGTCTCTAAGCGGGGATAGTCCCAGGATTTTTTATATCCGGTCCCGGTATCCAATGGCTAGGATTGTTTCTTCCCTTGTCGCAGGTGTTTTGTCTGTGACATGGTTTGCCATAACGAAATATAAGGACTAAGAATAGGATTCCTGCAATTAGTCCCAAAATGAGGGGAAGTCCGCAAAAAATCGAATGGACGAAATCTGGAAAAATACCCAGTATGGCTTTGAATGGTGTTAATGCCATCGAAAATACTGTCTTAAATACCTTTGAGACTCCACTGGTATCAGAAATATTTAAGATTTCATTCAGGATTTCTGCGAAATGTATGGGGGAATTAGTTGATAATAAAGAGTGTATCTCTGCAGTCGTCCTTGCGACTTGGAGATCATACGTTTCTTTTGATGACGTGAGCCTGGTCGGCGTCTGAAGAAGCACTGTTTTCATTCTGCTTAAAGTATCTATTCGAATAGAAGTAATTTTCAAGTTGGGCCATGCCCTTGCCTCCCTGTCTGGAAAGGAGCTGGGGAACAATGAGTGTCCACAGCACTTGACCTTCGCAGTCGTAGTTACGAGATAAGGAGTCCCGGGCATAAGACTACAACATCTGCGATCTACAATTAGAATGTAACTCCCATTATAGAGTCTTTGAAAGAATGGTTCTATCTCTGTTGCAGGTGCGCCTTGCTGGTGACATGAAAGGTTATTTGAGTTCCCTTCACAGGCTCCATGCAAACTAATTCCGTTACACAGAAGTGTACCGCTTAGTGACATTGCACAATTATTGCCACTAAGAAACACTTTCTGTCCTTTATTACTGACACATGCATGTGAATAGGGCAAGTTCCATGTTGTTTTAATGTACCCTTTTCCCAGCTTTTCGTACATGCCAGCCTGTATATATTTTTGGCAGTATTGAAACCTGAAGGTTGATATTGGAATATTAATTATCCCATGTATTATCCATTCACTGACAGGTCGTTCTGACATTGTCACTGGTAATCTTTCGAGTTTCTCAATGCTCAGGATTGTATAATCAGCACCCTTTTGTGCCATACTGATTTGTCTATCAGTAAGGTTAAAGATATGGAATAGTGACGTTGTGTTGATTAAACGCGAAGGCACATAGCCTGAATGCAGATTTTGTAACGTCCAGCCAAGCTGTACTATAGAGCGCAATTGGGACTGACCGTGTTGTAATAACAGTAAGTCTTGCGATAATATGTCGATTGCTGAAGACACAATGCTGTCCAAAGAAAAAATTCTGGAGGACAGAGTCATTAACCCATTGTCCACTATAGAAAGTGATTTTTCCAAATTAATACGGTCAATTTCCCGTATCCTTTCTGCTGTCTCAATTTGAGTAACCTTCCAGGCCTCGTTGTATGCTGCATATACAGAGGCTGCTATGAAACGCTTTTGACGCCGTTTGCGTGGTCCCATAGTGAAATCACGCAAGTCAGCACCATCAGTAAGTAAAGTTAGGTGTTGCCTAATTTCTGCCAGTGTGGAAGTTTGCGGCCATTGAAGGCATAATTTGCCCACACTGTAGGTGGTTATTATCCCTGGGTGATGTCTTTGGGGATATCTAGGGTCTGGCCTGGTCATTTTGAACCCCTGTGTTTTATTCAGGAATCTGTCTTGACAGTTATTAGTATCTGTGGGCCAGATCAACCACTGTTTCCAATCTGGATGTGTCCTGTTTTGGTTTAATACATAATTTACGTCTATCTCTTCATCCGTAGAGCTATTGCTGTTCATTGTTGGTTTTGGAATAGACGGTTTATTTAAGTCTTTGATTTTGGCTAAGCCAAGACAGGTAGTTTGTTGAACAGTGTCATTTAAAAATATACTTTGTTCTGGGATCATGCAGGCTCTAAACAAAGATTCTATACCCTGTACTTGCCATTCTTTTGTGCCCCAAACACTTTTCAATTCAACATTTTTGTCCCAATCATCAAAACCAAAAGTATTCATTTGTTCAAAGAATGAGTCTGAATATATCAATTTCGTGTTTGTTATCATGGTCTTTGTCCCTGTCTTATTTGACAATTTGAAATAAAATGTTTCAGCATTACTTGTGTTAAAACCTGAAAAGTATGAATATTTGTCATAAAAGGTTCTTGAGCTTCCTTTTGGAGGTGTTGCACAATGTTCCCATTGATTATAATTTAAAACATTTCTGGGTTGTGCAGATCTATGTAAAAAATGGTTACCATAGTGGTTGTAGCAATACATACTATCATAATTTGTAGAACCCTGCAAATAATCATGTTTGGTAAATTTAGCAGACATCACTAAGTCAGACATCATATTATTTATACTTTCGAAGTCCCAATCATCAGCAAATGAGCTTGGTTTTACAAAGTCACTCAATGAGATCTTAATTTGGTGTGGATATTTCAGGATTTCAACCGGACCATAGATTTCGTAGTCAGTGTTGTCCCATGCTACCCCACCCGGTATAGGATCGGCTGTGAAGTTGACTGAAGAAAGTTCTCTTTTCTCGACGTGTGAAGATGTGTGTGGTTTGAGGATCAAGTTGATTTTCTGACTTGCTGTGTCCATTTTAGCATATTTTCCCTCAATGAAGCGTCCCAATGTTAGTATCATGATGAGCCAAAGTATGAGGATAAATGCACCAAAACCCACCCAAAATTCGATCCATGGAGAAATCAGATATGTTTCTTTCAGTTGTTTCAAAAGTTCTTTAGCTTTATTTTTAAAGGTTTTTGTTGATGGCTGTGTTTTTGATTCACTGAAGCCTTCAGAGGAATCATCGAAGTTTATGAAGTAGCCGGATGCAGTTCTGTCAATTGTTCCAATTGCTTCAGGATTAATGTTCCTTGCATTATCATTTGGTACTTCATTGTAGATTGGTGTGTCTCTGCTAAATGTTTTTATTTGGGTTTTCAGAGTTCTAAGTTCCATTGCATTGTTGCATAGTCCTTGTTGTTCTTCTGTAGGCGTTTCGAATGTGATTAGCCTCTTTGTTAGGACCTCTGTACTGGTAGCAAACCTTGGTGTTCTGCTACTTATTGGGAATCCACTTGGCCTACTATTTGTTATCGGCCACATGATTGTGGTTTTACCAGGTCGATGGATACAACTCGGTTCTCCTTTTTACCAGCAAGTGGCGGTAGTACAACTGATCTTGTCCCGTTGATAGACAAGACAGGAACTGCTTTTCTGTAAGAAGGCCCAAATTCCTTCTTTACCGCGATCTTTTCTCTGACTAGATCCCCGACTTTTGGAATCCAGACAGGTCTTGCTGGGACAGGTGGTGGTTCTTCAGTGGTTGTTGGCTGCTGTTTCAACTTTATGTTGCTCAGGTCTTTTCTTGTTTCGTTTAAGTCCTGTAAAATAGCCAAACGGTCTTTGATATCAAAGCTTTTTTCCTTTACCACTGAAGTCTGACTGTCAAGGTCAGAGATTAACATCCTAGTTCCAAATAATAATTCGTACGGACTGAATCCCTTCAGAGAATTTCTTGGCAGGTTATTTAGACTACGTTGGACACTTATTAGATGTTTGACCCACCCAGCTCCCGAACCTAATACCTTTGCCGTTATAGATTGCTTTATGTCACGGTTTTTTCTTTCAACAATTCCGTTCCCCTCAGGGTGGAATGGACAAGAGTACCGCAATGTAACGCCCATGCTGACCATGGCCTCCTTATAAGCTCTAGAGCTAAAAGCAGGACCATGGTCCGAATGCAGCATGCCAATTGCGTATGTGCCGATAAAGACTCGCAAATCTTTTATAACAGTTCTGGCGTCAGCCGTTCGCTGGGGCCACATCCATATGAATCTCGTGCATGAGTCCACTGCAACCAAGATATATTTATAGTTACCATCCCGTTGTAAGGGACCACAGTGGTCTAGGTAAACACAGGCTAATGGTTTATCTGAGATTAGAAGGGGCGTCTGCGCTGGACGTCTCACCGTTGATACTTTCATTCTTTGACATATTTCACATTCTAAAACATAGTTTCTTGTTTGTCTTCTCATTTGTGGCCACCAGTATCTCTGTTTTAATAATGATACTGTGGCTGAGACGCCAGCATGTATAGAAGCAAGCCCTTCGTGTGCCGCTATTATTAGTCCTAACCTATGTTCCATGTTTGGAATTGCCCTATCCCCCACTCCAGGGATTCGAGCAAAAGGAACATTGTTTGTATCAGTTATGTATGAGTATTTTACTGGAAAGCCTTTCGGGAGTGTTTCTATCGAATCCTTTTCTGTAGCGCTGACAGCCTGTAATATTTCGCTGTCTATTTTTGATTTTGACCGTGTGATTGCTGCTACGGAAGCCGTTTGCACAGCTGCCTTCGCGGCCTCATCAGCCAATGAATTCCCTGCAACGTGAACGCCATCACGTTGATGACTCAGCGTATGTATCACGTGAGTCTTTGGTAGTTCTTTTTGTAATAGAACTACTTGTTCCCAGAGCATTTTATGCTTGATTGTGCCACCTTTTGCATCCTTGAAGCCATTCTGAAACCAGATCTGCAAGTATTCATTATAAGACTGAACGCAATAATACGAATCGCACACTATGAGTGTGGGGAATTCTCGATCGGTATTTTCAAGCGCCATCTTGATTGCCAGTAGTTAAGCTCGCTGAGCTGTACAATCTCCTAGAGATTGTGTTTTAGTAATAGCTGGTTTAAATTTCCCTTCGTGCCAGCGACCTTTAACAATCGCGCACGCAGCACTGTAAGCTTGCTTACCCCCCACTGCGGGTTGTGCTGACCCGTCTGTATATATTATACAGCCGTAGTGTTCTAGAGGCAGAATTTCGGTCGGCGGAGGACATTCAAATTCATATTGGAGAAATTCTTGTGTTTTTAAGTTAGGATCAAATTCGTATGCCTCGTCTATTGCAGCAAGAGAATTAGCCCACTGTATCCACCTTGGATGTAGTGCTTTAGCATTCGGAATGCTTGCCTTTGTTACCGCCTCTGGGGCTGGTATCGGTGTCACGATTATTATTCGTTTACCTTGTGCCAGGGCTCGTTCTTTTGCTATAGCTGTCTGTGTCGCAGTTAGAATTTTTTCCGTTGGGCTAAATTTCATTTCAGCCTTAGTGTACAAGTGTGATTTGAATGCAATCGGTACCTTTTCTCCCTCATTAGAGGTCAGGTATGTGAATCCGCATCTTCCTGGGATGACTCGAATCACAAGATTGCGCGTGTTATCACGTGTTTCTCATTTTGTTTTAATTAGCATGTCTGTTTGTAAGGATCTCAGAATTTCTGTGTGTATTTGAGTCCAATTGGTTCTTTTAAAATCTGGTTTTATTAGATCATAAAGGGGTTTGACCCTTTCTGCGTAATTTGCAATGTATGTTCTTCCGAAATTTAGGAAGCCTAGAATTGACTGTAGGTTTTTTAGTGTTCTAGGTGCTTGGAGTACGGCACATTTCTCTAGAAAATTGTCAGCCAGGCTTTTGCCTTCACTTGATAATTCATATCCTAAGAACAGGACTGTCAGATGGGCAATTCTGGATTTTTTAAAGTTGAATTTGTAACCCTCTGCTGCGAACCCAAGTATTATGGTGTTCACTCTCTTCAAGTGAGTCTCCAAGTCATCATCTGTTAAGTATATGTCGTCGACATAAGATAATGCTTCGTCATCATATGTTTGTAGTAATTCTGTTACTCTCGCTGAGAATACTCCCGGGCTGTTCTTGTACCCCTGGGCTAACCGACAGAATTGTTTTTGAGTGCCATTTATTGAGAATGCAGACAAATATCTGCTCTCTGGTGCTATGTTTTGACAAAAGAATCCATTAGATATGTCTAATGTTGTTTTGTATTTTTTGCGCACTATGTTATTCATTAGTGCAGCACTATGCGAGTTTTGCACTGCAAAGTTTTGCAACATGAGTTAAGGTGTCGGTAATCCAAAACTAGACGATATGAATTGTCTGGTTTGGAGACCGGAAACAAAGGGTTGTTCATTTGTGAGGTGCAAGTTTCAATCACCCCCTGGTATTCTAGCTGATCTAGGATTTCTTTTACCTGTTTTTTAGCTTCTTGCTTAATTGGGTACTGCCTCTGTGCAGTAGGTTGTGATTTTAACTGGATTTTGTGAGGAGGAGAGTCCTCATCCCATCCTACATGATTTTTATATAAAGCAGGAGCTAGAGCTACTGCCCACTTTCTAGCAAGTGTGTATTTTTTATGAATTGGGATGTGATTTGAGAAGGCAGGCATAATTATTTCTTCGCCATGAGGGCAATCCCTGACAAACTCTGGTGGGCAGTCTTTTTCAGCTAGAAGGATGTCATAGCCCTTGGAGAGATTATCCCAAAATAGTCCCCTTATTTTTCTAGTCTTATCCCCCTCTATATATAAAGTTATTTCATATATTTTGTGAGGTTTGCTAACTCTGGTGTCTGCAGTTTCCACTTGAAGATATTCATTCGTGTCCACTGTCTCCAGATGATTCATAAGGACTTTGCGAGCTATGCTCACTTCTGCTGCGCTGTCTAGCATTGTCTGAGCCCATTCTCCGTTTTTCAGTTGTGTCCTCAGTATTCTCGGCATTGTTAACTACTTTAATACTGGCTACCTTCTTTTTTGGAAATTGTAATTTCTTTTTTAGCTGAGCAGGTTCCTTGTCTTTGGACTTGGCGTGCTCTTCTCTTTGTTCTGATCGTCCTCTTCTTTCCGATTTCTGCGAGGAAGTCTGAAAAGATTGAGAGGGACGTGTATCAATGTCTTGATATCTATCAGGCTTCTTTATATTATCCCTATTTCTAAGGTTATATCTTTTCCCAGAGGGGTCACTCTGGGGTGACCTGTGTCTTTGGTTCGGAGATTTTTCTCTTCGCCTAGGAGACCTTCCTCTGGACTGGAATTTCTTTTCTTTAGGATTGGATTGTTTGTTTCCATCCCAGCTCTTTTTCTGTGATGTTGAATTATTATTAAAAAATATTTTTTCAGGACTTTCAATCAGTTGTGGTTTTACTGGTATTCCACCTAAACTATCTCTACCTAGTTCCTCATAGGATTTTTCTATGATTCTGGCAATTTCAGCTGGTTGGTCTGCTATATCTGTCTCCTTTAACCTCTGGCGGATCGCCACGTTTGCTGCTTCTCCCTTTATGTTGGCTAATAATATAGCCGAGACCTGCTTGAAGTCTTTTAGTAGTTTCATACCAAGAGTTAAAGCGGGTTCTGGACCATATTCATCTTGAATTTGTTTTAGCACATCTGGTATTACCGAAATGGATGGAACACCGTGCGTTTTTGTGTAAATGGAAGCAAAGACTGTACCCCAAGTGTCACAGTCCTCAATGTGTGGTGCGATTCCCATTGGAAGACAGATAGTCAGAATCCTGTGTTTTTCTAACGGGGTGGTGTCTGGAAACACAGCCTCTATTTGGGTGATTTTTTTGTGCTAACCAGAATGGTATTTGTTCCCGTTTAGCTGGTACTTTACCTAGGCAGGATTGTATGTTCTGTGGTGTAATTTTATTTGTGTTCCCCTGGTGAGGGGTCAGCTGTGGAATTTTAATTGCTGGCTGAATTGTTGAAGTCCGCATCACATATTGGACTAATTGTCTATGTATTCTTATTAATTGTTTTAGCTGTGTTAAAAGCTCTGCTGCAGACATCCCATTGATGTCTGGATGTGGTGTGTATCCGGCTAGGACCGGCCACGTTGCTCCTGGTCTACCTAAGGGACCGAGCCTGGTGATGTGATTATTATGTTTTAGGGCGCCATTAAATAAGAGCAAATGCTCTTGAAATTTAAGTGGTACTACCACCTCCTCGAAAGGAGTGTACATTTCAGGAGGTTCCTCTATTTTGTAATAGTGGAAGTACTTTGTTACAGCATTTGCTGCTGGAAAATGTATCCATGAATAGTATACCTCTGTCTGCCGATATTCGTGTGCCTCAATTACGAATATGACTGTACCACCTCTAGGTGTCAGTCCATTTTCTATAAGTTTTAAGGTTATAGATTTCCTTTTGATGACCGGGATGAGTATTATATCCTGGTCTGCTTCTTGTAGTGCAGTATCAGCTGCTGCGAGTTCAGTTGCTAATCTAACTGCCTCTCTTTCATCATCACTGTCTACCATTTTACCGACAGGATGGTTACTTTGTTTGTTTGCAGATCAGGTTTCTTATGGAAACAAAGATTAGATGCACAATATTTTGGAACGGTTTATCCTTCAACGTTGACTAAACCAAGTACCATACATAGGAGTTTCCTCCTGCGAGGTTTGGCGGATATTACCTTTCACCCACTCCAGACGTCTTTGGAGTATTATGGGAAAAAGGGGTCTGAGTGAGAAAGCACGACTGAGTTACTCTAAATGTCTTAAGTTAGTTTTATCGCCCTTCCAAACGAGTTGGGCGCCATGTAGTGTAGTTCCTATTATCCCAATAGGCTCTGCGCATTGGAATAATACCTTCAATAGTATAGGCCTAGACCAGACGTTAACTAGGTCTACTACTGTCGATATTAGACTTAAAGTTTTGGGTTTGCCAGCTAGCTCAGAGTTCACTAGAAACTTTCTCAAATAGGCAAGGAGGAGTTGAACCTCCCTGGATAGACAAGAAGGGATTTAGTTTCTGACAACCATAGAACATGACAACTTTGCTCTCCCCTAATCAAGAGTGTATCTCGAGAGTCGTGTGAACAAAAGGCAATTTATTTTACTCAGTCAGTACGTGCATTCTTAGTCTCATCAGATTGTAGAGAAAAGGAAGAGACGGGCGTGTTCAATAAAAGATGTTATTTATTGATCAGTCTCTTTTCTCATACAAGAGAAATGGATCGATATTATTGCAATACTTATGGTTAAGTAAAGTGCATACATTAAAAGCAGAAGTATAAAATAATACTGTAAAAACATTGATATGGTTTCTAAGCCATATGAAGGTTTTAAAATGAATAAAATGAATACATACACATATACATTTGACTAATCGTACTCAACTGGTGTTTCTAGCTACGCCTACCCCGTGTACCTGACCTAAGCCTAATACGTGGGCGGGAGTAGAAAGTTACAGTTTAAGTTAAGTTTGTTTTGCCAAGTGACTGACTAAAGAATTCTCTGCGAGGGGTTATTCAGTTCTGTACCTGGAATCTAGGATGGATGAGGGATGGTATCTCTCGTCTCTGGTCTCGATATTCCAGGCTGCCTGCGAGGGCTACCCGGAAGCGCCGGTGCTGGATTTTTCTGCAGGAGAAAAACGGCTTCTCGTTCTCAGCGCGTCAGGAAGGCGGGCCTGCGTTAGCGGGGTCTGCTCTGCTCTGGGCTTCGGCAAGTCTGGCTGCTCCGATCTCGTCACCACCGCGTGTGTTTGCATAGGGCAATATCGGTAATATTTATACCTTTAAGGTGCCGAGATTGACGTAAGGATGGACATAGATACGTCAATAAAGATGTCATACGACCAGGTCGTTAGCACATTCTTTTGCTGAAGTTCTTGGTGAAATCAAAACAATGGCCACAGGGTTTTTCCCAGGTCTGTCATAGGTTTGATTTGTTTTGAGAACTCCGTATGCCTTATCAGGGACTGGAGGAATATCGCTTGTCTAATTAGATGGCAAGCGTTATGACCTAATCAGATAACACGTTCCTGTGCCGTAGTGTGGCTTTATCAGATAACGGTTCCTGCATCATGGGGGTTTTCTGCATCATGGGCTGGCTGCTAGTTAACTTGTTAGTTTGTTAACCAGAATAGGGTCAGGAATAGGGGGATCGATACAGAACCTATAGGAATACATCACACCGCAATCCACTGCTGATGATGTCACATATTACATCATTCATGACATGGTCAGTGACATCACTGATGACATCACTGATGACATCTCAAATGACATCACTGATGACATCACTGATGACATCTCATTTGATATGACTGATCACATCACTGATGACATCATTCATGTGATAATACAATGAACTTCTTCAGACTCTAATATAACCTTATATACACTCAGTGTAAACAGACACTCACAGAGTGTCACTCATCCATGGAGTTACTCACACACCTAGTCAGTCATGCAAAGAATCAATCACACCTCCATCTCCTCAACTATACAGTTATACACACCTTACTTATTCGAACAGATACTAACACATATTTACTCTCTTATACAGTCCCTGATACAATTTCAGAATGATCCATACAGCCACTCACACATTCACTGGCTCTTATGCACAGTTATTTATATATGTCAACTCTCACATATACTGTGTTTTACATATGTTCTTACTTTGACATGTAGCACTGAGATATCCATTCACTCACCAATACACTCATGCACACAGTCAACCGCCCATTCAGCTGTTCCCACATGCACTTTTGAACCCATACATCTAGTGAATCAACTGCTCACACATCTATGCACAGAGTCATACACCTCCCAACCACCCACACACACACTCAGTCTCCCATACAAATAATTGGGCAACCAATCAATAACCCATATAGTTATTCATATAGCTACTGATCAATACATGCAGCAGTTTACAGAACAACAGACAAAATGATGCACAAATTAAGACAGTTTAGTCACTAACCCATGCACTTAGTGAGACACATTTAATCACTCACTCATACAGTCAGTCATGCACCTACTAAATCCTTCATCCAGACACTTATACATCCACTCATTCTTCAATATGTAAGACATATTTTAACTTTACAGAAACATACAGTCACTGGATGTTGTCATCAGTGATGTCATCAGTGATGTCATTTGAGATGTCATCAGTGATGTCATCAGTGATGTCACTGACCATGTCATGAATGATGTAATATGTGACATCATCAGCAGTGGATTGCGGGTGCGCGAAATATATAGTTAGTGCAACTAACTATATCTGCGAATTTCAATGGCTTTGTGTGAGTAAAATAAGGTTTTAAAAATGCTAATTCCTAACTATATAGGGTCTATAACCTATGGTTTTTTCAGTGAATTTTCAAGGTTTTGTAAATGCTAAATCCTAACTATATATGGTCTATAACCTATGGTTTTTTCAGTGAATATATATATATATATATATATATATATATATATATAAAATTTCTATAGCAAAATGAAACCCCTCATTTTGTTCCTTTTCAAATTAAATGTATTAAGTGTTACCACTTTATTCCAATCAAGATGACTTCAGGTGTGCCATACTTTTGTCATTAGTAAGACTGTTAGCGTTCTAGTTGTTCTTTAGAACACTCTGGGACATTCTGTCATTGGGCTATAGTTGGGCTACATCTGGGTGATATTTGGGCTACATTTGGGCTCTTTTGTCTCTGGTGGCCATCTTGGGAGACTGCATATCAGAATTTTTTTCATGAAATATAAGAGGATTTGAGAAGTCACTCAAAATGTGCCCTAATTTTTCTTTCTTCAGCACTAATCATAATTTCAATGGCAAAATGAACCCCCTCATTTTGTTCCTTAGCAAATTAAATGTTTTAAGTGTTAACACTTTATTCCAATCAAGATGACTTCAGGTGTGCCATACTTTTGTCATAAGTAAGACTGTTAGCGCTCTAGTTGTTCTTTAGAACACTCTGGGACATTCTGTCATTGGGCTATAGTTGGGCTACATCTGGCTGATATTTGGGCTACATTTGCTTTTGTTGTCTCTGGTGGCCATCTTTGGGCTACATTGGGCTACATTGGGCTACATTAGGCTACATTGGGCTACATTTGGGCTCTAACATATATATAGCCCAATGTAGCCCAATATATATTTTTTCAAAGTTAATTTTCGTAAAAACCACTGGAGCATATATCTTGAGACATAGCAAAGGCACATCGGGGTACCAGTCCCTACAATTTTGCCAAGTTTGGTGGAAATCCATTCAGCCGTTCGGGCTAAAAGTGAGTCCAACCGCCCTATAGAAATTAACATGGGGAAAACACGTTTTGGGACCCCCTTTTATCTTGGCCCCCGCTTGACGGATCCCCCCGAAACTTTCAGGGAAGGAGCGGAGCGCAGCGAGGCAAAGTTAAGGAAAATTACAGGCAGATCGGCGCCAAAGTTATTCCCAATAGAATGTTGCGGATTTCCTATGGAAAACGATCCTAACTATAACTACCTACTGGCGACCGCCAGTAGGTAATACACATACATATATATAAATGCATATATATGCATATATATATATATATATATGTGTATATCTGTGCGTGTAGATAGACAGAGACACAAGAAAGCAGAAAAACAAACGATAAGAACACAAAAAGGGGGCAGGGTAGATATACCCTGACCCCCTAGGCCTGCCCAGGTGGTCCCACAAGGACCAAAAAGGCCCACATTTCTTTTAAAAAAAACCTGGTCTGTTTTTTTAAACATTACCACCCGGGGGGACCAAATCGCGGCGGCATAGTGATAAAGAAGTGTGGGGGGTCCACAATCCCCCCAACACTGCCCAGGGGTCCGCCGCCCCCGGGGCAAAGCAACACAGCCCCTTGGCGCATACTGGAGGCTCCTGGTGGGCTACTTGGCGCCCAGGGACCCTCAGTATGCAAGGGGAATTAGTTCCTATTCTGCAAACACGCCAGGGGTTGCGCTGCAGAGAGGTGTAAAAAAGGGTGTGGCCTCATTACACCTCTCTGCAATGCAGCCTCTGGCGCATACTGCAGGTTCCAGGTGGGCTAGTTGGCCCCCAGGGACCCGCAGTATGCAAGGGGAATTAGTTCCCCACTCTGCAAACACGCCGGGGGCTGCGTTGCAGAGAGGTGTAAAAAAGGGTATGGCCTCATTACACCTCTCTGTAATGCAGCTCCCTGGCTTATAATGGAGGCTCCTGATGGGCTAGTTGCCCCCCAGGGACCCCCAGTATGCAAGGGGGATTAGTTCCTCCTCTGCAAACGCGCCAGGGGTTGCGCTGCAGAACGTTATAAAAAGGGGGCATGCCCTCTGAACAACTGCCTAGAAAAATGTAGTAAATCAGTATAAAAAAATTAACAATTAATAGATTTAAAAATTGTTATTTAAAAAACCTTTGAAATTCAATGAAAAAACCATAGGTTTCAGGCCTTATATAGTTAAGAATTAGCATTTAAAAAACCTTGCAAATTCACTGAAAAAACCATAGGTTTCAGGCCTTATATAGTTAGGAATTAGCATTTAAAAAGCCTTTGAAATTCACTGAAAAAACCATAGGTTTCAGGCGTTATATAGTTGACATAGTTTGACAACTCGTTTCTGAGCTGAGCGCTCTTTCTTCATGGGCTGATGGCGACTGCTCTGTTCTGCCAATTGGTCCCATGTGCATATTTAATTAGTTTTTAACATCCAGTATGTTTGCTACGTGGCGCCTGCACTCTGGGATTTGTAGTTTGCCTTTCTTTTCACCCATAGTGGGTGTGCAGTTCGTCATCAATATTTTTAAAGGTCACAATGATTTGTATTATTCAATGTGCATTGTGAAGCCCTCCAGTGGGCCCCGGCATGTTAATTACACCTCCGATTAGTTTTGAGCTCTGCTGTGCCATCACTTCACTCTGACAGTGCTGGTTCCGATGGCCCATTCACCTACGGCTCCCTCCTCACTTTCTGGGTGGTGCTCCTTCAACTAACAAATCTGTTCATGTAATTATTTTTTTCAAAGGCTCTGCAACTGAAGAGGCACTCCACACCAGGTAGGTAAAATCTACTTTATTTCAGCATTTGAAGGTGCAATTCCATCCGTAATTTTAATCCTTTGCCAAAGCGTTTCTGAGCTGTGAGGAGGGCTTTACATTGCTCTGGGTATTATACAGGCAGAGTTTGGGGAGCTCTGGAGGTGGACCCATTTGAGCATCAACCGGATCCTGAAGAGCACGGTGTTCCTGACAGCAGCACTGAGGTCTCTCTTGATAACAGGTGAGTAAATCGGAATTCGTAGTTCAGCTGATTTTAGAGGAATTTTTTAAAGTTCCAAAACTCCTCACTTAGAAGAATTTCCAAGTGAAACCAGTCAATGTTAGCCTATGGAAGGAAATTCTAATGACTGTAAGTATGGTTAGAATTACTTTGCAGGATCAGTAGTGGGCTGAAAGATGCAGCACTGAGGTCTCTCCTGATAACAGGTGAGTAAATCGAAATTCATAGTTTGGCTGATTTTAGAGGAATATTTGTACATTTCAAAAATAGACACTTAGAAACTTTTCTGGTGAAAACCACACAATTGATTCCTATAGAAGGAAATACAAGTTACTGGTAAGTATCGTTAGATTGACTTTTTAGGGTACGTACTGGGCTCAAAGATGCAACACTGACATATCTCGTGATAATAGGTGAGTAAATCGGATTTCGTAGCTCGGCTGATTTTAGAGGAATATTTTGCTCAATAGTGAGGGAAGGGGGCGGTACCTGAGGTGATATGTCTGCAAACACGCCCTGTGGCACGGTTTAGGTTGTGGAATTAATTCCTCTTCAATCCTGAGGTCCCCTGTGAGCCAACTAGCCCCCCAGCTACCTCCAGTATGCGCCAGGGAGCTGGGTTGCAGAGAGGTGTTCAGAGGGCACGCCCCCTTTTTACAACACTCTGCAACGCAGCTCCGTGGCACTTACTGGAGGTACCTGTTGGAGTAGTTGGCCCCTAGGGGACCTCTGGATTGAAGAGGATTTAATTCCCCAACTTAAAACGCGCCACAGGGCATGTTTGCACACATATCACCTCAAGCCCCGCCCCCTACCTTCACCACCGTGCAAACACGCCCGTAGCGCATTATAAGTTGGGGGATTAAGTCCCCTTGCATACTGGGAGTCCCAGGGGGCCAACTAGCCCACCAGCAACCTCCAGTATGCGCTAGGGGGCTGTGTTGCAGAGAGGTGTAAAAAGGGGCATGGTCTCATTACACCTCTCTGCAACGCAGCCCCCTGGCGCGTTTGCAGAGGGGGAACTAATTCCCCTTGCACACTGGGGGTCCCTGGTGGCCTACTAGCCCACCAGGAACCTCCAGTATGCGCCAGCGGGCTGCGTTGCAGAGAGGTGTAATGAAACCACGCACCTTTTTACACCTCTCTGTAACGCAGCCCCCTGGTGCGTTTGTAGAGGGGGAACTAATTCCCCTTGCATACTGGGGGTCCCTGGGGGCCAACTAGCCCACCAGGAACCTCCAGTATGCGCCAGGGGGCTGCGTTGCAGAGAGGTGTAATGAGGCCACGCCCGTTTTTACACCTCTCTGCAACACAGCCCCTTGTGAGTTTGCAGAGGGGGAATTAATTCCCCTTGCATACTGGGGTCCCTGGGGGCCAATTAGCCCACCAGGAACCTCCAGTGTGCACCAGGGGGCTGCGTTGCAGAGAGGTGTTCTGAGGCCATGCCCCTTTTTACACCTGGGACACTGCAGGAGTGTCATCAAGGGCTCCAGGAGGGAGGCGTGGCCCCCCTCCCAGCAGTTAAAAGCCCCGGGGGTGGTGGTCCCCGGGGCTGGGGGGTCCGTCATGGACCCCATATTTTGAATATTAGTGCCCCGGGGAGTTGGCGGTCCCCGGGCGTGTGGGGGGGCTTGAGCTCCCCACACAGGTTTTTTTTATTTAAAAGAAGCCCCTGGGGTTGGCGGTCCCGGGGGCCGTGGGGGGGCCCACGCCCCCGCATACATTACATGGAAGCCCAAGGGGGTGGCGGTTCCCGGTCTGGGAGGCTCCTCTAGGCCCCCCCTTATTACAAATAAAAGAAGCCCCGGGGGTGGCGGTCCACCGGGCTGGATGGGTCTCAGAGCTCCCCCACCCTATTAAAATAAGCCCCGGGGGTGGTGGTCCCAAGGGCTGGGGGCCCACTCTGGGCCCCCCTTTACAAAGAGTCAATTGCCCCTGGGATTAGGCCCCCACGGGACTAAAAAAAATTCAATTTTTTTATCTGCAGGGTACGTGTGCCCTACGCGCAGGCCTAGGGTGTTTCTACCCTGCCCCCTTTGCGCCTTTTGCGCACTTATTTTTCAATTTACTTATGCCTCGGTTCTACCGAGGCACAAGATGGCTGCCAACACTTCCTGGTTTGGAGTGTTGACAGACAGTTTACAGCCAATTGGCATGCAGCTCATGCTCGAAAAAGGTACGCGTATAATCCTCGGACGGTACGGGTATGGTACAACTTCGCAACTTCAGAACTACTGAACGGATTTACACCATTTAACAAGAGGCACAATCTACGAACCAAACTCTACCTTTTTGCCAAATTTCGTGTAATTCCGTTCAGCAGTTCGGGGCTGTAGCCGTGTCTAAAGGTCCCTATGGAAAATTGCATGGGGAAAACATGTTTTGGAACCCCCCTTTTTTCTCAGCCCCTGCTACATATATCACCCCGAAACTTTCGGGGAAGGTGCGAAGCGGAGCGCCCCATCTTCCTTGAGAATTTTGCAAAGATTCGTCAACCAGCGCCAAAGTTATACCAAACAGAATGTTGCGGTATTCCTATGGAAATTAGGTCCTAACTATAACTACCTACTGGCGACCACCAGTACGTAATATATATATATATATATATATAAAACACTGGTAGTGAATTCTGGGGATATTAGCAGTATAGATGTGGTTCGGTCGGGATTACTCTAGGAAAGGAAAGTTTTGTGCAGGTCCGTCAATTGGGGGCCAAGAAAAAGGAGAGCCTAAATGTACCATTTTCCATTTTAATTTCCATAGTGTTCCTTGCTTATCAATATGAAAACAATGGCAGAAGGGAACTTCTCAAGGATAAGTCGCTGCTTCGTTTGGTGTAAATTAGTTTAGCAGTATTCAAGAAATTAGCGTTTTAGAAAGGTTCTCCAGTTTACATTTTAGAGATATCTGGACCTTGGAGTTGCAGATTCTCCATGAAATTCCGGATCTACAGAGGATTCAACAATCCAGTGAAAAAATAAAAGCACATTATTTAGAGAGGGAGCTTCTTCTGCAGTCATCTATTGTGGATTCACAAATCTAGTAGTGGATTTGCGAGTCCACTGTGCTCTGACTGGCTGGCTGTCACAGAAAAAGTTCTGTTGTGGCTACCATTACCAAACTTTGGCCTCAAACACCATGTTAGGGAAACTTAAAAGAAAAAAGCATATGGGAATAGAGTAAATAAATCATGACTCCCAAGACCTCGTGAGGGGGTCCCACAAGGTACCCGGCCATAAAAAACAAAAAATCGAAAAGCATTTATGTTTGAATGAGGAATGCACTGGAAATTGTGCGTGGCGCGCACCCCAAGGTGTACTTGGAGCCAAAATGTGTGCATCCAAGAACATGAGCATGAATACATCTATCCAGTTATAAGCAAATACAAATTTCCTTTGTGAAATTGCACATGTTCAAAATACAGTGTTTTTTCTACCTAGGCTAAAATACATAGGAGAAAATGGCGAGTCTGACCCGTTGTCTCGCAATCAAACTTGTCATTTCAACGTTAATACGCTTAGCGCAGCCTGTTATACCGCACCTGCTTCCTTTCTCTGCTTTTCCATTATTTTAATTTTTTTTCAGAGAAAATTACCAGGTTGCAGGGGTGTATCAATCGCTATCTGGCCTAAACTGATGCTGCAAACTACTAATTGTCTTGTGCATTTGTTTGACCAGATGCTTCACAATCTGTTTTTTAATAAAGGCTTCTTGTTGTTAGATTACTTTCTACTAACAATGCCAAACGGCAAAACTTATGCTTAAGAGTGATAAGCAGAGTTTATTGCATTGTGCGCCTCCTCAAGTAATATAACCAGAATTATCCGCTCTGTAAATGACCGGCCCGCATACCTGCAAACATTAGTTAATAACCGAGCATAGTGATACTAATTTAAAACAATTTAAGCAGAATTCATTTGTACTTCTGAGTAAGTGTCTAATGAAGGCAGTGCACAAGGTATGCACAGATAGGGGCCGATTATGATAGAGGATTTTCCGCCTCCACCGGGGCGGCGGAAGCCACCTCCGGCCCGGAGGAGGCGGAAAATCCTCTGCGGAGTCACCAAAGACCCACCGCCGCATTACGATGGCTGGTGGGTCTTGGATTCTGTCCGCTGCTTTTCCGCCGCGGTCGGATTACAACCGCGGCGGAAAAGCTCTCCTTTGGCTGGCAGTGTCTATCAGACACCGTCAGCCAAATTAGGAAGCATTAGTACACATGCTTTTCCGCGGCGGTTTCCCTGCCGTGGAAAAGCATGTGTACTTTTGCTTTTGGGGGCCCGTTGCGGGCCCCCAGGGCGTAGGCGGGTGGGGGGTGCACATGGGGGGTACCTATGGTACCCCCCAGCATTTACATGCACAAAGCGGCAGGCACCGCACGGTGCCTGCCGCTTTGTGCATGTAAATGTTACACATGCACTTTTAACATTGCGGCGGGTGCTGCTTGAAGCAGCAACCGCCGCAATGTTAAATATCCAGGATGTGACCGCCAGGGTGGCGGTCACATCCTGATTTGCATGGAGGGACCTCCGCAGTCCATGCGGACGGTCCCTCCACCTCTGGGATGGCGGACGGACGCAAGTCCGTCCGCCATCCTAATCGGCCCCATAGTGTGTATATATCAAAACTGCTATTAATATTCCCGGGTTTCTTTCCTTAAAGATCAAGCCATTATTTTCAATAAAGGAATTATATTCATATGTTTCCACTGGTAGTTGAAGACAATAGGGGGAAATGTACAAGCCCCTATCGCCATCACAACGTCACTTTCAGTGACGTTGTGGTGGCGATAGAGGTCTCGCCTTATTTACAAGGCAGCGCGTAACATTGCCTTGTTTTAAGTCCCCTTTCACATTATGCTTAGCGTGAAAGGGGTGGGCAGTGGGTGTTGCGGTGAGCGTGCCACGCAACACCCATTGTTTTTGACGCTGCCCCTATTTACAAGTGCAGCATAAATAGGAGGCAGTGTCAAAATTAAGACCAGGGAAAATCTGGTCATAACTTGGCAAAACAATGAGAAAGGCTTTATTTCTCCACGTTTTTGCTTTTTCCATGTGTGCTACCTTGTGCAGCATATATGGAAAAAGTAAAATGCCTTTTTGATTTTTTTTATGTGTAGGAAGGTGCCCCTTCCTGCACATAAACAATCCTGTGTTAAGCAGCACACATAGACGTGATAAAAGGGTATTTCCGGATTGTTTATGTGCAGGAAGGGACATCTTCCTACACATAAACAATCCTTCCATGCACTATGGTGCAAGCTTGGCTACGTTGGTGCTACACTGCTAAGTGCAGCTCCAGCACAGGGGGAAACGCAAGGCTGCACCATATCCTTCTACCTTCTACATATGATGCAGCCATGCGTTTCTGAAGTGGCAGGGCGATAGATTTAAAATGTTTTACTCCCATATTAGTCGTATTTTACTTGCCATTATGTTAGCAATCATGTAGCTATCCTAATATAGGTCCTTGCTGTCTTCATACATTATTAGTAAGTGCAGATGTTATGTAAGGTAGGTTGACATCTGTGCCACCATTTTAGTTCTTGCAGATGACATTTTGTATTATAATCGAAACTGTTACTTGCTCATTTACGAGAAATGGTCCTTAGTAAGTTGGGTTCTCCAATGTTGAAACTTGCTCATTAATGCATGCCTTTTCTGTTACATAGAGGCCTTCTCCCACCTGTCTAGAGGAGAGGATAGGCCAGACGACCTTGGATAGTAGATAACTTGTGCCAGGCTGTGAAATCGAAACTTATGTTCTGTACCCCCATTGTATTACGACATCTACCAGTGTTTTTCCTTTGTAGGCAAGTCTTTGTGGGCTACGCAACATACATAATGTCACTTTATGCTTATTATTTTCAGTCCTTCGTCAGCCATCATAGGAGGCTGGTCTGATTGGACTTCACTGCAGTGTACTTAATAAATAAACTAGTCTGTTGGTTTTTCGACTGCATCATTGACTCTTCATTTCTTGGAGGGCTAGAGGAGGTCAAGAGTGACCTGGTTGACCCTAGTGGGCAACTTCCTTCAGTTGGCGTCCGAAAAGGAACTCTACCAGGTGACCCAACCCGCCCGTAGTCGGGTCGTATGGTGTTCGGGTTGCGTCCGGTCAGATGGGCAGATCAGGGATCCCCATATGATAGAGCCTGGTTCTCGTAGCTGCCCCGCCTGTCTGCTCGGGCAGTTCCTCGTCTTGTGGTCATCTCGGCTGGGGTTCTGAAAAGGCGAAACCCTTGGATCTGACCGTTTGGTCTGAAGAGTCAGCAGTGAAGAATAATCTTTTTTGACCTGTGTACACCAGGTGAGTTATTTTGGTTTTTGGTATATGCAGCGCTATCTTGATTAACTTGGTGGGTCTGTGGACCCTCGTGATATGGAGCATTTTTGAACGCCCTGCCAAGCTACTTGTTGATTTTGGTTTATTCTTGAAAAGGCTGTGTGTGTGTGTGTTAATTTAGGTGGAGAGTGAATGCCTCTGATACTAGAATGCCTTGTTGGTGTAAAGTATTGTGTTTGGGGTGCCGCTGTTGTTCTGCTGAGCATCGACTGGTGTAAAGGCAGCCTACACCTCCAGAAGGCACTCTGAGTTTTGAGATGTATGTGAAGCACAGTATTAGCCCTATTATATTTTGTACATTATGGCACAAGTATAGGAGGGGCAATACTAAGCTTCAGTGACCACTGGATGGTACTTTTGATGAACAACAACTGAATTATTTACAGGACAAATTGTTTGCTAGGAGAAGTAGGCAGTCGATGTTTGATACCTTACAGGTATGGCAGATGGATGCTAAGCAGCAGCGTGTATGTGCTGAGAAGGAGTTTAGGAAGAAAGCAATGCAGACGGTGGTTCAGAAAGCTGTAGCTGATGAAAGAGAACAAAGAGACACAGGTATTGAATGCGCTGATAAGAAGTTTTGATTACCATGTAATAAGACCCATGTTGTTCGAGAAGAAGAGGATCCCTTTGTGGAGGATCTGCTGAAATCTCACCCCACCTCCCTACGCCCCGGAGAAAATATATCCTGTTGTTCCATCATCTCAGCCCCCTGTTGCTTCCCTGCCTTCTTCTGGTCCTTCTGCAGACTCGACAGCTTCTGCTCCAGCCCTGCCTGCCTCCTCTCCAGTTTTGCAAGCTGTGAGTATGGTGACAGTAGGCACCCCCGCAGTGTCTGCTGTTCCTGTTTATGTTTATTCCACTTCTCTTACACCTACAACTCAGTCACTGTTAACCTTGTCACCTATGTCTCTGTCTCTTGTGTCTTCCCAAGCATTTCACCTCCAGTGTTTTGTAGTATTGGGACACCGGTACGTGGATCGGACACAGGGAATTGGGCAGCAGCAGAAGAGCAACTGGAGCGAGTATATATTAGATCAGATGTGGGTGAGGAGGAGAAAAGGATGGTGGCTCGAAGTCCGACTGTGGAGGATATATGAAGTGTGAGCCATTTGTGCAGCAGCATGCCCATCAGCATAGGTCGGCTACATTGATTGGTTTGTGGGAACACTGTATTGGGGGAACATCCTTTACAATGCGGATGTTACCCCGCACTACAGTTACAACGCATCTTTTACAACGCAAATCGTAACCACGACTTGCGCTGGAGGGCGCTCAAGGACAAGGAATAGTAGATTTACTATTCCAACACCTTCCCTACTGTACATAGGCTGGTGTTGGAATAGTAAATTAAACTATTCTAAGTCCAGCACCCCTACAGCGCAAGTCGTGGTAACGACTTGCGTTGTAAAAAACGTGTTGTAACGGTACGCGTGGCAATACCACGTGTTGTACCGTCGTACATCCCTGTATTGGTGGTACAGCTCCTCAAATTATTTATAACATTCGAGACCGTGTTTATTCAGCTGATATGGCCCCTACAAAAGTTTTCAATAATGTTGGGATACTTCTTGGTTATCGCAAAAGATTATATCACCAAACTCCGACTAGTGTGTCCCGATTTCTGATGAGAGAGGTGCATCCTGTTTTTCGCCTCGAGATCCGAGAGCAGCGTAATCAGAGAGGAGAAGTTATTCAGCAGCGGGTAGAGGCTCATTTTCAGGAACATTGATTCTATACCCCATGGAAGAGAAGTGAGGTGTTGCTCCTATGAGTCAATTACCAGACCCTAGGAAAAATCCTACTGCATATTATAAAGAATTAACAGAGGCCGCCTCCTCATCAGTTATGACTTTAGCAGACATTGAGATGTTCTTTGGGCTTTTGATGCCAGTGGACATTTGGCGGCAGGTGCATACTCAGGATCATATAGCAGAGCTGAGTGGCACTTGGAATGAGATTAGGGCATGGTATAAGGAGAGAAAGACTGGTGAAAAGCCTAAAGCTGAAATGTGGGCTTTGCCAAGCCACATTATTACCTATATGCATTCTCTTATCCCACCTAGACGAGTGGATTAAGACAAATTAATGGCATGTCATCAGAAGAAAGAGGAGAGTGTGTCTGATGTTTTCACTCGTTTTAAAGGGGTGTTCTTGGATTACAGTGAGTAGGATTTTTCAGTCGAAGGCGGAGTTTGTTTGTTTGTTAATAGGTTTATTATGAATTTGCTTTCTGAAATTGAGGCTCGGCTGCAAGCTTCTGAGGGTACTTGGACTACTTCCTCCCCTTCAGTGATATTGAGTATGGCTCAGTATTATGAGCATTGAGAAAAGGAGGAAAAGGAGAAGGTGGAAAAGAAGACTAAGGATTTGAAGACAAGGGTGTTTTTGCAGCAGGTAGCAAGGGGGTCTGGAAGGGGCCGAGGCACTGGTCTAGCTCAAGGGGTGGTGCCCCCCGGAGGTGGAATCGGTGCGTGTATTGTAAAAAGAAGTGACATTGGCTAAGCGAGTGTCCAGATCTGTTACAGAAACTTGCAGGACCCAGGGCGCGGGGTTCAGGTAGAAGGGGCCGTGGGGAGCTTGGTCAGGATGAGGATCAAGCTGGTGTATCCTCGGGGGTCGTTCAGATCAGAATTATTTTGATGAGCCCCGGGGAAGGCAGTACTATCATGATGATTATGATATGAATGAAGCTGCAGGGATGTCCTATAGCTAGTACAGCAAGGGACAGGGAAGTGACATGTCTAAATTCCTGTAGATCAGCGTGGTCCTTATGTCACAGCAGGTTTGCAGGGTTCAGCATTGAATTGTTTGGTGGATACAGGTGCAATGAATAGCTCTGTTTCTCATTCACTGGTCCCCAGTGCAACCCTGTCTGGCCGTGATAATATCTCGGTAGGTTTTTCAGGCGTACCGGTTGTGTGTCCCATTTTCCAGACCTCTTGCTTTGACTGTTGGTCCTTTACTGTGGACTCCCCATTTTGTTGATGGCAAATTGTGGGGAGAATTTATTAGGATCGGATTTTTTGAAGAAGTTACATGCCACCATTTATTTATCCCTGGATGGTGTTTATATGACTCTTGGACCTAATGTGGTTAGTGTAAAACAGTGTTTGGTGAAAGATGCACTGCTTCCTGTTGAATTTAAAGATGTGTCATGGGCCTCAGGGGATACGGATGTAGAGTTGTTGCAGATACCACTGGTTTCTATAAAGGTAAATGTTAATGCTGTGCTCCCTCATATTCCCCAATACAAAATATCATAAGCTAGGAAACAAGCTCGAAACAGGGTCGAAGGCTAACACCTGAACAAGTTGATGCCATTATTAAGACCCTGTCCCTGAGACTCAGAGGGATGTGCGTGCTTTCATAGGCATCACCTTGTATTTTTGGAATTGGAAATGGAGGTGTGGGATTCTTTAAAAACAAAGAATATTCCGTGGCTTCTACATATTAGGGCACTCAGTAACTGTATAGGCTTACCTGAGCTGTGGGATAATCCTGAAGAAAGTTGCCCAGGGATAACTAAGGCAAAATTGTTACACCATCTCAGGTACTACAACTCATTATCCTTACAGAGGTGTACTACCGTAGGAAAATTGACGATAGAATTCCTCCAAGTAAAAAAGGAGGATTTTTTCGATGTAATTTATCCCTCACTTGCGAGAAAACTCTACATGCAGGTTAGGATCGTTAGTCTTCCACTTAGGGCATTTACTTGTAAATGGGCTAACACAGAGAACATTGGGTGCCCTGCATTCAACTATAAGCGAGAAGATGTATTTCATGTTTTGTTTTTTTGCCCTGCTTATCAGTTCACAAGTAAGCATGGGCGGATTTTGCGAATTGGCAATCCGCGAAATTGCGTATTTACGGATTTGCAATCCGCAAAATCCACGAATTCTCGCAAATTTTGCGGATTCCTTTTTTTTTGTGTTCGCAAGTGTTTCTGCCATTTCGCAAGGGTTTTTTACCAGTTCGCAAACGCGAACTTACTTTCGGGTAGCAACGGTTGCGACCATATTGTTTCTACGTCTGGTTCATCACAGCACCCTCTGTTTCACCACTGCCACCCTCTGTTTCACCACTGCCACCCTCTGGCTCACCCATGCCACCCTCTGGCTCACCCATGCCACCCTCTAGTTCATCACTGTAGATTATCGGGGAAAAAGCACACTTGCCCTGCCTCAACTGACATGAATGAATTAGGGGCTGATTAATGTGTCACTGAATTTGAACTTCCAGGCTGGCACCTGCTTCCTTATCTGTAATTGCTTTCTGTTGCAGTGTAAGGACCTTTGTTGTATACTTGTAGCTATTCTCTGAGCCTGCTGTGAGGGTCAGAGCAGGGTCTTAGAATAGTTGCAAGTAGGCAACTGAACTCTGAAGGGGCCCCTCAGGAAGCACTACAGGGAATGGTTACTAATGATAAGATTGAACTTTTGCACCTGCTGAGTGCTTTCAGTTATGCAAAAATCCAAATATCCAGCAGCATCCACAAAAAGTAACCCTTCCAGGCACTACAGCGAATGGTTACTAATGATAAGATTGAACTTTTGCACCTGCTGAGTGCTTTCAGTTTTGCAAAAATCCAAATATCCAGCAGCATCCACAAAAAGTAATCCTTCCAGGTCAAGATCCAAATCAAAGTGACCAGCACATGAAAAAAGCACTGGGAGGAGCCTGCTGGACAGGAACAAGAAGTTGGAGACTGTGGGGTACTTCCTTCCTCCCACCCCCCCCCCACAAAATGGACTCCTTGCAAAAAAAGTGCAGGCAAATGTCAACCTGAGGAGTTATTCTGATAAAAATCATAATTTTCAAGGTTTATGCTGCCTGCTGGTGGATTTCTTGAGCGAAATTTTGCGAAATTTTGCAATCTCGCAATTGCGAGATTGTTGCTGCCCGCCGCATCTACGTGTTCGCAAGTGTTTACTCCCGCGAAATTGTATAGTATTCTAGTTGGCAAGTGCGACCAAGCAAAAAATCCGCTTCGCACGGATTTACGAATTTTCGGCAAGTTCGCGAGAGTTAGCGGATTGCGAATTTGCCGAAAATCTGCAAAATCCACGAGCGGAACGGATTTTACGCCTATGCTTATTCACAAGTTATTGTTGCTTGATCCCACTCTGTAGGAATCTAGGCTTCAGCCAATGAGCCCAAGCTTGTAGAGTCTTAAGGTATGATACCCACCCCCCTATTGTTTTTGCTGTCTCACGGTTCCTACTTGGCATGTGGCATAGACGGAAAAGCTTTTTATGATAAATTTTGTCTATCTTGACTATTTAGGTTTAATCTATTCTTAGCTGTAAATTTTACTGGACATGCTATTTATTGTTTTAGCTATTTCGTGTTTGTATGTATGCATTTTATCTATACTTTTATGGTCTGTGTTGACCGACATAAAGTTATCAATGATAATGATGAATTGGATACCCGCGTATATTTTATTAATACAGCCTCTGCTTCGTTTAACAACTAAAGATGTGCATGAACCTTTACCTTGGACCCATGAATGTCAGCATGCTTTTGAACAATTAAAAGTTGTGCTTTGCTCTGCACCTATGCTAGTGACGCTTGATTATAAGAAGCCTTTCATGCTCTACATACACAAAATTGCTGGATATTCGCTTTTGGTGTTAACACAAGCCTTTGGATGTAAGCAGAGGCCATGTGTGTATTTTTCTGCCATGCTTGACCCTGTCGCCAGAGCCTTCCTGAGTATTTTAAGAGCTACGGCACCAGCGGCGGTCTCTATTCGACAATCAGCAGGGCTCGTCCTTAATCATGATCTCACCGTAATGGTACGCCATGCTGTGGATGTACTTTTGAACATCAAAGACGCAACACCTTACCAGTGCTCATCTGACTGGTTATAAATTAACATTATTTGCACCTCAAACTATTATCAAAAGATGTGCCACATTGAATCCAGCCATGTACCTACCCCTTCCTTCAGAAGAAGAGGAGAAAGAAGTCCATGATTAGTATTTTGTACTGAGGAGAAGACGAAGGGATGGGTAGACCTGACTTATGTTCCCTTATCTGACACTCAAGGGGAACTATATGTCGATGGCTCTTGTTTCAAATTGTCAGATGGCACCGCTACAGCAGCGTATGCTATTACCACACTGCGCACTGTAGTTGAGACATTGCGTGTTCCTCACCAATCAGCGCAAGCTGCGGAGTTAATAGATCTTTTACGAGCATGTGATTTAAGTGAAGGGCTGATTGTCAATATCTATACTGCCTTCAGGGTGGCCCATAAATTTGGATGCCTCTGGGCAGAGAGAGGATTCTTGACTTCACATGGGACCAAGATACAACACGGTCCGTTGATAGAGAGGCTTTCGACAGCTTTGACTTTCCTTAATGACTGGCAATAGTGAAATGTAGTACTCATAAAGCAATTACTGACAATGCGGGGAGGAGAAATGCCTTTGCAGTACAGATAGCAAAAGAAACCGCCAGGTCAAGAATACCACATTTTTATGTGGCAGGACCTGCTACATGGGTACCAGATGTTGCTATGTTTGAGAATTTGTTGGAGAGTGTTAGGAAATACTGAGTGAGGCAACAGTTGAGGAGTTGGCAGTGTGGCAGGAGAGTACGAAGGATGCTGGATTGATAAGTCTGAGAAACAGAGATGGATGCTACCTGATGCATATGTACTTCTCGTAGTTACCATGGCGCATGGTCTGGCTCATATTAGTGCCAAAGGCATTTGTAAATTGCTAGATTTTGTATGGCAAAAAATCACAATATTTCAAAGATTGCTGCTAATTTAGTGAAACACTGTATGATTTGTTTGAAACTCAATCCTGGGAGGGCTAACCCTACACCTTCTGGTAATTTTGAACCCCCTTCTTTCCCTTTTGAGGTACTCCAGATGGATTACATTGAGCCACAGCGAGTTAATATTTTGAAATATGTGTTAGTGGAGGTTTGTGCATTTAGTAAATGGATTGATGCTTACCCAACAAAGGAAAATAATGCCATGGCAATGGCAAAGGCTCTTATTAAGGAGGTTTTCCCGCGTCACTGCTTGTCCCGTTTGATTTGGAGTCACAACAGAAGTCACTTCAATGCAAAAGTGATTCAACTGGTGTGCAATGGTTTGCACATCAAGCAAACATTTCATGCAGGCAATCTCTCCCAGCCCGCGGTTTAGTTGAGAAGTACAATGGTACTCTCAAGCTAAAATTGGCAAAATTAAGGAAATTACTGGGTTGCAATGGCCAGATGCCTTACCCCTTGCCCTATTGTCCTTCAGAATGACAGCCCATTCTAGAACATGTTTATCGCCCTATGAGATGGTTTTTAATTGTTTTGCAAATGTGTCCCTAGACCGAAGAAGTTTTCCGAAATAGATTATCCTCTGCTTATTGATTATTTGTATGATTTCACTAAAAGCTTGCATTCTGTTCACCAGCAGATACATGCAGCGTTGCCTCTATCACCTGAGGGCCCCGGGCACACCATTCAGTCCGGTGATTACATCCTAGTGAAAAGCTTCCAGAGACGAGACAGTTTGGAACCAAGATGGAAGGGACCCTATCCGGTTCTCATCACAACGAGGATGGCAGTAAGAGTGGAGGGCCGGAAGCACTGGATTCATGCTTCTAACTGCAGACGGGCGCTGTTACCCCTTCCCTATGATGAATGGGTGCAGGAGGGCATTGGAGATCACAAGGCGGAGAAAGTTCCATGTTTTTTTACAATCTCCGATGCCCAACTACTTTGGGCGCAGACAGAGGAAGAAAATTATGCCGTTCTGAATGCTGCAGTCTCCCCAGAAATTAAGGCTGCCCAGGTCTCTTCTTCATCTGGTACGCAGGAGCCTGAGTCTTAGGCACTCCCTGAACTTCAGATTCTGCTGTGGGATGAGACAGTGCCTGGAAGGTACAATTTGCATCCTCGACAGAAAGGAAGTGCACTAGAAGAGAAGTGAGCGTAGAAGGGATAGACTTCATTGGATAAGATTAGTGCAAATGCCCCTTGTTTCTGCATTTTCCCATGAGACTAGGGATGGGAAGATTTGGTTCACTGCCTGTGACTCAGAACAGAATAAGCTGAGGGTACTTTCCCGAAGAGGGAGAGTGCCATATCCTGAGGACAGTGAACATTTGCTGATGGGCTGTAACAGTGTGGCTCCACCACGACTTGCTCAATAGCACCACAGAAGAGTGGACAAAAGAAGCCTGCCAGGGAGGCTTGGAACGGATCCTGATCCTTTTTGATGTTTTTTTCTTTTTTGTTTTTTTGTCTTTTCCATCATTGGTTCCATTGTACAACGTCTTTGTCTCTGGTGATTTCATTTGTAAATTCATGGTAGACATGTATCCTTTTGGTTGTCCCCTTGTAGAAGATGAACAGTTGTTTGTTGCCCTGTGTCAGGGGCAGATCAGTTTTGAATGGTTGCTCAGAAATAAAATGTATTGGGCTGTGGACATATTGTTGTTTTTCCTGGTGGAAGAGGGGCTGTTTTGGGCATTGGAGTTTTCTGGAGTTACCTCATCATGCTTCTTATATCAGACATTTTCCTCAGACCGTAGTAAAAGAACTATGCATAGCAATCTTTTCTTAGACACACACCAGAAATTCTTTGGAAATAATACAGCTTGTTATGCTACTAATTCTGTTACAAGTTTATGGACTGCTTATCCTTTATCATTAGGAAATTATACACATGTTCGTTCCCCCATTTTGAAGAGGCAAAAGGTGAATTCGGCCTGGGATATCCTGGACCTTGCTTTTACTAGAAAGCAGAGGGGGACTGGGTACCCAGAGTGAATGCCCGAAATGTATTGTGGTGATCTGTACCTTGGTAAAAGAAATATTACCCTGACAGGTTGGCACTTTCAAGATCTAACTGTCACTCAAAAGGCAGGTATTTATTTAGTGTGTTGCCCTGTAATAAATAGCACTGATGCTTATTTGTATCCCAATTGCTCTGGAGAAAGAGTGTACACAAATTTAATGCGTTTAGGAAAAAAATACAATCCCAGTATGAATGGAAGGAATACTAGATATGCTCCATTAGATTATCAGGGTCCACGTTATGTACATTCATGTTTTTATTATTTATCAAACGATACATATTCTGATATGTACAATGATACATAGGACGTGGCTTTGGGAATGGTGCTACCTCTTGGGGTACCTTGCATGTATAGTAGACCAAATATAAGATGGGTAAAAAGGACATTGACCAAGGAATTTTGTGAGGGTGTTACTGATTTGGCAGTTAATAACTATAGTAAAGGTATCATATTTGGATATATCCTTTCCTCTATTATTACATTCAGTGGCACCGCCATGGCCAGGGGTGAACGAGCTAGAGAGTATTTTGGGTGTAAGTTGCAAATTGTATCTAATTCTACAGTGGCAGCTTCACTGGACATCACCACTCAGTTGGAAAGTATGCACATATACTCTGAACAAACAAGATATGCAATAGACTTTATTTTAGCTAAGAATGATGTTGCATGCGCATTAATAGGAGAGCAGTGTGTGGCCGGTATCACAAATATGGAAAGGAATATCACTCAGAATATTCTAGCTATCCTGGAAAATATCTGAGGAATTGAAAGCAGTAACATATGTTAGTCTCTATTTGGGGGTTGGGGTTGGATTGGTGAAAAAGTGAGTGAGAGGTCATGAGTGATATGACTGACCATGTCATGAGTGATGTAATAGGTGACGTTATCAGCAGTGCATTGCGGTGGCGCGAGTTATAGTTAGCAGAACTAACTATAACGGACGAATTTGTATGGTTTCGTACGTGTGAAATGTCCAGCCCCTGAAACATTTGTTTTTTTCAGTGATTTTCTAAGGTTTTTTAAATGTTAATTTCTAACTATAACGTGCCTGAAACCTATTTTTTTTTGTGAATTTCAAAGGTTTTTTAAATGCTAATTTCTATCTAAAACGTGCCTAAAACCTATGGTTTTTTAAGTGAATTACAAAGTTTTTTTTAAATGCTAATTTGTAGGTGTAATAGTAGTTATACCTATTTTCTACAGTTTTTTAACTGTTTATTTATAAAGATTTTATTAATTAAATAACATTACATATTTTTCTGAAAATGGCAAAAAAAAAATTTTTTCATTCAAACTGAAAGATTGTTTTTTTTTTTTTTTTTGTTTTTTATTTTAATATATGTATTTTTATTATTTTAATTTTTTCCCAAAAATTTTCAGTCGTGCACCTAAAGTGTACACATCACATGCGCGTTATGGTACGCGTCGCTTGCGCGGTGGCAGGTCCCGCGTGACGTCATATACGTGCTGGGGCGCGCGACTCCTGCAAACATTTTTTATGTTCTAAAATGATATATATGTGTCTTTAATATACATAGTAGGGCAAGAGATTATCTAAGATATTCATAAAAAGAACATATTTGTACTTATAATAAACGTATAATATTTTTTAATATATTTATGCAAAGTCGCGTCGGGGGCCTGCTTCGAGAGCGCAGAGTGTGCGGATCCCATGTGACCTAAAAAAAAAGATTTAATTGGTAATAACATTTCCCTCTGTAACTATTGAAGGACCCCACCCATTTTAATCATTCTTGTTGGAGCATCTTTAGAGAGACATCTCTTTTCCTAAAGAACCCTTTTTGCTTGTTTTTTT
The DNA here is from genome assembly GCF_964261635.1 of Lissotriton helveticus. Classification (NCBI taxonomy): domain Eukaryota; kingdom Metazoa; phylum Chordata; class Amphibia; order Caudata; family Salamandridae; genus Lissotriton; species Lissotriton helveticus. The sequence goes on from NC_136063.1 coordinate 947,896,932, forward strand.
TTGGTGTTTTAAAAAAAATATCAAACAAAATGGCATCTGGACAACAGCAACAGCAGGAAGAAGTATCTTCTGAAGAAGAATTCTTGCAGGAGGCACCACGTCCACAGAGGCTGGAATCTGTTGTGTGGAAATTCTTCACTTTTCCACCTTGAGAAAAAAAAAGTAAAAGCGAGAAAGGTGACGTGCAAGATTTGTGACTGAGTCCTGTCAAGAGGCAGTGAAGAAAAATACTCTTGTGGCACTGCTTCTATGTACAAGCATCTCCGGACCACACATCCTCATAATCTTGCTCAGGAGGAAATGAGGCGAGCTGCTTTGAACCCCTCACCTGCTGTGGCAAGTACGTCTGGAGCATCCTCAGGAACACCTGCAATGGACATTAGGCCAGAATTCGCCTTTCTCGAGCAACACTGCGTGAAGTGTAAGAAACGCAACCATCGTTGTAAATTTTTTTTTGTTTGTTTCTGGAATAATAAGTAATTCCAAAAGTTTCCTGTTGTGTTCGGGGTTTTTTTGTTCATTTTTTGAAAAAACACCAAAAAAATACAAAAAATTAAAAAAAAGAAGAAAAAAAAAGTTCTTATCAGAACTACCTTATCTGGTTAAAGAAAGAACTATAATTGCAAGGTAATGTGTGAAAGTTTGGTTGAATATATGTATACAGCATGACTGACTGAAAGAATGCCTTAGTAGTGTATGGTGACTTTATAGGTGAAGATTTATGAGGAAGTACTGCAGCATGACACTGCAGGCTCTTTAGCTGCACTGCATTGTGGAACTTCCGAAGCACAGGGATGTGACATATGTACATGAATATGTTGCAACTCTGTGCTTCCCTCAGCACTGCTGCACAAACTGCAGCCATGCACCATGGTGCAAGGATGTCTGTGTCATGCGGAGATTGTTTTTTGTGCAGGAAGGGACACCTTCCTGCACAAAAACAATCAGTAAAGGCATTTTCCTCTTTCAATGTATGCTGTGGAATTCAGCATGCATTGAAAGAGGAAAAAATTAGGAGAAATGAAAACAATTCTCCTCGTTGCGCCTTGCTACACCAACTTTAGGATGGCGCAGCATTCACACGCATCTCCAGATTTACGATTTCTCATAAATCTGGAGATGTGTCTTGTTCTATGGTGTTGCGTGGTAACACCCACACCAACACCTATGGAATGCCCCTTCAACGCAAGGTTCTGTGTATAAAGTGGTCATATTTACAAGAGAGCAAAAACCATGCAGGGTGGCTTTTCCTCTCCTTGTAAATATGAAGGAGTGCCTGGTGCCATCACTACGTTACAAAAAGTGACGTACTGGTGGCGCAGGGTGCTTGTACATCTTCCTCATAAGTGATTAGGCATTGGCAGACTGATAAAATAAGAACTTAGTGCTGGGTGGGTGATAAAATAAATAAATGAAGAATTGCATGAGACTGCCGGGAGGTATTCTACGCTGCATGGGTACTACTTCAGTATTTAATGGAGTGGACCAATAGTATGTATCTGCTTTGACATTTGTAGGGATTATGCACCGAATATTTTATGTGTACTTGTGTTGGAGTCTATGTCATTTTATAAGAATACCACTAGTAACTGGAATGATGACAGTGCTGTAAACAGAGCGAACACTTAATTTATAAGTGCTTACTTATTAGTTGAGAAGTTCTAAAACCTTTAAGTGTGTGGGAAAATCTTTCTGATTTGCAAAGGGAGTTCCACAACTCTTTTTGGACTGCAATTAGGAGGAGCAATGAAAGAAGCTTCCCAACCTAACTGCAGGAACCAACAAAATGGATAAACATTTTGGGACTGCATTTGCGTTTGCAAACCATTGGTCAGATACTGACCACCAATTTGAGAATCATGGTAGGCAGCCAAGGAAAAGCAAACAGTGTCCCTGGAACCAATGTATGATCCCCTGAATGACTCCCCAGTATATCAACATTGTTGTAAGGAGACTCTGCCTATACAATCACTGATACATTTTGCTTGCCCTGCTTCTTTATAGATAATTTTCTTAATTGCTACTCAACCCTTTTTTTGAAGCATGCCTTAAAGAGTTATTTAACTTTGTCTACCTCCAAAAGCAACACAAGACAAACTAAACGATGCTCTGCTAAGCAGCTAAGTGTGTGTTATTCTTGGTACAGCGTACGATTGTAGAATTTGGATGCCCGTTTTTCGACAATGTGCTCGTTAAAATTTGTTCTGAATTGTTCCTGATTATAGGAATACATGCTTTATTTTTCAACCAATAAGGAATACATGCTGTATTTTGCAGCCAACAATCAACTACACAAGTGTGTGCATTCATGTTGGTAAGTATGACCTTATATGTTTGGTAACATTATAATTGAAATATTAACACACTAAATATGAGAAGGACATAATTAAAGAAATATCTTTTAGGTTAATTTGGATATTGATTATGGATCTTCTTTTTCGCACACAAAAAGCTAAAATGAGTTCAGAGTAATCAGCCACCAACCAAAAATAATGCTAGAGAGACAAAGCCTGATTCAGATCTTTGATAGAAACAAATGCACACCTAGTACAATGAATTGCTAGGCTGACAAACCATTTGTGTTTAGTCACTTGTTTTTTTATGAAAAATAGATTTTTACCAAAAACTTTGGCATCAAAGGATTCACACAGCAATTACTGAGGTTCACAAAAACATTGAAAAAACCATATACAATACATAAAGTCAAAACATACACATATATCAATTATGATAACAATGAATATGGACAACTATATAATGCCTAGAGAAATTTCATTTGTTGAGGCACCAATCCTGAATGAAAATAAACAAGTGGACAGACAAGAAGACAAACTAGCCTACTTGTTTTCACCACCACTAGATACACATTAGATGATTTAACATATGGTGCACAAATTAGGAAGACACAAAACTATGCATCAATGTAGACATGGTTGTGGGTTATATTCCTATTGTGCCCTGCTGGTTCAGTATCTGGGTGGAGCAGGACGCCGACGCGTTTCGAACCCGTTCAATAGGTTAAGGGTTCTCCTCAGGACAAGGATTGGGAAAGTCGTTGTCACTTAAGCTGGAAATACCGGGGAACTCCCTTAATGTTTTAAACACTAACAAGTGTAAGGGATGCTGAAGCGCCTGAGTTCAAGTGTTTTTGTAATGTGCCTTGATTTGTAGGATTTCAAATCTGTGCACGAACACCAGCGGCAGTTGCCAGTTTCTTGCCGCTTGGGTGCCTGATGCACAGCTACGATTAACTCGTCTAAAAACTTGCCGAACTAGCGCGCCGGCTGCCGCTGGTGTTCGTGCACAGATTTGAAATCCTACAAATCAAGGCACATTACAACAACACTTGAACTCAGGCGCTTCAGCATCCCTTACACTTGTTAGTGTTTAAAACATTAAGGGAGTTCCCCGGTATTTCCAGCTTAAGTGACAACGACTTTCCCAATCCTTGTCCTGAGGAGAACCCTTAACCTATTGAACGGGTTCGAAACGCGTCGGCGTCCTGCTCCACCCAGATACTGAACCAGCAGGGCACAATAGGAATATAACCCACAACCATGTCTACATTGATGCATAGTTTTGTGTCTTCCTAATTTGTGCACCATATGTTAAATCATCTAATGTGTATCTAGTGGTGGTGAAAACAAGTAGGCTAGTTTGTCTTCTTGTCTGTCCACTTGTTTATTTTCATTCAGGATTGGTGCCTCAACAAATGAAATTTCTCGAGGCATTATATAGTTGTCCATATTCATTGTTATCATAATTGATATATGTGTATGTTTTGACTTTATGTATTGTATATGGTTTTTTCAATGTTTTTGTGAACCTCAGTAATTGCTGTGTGAATCCTTTGATGCCAAAGTTTTTGGTAAAAATCTATTTTTCATAAAAAAACAAGTGACTAAACACAAATGGTTTGTCAGCCTAGCAATTCATTGTACTAGGTGTGCATTTGTTTCTATCAAATTACACTGCCCGGCAATTCGGTTTGTTTGTTTCATAAGAGTGGTCCAGCCGGACAGAGACAGGACCCAGCCTTCCCCCTTTTTTCCCTGATTCAGATCTTGGCGCACCTGGTCTTGTTTACAGCTTTTCCAACAGTTTCTCCACCCGCCTTATAGGCGTCCACCAGCTCTAATTTGATGCTGGCGGTTCGACTGACGAAAGACTGTCAGAGTGCCACCGACACCACCAGGTATATTCACCCGCGTAGATGGAGAAAAAGGCACAAGCGGCTGTCGTAAAGTGGACCGCCAGTTTGTCCACTGGGCAAATAGCAATGTGCCTTCCAGCCAACGTTACTGTGGTGGTAAAACCTCCACACCTGATTGGAACAGATATAAGGCAGAAACTCACCATTCCTCACCTTCTCACTTCCTGTATCACCATGGATCCGATCTTCCAAGTACTGATGCTCAACCACGAAACAAATCAGCACCATCATCGCCGGAACCAAAGGTAAGATCTTCCATTACTTGTTACCTTTTCACTTGGCTGTTTACATTTGCTCTGTATGAATGCATTTTTAAAGCACTCACAAAAGCAGTAGCAAACCAATGTGCAATGCATATATCTGTAAGGTCGATGTGTGAGAAATTTTAAGAAACACACCTGTATGACCACATTATAATAATACATTTGGTGCAAGCTGCCTTCAAAAAAGTGGACACTTGCACAAAAAAGGATATGAAGTAAAAAATCAAAAAGTCAACATACACGTGTGTTTAAATAAATGTTGAAAATTGTCACATTGCAAACATATGTATTACATATCATAGGTGTAAGTGCAGTGTATCATGATGTGGAAATGGCCCTAGACAAAATGGAACCTTAACCTTATTATGAATTACCTGTAAGATCAATGTCAGTCACAAATATGAATCATCCAGCGTATTCATCCATGTAACATTTCAGCTCTTGCCTAGTGCAAGTCCTGTATCCTATCCAATTTAGATTGTCACAATATGTATTAAGGTTTTCATGTATGTGTTCATACTGATCAGTAATCAAAGTGAAACAAACACACCTGTAGTAACACATCCCAAAATACTTTTAAACATCTATTTGTTGGTGCAAACATCCATTATCATGATGAATGCCTGCCCCTGAACTCAAATGACTGTCACATAATATTTTAACCAGTATATGCACTTAAAAAAGTAAACATTAAAAACATATGTTGTATTTCTTGCCATCATGGTAAAGATAAATATGTACTTCACATTTTAGCCTGAAACATTTCTAGGATTCAAACAATTGCAAAGGAAAATGAATCCAAGGACAAACTTGGAAAAAATAAAATTAGAGCTTTATTTAAAACAACGAGTTGCACCTTTCAAAATATTAAGGAAGTAAATGGCAGTCCATGATTTAAAAAAAGTCCTGAGCACTGTTGTGCTGTGGCGCAAATCTTTTCTCCTAATTCACTGCCAAGGGTAACCTCCCCAGGAAGGCGCATCTAGTGAGCAGATCAGGCACCTCAAGGTTCTACTTGGGAGAAGGGGGTGTGTATGGGAGGGTTGGTCTTGGGTTTGGGAGGGGTGTTTTTACATTTGTGAGGGGTATTTTTGGTTCTGAGAGTGGTGATTTGGACTTTGGAAGGGGTTAAGGCAAGGGCAAACAACAAACTCTCACTGGGAAAAGTGAGAGTTAGTTACGTGGATGACACAAACATACAATTGTATGTCCTCTGGAATTGGGGGAATTTAAAAGTGCAGATGAACATTCTACCATACACTTCGTAGCCTCGAACATTTAAAAAGGGGCTGCTTGTTGCATAAATACTTATGGCACAGTGAATACTGCCACTGAGAGTAAGAGGCCTGCAGTTTGGACAGGAAACACTTTTAAATGCGAGTAAAATGAAATGAGGTGTTAGGTAACTCTCCATTTCAATTGTGGGCCATTTTTGAGTTGACAAGGACATTTTTTTATGACAAATATACCTCCGTACTTCAGCTGTTTGTCCCTGCGACTCAGCTCCAGACTAGCCCTTGATTCTGACTGAGCAATGGTCATTGTTAGACTCTGCAGTCTGATGATCATGATGTCAGTTGAACTTCTTCCCTTAATTTTTATATGGAAATAAGACCTTGTGGCCAACTTATGACTGACCTTAAGGTTGTGTGCTGTTCTGCATGGGTATGGGAGCCACTAGAAGCTCCGAATCAATTGTTTGGAGACACCTAATCTAGGCTGAGTGATAGGACTTTGAACACACAACACGTGCTAATGTTATTATTTGTTAACATTGTAAAGTGCTTACAGATCCTCAACATCATTTTCCTGAGTAAGGAACAAAATACATGATGCTTCGCATCAATCACTACACTTCACTCAAGAACTCAAAGTGACATTGTAGCCTGTGTTAATGGAAAAAACAGTTAGGCAAATTCACATATACATTTCAAACATGTACCTGTTCCTTAAGTGAGCCAAATAGCTTGCTATACAGGGACATGACCTAATTTGTCAGCAACTCCAGCTTCTCTGGCAAACAGGCAGGGGCCCCCTCGACTTTAAATAATTTTTTTAATACACCAATACACAAAAACAGAGGAATGAAAGAAAACATACTTTGTAACGGATAGAAAATTCTACATTGACCAACCAGCAAACGTTACACATACCAACTAAGCTCTTTAAAAAAATGTCCTAATAAATGGCCAAAAATAATTTTAAAAATTCAAATATTCTATGGCAAACCATTTCATTTGGTGGTGACATGACAAAAGATTGAGCCTCCTGAACAGAGTGAATATTACATTTGATAAATGAGGGTCTTAAAAACATGCACCTTGCCCTTAGAAGTTCCGGACACACAAATAGTATGCGATTAAGATCCTGTATTTGAGAACAGCACAATTCGCAAATTCTCTCGTCTCTAGGAGTTTTTTCCCAGATGCCCATCACTTCTCTCAAGGGCAACAGGTTGGTTCTTAAAAGTAGTATCAATCTTCTAATTCCATTTGAGACATTCCGTGAAAGATAGGGCTGGGGTCTACTCCCCATCGCACTCTCATTGCGGACTTTAGGTTGACTTAAGGCTGTGTCTCTTACCGTATTAATCGTGCTTACTGTCTTCTTTAGAAATGCCTTCAATGCAGGCTTAGACATGGGTGAATCACAATTTAAACTAAGCCCAAATGAGTCGTTTGCATAGGCAAATGATCTGAAGAAAGCTGATATATATTTTAATTTAGCAAAGATTTCCATCTTCAAGGCGGCCCTTAGGGTACCCTCATCCCCCCAAAAGAGGGAGTTCCCCCACCTCAGGGCGCTGCCAAGGATGAAGTATAAGAAGACACTAGATGGAATTCCAAGCGAAGAACATGTGGGGCAGCCAAAGAATTTAAATTACAGATTTGGCGGAAAAACCGGCCTTCAGCCTTACCGAAAGCAAGCCAGTAATTCCTATCCAGTGCTTCTGCAGCATATGTTAATGTATGAGGGATTTTAACGTTACATACTGACAGAACATGATTAAAATTATGTCTCCCACGCGTTTTATAAAATCTATTTAAAGCTCCAGCCTGGGTGGCGGCCTTACTAACACACTGTTTGATGTGCTCTGACTCACGCCCGTTTTTTGAAAAACCTTCCCCAAATACAAATACGAATTGACCAATTCAAATTCCTGCCCCAACGACCACTTATACCCTTTCTTTATTCTGAGACCTTTCTTGCAAAAGATTAAAATTTTGCTTTTGGCAATGTTGATTTTCATAAAAATGGTCCTCCGCATAATTGATCAGGGCATCCAGACGACGCTGCAAGCCAACAGGAGTTACATCCAAAACTGCAATGTCATCTGCATATAGTAGAGAGCCAATGGACATTGTACCAATTCTGGGAGCATCTCCCCTCACTGAGTTTAATTTGCCGGGGAGGTCATAAATATAAAGGGAAAACAAAAGAGGGGCTAACAGACAACCGTGCTTAAGACCGTTGTATGTCTTAATCCTACAAGATAGCCCCTGCGAGCCTCCCATCATCACTTGACACCAGGTGGCTGTGTGTAATTCTATTATAAGGCCCAGGAGGTGGTGTGGCATACCAAGAGTGGAAAGCTTTCTACACAGCGTCTGATGATCCACTTTATCAAACGCCGTGGAGAAATCAATGAATGCTGTATAGACTAACATACTTTGTGAGAAAACAAATTTCTCTATGATGGTCTGAATAGCCGCAATGTTATCCAGCGTTCCATGGTTCTTTCTGAAACCTGCCTGTTCTGGTGGTAAGATGTTCTGATCTTGGGCCTACTGCTGCAAATACTGAAGTATACTTTTTGCAAATACTTTGCCCGAAGCATCCAGCAGCGCGATTTGTCTAAAGCTAGTAGGTGACCTTTTTGGGCCCTTTTTGAACAAAGAAAGTATAAGACTCCCCTTCCAAGAGGAGGGAATACTAATCGTTCGAAAACAGAAGTTAAACAGTGACGCCAGGAAGGCTCCCCATGCAGTTGGTTCTTTTTTTATTAGCATAATCGGGATACCATCCAGTCCTTGTGCGCCGGAGGTTCTGGCATTCTTTATATAACCCATCACTTCATCCCTTGACGGGGGACCGTATTCAATGAAAACAATCTCCTCTATTACAGGCATCTGAAAAAGCACTGAGCTGTTAGATTTATATAATAGCGAAATATAGTCCACCCACTCACTTTCTGGGATCGGAATGGGGAGTGCCCTCTGTCTAGAATCACAATATTCTGCAATCAGGTGTCAATACTTTTTTGAATCTCTGGCTCTCGCAGCTTCCCTCAACCCAATCCATTTAGCATCCATCTCGTTTCTATTTGCTCTGAGTTTATACTGGCTTCTAACTCGCTTAAGGCGATTAATATTCTGTTGCATACCCATGGAAAATTGTCGATGTTGTTTCCGAACTAAATAGTTAATTTCTCGATTTAATGCCTTCAGAAAAGGGGTGTCCAGATTTACCCTTCCCGAGCCAGTGGAAACTGAGATTAAATGTTCTCTCTCCCTCATTTGGGCCTCAAAAAATTGTATAATATTAGCAGAAACATAGCCCTGCTGTTCTGAAAAAGTTTTTTTCACTATCGCACCTACCTCGGCGGTATTTTTTTGTGTCCAAAATGAACGACCATTAGCTTTATTAAAAACCACCGATTCCCGGCACCTGTTCCTTTGATTCAGTGCAGGTAGATTGAAGGCCAAAGTCAAGCTTAATACACTGTGATCACTCCATACTGACTGGGTAACCTCTAAATTTTCACAGGCCCCAAACATTTGATAGGAAAGAACTACATAAACCAATAGGCTGTGTGTGCGATGAGATTGAAAACTGAATTGTGCTGTTTTATCGACTGGCATCCTCCTGTTGACCAAGTTTGAACTTCTAATGCTATCGAGCAGGAGGATCCCAGTTTATCCGTTTTTATTTTATCCAGTAAAGAGGATTCAGGAATATGCCAGATTTCCTCTTTATCTGGATTATCATAAATTTCATGCGCGGAATTGGACATTTTTGCATTTAGATCTCCCACTAATACCACTAAGCCAGTCCTACTCACGTTAAAGGCCACACGATAGATCAGATCTTCTCCACCAGAACTATCGAGGCTCTCCCACCACTTCCAGTGCTGTGGTCTGACCACTTCTTAATCAAATTTTGCATCTTAGCTGTAGCCACGCCCAGCATAAGAGGGGCGAGAGATGCTAGAAGGATGTCTAGACCTTTCCATCGAGTTACGGCGGACATGCTTTCTGACGCTCTTGGCCAACATCCTTGCCAGCTAACTGGCGACCTGGAACAAGACATTGAATTGTTCCAGAAGTGGCTCACAATCAGATTTGAGGAGCTAGCCCCTGGTAAACCAGTCAGCTATGTGGGTAAACATGTATCGGCCACCTGGTTTACTCCTCTCTTAGGTAGGATGCGCCAAGACTGCAAGAGGGCAGAAAGAGTCTGGAGGCGTATGTATGACTTGGAGGACAAAATCAATTATAGGGAGCTAATTCGTCTTTACCATAAGCATATTTTTGATGCCAAAAAAGTCTATCTGGAGCGCAGAATTGACGCAGCAGAAAGTATGAGCAAAGAAATTTTTAGAATTGTACAGGAGTTTATTTCTCCTCCTTCTAATACACCTATTCACGCCCATACTGGAGTCTGGATTAGCCAACTCAGTGAATTTTTCATTAATAAAATTAAAACTATTCAAGGCTCTTTTCCGGGTATGGGCCTGAGCCCGGCTGTCTGCCATCTGACACCTATGTTACCATCTAGGACGGAGAAAGGCCCTTTGCTTTCGGATTTTCCTCCTATCTCTCTTGCCTCCTCTCTGGATCTTATGTCGCGGCTTCAATCGGGCTCGCCGCTCGATCCATGCCCTGCCAAATGTCTGGGGAGAGTGGCACCGGCAGTTAACACCCTGCTCAACCCACTGCTTAATGCCTCCTTGACATTGGGAGAGGTCCCCACGGCCTGGAAGCATGCCCTGATCCTTCCGCTGCTGAAAAAAACATCTTTAGATCCCCTTGTACATGCGAACTACAGACCAATATCCCTCCTTCCCTCTCTGGCTAAGGTGATTGAGAAGCATGTGCACCTCTCTATTTCCAGCTTCATAGAGAGTAACAATATCCTGCACGACTCTCAGTCGGGCTTCCGTGCTAATTTTAGCACGGAAACAGCTCTTCTCGAGATCACCGATGCCATTCGAGAGACTCTAGACGGAGGGGGCAAAGCCATCTTGGTCATGTTGGATTTGTCGGCGGCTTTCGACACCGTACCCCATGATGGTCTCCTTTTAAGACTCTGGAAAATCGGTTTCCGTGGGACGGTGTGGAAATGGTTTAAGTCTTTTCTGACCAACCGCAGGCAAGTGGTCGGGGCACCTCCGTTTTCCGCCGAAATGCCGCCGCTGGAGGTGGGGGTTCCCCAGGGGTCCATCCTGAGTCCCACCCTCTTCAATATCTATATGGCCCCTCTTGCGGCGGTGGCGGAATCTTTCGGTGCCCAGATCATATCCTATGCTGATGACACCAAGCTTCTTTTTTCGTGTAACAAGGGTGAGGAATTCGACAGCGGTCGGATCCGGGAATGTCTAGAAGCCGTGTTTAACTGGTTTCAGAGGCATAGTTTGAAGTGTAACTCAGACAAGTCGGAGTTGCTCTTCTTTGGATGCCCACCGGATCCCGGCTGGAAGACATGGTGGCCTCGTGACATGTCTCCGCCCGACTCCGCATCGCTAAAAGCTAAAAATCTGGGCATCTTGTGTGATGTCGACCTTTCCTTTAGACCCCAGATCATAGGGTTGACAGGGAAGTGTTTCGGCATCCTGAAAATGCTGCGGAAGTTTCTCCCTTTACTATCTCTTCAGTACAAAAAAATTACTGTGCAGGCCTTGATCGGTTCGCGTCTCAACTACGCGAACGCCCTCTATTTGGGCCTTCCTAAATACTTGATGGCGCGCCTGCAGGTCATGCAGAACTCGGCTGCCAGAGCCATTTTTGGCCTACCACGTGGGGCCTGAGCTTCGGAGCTTCTGGAGAAACTTCACTGGCTTCCGGTCGCCAAGAGAGTCACTTTTAAGATCTTGACTGTGACCTTTAAGGCGCTCCACCTGATGGGCCCAAGCTATCTGGGGCAGCGGATTGCCTTTTACGTTCCCAGAAGGACTCTCAGGTCTACTTTTGAGGCCAAGGCCGTGGTTCCCTCAATCAGGCGCGCCCGTACCGGAGGTCGCTCCTTCCGGTACCTAGCACCTCGCTGCTAGAACGATCTCCCCTTCTCTCTGAGAACAGCTACTAATCTGCTGGTTTTTAGAAAGGAACTGAAGACTTGGCTCTTTTCCCAGTAACTCTGTGCCGGCCTCTGAGGATGCTATGTTGTGTACTTTTCCTATTCTTCTCTTTGCCAAAGCGCCGGGACACTCCACGGAGTAGCCGTGCGCTATAGAAGAGCTTTGTATAACATAACATAACATAACATAAGTGGCATTCTTCTGTGGTAGCTATCTCATTAATATATAGAAAGAGTGGGCTCAACAGACGGTTGAAATTTTCCATGGGGGGATATAGAGATTAGCTACCAGGAAGAAGGTGGGCCTGCCAGACTCTCCCAAACATGCCAGCTTCAGGCAAATACAGAGATTTAATGGATGGTAAAAAACTTTCTGATTCCAATTAATAGAATTCTTAAGCAGAATGGAGACCCCCCCACTAGCATGTCCCCTTTCGGAGTGCTTAGAATAACAAGAGAAAGTATAAAAACCATCACAATCAAAATCCTTGCACGCCCAAGTCTCTTGTAGGCATATAATCAGAGGATTTAAAGATTTTAAGAAGTTCAATTTTTCCTTGTCATGACCCAAGCCAGCCATATTCCAGGACAGAAGTAACCCCCCCTGGCTACCTCAAAGGAGCACTTCTTTCAACCTCTGGACAGTTGGTATTCAGGGTTTTTGCTACCCAACTCCACTGGGCTAAATCATTTTCTATGTTAGGGGTCTGACACGTGACTACAGAATCAGAGACTAAATTTATTGAGCTGCCCTTTTTGTTTAGTGAGACCATGATATTTTTGGCGTTACCCAAAGGGAACTCGGAGTCGGGACCCATAGCATCCAACACCACATACTTACCGGGTCTCAGAGCTTGTGAGCGAAAAGTTTTCCACACAAGGTAGATTATTCCTCAGAATTTTATACAGATATTATATCTAGCCCTCGTTTTAAAAAGTGCTCACAGTTCTGTATGACCAAATTGGCCACTAACAAGGAGCAGAAGGTAACTCTCGAGAATGAAACATTCTCATGCTGAATAATATTCACATTTAAAATATCTCTGCTTTCTAACAACTTCAGTGCCTCTATTTCCGAAAAACGTTTGAGAATGAGTCCTCTATGTATAGGATCGGATTCTGTCTCAAATAACCAAATGAGATCCACAATGGGCAAAAAAGCGGTCTGCACCACATTATCTTTCTTTACGGCATCTCTTTGGGGAATTCATAGAGGTACCCTATCACCATTATTAACCGCGTGCACCTGTGCATTGGACTTAATCTGCGTTTGAGACCCCACCTCTAGGTTACCATCTTGTCTAACCTCCCGCACGCGGACCATGTTTGAAATGTAGGGACCCCACCACCAAGTATTGTTCCCCTTCCCAAAGGATCGCCCCCTCACTAAGCTGAAGAGGATGAGGTACTAGAGGAGACAGCAGCATAAGACTTGATGGAGCTGCTGCTATTCCAGTAGCCCCAACTCCCCCAATAGGAGACAGATGTGCTGTCACAGGGTTCCTGGATGCACCTTCCCCAATTAGCAGTTTAGGACCACCCTCCTCTATTGTAGTTCGTACAACACTCTGGCTATCTGGGATCTGTGGATGTAACTTTGACACTTTAGGTTTAGGGAATCATCTCGTCCTTTTTTGTTTCTTTTTCCTATTTTCCCCTCGTGGTTCATTGCAGAATCTCCCCTTTCCTTGCTTTTGATCCAGTTTTCACTGAAGAATTGGGAGGTTGGGCCTGCAAGGTGGATGGAGTTGGCGCCTCTCCCTCTGTCTCTCCCCTGCCTTTTTGCCCAATATAACCCCCGATTTTCTCTGCTTCCTCAATAGCTCCACTGGACCCCTTCATTTCTCTTGATGAACAAAGGATAAGGTTTTAGTGTGACATTTCCTGAAGGGGGACCCACTGCAGCCTCCTCAAAGATGGAGTGTAGACAGAGCTCTTCATTTTCAAGATTACAGAAAGGTTCAATCGGGGACAATGAGAAGAGAGGTGTTCCTGCTTGTACAGATGCATCTCTCAAATCTCCCCGGGGAGCGAGTAAAGGGGGCCTAACATCTGTCTGTTCTTCCTGTCGCACCGGCATATTAGAGGGGGGAATAATGGTGTCCAATTTTTTTACTTTTTGCAAACAACATTACGGAGATCATTTCCAGCATATTGTCTGAGCTTAAGACAGATTTCTCCAGTAAAGACCAAATGGAACTCAATTGTCTTTCAATACAAATGAAATGTTCCGAAGGCACGCCATCCCTCTCATTACCCAGCTTTGGTTGTGAACAAGGCAAAAATACATTGTGAACATCATGAGCATCATAGACAAACTCCAGAGATTTACCATTCAAGAGGCTTGTACTACAATATAAAAGAGGCGAAGAGAGACGCCTAGGGGAGGCGCTTACAATAGGGGGGTTCTTCTCCATCGGACTGCTCATTAGATACTCATCCTTCACAGGGTGAGTGCTAGGGGCTCCCCAGACCCTTCCTTGTTTGAGCTTCAAGGTCAATGTCTTGGAGTGTAAAATCTTCCATTGGATTACATTTTCCACAGACTGAAGCCTTATCCACTATTCCAGGGACATCCCTCCAGGCATCCTCCCGAGATCCTCAAGTGCACCCAAGCACACCCTCTTCACTGGAACCCTTGCCGGTGTTCCACTCCATAGGGGCAACAAATGCAGCCGCAGTATTACTGTTTTGTTTTTTTCCTATTCAGGGAGATGGTTTGCTGACTCTGCTGGTTAAGAAGATGATCTAAGTTCATGATTGCGTGCAAAGCAGCGCACGACGCAACGGATGTACCGACAGCAGAGTGCTCCATTTTTGATAGGTTCAAAGGGATGTGTTGGCTCAGTTGAGACTGTTGGAGCCGTTGGAATGAATGGTTACCACATAAACCAGGACCCAGATTTGCACGTGAAGAGGTGTCAGGTGAGAAACTACTTGAGCCCATTTCTGCGCCTGATCTTGTCTGGCCTCTGGCCCCTTCACAGGCCATTATCAGACTCCCCGCAGAACCATGAGGGATTCCCCGAGCTTCCTCTGAAGACAAGTGGGATGGCGTTACTACAGCAAACTTGGAAAACAAACTTTCTTGCCCCAGTGTTGCCTCCACAGGAGCAGTCCCGTGAACTTTCCGAAAGAAGCCTGTGATGTTTGGGTGGGATTTATAGCAAAGGTGCTGCAGATTTCTGGTTCCGCTATATGATCTCCTCAATTTCCTTGTATAGCTAGGAGATGAGGTAAGTACGCGACCAGAGCCTAATTTTCTAGAAGTCATGTCACTCACAAGATAGAAACGTTTCCCTCTCACCCACCACCACCACCTCCGCTGGAGTGCTCGTAAAATGCCCCCCTGCAGCACCAAATACCTGATGCTGCTGCTGTAACTGTGGCTGTCACCCAGCAGACAATCAAAGATAATCAGCTGACCCCGCTGTTCTCCGCTGTTCCTTGGGTCTCCTGCTGCTGCGAGGAGTCTCTACGCAGCTACTGTCACTGTTGGGCTAATCCCACTATTCAGCCGGCTCTTGCCGCTGCTGGGTTGGCTATCGCTACCTGTCACTACCACAGCAGAGAGGCCCTCACAACCACAGCGAGTTCTGGCGGCCCGCGTTCCACACAGCAACCGGCAATATGGCAATGCAGCAACCGGGGGGCTCAGCAACCCACAGCTCAGGACAGAGTCACCAAACTTGTGAAAGACGCTTGCACTCAATCGAGAAATGCGCAGCTCGGACACAGCCAGGGACAGGCACTTCCCTAAATCCCACCAGCCAGAATGGAACAAGGCTAGAAGACAGTGCACAGCATGGCTGCCTGCGTAATAAACAGATACAGATGCCCGGAAAACACTCCGACCACCACACGCTTTAAGGCTTTCTGCTTCAGCTCTAATCAGCTCTAATCAGGCTTATCAGACTGCCACTGCTTCAGGACCCCGGCCTCACCTCTCAGTGTTGGCTCCGGTGAAAAGCGTGCTGCATCTGCCACTGCCTGCACTATACAGCCCTTCAGCCTTTTCACATCTGCTGCATAGCGTTTCGTGACCGCTCCACTTTTCTCCGCTGTTTCCAGCATCCACTGGGGGCACTCACTCCTTTCACACAACTCGCCAGTGAAGTCAGCAGTCAGCGATAGTCGTTCAGAAGCTGCAACGCATCTGAATCATGAGGATGGCTGGCTGACTGGCAATAGCACTCTGCTTGCGGTTCGCAGTGAGGGAAGTGAGGGCTCTATCCTATCTGCCTCCTTTCTTGCCTCCAGTATCTGGTCCAGTCTTGCTTTAGGTGACCACGCAGGAGAGCAACCGAGGGGAATCGTGGCACCTCCCAACCGGCAAGAAAACCTCGTGGCCAGCCGACACAAGCACTGGGGAGGAGCACCAGGGAGGACCAAAGCCTTCACTCGCCTGTACACACCTGTGCAAGGTCAGTCGTTCAGCGGTACAAGACGCGGTGAGCTGAACCCCCTGCAAGGAAGCTGAATCCGGCCGAATGCCGAAAGCTGGGTGCCAGGAGCCGTAATTCAGCGTCCTCCTGTGTCCTCCCGCTCGCCTGCTCTCTCGCTGAAAGCTCGCTGCAATCAGAGCAAGAATGAAAACCAGCACTGGATCTGTAACCATCAATTCAGCACAACATCGTAGAGAGGAGAAATGTAAAAACAACCAGTCAAAGGCCTAGCAGGCTGAAAAAGGCATTTCCACAACTTAGATGGATGTCTAGTATTATTCATTATATTAACAGTGCAGAGTAAATATATCACAAATACCACATATTCAGCATAGTAATTTACAATAATATTTTTTATGTCAACAAACTTTGATTTGTGTGAATTATGACACTGTTTCAATTACATGACAAGAAAAGGATAACACACACAACTTAAACAGGAACAATTTTCAATAGAAATCATTCAATTGAGATTTATCAATTAAGGACACTTCACCATGTGACAAAAAGTTTGACAAGCAATAATGAACAATATTACATAGCAATATGATTTTCACAAAACAGAAACAAGACATCATGGTGGATGTAGTTATTTCAATTACACATTCCCAACACTTGCAAAATGTTAACCTGAACATACCTTATGTAAATCCGCAGTTAAAAGAGAACAGACATTATGGAGGTGAAACACATATATGTTATTTGGAGTGCATACACTTACTGGCAACATATCATGTGAAATGTGATGTCTATTGAAATCTGTTATCTTAAATAAACCTAATACATTCAAACAGACAAGCGAAAGAAGATGTTACTGATATAATTAGGATTCTATGTGAAATAAATTGTACTGAACACATTAGCAATAGCTAACTTCAAAGCAAACAGGACATTTATGTTTACTGACACATTTCAAATAATAAATTACCAGTCTCCTCTCCACCAAGGATTCCCGTCAAGTCTTCAGGATGTAGGATCTGCAAGACTTTGTCCTCCCAGGGATATAGTTGTAAGCAAGGGTGGTAGAACCACCACCTGTCCTCTGGGCCCCAGGTGACCCTTGGAGGCCCAGGAATGCACTCTTCCCACCGGTCATTCCACCTCTTCCTAATTTCCTGCTGTGTGCGCAAGATGTTCGCAACAGCATCCACTCTCTCAATTACTATGGCCCACATTTGCCTTTTCTGAGATAGGGGTGTATTTTGGAATTGGGCTCTAAACAATTCTGGCTCTACTCTTATAAATGTATCTACAATGACTGACAATTCCCCCTCAGTACAATGTGGATTTTTGCATCCTGGCATTATGAAATAATAAACTTCACTGGTTGTAAATACCCACCAAAAAATAATATACAAAATAAAGAGAATGAACAAGTAACAGGAAAAGCAGAAAGAAAACCTGACTTGACTGAGTACACTAATATGCTACTGTGGAATTGCCATTCATCATTGCCAAAGATCATGGTCTGATATGGAGTGTGTTTTATAGTGCGGTATGCAGGTTCAAACAATTACCCTATACACATCAGGTGTGTGATGCTGTCACCTTGCCTACAGCCAAGGTAACAGTCCAATGTTAACTGAATCCCACGAAGCAAGCACTCCGTTAGCACCTCACCGCTAGAACACCACCAGAACAACTGTGAAATATAAATTGGCTCAGCACAATCCCACCAACCTGATGGCGACAGAGTACTATTTGCCAGCTGAGGAGTCTTCCACATCGACAGTGATGAGCCGCATATGCAACGGTAAAGACACAGTCGATGCAGACGGAAAGTTACCCAGCATACATCTAAATAGGGCGGGCGGACCGCCATAAGCTTGAGGGAGGACTTGCATTGTCCGCCATGGTGTGACGATGGTAATACCGCCAATATCTAAACCAAGGCCTGTTTTAGATCTTGCCGGAGGGAATACTCAGTAACAAATGTGATGGATATCCCATCCAATGTATCACAAGTACCATGGGATATAATGCACTTGTAATATGGTGGATGGGATATCTGTCACGTTTGTGATGGTTTAGCCCATACACCAAGATCTAAGTCAGGCCCCGAGTCATCGCTATGTGCAGCCTAAGCGATCTTGCTGAATCCTCTAGCTATGTATTGAGCAGAGAACTCAAAACTGGTTGATCTATTTCAAAATATTCCTGTCTGAGACAAAGAATAAATTATAAGCCTGCTCTCATGGAGGCACTAGTAATCACTGGAGCAGATTTAAGAAGGTACCCTACTCACAAAACCCAGCAGTCATCCATCTGGAAAGCTGCACCAGTTGCAGCTCTCCAGGCACATAAATGACTTGTGTTTTTTTTTTTAACTGCTATCACCCTAGAGCATAATCGCACACAGCACACAGTTCTGCACTATGTAAATGAAACTATGCCCACATGAACATTTTTGTTCTTAGTTTCTCTCCTCTGAAAACATGTTTTCCTGTGGCAAAACCCCTAACACTACACCTTCAAAAGTTTGAGGCGAGTACCCTTCTCCTTCCCACCCTAGAAGGTAGTTGCTAGAACCCTTTGCTGGAGTAAATCTCTGGCAGTTTACAGGGTGATATAGGGTCTCAAAGGAGTTTATGAATGTCTGCTAACTCACATGTTTGTGGGAGGTCACCAACTTTCAGGGAAACTGACTCTTCAACCTCCTACTTGCCCTTTGTGTGAGATTTACTACTGAGTATTTGTATGCAAATGTGGTGTACAATTCTGCAGTAAGTAGTAAAACCATCTACGCCTGACAGGTATCCTTTTGTGGATAACTGTCAGGTATAAATAGAGCCATAGGTTTACAGTAGAAATCAGCCCTTCATATTCAAGAGTGAGCTCATATTAAGCATGTCTGCGAGATGAATTATAGACGTACTCGTCTCAGCCAGAACTCAGATGACGGGACTAGGAAGGTCAGAAAAAGGATGTTGTCTACCATTTTTATAGAAAAGACAAATTACTGTAAGTCAGAAGAAACCTCTGGAGAAACCTAGCTTATCTTGCTGTAGCTCTGCTCTGAGTCGGTGCATCTCATAGAGTTTTAAAGCGCATATAAATAAACACATAGCAATAATTACAATTGCAGGATTATTTTTTTCACAGTCATAAAATAGGCAAAGCTGCTACTGCTATGTTTCCTAGAAACCCCCTCTGCTAAGATTTTTCTAACATTCGTGAAGTCAAGTCTTTTTATACTATTCAACTATTTTAAATTTGCAATGTTGTCACTGAATTATAGTTAAGTACCACTGGAACAAATATACATCTTTATAAAATAACATGAACCTAGTACATTCACAGTAAAGGTGTGTAGAATAAAAGCTTCTGTCTGGAATCTCATGGGGTGCCGGAGGGCGACAGGGCAGGGGATGAAAAACAAGAGAAGTGAGAAGGAGAAAAACAAGAAGCAGAACAGTCATGATTAGGTATACAGGGGCATATTATCAACGCTGTGCAAAAAATATCGCACAGCGTTGATAACGTGGAAAAATCTATCGCCGATTTCACATCGCCTGTTAGCAGCGTATTCGCAACGCTAAAGCCAACAGGCGATGTGAAATCTTCGATAGGTCGCATTAGCGCTTGAAAACAAGCTCTGTTTTCACGTGCTAATGTGTGCCTTGATAATAAGGGGGGTGGATTCAGCTTTATGATCCACGCCCTCATGTTAGCAATGCCTAACAGGTACTGAAAGCAGGCGTTGGGAGACCTGCGATAGACGCGTTTATCGTAGGTCTTCTTCTCCCAAGGCCTGCCTTGTGAATAAGCCAATCCCACCTCGGACGTGGGAACGCCCACCCTGCATCTCATTAGCGTTATTCATCGCCCCCAGCGTGGGGGCGATGAATAACGCATGAAATGCATCGCTAACCGGAGTTAGCGACGCATTGATGTCAATGTCAATGTCAATGTCAATGGTACTTATAAAGCGCAAGCAATCATCCTAATTAGGATATCACGGCGCTATCATGACAGTAGTGAGTGGTTGACTGATAACAGGTTTATGATTATAAGTTAATCAGGTTTTAGGGAAAATAAATGTTTTTAATTGCTTCCTAAAGGACAAGTAACAGTCTGTTAATCTAAGTTCCATAGGCAACTCATTCCAGCTGTTTGCCGCCAGGTGGGAGAACGCCCGTCCACCCATCCTAGCTGTTTTCACACGAGTATTTCTTGCTCTAGCTGCCGTACGGGAGCGCAAGTTCCTGGAAGGGGCATAAAATCTGATTTTGTTTTTTAGGATACGAGGACCCGTATTGTGCAGTGCTCTATGCGTTATGCACAGTAGCTTAAAAGTGGCTCTCTGCCTCATTGGTAGCAAATGAAGCTCTCGCAGGCAGCTTTTGGCTGGGTCGTACTTTTTTTTATTGCAGATTGCCTTCGCCGCAGCGTTCTGTACGACTTGTAGTTTGGACAAAAGATAGTCAGCCATTCCCACGAACAGAGAGTTTCCAAAATCCAGCCTGCTCATTAATAAGGACTGGACCAGTATTTTTCTACACTCAATAGGGATCCATGGGAAAACTCGCCGGAGCATCTTGAGTAGCGCAAAGCCTTTGCCACAGATTGTTGATACATGAGTTTTCATGCTCAAGGTGTTATCTAAAGTCACGCCTAGATTCTTGGCTGTTGTTGCCGGACTGGGAGCGGTGCCTAGAGTTGTGGACCACCAGCTGCGGTCTCATAGCTGTATATGTCTACCAAACAACAGTACTGATTGATAATAGGGCGATAATTAATTCATGCGTTGTCAACCGGAAAAGGTCGCTAACACATGAATTAAGGGACTTGATAATATGCCCCACAGTGATTACTGTAATTTCCATGAGGTCCTTTTCATCCGTGCCGACCCGACTGACTAAGTTGAACTATTTGGGGGAGAATTAACTTCTTGTCAGCACTTTAATGAGGGCTCCAAATGCATTTGAAAATGTTAAATTGATTCTTGAGCCCAAAGATTACCCCACTATGTGATCATAGGTAGACAGGTGTTCAATAACATTTATAGTAGAAGAATCTCAGCCTTGTTTCTTGGAGAACTTTGACATGGGTGAGTGTTGGCATTTTGTTATCCGCACATTGCTGGCAGTATTTGCTAACATACCTTTAGGACTTCTCCAGTATGTTTGGAGTAAAGTTAATCTAAGGTAGTCCACTCTTAGCTCAGATCATACCTCTGTGGTGACCCAGAATCCTAAGTAAAGCATATGTAGCTTAGGGATGTAGCCAGGGCCGGCTTTAGGGTAGTGCGACTGGTGCGGCCGCACTGGGCGGCTGGGCGCTAACCTGTGGGAGGGGGCACTGTGACCTCAGGGGGTGCTGTGTTTAGCAATATCTTATGATAGGAAAGATGGGGAGTGGTTTTGCAGGTGATAGTGAGGGAATCTGAGGACGGGGTCATGAGACATGGGGACGCCAAAAGTGAATGTCGCGCTGGGCGCCACCAGCGCTAAAGCCGGCCCTGGATGTAGTGCGCAGAAAGGACTTCCCAGTGGACATCTCGGACAGTATGTCGGTTCTGGAAATGTCCACGGATGAAATGGTTTTATATGACATTCTGGCTCTAAATCATGAAATAACTGAGAACAGAGCTTGTGGTTTGTACATGACATTAGAAAAACATTTAGCCAATGTTATAGTGATCTTGACCGATCAGTATTTTAGCATTGGCCTTCGAAGTTAAGTATCCTACAGACTTGCAAAAATGTGTGCATACAGGGTCACGTTAAGTGTCAAATGCAGAACGAGGTTTCTTGATTACAACGTATGACTTTCTATTGACTAAGTCGAACTGCTGCTTCCATGCAAAAGTGATGCTTTCAGCGTCAGCCAATCAAGGCTTTCTTAAGCTCTGGAGAATAAGCATGTCAGCTGTGAGAGTAAGGCAGCACCACAATAGAATATACTGTTTGGTAGGCATGGACCTCCTTAAAATAATGCAATTCTGACGATGTGTCAGACAATTCCATTCCTTGCACCTACTGGGGAAGTATTACAAATAGGTTATTAAATCCTGGGGATTCCACCTCTTTTATAGCCTGAATTCTTCGCAATAGTGAGATTTGCAACTTTGACCATTGCATGTCCATTAATGCCTTGGACGAGGTTATCTGATGCCATGTTTTCTAGTCCCAGATTCACCCTTAAACCTGGGTATTTTTTGGGGGGGAGTTTTAAATAGTGCGAGCTAGACCCGAAGGTATTTAACACTCCTCATGTCCTATGTGAAAGGGCATGTCCTCAATGCTGCACGGTAAGTTTTGTTTAGTCAATGGAAAGACTTTATAGCTCTTTAGTTCAACGTACTTTGTACCATGAAATGGTCGATGTTGGAAAGTGGGTTATTAGTAGTGGTAAATGTGCATCTACTACTGGCAACAAGGCTACTAACACAGTCTAGGGCTCATTACAAGTCTCAAATCAAATCAAATCAACAATTTGCTTTATTCGGTTTTCATTTTAAAAACAGAAAAACCATGGAAGCACAATTTTACAAATCACATTTCACTATATTATACAATTCATAAAACATTTTTTCCTTCAACTTTAGCAGCATTTTAAAATTCTAAAAATAATTAATCTGAGACATAACAGCAAACGTTTAAGTAGGACAAAAATCATATGTGCTTCCTATGTTTGATGGTACACTTCAGAAATAGGGCAATATATCTTGCAAAACAGTAATTATCTAGAAGCTGCAGAGCAAGGAAGGCTGGACGGCATTGCCCCAAACCCTATAGTTTTAAAATGAGTTTGATCCACCTTCTCCTCTGTTCTAAATAAAATTTACAGAACAGGATAACATGAATTGATGTTTGCGGGGAAACTCCGTCACAGTGGCAGTTTGGAAGGTTTTTGGACCAATCATTTATGGTCAGAAAACTTACCAAACGGTGAAATACATCGAGTCTGAGAGGTGTAAGGACAAATCTATCCTACCCTCTTAATGTGTAGGCTAAGTATGGTTGCATGCTAATGGTTGACAACATCAATGGCTTAGTTTGGATCGACGGCTGCGATGGCTAGGTGGCAAATCTGTTTGCCTCCATATGGATGTACGACATTACAACGCATGCTTTTACATCGCATGCTTTTACAACGCGGTTTTTACAACGCATACCATTACAACGCATAGTGCTTTGGGGCGCTGGATAGTGAATAGTTTAATTTACTATACCAACTCCAGTCCCCGTGGATAGTAGGGAAGGTTATTGGATAGTAACTTAACCTATTCCCTATCCTAGAGCGCCCCCCAGCGCAATGCGTTGTAATGGTTTGCGTTGTAAAAGTTGCGATGTAAAGGCACTGCGTGGTAAAAGTTCCGGTGTAAGTGATGTTTCCCCCTCCATATGGTCATGCATTGTTTTTTTAACACTTTTCTCGAGATAGAGCCCATCAAAGAGGGATAATGGTAGTATTCTGGCATGCCTAAATCAGACATAAAAACTTTAATGTACTTCAGCCACCTGATCTCTAATGCGTGTTCTAGTTTCAGATTGTCACTTAAAACATTGTGGTTAAACGTTGTTTTGGTCGAGGTCCAGATCCGGTGTCATAGCAGCACGGGTTGTATTTTTATTATGTCCGTAATGTATGGAAGCCCCAGCCCGGTGTGACAGATATAGGTTGATATGCCTTGTGAAACCGCCAACAGGTACCTTAATTAATCATTCTCCAGTCTCTGAATTTCATTTACGTCGCAATACCCCCATAACCCCACACCATAGGTGGCTGTGCTGACGCATTTAATTTGGTACATATGGGTCAACTCTACTGGGGGTCTCTTTCCTAGTCGCGCTATCACCGAACGAGCAGCTCGTAGCACCGGGAGCAGTAGAAGCCGGAGCTGCAGCGGAAAAAAACCTGAGAAAAAGAGCACAGAAAAGAACGCAGAAAAGAACCTTGAACCGGGAAAGAACAGGGAAGGCGGAGAGGGCCCGCCCGCCCGCCCAGGCCAAACAGCTTCTGTGGCTAGCTTCTGGGAGCCGTGCGGTCGAGTGGCTGAGTAGAGGCAGACTTGGTGGCGGAACCGCGCAGGACGAGGCCAAGCAACAGAGCAGGTTGGTGCGGCTTCCCCGCTCCCCTCGCTCCCCTCACCGCTCCCCTCACCTCCCCCCCAGTAGCTCCATCCTTACCACCTTCTTCCCCCACCATCAGCCTCTCTGCATCCCGTTATCCGGTTACCTTGTTATCCCGCCGTCCTGCCGCTATCCTGCCGACTTTCCCTACCCCAGCACCCCTGCACTAAGCGCACAAAGAGCACAGAGAGCAGCAGATCACCGGCGCGAGCCACAGAGGAGTGAGGGAGAACGTCGGAAAGGCCGCGGAAAACCCCACCGTGGAAAATCATGGATAATCGTGAGAATCGTGAAAATTGTGACACCGCTAGGACACCGCCGCACAAACCTCCTCGCGGGCCACTGCAGATACCGCGGCATCAAGGGGTAACTCTGCACCCCGCAAAGTAGAGGAAAAGGACTCTCCAAACTCCGCAGAGCACCAGTAAAGGGAAAATCAGACGCGTCAGCAAAGTGCATCTTGCTCCAGTAACCAGCAATCAGCAACTCATTAATCCGTGCCAGCAAGCCGTGTTGCAGTGTCCTCCCACAACCGGACAACAACCAGGGGAGGCCAGTGTACCCTCCGCCCCCGCCTTCCCTTTGTTGTGAGATTTCTTGAGCAGCATCGGGGTGCCCAGCGCCCTCACCTAAGCCACAACCAAGGCAAGATCTTCAGGATTCAACAGAAGGGACTCTGGACAGCCCAGCGTGACAGAGTAATTGCGAGCGCGGCTGCCGTTAGAGGCCGCTGCGAAGTAAGAGCCGGGGGTGGTGGTCTAGGCTGGTCTGACTAGGTCCGACTCCGCCAGCGGCCCTCCCTGTGTGCTCCGCTCGCCCCGCTCGCTCACGCTAGCCCTTCAGTGGCCCTCAAACAGTGCTTCCTCGATCCTTGCCCGACCTTAGTCCACCAATCGCCCTCCAGGATTTCAATCTTCGGAGGGATTTCCCTGAAAATTGTCTCGAAGGAGCCATTAGAGTGGCACAGCAAACACAGTGAAAACAGCGTGCCACAGGAGTAGCGGCGACTTGCACACACGCTAAGCTCTAAGCCTCTGCAACGTAACAGGAATCGTGACCTGTGGGGCAGAATAGGAGGGGAGGATCGAACCAGCCCAGAGAGAGCCCAACAAGCCCTGCAGGCGGGGGGCTCAGCGACTGTGAAAACTTGTAGGTACAAGTGTGGGTTCGTACCTTGGAGTGGTGCAGGTCTGCTGGAATAGGACCGGCCTGGTGTAATTGAGACCTAGCCCAGGTCTCAACCCGGGACCCCCTCCCGGCTGAAAATATAAAGATGAGAACAAGAAACTCGACTCTTCTGCAACACCAAGAGAAACCTCGCCCTCACAAGTCAGCAAAATGCCTTAAGGAAAAAATGCTCTACCCCCCCGGCGGAGGGGCCTCAAACATGGGGTCCAGTTATAAAGAACCAGAAGAGGAAGTGGAGGCGGAGGTAGAGGTAGAGGTAGAGGTAGAGGTTGAGGCGAATCACACGGTAGATCTGCCACCAGTACCATTCCGGGCAAACAAGCTCCCACAAGGACAGACCTCACTTTCACACGTGCTAACGCCAGACAAGGGCTCACTTTCCAGCAGCAATAGAAAAACATCTATCAAAATTGTCAGTAATAGAGACATAAGAGACTTTTTTCTCCCCACAATGCCTAATTGTGCTTTACCGGACGCAGACCAAGAGAAAGCCACAACTACTTTGGCCACAGCCGCCTCTTTAAATCCTTCAGGAACCAACCTCCCTAGGAGCCTGGCAATCCCGCTATCACCAAAAATAATCATAGCACCGGGTGGCCCACCAGCCCAAACCAAAACAATACTGACTTTTCTTAGCAATAACGTCTGGCAAGACAGCACACCCTCTTTAAAAATCCAACAGCCCCGGGATACGCCAAGGGACACTCTGGCCAATGGAGAGAAGGAAGATTCTTGGGCAATAGGGTCGCTCCACACCAAGGGGATAAGCGCAACCAGCGTTTCTGCTCTTAGTGTACACGCAGAACCATTCCAATCTTCAGCAACTCACCACCCAAACTTAGGTAGCCCCGGACCTGTTCATAATGACATGAGACACAGCCAACAAGGTCAGGGGGTGGACCATACAACGGAGTGGCAGTCGGCCACATTGGATAATGACCTTGTACTAATTAATGATGTCTTGTCCTCAATGGTAAATGCTGCTATAATGCACGCCGACAAATTGGATGTCCAGATAAGCCTCCTTCACACAGTTGCTGGACTGATAGCAGCCATAGATTCCAAACTAGAAGACCTAAACTCCCTGATTCACCGCGTCCAGGCAAACACCACACCCACACCTAAACCGCAGGACTGCGGATGCAAACCGGTGCTGCTCAGCTTGGAAAAACTTCCAGGGATAATGAATACTCTCATTGAAGATCTAAAGATAGAAGCCAGCTGGCATAGGTGCAATTTCCCATCAAAGCTGATCAACAGGGACCACACTTCGCCCAGGATACAGCCGACTATCCATCTCAACGGCAATGAACTCCAGCAGGATACCCTAAGGACGGAGGTAGATCAATCAATTAGGGCATTAGAAACAACTACAGATGCGTGCAGCACCATTGCCAAAGAACAAGCAAACTTAAACACCCTGCACGTGACAAGCCTAGATACCGGCCATTTATCTCGGAAAAACAAGAAAAAACTAAAAAAGCTGAACAAACATAGAAAAAGCAACTCTAACCAGAATGGCTCAATCAGGCCATGGTTATTGCCAGAAACCAAAGAGACTCCTACTTACAGCAAGAACACCTTCGAGTCCAACACCCCCCCAAAAGCCACCATCTCCAGACGGAAAAGACATCATGCCAATTAACCCAGGAAAAACCAATCTCGAACCAACCATTGGCGACCACATAAAAGAGGGCACAGGTCAAAGGCTCAAAGCTTGGGATAGAAGCGATGCAAAGATCAGCGACCGCTCTAACCAACACGACGAACAGACAACTCGGGATGGCAGCCACGCCTTGCCAGGATCCCAGTTACCATATCCAGAGAGCCTCCCACTGACTAAAGCGGTGGACAAAGCCTTGCAGAGTAAAAACAAAATTTCAACAAAGGAAGTCATCCAGGGCGTAGGCAGAAGGGACTCTCAAGATTCCATTAAGACTGCAGCATACGGAGTAAGGGAAGCACTTTCCACGAAATTAAAAACGGACAACATAGACCACTGGTCAATAGCCATCACAAACCACGCAGAGGATGACGCTATTGTTTTGGCACAGAAACTCTTACATGACCGAAATCATCAAGACACATCTGCAAATGGAACACAAAAGAACCAGACTCCCTACACACAGGACGATCGGAAACTATGCCTCCACCCGGAATACGCCTCACAGGGCAAATGGGACATACTTAATCATAGTAATAAACTAAAACTTTTCGCCAACATCCCAGGCCTGGAAAACATAAAGTCATCAGACATCGAAAGTGTTTCCTTCCTCACTCAAGGACCAGGCGACACCAATGAACCCTCAGAACTGCTCTTCTCCAACCCAGATATGGCTCACACACTAAAAAGAAATAAGAAAGTATTGGAAGACTGGGGCATAAAGATCACGGATCGACCGGCGATAAAATACCCCATGCCGCTGAAACATTGCCATTTGAAGCGACCAAACGCCTCTGGAACCCCTGATACACTAAGGAAGACTCCGTTTGTGGAGAAATCAAATCCACATCTAAAAACACTCTCCATACTTCACGGGAGCTATAGTGGAACAAACACAAAATTAACAAGTGATGGGTTAATCAAGGTCACCACAATCCCGGGTAAAGGCACCCGGTGCTGCTCAATACAAAATAATTCCATTGAAGACTGGTCTTGGGTGCCCAGGGCCTTAAATCACAGCTCCTAACCCTTGCACCCTCGCAATCAAGAACAGACCACTCTACCGGCCGGCAGAGTTACCAGGTACAAAAAAAAGGAAATAATTGGTAGACAGAGCTCGACTATTATGTATTGGAATGTAGCAAGGATAGCAAAATTACTACAACATCCGGCGATATACCCGTTCCACGAAGAAATGGACATAATTTGCATACAAGAAACGTGGGCTATTAACCCAGTATCAATAAGGGGATTCGCAGACTATCACAAACCAGCTGTTAAATGAGAATATTTTTGGTAGACCGTCAGGAGGAATTTCAATATACATCAGGCTCTCTCGGAAGATACAATTTAGGGAAATAAAAACATCATCAAACTCGTACAGGGCCGGCATCCTGAAAGGCCTTTCATCAAGTGAGGGCCCTCTTACCATACTGTTAATTAGCGTTTATTACAACCCTCACGGACCGGGAGCCAAGGACAAGCTTTCCCAGTTAATAGATGATATTGAAAATCTCCTACTACAATTTGCCCACATGGAATTAATAATTCTCGGGGACTTTAATACTCATAACATTGGGGTAAAGTCTGCCGAAAGCAACAATTCTCCAGCCACGGAAGCTTTTAATGCCCTCTTGCTTGCCTATCAGCGATCATCAGCCCATTCCTTACTCCTAAAGGACACTCCAGGAGCCCTCTGCCCACCAACGTATAACAATCACACTACAATTGATTATATCCTATTAAGTAGTCGGCTACAGAAGCTAATGACAGAGTACAAAGTGTTACAACGCAAGGCAAGTGACCATGCTGCTTTAATAACCACTTTGAACTCTACAGCAAGCAACCACTACATGTTAAACCAAATTGGATCAACAAATAGCGTCGAACTGTATACTTTGGTGAGTAGGATTAAATGGGGCATGGCTCCCATTCACACAAGTTCGAGGAATGGAAAAAAGCATGGGTGGATGGGACACTAAATGAAACAAATAGGGGAACAATTGAAGAATGGGACCTGCTCGCTCATAACTTAGTACTACACCTACAAGGAGGAAAAACAAATAAAACTAAACCATATCCTAAGTACAACCTTGGCTGTATCGCTGCTATCAGAGAAAGTGCAAAACAAGTACGAACCAAACGAAGGGTATACCTGAAAACTGGCTCAACTCAGGACAAAAAACTCCTTCAAGAAACAACAAAATTACACTCAAAACAAGTTTGGGCCGCAAAACGGGACCAAATTGAGGCAAAATGGCTAAAGATTATTTGGATTATTGAGCCCAAGCAAATCGCAAGAGTTCTGGCAATACCTCAACACCTTAAATCAAGGAAGCACACAGAGGGAGAATTCAATTGATTCTGATACTTGGATAGCCCACGTGAGAACCTTGTACAAAGAAGAAGGCAGTTCAACTATATCAAACATAGACCTGGATAACGCAACTCAAATGACCAAGGCCACTAACCTAACAAAAATCATGAAGCAGTCGACTTTTTCAGAAAAAAACCTAGTTAACACAATTGTAAAAAAAATCAGACCCAACGGGGCTCCAGGACTTAATGGCCTGCCAGGTTCCTTATTCAGGCAAGATACAGACTTTTGGACTGAAAATCTGACCGCGCTATACGCCGAATGTCGAATGACGGGGAATGTCCCGGACTCCTGGCGAGGTTCGTTACTGCACCCTATTCATAAGAAATGGCCAAAATCCAACACTCAAAACTACCGTATGATCGCCCTGCTTGACATTGAGGGAAAGGCCTACGCAAGTACTTTACTAGCGGACCTTTCAAACTGGGTTAGCAAGGAGGGCCTTCTGCCCTTTTACCAAACAGGGTTCAGACCAGGAGCCTCTACACTGGACAACATTATAGCACTCTCTTATTTAACATACAAGGCTGTGGAACGAAAATCTCTCTCCATCTTTGCCTGCTTCATTGACTATACGGCAGCCTTCGATGGCATTGACCGTTCTATCCTTTGGCAGAAATTGAAAAGCTGGAACGTCGACCCTCTTCTATTAAAAGCCATCATATCGTTATACTCAAAAACGTGGGTTAGAATCAAACTCTCAAACTCAGTAGCCACAGAGAAAATTAATACCAATCGCGGACTGAAGCAAGGTTGCGTTTTAGCTCCGATGCTATTCAACCTATATACTGCAGATATGGGCAAAGCACTGATCGGAGCATCGCTAGCAACACCGCGGCTCGGTCAAACTAAGATTCAATTGCTGCAGTACGCCGATGATCCGGTACTATTAGATCATACCAAAATCGGGCTTCAAAAAGCCCTAACGTCTCTGGGCAATTACAACGTAAAGAACAAACTGATCGTGAATGCAGCCAAATCAAAAATAATAATATTTGGGCCTTTTCCGAAAAACAACGGATTAAATGGAGGATAGGAAAGCTGACTTTGTACTGTATACAATAATACAATTATCTGGGAGTGTGGCTCAGCGGGACAGGGCGCCCAGGAGTACACCTGGACAAAATACGGGCAAAAGGGAAATGCATCTCATACGCCCTCGGGAAGCTCCATGCAACCTTACACAGCCCTACAACAGGGCGAAACTAATTCCATCATTGAACTACGCACAAAAGGCTTTCCCAGGAAAAATATCTAGGGCCCTGGAAAAAATGCACTGCTCGGCTTATAAAAAGCTATTCAATTTACCCACCTGCACCAGAAACACCTTAGTGTGGCTCGAATTTGGCCTGACACAACAAAAACTTAAAGAACGGGCCTCAATAAGCAAATATTTTTACCTCACCACTGCGGCACCAGAGAATTCTCTGAAATCTAGTATAAAGAAAATTTTTCTGGAAGCAGGAAACCCATGGTCAAACAGCCTCTCCTCCGTTAAGGAAGCTTTGAATCTTGCAGTGGACAACTGGGATCCCAAGTTAATCAAATATGCTGCCATTAAAAGCGCAATAAAAAGACAGGTTTAACTCTGCTCGCGCACAATTGACTTGGAGGCATTGGAAGCAAGAGGCTTCCACGAGTCCCTAAAACTTCCGCAGATAGTACAGACTTCGAAACTCCACCTTACCCAAGCTGTGGGTAAACAAGCAGTAAACAGGATATTAGCATCCAGACTACACCCTCTCCCCCTTAAAGAACTCTACCGTAGGAGGTCATCTGAGATAAGGCACTCGGAGTGTCGGCTATGCAAATACAAACAAGAAAGTTTTGCACACATTCTATTTTGTTGTCCGGGGCTGTCCTCTGAGCGCAATCTTTACCTCAAGCCAATCCTACTTAGACAGGGCATTAGTTCTATAAAGGAGGCCGTCTACTATCTATTCACAATGGAAACAGTGAAAGACATGGCTGTGTTTAGCAAATTCATCCAACAGACACGCCAGAAATTGACGGCGTCCAACAGCTAGGCCATTTGCCCGGAACAATGACTCTCAAACCATCGAGACTTCAATCAATCAATCAAATAAGCTTTATTCGATTTTTAAATTAAAAATCATGAAAGCATCGACAATACAGAAATAATAACCAAAAAACCATAGACATTTCATTTCATAAACCATCATTCAACAATTGTTGTACCATTAAAAAAATTTAAGAGTTTGTCCTATGTAATGTGAGGGGAGCTCGGGTAAAAATCATACAGATCCCAAATGCGAATTGTGCCTTGTCTTTCATTGGGGGTACAAACTCGTAAAAAGGGGGCAACATTGGTGTTTTTAAATTTAATTAGTACCAGATCCCCAGCAATGCATTTGGGCAGCGTCCCTAACCATCCCACCCTCCTGACACTCAAGATAGCCCCGGCGGCAACGGTCTATTCTTTTTTAGCCAATAGGTGGCCTTATTTAGCAAATCCTGCTGGGTTTCGCGTGTTCCCTGGGTGAGAGCAGGGACCCCAGAAAGGACAGACACATACGGGGCGGCCTCAGGGGGCAGGATGATATGTGGCATTCTTGCCAAGGCGGATCTAGCCACTGTATGGGTTTTTGGTGCAGGTTTGACAAATACTTTGGGGCCTATTTGAGTAGTTGTGCGTGATGGCTGTATTTGGATGGCCCCGTTGCCAGATGTATACGTTTCGGGGGCGGTGGTAGGTTTAGGACAGGCGCATGTGGCCATAATAGTAGCTGGAAGCGGGTGCTTTCTTATTACTGACTCAATATTGGTCAGCCTTTCCCCTAAATCATTCATTTTTGTGACCAAGGGAGAGATGGTAGCAACCAGCAGTTGCTCAATTTTGGCCAATAAAGTCGTATTGAAAGACAAAAGAGGGTCCTCTGGTTTGTCCGTGGCCGGGTCCTCGATAAATGCTATTGGATTAGCAAGTGATGGTATAACATTGGTGCACAGTATTTGTGTACTTGTATTGTTCCCAAAGTTAGTTTCGATGTCATGCTTCCATCTATTGTAGGAACCCAGGGGCGCGGCATTTACTTGGTTATGAACTTTGTCAGCGGGGCCATTTGCTTTAAGACAAAAAGAATCCACAGGTGGGGAGGTTATAAGATCAGGGGCGTACTTTGTGCCGCACAGGGCGTTGAGTTACTCCCATATGGACATCGTGTTTGTAATAGTTTAGAGAAATGCCAAACAAAAAAAAAACATATAATATTGAAGCACGATACCTCCCTCTGTGATGGAACGTAGTGGGGTGGCCCGTCCCGGCCTCCTCAGGCCTCGGAGGGCCACAGAGGGCCCGCCCTTTGCCCGGGCTTAGCCCCGGGCGCTGACCCGCGCGCGATCCCGCGACGCGGGTGCTCGTGCTGGCCTTATGCGCACCTCCGGGGGCGGGACAGGATGCGCGCCCTCCTTGGCGCAGGTAATGCTGGGGGATGTAGTCCCCGAAAGTCCGCCTCGCCGCGATAGCCGGGAGGCGGCTGGCAAACGGAGGCTGCAGGAAACAAAAGAACCCGGTTAGTGTCAGTGGCCCAAGCAATGGCCTCCCAGACCTCCCAGGTCGGCGATTTTGGCAAGTCCCCCCCGAGACTTCCCAGTTCACGTAGAAACGGACTAAGGAATGCAGTTTTTAATTATGTTTACGTTTTATCCATTTTAAGTTTTTCCCTTTCCCTTTGCTTGACAATAATGTTTTATTATAGCTTGATGTCCTATTTAATGGTTTTGAGTAACCACAAATACAGTTTTATTCATTCATTCATTCATTCATTCATTCATTTATTCATTCATTCATAGCCTCTTGGAGAAATTCACTAGGGCTGTCGTTGTTCTCATAAAAAGGAGTATACAAGCCTTGATAACCTGATGCCATTGGCCCGTATGGTCAATAAAATTCCTAAGTAAGGGTACGCTATAGTGGATTCCACCTTTTTGTTCTCTATGTAGGTGTCCCTCTGCTTCTTGACACTTGTCCCACAGCTCATTATGAAAGATTTAGAAATATTTATTCTCAGGCCTAGGTTTCTCATGAACTCATTATAGCTATCAAGAGCCCGTTGGAGTCCCATTGGTGTACGGGCTATAATTACATTGTCGTCCGCATAGAGTACGGAGGTGGAGGTATTGCGGCTATTGTGAAAACCGTCTACTCCTGCTCCTTCATTAAACAGCCCATTTTAGGCTGTGAATGTGCCTGTTTTAAAATCAGCTTTAATTCCAACGACACTATGACTGGGCTACTGATATATCGCCCACGGGCCCATCTAAAACCTTTAGGTAAGCATTCATTGATACTGTCTGCACCTTGGCGGCCAATTCTTCTAATTTTACTATCTTGGGAGATCTAAATCTTCATTTTGATAACCATTCAGATGTGGATGTGGCGAACTTGATGGCAGACTTAGCGACCTGTCAGTTGGACCATCGGTTTTCTGGTCCTACTCACTCGGCCGGTCACCTGCTGGATCTGATTTTTGCCAACAGCAGCAGAGGTATACGCACAAAGACATCGGAACCGTCCCTACACACAGGAGACAGATACATCGTCATCAGGTAGTGAAACTACGGAAAGAACACAACACCAAATTGCACATTAAAAATCAGTGATTGCAACCAGAAGTACCACAATGAGAAGTAGCACAAAAATCTACTTCAGGTCAGACTTTTTTAGAGCAAGGCCTGTCAGAAAGAGGAGGCCCAGGAGAGGAAAGAGGAAAAGAGCAACCAAACACGAGGAGCACGACGATGCCCAAGAATGACAAGAAAAAGACCCTGGAAGAAACTTAGTAATTAACATCTCAGATCATGAATTAACACCATCAGAATTAAAATTACTGCAGAAAGGTACAAGGACCTAAGTCTTCATCATCATCTTCCTGCTGTGATACTTCAGGTATGGTGTAATCCGGTGGTATAAAGTGTCGATTCATTTTGATCATGGTTAACCTCACATGTTTTGGGGCAAGAGACTGGGCCTTCTCACTGTCAGATCGGCACCAGCTGCACTGAAAACATGCTCAAAAGAGACACTTTCAAGAGGGTAAGCCAGACAGTTTATCACCAGCCTGTTGAGCACTGGCCATTAGTGCCTTTTCCCATACCAATACACCATTGGGATTTGAGCAATGTAGACCTCTGTTGGATCATCCAGAAACTATTCCTCTGCCGATTGTGGTGGGGCTGATGCTCCTGTTCTTGTTGTTCTTGATGTTATTCTTGGTGTTGGTGGTTTTGACTGCTGTGAGCCACCCGCACTGCCCTCAGGCTCTGAATTTGAAATTGACGCCGGCTGCACCGCAGTACTTGTTGTGGCCTAGAGTAGCAAGCCTCAAATTCCCAGCCGTTCTTGTTCTAAGCGACTGGCTTCTGCAGCTATCCAAGTTTTGTACTTGGCAACATCCCCTTATAAAAAAGGAATCAATGTGTTCAGTACTTGTTTGCATTGTGTATCCAGAATTGTGGCAGAAATGTAATGGTTGGATGACACAATGCCTGTTTGCACCCTTATATTTTCAGATAAGCGAAGGGTTAAGCTCTCCACCAACTCATATGCTTCTTTTTTTCTTCCACACCTGCGTAGATTGCAGACGCCCCTTCAGCTGTTTCTGTAGCATGTGCAACAATGGGATAGCTTGGCCAATAGTACTTTCCTCCTTGCTGACTTCACGTGTGAAGCTCAAAAGGAAGGAGCATCTATGTCAGGCATTTAACTAGGCCCATTGGTCCATCTCAATAATCATACCTTTCACAGTAGCATCCCCTCTTTGCATGACATATTCATTGATTAGCCTGTACTGCTCAAACAGACATTCAACTATGTAATAAGTTGAGTTCCAATGTGTTGGAACATCCTGGATGAGTGCTCTAACTGGCATTCTATTATCACGTTGAATGATCCTCAGCTGCTTCCGGGCTTTAAAAGAATGGCTGAAATGTGTGCAGATTCTTCTGCAGGGGGTCAGTAAGTTGCTGACTCAGTCTTCTTTTTTCAGAAAGTCTTGAATAACGATGTTAATGCAGTGCGCCAAACTTATAACCCTGAATTAGCCACCATCGTGCATGGCCTTAACTATATTACTGCCATTGTCCATGGCAACAAACCCAATGTTAGGCCCTCTTGGGTGCAGCCATTCAAAGACCTTGTTGTTAAAGTGTTCCAAAATGTTTGCAGCAGTATGAGATTTCTCCATGGCGAACATGGCTACATTTACATGTTTCTAAGTGACATTAAAAATCTCAGCAGTGTCAGCAACACCTGCTGCAGATATCTTTTCTCTAAGCCCCAAAAAAGAGATCCAGTGTGCAGTGATGCACACGCAATCAGTGGCTTGGGAACCTGTCCACATGTCTGTTGTCAGGTAGATAGTGTGACTAGCACTCAGCTGCAAAGATTGTCCAAGCAATTCCAGCATGTCGTGATCTAATGCTGGAACAGCAACTCTGGTGAAAGAGGACAGGCTGGGAACCTTCCCTTTTGGGCAGATGGCTGTCACAAGTTCAAGAAAACTCACCCCTTCGACAAAAGGAAAAGGGAGGTCCAGCGCTAGCATTTTAGCCAGCTTCGCATTGTTCAAACGTGCTATTGGGTGGTTGCGTTCGTATTGCCCCTCCAACCTTAACATGCTGAGAATGGTAGGCTGGATTTTTTTCTTTTCTGGTACCACTGATGCATGTGACTTCTTGATGCCATGTTGTTAGGCTCAATGTTGCATGTTTTTTCATTGCAGTACTCTCTTGCCTGGGACCCCTATGTGTCTCAGCCTGACTCTTACTTTTGTACCACTGAGATGTTGCTGATGAGGATGTGGGCAGTAGCACTGCTCTGCTGGGGACCGTGCTACTTCGTGTACCAGAGAAAATGTCTCCCTCTTTTTTTTTTTTGGGGAGTTTTATATAGCGCGAACTAGAACCGAACCGAATCAGTTATCAGAGCGCTTTACATAGCACCAGTTACGTTACATGAGGACACACTTTAATTTTTTTTTAGGCACGGGGAGATTAAGTGATTTGCCCAGAATCACAGGGGGTTACTGGCGTCGTTACCGAGACTCGAACCCAAATCCCCAGGTCCGAGGTCGAGCGCCTTAGCCGTTAAACCAACCCCTCTCTTGTTCACCTTCCACCTCAATCGTATCTTCTACTTCTTCATCCCCACCAAGAGCAATGGGTGCAGTTTTATGTCTGCTAAGGTTCGCCTCTCACTGGTTCAAGTGGTGTTTTTTCAGATGGGTTGTTGGCCTCCGGTACGATAGTTTTGTACCAAGCTTACCCCGACTAACACCTTGTCCACAAATGGAGCATATAGCAAGGTTCACCTCCTTCCTGCTAAATGAAAAGAAGTCCCAAACTGGGGGGGTCCACTTCCTGGCGCTGCTGCTGGTGCCACTGGCAATACCAGATGAACTGGTGGGTGGGAGTGAAGTTTGACTCTCTGCAGTACCTACTTATACAGTGGAGGTACTTGTTGTAGATGTACATGGCTGCCGGTGAAAGCTGGAGGTGGTGGCAGTATAATCTGTGTTGGTGGTATCCATGCCACATCCCTCAAATCAATTTTGGATGGGGTAATGTCGGTCTCCACT
This sequence comes from Lissotriton helveticus, assembly GCF_964261635.1. NCBI lineage: Eukaryota > Metazoa > Chordata > Amphibia > Caudata > Salamandridae > Lissotriton > Lissotriton helveticus. Next base: position 947,934,053 of record NC_136063.1, read on the forward strand.
GGGGCTGGACTAATGTCCATCATCCTCCTCTTCTACATCTACCAATAACTCTAAGGCATTCTGGAACCTTCGTTTTCCCTAGCTTTGTCTTATGGCGTTTCTCACTCTCAGACTGAGGTGGTGGGATCTAAGTGGTGTCTAGATCATCAGAAGGGTGACTTTCAGAAGAAGTTGATGGACTAACCCTTCTTTACCTTGCTGGGGATTTAGAAGACAATGGACCTCCTGAAAGAGTGGGTTGCTCTTCTTCTTCGTCTGCAGGAAGCTCGATCCCCTGAACTGCCCCTACTTTGGGAGGAAGAACTACTATTGGGGGTGGTTGCGGCTGTTGTTGCCCGCTTATCTCAGTTCCCTGCGTTGATTGGGTACTACTTTGCGATAACGATAAGTCAATTTCAACTGCTCGTTTGCGTTGTCATGATTAGAATGGCTGCCTCTCCGACAGACATGGGCTTGGGTCTAGGTTGGTGGGGTGGGTCCACTGATGCAGCGGTGCTGCTCCCAGCTTGCTCCGTGGAAACCACTGCTGCAGGGGCAATTTTCGGTTCCCAAAAAAGGTCTTAGGTGACATACCGGTCTTAGTAAGTGGCAGTGCCTTCTTCTCATTGGCAACTTTCTTGGTACTGGACCTAGTACCTTTCTTTGGGATCATCTTGAAGATGTCAGCAGCATGCAGTGGCACAAGTTGAAGAGATGTCTGTGGTTACACATCATATGACGTCGTGCGCAGTAGGACATCTGTCTGGCAGTATAATGGGTGATATTGTCGCCTCCTTTTTTGTGCACCTAAACACAATGAAGCAAGAAGAACATCAGTGAAACCTGACATTCATTTTTGTGGTTCACTTACTAATAGTAGAAACAAACAAATATAATATATTTAACTTAGCGTGTGGTAACAATTGTTAGTGTTATTCATATTATTAAATGTATTACCTTATTATAAAAAAATAAATAACAATACAGTGTAACCATTTGTGAGACTTTGACAAAAAACAAGGGCTTTCATAGTTGGTGTAATGTAGTGTACAGTACTCTCAGGAAGGATAGGAAAGAAGAACAACAAAAATAAAAATGTAACGGACCCGGTTTGACATTGTGTATCACGTGGGATGCAGCATTAAGGGAACTGCAGCTGACAATCGATGGAAGCAATAAGCCAAGAGAAACAAAGGAAAGACATGCAGGCCTATGACTAAAGCACACTAACTACCACCAACAAATGGCCACCAGCCACATGGTTACTCACAACAACCACAAGCAGGAGTCTTGGAAAGCACTGAACTCAAGCAGGCCTATATGGACACAGACTTTACAAAATGCCCCATGGCCACATGGGGAGGCTCAGCCAGAGCGAATGCTGTCCCACTATTACAAACACACTCATACACTGCCCAGAAAAAGGAGGCATGCTAAACAACACATCTTTAATGCAACAATGCCAAAAATGAAAAGACACAGGGCTAAAAAAGGTTTGCAAGTTACACAAAAACCACACACATCCAACAAAGGCATTTATTTAACACACATGAAAAAAAGTTTTAAAAAAAAGATTTTGCCTTTCAATCCAATGTCATCCATGCCTTAACTGATGTTTACATTCACCAGACACCACAGTTGTTTCATGCACTATGAGTAGCTCTGAAACGATTGGTTGGAAAACCCATTAGCAGAATAGGCCACAAGTGAATCAATAAATTCATAACAATTATATTTCTAATTTCTTGGAAAATGTAGTTAACTGTGCTATATTTTTTGCTGGATAAAAGAAGAAAACATTGCATGCAAAACAACAACCAGCAAGAAGGTATGGCCACCACAAAGAAGGCTTGCAGGCCGAATGCAGAAGCACACTGCCTGCCCCATCACAAAATGGCTGCCAGTCACATGGTCAGGCCACAGCGACAGGGAAGGGAAGACAGACAATGCAGGCCTATGGCAAAAGCACACTGGCTGACTTCACTAAATGGCCTGCCAGCCACATCACATGGCCAGGCAGGCCACAAGAACAAGAAAGAAAAGACAGACAATGCTGTCCTATGGCAAAAGCACACTGGCTGCCTTCACAAAATGGGTGCCAGCCACATGGCTGTCCAGGCCACAACAACAAGAAAGAGAAGACAGACAATGCAGGCCTATGACACAAGTACACTAACTACCACCAAAAAATGTCCACCAGCCACAGGGTCACAAACAACAACCACAAGCAGAAGTCCTGGAAAACACTGAACTCAAGCAGGCCTATATGGACACAGACTTTACAAAATGCCCCCTAGCCACATGGGGAGGCTCAGCCAGGGCGTATGCTGTCAAACTATTACAAACACACTCATACACTGCCCAGAAAAAGGAGGCATGCTAAACAACACAGCTTTAATGCAACAATGCCAAAAATGAAAAGATACAGGGCTAAAAAAGGTTTGCAAGTTACACAAAAATCACACACATCCAACAAAGGCATTAATTTAACACACATGAAAAAAGGTTTTTAAAAAACCCACACATTTTGCATTTCAATCCAATACCATTCATGCCTTAACTGATGTTTAAATTCAACAGACGCCACAAAAACAGTTGTTTCATGCACCATGAGTAGCTCTGGGACCATTGGTTGCAAAACACATTAGCAGAATAGGCCACAAAGTGAATCAATCAATTCATAACAATAATATTGCTAATTTATTAGAATATGTAGTTAACTGTGCTATATTTTTTGCTGGATAAAAGAAGAAATATTGCATGCAAAACAGCAACCATCAAGAAGGTATGGCCACCACAAAGAAGGCTTGCAGGCCTAATGCAGAAGCACACTGGCTTCCCCTTCACAAAATGGCTGCCAGTCACATAGCCAGCCCACAACAACCGGAAAGGGAAGACAGACTGTGCAGGCCTATGGCAAAAGAACACTGGCTGCCTTCGCAAAATAGCCACCGGCCACATCACATGGCCAGGCAGGCCACAAGAACAAGAAAGCAAAGACAAACAATGCAGTCCTATGGCAAAATCGCACTGGTTGCCTTCACAAAATGGCCGTCATCCACATGGCTTGGCAGGCCACAACATAGAGCAATAAGCCAAAAGGCACCAAGGAAAGAATAAATATAGGTTTATGGCAAAAGCACTACCACCACCACAAAATGGCCACCAGCCACATGGTCATTCACAACAACAACCAGCAGGAGGCCTGGAAAACAATTAACTCAAGCAGGCCTATTTGGACACAGATGTTACAAAATGGCACCTGGCCACATGGTGAGTCCCAGCCAAGGCAAATGCTGGCCCACTATGTATGTATAATGTATAAACCATTTTATAGCGCGCTCAATTACTTGGGAGTATCCTGGCGCGATGGAGAAAGGCAGAGAAAGACAGAGAGGGGACCAGCTTATGCCACACCGGTAAACAGATGAGTTTTCAGACTCTTCCTAAACTGACCCACGCACTGACTCACTATTACAAACACACTCACACACTAACTAGGCAAAGGAATGATGCATTCTAAACAGCACAGATTTAATGCAACAATGCAAAAAACAAAAATACAAAGTGCAAAAAAAGGTTTGCAAGTAAAACCACACACATCCAACAAAGGCATTTATTTAACACCCATAAAAAAGAGTGAAATACCAAAAAACCCACATATTGCATTTCAATCCAATGCCATCCATGCCCTAAATTATGTTTTAATTCAACGGACACCACAGAAACAGTTGTTTCATAGACCCATAAGTAGCTCTGGGCCTACTGGCTGAAATGTCTATTGGAAGACTACTGGGCTAGTGAATTAAATAAAAATTGCATATTGTTTAAGATTTCAAAGGTTGGAGAAAATGTAGTTAACTTTGCAATATGTTTCCTTTATAAAAGAAAACTAGTAGAAATAACTAGGCTCCTGCTGAAACTACAGGCCATCCACCACAATACATTTGCTTTTAAAACTATGAAAAGTACACAAAAATATAGGTGCATTGCCCCAATCAAACAAACAACACCAATTTTCCAACTTACTTGTGAAATCTCAAATCCAAAGTACTCAAATCCAATGATATATGATGCAGCAGACACAATGAGTGATCCTTCCAGCTCCAAATCCAAATAAAAAGTGAACAGGAGTTAGACAAGCTGGACAGGAACAGGAAGTTGGAGATTCTGGGGCACTTCCTTCCTCTTCACAAAAGAAAGAAAAAGGACTCCTTGCAGAAACATGTATAGCCAAATGTCAATCTGGGGAGTTATTTAATCCAAGTCATCATTTTGGGAAGGTTATGGTGCTGCTCAAGAGAGATTTTTCTGCAGATTGCAAATTATGTCTGTTTGCGATCACACACTCTCGCGGGACCGCGTGGTTGGCTATTAAATTTCGTGGTGCTCGCGAACAGATGGGAAATCTCATCGGTAAATGCAGGCATCCCAGTAAGTTGCTCCCATGCGCGCAAAAAATTATTTCAAGTGCGCAAACACAAAAAAAACTCTGATCCTTTGCTTAGCGCCGAGTTTTCGGTAACTCCGCTTTCTACATGGAATGGGGAGTTGCCAAAAATCCCCAAACTCCACGAGCGGAGCAGATTTTGTGCCCAAGGTTAGTTACAGCAAGAAGGCATGGCCACAAACATAGAAGACTTGCAGACCTATGGGGAAAGCACACTGGCTGGCTACACAAAATGGCCACTAGAAACATGGTCAGAGAACAACAACAACCAGCAAGGAGGCATGGCCACAAACAAAGAAGACTTGCAAACCTATGGGGAAAGCACACTGGCTGGCTACACAAAATGGCCACTAGAAACATGGTCAGAGAACAACAACAACCAGCAAGGAGGCATGGTCACAAAAAGAGAAGACATGTAGGCCAATGGCAAAAGCACACTGGCTGGCTACACAAAATGGCCACCAGCCACATGGTCATATTAACAACAACCAGCAAGAACGCATGGCCACCAATAAAGAAGACATGCAGGCCTGTGAGGAAAGCACAGTGGCTGGCTACACAAAATGGCCACCAGGCACATTGTCACTCACAACAAGCATGAGGCCTGGAAAACAAAGAACACATGAAGGCCTAGGGAGGACACTGACTATACAAAATGTCCCCTGGCCACATGGCATAGTGAACAACAAAGGCAAATGGTGGCCTATGCCAAACACACACATACTGGCCAGATAAAAGAGGCATGGTAACATAGAGAACACAGCATTAATTCAGCAATGCCAAAAGGAAAATAAACAGTACTAAAAATGTTCACAAACACACATCCTCCACACGCATTACCCCACCTAAATACTGTTTGCAGGGGAAAAACAGGAAATACCACAAAAAAACCATTTTGTATTTTAATCCACTGCCATCCATGGCCTCAATGATATTTCCGTTCAACAGACGCCACAGAAACAGTTGTTTCATGGACCCATGAATAGTACAGGGCCTACTGGCTAGAAGGTCCATTGGCAGACTAAGCCACAAAGTGAACTAAATTAATATTGCAAATTAAAATGGGAAGAAAATGTAGTAAACTGTGCAACTTGTTTTCCTTCACAAAGGAAGAAAAATAAAATGCAAAAAAATAATTAGTCCCACCAGAATACATTTTAAAAATCAAATCAAAGTACAAAGAAATCCATGTTCATGCCCCCAGTCAAACAAACAACACCCTTATACACCAGTTTTTCACCTTACTTGTGAGATCTAAAAAACAAAGTCCTTAAATCTAATAGTATATATGCAGCAGTCAAAGAGAGTGATCCTTCCAGCTCCAAATCCCAACAAAAAGGGACCAGGAGAGGGACATAGCAAAGGGAGGAGCCTGCTGGAAAGGAACAGGGAGTTGGAGTCTCTGGGGCACTTCCTTCCAGTTTGAAAGAAGAAAAGTTTTTAAAAATGGCTTCTCGCACAAACAAAACAACTCCAACAGCCAGTTTGAGAAAACAATCCACTCCAAATGCCTCTCAGCTGCATTCACAAGCAGAAAAGCTGCTTGAACTTTTCGTTTGCGATCAGCACTAAGGATGCTAGATTGGTGCTGCCACATCCAGAAGCTGTGCAAATGAGCTACAAGTCTCGTGGGACCTTGTTAGCAGTGTAAGAAGTCTTGCGCACACTCTCAAGCGGCCTGAAAGTTTTGGCGCTCGCAGTTGAGCACCAAAAGAAAATTCAAAGGTGCAAACAGAAGCAAAAGTCCTTACATTTAATGGGATATGCAGCAGATACAAACAGTGATCCTTCCAGTTCCAAATCCAAAAGAAAAGTGACCAGGAGATGGACAAAGAACTGGGAGGAGCCTGCTGGACAGGAACATGAAGTTGGAGACTCCGAGGCACTTCCTTTTAGTTGAAAAAAAGTTTAAAAAAACAAAAAGAAGACTCCTCACACAAAAAACCCCATCAAACTTCATTCGAGGAGGTTCTTAACTCCGAATTGTTAGTTCTGGAAGATTTTGATGCTTCTCAATGAGAGAATCTTCCCCAGCTTGCAGCCGCAGTAGATCATCATTTTGATGTCATTAGATTTTCAGGCATTAAGCACTATGGAGTATACATGTTTTCTTCTATCTATTGTTTAGCTGAATTAATATAGGCATGCCAGCTCAGCTTGTACCCTACACAGAAATACTTGTGTCGCATTACTTTGCTACTGTCTGCAGCTGGGGCAGCTGTCCTACGCAATTATCTCTTTTCCTATCATGCCATGCTCTGTTAAATGCTCACTTTCACTTTCACCCTGACTACACAAGGTAGATGTATAGTTACTAATATATGAATGATATACAACACAAAGTGAGGTCCTTCTATTTTAACCATGCAGCCGATAGGCCACCCATGGCTGATACTGGCAAAATCCTATGGGTAGGGAGTGGGCTTCAGAGAGAGGCGATTGATGATGATGGGTGGGTACATAATATATGTTGTGCTTGAAAACTACTGTGAGTCAAGGGAGTAGCCTGAAATACAACCTCACACAAACCTTTGACTCAAAAACCTTGATTAACAAACATTCCTTGTTTACTCTCCTTCCCAGGGATTTTTCCATTTATCATTGCATTGTTTTTGTAGCATTAATTCTATTATTCACCCTTGGCTTTGCTACTCAGTCACCATTTCAGTTTTACATTCTCTTCATCCACTCTTCACCTATGAATACCATCCATCCGTCCAAACATGGCTATTATTCTCAACAAATCTTTCACCAACATACATTTGTCATTTAACCACCCAGGCATCGTTGCTTTGACCCATAAAACCCCCAGAGAATTCCTTTCACCCATGCACTTTCACCCACCCAGGAAGGCATCCTTTCTTTCATCTTTCACCCATCCTTCACCCACCCATGCATCCTATCAGCCACCTATATGCATCCTTACACCCAGGCATCCTTCTCTGCAAGTCATATTACATTTCACCTGTCCTTCCTCCTTCCATCCTTCTTTCCCTTTACTATCAAACCATCAAGATCTGACTCTTCTTCATTAAACTATCTCTGCTGAGTTGAAGATAGAACAGCCCTTTAGTTACTTAACTGCCACTGTATAGGCTAATGCTAAGTAAAGAGCAGTGAATTCAACTGTTCACAACTTAGGGCCTGATTACGATGTTAGGCGGTCTTGCGTCCACATAACGCTATCTCGGGCTTAGGACAGCCCGGCCTCCGTTCGGCGGTCCCTACTGGCCAATTACTATGTAACGGAACACTGTTCGGTTGAATACTCCAATTTCTCAATGGGAGCTCATGTTACTGCCATAAACCGGCCGTAACACAAGCTCACATTGAGAAATGAGAGGTGTTGTTCATTCCTGCAGCCCATCGCAGGCACCTTAAGGTGCCTACCACAAGGTGCAGGGATCAACAGGGCCCTCAACCGGAGGCTGCCCACCTAAGGGGGCCCTGCTATGGGCCCCCAGACACGCTTTCTGACATGGTTTCCATGTTGGACAGTCCAGCATGGAAACCATGTCGGAATGCGTGCATCAAAATCCCTGGGGCGGAAAGGCCGCCCTTTGGGATTACAGCAAGCTCCGACTGGCCAACGGGGTCCATGAGCCCATTGGAAGCCAGCTGGAATACCCAGCTAGTTTAATTTCTGACCGCCAGCATTCTAATGCAGCAGTCGGAAAGTAAACTGAGCGGCCAATTACAATGCAGCCCAGAAGGCTCTAACCATGGGTTGGAGTCTTTACGGGTTGCATCATAATTGGCCCCATAGTCTTAACAGTACAGTTTACATCCTTGCTGCGAGTATATACATTGTCAATAAGCAAGCAATATGACTTGCCACCGACCACCACTGCTGCTTGCTCACCCCCTGCAGCTACTACATCTGCGACCTGGATGACGCCGCCGTCCCCACTGGCCCCAGCACCGGTGGTGGGTACAGCTAGAAAAAACATGATGCAAATGACATATGCCTCCCCCTATTTATTTTGTTCTGTAGCAAAATTGAGAATACATACACTACACACATCAATAGAATGTATGCACAGTATGTCCTATCAAAAATAATAAAATATACGGTTGAACATTTTGATGGTGACAATATTTGAAAAGCATCCAAAGAAGATAACCTGTACAAGACTGGACTGAGAGGCTAGAGCTATTAGTGAATCTGAATTTTTGAAAAGAAATGAGTGGCAACTGGGTGAACAATTATACATAAGGTCTTCTTGGTTGGTAAATGTAACAGTGCCATCCTCCTCCTGCTCATACTTCCTTCCAGCCATGGGGCATGGTAATCAGTTCACCATCAACTGCTGCTAATAATACTAGGCCTAGATAAGAAGAAGACACTAGTTTGGGGTGTCCAACGTGACCATGGTCACTCTCTCGTTTTACTAATTGAGCATGAGAAAGTAAAAGAATGCCTTCTCATCTCAACAAACATGCGTAGAATACCTTACTTGGGCATGCAATCTGCACAGCAGAGTAGTACTACAAGTACTAGAAGTAGTAAGGACCAATGTTTTCTCTGAGTCTTACAGTACCACCACTAGGCAGTCCACAAAAGATATATGGGGAGAGGGAATGCTGACTGAAAAACCAGAAGAAGGGAAGCTCCAGACAGACTAGTACAGACAGATTCAGTTTGAGGATAATGCATGGATAACAAGATTTTCCAAACGTATAGATCCAAGAGAATTTGGGAAAGCAATACAGTTGGAAAACCGGTAGAAAATAGTTCAAATTAAGGAGCAGTAAAAGTTAGGGAAATATATAATAATATTAACAACAGGAGGTCTTACTTGGAGCGTTCTTTCTGAGAAGCACATGCAGCTCCCGCACCCACCTCGGATGACCTCTTGCCCGTGGATGCCGATGTAAGATCAAATTCAAGATACAAAAAAATATTTGGTGGTAAATAAATAGCCTCTCCAAAAAGATTTTTGGACAGGAAACACCCATATTGCAACAACATTGAACTTTCCTAAATCAGATCGATTAGTAGTAGACAAGTATCGTGGGACATCCTATCTAATTCACATTTTCTAAACCCACCTAGACTTTGGAAGAAATTGCAATTAATGATGTTTGTTTCTAAGTTCTGATCTCATTTGCAATCATTCTCAACCCCTTTGATGGGCTAATTCGCTAAGTTTGCATTTTGTCTTTCAATGCATTGATGGACTCATGCATAAACCAAATTGGTTGGTTGCTTCTCACTGTACGAGCTACAAAATAGGTTCTATGAACTGAAGTCAAAGAACGCGTGCAGCTAAATTACTAATACTAACTACTGACAGGGCAAAGGAGAAGAATCTCTTTCTAGTCAGCATTACTTAACTTAAGTTCTTACATAATCAGCCGAAGCGGACTCAACGTTGCAAGCAAGTACAATTAGGTAGCGCTGAGCACCAGTCTAAAATAATGATCACATAATATAAGATTTGTAAACGTAACTTACCTGAATGTGAGCAGTAGGTTTGCTATTTTTGCAACAACATAGAACACACAAGTAATAATAAAAAAATATATATATTAATAATAATAATACTTAGCTACTCACCAAGCCCCACGGCTTCAACCCCTAGCAGGTCCAGCAGATCCTGGTCTTGGTCCAGGATGTCGGACCACTGGTGCGTCAGCTGATTGTGGGTGCGCTGACCCCAGAGCAGAGATACACTGCCCGGCGCACGCTCGCCCATATTTGCAGGTGCTCCCAGATCCTGTACTCAGACCCAGGCCTGCGTCTGCTGGCAGGGTGAATGGGAGGTGGCGCTCCAAAAAAGAAAAAAAAACAGTGCTGACACTTCTACTTCTGAAAACGAGGCCCAGGCTGCACTCCTTCCGGGCGCCAAGGCAGCTGTTCTTTGCCACCTTTTTGCTGGCACAAGTCTCTGCCATGATGCTGGGGGGGGGAGAACATAAAATGTAGAAAGTATAAAACAAATAACAGGGAGAAGAAGGAAGGAAATAAAAAAAATTAGGAAGGAGGAAGGAAGTAGAGAGAAAAACAGAACAAAACTCACAAAAAAAACACAAAAAGCGGAAAAATATGCTCTTAAGAAGACCGAGGGAAAGATAATAAATAAAAAAGATCAGAAAAAAAGTTTTGGGAAAGAAGGATTAAACAGATTTAGGGAGGAATGAAAAAGTAGGCCCCAGCACCATAACAGAGAAGAAAACAAGATGGCTGCCCCCATGCATGACCGCTTGGGACAATTCAAGTGATATTTCCCCTGAACACCCAATCCGTGTTGCCGTATGCCAGAAATGCCACATGAACTTGTGGGACAAGCAACTCTGCCCACTCGCAGATCCCTGCGTAGCGCGGTGGAGTGTTTTTACAGCTTCCCAGATTTCCGGGTAGCGCTATTACACAAACTCTATCCAGGCCTTGTGTGGAGTGCCCAAATTCAAAAAACTCCATGAGTAGTGCAGAGTTTACTGCTCGGGCTTACTGAATTGTAAGTGTCAGTTCTTCACTACAGATCGAAATGAGTGTCTTAGTCCGTAAGTGGGCGTATCATTGGATATCTAGGTAAGTATGTTGGCATACGCCTGGCTATCCTAGTTACTGTATAGCTCTCTCATCTCAATGTGTATGTAAGGAATTGCATAGATTGCTAACTGGCTCCGTTAGTGAATATTGGAGTTATTGAACTATGGGCCCGATTACGATTGCGGTGAATCCGCAACCTCCGGGACGTCGGAAGCCACCGCCCGCCCGGAGGATGCGGATTCACCGCTGCGGTGTGTTGGAAGACCCCCCCGCCAGATTAGGATGGCCGGGTGGTCATCGGCGGACGGGTAGACCGTCCGCCGCTTTTCTGCCGCGAGACCGCTGCGGAAAAGCTCTAAAATGGTGGCGGTGTCTATCAGACACCGCCAGCCATATTAGGATATGCGCGGGGACATGCCTTTCCGCGGCGGCATTGCCGCCACAAAAAGGCATACGGTCTTTTCTTTGGGGGCCCGTTGTGGGCCCCCAGGGTGAAGGGGGGTGGGGGTGCACATGGGGGGTACCTATGGTACCCGCCTGCATTTGCATGCACGAAGCGGCAGGCACCGCGCGGTGCCTGCCGCTTTGTGCATGCAAATGCACTGCTTGCATTTTTAACATTGCGGCAGGTGCTGCTTCAAGCAGGACCCACCGCAATGTTAAACATACAGGATGTGACCGCCAGGGTGGCGGTCACATCCTAATTTGTACGGAGAGACCGCCGCTGCCCCTGCGGACGTTCCCTCCACCTCTGGGGTGGCGGACGGAGGCAGGTCCGTCCGCCATCCTAAAAGGGCCCTATGTGTGCAACTGTCTCCATTACTGCTGAATTCATAAGAGCTGTATGTGTGTGTGAGGGAATGTTTACGTGCCTCTGCCAGTCTGTGACTAGGTGTATAATTGGCTGTATCCTTTTACATATGCATATGTGAGTTACAGTATGGGTAGGAAAGTTCCCCTGAAACTGCCACTCTAGGTAAATTACTGGGTCTGTGGTTTTCTAAATAGAAACTTCAGTAAGTAAATAGATAGATGAGTGCATTTATTACTGGATATGTTGCTCTGTAAGTATTATTCTAATTCACAAAAAATTCAAACTACATGTTTTCCCTTCTGAACACATACCTTCCTCCCCTATTAACAACCTACAGCTTACCCTATCCATAATTTACATATTTAATTGAAGGACAGCTGAAGACTTTGTAAAGTGTTCTAAATATCAGTTCAACATAGCAGTCCAAAAGAAGACACTGGCTCAACAGTAGCATGCCTTCCACATATTTGAATTCTTTCTTCCCTGAGTTGCACAATCAAACATAGAATACGTCTGCTAGTATATAATTTACAGATCCTACCACAACAGCAGCACTGAATTACACCCTCACAAACAAATTCAATGTACCAATTGTAGATAAGGTAGCAAAACGATATTTAGGACACAAAAATATGCACTGCTTATCACCTCACATATTACATCACTCATGACATAGTCAGTGACATCTCAAATGTTCCATATCTGCATAGTTAGTGCCTGTGTATTTACATAACTATTTTGCTACTATCTCGGTGATTGGATGAACACATGGGTGTTGCCTGCATAGTTTAATGAGTATATAACTAGTGCCTGTGTGATCGGAAGAGTGCCTATGTGGTACCTGGGTGATTGAATAAGTCTAGATATCACACTTGATATATAATTGCATACATGCCTCTCTGAGGGCCCGATTCACCGGACTAACTTAAGACAAAATCCTAAACTTACTACCATTTTGGTATTCCCACAAGGCACTTACTCATGTTGATATTCACAGAAGTCACTTACTCATTTTGGTTTTCACAGAAGGCACTTACTCATCAATTAGTAAGAGCCTTCTGTAAATACCAAAATTAGTAAGTTACTCAAAATGAGTAAGTTACTCATTTTGGTATTCACAGAAGGCACTTACTTATCAATGAGTAAGGGCTTTCTGTGAATACCAAAATAAGTAAGTGCCTTCTGTGAATACCAAAATGAGTCAAAGCCTTCTGTGAATACCAAAATGGTAGTAAGTTTAGGATTTTGTCTTAAGATAGTTCTGTGAATCGGGCCCAGAGAGCATGCATTGCTCCGTTACTCAGCGTGCACAAGCATAAATATGTTTCTAAAACTTAAATCACCAATTCTCACCTTTTGAAAGCACAAAACGTTTTCTTTATGGCATACTTAAATCATTTAGCAAATATTTCTCGTGGTTTTTAAAACAGATATTCAGCATTTCTCAAAGAAAAGTTACATGCCAAGTGAAGCTAGCCCACAAACACTCAAGAGACATTCTGCGCTATTAACCCTGCCCAATTTTTAACAGAGCATATTGAAAGAAATACACCACTCTCACTATATACATGAACTTTTCAACAACCTCGAAGAACATAGATCACCATGTAAATATATGTGTTATGTTATGTTAAGGGGGTATTTATAGAGCGCACTATCACCGTGGGTATCATGGCGCTGAAAGGGTACATGAAGAGGAAACAGAAGGAATTTAGCTGGGTTGTGGGAAAAGCCAGGTTTTTAGAGATTTGCGAAATTGGATGAGAGAACCAGAAATCCTAACTGGGAGAGGGAGGGAGTTCCAGAGTTTGGGGCCGAGGAAGGCAAATCTTCGACCACCAGATCTACAGAGTTTAAAGGGAGGGACCACCAGGAGATGTAAGTGAAGGGATCTGAGGTTGCGTGAAGGACAGTAGGGTCGAATAAGAGTTTTCAGGAAAGCGGGGCAAGAACCAGAAAGAGACTTAAAAACGAGACAGCCAAGCTTAAAGGCGGCCCTTATATAGATATACACCTTCAGGCCTTCTTTCCAGAAGTATATCGTTCGCTACATCTATAGATAAATTCAACAGTCTCATCGTACATATAACTATCTGCAACCAGAGAAACCATATCTCACCATCTAAACATCTGCAAACTGGTCATATAAGTTAAATACCCCATTGAAAAACACATTCTAATACATACCTAACAAGTATTACTACTTTATAATTTATATATCGACACAGCGCATTTTCTTATGTTTTATTCATGACTACACTACTCCTATTTAATAATGTGAATAAAAGTACTACAGTTCCCAGAATGCAAATGACATAGATCTGTCTGTTCTGCACACCATGCTTAGACATTTAAAACATTGTCATTTCTTTTTTTTTATATATCTTTTTATTAATAGAGAAAAACAAGAGGAAATAATACACATATCTGGCATCATACAATAGGGTACTTTTCAATGGTGAGCAGGCGTATAAACCAATATGATAAAATCAAGCACGGGTATGAAATGTCAGCATTAATAGGTATGTGAAAGAAGAAAACAGTACAATCAACAACCCCGTTAAGCTGAAACCTTCAAGGCCCGTCCACCCACGACTCAGGAAATTAAGACTAGAGTAGACACCCAGAAATGTGGAAAGGATCGAATCAGGATAGGCAAACACCTCTCATATGAAGGGGAAAGGAAAGAAAAAGGCCATAGAACTAAAACAAAGACAAAACAAACCCCCCCCCCAATTCCCCCCACCCTGCACCCCTGCAATGGCTACGGCCTGACCCTACTAGCAGCGTGCCTGTCGCCCAAAAACTAACACCTAAAAGTAGGAAAGAGTGGAGGAGGAGATATCATACAGGCTCCCGGTCTCCCGTATTCCCCGCCAGAAGCAAACCACCCCTAAGTATAGTCAAAACATTGTGTAAGCAGCGATTACAAGCCAAACAAATCGGGGAACCGCCGACTCCCGCCTCATTATAAGCTGCAAGTCCCGTTTCAAATGAAGTCTTTATATTAAACCTAGACAATAGAACTCATCCCTAGCCCCTGCGATCTTTCGTGCAAACTCTCTCCACTCGAACCGCCATCTTGACAGGAGAATCAAAACGTTCAAGAGAGTCAAAACCAATACAGTAGGATCGACACCACAGTTTTAGTACTCGAAGTCCCCAAACCAAACGAAGATATCCATCCATCAACAGCGAGTCACGAGAACGTAACGGAACCAACTGGGAGGGGAAGAATAATTAATCAGTCTGATAGGCACTGAGGACGTTATCCAGGAGTATACGATCGGCTATGTCCATCTTGGGCGGTATCGACATTGAGAATGATGAGTGTTTGGTAGTTCCAAGTTCGTAGGCTGTTGGTCGGGAGCTGACAATAAACACCAGATCTGGTTTCCGTACGGGGCCTTCTGTCTCAGGCGAGATCTGATTCGCGGGTAACACAGCGTGTTTCAAATCTGGCAAAGGGTCGTGGTCCGGTCTCAAGCACATATTTTCAGCTGTTACGATCATTTTATGGATGATGGCGGTGACTTGCGAGTGAAGCGCCCCAATGGCAGCCATTACGGTCTGCAGCGATGGCGTACATTCCGCCCGTTCCATCTCCTCTCGCAAAGCGACAAATCAGATCTTTAACCCCGGAGGTCGACTACTCCGGGGTAACAGACACAGGCGGGGTAGACGATAACGGTGTGTACCCGTTAAACTCGTAGTCTCAACACCATCGCCACCAGCAAGAATCCAAATCCGTCGACCCCGGGGGACAGCAGGGTCTTCGGGCGACAGACCCCCGTCCACAGCTACCGGTGCTTCTTGCCGCCGTACCCTTGGTATCAACCTGACCACAGTACCACCATCCAAACCAGTCAGGATATTCACCACTTCGAGAGACCGGACGCCGCCCAGGTCCCACGGCCGATGTTGTTCAACTCCAACCCGGATGGGTCAGAAATCAAGGCCCCGGCTTCCGCGCTGGGTTAGGCCGAGAATGAAAACACGGCGTAGCTTCACCATTCGAGATGATAAAAAGCTCGGGATTGCAGCTTTAGGCTCAGCGACACTTCAGCCACACGGGAATCCGGTGCGAATTCAGGATCGATAGCAGGATTTATAAGCAACTGGCGGAGGTCAGCGGAGCCGGGAGCTTACGCGGCCATCTTGGTTCCTAGAGTAGCTCCTGCCCCAACATTGTCATTTTTAAAAGCATTACTCATGGTAAATTTCAACAGGAATAACATCTTAAACACATACACTCTGCCAGATACAGTTCATCTGATATTTTTTTTTCATATCACAGTGATACTATTTTCAATCAAACTCCCATATACATCTCCATTTCTGATGTCCATTTTTGTAATAATTAAAAAGTTATAAACATACCAGTGAATTGAGTTTTTAGTTTATATTTTTGCTTTAGTTCTTTCTGGATAGTTTTGACACTGTTAATTTTTGTAAAAACTAAGCACAAAAATGGTACATCGCTCTCATAGAAAGCAACTATAAAATGGGAACTTCTTCAACTTTCCACTCTATGATCATGAGAAAGTCAGCAAATGAAAACATGGCTTTTATTTTAGACTACTGCATCTCCACTTGTGAATGGTTAGCATTTGTTACCTCATCCCTTCTCTTTCAAAACAAGGTTCTTGTCTCTGCATGTTCGCAGTGTTTTCACGTTCATCGTGGAGTAATCGCAGAAGAAAGCGGGATTCCAAACCAATATTTAGCTTTAGCTTTTTTAATTTAAATACTCAACAACAGTTTATTGCTTAGTCCTGAGTTGGAAAATAAGGTTTGAATTACTTATATTGTCATAACTCCTCAACCTTTAAAAAAATGTCTGTCTCTTTAACACCCTTCTCCCAATTCACTCCTTGCTCAGTGTACCTAGCAACCCAGTGGAACCCGTTGGTCACAAGTTCACAGCACATTCTAGAAGGAACATGCTACTTCCAAATGAGATACAGCATGATTGGTTTACTCCACAGATTCAAAAGCATATTCATGTCTGTGTACATTTCTTTTTTTAGACAGCAGCCAATATTAGGACTTCTTGCTAAGGCGTCCAACACATTACCTTATTTTATTCACTTTCATGCTGATAGCATCCATTTTAACTGCTTTTTCTCATTAGTAAAACTATCTCATTCTGCACAAGCCTTCTCCTGACTGCTATTGCTCCTTCAGTTCAAAATGCTCAGAGCGTGGACTGTGGGCCTCAGCTGTGTCTATTGGGCTAAAGAGGCTGAAAAAACAGATACGGACTTGGATTTGCCAAATGTGGAGATTACTTGGTTTGGCCAGAGAGGGTTAAACTTTCATCAGTTGATGACTTTGGTTAAATCCATTGTGGATTGCCAAGCTCCTCACCTTAAGATTGTGCACTTTGGTGGCAATAACATAGGTGCATTGACTGGGGTAGGGCTGGAAATCCTAATCCTAATCCTAATCCTAATCCTAATGAAAGATACCTGTGCACAACTGATGTCACTTTCCCTCACACAGACAGAAATGTAAGTGGTCAAATCAATTCTGTCCAAAGATTGACAAAGTCAGGAAACATATTATTAAAACAGTTTCTGCTTTCCTCTGAGACCATAATATGAGCTCTATCTATAACAGCAATCTGCATTTTGACATGCATGGAATGTTTAGAAGTGATGGAGTTCACTTTACAGACAAAGGGAACAGGGTGTTTCGAAAAAACTTGAATCTCTGCATACAGTCATATCTGTAGCTGTCTTATACACACTCTCAATGCTCAGGCTCTTTCAGAGCCACCCTAGAAGTCAAAATGTTGTTAATTTTCTAGTCCATTAATACATTTTTTAGACATTTTGAACTTTGCGGCGATGTCGCAATGATAGCGATCATATTGAGAAATCGCAAGACATTCAACGACCACCACCACATAAAAAAAATGATACTTAAAAATGTAATTCAAACTTTTGCAATACACACATTACTAACTTAAAGACCATGTTTGTACACATATATTTGTAGTAACATTTTTGAAACTGTATTTGAACCCTATTTCCCGTTTTTGCGATCATGCCAAAAGTTGAGATGACCATCAGGACTTTTTTAGGGTGTGCAAATCACTTGGAGAAAATACCGCCCAAGTCTAATACCCTGAGAAGCATGAAAGATTTCTTCCCCTGTCACAAATGTAAAGCGTGTTGTAACAGCAAAAGAGCGCTTACATATACCATTCAAGATACTGGTATGGTCAAAAAAATCAGCAAGTTTATTACTTGTAGTACACCGTATGTGGTGTACTGTCTTGTCTGCCCATGTTAGCTGCAGTATATAGGCAGCACTGTGCACCCATTTAAAATCCGAATATTGGAACACATGAGGGCGATAGACAAGGTGGACCAAGCTTATCCGGTCGCAAGACACTTTGCAGAAAAACATCAAAGCGACCGGAACAAGTTATTGTGCTATGGGTTAGATTCGGTCCCTGAAAGTATCAGAGGAGGGGACAGACTGAAAAAACTTAGTAGACTTGAATCTAGATATATTATCGACCTTCACACAAAAACACCGTGGGGAATGAACAGTGGCGAAGATCTGATGGTTCACATTGGTACATGAAGCAATGGTAAAAAACTCACAATTGAACTGCAAAGATGCTTTGATGATATCTTTAATTGTGGAGATATATTTGTATATATGTATTTGTATGTACATATGTAGATAGATATGCAGAGGATGTAGGTTTGTTGAATGAATTAGAACACATGATTTAGTTTTGGGTTTTGGTTATGACTAATTTACAACTTCTCATATTTCTGATTTCAAGTTATGAGAAACAACTTGGTGTGCCCGTTAAATGAGAAACATCAATCTGATCAGGATAAACATGAAAGATAACAAATATGAATTTGAATTAATGAATTAAGATATATAAAAATCAAGTATGATGATACATATTTAAAAATGTGGTTGATTCAATTTAGAAAACAGACCTGAATAACATCTAAGGGAGGATAATGGCCGATCCACGGCTCAGTTTTGTTTGTTCGCAATGTAATTCGACGTAAATACAAAAAGTGTATGTTTGAAATGGATAAAATACGTGTACATTTCACAGTTCGTAATTACTTGTATTAGGAGTGGCGTACATGTTCGTTTAAATTACGATATGTATAGAAAGAGATTATCTCCTTGTAAATAACACACCACTCCGAGATGGCGCTGGTATAATGTTAACTAGCGAGTAGTCCTTCCTTGATTGTGGGGATAATGTTTAAAATCATGCCGGTGTTTGGTGGCTACCGACATCGAGAAAGGCTGAGTGCCGAAACGCGAGGGCGTCTGTCTTGTCTGTTAATAAAAGCAACCTTGGAAATGGTAACCCCGTGAGTGTGGGTAATTCTTCAATACCGTGAAAGAATTGGAGCATAATATATATATATATATATATTATTTTTTTTTTACACAAAGGGAGCGGCACAACCGGATTACTTTTTCAAAGCTTTTTAATCAGAGCTTCAGAGGGGTGAAGCTCTGATTAAAAAGCTTTGAAAAAGTAATCTGGTTGTGCCGCTCCCTTTGTGTCAAAAAAGTGATTCCTGGGTCTGGATCCGACCCCTGGGCTGAGCACACACTGATGAGCGCTCTCGCTACCTGCTGGATCACATTGTTGTGCATATATATATATATATATATATATATATATATATATATATATATATATATTACCTACTGGCGGTCGCCAGTAGGTATATATAGTTAGGATTTTTTCTCTATGGGATTTTTGAAAATTCTATGTCTAATAACTTTGGCGTTTGTGGACGGAATTGGCTGAAATTTTCAGGAAAATGGCACATTTTGTTTCTGAGCAGCCCTTGAAAATTTGGGGGGGGGTTCGTCAAGGGGGGGCCGAGAAAAAAGGGGGGTCCCAAAACGTGTTTTTA
Organism: Lissotriton helveticus; assembly: GCF_964261635.1. Classification (NCBI taxonomy): domain Eukaryota; kingdom Metazoa; phylum Chordata; class Amphibia; order Caudata; family Salamandridae; genus Lissotriton; species Lissotriton helveticus. Next base: position 947,953,714 of record NC_136063.1, read on the forward strand.
ACATTGAGTTTTCCATAGGGCGGTTGGCCTCACTTTTAGCCCGAACGGCTGAATGGATTTGCACGAAACTTGGCAAAATTGTAGGGACTGGTAGCCCGATGTGCCTTTTGTAGGTCTCAATATATGTGCTACAGTGGATTTTGAGAAATTAACGTTTAAAAAAAGATATATATCTGTAACAGCAGACCGGGCAGCGCTCCAGGACGCGTACTTTTCGCGCAACGGAGCTTTGTGAAGCGAAGCTGATTGGTTCTCCGGCGTCTGTCAACATTCCAAACAGTCCGTAGCGGCCGCCATCTTGTCTCTCGGTAGGATCGAGAGACAAGAGGAGGCGAAAGCGAAGGGGCAAATGACCATAAGGGGGAATAGTAGATCCTCGCTGACCCCCTAGGTTTGATGTGGAGGTTTTAAAAGGGCCCCGCGGGGCAAAAAAAAATAATAATAATAATAATCGAACGGCTGAATGGATTTGCACGAAACTTGGTAAAATATTAGGGACTGGTAGCCCGATGTGCCTTTGCTAGGTCTCAATATATGTGCTCCAGTGGATTTTGAGAAATTAACGTTCAAAAAAAGATATATATCTGTAACAGCGCTCCGCTTCGCGTAACGGAGGTTTGCGAAGCTGATTGGTCATTCTGTCACTGGGCTATAGTTGGGCTACATCTGGCTGATATTTGGGCTACATTTGTTTTTTTTTTTGTCTCTGGCGGCCATCTTTGGGCTACATTGAGCTACATTGGGCTTCATTGGGCTTCATTGGGCTACATTGGGCTACATTTGGGCTCCAACATATATATAGGCCAATGTAGCCCAATATATATTTTTCAAAGTTAATTTTCGTAAAAACCACTGGAGCATATATCTTGAGACATAGCAAAGGCACATCGGGCTACCAGTCCCTACAATTTTGCCAAGTTTCGTGGAAATCCATTCAGCCGTTCGAGCTAAAAGTGAGTCCAACCGCCCTATGGAAATGAAGGAAATGAATGGGTAATTTGTAATTAGCAAATAGCTCATCGCAAACTAGGAATGGTAAAGAATCGCTATTTATTCCTTAAAGTTCGCTATTTAGGAAATGCAAAAAACTTTGATGATACATATGGCGGTTCATCTCTAACAAGATAAGAAGCATAGGGATAGATTTATGATGACTGGCGCATCACCAGGGATGTGTTAGTCATTCTGTGCCGCTGTTCCGTCACCTATGGTGTGCTGCATTTACAATGCGGCGCATCATGGGGCAAAAACAGCACAGATGCGTGATGTATCTGTGCCGTAAAGGTGGCGCATTGCTGGAGTTGTATCGCAAGTGTGATGAAGCTCCAGCAAGGGTCGGGGGTGCCCCTGTCACAGGGTTTCTGTTCTCACACAGAACTGTGGACAGAGGATTGGAACCTCGGCGAATTAGGGTGTCCCAAAACTCACCTTAGTAATCAAAAACCCCTTAGCAAGCTAGGTACAGTGTCACATTGGATATAACAAACTCTCAATGTTTAGACAATCCAGAATATGAACTTATAGTACCTCAGGATACGTGGAACTCATGAACAGTCGGTCGTTATATATTTCTTAGAAACCAGAACATGGAGTTAAGAAGAACACATGTGTATTTGAAATGTTTATTTACTAATGCCGTCTTCTCAGGCGTAGTATCTTAGATAATACAAGTACACATATTATCAGTAGCAAAATTACCAGCATAGTTACTAGTACATAAAAAGCGAATGGTGACAGTATGTTAACATGCTGTAAATGAATAAGAGTTAGCAACACTTATAAGCAGCCGCGGGCCGTGGAGGGAGTTACGGTGGGGCAGGGAGGCGGGGAGGGGGAGGGGCAGGGTGGAGAGGGCTCCACCCTGCTTCTCCCCCTCCCCGCCTCCCTGCCTCACCGTAACTCCCTCCACGGCCCGCGGCTGCTTATATCTCACCCTCCCTAATACACATATTATATTATTTGCTAAGAAGGTCTCTTTGTGTTGGTTTAGGGCGTGCCCATACTTTAGTGTCTTAGATTTGAAGGAATCACATCAGCATACACCAGCTCTCTCTTCATGTGAACCGCATCAAGTGTTGTGTATGTGTGTTCGGCAAAGCAATATAAAACCCGCCTCATGCCCAGAATTGGCAGAAGTTGCACTTATGTTATGAGTATGAAGTCGTGGAGATCAGACCTCATAACAATTCTGTATCGTGTTGTTCTTGAAACTTTAGCACTCGCTGTACAGATATAGTTTAACAAGCAAAGCAGATAGTAGAGCAATAACATATTATTCTCATGTAAACCACGATGAACTACTAGGTTGAAAGCTAAAGCAACAACTAAGTGTCGTGTGCAGAAGTTGCAAAAAAGGAAAAATGGCGTTTAAACCGGTAATGAGCCCATGCTAACTTAACACGGTGTAAAGATATCCAGGACCTAGATGACACCTCCCCATGATCCGGAAACGAACTGAATAAGATAATAGAAGTGCCATCTCATGAGAGCAGATTGCAAGTTTATATGTGGACGGTCCGCAAGGTAAAGCATTAAAAACTAGGAAAATTTAATGCTAAAGAAAAATAAAACAGCCAAGTACTTTATCGAGTCTTAAGCCAATAGGCAAGGTAAATAATAAAAACTTGACAAATAAGTCAATGAATTGTCAATGAAATGCTAGTACTCAGCATATCAAACATGAAAAAGGTCTATGACATAACTGTGTATGCAAAATAAGCTGCAACAGCCTCCAATAGGAAGTCACCGTCTTCATCCGAAAACAGTTCAGCCATCCAATTTAAAAGCGGAAAAGAACATACGTGCTCTCCCAGCACCGGATCCTCTATCACCATCAGAGGACAGCTCGGTGGGTTTTCAAGAAAGCTCTGTTCCAAGAAAGACTGTGTTGCCGCCAGTAAATTCCAGGGACCAATTAGTCCATGCATCAATGCCACAGCCATAATCCTTTCGCCAGGACAAACCAACTCGTGAGTAATGATAGGAGTCATCAGCTGATTAAAGTCGACGTCAGGAGAAACCGGTCCGCAGAGACACAAATCAATGGCCCAATCGAAATCACAGGTCAGGCAGTGAAATACAGGCTGGACACAGGTGAAGTAGGAGAATCGAAAAGATAATCCATATGCCGTGCTTAATATCGCCAACGGCATTGTGCCATAATATTCTAGCATGCGATTGCGGAACAGTGTCAGCAGCTGCAGGGCGGGAGGTTGCATAGGAGGGACATCCATATTTAAAAATGTAAAAAAGCACAAGACCGTCCGCTGGTAATGCAAGTAAAAATGGCAATCCACGAAGCAGAGTGGAAAAAATAGAATGAAAGAAAGCAGGGATGACTCCAAAGATTTTCTCAAATGAAGTCACGAGACCACTGGTAACAACTTTAAAAAAGTGCGCCAGGGCCTTTGTGGAGGATGCGTTAAAGATAGTCCGAACCATCTTGCTGAAATGGAAAGGCAAATCTGAATTGAAAAGGGTCTGCACCTCTGTACGGGTGTTCGCTATGTGAAGCACGAAAGTTTCACGGGCCGAACTCAAGGCCACCTCTCTCTGAGACAAAAGAGCTCTTATTCTTGCCATGCCGTTGAAATCTGCTCCCAAGGTTGGTATTTGTGGCGAGATTGAAAACTCCCTATGTTCATGTGTGGGAGGAAATAGAACATTTCTGCAGCAAATAACCCGTTCACTTACTGTTACGATAAAAGGAATACTTTTAATTAACCCAGAACAATCTTCATTATTGAGCATCAAATAACTACCATTTTCCAACAACTTGAACGTGGGGATGATAGCAGGAACTGGCGTGCCTTGCAACACGCAAGCCATATTTGGTCGGTGTTTGTTGCATGAACCGTGTAACTGTATGTGCCTACACATTAGTGAATGATCTGGCGTCTCAGTGCATTCCTCTCCATTCAGATAAACTTCTTGATCATCTTTGAAACATCTGTATGTGTATGGAAGCGACCATACCTCATGAAGAAAAGCACTACCTAAAGGTTCATAACAACCTATTGGTATATATTTCATACAATTTGAAAACTTATATAAAGCAAAAGGCAGCGTTATTAAACCGTGGATAAGGCACGTTGCCAAAAAACCCGCAATCCTCTGCTGATGATGTCACTGAGCATGTCATGAATGATGTAATATGTGACATCATCAGCAGTGGATTACGGGTAATAGTATCTCTAGTTTACTCCCCTATAGCTGTCTTTCTTTTAACATAAGTGTCTGTTTCCTTCCCTTATACTTACTGTTTTTGGTTCGCTTCCGGTTCGCGTACCGGCGAGCGAACTGGGAAGCGAACTAAGAGAAATAGAGGTTGGCACAGTTCCAAATATTGTACCAATTTTTTAATAACGGGGAGGTAGTTCTGAAAAGAACTTTTTTTTTTATTGTTTTTGTTGTTTTATATTTTTTTTATTATTTTTCGGAACATTTTTTTACTTTTTTTGAATTTTTCTGAACAGTTTTATATTTTTGGGGGTTTTTCTTGGAGGGGGCAATGAAAACGATTCATTGTAAAGGGCTCAACAGGAGCAACAAAACAAAAAAAAAGTATTTATTATTTTGGGCGTTTCGTACAAACTTGCATATGATAGTCAATAGCTCTGTTGATCAGAGTGATGCTTCTTTCTCCGTAGCAAATGAATCCATCGCAAAATACGCAGATGTGTTTTACTTCACCAAATCTCATTTGTATATTTGGCACCATCTCCCTGCCCTCTGGTCCCGTTACTTCCGGTACAACAGATCTTCTGGCCATAATAGGGAGATTATCTAGGTCGTTCCGAAACTGTGCAGCACTGTAGTTGTTAGGATGCCACCTAGTCATATGGCGATGCATTGTGTAGTTTCCGAAACTGTCTTTTTTCTCGGTTCCTCTGGACAGTCTATCTTGACATATAAGGCAAGTTACGTATCTTGCATTTACTTTTTTCTGACCTTTGGGAATTTTAAAAAATTGCCAAATGAAGTTTTCTTTCCGGTGAGACGTCCTGGGCTCCTCAGGCAAAAACTGCCTCTCTTCGTGCTCGTCGTTCTGTTCCTCTTCTTCCTCTTCTTGTTGAATTATAACTTGAGCAGGTGGTCCACTCTTCCTTGGATGTGGTGGAGGTGGTGGGGAAGCACCAGCTGAAGCTACTAAAGAAGCCATTGCTCAGTGATCACAAAGGGTCTTTCTCTCACAATGATGAAAGTCAGAGTGAGGAAAGAAGGAGGGATTTTCATCATTTGGGAAAAACAAGAGTTCTCAACCAATGAAAAGTGTTCATTTTAGATTATATGACCTAGTCTTACATCATTAGGAAACCAAAAGTGAAATGAACCAATGAAAAGTGTTATTACCAAGTCACATGACCTGCTGTGTTTACGTTAAGCGCTTTGCAGGGCCTCCCGGTTTGCTTCCAGAAACCTGCGCTTTGCGACTCGCTTCGCGTACCAGTTCGCTAACGTAGCACGTCATATGACGTATCACGCGACAACGTGAAACGTCATGCGGACGGGAGGCGTCACGATGTTGTTTTCTAACGCGGCAGTTGCGGTAGAGAAACGTTTACCGGCTCGCGGTCTATTTCGCGGCATCAAGGTCAGCTAACGGAAAGCTTCCCGATTCGCGAAGCGGGAACGAAGAAAAAAAAATATAAAAAAAAAAAATTATTCATAAACATATAAAATATATTTTTGGATTTAAAGAAGAATACATTTTACAGCTACAGATATTAGCTGTTAAAAAACCAATGAAATTCACTGAAAAAACCATAGGTTATAGACCATATATAGTTAGGAATTAGCATTTACAAAACCTTGAAAATTCACTGAAAAAACCATAGGTTATAGACCATATATAGTTAGGAATTAGCATTTACAAAACCTTATTTTACTCACACAAAACCATTGAAATTCCATATATAGTTAGTTGCACTAACTATATATCGCGCACCCGCAATCCACTGCTGATGATGTCACATATTACATCATTCATGACATGGTCAGTGACATCACTGATGATATCACTGATGACATCTCAAATGACATCACTGAGGACATCACTGATGACATCTCAAATGACATCACTGATGACATCATGACACACCAATACCAGTTACTACATACGCACTCACTGATTCCTACGTCTACACACACATTCACTCATTCACCCATACAATCACTCATACATACAGTCACTCATTATTACAACACTATCATATGCACTCATACACCTATGCAGACACTCACACACTGCCACTCATCCATGGAGTTACTCACACACCTAGTCAGTCCTGTAAAGAATCAATCACACTTCCATTTCCTCATCTATACAGTTAAACACAGAACACCATACTTCAGTGACATCACTGATGACATCACTGATGACACCTCAAATGACATCACTGATGACATCTCAAATGACATCACTGATGACATCATGACACACCAATACCAGTTACTACATACGCACTCACTGATTCCTACGTCTACACACACATTCACTCATTCACCCATACAATCACTCATACATACAGTCACTCATTATTACAACACTATCATATGCACTCATACACCTAGTCAGTCCTGTGAAGAATCAATCACACTTCGATTTCCTCATCTATACAGTTAAACACAGAACACCATACTTTTTCACACATATACTAACACATACTTACTCTCTTATACAATCACTGATACAAGTACACATTGATATGCACAGAGTCACACACCTCCCAGCCAGCCACACACACACTCAGTCTTCCATACATCCACTCATTCTTCAATATGTAAAACATATTTAAACTTTACAAAAACACACAGACACTAGATGATGTCATTTGAGATGTCATCAGTGATGTCATCAGTGATGTCATTTGAGATGTCATCAGTGATGTCATCAGTGATGTCACTGACCATGTCATGAATGATGTAATATGTGACATCATCAGCAGTGGATTGCGGGTGCGCGATATATAGTTAGTGCAACTAACTATATATGGAATTTCAATGGTTTTGTGTGAGTAAAATAAGGTTTTGTAAATGCTAATTCCTAACTATATATGGTCTATAACCTATGGTTTTTTCAGTGAATTTTCAAGGTTTTGTAAATGCTAATTCCTAACTATATATGGTCTATAACCTATGGTTTTTTCAGTGAATATATATATATATATATATATATATATATATATATATACACACATACATTTTACAGTATTGTAGACACTAGGGGTTTATTAATCCACTGTTTATAGTCATATTTGTGTAGGGGGTTTATATAAAACATCCATTTAAAATAGTTTTCTGTTTTCTAACTGATATTGGTAGCCGCTGTCACTGCAAATACATTGCGAATTGACAAAACAGATGCAGGCATTTAATAGCCACCACCTCATTCAAAACTTATAACTAAGCATGGGCGTAAAATCCGCTCCGCTCGCGGATTTTTCGGATTTTCGGCAAATTCGCAATCCGCGAACGCTCGCGAATTTGTCGAAAATCCGTGAATCCGCTCGCGGCGGATTTTTTGCTTGGTTGCGGCGCGCGGCGTGGTGCACGGCGTTCACTTTCCGTCATTTAGCGTTTGCCGAGTTGTTTTTCTTTGCGAGTGACGTGCCATTTTAGATCTTGCTGCGTGTTCCCGCGGGAGTTTAGCGCCCGAGAATACGTACTCGCGGCTTGCCACCTTGCACAGCACACCTCGCGAGAGTTCGCAATTGCGAACACGTAGTTGCGGCGGAAAGGAACAATCTCGCACTTGCGAAATAGAGATTTTGCAATTTCGCACAAGAAAATCACCAGCAAACAGGATAAACCTTCAGAAAATTATGATTTTTATCAGAATCACTCCTCAGGTTGACATTTGCATGGCCTTTTTTTTTGCAAGGAGTCCATTTTGGGGGGGGGGGGAAGGAAGTGCCCCATAGTCTCCAACTTCCTGTTCCTGTCCAGCAGGCTCCTCCCAGTGCTTTGTCCATCTCCTGGTCACTTTCATTTGGATCTGGAGCTGGAAGGATTACTTTTTGTGGGTGCTGCTGGATATTTGGATTTGAGGCCTTTTTGACTGTCTTTGGATCACTTTTGGATTAGAAATCAACTTTCACAAGTAAGTTTGTTTGGGGCATTACAGTTGCTGCAAGTAAAATTTTGGAACTTTTTCAGAACATTAAATAAATTATATTGTGGGTAGCCACAGTATCCAGTAGGACCAGGGTTGGTTAGGGGTGCATGATACAAATGTTTTGTTGAATTTAAACACCATTGAGGCCATGGATGGGCTGGGATTGTGCTGATTTTTGTCCTTTTTTTGGGCCTGCTGGTGTGGCCCTTTGCCCAGGGGTGGTGAGTGTTGCATGGGCCTAGTCTTTCTGTGGGGTGTCTTCTTGAATTTAAACATAATTGAGGCCATGGATGGGCTGGGATTGTGCTGATTTTATTGTTTTTTGTCGTTTTTGGGGGGGTGCTGGTGTGGCCTTTTGCCCAGGGGTGGTGGTGCATGGACTGAGTGTGCCTGTGGTGTGGTCTCACTCTCTTTAATGTAAACATCATGGATGGCATTGGATTGTGGTGATTTCTGGCTGTTTTTCTGTTTTTTGGGGGTGTACTGTTGATGTGGACTGGTCATGTGGGTGGTGGTGGTGGCCATCTTGAGTGCTGGCTGGTACAGGCAACATGTGCTTGGGGTGTAAGGGAGGGGCCATTTTGAGGAGAGGCAGTGTCTGAGGCCTGCACTTATTTTGCCTACTTTTCATCCATCATGCCCAGGGGTAGTGAGTGTTGCATGGGCCTAGTGTTTCTGAGGGGTGTCTTCTTGAATTTAAACACCATTGAGGCCATGGATGGGCTGGGATTGTGCTGATTTTATTGTTTTTTGTCGTTTTTTTGGGCCTGCTGGTGGGGCCCTTTGGCCAGGGGTGGTGAGTGTTGCATGGGCCTAGTCTTTCTGTGGGGTGTCTTCTTGAATTTAAACATAATTGAGGCCATGGATGGGCTGGGATTGTGCTGATTTTATTGTTTTTTGTCGTTTTTGGGGGGGTGCTGGTGTGGCCTTTTGCCCAGGGGTGGTGGTGCATGGACTGAGTGTGCCTGTGGTGTGGTCTCACTCTCTTTAATGTAAACATCATGGATGGCATTGGATTGTGGTGATTTCTGGCTGTTTTTCTGTTTTTTGGGGGTGTACTGTTGATGTGGACTGGCCATGTGGGTGGTGGTGGTGGCCATCTTGAGTGCTGGCTGGTACAGGCAACATGTGCTTGGGGTGTAAGGGAGGGGCCATTTTGAGGAGAGGCAGTGTCTGAGGCCTGCACTTATTTTGCCTACTTTTCATCCATTATGCCCAGGGGTAGTGAGTGTTGCATGGGCCTAGTGTTTCTGAGGGGTGTCTTCTTGAATTTAAACACCATTGAGGCCATGGATGGGCTGGGATTGTGCTGATTTTATTGTTTTTTGTCGTTTTTTTGGGCCTGCTGGTGGGGCCCTTTGGCCAGGGGTGGTGAGTGTTGCATGGGCCTAGTCTTTCTGTGGGGTGTCTTCTTGAATTTAAACATAATTGAGGCCATGGATGGGCTGGGATTGTGCTGATTTTATTGTTTTTTGTCGTTTTTGGGGGGGGTGCTGGTGTGGCCTTTTGCCCAGGGGTGGTGGTGCATGGACTGAGTGTGCCTGTGGTGTGGTCTCACTCTCTTTAATGTAAACATCATGGATGGCATTGGATTGTGGTGATTTCTGGCTGTTTTTCTGTTTTTTGGGGGTGTACTGTTGATGTGGACTGGCCATGTGGGTGGTGGTGGTGGCCATCTTGAGTGCTGGCTGGTACAGGCAACATGTGCTTGGGGTGTAAGGGAGGGGCCATTTTGAGGAGAGGCAGTGTCTGAGGCCTGCACTTATTTTGCCTACTTTTCATCCATTATGCCCAGGGGTAGTGAGTGTTGCATGGGCCTAGTGTTTCTGAGGGGTGTCTTCTTGAATTTAAACACCATTGAGGCCATGGATGGGCTGGGATTGTGCTGATTTTATTGTTTTTTGTCGTTTTTTTGGGCCTGCTGGTGGGGCCCTTTGGCCAGGGGTGGTGAGTGTTGCATGGGCCTAGTCTTTCTGTGGGGTGTCTTCTTGAATTTAAACATAATTGAGGCCATGGATGGGCTGGGATTGTGCTGATTTTATTGTTTTTTGTTGTTTTTGGGGGGGTGCTGGTGTGGCCTTTTGCCCAGGGGTGGTGGTGCATGGACTGAGTGTGCCTGTGGTGTGGTCTCACTCTCTTTAATGTAAACATCATGGATGGCATTGGATTGTGGTGATTTCTGGCTGTTTTTCTGTTTTTTGGGGGTGTACTGTTGATGTGGACTGGCCATGTGGGTGGTGGTGGTGGCCATCTTGAGTGCTGGCTGGTACAGGCAACATGTGCTTGGGGTGTAAGGGGCCATTTTGAGGAGAGGCAGTGTCTGAGGCCTGCACTTATTTTGCCTACTTTTCATCCATTATGCCCAGGGGTAGTGAGTGTGCATGGGCCTAGTGTTTCTGAGGGGTGTCTTCTTGAATTTAAACACCATTGAGGCCATGGATGGGCTGGGATTGTGCTGATTTTATTGTTTTTTGTCGTTTTTGGGGGGCTGCTGGTGTGGCCTTTTGCCCAGGGGTGGTGGTGCATGGACTGAGTGTGCCTGTGGTGTGGTCTCACTCTCTTTAATGTAAACATCATGGATGGCATTGGATTGTGGTGATTTCTGGCTGTTTTTCTGTTTTTTGGGGGTGTACTGTTGATGTGGACTGGTCATGTGGGTGGTGGTGGTGGCCATCTTGAGTGCTGGCTGGTACAGGCAACATGTCCTTGGGGTGTAAGGGGCCATTTTGAGGAGAGGCAGTGTCTGAGGCCTGCACTTATTTTGCCTACTTTTCATCCATTATGCCCAGGGGTAGTGACTGAGTGTTGCATACTTGCATGTCCCACTCCCTAGTCTTTCTGTGGGGTGTCTTCAATGTAAACATCATGGATGGCATGGGATTGTGCTCATTTTTCTGTGCTTTGTCGATTTTTTGGGGTGTATAACTGAACTGATGTTCCTCTGTCTTCCATTGCTTTTAGGTGCACAAAAAGACTCAAGAGAACCACCAGTGCCAGGAAGAAGTCCTGCAGCGGTGTGTGTGTGCAGCATAACGTCACGCGACGTCACGTCTGGACACAGAACCCTCTGCAACTCGTGCAACTGCTGCCGTGCTGACCTGCTCTGAAGAAGATGGCCCCCAAAAAAGTAACCCGTAGCTCCTCTAGCAAGAAAGGTGCCAGTAAGGAGCAGAAGAAGCAAGTTACCAAGGACACTGGTGTGCTGCCCGCCCCTTTTTTTGGGAGTAAAAATAAAAGTATGCCTGCAGCAGCAGCAGCGGGATCTGCTGGGGACCAAGCTGGCAGCAGCACCCCCGCTCCATTGGGCTCAGTGCCACCACCACCACCACGCCAACTTAAGTCCAAGCCCTTGAGTGCTGCAGAGGCAGCCAGTATAGTTGTTCAATCACCATCGACCAGTGATGTTGGCTCATCGCAAGAAAGCAGCAGCAATGTCCCTCAATCAACACAGGTTGTTGTAGCTCATCTGACGAGTGTTGAACAACCACAGCCGCAACAACAATCACATGTGCAAGTACAAGCCCAAGTACATGTGGAAGGAGAGGCAGCGCAAGGAGATGCGCAAGCAGAGGTGCATGGAGGGTCACAAGTGCCCACAATAGTTGTTCCTACCGAAGTAGGGGCACATCAGGAAATCGACAATCAAGGCGAGGTATCATTTGAGGAAGCCACTCCTCCTGATGATCCTTCATTGTCTTCCACACCCCTAGCAAGGAAGAGATCAAGGGTGGTGTCTACATCTTCTTCAAGCACACCTCCTTCTGATGATACGGATCAAACTTGGGAACCAGCACCACAGCCGTCTGAGAGTGAGGCACACCATGATCCGACAAAGGTAGTTAAGCGTAAAAGGAAGCTCGTCCAAAGTCTCAGAGTTATGGAGTGTGATGAGTCTCAACAAGAAGTGGCGGATACTGCTGCTGATGAAGACTCTGCCAACGACGACCCAGTCATCATAAAGGTCACTGCAGCCCCAGCGGGCATGCAGCAAACAGACATTTTGACCCTAGCCCGAAGAGCTGCTGAGTGTGATGATGATGATAATGTTGTCGATGAGGAGGCAGTGGAAACACCACAATCATTGGAGTTAAGTAGTACACCAACTCGTCCCGCTTCCATATTTCTTTCTGGCAAGAAGAGACCTCCGTCAACCTCGACCTTAATTAGTGGCGGTGAAAGTGCAAAACGTACAAAAGTTGGGCAATCCAGATCCTCCACTTCATCTGGCATTAGCTTCATGACCACCACCACCAGTATCCCCGCCTCCTCCATGTCCCACAGACACTTCAAGTCCCCAGTTTGGGACTTCTTTACTGTTTGTCCAAAAAATCCAAAGTTTGCCATTTGTACCATTTGTAAGCAAGCAGTTAGTCGTGGTAAGCCAGGTACCAACTATGGTACCGGAGGCCAGAGAGGTCATCTTAGGAGACAGCACACTGTCAAATGGTTTGCGCACCTAGATGCGATCAAGAAAGGCCAAATTCAAGGAAACGTTGATGTTTCATCTGATGATGACGAGCAGGAAGAAGACGTGTCAAACACTTCCCTTGCACCCAGTACCCCTGTCAGCAGCACACCCAATGTGAGGCACACTAAGAGTGTTGGAGCGAGTGAGACACCAACGCACAAAAGTTCACCAGCGAGCAAAATTGGGTCAACGAAGTCATTATCAGCCCGTAAATGCTTGGTCCAGGGCAACATTAGAACAATGCTTACTTTAGACGTGCCATATGAACGCAACCACCCACTGACGCGTCTGTATAACACTAAGCTGGCTAAAATGCTAGCTGTGGACCTTCTACCTTTTTCTTTTGTAGAAGCGGTAGGTTTTCTTGAATTAGTGGCAACGCTCTGCCCTAAATGGAAGGTTCCGAGCCGGTTCTATTTTGCCAGAGTTGCGGTTCCAGCACTACATGAAGATGTGCTGGAGGCGATAGGGGCAGCTTTGCAGAAGAGTGCTGTTCACACAATACATCTGACAACAGACATGTGGACCAGTGGCGCAGGCGCTGATTACATGTGCATCACTGCACACTGGGTCTCTTTTTCAGGTGTTATAGCAAAGCTAAACGCAGGTGTTGACCCGGACAAAGTTTTCAAAGCTGCTCGGAAACATGCAACACTAGCCATGTTTGGCTTGGAGAAAAGTCACACAGCAGAAAACCTTTTGGAAGAGTTTAACAAAAAGGTGTTGAAAATGCTATCCCCCCTAAAACTCAAGATTGGTTATGTTTCCACGGATAATGGCGCCAATGTAATTAAGGCCATGTTGAAGGGTGACCATGTTAGAGTGCCGTGTTTGGCGCACTGTATCAACCTGGTAGTTCAAAAATTCTTGATGGATAAACAGAGTACAGCGTTCGAGGTAATGGCCACCTGCCGCAAAATGTGCAACCATTTCAGCCATTCTTTTAAGGCCCGGAAGCATCTGCGGAGACTGCTATTTATACGTGGAATGCCAGTGAAAGCACTCATCCAGGAGGTGGCAACACGTTGGAACTCAACCTTCTACATGCTTGAGCGTCTGTATGAGCAGTATACGGTACTCGATCACTATTTCTTCACAGAGGGTACATCTCAGAAGGAGGACCTGCGGATGAGTGCGGCGCAATGGGACATAGTTAAAAGCCTGACAGACATGCTTCGTCCTTTTGAGTTCTTCACGCGTGCAGTCAGCCAGGAGGACTGTAATTTGGGAAAAGCTATCCCATTGTTGTGCATGCTGGAGCACCAACTGATGGCGGTGTCTTCTGAGTTTGAAAAAGATGAAAAAAAAAAGACCATTTTATTTTGTCTGAGAAATTATTAGAGCGCCTACGTGGTGATGAACGTCTTGAAAAGATCAAGTCAGATCAGCATTACATTTGTGCTACTATTCTGGATCCACGCTACAAAAAGGCGCTGGCAGGCGAAGCATTCTTTCCTTTTGCTGATGCAGATGTTCAAAAGTACAAACATTGGTTAGCCTGGTCAGCCAAGAGGTATGAAAAAGAACGGCAGGTTATTGAAGGAGAAGCCAGTACATCAGCATCAGCATCAGCAGGCCATCCCCAGTCACAAGAATCCACTTCTGCACCTGTGGCTGGGGCACAAGTGACCTCTCAGCCATTAAAGACACCGGCAACTGGATCATCTGCACCACACACAACAAAAACAGTGGCTGTTGTAGAGGATTGGCTAAGTTTGCTTGGGTATGGTTCTCGAATAAATGTCACAGCCACAGCAAAAAGTAAGCAAAGTGGAGGAACCGTTGATGACCTTGAGTCGATGGTGCAGGACTATCTGAATGACTCAACAGAGGTCTTTCTTAATGATGAGCCATTGCAGTATTGGCATGGCAAAAAACAATTGTGGCCACAGCTCTTCAACCTGGCTATAAACTATTTGTCTTGCCCACTCGCAAGTGTGTCTTCTGAACGTGTTTTCAGTGCTGCTGGTGGCATTGTAACTCCCAAACGGAGCCGCCTCTCGCCCAAAAATGTGGAGCGGCTGACAATGATCAAGATGAATCAGCACCTCATACCACCAGATTACAAAGTACGAGAAAGCACGCCGCATGAAGACGAGGAGGACGGCAACGTAGATGAGGGGATTTGTTCTCTGTTCGGTGGCACTGACCTCATCCAGCCTGAATTCGCAGAGTATGATGACGAAATCTTGTTCTTATTCCCTGACACCGAGCCCTGAAAATGAGACAATCAATCAAGAACTTTCTTTTTCGTCCTTTTCACTTTTATTCCTGTGTGCTTTGTGTCTCTCTTTCTTTGTTTTGCACAGTTAATTTAATTCAAACTTTAATCACCTAATCCCAAAAACAAGACCATCATCAGAACTGTCTTCACTTGTTTGCTTATTAATTTGAAGGTGCCGCAGTCTACATTCCTCAGGTTCACAAGTTCTGAAGAACATGCTCCTCTATCCTCCTCCTCCAGACTGCGATTTCCCTCCAAGCAGAGTGCTGGATTACGCCCAATGAAGAAAGACTCAGCACTTGTGGGGGTGTTGTACTTCTTTGCGGGTGAGTTGACGGATTTGGGCCCATTGCTGTGAAGCTCTAATAATGGACAAAAGTGTTTTGTACCAAATATGAGGTGGAAATTTCTTGCAGTTTTTGCTGACTTGCTTGCCTTTGAAGTGCTCTTTGGCGGGGTTCCGGGTGTTTGTGGGTAATTTTTGGTGTCTGTCGAAGCACTGCTGCGAGCCTGCGACAGTCTAATCTTGATTGCATTTGCTTTTCAGGAAATCCGTGGTGGAAAACAGGAGTTATGATGATTGATGATGATGACCTAGCTGAACAGCGCCGCATTTGGACCGAAGGCCGAGAGATATTGTAAGTATGAGATTTAGCTTTTTCGCTGTTTGGGGGTGTTGTCGGGTGTTTTTTTGCGGGTGGGTTGGCGGGTCTTGCCTGGGGCATTCCTGGGAAGGTCTAATACCGGATAGAAGTGTTTTGGACAAAATCCATAAGGAACAGCCTTTTTTTTGCTATTTCTTCTGACATCTTGCTCAATGTAGCGTTTTGGGGGGCTTCCTGCTGTTCGTGGGTGGGTTGCGGCCGGGGTCTCTGTCGAAGCACTGCTGCGACAGTCTAATCTTGATTGCATTTGCTTTTCAGGAAATCCGTGGTGGAAAACAGGAGTTATGATGATTGATGATGATGATGACCTAGCTGCACAGCGCCGCGTTTGGACCGAAGGCCGAGAGACATTGTAAGTATGAGATTTAGCTTTTTCGCTGTTTGGGGGTGTTGTCGGGTGTTTTTTTGCGGGTGGGTTGGCGGGTCTTGCCTGGGGCATTCCTGGGAAGGTCTAATACCGGATAGAAGTGTTTTGGACAAAATCCATAAGGAACAGCCTTTTTTTTTGCTATTTCTTCTGACATCTTGCTCAATGTAGCGTTTTGGGGGGCTTCCTGCTGTTCGTGGGTGGGTTGCGGCCGGGGTCTCTGTCGAAGCACTGCTGCGACAGTCTAATCTTGATTGCATTTGCTTTTCAGGAAATCCGTGGTGGAAAACAGCAGTTATGATGATTGATGATGATGATGACCTAGCTGCACAGCGCCGCGTTTGGACCGAAGGCCGAGAGACATTGTAAGTATGAGATTTAGCTTTTTCGCTGTTTGGGGGTGTTGTCGGGTGTTTTTTTGCGGGTGGGTTGGCGGGTCTTGCCTGGGGCATTCCTGGGAAGGTCTAATACCGGCTAGAAGTTTGTTGGACAAAATCCATAAGGAAACACCAGTTTTGGCACTTTTTGTAAGTTAGGGTTCGTTAGGGTTAGCCCTAGCAGCAGGATTGCATGTGTTTCGGGGGGTTCTATTGCAACGCAGTTCTGTTGTTGTAGAGCACTGTTGGAGCGATGCTGGCTATGGATACTTTTGCTTGCTTGCAAGTGGTTTGAATACAATCCACGGTCTGTATTTGGGCCTACTGTTACTTTCAAAGTACGTTTTGTAACCATTTTTCTGCTAGGCATCGTTTTTGGAGATCTGATTGGGGTTCTTCTACATTTTTGCGACTGGCTTTAGTAAGGGTCTTGGTGGGAGCATTGCTGGGAAGGTCAAATTTTGTTCTAAAACACAGTTTACAGTACACCTACCTTGAGGGGAAAGATCCGCTATAATATTTTGGCCATACTTATTGATCCTTAAAAAGGTGACTCAGACAGAGCACGCAATTTCAAAAATATTGTACTGTCTATTAGGGAAATCAAAGTGTCACTTTTTGAACCACACAGCGTACATACCTTTTATTTATTTATCAGTGGTATTGTAATAGCACTTCCTGTTTTCCGTTCAATAATTACAGGCCGGGTTTCAGTCAACATCCGCCAGGCAGGCAGTGGACAGGGTGTCTTCTGTCAGTGGTCACCAGCCACATTGATGGACGAAGCGTCAGCTGGAATGGAGGAGTGCCGCCAATAAGAGGAATTGTTTGCTGCATGCAACTTACTTACCAAATTCAACAGGACAACTCCAACAACATACGCAATACAGATACAGTATCCATTGTTGTCTTTTATTCTATGAGTGTGACTGCATGTGCTTACCTTTAGTTTGTAACCAAAGATTGTCTGTATCTTCAATTATTGTTTGTCCATGCTCTGCTTTTTTTTTCTTCTCTCAACAAAACCTACCCAAAAAGAAACCCCCATTCCCATCCATTTTACAAACCCTAACCCTCTTCCCCCGGGCTGTGTTGTTTTGCTTGATGTCTGACTAAAATGACATCAATAATTCCACACACTTGCTGGGGAGGATAAGGTCATAGCAACAGGCTGGTGAAGGAATACGAGGATATCTTCTAGACTTACTCAGCTTCAGTACTATATCTTCTAGTAGTAGTAGCCAATGTCAAATAAATTCAAGCAAATACTTTACCATTTGTTAGGCTACATTATGGCACTGTTCTAGTGTACTGTCACCTGCTATTTTCTCGATCGTACCGTAACCGTTGTAATGCTACAGTAAGGAGGACAAACAAGGTTTCGTTTTCTTTTTTTCCATAGGCATGCAACTGCCACTGTGTCACACCACTAGTACCACCGCAATGAGGAAATGTCACCCGCCCAGGATTGACAACGTTAATCCCCATTTCACCTGGAGCCAGCCCTGGGCCTAGCACTAATTTCTAACACAAATTACAGGTAAGATAAGCGTTTGGTGGGAGGTAGTATAATGGAGTATTATTTCGGAGTAGACAAGAGATTGACGGTTGTACTACTAAAGTCCTACGACTGTTCAGGAAAACAAAGTTACTGTTACACCCCCGCCCCCCACCCACCAGACTGAAAAGCAGTAAAAAACAGGTATGGTCAGATAAAGTTTAAAAATATATTTATTTAGCCCTAACAAAATAATCTCCCTCACCCACCCTAACCCCAACGATTGTCTTTGAAACGTCCCAAAACGATCCCAACTCCCAAATCCCACCCCCCAAAAGTCTATAAAAAAAGGGCAAGGGACACTCCACTACTGGAGGGTGCTGGTGCTGGTGCATGATGCGGCATGGGCATCATACTCCTTGCGGAGGGTGGCAAGCTCGGAGCGGAGGCCCTTAACCAAGTTCTTATACTTCAGGACCTCCTGCTCCAGGTTGGACATGCGGACTCGTAGGCGGCGTTGGCGTTCCTTGCAGCTCCTGTGGGGGGCAGCTGGTATTTCGGTTGCTTGGCGGTGGCGGTCGTCTTTCTTAGCCCGGCTCGGTCCCGCTGGCTTAGTCACGGAGGAGGATGCAGTGGTCACAGTCGAGGATGTCGTTGTTGCCCCGCTCGACTGCGTGTCCTCCTCCTCCTCCAGGGCCACCAGCCGCCGATATTCGGCGACAGTGGCCTCCAGCCTCCGTTGCCGGGCCAATCTAGCCTGCTCCCTCCGTGTTGTTGATTTGGAAGGAGCAACTATATGAAGAAAGAAAGACATAGTCTGTAACCAATGCTCCTTATTAATAACACAAAGTGATTGAGCCGAAAGTTGGGTCACAGAGTACAAGTAGCAAATTGAAAGCACAGTACATAACTATTGAGGACAGTATCTATGTAACCTCCCACTTCTGCATCCTTGCACTAACATTAGTGGTAGTTTAATGAACAAATTCTACGACCACTATGGACTTCCATTACAGTCGACTATGACAGTACACCAGTCTTATTCTTCTTCTTCTCTCTTGTTTAGGGAAATTGGTACGTTATCTTATGCAAGCCGGCAGAATGACATGGACAGCACAGTGAACTTGCACCCGAGAAAAAAAGTTGCACACCATGATGAGTGAGACAGACTTGCGTTACTGTACCGGTACAGTACATGCAGGTGGTGAAGCTTTTACTTTTCTATTACGGGTGGGACTGAGAATACTCTGTTACAAGGGCTACTGCTTAATTAATTTACCTTTCACCCTACAGTGCAAATGAGTACTAGAAAAGGAAAATGAAGAAGCTAACTAATTTGATTATCTATCACTTCACATGGGACGTATTTGATGACATATGAGATGACTTTAGGTGCTTTGCTTAATATTGAGTGAACAGTGATACACCCACACATGAATGACGTACTACAAGTAAACTAAAGTTATTAAGAGAGGTACGGAGTGTCCACCGTAATAACCAGATATATGCTGTGATTGCAAACGCAATACAAAGTACTGCTACTATTCATGGTAGTATTGGACACATTTACAATTTCTTTTCCTTGCCTTCCCTGCACTGGAACGGACGTGCGGGTGCGGTGGTACATGCTCTTCAAGGTAACACTTACTTCACCTGGCGACCATCTACTCTCTCTAGATACACATGTGCTATCTAAGAGTCAGAGAATACCATGCTCCAGGCATCCATTCAGTCAAAGTATACGCACACATACAGTTTCTGTTTCACCCACCCAGGCTGCTGTCCTTCCACCCATCCTTACTTCATCATTGACCCAGCCATGCACCATACCATATTCTTTCCTTTCCAGCCACCTCGGGGGCCAAGCAAACACATATCGTTCTTCTTTGCCAGCCATCATACAAGTTCGCGTCCCACTTACTTACACCCTTCTTTCGCTTTTCGTTCATCCCATCCATCACGTTCGTCTAAGAACTTATTGGGATTCTTCTCACCAAAAACTTCACAGCTAAGTCGAAGTACATTTCGAGGAGGCTACTACCTGGTTGATTTGTAATTGTAATACACCCGTGCAGAAAGCACACTATGCAGTCTTCAATCTCAATAAGTAAGGAATATATAGCTTACCTGTTTCCGCCACCACCGTTTGAACCCCCACAGGAACGTCCGCCGGCTCTTGCACCGCCTCCTCCCCAGAGTGCTCCGAGTCCTCGCCCAACACAGCCACCTCCGCGCTGGCCCCGTCACCAGATGTTACACCTACAAAGTACATTTAAGAATGTTAGAATACACCACTCACTACTATATAATATTTGGTCTAGGAGAAATGTTAAAAAAACAGAATACAATGTAATAATTTGTGACTGTCTACTCCATAGTAAAAATGTCCCATTTTCCAGGGAAGGCTGTTGTCTTGCTGCACTTTTATGCACAACTGATAAATGCTTGCTTTTGATTTTTAACACGCACCACTTTTTCTCCTAACAGACAGAAGCTTGACTCCTAAGAACACGACCAGGATCAAGTTCAAACCAGGTGAGAGCTCGGCTCGACCACAAGAAATGTGTCCAATTAATCGTCAGCACTAACCACTTTTCCGTTTTCAGTTAAATAGTTTTATGACAAAGTAGATTTTAATAAATGTGTTTACTTTTAATAAAGCTTTTAAACTTAAATAGACTCTGTGGTTTTTGTTCCTCCAGACTAGAGGGGATGAGCTAAAGGTTTTGGAATTTTTGCAAGCATGAGTGCCTCTGACACTTCTTGACTGTGCTGTGACTCCGTACTACTCTCTTGTCCTGCGTAAGATAATCTAGAGATCATTGGGGATCTATAATCGGTGACTTCGGGAGCTGAATGACTCTGCCACACTATCTAGTCAGTAAGGAGACAGTGCATAGAGGTATTGCTGAATAGAATGGGAGTCCAATGGAATTGCCAAATGTCCAATCTTAGTTAGCTACACAGACAGACTAATAAGAATAGTCTAGTAATACCACAGGGAGTCATATTCGAGGCAGGATAAGAATTTATATCCAGTCTACAAGAAGATCAAAGACGATTTAGAAAAAATCGAATGAGGAACGCTAGTAAAAAATAGGTACTGTTTATTAAAATGTAAACTTACTGGGGCCAGCAAAGGAGCCCTCGCCTGCCCGATCCTGGCCTGCATCCTCAGCACCCTCCTCCTGTGTCCTCTTGCCCTTGGGGGGAGCTGATGTACAACATGAAAGAAAGAAAAACCAGAAAACATGGATGAGATTTTTCAACCAAATCAAACATTTCAAAAGAACAATAACAAAATATTTTGGAAAAATAGCAAATAGATAGACAACTATTCCACGGGATCTATCTCATGTGGTATACTACGTTATTCGTATTGCCTGATTTGCGGAACGTTGACTTAGAAAGTTCCTATGTAACTCAATAAACAGACTACTAAAGAGGTTTGCCTAGGCCTGGCACTGCAGGCAGCAGTGCGCAGCACGCGAAGTGACAGACAAAGTCCATCCTGCTTGCAGATCAGTGAATACTCAAACTATCAATCCACCCGCCACCACCGCCACTATTTCTTCTTATAGCCATGTGTCTAAAGGAAGGACTGGACTTCAGTCTGTTGGGGCTTATTTAGAAGTCCCTTGCGGAAGTTGCGGCTCATTTTCCTCCATTGTTGCGTGCCTTTTGTGACGCAGCGGCAGAACAAAAGACTCGCCATGGTGTTGGTGCGGCGTATATATTAAAAAAAAACACATATGGGCATATGGGCGATGCATCACGTTGTAAAGCCCTGCGCCATCAGGGGGCGTTCCGGCGCAAGGGAGGACGTACCTGCGCAGGAACGAATCCTAAAAGTGGCTGAGGGAAATCTACAAGATGTCAATCAGTCACTTTTAGGACAATGATGCATGACTCAAACCCTGCGCGCTTGAAGCCGACGTACGGCTTGATGCAGCATTGGGGAGATAGGGTACCCCAGAGCATTGCTGGAGCTGCGCCATCGTTGGCACGCAACTCCAGCAATGCGCTGCCTTTACGGCACAGATGCGTAAGGCTTCTGTGACGTTTTGGGCCAATGGGTGGTGGTGGCATGGCACACAATTACTGCCGCATCCCTGCTACTTTGCAGGGATGCGCCGGTAATTGAAAATATGACCCTTACTGTCTAGCATTACGCAGTTCTTATCTTTACACTACACTCATACATAATTTCTCAGGCCAATGAAATGCTTCTGAACACAACATACAAAACAAAGAAGCATAGTAGCAAGCAAGGCTACTGAGAAGGAGAGCAGTGCACCTGAAATGCATAGAAGATTTTGAAATATAATTTACCTCAATGTAATCGGCAGCATTATTGCTCTTGGTAAAGAACAAAGATTTGCAAATAACAGAGCAGGATAAAACAGAGTAGTAAATGTACTACTACTACTACTCACCAAGCCCGGGGACCTCTACGCCGAGCGCGTCCAGCAAGTCCCGCTCCCGGTCCATGACATCGGTCCAGCGGTGGGTGGCCTGGTTATATGTGCGCCGGACCCCAGAGATCTTGTACATGGCCCGGCACACCTTCTCCCACCGCTTGCGACGCTCCCGGATGCCATAGCCAGTCGCGATCTTGCCGCCTCCCAGGATCGTCTTGGGGAGGCGGCGCTGGACGTGGAAGATCAGTGCCGCCACTTCCTCCGCGCTGAAGATCTCCCGCGGGACCACTTGCTCCCCCCTTAAACGCCCGCACGGGAGCCGGGCACGGGGTGCGGGACCCTTCCCCTTCTCAGGGTGCTTCCCGGCTCCCTTTACCATGGTCTGGGCAGAAATAGAGTTAAATGATAAACAAGAAATAGAATAGTGAAGAAGAAAAGAAAAGAGTTTAAAAAAGTAGTTTAAAAGTAACTAAAAGCTGCAGAAAACACAAAAATATAGAGCTAGAAAAATAGAGGGATAGATAATAAGTAAAATTAGATCAAAAAACACTTCAAACAAGCAAAGGATGGCAGAGATTGAGAGAGGATAGAGAAAGCATGCCCAGAACCATAGCAATGAATGAGAAACAAGATGGCCGCGCCCGTTCACGACCGCGTGGGTAAGTTCGCGCGAGATTTTCCTTCCGAGTACGCGCGAAATTGTACTAGCGAGCAGCACACTTTGCGAGATTACACATAGCGGCCGGAAACGGAATACGTCACGCAAACAAGATGGCCGCGCCCGTGTACGACCGATAGGGTAACTTGGCAAACGTATAGCTAGAAGCGCCTCGCGAACACGCGCAAGATCACGCGAACATACACGTCGCAAAAAAAACAATTTTGTATTCGCACGTATTCGCGGCTTCCGAAATCGATCTCGCACGGATTCGCGCCCCAAAAAACGCGCGAAATTGCAGAAAAAAACGATTTTAGCTAAACTGAAAGCAATGAGCAGGTGCAAAAGTTCAAACTTAACATTAGTAACATTCAAGGTAGTGCTTCCTGATGGGCCCCTCCAGAGTTTGCAACTATTCTATGACCCTGCTATGACCCAAACAGCAGGCTCATAGAATAGCTACAAGTAGACCATAAAGGTCCTGTGAAAAACAAATTTCAGTGCAACAAAAAGCAAATTACAGATAAGGAAGGAAGCAGGTGCCAGCCAGACTGGAACTTTCAAAATTACTGACACATTAATGAAACACAAATTAATTGATGGCAGTTGAAGAAGGGCAGGTGTGCTTGCTTTTTTCAACCACCATAATCTACAGTGATAAATAAACCTAATGGGTGGCAGTGAGGATGTACCAGAGAGTGGCATGGGTGTCCCAGAGGGTGGCAGTGGTGAAACAGAGGGTGCTGTGAACCTGTGATGATAAACCAGACGTAGAAACAACATAGTCGCGGCCGTTGCGAGCCGAAAAGTAAGTTCGCAATTGCGAACTTGTCCCAAAATCGGCGCGAACGCGCGCAAACACAAAAAACGGGAAAATCCGCAAATCCGCTAGAGTTCGCGGATCTTCGCGGATTGCGAATCCGTAAATCCGCAAGTTCGCGTACGCGAGATCCGCTAGATCCGCCCATGCTTACTTATAACTGCGTAGTGGATTATAACCAGCACATTACTATCTAAACAACTGTTTAATACCCAACTTTCCAAACTTTTTATGTTGGGGACACACTTTTTGGAGATGCTTCATTTTGGGACACAGTAAGGCAGTGTAGCGAGCGAAAGTAGCGTAGCGAGCCCATACTACCTAAGGGTGGTTCTCACTCACTCTGTCTGTCTCCCTCTCTCTCTATGTAACTGTCTCCCTCCCTCTGTCTCCCTCCCTCTCTCTCCCTCTCTCTCCCTCCCTCTCTCTCACTCTGTCTCCCTCCCTCTCTCTCCCTATGTCACCCTCCCTCTCTCTTCCTCTGTCTCCCTCTCCCTCTTTCTCCCTCACTCTCTCTCCCTCTGTCTGTTTTTCTCTGTCTGTCTGTCTCCCTCTGTCTGTCTCTGTCTGTCTGTCTCCCTCTGTCTCCCTCTGTCTGTATACCTCCCTCTGTCTCTCTGTCTGTCTCGCTTCCTCTGTCTCCCTCCCTCTTTCTGTTGCTCTCTGTCTCCCTCCCTCTGTCTCCCTCCCTCTGTCTCCCTCCCTCTGTCTCCCTCCCTCTGTCTCCCACTCTCTGTCTCCCTCCCTCTCTCTCCCTATGTCTCCCTCCCTCCCTCTTCCTCTGTCTCCCTCCCTCTCTCACCCTCCCTATCCCTCCCTCTGTCTTCTCTGTCTGTCTCTGTCTGTCTCTGTCTGTCTGTCTCCCTCTGTCTGTCTCTGTCTGTCTGTCTCCCTCTGTATGTCTACCTCCCTCCCTCTCTCTCGCTTCCTCTGTCTCCCTCTCTCTGTCTGTTGCCCTCTGTCTCCCTCCGTCTGTCTCCCTCCCTCTGTCTCCCACTCTATGTCTCCCTCCCTCCCTTTGTCTCCCTCCCTCTCTCTTCCTCTGTCTCCCTCCATCTCTCTCCCTATGTCTCCCTCCCTCCCTCTCCCTCTGTCTCCCTCCCTCTCTCTCCCTCTGTCTCCCTCCCTATCTCTCCCTCTGTCTCCCTCTGTCTGTCTCCTCTCTGTCTGTCTGTCTCCCTCTTTCTGTCTCTGTCTGTCTGTCTCCCTCTGTCTGTCTCTGTCTGTCTCCCTCTGTCGGTCTACCTCCCTCCCTCTGTCTGTCTCTATCTGTATACCTCCCTCCCCCTGTCTTGCTTCCTCTGTCTCCCTCCCTCTGTTTGTATGTTGCTCTCTGTCTCCCTACCTCTGTCTCCCTCCCTCTGTCTCCCACCCTCTGTCTCCACCCTCTGTCTCCCACCCTCTGTCTCCCACCCTCTGTCTCCCTCTCCTTCCCTCTGCCTCCCTCTGACTGTCTCCCTCTCCTTCCCTCTTCCTCCCCTGTCTCCCTCTGCCTGCCCCTGACTGTCCCCCTCTGCCACCCCCTGACTATCTCCCTCTCCTTCCCTCTGCCTCCCCTGACTGTCTCCCTCTGCCTCCCCCTGACTGTCTCCCTCTCCATCTCTCTGCCTCCCCCTGACTGTCTCCCTCTCCTTCCCTCTGCCTCCCCTGACTGTCTCCCTCTCCTTCCCTCTGCCTCCCCCTGACTGTCTCCATCTCCTTCCCTCTGCCTCCCCCTGACTGTCTCCCTCTGCCTCCCCTGACTGTCTCCCTCTCCTTCCCTCTGCGTGTGTGAGACAGCAAGGAAGTCAACAACAAAGCAGCGCAGAGACTCCTTTGAAGGGGCGCCGAAATGGATGGACATTAGGACGGGGAACAAGGTACCCACTGGGGTTGATAAGGAGCATTGACTACATCTCCCACAATGCCTGGAGCCACGCCCATCGGGGCGGGAGATGGTTGAAATAGCCAGTGAGCCTATGAACACTTTTTTCCCTCGTTCTCCTCATACCAGCTACTGATGAAGAGGTTGCTCGAAACGCGTCTAGCTGGTTGCAACTTATGGCATGCTTCTGCCCTTCTTTTGAATCCCTGTTTGGCTTGCTGACCTCCAGAATAAAGATTTGCTGCAAACGATTTTGGCTTCCACGAGCACTTCCTGAATGTTGGGACTGCATATTTTTGGATTAATAACGGCCGCCCTTGGTCGTAGGAAGAGCCGACCGCGTTCCAAAGCGGGTCCACTGCGGCGGCACGACCTGCAGCAGCTTAGTGGAGGAAGCTTTCACGCACTTATGCAGAAGGGTGTGTGAGACAGCAAGGAAGTCAACAACAAAGCGGCGCAGAGACTCCTTTGAAGGGGCGCCGAAATGGATGGACATTAGGACGGGGAACAAGGTACCCACTTGGGTTGATAAGGAGCATTGACTACATCTCCCACAATGCCTGGAGCCACGCCCATCGGGGCGGGAGATGGTTGAAATAGCCAGTGAGCCTATGAACACTTTTTTCCCTCGTTCTCCTCATACCAGCTACTGATGAAGAGGTTGCTCGAAACGCGTCTAGCTGGTTGCAACTTATGGCATGCTTCTGCCCTTCTTTTGAATCCCTGTTTGGCTTGCTGACCTCCAGAATAAAGATTTGCTGCAAACGATTTTGGCTTCCACGAGCACTTCCTGAATGTTGGGACTGCATATTTTTGGATTAATAACGGCCGCCCTTGGTCGTAGGAAGAGCCGACCGCGTTCCAAAGCGGGTCCACTGCGGCGGCACGAGCTGCAGCAGCTTAGTGGAGGAAGCTTTCACGCACTTATGCAGAAGGGTGTGTGAGACAGCAAGGAAGTCAACAACAAAGCGGCGCAGAGACTCCTTTGAAGGGGCGCCGAAATGGATGGACATTAGGACGGGGAACAAGGTACCCACTGGGGTTGATAAGGAGCATTGACTACATCTCCCACAATGCCTGGAGCCACGCCCATCGGGGCGGGAGATGGTTGAAATAGCCAGTGAGCCTATGAACACTTTTTTCCCTCGTTCTCCTCATACCAGCTACTGATGAAGAGGTTGCTCGAAACGCGTCTAGCTGGTTGCAACTTATGGCATGCTTCTGCCCTTCTTTTGAATCCCTGTTTGGCTTGCTGACCTCCAGAATAAAGATTTGCTGCAAACGATTTTGGCTTCCACGAGCACTTCCTGAATGTTGGGACTGCATATTTTTGGATTAATAACGGCCGCCCTTGGTCGTAGGAAGAGCCGACCGCGTTCCAAAGCGGGTCCACTGTGGCGGCACGAGCTGCAGCAGCTTAGTGGAGGAAGCTTTCACGCACTTATGCAGAAGGGTGTGTGAGACAGCAAGGAAGTCAACAACAAAGCGGCGCAGAGACTCCTTTGAAGGGGCGCCGAAATGGATGGACATTAGGACGGGGAACAAGGTACCCACTGGGGTTGATAAGGAGCATTGACTACATCTCCCACAATGCCTGGAGCCACGCCCATCGGGGCGGGAGATGGTTGAAATAGCCAGTGAGCCTATGAACACTTTTTTCCCTCGTTCTCCTCATACCAGCTACTGATGAAGAGGTTGCTCGAAACGCATCTAGCTGGTTGCAACTTATGGCATGCTTCTGCCCTTCTTTTGAATCCCTGTTTGGCTTGCTGACCTCCAGAATAAAGATTTGCTGCAAACGATTTTGGCTTCCACGAGCACTTCCTGAATGTTGGGACTGCATATTTTTGGATTAATAACGGCCGCCCTTGGTCGTAGGAAGAGCCGACCGCGTTCCAAAGCGGGTCCACTGCGGCGGCACGAGCTGCAGCAGCTTAGTGGAGGAAGCTTTCACGCACTTATGCAGAAGGGTGTGTGAGACAGCAAGGAAGTCAACAACAAAGCGGCGCAGAGACTCCTTTGAAGGGGCGCCGAAATGGATGGACATTAGGACGGGGAACAAGGTACCCACTGGGGTTGATAAGGAGCATTGACTACATCTCCCACAATGCCTGGAGCCACGCCCATCGGGGCGGGAGATGGTTGAAATAGCCAGTGAGCCTATGAACACTTTTTTCCCTCGTTCTCCTCATACCAGCTACTGATGAAGAGGTTGCTCGAAACGCGTCTAGCTGGTTGCAACTTATGGCATGCTTCTGCCCTTCTTTTGAATCCCTGTTTGGCTTGCTGACCTCCAGAATAAAGATTTGCTGCAAACGATTTTGGCTTCCACGAGCACTTCCTGAATGTTGGGACTGCATATTTTTGGATTAATAACGGCCGCCCTTGGTCGTAGGAAGAGCCGACCGCGTTCCAAAGCGGGTCCACTGCGGCGGCACGAGCTGCAGCAGCTTAGTGGAGGAAGCTTTCACGCACTTATGCAGAAGGGTGTGTGAGACAGCAAGGAAGTCAACAACAAAGCGGCGCAGAGACTCCTTTGAAGGGGCGCCGAAATGGATGGACATTAGGACGGGGAACAAGGTACCCACTGGGGTTGATAAGGAGCATTGACTACATCTCCCACAATGCCTGGAGCCACGCCCATCGGGGCGGGAGATGGTTGAAATAGCCAGTGAGCCTATGAACACTTTTTTCCCTCGTTCTCCTCATACCAGCTACTGATGAAGAGGTTGCTCGAAACGCGTCTAGCTGGTTGCAACTTATGGCATGCTTCTGCCCTTCTTTTGAATCCCTGTTTGGCTTGCTGACCTCCAGAATAAAGATTTGCTGCAAACGATTTTGGCTTCCACGAGCACTTCCTGAATGTTGGGACTGCATAGTTTTGGATTAATAACGGCCGCCCTTGGTCGTAGGAAGAGCCGACCGCGTTCCAAAGCGGGTCCACTGCGGCGGCACGAGCTGCAGCAGCTTAGTGGAGGAAGCTTTCACGCACTTATGCAGAAGGGTGTATGAGACAGCAAGGAAGTCAACAACAAAGCGGCGCAGAGACTCCTTTGAAGGGGCGCCGAAATGGATGGACATTAGGACGGGGAACAAGGTACCCACTGGGGTTGATAAGGAGCATTGACTACATCTCCCACAATGCCTGGAGCCACGCCCATCGGGGCGGGAGATGGTTGAAATAGCCGGTAAGCCTATGAACACTTTTTTCCCTCGTTCTCCTCATACCAGCTACTGATGAAGAGGTTGCTCGAAACGCGTCTAGCTGGTTGCAACTTATGGCATGCTTCTGCCCTTCTTTTGAATCCCTGTTTGGCTTGCTGACCTCCAGAATAAAGATTTGCTGCAAACGATTTTGGCTTCCACGAGCACTTCCTGAATGTTGGGATTGCATATTTTTGGATTAATAATGGCCGCCCTTGGTCGTAGGAAGAGCCGACCGCGTTCCAAAGCGGGTCCACTGCGGCGGCACGAGCTGCAGCAGCTTAGTGGAGGAAGCTTTCACGCACTTATGCAGAAGGGTGTGTGAGACAGCAAGGAAGTCAACAACAAAGCGGCGCAGAGACTCCTTTGAAGGGGCACCGAAATTGATGGACATTAGGACGGGGAACAAGGTACCCACTGGGGTTGATAAGGAGCATTGACTACATCTCCCACAATGCCTGGAGCCACGCCCATCGGGGCGGGAGATGGTTGAAATAGCCAGTGAGCCTATGAACACTTTTTTCCCTCGTTCTCCTCATACCAGCTACTGATGAAGAGGTTGCTCGAAACGCGTCTAGCTGGTTGCAACTTATGGCATGCTTCTGCCCTTCTTTTGAATCCCTGTTTGGCTTGCTGACCTCCAGAATAAAGATTTGCTGCAAACGATTTTGGCTTCCACGAGCACTTCCTGAATGTTGGGACTGCATATTTTTGGATATATATATATTTATATATATATATATATTACCTACTGGCGATCGCCAGTAGGTATATATAGTTAGGATTTTTTCTCTATGGGATTTTTGAAAATTCTATGTCTAATAACTTTGGCGTTTGTGGACGGAATTGGCTGAAATTTTCAGGAAAATGGCACATTTTGTTTCTGAGCAGCCCTTGAAAATTTGGGGGGGGTTTGTCAAGGGGGGGCCGAGAAAAAAGGGGGGTCCCAAAACATGTTTTTAACATTGAGTTTTCCATAGGGCGGTTGGCCTCACTTTTAGCCCGAACGGCTGAATGGATTTGCACGAAACTTGGCAAAATTGTAGGTACTGGTAGCCCGATGTGCCTTTGCTAGGTCTCAATATATGTGCTCCAGTGGATTGTGAGAAATTAACGTTCAAAAAAAGATATATATCTGTAACAGCGGACCGGGCAGCGCTCCGGTTCGCGGACTTTTCGCGGTACGGAGCTTTGTGAAGCGAAGCTGATTGGTTCTCCGGCGTCTGTGAACATTCCAAACAGTCCGTAGCGGCCGCCATCTTGTCTCTCGGTAGGATCGAGAGACAAGAGGAGGCCAAAGCGAAGGGGCAAATGACCATAAGGGGGCATAGTAGATCCTCGCTGACCCCCTAGGTTTGATGTGGAGGTTTTAAAAGGGCCCCGCGGGGCAAAAAAAAATAAATAATAATAATAATCGAACGGCTGAATGGATTTGCACGAAACTTGGTAAAATATTAGGGACTGGTAGCCCGATGTGCCTTTGCTAGGTCTCAATATATGTGCTCCAGTGGATTTTGAGAAATTAACGTTCAAAAAAAGATATATATCTGTAACAGCGCTCCGCTTCGCGTAACGGAGGTTTGCGAAGCTGATTGGTTCTCCGGCGTCTGTAAACATTGCAAACAGTCCGTAGCGGCCACCATCTTGTCTCTCGGTAGGATCGAGAGACAAGAGGAGGCCAAAGCGAAAGGGCAAATGACCATAAGGGGGCATAGTAGATCCTCCTTGACCTCTTAGGTTTGATGTGGAGGTTTTAAAAGGGCCCCGCGGGGCAAAAAAAAAAATAATAATAATAATCGAACGGCTGAATGGATTTGCACGAAACTTGGCAAAATTGTAGGGACTGGTAGCTCGATGTGCCTTTGCTAGGTCTCAATATATGTGCTTCAGTGGATTTTGAGAAATTAACGTTAAAAAACAAGATATATATCTGTAACAGCGCTCCGCTTCGCGGAGATAAAATTATATCTGTATTACCTAGCTGTTGCTAACACCAGTTAGCGACGGCTAGTAGGAGATAGAGACCATCTTGGGCCCCACTTTGCATGTGAGTGATATTTATCACTAATGACATGCAAAGTGGGCATGCCAAGATGTTAGCGACTGGAAACAGTCGCTAACATCGCTATCTCCTATTATCAACTTTTGGAAATATTCGCGATAAGCGCGAATATCTCCAAAAGCTAGCACCTGCCCTGAGCAGTTCTTAGCCATGTTATCCAATGGGAGGTGGATAACATGGCTAAGAGCATTAGCTCGGTAATGCATGAATATCGCTGAGTTTTCAGCGATATTAATGCATTGCGGTCGTTTTTTATCGTATTTGCGATAAACCTTGATAATAGCAAGGTTTATCTGCGATAATTTCTGACGATGCTTAGCGGTAAAAAAAATAGTTGCTAAGCATCGTTAGGGATAAATATCGCTTAACTTTGGTAATATGCCCCAACGTCTGTTAACGTTCGATTCGAAGGAAATCAGGAAGTGTTGAAAAACATTGTCTGCGCCATCTTGCCTTTTTTCAAATGCCACACTTTTGTCGTGCACGGCAGTCATTTTAGATGCCTTGACCAGACCCACTCTGTGCACGCTGTCGATCCTTAGCATGGCTCCCCACCCTCGCAAGCATCTCCCCCAGGCAGTGGTCACCCCCGCTCTCTGTCTTATGCATGGGTAATAAACCACCCCCCATCTGCGCTGCTCTTCCCTGAGAATCACACCCTGTGCCCGCCCGACACCTCCCTTTCGCCCTATTCACTACCGCACCCTCTGACACTCCTTTTCCTCTGTGTCCGATTGTCCAGGCCGGTCCTAGGGTATCAGCTAGCCCTGCAGATGTAGTTTATGGCCCCAGCTGTAAAGAACCACCCCTCTTCAAAGGAGTTATAGTAGATCAAGGCCCACACTCGATGAGATCCGTCACAGCAGATGCGTTCCTATTATCTGAAAACCATCCTGTATTGTGATTGGGGAGGGGACCGAGCCTGAAGCGGAAGATTCCAGGGATGACTCTTTGTACATCAAAGTTTTTACAATTATGTGTCACATTAAAAATATATAGCACTCCAACAAAGTAGTAAGTTATAAAACTTTAATAACTTATAAATATATACAAGAAAACAAAAACAGTAATGACATATAAACATTTTTAGGGAAAAACAACGAAGTAGCGGTCGGCTGTGCGAATAGTCCCAACGCAGCACAACGTCCAGATTTCTGGCGTGGGGCGTCGCGGGGGGTGGGTCATCAGTAGCAAACTGTTGTGCGAATAGTTCCAAGGCAGCAGAACGATGGCACCAAGGTGATGTCCAGTAAGTTGCCGCACTGGTTTTGGTATCCTACAATGCTGCTCCGAATAACGGCGTGGGGCGCCCCGGGGGAGGCGGCGTGAACGGGCCTCTCCAGGTGGAGTCTCGTCTGTTGTAGTGGGGCGCCCCTTTACCGTTTCAGTTGCCATTCCGTCCGCTTTTGGTCCACTGTGTCAAAAGCCGCAATTCAGCTGAGTTGCGCCCACTCTTGCGGTGCAGCGATAGGCGGCTGTCACAGGACTCTCAAAATGGCGGCAGGCTGTTTCCTTTTTGGGCCTGGTCCACTGAAATGGCCCTGGGACACCTTGGAAATCGGACGCTTGTCTGCTAGGTCTTGGACCCCATTCTCGAAAGCGTCCCCTCCGCCTTGAGGATTCATCAAAAGTTTTGGGGGCCCCCGACTCCTGTAGGCTTCTGGTGGGGAGCGGCTGCCATGATTGCTCGCGGAATGACCACGACGGAGCCACGAGATGGTGGTGCTCTCATGCTGACGCCAGCTTCAGTCTGAAACATCCAGAAACAAGGTGGGGCTTTCATCGTTTGGGAAAAAAAAAAAGTTTTCATCCAATGAAAAGTGTTGTTTTTAGGTCATATGATCAAGCCTTCCATCATTAGGAAACCAAAAGTAAAATGAACCAATGAAAAGTTTTATAAACAAGTCACATGACCTGTTATGCGGCATAGGGTATAAAATGCGGAGAAAATACGTTGGCACGTGAGGCGGCGTCAGTAGCGGACCGATGTGCGAATAGGCCGAAGGCAACACAACGCGCCAAGATCCGGATGGCACCGAGGTGGTGTCCAGCAAGTTGCAGCACTGGTGTGGCCATCCTACAATGCTGAAAGTCGGCGTGGGGCGCCCCGTTGGCCTGTGAGTTTTTTTTTTTTTTTTTTTTTTTTTTTTTTTTATGGGATTTTTAGTGCGCAACTAATACCCTAAGGTGTCTAGGCGCAGAAAATACTCAGGATTACAGCACCAGTCAAAGCACGTTCTCATTGATTAAAAAGCCAAGTCTTCAGTGATTTGCGGAAATTAATAAGGGTGGGAGCAATTTTAATGTCCAAAGGAAGAGAGTTCCAAAGCACGGGAACTGTTACCAAAAATCGTCTGTCACCCCAAGTAGCCGTTCTTGTTCGGGGGACAGTCAAAAGATGGCTGGCCGCTGATCTTAAATTCTTTTTAGGGATGTATACCTGGAAAGCCTCTTTTAAAAACTTCGGTCCAATCTGGTGAATGGCCTTATAGGCTATACAAAGAGCTTTAAATTTGATCCTGCTTTCGACCCTTAACCAATGGAGATGGCGAATGGCAGCAGAAGTGGACTGTCGCCTAGGGATGTTGAGCAGGATCCGTGCTGCCATATTTTGGATGGACTGAAGTTTATTTAAGATATATTTGTGTGTGCCAAGAAAGAGAGCATTTCCATAATCTAATTTTGAAAATACTAGAGTGGTAACTAGCGTTTTTCCTGCAGATGCTGGTAGGTACGGCAGGAGTCTTTTTATTTTCTTCAGTACAAAAAAAGCAGCTGAAACCACCTTGTTAACATGGCATCCAAAAGATAGCCTGTTATCAAGAATTACTCCAAGATTTCTGACCTTGGTGACTGGCACCGGAGGGGGGCCCATCTGACTGGGCCACCATGTACTAGACCATTCTGGGGAGATTGTGCCAAAAGTCATCACCTCGGTCTTCTCCGCGTTAAATTTCAGGCAGTTACTGTGCATCCATGATTGTACATCCAGTAGTCCCTCCTGAAACTTGGCTGCTACCACAGGGCCATTCTTGTGCACTGCCAATACAAGCTGGGTATCATCGGCGTAGGTGGTTACACGCATCCCATGAGATTTAATGACCCTCGCCAAGTCCGAAACATTTTGCGTCAGTAGCGGACCGATGTGCGAATAGGCCGAAGGCAGCACAACGCGCCAAGATCCGGATGGCACCGAGGTGGTGTCTAGTAAGTTGCCGCACTGGTGTGGCCATCCTACAATGTTGAAAGTCGGCGTGGGGAGCCCCGTTGGCCTGTGAGATGGCGTCAGTAGTGGACCGATGTGCGAATGGGGCCAAAGGCAGCGCAACAATATTTTCTGACTAGAAGACACCACAAGGCGCTGAGATGCCAAGATTCGGATGGCACCAAGGTGGTGTCTAGCAAGTTGTGGTACTGGTGTGGCCATCCTACAATGGTAAAAGTTGGCGTGGGGCGCCCCGTTGGCCTGTGAGATGGCGTCAGTAGCGGACCGATGTGCGAATGGGGCCAAAGGCAGCGCAACAATATTTTCTGTATGGAAGATACCACTAGGCGTTGAGATGCCAAGATCCGGATGGCACCGAGGTGATGTCTAGCAAGTTGCTGTACTGGTGTGGTCATCCTACAATGCTGAAACTCGGCGTGGGGCGCCCCATTAGCCTGTGAGATGGCGTCAGTAGCGGACCGATGTGTGAATAGGCCGGAACCAGCACAAGGCGCCAAGATCCGGATGTCACCTTGGTGGTTTCATAGTTGAGAGGCACTTCATCTGCAGTGGGGCGCCGAGATCCGGATGGCACCGAGGTGATGTCTAGCAAGTTGCTGTACTGGTGTGGTCATCCTACAATGCTGAAACTCGGCGTGGGGCGCCCCATTAGCCTGTGAGATGGCGTCAGTAGCGGACCGATGTGTGAATGGGGCAAAGGTAGCGCAAGAATATTTTCTGAATAGAAGACACCACAAGGCGCTGAGATGCCAAGATCCGGATGGCACCGAGGTGGTGTCTAGTAAGGTGCACTGGTGTGGCCATCCTACAATGCTGAAAGTCGGCGTGGGGCGCCCCGTTGGCCTGTGAGATGGCGGCAGTAGCAGACCGATGTGCGAATGGGGCCAAAGGCAGCGCAACAATATTTTTAGAATAGAAGAGACCACAAGGCGCTGAGATTCGGTTAGCACCGAGGTGGTGTCTAGCAAGCTATGCAGCTGAGTTGCGTGCGCACTTGCGGCGAATAGGTCGAAGGCTGCACAACAATGTTTTCTGAATAGAAGACACCACAAGGCGCTGAGATTCGGTTACCACCGAGGTGATGTCTAGCAAGTTGCCGCACTGGTGTGGCCATCCTACAATACTGCTCCGAATAACGGCGTGGGGTGCCCGAAGGGGGGGGGGGAGGCGGCGTGAACGGGCCTTCCTAGGTGGAGGCTCGTCTGCTGTAGTGGGGCGCCCCTTTACCGTTTCAGTTGCCATTCAGCTGAGTTTCGGCTGCTCTTGATGCTACAGCGACAGGCGGCTGCAACAGGACTCTCAAAATGGCGGCCTGTTCTTTGGATTTGGGCCTGGTCCACTAAAATGGCCCTGGGACACCTTAGAACTCGGACGCTCGATTTTTTTTTCCTTTCCTGTACATGCAAAAAAAGGTAAATTCCCGGTACGTTACACGCTTCATCTGCCACGATGAACTCTCCAGAGGAACCGAAAAAAAATATAGTTATGGTAACTATACCATGCATCGTCATATGGAGAGGTGGCACCAATTAATTATAGTGCTGCATAAAAGAGAGATTTGGAGAAGAACCCCTGACCTGCTAGTACATTCATCAAAGAAGTGGCACTGACAGCATCAGAGGCAAGGGAAACGGTCCCAAATATTTAGAAGAACTTTGGAAAGATTAAAATGACATGTTTAGATTGTGGCAAATTAATTTCATGTGGACAGATGAGTGTTACTCTAATAAATACAGCATATGAACATCATCATAGTCGATGGTTGGTAGAGACATTTTGACTATATCCTGGACCTGCCCGTCCTCGCCCAAAATGGCGCCGGAATAAATGGGACTCGTAACTCCTTGTTGTGTACTGGTTGCAGAACCTTGAAATCACGAGATACGTATGCAGTTTTGAAGCACATGGCGGGCGAGGACGAGAATTGATTGAATATTTCGACATCCCTATTGATATTAAGTTCTGATGTGTTATTGATTACTGTACTATTGAAAGTTCGAATTAACGTCACCCATGGTACTTGCCCGCAAATGTATATCTAGATAATTTTATTGTAACTGGCCCTGTCGTATTTTAATTATAAAATGTACGTCCACCGATTCCGTAACTGTTAGACACCTTAGTTCTTGCAACCTAATGGCCCGCCCGTTACGTTCCTCTACAGTGTAAATGTCTACTCATCATATACGATTACAGTTTGCTCCGTGGCCGGCCCACGTGGTTATAGGCTCGTATTTGTATAATGAAATTTTCACAATAAAGGTTTTTAAAAGAAAACATGGTAGTAGTATATACATTGGTAAAGTTTTTAATAATAGTCACTGTTTTAGAATCATTAAAAGGCAAGTGAAATAAAGCAGACCAATTACATGAAGGGTAAAAGGTATGATACGAAGGAACGCAGTAAAGATAAATGGTCAAGGGCTGTTGTGTTTTCTACTCCTGCAACATAAAGTGATCGATAAGAATCTCATATTCAGGCGTATCGGCGACTAAGACAGCAGGTCGACCCTCTTTTGCTCAACGGCTCCGTCATGGGACGAAGAAACGCTCTTTTTCTCGAAAAAAGAATATATTTTACTTGCAGGACAGTTGTAAATTTTCCGGGAAAGTACATTAGCCTGGAACATTATAACATATATTTAAGAAAAAATAATGTTCGGAAGTAATAAAAAGCGTAATTTTTAGGTCATATGACCAAGCCTTTCATCATTAGAATAAGAAAAGTAAAATGAACCAATGAAAAGTTTTATTAACAAGTCACATGACTTGTTATGCTTACGTTACGCGCTGCGCGCCCCGGATGACTTCCGGATGCGCTAACGCGGCGCGTCATATGACGCATTACGCGACAACGCAGGTCCAGAATATAGTCAAAATGTCTCCACCAACCAGCGGTCGGAACACAACCCCTTTCAGCAGGCTAAATAGTTCTGTTAAATGACAACAGAAGGGACAGGCAACAAGAACCATCAGTCAAAGAGGGGAGGGCTAGTTCTTCTCTACCGGGTTACATTGGGGCGCTACCGGAACTGATCGAATTGGTAGTCTACAGTGTTTCTGGATGTTTCAGACTGAAGCTGGGGTTAGCATGAGAGCAGCACCATTTCGTAGCTCCGTCATGGCCATTCCGCAACCAATCATGGCAGCCGCTCTTTATCGTTATTTTGGGCGGGGTGGGTGGCGGAGCCGAGCTGTTTTGCAGCCATCATTGTGTGGAGTTCAGTTCATCTCACTAGTTTTGTATTTGTCATGAGGGGTTGTTCCTAATGTTTCTATTTTAGCGAGGTCAAAAAGAGATCCCATTAGTGGCCTACTGATTTTGCTCGATTCCTTTTCTTTTTTTTTTTACACGATTTTTCGTTATCTGCAAAGACTAAACAGAGTATTGCGACTCTGTGTTTGTTTGTAAATAGAGAAGGAACCAAAGAGAACCAATTCTAAAACAGTAAATACTTGGATAACAATCAATCAAATGGAGAGAGAAGCAGGCACGACGTATTACAACGGGGGCAAAGGCCTGCGTTAACTACCCTTCACTATGTGCAAAGAGAGAGTACTCCTAATAGAAATGAGGGGGGGGGGCACCATTCAAAGCAGATCAGTGTGCATAAACACGAAAATGTTTTCACTTACCACGTACTTGACATTCGACAGCTTATGATATTTGCTATTAAAAAACCATTGAAATTCACTGAAAAAACCATAGGTTATAGACCATATATAGTTAGGAATTAGCATTTACAAAACCTTGAAAATTCACTGAAAAAACCATAGGTTATAGACCATATATAGTTAGGAATTAGCATTTAAAAAACCTTATTTTACTCACACAAAACCATTGAAATTCCATATATAGTTAGTTGCACTAACTATATATCGCGCACCCGCAATCCACTGCTGATGATGTCACATATTACATCATTCATGACATGGTCAGTGACATCACTGATGACATCACTGATGACATCTCAAATGACATCACTGATGACATCTCAAATGACATCACTGATAACATCTCAAATGACATCACTGATGACATCTCAAATGACATCACTGATGACATCACTGATGACATCTCATTTGACATCAATGACCACATCACTGATGATATCATTCATGTGACAATACAATGCATCTCCTCACACTTTAATATAACCTCTGTTACACCCAGTGTTAAATACAGAGTATAATTTTTGAAACCATTGACACACCAATACTAGTTACTACATACGCACTCAGTGATTCCTATGTTTACACACACATTCACTCATTTACCCATACAATCATTCATACATACAATCACTCATCTTTACAACACTATCATATGCACTCATACACCTATACAGACACTCACAGTCTGCCACTCATCCATGGAGTTACTCACACACCTAGTCAGTCCTGTAAATAATCAATCACACTTCCATTTTCTAATCTATACAGTTAAACATAGAGCACCTTACATTTTGAAACATATACTAACACATACTTACTCTCTTATACAATCATTGATACAAGTACACATTGATCTGCACAGAGTCACACACCTCCCAGCCAGCCACACACACACTCAGTCTCCCATACAAATACTTGGGCAATCAATCAATAACCCATATAGTTACTCATATAGCTACTGACCAACACATGCAGCAGTTTACAGAACAACAGACATAATGATGCACAAATTAAGACAGTTTAGTCACTAACCCATGCACTCAGTGAGACACATTTAATCACTCACTCATACAGTCAGTCACGCACCTACTAAATCCTTCATCCAGACACTTCTACATCTACTCATTCTTCAATATGTAAAACATATTTAAACTTTTCAGAAACACAGTCACTGGATGATGTCATCAGTGATGTCATTTGAGATGTCATCAGTGATGTCATCAGTGATGTCACTGACCATGTCATGAATGATGTACAATGTGACATCATCAGCAGTGGATTGCGGGTGCGCGATATATAGTTAGTGCAACTAACTATATATGGAATTTCAATGGTTTTGTGTGAGTAAAATTAGGTTTTTTAAATACTAATTCCTAACTATATATGGTCTATAACCTATGGTTTTTTCAGTGAATATATATATACACACATACATTTTACAGTATTGTAGACACTAGGGGTTTATTAATCCACTGTTTATAGTCATATTTGTGTAGGGGGTTTATATAAAACATCCATTTAAAATAGTTTTCTGTTTTCTAACTGATATTGGTAGCCGCTGTCACTGCAAATACATTGCGAATTGACAAAACAGATGCAGGCATTTAATAGCCACCACCTCATTCAAAACTTATAACTGCGTAGTGGATTATAACCAGCACATTACTATCTAAACAACTGTTTAATACCCAACTTTCCAAACTTTTTATGTTGGGGACACACTTTTTGGAGATGCTTCATTTTGGGACACAGTAAGGCAGTGTAGCGAGCGAAAGTAGCGTAGCGAGCCCATACTACCTAAGGGTGGTTCTCACTCACTCTGTCTGTCTCCCTCTCTCTCTCCCTCTCTCTCTATGTAACTGTCTCCCTCCCTCTGTCTCCCTCCCTCTCTCTCCCTCTCTCTCCCTCCCTCTCTCTCACTCTGTCTCCCTCCCTCTCTCTCCCTATGTCACCCTCCCTCTCTCTTCCTCTGTCTCCCTCTCCCTCTTTCTCCCTCACTCTCTCTCCCTCTGTCTGACTCTGTCTGTCTGTTTTTCTCTGTCTGTCTGTCTCCCTCTGTCTGTCTCTGTCTGTCTGTCTCCCTCTGTCTCCCTCTGTCTGTATACCTCCCTCTGTCTCTCTGTCTGTCTCGCTTCCTCTGTCTCCCTCCCTCCTTCTGTTGCTCTCTGTCTCCCTCCCTCTGTCTCCCTCCCTCTGTCTCCCTCCCTCTGTCTCCCACTCTCTGTCTCCCTCCCTCTCTCTCCCTATGTCTCCCTCCCTCCCTCTTCCTCTGTCTCCCTCCCTCTCTCACCCTCCCTATCCCTCCCTCTGTCTTCTCTGTCTGTCTCTGTCTGTCTCTGTCTGTCTGTCTCCCTCTGTCTGTCTCTGTCTGTCTGTCTCCCTCTGTATGTCTACCTCCCTCCCTCTGTCTCGCTTCCTCTGTCTCCCTCTCTCTGTCTGTTGCCCTCTGTCTCCCTCCGTCTGTCTCCCTCCCTCTGTCTCCCACTCTATGTCTCCCTCCCTCCCTCTGTCTCCCATGCTCTCTCTTCCTCTGTCTCCCTCCATCTCTCTCCCTATGTCTCCCTCCCTCCCTCTCCCTCTGTCTCCCTCCCTCTCTCTCCCTCTGTCTCCCTCCCTATCTCTCCCTCTCTCTCCCTCTGTCTGTCTCCTCTCTGTCTGTCTGTCTCCCTCTTTCTGTCTCTGTCTGTCTGTCTCCCTCTGTCTGTCTCTGTCTGTCTCCCTCTGTCGGTCTACCTCCCTCCCTCTGTCTGTCTCTGTCTGTATACCTCCCTCCCTCTGTCTTGCTTCCTCTGTCTCCCTCCCTCTGTTTGTATGTTGCTCTCTGTCTCCCTACCTCTGTCTCCCTCCCTCTGTCTCCCACCCTCTGTCTCCACCCTCTGTCTCCCACCCTCTGTCTCCCACCCTCTGTCTCCCTCTCCTTCCCTCTGCCTCCCTCTGACTGTCTCCCTCTCCTTCCCTCTGCCTCCCCTGTCTCCCTCTGCCTGCCCCTGACTGTCCCCCTCTGCCACCCCCTGACTATCTCCCTCTCCTTCCCTCTGCCTCCCCTGACTGTCTCCCTCTGCCTCCCCCTGACTGTCTCCCTCTCCATCTCTCTGCCTCCCCCTGACTGTCTCCCTCTCCTTCCCTCTGCCTCCCCTGACTGTCTCCCTCTCCTTCCCTCTGCCTCCCCCTGACTGTCTCCATCTCCTTCCCTCTGCCTCCCCCTGACTGTCTCCCTCTGCCTCCCCTGACTGTCTCCCTCTCCTTCCCTCTGCGTGTGTGAGACAGCAAGGAAGTCAACAACAAAGCGGCGCAGAGACTCCTTTGAAGGGGCGCCGAAATGGATGGACATTAGGACGGGGAACAAGGTACCCACTGGGGTTGATAAGGAGCATTGACTACATCTCCCACAATGCCTGGAGCCACGCCCATCGGGGCGGGAGATGGTTGAAATAGCCAGTGAGCCTATGAACACTTTTTTCCCTCGTTCTCCTCATACCAGCTACTGATGAAGAGGTTGCTCGAAACGCGTCTAGCTGGTTGCAACTTATGGCATGCTTCTGCCCTTCTTTTGAATCCCTGTTTGGCTTGCTGACCTCCAGAATAAAGATTTGCTGCAAACGATTTTGGCTTCCACGAGCACTTCCTGAATGTTGGGACTGCATATTTTTGGATATATATATATTTATATATATATATATTACCTACTGGCGATCGCCAGTAGGTATATATAGTTAGGATTTTTTCTCTATGGGATTTTTGAAAATTCTATGTCTAATAACTTTGGCGTTTGTGGACGGAATTGGCTGAAATTTTCAGGAAAATGGCACATTTTGTTTCTGAGCAGCCCTTGAAAATTTGGGGGGGGTTTGTCAAGGGGGGGCCGAGAAAAAAGGGGGGTCCCAAAACGTGTTTTTAACATTGAGTTTTCCATAGGGCGGTTGGCCTCACTTTTAGCCCGAACGGCTGAATGGATTTGCACGAAACTTGGCAAAATTGTAGGTACTGGTAGCCCGATGTGCCTTTGCTAGGTCTCAATATATGTGCTCCAGTGGATTTTGAGAAATTAACGTTCAAAAAAAGATATATATCTGTAACAGCGGACCGGGCAGCGCTCCGGTTCGCGGACTTTTCGCGGTACGGA
The DNA here is from genome assembly GCF_964261635.1 of Lissotriton helveticus. NCBI lineage: Eukaryota > Metazoa > Chordata > Amphibia > Caudata > Salamandridae > Lissotriton > Lissotriton helveticus. Next base: position 947,995,482 of record NC_136063.1, read on the forward strand.
GCTTTGTGAAGCGAAGCTGATTGGTTCTCCGGCGTTTGTGAACATTCCAAACAGTCCGTAGCGGCCGCCATCTTGTCTCTCGGTAGGATCGAGAGACAAGAGGAGGCCAAAGCGAATGGGCAAATGACCATAAGGGGGCATAGTAGATCCTCGCTGACCCCCTAGGTTTGATGTGGAGGTTTTAAAAGGGCCCCGCGGGGCAAAAAAAAAAATAATAATAATAATCGAACGGCTGAATGGATTTGCACGAAACTTGGTAAAATATTAGGGACTGGTAGCCCGATGTGCCTTTGCTAGGTCTCAATATATGTGCTCCAGTGGATTTTGAGAAATTAACGTTCAAAAAAAGATATATATCTGTAACAGCGCTCCGCTTCGCGTAACGGAGGTTTGCGAAGCTGATTGGTTCTCCGGCGTCTGTAAACATTGCAAACAGTAAGTAGCGGCCGCCATCTTGTCTCTCGTTAGGATCGAGAGACAAGAGGAGGCCAAAGCGAAAGGGCAAATGACCATAAGGGGGCATAGTGGATCCTCCTTGACCTCTTAGGTTTGATGTGGAGGTTTTAAAAGGGCCCCGCGGGGCAAAAAAAAAAATAATAATAATAATCGAACGGCTGAATGGATTTGCACGAAACTTGGCAAAATTGTAGGGACTGGTAGCTCGATGTGCCTTTGCTAGGTCTCAATATATGTGCTTCAGTGGATTTTGAGAAATTAACGTTAAAAAACAAGATATATATCTGTAACAGCGCTCCGCTTCGCGGAGATAAAATTATATCTGTATTACCTAGCTGTTGCTAACACCAGTTAGCGACGGCTAGTAGGAGATAGCGACCATCTTGGGCCCCACTTTGCATGTGAGTGATATTTATCACTAATGACATGCAAAGTGGGCATGCCAAGATGTTAGCGACTGGAAACAGTCGCTAACATCGCTATCTCCTATTATCAACTTTTGGAAATATTCGCGATAAGCGCGAATATCTCCAAAAGCTAGCACCTGCCCTGAGCAGTTCTTAGCCATGTTATCCAATGGGAGGTGGATAACATGGCTAAGAGCATTAGCTCGGTAATGCATGAATATCGCTGAGTTTTCAGCGATATTAATGCATTGCGGTCGTTTTTTATCGTATTTGCGATAAACCTTGATAATAGCAAGGTTTATCTGCGATAATTTCTGACGATGCTTAGCGGTAAAAAAAATCGTTGCTAAGCATCGTTAGGGATAAATATCGCTTAACTTTGGTAATATGCCCCAACGTCTGTTAACGTTCGATTCGAAGGAAATCAGGAAGTGTTGAAAAACATTGTCTGCGCCATCTTGCCTTTTTTCAAATGCCACACTTTTGTCGTGCACGGCAGTCATTTTAGATGCCTTGACCAGACCCACTCTGTGCACGCTGTCGATCCTTAGCATGGCTCCCCACCCTCGCAAGCATCTCCCCCAGGCAGTGGTCACCCCCGCTCTCTGTCTTATGCATGGGTAATAAACCACCCCCCATCTGCGCTGCTCTTCCCTGAGAATCACACCCTGTGCCCGCCCGACACCTCCCTTTCGCCCTATTCACTACCGCACCCTCTGACACTCCTTTTCCTCTGTGTCCGATTGTCCAGGCCGGTCCTAGGGTATCAGCTAGCCCTGCAGATGTAGTTTATGGCCCCAGCTGTAAAGAACCACCCCTCTTCAAAGGAGTTATAGTAGATCAAGGCCCACACTCGATGAGATCCGTCACAGCAGACGCGTTCCTATTATCTGAAAACCATCCTGTATTGTGATTGGGGAGGGGACCGAGCCTGAAGCGGAAGATTCCAGGGATGACTCTTTGTACATCAAAGTTTTTACAATTATGTGTCACATTAAAAATATATAGCACTCCAACAAAGTAGTAAGATTATAAAACTTTAATAACTTATAAATATATACAAGAAAACAAAAACAGTAATAACATATAAACATTTTTAGGGAAAAACAACGAAGTAGCAGTCGGCTGTGCGAATAGTCCCAACGCAGCACAACGTCCAGATTTCTGGCGTGGGGCGTCGCGGGGGGTGGGTCATCAGTAGCAAACTGTTGTGCGAATAGTTCCAAGGCAGCAGAACGATGGCACCAAGGTGATGTCCAGTAAGTTGCCGCACTGGTTTTGGTATCCTACAATGCTGCTCCGAATAACGGCGTGGGGCGCCCCGGGGGAGGCGGCGTGAACGGGCCTCTCCAGGTGGAGTCTCGTCTGTTGTAGTGGGGCGCCCCTTTACCGTTTCAGTTGCCATTCCGTCCGCTTTTGGTCCACTGTGTCAAAAGCCGCAATTCAGCTGAGTTGCGCCCACTCTTGCGGTGCAGCGATAGGCGGCTGTCACAGGACTCTCAAAATGGCGGCAGGCTGTTTCCTTTTTGGGCCTGGTCCACTGAAATGGCCCTGGGACACCTTGGAAATCGGACGCTTGTCTGCTAGGTCTTGGACCCCATTCTCGAAAGCGTCCCCTCCGCCTTGAGGATTCATCAAAGGTTTTGGGGGCCCCCGACTCCTGTAGGCTTCTGGTGGGGAGCGGCTGCCATGATTGCTCGCGGCATGACCACGACGGAGCCACGAGATGGTGGTGCTCTCATGCTGACGCCAGCTTCAGTCTGAAACATCCAGAAACAAGGTGGGGCTTTCATCGTTTGGGAAAAAAAAAAGTTTTCATCCAATGAAAAGTGTTGTTTTTAGGTCATATGATCAAGCCTTCCATCATTAGGAAACCAAAAGTAAAATGAACCAATGAAAAGTTTTATAAACAAGTCACATGACCTGTTATGCGGCATAGGGTATAAAATGCGGAGAAAATACGTTGGCACGTGAGGCGGCGTCAGTAGCGGACCGATGTGCAAATAGGCCGAAGGCAACACAACGCGCCAAGATCCGGATGGCACCGAGGTGGTGTCCAGCAAGTTGCAGCACTGGTGTGGCCATCCTACAATGCTGAAAGTCGGCGTGGGGCGCCCCGTTGGCCTGTGAGTTTGCGTCAGTAGCGGACCGATGTGCGAATAGGCCGAAGGCAGCACAACGCGCCAAGATCCGGATGGCACCGAGGTGGTGTCTAGTAAGTTGCCGCACTGGTGTGGCCATCCTACAATGTTGAAAGTCGGCGTGGGGAGCCCCGTTGGCCTGTGAGATGGCGTCAGTAGTGGACCGATGTGCGAATGGGGCCAAAGGCAGCGCAACAATATTTTCTGACTAGAAGACACCACAAGGCGCTGAGATGCCAAGATTCGGATGGCACCAAGGTGGTGTCTAGCAAGTTGTGGTACTGGTGTGGCCATCCTACAATGGTAAAAGTCGGCGTGGGGCGCCCCGTTGGCCTGTGAGATGGCGTCAGTAGCGGACCGATGTGCGAATGGGGCCAAAGGCAGCGCAACAATATTTTCTGTATGGAAGATACCACTAGGCGTTGAGATTCCAAGATCCGGATGGCACCGAGGTGATGTCTAGCAAGTTGCTGTACTGGTGTGGTCATCCTACAATGCTGAAACTCGGCGTGGGGCGCCCCATTAGCCTGTGAGATGGCGTCAGTAGCGGACCGATGTGTGAATAGGCCGGAACCAGCACAAGGCGCCAAGATCCGGATGTCACCGTGGTGGTTTCATAGTTGAGAGGCACTTCATCTGCAGTGGGGCGCCGAGATCCGGATGGCACCGAGGTGATGTCTAGCAAGTTGCTGTACTGGTGTGGTCATCCTACAATGCTGAAACTCGGCGTGGGGCGCCCCATTAGCCTGTGAGATGGCGTCAGTAGCGGACCGATGTGTGAATGGGGCAAAGGTAGCGCAAGAATATTTTCTGAATAGAAGACACCACAAGGCGCTGAGATGCCAAGATCCGGATGGCACCGAGGTGGTGTCTAGTAAGGTGCACTGGTGTGGCCATCCTACAATGCTGAAAGTCGGCGTGGGGCGCCCCGTTGGCCTGTGAGATGGCGGCAGTAGCAGACCGATGTGCGAATGGGGCCAAAGGCAGCGCAACAATATTTTTGGAATAGAAGAGACCACAAGGCGCTGAGATTCGGTTAGCACCGAGGTGGTGTCTAGCAAGCTATGCAGCTGAGTTGCGTGCGCACTTGCGGCGAATAGGTCGAAGGCAGCACAACAATGTTTTCTGAATAGAAGACACCACAAGGCGCTGAGATTCGGTTACCACCGAGGTGATGTCTAGCAAGTTGCCGCACTGGTGTGGCCATCCTACAATACTGCTCCGAATAACGGCGTGGGGTGCCCGAAGAGGGGGGGGAGGCGGCGTGAACGGGCCTTCCTAGGTGGAGGCTCGTCTGCTGTAGTGGGGCGCCCCTTTACCGTTTCAGTTGCCATTCAGCTGAGTTTCGGCTGCTCTTGATGCTACAGCGACAGGCGGCTGCAACAGGACTCTCAAAATGGCGGCCTGTTCTTTGGATTTGGGCCTGGTCCACTAAAATGGCCCTGGGACACCTTAGAACTCGGACGCTCGATTTTTTTTTCCTTTCCTGTACATGCAAAAAAAGGTAAATGCCCGGTACGTTACACGCTTCATCTGCCACGATGAACTCTCCAGAGGAACCGAAAAAAAATATAGTTATGGTAACTATACCATGCATCGTCATATGGAGAGGTGGCACCAATTAATTATAGTGCTGCATAAAAGAGAGATTTGGAGGAGAACCCCTGACCTGCTAGTACATTCATCAAAGAAGTGGCACTGACAGCATCAGAGGCAAGGGAAACGGTCCCAAATATTTAGAAGAACTTTGGAAAGATTAAAATGACATGTTTAGATTGTGGCAAATTAATTTCATGTGGACAGATGAGTGTTACTCTAATAAATACAGCATATGAACATCATCATAGTCGATGGTTGGTAGAGACATTTTGACTATATCCTGGACCTGCCCGTCCTCGCCCAAAATGGCGCCGGAATAAATGGGACTCGTAACTCCTTGTTGTGTACTGGTTGCAGAACCTTGAAATCACGAGATACGTATGCAGTTTTGAAGCACATGGCGGGCGGGGACGAGAATTGATTGAATATTTCGACATCCCTATTGATATTAAGTTCTGATGTGTTATTGATTACTGTACTATTGAAAGTTCGAATTAACGTCACCCATGGTACTTGCCCGCAAATGTATATCTAGATAATTTTATTGTAACTGGCCCTGTCGTATTTTAATTATAAAATGTACGTCCACCGATTCCGTAACTGTTAGACACCTTAGTTCTTGCAACCTAATGGCCCGCCCGTTACGTTCCTCTACAGTGTAAATGTCTACTCATCATATACGATTACAGTTTGCTCCGTGGCCGGCCCACGTGGTTATAGGCTCGTATTTGTATAATGAAATTTTCACAATAAAGGTTTTTAAAAGAAAACATGGTAGTAGTATATACATTGGTAAAGTTTTTAATAATAGTCACTGTTTTAGAATCATTAAAAGGCAAGTGAAATAAAGCAGACCAATTACATGAAGGGTAAAAGGTATAATACGAAGGAACGCAGTAAAGATAAATGGTCAAGGGCTGTTGTGTTTTCTACTCCTGCAACATAAAGTGATCGATAAGAATCTCATATTCAGGCGTATCGGCGACTAAGACAGCAGGTCGACCCTCTTTTGCTCAACGGCTCCGTCATGGGACGAAGAAACGCTCTTTTTCTCGAAAAAAGAATATATTTTACTTGCAGGACAGTTGTAAATTTTCCGGGAAAGTACATTAGCCTGGAACATTATAACATATATTTAAGAAAAAATAATGTTCGGAAGTAATAAAAAGCGTAATTTTTAGGTCATATGACCAAGCCTTTCATCATTAGAATAAGAAAAGTAAAATGAACCAATGAAAAGTTTTATTAACAAGTCACATGACTTGTTATGCTTACGTTACGCGCTGCGCGCCCCGGATGACTTCCGGATGCGCTAACGCGGCGCGTCATATGACGCATTACGCGACAACGCAGGTCCAGAATATAGTCAAAATGTCTCCACCAACCAGCGGTCGGAACACAACCCCTTTCAGCAGGCTAAATAGTTCTGTTAAATGACAACAGAAGGGACAGGCAACAAGAACCATCAGTCAAAGAGGGGAGGGCTAGTTCTTCTCTACCGGGTTACATTGGGGCGCTACCGGAACTGATCGAATTGGTAGTCTACAGTGTTTCTGGATGTTTCAGACTGAAGCTGGGGTTAGCATGAGAGCAGCACCATTTCGTAGCTCCGTCGTGGCCATTCCGCAACCAATCATGGCAGCCGCTCTTTATCGTTATTTTGGGCGGGTGGGTGGCGGAGCCGAGCTGTTTTGCAGCCATCATTGTGTGGAGTTCAGTTCATCTCACTAGTTTTGTATTTGTCATGAGGGGTTGTTCCTAATGTTTCTATTTTAGCGAGGTCAAAAAGAGATCCCATTAGTGGCCTACTGATTTTGCTCGATTCCTTTTCTATTTTTTTTACACGATTTTTCGTTATCTGCAAAGACTAAACAGAGTATTGCGACTCTGTGTTTGTTTGTAAATAGAGAAGATACCAAAGAGAACCAATTCTAAAACAGTAAATACTTGGATAACAATCATTCAAATGGAGAGAGAAGCAGGCACGATGTATTACAACGGGGGCAAAGGCCTGCGTTAACTACCCTTCACTATGTGCAAAGAGAGAGTACTCCTAATAGAAATGAGGGGGGGGCACCATTCAAAGCAGATCAGTGTGCATAAACACGAAAATGTTTTCACTTACCACGTACTTGACATTCGACAGCTTATGATATTTGCTATTAAAAAACCATTGAAATTCACTGAAAAAACCATAGGTTATAGACCATATATAGTTAGGAATTAGCATTTACAAAACCTTGAAAATTCACTGAAAAAACCATAGGTTATAGACCATATATAGTTAGGAATTAGCATTTAAAAAACCTTATTTTACTCACACAAAACCATTGAAATTCCATATATAGTTAGTTGCACTAACTATATATCGCGCACCCGCAATCCACTGCTGATGATGTCACATATTACATCATTCATGACATGGTCAGTGACATCACTGATGACATCACTGATGACATCTCAAATGACATCACTGATGACATCACTGATGACATCTCAAATGACATCACTGATAACATCTCAAATGACATCACTGATGACATCTCAAATGACATCACTGATGACATCACTGATGACATCTCATTTGACATCAATGACCACATCACTGATGATATCATTCATGTGACAATACAATGCATCTCCTCACACTTTAATATAACCTCTGTTACACCCAGTGTTAAATACAGAGTATAATTTTTGAAACCATTGACACACCAATACTAGTTACTACATACGCACTCAGTGATTCCTATGTTTACACACACATTCACTCATTTACCCATACAATCATTCATACATACAATCACTCATCTTTACAACACTATCATATGCACTCATACACCTATACAGACTCTCACACTCTGTCACTCATCCATGGAGTTACTCACACACCTAGTCAGTCCTGTAAATATTCAATCACACTTCCATTTTCTAATCTATACAGTTAAACATAGAGCACCTTACATTTTGAAACATATACTAACACATACTTACTCTCTTATACAATCATTGATACAAGTACACATTGATCTGCACAGAGTCACACACCTCCCAGCCAGCCACACACACACTCAGTCTCCCATACAAATACTTGGGCAATCAATCAATAACCCATATAGTTACTCATATAGCTACTGACCAACACATGCAGCAGTTTACAGAACAACAGACATAATGATGCACAAATTAAGACAGTTTAGTCACTAACCCATGCACTCAGTGAGACACATTTAATCACTCACTCATACAGTCAGTCACGCACCTACTAAATCCTTCATCCAGACACTTCTACATCTACTCATTCTTCAATATGTAAAACATATTTAAACTTTTCAGAAACACAGTCACTGGATGATGTCATCAGTGATGTCATTTGAGATGTCATCAGTGATGTCATCAGTGATGTCACTGACCATGTCATGAATGATGTACAATGTGACATCATCAGCAGTGGATTGCGGGTGCGCGATATATAGTTAGTGCAACTAACTATATATGGAATTTCAATGGTTTTGTGTGAGTAAAATAAGGTTTTTTAAATACTAATTCCTAACTATATATGGTCTATAACCTATGGTTTTTTCAGTGAATATATATATACACACATACATTTTACAGTATTGTAGACACTAGGGGTTTATTAATCCACTGTTTATAGTCATATTTGTGTAGGGGGTTTATATAAAACATCCATTTAAAATAGTTTTCTGTTTTCTAACTGATATTGGTAGCCGCTGTCACTGCAAATACATTGCGAATTGACAAAACAGATGCAGGCATTTAATAGCCACCACCTCATTCAAAACTTATAACTGCGTAGTGGATTATAACCAGCACATTACTATCTAAACAACTGTTTAATACCCAACTTTCCAAACTTTTTATGTTGGGGACACACTTTTTGGAGATGCTTCATTTTGGGACACAGTAAGGCAGTGTAGCGAGCGAAAGTAGCGTAGCGAGCCCATACTACCTAAGGGTGGTTCTCACTCACTCTGTCTGTCTCCCTCTCTCTCTCCCTCTCTCTCTATGTAACTGTCTCCCTCCCTCTGTCTCCCTCCCTCTCTCTCCCTCTCTCTCCCTCCCTCTCTCTCACTCTGTCTCCCTCCCTCTCTCTCCCTATGTCACCCTCCCTCTCTCTTCCTCTGTCTCCCTCTCCCTCTTTCTCCCTCACTCTCTCTCCCTCTGTCTGACTCTGTCTGTCTGTTTTTCTCTGTCTGTCTGTCTCCCTCTGTCTGTCTCTGTCTGTCTGTCTCCCTCTGTCTCCCTCTGTCTGTATACCTCCCTCTGTCTCTCTGTCTGTCTCGCTTCCTCTGTCTCCCTCCCTCCTTCTGTTGCTCTCTGTCTCCCTCCCTCTGTCTCCCTCCCTCTGTCTCCCTCCCTCTGTCTCCCACTCTCTGTCTCCCTCCCTCACTCTCCCTATGTCTCCCTCCCTCCCTCTTCCTCTGTCTCCCTCCCTCTCTCACCCTCCCTATCCCTCCCTCTGTCTTCTCTGTCTGTCTCTGTCTGTCTCTGTCTGTCTGTCTCCCTCTGTATGTCTACCTCCCTCCCTCTGTCTCGCTTCCTCTGTCTCCCTCTCTCTGTCTGTTGCCCTCTGTCTCCCTCCGTCTGTCTCCCTCCCTCTGTCTCCCACTCTATGTCTCCCTCCCTCCCTCTGTCTCCCTCCCTCTCTCTTCCTCTGTCCCCCTCCATCTCTCTCCCTATGTCTCCCTCCCTCCCTCTCCCTCTGTCTCCCTCCCTCTCTCTCCCTCTGTCTCCCTCCCTATCTCTCCCTCTCTCTCCCTCTGTCTGTCTCCTCTCTGTCTGTCTGTCTCCCTCTTTCTGTCTCTGTCTGTCTGTCTCCCTCTGTCTGTCTCTGTCTGTCTCCCTCTGTCGGTCTACCTCCCTCCCTCTGTCTGTCTCTGTCTGTATACCTCCCTCCCTCTGTCTTGCTTCCTCTGTCTCCCTCCCTCTGTTTGTATGTTGCTCTCTGTCTCCCTACCTCTGTCTCCCTCCCTCTGTCTCCCACCCTCTGTCTCCACCCTCTGTCTCCCACCCTCTGTCTCCCACCCTCTGTCTCCCTCTCCTTCCCTCTGCCTCCCTCTGACTGTCTCCCTCTCCTTCCCTCTGCCTCCCCTGTCTCCCTCTGCCTGCCCCTGACTGTCCCCCTCTGCCACCCCCTGACTATCTCCCTCTCCTTCCCTCTGCCTCCCCTGACTGTCTCCCTCTGCCTCCCCCTGACAGTCTCCCTCTCCATCTCTCTGCCTCCCCCTGACTGTCTCCCTCTCCTTCCCTCTGCCTCCCCTGACTGTCTCCCTCTCCTTCCCTCTGCCTCCCCCTGACTGTCTCCATCTCCTTCCCTCTGCCTCCCCCTGACTGTCTCCCTCTGCCTCCCCTGACTGTCTCCCTCTCCTTCCCTCTGCCTCCCCCTGACTGTCTCCCTCTACTTCCCTCTGCCTCCCCTGACTGTCTCCCTCTCCTTCCCTCTGCCTCCCCCTGACTGTCTACCTCTCCATCCCTCTGCCTCCCCCTGACTGTCTTCCTCTGCCTCCCCGACTGTCTCCCTCTGCCTCCCCCTGCCTCCCCCTGACTGTCTCCCTCTCCTTCCCTCTGCCTCCCCCTGACTGTCTCCCTCTCCCTCCCTCCCTCTGTCTGTCTCCCTCTCCTTCCCTCTGGCTCCCCCAGGCTGCCTCCCTCTGCATCCCTCCCTCTGTCTCCCTCCCTCTGTCTCCCTCCCCCTCTGTCTCCCTCTCTATGTCTCCCTCTCTATGTCTCCCTCTCTCTGTCTCCCTCTCTCTGTCTCCCGCCCTCTGTCTCCCTCCCTCTGTCTCCCACTCTCTGTCTCCCTCTCTCTCCCTCTATCTCCCTCTCTCTCCCTCTCTCTCTCTCCCTATGTCTCCCTCCCTCCCTCTGTCTCCCTCCCTCTCTCTCCCTCTGTCTCCCTCTGTATCTCTCCCTCTGTCTTCATCTGTCTGTCTCTGTCTCCCTCCCTCTGTCTGTCTCTGTCTGTCTGTCTCCCTCTGTCTGTCTCTGTCTGTCTGTCTCCCTCTGTCTGTCAACCTCCCTCCCTCTGTCTGTCTCTGTCTGTCTACCTCCCTCCCTCTGTCTCACTTCCTTTGTCTCCCTCCCTCTGTCTCCCACCCTCTGTCTCCCACCCTCTGTCTCCCACCCTCTGTCTCCCCCTGTCTGTCTCCCTCTCCTTCCCTCTGCCTCCCCTGACTGTCTCCCTCTTCTTCCCTCTGCCTCCCCCTGACTGTCTCCATCTCCTTCCCTCTGCCTCCCCCTGACTGTCTCCCTCTGCCTCCCGCTGACTGTCTCCTTCTGCCTCCCCTGACTGTCTCCCTCTCCTTCCCTCTGCCTCCACATGACTGTCTCCCTCTGCCTCCCCCTGACTGTCTCCCTCTCCTTCCCTCTGCCTCCCCAGACTGTCTCCCTCTCCTTCCCTCTGCCTCCCCCTGACTGTCTCCCTCTCCTTCCCTCTGCCTCCCCCTGACTGTCTCCCTCTGCCTCCCCCTGACTGTCTCCCTCTGCCTCCCCCTGACTGTCTCCCTCTCCTTCCCTCTGCCTCCCTCTGTCTGTCTCCCTCTCCTTTCCTCTGCCACCCCCTGACTGTCTCCCTCTGCCTCCCTCCCTCTGTCTCCCTCCCTCTGTCTCCCTCGCTATGTCTCCCTCTCTGTCTCCCTCTCTCTGTCTCCCTCTCTCTGTCTCCCTCTCTCTGTCTCCCTCTCTCTCTGCCTCCCTCTCTCTCTGCCTCCCTCTTTCTCTCTGCCTCTCTCTGTCTCCCTCCCTCTCCCTCCCTCTGTCACCCTGTCTCTCTGTCTCTCTCTCTCTCACTCCCTCTGTCTCCCTCTCCGCCTCCCTGTAATCTCAGTCTGTGCCTCTGTCTGTCCCTGTCTCTGCCTCTATCTGTCTGTCTGTCTGTCCCTGTCTCCCTCCCTCTGTCTCCCTCCCCGTCTCTGTCTGTCTCTGCCTCTGTCTGACTGCCCCTGTCTCTGCCTCTATTTGTCTCTGTCTGTCCCCATCTCTGTCTGCATCTCTGTCTGTCTGTGTCTCCCTACCTCTCTCTGTCTCCCTCCGTCTCTCGCAGTCTCCCTCCCTCTCTATCTCTCTACCTTTCTCTACCTCTCTCTCCATCCCTCTGTCTCACTCACTCTGTCTGTCTCCCTCTCTCTTTCTCCCTCTGTCTCCCACCATCTCTCTCCCTCTGTCTCCCTCCCTCCGTCTGTCTCTTGTCTGTCTCCCTCCCTCTGTCTCCCTCTCTCTCTATCTCCCTCCCTCTGTCTGTCTCCCTCTCTCTGTCTCCCTCCCTCTGTCTTTCTCATTTTCTGTCTCCCTCTGTATCCTTCTCTCTGTATCCTTCCCTCTGTCTCAATCCCTCTGTATCCGCCCCTCTGTCTCCCTCTCTCTGTTTCCCTCCCTCTCCCTGTCTTCCTCCCTCTATCTCACTGTCTCCCTCCCTCTGCCTGTCACTCTCTGGCACCTCATCCCAGCTTTCCGGGCACACACAGCTGCACCAAGAGTACTACGCAGATCTTTTATGGACCATTTACTTGTTAATAGGGCTTTGTTGTGAATCTCCCGGCCTCCCCCTAGAGCAGAGTGTCTCGGAGTCTGCGCTGCTGTGGCTGACTCCGAGACACTCTCTCAAAGGAATGCCACCTAATTAGAAGTTTGTGCTAAGTGCCTCATCCTGCGACACACCCACCACTTGCAGGCGACACAGTACTGTGTCGGGACACACAGTTTGGAAAGCTCTGGTTTAATAGCATGTAGAACTCCCTTAATATCTCTTTATGCATTATTTGAATTTGAAGTAAATCAATTCTGTAGTATCATCCGTCAAAGCCCAGCTCACCTGACTTTCTGTTCAGTTCTGATGGAGGTTGAAGACAGTCCGACACCACCCTGAAACTGCTTGTTCCAGCACACTAGTTTTAAACAGTGCACTTAGAACCAGAAGCTCAAGGGAAGGGGGGAAGTGGATAAAATAAAAAAGAGAGACAACACCGTTCTTGCGTTTCCACTGTAGAAGTGCTGCTAAAATCTGCGGCCCTCTCTGACTTCTGTAAAAACTGGAGCCTAATGAAACATAAACAAAGAACGGATAAGTGCAACCTATCTCTAAATGTGTTCCTGACTAACCCTTAATCTATTTAGAAATTCTCTTCTAAAAGTACCTCTTGGATCCTGGTCTTTAGCTTCCAGGTTTGGAATGTGTTACTGTTCTGGGATGTGCTTCCTATTACTATAAAACTTCTGTAAAATTAAACGAATATCATTATCAGAATTACCAACATCTAACATTCACCTTAATATAACTAAAGCCTAAATTCTTAATAGTAAACTCACTTTTCACACATTTCCAGACTTTTTATAAAACAAATACTGTACTTTTACATCAAAGTACAGCAGATAATTTGTGCAAGTCCTTGATTTACTGTTTGCCTTGCTGTCAATGGTTTCCTCTGTTCGATTCTTAAAAAGCTCCATGTAAAACAATGTTTATTTCACAAAGTCCCACAAAGTATTCTTGTGACAAAGGGTTTGAACCACAAAGTTCGTAGGAGAAATCTTGTTCCAAATTGTCTTTACATGAATCCAGAAATCGCCGACAAAGTTCTTTCAGGTAATAAAAAGTTTTGCACTTACTTGTTGCTGAAAAGGGATACTGATCAGTCTAACCTTGTCCTCTTTCTCTTTTGATGGTCGATTGCAGTGGACAGAAGAGGGGCTGAGGCTAGAAGGAGCCGCAAACCAGAAGAAGGAAGAGCCAGCAGCCGCGCCCTTTGAAGCCAATGAAGGTCTGGAGAGAGCAGGAGTGCCAGCGCCGAAGGATCTGTTCTCAGGTAAGTGGGAGATAGACAAGCACAAGCACTGGGTGAGGCTCAGGGCTGCCTTTTATAGGCAGGGCTGGGTGTGATTCGAAGAACTGGGTGTGGTTCGAAGAACTGGGTGTGGTTCTCACAAGCAGGTGTGCAGAGCCTCAGTTATTATGCTAATGAGTTGAAGTAACACATGGCCTAGGGAGGAGTGCTCTAAATAAGCCTTGGTAAAAGCAAGGTCCAATGTGCAAACAAGACAGCAATGTCCAAACTTGTGAATACATTGAGCAACATACACAGAAGTCTTAGGGAGGGCCTGCGATAACAAGAAAGGCTTTCAATGGTATGTTTAAAGAGAGCTATTACAGAGACCATTGCATAGTATGTTTAAAGAGAGCTATTACAGAGACCACTAGTTCAATGAGAGGGGACATGCTCTTTGCTTTGCACAAACCCTAACAAGTATTAGAGAAAATAATGTTCAAAATATGTGTGTGTATATATATTAATAAATCCGCTTTATTTCGATAACTTTGTATCATAAAAGCAGTGGGCAACATTTGTACAGTGAATAAAAACCAATAGGTCGGGGGAAATAATTCTTTGGTACATACTTAGACTGAAGATTGTGCTTACACTGTGTTTTTAGAGTTATATTGCACCATGGAGCATAAAAACAGTAATCTAATAGCTGTACACTGAGATATCTGCAAATTCATACCATAAAAGCATGCATGAGTTTAAAGCGAGTATTTAAAAAAAAAAAAAGGATAAAAACATGGCAGTACAACCCAGAGGTAATATATAAAGTGCCTGCGCTGTTTCATTCTAGTTAGACTTCCTTGCATTAGTGCAACATCCGGTGTGGTCTAGAATTTAGTAAGTGAGGGATCCCTCACAAGGCCTTTTGCCTTGCTAAACATACAGAGCTTAGGTTTTAGTTAGCCCTCAAGTAGAAGCTTTATATTCGAGGTTCAATATATTAGACCTGGGTGGTAAATTTCGTTCGGTCTGCGGAATTAGCGGAATTTAGGTAATTTCGCGTTCCTCAGAGAACGCAAAATTGCCCAAAATTCTGCTTTCCGCGACTTCACGACATTTTTTGCTTGTTCGCGTTCTCAAATGCGTGGTGCTCGCGAGATATTTCCCCCAAGCACTCAAACAGCGATTGCGAACAGTAAAAAAGCATCACGAACAAGCAGTTCTGTGTGTTCACGGAATATCTGTGTGTTCGTGGAGATTTTTTACCATTTTACGGAGATTTGCGTACTGGGATTACGCTAATACTGCCCAATCCCTTCAATATACACACAGCTGCTTGTCGGGGGCCTCCAATGTCACCCAAAAATATAAAATTAAGGCTCCATTCGCAGGGCTTTTTGCCTGGCTATCCAGGCATGGCTTAGGAACTTAGGGCCAGATGTAGGAGAGCAAATACCGGTCGGTAACGGCCGATTTCGTCCGTTACCGACCGGTTTTTAGAATTTGGTATGTAGGGGCCATCATTTTACAGAATCTGTAAATTTACAGAATCGGTAAATTTACCGATTCTGTAAAATACCGAATCGGTAATTTTACCGATTCGGTAAATCCACATGTAGGTGACACTCCTAAGAGTGCCACAGGCCCTTAAGAGTCGGTATTTTACCACCCAATCCCATTGGTTGGTAAAATACCGAATTCAGGTGTGCATGCACATCTGTGCATGCACACCTGTGCCATGTGACACACAGACATGCCCTTAGGGCATGTATGTGTGCCACATGTCACACATGCCTGTATTTGGGGTGCTAGAGGGTGTCAAAGTGACACCCCCTGCACTCTTGCAGGATTCGGTATTTACCGATTCGGTAATTACCGAATAGGTATTGCCCATTGATTCCTATGTGCTTCAAGGCCCATAGGAATCAATGGGTAATACCGATTCGGTATTTCCCGAATTAGTAAATACCGAATGTTACCGATTCGGTAATTCACATTTAGAAATTACCTACATCTCCCACCTTGAAATTTACGGATTCATAAATACCGAATCGGTAAAATTCGGTATTTATGAGTCGGTAAATTGAAGTTACCTACATCTGGCCCCTCGCCACCACACAAGAAAAAAGGGTACTTGGGTCAGATTTCAGGTTATTGAAGGCAGCCCTGTGGTCGCGGTTCCCATGTTTCAACAAATTGGTTTAAGCCATTTTGACCTTGCGGTGATGTAATGTGATGTAAGCTGGGCTAGCAAACATGACATGGGCAACACACTCCAGCTGGGCTCCGAGGCAAGGGCCACCTTCTGTTGTATTCTTGGGTGAGTGACACTTCGATGTTAATGCATGTACTGGGAGCGAGCCAAGCCTAAATTGAATATACAAGGCCCTGTCACACGGTACCTGGATTACATCTAGGTAAGGCTTGAGGTTTCTGGTCTGCTTGAAGCTAAGAAATTCTTCTGTTAGACTCCCCGTATTGAACTTGCTGAGCTCCTGGCTGTCTATCCACTTCCAGCATGAGTGCTTAAAAGCTCTACCTTGCTTGGGGGGTTTTGGGTATCCCATGATTCTTTAAGCGCCATTTGTATCATCATTTTTTTAACTTTTGAGATCCATTGGACCCTATGGTCCACATCTAGGTTCATCACCTCCGTTAATGTCGTGACATATTTGGTGATCTCTGGGGTGCGCCTTAGGCGTGCCCAAAAGAGCAGTGGACGTAACAGATTGTGATGGAATTTAAAAGTAACAAAATCAACAGTACTGGTTATAAGTTAACCAGAAGAAATAAAAAGAGAAGTTACAGTTTCACAATTTAAAAACAAAATAGGCATACTAACTTTGGTGAGGACAAGAAGGGGGGTGGGGGGTGCACATGGGGGATACCTATGGTACCCCCAGCATTTCAATGTACAACATGACAGGCACCGCATTGCGGCGGGCGGTGCTGAGAGCACCACAAACACAAACATCCAGAGAGAAACCTTCCAAATCCTGAAAGAGTTAAGCAAGAAGGAGGAAAAGGCAGACATATTGATCGACTGTGATACCTTTCAAGGATATTTCCTTGAAAAAGTATTGACCATCTTGTCTGATATCAAGAAGAACAATCCAGTCTCACACACCGAACAACTACCTCCTTTAAACTCCTTAATCCCTATCTTTACCAGATTCCCCGAAATCGACCCTACCATCCTAAGACAACTTATAGCATCCACCAAGTCAGGCTCGCCCGCTGATCCCTGCCCACCCGACATCCTTCGACTAGCAACTCCGATTTTAGAGGATCAGATCTTAGACCTCTTAAACACTTCACTAGCTACTGGATCATTACCTACCTCCTTTAAAGAGGCACGCGTCAGACCCCTGATAAAAAAGCCTGGGGCAGATCCAACCAGCCTGAAGTACTACAGGCCAATCTCCCAGCTGCCATTTCTGGCAAAAGTACTAGAACAGCACGTGCTAAAATCCCTGTCATCCCTCCTGGAATCTCACCATCTCCTCCAGGAGCGGCAAGCTGGTTTCCGTGCCCACCATAGCACGGAACTAGTAATGCTGTCTGTACTAGATGAGCTCAGATGCATGGCTGACAGTAAAAAGCCAAGCGCCCTGATATTACTAGATCTTTCAGCGGCGTTTGATACTGTCAGCCATGCACTGCTTCTGGGTAGATTGGCCAGGTTTGGGATAGGAGAGCAAGCCCTCAAATGGTTAACAGCCTTCTTGTCGGGGAGGACGCAGAGGATCCAGCTAGCAGATCAGGTCTCTGATGTGGGTACCTTAGCTTGTGGAGTTCCGCAGGGTTCTGCGCTTTCTCCACTCCTATTTAATCTTTATCTACAGCCATTGATAGAGTCCCTGGCAAACATGAACTGTAAAGTTTTTAACTACGCCGATGATACTCAGCTGCTGCTGAGTATCGACAACACACTATCGGCTCAGTCCAAGGCTCAAGACATATTACGTTTTACAGTAAATTGGATGTCGTCCAACCTATTGAAAATCAATCCAGACAAAACGGAGGTTCTAGTAGTTTCAACCTCCGCCTCCCCCTGGAATGATTTGTTTTGGCCACAAGAACTTGGACCTACTCCAAAACCGTGCCCTAGTGTCAAGAGCCTCGGTATGAAAATCGATCAGGAACTCTCGATGACTAACCAAGTGTCCGCTGTAGTTGGTTCTTGTACCAATTTGATCAGGCAACTGCGTAAGCTCGTCCCCCTACTCTCAAGGAACATGCTTGGAACCATTGTCTCAGCCACAATAGTGTCTAGAATTGACTACGGCAATGCGTTATACCTTGGCCTCCCAAAAAATTCCATCAACCGTCTTCAGGTTATTCTGAATGACGCAGCGCGTTTGATATTCGGAGTGCCGAGGCGGACTCATGCCTCCCCTTTGCTTTATAGGCTACATTGGCTGCCTATAGTACAAAGAGTCGCATTCAAGAGTATGTGCATCTGCCACAAAGCAATCCACGGACAGGCGCCAGCCTATATAAAAGACAGGCTTGAAATATACGAACCTAAGCGCGCCCTGCGATCGTCCGGTTCTTTTTTGCTATCTTGCCCACGCTTTAAGCTGGCAACAAAAGGAGGCAGATCCTTTTCAGTTCAGGCTCCAATCATCTGGAACAAGCTACCGGAGGCGCTTCGTAGAGAACCCAACCTCCTCCACTTTAGGAAGTCCCTGAAGACCCTACTCTTCAAAGACGCATTTACACCTCAGTAGTCGGCTACTAGCTTCAGACACTCTTATACTTTCATCTTGTTTCTTGTTGCTGTACTTGGTCAGAAGCGCTTTGAGACCTGTCGGTGAGCTGGCGCGATACAAAACCCAGTTACAATTTACAAATTACAAATTACAAATTACAAAACTTAGGGGCCGATTAGGATGGCGGACGGATCACCACCGCCATGCAGGCGGTGACGATCCATCCGCCATCCCTGCCCGTCTGCCAGCTATTTACCCCCATCATATTACAATGGTGGGGGGAACTGCGGCGGACGGGAAAACCGTCCGCCGCTTTTTGTGCCCCGGTCGCCTTGCGGCTGGGGCAGAAAAGGGATCATATGGCTGGCAGTGTCTTCCAGACACCGCCAGCCACATTATGATTCCTGCGGTCTTATGCCTTTCCACGGCAGCATTGCCGCCGTGGAAAGGCATACGGTCTTTGCTTTGGGGGCCCGTTGTGGGCCCCCAGGGTGAAGGGGGGTGGGGGGTGCACATGGGGGATACCTATGGTACCCCCAGCATTTCAATGTACAACATGACAGGCACCGCATTGCGGCGGGCGGTGCTGAGAGCACCACCCACCACAATGTTAAAAATGCTGGATGCGCCTGCCACTGTGGCGGGCGCATCATAATTGCTAAGGCGGGACCGCCGCACACGTGGCGGACGGTCCCGTTTCCACCTGGATGGCGGACGGACAAAGTCCATCCGCCATCCTAATGGACCCCTTAATTAGGACTTGGAAGATGATGATAATAAGACTTATTACTTAGTAGTTGTAAAAAATTCTTTCTTAAATGGTGATTGCAAAATTACTAAATGGATTTGATTAAGTGACATATTTGCTTGTTTCAAATATTCTTCAACTAGAGGGGCTCAAGGTAGTCCTAAATTGAGATTCACAATTATATGAGATATAGGTTATCCACTAAGTAGCAAGATAATGTACTGGAGACAACTAAATATGATAGCACTAAAATATGCGCTTTGTATAACCACTATGAAATGATTTGCCGTGAAGATTTGCTCAGGCCAAAATAAACATATCCCACTTGGTTTCCTAATGCTAATCTTGCTGATGCTCATACAATTGTCCATAATGTTCTGTCTTTTGTAAGCTAAGTAGAATATTTTAATGGTAGAATTGTCATTGATTATTTAAAATATTTAAATCATTGATCACTAATAGGAGTTTGGAGTTTTTTTGCATACCTTTGATAAAGGTAAATAGGAAAAATGGGACATTATTAGAGAAATAAACTGCCTGAGATGTCTCTCAGGTATTGGTGATTGAAAGATGGTATCTCAGCATACTCAACATTTATCACTAATAATATATTAATTCTATTTCATGAAATGATAACAGATTTTGACCGGTGCACCCCATTTAGGTGTGTATTTTTAGTGACCATTAAACAATTGTGACCTTGAATGTGTGAAGTGAAAGAATAAACACATTTTGAGTTGCAATGAGCTAAGGATCATAGGGCCAGATGAACTTTGAAGCATTCAGCTGCTATCAAATATATGATAAATTAAGATTCTTCTAAAAATAAAAGATGAAAGCAAAAGTACAAAAAGATTCAAAATCCTAATTGATATCTAGACAGAAGTAAGAAACACGTTGTTATGAGTTACCATTAACTCAATGATTGGGTAGATGACAGAACAAAACAGGAAATCCCTGGGACACTCAGTGAAACTGAATGCTGATATGAGTGAGAAGGACCTTACTTTCCTTTGAAGAACCTGTGGAAAATGGGACACAAAAGTGATTCAAAAAAGTTATGAAGGAAACATTTCTCAGACTCTAGAGTAGAAAATGTAATGATACTAAATCCCCATACTACCTTAGCTGAAAATATATGGCTGATCTTTATAGGACCCAAAAATCAATTTGTTAAAGAGTAACAATACAGGCAACCTGATAGGGGCTATAGTTTGTGCATATTGCATTTAATGCTTTTCAGGCGTATACCCTTGAATGCATTGTTTATTTTGGGGCCTTATATCCTGAGTACTAAGACATAGTTAGGTATTGACAGAGACGCCCTGCAAATTTAGACTCTTAGACCAGTCCTGGTGTCAGCTGAAAAACTGTATCTTGTAATGTTAGGAGATAAGAACTATAACTTCTAGACTTTAGAGTTAAAAAGGAAGCTGTACAAGTGAAAGTTTGCATTTCAGAGATGTAAAAGTAGAGTCTATTCTTTTTCTTAACCTTTTGCTTTCATCTACATTTAGGGTCTGATTTAAGGTTCAGTGGATGAGTTTTACTCCATCAGGGCAATGGAGTAAAATACTCTGTGGCCCTGAGGGACTACGCACTTGCTGAATTTATAGATGCCCAACGGCTCAGTTGACATCTCTTGCATTGGCAGGAACCACCATCATGGCAGTTCCTGCCAATGCATTGAAATTTTTATGGGTGTTTTGTGAAGCAAAGACTCATTTGAGATGTTAAAAAGGCTTTAATTAGATATAGACAACAACCCCCAGCAGCCAGCCTTCCTGCAGCACTGTCTGCCTTGCCCTACGGGAATCCAACAAGCTGCATTCCAATAGTAGAAGTTTGCGGTCGCCCAGGAATTCTGTTGCCAAGTATGCTAGAACACAACTTAGTAGATAACATATCTCCTTTTCTTAATAAAACAAACATAAATAATTCTGATGGTGCACATAAATAATTCTAATGGTGCACAGACATAATATCGACTCCAAAATATCGTTTGGACAGAATATCGAGTCAAAAATATCGTTTGGACAAAATATCGACAGGACAGAATATAGACAGCCAAAATATCGTTTTTAAGGTAAGTGAAGTAATATCGACTGTAAATAATATAGAAAGTGAAAATATGCAAGTATATAATATAGATAGTAAAAAAATCGTTTTTATTTTTAGGGTTCAGGGTCAGTTTTCAGTTTTTGGGTAAAGGGGTATTTTTAGGGTTCAGGGTCAGTTTTCAGTTTTTGGGTAAAGGGGTATTTTTAGGGTTTAGGGTCAGTTTTCAGTTTTTGGGTAAAGGGGTATTTTTAGGGTTCAGGGTCAGTTTTGGGTTTTTGGGTAAAGGGGTATTTTTAGGGTTCAGGGTCAGTTTTCAGTTTTTGGGTATTATTTTATTATATTTTGTTACTATATATATATGTTTTAATAAATATGAAATAAAAAATATTAATTTAACTTTCATTAATTATTTAATTATTATAAGTTAATTTAAGTAATTGTAAGTATATTTTAGTAATTAATTATTAATATTAATTTAATTTAACACTGTTTTTAGTAAATACGATATTTTTTACAACTATATTTTTGTAAACGATATTTTTAACTCGATATTTTTGTACTTACCTGTTTGTAGATAGAAACTCGATATTTTGTCAACGATATTTTTGATGGTCGATATTCTGTCCCTCGATATTATTTCAGTGATCCAATTCTGATAACATTTTCATCATCTGTTTGCGTGCAAACATAATCCGGAAGTTTCTTAGGTCGCACCTTTAAATGACTACTAGATTCTCTTGCACTGGTGCTTTGCCAATCCTCCCTTCAAAAAGATCTCTGTTTCACCCACTCTTTAACTTCACAAAGACCACACTTGGGTACACGTCTGGCATTTGACCAGTTGTTGTCAGATAGTTTAAGAAAGTTACTCTTGACCTCAACTACTTTCTTAGGGTCGGATAACCATGAACTACCTTTCCTTGTGGGAGTATCCCTGTGTACTCTCACATACATTCCTTCTTCTTCTTCAAATAATCCTAATTTTGTACTTAATTTATCATTGTGTCTCTGTTTATATGATTCTTGGTATTTTCCCACCTTGTTTCGTATCTCACTCCCATTTACTTGTTTCTTACCACATCTTTCCAATCATGCAGGCACTGCTGCTGTGCAGAGAACTCTCCCTTTTAGCCAACAAAAAGGAGTCTCTCCAGTTACTTAGGGGCATATTAACAAGGCCTGACGATAATTATTGCTAAGCGCACTTAGCGCTAGGATAATTATCGCCAGCCAACTCTGAATTTTATTGCAAAGATAGCATGCTATCAGCAACGCTTATCTCCAAAGCGATAAAATTCAGAGTGCAAGCTGCCAATTGAGAGATTATCGCTGGAAATACAGCGATAATCCCACAAGGTTTAGTGATAGCTTGCTGATAGGGATAGACATACTTAGCCATGATATCCACCTTACATAGGATATCATGGCTAAGTCAGAAAAATACCGGACGTAAAAAAGCAGGGTTAACCGCGGTTAGCACTGCTTTTTACATCGCTAACAGAGTCAGTGATATACTCTCATTAGAGATGCAAGGGGAAGCGTAGAGTAAAAGGGTGCTAACCGGCAAATTTGTGTGCTAGCACCATGTTGCTGATAGGGCGCTAGTTTTATGTCTGTGTTTTAGCTTTTAAAGCCAAAAAGCAGAGTTAAAGCCCTTGTTAAAATGCCCCTGAATGTGGTATTGTCCTATAACTCCACAATTTTTTACATGACTCTTCCAACACTCATTTCACTGTACAGCCATGTGAATGCTTTCTCGAAGTACACTGTTAAAGTGCTCGACTAAACCATTTTCCCTTGATGATATACTGGTGTTCTGCAGTGTTTAATTCCCCACTTCTTTAAAAATCCACAAACTTCATCAGAGATGAATTGGGGACAATTATCAGACAATAGTTTGGCAGGACATCCTTCCTTGTGGAAAATCCCCTCACAGAAATTAATTACATTACACGTCTTAACTTCCCTCACAAAATTCATTTCGGGCCACTTTGAGAAATAGTCTATCATTACTAAAGCACATTTTTCACCTACACCCAAAATTTCAAAAGGTCCACCTTTATCAACAGCAACTTTTTCCCAAGCTCTCGCTGGCTACTTCATTGGACATATGGGCGTCGCCTGTACTACATGAGTTTTGTCACTGCATGTGCATGCAATACATTCTCTCACAAGCCTTTCAATTTGTCTGCCCATTTCTGGCCACCAAAAATCAATCCTGGTCTTCCTTTTCATCGCGGACATGCCTCCATGACCCTCGTGCAAAAGTTCCATTAATCTTCCACTCAGACTGACCCGAACAACCAACTTATCATTCCTCCTCAAAATACTACCTACAACAGATAACTCTTTCCATACTTGCTTGCATTGTAAAATATTGTCATCCAATTTCCATCCACCTGCTTTTGGCAAATTTTCTATGACTTTTTTTAGAGATTCATCAAGCAAACTAGCTCTTTTCCACTCACGGTCTTCTAAGGACTGACATACATCAACTACATTAGCTACCACCCATTCATCCTCTTCTGATTTGAATTAATTGTTTTCTTGTTTATTTACTGGTAGGCGAGATAAACAATCTGCATGAATATTTTTTCTCCCTGCTACATATTTCAAAGTAAATGTAAATTCTTGCAAATGAAATAACCACTTGGCAATGCGTGTTGTGGCTCTACCTGCTCTGGACGTGGAAAATATGTTAATAAGAGGTTTATTATCTGTATGTAGTTGAAAATGTATGCCCCACACAAAAACACAAAAATGTTGCATGCCCCACCAACACGCCAGCGCTTCCTTTTCTATCATGGAATATGTTCCTTCTGTGCCTTTGAGTGTGCGTGACGCAAAAGCTATTGCTAGTTCTTTTCACTCATGTACCTGCATCAACACAGCTCCTAAACCATATCCACTAGCATCGGTTACAATCAAGGTTTTGTCTTTGAGATTGAAAGGTTTCTGAGCAGTTTCATTTGCAATTACTTTCTTTATCTCATCAAAAGCCTGTTGACTCCCTGTTGTATCCGGCACGCCTGAGGGTGATTTTTCAATCGCGGACATTGTTTTTTGATACGCCGGAAGACCTCTTCAAATGGACGGATGAAACGGTGCGGGTTAGACCGAACTCGCAACCGGGGCTCAATCCGGGCTCTCCAGAGGGCTCACCACGGGCTCAGCAAGACCGGACGTCGAGGAGGAGGGGCCGAACCAAGCGATCCAAATCGCGCAGACGTGCGGCCTCGGTTGATGGCACACAGACCAGTGGCAGGACCGAAGACTCCGAACAATCTGGGACAGACCACTAAAACATTCCAAGGCCCTGCCTTTCCATCTCTACTGTCACGGCTGTGACTTCTGGTTGGACTCATCGAGTCGTCTGGGCCTTGATGACTGCCCGGCACTGTTGCCGCCATGGGGCAGTACTTTGTCTGTCCTCTAATTGAGAATGGGGCTGTGGGGTGGGGGGTCGGGGACTGCGTGATGGTGGCTACCACTCTCCCTCTAGAGAGAGAGACTCTGTGGGAGGGGGAGTAAGCTTCTTGTTCCGTTTGGGAATGTTGGGATCCATTGGTATGGGTGGGCCCGGGCCCTATGTTCTGGTCTCGGGACCACCCATGCCGCGACAGGTACTTCAAGGTTCTTTGAGGTATAGGGTTGGGGGTGGCGGGATGAGGGCGGTCGGGGTTAGGGCCGCTGAGTTGGGGACGGGGACTGTTTGGGGTTGCGGGACCGTGGGGTTGGGGACCGTTGTCCTTGGGGTTGACAGGGCTATGCATGTGTGTGTTGCAACGATGTTCCATATGACGTGTGGTGGGTGGCGCGGGAGTGGAGGGCTCGGGTGTTGGATCTTAATGGACCATGGCTGAACCGGTTCGTAGACTTCCTGTAGATACTATACGAGTGATTACGTGGAATGTCAGGGGGCTTTTAGATAAAATCAAACGTGGGGCTGTGTTACGCTGGGGGAAGAATGAAGCTGCAGATGTCCTTTTACTTCAAGAAACACACATGATGGGTACAAAGGCTCTGGGCCTACAGAGATTTGGATATCAACAGGTCTTCCATGCCGGGTTCTCCAGGGGGTCCAGGGGAGTCGCCATATTGATTCACCGCAGGGTGGCTTATATCCACGAGAAGCAGTGGGTAGATCCTCAGGGTCGTTACCTGTTTATTAAGGGCAGGGTGGGTGCGGAGTCGGTGGTGTTTGGCAGTGTTTACGCCCCCCCCCCACTCCAGTGGGCCTTAGCCGAGAGGCTGTTTGCTGTATGGGAGGACATCTCTGGACCCTTAGCAGTGATTGGGGGAGATTGGAATGATGTGATGAATGTAAGCGTGGATCGCCAGAGGCGCCTAGGGGGATCTGAGCTCCCGCCCCCCTCCCCTTCGCCCTCCAGACTGCGTGCAATGAGTGAGGGGTTGGGCTGGGTTGATGTGTGGCGACATATGCACCCCACGGCCCGGGACTATACTTATGTCTCGGCTGTACACGGCTCCTTTTCGAGGCTCGACTGTGTGTTTGTGCCTCGGGACTATTTGTGCAGGGTGAAGAGCGCGGACGTCTTACCGAGGGGCCTGTCCGACCATTCCCCCGTCTCGATTGGACTGGAACTCCTTCGGAAAAGACAGCCGTTTCGATGGAGGATGTCCTCGTGGCATCTCCTTCAGCCGACATATGCTAACCATTTACGTGAAACGATTGACCATTTCTGGCGGGAAAATCTAGTGGAGGGCGCTGATGTGGGGATGGTGTGGGAGGCCATGAAGCCTACCATACGGGGAGCAGATATTGCATGGTGCTCGGCGGCCCGTCGGAAGCGTCGAGAGCAGGTTGCAGAGGCGGCTATACGGGTAACGGCTCTGGAGCGAGAAAGTCGTGAGGGTGGTGATGTCATCGGGCTACGTCTGCTTCTACAAGCACAGCAAACCTACGGGTCCCTCCTGATGGATGAGGCCAAGCAGGCGTGGCTGGCCACCAGAAGTAGGATATATCAATGGGGGGACAAGTCCTGCTCCATGTTACATAGATTGTGCCAACAACACTTTCAACCCCTCCTACTGCCCGGTCTCACGAATGGTGGTGGGGAGGTTATGACCGATCCACATGAATTGGCTACGAGTTTTGCCATGTACTACTCCACCCAGTATGCCCCGCGTGACCGGTTGTCGGATGGCGACTTGGCCCGATTCCTTGAGGAGCTGCCGCCCGTGCCGGTATCTGATGAGACTAAGACGGCCCTGGATGCTCCCCTCACAGCTGAGGAGTTGGGAGATGCTTTGGGGCAACTTAACACTGGCAAGGCCCCCGGCCCAAATGGCTATCCTAGCGAATTTTTCAAGAAATTCCATGTTCAGCTTGGATCTTATTATCGCCGGGCGCTGGAAGCGGCGCGTACCAGAGGGGTGTTGCCCCCAGATTGGCGACATGCCGAAATAGTGGTCTTCCTGAAGCCGGGCAGACCCCCAGACAGTCATGACTCATATAGGCCCATCTCTTTGATTAATGTGGAGGCCAAGATTTTGGCCAAGGCCCTGGCGAACCGCCTAGCTCCTCTTATCACCGACCTGGTCCATCCTGATCAGGCAGGTTTCATGCCACACAGGGCAACGCGACATAATATCCGTCGCGCTCAGGCGGCGATTGACGCGGTTGAGACTCTGGGGGACCGAGCGGCGCTGTTGCTGGCCGACATTAACAAGGCCTTTGACTCTGTCAGCTGGTCGTACCTGTTTGCCTTGCTGCGCGGCCTTAACTTGGGCCCGGTCTTTCTGTCATACGTCCGGCTCCTCTACACCGACATCACGGCCTCGGTGCGGGTCGCCGGGGCTGTGTCCGAAACGTTCCATATCGGCCGCGGGACCAGACAGGGTTGCCCTCTTTCCCCCTACCTGTTCGCACTGGCCATGGAGCCCCTAGCTGCCAGAGTGCGCCAGGATGCGCTGATACAGGGCTTTCAATGGACTGCCACTCTGTCTGACAAAATAGCCCTGTATGCGGATGACGTCCTCTTTTTCCTTACCGACTTGCAGCACTCGGGCCCGCGTGTCCTGGAGGTGATGCAACAATTTGGGGAGGCCTCGGGCCTATATCTGAACCTTCATAAATCCACATTGTGGGTGCTAGGAGGGGGCGCCTTGGCGGACCCCTGGGCCTCAGGGCTGCGGGTGGCTACGACCGGGCTGAAATATCTCGGCGTATTTCTATCGACCTCGGCAGCCACTGCTTGGGATCATAATCTCATACCAGTCTGGGAGAGGGTACAGTCGGACGTTAAGACTTGGTCTCGGATGCCCCTGTCCATCTTTGGCCGCTCTGCCATTTTTAAGATGGTGGCGCTACCACGCCTCTTGTATCAGCTACAGAACCACCCATATCCTGTCCCACCTCAGTGGTTTCGACAGGTCAATTCTCTGCTGGGCCGCTTCCTGTGGGCCGGAGGGGCCGCCAGGGTTGCGCTACGTACGTGCTTTTTGTCCACCTACGGTGGGGGCTTGGCCACGTCGGATCTGCAGTCCTACTATCAAGCCGCACACCTCCTCATTCTAAACGACTGGTGGTATAGCAATGGCGAAGACCCAGCCTACGCCCTGGAACGTGCCTTGATGGGCGACAACTCGCTCCACACCATCCTCTATTCACCCCGGTTGCGTCGATCTCTGCCGAGGGTTACACAACTTGTCTTTGCAGTGTGGCGGCAGGCCCTGCGACGCATGGGCTGGTGGGGCAGACTGACCGCGGAGACGCCCTTGTGGCGTAACGGCTTGCTACCGGAACTGTCTAAGCTATCAGGTTTTGATGGCTGGGACGCAATTGGTATTTCGCAATTAGGCCAAGTGATGTCTGGCACAGCCCTCAAATCCTTTCAGGCCCTTCGCACCGAGTTTGACATGCCCCAATCTCAATTTTTTCGATATTTGCAATTCCGGCATGCGCTGCTGCCCAGTCTCACCGGCATTGACTCCCTTCCTGACTTCAGCCCGATTGAAGCTAAGGTATTCATGGGCGATCTGGGAGATAAGAAAGTTTCACGCATTTACCAGACAATGGTCATCCATTGCTCCTCCACCCTCCTTCCACTGAAGGCGGCCTGGGAGATGGACGTGGGTCAGCTGGATGAGGATGATTGGCGTGAGGCCTTGGTATCCCCGAGGGGTGCGGCCATTGCCGTCCGATTCCGATTAATCCAATTCAAAATCCTGCACAGAGCCTACTATACCCGCGAGCGTTTGTGGAAGGCGGGACTGATAGAGTCCCCGGACTGTCTGAGATGCGGGCTGGAGAGGGGTACGTTGCTCCACACGTTGTGGTCATGTCCTAGATTAGTTGGCTTCTGGAGAGGTGTATGGGACTGCTTGTCGGAAGTGTTGGGATGGACCCTCCCTCGTACCCACCGTCTGGGTCTGCTACATATTCTAGAGGGGGTTGGTGGCAATATGTACAAGAGACACCTGCTCCTCCTGGGGCTGGTGGTGGCCAAGAGAGACCTAGCCCGAGTATGGAAGGATGTGAGACCCCCCCCCCTGTGTGCGTGGAAGGCTGGCATAGACTTCTGCATGGGTCTGGAACGACCGATCTTTGAGGCCCGAGGGTGCCCCCGTAAGCACTTTAAGGTATGGAAGAGATGGGCGGACTACAGGGGCCTGTTGCTGGACCCCCCAGTGGAACCAGAGGAGGATCTTTAACTCCCTGTGGCCGGACGGCCCCGTTCCCCCCCCCCACACACACACTTACCACTTTGAGAATTTTCATCGACACCGTCCATACACACATGCATAGGGTTAGGGTGGGATTCAGGGGAGGGATCCGGGAGTTGGGGATGAGTGGATAATTTAGTGATAAAGACAGAGATGATCGTTTCTTATGACCTTGTGCTGCAATGATTGTTGACTGAATACTCAATTCTATTTTCTTGATTGTATCGGAATGTCTGATGGTGCCTTCCCGATTGTGGGGGTCCGTCTTGTTACATATGCTCATCTTTGTCAATAAACTTGTTGTGAAAAAAAAAAAAGCCTGTTGACAATCCTTTGTCCATTGAGATGTTACATTCGTTTTCATTAATTCATGCAAAGGATGTACACGATCTGAGAAATTCTGAACAAATTTAGTGTAATATTCAGCTAATCCTAGTTTAGTCTTCAATTGGTCTTTGTCTTTTGGAGATGGACCTTTCTTCAGATTGTCTACCAGTTTTGGTTTGATTCCATCTGGAGACACGGAGTGGTCTAAATAATCTACTTATGATTTGCAAACTTTGCACTTTTGCACAGACTCATAGTTAGCCCAGCGTCCTCTACTTTGGTTAGCACATTCTTCAAGCGACCATCATGTTGATGCTTATCCTTTCCCCACACCAAAACGTTGTCTTGAAATACTAGTATATTGGTTATATCCTTTAAAACTCCTTGCATTACCCTTTGGAATACAGCTGAGGCAGAAGCCAATTCAAAGGGCATGCGAATAAATTGAAACGCTCCTCCTGGAGTGATAAAGGATGTCAAATGTCTAGATTCCGGTTGCAATAATACCTGATGGCATGTGCTTGAAAGATCAAGTGTGGTGAAAATGTTGCCATTATCCATGCTGGCTAGCATTTCATTGATACGGGGAAGTGGATGACAGTCCACCCAAACGCACTCATTTAAATCTCTCAAATCCACACACATGCGGATGCTGCCGTTAGGTTTGCATTCAATAACTACGGGACTTAACCAATCTGAGGCTTCCATAGGCTCTATAATGCTTTTCTTACATATTCTCTATAATTCACACTTCAAAGGTTCTCTTAGAGCTAAAGGTACATTCCGCGCTTTATGTACTTTGGGAACAACCCCTTTTCTGAGAATGATGCAATGTCTCTACTTTTTCAAACAACCCAATTCTGCTTTGAAAAGATTTGGAAAAGTGTAAACCCATTCACTTTCATTGTGGGGCTCTGCTAACAACACCTGTTGAGGATGACTGGGGTTAAGTACAATTCCCAAAGCTTTCTGCTCTCTCCACCTCAGCAAATGTTTACCTTTCTCTACTACATATATTTTAGCCAATGTCTTTCTATTTTGAAATGCTATGTTGGTAGAACAATACTCTCGAACAGGTAACTTTTGACCACAATAGCCTTCGGGTTTCACGTCTGAAACACTTAATGTTCTTGAACCTAGACTCTCCCAAACATGTTTGTCTATAAGCAAAAAAGGAGAACATGAGTCTGCCCACATTTGTATGTCCTTATTATCAATGAATATACTACACTTAGGTGGACAATATATGGTACACAAATCCTCACCCTTATCATTTATATTGCTCACTATTAATGCTTCTATATCACTTTTGCTTTCTGAGTTAACTTCTACGTCACTTTTTATCACATTTATGGCTTTTTTGGCACGAGATACGTCATCGGCCTTGCAAACTCTAGAGAAATGACCAAGGGGCAGATGTATCAATGTCTTTTTTAGTCGCAAATGCTGCAAATCGCTAGAAATCTGCGTTTGAGACTAAAAAATAGGAAAATGGTATGTACGTAAAAATTCGCATTGCAAAATAAGTAATCGCTATTTTTGTGATTACTTACTTTGAGAGAACACCTTTTTTGTGAATTATCTTGCGATTCCTTATTTTGCGTGGTTCTTCATTTGCGAAATTCGCAAACTAGAAGTCGCAAAATAAGAAATCGCTAAGATATGTATGAAAAATTCGCAAATTGCGAAAACATGAAAATCGCAATTTAAGAAATCTCAATTAACATCAACTACATGCAGGTGGTAACCAGGTTGAAAGTATAAAAAGGAACCCACAATGCAATGTTAACTTTCAAAATGGCGAGACTTTACCTGATAGCCAGGATGCTGCATATCCAAGCCCTTGCACAGAGGAGACAGAGACAGGAAAGAATATTTAGAGTGTGCATTACGCTGTTCCAGCAGACTGAAGAGGACATCTATGACAAATACAGACTTCCCCCACACACTATTTTGGATCTCATTGATGAATTGAAACCTTTTTTGGAGCATCAAACAGGCAGGACACAATCAATTCCTACTCATGTGAAATGAAATGAAATGAAAAATTGCATTTGTATAGCGCATAACTGCCCTAGGGCCTCGCAGCGCATGTGCAGGTATTGTGCTCACTGCACCTTTTGACTTCCGGGTCTTTTCAAAGCGTCATTGCAGAGGTTGGTGGGGTGTCCCAGAGTGCTCTGTCACGCTTTTTCCATGACTTTCTGGATGCAATGCTGAACAGGCTTCAACATCACATCTACTTATCAAACACCCAACAAGCCTGGCAAGAGACTAAACTTGAATTTTACCAAATTGCACGTTTCCCACATGTGATTGGTTGTATTGATGGCACCCATATTGCCATCACTCCGCCAGCAGCCACAAAATATGTGTATAGAAATAGGAAAAGTTACCATTTGCTCAACATTCAAATTGTGTGCAATGCAAAATACATCATCAATGATATTGTGGCAAAGTACCCAGGCAGCACACTTGATTCCTTTATTTTTCGACATAGTGGAATTCAAAGAGTCTGAGTGCAGGACAGTTTGGAGAGGGATATCTACTAGGTAAATGAACTGCAAACATAAGTCATTCACATAACAATTACTCATTGATGTAACACACACTCACTTTTTCTTTTTCATCATGCAGGTGACAGTGCCTACGCAGTGCGCAATTTTATTCTGATGCCATATTTGAATCCATCAAATGCAAGTGAAAGAAGATATAATAGGGTACACCGGTCAACCCGTGGCCTCATTGAACGCACATTTGGAATTTTAAAAAGCCGTTTTCGTTGCATACACAAAAGTGGAGATGCATTACAATACAATCCAGAAACATGCTGTAAGATTGTAACTAGCTGTGCAATGCTACATAACATGGCTATGAGAAAAGGAACAGAAATTGAAGTGAGTGACTAAGACACATCTGATGATGATGACATACCTCCACCTAGAAGGGCTACAGCAGGAGTAGGAGCTGCGGCTGGCCGTCAAAGACGGTCTGAGATGCACAAAATTACTTTTAGGTGAGACAGGGTATTTCAAAACATGTATTACCATTTGAAGTGAATGTTTTTATTTGCAAAACAATAAGCTTACCATTGTATGGTTACATGACATGTTACTGCACAGTCATATTTATTTTTACGTAACAACAAAGATACTCCATATGTGGTAAATGTGTACGGTCTAAACATTTAAATGTAAAATGTCATTTTTTACGTTGGCGGCTTTGCGCAGAGCGCTGATGACATTCCATGCTCTCCATAGTTGCTGCATTTCCGACATTTCTACCACTACTGCGCTGCGTCAGCTGTGAGGTAGGAGTGGGGTTGCTACTACTCCTGCTGGAGGTGTCCTCGCTGTCTGCTGCATCCAAAAGTGCCCTGGCGCCAGAGTTTGCTGTTTGTAGTATTTCCACAGCAGATGTGACCTTGTCCAGGCCTTTGGCTTTGTTTTGTGTGCAGTCACTTATTTCTCTTTGCATGTTTATGCTGCGCCTTGTAAAATTGCATGCCACAGTACATAATCTGTTAATGGCTTTAGTGTACCCATGCATTCTGCCATGTGCATGGTGAGCTGCCCTGTTTCGTGAAGGTTTCTGTGCGTTCTAAAGTCAAGCACAGTCTGTCTATTGATGCTGCCATTGCTTTCATTCCATCTCCCATGTTTTCTTGGTTGTGGTTCAATTTTGTCAGCTGTCTATTAATAGAATGGAGGGCCTTGTGTTGCAGGCGCTGCACATGAAGCATATCCTGCTCAAACCCTGCAAAGACTGTTGGAGTTTCCACACTGCTCCTTGACCTCACCAAACTATACATACGTGGTCTTCTTTGTGTTTGGGCTTGGTCTTCAGTACCACGAGGGACCACTGTGTCATGACCACTGTCTCTTGTACCACCATCATTATTGGGATCATCTTCTAAAGGAGGCAGAGGGGCCACATGTCTGCGCTTTCTGCGCACAATGGGGGTAGAGACAGTCTCATCACTGCTTACGCCTTCTGCAGCAGAAACATCTTGGAGAGGTGATTCATTGCCCTCAGTTTCATCTCTTGAATGCCTTGCCTGTGCTCTGGATGCAGAGTGAGACATATGAGTTTGTTGTATGATGTTGTTTATGAAAATAAAGTGTTTCTACTTGAAAATGTAACATCATTGGAAGTAAAGCACTATGTGGGTCTGTGTTTATTTGATGACAAAATCAAAATGTGAAAGGTAAACTACAACACCCATGATGCATTGCTCACTGTATGTGAATCTGTGTATCAGGACTTAAACTTTCCTATCCACTATGTACTTGTACTAGACAAATGTACATGCATTACCCACTACTTTTAAAACATGAAATCATGCATCTTACCTTGTGCACTTTGTGTAGGGTCAGAGCTGTCTATTTCAGCCCCATCACTCACACTCTCAGGCAAGAGAGTGGCCTCCACCAGTTCCTCGTGTGGTGTAGGCTGCTCTGCAGTCGAAGTTCCACCACCAGTTTTGTTTGCCTCCTTAAGTCTTTCTGCAACCCTTTCTTTTGACCGCTGGCGCATGTTGTATCATCTTTTGCGCAGTTCCTCGATGTTACCGGTGGTCACTTCCACTGAATTGACTTTCTGCTGTATGTCCAGCCAGATTTTTCTTTTTCTTGCTTCTGGCACGTTCAATGTTTTTTTTACCAAAAAGCAACTCATGGCTGCAAGCCATCTCTTCAATTAATATTTCTTGTTCCTTTTCAGAAAACGTATGTTTTCTCTTTCTTTTCTCTGCAGCCATTCCCTCCTGTGGGTTTTGGGACTCAATGTCAGTGCAAGCAGGTCTGTTCAACCTCCAAACAGTCTTCCAACAGCCACTGGGTGTGGCTCAGGCAAGCAGGTGCAGGTAATCACTCCCACTTCCTGCCTGTGATGTCATCAACCAGCTCCTGCATTGCAGATTCCCGTTTTTTGCGATTTCTTAATTTGTGAATTTCGCTAATTAAGAATTCGCAATAATTCTCAGAATATTTTTTAATCGCAAAAACGTACATACATCGCGTTTTGCGAATCTGCAATTGCGAATTGCTAAATATCGCAATTACTGAATCGCAAAACACTACCTTGATACATCTGCCCCCTAGTTTCTTACACTTGAAATATCTGCTTTTCAAAGCAGGACAATGGACTGCTTCAGCAGTATGCCTGTTGCTACCACATCTAAAACATATCCTTTTAAAATTAGCAAATTGTTTCTTGTTATTGATTTTATTGTCCTCCTCTACTCGCAAACCTTTCTTCGTGTTACTCACTTCGCAAACTTTTTGTGTGTCTGTTTCAACCTTAGGTTCAACACTTGCTAACTCCTTTACATATTGTGAAGTATTTTCAATATGCCTAGCTACTTCAATAGAATTATTTAACGAAGGATCCTTAAAATCTAATAATTTCTCTTGAACTCTTATATTATCCGTTCTGTTTATCAATTGATCTGTAATTATTTCATCGCTAAGATCTTTGAACTTGCACATGACAGCCAATCTCTTTAAAGATGCCACATACTGTTCAATCTTCTCCCCCTGCAACTGCTTGCAGGAAAAGAGCTTGTGTCTTTCCACAACAATGTTTAACTTCTTTCTATAGTTCTCTGGTAATGTAGCCATGGCAATTTCATGGACATCTTCTTCCTCTGATCCTGCGTCAGCATTTCTCTCCTCCAATAATGGTTTGGGAAGCATCTTTAATACTCTCCTCCCCTTCACCCCCAAGCGTTGTTTTAAAATAGCCAGTTTCCTTTTGGCTATGCATACATCTCCTCCTATCACTTCAAGATATGTTTTAAACATCTCTTTCCAGTCTTCCCAGTCCATGCAAGTAGGACCAGGCTCTTGCAGAAATGTGGGAGGTGAACGTATCGGTTGTGTTGCCAATATTACCTTCACTGTATATTTATGAAAGGTATTTTTCTTGTGCAATGAGTATTTGTTGTGCAACAAAGTCGATTATTAATTGTTGATTCCCAAAAGACAGTTATTTTCATTTTATCAAAATCACTGAGGTGTAAACTATTCAGAGTTGCAGAATGTCACATGACGACTGAAACAAATGTGCCTTTTACCATATAATGACAGGCAGTGTGCCTATCACCTACGCGATCCTTCTCATTCCACAATTGCCACCTTAGTCAATCTCCACTGCGTTTACCAGTTACACGCACTCCGGTAAGGAAAGACAGTGTCGTGGGGCTGAGCCTTGCATTCGCACTGTGTTAAGTTGACATGAGCTTATTGGAAGTTTAAACGCCATTTTTTCTTTCTGCTGTCTTTTGCACACTACTCACAAGAGGGCAACCCAATATTCCCCAAGCGACTGGGTATAATCAATCACATAGAAGAGGTACCTTGAGGGATTATTTCACAGCAACTTTTTCAATCATTATCAGTCACACACGTGAACTCATCAATTGACCGGACATAAAGGCACAAATTTTTATATCAAATCAATTTCATTTTTCATTTTTCATAAATACAGCATATCAGCAATCCTGCTGGAGACCGCAGTCTTCTATAGCAACACAAAGACTACTACTGTTAAAGTCTTCAAATTCCTCAGTAGTAACAAACACCGTTTGTATATATATATCTCCTATATATATATAAAAGTTGTCATATACAATTCAAGCTGTTAGACAAAAGTTCATATTCCTTATGTTGGGGTCTTGAAACAAAATGGTGCAGTAGCGTCGACGTTTCGGTCTCATCCAGTTAATTCACCGAGACCATCCTCAGGACAATTTGTTGTTGCATATATAATCTAATAAAACATATAATAACATTATTCCTTAAATTTCATGATCTCCTTCAACATATTCCTAAACTTAGATCGTCTGCTCACATTAACCTATGAAATATACCAAAAATACCAAATGCCACAGAAAACACCCA
This sequence comes from Lissotriton helveticus, assembly GCF_964261635.1. Classification (NCBI taxonomy): domain Eukaryota; kingdom Metazoa; phylum Chordata; class Amphibia; order Caudata; family Salamandridae; genus Lissotriton; species Lissotriton helveticus. The sequence continues at coordinate 948,031,310 of NC_136063.1, forward strand.
GTGCAGCACCATGGAAACTAAATTATCACCACTAATCTAAAGTTCACAAAGTCACTATACAAATGTCTACCTCACTCACTTCACTATTCGATGTACAGCTTCATCGTTGTTAATTCCTACAAAGAAACAGCCTATCATTACTTATGGCCACCAAGATGTAACTTGTTCACGGCCACCTGTCTAAATGTTCATAGCCCCTAACTCCAGCCTTAAGCTTACCTTAGTATGGGCACATACGTCCTCACTTAGCGCTCGGTTCTATTTTTCACCAAAGGGTGTCCTTTATTATCTGCCAAGTAAAAACACACACCAACATTCTATATTAACTATGGTCATCCAAGACTCTGACCTCTTAAACGAAGAGCACGCAAGTTAAGCCAGCAAGTTCTATCTAGTACTTACTCGGGACACTGAAGTTTGCGTTTATATCCACCCTCCGTATCCTACGATTACGGCGTCTGCATTCATGTGTCCTCTGAGTGTAGCCATTCAACTCTCACCTCCCGTTACTCAGCGTGAACACACATGCGCAGTAGACTTCAACTCAAAGCAAGTAACTGTGTCGGCCATCTTAGCCAAGTATTTTTACTGTTTTCTCTTTATAGATTTACACCCTGATGACTACCCTAGCTTCTACGAACGGTCCTTAATGTTTTTAAGAACATGTCGAAAACTTCCCATCCGCATCCACGGTGTGTTAACTTCTAACTGGGAAATAACTGTCCAAGAACTCTAGCCCGATCCTATAATAAAGTCTTTCAGCCATTTACAAAAAGTACGATCAAAGTGTGACAACACACTTGAGGAGCCATTTCTACATCCTCAGCCTGCTCCATATACTTGGGGCACATTTACACGCACTTAAGGGCCCCAATACAGTATACAAATGAATGTATAATATGTCATAGATTCATAGGGTCGCTAGATTTTGCCATTCTACATACAGATTCAATCCATTCTCCATTGTCTTGCCTGCCCATATCCATCTATTTTCTTTTGTGAGCAGACGATCCACATTGGTTCTACGTCTAGAACTCTTTACCACGTCCAACACAAACCATTTCATATCTTTTGGGCCATGCGATTTTTGTACATAATGGTCAACAAGAGGTGCAGTTAAAACACTGCATCTAATGCGGGACTGGTGTTGCATTATCCTTTTCTTTACTTCCTGGGTCGTTTTTCCTATGTAACACAATCGACAGGGGCATTGTATGCAGTATATAACATTGCGGGTCAAACAATTTGAATGATGCTGAAACACCTATTCCTTTCCGTTTAAGACACATGATTTCATCACTGTAGTAGTTTCAAAGGCTACACATTGTCCGCATGGATAATGGCCAACCACTGGTGCCATGCCCCATTGTCTCTGTATTGAATTATTAATAGGTTCTTTGTATGCTTTAACAAGATGATCTCTCAAATTTCTCACCCTCTTGAAAGCAAAGCGTGGAAGACTCAACTGGGGTTCTACCTTTTCAATCAGATGCCAATTCTTAGTTATAATCTTTTTGTTCTGATTCGATTCAGTGCCAAATGTTGTTACACATGTAATTGTATTACAATCATTCTCTTTTTGTTGTTTTTCCTCCAGTAGTACTATTCTATCGTAGTACCATGCACGTTTAAGTGCCCGTTTCACAAGTCTATATGGGTATTGTCTAGACACTAGTTTAGTCTGCAGGATTTTCGCCTCTTTGAAATAATCCTCCCTTCTGGTACAATTCCGTTTGATACATAGGAATTGTCCAAAAGGGAGGTTATCTCGAAGATTTCGTGGGTGGTGGCTTGCGTATTACAAAAGTGTGTTTCTTGAAGTCGATTTTGTGAATAGATTAACTGCCAACTTCACTTCATCATTCCAAATGGTGAGGTCCAAAAAACTGATGGATTGGTTATTATACTCTATCGTAAACTGAAGGTTACGATTCTGTTCATTGAGACACTTCTGGAATTCAAGCAATTGAGCAGTGGAGCCCTCCCAAACCAGACAGACATCATCGATAAACGAAGATATTTCTTGAAATGTGTCTTAAAAGGATTGTTGTTAAAAACTACCTTATTCTCAAAGTCTGCGACATATAGATTAGCTATATCCGGGGCAAAAATTGCCCCCATGGCCACACCCTTTCTTTGGCGTAGAAGTCCTCATTGAAAATAAAATAATTTTGTTCAAGTGCGATTTTAGCACATCTGATTATAAAATCTCCAGGCACCTGGCAAGGGCGTATGCGTTTCTCTAAAACCTCTTCCAGGACTAAGAGAGCTTCAGTTAGAGGTATGTTCGTGTAAAGACTCTGTATGTCCATCGTTACAAGGATGTTGTTCTCTGGATTGAATATTTCTCCCTCTATATTTCTGATAACACTAGTACTAACTTTGGTGTATGATTGAGTAAGAGGAACAAAAGGTTTGATGAAAAAATCCACATACTCAGCCAATGGTTGTAAAATTGATTCACACCCTGCCACAATTGGTCTTCCGGGGGGTGTTGCTCATTTTTGTGGATTTAAAACGCCGGGATTGTAAAATCTTTTTTATTCAAATATTCAAATTCCTTCAGGCTTAACCATAAACCATCACGGCCTTCTGTTGTTAGACTCAAGATTTCACTTCTAATGCTCTCAGTGGGATCCCTAGTTAGTTTGACATAGTGAGAGGTATTTCCAAGTTGCCTCAGTGCTTCTGTATCGTAGTCTTTTTTATCTTGTACGATAATACTTCCCCCTTTGTCTGCAGCTTTTATAAGTATATCATCTCGTTTTGCTAGATTAGTAAGAGTCTCATTTTGTTCTTTTGAGAAGTTATATTTGACATATCTTTTTTCTCTTTAAAAAGTTGATCCACTTCTACCAGTACAACATTCTCAAATGTGATCAGTTCTTTTGGCATAGGATTGTTGGCAGGGTAAAAAGTTGAGGGGCAACACAGACCTGTGATGTTTTGTGTGGTGGTTGAAATAGGTGATTTACTAAAGAAATGTGTAAGACTTAACGTCCTAAAGAATCTATAAAGTTCCATTTGGGTAGTAAATTGATCATTCCTATTGGTTGGTACAAATGTTAATCCATAGCTTAAGAGTTCTAACTCTTTACTACTCAATTCATGACTGGAAAGATTAAAAATGGGCACTACCTGCAAAGAGGGATTACTGGTACTAGATACTTCAGTCATGTCAGGCCTCATTGTAGTATCTACCATTGGTAGAAATTGTTCCTCGTTTGGCGGAACCCTGGGGTATATTTATTCCTGTACCAACCCCTGCGGGCGGTTCGAGTCTGCCCCCTCTGAGGTGATTAACCTCTCGATAAAAAAGGTCCCTGGCCATGTCCTCTGCCAATCCTTTAATTAGGGATATTACCTCTACCTGTATTTTCGTCTGAACTAGATGAAGCCGTGTCAGAAAAAGTAGTGTGCTTTGGTAGCCAGTTGGATTGTCCCTGTCCTTGCTGGAAGAACTCTTTTTTCAGGTAGGGGTATGTACGTTCTTTTGTATAATTTCTTAGATCTTTTTGTAGTTTTTCTGTTTTTTTCAATATATTGTTCCTTTGGAAGTCGGATACAATTGTCTCCAATTTCTTAAGGAACTCCTCTGCATCTGAAACTGAGGGGTCCTCCAGCAGTTGTTTCTCTAATTCAGCTATCTCAAATTTAAGTTTTTCAATGTGTTTAAAAGCAGTTTTGATCCCTAGGACCATCCAGCTCCTTGAGCACTTGTTAGCCACAAAACTAAATCCTACTTTAAAATCTTCATCCTCGACAAATATTGCCGGAATATTCCGCACCTGTAATCCTATGGGGATAATGTTGTTGTTCAGGCAATCAGTGAGAAATTTGGCGTGTAATTCTGTTCTTATAAGCTTCTTATATAAGTCTCTCAAGGTTATTTCGTACCGAGGTCTGTTGGATGCTGTGTGTGGTTTTACTTGTCTGAGGTCCTAACAAGGAGGGACCCCCTGCTATCTTTGCAATGTATTCATCACTGTAGGTGAGTGTTTCCTGTTCTGACATCTAAACAATTTTTAATTGCACAGTGTTAAGCAGTTACCATATACAATTTTTTGAAATTTCTACAAATATACAAAACTACAAAATATACAGGTTATAATGTGTTAGCAGACTGATCTCTATAACAAATAGAACAACCACTTATAAAAAGGGCCCTTGCAGACTAGGTCTGCGCTAATAGACTACTCACAAGAGGGCAACCCAATTTTCCCCAAGGGACTGGGTATAATCAATCACATAGAAGAGGTACCTTGAGGGATTATTTCACAACAACTTTTTCAATCATTATCAGTCACACACGTGAACTCATCAATTGACCGGACATGAAGGCACAAATATTTATATCAAATCAATTTCATTTTTCATTGTTTCTAAAAACATTAAGGACCGTTCGTAGAAGCTAGGGTAGACATCAGGGTGTAAATCTATAAAGAGAAAACAGTAAAAGTACTAGGCTAAGATGGCCGACACAGTTACGTGCTTTGAGTTGAAGTCTATTGCGCATGTGTGTTCACGTGGAGTAACGGGAGGTGAGAGTTGAAAGGCTACACTCAGAGGACACATGAGTGCAGACGCCGTAATCGTAGGATACGGAGGGTGGATATAAACGCAAACTGCTGTGTCCCGAGTAAGTACTAAATAGAACTTGCTGGCTTAACTTGCGTGCTCTTCGTTTAAGAGGTCAGAGTCTTGGACGACCATAGTTAATATAGAATGTTGGTGTGTGTTTTTACTTGGCAGATAATAAAGGACACCCTTTGGTGAAAAATAGAACCGAGCGCTAAGTGAGGACGTATGTGCCCATACTAAGGTAAGCTTAAGGCTGGAGTTAGGGGCCATGAACATTTAGACAGGTGGCCGTGAACATGTTACATCTTGGTGGCCACAAGTAATGATAGGCTGTTTCTTTGTAGGAATTAACAACGATGAAGCTGTACATCGAATAGTGAAGTGAGTGAGGTAGACATTTGTATAGTGACTTTGTGCACTTTGGATTAGTGGTGATAATTTAGTTTCCATGGTGCTGCACTGGGTGTTTTCTGTGGCATTTGGTATTTTTCTTATATTTGATAGGTTAATGTGAGCAGACAATCTAAGTTTAGGAATATGTTGAAGGAGATCATGATATTTAAGGAATAATGTTATTATATGTATTATTAGATTATATATGCAACAACAAATTGTCCTGAGGATGGTCTCGGTGAATTAACTGGATGAGACCGAAACGTCGACGCTACTGCACCGTTTTGTTTCAAGACCCCAACATAAGGAATATGAACTTTTGTTTAAGGAGAGGAGATATAGGAGATATATATATATATATACAAACGGTGTATGTTACTACTGAGGAATTTGAAGACTTTAACAGTAGTAGTCTTTGTGTTGCTATAGAAGACTGCGGTCTCCAGCAGGATTGCTGATATGTAGTTTGCACACAGCACATATTATAATAAATGTTTAGAGTCTTGCTGAGTGTTTTGCTTTACACGAGAATAATATGTTTTTCTATATTAGCAGCCTTGCTTGGTAAGCTTTGTCTGATTAGTGAGAGCCGAGGCCTTCAAGGTTATTTCAACACAGTGGTTGTTGTTCAGACTGATCAGCGCACATTCTAGACATAACATATATGCAGCTGTGGCCACCTCCTATTTTGGCGCGTTTAATAATGCACTGCATAGGCATGATCACACACACTTGGAGAACATTTGCATGCTGAGAACTGGTTCAGAATCTGATGTAATCCACTTCTGCTAGTACCAGAGGTATGGGGCCGCCTTTGTAATCCTAAGAGACCTTCTGTAGATATTAAATAACCTACTAGCAAGGGAGGGTGAAATATAGGTATGTTTTGAACCTGTTTCCATTTAGCATTATAACATGCTTTCCCCCTTTGTATTTTATGGAATAGTAACTATGCTGATAATCTTGTTGCTTATAATATGTCCACTTGTATTAGCTAAAATACTGCACATGAGAACACAGCATTAGAAATACATATTTAAAACTTGCACGTGTCTTCTTTTACTCCCTGTTTTGGACTGGTATGAGAGTATAACGAAAGAGTGTTCATGTGTTCCACATTGCCTGAGGTAATCTAAGTTCCATGTTCTGGGTTGTCTAATCATTGGTGTTATGGAAGAGCCAATGAGATACTGATGCTAGTCTGGTAGGGGATATTGGGTACTAAGGTGAGTTTTAGCACACCCTAATTCACTGAGGTTCCAAGTCTCTATGCACAGTTTTGTGTAGGAGCAGAATCCCTGCTACAACAGGTCACTCTTCAGCTATGTTTAATGTGGGGTCATGCAAGCGTAAGGTCAAGCACAGCCCAAGCACGACTGACGTCAAAAGAACACTCCTTGGGTTACTCACTGTGACAGAACTTCAGAACTCTCACTACAGCTCTCGCAGCGTCAGCACTCTCTCTTGGAATACTCACTGTGACAGAACCATAGAACTCTCACCGCAGCTCCCGCAGCTGGTTGTTGGTGTAGAGTTGAGTATTTTCATATGAATCTTCGTGTGTGACACACACACCGCTGCCACACCGACATCTGGGGGTCTCCGCAACGCTCAAGAATTAGTTGAGGTTTTGTATCAGAAATTCTACGCGGCACTTTTTTTTTCCAAAACAAAATCCCCTCAAGTATGTTGCCCACAAGTCTGCGAATCTCCTTCATGATAGGGATCCCATATTGTCACCATTTTTGTGAAGCAAAGACTTATTTGAGATATTATAAAGGCTTTAATTAAATATGGATAAAAACCCCCAGCAGCCAGCCTTCCTGCAGCACCCTCCGTCGGGAAACATCCTTTATAACGAAACTTTTACCACGCAGTGCTGATAAAACGCAAGTATTACAACGAAAACTTTACAACGCATTACACTAGGGAGCGCTCTAGGATAGGGAATAGTTTAAATTTACTATCCAACACCTTCCCTAGTGTCCACGGGGACTGGAGTTGGAATAGTAAATTAAACTATTCACTATCCAGCACCCCCAAGTGTAATGCGATCTAAAGGTTTGCGTTGTAATACTTGCATTGTAACAGCATGCGTGGTAAAAGCATGCGTTGTAACGTCATACATCCCCCTCCATCTCTCTCTACTGGATTCCAACAATCTGCATTCCAATAGTAGAAGACTGTGGTGGCTCAGGAACTCTCCTGCCAAGGATTCTAGAACACAATTTAGAACATAACAGGATGTTTCTGTCAACATGATGGATCCATACAGCAAACCTTCAAGGTATATTTTACTTTCAAAAACAAATTAGGATTATGTTTTTGAAAATAAAAAAATCACTGACTTCCTTGCCAAGGAAGTTTTCTCCCCTGGGGAGGGGTCATTTTACAATTTTCACAGTCCCTTGCCGCCAGGTTTTACATGTCAGTGACGAACAGTGAAAGCTTACCATTTGTTCATCCACTCTATCTAGGACAGATGGATAAATGCCCAAATCTCAGATGGCCTTTAGTCCTTCGGGCTTTTGAAGGTGTAGGTCGGCGGAGAGATGGAGTAATCTCCGCTGTTGACATACTGAAGGTCTATACAAAACTAAATAAAGCAAGCTGACCTTCAGTTTGGCTGAGAGGGTACTCCGCCGCTTTCACAATAGAATATTGTCTCCGCTAACCTCTAAATCCTACATTGGGACCTTGGACATCAATTGAACAGCACATATAACCTAGGCTGAAAACATTTTTGTCGTGTGTCCTTTCTGTACAATTCACCTTTTGAGCTTTTTGTAAATGACTATAATGTTTTTCCCTCCAAATTAGATTTGAATCAAAATAAAAACCAGTCTGCATGCCACCTTTTCTACTTTACAAGTACACAAATTGCCTTGAACAGACTGTCTTACTCAACATTCACCTTACTTTTTAATATCATAGTGAAAATATGGAAATGTTTTAGCAAGGAGAGATACTGAATCAATAGCTTCATTCACTATCATGATAAATTATCCGTTTCAAATTCTTTTTGGGTCTATCGCTGACACTTAAAAAAAGCGTCAGCTAACACAGCAGTGTATACATTCTATTATTAAATTCAAATTAAAAAGTAGCGATGTTTCGGTGTATCAACTGCACGATGAAGGAGCAGCGATGGATGGCGACAGACAACACAGGATGTTAAACAGAAAGGCAGGCGCCAGAGAGCATCCCCTGACATTGCACACAATTCCATATGAAAGTAGATAGAAATAATTGAAGTGTAAAACTGCCTGGCTTTTTTGTCTGCTGAAGCACTTGGCTGTTTCACTAATAATCAGGATTTATTACCCGACCCATCTGTTGGCTCCGAAGGTCAAAAGGTAAACTACAGACACTCCTGATGTCTTTGTCAAGGTAGCTCATGGCAAATGGACACTGACAATGGTACTTTTCAAAGAAACGAGTAGTAAAGGATCCGAGCGCATGGAAGTCAAGCTGCTTTACAACATAAAGCCTGAAATGCTAAGATCTGTGGGCCTACCATTCTCAGGGAGTGATCTCAGCTGTATTAACACACGGTAATTGTCAATGTTTTACAGTTTGCAATTTCCAATGACAGAGAACTTGATTGGTGATTTAGAATATGGGGCATATTACCAACGATTAGCGATATTTATCGCTAACGAGGCTTAGCAACGAATTTTTTAACGCTAAGCATCGCCGGAAATTATCACAGAGATAACTTGCTATTAGCAAGGTTTATCTCAGAAGTGATAAAAATCCTCGCGCTAACTGCCAAATGAGAGATTATCACTGGAAAACCAATGATAATCTCTCGAAGTTTGGCGTTAGCTTGATGATATGGGCTCACATACTTAGCAATGATATCCACCTTCCATAGGATATCATGGCTAAGTCAGGAAAATACCAGGTGTAAAAAGAGCAGCGCTAAACGTGGTTAGCGCTGCTTTTTTTTTATCACTAACAGGGTTAGCGAAATCCTTGATAATAGGAGAAATGTCGCTTAACTACATTTCTCCTATTCTTTTTCTCTGGAACGCCCCCTTTGCATCTCATTAGAGATGCAAGGGGAAGCGTAGAGAAAAAGGGTGCTAACATTCGAATTTGCGTGTTAGCACCCTGTTGCTGATAGGGAGATCATTTTATCTCCGCTTTCTTGGCTTTTAAAGCCAAAAAAGCTGAGATAAATTCCTTGATAATATGCCCCGAGATTTGTTACCCAATTTAAGAAACGTACCTGGGTATTTGCAGGCAATAGGTTTTTGGAGGCGTTGACCCAAAGAGATAAACGCTCGCTGCTGAACCATGCAGTGATCTGCAGGTCACAAGTTTGCATCCTGGGAGGAAGGGTCTTGGTCTTCTACCATACTAGGGTCAGTACTTAGGGTAGGAGATATATTTATTGCGGCTTTGTTAAAAAAACCTTTGCAACAGTAAATTGGGTACAAATAATTGGGTCATAGAAAACCTATTTATTTACAGCGCCTAAAAACAACAGAAGAACAGAATGGAGAGCTATAGTTATTATTAATGTAATATTATTTACAACTGATTATTTAATAGTTTCTGTAGGATGAAACACCACCAACACGTAATTGTTAACTCAATAGCGCCTCTGGACGGAAATCTCCATGTTAGTTGAATTTCCAGTTGAGACTAGGAAGCGAAAGGGACTACTGGGAAACAGGATGTGAAACAGAGCAGTCCATTTTCCAGCGAAGATGGAGGATTTACGTCACTGTTTGAAAACAAATTAGAAACTGACAGTGTGTCAACAAAGAATTACTTGCTTTGTCTCAGCTAATGTTTTAGAGAGGTTATCTATATCCATGCAGCAGCTCTACAACCAAGCCTTAGGTTGCTGACAGCTGATGTAAATAGCTACAACTCTTCCCTCCCGGGGTCATACATTACACGCATCATTTTCCTCCTTCCATATCAAGCAGTTGTTTGAGATAAAGATTTTTGGCACATATTTACAAATGAATTGCCGGTCAGCAGAGACAGTAAAAAAGATTTCTTTTTTAGATTCGTTGTCATTCTGCCAGGCATGATTAGGCACAGAAAATGTATTTTACAACAGTTTACATGAGCCCTTCTTTCCTGGATCAAGATAGTACGCATGTTTTTGTTGACGCACGAAAATGACACGGTAAATAGAAAATAGATGTGCTACAGCTTTCTTTATCTCAAAGATAACAGATTTCGGCAATCCATATTACTATCTTCCCTCAAACTAGAATTTTCTTTTTTTTGCAGCTATTTATTGCCATTTCTTTATTTTTCATGTGAACAGCTCCTAACACGTATAGTATCGATCAATATCCAGTATAAGTCTCTCCCCTTTCACAGACGTGTTTTTGATAACAATTACATGGAAACAATTAATCCATAATATTAAACTTATTCACCTCACACTTAGGGTCTGATTACGATAACGGTGGGACTGCCACCGACAGCCCATCTGTGGCCGTCCTACTGCCATTGTGATACTGATTACTGCCCGCCACATTAGGATGGCGGGCGGATGTTTGGCGGTCGGAGAGACAAACCGCCACAGATCGATGCGCTCAAGAAGCCCGTCGTTCCGTTGGAGGGACTTGTATCTCTACAACAGTGGCAGTGCCTTCCAGGCTCCACCGCAGGGATTACAATGTCCCTTCCCGCTTGCCGTTTCATGGTGGTTTACCCGCCATGAAAAGGCAAGCGGAAAGGAACATTGGGGGCCTGTAGTGGGCCCCACTTCCTCCCTGATCGTCCGACATTGCCCCTCTGGGGCACCATGGGGCGCATATTTTGGACTGCACCATGTGCTGAAGCTCTCAGCACCCGCTGAAATGCAAAATATACACTTTGCGACTGCCTTGAAGGCGGTTGCATCTGATTCAGGGTGCGGGACCGCTGACAGTGTTCCTGTTTCCCACCAGGATAGTGGTCTGGTGTAAACCGACCGCCATCCTAACCAGGCCCTTAGTGTTGTTCAACATTTGCTATGCATCTATTAATCTGCACCCCAGTTTTTCCGATTCTATTCTATCTTATCTGCAGTCCTAAAACGTTGTTTCACTTCTGGTATTAATAGGTCTAAAGGCGGACCCCACGGGCCCCTCATTTCATCACACCCCTTATTTGTATCTGAATCAGTCTGACAGTAGTATGGATCCGCAGGTCTTGTATTCCATCTACGTAGAAGGAATAGTTTTTTCTTCACATGTCGAGACTGTGGTCCTATTCAGTTTTGAGGGGGTATCTCGTCTGTCTTTGTCTGAAGTGCTGACAGTAGTGTCCCATTCAGTGATAGAAGTCCCCTTCCACAGTTACCATTGTATACGAGTCCTGACACTGATTTCAGTGGTGCACCACTGGAGCCATCACAATATGGAGAGTGGGGAAGAGGGCAGAGCCTTCTAGTGCTTCACCATGCCCCTTACCCCAGAATCAACACTTAGTTCTGGGAATATTGGTGTGTGTTTGGTTTTCACAGGTCTGGCGAATCTCCCTAGTAAACACACCGCTATTGTTGTGAATAGTGATCTTCCGTCTCTTCCATTAATGTGACTAACAGGGACCCCCAATAGGATTAAACATCCCAGACCATATGAAAAAAATTGTCACAACGGACAGACAGCAATGGCAATCAGATGGGAGCAATAGGTATATTTCGGCCACTCGAGTTGGGGACAAATATGTGCAATGGAGATAATTGAGTTATGCATACTTAATGCAGGGTTTCTGGTCACCACTCTAGTATACTCCAATATTCTTTCCCATACTTTATTAGAGACAGTGGCATGGCTTGGTGGGTAAGATTGTGGTGGTGGGGGGGAGGGGGGGGTTAGCATCAGATTTTCCGACAATCAGACTGGCATAAAATGTTTCAATACACTATATGACTAGCAGGGTTCTTGAGAGAGATCTAAGGGGCAATGGGAAGGGAGCGGTATGTGTATTGGTAGAAGCATTGTGAGAAAAACACTATATTTTTGCAAAACAACCAATATTTTGAGGAATTTCAAAACAGAGAGGAAGAGAGTGTGTGTGCATTTTTCTCTGTGTAAATGCAAACATCCCTGGAGAAATCCAACTGACATCACACAATACTCAACTGAAAGCCCCTGTACATAACTATTTATCTGAAAATACATTTATTAGGGTGGTGTTACACCCCCAAACCCCCACCCACGGAGCTACACATTTAATCAGAGATGTCTTCCCCATCTTTTGTTCCCATTTAGTGTTTAAGGTACCCATGGGGGTTTGAGACGCAGGGGCCAGTGCTCAACGCAGAGAAGTCACCACCTTACCTTCTTCCCCATATGTTAGTAAGTGTTCAGTGCTTCTGCAATTTTGGGTTCTTATATTCCCTCTCCCCATGTGTCATTAATTGCTGTCATCAGAGCCCTGTGTGTCAAAAATTGGCCTCCATTTAATCTGTAGTGCTCCATGAGTGTTTCACATGTGAACAGTGCGCCCTCCTTGTGTAGTGCACCCAGAGTCGTTACCTCAGCCTGCTCCCAGGCTTGTGTGGGGTGTCTTTCTCCCGTTATTGCTTGCTTGGTCAATAGTGGGAGCTCAGAGGAGTACAGGGCCCTATGTCTAGTTTTTGGGTGTAAGAATCCAAGCAAACCATAATCATTTGGAATGCCCTGGGATGATGGACAGTGGGCCCGGTCTTTTGACATACAGTTGTTAGAAGGTCCTCATCTTACAGGAGGTTCACTATATCCTCCCTCTCTGAATGTATCCCCACTTCCAGCCACCCTGCCATCCAGACTAGCTGGCAGTCCTAATAGTAAATCTCTGGGCTAGGTACGCCAATTCCACCCCAGTCTAAATGGTTCACTGCTTTTTCTCTTAACAGTCATCTTCATTAGGTACCCCAGATTAGTTCAGAGAATAGGAATTTCAATTCATTAAAGAAACTGAGGGGGAGGGCCATAAAAAAAATACAACGATTGGGATAAGACAATACATTTGAGTATGCCACATGTCTAAGAGGGGAGAGTGGGAGGCTGTGGCCAAAAGGGACAACCCAGAGTTTGTTGGCAATGCATTTATATATGTTGCCCCCCTTCCGAATAGCAGATCTGAACACCCAGATATTGCAAAGTGTGAAGTTCCAAGCCCAGGGAGTCCACCAGAAATATTGGGTTCTCCATTAACAGTGTTGGTTTAAGGGGAAACAAGCAAGACTTCCTCCAATTTATCTGTAGGCTTGATACTCCCAGAACTATCCCAGTATTGTCTCCAGTTGGGGCAGGGCATCTTCTGGGTCTCTCAGAAACAATAAGGTGTTATCTGCATACCAAGCTGCTGCGTGGGAACTGTTTCCTGCCTCGATCCCTCAGTCTGGGCCCGAGCTCAAAATATGCATGCAAGAGTTTCCATAGTCAGAACAAAAAGAATGGGGGACAAAGGTAATCATAGCCCAGTCCCCTATTTAATTTTCATCTGTTGGAAAACAATCTACCAGTGTGCACCTTTGCCAGGAGCTTTGTATATATTAGTCATACCCACTTCATCAAGTTCCCCCCGACCACCATACCTTGGAGCACTGCAAACAGGTTTGGCCATAGTAGAGTATCAAAGGCTGTTGCAATATCCAAGGAGGACACAAACATGGTACCCGGACGGCAACTAGGTCCAAAATGTGGAGTAGGCGACAAAGGTTGATATGGGTATTTCATCCTGGGACAAACCCACCTTGGTCCTGGGAAATGTGGGAGCAAATGGTTTGTTATAATCTTCAAAATATCTTATGTTCAGTTGTCAGGAGAGCCAGTGGTCTGTAGGATCTTACATCAAGTGGGTCTCAACCTTGCTTCGGCAAGATTACAATAGTGCTTCTCTCATTGATTCTGGGAACTCCCCCTGGTGGAGTGCCCCCATATACATGGAATGAGGTCAGAGGCCAGGCTGGACTGGAAGGCTGTGTAAAACTCTGGGGGTAACTCGCCTATTCCAGGTGTCTTCCTTTTTGCCAAGTGGTACATGGACACCCTGACGTCCTGCACCTCCAAATCTGCATTCAGGGACATTGATTGTGTGACACTAAGACCTACTAACTGCGTGCGCACCAGAAATTGGATGATTTGAGCTGATTGAGGGGCCCTATCAATCGCAAAGGGCGGTTTGCAGTAATCCATGCAAACCTCATTGATATCTGACTGTGAATTGACTGGCTGGCCATTATTTGCCCGTTTGGCCCCATTGGATTCTTCTGTGTGTCGAAACCTACCAGCTAGGCCCGGAGGCAGCGCACCCTGTTACCCTCTCCATACTGGTGAGCGAGATATTCTTTATAATGCAGGCATTGGAGCAGTTCCATGAGTGATTGATAATCTTTTAGTCAGATTTAGTAGTCACAATCTGTTCACCAGGGTCTGTACCATAGAGAGTTCAAGGTCACAAAGTTGCCTTTTCATTTTTTGGGGCTTGCCTCACCCACAATGTCTTAAAGACATGTGACATGTTGGTACATATACCCTGAATTTCTACACTGAAGGTGGCTCATTCTTTCTCCAAGCTTGAGACTGTACACTCTTTGTCCCTAAAATATTAATCTACCACTTCCCCAATCGTAGCCCTAAAGGAGGGGATTGATTAATGAATCAGGTTGTAACTGCTTTGCTGTCACCACCATCAGGACCCTCCCTAATGTCAATGTTACAAGAAAGGGGTTATGGTACAAGTCAGTATGGCATAGATATTCAGTGTTGTGAATGTAAGGTATAAGGTCACCCAGTTTTGGAAACCCCACTTTAGCAGCCCACTAGGACCTGACGGAAGGGGCGGTAGCGAGCAGTCCAGATCATAATCAAGTACTAAGTTACAATCACCCCCCCCAATATGCTCTGTGTTTCTGAGGTATGTAACACAGCGACCGTCCTCTCGGTCCATTTTTGTGGTGCATTTCAGCTGGGCCTCCATAATAATTTCTCAGTCCCCAAGTGTACAGGGTCCCCAGGTGTACAGGGGCGCAGTAAGAAGTATTTGGGCGGAGTGGGGGAGTCTCAGGGTCCTGGGTCTGACGATTGTGCTCTGAGTGGCTGCAATGTAAGTGTCTTTCAGGCGCTGGTCGCACTCTGCCAGGTCTCCGTTCTGTCGGCCCCTGGCTGTTCGACCAGGCAAATGCACCCCCAGGCCATGCCACCCCTCACACGTGAATCTTCTATGATCATTTTGTACAATAGTTAGTAGTTTTCTTCAATGCTCAGTATGGAAAAGGTGTCCCTGTTGCAGGTGATCTGGGTGAGGAGTTCGGAGAGAATGTCTTTTACATGGATTGTTGTGATCTTGTAGAAAATGTGTCACAGGCAGTTAGCTGTAGACAAGCTCAGGTACAGCTCTTGCTGTGGCAAGTCAAAGCACGTTGTGGACTCTTCACTTGTGTAACATGCATTATAAATCCTACATCCCAACATAATGTGCCCAGTTCACAAAAAATTGAGGTAGGGGTGAAGACTTACATCTTAACAAGAACAATGTTTTATTTACAATTCACAATTATTCCCATAATTGTGCCTGGAAACTTGGAAAGCTGTGCCTACTTCAGAAAATGTCATGCATCTCCGGAAGGCTCCTATTCGCCCTATACAGAGATCTGCATAGTGTACATTAAAGCACAGAGGAAATTGAGTCTACTGTGAAGCTGATTTGTTTTTTTGTACGTTTATATACACCTTGAAAACATGGAGAGAGCCCTTTTACTGCACCTCCGCCAAAGGTGCAGGTGATCTGTTCACCTTCCAGCCCTGGAAGGGACTAATCCTGTCCATGTGTGCACACAATTCCCAGCGTAGCAATTGCTAAGGTATTTTCAGTTTTAACTGTAGGTTTTTTCCAAAAATACTTTTGTAGATTGGGTCCAATATATTTACCATCTTGTTGGAAGTACACCTGGGACTAGAAAACAATCATTTGTCCTTCCTACAGCTTATATTTGTGTGTTTATAAAATGTATGCTTTTCAAAAACAAAGTCCTAAAGTCGGGGTTGTTTTTCAAAAATAAAAATAAAAATGATGCCCTGCACACCCTTGGAGTTTTCTCCTAGGGCGTCGGTCTAATTTTGTTTTTGTTTTCTGTCCTTTAACACCAAAATGTTCCAATTCCTTGTACAATAAATGCATACATAAAATATCCTTACAATTTTGGAGATGTCTCTTTTGGTGCAAAATTACATTTCAACATTTCGTAATCTTGTCCAAGCTTAACATGCAGTTCTTTTCCAATGTTTTCCTATCAAAGGTAGAACAAAATGTATAACTTTCCAGCTGCTGTATATGGTGACAAGAATTACAAAGAGACTCAGATCCATATGGATATGGGTATAGAAAATCAATAACACTTATCTTTCAAAAGGTTTTTGCGCTCTTCATTTAGAGGCCCCCGGGTGGGCCAGGTCCCGGGGGCATTGCCAAAAAATATCCAGCCCCTGGAACCGCCACCCCCAGGGCTTGTTTAATTTGTGGGGAGCTTCCAAGGCCCCCCAAGTCCCGTGGACCGCCACCCCCGGGGCTTTTCTCAAATATACACGGGGGCACACGGCCCCTCCGTAGCCCCAGGTACCGCCACCCCGGGGATTAATTTTTTAATATACATTAAACTGTTTGGGGGGCTCGAGTACCCCCAACATGCCCCGGGGACCGCCACCTCCCCAGGGCACTAATCTTGTAAATTGCAGCTCCTGCACTGCCATCGCAAACACTGGTTTGGATTTTAGAAGGGTGAGCAGTTTTACTGCTCTTGCTTCCAAAATCCAAAGCAGATTGCTTTTCCACACGGGGAGCTGCATGTTAGCAGCTCCCCGATTGGAAAAGCAATGCTGGCTCCCGCAGGAGGTGGGGAGCCGGCGGGACTGTGGGTGCATTGGGGCTTCCCCACGGTCCCCATTGGATAGGGGCGAACCCGGAGGATGGGGTCCCTGAGGCTAAGAGTGGCCCTGGAGGGGGGCCTCGCAACCCCCTCCCAAATGAAAAAAAAAATAAAAAAAAATAAAGGCTGGCCCGGGAATGGGGTCCCTGGGGCCAATAGAGGCCTCAGGAAGGTGGCCACACAGCCCCCCTCCATACAAAAATAAATATATGTGGCCATGCCCTAGGGATGGGTTCCCCGGGGCCGGAATTGGCAACATTTAGATTTTTTTTTTTTTAAAAGGGGTCAGGCCCTGGGGGATGGGGTCCTTGGAGCCCAAAAAAAGGAAAAAGAAGGTGGGCCACACAGCCCCCTTCTAATTGTTTTTAATTTTTTTAAAGACCTGCATCATGCTGGAGGCCCCGCCCCCTCCCAATGACACTCTGCCAACACTCACTGTGGCGCGTTTTAAGTTGGGGAATTAATTCCCCTTCAACACGGGGGGTGCCTAGGGGCCAACTAGCCCACCAGGCACCTCCAGTATGCGCCACAGGGCTGCCTTGCAGAGAGTTGGTCCAAGGTCACGCCCCTTTTTACACCTCTCTGCAACGTAGCTCTGTGGCGCTTACTGGAGGTACCAGGTGAGCTTGTTGGACCCCAGTGACCCTCAGGACTCAAGGGAATGCAATCCACCAATTTACAACGCACCAAGGGGCACGTTTGCACAGTGGTGCAGGGAGGGGGCACGGCCTGATTTGACAAGTGTGCAAACGTGACCTGTGGTGTGTTTTATGTCAGAGGATTAAGTCCCCTTCAATCATAAGGGTCCTTGGGGGCCAACTAGCCCACCAGGTATCTCCAGAAAGTGCCAGGGAGCTGCGTTGCAGAGTGATTGTCCAAGGCCATGTCCCCTTTTTAAACCACTTTGCTACGCAGCTCTGTGGTGCTTATTGGAGGTAGCTGGTGGGCTAGTTGGCCCTCAAGGACCCTCAGGAATCAAGGAGACATAATCACCCAACTTAAAAGGTGCCACAGGACGCGTTTGCACACTTGTCATATCAGGCTCCACTCCCTCCCTGCACCACAGTGCAAACGTGCCCTGTGGCGCTTTTTAAGTTGGCGGATTAATTTCCCTTCAATTTTGATGGTCCCTGGGAGCCAACTAGTCCACCAGGTACCTCTTGGAATCGCTACAGGGCTGCGATGCAGAGAGGTGCTCTGAGGCCATGCCCCTTTTTACACCACTCTGCAAACGCGGTTCTGGTGCACTACTGGTGGGGCGATGAGGTCCTCTTGTGTCCTGAGGACCTCAAGGCACAAGTGGACTTCATCCTCTGAGCAGCAGTGCGTGAGAAGCTGTGTTTGCAGTGTGGTGTAAAAAAGGGCGTGGCCTCAGAACAAAGGTCCATGGCGCTTAGTGGATGTACCTGGTGGGCTACATGGCCACCTGGGTCTTTCATGATTGAAGGGGAATTAACCCCCCAGGGCTGGCTCCTGCAATGTCCCGGGGTGCCCACCATCAGGACATTGCCGTTTGCTATTACAGGGCAGGAGCAGGGGTGAGTGTTTGGGTGTGTTGATGAGTGATTGGATGTCTCAATATTACATGTCCAAGTAACTACATATGTAAAGGGCAGTGTAGGTGAAAGTTGGAGTATATAAATGATTATACGTGAGAGTCAGTGATTGTGAGAGTGGCTGTATGGATAAGTACTTGTATAAGTGATTGCACAAGAGAGTAAGTATGCATTTGTTTCTGTTTGAATATGTGATGTGGTGTGTGTATAACTGCATAGATCAGTAAATGGAAGTGTGATTGATTCTTTGCATGACTGACTAGGTGTGTGAGTAACTCTGGATGAGTGATGGTGTGTGAGTGTCTGTATAGGTGTATTAGTGCTTATGATAGTGTTATATTGATGAGTGACTGTATGTATGAGTGATTGTATGGGTGAATGAGTGGATGTGTGTGGAGACCAAGGAATCGGTGAGTGTGTATGTAGTAACTGGTATTGATGTGTGGAGGGTTTCGAAAATGGTAGTTCATTTTACAGTGGGTGTATAAAAGGTTATATTATAGTGTGAGGAGGTGGATCAGATTTTCACGTGGATGATGTTACCATTGATGTCATCAGTGATGTAATTTGAGATGTCATCAGTGATGTCACTGACCATGTCATAAATTATGTAATATGTGACGTCATCAGCAGTGCATTGGGGGGGCGCTGGGGTTAGCTGAACTAACTATAACAGGGGAATTTCTATGGTTTTGTACGAGAGAAATGTCCAACTAACTATAACGTCCTTGAAACCTATGGTTTTTTCAGTGAATTTCTAAGCTTTTTAAATGCTAATTTCTAACTATAAGGTGCCTGAAACCTATGGTTTTTTCAGTGAATTTCAAAGGTTTTTTCAATGCAAATTTTGAATTATAATGTTCATTAAACCTATGGTTTTTTCAGTAATTTGAAAAAAATGTTAGTGATATTTTGTAACTTTAATATCCTAAAAAGTGTTTTTGAAATTTTTGTTATTAAAATAATCTAATGTCTTATGTATTCTTAAATATTAATATATATATATATATATATTTTTTTTTAGATAAAGTTTGAGTCGTGGTGCGCGACTCCACTTTTTTCATTGTGTACCTATCCCAGTGGTTGTGTGGATTCAAACCGCCATATTGGTAAAGTTGTTAAGGATGCGCGTTTCAGCCAGCTCACTCCGCTTACGCTTACAGGGAGGGAACT
Source organism: Lissotriton helveticus (assembly GCF_964261635.1). Lineage (NCBI taxonomy): Eukaryota > Metazoa > Chordata > Amphibia > Caudata > Salamandridae > Lissotriton > Lissotriton helveticus. The sequence goes on from NC_136063.1 coordinate 948,050,885, forward strand.
ACAACGCTACATGTCCCAGGTCTTCCCTGCAGTGACCTGCTGATCACAGGTCTAGTTGTCAGCATGCCACAGCCACTCCCTCACGGCTGGTTTATACCCACACCACACCCATGCAGCATAGGCGTCACAGGATATATGACCCTGCCAATAAAAAGGGCCGGGCGCACATGCTCAATGCCATTTCCAATCTCTATCTGGGTGTATCCCTGTGGGTATTATCTTGGTGGCAGCTGAGGCACTTTGGCCGACACAGGCATCCCGCTACTTGGCGATGACTTGAGGTGCACGGAGTTGGTGGCAGTCGAAGCAGTTTGCCCGACACTGGCTCCCGCCACGTGGTGATGTCTTGAGCTGCACTGAGTTAGTGCCACCAGAGCTGAGCGGGTGTCTGCAGCCTACGATGATGCTTAGGCCTCGATACACCATCGTGACAATCAAGACCCAATTTGAATTGTGAGCTCAGCTGGACCTCGTGTACGCCAAAGGCAGCTGGCTGTACAGACATGACTCCTCGATCTGTCCAACTTTCCAACTAACAACTCTCGCAGTTGTTAGTTGGAAAGTACCAGAGGTCAACAAGTGTAGAATGGGGTGATAATTCTTTTGCCACTTTTGCTGCGCTAAAGTAAGTCCCCACTGTTGGGTTTTAGGGTGACTATAAAACGAGCCCTTGTGTTTATTAGGACTAGATAATTGCGAATTACAGGAAAAGTGGGCAGGTTACAAACACCCTGACCTGCTAGGCCTGCTCAAGGGATCCCACAAAAACCCCCAGGGCCCAAAAATTATTAAAAAAATTTTTTTAAACCGGCTGAGTGCCTGAATCCTGACAAAAAAACAAATAATCCTGGGGTGTATTCTCAAAGACTTATCTCTGAGTTGTCGGCACTTTAGCACAGCTAAAATGGCAAAAGAATTATCATCCCATTCTCAACCTGATGAAAACTGCCGATATCACCAGTGTTCCAGCAATACCTTCCGCAAAAAACATTGCCACGAATGAGAGCGACAACTAACGCTAATGATATGCAGAGTAGGAGTTCCCATGCAAAAAAACCCCACAAAAACACCACTTCCCGGTATTTTCAACGACCAGCCAAATCTGCGATGCGATCTAAAAACAGGTGTTATGCCTCGTTAGGAGTAAGAATTTAACATCTGCCTATTACTGGTGTAAAGCAGGACAACTACCTACAGTATGAAAGAGAGCCCAGCCCAGAGCTACATCTGAAGACCAACACATGTCATAGAGCTACTGATCATTCAGCCCAACACCCAGGAAGGCCACAACACCCACCACCACCACCCCAGGACCTCCCGCCGAACCACCCCCCCTACTACCACCGAGACAGCGCAGAACAGGAAAGCGGACCTTCCCAAAATGGCATGGCCCCTTAGCTACACAATAGCTGAATGTTGGGAGAGGTGGGAACAAAGTATGTGTGAAGGAGGCAAGTCACCCATCAATAACAATGCACACAATGCAAAGTGTAGCGGTGATGTGTTGGACAGACCTCACTATGCAGAACACAGACCTCTCCATGTGTACATATACTGCTGGTGCTTGTAGTGTTATGGACAGTGGACGCAACCATGTTACCTCAGGCAGTGGGCAAGATCTTGGTCATGTAGCTGTGTCACCCCCCCCTGTAAGCGGAAGTGGAATGGGCTGGTCCAACGTACGCTACTCCGGCATAGGAGTGTGAATAAATAGGCCGGGGCTCTGGGCGTGGTTCACTTCTGGGAAGGCCAACGTGTCTGCCAGAATGTCGGCCCTTACCATGCCAGGAGGCCGTGCCGTGACTGCCGACCTCCTCGACACAGGCCCCCTGCGAACCCAGCAACACAGCACCGCAGAGTTATGTCTGTACAGACTACTGCCTTCAATGTACACTGCGGACAGCAAGGCTCACAATTCAGATTGAGGCGCGATTGCAGATGACGCAGTCCAGTAGGGAACAGACATTGCTACCAGTGCAGCCAGCCCGGAGCACTCATCATTGCAAGCTGCGCACACGCTAAATGCTTCTGGTGCCACTAACTGTGCAGCTCAACTCTAAGCCACATGACTGCAGGCCCTTGCTGCCCACTGCCTCCAGCCTACACTGCAGACAAAAGCGCTCACATTTCAGAGTGAGTCGTGATTCTAGATGACGCAGTCCAGGAGGCAACAGACATTGCTACCAGTGCGGCCTTCCTGGACCACGCATTATCGCTGGCTGAGCGCACGCGGATTGCTTCAGGTGCCATTAACTCAGTGCACCCAAGTCACTGCCATGTAGCCTTATTGAGATTGAATACATTAGGCAAAAAACATTGCTCCCAGTGCGGCCCGCCCGGACAATGCATCATCGCTGGCTGCACACACGCTGAATGCTTCAAGTGCCACTAACTCTGTGCAGCTCTAGTCAACGCCACATGGTTGTGGGCCTTTGCTGACCACTGCCTCCGGCCTACACTGCGGTCATCAGGGCTCACAATTAGAATTGAGTCTTGATTTATTAATTGCAGAGTCCAGTAGGCAACAGACATTCCTCCCAGTGCGGCCTGGCCGGACCACGCATCATCTCTGGCTTTGCAAATGCTGAGTGCTTCAGGTGCCACTAACTGTGCAGCTCAACTCAATGCCACATGCCTGTGGGCCCTTGCTGACCACTGCCTCTGGCCTACACTACGGTCAGCAGGGCTCACAGTTCGAATTCAGTCTTGATTTATTAATTGCAGAGTCCAGTAGGCAACAGACATTCCTCCCAGTGCGGCCTGGCTGGACCACGCATCATCTCTGGCTTTGCAAATGCTGAGTGCTTCAGGTGCCACTAACTGTGCAGCTCAACTCAATGCCACATGCCTGTGGGCCCTTGCTGACCACTGCCTCTGGCCTACACTACGGTCAGCAGGGCTCACAGTTCGAATTCAGTCTTGATTCATTAATTTCAGAGTCCAGTAGGCAACTAACTATAACGTCCCTGAAGCCTACATATTTCGACAATGTATTCAATACATATTTTATCTTTTGTTCCATACGCTGAATGCTTCAAGTGCCACTAACTCTGTGCAGCTCAAGTCAACGTCACGTGGCTGTGCGCCCTTGCTGACCACTGCCTCCGGCCTACACTGCGGTCATCAGGGCTCACAATTAGAATTGAGTCTTGATTTATTAATTGCAGAGTCCAGTAGGCAACAGACATTCCTCCCAGTGCGGCCTGGCCGGACCACGCATCATCTCTGGCTTTGCAAATGCTGAGTGCTTCAGGTGCCACTAACTGTGCAGCTCAACTCAATGCCACATGCCTGTGGGCCCTTGCTGACCACTGCCTCTGGCCTACACTACGGTCAGCAGGGCTCACAGTTCGAATTCAGTCTTGATTCATTAATTTCAGAGTCCAGTAGGCAACTAACTATAACGTCCCTGAAGCCTACATATTTCGACAATGTATTCAATACATATTTTATCTTTTGTTCCATACGCCTACACTGCAGTCAGCAGGGCTCACAATTTGAATTCTGACTTGATTTATTAATTGAAGAGTGAATTGAACTCTATGTCCTCAGATTTTGTCAAGAGGAAGAGACAAAAAGCATTCCTTGATGTCTGTGCTGACTACTGACTTCCATCTACACTGCGGACAGCAGGGCTCACAATTCAGATCGAGTCGCAATTGCACTTAACACACTCCATTAGGCAACAGACATTGCCCCCAGTGCGGCCCAGCCGCACCACGCCTCATCGCTGGCTGCGCACGCGCTGAATGCTTCTGATGTCACTAACTCAGTGCACCACAAGTCACCACCACGTGGCCTTATTGAGGTAGAATTCATTAGGCAAAAGACATTGCTCCCAGTGCGGCCCGCCCAAACCACGTATTATCGCTGGCTGTGCACACATTGAGCGCCATTGTTGCCACTAACTCAGTGCACCACAAGTCTACACCACGTGGTTGTGGGCCCTTGCTGACTGCTGCCTCCGGCCAACACTGCGGTCAGCAGGTCTCACACATATCCAATCCAATCTTGTTCTGCAAGGACACGCCATCATCGCTGGCTGCACACACGCTGAGCTCTTCAATAATAATAATAATAATAATAATAATAATAATAATAATAATATCCACATTTGTAAAGCGCACAATCACCCGTTAGGGTCTCTAGGCGCTGGGGGCCGTCGGGAAGATTAAGCAAGCTATTGCCCAGAGTCACATGGTGCTGGGCTAATCTGCCGCCGGTGCCGGGGATCGAACCGTGATCCCCAGATTCCGGAGTCAGTCGCTCTGGCCGCGGCGCCACACCTCTTCCCTTCAGGTGCCACTAACTCTGTGCATCACAACTCATGGACTCTTTATGATTGACTTTCATGCTGTAGACACTGGATGCAACAATGTCATCTCAGGCAGCAGGAATTTCCCGAAGGGACATTAACACATTTTTCACATGAGCACGCTCATTTCTGGTGCCCCTACCTCAGTGCACCACAAGTCATGGACCCTATACAATACAATATTTTGTCTGTGATTTAAGATCTGGTGCCCCAACCTTAGTGCACCACAAGTCATGGACCCTATATGATTGAAACTCTGTGTGTGGTCCGATGATCACTGTTTTAGTTGTTGCTAGCACCAACCATTTCCTGTGGGCTGGTTTACACTCACCCCACACGCATCCACCACAGACGTCACTGGACATGTGGCCCTGGTAATAAAAAGGGGAAGAGCATACATGCCCATAGCCAGTTCTACTATCTAACTGTGTCCATGTGTTCATTATGTATGCATGATGGCCCTGGGTCCTACCACATTACATTGTGCTGTTGACTTTGTCTAGGTCAGACTAAGAGTACATGGGTAGAGACTGGATGATTAGAATACTCCAAGGAGAGTGTATGGTGAATTTATAAGTGCTTAGGGATTGGCGGAGTGATTGGATAAGTACATATGTTGACGGAGCCTAACCCCCGAGCACGACCTTGGCTCTAACTGTCTGCCAACCAGTGACAACCCCGGTGGAGCGTCAGGATTGTATACCAAGCCTCAGGAGTGCCGATGCTACGCACAGAGCGTAAGTAGGCATCGCCCCAGTTCCTGAGGCACTCACCTTTTTTGCTACAGGATCCCCACAGCCTTTGCTCTAGTTAGTACCCTGGGTTCCCGCCCACTAAAATCTGGGCCACTGGCTTGCGGGAATACCACACGGATGCCTGGAAAACCGAGTCCAGGAGCTTGGAATTCTCATTGTGGTATACTACATTCTCATTCAGTGGATACCCTCCCAGGTCATTAATCTCTGGGGCAAGGAAATCTTACTGTTGGATCCCCGGAGTCCCTTCCGCTGGATCCCCTAAAGCGAGCTGCTGGGTCCATGGAGTACCGGTAATAAAAGGCCCAGAATCCTGTCTGCAAGATTTTCCCAACCCCACAGCTGGATCATTGACATACGTCAGATAGAATCTATGGAATTCTGTAAGCGTTAGCAGAGTGGGCAGAGTCGGCGTATGCCAGTAGGGACGCAACTAGAGCCAAATTTTGGGGAGGCTGATACAAATTTCGGGGGGTGGGGGTCTAATTCTTCCAGTCATAGGCAGAGTGGAGATGCAGGGGCTCTAAGAAGGGGTGAAAACACAACAAAGCCTAATTTACAGGTAAATGGTCATTTAAAGACCTGTGAAGTAATCGGTGCCATTCTGAGAGCTGCGCACCCAGCATGTTCACACTAGGGGGCCGCGCTGAGAGCCACCCACCCAGCGTGTTCACACTAGGGGGCTGTGCTGAGTGCCACATTAGGATCACCTCTCCAAACTTTTCTAAAAATACAGTCCACTTCCATTAAGTTATATTCCCACCGAGGACCCCATCCCCGGGACATGCCCTATTCGTGAATGTTTTATTAATCATTAGGAAGGGGGTCGCATGATCCCCCTTCCCTTGTCCACTTCTAGCCTTGGGGACCCTATCCCCCCGGGCCTGGCTTCTTCGTTGGGGACCATGCGGGGATCCCCAATGTCCCCACGGTCCGGCTGACCCCCCGCCTCCTGCGGGAACCGGTATTGCCTTTGGGAAAAGGGAGCTGCTAACACCTGGTTACAAATGGTTGCTGTCCTTCAATAGGTACAATGGGAAATGTTATGAACCAAGCAAATCTTTTTTTTTCAGGTCACCTGGGATCCTATGACAGAGGGATTCCAACACTACATAGGTATAAACTGGGTATTTTGAAGAGTGTATTAATACTTTCTAGCTTCTTACAGGTCTGCATGCATAGTATAAAGAAATTGACTTGTACTAGGATTAGTGGCTAGACCAATCCTTAATTATATGACTAATAACTAGAGTAATTTCAGTACTGCAAAGAGAGTGCAAGATAAATTTGTAAGTACCTAGGTTTTTTGCAAAGTGATAGGATATATACATAGTGCTGGATGGATGAATGGACTAGTGGTTGGGACAGACAGAAGGTTTCCTAGACTGCTTAGTTACTATCTGAGTATTTATAAGAGAGTATCAATTCTATGTAGGTGATTAGAAGTTTGCATACATACTGCACAGAATATTGTAGCTGTACTAGTTTTTCTGTTTAGGCCATTCCTTTTATTCTTGACTAGTTAATAAAATAATTTCATTGTTCTAAAGAGAATACATGCTCCCAGTAAGCACCACTGCGCTGCGTTGCAGACAGGTAGTGTAGGTCATGCCCCTTTTTACATCTCTCTGCAACGCAGTTCTGTGATGCTTATTGGACATACGTAGTGGGCTAGTTCAAATTTAAGAACCCTCAGGATTGAAGGTGACTTAATCTCCAAACATAAAAAGGTTATAGGGCATGTTTACACAGTGGTGAAGGGAGGGGATGAGGCCTGATGTGACATGTGCAAACACACCCTTTGGCGTGTTTTAAGATGAGGACTTAATTCCCCATTCATCCTGAAAGTACCTGAGTCATACTAGCCCACCATGTCCCTCTATTAAACATCATAGAGCTGCGTTGCAGAGAGGTGGTCCGAGGCCATGCCCCATTTTACACTTCTCTGCAATTCAACTCTGTGGCACTTACTGCACATACCTGGTGGGTTAGTTGGCCCCCAGGGACCCTCAGGATTCAAGGGGACTTTATCCCCTAACTTAAAACGCCCAAAGAGCGTGTTTGTACATATGTCAACTCTGTCCCCCCTTTCTTCACCAGTGTACAAACGCAGCCCATTGTGCGTTTTAATAGTTAGTTAATCTTACCTTGACAGTAGTAGATATGAAAAAATGCTAAACATTTTTTTCAGTTGTTTTTTATAATTTAAATTTCTGAAAAGTTCATATTTTAGAATTAGGATCTGTGAAAGAGAAGAAAAAAGACAGTTATAATATATAATATTATATTTTTTACAACGCAACATAATTTTAACATTATATAAATTATTTTGTTTGGCTTTTTTGCTGTTCTCAGAATATATTGAAATTCACTACAAACATTGATTTCAATGTTACTCGTCACATAACAGCGGGCAAAAAAAATCAATAACATTGTTTAAAAAAAACAAATGTGTAAAAATATTTTTTAATATACTCAACTATTTCTGAACATTCCATAAAAACAACATCCTCAACAACATACCATATAATACAAATCACACATACATAAAATACTTCCTTCTAAGAGAATTTTCTTACTTGAATATGAAAGAACTGAAATAATAATTCAATGAACAACTCTTTATCATTTCAATACACTGTAAATTATGTTCTTTAAAAATATATGCTGTGAGAATGTCCAAGAAAAAGTCCTTATTTCAAATGTATACCTTTACCTGCCAAATGGTATTCCTGAAATCCTTTATACTGAAATTGACCAATAGTATTCATATTAATACATTTTAACATATTCCTAATAGGCCAAATTATGTTCTTGAAACTTTGGCTTTAAAAATATTAGGGGGTCGATTCCGATTCGGGTAAAAACGCTCCGAATCACCGTACGGAGCATTTTTCCCGTACGAATCGTGCCCTGCAACGTCCCCCGTACGAACGACGAAGTACGATTCATACCAGGAGCTGGACTCCGTACAAATCGTAAAGAGACCGTACAAATCAAATCCACGTACGAATCTCCCTCGGAACCCGCTGCACGCGACATCCGTACGGTTCGCGGCTGGTTTCTCCGACCCAACAAGTACGATTTGTGTCGGGTACGCACCGTACAACGATTTTTTATGGGAGCCGAATACGTCAGGAGAAGCAGAGTTTGCCTCGGAACCGGTACGGATTGCCCCACCGGGTATGGTGCTTACACCCCATGATCCCAGGGGTACAGTGTGTACCCCTGCGATCTTGGGGTGTATGCACCGTACCCCGCGATCATGTGGTGTACGGACCATACCCCATGTTCGCTGGGTGTACGGTGCATACACCCTCCGATCGCGGGGTAAGGTGCGTACACCCCATGATCACAGGGGTACGCACCGTACCCCTGCGATCATGTGGTGTTCTGACCATATGGTGTGTATGTGTGCTTTTCTGTACAAATCGGCCTTACCTGACGTGGACCGTACGAATCGCGTCCTCATACCCCGGCCCAGATCATACTCGTCGGGTCGTACAGCATGTTTACGATTTGTACGGAAAGGGCTCCGGATACGAATCGTACGGACGTTTTTTTTTCCAGGATCGGAATCAACCCCTAGGTAGGAATTTGGTAATTCGTTAGGCAAACGTTGTTTAAAAACCAATTGAGCATCATTACAATATGTCCATCCTTTATTACATTTTAAATAGAAAGTGTAATGTCCAGATGTTGTAGAAGGACCATCATGGAAAATAATTGCTACTGCTACAAAGGTTCTTCCTGATATTGATAGTTGACTTGCTACAAAATGTTTAATTTAAGTTTCCAATTTTTTTCCATCAGCTCTACAATGTTGTATCATTAAAATGATATATTGTCCAAATCTTTGTATATATAATGTTGATAACATTTCTGATTTGCATTGGCTACATTCCATGTTTTGATTTGCTGCTTTAACTAGTTTGTTGAAAGACACTGTTTTACAGTCCGGTAATGTACAATATATAAATCTTTCAGTATCTATGTTAGTGCTACATGTAACCATACAATTTTCACATTCATGTTCCCCTTTATAACGAAGGACAAAAAGATTTTCAATTTCTAATCCTTCATTTTCCAATACTGCAAGCATATACATTAGAAATTCCTGAGCATCTTGTTGAATATTCTGCGTAATTTGTGAAGAACCAGAACACATATCCGAAAGATTACGAATATCAGAAACACTCTGTATTTTCCTTTCATCAGTACTTAATTTTTCATAAATACAATGCAACAAAGAACATAGGGGCATATTACCAAGGGCCTTATCGCCGCTTTAGCGGGCATTTTTCCCGCTAAAGCGGCGATAATATTTTCGCCCTATTACCTAGCTGTCGCTAACACCAGTTAGCGACAGCTAGTAGGAGATAGCGATCATCTTAGGGCCCACTTTGCATGTCAGCGATATTTATCGCTAATGACATGCAAAGTGGGCGTGCCAAGATGTTAGCGACTGGAAACAGTCGCTAACATCGCTATCTCCTATTACCTACTTTTGGAAATAATCGCTCTAAGCGCGATTATCTCCAAAAGCTGACGCCTGCCCAGAGCAGTTCTTAGCCATGTTATCCAATGGTAGGTGGATAACATGGCTAAGAGCATTAGCTTGGTAATGCATGAATATCGCTGATTTTTCAGCGATATTCATGTATTTCGGCCGATTTTTACCGCTTTTGAGATAAACCTTGATAATATCAAGGTATCTCAGCGGTAAAAATTGACAGAGCGCGGCGATATAATTTCAGCCGCTAACCATGCATAGCGATAATTATCGCTTTTGCTTGGTAATATGCCCCAAAATCTTTTTTCACGATTCTCCATAATTTGCTGTTGCAAACTTTCTAGAAAAAACTTTCGAGAAAAAAAACAACATTACCAATACATTAGCATAGCAGTCGATACCTGAACTATTTTCTAACTGATACCCAACAATCTCTTCAATAGTGTCCTTTTTCTTTTTGCTTGCAATCTCAACATTATCTTGATTTTGTTCCTTCTCCATGACTTCACTACACATATTCTCATATCTTCTTTTTCGACCTACTACACGCTTTTCAAATACGGGATATTCATCTAAATTGGGAGCATACGCTCTTCTTCACCGATTATACTCTTTTACACAGTTTGCATCTGCACCAATCTTTCTCTCATGTGAAAGACAAGTGTGTAGGTGGTTAGAGGACTGCATGCATAGTGGATAGGGGTTTGAAGCAGTCCATGTGCTGGGTCACTGGATGAGTACTTGGGTACTGACTGAATGATTAGAGTACTGCAAGGAGAGTGCCTGGGTGAATTTATAAGTATTTGGGTTTTGGCGCAGTGAATGGATTAGTACATGGTGCTGAATGGGTCACTAGAGGAGTGCAAGAGGAGTGAAAGGGCGTTTGCTGGAAGTCTATGGATACTGACTGGGGAATTGAAGGTGTGAAAGACAAGTGTGTAGGTGGTTAGAGGACTGCCTGCATAGTGGATAGGCATTTGAAGCAGTCCATGTGCTAAGGCCTGGCACACTGCAAGAGTACTTGGGCACTGACTGAATCATTAGAGTACTGCAAGGAGAGTGTCTGGGTGAATTTCTAAGTGGTTGGGTTTTGGCGCAGTGAATGGATTAGTACATGGTGCTGAATGGGTCACTGGAGGAATGCAAGGGGAGTGACAGAGTGTTTGCTGGAGTGTATGTATACTGACTGGGGAACTGAAGGTGTGAAAGACAAGTGAGTAGGTAGTTAGAGGACTGTATGCATAGTGGATAGGGGTTTGAAGCAGTCCATGTGCTAAGTCCCGGGTCACGGAATGAATATGTGGGTACTGACTGAATGGTTACAGTACTGCAAGGAGAGTGCCTGGGTGACTTTATAAGTGGTTGGGTTTTCGCGCAGTGAATGGATTAGTACATAGTGCTAAATGGAGGAGTGCAAGGGGAGTGACAGGGTGTTTGCTGGCAGTATATGGATACTGACTGTGGAATTGAATGTTTGAAAGACAAGTGTGTAGGTGGTTAGAGGACTGCATGCATAGTGGATAGGGGTTTGAAGCAGTCCATGTGCTAAGGCCTGGGTCACTGGATGAGTACTTGGGTACTAACTGAATTATTAGAGTACTGCAAGGAGAGTGCCTGGGTGAATGTATAAGTGGTTGGGTATTTGTGCAGTGAATGGATTAGTACATGGTGCTGAATGGATCACTAGAGGAGTGGAATGGGAGTGACAGGGTGTTTGCTGGAAGTGGATGTATACTGACTGGGAAAGTGAAGGTGTGAAAGAGAAGTGTGTAGGTAGTTAGAGGACTGCACGCATAGTGGAAAAGGGTTTGAAGCAGTCCATGTGCTAATTCCTGGGTCACTGAATGAGTATGTGGGTACTGACTGAATGGTTAGAGTACTGCAAGGAGAGTGCCTGGGTGACTTTATATGTGGTTGGGTTTTCGCGCAGTGAATGGATTAGTACATAGTGCTAAATGGATCAGTAGAGGAGTGCAAGGGGAGTGACAGGGTGTTTGCTGGCAGTGTATGGATACTGACTGGGGAATTGAAAGTGTGAAAGACAAGTGTGTAGGTGGTTAGAGGACTGCATGCATAGTGTATAGGGGTTTGAAGCAGTCCGTGTGCTAAGGCCTGTGACACTGGATGAGTACTTGGGTACTAACTGAATTATTAGAGTATTGCAAGGAGAGTGCCTGGGTGAATGTATTAGTGGTTGGGTATTGGTGCAGTGAATGGATTAGTACATTGTGCTGAATGGATCACTAGAGGAGTGGAATAGGAGTGACAGGGTGTTTGCTGGAAGTGGATGTATACTGACTGGGGAATTGAAGGTGTGAAAGAGAAGTATATAGGTGGTTAGAGGACTGCATGCATAGTGGATAGGGGTTTGAAGCAGTCCATGTGCTAAGGCCTGGCTAACTGCATGAATACTTGGGTACTGAATGAATGATTAGAATACTGCAAGGAGAGTGCCTGGGTGAATTTATAAGTGTTGGGTTTTGGTGCAGTGAATAGATTAGTACATGATGCTGAATGGGCCACTAGAGGAGTGCAAGGGGAGTGACAGGGTGTTTTCTCTAACCAGTCCTAGAGCCAGTGCTATGCTAAAAAACACTTAGAATACAATTAAAACACCTACATACACTAGGGAAAACTTTGTGTTGGGGTACCCCTCTGATTAGAATGACCTCCTCTGTAAGCCACTGTATAATAGGGCAGGGGGATTTAAACTACCACTTAAAACGTGCCACAGGGCGCATTTGCACACTGGTGAAGGGAGGGGGGCTGAGCTGAAGTGTGCAAACACGCCCTGTGGCTATTTTAATTTGGGGGATAAAGTTCCCTTGAATCCTGAGTGTCCCTTGGGTCCAACTAGCCCACCAGGTATCTCCAGTTAGTGCCGCAGACCTCCGTTGCAGAGAGGTGTAAAAAGTGGCAGGGCCTGGACCATCTCTCTGCAATGCAGCGCAGTGGCGCTTACTGGAAGCACCTGGTGGACTAGTGGCCCCCAGGGGCCCCCAGGATTGAAGGTGACATATTTCCCCATCTTAAAACGCCCCACAGGGCATGGGCTTTTCCACATGGGGAGCTTCTAACATGCAGCTCCCCATGTGGAAAAAAAATCCCTTTTGCTACATTGAAGCAGGAGCAGGTTTCCGTGCTCTCGCTTCAATGAAGCAAAGCAGTTTGCCATGACAGGGTGGGAGCTGCGAGGCTCCTGCCCTGTCATTGCAACTACAGTGTCCCGGCGTGGGTACCCTGGGACCCTGCAGGACCCGGCCCTATGGGGTGGCAGTCCCCAGGGCCATGACAGGCTCCAGGAGGGGGGCCGCGTGCCCCCCCCCTCCCACCACTTACAAAGCCCCGGGGGTGGAGGTCCCGGGGCTTGGGAGTCCATCACGGACCCCCTAATTATAATACAAAGTGCCCCGGGGAGGTGATGGTACCCGGAGCATGTGGGGGGCTCAAGCCCCCCCCCACAGGATTCTTCATTTTAAAATTAAAGCCCCGGTGGTGCCGGTCCCCGGGGCTGGGGGGGCTCTCAGCACCCCCCACATATTTTGTAAAGCCCTCGGGGGTGGTGGTCCCCAGGGATTGAGGGGCCTTTGAGCTGCCCAACCATTTAATTTAGAAGCCCCGGGGGTGGTTTCTCAGCAACTACTGAACAGATTTACACCATTTAACAATAAGGCACCTTTCTGAACCAAGTGCTACCTCTTTGCCAAATTTGGTGTAATTCTGTTTAGCAGTTCGGGCTGTAGCCGTGTCTACAGTTTCCTATTGGTAATTGCATGGGGAAAAAACGTTTTGGGACCCCCCCTTTTTTCTCTGTCCCCACTTGATGAATAGGAGCGTACCGGAGCTGGACATAAGTTTTGAAAATGTTGCCAAGATTAGTCAATCGGCGCCAAAGTTAATGTGAATAGAATTTTGAGGATTTCCTATGGAAAATAGGTCCTAACTATAACTGCCTTCTGGCGACCGCCAGTAGGTTTTATATATATATATATATATATATATATTCACTGAAAAGACCATAGACGTTATAGTTAGAAATTAGCATTTAAAAAACCTTTGAAATTCACTGAAAAATCCATAGGTTTCAGGGATGTTATAGTTAGCTGGACATTTCGCTCGCATAAAAGCATAGAAATTCCACCGTTATAGTTAGTTCAGCTAACTATAACTTGAGCCTCTGCAATGCACTGCTTATGACCTCACATATTACATCATTCATGGCATGGTCAGTGACATTACTGATGACATCACTGATGACATCTCAAATGACATCACTGATAACAGCACTAATGACATCATCCACGTGAAAATCTGATGCAACTCCTCACAGTATAATATAACCTTTGAGACACCCACTGTAAAATACAGACTACCATTTTCGAAACCATCGAGACACCAACACCAGTTACTACATACGCACTCACTGAATGCTATGTCTATGCACAAATCTACTCATTCACCCATACAATCACTTATACATGCAGTCACTCATCAATACAACACTATCATATGCACTCATACACCTATTCAGACACTCACACACTGCCACTCATCCATGGACCTATTCACACACCTAGTCAGTCATGCAAAGAATCAATCACACTCCCATTTACTCACTTATACAGTTATACACACACCACCTCACTAATTTATACAGATAGTAATGCATACTTACTCTGTTATATAATCACAGATACAACTACACACTCATCCATACAGTCACTCTCACAATCACTCACTCTCACATATAGTTATTCATATACACCATCACTCATATACTGCCTTTTACATATGTAGTTGCACGCACATGTACCACTGAGCCATCCATTCCCTCACCAACACATCCATACACACACTCACCCACCCATACAGCTGTTTCCACATGCACTCTTGAACCCATACACCCAGTGAATCAACCACTCACACATTTATGCACAGAGTCATATACCTCCAACCCACCCATACACACACTCAGTCTCCCAAACAAATACTCAGGCAAACAATCAATAACCTATATAGACAGTCATGTAGCTACTGACTAACCCATGTACCAGCTTACACAACAACAGACAGATTGATACAGACATTCACACAGTTTAGTCACTAACCCATGCATTCAGTAAGACACATTTAATCAGTCACACACCTCGTAAATCCTCCATCCAGACACCTATACACCCACTCATTCTTCAATACACCTTGGCATATATAAAACATATTTAAACTGGTTGATGTCATCAGTGATGTCATTTGAGATGTCACCAGTGATGTTATCAGTGATGTCTGACCATGCCATGAATGATGTAATATGTGACGTCATGAGCAGTGCATTGCGGGGGTGTGAGTTATATCTATCTATAATGGTGGAATTTCTATGGTTTTGTACAAGTGAAATGTCCAGCTAACTATAACGTCCTTGAAATCTACAGTTTTTTCTGTGCATTTCAAAGGTTTTTTAAATGCTAGTTTCTAACTATAACGTCTATGGTTTTTTCAGTGAATATATATATATATATTACTAACTATAACGTCTGTAAAACCTTTGTTTTTTTCAGTGAATTTCAGAGGTTTTATACATGCTAATTTCTAACTTCAATGTCCCTGAAACCTATATTGTTTTTAAGAAAATTTTAAAAAGCTGTTGATGCTTTTTGTTGTGAAAAAGTAACTGTTACAGAAGTCGGTTATAAGTTATAAATTAACAATATTTAAAACTTAATTAGCAGTTATTAACATATAAGTGTGGAAAAAGTGTGAAGCAGCAGCTATGATGCCTTACTTCGAACACAAGCGTTCACAGTTGGATTCCCGGCTCCAGCAGCACGTTAGCCCACCACTAGGTCACTGTGGGCAACACCTTGTTTAATCTTCCCAATGCCCCCGAGGGCCGGCACACCTTTCCGGGGGTAGCTGTATGCTTTACAAATGCTGGCATTTTTTTTATTTAAAACCATAGTGATGAGAAATATTAGCACATATTGTTTCTTCTATTCTGCACAATATTTTTTTTATGTCTTCTATTTTGAATTACGGCAATTAATAGATGTTTTTAGTCATGAGAATGGAAATGACACGGTTTGCCAGGTAACAATTTTTAACCTCTCCAAAGTATGTACTTATTAAGGCCCTTATACGTGTTAGGATCGAAATTGAAACCTTTACCGCTTTACATTTTGTAACTTTTCCCAACAGGTACACAAGTTAAACAGTTAAAACGTGAGCACGTGTGAACTGTAAAACATTACAGCTAAATGGGCGGAGCCGCATCTTCCTTCCATAGATTACTTAATAACCAAAAAGTATATAAACCTGACCCGTTGTTCAATTAGCTCAGTTTTTGTGAGTTATTACGCGTGTCCATTCTGTGATGCAGGTTCCCTTTTCTAGCATCGGATTCTTGTTTTGCGGAAACAAAATATATTCCAGAGTTGTTGGTTGTTTGATTATGGCATAGTAGATATTTATAATATGTAGCTATTTGTCAATATTTTAACATTTGTATTTAGAAAAAAGTGTTATTGGTTGTTTTTGACGTCAGCTGCTTGTTTTCAGAAACAGATAGAATACAGCAAACATTGCTCGTTTTCTGGCTCCTTTGAGCTCATATACTGTGACTTTGTATATTATAATATTGACACTGTACTTGACCTCAGAGGTGTTGGTGACCCATTGGTGCGAAGACTAAAGATTTATATGTAACATCACCAGCTTCTGGTTGTTACTCTGTTACCCCCTTGGGATCATATACTGCGAATATGCATATTATAATATTAACAGTCATTGTGATCTCAGAGGAGTTCATGACCCGTCGGCGCCAAGACTAAAGATGTATATGTAACGTCAGCAGCTTCTGGTATCTAACTCTGTTTCCCCCTTGGGATTTTATAGTGTGTATATGTATATTATAATATTCACAGTCATTATGATCTCAGAGGAGTTTATGACCCAACGCCATGAAGATGAAAGATTTCGAAGTCCCGGATAAAAGAAGCTCTGAACATATTCACCACTGGAAAGAATTTTCCTTTTTGTGTGGCATCAGTGACATTCACTATATTGTAATAGAGTGTCATATTGTCACCGAACAGGAATTAGAGATTTGTCAGCGTCAGGAGTAAACCATCTGAAATATAGCTAACTGACTTTTATAACTTACTTGATCAGATATTTTTAGAGTGAGAATATTTTTCGAAATTGCAGTCTATAAAAAGATAGTTTGCAGAGATACTTGCTTAGCGAATTCCTTTGATAAACTCTACATTTCTGAATGATATTTTGTAATTTCTATTTTTCTCAGTTGCGGTTCCTATTCACCTTCTTCCTATAGAATATATAGGACCAGTAGTGTACATTATTATCCTATATATTCATAAAAGAGTATGTGATTTGTTAGCAGAGCAGTAAGCGACCTCTGAGCACTACAACAGAAGGTTCCCGAATTCTACAGAATAGAAATTGTAAAAAATTATAAAGCGTACATTTCTATGTAATATAAAGTCATTTGTGTTTAATTGTTTTTTGCTTGTTATTGTTCTTGTGACCTGAGATGATGTAGTGCGGGAGTGTTTCTTCTAGCACTTCTTTTCTACTTTATCTAAAAGTAACTCATGCCCTTTTATATTATCAAGAATATAGGGAAACACCTTTACAAGCTATAGCAGAAAAAAAGGGAGGGTGTGGCCACGCTTAAGGGAACTTTTATTAATTGCGTTTTTATTTGTTACCCCTTTGATATATACAGCGGCAGTTTTCCGAAGAAGGTTTACTTGTAAATGCTTAATAAAAACTGTTTCACACCTAGACTGAAATTTTTGCTGTGCAACCACACATCTTCGTCAGAAAAGTAAACATCACATTTTAAGTAAATAGTGCTCCTGGGAAGTATCCCCCCCGCAAATTTAATAAAAAGAAGACCACAACAAACTCTGTTAATTTCCCGACGTGATTTGTACACCCCACGCCAATTGTATAAATGGCCCTTAAAATATCAAAAAACTATTTATACCTTCACAATCCTTGTCCACCACCTTGTGACCACTGTTCAGAGTTAATAATGTTCCTACCCTCACCGCTACTACATTGTTTTCTCGGGTGCAGAGCAGGATATATCGACAGAGAAATATCGTCTGACATAAATATCCCCGCAGAAATATCGAATTGAAGAAATATCGACAACAAAAATATAGTTTGACCAGAATATCGACTGACAGGTAAGTAATATCGATAACTATAATATAGTTGTGATAAATATCGTTTACAAAAATATAGTTTACAAAAATATTGATTTTTTAATAATGTTATGTATTTTAGTGTCTTTAATGAGAATTGTTTGTCATTTTATTATATGTTGTAGAATTCTATTAGTTATTAATGTATATTATGTTGAATTTTGTGTTATTAGTTCCGTAGCGGGTTGTGGGTTTATAGGGCAATAGGGTGGGAAGTAATTTAAATATATAAAATTAATTGATTATTTAATGTGTTAATTTATTAATAATTGTTTAATAATTATTTGTTAATTAATTTCAATTAGTCAATTATTAATTGATTATGTTAATTAATTAATTATGTTAATTAATTATGTTAATTGTTTTAATTTTAGGTGTGTGTAGTGGAGTTTATATGTGTAAATGGTGTGAAGTAATTGAAATATTATTGATTAATTATTAAATACTTTATAAATTAATTACCATTAATTAATTAGTAATTATTAATTGTAAATGTGTAATTAATTTTAGGTATGTGTTGTGGTGTTTATAAGTGTATATGGTGTGAAAGCTGTCAATTACATAATTAATTAATTAATTAATTAAAAAATACTTAAATTTTCATTAATTAATTAGTAAATATTAAATGTAATTGTGTAATTAATTGTAGGTGTGTGGTGGATATTATAGTGTTAAATAATGTGTAATTAAATATTTTTTTATTATCTTTGTTAATAATAATATATTTAAATGTATATATTAATTATGTTTATATTGGAAATTAAATTTAATAAAAAGTTTGTGTTTTTTATTGTTTTGGGTTCCAGCGCTTTCCCTACTGTTGTACCCTGTGGAGTGGGAATAGTAATTTTCACCCCTACGCTATCCAACGCTTTCCCTGCTGTTGCACTCTCTGGAGTGGGAATAGTAATTTGTACCCCTACGCTATCCAACGCTTTCCCTACTGTTGCAGTCACTGGAGTGGGAATAGTAATTTTTACCCCTACGCTATCCAACGCTTTCCCTACTGTTGCACCCTTTGGAGTGGGAATAGTAATTTTTACCCCTACGCTATGCAATGCTTTCCCTACTGTTGCACCCTATGGAGTGGGAATAGGAATTTTTACTCCTACGCTATCCAACGCTTTCTCTACTGTTGGTACCTCTGGAGTGGGAATAGTAATTTTTACCCCTACGCTATCCAGCGCTTTCCCTACTGTTGCACCCTTTGGAGTAGGAATAGTAATTTTTACCTCTACGCTATCCAACGCTTTCCCTACTGTTGCACTCACTGGAGTTGGAATAGTAATTTTTACCCCTACGCTATCCAACGCTTTCCCTACTGTTGCACACTCTGGAGTGGGAATAGTAATGTTTACCCCTACTCTATCCAACTCTTTCCCTACTGTTGCACCCTTTGGAGTGGGAATAGTCATTTTTACCCCTGTGCTATCCAATGCTTTCCCTACTGTTGCACCCTCTGGAGTGGGAATAGTAATTTTTACCCCTACGCTATCCAACGCTTTCCCTACTGTTGCATCCTCTGGAGTGGGAATTGTAATTTTTACCCCAATGCTATCCAGCGCTTTCCCTACTGTTGTACCCTGTGGAGTGGGAATAGTAATTTTCACCCCTACGCTACCCAACGCTTTCCCTGCTGTTGCACTCTCTGGAGTGGGAATAGTAATTTTTACCCCTACGCTATCCAACGCTTTCCCTACTGTTGCACTCACTGGAGTGGGAATAGTAATTTTTACCCCTACGCTATCCAACGCTTTCCCTACTGTTGCACCCTTTGGAGTGGGAATAGTAATTTTTACCCCTACGCTATCCAATGCTTTCCCTACTGTTGCACCCTCTGGAGTGGGAATAGTAATTTTTACTCCTACGCTATCCAACGCTTTCCCTACTGTTGGTACCTCTGGAGTGGGAATAGTAATTTTTACCCCTACGCTATCCAGCGCTTTCCCTATTGTTGCACCCTTTGGAGTGGGAATAGTAATTTTTACCTCTACGCTATCCAACGCTTTCCATACTGTTGTACTCACTGGAGTTGGAATAGTAATTTTTACCCCTACGCTATCCAACGCTTTCCCTACTGTTGCACACTCTGGAGTGGGAATAGTAATGTTTACCCCTACGCTATCCAATGCTTTCCCTACTGTTGCACCCTTTGGAGTGGGAATAGTAATTTTTACCCCTATGCTATCCAATGCTTTCCCTACTGTTACACCCTCTGGAGTGGGAATAGTAATTTTTACCCCTACGCTATCCAACGCTTTCCCTACTGTTGCATCCTCTGGAGTGGGAATAGTAATGTTTACCCCTACACTATCCAGCGCTTTCCCTACTGTTGCACCCTTTGGAGTGGGAATAGTAATTTTTACCCCTACGCTATCCAACGCTTTCCCTACTGTTCCACTCACTGGAGTTGGAATAGTAATTTTTACCCCTATGCTATCCAACGCTTTCCCTACTGTTGCACACTCTGGAGTGGGAATAGTAATTTTTACCCCTACGCTATCCAATGCTTTCCCTACTGTTGCACCCTCTGGTGTGGGAATAGTAATTTTTACCCCTACGCTATCCAGTGCTTCCCTACTGTTGCACCCTTTGGAGTGGAAATAGTATTTTTTACCCCAACGCTATCCAACGCTTTCCCTACTGTTGCACCCTCTGGCGTGGGAATAGTAATTTGTACCCCTTCGCTATCCAGCCCTTTCCCTACTTTTGCACCCTTTGGAGTGGGAATAATAATTTTCACCCCTACGCTATCCAACGCTTTCCCTACTGTTGCACTCACTGGAGTCGGAATAGTAATTTTTACCCCTACGCTATCCAACGCTTTCCCTACAGTTGCACCGTCTGGAGTGGGAATAGTAATTTTTACCCCTACGCTATCCATCGCTTTCCCTACTGTTTCACCCTCTGGAGTGGGAATAGTATTTTTTACTTTTACGCTATCCAACGCTTTCTCTACTGTTGCACCCTCTGGAGTGGGAATAGTAATTTTTACCCCTACGCTATCCAGCGCTTTCCCTACTGTTGCACCCTTTGGAGTGGGAATAATAATGTTTACCCCTTTGCTATCAAATGTTTTAACTACTAATGTTTTAATTTTGTTATTAAATGTATTTATTATTATTTTTAAGTAATTTTATGTGTTAATTAAATATAGAAAAATTTATTTTATTCAAAATGTTTTATATATGTATTTATTTTATTTTTATATAATTATTAAAGTTTATAAATTAAATAAAGATAATATTAAAATGTATTTAAGAAAATATATGTATATGTACACATTTATTAAGTTTATATTGATTAAATTAAGTTTATTTATTATAAATAGTTAAAATATAAATGTAATGTAATTTATTTTGTTAATAATATTAATATTATTTAATTATTTAATTTGTGGTATAATATGTTTTAAAGTCGATATTTTTTACATCGATATTTTTTTACATCTATATTTTTGAGTCGATATTATTGTACTTACCTGTTTAAGTATAGGGAGTCGATATTTTTGTAATCGATATTTTTACATCTATATTTTTGTAAACTATATTTTTGTAATCGATATTTAAACATGGAACCGTTTTCTCGTACTCCATTGAAGTGCATCACAAAAAGGTTCACAACAGTGAACCATTCCATGCCAATAATGAGCAAACTTGTACTCGGAACACTTTAGCCAATAACATTTCCATGGTGTTCTGCAGAGGGGGATGGAATTGCTGCCAACACTTCTTCTTTTAATATTTCACAGCCAATGAACATTAAGCTTGGAAGGTCCTGTTTTTAAAACATCAGCCAATCAGATGTCCCTGCTACTCCGCGCAGGGGGAGGGAATGGCCGGCAACACTTCTACTTTTAATTGTTCGCAGACAATGAACACTAAGCTTAGGAAGGTCCTGCTTGGAACACGTTACCCAATCAGATATCCCTGATGCACCGCGGAGGGGGAGTGAATGGCTGGCAACACTTCTATTTTCAATGGCTTACAGCCAATGAACATTAAGCTCGAGAAGGTCCTGCTTGGAACACGTTAGCCAATCAGATGTCATTGCTACTCCGTGCAGGGGGAGGGAATGGCTGGAAACACTTCTACTTATAATTGTTCGCAGCCAATGAACATTGAGCTTGTTGTTGGAACACCTCAGCCAATTAAACGTTAATTTTGTTCTGCGCACAGGAACAGAACACGCCCTCCCACATATTATAAAGTTTTGTCTAAGAAAGTGACACTGTCCGTGATAAAAGTGAACACTGCTTTCTAAGTAAACATTACTACGCATTATATTAAAAGAAAGCTGCAATACGGTGCATTGGTATTTTCCCGATATGATTTCCGCAGCCTACTGAACATTGCTGCAATACCGCGCATTGTTCTTTTGCGGACGTGATTTCCAGAGCCTAAGCAACATTCACACTACCTGTGTGTGCACCCTACACACTGCTTGCTGCAATACAGTGCATTGTTTTCCCGACGGGATTTCCAGAGCCTAAGCAACCTTCAAACTCCCTGCCTCTGCATCGTACAGACTGCTTAAACTAAGACCACAGTGTTCCGACTATTCACTCTTATACAATTATTCTCTTAATTTTCCCCCCTGCATCTTTTAACTCAGTCACAAAACGGCTGCCAACACGTCCTAGTTTCATCAGTTTGCAGCCAATGAGCTGCATGCTTGTACTCTTAACGGCTCAGCCAATCAAATGTCAGAATTCTCAAATATTGATATCTGTACATTTTGTTATTTCCCTAAAACTACTGAACGGACTTACCCCATTTAAACAAAAGCTTGCTTTCTGGACCAAGACCTTTCTACCTGCCAAATTTCGCATATTTCCGTTTAGTAGTTTGACCTGTAGCCTTGTCTAAAGTTTCCTATGGAAATTTCATGGAGAAAACATGTTTTGGGACCGCCCTTTTGTCTCAGCCCCCCTTGATGAATCACCCCCAAACTTTTAACATAGGAGCTGATCTGAAAAGAGAAACTTTTTGCACAATTTCGTAAACATTCGTCAAACGACGCCAAAGTTATAAGCAAATCAAAAAACGCTTTTCCTATGGAAAGGTGGTCCTAACTATACCTATATATATATATATATATATATATCTTCCAGGTACACACATGTGGCATTAAGAAAAGTAAATTTATACTTCCCTATATGCACTTACCTTTTGACATTTTATACCTCAATATTTTGTCCATGATATTACTGTGCCACAATATTTATTTATTTGCATAGTTTTATATAATGCTGGCTAGACACGGAGGTATCAGAGCGCTTTATATGAGGATCAGCGAGTTACTTAATTACATCAATTACAGGAGCCAAGTATAGACATAGGAGAAAACAAAAAACATGAGATTACACAATAATATGAGGTATTAGCGCATAGTATAGCCAAGACGCACGTCTTATGGGCAAAGGATGGTAAGGTAGAGGGGGGATGGTAAACGGGTAAGGAATGCAGATACACTCAGGCAGACCGGCAAGGGGGAAAAGTACAACAGGGGGAACAAAGCAGTCAAGGTAGTCAAAGTGAAAGACAGTATACGAGGGGAGGGGTGTGGGAGGCCAAAGTGGGGAGTAGACTAGAAGAAAAGGACAAACAGGTGATAAGTTAAAACCACCAACATGGAGGACCCACAGACGCCGATAGAAATTATCCCAAAATTGTGGGATATACAATATCAAATCAAGTTAGCTGACCCCACGGCTCCAAGCAGGGCTGGAAAAGGGGAGGCAGCCAAAGAATCATGGAGGGAGGAGGCGGAGGAGGGAAGGAAACACAGTGAGGAGATGAGGTAAACAATGTCAGATGTCCAGCTGGGTAGGTGATGGCTGAGGGGGTAAATCAGAGCCAAACTCTCTATAGCTGCATAGGACAGATTGACTGGGCATCAGCCAAGGTTGCTTGGGCTCCACAGTAAGTACAAAAAAGTTATGGTATCGACCCAGTAGGCCTCATTATAGTTCAATCGAAAACACTGGTCCTGGTGTTACTGGTAAGAGCCGGCCGCTTCACCCTCCAGCTCACCCCCAGGTTAAGAGTGAAGTCCTGGGCGGTCTTCCTCATCAGCTGCACCCCCCATGGAGCATGGGTGCCCCAACCCCTCACAGGAACCCCAGACTTTAGGTGGCACTCCATTCATCCCAAGGTAAATACATATTGGTGAGATATGGGAATCTCAGGATGTTCTCATCATATTGTGCAGAGGGCCCAATCAGATTTTCTATTCCTTTTGCCGATTCTTGCAATATCATCCAATTAGGGCTGCGAGCGAATTGTGCTTGCTTCTATTTGTGGCCACTCAACACCAGCTTTAAGCAAAACAAGTAAACATGAAAATAACTCACCCAAATGAGCTCATGTGGATCCTCATTCACTAAAGTTTGCCTGAACGATTACACAATGTAATTTAATCCAGCGCATGTGTGTCTTTATAATGCTAAATAAATAGACACTGGGCCAGATGTATTGCCCTTTTTTGCACTCGCAAATTCGAGATCGGCCCATTGCGACCGCAAAAAAACGGCAATGACATGTACAAACGCTATTTTGTGAGTCACTGACTCGCAAAATGGGGCTTGCCACTCTCGCAATTAGGAAGGGGCGTCCCTTAATAATAGCGAGACTCACTGCCATGTACTATTGTATTGCAACCACATTTGAGGCCGCAAAACTCTTGCAGTTTACCACCTACTTAAAGTAAGCGGTAAACCACTCGCCAACAGTAAGGGGTCCCCTGGGGACCCCATCCCCTTTGTGAGTGTGTGAGAAAATATATTTTAAGAGCAGGCAGTGGTCCCGGGGACCATTGCCTGCCCATAAAAAAAAAACTGAAAAGTTTATTATTTTTTTAAATGCATCGCGTTTTCTTTTAAGGAAAAAGGACTGCATTTTTTTTTAAACTGCTTTATTTAAAAAGCAGTCACAGACATGGTGGTCTGCTGACCCTAGCAGGCCACCATCCCTGGGAGTGCTAGCTATTCCCAATGGGGTCGCAAATTGCTCTTGCCTCATGAATATTGATGAGTCAGGCAATTTGCGACCCTATTGGAAATCGTTAACAGTTGTACACTGTTGTACATTGTATTTTGCAAGTCGCAAATTGTGAGTTGCAAATTGCGTGTCGCAACGCATCGCAATTTGCGAGTCGCAAAATGTAAGGGTCGTACATCTGGACTGCTATCTTTTTGTTTGCATAGCGTGTAGGGCTGTAAAAAACATTTGTGAACGTGGGTCATATAGTTGTCATTTCGTATTTCCCATTTTTTTGTAAACCCATAAAGTGGGTGCACACGTTTGTAAGACTGCAGGTACAAGTGCAATCTGTGGCAGGTAGTTCTTGCTCCCGATTTTACGTTTTTTGTGCCACAGTGTATACGACCCAGTGGACGATTTCGAACACAAAAGTTTCATTCAGATGACTAGAATGTTTCAAGTTTATAGTTCCATTTAGGACGTGTTCATTATCATTTCATTATTTCCGAAATAAATGAAACATCCTCACTTTGAACTGTGGTGCTCCAGAGTGAGATAATTTAGGCAGCAGGCTGGCCTTGTGGAGCAAGTTCATGAACAAATTAACTGGATGCAACAGCTTCCCGAGGAGCAGCTGCTGAAGCAGTGGGGCCTCAGAAGGAGGAGAAGAAGCAGGCGACGAGCAGTAGCCACAGGCTCTAATAAAGCAGATGTTTTTATACGATGGCATGTTGGGGTTGGATCTGGGAAAATATTGCTGACTATTTGGTTCAGTAACATATACGTCTTGCAAACTGGACTGAAGTCACACCTGGTATACACTAGTTTTTTCTAGTAAATGAGAAGCATTTGTGTGAAATACTTTTTTTCCTGGAAACACTGGATTTCCATATTTCACAATTATTTATTTATATTAACTTATTGGGCGTTTTTATATAGGATGAACAAGGCTGAAGTGCAACAGAGGAATTTACAACAGAGACACTATACTGGTCAGGAACAAGATAACAACTGGTTATGGGCCAAGGTCTAGCCGTTCTTAGCGAGTAAAATATATATTTGTTAAACAAATATACAAATGTATACAAAGTCGTATAAAACAATTACATGCAAAGGATACTGGCCTGATTTAAGGTAAGGTAAAGAGGGTAGGCAGCTGTCAGCCGTGTTGGCGGAGGTCATTTCCTTCTATTTTGAAAGCATCTATGGAGGAGGCAGACCAGACAGCAGGCATAAAAGTGTTTCAGTATCTGGGTGCACATCCCGAGAAGGGTTTGCTTCTAGTACATCTTCTGTTCAAGTTCTGGGCTTCCGAAGAAGGGGTTCCAAGCTGCGAATTTGGTGAGTGCCACCAGGGATATTCAGCTTATTGTCCACATAGTGAGAAATCAAAGTGCTAAATTATATGCACTAGGCAAGCCAAGCCATTTAGGGGCAAAGCAGCAACGAACGGCGATGAATAACACAAAGTGTGCTTAGCGCTTTGTTATTCATCGCCGTCTATCTCTGGAATTTATCGCCCTGGTAGCATGTTATCAACAACGCGTTGCTCCACTGCGATAAAAATTCCAGAGATAGTGGGGGATATCGCTGTTTTGCGGGGAACATCGCTGGTTTCCCAGCGATGTTCCCTGCAAAAGGGCGATAACCTTAATGATACGACCCTGTGGTCATAGCAGCATAATCCACGCCCTATGTCAAGGATGGGTAAGACAGGATTTTAGCAGACGTTAGTTTTTGGAGAAAACAGCAGTTTTCTCCAAAAACTAACGTCTGCTAAAATGCTGGGGCAGCCTTGTAAATATCGTGATGTGCACATCAGTGATATTTGCAAGGCTGTACTGTCCAGTGACGCCCACTTTGCATCTCATTAGAGATGCAAAGGGAGGCGTTGGGAAAAAGGGTGCCAACATGCGATTATGCATGTTAGCACCCTCTTGTAAATAGAACACTAGTTTTATCTCTGCTTTTTTGGCTTTTAAAGCCTAAAAATCAGAGATAAAGCTCTTGTTAATATGCCCCTTAGAAAGTAGTTCTTGCATCAATTGGAAGGAAGGTTATATAGCGCACTCTCAGAGTAATGTGATTACGGCAGTCACATCCTGAGATCAAACATGCTGCTGCTTGTGAGGAGACTTTAAAAGGGGCAGAGTGAATGTTTGGCATGCCAGAAAAAGGATTGAATGCCTTAAAACAAGTCTGTATAGTACCAATGCTGGGACAACATCCTAGTGATCCTGTTCTGGTAGGAAAAGTTTAACACCACAGATTAGCCTTACATGATAATTGCCAGTGTTTGCCCTGTTGTGAATGTGATTGTCCAAATTAAGTTGATCATTGAGAGGGTATTCTAATGATTTGTCATTCTTGACAATAGTCAAGGTGCAGTTAAATATGTTGGTCGACATGAGCCATTTCTGGATTGGGATGGAGCATAAATAGTGTTAGATGAGTATGGACTCTCTTTCACTAGGGTTGAATTTTGGATGGTTAGAGGTTTAGAGCACATGTAGCAAGTCACAAGCAGATATTTCCCAACAAGTGTAACATTTCTGGAAATCACTGTACGAATCCAAGTTGTTGAGTAAAACTGAAATGCTTTATTGCGAAACTTACAATGTTCCTTGTTGAAGAGAAATATATCCATAATGAATTTGAATCAGCTACCATCCATATCCATACTAATATTATAAAGAGAGAGCCCAAACCTTTGAGGCGGCGAAGCTCAGGAACTACAGCGCCAATCGGAACACCCAATACAGCATTGCAAAACACAGTATCAGCAGATGGACATAGGCTATACAGCATCCCACCATATACATTATAAGAACGTTAGGGGCAAAGTAGTCCATTGTGGGCATGTGCGTTGTGCTGGGGGCGTGTTCATAGAGCAATGGGCGCGGCATTCGTCAAAACCCAACCCTGCTGAATTATACCGCTTGCGAGAAGCGTTCTGAGTAGTCCGTTGTGGGAGTGTCCTTTGTTGGGGACATGTGCATAGAGCGATGGGCGCGCATTTGTCAAAACCAAGCTGGATTCCACCGCTCGCGAGAAGCGTTCTGGGTGGGACTAGCGTTCCAATACGAGTGGGCGGTGCATTTGGCATTGTTGTGGGCGTTGGCCGTTGACGCCATGTGGGGCACCTAAGTGGCGCTACAGCAGACAAACACGTTCGCAGATGACACAGTTGGCATGTGGCAGTGGCGTCAGGTACAGCGGACAAACACGTTCGTGGCTGGAGCCGACAAAGACGTTCCCAAAATAGCTTGGGTGCTGAGGTGATTCAGCGTAGCAGCGGGGCTAAAACGCAGTCACTATGGCGCTTCCTCACACTGGCTGGACAAGCGGAGGCACATGTTTGGCTGCAAAGGATAATGGATCGAGGTGGCAAACGCAACATTTTGTGTACCCCTCTTGAAGTTAATGTCCCATAACAATAATATGTACTAATTGTATGTTTTGTGAAAAATTAACCAACCATAGAGTAAAGTGCACACATTATATTTCATTTTACACATGGGGAGAACTAATTTGCTTGCATGGTGCAAATAAAACGTAGCTAATATGTATTGTTATCGTGTTGTGAACTAATGTGCAGCTTATTCGTAAACAAACGCAATTTAAATGTGCTTATTGTATTCATTTATGTGATGGAGAAGTCGAAATGTAAGTATAAAATGCATTTATGTGGCTTATATGCTATGTAACAACTAATTGGGAAACATTAGTAAGGTGGCAGGTAAACAGAACGGGTTTAAATTCACAATTTAACATAAATCTGTGTTTGTTTTTGCAATAGTTCCAAAATTGGCCTCTGAGGCCTAGTCAGAAAATGGACGGTCGGGTAAACTGTGAGCAAGAGCTGAACTGCGCAGGCGCGCCAAAACCTGCAAGTCAGAGTGAACTGCCTGTGCTCGAGGAGGTTCAAGGCTGATGCGGCCCGGAACCTAGGATGGGTGCCAAGCATGGATGATGTCGTGCTCAGAGCCTGGGAGAATATATGGATGTTGCCACTCAAGGAAATGCCTAGGCCAAAGACTGTCCTAAAGCAAAGCCCCTTTCTTTTTTCGCTGACACGTTGTGAAATTAATGCTGTAATGGTGAGATGATGCTCACCCACCCCGAAATTATCCAATGAACAACTGAATAAGAAACGTTAGATACTTTTTAGATAGATTAAGTTAGGGAATTAAGGTATAAAAACCCCTGGATTTGTCTAGTTGGGGTCGCTTTTTCCATTTCCATCGGAGATGCTGCCCGATTGCTGAGCGATTCCTGGATGTAAGACTCTTATGAATTTACTTGTTTGCTTTGCAGGACTGTAGGATAAGATGAGGGTGTTAGTTAGGGATGTTAGGAGAGAAATGACTTTGGAACTATCTGTTCTTTGCTAATCTTAACTGTTTTCTAAAATAAAGCGATTTTTCCTTGAGCTCAATAAAATGATCATTTTGAAATAAAGTTGAAGTTTTACCTAATAAAGATTTACTAATGCATAAAATGTCAGGCATGATGAAGCTTGCTCAGAATAAAAATTAAAGAAATGAAGAAGTAAGAGCTGGTCTTTGAATTCTTCCTACGCCTAATTTTCATTCTAGCAGATCCATTGCCACTATGGTGGTGTGTCTGAATAATTTAATCCATGGTTAAACGTTAAATCTGTAAGTGTAAATATTGAATAGTTAGATAGGTTTAGACACTCCACCAAATGGAACAGCGTTTCTCCAGTATGATTCACCAGAGCCTTGAAGCCAAGTGTAAGTGAACAGGGTAAAAGCGCAGTGTTATGGGCCCCACTGATGCGTGATTTGTGTGTTTTAAGGTTTCAGGGAAATGGTGAGTATTGATTAGAAATGATTTCTGGAGCCGCGCAGGAGCAAGGACACCTAGCGTTACCGTGTATGCACTGCTCAACTACACACTGGCTGGACAAGCGGAGGCACATGTTCGGCTGCAATGGACACCTAGCGTTACTGTGTATGCACTGCTCAACTACACAGGTAAAAAAGAACTTTAGAGACTTTCATTTTCATCCCCGGACAACGTCGGGGCGGGCAGCTAGTCTGATAATAAACACAGGACCTCATTTAGGGGTCAGCAGGATGGTCGCCAGCTGTCCAACACATTGGGATCACTTATGCACTATGCCGGCTGGCCAAGAATGCAATAGTAGCATAGTGTGAGGGTCGTCCCCACACCCTCCCTTGTGAAACTCCCAAAGAAAGGATTATTTTGAACTTGAAAATGAAGAAATCATTATTCCTGCTCAGTTCCTGTGCCCTGTTTAAGGGGATGGAAGGCCCATCCAAAATGGGACAGGCTTTGCCGCTCCATGATGTCTGCTGCTGAATGCTAGATGTTGTTGACCAGTAGTGAATGTTTTTTTTCATTATGGCAGATTTGGAGGTGGCATTGACATTGTGATAACAATTCTCCAACCTCTAAACAAGGAAAGGAAAGCAAAAAGGTTGGTGGCTAGGGAATCAACCTTTTTTGTTGAAGTCCATTACCGGGTACCTCTACATGAGACCTAACATTTAAAATTAGGTAATTTGGTCATCACAGACTCAAGAATGTACTTTCTGTTAAACTGATGACATATATATTGCTGATGAAAAGCAGAAAAGTAGAACAAGAATCTTCTAAAAATCACGAGCCCAATTCACAAACGTGGTTGTGACGCGGCTCTCACAAGGCTTAGACCTCTCACGTGTACAGATGTTGACTTTCAGGAATTCCGAAACATCCACAAAGTATTCCCAAAATACATAATTTGTGGTATGTGTATGGCTGCTGCCTTTGAACTGGATTTACTTATATCAATTAGTCAACCATTATGCTGCAGATCCTATTTGAGCCTACTTTGCAATAAAAATGAACCAACACCACCTATCATACTAGATAAAAAATACCAAATAATCTCTCGCCCAAGGACTGATCTCAAAGCTCTGAAAAGAATGGCACATAAAACAGATGGTAAAAAGTATGTGCTGGCCAAAGTGAGCGAAACAATTTTAGACCTTCACAGTTTCCATTTTCCAGATAGAACTTTGCAAAATGATTTGCCATCCCCACATTTGAATATTTAATGTACTAAAATAAATTACCTGTAGCCTTCCCATAATTTCTTTGTTCACAGTACTGAGAGAGTGACCCTAAACATCCCTGAATAATGCTGAGTGTTCATTCTTGCCATCGTTGCTCTCTCTGCTGTCATTGGTACTGTAGAGCAGGGCACAGTTCTGAACATCTTGGAAACGTTCCTCGGTATTACAGGCAATATTTTGAATGGATTTCATACCATCTCATGACCTACATGAAAAAAATCAATATAAACAAAACAATTTTCCCTCACCCATCTACTATGAGTGTAGTCACTCAATGTTCAATGACAGCACAGTGTTTTAAAACCAGTCGCAACTCACAATACTCATGTGTGGGGGGAGTTGCATGGGGGTTCGCACAGGGTGGGGGTTAAAAGAAAAAAGAAAACAGGTCCTGTCCCACCTCTCATGGGCCGGGTCCCGCGTTGGCGTTTTCCTGAACAGGAACAGGCATTCTCCCTCTCCTCCCGTAAGCCAATCACAATGTTGCAATGGCAGCATTGTGATTGGTGTGGAGAGTGCCCAGCCAGGCGCCTGTAGGGAGGCCTTTTTCTCTATGTAGGCTGCATGAAGCCTACATAGAGAAAACGCAGAGTGAGCATGACTGGTTTGGTCGGCCCCAGAGGGCTGACCAAACAGTCAGGGTACTCAGAGTGGCGCAAGCCACTTCTATCCCGACTCACCCGCCCCCAACCAGGCATACCTTCCTGCCCACTCCCAACCAGGCATACCCTGCCTTCTGCTTTCTCGCAGTGCGAGAAGCAGAAATATTTAAAATACCATTTTATGTTTCTGCTTCTCGGACTGCGAGAAAGCAGTGCGGCGACGCTCCTCCGCTCTAATGGAGAAGCCGTCCCTTTTGAAAAACTGTATAGTGCCCACTCTGATCTTATATTAGAGGATGTTTTCGGCCTAATCCACCACAAACATGAAGTGATTCACATTTGTGCCTCAAACTCACATCACCAGTAATTTTGGTGACCATCTAGACCTGCCTAGTCAAAATTCAAAAACAAATAGGTCACTGTTGCCTTAGGTCTGGTTGGACTCTTGAAATACTCAATTCATATGGATTGTCCCATACTAAAATGCTATCTTTTCTGGCACCAATGTATATGCCCTCAACTCTTCAACTCTCAATAACCTGTTTTTTGTTTTGACCATGTGTTTAACCTTCGATGGGATATTAAGGCCCGTAGTTCTTAGAGAACAATACCAACTTAGCCTGTTCAGCAACTAGAAACCTTAAATATTAAACCATACCCTGCCTATTATATTATCAAGGATCAATGGCGGAAATTCTCAATTAACAGATATCCCCACAATTAGTATGGTCTCGCTGAAAGCAGTATTACATGTTGTCAATTTGCTCACATGAAAATGATGAGGAGATCTCAGA
The DNA here is from genome assembly GCF_964261635.1 of Lissotriton helveticus. Lineage (NCBI taxonomy): Eukaryota > Metazoa > Chordata > Amphibia > Caudata > Salamandridae > Lissotriton > Lissotriton helveticus. The sequence goes on from NC_136063.1 coordinate 948,083,182, forward strand.
AATGTTTTTAACTGAAGGTTGTGAATACACAATGTTGTACATGACCTAGTGTACAGTGCATCTGAACCTCACAAGCTCTCTCAAAGAAAATACAAGTCTCAGCCAAACAATGCCCTCTCCAGAATACTGAGGACTATGTTTATCAAGATGTTGCTTCACTCTGGTGGCATGCTAGGGGACGCAACGGTGATGGAAAACTTAAATGAGATTTACCAAGCCACGAAGGCCACCTTGCGTGGCACTGCATGGCTTGATAAATCTAGAGTAAAGCAAGTTACTCTGCGACAGAGAGGCATGCCATGAGTGGAGCGTGGGTGTTTTCATGCATCCACCCATGCATTCTGACACATTTCAAGGTTCACCAATACTGGTAGATCTCGGAATGCATCCAAATAGTATGCCTCCCCAGGTGCAATAAGGAGAAATATTTACATTTTTGCGCGTTGCTTCCTCTTTCTATCTGTGCTGTTCTGCAGCACAGATAGAAAGAGGAAAATACCTCTGAATATTGATTTTGTGCACCAAGGGGTCCCATCCTGCACAAAAAAAATCATGCCTACAATGCAGGCACCTTCTCTTCAGGGTGCAAAGGTGCCTGCATTTGTGCTAGGCAACAGTTTGTGCACAAATGCAGGCACAGAGCAGGAATGCACAGGATTATGTTGAATACGGCACATTGCTGCTATCTCTCAATTTCATGCAGCGCAATGCAACATCGCAAAGTGGCTTGCCGCATTGTCCTGCATGAAATATTGATAAATATGGGCCTAAGACTACAAATCCAACACTTGTAAAATAAAGGTTGGACTGCCACCTTGATTGGACTCCTCATTTTGCATGCTTGATGTTCACCATTGTTTCAATTCCTATTCTTCCTTTCTCTACTATGCTTGCTCACTGATGTCGGGTATCCCCTACTATTATTCATGGTCCCCTGGTCAAAAACTGTAGGTAGCAATACTTTGTTTGGGCTTTGTCTGCACTTGCACTTTCCCACTGCTGCCCCCTTCCATATTATGGATGCTGCATATTTCTATGATTGGGACGGGTTGTGGGGGATTGCCATTTAGTCGGTTTAAATCATGTTTTTGTTACTCGTGTACTTTACCTTCCCATGGGGTGCAACTCATCTCTTGGGCAAAGTGGGCCGCTGTCAATTATTTGACACTTTTATTCTCAGTGCTTTGCTCTATTTTTTTCTGATGCATCTGTTTATGCTCGGCAGTTCAACCCTAGAAGTGCATTTTAAAGCTTAAATGTCATATTTATTTATTATTGACCACCTTGATTTTTTTTAATGCATTTTTATAAGGCACCACTCGAAGCTGTGTTGGTGTTGTGTAGTCCACGTCTAGATATACACCCTGCATTTGAATTATATATCCACTGTTCACTTTGATTGCTATTTTCATGGCGTTTTATAAAGCAGCTCTTGCGTGGGTGCATTGTCCCTTCGCGTAGGGTGCAGGATCAAGTTGCCTGGGGCTGTCTTCACGTCAGGCCAAGGCTGTCCCCTACCCGGCCCCACATAGAGTGATTGCTGTTGTTTGCATGATGTCACTGTACCTCTGCTATGTATTCTCCAGTTCCATTTAAATGAAACAGGCTGACTTCAATGGTGTGTTTCATTTTGTTGAATAACCTTGTGCTATGGTTGTTTATGGTTTTAAGTAACTGATGCACAATTTTTGACTCTTAAATTAACAATAATACTTATGTACCTAAAATATTATAAATTAAAATTGAAAAATACAAAATTACTGCTAAACATTCTAACATTTCAGTAAATATTTTTTATTCACACTATTATGAACTACTAACGTTTATATAAAATTGTTTTACTTACGTTTTAATTTGTATATTATGAGTTTTCTGTAAAATCTTTAAAGAATATATTATTTTATACCATTCACAAACTTTTAATTACATGAATACTACATAACAAAATAATCAATGCAAATGTTATAAAAAAAGTAGAATGTATAACTATAAATATTTGAATTTATCAAAGTATTCGTTTTTTATTTGCTCAATTACTACAATATAATCGTTTTTATTTTTAATTTAAACATCCCAAAAAAGCGAATATGATACTTATTACAAATGCATTTAAAACATTTAAATTTTCCCAAATTTTAAATTAACTAATATGTTTATAAATTCCATCAAAATAAATATTATTTAAAATACATTTTTTAATTTTTATAAAATATTATTATAATAAAATATAGGGGCTGATTACAATGCTGGTCTGACCAGCATCCAACCGACATCGCAGGGGGAATGGGATTGACCAACAAGGAGTCGGAGGTCCCACCTGCCGTATTAAGATGCTCGCATGGTGGTAGGAAACATACCCATTACTATTGTGGCATGTGCTGTCAGTCGGTACAGGGGCGCAGCACAACCTGCAATGGTAAAGAGTATGTTTACAAGCATCCATGAAACGTGTGGCAGGTACCATGTGGTGCCTGCCACACGATCCTTGGATGTTTGATGGGCACCACATGAAGCGGAGGCCACGGAATGCCGGTGACCCTGCTAGGGGGATGCCATAATCAGTGTCAGCCAGCCTTTCAATGTTGGATGGACTGCCATTTCAAGGCTGTCGTGATCCCTATGGCGGTGCACTGCCCTCACTGTAGGGAAATACATTCCGACTGACCGTCGGGCGGGCCGCTTGAGCCTGTCGGAACCATTGGTTGGTCCCACTACCCTGCCTCCAATCGCCACGCATGTTAATGTGGCAGTCGGACTGTGGCAGCAGATGTCAGTCAGAGTGCAACTGGCAGGCCACAGGTTGCAGTCTGATCCACATCATAATAAGGGCCATAGTTTCAAATTTAAAAACATTATTTGCGCATCTTTAAAATTATACATTATTTTTTTTTATTTAAATAAAAAAAATTAAGTTCTTACCCTTATCCCGGAATAACCCAACATTCTGCTGCTAAACAATATTTCAATACTTTTTTTAAAACGTTAAGGCAGTTAAACATATTTTGTAACTTTTAAAATTGTAAAACTTGACTAGAATAAAAACAAGTTAACAAAAAACACATATAATAAACATAAATACAACACATCACATACTATTTAACAGTAAAAATTAATATCATACACAACAATATTTCCTATATTGATATTTTCACACCCAATTTAAAATGATATTATTACCTTCGACAATCCAGTCCATGATATATTTAAAGTCCGAATATTCTTGACATATTATTTCTGTATCTCGATATTTGTCATGTGATATATTGTCCAAACACTGTTTAATGTTTGTTTCCACAATTGTTGTATATATGTGTTAAACAGGTCAGTAATATTTCATACACGCAGATATAGGTAGAAGTGCATGCTGATTGTTATTTTTGATAACATTCGATAAGAGGACCACTCTCTCAAACCAATCTGAAAAGTGTATTCAAGTTAAGTAGAAAGAAGTGGTAGAGAGAGAGGAATCTTAACACTTCCAGGGAGCTGAGTGATTAGGCTCGCATAGACAGGAGCTTTAAATACTTTTTGAAGGTCACGAACAGGGACATCAGGGCAGCAGTCAGACTTTATTGGCTTGCAAAGATACAAACTTTCGTCATTTGGAACAAGATCTCCAATTTTCCATCAAGGTATGCGGGTGAAAGGTAAGGCCATCTAAGAAACTTGTACAGTCTCGTTTTGGTGCTACGATTTGGAAAGGGCAGTAAGGAGGGCTCCATTTGAAAGATCAATGTCCACGTCATTAGCTTGAATAGTCAATTACAGCAAACTCCACATTCATAATTTTTCCCCCTCATTTGTACTTCCAAGAGCCACAACAAGATATGCTTGAAACTTCCATGAAATGTGTATGAGGCATTGACTTGTGTGCCAACTGCCTCTACCACTTTTCAGAGTCATTTTACATCAACAGGTCCCTCAACCAATCACACAAATCACAAGAGTTGCTCCAAATCCACATTGTTGGACTTTGTGACAGTTTCATTGGGTGGGGATAGTATAACCAACAAAGGATCAAGGATGAGATTGCTTCCCAAGATACTGTTCACTTCTTTCAACACTTTTATCTAAAAATCCTGTATATTCACACACTGCCACAAGAAATGAAATAGTCTACTCACTAGTGTAGGACAGTTTGGGATTTTATGACAGGTCCATCTTTTTCAGATGATGGAGAAAAGGAACAATTTACTACTATCTTATAATGAAAACATTGATAACTGACATTAAGGGACACCTTACATCTTCTCTCAAAGGCAAATGTTTACTTTTTATCCTAAATCTTACAGCCCGATTCCTTTATCCAGTGACTCTTTGCTGCAATAGGAGTTATGTGACAGATATCCTGCCCATAAGTCATGCTGATTAACTTTCTTTACAAACCCGCAATTATAAAGTAGTGCACTGTTATATTTGTGGTTGGAACCATCAGAAACTTTTCACTACTCTGGAATGATCGAATTCGCTGTGCATATCTTAGGGTACCTATTCCTGACCAACCCACATGATCGTCAAACATCTGTAGAATTATACACCTCATCTTTGGGAGCACAGCTGCCATTACATGTACCTAGTGCCATGCAACTTCCTAAATACCTCAGATGATCAACCGTCTGGAGCCAAGGCAGATCCCTCCACAGTGGCAGCAACATGCTCTACAGTTCTTCTATTCTTTAAGGAGAGCTTACCTTGTGTTTCACTTGAGATCACCTCTCATCCTTCATTTGAAACTTGGGATGCATATTCAGAATTGTCTGTTAGGTATTTAAGGGACATTTGAAAAAACACACAGCATTTTTTATTAAACTAGTCTCATAGCTATAGACATCTAACCCACTGTTGTTATAGAGTTTAATCCAATTGTCTACCCTGCTCTTGAAAGTTCATAAAATACCCAAAAGATTATTCTGGAGATTCTGGTGAATTTGAAGTGATAAACATGCATACCCAAGCATTTTATAATTGTATGGTAGGAGTACGCTAGTCAAATTGAAAAGAATGCACAACACTAGGTCTGGGCACCCTAGGTAATGACCTATAACCTGGTTCAGATCATAAGTAAGCTAGTCCCGGAATTTTCCAACTATCTCTATCTCCTACAGAAGTCAAATAAGTGGTTTCTTTACATCCAATAATATGTCATTACAAAAATTGACACTGGAAACTCTTCCTCTGTAACTGTTGTACCCCTGCCAACCACTTTCACTTTGGCTACATCACCAAGGAAGATGTCGTCTTGCTAACAACTTCTTGGTGATAATAACTGGGTTGTCATTAGAGGACAGGCCGGCCTAGTACTCTGTTGCAACTCAAACAATGGTAACAAATGCCTGTTTGTTAACACAGCAGCCCTCTGGAGGCTCCTTTTTGATATATATCAGTGCAAGAAACCTCAGTCTAAACCCCATGATATTAAATAAATCACTTTTCAGTAATTAAAGTGGCCATGATATGTGATAAAACTCAGTGACCACTCAAGACCGGAAAAACCTCATGTGATCCAGGTTTTTTTGCTTACACTTAGCTATTTGCATTATTTAAAGATGGAGATTGATATGGCGCACCTGAACACGGGTCCTAATACATGTTATAGATTATCACAATCTTAGCTTCTCTTGTTAATGAGAGCATCTCGCTGTTACTGTATTTGTTAAATACCTTCTGCTGTTTATAAGTGAGACTTGATGCTAATGAAACTCCAAAATTAAACTGTCTGGACCCAGGGCACGTTCAGAGCCCTGGGTTCCAGACATTTGACTGACACTATCTCCTATACTGTGTCATCAGTGCGTAGTGGCTGGGCGTGGTGGCCGGACGCCGATGGAGACGGTAGCCTGAGACCAAGCTCCCTGGCTTTGATCCCCCATCCAGTGATATCCTGTCCGATAGAGAGGGACTCTAGACACAGGCGCTGTCTCTCCCAATGCCAGAAACACTGGGGTTAGTGCAGAGCTGGGGTGCATGTCGGTGAGTGCCGGGAAACGTGCAGAAATGGTACCTTGCTGCGGTACTGCGAGGACGAGCAAAATGGCGGCCACCGTCTAACTGACGGAGCTGAAGAGAGCCGATATGAGGAGAGCCTTGTGGACACCAACCATGAGTGCACAGACGGCAGGATACCCTATCCCCCAGAGACCATACAGCGCAGGGCCTAGAGGGGCAGAAGTGCGGGTGCAGCTAGGGCCAAGATGGTTGCGGAACCACGGTGACGACCAAGAGCCCCGGCCTGGTGAGTGCCCTGCAGCGAGGCGATTGGACTCTGGAGTGTGTGTGGGGAGCGCAGAGACCTGTCCTGTGTTGGGCCCCACTCCTGACCAGGTCACCAAACATGGGCTGGGAGTAGCCACGACGAGGGAGATCGGATGAATGACCGGAGGCATCTGCGGCCGTGATAATAGTGTACTGAAAGTTCAACAGAGCAGCCTCAATGGTGAAGAAGGTACAAGCCCATGGGCCACACTAGCAGCTGTGGGGGCACAGTGGATCCTCCCCCAGCTGAAGTGGGGGCCAAAGGCACCTGCTCTGACAGCCAGACATGGGCCGGAGCTGAGGGCAATCGGGGCCTGCGCTGAAACAGGCCAGAGGGACCGGCAGGCCATTTATGAGAACTCATTGCATCAAGGAGCCCTGAGCGCGAACGGACCATAATGCGCTCACTGGCCAGTCCCCAGCACGTAAGCAGTGATAGAGACTGAGAGAAGGTGGTGGACTGATTAGTGCACCCAGCAATACTGTGCTAATCCTGAGGAGCTGCACACACCTGCCTCTTGGTGCTGGGGAGCACACCTGACATGAGGCAGCTTTGATCACCTCCTAGGGCCTGGGGTAATCGTGGCACTTTGAAAGGGACCCAACGGAACCGTGCGGCACGCACTGGGCGGTAGAGAGACATAAGCGCAGTGGAGAGAACCCAAGGCTTCCGGGGAACGGGGCCCTGCTATCTGGAACATGGCCTCTGCCCATTGAGCGGAGCACCAGAAGCGACTACGCAGCACTGAAAGGGATGCCCACGAGGCGGGGGAGCTACACAGCGGGCTTGTCCCGGTGAGGGCAGTCACAGCACATGAGCCCTACAACACAGGTGCAGTGGTAGGCCAACAGGGTTAGTGACTGAGGCCTTTTTGAGCTATAGAAAAGCGCGACATAACAGCGGCCGCCGGCCCAGTGCCTTGAGGGAGGCACGCAGGAAGTGGTCTGCAGAGCTGAAAAGAAGGCATTGAAGAGGGACGCCACACCGGGCAGGCACTGGTCAGACATGGATACAGGCCCTACTCATCATTGAAGTAAGTGCAGGGACTCAAAGATACGGTCTAGCAGGAGATACCGGGAAGAAGACAACTACAAGCCAGTAACGACTGCCACCATGGGGAAAGTGACAAAATGGGGGGACGCGGAGCACCAATAGGAGCCGGCAGAAGAGAGCTCGGGACGCTCACCCCAGAACAGGAACACACACGGATCAAAATGAGAAGCCAGCGGTCCCGTCCCTCCACGATATACTACAGGCAATAAAGCTCTCAAGAGCTGCAGTGGAAACCAAAATTGACGCGCTAAGAGAAGACATGGGCTTGCTCAGAGCGGACCATAAGAAGTTGGTGGAACAATTAATGGCAACGGAGGGGGGGGTGGAGCTCCGCAACTTGAAGCCTCAGGTGAATACATCAGCTCAAAGACTTACAGAGATAGAAAAATTAGTGCAGGTCTTAGAACTCAGAGCGAAAGACACAGAAAGTAGGGCACAACACAACATCCTGTAAATCATAGGCCTGCCAGAGGAAAATTGAAGGGAATAATATGATCGCCTACACTCCAGGAGTCTACCCACAGCAGAGGAGACACGATGGGCCAGAAAGAGAGCAGTGGCGGCAGTGGCCTCACTCAGCACGCCAGTGACGCAGGACACCTCCTCTTTGTCCGGGGAGGACCTGAGGGAATCAGACTCTGATACCAGCACTGGCACGGTGGGGGAGGCCAGCCACACCCTCCCTGAACTGACTCCCAGACTGGCAGATGATATCGTTTGAAGGCTATCAGGACACGCAAGTATCCATAACACAATGCAGTAATATGAGGCAAAAAGGGGCCCTAGACATGGAAGATGTTTGTGAACCGCAACATGCACTGGGTGGGGGGGGAACGGTTCTTCTCCAGGTGGACATTGGCCTAGCTTCTACCCGAACTTTGGACAATTGTTGCACTGGCACTCAAGTGCGTTGTTTGGATGGGAGAGATTTTCTCACTTGTCCTGGGGAGGGGGAGTTGGGATGTTAAAGTAATATTAAGTTGGAAACTGGGGGCGCTGCTGTCAACACAAGAAGGACAGAAGACATGGCAGCAAATGCTGCAGGGCTCTGAGACGCTTATCGATGGCCTGTTCCACGGAGAGCAGGTGAGGGGTGGAACGGTCACTAGTAATGGCGAAAAGGTCAACATATAGCATATTATTCTGGAACGTCAGGGGTATGCATTTCATGCACAAGAGATATAAAATATTCTCACACTTAAATCGGCGGGGGTTCATATAGCCATGCTCCAGGAGACCCACACACTGGCCTCCGAGAGCGCTGCACTGCACCACAGGTGTTTGTAAGAGGAGTGCTGATCTGTGTGCATGCAGGGTCCCCTTTCAGCACCTTGACCACAAATAGACCTGGAGGGGCATTACGTGGTAGTTATGGGGCAGCTGGATGAGAAAGACATCATGTTAATTAATATATATGGTCCGAATATCGACCAGACAATTTTTTTGGAATGCCTGTCTGGAGAATTGTCGCCCTACATGACCGGCCCGGTCGTCATGGGGGGAGACTCCAACTGTATCAACGTTCCTGACCTAGACCAGTCGCACCCTCCGCTCAGACACTCCCCGATTCATAATATAGTCAGAACCTTCAGGATGTGGCAGACCTAATGGGAACTAATTGAGACATGGTGATGCACACACCCGTTTGATAGAGAAAACTTCCACCTCTCACATGTTCATGGCTTACATGTCAGACTAGATACATTCCTATGTTCACCTGATATACATACATTACTCCAGGGGGCAGAATACCTGACCAGAACTGTCTCAGATCACAACCTGCTACTAGTCAGATTACAGTGGGGTGCACAATACCAGCCTATTCCTACCTGGCACCTCAAGACTGAGGCATTAGAGGACCAGGTATTCTTGCAGGAGACTAGGGGCCACATCACAACATATTCTCTGATAATGCTTTTTCCACTGATTCCAGGGGAACGGAATGGGAGGCCTTTAAGTCAGTCATTAGAGGACGGTTTATGGCAGCATCCATTGGGGTGCGAAGGACATTGGTTACGGACGTGGAGAGGGCGGACCGAGTGCTTAGGGAAATAAAGTTGAGACGGCCCAAACTCCCTAAGGTGCGGCAAGAATTCTTAGAAGCTAAGGAAGAGGTAGCTGTGCAGGTGGTGCGCCTGTGGTGCTTTGTCTTCAAAGCTTACACTGACAGGACCCATGCAGAGCGAAATAAAGCATGTTGTCTATTGGCTTGGCTTGACAACACGACCCACCGGGGAAACAACATTCTAGAAATTGGGGATCAGGCGGAAATAAATAAATAATAGATTCCGAGACTATTATGAGTGCCTCTATAGAAGCTCCGGACCCAGGGGGGCGGGAGAGATAGCTGAGTACCTGACGGGACTTCCTTGCACACGCTCTCCGAGGAAGATGCAGAACAGCTGGGGTGGAAGCCTCCGCACAGGAAATTAGGAAGGCCATAAAAGAGTTGGCAAGAGGCAATACCCCTGCCACAGATGGGCTTCCTCTGGAATTCTATGCTGCCTATGTAGAGGAGTTAGCCCCCAGATTGGTAGAATTTAATGCAGAGGTTAGGGAAACAGGTGTATTACCGGAGACCACCCAGGAAGCTAAGGTAATCCCGCTAGTCAAGCCAGATAAGCCCCCTTTTGACTGCACGGCATACACCTGTCCATGTTAAATCTATATTTTAAAATACTAAGCAAGTTGCTGACAACCAGGCTACTACCACACATGACCTACCTGGTCCATCAGGATCAGGCAGGTTTTATACCAGGCAGGAATAGGACTCGCAATATATGCCTCCTTCTTTCCATTCTTGAACTGAGCAAAATGGAGGAACCAGAAGTAGCTGTATTCGCTATCGACAGCCTAGGGTAGGAGTTTCTGTATGCGGTGCTGGCAAGAATGGGGATCGGACAGGGATTCATAAGTTGGGTGAAACTGCTCTATGAGGGCCCATTGGCTAGGGTCCACATGGGACTCAACTCGACCCAGTACCGGGTGGAGCGGGGAATGCATATGGGGTGCCCCCTATCCCCCCTCTTATTTGCCCTGGCTGTAGAGCCCCTGGCGTGCAGGGCTTGGTCCGGGAGTGAATTCAGGGGGGCTGCAGTTGGGCGGACAAACACATCTTATAGCACTGTACGCGAACAATCTCCTGCTCTTTTTAAAAGATACAGATGGGGACTTGAGGGGGGCTAAGACCATGATGGGAGCATTTGCCGCATTATCAGGACTCCACGTGAATTGGCAGAAATCCCGGCTGTTCCCAGTGATGGTGGACACTCCACCTCCTGAAGGACTACGAGAGCTGCAGTGGGAGCCTCGATGCTTCAGATACCTGGGAGTGAATATTTTTCACTCCATATCAGACGTGCAAGAAGGGAATGTGAGGGGAGCTTTAAGATCCCTGAGTGCAATATGGCCTTTTGGGGGGGATTGCCTCTGTGGCAGGGAGGGTGTCCTTGCCGAAGATAGTGGCTCTCCCCAGGCTGCTGTACTTCTTTACAACCCACCAGTGTGGGTACCGGCAGCATGGTTCTGGGAGCTGGACTCATGCCTCTCAGCTTTTATATAGGTTGAGAGCAGATGGAGGGTGGCCCTATCCACGTTAACGAGGGCACAACTAGAGGAGGGCCTGGAGGTTCCAGGGATGGAGACATACTACCTACCGGGGCAGCTGCAGAGGTTCACACAGTGGGTGGCAAGTAGCTTGGACCCGGATCAAATGAGGCCTCCCTTCACCCCGGAGAGGGCAGCAGTGCTTGGCACCCTGATGGGCACAATTAAACCACAGCATGTCTGGGCCAATGAACACAAGTTGATAAGGCGTTGCTGGAGTAGATGGAGTAGAGAGACCTGATTTTTGCAGAAGGCGGCCTTGTTGACATGGGGGAAATTCTACCAATGGGGTGGACGGATCACTACCTTATTAATTTTAGGATTCAAGGATGGAATAAGAGAAGGCATGGGGATAGAAAATCCAGGACGGTTCTGGGAAGAGACTGGGGAGGCCTTCTGAAAAAGGCAGAGGCTGGAGACCCCCTGTTTCATATAGGGGATCTGTTTAATCCTGAGAAGCAGATAAAAGGGAACTATGTGACTTTCAATGAACATCTAATTACGATCAGCTTGCCTCTCTTAAAGTCATTAAGAAAAGAGGAAATCCATCAGCACCCTGGTACACGGAGAGATTGAGGAGCCTCAAACTCTCGTGCAAACTGGCTGAGAGACAGTGGAGGAGGGAATACTCGGAAAAAGACAGAATAAGCTGGAGGTGCATCATAATGAAATATAAGCAGGAAATAATGTCGGCCAAGGCAGAGTACTTTGAATCCTCTATATTAAAAAGTGCTAATAAACCCAGAGATATATTTAGAATATTGAAAGGTATGAACAACCCTGAGTGCATTAGTAGTAAAATTAAACCCTCTCAAGAGCTGTGCGATGGCCTGGCACTCTTTTTTCAAGAAAAAAGAAATAAAATTGTGGAAAGTATGATGGATCCCGCTCAACCTACCCCGCTAGCTCAAAGTGAAGGAGCGGGAGGTATACATGAAAAGGAAGCTGGTAAGCTGGCTGCCCCATGGCCCTTGTTGGATACATTTCCAATCCCTTTGGAAGAGGAGTTCGCCAAAGTGGCCTTAAGAATCTCCTCCGGTTCTCCATCTGACCCCCTGCCCCATAAACTGATGAAGGAATTGGGGTCAGAGATCTTCCCCATCTTATGGCAGATTTGCTGCCAGTCCCTCAATACAGGTATTGTGCCCGTTAACTGGAAGCAGGCTGTTATCACGCCACTTTTGAAAAAACCTACCCTTGACCAGTGTTGCTATAAGAACTACCGACCTATTTCCCTCCTGCTCTACTCAATCAAGATTGTGGAACGGATGGTCAGCAGGGCCTTGTCCCTTTTTTTTGGAGATGAATAACATTCTGGAAGAGGAACAGTTCGGTTTTCCACCGGGTCATGGGACAGAGTCAGCTTTGGTGGTGGTGTTGGATGACCTTCGGATGCCGCATTCGACACGATGAACCATGACATTCTGCTCTCAAGACTGGAGATCTTTATGGTAAAAGGAGTAACTCTCAGATGGCTGCGTTCCTATCTGTCGGATAGATGGCAGGCGGTGGCACTCCCCCCGTACAAATCGGAACCGGTGAAAGTCCTACATGGGGTTCCTCAGGGCTCGTCAATTAGCCCCATTCTGTTCAATGCTTATATGCAACCTTTGCTGGGAATCATTAAAGCGCATAATATCAGTGTGATTAACTATGCGGATGATACCCAGCTTTTGATATCCTTGGATGGGGAGCAGGCAGATTTGCTGAATTGTTTTCATGATTGCATGCTTGAAATGATGAACTGGTTGAAGGAAAACTCACTCCAGTTTAACAGTGGAAAAACGGAAATTTTTCAGTGTAAGGTGGGGGTGTCATGTGAAGCCTACCAACAGACTTCTGGGCTCTAACTTCAGATGGTATACTGACACCAGTAAATGTGGTTCGCAATCTGGGGGTCAGTTTTAACGAAAATCTTAATCTAGAGACCCAGGTTAACAAATTGGTGGGAAGCTGCTTTTCCTTGATCCGTGGTCTTCGGAAGGTACTGCCACTACTACCTGATCAGGCAAGGTCGACAGCAGTTAGGAGTACTATTCTCAGCGGCCTGGACGATTGTAATGCTCTGCTATTGGAATCCCCGGGATATCTGATTACGAGATTGCAGAGCGTCCAGGCAGCAGCAGCTAAGTTAGCACTTTCTCGACCACGTTGGTCGTTTACTACACAAGCCTTGGTGGATCTTCATTGGCTCCCAGTAGCCCAAAGAATCTGGTTTAAGTTATTGTACATTGTATTTAGAGCACTCCATGAGCAGGGCCCTAAGCCGCTACAGGGCAAGTTTCAGTGGTACAAGCCTACCCGGAATCTCCGCTCTGCTACTGCCAATTGTGTCAGAATTCACAAAAGACGTAGACAAAATACCCATACTCACAAGAGCTGTCGCTCTCACTGCTCAAGGCACTTCTAAACGGGGGACAGTGGAGGCAGATAGAGGAATGGGCACAAGTAGGGGTTACTCACTTTTGACACATTCCACACAGAATGGGATATCCTGCAGGGGCACTTCCTGCTCTACGGGGTAATCGCAGGGCAATGCACAGACATTAGGGGGCAGGGACGAAGGAACCACCGACTCACTCTATATGTGAATAAATAGGTCTTGCCGGTGGTACAATAAAGGCTGTCACTTGCCTATACGGGGCCATCAGACGCGACTCTACACAACCACTGGAGGGACACCGGACCAAGTGGCAAACTGACCTGGGCAGACCCCTAGAGGACAGAGTGTGAGAAAACATACTACAAAGGGCCAATAAAGTCTCTCGCAATGCAAGATTTAGGCTGATTAGCTTTTATATACTACATAGGGCATACATCACACCAGACAGAATCAATTGCTTCTTCCACAGGGAGAAAAGGGAGATAATTTCATACACATTATGTAGAGCTGTCCCGTGTTAGCGAATTACTGTCAGGAAGTGACAAGAGAAACAACAAAAGTAATAGGACGGATGGTGCTGTGCACACCCGAACATGTATTATTAAATGGGTTGCCCCACTCAGCTAAGACTAAGGTTACTGCTAGATTTCGAGACCTAGCCTTCATACTGGTGACGCGGGAAATAACCAGCAAATGGAAATAACCAGCTGGCCCCAGTATCCTTAGATGGAAACGAGAGCTGGTGAAATGGACAAACTGTGAAGGTGGAATACTGCTCAGGAATGCGGGAAGGGGAATAGGTAGAGCTGAGAGGGGGTAAGCCTGGGAGGCGCTCATGGAGGATATGAAAAATGTCGGTCAGGGATCTGAACCCAATACCCCTTTAGGACCATCTCAGCATGTGAGCCCCGGGAACCGGGATCAGGATGAGGGATTGGATGAGCATCCAGAGAGAGAAGTGCCCCATGACTAAGACAAACACAAAGGGCTGGGCATTCGTAAGCACTACCGATGCTCCAGATATCTGCTCATAGCCAAACTCAGAGGGAGATAGTACAATACCCTAGTTGACAGCAGCACAGGGGGTGGAGAGTAGTTGGGGAAAGTTGGGGGTGGGGAGATACGATGGTACATGACTAGAATGGGAATATTAGTCACATTGTAAGTTAAATGATACTGATTTCATGGTAAAGTTATGCAGCCAAAATGACTGTAAGCTATGGCAAAGGCACATGCCTAAAGCAATATGTTGTACTGCTGGACCTACGTGTATACTGACATATAAAAAGAGTCAATAAAATATGTTTCAAAAAAAATCTGTATCTAGTGGCTAGTGGTTCACCACAATCACTTTAGGTAATCCTCCTTTCTGTAATTATCTTTCATTTTCATCTGGGATCTTTTAAATAGTTTGCATGTATAATGTAGTACTCTAGAAATACAATATTGATGTATTTCCTTTTGTCAACCAACTGGCCTATCCTGAGATGCACAGGTTCTATGAGGGTTTATTTTAGTTCCATACCTCTAATATTTTCCATTGGGAGGGTGTTACAGTACCAGTGGTTGACCTGGTTAAGTGCTGGACATACTAAATTTTTTTAGTAGTAGCATTCACCCAGACTTTGTGAAGAAGCAAAAAGTAATAAACTTACTAAAAGTGTAAATTACTCAAAAGTGTAAGTTACCTTTGTGAATCAGGCCTAGATTTTCTAGCAGTTGAGCATTTACCCCAAAATAGGATTCCTTACTAGTAGCATCATAAACCTCAAATTCCTTTTATGATTACTACCCTGTTTGGCTCTGCATTTATTACTGTCACAGTCCTTCTCATTCCATTACAAAAGGAGCTGAAGAGGGATTCTATATAGGGGTGGGTGGAATTCACGGAGTTCTACCCTGTGGATTTCCGCCAAGTTGTCTAAAAACTCTGTGAGACTCCATAAATGTAAATGTAAATGCCAGCATTTGTAAAGCGCACAGCTACCTCCAACGGAAGTGTCCCGACGCTGTCCGTATACTGCTATGGAACCCTTCCTGGCTTTTGCCTGTGAAATGTCCACTCCTGGACACCCCCAAGGTGAAGCCAGGCATCCAGCGCTGTTGGGGCCGTTGTGGAGATTAAGCAAGCTATTGCCAGAGTTGCAGAGTGTGACCCATGATTAGAATAGGCACCGAGGCGAGAATTATCAGGTTCGAGGAATTTGAGCTCAAGACCCGCCGAAGCGGGTATTGAACCCTGGTCCCGGGCCAGACCTCTGCATCAGGGTCTGCCGCTCTAACCATTGAGCCACACTTCTCCATAGAGTGCCTCCTGTGGTGGAATGCTAGTCGGTGTTAATTAACACACAGGGTGGCGAATTGTGCTTGAGGCCGGAGATAATCACTAGCATAACAAGGATGCCATGGACCTTTGTGCAAGCAAATTAAGACAAGGAACCCTTTGACTGCAGGTGAGCTAGCACTACACTGCAATTATCAGTGTTCAATAGGCCCGCTCCTAATGAACCATTGGTTGCTACGCAATGGTGCTATTAAGACTCTAATGGCATCTATACCACCTCTGCAATTTGGGATTAAGATGGTGCGGTCACGGTGACACCATACCTGTTTACACATGTCAGTCTCTGGACACCTTCGCCCCCACATCCGCTTTCTGTGGCATTCATAGGCAGCGACATGCCCCCTCAAACAATGCGGAAGCCTTAGTGGGCCTTGCACCATTATCATGCTAGGACTGCACCCACAGAGGGCATGTTAGGGCGGGGGACACTGTGGCAAAGCCCCGGTGGCTTCCTGTGCTGATCTCTGCTGCCCGTCTCTAGGGGCCATGGGATTAGCGGGGAGAGCCACTGTGTCCTGTCTAATGCTGGGTGTGGCATACAGTTTCATGGGCAGTTTCCCTTCTACTGCTCTACTGTATCATTGCACAGAGTGGAGCGGACCTCTGAATTATCAACCATATTAAATGGTACAAGTATGACTTCACTTCCTGATACGGATATGCTGCCCTTTGGGGGAGTAAGGTCTGCTCTGCTTTTATGTTTAGGTAATTTCTGCAGCTTTAATGCAGAAGATACCAGTGTGATATTCATTGCATTCGCATACAGTTGGGAGGCTTGCGGGCTCCTCTAGAAATCACGTCCACTTTTCCTTGTTTCTAAGGGCAGGAGATTTGAGTTGGGAAAGGAGTTGCAGAATATTGCACAATAAAGGGCTAGGGCCAATGCTAAAGTAGCTGGACATGGGTGTGACTATTTATGAGGAAAGAGCCTTGTGGATGTTCAGAGGCCAGTGATACTTTTCAGACCTCATTTTCAATTATTCAGAAATGTTACGGTCAGATGGAGCAAGGCATTCAGGACAGGTGACAGTGCCCTGGACATGAATGTGTGGCTGTGGAGAGGAACACTTTAGATGGTGAAACCCTGCACTTGGCCTTCAGTTTTATTTTCTTAATCTTGGGTGTGTGACTAGGAGGTCTGTGCCATAAGTGATCTCATGGTCTGTGTGTGTTCGTCAGTGCCTCAGAGGCAAGAATGTAATGTAGACATCTCGCATCCTGAGCTATTTTTAAGATCTCTCAACAGGTGCTTTACAGATAAGCTATTAAATGGTGCACAGTATGTTGACAGTATTCTGCTTAGGCACTAAACCTAAAGTCACAATCCTGGTGAGCCCCTTGGGCATCTGCTAGGTGCTGCTGATCGGAACTGCTATAGGGGTGCTGAGTGGCCGCAAATCTGGCTGCAGTAACCAGTTATTGGGTGAATTTGTGTTCCACTCTCTGGGAGGACCTATCCGTATGTTATTTGTTCTTGTATCAGCTTTCTGTGAAGGTCCAGCAAAGGGTCTTTATGCCAATATGCTGCGGTGGAATGTCAGAAATCTGAAGTGAACTATTGAAAACAGCACATTACTAACATTGCGTGGACACGAGGCACACCAGCACTTTAATTGTTCTATGATTTTGCTGTGTAGGTGTCGTGTAGCTCCTATAATAGTTATACAGGACCTATGGGTTTGGACAGCACACACGGTAGGATTGGTGACAGACTGACTCTGAACACCCCCACTGGGTATGTTGGCCTTCTGTACCTACTAGATTACAGTGCCTCTTACCAAGGAGAGAATAGTTTTTGGCAACCATCGAACATGACAACCTTGATCCCTCAGGGCTGTGGCAACAATATACTACTTTTCGCTCAGTCACTTGTGCTTACTTAGTTTTCTCTCAGAGAGATACACAGAATAAACAGGCTGGGCATTTTCAATAAGTATTTATTGAACAGTTGTTATTCTGGTGTAGAATAGATGAGCTGCAACAACAGTTAGACAGTATAAGATATAAATGGTTAGCAGTAATATAAAGGTAAATGGATAGTATAGCTCTACCATCATACAATAATCAAGAATACTTACAAGTAAATAAAACATATGATAAAAAGATGCGTACTCCTACGATGCTTCCCTAGCTAGATGTGCCTACTTTCTCACCAATAGCTTTCTCTTGGTGAGGCACGTTGACGTAGATATCCATGTTTGGTCAGATTTAAATTTGCCTTTCACTTATGATTTTGTACTTCAGTTTCAAGAGGAACGAGTTCCATGGCATTTTTGCATAGTCCATAATTCCGTGCAGGTGACTCTTCAAATGTCTTTCTGTTTGAATTTCTTGTATAGTAGCGAGAGCAGGGTGTCCGGATTCCACGCGGCCCACTACTCAGTATCGGCCAGATAGTGTAATTTGATTAGATCTATTGAGACACATCTTTTCTCCTTTTTACCTGCAAGAGGTGCCAGAAGTACTATTCTTGTTCCTTCATCTGCCAGGACAGGTACAGGTTTTTTGTATGATGGCCCAAATTCTTTTTGTCCGCTATATTTTCTCCGATCAGGTCCCGACTTTATGAATCCAGATAGGTCTTGCCGTGACTAACTTAACTTTCCCAGTGGCGGTCCGTTTCATCTGGAAATTGCTTTGTAGTGCCCTGGATTCATTTAGCTCCTGTAACACAGCCAAACGTTTATGGATGTCAAAAGATTTTTCATCCACCACTGTGCCTTCACAACCAAGATCAGGTACCCACATTCTTGTCCCAAATAGGACCTCATAATGAGTGACACCCCATAGAGGGCTTCTAGTCATGTTATTCAGTGCTCTTTGTACCATACAAATGTTTTACCCAACTCGCACCCAAATCTGATACTCTAGCTGTTAAAGATTGCTTTAAGTCTTAGTTTTTCCTCTCCACAACCGAATTTCCCTTGGGATGGTACAAAGAGGAGTACCGTAATGCTACACCCAAACGTCCATGGCTTCCTTGTACGCCCTAGAGCTAACCGTGAGGCCACTGTTTGAATGTAATGTGCCAATTGGGTATTTCCCTATAAAGACTTGCAGATCTTTTATAACATTTCGGGCATCAGCCGACCGTTGAGGCCACACCCAAAGGAATCTAGAGAAGGTATCCACTGCAACCATGATAAACTTGTAAGCCCCATCTGTTTGTAAGGGGCTGCAGTGGTCCTAATAAACACACGTGAGTGGTTTGTCTGATATTAGCAATGGTGTCTGCGCTGGACGTGTCACGGTGGAGCCTTTCCTCTGTTTATAGATGTCGCATTTCAAGGCATAGTGCTTTGTTAATCCTGGCCAACATTAGCGCTGTTTAGTAGAGAAACAGTTGCTGTAACTCCTGCGTGTGCAGAGCCTATACCCTTTTGTGCTGCAAGAATTAAACCTAACCTGTGATCCATATTTGGTATTACTCTATCCCCCACTCTAGGAATCTGAGCAAATGGAATGTTGTTTGCATCTAACTTGTAGGAGTACTTGAGTGGAAATGTCTTCGGTACTGCTGTATTATTGCATGTAGCAATAATCGCAACCATAATCTCACCATCTATTCTTTTTTTAGGATGAGTGATTGCAGCTACAGAAGCCATGCATACAGCTCCCTTTGTGGATTCATCAGCCAATGAATTCCCTTCAACGTGAACGCCATCACGTTGATAACTCAGTGTGTGTATCACGTGAGCCATTGGTAGTTTGTTTTTCAACTCCACTACTTGTTCCCATAGCATTTTGTGGTTAATTGTGCTACCTTTTGCATCTTTAAACCCATTTTGTCCCAAGGTATGTAAATATTCTTTGTATGACTGCGCACAGTTAAAGGAATCACACATGATTAGTGTGGGGAGTAATCGATCTGTATTTACCAGCACCAGTATAAGGGGTTTGAATTCTGCTAGATTGCGCTGTGCAGTCTCGTATGAAACTGGGATTTTGTACAACTAGGATGAAACTTTCCATCCTGCATGCATCCCTTAACTACAGCACAGGCGGTGCAGTATTGCTGTCTACTCACTATGGCTGGCTGAGCAGAACCATCAGTGTAAATTATATATTCATACTGATCCAGAGGCATTATTTCATTTGGTGGAAGATATTCTTGTTCATATTACAGAAATGGTTGTGTTTTTAAATTTGTGTCGCACCTGTATTCTACATCTGTTGCAGTAAGAGAAATAACCCATTGTATCCATCTTGGATATGAGGCTTTAGCGTTGGGAACGCTTGCCTTTATTGCGGACTCTAAGGCTGGAACTGCAGTAATGACAATTATACACTTCCCTTGAGCCAGTGCTCTTTCTCTCACTACAGCAGTCTCTACTGCTGTTAGGATTTTTTCTGTTGATGCAAAGCACATCTCAGCATTTGTGTACAAATGTGATTTGTATGCTATTGATACTGTTTAACCTTCATTATATGTTAAGTAGGTGTACTCTGATTGACCCGCAACTATACAGATCACCAGGCTGCGTATGTTTACGCGTATCTGTAAGTGTTTGAATGCTATCATATCAGCTTGTAGAGGACAAAGGATATGTGTGTGTTCGTTTGTCCATTGTCTAACTGAAAAGTCAGGTTTTATTAAATCGTAGAAAGGTTTTATCCTTTCTGTGTAATCAAAAATGTATGTTCTGCCAAAGTTCAGGAATCCCAGTATTGATTGTAAGTTTTTTAAAGATTTTGGAGGTTGGAACAGCGCACACTTTTCTAAAAAGTTAACTGCTAGGCTTTTCCCTTCACTTGAAAGCTCACATCCCAGAAAAAGGACATTGAGGTGGGCTATCTTTGATTTTTTAAAGTTGAATTTGTAACCCTCAGAGGCAAATCCCAAAACTATGGTATTTACATATTCAAGTGTTCCTCCAGGTCATCGTGGTTAGCTAAATATCATCCACATAATACAATGCCTCTTCATCCAAATTTAGAAGTAATTCAGTTACTCTGGCTGAAATTACCCCCAGGCTGTTCTTATACCCCTGGAGGAGTCTACAAAATTGTCGCTGGGAGCCTAACGTGGAGAATGTGGTTAAATACCGCTTTCAGGTGCTATATTTTGGCAAAAGAATCCATTTGAGATATCTAGTGTTGTTTTGTATTTTTTCCGCACAATGTTATTCATTAATGCGGCACTGTGTTCATTTTGAACTGCAAATGTCTTAGTGCAAGTGTTTAATGTCTGTAATCCAAAACTAAACAATATGAATTGTCCGGTTTTGATATGGGAAATAAAGGGTTATTCATTTAAGAGGTGCAAGTTTCAATCATCCCTTGGTACTCAAGTTGATCTAATATCACCCTAACCTGTTTTTTAGCTTCTTGCTTTATTGGATATTGCCTCTGTCCAGTCAGAGTATTTTTTAATGGAATAATGTGGTGGGTTGATTCCTCATTCCATCCAACATGGTTTTTGTATAATGCCAGAGCTAGGGCTATCGCCCACTCCCGTGCATATGTATATTCGAGATATTTGGGAACAGGGTTGGAAAATGCTGGTAGAATTACTGTTTCTCCCCTAGGGCAGTCCATGACGAATGCTGGCGGCCCGTCTTGTTGAGCCAAATATCAGGTTCTCCCAAAAGAGACGTCTAACTTTCCTAGGCCTATCCCCCTCCATTTGGAGTCGTATTTCATATAACTTATGTGGGACACTTCTTCAAGTATCAGGTGTTTCCACCGTGATTTAATCATTCAAGTCCACTATCAACTGAAACTCCATCATGTTCTGTGGAGCTATTGTTACTTCTGCCGCACTGTCGAGCATCGTCAGAGCCCATTCCCCATTCAGCAGTCGAGTCCTCAGAATTCTGGGCATATCTGATTTTTAGACCTGCAACCTTCTTCTTTTTGAACTGTGTCTTTTGTTTTGGCTTGTCTTCTTTTTTGGAAGTATATTCTTGAGCGTGTTGCTTGTCTCTGGACGTTGTACTCTTTTCTTGTCTGTCTGACCACCCTTCCCTCTCAGAGTTTTTTGTTGAAGCCTGAAAGGAATGAGAGGAACGTGTATCAGAATCCTGATACTGGTCAGGTTTCCTACTATTGCCCCTATTTCTAAGGGTATACCTCCTTTCAAAGGGCTCCTGTGTAGGAGATCTGTTTCTGGATTGAGATCTGTTTTCCTAAACTTTTTGTTTTATGTTATTTCCCACTTCTTTTTTGATGAAGCACGTGTCTGCTTGAAGACATCCTTTACGGGACTACCAACCAGTTGTGGTTTTAATCCCTTTCCACACAAACTTTCCCTGCCTAATTCTGCATATACAGTTTCGATTATTTTAGGTAGTTTGTGCTCCTGTTATAAAGGACTGAACTCCCTCTTGCATTGGCAGATAGCCACCAATGCTGCTTCTCCTTTAATATTCGCTAATATTATTGCTGATACCTGGGCATAATTACCTAGAAATTTCATCCCTAGTTCAGAGCAGGCTCTGCTCCGTACTCAATTTGTGTTTGTCTTAACACGTCTGGTATTACTGCTAAAGACGGGATACCATGAGTTCTAGTATATAAAGCAGCGCAATCTGTACCCCAAGAAGTACAATCCTCTATATGTGGTGTTATCCCCAGAGGCAAGCAGATTGTCAACATTCTGTGTTTTTCATAAGGGCTAGTATTCAGAAATACTGCTTCTAGTTGTGTTTTTTTCTGAGCTACTCAAAATGACATTATTTCACGTTTTGCAGACACTTTACCCATTACTGCGTGTAACGTTTGTGGTGTTATTTTAGTTGCTGTATTTTGAAATGGGGTTGTATTTGTTGTAACCCTTGCCAGCTGGACTGTGAGTGTCCTCATGACAAACTGTGTCAAGTTCCTTTAAATTTTTAATTATTCTTTGTAAAGTATAAGTAAGTCTCCTCCTGGAATTGTTTCAATGTCTGGATGGGGTGTCTAGGTCGCTACATTGGCCATGTCGCTCCTTCTCTTCCAAGTGGATTGTGTCTTGGTCTATTTCTTGAATGGGGGAGGGTGCCTTTAAACCAGTATAAGTGTTCCTGGTACAAGAGCGGTACATCAATGTCCTCATATGGACAGTAGCTCGCTGGTGCTTCATCTTCTGTATAGTGATGAAATGTTTTTGTTCTTTCATTTCCTGCTGGGAATGTAACCCACAAATAAAATACCTCTGTTCTTTATGTTTTGTGTTCCTCAATCATGAAAGCTACTATGCCACCCCTAGGTGTTAGACAAGTCACAAGCAGTTTCAGGGTGACCACATTTTTAACATTTGCCACAATATGTATTACGTTTGCATCTTCCTCGTCTTTGAAGAGGGGTTAGTGGATGCTCTAGTCCTGGTTAGTCATTGTGTTTAGAACAGGTAATAACTTTTAAAGGGAAATAAGACAATTTAGGAACACTGTGTCCTTCAAGCTTGATTAACCAACAGCCAATAAATAGAATTTTCCGCCTACCAACCAACTTCGGGCACCATGTTGTGTAGCTCCTATATAAGTTATACAGGATCTGCGTGTTTGGACAGCATACACTGTAGGATTGGTGACAGACTGGCTCTGAACACCCCCACCGGGTATGTTGGCCTTTTGTACCAACTAGTTCACAGTGCCACTATAACCTCCTCTTACCAAGGAGAGAATAGTTCTTGGCAACCATCAAATATGACAAACATGTTCCCTCAGGACCAAGGAAAAAATATACTACTTCTTGCTCAGCCACTCGTTCTTACTTAGTTTCTCTCAGAGAGATACACAGATAAACAGGCTGCGTTTTCAAAAAGTATTGTTTGAACAGTTGTTATTCTGGTGTAGAATAGATGAGGTGCAACAAACGTTAGACAGTATAAGATATAAATGATTAGCAGTACTTTAAAGGTAAATGGATGGTATAGCTCTACCATCTTACAATAATCATGAATACATACAAGTATATAAAACATATGATAAAAAAGTGTACTCCTACGATGCTTCCCTAACTAGATGTACCGACATTTACCTAGCATGTGTATAGGTGTTAAGCCAAGAATCACTCTAGGATTTAGTCAACCCCATTTCCTGAAATGAGAGACTGTGGGACCCCTTCTTGGTCTCAAGTTGGACACCCTGCAAGGGATGTTAGACCACTGCGATCTAGAGTGCCTGCATGCAAGAACCTCAGCACCTCTGGTCAGTGTGTTGGCCGGGAAGTCTTGGTCTCCTCTCCCTATCTTAGCAAGATGTGATGTATATATACCCATAGGTCTCTCCCGGGGTCCTACCTCACTGTATTACTGTGTCGGCATAAGGATGACGTTGGGCATGTACTTTATACATAGATATTATAAACAAGATGGTAGTCCAACTGTTCTTCCAAGAATCCTCATGCATAAGTATGGGATTTCTTACTAGGGAAAACCTGCGATCTGAATGCAGTGTCGTATTTAGGTAAATGTCAGTCCCTGTAAACTGTTATAAGTGTAATGTAGGGACGAATACAGGTGAAGGATAATGAAGTTACCACGGCCTAAATTATGGTACCTATATGGAAAATAACATAGGTACCTGTAGAGCGAGTTTCTTCTGTTGTTATTACATGTCTAACTGACAGAAGCTTAGATTGTAAGCTCCATTTACAGAGAGCCTTGCAAAATAAATTTTTTATAAATTCTAATTTGTACTCGTATAAAAGAAAAACACATTCAGAAATAAGAATATGCATAATTTTTGCACTGGTAACAAAAAAAATAGGTCAACTGCTTAGCACTGTATTGCTATATTAGTGTGATTATCAGTTTCAGCTAATTACTGACCCTAAAACTTGATGGAGCACGATTTTTGCTAATAAAATCTGCTTGGGAAATATGCCCATGTGTGTGTTTTAATACATTACTAACATGTGTGAAAAGCAAAGTTACAAAAACGTGAATATTTGAAAGGTACTACCGAAAATGTGCAGGGCTGCACGCATTTTTAAGAGTCAGAATAACATGTAGAATGGATGATTTCCTTATAGGGTTATGAATAATAATAGAATGAGAAGAAACTATTAATTTGTATGTCTAATATTAATGTTCTTATGTTTCCTGAACTGCAGGAATATTGAAGCACATAAGCGAAAAAGCTCTTTTATTGTTTGTGAAAGTAGTATAGGCCTAGAAATGTAGAAAATGATTCCTTGCTAAAACGTGTAGGCCTAAGCAAATGTATTGGTTAGGGGATGTGTTTCCGTGCTCCTTTGTTTCTCTTCACGTCGTTTCCTGATGTCCTTATAAAGAATAACATTTACATCCTTAGAGAGCGGAGAATAGTACGACTCTTTCCTGTCTAGGCGAGGATCTAGAAGGAAACTGTTGCTATGTAGATACAAAATATATAATTGTAGTTTTCTTCTTCCTCTCTAGGAAGTTGTACAATTTTAGACTAATACTGTTTAGTGAAATTTGTAAAGTCATCATCAGGAGATGTTTTGCCTCCCTTAGTTCTGACCAATGAGAGTGACTTGTAGGGTTTAGGAGAGTTTCTTACTTAGTGTAACAAAGTTGCGAAGTCAGTATAAAGACGCTGGTGGGAAAACGATAATCGGCTTGTTTACATTGTGGTGACCTGCCCTGTTCTGTGGTATGCTGTATTCTGTGCTGTGCTGATTCTTGATCTGGCTGGCAAACCTGTCCGCGGAGAACTCTTTCCCTAGAGACTTTGCACATCATCATCGGCTGGTGACGCTGCCTAAACTATTCTCCTTTGGCCGTGGAGATAGTTTCTTGACTAATTGCACGCTGTGCATTAGTTTGCTCAAATTTACCGAGAGGTAACTGAACTGTGATTACCCTGATGTTTCTTGTTTCTCTCTTCTCTCTTTCCCTTATTTCTCACCTGAGTTTGATGATTTCTGAGTTCCTCTACTTGTGATAACTGTGATATTTTGCCGGTGATACTATGAGCAACGTTTTCTTATGATTTGTATTTGTGTATGACCATTTATATTTTCTGAAATAATACCAAAAAGATACTTAGAAAGAATAGTGCCTGTCGTTTTTTCTTGAATCATTACTTATTTTTAGGATAACATTTGTCATATTATTGATGTATTTGTGGTGCATCTGATTGTATAGCTGTTTCTTCATTACAAGTCCTCATGAAGGAATAGTTCTCTGATTTCTCTAGGTAGTCACTTTAGCAGACAATTTGTGTTTATGTAGTTTGTTTTGTTTGTTTAAAAGACCTTAAAGACATTGACGCTGATTTTGCAAAGGGAGGGTGAGTGGAAGGCGCGATACTGACGTAACAGAGAGCCGCACTGGTTTTGGACCGTTGTAGAGCAGCACCACAGAGGGGCCGCGCTGTTACTGGTTAGTTAGTGTGAGTTGCACTGCTATTGGACAGCGAACATAACTTTGATTGGAAGTTGAAAACCTAACACAGAAGAGAGTCTTGTTACGATTTTATGTAGATTAAAATCATTAATAACATTTTACTTACAGTAAGCAGAGAAAATGAAGATAATGAAGTTCTTAAAGACATTGTTTAGCAGAGATCAACCACTTTCAACTAGAGAAGGGATTCCAATAGCTCCTGAAGATACTCCAGCAGCATTTATGGCGTTAGAAAGGGGTTATCATATGTGTACTTGGTTAGAGAACTGGGTGAAATATACAGAGGATGAGGGTTAATTAGCTTTTCCTAAAAACTGTACTTTCAATACAAGGATTTTGGAAAACCTGAGGTTTCGAATGAATGGTTTAATTCCAAATCCAAGACCAATGTAGTATGAGGGTTTAGAAGAATCGGAGTATGAAGCATACAAGAGAGAAAGAGACAAGCATCAGAATAGGTATAAGAATACAGCGAGCAGATACTCCGAAGCAAAGTGGGGTGCTCGCAAGAAAATGTGGAGTAGAAGTACTGTTATAGAAACAAATGGGATATTCCCTGTTAGAGAAGTTGATGAAACTGAAAGGGAAAGTCCAAAGAGAAAAACAATAATACTGAAACCCAGGATAAGAATGTGAATGTGAGTTCTAATAGATTCTGATAATATTGATGATGATTTCTTAAATGAATTGCTAATGAACAGACTGCCACCCCCATAGGAGGAGGAACAGATTAGTTTAAGTACAGATGATTCACATACCTCAAATGTTATTGCTAGTGCTCCTTTGATTCAAATTGAAGAACAACCGCAGAATAGAGTGACAAATGGAGTGGGACCAGATCAGATTGAGAACAGGCAAAGGACAATTGTTAGGATGGAAGCAGCAAGAAACCCAGAAGTGTTGTCAGTGCCAGTGACGATTGGTCCAGTAGTTCCATTATATAGTGATGGACAGAGTGTTATGGGAGTACATGCTTTGGCAGTCCCAGAAGTGACTAGTACTAATGAAAGAAGTAGTGGAAGTAACAATGCAAACGTGAGTATAGTTTAGAGACAAGAAGAACAATTGATTGATGTTTCAGGGAGAAATGAGACACCAGAAAGGGTAGTATATAAGGAACCTAGGAGACTAAAACAGATTGAAGAGAGATTAAACACACAAACATCTGTTAAACCTAAAAATGAGTCAGGTGAGGATGTACAAAGATCAATGGGTGCATTGCCAGAAGAATTAAATCAATGGATTCGAGATATAGGTCCTGGTTGTAGTGTTCAGAGTAAAGATGATTGTGTTGATGTGACTAAATTAAAAGGAGTACTAGAAGAAATTATTATAGGTACAATTTGTCCAGAAAGATTGAACGAATTCCAGGATGATGGGTTGTTGTTTCTATGTAAAACTATTACCCGAAGAGCGAGAAATTTATATGAGACATTTGTTGAAACAGCCCAAGAGTATGGAGTGGACATTGGGAAGTCAAAGGCATTAAAAAAGATGTATAGATTTGATTTTACAGACAGAGATATGGAGAATTTGAATGTTTCAGGGAAACAATGACAAATTAAGGAGCTGATTAACACATTAAAGCATTGGGCTGAATTGGACCAGTGGAAAGGAAGATGGGCTAAAAAGAAAAAAGATGAAAATACGAAAGTAAATATAACTTCTCCTTTGAGAGAGCCAGAGAAAAAGACAGAAACGGATGGTGCTGTTGGGGCTTATCCAATGAGAGAAGTAACTGGAGGTTATTATGTTCACATTCCATGGGATATTTTGTGTATCCCATAGTGGTGTAGAGAACATCACTGAAAAGGATATGGGATATTTTGTGTATCGTTTTGTTTATGGTTTGAGACCAGAAATAAGTGCTATGATGAACAACATTTAATAAGTTGGCAGAGTAAATCAGTTGATGAGATTCTTCATTATGCGTAATATTGTGGAGATGACATAGAGATGAGACATAAGAAATTAAAAGGAGAAATTGATGTTAGCACAATGAGAGCAGCCAAGAAAGTAGGATATTTGAGTGGAGATGTGACTGATGATGGTCAGATTACAACTAGTATGAAAGGTTTAGTTTCAAATGACAATACAGTGACAGAAATGGTTCTGATGGGTCAAGGAAGAGATAGAGGTAATTTTGTGAACACAGAGGACTTGAAACAGAAATATACTTGTTTTAATTGTGGCACTTTTGGACATTGGCGTTGCGAATGTAAGATGGTGTTGAATAATAATGGGAACTCAGGTTCATTTGATCAAGGACAAGAGCAGATGGAGAGCCAAAATCAGAATTATCAGGTACAGATTAATCAGGTGCAGAATCAGAATCAACAAGGGTGGGTGACAAATAGGGGACACAATTTGCAAATTCCACAAGCTCCAATGCCTAATGATAAAGTGAATGGTCAAATGCAAGGACAAAATGTAAATACTAGTTTGCGTACAAATGCTCAAACAAATTCAAATGTGCAGGTTGTTTCACAGTATGTTTTGCAAAAAGATGGGAGTGATTCGGATCCTCATAATGACGGTGCCTGAGGAGGGAGGATGAGTGCATTCTTGGCACATTTCTAGTGGTAGATTAGTCGGCTCCATATGTGGATGGCGAGGATGATGGTAATCCAATTACTTACCTCGTAGATACTGGTGCTACCCATTCCTTAGTGAGAACTGTGGAAATTCCATACCTACCCCTCTCTGGAGAAAATATCCAAGTTGTCAGATTATCAAACAAACTCATTAGAGCACCTATAACTAAGCCAATGAAAGTTCAAATTGGGAATTTCAGAGAATTACACAAATTTGTTGTGTGTGATTCAAGTCCTGTTAATTTACTAGGTAGGGATATGTTGTGTAAAATGAATTGTTCCATTTACTGTACACAAGATGGAATAGCATTTCACACAAAACACGAAGATGTAGTCTTCAAAATGTTGAATTAAGGGACAGAAGTGAATGAGTTGTACCCATTGCTTACAGGGAATTGTTTGCCTGTTGAGTTGAGAAAAACGGTGTTGTCTGATGTTTGGGATTTTTTTAGGAAAGATATTGGGCTGATGAAAGGAGTTGCTCATATTACAGTCAAACCTAATGCAGAGTTTCCGAGAACCCCACAATACCAAATGAGTCCTGATATTATTGCAGGAGTGACACCTGTGATAGATACGGTGATTGAACAAGCATTTTTGAAAGAGATACTAGGAAGTCCATGCAATTCACCTATAATGGGAATTTGCAAGCCTAATGGAAAGTACAGGATTGTACAGGACCTGAGAAAGGTTAACCAAATTGTTATAACTTGTTGCCCTATAGTTCCGAATCCAGCAGTGATCCTGTATCAAATTCCATGTGATGTGGAATGGTTTACAGTGATCGATCTGTGACAAGCATTTTTCTCGATACCTTTGCATCCGGATAGCCAATATTTATTTGC
This sequence comes from Lissotriton helveticus, assembly GCF_964261635.1. NCBI lineage: Eukaryota > Metazoa > Chordata > Amphibia > Caudata > Salamandridae > Lissotriton > Lissotriton helveticus. The sequence goes on from NC_136063.1 coordinate 948,112,578, forward strand.
ATTCTGGTTCGGGAACGGTGCCTTGGAATGGTGCTGAGTTCCTCAAAGGTATACAGAGAGCCCCTCAATTTTCAATCAGATATTGAAAAAGTGTTTGGAGTCATTGGTCATGCCCAGAAATTCAGTTCTAGTCCAGTATATTGATGACTTACTTTTAACATCAAGAACTAGAGAAGATTGTGTGACAGATACAATTGCCTTACTGAATCACTTGGCAGTAGGTGGTCATAAAGTATCACCAACAAAATTATAATTTTGTAAGACTGAAGTGCTTTATCTTGGACACATAATTGAAAAAGGAATTCGTAAAATTTCTTAGGATCGAATAAAAGCTATCATGCAAATGAATCCACCAAAAACACAGAAATTGGTTCAAATGTTTTTGAGAATGGTTGGTTACTGCAGACAGTGGATTATGATTTTTTCCCTGATCGCAAACCACTTCAGAGACTAACACATATAGATGTGAGCGATCCAATATATCTTGATGAGGAATGCATGAAGACATTCCTAGAGTTGCAAGACAGTTTATGTCAAGCACCAGCATTAGGGATGTCAGACCTTGAGAAATAATTTGCGTTGTTTTGCAATGAGTGTGAGGGTAGCGCACTCTCAGTTCTAATGCAAACACACGGAACAGCACAAAAAACAGTGGCATATTTTAATGCTACTTTGGATCCTGTCGCTGCAGCATTACCAGGATGTTTGAAAGCAGTTGTTGAGTCAATTGTTAGGGGACATCCATTGAGAATGTTTTTTCCACGCTCAGTTGAGATTCTGTTAACGCGTACTCGAGCGCAACATTTGAGTAGCTGTTTGACAACATATGAGCAAGTGATTCTGTGTGCTGAAAATGTGATAATAACAAGGTGTACTGGCCAAAACCCAGCCACTTTATTGCCAACTCCAGACTGTGAGGAAGTTAATGATGAAGTGGATCATGATTGCCTGGCTGTGACAGAGATGTGCACAAAACCAAGGCCTGGATGCACCAATTTCAATAAGTAGACGATTTAGGTTGAGAAAGTAAGAACGCTTAGCACCTATTGGGGCATAAACTGAGCCAACACAGAAGATTTTCCCTCCAATTTTCAATTTAGCGAAGACGTATCTACCCTCAGGATCAGTCCAAGTTTTGATGACTGAGAAAGGTAGGGATTTGTGCAAAAGAATAGCAACACCACATTTTCTTGGTGGATTCTTGTCGGAGAGAGGCTGCGCAGACAGTCCGCAGTGAATGACCTTTCCCACCCTTTCCCGTTGCAACTTGGAAGATTCCAAAGCATTTAGATGAGTCTCCTGCAAGAGAGCTACATCCGTTCTTTTAGTTTTCAGATAGTAAAGAACTTTTTTACGTTTTATGAAATGTGTAAGGCCGTTAACGTTCCATGAAATTATGCGCAAGGGTCGGGGAGAGGAGGATGTATTCACAGCCATATGAGCGTTGAAAATGAAAAGGTATATTGAATGAATGAAAGAGTTGATATAAAGAATAGAGAGCAAGGTATTAAGATAATGGAAGGAAGAAGCAGATTAACTGTAGGAAACAGGATGAGAAAAGAAAAGAAGTAGTTTTTTGTGGGAGATGGAAGTAAAAGAAGAAGAAAGAAAGTATACAGAGACGATGTGAGGGTAGGGTAGGATAAAAGAAACTAGGGAAAAAGGTGAAGAGGATGGGTTCCAAATCAGAAGTAATAAGAAAATTAAAGAGTTAAAGAATTACCATTTTTCTATAAGATATAAGGGAGTCCAAGAATATAGAAGAACCACTTGTGATTTATATGTAGGAAAAAGCAATAAGAAGAAGAAATAAGAAAGAGAAAATATAAAAAAGAAGAGAAGATGAATGTACTGTACTGTGCAGAATTAACACAGTGTCAATAAAGTTGATCTTTTAGCTGCGAGTCTAGACTTGCGTGCTACTCGCGCCGGGGGAGCCCCATTCGATAGGACTATCAGTGGTAAGGGAGACATTTACGATATAATATGGATCACATTCCAATATATTCTTTTAAAATTTAGAGGTTGAAATGAAGAAAGAAAAGGAAACATGTATCATGGGAATACAGTGTAGGAGAAAGAAAGGTATAAGGCATATGCATGACATATTAAGGTGAACCAGACAAAATAACAAAATTATAGAATATTCACTAGAAAAATGGTTAACTCATCTAACCAGAAACATATCAGAATAACATTATCCTATATATATACAGTGTAGAAAATAAGAAGACAAATCAATAATAAGGTAACTTGCTTGAGTCAAAAGGTAGTCATATATTACTATATCAGTAATCCTATTATCTATAATGACAAATATGAAAATATAATATTTGAATATTACTATGTCAAGGAGCTATCACATCATAAATATTAAAAAATGTACCATAAGTAAATAGCTGAACAAGTGAATATCAAACATTGAAACAATTAATTAACAACAAATTCATTGATTAACTAATTAAAGAAGAGGTATAGAAGTAATTCGAATAAAAAGAACATACAGATAATAATTATAATTTATTACAGGAGAATGAACTGAGAAGATTTAAAGGATTCAATAAGAGAGTAATAGGGAAATTTGAGAATAAAAAGTAGAAACACGAGTAATAAAGAGCAAAGAGGAAAAGAAGTAAGGAAATATAGTGTCATCAAATATACTATATAACATAAGATGGTGAAAGAAAGTGTACATAAAATAACAATAGATGAATGTGAATAGGTCTAACAAGAACAGGTGACAAAGATAGACAAACCCTGAAGGAAAAAAGAGAGAGATGGTAAACTAATTATCATATCACAGAACTAATAATATAGATCATTATAACATCTTTAATATGAACTAATAGAATATTAAATCAGAATTCAAGGTACGCCCTCCTCAGTAGATGAAGGAGATTTAGAAGAGAAAAAACAACTAGGTAATAATTATAATTCATAATAAGAGAAAAGACTGAAAAAATTTAAAAGATTTAGATTAAAAAGTATTAGAGAAAATGAGAAGGGAAAAATTGAAGAAAGATTAATAAATCTTGCTAGAACAATAGAAAAAGACAGACAAACCATGAAAGAAGGAAAAAAGATGTTAAACTAGTTATTATATCGGAGAAGTATTAATATAGAGCTAACATCATAACAACATTAATATGAAGTAATAGAATATTAAAACAGGACTGAACCCTAAACAAGTAAATATTTCTATCTGAGTCTCTCCTTCTGTTTTAAGAACATTCTGAGTTACTCTGGACATCAAAGACCTTTTTTAGTTGATGATGTGAAAAATGAAAAGTGTATCACAGAGAGAGAGAGTCAGTGTAAACCAGTTTTAGGGAGAGAGAAGTTGTCTATGGAGCGTCTAAGCCGTCATCTGATACTCATCTGAGCGTGTACTACGGTAAATTTTAATGGATGAATTTCCAGTCTTTCCTGGATGCAAGAAAACAATCCATTGGTTATAGTTCAGGAAACATCCTTTTCGACTGAAACAGACTTTAAGGGGGAACGAGATTTATCTCTGTCTCTTTCCTTCGTTAGTGTGGCTACTGCTTGAAGGGCCTGCGCTCGATCTCCCAAAGAACATACAGGTCGGTCTAGGCCTTTTACTCTGTTTTGAGAACGATCTAAATTATGTCGGATTACACTAGAAGATGTCGTAGATTTTGAGTGTGCAGGAGAAGAGATAGGATCTGGATTGAATTCTGTACACTCCATATTTTGAGGAGAAATATTGTCTAGAAAATGACAAAGGTCTCCTGGGTCAAAGAAATCTTTGGAGATTCCATCTTTGGTGATCCGGAAACGCGCAGGTTCGAAAAGGCCATACTTAATGTCAAGTAGGCGAAGACGGGGTCTAAGAGACAGAAAAGCCTTGCGACGTTCGTTAGTTTCTTTTGAGAAGTCTGCAGCTATTCTTATTTCGTGACCTTCAAATATGCACGGGCCTTGAGTGCGAGCTGCAGCAATAAGTTGATGGGCCTGTTCATGTCGTAAGAAGCAGGCAATGAGTGGACTTGGCCGACTATTTTTCCCGGTGCTGGGTGGTCCAATACGATGGGCTCTGTGCATCTCCAATGGCTGTTCGAAAGTGAGGCCAGTGATCTTTGGAAGCATTTTTCTCAACTTAAATCGTCTACTTATTGAAATTGGTGCATCCAGCTTTATTATTGGTGGTGACTGGAATTTAGCTCGTGATCCAATTCTGGATAAAACTGGTCCTTTAGACAGATGTAATGCTGCTGACAGAGCATTATTGGGGGATATCACGGTGGACCATGGATTAGTAGATCATTGGCGACTCTGTCATCCTTCAGATCAAGAATATACATTTCTCTCTTCGACTCATGGCTCACAACCTAGGATAGATTATTTTCTTGTCTCCCATCCTGTAGTTACACTTATTTCTGAATCCCATATCTTGGAAGCCGCCATTTCAGATCATTCTCCCGTTCTTATTGCCCTAGAACTTGGTCTAACTTTTACAGGTCGAAAACCATGGCGCATGAATATCCAAAAGTACCGTTCACCTCAGGGCAAATCTCAGTTACGCTCCCATTTGACGGAATATCTAAACAACGATAAATCATCAGTTTCTTCTTCAAGAACTATTTGGGCAGCTGCAAAGGCAACTATCCGTTGTCAATTGATGAGAGACTCAGCTTTGGCCAACAAAGCAGCATCTTTACGCCGTACTGAACTTGATGCTCAAATCATCTCTTTAACTCGTCTATATACCTCCCAAGCCACCGTAAGTAATCGCAAAACTTTGGAATTAGCTAAAATGGAACTCAATAACTTATATACCTCCAAAGCAGAATATGCCCTTCAACGTTTAAAAGGGAGACATTACGAGCACGGCGAGAAAGCAGGCCGATTGCTTGCGGCACAACTTAAACAACGTGAGGCCTCCATGGCCATCCCAGCAATACGTTCTGATTCAGGTGAAATTTTCACTAAACCGCAGGAAATAGCCAATACTTTTGCTTCTTTCTATAAGAAACTTTATACTCCCAAAAATTCAGTAACTGACGACCACATATCCACTTATCTTTAAAATATTGATCTTCCGTGTCTTCCAGATGAGGATAGGCAGCTACTTTGTGGTGATATTACTAGAGAGGAGATTGCTGCAGTCCTTTCCAAGTTGCCTTATCATAAATCTCCAGGTGAAGACGGTTTTCCTGCAGAATACTACAAGTGGTCTGGAGAGGAAACAATTGACGTTCTTCATTCTGCTTTCCATGAAGCTATCCAGTCTTCTTCTCTTGGTCCTATTTCGAATAAGGCATTAATTGCGGTTATTCCCAAACCAGGCAAGAATCCACTAGTCTGCGGTAGCTATCGACCTATCTCCTTAATAAATGGAGATGTCAAGATATTGGCAAGTATCTTAGCGGCAAGGCTTAGAAAAGTCATCCCCTCTCTGGTACATCATTCGCAGGTTGGTTTTGTCCCAGGTCGATCATCCAGAAATCATCTTAGAACATTAGCCCATACCTTATGGTCTGCTAGAGATTTGACGGAGGATGCGGTCGCTCTTTCTCTAGATACGGAGAAAGCGTTCGACCGCATTGATTGGGTTTATTTGTTTGCCACAATGAGGCATTTTGGTTTAGGTGAGAAGTTTATCTCCATGGTTCGCTTACTATATGACAATCCAACAGCTCAGGTTAATTGTGGAGGTTTTCTTTCTGATCCTTTTTCAATTCAAAGAGATACCCGTCAAGGTTGCCCATTGTCTTCCCTCTTATTCCTACTAGCGATGGAACCTCTCGCTTCGCTTATTCGTCACTTGCCCCAGATTCAGGGTATACCGATACCGAGAGGAGTATCCAAATTATACTTATATGCTGATTATATCCTTCTTACGATTAAAGATCTTCCCCGTTCCTTACCAAATTTGCTTGAAATTATTAAACAGTTCTCTGTGATTTCTGGTTATAAAGTGAACTGGGACAAAAGTGAAGCGCTACCACTCTCTCCTTGTACCACAAAGGCTTCTATTGATGGCTATCCTTTTTGCTGGAAATCATCTCAATTAAAATATCTTGGAATTCTGATCAATCGTGGTTTGGAGAGAATGGTTTCAGATAACATCTCTCCTCTTATAGCACAAATGGAAGCTGATTTTGCCAAATGGTCTCTTTTGAGTTTCTCCATGTGGGGAAGAATACAGACGGTGAGAATGGTTACTTTGCCCGGATTTACTTATGTTTTGGGAATGCTCCCAATTATTATACCTTTAGCCACACTTTGTCGCATAGATTATCGCATTCGATCCTTTGTCTGGGGAAATATGCGACCTCGTGTGTCTGCTGCTAAACTAATAGCACGCCGCTCCCATGGTGGTCTAAGTCTACCATCGATAGAGCACTACTCTCTAGCTTTACACCTTTCACAGCTGTCTTACTTGCTCCCAGGTGCAACTGACTCTCCTCAATGGGTTTCAATAGAACGCTCAATACTTGAATGTGAGGATGGTCTTAATTTTTTGCACAATGTTCGTAAACCTAGGACTACTCCTGCACATCCTGTGCTCAATGCCACATATCAAACATGGCAACGTGCGCATCGTCTACTGCGCATTGCCCATCGTTTACATTCTAAAGCTCCCATCTGGAAGATTGAAAGCATTCGAATTAATGGACAAGCACTTTCTTGGCCTGAATGGAGCTCAAGAGGAATCTTAATCTTAGATCAACTTATAGTAGGTGGTGAACTGAAATCTTTTGAGATTCTCTGTGAAGAATTTGATCTTCCTTTACATCAGGCTTCGAGATATTTACAACTTCAACATTCTCTGAAGAGATGTCTTGGCCTCCCCCCTTGGACACTGCAAACTTCGCCGATTTTGACTTTTCTTTGCACTTGGGGCCGACATAAAGGTGTCATGTCAGGTTTATATAGATCTCTGATTAACCATGTATATTCGCAGCCACTTCTTGCTACTCTCCGTGATAAATGGCAGGAATGGCTTCATATCACCATAGATGAAGATACCTGGCCAGACATATTGGAAGCCCTGGATAACGGCACTTGTGAAGCACGAATGAAGTTCTGTGTTTTTAAAACTTTACATGATTGGCATTGGACTCCCTTAAAGTTGCAACGAGCTGGATGCTCATCGCATTCTCAGTGTTGGAGATGCTCTGAAGCTAATTGTGACCTCCTGCATATAATTTTTGAATGTCCTTTTATAAAACAATGTTGGCAGCAAATAGGATCTACACTACTAGAAATTATTCCACTTTCACTCCCTTTCACACCTGCCACTATTTTGCTACATGACTTTAGAAGTTTTCCTTCTATTTCACGACCTCAAAGTCGACTCTTACACACTGCACTTACTACTGCTAAACTTTGTGTTTTAAGGCTGTGGCAATCACCCAGCCCTCCCTCCAAAGAGGACTGGATGGTTGCGATGATACAGACAGCATCCTATGAAAAGGTAATTTATAGGATACAAGACCAAGAACAAATATTCCAGCAGGTGTGGACCCCCTTTCTTTGCGATTCCTGAAATTCGAATTCTCTTTTCTTTCCCTCCCTATATATAGCTTTTTCCCTTCTCCTGTTTCCCCTTTCCCTCCTTTTTTCCTCTTCCTTAATATATTACAGGTGTATATAATTTGTCACATACTGATTTATATTTATTATATTGTTTTGTAACCTATGAAATTGCCTATCTTTGAACTCCAATAAAAAATTATGACACAAAAAAAAACCAAGGCCTGATATCAAGGATACACAGCTTCCTGAATCTGATGTTGTTCTGTTTGTGGATGGCTCATGTTTGAGATATTCAGGGGGTTGCTTGAAAGCTGTCTATGCAATATGCACAGTAGCAAATGTGATTGAAGTATCTTGGTTGAAAGGAGTGAGTGGCTGAATTCAAAGTGCTCACCCGAGCTTGTATCTTGTCAAGACAAATGAGGGTTACAATCTTTACGGATAGTCAATACGGCTTTGGTGTTGTACATGACTTTGGGCAATTGTGGTCCCAACGTGGATTTCTTACCTCTTCAGGTGCACTGATCAGAAATGGAGAGAGAGTAAAAGATCTACTAATGGCATTACAGTAGCCCGCACAAATTGGGGTGGTGAAGTGTAGTGCACAAAGATCTGATTGTAAGTACATTACACCGGGAAACAGATATGCAGACGAAATTGCTAAATTATGTGCTTTATATGCATATTCTATTAATGTGGAACCATCAGTTAATGAGCAAACTGAACCAACAGAATTCAAACTATTCACATCTGTTGAGCCTTGGGAGGAACTGAGAGACTTACAAGAAGAGGAAAGTGACTCTGAAAAAGAAGAGTGGATTAAATTGGGGTGCACTCGCAGGTCAGATGTTGAGGCTTGGGGTACACTGATGGGAATTTAGTAATGCCAGACAGCCTTCTTTCTCAGATGGCTAGAGTCCATTATGGACCAACACATATTGGGAGAGATGCAATGATTAGATTATTTAAACAGACATGGTTTAATCCCAAATTCAGAGCGGTTGCAGAAAGTCTCTGTCAGAGATGTTCAATTTGTCAGCAACAAAACCCAGGTAGAAAGACAGTGGTTAGCATGGGACGAATTGGAAAAGCAGCTGGTCCATTTACCAGAATGCAGGTTGACTTCAGTGAGATGCCCCTTGCAATAGATTAAATATGTTCTTGTGGTTGTTTTCTCGTTGGGTTGAAGCATATCCAACAAGATGTAATTACAGCTAACAGTTGCTAAATTGCTTCTTTGGGATATTATTCCTAGATTTGGTTTTCCAGTCTTGCAGGAGTCAGATAGAGGGACACATTTTAATAATGGAATAATTTGGATGATTTGTGCAGCATTATATATTGAGCAAATACTGCACTGAGCTTAAAGACATGGAGCTTTGTGTGTAGTTGAGCAAGTCAATGGCACAATAAAATCAAGACTGGCTAAAGTTTGTGCTTGCAAAACACTGAAATGGCCTGATTCACTGACATTAGTGTTAATGAGCCTAAGAAATATGCCAAACAAAAAAACTCAATTGTCTCCTCACAAAATCATTATGAGATAGCCAACAGTTCCAGTGAATCAACTAATGAACGTTACAGATGACTTGGTACTGGATTCTTGTAAAGGTTTGGCTGATGTGGTGTGTTCTGTGTCTCACCAGGTTGGAGAAATTGCGACGACAGCGCAACAAGAACAAGGTCACAATTTAAGTCCTGGAGACTCGGTTGTGGTGAAGCAGCATGCCAGAAGTCCTGTCTAAGACCTCACTAGCATGGCCCATATCAGATCATACTGGTGACTATGACAGCTGTCAAGTGTGGTGGTCTGCCAATTGTATTCATGCAAGTCACACGAGAAAAGTCCCCAGTCCTCTTGAAAATGAAGAAACTGCTGGAGAAGAGAGACATGACCAAAGAAATATTCCAGAGCAGGTTGAAGTTGGAGTAGAGCGGGCACAAGTTACTGGGACTAATAAAGATAACACTGTTGCTATTATTGGTGAGAACAGAGTGATTCCTTTAGCTCCTGCAGTTGTCAAAGACAAAAGAAAGAGGAACTCATCTGAAGAAAGCTCAGAAACGATAGTTAAAAATTAAAATGGAAAAAGGGCAAAGAAGGGAGACAAGTGGCCAAAAGGAGTGAAAAAGCTGAAATACACTGTTAATAGTAAAGTTTGTGAAACAATACTTGAATTATCAAGTCAATCAGAGCAAAGTGAAGCAGAAGAGAATTGAGTGCAGAGAACAAAAGGAGTAAAAGTAGCAAACAAGAAATACTCAGCATCAGAATGGACGTATGTGGTTGTAGGTGCAAATTAAAGTACTTCAAAAAATGATTGGGAAAAAGAATTTTTAAAATAAAATAAAAATGTGAAGAAGGACAACTCTTTTAAGCTGCTGTAAGTGAACTGCTAACATGAAGAGGGTGTTCAAAAAGAGAGAGGAGGTTTATGTAATACATTTCCAGAATAAGTTTCCGAAGCTGCGGATTTGAAGAAGAGCTCATGGCTCAAGTATTTGGTGTGGAGTGCACAAACTAAAACTAGCCCAGTGAAATTACAAATTATTTTTGATTAATTTTTTTAGTTAGCATTTTTGCCTATTTTTTCCTCTTTTTAATGTTTGAAGATGATTAGAACTGAGACAGGAAGCCAGAATCAGGGAATGTGTAGTGAAAAATGCTTTAATGTTTTTGTTTTCTGTGTTTTATTAACAATGTCTGTATAGTTGGTTTTAACATTTGTGTTACCACGCTTTATGGGTATTAATGTAGTAAATACTACTACTAATAATGAGCAAGTGACATTGGACACTACAAGTGATCTTAAACAAGATTCAGAGACTAATATGAAAGAAATAACTGGTAGTGCTTTACATTTGGATAAGTCTATTAGTGACTTTTTGTTAAATGTCTTTACAAAATTGCTTTATGAGTATGTGGATACAATGGATGTGAGAGACTGTTATGTGTGCATGCAGTTACCTACATCTGTGTCTGTTGGTGGAACATACCATCACTTATCACTTATATATGGTATATTGTGTAGTGTACTTACCAGCCTATTTTATGCAAAAGGGGTATTTCAATATTACTATTCAAATTATGACTTAGAGGCAAATGTATGAAACTATTTTGCATTCGCAAACGCTGCGAATCGCAAAAAAGCAGCGAATGTGAAATAGAGAAGCGTAATGTAACACACATTTTCGCATCACAAATTAAGAAAACACACTTGATTGCGATTTCTTAATTTGTGAGGCCCGAAATCTGCGAATATCCTTGCGAATTTGCAGTCTGCGAGACGCAGGCTGCGAAAATTGCAGATTGAGAAATTGCAATTTAAAAAGTTGCTAAGGAATATATGAAAAAATTGCAATTTGCGAATTATAAAAAATCGCAAATTTGCACTGCAAAATTACCACCAAGTGAATGCAGGTGTAACCAGGTTCAAGCTATATAAACAATCCCACAATGCAGCAGGGACTTCCACAATGGCAGTGCTATATGTGATAGCCAAGAGGCTGAGAATTTGGCCGGCCGCAGCACAGAGGAGGATGCAACAGGAACGGATCTTCAGAGTTCGCATCACTCTGTTCCAGCAGACTGAGGAGGAGATCCATGAGAAGTACAGTCTGGACACAAAGACCATTTTAGACCTGAGAGAGGAGCTGAAACCCTATCTGGAACACCCAACACGCAGGACCCAAACCATTCCCACCCATGTGCAGGTACTGTGCTCACTGCCCCTACTGGCATCAGAGAGTTTTCAAGGGATGATAGCAGTGGCAGTGGGGTCTCACAGAGTTGCCTGTCGCACTTCTTCCATGCATTCGTAGATGCAATGCTACAGCAGCTACATCACATACAATTCCCCAGCACACAACAGGCATTACAGCAAACAAAACTGGACTTTTACCAGATTGTACGATCCCCCCAAGTAATTGGCTGCACCGATGGGACCCATGTGGCCCTCACACCCGCATCAACCAATGAATATGTATTCAGAAACCGTAAATCATACCATTCCCTGAACATACAGGTCATGTGCAATGCCAAACATATCATCAATGACATTGTAGCCAAATACCCAGGCAGTACTCACGACTCCATCTTTAGACATAGTGGGATACACAGACGTCTGAATGCTGGTGAGTTTGGCGAGGGCTACCTGCTAGGTAAATGCATGGCACACATCCCTACATACAGTACATCTTCGGGGGGGACATTGTCTCACCTCTTGCTTTAATCCCTGCAGGTGACAGTGCATATGCAGTGCGGAACTTCATCCTGACCCCGTATCTATATCCAGCCTATGCAAGGGAGAGGAGATACAACTGTGCACACAAATCTACACGCTGTGTAATAGAGCGGATGTTTGGGATCCTGAAGAGCCATTTGCACTGCCTGCATAAGAGCGGAGGAGCACTCCAATACAGCCCTGACACCTGCTGCAAGATTGTAGCTACATGTGCAATGCTCCACAACATAGCAATGAGAAAAGGCATCCCAATAGAACTGAGTGATACAGATACATCGGACGATGATGGCCCAGGTATCCCTGGCAGACCAGCAGTTGGAGTTGTGGCAGCTGCCGGATGGCAGATATGGGATGAGATCATACAGAACTACTTCTAGGTGATGGGGCAGCTGCCGGATGGCAGATATGGGCTGAGATCATACAGAACTACTTCTAGGTGAGTAATGATTACATGAGGCAACATTAATTTTGTAGCAGATCTGTGTTTATTCACACCTTTATCTGCAGGATGAAAGTTTGTCACACAGTCTGGCCAACACAATGTATGTCTCTGTCCGTAGCACATGTTAGGTCCACAGTGCAGGTAGTCAGGCAAGTCTTGTGTCTTGTAGGAATGGGTTGCCTCACCCATTTGCGTGACTCATTGTTCCAAATTCAACTCCTTCTTGGACGGACTGCTGCAGTCTATTCTGGGGGCTGATTGCCCTCCCTTGGGTCCACAGGTGCTGTACCCTTTCTCCCACTGTACCTTCTTGGATCTGGCACTGGTGGGGCGATACTGCTCCTACTGGATGTCTCCTCACTCTACCCTGTGGCCATAAGTGCTGTGCCACCTGCTTTTTCGGTCTGCAGTTGTTCGACGACAGTGGTGACCTGCGCCCGGCCTCTTGCAAAGTCGTGGCAGCAGTGGGACATCTCCACTTGCATGCTGACGCTGCGATGTGTCAGCTGGCTAGTGGCAGTGCACAGGCAGTTCACCACCTTGGTGTAGCTGTGCAGACTGAGGTTTGAGCATTGGCTAGCCCTGTGCCTGGCTGCCTGGTGCTTGTTTAATGTTGCACAGAGTTCACGGATGGCACCTGCCATGCCCATCATGCCCTCCCCAATGTAGCGCAGGCTTTTGTTCATTCTGCATAGCTGACGGTTCATGGACCTCATGGATTTGTGTTGCAGGCACTGAATCTGCAGAATTCTGCCCTCCAGTCCTGCAAACAATGTTGCATCTTTGTCAGTGGCACAGCTGTTCCTGGCCCTTGACCTGAATCTGACTGCTCTTGACTCCCGATGTTGGGGTGTGTGCTGCTCACGCACCTGTGTGACAGGCTGCCCTGGCTCTACCTCTCCATCCTCTTCCCCTGTGGACTGTGGTTCATCTTCTAGTGGTGGAAGTGGTGGCACAATGGTGCGGTATCTACGTGGGACAGGTGTTGGCTCTTTGTCTGAGTCAGAGTCCCAATGCCCTGCCTGGTCATCCAAATGTTCGGACTCCTTGCAGCCTGCGCTGTCTTCCTGTGTCCTGGCTTGTGCTGCGGATGGAAAGTGGAATATGTGATTTTGTGACCTTGTCTGCATTTCTCTCTCAATAAAGTTTTCTGCATTTGTATTGGCTAACTGCTATCTCTCACTTTTCCCCTGTACATGAATTCACATACAGCGTTAACATTGCTATGTCTCATTGCCCCACTGTTATGCATCTGACTATGTCTCCCATGATGCATTGCTGTGTGTAATGGAAAAAGTGGACCGGAGTGACGTGTAGTTTGTGTTTGGTGCATTTCTGACTGTGTGAATGGGATGGTGATGTGTATGGCTGCATTAGGCTTGCATCTTACCTTGGCTGGTGGATGCAGGGTCAGAGCTGTCTACGTCAGCCACACCACTGACGCTCTCGGGCAGGAGGGTTGACTCCACCAACTCCTCAAGGGGTGTTGAGTCGGTGGCAGTAGATGTTCCACCTAGGCCTGGATGGCAAATTCCGTTCCGCTCGCGAAATTTGCGGAATATGGGTAATTTTGTGTTCCGTGGAGAACGTGAAATTGCCCAAAATTCTGCATCCCGCGAGTTCCCAAAATGTTTTGCTTGTTCATGTTCTCAAACGCGTGTTCACAAGATATTTACCCCCGAGCACGCAAACAGCGATTGCGAACAGTAAAAAAGCATCGTGAACAATCAATTCCGCATGTTCGCAGAGATTTGCATAACGCGATTACGCAAATTCCACCCACCCCTAGTTCCACCCCCAGTCTTGTTGGCCTTTGCCAGCCTGGCTGCCACCTTCTCCTTCGACCTTTGGCGCATGCCATACCAGCGCTTCCTTAACTCCTCCACCGTGTGCTGGGTCACATCAACTGCATTAACCTTTTCCTGAATGTCCAGCCAGAGCCTCCTCTTCCTAGACTCAGGTACCCGGAGTGCCTTCTTGCCAAATAAGAGTTCATGGCTGCACACCATCTCCTCAATAAGCACCTTTTGCTCCCTTTCACTGCATTTCTGTTTTCTTTTTCTTCCTACACCCTCCTTGTCCTTCTGTTATTCCTGCGACTCCATTGTAGCAGTTTTACTGGTGTGCTCACTCCTCTGCCTCAGGCAATCAGGTGCAGCATATCACTCCCACTTTCTAGTTGTGATGTCATCAAGCTGCACCTGAATTGCAGATTCCCTATTTTTGCGATTTCTTATTTGCGAAATTCGCAACTAAGGAATCGCAAAAATGGGATTCTCAGAATATTCTGCAATTTTTAAGAAATCGCAAACAGTTAGTGAGTTTTTATTTACATCGTGATTAGCGATTTTCAAAATGCGATTAGCTAAAAATCACATTTTGAGAATCGCTAAACGGAGTTTTGATACATATGCCCACAAGTGTTTTCAGAAATTCCTATTAGAAAGAATATGAATATAGCATATAGTGCTAAAGATGCAGAATATGTGCAAGAGTTTTTCCACACTACTAAAACGATGGATACAGTTTATGCACATAGGCATAATTTGACCTGTAGGTTACACAGTGTAGAGATTGATTTCATAAATTCTATAGAAGATAGACGTAGAGAGTTTAAATGTAGGGCTGCTGAACAGAAGAGTAAAGAGCCTCCATGGGCACATAAAGAAGGAAATTATCAGAAGACAGAGACTTACGCTGCAATGGCTCTGGATTGGTCCCATAGGGGAAAGCTTTGCATATTGAAGCAGAAAACAGATTATAATTATCATGTCATTGGTTCCAGTGAATGTGAACACACTTTCTTAATTACTGGTGGTTGGGGATTAAAGGGTGGTACAAATCTTGTTTACCCTGGGTGTATTTTAATTGTGGAAAAATGCCTACTATAGGTTGCCATCACATTGGTATGGATGTTGTTACAGGGGAATTGTCTTTCCCAAAATCTACCATGTGAATGATGAACAAGGAACCAATGAAAAGCAACTAACTCGGAGCAAAATGAGTTTGAGTGCTGCTGAAATAATTGGGGATATATTTGGTGCATTGATACCTTCAGTTGGGGTTAATCTAAATTCACATAAAATTAAAAAATTATCTACAGTGGTTGATCTTTTATCTAAGGATACCGCTGGAGGGTTCTTGATGGTTGATACTGAAATGGTTGCTATGAGGACCATGGTTTTTACAACATAAACTTGCCTTAGATGTATTACTGGCAAAAAAGGCGGAGTCTGTAGTGTGTTAAAGATTCAACAATGTTGTTCTTATATCCCTGATCAGAATAAGGATTTGAAGGTATATATTAGTAATATTACTCATTTGCATGATTATTATTATTATTATTATTTAGCGATTTATAGAGCGCCTGGTGACCCGGAGGCATCCCCGCGCTGTGAAATTATTGGAAACCGGAGGGAGTAAGTGGGGAGGGGTACTATTTGGGGAAAAGGAAAGTTTTCAGTCTTTTACGGAAGAGGGGGTAACAGGGTTCCAGACGCAGGTAGCGGGGGAGTGAGTTCCATCCTGAGGATGCTTTAACCGAGAATCGTCGGCCACCGGTGCGTACCTTCCTGAATCTAGGGACAGTGGCCAAGTGTTCGTTGTCCGAGCGTAGGAGTCTGGAGGCTTTGTAAGGAGTGACCATATCTTTCAGGGCAGCTGGGCCAACACCGTTGATGAGTTTATGGGCAGTGCACAGGGCCTTGAATTCTACCCTCTGTTGCACAGGAAGCCAGTGTAGGACCTTGAGGGCAGGTCTGGCCGATGCTCTGGGGGGAGGCCCATAATGAGCCGCGCCGCCGCATTTTGGATGCGTTGGAGTTTAGCCAAGGTGGATTCAGGAGCCCCTATGTAGATGGCGTTGCTGTAGTCAAGCCGGGCAAGAATAAGACCTTGAACCAGGAGTTTCCTTGATAATGGGGGAAGAAGTGGGAGGATCTTGCGGATGGATCGCATAAGCCCAAAACAGGTTCCTGCTGTTTTGGCTGCCTGGGTCTTCATGGTCAACTCAGGTTCTAGCCAGACTCCCAGTGTCTTGATTTCCCTTTTAGGGGTAGGTACCTCGCCGAGGACGTCTGGCCAGACCGAAAGGGGGATGGTTGTCCCTTTCTTGCCCATGAGCATGATTTCAGTTTTCGCTCCGTTGAGCTTCAGAGAGGACTCGCTCATCCAGTTATAGATGTCCTGGAGGCAGTTCAACAGGATATCTGGGTGGTTGTCGAGATGGGATAATGAGACGACCAATTGCGTGTCGTCCGCATAGCTCACTATTTTTATCCCATAAGGGGCAACGACATCCTCAAGGGGGGACATGTAGATATTAAACAGGGTGGGACTAAACGAAGACCCCTGGGGGACTCCGCTTACGAGTGGCAGAGGGGCAGAGTGTGAGTTGCCGTCCCACACCTGAAATGAGCGGCCTGATAGAAACGAGTCTATCCAAGCAAGCGCAGTACCCGCGATTCCCGCCCTGGCCAGCCGATGGAGAAGGACACGGTGGTCTACCGTATCAAAGGCTGCACTGAGGTCCAGGAGGATGATCTGTAAAAAGTGAAGGCTGATGGTGTATGGGAGAAAATTGGTAAGAGTATTTCTTCCATAGGCAACTGGTTTTCTAATTTTTCTAACAGCTTATTCGGGAGAATACTAACATTGATAATTGCTATTGCTACAAGCATACTAATTATAATACTGCTTTACACGTGTTGCAGGAGTAAGCCTACTGAGGGAAAACGACGAGCAAGAAAAAGGAAAAGAGAAGAAATAGAAATGGAAGATTGAAGGGGAATTTATTACGATGCCTTGAAGGATATCGAGGTATAGCAATCTGAAATGGGTTGGTGTGATGGTTCGGGATACCATCAAATGGGGCATTGATGAAGCATGATTTTTGCTAATAAAAATCTGCTTAGGAAATCTACTCATGTGTGTGTTTTAAAAAATTACTAACATGTTGAAAACCAACGTTACTAAAACATGAAAATTTGGAAGGAACGACCGAAAATGTTCAAGGCTGCACGCATTTTTAAGAGTCAGAATACCATGTAGAATGGAAGATTTCTTTATAGGGTGATAAATAATAATAGAATAAGAAGAAATTATAAATTCCTGTGTCTAATATTAATGTTCTTATGTTTCCTGAACTGCAGGAATATTCAAACACAAACACAAAGAAGCTATTTTATTCTTCGTGAAAGTAGTGTGGGCCTAGAAATGTACAAAATGATTTTGTTTTACTCTCTGCTTTCCTTGCTAAAAATGTGTAGGCCTAAGTAAATGTTTTGGTGAGGGGATGTGCTTCTGTGCTCCTTTGTTTCTCTTCACGTCGTTTCCTGATGTCCTTATAGAGAATAACATTTACATCCTTAAAGAGTTCCTGTATAGGAAATTATCTAGAATGAAACTGTTGCTATGTAGTTATAAAATATATAATTTGAGTTTTCTTCTTCATCTCTAGAATGATATACAATTTTAGACAATGACTGTTCAGGGAAATTTGTTAAGTCATTGTCAGGAGAGGTTTTGCCTCTCCTAGTTCTGACCAATGAGAGTGACTTGTAGGGTTTAAGAGAGTTTCTTACTTAGTGTAACAAAGTTGCGAAGTCAGTATTAAGATGCTAGGGGAAAATGATCACCGGCTTGTTTACATTCTAGTGACCTGTCCTGCATCCGTGGTATGCTGTATGCTGTGCTGATTCCTGATCTGGCTGGCAAATCTGTCTGTGAAGAACTCTTTCCCTAGAGACTCTACACATCATCAGATGGTGATGCTGCCTACACTATTCTCCTACGGCTGTGCAGATAGTTTTCTTGACTAATTGCACACTGTGCAGTAGTTTTCTCTAATTTACAGAGAGGTACCTGAACTATGATTACCCTGATGTTCCTTGTTTCTCTCTTCTCTCTTTCCCTTGTGTCTGACCTGAGTTTGATGATTTCTGAGTTACTCTACTTGTGATAACTGTGATATTTTGCCTGTCATACTATAAGCAAAGTTTTCTTATAATTTGTATTTGTGTATGACCATTCATATTTCTGAAATAATACCAAAAAGGTACCTAGAAAGATTAGTGTCTGTTGTTACAGTTGGCAGAGTACAATTACGCGGAATTCCACAAAGTTGAACAAAAATCTGTAACTTCCGCAACGTAACCAATTAATAAAACAGAGACCTCATGTACTTTTGGTAAATTAAGTATCTCTGTCTTTACTCTTTACATGCTAAAATGCATATAGTCATTTCACAAAATGGAAAATGAAAAATTTAGCAAGCAGTGAGAGAGGTGATGATTTTGGGATCCTCCCTAACCTAGGGAGAGAACCAAGCACATGCCTTGAAAACAAAGAGAACATCTTTCTGAATGATTTGGTGGTGGTCCCATCATCTTAGGACCACCCCGAGCACAGTTATGGGCAAAAATACAATCCCAACCAAAGGCCCTGCAAAGCATTATGGGACAAGATTAGCAGTGGGCAGTGAATTTTATAGTATCCAATATCAAAATATTTTCTACAAAGAGCTGTAGTTCAACTAGTCGTTACTAGGTGTCCCTCACGAGTCAAATGCCAAAAGCATTGAAATTATTACAGCATGGGGGTGTTAATATGAGCAGGTTTCTTTTTGCGAATTCCTGCTCCATTAATCCCCCCTTTGTAGGCTTCCCGGAGCCATCATAAAATACCTACCATACCAAGTGCCACCTTCTTTTATCTAAAACTCAGTTCTCTTTTTATGGCACTTTCGTCTAAATTCTTCATCATATCATAGTACTCTCCTTTCATGTCTTCTAATTCTAGCTCATCTCTTTTTCCCTTTCTTGATCTTCTTTGATTATGTCACTACTTTTCTTCCACTCTTACACTCACAACATGTATATGTTGTTATTATTACTCAGGCTACTGTAGCTACTGAAACAATTGGTATTATTATTTTTCCTAATAAACTACTTCCAAAGGTAGAAAACCATTTGCCTACAGAGGAGGAACTCTTACCAAATTTCCCCCAAACACCGTCAGCCTCCAGTTGGGTCAAATATTCATGTAATTTTGTAATATTCTTGATATATCTCTTGATTCCTTTACTCTTGTCAGGGATATATGTACAGCAGTGCTGAACTTTCAACATGCCACAGACTCCATCCTCTTTTTCCAATAAAATATCCAGGGCAAGTCGATTTTGCAAAACCATTTGTCTGATTGCAACCATTTCTGTGTCAATCATCAGGAACGCACCAGCAGTATCTGTTGATAAATGATCAACCACTATCGACAATTCTCGAATTTTGTGTGAGTTTCGAACAACTCCAACTGTTGTTCACCAAAACTGTCAGTGCACCAAAAATATCACCTACAACTTCTGAGAAACTTGCTCTTCTGTTGCGTGTTATTCCTTGTTTTACTTCATTGGTTAGTTGTTTTGGTCCATGTGACAGACCTTCGAAAAGACAATAGCAAAATAACAACTACCATACCAATGTGCAGGCAACCTATAATAGGCTTTCTTACCACACACATAATAGACGCCTGGAAATACAGGATCAGTTCCACCCTTCAATCCCCAACCTCTTGCAATTTGTAAAGTATACTCCCATTCACTGCTACCAATGAAATAATTGTTATAGTTAATTTGTGTTCTAAGAAAACATATTTTTTCCCTTCTGGTGCCAGTCCAGAGATATTGTAGTGTAGGTTTCGCCCTTCTCATAATTTCCTTCCCTAAAAGCCCACGGTGGTACCCAAGACTCCTGTTTAGCAGCCTTTCTTTGCAAATGTTCCCTTATATCTTCCACCATTTCTATAAATATCTTTTCTTCAACCCGCAAAGTACACATTAGGTTATTTTTAAAAGCATGTTCCATATCTAAGGCCTTAGTAATATGGAAGAACTCTCCCATATAACGTGCATTTTTACTACTCAAAACCTTGTTTAGTTCCTCTATAACAGGTATTTCTGAAAACACAAAATGTATATTAGAGTAATGGTATTCAAGGTTCCCCGTCACGTAAAGACACACCATATGTTAAAGTTAGGTGGGGATAAGTCACCCCCTCTGAGACAGACGAAGGTAATTGCATGCACCCATAACAATCACTCACATTCTTTGTATCAATGCACTTATACAACACTTTAGTAAACACATTTAAAGAGAAATCCCTAATTGATTTATCATGATGGAGAATGCTTCCATCCATTTGTTCTATATTAGTATCAGGTGTTTCATTAGTGACATCACTCATTATTTCACTTGTTACATCATTAGTATGGTTTCCATTATTTGTTACCTTAGGAATAGGTCCAAGGACAGTTAATAATATCCACATGAATATTAATAGAAAGACACTACATAAGCAAGCTTTAATACTTCTATGTTGTAGACTAGATTTTGGATGTTCAGTCACATCTGCTTTAGCCATTTTTGTATTATATTAATAAAAAAGAATAACAATCTATTTAACCTACAAACTCTAATTTATTCAAAAATTTCTAAAAAAGATAGTAGTGTAATTCTACACTTCAAGGCTTTCTTCTTCACCCCCTTTTTTAATTTCTTCTTCAGTTTTTCTGAGTCTTTCATTGTTGCCTTTCGGTTGACAAGATTGCACCTTAACTTGTCACAGTTCTCTTAAGGCAGGCTTAATTTGCTTTCATCAACTTGTTCAGTGTCAGAACTGTCTTTTTCTTTACTTGGATCAGAACTTTCAATCTCCTTCAAAATGACATAGGTCCATTCTGGTGCTTTGTATTTCCTGTTTGGGATTCTTACTCTCCTTCTTTTACGTACTAATTCTTCTCTTGACTCTTCTTGTTCTGTTTGACTTGAGACCTCATTACTTTGGTCTGGTCTTCCTTTTGACATTCTCCTCATAAGAGTGTATTTTAGTCTTTTCAATTCACCTGGATAATTGTCACCTTTTCTTGGTTTCTAGGTTTGAACTATTTTCTCACCTTCTGCGTCTAAATCACAGGTTCTTTTATTTGGCCTTTCGTTGCTCTGCTTGTCTTCCTGATTTTCAGCAACTTCTGTTTCTGCTGATTCAAGAGTAATTTCACTGACGCCTTGTTCAATAGAGAGAGCTCTTTCTTCTGGCTGAACAGTGAATTCACTTTCATTTGGTTCAACAGTGATCTTACTTTCTTCGGGCTCACCAGCAATCTCTTGAGACCTAGTATTTGCTGCCCACCCTACTTGACGTGTGCTCGGCTGGTCATCATCTGTTTGTCCTCGAGAAACTGTCACTCTAGATTCATCAGCTTCATAAACTTCAACCACTGGTCTTTGACTTTGATTTACCAGTTGCTGCTCTTCTTGTCTTTCAAGTGGACTTAGGACTTGTGTGGTATGGCTCGCATGTTTCCAGTTTGGCAAACCACCACATTTCACTGCTGTCATCATCACCAGAATGATTTGGTAAGGGCCATTCCACTTGGGCTCTAAACACGATTTCCTCACGTGTTTCTTGAGGGGAAGCCACTCACCAGGACTCAGATCATGGGCTTGATTTGGCTGTGTTGTAGTGGGGATTCTGGTGAGACACAGAATGCACCAGATCAGCTAATCCTTTGCAATAATCAAGCACTAGATCATCAGATGTACTCATCAGTTTGTTCTCTGGTATGTATGCTTGTTTAATGGCTCTTCCCATCCGAATTTCGTGTGGACTCAATCCCGTCTTTTTGTCAGGAATGCTTCTAAGACTCATCCATACAAAGGGTAAAGCATCAGGCCATTTCAGTGATGTGGATGCGCACACTTTCCCTAACCTAGATTTTATAGTGCCATTGATCTGCTCGACCACTCCAGATGCTTCAGGCCAATAGACACAATGCAGCTTTTGCTCAATTTTTAATGCTGCACAAATCATCCGGAGTATCTCATTGTTGAAGTGGGTCCTTCTATCTGTTTCTAAAGTGACTTTAAATCCAAACCTAGGAATCAGTTCTCTCAAAAGCAGCTTTGCGATAGTAAGGCTGTCATTTCTGTACATTGCATAGGCTTCCACCCAACGAGAGAACAAGCAGACAACTAACACATACTTCAGCCCATTACATGGGGGAAATTCGATAAAATCCAATTGGAGATGGTTAAATGTTCCTCCTGCTCTTCCAATTCTTCCCCAACTAACAACTGTCTTTCTGCCTGGATTTTGCTGCTGACATGTGACGCACCTCTGGCAAAGGCTCTCTGCAATGACCCTGAACTTCGGGTTATACCATGACTGCTTGAAAAGTCTGATCATTGCATCTCTTCCCATGTGCACAATTTCATGGTACATCCCAGCCATATAGGAGAATAATGAATCTGCCAAGACGGGTCTTTCGTCAAAATAGACACATATTTCATCTTCTGCTCTCTTTCTACAGGCTGTATTACTCCATCTTTCCTTTTCTTCATTACTTCCTCATCCTGCATCTGCCTAATTTCATCCCATTTTCAAATGTAGTTGTAAATATAAGATTGCATTTGGTATTTCCCCTCTCAATTGCTCTGTTTATACCCATCATAGTTTGTGCACAGAAACGCACTATGTGGTCATGGTATCTGTTGCCTTTCATCACATAATTATCTCCTGATTTATGTGCAGCACATTTGACCACTGCAATACTTTTGGGCAATTGCAAAGCATCCAATAATTCTTTTACAGTTTTGCTGTTTCAGATAGGGGAACCTGATGAAGTCAGAAATCCCATTTGCATCCATAGCTGTCCAAAATCATAGACAACCCCAAACCCATATTGACTATCAGTGAATATGGTCACCTTCAGGCTTTTGGTAATTTTGCACACTCTAATCAGAGGTATCAATTAAGCAATTTGAACAGAATTTACCCCTTTTAGACAGGATGCTTCAAGTACTCCTGCTATAGTGCAAACGGCCTAGGCAGTGCATAATTCTCCTTTTTCATTTCTTAAGACATGACCCATCAACAAATATCTCACATTCTGATTCTTCCAAGGAAACATTCTCTATATCAGGCCTGGGTTTGGTACACAATGCTGTTACACCCAAACAACCATGATCTGCTTCCTCTCTCACTTCCTCACAATGAGAATTCTGCAATAGAGTTGCCGGGTTTACAGTTGTACACCTCACCACAGTTTCATTGTTGGCACCCAGAATCACTCACTCCTACTCAATCAGCCAACTAGGGGTCATGTACTGCTTCAAGGTCTGAGTTAAAGGAATCTGAACAGAATGTGGTACATACACCTTGACTGGATATCCCATAAACATTTCTTCACTTTGTTCCAGACTCACGCAAGTGGCAGCTACTGCTTTTAAACAGCCGGGTAACGCTGGAGCCACTGAATCCAAAGTAGCAGAAGCATATGCTACTGTACTCCATGCCATTCCATGTTTCTGAGTTAGGACTGAAAGTGCACAACCATCTCTCTCACATCAGTACAACATATAATCCTTTGTATAATCTGGCATTCCCAATGCAGGTGCTTGACAAAGACTGCTTCTCAATTTAAAAAAAGCTTCCATAATCTCCTCATCCAGAAAAATCGGATCTTTCACATCCTTTCATGTCAACCTCTGTAGAGGTGTTGCAATCAGTGAGAAACCACTGATCCACTGCCTACAGTATCCAACCATTCCCAAAACTATTTGTACTTCCTTCTGAGTTTTGGGTGGATTCATCTGTCTGATCAATGTAATCCTTTCTGGTGTCACTTTTCTAACTCCTTTTTCTATTTTGTGCTCTAGGTACTGAACCTCCTGTTTACAAAATTGTAATTTTGCTGCGGACACTTTGTGTCCTCCTTCGGCCAAATGGTCCAATAAGGCAACTGTATCTGTTACACATGCCTCTCGTGTCTTTGATGCCACTAGCAGGTCATCAATATATTGGACCAAAACTGAATTTCCTGGCATTACTAATGTCTCCAGACATTATTTCAAGATCTGATTAAAGATTGAGGGCCTTTCAGTGTACCCTTGAGGAACTTGGCACCATGCCAAAACATGGTCTCCGAACCGGAATGCAAATAAATATTGGCTTTCCGGATGTAAACGAATCGAGAAAAATGCTTGGCACAAACCAATCACTGTGTACCATTCAGCAACACAAGACATTTTGTAAAGGATCACTGCTGGATTTGGCACTACTGGACAACAGGGTACTACAATTTTAATAATTTTTCGCAAATCCTGCACTATTCTATATTTTCCACTGGGCTTTTTAATTCCTGTAATAGGCAAATTACAAGGATTGCTCATTATCTCTCTCAGAATTCCCTGTTCAATCATTTAGTCGATCACAGGAATGACTCCTGCAATTACTTCTGGACTCATTTTGTACTGAGTTGTGTTTGGATATACAGTACCCTCTTTCACTGTAGCCTGAATTGGGTCTACATTTGCCATTAGGCCAATTTCCTTTCCTGAAAAATCCCATACTTCTGATCTTACTACACATTTTAAATCTTCAGGCAAGTTTTCTTCCATGAGAAGTGAAAACAACTCATCCACTTCTGTTTCTTGCTTCGCTAGCACCATCTTAAATTCGACATCTTCATCAGGTGTCTGAAATGCAATACCATCCTGCGTACAATAGATGGTGCAGTTCACCTTGCATAATACATCTCTACCTAAGAGATTTACCGGACTTGAGTCACATACCATAAACCAATGCATGTATCTGAAGTTTCCAAGCTGAACTTCTATTGAATTTGTGACTGGTGATCTAATATGCTTATTCGAGACTCCTACAACTTGGATAGTTTCTCCCAAGAGCGGTAGGTTTGGAATTTCTGCTGCTCTCACAGTAGAACAGGTAGCACCAGTGTTCACTAAGAATGTAATAGCATTACCTTCCACTTTTCCATCAACAAATGGACATGACTTATCTACTACCAAGGATGCACCAAGTTTGCACTCTTTCTCCCCCCTCAGGCACCGTCATTGAAATGAATCTGAATCACTCCCATTGCATAGCACCCAATACTGCGGAACCATTTGCACACTTTGATTCTTACCAATATGGTCACCTCAGTGAAATCCAGGATTTGCATTGTACTTCTGCACTTGAGCATTCCTATTATTTGGCATGGAAGCGTGTGGCACCTGTAACTCTGGAGTAACTATCTGCTGCTGCTGTTGGTTTGCACCCACCTCATTCTGCATCTGTGGAATTGAATTTTGATTTGCCCCGTTATTCTTTTTAGCAGATCTACACTCATTCTTCCAATGTCCATGCTTTCCGCACACGTAACAAGGACATTTCTTCATAGCTTCCTCTCTGCTCATTTTACCTCTACCTCTACCTCTACTGGGTTCCTGGCCATTCTGAATTTGGCCATTCATCTGATAACCTACTTGAGTATTATTATTTTCTTGCTGCTCTGCCACCTTCACTTGTGCCCACATCATTTTCTCTTTCAACTTTTCATGTTTGGTATCAATTTCATCACTACAATACTTTGCATACCTTAGGATTTCATCCACTGTTTTGCTTCGCCATCAAAGAAAATGCTGCTGTATCATATTGCTAATCTCTAGTCTCAGTCCAAACACAAAGCGGCACACAAAATGTCCCATATCTGTGTCTCCAATATTCTCAAACCTACTGTACTGCTTTAATACCTGCAGCACCCTTTCATAATAGGCATGTACCAATTCTTTTGGTTCTTGGGTCGTCTTGTCAATTTTAACCCAATTTGTTTCTTTCGGAGAAATTTTCAGGTTATCACCTGATTACAATTTTTCATTACTTCATCTGATAGTGCACCTGTTTTGGGGTCCCTGCGATATTCTTCTTTTGGCCAGTCGACAGTAATCTTACACTCTGTCCATAAATCAGCAGCAACAACAATCTCAAACAATCCATCTAGATCTTTTAACAGAACCTTTGAAACCTTCACAAACCTTTCTACGTTTTTATACCACTCAACGGGTTTCTCCCTTATCATGGGACAATCATTCGTAAAAGACAATATATCCTGTCTAGTCCAAGGTACGTGAACATATCCACCAACTGGAACCTCTCTCATTGGACACCCCTTTCAACGTGTTCTGTCTCTTTCAATGGAAAAATAGATGCTCCTTTATCAGCTGCTTCTTCCTTCTTTCTCGTCCATCTTTTTTTCCATCTATCTGTGTCTCACCATTGCTTTAAAATATTCATCAATTCTGTTATTTGCAATCTTTTCCCAGATGCATTCAAACTCTCTAGGTCCTTATCAGTAAAGGATAATTTGTAGGATTTATCTAAACCATTTGACTTCTCTATGTCTATTCCATACTCACTAGCAGCTTTGGATATTTTCTCATGGAGATTCTTCGCTCTCCAAGTAATGCATTTACACGAAAACAACAATTCTTCATCACGGTAAGTCCCTAATCTATCTGTGCTTATTGTACGAATAATCAGCTCTTCCAGATCTACCTTCAATTGACTCACATTTATAATCGGAGCCGAGGTTTTGGCTTTGCCATTTCTTTTATCCAATTATTTGATTCTTCTGGTGAGGGACCTGCTGAACTCCCTGCTACTAGAGTGATATTCTGCCCTATTTTTCTTGGGTCAATTTGTATGCTTCCTTTAGGGGACTCTGTTAGCAATTCAATTACCGGAAGATCTAAAAATGTTGTATTCAGGAAACCCTGTCTGTTCTCATTTGCTACCATCATTGTTTCATTCCTGACACTACTTCTTGGAACTGTCAACGTATTTACTTGTGATAAATTCTGTTTCTCTCCATACATTTGGACTACAGGACCAATAGTTACCAGTACTATCAATGCTTCTGCATTCAGACTTAACTGATTAATTTTCTATACCTTCTCTACTGTTGCCTTATTCAGCAAATTCACTTCATTTTGTCGCACTACCCTACCTAGTTCAGTAACTTGAGGAGTCAGTGGGTTTCCAATTGTGGGGCACTCAGATTTACCTCTCCTGAATTTTCTTCATAGAGATGAGGTCTTTTAGTCGTTATATCCTCTAACAACTCATCATCCTCAAAATCATTCGGAGCATCCCTCAAGCTTGAAGTTTCTATTTTTTTTCTCTTTACACTTGCCTCCTGTTTGATCTTCAGCCAGTAAGACTGGGTACAGACCTTCTGTTACCACAGCTCTCCTGCATCTTTTCAGCTTATCTTCCCTCCTCTCAAAAGAATATGTAAACATCATACTCCTGTAACTTCTGTTACTTCTATGATTCTCTCTTTCAAATGCCTCAACTCCCCATTCTTCTAAGGCTTCACACTGTGTCAATCTAGGATTCGGTTTTAGTGAACTAATTTGATTTCTCAAGTTCTGCAATATCCTTACATTAAATGTGCCATACTGTGGAAAGGGATAACACCATCATCCTTTGTATATTTCACCCAATTTACTAACCACATGCACATATGATATCCTTGCTCTAACATCATATAAGAAGCAGGCGTTTTTGGAGGTGGAATCAGAATTCCCTCTCTAGTCACAAATGATTCATCTTTGTTAAAGAAATTCTTTATTTTCTTAAACAACTTCATTTTTAGGTCTCGACTAGGCAGCGCAGATGCGCTGTCTCTCCGAGACATCTTGTAATCCATATGGATGTTGAAACTCTGCCCATTGCTTGTTACTTTCTTGTGGCTTGCCATTCGTTAACTTGTGCATTTTTTTTGTTATCAACCTCATTATTGGCTCTTCATGCCATACGTAACTTCCGTTCATTCCGGAGGCAGCACAGCCTAACTTCAGTATCCTAGCTTACACAGCATAATTGTTTTTATTTTATGCGTGCGCATTCTGGCCTCACCCAATCTGGTCACCTCAGTGAAATCCAGTATTTGCATTGTACTTCTGCACTTGAGCATTCACATTATTTGGCATGGAAGCTTGCGGCACCTGTAACTTTGGAGTAACTATCTGCTGCTGCTGCTGCTGCTGTTGGTTTACATCCACCTCATTCTGCATCTGTGGAATTGAATTTTGATTTGCCCCGTTATTCTTTTTAGCAGAGCTACACTCATTCTTCCAATGTCCATGCTTTCCGCACACATAACAAGGACATTTCTTCATAGCTTCCTTTCTGCTCATTTTACCTCTACCTCTACCTCTACTGGGTACCTGACCATTCTGAATTTGGCCATTCATCTGATAACCTACTTGAGTATTATTATTTTCTTGCTGCTCTGCCACCTTCACTTGTGCCCACATAATTTTCTCTTTTAACTTTTCATGTTTGGTATCAATTTCATCACTACAATACTTTGCATACCTTAGGATTTCATCCACTGTTTTGCTTTGCATACAAATAAAATGCTGCTGTATCATATTGCTAATCGCTGGTCTCAGTCCAAACACAAAGCGGTACACAAAATGTCCCATTTCTGTGTCTCCAATATTCTCAAACCTACTGTACTGCTTGAATACCTGCAACACCCTTTCATAATAGGCATGTACCAATTATTTTGGTACTTGGTTCGTCTTGTCAATTTTAACCCAATCTGTTTCTTTAGGAGAAATTTTCAGGTTATCACCTGATTATAATTTTTCATTACTTCATCTGATGGTGCACCTGTTTAGGGGTCCCTATGATATTCTTCTTTTGGCCAGTCGACAGTAATCTTACTCTCTGTCCATAAATCAGCAGGAACAACAATCTCAAACCATCCATCTAGATATTTTAACAGAACTTTTGAAACCTTCACAAACCTTTCTACGTTTTTATACCACTCAACGGGTTTCTCCCTTATCCTGGGGCAATCATTCGTAAAAGACAATATATCCTGTCTAGTCCAAGGTACGTCAACATATCCACCACCTGGAACCTCTCTCATTGGACACGCCCTTTCAACTTGTTCTGTCTCTTTCAATGGAAACATAGATGCTCCTTTACCAGCTGCTTCTTCCTTCTTTCTTGTCCATCTTTTTTTCCATCTATCTACGTCTCACCATTGCTTCAAAATATTCATCAATTCTGGTATTTGCAATCTTTTCCCAGATGCATTCAAACTCTCTAGGTCCTTATCAGTAAAGGCCAATTTGTAGGATTTATCTAACCCCTTTGACTTCTCTATGTCTATTCCATACTCACTATTAGCTTTGGATATTTTCTCAAGGAGATTCTTTGCTCTCCAAGTAATGCATTTACACGAAAACAACAATTCTTCATCACGGTAAGTCCCTAATCTATCTGTGCTAATTGTACGAATAATCATCTCCTCCAGATCTACCTTCAATTGACTCACATTTATAATCGGAGCTGAGGTTTCTGCTATTTCTTTTATCCAATTTTTTAATTCTTCTGGTGAGGGAGCTGCTGAACTCCCTGCTACTGGAGTGATATTCTGCCCTATTTTTCTTGGGTCAATTTGTTTGCTTCTTTTAGGGGACTCTGTTAGCAATTTAATGACCGGAAGATCTAAAAATGTTGTATTCAGGAAACCCTGTTTGTTCTCATTTGCTACCATCATTGTTTCACTCCTGACACTACTTCTTGGAACTGTCAACGTATGTACTTGTGATAAATTCTGTTTCTCTCCATACATTTGGACTACAGGACCAATAGTTACCAGTACTGTCAATGCTTCTGCATTCAGACTTAACTGATTAATTTTCTATACCTGCTCTACTGTTGCCTTATTCAGCAAATTCACTTCATTTTCTCGCACTACCCTACCTAGTTCAGTAACTTGAGGAGTCAGTGGGGTTCCCAATTGTGGGGCACTCAGATTTACCTCTCCTGAATTTTCTTCATAGAGAGGAGGTCTTTTAGTCATTATATCCTCTAACAACTCATCATCTTCGAAATCATTCTGAGCATCCCTCAAGCTTGAAGTTTCTATAATTTTTTTTCTCTTTACACTTGCCTCCTGTTTGATCTTCAGCAAATTAGACTGGGTACAGACCTTCTGTTGCCACAGCTCTCCTGCATCTTTTCAGCTTATCTTCCCTCCTCTCAAAAGAATATGTAAACATCATACTCCTGTAACTTCTGTTACTTCTATGATTCTCTCTTTCAAATGCCTCAACTCCCCATTCTTCTAAGGCTTCATACTGTGTCAATCTAGGATTCGGTTTTAATGAATTAATTAGATTTCTCAAGTTCTGCAATATCCTTACATTAAATGTGCCATACTGTGGAACGGGATAACACCATCATCCTTTGTATATTTGACTCAATTTTTTAACCACATGCACATATCATATCCTTGCTCTAACATCATATAAGAAGCAGGCGTTTTTGGAGGTGGAATCAGAATTCCCTCTCTAGTCACAAATGGTTCATCTTTGTTAAAGAAATTCTTTATTTTCTTAAACAACTTCATTATTAGGTCTCGACTAGGCAGCGCAGATGCGCTGTCTCTCCGAGACATCTGGTAATCCATATGGGTATTGAAACTCCGCCCATTGCTTGTTACTTTCTCGTGGCTTGCGATTCGTTAACTTGTGCATTTTTTTATCAACCTCATTATTGGCTCTTCATGCCATACATAATTTCCGTTCATTTAGGAGGCAGCACAGCCTAACTTCAGTATCCTAGCTTACACAGCGTAATTGTTTTTATTTTATGCGTGCGCATTCCGGCCTCACCCCTGCCCGACACCACTGCTTCCTTGTTTAACAAGCGCCCTGTGACCTCTGTCTTTGGTACCTGTGATTGACCTGGGCACCTCACACCATCTTTACCCCGCTTCCAGTACTCCCGCTTGGCCGGGTTCCACTGCTCTCACTCGACTCGCCCCCCCTATCTCCCTACTAAGAGTTTGATGCTAATTATATTGGTCCGGTCTGCTTGGTTCATGCCGCTTCCTCCAGTGACATACTGGGCTCGCAGGTACCACAAAGGGCCCCCCTCGTGGCCCGCCTATTTGTGCTCCATTTAGCCGGGTTGGGTGTCCTCCTCTCCCACTCCCAATACATCCCCGCAGTCCACACCCGACCCGGCAGCAGTGTCCGGTTTGGGTCCAGAACCCAGGCACCCCCTGCCCTCCATACCTGTTTCCGACCCGGTTCGGTTCGTCCCGATTAGGCAGTCCTCACTCCATCAGCTTCGAGCTCCGGGTCTGACTCTATTTAAATGAACAGCAACCTCTGCAGACACACCACATGGACTAACCGCTCCCTCCTCAGGGCCGACCATTGGGAGGGAAGAGGAGGGGGAGAGGACCTGGAGACAGGTGGAGGAAGTGAGAAAGAGGTAAAGAACAAGCGCCCGTTGTGCGTTTTTATGTAATGGCGGATGCTCCACTTTTTATTAATAACTGTGAAAATCAAATCCGTGGTGTCACAGTAACCCGGCACAGTAACTAATTCAGATGAATAAAGTGCTCTGTGCCAGAAAGCATTGCGCCCAGGATCAGGGCAGAGCAGGGCAGCGCTGGGAACTCTGTCGAGGACTGCTAGGGCAATTTCCTATGCATCTGGCCACCAACGAGTGGGGGTCTCTTCCTTCTCTGGTAGCTGCCTACTGCCACTGACCTCAACCAGCAGGTAATCGGCTGAATCTCCATACGGGGGTGCATGGGCAGAGGGAGCACAACTGTGTTTACAATAACATGTTATGTTATGTTATATGCTGTTTTATACCGCGCTCAATTACTACCGGAGTATCCTGGTGCGAAGTGACCAAAATGAGAAGAACAGAAGAATAGGGCCGACGGGGAGAACCTAAAATGCCTTTTTAAACAGATGAGTTTTCAGAGCTTTTTTGAAAGGATCAAAATTCAAATTGGACCGGAGGGCCAGAGGAAGGTCATTCCAAGCCGACGCTGCTCTGACCGCAATCGACTGCCCACCCGGCCGAGATCGGCGGAATCATTGGACCTGCAACAGATGTTGGGTGGCAGAGCGCAGTGGTCTGTTAGGAGAATAACGGCAGAATTGTTTCATCAGATATGCAGGGCCATGGCCATTAATGGCCCTATGGGCCAGAGTGAGTATTTTAAACAAGATCCGTTGCTGCATTGGCAGCCAGTGTAATCTCTGCAAATGGGTCCGGACACTCATGCGGCTGGAAATATTGCATAAGAATCTGGCCGTAGCATTTTGAATTACCTGGAGGCGCCCCACCAGATAGGCTGGAGATCCACCCAACAAAGCATTGGCGTAATCAAGGCGCGAAAGAATTAATGCTCTCGCTACTGTCTCTCTTGCTGTAGGCGGAAGATACAGAAAAAACTTCCGCATCGCTTTGAGTGTGCCGAAGCACCCCCCGTCAGTTTTTTAATATGTGCCTCGAACGAAAGATCTTCCCCGAACCAGACTCCCAAATTCTTAGCCGGGATATTAACCGAGAAAGGTAATGGGAAGCCAGTCGGCCAGAGTAATTCTCTGAATCTAGGAGGAAACTCACCATACAATAGGATTTCCGTTTTATCCTCATTGCATTTTAGCTGGGCGGCAGCTAACCAGTTAAAGACAGAGGAAAGACAGGACCGAATCGTGCTTGTGTCCAGGTCAGCACTGGGCCACGTAAACAGCAATTGCGTGTCATCGGCGTAGGCTATAATTTTGGCCCCCAGTTGTTCAGCCATCATTATCAGGGGAGTCAAATGCACATTAAATAGCAACGGGCTCAGCGTTGATCCTTGAGGGACCCCCGTCGAGAGTGGTCTAGCTGTTAATGAGAACGGGGGAAGCCAGACCTGCTGGGACCTAGCCGAAAGAAAGGAACCCAGCCAGTCCAAGGCCAAGCCCGTAACGCCAATGTCAGCAAGGCGGGAGAGAAGGTGTTGATGGGGGACCGTATCGAACGCAGCAGAGAGGTCCAATAAAATTAGAGCCGCTCTGCCGCCATTGTCCAAACAGTCCCTAATAGCTTCGGAGACTTCAACAAACGCTGATTCCGTGCTGTGAGCAGCACGGAAACCAGATTGGGCAGGATGTAAAGCCCCAGATGTTTCTACAAAAGCGTTCAATTGCCGAAAAGCCATTTTTTCACCAATTTTAGCCATCGCAGGAAGAAGTGAGATCGGCCGATAGTTAGCGGGCACTGCTGGATCAGAACCGGCCTTTTTAAGCAGAGGCAGGAGCTTAGCCTGCTTCCACTCAACCGGCACCATGGCTGACCTAAATGAGAGGCTGACGATATGCGCGATCTCCTGGCCCACCACTTCAGCAACTCCAGCAAGCACCCGCGCAGGGCAAGGGTCCGTAGGGGATCCTGATTTCAAGGATTTCACCACCGCTATGGTATCATCTATCGATGGAGGAGTGAACTCCTCGAATCTAAGGGGGGCGGACCCTGATACTGGAGAGGAGTCAAAAATGGGACCATAGGCGCTGATGGAACGAAGGCGAGCTTGAATCCCCGCTATTTTTTGCTCAAAAAACGAGGAAAGGTTCTCACACCAGGCAGCCGAAGGGGGCACCGTTAGTTGCTCAGCACAGGGGGAGAGAAAGCTGTTAACAATAGAAAAGATCTCCCGGCTGTTATTATTGGCCTTATTGATCCTATCAGCAAAGTACTCAAACTTCGCTGTTTTGATGCGAGCATAGTAATTCCACTGTGCTTCTCGCAGGGCCTCTTAGCCTTAGGGCAGTATGCGCGGCGCCATGTCCTTTCCAACTTCTTATAGACAAGTTTAAGTTTGCGCAGGGCAGGGGAGAACCAGGGTTTAGATGGGGATAGGCGGGATCTATAAGTGTTGTTACCCTTAGTGGAGGAGGCCACCCCTGCTGACACCCAGGACTTAAAAGTCTGCACCGCAATGCCCAGCTCATTCCCCAACACGGGCCGGCTCTCCCTCAGGGAGGCAGACAGGGTGTGCACATTAATCTTCTGGGTGCAACTAGGCTTTAAAGCAGTGGGGACAGATTTTTTCGGCAGACTAGGCAATTCTGATCAGCCGATGATCCGACCATGTGAGGGCTTGAGGTGGCTCAACCCCAAGAGGGAAGTTAGAACAGATCACGTCAAGTGTGTGGCCCCCCGAATGCGTTGGCAGAGTAACCCATTGTGAAAGATGGGCCAAGCTTAAGGACTCCAACAATGTTTTACAATCAGGGAATTCGGCCGCTTCAGCATGAATGTTGAAATCACCCAAAAGGAGAAATCGCGGAAACCTCAAAGCGCGAGGCACCAAAACCTCCGCCAGGGCCTTAAGAAAGGGGCCGGGGGGCCCCGGCGGCCGATAAATTAAAGTACCACCTAAGGTAAAGTGGGGTAAGAGGACAAGCGTGAAATTCAGGACTTCCCCATCTCCTACCTCGTCAAGGGAATCTACATGAAGAACCCAGGATTCTTTCAGAACAATTGCCAGACCCCCCCTCTTCCCTGTGCTCGATCTTTCCTGCAGATCTTAAAGCCTCTGGGGATAGCCAGCTCAACATCCAGCGCACTGGCTTTGTTAAGCCACGTTTCTGTCACAAACAGAATGTCTAGCGAGCCGTCAATCAGCAATTCAAAAATATCGGCAGCATGTTTGCTCATAGAGCGCGCATTGACCAGGGCCGACGAAATAGAATGCAAGACACTTGTGTGACAAGATGGCACAGTCAATGTTGAAGCACAGCTAAAGCCATACAGCGAGCAAGGGCTAAATAAATCCAAAGACCCGGGTAGCCGAGCAGGGCCCAAGCAGCTCGAAATACTAAGGGATAGCAACTGCTCACGTGTGTAGGAGATAACCGCAGTAGCAGGGGCAAAAGACAATCGGTCCGCAAGGACTGCGCCCAGCGCGACCGAAGTGCAGACGGGCGCAGACGGGCTGACCTTTGGCTTACCTTCGGCGCGCCATCGAGAGGGCATGTTAAATTTATGCAAGCGGCCTGAGCAGCTGAGCATTCACGTGGACCTCACCTGGCAAAATTATCAATTCTGGACTCAGCTTGTATATCTCTGCATGGATCTGCACACAAGCTGGCTTGCCGAACCTTTTCCACTTCCCTGGAGTTGAGTAAAATTATTGCTGGTAAGCAAACCGTGGCAGAGATCTTCCCAATCAAAAACATGCCCCTTTCAGTAAATACACATACAACGCTTTATAAATAACATTTATACATTCAATCAATCAATCATGCCATTTGTATAGCGCACTACTCACCCGGGAGGGTCTCAAGGCGCTTGGGGGGAGGGGTATGCTACTGCTCGAACAGCCAGGTCTTGAGTTGTTTCCTGAAGGAGAGATGGTCCTGGGTCAGCCGAAGGTGGATGGGGAGGGAGTTCCAAGTCTTGGCAGCCAGGTAAGAGAAGGATCTTCCTCCGGCGGTGGCTCTTCGGATTCGTGGTACGGCTGCGAGGGCGAGGCTGGTGGACCGTAGCTGGCGGGTGGGCGTGTAGAAGGTCAGGCGGTCGTTGAGGTACTTGGGGCCCAGGTCGTGGAGAGACTTGTGTGCGTGGGTGAGGAGCCGGAACGTGATCCTCTTGTTGACGGGGAGCCAGTGCAGGTTCCTCAGGTGGCTGGAGATGTGGCTGCGTCGGGGGACATCCAGGATGAGTCGGGCGGAGGCGTTCTGGATGCGCTGGAGTCTTTTCTGTAGCTTGGCTGTGGTTCCGGCGTAGAGGGCGTTTCCGTAGTCCAGTCGGCTGGTGACGAGTGCCTGGGTGACAGTCTTCCTGGGCTCGGTTGCGATCCAGCAGAAGATCTTGTGAAGCATACGCAGGGTGTTGAAGCACGATGAGGAGACGGCGTTGACTTGTCTGGTCATCGAGAGGGAGGGGTCCAGGATGAAGCCCAGGTTGTGTGCGTGGTCGGTTGGCTTGGGTGCGGTGCCCAGGGCTGGGGGCCACCAGGAGTCGTCCCAGGCGGAGGGTGAAGATCCCAGGATGAGGTCTTCCGTCTTGTCCGAGTTCAGTTTCAAGCGGCTGTCCTTCATCCACTCGGCGTCGTCTTTCATCCCTTCGTGTAGGCAGGTTCTGGCGGTGTCGGGGTCTCTGGTGAGGGAGAGGATCAGCTGGGTGTCGTCGGCGTAAGAGATGATGTTGAGGTTGTGCTGGCGTGCGATGGCTGCGAGAGGTTTCATGTAGATGTTGAAGAGGGTGGGGCTGAGTGAAGATCCTTGCGGGACGCCGCAGATGACTTCGGTGGCCTCGGAGCGAAACGGGGGGAGGCGGACTCTTTGTGTTCTTCCGGCGAGGAACGAGATGATCCACTCCAGTGCCTTTTCTTGGATACCGATGTTGCTGAGGCGCTGGACTAGGGTGCGGTGGCAGACCGTGTCGAACGCAGCGGAGAGGTCCAGGAGGATGAGGGCCACTGTTTCCCCCTTGTTGAGCAGGGTCCGGATGTCGTCAGTGGCTGCGATGAGGGCGGTCTCGGTGCTGTGGTTGGCTCTGAAGCCGGACTGCGAGGGGTCGAGGGATCGGTTCGTCTCGAGGAAGGCGGTCAGCTGTCTGTTGATGATCTTCTCGATGACTTTAGCAGGAAAAGGGAGGAGGGAGATGGGGCGGAAGTTTTTGAGATCGGTGGGGTCCGCTGTAGGTTTCTTCAGGAGGGCGCTGATCTCGGCATGCTTCCAGCTCTCCGGGAAGGTGGCGGTGTTGAAGGAGTCGTTGATGATGTTCCGGAGTTGGGGTGCGATGGTGGAGTCGGCCTTGTTGAAGACGTGGTATTTCTAGTGAATGTCAGGCAGTAAGTTGTGCTCATTCCAGTAAAACAGTGGTTTGAAACAATTGTGGGTGATCAACAGCCAAATGTAAATGCACTCTAAGAATGAAGCGTGGCCGTCCATATCCCCAATTTATGGGTTACATAATGTTTCTGCTGCATTTAGCGATTGTTACATAGATGTTAAACATTGGACAGTGAAATGCATTGGGATTCTCGACAAATTCAATGATTATATGTCAATGTAATGACTGATTTGCATAACCTTGTTTCAAGAAATTTTATTTCATGTTTAATACTGTATATTCAATATGAATGAGCAAAAAGCCATGGGAAAATACATTTTGACAAATTCAAAGTATTATAATTGCCTTGATAAAAGTTACTGGAATATCGAATACAAATTGTTTAAACAAAAGAATAGGTCTCAAAAGAGTGAGCAAACCACCGGTTTACAATTGCTGTGTAGGCAGGGTCAGGTGATCAGGTTGACACTTGTAAAACAGTCTATACTTCAACAGGAGAGTAGCTTCCTCCTTCCCACCTAGCACGCCCCGTTCAAACAGTGGTTAAAAAATAATAGTATTGATATAACGTTTTTAGGTATGAGTGCACAGTACAATCTTTAATGTTTTTGTACAATAGCATTGCCTCATTCTGTTTCTCATTAAGTTGATACTGTTTGTGTCCATAAAAAGGGGTTCACTGCTTCTGCTACTCATTCAGTGTTGGCAGCATTCACATCCACACTCCTTCTGCTAAAAAAGAGGGTACTTTGGTTTCTAGTGGTTTCCTTGCAATGCAGTTGTTTTTTTCCCACCTCCCTTCTCCCAGTAGCTCCCTACTCCCTCCCATGGGCACTTTATTCCTGCTTCATCTTTTTATAATTTCAAATAAAAATGTTTTAAAGGTTTCAAGTTTAATAGCAGTCCCAAGTTTTTAAAAAAAACAGCGCTCATCTGATGCAGCATGCAAAATTATTTTAATAATTTTAACATATTTGCTAGCCTTTGACCACAGCCTACAAGTAAATCTGCTGATTCCCCACCGCAACACCCCATTTGTTGTCTCTATAATGAAACACTCCCATTACCGAGACCTATTGGCTATGCCAATGCTTGTTATAACTTCTTATGCTAATGTATCGCAGCAAAACAAACAAAACAATACTTCCGTAATTCTACTTGTGCTATTGGTCAACTCTCGTCCTATACTAGCGCGACTAACGCCAACCGTCAAATCAGAGCACCGCTATGTAAGCAAGGTCTCAACCACACCAATCAACCAATTACAGCTCAGTACATGCCCGCAGCCTGACCAATGCCAGCGGGGCTTTTTCTGACGTCAATATTTCTCCTTCTACTGACCCTCCCTTCACAAAATACTACAGCAATAATTTTCTGAGTTTTCTTCATCAAATTTTCTGTTAGTAACAACACAAAACAATGCTACCTTGTCTCCTCCACTAAATATAGAAATAGTCTTCAATCTTCAAATAGAATTTTCTACACTGCAAGCAATAATAACGACCAGTGTTATCTAACTTCTCTAACAAGCTCTGGGAGAACCTGTTACTCCTCCATGGATAAGGCCAAGATTTCACAAGAGGACTTTTTGGTGTGAAAAGAGGTCTTGTTAACCTCCTGAAGATACGGCTAGAGTTTCGGAAGTGGAACCTTCGCTATTTCAGACACTCTACTTTTATACAAAATTTCCCTAATATAACACGTAAATCCCTCTGTAGCTTTGGTATTATTACAACAAAGTACTTCTGCAGTGCAATTTCTTTACCACACTCATCTTTTGCCTACTTCAGGCTAAATTTCATTCTTGGGATTCCTCAGGTAGCTCGGTAACTGCACTTCTAGACAACATAGAACAGGACACTAACTCTTTGAGTTAAGAACATACATTCAATAATCAATAACCATTACCAAACTAATCAATAATTAAACCGTCCTCTGCTACCAAGAAACTGATCTAGCCCAAGCCCAATACCTGATAAGGGATCAATACTCAATAATATCACAGAACAATGGCCCATACACATTCCTTCAAATCCCTGATGCGCAGGGGTCAATTTATATACATTTAATTATTTTCTTTCTATTATCCATGTGTGACATCATAGAATACTTAGCTGACTTATCGATGAACCAATTAGGTGAATAGTTGATGGTAATGATTTACTATCTAACTAATTGTTCAGTCAGCTAAATAATCACAGACTCTCGGTAAGGTTAATAAAGCTTTATCTCAAATTAATTGATAAAAATACTCAAGGCATACAATCACAAATGCAAATAATGAAATTCACCAAAAGGAGGGAAAACATCAGCAATATCAGATACAGACAAAATCATCAATCGAATAATGACATTGTGCATGAAGGAGTGGATATATTAAAGGACATCAGTTTCTGCAAAATCAAATGTGAAACAAAATATAGCTAATGGAGGGGATAGATCAAGAGACAATAGTTTCATCCAAAATAATACGTTCAATGCACCTATGAAGGAGTGGATAGATGAAGAGACAAATGTTTCAGAGACAAAATACATTCGCAGGTAGATTTCAAGAACGAGTCAGAATAATACCAACTCAAAGGATCAGTAGAAAACCACCCCTCTGGCCAAAGTGGTGGTGGGGATTCCCTGAAATAGTGTCAGGGTACAAAAATTACAGGGACAGGAAAAGGATATGGACAGGAACAGCTAGGCCTCTCTGCAACCGACGGACAGAGACGCATCTCCCCTCTCTCTCTCTCTGTAGCCAGCCTAACTTAACCACACCCTAAAGGCACCCCAGTAATACCCTACAACCTACATGTCCGTCCCACATCAGTAGCAACAATTCTCGAAACTAGACAGATGTTTGGAGAGATTAGGAGGTGGCTCTGTCACACCACTGTGACTTCACTCAGAGTTTTGGCATATTCATTGTTCTACACCCATTCCCATGATTTCATATTTGTTCAATTCACACGTTTTATTCATGTAACAAATGCACATAATTTAAAGCAATGTCCACGGAAAGAGTCTTTGTCCCACGGTCAGGCACATCACTTGGCAGGCACTCATCACATTGGTCTTCAACTCCTACACTTCTGCCGAGTTCAGCTCTTCAGTGTGCTTTTGACAGATCAATTCCACTTGTTTATCCTGCCCCTCACTTATTCTGATAAGTTAAGAGAAAAATGGCGTCTCACCAGCTCACTATAGCAAATGGAAAATGAACATTCATTAATTATGTGATAATGTAGTTTTCACTGTTTATCAACCCTTGCACTATTCCCTGTTAGTGTTTTTCCTAGCATAGCTTTAAGCAAAAGCAGCGTTATTCATTATTTGAAAGCAAGATGCAACATGCAAACTACGAAATGCACATGTGCCCCAGTCATACATTATTTTTCCTTTCTTTTGGAACTCACTGCAAATACAATTTTAGTACTTTCATATATTGTTTCACATTAGTGCATTCATGCGCAAAGCTGTTTCCCTCATGTTCATATAAGCTGTATGTTCGTTTTCTATTACTACTTACTGTTAATACATATTATGGGGCTGTTAATTCGAGCAGGTTTCTTTTTGGGAAATCCTGCTCCATCACAGGCAAGCCAGAATAAGGAATCCAAATGGATTTTATAGCACCGTTTTTAATGTTAGCTAAGAAGTTGTCGGTTTTTGGAGGCGGTTTAGACTTGGCATGCAATTGAATATGGTCTTCTGGAATTTTTCAACATGTATGTGCATCTTTTGTTTGTTTACTGCTTTCATCCACTTCCTTTTCTTTTTTCCATCCTAACTCTTCCAAATAGATTATCAGTCTTACATTACGACTGAGAAACCACCTAGAAGGCTCATGGTAGGAAAATGAAAAGGCTGCACAGATCTATGGAGGTAGACAGCAGAACTGCTCCCCAGACGAGATATAATTAAGTAAACTGAGGTAAGAGTGAGTGGCCTTGGATGTAGCTGAAGTTTTTGTGTTACACTGGCACGTACTGATACAGAAGTGATCCCCTTGAGAGTAATTCTGGGTCATATGACCATGCCTTTGTAACATTTAAGCAGTGAAGCCCTGAGAAAGGTAGTTTCCTCTGCTGGAAATAATGACATACTCTGTAGATTGACAGAACAAGTGTTCTGATATGCGACTTATGTAGAACCACCAGCTTTCTCATTCCTCTTGGTTATATCATGTGACCAGAGACTTCAGTCACATGAACAGAGAATCAATACCCAGCAGAGAGATGCTGTGTTGTTCCAATATAATAGAGGCACTGCGATTCTTGGGGCAAGAATGTGCATCTGTTTCACTTGGTGTATTCTCTTACAGAGATTGTTTTTCCCCAGGGCCCTTTCCCAATATGGTGGGACCTTTTTTCGGCTCATTTTAGACCTTGTCTGTACTCCAGCTCCATGGCAATCATATGATGAGAGCTGAAGCTGTGAGTCACCAGTCACCTGATTAAGATCAGACGTAAGAACTGATCCCCTAGTTATTTGGGCTCAATTATACACATTAACAATAGTGAAGCTCTCTCTAGTTGGCAAGGCTAATTCAATTAATTGTAGGTCTCTAGAAAATGTGAATGCATTCATCTGGAAGTTTTAATCTAACATCTATCCAATACTAAGCCCACATGATGGCTAGGCTCTGCAGAATTCAACAGCAGTGTTTGAAAATGGCCCTTTCTGTAGGGTCACACCCAAACTTTTTCACCTTCATCCTCCAGTTTTTCTGACCTTGTTTTTGTTGGTCTTAAGACTCTGAGCACTTCACCACAGTGGTGCATGTACTTGCTCCTCTAAACATGGTAACCTTGGCTTCTCCACAATTGGCATATTTAATTTACTTATAAGTCCCTAGTAAAGTGCACAGCATGTGGCCAAGGCTTGACAAATAAATGGCACCAGTGGGTCTACAGCACAGATTGTGCCACCCACTTAAGTAGCTCTCTAACCATGTCTCAGGCCTGCCATTGCAGAACCTGTGTGAGCAGTTTACCCTGCCATGTCGACCTGCCAAAATAAACCTTTTGCCGCCAGGCCCAAACCGTCTCTTCTTATCATATAAGTCACCCCTAAGGTAAACCCTGGACAGCCCAGAGGGAATGGTGCGGTGTACTTAAAAGGCAGGACATGTACATTTAAGTTTTACATGTCCTGGTACTGAAAAACTCTCACATTTGTTTTCACAACTGCAAGGCCTATCTCTCCTGAAGGATAAAATTGGGATTACCTTATTATATTTTTTAAGTGTAATTCCCAATTGTAAAGAGATAGACCTGTCAAGTATGGTGTCTCTGGACTCCTAATTTAAAATCCTAAATTATAGTGAAGTAGTATTTTAAATTACAGTTCAGGAAATGCCACTTTTAGAAAGTTGATTACAAACAGGGGGTGATAGGCCCAATAGAGCGGAACCAAGTAGGGCCTTCTTATAGAATTTAAAAGAAAAAAAATTGGTATCCCTATCACTTATACAATACTTTTAAAGCAACTACACTATATCCTTTCGGTGATTGGGTTATTTATTCACCCTATTTTTCACAAATTCTTTTAGAAAGTTGGCATTTTCTAACTTTAGCCTTTTGGTGCCTGCTGTCTCTGATCAGTCTGGGATGGGTGACAGCTGGGCTTTGTGCATTTCCCTTAGACAACCACACCCAAAGGTAGATTAGGTGCAACTTGATAGGCCTTGATGGGCAATCCTGGCAGGATGGTAGGGATGAGCTGGGCACAGACTCACACACACATGAATAGGCAGCGTCATGACCCCACACAACGGGCTGCATGCCCTCCTGTAGTGAGTTTGGAGTCAGGTCAAGAATGTTGGGCCACTGTGCACTTCAAATCCCTTTTTTGAAGCCTCACACACTGCAAAGGCATCACTTGGTATAAGTAATGGACCTCTGACACCATGACTTCAGTATAGTCCGGACCTGTGAGCATTATGCCAGGAAGAAGAACTGCTGCACTGCTGAAAGGACTGCCACTCTGGTGGACTGCTGCTTTGATGGGCTGCTACTTAGCTGGACTCCTGTCTTGCTGGGATGACCTTCTACCTGCTGTTCCCCCTCCTCGATGAGGAGGAGGACTGGACCTGCATCACTTGAACCTAGAGTGACTCCAAGAATTTGCTGACTTGACTCCTGACTTGAAGTCTCAGGGACACAACAGACTTTCAACCCTTCTGGTGCGGCACTTGGACTTTGCCATCTGTGGGTCTGCCCTGCCAATTGGTGCCAACCCTGACCTGGACCTTTAGAAGTGAGGCCTAAGGTACTTGCTTCAACTAAACCTATGGATCAAAATCGGCACATCACATTCAGAACCAGTGCATCACACTCAGAATCAACACACCCTCTGCTGCAGGAGCAGTAGCAGTGCATTGCATTTGGAACCACTGCATTGCACTCAAAACCAAGGCATCGCCGCCATTGCCTGGGAAAATTGATGCATCTTCTCCACTGTGTGTCTCGACACTGAAGCATCACCTCAGCTGCACTTCACATATTTGTCATTGACGAAACCAGGATTAAGGCACTTTTGTTCAGTGGGCCTCACTGGGCCGTTGTTTCCATCCTGCAGTGCTTTGAGGCCGGCCTGAACTCTTGACTCTGCCCCAGTCCGGAGCAACCAGATAGTCCAAGTAAACGCGTATTCCATTCACGCGCTATTTTACAGTTAATTCTTTAAAAATTCATATCTCGACTTCTACTTATTGGATTTTTGTCATTTTTGTATTGTTGTATTCATAACATTAAGCTCTGTCCATTTGTGTGGTGTTTTTATTGTATTACTGTTTGAAATTTTGTACAAATACTTTACACATTGCCTCTTAGGTACAGCCAGACTGCTCTGTGCCAAGCCACCAAAGAGTGAGCATAGGATAATTTGGAGTGTGTTGGTGACTTACTCTGCCTAGGTTCCTGCTTGGATAGGGTGCATACCTCTGCCAACCAGAAACCCAGTTTCTAACAAGCAGGAATACTAAAAATTATTAAGCCCTGAAAATAAAATGGTTCAAAAGGCCAAGCTTTCTGGAGAATATAGACAATGTGCACAGCTATATACCTACGCCAAACAGTATCACTGATCTTAGATGTCAATTATGCAACATGACAACACATGATGTCATAGAACTTTTACGTTGTTATAACTCTGGGAGGAGCAATAATATTGGGATTAGAGGCATTAACTCAATTTGTTGTAAGACAACAACGTCTGTCTATGATCTGCAAACAGATAAATGGAAAGATGTTGCAGACATTCTCACGCCAGTAAACCCTGTCTCATGTGAAGTCTTCTGCATATTGTATGACATTCATGGACATGTGACTTACCAACATCCACATCCATCCAGACCTTTCAGTTGATATGATGTTGCCTCTAGTCTGTGTAGAGGGTATGAGTATCAATTGTGTGAGTGCAGGCAAACCTAACGAAAACTCCAAAAAAACTCGATCCGTTAACGAACAATAGAAAGCTACACAGCCCACAAGAACGCCACCCGCAGCACCACCACCTCATCAGAACCGCAAAAAGGAGCTCCTTCAAAGACCGACTAAACAACAACGCACACAACAGCAAAGAGCTCTTCAACATCGTGAAAGAACTCTCGAACCCCAGCTCCAACACCAACGACATCCCACCGTCACAAGACCTGTGCGACTCCCTGGCCACCTTCTTCCATCACAAGATCGCTGACATCCA
The DNA here is from genome assembly GCF_964261635.1 of Lissotriton helveticus. Taxonomy (NCBI): domain Eukaryota; kingdom Metazoa; phylum Chordata; class Amphibia; order Caudata; family Salamandridae; genus Lissotriton; species Lissotriton helveticus. Next base: position 948,156,984 of record NC_136063.1, read on the forward strand.
CAACAGTTTCATCGCCGTCACCACCCACACCAACCGATGAGACCCCCGCTCCCACGACCACCACCCACACCAACCGCCTGCTCGCCTGTACCAACATCAACGATGATAACACCATCAAGATCATGAACACCATCCACTCCAGATCCCCGGAATACCCCTGCCCACACCACATCTTCAACAAAGCCAGCAGCACCATTGCACCCCATCTCCGGAAGACTATCAACATCTCCTTTGAGACAGCGACCTTCCCAGTCAGCTGGAAGCACTCAGAGATCAATGCCTTACTCAAGAAACCCAAGGCGGACCCCAAGGACCTCAAGAACTTCCGACTCATCTCCCTGCTCCCGTTCCCGGCGAAGGTCATCAAAAAGACCGTCAACCAACAACTGACCAGCTTCCTCGAGGAGAACAGCATCCTGGACCCGTCCCAGTCCAGGTTCCGCAGCAACCACAGCACCGAAATCGTCCTCATCGCCGCCACCGACGACATCAGGACCCGGCTTGACAATGGAGAAACTGCGGCCCTCATCCTCCTGGACCTGTCAGCCACCTTCAACACAGTCTGCCACCGCACACTACAAACACGCCTCCATGACACCGGAATCCAAAAGAAAGCCCTGAACTGGACCACCTCCTTCCTCTCCGCCAGAACACAAGCATCCGCCTACCCCCCTTCCACTCCGAAGCCACCGAGATCATCTGCGGCGAACCCCAAGGCTCATCCCTCAGCCCAACGTTGTTCAACGTCTACATGGCACTGCTTGCCCACGTCGGCACGACCTCAACATCATCTCCTACGCCGACGACACCCAGCTGATCTTCTCCCTCACTAATGACCGCCAAAACCAACCTCCATGAAGGAATGAAGGCCGTCGCCGACTGGATGAGGAACAGCAGACTGAAGCTGAACTCGGACAAGGCGGAGGTCCTCATCCTCGGATCCAGCCCCTCGGCCTGGAACGGCTCCTGGTGACTGATTGCAATAGAAACACCCCCCACACACACGCATGCAACCTAGGGGTCATCTTCGACTCCAACCTGTCCATGACGAAGAGGTCAATGCTGTCTCCTCCTCCTGCTTCAACACCCGCCCCATGCTTGGCAGGATCTTCAAGTGGATCCCCACCAAACCTAGAAGGACGGTCACCCAGGCCATCATCAGCAGTAGACTGGACTACAGAAATGCACTCTAAGCAGGAGCACGGGCCAAACTCCTGAACCGGCTCCAAAGCATCCAGAACGCCTCCGCACACCTGATTCTCGACATCCCTCGCCGCAGCCTCAGCACACCCCACTTGAGAGACCTGCACTGGCTCCCCATCAACAAGAGGATAACCTTCAAGCTCCTCACCCACGCACACAAGGCACTCCACAACACTGGACCAGCATACCTCAACAGCCGACTCAGCCTCTACACCCCCACCCGCCAGCTCCGCTCTGTAGACCACGCCCTCGCCACCGTCCCCCGCATCGGAATAGTACCCGCCGGCGTCAGATCATTCTACCTCCTCGCCGCCAAGACATGGAACAACCTCCCCATCCACATGAGGCAGACCGAGGACCTCCAACCTTCAGGAAACTTCTCAAGACCTGGCTCTTCGAACAGTAGCAGTTTCCCCCCCTAGCGCCTTGAGACCCTCACGGGTATGTAGTGTGCTTTATCAATGCTATGATTGATTGATTTATTGATCGGTAAGCTAGCTAATTTCAGCTAAATTCAGCTTTTTTTTTTTTTTAGGCCTCGCCTAGCGTTGCAGCGCATGCACTGCTTGCTCGGCAAGGCCTAAAGTGAGAGAGGAGATTTCAGAAGGGGACTTGAAGCCCATCCCATCATTTTCATTGGGTCGCGTCAGGCTTTATGCTAAACCTTGGCTTCCCATTGCAAATGATGCTTTTTGGCCACTGTCCTTTCTCCCTTTTGGAAGGCCCATCCGGACTGGGTCGTCTGCTTCACGGCTGTCATGAAGCACTTTCTTATCTTTAGGGGGGCCATCTGTTTCTTTTTTTTTTTTTTTTTATGTTTGAAAGCTTTATTGAAGTAAATAATCAATCCAACAAGGTAACATCAGCAGATATAAATGAGGAAGAGGGAATATGATGAGAGGATAAAAAATAAAAGCTGATGGTACAAATGAGGAACAAAGCATTTTAAGCGTTTTTAAGAGGGAGGGGAAAGGAGGGAGGGAAAGGAGGGGGGGGAGTGAGAAAAACCTAACAATAAGTCATAAACATAAAATTGCAGTAATTATGAACATCAAGCATAAAAAAGTACAGTAAAAGCACCAATGACTATGAATAACGATAGATATATGGTTTAAAAGGCAGTAAATAACATATTCTGAAGTATAAGACGGCACAAGCGAGAGAGTGATTAAATTGAGTAGATACAGGAGTACACTTATTCAAGGGGGCTTAAAGTTGGCAGAGGAAAAAGTACAGGGTTTTGTCTTGGCAGATTGGTCCAAATATAAAGTTAAAGGTAACCAATATAAATCAACATTACGGGAAGGTTTGCACAAGGCTGCGAAGGCTACGTCAAGCCTATGGGAATGACAGAGTAAGTTCCACCAACAGACCATGGAAATTTTGTGTAGAGATTTCCAATTAGAAGAAATGTGTTGGAGGGCAAGGGCAAGCATGAGGTCAAAGAGACCTCTCGAGTGTGGTGGGAGGTCAAGAGAATCAGACAGACTGCCTAGAAACACCAAGGAAGCTGAGAAAGGGAGAGAGAAGTGAAAGATATGAGAAATACGGGTCCACATCTGTGTCCAGAAAAGGCGGACGGAAGGACAGAGAAAGAAAAGGTGAAAGGAGTCTGCATTGGTAGCATTGCAGGTCCAGCAATCAGCACTAGAAGAGGATATAAAACGAGATAAGGAAAGTGGAGAAAGATAGAGTCTATGATAAAAGAAAAAGAGAGATTGAGTCAGAGAGGCATTGCGGGAGGTTTTGAGAGATTTAGCCCAAATTTTATCCCAAAGAGAAATCGGCCATATAGAATCGAGATCTTTCTCCCAAGAGAGTTCTAATTTCGATTTGGGGCGATCAGGGTCAGAAGCAGAGAAAAATCGGTAGATAAGGGAGGCCTTAGGGACAGCAGAAAGAAGGGTAAGTAAAGAAGAAGATGACGGGGGTGAGATGGCAGAATCAAGAGAGTAGTATCGTTCAAGGACGATTTCCATAAGAATGAAATATTTCTTCGCGAAGGAAGAAGGGCATTGGAAGGAGGACTGAAATTGAGGGAAGGAACGAGGGGACAAGCCATCGAAAAGATGATTAACCCAGATAACACCCTTCGATCTCCAGGTAGGCCAGGCAATAGGTCTATTCCGTATGAGAATAAGTGAATTATACCAAATGGGCATAAGGAGAAAGGACTCTCGAGAAATAGGAACAGATGAGGTCAGGGGTCGCAAAAGAGATGAAGTGTGTCGAAAAATAGGGGAGACAAGACATGGAGCCTTAGCGGTGAAGAGGAGAACTTCTTTAAATGAATGTGGAAGTAAAAGATCACGCTCAACAGAAAGCCAAAGTGGGGACAGAAAGGAAATGTCCTGTGATAACCAACGAGAAGCTTGACGGAGGGAAAAGGATTTGTGATAGAGGCGGAAATCCGGAAAATTCGTACCACCATTCACTTTGGGTTTACGAAGGGATGAGAGTGAGATGCGTGCTTTTTTCTGTTTCCAGAGGAATTTGGACAAGACAGAGTCAATACGACGAAAGTAAAGAGTCGGAATATGAATCGGGAGCATGGAAAGTAAATAAATTAAGATTGGAGCAACCATCATTTTAATGGAGTCGAGACGCCCCCACCATGAGAGGAAAAGGGGATTCCAGGAGGTGAGGAGGGCCTCTATTCTAGAAAGAACAGCGTCCATGTTAAGACGAACAGAGGACGAGGGAGAGTTGGAGAAAAGTACACCTAAATATTTAAGTTTCTTACTCTGCCAAGCAAAGCCAGTGGAAGAAAAGAAATGCGGAAGACAGAATTTAGTGAGGGGAAGAATCTCCGTCTTGTCCGAGTTGATTTTATACCCGGAGACCAAAGAAAAATGTTCAAATTCAGCCAATAGGGAGGGGACTGAGGTAGCAGGGTCAGAAATAAAAAGAAGGATGTCGTCAGCATATGCAGATAATTTAAGGTGATTGGGTCCATATGGAAAGCCAGAGATGGAAGAATTATTACGGATAGAGGTCAAAAAGGGTTCAAGAGCTAGGATGAACAAAAGAGGGGAAAGAGGACAACCCTGGCGAACACCACGTTTAAGAGTAAAGGATGAGGAAAGTTTACCATTGACTAAAACAGAGGCTTTGGGCATGGAATAGATTAGGGAGACATAGGAAATGAATTTTGGACCGAAACCATGCCATTTCAGGGAAGCCATAAGAAACGACCAATCAACGCGGTCAAAGGCTTTTTCAGCATCCACTGAGATGGCCGCAAGAGGAATGGATAAGGAAGGGGCTTTACTGAGGACATTAAGGAATAGTCTAGAGTTGTCCGAAGTAAGGCGACCTTTAACAAAGCCGCATTGTTCTTTCCCAATGAGGTGAGGTAGAAGGGGATCAAGGCGAAGAGCGAGAAGTTTAGCAAATAATTTATAATCTACGTTGACCAAAGATATCGGCCGATAATTTTTGCAAAATTTGGGATCACGCCCTTCTTTAGGGATGAGGCAAATAGTGGCATCTTGAAATGTTCCTTGAGCGAGGCCTTCGGAACAAAAGGACTGAAAGAGGAGAAGAAGATGAGGTAAAAGAATGTCGGAAAAATGGAGATAAAATTCAACCGGAAAGCCATCAGGACCAGGGGTCTTGCCTTTGGTAAGAGACGTCAATGCAGTGGATAATTCAGAAAGGGTAATGTCAGAGTCTAAAGTCGAGAAATCGAGCTGGGAGGTATCAGGTGTAGGCAGACGAGCAAAATATGACTGAAGAAGATCTGGGGTAGGGGGACTTTCAGGAGTATATAGAGTTTCATAGAAAGAATGAAATTGCTCCAAAATATCTTTATCCGTATGGAGGAGAGTATTGGAAGGGGAGTAAATAGCATCAATAACCGTCCGCTCCTTCCGTGATTTGAGGTAATTAGCAAGTAGCTTACCGGACTTATTGCGACCCCCGTAGTACCGTGCGCTACTACGTAGAAGATAAGAAGAGGCCGAATCTGTGGTGAGCTTATTAAAGGCAATTTTGGAGCGAAGAAGTTCAGGAGACATTTGATTTGGAGAAGAGGTATAAAATTGGTGCTCAAGTGACTTAATATGTTGTAGGGCGACCTTGCGTTTTTGAAGAAACGCTTTCTTTTTCTTGGAGACAAAGTCAATAATGAAACCACGGGCCGTGGCTTTAAACGAGTCCCAGAGGGTGTGCAAAGGGATAGTAGGTGTAGCGTTAAGGTGGAAGAATTCTGAGGTGAAAGAACGAAATGCCGAAGAGAAAGTGGGATCAGTGAGAAGAGAAGAGTTAAAGCGCCAGCGCGAGGATTTAGGGGCAGGGGGGAGAAGATCAAAGACAGTAAGAATAGGAGCATGATCAGAGATGACAATAGGTTCAATGGAAGAGGAAAGAAGGTTTTGAGATAAGGAGGAAGAAAGGAAAATGTAATCCAAGCGGGAAAAGGAAGAGTGTGGGGGAGAGAAAAAGGAAAAATCCAAAGTGTCCGGGTGTGTGATCCTCCAGGAATCTATGAGATGAACCTGAGAAATCGTGTCAAGAAACTGTTTGTGTGGTTTATGAGGAATGAAACGAACAGAAGATTTACGATCTAAAAAGGGGTCTACAATCTGGTTACAGTCTCCACCAAGTAAAAAGGCATCGTCCTTGTATTGGATACATTTTGCTGTGATCACGGGCCAAAAAGAAGAATCAGGGCAGGTAGGACCATAAACATTCAGTACAGTAATCGGGATAGCATTAACGAGCAGTTTGACTAAGATCCAGCGACCCTCTTCATCTCTCTCCTCAAGGAGCAGTTTACATTTGAGACGTTTATGAACTAGAATAGCGACCCCATTTTTTTTATGAGAAGCAGGTGAAAAGAAAACATCACCGACCCAAAGTCTTTTGAGTTTCAAAGACTCAACGTCAGAGAGGTGTGTTTCTTGGATAAGGGCAATATCAGGATTATAAGAGGAGAGGTGGGAAAGAACTCTCTGTCGCTTAATAGGATGGTTAAAGCCTTTAACATTCCAGGAAATGACGTTAAACATGAGACTGTATAGCACAAATTAGAGATAACAGGTGCAAAAATATACTGTACAAGCAACAGGGTGAAGTAAAAACTATATAAACCATTAGAACTAGGGAATGGAAAAATGGATAAACATATTGTATGAACAATAGGTTAAACTGCAAAAAATCAAAAAATATTAGAACCATTGAAAAGGTAGAAAGAAGAATAGGAGGAAAAGGAAAAAGAAAGGGGGAAAGGGGAAAGGCGAGGGGATAGGAAAGAAGGTCAATAAAGGATGTTGAAAAAGGAAAAGAGAGAAGGCATAGAAGACAGTACAAATCCAAAAGGATGACTGTAATAAACATACCTGAAGGGGGTAATACACAAAGGGAAGGCGGGGAGGTGGTGATGCGTTACAAGACGGAGGGACCAGGAACAGGAGCGGAACCACACCGAGACCTCACAAAAGGGAAACGAAGGACTGAACAAAACAGTGAAGGAGACATCCGGGAAGATCTGTGTATGGAAAAAGAAAATTAATTAAGGACAACCGGAACAAAATACATGAGAAACATAACCAGAAGTAGAAAAAGAGAAATGTTGAACATATTCAGGGAGACTGAAGAGAAGAAAAAATTCAAGAGGAGAAATACGAAAAGAGGAAGAGAGAAAGGCCAAGAAGAGTACATAGAACTAGAGAAAAAAGAGAGCTAGAGAGCAAAACATGAATGCAACAGAAACATTTCAGCCACTGTTTGATGGAGAGGAGGAGGTTTCCATCCCTTCCTCATTTTGTAGAAGAAGAAAATTACGGAGTTCACCAGGTTCCTGAAAAGACCAAGTCTTATTCCGATGAGTGACTCTGAAGGTACAAGGATGAAATAAGCCATAACGTGCTCCAAGGGAACGCAAAGAGGGACGCATTGCCAAAAATTCCTTGCGTCTGGAGGCAGTAGCATTAGAGACATCCTGAGAGAAGTAGATTCGCTGACCTTGAAAAGTCAATTGTTTTTTGGTTCTTGCTGCCGATAGGATCAAAAGAAGGTCGGTGAACTTCAGAAACAGGATAATAACCCCACGGGGTTTGGTAGATGAAGATTGTCTGGCGCCAAGTCTATGTGCTCTCTGAAGACTGATGGACGTAGAGGGGGGTAAGTCCAAAAGTTTCGGGAGGAAGGAAGTGAAGAAAGAGACTGGATCGTCCCCCTCAAGATTTTCTGGCAGATTGTAAATACGAAGGTTGTTTCTTCTGTTGCGATTCTCCAAATCTTCCGTGTGTTTCTGTAGAGAAAGGACAGTCTTTTCTAGAGTAACAATGCGTTGTGTGTTAGATTGAACCTCAGGTGAGAGTAGTTCAACAGAAGAGAGGCGCGCATCCATAGATTCCCATTTATCTTTGAGAAGCTGCATATCTTTGCTCGTCTCTTCAATAAAAGGACGCATGGCACGGAGTTCCTCCAAAATTTGATCAATAGGAGACGAGGAAGATGGGTCGTCTGGTGTGGGAGAATTTTGTTTGGTACGTTTGCCAGCTGGAGCCTGTGGAGAGGATCTACTGGAGGTCGGAGTACCAGAGGAGGCACGCTGAGAGGAAGGAGTCGACATTTTAGTAGACTGAGGGAGACTGAGGCAGTGTAGATCCAGCAGGTGAAGAAAGCTCCGGAAAAACACACCAAAGAATCAAAGAGAAACCTAGGTTGTCGTAAGGATACCATAGGGGACTCTCCCCATACAACAACGAAAGTTCAAGGTGCGTAGAAGTGAAAGGAAAGACGACAATAATGATGCAAAAAGAGCACCTCAGTGTTAATGGAGCCAGTCACTGGGGAAATAGAGAGGAAAAATTCAAAAACACATCTCCATGGGTTATGTTGACCAGAGGAGAGCAATAGTTGTTGAAAAACTTCAGTTAAATATGACAGGCACGCGCCAAAAAACAAACCTGAGGAAATACAGGTATGTCACATTGAGAAGCTCAGCGAGCTGAATGGCGTGGGTGCCGGAGGTATTGAAGCAAAAAGGCACAAACCTGCCTTGGAAGGAAAAGGTTGTGAAGCATTCCGGAAGCAAACAGTGAGGGAAACAGTCACATTACACCCCAATGAATAAGCGCTGTGGTGGCAAAGCGCGTGGGGAAGTAGGTTGCACAGCAGGATCCTCACAGTTTTAAAAGACTGAAGAGATGTGTCTCAAAGGAGAGGAAATTGTAGCAAAACATGCACTGTTAAAGCTCACCCCAAAAAATTGGTGTTGCCAAGCGACTCATGGTGGTCGAGGGAGCGCTGGGTCGGTGAGGAGGCGGAGGTCTGGTGCGTCACGGCATGCCTAAAATGGCGGCTGCGTGAGGAGCGGCAGCAACATCGCGGTAAATGCAGAAAGACGGCAATTGAAACGCCGTACAGGCGCTCCGTGTGGTCTCCGGAGGTTCCGGTGGCAGAATCCAGGAAAAAGAAACGAAAATAAGCCCCTTCACATCGGGGAAACTTTAATGAGGTCGGGTGGTGCGGCGGAGCTCCGTAGCTAGCCGGCCATCTTGCGCGGCGCCAAGCCACGCCCCCCCCGGGCCATCTGTTTCTAATTAGCATGGCCTTAGCGCGGCCATGCTAATTACAAACAGATGGCCCCCTCTAAGGATAAGAAAGTCTGCAGGTACTACCCTGCACACTGAGGTCTCCTCGCTTCAGCGTCCCACCCCACCACCTCCTTGGAGCACACGTCCACTCACTGAGTCTCTCCTCACTTTAGTCCCCCCCTGCCTTGGAGCACACGTAACTTGTTTCATTTAACACCTCAGAATCCACAGTGAGAATCTGCTGGTACGCGTAGAACAAATAGTGCATAAACAGTGTATCAGTGTAAGTGTCTGTGAGGCAGCCGAGACTTACAGTGTGTTATGTTGATTACCGCACAGTGTGAGCCTGGGACTGAGAGTTGCTGTGGTTTGAGGAGACTTCCGGACAGTTCACTGCCTCCACTGGTGTCAATCACATCTCACGCGTCTCAAAGCTGCCAGCCCCCGAGCCGCACCAGTCTGCCCTAATGCCTGCTGGCACTGAAAAGTCTGTTTAGCCCAGAGAAAACAAGGCTCTGCACCACTTGGCAGAGTGCAGGTGCAGGCGAGTAAGTGGGGGAGAGACAGTCTGTTTTGGTCGGACGTAGAGATGTGTCTCAGAAAGGAGTCGTGGCGAGTAAACGTGGCCTCTCATCCATGCAAGGAGGCTGCAGTCACCCCATACTGGACTGGGGACGAACAGCAGACATGCCTCCAGGTAGCTCAGTGAAGCGGTGGCACAAGGCTCTAAGGTGTTGGCACATTTAAAACAAGCATTTGCATTACAATAGATCTCGCATTTACAGGAGTTCCAGCTATTGTCATTTACAATGGCAATAGCTGTAACTCTTGTGAGTACGAGACCTCTGCCCCATTGTCCGGTGCTGCTTGAAGGTGAAAGCAGGTATGGCGAGGAAAGCAAGCCGCGTACACAGTAGGAGAAACACATTAAAGAGAAGCATTTGCAATGCAATAGGTCTCGCATTTACACACATTTGAGCTATTGACATTGCAAATGACAATTCCTTTTACTTTTGCTTTCGTTTTTAAAACGTATCTAAAAGGCATAGTCGTTTACAATGCCAATAGCTTAAACTTGTGTAAATGCGAGACCTATTGCATTGCAAATGCTTGTTTTTAACTGCCAGCAGCACGTCATCACTGCCGCTGTGCCTGGCTATCATTCCGTGAGAACGGCAGTCAGCCCGTTCCTCTCCTACTTTTCCTGCCTCTTTTGGACTGTGCACAGGACGGAGCGAGAGAATACTTGGGGAAGGTAAAATGGAAAGCTGTTATGAATTTAATGTTTCACAGAATGTGTTAGTAAATAAGGCCTAGACCATGCATCAACCGCTTTAATAAAGCCAGTAGGTACGGCTTTAATGTGTTCTAATGTATCATTCTGCAGGCCTTTTTTGTGCGTTTGTTACCACATTTCAACCATATGTGTTGGCTTTCCCAGTGCTTGTTGTTTAGCTGGAGCACCATGAGTACTGAATTGCTACTCAGGCTCTGTGATATCCCTTGCTGGTACTTCAATCACAGGACAGCAGGCGTGGAAGACTATTTTTTCCTGGGGTTTTTTACACAATACTTTGGAGTGGCAGATGATACTGAGATCTTTCTCAATAGTCACACTATTCATTCAGTAAATGCAGACCAGAACGAAAAAGACACATACCCAAAGTCAAAGGCCTGGCACTCATAAATAAGCAAGTGCAATGACACAAGAATAAGATGCCACTGTTTTAGCATGGCAGCCCTGTGCTTGCACAAAATATTTTAAATTATAAACATAAACATCACTATTACTTTAACAATATAGATGCTTTCTAGAACGTTTCTGTACTTAGAATAGTTTTAGAAACCCTTTTAAGTGTTAATGCATTTGAAAAAAAAATGATTTTCACGAAGAAAGGGTACTATAGGCTTTGAACTACAGTAACCTACGTACAGTTTAAACACACTTGGGTGGCAAAAACATACACATGCCATAAAATTGAAAGAAAAAAAGCATTGGCAAAATAAAACACTGGCCCGCTAGTCACTGTCATAACATTGATCTTTTTAGGCAGATGTGCATATATGATCAGACAAATACCTTCACTCACAGTGCAAGTCAGCAAATGGCAAATATGAGCTGACCCCTCACCTCATGGTATAAACTGTGGTGGGCAGAAGCAAAATGACTGAATTGACCAATGGATGAATAGCACTTACCAAAGCCCCACTGTATATGTTTACATTTACGAACATATGTATGCATTTTTAATTATGAATAATTGTGATTATATGAGGCTTGGAAGACAACTAAAGCACTCTCGATGCCAGAATTAAAAAAGACTGGAACAACTACTCACATTTGACTTGGAAGTTACATTTTCAGCTAATAGCTATATTACGGTAGTACTTCCACAAAAAGACCCTACTCGAGGTGTAAACTGGGCTAAACAAAAGTACTTCTAATAATATTATTTTTAATGGGGCTACACAGGACGTTGATTGTATCATGTTTTATGCTAAGCTACTTTACAGATATCAAATGAAGTTAATAATATTTCAATCCTATGCGACTGATTTGTACACCTATTGCCTATACATGTGTGCTGGATATATTTCTCCTTTGATAAAAATCACCAATTGAAAAAAAAAAGTGGCACTAATAAACACAGGAAAATCACAGCGGGGGAATAAGTATCAGAGAACAAATGGCAAAAAAACACAAAGAAAGAAGGGAGAAAGGAAGAAAATCGGGCAATTCAAAGTTAGCACAAACACTGCAAAAGTGCACTCGGGAACAGAAGGACGGGAAGCGGATTGTCAAAGGTATTTCATTTGTTAAGTTGAACTTCAGGGAAATTGAATTACAGTAGGGCTCTGAAGAGATAAACAAACAAATGAAATAAAGTATTGGCACAGGTAACATGGGGCAAGAGTGGTGAACAATAGGTTGTCAAGTGTTGCAAAAAAACAGACAACTGTTCAATAGTATGAGTGGCTTTTTAATTATTTTCGAGATTAGAGGACTGGCTGTATGTGTATGTTAATGCGTATATGAAGTCTCCTGAGGGCTCCAAACAGATGAGCGAGCAAGCTCCGAAGTGACGTTTTCTGACAGAGTTACACCCTATGAATGGAGTCAATCAAGACGGGAGTGAAAAATTCATTTTCTGACAGGGGTGTCAGCAGAATCATCCGGAGTCGATGACAACAAATCTATAGCTGGTGGGAAAAACTGACAGGGTGGAAAACAAGAGTCACTGATGTTAAGACTTCCCTTTCAGCTGTCCGGAGCACAATTTCACAGCAATTATTACCTCAGCTGGTTCCACAGCCACCCATAGGCCTTCGGGTTTTTTCTTTTGCTTGCCTACATCGAGGTAATATGATCCACGTATGCTCTGGAATGATAAAACAATACAGACGCAAAAGTCCATCATATCGCGTCTAAATATGTTCGCTGTCCACCCAAAAAAAGGGAGAGTGGATGCACCATCTGCCACCGAAAAGCAAGAATTACAGAGATGCGCCATTTTAAGAATAAGAAAAACAACCCGTACCACAAAAAGCGCAAGATAAATTCAGAAGTAAAATCTTCTGGAATTAAGTGGTTTTATAGCTCCATCTTTTTTTCCCTGTTTGTTGTTCACATGTTAAGTGCACTCTGAGGACCCGAGTGACGAGGGCCCCATTTCCAGCACAGCATGCAGCGGGTGATCCCCTCAACTGTAAAATGAAGCCATCAGAGCACAGCATGAAAATGTATTAGCAACAGTTAGACAAGGAAGGCCTCAGCAAGGCGTACGCACTTCCAATTGGTAAAATAATGCTCGTACAAATTGTTTTTGGTACATTAAGTACCTTTCAGAGCCAAAATGAAAAAGAAAACAGTAAAATAAAAGAAGCAGACAAACTAAACAAGAAAATAAAACACGCAGGCGCCGCATTCTGCACTTGCCAGAGACCCGTCCTTCCTACTCGCCGAGTAATTTCATGCAGAATTTTTCCCCTTTCTTTTTATGATGATTGAAATTGTTTTCTCCGAGTTGACAGATCTAGTGTACAATGATAAATGAGAAAGTCCTATGCGGCCTGTCAGCGTGTGCTGAGGGAAATCTCGCCAAACTGCCCAATAATAAATATGCGTTTCTCAAAAACAGAAGGTCTTTTTAAACGGGTAAGCACAGTGGTCGGGCAAAGTAGCGTTAAGCAGCGGCGAGGTGAAGCCGAGCAAAAGATTTATACATTTGTGTTAATCTAAGAAACCCTGCGCTGGCTATGACACACTGACAGGGAAACAAGGGTTATGAAAAATGATCTGACACCGAGCCGCTAAATCTATGAATTTCAAAGCACAGGGCAGCCCGTGGCTTGCCAGATATGAATGCCTGAGCTGTTTTAGTGATTGTTATTGAAAAACTATGAATATGATAACGAACTGTAAACGGGCGCGCGCCGCCAGGGTATCTAGTTAACTGGAATGACACGGCTGACAGAGTCTGTCACTTCGGAAAGTTGTAGTGCTTGTAATGCGCTATAATAAACAAAGGTGGTGAGGAGGGCTGAAAAGAGGCTTCAGAGAACTGACTGCCGAGAACTGGGATGCTTATCAGAGAGAATAAATGATTGAATCATCACTCAGTCGGAATAGTGTGCATGGTTAAGCTTTGTCGTAGGTTTCGCTTAGTGAAAACAGGCTCAGCTATGTGTTCACTTTATTCCATTCTAGTAAAAAAACAAAAACAATGGGGCATATTATCAAGGGGGTTTATCTCCGCTTTTTTGGCTTTAAAAGCCAAGAAAGCGGATATAAAATTATCTCCCTATTACCAAGCTGTCGCTAACTACAGTTAGCGACAGCTAATAGGAGATAGCGACCATCTTGGGCCCCGCTTTGCATGTCAGTGATATTTATCACTAATGACATGCAAAGTGGGCGTGCCAAGATGTTAGCGACTGGAAACAGTCGCTAACATCGCTATCTCCTATTACCAACTTTTGGAGATAGTCGCGCTAAGCGCGAATATCTCCAAAAGCTAACACCTGCCCAGGAGCAGTTCTTAGCCATGTTATCCAATGGGAGGTGGATAACATGGCTAAGAGCATTTGCTCGATAATGCATGAATATCGCTGACTTTTCAGCGATATTCATGCATTGCGGCCGTTTTTTATCGCATTTGCGATAAACCTTGCTAATAGCAAGGTTTATCTGCGATAAAAATCGCCGATTTGCGGCGATAATTTTTGTCTCTAAATAAGTTAGAGACAAAAATTATCTCTATTGGTTGGTAATATGCCCCAATATGTTTAAAGCTGAATCGTAAATTAATTTCAGAGGCTAGTCGTCAACAGCTGTTCTCACAAAAAGTGATGTTATAGGCTCGGGATAGCATGAAATGCATTGTTAAGTTACTGTTGCTCGAATATGAATGTCCTTAAATAAATGAAAAGACAAGAGGCGTTTGGCAAAACAGGAACATGTTTGTTTAATAAAACTCAGCGTCCAGGAGAGTTTTGACAGAGGCCCATCTGAAGACAGTCACAAAGTACCTAAAGTTTTGGCAGCACATATATTCATTTTGTGAGTACAATAAACGTGTAGGAAGAGGGTAATGATGACAGGAAACAGGTGGAAAATGGCGGAGGTTTATTTGGCACTCCTTTTCATGTCAAGTCCACATTCAGAATGAATCTACACTTAACCGTCATTCCAATCCCCGAGCTTCCCCACTTCGAAAGATAACATAGAACACGAGACTGTCACGAGCTGTGACAAGAACAATCACATGCTCGTGACAGCTCATGTAACAACAGTACCCAACACACCTTCCCCCTAAAAACAAAAAGAAAGAAAAAAAAACAATAAAAAAAAAAAAACCACATACGCATGTAAGTATCGTAGAACTAGTTCATAACAAAATCTCTAAACTTAGAAGGGAGAGGATGTGAACGAACACTTCTAGAATTACCAGAATTGCTGTCAACTCCAGTTTTATTGGTATGTTCAGTGAGTTCCCCGACATCCAAAAACACATTACTGTCACAATCATTTTGAAATGAAGTTGGCCCAGAAAAACCGAGACCCTATTGAAATTCCAGACTGAGCCACCATCAACCCTAACGGCATTCTTGAAAACTTCAATCACCTTTTTAGGATTTGACCACACAGGAAAACCTTTACTAACACCCTCCTTTTTTTTTTTATTCTGACGTAGTCGCCCACCTTTATCAAACCCTTGGAAGCAGAGCCAACCCTCTTTTCCATGGACAGTCTCATTTTCTCTTTATATAACTCAACTCTGCTGCGAACAGCTTCAAAATCAACTTTTAAAAACTCATCGGAACCACTCATATTCTTTTTCAACCACCAAGGCGCTAATTTGGTACTAGGCTTACGTCCTCTTAATAGCTCAAAAGGGCTAACCAAAGTTACAGAATTAGGAGAAGTCCTATATGCCAAAAGCATGGATTGCAACGCAATCCTCCAATTCAACCCACCTTTGACAGAGAGTTGAATGGCTTCTTTGATCACACGGTTGAAGCGTTCAACCTGGCCATTGGCTTCAGGATGGAAAACTGCAATTCTCCTATGAACAATACCACACTTAATCATAAAACTTTCCATTTCCTTGCTAACAAATTGAGGACCATTATCAGTCACAACTTCTTGGGGAATCCCCTCTCGGCAAAAAACTTCATCCAAGAACTCAATCACCCTCTGAGAAGTAACCTCCTTAACCATTTTAACTTCCGGCCATTTAGAATAGTAATCAATTAAGACAATTCCAAAAGTCTCTTGCTTAGATAAACAACCAAAAGGGCCAATGATGTCTAAACCCAACTTACGCCAAGGACCACTGGGATAATCAACAGGTTGTGGTTCGGGACGCAAAGCCACAGCTGTTTTGTCACTGTGTGAACAATAAACACAAGAACGTACAAAATGATCCACGCAAGAATCAATGCCTGGCCACCAAAATGTTTCTTTGACTCGTCTTCTGGTAAAAGATATCCCCAAATGCCCCTCATGAGCAATTTTGAGAATAATATCTCTAAGAGAAAAAGGTGGAACAACTTTGTCTCCCCTTAAAATCAAACCATTCTCCTCTGCAAGCTCCTCTTGAACTTTATGAAAACCCATCATATCACCAGACAACTTCCTTGGTTCAGGCCAACCTTGTACTAGATACTTTTTGACACTACACAACTCCTCATCTTTACTCATTTCCATTACCCAACTTTTTTCTTGCAAAAATGATTGATCTTTATCCCCCAAATTAACATCATCAAAAGTAAAAGCTACTTCACAATCATCTTCTAAGACTTCACAAGGAAACTCACAAGAAGAAATTAGTCTGGACATGCAATCTGCGTGTACATTTGCTTTACCCTGAACATATTCAATTTGATATTGAAAGGATTGTAGTCTAGATGCTAGTCTTGCAAGGCGCGCTGACATTGTCCTGCCACCGCCAGGAGACATGAGAAAAATTAAAGGCTTGTGATCAGTTTTTATGACAAACCTTGTACCCCACAGAAACGGCCTGAAATGCTCAGCTCCCCACACACACGCCAATAATTCCCTCTCTATGACAGAATAGTTTTTTTCTGCGTCCCTCAAGGCTCTTGATGCGTAAGCAACAATCCATTCCTTCTCATTATCCCTCTGCAAAAGCACACCACCCAAACCAGAACTGCTAGCGTCCACCATGACTATGCATTTGGCACCACCCACAAAAGGCTTGAGACAAGGTGCACTTTTTTAATTTCCCAAAAGTCTCAGTCATCTCCTCGGTCCAAACAAACAAACTTAGCATTCTTCTTCAACAAACATCTGAACGGATCCACTTTGGAAGCAAAATTTGGTATGAATTTTGCATAAAATTCAATGAGACCCAGAAACGCCACAAGCTGAGCTTTAACAATGCTCTCGACATGATTACGTTTAGGCTTGATCCCAATGCCACTAATAGTATGCCCTAAATACTCGACCGCTTTTTGCCTAAGCTTGCACTTATCGAGACGTAAAGTAAGCCCTTTCTTTGACAAGGCAGCAATCACACTCCGAACATTTTTGTCATGTTCCTCATTGTCCTTACCAAAAACAAGTATGTCATCTTGAAATGCCACGGCACCATTTAACCCTTCCAAAGTATCTCTCATAAGCCTTTGAAACACTGAGGCAGCACTCGCTAAACCAAATGGCATACGGCAATATCTGTAAAGTCCCTCTGGCGTAATGAAAGCGGTCATGTTTTTTGATTCCTCAGCTAAAACTACCTGATGGTATGCGCTGGCTAAGTCAATACAAGAAAAGATTTGTGCCTCCGCTAAAGTGGAAACCATTTCATGAAGATTAGGTAGAGGATGAGAATCAACTCAAATTGCCTCATTGACACTACGAAGGTCCACACACAACCTGAGTTCACCAGAAGATTTGATGGAAATCACAATAGGCGAAACCCAAGGTGATGATTCAATTGGTTCAATGATGTTCTTTTGACACAAATCTTTAAGCATATCCTTCAATTTGCTTCTAAAAGATAAGGGCACATTCCTCACTCTATGTCGAACAGGAATAACATTATCATGTAGTTTAATGACATGCTCAAAACCTTGATACCGTCCTAAAGTACCACTAAAAACATTAGGAAATGATTTCTTTAAATCATCTACTAATTGGGTATTTGACAAAGGAATACTAGATACATTGTGTGGTTCTACAGCAAAAACAGGAGGATTGGCTCTGGGATCAATTTTCATTTCCAACAAATATTGATGAGGCCACCCCAGAAGAGACAAACCTGATCTTGATACATAAATTTTCCCATGGGTATGGCGGCGAAAAAATTGCAAATCAGCTTCAAAATAACCCATTAGATCAATTTTGTGACGTGTGTAGCCACCAGGTGATACATCAGGTGAAATCAAGGTTTTGTCAGGCAATTTTTTATGAAAAACTTCCAATGAAATAATGGTAAACCAAGCACATGAATCCACAAAAAATTCAATATCAACATTGTCAACCCTTACTAGACATGAGGGAAACTTGGTACACTCACCCTCCCCACATACATTAATAACAGTGTTGACTTGAAATTCGTCATCATCCTCCAAGGTATCACTATCACAACAATCATGTACGCAGTTTACTTTCCTTGGTAAAGATTTACATAACCTAGTAAAATGTCCTTTTTTACCACATTTCGAACAGATTTTTCCCAATGCTGGACAATTTCTGCAGTCTGCTAAGTGGCCATCACTTCCACACCTGAAACAAAGTGGTTTCGAATTTTTCCTTTCTTGCCTTTGATTCCTGAACTTGCCATCTCCTTTAAAGAGAGCATCACTCTTTTGTGAATAATTTTTTTAAAATTTATCAGAATCTTTAGACACATTAAAAATATCGTTCTTATTATTGCCTCTTATTTCTCTCACAAATTTTTCTGAATGTTCAATAGACTTAGCAATGTCTATAGCATTGTTTAAGGACAAATCAGATGTGGTCCAAAGACGTTCTTGTACTTTTTTGTTATTTGTTCTCATTAAAATTTGGTCCCTTAAGACTTGCTCATACGAAATGTGTTCAAAATCACATGTAACAGCTAATGAGCGTAAAGCTGAAACAAAATCTTCAACAGGTTCATCAGCACGTTGTTTTCGTGAATAGAAAATGAACCTCTCCATAACAATATTTTTCTTTTTACTATAACGCAAATTCAATTGCGACGCAGCATACTCATAAACATTTAAATTTCCTGGATTAACTAGAGGTGGAAGAGTTTTATATTCTTTCAACGCAATACCACCCAAACAGTGTTTCAATAAAGCTAATTTCCGCTCAGCCTCACACTCTCCCTCCTCTAGTACATCTACGTACGCTAAAAACACAGGTTCCCATATTTCCCAAGACATAGGTGGTTCACCTGGAGATGAAAGGAAAGCAGGGAGAGGAGCAATGCCAGACATATTCAAGAAAGAGAAGAGAAAAAAATAAAATTAAAAAAATATAGATAATAATTAAATAAATAAACAGATTCACTTGTTGTAGAAAATGTGTAAGTCAATGTTCAACTGAAAGAACTGAAATTAATCTTTAAAACGTTGAACTAGAGTAATGAATGGGCAATAAAAATAAGAAAACTTCACTGAGTTCACTTGATGTAATCCAATGGCATGTCAAACGATAAATTTCCTTCACTGGGTTTTAAATAAATAGGAAATGGACATCACGTTCTTCACACGCTCTTTCAGGTAGTTCCAATGGCATGTCAATGATAAATTTCCTTCACTGGGTTATAAATAAATAGAAAACGGACGTCACGTTGCTCACACGCTTTTTCTGGAGAAATTCGGCCTTGTTGTAGCAGCGCGTCACATGTGGTGTGCGTGATGTTTCGTGAGGAGATCGAGCATAAACAACACACCAACGTGTGAGCTCGGAACCTCCTTGCGTCACCGTGACTTCCCTGCCGGCGATCCCGAAAATAACTTTCCACACGCTTCAGTACCAGTATCAGCAAAGTTCAGCTGACAACGAAAAGGAAACTTCAGAAGCGGTAAGGTCGGAAGCACAATTATTTATGCAGTGACGTTATTCAGAGGACTTCAGCTTCGTCCGAAGAATCCCTGCTCCAAATTAATCCAATCTTCCTTTAAAATCTTCAGCAAATTCCAGTCACGCGGTAAATCCAATCCCGCCCGTCGCCAGTGTAGGAAGAGGGTAATGATGACAGGAAACAGGTGGAAAATGACGGAGGTTTATTTGTCACTCCTTTTCATGTCAAGTCCACATTCAGAATGAATCTACACTTAACCGTCATTCCAATCCCCGAGCTTCCCCACTTCGAAAGATAACATAGAACACGAGACTGTCACGAGCTGTGACAAGAACAACCACATGCTCGTGACAGCTCATGTAACAACAGTACCCAACACAACCCTTTGACATTCTTTGAAAAGCATCGAAGTCATAAATCATAAGAAAAAAACATCAGAGGAGGGGGGCACATCGATCTCAACCTCTGGGAGAACCATGTGGACAGTGTGTTCGTGTCCAGTTGTCCAGTGTGGCGAGTGTGTGATCACCTCATGCGGTGTGCATGCTTGTCCTGATTGGCGGAATGTTCCTTTCTACATGTGCCATCTAACTTTGTGGTGTTTTGGGAATGGGCCTAACATGTTTTCTTAGGGCCAATCTCCTGGGGTCTGTAGTGTGACTACCTACCTGTGGGATCGATTAGGGTTTTCCCTGGATGCATGTTTGTTTTCGGCTAAATGTAACCCCGCCTGTGACCTGTCAATCGGTAGGCTTGGGTTTGGGTCACAGGGCCTGTCTGACCGCGTATCTCTGATTTGGGGTTGATGTAGAGGTCATCTCAGAAAAATCTGACAGCAATGATATGAGCTTGTAAGTGTGAGCACGTGTAACATGGTGGTCATTAATATCATATTTACAGATATTGTCATTATTACACGTACAGTTGTTACATCGTACATCAAAATTACATTCACAGAGACTGATGTCATTATGCAGGCATAAGTTACAGTGTACATTGACATTGGATTTACTGGTATTGTCATCACTGTGCGTGCACTTGTTACAGCATAAATTGACATTGCATTTACTGATTTTGTCATCGTTTGGCATGCATAGATGACAGTGTACCTCGATATTGCATTTATTGGTACTGCCTCTGCTGTGCACGTATACATAAGGATGTACATTGCTATCGTATTGATCAATCTCAACACTCACCCCTCTAGTTGAAGTTTTACCTACATAGTTTTCCTCGTACGTCATGACAGTCACGATAGTTGAAATGGTATCTGTTATTCCCCCCCTCAGCTATTTGTATGCTTCCAAGTTTGCTTACTGCATTTGTACAGCAGGCAAACCCACCTGTAGGGAATCACACAATAAATGTACGCCCATGACAACAGGAAGCAGCGATGTGCACATATGTTTCCCATAAGGGAAGCAAGGTGAAAAGACTATGAAATAGTCCTGCTCATGGGCACCCCCCTCCTCCTTCATGTCCATTTGTAGACAATACAGTGCTTGGATAGCAAGAGCCAGTGTCCCATTGTGCTTGTCGTTTCCAGGAATAAAAGTTCAACAGGAAGTTCCGATCTTGGCACACTCCCCTCCCTGCATCACGGTCATCAAGTTCAACACATACTGATGTTGAATCACCATGAGATGAACAGCTCTCAGTTCTTCCCTAACAAAATTAAAGCTGAACTTAGTGTCATTTATCATGTTCTGCAGCTCCCACCTGATGATTTGCAACCATCAGGCATTTGCTTTCGATTGAATAGTGGTGAATTTTATGGGCTCTCCGGCACTGATGTGAGTGTCCGTGAACAGTCTGAATTCTTCCGGATTGTCCGTATACTGAGCCCAAACAAAATAATCAGCAGTTCCTCTTCGAACCTGATGTAACAGAGTTGTTATTTTTTGGAGTGGATGTTGGAACAACTCAGACCGATCTTCTCCAGGGATGACCAGGGCAGTGTGTGTATGGTTACCAGACTTCAGGCCTCCCCATCCAGGAATGAGTTGGGCATAGGCAAGGTCACCACAATGCTGTCAAAATCCATTAGCGTTGAAGTGCCCCATTGCAAGTCCGGTATGTACAACATTGCTTCACAGTTGACATTGGTTCTAAGCAGTATCATCCCTTTGCCTCTGAAACTCAAAGAATACAGCGTAAGTTTTCATACAATTAGGGGTTGCCCCTTCCCGTCTAACCATGTGTCTATTTACAACAGTGTGCTGGAGTACAACCCCCTCCCATAGGACTCATTTCCCATAGCGTTGTCGAGGTGGATGGTCCCACACTGGAATTCCATACTGAGGACCCATTTGTCATTAGAAAACGTAGCCTGGAGTAATCACTCTACACAGAAGGGTACAGGAACTCTGACTTTATTGACTGTATGTCTCCACAGCTTCCAGGAACTGACCAATACTCCTGGGATTCAAACTATAAGGTTCTATCACTATGACAATGACATCATAAGTAGCAGTGGACACAAATATGACTATAGAAATAAAGAAGAGACTACTACAACATCTCCTATCTCTCAATAAAATAACTGCTGTCGTTTTTAATGTGTTGCTTTTTTAATATTACTAGCGCCGCTGGCATCACGCTAATGAGCCACTAAAGGGCTCAATTAATTCTGCTGCTAAGTTCTATCGTTTTAGGAGCGCACTCTTAGATCGGTGAATCAGCTCAGGCTTACCCGCATTTAAAAGGTATTTTCACCCGCACTTGGCGGGATACAGCTAGGCTAGCGGGTCCGACCGCCATCTTGGGTTGGGGTGAAGGCGAGGAGCACTCCAGGCGCCATCTTGCTGAAGGCAAGGGACGCCGGAGGCGGACTTCCGCACTTGGTAAGCTTTTTAAAGGCTGCCTGACCACTGCGCAGGTTAGATCTTGCACCAGCGCGCTTATAACTGCTGTCGTTTTTATTGTGTTGCTTTTTTAATATTACTAGCGCCGCTGGCATCATGCTACTGAGCCACTAAAGGGCTCAATTAATTCTGCTGCTAAGTTCTATTGTTTTAGGGGCGCAATCTTAGGCCGGGGAATCAGCTCAGGCTTACCCGCATTTAAAAGGTATTTTCACCCGCACTTGGCGGGATACAGCTAGGCTAGCGGGTCCGACCGCCATCTTGGGTTGGGGTGAAGGCGAGGAGCACTCCGGGCGCCATCTTGCTGAAGGCAAGGGACGCAGGATGGCAGACCAAGCGCGCAGCGGTCACGCGCAGCGGGCGCGACGTAGGCGCGCCGGAGGTGCGCCAGAGGTAAGCCCGTTTGCGCCCGTTTGCGCAACGGGCGCGCATAGGGCCGCTACCTCTGGCCATCCGCACTCTCCTCGCTTGGTCTACTCCCGGACGGATCTGCTGGAATAAAGACCGTCCCAGGCTCCCGTGACACAGAGGGCCATTAATCCATCTCCGCTCCAATCTCTGTCGTGTGGGCTGCTCAACGTTCGGTCGCTTTGCAAGCACCACACTGAGATTGCTTTCCTGATCGACTCTTCTGGGTTGGACGTGCTGTTTCTAACCGAAACGTGGACTCGGGAGGACTGCCTAGTTGAACTGGGTTTGGCCTGTCCCCCAGGTTTTAAAATCATCCACACCCCTCGGCCGAGGAATCGCGGGGGCGGAATCGGTATCATTTATCGCGAAAAGCTGGGTTTTTCCCAGCTTAAAATCAGCGAGGTATCGGGCTTCGAGTTGATGGGATTCTCCCTCAGAAACATGGAGAGAACACTGATCTCGGGGGTGCTGTGTTATCGGCCGCCGGGCTCGGCTTCCTCTCTTTCAGAGTTCCTTGATTTAGTGTACGACCTATCAAATACCCATTCGAAGTTGTTAGTCCTGGGTGACTTCAACTTATGGCAGGGGGGTCCTTCAGATGGAGCGTTTACATCACTCTGCCAAGCTCTTGCTGACATCCAACTGCAGCAACTGGTCTGCTCGGCGACTCATAGGGGCGGTCATGTTTTGGACTTGATCTTCGCTGGCGCTCATTCGGCAGTGATTAATGACATCTTAGCCCAATGCTGGACCGATCATGCGCTTGTGGCTTTCTCCCTATGTTTAGGGGACCACTCCTCTGAAGCCGCCGGAGTGGGACTTTCGAAATTGGGCAGACCTTGGTCCCGACTACTCAGCTCATCTCCTATGCCCTCCTTAATACCTGCTAACTTCTGCTTGAGTAATTCAGTGGAAGAAAGTTATTCCTCTTTGTGCCGGTCTATTACTGACACGCTTGACAAGATGGTGCCCCTCCGTAGATCTAGAGGGAGAGTGAACCGGGCTTTTCCCTGGTACACGGAGGAGCTACGACAACTGAAGTTAAGCTGTAAACGGGCGGAGAGAGTATGGAGGAGGGAGTACTCCACCTCGGCTAAAGCCTCGTTTAGGCTCGCACTGAGAGGCTACAAGGTACAGATCAAGCGGGCTAAGGTGGCTTTCTTAGAAGCTTCCCTGACTCAGGCGCCTAATAAATCCCAAGCCCTGTTCAAAATTGTCAAGGACCTGTCACACCCTGCTCGTGCATCGCAGGCTCTCTGTGACTCGTTGGCACATGCTTTCGAGGAGAAGACTGCTAAGATCCTTGAGGGTTTAACGCACGCCTTACCTGCTGCTTCTGGCCCGGGAGCTCCGGTTGGCTCGCTCAGTCGACCCCAGCCAACTGCTCTCAGCACTGAGTTGGGAGCTCCGACTGAGTCATCCAGTCGACCCCGGTCGACCGTTCCTGCCCTTTTTTTAGGAGCATGTGGCATGGGAGCTCCGGTTGACCTGCCCAGTCGACCCCAGACTAGTGCAGCTGACCTAAGTCTGGGAGCTCCGGGCAGCTCACCCAGTCGACCCCAGCCGACCGGTGCGGGAGCTCCGGCGGAACTGCCCAGTCGACCCCAGACGGGTATTGGTGCCCTTGGTCTGGGAGCTCCGGGCAGCTCACCCAGTCGACCCCAGCCGATCGGTGCGGGAGCTCCGGCGGAACTGCCCATTGACCCCAGATGGGTACTGTTGCCCTTGGTCTGGGAGCTCCGGGCAGCTCACCTAGTCGACCCCAACTGAATTCCCTTGACCCCTGTTTGCGAGTTCCGGATATCCCCTCCGTTCAACCCCAACTGAGGTTTTTCCCTTCTCCCTCCGTTGAGGAATTTTGTATGGTGGCACATTCGGTGTCCTCAGGGTCTCCGCTTGATCCGCTGCCCCCCAAATTCTGGAAGGCTTTCCATGCAGAACTCTTCTTGCCTTTGTTCTCGATCTGTCTCCAATCCTTGGAGTCGGCATCGGTGCCAGAGTGCTGGAAGTTAGCAGTAGTGTCACCTCTGCTAAAAAAGCCAACTTTGGACCCGGCCTGTCTCTCCAATTATAGGCCGATCTCCTTGCTCCCTTTCCCGATTAAGATCCTGGAAAAATGGGTGACCCGCTCACTCTAAGGCTTCCTGGAGAACATCGGGTGGTTCGATGAGGCCCAGTTTGGCTTCCGCCCCGGACACGGGACGGAGTCCGCGCTGGTGACCGTGTTGGACAATCTTCGCTCGCGTGTCGACAGTGGTCGGGCAGCCTTTTTAGTGCTGCTCGACATGTCGGCCGCGTTCGACACGGTCTGCCATCGGACCCTGGTCAGGAGACTGGAGGAGTGTGGGGTCACTGAGGGGGCTAGAGACTGGCTGATATCCTATCTTGGTGGCAGGCAACAGTTGGTCTGACTTCCGCCATTTAGCTCTGAGCCAAGGAGTGTAGGACAGGGGGTTCCACAGGGCTCGGCCATCAGCCCTATATTGTTCAACCTGTACCTTCGCCCTTTAGTCCAGCTAATAACATCTTTCGGTGTCTCAGCATTTAATTATGCCGACGACACCCAGCTGGTCTTTTCTCTGGAAGGGAGCAATGCGATCTCGCTGGATACTTTCCATCGCTGCATGGCAGCTACAGCGGACTGGTTACGAGCTAATTCCCTTCAATTTAATAGCTCTAAGACGGAGGTGCTCCATTGTTCCATTGACCGGATTCCGCGGGCACTCCCAGAGAACTTTTGGCCCAGTACTTTCCTTGAGCCAGTGTTGGCAGCGGAATCAGCCCGCAATCTGGGGGTGATTTTTGGCCCTAACCTACAACTTGACATACACGTCAACAAAACCACTGCTGTGTATGATGCTGCTACGCATGCTACGCAAAGTTCTGCCCCTTCTCCCCGCTCAAGCCAGGCCGGAAGTAGTCCGTGGGACCATACTAAGTCGTCTTGACTATTGCAACGGGCTTCTTCTAGAGGCTCCAAAAAACCTGACGGGGAAGCTTCAGCGGGTGCAGAACATGGCCGCCAAGCTGGCTCTCTCCCGCCCTAGGTCCAGCTCTTCCACTCTTGCTCTACGAGACCTACACTGGCTCCCGGTAGGTTTGCGGATACAGTTCAAAGCTGCATGTTTGGTGTTTAAAGCTGTACACCGTCAGGGCCCCATTCCTCTGCAAAACATGTTTACATGGTACTCTGCTCCACGGCCCCTCCGCTCTTCATCGGCTCATCTTCTTGTGGTTCCGAGGTTTCATAGAGTGAGGATGGGTGGCCGCTCTTTTAGCGTGGCAGCGGCCAAATTTTGGAACTCCCTGCCACTCTCTTTGAGGAGTCACAAGGACTATCTTCCGTTTAGGAAAGCGTTAAAAACTCACCTATTTCCAAAAACGGCTTGAGCGGTTAAAGTGTACGGTTCCTTGATCAAAGCGCCAGGATGCCCTCTGGGTGACAGGTTCTGCGCTCTATAAATATAGTAAATAAATAAATAAATAAAATCACAAAATGATTAAGAAAAGAGGAAAACAATTATAAAAGCAAGAAATATAAAAAGAATGGAAATTAAAAAATAACTAGAATTACAAAAAGAACAAGATTAATGAAGAAGGAATAAATCACAGAAACAGATAACAAATTTATACAATCTGGTGGGACAAAAGTCCAGCTAGTTCTAAATATAGGAAGATTACAAATCTAAATGATTTAGTGGGACACTTGTCCTGCTAGTTCTACGTGGAGGAACATATTTCATGGAATTTTCAACCCTGGGATAACTCAACTCCCTCTCTTTGTTCTCCACACCACGTTGAGACTGACAATTTTTTTCTGAATTGAGACCCAACTGCAACACAACTTTAAAAGGAATTTTATAAACTCTTGAAAGATTCCACCAATTCTTCCCATTGATTCTTATGGCAAAACGTGAAGAAACATCCACCCTAACCGGTGGACCAAATTTGGACAGACCTTTAGGGATATTGTGAGGAGACTTAATCCTGACCCAATCCCCAACTTTGATTTTTGAATTAAAATACTCTGAATCATTGGTCATTAGTTGAGAAGACTCACCACTCTTATCTGAAACCTGGACAGTGTTGTATGTTCTTTACATTTTTAGTTTCACCAAATTTAGATAACACACCCCATTTTTTCCTTCATGCAGGACACATGTGAAAAGATGCTTGCCTTCCTCTAAGAAGAGCGAAAGGATTAGAACCAGTAACAGTACTCGGAGTTGTTCGATGTGCCCACAACATACCCTGCACAGCTTCTTTGATGTCACTATTGGTTGACACAGCCCACTGAACACACTCAACTAAAAGAAGTTTTTTGTGTTCAATAAAACCATTGGCCTGTGGGTGATACAACGTCGCACGCCGGTTTAAGATCCCAGTTTGACTACAAAATTCAGACATTTCTATTGATGTAAATTGCACACCATTGTCGGATACAATTTCTTTTGGAAATCCTTCTCTTCCAAACAAACTTTGTAAAAATTTTATTACCTCTTGTGAATTGGGATCCGTCATAAAATGAACTTCCCACCACTTCCTAAAATAATCTGCCACAACCAATGCAAATTTGTACCTGCTAGATAAGACATTGAAGGGTCCCACAAAGTCAATGGCTAACTTCATCCATGGACCCTCAGGAGCATCAACACACTGTAAGGGCGGTGAAATGACCTTAATAACTTTGTCACTAGTACAACAAGTGATGCACCCTTCCACAACATCCTTTATTTGGCGGTCCATAGAAGGCCACCAATATACCGCACGTATTCTCTTCTTCGTGTTGGTTTGACCTAGGTGTCCTTCGTGACCATAACTAATGATCCGACTTCTAAGAGAGTCTGGAGGAAAAATGTGTCCCCTCGCATAATCATACCATCACCTTCTACCATAAGCTCTTCAGCAATTTTGGCAAAAGGATGGAAATCGGCATCTAGATGATTTTCTTTCGCCCAACCTGACACAATGAACTCTTTCACTTTTTTGAGCAACACATCCGATTCCATTCCACTCAACCAATCAAGTTCAGAAAAACAACCCAAAAGACAAGCATCCACGGCAGCAATCAAACATTCATCATTTATGTCATTATTGCACTCACCCTTCTTTGTTGGCAATGGAGATCTCGAAAGATAATCAGCTCTTGTGTTTTTCCCACCAGGCATGTGAGCAACTTTCAAATTGTACTGTAATAGCTTTGAACTTAATCTAGCAATCCTGGGAGTATGATCTTTCACAATTCTACCCTCGAGAATGGGCATAAGGGGCTTATGATCAGTACAAAGTCTAAAAGTTTGCCCCCACAGAAAACACTTGAAATGCTCAACCGCCCAACAACACACAAGCAACTCTCTCTCAATAACAGAGTAATTTTTTTCCCTCTGGGTCGCAAAGCATGAGAAGCGAAACCCACGGTATACTTCTTCCCTAGATTAACTTGAGAAATCATTCCCCCAAGCCCATCAATACTGGCATCCACAGATACTATACATTCAATCGAAGGATCAAAAGGAGTAAGGATCTGGCAAGAACTCAACTCTTTCTTGATCTGAACAAATTCCTCCTGACAAACATCACTCCACGTAAACACAGTCCTTTTTTTAAGCAAATCTGTCATGTGAGCGGTTTTTGCAGCGAAATTAGGAATAAATTTAGTGTAAAACTCACACAAACCTAAGAAAGAAGAAACTTGCCCTTTCGAAATAGGACACAGGGCATCAGATATAGCCTCAATTAGACCCTCTCTTGGAACTATACCTTCACCTGAAATACAGTGACCCAAATATTCTATGAATTCAACGCCAAAAACACACTTGAGTTTGTTAGCCACAATACCTTTAGATTCCAAACTCTCCAAAACTTGAGAAACACTTCTGTCATGTTCATCCATGTTCTTTCCAGCCACCAGAATGTCATCTTGAAAAACCATCATATTAGGAACGCCCTCCAATACTTTTTCTATAATGCGCTGAACAACTGAGGCCGCAGAGGCCAACCCAAAAGGCATTCTTCGGAACTGAAAAGTTCCAACTGGTGATATAAAAGCAGTTAAATGTTTGGAAGCTGGATCAAGTTCAACTTGATGATACGCCGATGCTAGATCGATTTTTGAAAAATATTTTGCACCATCAAATTTAGAGAGAATATCATCAATCCGTGGTAGAGGGTGTGAATCTATCCATATTTCTCTGTTAACACTGCGCAAGTCAATACATACTCTGAGATTACCATTTTTTTTCTTGCTACCACCAAGGGACTTAACCAAAGAGATGACTCTATGGGTTCAATAGCCTCACTTTCACACATTCTTTTGAGTTTATCTGACAAATCATCTCTTATGCTAAAAGGTACATTCCTTAGATTATGTTTAATTGGTGACGCTCCATCCTTAACTTTAATGAGATGTTTAAAACCAGTTATACATCCTAGATTCTCACTTAAAACGTTTGGGAATTTTTTAGACCAATGAACCAGACTCTCCTCTACAGGTTGGTCACTTAAAATAGAGACCTGTTCTTTTGTACCAGGCCTGAGAGTCATCTCGAATAACCCTTGGTGATACCAGCCCAGAATATTAAGTCCCTTTTTGACTACATAAACCTTCCCCTGAATGCATTTTTCTCTTACAATCTAATTTGTTTACATAGCCCTTAATACGTTAAGGGCTGTTGGAACTGGCCCTTTTGGCAGGGTTATCCCAAAACTTTTTGCCTTCCTCCTGTGTTTTTTCTAACCTGTTTGTATTGGTTTTATGACTCTGGGTACTTTACCACTGCTGATCAGTGCTAAAGTGCATGTCCTCTCTCTTGCAAACTGAGGAAGACAGGTCTACATCTGTCTGGAATATTTTATTTACATGTTAGTCCCTTATACAGTGGCATTCCATATACTGAGGGCCTGTAAATTAAATGCTACTAGTGGGCCTGCATTGCTGCTTGCGCCACCCACTGAAGTAGCCTTTCCAATTTGTCTCAGGCCTCTGCCGCTGCAGGGACTGCACACACAGTTTACTGCCTTAGAGACATGGCATGTAAAGTGGTTGCCACGTCTTAAACTCCCCTTTTACTATATATAGTCACCATAAGGTAGGCTCAGGCTAGCTCTATGGGCAGGGTGCTGTGTAGGAAAAAAGTAGGACATGTGCCTTAACTCTGTGGCATGTCCTGGTAGTGACAAATGGCCTATTTGGTTTCTCACTACTGTGAGGCTGCCCTCTCATAGGTTTGCACTGGGTATTTCCTGATATGTGCTTCTGTGGTAATTTCTGATATGAAAGGGGTAGCGTTACCATTTGTGGTATGTTTGGAATAGTAGGAATAAATCCTGCTTATTAGTGAAGGTGAATTTCCTATTACTATTTCTGAAATGTTACTTTTAGAAGTAGGTATTTCTGTGGGCCTAAGACTCTTTGTGCCCTGCCTGGATGTGCATTCAACTTCTGGTTTAGACTGACAGGAGATAGAGGCTGTGCATTCACTCTAGGCAGTACCAAGGGGGGGAGGTGTGTTCTGCCTTTCATGGTTGACTCATCACTGGGCTGAATAGACCTTGGCTGCATTTAGATGGGTGGGAGGAATTTCCCTCGCACCTACATAGTCCTGGTCTGAATTTAGAGTGGTAGGAGGAGTTGCACATGCACCTGAATAGGGACGTGCCTGACTTTCACAATGCTGTCTACGCCCCTGTAGTGTGCCTTGGGCCAGGGCTTGGGATGTGAATAGGGGTGTTGAGCACTTCTGAAAGTGTGTGAAGTGCCACAGAACAAAATATTTCGCACTATAAGTACAGGGGATGTGACCCCATGATTGGAGACACTGCATGGACTTGTAACCAGCTACTGCTGACACTACAGACTGCACCAAAGGGGAAGCTTTTATGTTGACAAGAGAAACAGGCATTTGAGCTATGCGTTTCTGTGCTGACCTGCTGGAAGGACTGCCTCTTGACTTGCAGTGACCCTGTGTGCTGGCCTGTTGCCTCCTCCCTGCTTGTGTGCCACTGTGATCTCCCAGGGCTGGGTGGTCAGCACTGTGTACTTGAAAATTTGGCACCTATTGAGTGCATCATTTTACAGTCCAGCGCATGGAGAGCACTGTTGAGGTGCCCTTGTGTGTGGAGCAGCGGGAAGGGAAGCTTACTCTTGTGGAAGTGCTCTTACCCTCCCACCTGGCAGCCGTTGTATGTGTTTGCACTCTCCAAAGCTTCAAAGGAAGCGCTGTCCAATAGAGTAAAATAGTTTGGTGTGCGCTTTGAGCCCTGGTGCCCAAGCCAGAGGCGTGGGCTCACTCTACCAATGTGGCAGGCGCAGAGAAGTGAAGTTGAGACAGAGAGAAAAGCTGCATTGCCCGAAGGAGCCTGACCGCGCACACCAGCAGATTTCCTTTGCAACGGGGGAGCCGCAGAAGAGACTAGCCCCACCCAAGGGTTGCCATAGTGACCTAAGTGCAGGAGCAGCGCAGAGCGGAGAGACGGCAAGAGAGAGCTCTTGCACTGGGCATGGACTGGAAATCTTCACCGCCGGGAGGCAAGGTCACCTGAAACCAAGAGAGGTCTCCAGCATGACTACTTTCCCCTCCCCTGTGTACCGAGAGGGTGCTGCAGAGTGGAGGTCTGCAGTAAATATTTGGGCCTTTTTAAACAGATGCGGGATGGGAGCACACTGCTTCACCTCCAAGCACAGTTCACCCCATAGCATCCTGGTAAATGCAGTTCGGTTTAAATGTTTACTTTAATTTTTGTTGAAGTGTTTCACCAAAGTTGGTGCAGATTAGTTCTGTGAATCCTTAGACACATGTGTTTCTGGATATTATCCTTCATCAGCAGAGATAGAAGACGAAATTCTGAGGTTGCTGAAAAAGCTGCCACTATCCCCTCAGGTCTTTGTACCTCTCCCTGGTGCACAGGTGCATCTCCAAGAGCTCGTCAGCTCAGTGGCTCAAGGGAGCCTTTTGAAACAGAAGGGGATGGGAGCACACTACTTCACCTCCCAGCACAGTTCACCCCTTAGCATCCTGGTAAATGCAGTTGAGTTTAAATGCTTACTTGAATTTTTGTTGAAGTGTTTCACTAAAGTTATTGAAGATTAGTTCGGTGAATCTCTAGACACATGTGTTTCTGGATATTATCCTTCATCACAAGAGATCAAAAATGAAATTTGGGCCTGCTTATCTTGAACCCGGGCAGTGCCAACAGGATTGGTCAGTGAGGAGCCTTTCAGGCGGAATTTGATTTCATCAGCTAACTCGCAAGCATGCACTGAGCCGGGTCTCCCCACAGATCTCAGGGAGTGTGCACCCCCTCATTGGGTGCTTACCTGGTGGGGGTGCCTGGCTGCCAGGAAGGTGGTGGCATGGGACCTTGGAGACAGGAAAGGTGAGTTCTCGTCGCAGGCACCCCCTTCAGTAGTCAGCGAAAAGATTACCATATTGTCCCTAATTGGAGGGCAGGTGTTCCTGCGATCTCACTTATGAACCTGGGGACTGCCAGATTTCACCATATTCGCAGTAGTAGGTGGGCAGGTACCCTGTAACCTACGCGTGGTGCACAGCACTCATTACTGTATAGTGCCTAATAGGAGCGCCGGTGTCTTGGGGCGTTCAAACGTGAACTGATAATCTGTGTGCATTATGTTACTACTGCCTGTTACACCCAGATGTTACAATGCATATTGTTGTTGTGGTTTACGCGCTCAGGCTGTAGTGGTGGTTGATATTCTCTTACATACTACAGTTCATGTTCAGGGATATACACAGTAATGGTGTCTCTCCTGGTGTGTTTAGAGCATGTACTACTTAGAAGCAATTACTTGATTGCACGATCTATACTGTTATGCCAATTTCCTGATTGGCAAAGTGATGTATGATCTAAATGAAGTCATGACATGTGCCTAGTGGCACAGTGATGTATGTGATTATGGTCTAATGTGTTTTATGTGCACTACAAAGGATATTTGTTATATAACTTTGTGTGGAGTCTCTTGTTGTGGTGTGCCTGGTGTGCCACTGGTGTGTGTGTTGAGCAAACACTTTACATCTAGCCTCTGGCATAATCCTGACTGTTCTGCCAAGCTACCAAGGGGGTGAGCAGGGGTTATCTTGGGTGTGTAACTCTCTTATCCTGACTAGAGTGGTGGGTTTTGCCTGGCTTAGGTGTATACCCTAGCCCACCAGGAACCCAATTTCTAACAAGGGCCATAGTTGGACCACAGACTGAAGTGGGCAGACTCGTTTGCACACTGGAGTGGTGGTTTTGCTACCTCTACAAACCTCTTTTCTATGAAGTCCCGTGGCCAAACAGCGTCCTCCCCTACAGTGTCCCATCCGTGCATCCTTTTATCTCTGTTTGAATATCTCTAGGTTCAGTGAAAAGTACAGTCCTGTGGGATTGGCCTCCTATCGATAGATGTTTACTACTGCTTTATGTGGTTCTACTCTACTGTGTTGTATCTTTGCCCTAATCCTACAGAGACAAAGGTGGATGAGACATTTGGCTTTCTTGGGGGCTATCTCATTAAGTAAATAAAGCGTGTCTGCACCTCTAGCATATGCCATCAGTGAACATGTGTAGCATGATCTATTCTTGGTTTGCGTGCCCATGGCGCTGTGTAGGAGTGCACTGTGTAGTGCTTATGGGATACTAGCATTTGGTTCAGTGTGTGTGTACGTGAGGTAAAAGAGGTCTCTGTGCACATGTTGCAAGATTGACAAAACAAGTTTCAGGGAACTAGGCACATTTCAGGAATTGACAGGGCGTCCAAGCACTCAGATTAAGCAAAGTGTGCACAAAAATACAGGGGTATATAACTTGAAAAACATTTGTTGACTGTAGGAGGGTCTTTGGAGGAGATGTCTGTTGTTTGGGCACCCAAAGTTGTCTTGTATTGGAGAAGAATAAAATGTTTGGTATCAAAAAACAGCTGCAAAGTCAATTTGAAGTCTGTGCTCTTGTGCGGTTGGCTTGTCAAAGTTCTCTTGGCGATTGTGATCGAAGTTTCTTTTACTGTGTTTTACGACGAGGATCGGTTGTGCCGCTGAGACTTGTTGTGCTCAGCCCCATATGGGTGGTTTTAATGAACTCAATGGATTTTCTTCTATAGACAGGGGTTGTGTGATTGTATTTCGTTTGGAGTTTTGAGGCTATCATTGCCCTATGCATGTTGGGGAACCCGGCTCCTGACGCTGGAGCTCTCACCTTGTTTTGGAACAAAATGAGGGTCTCCATTTGGTGCTAAACCCTGAGGTGGGAAAGACTTACACAGCCCATCTAAAGTTGGACTTGGGTGAGCGGTCTTGGTTACCAGGGGGTAGCCCAGCTCTCTTGCCAGACTTTCCTCCCCATAAGGCACGGTAAGATAACCCCGTCCTGGGCGACCAACAGTGGAGGAAGGCTTAGACCCCTATATGCTTCTGGATGTCAAATCACGACATGGACTTCTGATGGAATTAGCATTTTACTGCCTGCATGACTGTTGCAGATGTAGGTAAGGAAATTTATCGGCACAGTGGTTTGAGGGGGATAGCTCCTGCTGGGGGGTGATCGTGCTACGGTGTGTTTGTGTTTTGTGATTCTGCAAAGGCGTTGACTCCCCAGTTACCCCTCCCTGCCGCGACTGTTCCCCCATTCCTTGCTGGGCTGCATTCCCCATCTATGGCCACTGTTGCCACACGCTCAGCCAACTATCCAGTCCCTGCTGTGACAGAACACTGACTGCCTGATTTCCCTGGGCCTGATTGGAAGCAATGGCTTTGCTCTGGACTTGATTTTGTGGATGGATAATCAGTGTGCGCTATTCTTGGATGAGGCCTTTTTGTTTGTGGTATGCTCTATGGTGGCATCAATTGACCATGTGACCTGGTCTATGACAATAGTGGCACTCCATGGGGCTTGGCAGTGGCCAGCTCCCCTGATATCTGCCACTAGGTTTGGGTGGATGTCCCCTAGGATCCGGGGCGGAGCTCCTTTTAAGACTGGTGCCATCTGGACACTAGTTGCCATGTGGTCCCTTCTGGAGCAGTCCTCTACAATTTCTCTTGGACCAATTTGGCGGTGTCTCTTTTGACCTGCTCCTGCTTTTACCTGTCCTTCTCTTGGTTCTTCCAGCAATAATGCAATATGTGGGCCTGTATCTCTCGCAGGGTTTGGTGTCTAACCCCACTATGTCCTCTAGTCCAGTTTGGATCTCAGTGGGTAGTCCCTTCTGAAGTATGATGTAAAAGAATGCAATCTGCTGACCTGTGTCAGTCCAGAGTGTCATGTTTCTTGCCCCTATTGTTCTCTCATTCTATCTAGGAATTTGGTTACAGTCTCCCCATACGTCATGCTTTCTGCCTTGAATCCTCCTACGTCTGGGTGGTCAAGGAATATCTCTCAGGGGTGTCCATATTAGGTGTCTAAATTAGTTAAATGCAGCCCATAATGCTCAATGTTGACCAGCATGACTGCGAGGGGTGAGCTAGAGATACACTGTGCCTGTCTGTCCCCAATGAGACGGCTGAGTAGACTTTTGATGTCGCCTAATGGTGAGTTTATTCCTGCTGTGTGTTTCTTGAAACTCTAGATCAGAGGTCTTCAAACTGTGGGGCGCGCCCCCCTGGGGGGGCGTGGAGGGGTTCCCAGGGGGGCGCAAATGCCTCTGAAGATGCCTGTAAATGAAGATGGCCTGGATGTGCGGTGATCTTTAATTCCCGCATTTCCAGGCTGTCTTAATTTACTCCGGAGTACAGGGAGGTCAGGGGTGAGTAAATGTGCTGGCAGGGTCAAGGAGGTTACCTCGATGGCTCTGAGGCGCACAGATTTTATCACGGGTGTGTGCAGCACGGCTGGTTCGAGGATTCTCGGGGCCCTGGGCAGAAAGAGAATTTGTTAGGCCCCTCTAATTTTCATAGACGTGACACATTCAGGGCTGCCTGCATCTCAATAGATGTCCCTGCTTCTGAAGATGCAGCCACTCCCTCTCCTTAAGTGCCTCTTAACAGCTCATAAAGGGCTGGAGGTGTGAGGGATGCTTAGCTGCGCAGACTACCAGGGAGCTAAACAGAGGGACAATAGTCATCCTGCTGTGCCTCTGCATGGGTGGGGGTGGAGAGCTAATTTTCGGACAAACATGACTAATGTGTTTTCCTGCAACTGGGACTGCGCCCCACCCTTCACCCCCCTCAAGTTCGCTTCCCTACTCCAAAGCGATGAGACCAGGGGAGGGGGCCCCCTAAGGTGGCGGTGGTGCACTTGCCAGGTCGCATCTTTAATGCCATAACCTGGCTGTGTCTCATTGGTGTAAGGCCCCAAGTTGGAGGGCTGACTACGGGGCCCTGGGCAGCTGCTCACACTGCCCATGCCTAGCGCCGGCCTTGGTGTGCAGTGGTTCAGTCAAAGGCCTCTTACCTGTTAACATCGTAATGCATACCATTGTATGCATTGTATTTCCAGTTGAGGACCATATAGCAGTGACCGTCTTGCAAGCTGCTGGGACAGAATGCTGAGCTATGTCAGGCAAGCTATGAATACAGAAATGTGATAGACAGAAGCCCCCTCCATACAGGGTTCAGGTACCACTCAAACAGAAAAACAGCTCAAATGGGAGTTTATGTCAGGTGTTCGCATTTCATACACATGAGACCCGATGTAAGTAAGTGTTTTGTGTTTTCAGAGTAAAGGTCTGGCATTTGAAAAAGTTAACGCTAATGGTGTCATAATTGTCACGTTTGTTATTTACTTTTTGGGTCTGTAGTGGAGTGATTGTTTAAGGAAAAAAGTGCACAAGATTCTATATCACTAGAATTAGTTGGGGCATTAAGGAGTCATGGTGTGGAGAGCTATGAAGACAGGAAGAGGAGGAAAGTGGAAAGAGGTTTAGGTGGAAAAAGATGAGACGTGAGATAGAATAGTAAGATGAACTGAACATGCTATGGATGGAAAATGTAAATAGAAAATTGCAAGAGGTTATGGAAATCAAGAATGGTGGACAGTCGGTAAGTATGTCAGATGTACACTCGGAGAGCAACAGGGAAAAAAATGAGCGAATGTGGGGAAAATGCAGATAGATTTCCATGCAGCATACTCCTGCGCATGTGTGTTTCTCAAATGGAACAACTACAAGAAGTCATCTTTAGCAGTCTACTGGCCTTAATGTTAGTTTCAATGTCCCCATGTTGTTAGTTTGCTTGTTAAAGCCGCAGACGTCAAAAGATGTTTTCTTTTCCTTGTGGTTCTGTTGCAGTGGGCACACTTTGCTCATTTTTTATTATGTTCAGTGAATG
Source organism: Lissotriton helveticus (assembly GCF_964261635.1). Taxonomy (NCBI): domain Eukaryota; kingdom Metazoa; phylum Chordata; class Amphibia; order Caudata; family Salamandridae; genus Lissotriton; species Lissotriton helveticus. Next base: position 948,193,805 of record NC_136063.1, read on the forward strand.
GAGTGTTTCATGTGTCTGTTATTGTGCACTAAGGAAATTGATAAATGTTCTCAAAAACACATATGGTGGACATATTAGTGACTCATTGTGGACAGCATTAATTGCATGTGGCGGCTAATTAGGTCTTTGAGTATTTGAATTTTTTTCTGAATGGTTCCTAGGAGTGCTATTGGTTTGTTAGAGTACCACTACCTACTGAGGCACAAGTATTGTAAACATGGTTTATTTAGCTCTGTGATTGATTGTTTGCGGGGGGAGGGTGCCTGCCCCTGAACATATCCATGTCCCTCCCGCTCCCCCAATCAATACATAAAGTTTTGGAGGGGGGCCCGACCTCATAACATTTTGCTTAAGGGGGGCTCAGAGCAAAAACGTTTGAAGACCTCTGCTCTAGATCTACTTACCTGCCCTATCCATCAATGGGGCAGTTTAATTCTGAGCCCTTTTTTGTCAATCTGTGCCAAGGCACGTAGATGAATAATTTACAACAAGGGGTGGTGATGGACAGAGTCTCTGAATTAAGCAGAGTACTCTCACCCAGTCAAGAGATCAGGGCTAGATCCAACACCGTTTTTTAGCTCATTGCACCATCCCAGTTTCAGAACCTGGCTGTATGCAAATTAGTCTGTCCCTGGCCCAGTGCATCATGGGAACAGGGCAGACCAGACTACAAAAGCCAATTCTTACACTGGGAAGGAAACAAGCTTCCGGGGACCGGTTTCTGCCATTTCAGGCGTCTTCGGCCCGGCTTGCTTGAATCCTGATGGTGCAATGAGCAAGGGACTCACATCTGAGTATACCCTTCCACGCTTAGGGTGGACAAAATAATTTACAACAAGGGGTGGTGATGGACAGAGTCTCTGAATTAAGCAGAGTACTCTCACCCAGTCAAGAGATCAGGGCTAGATCCAACACCGTTTTTTAGCTCATTGCACCATCCCAGTTTCAGAACCTGGCTGTATGCAAATTAGTCTGTCCCTGGCCCAGTGCATCATGGGAACAGGGCAGACCAGACTACAAAAGCCAATTCTTACACTGGGAAGGAAACAAGCTTCCGGGGACCGGTTTCTGCCATTTCAGGCGTCTTCGGCCCGGCTTGCTTGAATCCTGATTGTGCAATGAGCAAGGGACTCACATCTGAGTATACCCTTCCACGCTTAGGGTGGACAAAATAATTTACAACAAGGGGTGGTGATGGACAGAGTCTCTGAATTAAGCAGAGTACTCTCACCCAGTCAAGAGATCAGGGCTAGATCCAACACCGTTTTTTAGCTCATTGCACCATCCCAGTTTCAGAACCTGGCTGTATGCAAATTAGTCTGTCCCTGGCCCAGGCTGAAATGCCAGAAACCGGTCCCCGGTAGCTTGTCTCCTTTCTGGTGAAGAATTGGCTTGGTAGTTTGGTCTGCCCTGTTCCCATGATGCACTGGGCCAGAGACAGACTAATTTGCATATAGCCAGGTTCTGAGCTGGGATGGGGCAGTGAGATAAATAACGGTGATGGATCAAGCCCTGATCTTTGGACTGGGTAAGAGTGGTCTGCTTAATTCAGACACTCTGTTCATCACCACCCCCTTTTCTGTATCGTTTTTGGCCACTATAGGTGTGGCAGGGTATACTCAGACATGAGTCCCTTTCTCACTGCTCCATCAGGATTCAAGCAAGCCGGGCCGAAGAGGCTGAAATGCCAGAAACCGGTCCCCGGTAGCTTGTCTCCTTTCTGGTGAAGAATTGGCTTGGTAGTTTGGTCTGCCCTGTTCCCATGATGCACTGGGCCAGGGACAGACTAATTTGCATATAGCCAGGTTCTGAGCTGGGATGGGGCAGTGAGATAAATAACGGTGATGGATCAAGCCCTGATCTTTGGACTGGGTAAGAGTGGTCTGCTTAATTCAGACACTCTGTTCATCACCACCCCCTTTTCTGTATCGTTTTTGGCCACTATAGGTGTGGCAGGGTATACTCAGACATGAGTCCCTTTCTCACTGCTCCATCAGGATTCAAGCAAGCCGGGCCGAAGAGGCTGAAATGCCAGAAACCGGTCCCCGGTAGCTTGTCTCCTTTCTGGTGAAGAATTGGCTTGGTAGTTTGGTCTGCCCTGTTCCCATGATGCACTGGGCCAGGGACAGACTAATTTGCATATAGCCAGGTTCTGAGCTGGGATGGGGCAGTGAGATAAATAACGGTGATGGATCAAGCCCTGATCTTTGGACTGGGTAAGAGTGGTCTGCTTAATTCAGACACTCTGTTCATCACCACCCCCTTTTCTGTATCGTTTTTGGCCACTATAGGTGTGGCAGGGTATACTCAGACATGAGTCCCTTTCTCACTGCTCCATCAGGATTCAAGCAAGCCGGGCCGAAGAGGCTGAAATGCCAGAAACCGGTCCCCGGTAGCTTGTCTCCTTTCTGGAGAAGAATTGGCTTGGTAGTTTGGTCTGCCCTGTTCCCATGATGCACTGGGCCAGGGACAGACTAATTTGCATATAGCCAGGTTCTGAGCTGGGATGGGGCAGTGAGATAAATAACGGTGATGGATCAAGCCCTGATCTTTGGACTGGGTAAGAGTGGTCTGCTTAATTCAGACACTCTGTTCATCACCACCCCCTTTTCTGTATCGTTTTTGGCCACTATAGGTGTGGCAGGGTATACTCAGACATGAGTCCCTTTCTCACTGCTCCATCAGGATTCAAGCAAGCCGGGCCGAAGAGGCTGAAATGCCAGAAACCGGTCCCCGGTAGCTTGTCTCCTTTCTGGTGACGAATTGGCTTGGTAGTTTGGTCTGCCCTGTTCCCATGATGCACTGGGCCAGGGACAGACTAATTTGCATATAGCCAGGTTCTGAGCTGGGATGGGGCAGTGAGATAAATAACGGTGATGGATCAAGCCCTGATCTTTGGACTGAGTAAGAGTGGTCTGCTTAATTCAGACACTCTGTTCATCACCACCCCCTTTTCTGTATCGTTTTTGGCCACTATAGGTGTGGCAGGGTATACTCAGACATGAGTCCCTTTCTCACTGCTCCATCAGGATTCAAGCAAGCCGGGCCGAAGAGGCTGAAATGCCAGAAACCGGTCCCCGGTAGCTTGTCTCCTTTCTGGTGAAGAATTGGCTTGGTAGTTTGGTCTGCCCTGTTCCCATGATGCACTGGGCCAGGGACAGACTAATTTGCATATAGCCAGGTTCTGAGCTGGGATGGGGCAGTGAGATAAATAACGGTGATGGATCAAGCCCTGATCTTTGGACTGGGTAAGAGTGGTCTGCTTAATTCAGACACTCTGTTCATCACCACTCCCTTTTCTGTATCGTTTTTGGCCACTATAGGTGTGGCAGGGTATACTCAGACATGAGTCCCTTTCTCACTGCTCCATCAGGATTCAAGCAAGCCGGGCCGAAGAGGCTGAAATGCCAGAAACCGGTCCCCGGTAGCTTGTCTCCTTTCTGGTGAAGAATTGGCTTGGTAGTTTGGTCTGCCCTGTTCCCATGATGCACTGGGCCAGGGACAGACTAATTTGCATATAGCCAGGTTCTGAGCTGGGATGGGGCAGTGAGATAAATAACGGTGATGGATCAAGCCCTGATCTTTGGACTGGGTAAGAGTGGTCTGCTTAATTCAGACACTCTGTTCATCACCACCCCCTTTTCTGTATCGTTTTTGGCCACTATAGGTGTGGCAGGGTATACTCAGACATGAGTCCCTTTCTCACTGCTCCATCAGGATTCAAGCAAGCCGGGCCGAAGAGGCTGAAATGCCAGAAACCGGTCCCCGGTAGCTTGTCTCCTTTCTGGTGAAGAATTGGCTTGGTAGTTTGGTCTGCCCTGTTCCCATGATGCACTGGGCCAGGGACAGACTAATTTGCATATAGCCAGGTTCTGAGCTGGGATGGGGCAGTGAGATAAATAACGGTGATGGATCAAGCCCTGATCTTTGGACTGAGTAAGAGTGGTCTGCTTAATTCAGACACTCTGTTCATCACCACCCCCTTTTCTGTATCGTTTTTGGCCACTATAGGTGTGGCAGGGTATACTCAGACATGAGTCCCTTTCTCACTGCTCCATCAGGATTCAAGCAAGCCGGGCCGAAGAGGCTAAAATGCCAGAAACCGGTCCCCGGTAGCTTGTCTCCTTTCTGGTGAAGAATTGGCTTGGTAGTTTGGTCTGCCCTGTTCCCATGATGCACTGGGCCAGGGACAGACTAATTTGCATATAGCCAGGTTCTGAGCTGGGATGGGGCAGTGAGATAAATAACGGTGATGGATCAAGCCCTGATCTTTGGACTGGGTAAGAGTGGTCTGCTTAATTCAGACACTCTGTTCATCACCACCCCCTTTTCTGTATCGTTTTTGGCCACTATAGGTGTGGCAGGGTATACTCAGACATGAGTCCCTTTCTCACTGCTCCATCAGGATTCAAGCAAGCCGGGCCGAAGAGGCTGAAATGCCAGAAACCGGTCCCCGGTAGCTTGTCTCCTTTCTGGTGAAGAATTGGCTTGGTAGTTTGGTCTGCCCTGTTCCCATGATGCACTGGGCCAGGGACAGACTAATTTGCATATAGCCAGGTTCTGAGCTGGGATGGGGCAGTGAGATAAATAACGGTGATGGATCAAGCCCTGATCTTTGGACTGGGTAAGAGTGGTCTGCTTAATTCAGACACTCTGTTCATCACCACCCCCTTTTCTGTATCGTTTTTGGCCACTATAGGTGTGGCAGGGTATACTCAGACATGAGTCCCTTTCTCACTGCTCCATCAGGATTCAAGCAAGCCGGGCCGAAGAGGCTGAAATGCCAGAAACCGGTCCCCGGTAGCTTGTCTCCTTTCTGGTGAAGAATTGGCTTGGTAGTTTGGTCTGCCCTGTTCCCATGATGCACTGGGCCAGGGACAGACTAATTTGCATATAGCCAGGTTCTGAGCTGGGATGGGGCAGTGAGATAAATAACGGTGATGGATCAAGCCCTGATCTTTGGACTGGGTAAGAGTGGTCTGCTTAATTCAGACACTCTGTTCATCACCACCCCCTTTTCTGTATCGTTTTTGGCCACTATAGGTGTGGCAGGGTATACTCAGACATGAGTCCCTTTCTCACTGCTCCATCAGGATTCAAGCAAGCCGGGCCGAAGAGGCTGAAATGCCAGAAACTGGTCCCCGGTAGCTTGTCTCCTTTCTGGTGAAGAATTGGCTTGGTAGTTTGGTCTGCCCTGTTCCCATGATGCACTGGGCCAGGGACAGACTAATTTGCATATAGCCAGGTTCTGAGCTGGGATGGGGCAGTGAGATAAATAACGGTGATGGATCAAGCCCTGATCTTTGGACTGGGTAAGAGTGGTCTGCTTAATTCAGACACTCTGTTCATCACCACCCCCTTTTCTGTATCGTTTTTGGCCACTATAGGTGTGGCAGGGTATACTCAGACATGAGTCCCTTTCTCACTGCTCCATCAGGATTCAAGCAAGCCGGGCCGAAGAGGCTGAAATGCCAGAAACCGGTCCCCGGTAGCTTGTCTCCTTTCTGGTGAAGAATTGGCTTGGTAGTTTGGTCTGCCCTGTTCCCATGATGCACTGGGCCAGGGACAGACTAATTTGCATATAGCCAGGTTCTGAGCTGGGATGGGGCAGTGAGATAAATAACGGTGATGGATCAAGCCCTGATCTTTGGACTGGGTAAGAGTGGTCTGCTTAATTCAGACACTCTGTTCATCACCACCCCCTTTTCTGTATCGTTTTTGGCCACTATAGGTGTGGCAGGGTATACTCAGACATGAGTCCCTTTCTCACTGCTCCATCAGGATTCAAGCAAGCCGGGCCGAAGAGGCTGAAATGCCAGAAACCGGTCCCCGGTAGCTTGTCTCCTTTCTGGTGAAGAATTGGCTTGGTAGTTTGGTCTGCCCTGTTCCCATGATGCACTGGGCCAGGGACAGACTAATTTGCATATAGCCAGGTTCTGAGCTGGGATGGGGCAGTGAGATAAATAACGGTGATGGATCAAGCCCTGATCTTTGGACTGGGTAAGAGTGGTCTGCTTAATTCAGACACTCTGTTCATCACCACCCCCTTTTCTGTATCGTTTTTGGCCACTATAGGTGTGGCAGGGTATACTCAGACATGAGTCCCTTTCTCACTGCTCCATCAGGATTCAAGCAAGCCGGGCCGAAGAGGCTAAAATGCCAGAAACCGGTCCCCGGTAGCTTGTCTCCTTTCTGGTGAAGAATTGGCTTGGTAGTTTGGTCTGCCCTGTTCCCATGATGCACTGGGCCAGGGACAGACTAATTTGCATATAGCCAGGTTCTGAGCTGGGATGGGGCAGTGAGATAAATAACGGTGATGGATCAAGCCCTGATCTTTGGACTGGGTAAGAGTGGTCTGCTTAATTCAGACACTCTGTTCATCACCACCCCCTTTTCTGTATCATTTTTGGCCACTATAGGTGTGGCAGGGTATACTCAGACATGAGTCCCTTTCTCACTGCTCCATCAGGATTCAAGCAAGCCGGGCCGAAGAGGCTGAAATGCCAGAAACCGGTCCCCGGTAGCTTGTCTCCTTTCTGGTGAAGAATTGGCTTGGTAGTTTGGTCTGCCCTGTTCCCATGATGCACTGGGCCAGGGACAGACTAATTTGCATATAGCCAGGTTCTGAGCTGGGATGGGGCAGTGAGATAAATAACGGTGATGGATCAAGCCCTGATCTTTGGACTGGGTAAGAGTGGTCTGCTTAATTCAGACACTCTGTTCATCACCACCCCCTTTTCTGTATCGTTTTTGGCCACTATAGGTGTGGCAGGGTATACTCAGACATGAGTCCCTTTCTCACTGCTCCATCAGGATTCAAGCAAGCCGGGCCGAAGAGGCTGAAATGCCAGAAACCGGTCCCCGGTAGCTTGTCTCCTTTCTGGTGAAGAATTGGCTTGGTAGTTTGGTCTGCCCTGTTCCCATGATGCACTGGGCCAGGGACAGACTAATTTGCATATAGCCAGGTTCTGAGCTGGGATGGGGCAGTGAGATAAATAACGGTGATGGATCAAGCCCTGATCTTTGGACTGGGTAAGAGTGGTCTGCTTAATTCAGACACTCTGTTCATCACCACCCCCTTTTCTGTATCGTTTTTGGCCACTATAGGTGTGGCAGGGTATACTCAGACATGAGTCCCTTTCTCACTGCTCCATCAGGATTCAAGCAAGCCGGGCCAAAGAGGCTGAAATGCCAGAAACTGGTCCCCGGTAGCTTGTCTCCTTTCTGGTGAAGAATTGGCTTGGTAGTTTGGTCTGCCCTGTTCCCATGATGCACTGGGCCAGGGACAGACTAATTTGCATATAGCCAGGTTCTGAGCTGGGATGGGGCAGTGAGATAAATAACGGTGATGGATCAAGCCCTGATCTTTGGACTGGGTAAGAGTGGTCTGCTTAATTCAGACACTCTGTTCATCACCACCCCCTTTTCTGTATCGTTTTTGGCCACTATAGGTGTGGCAGGGTATACTCAGACATGAGTCCCTTTCTCACTGCTCCATCAGGATTCAAGCAAGCCGGGCCGAAGAGGCTGAAATGCCAGAAACCGGTCCCCGGTAGCTTGTCTCCTTTCTGGTGAAGAATTGGCTTGGTAGTTTGGTCTGCCCTGTTCCCATGATGCACTGGGCCAGGGACAGACTAATTTGCATATAGCCAGGTTCTGAGCTGGGATGGGGCAGTGAGATAAATAACGGTGATGGATCAAGCCCTGATCTTTGGACTGGGTAAGAGTGGTCTGCTTAATTCAGACACTCTGTTCATCACCACCCCCTTTTCTGTATCGTTTTTGGCCACTATAGGTGTGGCAGGGTATACTCAGACATGAGTCCCTTTCTCACTGCTCCATCAGGATTCAAGCAAGCCGGGCCGAAGAGGCTGAAATGCCAGAAACCGGTCCCCGGTAGCTTGTCTCCTTTCTGGTGAAGAATTGGCTTGGTAGTTTGGTCTGCCCTGTTCCCATGATGCACTGGGCCAGGGACAGACTAATTTGCATATAGCCAGGTTCTGAGCTGGGATGGGGCAGTGAGATAAATAACGGTGATGGATCAAGCCCTGATCTTTGGACTGGGTAAGAGTGGTCTGCTTAATTCAGACACTCTGTTCATCACCACCCCCTTTTCTGTATCGTTTTTGGCCACTATAGGTGTGGCAGGGTATACTCAGACATGAGTCCCTTTCTCACTGCTCCATCAGGATTCAAGCAAGCCGGGCCGAAGAGGCTGAAATGCCAGAAACCGGTCCCCGGTAGCTTGTCTCCTTTCTGGTGAAGAATTGGCTTGGTAGTTTGGTCTGCCCTGTTCCCATGATGCACTGGGCCAGGGACAGACTAATTTGCATATAGCCAGGTTCTGAGCTGGGATGGGGCAGTGAGATAAATAACGGTGATGGATCAAGCCCTGATCTTTGGACTGGGTAAGAGTGGTCTGCTTAATTCAGACACTCTGTTCATCACCACCCCCTTTTCTGTATCGTTTTTGGCCACTATAGGTGTGGCAGGGTATACTCAGACATGAGTCCCTTTCTCACTGCTCCATCAGGATTCAAGCAAGCCGGGCCGAAGAGGCTGAAATGCCAGAAACCGGTCCCCGGTAGCTTGTCTCCTTTCTGGTGAAGAATTGGCTTGGTAGTTTGGTCTGCCCTGTTCCCATGATGCACTGGGCCAGGGACAGACTAATTTGCATATAGCCAGGTTCTGAGCTGGGATGGGGCAGTGAGATAAATAACGGTGATGGATCAAGCCCTGATCTTTGGACTGGGTAAGAGTGGTCTGCTTAATTCAGACACTCTGTTCATCACCACCCCCTTTTCTGTATCGTTTTTGGCCACTATAGGTGTGGCAGGGTATACTCAGACATGAGTCCCTTTCTCACTGCTCCATCAGGATTCAAGCAAGCCGGGCCGAAGAGGCTGAAATGCCAGAAACCGGTCCCCGGTAGCTTGTCTCCTTTCTGGTGAAGAATTGGCTTGGTAGTTTGGTCTGCCCTGTTCCCATGATGCACTGGGCCAGGGACAGACTAATTTGCATATAGCCAGGTTCTGAGCTGGGATGGGGCAGTGAGATAAATAACGGTGATGGATCAAGCCCTGATCTTTGGACTGGGTAAGAGTGGTCTGCTTAATTCAGACACTCTGTTCATCACCACCCCCTTTTCTGTATCGTTTTTGGCCACTATAGGTGTGGCAGGGTATACTCAGACATGAGTCCCTTTCTCACTGCTCCATCAGGATTCAAGCAAGCCGGGCCGAAGAGGCTGAAATGCCAGAAACCGGTCCCCGGTAGCTTGTCTCCTTTCTGGTGAAGGATTGGCTTGGTAGTTTGGTCTGCCCTGTTCCCATGATGCACTGGGCCAGGGACAGACTAATTTGCATATAGCCAGGTTCTGAGCTGGGATGGGGCAGTGAGATAAATAACGGTGTTGGATCAAGCCCTGATCTTTGGACTGGGTAAGAGTGGTCTGCTTAATTCAGACACTCTGTTCATCACCACCCCCTTTTCTGTATCGTTTTTGGCCACTATAGGTGTGGCAGGGTATACTCAGACATGAGTCCCTTTCTCACTGCTCCATCAGGATTCAAGCAAGCCGGGCCGAAGAGGCTGAAATGCCAGAAACCGGTCCCCGGTAGCTTGTCTCCTTTCTGGTGAAGAATTGGCTTGGTAGTTTGGTCTGCCCTGTTCCCATGATGCACTGGGCCAGGGACAGACTAATTTGCATATAGCCAGGTTCTGAGCTGGGATGGGGCAGTGAGATAAATAACGGTGATGGATCAAGCCCTGATCTTTGGACTGGGTAAGAGTGGTCTGCTTAATTCAGACACTCTGTTCATCACCACCCCCTTTTCTGTATCGTTTTTGGCCACTATAGGTGTGGCAGGGTATACTCAAACATGAGTCCCTTTCTCACTGCTCCATCAGGATTCAAGCAAGCCGGGCCGAAGAGGCTGAAATGCCAGAAACCGGTCCCCGGTAGCTTGTCTCCTTTCTGGTGAAGAATTGGCTTGGTAGTTTGGTCTGCCCTGTTCCCATGATGCACTGGGCCAGGGACAGACTAATTTGCATATAGCCAGGTTCTGAGCTGGGATGGGGCAGTGAGATAAATAACGGTGATGGATCAAGCCCTGATCTTTGGACTGGGTAAGAGTGGTCTGCTTAATTCAGACACTCTGTTCATCACCACCCCCTTTTCTGTATCGTTTTTGGCCACTATAGGTGTGGCAGGGTATACTCAGACATGAGTCCCTTTCTCACTGCTCCATCAGGATTCAAGCAAGCCGGGCCGAAGAGGCTGAAATGCCAGAAACCAGTCCCCGGTAGCTTGTCTCCTTTCTGGTGAAGAATTGGCTTGGTAGTTTGGTCTGCCCTGTTCCCATGATGCACTGGGCCAGGGACAGACTAATTTGCATATAGCCAGGTTCTGAGCTGGGATGGGGCAGTGAGATAAATAACGGTGATGGATCAAGCCCTGATCTTTGGACTGGGTAAGAGTGGTCTGCTTAATTCAGACACTCTGTTCATCACCACCCCCTTTTCTGTATCGTTTTTGGCCACTATAGGTGTGGCAGGGTATACTCAGACATGAGTCCCTTTCTCACTGCTCCATCAGGATTCAAGCAAGCCGGGCCGAAGAGGCTGAAATGCCAGAAACCGGTCCCCGGTAGCTTGTCTCCTTTCTGGTGAAGAATTGGCTTGGTAGTTTGGTCTGCCCTGTTCCCATGATGCACTGGGCCAGGGACAGACTAATTTGCATATAGCCAGGTTCTGAGCTGGGATGGGGCAGTGAGATAAATAACGGTGATGGATCAAGCCCTGATCTTTGGACTGGGTAAGAGTGGTCTGCTTAATTCAGACACTCTGTTCATCACCACCCCCTTTTCTGTATCGTTTTTGGCCACTATAGGTGTGGCAGGGTATACTCAGACATGAGTCCCTTTCTCACTGCTCCATCAGGATTCAAGCAAGCCGGGCCGAAGAGGCTGAAATGCCAGAAACCGGTCCCCGGTAGCTTGTCTCCTTTCTGGTGAAGAATTGGCTTGGTAGTTTGGTCTGCCCTGTTCCCATGATGCACTGGGCCAGGGACAGACTAATTTGCATATAGCCAGGTTCTGAGCTGGGATGGGGCAGTGAGATAAATAACGGTGATGGATCAAGCCCTGATCTTTGGACTGGGTAAGAGTGGTCTGCTTAATTCAGACACTCTGTTCATCACCACCCCCTTTTCTGTATCGTTTTTGGCCACTATAGGTGTGGCAGGGTATACTCAGACATGAGTCCCTTTCTCACTGCTCCATCAGGATTCAAGCAAGCCGGGCCGAAGAGGCTGAAATGCCAGAAACCGGTCCCCGGTAGCTTGTCTCCTTTCTGGTGAAGAATTGGCTTGGTAGTTTGGTCTGCCCTGTTCCCATGATGCACTGGGCCAGGGACAGACTAATTTGCATATAGCCAGGTTCTGAGCTGGGATGGGGCAGTGAGATAAATAACGGTGATGGATCAAGCCCTGATCTTTGGACTGGGTAAGAGTGGTCTGCTTAATTCAGACACTCTGTTCATCACCACCCCCTTTTCTGTATCATCAAGGCACGTAGATGGTCCCTCATATACCTTTCTGTAGTAGTGGTTTCTCCCCAAGAAAGAGCTGCCATCATCTCAGGCATTCCTGCATGTGGGGATAGTTCTATTTCGGAACCCCCCTCTATGCTGAATGCAAGCCTCAGCAATGGATATGTCCTCAGGGTCGATTGACCCCTCCTCCATTTGTGGACGATCATATTGGCCTTTTTGGTCCAGCAGGCCAGTATATAGCATAAAGGCCACTCAAAGGCCTCGCCCTCTTCTCTGGAAACTATCTCTCTTGGGGTTGGTCTGCCTGACTGGTGCATTTGGGTGGAGCAGTGGGCGTCCTCATCATTGCTCTCCTTGTGCACTCATAAAGGTGCCAGCAGTTCCTTCTGTGTCTCAGGCTATCCTGACTACTTATTTCCTGGCTGGCCCCTCTACTGTGCTGATGGCCAGGTGGTGTGTGTGCTTCTTTTAGGGGCTTTTCTTCTGAATCTTCCCCAATCTTACTCCCATCTGGGGCCCAAGAGGGAGCTCTAGCTCCCTCCAGGTGTGGGAGAGCTGTTCCGTCTCCCTGCTGGGCTTCCCAGGTGAGAGTTCTCTCTCTTTCTATCCTTAACTCATGCTTCTCTTCTACTTCCCACCTGGGATGCCTCATTCACTCAGTGCTGTGTACCGTTCTTCTAGGTAATGTCTTGGCCTCAAACTCACTCCCTGATGCTACCTCCACACCATGGGCGTACCCTAGAGAGCTTAGCCCACAGCTCCAATTTTGAAGTCAGATTTCTGGGGACTAGTGTCCCTGTTTTCTGCACCATTGGAGGAACCACTGGAGGAAATAACCTTCCAGAAGGTCAACAAACTTCCCTCGGATCCTAGGGCATCCTGTGGGGTGGCTAGGAGCATATTCTCCCCGTTCTGCTTGAACTTGATGGGCTGTGACTGATGGGTGGGTGGGTGGGTAGAAACCAGAGGGAGTCTGGGACAGGACTGAGCGTGGGCTAACCGCATCTGGTTGGTCCTGTGATCACCCCCTCCTGGGTCTGGTAGCCTGCTGCCCCAGGGGATTGCACCCTTGACAGGTGGATTGGTGTAACCCAGTGCAGGGGCAGCTGGGATGGCCGGCATCAGTAAGAGTACATCCCTGCCTGCGTATGGTGGGGGAGGTGGCGATACCGTGCTTACCGACTTGGGATAGACTTATAGGCCAGGGCCACCTCGAAGATGGCTTGAAGTACAAGCAGGGCCTTTTTTGTTTTAGCCCTCTACTGACCTGTATGTCTGGTCTGTATGCATGTCTTTGTGTGCCCTATAATGCTGATTTAGAATGTTCCCTCCTCAGGCCAAGGAAATGGGTACGTTTTGGTGTGAGCGTTTCACTTCCTCAATGTTTTCCTAATTTTCTGGCCTGTGTGCGGAACCTGGCTTGCATATGGTCGAGTGGAGTCTCAATGATGGATTAGAGAACTTGTTTTAAGGAATTTACAAAATGTTGATCGCCTCAAGATTTGAAATGATTACAAATTTTACTCTAATTGTGGGGGAAATTGTGTACACAGGTTTGTGGCAAAAGCGATCTACGGGTCAGGAGGTCTAAAAATCAGATGCAAGGAAAGATGTTTAACAATGACAAATGCAATGAAATAATAACAACCTGCAACAAAGTGTAATGGTTAGTTTAGAACGATAAGAGTTGATTTTTAGTGGAAAAAAAGCAAATATGGACTTCTGATTTATGGGAAAAAATAGTTATTACTTGATTAAACATATAAACTTACTAATAACACAACATTTAATATGAAATCCAATTTGCAAAATTTCGGCAGCACCACAACATCACTAATGCCTAAAATGGAAAATTCTAAAGGAGACTAGAAGAGAAAAGATTTGACCGAAAAAATAGTTACTTTGTCCAAAAAGTCTGAGCTCACTGCTAGTGCCTCCAGCCCAAGGAGCGGGATCCTCTGTGTAACACACAAAGTATGGGAGTCCGATAGTCTGTCAATATTGGGTTCGGCGGACAAAAATAGCAATGATTTGTGCGGAGAAAAAAGGACAGCTGACAACTATTGGCTCTCTTTGGCGAGACATAAGCTATGCCTTTTTCATCAAGGCCTGGATTTTTGCTTAATATCCGAAATACACCCTATCTCATGGCAGTAAAAAGCTCCTAAATTTGTTTTTTACTACTATGACGCCCATCCGTCCCATAGAATAATATTCTTGATTTCTTATTACATTTAGTAATCTGTAGTTTCTAATTGGAAGCTGGTGGCTATGGCATGTTTGGTGTCCATGAAATTGTATTGATAAAAACTCTTTAATAGTAAAGTTGGATTTTTTATTACAATTTTTAACTGCTACTTTTAGCAGGCCCCTCTTTACCTGTTGGCCTCCAGTTGTGGCCCGTGGGTGTATCCAAGGGACCTTCCTGTTAAACCATGCACAGTGTGACAGGTACCATGGGGTGCCCACCACAGGGTGCAAGGTTTTCCCCAATCACCCCTTTCTTCAATGGGAACCTATGTTCTTGTTCCCAAATTTCAAGAAAATCTGTGTAGTCTGAATGATAGTTTGCCCCTCCCTCAGACCCCGGCTCATACGGTAAATACCCTGGAGCCCACCAAAGTTATCTCATGGAACATCATGGGGTATAAACAAAACAAGACTAACCCTGATTGGCTATCTTTCTTAACTGGTTATGACATGTTGTGTCTTCAGGAGACTTGGGAATTAATCAGATTTACTTGAACGGGTATCACTAATTCCAGACACCTGCTATACCATCAAACACCGGTCGCTCAAGGGGATTTTTATTAATGCTATTGTCTAACACACTTACACTAAAGGTAAATACTTTTTAAAATACATTCCCTTATTATCACATCATTCTTTATGAGCCCTATAAAGACAGAACCTGGATCCTCATACATTTTTATAATAATAACTTTGGTAGTAAACAAGTAGAGATCCCGGTTCCTTTAGAAAAAGTTATTGCTAATTTGGAGAATACACATCACAAACCCTGTGATATAGTCTGGAGGGGCGATTCCATTGCTAACCCTTGTAAAAGGGCTAACTCGCTGGCTTGTGGGCTGATAGATAGAGAGGGGCATTCCGTCCCCCATTTTAGCCACAATGATTATGTTGATCTCCTTAATAGGCTATTAATAGCAAACAATCTTGTAATGATAAACCTACAAGATACTGTAACCGGACAACTAGACTTCATGTTCTCCACTAGCTCCTACCTCTCAACCCTTGACTATATCTTGTCTTGTCACAATCAGAAATTACTTTACTCAAATCAAGACTAATTTTAATGCTTTTAGCAACCATGCTGCAATTACCTATCATATCCCATCCCAACAAAACCTCAAACCTTGTGTTAAGTTAGCTATTAAAACTTTGATTGCAAAGAAAAATGGGGTGGCCTTAAAGTGGGAGAGAGTAGATTCCGTGAAGCTTGCTAGGAATATAGCAGCTAAGCGGGCATCAGAGATACTGATATGCTTAGATTCAATTACAAATAATGAAATACCATCAGCCTTTGAACGAATTGTACTAGAAATTCAACACAACTTGCTGTGTTTTATAGCCAATGGGAACCGCAAGGGCCCCTCTTGGTTTGATGATGACTGTGCGAAAGCACTTAAAAACCTCCATATGGCTTTGCAGTCGAAACCTAGAGACCAGAACCTGGTGAAGTCACTATAGCAGATATATAAAAAAGTAAGAATCAACAAGGCTAACGTTTTTAAAGGAGGAGATGTGGGAAAAGTTGCAAAGGGCTGCAGCAATAAACAGTGACAATGATTTTTGGTCCTTAATTAATACACCTTTTTTGGGAGATGATAATATGATGACTATAGATACTCATGTGGAAGAGGATGCGTGAGTTGCACACTTTGAAGGTTTGTTTGGTAACACATATTACCTAGCCTCCCAGTCACCCCTGCTGTCACCATCTAGCTCAGGAGATAGGATTCTTTTTAGTTTGGAAGAAACACAGCATGCTTTCAACCAGTGTAAAAGATCGAAGGCACCTGGACCCAACAGGGTCCCGATTGATTTCTTTCTAGAGAACCACGATGTCTGGGCCCCACTCCTCACAAATGTTTTTAACAAAATCGTCCAAATAGGTGTACTGCCTTCTTGGAAGAAGAAAGTCATTATACCCATCTACAAAAAGGGGGATAAGGCAGTCCTAAAGAATTTCAGACCAATATCCTTATTAAATTCCACAGCCAAATTAATGGGGCGGTTACTTTTAAATAGACTTGAAGAATGGGCCGTAATAATCTAAAGCTAATATGGCTTTAGGGAAGGAAAGGGAACAGTGGATCACTGTTTGAATCTAAACCTAATTATCGCAAAATACACGGCAGCTAAGAACGGTCATCTATACCTTTTCTTCATGGATATGGTGGCAGCCTTTGATTGTGTGACACAATCCACTTTGCTAAGATCCACTGCAGATGTTCCCCATATTAATGCTTCTCCTGTCCCGATACTCCTCTATGCTGACGATGCAGTTCTTCTTGCACGAACCGGCAACGCGTTGCAGTGACTAATAGATGAGTATTCAAAATGTATTAACAACTTGGACCTGAAAATGAACTATACTAAGTCCTTTGATCTTGTGGCATCCTTGATTGTATATTGAAGGCTTAAAGTTAGAGGTTGTAGTTTCCTTCATTTACTTGGGGATCATATTTGACAGAGATAATAATTGGAGAATCATAGTCTCCAACAGAGAAATACTGAAAAAAACATTGCAGCTCTTTTTAAATTTGTGAAGAAAATTGGGACTAAGCCAATTGAAATAATAAAAAAGGTTTATGAGGCAAAACTCTATCTGCTGACTCTTATGGTGCAGCTGTCTGGGTATATCTGACATCTCTAAACTTTAGCATGTAGAGGATGTTTTTTTAAAAACTTGGTATCTCTTCCCCAATCTTGCTCTAATTATAATTATCACATGGAGCTGAGAGTTCCATGTGCATGCGCATTCCCCTCCAGGATTGCTCTTGTACAAGGTTCCCACGCATGCGCAATCTCAAAAAGAAGGCGCGATAGACCAAGAAGATGACCCCGCAATAAGGTAAGTGTTATTAAATCTTATTTTAGGCTTTAATAAATGTTTAATATTGTGGGCGGGAGGCAGGCGGGAGGCGGGTGGCCAACTTCCGTTCCGCCCCAGAGTGTGCGGAGATTTGCCCCGTTTCTCTGCCTTCTTTGCGGAAGGCGGAAGGGGCAAACGGAAATGACCGCCCGCCCCTAATTATCTATGGGCAACACTTAACGTATTTGGAGTAAGGGAAAAATACAGCAAGTGGGTCCAAGTTGTGTATTGTAGACCAGAGGCTAAACTACTTTATGCTGGTATAAACACAGCTCCATTTTTAATTCGTTGTGATGCTAGACAGGGCTGCCCTCTCTTCCTCTTGCTCTTGCTTTTTGCCCTCTATATTGAACAATTTATTACGGCACTTCAGGCTAATGTTCGGATACCTCCGATGATAATAGAACAGAGGCAGTTGAAAGTCACTGCTTATGCAGATGACAGCCATTTTTACGGCCATCCTGCACTTGCTATAGGGGGTATCACTATGGAAGCTAAGAAATTCGGACTTTTCTCTGGCTATAAGCTGAATGTTAACAAAACATAAGTGCTTCTTAATTTTCTGCTGGTACACCCTATTACAGGCGCCTGCCCGACTGCCACATATTTAGGGGTCCATATATCTTCTAAGATTGAACACATACATGCCTTAAATTACGACCCATTGTTGGCAAGTACTACCAAGCAATTTAAATGCTGGCATAAACTCTCAATTAGTATTCTGGGTAGGTGTATTGTAATATTATTGAGATGAAGGTCTTACCGAAATTTCTGTACCTATTGTGTTCAATCCCGCTGCGTATCCCCATTTCTTTTTTTAATAAGCTAGATGGAGCACTGAGTAGTTTCATCTGGGGATTCCAAAAAATCAAGACAAGCTATAGGACTAATTAAACTTCCGTATAATCAGGGGGGGTTTAGAACTGCTTGATTTTAAATTGTACTATTAGGCAGCGTTTGTCAGCCGCTTGGTAGTCTTCTGAATCCAGATAAACTGGACTTTTGGCATTGGTTTGGTCTTGGTCCAGAGAGTCATATGTTCTTATATAGAATCATTGACCCCAACAATCTTAAACATGTTCTGTTCAAGGTAATCTGGGACTGTGTACACATATGGCAGGGTGTTATGGCTAGGTCCTCTACTTCTCTCTTATATGATAAACTCCATCTCTGGGGTAATCCAATGTTGCCTGCGATATTTCAGGACTCTGAGGGTCAGCAATGGGCAAGGTATGGTATTCAGCATTTGGGTCAACTATATTAGATCATTTGAGAACTTGCTGCTTATTTTTTCTATCCCTCAGCCAATTATTTTCAAATACCTCCAACTTAGAGACTATTTTATAAGACACCTTGCACTACGAAATGTATCAAGTTCAGCAATATGGGAGTGTTTGCATGCGCGAAGCGGAAGGCAGCAATTAGCATGATGTACCGATCCCTCTGTCAGTTTAGAGTTGATGGCTGCGAAAAACTAGCAGCTAGATGGAGTGAGACTTTGGGGATAAACGTTACTTTACAAGGGGTTAAGACAGCATTTGACGTTATAGAGCAATCGGTGCATTCAGTTAGCCTACGGCTGCAACAGTTCTGGACGATCTGTGCACTCTACTATATACCAAAGTAGATAGCTAGTAGGTGCCAAGGTGGGGGCGTACAAGCGGGGGCATCTTTAGGAGTGCATTGTAAGTGTCCCCAATGTGGGCTATATGCAGCTGATCTGGTTCACATGTTTGTTACATGTCCTTAACTGGAAGTGTTTTGGCAGCAGATATTCTTGGCTACCAAGCTTAGACTAGGATGTGAATAATCTTTCTTGATAGCTGAGAGGATATTGGGCTATAAAGAGGACAGCCAAGGCTATAAATACATAATTGCAATAATGTTAGTAGCAGCCCGACTCACAATAGCTAGAGCTGGGATTTCATCTAAGCCCCCCTCTGCAACCGTGTGGTGGGTAATAGTGAGCGAAATTGCTGAAAGAGTGAAAGCTCTAGCCAGAGCAAGGGGAATACGAGCTTTGCAAAAATTTGATTCTATTTGGAGTTGCTTAGAGGATAGATGGTGTACAGTTTTAAGGAGGATCAATGTGTGTATATATGCTGCTGCTTCTTTAATCCCTCCCTTTTTTTCCTTGTTTTTTCTTGTGAATCTATATGTATTTGTAAAGAATTGATCACCTGTTAGGAATTTGAATTTTGTGTATTGTGTTGATATTTTATTTGCCGCTACCACCTTCAGTTATTGTGAATTCGAATATCTTGAATCTTCTTTTTTTTTTTGACAAATACATTTTTCCCCCCAAAAAATTACTACTGAATGACTTGGAGCGGGTGCCCATTTGGTTGCACGCACCTACTAGTTTACAGGGGTGGGTGATAGGCACTCTTCATGTTTGGGGGGCGGGAGGTTTTAATTCCGCCATGCAGGGAGGCAGGGAGGAGGGGTAGAGTTTGACAAATGGGGGGGTGGGATGCCTGTGCACAATGTATCTTGGCCTATAGCTGCATTCACCACGCCACCGTTGGGTGCCCAAAATGTGCAAGGGGGAGGGGAAAGTATTTTTAAGTTGTTTAGTTTTGTTGCTTTACAGACAAGTGACAACTGATTTCCATTACATGCCGTTGATTGTTGACTTTTGCGGTGGGCTCCCCTATTCTGAATGGTCTCAATTTTGCAATCTCATTGTTCTTTATGAATGCAGGAAGGGGGCGGGGCCCTGGGCACGGCACCTCTTTCAGTGCAAAGAAAGTGCCACTGCTCATGGGTCCCGAACCGGTCCACTGGAAAGGTCTGGGGAGGGGGCTACCTGGGCGGGTTTTAGTGAATCAGAATTCTCATCAGTGCATGTTGGGTCTTCACTGATCACCCAGTTTGAATGGGATGGCGGATGGTTTAGCAAGGATACCCCTGTCAGGTGGATGGCCTCAGCTACATACCCACTATACAATGGGCACACCACGAATAGCAGGATGTAAATTGTTGTCTTGGGATGTAAATGGGCTTAGGGACAAGATTAAGCGAGGCATCATATTGCAATATATCAAAAGACACCTGCCAGATGTAGTTCTACTCCAGGAAATGCATCTTTTGGGTAATGCATGTCAGGCTTTTACTCAATGGGGGTTCAAGATGGTGGCACATTCGGCTTTTGGATCTGGTTCCAGGGGGTGGGGATCCTCCTCTGGAAGAAATTTCCGATGAAGGTTAACTCCACTAAACTAGACATCCAGGGAAGATTTGTGGCTATTACTGGGTGCTGGGAGGGTGGCACACTTAATCTAGTCTCGGTGTATATTCCACATGGAATACAGAGTCCAGCCTTCAAAGATCTAGGCTAATTTTTGCTTTCACTACCCGAAGGGAGACTTATTATAGGGGGCAATTTTAATTCCATAGTGTCAGATAGCTTGGATAGATGGCCGCCCAAGCCATTACCAACAACCCGTGTCAGGGTCAAAAATGTTCTGACTGCGTTGTGCATTGCCGATGCCTGGCGTGCATTTCATCCAACTGAGAGACAGTACATGTTTCACTCGAGGGAGCCATAATACCCAATCCCATTTAGACTACATAATAACACCTGAGGATCAGCTGGGTCACATTAGAAAAATTACTCACTTAGCTCGAGGTATCTGGGACCATGCACCTGTTTGGGCCTGGGTTGAGGTGGGGGAACCTACTGTAGGAAGAACAGTGCCAATAAATCCCTGGTATTTAAAGATCCCCAAGATAGTGACACCGAGCATTATTTTTTTTAAAACGAGAGCTCAGTGGATTCGGCAGTGGTGCCATGGGAGGCATACAAAACAGTAATATGAGGGACAGGTGTCTCTCAAATTGCCACCTCTAAGAAAGAAGTGTGAGGATTTGACCAGTTGAACACAGATATATTAGCTTTAGAAAAAGATCTCCAGAGACTTGACTCAGAAGAAAAACGACACAAATTGCTACTTAAACAGAATGAGTTTAGGGATGTGGAAAGGGAACCAGCCAAAACTCAGCATAGAGCCACACAATGTAGTATCTATGAGTTGGGAGACAAAGCTGAAAAAGCTTCTTGCATGGCTTGACCGCAGAGACCAGGCGAGTCGTATAGTGGTGGAACTAGCCACTAAAGACGATGGTTTGACATCTGACCCGGTAGTTATTGCCACTGAGTTCGCCAACTATTACAAGAATGTGTACACCTCCAGTGCGAATTATACTGAAGACAAGGTGCTCTCTATGCTCCATGACATCACTCTCTCTAGGCTTTCTGACGAGGAGCAATTGGACTTGGATAGAGAATTAGAGAACGGAGAGGTGGAGAAAGCTATCCACGATTTGCATGGGTTGAAAGCCTCCGGTCCTAACGACTTGCCGGTTGAACTTTATAAATTGACCGCAAGCAAAATAGCACCATATCTATTTAAAATGTTTCAGGAGAGTCGAGACGCAAGCCAGCTCCCAATGGACCAGAGTCTGGACAATATTGTGGTAATCCACAAGGAAGGTGAACCGAACCACCAATGTCCCTCCTATAGGCCCATATCGCTTTTAACCGCAGAGGCCACGATATTGGCCAAGATACTTGCTATCCCCCTTCTTACAGTGATCACCAAATTCGTACATCACGACCAGTCCGGTATTATGCCAGCCAGGAATACTTCACTGAATCTGCGAAGACTTAATGGAGTTCTGGCTAGGGCTGACAATATTCTAGAAGACTCAGTGGTAATATTACTCGACGCAGCCATGGCCTTTGATACAATTGAATGGCCGATATGTTGGCTGTCTTGCAAAAATGAGAATTTGGCCCTGGTTTCCTCAGTTGGGTAAGACTCCTCTATGCTGTCCCCCTGGTGTGGATAGTAGTCAACAAATGGTTATCTTCCCCATTTGCGCTGGGCAGGGGTACTCGTCAGGGCCGCCCCCTATCCCCATTAATTTTTGCACTCATCTTGGAACCACTGGCGATGTGGATAAGGAGGGATCCGATAATTAGAGGATTGAAATGGGCGGTAGACTGGGAAGACGGCATATCACTTTATGCAGCCCGTTATTTTGCTCTACTTGGTCTCACCGGCAGCCTCTCTAAACCAAGCGCTCCACCTCTTCTTGGTCTTTGGGGAATTTTCAGGATACACCATCAACAGGTCTAAATTGGTCCTATATGTGTTGAGTGGGAAAACCCCAACCTTACCCTTGTACCCAGATGTACAATGCTGTCTGTAAGGTGTTTTCTGTCTAATTGTTTAAATTAAAAAGAATGTTTAAAAAAAAATAGGGGTATGGCAATACAATGATATTCACCATGTATGATGTATATCTGTGTGAACTGTGGATGCACAATTTGAAAATGCTTTCTATTATCGCCAATTAGGTTTGACCTAGTCTGAGGAACTTATTTCTTTTGCAGATATTATTATTTTCCTGTCATTATTTTTAATTTGTATTGGTTACTTTTTGTTTAGTTTAAACCTATTTTGGTAGTTTGCTCCTTATTTGGTGGATGCTAACTAAGAATTATGTTTAACTGTAACATCTATTTCTAGGTATTAAGATTATTTATTGTAAGTGTATCTACATTTTTATCACTTTTATATGTGATACTTTATTAGTTTTTTTACTTATTTTTGTTTCTTTATTTCTTAAAATCATTATTGTTTTTTAGTTGTCAGTAACTGTGTAAATATGTTCTAAAACATAATTTATCATTTGGTTTGTGTTTAATTGATGAATCCAATATGTTAAAATGTGTTGTTGTTTATGCTTGCTCATTAGTTCAAAATTAGTTGGTTTAATATTTTTAAAGTTATTTATACAATATTTTCAGTGTTAACGATATTTTGTTTGGCTATATCTGTGCATTCAATATAATGTTATTTCAGATATTTCAAAGGCAATATTCTTATTGGCGATGTTTTTGCATTTCTTGTTTGTGTATAGACTGAAGATATTTTGATAAACAATATTTTATGTCCAATATTCTGGCAATTTGACATTTTGATAGTTGATAATGTGTCCTGTAACAGCACACAATCAGAAGTGGCACCCCAGTTTACACTAAGGGGTCAATGAATGTTCAATCCACAATAGTTTGGGAATTAAATATTTGAGTATTGTTGTTCCACCAGGTATGATATCATATTACCAGCTCTAGAAAATGCACATGTTTGGGCAAATAGGGGAAATCTCTAAAATGCCTCTGAGGCTCAATTATGAGCGGCAGTATTCTCACACGTCAAGGGAGAGGACCCTGCTACCTTCCTCAGGCCACACTGCCTTTCTAGATCATATGTTGAGTGCTCCTAGCAGACTTTAGGTGATGTGTAGAGGTGGCATGAGGTCACTACTATCGTATGCGAAAGGTGTATAGTGGAAGAGGTGCCGTGACAGTGCAGCTTCACTTACAGGTGAAATCATTAACTCTCACTGACACATCCTTAATCTTCTGGCTATGCAGATGTCAATTTTGTTCTCAGGTGCAGTTAAGGAGAGCCTAGGACCATATACTTGTGGTGCATGAACAAGTTATTTTCTTAAGTTTTCCAAACAATGGCCTGAATGAGCTGAGTTTTTAGGCTTGTCGTCTGGTTCAGGGCAGCAGCTCTCCACCTGGCACAGTCCAGCTTCCAAGCAGAACATAGCAGGATTCTCCTCTGGTCCTAGCCTTAGTCAAAACCTCAAAGGAAATAGAAACTGATGTGGTCAGCAACCCAGACATTGTATCAGAAATCGTCACAGCATTCCTGCTCAAACCCAAGTATTTAAAAGGCACTTACTGCAAAAGCCCACTTTTTAAATAAAAATGTGACACTGAAGAAATTTTCATCCTGACTCCAAGGCATTTTCGAATTTGGACTTTTCTGCCAAAAGGCAGAAGGAGTATTATTTAAGAAATGTAACTTAACAGTTCAGGGGCCTATGTACTGGGAAGTCGCAAGCCAGGTATCCCTAGCTGTTGCTGAGCAAATCAATGGCCTGAATTTCCAAGTCTGACAGATTTAATTGATTGCAGTGAAGATTTGGGGCCCAATAGTTATTACTGAGTATAAAATAGGGCTGTCCCTAATGCAAATTGAGCTACATATATATTAAATGAGGTTGGCTCATTTAGACTGTTTTTCACTCATTACTTTAACCAATAGGATAGCTAAATGAAATGTCATGGGAATGCCCATAAATATACTAATAATCAGCTGAATACATTAAGGCCTCTGCTCTATTAGACTGGGAAGATGGAAGGATGTTGAAGGCACATGCTCGGTGATCTGGGACCTCATAGGGAAAACACCTTCTTGCTGATACTTACTCATGAACAATTTTAAGTTCTATATGTCTATGGCATTCTTTAAATATGCCTTACATCTTCTTATTCAAGTGAAGTGTTATAAAACAAATATTTTTATTGTTTTCAGTATATTTTACCTTGATTTTGCAGGTAGATTTCAAACACAGATATCTGTCATGGTTCCTTATAACAACATTAACAACATTGTATAAGATCAGTCCATATTATATCATTTTCCAATGTTTTATCTGTCACAAACATGGTGTATCTCTATTGCAGTATGTGTGTTGTTATGTATGTCAGGCCAACAGGAAGCTTTCCAGGGGTATGGTTGTATGCACACCAGTCACCTCTGATACAATAGTGGTTATCACTGACCCATGCAGCATGAGGTTTCTCTATAGGGTGCGTTATGGTTTTCGCATGTAAACTATCATCCGGAGTCAGGGGCATAGCTTAGTCAGTGAGATTTGGGGAAAGAGGTGCATATCAAATTTCCCACCAAAAAAGTAGCGGGCCCCAGATTGAATGTGAAGGTGACCAAGGTTTGAGAAGGTTTGTTCCCACGAGGAGCTGGGTCAGTACTGATTTGTATTAGATGGCCATCTGGGGCTGATTTAGAGTTTGACAGACAGGTACTCTGTTGCAATTATTATTAAGTACCCTGTCTACCAAACTGAAGGTCCATCCATCCAATATTGAGTCAGTCGAGCTTGCAAGTTTTACACAGACAGGGTGAAATGTATACTGTGAGTGTAAAACTTCCTTTGACAGCAAGATGGAGTAGGTGCCATCGGAAGTAAGCATCCGACCATCTGCCCAATTCAGAGTGGATGGTCAAATGGCTTTTTTTTACTCTCCATCACCTGGTGGTGAGGGACAGTAAAGAAAAAAATAACCCCAACACCATGGGAGAAATCTAGTGTGGGGGGTCATTGGTGGGTATTTTTATTCTTTAAAAACAAACTCCTGCTTTGGGAGGTTTTTTTTTAATTCATTTTTTCAGCAAAGGTTTGGTGGCCAGCCATTATGTATGATGGAGTTTTTGGTTAAACTTTTTCTACATTCTCAGGAACCACCATGATGATGGTTCCTAACAATGTTTGGTGATGTCTGTGAGGTTGGGGGACATCTCTAAATTTCGGGGGGAGGGGTTGGAGTAAAACTAGTGAAGTCCTCTGACATGCTGTCTGCTTTTACTCCGTCTACTAAATAGTAGTGTCTCTCTGTCTAGAGTGGCGCAATGAGTGAAAAACAATGGTTTGGAATGCTGGCCCGAGGGATTGCCAGTTGTTAGGCTATTTGCAAGCATTCATCCTGTTACCTTTTTAGTGGTTGATTCTCAGTAGTATGGCTGAAAACTGGAGACTGGCAGTGCTTTTCAGCCTACTTTTGCCAATGTGTGAGAATTCTAAAAAGTAGTACATTTACATGCATTCAAGGAGTACTTCTATGGGTGCAGATGTTCTTCTTTGTGGGTCCACTGGTAACTAAAGGGCATAATTACAAAGAAGTGGAGCAACACAGCACAGCAAGGAAAGTTGCTGCGATGCATTACATCAGCTGAATATCACCTGAAGAGAGAGCATAACTGCACACTTCCTCAAAGAAATTACAAAGTTCTGCTCTCTCCGTGTGATGGGTCACGTTGGGCTGCCTAATACCAATGCAAGCACACTTGCGCCATAGTGCAAGGATGTGTGCATTATAGTCAGGGTAGTTTTTGCGCAGGAAGGGGTACCTTTCTGCTCAAAAACAATCCTTAGAGGTGTGTTCCTCTTTGCATGTGTGCATGAACGCAGTGCACATTCAAAGAGGAAATAACATGGTGACATAAAGATTTTTCTCCTTGTTACGCCAGTCTCAGGTAGGGGTACCGTTCTGGTGCAAACCCACATCTACAACTCTTAGTAAATATGTGTTTGGGTCAAAGTCCACGCTCATGCCCATGCAACATCTATGAAAACCCTACCGACCTACCGACGCAAAATAAGGTAAGGCAGCGCAATGCTCTACCTTCCAATACTTTTTCTGTCTCTGGCTGTGTCACTATCCAGGAGGATTTATTTGTAATTCTGGACCTAAATGTATTTAAGTATCTGATCTAAAAAGGAACATGAAGTGAGATCAGGAAGACAAGAAAAACCAACTCAGACATAGCAGACCTGACTCAGTGCCCCCAAACACAACTATCAAACAAAGACTGTATTTATTTGGGGTGTGTCACACCCCAAAGACTCCTCCATCCCGAAGTAGCGCACCTTTCCGGAGTATTGCTTGCTACTTGTAGTGTGTATTTAAATTTTCTTCTGTCCATCTGTCCATGTTTATGGAGGTTTATCATCATTACCCCTGGACAGTGTTTGATGTATCAAGTCTCAGTTAGTGAGTTAGCAAGACATACATTCCCTGGCTTTTTTACGTAGCCTGAGCTGAGTTTTCTGCCTTCCCTCATTTTATTAGTTCTCTTCCTGATGCAGTTTGCTATGCTCCTCTGGCCTAGACCAGATGACTCTATATTCAGCTTTATTCTTTTCAGATGGGGTTATGAGCCTCAGCAGGCATATCTTGGTGTGAGATTGCTTGCTACACCTCGAGTCACATGCGTGATGGCTACCTAGCATGGTGTTATGGAGGCTGCACATCTCCAGAAAATGTGGAAGACATTAGCACCTTTAGATTAATACCTGAGACACTGGTCTAATGTTGGGTGGCACATCCTGTGGAATTGATAGATGCTGTGCAATATGTTAAATTGAATTATTTGAAATCTACCACGCCTATAGACTGCTTTCAGACACTCTATAACGTGCTGCAACTTTACATCTGTTAAGCCCTCCTCAACCTCTCCAGACCACTTTTCCCTTAGAGGATGAATCAGCACTCCTATCAGATTTGTCAATACCAGAATATCAGATATTGTATTTTCTCATATTCCTAAACTTAGCAATGTTATCAGCATGACTTGTGTTTTAGATGTTCCCTTATTGTCAGGCCAGATCTGCCTAACGATGTACATCGTAGCACCGAATGTCAGAAATTGGCTTAGTGCAAGCAGGTAATTGTCTCACAGAACAGGGACGGTGCATTGTGTGTCTCCCCCGTGCAAGACACCCTAAGGCCACATCCAAGCCTTCTGGTTTTGAAATAAGTCTTATTCCAGCAAGCATCACAATCAGAGTTTTGGTGCATATGCTACCTTTTTGTGCATCTTCTGTAAAGTTCTGTTCTGGCAGTACCTAGCTACCTGCATTAACATGAGCAGTGTAGAATCTTTCGGCTATTTGAAGAGGAGGAATGTCATGACAGTCTCCTCCTTCAATATTGTATATATGACTTCCTTACTGTCCTGGCTTTCCCACTATCCCTCTACCTATGCATCTAAATAATACATTTGTTGCCACCATCAGGTCTCTGCAAATGGAGTCTGCCCAGGGACACCTTGGCCTGTGAATGCCCTGAACTCTGAGGCAGCTCACTCGTAACGTGGTGTGCAACAAGCAGGCCATTTAAATGCACTCTTCTACAGTTAATGTTCTGGCCCCAGTCCGGTTTGCGTACTTGCACTTGCCCTCTGGCAAGGCATTAGTGAAGAGTAGACTGGCTGTTTGAAGCATCCAGTTGACCTTTCAGTTTCCAGACAGCAATCTGGTCTGTATTACAAAGCGGAGCAGAGATCCTCTTGCAGGCGGATGCAGTGAGTCCCTGGAACCTCCTACTTCCTGTTTGAACAGTATTACTCACTGTCACATTGCCTATGTGCCATGTCCTTGTGCCTGCATTATAAGCTTCATAGTTATTGTATTGGCTGAATGATTAGTATTATCCCTCACTGCCTTAAACAATGGCATGTATTATTTCTGGGCATGGCTAGAAAGGCATGTGGCCAAATATCGGCTTTCCAGCATTTACCTAAAACAACCAGTCTTCATGTCTGCCTGTCCCAAATTCTTATGTCTCTTTATCTTTCTCACAATGATTCTCCATGGAGAGAGAGTTGTTGTGCAGTATCTTGTATCAGCATGAATGATGCCTCATCTAGAGACATATCTAATAGTCAAGCAATTGTGTTAAAACATTGTTCCTTCAACTTCAGCCATGTGCCAAGCTGGAACACCTTGCAGTGTTGATCACTGCATTTAGCTCTCTGGACAGCAGAATGGATGCTTACTCAGCATTTCAATACTTTTTCTAGCGTGACTAGTGTTAATATGCATATAAAATAATATGGAGATCTTGCATCCTCTGTTAGCTATTATTTCTATTCAAGGAATAACTTTTCTGGGCACTAAGACTTTCACATTAACACTCATATTTGCCATACAGTTAAGCCTGATGTGTATTTAACATGTCCATGTCATTAAAAAAACCTTGCCAGGCACGGTATCTCACATTGTGCAATGATCAACAGATAACTTCTGTCGTGGTTGAA
The DNA here is from genome assembly GCF_964261635.1 of Lissotriton helveticus. Classification (NCBI taxonomy): domain Eukaryota; kingdom Metazoa; phylum Chordata; class Amphibia; order Caudata; family Salamandridae; genus Lissotriton; species Lissotriton helveticus. The sequence continues at coordinate 948,222,185 of NC_136063.1, forward strand.
TTATTTAAACTTAATGACAAGCAACTTCTTTAAATTATTTATCCATTCTATACTTTTAAATGTGTAATCCTACCTATGTGTATGTAATATATTTACTCTGTAATTGAACAGCTTTGTGAGTGAAAGAATTGTGGGTTTGCTTTATTACACGGTGCTTCAGACTCATTTTCTTCATTGTGTTATTCTTCGGTGGATAAGGTGAGCTTCGAGTTTCAATCTTCATACTTCTCCATGAAGATAATTTGCGCACCCTCCTTAATATTATACACTTAGGGGCCCATTATGATCGCGGACGGACTTGAGTCCGTCCGCGATCACCGAGGAGGAGGGAACCTCCGCATGGGCATGCGGAGTTCCCTCCTGTCCAATTAGGATGTGACCGCCACCCTGGCGGTCACATCCTCTATTTGCAACTTTGCGGCGGGTACGGCTTCAAGCTGCACCCGCCGCAATGTTACAAATGCATATATTGCATTTGTATGCAGAAAGCGGCAGGTACCGCGCGGTGCCTGCCGATTTCTGCATTCAAATGCAGGTGCACCCCCCACCCCCCTTCACCCAGGGGGCTCGCTACGGGCCCCCGAGGTGAAGAACCGCATGCTTTTCCTCGGCGGAGAAGCCACCGCGGAAAAGCATTACTTCTCAGCCATCCTAATATGTCTGGAGGTGTCTGAGAGACACCGTCACCATATTAGGCCTTTTCTGCCGCGGTTGTAAGCCAACCGCGGCGGAAATGCGGCGGACTGAAACCCACCACCCATCCTAATGTGGCGGTGGGTCTGTGGTGGGTTCGCAGAGGATTTCGGGCCGGAGGATGCGGAAAATCCTCCATCGTAAACTGCCCCTTAGCGTCTAAACTTGATTCCCCTATTGCGGCCATCACTATAGACACCGAAAAGGCTTTCGATAGGGTGAGTTGGGATTTCATTTTTGGGTCCCTTCAGTGGCATGGTTTTAGTTCCACTAATATTAAATTAATTAGACTTTTATATTCCTCGTCTTCCACTTCAGTTTGGGTTAATGGTTCTCAGTCTCCATATTTCCCTCTCCTTAGGGGCACAAGACAGGGTTGCCCGCTCTCCCCTCTCCTTTTTATCCTTTCTCTTAAAACTTTCTTACAGACTATTAAACGTTCTAAGAATTATACAGGATTTACCTATCAGGATGTACATATAAAATTTACTGCTTATGCTGATGACATTCTTCTCTTTATTTCCAATCCGTCCACCTCTCTTCTGGGATTTTTTTCCTTATTAAAAGACTATTCCGGTGTCTCAGGTTACAAACTGAATGTTGACAAATCTGAAATCCTCCCTCTTAATAAATTCTGTCTCCCCTCTATGTTTACTGTCTCTGGCTTTGCGTGGGCCTCTTCTCATATCAGGTGTCTTGGTGTTTTATATTGTAATAGTCTCAGGGCTCTCATAAAACTTAATCACTCTGAAATTCTCACTAAGCTCACGGCCCTCATTGATAGTTGGTCACCCCTTTTTCTCTCATGGTGGGGTAGACTTGCCACAATTAAGATGATGCTTCTCCCCATCATTAATTTCTACCTTTCTATGCTCCCTGTTTCCCTTCCTACCACCTTCTTTCGTCCTGTTAATAGTCTACTTATTAAATTCCTTGGGAATAATCGCAAACCTAGAATTTCGCTAGCTCGCCTTCAACTTCCTAAAGATTCTGGAAGAGTTAATTTTCCTCATCTTAAACGTTATCACTCTGCTTTTTCTTTGAAGCAAATGTGGACCTTCCTTTCCGATCCCAGTACTTCCTCATGCACGGCATGGAGTGCATTAAAATTGGCACAATGTTCTCCTCTTTCTCTTCTTTCTGCTCTCCGGGTCACTCTACCCCCAAAACGTTTGTCTTTCCCTACCCTTTTGCACTCTAAGGCGTTAGTTCTTACTTCATTTCCAACACACTTTTCTCTCACCTCCCGTTCTTTGGATATCCCTCTTTGGTACAATAAAAACCTTAAGATCAATAATCGCGCCCTCTTTTGGAAGGAGTGGATAGACAAAGGAATCATTATTCCTCAACAATTGATTAATTAAGATACTTTCTTATCTTTCTCTGAGATTCAATCTCTATACAATATCTCCTCACGTTATTCCATTCATTATACTACACTCAAAGATCTCCTCACCAATTATTATTTTCCTACTACTCTTTCACCTACTCCCTTCTCTGACTCTCCATCTTCCCCCCTACCCCTATTGATTTTTCTACACAATTTAAAGCAGCCACCATTTATAAATTCATTGCTCATATTCCCACACTTAGAACCAAATCCTCTCTTGAACTCCTCTGGGAAAAAGATCTCTGCAATGATCTCCCCTTGTGCACTTGGGACACTATATGGTCCCGGATTCACACTACCTCTCGCTCAGACAGCACGACACAATCCCTATACTTCTTTTATAATAGACTATTTTTCGCTCCCAGTATCCTTCACAGATTCAAATTGTTAGATTCCCCTAAGTGTTGGTCATGCTCTCATATGCATGCTGATCTCTTTCACATGTTCTTTCATTGTACCCCTATTGTTGATCAATGGTCCAAAGTTTAGTCTAAGCTAAATGATATCCTCATGTCAGATATTCCTTTTCATATTAAACATGTTTTCTTAGGTCATTTGTCCCCTGCTTTTGATAATTATAACGAATGTGGTAACTTTGTCAATCTATTCATTGCTATTACTTTTCAGATTATTATTTCTAATTGGAAAGATTCATCAAATGTTTCCTTTCTAGCGTGGTGGAGCTTACTTTGTCATCACCATAGAATGGACAGAGCTTACGCTACCTCTACTCCCTTGTTGATTAAAAGAGACTTATTGTGGTTACCATTGACAAACATTTTATCTAGGAAGTTACCTTAATTATCTCCTTTGTTATTTAATATGATAGATTGTTACTTCATTTGTTACTATTTTTCTCCTCTTTTCTTTTTTCCCCTTTCTTTCCTTTTCTTTTCCTTCTCTCTCTTCTCCCCTTTTCTTTCTCCTCTTCCTTGTTAAAAATATTCTTTAAAATGCATTTGTATTAAGTATGGCTTTTTTGCATAGGGTTACTTTTCTATCAATGTTTCTCATTATATACTTAGCTGTTATGGTTTCCTTTTAACGTGGAATCTGTACTGATGTTTTACAATGTCTTACTCTCTTAATAAAGCATTTTTTTAAACATACTTCTCCATGAAGAGTAACACCAGCTCAGAGGCCCTTGAATGTTCAACAAATTAGTGTACGTTTGCTGTGGGTTGTAAGCAAATAACATTTTTCCCACTTTGGTCTACTGAACCAGTTTAATTCTTCATCCTCAGGATCACAAACAGTGTAAATGTATCCTCTATTAGGATTGGAGCCAATCCTGTCAACAAATTTAACAATATATACCCTTGTGCAGTGGCGGTCGGCATTGATAAGTGGTGGCGGGGCGGGCCGGGTATGCGGGGAGGGTGGGGGGATGGGGGCTAGGGATAAATCAAAAATAAAAGGAGACTTACCTCTTCACCATGACCTCCCTTGTCACGTCCTCCTTGTCACATCTCCTCTCGCTGGAACACAGAACAGAAAGCAACAAAGCTGAGGCTCCCATGAGCCAATCACAACGCTGCAATGCAGCATTATGATTGGTCTGAGCGCTGTGGGTCAACGCTCAGATGGGGACAGGGAGCCTAGGCATGTTCTCCGCCCAGGCTGCATTACAGAACAGAGAGCATGCTAAATGCACATGAATGTTGGGCTGTCCAAACATTCAAGTGAACTTAGGGAGTGAAAACCACTCCTCCCCTCCCCTGCACTGTCAGGAGAGCAGCCCTGCCCCACCTGGCAGAGCAGCCAAGGCTGCAACAGTAAAACATATAATGATAATAACTTTCAGTTATTATTATTTTATTTTTCCTTGCACTGATGAAAAGCAGTGGGGTGACACTCCTTGCCTTAGCGGAGGAGCCGCCACTGCCCTTGAATATGCAAAGCTAACCCTAATGATTGTTTGAATAACCCTAGGATAAACGTTTCTGTGTTTTATTAAGTCTATCATGTTAAACGTATCAAATATAGTTTGGCATTCTTGAGTAGATGAACATTGATATGTTCATTTTTATAACTTTAATATAGTTTGCATACTTGAATAGGGGAGCCGCATCGCCAGTTTCCAGGAGGACGCTACTACTTCGAGGACTGTAAGTCCCAGGAGGTTTGAGGATTTAGTCCGCACCTGAGCCTGCTTGCCCTGATTGTGCCACCTACTTGGCGCCTCGCATCTCCCGCTTCGTGGGAGCCGCATCGCCAGTTTCCAGGAGGACGCTAATACTTTGAGGACTGCAAGTCCCAGGGGGCTTGAGGATTTAGCCCGCACCTGAGCCTGCTTGTCCTGATTGTGCTGCCTACTTAGCGCCTCGCACATTGCCAGTTTCCAGGAGGACACTACTACTTCGAGGACTGCAAGTCCCAGGGGACTTGAGGATTTAGCCCGCACCTGAGCCTGATTGCCCTGATTGTGCCGCCTACAAAGCGCCTCGCCACTCTCGCTACTTCGAGGACTGCAAGTCCCAGAGGGCTTGAGGATTTAGCCCATACCTGAGCCTGCTTGCCCTGATTATGCCGCATACTTAGCACCTTGCGGCTCCCGCTTTGCAGGAGCCCCATCGCCAGTTTCCAGGAGGACGCTACTACTTCGAGGACTGCAAGTCACAGGGGCTTGAGGATTTAGCCCGCACCTGAACCTGCTTGCCCTCATTGTGCCGCCTACTTAGCGCCTCGCTGCTCCCGCTACTTCGAGGACTGCAAGTCCCAGGAGGCTTGAGGATTTATCATTCACACAAAAAGAGTCCGAAGTCTATAACCAAGAGTGTTCCTCAATATATGAGCACTCCAAAACTCAAGTACTCAAAAACTCAAGCACAACAGATGAACTTAAGGTTTAAATAGAGAGTAGATTCGAAATGCAGAAAAAACAGTCACCAATTAGATGCCCTCAAGGAGAAAACAAGAGAAAGCCTCCGCAAGGGATCATTGGTGTCCCATCATTACACAATGCGTGTCCAGTGTCATCATCTGGGATGCCAACCAACCATATTTCACCTTGCCTCCAACCAGGTGGAGGATTGAAGGAAATAGTTGTATCCTCTTTGTAGAGTTCTATATAAGAGAATAGTGTAAGAGGACAAAAGCTCACTTAAGTTGATAGTGCAGTGCAAAAAAGACAAAATGTGAGTTAAAAAAGGATAAACATCGGAGTTCGAGAGTATCAGTGATTCTCACAAATATAGCCTCCCAGATGTCCCCCTATCTAAAAACAATGAAAGAAAAAGAGATCAAGAGCAGTTGAAATGTAGCACTACTCTTCTGGTCGACATGTTTCAGCTTATGGGGCAAAGACTCCCTAGCTTTCTTCAGGACCTTAATGCTTCGAAGAAGCTAAGTCACTGTCACCTAGTCATACTATCTACATACTACTTGATACATACTATTTGATAAGTTGAGTGATCCATTTTCAAATCCTCCATGCAGACATGATGTATCTGACATCTGAAAGAAATTGAAGAAGAAGATAGAAACTGCAACTCGTGTCTAACAAACTAAAAAAAACACATTCAATGTATATTGTTAGCAATGGTAAACTTACCAATGCACCTCGAGGACTAGGTCTCACCTCACTTGGCACCAGCGTATGTCAGAGAGACCCCGCTCTGCAGAAAAGATAGTCCAAAATGCCGGGAAACACATGTAATTATCACAAAGAAGAAACCATTATTTCTAGCAGTAATGCCTGTAACTCATATATGTCTAATATCAGGGATTACTTAGAACTTTTGTTCAATAGCGCATGAATATTCTTAAGCTAACACATGGCTAGTCAGTGGTCTAACATATAAAACATGAAATCAATAATTGTTTTTCTATCATACAAAATAATAAATAAAACAAAGGTAAACATTGATGTGGTCAGCATTGCCAAATTCAAATACAACCTTTGTCTTGTGTCTTTGATTATCACCATTATGAAGCATCAAGTCTATCCCACTTGAAAAGACATATGACTTCTCTTGTTTTAACTCGCACAGAAAATGTATATATGTACTGGCTTTTCTCTGCCTCAGAACGTTATATATGCATTTATATAGACCTTTACTAACGGTTCAAATCTCAGAGAAAATCGCTGCCTAACTAATGGCAGACACGCTATCAAAATCATGCACGATTGACATTAGCAATTGTACAGGGCTCTGAGTAGCAGTTAAATTGCATTGCATACTAAGTTCTGTACAAAACAGTCTAAGTATATCATACATGTCAGTATTTATACGAGGCTCCAAGTTGCAGTTAAATTACACTGCATACTGAGTTTTATAACAAACAGCCTTCGTAATGGCAAGCATGCTACCGACATTCCACGGAGCAATATTTGTCTAATGGGCGACCTGCTACCAACAAGCAGGACACAGAAACGATATCAGTATGTTACGCGGCTCTAAATAGCAGTTAAACCCCACTGCGTGCTGATGGAGAGAGATGCAGAGTGAAATTTTATTCTGACTCGCAAAGTTAAACTTCCAGAAATTATAACCGTATTAATAAGTTTATGATGAAAAGTACTAACCAACCTAGTTTTAAAATGCATTACACAACACGAGGGACTAATTTATGTGCTCTATGTTGCAAATTGCAAGTACGTGGAAAATAATAAACTAACCTTGTCTATTGTCTTTGTCAGTATTAAACGCGGTTGTTTAACTAATGGCATGTGCTTATTTGTATGCTCAAGTTATGTCTTTGCCGTGGCAAAAGCTCGTGGAGAATCCTGCGGCCTAAAAGAAGAAGGTAGATATAAAATGCAGCTTTGTGTGCACAGCTAGGTAACATAAATTAATGGGTTAATAATTAGCAAAGGGGGTGGGTAACAGAATGGGTCTCAATTCTCTAATTAATTAATGTTTTGTGTTTGTTTAAATGACAATTTTCAAGAAAGAGGCCTAAGGCCTGTATAGTTGGTGTTTGGAATCCTGTCGTGAAGAGCCATTGCACAAGAAGTGGAAAGTTTTACCACATTGACGTTGTCAGAAAAATAAATAAAATGAACTGTGCTAAACGTGCTCTGGGAGAGACAGATTCAAGGACAGGAAGCGGCAAGTTTGCCAAGCTAAGGAAGTAACGGACTTTTACTCATGAAATGTTTCATTTTCGAGGAACCAAAAGTCATGAATTAAGACGGACAATAGAGTCAAAGAAAAGGCTCGATTTGGGTATGGAAACATGATGACCTGACATGAGCTGACATTAGTCAGCCAATGAGGATCCTGGATGGCAAAGAAAAGTATATTTTTTAGTGGAGATCAGCTAGTTAGAAAGGTATAAAACCTAGCCCCATGGGCAGGAGGGCGCTTCTCGCTTTCAGATTCCTGAAGGGCGTGACGTGTTGTTGGACTCTTTGGCGCACGTAAGGACAGCAGTCTTTAATGACAAATATTTTTAGGTGGAGCGAGTTTTAGACAGGGACATAGAACTTAGGGAATGAAAACTGTTTATTTTACTTAATTCATGCAAACTGATTTTGCCTTGATAATGTCAGTCTAATATGCCTTTTCCTCAATAAAATGCTGCTTATATTTTGCTAATAAATAAAGACTTAATTGAAAATGCTCTTTCTTGATTAATAAAGTAAATAAAATAAGATTTTGAAACGACAAGCTGGTCTTGTTTATTCATGGTCTTGTTACCATTAGTTGATCCATTTGCCTTAGTGACTTAATTATAATGATAAATGTATAAAAACCATGGTAAGAAACGTTATACTGCAGTTGTATATAAATGTGTAAATAGTTTAGTGAATAATTCTGATTAATTAGGTCACATGATTCAGTCACTCAGAAATTGTCTCGATGGTTTATGGGCCTTGATTAGTGATTCATGATTTATTGAGAGTATTGTGGTGACAGGTAGCGTTGGTGAGACAGTTTTTCATTAGGGGCGCTGGATCAATTACTTGGTAGCAGAGTTACAGTTACTATGGTAACGGACATGCTACATGGTAGTTACATAGGACTGATGACTAAAACATGTTGAGTTTGTCCAGTTGTTATATGTAGTCAAAAGGGTTTTTCCAGCAGTGTGAAAATTCCTGGTTTGCCGGCATACATAAGTGTAGTGTAACAGGTGGAGTTGCACAGTTCATTTGTTTTGTTTCAAAATAGTGGTATTGTCATATATCACTAGTGTTGTGGACATACAGCACAAGTTTAGGGATTTTAGGTGTGCAAGGTAGAATGTATAGTGAGGATTGTCTATGAAATCATAGCTTTCAAGTATGGGACATCTGTCCTGTTTTAAAACTCATTGTGAAAAGAGTAGTAGAATTTATCAAGCTTGAATGAAGGGTAAAGAAGCGTCGTCTACTCTTACTGGCGAGTGAGGATTTCTATGGTTGGTTAAAGTCCTACCAAGATTCATGAATATATGCTTGGGGTTTCTTCCGTTTGAATGTGCGTAAATGATTTTGTAATATATGATCGAGTGTAACTTTGAATTGTCACTTTATGTGCATTCAGAGGGAAACGAGTTCGTTATTACCTGTTAGAAGAGATTTACATTACGAAACAAAAACCGCCACCTTACCAACCAGTTTGTTCATGGTCTTCCCCGAGAATTCCTCCAGGAACTTCTCCAAGTGCTCCTCCTAGAGAAATTATGATGAGACTCCACCCAGATTAAATCAGAATGATACAAAAACTCCCGAAAGAGTAGAAACAAGAACTAATTCTAGTATATCAGGAGAAAATAGAAATTATCCTGAAACCCCAGTGCAGAGAAATGAAACTCCAAGAAATGTAATGAGAACAGAAAGATGTGAGGAAACACCAAATACCTCAGAATATTTTCAATCGAAAGATGAATTAATACAGCAGTTAACCAAAAGCATGGAAGCAGTAACAGTACCAGTAACGATTGGACCTGTTCTTCCGGTATTTAATCAAAGGGAAGTTAGACTTTCAGCTTCAATTGTTCCATTAAATGCAGAAATTCAGAAAGTGCTGAAAAATTTTACTCAGATTTATCAGAAATTCACCGAGAAAAAACAATGATGCCCGATTTAACTTTTAATCAAAGTCCGACATGTAGAACTCCAACTGGTGCAGAATCTGGTGCTGGTACTCCAGAAAAGAGCATTAATAAAATAGATTTAACGCATACCCCACAGACCCCAGAATTTAAATTACTTGATGTTGCAAAACTGAAAGCAGATTTGGAGGAATTGATTATTGGCACAATTGGACCTGACAATTTAAAGCTATATCAGGATGATGAATTATTGTTTATTTGTAAAAGCATACAGTGGAAAACGAAAACAAAGTATGACCAATTAGCTACTGAATTAGAAGTTCATTTGAGTAGACAGAAAAATTTGGGAAAGAATTACAGAGTAGATTTTACCGAAAAAGACATTGAGAACCTGAATACCACAGGAAGAATAATTCATATAAAAGAATTGATCGTGTTTCTAAAAAGATTAGGTGAATTATGTAAATGGAGAGTAAAATGGACAAAGAAGAGAGAGGAAGAAAGAAAAGAAAGAGGGGAAGTAGCAAATCAGTTTCCAATGAGAGAAATAGCAAGAGGTGGATATGTGCATGTTCCTTGGACAAGACAGGACATTTTACTGTTCACAAATGATTTTCCTCGGCTGAGAGAAAAGCCTGTGGAATGGTATTGAGAAGTAGACAGATTTGTTAAGGTCTCAAAAGTTCTGTGGATTGATCTTGATGGATTCTTTGACATTGTTGTCCCATCGGATCTTTGGACAGAATGCAAAATTTCTACAGATTAGCCCAAAGAAGAACCTGCTCGAGATAGAGTAACAGGTGCAACATCACCAGATGTTTTGAACCTGTATGATAAAGTAATTGTGTGGTTGAAAAGCAAGATTCCCCCAAAAGAAGTTGATTGGGTTAAAATAGACAGAACAAATCAAGAGCCAAAAGAATCAGTACATTCATTCTATGAAAGATTACTGCTGGTATTTAAACAATCAGGTGGTGATGAAAAATTGAGTGAGAAGGATATGAGCCACTTCATATACAGGTTTGTTTATGGTTTAAGACCTGAAATTGGTGAAATGATTAGAAATGGAATTGTTGGTTGGCAATCACTTACAGTTGATGACATTTTGAGGAAAGCAAAATATTGCAGTGATGAAATAGATGCTAAACAAAAGAAGCCGAAAGAAAAAGCAATGTGGGCACAGGTAAAAGTAGCTGAACATCAGATAGCAACATTAGAAAATAAAAATGTTCATCAGAATCAAGGTAAATTTAAAGGTAACTTTAATAAGCAAAAATTGATAGGGAATATTGAAGAGTTAAAGCAGAAACTCCCATGTTTTAATTGCGGCGAAATTGGACACTGGAAGCGCAAATGTAAAAATCCGCCCAGAAATTTTAAAAATGCGTCATTAAAACCACAGATGCAGAATGAGATAAATCAGCAGCAACAGCTACAGCGACAGGTAATGAATCAGCAAAGTCAAATTCCACAACCGCCACTTCCAAACTGTGTGAATGTGCAGAGATACAGTACAGAAAGAGGATTCTGCGGAGGTGAACAGGTAAACAGACGGCAAAGAGTGAATGTGCCAAATGTTACTGAGAAGAGCTTATGAAGTGGGAAGTACACTCTCAGGACTTAAGACTCCCTCGAAACACAGACGTTAAAAGTCTTATGGCCCTTACCTGTCCGTCGTTGCCTCCAGCAGGGACAATGCTGGGATGGAGGTGGCGGACCTTTGTTTTCATCTCTCTTTATATACAATAATGTGTCATTAGTTAGTCATTTCGGGCGGACACTGATTGCATCAAGAACTACTGAATTGAATCAGTGATGATGGGATTTGTAGTTTCACTAACATAATCTCGATCCATGACAGGCACCCTGGTGTGTTACTATGTCGTCGTACCTAATTTTGCCCATTATATTTTCTCAGTCAACAGATATGTAATAAAGTATTTTATTTATAGATTTGGAAAACGTCTTGTTAACTGGTGTGCCACGAACTACAAAATGATGTGGACGCTGGGCTTTGTAGTTCCCATTATCATAGTGTATCAGTAGTTAGTCATTTCGGGCGCATACCGATTACGTCAAGAACTACTGATTTGTATCAGTAATGATGGAATTTCGTTGTTTTACTAATATAATATCAGTCTGTGACAGGCACCCTGATGTGTTACTATCTCGTTGTGCCTAATTGTGTCTGTTATATTTCTTCAGTCAGTGGATGTACAATAAAGTATTCTACTTATAGAGTTGGAAGACGTCTTGTTAACTGGTGCGTTGCAGACTACAAAATGACATCATCGACTTTGGGATTTGTAGATTCCAAAGCGCATAACATATGCTTATAAATTCAAAACGTATTCTCTCTTATGTTTAATCTTTTGTGTGCCGGACATCTACATCAGCCGATGTAGACAGGTCCGAAAATGCAAAAGAATTGAGGATTTAGCCCGCATCTGAGCCTGAGGCCCTGATTGTGCACCTACTTAGCGCCTCGCCGCTCCCGCTTCGCGGGAGCTGCATCGCCAGTTTCCAGGAAGACGCTACTACTTCGAGGACTGCAAGTCCCAGGGGGCTTGAGGATTTAGCCCACACCTGAGCCTGCTTGCCCTGATTGTGCCGCCTACTTAGCGCCTCGCTGCTCACGCTTCGCGGAACGCGCGCAGGCGCGCACCGGGCCAAGGGAGGGCCCGTCTGAGCCCATCGGAGACCGGATGAGGCCGGACTGGGCCCCCCCTCTATACCCGATCATTTTGCAAGGTCAGTGTCGCTAACCTAGTATATTTACTGCACGTTCACTTTTAATAGCTGACTGTTCGGCTTTTGGATTTCAACATCAAGATGAGTAAGCGTGAGGGGAAGAGGGTAGGCACCTTCCAAGGCAGCAGTGTTGCGGGGACGCTAGATCCATTTATATTAAGGACAACATCTGTTTTGGAAAAAGAAATCCAGATAACCGAGTGTCGTCTATCATTGGACCCACAACTAAACAAAAGATCTTCTTTAGGCACAATTGCCACAGCTGGCTCACCAGTCTACCAAGATGTAAATTCTATCACGACTACGACCTATAATGATACATACAAAGAATGGTAGTGGTGTTTCCAAAAGATTGGAAGGAACCGCACATACACTAGTAACAGTATAGTCAGAGATAATATTCGGATAGTCAGTAGAATCTTTCAAAATCTCAAAGACGGAGTGCTACATGGACCAATATCCCCCACTACCAGGAAGGAACACGTGTTATGCGGTCTGGAACCACTTGATACTGGCACCCTGTAAGCTTACAGGGTGCCAGTATCAAGTGGTTCCAGACCGCATAACACGCCTCACGTATTTCCGAGGCATAGTTAGAGCATGTAGGTGTTACGATACACCATTGAGAAACCAGTGCGACGTTGGACTGGTGCTACCATTACGTCTCACACTATTTGAATAGGACGTTTGCGGCAGTTCACTTCGCTGTATTTATTTTCCATGAGCCTGATTGGAAACTACTTAACTTTCTGTTGATTCTCCTTGATTCGACTTGCGTTTATTAAATTTTGTGGTCTCATTCATTGGAGGCTCATATCAAGAAAAGTTTTACAATACTTATTTTCTAGAACCATTGATGAGAAACAGCGTTTAATATTCTTCAAGCCGTGTATTTTCAATTCTACTCTATTGGGCTACTTGGACATTGGTTTTGCCCGAATTGTCTTCCAAAAGCTACACTCAAGCAATTCGACATACTCAAGCATTTCGACAGAATTTATGCTACAAGAATCCATTTTCATCTGCCTTGAAAAAGTCCTAGTACTAATTCACAGTACGGACGAAACACGTGTCGGCTGTCATTTTATCATTTGGATTACTACTTCTAAGAATCAATAAAAGGAAAAGATGACATAGAATATGAACTTTATCCGTCCTTTTGTCCTGTATATTATAATTATTTGTGGACTTCGTTCAAATTCAATTGTTGCTTAGACTTTTCATTGCATTAGTCTTTCACACACTGGCATCATAGGATTGTGCTCTCTAGACCATTTTTTTGCTCACGACCTATAATGAGGCGAGCGACGCTATGTCTACCTCACTAGGGCCAATAGAGGACTCTGTAAAATCACCAGCATACCAAACTAACAGCGCTGCCAGTATGCCTCTACGAACATCAGCCAGGTCTATGCCCAAAAACAACAGTAATATTATTCAACCTATTACTGACCCTGCAGTGAAAAGGAAGAGGGGAGGAGGCCCCAAAGGCCATGTGCTGCGAAAGTGCCTAGGACTAATAAAAACCGAAGCCTTGCCCCAGCTGACTAGGGCAATACACCTGATACTGTTGCCCCGGCCGGCTCTGATCCTAATCTTGCCTCCCTGGGTGGTCCTAGCCTAAATTCTAATCAGGAAATGTGGAGGAGACTCGAGAATCTACTATCAACTTTGCTAATTCCTATCACACAAAGACTTATCAGGATTGAGGAACCTCTAGCCAATTCCGAATCTCTGGCCGAGACAGGATTTTCTGCCCGTGAGGTACTTTTTGTTCAACCCGAGTCTATAGCTACAAATACACTCAGTAATGAGGGGAATATGGTGCCTCCCTCGGTCACAGTTAAATCTAAGCCTCTGAGTTTACCAACTACAAAACCTACTGCCCCAGGGTTGACAATTAACGCACCTGTAGCTACACACAAAAATCCAGTTCCTCCTCTTAGGCATGATGATGACCATGGGAATCTGTCTAGTGAATACGCTCAATCAATAACAAGTACACCGGGTAACGGCAGAGTCACAACAGTAGTAGAACCAACTAAGGTCAATGTCTGCAAAAACCATCCTTCAAATGTAAAAGCCTGCACACCTAATTAACCAGAAGGACTTAGAGGGGCGGGGGATAATGCTGCACAAATTAACAGCACAGCTCTCTGGCAGCTACTCCGTTAGTGGTTGTCTTAAAGAACGTTCCACCCCTGCGGGAAGCTCAGACTGAAACCACTGACCAATTATTGCTTAAAGTTCTGCATTGATTTAACACCCGACTTAAGGAGGTTGGGATCTGGGAGGAGGGTGTTGATAAGTATATGATTATGGCTAGACGAACAGCATGTATTGGCCGTCTAGGAAGGAAGGGAATGGTGATTGTGTTGTCAATTTTAATAATGTGCACAGAACAAAATATTTGCTGGATAACCTGGGTGGGGTGACGGGTAGGTTCTCGGATAAAGTGACTAATTTACCACTAGGGTATTTCTACAAACCAGGGCCCAACTCCTTTAATGTCCCGCAATGCCATGAGATGGATAGGCAATCTTGGGCTCCCCTTGGACTAGTTAAAAGATCCAAAGAGGTCCCCTTGTCCAACAGATTCGCCCTGTTATCTGACCTAGATTTACGCAATTGACTACAAACACCCACTCCGATTCAGGCAACATGTTCTGCTTGCTGCCCTACTCTTCCACCAAGTCCAAAGAACGGACCGCTTCAAACGAAGGCCAAGAACCAGCCTTATACATTGCCCACATCACCTCTGGCCAACTTCGAGGGTTTAAATCCTTCTGCAATTTCCGGGTTATCTTGGAATATCGCGGGCTTACTCCCCAAAACCTCGTCCTCTTATTGGCCATGCTTTTTTTTTGTTGAATTTTGTATCAGCAACCAGGTAAGACACAGTACGCACAAAAAAGGCCAAAATAAAATTTTCAACATATCAAAAGAAGTTTGAGACATTGTATCATTATACATCAAGTCTTAAATTCATAGCCAGTTAATAATCGGAGACCACAATTGTAACCCCTGAGCTTTCCTCCTCATACCCTTTGTTTACTAGGCCGCAATCTCAAGATAATATGTTGTTAATAATCTAGATTGCCAACTAGTAAAGGTTGGTGCCTCAGGATCAAGCCATTGGGATGTGATACATAAACGAAAGATAGACATACGTATAAATATAAATCCTTCCTCCATTATCGGTCGAAAATTGACTCCCCCTTCTCGCCGGCCCATAATCACCGGCTCAGCAGAAAGCTGTTGAGATATACCTAAAACCTGAAAAAATTGCTCAACATCTTTAACAAACTGAGTCAACTTAGGACAATAAAAAAACATATGAAGTGCATCTGCAGCATACAAGCCGCAACGACTGCAGCTATCCCCCAACTAGATTTCCATTTAGCCAATTTCTTTGGTGTATAGTATAAATCATAAATTGACATATAATGTTGGCTATTCAGGGGGCCGTTAAATAAAACTATCATAGCTAATTCAAGTATCTTTTCTAAGTTAATTTGCTCCACCCCAAGTCTATTTTGCCATTTTATTTCCCAGCTCTCAATATCATCCTCAGCCCCTTTCATGAATATCTGATAAAGTGGTCCCATTCTTGCTCGTGATCTAACTGCTTCTAAAATCTCTACCTTATCCAAAAAAATTGTTTTTGCTTAATTTTCACTTCAAAATAACTACGTAGTTGAAGATATTTTAAAAAATCGTTTCGAGCTAGTTTGTATTTCCTCTGTAAGAACTCAAAAGAAAGAGTTGATCCCCCTGAAAAAACATCTCCCAAGATAGAGAACCCAGCATTATGCCATCTATTCATTACATGGTCATTAAATATTTCGGGCAAGAGCGGGCAATTATGAAGTGGCATACCTAAATTTAAATTAACCCCGATACCCAATTTCTTCTTCACGTTTCTCCAAATTACAAATGCAGACCATACTACCTTAAATTTAGTTTTCTTGTAGTAGCTAGGTTCTATTATACGATTGAAACATTGCCTGGCCTCCCCCCTAATAACATCTCGTAGATAGACGGGGCAGCAAAGTCTTCCTTTGGATCTTCCTGTAATATTAACACCCCCATGTGTTGTTATATAGCGATCCAATGATATAATCGGAAGTTAGGCACTCCCCAACCACCTTGTGCTCTTGGCAGCATACACCACTTCAAAGCTCTCCTAGAACGCCGATAGCTCCACGAAAACCTTGCACACATTCTCTCAATGAGGGAAAAAAACGTGGAAGAACTAAGTAGAGGGATGGTCCAAAAAATATACAA
Organism: Lissotriton helveticus; assembly: GCF_964261635.1. Taxonomy (NCBI): domain Eukaryota; kingdom Metazoa; phylum Chordata; class Amphibia; order Caudata; family Salamandridae; genus Lissotriton; species Lissotriton helveticus. The sequence goes on from NC_136063.1 coordinate 948,238,290, forward strand.
AAACTTAGGAAAGATTAACATTTTCAGGACATTACTGTGCCCATACAAAGATAGATGTAAATTGTTAATCCGTTCCAGCGTCTTGTTAGAAGAAGCGATGATTGGGTCCAAATTCAAAGAGAGAATGTCCTCCACTGTTGGGGATATTTTAATCCCTAGATAGGTTACCACGGGTTCAAAGTGTTTTGGACACATTTAGTTTGTAACCCGAAGCCCGTCCAAAGACCTTGGCTGCTTCAATGATCTCCGGTAAAGCATTGCTAATATCTGATGTTGCAACTGCGTATCATCTGCATATGCAAATATTTTATATGCCTCATTATTTATCACGACCGGTTTAATTATTTCATTACTCTCCATAGCAAGTATAAAAGGCTTGATATATAAAGCGAATAACAAGGAGGAACAAGGACACCCCTGCTTTGTCCCCCTCCCTATCGCTATTTCCCCTGACAACATACCCGAGATACGGATAGTAGCTGACAGATTAAGATATAGCGTTTTTATGGCTGTAATATTCTCAGCGGGGAACCCCTTCCATGCTAGGACTGACCACAGGAACCTCCACAAGACCCTGTCGAATGCTTTTTCAGCATCCAACAGGGCCACTCCAACCGGGGCGTTAGTACCCTGTGACCAGTGCAGCATGGAGACGATCCTCTTAACATGATCTGTAGTCTCTCTGCGTTGAATGAAGCCATGTTGTCTAAGAGACACCAGCCCTGGCATCAGTTCGTTCAACCTATTTGCAATTACCTTTGAATATATTTTGCCATCTGCATTGAGCAGTGAGATTGGTCTATAAGATCCCAGATCGGTATCCCTTTTCCCATTTTTTCCTACAAACCACTATTGTCGCTTTAGACCAAGAATCCGGTGCAATAACAAAAAAGGCCTGCTGATAAATCTCTAATAGTTCGTTCTTCAGTTCATTCCTGAAAGTTTGCTAAAACTCCAATGGTATTTTGTCAGGGCCCATGGCCTTCCCCTGCGCTAATCCTAATAGAGCAGACTCAACTTCTTCCCATACCAAGGGAGCAGATAATATAGCTTTTTGCGTTTCCGTCAATACCCCTGATACCAGATCTTTCAGATATTCTCCCTCATCATTTAATTGTAAGTCTGTTCCTTCTTTGCTATATAAGGATTGATAAAACCCTTGAAATGCTACAAGAACGCCCTCCTTCGTTTCCTGCAGTGTTCAATCTAGATCTATAATCTTAGTAATCTCGTTATAGGCAGCTTTTTCCCTTAACCGTTTATCCAGGGTTCGGCCAGTTTTCTCACTAAATTCGTATGCCTCCTCCTTGTGCTGTGCATGCATTTCCGCAATATGGTCCGCTATGTTGGCGTATGCAGCTGTCCTTTTCTTATTGGTCATGCTTTCTCGAGGGGTACGATTTCATTGCCTTTCAGTAGACTTGGTCTGTCAATACTATTTGCTGCACAGGCTATGTGGCCTTTGGTAAAGCTGCAATCACCAATAGAAAGGGAAGACCTAGCGGGGGATTAACCATATGGCTCAAGCAGCAGTCAACCATTCAAATAGAGGAACTAACAATAGATAGCCCTGACATTAGGATTTGCTTAGAAGGTGCCCTGGACTTCATACTAATTAACGTGTATGCGAGAGGGATTCCGATTGGGAAATCATCACCAACAATTGTCCTCTTAGACACATTCATAGAAGGCCTGGATGGCTCAAGTTTTCTGGTTATTGTAGGCGATCTAGATTGCACATTTGAGCCCCTAGGCTTGGATGATTATAGTCTTAGTATGGAGGAAGATCACAACTGGGGGATACAGTCCCTATCATTGACACCAATTAATAAATGGACTGAGGCGGCGCTTCAATTAAAAAGTTTATCCCTAGGGAAAAGGATTAGAGTCACCAATGGGGGATCTCCCTCAGATATGGAAGGCAGTGTTACATTCTCCAATGGGACCAATAGCAGCAGGATAGACTATATTCTCATAAGCTTAGAGCTTTGGTCTAGACTTGTGGATATGGTGGCATACCACAGACCGGAGAGTGATCACGATCCATTACTACTTACCCTAACTAGGAAGGGACTGGACCCCCCAACAGATGATATGGTAACCACAATAGGTGAAGTGATTATGTTTGAAGACCGCCGCCAGTTAAAATGGGCAGTAGGCATCCAAAAGCAGATTAAGTCATCTACTGAAGAAACTCTAGCATTGCTAGGCCCATTAGATACCAATGGTAAGTGTCCCTCTGAACTTATGAAGGGCCACAAGGTTCTTTTTGTAAAATTAAAGACCCTGCTCACAAAAAAATAGGAAGCTGCATACGCTCCCCATAATAAAATCGGCCAAATGGTACAATGAGGCCTGTGGAGTTGCATTTAGGCATCTTCCAAACACAATTAAGAAGGGAGTATCACAGGAGGTCAAAATAGCAAGGGCAAACTATAAGAAAGTACAAATGAAGGCGAAGAAAGATTTTGATGAGGATAGGTGGGCAAGTTTAACTAATGCCAGTAATGGGAAGAATTGGACTAAATTCCTGCAATTGGTTAAATGGGGCAGCGGCACGACTGGGGCTACGCCAGTTAATAACGTGCCTCCCAAACTTTGGGTCCAGCATTTCCAAGGCCAATTTGCTTCCTCGTTCAATACTGGATCCAATTAACCTGAGGTTAATACTGAGGCTGTTCTTCTATTTAACAAAGGAGAGATAGAAAGGGTTTTAGATGGGGTTCCTATGGGTAGGGCTCCTGGCCCGGACTGTATTCCGGCTGACCTTTATAAACTGGATAGGAGGATCTGGACAGATTATATTTATATCATCGTAAATGCTATAGCCGAAAGTGCGCCAATACCGGATTGTTGGCGCCGGGCTGAAATTATTCTTATATATAAAAAGGGTGACCGTGCCAGTCCTAGCAACTATAGGCCGATAAGCCTAATTGCCACCTTACAGAAAATAGTTGCTAAACTTGTGCTAGGTAGAGGCAATGAATGGATAGTAGATAAGAATGTATTATCTACCTATCAAGCGGGCTTTCGTTCCCACGTCAGCACCATTAAATCAAGTCTTCAGATTAACGATGATTTATTGGAGTACAGTGATTTTTGCAGGGGGAACCATTTATGCAGCATTTGTTCATTTAAAATCAGCATTTGACTTAGTACCCCATCACAAGCTTTGGGACTCATTAAAGGAAGCCGGGATGCCCTTAGAAATTGTAGGTTTTATCATAAAATTGCATGAGGTGAACTATGCCCAAGTAAGGTGGGGTCAGCAGGGTGAATTGACTGATTGCTTCCCAGTTAACAAGGGAGTGCGGCACGGGTGTGTCCTTGCCCCTACCCTATTCTTCCTATTTATAAATAAGGTTATCGATTATTACTCCAACTTTCCAACTGATGCTCCAACTCTTGCCTGTTCAAGGGTACCTTTATTAATGATTGCAGTCGACACTTTAATTCTATCCAAAACTCAATCTGGTCTGCAATGTGCCCTTGAAAGGTGTATAGTTGTTTGCAACAATCTTGATCTTGTGGTGAACGTCAACAAAACTAAGTTCATGGAGCTGCATATACATAAACTTATTAAAGGCAAAGTAGCAATGAACAAAGCACCACAAGAACAAACCAAAACCTTTACATATCTTGGAGTGACTATAGGTAGAAGGATAAATTGGGCACCACAATTAGATGTATTAGTTCTTAGGGACAACCAGTTAGCTGGTGCCCTACTAAAGGAACATTGACTGTCAGACTCTAAACCTGTATGCCCAGCCCTAACGATTTATAATGGGAAAATCAGAGCTTCTATTATCTATGGCGCTGAACTTTGGGTGTTTGAAAATCTGTCATCCCTAGTTCGTGCGCAAAATAAGTTCCTGAGATCTCTGACCGCCCTCCCACAATCAACCCCTGCCAAGTCTTTGATTTTAGACCTAGATTGCACTTCCTTTGATGAGGTTGCAGGATTCAGACCCCTAGCCTATCGGAGGAGGCTCTGGACTACTCCTTAACTCGCACCCTATGCAAATGCACTAATGCATGTCAGGAATAGTCACAAATCATATGGTTGTTTGAAGATTAAGAGCAATCTCTATGAGATGGGGCTTAGCCATCTGTGGATTGACCCAATAGGGAATTCATTTCCCAACAAAAATGACTATAAAGTGCTCTATTGGGACATGATCACCAAGAAGACCCTGTCGATGGTGGGTAGTACTTCGCTCACAGGTATCTTTCTTGAGCATAAGCTTGTAATGCAAGTAGAAGCCTACTGGAATTTGATTACGAAAGTTGGTGATAGGAAACTATATCACCAATTTAGAGTGGGCTCTCTTCCTTTAAGACCTTTTGTAGCAAAATGGAATAAGGCCTCGGATATTAATTGTCCTTCTTGCCCTACTCAGGAAGAGTCAATAACTCACGTATTGTTTGTGTGCCCGGCTTATAAGGGCCCCCGGCGTAGGTGGCTCAAGCCGCTGTGCTCCAATCTTGGTACCAGATCCTGTATGACAGCTATGCCCATCTTCGCAACAAACACCCGTGCAGAAATTGTTATCGCTATTGCGAAATGTCTAAGCTGGTCATGGGCAATAAGAAGAAAAAATGTGGAGGCTGCTCCTGGGTCTATACTCAGTATCTAAATATGTTATTATTAATTGGCCATCTCCTTGGGAGGTGTTGCAGGGATATGGTGTATTTTGACTTAATTTTACTCTTTTTTTTTTACTTTAAAACACTTGTTAGGATTATCGATAATGATTGATAATACATTTTGTATGAATTGTATGTTTTTAGGGTGTTATCCCTTTTATCAACACTTTTATGTCTGCATTGTGTCTTTTATGATTGAAAATTATCGAATAAAGACTAACTGAATACTGAATACTAGATGAGCATTGATATGTTCATTTTAATAACTTTGTTACCCTACTAGCACTATGTCCACCTGAGTTTCATAATAATTGCTTACTGATTCTAACACTAAATCTTGCCTTGATAAATAGGCAATTATGCTTGTAACTTTATTAAGATTTGCATATGAGAGTTTATTATCCGTTGGTCAACTGAGTGTAGTTACCATTTCTTGTGTTGGCAGGCAAAATGTATAAACCAACATTCTATAAGGTCATTCACAGTCATATGAATCATTTATTAGTGAAGCACAATCTTTTGTGAATCTGATGATATAAGAACCATTTTTCATTGCTTCTAAAATGTCTGAAAATTCTGCTGATGGTGATACCTTCCATTTACAATTATTTTATTTACAGCTACAGTCGAAGTTCATTCATTATTAAAAAAAAAAATACTAGTTGTTTACAAATAAGTGAAGTTTCTAACTGATGAACAGTATTTTGTATGTATTATTTTCACTATTATTATTTAACATTTATAGAGTGCAATGCTCACCCAATAGGCTTCTTGGCGCTGTAGCCTTGTCAGTATACGTAGAAGGGCCTACTTACAGAAGAGAAATTACAGGTGGGAAGCTGTATTGTATCTGAACTGAGCAAAAGCAGACCTGTAGAAAACTTGAAAGGAAATGGAAACTCACTAATAATTATCAAACTAAATCAGAATATGGACTAGCCATGCAAACTTACAAACAGCTCATTTTCAAAGCCAAATCTGACTTCATGAAAGAATGCAATGCCGCATCTAATGGCTGTGCAAAAAAACTGGTTGGTACGGTAAAAAAACTTCCCAAGCTCCCTGAAATCCAAAGTCAGGGCAAAAGCCAGCAATTATGTAACAAGCTGGCAAACGCCTTCCAACTAAAAGTCAACCAAGTCTTTGACAGCTTTACTCCCCATGCTAACTTATCCACTCCCACGGACTAAGGGGCACATGCATCATTGAGATATTTTGCACTTCTTAATTTGCGAAAAATAACGAATCGCAAATTAAGAATTACAAAATGCTATGCATCATTATTTTCGGTATTCATTTGTGATTCGGTAAAAATCGCAATTTTTACCCAATCCCAAATAAATACCGAATTCTTAAGTTAATTTTCGCAATTCCCATTGATTCCTATGGGCCAAAAGGCCCATAGGAGTCAATTGGAAGGCATTAGCAAATTGCGAGTGGCACTTTGAAAATTTCATGGGTGCAGGGGGGGGTCCAAAGGACCCCCCCATGCACCCCTGAAATGTATTTTTCACATCATGTTTCACACACACATGTCCTAAGGACATGTGTGTCCGTAACATGAATGTTGAAAAAAAAGCATTTTCAGCATTTTAAACACTTTTTCCAAATTTACCGAGTGGTTCAATCACTCGGTAAATTTGACACCCTAATTGCGATTTCACACTTTTAAAAGTAATGATGCATTGCTTTCAAGAAATCGCACATCTGCGACTTCTTAAAAGCAATCGCAATTTTAGAACTCGCAAAAATGTTACGAATTCTAAAATTGCTTCATGCATCCCAAAAAGCACTTTTGGAATCGCAAACGGCCGATTTTAAGGAATCGCACCGTTTGCGACTCCAAAAATGCTTGATGCATGTGGGCCTAAAACACAAGTAATAATTCATCCCATCAAATTAACACAACCAGCACCCCATCACCACTCTATGTATGTTTCAGACAATTTCACTTGACTACACCATTGAATTGATCTCCCTAGTTAAGTCAGGATTTCCCTCTGACCCATGCCCTCCCAACATCCTGCATCTGGTCCTAGAAATCGTGCGATCACTCTTTGACCTATTTTTAACACTATGATTTGTTTGTGAATATTTCCCACTGACTGGAAAAAAGTCACTATACTACCGTTCATGAAAACACCAAACTTAGACCCAGATGACCCCTCCAGCTAAAATCCAATCTCTAGGATAATGTTCCCAGCCAAAATCATAGAAAAATATCTTAATGAAGAACTGTCCACCTTCCTCATGGATCAGTCGCAAATTGGCTTCCGCACTTAGGTTGACCCTTGACAAAGGTGGGAGCGCTGCCCTCATACTTTTAGATCTCTCAGCGGCATTCGATACCATTAACCATGATGTGTTGATTGATCATTTTGCCTCACTGGGAACCAGGAATAAAGCACTCCTCCTACTCATATCCTTCCTGTCAAACAGGATACAATCCGTAGCGCATGACCCATTTGTCTCCACACACTTCACCCTCCCTTGCAGAGTGCCTCAGGGTTCATCACTGAGCCCCACTCTTTTTAATCTCTACGGCACCCCACTGGCCAAACAGATAAAAACCTTTGGATTCACGCTGGTTTCTTACGCAGACAACATGGAAATCATAGTATCTATCAACAGCTCATCTGTAGATACAGCGTCCCATTTTAAAAGCTGCATAAGTCATGTTGAGAAATGGAGGCAGACAAACTGTCTTAAACTCAACACCTTAAACACAGAAGTTATACGTTTTGGTAACACACCTAATGTTTGGTCAGAAAACTGGTGGCCAAGTCACCAGCAGATAAGGTTAGGAATCTGGGAGTCTTGTTTGATACCAGACTCTCCTTCAAACCCCAGATTAACCACACTACAGCAACATGATTCTTCCGGGCACATGCATCATTGCATTTTGCATTCGCAAACGGTGCGAATCGGAAAAATCGGCAGTTTGCGAATGCAAAAATCATTTTTGGGATGCATCAAACTTTTGTGCACAATTCGCATTTTTTGGCATTTCTAAAAAATGCGAATGCATTTAAGGAATCGCATTTGTGCGATTCCTTAAATGCAATGCATCATTTTTTTAAAAATTGCGAATTTGGAAATTGGAAGTGCAAATTAACACGAGGTTGACCCTCGTGTTAATTTGCGAAAATTTTTAAAAAAGCAAAAAAATGCATTTTTAAAAATTGCATGTTACAGACACACATGTCCTTAGGACATGTGTGTGTGAAGCATGCACTTGAAAATACATTTCAGGGGTGCAGGGGGGGGGTCCTTTGGACCTCCCTCTGCACCCTTGCAATGCATCAACAAATTGCGAGTGCAAAAAAAAAAAAGCAAAACGGCATTGATTCCTATGGGCATCTAGGCCCATAGGAATCAATGTAATGCCATTCCTTAATTGCGATTCGAAATTAAGGAATTACAATTTCCGAAAATTAAGAAATCCTAAAAACTTTTAGGATTTCTTGATGCATAGGATTTTGCATTTCCTAAATAGCGATTCCTTAATTTTCGCTATTTAAGAAATGCAAAATCCGAGATTGATGCATGTGGGGGTTCATCCTTAAAATCTTGAAGAAAATACTTCCTTTCATCCCACTTGAGCTCAGGAAAACAGTGGTCACAGGCTTGATTAACTCAAGACTAGACTACTGCAACACCCTTCTGACCAGTGCAAACAAACGCAGTCTACAAAAATTGCTTCTAAAGTTCTGCTTGGACTCTCTCGGCTCGACGCAGCCTCCAAGGCCCACGCAGAGTTACATTGGCTGCCGATCGGCAAGCGCATCCAATTTAAAGCCCTGTGTATTGCGTTCAAGGCCATACATGATAAGGGCCCTCGACAATTATTGCAACTCCTCAGACCCTACATTCCAGGCAGGTCACTTAGATCGTCTAACAGTGGCAACCTCGCCACCCCCAAGATTTCAAAAGCATAATTGGGAGGCAAAGTTTCACGTACACCACCACTAAACTGTGGAACTCCCTGCCCACCAGCCTGAAAAACGAACATAACCTGCTCCAATTTAGTAAGCGCTTAAAGACCAGGCTATACCAGTAACATCATTCAGGAAAGAACTGTCTCCTGGTGTCTCCAGCGCCTAGATACCTCCAGGTCATGTCCCGCTTTATACATTCTTCATTTCATTTCTGCATCTATTTTTTTTATTCCGTAGATCCAGCAGATCTATTGATTATAACCATTTGGCTGTAATGGATAGAACTATTTAAATAATCAAATCGTATTTTACTCCTTTCTGTCTTTTTGGACCTTTAAGAAAAACATAAACATTCACATTTTTGGGGGGCTCTAGAGGGCTCACAAGCAAGATGGCCATACTGCTGAGAGGCCCCAGCAGCCCAGGGAAAAAAGATCCGTTAAAAATTCTTCCCAATATTCAGGGAAGAGTTGAGTGTCACACGATCTATAATCTCTATCTTCAAGGATATAAAGTGAGGTAAATCGGAGCTTCAGTAAACATCAGAAGCGCCAAAATCAGATTGTGTGGTGATTGCTTTGAGAGTGTTCTGCTGACGCAGCTGGAGCCGGTGCTGGGTTCTGGATAGAAATCAAGGCGGGGAGTCTGAGGAGCCCGGAGTGGCCTGAGAGTCTGCTGTGTCAAACGCCGTGCAGGAGGACGCGATTGCAGCTGGACCCGAGTCATTCCACTGTGCCTCTGCAGCATTAATTGACCCCAAAAGTACAAAGCAGGCCGGCGATGCTGCGGGGGGCCACCCTATGGCGTGCTACTGATGTGTGGGCCGGAGACGCCATGCGGAGGGTGAGTTTTGCTGTGCTTGCTTGGATGATTGTATGGTCTGTGGTCTAGCGAATGTGCTGCGGGCTCCCTCCAGAGATGGTTATTCATATTTGAGTGGTTGGAACACTCTTGCAGTGTGGCCACATCCTACAATCAACTGCGAGGTCTCAGACTTGATTGCGTTGGCCTGGGCGCGAAGTGAGTTGCTCGCAGAGGGATGTGAAATGTGGGAGCCTGCCACGGAAGGGCTCAGGGTGCCACTGGCACTACTGCTGGCTGTGTGGTTAGGGAGCTGGTCGGAGTACCTCCAGTCCCTGCTCTGCGAGGGAAATGCAGGAAAAAGGATTACCGAATTTGTACATTGGTACTAACAATCATGAGCAGAGGCAGAGGCCTGCTCCACAGGGTGCCAAAATCAGCGGGCGGACAGGCACTAACATACATATGGTCATTACTGCCTGGTAGATTTACGCCTAAACTCGTTGTTCAGAGTCTTCTCTCCTGGTACGAGTGTCATTATTGGGTACCATAGAGTTGATTGTTGAGGCTTGAAAGATCACACAGCCTATTGACACCTGATGCAAGGTCCTACCGGGAGCCTGCTTAGAAATGACACTGCACGGTCGGACCCATTGCCTGACTGAGGCTTCTACATAGCTAGAGCCACTCCGAAAGTTGGCCACAAACATTACAAATTCATGGCACGTAACCCCTACAGCAACACTCTTCGTGTGCCGATGATGGGTAGAACCGAAGGCAAGCAAGCCAAATTGACTTTTGATGCTCGTAGAATCCCATGTACACCACATGAAGAGGCCACAAATGTCAAACAGGATCACTCCTCAGACTTGGCACAGAATCCTGATTCAGACCTAAAGCCTTGCTACTCACCATGAAGCACAGCCTTACTTCAATCGAAACTAAGGAGGACTCCATATTGGTTCGTATGGATTCTATTGCTCAGAAGCTTGACAAACATGATATGTGCATTGTGGAAGCAGAGCATATCATATCAGATTTGGAGAACACGTCAGATGGCAGGAACGAGGAAGTGCAACAAATGGACCATCTGTTAAGGGTGATAGCAGCCAAGAACGAAGATCTTTAAGCGTGCACTAAGCGCAATAATATAGGCTTCCTTGGGATTCCTGAAAGTACGAACAACGATTACATGGAAGATTACATAGAACGGATGCTCCAGACCATGTTAGGCTCCGGCGCCTTCTCTTCATATCTGGTGATCGAGTGGCCTCACAGATCTCTTGGACTGCACCCCCCACTGGGTGCCAAACCTAGACCTATAATTGCTAGACTTCTTAATTACAGAGATCGTGATGCCGTCCTCAGGTTGGATAGAGAAAAACGACAACTCCAATTTGAAGGCAATACACTGTGATCTATCCAGACTTTAAGCTCACAGTTCAGGAAGCAAGGAAAAAATGTGTGTCTGTGAAGAAGAAGTTGCTGCGAGCTCTTATGGACTATGCCATGTTATATCCAGCGTGCCTTAGAGGCACTCATCAAGGAAAGCAGTATTTTTTCATTACCCGCAACAGGTGGAGGAATTTAAAAAAAACTCTCCAGTCGAGATGTGTTTGACAAAACGCCTGCTCACTCATCTGTACGCTCAACTTCACCAGAGAGATAAGTTACTAAGTGACTAAGTGTCTAAGGGCTAGATGTAGGTAATCACAATTTACAGATTCTTAAATACTGAATTTTACCGATTCGGTATTTAAGAATCGGTAAATGTGATGTAGGTAATAAAGCGGTAAAATTTACAGATTCGGTAATATTCCTTATCACCTAATTGGTAATACCGATTTGGTAATGAGGAATACCTTCCCATTCATTCCTATGGGCCTGGAGGCCCATAGGAATGACTGGGAAGCCACTCACTATTATCGATTCGGTAAATACCGAATCGGTAATAGCGGGAGCATATTCAAGGGTGGCAGGGTGTCACATTGACAGTCTGTTGCGCCCCTGAATTGTGCATGTGTGCACATGTGGCGCACATACATGCCCTGTATGTCTGCCATATGGCACTTTTAAAAAAGCAAACAATTGCTTTTTTAACCCCATCCGCGCTAAGCGTTTTACCGCTGTGCGCTAAAGATTCGCAATTACCGCGTTACATGACGAGCTCAGCTCGTCATGAGCGTACGACAGGCGTACCTCATGATGAGGAGCGTGGAAGGGGTTAAAGGTAATCGGTATTTACCACCAACTTGTAGTTGGTGGTAAATAACGAATCCTTAAAGCAGAAATGCACTCACTTGAGTGCTTCCTACATAGGTTATATGGATTCTGTAATTTACCAATTCCTTAAAATAACAATTCGGTATTTTATTGACTCCTTAAAATAAAGAATCGGTAAATTACCGAATCCTTATTTGGAGCTTCCTACATTGTAAAGGGCTAAATACCGGTCGGTAACGGGAAAATACCCGATTTTTGGCCGTTACCGACCGGTATTACGCAACCTACATCTGGCCCTGAGTGACAAAGCTCATAGAATCATAGTGAGACTATGGGTCAATATCATATAGTGAACTTTGAAACTAAAATGTGTAACGGTCTTCCGTAATACTAAAACAGATTCCTGAAAGTACGAACAACGATTACATGGAAGATTACATAGAACGGATGCTCCAGACCATGTTAGGCTCCGGCGCCTTCTCTTCATATCTGGTGATCGAGTGGCCTCACAGATCTCTTGGACTGCACCCCCCACTGGGTGCCAAACCTAGACCTATAATTGCGAGACTTCTTAATTACAGAGATCGTGATGCCGTCCTCAGGTTGGATAGAGAAAAACGACAACTCCAATTTGAAGGCAATACACTGTGATCTATCCAGACTTTAAGCTCACAGTTCAGGAAGCAAGGAAAAAATGTGTGTCTGTGAAGAAGAAGTTGCTGCGAGCTCTTATGGACTATGCCATGTTATATCCAGCGTGCCTTAGAGGCACTCATCAAGGAAAGCAGTATTTTTTCATTACCCGCAACAGGTGGAGGAATTTAAAAAAAACTCTCCAGTCGAGATGTGTTTGACAAAACGCCTGCTCACTCATCTGTACGCTCAACTTCACCAGAGAGATAAGTTACTAAGTGACTAAGTGTCTAAGGGCTAGATGTAGGTAATCACAATTTACAGATTCTTAAATACTGAATTTTACCGATTCGGTATTTAAGAATCGGTAAATGTGATGTAGGTAATAAAGCGGTAAAATTTACAGATTCGGTAATATTCCTTATCACCTAATTGGTAATACCGATTTGGTAATGAGGAATACCTTCCCATTCATTCCTATGGGCCTGGAGGCCCATAGGAATGACTGGGAAGCCACTCACTATTATCGATTCGGTAAATACCGACTCGGTAATAGCGGGAGCATATTCAAGGGTGGCAGGGTGTCACATTGACAGTCTGTTGCGCCCCTGAATTGTGCATGTGTGCACATGTGGCGCACATACATGCCCTGTATGTCTGCCATATGGCACTTTTAAAAAAGCAAACAATTGCTTTTTTAACCCCATCCGCGCTAAGCGTTTTACCGCTGTGCGCTAAAGATTCGCAATTACCGCGTTACATGACGAGCTCAGCTCGTCATGAGCGTACGACAGGCGTACCTCATGATGAGGAGCGTGGAAGGGGTTAAAGGTAATCGGTATTTACCACCAACTTGTAGTTGGTGGTAAATAACGAATCCTTAAAGCAGAAATGCACTCACTTGAGTGCTTCCTACATAGGTTATATGGATTCTGTAATTTACCAATTCCTTAAAATAACAATTCGGTATTTTATTGACTCCTTAAAATAAAGAATCGGTAAATTACCGAATCCTTATTTGGAGCTTCCTACATTGTAAAGGGCTAAATACCGGTCGGTAACGGGAAAATACCCGATTTTTGGCCGTTACCGACCGGTATTACGCTACCTACATCTGGCCCTGAGTGACAAAGCTCATAGAATCATAGTGAGACTATGGGTCAATATCATATAGTGAACTTTGAAACTAAAATGTGTAACGGTCTTCCGTAATACTAAAACAGGATGCTGTGCTGAACTATAGATCAATTCAGTACCCACTTTGCTGTCTATGTGAGACACTCTGACTGGAATGCAGTACTAAATTAGTTTCTTGGGACTAATACATGCTATATCCCCGGGCACCCCTCCCCCTTCTTTTTTAACTTATGTTTGTCTCCATAGGGGGGATGAGAGCTGTAGTGCCCTCTGGTGGTACCTCTTAGGGAGAACCCCTGTATTTACCTTAAGCTCTGTAGTTTCTTAGTCTTGCACTCTGTTTAGGTGCGGATGCTGCTATATGCATTTCATCATTCTTATTTCTCTACTTCGATCCACCTATTTCATTTTGGGGAAGGCTGTGATGGGAACACATTCCCAATTCTACCCCTACAGAACATGGCAGGGGTTCTTTGGAAGAGATATTATGCTTGGCAATTGTTGAAAGTAAATAGGTTCCATGCAAGCTACATGTAATGCGAGGTTGCCACAAGTTATTTTTTCATATGGGTGGGAGAATTTCTTCTGACAAGATTGGGTTGCCATTTTGGGAGGTGAGAGGTATGGGTTTGTACTCTCGAGAGCATAAACTGTAAACCTCTACAATTGAAATATTATGGGCATTTGTATATACCTGTTTTCTCCTATTGCTAGATTGCATGTCTTCAATTGTATACTCTCTGCTGCACTCAAGACTTGTACAATGAATCGATCTGAAATCAAGGTCATGTCTTGGAATATCCGAGTGTTGAACAACCCACGCAAATGTAGGCATATCCTTGCATATTTGGATAGGCATAATGTCCACCCGGCCGACCCGGTAGACGCAAGTTTATTGTTGTGTTGAGGGGGCTGATATGATGACCCTAGGGGCTGTAGCTTGGACCCTATACTCAGGGGCGCCTGGGACAATTAAAGGCCTGACACGTGGCCTGGAAATAATGAAAAGGCGGACACTGATAGTGTAGTTTATGGCTCTCCGCTCCGCACCCGAATGAACGTGCGTGCGTGCGTGCCCCTCTTTATTATAGCAGGTCACATGACCTAACGTTGCGCGCCTGGGGCGTCATTAGCGTGCAATAACAGGAACACAACATTCCTCCTAAAACATGAAAAACAAAACGAGGGAACTTCGACAGTTCAACTTGAGATGGCACTGTTGGCAGTCTCTGCATAAGGTGCTTCAGCTCAACATGAGTAACGTGTCACTAGCGACACCAGGTTGCAAACTACTACATAAATAATCAGAACATTCTTACGTAAAATGATTTCGCAGCCGACAGGAGGGTTCTGGATTTCTTCTCAGGCTGTACTGTGATCTTGCCCGCCCCGGGATGACGTCTTCACTGGTCCGTAATGTGAGTTGAGGACTGTCCGATGCATCATCTAAGACCTCCTGGTTCTCAGCGTCACTGGCCTTTTCATCTACTTCACTGCCAGGGTCATCAGAAGAGACATCTCTCCAAGAGTCCTCAGGGCTGGCCATCGGATTTAAACAGACTGAGCTGTCATTCGCCTTTTGCACTGTGGGTGTGTGAGGGATCAACCTTGGGTCCAGTTCCGTGTGAAAATGCTTGAAGTGAGACACATTCCTGGTCACTACTTCTCGTCCTCTGGTAGCTATTACGCGGGTGCCTTTTACACTAATTACACGCCAGGGACCTCGTTCATAAGTTAGCCTGAATTTGCCACTGGTCACTCTGTTCTTCAATAGCACCAGATCCCCTCTGTGGAACTTCACTGCTGTGGCTCTTCGTCTCTGGCTGACTTGGGCATATGCTTTCCGTCGGCTTTTCGCAATCTTGTCTTCATCCGTTTTCTTCGGTGTCCATCTTGGATGATGGGGAATGTAGTCAGTTACTACTCGTCCCATGAGAATGTGAGCCGGAGCCACCCCAGTGGTGGTATGAGGTGTTTGTCGGTAACTTCGTAGGAATGTGAATATGGCCATTTCCACTGACTGCCCTTTATCATGCACAATCCTTATCACCTTGTTTAGAGTTCTCATGAAACGTTCAGCTTCTCCAATCGCTTGCGGCTAGCGGGGAGTTATCCGACGGTGTCGCGCACCTAGGGAGCTCAGATAGGTGGCTAGTTCTTGGCCTTGAAAAGGTGGTCCATTGTCGGTCTGCAGTTCCCTCATTACTCCATGAGCAGCTATGATCTTTTCCAGTTTGGGGATTACTTCTGCCGCACTTGTGTTGGTTATGATTTCAACCTCCGGGTACTTTGAGTGATCATCAATCACTACACGGGTGTGTCGTCCATCTGGAAGACTGCCAAAATCCATGCTGACCCGCTCCCACGGTTGTTGCAGACGAGGCTCCACTATGACCGGTGCTTCCCGCGGGACATCCCCCGTGACCTGGCAGGCCGTACAGGATCTCACCGTTTTTTCCACTAACTCATCCATGAGGGGGAACCACACCTTAGCTCTCAGACGTGCCTTGGTCTTGACTATTCCTTGGTGACCAACATGGGCCAGTTGAACCACCTGTTCAGTTAATGCCGAGGGTATTACCAGCCGGTGTCCTCGTAGTAGGCAACCAGTGTTGTCTTCATTTAGGTCATCTTTCACATGGTGTAAACTATCCATGATTCGTTGCGCTTCCGGTGTAAGTGTCTTCCAGCTCTCCTTGGCTCTATGTCAGTTTCGCTTCTGAATGGCCTCCCTGGCCCTTTGTAGGCAGACATCTTGTAGGGTGGCCTCTGCCACTTCACTTACAGAGAGGGAGCGTGGACACGACCGAGCGGTGATGCACTTGACATAAGCTTCTGTTTCTTCAGCCTCCTCCTTTTCTTCGGGCGTTGCAGCCCGGGGGTGTCGTGAGAGATAGTCGGCCGGATTCTTTGCTCCTGGTTGATATTCAATGTTGCAGTTGTATTCTTGTAGTTGCAGCATCCACTTTTCTATGCGAGGTGGTGGTTTCGTAGAGGTCCCCGAGAATTGTGCCACCAACGGCTTGTGATCTGTGATGACAGTGAATGGTTTTCCGTACAGATAGAGATGAAAATGTCTGCAGCCCCAATGTATGGCTATGGCCTCCTTTTCAATTTGTGAATAGCGTTGTTCTCTGTCGGTGAGTGAGCGACTGGCAAACGCCACCGGCATCCAGTCCATTTCATCCCTTTGTTTCTGCATTAGTACTGCACCCAGCCCTGCAGGGCCGGAATCTACGGCCACCAGGGTGAGATTTCGGGGATCAAAGAAAGCTAAAGTGGTGTTGTCCGAGAGAGCTGCCTTGATGCTCTCGAATGCCTTTTCTTGCTCCGGTCCCCAGGTCCAGGGTGTGGAGTCCTTCGTGAGCTCTCTCAAAGGAAGTGTCAGATTGGCAAGGTCTCTAATAAATCGTCCACAGTAGTTAACATCCCCAGGAAGCTGCGAACTTCGGTGACCGTAGTGGGAGGTTTGGCGTCCTTGACATCTTTTACCTTTTCCGGGTCTGGGTTGACTCCATCAGCCGAGAAGGTGTATCCGAAGAACCCTATTTTCCGCCGCAGGAACTCGCATTTCTCTCTGTGTAGGGTTAGTCCAGCCTCTCTTAGTCTTCGGAATACTTGTGCCAGTCGTTGGTTGTGCTCCCCAATGGTTCGCGCATGTATTATAATTAGGCTGTCCTGTTTTCAGTTTCTATTTTTGGTAAATTCTGGTGGGGTTATTTCAGTGGTTTCAATATTTTAAAAAACAGTTGTTATCAGTGGTTACACATTTTCACGCCTCTAAAAACAACAGAAAAAGTGTTTTTCCGGTGTTTATGGAACGTTTTGCTTTTATCATTGCTGCTTTCTGCACTGAAAGAACATGGTATATAGACAGTGTACGTATAGTGTAGATGAGGTCCAAAGAGATTTTTGCTAATTAATCCTATTGTAGTATACCATACAATACTTCTTCAGTGAGTCTTTGGTCATGTGCGCTCGCACTTTCCTTCCCATGTAAACTTCTGTGAAAAGGCCCTCTCAGCATTCATAGCTCCTTGGGCTGAGAACCGTCGACTAAGAGGTACAGTTTGGATGACTCTTTCTTTGATGCCACAAAAAGCACGAAATGATAAATATTTGCGTTTTAGTTCCTGGGCATAAGAAAACAGTGCACCAGAATGGACTAAAAAGTCAAGAGCATCCCTCATTAACTCTAAAGATTGTAAAGATGCTTTCAGCATACCATCTAACAAGTGGCAAGGATCTCCTACAGGGAATCACTTCAGCTCGGGTATCAATTGTGACAGATCATCACACAATTTTTTTGTATATGTAGCTGAATCACTACAAATACAAACAAAATCACTCCAATCTTTGTTGAGCTTGGAAAGAACCTTTTTTGAAGATCATAACAAGTGACACTGCGTTCCATGTTTTCCAAAAGTCTGGTGTCACGTTTTCACCACTATCCCAGATGCTTGGTGATATATATACTTGTCACTATACCTTAGATTTAATGTTTAAAGCCTGAGGTGTTGGCAATTCACCTACTATCAATACTGACTCACTAGAAACTATGGTCTGATGTATTAAGGGTGTTTACCCATTCTCTGTGTGCAAATGTGATGACACATATTAGGAAAGATTTTTATGAAACCAGCCATTTTACCTATCAGTGAAAGAATCAAATGCAGCCAAAATATCAAATGTGAGTTTGATATGTCCTGATTCTCTACAGTTTATAAAATAATTAAACTAAATCTAAAATGTGAAACTAAACCCTGCATCTTTAGACCAAAGGCCATAAAACTGAAACAAGTAAAAGGAAGAAGAAACAACATTTTAGTGGCATCCCTAAAGAACAAAACTCAAGCAGAATAATGTTAGCCAGTCTTTCTTACTGCTAGCTTGTATTACAATGTTACATTATATTGACCCCTTCAGTAAGAACAAAATGACTCTTTTACTTTCTTTTTCCGTTCTTTGAATGGCATTTAATTTGTGGTTGTGCAGGTGTTTTTTCAGTGTTTATATGTTTTCACTGGTGAGCGCTATTTTTCTTTCAGTGGGGCTTTATCAGTTATTATAGGTTTAAACCTAAATCCCCACAGCCTAATTATAATGTCATCGCTGACATTGATCACCCCTGGTATGTTTGCAATCAGTTCCTGGATCACATTTTGGAATACTTCGGCTGCACTAGATATTCCAAAACTGAATCTGGTATATCTCCTGAGGCCTATGTGGGTTTAGAACGTCGTTATATTCCTCGACTCTTTGTCCAACACCAGTTGATGGTATCCAGATCGAAGGTCCAATTTTGAAAACCAACAGGCTCCTGCCATTTCCCCAATGAGATCACCAATAGTGGGTGTGATGTGGCGTTCCCTTTTGATAGCAGCGTTGGGAAGGCGCATGTCCACACAAATCCGAACAGCTCCTGGTTGCTTCGGCTTCCTAGTTACCACAATGGGCGATACCCAGGGGGTGGGACCTGTGACCTTTTCGATGATGCCAGCCGCCTCCAGTTTTCTGAGTTCTTCTTCCACCAGAGGCCTGAGATGGAAAGCTATGCGACGGTGTCGCAAGGCTACTGGTTGCACTGTCGGGTCCACGTGGAGATGTATTTCACGACCTGTGAACCGGCCTATTCCTTTGAAGATGTCAGAGAAATCCGTTATGAGCTGCTGCACAGACTCTTCATGGACACCAAATGCGAAGGTGACGACCCCCAGGTCTTCAGCCGCTCGACATCCCAGTAGCATGCCTTGCCCATCTTCCGACACAAATACGTTGGCATTGATGGTTCTGTCCCCATGATTGATGGTTGTCCGGAACTTTCCCCTGATTTTGAGGGGCGTCTCCTGACCATACGCAAAGACCGTAATGGGCGAGGGACTCAGATTTGGAGGGTGAGTCATGGTCCTGTAAAGAGCTGCGCTCATGAGATTGATGGTGGCCCCGGTGTCTACCACAGCCATTATTTCCTGCTCTGCCACTCTGAGTGAGCATTGTGGAAGTTTCCTGGCTCGACGTGTGGCTGTTCCGATCATGTGTACCTTGTGCACCGTCCTTTCCTCCTCCTCATCATCGTCCATGTCACTTTGACTCTGGTCGCCTTCCGGTAGTGCGTTTACTATTTGTCTGGGCTTGCGGAACTTCTTCGAGCGGCATACTTTTTCGAAATGGTTGAGTTTGCCACATCCTGAGCATCGCTTCCCTCGAGCTGGGCATTCCGGCGCCGGATGATTCGGGCCTCCACAGTACCCGCACAGGAAACCAGACGCGCCTGCCTGTGTCCTCGCAGGTTTCTTGTTCCACTTGGTCAGCGATCGGACTTGGAGCTTGTTGACTGGTTCAGCCTTGACCGGTGCTTGTAGAGCTGCCTCCATGTGGGCAGCCCGTGCTTTGGACAGTTCCTTGGTGCGACCAAGGGTCAGGATATCAGCTAGCGGCTTACCCGACTCTTCCAAAATCCATTCTCTCAACTTAGCCGAGGCACAGCCTTGAATTATTTGACCTCGTATCTCCTCGGTGGCATCCGCAAACCCACAGGACAGCGCCAGTCTCTTGAGCCTGGTGTGATACGTGTCCAACGACTCCTCTGGCAACTGCCGCGCTTGTCTGAATACAAATCTTTCATAGTCCTGGTTAGCCATGGGTTCAAAGTGTGCATTCAGGGCATTGTGAGTGTGTGGTGAGTTTTGGGAGTGGCTTCTGTGAGTGTTCTGGCAATGGAATGCACATCCTTGCCACCTAGATGGAGCACCATGGCTCGCTTCTGCTCTTTGTGGACTTTCGTGGCTTCAAAAAATACCAGGAGTCTGTCCACCCATTTTTCCACTTGGGGGCCAATGACGAAGGTGATCCTTCCACCACGAATGGTTCAATTGGTGGTACTGTGGCCATGTTGTGACTGGCGAATGGCAGGGCCCTCTGTGACTGGCGAGGTGCGGGGCCTTACCAGTTAACTTCCTGCCCCGCAGTTGCCCCAGAGCTCGTTGCCTCTTGTGTGTTCACCCCACTGCCGGGGCTTGTCCACAGTGCACGAATGCGGCAGGAGGATGGGGAATCTTCTGCGCAGGCACTGCCTTCCCCCCAAGGGCAACCGACAGCAGGGCACGCCGATGCAGCGGCCTCCGAAGGCAGAACACCGCATCCGCGCGATGCGTGGGTGATGGCAGGGTGCGGCTCCGTCGCGGAGCGTCGTCCGGGCAGGGCCAGATGAGAGCGCGCTTCACTCACCGGCAGGGAGGCCGAGTGCGGCGCAGACCAGGGAGCACCGTGGCAATAATAGAAGGCCCGTGTGCGGAGGGGGCGGTGGTTGCACACCTCGCAGGGCACAGAGAGGGAGCGGGAGCGCGGCAGGCAGAAAACAGGGGCGCCGATCCAGCTCACCTGCACGCCCGTCAGGCGAGACTCAGCGTCCGTGTGCTCGCACAGCGTGTGGGCGGCCGTGGGGCACGAGCACCGCGAGCGGGGACACACGCTCGCGGCCGCCGCACAAGAGGGCCTGCGCCACCCACACATAGCGAAGGCTCGGCAACCGCCCTCGTCGCCAATTGTTGTGTTGAGGGGGCTGATATGATGACCCTAGGGGCTGTAGCTTGGACCCTACACTCAGGGGCACCTGGGACAATTAAAGGCCTGACACATGGCCTGGAAATAATGAAAAGGCGGACACTGATAGTGTAGTTTATGGCTCTCCGCTCCGCACCCGAATGAACGTGCGTGCGTGCGTGCCCCTCTTTATTATAGCAGGTCACATGACCTAACGTTGCGCGCCTGGGGCATCATTAGCGTGCAATAACAGGAACACAACAGTTTATATCTAGTCTGCTGTTACACGTTTCTACTTCCGGTTTTTCATCTGTTTTAACTATCGAAAACGCGGGGCTAGGAACCTAGCGTCTGATGCTCCGGGGATATCGTCATGTAAGAATTTGCCATAGGTAAGAGCATTTACCAACTGATTCGGTTTCTTATAGATGTAGCTATACGTTGCCTCGTTTTGCACATTGGGTAATCGTTCGTTTCATTTTTTACAGACGTCCTTCATCCATTTCGAGTGAAGGTCTGTACAGTTCTTTAAGAGTCGTGTTTGTAGTAATGTTGGTGTAACTCTTAACGTCTCACATGGAAATCAGGTCACAATCATTTGTGTCCTCTCACTTTTAGAAAGCATTGTGGCGTATAACGATTCCGTTATCTTCAAGCATAAAAATCTACGAGGACTAACCACGTGAGTGTTTTCTTGCTCCATAGATTGTTTAGCCTTGAGTTCACATACTTTACGCACGTTTTCTCGAACGTTGATCTTATTAATTAGCACCGCCTGAGCTATCGTTTCGCCTTAAGGGTAGTTACTTATTATTATGTCTACGCAGAAGCTGCAGAAGCTAGTCCCCATACAAAACTTCCCGTGTCTAGCATTTATACATTCAAGTTTCCACACTGAGAGATGCACTTGGCAGTATAGGAAAGGAACTATATATATTTTTTCATTAAATGTATATGATGATTCGTGGTGTATTCACACGTTAAAGTGGCTGTTGTCTAGAAAAATGAAGGTAAAATATATTCAGAATGTTATATTTATGTTTACTGTTTCTTTCGACAGAGGCCCCTGAAGAAGGGACTTTGGTCCCGAAATGCATCGGGCCAACCAGTGCAACAATCGCCAAATGTTTTCATAATGTTTGTATGATAAGTAATACAACGTATTATGAAGAAAACATGCATTTTGGAATGTAAAATATGAATATGTTTGTCAACTAAAGAGAATGTAAATAATTCAATGATAAAGAATGCAGGTGAATAAACATGTAGAGCATGTGACAACACAATATAAAAGTGCAGACAATATTCTTTAAAATAAGATTAGGGGGTAAAATAAGTATTTTGCTGTGCGCTCGGTAAGGTTATGATACTGTATCATATACCACATTCATCAAAATAATGTCCAGAGAGCCTTCCTACAGAAGACACATTTCAATCCTTGTGGTAATCCAACTTTTGCAGCTCGATGGGCAGGACATCAATGCTTTTCCTCTTATTCCACATATGCCAGAAGTACAGCGATCCTTATTTAGAAAAATGTGCCATATGAAGCTACGGGCTCTATTTAGGACATGCAGGGTAAATATAATATCATGTCCGATAGGCTAGGTCCACATACTATTACATTAGTGAATTCATACGGCCTAATGCAGATGATCCCACATACTGTACTACATTGTGGAGAATAGTCCTTAGCGTTGAAACCGCATATGCATGGAGATATTTCCATCCAAATGGGAGAGAGGGCACCAATTACTCATCTGTACATCCAATCTACAAAAAATAGTCAAGCCTGGTCAAGGCTTGACTATTTGATTGTCTCTAGGGGACTAGGGCCATGGATTGTTAAGGTTGAGTACTGGCACAGACCTATTCAGATCATTCTCCTGTAAAAGTGGTACTGCCCTCCTGGACTACATGGTGCTGAGGGTGACTTGGAGTTGTGTCCTGACCATGTTACTAGACAGTGTGTTCAAAAAGGAAATTGGAAAGCACATTCAGGACTTCTTTCAGCACAATATAGGCTCAGTAACTCAAATTTATATGGTACCGGAAGCCCTTAAAGTCACTATGAGAGGGTATTGCATTGCAAAAGGAGGTGGAATTCTTAGAGATATATGCAACACACTCCGGAGATTGGAAACCGATCTAAAAGGATTAGAACAGGAAATTAGGGCTAACCCCAGCAGCAAGCAACAAGCAGACCTTAGAGAGATGATTACTGAATACACAGACACTGCTGAGCAGAAATGTTTGTTCCAAGGCAAATATTTTAAAGCCTGTAGATATGGAGTGGGTGAGCAGCCGCAGAAGGTCCTGGTGGAGCAAATCCGTAAGCCATGCTTCTCCAATCATGTACTGGAGATACAGGGGACAGATGGAGAGATATATAGAGACACCCCAGACCTGCTCCAGGTGTTCAAGACATACTATTCCTCTCTCTACAATACGAGGAGACGGCAGCCAGTTGCACGGACCCCATACCCTGAAGACATAACTCTGGGATGGCTGGGGACTGCACAAAGAGAGTTTCTATCTGCCCCATTAGAGGAGGATGAGATTCGTACAGCGATTATGCAGATGTGATCTTGGAAGGCCCCTGGACTCAATGGGTTCCAGGTTGAATTTTACAAAGCAAATATGGAACACTTAATTCCCATACTTAAAAAACGGTATGAAGAAGCCAGAGAGATGAGTATCCTACCCTGCACTATGTGTGAGGTGGTGATTTCCTCCTTGCTGAAGCCTGGCAGGTCAGCAAATAAGTGGGAATCCTAGCGACCTCTGTCTCTAATCAATTGTGACGCAAAAATACATGCCAAGGTGCTGTCTAATGGGCTAAGCCTTCTCATGAAATCCCTGGTACAACCAGGCCAGCGGGCTTTGTTCCAGGGAGGGCTAAATACCATAACCTTCGTACTCTCTTCTATTTGATGCAGGATATAGATCCAGAGTTGGCAGCAGTGGCAGTATTTCTGGATGCCTCTAAAGTTTTTGACTCAGTTGAATGGGATTATCTCCTTGGCATATTAAGGCGCATGGGAATGCCTGCAGACTTCCTCTCATGGATTGAGCTTCTTGATTGTCAGCCACAAGTGCGGATTCTCATAAATGGCATACATTCATCCCCGTTTCCTATCTCTGGAGGCGCGAGGCAGGGATGTCCATTGTCCCCTCTCCTTTTTGCGCTTGCCATTGACCCACTAGCAGCCAAACTACGTCAACATCATCAAGATTGCGCACTGCGCTACCCTTCTAGACATATTCTAGTGTCTCTGTACGAAGATGATGTTACACTATATCTTAGGTATCCGCAGACGAATCTGAACCCAGTGCTGCGTGTATTCATTGTTTTTAGAGAATACGCAGGTATTCAAATAAATTGGAAAAATCTCAGCTCTTCCCTTTCAACAACACTGTTCTTCCATTCCCCCTAGACTACCCAATACAGTGGAGCCCAGGAGAGGTTGAGCACCTGGAGATTAGGCTCACCAGAGACAGACTGGAGCTAATGCATTTAAATTATGGAAGGACACTAGCTGATTTGACAGATTTTATTACGAAGGTGGTTATCACTGCCTTTTTACATAGCATGCAGGGTTTCATTAATTAAAATGATGGTCCCACCCAAACTCTTTTATTTATTTGTTAATATTCCATATACTAGAGGAAAACCTTTCTTTGGTGCTCTCAAGACACAGATGATATGCTTAATTTGGAGATGTAAACAACCCAGGTTAAAATGGGAAACATCAATACGACCATTTGAACAGGGCGGTCGTGAGGTTCAAGATTTGGAGCTCTACTATTTATATGCGCAAGCGTATTTTGCGGCATACTGGTTCTGTCTCACCCCTTTTATGCAGCAACTTGCAGTACAGCAGGGATATATGGAACCGACTCCGCTGGCAGGATTCATTGCGCCTAAAACTAAGGAAAGGGCAGCTGATTCCACAACAGTGGAATGCACTGCGATGTCGTGGCGGAAGATAGCATATAAGTTAAGTATACAAATGCTGTACTCAACTCTGCTGCCACTCCCGAATCACCCTGACCTGAAAGTAACTGAATAAGCAAGCTGCCGGCAGATGCTACAAAAAGTTCAGGTGCAGACGTGGAGGATCTATATATGGACGGTCAATTCCGCACACAAGAGCAATTCTTTCAGGAAATTGAACAAATATCCATAGACCTGTTCCTATATGTTAGATTAAGACAAATTGTGCAAGCTATCACAGCGACTTTCCCATGTGAACCGGAGACATTACCATCACTGCACAAATTGATTCAACTGACATCCCCCCACACATGTAGTGTTTCTACTATACCATACTACACAAACCTCACTTACAAGGGTCAGATAACTGAACTGGCGCACTGGGAGTAGGAATTAGGTATGGCACTGAACAATGTGCAATGGCTATATTGCTGCCGACACACCGGTCAAATAACGGCCAACAGCCAGTTACACATAATTAACTTTAACTTCCTACACCACCTGTATTATACTCCAGCCAAGATGCATCGGTCACAGATAAGATAATGATAATTGCACTTGTTGTAGTGCCTCTGCAGACTTTCTGCACTTGGCGTGGGAATGCGGTGCAATTCATCAATACTGACTGCAGGTCTTTAACGCCTATGGCCTCAGTGCAGGTTGCTGCGTCACAGCATCATCACTGGCAGCATCAGAGACAGGTTGTCTTGCTTCTTTCAAGTTGTTTCCAGCTCCCAACATCAGGAACAACCTCCAGAGGCACACAACTAGAATAGGCACCACCCGGCAGGTCAGAACTCTCAACAATAGAGTTCAGGGGAGCTGAGGGTGAAGTCTTTGTGTCTCTGAGACTTCAGAACAGGTGACCAGTACACACAGGGCCTTGGAGTTTCTTCTTCAAGCAGCTTCACAGTATAGTTCAAGTCTTTATCTTTTCCTTGGCAGAAGAAGCAACTGCAGGCCAACCCCACACAAAACACAGCAAAGGGGCAGTACTCCTCCTCATAGCTCTCCAGCTCTTCTCCTTGGCAAGGATTCCTCTTGAGTCCAGAAGTGACCTAAAGTTGTGGGGTTTAAGGTCCCCTTATTATACCCCATTTTGTATTTGTTCTTCTTTGTGCAAGGTTGCCTGAGCCCAGTTCAAATCACTTCTGTCCTCACTGGTGCAGTTTAACCCCATGGGATGGAGACAGCATTGTGCATAGGAGACCGGGCCTCTCAGGTGCCAGGAAAACCCCTCCCACTACTCTAAATGCAGCCAAGGTATATTCAGCTCAACTCTGACTCATCCAGGAAGGTCCAGGCACAGCTCAAAACCCCCCAGTTGCTGTCTACAGTGAATGCACACCCCCAGCCCCTGTCACTCCAAAACCAGATAGTCAATCAAAAACAGGCTAAGGCACACAGAAAATGCCCACTTTCTAAAAGTGGTATTTTAAAAAGCACAACTTAAAAACCATCTTTACTAAAATATGTGTTATTAATTCCTGAGTTCGGAGGGCCTAAACTGTATTCTTCTCTCTTGTTCCAATGGGAAGTTATCATTGTTGCGAAGTATCTCACATGGTATCCCATGTAACAGATGGCCTTACAATAGTGAAAAAATAACTTTTCAGTATTTCACTATCAGGACATGTCACACACACCAGTACATGTCCTACCTTTCACATACAGTGCATCCTGCCCATGGGTGGACCCTAGGCCTACTTGAGGGGTGTCTTATATGTAAGGAAATTGATGTTTAGGGCCGGGCAAGTGGGTGCACTTGTCAGGTTGACTTGGCAGTTTAGAACTGGGCTACTCGTGTGGGTGGCACAATCGGTGCTGCAGAACCACTAGTAGCATTTGATTTACATGCCCTGGCACACTCAGTG
This sequence comes from Lissotriton helveticus, assembly GCF_964261635.1. Classification (NCBI taxonomy): domain Eukaryota; kingdom Metazoa; phylum Chordata; class Amphibia; order Caudata; family Salamandridae; genus Lissotriton; species Lissotriton helveticus. The sequence goes on from NC_136063.1 coordinate 948,265,082, forward strand.
CACTTCACTAGGGACTTACCAGTAAATAAAATGTGTCAATCAGGGAGAACCAACTGTACTAACAATTTACACAGATGCTCATATGCACTTTAGCACTGATTAGCAGTGGTAAAGTACCCAGAGTCCTAAAGCCAACAAAAACAGGTCAGGCAAAATAGGAGGAAGAAGCAAAAGGTTTGGGGATAACCCTGCAAAAATGGCCAAGTCCAACAGCTATCATATGTCCGCTCCGAGGTGACCATCTTCATGCACATATTTTCTGTGCATGCCGTGCTTTGGAGTTAACTCCTTCCTCACTCTGAGAGCCCTATGGGTGGCAAAATATTAGATTTGCCATGCAGTCTGTGTGCTACTGAACCCACAGTACTATTTATGGGAAGATTAGGTCCACATAGATCACAATACATCTTCAACACCCATTAGTATGCTGGCACAGCCAGCACAAACACCTTACTCTGTGGATAACTATTCCCTGGGAATTATGACCCTCTGGCCAGCACTGTAGGTAGTTAGGCCTCCCATTCCACCTTTATAAAAACCTCTCACTGAACTGACCTTCACATTTTACTTGATAACCACTTAGTCTTGACAAAGCAAGTACTCCTGGCATTGTTTTAAAGTATTTCTGGCTCATATTGTACAAACACATATTGCATTTCTTAATGGTGCGAATCACTATTTAGGGCCATTAGGAAATGCAATATGGCCTTTGATGAAGGGTTAAAATCACGCTCTACCATCTGATCACCAGAAAGAGCAACTCTTAGCTGTATTGATAGCAAAAATGTCACATATGGCCCTGCCAGAGAGAACCTGAAATATGCATAAAAACCCTCAATTTTTGCTATGCATGATCAGCAAAATAAATCCCACTAACTCCCTGAATCCTGGGGTTATAGACCCAAGGCTGAGGCCAAGAAGACATGTCTTGGGCTAACAAAATGCACTAGGCCACAATAATGTTAAAAATGCATTTCTCTGCTGCACTGAAAAATAACGTGGTCAATTGGCCTAATGTGAAGTAGTAATTTTCCACAGAATCGAGGCCAACGCCCACACACACACGTACACCAGACTCAGCTGGCGCAGAGGCAGATTGACACATTTCAGGGACTTTCCACTGAAGTCTTGTTTTGAAACTTAGTTTGTCGAAATAAGCCACAAGCTTCTTGCAAAACTAGCACCTAGCGTAAGTTTCCGGTCACACATACATTTTTAGAAATATGTACAGAACAAGATGTTCTCGCCCATAATGTACAGAACAAAATGTTCTCGCTTGACCAACCAACTGTTAGGACACCTGACCGTCCCCACTGTTCTAGGACAATGCGGTCAAAACCACCTGCGTCAGAAAATACGTCAGGACAGTGTTAGTTCCTTATTTTTGGGTATAAGAGATCCACCATCACATTTAGAAGGAAGAACTTTCCAAGCTGACTCTTTGGGCGGTTCTCCAGTCGACTGAGCTACCTGATTTGGGAACACGCAAACCTACTACACCAGGTGATGCCTTCCCGAATGAGATAGCAGCTTAAGGGATCACTGAAAAAATATCGAGGGACATAATATCGACTGGAAAAAATATTGTTGACAAAATATCGACTGACAGAATATCGAGTTTGTATCTACAAACAGGTAAGTACAAAAATATCGAGTTTAAAATATCGTTTACAAAAATATCGTTGTAAAAAATATCGACTTTAATAAAAACAATGTTTAATTACATTAATATAGAAAATTAATTACTGAAATATGCTTAACAATACTTAAAATAACTTTTAATAATTAAATAATTAATGAAAGTAAAAAAATAATATTTTTTATTCATATTTCTTAAAACATATATATATATATAGTAACAACATTTAATTAAATAATAGCCAATATTATTAACATACAAATACAAAAGAGTAAAAATTACTAATCTATTGGTAAGTATATAATATTTTTTTTTTATTTAAATTATTTAAAATTAATTTAATATATTTTATTTAATTAAATTTCATTAAATTAATTTAATGTAAATTTAATTTTACTTTATTTTTACACTGTACCCCTGTACCCCAAAAACCCAAAACTGACCCTGAACCCTAAAAAAAACCCTTTACCCAAAAACCCAAAACTTACCCTGAACCCTAAAAATACCCCTTTACCCAAAAACTAAAAACTGACCCTGAACCCTAAAAATACCCCTTTACCCAAAAACCAAAAACTGACCCTGAACCCTAAAAATACCCCTTTACCCAAAAACTAAAAACTGACCCTGAACCCTAAAAATACCACTTTACCCAAAAACTAAAAACTGACCCTGAACCCTAAAAATACCCCTTTACCCAAAAACTAAAAACTGACCCGGAACCCTAAAAATACCCCTTTACCCAAAACTAAAAACTGACCCTGAACCCTAAAAATACCCCTTTACCCAAAAACCAAAAACTGTAAATATTTCAATTAGTTACCTATTAATACTAATTTATAACTAATTACCAATTATTTATTTGATAATTAAAATTTAATTTACAAATATTTTATATTAAATACAATTAAATAAATGTTATTATTTCATTAATTATTATTAAATTACTTCCCACTCTATTCCCCTATAAACCCACAACCCGCTACAGGAAATAAATAATTTAATTTAACATAATTAGCAAGTAATCAATTAAATTAAATTAATTACCAATTAAATTTTAAATAATTAACAAATATTTTTTAATTAACAATTAATTAAATATTACTACCAATTATTACATTTACATATTTAATTAATTATAATTAAATTACTTCCCACCCTATTCCCCTATAAACCCACAACCCGCTACAGGAAATAAATTATTTAAATTTACATAATTAGCAATTAATCAATAAAATTAAATTAATTACTAATTACATTTTAAATAATCAACAAATATTATTTAATTACCAATTAATTAAATATTACTACCAATAAATAAATTTACATATTTAATTAATTATAATTAAATTACTTCCCACCCTATTCCCCTATAAACCCACAACCCGCTACAGAATAAAATTACACAATAATTAAAAAAAAACATTAATTAAAAATAATTATAACATAAAATGACACTTTTCACACATATTATAACATGAAAAAACACTATAAATAATTAAATATTATTTAAAAAACGATATTTTCTACTATCTAGATTATATACTTGGATATTTTCACTTTCTATATTATTTACAGTCGATATTACTTCACTTACCTTAAAAACGATATTTTGGCTGTCTATATTCTGTCCTGTCGATATTTTGTCCAAACGATATTTCAAACTCGATATTCTGTCCAAACGATATTTTGGAGTCGATATTATGTCTGTGCACCCAGCTTAAGCTCTTAATTATCTCAATTTGCTAAATGCTTTTTCATCCATACCCAATTCCTTGTAATAGTCATAGGTATCTTTCAGCATTAAGATCTGCTAGGGTCCTTTCCCCTAGGCAGGTGCTTTTTGGCACTAGGCCTGATAGAAATGTACTCTGAATAATCAAGCTGAAATTCTAGTATGCCTCTGAAGAATCTGAACCACAGTTACTTTATTCTTGCTAAAATCTTTAAACCTGCAATGATAGTTTTCGGCGGAGACATTGTGTAAAGGCAACGTACTTCCTCGAACAGTTTAAATGCCTCCTCAAACGTTTCCTGCTTACACTGAAAGTCGTCTTTTAATAGATAGCCACTTCTGTTTGCATCGCAATAACTTTTAGAAATAATTGATTCCTAGCATACTTCCTGGCAGAGTGAAGCCAGAGCTTTTAAAGAGTGATTTCTAGCATTATGCCTTATTGATACATATGTGTTTGTAATAATAAAACGTGCCACTCCAACTTGATCAGTCGTCATTTCACGTTATTGCTCTTCCTTTTACCAGTGCCTGATTGAAACGATTATCCAGACCACAGTGAGCGTGACCACACCCTCAAAAGGGTCTCGAGGCCTCTCCTGCCCTCTGTCCAGCTGGCGAACCACGAAATAGATCCTGCAAAGATTTTGCCGACATTTGGGTCTGGAGTACAACAGCGGATTGTGCCACGGGGTCCGGTCTCCTCTGCTGACGTAGGGGTAAGTCAAGGATATTTTTGTTTTTCCCTTGAGTTGCCCTTGTGGTCTGATTGGAGGGGGCAGGTTCTCTGGCGCCTCTCTGCTGCCTCTTGCCCTGCTGTCGGCACTCTGTCTGGCCAGGAATAGTACCCTCTACCCTCTATATCTCTATCTTTGTGTGGTCACCATTTGTAGCTTTTTCGCAAATGCCAGTTATAATTTACAGTACCCGTTTCTCGCATGTGGTTCAGTGTTTCCTGTGGTTTTAGAAATTTGCCTTCCTACGCCGTTACTTTGTGGCTTTCTCCTGTTGGGCTTACCCCTGCCGGTTCTAAAGCCCGGAGGGGATTGAGAGATTTTGTGGTGTACTCCTACGGTTATATATTTACGCTCCCTCAGCATTCCTGTTACTGCTTGGGGTCGGTTTTGGTTTCTGACTAAACCTAGTTTTGGGTCCTACGCATGCATGGCGTCGAGGTGGTATTCCTCGACAAATTCTAGGTTTATACTCCCTCAGCAGCTCGAGGTTTGTATGGGGACCAGGGTTTTAATTCCTGGACAGATGATTTGATGTGCCTATACTCAGTGTGACTTCGTTGTACAATAATACGACTGGTGTGTCTCGCTGCATTTTCCTGCCTTACATTCTGGTTTCGCTTCCATTTTATATTATATAACACTGTCCTTTATTCTTTTCATTATGCTGTGATATATACGGATGTCCTTTACTGGTATTAACATGACTTAAAATTGTGCCGTGCACTTTCACTTCACATTTGTCTTTACTCTACATCTTACTATTTGGAGCCTCTAGCCCCAGCTAAGTCATTTATGAGGGCTGCCTTCCTGCCCTTCACTGCTCCCCTTTCGTATCATCCTGATTTATTTCTTCAGGAAATAGGTATTGTGTTGCAAGGATTGGGTATTCTTGTTTCCCTTACGGTTCACAGTCTCAGAGGGCAACGCCTATTGCCTTTGACATTTATCTCTCTACGCACGCAGAAAGAGGAAGTGCTGTGTTCTCTTTGTGGTACACACCGTGCCAGCGTCCTGCATTTCATTCCCCGACACTTCACATCTCTCTCTTCTGCAGACACCCTGGGGCACCTGTCTCATGCACCCCCCACCCCCTGACCCCCACAATACTCCGCTACTTCTTCATTTATCTCTCCATTTCTCTCTCTCTCTCTCATCCCCAAGCCCCCCCTCTCCTCTACGATCTGCAGCGCCACCCTGCCTCACGTCCTAATTCCCTTTTCTGCCTTCTGCGAAGCCTGCCTCACCCGTGGCTTCATTTCCTCCCTTCCCTTTCATATAATGACGCATTCACACACTTTCACTACAATTTTTCACATACATTTTCTGAATACATCATTTTTTTCTTTCTATCAGCATTTTTTTTTGCTCCATCTAAAAATACCTTTTTCATTGTTTTTGCCTTCTGTCTCCTGTTTATGTGTTGTGCTTCATGTTCATGTCTGATGCTTCAGGTCATAAGTCTCACTGCTTGTGCTCACGGTACCATTGCTGCTTCTGTGCCGTGCTTTATGTCAACAGGCTCTGCAGCTGTGCTCGTGATATTGGCCCCATTGCCCTCCTTGCCCCGCACCTCTCTCCAGCCCTCCCGATGTCTGGGGTGCATCCTCACTGACATTGCCCTTATTTGCACTCTCGCTAGGTAGTCTCGCCTTCTCATCTACAAACTGACTACTCGTGCCTCGCCCTTCCCCCACTTCCAGTACATTATTTTGCCTCTCACTTGTGCCTGCAACTGATTGCCAAAAGTGGAGGGGTAAGAACTATATTTCGTCTTGGCCCTTGCCCCCGGGTTTCTGCCCCCACCACACCGGTCATGCTCCGCCTCTCCTTATTTCAGTAATGTCCAGCACCCCCCACATATTCTTCATTGCACTATTCAGTTCTTACACGGCAGGCCTGAATTAATTCACAATACCGCTACCAACGTATTCACTTCCCTTGATGACGAACTCCGCACAATACTCACAGACGCCTGGGCAATTTTAGGAATTACCCCTACGCCAGGCACCCAGCTTAACATCTCTACCCAATCTCTTGGCATCCTCCCAGACATATTTCTTACCCCACCATCTCCAGACACTACAGATCCTCAGCTGCTGTATACAGAAGAGGCCTCGGATTCTTCCACCCAGTCTGCCCCCCACTCTCTTCCCCTTGAATACCCAGGGTACCCAAACAACTCTGCTACATCACCCATTCTCATCACTGATGACGAGTCTTCAGTAGACTCCATACAGTCAGGTGCAACATCTGAAGTAGCGTTCATCCCACCGCCAGAAGGGAAAGGCCCAGACTCACCCCGGCATCCGCCTCCAACTCCTACTCCTATCACCCACAGTTTCAAAACGATACAGCACCCCTTTTAAGAGCACTACTGTCTGATTACTCATAAAATACTGTGGGCCCTGCGTTCTGCCTCACCTACAGAACACATTTCACTGTTCCAACTTCACACAAGGGAATGAGTAATCATACCACTGATAATATCACAATATTCCTGATCAACAATAACGTTGTAGGCATTTCTGACGGCCAACCCTCTTGCTTCATCCACGTTACACCCCTCAGTAGTACTGTCCTTCTCACAATATTTCAGGCACTCAATATTGACTACGCCTACCCCCGCCAAGTCACCCTATCTCTCGCACCAGCATTTTCACGCCCCGCCAAGCCTACAGTGAAGGCTCTCTCGCACCAGCATTTTCACGCCCCACCAAACCTATAGTAAAGGCTCATAGCACTTCTCACCACACCTCTGCACCACCTGCCTGTCGCTCACAGGAGACAAGCCCCATGCAGGCTCTTCAGGCAGTATACGAGAAACGAATATTCGGCACTTCAGTGCATAAAACATCAGAGTGGATCTACATACGGATCTGCCTACTATCCCCCAGGCCTAGAACTACCCACCGTATTCACGTCCTCCTGGCCACGGAACCCACTGCAAAGCAAAATTCGCAACACCTTTGCCCGTCACAATCTTGAATTCCCTGACTTATCCCCAGAAGGAAGATACAGGGGACCTGACTAATTAGATTTAAGATTCATACTCTACCTCAACCCTCCCAACAACCAGGTGAAAAACACCCAGGCAGGGTTTGTCTGTCCCTCCATTCCAACATCAGACTGTATCCCACACAGTGTTGCCCAGCTACCGCATATACATTAAGTAACCTTATGAATAGGAAACTGAATTCCACTGTGTATAAGACACCTGCTGGCTATTATATATATTTTATTTTGCGCCTTGCAAGTTGGGAAGGACCAACAATCCTGTCAAGCTTCTTCCCCAGACACCCAGTCCAGTCCCAAATAGCAAGCGCCTGCTTTGGCGGCCAACTCCAGTTCCCTGGCTGCACCCCCGCACAAAATATTGAATTACAAAAGGGTGTTTACGACCGGATCCTAGCGGGTGTAGCAGAGGAACTAGTGCCTGATCTTTAGAGAAGCATAGCCAACACCCCGCATTAAAGGCTCTGCCTTGCGGGCCCACAAGAAATTTCATTATGGCAACACCCCTCCAGCACGTCTTGAGTGTATTTGGTGGCCAGGAAAAACGCATACTCAAACACTGTACAGAGCTTCATAAGCTGACACAAAACATGACTTTTCCATGGCCGTCAGAAGGGAGCTTTGAAAAAAATGTAATGGAGCACGCCACCACCTTCCTAAACACCAAATACTCCGGCACCAAATTACAGAAAAGGAAGGCCTCCTTAGATCTCTGGCGTGTCTTTAAAGAGGACAATACGCCAGAACACTCTGCCACCCGGCCCACTGCCCCTCCGGCGCCCCCACCGTACCAGGCCAATGGCATGTATACTGCAATAGCATCCGGCGAAAATAAAGAACTGGACTTACAGTGTACAACTAATAATATGGCAACTGTGGGGTACAGTCAACTCCCCAGTGATCTCTTTGCCACACCTGAACACCCTCAACATGTCACTGAAGGTAGTACTACCCCATCGACATCACCCGGCACCAGCAGTGGCCCAACATTCCCCGTCACAGTGCCAGCCACTACACGCACGTCAGTACCAGCCCCAGTCAATACCCCACCTGTTACAACTCTCACCAGTGGCAGTCCAACTTTGCACGCCACAGTGCCAGGGTTACCAGGGCAAATAAATGCGCAGTTTTCGCTACAAATGAACCCCACTTCTGTCTCAGTCCTGCCTGTTGAGGAGGAAGAGGAGGTGTCCGACAATGTGTTCATCGCCTCATCAAACCACTCGCGCACGTCATCTCACCACTCATCCGACTCGCCTCGCCAAGCACTCCCCCATTACCCCGATCTGAACAGCCTCCGTGACACCAATGCTCCACAACTCCCGGAGCAGGAGGCCACCTCACGAGACCACATGCCATTCTGCGGTCCAAACACAGGCGAACCGCTGATCACATTCACCACTGTCCAACAACAGAATAAGGATAGAGAAGTACAGGGCCCGCCGGCACCATATCTAGTCCATTATGACAACTGGAGGACAGCAACAGAATTCAATAAAAGCTTAGAGTGCAGTCCCAATGAGAAAGCCCAAACTGGCATGTTCATCCGAGAAAGGCCACACAGCCCTGAACGCGACAACATATCCCAGGTAGTCCGACGCGCCTCATTAAAGCTAGAACAAATAAGTGACAGATTGTCCGAGACCCTCAAGCTTGCCCACTTTAACTCACCAAATACTCAAGCAACAATGTACACTTCGTGACAACTCACCGGACAGGCAGACATCTTTGAAAGCACGGGGGGGATTGGGGAACTAGGCCATAGTAAACAGCAGACAGCCAATTTTCCATCCACACCTTTGCCGAGTGCGGGTCCCTCTCGGGACATAAGAGATTATGAAGGACGACCGGAAGTGCAGTACCATAGGTCCCCCTCCCCTTGCCGCCAGACAGCTGCGCCAGACCACACACATACGACGGCTGAAACAACTCAGGTCCAGCTTACACCCCCAGACATACCCCCACGGCGCCCCGCACCTGTAGCAGACCCGTTTGCCCCACCATCCGCCACAGCCATGACAAATTCCTCCAGCCAGCCACACGCCATCAATGGGACAAACACATCAACAAATCCGTTCTACCAATATCAGGAATTCCAAAACTCGGGGGTTGTGGGCGGGACCAAGAAGAAGAGAAAAACAGAGGTAGAAAGACTTGCAGTATTGGGAACACACGGACGACCAGAGGACATCGCATACGATGTCCCTGGCACGGACGCTCACATTAACTACCAGGTCACTGGCACCGCCTCCATGAGGAACACTCGAACTAGACCAACTAATGGCATGTTCCTCAGCCGGCAATGTGCCCTGCGGGACAAGGACTTAACTCCCAACAAAATAGTGACAATAGGCGAGAATTCAGATTACGCTGTCATCCCCTTCACAGACAATCTGGCTGGATGGACAGAATACTTGGCCCCGCAGATGATCCCCTGGCCAAGAGAAGGGTATTTTGACCCTCAGCATATGTCCACTGCAGTAGAATGTATACTGCAGGGTGCAGGGGATGAGGATTCGGACTATGATTATATGGAAGCCAGTCTCAAAATTTGGCAGAAATATGCTATACGATATGACACCACAAGACCGAAGCTCCCAGGTGTAGGGATTAGCCGCCAGATGCCGCTAATATACAAAACAGCAAAGGCCCCCCCGATATATAACTGCTGGTCTTATGCGGAGAAGGAAGCCATTAAAAAGAATCTCCCGCCCCTCACTGAGGGTGCAAGCAAATGGATAGTGGCCCTAGAGAAAAATACTACAGGCACAAAACCAGGGGTTGGCGATATGAAAAGTTTGCTAATTTCCCTAATGGGAGGGGAAGCAGAAGAAATTTTCACAAGCATCAGTAGAGGACTGATAACTATGAACGACACAACATACGATAGAGAACCATTTGATAAAATTAGGGCGGCAGTCTGGACTAAATTGCGCTTGAAATACCCTGATGTTCCAGATATTGGGTCTCTCATGTCACTGACTATGCAAACAAATGAAGACCCGATTAACTTCATTTCCAGGATGAAAGAAAAGTGGCACCAGGAGTTAGGTGACTCCTGGAATACAACGGGAGGAAATAGCAGACTCTTTTACCACATGGTCAAAAGAGGACTGCCAGACGATGTGCAGGAAAAATTAGATGGAGTAGTAGCCAAGGAAGAAAAACCATGGCCTGAAATACAAGACCACATTATACATTTCTGCAAAAAGAAAATAGAACAGGAAAAAAGTAGACAGCTAGCTATAGAAAATGCAGCTGCAAAATTGGTGCAGCAGAAGCTTAATAAGAAAAAAGGCGCCCTAGACACTGTCATGTTGGCTGCACCTGTCAGCCAAATGACAGCAGTTACCACCTTTCCACAGGCCGCCCAAAATGCACTTACTACCAATGCCCAGTCCTCACAACAAGTGCAGCAGCCTGCCATACAGCCTGCCATGCAATACGTGCAAGCACAGACATAACAGCAACAACAGCCCACCATACAGTACTTGCAGACCCCACCACAACAAGCAGTGCAGCATGTACAGGCCCCGCAACAGCCTACAGTGCAGTATGTACAACAACAGCCCCCTGTACAATACGTGGCACCACTGCCTACTTATGGGAATGACCAACAACTGTACCACAGCAATGACAGAAATTACTCCAACATAAATATGGGCATGCAAGGACGAGGAAATGGAATGGGGCAACAGAGGGCCCAACAACAGGCAGGGACACGCACTTATTTTTATTGTCACAAACCAGGCCACATGATGAGGGAATGTCGCACTAGACTTCGAGAGCAAGGCCAGCAACTCATGGGCCCCATCCATCAAGTCCCCACCCAACCAGTATTACCACAATTACAACAACACAGACGTTTTCACAACAGCCCCAGATGTTGTATGCTTATGCCCAGCCGGCCCCACAGCAGATGCAAGTCCCCATGCAGCCACAGCAGATGCAAGTCCCCATGCAGCCACAGCAGATGCAAGTCCCCATGCAGCCACAGCAAATGCAAGCTCCCATACAGCCGCAACAGCAAGTATCCACGTACCAAATGGTGTCCCAAGCCCAAAACACAACACCCCAAGGAGGAGTGGTGATGACTCCCAACAACTCCGTCACACAGGGCACGATCCAGCAGTACCAAGCAGGAGGATACGCTCTCTAGGACAGCCCACAGACAACTCTTGTGTGCCCAGTTTTATCATGCATCATGAGCGGTGAAGATGACCCCACCGTCCTGGTCACGATAAATAACAAAACGTACAGCTTCCTCATTGGCACAGGCGCCACGTACTCCTGCATCACAGGAGGACACCTGCCTATTTCTGATCAAGTAGCGGACACACAGGGATTCTCTGGGGCATTAGCAAGGGTCCCCTTTACGAAGCCAGTACCCCTACAAATAGGAGACCGGGTTCTGGAGCAACAACTGCTTTATTCACCGCACTCTCCAGTCAACTTGTTAGGGAGAGATCTCATGGCAAAACTGAACATGACCATTCACTTCCACGAGAACGGAACAATGGTTTGTTCTATGCCAGGTACACCCCTAGCACGGATGATGGCACTCACTGTGGACTCCTCAGATCAAATGAGGGCTCGCCCTGTGGATGAGCAAGCGTTCTCCACCGTGGTGCACATCGTTATAGCCAACACCCCTGAACTACACCAGCGCACTGTTCAGCTCCCAAAGGAATGTCTCTTTCGCCCACAGTCCCCGCACTACAAAATATCGGACAAAAGTATGGTCCTAGGCATACTTGCTCTTTACATTACACCGACTTACGGGGCATTCCTAGCAGGAGATGACAATATGCGCTCCTGGGCCTGTGTAATTTTCATCGAACCCGGACACCAAGTGAGAGACATTGCAGATGACCAGCTCTTTGGTGATGCTGACAAATACCCCATAACAGAGATTATCTATCAGTATGAGGTACCCCTCTCAGTGACAGTGGAAAATAGAACACCCGGTGCCCCACCAAAATATGATTCAGTACGTGAGGCAGACTTGGCACAAGTCCCGCCGCATCTGTGGACCACTGGTCCAAATGATGTAGGCCTCATCCGTTCAGCCACTCCTTTTAAAATAACACTGAAACAAGGCGCGATTCTACCCAGAATTAAACAGTACCCACTTTCCAAGGAAGCAGAGGAAGGCATTGCCCCAACAATACAAGCCCTGCTAGATCAAGGAGTCATATACCCCTGTGTATCTCCAGTTAACACCTGTCTTTTTCCTGTCCGAAAAGGCAAGACCAATCAGTGGCGTTTACTTCATGATTTGCGTTCGATCAATAACATAGTGGTACCAGAGTTTCCCATCGTCCCAGACCCTTCAGTCATCCTCACCAATGTTCCCCCGAATGCACAATACTTTTCGGTGATTGACCTGAAAAATGCTTTTTTCAGCGTCCCCCTTCACCCAGACAGTCAGTACCTATTGGCTTTCTCGTTCGGCGGGGTGCAAATGACTTACAGACGACTCCCACAAAGGTACTGTGAGTCTCCCAGCGTCTTCAACAGAGTCGTCAAAGAGGACTTATCGAACTTCCATTGTCACAGCACACTGCTGCAATATGTCGATGACATTTTGCTCTGCAGCACTACAGAACGACAGTGCAGAACTGATACTGTCTCTCTGCTCACCATGCTAGCCCACAGAGGCTATAAAGTGGACACAAACAAACTCCAGTACTGCCAAAGAGAGGTACAATATCTAGGCCAGATACTCTCAGCATCAGGGAGACGAGTCACGCCAGACAGAGTTGAAGCCATAAAAATGACACCTGAGCCACTAACTGTAAAAGACATGCAGAAATTCATTGGACTAGTCAATTATGTCCATCAGTGGGTCTTTGATTTCTCCAACATAACAGCCCCCATGCTGAAAGCCGTTAAAGCAGCAAAAGACAGGCGAAATAAACTACATTGGACACCTGAAATGACTGCTTCCTTCAAAAAACTCAAAGATGAGATAACAAACGCACCAGTGTTAGGCACACCTGATTACACAAAGGAATTTTACCTGTTCACTCACTGCAATGGTCAGGTCATGACTGCAGTCCTTACTCAGAAATACCCCATGGGCCATAAGCCCATTGCCTACTTCAGCGGCATGCTAGACTCAGTCATGAAAGGTCATTACCCCTGCGAACAAGCCCTGGCTGCTGCAGCCTTTGCTGTGGAAAAAAGCACCCCCATTGTCATGGGGTCCCCGCTGACACTGTACACCGAGCACGCTGTCTTTGCTATAATTCAGAAAGCCAAGACGACATTGACTACACAGAGAGTGTCAGGTTACGAAGTCATCCTGTCACTGCCCTCCCTGAAGGTAGTCAAATGTCACACAGTCAATCCTGCCACCTTCTTTGCCCATCCCATTGTAGCATCAGACGATGACACTCATGACTGAGCCACATACTCCCCAGATGAATTAGGAGCAGCAAAAGAGGACCCCCTGACTGACAGCACAGTATACTTTGTTGGCGGCTCCTCCACCATTGACCAGGAAACAGGGATCAGATACACAGGAGCCGCAGTGGTTAGAGCCCAGCAGCACGAGTCCGCCGATTACTTTGACATTGTACAGCACATTACATTGCCCCCACATTACTCAGCTCAAGCTGCTGAATTAGTGGCACTAATTGCCGCTCTAAACTGCGGGGCCGATGACCGCATCACAGTCTACTCAGACTCTGCATATGTCACAACAACGACACACTCAAGCATCCTGCGCTGGAAAAGGCGCGGGTTCCTCAAATCAGATGGAACACCCGTGTGCCACAAAGATTTGCTGGAAGACTTGATTGAAGCACTCACATTTCCAACTGAGGTAGCCGTTGTTAAATGCGCAGCACACACGAATGGACATGACTTTGTTTCCAGAGGTAACGCCCTGGCAGAGGGGCCCCTTACCCGTACCTGCACCATATCACCCTATCTTACTTGCTCAGGCTATTGCTCCGTCACAACAGACAGAACAAACAATTACACTAGCGGAACCGGTACAAAGGAATGACGATGGTGTAGCTCCAGCTCACCACTCAGACACAAATAATGACAATTCTGACGCACCTGGTTTCTGCCCTATTGATGACACACAACAATACGATCACATTGCCCAACTACATCTTAGAGAAGTACAAGAAAGTGCACCACAACAAGAGAAAGAGCTATGGAAGAAGAGGGGAGTACAGCAGGACACTGCTGATTTTATCTACAGACAGACCATATCAGGGAAACCTGTCATGCCACAAGCCTTACTGCAAGTGGCACTGGACCAACTCCACCATCCCGCACATGTCTCCCGAGATAACATGTCCACAACACTGCAAGCAGATTGGTTCATTCCCAATGCCCATGAACTAATACAACTCTTTGTTAATAATTGCCTCATCTGTCAACAGTATTCACCGAATCCAACGCTCAAAACAGTCACTTCCACCATTCCCAAACCCTCTGGCCCCTTCAAAGAACTCCACCTCGACTATGTAGACATGATCGATCGGTGCCAAAATTACCGATATCTCATTGTGGTGGTATGCTCCTTCTCACGATGGATGGAAGCTGGACCATTCGTCCACTGCGATGCCAAAGCAGCAGCCACATTCCTACTACGTGAGGTCATCTCACGCTTTGGAATTCCTGCCGCCATAAGAACGGACAATGGAAGTCATTTTTCAAACGCCATCTTCTCCTCCCTGACCACGATGCTAGGCATCAGACACAAACTAACATCTGCCTACCATCCCCAAAGTAATGGTATTTGTGAGCGCCTCAACGGTTTGCTCAAAAATAAAATAGCCAAAATCAGCGCCACCATCGGTAAGAAATGGCTCTACTGCCTTCCACTCGCCCTCTACTCATTAAGAAACTCCCCAAGCTCGGATCACCACCTCACGCCCCACCAACTTGTCACTGGACGATCCATAAATGTAGCTGTCCCCTCCACCAGGCCCAAAACTGACAGTGAGGCATCCTGTGAGATTGTGAAAGCTGAACTGTACGATTTTGTCTGCACACTAACCCGTGCTATGCAGTTCCTTTCTGCCCAGGTATCCAAAAGGAAGGAGAAGAGCTCCAACGATCCAGAGCTGCCACCTATTTGCCCTGGGACTCTGATCTTCGTCCGGAGGCACGTCAGGAAGTGGAAAGACCCCAAATTCGACGGCCCCTTTGCAGTGACTGATTCCTCTCCAACTGCCGTCCGGATAGCTGAGCGCAAAGCATGGATCCACCGGCGAGACATTCGGCTCGCTCCTGTGCCCCCGTGGCAATAGACAATGGACTAAGAGAGGAAAGAGACATGCCCATGGTCCCCCTGAATGAGAACAGCGGTTTCCCGTCCACTGCCGAAGAGGAAGAAGAAGAAGAAGAAGAAGAAGGCACACCCGTGCTGGTCCAGGAATACAGCAGCCACAATGCGAAGTTATGTACTCTTGTCACATTTATGTTTTGTATCATTGTTGGAGTGGCACTAATAACTTTTAATTGGTGCGTCTATTTTCTTGCTGTAAAGAGCTTTAATGAGATAGGTAACAGAAATGCCCTAACATCCACTGTTTCAGCCACTGTACCAGCAGTCACACTCAAACAGCAGACAGCAACACAACACACACTAGGTCCTGAACTCCCAGAAAATAGTACTGCCAGCAGCGCACCCACCAGTGTGCATTCTGAACACTCACTCGTCACCCCAGGAGAAAGAAATAGTTCATGGGATAGGTCTGCCAACATCACAGAACGACAACAAGTGTCCCGCCAACGCCTCTCCCGTCACCATAGAACACGCCGATTTGCTATTGCCCCTTACAGAACAAAACCTCTTGTCCCCCGCAAGAATGCAAATAACCAGAGGGCAGGGCACAAAACATTCAAACATCTTGTAAAGATACAAGAGGGCCTAGGACCCCTACTAGGCCAACAACTATCAGTGAGAGATCATTTAGTCCACTCTTCCCTAGTAGACAACTTCTGGTACAGGGACATGACAGCCGTAGGGAAAAGGATCACAAATGAGTCCTGCTATGTGTGTTCCTACATTCCCCATGCTGTAGGAGCTGACAGACTAATTTTTCCTAACGAAGTTCCACCACACATAGTGATGTGCCTACTACACCTGTATCTTTGCCGCGTGGAGGGACAGGTCCAAATAGTAGGAAGGGTTGGAATATGGATTGGATTTGTGAATACAACAGAATGGGATAACAACAATGTCATATTCAGGGTTACTTCTGACAAAGTAGAAATAGAACAGATGATACAAGAGAAGTACAAAAGAAATATACCAAACATGGATCACCGAGCGCAGCTATTCAGGCAAATGAAATACGTTTCGATCGCAACACCCCTAGCAACATGTGACACACACCCATGCCTCCATGGCCACCGCCACCCGGGGGGCCTCCCCGGCCCACACTGTCAATGCCAGAACAGAACACTTCTGGAAGTACTAGCCCGAGTATATTACAAGAATGAGTGGCTCAAAACTGGCCACATATATTGTAAAGCAGCGTCCCTAGGTCCCCCTTGGACTGGCGAAACAATATGGGAGGAAAACATTGATTGGGATGTAGAGGATAGCTGTGAACAGATTTGGAATGAGGCAGCAAGCAGATACACCTGGGGTGGGGAGAGAATGTACAAAGATAAAAAAGCATTTAAACTAAAAAACCCTTCTCTTTGTTTCATAGGTAATGGCTCCATCTCTGTTGGGCGTAACACAGGCTGCAACTCGACTATTTTTAATTTCGATATGCAGTATGGCACCTCCACCTTGATGGACTTCTATTGGGCTTGTGGAGAACACCTCTATCTCCAACTACCTCCTCAATGGCTCGGACTGTGTTCCTTGGTGACTCTGCATGAGGTACATCTGGTTGTGCCAGCATCGAATGCCTCTCACATACTGTCACACCCCATGTCAGGCGACATTCCTCCACCCCCACCGGTGTGTATGTACAAAAGGCATATGTGGCATTGAAAATTTTGAATTCTACCCATTAAAATCACATTTTGGGAGTTGCAAAATAGTTAATCGCAAATAGGGATTTCCTTTTAGCGATTTTGGTAACCGCACGTAAAGAGGATTTCTTAAATGTGACTAGTCACAAAATGGCAATTCAGGAAATACAATTACCATCAAATCAGATCTGGTGGTAACCAGGTGCAAACTTAAACAAGCATTGGCATAGCCAATAGGTCTCGCCTTTGGGAATTGTTGGCTTTGCCAGTGCCTTTGGCGATGCTGTTCAGCATTGGCAAGATACTGTGTAGCATGGGGAAAAGAAAAAAACATTAAGAGTACATGTGTTATGTGTGTATCTTATGACATAACGAAAGCCTACTCTGCTTCCAATTTGGTATAAAATTCTAAATTTGGAAAACTTGTTTACAACACAGTTCTTGTAGAGTAGTGGGGTGATGGCTTTTTGTTAGTCAAAGTGCTTGGTAATAGTTAGGTTACTGTGTGCGGTTGCCCCAACTTTCCTAGAAAGAAGATCCCATTTTGAACGGACAATCTTGGTCTATAAAAAAATCACTGCTGGGAGCAGGGCCCTCTGCTGAACAAACTACATTAGATGAGCTACACTCTATCTTCCATTTAATTTATAGAGCTTACTACTAATGGGGTGTTTTATGGGAGGGAGCTAGAAACTGAAATTTTCTCTGCAAGTGGCTGCATATCGATAAAAACTACACAAGATAAGAACAGTTGCAACTGTGAAAAAGTAAAGCATTTGCTTATAGATGGGGTGAAAGGTGGCCTTCACATTCCCGAGGAAGGATTGTGTTTTTTTATTTTAGGCATTTGGTATGATGGCAAAACATTCCTTGTAT
This sequence comes from Lissotriton helveticus, assembly GCF_964261635.1. Classification (NCBI taxonomy): domain Eukaryota; kingdom Metazoa; phylum Chordata; class Amphibia; order Caudata; family Salamandridae; genus Lissotriton; species Lissotriton helveticus. The sequence continues at coordinate 948,283,038 of NC_136063.1, forward strand.
CTAAATGGCATAACAAATCACCCATAATTCTTCCTTAAGAGGTATACGAGAAATCCAACCTAAACCCTTCACAAAAGAGCCCAGTGACCCACCTGGCCCACAATAAACGAAATTGTTGACCTTCAGTAAACAACTCAAGGCACACCCATACTGCTTACTTCAACACTCCAATTGGTTAGTCTTGAGAAAAAACCTTTTATGCATTCAAATTTCCACCTACACCCCGAAATCCCTACCTACCAGCCATCAAACACAAAGCAAGTCTGACAACATTCTATTTTAGAAGTTACTGGTGCTGTGGTGCCTCTCTAAATGGATACTCAAAGACAACACTGTAGATCACCTTGAGACAGACTTTACTAGCATAAACTAGAGGTGAATTCATAGAACATGAAGACTCACAACAGGCACAGCCATGAGGCCCAGGAAGAAATGCTCAGCCTAAAATATACACAAAGACAGCAATGCCCTCGTCCCAAATCGTTACAGAGCAGCTGCTCTAAAAGGAAGATCAGCAATAGTTTCTGCAGTATGATAATTTAAAGAGTAATATGTTCCTCCCTCAGCAACCATTTGTAAAGGAACGAAAATGGTGTAAATTAATAGATTGGCGTAAATTAATAGATTTTTTGCACAAAAAAAAAGTTACCCCAATCTGGCACCATTGACTGAACACAGCGGCCACATTCACAAAGTCATGCAAGTTATTCCCTAGGTTTATTCTTCAGTTTGAACCAAACTCCTTTCTTTGATGGGATACATGGAAGATCTCAAGTGTGCCCACTGCATCCTTTTTTTTTTTTGTTTCCTCATATACCATTATGGAATTCTTGAAGGGAACTTAGGCTGCTCAAACAGAAAGAGGTCAAACCCTGATGTAAAATGACCAAATTCGGAAGAAACAAGCCCGGTCCCTCAAGTTGCCACTGCTTCCCCAATCCACTCCTGTTCACGCCGTAACTGGCACCCATCGTGACCTAGGAGATAAAGGGACCAGCAGGGCCCAGGATAAATCATAGGAAACCGGGTTTACCGTTTACCTGTCTTGCCATGCCACCAGGGGCTTCCAGATCTTATCAATGCTTGTGGGATCGCATGCCATATCTGATTTGCTGGTGAGAATAACGTGTTTAAGGCAATTAGAGAAGGAAGGAGGTATTGGATCCTTCCAAGCTCTGCATATTTCGCGCCTAGCAAGAAGTATAACATAGAAAATTAACCTTGTATTGAGATCATTTATGTTATAGACAGCTCCCAAGCCAAAAAGAATAGTACTAGTAGTTATACCTATCGATATTTGGAGGACTTCTTCCAGGAAACCCTGAACCAGATTCCAATAGTTCCTTATTTCTGGGCAAGCAGCCAGCATATGCACATCATCCGCGGCAAAAAATCTGCATCTCGGGCAATAATATTCTAGATTGGAGAATTTCATAGGTTTTTTGGAGATATGTATGCCCTATACATGGTATATAAATGGTTCCGTTTTAGAGTGGCCGGCTTAACCACAGCCTGCAAGATGGTGAATGAATCAGTGGCGCAGTGAAATCTTGTAGAATTCACTGCATCACTTCTACAAAGCTTTCCTGCATGGGAACGCCTACCCTGCATACATTATACCTGATGCAGGTATAATGTGAAACAGGGCTTTCCAAGTGACGCATCTCCCTAGATGCGTCATGTTGTAAATTGGCCACATTGTTTACGCCGCCATGGCATCACAAAACAATGACTCAACTGTTGCGCAAAAGTGTTGCAAGGGGCTTGTAAACCTGCTCCATTGTTTACGCCGCTGCTGCATCACAAAAGCGACGCAACAGTGGCGCAAAAGTGTTGCAAGGGGCTTGTAAATCTGCCTCTTTTTTTTTAAATGACTGGACGGGCAATCAGTAGTTTCATATGGGGACAAAGGAGACCTAGGCATGCTATTCGTTTTTTGAAGCTACCTTATTCACAGGGTGGATTTAGACTAGCAGATTTTAAGTTATATTTTTTGGGCATTATTCACTGGCCATATTTGAAGCTTATTGGTCGGATACAAGCCTGGACCAATTGAATATGGGTATCAACCGGCACCAGGTATTGATTCCTGATTATCTATGCACAAATTTATGGGTCCCAACTACTTTAGGCACTTACCCGCGGCAGCCATTCCACCACGGTGCGGAAAAAAAGACGCATGTGCAGTTCGGACGGCTCCTGGCCATCCTCCGCACATGCCCACCGTGACATCGGACGGCCGCCGGCCAGCCGTCTGACGCATGGAAAAGGTTAAATGGGTGAGGTTTAAAATAGTGAGGGATATAGTCTGAATTTGGAGAGAAATTTGTTCAAGATTCTCGTTACCAATTGTGCATTTGTTGATCCCGCTCTGGGGCAATCCTCTTTTTCCCAATATATTCCATGACAATGTAGGGCAACTCTGGGTTCAGGCGGGCATAGCTTATCTAGGACAGTTGTTTGATAGGTATGGTTTCCTGTAATGCATTTCACTACAGACTGCATTTTTTTTTAATATCCACAGGTGAGGGACTCTATTCTTAATGACCTTAAGTATAGAAGAGATACAGCAATGACTGACCTTTTTGCTTGTATTATTCTGGACAGGATGCAAAGTTAGTCAGTATAAGTATAATGTATCAGAAGTACATGCTCTGTGTCCCTGACGATAGCTCTCAACTTGCTTTAAAGTGGAGCTAGGGCTTGATGACTACAGTCACAATGGCCGAGCTAAAGGATGCATTAGATGTCCTAGATCAGTCAATTAGCTCAACTAGTCTTAAATTACCACAATTTAAGACAGTCTTTATGTTATACTATACACCTGATCATATTTCGAAATGGGGTGCGGCCAGGACTTCAGAACGCTTATACTGCCCCAAATGCAAATTATACGCAGCATATGTAGTGCACATGTTTATTAACTGTCCTAAGCTGAAAGGTGATTGTGACAGCTTATGTGAATGGATTACAGTGCATACTGGGATCCAAACCAGTTTGAGCTATAAGAAAATTATGTTGGGTAATAAAGATGGATTGGCCCCTAGTCTGAGAGCATAAATTATGATTATAATTGTTAACGCTCACCATGTTGCTAGGGCATGGATTGATCCAATACCCCCTAAGGTGTCTGAATTTTGGACTATTCTATGTCCAATTTATGATTGTAAAATCGCTATTGCTAAAATTTGGGGTCTGTAATCCGTTAAAAAAGTTGGGCAAATATGGTCCCATTGGCATTGGTTATAGCCGAATATAAGTTCATCTGCCTATCTTGGACTAATGTATTAACTAATTCTTAATTCTCTTGTATGTTATTTTATCTCACCTTTTATCTTGACTGGAGCTATTTTGTATGTGTAAGTGACTGTTTTGATTATTCTGATTCTTGGTAAAAAATCAAATAAAAATTATTTATAAAAAAAGAAATAAAAAGTCATGTCTCTAAATTGTTTGTGAAATCATGCAATTTCAGCACATTTCTCACTCTGAAACTGATTGTTTCTAAGATTGTTGGGCCTGGTTCACAAAAGTAACCTGAGACAAAATCCTAACTTTATGACTTTCGGTATTCACAAAGGGTATTTAGGAGTAAAAAAGTTAGGAATCCTAACTTTACTACTCTATGTTCCTGAGTTTCACAGGTCTACATTTTTCAAGACCTACCCCAAGGCTATTCATCAGGACCAATGGATGCTACTCCCTGATACCACTCCTGTCAACAGTAAGTTGAAAAGTCACTGCATGCTGTGAAAAGATACTAAAACATACAGCACCTATTGGTGTTTGGAATTCGAAAATGTGTAGAGATATATGAATAGAAAGAAATTACTGTTACATGGCTGTTGGCCATGTTACATATATAATGCTCTACATAATGGAAAAACACATCTCCATAGTGGAAAACATGATATATTTTTCTTTGGATCAATGTGAACACATCTAGCACTACCAAATATACGAAGTTTAAAGTGGCACAGATTTGGACATGCACACATATATACCAGAAGTCAAAAAATGAAAAAAAAGTCTGTGTGGGGGGAAACAGATGCCTCTAGTCACAATCTGTGAATTTGCAAATGAAACACAGGGTCATTATGATCATAGCTTAACTAACTATTTACTATGGATAAATTCTCTGTTCTAAGAAAAAGCCTCTGTTGTCAGAAAAACAGCTGTGCCATACTTCATCAAGGCTACTCCCTCACTTTGGAGAAAGCCCGCCTTTGGCTCCATTGGTGCCGGCGGTTCAGGTCAGTGTATTTGTTTGCTGTGTAGCCAGGAGCCCGTCAGTATTTGCGTGTCTATGAAATACCAGGATGATGACCGTCCAAGACGGCCCCCACAGATTGGATCCAATTCCTGGTTCCTGTGTCCATAGTGTTGAATGTACTATTGTAGTATGGTTTATGGGCCTCCTTTTGTGTGCATGTTAAGTTAGCATGGCTTATTAGAAGTTTAAACGCCATTTTGCCTTTGCTGCTTTTTTGCACACGACACTGATTAGCTGTTTTTGCAAAGCTGGCTTTCACGAAGGTCTATACATGAGAAAAGGTTTGTTTTTCAACATCTCTAGACAGAAATCATTCTGCCAGTCTGTACAGTGAGTGCTGAGCCGTCAAGGTTATCATAACATGTGAGCCTGTTTATCTGCGTGTCCGTGTAACACATTCTAGACACAACATTTTGGCAGCTGCAAGCCGAGCAAGATTCTGGCGCCTTTATCATAGCACACTTGCCATAATTTCACACACTTGGAAGATTCCAGGGATGCAGAGAGACTTGCTGATCCAGATGTAATTTACACTTACTGAGCGGACAGGTAATGGGGTCCCCCAAAATACGCTCAAGAGACCTTCTATAGCTTTTAATACATAGTTCCTATATAGGGAGGGTGTTTAAACTAGGCGCTGTATCACCTGTTTGAACTATCATTGTAATATGATTCCTCCTTTTGTATTTTATGGAGTTGTAACCATGCTGACCATATTATTCTTAATCATATGTCTGCTTATGTTGACTAAAATACTGCACATGAGATCACGTCGTTAAAATAAATATTTTAACCTTACAGTGTCTCTATTTTACTCCTGTTGTGGATTGGTATGAGAGTATATAACAAAAGAGGAGTGTTCTCACTTCCCACCATTCCTGAGATGGTCCTAAGTCGCATGTTCTAGGTTGTCTAATCCTTGGTTACTTTGCTATAGGACGAAGAGCTAATGTGACACTGATGCTAGCTGGTTGGGATTTTCTAGGTACTGAGGTGAGTTTCTGGTATACCACAGTACACTAATGTCCTAGGTCTCTGTGCACAGTTCTGTGTATGAACGGAAATCCTTGCAACATGGCGCCGCCAATGAGTGTGGTCTTATTGTGGGACACTTGAGTAGTGCTTATATCAGTCTACGACACCCTCACTATTGTTTCCAGTTGACAATAGTGACGGATAAAACCTACCTATAGTTACATAGGTTTCTTCAAGCTTGATAAATTTAAAACGGTTTTCTGTTTGAATTACTACCCAGTTGTGTGTTATAGTATTACATTGTACTACTCTATTACTGTTTCGTTATGGCTGCAGTTGATATCCCGGCACACAGTCGTGTGGCTGTGCGAAATCATTTTCAGGAATACCTCGTTTCTATGGAGCACCAGGCAGTGGTTTTTGTAGTCTCATCTGACGCGGCATACCCGTTTGAGTTGTACTACTCATGGGTTACGTTTCCCGCGGTAGATGCTGGTACTGGTGTTTTTCACTCTTATACCCCTGCTGATGCTCCTGCAGCGTATGCTCCATATCGGACAGTAGAAATTCCGATTTCTGCTTGGCAGCAGGCCGTTTGGTTTAATGGTGCCCTCCCACACGTTATAACAGCAGTCAGACAAGGGCCGTTGTCGATTCCAGGCGCTACTTGGCCTGTTTTAGCTGCTTACACCCCACATCCTCAGGTGTGTGTGTTAACAGCTCAGCAACTGCGACCCCTATATGCCTCTGAGGTTGCAGTTATTAGGGGTCTAGTTCATTACATTACCCGCAACCTCCCGAGTGGGGCCCGAGTGGTGCGACGCATCCAGTTGGCGGTGGTGGACTGAAGCTTAGTCCCGTCATGGTTAAAGCGGTCATGGGCAAGCATCCCCAGGATAAGGAAGAGATGCCTTTCTGGCTTGCTGAGAAATTTGACCAACTGGAAGGATTGTTCTCGAATACTAGTCCTGTTGAGAAACACAGGATCCTCACCGTGAGTTTGCTGAAAGACTTAGTGCCTGACGTAATTGAATGTACAACTTGGGGGGTGATTTTTGCGGCAGTCTATATTTGGTGCTTTGGCACCCTGTCAATGACTGTTCTGCCCTCTGTGATCAAGCGTGTTCAGGATGAACACGGTCCAGAGGCGGCTGTGGAGTTGGGGATGCGGCTCATGGGAGCGTTTGATATGGTACGCGATCTCGTCCTTGCAAATGTCAGGGGGATGCAGTAAGTATCCAAGTCTCTAATGCTTTACGCGATGTTCCCGACGCCGACAAAACCCGTCAGTTACCGAAAATTATTACGGAGGCTTATAAGACCGTTGGCCGTAATAGTTTAGGTGTTAAGCCTTTCGCTAAGAAAGAGAAACAACAGCAAACTCAACAAGCATCATCTGATAAGGATGACCGCCCGAAAGATCAGAAACAGAATTGGAGTAAGAACAAAAAACAGGGTATGCAGCAACAGAAACAGGGTTCCCGTCCGGCTTCACCTACACCTGCCCCTGTTGAGCGTAATTATGATTCGTGTGACCGCAGTATATTAAGTCGCCTGATAGGTTTCAGGTTCCTGAACAATGTTCTCCTCGCTCTTTGCAAGAAACATCGGTAACAGCCACCGGTGGAGGGGGCGGCGGCAGAGGTTAAGGTGCCCAACCGAGCCGTGAGCAGCCTCGTAAGGCTGATGGGAAAGGTAAGCAGGTCGAGACGCCACGTCAAAGACCCCAGTTTCAGAAGAAGAAAGTTGCTGCAGTAATAGCAAGACATGCCACAGATAGTGGGAACGTAGCTTCGGAATCTGTCATGGGCGCTGATGCTGCTGGACAGCGTGGCAGAAATTACCATCGTTCGAGAGGTGCTGGGTCTACTACTGAGTGTGACAGCGACTGACACCTTCGTTGTAGTGGAAACAGCTGACACTAGAGTGGCTCCCCCTGAAAGACTTTATGAAATTGTCCTTGTAATTGAAGGCGACATAGAACGTACCATAAAAGGTTTTTTTTGGGAAAATCTAACAACTACCTATGATATTTTGTTGGCGGAGGTTGATTGGCCCCCACCTTTTGTCTTAGCTGCTCCGCAAAGGGGAGGAGGTAATCCTCACCGCTTTCGCTCAAACCGTGCCGAAGGCGCAGGCTCTGCAGTTTGCAGAAGATTAGACTAAGGCGCTTGCGCCGGCGTTGTACCGTACTCATTGTGGATGGGACAAATTATCCCCTCGACATGAGATTCCATTGCGGTCGATGCCACAGCCTCAACCCCAATACTCGATATGACGAGAAGCGAAGGCCTCCGTTGCGAAAATCCTTGAACAATTGGCAAATCAAGGTGTAATTGAAATGTCTGTGTCCCCGATGAATAACCCACTTTTTACTGTGACCAAGCCAGATGGCTCATACAAATTGGTATTGGGTTATTGCCACTTAAACTCACATTTTCGTACTTGTGCGGTGCAGAATACTCACAGTTCTGCTCTTGTGGATAGTCTAGTGCGTAAGCAGTTCAAGACCACACTGGACATTTCCAACGTTTTTTTTTGCCCATAATTTGTCCCCCCTCAGTAGTCAGTGGACGTGTTTTACATGTGGTGGCAAATAGTTTCAGGTCCTTTGACTGGCTATGGGCTAAAAGAATAGTCCAGGCATTTTTGCCGTCCGAATTGTCTCTCTCCAGGAGAGACTCGACACAGATGCATGTTCATATGTGGATGATATTTATCTCATGAATGACAAATTATGGCTGCATCTGTGCCGTGTAGACCGCATAATTTGCCGTTTTGCGGACTTTGGCTATAAATTTAACTTTGCAAAATCACACATTGCAGAGTACACAGTGTTGTTCCTGTGCTACGAACTCAACAATGAAGGTAGAGGTTTGGCTCCTCACTTCTTGGAGATATGCCACTTTTGCAAGCTCACACGACACTTAAAAAGTTACAATCCTTACTGGGCTTTCTGAATATCGGACGTACATACATTCCAGAATATGCCTAGCGTATCAAGCCGCTTTATGCGTTGATACAAACTAATTTTTCCAAATCGTGCTGGCTGCGAGAACATTCAGCCATCTTGCAATCTTTGCATGTGGACCCAGTTGGCAGAACTTCGTGCTCTTATGCTTGCATTGGAGTACGTGGACCCCAGTGTGAGTACTCTTATTGTGAGTGACTCTTACTACTGTGTTCAGTCTTACAATGACAATCTACCCTTTTGGACTCAAAATGATTATCGTGACTCCAAGGGTCGCACAATAAAACATAGATCTGGGTTCGAGTGGCTGAGCTCCAAGAATGACCCACTCGTTTTTGTAATTCATACTCTGGGTCATCAGCATGTTGGAGTTCACGCTGTTGGCAACTGTCTCACAGACGAGGCTGCGAAGACAGCAGTAGCAACATTTGCAGTGGCAGCGGTTACACGTTCCAAAAGTAAGATTGATGATGACATATTGGCAGCTATTGCCGCAACTGAGAAGGGAGGTAATTATCCTAAGGGTTTTTCTTCGAAGTACTCTTATCATTTAAGTCCTGATAAAGTTCCTTATGTGAGAATTAACGACGTTGGTGACAGGTTTTTTCCCAACGCGGACCGCAGACATGCTTTGATTACAGCAGCCCACGCCGGGACGGCTTCTGCGCATGCCTGTGTGTCAGCTACTATCTCTTCTCCAGCAACGATATTGGTGGCGGGGTTTGTACAGACACGTGATTTTGTCCTTCAATGTGGCATTTGTCAGCAAATTAAACCTTCATCTGCTGCTTGCCTGCCCCAAACACAGTTGTGCATATCCAATAAACCACTTGAGTGTGTTTATTTGGATCACTGCGGTCCTTTCTCCTCTGATACTGCATATAAGTACATCTTAGAAGCAGTTAACTCTTGCACACACTTTGTCTGGGTGTGGCCTCAAAAGAGCACTGATGCTAGAACTGTCGTAAGGGATTTGCGTGTCTTTGTGGGAATTTTTGCGTGTGGTACCTTCCACTCGAACCCGGGTCCAGCGTTTGCCTCTGTGGCGTACAAGGATGCCATGGCTTCATTGGGGGTCCAGGTCAAATTTTCGTCTCCATACCTGCCTGAGGGTAATAGTGTTGTGGAGCGAATGAACCGTGACTTAAAGTAGTCCTTGACAGCGAAAGTATTAGGTGCTGGCAGCGACTGGCTATCCCATCTCAATAGCGTACATTGTGCACTTAATAATCTCCCTAGAAGCTCTCTGGGTGGGCAGACCCCATACAAAATGCTCTTTGGCATCAAGATGTTTGTTCCGGACCTTAATGGTCTAGACATGGCGGCGGGAACCGCATCCTTTGACGTAGATGAACATTGTAATGTTTTGCAGAACCTACAAAAGCCCAGAGACAGTCTTGCAGAGGAACACTTGCCCTCCCCATCTGAAGCTGCGTTGCAAATTCCGATAGTCGGCTGGCTACCCCAAGTTGGAGAACTGGTCCGAGAGAAGATTGACAACAACAAATAATTTGTTTTTTCCTATTGAGCTACAGTTGCCGTGCTTGGTGTGCAGGGTACAAGAACAGTCATTTTATCTCCTCTTCCTGGGCAAAAGTGAAACAGGTACATTTCAATTGACAATGTCAAACCACACAGGGTGGCCGATTCTCTATAGTATGACACCTGCAGTTTCGTGTCCAGCAATGGACACTCTGTTTTGGCCCCAGATCCAGCCATTGGGCCTGAGGTTGCCATTGAAAGGAGTCCACTTACGAATCCTTTATTGAATCGACCTGCTGGTGATCATCTTAATGACACTGAGTATACTTACTCCACCGACTTGTCAATGCCTGATTTGGAGACCCGTGTGGCTAATTAATCCCGTTTTTCATTTGACACTGGCTCTTCCACATCTAAGTCCCCTTCAAAAGTTTCGATTTTTGCTACCGGGTTTAAAAAACATTTTTTGATTCCTCCTTGAACTTACATTTGGCTGGTGCTGATTGAAATTTTTTTGTTCATGTCCATAGGATTTGTGGCATATTTTTCCGTTTTATCAATGGACACTATGTTGAAGAAAGAACTTCAATTTGAGTGATTGGTGGAACTTTGGCTCCCCATTCCTCTTCACACATCATGAAGAGGGACCATACATTTGTGAATATAACTGCTTGGCCTGTTTTAGATGGGATTGAATGGGATGCTGTAAAGTTCCAGATACATGGTCCCACAGAGGTTATTAATGTTCCCAATGTACTCATTGTCAAAGTGGAGAAGCGTGGCTCAGTGGTTAGAGGCGGCAGACCCGGAAGCTGAGATCGGCTGTGGACCAGGGTTCGATTCCCCGCCTCGGTGGGTCTCGGGCTCAAAAATTCCACGGACTCGACAATTCTCGATCCGGTGCGTACTCGACTCACGGGGTCACACTCTGCGACTCTGGGCAATAGCTTGCTTAATCTCCACTACGGCCCCTTGTGGCGGGATGCCTGGCTTTCACCTTGTGGATACCCTGCCGGGGTATCTCACAGGGGAATACCAAGACGGGTTCCCTAAGCAAGCGCTTAGATACCGTGTCGGTGATTTGCGCTATATAAATACATGTACACTCTGTGTTTCTGTGGGTAAACAAAATATTCGCTCTGATGATTGGGACGTTAAAGCTGTAGAGGCTTTATTTGCTGATTTGAAATATTATGCTGCTTTTCATGCTGAATATTTATATTTGGAATCTGCAAATTATGGGGATTTGTACTGTTACCAGCATTTTGGCAATCACTTTTTGCATAAATCTAATTCAATTAGAAATGTGGTTAATTACATGCAGTGGGAGCACTGTCCCACGCCAGTGGAAGGCAGCTCGAAATTTTTTTTACAAATGTTTTCCTATTTTACTGATTATGATCAATCAAACCCTAATGCATGTTATTTTAAATTGACTTAGAAGTCTTTTTCCAAGGTTAGACTTACCCACACAAAATTACTGTATTTGAAGTCCTTTATTGACCAGTTGGCAGTTGGGGGCTATGAACTGTGGAGAGATACTATTGATCTTAAATCTGTTTGGGGTTCTAAAAGTTGGCAGGTGCAAGGCGCTGAGACTTTGCATCGTGCATGTCTCATCCCAAACCATATGTTGTTTCTGAATGACACTTTTTCACAAACCACCTGCTTTGGATTGGCTACTTCTAAAAAATTGAATGTTCCTTCATTGCCTGATTTGGGTGAATTTCCCCATTGGAATAATTATACCAGTACTTCCCTGAGTGACCTACAAGCGCTGTTTATAAATTCCTCTTTTAATGTTTCCAGCATTAATCCCGAAGGCTGGTTGCTATGGCAAAAAACTGTAGAATCCTGCCAGCACCGTTTTCTGGGTCTGACCCCTGGCTACACAGAGGTTAGAGTTGATCCCCGTTTTCAGACTCGACATTCAGTCACCACCTATTCTTTAGACAAATTGTGTCAGAGTTGGCTCAGACATTCATTATTAGCATCTGTTAAGCTACATTTATCCAAACTCACTGAAACTGTCGACGTAAATGATTTTGTAAAAGGTCCTGCAGCAGGCAGATCAAAAAGATGGATATATGCTGCTTACAATGAGGTTTGGAAACTGTCACAAATCGAAGCTGCTTCTAGGCTTGGAGCTATTGATCAGGCCAATTTATAAAAAGTGCTTGCCGTTGTAGATAATAGCATTAACACCCTTTCTTCCCGAATTTACATTAGATAATATTGTGTCATCTGTGGTTGATATTGTGCAAGAAGATGTTGCCGTACTGTATCATGGGCAAAATCAATTGCGTTTTGTGATGCATTTTGCCTAGACTCTGCAAATGTTAAAAAATGGTCGACTTCTATGGGATTACATGAACACGAGTTTATTATTTCTGCCTTTCAATTTGACTGTTAAACAGCAATTTATGTCAATAAAGGATGCCACGTTTTCACTGTTGCATATTGAAAAGTTAGAACCTTTTCCCTTTTCGGTAGCAGAATCCAATTCGGCAGTTTGGCTCATCCATGGGTTGATACATCTACCCTTTTCCCTTTTCAAATTTGAGTCATGCATGAAACATTATGCCATAGGCAGATTTGATCCCCTGGGTGAAGCTTATCTTCATCAGGTCTGGAATCTCCCATTCACATATAGGTGTTTAAGAGATGGAAAGGACGTTTTTATAAATGGAGAAGATTGCACCACAACACCAGATCATTCATAAACATGTAGAAACCTTCAATTGCACGGCTCTTGAAATGTGCTTGCACCGAACTTAGCTTGTGTTCTGAAAGGCACTCCAGTTCCGGCCATTACGCCAACATTCACATTGCTTGCAAACGGTAGTTATTTATTATTGAATAACGAAGAGTGTTGTGGGATGCATGCTGGTATCGCTTATAACGTTATAGTTTCCCAGCGTGAACTTGCTGCAAGAATGTGCTGTTCCCTCCTTCACATGGGAGGCTCGATGTTTCCATCTGGCCCTCGATTTCAACCTTGAAAGCAGAGTTCAACAAGATGAGTCGAATAAGAGTTCTTTTGTCCCAGATGGAAGTGCCCCTTACCTCTGCATGTGAGACATTTGTCCTTCACGTTTCAAATACTCGTACTGAGGTAAATGCCTTATTAAACACAGACCTGCCCCTGCATTTCAGTGCTTTGATTCACACAATCATAAAAGCCTCGTCGACTACTGGTCTGGCACATTTTTTTAAAGTAGTATGCTCTGGCATTGTGACCTCATTTGAGACTATATTTGGTGTGATCACAGCATTTTTTCATTAAATAAATTTTTTCGAGTGTCTTTGGTGGTTTCCCCTTGCTCCTGGCGCCAGAATATTGCTGTTATTTTATTTACTACAAAATGGATGCACAGTTTGTGCCCTCGACGTTCTGTCCCGGCTGCTCCACCTTCGTAACCGGATGCTAGAATACTATGGATCGCTGCCTCTAGCGACTCCAAGTGTGGCGTGCAGCCTGTTTTCCAGTGCCTGGATTGTGGATTTGAATGGGCCCTGGATTTGTGTCTCAGCAACACGGTGTCTCCTGACCTGGATTTTAATCTACTAATGAGTTACTTAGTTGCTCATGAAATAGATTGTTCTAGTACCCGGATTATGGCCTGCGCAGCGGCACATGGGGTTCTAGGCAATTGGGACATTTGGACTGCGGACAATGACTTTCTGGTGCGCAGTTATCTTAAAGTAAGCCCGAGTTGTCCTCTGATGGTACTAGAGGCTCCGGTAATTGAGGAACATGTATGTTCTTTCACTTTACTTATTTGGATGGCTGAAATGTTCATGGATGATAACAACGACTTCCTATTGGAGGCAGTTGCGACATATGGTGCTTATACGTTGTTGGACTGAAGTACGGATTTTTTTTTCTGCTTCATAGACACAATCAGAACTCGTGAATATTTTTCTTTTTAATGTCTAATTTTTCCTTACATGTTTGAGGTCTTTTTTTCGCACCATGGCTACCTGTGATTGTTTTCACTGACTTGGTTATTTGCATTCGTAGTTCCATTCCCTATTCTCAAGTTTGGCAAGATTTCTGAACTTGGTTCTGTCTCATTCGAACTTGAAATCTGCGTTCTATGAAGTTTGCCCAGATTACTGTGTGTTCCCCGAACAAGGGAGGGTGTAGTATGGTTTATGGGCCTCCTTTTGTGTGCATGTTAAGTTAGCATGGCTTATTGGAAGTTTAAACGCCATTTTGCCTTTTGCTGCTTTTTGCACACAACACTGCTTAGCTGTTTTTGCAAAGCTGGCTTTCACGAAGGTGTATACATCAGAAAAGGTTTGTTTTTCAACATCTCTAGACATACATCGTTCCCCCAGTCTGCACAGTGAGTACTGAGCAGAGAAGGTTATCTAACTTGTGAGCCTGATATCGGCGTGTCCGTGTAACACATTCTAGACACAACATTTTGGCTGCTGCAAGCCGAGCAAGATTCTGGCGCCTTTATCATAGCACACTTGCCATAATTTCACACACGATTTCACACACACAAGATTCCAGGGATGCAGAGAGACTTGCCAATCCAGATGTAGTTTACACTTACTGAGCGGACAGGTAACGGGGTCCCCCAAAACAAGCTCAAGAGACCTTCTATAGCTTATAATACATAGTTTCTACATAGGGAGGGTGTTTAGACTAGGCGCTGTATCACCTGTTTGCACTATCATTGTAATATGATTCCTCCTTTTGTATTTCATGGAGTTGTAACCATGCTGACCATATTCTTCTTAATCATATGTCTGCTTATGTTGACTAAAATAATGCACATGAGATCACGTCATTAAAATAAATATTTTAACCTTACCGTGTCTCTATTTTACTCCTGTTGTGGATTGGTATGGTTAATTATCAGCTGTTGTACATGCTTCACTGTATCAAATATTTATAACTATTATATTAGATTTTTAATGATGAATTGCAAAACTAATAATTTTGAATGTGTTACTGTTTAATGGGAATTTTTATCATCTTGCTATTTGCGTAGATCCTTGTTTTTTTGATGATGTTTGTATCTTTTATGGCTAAGTCAGCCGAAATAAAGAGAATAAAGAAAGAAAGGATTGGTATGAGAGTATAACAAAAGAGTGTTCTCACTTCCCACCATTCCTGAGATGGTCCTAAGTTGCATGCTCTAGGTTGTCTAATCATTGGTTACTTTGCTATAGGATGAAGAGCTAATGTGACACTGATGCTAGCTGGTTGGGGTTTTCTAGTTACTGAGGTGAGGTTCTGGTACACCACTAATGTCCTAGGTCTCTGTGCACAGTTCTGTGTATGAGCAGAAATGCTTGCAACACTATGGGGCACGAAAATAACAGGGGTTGCCTGTTAACTTTGAAAATGAATACAAAAATAATACCACTTTAAAAAAATGTGTATGAATTCCATCCAGGATGTGAAAAGGGTGTATGCTTAAGAATAAAAATTAAGTGGATAGTTTATTGAAAATAGTTAGATGATTAGAGGATGGAAGTCTAGGATTGCTGATATAACCCTAAGTAGTTGAAAAAGATCACGAGGGATAGTTCTACATATAATGATTAACCACATTTCATGTGGATGAAATATCAATGTATGAAAATTCATACTTGACCACTAGGTTATCTTGTGAATTGGCCACAAGGTATATTTTTATCCACACCTTCAATGATTGTTTTGAAGTCGAACACCCATTGTTGTTCCTTTTTAAACAGTTATTATTCCTGATTCATTTGTTCTAGGATAACCCAGCGGTAATCACTTGAAGTGTGTTTGTGTTCCGTGTGGTAAGCTGACATTTTATGTAGTTGCGTGTCCACATCTGAGATTGCTGAGGTGTTTGCCAATTCTGATTTTTACTTTTTGGGTAATCATCCCTATGTAATGTAGATTGCATGGGCAGGTTATCATATAGATTACAGGTTATGAGTTGTAATTGGTGAATTGTCTCAAATCTAAGGGTGGGTGGAGCTCATATAGTGACACCACTCAGAATTCCGCAGAGGTGCAATTAAACTCTGTGGAATTCCTCATAGTTCAGCGAGCTGGCGGAGTGCATTCCTGGACGATACCTCTGGTAGCCAGGCCATGTGAGAATGCGGAAGAGCCCGTTTCATGTCAAGCCAGGGCACCTCAGAATGATTGGGGGAAATCGGCCACACATAAAGTTCGCGTCTGAAAGACCTAGGTGTGTACAGAGAAAAACAAAACAAAGTGGTTGTGATGTATTAATTCCTTCAAATGTGTTGTTCTTCCAGTGACATGCCATTCTTGTCTCTGAACTACCTACCTGGATTGCGAGTAACTGCTGTTTTGCTACTTGCCTTTCTCACACCCCTCCTAATCTGGGGTTGCATACCGATATTTCCTCACAGGGTGTACCACCACAGAGTCAGTGCAAAACCGGTGCAGAGCATGCAGTTCTCGAAAACATTCTCTCAAATCAAAATGCCTTCCTGGAAAGGCGTGTGTGCACGGCGGAGTGGTGCATGGTTGGAGCCGAATGTGGAGGGGGCAGAAAAGGAAGGCTTGTGAAAAAGTTAACTCAGCGTATTATTCAAACTATTCTATCCACTTCAAAAGGGACAAGGAGCTGAGCGTGCTCCAGCTCACCCAGCAGCAGTGCCATATCCCTTTCCATCCCCAGGCACCATGGTCTCACCTGTGACTGCCTTCACACCCATGTCCTCCAGGTGCCCCGATAATCCTCCTGCCCCACCTTGAGGCATGTCCAGGTAAATGCTGCAGTGCTACAAAGGGTCCATCGGGGTTCCTATCGCCCCTGTGACTGACAGGAGGCAAGACATTCCGGAAGTTGCCATGGGAACACCAGAACAACGTCATGCGTGGACGGATGCGGAAGACAGGACACTAGGATGCGTGAGCGCAGGGGTACTCATCGAGTCAGCGGCCATGTTATGTGTGAGAAATGAATGGGTTTCATATGCACATGCACACAATGGACCAAGCATCGGCTGTGAAAGACAGGTTTGTACTGCATAGCCAACAGCTGCAAAATCTTCCAGCACACAGATAGCATGTACAGGATTGCACAATGTGGTGGCTGCAGCAGGTATACTCCACTACATATCAAAGAAAATGAGGTCCGCTGCACACCAAAATGTATTCGTTTCGTGGTAATATCTGATCATGAGATTTCAAAAATTTAGGGTGCTCAAGGTGATCACCTTCTGTCCGGATAGGTGCTGTGGCAAATGCAACAAGAAAACCCTTACAGATGTAAGATGAGACTCTTGAGCACTCCTCTAAGCAGATTATTTTGCAGACTGTTATACACAGGTGGTTGGTACACACAAAGTTTTATTCACTTTGTAATCAAGGAGTATGCAAATGAAATGAATATCTTCATGAAACAATCCGAAGGTTCTAAGTACTCCATAAAGTTAATTCAACTCAACATGTTGTGTCCATGTCGGTACAATATTATATTAGCCTCGATGCCTTTCAAGCACAAGGCTCTTCTTCAGGGGGTCCATTAATCTACGAGGAAAATTGACAAAAAACGAGGTTTTAACGTAATACAGGGTCCGAGGTACAGGTTAGTAACGTGTGCTTACACACCCGGAGTGGTGATGTTAAGTGGGGAAATCATAAAGAATGTAAATAGTGTGGCTATCCCACGAGAAACCATAAGGGGTGAACCATGTTAACAGAAATAGCAGAGGAAATACACTGTGATGTGGAGAAACAAGTTTGTTACAGCTGAAGGAAAATACACGTTTAGATCGCCGGTCCGCTCTGTAAACGCCGATGGTATAAACTGGTGCTCAACAGTATGAGGAACGTGGAGAGGACCTTTACCTTCGAGACTACCACTGTGAAAAGAAAAAAGAAAAAGCTTACCGCTATGTGTAGAATGTCATGCATATGGATTTTCTTGTTGCAAACTCCACTACATGACATAGGCAGAGTTTTTGCCAAACTCCGCCTCCAGGCGGAATAACAAAATCTCTGTGAACTCTGCCGGCGGAGCGGAGTTTACCGACCACCATTACTCAAGTCCTGAGTGGTGTTGTAATTAAATGTGATCCTTTTGGATAGTAGTGTGAGATGGCAGACACTGCAGCCCCCACATGGGTGATGTTCTTTTATTGGGGTGATCCAAACTTGGTTCTCTCTTTTGTTGTCAATTGTTCATGGTCGTGTGTGGACTAGCATGTCCCAGAGACTATCACTGAGGTCTGAGAAAGAACTTGCTACTGAAACAGGTGACATTCAACTAACCCCCGTCCATGTCAACTTCAAATCGACCAATGGGTTCTAAGCTCTTTATCAACATGCCCCAATTACCCCATATATTAAAGTCCCAAGCGATTTGAGAGCATGCTCGAGCAAACCCACAGGAGGCACCACCATTGACGATTCAGTTGATGTAATTGAGGGAAAAGATTTGTGATTTAACAACCTGTGTCACCTTTTTCATGCAGACTTTGATTAAAAAAGAAGACAAACTGACTTTAATGCTGGGTTATCTAGAGGAAGGTAAGGGGCTCGCTCCACCTAGAAGTATGGACATTTTTGATTCTGTTTCACATGTGGCATCCCTTCCATCAGCCACCCTAAATACCTTAGCTAGATGCCCATCCAGTTTACTTCCTCTAACGCATTCAGGGTTTCATACTTCAATTATGGTTCTAGACCAATTGTTCATCATGTGCAAGGAAGCCATGGGTGGGAGGGCAATGGCCTGCAGCAAGGGAAGGGAGTGATGAGTTTAACTACATCACACTCATTACCAGGTGATGCAATAAACCCTTATGGGAAGGCATATAGCACTATATTCTCAATGAGCTAAAGAACGCTCTTTTGATACCATCTGCTGGATGACAACAGTGTTAGTGCCCATCCGGGGGAGGAACTCTTCTTAACAAATGTTCCCAAATTAAACTCTTGGGCATTTGAAAGCAATGAAGCGTTTGTCAATAAGACAATTTACTGGCTACGCAAAGTGTGTAACTGTCGGTCTATAATCAGGAAGGATATTGCACAAGTTGACATTTTTGCACTAAGATGTGAGGCATTGATTATATTGTTATAAGGTTTATTGATAGCAGAATAAATGATAGGTCTTATTGCTCTGGAGCATAGAGTTCCCCTAAATATTGTCTCAAATATATGCATTAAAATAAAACCACCAACAACACTTCTCCTTTATTATAGTCGAAGTCTGTCCTTGACCCAAAGAACAGCACATGAAACAAGGTTGGTTAACCCAGGTTCCCTGGCTACATCTGATGTAGATTGACTTCTTTTGGGCGTCCCCCAACTGAGAGCTAAGCCTTATGCTGTATTATCTACTACAGTGGAAAAGCCTGGCTTAGCAATCAGTAGGTTTTCTGTAATGGAGAGTGGGAGGTCGACCACGCCCGATATTGCCCAAGAGTTATCAACTACAGAATCCGGATCTGTTTCTTTGGTCCAACACATATCCATGATGCTAGCCACACCTGAAGTGAGTCAAATTCCTGTAGTCAAACTTGTGGCATTGAATGTCACAGGGCTACAGGCTAAACAAAATGATTTGGAATGGGGGGACATTTGTGGATAGCCAACAAATCATTTTGTTACAGGAAACATGGGCCACTGAGCCAATTTATAGGCCTGGTTATCTCAACTACTTTGCAAATGCCATCCCAGCCATTTCGGGGAGAGCTTCAAGATGCTAAATATTCTGGCCAAAACATTCCATTAACTTCAAGGTGGAATCTTTAGACTCAGGATCAAGGTAATCACTTGATATGCCATAGTTCTGTTGTACTGAAACGTCTAGTTGTGATTAACATCTATATACGCTAAGTCCAGGACAGTGCATAATCATCATCATTTCATCTTTATTTCGACAATGTTGTCATAAAAGAGATCACATAGGTTAAACAGTAAAAAATTGATGGAATGCATTTGAGTACACAGTAAAAGATTAAAATGAGCGCATGGCCTAGCAACTTATCATTACATCAGGTAGAACACATAGAGCATAGATAAGTGGATGACCAAATAGTCCACCTTGCCCAACTAGAGTTTGAGGTCAAGCTCCAAAACATTTATACAGATATATCTGCTGCAACCTAATTCAGACAATATTCACATACGTCCTTCTTGTGTTCCACATAGCTGCTAGAAATTTAGTTACAGCAAAAACAATTACCGGTGAAAGATCCGTGTTAAATATTCTGTAAGCTTGTGAACAGTGCACGATCCCCAGATTTTTACATAGGGGAATAATCCACCTCCTTCTAGATTTTTGGTAGGCGTGGCAAAATAACACAACATGCAATTCATTTTCCAGCTCCGAGGTACAACCGGGACAATTTTTAGGGGAAGTTGGACACCACTTACTCGTGAAGGCTCTAATAGGTAAAGAGCTGTGTCTCCATTGGAGGTACAATTTTCTGAGAACAGCAGGACTAACATCGTCTAAGACAGGCTCAAATTGATAAAAATCTTTGGTCATTAAAAACGTGCACGACAAGGTACCATTTTGGGCATTCGATATAAGAGCAGTTAATTTACTTTCATGGTATAAATTGTTCAGATGCTTGCGTGAGATTTTAATGCAAGCGTGCTCCGGATCAGACCACATTGATGAGAGACGTATTCTCTCAAATTCCTCTCTTACATACTTCAACCAGGGAAGTTTCCCCGCATTCGGGAGCCTTAGGACATCCGAAAGCTCTTGCCTATAGTTCTTAAGCTGTGGGGTGACCCAAAGTCTCCGCCAGAAAGTTAGAGGTTTGAGGCCCAATTCCTCATCTAAAGGTCTGAGGCCCAGATCAAGCCTTAGCGGCAATAATGGTGTACTAGGGGGCAGCGTTAACAGCTGTCTTAAAAAAAAATTCTCCATGATGGCAATCGCGGAACCGCACTTGTGACCCCACAGTTCGCCACCATAGATTACTGCCACCCGTGCCTGCAGTTTTTATATTTCCAGGGGTGGGCCAATTGGTTTACCAGAAGATTTATTTAAGAGCTTAAGGATACCCCCCGCTATTTGAGAGAACTTCAGTTGGGATTTTATTTGTTGTTGCACCCAAATCATGCTTTCGTTTATGGTAATCCCCAGGTACACAAAGGTCTGAACCCTTTCTAGCCAGTCTCCGCCTATCACCGGGTTTGGGCGTGTTGTTACCAGGGGGTTAATAATCATGAATTTCGTTTTCAGAGTGTTTATTTCAAGCCCCCGGTCCCGGCAAAAAGACACAAAGCCATCCAGAACTCGCTGGATGCCCATAGGAGTCTTTGAAAGCAATAAGGTATTATCTGCGAACATGATCGCAGAGATCCGACACCCGGCAAGTTTTGGGGCATCACTGTTGGGTACCACGTTCAGGTGTGTGATTACCCCGTTGAATTAAAGGCAAAACAGGGTGGGCGCCAAAACGCACCCCTGCCTTACCCCTCTGCCAACGGGGAATCTAGCTGACAAAGAGCCATTTTTGCCACACCTGACCTGTGCGAAATTTTCATTGTGAAGTCGAATTATCCTGTTCAGAAGAGGGGAAGGAATGCCCAATCCAAAAGCACAGTCCACAGTTTCCGGCGCGGTACTAGATCGAAGGCCGCACGAAGGTCCACGAAAATAGTATAAAGTGAACCGACCTCGATCTTAATGGTTTTCCAAAAAAGCAGGGTCAATCAAAAAATCTGGTCCGTAGTGGATACATTCTTTCTAAACCCTGCTTGATAAGGGCTTAAAATGGAGAACTCCTCCGTCCATTCTAAAAGGCGATCTAAAATCAGCCTTGCCAAGAGCTTTTGGGGCACATCAATGAGGCTGATCGGCCTGTAGTTGACTGGGAGCAGAGGTGAGCCCTTCTTGAAGATAGGGACTATCTCATCTCCCAGCCAGGTACTAGGGACCGCCATACCCCCTAAAATTGCATTGAAGATAGCCGTTAAGTCAGGCGCCCAGACCATAGGTTCATGCTTTAAGAGGTCGCCAGGAAATTTATCCAGCCCTGGGGCTTTGCCGGATGGATGTTTGAGGATAGCAGCACAGACCTCTCCCTCGGTAAACTCAAGCTCAAACATTTCGGTAGAAGAGCTAGGAACTAATCCTCCTTGATCCAAATCATTGGTAGGGTTATCCCCCTGGTACAAAGTGTGAAAATGTTCTTCCCACGCCATTTCGGGGAGAGCTTCAGGATGCATGATATTCTGGCCAAAACATTCCATTAACTTCAAGGTGGAATCTTTAGACTCAGGATCAAGAACATCTTAGGTAATCACTTGATATGCCATAGTTCTGTGGTACTGAAACGTCTAGTTGTGATTAACATCTATATACGCTAAGTCCAGGACAGTGTATAATCCTCAAACATACATGCACTCCAGCATTAGTATAGGGCAGTATACACCATTCCTGGACTTTAATAATAGCAGGGGACTGTAATACCAACTTTGAACCCCTTGATCCTCTAACAGCCTTAACAGCTGACGAGGGCAGTGAGTGGTACATCCCTGAACTCACAAGTAATCCAGCACTGAAATGGCCAAATGTCACAAGTCAAATTTTCCACCTTTGTTTAGACCTTGGCCGGAGAGCTGCTAATGGGTGCACTAAATCTGATAATCGCCCTAGTTATACCTTCAAAAGAGGCATGTGCACCAATCACGTAGATTATATCATGCTTAATTATAGACTATGGTGCTATATGATAGACATGGTAGCTGTTACATGTGTAGATAGTGATCATAATGTACTTGCTGCTGTCTTTAAATTAGATCTGTTTTGCAATTCCCTTGAGCAAGTTAACGACACGTCTCGCTCTTACAAACAATCGCAGGAATATAAAGTGGGCCAACATTAGAATGGATACTAGGGTAATTGCAAAGATTCATCAATCACCTGTAGAACACTGTGGGACTTACAATACCATTGACTGGGAAGCGGCTATGTTTAACAGTAAGCACAGGGAGTTTTTTAGTACCCTTAAATATTCCTTCATGAAACAGAGTGAAAAAGGACATGTTGCCTCCATGAGTTGCCCTTGGTTTACCATGAAGTGTAGTGAGGCAAAAGGGGAATTAATATAGACCTGTAAAGAAGATTAAAAAATAGATGTATTGAGAGCTATTAAGGTCTATAAGGTCATAGTTATCACCGCTAAGGGTCACTTGAAAGAGGGGCAGTGGAGCAAAATTCTCAAAGTTTAGGGGAAGCGTGATTACGGAACATTTTGGAAATTAGTGGCATCAAATAGCAATGGTAGCTCAACCTCTCCTGACGTGTACATTCCAGTGGACCTATGGGTTGATAATTTCAAAGCCCTATATATCTTGAGTGTGACTGTGAGCAAAGGAAACTTCTCTCAGGGGGCGGACATGAGCGACGTCATAGTGACAGTGAAATGTGTCCCTTTTACATCTAGCACCCATCTTATGGATTTTTCAATTGAGAAAACTAAGGTTGTATGAGAAAGGAGAGCGCTCCCAGCCCAGACACTATCCCAGTTGATTTAGTCCATTCTGAGCCTGAAATCTGAGTACCCTACCTGAAAAAGTTAAGCCATGCTGTTCTGCATGGGCAGGAACTCCCAGAATCATGGTGTGATGCCATCATCGTTCCAATCCATAAAAAGGGCCTAAAAGACACGCCTGCAAACAATAGGCCAATTAGCCTTATCGATAACATCCAGAAAATGTTCTGTAGGCCGGTCCTATTCCGTTTGCAGGAGTGGATGGAAGAACATCAGGTTTTGTCACACTTAAATGTGGGCTTTAGCATGAATATAGGTACTATAGAACACATTTTTTGTTTTATTACTATCTGTTGTAAGTGCACTACCATCAACAAGGACCACCTGTATGTGCTTTTATGGACATGCAGGCAGTATTTGATCTAGTACTGTGGCACACTCCCTGTGTTGTATTGGCCCAAATGAGGATTCCATATGACTTACTAAATCTCCTCGTTAGACTCAAATATATTTGCAGAGGTTAGGTGGAGCACGCAGAGCGACCTTTCCCCTTGGATCGCTGTTAACCATGGGGTGAGACAGGGGTGTGTCCTGGCCCCCAAGTTACTTTCCTGGTGTCATGGGGATGTGCCTTGCATTTACACTGTGTTAAGTTAGCATGAGCTTATTAGAAGTTTAAACACCATTTTTCCTTTCTGCTGCCTTTGCATATGGCACACATTATTACAAATGTTTAGAGTCTAGCAGACTGTTTTGCTTCACACAAGAATAATATGTTTTCCTATAGTAGCAGCTTTGCTTGGTAAGCTTTGTCTGAACACTGAGTGCCGGGGCCTTCAAGGTTATTTCAACACAGTGGTTGTTGTCCGGTCTGATCAGCGCACGTTCTAGACATAACATATGTGCAGCTGTGGCCACCTCTGATTTTGGCGCGTTTAATAATGCACTGTGCAGGCATGCAAACACACACTTTGGAGAACATTTGCATGCAGAGAGCTGGTGTAGAACATTATGTGATCCATGTCTACTAGGACCAGAGGTATGGGGCCGCCCTTGTAAACCCAAGAGACCTTCTGTAGATATAAAATTACCTAATAGCAAGGGAGCATGAAATCTAGGTGTAATCTAGCCTATTTCCATTTAGCATTTTAACATGCTTTCTCCTTTTGTATTTTATGGAATAGTAACTATGCTGATAATCTTGTTGCTTATAATATGTCTGCTTGTATTAGCTAAGATACTGCGCCTGAGAACACGGCATTAGAAATAAATATTTCAAACTTGCACGTGTCTTCATTTACTCCCCGTTTTGGACTGATATGAGAGTATAACGAAAGAGTGTTCATGTGTTCCACTTTGCCTGAGGTATTCTAAGTTCCAATGTTCTGGGTGGTCTATTCATTGGGGGTATGGAAGAACCAATGAGACACCGATTGCTAGTCTGGTAGGGGATTTTGGCTACTAAGGTGAGTTTTGGTACACCCTCATTCACTGAAGTTCCAAGTTTCTATGCACAGTTCTGTGTATGAGCAGAATCCCTGCTACACTGGTTCATGAATGGTGTGGTGGAAGCCCTGGAAAAGTGTCCGCATGATGCCCCCAAGGTAGCTGGTGAACATATCCCTATTCATCTATTTGCAGATCAGACCTTGCTGCTCTCATGCACCCCTATGGTTGTGCAGTAATTGCTAAATTGCTTTGTGGGGTTCAGCAGAGACCAGGGGCTCGAGATCAATGCAGGCAAACCCTAGTTCATGGCCATAAACCCTCATCGCAGTTTTAGAAACAAGATGACTTTGGAGGGTTGTAGCATTGACGAGGTCAGGTGCTTTGACTATCTGCAAGTTAGGCTCACTGACATGCTTTCTTGGGATCTTCAGTGGGCAAAAGGCAATTCTATATGAACACATAGAGCAGCAGCTATTGTTAGGAGATATAAGGTATCGACTAGCAGGGCTGTGTCACCCACCCTGAAAGTATACAGATCAATGGCCTTGGGAGGTGCACTGTATGGGGCAGAAATTCGGGATTCAGGATACACCTCACAATTAAAAACAAGAGAAAACAATTGTGTAAGGTCATTTTTGAGTATCCCTAACAGCACCCCACTCACAACTTTAAGATGGGATTTAAGCCTAAAAAGGGTTGATCAAATTGCGTGTTTAAAAATCCTAACTTACTAGGGTAGAATTTGGACAACCCAGGGGTTGGCCCCTTTTAAAGCTGCATTACAGTAGTTACTGCCATTAGATAAGCATTGTACCATGCCATGGATTAAAGCTGTGAAAAATCTATGTAGTGAGCTAAAGGCTGGGGTTGTTTGGGAAGATCCCTGTATGCTAAGGGCGAACCTGGCCAACTGGTTCAAAGGCATTCACTGGGTTCACGTTTTACAACATACGTGGTGTGCAGCTAAGCCTGATGGCCTGATGGATGGATACATTTTTAAGTCACAAATGCTCCCTACATTTCGAATTGTTTCTCAACAGAATCCCCCCCCCCCGCAGCAAAATCACTGTATATTCGCTTCCGAGTTCGCATGTTGCCACTCATGGGTTTCACCTCAAGATGGTGTAGAGAGAAGGAACAGAAATGTGATTGTCCATGTTATATGTCCTGTTATATGTATTTATGTGCTTTTGTGGTCTTAATTGTCCAGAATAAAGAATTTGATGATGATGATGATGATGACAAAGATATTCCTTAATGTGTGCATTAACGGAAAGTGATAATAGACAATATAAGACCAGATTCTTCAATTATGGTGGGTTGGGCAAGTGCTGGATGGAAAAGTCAGCCACGGTAAATCTTTTGAAAAGCAGGTCAACTTCTCACTGCTATCTCCACTCTACCACAGGATGTTTCTCTGTCACTATCTTATTCTGCTGCAGCTATTATTTTTTTTTTGTTTGAATATGTTTATTGCATTTTGTCATTGTACAACATTACACATATGCAGTCATATCGAATAAAAGGCACTGTTACATAAGGTATTGAGTCCCAGGCTTTGTGGATCATCTCACCCTCGTGGAGGTATGGTAGTAAGGAGCAAACTAAACGGGTGCACAGTGAAACAGCATGACAAATTTGTATAGCACCAGCTTTTGTGTGATACATCGATGTTCAGTAGTGGCAGTGCCCAAGGTTGGTGCAAAGAACTTCTGTATTGTGATTGCATATCCTAGTCTTATTCCATACAGCGCTCAAGGTATACCATGACCGGAGGAACAGATCAGTTGTTCACATTGGCAATATATTACACCTTCAAAATTGCATTTAGAAAACACTCAACTATAAAGAACAATTCCAGATATATAGAAAACCATAAACCAGGTGGTGTCTAACAGTGATCATGTGTGTATGTGTGGAGCTGGTGGTGCGGAGAGGAGTGCAATCCGAATGTGACGTGTCGTCGGCAACGTAGTAATCGTAGGAGTCTTCTCTTGTGCAGTAGGGCGTAAGGGAAATTCCGTGGAGCGGGGGGGGGCACGGAGGAAGGGAGAAAGGGAGGGGGGGAGGCTGGGAACGAGAATAATGCTAGGAGTGTCACTGGAGAGTATGGGGCAAACGCTCACGTAATACCATTCTGTAGACACACCTGGTGGTAGACCATCAGGGTACCATCCCACTCCAGCGCATTTGGATACAACCGGAGCCCTGCCGTCTCCTCCCGGTGCAGTGCTACACTCTCAGTTCTCGCCCAAGTATCCAGCGAGTGACGCCACTGCACCGTTTGGGGGGGCAGACTATGTTTCCATCGCCTAGTAATGAGACGTTACGCCGTAATCAGTCCTAGATCCCAGAATCTCGCTTGTACTTTCGTCTGCTTCGTCCTTTTAAATAACCCCAACAGACAAGCTTCCCAAGTGTTTGGTAAGGTGCCCCCTGTCGCTTTCGCTAAGGCATTCGACACTGCAGTCCAATAAAGCTGCAGCAAAGTGCAGGACCAGAGGACATGCAGAAACTGTGCGTCCACAAGTCCACATTTAGGGCACGCTGTCGTAGTGAGTCCAAAGTACCGATTAATTTTGTCCGGGGACAGATACGCTCTGTGGATCACATAATACTGGATGATCTTAAAGCGTGCATTGCGCGGTACATGCAGAGTTCCAGCTAGCACCCTTGCCCACTCTTTGTCAGTCCAGTCCCGTCCTCTATCAGTCGTCCATTTGTCTCGCAGGCGCTGAGGGGAGAATTGTGTGTGTGTGTGCAACGCTTGAGCAATCCAATGTGTGAGATGAGAGCCGTGTTCCATCACATGTAAGTATTGAATAAGCAGGTGCGTTGGTGGTTCCTCCGCTAGTGGTCCCCAGGCTCTCGTCAGTGTATGCATCAGTTTCGCATGCGTCAGGAATTGTCCTGCCGGTTACCCTGTGTTGTCTGCTAGCGTCCCGAAAGGGAGCAGTGCACCGTCTACAAATAGGTCGCCCAAGCTTTCCAAGTCAGCCGCTCTCCAGCTTTCCAGTAGTGGCGCCGTGAGTATCCCGGATCCCCAGGGCGTGCCCAGCAGCGGCAGGATGGGTGCGTATGGCTTTACCGCTGCAGTGAGTTTCAGGCTTCTCAAGAAGCACTTTCTCGCTACCTCAAGGTGGAGTTGGTTCTGAACATGTGACCTAGTCAAGGGGTGAAACAATGCATGCACCTGTGGGACCGACATGATCGTCTCTGTCGTGGCCGTGTCACTCAAATTACGCCCACTCAGCCAGTAAGCCACCCATTGCAACTCTGCAGCCAGGTAATACAGCTCGTGGTTTGGGACCGACAGCCCACCACTTTCGGTCGCAGCATAAAGGGTTTTCAACGCCACTCTGGGACAGCCTTTGTTCCAAATCAGTCGCCTATGCATAGTTTCTAGCTCACGAAAGGTGCGAACCGGTACATATACTGGCAGGTTTACATAATAATACAGTAGCCTAGGCAAAGCGATCGCCTTTGCCAAAGCTATACGGCTGGGCACACTCAGCGGGAGAGTGTTCCAGAAGGAAACTTGCGCTGTAAGCGAAGAAATCGCTCTCGTGAGGTTGCTTTCCAGGAGGTCCGTGGGGTCGCGGTACACATGGATTCCCAGATAACGGAACACTGTGGGGTACCAAAGGAGCCGCTCACCCATTACCGTGACATCGCACTCAGGAATGTCCGCTGCAAAAGAGTACACCCCCGACTTTGCCCAATTGACGCGCAACCCCAACATTTCGCCAAAGTTGCGTAATATGTCTGTGGGTGCACGGGGGAAGCAGGTCAGGTCCCTGACATAAAGTAACAAGTCATCGGTATATAGCGACACCGAATGCATCCCATCCATCAACGGGATCCCCCAATTCTCGCCGGAGGCACGTAGTTGTGCCGCCAGTGGCTCCATCATGAGCGCAAAAATCAGGGGGGAGAGAGGACATCCCTGTCTCGTGCCCCTGCGGACACGAATCGGATCTGAGAAAAGCCTGTTCGTTCGAACCCGCACTACGGGATCAGAGTAGAGGAGTTCCACCATGCGGAGGTAGGCCGCACCCAGCCGAAATTTCTCCAGCACCAGCGCTAGGTAGGGCCACTCCACTGAATCGAACGCCTTTTCAAGATCGAGGACCACACACCCTGAGTGGGGCCACCGGGTCACTGCCAGACTCTGTACCCGAAATAGCCGTCTAATGTTGTAAGACGGGCTGCGGGTAGGGACAAATCCGTTTTGGTCTGCGTGCACTAGTGCAGGGACCAAAGGCGCCAATCTCTGGGCCAGCGCAGATGCTAGGATCTTATAGTCTATGTTGAGGAGGGCAAGTGGCGTATAGGACCCCATATTTAGTGCATCCTTGCCAGGTTTCAAGAGGGAGATCACATTGGCCTCATTCAGGGACGAAGGAAGTACTGCATCCCGTATCGCCGCCGCGTACACCAGTAGCAATTCAGGAATGAGAATGGTGGAGTACGCCTTATAAAACTCCGCCGGCAGTCCATCGGGCCCGGGGGACTTGCCGTCCGAAAGAGAGTATATTACAGCTCGGAGTGAACGGCGCACCCAGTTCCTCACACTGTGCATTAGTGATCGTCGGCAATGGGAGGCCCGATAAGTACTCAGCAATCTCTATTGCAGTAGCTCTCAAGCGGGAACAGTACAAGGCCCTGTAGTGGCTCGAAAATGCCTCATGGATAGCCCTCTGGGTGTAGACCACATCGCCCTGCGCAGTGCGGATCGACATTACTGGCAGCGTTTGGGTGTCTCTCCTGATCAGCCAAGTCAAAAGCTTTCCAGCTATATCTCCAGCATGATGCATGCGCGCCGAGTGTGCTGCATAGTTCAAGTTCTTCAATCTGTCAAGAAGCTGCGCGTGTTTACCTCGAGCATCAAGTAAGTTCGAGCCGTCTCCCTCCACTGCCTCCCATTCGCCCGACAATAGTTCAGTCTCTAATTTTGTCAGTTCCCTGTCCACCTGGCGTCTTAATCCCGCTTGTGCTCCCAGACAATGACCCCTCACGACCACTTTGAATGCATCCCATTCAACCTGCGGGGTGGATGCGGTATCAGTGTTGTCTTCAAAGTACTGTAAGACCCGGTTCGAGAGCAGTTCCCGGAAGGGAGCATCCAGCAATACATCAGGCTGGAGGCACCACGCGGGTACCGGCGGGTGCGGGCGCACCCAGGCGAAGTCAAGTGTGTGTGGATTGTGGTCCGAATGAGTGCGACCCAGGTACTGGGAGTCAGTGACTAAGGGTAAGAGATCGCTGGTAAGCATGAATCTGTCGAGTCTGACATGTAATGCGTGAGCGCCCGAATAGTATGAGTAAGTCCGTGTGGTAGGGTTGCGGCTGCGCCAAGCGTCAGTGAGGTCCCATTGTTTTGCCCAGTCAGCAAATGCGCGCGACGTCGCATTTGCTAAAGGAGGGGTGGACCTATCTAACACAACATCAAGGACACAATTATAGTTGCCTCCTAGCAGAAGCGGTACTCCAGGCCATGCTGCAATTGCCGTCGATAAGTGTGTGAGGAAGCGCCCATGGTCGACGTTGGGGGCGTAAATAGACGCTAGAGTTATGTGTTGGCCGTCTAGGTTGCCCTGAAGTAACACATATCTGCCTTCCTCATCTATGTCGCTACGCGTCATGGCAAAGGGGACCCCGGGCGAATCCATATGAGTGCCCCACGCGCGTAAGCCGAGTAGCCAGTAGCATATATCTGCCCCCTCCAGCGGCGGCGCAGTGTGTGTGTCTCCGGTCCGTCAGGTGCGTCTCTTGTAATAGCGCTATCTGTACCTGATGTCGCTTGAGGTACGAGTACACCTGATAGCGACGTGAGGGGGTGTGCATACCGCGCACATTCCAAGTGCAACATTTAACCACAGCCATTGTAACATTTCCTCTCCACCACCCAGAGTCCCCACCCACCCACTGCACCACAATCTACGTCCCACCAGTTCAAATCATCACAGAATGTCTCACGCATTGCCCACTGATTCGCCTCAACTCTCCTACACACATTAGGGGAGGGGAAAGTTGCACCAGTCCTGTAACCATAAAACACTGAATAACAATGCCAAAAGGTCGACTGCGAAACATGCCATCATCCAAACGCTCTAATGAGCACTAACTGTTCGTGAGTTCAAAAAAGAAGGGGGGTTCGCTGAGCACGTGTATTAAATGTACTTATGATACATGAAGTAATGACATGAGCACTCCTCCCATGCCACAGGCGTCCATTGTCGCACAGCCCAATGACAGCAAAGGCACACAGTTCCAGGCGCTGTCAAGGCGGCAGCAATCCCGCAGCCACTTCAGTTAGTTCAAATGCAAGGACTTACCATTGGGGGGCAACACACCCATATCCCCCTTCGAGACCCACTAGTGACAGGGCCTTTTGCAGCAAAGGGCCAACAGCCTGCTCAGCATTCAGGGCCTGTGTCTCCGAATTCGGGCCTCTCCCCAGTGCCCGCCGAGTCTGCGCAGTAGTCTCCCCGGTCAACAATAATGTGGGGGCACTGAAGTCGTAGAGAGGTGCCGCACTCTTCTCTGCAGCAGCCAGTGAGTCCGCAACAATGCTAATGAAGCAGATCAGCCATCTGTGGTGTGACATCCGGGAGTTCAACCGACACCTGTGAGTCCGGTAGTCCATATATATAGTCATCATCGCTCCCCATGGCTCCAGGGCTGGCACCCGCGGTCGGGGCATCCGGCTGTGACCCGCTAATCTCCGCCACTCTGCAGATAGCTTCCTGTTGTTCCTCATGACGGTGTTCAGGGGTAGGGCCAATGGTCGCCTCTGGGTGCACCGAGCTCACCGTCGAGTGTCTCCTGCGCCGGCGTCGTCGAGCGCCTCCTCCGCGGCGGGATCTCGGGGGTGGGCCACCCGGGTCCGTGACAGTTCCCGAGTCAAGCCAGGTCTCAGCAGCCTCCGGAGTATTGAAAAAGTATGTTTTGTCCTGAGCTACAACTCGTAGGCGAGCAGGGAATAGTAGGGAGTATTTGAGTGCCATGCGGCGGAGTCGCTGCTTGACGTTCAGGAAGGAATGCCGCTGCCGCTGCACCTGTATTGTATAGTCCGGGAAGAACATTATTGTGGCGTTGTCCACCCTGACCTCCTCCAATTTTCTGACCTCCCGCAGGACAGTGTCCCGGTCTCGATAATTCAACACTCGGATGAGCATGGGCCGAGGGTTGGAGCCCTCAGGGGGAGGTTTAGACGGCACGCGATGAGCGCGTTCTACCACGAAGTGCTGCGAGAGGGTACCTTCCGGGAGAATGTCCCTGATCCACCGCTCCATGTGCTCTGGCACCTCCCTGGGTTCCCCCCGTTCCGGCAGACCCACAAAGCGGATGTTGTTACGCCTCGCCCGCCCTTCCGCATCCTCCGCGCGGTCCTCCAGGAACTCCACCCTGTTGAGAAGATTCTGCACATGTTTATCCATCTGGGATATTTTGGGAGTCAGGTCCGTCACTGCGGTCTCCAGCGTCGTCGTCCTCTCAGATAGCTTTTTGTGATCAGCTCGAAGATGCGTCATTTCTATAGCCACGCTATCGATTTTAGACTCTAAGGAGGCGCGGGTCAGTTGCATCGATTCCTCAAGTCTTTCCATGGCCGCCAGCATCGTGTCCAGTTTGGAGGCAGTGTGCTCCATCTCTGCCTGCTTCGCCATTTTTCCCTTCACCTGCGCGTTGCCTGTTACAGCTCTCGTTTTAGGTCCCCCCGACATGAGCGGTCGCGTCGTGACCGGTCAGTGGAGCAGTGCAAAGAGACCCTCAACGGCACTAGCAATTAAAAGCCCGTTGGAAGGGGGGGTTAGAGTAGGTCCAAGCAGTCCAGCCAGATACACTCCCAGGCACTCACAGTTCCCTCGTGTGTCGTGCAGGTATCGCTGCCTGACTCAGGCGGTTTGTAGTTATGGCGGGTCACTTCGTGGGTGAGCAAGCGCCTTCGCCGGGGCAGGGTATGGCCAAGGACCGCTGCTATCTCTTCACGACGGTGCAATAGGGGGGAAGAAGCGCTGCACGTGCTTGGCAGGATCTTAATGCCAGGTCAGACCAAGGTTAGTGGCGCGTTGTCTGGGGCACCCCCACAGCAGAACAAGCCTTCCAGTGCCTTCAGGACAACACATATCCTCGACCCCCTCCGCAATGTTGGCCTCACCAAGGACTCGACAGGGCGTCGCGGTCACTGAAAGTCAGTGGGGGGGAGGGGGGAGCGCCGCGATGGTATGGCACACTAGTCTTTCCACTACGCCCAATTTCAACTTTATGCGATTCCGGGGCGCCTCTGAGCCACCAATATCCGCAACTCACCACCTCTGCTTGTGTCGTCGTGCAGGACCTCCGATCAGAGTGACGCCGATCTCAGCTGCCCCCAGCGCCTCTCACTGTCACCAGGTCCAACGTGTAGGCCGCGTCCTCTGTCCTGGGCAGTCTCCCCTCGTAATGGTGATAGTTCTAGGGACTCGGCCCTGCGCTTCGGCTCCAGTAAGTTCGTGGGGGGTGCGGGGGGCTGCGCCGTGATGGTATGCCCCACAGTGCTTCCCACCTCGCCTGATTCAAACGACCTCTGCCCTCAGCTCCGGGCCTGTGCTGTAGGCTGAGGGGTAGTGTGATCAGCGGGTCACTGATCCCATCCTGTGGCGCACACACATGTTCCTCTCCTATGAAAGAGGTTCCAAAACAATTTCTTCACGTTCAAGTATGCTTTTATTCAGCAGTTTTTTAATTAGTTATTCTTTTCATGGTTAATTGTTCATTTTCACGACAGTTTTCAAATATTCATTGCATATTTAACATTTTGGCACTGTCCTTTATTGACATCCAATGCATTTCGAGGCATATCCGCCTCTTCATCAGGGAAAGGATACTACAAAAAATGAAAGAAAATTACGGTGAGTGCTGGGGTGGGTC
The DNA here is from genome assembly GCF_964261635.1 of Lissotriton helveticus. NCBI lineage: Eukaryota > Metazoa > Chordata > Amphibia > Caudata > Salamandridae > Lissotriton > Lissotriton helveticus. Next base: position 948,316,541 of record NC_136063.1, read on the forward strand.
GATAGGGTCTTCGTGATGGGGGGTCTAAACATGGAGGGGGGGGTTGGTAATTGGAAATGTGTGGCGTTATGGGTACACCTTAGAAGAATCCACAACCTGTGCAAGAAGTGAAAGGGTGTTTGTAATCGTGCTTACGTGCGCCGCGTTTCTGACTGGTCGTTAAATCTGTGGACCCAAAAGATGTTTGTATGAACGAAAAATGCGCATAGCTTGGAAAGTAACATTCAGGAGGCTTGTCGCGCATTAAGGCTGCTGGTATGTCAGGAAACTAACCTGTTAGTAAGTGTCGGTTGGCCGTACGGGTTCCGCGCTTCCTCACCGGTCCAAACGGGAGTGTTTGTTGCTCGGTTTAATCATTGGGTCATGTGCGATTGTGGCGAACACGTGATCATAAACAGTGACGAAAGCCTATGTGGGGCAGTGTTAGGTGGTGTGTTAGTAGGGTTGCCGGTGAGACGCAATGTCTCAATACAGGTACATGTGATTTGGACCAAATGTAAATGATAAATGTGCCTTATAAATTGCAAAAAATGAGTACAACGAAAAACCATAATAAAAGTAAACAACATATATCAACTGTATTAACGTGGGGGTACACAGGTATCACGTTAATGCTCCAATTGTGAATTCATAACATTCTTCATATTCATAAATAGCAAGAGAGTTCGATTCTTTCATTGAGCCCAGATGGCTTCTGGGTCGACAGTCTTTGAATCCAGGTATTTTCGCGCTGTAAGAGATATTTGGTATTGTCTCTGCCTTCAACTTTCATAATCATTTCTAATACGATGAATCTCAGATGGGAAATATTGTGTTTCAGTTCTTGGAAATGCATAGCTACAGAAGATTTGCTACTTTTTAATCGAATGTTCGACTTGTGTTCTATCAACCTTGTCTTAAATTTTTCGTTCCGTTTTACCGACGTAGAGTTTTCCACACGGACATTTCAAGGCATATATTAGGTTGCTTGAATCGCAAGTGGCATTCACTTGTAATTTTATTGGGTTGCCTCTCATTGGGTGATTGATTACATTTCCTTTTATAACGTTATTACAATTCCCGCAATTTAGACATGGTTTGGTGCCAGTGTAGTTTATCGTTGGAATGTGTCTGTACTGAACTAGTTCACCAATATTGGGTGCCCTGGTGAATGCAAATAGAGGAGGTTCCTTGAATATTTGGTTGAAATCAGGTTCCAAATTGAGCAATGGCCAGTGTTGGTATATTATACTTTTGAATTTGGAGCTTGCGGTTGAGTATTTTGAAACTGCCACTATGCGGGCTTGTGATTTTTCGAAAAATCACAAGCCCGCATAGTGGCATTGCTCAATTTGGAACCTGATTTCAATCACCCAATGAGAGGCAACCCAATAAAATTACAAGTGAATGCCACTTGCGATTCAAGCAACCTAATATATGCCTTGAAATGTCCGTGTGGAAAACTCTATGTCGGTAAAACGGAACGAAAAATTAAGACAAGGTTGATAGAACACAAGTTGAACATTCGATTAAAAAGTAGCAAATCTTCAGTAGCTATGCATTTCCAAGAACTGAAAGACAATATTTGCCAACTGAGATTCATCGTATTAGAAATGATTATGAAAGTTGAAGGCAGAGACAATACCAAATATCTCTTACAGCGCGAAAATACCTGGATTCAAAGACTGTCGACCCAGAAGCCATCTGGGCTCAATGAAAGAATCGAACTCTCTTGCTATTTATGAATATGAAGAATGTTATGAATTCACAATTGGAGCATTAACGTGATACCTGTGTACCCCCACGTTAATACAGTTGATATATGTTGTTTACTTTTATTATGGTTTTTCGTTGTACTCATTTTTTGCAATTTATAAGGCACATTTATCATTTACATTTGGTCCAAATCACATGTACCTGTATTGAGACATTGCGTCTCACCGGCAACCCTACTAACACACCACCTAACACTGCCCCACATAGGCTTTCGTCACTGTTTATGATCACGTGATCGCCACAATCGCACATGACCCAATGATTAAACCGAGCAACAAACACTCCCGTTTGGACCGGTGAGGAAGCGCGGAACCCGTACGGCCAACCGACACTTACTAACAGGTTAGTTTCCTGACATACCGGCAGCCTTAATGCGCGACAAGCCTCCTGAATGTTACTTTCCAAGCTATGCGCATTTTTCGTTCATACAAACATCTTTTGGGTCCACAGATTTAACGACCAGTCAGAAACGCGGCGCACGTAAGCACGATTACAAACACCCTTTCACTTCTTGCACAGGTTGTGGATTCTTCTAAGGTGTACCCATAACGCCACACATTTCCAATTACCAACCCCCCCTCCACGTTTAGACCCCCCATCACGAAGACCCTATCGACCCACCCCAGCACTCACCGTAATTTTCTTTCATTTTTTGTAGTATCCTTTCCCTGATGAAGAGGCGGATATGCCTCGAAATGCATTGGATGTCAATAAAGGACAGTGCCAAAATGTTAAATATGCAATGAATATTTGAAAACTGTCGTGAAAATGAACAATTAACCATGAAAAGAATAACTAATTAAAAAACTGCTGAATAAAAGCATACTTGAACGTGAAGAAATTGTTTTGGAACCTCTTTCATAGGAGAGGAACATGTGTGTGCGCCACAGGATGGGATCAGTGACCCGCTGATCACACTACCCCTCAGTTTATAGTCTTACGCCGCGGGACACGCAACGATACTGTGGTAGCACCCTAAAAAACGAGTATCAACACATTTAGAATCACGCTGTGCATCTAGTCCATTTGCTTAGTTTCATATCCTGTGCTGTAGGCCCCATCCCCAGGCTCGGGTAGTTCCAAATGTCCGACATTGGGGGCCCCGGTCAGGGATTCCGCAGGTGGTTCTCAGTAATGGCCGGCACCCAGTTGGCTAGGCAGGCACTCCAGAGACCTCAGGGAAGCGTCGGGACGTCTCATCCGGTTACTGTGGCGGGGGGGCACTCCCACGCCGATCCGGGCGCCCGGGCTCCACCGCCACGTGGGCCAGCAGAGGCGGGCCTCGCTCCGCTGCTCCGATCTCTGTGTCAGTCCCTCAAGAAAAGGGAGAGGGAAGTTCCGATGGCGCTCTCGCAGTCGGAGGGCGCAAGGCAGCAATCCGCTCCGGTGGGCCTAAAAGTCCGTCCGGATCCCCGGCCTCGCCTAGCTTCCCACGCCGTTCCGCAAGGAGCGCTGATCGGGCAGGCAGCGCTCGTTTCCACCGGAGCGGCTCGGAGTGAGCCAGCCATCCCAAACTTCGGCAGGCGACAGAAGAGTACTCAGCAGCCACCCGATGGCAGTTTCAGGTGCATGTGGGCAAAAATGACGGAGAAATGGCCTGTGGCAGGGGAGTCTCTCACAGAGCTCTACCCAGGCACGTCTGCCGCCATTGCGTGCTTAGCCACGCCCCCCTGCTGCAGCTATTATGATGGCGTCAAGGGGGCATGGCAGTTCTGGCTGGACTGTTCTTATTGGACACAGTCAAGAATTATTTGCATATGGCTGGGCCCAAACTGAGGTGGCATGGTGGGCAATAGAACGATGAATTGGAATGCTACCCACACGATTGCCAGTGGTTAAATAAATTGCAAGCATTTCTACCATCACCTTTTGTCTGCTTAATGTACTACCCTTAGTGGCAAGGGTATGCCTAGCCATGGGTCATTTGCTTATTGTGTCACTGGAACCAAGCTAGACCCGACTAAAGAGTCTCAATCAGGGTGAAACAGGTCTTGTGTTGCTTGAGATCTAGCTCAGAGAGGACCTGGTTTTGCAATTCAGGTTGGACTGTTCGTATTGGACATGGTAAAGACTGATTTGCATATGGCTAGGTCCAAACTGAAGTGGCATAGTGGGAAAAAGAACGATGGGCTGGAATGCTACCCTGAGCAATTGTGTGTTACCTGCTGCTCAGCCAGTGTGAGTGTGGTGTGGAATGTTGGTGTGGATGATGCGGTGGAAGGTTAAATTAGTGAGTTTGTCAGTTGGGAGAATGAGCTGAGCAACAGGAAGGTTGCTCCTGGTGGGGCTCTACTCAAGACCACATTACCACATTTTGACCCTATGTGGTTTTTGTGGGAGTGTGTGTATCTCTCACTGTTGGGGTGTGTGTGTGTGAGAAGGCTCTTTGTTGCGGAGCCTCTCTGGCCTACCACTAATTTTATGGTTGTGGGTTGGCTTAGGTTTGTCTCCCTTATGGGACTTGGTTGGAGTTGACTATGTTTTTGAGTCACTCATGTCTACCACCTTTGTGTGGTTGGTTGGTGAAGTTCACTTCACTTTTAGCTTTGCGTTTTCACTGAGCATTTTCTGTGTTATTATCCTCCCTTTCCTTCCTCCCTTTAGACTCTGGTAGTTTCGTCCTAGTTGACCATGTTTGTCCTGTGGTGTGTTTTCTTTTGCACCATTGTGGTTTGTTCTCCTTTGTGTTCACTTTCATTTTCGGCCTGGCCAGCTGGTATGTTTGTGGCTCAGGGGTTGGTTGGTTGGTTTTGCGTGGTGTAGTTGTTTGCAGGTTTGTTTGTTTTGTGTGGTAAGGTGGGAGTTTTGTGCGGAAAGGGAGTGGATGTGTGTAAAGGTTATCCTTCTGCCTATAGATTGATTTACCCATCCAGTTTGTTATTGTCTTCTTTGTAGGTACATGGGTGGGCATTGTTGTTTTACTGTTTCTTTGTGTTATGTTGGCATTCATGCATGTTGCTATATTCTCCGGTGCTTTTCTGCATTTTTGGATGTTAACTTGAAAGCCCATTCTACTGTGTTTTCCTTGCTATTCATTCGACTGGTTTGCCCTCAACCAATCTCACGTCTTTGCAATGCTACCTTTCCAGATTTATGTGCATGATATTGTTCTCTTTGATGTGCTTTTCACTTGGTTCATTGCATTGTGTTTTGTTTACTACGAGGAAGGGAGAAAAGTTGTACCTGCTGCTCAGCCAGAGTGAGTGTGGTGTGGAATGTTGGTGTGGATGATGCGGTGGAGTGTTGGATGATTGAGTTTGTCAATTGGGAGAATGGGCTGAGCAGCAGGAAAGCTGCTCCTGGTGGGGCTCTACTCAAGACCACATTACCACAGATTGCCAATGGTTAGATAAATTGCAAGCACTTCTCCTATCACCTGTTGTGTGCTTAACAAACTCCAAAAACTGCGGCTGACCCTTGGTTCAGCACCTCAATCCCTGTTCCATAAAAGTAAATGTCCTGTGCATTACACTTCCGAAGTCTGCCACAGTTGGGCTCCACTGGAATCCAGATAAGTAAGTTTATGAAAATGGAAGGTGCACCAAGAAAAAGGAGTCCAAACGTGAATAAGTAAGTCCTTTAGATTTCTTTTATTCTTTATAATAAAGCATACATGCTTTAATATAAAGAATAAAAGACATTTAAAGGACTTCCTTATTCACAGTTGGACTCCTTTTTCTTGGTGCACCTTCCATTTTCGTAAACCTTTTGTGTGGTTGATTGTGTGCTTGATGTCCCGCCTTAAGTGCAAGAGTGTGCTCACTGTGGCTTGGAACCAAGCTACAGCTGACTGAATAGCCTCAATAATGGCAAAACTGGTGTTGCGTTGCTTATGTTCCAGATAAGGGAGGACTTGACCTGGCAGTTTTTGCTGGACTGTTCTTACTGAACAGGGTCAAGACTGAATTGGATATGGTGGGTCCAATCTAAGGTGGGAAGTTGGGCAAATGAAAGTTGAGTTGGAATGCTACCCCACGTGTTTGCCAGTGGTTAGGCAAATTGAATACATGTATCCGAATACCTTGTGTGTGCTTGATGTACTGCCCTTAGAGACATGGGTATGTCCAGACGCGGGTCCCTGCACCGTGCCACTTGAACCAAGCTACAACCTAATGAAGGGCCCCAGTCAGAGTGGAACACGTCAGAGCTTGCTTGTGTTCTCATTCATGGAGGATGTGGCTTGGCAGTTTAGGCTGGACTATTCTTATTGGACTGGGTCAAGACGGATTTGCATATGGCTGGGTCCATACTAAAGTGGAAGGGTGGGCAAAAGAATGATAGGTTGAAATACAACCCCACAGAGTTGCCAGTGGTTAGACAAATTGCAATCATTTATCCCTTCACCTTTTATATGTTTGAAGTTCTGCTCTAAGAGGCAAGGGTATGCCCATTGCTTGAAATGGAAAAAAAGAAGTGCAGATACCCTATACAACAGTACATGCTTACTTCTGAGGAGTGCTGGTACTCTCCAATTAAAAGTATTGCACCTATGCTGAGAAGTGCAGGTACTCTACCTCTCAAAAATGAAGAAGGTCAGGTCCCCAGTACTTGACAGTACTGGCCCATTTAAAGCACTGGGTATTCGCACACATGGGGCCTATGCTCACTGTGCCATTGGAACCAAATTACACGCTACTGAAGAACCCCAATCATTGCAAAACCGGTCCTGGGTTGCTTGTGCTCCAGTTTGGGTAGGACCTTGCTCGGCAGTTCAGTCTGGACTGTTGCTGTTGGGCAGTATCAAGACTGATTTGCATATGACTGGGTCCTAACTGAGGTGGCATGGTAGGAAAAAGAATGATAAATTGGAATGTTGCCCTTTGTGATTGCTAGTGGTTAGACAAATTGCAAGCATGTTTTCCTTCACCGTTTGTGTTTAACCTTTGACCTCCTGCCTGCATAGGGGCAGGAGCAGTCAAAGCTATTTGCACATCAAGCCCTTACTAAATTTATAATCATCTCCTCCAATCTGTTTAACCTTACTTATTTCTTGTTGTCTCTTTCTGACTAATTCCCTCTCCATGTTCCTGTCATCATTTGAGACTATACTTACTTCTCCCATCTTCGTTAAGTTTTAATGACAAATCTACATTTGGGTGACTAAGGAAACTACTTTAGTTTCTCAAGAGATTTGTATTGTATCTGTGGTCTGTGAAGTTCAAACACTGCATTTAGCCCTTCCTTCGCGGATCAAAGCATTTACTAGTACCATCTAATGCAAAATAAAAGCTGGTATGCTTTCCTTTAACGATATCTGCCTTCTATTCTTTCATCATTGCGCTCGGCTTACTTATCTTTCTAGCTTGCTCCTGATTTTATCACTTTCCTACGTATTCTCTTCAGCTCCATTTTCAACATCTCTAGTAACCATTTTATTTGGAACAACCTCTTCTCCACCAAATGCATATTTCCTTCTCTTTTCTGCCTAGGCTCTGTTTTCTCAAAAATGAAACATATTAACCAAATAATGTATGTGCTAAAAAGCAATTTTTATGTGTTAGCCTTTCGTAGTGCAGAGATGGGCTATTTCAAATGGAGCAATGACTAATTTTCTCGCTTAATGGCATTACCATTATTTCAAAGAATTGACAAAATACAAATCATTGAGATTTATTGCACTGTTAATTATTAGAAATGCCATCTTCTTCTCTAATTGAATTTGGGTAGTCAACGATCTGCAAAATCCAAGAACGGCGGATAATTTAGCATGTGCTACCTACACTCCACAAGAGGTTTGTTCGCATAATGCTATATTATTTCATGCCTTGTTCAGCGGGAAGAGCTGTTTTGTACATCTTATCATAAAGCTCGATTTAGTGACTAGTAAAGCGCATACGAATTGGTATGAAGCATAATAGATATTCGTGTGAAAGCTAATAGTCTGACTAGTCTATGCACATGTTTGAATAATACTCACTACAAATATTCCTTTTGATTAAAATGTGTTGGTATGCTTTGTCCTTAGTCCTCATTATAAAATATTATTTTCGGAGAGTGTCACCAATAATCAGTACTACCATTATTGGGCCCGATTCACAAAAGTAATCTGAAACGAAATCCTAACTTTACGACTTTCGGTATTCATAAAAGGCATTAAGGAGTAGTAAAGATAGGATTCCTAACTGTACTACTCCTAAATGCCTTTTTTGAATACCGGAAGTCGTAAAGTTAGGATTTTTCTCAGTTTAGGAGCAGCAATGTTAGGAATCCTAACTTTACTACTCCTAAATGCCTTTTGTGAATACAGAAAGCCGTAAAGTGAGAATTTTCTTAGGTTAGGAGTAGTAAAGTTAGGAATCCTAACTTTACTACCCCTAAATGCCTTTTGTGAATACCAAAAGTCGCGAAGTTAGGATTTAGTCTCATATTACTTTTGTGAATCGGGCCCAAAGAGACTAATTTGCGAATGCAAACATTATCATTGCGTGATCAAGAATAAAGTAGTTCCCTCAAACCAAGATTGCAGAACAACAACAACTTCCTGCACAAAAACAATCATTACTGGCATTTCCTTTTTTCTATGCATGTTGCAGAATACAGCATGCATAGAAAGAGGAAAGATGAGGGGAAATAAATGTATTTCTCCTCGTCGTGCAATTTGTACTCCTCCCCTGGGGAAGCGGAAGGATATTGACACATTCCCAGTTTTAGAAAATGTTGTACATCTGGGAATGCATCATGTTCAATGGATGTTGAGTGGGCAAACCCACGACAACACCAATGGAACTCCCCTTTCACACAGAGTAATGCGTGAAAGGGGCCCATATTAACAAGGCCATGAAAAGTCACACAGGGTGACTTTGCGTGGCCTCATAAATATGGGCAGGTCCATTCCAGCACCAGTGCATGAAAAAAAGGAACGCACCAGGCAGCGGAATGGGCATGTAAATAGGACCCTCGGAATGCAAGGAAACACATTTCCACCAATCTAGGTAGAAAAGATTACATCATATAATTCAACTCAGCTGTCATCTGTAGAAGGAAAAATATACTGCTCTAGTACATTAGTTGTTGGTAGCTACAGCCTTTTACATTGTGATGACCCCTCTGTGTCATGTGTTCCATACTTCCACAAAAGAAACAACTAGTGCTTGGTGTGATGTTCACCCTACTCTAACCTTTCTTAACCTCACAATTTTATATGAAACTTAATATCAATGTGCACCAAACCCCTTATGCCAGAAACGTTACATAGACAAAGGAAGGAATTTAGGGGCATATTATCAAGGGGGTTTATCTCCGCTTTTTTGGCTTTAAAATCCAAGAAAGCGGAGATAAAATTATCTCCCTATTACCTAGCTGTCGCTAACACCAGTTAGCCACAGCTAGTAGGAGATAGCGACCATCTTGGGCCCCACTTTGCATGTCAGTGATATTTATCACTAATGACATGCAAAGTGGGCGTGCCAAGATGTTAGCGACTGGAAACAGTCGCTAACATCGCTATCTCCTATTACCAACTTTTGGACATATTCGCGCTAAGCGCAAATATCTCCAAAAGCTAACACCTGCCCTGAGCAGTTCTTAGCCATGTTATCCAAAGGGAGGTGGATAACATGGCTATGAGCATTAGCTCGGTAATGCAAGAATATCGCTGACTTTTCAGCGATATTCATGCTTCGGCCGTTTTTTATCGCATTTGCGATAAACCTTGGTAATACCAAGGTTTATCTGCGATAAAAATCGCCGCAGCTCAGCGGTAAAATTTTGTCTCTAACCAAGCAATAGCGATAATTATCAAATGCTTGGTAATATGCCCCTTAGACCCTAGCAGAAAATCCAGAGAATTTTCCACATGCATATGATTTTACCCTAGGGTTTTACAACCGGATTTCACTTTTAGGGGATGAAAATGGTGAATGAATGAATGAAATGAATTTATAAAGTGCGCGATTACCCCAATGTGTCTTAGTGCTATAGGCTGAACACCAGAACCCAGCTCGATACTGAGATGCACTAAATTGTAGTTTTTAAATTAATCAACTACTTCGGTGAATTGCGAAGTCTTCAGCGGCTACCTAAATTGTATCAGAGAAGGTTGGCAATGCAGCTTAAAAGGTAGTGTGTTGTACAGGAAGACTATACTTCTGATGCAAATATACCTCAAATATAAACCCCCTCTTCCTCAGCTGGATTGCAGCCTCCTTCACAATTTATCCTCCCAGTCATATGATGAGTCCGGAGATTTTAGCTTTCAAAAACACAGTTTTGAGACAGATCAACTCTCTTGAAACACGCAAAACGTTTATACCATACAACATTTCACCCAGTGAGGGAAATGCTATTGAGGCACTAGCTTCAAATAGGGAGATTACCATCAAACCAGCGGATAAAGTTGGTGCTATTGTAATCCAAATACTATGGAATCTAATGAAGAAGTCATGAGACAACTCACAGACCAGCGACTCTATCAGAAAATAGCAGGGGATCCTCTCAAGATAATTCAGAAAGAAGTACAACAGGTTACCAAATCAGGGTTAGACAGCGGTATTTAGAAGGACAAAGAACATCAATATCTCAACATAAAACACTTGCGTACTCCTGTAATTTATACCTTACCCAAAGTACACAAACAACTTAATAAACCTCCAGGCAGACCAATTGTGTCTGGATGTGGGTCAGTAATTAAACCTGTTTGCAGATACATTGATACTCACATCAAAGATGAAGTTCCCAAACTTAGATCATATGTAAGGGATAGTATGCAATTCATCAATAACATTGAGGACACATGCTTTGATACTGAGCATGATATTCTAGTGACTCTAGAACTCAAAAGTGAATAGTGACTCAAAATGAAGCGATTGAGGTGGTATGACAGACACTTGCCTCAACAGACGAAGATGAAGGTGTATGCAGGTTCATCATCAGACTCATGGATATAGCACTTAAACAAAACAACTTCATGTTTAGAAATGAATTTTTCCTAGAAAAGAAGGGAGTGGCCATGAGGGCTTATTTTGCATTGAATGTATCTAATCTCGATGTGGGTAAATTTGAGGAAGACAACATAAAGAATGCAAATAATTCATTCAGTGAGAACATCAGGGAATGACAGAGATATATCGATGACATTTTTATGGTTTGGCATGGTAGTGAGGATGACCTCAACAGATTCATTGAGTGGATTAATTCATGCAGTGAGGATTTATAATTTACAGCATACTACAGTAACACAGAAGTAAGCTACTTAGATCTGCTTGTGAGACACGGTGGAGGTAACACATATACTACCCTGTATAAAAAACCTACAGATACCAATGCTCTACTGAGGTATAATAGCCACCATCCAACAGCACTCAGAGATAATCTTTCCTACGGACAATTTTTGCAACTCCTGAGCAGTTCAAACTGAAAGAAGATTTTTTTAGAGAAGTTCAAATACTTATGAACAAGTTACTAGAGATGGGGTAACCTAAGAAAATAGTCAAAAGAGCAGTGAAAAGGGCTTGGTTTTGCCCTAGGGAAGCAACCCTAACCCTGAAAAAAAGAGAAGAAAACAGGAGAATAGTAATGGTCAGTACATTTTCACCCATTAGCAATGAAATTCAGAAAATTGTCTGTAAGAATTCCCATTTGCTTCAGGAGACTTGCAAAGATGTAGCTCTGTTTGCCTACAAACGGAATGAGAACATCAAAGATCATGTGGTTAGACACAGGGACCCTCCTAGGAATGATAACATTAGGGCTCAATGAAGTTTACCTGTACTTGTTGGCCATTACAAATGTGTGTGTGGGGGGGGGTGAAGCATGTCCATTCACCACTGTCAACATTTTGGAAACATGCGATATAAAAAATGGACTTCGACATTTTTTTCGAATTGTAATACCAGGAATGTAATTTATGTGATTAAATGTCCTTGTATGAGACTATGCGTGGGACAAATGTCACAGATGGTGAAGCAACGCATCGCCCCAACATAGGAGCAGAATAAGATGCAAAGTGGAAGGAGAACCCCTTGTCTGTCACTATCAAGATATGCAAAACACTGAGAATGAGTTACACTGGCAGGTGATAGAAGTTGTCATCACAGACAACCGAGCTGGTAACATCGGAGAGCTACTTAACCATAGAGAGTGTAAATGGATATTGCTGAAAAGCATGAGAACTGGGCTAAAGGATGTGGATGACCTCAGACGTCTTTCTATCCTGCCCACATAAAAGTTGTATCTGAATGAGGACCCCTGTTTCTGAATAATAGCTACAACTTAATGAGTACATTTTACTGAACATTACACACTGTGGCGGACTTTATAGGTCACATGTCCCGGTTTGCATTGATAGTTGGGTGTGTCAGATTGTGTACATTTACTGCACTTTCTATGTTAAATTGAGTAGCATTTTGTGCATTGCAATTTTGTTTCCAAATTACAATAAGCAGTCCAACAAAAGAGTCCACTGAGAAAAGCTTTTTAATATGACTTCAAACCATCAAGTTCGAGCTCTCTCAACTCTGTACACTTTGTGTATCGTTATTTTTGTGATGAGATAATGGACGATTGACAGTTCACACCTTTGATGAGATTTTATATATAACGCTCGGTACCAGAATCCCTCATACAGAACATTCTAAGAACCATAGAAACCACAAGTAATAGAAATGGAGAGAATACTACACATTTATTTGTATTTTTGTGATAAGATAACAGGTGATTGAGAGTTATCACCATTTGATGTGAATTTATATATGACGCAATGACCGTGACTGACCTTGGCTACGTGGATGCGGTTGCTTGGGTGAGAAGTCTAGCTTTTGCAGAGAATAGTGCAACTGAGAAAGGTTAACTTCCAGTTGCGTCCAGCCGACATTGTTCAGACCGGCAGTGCATGCAGATGGAGTAGTTCACATTGCTTCGATGTTTGCAGTAAGTGTGTTTTCAATAGACCACTGGTATCAGCACGTTTGTAATATGCATACTCGGTAAATAACGTGATAACGCTATGTCTTTAGAGTGAATGAATAGTTGCCGTCCGGTTCCCACAACGCCATCTGGTTCCCACAAAGTAAAGACTCGGGACCTGTTAGTACATTTGTTTTACATGAAGAATTTTTTATTGCATGTCACATGTGGCTTATCTGACTACGATGCACTACATGGGCATAACACCGGGCGTTTTTATTTACCACGAGGCATCCCGTACACGTGAATTTAATTTGCAGAGGTGGACACAGTACCGGCTGTTCATGTAGATACTATTGGTTTATCAACCCTGAAGGAGCACAAATAACTCTGTATTAGTGACACACGTCTACTAAGATTGCACGTAGTACTCGTGTATATACACTGATCGTTGCACTTTACTTATTGAAGCATTTTTGTTAAGGCTTGCTTGCATCTCTTCCCCCCCCCCACCCCCCCTTCTTGTTTTCTGTTCCCCGCTTTCCCGCCGCCGCCCCTGCGGCCACGCCCCCTCGCTGCCCCGCTCCTGCCTCCCAGCTGCTTTTCCCTCCCTCCCCGCCTTAAAATGGCAAGTCCGTTTGCGCCCGTCCACGCCTGGACCGCCCCCCAGCGCCAGAAACCCCTGCACCCCGATACCCGCCACAACGCCAGACTCAGTTACGACACCAACACCCTCCACATTCTCAACATCGGCCAAGACCACCGCTGCTTCCAGGCCGCCCCAAAACGCACCCACGGACTCTTCTCCTGCCACACCTGCAACTTTACATGCAACAGAACCACCAAACCTCCAAAGACCGGCCCGAACCACCTACGCTGCATACTCCTCAACACCCGCTCCGCACGCAAACACGCCGTTGAGCTCTGGGATCTGCTCGACACCTCCGCCCCAGATGTTGCCTTCCTGACCGAGACCTGGTGGAACGACTCCTCGGCACCTGACATCGCCATAGCCATCCCGGACGGCTACAAGATCTCCCACAGACACCACACCAACGGAACGGGAGGAGGGCTAGCCATCGTTCACAAGTCCACCCTCCAGGTCCACACCCTCGCAGACAAATCCCTCAACCCCGCCGAACACCTTCACTTCCGGATCCACACCACCCCCAACACCACCCTCAGAGGAACTCTCATCTACAGACCCCCCGGACCCTGGGCCCCCTTCAGCGTCTCCATCGCCAACCTCGCCAGCACCCACGCACTCACCTCCAGGGACTACATCCTCCTCGGGGACCTAAACTTTCACCTTGAAAACAACAACAATGCCAACTCCACCACCCTTCTCGCCAAACTCGCCTACCTCGGCCTCAGACAACTCGTCACTGAACCCACAAACTCCGCCGGCCACACGCTCAACCCCGTCTTCTCCACAAACACCCACATCACCTTCAACCACACCACCGAACTCCACTGGACCAACCACTGATGCATCCACTTTACCTTCAAGAAACCTACCACACACCACCGCACCCAACAGCTGCCTCGCCGCTGCTGGAGCAAAGTCACCAAAGACCAGCTGACATCCACCCTCACCCAGAACCCACCCTCCGACCCCACCGACACAGACGCCGCCACACCGAAACTTCAGACAGTGGATCGACGACTGCACCAACACCCTCAAAAAACCCTCCATCAACCACTCCAGCAAGAAAGCCACCTGGTTCACCGAAGAACTCCAGACCCCCAAACGTACATGCCGGAAGCTGGAGAAGAAATGGCTCGACAACCGCACACCAAACAGCCACGCAGCCCAGAAGGACGCCATCCACAAACATCATCAACTCATCAGAACGGCCAAGAGATCTTCCTTCAAAACCCGCCTGGACAACAACGCACACGACAGCAAAGAGCTTTTCAACATAGTGAAGGAACTCTCCAACCCCAGCGCCAACACCAACGACATCCCGCCCTCGCAAGATCTGTGCGACTCACTGGCCACCTTCTTCCATCGCAAGATCGCCGACATCCATGACAGCTTCAATGCCTCATCAACGCCGACCGCACCAGACCCCACCCCAATCGTCACCTGCACCAACCAGCTGACCTCCTGGTCCTACGTCAACGACGACGAGACACGCAAGGTTATGAACTCCATCCACTCATGATCTCCATCAGACCCCTGCCCACACCACGTTTTCAACAAAGCAGGTGCAACCATCACACCCCAACTACGGAAGGTCATCAACATCTCCTCCGACACAGCGACATTCCCGGAAAGCTGGAAGCCCACCGATATCAACACCCTCCTCAAGAAACCCAAGGCGGACCCCAAAGACCTCAAGATCTTCCGGCCCATCTCCCTGCTCCCTCTCCTGGCAAAGGTCATCGAGAAAATTGCCAACATGCAGCTGACCCGCTACCTCGAGAACAACAACATCCTAGACCCAGCCCAGTCCGGATTTAGACAAAACCACAGCACCGAGACAGCCCTCATCGCCTCCACAGACGACATCAGGTGCCAACTAGACAACAGCGAAACCTCAGCCCTCATCCTCCTGGACCTGTCAGCCGCCTTCGACACGGTCTGCCACCGCACACTAAAAACTCGCCTCCAAGAAGCCAGAATCCAGAAGAAAGCCCTGGACTGGACCACGTCCTTCCTCTCCGGCAGAACCCAATGAGTCCGCCTCCCACCCTTCCGATCCGAGGCCACCAACATCATCTGCGCCGTACCCCAGGGCTCATCCCTCAGGCCGGCCCTGTTCAACGTCTACATGGCCCCCCTCGCACAGGTTGCCCACCAGCACAACCTGAACATCATCTCCTATGCCGACGACACCCAGCTCATCCTCTCCCTCACCAAGGACCCACACACAAAACCAACCTCCACGAGAGAATGAAGGCCGTCGCCGAGTGGATGAGGAACAGTCGCCTGAAGCTGAACTCGGACAAAATGGAAGTCCTCCTCCTCGGCCCCACCCCATCTGTGTGGGATGACTACTGGTGACCGACCACACTGGGAACAGCTCCAACACCCACGGACCATGCATGCAACCTAGGATTCAACCTCGACTCCTCCCTCTCCATGTCCAAGCAGGTCAACACCATCTCCTCCTCCTGCTACAACACCCTGTGCATGCTCCGCAGGATCTACAAGTGGATCCCAACCGAAACCAGAAAAACAGTGACCCATGCCCTTGTCAGCAGCAGGCTGGACTACTGCAATGCACTCTATGAAGTAATCCCGGCCAAACACCGGCGACGAGTACAACGCATCCAAAACGCCTCCGCCCGACTGATCCTCAATGTCCCCGCCGCAGCCGCATCACGCCCCACCTAAGAGACCTGCACTGGCTCCCCGTTAACAAGAGGATCACCTTCACGCTCCTCACCCACGCACACAAAGCACTCCACAACACCGGACAAGCCTACCTGAACAACAGGCTAAACTTCTACACCCTCGCCCGCCAGCTCCGCTCCACCAGCCTCGCCCTTGCCCTCGCCACCGGCCCACGCATCCAACGAAGAACCTACTGCGGCAGATCCTTCTCCTTCCTCGCCGCAAAGACCTGGAACACCCTCCCCACCCATCTGCGGCAGACCCAAGAGCTGATCACATTCAGAAGGCTCCTCAAGACCTGGCTCTTCGAGCAGTAGCAGCACCCCCCACCCCCCCAGCGCCTTGAGACCCTCACGGGTAAGTAGCGCGCTTTACAAGTCCCTGGATTGATTGATTGATTGATTGATAGTTGTACACAGCTCTGCATGAGTAAATGTGGACTCAGTAATTCCACTGATACATCGGGGACCATGGAGATGGTACCGCGACAGCTTGGAGGAGTTATCCACCTGAAGTTATCATGTAGAGGAATGGCATGCAAACAGACACACATTTGATCACTATGCATGCACAGGTTACAGGCACCTTTATACCACACTTTTGAGGTGCATGGCACTTTATTTGGAGTTGTGGAATTGGCCTATTTAGCAAATATAACCATATATAATTATTTTTACAATGTTGTTCTGACTGTGTGAGCCTTGTCTGATATGGATTTAAGGATTGGAGGTCATATTGGACCGCTTGGAAATACTTTACCTGAAAGATCGAGTTAAGTTACTTAGACGAGTCCCCAGACATGACCGTTTCCTGACCAGTGGATGGATGTCCCCTGGTAAGTTTAGGATGATTGTGCATCTAGACTGGAAACATTGAGTAAACTTGGACTGACAACTGGTTGTCGGTTTTTGTTCACCCTTGTTTCGAATTTTCTGCAGGTAATAAGTGAGACGACTATTGTCCTGAAGAGACCCCGAGATTTGACAGTGGTCGAAACATCGACATAAGTTTTCATCTGGTAATTTTGAGCAATGATTGCCTTACATGTTATAATAGGATATACATATGTAGTCCCCTTGTAAATACACAAATCAGTGAATTGTTATGCATTGCTTCTTATGTGTACAGTTTTTGATGTATGTTTGTCACACTTGAGCACCGCCTCGCCTGCCCTTATGTTATCTACTTGATCATTACCTGTATATCAAACAGTTTATGGAAGAATGAAAATATAGAAACAATTGAAATATGTCCACAGAAAGCTCTTGTCAGTCTATATATACATTTATCTATTTTTGTTTGTATTCATGATTGTATAAAATAACACCAGAGTTTGTAGGTACCACCTGTCATTTTGAAACAATAACGTTGAATGGTGGGCTTCCCCGAATTGATACAAGAGGACTGCCAGCACATCTTTAGGAAAGAGTCCCACAGTGGACACTGTTTTGTATATAACGTAGCAGGCACCAGGCATTTTCCCAGTGGGCCAGAAGGGTAAGCGATGGTTTTCGAGTAGTGGGGGCCGATTTTGTTACTGGGGTCGGTTTAGCAGCAGTGCTGCACATTCAGCCCCCTGTAGCACAAGCGGAAGCAATGCTAAAGCGAGAAGCAGTGCTTCTCACTAGCACCCTTCCCAAAAGTTCCCCGGGGTCGGTCCAACTGTATTGCTAGGGCTGGTTTGGGTTCCCAGTCCGGCCCTGCATCTGTGCACCAGGTTGAGCGGCTGTGCATCATCAAAGGAAGACTAATGCAGTAGGCCAGTGTTAGGAGTTAGCCTTTGCACTGTGTTTTCCCCCTTGCTCAATGCAGCACAGCAAATTTGGTGTTAACTTTCTTCATTCCTAGTGGGGCCTATATTATTATTATGTAGTCTTTTACCTCGCTATAATTAATCAAATAAACAATGTGGTCTGAGGAGCCAAAATCAAGTGCAGTAGCTAGCACTTTTTGGTGACTGATTCAAATTTTAATTGGTCTGCTCATTTACACCCTGGCATACCCATGACTTTTACAGATCTATGGATTACTTTGTAATTGACATTTATTAACATTAAATGTTTATCACATAGTGATTATCTTGCATAAAATCTACTTTTTCTAGAAAACGTCTTCCACTAGCAAAGTTGGCTGAATTAATAAGCTTCCCAAACTGCGTAAAGTGTGATGCCTGTCGACTTTCAGGGTGAGGTTGTTTGTCTGCTACTCATATGCAGGCAGGACAAATTGCACACGTTGTTCCTCACATAATGCATGTAATATTTTTTTTTATTATATACATTGCACAGAATATATATTGCTTGTCTCCTATATGAAAATTGAACATACCGTCATATGTTGCATAAATAAGTCACTCAAGATATCAGATGAAAACTGGTTGGAGTAGCAAAAGGCTCATAGGTGCCACATACATCAGTCTCATAGTCCCTTCAAGCCATTAGTTTCTTGCACCAACCGATACATGAAAATTCTTAACCAGGAACGGAGAAAAATTCCCGTCAATAGTGAAGTAGAGAGACTGCAACATTTTTTTTATTTTGGGGGCCATCTGGAGTGCCCCCAGCCAACACCTTTCCCTCCCAAAAAGGGGCAGTACAGTGAGGCCACTCCTATGCTGCCCTTGCAATTGTTTTATAAATGTTTTGTACTTTTAGTGGATGCCCATGTCCAATCTGTGGAATCCAGAACATCAAAAACTGTTGGAGCTGCAGGGGTAGGTCCATGGCCTCCATGAACCTGCTTGAACCCCTACAAGCACTCATCCTGGTGACCGTAGGAGAAAGCTGTTCTGCATTACTCCCGCCCAGCTGGAACAGCTTTGTTTTTGTTCTTGCTGGGTAGGAACAAACCTATATGCCCTGCCAGGAACAACAAGGAAAGGGAGCTAGTTAGGCTTGTAGTCCATGCCTGCATTCTCCTGTGTAGTGAACAACACTGTGTTCCAGAGGATTGGGTCAACAGGACCCTAGCTCACATTGGGCCTTGGGGAATAGGATCCTTCTGGCCATGAAATGACTTGGGGGGTGTACGCTTTGTTCCCCATTAAAAATCTTTTTTTAAAAGGCCCAATCCCGGGTTATGGAGTCCCAGGGATCATTTAATGGCTGGGACAGTTCTACACTAATAATGTGCTAGCCCACCATGCTCCAGGCCCAACCTGGGAGGGAGGTAGTTTGAATAGGGTGGTCCCTCCTTTTTCAAGCCTGGGGGATTTTGATGTCGGGAAGAGGTGTACCCTCTGGCACCCGCCCACAAGGCCTGGGGGATCAGGGTTTCCCTGCCATGAATCCTATATCTTATTTGTTTTTCAATTCATGGGCGCTCAGTCCCCAAGTCCTAAAATGGCTGCAAAATATCTTATCTTTTGATCTGCCGATCCCGCCAGTGGTACTAGTGTAGCCTGACATATATATACATTTTCAACCTTCAATATCCCAAAAGGCATGCGATCTGGTTAAAGATCTAGCTTTCTTCCAAAGTTGTTGAAATGCTGTTCAGCACTTTTGGCTGCAGCTGTGGCTAAAGTTCCTAGGGGATATTGCATGGGGAAATGTGTTTAAGGACTCCTTCCCCTTTTCTCAGCTCCTGCAGGGGGATAAACTTAATTTATGGAAATTTTGGGGGAGATTTGTGAAACTGCAACATGGTCTTACCTATAACTACATATTGGTGACAGCCACTGCATAATACATACGTATACATAAAATATATATAACCTACTGACAGTCGACATTAGTTAGCTATAGTTAGAACCATGTATCCACAGAGAAAGCGTTTTTGACTTGCCTATATCTTTAGCACCGTTTGACGAATCCACTAAATTTCCCCAGAAAAGAGTGCCCTGTTAAATGTTGTTGTGCATGGAAAGATTTGTAGCGATCAGAAAAGGGGGGTTTGAGAAAAAGGGGTAGTTAAACAAAGTTTGTTCCCATGTTCTACACCTTTCTTGCCTCAGTCTGCACACCTGTTCCCTTTTGCTGCACCCCTTTTGCTTGGGTCTGCACCTCTCCTGTCTCTTTATGCAGTTATCTTGCCTCCTTCTGCACCTTTCTTCTATTTTTCTGAACATCTCTTGCCTCTTTCTGCACACCTCTTAGTTCTTTCTGTACTGCTCTTGCTTCTTACTGCACCCTTCTTGCCTCTTTCTGTACCTCTTTTGCTTCTTCCTGCATTTCTCTCTCCTCTTTCTGCACCCCTCTTGCCTCCTTTTGCACCTATGTTGCTTCTTTCTACACATCTGTTGCCTCTTTCCGCACCTCTCTTCCCTCTGTCTGCACATTTGTTCCCTTTTTCTGCACCCTGTTGCCTGTTTCTGGAACTCTCTTGCCTCTTTCTGCAGTTCTCTTGCCTCCTTCTGTACCTCACATGCTTCTTTCTGCACTTCTTTTGCTTCTTTCTGTACCCTTCTTCCCTTTTTCTGTACATTTTGTGCCTCTTTCTGTACCTCTCTTGCCTCTTTCTGCATATGTCTTGGTTCTTGCTGCACCCCTCTTGCCTCTTTCTGTACCTCTTTTGCTTTTTTCTGCACTTATTTTGCCTCTTTCTGCACATCTATTGCTTCTTTCCTCATCCCTGTTGTCTTTTTCTGCACTCGTCTTCCCTATTTCTGTACATTTCTTCCTCTTTCTGCACCTCTCTTTCTGCACTTCTCTTGCTTCTTTCAGTGCCTTTCTGTATATGTTCTACCTATGTAAGCATAGTTAGAAGGTAGCATTTAAAAAACCTTTGAAAGTCACTGAAAAAAACATAGTTTTCAGGGTTCTTATAGTTAGAAATTTTCATTTAAAAAAGCTTTGAAATTCACTGAAAAACCATAGTTTCAGGGACATTATACTTAGAAATTAGCATTTAAAAAACCTTTGAAATTCACTGAAAAAACCACAGGTTTTATGGACGTTATAGTTAGTTGGACATTTCACTAATACAAAACCAGAGAAATTCGGCAGTTATACTTAGTTGAGCTAACACTGCTGATGACGTCACATATTACATTACTCATAACATGGTCAGTGACATCACTGATGACATCACTGATGACATCTCAAATTACATCACTGATGCATTGCCGGGGCATGAGTTATAATTAGCTCAACTAACTATAACGGCCGACTTTCTCTGTTTTTTTATGAGTGAAATGTCTAACTAACTGTAACGTCCCTGAAACCTGTGGTTTTTTTCTGTGAATTTCTAAGGTATTTTAAATGCTAATTTCTAACTACAACGTCCCTGAAACCTATGTTGTTTTCAGTGAATTTAAAAGTTTTTTTAAATGAAACTTTCTAAGTATAACATCGCTGAAACCTATGGGTTTTTTCAGTGAATATATATATACATATAAAAATACTTTTACAACCATTCTTGTTCCTATGGAGACACTGTTGTAACCTCTGAAATAGCCATACAGGCACTCTCACATCCACATTTACACATATAGAAAGACTCCTACACCCACTCATGGACCCAGTCACAGGTGTACTCAGACACTTTTCACCCACTCAGATACTTTTGCACCCACTCATAGACCTAGTCAGACACTCATGCACCCCCTGACAGATCCACTTAGACACTTCATTATTCTGCATAATTCATCTTTTTTTCCACATAATTTACTCAAACCTGCCACATAATTTGGTCCTCTCCTGCCACATAGTTCCAGTGGCCCTGATTATAGTTACCTGATCTAACTATGCCCTATGCCCTCACATTGAGCTGCTTATGACCTCACATATTACATCACTTGTGACATGGTCAGTGACATCACTGATGACATCTCAAATTACATCACTGATGATATCATTCACAGAGCCACTCACACACCCAGTCAATCCCTCATACAACCTCTCATATACCCACTCATACAGCCACATAACAAATGACACCCATTCACAAACCCATACAAATACTCATACACCCACTGACTTATGCCTAGATCCATTCACACACCCACTTACTTACTCATACAGCTACTCATATAACTACCCACTCACTCATACAGCCATTCATACAACAACTCACTCACCCATACCCATAAAATATATTTTTACTGAAAAATCGTAAAGTTGAAGTGTTGTTGAAATTAAGTGAAAATTTCAGTGACAGCATAACATTTTAAACCTCAAAGAACTTCACCCAGTTATAGTACTCTCTAGTAATTTACACATGTGACCTAAGGTGAAAATAACTCTCAGCCCCACTATGCACTGTGTTGGCCTCTATGATGTTATTTCACATGTTATTTCACAGCCAGCTCCCTGTTGGGAGAGGAGGTCATGTGGCCCCCTCTCCAAGCCACTATTGACCTAAATACCCCATCATTGGGGAATTTTGTTTGAAAAAACAGAGAGGTGAAAATGGCCCCTGTCACAGAGCCTTTAGTGGCTCTGAGGAAATCATGCCAAGGGACTTTTTTTTAATAAAGGGGGACTGGATATATGGTCCCATCCCCCAAGCAGTTATTGTCACTATTGGCCCCAAGGATCTCATTCCCTGTGGTCCTACTTTTAAAAAAAGGAAGAGGATGTGTGCAGTCTCACTTCCCAAACCACTGTTGGCTACAGGGGTCATCCTTCCCCTGGCCCATATTTTAATCATAGGGGGGGCAGCAAGGTCCCTGTCCCTGAACCTTCAGAGGCACCATGGACCCTATTCCCCAGGGCCAAATGTATTACTATCAGGGGAGGGGGTGCATGCCCCCCTCCCCAAGCCCAAGTGGGCCCTTGGGACCCCATACCTCATGGCCAAACATAATATTGGGGGATGAGGGGTTACTCCAGAACCTCCAAGGCCAAGCGGGCTCACACAGGAGCCAACATTGCCCTCTGGATGGGTGGGAGCAGTCAGAGTTCCCTACCCACAAGAGTGCCAGCAGGCTAATAGAAAATTGCTCCCATCCGGTTGAAGCATTTTCAAAGCTCCTGCCAGGTGGGAGCACACTTATTTCTCTTCCCATGGTCTTTTGGGTAAGGAACAGTGTTGTTACTCAGTTCAAGAGCCAGTACCAGGAATCGAGTCCCTGGGAACTTGTGAGACGTGTGGAGGAGGGGGCTGATGCCCCTTTCAGAAGTTATCGCCCCCCAAATCTAGACAGATTTGGCCCTAGGGGATTGTCTCCCTGGAGACCATTTGTGCTTAGAGAGGGGTGCCATGCATCCCCTCCCTATTTTAATTATCTTCCCCAGGTAATGTCGTCTCTGGGGCCGCCAATGGCTCTTTTGAATTATTTGGCCCTCAGGGTTGGGATGCCAGGAGCTCATCTGTGGCTCGGGGAAGGGAGATGCATGCAACAAAAGCCAGAGTTATAGTTACCTTAGGCAGGAGTTATAGTTTCTTGAGATACGTATAACTATAACTGCTGTATTTCTATGTTGTTTGTGTGTAATATCTGAATCTAACTATAACCTCCATGTGATCTTTGTTTTTTACAGTAAATTTCTATTTTTTTTTAATGGTATTCCCTAACTATAATGTCGCAGCTACATTTTTTTAAGTGAATTTCTAGTTTTTGTAATGTAAAGTAATATTTAATTACAGTACATTCATCCAACTGCCGCCGCATACAGCCCGAGGCCAGGCCATGTGTCCAATCCCCCAAAGGCAGCCAGCACAGGTGGGGTGCATGTAGCCTACCACCACGGGCCATTTCTGGCCCCGGACATCCCATCTACATCAGCCCAGCCATATTATAAAGGGGGAGGAGCGCAAATGTCTAGTGCATATTTTACAGTACATCTGTGTAATGGACCACAAGGAAATGTCTCCAGTGACCTTGTGTGCATTTTATGTTGGCAATGTGATTGTCGATTGTCTTCTTCCAAAAATCTGTGATAACATGAATCCTTGTATAGAGAAGGTAATGAGACTAGAAAGAAGCGAATCTCCACCAAGCAAGGGTACTTCCTCTTAACTTTATGAAGCAAGTGCTTCTTTGTTTGGTGGAGATGTCCTCAATTTCCTCGGCACAAGAACGTGTCACCGAAATCGGTGGGAAAAATCGTTTGGGGGGTCTTTTGGTAATCTATCCATCATCCTAGAAAGAAGATCTTTGTACACTATTGAGGTGGGCGGGCCCAAACGGGCAAACTGGTCAGTGATTATGCACATTTGCATACTCGTATTATTTAAAGGGAGAACCATGAACTCTGCTCTCACCAGACAAGAACGAGCAAATTGTCGCAGTCACTACAGATTGCGCTCCAATAGATCAACGAGGCATTTACTCCTACCAATGATTTCAGATTTGTTTTCAATGTGGAACTGCAGAGAAAACACCCTTGCTTTGCTGCCGCTAAGCTCAGGAAGTTAGGATCACTTGTCCTTTACAGAAGTGGAGCTTTAAATGGGGCACCTGCTATGTTTATATTTGTAAGTGCTTCCTGTTAATGTTTAACTTCCGTGAAATGAGCATCAGGGCCAGAACAGAACCTCACCTGCCTGTATATCCAACAAGAATCCACAATTTTGAACAACATTTCTACCCAACTGGAGTACTTTCTACTGGTTAATTAGTAGGTGCTACCATGTTGGGTAAATATGCGTATTCCACTCTACAGCTGTAAAATGGACCATGAGGAAATGTTTCCAGTGACCTTGTGTTCATTTAATGTCCGCAATGTGTTTGTTCATCAGGGTTGCGGGGGTACCCCAATTCCCCCATAGCCCTAGCTGGCTCCTCACCTCCAGCAGGATCCGGCATTGCTCCCGTACACATGCAGCAGGAAAAAATCCTGCTCTCTGTGTGTGGGAGCAATTTTTTCATCTGTTTCCCTACTTGCTTGAGAGCAGGCAGGGAAACAGATGAAAAGTTTGTTCTCAGCTGGCTGGAGCATTTTTAAATCAGATTTACTGTTTGCTCTTGCATGGTGAGGAGCTTTAAATCACTCCCACCAAATGAGAGTAAATAGAGATTTCCCTGCCAGCACTATTGTGGGCAGGAAAACTTCTATGTCCCGGGAGTGTGCACCCTGGGGCATAGCTGAGCCCAACCAAGGGGATGGAATCCAAACGGCCATTTCTGGCTCTCTGGGGGGGGGGCGAGTGGCCCATCCCCCTTCTTTCACAGTTTGGCACAAGGGAAGTGGTGATCCCCGGGGCCGAATACGGGTTGGGAGGTAGGCTGCAAAGCCCCACTCCCACAATATATGTATCAGCGGGCCCCGGGAAAGTGGTGGTCCCCTTGGCTGGACATGGCCCAGGCCGGGGGCCATGTGGCCTTCCCCCCCCCTTAATTTTTTCAGGCAAGCCGAGGGGATGGGGTCCCCTGGCTGAAATTTGAAACTGGGAGGGGGGCCTTGCACACCCAAGGGGCATAACAGAAAATACGTTCAGAATCCTGCATTTGAATTATCACTTACTTTTTGCACTGAATCAAATAAAAATTTTAAAATTGAAATTTTACTTGTACTTGTACCTGTTTGCTGTTTTTAATTGGGGCACTCATTAATTTGCTGCTTTGGACCTACCGAGGGCCGATTTGGGGCTCTGCTCGGTTCGCAGGCAGCTTCCTCGGGGGTGACGACTTTGGCCGCCATCTTGGGGTGGAAGGCTAGGTCAGCGCTCTAGTGGTCGGGCGAGTGGCGGCCCGAGCGCTACAAAAGGAAATCTTAGTGCTAGCATTCGGCTTGGAACATAGAGCTCCTGAGGCGGAAAGCCGGGAGTTAGGACCCTATCCCCATTACTTCTCTCACCCTGACTAAGAGGCAGCTGAGACTTGAATTATCACTTACTTTTTGCACTGAATCGAATAAAATTTTAAAAATTGAAATTTTACTTGTACTTGTACCTGTTTGCTGTTTTTAATTGGGGCACTCATTAATTTGCTGCTTTGGACCTACCGAGGGCCGATTTGGGGCTCTTCTCGGTTCGCAGGCAGCTTCCTCGGGGGTGACGACTTTGGCCGCCATCTTGGGGTGGAAGGCTAGGTCAGCGCTCTAGTGGTCGGGCGAGTGGCGGCCCGAGCGCTACAAAAGGAAATCTTAGTGCTAGCATTCGGCTTGGAACATAGAGCTCCTGAGGCGGAAAGCCGGGAGTTAGGACCCTATCCCCATTACTTCTCTCACCCTGACTAAGAGGCAGCTGAGACTTGAATTATCACTTACTTTTTGCACTGAATCGAATAAAATTTTTAAAATTGAAATTTTACTTGTACTTGTACCTGTTTGCTGTTTTTAATTGGGGCACTCATTAATTTGCTGCTTTGGACCTACCGAGGGCCGATTTGGGGCTCTGCTCGGTTCGCAGGCAGCTTCCTCGGGGGTGACGACTTTGGCCGCCATCTTGGGGTGGAAGTCTAGGTCAGCGCTCTAGTGGTCGGGCGAGTGGCAGCCCGAGCCCTATAAAATGAATGTTATTCCCCGTCCGCGCAGCGGGCGGGCGCAGCGGGCGCGCCGGAGGCGCGCCAGAGGCAAGCCCGTCTGCGCCCGTCCGCGCCGGGACCGGGCCTAGGGCCATAACCCCTGCCCAACAAGTGTTAGACACCAATAAGAAGTATACTAGTCAAGGCTTACTGGCACTTCGGCCACCTACCAGTACCAGCTGTCTCAAAATAATACCGTCTGAGATTCACAGACACCTGGCCATCTCCTGCCCTCATTGTAGCTGCACCATTCCGTTACGACTATCTGACGTTAATACTACACCAACTAAGCGCGATGAAGGAGCTGTTATATCTATTGCCCTCATCAATGCGCGTTCACTCGGAAAGCACAGGCAGGAGATCTCAGATCTTATAACAGATTTTAAACTAGATGTTCTGTTTGTCACTGAGACTTGGACCGATGACACATCTCAGCCAGATCTAGCCATCGCAGTACCGGACGGATATAAAGCATACTGCCAGAACAGGCCCAGACAAAGAGGGGGTGGGCTGGCCATAATAGCTAGAGACTCATATCCTGTCAGAACAACCCCCATTCCATCAACTTCCTGTGAGGCCATGCAATTTGCTATTAACCCTTCACCTTTGTTTAATTTTAAGGGAATACTGATATACCGCCCTCCGGGATCCAAAACAGCTTTTTTAACCAGCATTAATACCATGATGGAATCAGTAGCCACCGAAAGTGCCTTTACGGTTCTAGGTGACTTAAATTTTCACTTGGATCAAAGTCACCTAACCGATTCGGTCAGCCTCATTTCCGATCTAGAAACTCTAGGGCTCAAACAACGGGTTACGTCCCCTACCCACCAAGCTGGTCACATCCTAGACCCCATATTTTCCAACTTAGAAGGCTTACAACTATCCAACATCTTACCCATGCCTTGGACTGACCATCATGCAATCTTTGTAAATGTAAATGTACAGGAATTTATATAGCGCAAATCACCAAGCGGTTTCTAAGCGCTTGCTTAGGGAACCCGTCCTGGTATTCCCCTGTGAGATACCCCGGCAGGGTATCCGCAAGGTGAAAGCCAGGCATCCCGCCGCGAGGGGCCGTTGTGGAGATTAAGCAAGCTATTGCCCAGAGTCGCAGAGTGTGAACCCGTGAATCAAGTAGACTGATCGTTAAAGCCAAAAAAGACTATTACACTGACCAGATCCAGAAAGCCAAAAATTCTAGCAGATTATTGTTTCAAATCACCAAAGTATTGTCAGGCAACTCCCCCGACCTCACTCCTCCCCCATCGCAACTTCTATGTGATTCGTTAGCTTCCTTTTTCTTTACCAAAGTGGATGATATTTACCAGGCTTTTTCCGCTAACTCACTTGTGAGGACAGTCAACCCCCCCATTTTAGCTCCAGTTAACATGTTCCCCAGCTTCCAACCAGTCACCTCTGGTCAAATAAAAACTACACTGTCTACCATTAAATCAGGATCACCCCTGGACCCCTGTCCACTCTCAGTACTCCTGCCGGTAATGGACTCTATCATACCACTACTGACTCAGGTGTGCAATTCCATTCTCCTATCAGGCAACTACCCAGACCCCCTTAAAAACACTCTACTAAAACCCCTGTTAAAAAAACCGTCCCAGGATAAAAGCGAGCTAAAAAACTACCGTCCCATCGCAAGTCTCCCTTTCATGGCGAAGGTGATTGAAAAAACCATGAACATTCAGATTTCCGAATTCATTGAAAAACGCCATCTCCTGGACAACACGCAATTTGGATTTAGGAAATACCATGGGACAGAGACAGCCTTGATTAAGGCTGCTGATGACATCAGGGTAATCAGGGATCAAGGGGGCACAGCCATTTTAGTAATGCTGGATTTATCAGCAGCTTTCGACACGGTCGACCATACCATCTTGGTCGACCGTGTCGAGGGATTTGGCATTTGCCACACTGCCAAAGACTTAATTGCGTCCTTTCTTGCCAAAAGAACGCAGGCTGTTATCTTAGGACTCTTCCAATCAGCCCAACTTTCATCTCCATGTGGAGTACCTCAAGGCTCATCCCTCAGTCCGACACTCTTCAACATCTATGTGTCTGACCTTGCTAAAACCATCAAAGCACACAGGATGAGCCTAACCTCCTACGCCGATGATACCCAACTTGTGTTGGCGATTAAGGGGGATGGAGATTTAGTGGCTGAAAAATTCAAGAAGGGATTGTTAGACATAGGAGAATGGATGGCTACCAACTGCCTCAAATTAAACTCAGAAAAAACCGAGGTACTCATTTTCGGACCCCTTTCGCCAGCCTGGCCATCAAGCTGGTGGCCAGAGGCTTTCGGCACTCCTCCCATTCCAACTGCTAAAGTCAGGAACCTCGGTATCATCTTCGACGAGGGTCTAAATTTCATGGATCATGCCAACAAAACAGTGTCCATAGCACACCTGAAGTTAAAGATGATAAGGAAAATACGTCCTTTTCTTCCTGACTCAGCCATCAAAACACTGGTTACCTCTCTTGTCCTTTCTTCTCTGGACTATTGTAATGCTCTCTTCCTTAATGCTCAATCCAGAGTAATTACTAAACTGCAGACTATTCAAAATGCAGCTGCACGTCTGCTGTCGGGCAAAACAAAATATGAATCCATATCCAACAATATAAAGGACTTCCACTGGCTCACTGTGCGAAATAGAATCCACTTCAAGTCCCTCTGTATTGTGTTTAAAGCACTCAACAACCAAGGACCCCACTTTTTGAAAGAACAGCTACAACAATACAAACCTAACAGAGTTCTACGATCAGCCACCCTCAATCAACTGGTTATTCCTCGCACTAAAACTGTCACCTGGGGCGACCGGCGCTTTTTGGTGGCCGCCCCAAGGCTTTGGAACACGCTTCCCCCAAACATCAGGGACAGCTCCTCTCTTCTCCAATTCCGTAAACTTTTAAAAACCTGGCTGTTTGCTCAATGATCATCCCTTCCTCATGTTGACCGTCACAGATAAACTGGTTCCACTAGCGCCAAGACGCCCAAGGGTAAATGATGCGCTTTATAAATATTAAAAATAAATAAATAAATTAATTTGTTTTTTTTTCAATTTTGCAGCAAATTTGCTAGTCCTGCTTGAAATTGTAGCAAAATCGAAAAAAAATAAACATTTTTGACACCCGTTGGGGTTCCTGTGGGACCCTATCACCAGGCCTAGGGGATCAGAGTATTACTACTCCGTGCCCCTTCTTCTTTTTTTTTACCTTGTTTCTTCTGAGTCCCAATATGGCTGCCAACGCTTCCTGGTTGAAAGTTGGTAGTCAACATTTTTTCTCTGCATGAGATCTGTTAGATCCATGGAGGGTTCGCGTCCCTTGATACCTATATTTATTTTTTCTTAAAGAGCTCCTAAACTACTGAATTGCTTTACAAAAAATTACAAAAAAGGCTTTTCTGGACCAAGAGTCAGCTTTCTGGCAATTTCGTTGTTATTCTGTTTGACGGTTAGAGCTGTAGTCCTATTCCAAATCCCTATGGGAAATTGCAAGGGGAAATTGTGTTTTGGGACACCCTTTTTCTTGGCCCCTGCGTGACGGATCACCCCGAAACTTTCAAGACAGCGGCTAAAGTGGGTGGCCAACTAGGTTCAAATATTTTGTGGCGATTTGTCGAACGGCACCAAAGTTATTACAGAACAAAAAATGTTTTCTCTATGGAAACTAGGTCCTAACTATAACTACCGACTGGTGGCTGCCAGTAGGATTTATATATATATATATATATATATATATATATATATATATATATATATATTACCTACTGGCGGTCGCCAGTAGGTATATATAGTTAGGATTTTTTCTCTATGGGATTTTTGAAAATTCTATGTCTAATAACTTTGGCGTTTGTGGACGGAATTGGCTGACATTTTCAGGAAAATGGAACATTTTGTTTCTGAGCAGCCCCTGAAAATTTGGGGGGGGTTCGTCAAGGGGGGGCCGAGAAAAAAGGGGGGTCCCAAAACGTGTTTTTAACATTGAGTTTTCCATAGGGCGGTTGGCCTCACTTTTAGCCCGAACGGCTGAATGGATTTGCACGAAACTTGGCAAAATTGTAGGGACTGGTAGCCCGATGTGCCTTTTGTAGGTCTCAATATATGTGCTTCAGTGGATTTTGAGAAATTAAGGTTCAAAAAAAGATATATATCTGTAACCGCGGACTGGGCAGCGCTCCGCTACGCGTACTTTTCGCGCAACGGAGCTTTGTGAAGCGAAGCTGATTGGTTCTCCGGCGTCTGTCAACATTCCAAACAGTCCGTAGCGGCCGCCATCTTGTCTCTCGGTAGGATCGAGAGACAAGAGGAGGCGAAAGCGAAGGGGCAAATGACCATAAGGGGGAATAGTAGATCCTCGCTGACCCCCTAGGTTTGATGTGGAGGTTTTAAAAGGGCCTCGCGGGGCAAAAAAAAATAATAATAATAATAATCGAACGGCTGAATGGATTTGCACGAAACTTGGTAAAATATTAGGGACTGGTAGCCCGATGTGCCTTTGCTAGGTCTCAATATATGTGCTCCAGTGGATTTTGAGAAATTAACGTTCAAAAAAAGATATATATCTGTAACAGCGCTCCGCTTCGCGTACTTTTCGCGTTACGGAGCTTTGCGAAGCTGATTGGTTCTCCGGCGTCTGTCAACATTCCAAACAGTCCATAGCGGCCGCCATCTTGTCTCTCGGTAGGATTGAGAGACAAGAGGAGGCCAAAGCGAAGGGGGAAATGACCATAAGGGGGCATAGTAGATCCTTCCTGACCTCTTAGGTTTGATGTACCATTTTGCCAAGTTTGGTGTAATTCCGTTCAGCCATTCAGGCTGTAGACGTATGTAAATGTCCTATGGAAAATTGCATGGGGAAAACACATTTGAAAGTGTTGAAATTTAGAACCAATTAAAATGTTACTTTGGTTTTGTATTTGTGTGTGATGAAAGTTAATTGGTTATGTATATATGTCAAATGAGAGGAAACCACAGCCATTTTGTGATACTACTGTCTGAGGTACATTTGTGAGGAATTTTTGGTGGTGAATTTCTGGTGTTTGATTTACACAGTACTAACACTTTTCCTACTTTTGAAAAGGTGAGTTGTTAATTTGTAAGGGGAACTATGTTGTACACTTGAAGATAATTTGAAAAATGTTTTCTGTTATTTATTTGCAGTCCTTCTGTTATACTAAATACTTGATAAAGTTAGTTTTATATTATGTATTACTAAAAACGATAAATGAAAGTGATTATTTTTTTCTGCAATTTACAGCAAGCAATTTCAAAATAAAATGGCTCACAATGAAGAGACCGTGGCAATTTCTTTTGAATCGTCCACTACATTGATTGAAATTGAGAGCACCAATAATGAAACATTGTCACAAGGAGGACATGACTTGTATGATTCCATTAGATTGATTGAAATGGACAGCACCAAGAATGAAATATTGTCACAAGGAGATGACTTGAATGATTCCACTACGTTGATTGAAATTGAGAGCAGCAATAATGAAATATTGTCACAAGGAGGAGATGACTTGTATGATTCCATTAGATTGATTGAAATGGACAGCACCAATAATGAAATATTGTCACAAGGAGGAGATGACTTGAATGATTCCACTACATTGATTGAAATTGAGAGCACCAATAATGAAATATTGTCACGAGGAGATGACTTGAATGATTCCACTACATTGATTGAAATTGACAGCACCAATAATGAAACATTGTCAGAAGGAGGAGATGACTTGAATGATTTTTTTGATCAATCTCTTGATGGCGAATTTATCGAGTGTTTGGAGACCATAGAGTTACAAGAATCATTATTGGAGACTTTTCATGAGGACATTGCTGATGAGGACATGTTACTAGTTCTTTCAAATTTAGAAAATTCTGAAGAATAAATTTATATTTAGAAATCAAAAATTGTTTGAGACATTATTCATTTTTATTTTTAATTTATGAGGTTGTAGCGAAGTGATTGTAGTATAAAATGAGACTTATAGTATAGAGTGCAACATTTTTATGTTACATGGTAAGTTTACTCATATTTACTTCCCTTCTGCCACTATATTATCTCCAATGTGTATTTGACATCTCTTCTTCATCTCCGGCCTCCTTTCTCTCACTGTGTGTCTCCGATGCATCTTATCGCTGCTATTTTGTGTAATTACAGAAGAGAGTAAAATAAAATAGTTCGGAACGTGAAAAGGGGGCAAAGTAGAGTACTCCTCACCCCCTAGGCCTTTTTAGGCGGTCCCAAAAGGATCAGTTTCTGCTTTCCTGAGAGATTATGGTATGAGTTCCATATACCACAATAACTTGCATTACAACATGCAAGATATCTATCTCCTATTACCAACTTTTGGAGATATTCGCGCTAAGCGCGAATATCTCCAAAAAGTAACACCTGCCCTGAGCAGTTCTTAGCCATGTTATCCAATGGGAGGTGGATAACATGGCTAAGAGCATTAGCTCGGTAATGTATGAATATCGCTGAGTTTTTAGCGATATTCATGCATTGCGGCCGTTTATTATCGCATTTGTGATAAACCTTGATAATAGCAAGGTTTATCTTCGATAATTTCTGATGATGCTTAGCGGTAAAAAATTCGTTGGTAAGCATCGTTAGCGATAAATATCGCTTAACTTTGGTAATATGCCCCAACGTCTGTTAACGTTCGATTCGAAGGAAATGAGGAAGTGTTGAAAAACATTGTCTGCGCCATCTTGCCTTTTTTGAAATGCCACACTTTTGTCGTGCACGGCAGCCATTTTAGATGTCTTGACCAGACCCACTCTCTGCACGCTGTCGATTCGTAGCATGGCTCCTCACCCTCGCAAGCATCTTCCCCAGGCACTGGTCTCCCCCGCTCTCTGTCTTATGCATGGGCAATAAACCTCCCCCCATCTGCGCTGCTCTTCCCTGAGAATCACACTGTGCCCGCCCGACACCTCCCTTTCGCCCTATTCACTACCGCACCCTCTGACACTCCTCTTCCTCTGTGTCCGATTGTCCAGGCTATCAGCTAGCCCTGCAGATGTAGTTTATGGCCCCAGCTGTAAAGAATCACCCCTCTTCAAAGGAGTTATAGTAGATGAAGGCCCACACCCGATGAGATCCGTCACACCACACGTGTTCCTACTATCTGAAAACCATCCTGTATTGTGATTGGGGAGGGGACCGAGCCTGAAGCGGAAGATTCCAGGAATCACTCTTTGTACATCAAAGTTTTTACAATTATGTGTCACATTAAAAATATATAGCACTCCAACAAAGTAGTAGGAATATAAAACTTTAATAACATATAAATATATACAACAAAACAAAAACAGTAAAAACATTTAAACAACGAAGAGACCGTGGCAATTTCTTTTGAATTATCCAATAGATTTATTGAAATTGACAGCACCAATAATGAAATATTCTTGTCAGTAGCGGTCTGTTGTGCGAATAGTTCCAAGGCAGCAGAACGCGCTGAAATCTAGATGGCACGAAAGTGATGTCTAGCAAGTTGCCGCCCAGCAAATAACGGCGTGGGGCGCTGCGGGGGTGAGTGAGTCCAGTAGGCACCACAGCTATTCTTACCGGCATTGCAGAATTACTGCTGGGGACAATGCCTGTGCTGTAGCAGGGTCACAGCAGAAACAAAAAGGATTCTGTTGAAGATGTTGTTGGTTTTCAATTTGAAAACAGTTCTGGTGTCAACTGCTATGTTATTGTAGTGGTTAATGTTTTGTTTTCTCTAGAAAATGTAAAAGAGGGGGAGGCAGTCCAAAGTTCAGTTAAAAGGGCAAAGGAAAGGATCGGTGGTTTGAACTATCAGTCAAAAAGGGGAGGGGGTGCAACAATTTTTCCTTCCGGGTCACACTGTGCTTTCACCAGAAGTGAGGTCTGCAGGATTCTAGTAATTCAAAGTGAGGCTGGCGCCGACGTCCCGCGGATACAGTTTCGTCACTCCACGGGTGATCATGGCAGTCATTCCCCATCGGGGGTCGGAGACTCCCGCGGCTCCTCTAGAATCTTCAAGGTCGTGGAGGACTACGGTGGTGGAGTCAACCAGTGACCGGGCCATTTCTTTATGCTGGGCCCGCTCTTGCCAGGTTGACCGCCATTTTGAGAGTTCGGTAGCTACTGGCGATCGCGGGGTCAAATGAGCGGACGGGCTCCACCCTGCCGGGCGAGACGTTGCAGCATGGCCACAGTGGAAGAACCCTTTTCCGGGCGCCTGGAGCGCTGAGGGTGCAGCTGGGAAGCCTCCACCTGGGGAGGCGGGAGAGGCCTGTTCGCACCGTCTCTCCCTCCCAGTGCACCCCACGGCGTCTCGCTTGAGATTTGTTATGGCCGGACCAGGCGATGAGGACGAGGGGGGGGGGGGTCGGAGGCATGTGCAAGACATCCCCCCCCAGGGTTGTTGCAGCAATTATACAAGAAAGAAGAAGTGTCCCGTCCGTCTTCGGGCCGGGCTTCCGGTAGATGTCGGCCGGACGCCCCTGGCTCTGGCCCCATGAACGGGTTTCTTGGTTTATTGGCTGCAGCCGGATCCCGTCGGCCTCGGCCCCCCGACCGTTGGTGGCCGGACCGGAAGAGCATGTGGCGGGACTACCTGCAACTCTCAAGGGCCACCGCGGCCGGACTGGGAGAGAGAGGGGAGGGTCGAGGAGACATTCCCCCCCCCCCTGCAACTGTTCAGCGTTGTAAAGGCAATCCCCTGGCCGGGTCCCGCTGGTCTCGGCCTCTCCTCCGGCTACACCCTACGTTAGGATCGCCTGGCCGAGGCGTGGCAGCAGGACCTGCCTTATATGGGCTGCTCCCGGTTGGGCGTAGCCGGAACCCTGTCCCACCTTGGAAGTTTCCAGAGTGGGGGCGGATGTTCTACTGACTTGCATTTTCCCTAGTCTATCGATTTTTTTGGCGTGGCAGGCGGTGGGACAGCGAGGGGTGATTTGGTTTCTCTTACTGTTTTTCTGGTCTCTCACCACTGGCATATTTCGAACGTTTTCTTGTTTCTAGGACATTAATAGGTTTTATCATTACGTTATGTTATCGTTTCTTTGTTCGTTGTTTAATAAAAGTTCATGTTCATCAGTGGCCTACTGATTTTCGATTTCCTATTCTTTTCTTTCCAGGTTGTTTCATGCTAAAGTTTCTGTTAACAGGATACAGTGATCACTTCGTTATTATTGCATATGTCCTTTTCACTAGGGGTGCTCTCTGGTCGGGCCAGATGACGTATGTCTAGTAAATGGTCCGGGTGAAACAGGTGCATCAATCAGTGGGGAGTAGATAGGCATGACAGATTACAACGGGGGAGAAAGGTCCGCATTACGTACCCTTTCACTACTTGCAAAGATTTTCCTACGTTTATTTGCAAACAGGGAATACCTCCAAAAAGAACTAATTCCCAAACAGTCAATGTTCAGACAATCAATCAATCAATGAGGAATGAAATAGGTACGACGTGTTAAAGGCTTGCGTTACCTACCCTTCACTATCTGCAAAGGGAGAGAGAATATTCCTATTCTTCCTCGTTTGCAGGCAGAGAAGATCCTTAAGAGAACCAACTTCGAACAATTCAATGCTCGATTCAAACAATCAACAAGGGGTACTGTGAACACAAATGAACGCCGCTTATGTACATACGCATTGCTATTTTCAACAGGTTGTTCCTAATGTTTCTATTTTAGCGAGGTCAAAAAGAGATCCCATTAGTGGCCTACTGATTTTGCTCGATTCCTTTTGTTTTTTTACACGGTTTTTCGCTATCTGCAAAGACTAAACAGAGTATTTTGACTCTGTGCTTGTTTGTAAATAGAGAATGAACCAAAGAGAACAATCAATCAAATGGAGAGAGAAGCAGGCACGACGGATTACAAAGGGGGCAAAGGGCTGCGTTAACTACCCTTCACTATCTGCAAAGAGAGAGTACTCCTAATAGAAATGAGGGGTGGGGGGCAGCATTCAAAGCAGATCAGTGTGCATAAACACGAAAATGTTTTTACTTACCACGTACTTGACATTCGACAGCTTATGATATTTGCTATTAAAAAACCATTGAAATTCACTGAAAAAACCATAGGTTATAGACCATATATAGTTAGGAATTAGCATTTACAAAACCTTGAAAATTCACTGAAAAAACCATAGGTTATAGACCATATATAGTTAGGAATTAGCATTTAAAAAACCTTATTTTACTCACACAAAACCATTGAAATTCCATATATAGTTAGTTGCACTAACTATATATCGCGCACCCGCAATCCACTGCTGATGATGTCACATATTACATAATTCATGACATGGTCAGTGACATCACTGATGACATCACTGATGACATCTTAAATGACATCACTGATGACATCACACTTGACATCAATGATCACATCACTGATGATATCATTCATGTGATAATACAATGCATCTCCTCACACTGTAATATAACCTCCGTTACACCCAGTGTTAAATAGAGAGTATCATTTTTGAAACCATTGACACACCAATACTAGTTACTACATACGCACTCACTGATTCCTATGTCTACACACACATTCACTTATACAATCATTCATACATACAATCACTCATCTTTACAACACTATCATATGCACTCATACACTTATACAGACACTCACACTCTGCCACTCATTCATGGAGTTACTCACACACCTAGTCAGTCCTGAAAAGAATCAATCACACTTCCATTTTCTCATCTATACAGTTAAACACAGAACACCTTACATTTTTGAAACATATACTAACACATAGTTACTCTCTTATAGAATCACTGATACAAGTACACATTGATCTGCACAGAGTCACACACCTCCCAGCCAGCCATACACACACTCAGTCTCCCATACAAATACTTGTGCAACCAATCAATAACCCATATAGCTACTTATATAGCTACTGATCAACACATGCAGCAGCTTGCACAACAACAGAGATACTGATGCACACTTTCAGACAGTTTAGTCACTAACCCGTGCATTCAGTAAGACGCATTTAATCACTCACTCATACAGTCAATCACGCACCTACTAAAACCTTCATTCAGACACTTATACATCCACTCATTCTTCAATATGTAAAACATATTTAAACTTTACAGAAACACATAATCACTGGATGTTGTCATCAGTGATGTCATCAGTGATGTCACTGACCATGTCATGAATGATGTAATATGTGACATCATCAGCAGTGGATTGCGGGTGCGCGATATATAGTTAGTGCAACTAACTATATATGGAATTTCAATGGTTTTGTGTGAGTAAAATAAGGTTTTTTAAATGCTAATTCCTAACTATATATGGTCTATAACCTATGGTTTTTTCAGTGAATTTTCAAGGTTTTGTAAATGCTAATTCCTAACTATATATGGTCTATAACCTATGGTTTTTTCAGTGAATATATATATATATATATATCTTCAGAAGCTATCAGCCGATAGCGTAAGTCAGCACGCAACAAAGGATATATTTCCCAAAGTTTCACCATTTATTTTTCAAAAGGCAGCATTCATCGCACAACACCAACGCGTTTCGCAACGTACTGTTGCTTGATCACGGTAGGGATACATTGTTGCAATTCTTTTTTATGTTGTTCAAAAGGACCCACCTGAAACCCATCATTCTGATCTCACTTCCTTTGCATAACAGGAAGTAGCTTGGGAATTGTAGTTTTTAGTTTTTTAAAACCGAGTGTTTTTGGTTGGGAACAGCGCTATCATTGCATAATTATTATGATGTTAATACAGTGTATATCCTTAATGGATGTATGAACATAATTAGGTAAATAATGCATTTCTATACAATTTGCACAACATTACGGGGATGATGCTTATTTTATCAACATTTTCCGCAATTGATTGGGATGTTAGATATTTTCTGCCCTCTGGTGGGCACAATTGTTTACCATCTATCTCACGTTAAACTCTCCGGTGAGTATTTATACATTAGATAAAGCCCTTTAGTGGGCTGATGGTTCTCATCCCCCTATTCATCTCTATCCATTATTCTCTTGATTAGTTCTGGGTTATTTTATCACCCCACCATACCTCTATACAGTGTCACATTTTCTAACCCTTTTTCGCACCCTCTGTTAAAGAGAATATACCATATGGGGAGTTTTTGAGGGCGAGAAGGATATGCTCAGAAAAGAAGGAATGGGAATCAAAAAGTAAAAGCATGGCTCAAACATTCAAAACCAGAGGATATCACAAGCCCATTATAAACAAGGGATGGCAAAGAGCAAATCAAAAAGAACGAAAAGATGCTCTGAGAACTAAGAAAACAACAACAAACACCACCCACAAATCACCAAGTGAAAGAAAAGTGAGACTAATACTGGATTACACAAGAGAATCGAAACAAATTGTGAACACTCTGAGAAAGAATTGGAAACAATTGTGCCCACCAGAGGGCAGAAAATATCTAACATCCCAATCAATTGCGGAAAATGTTGATAAAATAAGCATCATCCCCGTAATGTTGTGCAAATTGTATAGAAATGCATTATTTACCTAATTATGTTCATACATCCATTAAGGATATACACTGTATTAACATCATAATAATTATGCAATGATAGCGCTGTTCCCAACCAAAAACACTCGGTTTTAAAAAACTAAAAACTACAATTCCCAAGCTACTTCCTGTTATGCAAAGGAAGTGAGATCAGAATGATGGGTTTCAGGCGGGTCCTTTTGAACAACATAAAAAAGAATTGCAACAATGTATCCCTACCGTGATCAAGCAACAGTACGTTGCGAAACGCGTTGGTGTTGTGCGATGAATGCTGCCTTTTGAAAAATAAATGGTGAAACTTTGGGAAATATATCCTTTGTTGCGTGCTGACTTACGCTATCGGCTGATAGCTTCTGAAGATAATACGAAAGCGGGGCTCTGCTTTGTAGTCGGCACCGGTGATAAGAGCGCCATTGGACTACAAGTTTGGAGCCAAACCTGTGGATATATATATATATATATATATATATATATATATATATATATATATATTATATATATATAATGGTCGACTTGGTGTTTGGGCTCCATTAAAAGAATTTTTGCACCAGTCAAGGGTTCGTCTCGTCTTTGCAGGATTGCTTTTTAAGACCTTGTATGCCTTATATATATATATATATATATATATATATATCCAACATAGGAGGTCATATTACCTACTGGCAGTCGCCAGTAGGTTGTTATAGTTAAGACCTATTTTCCATTGGAAATCCGCAACATTCTATTCCAAATAACTTTGGCACCGGATGACGAATCTTCGCAAAATTTCCAAAACTCGTGGGGCACTCCAGTCCGCTCCTGTCCTGAAAATGTCTCGAGGTGATTCGTCAAGCGGGGGCTGAGAAAAAAGGGGTGCCCAAAACGTGTTTTCCCCATGCAATTTTCCATAGGAACCTTTAGTCGCAGCTACAGCCCGAACTGCTGAACGGAATTACACCACATTTGGCAAAGAGGTAGTCCTTGGTTCAGACTCGTGCCTTTTTGTTAAATGGTGTAAATCTGTTCAGTAGTTTTTTAGATATCAAAGGAAAAAATATATATATATCTGGGTGGAGCCTAAACACACATCTCATCGTGACATCTGATTGGCTGTCAGCACTTCATCCAAGAAGTGTTGGCAGCCATCTTGGGACCAATATAGATGATAGCACCTCATTAAAAACATTGCATTTAATAGAAGGTTTTAAGACTTTAGTTACATTATAAATCATGTGTTGATGGTTCCATACTCATTTTAGGAATTGTGGTGTGTTCTAAGGTGGCTTTACCATGTGAAAAAGCCTTCTGCTGGGATATCATGAATCATGTTTGAGAGAAAACTATGTTCTCATGCTTTTCCCACAGAGGTTTGGAAGGTAATATATAAGCTAAACTGAGAGCATATTTTCTGTAAATTCACATTATCTTTGTCAGTCATGTGAGAATGAAGTCTGACATTCTCAGTAAAACATGTACACCCAACAAGGGCAGAGACTGTCAGTTGATTCCTTTGTGTTCTACTGCAGCTTCCCAGAGTGTTCTAAAGAACAACTAGAGTGCTAACAGCCTTACCTCTGACAAAAGTATAGCACACCTGAAACCATCTCGCTTGGAATAAAGTGGTAACTCTTAAAACATTTAATTTAAAAAGAAACAAAATGAGGGGATTCATTTTGCCATAGAAAGTATGATTACCAAAGCAAACAAGCTTTGAAAATGCAATAGGGGTCACCCTCGTTTAAGTTAAAGCAATTCTGTTTGTAATTAGGTGGCTTTTTAGCTTTGCTTTTATTAGCGTTTTTCAAACTTTCATATACATAACATGCATATATATGTATATATTCGGTATGTAGACGTCTTCCAAAAGAACAACAGCTGGAAAAGTAGACGATGCCAGACCCATAGATAGTGCAAGATTATTTTATTTGGAAACCCAACACCAGTCCCGCATGACGCGTTTCGGCTTCACCAAGCCTTGATCACATGACACTGTCACGGGGGCTGATCACCCTTTTTAAAGTGCACACAATTGATTAGCATAATGAAGCTGAAAAAGGTACTATTGCTGTCTTAAATGCTTGTCGCATACGGTTAAAGGTTTAATCACATCCTAACAGACAAGACCAACAATTAACACAAAATGATTATGCAAGATCAATTAATTCAAATTGATTAAGCCGTCTCGTTTGCACACTGTGGAATGGGCGAGGCAATTTGCGAATAATATTAAAACAATTACAAAATTGAACTGCCGTAAAAC
This sequence comes from Lissotriton helveticus, assembly GCF_964261635.1. NCBI lineage: Eukaryota > Metazoa > Chordata > Amphibia > Caudata > Salamandridae > Lissotriton > Lissotriton helveticus. Next base: position 948,357,610 of record NC_136063.1, read on the forward strand.
AATAAATATTCCAATTCATTGCCCCAACTACTATATCGTATATATATATTTTTTTTCCTACCGTATGCTTGTCTAACAGCAACAGAAGAAAAATATATTACAAAACCACATCTTAGTGCTAAAGCATGTATATACATTATAATACATATTATTTGACGGACTAGCATAACATCCTGCCCGAGTGGGCATAAAGTGCTATAGAAGGGCTGCGACTGTGTACAGCATTGCAGTGTTAATCAATCACGCCCTAGTAGGCAAAACACACTGTGCAAAAATTACACTATAATCATTATGCATGATTACAGGACATACTCCATTATGCAATTTGATATAAACGTGCTACCTGTGAAATTAAAATCATGAGTACGATGTTAACTTTCATGTAATTATAGTCGTGTGGAGGACTTATTCTTGGGGTAATTCACAATTGTTTGCTACTATTTACTCAGTAGCAGCAAATAACAATATTTATAGCTGTAAATACAGTATACTGTTAGACCAATTACTAGGGAGCAGCCAGTTCATAAATGGGTGTAACAATCTTCACTGTTATTGAGCCCATTAGGTATCTTTGAATCTAGGAGAATAATATGCCTAGTCTCCAATTTCCTAAGTAAGGACTCCCTGTCTCCACCTCTTCTCTGTGGGGGTACAGTGTCAATCACAAAGTAAAGCAAAAGTGAAGCATTTCTAGCATGGACCTTATCAAAGTGTCTTGCGACCGGATACGCTGGATCTGCATTAGTGATGGCTCGCAGATGTCTTAAGATCCTTTTGTACACATGTGGTCTGGTACTCCCCACATACCTCAGACCGCATGGACATTCCAATACATATACTGCGCATTCCGATCTGCAACTCAACTTTTGCTTGATCTTGATGGGATTGGGAAACAGAGGGGACAGGTATTCTGATCTGCTAACTCCATTCCTGCATGCCTTACATGAGGAACAACGCAGAAAACCCCTGCTGCCGTCCAACCCCGAACCCGTGGTTATTTCTGGACTGCTTGAAACAAGACTATCCTGCATGGACCTAGCTTTTCTAAAGGTAATGTTAGGAGATTTATTGAGCAATTTGCCTATTATTGGGTCGCTATTAATTAAAGGCCAATGCTGCTTAACGATTTTGTCTATGGCCTGATGTTGGTTACTGTATCCAATATTTAGGCGAACTTCATTGTGTGTTGTTTGTTTGTGGACCCTAACAGGGCTTATGTCTGGGTCCAACAAGATCTTTCTATCACAATTGTTCGCTCTTTTCATGGCATTGTCAATGCTTGAGTTCGTATAACCTCTATCCAGAAATTTGGCCCTGCATGCATTCTGTGCACTTTCACAATCCGTACTATTATATATATGTATATATTCCACAACTCTCTTTTGCAAAGAGAATAAGTCAGCACTCACAAGAGCTTCTTCCCAATCTTTTTATTTTGTTGTCATCACTCCAGCATAGTAAAAAAAACAACGCGTTTCGCAACCAAATGTCGCTTGTTCACGGTTAGTGCAACCAAATTCATGCCCCTCCTATATTACGAAGGACCCATCAGTAACTCTCTGATAGTGATCTCACTTCCTGTTGGATTTACAGGAAGTTAGATGGGAATTGTAGTTTTTAACATGCATATTGACATTTGTCGGCATCAATTTATCATCGTGGCAGGTGGCAGTTATAATTATACATATTCGTCTAGTATGTCATTCGCCCTCAAAGTTTATACCATGGTCTGCCCTCTTCATGCATAACCTACATGTCGAAATATTTTCGATAAACGATGATAACGCCCTCTAGTGGGCATGTCAAACACCAATTGCATTTAGAACATCCACTCGCTTGTCATTAACGTAGTATTTCTCAAAATCATGCCCTCTGGTGGGCTATAAAGATTCCCACAATTCAACAAGTAGTTACAGTCCTAACTATTTGATTTATAGCAAAGGTGTTCGCAACCATCTCACGTGCATCTAGACCAATAAGGTTAATCTTAATTTTTGTTGGGGCTACATACTGTACATATCACTGTCTATGTAGACGAAGGAGGCCACCTACATCACATGTATTCGTTCAATACATCACATCATTACCCATCAGTATTATAACATATCTACAATATTTCATATTGCCAGTCTCTATTGTGGTTTTTGTATTGTTGCTACTGCTTTCTCCTTTCTGAGACCAAGGATCAACCGTTTTCAAATATACCCATCCACCGAAGACTTATAAATGTACATAAAGTTCTTCACTCTGATTTAATCCCCATGGGTTCATTGTTCGAAAATTTAGGATTTGCCTTGATTCTCCGCATCTCAGTTTTCGTTCCTGGTCTCCTCCCCTCTCATGTGGCAAAATACATTCGAGTGCATAAACTTTTAGGAGTTTCCAATCACTGTTATGCGTCACCTCCATATGTTTGGCGACTGCATTGCTCCTGTCTTTGTTTGTCGTTGCTCTCACATGCTCCAAAATGCGCTTTTTAAATTCATTTTTTGTGCTGCCAATATATTTTAGTGAGCACGGGCATTCGATCACATATACCACATGTGTACTTGTGCAGTCAATCAATTGTCTTATCTGCCACATTTTTTTATTTGGTAACATTACTTCCTTCTTGTTTACTGCAATTTGGCATATCTTGCAATGTTGACATTTTATAAATCCCTTGGTATTCAGCCACTGGATTCCTTTTTCCTTTTTGTATGGTCATGGTGGTGGCTCTGTATTAATCTGTCTTTTAAGTTCCTTGCTCTCCTGAATGTGACTAAGGGATGTTTTCCCATTATTTTGCCAGTTGTTTGGTCTAGGTGCAGCAATTTCCAATTTTTTCTTAGGATGTTAACAATTTGTTTGGATTCCCTAGTATAATCTAGGATCAATCTTATTTCTCTTTTTTCCAGTTTTGACTCATTCATGGTATTTTTTATTTCCTGTTTAGTTGTTAGAGCATCCTTTCGATTTTTCTTGTTTGCTCTTTGCCATCCTTTTGCTATGGTGTTTTTGTTATAACCTCTGCTTTTGAATCTTTGTGCCATAGCTTTACTTGTTCTCATCCATTCACTTTCCTCTGAGCATATTCTCCGTAGTCTGAGGAATTCACCATACGGTATGTTTTCCTTCATGGACTGTTTATGGAAGCTTTCGAAATGCAAAGTAGAGTTGATGGCAGTTTCTTTCCTGTGTAGTGTGGTTTCTACTCTGTTGTTCCGGATATAGATCTCCGTATCAAGGAAGGTGGCTTTTTCCTTGCTTATTTGGTAAGTGAACCTAATATTCGAGGTCGAGGAATTAAGGATTTGGAAATACTTTCCAAATTCGTCACTTGTTCCTTCCCACACAATAAGAAGGTCATCTATATACCTTGTCCATTTTGCAATTTTTTCCACATACACATCGTTGTCCGGGTGCCAAGCCACCTGCTGCTCCCACCATCCCATTGTGAGACATGCGTATGCCGGGCTGAAAGAGAAACCCATGGCACATCCATGGACTTGTTGGTATATCTCTTCCCCGAACAGGAAGATATTTTGTGTTAGACACATTTCTATCATGTCTATTAGCATCTGGTTATGTCTATTAAACTGGATATCACGTTCTTTCAGGAAGAATGCACACGCATTTAGGCCAATCTCGTTATCAAGTTCAAGTAGTCTTTATTCGAATTGCTTCAAGGGCTGAGCGGGTACCTAGGCTTCTACAGACCGGTCTTAACCATTTGGCTCTAGGTGCAGAATACAGAGGACACACAAACAAAAAATGGTCTAGACTTTCACCCTGGCCTGAACATTTTGGACAGTGCCCAGACCCACCGAATCCCCATTTTTTTGTAAAATCCCTTAAAGGTAAAGAACCGCATCTAAACTGGTGAAATAGTTTGCGATCCAGGGGCTTGGTGATCATGTCCCAGTATTTTTCGAGCCTGGATGTGTCTTTATGGACAATGAATAGACCTGTGAGGTTGCTCAAACCCAATCTCATGTGTCTCTTGTGGACCACCCAGTCCCAATATCGTGTTTTTAGATCTTTTTTGTAGGGAAGATGGCAGAATCTGGGTTTGTCCACAGATCACCATACCCTAAAGCCAAAAGGGAAGAGCTTAACTCCTTGAACCAGCCTATACTCGAGGAACCATACAAATTTTTAACCTCCAAGCAAGCCTTTGCATAAAACAGGAGTTCCGGCGTTGTCCATAGACGTCGCCAGAATGCCAGGGGACGGAACCATGCTTGGTCCTCCACTGGTTGACACCCAAGGTCATACAGAAGCGGGATCCGGGGAGTTGACTGTGAGAGGCCCGTAACCACTCTGAGAAATTTATTTTGGGCTAATCTCAGGGGGACCAAATTGCTAAAACCCCATAGTTCCGCCCCGTATAGGACAGAGGGTAAAACCTTATACCCATAAATCTTAAGTAGCGGTGACATTGGCCTGGTGAAGGAGCCTTTGTGCTCTTTTATCAAGGCACCACCTATCTGTAGATGCTTTAAGGCCATAAGCTCAACCTGATGGGACCAGCTTAGGGTCTCGCTAAATGTGACCCCCAGGTAGGTGAAGTGCTTAGTTTGTTCCAATAGTGACCCCCCCATTGTTACACTTGAGGTGATTTGAGTGCGTCCCCTTAAGACCATAAATTTGGTCTTTGACACATTCACCTCGAGCTCATGTTCGCTGCAAAAACTCTCAAACCTCGTCAGGGCTTGTTGAAGACCCTGTCTGGTTTTTTAAATCAAAAGAGTATCGTCAGCGACCATGAGCAATGGTATTTTCATTCCAGCTAAGGATGGAGCGTCCGTGGGATGGGTTTCAAAGTACTTAGAGACCCTATTAATATATAAGGAGAAAAGGGTGGGGGCCAACATACACCCTTGCCTGACACCCTTGGCCACAGAGAACCTGCCCGTCACCTCACCTGGTTTACCCCAGCGAACCTGGGCATAAGTATCTGCATGTAAATTCACCAGCAGGCGAACAAGGGGGGGCAGCATACCCATTTCAAGCAGACACTTCCACAACCCAGCCCTCGGGACGAGATCAAAAGCAGACCGCAAGTCCACGAAGGCTGCGTATAGGTTGCCCCTGCCCAGAAAAACCGTTTTCCAATAAAGGAGAATGAACCGATAGGCCTGGTCCAGGGTGCTCACGTGGGCTCTAAAGCCAGCTTGGAGAGGAGTTAGAATATTAAAATCCTCGATCCATTCCTGGATTCTTGCAAGAACCAGGCGGGCTATAATTTTTTGTACCGCATCTATAAGGCTGATCGGCCGATAGTTGGAAGGAACCGACCGATCACCTTTCTTATAGATCGGCAAAATTTCAGCACCTGCCCAGGATTCAGGAATTTTAGCACCAGTGGCTAGTGCATTTACCAGATGGACTAAATATGGTACCCACAGGTCATGATCGTGATGGAATAGATCAGCCGGAATGCAGTCGGGACCAGGGGCCTTACCCCTAGGAATAGACTTCAAAACTAATTCGACGTCTCTAGCAGAAAAAACAAGGGGCTCAATCGAGAGTGGCCAACTGATATTATCATGTGCATAAGCACGGCACCTAAATTGGTTCTCAAAATATAATACCCATTGTTGTTGGTCCACCGAGGCTGGGCTTGGGCGGTCATCATGTGACAAACCCCATTTAAGTAAGTGCCAAAATCGTTGTAGATTACGAAAGCCACATGCTTCTGATAGTGTTAACCAGCGTTATTCATCCCATGTGGCCTTAGCAGAATGTTTGGCAGCTTTAAAAGCCTTCCTACAAGACCTAACAAGAGCCGAGTTCTTAAGTTTGAGGGCTTTAAACAATTATGCGTGGGTCCGACGACACTCTTGATCAAACCAGCTAGAGGATTTCTTATTCCCAATAATACCCTTTATCAATGTTCGTATACAGAGATACGACGTCCATCGTGACCAAAAGGAAGTTTGGTTGCCAAGATAAATCCTCAAGATGTTTTAAAAGGTCTGTTGTGTCTCTTAGATAAGAGCTCAAGTTGGTAACAAATGGCATAAGAAAAAAGTCTATGTAATTCGCAACCGGTTCCATTAAGGACCCTTTCGATGACACAGTTGGTCTCCCTGGTGGTTTAAGTGGGTTTTTGTGCACCTTTGGTAGGAAGTAAATCGTAGCTGTTACTGGATGTTCGGTGCTTAAGAATTTCTTTTCATCCAAATCGATTAGGTCTTGATTATTCCAAAGTTCGAGTTTTTGATCCAATTTTTCTTTAAACAGTTTAGTTGGATTAAGTTTCAATTTTCTGTAGTATTTCTTATTGTTAAGTTGCAAATGAGCTTCAGTTACATAGTCCGTCGTGTCTAAAATGACGATATTACCGCCCTTGTCGGCTGTTTTTATCGTTATCGTTTTGTCTTCTGTTAGGTTCTTTAGGGCATTCCTTTCATCTTTTGTCAGGTTATCTTTATATTTCAATCCTTTGATTTTGTAGATATCCTTTATGATTGTATCTTGAAATAGATCGATTTTATTCCCTTGGGGTAGCTGTGGATAGAATTTGGATGGTATTTTCATCCCACTCAGACCTGCTCCTTTTTGTTGAACTACGCCTGATTCAGTAAAGATTTCCTCCTCATTTGCAGTGTCTAAATTCGTTATTGCCACCAATGTGGGTAGGTCTGCTGATGTTAAACCTTCTCCGCTCGTAGTCATATCCATACGTGTCTTTTTCTTATTTTTCGCATAATTTGCCATTTTCTCATTTTCTTCAAACGTTTTAGCTAACTTGATTTTTTTAATATATTTGTAGATATCTATTCTGGTTTGTGCCATGTTCATAGATTCAGTCCGGCAAAAATGTATTCCTCTTTTTAGGAGGGACATTTAGTTCTCACTGATGTTTCTATTCGAAAGATTCAAAACTACTAGTTCACCCTCCATCATGTTTTCCATTGGGACATTCATTTCTGTTTCTTCTGGCGCATCGATCTCGTTTCTGTACCCACTTTTTCTGAGCCATCTCCTTCTTTGCCCCCTTCTGGTTGTTTTTTTGATGTTGTTCCTGATCTGGGTACCCATCTGCGCCCTCGTCCTCTTCCTTTTGTTCCTTGATTCTGATTGTGTTCCCATAAACGCTGCTGGAGGACTAACCTCATATCCCCTAAAAAATCCTTGCTTGTCTGGTTGGTATTCTCTGTTCCCTCTTCACTTGTTCCAGTAGAAGTTAAAGAGGTCACACTTGATGCACTTTGGTAGCTAAATCCCTTTCCTCCTTGGTTCTTGAAGATATCACATTTTCTGGCATATGTAAAAATACGTCCCTGTTTATAATTTTCCTTGTCCCGTTGGAACTTTGACTGTTTGCGGTTTCTCACTACTTCCTCATGTTTGTTCACATATTTTTCCAAATCTTCCTTCAATTTTATTTGATCTGGGGTTAATTCCAATGATGCTAGTTCTTTTTCTAATTCCGCCAATTCCTCTTTTATTTTTGACAAAGCAATTTCCAGATGTTTGATTAGAATTTTGATTAGACCTAGTGAGGATTCTAACACATATTCTCCCCATTCATTTAGTAATTCGTCTGACACGTCCTGTTGAATTGGCATCAAGGAAATTCTTAAACCTCTAGGGACTCTTTGGACTTCCACATATTTTTTCAATGTAATAAGCTCCCACCATTTGTTAATTTCTTTTTTGCTCAGTTTTTCCCACAACTTAAGTTTGCTTTTTGTATCTGTTTTCTGGTTCTCGTTTTTATTCTTGCTCTTATCTGTCACGGTTGTCCTTTGTTCAAAGAAGAGAGAATCAAGTAGTTCTGTTCTCTCTGCATGTATATATGTATATCTATGCATGCATTTATATTTGTATTTATATAGACATGCAGATTATATATATATATATATTCACTGAAAAAACCATAGGTTATAGACCATATATAGTTAGGAATTAGCATTTACAAAACCTTGAAAATTCACTGAAAAAACCATGGGTTATAGACCATATATAGTTAGGAATTAGCATTTACAAAACCTTATTTTACTCACACAAAACCATTGAAATTCCATATATAGTTAGTTGCACTAACTATATATCGCGCACCCGCAATCCACTGCTGATGATGTCACATATTACATCATTCATGACATGGTCAGTGACATCACTGATGACATCACTGATGACATCTCAAATGACATCACTGATGACATCACTGATGACATCATCCAGTGACTGTGTGTTTCTGTAAAGTTTAAATATGTTTTACATATTGAAGAATGAGTAGATGTAGAAGTGTCTGGATGAAGGATTTAGTAGGTGCGTGACTGACTGTATGAGTGAGTGATTAAATGTGTCTCACTGAATGCATGGGTTAGTGACTAAACTGTCTTAATTTGTGCATCATTATGTCTGTTGTTCTGTAAACTGCTGCATGTGTTGATCAGTAGCTATATGAGTAACTATATGGGTTATTGATTGATTGTCCAAGTATTTGTATGGGAGACTGAGTGTGTGTGTGGCTGGCTGGGAGATGTGTGACTCTGTGCAGATCAATGTGTTCTTGTATCAATGATTGTGTAAGAGAGTAAGTATGTGTTAGTATATGTTTGAAAATGTAAGGTACTCTATGTTTAACTGTATAGATTAAAAAATGGAAGTGTGATTGATTCTTTACAGGACTGACTAGGTGTGTGAGTAACTCCATGGATGAGTGGCAGAGTGTGAGTGTCTGTATATGTGTATGAGTGCATATGATAGTGTTGTAAAGATGAGTGATTGTATGTATGAATGATTGTATGGGTGAATGAGTGAATGTGTGTGTAGACGTAGGAATCAGTGAGTGCGTATGTAGTAACTAGTATTGGTGTGTCAATGGTTTAAAAAATTATATTCTGTATTTAACACTGGGTGTAACAGAGGTTATATTAAAGTGTGAGGAGATGCATTGTATTGTCACATGAATGATATCATCAGTGATGTGACCATTGATGTCAAATGAGATGTCATCAGTGATGTCATCAGTGATGTCATTTGAGATGTCATCAGTGATGTCATTTGAGATGTTATCAGTGATGTCATTTGAGATGTCATCAGTGATGTCATCAGTGATGTCATTTGAGATATCATCAGTGATGTCATCAGTGATGTCATTTGAGATGTCATCAGTGATGTCATCAGTGATGTCACTGACCATGTCATGAATGATGTAATATGTGACATCATCAGCAGTGGATTGCGGGTGCGCGATATATAGTTAGTGCAACTAACTATATATGGAATTTCAATGGTTTTGTGTGAGTAAAATAAGGTTTTGTAAATGCTAATTCCTAACTATATATGGTCTATAACCCATGGTTTTTTCAGTGAATTTTCAAGGTTTTGTAAATGCTAATTCCTAACTATATATGGTCTATAACCTATGGTTTTTTCAGTGAATTTCAATGGTTTTTTATTAGCAAATATCAATAGCTTTAAAATGTCAAGTACGTGGTAGGTAAAAACATTTTCGTGTTTATGCACGCTGTTGTGCTTTGAACGCTGCCCCCCCCCCCTCTTTTCTTTTAGGAGTATTCTCTCTTTGCAGATAGTGAAGGGTAGGTAACGCAGACCTTTGCCCCCATTGTAATCCGTCGTGCCTGCTTTCCTCTCCATTTGATTGATTGTTATCCAAGCATTTACTGTTTTGGAATTGCTTCTCTTTGGTTGATTCTCTATTTACAAACAAGCACAGAGTCGCAATACTCTGTTTAGTCTTTGCAGATAGTGAAAAATCTTTAGAAAAAACAAAAGGAATCAAGCAAAATCAGTAGGCCACTAATGGGATCTCTTTTTGACCTCGCTAAAATAGAAACATTAGGAACAACCCCTCATGAGAAATATGAAACTAGTGAGAGGAAGCGAGCTCGACGCCATGATGGCTGCAAGACAGCTCGGCTCCACCGCCCACCCCGCCCAAAATAATGACAAACCCTATGCAAATATTATAAATATATACAACACACCAGCAAAGTAACAGGGTAAAACGTTTTATTAAATAACTATTTTACATGGCAGCCTGCTGCAACATCGATCCAAATACATGCCGCCGTTCCCGGGATTTCTCCCCGACTACTCTGCGGCCTACGAGATGGAAAGGCCGGGGCATTGACTAGGCGGGGCCTCCGGCCGCAACCACAGCGCCAACGATCGCTGCTGACGGAGGGGAGCCTTGCCGGTGAGACCACTGATCTGAAGAACCGCTGCCTGCAGTGCCTCCCTGAGCCGCTTGACGGAGGCCCCCGAGGGGCGGTGTGGTGGCGCGGACTCGGAGGGGGCGCTTGGCTCCTGCCCCCTCCCCAAGTCTTGTTGCCCTGGTGTGGCCTGAAATCGCCCCCGACATAGGCGGCCGGCTCCCGGGGTCCGGCGGAACTTTTTGCCTTTTGGTGACTCTTCCATTTTGGACCTTGTCCCACAATCCGTTTGACCTGAAGACAGGTCCTGCGGTGCCCTGGTCCGACCATCACATATACCTGTGCCAGGAGACGGCGTGGGGTGCACTGGAAGGGAGAGGCGGCGCGAACGAGCCTCCCCCACCTCCCCAGGTGGAGGTTTCTCAGTTGCACCCCAGCGCTTCACTCGGCCACCTGAATTGCGCCCGCTCTTGCGGCACAGTGCGTCGCTTGGCCACCTGAGTTTCGCCTGCTCTTGCTATTACAGCGTCCCACCCGCCATCCGGCTGAATTGCACCCACTCTTGTGGTACAGCGACAGGCGGCTGCCACGGAGCTCACGAAATGGCGGTCGGCTCCACAGACTTGAGCCTGGCCTGCAAGGATGGCTCTGGGCAACCCTGGAACTCGGACGCTTGACTGCTAGGGCATGGGCCCCATTCCAAAAAGCGTCCCCTCAGCCTTGAAGATTCTACAAGAGTCACCGGGGCCCCCGACTCCCGCAGACTTCCGGTGGGGAGCGACTGCCATGATTGCTCGCGGAATGGCCACGACGTAGCCACGGGGTGCTCTCATGCTGACACCAGCTTCAGTCTGAAACATCCAGAAACACTGTAGACTACCAATTCGATCAGTTCCGGTGGAGCCCCAACGTGACCCGGTAGAGAAGAACTTGCCCTCCCCTCTTTGACTGATGGTTTCTTGTTGCCTGTCCCTTCTGTTGTCATTTAACGGAACTTTTTGGACTGCTGAAAGGGGTTCTGTTCCGACCGCTGGTTGGTAGAGACATTTTGACTATATTCTGGACCTGCCCGGCCTCGCCCAAAATGGCGTCGGTATAAATGAGACTCGCAACTCCTTGATGTGTACTGGTTGCTCAGCCTTGATATCACGAGATATGTATGCAGTTTTGGAGCACATGGCGGGCGGGGACGGGTACTGATTGAACATTTGCACATCCCTATTGATATTAAGTTCTGATGTATTATTCATTACTGTACTATTGAAAGTTCGAATTAACGTTACTCATGGTACTTGCCCGCAAATGTATATCTAGATAATTTCATTGTAACTGGTCCTGTCGTACTTTCATTATAAAATTAACGTCCACCGATTCCGCAACTGTTAGACACCTTAATTCCTGCAACCTAATGGCCCGCCCGTTACGTTTTTCTACAGTGTAAAGGTCCCCTCATCATATACGATTCCAGTTTGCTCCGTGGCCGGCCCACGTGGTTGTAGGCCCGTATTTGTATACTGACATTTTTGCACAAAAAAAAGTTTTCGAAGAAAGTATGGAATCAGCGTCATAACATTCGTCTAGGTTGGTAGGATTTTAGAATAATGGCTGTTATTCCCAAACAATAGAAGACAGATAATGCAGACCCTTTGCCTGAATTTTGGATTGATTGAAATTTGTATCCGTCACACCTGCCCTTTTTCCAGAATTGTTAGAAAATGGTCGACCGTAGCTTAAGGTATCTGCCGAATGTAAGGTGTGGTTTTTTCTCCCATAAAATAAGACTAATTGAGAAACAAATACACGAAGAGGGAACTCGAATTTAGAGACAAACAAAATGAAACATTTTTTGGCATCATAAGAAGGGGAGGATTTGTTACACAGAAAAATAATGCGAAAGGGATAGCCAAGATCTGTTGTATCACACGTTCCTGCAGCTAGTCTGATACATGGTAAGTAGAAGCTTTTTCGTGTTTGCGCGCGCTGACATCCTCTGAATGCTGTATCCCCCCCCTTTCTTTTCTCCTCTGTAGGTTACATCGGAGTTCCGACTGAAGAATGGAGTGGACATGGACCGCACCGTGCTCCATGTAGGGAAAGACATAGACAAGCGCTGTGAGATATTGCATGGAGTGCAGACCATCACTGTGAACGTGAAAAATTGTATGGTGTGACTGAGTGTACATGCCCTGATTGTATGGTATGAATGTGTATGTATTCCATATGCCCTGCCGATAAACGTTCTGTTTGCGCAACTGCCGCGTTAGAAAACAACATCGTGACGCGTCGCGTAACCGCGACATATCGCGTTGTCGCGTAATGCGTCATATGACGAGCCGCGTTAGCGCACCCGGAAGTGCTCCGATGCGCGAGGCGCGAAGCACAGCTTCCCGGAAGCGATGCGGGGCGCGGCGCGGAGCACGTAACGTAAGCATAACAGGTCATTTGACTTGTTAATAAAACTTTTCATTGGTTCATTTCACTTTTGGGTTCCTAATGATGTAAGGCTAGGTCATGTGACCTAAAAATAACACTTTTCATTGGTTTAGAACTATTTTTTGTCCCAAATGATGAAAACCCCTCCTTGTTTCCTCACTCTGACTTTCATCTTTGTGAGAGGAAGACCTTTTTTCATCACTTAGCAATGGCAAGTGTTGTAGCTTCAGCTGGTGCATCCCCACCACCACCACCACCACCTCCTAGGAAGAGAGTACCACCTCCTCAAGTGGTAGTTGAGCAAGAGGTGCCCCCCCACCTTCTTGTTGCCTGATTCGGCCAGCTCAATCGATCGAGCATGAGACTCTGTTGTGATCTGAAGAACCGCTGCCTGCGGTGCCTCCCAGAACCGCTTGACGGAGGCCCCCGAGGGGCGGTGTGGTGGCGCGGACTGGGAGGGGGCGCTTGGCTCCTGCCCCCTCCCCAAGTCTCGCTCGGCCAGCTGAGTTGCGCCCACTCTTGCGGCCTACGACATGGAGAGGCCGGGGCGTTGACTAGGCGGGGCCTCCGGCCGCAACCACAGCGCCAACGATCGCTGCTGACGGAGGGGAGCCTTGCCGGTGAGAGCCACTGATCTGAAGAACCGCTGCCTGCGGTGCCTCCCTGAACCGCTTGACGGAGGCCCCCGAGGGGCGGTGTGGTGGCGCGGACTGGGAGGGGGCGCTTGGCTCCTGCCCCCTCCCCAAGTCTCGCTCGGCCAGCTGAGTTCCGCCCGCTCTTGCGGCACAGTGCCTCACTCGGCCGGTTGAGTTTCGCCTACTCTTGCGGCTACAGCGTCTCACCCGCCATCCAGCTGAGTTGCGCCCACTCTTGCGGCCTACGACATGGAGAGGCCGGGGCGTTGACTAGGCGGGGCCTCCGGCCGCAACCACAGCGCCAACGATCGCTGCTGACGGAGGGGAGCCTTGCCGGTGAGAGCCACTGATCTGAAGAACCGCTGCCTGCGGTGCCTCCCTGAACCGCTTGATGGAGGCCCCCGAGGGGCGGTGTGGTGGCGCGGACTGGGAGGGGGCGCTTGGCTCCTGCCCCCTCCCCAAGTCCCACTCGGCCAGCTGAGTTCCGCCCGCTCTTGCGGCACAGTGCCTCACTCGGCCGGTTGAGTTTCGCCTACTCTTGCGGCTACAGCGTCTCACCCGCCATCCAGCTGAGTTGCGCCCACTCTTGCGGCCTACGACATGAAGAGGCCGGGGCGTTGACTAGGCGGGGCCTCCGGCCGCAACCACAGCGCCAATGATCGCTGCTGACGGAGGGGAGCCTTGCCGGTGAGAGCCACTGATCTGAAGAACTGCTGCCTGCGGTGCCTCCCTGAACCGCTTGACGGAGGCCCCCGAGGGGCGGTGTGGTGGCGCGGACTGGGAGGGAGCTCTTGGCTCCTGCCCCCTCCCCAAGTCTTGTTGCCCTGGTGTGGCCTGAGATGGCCCCCGACATAGGCGGCCGGCTCCCGGGGTCCGGCGGAACTTTTTGCCTTTTGGTGACTCTTCATTCTGGACCTTGTCCCTCAATCCGTTTGACCTGAAGACACATCTTGCGGTGCCCTCGCAATGCGGCCTGGTCCCTGAATGTGTGCAGGGGGACGGTATTGATTGGATCAAGATGGCGGCTTCACACAAAGCTGACTCAAGTGTTGCTGCTGATGCTATGCAGACAAAAACTGGTTTTCAGTTTGTACATTCTTCAGGATTTTTCCATCCAAGGCTGGTTGAGAGTTTGTAGAACGATGGCTTCAGATTTTCAACATACTACTCTTCAACATTCTTCATAAATGTAACAATGTGAGACTCACTAGGAGAACGGCCGTTTATCTTTCCTTTCAAAATGCTGCCAACAATATTTTCTGAATGGAAGACACCATCTTGTAGCATAAAGGGCTGCGTCAAGGGTGGTATTGCCCAGAATGTCTTGTTTTCTAGTGCTCGTAATGACGATGCCAGAACTGCCGAAAGGGATTCTGGTCCTGCCGCTACTTATTGGAGACATTGAACTATACTCTGGACCTGCCTGGCCGCGACCAAAATGGCGCCAGTATGGGAGCGACTTGCAACTCCTTATGACGTTCTAGTTACTTAGCCTTGACGTTATGGGGGATGTATGCGGTCTTTGTGCACATGGCGGGCGGGGAAGGGCACTGACTAGGAATACGGACAACCCTATTGATGTCGATTTTTCATTATTGATTATTGTATTAATAAAGCTTCGAAATAATGTTACCCATGATACTCGCCCATGGTGTGCGTATGGACGATTTTATTGTAACTGATCCTGTTATACTTTCAATTATAAAACCAACCTTCACTGATCCTGCAACCGTTTGTCACGTTTAGTTGTTTCAATTAACTGGCTCGCTTGTTACATACTCCTATACCCCTGGCTTTTGAAAGACACCATCTTGTAGAATAAAGGGCTGCGTCAAGGGTGGTCTTGCCCAGAATGTCTTGTTTTCTAGTGCTCGTAATGACGAAGCAGAACTGCCGAAAGGGATTCTGGTCCTGCTGCTACTTATTGGAGACATTGAACTATACTCTGGACCTGCCTGGCCTCGACCAAAATGGCGCCAGTATGGGAGCGAATTGCAACTCCTTATGACGTTCTAGTTACTTAGCCTTGACGTTATGGGGGATGTATGCGCTCTTTGTGCACATGGCGGGCGGGGAAGGGTACTGACTGGGAATACGGACAACCCTATTGATGTCGATTTTTCATTATTGATTATTGTATTAATAAAGCTTCGAAGTAATGTTACCCATGATACTCGCCCATGGTGTGCGTATGGACGATTTTATTGTAACTGATCCTGTTATACTTTCAATTAAAAAATCAACCTTCACTGATTCTGCAACCGTTTGTCACGTTTAGTTTTTTCAATTAAATGGCTCGCTTGTTACATACTCCTATACCCCTGGCTTTTGAAAGACACCATCTTGTAGAATAAAGGGCTGCGTCAAGGGTGGTATTGCCCAGAATGTCTTGTTTTCTAGTGCTCGTAATGACGAAGCCAGAACTGCCGAAAGGGATTCTGCTCCTGCCACTACTTATTGGAGACATTGAACTATACTCTGGACCTGCCTGGCCTCGACCAAAATGGCGCCAGTATGGGAGCGACTTGCAACTCCTTATGACGTTCTAGTTACTTAGCCTTGACGTTATGGGGGATGTATGCGGTCTTTGTGCACATGGCGGGCGGGGAAGGGTACTGACTAGGAATACGGACAACCCTATTGATGTCGATTTTTCATTATTGATTATTGTATTAATAAAGCTTCGAAATAATGTTACCCATGATACTCGCCCATGGTGTGCGTATGGACGATTTTATTGTAACTGATCCTGTTATACTTTCAATTATAAAATCAACCTTCACTGATCCTGCAACCGTTTGTCACGTTTAGTTTTTTCAATTAAATGGCTCGCTTGTTACATACTTCTATACCCCTGGCTTTTGACCCTTTCCTATGCGCGGTCTGTACTACCGCCCTCGGGCGATCTATGTAATGAACAGACTACCATTGCCGAAACACAAGGGAATGCATCTCAGAGAGATAAGTCAAGTACGTGGTAGATAAAAACATTTTTGTGTTTATGCACGCTGATGTGCTTTGAACGCTGCCCCCCCCCCCCTCATCATTTAGATTACCACCGCCCATTGCACAAAAGCGTACCGGGCGCTCCCCACGCAAAAAAAACGATTTTTTCTTTTGCCCCGCGGGGCCCTTTTAAAGCCTCCACATCAAACCTAGGGGGTCAGGGAGGATCTACTATGCCCCCTTATGGTCATTTCCCCCTTTGTTTTGGCCTCCTCTTGTCTCTCAATCCTACCGAGAGACAAGATGGCGGCCGCTCCGGACTGTTTAGAATGTTGACAGACACCGGAGAGCCAATCAGCTTCCCTTCGCGAAGTTCCGTTACGCGTCAAATACGCGAACCGGAGCGCTACCCGGAGCGCTGTTACAGATATATATATTTTTTTGAACGTCAATTTATCAAAATCCACTGGAGCACATATATTGAGACCTAGCAAAGGCACATCGGGCTACCAGTCCCTACAATTTTGCCAAGTTTCGTGCAAATCCATTCAGCCGTTCGAGCTAAAAGTGAGGCCAACCGCCCTATAGAAATTAACATGGGAAAAATGCGTTTTGGGACCCCCCTTTTTTCTCGGCCCCCCCTTGACGAAACCCCCCCAAATTTTCAGGGGCTGCTCAGAAACAAAATGTTCCATTTTCCTGAATATTTCAGCCAATTCCGTCCACAAACGCCAAAGTTATTAGACATAGAATTTTCAAAAATCCCATAGAGAAAAAATCCTAACTATATATACCTACTGGCGACCGCCAGTAGGTAATATATGTTTATATATGTATGCATATATATACACATACATATATATAAATGCATATATATACATATATATATGTGCATATGTGCGCGTGTAGAGAGAGGTATAGAGGCTAGAGGTGTAGAGGTTGAGGTGTAGAGGTATGAAGGTAGAGGTATAGAGGTAGAGGTAGAAAGGTAGAGAAGTAGAGAGAGAGGTAGAGAGAGGTAGAGAGTAGATAGTGAGTAATAGAGAGCAGAGAGTGAGTAGTAGAGAGTACTAGAGAGTAGTAGAGAGAGTAGCAGAGAGTGAGTAATAGAGAGCAGGGAGTGAGTATTAGAGAGTACTAGAGAGTAGTAGAGAGAGTAGCAGAGAGTGAGTAGTAGAGAGTAGCAGAGTGAGTAGTAGAGAGTGAGTAGTAGAGAGTGAGTAATAGAGAGTAGTAGAGAGTGAGTAGTAGAGAGTGAGTTGTAGAGAGTGAGTAGTAGAGAGTAGTAGAGAGTGAGTAGTAGAGAGTATTAAAGAGTGAGTAGTAGGGAGTAGTAGAGAGTGAGTGGTAGAGAGTGAGTAGTAGAGCGTGAGTAATAGAGTGTGAGTAGTAGAGAGTAGTAGAAAGTGAGTAGTAGAGAGTTAGTAGTAGAGAGAAAGTGATAGAGAGTGAGTAGTAGAGGATAGAAGAGAGTAGTAGAGAGAGAGTAGTAGAGAGTAGTAGAGTAGAAGAGTAGTAGAGAGTGAGAAGTAGAGTAGTGGAGTAGTAGAGAGTGAGTAGTAGAGAGTAAGAGTAGTAGAGCGTGAGTAGTAGAGAGCAAGTAGTATAGAGTGTGTAGTAGAGAGTGAGTAGTAGAGAGTAGTAGAGAGTTAGTAGTAGTAGAGTAGTAGAGTGTGAGTAGTAGAGTCAGTAGTAGAGAGTAGTAGCAAGCGAGTAGTAGAGAGTGAGTAGTGGAGAGCGAGTAGTAGAGAGTGAGTAGTAGAGAGTACTAGAGAGTGAGTAGTAGAGAGTGAGTAGTAGAGAGTAGTAGAGAGTGAGTAGTAGAGAGTGAGTAGTAAAGAGCAAGTAGTAGAGAGTGAGTAGTAGAGAGTGAGGAGTAGAGTGAGTAGTAGAAAGTGAGTAGTAGAGAGTAGAAGAGAGTAGTAGAGAGAGAGTAGTGAAAAGTGAGTAGTAGAGAGTAGTAGAGAGTGAGTAGTAGAGAGTAAGTAGTAGAGAGAGAGTAATAAAGAGAGAGTAGTAGAGAGAGAGTAGTGAAAAGTGAGTAGTAGAGAGTAGTAGAGAGTGAGTAGTAGAGAGTAAGTAGTAGAGAGAGAGTAATAAAGAGAGAGTAGTAGAGAGTAGAAGAGAGTAGTAGAGAGAGAGTAGTAGAGAGAGAGTAGTAGAGAGTAGTGGAGTAGTAGAGAGTGAGTAGTAGAGTGAGTAGTAGAGAGTAGTAGAGAGTGAGCAGTAGAGTGAGTAGTAGAGAGTAGTAGAGAGCGAGTAGTAGAGAGCAAGTAGTAGAGAGTGTGTAGTAGAGAGTGAGTAGTAGAGAGTAGTAGAGAGTGAGTAGTTGAGAGAGTAGTAGAGAGTGAGTAGTTGTAGAGTAGTAGAGTGTGAGTAGTAGAGTCAGTAGTAGAGAGTAGTAGAGAGCGAGTAGTAGAGAGTGAGTAGTGGAGAGTGAGTAGTAGAGAGTGAGTAGTAGAGAGTGAGTAGTAGAGAGTGAGTAGTAGAGAGTAGTAGAGAGTGAGTAGTAGAGAGTGAGTAGTAGAGAGCAAGTAGTAGAGCGTAGTAGAGAGTGAGTAGTAGAGAGAGAGTAGTATAGAGTAGTAGAGTGAGTAGTAGAGAGTGAGTAGTAGAGAGTGAGTAGTAGAGAGAGAGTAGTAGAGAGTAGTAGAGTGAGTAGTAGAGTGAGTAATAGAGAGTAAGTAGCAGAGAGAGAGAGTAGCAGAGAGCAAGTAGAGTGAGTAGTAGAGAGTAGTAGAGTAAGTAGTAGAGAGTGAGTAGTGGAGAGTGAATAGTAGAGAGTGAGTAGACGGGAGTGAGTAGTAGAGAGTGAGTATGAGAGAGAGAGAGTATCAGAGAGTGAGCAGTAGAGAGTAGTAGAGTGAGTAGTAGAGAGTGAGTAGTAGAGAGAGTAGTAGAGAGTGAGTAGTACAGACTAGCAGAGAGTGAGTAGTAGAGAGAGTAATAGAGAGTGAGTAGTAGAGAGTAGAAGAGAGTAGTAGAGAGAGAGTAGTAGAGAGAGGGTAGTAGAGTAGTAGAGAGGGAGTAGTAGAGTGTAGTGGAGTAGTAGAGAGTGAGTAGTAGAGTGAGTAGTAGAGAGTGAGCAGTAGAATGAGTAGTAGAGAGTAGTAGAGAGCGAGTAGTAGAGAGCAAGTAGTAGAGAGTGTGTAGTAGAGAGTGAGTAGTAGAGAGTTGTAGAGAGTGAGTAGTTGCGAGAGTAGTAGAGAGTGAGTAGTAGTAGAGTAGTAGAGCGTGAGTAGTAGAGAGTAGTATTGAGCGAGAAGTAGAGAGTGAGTAGTGGAGAGTGAGTAGTAGAGAGTGAGTAGTAGAGAGCAAGTAGTAGAGAGTAGTAGAGAGTGAGTAGTAGAGTGAGTAGTAGAGAGTGAGTAGTAGAGAGAGAGGAGTAGAGAGTAGTAGAGCGAGTAGTAGAGTGAGTAATTGAGAGTAAGTAGTAGAGAGAGAGAGTAGTAGAGAGCAAGTAGAGTGAGTAATAGAGAGTAGTAGAGTAAGTATTAGAGAATGAGTAGTGGAGAGTGAATAGTAGAGAGTGAGTAGAAGGGAGTGAGTAGTAGAGAGTGAGTAGTAGAGAGTGAGTAGGAGAGAGAGAGTAGTAGAGAGTGAGTAGTTTAGAGTAGTAGAGTGAGTAGTAGAGATTGAGTAGTAGAGAGAGTAGTAGAGAGTAGTAGAGAGTGAGTAGTAGAGTAGTAGAGAGTGAGTGGTAGAGAGTAGTAGAGAGTAGTAGAGTGAATAGTAAAGAGTAGTAGAGAGTGAGTAGTAGAGAGTGAGTAGGAGAGAGAGAGTAGTAGAGAGTGAGTAGTAGAGAGTAGTAGTAGAGAGTAATAGAGAGTAGTAGAGAGTGAGTAGTAGAGAGTAGTAGCGAGTGAGTAGTAGTGAGTGAGTAGTTGAGAGAGAGTATTAGAGAGTAAAAACTAGAGAGTAGTAGAGAGTGAGTATTTAGAGAGTAGTAGAAAGTGAGTATTAGAGACTGAGTAGTAGAGAGTAGTTGAGTAGTAGAGAGTGAGTAGTAGAGAGTAGCAGAGAGTGAAAAGTAGGGAGTGAGTAGTAGAGAGAGAGTAGTAGAGAGTGAGTAGTTGAGTAGTAGAGAGTAGTCAGTCAGTGTCAGTCAGTCAGTGTCAGTCAGTCAGTGTCAGTGTCAGTGTCAGTGTCAGTCAGTGTCAGTTAGTCAGTGTCAGTCAATCAGTGTCAGTCAGTGTCAGTCAATCAGTGTCAGTCAGTCAATGTCAGTAAGTCAGGGTCAGCTAGAGGAGCTATGCTGACCTGGTTCTCTGGCTCTAAAGCAGCTCAGCTAACCTAGTTCTCTGGCTCTAAAGCAGCTCTGCTGACCTGGTTCTCTCCCTCTAAAACAGCTCAGCTAACCTAGTTCTCTGGCTCTAAAGCAGCTCTGCTGACCTGGTTCTCTGGCTCCAAAGCAGCTCTGCTGACCTGGTTCTCGTCCTCTAGAGCAGCTCTGCTGACCTGGTTCTCTGGCTCTAAAGCAGTTCTGCTGACCTGGTTCTCTCCGTCTAAAGCAGCTCTGCTGACCTGGTTTCTCTGGTTCTGCAGCAGCTCTGCTGACCTGGTTCTCGGCCTCTAGAGCAGCTCTGCTGACCTGGGTCTCTGGTTCTAGAGCAGCTCTGCTCACCTGGTTCTCTGGCTCTAAAGCAGCTCTGCTGACCTGGTTTATCTGGCTTTACAGCAGCTCTGCTGGCCTGGTTCTATTACTCTAAAATGGCTCTGCTGTCCTGGTTCTCTGGGTCTACAGCAGCTCTGCTGACCTGGCTCTCTGGCTCTACCACGGCTCTGCTGAACTGGTTCTATGGCTCTAAAACAGCTCTGCTGACCTGTTGTATGGCACTAAAGCTGCTCTGTCCACTCCTACAATCATCCCCACAGAAGCATGTCCTTATCTAATTACTCTGCTGAAACATAAGTGCTTATAAACGTATCCTGCTGTCAACTGCTGGCACTCTAGGAACTCAGTCATTGTCTATGCACTTGCAGAATGACTCAGGCATTGAGACAAACAGTGGTACAGTCAAATGTGCACAATATATGCGGTCCCTTAACCTCTTGCAGACTACTGAGTCAGTCCTGCAAAAGTCCAGGTAATAGTCATGCTTGTCTGGAATCACACTGTGAGTCTGTGTCCACTCCAACAATCACCCTGACAGGAGTATGTCCTTATCTAATCCCTCTGTTGAAACATAAGTCCTTATAAACGTATCCTGCTGTCAACTACTAGCACTCTAGGTACCCAGTCACTGTCTATGCACTTGCAGAATGACTCAAGCATTGAGACATGCAGTGGTACAGTCAAATGTGCACAATGTATGCAGTCCCTTAACCCATTGCAGACCACTGAGTCAGTCCTGCAAAAGTCCAGGTAATAGTCATGCTTGTCTGGAATCACACTGTGAGTCTGTGTACACTCCTACAATCATCCCGACAGAAGCATGTTCTTGACTAATCACTCTGCTGAAACATAAGCGCTTATAAACTTATTGTACTGTCAACTACAAGCACTCTAGGAACCCAGTCACTGTCTATGCACTTTCAGAATGACTCAGGCATTGAGACAAGCAGTAGTACAGTGAAATATGCACAATGTATGCAGTCCCTCAACCCTTTGCAGACTACCGAGTCAGTCGTGCAAAAGTCCAGGTAATAGTCATGC
The DNA here is from genome assembly GCF_964261635.1 of Lissotriton helveticus. Lineage (NCBI taxonomy): Eukaryota > Metazoa > Chordata > Amphibia > Caudata > Salamandridae > Lissotriton > Lissotriton helveticus. The sequence goes on from NC_136063.1 coordinate 948,379,398, forward strand.
TTGTCTGGAATCAGACTGTGAGTCTGTGTCCACTCCTACAATCATCCTGACAGAAGCATGTCCATATCTAATCTCTCTGCTGAAACATAAGTGCTTATAAATGTATCTTGCTGTCAACTACTAGCACTCTAGGAACCCAGTCACTGTCTATGTAGTTGCAGAATTACTAAGGCATTAGGACAAGCAGTGGTACAGTCAAATGTGCACAATGTATGCATTTCCTTAACCCCTTGCAGACTACTGAGTCAGTCCTGAAAAAGTCCAGGTAATAGTCATGCTTGTCTGGAATCAGACTGTGAGTCTGTGTCCACTCCTACAATCATCCTGACAGAAACATGTCCTTATCTAATCACTCCACTGAAACATAAGCGCTTATAAACTTATCCTGCTGTCAACTACTAGCACTCTAGGAACGCAGTCACTGTCTATGCACTTGCAGAATGACTCAGGCATTGAGACAAGCAGTGATAAGTCAAATGTGACAGTATACGCGGTCCCTTAACTCCTTGCAGACTACTGAATCAGTCCTGCAAAGTCCAGGTAATAGTCATGCTTGTCTGGAATCAGACTGTGAGTCTGTGTCTACTCTTACAATCATCCTTACAGAAGCATGTCCTTATCTAATCACTCTGCTAAAAATATAAGCACTTATAAACCTATCCTGCTATCAACTACTAGCACTCTAGGAACCCAGTCACTGTCTATGCACTTGCAGAATGACTCAGGCATTGAGACAAGCAGTGATAAGTCAAATGTGCACAATGTATGCGGTCCTTAACCTCTTGCAGACTACTGAGTCAGTCCAGCAAAAGTCCAGGTAATAGTCATGCTTGTCTGGAATCACACTGTGGGTCTGTGTCCACTCCTACAATCATCCTGACAGAAGCATGTCCTTATCTAATCACTCTGCTGAAACATATGCACGTATAAACTTATCCCGCTGTCAACTACTAGCACTCTAGGAACCCAGTCACTAGTGATGTTCCTATAGAATGACCTAGGCACCAACACTATTGCATGTACAATATTCTTTGCACAATCCCTACAAACCTCTAAGCAGATACATGCTATTGGTACACTCCACTAAATACTGAAGTAGTACTCATGCAGCCTAGGATACCTCCTGTCAGTCTCAAGCAGTTCTTCAATCACCCATCCAGCACTATGTTCTTATTGTATCACTCTGCCATTACCTAAGCACTTATGGGGCAGATTTTCAAGCCCCCTGAGCCACCGGTAAGTCACTTTTTGTAATGTAGTGATGGCGCTGGGGACTACTCCATATTAACAAGGAGAGGAAAAGCCACCCTGTGTGGCTTTTCCTCTCCTTGAAAATACGACCCATTCAAACGCAGCACTTTGAGTTGAAGGGGCGTTCCATGGGTGTTGCTGTGTCTGTTCCCACACAACATCCATGGAATAACACATCTCAAGATTTACGAGAAGTGTAAATCTGTAGATACGTGTGAAGGGTGCGCCACCCTAGAGGTGGTGTAGCGAGGCATAACAAGGAGAAATGTTTTAATTTCTCCTCGTTTTTTCCTCTTTCAATGCATGCTGCATTTCACAGCACACCTTGAAGGAGGAAAATGCCTTTAGTGATTGTAGTCCCTTCCTGCACAAAAACAATCTCCCGACTACACAGATATCCTTGCACCATGGTGCAAGGGTGCCTGCATCACTGCATGGCTGCAGTTTGTGCGCTAGTGCAGAGGGAGCACAGAATTGCGACATATTCATGTAAATATGTCACATCCCTGTGCTTCAGAAGTGCCGCAGCGTGGTGCAGCTAAAGGGCTTGCAGTATCATGCTGCAGCAATTCCTCATAGATCTGCCCCTATAAATTCACCATACAGTACTAATGCATTCTTTTAGTCAATCATGCTCTACACATACATTCAACCAAACTTTCAGACATTACTATGCAATTATAGTTCTTTTTTTAAACCCGATAAGGTCGTTCTGAACATTTGTTTTTCTTCTGTTTTTTGTTTTCTCATTTTTTTTAGTGTTTTTAACAGTTTTGTACTTTTTGGGGTGTTTTTTAAAAATTGAATAAAAAAGGAACTAAGTAAACAGTTAGCTTTTGGAATTCAACATCATTCCAAAAACAACAACAACAAAAAAATTGCATTTGTCGTTCCGTTGAGCTTTACAAATAGCGTCCACTGACTGTTCACCATAACAGATGATGGTTTTGCACTTAGTGCAGTGCTGCTGCAGAAAAGCAAATTATACGCAAATGTCTACTGGTGGTGCTGAAGTGGACGCTCCGGAGGTGCTAGCAATGCCTGGTGGTGGATTTTTTCTGCACGCCTATTTCTTCTCATGCCAGATTCTTCGGGTGAATGGTCCGCAGATGTTTATGCATACTCACTGTTCCACTGGAGCATTTCTTGTCACTGCCTCGTGACAGGACCCTGTCACACAGCAAGCATGTGACTTTTCTTGCGTTGACCTTTTTTTCTCCGGAAGGAAAGGTGAACATTTTCCATACCACTGATTCAGGCCTCTGCTTGGGTGGATCTTCCTCCAAGATATCTTCATTTGAAGAATGATGAGGAGCTTGGGACCAGATGCCATTTCTCAAATTTTTTAAAAACACCAAATAAATTCCAAAACCAGCTCTGGAAGAAGAAGAGATGTCACAGCGGCTGCTTCCGGCTCGGCACGCAGTGACTCAAACCACGCTCGGCTGGCTGGCTGCAGGATGCAGGCATGTTTGCCTCACTCCTCTTCCGAGCGGGTGCCGAGGCCCTGTAAACAAACCCCTGTTTAACCAGCCGTCTTTTGACACCAGACACTCGGCCTGACAGTGCAAACAGAGGTTTATTGCCTCTCGCATGGGCGGAGGCCACTGGTGACGGATAAGAGATCTGAAAAGGTGACTGGAGGGGTTAGTTTGGGGACAGCGGTGCCCGGCTCTTGTAATAAGAGAGGTAAATAGGTCCAGTGAAAGGGTCGCCTCTTCAAACAAGTGTTAGCTGCCATCTCTTATTGGGTCTTCAGTTAAAGGACAGACTCCCACCTCTGAACAGAATAACAAAGTTAACAGCCCCCTTATATTTATTTATTTAATATCTTATGTAGCATCGACTCCACCCAGTGGGGCATCATAGCGCAGTACGAGGCACTCTTAAAGATGGCCGGTCAACCATTTATTGACTGCTGTAAACCCGCTTCTAATGCAGTTGAAATCAGTTTTGCCTTTCTTTTCCTAAACGCTGACAGTGTGCTAGTTTTGTTATGTCTCAAAACTATATCTGAATAACTTTAAAGTATATACGAGAGCAAGCTATAATCGAAAATATGTGAAACATTTATATATTTCTAACTGTAAAAAACGTATATTATGGTAAATATATGTTCTCAAAATCGCATCTGGTGCAGTGTCCTTGCGCACTGGGTGCGCGATTGCCATGTGACCTTAAAAAAAGCATTTGATTAGTTCATAACATTTCCCATTGTAGCAGTTGTAGAACGCCACCCATTTTAGTCATTCTCTCTACAGCATTTGATGAGATACACCTCTTCTGCTTAGAGAGCTTTTTAAAAAACTTTTTGCTATGTACACATATCTTACACTACACACAACATGCAACCATCATCTTCATCAATATTCATTGTCTGTAAAGTAGCCTTCCACCTGTGAAAGCCATGCGCCTAAAAGTTACATAACCAAAGTTTTCCCCACTGCCAGAGGTAACATGGTTGCATACTCTATCCACAGCACAATGTAATTTGGTATGGCCCTGGGGTAGTATCATGCACAGATAGTGAACACACGGACACAGATAGATAGTGGAAGTGGGTACGTGCACGTACACTCCACTACTTTTTATTACATGGGTAACATATCCAGTGACATCTGTGCTGGATGCGCGTGAGGTGGGTGTAAACCAGCCCTCAGGGAATGATTGCTGCTAGCATCAACTACAACAATAATCAATGGTTCACACACACAGATTCAATAACAAAAGGGTCAATAGTTTGTGCTGCAGTAGGGTACTGACAGTAGACGTGAAATAATACACAAAAGATTCTATCGTAAAAGAACCAAAACTTCTGGTACACTGATATACAGGCAGTAGATCTGAAATAATACACAAAAAGCTTATATCAAAAAGGGTTCATCAGTTCTAGTGTACTCAGATAGCCACATCAAAAGCATTCAGAATGTGCACAGCCAGCGATGATGCGTGCTGCCGGTGGGCCGTACTAGCAGCAATGTCTGTTGCCTACAGGACTGCATCATCTGCAATATCGACTCGATCTTATTTGTGAACACTGCTGTCTGCAGTGTAGGCCTGAGAGAGTGGTCAGCAAGGGCCCACAGCCACGTGGCCTTGACTTGAGCCACCCAGTTTGTAATACAAGAAGCAACAAAAAGCGTGTGCGGAGCCTGCAATGATGCGTATGCGTGGTGGGGACAAAGCGCACTGGAGCAATTTCTTTTGCCTACATGACGGCGTCATCTACAATAGCAACTCGATCTGAATTGTGAACACTGCTGTCTGTAGTGTAAATTGAAGGCAGTAGTAAGCACAGACATCCATGAATACTTTTTCTCACTTCCTCTTCACAAAATACACCATAAATTACAAAAATCTCTGCAATAAATAAATCAAAACAATTTGAATTGCAATCTCTGCTGTCCACAGTGTAGAGTGTTATTCACCAAGAAGAATTTGGTCATTGTACTAAACCTATAACTCACCTAAAAAAGTTCTTCAAGTAAGTATACTAAAAGGATATTGTGTATATTTCAATAGAGGTTGTAGTTAGTTGCCTACTGGATTCTGTAATTAAACAATCACCACTCGATCTGAATTGTGAGCCCTGCTGACCGCAGTTTAGACCAGAGGCAGTGGTCATTAATGCCTCACAGCCAGGTGCCGTTTAATTCCGAAGCACAGAGTTGTTTGCACCTGATCAGAGGGGGTACACAGAAATCATCACATGCTTTAAATTCTGACATCCTCAATCATAGAATCAAGACCCTGTTTCACTGTACGGACCTGCTGTACCGTGGTGTACTCCACCGACTGCTATCAACCAAGCACAATAATCATGTGCAACAGTTAGCTACGGAAGCACAGAGTCTGATGCACCTCAACGGAGGGAGTTGTGTAAAACCAAGCAGCAAGTAATATCGGACATCGTCCATTGTGGGATAAAGACACCGTTCCACTGTTGGGACCTAGAGTTGATTGCACTTGGTCAAAGAGAGTCCCTTCATCTTCACTCTCAGATGCAGTTCTCACATCCTCCATTTTGGGATCAAGACACCATTCCACTGTTGATACCTGCTGAACTACTGTGTTAGTAGTATACAGATCACTCCACAGTGCTGGGCCTCAGGCTGTGCACTGTATGCCTGTGTCGCGGTAGCCAGCGCTGATCTCAGGAGCCTTCCGAGCTCGCAGACCTTGGCCAAGGAGCTTCTGTCGGCACGTGATGGCCCTCTTTCACATACGGCGGTGTTGAAAGGTGAACTGTGGAACATATGTGCGTTGCAGCGGCCATGACGGTTTCTCGGTACCAGCAGGCTGAGAGCATCATTCGCGCAGCCACCTTCGCTCACGGTGTCAGCCTCGTGGCGGTGTAAGCTGCTCAGACCTTGCAGACACGTTCACCATTCCGGAAGAGAACAACACCCAGAGAAAGGTGCCTTTTATTCATACCTCTACACTAGCCTTGCGTACGCCGAACCAGCCCACTACGCTAAAGATTTTGGGGGGGAGGGGGCACATACGCGCTATGTTTTTCATAATCTTCCCTACTCACTGTACTATCATGGTTGCGTCCACTGTCCACTTCACTCAATGAACCATCAGTGTACCTTGACATGTACATGTCTGTGCTCTGCATACTCAAGTCTGTCCGGTACATCCCCTCAACACTTTGCATTGTATACATTTATAATTGAGAATCCCTTGCCACCTTCGCACATACTTTGTGCCCATCCTTCCCCGCATTCTGAAGTGTGTGGCACAGGTACCATGCCATATTTGGTTTGTGTACATGGCTAGCCACAGTTCCCACAGTACGTAGTGTTGTTGTGTCTGCTAGGTGTACATGTTGTTTGTCATGTTGTATGTGAATATTCCCATCCACACAAAGTAACTCCCAAAGTTCAACTTGGCCTTCAATACCTACTTTGAATACAGCTTTCAATAAACTGAGCAAACTGAAAGTGCTTATGTTTCAAACAGAAGTGTCCCTCACTTCTGCAAAAAAAATGAATTGCCTGCAGATAGCATGAACTTCAAGTAAAAAACAGTCCCTTTTAAATACGAACCTCCCATGACACTTTGTGAATTGTTAGACAAGGCTACAGGTCGAACGGGTGAAAGGAATTACCCCAAATTTGGCAGGGAGAAGGGTTACAGTGCTCCTACCCTCCTCTTTCCTACTTTTTTCGCCCTTTGTTTCCCTCACTCGCTTCAACAGAATTTTTAAATACGAACCTCCCATTACACTTTGTGAATTGTTAGACAAGGCTACAAGTCGAATGGGTGAACGGAATTACCCCAAATTTGGCAGGGAGAAGGGTTACAGTGCTCCTACCCTCCTCTTTCCTACTTTTTTCACCCTTGTTCCCCATTACTCGCTTCAACAGAATCATAAAATGGCTGCCAACACTTCCTAGTTGCAACCGCTCTCAGTCAATAAGCAGCAAGCTCATGCTTGTAACGCCTCAGCCAATCAGATGGCAAAATTCCCAAATATCGATATCTGTAAATTTTAATATTTCTCTAAAACTACTGAATGGATTCACACCAAATAAACAAAAGCCTGCTTTCTAGACTAAAACCCTTTTCCCTGCCAGATTTGGGGTAATTCCGTTCACCCGTTCGAGCTGTAGCCTTGTCTAAAGTATCCTATGGAAATTAACATGGAGAAAACATGTTTTGGGACCCCCCTTTTTTCTCGCCCCCCCTTGACAAATCGCCCTCAATCTTTCAACATAGGAGCTGATATGAAGAAAGAATTGGTTTAAAACATTTCATGAAAATTCATCAAACAACGCCAAAGTAATGAGCAAAACAAAAAATGCTCTTCCTATGGAAACTTGGTCCTAACTATAATTACCTAGGTAATATATGTGTATATGTATATATATATATATATTCTCCATGGTTGGTTCCTTTCGCCACTCCAACAGCGCTCAGTACGGGTGCGGCGCCCTGCAGCTGAACCACGCTGCTGATATCTTATCCACAGCTCCCTCACAGGAAACAAATGGGTCGCACTCCACGGGTATTCTTTTTGCAGTTTTTTTAATTTTATCGTTTTAAGTTACATTTCCACAGGCAGATGTTCCGATCTACGCGTTTCGGTATTACAAATACCTTGCTCACGATCAACCGTTCTCTGGGCTACCCCTTCAAGATATACCACAATACAATGTGTTTCATACATCACTTCCTGTTCGGGGTGTGTCAGAGCCTCTAAGCTTTATGGGACATGTAGTTTTTTACTCAAGTGTCGATATTACTTCCTATCGCCCAATTTTTACATTTTATATTTCATTAGATGCAAATAAAGATGTTGTGACATGCTGGTGATATTAAATTCCCTCTAGTGGGATTAGGAAACAGTATTGTAACAATTTTAACTCCGTTTGTTTCTAAGCAGCTGCATTATTTTGTTTCTAATCTTTTCCCTCTGGTGGGATGACGTTATATATGTAGGAATCTTATAATTACACTCCGCATTATCGGTATCACTGATTTATAAGTACAATTTGATTCTCACATAGTGTGAGGCTGTCTTAATATCCCAGATTCCCCATAGTGCTCAATTCCACCTTCATTATTCTAACAACCACTTGAGTGATTTCACTATTATAATATCACATTATCGTCATTACTTATTTCTTTTGCACCTATTAACCGCAGTCAACATGAAGTAAATATATATTGGGCGTCACAAAAATTTAAGAAAAGAGAAGTTTTCATAAATGTATATACAATTCTTCAGATTGATTCAGCCCGTAGGGCGTTAAGGTTCGTAGGTTTAGGATATGGCGGGATTCCTTTTGTCGTAAGAGTCTTTCTCTGTCTCCTCCTCGATCTTTCTTGGGGACACTTTCCAGACCAAAGAATTTCAATTGGCTCCAGTCACTCTGATGATACAGTTCCATGTGCCTGGCTATTGCATTAGCCTTGTCTTTGTGGATGGTGGCACGCACATGTTCCAGTATGCGTTTTTTAAGTTCACATATTGTACTGCCCACATACCTCATGGGGCATGGGCATTCCACGACATAGACCACATGGGTTGTTTTGCATGTGATCAGCTCCTTTATCTCCCAGTTCTTTTTGTTGGACATTTGTACCTGTTTAATGGGTTTGGCGATCTGACACACCTTGCAGGCGTAGCACTTCACGAACCCCGTTGTTTTTAGCCACTCATCCTTTTTTGTTTTTTTAAAATGGCTATGGATCAGATGATCCTTGAGGTTCTTTGCCCTTCTGTAGGTGATCGTTGGATGTGGTCCCACCATGTCTTTCACAGTTTCATCCAGTTGAAGTATTTTCCAATTACGCTTGAGGATATCAGCAATTCTTTTGCTCTCGTTAGAGTAATCCATTATCATGCGTATGGGTTCCGCTTCCTCTGTTGATTTTTTCGGTTTTCTCTGGAGACATTCCTCTCTTGTTTTTTTATCTGTTCTTTCCCAGCATTTGTTCACAATGCCTTTGTTGTATTTGCGTTTTTCGAATCTTTTCGAGGTTGCAGTGCTGTGTTTTTCCCACTCTTCATTTTCGCTGCAGATCCTCCGGATTCTTAAGAATTCCCCATATGGGATACTACTGATCAGGGAATGTTGATGGAAGCTGGTTGCTTCTAGTGTGGAGTTGGTGGCAGTGACTTTACGATGCAATGTTGTTTGAATCTGGTTCCCTCGAATATAGATCTCAGTGTCCAGAAATACAATCCTCTCATTGCTTATAACATAGCTAAATTTGAGATTTGGTATGCTGTTATTCATGATGTCAAAGTATCTCTGGAAATCCTCTTTGCTGCCATCCCAGATGATGAGTAAATCATCTATATAGCGGGTCCAGCTTATTACTTTATTCAGTGCTGTTTCGTTGCTGTTGCTCCACGCTATTTCCTTCTCCCACCATCCCATCGCCAGACAGGCATAGCTGGGACTGAAGGAAAATCCCATCGCCGTCCCGCTGTTTTGGGAGTATAGTTCATCCCCAAACATGAATATATTTCTGGTTAGACAGATCTGGATCATATCCAATATCATCTGGTTATGATGTGAAAATTCCATTTTTCGTTCTTTCAGGAAATAATTACACGCTGTAAGGCCCATGTCATTCCCTATGTTGGTATAAAGGGAAATGACATCCATGGATACCAAGTGGTACGTGTCCTGCCATGGAGTATTTTCAAGTTTCCTGAGCAGATCACTCGTGTCTTGTATGTAGGAGTCCAGGTCTAGTACAAACGGATTCAGGAAGTGATCGATATAGTTGGCAATGGGTTCCAGGAGTGAGCCTTTAGCAGAGAGGATCGGGCGTCCCGGGGGCATCTTTGCGTGCTTGTGCAGTTTAGGTAGAAAATATATGGTTGCGGTAACTGGGTGCGCTACCGTTAGATATTTCCTTTCCTCTTCGTCAATTAGACCTTTTTCTGACCACTCAAACAGTCTTGCATCCACCATTTCCTTTATTTCCATGGTGGGATTTTTTCTCAGTTTGTCATAATACTTTGTGTCTCTTAATTGACGGTGCGCTTCCGTGATATATGCCGTCTTTTCCAGTATCACCACATTTCCGCCTTTATCGGCCATTTTTATTTCGATTTGTTGGTCTGCCACAAGTTCCTCGAGCGCCTTTCTCTCCAATTCTGTTACATTGTCTTTATACTTGATGTTTTTCAGTTTATATAAGTCTTGGGTTACAGCCTCCTGAAAGAGATCAATCTTATTTCCAGGTGCCAATTGGGGATAAAACTTGGATTTAGGTTTCATCCCACTCAGTCCTGCACCTGTTTGTTCGCAAGCTTCTTCCAGGGTGATGTCGCGATTCACATCATCATTTAAGTTTATCAGGGTCATCAGGGCTTCCGAGTCTTTAGCTGATAAGGCTATGACCCCTTCCTGTATAGGGACTTTCTTGGTCCTTTCGGTTTTTTGCTTTTCTGCAAAGTATTTGGCTAGCTTGATTTTTCTGATATAGAGGTAAAAGTCTATCCGGACTTGGGCTAAATTCATTTTTATCTTTGGACAGAAGTTAATTCCCTTCTTCAGAAGTTGTTCTTCTGTTGACGATATTGCCCTTCTGGATAGGTTGACCACCTGTAGTTCGTCCTCTATGGGTTCATCTTCCTGCGCATACTGCGCGTTTCTGTTCCCACCTTTGTTCCTTCGCTGCCTTTTGCACCTTTTTCCTCTCCTTTTTGGTCTTTTTGGGGCCATCTGCGTCCTCTCCCTCTCCCTCTTTGTTGTTGACGGGGGGGTAGATTCTGTTCCCACTGTTTTTGGTGCAGTACCAGTCTCATGTCCCCTAAAAAAGGCTGCTGTACTGTGGCGGTCGACATTCCAGGTTCTCCTTCATTATTCTCTGATATCAGGGAAGATGCGCTGCTCGATAGACTTATAGAGCTGGTGCTCAATACTTGCTGTCTCATTTGATCAAACTTTTTTGAGAATGAGAATATTCGACCTTCTGCGTAATCTGTTGCATCCCTGATGAATTTCTGATGCTTGCGTTCTCTCACAGTGTCCTCATGCTTTTCAATTTGCAGTTCTAGTTCTTCCTTGAACTTTGTCATGTCGGTATTTAGCTTTAAAGTTGCTAGCTCTTTCTCCATTTCATACAATTGTTCTTTTACTTTTTGTAAGCCGATTTCAATGTGTTTGACTAGAATTGCTACTAGTCCCAAAGATGACTGCAAGATGAATTCTCCCCATTCTTGTAATAAGTCATTAGAGCTGTCTTGATGACTCGGCATGAGCATGATCCTTAATCCTCTAGGTACACGTTTCACCTCTAAGTACTCCTTTAGTGTAATTAATTCCCAAGACTTATTTATTTCTTTCCTGCTCAGTTTCTCCCAGTTTTTGAGTTTCGATTTGGTATCCGTTTTAGCTTGTATGCTTGCTCCGCCAATTTCCTTTTCCACAGAACCTTTTTCGAACATTTGACGTAATAGATCATTACGCTTCGCTTCTCTTTTTTCCATCTTGCTGCCTGTCCAGTTCCAATATGTATTTCGTTATAGATATTTTATACTGCGCACCCGTGTACTCCCTTGACAACAAACACAATGCGTTTAGCTTACGCCGCTTACTTCAGCAATGAACCTCTATTGCGGCAATTAGACTTGCGTGTTGTTGATAATGGGGGTCCGAAAAGCTGACTTTGCCAGTTGCATTCAATGATTGTAAACAATGTTGCAATCCGTCTTCACACACACGCTTACCTCGGAAGCTCGTTCACGAGCGGAGTGTGACTAACTTCTCCTCTCTTCCTCGTCTTTTATCAGCGGTCGCTGATCGTGGCATTCAAATATTCTCCATGGTTGGTTCCTTTCGCCACTCCAACAGCGCTCAGTACGGGTGCGGCGCCCTGCAGCTGAACCACGCTGCTGATATCTTATCCACAGCTCCCTCACAGGAAACAAATGGGTCGCACTCCACGGGTATTCTTTTTGCAGTTTTTTTAATTTTATCGTTTTAAGTTACATTTCCACAGGCAGATGTTCCGATCTACGCGTTTCGGTATTACAAATACCTTGCTGACGCCCAATATATATTTACTTCATGTTGACTGCGGTTAATAGGTGCAAAAGAAATAAGTAATGACGATAATGTGATATTATAATAGTGAAATCACTCAAGTGGTTGTTAGAATAATGAAGGTGGAATTGAGCACTATGGGGAATCTGGGATATTAAGACAGCCTCACACTATGTGAGAATCAAATTGTACTTATAAATCAGTGATACCGATAATGCGGAGTGTAATTATAAGATTCCTACATATATAACGTCATCCCACCAGAGGGAAAAGATTAGAAACAAAATAATGCAGCTGCTTAGAAACAAACGGAGTTAAAATTGTTACAATACTGTTTCCTAATCCCACTAGAGGGAATTTAATATCACCAGCATGTCACAACATCTTTATTTGCATCTAATGAAATATAAAATGTAAAAATTGGGCGATAGGAAGTAATATCGACACTTGAGTAAAAAACTACATGTCCCATAAAGCTTAGAGGCTCTGACACACCCCGAACAGGAAGTGATGTATGAAACACATTGTATTGTGGTATATCTTGAAGGGGTAGCCCAGAGAACGGTTGATCGTGAGCAAGGTATTTGTAATACCGAAACGCGTAGATCGGAACATCTGCCTGTGGAAATGTAACTTAAAACGATAAAATTAAAAAAACTGCAAAAAGAATACCCGTGGAGTGCGACCCATTTGTTTCCTGTGAGGGAGCTGTGGATAATATATATATATATATATATATATATATATATATATATATATATATATGAAGCTCCAATTTCTCAGTTTATGTAAGAAATATCCGCACTCCCAGGCTCAGTTCATTCAGGTTGCTTTAATGGTACAACAGACAAGACAGACGCCCTCGCGTTTCGGCAAACAGCCTTTTTCGATGTCAGTAGCCACTGACCATCGTCTTGTTTTTAAACATTATTTAGTGTAGTGGAAGAAGGACTGATGGTGTGCTAACATTCACCAGCGCCATCTTGGAGTGGCTAATAAACAAATATTAAACAACGTTGTAATCAACTCCTTGTATGCCAGCATATGTATAAACATACAACTAACCACTAAAGGGAACAGAGTGAAAGAAGGGTAAATGCGTCACATATAGTTTACCACATTCCTCTCATGCCACTCGAAATATTTACGGGTGGCCTAATTACTCAATGTTCACATTGTCACAATTCAGCCGTGTATCGGTAATTGTCCTTCTTAGGCCACTACTCATATCTGTTAATCATATTATCTCAACCCGCTAATATTTACAATTACAATATACAATGACATTTACAATAGCTACATTGGATTCAAAAGCTCATATGTATCATATTGTATAAAGAAAAAAGTCATGTCGTTGCATTAGCATATTTACAGAATTACAGATGTATCATAGTTACACTGTTAACTATCCCTTTTGGTTTATAAAATATTCGATGATAGATTGGCCAACCATAATTCGAATCAAACCGAAGGATTGAAATAATGTGTATATAACAAATGTAACAGTGGTCCCTATGAAATTCAAGAATCAAAAGACACTACATTCTACCACCAACCATTATGATTGTTGTCCTACCCTATATACATATATACATTGATGTTACCTGTACATTGGTTTATTCACATATATACAGGTGCTCATTTACTATCAGGCCCGCCATATATCATACAATGTTGAACTATTGTGTGTTATATTACTATTTTGCAACTGTGTGTATCCCGATGTTATTACAGTTATTGATATACACAACTGCTAGTATTATACGACCGTCTACACCAAATGTATTAGTCACCTGGATGTTATACATGTTATACACCTATGTGAACCATAAGGTCTTCGCCACTGTTCAACCCCCAAGGTGTTTTTGTGTGGAGGTCGATAATATACCTGGATTCCAGCCTCCGCAGTTTTTTCAACCTGTCACCCCCCCTGATGTTATCCGGGATGAAATCTAACCCATAGCACGCAAGTAGATTGCGGTCACTTTTGTGATATTCCGCAAAATGTCTTGCAACAGGATATGCTTGGTCCACCTTATCTATTGCCCTCATGTGTTCTAATACCCTGATTTTAAGAGGGTGCACCGTACTGCCGATATAGCGCAGCCCGCATGGGCAAACGAGACAGTACACCACATAGGGGGTGCTGCATGTGATGAACCGGTTGATTTTTTTAACCATACCTGTGTCTTGGATTGTGTACGTGAGCGTTCTTTTGCTATTACAGCACGCTTTGCATTTGTGACAGGGAAAGAAGCCCTTCATGCTTCTCAGAGTGTTAGTGGTGGGGGTCACTTTATCAAAATGGCTCTGTACCAAATGGTCACGTATAGACCGTGTCTTTTTGAAAGTTACCAGGGGGTGTGTTGGGATATCCTCACCTATCACACTGTCGGCTTTCAGAATGTGCCAGTTTTTGCTTAGCATGTATTTTAAGTGATTAGCCTCCGCCGAGTATGGAGTGATGAGTCTGAATTTCCCTTTTTCCTTATTTTTCCCCCTATTCTGGTCTAGCAAACTTTGTCTGGATATGGCTTTGACCTTTTTGAGGGTTTTGGTTAGAGTGGTAGGGTTGTATCCTCTTATGATGAATCTGTCTACACAGGCTGTGGCTGCAGTATCAAAATCGTTCTCTTGTGTGCAATTGCGTCGCAATCTAAGTAACTCCCCATAGGGGTTACTCTGCACTAATTTGGGAGGATGACAGCTTGTCGCGTATAATATCGAGTTGCCAGCTGTTGCTTTCCGATATAAGGCAGTCTCTATTTTGCCCTCCACAATTTGCACTTTAAGGTCCAAGTAGTCGACAGATGTTGCACTAATTGTTCCAGTAAAGTGCAGATTTAAATCATTAGTGTTTAGATTGTCGATGTATCGATGTGCACTCTCCTCAGATCCTTTCCAAATAATGAGGAGATCATCGATATATCGATGCCACTCAATTACTGAGCCATTAGACACCTCATCCCTGTAGGTCCTGGGCACCTGCTTGTCCCACCAGCCAACAAATAAATTTGCATAGCTGGGAGCGAAGCAGGTACCCATCGCCGTGCCGGACACCTGTTTGTAATAATCATTCTCAAAGAGAAAAATATTGTTGTTTAAGCAGAAATGTAAAAATTCAATCAACATGCAGTTGTGTTGCGCATATCTTAGTTGTCTAGTTTTTAAATACATAGTAACTGCTTCAATTCCCTTTAGATGATCAATGCAGGTGTATAAACTCGTTATATCCAGCACGACAAATAAATAGTCAGACTCCCATTGTACATCTTGAATCTTGGTGAGGAAATCCTTTGTGTCCTTCACATAGGAGGGTAACTTGATCACCAACTTCGCCAGAAAAAAGTCAAGAAATTTAGAGACACGTTCTGTCAACCCCTGGACCGAAGAAACTATAGGTCTCCCTGGGGGACACAAGTGGTCCTTGTGAATTTTGGGGATGTGGTAGAAGGTGGGGCAAGTGGGATTGGAGCTACGAAGATATAAGTGTTCATCATTGCCAAGCATTCCTTTCTTGTACCATTTGCTGATTAGATCATCGTACGCTTGGATACTTAGTTGGTATATGTGGTACGTAGTTTTCTGGTAACATCGTATATCAGATAATTGTCTCATTGCCTCCTGGTGGTATTGTTCCCTTGTCTGTACCACCACATTGCCCCCTTTGTCGGAGGGTTTGATGACTATGGTTTTGTCACAGGCCAATGTATTGAGTGCTTGTTTCTCCTCACGTGATAAATTCATGCCATTACTATCGAATGTGTGATGTTTTCGAAATTGCAAAAGGTCCTTTGTCATTACCTCTGAAAAGGTATCCAAAGCATCGAATGGCATCTGCGGGTTAAAAGTTGAAATGGATTTATAAGGACTCTCCTCTCTGTCCTGTTCAATTCCCGCATCAATTGCCCGTTGAACAACCTCCTGACTTCCCATATTGTCCCTAGTTGTTTCATTCAGGAGGTCTTCCATAGTTTCCGTACATACAAGGTCATTTACAGCGAGGATATCAGTTGCTGTAAGTCTTTTTCCTGTTGTCTTGTTTGGCTTCAAATGGGATCTAATCTTGAAGTATTTATGTAGTTTCAGTTTTCTAACAAAGGCGAAAAGGTCAATTCTAGTTTGAGTATACTCAAGTCGTGCATCCGGGCAGAATGTTAAACCTAGGCTGAGTACTTTTCTTTCGGAGTCAGTCAGTTGTCTTTTTGAAAGGTTGACCACCGTTAGATTTGTGGCTGTTCCTATCTGCGATTGTTCCGCCTGCGATTGGTCCAAGCCGTACTTTTTGGTTTTGTTACCACCGCCTGCACGTCTTGTCCTCCGACGTTTGCATCTGCCTCGGGTGGCTTGTTTTTGCCCCCCCGCAGCCAGGATTGCCGTATGACTTGGAATTCGGTCTGAAAAGGGGTTTGTTTGTTGGATCTGCTAATGGTTGGTGCAGTTTGATCATCATTAGACTCATTACCCGTCAGATCCGATTCAGATGTTTCCACGTTTTGAATCGGTGCTGCTGTTTTTACACTTAATTCCTTACGCGGAGCATCAAACTTCCTCGCATAGGTCAATACCCTGCCCTGCATGTAATCCTTTTCATCCCTCTGAAACTTCTCCTGTTTCCGGGTTTTGATTTTCTGTTCGTATTTCAATAGCCTGGACTTCATTTGCGCCATTGCTTCCGTTATTTTCTGTGCGTCTTCCTCCTTGTGAAGGTCCTCTTCCATCTGTTTTATTTCTGCCAATGCCTTTTCGCGGTCACTCCATGCATATTTCACCAGTAAGCCCAAAGTTCCTTTACAGTAGTGGGCGGTATGCTCAGCCCAGTCAGTTAGTAACTCAGGATCAGGGTTCTCATAAGAGGGGACGGTATATACCCGCAATCCCCTAGGGATTCTGTCCACCTCAATGTATCCTTGCAGACTGGTAGCCTCCCACCACTTTCGCACTTCTCTTTCGTACAGGTGTTCTAGCTTAATCATAGTCTCTGTGATATATATATATATATACATTGACTCCACACTTCCCAAGTGCCTCGTCGCACAGAACGGGAACAAGGACTCAAATATGCCGGTATCAGATTTTATTTATTTTATAATATATTAGTGGAACGGTGCATGCCTCAGACGCGTTTCGGACACGAGGCTGTGTCCTTGCTCACTCAATATAACATGGCTGAAACCTATGGTTTTTTCAGTGAATTTCTAAGGTTTTTTAAATGCTAATTTTTAACTATAACATGGCTGAAACCTATGTTTTTTTCAGTTAATTTCTAAGGTTTTTTAAATGCTAATTTTTAACTATAACGTGGCTGAAACCTATGGTTTTTTCAGTGAATATATATATATATATATATATATATATATATATATATTCACTGAAAAAAACAGGTTTCAGGGGTGTTATAATTAGCTGGACGTTTCACTTGTACAAAACTATTGAAATTCCTCCGTTATAGTTAGTTCTACTAACTATAACTTGCGCGCCCGCAATCCACTGCTGATGATGTCACATATTACATCATTCATGACATGGTCAGTGACATCACTGATGACATCTCAAATGACATAGTAGCACTAACTATAATGGAGAAATGCCAATGGTTTTGTACGAGTGAAATGTCCAGCTAACTATAACACCCCTGAAACCTATTTTTTTTCCAGTGAATTTCTAAGGTTTTTTTAAATGCTAATTTCTAACTATAACATGTCTGAAACCAATGTTTTTTTCAGTGGATTTCAAATGTTTTGTAAATGACAATTTTTAAATGTATTAATTGTTATTTTTTTTATACTGATTTACTACATTTTTTAAACTATTTATTTTTTGATATTTTATTTTTTAAATTACATTATAATTACATTATGCATTACATTACCAAATATACTTTCTCAGAATGAATTACTTTAGTTTAAACACTTTGCAAATAGGCAATAGTCTTTTAAGTACAGTAGTTACAGTTGTTGCAATGGGCAACACAACTTCAAACACAATAAAACATTGAGCTCAATGTGAATTTCTAGTTAAATGCAATTAGTTACTTTATAGATTACTTTTCTAACCACAGGACTGGATCCTAGATTCGGTCTGGGACATCTTCTGTAAACAGTTGAGTAAAGCGTTTTGGTTACAGTAGTGATTTTTAATGAATACTATTGTATTTTAAAAGTTGACACTTGGATTTTTTTTCACATGGAATCACCAATGTTATCCTAAGGGAGGAAATTCCCTTAGCAGGTAAGTAGTGTTGTTGTTAATTGTTCTTACTCAGTGGTGGATCCTGGATCCAGCACTGGTGCATCTCCTGTAAACAGTTGAAAGAATGGGATTAAGTGATAAAGGTGATTTTTAAGGAATATTTGTAGTTTGTGAGACTAGACACTTAGAAACTTTTCTGGTGAAAACTAGATCCTGGATTCCTATGGAAAGAAATACAAGTTACTGGTAAGTATGGTTATAATTAATTTTCAGGGTCAGTGCTGGGCTAAAAGATGCAGCCCTGGGTTCTCTCCTGATTACAGGTGAGTAAATCGGAATTTGTTGTACGGATGATTTTAGGTGAATATTTTAAAGTTCCAAAACTCCACACTTAGAAGAATTTCCAAGTGAAACTAATCAATGTTATCCGATGGAAGGACATTCAAGTTACTAGTAAGTATGGTTAAAATTACTTTTCAGGATTAATACTGGGCTCAAAGATGCAGCACTGAGGTCTCTCCTGATAACAGGTGAGTAAATCTGAATTCGTAGTACATCCAGTTACTGCCACAGAGCTGCGTAGCAGAGAGATGTAAAAAGGGGCACAGCCTGCACCACCTCTCTGCAACGCAGCGCAGTGGCCCTTCCTGGAATCACCTGGTGGGTTACTTGGCCCCCATGGTCCCTCATGTTTTAAGTGGAATTTTTCCACCAACTTAAAAAGTGCCACAGGGCGTGTTTGCACATATCACGTCGGGCCCCGTCCCCTTCCTTCACCACTGTGTAAACGCGCCCTGTGCCCGCTCTAAGTTGAGAGATTAAGTCCCCTTAATCCAAAGGGTCCCTAAGGTCAAACTAGCCCACTAGGTACCTCCAATAAGCACCACAGAGGTGCATTGCAGAGAGGTGTAAAAAGGGGTGTGGCCTCTGAACACCTGTCTGCAATGTAGCTCCCTGGCACATACTGGAGATACCTGTTGGGCTATTTGGCCCTCAGGGACCCTTCGTATTGAAAGAGAATTAATTCCCCAACTTAAAACGCACCACGGGCACCTTTGCACATTGATGAAGGAAGGGGGTGTGGCCTGAGGTGACATGTCTGCAAACACGCCCTGTGGCACGTTTTAAGTTTGAGAATTAATTCCTCCTCAATCCTGTGGGTCCCTGGAGGCCAACTAGCCCACCAGGTCCCCTTAGAGGCCCTCCCCAAAGTATACCCAACCCTGGGGCTGCAGGGGGCTGTGTGCCCCCCACAGTTATACATGCTTTTGCCCCGGGGGTGGTGGTCCCCGGGGCAGTGTGGAGGGGATTGGGCCCCCCCTACTTTTTCTTACCAACTTGCCCCCGGGGGATAATTATCATACAAGCGCGGGAGCCCGCACTTCGGGTTTTTTTTATCGGCAAGAACGGATTTTGCCGATTTAAAAAAAAAAAGAAAATTGGGGATCCTTGGGGGTCCTTTTGGGACCACCTGAACAGGCCTAGGGGGTCAGGGTGTTTCTACCCTGCCCCCTTTTTGCGTTTTGCGTTTTTTTTTATTTAGGTATCTTGTGCCTCGGTCTTGTGCCTCGGTTCTACCGAGGCACAAGATGGCTGCCAACAATTCCTGGTTTGGAGTGTTGCCAGCCAATTAGCATACAGCTTGTGCTCGGCAGGGTGCGCCGATCCTGCGCGGCCATAGATATATATGTACTTTTAAATGTCATTTTCTCAGGAACTACCATTTCAGCAAAAGGCACGAGTCTGAACCAAGGACTACCTCTTTGCCAAATTGGGTGTAATTCCGTACAGCAGTTCGGGCTGTAGCCGCGTTGAAAGGTTCCTATGAAAAATTGCATGGTTGAAAACACGTTTTGGGACCCCCCTTTGTTCTCGGCCCTTGCTTGACGAATCACCCCGAAACTTTCTGGAGCAGACTGAAGCTGGCCATTAGTTTTCAAAATTTCGCAGATTCGTCAACAGGTGCCAAAGTTATTCCAAATACAATGTTGCGGATTTCCTATGGAAAATAGATCCTAACTATAACTATCTACTGGCGACTGCCAGTAGATAATATATATGTATATATATATATATATATATATATATATATATATAAGAACAGTCCCTGCTTGCTCTCGCCTGGAGCCCAATCCTGGATACCACAGCGCAGCGAAAGAAGAGAGGAGACCCAAGTGCAGGTGAGCAGTGTATTTATTTTCTCGAGGAGACGGCACACCACAGCATGACGTTTCGGCCTTCACAGAGGCCTTGATCACATGACGCATGCTAGGGAGGAGGCTATTTTTAAAGTGCAAGTGCTAATTCAAACGGACACCCATTGGTGCAGCGTGGTCACATGTGGAGTGACTGGTATCATAGACATAGACAACTAATCATTGTGAATTACATCTTGGGATAATCCCATATGCTCGACATTGTGGAAATGCGCAAATAAAGTGCAAATGCAGTCTTAATCACAATGAACAAACCACTGAAACAATTCATACTTTGGATAATCCAAGGCTTCAAGAATACAGTGCAAAGTTGGCAATGTGCAAAATACAAAAAGCGTCATTAAAGTGCAATTGGTGTCTTGTAAACATTAGTCATAATAATAATAAATATCAGAAAAAAACATACTAGATTCACAAGATCATGGTAAAATCAAGTGTAAAATACAATATGTCAACTCAGAATATTTACAAGTATAAAATATCTGTATTAAAAAGCAATAATGTACAAGCATATTTACAATAAATATATATACACCAATTATATATCTTTTTATGACAGGATGAGACCTCAGGTGGTATACACAATACTGGCTGCATAAATGCATTTGTAGCCTGTACCCCGAGATCGCAGCATCCTGGCTCTACTTTAAGCACTAGCCAATCCTGTGTCTATGTACTAAAAAAGTTTATTGGGAGGAGAGGAGATGCCGCCAAATCGAACGATTTGGAGACCATCGCAGCCTCGCCTCCCATACCTGCCACTCCTGAACATGTGACCACTAATTGCACAACACCATGGTAGTGATAAGCAAAAAGGTGAGCAGTGAAAAAACGGTGTTTAAAGTTCTCATTTTATAGGTGGTTTGTTACTTCCTAATCTACAA
The DNA here is from genome assembly GCF_964261635.1 of Lissotriton helveticus. Taxonomy (NCBI): domain Eukaryota; kingdom Metazoa; phylum Chordata; class Amphibia; order Caudata; family Salamandridae; genus Lissotriton; species Lissotriton helveticus. The sequence goes on from NC_136063.1 coordinate 948,400,458, forward strand.
ACCTTTTTCTTTTTTGTAATTAAATAATGCTTTATCATTATCGGTGTTATATTAAGCATAAGATATAGAATGCAAACTAAGCCTAGGCTGCATTCCACTCTGTCACCATTCACAACACTAGACATGTACTGGTTAGTGGCTAGGTGTTATCAGAAATCCACTACCAGTCAGATAGCTGAACAGACACAACGGGGAGATAGGCTACAACTGGACATAATAAAGCCTCAAGAAACACTTGTAGATCAATTAAAGACAAGTGTAAAAATCTTCTGTGGAATTTAGGCCCCCTGGTGCTCGACTGTCCATTTCCAATATATACCTGGTCTCCAACTTCCTAAGGGCACCATCTCTGTCACCACCTCTTCTCAGCGGTCCCACACAATCTACAGCATAGTACCGTAGAAGGGAGCTATCATTGTTGTGGTGCTCCTTAAAGTGGCGGGCCACCGGATAGGCCGGATCGTTGGTGTTGATGGCCCTTATGTGCTGGAGTATCCTCTTGTGCACCTGCAGCTTGGTACTACCCACATACCGCAGGGCACACGGACACTCCAGCACATAGACCACATACTCACTCTTGCAAGTCAGCTGTTTTGTGATCTTGCGGGCAACCGGGGTAAAGGGCACTACGTATTCTGTTTTGTTCAGCCCATGCTGGCATGCCTTACAAGAAGCACACTTCCTGAAACCTTTGCTCTTGTCTAGCCAATTCTTTCGTATGGATACTTCTGGGCTAGATTTCACTAAGGCATTTTGCATGGAATACGCTTTCCTGTAGGTGATTAACGGCTTGATGGAAATTTTGTCACCTATGACTGGGTCGCATTTGATGAGACCCCAGTGTTTGGAAATGATTTTTCCTAGTGCCCCATGCTGCTTGTTATACGCCCAGATAAGTCTCACTTTTTGATCCTCGTTGGCAGAAGGCGCAACCTTGACCTTACGTTGCAACGCCTGACTGCGTGACAGTGCATTTGCCTTGGTTATTGCCTTATCAACCATTGCAGCCTTGTACCCTCTTGCCAAAAATCTGGACCTACTAGCTTGCTGAGCTAGATGGCATTGAGCTTCAGTACTGCTCAATCTTCTTATGCGCAGCATCTCGCCATACGGGATACTGCGTATGAGGTGGGCAGGGTGGTGACTACTGGCATGGAGTATTGTATTTCCAGCCGTCGGCTTTCGGTACAACCTGGTTTCAAGTCTCTCCCCTCTTGTGGTGACTGTCATGTCTAGAAAATGTACCTGTTCTCTGCTAATTGTCGAGGTGAACTTCAAGTTGTAATCATTGCAGTTCAGTTTGTCAACAAATTGCTCAGCTTCCAGACGTGTGCCCCTCCAGACAAGGAACACGTCATCAATATAACGATACCATCGTACAATGGACCGCCTAGCAGTGTCAGAGTGTTCGCCAAAGAGGACCTGTCTCTCCCAGTAGCCCATGTGGAGACAGGCATAACTGGGAGAAAAACAGGCCCCCATGGCCACTCCTCTGACCTGCTCGTAGTATCTGTTGTTAAACATAAAGAAATTATGATGTAAACAGAATGAAATCATAGATAGTAACATTCGATTATGGTCAGCCATGATCATTGGTCTTAAGCCTAGATAGAATTCAATGGCTCTCAGTCCGTCTTGATGAATGATACTTGTATACAGAGACGTGACATCTAATGTAATGAGCCACGACTCCGAATCCCATTGTATGTCCTCAATTTTCCCCACAAAGTCATTAGAGTCCTGAACAAAGGAAGGTAGACTCTGTACGAACTCTTGTAGGAATGAGTCCACATAGACAGTTGTTTTTTCAAGTAAGCCCCCACATGCTGCTATTATTGGTCTGCCTGGGGGTTTATTCATGTTCTTGTGGACCTTAGGGATTAGGTATAACACTGGCATGACTGGATTGTTGTTTTTCAGATACTTGAGCTCATCCATACTTAACAACCCAAAGGATCTCCACCCCATTAGCAAAGAAAAAAACTCCTCTTGGGCTTTCTTGATTAGGGTGATGTCACTATGTCGGTAGCAGTCTGAATCATTTAACTGGGAGAGGGCTTCTTCCAAATATAGTTTCCGCGGCCATAGAACTATATTCCCTCCTTTGTCAGACTGCCTGACAATGATATTCTCGTTGGATTGGATCTTGTGGATGAGTCGCAGGTACTGATCATTCTGTGTATATTTCTTACGTTTAGAACTGAGCAGTTTGGAGTGCAGCAACTTGATATCTTTTACAGCAGCGTCATGGAAGATGTCAAGATTGTCATATAACATCACAGGTGTGTAAGTGGAACGTGGTTTGAAGGAAGTGAGACCCCCTACCATGTTTGGTTCACATCCTGATGCCCCTTGGGAAGTTGATTGGGAAGTTGATTACTCCAATCTTAGGGATTCCAAGGCCTCCAACCCTGGAGCATCACGAACTTGCAGTCCCACATCAGTTGGCTCTGTCCTCATTGGGGTGTTACGTGTCTTGGCACCCATAAAATGTTTCTGCAGCTTAATCTTGCGGACAAATTTATATAGGTCAATTCTTGTGTCCACATAATTAAAGTCACATGGAGGACAAAATGTGAGACCCTTAGATAGTATCTGATGTTCAGTTTCTGATAAAATCATGTCGGACAAATTGATAATAGAGGGGGCAGTGTCCGTTACTCCTGATTGTGAACTTACTTCCTGTTCCATCTTTTCGGATTTTTCTTCTTCTTTTTCTGCAGATTTTTTTCTCCTTCCTCTCGATCTAGCCTTTCGGCGTTGGTAGCGCTTGACGTTGCGGATTTTGTTCCGGAGCGCAGTTGGGTTCTCGGACGTAGAGTCTCGCGCCAGTCCTTCCTTATGCAGTCGAGTTCCTCTGCTAGTGTGAGCCTGGTAAACCCCAATCGTCCATCATTTTGTGACAGATTGGAGTCTGAATCACTATTCACGCAAGAGCTTAAGTTAGACTCTGATGATTCATCCTGTTGGGCTGCCTCTGCTCCATGTCGTTGGGCAGGGCGGTTCATTGTTGTTGCAGTTTTGAGTTGTCTTGAGGCTTTGATGGCATCGTATTTTTTGGCGAAAGTAAAAATACGCCCTTCCGCATAATCCGCCTTGTCCCTTTGAAATTTATAGGCTTTTCTTTTACTAATGATCTCTTCTTCCTTTTGAAGCCTTGCCATCATGTCACTTCTCAGCTTAGTGCATTCACTCATATATTCCTCACAGGATGATTCAATTTCCTGATTCAGCTCATCAATTTTGATCTGTGTTTTGAGGCGGTCACTCTCCGCATATCGCACCAGTATTTGAACCAATTTGCGTGATGACTCCAAATTGCAGTCCGCCCACTCCCTGAGCATTTCTGGGTCTGGGTCTTCGTAGCTGGGAGCCAGCATCACGCGGAGACCCCGCGGTATCCTATTGACTTCCAAGTATCTGCTCAGGGAGCGGTGCTCCCACCACTTAGACAGCTCGCGCTTCATTAGTTTTTCCAACTTCTTAAATTTATCACGGACGCTGCCAGCTTCGTTTGCCGGTACATTCTGTGCCGATGGTGCAGAGGACCCCCCAGCCGGGGAGTCATCGAATGCATTCAACGCCACTCGTTCCCTTGCTTTCAATGCGTCAGCTGACATGCCGCCTCCCTGTTTGTACTATGCACAATGCGTTCTCACGACTGCTTGACAGTTTCCGCAAATGCGAACCGCCGACCAATCAGGCACACACTTCTCTTACCGGCGTAGTCTGTATTTCACGATTGGAAAGCACCGCAACCCGACTCCTGCAGTCTGGTAGAGAGCAAAGCTCTCCGTGCTCTTTGTCAGGTTCGTGTCCCAAATCGGCGTTCACAGTAGCCGGGGGCTGGAGCAATTACTCCCTAACGGGAGAGACAAACGGCTTCCGGGTCACCAGAGGTCTTGACTTCCTGCTGCTCCGCCGCTTGCAAGAGAAGGGGTCATCCAAATACCAGCGAAGCACTCTGCCGGTTTGTAGAGATAAGAACAGTCCCTGCTTGCTCTCGCCTGGAGCCCAATCCTGGATACCACAGCGCAGCGAAAGAAGAGAGGAGACCCAAGTGCAGGTGAGCAGTGTATTTATTTTCTCGAGGAGACGGCACACCACAGCATGACGTTTCGGCCTTCACAGAGGCCTTGATCACATGACGCATGCTAGGGAGGAGGCTATTTTTAAAGTGCAAGTGCTAATTCAAACGGACACCCATTGGTGCAGCGTGGTCACATGTGGAGTGACTGGTATCATAGACATAGACAACTAATCATTGTGAATTACATCTTGGGATAATCCCATATGCTCGACATTGTGGAAATGCGCAAATAAAGTGCAAATGCAGTCTTAATCACAATGAACAAACCACTGAAACAATTCATACTTTGGATAATCCAAGGCTTCAAGAATACAGTGCAAAGTTGGCAATGTGCAAAATACAAAAAGCGTCATTAAAGTGCAATTGGTGTCTTGTAAACATTAGTCATAATAATAATAAATATCAGAAAAAAACATACTAGATTCACAAGATCATGGTAAAATCAAGTGTAAAATACAATATGTCAACTCAGAATATTTACAAGTATAAAATATCTGTATTAAAAAGCAATAATGTACAAGCATATTTACAATAAATATATATACACCAATTATATATCTTTTTATGACAGGATGAGACCTCAGGTGGTATACACAATACTGGCTATACATATATACATAATTCACTGAAAAAACCATAGGTTTCACACATGTTATAGTTAGCTGGACATTTCACTCATACAAAACCATTGAGATTCCCCCGTTATAGTTAGTTCCGCTAACTATAACTCACGCGCCCACAATGCACTGCTGATGACGTCACATATTACATCACTCATGACATGGTCAGTGACATCACTCATGACATCACTGATGACATCTCAAATGACATCACTGATGACATCATCCAGTGTATGTGTGTCTTTCTGAAAAATAAGTATTTTTTATATATGTATATCTAAAGGTCGATGGAAGAATAAATGGGCAAATAAGTGTCTGAATGGATTTTTTTTTAAATGATTGCATAACTGACTTATTAAGTGTATCTTAGTGAATACATGTATTAGCGAGTAATGTTTAAATATGTAAATATCTGTATCAGTGTCTCACTTTGTCTATAAGTGACTGCATGGGTTGGTGAGTAGCTACATGAGTGTCTATATGGGTTATTAGTTTGTTTTTTGAGTATCAGTACGAGTGTCTGTATGGATCGGTGGGGAATATTACTTAGCATATAGATGCATGAATGAGTGACTCACTGTTTGTATGTGTTTTGAAGACAGCATGTGTGCAGGACTGTATGGGTGGATGAGTGTGTGTATGGGTGTGTTAGTGAGTGAATGATTGTCTCAATAGTATCTTTATGAGTAACTACATATGTTTTAATCTAGTATATGTGAGTATTGATCTATATAAGTGATTATATGTGAGAGTGAGAGATTGGATGAGTTCCTGTATAAATAAGTATGTGTTTCTATAAGTGATTGTTTAAGAGAGTAAGTATGTGTACGTTTCTGTAAAAGTAAGTGTAGTGATGTGTTTTTTAGCTGTATATGCAAATAAATGGATGTTTGATACTTTATTTGCACGTGTGAGCATGTGTAAGAGTAACTCTATGGATGAGTGTCGGTGTGTAACAGGATGTATAGGTGTATGGGTACATATGATGAGTGAGTACATGTAGGAGTGACTATATAGAACTGTTGGTGAATGAGTGGATGTGTGTGTTGATGGTGGAATTACTGAATAGGTTGTTGTAACTGGTATTGGTATCACCATTTTTTTGAAAATGTTAGCTTCTATTTTTGAATGTGTGTATCAAGGTATGTATTACGCTGAGAGGAGGTCTGCCACTCTTTCACAAGGATGATGTCACCAGTGATGTCATCAGTGATGTCATTTGAGATGTCATCAGTGATGTCATGAGTGATGTCACTGACCATGTCATGAGCAGTAGCGGTCGGCAGTAGGTGTTTCTGTAGGGTGGTGACGTGGGCAGGGGGAGGGGCAGGGTGTGGGGTAGTAATGTATGGATTACGAAGTTTTACAGGTAAGTAAACATTTAAATAAATAAAACGAATTTCTTTGCACGCACTGCATCACCAAATCCATACATTACTACCCCCCACCCTGCCCCTCCCCCTGCCCACATCACCGCCCTACAGAAACACCTACTGCCGACCGCTACTGGTCATGAGTGAAGTAATATGTGATGTCATCAGCAGCGCATTGCGGGCGCAGGAGTTATAGTTAGCTGAACTAAGTATAACAGGGGAATTTCAATGGTTTTATATGAGTGAAATGTCCAGTTAACTATAACATGTGTGAAACCTATGTTTTTTTCAGTGAATTTCTAAAGTTTTTTAAATGCTAATTCCTAACTATAACGTGGCTGAAACCTATGGTTTTTTCAGTGAATTTTTAAAGTTTTTTCAATGCTAATTCCTAACTATAACGTGGCTGAAACCTATGGTTTTCCAATGAATTTCAAAGGTTTTGTAAACGATAATTTGTAAATGTACTAATTGTTATATTTTTTTATACTAATTTACTACATTGTTTTAAAGTATTTATTTTTAGATATTTTATGTTTTAAATTACATTACATGTTTTAATATAAATTGAACAAAAAATGTTTTTAAAAATATTGAAATTGTAATTTTTTTATTTTATATTTTTTTTATTTATATATATTTTATATAGCAGGCAATGATATCCTATGGAAGGAATTTCAAGTTACTGGTAAGTAAAGTTAAATTTACTTTTCAGGAACAGTAGTGAGCTGAAAGATGCAGCACTGAGGTCTCTCCAGATAACAGGAGAGTAAACCAGAATTCGTAGTTCGGCTGATTTTTTAGGAACTTTTTTAACTTCCAAAACTCCACACTTAGAAAAATTTCCAAGTGAAACCAGTCAATATTAGCCTATGGAAGGAAATTCAAGTTACTGTAAGTATGGTTAGAATTACTTTTCAGGATCAGTAGTGAGCTGAAAGATGGAGCACTGAGGTCTCTCCTGATAACAGGTGAGTAAATCGGAATTCGTAGTTCGGCTGATTTTTGAGGAATTTTTTAAACTTCCAAAACTCCACACTTCGAAAAATTTCCAAGTGAAACCAGTCAATGTTAGCCTATGGAAGGATATTCAAGTTACTGTAACTACGATTAGAATTACTTTTCAGGATCAGTAGTAGGCTGAAAAATGCAGCACTGAGGTTTCTCCTGATAACAGGTGAGTAAATCGGAATTCGTAGTTTGGCTGATTCTTGAGGAATTTTTTAAAGTTCCAAAACTGCACACTTAAAAAAATTTCCAGGTCAAATCAGTCAATGTTAGCCTATGGAAGGAAATTCAAGTTACTGTAAGTGTGGTTACATTTACTTTTCAGGGTCCATACTGGGCTCAAAGATGCAGCACTGACGTCTCTCGTGATAGCAGGTGAGTAAATCGGAATTCGTAGTTCGGCTGATTTTAGAGGAATATGTCGCTCAATAGTGAAGGAAGGGGGCGGGCCTGAGGTGACATGTGTGCAAACACTCCCTGTGGCGCGTTTTAGGTTGGGGAATTAATACCTCTTAAATCCGGTGGTCCCCTGTGAGCCAACTAGCCCACCAGGTACCTCCGGAATGCGCCAGGGAGCTGTGCTGCAGAGAGGTGTTCAGAGGGCACGCCCCCTTTTTACAACACTCAGCAACGCAGCTCCGTGGCGCTTACTAGAGGTACCTGTTGGACTAGTTGGCCCCTAGGGGACCTCTGGATTGAAGAGGAATTAATTCCCCAACTTAAAACGCGCCACAGGGCATGTTTGCGCACATATCATCTCAAGCCCCGCCCCCTACCTTCACCTCTGTGCAAACACGCCCCATAACTCGTTCTAAGTTGGGGGATTAAGTCCCCTTGCATACTGGGGGTCCATGGGGCCAACTGGTCCACCAGGAACCACCAGTATGCGCCAGGGGGCTGCGTTGCAGAGAGGTGTAAAAAGGGGCGTGGCCTCATTACACCTCTCTGCAACGCAGCCCCTTGGCGCATTTGCAGAGGGGTAACTAATTCCCCTTGCATACTGGGGGTCCCTGAAGGCCAACTAACCCACCAGGAACCTCCAGTATGCGCCAGGGGGCTACGTTGCAGAGAGGTGTAATGAGGCCACGCCCCTTTTTACACCTCTCTGCAACGCAGCCCCCTGGCCCATACTGGAGGCTCCTGGTGGGCTAGTTGGCCCCCAGGGACCCCCAGTAGGCAAAGGGAATTAGTTCCCCCTCTGCAAACGCGCCAGGGGCGCGTTTGCAGAGAGGTGCAGGGGGTGGCGTGGTCTCCTCCCGATCCCGTTTTTCTTTAAAATCTGCTTTTAAGAAGGGGGGCTACCCTTCTTTTTCTTTTTTTTTTTTGGCCCTGAGGACCCCATCCCCCAGGGCCTGCCTCCAATTCTTATTTTTTATTTTTTTTACGGGAAAGGGTCCGTGTGGCTCCCGTTGGGGACCGTGGGGGGGTCCCCAAGCCCCCCACGGTCCTTGCCGGCTCCCCGCATCCTGCGGGAGCTGGCATTGCTTTTCTGCATGGGGAGCAGCTAACATGCTGCTCCCATGCAGAAAAGCAATCTGCTTTGATTTTTGAAAGAGAGAGCGGGTTTCCTGCTCTCTCTTTCAAAAACCAAAGCAGTTTGCTATGGTAGGGCGGGAGCCGTGAGGATCCCGCCCTACCGTAGCAATCCGCAGTGTCCCGGGGGTAGGCACCTCGGGACACTGCAGGAGCCGGCCCTGGAGGGTGGCGATCCCCAGGGCCATCAAGGGCTCCAGGAGGGGGGCCCCACCTCCCACCTGTTAAAATTCCAGGGCAATCCCCGGGGCTGCGGGGGGCCGTGAGCCCCCTGCATACTTAATGATGAAGCCCCAGGGGGTGCAGTCCCAGGGCTCGGGGGGCCTTAGAAGCCCCCCATCATTCATATGCAAGTCTTGGGGGGTGGCGGTCCACAGGGCTGCGGGGAGCCATGTGCCCCCCACTATCATACTTACTTTGCCCCAGGGGTGGCGGTCCCCCGGGCAATGTGGGGGGATTGGGGCCCCCCACACTTTTTTCATAAAACCCCTGGGATTTGGTCCCCCCGGGGGCTAATTAAAAAAATAATCAGACCGGGTTTTTTTTTCCTTTTTTACGGGGTACGCGTACCTGCGGGTATCCCGCGATGTTTTTTTTTTTTAAAGAATTTTTGGGGGGCCTTGGGGGTCCTTGTGGGACCCCCTGAGCAGGCCTAGGGGGTCAGCGTGTTTCTACCCTGCCCCCTTAGCGTGTTTTGCATGCTTGTTTCACTGCATGTGCTCTGTTCTACCGAGCTACAAGATGGCTGCCAACACTTTCTGGTTTGGAGTGTTGACAGCCAATTAGCATAAAGCTCGTGCTTGGGAAGGTACAGAATATGGTACAGAGTATGGTACTTCATCTCTAGATATATCTATGATTTTACTTTTGATTGTCTCAGGAACTGCTGAACGGATTTACACCATTTAACAAAAAGCGTAATCTGCGTACCGAACTCTACCTTTTTGCCAAATTTGGTGTAATTCCGTTCAGCAGTTCGGGCTGTAGCCTCACTTAAAGAACCCAATGGAAAATTGAATGGGGAAAACACGTTTTGGGACCCCCTTTTTTTCTCGGCCCCCGCTTCACTAATCACCCCGAAACTTTCAGGGTAGGAGCGGAGCGGAGCAGGCCATTTTCTTGGAGAATTTCGCAAAGATTCGTCGACCGGCGCTAAAGTTATTCCAAATAGAATGTTGCGGATTTCCTATGGAAACTAGGTCCTAACTATAACTACCTACTGGCGACCGCCAGTAGGTAACATAGCAGATAAATGTGTAATATGGTCCAATATAGCCTTCAAGTAGTTCGGGCAACATCAGAAACCACAAGGGCAATGACCTAGTGTTTTATAAGTTTATAAATGTCACCAGAGCCCAGAAATGGCAATAAAGAAACACATTATATATGGTACCGATTATGTCTTTTTTTATATGACGTGTTTATTTTAGGGGGCACCTTGCTTGAGAAACATTTCTTAAAAGCACAGCTAAAAATGGTCCCTGATTGGAATTATAATTCTTAAGTCTTTATCTTTCTTGAATAAATGGCCAAAAAAAACAATGGGCAATGATGCGGGTCAGTAGATGTAGCTGACTCTATGGCTACAGCATTTACTACAAACTACATAGTTATGGATTAACTGCATATGCCACATATTTTTCCATATATGTTGAAAAATTATTCACAGAATTTGCAGATTTGATCAGTATTATTGTTTTCTATCTCAAATGGATAAAAATAAAAACATTGACAGCTTTTGATGCATAACTTACACAACCTTGCCGCACAATTTGGTTCTTCATGCTGCATAATCGTATTATCCCTGACAGAAATAAAGCTTATCAGAGTGATTTGGGGGGGGCTGCCATTATAATGATAAAATCTGTATTTCATAGGCGTCTGTGAAATATCTCCCATAATTCATGGTTTCTTGCAAAATATGGGTTTTCATGCCACCACTACATTGTATGCTTTAAATGCACCAAAACAGTGAAAATAAATGTGGTCTAATAAGTGATGTTATTTGGAGCAATTGTACTAAAAAGATGCAGTCACACATTAGTACCACATTCTAAAAGTGAAATTTGAGCTTATTACCTAAGCAAAGCAAAACTGATCTGAGAAAAATACTTTTGCTGCCTCACAGTTTGCAAGCAATAATTACTTTGCATAGGAATGCAACTCTGCTAGCAGTCCCCATGTCTCTGTGCTGAACAAATGTTACGTCTTGATTTCTGGTTTTGGTTAATTACTTTTGCTAAAACAAATACACAAAACCATATCTGCCGATGTGCAGGGTTTAATACAATAATACCATCAATTTGGAATTTGTTTCTATCCAGAACCTGCACTACAAACTATAAATAGGAGAAAAAGTAAAATATAGTACCACAGATGAGAAGAATCCTTTAACAAATATTTAAAATTAAACATCAGTCCTGCTTACATTGCTCTGTGCTTGTTCTGGAGCGTGTGGACGAAAGGTACACTTTTTTTTTTATCCACGGATATTTGTTCATACATATATAATCGAGTGTTATTATTTAACCAGATAATCAATAATTATTACACAGAAAGGAAACCTTACAAGACTAGAGAAACGTATTTTCAATTTTCGTTGATTTCCTGAACGTCATATTCGCATTAAAGCGGCGGCACTGACAGGAATGATTTGTGGCCTGCTGTCTCGTGCGCGGAGGGTGCGTTTCAATCAGCGCCGTTGCTTACAAGGGATCAATGAACGGGAACTCATTACATCCCCACCCAAACTGGCCATCAGCCTGGGAGAGATGCTTATCTGCAGTCCAGCTAGGTCTATGAGGGCTAAATTATATATTGTTTTTACTGTTGTTTCATTTCACAAAACTGCAAAAGTCCAGGCAACATTTTGTCAGAAAAAAACAATAAAGAATATGAAAAGCCCATCTTCACAGAACATTGGACATTGCAAAACAACCTACAGCTATTATCGGATATATCAAAACTGACAAGTAAAACTTTGGCCGTTGATTGAACAATATTTCACACGGACAGCACCAGCTCGTCCACGTTCACTTTTAAATGGAGCTGCTTATCCCTGAGAACTATGGGGAGGGAGTTTATGAGCCTAATTGAATTGGAGGTATTTGGATGATTGAAAAATATTGGTGACATTGCAAAATGGGCAGCTCGGATTTTCAGGAGAAAAACAAGCAGCTCTCCCTGCTGCTGTTTGCTGATCTCTCCAACTGCCTCTGAATCCGACCAGAGGCTCGCTCTTTTTACAGTTTTCATTGCTTCTCCTCCCAGTACACGTTAATTGCATCCGGATCAATTGATGACGCATTTTCAATTTATTTTCTCTCTCTAAAATAGGGCGTTATGGTAAATCCTAATCGACCAAAAGACGCATGTATTTCTACGGCATAGAAGATTCACTTTTTTTAATTTAACATCTCTGAGGTGCATTCACTCTTTCTAATTTAGCATCTCTGAGATGTATTCAGCATTTCATCTTTTTCTCAATTTCATGCATTTCATTTCTTAATTTATAAGTATGGATATGATTTTAAGATAGATCCTCTGGTCAGATTCTTAATGCTATTTCCTTCTCACGTGGGCATTGTTTTCCTAGACAGAACACTAATTGTTAAAAAATGGAGAAGCGAAAGATAAACATTTTAACAACTTCATATATATTTTACTGCAAAATTTTACGAAATTTCGTAATTTCGTAAAATGAAGCAGCATCAAACTTTTAGATCAGAGTGTGGTTTGCTGGTATCTCGTGGCTTTTTTCAAGCAAGGGCATATCTCATACAAAAAAGTATACAAGATGCTTGTCAAGACCCTGGTTTGAGCATAAAAGGTCTCATGCTGAGACTTTTTTTGCTTGACCTAGTCTCCAGAGTGAGAAATGTACGCTTAAATTTATATTCTAACATTTTTTGTTGCTTAGTGAGAAATGTGCAAATTTCACCCAGGCTTAGGGTATGACTCCGATAGACGCTTTACTCCTCTACAAATGTGACGGATATCCCATTGGCCTTATAATAAGTGCATCATATCCAACAGCGCTTGTAACACACCAGACAGGACATCCATCACGTTTGTGATGGAATAACCCGTTCACCAAACTCTAAATCAGGCCTACAGTGTTTAACATGCCTTCGTGTAGCGTTTATTGTAGAACCTGTAGCCCAATATACTGAAGCATTACATGTGCAGATCCTTGCAGCATTTTTTCAAACATCAACTAAAAAAGACTTAACTTCACATGCTAAGGTTTTGCCCAGGACACATTTGTTTTCTCATCAGTGATCACAAGTTTTCACTTCTCAGGTGTGAGTAGCTCAGACAGTTATGGTTCCTTATTGTTTTACATAGGTTAGGAGGGTGCAAGCTGATGTGTGGGTTACAGAAGCACAAGTGGGTGCCTAAAGAAGTATTTGGACACAGTAATACATATGTATCATTGCATGAAGGGACTAACAACAAAGTAGGTATGCACTACTTTTGCAAGGGGGTATGTGTAAAACTTTTGAATGATTGGTCTATTAGGGGCTGAAAGTCACAGAGGACTGGGATATGGTGCCAGTAGGAGGAAAGGAAAATGGAGGAGAGCAGAGCCTTGAATATTTTCTTGAAAGTCACAAGAGATGGGCCATCCTTTGAGAGTGGGGGGGTCTAGGGTTTGTATTACAGGTGGAGATATCCTCTCGTCTAGAACTTTCTTTTCTTCTCTTACTTGGGAACTCTCAAGCATCTGTATTTTTATGCTATAAATGCACGATTGCAAGTAGTAGAATGAGAAGACGTACATAACACTAAGAGCCTGATTATGACTTTGGCGCAGTGGCACCGGCTCTCCTCCGACACAGCTGCGCCAAAGTTGTGCAAGGACCGCCCGCCTTATTACGAGTTGAACTCGTGTAAGGTGGACGGTCCTTCGCGTTTCCCATGAGAGTGCCTGGAAAACAGGCACCCTAATGGGAATGGCAAAAAAGTTCCAGCACTGCATGCTGTGCTGAACCTTTGGGGGAATACAGGCAGGGGTCCACATGTAGTGCTCCCCTGATCCCCATGGTCGGGGGCATGAGGGCCAGGTAGGGCCCCCTTTGTTCTTCCACCGCCAGCCTTTTCATGGTGGGGCCCCCACCATGAAATGGCAGGCAGTGATGGGACTCGTAATATGCTGGACAGGACACCATCAGTCTCCTCAGCATGATACTTTGTGGTTCAGCTCCGCCACCGCGAGGGAATTACTGTTTTGTGTAGCAACTGGTGGTCCTCTGCTGAAATGACTTTTGAAGCTGTAATGCATCAGATGGACAACCGCCACTGTGAGTCTGGTGGTCGTGCGACTGTCAGACTCGTACTCAGGCTATTAATGTTTTGTCAATAACTGACATGGAGCAATTTGCCATTTTGTCTTATTTGTGTATTTGGATTGCAATAAGAACTGCACAGTGGAAGGCACCAAAGTGTGATGTTGCATTCTCTATGATGCGCTTTGATTGTAGCCTCCACAATTATAATCTTCAAAAGCTAATAAGAATTACATAACTGTTAGCTCCTACAATTTTCAAGAACAAAAGTCTGAGTAGACCTAGTTAACTATTTAATAAATGTAAAAGTCACCTACACTCATAATATCACTGAAGAAAATTTGCATTTTAGTACTTTGTACTGAACAATGCACAGGTTAAGCCATGAGGCAAATCCTAAATATGTCAGCGGGTATGAATCTATTATCAAATATTTGCTAACCATTAGGATCATGGTAGACAGTGCTTATTTTTCTAAAGAAGTAGTGGTGGACCCAAATCTATTTCAGAAGCCCTGTGGTGCCGCTGGCAAATGCTGAGGTTGCCATTTACCAAGTTTGTATATTCATGGTTACACCGCATGTCTCTTTCATCCTCCAACATTCCTTCTCCTCCTCTTTATCTCACTCCCCAGGTTCTTTTTCACCCCTGCTTTCTACCAAATATTGTTTTTCAATCTTTCTCTTTCTCTGTCTTTTCCCCTTTGATGCCTTTCCCTCTCTTGTTCTGTTTCAAAGTCTGATGGTTGAAAAAAGTCCCTGTCACAAAATGAGAGCAAAAGGAATTCTTGTACTACTATATGTCCTCCAAAGCCACAATAATGCACACACAAATATGGTAGTGGAAATATCACTAAATCACCCTTGGAAGCTGTCTGTAGGCGAGAATAAGGGGACACTACTAGCACCTCTTTCCAGCTAATTTATAGAAAGCACTTTACACTGTTATCTCCAGTATGTTTCATCAGACAGTTATGCATCGTGAGGATCACAAGTGAACCCAAAAGCACACAGCACTTGTGTTAAAAACTTGAGCAGATTTGTGTGGTGTAATCATGTAACCTATACTTTAGAGAAACTGGCTCCACTGGTCTCAGTGGAAGGGGACCACTCATGTAGTCACACACTTGGGAAAAGGGAACACACAATGTTATTCCTTCACCACTGCTTAATCTGCTCATGCCTACGTTTTCTGATGAAAGCTGCTCCATACAGCAGGGGGAAATATTGGCTTAGATTAGTATGACGGGATCCACTGTTACTGCTTCTATCAGTCGGTTCTGTACTGCATACCAATTATTACTCTAGTGGAGTGGTCAAAACTAAATGTAATCTCCCTGGATTCATAAAGAAATACTATTACAGTAAGATCTGTTCTTACCTCTAGCATGGACTGAGCCAGCCCTTTGACGTTCGAGGGATCCTGTTTGCCCTGATGAAGGCCCAAGACACTCTTGAGCTTTAAACAGGGCTAAAACATATTGGGTGGAAGGATAAACAAGACATAAAATCTCTGCTCATCCACTTTAATTTTTAAATTCTGCCCTGTGGACCGTTTTAGCAAAGCGATATCCTTCAGGTTACCACTGAGTTAATTTTATAACACCATCTGAATTCCTTGCCTATCCAGGACAGATGATTTATTTGGATCTTCCTCATTGTGAGGTCAAGACCACCTTGGTAGTATTATCCAACAAATGGGGGATGGCATCACCTATGATGTACCATGCCACAATAATGTGAGTGAGGCCTTTCCATCCATTTTTCTTATAATGCTTTTTTTTAGCCCTCTGGCAGTCTTCTATTAGCTTTAGTGCAGTTTCTCCTACCATACGTTTTGTGTGTATGATAAAAAATAAGTCCAGGTCCTCAAGCAAAGTGTGCCCCACTGAAACTGAAACCATCGGCTCAAATTGAGCAGTGGCTGTTGCCCTTCTTTAATGATGTGTTATATTGGTATCATTGTAAGTGTAGATGTCTATCATTTCCCTATAGCTACACTGATGTGCTAATACCGTGTCAGCTAACGGATATTATGTGAGCAGTTACCATCAACAAAACACTGGTAATAACAATGGGCAAAGAAATTTTAAAAACATTTTAAATTATTACAAGAAGATATTCTCTCTGTCTGGCCTACAGACAGTATTAACTGTTCGTCTGGCATATGCAACCAGCAAAAATATTAATAATATACAATATGAAAATAGTTCATACAAATAGGGTGGCTTTGGGTCTGCCTTCTTCCACCATTGCTGTGTTTTAGCATTCTTCCCATTTTGGATCAGTCAAAAGAACAAGATACATATAACAAGGCCATCAGTCGACACTCTTCAGCTATTGCCTTTGCTGCCAGTATCTTCACATTGAATCAGTCCACAGCACAGTCAATAATGGCAGAAATACTTCGTTGAGAATGTTGATGTTTTTTGATTGAAGGTGAAGGGCTTTACAAGAGTTGGGAAGCAAGACACGAAACTGCTTTGAAACTGAGTAGAGAAAGACTCTAACCGAATCTTTTTAACTGGAAGTTGTTCGATGAACATGACGAACAAATATGGGAATCTATAGCGGCGTGACACATTTTTCACAGATCCAAGCTCGCTTGTATATTAGCAGAGCAGGAAATGACTTCACAGGTAAATGGGAAAACACCATCTTGGACAGGAAAACTATGACAGGCCAAACTGGGGACATGATCATTTTGGTTAGAAATAAATATAACCTTAACTCTCTTCTTACACCTGCCATAAAAGGACATTATGATTATCTGAGAGGCAATCATCGCTCGTACATCCACAATTGATTTTTGAAATATAAAGTCACCCAATGTATCAACATCCTCTTAGAGTAAATATTTAACAATACTTCATCACAGTAGTCATTGCATTTAATACCTGGCGGAATTCCATTATTAATTAGTAGCATAGAGAACATAATTCAGGTTTTGCCATGTATGTTCTGGGAATAGTCTTTTGGCTCCTCTGTTGCTCCAACAAACCATTACTTACACTTTTTGATGTATTATTTGTTCACTATTTTCAAGAAGTATTACAATTTTTCTCACTATCTGAGGATATAATGCCCCTCTGGAAAAAACAAGTAGTTATTTGAAGAATCCCGATAAGCAAAGGACCATCATCAACCTTACATTTATGGGGAAACTACTGGAAACATGTGTTGCAGCGGAGTTTGAAAACTATGTTTTGGAGAACAACCTATTAGAAGATCACCAGTCTGACTTCTGAGAAGGTCGAAGCAGCAAAACTTGTGCTCTACATTTTGTTGATTATGCTTTAACCATATTAGATAAGGGAAGGCCATGTCTACTTTTTCTGTTGGATCTCTGTGTACCATTCAATACAGTAGAACATATCTTACTACTACACACCCACAGAGGAGGCTTGAATTTGACGGTTACATGCTAAACTGGTGTTCAACTTACTTATGTAACAGAAAAATAGAAATGTACATGGACAAACAGCTGTTCACAATACAATGTACACCAAGGTGTCCCAAAAGCTCAACTTTGGCTCTACTTAGATTTATTGAGTTCTTAGAGCCCTTCAGTGACCTCCTAAATTATATTGCCATTACATTCACCATACACTGATAATACCCTGATGTAACTTAGAAGATAGGATGTTGCTTATCTTGCTAAATGCCTCAATCGGGTCAAAGCATGGATGTCTTATGAAAAACAATCCCACACCCACAAGAACATTAGAATGACAAGGCGTCATTGCATCTTCGGATTTTTAAGTAGGGAGGGGGGTTAATCAGCCTAGGAAGTTCAGTGGTCTTCTATTCACTTTCTTTAGTGGGACTAATATTTTGTATTATTTTCTCAGGCTAAATGAAAGATTGTACATGTGCAATGAAAAGACGAGGAGTATCATTGTTCTTAGGTTCTCCATTTTTGTGCTCTCAAAATAAAAAGTGTATTTGGAATGGACAATAATGACTTTAAAAAGTGAATATGGGAGGCATACAGTTGCAGGTTCAGATACCTTTCATTTATTCCTTTATGGATTTTTTTCTTTCAATTTTATATAAAATGGGGTACGACCAGTTTGGTAAAAGAAACATGCGAGATGCTGATTCCTGAAATTAGGCTTATGTTTAGTTCTCTAGATATTTCCACAAAAAAGAATTGTAAGTTTCCATGTATTTTTTGTTTGTGGTATTGAACATGTTTATGAATGTCCTGATTGCCCACTTGCACCAGAACTGATAACATAGGGCTCATTACAATGAGGGGTCCGCCCGACACATTCACAGGCAATATTCTTTACCATTTAAAATGACCTGATAGCAGAAATAAAGCTGTCCTTAGGGGGATGCAAAGTTCTGTACTTTTTTCTGCAAAGTTTTGTGGAATTCCATGAACATTTCATGAAAAAAACGAAAAATACACATTCATACAGAAATGTGATTTGCTGATTAGAAAATGTCTCTCGACAAGACATTCCTGTGACAGCCATTCTGCAGCTAGTAACTTCAGAGGCATTTTTAAGTGAAGTTTGTGCATGCTCAAAAAGCCAGTGTAAAAATCGTGTGTCGGAACTCCTTTCAGAGGGCCATGATGCATGCACAGGCTACTGGGTCCAACGTGGTGGTTGAAGCCATTTACTCCTGATGTCCCGAGGCCCAAATTACTATGGATCTTAGGCAACTGAACCAAGTACCCCTTCTGCACTTGACTCTCAGTGGTAGCTGTAGATGATCAGTCAAAAGCTCCCTCGGGAGCGGGGATGAGTGTAGATACAGGTCAGTGAACAAGATTCATAACACAAAGTGAACTCAACAAAATAAATTACTCACTCTCCAGTCAAATACTTGTTTTTCTATGAAAAGATGTATTTTATTTCCAACTCTACACATTCAAAGCGATAACCTCATTCATGAACATTAACAGAGTCTCCTTGAGGCTTGGACTCTGATGTTTGTCTGACGAATCCCTGTCCCAAAGACTTCCTTGCAATGTGTTTGGGGTTATTCCCCATTCACTGATGGCCACATTCAAGGTATGCTTACTAGTCAGCCTTACTTAATAGTCCCACTTTGACTATTAAGAAATAGTAAAAAATGCCAATGGTGCTGGTGCACCTCCTGCAGCGATTCACACGGGGCCCACCAGGCCTTATTCACTTCTTGACTGCTCCTGCAACTTGGAAGTATTCAGCATTTCGGCGAGTGCTCCTACCATGGACACTTGCAAGCTTTGGTTCTGTTCAGAAAAGGCAGGCTGCCTGCGATATACATGGCAGTAACCTGCAGGCACAGGCTTTATCCCAAGCTGGCCTCCTCAGTAATCAGAGATACTCCTATGGTTGCAGCCTCTACTTTCTCAAGCATTGGCCTGAAATTCTGCCAAACTCAGTACCAGCAGCCCATCCTGGCAAACATGTTTGTCATGGCACCTGCACGCAAAGCGCAGACTCCTTCAGTGCAATCACCCATACCATGATGGTCCCTCCTGGCATACGAGGACACTGCCACGGCATACATTCTTGTTGACACATTCACTTCATTGGTGGCCCCTTCTGGCGTATGGGGTTATCACAATGAATGACTAAATGGCTTGGCTCTGCTTGCACAGTGCTCAATGCATGGTTTAGTTCATGGAGGCCCTCTTCTGTCATACAGGAGTCACTAAATCACTCCTGCACATGGACAATGACCGGATCGGTGCACAGCTGTTTCCTCACACCTCGCACAGGGAGTCCTCCCCTGTAGGACTCTCAGCTATACCTCACTCCCTCCAACACTTCCCTGTTCCTCACAGGCCAAATTGGTCTTGGCAAGCATGCAGGTGCTCCAGGTTCCATGACAGGTGGTACTTGGAAATATTAGGGGTTCTGGCTGGCTAAGGTATACAACTAGGCCAGGCAGAACCCATCACTCACGTCAGAGTGAGCTAGATACACAACCGACATAACCTCTTCTCACCCTTTGGTAGCTTTGCACAGAGCAGGCCGGCTTATCAAAAGAGGAAGTGTGTAAAATATGTATGCACACAGTAACACAACGAATAGATCACAAAAAGACTCTACACAGATTTAGAAATGTTGAATATTATATTCTGAACAAAACGAGACCAAACCGATAACAATACAGTGAATACTGTGCAAGATTTGTGAACATTAAAATACAAGTAAAGTAAGCATTCTTCCACTATGAGTGTACGAAGTACAATTAAATCAGAGTGCTTTATGGTTCTTAGTGTTGGAATAACACTAGAATTTCATAGATAAGCACAGTCACTCCAACCAAGTTGAATTGAGTCCTGCCTCAAAAAGAGGCTCATGAATAATGCAGCTGAAAATTAGAAGTGCAAGACATACCCAACAAGCACGAGCACAGGAGATCCTCAATGAGTACCTTGAGACTGCACTAGTCCTTTGTACACAGTACCTTCTCCAAGCGCTTGACTTCAGCAAGGTGAACTCCTGACTGGGCAGGCCTTATAGATGGGGCACTCGATGCAACGGTCATCTGCTTGGGGCCACGCTGAGTCAATGCACGTGTGGTGCTGCAGCAATCTCTCTTTCAGAGAGTAGTCGAGGCCAGCGTTGTCTGGCAATGCGCTAAATCAATAAGTGGCATCTCTCGGCTGCAGCAAGCACAGGCTCAGGAAGGCAGGAAGGGAACGGATCTCTCGCCCAACAAAGTGTGCATTGGTAGAACAGCACAAGCAGGTGATCAGGCACAGTCCAGTGCAAGCAAAAATGTGCTTGATCTCTCTCGCAACAAAGTGCACGTTTTGAGCTCAAGTGTGTAATCAGACTCAATCTGCAGCGAGCCAAAGTACAGTTGCCAGACTCTTGAAGACCAGAGTCCCACAGTAGTGGTGAAGCCCTTGATGACTCTAAGGCTTTGAAACAGGGGGCAAGCCAAAAAGCCCTTGGAGAGCACATTTTAGGTAGCACATTCCTCCCTGTCCAGGAAGACCCATGAGAATGCAGATGAATGCAGATGTCGTTGAATGTCCTGCATCCTACGCTGATGACACCCAGCTGATCCTCTCCCTCACCAAAGACCCCAACACCGCCAAAACCAACCTCCATGAAGGAATGAAGGCCGTCGTCAAAAGGATGAGGAACAGCCAACTGAAGCTGAACTAGGACAAGATGGAGGTCCTCATCCTCGGATCCACCCCTTCGGCCTGGGACGACTCCTGGTGGCTGACCCCACTGGGAACAGCCCCAACACCCACCGACCACGCACGCAACCTAGGGGCCATCCTCAACTCCAGCCTCTCCATGACCAAACAGGTCAACGCCGTCTCCTCCTACTGCTTCAAAACCACCCGCTTACTTTGCATGATCCACAAGTGGATCCCCACAATACAATAAGAATGGTCACCCAGGCCCTCGTCAGCAGCAGGTTGTGCTACAGAAACGCACTCTACGCAGGGGCTTCAGCCAAACTCCTGAGACGTCTGCAACGCATCCAGAACGCCTCCGCACATCTGATTCTCAACATCCCCCGCAGCAGCCACATCACACCCCACTTGGGAGACCTGCACTAGCTCCTCGTCAACAAGAGGACAACCTTGAAGCTCCTCACCCACGCACACAAAGCACTCCACAATACCGGGCCAGCGTACCTCAACAGACGACTCAGCTTCTACACCCCCACCCACCAGCTCCGCTCCACAAGCCTCACCCTTGCCGCAGTCCCCCGCATCCACAGAGCAACTTCCGGCAGCAGATCTTTCTCCAATTTCGCTGCCAAGACCTGGAACACCCTCTCCACCCACCTACGGCTGACCCAAGACCTACTGACCTTCAAAAGACTCCTCAAGACCTGGCTCTTTGAGCAGTAGCAGCATCCCCCACCCCCAGCGCCTTGAGACCCTCACAGGTAAGAAGTGCACTTTACAAATGATTGATTGATTGATTGATTGCATTGTGGCTGTCTTTAGGGAATGCACAAGTGTAGTTGTCACCCTGCCTAGCCCAGACCTCTATTGGAGAAAGGCTGTCAGGCACATGGAGCAGTAAGTGCAGAGAAATGTCCACTTTCTGAAAGTGGCATTTCTAAAAAAGTTAGGTTAAATCCAACTTCCCCAGTAAGGAGGATTTATCACTACCAATAAAAAAATATATGAAAAATGAGAAAGCTACTCCTCTCTGATCAGAAATTACCACTTAAACAGGTATAAGGGAATTCCCAATACTAACCTATGAGAGAGGTAGGTCTCACAGCATTGAAAAACAAATGTAGCTGTTTGTCACTACTAGGACATGGAAAACAAAACAGTACATTCCCTACTTTTACTTGCATAGCACCCTTCCCTTAGGGCTATCTAGGAACTGCCTTAGGGGTGACTTATTTGTAATAAAAGGAGAGTTTAAGAATTGGCATGTAGATTTGAATGCCAATTCAATGTGGCAGTAGGACTGCACACAAAGGCACTGCAGTGGCAGGCCTGAGAAAGGTTTGAAAGGCTACTTCTAGGGGAGGCAAAATCAGGGTTGCAGCCCATTAGTAGCATTTAACTTACAGGCCCTGGGTATTTGGTATACCACTTTGCGAGGGATTTATAAGTACGTTAAATATGCTAATCATGGAAAGACCAATTACACACATGTTTAGGGAAGAGGCACGTGCACTTTAGCACTGATTAGCAGTGGCAAAGTGCTCAGAGTCCTAAAACCCACACAAAGATACAACAAAACGTGGATGCAAAAAGCAAAATGTTTGGGAGAAGACCACCCTAAGGATACCAGGTCTATCAGTCTTATTTTCCATGGGTGATGTCCCCTCACCCAGCAGCAAGACTAGCAGGCTTTGGCTCCTGGTTTTGGTCACAGACAGAGCTTCCCCTTCTCATACAGCCCGTCTGGCTGCTTGGCAAATGACCAATTCTGGAGTCTCAACCTCCCATTCTTATAGTCCAATTCCAGACACCAAATGTGATTTAGGGTCTGGGTCTTTGAAGTTTTATGTTGGGTTTCTGCTTGTTTGAAGTGTACACTTTTCTCTCTCTTCTAACACTTGAAAGGCTGCCTGTCATATCTTGAGAGACTCCAAAGCTGATAGTCCCACAACACAGGCCATGGGAGTGACTAGAGTTCACACCTGGATGACAGCGATTGTGATATGTGTATTAAAAGGTTATTCCTGGGCTCTCAGCCCTACTCTTTATGATTCCCTTATCAACCCCATCTCCTTCATGAGACCCGTCCAGAGCACCCTTTTGAAGTGTACAGGAAGAGTCTCTCTTCCTCTCCCTTACCCCAGTGTGTCCCGCCCAGCTCTCAGGAATGCAGCAATCCACATATCTGTCTGGTGGGATTTCTCCACTCCTCATGCCTTCATCAGGCAGGCATGAGTATTTTAAAATGGAACTCAGGGCCCTATATGTAATGTGCCATTGCAGGCACACTTGCACTCGGTGTAGACAGCCAGCACACATTCTGTTCAGTACTGTCACCTCCATGTAATCTGCCTCTCAGGCGTACATACATCCAGCACATACAATCACTCTGTGCACACTACTCAGTACTGACTCCTTTCTATAGTGTGTCATGGTCTGCTATTTGCAAACACACACACTGCCAGCACACACACTCACTATCCATGCAATGCCTATCACTTAACCCTTCAGGTATTGTACTTCTCGAAGAACACATACACCCAACTCATGCTTTCATTGTGGATGCACTGCACAGCATTAAACCTCTCATGCAATGAATTCCTTGCAGTCATACAAATACACTCAGGAGATGCACTAAGCATACTTGTAATGCCCAGCATTTATCTATCCCTGGACTGTACCCTTCCCAGGCACACGTCCAGCTGCAGAGTCACCACTCCTACACTGCGCAGCACTTTACATCTTACTGATGTAGGCCAAGGGTGAGTGAAGCACACAGCAGTAAAAGTTTTATAAAAGTGAGTGAGCCTGTAGGCCTCACTCCAGTGACACAAGGTACAAAGTACCTGTTCACTTCTACTGATCACTACAAGGTGTGCTGCCACCACTGCACTTGTGCTGCTTAACTCTTGTAGCCTTCCACCACCGTGATGGGGGCACTTTGGGGGTTCCATTGATCCAACAAGACTGCATCTGTGAGACAAATCTATGTCACGGCACATACATATGATCCATGTTTGTGTCTGACTATAAATCAACATTAAGGATACAGACAACAGTACAGTTGGGCACTCGGGTCAAGGGCGTATACGTCTTTTGCCAGGCGGTCCCTACAGTGTGTAATGTGAAACTTTACCAAATGTCACAACTTTTGCTTTACACAAAATTTGTGAATTTCGCAACTAGTTGTAGTGTAAGAAATATGATCCCTCCCTTCCAGCTAATTAGTGACTCATTGCCCGTAGATCTTGAGGCTACGGTATATGCCTGGAGTCTTCTCAGATCGCTAGAAAAATGCGTAGCAGAAAATAACATTTTACCAAGCTGGGTTCCGATCCTTGGCCTCCACATTAGACAACATCACCACCCTAGCCATCCTGAGTCAACAAGCAGCGCAAAAAAAATCAACTCCCCCTCTATTGCTGCTTTATACACTACAGCGCTGCATTCGACAAAGTGTCTCATAACACCTTAGGAAGGAAATTGGACAAGTGGAAGATCCCACAGAGTCTGCTAGGATCCATTATCTCCTTGCATAAGAACACATGGGTACGAGTCAGAACTGGCCCAATGACAGTCTCTGCAAGAATTCCAACTTCAGGTGGCCTAAAGCAAGGATGCGTTCTTGATCCCCTCTTGTTCAACCTTTACATCGCCGACATGGGGAGATTCCTGGAGAAAAGCAGTCTTGTTCTGCCAAAACTGGGCCTCACAAAAACAAACCTGCACATTCTGCAATACGCTGATGATATTGTTATAATGGACCAGGCAAAATCTGGCCTTCAAAGAGTACGCTCCACAAATACAACACTGCTAACGCTCTAAAAATTAACCAGGATAAGACCAAGGTCTTGATTTTCGGTCATTGCAAGAAAAATAAAAGTTTAATGTGGAACATTGGGCCCGCAAAGATCAAAACAACATCAAAATACAATTACCTGGGGGTTTGGTGGAGTCTTCCAGATCATCAGTCCACTTGGCCGCCTTGAAAAAGAGAGCTGGAGCAACAACATACAGCCTGACTCGACTCAACCAGTCCCTGAGTAGTCCCTCTGCCAAACCCATTCTGAAGGTGATAAAAGCCACTCTTCTCCCTGCCTTAAGTTATGGGAACCAGGCCTTTCCTGGTGCATGCTCAGCCAGTCTCGACCACGCCCAGGTATCCATTTATAAAAAAATCTTCCATCTGCCGAATTGCATCCACAGGGCAGGACTACGACTGGAGCTGGGCCTTCAAAGACAATCGATTTTCTGTGAGGCTGACCCCTGAAATACTATATAAGGACATTAAAAGCTGCATATAACATGCTTAAAGCCCGGTTAAAAGAAACTCTTGCACAGCTCTGGGAATTCGTGGAACCGTTAAATTGTAAAAGCCATAAGAATGCTACATATCGACAAATCATTACTAACTGCAGACTCTATTCCATACACAGTCTGGAAAAGGGTTATCAACAAGCAGGTTAGACACATTTCCTGCCAGATGGATATTCAGGTCCTAAAAACAACAATTATCCTGCTTCCCTTGAATTACTTATACCTCTGTGGGGTTGCTCAATCTTACCTTCTGGATAGTCTGAACGCAGTGGCCCATAATAATATAATGTTCATGCATCTCTTAGGTTTGCGCTCCACTGCCTTCAACCGATGGGCTCCAACAAGTGAGGAGGGGGCTTGCAGACTGTGCAACTACAGGTCTGAATCATGGTTGCATCTTCTGTGCTGTTGTCCCGCCCCTGACGCTCCCAGAAGACTTCTTTTAAAACCCTTATATTGAAAAAGGGGCATCAGTACATGTTGGGAGGCATCTGCCCTCCGCTTTACTTCTCCAGATATTCAAGTGCTTGCAAGGTGAGGAAAATATGTGAGACTCTTGGACAATCTGCTTTCACCCTCTCCTGCCCTTGCCCTACAAGTTCCTACCCCCAAAAACTTATCACAGACTTTTTTTGCACTTTGTCCTAGCGTCTCTGTACCAAATTATTTTACCCTTGGTTTTGGTAACCTGTCCTGTGATTACAATAGTAACTCCAGAACTTCCTCGTCAGTAATACGTGTATGAATTTAAATTTGATGGTGTTCTTCGTTTTTGCTTTTCACATGGTAACAGCGCTATGCTAACATTTTGCTGCAATGGTTTTAATTAACTGTGCTATTTAGTTTAATTTATTTTAATTTGATAATTTAATTTAATAACTAGTTGAAAAGTGAGCTTGAACAAGACATATTGAGGAGTAATTCATAACATGTAAACCTGCACAATCTTTTTACTATTATCCTTTCATGTCAATAATGCTTTACTTTCTGCAACAGATAATACATTGTAGTACTCTGACATTGCATTGAGGTTCACAAGTCAGTGAACTATGACAACTTACAAAGGACTAATAATCCTTCAACCAGCCCATATGCATGGTTAATTTTCTGCCAAAAATCAGAAAAGCCCTTTGGACAGTAAGTAGTTAGGGTGAGGGGTAGACATTGAATGGTGAACAACCTTCACAACGCAACTTTTACCATGCAGTGCCTTTACAACGCAACTTTTACAACGCAAACCATTACAACGCATTGCACTGGGGGGCGCTCTAGGATAGGGAATAGGTTTAATGTACTATCCAACACCTTCCCTACTATCCACGGGGACTGAAGTTGGAATAGTAAATTAAACAATTCACTATCCAGCGCCCAAAAGCACTATGTGTTGTAAAGGTATGCGTTGTAAAAACCGCGGTGTAAAGGCATGCGATGTAAAAGCATGCGTTGTAATGTCATACATCCACATTGAACAGTGGTGGCTCCATATGTTGAGTTACCCGTATAAGTATGTGATTTCCATCATCATTTCTTTGCAATTTAAAGAAGAAATGTATCAGTGACTACCTGTTTTTTGTGGGTTTTGGGTAAAGAGCGAACCTCACTAAATATCAGTAACCTTATTGTACGCTATATGCTGCCAGATTCTCATACTGCATTTTATTCTCATTCTTCGAGCAAAAGAGATTTTGGGGTTTAGGTTTCCCTACAGACAGCTTTATCTGCCTACCAGACCTCATGTCATCAAAATAACAATAATTCAACAAACCATTTACAGAGAGAGGCATTTGGACTACCCCGTCATCCTTTGGCTTGTGTGGATAATCATGCTTGGATGAGAATTCCTTCATATTTGGATATGCCACCAGCAGTTCATGTGTGGATATTTGTTCCAGTGTAACATGACGCCACTGTGATTGGCATACACAGTTAGCCCTTCTTTGCCTCTGCTGACATGCCCCCAGGCCAGAATCAGAGTGGCCGGTGTTGTTTCCATGCTGCTCATCTGTGCTTGGCACTCGATAGGCAGGCAATGCTACCAGCCTGTTCCCCTTATTTAGAGCTCCTAGCACCTTCTCCGATGCCCTGCTGGGCCACACATTTAACATAAAGAGCACCATGTGGCCCACTTGCTGCATCTGTCTGGCCATTCAGTTCTCACTGCATACAGTCCCTCTAATGTCTTCCTGCATACATTATGATGTCTAGGGATTTCCACATAGTTGCTGTCCAGTTCCTTTGTTGCTGCTTGCTGCTACTGTACCATTCACGATTAAGGGGCTGATGCTGCTCTTGTGTGTCACATCTCTGTGGAGCTAAGGTTTACCTCACCAAAGCCCAGCATAGCCCCTTAGAGCAGCAGACATTCAGGAAGGGGTGGCTTGGCGCAGTTCTATAGAGAAGCTACAGTGCCATGTGGAGATCCTAGAAGATGAGGCATGGGACAGAAGAGCCAAGCCAGGTGCAACCCAGTACAAAGTTTGAAGCTGATAGGGAGGACAGTGTACAATACAGCAACAAGTTCACAATGAGATAAATCTCTGATTTTAAAAAAATTAAATATAATCTGGGTCTGTATTACAATTGTATATTTTTTTAATTAAAAACGTATGTTTATTTGACACATAGTATTTTGAGAGATTGAGTCATCCAACATGTGCTTCGCCACTGTGTGGCACGAAGACCTGGTGCTTTTTCAAAGCTTTATCTAGATTTGCATTCATTCAGTAAATGTGAACAATTGTTACAAGCAAAACAGACATGCAATAAAACAGGATACTGTTAGCTGGCTGTAAGTTGCTGTGTCAATGTCAACTGATTTGGTAAACATAGATAGCCAAAACCGCAGAAAGTTGAAAGGCGAGAGAACAACACAGTACAAAAACCTCTACAGCCAGCACTGTTGGATCGTGATGAGAGCAGACATCATCTGCAGCACTCTGCCAATAGCCATCCAGGATGTATTCTTGTCGCCATCTGTAGACCATAAAGAACTTTTGTGGTTCTATTTTAAGTGTTGAGGCACAAGCAAAGGCCCATGGTTGTGGGCAGTTTCACAGTGGAAGCGGGCGTGGTAGCTTGGGTTGTCTAAAATGGATTTCCCCACTCATAAACCCTTGTCTCCACCCACCCTGTAGTCACATGCAAGCCTGAATTCCCTGGCTGTTCATGGGTCAGGGCCCTAGCTGGGAAAGCCACTGGGCAGCAGGGCTGTCTGTAAATATGAAATTAGAAGTAGACCTTTTTCTTATTTGTATTGCCTCACTTTTTTGCAATGTGCCTTTACATTTGGTAATAAGCTTTCTTAGAGTTCTTTACCTGCTGTGGGAGGTAGTGTAGATATTTGACTACCTTTGGTCAGTGTGCCATACGCTGCAGCCTAGATCCTTGTGAATGCTGGTCTGATTATTGAGATTTGCATTCAATAACTAGGTGAATACCTAACTAAGCTGTTGTGCAGCAGATTAATCAGAGCACTTATGTCCACAATGCCCCAGCATGTAAAGCACACTTTTCAGGCTATGCTCCACAATGGCCCGGTATGTAAAAAATTATAACCTGACAATTGTCGAGAATGTTCCAGTATGTAAATCATTACAGTCTCTGAAGTTAGTTTCTACAATAGACAAGTATGTCTAAAACATCATAGTCAGTCCAAAATTGTGCAGGAATGTGAAGAGCAATATAGGGCAATTGTGGATGATTATGGTCTTTTACACATAGTGTGGCACTGTGGAAACTGACAGTGCTGGCTATATGCGTTTTTGGTAGTGGGACATTGTGCATACTGGTGTTGCGTTCTGAACTCTGGTATGACCATGGTGTTTTACAAGGGAAATGTGGATTCTGACTCGGCCGACATACAGCCGCGGCATGTGCAGGTAAGAACGGTGGGGGGAGGAGCTAGTAGGGATTTGACAGACGACCACGAGGGAAAGCTAAAATAATAATTATTTTCCCTCGTCGTCTATCAAAATCCCCCCTTACCTGGCCCCAACACCCCTCCGCTCCTACCTGCGCAGGCCACTGCTGCCTACATATCTTGCTTCGCAAATTGTAACAATTCTGTGTTTATATATGATGCTAAGTGATGCACGCCACAGTGATTCCACCTGTGTAAACATGGGCTTTGAATGTTTGCACATGGGTGGATATTGCCTCCATAAGCAAAGAGGATGCAGCCTGCTTCTACACTGAGTTGACAGCTTTATGCAGACTCTGGATACTTGCTCCCTTCCTACACACACAGGTAATAATGTTGTTTGGTGCTCCGGCTTACTGGCTCACCTATAGATTGCCTCTCAGAAACAGTACGTAGAAAAAAGAGACAGCAATGTTTAAGCTCTTAAAAAAGATTTCCGGAGGCTGACTCTCGCTACCCGGTGCCACCCCTCTCCCACTGAACAGCACATCCATCCTGCTTGCGCGATGCCCCTCCTACCTCTTGTCTCTGGCTCCCTTATCTGTTCTTCTCTCTTTCTTTCCTCTCTCTCTAGATCTCCTAAGTGTTTGTGGACCCCTGTTGGGTCGTCCATAAGTGTTAGGCTTGTTGCCTGTCCACCTATTCCCACTGACCTGGCGTTGGGGCTCTCTGTGCGCTGAATAGTTCTAACAGCTTATCCTAAGCCACGCAGCCGGCCCCCTGAGGTTGTAGGCAAGGCGCTGTGTTAACTAGTTTTTATATGCAGAATCTGTGGCCTTATTGCTCTTTCTTCCCGGCCGGCCTCGGTTAGAGGTTGTAGGCTTAACGCTGTGTCTATGTGCCCCTGTCAGGGGCTTTGTTCCAAAATAAAAACAGACTTGAAACAAAAAAGATTTCCATTGGGCACACAAAAAAGGAATTGTGTTTTCAACAAGCATTGACAATGCCAATAGTCTAGGCTCCAATATGCTAACATGTATAAACCACATTTGTGAATGCCTGTGTTTGCATGCATTAGCTGACCTGAGTTATTGGCTTTTTCTTCACTTGTTCTCCAACTTCTGTCCATCCTCAGATAAGTTTCCTTAAAGTAATAGTATAACTGCTTGTGGTCAAAGCAGATCTAATATGTTTGGGCTATTTACCATATTTTAAAGTAAAGTTAGTTTCAAACAATTTTCCAGATTTTTGCCAGAGAATTTCACTTGCAAGATGATGCCATGTAGGAATTTTACTCTTCCTGTTGGCTCCAAATAAAGGCTAAATAGCATGCTACATTGAAATCGAAGGCTGAATTCTTCATGCGTGAATGTATGAGGGCTTACTCAGATGCATCATAGTTTAACAGTGCATCAGGGGAAGTTAATACCCTTTATCTGGCCATGAACATGTGTTTCTAAAATCATTTTTAAAGGTCTAAGATGGCCAGGATATCACACTCACAGGTAATCCATATAATCCGAAGTGCGAGCAAATTGTGCTGAATTACTCTGAAACAAGATTTGCCATTGGTTAAGGCAGAGCATGGGTTCAGGAAATGTGCAGATTGTGCCACAAATACAAATATTTATTGTGGATCTGGCGTGACATCAGACTTTTGCGTATTTTTCAAGTTAGTGGAGTCAATGCACCCTGGGAGACCCAAACCATTGATGCGTTCTTATTAAATCCCTTTTCACGTAAGGGCAGTGATGGAGGTCTAGCACAAGAGGTGGATGGTCTGTCCGATGGTGTTAATGGTGGAGCCGCCACCATTTGTCTCACAGCAGACATGGAACTGATGAAAATAATGTCAGAGAGTCTTTTCAATTCATAGTTTCCACTACGACACCATGTTCACCAATGTTCTTTCTGCCCTGTACACACATGGTGGTCTGCCATGGCATGACAGACCCGTGGCCACATGCACATTTTCCCCTGAAGCAACTTGCACCATGTACACTGAAGCAGCTCTGGGATAAAAATATCCACCTGCATGGTGAACACTTTTAAATTTGCCAGGTAGTGTCAGGATTCCGGCCACAGCTCACCTCTCTTGCCTATCACAATATACCAACATGACTCAGATCCTTCCTCCCAACACTTATGAATTAACTAACGTCTTGTACCCTGCCTTTTGACCATATTACATGCTGTTGGTAATAACTAGCTGCACCTGGTCTTTCCTGGTTTGTTTGAAAAGACTTGATAGGTTTTACAAATGTTTTACCATGCATATGCAAGGTCAGGTTTCAGGCACCACAGAAACACCCAGGAAATCCACCAGAATAAAAATCAAGCAATCAGCATAGATGACCTCAATGTGATTCTTCTGAAAGACAGCCCTCATCAAATTAATCCTCTGCACATGCTCCTGGCTATAGGCAATTAGAAAATGACTTTTGTGAACATTCTAAAACACCTCCTAGAAGACAGCCTCTTTAAATTAATCATTTGTACCTGTTCCTTGCTATAAGCAACTAAAACGCGACCTTTGTGAACATTCTAAAGCACCTATAAGAAGGCAGCCTTGATGGAGCAAGAATTTGCACGTTACGCGGCTTGCTCGTACTCATGAACCTCGCATAACTTATAACCATGTAATTCAACCTGTTCGTCTTACTAATTTCCCTTTATTCTGACATTTGTTTGTGTCTAAAATGGCCGCTGCTTGGCGGGTTTTCTTTCTGCGCATTGGTTAGTCACACTCACGTGACGTGACCCACTTGCAGTTCTGGTGGGAAACTTTGCGCTTGCGCACTTGCTTCTAAGATGGCTGTCTGTGTTCTCACATGGTGAGGCTTAGGCATATGTTTTATGTTATTGTCTGTCTGCACTAAAACATTCATGCATTAGTATATTATAAATAAAGGGGTATAGAGTAGCTATTCATGGTATACAGTGAATTCATTTATTTCTATGTTTTAATTTGCTTTCGATTACTTTTCATGTACCACGGTATTGAGGGTTGATGGGATGCTCGGGACTCCATATTGAAGTACACTAATACGCATGACAGACTTCGGCCAGTGACATTGAACGACTGCCAACAAGAGGTGGCAGCCAAGATGTGCCTGGGAAGATGCACCTTCACCCAGCCGAAGAAGTCGAACTGTTCTGCAATTGTTACAAATGTATTTCTTCTATTGTATTCTGTAGAATATCTCATGGGAACCCCAAATTTGCTAGGCGGTCCCAGAAATGTTAATTTAGGCTTGTAGAAGTTTGTTCTGATTGGTGTGCTGACCTATCCTACTTGGGGACCAATCGAAATTGGGGATTCTGACACTTGCAACATTTGGAGGGTGGTACACTGACCCAAAAACAGTATAACTAGCTTAGGTTTAGCTAGAGAAATTGTCCGACTTGTCCAAATAGCTGACCTGTCACTGACCCAACGCACTCAATAGGTGACTGATACAGAGGGCTGCGGAGCACTCTGTCCGAAATATACCATAGACTCAAGAGGTTTTACTAAACCTTAAGTGCTGGCGGAGAACTTTGCTGGGGAGTTCGATAACCCAATCGGGGTTCTGGCCGATAGCTG
Organism: Lissotriton helveticus; assembly: GCF_964261635.1. Lineage (NCBI taxonomy): Eukaryota > Metazoa > Chordata > Amphibia > Caudata > Salamandridae > Lissotriton > Lissotriton helveticus. The sequence goes on from NC_136063.1 coordinate 948,433,239, forward strand.
CAGAGAGGGTGGAGCGCAGGCGTTGCTTCCAAACTGCGGGTGCTGGTCGTGCCTTGGTGGTCCTGTCCTGATCCTAATCTGGTTTTCCTGTCCTGTCCTGGGGTGTCCATTCTGCACCTGCTGTCCCTTTGATGACTGTCCTTCCTTGGGGTTTTTCCTGTCCTTGACTGATCCGTGGCCAGGGTTGGTCTTCACACCATTCTAGGTAAATATATAGTACTGAAACTCTATACTGCACATTCTATTTTTCTGTCTTTTTGCTTTAATAAAGACACTCTTTTGCGCATAATTGATTATCCATGCTTTCGCAAAGCTACTGAATGAAAGCTCATACGTTATTGCTGTTTCTAGCATGTTCCTATGTTACCCTTCCTTTATGCACAATTCTTTATACCGTTTATGAAATATAGATGTGGTTTATAATTTCCTCCTCTAGAATTGATTGAAGTAAGGTTCCTAGAACTATAGCGTGTTCCATTTCTCTACCCTTCCTATAGATGTATAGGATTTTTCCCCAAACTCTTATTAAACTTTAAATTATTTCCCAGTAGTGAAAATCTAGTTTGTGTCTAAGATTGCCCCATCTATAGTTATTCAATCTTACATTGCATCTCTGCAAGTTTGATTAGTAGGTTTCTTGTCCTTATCTTTCATTAGACTCATAAATGGTTGCCCTGATATATTTTCTATATGGATATGTGCTTTTCGTTATCTTGATTATTGATTGCCTTCTGGTTGTAAACTTGATGATTTCCGAATCTGAACTTTAGATAAAACCTTTAAAACTTCCTGAGTTTGTGGTCATTTACGAATACAAAGAAAGATAAATGTTGGTTTTTGGTTGTCTGCCTTTCTTTCACAGCTAGCTCCCTGATCCATTGTGGTCATAGGTACCCGTAACGGTGGAATGGTAAGTCGGGTACAGTAGAAATATATAGGAAGGAACCAGGGTTACTGGTAGTAGAGTGTAAGGTCACCCGATTAATATATATGATAAATTGAAAAGTATATGGGCCCAGTACGTGTATGGTGAAATTATTGGCCGGGTGACCTGCGATCTCTATCAGCCTCATCAAGTTAATTATCTGCACCTGTTCCTTGTTGCAAACAATTAGAATGTGACCTGTATGAGCATTTTAAAGCAGTCTTATTTAAAGACCATTCACACTCCTCCCCTTTACTTCGCCTCTTTGCCTGCCACTTACCTGTTTTCGGCTTCCAGAATTCTGTTGTGCTAGCTCCCTTGATACTCCCGCTTCTACCTCACTGCATAGAACATCCTGCATTAGTTTTGCACCTGGTTGGAAAAAGAACAAGAAGAAAAGGAGAGAGGCATTAACAGACCTGATTTCAATATGTGTTGAGCTCAGTCCCAACATCCTGCTGCAAACAAAGTTACCCAGTGTTTTTGCTCAACTTGCACATACTGTTGGCAGGGCTCTGCCAGAGAGGATTTGGGTGAAGCTAACCCTGTCTGAATTTGCTTGTGGGTTGGACACTGAAATAATTCTCACTACAGTTTCAAATATCTTATTTAAGGCGCATCCACAGAAAATCTAATTGAAAACAAAACAACAATACAACTAAATGTTGGTTGTGATTTGAAAAGATTTTGTGAGGTGATACCTTATGAGATAGAGTTAATACTAGACTAATGCCTTATTATTTGTTTGTTTATAGGTACCATATCTGCCGGTATCATTTATCAGGCTGGTGGGAATGCATGTTGCAGTGTTGCTGTTGGGTAGACGAGTCACAACATCTTTGACTCTACACACTCGCTCCATCTCCACCTCCTTCCCCCTGGGATTTGCCACCAGAGCAGTGTCTCCTTCTGTAAACCGAGGGCAAGTCACTGGAGGTTTCGGAAACTAGGGTTGTTGCCCAATTGGAATCATCTGTGATCGAGGTAGGTGACTTATGACCATTAGACTGCTCTGGCACAACATTGGATCAGAGGCTGGGCCAACAATTTTAAATGAGTCCCTAATTTCTGAATGCATCAAGTGCCAGTGATTGGAGAAGTGGGATTGCTGCTTACATGTTTATCTTCAGGCAAACTATAAATGGCAGCATTCAGTTCAGACTGGTCTTGTAAAATAGACTTTTGTGCTTTCAACTCTGGATTAGTATGCGGCGAGCAGGGTGATTGGTTTGGTTTGACAATACACTCGGTGAAATAGAACGTCAAAGCTCCTTCTACTTTTCATGTCTTACCATTCGATCTGAGATGTGAAATAAGACAATTTTACACTCTCTCATCAAATGTTAATTGGTTCTGAGAAATCATTTTTGAGTAAGATTGTGTTGAATATCATTTTGATTGTAAGAATGAATCCAAAGTATTTGAATATGAAATTTGGGGGCATTTTTACACAAGGGGTTTTAACATCGGACTTCATTGGCTTCGGGAAAAGACTGAAAACTTTGCTGTTCACCCAAGCCTACTGTTAGAGTATACCTGGGACAGCTTCCAACCTCCAGTAGCGCCAAGAGACCTTTCAGTGAACGTGCGCTTAATAAATCCCCTAAACATAAAAATAATGCACCATATGTTAAATATGGTGCATTCCTGTCCTCTCCTTTTTTACGCGGTGCAACAAGGTGTCTTGCTGAATTGCATGAACGTTTGATAAATCTGGGCCTAATTCTGTAGGAGGAAAACAGCACAACAAATGATTAGCTTCTCTTTCAGATGAGTTAGAAAACAAAACAAATGACATGAAAAGTACAAAGTTCAAGTTTTTTTTAAACATGATAATTGTCTAACGAAAAACGTTTTGAGGGAAATTTCTCTTTCAGATATTAGAAAACAAAACTACATGACAAGTGCAAAGATCAAGGTTCACAATTTTGCCAAAACTTTGAGGGTGAAATTTAGTAACTGCGCAACTTTCAACCACGCCAATAGAAATTATAAATATGGGATGCATGGGCACATTCCTTTGGATCATAAGGGTAATACAGAAATATACGTCTGGGACAGTGCTTGAAATGAAAACATAGAAGTGCAGGTACTCTATACCAGAGTACCTGATTGTTTCTGAGAAGTGCCGGTACTCTCCTATTAAAAGTATTACATTTCTCTTGAAAAGTGCTGTTACTCTTCCTATCAACATAAAAAAGTGCTGGTACTAAATACCGGACAATGCTAGCCCATTTAAAGCACTAGTCTGGGAGTAAGGAGTTAAGATTAATTGATGTTCTCCACCCTGATTTAGGTCATTCTTACATACTAATGACAGCTGACCATATCACTCCTTGGGTTCTCCATTTGGAGAGATATCATTACATTGGTGAGTTCAGGATGTGTATTTCATGGTAGCCAAACAGAATATAAAAAGAATGGAAGAAATCAATATCCTAAATAGGCTAACGAAATATTTTATTTGCAAGTTTCAATGGTCAAATAGTTACTTTGTTAGCCTCATAGTGAGGCAATTTTTTTTAACTCACAACGCAACTGAACAGACAACTTCTCTTAGCACATATTATTTGATTCTTGGTGGTTTTACAGGACATGTCTTTCCTTTTTTTGATGTATGGTTTAAAATTGAACTGCAGCACTGATGTTTATTTCCTTCTTATGGGACTAATGGGAGGAAGGAATTGAGCTGTGTTGTCCATTCTGTTTGGGTTAGGACTCAGTCAATCACCTGTCATGTGTGATGATGCCTCTCAATCAGGGATGTTGTGCGTATGTCAAAGTGGGCCTAATCCATAACTGACTAGATCATCCCATGAGATTAATTTGCATGCAATTAGTAAGATTCCAACTTTAGTACAAAATTAGTGACTATCCTGAGAATCTGCCATGGATCCAGCCCTCCAGAACCTACCTTGGACACCTCTACTCTAAATGGCTGGCACAAATGTGCACAATTAGTACCAAGTCAGACCTGGGCATTTAAGAGACGTTTGGGCTTTGGAAGTGTTTGTGCAGTGTTGGACCTGTGTCTGATAAAAACAGTATGGCTGGGTCAGAAACAGTTGCACAAGGCTAAAGCTTTTTTTTTTTTTGGAAAGGGTGGGAATGAGAAACAGTGAATTATTTGCTCCACCACTGTTTTTGGAGTGGCAGAAGTTCTGTGGTGCAACCAGTTGCAAAGCCAAACTGTAACAGAACTAGTCAGGCTTGGGCTCCTAATAGATCTGAAGGTCACTGCGCAGACTGTTGCCAGTCCTGCTTTTCATTACTGTATGCCTCTGAGACCTGGGCTGGGGTCAGCAGTCCTGTATCAAGCGAGCAGCTTTGAGCTGGGAGGGTGGGGAATTGTGTCACGTCACTTCTGGCAATCCCCTCTCAGGAGTTAGTAAAATGAGGGGTGCAGTTAGTTGCATGTTAAATTGTTGCCTCTGAAATGCCTGAGAGGCAGGGCTTTGAGTGGGCCAGGTCTCACCAGGTCTGAGCACCAGCAGTTTTTTAAAGGGGGCCTCGAAACGGGTCTCTATCGGGCTCTGTTTTGTGCCCTGGCACAGGCAGTCCATTTTTTTTTTGCGTTATAGAGGAAGGGAAATCCTTTAAACAGAATCATTTTCTCCCTGGATTTCCCTTCTCCTTTTGACCGTCAGGAGCAGCAACATTGTTGTGGTGTCACCAGGGCTTTAAGTGGAAGCTTTTCCAATATTATATGCAAGCCATAGTTGCTGCTTATTTATCTTAAGCAGCTAACAACCATTGACAAAGGCAATAATCCTGACCAGCCGCGGTCGGCAGTAGGAGTTCCTGTAGGGTGGTGACGTGGGAAGGATGAGGGGCAGGGTGGGGGATAGTAATGTATGGATTACGGAGTTTAACAGGTAAGTAAACATATAAATAAATAAAACGAATTTTGTTGCATGCACTGCATCACCAAGTGCGATGCAGTGCGCGCAACGAAATTCGTTTTAATTATTTATATGTTTAATTACCTGTTAAACTCCGTAATCCATACATTACTACCCACCACCCTGCCCCTCCCCCTCCCCACGTCACCGCCCTGCAGGAACTCCTACTGCCGACCACAGCGGATCCTGACTAGGTGTAGGTATGATGTTACTTGTTGTATCGTATATCTGGATGCAATGACAGAAACAGCAAAATACCAGTTGGCAGCACACTATGCTAAGCACAGATTTTTTGCTTGGGTGTTTTTAAGCCACGCCTTTAAATACATTTGCCACGCCCCTTTGAGAGACCCCCCAGTTTTTTCATCCCACTTAATACCTTGCTGCGAGGCATGTGTAGAGTCAGTCTTGGCAAACATTTCTAACCTTTCCTTTTCTTTCTAATGAAACATGTACAATCTAACCTGCAAAAAGGCGCCTAGTTTGCCACAGTTCACAATAAAAACACCCCCATTTAGATTTTTGGGTATAAAGTAAAAAATATTAAAAGAAACTATTTCCGGGTTAAAAAAAAAATTTAAGAAAGTCAACCAGAGTTAGGAAAAAACACGTCAGCATATCGCATAATCCATAAACAAACATTTAAGAAAATAATTCGAAATGAACACTTGGAAATACATGTGCTTGGTGCATTGGAACAGCATTATGAAAGGGATACAGGTATTTCGAGTGCAATTAGGTTCGCAGGTTTCACTGTGTAAAGGAAAGTGACAGGGAGTTAAAAGCACTTCAGTGAGAGACGCCGAGCCGGCAGAGTGATTGAATGACCTCATTCCAGGCTTTTTGTTAGACACCAGGCAGTCCTCTATGAAGATTGATACAGAAGTGCGGGCCTTCGTTTGCCGGATCATCAAATGGATTGATATTATACTCCGCCAGTGGATGAAGACAAAGTAACTGTTATCATACTCAATACAAGGCCTTGTCAGGAGCGGAAAATCATCCCATGTCACTGATTATAGGAGCGTTTCATGACTGTCATGTGAATTTATTAGGGCGATGTCATGCGCAGGCCGCTGGACCAGAAACACTTTATTTGTGAGAAAGGCAAAAGTGCCCCCATATCCACCGTGTCAAGCCACAACAAAAAAAAGTGGAATTAAGGTGAAACGACGCGACGTCTCCGGTCTATAGGTATGCTTTGAGAAGGGAGTGCTGCATGATTGCATGTCAGTCTCATATAATACAGGCTGTCGTTTCTCTATGACAGATCGGCAGCGGGAAAAGCGAGGGAATCCTGTGAGGAGAAAGGATTTAATGCTGCGCAGCGGTAGACTACGCAAGCCTGCGTCTCCTCGACGCCCATGCGCTGCCGCCTCCTGAACACATATCCCTGGGTGATTTAGCGGTTCTTTCATTCGCAGAGACGTCCTATCATTTCATCGCATCATATTGTAAATGTGCTTGCTTGGGAAGAAAACGTTTATTCGGATTTTCGTTTCTAAATTTAAATTGATTTTTTACATTTTTCAAAATGACAACTGGCTCGGAAACTATACTGAATAAGTAGTATGTCACACATGTGTGTGAAATGTATGCTTTTAATTGAAAGGCAAAGTAGATCCATGGCCCTAAAGGACAGCCACGCCCTTTGCAGAGTTACACGTTGAGTTGCATCATCCAGCATATTATTGTCTTTTTGTTGCTAAACGTAATACATTCTATAATCTATATACAAATTCGTTAGCAAATCAGCTTTCATCTTGCCTCCTGTCAGAATGTCCTGCATGGACCATTCATTTTCTGAGGTGCCTGTAGTTCATTCACAGGGTTGTGATAGGAATCACGCAAGTGTAAGACAGATCCACATGAAGCTGTTTGTGCCTCTCTGACCCCAATCTACAACCAAGAGTAGATTAATGTGCTACACCCCAAATACCTAAACAACTAATGGCGTTGTCTGAAAAAAAAGTCAGTGTAATTTTAAGGATTTTTGTGGCCCCTACAAGTCATGTTTTGGGGCCCCCTTTGCTGATCAATTTTGAATTATGATACACATTTTCTGCTGATTGAACCCTGAACAATATTAAACTACATATTAAACTTTTAGAAACTGAATCACAAAAAAACATCTGAATTATGTTTTTCCTGGGACCCTAACAATTATGAAGACGCTGCTGAAGAGGGGAAGATGATAAGAGAAATGGACAGAACTGAGACAGACAGAGAAAGATCACTTTCCAGCAGGGCCCTTTTAAAGGTGCGGGCCCTGGGCACTTGCCCACTTTGCCTGTGCCTTAAAACTGTCTCTGAATAAATTATCTGCAGATCTGCACCTCATATTAACAATAATCATGATAACAATACTTTTAAAAGATCTTACGTAACACTGGTAAAATTGATGTAGCTTTGAGGTAAGAAGCCAAATTACAGTTTTTGAGATCATATTTCATCGAATTGTCCCAAATGTAACTCTCACCAAAAGCTGAAACTTAACTCTCCGTTGAATGCGAACTTGTAATATTATTTTGAACCAAGGCTGAATAACTTCAGTTTGAGTCTTTTTTGTAGCCTTGCTACCTACACCCAGGTTCAGCTCTCAAATTATGTTATGTTATGTTAAGTTGCATAGTGCACTAATCACCAGAGAGGGTATCCAGATGCTTGGGCAAGTGGGTGGGTGTGTGGTCCCCAAGGTACTTCTCAGGGCCGGACTGGGAACACCAACCAGCCCTGGCAAGGTGCTCGGCCGGCCCCCCCTCCCCACTCGGGGGAGTTGGAGGTGCCGCAAGCACTTTGCCGGGCCGGTTTTCGGCCGATTATGGTACAGGGCCGATTTTGCAGAAATGCTGCAAAAACGGCCCTGTAACAAAAACGGCCCCTGAGGCCCAAAATCGCCCCCCACCCGTGCGGTGCACCGGGGGATTGCCCGGTGCCCGCAATGGCCAATCCGGCCCTGGTACTTCCACGAAGAGCCAGATCTTCAGCTTCTTGTGGATCTCAACTCATGTTGAGAGAGGTCATGCCATGTCTTGGGGTTAATGTAGGGGAGAGAAACTTCCTGTTTTGCTTTTGTGGATGGGGAGAGTGTGTGCGAATGAGGCAGAGTGTAGGTGCCTGGTGGTTTGGTGAAAGTGTACGTGGCTGTTCAGGTATTCTAGTCCTGTGTTGTGTAGGGCTTTGTAGGTGTGCATGCGAATTTTGAATTGGCTGTGCTTGTGAATGGGGAGCCAGGGAAGCTTACTGATGTGTGGTGTGATGAGGGTGCAGTGTGGGAGGTCGAGTATGAGTGTTGCAGCAGCATTCTGGCTGGTCTGGAGTCTATGTAGGAGTTGGTTGAAGATTCCGGCATAGAGAGTCTGCTATAGTCGAGTCTGCTAGAGATGAGTGATTGCAGGACTTTCTGCTGGTGTTCTGAGGCAACCATTTCAAGATCTTTTGCAGCATGCATATGATGTGGAAACAGGAGGTGATCATGGCATTGACTTGAGACATCATGTTGAGCTCCTTGTTTAAGAGGATTCCTAGATTTTTGCGCGATCTGTGAATGCTGGTCCTAGATCCGACGGCCACCAGGGGGAGTCCCATGGAGAGGTCTTGTTGCTGAAGACCAGTACTTCTGTCTTGTGCGATCTGAGATTCAAGCATTTGGTTTGCATCTAGTCTGCAACCACAGTCATGCAGTTTGTGAAGTTGGTTCTGGAGGTCTTTGTGTTGCCTGTCAGGGAGAGGATGAGTTGGGTGTCATTGGCATAGAGGATGACGTTGATGTCTTGTGATCGAATGATGTTGGCGAGGGGTGTCATGTGTATGTTGAAAGGGGATCACTGTGGCACTCCAGATATCACTTTCTTGGTCTCTGATGTGAAGTGTGACAGCCTGATCCTTTAGGTTCTTCTCGTGAGGAAGGAACAGATCTATTCGAGAGCAGATTCTTGTATGCCAATCTCGTGGAGTCTTCTGTTGAGGGTGTTGTGGGAGACAGTGTCAAAGGCCATGGAGAGGACAAGCAGGATGAGGGCAGCTGCTTCCACTCAGCCCAAAATGGTTCTAATGTTATCGGTGGCTGTGATGAGTGTTGTTTTGGTTTTGGCTAGAGGATGGTAAAGCTGAAGGTGGGTGTGATTGGCTTATTGATGGACTTCTCAATCCCTTTCTCATTTAGGGGAGCAGAAAGATGGGTCATAGGTTGCTCAGTTGATTTGGGTCAGCTGTGGGCTTCTTGAGGAGGGTGTTCATTTCTACAAGTTTCCATTCCTCCTGGAAAGTGACGTTCATGATGAGGTGTGGGTCCGGGTGGTGCTGATGGGTAATGTTCCCAAACGTGGTGGGGACATCGGTCATTGGGGCCCTAGAGTGGATATTCTGCATGATTGCCACTGTGTCATTTCTGGTGAGGGTTGTCTATTCGGTCAGGTGGCTATATTGGTTGGTGGTGGGTAGGTTAGCAATTAGTTCTGTTGCGTTAGGTTGGTGTGCGAAGTTGCTGTAGATGGTTGAAATTTTTCAAACTCACCCTTCTCACTTCACAATCCTGGTGTTAGCTCAGAAGATACTCATCAATTTCCTAGGCACAGATATTAATTAACCTGAATTATTATTTAAGGTAACAGCTTTTTTCAATTTAAAGCACACCAACTTTTATGGCTCCCAAACAATACGACTTCAGTAAAAACAGTAAATGGCAGTTCTTCTGCCAGACCAACAGTGCATTGGTAGTGATTATAATAGAAAATATGATTATATTAAGATTCTCCCACACTTGCAAAGATTGACCTTCTTGTATGGAATCTGAATACAATGAACTCTTATGATCTGGCTGTACAACTGGTGTTATTTGGGATTTGACAATTGTTGCAGCAGTGGGGAGAGGTAAGCAGAATATTCCTAGGTTTCTGGTCCCTTGGTTTTAAAGTACATTTTGTTCATTTCAACAGAATTTACCTCATGTTTCACAAAAATTGCCACTATCACTACAAATTCCTTCTCTATACCAATAAACACCCCAATTTTAAAGGTTGAGTTCTCCTGGATTGGTATGGTGAGGGAAATTAATCCCCTTTTACACTCTGTAGGATCGGAAATAATTTTAGCTCTGTACATGTATAGTGGACGGTCTTTCCTGGGCATCCAGATGTTTTTGCAATACTTATCAGAATTGCCTTGCAGCTATTCCCCATTATTCTAATTTGTATTGCTCTTTTGTATTCCACAATATCTGGGAGATGTCAATGTACCCTTAAAACAAAGTACCTTAAATATTGCAATCTTCAAGCTGAACTTTGATGTCCCAAATGAATTATGGAGGGACCTACTGTAGTTTTTTTTAGTTAAATTAATTTATCGTTTTTTAATCGATCAATCATGAAATACAAATTAGATATCAAGGTTGTAGGAAGAACGAAGGGGCTACAGTACATCATGTTTTGACGGAGTGGTTATGGGTAGGTCACTGGTGAGATTGTATGATGATAGCTTGAGTCTGAGGTTCTTTATATGGAGGATAGGGTTGATGCATGGGTTGATGTATGGATACCTGCTTAAAAAGCCACGTAATGAAGACCATATTTGTTTCAGCAGTGCATGTAGTGGATATGTTTATGTCAGTCTGGTCTCAGTCCCTTGGTATGCCAAACTATTTCTCAACCACTGCAAGTTCATTGGTGCATCAGAGTTCTTCCATAACATCGTGATTTTTTGAGGTGTCATCGCTGTTAGTAAGTCCAGTAGCATTGCTTCTGTCTAAGAGCTTGTGGGGGTCCTGGAATAGAAGAAAGAGATTTCTCAGTGAGACAACATAATAGATATTATGTTTTGGTATATCAGGTTCCAAAAGACTTTCAGTTTAATACACTAGAAGATCGTGTGATTGTTATTGGCATTGCTTCTTTGCAACACCAACAAAGAGCGTCACTTGAGACATCATCTTTGAGGAGTCTACTCGGACACCAATAATTATCAATGAATGATGAAAAAGATTGATTGTATGACAGAGGCTTTTGTGGCAAGTTTGCTTGCTCTATCCCAGATTAGTTTAGGAGCTTGGACCAACAGTGCTCCCTCTGGAGTGTTTAAGAAAGCTGAACTAAGGCTCAGGCAAATTGGAGACTAACAGGTTGGCAATGGTGTGACAAATGTGTTTTTAAAGCACAGCTACTGTGGTTGGATAGTCAGTTGGGGGATGAGTGTTTGCATAAAATACTTACTTTATGTAGGTTTTATTTAATAACTTTGAAGATGTATGAATTATTAATAGTGTTTTTCTTCTTGATTCACTAGTTTATATTTCAGCTCAAGGACCTGAATTGAGATGTCAGAGTCATTTTCATTTAACTAGTTCATAGGGCAAACACATTTCTTCATCCAAGGACTCCAGAATGGTACGGGAGAAATGTATAATAGTTCACTTTTTTGTGATAATGAGTTGTTTAACCCCTTCGGTGCTGCGGACGGCCCCCGGCCGTCCTACATGACGTTGGGCGTGATTAAATCGCCCGCACTGTGGCGGAATTCGCACCGCGGTCAACCGGTTAACCATTTGGTTATGGAGATACGATAAGGCTTCCAACCATTGCTTATCATTCTTACTGTTCAAATAGGGTTGCAGAAGAGAGACTCCGCATTAATGGTCTGGCTTGACAATCCATCTGTTTGCTAACACTTATGCGAGCATCACTAGAAAAAGGCTTTTCCCCGCTCCCATTTTGGCACCCAGGCGTGCAGCATTTGATTGAGTTGAAGTCGAATGCTTCCACAAAAAAGTGCTTTTCCTCCACACATCTCTGATCATTTTGTTTATTTATCCAGCTGCCTGAGCTTGAACTTTCAGGGACACACACATGACATTGTAATGATATTAAAGTGTCTTAGATATCTAGATAATGTACGGTTTGTTTCTGTTGCAGCAGCACAGATGGGAGGAGGGCAGCCATTAACCTACTTGGATTCAGGTGTGGCTTGGAAGTGTCACCTGAAATTTTAACTTACACCAGTATTATTCTACAGTGTTTTGCTTCCACACAGATACATATCAAGTCCCATTCCATGTTCTTGTAATACTTCACATTACCATACAACATTATTTCAAAGACAGACCTATTGCCAATGCTTGCTTGTTGGTAGAGCTAGGGAAACCTGAGATAGGCCTCAAGAGTGATATAGGGAGAGGTTTATATTGATAAGGTGGCAGAAACTATCGGTGATCATGGGACAATTTTAATGCAGCTTTGTATAAGCTGAAGTTGAAGAGGTTTATAGCCATGGGAGGTTTGGGCAGTTGGAGTTCATTAAGGGACATTTCGGTTGTCTATTTTTCCACAGGAAGGATCTTAGTACTCAGATATTATCACCTAGGCATGAAAGTGGGAAGCTAATGTGGAACTTGGAGGGAGCATATATGATGATTGGTGAGAGACAGGTGTTCCCACCAGAAAAGGTTAAAGTGGAAGTTAGATAGATGCTCTTTTTTTAATATCATCTAATACTACCCTTTGGTTTAGATGTAACAAATGGCAATTTGCCTCAAAAACAGTGCTCTTAACTACTCTTTCTGTGAAATGCACCATTTGAAATCACAGTCATGGAAGAGGCATTTTAAGCAAGGTTTTGATAAAGAGACAGTTACAAATTATTGCCTGATAAAAAAACGGTGTTGGATTTAGCCCTGATCTCTTGACTGGGTGAGAATATTCTGCTTAATTCAGAGACTCTGTCCATCACCACCCCTTGTTGTAAATATTTTTGTCCACCCTAAGCGTGGAAGGGTATACTCAGATGTGAGTCCCTTGCTCATTGCACCATCAGGATTCACGCAAGCCGGGCCGAAGACGGCTGAAATGCCAGAAACCGGTCCCCGGAAGCTTGTTTCCTTCCCAGTGTAAGAATTGGCTTTTGTAGTCTGGTCTGCCCTGTTCCCATGATGCACTGGGCCAGGGACAGACTAATTTGCATACAGCCAGGTTCTGAAACTGGGATGGTGCAATGAGCTAAAAAACGGTGTTGGATTTAGCCCTGATCTCTTGACTGGGTGAGAGTATTCTGCTTAATTCAGAGACTCTGTCCATCACCACCCCTTGTTGTAAATATTTTTGTCCACCCTAAGCGTGGAAGGGTATACTCAGATGTGAGTCCCTTGCTCATTGCACCATCAGGATTCAAGCAAGCCGGGCCGAAGACGGCTGAAATGCCAGAAACCGGTCCCCGGAAGCTTGTTTCCTTCCCAGTGTAAGAATTGGCTTTTGTAGTCTGGTCTGCCCTGTTCCCATGATGCACTGGGCCAGGGACAGACTAATTTGCATACAGCCAGGTTCTGAAACTGGGATGGTGCAATGAGCTAAAAAACGGTGTTGGATTTAGCCCTGATCTCTTGACTGGGTGAGAGTATTCTGCTTAATTCAGAGACTCTGTCCATCACCACCCCTTGTTGTAAATATTTTTGTCCACCCTAAGCGTGGAAGGGTATACTCAGATGTGAATCCCTTGCTCATTGCACCATCAGGATTCAAGCAAGCCGGGCCGAAGACGGCTGAAATGCCAGAAACCGGTCCCCGGAAGCTTGTTTCCTTCCCAGTGTAAGAATTGGCTTTTGTAGTCTGGTCTGCCCTGTTCCCATGATGCACTGGGCCAGGGACAGACTAATTTGCATACAGCCAGGTTCTGAAACTGGGATGGTGCAATGAGCTAAAAAACGGTGTTGGATTTAGCCCTGATCTCTTGACTGGGTGAGAGTATTCTGCTTAATTCAGAGACTCTGTCCATCACCACCCCTTGTTGTAAATATTTTTGTCCACCCTAAGCGTGGAAGGGTATACTCAGATGTGAGTCCCTTGCTCATTGCACCATCAGGATTCAAGCAAGCCGGGCCGAAGACGGCTGAAATGCCAGAAACCGGTCCCCGGAAGCTTGTTTCCTTCCCAGTGTAAGAATTGGCTTTTGTAGTCTGGTCTGCCCTGTTCCCATGATGCACTGGGCCAGGGACAGACTAATTTGCATACAGCCAGGTTCTGAAACTGGGATGGTGCAATGAGCTAAAAAACGGTGTTGGATTTAGCCCTGATCTCTTGACTGGGTGAGAGTATTCTGCTTAATTCAGAGACTCTGTCCATCACCACCCCTTGTTGTAAATATTTTTGTCCACCCTAAGCGTGGAAGGGTATACTCAGATGTGAGTCCCTTGCTCATTGCACCATCAGGATTCAAGCAAGCCGGGCCGAAGACGGCTGAAATGCCAGAAACCGGTCCCCGGAAGCTTGTTTCCTTCCCAGTGTAAGAATTGGCTTTTGTAGTCTGGTCTGCCCTGTTCCCATGATGCACTGGGCCAGGGACAGACTAATTTGCATACAGCCAGGTTCTGAAACTGGGATGGTGCAATGAGCTAAGAAACGGAGTTGGATTTAGCCCTGATCTCTTGACTGGGTGAGAGTATTCTGCTTAATTCAGAGACTCTGTCCATCACCACCCCTTGTTGTAAATATTTTTGTCCACCCTAAGCGTGGAAGGGTATACTCAGATGTGAGTCCCTTGCTCATTGCACCATCAGGATTCAAGCAAGCCGGGCCGAAGACGGCTGAAATGCCAGAAACCGGTCCCCGGAAGCTTGTTTCCTTCCCAGTGTAAGAATTGGCTTTTGTAGTCTGGTCTGCCCTGTTCCCATGATGCACTGGGCCAGGGACAGACTAATTTGCATACAGCCAGGTTCTGAAACTGGGATGGTGCAATGAGCTAAAAAACGGTGTTGGATTTAGCCCTGATCTCTTGACTGGGTGAGAGTATTCTGCTTAATTCAGAGACTCTGTCCATCACCACCCCTTGTTGTAAATATTTTTGTCCACCCTAAGCGTGGAAGGGTATACTCAGATGTGAGTCCCTTGCTCATTGCACCATCAGGATTCAAGCAAGCCGGGCCGAAGACGGCTGAAATGCCAGAAACCGGTCCCCGGAAGCTTGTTTCCTTCCCAGTGTAAGAATTGGCTTTTGTAGTCTGGTCTGCCCTGTTCCCATGATGCACTGGGCCAGGGACAGACTAATTTGCATACAGCCAGGTTCTGAAACTGGGATGGTGCAATGAGCTAAAAAACGGTGTTGGATTTAGCCCTGATCTCTTGACTGGGTGAGAGTATTCTGATTAATTCAGAGACTCTGTCCATCACCACCCCTTGTTGTAAATATTTTTGTCCACCCTAAGCGTGGAAGGGTATACTCAGATGTGAGTCCCTTGCTCATTGCACCATCAGGATTCAAGCAAGCCGGGCCGAAGACTGCTGAAATGCCAGAAACCGGTCCCCGGAAGCTTGTTTCCTTCCCAGTGTAAGAATTGGCTTTTGTAGTCTGGTCTGCCCTGTTCCCATGATGCACTGGGCCAGGGACAGACTAATTTGCATACAGCCAGGTTCTGAAACTGGGATGGTGCAATGAGCTAAAAAACGGTGTTGGATTTAGCCCTGATCTCTTGACTGGGTGAGAGTATTCTGCTTAATTCAGAGACTCTGTCCATCACCACCCCTTGTTGTAAATATTTTTGTCCACCCTAAGCGTGGAAGGGTATACTCAGATGTGAGTCCCTTGCTCATTGCACCATCAGGATTCAAGCAAGCCGGGCCGAAGACGGCTGAAATGCCAGAAACCGGTCCCCGGAAGCTTGTTTCCTTCCCAGTGTAAGAATTGGCTTTTGTAGTCTGGTCTGCCCTGTTCCCATGATGCACTGGGCCAGGGACAGACTAATTTGCATACAGCCAGGTTCTGAAACTGGGATGGTGCAATGAGCTAAAAAACGGTGTTGGATTTAGCCCTGATCTCTTGACTGGGTGAGAGTATTCTGCTTAATTCAGAGACTCTGTCCATCACCACCACTTGTTGTAAATATTTTTGTCCACCCTAAGCGTGGAAGGGTATACTCAGATGTGAGTCCCTTGCTCATTGCACCATCAGGATTCAAGCAAGCCGGGCCGAAGACGGCTGAAATGCCAGAAACCGGTCCCCGGAAGCTTGTTTCCTTCCCAGTGTAAGAATTGGCTTTTGTAGTCTGGTCTGCCCTGTTCCCATGATGCACTGGGCCAGGGACAGACTAATTTGCATACAGCCAGGTTCTGAAACTGGGATGGTGCAATGAGCTAAAAAACGGTGTTGGATTTAGCCCTGATCTCTTGACTGGGTGAGAGTATTCTGCTTAATTTAGAGACTCTGTCCATCACCACCCCTTGTTGTAAATATTTTTGTCCACCATAAGCGTGGAAGGGTATACTCAGATGTGAGTCCCTTGCTCATTGCACCATCAGGATTCAAGCAAGCCGGGCCGAAGACGGCTGAAATGCCAGAAACCGGTCCCCGGAAGCTTGTTTCCTTCCCAGTGTAAGAATTGGCTTTTGTAGTCTGGTCTGCCCTGTTCCCATGATGCACTGGGCCAGGGACAGACTAATTTGCATACAGCCAGGTTCTGAAACTGGGATGGTGCAATGAGCTAAAAAACGGAGTTGGATTTAGCCCTGATCTCTTGACTGGGTGAGAGTATTCTGCGTAATTCAGAGACTCTGTCCATCACCACCCCTTGTTGTAAATATTTTTGTCCACCCTAAACGTGGAAGGGTATACTCAGATGTGAGTCCCTTGCTCATTGCACCATCAGGATTCAAGCAAGCCGGGCCGAAGACGGCTGAAATGCCAGAAACCGGTCCCCGGAAGCTTGTTTCCTTCCCAGTGTAAGAATTGGCTTTTGTAGTCTGGTCTGCCCTGTTCCCATGATGCACTGGGCCAGGGACAGACTAATTTGCATACAGCCAGGTTCTGAAACTGGGATGGTGCAATGAGCTAAAAAACGGTGTTGGATTTAGCCCTGATCTCTTGACTGGGTGAGAGTATTCTGCTTAATTCAGAGACTCTGTCCATCACCACCCCTTGTTGTAAATATTTTTGTCCACCCTAAGCGTGGAAGGGTATACTCAGATGTGAGTCCCTTGCTCATTGCACCATCAGGATTCAAGCAAGCCGGGCCGAAGACGGCTGAAATGCCAGAAACCGGTCCCCGGAAGCTTGTTTCCTTCCCAGTGTAAGAATTGGCTTTTGTAGTCTGGTCTGCCCTGTTCCCATGATGCACTGGGCCAGGGACAGACTAATTTGCATACAGCCAGGTTCTGAAACTGGGATGGTGCAATGAGCTAAAAAACGGTGTTGGATTTAGCCCTGATCTCTTGACTGGGTGAGAGTATTCTGCTTAATTCAGAGACTCTGTCCATCACCACCCCTTGTTGTAAATATTTTTGTCCACCCTAAGCGTGGAAGGGTATACTCAGATGTGAGTCCCTTGCTCATTGCACCATCAGGATTCAAGCAAGCCGGGCCGAAGACTGCTGAAATGCCAGAAACCGGTCCCCGGAAGCTTTTTTCCTTCCCAGTGTAAGAATTGGCTTTTGTAGTCTGGTCTGCCCTGTTCCCATGATGCACTGGGCCAGGGACAGACTAATTTGCATACAGCCAGGTTCTGAAACTGGGATGGTGCAATGAGCTAAAAAACGGTGTTGGATTTAGCCCTGATCTCTTGACTGGGTGAGAGTATTCTGCTTAATTCAGAGACTCTGTCCATCACCACCCCTTGTTGTAAATATTTTTGTCCACCCTAAGCGTGGAAGGGTATACTCAGATGTGAGTCCCTTGCTCATTGCACCATCAGGATTCAAGCAAGCCGGGCCGAAGACGGCTGAAATGCCAGAAACCGGTCCCCGGAAGCTTGTTTCCTTCCCAGTGTAAGAATTGGCTTTTGTAGTCTGGTCTGCCCTGTTCCCATGATGCACTGGGCCAGGGACAGACTAATTTGCATACAGCCAGGTTCTGAAACTGGGATGGTGCAATGAGCTAAAAAACGGTGTTGGATTTAGCCCTGATCTCTTGACTGGGTGAGAGTATTCTGCTTAATTCAGAGACTCTGTCCATCACCACCCCTTGTTGTAAATATTTTTGTCCACCCTAAGCGTGGAAGGGTATACTCAGATGTGAGTCCCTTGCTCATTGCACCATCAGGATTCAAGCAAGCCGGGCCGAAGACGGCTGAAATGCCAGAAACCGGTCCCCGGAAGCTTGTTTCCTTCCCAGTGTAAGAATTGGCTTTTGTAGTCTGGTCTGCCCTGTTCCCATGATGCACTGGGCCAGGGACAGACTAATTTGCATACAGCCAGGTTCTGAAACTGGGATGGTGCAATGAGCTAAAAAACGGTGTTGGATTTAGCCCTGATCTCTTGACTGGGTGAGAGTATTCTGCTTAATTCAGAGACTCTGTCCATCACCACCCCTTGTTGTAAATACTGATAAAGAGGCCTACATGTCCAATTTGCTCATGAGGATGGGTATTAAGTAATGTGGGTTATTAATGAACAAACGTGTGTTGTCCATGCTTGCTGACAATTTATATTCAATGGACTTAATTTTAATACCTTCTATTTTTTTTATTTTCCAAATTCTTTTGAAGAGTTGCTCAAGTTTAAGGGCGAAAAGGAGTGGGTGTAAGGGACTTCCTTGTCTAGTTATTTTTGTAAGGTTGGATACCATTAGTGAGCACTGAAGCTTGGGGTAAGTGTAAAGGAGTTTAATGCACGCTATGATTTTTGGGGGAGACCAGGCCAGTTAATATCTTGGAAAATACAGGGGCACTCTACCCTATTAAAGGCCGTTTCTGCTTCCTAGGCAATTACTTTTCTGCTTTGCATATAATATTGGCAAGCAATCTTATGTTCGATGGCCTTAGCATATGGCCTACCTTCACAAAGCCAAATAGAATAGTTTGGATGATTTAAAAGATTAGTGGGTTGAAATGTGTGGATAACATTCTGCCAACAATTTTACTGCCTGTATTTATTATCAAAGTAGGTTGATAGGTTTTGTTTTCTTGTGGGTCTTTGTCTTTCTTGTCATAAGAATGATAATGGCCTCTGTGAACATACCTAAGGGATTGATAGTTTCATTGAACTGGTTGAATAGCAGAGGAACGCTGGGTATGAGTTCTTCTGATAGTGATTATTACATTTCTGGTGATAGCCCATCCGGTCCTGATTTATTTTTCTTCAAACTTCGTACAGTGCTAATGATTTCTTTGTATTGTGCTTAGGAGTTCTATTCCTGTGGTGTTTGCTTCCAACTCTAAAAAGTCTTGAAGTTCTATGTTTGATTTTAATGTTTTTGACATGTGCAATAAATAAGCTCTCTAGTTCTTCATTGGTGGGGATTTTTTCACTGGTTTAAAGCGTTTTGCACATTTTCTTAAAGTTTATCGATGGTATGTTATCTTTACAATATAGCCTTTACCACAAGGAACCTTCACCATGCAGTTTTTACAATTTAAATGCAGTTACGAAAGTCGTTACAATGCATATCTTTACAACACCAGTGATTACAATGAAAAGAATGTAGGTGTAGTTTGGGTTAGGTACGTTTTTTAGGGTTAGGGGATGACTCGGAGTACGAGTATGGGGTAGGTAAGTGGTTTTAGGACTCAGTGATGAGTAGTCGTAGGAGGTAGGTATGGGTCTTTAAGCATTCTGGGATACGTAGGGAAAAGGGGTTGTAAGGAGTTTTTTAGGGATCAGGGAGGGGTACCGTAGGAGTACATTTTAGTAAGGGTTTTGGGGGTTTAGGGATGGTAGGGTTAAGGCGATGTAATGGAGGTTTTATGGTTCAGGGATGGGTAGTTGTAAGTGGGAGTGCATTCATTTCAGGGTAGATATTTTTCTGGGGTGCTGGCATTTATTTGTATAAGTGTGTGTATTTATTTTTAGCGTGTTGAAATGTATTATAATTTGAATTATATTTTAACTGTGTATTCAAAGAGTTAGGAGCGGGATTCTCGGATTACAGTGGTTAAGGCCAGATATAAATGTTATGGTACATATTTGGGGTGTCGGTCGGTACTTATTTTTTAGGGGTGTGGGTATCTATTTTCAGGATTTTGAAATGTATTATGAAATGAATTGTATTTTTTCTGTGCTTGCAGAATGTTAGCAGCAGGATGCTAGGATCATAAGTGTTAAAGGTAGGGCGTGTATCAATTTTAGGGTACTTAGCTTTTCCGGTATGCATATTTTTTTAATGTTAACAACATTTGCTCAAATTAAACAGATGCACATAACATTTTTAAAGGGATTATTTATTTTTAAAAAATCTAATAAAAATATTGTTAAATAGTTTTGGTATAGAAAAGTATATCTTTATTTAATACATTTATTAAAGAAAAATCGTGAGACCTTGCTGCCCCAACAAAAAAGTTTTACAAATACCATGACAAAAAAAGCACGCACTGACAAACCCAGAAAGTAGGAGCTAATACCAGACCTATTCTCTTTGCCAATGCTTTTCCATTGTACATTTGTTTAAAGCAGTGCCATCTTTGGCTTTTTTACTTCATGTATTACTCCAGAGATGTTGAACTATTCTCAAATTGCAAGGCACTTTGCTATATTTTGGTGAATTCCAATGTGTATGAAATCAGCTGTTTGTACTTGCACCAACAGCAGCAATGAACACTGCTGATGGCATGGGGTTTCTAGTTATGTTAGAGGTCAATTGCCCTGCCTGTGTCAAGCTTTATAAATGAAAAGAAACTCCCCAAACGTCCTAATGCTATTGTGTTTGCGATGCCAAACAGGACTGGGTAAGGAGCATCTTATATGGGTCCCAAGGTCGGAAGCATAAAGGTGTGATGGCTTACAACAAGCTCACTTTTACATAATAAAAGGTCACAGAAAGGGATGAAATGTAAAGTTTAGTTTTGTCCTGATGCGTGGTTGTTTGTGTTTCTTGTTGTAACTTGTTTGTTCTTCTTTCCTGAAGACAGATACTAGCAAAGGATGGCATTTTGTGATGTATTTTCTCTTTGTGTAGCTGTACATATATTCAGTTGAGTAAGTCAGAAATTTGTGAAAGTTGTGCAATGTTTTTGAAAGCAAAACACCTAAGATGTCTTTTTGTGCCTTATATATTCTTTTTAAAAGGCCATTCAAGTTCATCAATGTTATTAATCCTACTTCATTCTGTCCTTGAAAAGTCTTCTTTGGTTGCATTATGACCTGTATTCTTGTCAAATTGTTTACTTCGGAAAATAACATTCCTTAAAAACATACAGTTGAATAACATTTCTCCAAACAACACAAAATAATACAAGTCATGATGAAAATGGAAAACAAGCAGCAATCATGATAGTGTGCTATTGCGTTACAAAGAACATTAGTTCACATTGTTATCTAAAAATCCATTAGGAAGCGAGAAGAGCTATAACAACCTTGCAATCGATAATATGCAGGTTTAAAGTGCAAATGTTTTTAAAACAATTAAAGAATACTTCATAAAAACATATGAGGCATAGAGCATTGAATACACTAAACAGAAAAGAGGGACTGCAGGTAACATAATCGCCTACCATTTAACAATGGCACTTCATTATACTTTGTACTAAGGGGCATATTTACAATAACTGGCGCATCCCTGCAAATCAGCAGGGATGCGCCAGTTATTGTGCGCCACAGCTCCGCCATCATGGATGCGCCGCATTTACAATGCAGCGCACAATGGAGCAGAAATGGCACAGATGTGTGACGCATCTGTGCCGTAAAATTGACGCATTGCTGGAGTTGCCTGGCAAGCGCTACGCAGATCCAGCAATGCTCTGGGGGCCCTATCTAGTTATTGCTGCGTCAATCCTTACGCCTGCTTCAGGCAGCCGCAGGGTTTTGACTCAATATGGGCCTAAAAGTGACTGAGTGAAATCTTGAAGATTTTACTCAGCCACTTTTAGGAGGCGTTCGTGCGCCGGAACACCCCCCACCCCTGCACAGGAACGCCTACATGTGGTGCAGGGCATTACAACGTGACGCATCTCCCAGATACGTCACATTGTAAGTACCCCTGCACCATGGAGCAGGATTTGCGGCACCGCTTGTAAATCTGCCCCAAAGTGTCTAAAACACTTCTAAGGGCCTACATCTTAAAGTTGTACTTGGTTTATACTCTCACGTGCAACACAGTAACAACCTGATAGAATCAGTTACACATTATAATTTTCAATCCTCTTGCTTCTTCATAAGCCTTAGAGCAAATAGATAACCACTCATAGTAATCAGAATGTAGGGGGTGGTATTGCCTTTCAGTACCCTTAATGCTTCAAGGTGTCGCCTGAAGCCTGGACGAATATATAGTAGGCACATCCATTTGGTTCTTGGATTTGCATAAGCAGGACAGAAAAACAAGATATGTGTACCATGTTCTATAGTGCACATCTGGCAGATGCCATCCTCAACAACTCTGCTCATTTTCCATTGTAACAT
Organism: Lissotriton helveticus; assembly: GCF_964261635.1. Lineage (NCBI taxonomy): Eukaryota > Metazoa > Chordata > Amphibia > Caudata > Salamandridae > Lissotriton > Lissotriton helveticus. The sequence goes on from NC_136063.1 coordinate 948,455,363, forward strand.
AAATGATCCAATTTCAATAGTGAAAACGCAAGGGAAACACATTCCGGTCTCCGTCTAGCTGCACAACCTATTGTAATGAATTAATGAATTAAATTCGTAATCAACCTTTTAATTATTCCAAATTTTGACCAAAAATGTTCATCTTTTCTTTTCTCTGCTTTTCTTCAATCCCGTCAGTCATTAAGTCTTTATTGCGATTCTTCATCATAAAAGACAATCTATAACAAATAATACAAAATCCATACAAAATAAAATTCATCGTATACAGCATAAAAAGAAAAGCTTGTTCTAAAATCCAATAGTACATGAATACATAAATATTTAAAAACATTCCCTAAAATAGAATTAAATATAGAAATAGGAAATAGACTTAGACATATCTAATATAAAACATATCTCTAGTATAAAAATCAATCCTGTGATAATTCCCAACTGTAGATCCTACTTCAGATAACCATGACTTTGATCATTCCTGCCGACCATACCCCACCCTTTTTAATCCGAAGTACCCACGACCAACTCAAACATTTTGCTACACCAATTACAACTGGATTTGAGGTGTCATTTTTCAATATTTTGCTTGCAACCAATACTGATCTTGTTCCCATAAGCGAACAAACAGGTTTTAACCATACGCGCCTAGGTTGATGATACGCAGGGCAGGCAAATAAAAAATGATCGATGGTTTCAATGTGATCTGGACAAAATACACATTTGTCACCTTTCTTAAAGAACGGTAGAATCTCTGCTCCGAACCATGAATCGGGAACCGATGCGACACTAGCTAAGGCATTTGCTAATACAGTTATATATGGGACCCATAAATCGTGCTCATGCTTGAATAAATCTACCGGAATGCAATCAGGCCCAGGAGCTCTGCCACTCGGAATCAGTTTCAGCACAGACTCCACCTCTTTGTGTGCAAATACCAGCGGTACTTCATAACTGGGGGGCAAAACAACCTCGGCATTACCATTAAGAATCTTAAATTGATTTTCAAAATAGGATACCCACTGCTGCGGCTCAACATGGTTACTAGGAGTCTGTAGATGCGGGCAGTTGCCCCACTTTAATAAGTACCAAAAGTGGGTCATACTGCGACCAACACAGGCCTGTAGCAACTCCTTCCAGCCGTCTTCGTCCCACGATTTCTTAGCTTCTATCTGCACTGCTTTATAGGTAACCCTGCATCTCTTAATATTATCATGTGATCTAGTTTTATTAGCTATCACCAAGGCTTGTTGAGCCTGCCTACAGCTATTATTATACCATGAACTAGGCCTCAGCAATTTATCTTTATTGCGTGGAAGTTTTTAATAAAATACTTTTTAAGACCCCAAAAAAGTTCACTATGGATGCTCAATAACTTAGCATTGAGGATCTCTTGTGACTCGCAGTCATTAAATTTACACAGGGAACTTGAGACCATGTCCCTAATGTCAGCCCGGATCCTTTCGTTAGTGGCTATCTTAGGCCACCAAACCTTTCTTTGGTCATTAGAAATAGTTACCTTCTCCTGAGCTATTGCATCTTCACACGTGAGGGAACTAGTAAAACTACTATCGTTGACTGACAAAATCAGAGGGTTGTGATCACTTTCTGGCCTACTCACGACCACCATATCTAAAATATTCGGCCACATCTCTACATTAACTAAGATGTAGTCGATGCGGCTACCAGATCTACCGTTGTCGAACGTTTGCACACCCTGCCTATCTGACTGGGTCCTGCCATTGACCGCCCGCAAACCCTTATCTAGGCACAACCCCTTCAATTGGAGTGCAGCCACGGACCATTTCCTTATGGGCTGTAGGTCCAACTGTGGAATACCCCACAATGCATCCTCCGCTTCGGTGAGCTTACCTTCATCCAGGTCTAGGGGCTCAAAACACGTGTTAAAATCACCCGCAATAATCCGATAGCTAAGGTTATCCTCCTGGTTTAGATGACTTTCCAGGATTGAAACAACTTGGGAGCTCCTACCACCCGGAAGACCCCTCGCATAGACATTATATATAAGCACGTTGAGACCCTTGGATGATCTAACCCGAATAGCCAAAATGTCAGGGTTATTGATGGAAACCTCATCCACCCTTAACCCCTCACACTGCCGTACCCAAAGGGTCAGCCCACCAACTGGTCTACCCCTTGATCCCTTAACGGCAGGTTTAAATTTTTTTTAAATATCCCGTATGAAAGAATCCTTCCACAGCCCAAGTATCTCGGAAGGCCTATATATCCGTATTCTCGATAAAACCTGCCCAATCCGATGAAAGTAGTTTGCATTCCAACCCAGCAATATTCCACGAGGATAAAGTTGCGGAGGGTCTCATTGTACAAGAGATTGCCAGCAGGCGATCCTCATGGACAGCAGAAATCACCCGCTGATCTGGGCTCTGACAAGTTTTACCTGCACTACCAATAAGAATAGCCTGGGTGGATTTACAGCCTCCACCCAACTCGTTGTAAATGCCGGGTGGATACCCACCTGTCATCTTCATAACCCCATATTCTTCGACCCGCGGAGGAATAACACCTGCTCTCAGTCAGTCGTTGTCCTCTAGGGTGGATAATAACTCAAAACGATTGCTGGTCTGAATGGGATAATCAACCATGCTAAAAGCCCTATGGGGAACCCAGGTCTCCTTAAATCTTGGGGTCCTACCAGGCTTATAAAAAAACCCTAAGGGTAACATTTTTATATCATCAACAGCGGGGGGATAGAGGGAAGCCAACTCAAGGATGTGTTGTACAAAAGAAGGAGACCTAAAACTCAATACCACACAGTCACCCGCCAAGGACTTGTGTGAATGACCAATCCAATTAATACGCCTCACCATTTTGAATTCATCAAACAATGCCTCACTAATGCCAGACTTTTTCCTCAGAAAGTAAAGAGCTTTATTTTAAAGGGTTGACCAGTGTTCACGAGTACCTTCAGGGAGTGGGGGTACATTTGCTAAAATATTAGTATAGGGTGTAGCTTCGGGGGGAAGGTGGAGGCTAGGAAGCATATTGAGACTCCCTTCAGGCCCTACTTCTACCGTTCTCCCGTTACCTGCTACCTCATTCCGCTGCAGTGTTTGGGCCATAGTGCCATTTTTTGGGTTCGGCCGGACAGGCATTGCAGCACTCGGCACCTGAAGGACCCGGGCAGTACATACTTGTGCGTTTGGAGTATCACCGGTTTGCGGGATGGCTTCCACCCCAATGAGGTTACAGGAAGCACCCCCATTATCCTGTTGTATAGAGTTAGTTGAAATCCTTTGCTTACTACAGGAAAGACATTTTTCTATTTTGTTGAGCCTCTCATCTACTGAGTCAAGCCTTTTAAGAATGGGTGTGATGAGGTCAGCTATCTGATCCTTTAGTATTGAACACAAAATGTCATTGTTAAGCTGGACGTTAGCACTAGCAGGAGATGTACTTATAGGAGCATTAGCATTTGTATTCCCAAAAATGTATACCCCATTAGTCCCAATTGAGGCCACAGATGCAGCTTGTTTAGTTGGGCAACGACCTTTCCTTTTTTTGTAGGCAGTTCAACCACTACCCCCTAGTGCTTTCCTCCCCCTTGTTTTAGCCATGGCCGGACTCTGGGTGCTACATTAAAACGATGAGACATCGGGAATGGGGGGCATGGACAACTCGCCTATTGAACCAGGTGAGGTAATCTCACCAGAGCGGTTCGCTTCAATACTCGTTTGGGGAACAGGTAACTGGGCACAGGGCAACGATCCTCCCCTTGATAGAACGTTCAGTTGCCTGAATCTCGTGAATCAAAACTGATTCCGCTCGATTTAAAAAAGCATCAAGTGTGCCCACCACCCTGTCCCCAACCTTCCGTTTACTCATTGCTGTAAAATTAGACGTAAGAGGAACCCCCAGGAAATCAACTTTGGCAGTTTACCGTGCACAACAAGGAGACTCTAGAAGTCCCAATAATATAAACAGTCTTACAAGTCTCTGCAGAGAGGGTTAGAGATGTAACCCGGCCTGGCCTCCTCTGGGCTCTGACGGGCACGGACGCCCGATGTTCGCCCGGGCACGCCCGCGCGCGTCCCGCGCAGCAGGAGGGCAGCAGTGTTTTTAAGCACCTCCCAGCACTGCCAATGACGCGGTAAGCACGCGCCCAGGGGCTCTGGGAGTCATAGTCCCGGCGCGGTGGATGTGGCGAGGCAGTGGTTGTTGCAGTCCTCCGGACTGAAAGATAGCAGAAGACCCAGCAAATACAGGAGCGCTTAGGGCAGCAAGATGAGGGCAAAAGGTGAGTTGCCCCAACAACAGAAATCTCGTCCCGCCCTGCAGGAGGGCCGCAGTGTTTTTAAGCACCTCCCGGCGCTGCCAATGACGCGGTAAGCACGCGCCCAGGGACTCTGGGAGTCGTAGTCCCGGCGCGGTGAATGTGGCGAGGCAGTGGTCATTGCAGTCCCCCGTACTGATAGATAGCAGAAGACCCAGCAAATACATGAGCGCTTAGGGCAGCAAGATGAGGGCAAAAGGTGAGAGGCCCCAACAACAGGAATCTCGTCCCGTGCTGCGGAAGGGCCGCGGTGTTTTTAAGCACCTCCCGGCGCTGCCAATGACGCGGTAAGCACGCGCCCAGGGACTCTGGGAGTCGTAGTCCTGGCACAGTCGATGTGGCGAGGCAGTGGTCGTTGCAGTCCCCGGGACTGATAGATAGCAGAAGACCCAGCAAATACAGGAGCGCTCAGGGCAGCAAGATGAGGGTAAAAGGTGAATGGCCCCAACAACAGGAATCTCGTCCCCGGATCTCAATCCATTATACCCATTATCTTTATTCCTTTACTTTTAAAAAATCACAGGGAAATCACTGTTTCCTCATGCCACGTTTTTTATTGCAAGTCACCCAATTCATTTCAAGAATAATCCCTTCTTCGGGGGTTTCTAAAGTGCAAAAAGAATTAATCCTGATCAATTCAATGGCAATCATTTCAAAAAATATATAAAAGCAAACTAGCATCTACCATATTTCTCTCTTGTTCTATCTGTACACAAACAGTTGCTGTCATTATTTATATACATAAATAGCTTTGAGCACTCCACATGCTGAATGTTTAAACTCCCTCGTTCTAACATCACTACAAACTAACCAGATTCTGAGCTGTTCTATACTCCCCTGAAGCCCTTTGCTGAACTCAGTTCAAGTAATATTCTGTGGCGCGCTTACCGTGGCACTAGTTATTTCAACCTCTAATTCGTCATGTGTTAGCATGATCCATTACTGATTATCTTTGCTGCGAATTCGTCCCACAGCCAAACTGCATTCTGCTCCCACTCTTCACATCAAGAAAAGCTTCACTAAATGATGGCAAACGCTCACCTTAATCACCCCACATCCTGTCAGCTGCGTTCTCACGTGACATACAAACTCGTGCTAAACTCATCACCAAACTATTGAGGCTGCACTGCCTCTCGCTCTGTTGCTCCTCTAATACACCATATTGCACAGAATCAATTTCAATAGTATCATAACAGAACTTTATGTACAAAGTCTGGGCTAGTTGAGGTTGATGAGTGTTACAAATATGAATCCTGGTTGGCAGGGCAACACGCGTAAAAGCAGTCATTCCAGAAAAGCAGTCCAGTTGAGTCCTTTAAGCAGCACAGTGGTACTTCTGACATAATTTCAGTTCAAGATCCAGAAGTGTCTGATTTACTGGGGTTAGAGACCCAGTAATTATACCAAAAAGTGAGGTTGATGTAGGGGGTGGCTTCAAAGAAGCACTCTGAAGTGCGCAGGTATCCCATTCAACCCAGGCCCGTCTGCCAGCTAATCTGTGATGGGAAAATCAGTGATTTGCGTTTGGACAGGATACTACCTATGGAAGTGTAAGTGTCAGCCCCTCCCTGCCCAGAAAGACATTTCGGAATGCAGATGAGCCTTACCTTCCTGTTTATGTGGCTGTCTGGAGGGAATGCACAAAGTGTAGCTATCACCCAACCCAGACCTGTGATGGAGACAGGCTGCAGACACACAGGGCAAGGTTAAGAGCAAAGAAATGTCCACTTTCTAAAAGTAGCATGTCTAAAATAGTAATGTCAAATCCAACTTTACCACTAAAGAGGATTTATCAATACCATTCCAAACATATGAAAAATCTACTCTTCTCAGGTTATTAATTACAGCTTAAAAGTGCATTAAGGAATTCCCGATGCTACCCTATGGACGAAATCGGCCTCACTTTAGTGAAAAATGAAATAGGCTTATTTGTCACTACCAGGACATGCAAAACATAACAGTACATGTCATACCTTTCATTTACACAGCACCCTGCCCTTGGGGCTACCTAGGGTCTATCTTAGGTTTGATGTATGTGTAATAAAATGGGACTTTGAGGCTTGCCAATTAGTTTTAAATGCTAAGTTGAAGTGGTAGTAAACTGCACACACTGGCACTGCAATGGCAGATCTGAGACAGGGTTGAGAGGCTACTTAGGTGGGTGGCAAAATCAGTACTGCAGTCTCACTAGGAGCATTTAATTTACAGGCCCTGTGTATATGGTATTCTGCTTTACAAGGGACTTACAAGTAACTCTAATATGCTGAACAGGTGTAAACCAATGTTACCACGCTTAGAGGAGAGAGAACATGCACTTTATTATTATTATTATTATTTAAAACATTTATAAAACGCAGACTGTCACCTTGCAGTTATCCTGGCGCTGAGAACAACTCTTTAAGACAAATGCAGTAGGAGATGAACAAATGAGTAATTGGTGTTTAGCATTTTGGATACAGCCAGGTTTTAATCCGTTTCCTAAAAGGGAGAAGTTCTGTTATTTGGCGGGCATCCAGAGGCAGGCTGTTCCAGAGTTTTGATGCAGTAACCCTGAATGATCTTCCTCCTGTCCTGACTTTTTTAAATCTTGGAACTTTAACCAGACAGGCTGTTGTGGATCTAAGGGCTCTGGTTGGAATGTACCATTCGAACAGAGATTGCAGAGGGGCGGGGCCAACTCCGTGCAGAGCCTTAAAAACAAGGCAGAGAGATTTAAAAGCAATTCGCTGTTTCATAGGGAGCCAGTGAAGCTCAGCCATTGCCGCAGTAGCCGAGGATCTCCTAGGCCATCCCAGGGCCAGTTTGGCGGCAGCTGATTGAACTCTTTGGAGTCTGTCCAACAGTGCAGACGGAGCCTCAATCAGCAGCGCATTACAATAGTCAAGGCGACTAAGAATGGTGCATCTGGCAATTAAGGCCCGGGCCTGCAAGGGAAGGAGTGGGAAGATCTTGCGGAGTGAGCGAATCAAAGCAGTGCAGGTAAGCACTGTTTTCGCAGCCTGGGCTTCCATGGTGAGCTTGTTGTCTATCATAACTCCCAGATTGCGAACGGTGGTGACCGGCCGTGGTTTTTCCAGAGTTTCAGGGGGCCAGAACTCAGCTGGAAACGGGCGGGGGATCCGACTTCCGGCACAGAACAGAACCTCAGTTTTGGCGGCGTTGAACTGTAAGGAGTTCTTGTGAAGCCAGCAAGCCGTGTCTCGCAGACAGTCATGAAACGACTCCAAAGGAATCGATTCCTCACCCTCCCAGGAGAGAATGAGCTGAGTGTCATCGGCATAGTTAATTGCTCTTAGCCTGTGGGATTTAATTAACGTAATTAAAGGTTTTAAATACACGTTAAATAATATCGGGCTTATGGACGAGCCCTGAGGCACCCCGTGGATCACCGGGGAGAAGGCCGATTGATACGGGGGAGGGACACTGGTCAGCAGTGGTAGACTGCTCATAGTCCTAAGGCCAACAAAATGAGTTCAGCAAAAAGAGGAGGAGGAAGGTTAAAAAGTTTGGGGTGACTCTTCCAACAGAGAGCATCCAGGAACTCCTCAAAGTAGAGTCTTGGCTTATTTACCAGAAATTGGGCTGACAGTCTCCCCAGAGTGGAATTTCGGTGAGGACCAGTGCTTAATTTAAGCCAGTGGTTTCTGGTGGTCAGCACCAGCACTTAATCATCAACCCCAGCGCTTGTGCGCCAGTTAAGGGCAGATTCATTTTTAGTGGGCACAGGGAGATTAAGAGATTCACCCAGAATCACAGCATGTTGAGCCAATACAGAGACTCAAACCTGGGGCCATATTATCAAGCAAGGGCGATACATTATAGCCGTTTTTATCGGCAGGAAACTGCCGCTAAAGCGTCGATAATGGGCTTGATAATATGCCCTTGTGAATTCCCTTAGAAGCCCAGGTTCTGGTGTTAACCTGGGCTTCCATGGAAATTCACAAGGGCATATTATCAAGCCCATTGTCGCCGCTTTAGCGGCAGTTTCCTGCCGATAAAAGCGGCGATAATGTATTGCCCTTTCTTGATAATATAGCCCCTGGTCCCCACCTCCAAGGTCGGCATTCTGGCCATCACACCACATCCCTTACCAACTTGTAGAGATTGTTGGTTCTATGTTAGGCAGCACTAACGGGAGAAATGGGCTGGTCAAAGCTGCCTCCTGACGAGAGCCCCAGAACTTCTTTTTTTTTTACAAATTAACCACTTGTGAGGGCTAGCAATAATGAAATCCTAGAAAATGGATTTCAATTGCTTTTTCGAAGTCGAAGTTAAGGACCGAGTATCAAACCAAAACTACCAAGATCTAATTTGGAGAAAAATAGCTGAACCATGGAAAAGTGATGTTCTTAACCAAATCCAAGAGTTCATTCACAGCCTTCGTGTATGGCATAAGCTTCTTCACAGTTCAAAGCCTCACCCAGTAAAGAAGAGTCCTTAACACTGCTATATGTTCTACTCTCTTGAGGGCTACATCAAAGAACATAGGAACAAGAGGGATACTTTTCGGTGATGTAGATACGAGCGGGCAAAATTATTCTTGCTCTGGGTAAAATATTTAATGTTAACTGACACCCAAATTTCACCACCATATGAGATTTTATCTTTTAAAGATCAATGGACGGAAGTATTGCTCATTACAATGTTGCCTGGTGCTTTTTAGAAATAGCCATACCTCTGTGCTGGAGACTGCCCTTCACTTTTGAATGTGAAGAGCCCAGGATACTTTACTATCTAACATAATACCCAGGCACTCAAATGTTAATACACATTCTAATTGATTTTGTTGCTGGCATAAGGCCCCTATGAATGACTTGTGAGGCCTGATCACCATGAATTTGGTCTTGATCGCATTGACCTCCAGACTCTTAGCCTAAATTTATTCATGCTGAAGTTCAATGATCAAAATAAATTAACAACGTCCAGGTACAGGTGGTCAATTTAGCAATCTGGCTGCAAAAGTAAAAAAGAAGCACAAAAAAAGCACAAAGGCAGAGCGCACTTCATACCCTTAAAGAGATCCTGGGTCCTGTAAAATGCCCTGTGAAGGTTTAAAATCCCTTTCGAAGTTTATCCTGCAGAGTTTGCCTGGGTTGTCTTCATACAGGAAGACACATTCAGTTCTGTAGAGTTTGCACATTAGCTCTGAGGGCTGCATGGTTAAATCCCTCAAAATCCAGTCCTTGCTCAGTCAGGATTGTGCCAGTCACATCAGAGATGAAAACCAAAGAGAATATTTGGATTTGGTCTCAAATTGTTAAAATCATTACGTGGAACTGAATTTATTAGAATAACTTTCACTGCTTCATCTTTGCGTGCTTTATTTTTCTTTGAACTGGTGCTCAGGTATTGATCTTTGACTGTGTGATAAGTCGGGAATCCTCTTGCTCAACAACTGACAAGCAAATGTCAGAAGCATAAATTGGCCTCCGGGGCATAGGACTTACACCATTTAAGGATACAGTCAATAAGGATTGTGTATGACAGTTCTTTTCGTTTTGTGTCAGGAAGGCAAAGACCTTGCTGAATTTGGTAGGCAAACAGTATTAAAATCCATTGACTAATCAGTTTAACTCATTGGCTGGAAGTATTTGTGATGCAATGACTCTTTGACTTAGCTTAATCCTCAGGTGGTAAAAAGGGGAGGGTGTTGTTCTGTGGCTTTGTATGTATCAGTGATATGATTCAATTCACAGTCATAGAAATGAGCTAATTGAGATGATTGAGGAGGATAAGTTACCATTTGCTGATACTTAGGAATAAGGAATACATGTGACACCAGTTATCAAACATTTGATTGACAGTAGATTCCAAAGTTTCTTTCCAAAGATATGGTCATCCTTGTGGTGAAGAAGTTTCCCTATTATCATGTTTATGTATTGCTTAGAAAATGTAGATTTATAGAAAAATATGTAACTTGCATAATATTATTGGGAATTGGGGGCATAACACAGATAGCCCTGACTGTATACTTTGGAAGTGAACAATGGGAGGTCAGTTCTTCGTAGCAAATGTATGGTTTACAGTTGCCCACCACTATCTTCCCACAATGAGAAGTTTTAAAGCACGGTAGCTATATTAGCTCAACTTTTAATGCTGGACTGACCAGAACATGTGACGCAGGGTGGTTTTATTTTGAATACTTTGGTTCCAATTTTAACTAAAATTATTAATATCTTCTGTCTGCAAAGAAATTTCGGCATAACTGAATATAGTTTGTGATATATACATACGAAAAACACAAGTTCAACTAACTAATTCTAACAAAATGATTCTGAGAATCTTCTTTTCTCTAGGATGAAGAGGCGTGCCAAAGTATTTGCATGTTCTACATAGAGATGCATGTGTAAGTAGAGACTGTAAATAGTACCACAGTATCCTGGAAGAGGCATCTTACGCTGCCGCAATACTTGTTATCATTTCCCATTACCAACACCCATAATTATTTATCTCCAACTCAGGCACTAGCTGCCGGAATAAAAGACATGCATTTTGCATGACTGGGTGAGGCTCGCGGGAGCCAAGAGTAAAAAAAACCAACACATCCATGTTTCAGGAAATGCTTTTTTGACCCTCTTCCTAGGGCTCTACGTCTACTCATGACAATTCTGGGAGTAAAGATTTGTTCCTTACTGACACAATCAGATCTGATATCTTGGGTTGTGAAACTTGTTTTTATCAGCTTCACATGTTGAACATGCTCTTCAAGGTGGAAATCTTAAATGAGTTTGTATCCGCATGCTTAGTCTATTATAATTAACTTCATCTTGATCATCCAGTTCTCTTGATCCATAAGTTACAACTTGGACAAAACTATGTTGCAAGATTGGTATCGGGTCTAGAGTAGTGTTTCCTAGGTGTAGGTCAGGGTAAGACTATCAAGATTTTGGGGCCAGAGGCATGAACAACATTCTGCTGACTGCATGACGCAAATCTGGGGTTAGAAAGGATTTAAAGGATAGCCAGTCAGTCCAGCAGATGGTTTTCATTTAGCAGGAAATTCATTGTATCCATTGTGAATAACTGCAATGCTTTCTTCTGGTTTGCCATATATAAAGAAAATACAAACTACATAAATTCCAACACATTTATTCTGTTGAGCTTTTTACTCCTGGATAAGCAGTGGGGCTGCAATAGTCACATGGAGCACATCTTGACATGAAGTACGAGAGAGGGTATTCATAATAAATCAAAGAATACTCCAGCTTAAACATGATTTCTCGAAAAGAGCTGGAGTTGCGCAATGCTGGAAAAGTAGAATGCCGGTCAATGTCCAAAGTCTATAGACTGAAAAGGAACAATGATAATTATTTTGGTCAGGAAACATGGGTAATTGGTAGGTCTTCTTCGGATAAATGTACATTAACCCATTGATGCTGTTCATTTACATTTCCAAAATGGATGTAATCAAGAATTTCTTTCAGTTCGCTTTTAAAACTTCAACCACAAACTTGTATTCTCTAGAAGATTCAACGTTGGGAACTGATTACTCAAAGCAAGAAATGTTTGTGCCTAAAGTTATTCTCAGAAGTAAGAAAATCTGTCTTACGGACTTTAAAATGCATTGCTTTTGACAGCTACCTCAAGGCACTGCTAAGGATTGCAAGAGCCTGATCTAGAAGTTTTAAAGAACAATTCTGAGAGGTTTTGCAATACAATTTTTTCATGGTAGGTTGTTGCCATATAGAATCCTTTCTAGAGTGAAAATCAATTAGTTCCCAGAGTTTTTCCCGCATCGAGCTCCGCGTAGCACGTAGAGTTCTGAAAAACTGGCGCAGAGTTTTTCCTTTCATATGGCTCGCCTACATTAAGTCGGTGAGCGCAAGAGAGGAAATCATATGTTAGACCACCACCCAGAGAAATTTCTCAACGCAGGCAGTCATGGCAGGCCACTAGTGCTCTCATTGAGAAACCTGCTTCTCACGTTGAGGAAGTTGCTGCTCGAGTAGAACGTCTACTAGAGTGGCAGAAAGAAGGAGCACCCCCTTGTGCTGTACATGGTGCAGTTTGTGCTGATTTTAAAGTGCAGGGCAAATTCCCAGTGCTAAAAAGTCAGCACGAGGAGTGCAACTTACTGCACTCCCCTCGCTTGCTGAACTCCACAGAGAGTTATTTTGGCACTTTACGGTGTTCCGTGTAGCAGAACTCCATGAACTCTGTCCAGGCCTAGTCAAGAACAGTGAAACAACCTTGTGGTGTTTGAAGTCCAATGACCTTCTTCTTGAGTGCCTAAAAAATAAAGGTAGTAAGATTCGTCCATGCCACTGCTTTCAGCTTAGAAGGGGCAGGTATTTTCAGCATCGTTTATTGGGGGAGAGCAGGTAGTCATCGTGAGCAACCGTATGTGTAAAGCAATCTCTTCTTAGACATTCTCCATCGTAAGTGAAAATGTTAGAGTGTGAATAACACATAATCTAAGACATGACATTACACAGAATTGAGAAACATTATGTAGGAAGTATATGTTTACATTTTGATTTAGTATTTGAAGATAAATATTCATTTGCTAAAAAGCATGCATTTTTTTATATTACTTAGGAGGGGAGAACATCAAATGCTTTTAGTTTCAATGATGTACCTGCTTTAGACTTAATATTTAATGCCATGCTTTTTGTGTGAATATGTATTGCCTTGTATTTGTGTGTCATTGATGTCACAAGCTGGTGCAAAGGAGTCCTTAGCCAAGATCTCAATGTGTACCAGAGAATCATCATATCTATTGAATGGTGTCCATTTTTTTTTAATGACATGGCAGTACAATAGGAGTTTGTTCCGTACCTGGTCCGTTTCACGTTTGATGGTGATGTTAATTATTTCACACCACTGCAGAGCATTTGTACGGCTTAAGTGTGGAGATGCCTGTGTTACAGCCGTATAAGGAAGTGTGCAATAGTGCTTGGTGAATGCAGCAGGCATCATGTAGGGTGAGCCTTGAAGGCAGTGAATCTTTATGCAGGAATGAAGGCTAATTTAGGAACTGGTGAGATTAGATGTCGCCATGGATTCTACTGCCCTGTAAAGGTGAAAATACAAATGAGTGAATGTGGTAAATTGCCCCATTTGAGGACTTAGATTCAAACAAGAGCTGTTCTCTGAACCGAGCAGAGTGTTAAGTGTGGGCACTACTTACAGGGAAACCTTGTAGGGTCTCAGCTTTACTATGACCTCTATAGGTCTCAGGGACCTGTCATCACCCTTGAAAGCAGTGTGATCCTGAAATCTCAGGGATCCACATCTGAAAGAAGGATCAGAACATTTGTGAGACAGAAGGGCTAGATGTCCCAGCTCTTGGATTTATTTGGCCACTGGCTGGAGGGTTCTCAAGGTAATTCCTTTTGAGGGTACTCAGGAATGTTTACTAAAAGTGCATTCAACGCAGGGCAGCAAGCACAGTTTCTGTGATGCATTGCATGAATGGGAGAGAGCTGACTAGTGCCATATCTAGTCAGATATGATGGCCTTCAACCCTACCCGTGCTGGCGCACCTAAGACTGACTAGTGCTAACGATGGTGCAAGGGTGCTTGCATTACAAGCAAGAATGTTTTTGTGCAGGAAGAGAGACACCACCATCACCTTGTGCAAAAACAATTCTAAAAGGCAATTCCCTCTTTCTATGTGTGATGCACAATGCTTCATGCATAGAAAGAGGAAGTAATGAGGATAAATAAAGCTATTTCTCCTTGATACACATCGAGTCACCGATTAATTTTAGCAGCTCTATGCACAAGTTACAAGGCACAGTGTGGAGTCAGGGTCGACTTTAGGGCAGTGCGACTGGTACAGCTGCACTGGGTGCTGACCTGTGGAGGGGGCACTGTGACATCAGGATGGGGCTGAGGGGCACTTTTGCAGGTGGTAGGGAAATTGTCTGAGGAGCAGGGGGCGCCTAAAGTGTTGCACCCGGCACCACCAGCACTAAAGCCAGCCCTGTGTGGAGTCCATACTACCCACACATATTTTGAACCACAAGCATAGCCTCACTCTACTTTCTTAGCTGAGGATCATTGGTAACAGCTTGAGGGAGGGGGATGAAAAAGAATGTAAGGGGAAACTAATCCTACATCTGATCGCATCACAAGATATGGTTTGCAATTTATTGTTCACCACCCAGAGTCGGTGAAGTGCACTTCTATGACAGACTACAATTAATATTCGATGCAGTGTTCTCACCTCAGGCTGGAGTGAAGGGAGATTGGTGTAAGTGAGCCACCAGAGTTTGCGAAATCGAAGAATAATAGTCTAATTGAGTTGATATTTCCCTGTCCGGCATGCTGCAACAGTAGATAATGATAAAGTGCTATGAGCATAGCATGTAGGATTGTTGCAAGTGTGTTATATTACTTAAATGCATCAGTGGGATTTCTGGACCCATGTACCACAATAAGGCACTTGGATTTACATTCACCACATTATGTTCCTATGGCATATTACAGGTAGGCTAGTTGGTATACCTTTCCTCCAAAGATATAGCCATAAACAGGCAAGACCCATACAGTGAGATTGCCACCAGAAGTGTTAGTATAGTTGTACACTACTGTGGAAACGTGTTCAACAATAGAGGCACAACTGAGATGTGCATGCTTTGATCAGACATGTCTTTTGAACAGAGTGTTAGGTTTTGTGGAGACCATATGTGTTAACTGCTGTGCTGAGTGCCAGGGAGACACCTTGCTGCTACTGAGACTTGGACCACAGTAATGGTGCTGAAACATATTTGGATGAACTTTTAGAGCCTGATTCAGAAAGGTAAACTCGTGCTTATGTGTAAGTTTTCGATTGTTATTCACAAAGGTATTTTATTGGTAGTATATTTAGGACTGCAGAGTCTCCACGCATAAGAAGATAGGACTGCCCTATCATTTTATGTGCGGAGACTCCACAGTCATAAAGATACTACAAGTAAGGTACCTTTGGGGACTGCAAACAATCATAAACCTACACAAAAGTGTACATATATCTTTGTAAATCAGGCCCTTAGTTTGCAGAGAATCTGGGGCTGGAAAGTAGTTCTGTCTTCGAAAGGGTTCTCGACCTTATTAAACCTCCAACAGCTAGAAAACTCTATTTGCAATTTAGATGTGGGGTTCTGCCTCTGCGTTGTGTGACCTCTAAGTGGAAACTACAAAATGAGGATAGGTGCCCTGCTTGTAACCATTTCGAGGAATCTGAGCTCTATGTCTTTTTCGGATGTACGGGATATAGTAAAATGAGAAGAAGATGGCTAGCACAGATTTGCAGAAATCTAGGTAGTAGACATTGTATCGAAGCATTCAGGATACTGAAACACGACCTTAATATCCCAATTGTCTACTCTGTGGCGGGGTTCCTGTTCTCCATGTGGTGCACAAGAAGGGTCTTTCTCAAAACTCCAAACGCGCTAGCAGATAAGAACTAGCTACGGAAGGGCACTAATTTATTACAATGTAATGCACCTCCAAATTGAAGCACTCCTGCTCCCTTCTCGTAGTTGTGTCTTAGCCTGATCAATTTGGTTTTAAGAAATAAAATAATAAAATAATAAAATAAATAACAATACGCACCATGCACTTTGAATGGAATCTTTTTACGGATTTGTGACATGTTTCTGTGTTGATCAGCCACCCTTCCTTTCTTTTCTCCCAAAAAAAGGGGAACAAGATTAAAACCCTGATTTTATGTATTTATAAAATGCTTTTTAACTACTTTTTAATATTCGTAATTGTCATGAGATTTTAATCAAAGTTCTTTTTTTTCTAGATGACTCTTTGCAAACGAAAGTTGTAAACTAAGCACTTTTCTGGGCCATGTTGGCCGTAATAAAGTTACTTTGACTTGACTTGAGAAAGTAGTTTCCCAACACATATTTTTAGTGTGTTGATCCGTGTGCCAGCAGCTTGTTTTTTATTGTCTGGCCCATACCTTTGTTTCTTGGAAGTCAAGAATGGAACTGTTGGGCATGCCTAATGAGACGTGCATGCCCTGCAGTCCTGTCATTAGCACTGCCAGAAGGAGGAGCATGGCGATTCCCTGTCGCCATAAAGAGTTCTGTTGCTGTTATTAGCACCAGAGTAGTAGGCAATGCCAAGTCACACCACCTGCACAGTCTCTGCAATTGAGAGCGCACTTGCAGGTGAAAGAGCACAACCACAGAGCATCTGTATGAAAAGAAACAAAAGTTTCCAAGACTGGATAAAAGGATCTGCTACAGAGGTGAAAATTAATTATCAGGATGGTGTACTACCTAATATCAACTTTCAGCTATCATGTTATTAAAATGTCCTAGTAACAATATCGCATATCAGCATAATGTGAAGGTAGCATATATAGGTGAGTAGGTTTACTATACTCAACTCCAGACAGATGTACCTTGACATTATATAAGGTGCATAGATGCAGAGTTAAGAATAATAATTATATAAATTCAATGTGAGGCTTTGTTCTTTTGGCAGCACAATATTTTTGTGATTGATATTCTGACATAAAAATATCAGGACATTGTGAACCACTGGAACATTCCAGGAAGGATTTGATTATTAAGTGGAGTAAAAGGTAATACTCCCCTAAAAGTTAGCTTGACATATTTGTTTTATTAAATCATGAAGCACTGCTTCAGTGCACCACCAGAGCAAGGGTGAGCCACAAAGGGCCACAATGCAGAGGCACTAGAATATAGTGAAGTATAGTCTGAGGAGCCAGCTGTACCTCATTATCAATAAACACAACAGAGATGCCAATACTGAAGAACAGGTTACTCACTATCTTTCAATGTACTTCCTTAACATGAAATCAGATTCAAGCAAGGGAAGTTGGCTATTCAATAGCTTTTTATTATAAAGTCACTTTTGTGCATTTTTCAAAATCAATACATAGTACAATAGCACTCATTATTAAATACAAATGAACAATAAAGTTACTACACATACATTCAAACAATCATTCAGAGAACCACACATATCACAGACGACCAAAAGCAATTCATACATTTAAACCAAAGAGAGGAAAAATTAAATTAAATGCAAAAAAGTAGCAAGGAAAGGGGAGAAAAAAATATTTTTAAAGAGCAAGAAAGCCAAAGTTTACAGGAATTTTCAATGGAAATAAAAGATCAATAAGAAATGTACATTCCTATGTGTCGAAACAATTTCTTTATAGTTCATTAACACTTCTATTGTCCGGTAATGTACACGAAAATGGATCCCAGGCTGAATTATTTGATACACCTGGATATCCGAGTAGACTATAGGTGGCTGGGCCTACGCATTTCGAATCCCTCTTGGAGTAACATGGGGGATTCTCATCAGGGCCAAAGAATAGAATCTGCAAAAATTAGAAGAACAAGGAAAGATTAAGTAGGTCAACTAGTTATGGTTAGTCGAATGATACACAACAAGAGCACACCAGAACACACTACTAAGCAATGCAACACCAGTCATCGACCCAGCTTACCGGGTTCAAGATGGAAGCGGTCGCTTTACAGTGAAGGAAGGAGTGGAACCTTGGGTGTCCTATCCTAATTAGTGCAAAAACGATAATCAAGTTATACGCGAACCTCTAATTATCAAGTTCTAGAGATTGCGAAATCAAGAATGAACAGAGGTTATTACCAACCTTTAAAGATTCTTTTAGCGTGCATCCCAGCTGCTGGGTTGAAGGGGCTGTTTCAATGCGCTCTGGAGTTGCCGCTATGAGTAATGCCTGGAAACAGGAATACATTTATATTAAGTCCCATCCGCTAAAGGTGCCTTACTCGATTCTAAGCCTGCTAGCTATTGACCACCTCGACTAAACACGGGGGTGAAGTGTACGCATTCCAACATACCACAGAGGTTTAAGGCTAGATGCTACCTGGAGTTTAAATGGTAATCTTTTTGAAGACGACGAGAAGTCTAAACTACAAGGCTTCAGGTCGAATGAACCCAGATGTCTAAGGTTATACTTAGAACACGCTCGCGTTGACCCAAATTAACAGCATAGAAGAATGAATCTTACCGGTTAAACTAGTTACGTGGCATCCGCCATCTCTTGTCTTTAAATTAGAACATCTCACAGAGGTTATGGCTGGGGATGTAAAAATAAAGAGAAACTCATTCGTTACTTCGGTCTAGGAGCGAGCAAAAACGGTCTCAACTAATAGCAATTATTCGTACCGTATGGAGAAGGGCTGTCACGTCTTGCGTGTCTAACTCCCAGAGATTACAGGTATCGCGGCAAGTGAGGTCTGTCTTCAATTGATTTCTACCCCTTCGCGGTGAGGACAACAAGGGAAGGGGGTGACAAAGAAAACCTCCATTAGACGTCTGGTATTAAACGCGGAGGACCGCTACAAGGCATGAGGCTTATGGGCAAACTTACTGTCGGATGAGGCAGTCGCGTTCAAGGGCGGCGTTCAATGGAGCACTGATTTTTCGCGCAGGCGGGTTTCCACAGGCGGCATCCAGCGTAGCACTAATTTTTCGCGCACGCGCTGTTTCTTTTAAGGATGTGGCGGAAAGAGGACACTCCCACCTAAGACGTGCCTAGTGGCTTTTACAATAGCGTAGGCGACCGTCTTAATCGTTCAGTAGGGGTTAGGCGCTGAAAATCAGCGGCTTACTAAAAACCTAATCAAAGGTTGAACACGTATCTTAAAAACCAAAGATTAGGCACAAAGAGAACCGGGGAGAGGGGAGGACCCACTGCAGTAACATGAGTGATTGGGTCCGAGGCATCCAGGCTAGGGGTTATAAATCAGCTGGCCTGCAAATCCATCATACAGGCTTTCGCACATAGGGACAGTACAAGTTCATAGGTTGTAAATCTCGCTCAATTCATTAAGGCCTGATAGGGCTGTGTTGAACTTTACTATTAAATAGGCCTCTCGCTGTGCTAGTTTTAAGTTCTGGTCACCGCCTCTAGGGTCTTTCTCTACTTTGGAAATTATGGTCCATTTCAGGTCACTGATCTCATGATTGGTCTTGATCCAATGGTTGATCAGAGGGGCATTTTCCACTTTATTTTTTAATCTAGACTTGTGCTGGGAAATGCGATGACGCACTTCTTGATTGGTTTTACCAATATAGAGACTGTCACAAGGACAGATTATCCCATAAACTACAAATCTTGATTTACAATTGCTGAATGCATTGTGCTTCCAAGAGATTCCCTTATGTTGAAATAGGGATCCTTCCACTGTGGCTTCACAGCACAGACATGTGCCACATTTATGGTGTCCAGTCACTGGCGGCATCCCTAAAAGATGGCGCAAGGTTGGTGGTGATTCAGATGGCATGGCAGCTCGGACTATGTGGTTCGCTATACTGTTTTCCTTTTTAAAGGCGAACAAAGGTAGTTCCTTTAACGAGGGGTCTAGATTTTTTACAAGATGCCAATTATGTCCGATTATGCGTTTCAACTGATTTGCATTGGGGCAGAATGTGGTAACACAGACCTGGCGGTTTAAAGCCGGTTTTGGTCTCCGCTCTAAAAGGGTTTCCCTCGGTGTCCATCTTGCCCTTTTCTTGCAATTTTTTACCAGCTTTTTTGGGTACCCTCTATCACACAAGGTTTTCAGCATGGTATTCGAAATCGTCAGTGTAAGTGCAGTTTCTGCGGACACGCAGAAACTGTCCATATGGAAGGTTTTCCTTAAGACTCTTGGGATGGTTACTGTCAAATAAGAGTGCCTTGTTGCGATCAGTTTGTTTGATGAATAAAGTGGTTGCCAGTGAACCTGATCTGGGGAAGACCTCTACGTCTAGGAATGGAATCTTAGTAGTAGATTGGGCAAGACTGAACTGAATGTCTGGAACTCTCGCATTTAGCCATTGGTGGAACTGGGACAGTTTTTCACTGCCTCCAGTCCACACCATAAAGACATCGTCAATAAAGCGAAGCCAAATACGGATGTGCTCACTGAATGGGTTATTGTTATGTACATGAGTGTTTTCGTACATAGACATGAAAAGTACCGCTAGCTCCGGGGCAAAAGGACACCCCATCGCTACCCCTTTCGTTTGATAGTAAAAGTCTTTGTTGAAACAAAAATAGTTTTTACGTAGGGCAAAAGATGCTAAAGAAACTAGAAAATGAGTGGGTACTCTCATGGGTCTTTGTCTCGATTCAAGAAAAAATGTGAGTACGGCTATCGCCTCATCCTGTGGGATCTGGGTGTACAGCGATGTTACATCAAGTGTCACCAATATATCCGTCTCTTCACAAAATTGGACAGTCTCTAGCTTCATGATGAAATCTGTTGTATCTTGCAAGTATGACAATACTTGGCTCATAAACTCTTTCAAAAAACAATCCACATACTTCGCGATAGGCTCAAGCAGAGAACCACATCCTGCCACGATGGGTCTGCCTGGCGGATGTTCTTGATTTTTGTGGATTTTTGGGAGTATATAAAACATCGGTGTTTTGGGATGTTTTATTTGAAGATAATCTAGTTCTTTAGGACCTACAAAGCCTTGATCAAAGCCGTCCTGAATTAATGCAAACAGTTCATTCTGTAACTCTCTTGTGGGATCTTTTCCTATTTTTCGATAACAGGTGGGATCCTGCAGTTGTCTCATGACCTCAGCGGTATATTCATCAATTCCCCAAACTACTATAGCACCGCCTTTATCGGCTTGCTTGACTACAATTGAAGAGTCATTTTTTATATTGTTAAGAGCAATCCTTTGTTCCTTAGTGATGTTAAATTTAACACATTTTTTTGTATGTTCCATATCTGTAATAGCAGATAGTACGCTTTTTTCAAAGGTCACAAGTTCTTTTGGGATCTTATTTCCTGGAGGGCAAAAGCTAGACTTGTTTCTTAAGCCTGTGGCTTCAGGGTGGTGGGACTCTGGTTTGTCGATAAAGAACATTGTAAGTCTAAGCTTTCTGCAGAATTCAATGAACTCTGATTTCATTTTTACAAAGTCTGTCCTACGGGAGGGTACGAAGGACAGGCCCTTGGTTAAAATGTTTTCTTCTTCTGCTGTAAGCACCTTTGTAGATAGGTTGAAAATAGGTGATCTATCTAGTTTTTGTATTGTTGTCTCCGTGTTTTCATCTCCCACGGGATCGTATATCTGACCCTGCCTTTGGGGCGAGTCTGGCCCCTCGATAAAAAAGGCTGATTGGGAAGAGGGTTTTGCTGTTGTTGGTTGGAGTTCCAATTTCGGTTCCTATTAGGATATATTGGTGACACTTGATGTAACATCGCTGTACACCCAGATCCCACAGGATGAGGCGATAGCCGTACTCACATTTTTTCTTGAATCGAGACAAAGACCCATGAGAGTACCCACTCATTTTCTAGTTTCTTTAGCATCTTTTGCCCTACGTAAAAACTATTTTTGTTTCAACAAAGACTTTTACTATCAAACGAAAGGGGTAGCGATGGGGTGTCCTTTTGCCCCGGAGCTAGCGGTACTTTTCATGTCTATGTACGAAAACACTCATGTACATAACAATAACCCATTCAGTGAGCACATCCGTATTTGGCTTCGCTTTATTGACGATGTCTTTATGGTGTGGACTGGAGGCAGTGAAAAACTGTCCCAGTTCCACCAATGGCTAAATGCGAGAGTTCCAGACATTCAGTTCAGTCTTGCCCAATCTACTACTAAGATTCCATTCCTAGACGTAGAGGTCTTCCCCAGATCAGGTTCACTGGCAACCACTTTATTCATCAAACAAACTGATCGCAACAAGGCACTCTTATTTGACAGTAACCATCCCAAGAGTCTTAAGGAAAACCTTCCATACGGACAGTTTCTGCGTGTCCGCAGAAACTGCACTTACACTGACGATTTCGAATACCATGCTGAAAACCTTGTGTCTAAATTGTGTGATAGAGGGTACCCAAAAAAGCTGGTAAAAAATTGCAAGAAAAGGGCAAGATGGACACCGAGGGAAATCCTTTTAGAGCGGAGACCAAAACTGGCTTTAAACCGCCAGGTCTGTGTTACCACATTCTGCCCCAATGCAAATCAGTTGAAACGCATAATCGGACATAATTGGCATCTTGTAAAAAATCTAGACCCCTCGTTAAAGGAACTACCTTTGTTCGCCTTTAAAAAGGAAAACAGTATAGCGAACCACATAGTCCGAGCTGCCATGCCATCTGAATCACCACCAACCTTGCGCCATCTTTTAGGGATGCCGCCAGTGACTGGACACCATAAATGTGGCACATGTCTGTGCTGTGAAGCCACAGTGGAAGGATCCCTATTTCAACATAAGGGAATCTCTTGGAAGCACAATGCATTCAGCAATTGTAAATCGAGATTTGTAGTTTATGGGATAATCTGTCCTTGTGACAGTCTCTATATTGGTAAAACCAATCAAGAAGTGCGTCATCGCATTTCCCAGCACAAGTCTAGATTAAAAAATAAAGTGGAAAATGCCCCTCTGGTCAACCATTGGATCAAGACCAATCATAAGATCAGTGACCTGAAATGAACCATAATTTCCAAAGTAGAGAAAGACCCTAGAGGTGGTGACCAGAACTTAAAACTAGCACAGCGAGAGGCCTATTTAATAGTAAAGTTCAACACAGCCCTATCAGGCCTTAATGAATTGAGCGAGATTTACAACCTATGAACTTGTACTGTCCCTATGTGCGAAAGCCTGTATGATGGATTTGCAGGCCAGCTGATTTATAACTAAGCATGGGCGGATTTTGCGGATTGGCAATCCGCGAATTTGCGTATTTACGGATTCGCAATCCGCGAAGATCCGCGAACTCTAGCGGATTTGCGGATTTTTCCGGTTTTTGTGTTGGCGCGTGTTCGCGCCGATTTTGGGACAAGTTCGCAATTGCGAACTTACTTTTCGGCTTGCAACGGCCGCGACTATGTTGTTTCTACGTCTGGTTTATCATCACAGGTTCACAGCACCCTCTGTTTCACCACTGCCACCCTCTGGGACACCCATGCCACCCTCTAGTACATCCTCACCGGCACCTATTAGGTTTATTTATCACTGTAGATTATGGTGGTTGAAAAAAGCAAGCACACCTGGCCTTCTTCAACTGCCATCAATTAATTTGTGTTTCATTAATGTGTCAGTAATTTTGAAAGTTCCAGTCTGGCTGGCACCTGCTTCCTTCCTTATCTGTAATTTGCTTTTTGTTGCAGTGAAATTTTTTTTTCACAGGACCTTTATGGTGCTATTCTATGAGCCTGCTGTTTGGGTCATAGCAGGGTCATAGAATAGTTGCAAACTCTGGAGGGGCCCATCAGGAAGCACTACCTTGAATGTTACTAATGTTAAGTTTGAACTTTTGCACCTGCTCATTGCTTTCAGTTTAGCTAAAATCGTTTTTTCTGCAATTTCGCGCGTTTTTTGGGGCGCGAATCCGTGCGAGATCGATTTTGGAAGCCGCGAATACGTGCGAATACAAAATTGTTTTTGTTGCGACGTGTATGTTCGCGTGATCTTGCGCGTGTTCGCGAGGCGCTTCTAGCTAACCGTTTGCCAAGTTACCCTATCGGTCGTACACGGGCGCGGCCATCTTGTTGGCGTGACGTAATTCCGTTTCCGCCCGCTATGTGTAATCTCGCAAAGTGTGCTGCTCGCTAGTACAATTTCGCGCGTACTCGCAAGGAAAATCTCGCGCGAACTTACCCACGCGGTCGTGAACGGGCGCGGCCATCTTGTTTCTCATTCATTGCTATGGTTCTGGGCATGCTTTCTCTATCCTCTCTCAATCTCTGCCATCCTTTGCTTGTTTGAAGTTTTTTTGATCTAATTTTACTTATTATCTAACCCTCTATTTTTCTAGCTCTATATTTTTGTGTTTTCTGCAGCTTTTAGTTACTTTTAAACTACTTTTTTAAACTCTTTTCTTTTCTTCTTCACTATTCTATTTCTTCTTTATCATTTAAGTTTATTTCTGCCCAGACCATGGTAAAGGGAGCCGGGAAGCACCCTGAGAAGGGGAAGGGTCCCGCACCCCGTGCCCGGCTCCCGTGCGGGCGTTTAAGGGGGGAGCAAGTGGTCCCGAGGGAGATCTTCAGCGCAGAGGAAGTGGCGGCACTGATCTTCCACGTCCAGCGCCGCCTCCCCAAGACGATCCTGGGAGGCGGCAAGATCGCGACCGGCTATGGCATCCGGGAGCGCCGCCAGCGGTGGGAGAAGGTGTGCCGGGCCATGTACAAGATCTCTGGGGTCCGGCGCACATATAACCAGGCCACCCACCGCTGGACCGATGTCATGGACCGGGAGCGGGACTTGCTGGACGCGCTCGGCGTAGAGGTCCCCGGGCTTGGTGAGTAGTAGTAGTAGTACATTTACTACTCTGTTTTATCCTGCTCTGTTATTTGCAAATCTTTGTTCTTTACCAAGAGCAATAATGCTGCCGATTACATTGAGGTAAATTATATTTCAAAATCTTCTATGCATTTCATTTTCAGGTGCACTGCTCTCCTTCTCAGTAGCCTTGCTTGCTACTATGCTTCTTTGTTTTGTATGTTGTGTTCAGAAGCATTTCATTGGCCTGAGAAATTATGTATGAGTGTACTGTAAAGAAAAGAACTGCGTAATGCTAGACAGTAAGGGTCATATTTTCAATTACCGGCGCATCCCTGCAAAGTAGCAGGGATGCGGCAGTAATTGTGTGCCATGCCACCACCACCCATTGGCCCAAAACGTCACAGAAGCCTTACGCATCTGTGCCGTAAAGGCAGCGCATTGCTGGAGTTGCGTGCCAACGATGGCGCAGCTCCAGCAATGCTCTGGGGTACCCTATCTCCCCAATGATGCATCAAGCCGTACGTCGGCTTCAAGCGCGCAGGGTTTGAGTCATGCATCATTGTCCTAAAAGTGACTGATTGACATCTTGTAGATTTCCCTCAGCCACTTTTAGGATTCGTTCCTGCGCAGGTACGCCCTCCCTTGCGCCGGAACGCCCCCTGATGGCGCAGGGCTTTACAACGTGATGCATCGCCCATATGCCCATATGTGTTTTTTTTTTTAATATATACGCCGCACCAACACCATGGCGAGTCTTTTGTTCTGCCGCTGCGTCAGAAAAGGCACGCAACAATGGAGGAAAATCAGCCGCAACTTCCGCAAGGGACTTATAAATCAGCCCCAACAGACTGAAGTCCAGTCCTTCCTTTAGACAGTCACATGGCTATCAGAAGAAATAGTGGCGGTGGTGGCGGGTGGATTGATAGTTTGAGTATTCACTGATCTGCAAGCAGGATGGACTTTGTCTGTCACGTGTTGCGCACTGCTGCCTGCAGTGCCAGGCCTAGGCAAACCTCTTTAGTAGTCTGTTTTTTGAGTTACATAGGAACTTTCTAAGTCAACGTTCCGCAAATCAGGCAATACGAATAACGTAGTATACCACATGAGATAGATCCCGTGGAATAGTTGTCTATCTATTTGCTATTTTTCCAAAATATGTTGTTATTGTTCTTTTCAAATGTTTGATTTGGTTGAAAAATCTCATCCATATTTTCTGGTTTTTCTTTCTTTCATGTTGTACATCAGCTCCCCCCAAGGGCAAGAGGACACAGGAGGAGGGTGCTGAGGATGCAGGCCAGGATCGGGCAGGCGAGGGCTCCTTTGCTGGCCCCAGTAAGTTTACATTTTAATAAACAGTACCTATTTTTTCCTAGCGTTCCTCATTCGATTTTTTCTAAATCGTCTTTGATCTTCTTGTAGACTGGATATAAATTCTTATCCTGCCTCGAATATGACTCCCTGTGGTATTACTAGACTATTCTTATTAGTCTGTCTGTGTAGCTAACTAAGATTGGACATTTGGCAATTCCATTGGACTCCCATTATATTCAGCAATACCTCTATGCACTGTCTCCTTACTGACTAGATAGTGTGGCAGAGTCATTCAGCTCCCGAAGTCACCGATTATAGATCCCCAATGATCTCTAGATTATCGTACGCAGGACAAGAGAGTAGTACGGAGTCACAGCACAGTCAAGAAGTGTCAGAGGCACTCATGCTTGCAAAAATTCCAAAACCTTTAGCTCATCCACTCTAGTCTAGAGGAACAAAAACCACAGAGTCTATTTAAGTGTAAAAGCTTTATTAAAAGTAAACACATTTATTAAAATCTACTTTGTCATAAAACTATTTAACTGTAAACGGAAAAGTGGTTAGTGCTGATGATTAATTGGACACATTTCTTGTGGTCGAGCCGAACTCTCACCTAGTTTGAACTTGATCCTGGTCGTGTTCTTAGGACTCAGGAGTTAAGCTTCTGTCTGTTAGGAGAAAAAGTGGTGCGTGTTAAAAATCAAAAGCAAGCATTCATCAGTTGTGCATAAAAGTGCAGCAAGACAACAGCCTTCCCTGGAAAATGGGACATTTTTACTATGGAGTAGACAGTCACAAATTATTACATTGTATTCTGTTTTTTTAACATTTCTCCTAGACCAAATATTATATAGTAGTGAGTGGTGTATTCTAACATTCTTAAATGTACTTTGTAGGTGTAACATCTGGTGACGGGGCCAGCGCGGAGGTGGCTGTGTTGGACTTGGACTCGGAGGCCTCTGGGGAGGAGGCGGCGTTAGAAGAGCTGGTGGCCGTTCCTGTGGGGGATCAAACGGTGGTGGCGGAAACAGGTAAGCTATATATTCCTTACTTATTGAGATTGAAGACTGCATAGTGTGCTTTCTGCACGGGTGTATTACAATTACAAATCAACCAGGTAGTAGCCTCCTCGAAATGTACTTCGACTTAGCTGTGAAGTTTTTGGTGAGAAGAATCCCAATAAGTTCTTAGACGAACGTGATGGATGGGATGAACGAAAAGCGAAAGAAGGGTGTAAGTAAGTGGGACGCGAACTTGTATGATGGCTGGCAAAGAAGAACGATATGTGTTTGCTTGGACCCAGAGGTGGCTGGGAAGGAAAGAATATGGTATGGTGCATGGCTGGGTCAATGATGAAGCAAGGATGGGTGGAAGGACAGCAGCCTGGGTGGGTGAAACAGAAACTGTATGTGTGCGTATACTTTGACTGAATGGATGCCTGGAGCATGGTATTCTCTGACTCTTACATAGCACATGTGTATCTAGAGAGAGTAGATGGTCGCCAGGTGAAGTAAGTGTTACCTTGAAGAGCATGTACCACCGTACCCGCACGTCCGTCCCAGTGCAGGGAAGGCAAGGAAAAGAAATTGTAAATGTGTCCAATACTACCATGAATAGTAGCAGTACTTTGTATTGCGTTTGCATTCACAGCATATATCTGGTTATTACGGTGGACACTCCGTACCTCTCTTAATAACTTTAGTTTACTTGTAGTACGTCATTCATGTGTGGGTGTATCACTGTTCACTCAATATTAAGCAAAGCACCTAAAGTCATCTCATCTGTCATTAAATACGTCCCATGTGAAGTGATAGATAATCAAATTAGTTAGCTTCTTCAGTTTCCTTTTCTAGTACTCATTTGCACTGTAGGGTGAAAGGTAAATTAATTAAGCAGTAGCCCTTGTAACAGAGTATTCTCAGTGCCACCCGTAATAGAAAAGTAATAGCTTCACCACCTGCATGTACTGGACCGGTACAGTAACGCAAGTCTGTCTCCATCATCATGGTGTGCAACTTTTTTTCTCGGGTGCAACTTCACTGTGCTGTGTCCATGTCATTCTGCCGGCTTGCATAAGATAACGTACCCATTTCCCTAAACAAGAGAGAAGAAGAAGAATAAGACTGGTGTACTGTCATAGTCGACTGTAATGGAAGTCCATAGTGGTCGTAGAATTAGTTCATTAAACTACCACTACTGTTAGAGCAAGGATGCAGAAGTGGGAGGTTACATAGATACTGTCCTCAATAGTTATGTACTGTGCTTTCAATTTGCTACTTGTACTCTGTGACCCAACTTTCGGCTCAATCACTTTGTGTTATTAATAAGGAGCATTGGTTACAGACTATGTCTTTCTTTCTTCATATAGTTGCTCCTTCCAAATCAACAACAAGGAGGGAGCAGGCTAGATTGGCCCGGCAACGGAGGCTGGAGGCCACAGTCGCCGAGTATCGGCGGCTGGTGGCCCTGGAGGAGGAGGAGGACACGCAGTCGAGCGGGGCAACATCTTCGACTGTGACCACTGCATCCTCCTCCGTGACTAAGCCAGCGGGACCGAGCCGGGCTAAGAAAGCCGACCGCCACCGCCAAGCAACCGAAATACCAGCTGCCCCCCACAGGAGCTGCAAGGAACGCCAACGCCGCCTACGAGTCCGCATGTCCAACCTGGAGCAGGAGGTCCTGAGGTATAAGAACTTGGTTAAGGGCCTCCGCTCCGAGCTTGCCACCCTCCGCAAGGAGTATGATGCCCATGCCGCATCATGCACCAGCACCAGCACCCTCCAGTAGTGGAGTGTCCCTTGCCCTTTTTTTATAGACTTTTGGGGGGTGGGATTTGGGAGTTGGGATCGTTTTGGGACGTTTCAGAGACAATCGTTGGGGTTAGGGTGGGTGAGGGAGATTATTTTGTTAGGGCTAAATAAATATATTTTTCAACTTTATCTGACCATACCTGTTTTTTACTGCTTTTCAGTCTGGTGGGTGGGGGGCGGGGGTGTAACAGTAACTTTGTTTTCCTGAACAGTCATAGGACTTTAGTAGTACAACCGTCAATCTCTTGTCTACTCCGAAATAATACTCCATTATACTACCTCCCACCAAACGCTTATCTTACCTGTAATTTGTGTTAGAAATTAGGGCTAGGCCCAGGGCTGGCTCCAGGTGAAATGGGGATTAACGTTGTCAATCCTGGGCGGGTGACATTTCCTCATTGCGGTGGTACTAGTGGTGTGACACAGTGGCAGTTGCATGCCTATGGAAAAAAAGAAAACGAAACCTTGTTTGTCCTCCTTACTGTAGCATTACAACGGTTACGGTACGATCGAGAAAATAGCAGGTGACAGTACACTAGAACAGTGCCATAATGTAGCCTAACAAATGGTAAAGTATTTGCTTGCAAGTATAACTAGTACTTGCGTTGAATTTATTTGACATTGGCTACTACTACTAGAAGATATAGTACTGAAGCTGAGTAAGTCTAGAAGATATCCTCGTATTCCTTCACCAGCCTGTTGCTGCTATCACCTTATCCTCCCCAGCAAGTGTGTGGAATTATTGATGTCATTTTAGTCAGACATCAAGCAAAACAACACAGCCTGGGGGAAGAGGGTTAGGGTTTGTAAAATGGATGGGAATGGG
Source organism: Lissotriton helveticus (assembly GCF_964261635.1). Taxonomy (NCBI): domain Eukaryota; kingdom Metazoa; phylum Chordata; class Amphibia; order Caudata; family Salamandridae; genus Lissotriton; species Lissotriton helveticus. The sequence continues at coordinate 948,484,819 of NC_136063.1, forward strand.
GGTTTCTTTTTGGGTAGGTTTTGTTGAGAGAAGAAAAAAAAAGCAGAGCATGGACAAACAATAATTGAAGATACAGAGTTTACAGACAATCTTTGGTTACAAACTAAAGGTAAGCACATGCAGTCACACTCATAGAATAAAAGACAACAATGGATACTGTATCTGTATTGCGTATGTTGTTGGAGTTGTCCTGTTGAAATTGGTAAGTAAGTTGCATGCAGCAAACAATTCCTCTTATTGGCGGCACTCCTCCATTCCAGCTGACGCTTCGTCCATCAATGTGGTGGTGACCACTGACAGAAGAGACACCCTGTCCACTGCCTGCCTGGCGGATGTTGACTGAAACCCGGCCTGTAATTATTGAACGGAAAACAGGAAGTGCTATTACAATACCACTGATAAATAAATAAAAGGTATGTACGCTGTGTGGTTCAAAAAGTGACACTTTGATTTCCCTAATAGACAGTACAATATTTTTGAAATTGCGTGCTCTGTCTGAGTCACCTTTTTAAGGATCAATAAGTATGGCCAAAATATTATAGCGGATCTTTCCCCTCAAGGTGGGTGTACTACTGTGTTTTAGAACAAAATTGGACCTTCCCAGCAATGCTCCCACCAAGACCCTTACTAAAGCCAGTCGCAAAAATGTAGAAGAACCCAATCATATCTCCAAAAACGATGCCTAGCAGAAAAATGGTTACAAAACGTACTTTGAAAGTAACAGTAGGCCCAAATACAGACCGTGGATTGTATTCAAACCACTTGCCTGCAAGCAAAAGTATCCATAGCCAGCATCGCTCCAACAGTGCTCTACAACAACAGAACCGCGTTGCAATAGAACCCCCCTAAACACATGCAATCCTGCTGCTAGGGCTAACCCTAACGAACCCTAACTTACAAAAAGTGCCAAAACTGGTGTTTCCTTATGGATTTTGTCCAACAAACTTCTAGGCGGTATTAGACCTTCCCAGGAATGCCCCAGGCAAGACCCGCCAACCCACCCGCAAAAAAACACCCGACACAACACCACCAAACAGCGAAAAAGCTAAATCTCATACTTACAATGTCTCTCGGCCTTCGGTCCAAACGCGGCGCTGTGCAGCTAGGTCGTCATCATCATCAATCATCATAACTCCTGTTTTCCACCACGGATTTCCTGAAAAGCAAATGCAATCAAGATTAGACTGTCGCAGCAGTGCTTCGACAGAGACCCCGGCCGCAACCCACCCACGAACAGCAGGAAGCCCCCCAAAACGCTACATTGAGCAAGATGTCTGAAGAAATGGCAAAAAAAAGGCTTTTCCTTAAGGATTTTGTCCAAAACACTTCTATCCGGCATTAGACCTTCCCAGGAATGCCCCAGCCAAGACCCGCCAACCCACCCGCAAAAAAACACGTGACAACACCCCCAAACAGCGAAAAAGCTAAATCTCATACTTACAATATCTCTCGGCCTTCGGTCCAAAGTAACGCGCTGTGCAGCTAGGTCATCATCAATCATCATAACTCCTGTTTTCCACCACGGATTTCCTGAAAAGCAAATGCAATCAAGATTAGACTGTCGCAGCAGTGCTTCGACAGAGACCCCGGCCGCAACCCACCCACGAACAGCAGGAAGCCCCCCAAAACGCTACATTGAGCAAGATGTCTGAAGAAATGGCAAAAAAAAGGCTGTTCCTTATGGATTTTGTCCAAAACACTTGTATCCGGTATTAGACCTTCCCAGGAATGCCCCAGGCAAGACCCGCCAACCCACCCGCAAAAAAACACCCGACACAACACCCCCAAACAGCGAAAAAGCTAAATCTCATACTTACAATGTCTCTCGGCCTTCGGTCCAAACGCGGCGCTGTGCAGCTAGGTCGTCATCATCATCAATCATCATAACTCCTGTTTTCCACCACGGATTTCCTGAAAAGCAAATGCAATCAAGATTAGACTGTCGCAGCAGTGCTTCGACAGAGACCCCGGCCGCAACCCACCCACGAACAGCAGGAAGCCCCCCAAAACGCTACATTGAGCAAGATGTCTGAAGAAATGGCAAAAAAAAGGCTGTTCCTTATGGATTTTGTCCAAAACACTTCTATCCGGTATTAGACCTTCCCAGGAATGCCCCAGGCAAGACCCGCCGGCGCCAACCCACCCGCAAAAAAACACCCGACAACACCCCCAAACAGCGAAAAAGCTAAATCTCATACTTACAATATCTCTCGGCCTTCGTTCCAAATGCGGCGCTGTTCAGCTAGGTCATCATCATCAATCATCATAACTCCTGTTTTCCACCACGGATTTCCTGAAAAGCAAATGCAATCAAGATTAGACTGTCGCAGCAGTGCTTCGACAGACACCAAAAATTACACACAAACCCCCGGAACCCCGCCAAAGAGCACCTCAAAGGCAAGCAAGTCAGCAAAAACGGCAAGAAATTTCCACCTCATATTTGGTCCAAAACACTTTTGTCCATTATTAGAGCTTCACAGCAATGGGCCCAAAACCGTCAACTCACCCGCAAAGAAGTACAACACCCCCACAAGTGCTGAGTCTTTCTTCATTGTGCGTAATCCAGCACTCTGCTTGGAGGGAAATCGCAGTCTGGAGGAGGAGGATAGAGGAGCATGTTCTTCAGAACTTGTGAACCTGAGGAATGTACACTGCGGCACCTTCAAATCAATAAGCAAACAAGTGAAGACAGTTCTGATGATGGTCTTGTTTTTGGGATTAGGTGATTAAAGTTTGAATTAAATTAACTGTGCAAAACAAAGAAAGAGAGACACAAAGCACACAGGAATAAAAGTGAATAAGGACGAAAAAGAAAGTTCTTGATTGATTGTCTCATTTTCAGGGCTCGGTGTCAGGGAATAAGAACAAGATTTCGTCATCATACTCTGCGAATTCAGGCTGGATGAGGTCAGTGGCACCGAACAGAGAAAAAATCCCCTCATCTACGTTGCTGTCCTCCTCGTCTTCATGCGGCGTGCTTTCTCGTACTTTGTAATCTGGTGGTATGAGGTGCTGATTCATCTTGATCATTGTCAGCCGCTCCACATTTTTGGGCGAGAGGCGGCTCCGTTTGGGAGATACAATGCCACCAGCAGCACTGAAAACACGTTCAGAAGACACACTTGCGAGTGGGCAAGACAAATAGTTTATAGCCAGGTTGAAGAGCTGTGGCCACAATTGTTTTTTGCCATGCCAATACTGCAATGGCTCATCATTAAGGAAGACCTCTGTTGAGTCATTCAGATAGTCCTGCACCATCGACTCAAGGTCATCAACTGTTCCTCCACTTTGCTTACTTTTTGCTGTGCCTGTGACATTTTTTCGAGAACCATACCCCATCAAACTTAGCCAATCCTCCTCCCCAGCCACTGTTAGTGTTGTCATTGTGTGTGGTGCAGATGATCCAGTTGCCGGTGTCTTTAACGGCTGAGAGGTCACTTGTGCCCCAGCCACAGGTGCAGAAGTGGATTCTTGTGACTGCGGATGGCCTGCTGATGCTGATGCTGATGTACTGGCTTCTCCTTCAATAACCTGCCGTTCTTTTTCAAACCTCTTGGCTGACCAGGCTAACCAATGTTTGTACTTTTGAACATCTGCATCAGCGAAAGGAAAGAATGCGTTGTCTGCCAGCGCCTTTTTGTAGCGTGGATCCAGAATAGTAGCACAAATGTAATGCTGATCTGAGTTGATGTTTTGAAGACGTTCATCACCACGTAGGCGATGTAATAATTTCTCAGACAAAATGAAATGTTTTTTTTTTTTTTCATCTTTTGCAAACTCAGAAGAAACCGCCATCAGTTGGTGCTCCAGTATGCACAACAATGGGATAGCTTTTCCCAAATTACAGTCCTCCTGGCTGACTGCACGCGTGAAGAACTCAAAAGGACGAAGCATGTCTGTCAGGCTTTTAACTATGTCCCATTGCGCCTTACTCATCCGCAGGTCCTCCTTCTGAGATGTAGCCTCTGTCAAGAAATAGTGATCGAGTACCGTATACTGCTCATGCAGACGCTCAAGCATGTAGAAGGTTGAGTTCCAACGTGTTGCCACCTCCTGGATGAGTGCTTTCACTGGCATTCCACGTTGAAGTAGCAGTCTCCGCAGATGCTTCCGGGCCTTAAAAGAATGGCTGAAATGGTTGCACATTTTGCGGCAGGTGGCCATTACCTCGAACGCTGGACTCTCTTTATCACTCAAGAATTTTTGAACTACCAGGTTGATACAGTGCGCCAAACACGGCACTCTAACATGGTCACCAAGGAACATGGCCTTAACTACATTGGCGCCATTATCCGTGGAAACATAACCAATCTTGCGTTTTAGGGGGGATAGCATTGTCAAGACCTTTTTGTCAAACTCTTCCAAAAGGTTTTCTGCTGTGTGACTTTTCTCCAAGCCAAACATGGCTAGTGTTGCATGTTTCCGAGCAGCTTTGAAAACTTGGTCCGGGTCAACACCTGCGTTTAGCTTTGCTATAACACCTGAAAAAGAGACCCAGTGTGCAGTGATGCACATGTAATCATCGCCTGGGCCACTGGTCCACATGTCTGTTGTCAGATGTATTGTGTGAACAGCACTCTTCTGCAAAGCTGCCCCAATCGCCTGCAGCACATCTTCATGTAGTGCTGGAACCGCAACTCTGGCAAAATAGAACCGGCTCGGAACCTTCCATTTAGGGCAGAGCGTTGCAACTAATTCAAGAAAACCTACCGCTTCTACAAAAGAAAAAGGTAGAAGGTCCACAGCTAGCATTTTAGCCAGCTTAGTGTTATACAGACGCGTCAGTGGGTGGTTGCGTTCATATGGCACGTCTGAAGTAAGCATTGTTCTAATGTTGGCCTGGACCAAGCATTTACGGGCTGATAATGACTTCGTTGACCCAATTTTGCTCGCTGGTGAACTTTTGTGCGTTGGTGTCTCACTCGCTCCAACACTCTTAGTGTGCCTCACATTGGGTGTGCTGCTGACAGGGGTACTGGGTGTAAGGGAAGTGTTTGACACGTCTTCTTCCTGCTCGTCAACATCAGATGAAACATCAACGTTTCCTTGATTTTGGCCTTTCTTGATCGCAGCTAGGTGCGCAAACCATTGGACAGCGTGCTTTCTCTCAAGATGACCACTCTGGCCGCCGGTACCATAGTTGGTACCTGACTTACCACGACTAACTGCAAGCTTACAAAGGGTACAAATGGCAAACTTTGGATTTTTGGGACAAACAGTAAAGAAGTCCCAAACTGGGGACTTGAAGTGTCTGTGGGACCTGGAGGAGGCGGCGATACTGGTGGTGGTGGTCATGAAGCTAATGCCAGATGAAGTGGAGGATCTGGATTGCCCAACTTTTGTACGTTTTCCACTTTCACCGCCACTAATTAAGGTCGAGGTTGACGCAGGTCTCCTCTTGCCAGAAAGAAATATGGAAGCGGGACGAGTTGGTGTACTACTTAACTCCAATGATTGTGGTGTTTCCACTGCCTCCTCATCGACAACATCATCATCATCATCATCACGCGCAGCAGCTCTTCGGGCTAGGGTCAAAATGTCTGTTTGCTGCATGCCCGCTGGGGCTGCAGTGACCTTTATGATGACTGGGTCGTCGTTGGCAGAGTCTTCATCAGCAGCAGTATCCGCCACTTCTTGTTGAGCCTCATCACACTCCATAAGTCTGAGACTTTGGACGAGCTTCCTTTTACGCTTAAGTACCTTTGTTGGATCATGGTGTGCCTCACTCTCAGACGGCTGTGGTGCTGGTTCCCAAGTTTGATCCGTATCATCAGAAGGAGGTGTGCTTGAAGAGGATGTAGACACCACCCTTGATCTCTTCCTTGCTAGGGTTGTGGAAGACAATGAAGGATCAGCAGGAGGAGTGGCTTCCTCAAATGATACCTCGCCTTGATTGTCGATTTCCTGATGTGCCCCTACTTCGGGAGGAACAACTATTGTGGGCACTTGTGACCCTCCATGCACCTCTGCTTGCGCATCTCCTTGCGCTGCCTCTCCTTCCACATGTACTTGGGCTTGTACTTGCACATGTGATTGTTGTTGCGGCTGTGGTTGTTCAACACTCGTCAGATGAGCTACAACAACCTGTGTTGATTGAGGGACATTGCTGCTGCTTTCTTGCGATGAGCCAACATCACTGGTCGATGGTGATTGAAGAACTATACTGGCTGCCTCTGCAGCACTCAAGGGCTTGGACTTAAGTTGGCGTGGTGGTGGTGGTGGCACTGAGCCCAATGGAGCGGGGGGGGGGTGCTGCCAGCTTGGTCCCCAGCAGATCCCGCTGCTGCTGCTGCAGGCATACTTTTTTTTTTACTCCCAAAAAAAGGGGCGGGCGGCACACCAGTCTCCTTGGTAACTTGCTTCTTCTGCTCCTTACTGGCACCTTTCTTGCTAGAGGAGCTACGGGTTACTTTTTTTGGGGCCATCCTCTTCAGAGCAGGTCAGCAGGCAGCAGTTGCACGAGTTGCAGAGGGTTCTGTGTCCAGACGTGACGTCGCGTGACGTTATGCTGCACACACCGCTGCAGGACTTCTTCCTGGCACTGGTGGTTCTCTTGAGTCTTCTTGTGCACCTAAAAGCAATGGAAGACAGAGGAACATCAGTTTAGTTATACACCCCAAAAATTCGACAAAACACAGAAAAATGAGCACAATCCCATGCCATCCTTGATGTTTACATTGAAGACACCCCACAGAAAGACTACGGACATGCAAGTATGCAACACTCACTACCCCTGGGCATAATGGATGAAAAGTAGGCAAAATAAGTGCAGGCCTCAGACACTGCCTCTCCTCAAAATGGCCCCTTACACCCCAGGCACATGTTGCCTGTACCAGCCAGCACTCAAGATGGCCACCACCACCACCCACATGGCCAGTCCACATCAACAGTACACCCCCAAAAAACAGAAAAACAGCCAGAAATCACCACAATCCAACGCCATCCATGATGTTTACATTAAAGAGAGTGAGACCACCCCACAGGCACACTCAGTCCATGCACCACCCACCACCCCTGGGCAAAAGGCCACACCAGCAGCCCCCCAAAAACGACAAAAAACAATAAAATAAGCCCAATCCCAGCCCATCCATGGCCTCAATTATGTTTAAATTCAAGAAGACACCCCACAGAAAGACTAGGCCCATGCAACACTCACCACCCCTGGGCAAAGGGCCCCACCAGCAGGCCCAAAAAAACGACAAAAAACAATAAAATCAGCACAATCCCAGCCCATCCATGGCCTCAATGGTGTTTAAATTCAAGAAGACACCCCTCAGAAACACTAGGCCCATGCAACACTCACTACCCCTGGGCATAATGGATGAAAAGTAGGCAAAATAAGTGCAGGCCTCAGACACTGCCTCTCCTCAAAATGGCCCCTTACACCCCAGGCACATGTTGCCTGTACCAGCCAGCACTCAAGATGGCCACCACCACCACCCACATGGCCAGTCCACATCAACAGTACACCCCCAAAAAACAGAAAAACAGCCAGAAATCACCACAATCCAATGCCATCCATGATGTTTACATTAAAGAGAGTGAGACCACACCACAGGCACACTCAGTCCATGCACCACCACCCCTGGGCAAAAGGCCACACCAGCAGCCCCCCAAAAACGACAAAAAACAATAAAATAAGCACAATCCCAGCCCATCCATGGCCTCTATTATGTTTAAATTCAAGAAGACACCCCACAGAAAGACTAGGCCCATGCAACACTCACCACCCCTGGGCAAAGGGCCCCACCAGCAGCCCCCCAAAAACGACAAAAAACAATAAAATAAGCACAATCCCAGCCCATCCATGGCCTCAATTATGTTTAAATTCAAGAAGACACCCCACAGAAAGACTAGGCCCATGCAACACTCACCACCCCTGGGCAAAGGGCCCCACCAGCAGGCCCAAAAAAACGACAAAAAACAATAAAATCAGCACAATCCCAGCCCATCCATGGCCTCAATGGTGTTTAAATTCAAGAAGACACCCCTCAGAAACACTAGGCCCATGCAACACTCACTACCCCTGGGCATAATGGATGAAAAGTAGGCAAAATAAGTGCAGGCCTCAGACACTGCCTCTCCTCAAAATGGCCCCTTACACCCCAGGCACATGTTGCCTGTACCAGCCAGCACTCAAGATGGCCACCACCACCACCCACATGGCCAGTCCACATCAACAGTACACCCCCAAAAAACAGAAAAACAGCCAGAAATCACCACAATCCAACGCCATCCATGATGTTTACATTAAAGAGAGTGAGACCACACCACAGGCACACTCAGTCCATGCACCACCCACCACCCCTGGGCAAAAGGCCACACCAGAAGCCCCCCAAAAACGACAAAAAACAATAAAATAAGCCCAATCCCAGCCCATCCATGGCCTCAATTATGTTTAAATTCAAGAAGACACCCCACAGAAAGACTAGGCCCATGCAACACTCACCACCCCTGGGCAAAGGGCCCCACCAGCAGGCCCAAAAAAACGACAAAAAACAATAAAATCAGCACAATCCCAGCCCATCCATGGCCTCAATGGTGTTTAAATTCAAGAAGACACCCCTCAGAAACACTAGGCCCATGCAACACTCACTACCCCTGGGCATAATGGATGAAAAGTAGGCAAAATAAGTGCAGGCCTCAGACACTGCCTCTCCTCAAAATGGCCCCTTACACCCCAGGCACATGTTGCCTGTACCAGCCAGCACTCAAGATGGCCACCACCACCACCCACATGGCCAGTCCACATCAACAGTACACCCCCAAAAAACAGAAAAACAGCCAGAAATCACCACAATCCAATGCCATCCATGATGTTTACATTAAAGAGAGTGAGACCACACCACAGGTACACTCAGTCCATGCACCACCACCCCTGGGCAAAAGGCCACACCAGCAGCCCCCCAAAAACGACAAAAAACAATAAAATAAGCACAATCCCAGCCCATCCATGGCCTCTATTATGTTTAAATTCAAGAAGACACCCCACAGAAAGACTAGGCCCATGCAACACTCACCACCCCTGGGCAAAGGGCCCCACCAGCAGGCCCAAAAAAACGACAAAAAACAATAAAATCAGCACAATCCCAGCCCATCCATGGCCTCAATGGTGTTTAAATTCAAGAAGACACCCCTCAAAAACACACTAGGCCCATGCAACACTCACTACCCCTGGGCATAATGGATGAAAAGTAGGCAAAATAAGTGCAGGCCTCAGACACTGCCTCTCCTCAAAATGGCCCCTTACACCCCAAGCACATGTTGCCTGTAGCAGCCAGCACTCAAGATGGCCACCACCACCACCCACATGGCCAGTCCACATCAACAGTACACCCCCAAAAAACAGAAAAACAGCCAGAAATCACCACAATCCAATGCCATCCATGATGTTTACATTAAAGAGAGTGAGACCACACCACAGGCACACTCAGTCCATGCACCACCCACCACCCCTGGGCAAAAGGCCACACCAGCAGCCCCCCAAAAACGACAAAAAACAATAAAATAAGCACAATCCCAGCCCATCCATGGCCTCAATTATGTTTAAATTTAAGAAGACACCCCACAGAAAGACTAGGCCCATGCAACACTCACCACCCCTGGGCAAAGGGCCCCACCAGCAGTCCCAAAAAAAAGACAAAAATCAGCACAATCCCAGCCCATCCATGGCCTAAATGGTGTTTAAATTCAACAAAACAGTTGTATCATGCACCCCTAACCAACCCTGGTCCTACTGGATACTGTGGCTACCCACAATATAATTTATTTAATGTTCTGAAAAAGTTCCAAAATTTTACTTGCAGCAACTGTAATGCCCCAAACAAACTTACTTGTGAAAGTTGATTTCTAATCCAAAAGTGATCCAAAGACAGTCAAAAAGGCCTCAAATCCAAATATCCAGCAGTACCCACAAAAAGTAATCCTTCCAGCTCCAGATCCAAATGAAAGTGACCAGGAGATGGACAAAGCACTGGGAGGAGCCTGCTGGACAGGAACAGGAAGTTGGAGACTGTGGGGCACTTCCTTCCTCCCCCCCCCCAAAATGGAATCCTTGCAAAAAAAAAAGGCCATGCAAATGTCAACCTGAGGAGTGATTCTGATAAAAATCATAATTTTCTGAAGGGGTATCCTGTTTGCTGGTGATTTTCTTGTGCGAAATTGCAAAATCTCTATTTCGCAAGTGCGAGATTGTTCCTTTCCGCCGCAACTACGTGTTCGCAATTGCGAACTCTCGCGAGGTGTGCTGTGCAAGGTGGCAAGCCGCGAGTACGTATTCGCGGGCGACAAACTCCCGCGGGAACACGCAGCAAGATCTAAAATGGCGCGTCACTCGCAAAGAAAAACAACTCGGCAAACGCTAAAATGACGGAAAGTGAACGCCGTGCACCACTCCGCGCGCCGCAACCAAGCAAAAAATCCGCCGCAAGCGGATTCACGGATTTTCGACAAATTCGCGAGCGTTCGCGGATTGCGGATTTGCCGAAAATCCGAAAAATCCGCGAGCGGAGCGGATTTTACGCCCATGCTTATTTATAACCCCTAGCCTGGATGCCTCGGACCCAATCACTCATGTTACTGCAGTGGGTCCTCCCCTCTCCCCGGTTCTCTTTGTGCCTAATCTTTGGTTTTTAAGATACGTGTTCAACCTTTGATTAGGTTTTTAGTAAGCCGCTGATTTTCAGCGCCTAACCCCTACTGAACGATTAAGACGGTCGCCTACGCTATTGTAAAAGCCACTAGGCACGTCCTAGGTGGGAGTGTCCTCTTTCCGCTACATCCTTAAAAGAAACAGCGCGTGCGCGAAAAATTTGTGCTACGCTGGATGCCGCCTGTGGAAACCCGCCTGCGTGAAAAATCAGTGCTCCATTGAACGCCGCCCTTGAACGCGACTGCCTCATCCGACAGTAAGTTTGCCCATAAGCCTCATGCCTTGTAGCGGTCCTCCGCGTTTAATACCAGACGTCTAATGGAGGTTTTCTTTGTCACCCCCTTCCCTTGTTGTCCTCACCGCGAAGGGGTAGAAATCAATTGAAGACAGACCTCACTTGCCGCGATACCTGTAATCTCTGGGAGTTAGACACGCAAGACGTGACAGCCCTTCTCCATACGGTACGAATAATTGCTATTAGTTGAGACCGTTTTTGCTCGCTCCTAGACCGAAGTAACGAATGAGTTTCTCTTTATTTTTACATCCCCAGCCATAACCTCTGTGAGATGTTCTAATTTAAAGACAAGAGATGGCGGATGCCACGTAACTAGTTTAACCGGTAAGATTCATTCTTCTATGCTGTTAATTTGGGTCAACGCGAGCGTGTTCTAAGTATAACCTTAGACATCTGGGTTCATTCGACCTGAAGCCTTGTAGTTTAGACTTCTCGTCGTCTTCAAAAAGATTACCATTTAAACTCCAGGTAGCATCTAGCCTTAAACCTCTGTGGTATGTTGGAATGCGTACACTTCACCCCCGTGTTTAGTCGAGGTGGTCAATAGCTAGCAGGCTTAGAATCGAGTAAGGCACCTTTAGCGGATGGGACTTAATATAAATGTATTCCTGTTTCCAGGCATTACTCATAGCGGCAACTCCAGAGCGCATTGAAACAGCCCCTTCAACCCAGCAGCTGGGATGCACGCTAAAAGAATCTTTAAAGGTTGGTAATAACCTCTGTTCATTCTTGATTTCGCAATCTCTAGAACTTGATAATTAGAGGTTCGCGTATAACTTGATTATCGTTTTTGCACTAATTAGGATAGGACACCCAAGGTTCCACTCATTCCTTCACTGTAAAGCGACCGCTTCCATCTTGAACCCGGTAAGCTGGGTCGATGACTGGTGTTGCATTGCTTAGTAGTGTGTTCTGGTGTGCTCTTGTTGTGTATCATTCAAATAACCATAACTAGTTGACCTACTTAATCTTTCCTTGTTCTTCTAATTTTTGCAGATTCTATTCTTTGGCCCTGATGAGAATCCCCATGTTAATCCAAGAGGGATTCGAAACGCGTAGGCCCAGCCACCTATAGTCTACTCGGATATCCAGGTGTATCAAATAATTCAGCCTGGGATCCATTTTCGTGTACATTACCGGACAATAGAAGTGTTAATGAACTATAAAGAAATTCTTTCGACACATAGGAATGTACATTTTTTATTGATCTTTTATTTCCATTGAAAATTCCTGTAGACTTTGGCTTTCTTGCTCTTTAAAAATATTTTTTTCTCCCCTTTCCTTGCTACTTTTTTGCATTTAATTTAATTTTTCCTCTCTTTGGTTTAAATGTATGAATTGCTTTTGGTCGTCTGTGATATGTGTGGTTCTCTGAATGATTGTTTGAATGTATGTGTAGTAACTTTATTGTTCATTTGTATTTAATAATGAGTGCTATTGTACTATGTATTGATTTTGAAAAATGCACAAAAGTGACTTTATAATAAAAAGCTATTGAATAGCCAACTTCCCTTGCTTGAATCTGATTTCATGTTAAGGAAGTACATTGAAAGATAGTGAGTAACCTGTTCTTCAGTATTGGCATCTCTGTTGTGTTTATTGAATTGTAGGCTCAGCCTTACTGAATAGAGCCAACCCCCAGTTGTTTGTTATTGTACCTCATTATCGACATCAAAGGCAAAAGAAGAAAAGCCTGAACCAGCACCTGTAGTCTAATCAGCTGATAAGGGACCAGTGCAGTTTGAACATGAACATGAGGAGGACCAGACAAACTACACACCACCGGACAGAGCCAAATGTGTGGTACCATTGGAACATCAACTGACCCTGGCTGCTACAGAACACGCCCTCTTTTTCCAACTTCTCTTAAGTCAATCCTGATGTCCCCTCTGGTATTATGGAAAACAGATGCAGAATTGTTGTCACTGAGAGATCAGGGAAGAGGACATGCATTAAAATGTGAGAAGTTCTGGAAGTTGCAGTGAGTAGGATGTCCATCAAGGCAGAAGAAGAGCTGATAAATCTACAATTGAGACCAATATAACTTTGAGCTTCACTGGGGTGAGCAGTAGAAATGCAGGACGTGCATTTCTAAAGGTCAACGAGTTTGGAAGGTGCAAAAGTTGTGTATCACAAAGCTGAGCAAAAAACACTTTGAAAGGTGGAGAAAACATATAAAGCAAATGCTACTGATAGATGAAAATTTCACTCTTTCAGACCACTTTTACATGCTCAGAAAATCATCAGGATTAAACATGAAATCGCGTGCCAGGTCAAAAGCATTATGTTCACATGGAAAGACTGAATGGTCTGGTGGTAGAACAGAAGATTGAAGTCCGGCTTCCAGGTTACAACATGTGATCAAGCAACACTGTGGATAGAACTTGAGGCCGGTAGATAACTACCCACAGGATGGAGAGCTGTGAGCTTCAGGCTTGTATATTCCTTTAGACTTTAATTGCAATTAATTCGGGACTCCCCGGTGATAGGTGTTGGGTTCTGTTTGTGGCTAGGATTCTTTTATTTATTCTTCATGAACTTTTCAATCAATTTTAATTTTAGATTGCTCTTCACCCGGTTTTAATTGACTCAGCTGGATGGGAAATACGCTTTTTATGATCCTTGTCATTGCAATACTCAGCAAAAGCATAGTGCCACATTCTAACATTGCTCTTTTGACTTGAGTGTTTTTTGTAGGCTTCCTGATTATGTTACATTCCGTGCAAGATTAAGAGACAGATCATAGGCATGAAGTGTAGTCATGGTTGTCACAGGGCAGAGCACAGGTACCCGGGAGGCCGTGAGGGCAACGGCCGAGCTGCTGACACCACAGGCGCTTCCCTGCCGCTTTCCTGCCATGAGGGCAACGGCCGACACCTTGGACTACATCCCCCAGCTGCCCCAGGGGACCGGCGCACCTCTGACGCTCCTGCTGCGCCTGGAGGTGCCATAAGAACGCGGAGCTCCGAGCGTCCCACGAGTGACACAGGGCAGAGCATAGGTACCCGGGAGGCCGTGAGGGCAACGGCCGTGCTGCTGACACCACCGGCGCTTCCCTGCCTCTTTCCTGCCGTGAGGGCAACGGGCGACACCTTGGACTACATCCCCCAGCTGCCCCAGGGGACCGGCGCACCTCTGACGCACCTGCTGCGCCTGGAGGCGCCATAAGAACGCAGAGCTCCGAGCGTCCCACGAGTGACACAGGGCAGAGCACAGGTACCCGGGAGGCCGTGAGGGCAACGGCCATGCTGCTGACACCACCAGCGCTTCTCTGCCGCTTTCCTGCCGTGAGGGCAATGGCCGACACCTTGGACTACATCCCCCAGCTGCCCCAGGGGACCGGTGCACCTCTGACGCTCCTTCTGCGCCTGGAGGCGCCATAAGAACGTGGAGCTCAGAGCGTCCCATGAGTGACACAGGGCAGAGCACAGGTACCCGGGAGGCCGTGAGGGCAACGGGCCGCGCTGCTGACACCACCGGCGCTTCCCTGCCGCTTTCCAGCCGTGAGGGCAATGGCCAACACCTTGGACTACATCCCCCAGCTGCCCCAGGGGACCGGCACACCTCTGACGCTCCTGCTGCGCCTGAGGCACCATAAGAACATGGAACTCCTCCCGCCCCGCGGGACACATGTGGGCGACGCCGGGCTAAGCCCGGGCAAAGGGCGGGTCGTCTGTGGCCGAAGGAGGACGGGCCGGGCCATCCCTCTTGATTTCCATCCTAAGGTACTGTGCCCTCATCTTTGCATAAACTCGTGCCCAATTGTATAACCTATGGGGAAGAGGAAAATCGCGGAGGATGCGAACGAAGGTTCGAACACTATTCCCAGGGGTGGTAAAAAACCTAGAAAAATGAAACCGATTCCCCCAATCCCCCCAAAGAAACCCACATCTCACGCAGGGGGAAATTGTGTGATGGACCGCATCGACGATCTGATTGAGGAATGTGAGGAACTTTTGACTGCGAAACCCCCACCAAGTGGGAAGAGCAATGGGGGTGGAGGCAACAATGAAGTAAATGAAGGGAAAGGGGCTAGGAGGAGTGTATCAGTAATTCCTGAAATGTTTTTGAGTAAATCTAATGCGGGTGGTAGTGCCAATTCTGCAGCTATTGAAGGGGGGAACACATGTAAAACCTCGGGTATAGAGAAAGTTCAGAACCCCTCTCCCTTGATTTCCCTTTCGCCTAAGCCACCAGTCTTGCTGTGTAAAAACAAATTCGCAGTTTTGGCGCATAATTGATAATTGTGATTCTAATCCTGCTCCAGAAGCTCCCCTGGAAGATACCTCTCAAAGTGAGGGCAAACCTCAGCTGCAAGCTATTCCTGGTATCCTCGCACAAATAGAGGCAGCCACTAATCCCCTATCCCTAGTAGTGAAACAGTTGTGTAAATTGATTGAGGTCATGCAAGTTAAACTAGATCATCTTGCTGATGCAGTAAACCGAGGCAGGGCTGGTCCGGCTTTGGTTTCCTGCTCGTCTTGTGTAGCTACTATGAAAGGTAATGGAGGGAGTTCCTCAGGGGTCGATCTTGAGTCCCACTCTTTTTAATATTTACCTGGCCCCTTTGGCGGCACTAGCGGAGTCTTACGGCGCCCAGATTGTGTCGTACACCGACGACACACAGCTCCTCTTTACATGCGAAAACATCACCGTTTTTAATGGAGAGAGTATCAAGAGCTGTTTAGGGGCCATTTTTTCTTGGTTCCAACTGAATCACCTTAAATGTAATTCGGATAAATCGGAGATACTCTTTTTTGGATGCCCTCCCGACTCTTGCTGGAACTCCTGGTGGCCGGCGGCTATGTTTCCTCCCTCCGCTGCCACCCCTGTGGCCAAGAATCTGGGAGTGAAAGTGGACAATGGCCTCACTTTTAAACCACACATTCTGGGTTTAGTGGGACAGTGTTTTGGCCTTTTAAAAATGCTGAGGAAATTTCTCCCACTTTTGCCCCTGGCTCACAGGAGGACCACGGTTCAGGCCCTGATAGGCTCTCGGTTGGATTATGCCAACGTGCTATATTTGGGCCTTCCTGAATATCTTTTATCTCGCCTTCAAACGGTGCAAAATTCTGCCTCTCGAGCAATTTTCGGCCTCAGCCGGAGAGTCCACGCTGCAGCTCTTCTTAAGTCCCTTCATTGGCTGCCTGTGCGCAAACGTATTACTTTTAAAACCTTAACTACGGCATTCAAGGCCCTTCACGGGACGGGTGCTCGTTATCTCAGGAAGAGATTAGGCTTTTACCTTCCCTCCAGATCACTACGCTCCACAACGCTTGCTCTGGCTACGATTCCGGCAATCATGCGCACTCGCATCGGCGGTCGCTCTTTCAAGCGTTTGGCTCCCCAACTTTGGAATGCACTGCCTTTGTCTCTGCGAAAGACTGACAACCTTCTTGCTTTCAGGAATGACCTTAAAACATGGTTGTTTGGACAATAATTCCATCTAATATGTCTGATTTGTGTGTGCAAGGTCTGTTACACCGGGACACTCTACCTGAGTAGCTGAGCGCTCTACAAAACTCCACTTAACATAACATAACGTAAGTAGAATCCAGACAACTGAAGTTGTAAAACGTAGTACCCAACCCCCTAGCAAGCAAAGCACCGCTGCTCTAACAGGTACCTCATATAGTGAGGTGACTAGAATAGAGAAGGGTGTACCACAAACACATCACAAAACTGTCAACGGTCCCAGGCAAATATCTTCAATTGTGGGGGGAAGACACCAAGGGAAGAAGGGTGGTGGCTCTATACCCAATGGTAGTTTTACTACGCAACAGAGTCCCGTTAGCTGTCAGAAGAATGGAAAAGACACGTTGAGCCGGGGTACCCCCCATCCTAATCCTAGTCTTAATTTAAGCATCATACCAGCGGTCTATTTGGTTAATGTCCCCAAACTGAGCCCTGGAAAGGCCCTGGAAACCAATGAATCTCTAACAAATAAAGCAATTCATTGGATAAGACATGTTAGGGGCTGCAGATCTGTAATCAGGGATGATATCCTTAGTACCAAGCGGCTCTCATCCCCAGGGGACTTAGTCAATTGTATCGAGCTAATGCTTAAGAACACCAAGTTGGCAGACAATCTAATCCACTTGGAGTTTAGGATTTCTTCCCCCGACTATTCCAGAATATAAATGAGATCATCCCCCCCACAGAAATGGCCAATGTACTGTGAGAATTGACCAAGAGGGAACATAGAAGGAAGTTCTGGCTTGGACTGCAATGATTGACTATTGAATGAAGCAGCCCAAGCAGGCGGTCCTGATGGCCTGGCTAGAGAAAAATTACCCAGTCTGAAGTATCGATCCACGGTCCCACCCCAATACCAATATCTTTGAATACTTCTGCGGATCTGACTAACTCTATGTCGGATACGAATACTAGCCTGAATCTAAATGCTAGCCTTTCATCTGAGCCTGGTAAGTCCTGTTCCATTTTATCGTGGAATGTGGCCGGTCTGAAATCTAAAGTAGAATCCCCAGAATGGGCCTCATTCATTAACAACACGAAATATGTCTATTCCAAGAAACCTGGTTGTTAGAAGCATTGCATTTCCCAGGGTATCTGAATTATAGCTTCCATGCAGAAAAGGGAGGTAGAGGACGCCCATCGGGTGACCTATCAATTTGGGTTAGCCAGGATCTTGATGTTATTATTAAGCCCCTTCCCTCTAATCATAGGGACGTCCAGATTCTCACTCTCAAGTTTAGAAATGAAAAACCAGTTCATATTTATAACTTGTATGCACGGAGCACGGGGGGTAAGAACTCGGATGTCCTAGCCCGCCTGGATGAATGTATTGATTGTTATTCTCAGCATTCACACATTATCCTAGGTGGAGATTTTAACACGACTTTTGAGCCCTTGTTAGGTGGCGACTGGAACATCATGGATGAGGAAGATAGAGAGTGGGGTGTTCCGAAGCTCGAATTAGACCCAGTTAAAAGGTGGACCGAACTCTCAATTCAGTTAAATTCATTTTGTTTGAATAAAGAGTTGAGAGCAACCACTGGCAGGACCCTGCATGACAAACTAGGGGCCATTACTTTTAGGAGTGGCCCTCGCGAATGCAGAATCGACTATATCCTGATTAGTCTGGGATTATGGAAACATCTAGTTGATATGTCGATAGTTGAAAGGGTTGAGAGCGATCACAACCCACTATGTATGTCCCTGACCTATTGGGAGGTATCCACCAATGTCAGGGGCGAGGGACAAGACACACCAACTGACATAGTTATTTCAAACGACATGCGCCATCTTCGATGGGCCAAAGTCGCAGAGTGCCATGAGCACATAGACTTTATATCAAGCAAGCTTTCACAAGCTACACGTGATCTGGGAAAGCAAGCCAGTGAAGGGGCCTCGGTCCTAGCTTTAGAGAGGAGTACAAAGTTCCATGAATCCTTTTTTGTCGATTTAAGAAGCCTTTTTGTAAGGCCATGCAAGCTGAGTGACAATCGTGACTGCCACCCTCCACGTTGGTATACCAGGCAGTGTCGGCAGGCTCGATTGGACCTAGGTAGAGCAATAAAAAGGGAATCAAGTAGGAATGTCCGGCTTGCCAGGGTGGCATATAAGAATGTCGTTTCTAAATCCAAGCGTGCATGGGACGAGCAAAGGTGGCAAGATTTAAAAGAAGCAAGTGCCCAAAAAGACCCAAGGAGATTTTGGAGTGTCCTCAAATGGGGAAGTGAGGGTAATCCTGACAAACCACAAAATTGATTGGCACAAGATGAATGGGTGGGGAACCAAGTACAATCATGGAGGTTCCGCATCTATCTTTCACGGAAGATGCATTCAACCTAGGTGATGTGCTACTGCCCTAAACCTAGTTGTCCCTGGAAGAGCACCAGGCATAGATGGAGTCCCGGCTGACATATTTTTGCACGACAAAGACTCCTGGGGCAGGTACATACTGCTGTTAGCAAATGCAATAGCCAGAGGAGCCCCCATACCCCAATCGTGGAATGGAGCTGAAATCATACCTGTATTCAAGAAGGGGGATAAATCTCTACCTGGTAACTATCGTCCAATTAGCCTGATTGACACTATGCAAAAAGTCTTCGGCAGGCTAATTTTAAATAAGATTTTGGAGTGAGAACTGGATCAGAACATACTATCCCATCTCCAGGCAGGATTTAGAGCCTCCATTAGCACAGTCGACCAAATGCTGCATTTTGCTATGCTATACTGGAAGACTGTGCAAATAGGTGGGGGTAGTTTATATGCTGCCTTTATTGATCTTAGGGCAGCATTTGACCTTGTCCCTCGCCCTACTTTGTGGTGCGTTCTTAAAGACATGGGCATGCCGAGCCCCCTTCTTGCCCTAATCATTAGGTTACATGAGCAGAACTTTGCCCAGATCAGATGGGGGCCCGCAGGAAATGTTACCTCCCAGTTTCCTGTGGAAAGAGGGGTTAGGCAAGGCTGTGTTATTGCACCAACATCATTTTCCATGTATATTAATGACGTGGCAAAAATGTTGATAGAATCAAATATTGATGCCCCTACCCTTGCAGATGCTAATGTTCCCATTTTAATGTTTGCCGGCGATTGTCTGAATATTGGTTTGGAAGTGAATGTTTTAAAGTCAAAATGTATGTCTTTTAACGAACCAAAATCCTTCAAGGGGAATGTAATTATGAATAAACTACCACTCGAGAAGGTCCAAGCCTTTAATTATTTGGGTGTTTGCATCCAACACGACCTTTCTTGGAAGCAACAGACCGAGCTGACGACTCTCAAGCATCGCCAGCTTGCTGGAGCTTTAAGTCTGGAACACTCTAGGTCTCTTACCAAGCCAATAGCCCCAGTCCTAACAGTGTATAATGGCAAAGTTGTCAGTTCCACATTATATGGTGTGGAGATCTGGGGGTTTGAGAACCTAAGAAAATTGTCATCCTCTGAAAACCGGTTCTTAAGAAATCTTATTAAGTTACCTCAGAGCACACCAATGTGTCCCATATTTCACGATCTGGGATTAAGCCCAATTGCACTAATTGCTTCCTTGCGCCCTGTTTAATACTGGAGGCGGCTATGGATAAGACCCGAATTGAGAGTATTTTCTAGAGGGCTTATGGATGTAATTAAGAGTGACACTTTTCATAAGATTAAGTGGTTACGTAAGATTGGTGAGGTGTTACTGAACTTAGGCCTGAATGAAATGTGGAAAGACCCCGTAAATGCTAGGTTTCCTACCAAAAAGTTTTAAAAACCCATTATTGGGAGGCAGTTGCCTTGAAAGCCTATAGGAATACTGCTCCACTTTCATTGACTGGCACATTCTTGGTTCTTAAAGATGCGGCCAGCTTTGAAGATTTCTGGGATGTTATCACAAAACCTTTAGACTGTAAGCTTTATTTTCAACTTAGAATCGGAAGCCTAACAGTCAGAGTGTTTACTAATCGTTGGTCTAGTGGGGGTAAGGTCGCCTGCCCTGGTTGCCTGGCCCCTAGGGAAACCGTTGACCATCTACTGTTTGTTTGTCCTGTGTACGCAGCACCTCGCAGGACATGGTTAACTCCCATGTGTAAATTACTGGGTACTAGGAGCGAGATGGTGGCTGCTAGAATAATCTGTAACTGTACTGACCAACCTGTGATTATAGCTGTGGCAACGTTTCTAGGGTGGGCTTGGGCAATAAGAAGTAAATTGTTACAAAGAGCAACCCCCCCTATAGGCCAACCAATACATTTCCGGACTCAGTGTATGCACTTTAGCTCCCTTGAAGTACATTGTATATATATTAAGAGAATATTTTGTATGAGAATGTAATTTTAAACGTATGTATTGTTTTATTCTTCAATGAACTGTATTTGTATGATATGCTTTTATGACAACCGTTGAATAAAGCTTGCTTGACTGACTGGTTGTCTCTCAATCCATTGGCATGCATGGCTGTGAGTGCCCTTGCAGAGGGATGGTGTACTGTTAAAAGGGTGAAAATGATGTCCTTCTGACTACACTTAGGCAGCAATTTTTCTCAAGATGTCAAGAGATCAGTTAAATTGCAAGATGTTACCCATTCTCGGGTCAGATTTGGGATTCTGAGGGGCCAGGGTGAATGGCTTAGGGAGAATAGGAAAAAGGGCTATAGATTGCAATTCAACTCAATTCTGATGAATTTGACTGTGTGTCTGAGATGGTAGTTTCTAGAATGTTTCACTCTTCAATCTAATGGAGAAGTGTTAAGTATAGCATATCAATGCATACATAAAGCTTAAGCATTAACTTACAAATCCATCATGCCATAAATATTTAGATGTGTGATTTATTTTTTGAACTTTCTGGTTTTGGAACAGCCTTGAGGATCCAAATTTAAAAGAATGGGTTTCCCGTGCTGATTTGTTTTTACTGGGGATTTGTGCACTGTAGGGTGTGTATAGGGAGACTGTCAGTTTCTGAGCCTAAATTTAGAGTGCTAATGTAATGTTTATTACCCATGTTCATAATAAGATGGATTGGTGACTGTTGGACTTGGCCCTTTTGGCAGGTTCACCCCGAAACTTTTTGCTTTTGCCTAGCCTATTTCTGTAACTTGGTGTTGGTGATTTTAGGCCTCTGCGCACTTTTTGACTGAGGTCCAGTGTATAGTGCGTGAGCTCTCTGCGTTCATGTGGTGAGTGGCCTGCCCTCCCATAGGAATGCATGAGGAATATGTGTGTCCATGGTAGTTCCTGATGTGTGGAGAGTGCAGGGTCGAGTTTGATATGTGCGAACTCGTGTGATTAAATGCTGCACGATGATGTGCATGGATTTATTGTGTCTAGTGTGGAAGTGCCACTTCTAGAAGTTGGCATGTCTGTGCAGTGAATGTGAATTGGCTGTCTGGCTTGTGATTGGCTGGAGCTGGCTGGTGTGCCTGGCTCCAGGAGTCAGGATGGGTCTGCCCCGGTGGTGAAAGGAGAGATCTGCATGTTGATAGGAGGGAGGAGTGCACCTGGGACCTGAATAGGGCTGGGCCTTCCCTCCACAATGCTGGCTCCACCCCCTGTGGTGCGTCTGATGTCCCTAGCCTGGCCAGTGAAAAGGGGAGAGGGGCAGAGCAAAACAAAGTGCTCAGGAGTTCCCCATAACCAGTTGTAGCTGGTTCTCCCTTGCCTGCACCCTGCTAGACAAAGGATTGTGGTGTATAAAAAGGGGGCTGTGACCCCATGAAAATGTTCTTGTGCTTAACTTGAAAGAACCAGGGGCGTGCCGCTGCTGGGGCCCAGGGGAAGGCTTGCCTCCCTGGGCCCTGCCAAGCCCCTGGATGATGGAGGACTTCCTGGGGCCCTTCTGCCTGGCCTAAGGATGGCTGGGAGACTCTTTCCTTGCCCTGCAGACCTTTTCCTGCTTGTTGCTGGGACCTCTGCATTGGGGGTCCTCCCATGGGGCTGGGTGTTTGCTGTGCCCCCCAGCGCCTCGTGGGCGCTTTATTGTTAATTGTGATACAAAAGGTGGTGGTGATGGACGGAGCATCTGAACCAATCAAACATTCACACCCAGTCAAAAGATCTGGGCTTGATCCATCACCGTTCTTTAGCCATCTCTGCCACCCCAGTTCAGACATGGCCATATGCAAATCAGTCTGACCCTGTGCCTCATGGGAACAGTCCAGCCCGAACTGCCAAGCCATGCCTTCCCTGGACCGGAAACAAGCTTCCGAGGACCGGTATATGGCATTACAGCCATCTTCAGCCCAGCTTGCTTGAATCCAGTGGCAAAGTGAGCAAGGGACTCACTTCTGAGCATACCCTGCCACACTTATGGCGGCCAAAGCGATACAAAAGGGGGTGGTGATGGACGGAGCATCTGGACCAATCAAACACTCACACCCAGTCAAAAGATCTGGGCTTGATCCATCACCGTTCTTTAGCCCACTCTGCCACCCCAGTTCACACATGGCCATATGCAAATCAGTCTGACCCTGTGCCTCATGGCAACAGTCCAGCCCGAACTGCCAAGCCATGCCTTCCCTGGACCGGAAACAAGCTTCTGAGGACCGGTTTCTGGCATTACAGCCGTCTTCAGCCCGGCTAGCTTGAATCCAGTGGCAAAGTGAGCAAGGGACTCACGTCTGAGCATACCCTGCCACACTTATGGCGGCCAAAGCGATACAATAGGGGGTGGTGATGGACGGAGCATCTGAACCAATCAAACACTCACACCCAGTCAAAAGATCTGGGCTTGATCCATCACCGTTCTTTAGCCCACTCTGCCACCCCAGTTCAGACATGGCCATATGCATTATTGTTAATTGTGGGCAGAGCGCTGTTGTTTTCCCTCGAAGGGAGCGCTCCTGCCCGGTTGTTCGCAGCGCGGGTGCCCACCCCGCTTATTTTGATGATTACTTGCAGGTGCCACCCTGCCTGCTTATTTTTATTGGTAAATTTGGGTGCCCACCCCGATCATGGCCGCCGCTTGATTTCAAAGCATTAACCCCGTTTTATGTCAACTCGAGAGTGCCTACCCCTCGTTTCTGCTGCAAATTCACCGCCGCCGCCCGAGTGCTTGAAGACCTCCGGGCCGCTGCCAGAAGCAACCCGGAAGTCAAGCAGCATGGTGCCTGATGGCGGGCGGGACTTCCGGGTTACTGCAGGAAGCCCGGTGCCCGCCCACGCAGCCGAAAGAGAAACTGGCTGGAGAATAATGGCACCTGCCTGTGCGGGGCTCCCATGCGGAGAGAGAGCCCCGCAGGCGCCAGAGAGTGCAGCTCGGAGGAGGAGGGGGTGCGAGGCACATTGCCGGTGCCTGCCCCCCCACCGCAGGGTGAAGATGAGAGGCCAGGCGAAGGAAGGAGACTCCTGCTGCCCCACCACAAGAGAAGCAGAGTACAGGTCCCACGAGAGCGGAGATCGAGGGTGAGCCCCGCGGTGGGAGTAAGGCATTCTTGCGGCGCATTGAGGAAGCTCAGCGTTACCGGCAAGAAGAGAAGCCTGCGAGCAACGCTCCGGTGAGTGGAGCGGTGTGGTGCATCTGTGGGGGCAAGTTGGGATTCTTCTTTTGAGTTCCCGAGTGGGACTCCAACGTTTGGGGGCCACATCTGCTGAGCGGGCTTGCAAGAGAGCGAGCCGCTCTACCGTGGGGGCATACATTCTTTGGGGGCCATTTGTTTTGAAGCTAGAGTCCCCAAGAGGGGCCCGGGGCTTTTCCCCAGTGTTAGGGGACATTTAGTCACCTTTGGGGCATTTCCTTCTTTAAGGAGCCAGTGGGTTCCAGGGTGCAAGTATTGCCCATTATTTATCCAGAGCCTAGAGCTCCAACCTTTTCTGCAGTCTTTGTATATGAGGAGTCAGAGTGCTCCAGAGGGCACATGTGTGTTCAGAGCCTAGAAGGCTCCACCGTTTGCACAATATGTATTTTCAGAGCCCCGTGTGGCTCCAACGCTTTGGCGCAATGTTATGAAGGGCAGTGAGAGCCCCCTGGCACAGTGCTGAGTTCCCAGCTGCCCAGCAAGTAGTGGGCAGCTGCACCGTTTAGGTTTTTCTTCCTAGGGACTTGCTCTTTGTGAACTCAGGAGCAGGACGCACTCCTTCGCCCCTACCTTGGCCTTTCACAGCTGCGCTGCACTTAGTACCAGCTGCAGCGTTTAGGCCCTGTGCTTGTCCTCAGCTGCCCAGCAAGTAGTGGGCAGCTGCAACGTTTAGGTTTGCGCCAGTGGCGCACCTCTGACTGGCGCAGCTTTAGCAGCACGCCCTGACATTCTGGACACAGGGCAGTTGAGCCCCCTTCTTGAGATGGCCAGTTGGCCAGGGGGCTGGTTTATGGATAGGACTCACGGCCCTAACTGTGATTTGTGTGCTTTAAATGTGGTGCTAGGAAATGTAATGCATCTAGTATGTTTTACACACCCTGTGTTGATACCTCTAGAGATGGTTTTACCTATTGAGGTTCGTGTTAGTGAGATTGTGCTTCACTGTGATTTATGCCCCTAAATGTGAGTTATGCTTAGGGGGTAGGGTCTAATGTTTTTAGACTAGTGAGGGGATTGCCTTCTGTATTTATACTGGTTAGGCCTAATGTGATGTATGCGTAGTGTGCAATGCCCTTATGCCTGTGATACCTCTAAATGTGTTTTCATGCTTAGAAGGTTGTTGTGCCTAGTGTAGTTTATACTAGTGAGTTTATGTCTCCCTGCGTGATCTATGCCTATGGTGATGAGTATTGCGTAGTGTGTACCTACCTTTTAACAGTGGTTACTGGTTGTCTGCTACAATTGTTATTGTGTGCTACAGTTATTCTAAGTGCTATTTCTACTAAGTGCTGATCCTGAAAGTGGCCCATGTCGCCCTGTCCTGTGTAAATAATCCCTTGTGAATATTGCCCATGCCTGTTGGCACAATGTATATTGTGTGTTTACTATCTGATGTGCTTTAAGAATACAAAAGTTATTTTTACATAACCTTGAGTTGTAGTGTGCCTGGTATGTTGTTGCTGTGTGCGGGCACAAATGCTTTACACATTGCCTCCGGGATAAGCCTGTCTGCTCGTGCCAAGCTACCAAGGGGATGAGCAGGGGTTACCTTTGGCGTGTAACTCCCTTGCCCTGACTAGAGTGGTGGTTTCTGCCTGGCTTTGGCTCAAGCCTTAGCCAACCAGAAATCCCAGTTCTAACAGTGACTAATGGCCTTAGATGGTCTCCTGAGACTATTGGAATGATAGATATGCACCAGGTATAGCAGCTGATGTATTCATTTGTAATGGATGTACGTTGTTACAACGCAGGTTGTAACAACGCATACCTTTACCACGCGGCCGCTACAACGCAAGTCGTTACCACGACTTGCGTTGGAGGGCGCGGATTTAGGATTTTTATAATTTTATATTCCAACACCAGTCCCCGTAACAGTAGGGAAGGTGTTGGAATATAAATTTATAAAATTCCTTATCCCACAGCGCCCTCCAGCGCAAGTCGTGGTAACGACTTGCGTTGTAACGGCCGCGTGGTAAAGGTACCGCGTGGTAAAAACTTTGTGGTAAAGGTTGTTTACCATTTGTAATACCATGAGTAGTCCACAGGGACTGTCCAACTTTCCAAGAAGAAGAGGATGGTGTTATTTTCCTGCTGATATGTACTACTGTTTGGTAGTGTTTTAAGGCTTGTAGGCTAAAGTCCAGGCAAGCCAGCCATTTGGAGGCCTGGAAGAGCCAAATATTATTCTCAAGAAAGGAATTTTGATGTAAAGACCGGTGAAGTTATGGGTTTCTGTGTGCCTGGGGTTTATGCTATGATCTGATTTTTGGAAACTTTTACGAGTTTTACTTAGAGTACAACTAGACTTTGAGGAAAGTAGAGTGATTTATGCATCCACCGCCAACGGGGCCTCCTCCCTGCCATGTCCAACATAGGTTGGAGAGAGAGAGAGAAGACTGGATACCGGTAACTAGTGGAAAGATTTTTCTTATGGGTTTTGTAGAGATAAAATGGCGCCAATTCATTTTAGAAGGTACCATAGTGCATCTGACGAGGACTTGGGAATATTGAAGGGTCAAAAAATCTCAAAATATTTTTTCAAAGACGTGATGGTACCTGTAGAGCACAAATTGTGGGTTGTAAAAAAATTATTTGGATAAAAATGATTAGAATATCATAAAAGATGCTCCTAATGGATTGATTGAATAAATGTTTGAAAATATTTCACTTATGGAGAAGTTTAAGAAAGGGTTGGAAGTTTAAGGATGTGAGCCTGCTTGCATGGTTTCAATGTCAATATTCTATTGATAAGCATCCTCAGCCAAATATTAATGAGATGGTGTTTTTTCACTGAGGCATCTATGCACTCGATTCTTGGGGTATGTTGTGTGTATTGTGAGATTAAGGTGCACCCAGATTCAAGTGTGCCTGCCTCTTCTACCAAATGTGAGTTTACACTATTTTTTCAAATTGCCGTCCTGGGTAACAGCACACAGCTCCTGCAGTTTTTAAGTGGACCACAAGTTATCTATTTAGACATATGGAGGATTCAGCTGAGTGTTTTAAATGATATTTGGTGAACAATGTGGATCAGGATTCACTTGGACAAATCTTGGATCCAGATGCATATACATTATAGGAAAATAGCATCATTTTATAATTGACAAAAATGTAAATCATCCCCAAAAAATGAAGCGCCTTGGTCAAGCCATCATAGGCAAAGGAAACCGAACAAGCATGGTGAGATGATCACACATGGCCTTTTGGAGATGCTTGTTAAGTTAAATAGAAATCTCTCTCAACATAATTTTGCTTTTCATATTGCTAATTGCACACAACCATGTTCTGTCTTTTGCCTTGTTGGAGTCAGAGACACTCCCATCGGACACAGATTCCTCTGATCCCTAAACAAATTGACTAACCTGAGGATGTCCTTGTGTTGGGTTTCTCATTACCACTAGTATCATAGAAAGAACACTATGGTCAATGGTGCAAGCAAATTTGACTGCTGTTGGGGTATTAAACACAGGAGCATAACACAGGCCCCCGCTGCCCCCATGGTGCGGGGGCCCCAAACCTCCAGGGGGGCCCCCCTCAGCACCGCACTTCAGCCGGAGAGCTCCAGTTGAGTTCGATGTTTCCCCTCCACGTACCCTGCAGGGGGGCCCCTCAAGTTTCGTTTCGCTGCTGATTAAACACAGCAGTTACCAGGGTTGAATGGGCCCCTCAGGGCCCGGGCCCCGTTGCCACTGCACCAGTGGTAGCTACGCCCAGTGACATAGCAAAACTTGAGGGACCTCCCTGCATAGTATATGTAGGGGTCCCACCTAACTGGCCGACCACCTAGCACTTTTAGCTGAGGGAGGGCCTGGAGCTCGTGGCCCCCTTGCACCACGGGGGCTGCTGGGGCTTATATTGCGCCCGTGGCTATGCCTCTGTTTACTGCCTTATATGCCCGTTTGGAGAGCTGGGTTTGACTCAATGAGTTTGCATTACTTTGTCGTGTGCTTCAAGCGCTCTACGCCTTTACCCCACACTTCCACGGGCAGTGGTTCCAGTTGACCTCAGTAATGTTACAAAACACGCCATTCTCTCCCACTCCATGGGCTCCTGACTTCAGTGCTATTTTAACAACACATTTTGCAATTAAAAATTGCCTGTTTGTACACACGCACACTTTAAATAAACTCTTTCTTTTCCCCAGTAAACGCAGCCTTTGTGATGTAAAGCCAGCCATAGAACCGAAAACTAAAATAAATTGAGGAATTTCAGTTATTTTCTCAGTGCAAGACAGTCGCAGTGTGCATTTTTCAAAAGCACTGAAAGAACTTGTGCTGAAGTAGGGGACAATGCACACGGGAGACCATCGAGAGGGAAAAAAGACAGATTGTCTTTACAAACTGTCAGTTAAAGACAAAAGGGGATAAAGTGTTGTAATCGTTATGAAGAGCCGTAAGTACTCATGCTGAAACATTAAATGACACTGGGAGGAATATGGTTTGCGGACGAGACGTGTGGAGAAACCTTGTCAACTCGTGCCTTCGGAGATGAGGATAAAGGCCCAGCTGAGGAGCTGTGACCCCATGGGAGCTCCTGAGAGCGTTTTAGAAAGATGCCTATTTGTCATCATTTACTTCCAGCCTGTCATTGTTTTCCATCGCAGACATTTTTCCAATAAAACTGCAAAGCATCTCAATGCACCGCTTGCGAAATGGTGTCCTCTCGATAATCTTACTAGTCGATAATTTAATAATGCTTTGTAGAATATTTCCTCGGATCCTGTACATCTCTTTATGACACCCCAGAGACGATACGTTAGTGGGGAAAAAAATAGAAAATATAATGTGTACTGAATGTGCACAAATTAAATGTTGCAGGCACTCTGGGGGTGCTCAATCCTTGAAAAAAAATCAAACGTGACTGTTTGATCCATAGTAAAATGAAAATCCAAAACGATATAATGCTGAAGGGTAGTTAAAACACATTAGCTGTTTATTCTTGAAGTTGCATCATTGTCAAAATCAATAGTTAAGGCCTTTGAAAGACCAATACTTGGTACTGCTTATGGGCATACATGTCTGTGACTGTGTAACATAGGGGCATAATAGCAAGGACCATATCGCCGCTTTAGCGCCACTTTTTGCTGCTAAAGCGGCGATAATTTTATCGCCCTACCAGCAAGCTGTCACTAACAGCAGTTAGCGACAGCTTTAAGGCGATAGCGACCGGTTTGGGGCCCACTTTGCATGTCTGCGATATTTATCGCTATTAACATGCAAAGTGGGCGAATCCAAACTGTTAGCGACTGAAAGCAGTTGCTAACACAGCTATCGCCTATAATCAAGGCAGGCGAAGCGATAAAAAAAATCACGCTAAACGCGATTATCGCTCTAATATAACGCCTGATAAAAACATGACCTACCTGTTTATCCAATGGGAGGTGGATTGTCAGGTTAAGTCCCTATTGGCGTTAATGCGTGAATATCGCTGGATTTTCAGCGATATTCACGAATTTCGCCGCTATCGCTGGATATTTTAGCACAATGGAGAAAAACGTTGCTAATAGCATGTTTTCTCCGCTAACATATCCAGCGATAGGCAGCGATAAAAAAAATTTGCTAAGCGCATTTAGCGATAAATATCGCTATTGCTTGCTACTATGCCCCATGGTTTGTACAAACATGGCGATTGTGCTAGCGCAAATGCCAATTCAATTTTGCACTGAAATAGATCAATGGAAAAATGTTTTCCCCATTTGACTGGTCCAATTGCCAGTGCATTGCTCATGAAGGGGTATCATGTCTGTGAGCCATATATGAACCATTTCTCCACTTTATAGTTCCTGCATTGCGTTAGTTTCTCATTTTCAGATTGTTCCAGTAATGGTTTATTACTGTATTGTCATTGCCTTACCGTAGTAAAGTGCATTTGCAGTTGGCATGATTCGCAGGTGGGATGGGATGTCACGCGAGGAGCGGGTCGCGCGGCTGGGTTATTTTAAATATATTTTTATAAAGTGAACTTATCTAAACCTTGTCCCGTCCCGCATCGTCCCACATTGTCACTGCTTCTCTGCTCCACAAAGGAAGCAGGCAGCCTCCCTCCCCTAAGCCAATCACAATGCTGCAATGACAGCATTGTGATTGGTTGGGACGCCAACCACACAGGCGTCTATGGGGAGGCCATTTTCTCCATGTAGGCGGCATGCAGCCCACATGGAGAAAAGGGATAGTGCGTATGACTGGTTTGGTCGGCCCTGGGCCAACCAAACAGTCAGCATCCTCAGAGTGGGCAAGCCACTCCTCACCTGCCGTAGAGAAGGACTGTCCACCCGCCTGCCCCCAACCAAACCCTTCTGCTTTCTCGAAGTGCAAGAAGCAGAAACATAAAAGGAAATTTTTTTTGTAAACAATTTTATTGACTTAATAAACAAAGACCAACAATAGTCGAATACAGTATACCACACCATTCATCTGATAATTCCATTTTACATATGTGAAGGAAAAAGACGTGCAGTACACTGACCAACAGCGCTCTGCACAGTGTACACAAATCAAAAGGAGACATGTTTATTCTATCTGTCCAAGCCATTTGCCCCAAAACATCCGGTATTTAGCCAAACAGCGGTTTCTCTTATGCAGTGCACCAGTCTACACTTCTGCGCCATTTCGTTACACCGGGGGGAAACAGATTTATCCAACTAACTGCATTGTCCCGCACCATTGTGGCAGTAGTAAGAAATTGTTTGTCGGCTTGGGAACCATCTAGCCCATCTGTGATGCCCAGGAGTATATTCAAGGGGTTATGCAGGACTTCCCAGCCCAGGACTTCTGTGAGCTCTTTTTCTATGGAGTCCAAATAACATGCAATGACAGGGCAGGCCCATACCATGTAGAAGAAGTCTGAAGGGTTGTGATCGCAGTGCCTGCAAGAAGCACTTGCCCTCATACCAGCACTAAAGAGGTGCTTGGGTTTTAGGTAGGCAGCGTGTAAATAGTATAGTTGGACCAGACTGAGCCCGGCTGAGGTGGTGACTGTCTTGGGTGCCATTAAAATGTCTCTCCAGTCTTCCTCTTCAAGAGGTCCCACCCATTGTTCCCATAAATTTCTCAATCGGAATAAACTGCTACGGTAAACAACCTTTACAACGAAACTTTTACAACGCACTACCATTACAACGCGGTCATTACAACGCAAACCATTACAACGCATTGCACTGGGGGGCGCTCTAGGATAGGGAATAGGTTAATTTACTATCCAATAACCTTCCCTAGTGTCCACGGGGACTGGAGTTGGAATAGTAAATTAAACTATTCACCCAAAAGCACTATGCGTTGTAATGGATTGCGATGTAAAAACCACGTTGTAAAGGCCGGCGTTGTAATAGCCTGCGTTGTAACGTCACACATCCAACTGCTACGTCTGTTGTTGATGAGAGAGCAGTAGATACGAGAGACACCCCCTTGTCCCAGGTTACCTGTCATAATTTGTGCCTCCTGGGGGCTGTATTCTGGGAGGGATGTGCCCTGCAGTGCGTGTATGTAGAGGGCGTGACGTAACTGCAGGTATCTATAGAATTGCGAAGGGTGCAGGGAGTAACAGGTTTGTAAGTCTTGAAAGGTGCGCATATGGTTGCTTGTCCACACATCCACAAGCTGTGAGATACCAATGAGGTCCCATGTCTGGAATCCCTCCAGGCCACTGACCTCTCAAAGCCAAGTCCCCGACCAAATTGGTGCGTATTGAGTCAGTTTGTTCGTCCATTGGGTGTGGTGCAGGGAGGCGCGCCAGTCTAAGAGAACCACTTGCATTACCATTGGCATTGTCTTGGGGATAGTTACTCCTTACATCATCGCCTGGATCCTGGGTAGACCCAGGTCCCCCAGTTCCAGTCTGAATGTTGGGTCCGACCAGCCACTATCGAACCAGTCATGGAGCGTGACGAAGCGGGTTGCCAGATAGTATAAATATAGATTGGTCATGCCCATCCCATCATCAAAGGACGGAAACCGGCACTGGGATGGGGCCAGGCGTGGTCTCTGTCTGCCCCGTAGGAACGTAGTAGTCAGACTGTTGAGCTCCTTAAACCAGGACCGTGGAAATTGAAATGGGGTGTTTTGGATCATGTAGAGGAACCTGAGGAGTATCATCATTTTGAAGAGGGCATCTCTACCCAGGGGGTTAAGCGGTAGCGTTTGCCATCTGGGGGGTGACATTGAGTGACAAGGTGAGATCAGGTAGCAATGCCATCCAAATTCCCAGATATTTGAATGATTGCCCTCCAAAGGGTATCGTGGACTGCCAGTTGAAACAGTCTCTGGATAGGTGGAGAGGGACCAGGACGGATTTGCTGGCATTTAGCTTCAGACCGGAGACTTGCCCAAAGAGGTGCAGAGCCCGAAGGCAGTGAAGGCCAGATTGGGCAGCTTCACCCAAGAAGAGCAAGACATCATGCACATATAGGGCAATTTTGTCTTCCACAGAATTTGGCCATCTCCAACCTTGAATGTGATTGTCAGAATGCACAAGGCATGCCAAGGGCTGCATCACTAGGGCAAAAAGGAGCGGCGAAAGGGGGCAGCCTTGCCCTGT
Organism: Lissotriton helveticus; assembly: GCF_964261635.1. Classification (NCBI taxonomy): domain Eukaryota; kingdom Metazoa; phylum Chordata; class Amphibia; order Caudata; family Salamandridae; genus Lissotriton; species Lissotriton helveticus. Next base: position 948,517,261 of record NC_136063.1, read on the forward strand.
ACCCCTTTCAATGCAGAAGGATTCCTAGAGTGCCCCGTTGACTATGACTTGTGCGTTTGGTTGGGAGTATAGTACTTTAACCATGCTACAGAAGTGTTGGCCCATGCCCATCTTGAATAGGACATCCTTTAGATATTACCAGTCTACCGAATCAAACTCCTTTTCAAAGTCAAGAAGAAGTGCAAAGTAGGGGGTTATTGTCTGGCTGTGCGCCAAGGCAACATCTAGTACCCCAGGATGGCATGAATCCACATTGGTTGGGGTGGACCAACTTGGAAAGATAAGGCTTCAGGCAGTTGGCTAGAATCAAGGTAAAGATTTTGATCTCCATATTTATGAAGGATATTGGGCGATAATCGGTGCAATGTACTGAGGAAGGTTGCGTTTAGGGGATTATCACGATCGTGGCAGTGTCTGTTTCAGGTAGAAAGGAGCCCCTCTCGGCTGCTTCAGCATAGATGTCCAACAAGTGTGGAACAAGTGTCTCTTGGTAGGCGGCGTAGTATTCTTGAGGGAAACCATTGGGACCCGGGGTTTTACCTGGAGCAGAGCGTGATATGGCTTCGCTAATTTCTTCTGGGATAATGGGATGGTCTAGGTCCAGTGCCTCGGCCTGGCTTAGGCGAGGGAGTTGGAGATGTGTTTGGGTGATCAAGCTTGAAAGAGAAAGCTCAGGTTGCTGCCTCAAATAAACTTTGGAATAAGAGACGGCAATGATCTGGGGTATCGCCGTAGGTATGATATGTGTGGTACCTTCTGGGTCTCTGATCTCCGGGATGATACGATTGGCCATTGGATATGTGGCTAAACAATGTAAAAGTTCCCCTTTCTTGTCCCCCCACCTGTTCACCCTGGCTACAGAGGGTCTCGAAAGTGTTTTGACAGCCTCCATGGAGATTTGTTTGATTTCTTCTCACAGTAGGATAAGTTGCCTCTTGTGTACGCCATCCTGCTGGGCGGCTGTCCGACTTTCAAGGAGAGTCGCTTGGCCCTTCAAGAAAGTGATCCAAGCATCTTGGGATGAACGCTTAAGTTTAAGTTGGCCCTTGGCGAAGCCACGAATAGTTGCTTTACCAGCTTCCCACTGAGTACTCGGGAGGGACCGAATCACAATTAGTGAGAAAGTATTCTTGGAGTTCTATCCCCACAGCCTTTTTAAGGTTTTTGTCTTGGAGGAACCATGCATTGAACCTCCAGATTGGCCGTAGTGTGTCGGGGTTCTCCAACCCTTAGGAGGATAGGCGAGTGATCAGATATGCCCCTAGGAAGGATAGAGATATGTCTAACTTTCTGGCAGTCTAGCGCAGGCATAAAGATATGGTCGATGCCTGCATGTGTATGATGCGCTGCAGATGTGTGAGTGTATTGCCTGGTCTGAGGATGTACAATTCTCCAGGTGTCACATACTGCGAGTGTGTTTGCCCAGTTAGTGAGAAGTCATGCATGAACAGAACTCGTACTGGATTGTAAGCTTGTGGTGTCAAGGTTTGGGCGAATAACTGCGTTGAAGTCTCTGCCAACGACCGTCAGCCCAGGGGGTAGTGAGGCGATAAGGTTAGAGGTGCGTTTTAGGATCGAAGTGAGCAGTGATGTAGGGGAGTATATGTAGAGCAGGTTGAGGGCAGTTCCTCCCATTGTTCCTCTAAAGGCAATGAAGCATTCCTGGGGGTCATTAGTGAACAACGTCGGTGTAAAGGGAAGATTGCGGCGCATGAGGATTGCTACACCGTGTGAACCTCAGGTGAACCCAGAGTGCCAGGCTCTATTGTAACCATAGTGCTCTAAAAGGGCCAATTAGTCCCCATAAGGTGTGTTTCCTGAAGTAACAATATGTTGACGTGCGGTATATCGCAGGACTGCTGTTCATTTAACCTTGTCTAATAATCCATTAACATTCCATGACAGTATGCGGAGAGAGTCCCCGCCAATATACGCACTTGTCATGGTGGATATTGGCACAGATGGAGGCCTGTGTGGCAAGAGCGGGTGTGGAGTTTCCTACATTGTGAGCAGACTGTAGAACCGTGAGTGCCCTCTTGGGCTGTGTGCAAGGACCAAAGTCGATCTGTTGTTGAAGGAAGGTGCTGGTGTTGTGAACAGAACGTAAAAACTGGAACATGGGACAACGGTCCCCCCTATCCACAACCCTCCCCGCCACCCTATACTTCAGGAACTGAAGCATCTGCCGCCCCAAGTGAAACTAAAGGAAGAAAGCCAAACTGAAACGTAGTGACGCTGCGATTCCCACCTAGATTTTCACCTTACCACTCTGAGGAATCCCCAGGTCGACGGGTCTCTTTAGTCTGCATGAAAGTGTAAAGGAAGTTCTTTAAATTCTGTACCCTTTTGACAATTTCCCAAAATCAACACATTTTAATTAACCCTGGGCATAATACCACGCTATGCTAACGGAGCATGCAAAGTTTGTACTAATTTACACTTAGCAAATTGCACGTAGTACAGTACCAAAACTGTGCTTAATCACGTAGTGATACAAAAGGGGGTGGTGATGGACGGAGCATCAGAACCAATCAAACACTCACACCCAGTCAAAAGATCTGGGTTTGATCCATCACCGTTCTTTAGCCCACTCTGCCACCCCAGTTCAGACATGGCTATATGCAAATCAGTCTGACCCTGTGCCTCATGGGAACAGTCCAGCCCGAACTGCCAAGCCATGCCTTCCCTGGACGGGAAACAAGCTACCGAGGACCGGTTTCTGGCATTCCAGCCGTCTTTAGCCCGGCTTGCTTGAATCCAGAGGCAAAGGGAGCAAGGGACTCACATCTGAGCATACCCTGCCACACTTATGGCGGCCAAAGCGGTACAAAAGGGGGTGGTGATTGACGGAGCATCAGAACCAATCAAACACTCACACCCAGTCAAAAGATCTGGGTTTGATCCATCACCGTTCTTTAGCCCACTCTGCCACCCCAGTTCAGACATGGCTATATGCAAATCAGTCTGACCCTGTGCCTCATGGGAACAGTCCAGCCCGAACTGCCAAGCCATGCCTTCCCTGGACCGGAAACAAGTTACCGAGGACCGGTTTATGGTATTCCAGCCGTCTTCAGCCCGGCTTGCTTGAATCCAGTGGCAAAGTGAGCAAGGGACTCACGTCTGAGCATACCCTGCCACACTTATGGCGGCCAAAGCGGTACAAAAGGGGGTGGTGATGGACGGAGCATCAGAACCAATCAAACACTCACACCCAGTCAAAAGATCTGGGTTTGATCCATCACCGTTCTTTAGCCCACTCTGCCACCCCAGTTCAGACATGGCTATATGCAAATTAGTCTGACCCTGTGCCTCATGGGAACAGTCCAGCCCGAACTGCCAAGCCATGCTTTCCCTGGACCGAAAACAAGCTACCGAGGACCGCTTTCTGGCATTCCAGCCGTCTTCAGCCTGGCTTGCTTGAATCCAGTGGCAAAGTGAGCAAGGGACTCACGTCTGAGCATACCCTGCCACACTTATGGCGGCCAAAGCGGTACAAAAGGGGGTGGTGATGGACGGAGCATCAGAACCAATCAAACACTCACACCCAGTCAAAAGATCTGGGTTTGATCCATCACCGTTCTTTAGCCCACTCTGCCACCCCAGTTCAGACATGGCTATATGCAAATCAGTCTGACCCGGTGCCTCATGGGAACAGTCCAGCCTGAGCTGCCAAGCCATGCCTTCCCTGGACTGGAAACAAGCTACCGAGGACCAGTTTCTGGCATTCCAGCTGTCTTCAGCCCGGCTTGCTTGAATCCAGTGGCAAAGTGAGCAAGGGACTCACGGGGTGGTGGGTCCCTTGCTCACTTTGCCACTGGATTGAAGATAGCCTGGCTGATGAGGATTATGAAGCCGAAACTGGTCCCAGGATGCTTATTTCCGGTCCAGGGAAGACATGGCTTGGCAGTTCGGCTGGACTGTTCCCATGAGGCACAGGGTCAGACTGATTTGCATCTGGCCATGTCTGAACTGGGGTGGCGGAGTGAGCTAAAGAATGGTGATGGATTAAACCTAGATCAGTTGACTGGGGGTGAGTGTTTGATTTGCTCAAACGCTCCGTCCATTATCCCCTTTTGTATCACTTTAATCATGTAGTGAAGCAGCTAAATCAACAACATCCTCTCATGCTTTGAAAAGGCAATTTTACATATTTAAAAGCATACAACCAATTCACAAAAGTAAACTTTTACAATAAAAACATTAGGCAATGATAGAGCTGATGATTTTGGGGTCCCCCCTAACCTAGGGGGAGGACCAAGCAGATGCCTTGAACACAAAGAGCATAAACAAAAAGCACATTTTGTTGAACTTCAGTGGTGGTCCCATCCTCTTAGGACCACCCCAAGCGCAGTTATTGGCAAAAAAACAATCCCAACCAAAGGCCCTGCAAAGCATTATGGGACGAGATTAGGAGTGGGCAGTGAATATTATGATATCCAATATCAAAATAATTCTACAAAGAGCTGCAGTTCACCTAGTCGTTACTAGATGTCCTTCACGAGTCAGATGCAAAGCATTGAAATTATTCTTACATCAAGCTGCAGTTCCACGAGTCGTTACTAGATGTCCCTCACGGGTCAAATGCAAAACCATTGAAACCCTCTATTCAAGCATTTGCATTTGACTTGTGAGGGACATCTAGTAACCATCAGTTGAACTGCAGCTCTTTGTAGAATTATTTTGATATTGGATACTATATAATTTTCACTGCCCACTGCAAATCTCATCCCATAATGCTTTGCAGGGCCTTTGGTTGGTAATATTTTTTTGCCAATAACTGTGCTTGGGGTGGTCCTAAGAGGATGGGACCACCACCAAATTGTTCAATAAAATGTGCTTTTTTGTTTTCAAGGCATCTGTTTGGTACTCCCCCTAAGTTAGGGAGGATCCCAAAATCATCACCTCTCTCACTGCTTGCTAATTTTTCAGTTTCACTTTTGTGAAAGTACTATATGCACTTTAGCATATAAAGATAGAGATACTTATTTTATTATACCTTACACTGTGCAGGATGCCATTTGCAATTATGTTGCAATTTTTTACAGTGCAGACAAGTACGCAGTGTCATCAGCTACGCTACGCAGACTACGCGAAGTTCAAAGTATACTACATGAAGCTATGTGTAGTGCTGCTACGCAAACTACGCCCAGGCCTAATTTTAATCTGAAGGACCACTGACTCCGAAGAAAAGTTTAACATTTATTACAAAGCCAAAAACAACTGGACATAGAAGCACCTCAACAAGAGGTTCAAGAAATAAACTGGCACTAATACAAACATAATCCTATGCATGAGTCTCAGACGACTCAGAATAACAAGCAGAGTTAATTCAAGAAGCATTAGGCATGCAATCACTATGCACACTGGAAAACTCCACTGAATCTGTTCCAATGGGAAAGAAAAGATTAGTCTGTCCCTACACTAATTCTAAACTGACATCCCTACTTAACATACCTCCCAGGCAAGAGAAAAAGGTGTCAGCTGTGAAAGCTCCCTAAGAAGCAGATTCACTTTTCCAGGTAAGTAGCCTAAACTACTGAGCTCGTTCTAAGATGCTCCTTAGTTTCTCCTGCCTAGTCCAAACTATGACCCATGTCTAACTGCAAATTCAATTGGACTGCCTTAGACAGGACCCAGTCTAAACCCAACTGACACTAACCCTAGCTTCAATAGCAACCGAACTAACTCTCCACCCTCGGGGCACTTTCCCTAATACAAAATCCCCAAAACAATGGATACGCCCATAACACTCCTCCTTCAGCAGGTACAGCCTCTCGTACTTTTCCAGCATCAAACCTTCTTCTTCCAAAAAACGTTGCTGTGTCCTTGGATCCCAGGCACCTTCTCCGCCAAATGTTGCTAGTGTACATACCAGCGCACTCCACTCCCTCCACTCCTACCAGTCTAACTTCTAAACAATGGCTCATTCTACCTAACGAGCTACATGGCCTTGCACCTGCAAAAGAAATGCATGAGAAACATTCCCTCTGCACGCTCTATGTTACAATTCAATATCCCACTGCAAACATGAGCTTTGTTCCCAAGATATATTTCCAACTCAACATTTCTAGTCATGCTAAGAAAACCACAGTTAGGCCTCTGCTAGTGTTTCATGTCTCAGAGTTTTACTCTTTTAAATGCATTTCTAATCTGATAACATAAGCATTTCAATAATCAATCCTAACATTACATTTCATGTTAGCAAACATCATTCTCATATTAAAGCATCACGATTCTCCTTAAGCAGCCTACACATGCAACTTTAATATGGCACAATTAATCTCAATGCACATTTTACACACAGAGGAATTAGTTCTAAGTTACTTAAGGCATTATTTTCTCGACTAAGCACTACATTAATCAGTAAATGATATGAGCATAATTCTATATATTGCAACACTCTCGATTAGTCCTACATTTCTAAAATCAAACATTAGTAGGGTCCTCTAAATATGCGGGTGCTGACTACGGATGGTTATGATGCACCCCTACAATTTTTCAAACAACATGGAGCTCTATCAGTCTCCCCCCTTTGATGACCTGTGTCATCACACAATACACCATCCTTAGGGAAAGAACCGACTTAAACAGAACTTGTTGCCATTTTTCCTCTCCTGAGCAACTCCATGTTCTTCAGATTCTGATATTGACTGTCCTGCAGTCTCTCCATTCGCCTCTCTTGTGCTCTCAAAGATCTTTCCAATCTGCCAGACTTGTACCACTGTAAGCTCTTATCAAACCCCACAATCCAATCATACATGCCACAACTATAAGAGGCTTCCACACATAACCAAGAAATCCCTTTCCAAGGTTTGCAAGCCAACTCCCCACTTTACCAAATCCTTTTCCAACCTTCTCACACACAGTTTCCTCACTCAAATCCTCAATCTCAGAGTGAATGGCAGTGATGTTACTTATATATTTCTCCAGATACTTGCTATTGTCTGGAATATAAGTACAGCACTCTTGACCTTCAAAAGTTTACAGACTCTTTCCTCTTTTGCTAGAAGGACGTCTAAGGCAAGACGATTTTGTAAAACCATCATCCTTATCGATAACATCTCTCCCGACACCAATAACTTAGCTGTGTTCATTGACAACTCATCCACAACAGTCGCCATCCTTCTGATCTTCACATCATTCAGAATCACTCCCAAAGTTGGTATCATTGCTCCAAAAATATCTCCAACCACAGCTGCTGCACCTCGTTTCACTCTTGCATGTTGTCCTCCTTCTATGAGCTCAAAATCTTCTGTATGGTAAATCTTAGGAAAAATGATCGCTAAATAACTCGTACATACCATTTCTCAGGCAATCGCACATAGACATTCCTCCCACACACAAAATACACAGTTGGGATTGCCTGCACTACACCTTGCAAAAAGTACTTCGCATAGTACTCAAATGTAAAAGTATGCTCACATGTGGTCTGCCCCACATACACATTCTCATAGTATGTCTGTGGATGACTTATGCACAACTTCCCTCTTCTGTACCTCATCTAGAGCTATCGGACCATAACTCCCTTTCAACTTGTGCAACCTCTCTTCATCTGTCCAATCTACTTTACCTTGCCGTGAATCTCACAACTGCTTTAGTTTCTTGTATCTATCTTCTACTTGATCTACAAATTTCTTCTCTGTATCTGACAACAAACACATCAAATTATGATGATGAGCATAAGCTGTGTCCAACTCTTGAGTCAGAATGAAATAAGTCCTTAGTCTACCTTCAGATTTATAATAATCATACTTATTCAAATGTTTGTATGCTGGGACTTTAGGAAGAACTGCATCATAATTTGAAAAGAAATACTCAAAATGATTTCGTCCATAGAAAATGCTAAGCAGCAAACTACATGAAATGCCATATGTCAAGGGTAGGTGATGGTATCTGATACCCACATCCACTGAAGCTGGCAACTACATACACACAACAGTCTTTTGCATCCATTGCATCAATATACTCATGCAACAATTTAGCATATGCATTAAGCTTGAAATTACCTCTGGACAGATCTGCATGTAACCTACGACTCTCCGCTACTAGCAAAGCTCTTTCGTTTCCTACCATGACCTCTTCTTTGCTAGGAGTAGTAGGTATAGGCGTTCCCTCTACCTCCACTGCCTGCTCACGTGGTGCTAAATATGAGACTAAAACTACCACAATTATGAAGAGTATCACTCCGCCTACAAGTGTGCCTACTATGCACCTAGCCCTAAGGTTTGGGTTTCCAGCCTCCATGGTCTAAGAAATATTTTCAGCTTCTTTGTTCAATGAGAAACGCTCAAAAAGTCTCTCTCCTTCTTCAGATACTTGTGAACCAACTCGAACCACACCACAGAAAGCTGGAAGTCTCCTTTTTGTTTCAGTTCCTTATTTACAGCAAGCAAAAGACAACCTTAACCCTTCTCCGTCCTCTGTGGAAAGTCCCTAAATGTCTTCTTCTTCCACTAGGACCTAGGTTAATTGCATTTATTTACAACAAAGTCTCTTTAATCCAAAATATTATTTGCTCCAACAGCTTCTAGAACATGCTGCAAAAGTTCAAGACGAAGAACAATTGACTCATGAGATGGAATTTCAACTCCAAACGTAGGAAATATCAGTCTATTCAGAATCAAATTGCGAATTTTGCTCAGAATCGGCGGGTTTGGAACTGTGATGGTCAGCACCCCTTCAATTTCCAGTCCTGGCACTAACAACACCACATCAAACTTCACATTAGGTCTATTACTAATCACTGTCACTGCCCTTACCCTCCCCGATCTCAGCACTCCTGGTTTCAGTCACAATGTATGCCCACTCTGGAGCCGCCTACTTTCGGCAAGGCACTCGCTTCCTTCTTGATCTCCTCAGACCTCCACAGGCTTGCTCTTCTTCAACTTCGTCTGAATCTGACTCTTCACACACTGGGGCAAAATCCCTCTCGGAGACCAGTCTCAAATTCAAGCGCCTCTGCCTCTCTGGCCACTGCTCTTCAGCTCTATCTGTTGTCTGGCTTTCTCTTTGCTCGCTCTGCTCACAACTTCTCTCCGCCGAGTCTGACTCTGGACCACTTTCACAGCAACTTCCCCTTTCAGAAGCAGTTTCAGTGTCGCTGTTATGGTGACCCTCCTCAGCTTGGTCAAATGAGCAACCAGCTTCTTCAGACACCCTCACAGCTTGACTTGTCCCCTCCTGATGCCCTGCCACTTTAGCTGGATTTTCATTAGGGAGAGGAGCTGTTTCTTCCAAGGGTGCTGAAACTCGACATGGGTGCGAAGCATGCACCCAGTTCGGCAGACCTCCACACTTTACTGCAATGTTCGTCACTAAAATGACTTGGTATGGGCCTCTCCAGCGAACATCCAAGCATCTCTTTCTCACGTGCTTCCGAACCAGCACCCAATCCCCAGGACTCAGTTCATGACAGATCGCTTGCTGCCGGAACTACATCAGCCTGCACCTGATGGGACACAGAACGACCAACACTTACTCCTAAACATGAACCATCGACAAAGAAAATCTCATCAGGGTCAAGCAATGATTCATCAACAATGTCAGGTCTTGGTTTGGTGCAAAGCTCAGTCACATCAAGATAATCATGTTCCGCACAATCTTCATCAAGTGAAGTGTGTTTGGCAACAGCATCAATGTCGCAGGATTCAAAACAGAACACCTCTTGAGGGTCACATTCTAATCAGCAAGTATAACCTGCTCGTAGCGTGTGAGCCTATTATTGGTCAGGTGCTGTGTCTTGGTCCTAGTCATTAACAATTCTACAGAATGTGGAACATGTACAATCAAAGGATGACCATGACAATACTATCATACCTTTCAATGCTGACACCCGTTGCAGCAACGGATTTGAGACATCCGGGCAACGCTGAAGCTACTGGATCTAAAGTAGCTGAAAAGTAGGCAACTGGTCTACGGACACCTCCATAATCCTGGACTAAAACTGCTAATGCACATCCTTCTCGCTCACAACAGAATAGTGAAAAAGGTTTGTTGTAGTCAGGCATCCCCAATGCCGGAGCACGACAAAGGTCCTCTCGCAACTCCTTCATACAGTCATCGTCCCATGGTACCGGATCACTTACATCCTTGTGCGTCAGTGTATGTAAAGGCTTTGCTTTCAATGAAAAGTTGGCAATCCACTGACAACAGAAGCCAACCATCCCTAAGAACATCCTGACTTCTCTCTGAGTAGAAGGCACCATCATTCCCATGATTGCCTCTATTCTGTCTGGTGACACCTTCCTCTTGTCTTTTTCTATCCGGTGACCCAAATACTGCACCTCATTCAAGCAGTATTGTAACTTATTCGGCGACACTTTATGTCTATTCTCTGCCAAATAATTCAGTAAGGCCATGGTAACAATCCTGCATGCATCTTCAGTCTCTAATGCGACAAGGAGATCATCTATGTACTGGAAGAGAACAGAGTTCTGTGGCAGTTCAAGACTTTCAAGATTCTTTTTCAAGATCTGATTAAAGATTGATGGGCTCTCTGTATACCCTTGTGGGATACAACACCATGTTAAAACACAGTTTTCCAGCTTAAATGCGAAAAGAAATTGACTCTCCTCATGCAATGGAATCGAAAAGAAAGCCTGCCAAAGGTCAATCACAGCGAACCATTCTGCTTGATATGGAATCTGAAACAATATTACAGATTGATTCAGTACCACTGGACAACAGGGAACAACTATGTTGTTTACCCGGTGCAAATCCTGCATAATTCTAAATTTCCCACTCGGTTTCTGCAACCCCATGATAGGCGAGTTACATGGACTGCCCATTATCTCCTTCAGGATCCCTTGCTTGATCATGGACTCAATCACAGGTTTTATCCCTGCAATCTTCTCTGGGGTCAAATTGTACTGGGGTGTTCTCGGAAAGTCAACGTTCTGCTTGACCTGATTCTTGACAGGCTCAACTCCTTTGATCAAGCCTATGTCCTCACCAGTGAAATCCCACACTTCCTGTGAGACCAAATCTCTCAAATCTAGTGGAAGCTCTTCCACTGTCACAACAGGGAACATTTTGATAAACAAATGTTTATTTGTGACCTTAAAAGCAGCATCATCATCATTGGTTTGCAGTTCCACTCCTTTAGGGGTACAATAGATGGTGCCATTGAGTTTACACAGGAGATCCCTCCCTAGTAAACACACAGGGCTTGAATCGCACACCACGAACTGGTGTCGATCTCGAAATGTTCCTATTTTCACAGGTATTGGCTCTGTCAAAGGGCTTGTTATTTTCTTATTTGCAACACCTACAACTTGGATACTCTGTCCCGAGAGGGGTTGGGTGGAGACTACTGCAGATCTTATAGTAGAACGGGTAGCACCAGTATCCACCAGAAAGGTGGTAGGGTGACCATCAGCATCAGCTTCCACAAATGGTCCCCTCTGGTCTACCTCCCTGACTGTCCCAAGTCTGCAGTCTTCCTCCCCCCTCAGGCACCATCATGCCAAAAGGTCCAGGTAACAATCGTGACTGTCATCAAAAAGAGGCATCTGCAAATGAAAGTGTGTCCTCATGTAACGTAACTGGTGCTATGTAAAGCGCTCTGATAACTGATTCGGTTTGGTTCTTGTTCGCGCTATATAAAACTCTGCAAAAAAAATAAAAGGCCGAGTCCCTCTCGGGATCTTTGGGGGCAGGGGAACCTGTAGTCGCAGAGCCGAAGTCCCCCCTTTGGTCAACTTTGACCTTTCCACCGGCTTTGTCACTTCGTGCTCGGGTACCTGCACTACTTTCTCCTCCAGCTGTATCTGATTTGCAGGATTCAAGGGATACTCGCGTCTCAGGTGTCCAATCTGATGTCACTGATGGCACTCAGTGTTCTTTTTCAGTTGCCAAATCCACCTTTGGCTTAGAATCGTCTGTGCTTCCCTTTGCCTTATTCTGACCATTCTGTTCCCTTCCCAGAGTACCTCCTCCTGACTGTACTTGATTTCCTTTATCAGCAGCTTGCATCTGTTCCAGCATCACATTATCCTTGAGTTTCTTATGCTTCGAATCAATCTCATCACTACAGTATCTGGCATACCTCAATATCTCGTCCAGCAGCTTGTTCTGCAAGCATATTAAATGCTGCTGGATTATAAGGCAAATCTCAGGTCTCAATCCCAGGACAAACTTCGACACAAACTGTACCATATCCCTAGGATCCATTACATCCAGCCCACTGTACTGCTTGAAGACTTGCAACAACCTTTCGTAATACTCATGCACTGTCTCCTTTGGCTCCTGGAGTGTTCGATCTATTTTCACCCAATCAATGTCCTGTTGCGGTACCTTAGCTTTCAACCACGTAATCACCTGTTCGTACTTCTTCATGACAAGAGGTGATGGGCCATTAGTGAGAGCATCCCTCTCCGGTTCAGATGTGGGCCATTCGACTGCAATCTTACAAGCTACCCACAAGTCACTCAGAACTACAATGTCAAACAGTGTATTCAGATCGATCCACAACACCTTTGAAATCTTGACAAACCTCTCAACTTGCTGGTACCATTCAACTGGGCTCTCTCTCAGTTTTGGAAAGTCATTTGTGAATGCAGCTAAATTTCCTCTACTCCAAGGCACATGCACATACCTCCACTAGCTACCTCTCGTAAAGGGTAGTTCCTAGTTCCTGATATCATCCCTCCCGGAGGAGGTGGTTCTGCTGCATTTCTCTTAACACTCTTTTTCTCGGACCATCTTTCTTCCCACTTATCAAGCCTACTCCATGCTTGTATCCCTATAATCAGTTCTCTGATGTGGGTCTTCAGTTCAATCACCCTCTTTTCATCCAAATCCTGATCAGTATACTGTAACCGGTGACTACCCTGCAACATTTTCGTTTTAGACAAACCCACATCGTATCTGTTTGCCAACTCAGTCAATTTCTCATGTGCGATCTTGCTTTACGAGTCACATCCTTTGCTACAAACAACAACTCGTCTGGCTCATAGAGTTCCACTCTCTCGGTGTGCAGTCTAAATATCGAGTTTTTTTTATAGATTGGACAGAATATCGAATGAGAAATATCGAGATGTAAGTAATATCGAGGTAAGGGATATCGAGGTATTTTTTATCGAATTTAAAAAAAAATAATAATATTGAAGTTACAAATATCGAGTACTTAATATCGATTGTTTAAAATATCGGGGTTTTTTAGGTAAAAATATCGAAACCTAAAATATAGAGGGGCCCATTAGGATGTCGGGCGGATTGCCCCCGCCAGACTGGCGGGGGCAATCCACCCTCGTTTCCCCCCCGCCATATTAGTATTGCGGGGGCTCCTCGGCGGACGGAAAGATCGTCCGCCGCTTTTCCGCCCCTGTCGCCTTGTGGCCGGGGCGGAAAAGGAATAATATGGTGGCGTTGTCTATCAGACACCGCCAGCCATATTACAATGGGCATTTTACAATGCCTTTCCGTGGCGGCAATGGCGCCACGGAAAGGCATGCGGTCTTCACTCTCGGGGCTCCCTGCGGGCCCCCAGAGTGAAGGAGGGGTGGGAATATCGATGTTTTAAATATAGACTGTTAATAATGTCGAAAAAGTTAGGTGTTTGTAAAAAAAACATATATGTTTGTAAATTTAATTATAAAAAAAGTATAATACATTTTAGGAGCGGGATGTGGGTTTTTAGGGGAATAGGGTGGGGATTGTTTTAAAATATATATTTGAATCATTTTTTGAATTTTTTTTATAAATATATCAAATATTTAAAATATTTTTATAAAATGTATATAACATTTTAGGAGTGGTATGTGGGTTTTTAGGGGAATAGGGTTGGGGGTGTTTTAAAATAAATATAAATTAATTTATTAATTTTGTTATTTTTAGAAAATTTTAAAATTTTAATTTTTTAAAAATAAATTATAATAACATTAATGTTTGGTATGTGGGGTTTTAGGGGAATAGGGTGGGGAGAAGTTAACACATTTTATTTGCAATTTAAAAAATAAAAAATGAATATTAAATTAAAAATGTAAAATATTTTAAAATAACATTTCAAAAACATATATGAGTGTGATGTGTGTTTTTTTAGAAAATGGGTGGGAGTCTGTTAATTTCTTTATTGATATTTTGTAAATTTAAAAATGTATTTTTAAAATATTTGAAATTTGTATTTGGTTTTGTTGTGGTATGTATGTTTTTAGATGTGTAGGGTGTGTATTTTTTAAAAAAATGAAATTTTGAATTTTACATTTTTTTAGAAATTTTTCATTTTGAAAGTTTAGTTTTTAAATTGTGATTTTTAATTATAATTTAAATATGTTTTTGTGAATATTGTTTAAAAAATATTAAAATATTAAAAATTGACATTTATTTTGGGGTTTTGTATTTTTTTGTAATAGTTTTATTTTTAAATTAAAAATTTACATTTAAATTTTACAATTTTAAAATTTGAATTTTTGTTAAAAAAATTACAATGTTTTAAATATGAAAATTATTAATTATTTTTATTTTTGAGAGTGGATATATTAATTTATATGTGTTTAGTATGTATTACCTTTACAGATTTTATACTTGTTGGATTGGTAATAGTAATTTATATGGGTTTAGTGTCCAGCACCTTCCCTGACTTTATACTTGTTGGAGTGGGAATAGTAAATTATATGGGTTGACTGTCCAGCACCTTCACTGACTTTATACTTGGTGGAGTGGGAATAGTAAATTATATGGGTTTATTGTCAAGCTCTTTCCCGGACTTTATACTTGGTGGAGAGGGAATAGTAAATTATATGGGTTTATTGTCAGTCACCTTCCCTGACTGTATACTTGGTGGAGTGGGAATAGTAAATTATATGGGTTTAGTTTCCTGCACCTTCCCTGACTTTATACTTGGTGGAGTGGGAATAGTAAATTATATGGGTTTATTGTCCAGCACCTTCCGTGACTGTATACTTGGTGGAGTGGGAATAGCAAATTATATGGGTTTAGTGTACTGCACCTTCCCTGACTTTATACTTGGTGGAGGTGGAATAGTAAATTATATGGGTTGACTGTCCAGCACCTTCCCTGACTTTATACTTGGTGGAGTAGGAATTGAAAATTATATGGGTTGACTGTCCAGCACCTTCCATGACTTTATACTTGGTGGAGTGGGAATAGTAAATTATATGGGTTGACTGTACAGCACCTTCTCTGACTGTATACTTGGTGTAGTGGGAATAGTACATTATATGGGTTTAGTGTCCTGCACCTTCCTTGACTTTATACTTGTTGGAGGGGCGGGAATAGTAAATTATATGGGTTTATTGTCCAGCACCTTCCGTGACGGTATACTTGGTGGAGTGGGAATAGCAAATTATATGGGTTTAGTGTACTGCACCTTCTCTGACTTTATACTTCGTGGAGTGGGAATAGTAAATTATATGGGTTGACTGTCCAGCACCTTCCCTGACTTTATACTTGGTGGAGTGGGAATAGTAAATTATATGGGTTGACTGTCCAGCACCTTCCCTGACTTTATACTTGGTGGAGTGGGAATAGTAAATTATATGGGTTGACTGTCCAGCACCTTCTCTGACTTTATACTTGGTGGAGTGGGAATAGTAAATTATATGGGTTGACTGTCCAGCACCGTCCCTGTATTTATACTTGGTGGAGTGGGAATAGTAAATTATATGGGTTTAGTGTCCAGCACCTTCCCTGACTTTATACTTGGTGGAGTGGGAATAGTAAATTGTATGGGTTTAGTGTCCAGCACTTTCCCTGACTTTATACTTGATGGAGTGGGAATAGTAAATTATATGGGTTGACTGTACAGCACCTTCTCTGACTTTATACTTGGTGGAGTGGGAATAGTAAATTATATGGGTTTATTGTCCAGCACCTTCCCTCACTTTATACTTGGTGGAGTGGGAATAGTAAAGTATATGGGTTGACTCTCCAGCACCTTCCCTGACTTTATACTTGGTGGAGTGGGAATAGTAAATTATATGGGTTTATTGTCCAGCACTTTCCCTGACTTTATACTTGGTGGAGTGGGAATAGTAAATTATATGGGTTGACTGTCCAACACCTTCCCTGACTTTATACTTGGTGGAGTGGGAATAGTAAATTATATGGGTTGACTATCCAGCACCTTCTCTGACTTTATACTTGGTGGAGTGGGAATAGTAAATTGACTGTCCAGTATCTTTTCAGAGTATATACAATGATATTAACATTATTTAAATATATATTATACAGTACAATTTATAAAAATATACAAAGTATTTATTATAATTGATAGTAAGTGAAATTAAAATAATCAGTCTCAAACATGTTTTAAAGATTTTATTATGTTCAAAAGAGGGTAATAAAATGAGAAAATAAAGTTATTGATATTTTTCAATGTTAAGTACACATTTTTATTTTGATGATATATAGTTTAATAACATATTTACATTATAGTCACAGTTGTGTAATGGTGAAAAAAAAAATTGTAAACACATTTTAATACAATCATTTTTAAGCAAAGTAATATTTATTCAGTGTACATTTGTTTCTTTATTTTACAAATTTTGTTGTAAAAATAAAGATTTATTTTACAAGTTATATAGAACAAATTTCTTTATTATTTTTTAATACAGTCTTTGTATATTGAAACATTTTTTTAAGGAAACTTATTTATATATATCACCAAAAAGAAGTAGGTATTGTTCACATTGATATCTAATTTACAATTGTATTTTTTGAAAGAAATTAATATTATTAATATATAAAATATTAATAATAATGTTTACAGAGGTAAAGTATTATTACACAGGTAATGTTTTGAGATTAATTATTTGTACATATAAAGAGAAAATAATAGTAACATGTATTACACTGTTTCATATTCATACAATCATATAAGTATTTTTATTACAGTGAATGTTTGTTAAATTAATATTAAGTAATTGAAAATAACATATAGGACATTGTAAGTAATTTTTATAACATTGTTACATTTTTTCATAATTTAAAAAACTACAATAGTTAGATAATATTGACTTAAACATGTATTAAATCTATTTAGAAGGTTATTTAATGTTAATATGAATTGGACTAATTGTTTGTTAGGGACTATTTTGTAACCGTGTTATGTTATTTTGGGTAATTTCGACATGGAAGAGCTCGCGATTGGACGCTGCTTTGCGTGTGGAAGGGTAAGTTTAATTTTAAGTATATTATTTTAGTTAGATATATAGGGGCCCATTAGGTAGGAGGGTGGATCGCCCTCGCCAGGCTGGCGGTAGCCACCGCCGGCCTGGTGGGGGCGATCTGCCCGCCATCCTTGATCTGAAAACCACACGTCATATTAGGATGGCGGGGGGGACCCCGTCGGACGGTAATACTGTCCAACGCTTTTCCGCCCCGGTCGCAAGGCGACCGGGACGGAAAAGGTATAATATGGTGGTGTTGTCTATGAGACTCCTATATATGTAAATTTCCTGCACTCCTTTCCTTTATAAACCAAAATATTTTGACAGTTTCATACAAAGGTTTTTCTCTATAATCCTGGTGCTGTCCCTGCTAATCGACTGGCTCCTGTCGGTTTTATCATACTCCACTATCCCAAACAGAACCTGTTTGCAAAGAGACGCACTGTACACTTGCCCTGAAGGTGCTAACTTCTAAATAATTTCTAATGTGTAATCCAAATGAATTCTACCAACGTAATCCTACATATAAAATTATTGTATCACCATAGGTACCCCCCATGTGCACCCCCACCCCCCAGAGTCCCTGGGGGCCCACAACGGGCCCCCGCAGGGATTCTCCGCATGCCTTTCCGTGGTGGCATTGCCGCCACGGAAAGGCATTCAAATTGGCCCATCATTATATGGCTGGCGGTGTCTCATAGACCACTATCCCAAACAGAACCTGTTTGCAAAGAGACGCACTGTACACTTGCCCCGAAGGTGCTAACTTCTAAATATTTTCTAATATGTAATCCAAATGAATTCTACCAACGTAATCCTACATATAAAATTATTGTATCACTGTAGTGAAAACATGTTATTGAATGACAAACAATATATTTCCACAGACAATATACGAATAATTCTTCATAATTTCTTCTTTATTCTTCTTTTCTTTTGCATGTGACTCTTTTCTTCATTCATTACATCATGAATTGCATAAAACCTGATTCCCAATGCATTTCGGTAATTGTACCTTCTTCAGGGGAATACTACAATAAAATACATAATAAATCTCATCACTTTGTGTATAAATCTACCTTATAATTGCATCAAGACAAACCAGTGCCAATTCCATTTATATCTTGGGATTAGTGTATGAACTTATGCCAAACTTGTGAGTCAAATAGAGAACCTTCCCAAAAAAAACGTTGAAAATAAATGTGAGCGTGAATTAGTCCTTGACTACCAACACCCTTGTGGTATACCAACTAATCATCATCCCGCATGCGTCACTGACCTGTTGTATACTCGTTAAAACATCTGCCAAAAAATAAATATGTAATCAGACTCACAGAAATACTTAATATGCCATCTCACCTCCATATGTTGATTCCTACACATACCTTGCGCTTGTAAAACATGGCCCACAGCTGAATGCCGATTTCGATATCTTGCTAGTTTGACGTTTGTACACTGTCAAAAATAAACACCATATGTAACCTCCATATTGTTGCCAACACGGTCAAGTTCCATACTGTCACTAAACTGTTTCCTACCTTGTTTAAACCCTCCTCACGGCTCACTCGCGCCTGTTCTCCATGCGTTGCCTGCACAAGCTCTCCAAACTAGCTGGACCGGGCTTCCGCGTCTGCTTGTGTTACATAGCGTGTGACGCATACTTGGACCTCAGAAACTAAAAATGGACTATCGATCCATTGTAAAATTTTTGCGGCCGCCATCTTAAAACAGTATATGGTCATTACTAAATGTTCGCAAAACTTTGTAACAGCTTCCTTTATTGTGTGACAGAAGTGTCTCTATTTAAATTCATGAGGAAGCTTAGACTCAGATGTTTTTTTCACACAGTAGGAGAAAATGCAGAAACCTCAGAAGAAGGAGAGAGAGTGCAACAAATTTTCAAACCAAAGAGTGTATTTCTAGTGCCATTCTCACACAAGTCATTAGACCTGTTCGAGACAGTAGTGAAGAAAGATTTTGTTAGCATTAAGAAAGATGGCAAACTGAACACTAATTTGACCAAACAAGAGAAAATTACATTGAAGCAACTGGCGTCCAATGAATTGATTTAGATAGTTCCAGCGGATAAAGGTGGAGCCCTAGTGGTTCTTAATAAACAGCATTACGATACTAAGGTTGACCAACATGTACTAGATACTAATACATACATAGCGTTGGATTCGGATCCTACTAATCAATTTCAAATGATTTTAGCACAGATCTTGCAGATGGCGAAAGACATGGGATAGATCAATGAATAAACAGTTACATTTTTGACAGTTCAATACCCCAAAAGACCACACATATATATGGTTCCCAAAATGCATAAGCATCCCGCAGACCCACCTTTTCGCCCGATAGTGGCAGGCTGTGGTTCGCTTCATGAACCTTTAGGTAAATTTCTAGATCATTACCTCCAACCACTGGTACAACAATGGTCCACTTACATTCAAGATACAACAGACTTCTTGAAGAAACTAGATGGTGTTGAGTTGCAGCTTGATGAGGAAATATGGCTATGTACGGTAGACATATCCGCACTAAGAGCCCTATTATGACGGCGGATGGAGGCAAGTCCGTCCGCCACCCCCGAGGAAGAGGGACCGTCCGCATGGGCAGCGGCGGTCCCTCCATGGCAATTAGGATGTGACCGCCACCCTGGCAGTCACATCCCCTACCTTTAACATTGCGGCGGATGCTGCTTCAAGCAGCACCCGCGCAAGGTTAAAAAATGCATGTTGACCTTTGCATGCACGAAGCGGCAGGCACCGCGTGGTGACTGCCGCTTCCTGCACGCAAAGGCAGGGGGTTACCATAGGTACCCCCCATGTGCAACCCCCTCCTTCACCCCTGGGGGCCCGCAACGGGCCCCCAAACAAAAGACCGTATGCCTTTCCACGGCAGAAATGCCGCCGTGGAAAGGCATAGTACCGCAGACATCCTAATATACCTGCAGACACCGTCAGACATGTTAGAGCTTTTCCACCACGGTCGGAAGGCGACCACGGCGGAAAAGCTGCGGACTTAAAAAATATACCCCCGCCATCCTAATCTGACAGGGGGTATTTCTTCAGTCCGCAGCGGATAATCCGAATCCTCCGGCCCGGTGGTGGCTTCCGCCGGCCCGGAGGATGCGGATTATCCGCAATCATAATGGGCCCCTATATACCTTGATACCACATGGGGATCGAGGCGGTTGAATGGATGTTATTGAGGCATGACAATGATGAGGGTACCAATATCTTTTTGTTAGAACTGTTACATTTTTGTTTATATCATGGATATTTCCAATATTTTCATGGCAAGATTTGAGGATGAGAATGTGTTACAGAAACCAGAATGGAGAGATCATTTGATTGATATATATTGATGATATACTTATAATATGGAAGGGAACACAGGAACAATTGTTGAGTGAATTGCAAAAATTGAATTGTTGCCATGAGTAAATTAAGATTACATATCAGTATGATCCACAAGCAATGAACTATTTGGATATAATGATTGAAAAGCAAGGCAATGATTTGACAACCCGAGTATACCACAAACCAACAGATAGGAACAATGCGTTGCATTATCAGAGTTTTCACACATTTGCTTTGAAGAAACGCCAACCATACTCACAGTTTTTGAGAGTACGGAGGATATGTTCTAAAGAGGATCAGAGTATAAAGGAAATGGAGACTTTATCAAAGTAATATGAAGACAGAGGGTACCCTACAGAGATAATAAATGAAGCCAAAGAAAAGGCTTGTCTAATACCCAGAACAGAATTGTTGACCAAAACTACTAAGGTGTCATCTAAGAGAGAAATATTTGTACTGAAATATTCGACAGCAGCCAGGTTTATTCAAAAAAGCGTTTTACGCAGATGGGAAATTATAGAACAGGAAACTGATTTTTTTGCAGGTTTTTCAGGCAAAACCCATGCTTGCATACACACGGTTTAATAATGTGAAAGAAATTTTCAAAAAGGGTCAAGGCGAACACACAGACATTAACCACAAAGGAATGAGGAAATGTTACAACTGTAGCCACTGTGGTAATGTCATAGTAGGAGATTGCTTCATGCATCCACAAATAGGGAAACCCATTAAACTTAGGCATACGGCGGTTTGCAATTAAGAAATGGTGGTGTACGCAATTAAATGCCTGTGTGGGCTTGTCTATGTAGGTAGAACTACAAGAAAAGTAAAGACACGTTTGACTGAACATAAGAGTCTTATTCGAACACGTAATCAAAAGTCAAACTTAGCCATGCATTGGCAAGAGAAGAAACATACAATACCACAATTGCGGTTCACTGTGTTAGAACAGATTGATGTAAATGTACATGTTGATGCCAACCGTTTTTTGTCCCAAAGGGAGACATTTTGGATAAAATTCTTGCATACATTAGAACCGTGTGGTCTGAATGACAAAATAGAGATGATTTGTTTTCTGTAAAAATAATCGGAATGTGTTTTGTAAATAGAATTTTGGAGATTAAAATTTGCATAAACAACAATGAGTGGCACATACGTCACATATATGATGATACTGGGATTTAATAACAAGACCATTTCCAAGGTAGGGAGTATGCCGAACCATGTGAACCTCATAGTGAACATTTATTTTTATTTTTAGTTACATATTGTTCCTTTTTTCTTTTCTTTCGAGTTAGTTCTGTCGCATAGTTCTAGCAGTGGTAGATATAGGTCAGTCACAAGATGGTAAGGAAACACTTTAAGGATTTGCGTGGCAGTAAGCTGTATTAATTTTTCACACAAGCACACAATAAAGGAAGCTGTTACAAAGTTTTGCGAACATTTAGTAATGACCATATACTGTTTTAAGATGGCAGCCGCAAAATTTTACAATGGATCGATAGTCCTTTTTTAGTTTCTGAGGTCCAAGTATGCGTCACACGCTATGTAACACGAGCAGACACGGAAGCCCGGTTTAGCTAGTTTGGAGAGCTTGTGCAGGCAACGCATGGAGAACAGGCGCGAGTGAGCCGTGAGGAGGGTTTAAACAAGGTAGGAAACAGTTTAGTGACAGTATGGAAACGCAGTTTAGTGACAGTATGGAACTTGTCCGTGTTGGCAACAATATGGAGGTTACATATGGTGTTTATTTTTGACAGTGCACAAACGTCAAACTAGCAAGATATCGAAATCGGCATTCAGCTGTGGGCCATGTTTTACAAGCGCAAGGTATGTGTAGGGATCAACACATGGAGGTGAGATGGCATATTAAGTACTTCTGTGAGTCTGATTACATATTTATTTTTTGGCAGATGTTTTAACGAGTATACAACAGGTCAGTGAGGCATGCGGGATGATGATTAGTTGGTATACCACAAGGGTGTTGGTAGTCAAGGACTAATTCACGCTCACATTTTTTTTCAAAGTTTTTTTTGGGAAGGTTCAGGAGGTTCTCTATTTGACTCACAAGTTTGGCATAAGTTCATACACTAATCCCAAGATATAAATGGAATTGGCACTGGTTTGTCTTGATGCAATTATAAGGTAGATTTATACACAAAGTGATGAGATTTATTATGTATTTTATTGTAGTATTCCCCTGAAGAAGGTACAATTACCGAAATACATTGGGAATCAGGTTTTATGCAATTCATGATGTAATGAATGAAGAAAAGAGTCACATGCAAAAGAAAAGAAGAATAAAGAAGAAATTATGAAGAATTATTCGTATATTGTCTGTGGAAATATATTGTTTGTCATTCAATAACATGATTTCACTACAGTGATACAATAATTTTATATGTAGGATTACGTTGGTAGAATTCATTTGGATTACATATTAGAAAATATTTAGAAGTTAGCACCTTCGGGGCAAGTGTACAGTGCATCTCTTTGCAAACAGGTTCTGTTTGGGATAGTGGTCTATGAGACACCGCCAGCCATATCATGATGGGCCAATTTGAAAGCCTTTCCGTGGCGGCAATGCCACCACGGAAAGGCATGCGGAGAATCCCTGCGGGGGCCCGTTGTGGGCCCCCAGGGACTCTGGGGGGTGGGGGTGCACATGGAGGGTACCTATGATACCCCCGCATTTCAAAGTACAACATGGCAGGCACCGCGCGGTTCCTGTCATGTTGTGCTTTGAAATGCACGACGTGCATTTTTACCATTACGGCGGGCGGCGTTTCAGCACCGCCCGCCGCAATGGTAAAAATACAGGATACGCCCTCCACTGTGGCGGGCACATCCTAATGCCACCATCGGGCCCCCCACCCTTATGGCAGGCGGTCCCTTTTTCCGATGGGGTCATCCCAATGGGGGCCATAGTTTGAGTGTTTGTGGAGTGTGTATAGGTTTTCTAGTGTTGGGTAGTTGTAGTATGTGTGTTTTTTAGGTGGTAGTTACAGTTTTGGTTTTGGGTCCGGTTTCTCGTTTTGGGCTTACTATGTTGAGGTAGGAATAGGGTTACAAATGTTAATTAAATGATATGTATAATGTTTAATAATGTTTGCAAATGTATGTTGGGGTGTATTGTGTGTGGGTGGGTATGTTTTATTTTCTATTTTTCAGGTACTTCGCGTGGATCTCGTTTTTGGGAGAAGATTCAGTTTTTTTACTAAGAAGTGTGCAGATTATTATTTAATCTTTTTTAAGCACACTTTCTTACATTTTTGCGTTTTCAAGGAGCGTTTCATTAATTTTTAAACTATTTTCGGGTTTTTAATGGTTTATCGTTGGCTCAATTTTGGAGAAGAATCATTATGGATGTGTTTTTATTTTTTATTTTTCCATTTGGTTTCCTTGGAGCGTTTTTTTAGTTTTTGATAACTATTTTCGGGTTTAAGGGTTTTTGAGTGGATCGTTTTGGAGAAGAATGTTTTTGGATTTGTTGGTATTTTTTATTGGTTCCTTTGGATTGTTTGGATGGATTACTAGTATGGAAGTATTTCTTTCATTACAAAGGTTTGCCTTCAGCAACAAAGTGAGTAAGTTTTCTTTCTTTCTTTTTTGGGTGGGATTGTCAATTTATTTCTTAAAATATTTTATGTTATATGTTAGAAATTATAAGAAAATGGTTCAGGTATATTTAAATAAATTTTATTAAATATACTTGACAATTTTGTTACAGTTTTTGGCATATATTTTATATATATATATATATTATGTTTAATATTTGCTCTGTGTAGGTATTTTAGATATGTTTAAAGAATTGTTTTTGGTATCATGGAAAGATATTGTAGGCCTCTGGTTGTTGGGTATAGGGTAACTTGGTTTTGTAAGTTATTGTACATTTTTTTAGTTTGTTTAATTAGCTTAGGGCCAATTAGTGTAACAAATTGTTCCATTCGGAGTTCTTGGTAACTTTGCTACTTTTGTAATGATTGGAGTAGTTTATGGAGTGTGGGGTACGTCTGCCTGTACTTGCTAGGAAAGCATTGTACCATCCTTTGATTGCATTGTTACTTTTAGCCTGTTTACTTTATTTAGTGTACTTAGGTAGACGTTCCACCAGGGAATTTGGAATTTGGGTTGCGCTCTATGTCCTAATCTGTGTAGCCTTCCTACCCATGTGTCTTCGTAGTAATCTAATTGAGGGCTTAATTTTGTTTCATGTTTTTTATAATAGCAGCTGTCTATTAGTAGGTTGTAATGTTCTGCTACGTCTGTAACAGGAACGTAGGCTATTGCAATTCATTTTTTACCTGGTAGGCAAAAGTGCTGTCATTGCAGTATTGGGAGCTTAAGTCAGATTTTTGTATATGTTTCCATATACATTGGTTAAAATGGTAGTAGCAACCTTGGATTGCTGTGTGAGGGTATGTTTTTAGGATTGAGTTTATCATTGCTGGCTCAAAGTCAATGATAATTTTTTGGGGGAAGTAATTTTTTGTTTGCTTTTTTATTTTATTTAGTAGCTTAATATAGGTTGTTTGCTGTTTGTTGGGTAGTAGGGTATATATGAAGGGAATATTGCAGTTCTGATAGTGTCCATGGATGGTGTATAATTGATAGAAATGTTTTGGTCATACTGAAAATGTACCATCCATCATCCATGTTTCGCATTGGTGTAATTTCGCCATATTGTCTGCTGTAGCAAACATTATAATTCTTTTTTTTCTTTAGATGCATTGTCGTATAGGATGAAAGGTTTGTCATTATGAGTTATTTTTAGTTCAGGGGGAATTTGGACTTCCTCAAAGGTTTTTGGGGCAGGTGGAGTAGCTGTAGTTAATCTTTTTTGCCTAGCTATTGTCCTTTTTAGAGATTTGATGGGAAGGTAGTTGGCTTGAAGCATGCTGGGGGAGTACTTTTAAGTGTTCTTTAAGGATAGTTGTAGTAGGGAGGTCTGTGCTAGTACTAGCTTCTTTTAGTGAGTCAAGCATTTGTCTAATTTATATTTCTGTCATGTTGGGAGGGTGGTTATGTTCTGTTGTATTGGTTACAGTTGTTTCCTGTGTTATAGTGCGACCATAACATTTGTTACTGTAATATTTGCTGCATTACCAAAACACTTTCAGTTCATGCTGTTTTTCCTATGTATATGTATAGCCCATATAACATAAACGCATTTTGCCTTTCTGTGAAGTAATAAATTTGGCTCCTTCAGTCATTTTTCTTTGTTCTTTCTACTGTAAATAAATGTTACATAGAGATATTTAGTATTGTTTCTAAGTTAATTATTTGCATTTATAACATTTTCACTGTATATTTACCTGTTTCTTTGTTGTTTGGAGGGCTGTGCCCTGTGTTTGGATGCTTTACTTCTCTTTATTTTGTCGATGGTTCTGTTGGGAAAAGAAAATGAGATTTATTGTATATGTTTAGGTTTGTATTAGTGGATTTTTTCCCATAAGGAGGTTTTCTTGCTACTTTTTCATTTAAAAGTTGTCTGTGTTTTAGTTTATATACTTACTTTTGTTTTATAGTTGATATAGTTGTAAAAGTTGGGCTTTTTTCAGTAATTTTGATATATCTGCAAGACATGGTAAGATGGAAAGAAAACGTATAAGTTATTGTTGTTTAAATGTTTATTTTTAGTTTTGAGTGCTAAGTTTAGTAGCTATTATAAGGTGGTGGTACTTACTTTTCTTTTGTGTAGTCTTTTTTTGAATGTAGCAGGTTTCTATTTTGCTGAAAATGTGGCAGAGTTTCCCCTTCTTCACGTTTTGTGGTGCAAAGTGTTATCTAGTTGTTTATTTGCTTTCTTTTTATAGTGTTTCTATAATGTGTTGGTTGTTTTCATTAGTTGGCCTAATTATTTGGTGTTTTTTA
Organism: Lissotriton helveticus; assembly: GCF_964261635.1. Classification (NCBI taxonomy): domain Eukaryota; kingdom Metazoa; phylum Chordata; class Amphibia; order Caudata; family Salamandridae; genus Lissotriton; species Lissotriton helveticus. The sequence goes on from NC_136063.1 coordinate 948,543,629, forward strand.
TTGGTTGCTTGAGAGTTTTTGATTTTTTTTGGCAGTAATGTGGTTCATATGGAAGATGCCACTGACCTTTTTATTTTTGTGGAGCCTTTTTATTTTTTTTTTTTTTTATAAATCATTTCTAGTGTGAGATGTATAATGTTTTATATGTTAATATGATGTGAATGTATTGTATTTTAGAAATGTAATTTTATTAAAATTTTTGGATATTTATTTACTCAGCGATTATAGTATGTTTACTTTTATATAATTATGTTGAGTTATCTTAATATTTACCATGGTATTTTCATTAATTATTGTGTTTTTTATGATGTATAGAGAAGTCGATAAAATGTTTTTCTATATTTTTAAGGTCTATATTTTTGTTTTCGATATTTTAGCTTATGTCTTTATATGTGTTGACAGTCGATATTTAATGTTTTCGATAATTTTTACTTTTGATAATGTTGGTATCGATATTTTTTAGTTTCGATATTGTGAAGTCGATATTTGTGTAGTTACTTGTTTAAGTATTGGTAGTCGATATTTTTGTATTCGATATTTTTACTTTTATATTTTGGTAAGTCGATATTCGGTCTGTCGATATTGTTTCAGTGATCCCACTCTCTCTATAGGCAAGTTCCCTTCAACAATCTCGTCCACTTCTGCTTTCAATCGCATCACATCTAACCTTTTTGCCCTTATTGATGTTCTAAGGATACCTCGACTATATGCACCACTCGACTCTCTGCAGTCACTGTCCTGTTCTCTGCACCTGTTCACTTCAAAGGTGTCCCTTAAAGCCACTCTATTCCCGGCACTCCCATGATCCCAGTCCTCTCTTGACCGGTCCCCTTGAGTCCCTTCAATTGACTCCCATGTTCTTAGATCTGACCTCAACTCTCCCAGGGATTTTTGTCTTGGTCCCCTCAGATCCATCGGTCCTCTTGATGAATCTGCTGTAGCCGGCAACAGTGTGCTTGACTCTACAGGCTTCAGTGATGGAACCAGCTCATTCACTACACTGTTCCCTCCAAGACCAGCACTTCCTTCCATTCCTGTCTGTGATGGACTTCCGTTCCTCACCTGTTCTGGGTTGTACACTGACACTATGGGACCAATAGTAACCGTTTCCCTAAGAGCATCCGGTAACCTCAGAGAAGTGACACTTTCTGCATTCTGCATTTACCCCATTGAGAGTTTTCCCACTACTTCAGAACTCTGTGGAGCTTGTGGTTCCCTAGTTCCTTCCAACTGAGCTGATCTGTCCCCATCCGCCTCCGGATTGTACGGGGGTGGTCTCTCAGATAACATCCTTTCTAACAAGCTATCATCAGTATCAATGTCTTCATCCTCAACTTTCTTTTTCTGCGCATCTCCTGACTTGACCAACAATGGATACAACTTATCCCCCAATTGTCTGTACTCTCCATCTCTTTTTCCAATGTGTTCCATCAAGCATCTTGAAACACCCTAACTGACCTCTTCACTCGCTCCTGTCTCCTGTCCCTGTTTCTCTCGTGTGCCGCCCTAATCCACACATTCAGTGCCTCAAATGAAGCCATAATCGATTTCAATTGGTATAACACTTCTAATCTAAATGTTCCATATCTGGGAAAGGTCAATTCCTCGTTTCCTTCAGTTATCTTACTCCAATGCTCAAGCCATAAAATAGTATGCAAACCCACATTGGTAGCCATGTAAAGAGCTGGAGTATCCTCGGGCGGAACCTCTTCCCCCCCCTCAGGGCTCTAATTTCTTTTCGCCTTTTTTTGAAGAAATTTTGCAAAACTTTAAAACATTTCATGATGAAACCAGCGTCTCTCTGTTCGCAGCACTTGTTTACTTCCCGACAACAGTCCACCAATCTCAGCGTGGCTTCACACCAACCGCCCTATCAAAGCGCGGCTTCACACCAACTGCCCTATTACAGCGCGGCACGTTTCAACGTCACTTTTTCCCCTCCTTTTCACTTCGCTTCTCACTCATGCATACGTCCCATGCATACACTGAAATGATCACTTTCGACCAAGCGATCACTTCGCTGACTGTGCGTCCACAGTCTGACTGTATGTCCACAGTCGTGTAATTGTTTACCGAAAACTGGCAACTGTCCATCCACAAAACGACCGGACAATCACCTCAACTGATAGGTTACAAACACTCAGCAACCCATGACCAGAGTGTTAGTTACTCACGCACTCACACATTCATTCTCCCTATCTCGGTTCAGCGGACGATCTATGGTACCTCACGATCCCCTTAACAATGGTTGACAATTAGGTTTTGGGTGTACGGTACACCCAACCCACTTAAGCTACTCCTTGAGCCTAAGATATTCCCAGGCTGCACGCTCTCACAGCCTGATCTCCTTTCATACAACAGGCATTTCAACTCCGCAAAACATCACAACACTAACACCACAAACATCACAACATAAAGACCGCAATCTAACAACACAAAGCGCTATTCATACTCACTCTCCCACAAACTGCTGCTTTTCGCTGCACTGTCACGCTCCGTCAGTTTCCTTGAAACACCGTCTTCCACCGATAATCCACCGAATGGTCATCACCTGAATTCTATGGGCCTTGGGGGAACTCTTATCCTAATCTAGGACTCCCTTACTTCCAGAGACTAACAGTCCTCTGGCTACCAACTAGGTGACGCTGGGATTCCCACCTAGATGTTCACCTTACCACTCTGAGGAATCCCCAGGCCGATGCGTCTCTTTAGTCTGCATGGAAGTGTATAGGAAGTTCTTTAAATTCTGTACCCTTTTGACAACTTCCCAAAATCAACACATTTTAATCTGAAGGACCACTGACTCCGAAGAAAAGTTTGAAATTTATTACAAAGTCAAAAACAACTGGACATGCAAGCACCTCAGAAAGAGGTTCAAGAAATAAACTGGCACTAATTCAAACATAATCCTACGCAAGAGTCTCAGACAACTCAGAATAAAAAGCAGAGTTAATTCAAGAAGCATTAGGCATGCAATCACTGTGCCCACTGGAAAACTCGACTGCATCTGTTCCAATGGGAAAGAAAAGATTAATCTGTCCCTACACTAATTCTAAAGTGACATCCCTACTTAACATACCTCCCAGGCAATAGAAAAAGGTGTCAGCTGTGAAGGCTCCCTAAGAAGCACATTCACTTTTCCAGGTAAGTAGTCTAAACTACTGAGCTCGTTCCAAGATACTCTTTAGTTTCTCCTGCCTAGTCCAAACTATGACCCATGTCTAACTGCAAATCCAATTGGAGTGCCTTAGACAGGACCCAGTCTAAACCCAACTGACCCTAGCTTCAATAGCAACCAAACTAACTCTCCACCCTCGGGGCACTTTCCCTAATACAAAATCCCCAAAACAATGGATACGCCCATGACACTCCTCCTTCAGCAGGTACAGCCTCTCATATTTTTCCAGCGTCAACCTTCTTCTTCCAAAAACTGTTGCAGTGTCCTTGGATCCCAGGCACCATCACATACCAGTGCACTCCCTTTGTCTCCACTCCTATCAGTCTAATTTCTAAACAATGGTTCATTCTACCTAACGAGCTACATGGCCTTGCACCTGCAAGCGAAATGCATGAGAAACAATCCCTCTGCACGCTCTATGTTACAATTCAATATCCCACTGCAAACATGAGCTTCTTTCCCAAGATATATTTCCAACTCAACATTTCTAGTCATGCTAAGAAAACCACAGTTAGGGGTCCATTAGGATGACGGGCGGCATCCTACCGGTGTATGGGACCACCCGCCATAAGGGCGGGGGTCCCGTCCTACCTATTATGATGCGCCCGCCACAGTGGCGGGCGCCTCCCCCATTTGTAGCATTGCAGCGGGCGGTGCTGAAAGCACCGCCCGACACAATGCAAAAAATGGACGTTGTGCATTTCAATGCACAACATGACAGGCACCGCGAGGTGCCTGTCATGTTGTGCATTGAAATGCAGGGGGGTACTGTAGGTACCCCCCATGTGCACCCCCATGCCCATGGAGTCCCTGGGGGCCCGCAACGGGCCCCCGCAGGGGGACTCCGCATGCCTGCCGCCACGGAAAGGCATTCACAAATGCCTATCCTAATATGGCCGGCGGTGTCTAATAGACACCGCCACCATATAAACCCTTTTCCGCCCCGGCCGCAAGGTGACTGGGGCGGAAAAGCGGCGGACGGTCTTTCCGTCCGCCGCGGCCAAACATGCCATCCTAATATGGCGGGGGTGTTTTGTGTCAGGATGGCGGGCGGATTGCCCCCGCCAGGCCGGCGGTGGCTACCGCCTGCCTGGCTGGGGCAATCCGCCCGCCATCCTAATGGACCCCTTAGGCTTCTGCTAGCGTTTCATGTCTTATGCCTTTACTCTTTTAAATGCATTTCTAATATGACAACATAAGCATTTCATTAATCAATCCTAACATTACATTTCATGTTAGCAAACATCATTCTCATGTTAAAGCATCACGATTCTCCTTAAGCAGCATACACGTGCGACTTTAGTAAGGCCGTTTAATCTCAATGCACATTTTACAGACAGCAATTATTTCTAAGTTACTTAAGGCATTATTCTCTTGACTAAGCACTACATTAATCAGTAAATGATATGAGCATAATTCTATATATTGCAACACTCTCGATTAGTCCTACATTTCTAAAATCAAACATTAGTAGGGTCCTCTAAATATGTGGGTGCTGACTACGGACGGTTATGATGCACCCCTACAATTTTTCAAACAACATAGCGCTCCATCAAACGCTTTGGTATGAGTTTGCATGGAGGACCCCTCGTACATAAGGATATTTATTGCAGCATTATGAGAGAAACAATACATTACGACGAAAGGCATCTTCTCTAAAGGCATCTACTGCAGAGCATCTCTGAATGGCATGCAGGCAGCTCAGGCCCTCATCCCAAAAGTACGGGCTTTGAGAGAGGTCTGATTCAGCCGAGTCCAGATAAAGATCTTTGAAGGAGGCATCGTCGGGTTCTGAGCGGGCCACAGATTTGGATCTTTGAAGGGAGCGTGAGTCGTTTTTCGGCACCTGAGCGCTATGGTGTTGTCCTGGGCACATGAATGAGTCCGATCTGGCTCTGCCCATTCCTTGTCCTTCACGGGAGTGAGTGTGTCTACCCCCTGGGTGTCTCCATCCCGGGTTCCGTTGTGTGGAGTCGATGCATTTGATCTGAGTGGTCGTTCTTCAGTCAGCCAAGTCAAGGCTGCCTCAGGAGAGTCAAAGAAGAGGGATTTGTTCTCAAACACCACTTGGAGGCGTGCCTGGAAGAGCAGTCAATATTCGAGGGCCAGAGCACGAAATTTCTGTTTAACCTCAGTGAAAGATCGCCTTTGGGCTTGGACGTCCCGCGTATAGTCTGGGAAGATCATCGTTGGCTGTCCTTGATTGAAAGAGATTTCTGGCTGCGTGCCTCACTAAGGATAAGTTCCCTATATTTAAAGTTGAGGATCCTGGTAATGATGAGCCTGTGTGGCACTCCCAGCGGAGGTTTTAGAGCAAGAGAGTGGTGGGCGCGCTTGTCCGCAAACCTTGCGGAGAGAGAGCCCTCCTGCATCCAGGATTGTAGCCATTGTTCGATTAAATTACTCATTGGGCCATGTTCCGAGCCTTCCAGATATCCTACCAGGTGGAGATTGTTGCATCTCGATTGATTCTCAGCATCTTCTGCTCTTTTGTGTAACTCTTTCGTGTGGGTTTGTAGGCGCGTGACTTGCTCCTTCAGTTGGCTGACATCATCCTCGAATGTGGAGAAGCGAGATTCAATCTCCGCAATCCGAGCCTTCACATTGCGGAGGTCCTGCCAAATGAGAGCCATACCCACCCGGCTTCAGCAATTTTAATCTTGACCGAGGTCTGAGAGGCGTTGATTTTCTGTAGTATCGTGTTGAGATCCGCTGTCATGGGGGGTGGTTTCTCTGCATGTCCACTTGCCCCTGAGTATCATTAGTCGTGTATTGGCCAATCTTGGTTTGCGTTGGGGGCGGTTTGAGGCCTCGGTCTTTCCCCATGTTGGTGAGGAGGCGTGTATTACCCGGTGTGCCTCAAGGGAAGGGTAGTGTCTCAGCGACTTTGGTCTTGGGCGGAGTGAGAGAGCGCTAGATAAGTCTGTGCAGGGCTCTCTTGGTTATGTCCAGCAGTAGCAGCCTTTGTAGGTTACTCTTATCTGGGTTCGTTAGGTGTCCTCATCTCAGGGTATTATTTTGCAGGTTCGAGCAGTGGGTCTCAATTCAGCCCAGGGTTTAGTGGTCTTGAAGGCATTTGCCAGCCCCGTTCATCCCTGTTTCCACTGGGGGAGACACTGGCAATTACGGTGTACAGTCAGTGGGGTGCTGATTCGGGGATCCGGCCGCTATGGGCAGTTGCCACGTGGGAAGACCTTGGCAGGTCACCAATGTTCTTGGGCCGCAGTGTCCGCCTTCCACCACTCTCCTCACCACCCAGCGCCAGAGCTAGAAGGCGCAGCCAGAGAGAGGGTCTCTGGAGGATGTCTTCAGCCGTGCGGGGTCTAGGGGGGTCAGGAGGAGCACCCCTGGAGGGTCTTACAGGTGACCAGCGAAGTGCAGTGGCACCGCAGGGGTGGAGAGGAGTCACAGATCCTCCGACAGCTTACTGGGTTGTCGAGGGAGGAGGAGCCGGTCGCAGTGGCTTCCTCCAGGTCCTTAGAGAGGGTATCAGGTCAGCCTCTCCGTTTGGTACCACAGATCGCCGCCATCACTTGGGTGTCAGGGCCACCCTCAGCAGGCACCAGTGCTCTCCCTCTCCAGCCACCATCCCCCACACACTCTGCGGTCTAGGCAGGGCCAGGTGGACGCCACAGGTCGTTAGGTGCTACATAAGAGCCGGGCCTGCGCACCAGCCCCCCGGGTGGCCCGATTCGCTGCAGCAATGAAAGCTGCCTCATGCAGTGAGCCAGCCTCAGAGGAGCATTTTCTCCAGCATGCCACGTACGGACTGTCACCACTGGCTCAGCCCCTCCACCACCGCCGATGCGGCCTGCATAGTTTCGGGAGTGGCATGCTGACTCCGCTAGTTGAGCAGGGCTCAGGGTCTAGGTCTCTGTAGGTCAGGCCGCTTCCAAACCTCGCCACATTAGGTTGGCGTGCCAGGGCCTGGATGTGTTTGGGGCCTGCTTCGGTGCCAGTTGACTCTCGGCACCACTCTGCAGGAAGGCCGTAATGGGCCTGGTTTTCCTCTGCAGTGGATGCAGCGCCAATCCTGTCTCCAATTTACCTCCGGGGAGTGCGGTTAGGCAATCCACAGAGCCATGCAGAGTTGCACTGATGCAAGGGCATCAATGTGGTTGTCCACACTGACTGCTATCAGCCAGGTCTCAGGGAGTTACTCTGCAGGCCCCACCGCCATCTTGTGTGGGCCGTCAGATCGGTCTCTGAAGAGCAGCTTTATCGACCCTCTAGCGGTAGCACAGTTTGCCAGGATGCCTAGAGCCAGTCTAGTAGGGCATTGCCAGGCAGCAGATCACGTTTATATATGTATACTTTACACAAAGTCACTCCTGGCTTGACAATCACACCTTTATTGCAACTGTAATAACATTATTTTACACTACTCTAACACAACGCCACCTTACCATATTTGAGCTAAAACCTTGCTTGAATCCCTGCTTCACCAAGTTGTGAGACAAAGGGACCCAGGAATCTAACATTCCAATGCAAACCATCTACAAGTGCATTTGTCATAACAGGACATCGGGCACAGGTGTAGCTTGTTGAATTACTGCCACTATACTAAGCCTATAGAGTGCTGTCACGATTGTGGGATTATGTCATTATTGATTTCTTTTAGCATGTCATGAGTGACCTTTTATGTGAGTTGATAAGCAGTGCATAGCCAGGGGCACAGGTTATAGTTAGCTCACTGAACTATAACTGACCAATGTCAGTGATTTTTCATTTTTTTAACGCAAGTCCTATTCACATTTCAACAACTAACTATAACTCCACTCTAGCCATTGTTTTTTCCTGTGGATTTCTAGTTTTTAACATGTGTTCAGATCTTTTTATTATATCAAACTATAATAATACTGACAATTTTGTTTTTTACAGTTGGATTCCTTGAGTGTTTGTCATTGTTCTTTTTGCACTCCTCCTTTATTTAAACCATATGTCTTGGTTAATCATGTTTTATAAGTCAACTGATGATACATAAGTGTAGTGTCATACTTGTTGTACTGTAAATGACTACAACATTTTGCCTAATGCAGAATTGGTCCCTTCTTTTTTTTCTGGGTATGAACAATGTCCTGCCCATATTCTTTAAATACACAAATTCATGTTATCTACAGTGATTGGCATTAGGCCATACCCTGCAGTCAACTGCACATTTTGTTGTTTTTTTAATCCATTTTTCTGTTTTTGAACTTTTTCTATTTTTTTAAACATTTTTTTAAACATTAGATTTTTGTTACATGAATCTCCCTCTGCAAAACGGCAATCTGTAAATGTCTTTCAGCAAATTGCTTTCAGAAGTTTATGGATTTCTTTTTGAGCCTCGTACAATGTACAATGTGTTGCCAGTAAAATGGCTGTTTTTTCTTTCAAATTCTTTTTTTGGGGTGTCCTTTTGGTCCCACAGCACACTGGCAGCACCAGTATGGACAATTATAGGGTGTTGTATGACTCTCACAAGACCCTTCTTTCCTTTTCTGGTTCTAATGATAACAAACAGAGTATAGCAGGTCCCAGACATTTCAACTAACACTGAGTTTACCATGAAGGAGTCAATTTTTTAGGCTTTTGAGGGCAGGAGTTTTCTGACAGGCCAAAAAAGTAAGAGATGTATATACTTTTTAGTAATAGTTCTGTGTTTGTATATCTCCCAGTAACACAGTACCCACAACAAAGTACCATACTACCAATAACGCACAGTAAGACCATCTCTTTGGCCCTTTTCACTGTATTAACCGCATGCGTGCGGGCGGAATTCCGCTCGTACGCGGAGATTTTTAAAAGCGCATGTTACGTGACGAGCTGGGCTCGTCATCAGCGTACCAAGAGGCTACCTCATGATGAGCCCAGCTCGTCATCAGCGTGGAAGGGGTTAATACACTTGGAAATAGTTCCAGCTTCATTCCCTTCATTAGGGATTTGGGTATCAGTTGCTTCACACCTTGTGTATTCTGGCCAAATTTTTTCTTGAAGTCTCCTCATTTTTGGTGACTTTACCAAAGATAATTGTCACAATGACATCTGGAGGAGACCACCCTGAACATGAACAGCCTGGAGATGTGGAAAAGGAAAGCAGAGGACCACCCAAATCGATTCTTTGAGCGTTTTTCACAAAACCTCCTGGTGAGAATGAGATGTCTACCAAAAAGTCACATGTAACATCTGTGACAAGGATTTTAGCAGTGGAACTGTCAAAAATTACTTTTTTAGTGCTTCCAGAATGCTTTAACATCTTAACATTTGCCATTGCTCTCAGTTTAGCGTTGTGAAGCATCACAGTGAAGAGGAACAGAAGGCATCTACATATGTCCCTGCCCTTCAACGCATGGTGCTACCTGGTGCAACACTCCCCCAGGATACCCTGCAAGCCCAAATATCGGACTTCATTGTCTGAACTGTGGGAATGCGACCTCAGTTAGTGAGCAAAATTCCACTACTTTGAAGTGGTAGCTCATCAAGCCATATGCAAAAAGTGTGTTTTTGTCTTTTCATGTTTGCACAGCAACTTTTACAGGCTTTTTTTTTTTCATCCTCTAAAAAGAAAAAATGTCCCCAACAAATGTAAACAATTGCTTAACAATGCAAAAAGGTTATTTTTAGAACCACACCTAATGGTTTAAAAGTAGCTAAAACCATTTTATTGTTTGATATGTCTGTCCCTAATTTTCAACACAGGTTGTTATGGACCTTGGTCCAGAAGAACAAATATTAGATTTTCAAAAAGGAGTCGCAATATGGACACTGAATTTTTGCGAATGCAATGCGATTTTGTGATTCGACCTATGTACTATTAGGCTGGTTACTGGTTACAAAAATACTGGATCACAGTAGGAAGCAATCCTACATACCTCATCAATATTCATGAGATAGGTTACATGTTGTAATCTACTGTAATAGACTGAAATCCCGGAGATGGTGACTGCTGAGGTCAGCAGATCACCATTTCTGTGATAACTTCATCAAGGCCTGATACCCCTCCCCAGGGGCTTCTAACCCCAGCTGCACATAGCCTTCAGCTCTGTACTGAAAGAGTTGACCAAAGGGCGAGTGTGTGGGATAGTGTAAGGGGTCTTTCTGCTACTCAAATTCCCCTTTCTGTTTTTTTTGTGGTCACATTATTGGTTTCAACACCATCGCCTTACACTTATGGTGGGTGGTCCTTCCAAACTTCATGCAGGCTCCGGATCTAATGGTTATGGACATGTTACCTGTCCTCAGATAGTAGCTCCACTATAACTCCTTGACTCATAGCCTTGTCTGTCTTGTTAGAATATAGCTTTGCAAAACCACCAGAGACCCCTACAATATCCACTTTATTAGGATCATGGATCATTAATGATTTCCTGTCCTCTACATTAGTGGGTTTATCATGGGTTCTTAGCTGTATCCGCTAGAGAACACATCTAAGCCATGGCCGACCTGGAGAGCCCTGCTTTTTGTTTCTTCTCATGTTTGCTGGTTTTAGCAGGATTTGAAATATGGCCTTCTTCGTGTTCTCTTAGCTTCATTGTAATATAGAGGCTGTTTACGATATTAGTGGGAGGCCCATTTTGCCACCAGTGCAGCAGAGTAAACTACTTCATCGCCCTGACAGACATGCTATAGGAAAGTGCCTGTTTACACAGTTACCCCCCACTTTTTACCTGACATCTGATGCAACCTGACTTGACAATCAGGTTCCCAGGAGCTGTGTTCTTTTCCAGAACGGTACCATTGTACCCACAATTGGCACATCCCTGGCCACAGGTATGGCCCTTTTAAAAGGTACCATGGGTACCAAGGGCACTGTGACTAGGGAAGGCCTCTAAGGGCTGCAGAACTTATTGTGCCACCCTTAGAGGCTCTGAACCTTAGCTCACAAATACTGCCATTGCAGGCTGCATGCTTTGGTGCAGAGAAAAGTGAAGAGTCGACATGGCACATTTCCCTCTTTGCCATGCTTACAATGCACTGCATAAGGCCTAAGTGAGCCACCTCTCTAGCAGGCCGCTCTAGCCCTGAGGTGAGGGTATCGAGGCATGAACCCTTTACCCTACAGTGTCTAAGTCCATTCATAGACATTGTAAGTGTGGTAAAGCCATTAAGAGTATATCGTTTGGGAGTTGGTAATTAAGAACTCCACAGCTCCATAATGCCTTTACTAAAAACTGGGAATTTTGCTAGCAAACTTCTCAGCACATTAAATCCACCCTGATGCCAGTGTTGGATTTACTGTAAAAAGCTCTCAGAGGGCATCTTAGAGATGCCCCCTGACAAATCGACAAGCCCTGGTGTGCTGCCTGAATGGCTGCCCGCCATTTACCAGAATCAGACAGGTTTCTGGATCCCATGGTAGAGAGACTTCGCTCTCTGGGTCCAGAAACAAAGCCCATCCTGGGCAGAGGTGTCATGCCTCCTCCCCCAGATGGGCTTGGTCTACGAAAGGTAGCTTCATGTCCTGCCTCCATTCGATGCTGTCCCTGCCTTGTGCTGCTCCCAGCAACTGACTCCCACCGGTTCTGGCCCCCACTTTGGGCCGGTGAATCGTCGGGAAACCCAAGCTAGGAGGAGAGGTGTGTACAAGTTTGCCATCCCCACCTATACGTTTGGGGAGGTGAGGTGAAGCACACATCTCAGTCCCCTCCATCTTCAAGATAAGGGGATTAAGCCAATTAGGAATATGCTCATGCTCCCTCCCAATGGAGGGTGGCATGCTCATGGGTGTACCCACCCTAAGGAAGGGACCCATTGGTCCCGGCCTGCTAACCCCTTTAATGCCCCTAACGTTAGTATTTAGGGGCAACCCTGAACCTTGCCTCCTCAGATTCGAGGAAGAAAGTAGAAGGACCAAAGAGCCGTGCTGACCCAGGAAGAAGAAGAGGACACCAACTTCCTTGGCCCAAGCCATTCCGGCCCGTTCCATCTATGACTTGCCTACACCAAGAACTCGGGCGAGTCCAGCAGCCCGCAACCACCAGAACCCGGAGGACCTGCCCTGTGCTCTTCCCACAGACTCTGTCTCCCATGAGCACTGGATTTGCTCAACCAAAGACTCACCTTCAGAATCCGGATTCTGTCGACTACGCGATTCTACACCACTCTGCACCCGACACCCACAGCCCGAGTTCGAGTGGCCCAACACCCCCAGGAGGTCTACCCAGCAATCCTGACCTGGTGATCCCCGACCTCCCTCAAGACTCTTGATGATGCATATAGCCTCAACCTGAAAGGACCACCCGACCGCGACCAGAGCTGATAAGAAAAAACAGACTCCAGAAGACACCCCTCTACCCAATGCCCCATGGCTTTGTGTGGCTCAACCGATGGTGTCAAGGCATCCTCCAAGATCCCAACTTACCTCTCCAGCCGGTGATTGCCTTCAGAAAGTCTCCCTGGCTGAGTCTGCAGCAGCTTTCCAAAACCAAAGGTCACCATTTGAAAGTACAGAGTCCCGGATGTCTGTTTTGCATCCTGCACCGGTTGTGTAGTTCCTATATTCCCAATAGGCTCTGCGCATTGGAATAACATAAACGATAGTTTAGACGTAGGACTAAGGTCGACTAGGTCTCTATTGAATATGTTAGACTCAATTATGAATGCCAGCTAGCTCAGAGGTCACTAGAAACTTTCTCGAGTAAACAGGGATGAGTTAACTTAACTGAATAGACAAGAAGGGATTAGCTTCTGACAACCGCATTAACATGAAAACTTTGCTCCCTCCAGAATAAGGAGTAAATCCCCAGAGTCGTGTGAAAACAATAGACAGCTATTTTACTCAGTCAATCGTGCATGCTTAGTTTCACCAGAGTGCAGAGAAATAGAGAGACGGGCGTTTTCAATAAAAGTTGTTATTTATTGAGCAGTCCTCTTTCTCGTGCAAGAGAAGTGAATTGCCACAATTGCAATGCTTGTTATAAAGTAAAGTGCGTACAGTAAAAGGAGTATTATGAAATAATACTGTATAAGCATTTATATGGTTTCTGAGCCATATGATACTTAAAATGGATAAAATATATACATACCTAAAATCATTGACTAAACGTAATCAACTGGTGCTTCTAAGATACGCCTACCCCGGTGTACCTAACCTAAGCCTAGTACGTGGGAAGGAGTAAGTGAGCTGCCGTTTAAGTTAAGTTAGTTTTTGCCAAGAATCTGAATCAAGAATTCTTTAAGGATTTAATCAGCTCCGTACCTTGGTTATAGAATGAAGGAGGTCTTGTATCTCTTTCTCAGTACTCGATTTCCCAGCAACCCGCAAGGGTGACTGGAAACACTGGAGCTGGATTTCTCGGCAGGAGAAAAGACAGCGTCTCTCTCAGTGCGTTAAATGGGAGGGTCGGCTTCCTTCGGCTCTCGCATCAGCTGGGCTTCGGGCAAGTAGATAGCCGCTCTGCTCCAAACCACCGTGTGTTTTCTTAAGGCAACGTTGGTATATTTATACCTGGAAGGTGCCGAGTTCGACGTAAGGTTGGACATAAGACGTCACTAAGAACTTACAGTTCTTTCTGGACTCCAGGAGTTCTTGTTCAAATCAAAACAAAAGCAGGGGGATTTCCCGGGCTGCTGAAGGCTTGGTTTGTTTAAAGAACGCGTTGTGCTTTCTAGGAGTCTATGGGAGTAGCCTTGCCGTATTTGGACTGCATTGGCTATGTCTAAATATGGATATGATTCTTATGCCTTTATAAGGATATGTTCTGTTATAACCACATAAGGGCATGAATCAGGAATATTTAAATAGGGTCCTAGATACGTTTACAACACAGCCTACTGCCTGAGTGCCACTGGTGGTGCAGAGCCTGTGCTGGTCATTGACCCCTGCAGTGATTACCTCAACTCCAGGAGCTTGGCTCCCACAACCGAGTGGCTTGCTCATCAGCAGACCCTAGCCGAAGGCCCCCTTAACCTCATTGGCTAAACTTGGGTCCCTGCACTCTTTACCCAGCCGCCCTAGTCCAGGTGGTGGAGCAACTTGAGTGCCCTCCTAGACATTGGAGAACCTTGGTCCTAACCCCCAAAAAGTCACCCTCATTAGTTGAGTACTTACCTCCAAAACAGATAACCTTTTTTCTCCCACAATAACCCATGTTATAAGATTTTGGGCATAATTTGTTCTAAGTGTGTAACTGCTAATGTATGCAGAAAAGTACATTTAATTGCAAAGTATAAAAAGTCATACTTACCTTGTATGTAGAACTCTTAGGGTGTGGTATCTAGGCATGCCACCCCAGTAGTCAAAGTTATCTAAAGTATCTCAAATGTAATCTAAAAGTATTTACTGTATTATACAAACTGCATTTAAAAATGATACAAACATGTAAGAATTGTAATTTCAAGCACAAGTGCATTTCCTTGAACAGTCTTGCATTTTACACTATATTTTACTCACCTTTGCCAAGTCCAGCTTGGTTCTAACATAAAACCTAAGTATATATTTTTTATACTTACCTAATTGGTCTGGATTCTGACTCTGAGTGTGTGTATCAGTCCTTGATTGATTGAACACAACAAATGCTTAACGCACCCTCTGGATAAGCCTAACTGCTTGCTCACAATACCACAAAGAGAGCTGTTAGTACTTACCTAATTTAGCTTCTGCTATACCCCTAGGGACTCACTGGACTCTGTGCACAATACTTTGGCATAGCATATACAGAGCAAGCTTCCAACACATTCCACCTGCCAAATTAAGAAATGCCCGCTAAGCAGGAGGTCATTTCTAAAGCATTGCCAGGAACCACCACCACAGTAGTTCCTATCAATACTTTTTGAAGTTTGGTGCAGGGCTCCAACAACATGACAGATCCCTGCTCCAAAACTGTTTTTCTTTTCATAAAGAACACAGATAATGCGCTCCTCTCCATGGGAGTCTTCTCCCATGGCAAGGGGGGCATTTTTTGTTTTGTACTGCCCCTTACTGCCAGATGACGGACAGCAACGAAAATATGTATATGTACCACATACTAATTGGGTGGATGGACATATAGCCAATTCTCCAACAGACCTTTCACCATCAGTCTCACCAAGACTTTGGCTATGGCAGTGACAGCGTAGTCACAGCTGCAGCCAAATCTAAGGTTCACTCGCATTTAAATAGGAGAAAAATAAACGGTGTGCTTAGAAATGTGATTACTAGAGTTTTCTGCAATACTTATATATTACTATCTAAAGAGAAAACTAAGCTTGTAACATGTCTCATTGTGAAGCTAATAGTATGATATGTATGTGCAGACTAATGTTTAGACGTGTATGCATGGAACAACAAATTATATTCATGTTGGTATGTTTTGAAATTACATGTTTTACGTATTAATTTTCAAATTATTCATTAGTGAAGAATCTGTATTTGTTATATGTTTATAAATGCCCACATATTTGTAACCCTGTGCACCATTAAGTTGACATGATGTTGCGGCCTCAGGCATAGTTTCAGTAGAATCTCACTTTTAAGTCCAACATTTAATTCATAGTTAACCTTCTATGTAGAATGTGTTTGCTTGCATTTTTGTTTCCACTGCAGGTGCAGAGAACCCGTCATTAGTTAAAAAAGAAGGGTTTCTGTTTTAGTCAGGTAGCAAGGTATGAGAAGATGGATCTTGGCAAGGAGAAATGCAGTAATGAGCAAGGAGGCAACTTCCCATATAGGAGAAGAAGAATGGTCAAGGACAAATGGATTAGCAACATATCAATGTGGGCAAGATGGTGCCAGAAACCAATTTGTGCTGGAATCATAGAAAGTTACTGAATTTGATCACAAAATTTACCTTGAATGCAATTAACGTCTTATGCTGTAACGTAGTGAGGGTCAGTGAGACATCTTCGGACTCCATGAAGTATAGGCCTCTTCTACTGCTTTGTGTGGCTTCATGCTACTTGAAATTGGTTGGAGTTTCTTCTAATGAGGACTCTGACAGCTGACACCTTTCTAATTCTCATTTTACTTATGATTCTTAGTTTAGCGTTGTCCCTTTTTAAGGCAGCGTAGGGAGAGACCACATGCTCATGCTTACCTTTAAAAATCATTTGATGCAATTTAATGTTCAATTCTTTTTCCTTATTACTTGCATCGTCATAACCAAATTAGTTGTATGCTTTTTTGTATAAAGGGTAAATCTCTTTAGGAAATTTGACTCATTCTGTTTGTCCTTTATTTCTATACTGTGATGCTGAGATTGATTTATATCAACATATTTTTTAACTTATAATGAAACCTTACTAATCTCAGATTTAGTAGTCAAGTGGGTTATTGTGAGACTAAATTTGTTACACCTTTTTGAAATTTAAATTGAGATTGTTTCCTCCTTCTTACCTCTCAAGCAGCTAAAAAGACCATCTGATTGAGTACCGAAGTTTAAGTGGCCCAAGCTCTCTCAACAGTAATGATGGCATAGCAGCTTGGACTTGACTGTCCCTCTAGGAGTGAGTTAGGACCAGCCGAGGCCGGTAATGGGAGTACCTGCCGGGCGGTGACGTGGGGAGGGGGAGGCCCAGGGTGGGGGGTAGTAATGTATGGATTACGGACCTTAACAGGTAAGTAAACATATAAATAAATAAAACGAAATCCGTTGCGTGCACTGCATCACCAAATGCGATGCAGTGCGCGCAACGAAATTTGTTTTATTTATTTATATGTTTACTTACCTGTTAAGGTCTGTACCCATACATTGCTACCCCCTACCCTGCCCCTCCCCACATCATCGCCCGGCAGGTTCTCCCACTACCGGCCACGGCTGGTCAGGACTAATTTATGTACAGTTGGTCCATTTCTGTTGTGTTACAGTATGAAAAATAATTAACTGGAATGCTTCAAGCTTTTTAACCAAGACTTTTTATTGTATTTAATGAGTAACCTTAAGTCGGATGGGTATGAACATATCTGGGTCTCATAGTTCACTGTTCTACAGTACTCAATCTGTACCCCACTGATGCCTGATGTTGTTTGTATTCCCTTTGATAGAGGATATGCCCAGCAGTTTCCCTTTTGTGGAAGGACCAAGGATAATTTCCTTATTTACAGTGATTGCCCTAAGTGGAATAGTTAATCAAAACTGTTGCACTGGAAAGTGTCACATAGATGATCAGAGTTCCTGAATTTCAGTCATCAATTTTTGTTCTCTTAAATACCACTATACATTTGCAAAGCTCTACGTCTGGTCACAGTAGGTTTTCTGCCATGCTGGGGTTCAGAAACAGCAGGTTATGGTACTTTCAGGGTACTTTAAATGGTGACTTCTGTCCCTAACATACAGATCTTTTTTAAATGAAGTTACATTTCCATGTACCCATACCACCCTATTTTTTGTTTTGTTTTTTAATAGAATTTGATAATTACACTCCGATTTAGGGCCTGGGGTTCGCATGCCCCTGACTACTAACATTCAGTCAGATATTAATTTATATACAATGAATGTGAATGAAAAAACCCATAAATGTAATGGTTTTCAGTGCAGAATATTTATTGCCATACTGAAAATCGAACTTCGGTTAGCCCAGCCTAACTCCAATAACATTGCCCACCTCATGCCCATGCGCTACCACTGAAGCTAGGTTTTTAATAAATCAATATGCTGGTAAACTTGAAACATTACATCTTTCTTTAACCCCTTCTCTGCGGCGGCAATTCCGCTGCAGTGCTTGGGGGGAGGGGGGGCCGCGCGGCGCTCCCATGCTCGTGACGGAACCGCTCTGTCACGAGCCTCGGGCGCGCTGTGATGATGACGGAGAGGTTCCGTCACGGCCCCGCCCGCTCAACAGAACGTCCAGCGCAGACGCGGAATCAGCATCGCGCAGGCGCGCCGAGCGGGCCGTGACGGAACCGCTCCGTCATCAGCACAGCGCGTCCGAGGCTGGTGACGGAGCGGTTCCGTCACCAGCATGGGAGGGGTTAAAAATAGTGCGTGGATCATTACGAGAGGAATGGGAATTTTAACCCAAGGTTCCAAGGTGTGCACCCATTACCATATCCAGGGGGTTTTCATGCACTATTTTCATGTTACAATTTGCTCTGTGAAAAACTGTCAAATTCTTAGTTTTCACATCTTGCAAGGGGGATGTGGAATGGAGGTATGTGGTATTACCACATTATCCCTCAATTCCAGGTGTTAAATTCACAATGATGCTTTAATATCGCAGCAGATAAATACTGTACTATGCATGGTTGGTCCCTTTCGGTAGGGGAACAGTGCGTAATAAAGTGCGTTTTTACTACGCTAAAAGACTGCAGGACCCGCACTAAATTCCATTCCACATGATGAAGGGACCATTTCATAATGCTAGTGCCGTCTACAAAACTCACAATTCTGGGAAAGGAGGATTGTCTCTGCATGCAGCCCTTTCAGCATCAATGAGATTTTATGTTTTAACAGCAATAATACAGTAGCGTCGATGCTAGGCATGCTTTTAAGTTAATTGCTTCGAGGAAAGCTTATTCAAATATAATGTTCTCAGGTGCTGACTGTGCAAGAGGCGCAGCAAAACAGAGATGTTTTGTTCATGCAACTAACTTATTATGATTTTCAATTTAATAAAAGCAGCTGCTTAAAGCCTCTGCTGGCCTATCATAAACATTGGGTTTGGTGGTTTTGTATAAGCAAGAGCTTGCGAAATGAGCATTCAAACAATACCCAGCCCCTTACAAGCCAGGCTCTATAAAGATGATTTACAGTTCATCTATCCACTGCCAGGCAGGGTGCTGACAAGTGAATTTTCTGTGGCCACACATTCAGGCAGCTTCATAAGGGTCTTTCACGAGTCTGCATGTCAAGGGGTCGCTGCAAGAGAAAAAGCCTTGTTGGCTTCCGTACCTCCGATTTTACAGAGACATCCATCTCGATTACCGTGTCTGAAATAAAACGTAATGGTCTTTTTTCGCTCACAGCTCTGCTTTAACTGGACCCCCCTAAATGCTGCTAATAGAACGCGGTTTTATTGCAGAACGCCTAGCCGATCCATTGCACACTCGCGGTGTCTCATTGCCGGATGAGAATGCTTCCTGTCTAACCTCCCGCGCTTCCCGCGTGCCAACGCCTGCCATCAAACGATGACCCGGAAGAAATATGGGTGCTGCGCAGATCCCATAAAAATGCCCTGCTCTGGTATCGAGGGACCTTGATAAGATACTTAAGAGAACATTTTCTGCAGAAGCCAACTGACCATTCATCTCTCTTTTTAAGTAGTGTCAAAGTTGGTTTACTTGATGATGATTTGATGTCTAGAAATTGCTCCCGCTTGCCCACTCAAAATGAGTGATTAGGACCGAGCAGTAGCCACACACAACGAGTTGAGAATGGTATTGTTAACGGGAGCTTGCAAAGCCCGGACCAAAGACGAGAACAATCAAAACAAGACGGGAGGTGGAAAAAAACTTCATGCAAGACATCGCAGCTGTCACCAGATTACACGTTTGCATGTGTGACGAAGCAATTTTGCACTTGTAACTGGCAAATGACGTACCTGCATTTGCACTGACAGGCTAGAGTTGCTCGATTTCTTTCATTACACTGGTGACTGAGCAATTTTGCCCTGTTGACCAGTTTTGCACTTGTGTTTGCATGGATAGATCAGAGATAATTGATCATAGGCATTACCGGAGCTACTGAGAAATTTTGTACTGGTGACCAGGCCATTTTTGCACCTGCATTTGCATTGAAAGATGAATGTAATGGAATTTCCAGTCAGTGAAAATGTGATTCTGGCACTCATCGCTCAGCAGCAAAGCTGTTTCACACTTTTCAGCAAATGCTGGTGCAAAATTGTTCAGCTACGGATTGGTGTCACTACAACGCATGCTTTTACCACGCATGCCTTTACAACGCGGTTTTTACCACGCAGTCCATTACAACGCATAATGCTTTTAGGCGCTGGATAGTGAATTATTTAATTTACTATTCCAACTCCAGTCCCCATGGATAGCAGGGAAGGTGTTGGATAGTATATTAAATACATTCCCTATCCTAGAGCGCCCCCCAGCGCATTGCGTTGTAATGGTTTGCGTGGTAAAAGTTGCGATGTAATGGTAGTGCGTTGTAAAAAATTCGTTGTAACCGTGCTACACCCCAACTGATTACTCAGCCCCAAGGTGTGGAATTGTACAGATAGCAGTATATGCCAGATTGAGAATTGCAGCATTCTCCACGAGAATCCATTTGTCCTTAAACATGACAAAGGTTAAGAGAGCTCAGATAGTGACTAGACTAGCATTGGGCAAAAGTTTATTTTTTAGTCAGTGGGATGTGGATGAAATTCACAGCATGAAGCCATAACAAGCTAAAAAGAAAAAAGACTACCCGCACAGAGTAATGTTGCATGGTTTGAGAGCTGCTAAAACATTTCCAGCCTACGTGTGAGTGGCAGACAATTTGTGAAGTTGGAGTCAGGGCTTTCTGATTATCTATTGTAACCAATCAGAATAGGGTGAACACACGACCCTATTGTGATCGTTTCAAAGGTTGGCAAATCACCTAGTTGAGTCAACAACAATCTCTATCTGCAGCTCACACCTACCTGGATTTCTTTTTTTTGTTCTATCAAACATATGTGGATTTCTGCACTCAGGTAAGAGTAATTTAGCATTTTTGTAATACCCCTGCAGAGCAGACGAGGCCCCTATTTAGTTGTAGATGTGTTTAGGGACCTTGCCCCAATAAAAAACTACGGCACTGAAAGATGTTTCAAACTTAGACAGAGTTGTATTCCTCTCTCATAATATCCTTTCACAATGCAACAGTATGTTGAGATTATAAAGTGTAGAGCACATAGAATCATTTTTTTCAAAGTATTGGTGTTAGACCTTGCACTATTGGCATGGGTCTCCCTTACATTTTATTGCTGTTGCCTCCTGTGTTTTTGCTATGTTTTTGCTGGTCTAGATGCCTGGGGCATTTTGCCACTGCTGTTCAGTGCCAAAGGGCAAGTGCTCCCTATTGTAAATTGTTGTAATGGATTAGTGACTCCATGATTGGCTATTTGATGTACTTGACAGACCCTAGTACAGTCCACCATGTGTGCCCAGGGCCTGTAAATCAAATTCTGCTGGTGGGCTTGTGGCACTGGTGTGCCACCCACAGAAGCAGCTTGTAAAATGTGGCTCAGTCCTGTCATTGCAGAGCCTGTGTGCAGTCCGGGACTGCCATGTCAACTTGGCAAGTGCACCTACTTGCCAGTCCCTAAACCTTCCCTTTTCTACATATTAGTCACCCCTAAGGGAGGCCCTAGGTCAGGGTGCATTGTATGTAAAAGGTAAGACATGCCCTGATGTGTGTGGCATGTCCTGATAGTGAATTACAACCAATTTCATTTTTCACTATTGCAAGGCTACCTGTTCCCATTGGCCAGAATGGGCAGCTTGATTATAACATCTTATAATCCTAACTGACCCAAGGAACACGGTGGCAAGTTGAGTTTAGTGTGCCTGGACTGGTGATTTTTACATCCTGTGTTTGAAAATACTACTATTAGAACGTTTTTTTCTGCCTAACCATCCAGTTGTCTCTGCTAGGTTTGTATATTCCATGTCTGGTTTGAAAGTGACAGGGGGCTGGAGAGGGCCTTGGCTCCAGCAGTCTGATGGATCAGGGCTGGGCTGAATAGGACCTGCATTGAATAGAGAGTAGGGGAGGAGATTTCCTTTCAGCTACCTGGGCGAGGTCTGCTCTCAAACAATGCTTTTTCCAACTCCTGCCAGGAAGGACAGAACTGGTTTTGGCTGAGCACAGACACCCTCTGCCTTCTGAGGGCAAAGGATTTTGACCCAGACCCCAGAACTTTCGATCACTTCTGGAAATCAAGACAAACTTTTGTTAAGGAGGCAAACCAAGGGAGTTGAAGGAGGAGACTGCCCCAGCGCTGGTTACTGTCTGGGGTTGGCCTGCAGTGGTTATTCAATTCCAAGAAAAGGGAAAAAGGAACTTTGTGTACTTTATCAACTTGAGGAAGATCTCCAAGGGTTTGAAGCTGAGGTTGCCTCCTGTCTGAAGTCACACGGACACCAAGACTTCACCACCTGGTCCCCCCTGAATTTCCTTGCTGAGAATTCTACCTGTAGAGTGGTGCCTGCTGTTTTTCTGGGTACCTCTAGTGTCTGCATGTCGCTGGGAGCTGGAAGCAGGATGCAACGAGGAGAAGCGTGTCGCCAACGCAGCAGTTGCTGTCGCATCGCTGAAGAAGCGTACCGCCACCGCAACTGATTGGCGTCGGTCGCATCAATTCACAGACAAAGCGTGTCGCATCACCGGAGAAGCATGCCGCCGCTGCAGAGGTCGCCGTTGCATCACTGGACAAGCGTGTCGCAGGGCCTGTCGCGACTCCAAATTTCATCGATTTCGCTGCACGTCTGTCGGGCGTGCACGTATCGCATCCCCGTTGTCGCATCGCATCCAAAACGCCATTTTGTCACAAAGCACCGGTTCGTCAGATCGCATCTAGGCTCCATCTTGTTGCATCGTCACCGGTCCGCAGTAAGAAACGAAGCTTCAACTCCCCACACAGTAAGGAAGCAATGCATCGCCTCCCCTGCGCTGCAGTAAGGAACCGATACATCCACTTCTCTGAGTGTAAGGAACAACACTCCAACTTCCCTGCGACCCTTTTGTTTGCATTGCGTGATGCATCCCAGGTACTTTGAGAGTAACAGGCCACAAACCAGGCAGCAGTTGATCAGTCTGGATCACATTGGGTCTACTGGGAGAATGGTCTCCTGTATAGCGGCCTAAGGTTGCTGAGCCTGGGTCAGCTCATGTGATGGTGGTACCCCATCGCTTTAGAACCTTCCAACTGGGGCTGGCTCATGATGTACCTTTAGCAGGACATGTGGGGCAGGACAAGACCTTTGAAAGGCTTGTCACCCACTTTTATTGGCCCCAAATGAGCAAGAGTTCAGATACTCATTGCAGGACCTGTCAGACTTGCCAGGCAACTGATAAAAGTGGGAGGAAGCATGTGAGAAGTTGGCCTGATGTGCAGTGTTCACTATTCTAGTGATCACTATATATCAGTCCAAACAACCCTTATTGATGATTGGTTGTAAGTCAACCTTATAGACCAGCTATCCTAGTAGCATGGATACGAGCAGTCTAAGGCTAAGACTCTAGAGGGCGTGTTAAGCCAGCTGTTTTACCATCACATTACCCCTTGAACACCCAGTGAAAGGACACCACACAAGTGTTATGAAAATAAACAGTGTATTTATTAGAATCACAACAACCCTGTACTCTTTATGAGGACAGGGTGCTAGGCACACAACAAAACTCTTACGAAAATACTTTTAAGTTAGCACGTTACACAAATGCCCGAGGGGCACGAAAAACCATATACACTACAAGTGGAATGCGAATTACTAGCAGGTAAGTAACAGTTCTAATAGGCTTTGGAATCGCTAGGACTGGACTAGGGAATCGTTAGATTACTACTAGGAGGCCCAGGGGACTCGGGTGCAGAGTGTGCACTCTCACGCGGGATGCGGGACAGAGTCTATGGAGGCTAGTAAAGGCAAAGTTAGTGTTCACGGGCGAACCCGACCTGGTAGGAAGAAAACGACAGTGGATCCTGACCCTAGGATAGTGAGGCTATGCTGGGACACCGAAGTGCCGAAGTTACCTAGCCCAGGGGCTGCAGCTGCATAGGTCTGAAAAGACGTCGGGAATCTCGTTGCCGGACCGGGAGCCTGGAAGGAAGAAGTTGCTGGCAGGCGACCAGTGAAGGAAAGTTCGATGGATCCAAGCCTGGATCAAGGAAGAAGAAAACCTGAAAGCAGAGGGGACCAAGTTCTTGAATCACTAGCCAGTGATTAAGTGGGCACCAGGATGGCACCGGGCGAAGTCACCGCAGTCAGGTGAGTGGGCGCTGCTGGGCTCTGCAGTCTCTCGGACCAGGAGGCGTTGTCGGCGACCAGGATGGAGGTGCGAGCTGTCCCACGAAGGATGAAGTCGTTGGCGTCGAAGTTACCCAGGATTGGGCAACAAGCCTTGGCTAATTCAAGCCCACGCGGTGGACTCAAAATGGCGTCTTGAGTGGACCAGGAGGGTCCAGGTTGCTCCTCTTCTGGGAGGGAGCAAGGGCCAGTCTGGAGCAACCAGACCAGCAGCAGAAATGTCGTCGGGCGTCGTCAGGAAGGCCACAAGCCAACGGGCTAGTAGCCAAACAACGCGGTGAGCAGCAGAAGGCAGAAGGGCCCCACGCCGATCGTGGAGATGCTGGGGGGCTGCTCTTCGGTGCTGGAGCTGCTCAGGGTGGGGGCTTCTCGGACCCCAAAGCACTCACCAGGAAATTACTCGGTGGGCTTGCTGTGCAGAAGTCGTGCAGTCTTGGCGATGGCCGGTCCCTCGAGGTCTCGTCGCACCCACGGTTCTCAGCTGTGCTGTAGAGGTGGGTAGAGGTCAGAGGTGCCAGGGAAGCCGGGTCTTGTCGAGCTGGGCAGTCGGATTCCGGAGGAAGGACGTGCAGCAGACCGCAGTGTTCTTAGGTGGTGCCTGCGGATGCAGGGTGACTACTCCTTAGCCACAAGGGAGAATCTTGAGGAAGAAATCGTGAAGTCCTTTCGTGGAAAGTGGTATCTTGATTCCAAAGATGATCTGATTTGGAAGGGGGCCAGTCTCTCTCTTTATCCTGTAAAAAGGGGCTGGCACGCGACTAAGTCCTGCCCTATGGGTGGGACTAGGAGGGGGGTGGTTACACCCACTTCCTTGGCGGGCTTTTCCCCAGCACAGGGTCTGGAGTGACCCTGGAACTGGTTTCAGCCAGCCTATGCACAGTGAGCACCGGGGTGCCACGTGCAGTCACCTTCCTCTAAAGCCCTGCCTACCTGCAATACACAAAACCCTGTCTGGGACGGTGCTGGCACCGCCCCTGGCAGGAAACCCTTTGTCCTTATCTCCTGCTCTGGGAGGACTCCCAGCAGCAGGAGGGCAGACTTGTGTCTCGGTGGCAGCATCCATTTTGGGGATGCTAAGGCTCTGTCTGACTTTTAACCGGGTTATAGGTTACATGCATGTCGTGTCCCTCTAGAAGGGTGGAATGCTAACCCCGTCGCCAGAATTGGCGAGGGGTTAGTATTCCAATTCGTATGACACCTTACTCGACATGTTTTGATAAAGCGATACCAGAGTTGGCACATAACCGCGAGGATTATAATGCACTTAAGAGTATGGTATGCGATATCATGGAAACGGCTAAGGGATGGATCCCGAAAGCCGCAGACAGGCTCAGCTCATGCCAGAGCACCATCTCACACGATTCCAAGCACTCTGCCTTCAGGATTGTTAAGGCCTGCCATAGGAGTGACTGATAGGAGATCTGTGTGTCCATTTTAGGGTTAGATATAGGTATACTATATCTAAAGCAAAGGGTGAGTACACCACCTTGCCCCAGCTGTCGTGCAGCCAGTTGTGTCAGATTTGGATGGCCATCCAGGGGTGGCATAATACATGCTGCAGCCCCTGGTAGGCCCTGGGTACACCTAGGCCCTGGGTACCTAAGGTACACAGTACAGGGACTGATAAGGTGACTCAGTATCCAATTTAGATATGTACCTAAGGTACATGGAATCCATTTTACAGAGAGAGCAGTGGGCCTGAGGTCCTGAACAGCAGGGCCTCAGGTCAACTAAGTCAGAAAACCAGCAAAACACCAGGCAAAAAGTTGGGGGCAACCATAGTCAGGGGTCAACCTTCCTACATAACCCCCCCCCCAAACGAAAGGAGATAAGGCTATCCTTGTCCAGGTAAGCCTATATTGCCTAAGTGGCCATTTAAGGAAGTACCAGCACTGGCATGGTTACCCCCTATGTCATGGTCCACTAAGCAATCCCTCACCCTAAGGGTGTCTGAGGGTCTCCACCATAGGGAATCTCTACCTGTGGTGTGTTTTGTCAAAGAAAAAGGCTGGTGCTGAAATGGAGTACTGAAGTGAGGCTCCACTAATTTTGGGCTCAGCTTCCTCCAATCATTTTCCACCATATAGGCCTTTCTTTCCAAGACTGAGTTGTTTTGGGCTCTCAGGGTCAACCTCTGGCTACCTACAGCTGGAGGTTGGGTCCCTCTGTTTGGCTTACTGGAGGGACAGGTCAGGTCTGGGGCCCTCAGGTCCCAAGTTTGGCTGTGCCCAACAGTGTCCATCTGTGGGAGGTCCCTAACTAATTTTAAGGGGGATCCCTCAGGAGTATGTTTTATTTTCACTTGGCTAGGACTACTAGCTTCAGTGCCCTTAATCTGCTGATTGGGAAATTCTTTTGGACAGGGGGCCCTTTGGGGTCCAACACTGGCCTCCCTGACCTCTACAGCCCTGGGCTGACTGAGGCAGGGTAGAGAGGGGCAGGTTACCTGCTCCAGACTGGGTCCCACCTTGGAAGGGTCCACTGACATCAGGGGTTCTGCCAGGCTAGGCCTGACTACCTCTGTGGCAGTTTCTTCACAAGGGGTCAGATCAGTTCCCTGAGGAGGCTGATCCTTTCCTAAAGTCTGGTGGGAGGGAGATTTCTCTTCCTCCTCAATACTCTCTGTCTGAGTGGAGTGATCCATAGTTTCAGGCTTCACAACACTGTCATCTGTCTGAGTTTGAGCTGTGGCCATCACAACTCTCCCAACCTTTTCAGGAGGGGGCTCAGTTTGGGTGTGGGCTGTGACCATCACAGCCTTGACAACCTGTTCTGGGAAGGAAGTTGTCTGAGATTGGGTTGTGACTGGCACAACCCTCCTGACCTGTTCAGGGAGGATATCTTGGACTGGGGCTGTGGCTACCACTGCCCCACTAACCTTACCATGGATGTTCACCATTCTAGAATGGGTCTCTTGCTCTACTTCAGCCCAGGCTGAGAGTTCTAAATCATTCCCCAGTAGGCAATCTACAGGCAAGTTTGGTGACACTGCCACTCTCTTGTGGCCAGTGACACCTCCCCAGCTGAGATTGACCATTGCCATGGGATGATCTCTCTGTACTCCATCAATATTGGTCACCTGGTATGTGGCACCAGGTAAAAGTTGCCTTGAGGGGACTAGACTCTCAGTCACCATAGTGATGCTAGCCCCTGTATCTCTATAGGCCTCAACTTTTATACCATTGATGAGGGGCTCCTGTCTGTACTTGCCCAAAGTGTTGGGACAAGTTGTGAAGTTGGCAAACCCCATGCCAGTCTCACAGACAAGAGTATCTAAGTTTGGGGACCTGGTTAGGCCAGAGTCCCCAGGAACTCCCAAAGTAAATGCACCCAAATTCTTGGGGGCACTCCCACCACCTGGGGGATTACTACTAGTAGTAACAGGAGGTTTGGGAATGTTACTTGGGGGTATGTTTTCCTTATTGTTATTCTTGGGGCAACTGCTGTCAGTTTTTAAATGACCCACCTGTTTACAGGGATAACAATAAGGTTTCTTCTGATTGTTGGAAGGATTCTGGGACCCACCCCCCTCAGAGGATTTTTGGGGCCCTGGTGTGGTTTGATCTGAAGATTTATTCCCACCCTTCTCTTGAGGCTTGGTTGATTCCTTTTTCTGGTCACCACCTTGGTTCTTGGGCCTAATCCTGGTTCTGACCCATTTGTCTGCCCTCTTACCCAATTCTTGTGGAGAGGTCAGATCAGAGTCTACCAGGTGCTGGTGTAATAACTGGTTCTGACAATTATTTAAGACTTGCTCTCTCATAATTAGATTATACAATCCCTTGAAATCAGTAACCTTACTACCCAGTAGCCAGCCTTCCAAAGCCTTAGTGGCACAATCAACAAAGTCTGACCAGTCCTGAGACTGAGTTTTCTGGGTGTCTCTGAACAGCAACCTGTACTGCTCAGTGGTTAAACCAAACCCATCAACCAGTGCATTTTTCAGGACCTGGTAATTGTTAGCATCCTCCACTCTTGTAGTGAGGAGCTTATCTCTACCTTTACCATCAAAGGAGAGCCACAGTATAGCTGCCCACTGACTCTGGGGAATGCCCTGCACAGTGCAGGCCCTCTCCAGAGCAGCCATCCATTTCTGGATATCATCCCCTTGCTTAAAGGGGGGCACTATTTTAGTCAGGTGTTTAGTATCTAAACCCTTCTCTCTATCTCTTGGGAGATTGCTGCCACCAGTGGGAGTTAGCCCACTCATCTGCTGCTCTCTTGCCAGGGCAAGCTTCTCTTTGGCCAGGGCAATTTCTTCCCTTTCAATCCTCAGTTCAGCTTGTCTCATCCTAGCCTCATGCTCCCTTCTCTGAGGGGAAGTAAATCTCCTCTGTGGAGGATTCCTTCTCCCCTGAGAAGAGGCATTAGAGTGCAGAGATCTATTGGAGTCCCTAGAAAGAGATCTATCTCTCCTAACTCCAAGGTTAGGCCCACTTCGGGTTAGTACTGGGGGGCCCCCAGATCCTAGCCCAAGTAAGTCTAAGTTGGTCCTAGTTAGCCTTCTGACTACCTCAAGACCTTTGTCTACCTCATCCCCAGAGAGTACCTCCTGATCCTCCTCCTCAACTGCTGAATCAGTGTTGGGGAGGTCTGGATCCCCAGAGGTTCCCTCTAAGGCTGGCATGCTCTCATGTAACTGAGAGAGCTTTCTGGCATCATATGTCTCTAAGAGACCTATCAGAAAGGGAATGGTGGGGTTAGACCCCTGCTTCAGTTTCCTGGAGACACAGAGTTGCCTCATCTCCTGAAAATTGAGAGCTGCATATCTTGAAGTGACCTGTGGAGGGTCAACACTGACCAGGGGAGTCTCAGTAGAGTCCCCCTGAGTCGACATGCTTTTCTAGTGAGGTGTAAGTGGTGCACTTACCTACACTATATGTTTGCCTACTGATCCCTTGCTAGAGTTGTAGTTTAGGGTGTGCTAGGCCCTAGGAGCTACAACAGCTGGTTCAGTAGAACTCAGAGTATTCTAAGCTAAGTTATATGTACCTTTAGTACTTATGTGATCTTTCACAAGATATTCTTAGGGCATGTGTGGTAAAACAACAGCAAGCTCAAATCCCAACCGCTGCTCACCAATGTGAGAAGTTGGCCTGATGTGCAGTGTTCACTATTCTAGTGATCACTATATATCAGTCCAAACAACCCTTATTGATGATTGGTTGTAAGTCAACCTTATAGACCAGCTATCCTAGTAGCATGGATACGAGCAGTCTAAGGCTAAGACTCTAGAGGGCGTGTTAAGCCAGCTGTTTTACCATCACATTACCCCTTGAACACCCAGTGAAAGGACACCACACAAGTGTTATGAAAATAAACAGTGTATTTATTAGAATCACAACAACCCTGTACTCTTTATGAGGACAGGGTGCTAGGCACACAACAAAACTCTTACGAAAATACTTTTAAGTTAGCACGTTACACAAATGCCCGAGGGGCACGAAAAACCATATACACTACAAGTGGAATGCGAATTACTAGCAGGTAAGTAACAGTTCTAATAGGCTTTGGAATCGCTAGGACTGGACTAGGGAATCGTTAGATTACTACTAGGAGGCCCAGGGGACTCGGGTGCAGAGTGTGCACTCTCACGCGGGATGTGGGACAGAGTCTATGGAGGCTAGTAAAGGCAAAGTTAGTGTTCACGGGCGAACCCGACCTGGTAGGAAGAAAACGACAGTGGGTCCTGACCCTAGGATAGTGAGGCTATGCTGGGACACCGAAGTGCCGAAGTTACCTAGCCCAGGGGCTGCAGCTGCATAGGTCTGAAAAGACGTCGGGAATCTCGTTGCCGGACCGGGAGCCTGGAAGGAAGAAGTTGCTGGCAGGCGACCAGTGAAGGAAAGTTCGATGGATCCAAGCCTGGATCAAGGAAGAAGAAAACCTGAAAGCAGAGGGGACCAAGTTCTTGAATCACTAGCCAGTGATTAAGTGGGCACCAGGATGGCACCGGGCGAAGTCACCGCAGTCAGGTGAGTGGGCGCTGCTGGGCTCTGCAGTCTCTCGGACCAGGAGGCGTTGTCGGCGACCAGGATGGAGGTGCGAGCTGTCCCACGAAGGATGAAGTCGTTGGCGTCGAAGTTACCCAGGATTGGGCAACAAGCCTTGGCTAATTCAAGCCCACGCGGTGGACTCAAAATGGCGTCTTGAGTGGACCAGGAGGGTCCAGGGTGCTCCTCTTCTGGGAGGGAGCAAGGGCCAGTCTGGAGCAACCAGACCAGCAGCAGAAATGTCGTCGGGCGTCGTCAGGAAGGCCACAAGCCAACGGGCTAGTAGCCAAACAACGCGGTGAGCAGCAGAAGGCAGAAGGGCCCCACGCCGATCGTGGAGATGCTGGGGGGCTGCTCTTCGGTGCTGGAGCTGCTCAGGGTGGGGGCTTCTCGGACCCCAAAGCACTCACCAGGAAATTACTCGGTGGGCTTGCTGTGCAGAAGTCGTGCAGTCTTGGCGATGGCCGGTCCCTCGAGGTCTCGTCGCACCCACGGTTCTCAGCTGTGCTGTAGAGGTGGGTAGAGGTCAGAGGTGCCAGGGAAGCCGGGTCTCGTCGAGCTGGGCAGTCGGATTCCGGAGGAAGGACGTGCAGCAGACCGCAGTGTTCTTAGGTGGTGCCTGCGGATGCAGGGTGACTACTCCTTAGCCACAAGGGAGAATCTTGAGGAAGAAATCGTGAAGTCCTTTCGTGGAAAGTGGTATCTTGATTCCAAAGATGATCTGATTTGGAAGGGGGCCAGTCTCTCTCTTTATCCTGTAAAAAGGGGCTGGCACGCGACTAAGTCCTGCCCTATGGGTGGGACTAGGAGGGGGGTGGTTACACCCACTTCCTTGGCGGGCTTTTCCCCAGCACAGGGTCTGGAGTGACCCTGGAACTGGTTTCAGCCAGCCTATGCACAGTGAGCACCGGGGTGCCACGTGCAGTCACCTTCCTCTAAAGCCCTGCCTACCTACAATACACAAAACCCTGTCTGGGACGGTGCTGGCACCGCCCCTGGCAGGAAACCCTTTGTCCTTATCTCCTGCTCTGGGAGGACTCCCAGCAGCAGGAGGGCAGACTTGTGTCTCGGTGGCAGCATCCATTTTGGGGATGCTAAGGCTCTGTCTGACTTTTAACCGGGTTATAGGTTACATGCATGTCGTGTCCCTCTAGAAGGGTGGAATGCTAACCCCGTCGCCAGAATTGGCAAGGGGTTAGTATTCCAATTCGTATGACACCTTACTCGACATGTTTTGATAAAGCGATACCAGAGTTGGCACATAACCGCGAGGATTATAATGCACTTAAGAGTATGGTATGCGATATCATGGAAACGGCTAAGGGATGGATCCCGAAAGCCGCAGACAGGCTCAGCTCATGCCAGAGCACCATCTCACACGATTCCAAGCACTCTGCCTTCAGGATTGTTAAGGCCTGCCATAGGAGTGACTGATAGGAGATCTGTGTGTCCATTTTAGGGTTAGATATAGGTATACTATATCTAAAGCAAAGGGTGAGTACACCACCTTGCCCCAGCTGTCGTGCAGCCAGTTGTGTCAGATTTGGATGGCCATCCAGGGGTGGCATAATACATGCTGCAGCCCCTGGTAGGCCCTGGGTACACCTAGGCCCTGGGTACCTAAGGTACACAGTACAGGGACTGATAAGGTGACTCAGTATCCAATTTAGATATGTACCTAAGGTACATGGAATCCATTTTACAGAGAGAGCAGTGGGCCTGAGGTCCTGAACAGCAGGGCCTCAGGTCAACTAAGTCAGAAAACCAGCAAAACACCAGGCAAAAAGTTGGGGGCAACCATAGTCAGGGGTCAACCTTCCTACAAAGCACAAGGCTCCTTTCCAGCCTTCCCTGTGGTCAGCACCCCCTTTGAAAAGGTGGGCATTGACATTGTGGGACCTCTTAATTCCAAGACAGCCATGGGCAACAGGTTCATCCTGGTCTTGGTGGACCATGCCACCCGGTACCCCAAAGCCATCCCTCTCCGGATTGTGACGGCCCGCATGGTGGGTCGTGCATTGATGGGGATTTTCTCCTGCATGGGGTTACCCAGAGAGGTGGCGTTAGACCGTGATGCCAATTTCATATCCAAGTATATGAAGTCCCTGTGGCAGGAGTATGGTGTAACCTGTAAGCTCACCACTCTTTACCACCCCCAAGGTAATGGGCTGGTTGACAGATTCAACCGGACCCTCAAAGGCATGATTATGGGTCTTGAGGAACCAATGAGGCGTATATGGGACGTCCTCTTGCCATGCCTTCTCTTTGTTTAGAGAGAGGTGCCACAGAAGTCCTCAGGGTTCAGTCCCTTTGAACTGCTGTATGGTCACCCTGCAAGAGGACCTCTGAGTTTGGTAAAAAAAAAAAAAGGCTTGGAGAACGCTCCCACGAATCCTCCCCAGGATGTATATAGCTACATGCTGGCCTTCAGAAATCAAACTAGGCATTTCAGGCAACTCGCTCAGGCGAATCTGGAAGCCAGCCAGGTAGAGATGAAGCAATGGTACAATCAGAATGCCACTCTGATCGAGCTTCAGCCTGGCCAGAACGTGTGGGTCATGGCCCCTGTGGAAACTTGTGCTTTCCAGGATAAGTGGGCTGGACCATTTGAGGTGGTGGAGCGCAAGAGCGATGTTACCTACTTGGTGGACTTGTGGTCTCCTAGGAACCCTTTGCGGGACCTGCATGTAAACCGCCTGAAGCCCCACTTAGAGATATCCGAAGTGGGCATGCTCCTAGCAACAGACGATGGAATGGAGGAGGAGACTGAGCCTCTTCCTGACCTCCTGTCTGCGACAGAGCAAGATTGGTCAGTGAATGGTGTAAACCTCTCTTCCACCTTGACCCCTGATAGTAGAATGACTGTCGTCAACTGTTGGGGCAGTTTTCTGATCTGTTCTCCCTGACTCCCAGTGTCACTGATTGGTTTGTTCATGATGTGGACACTGGGGACAGTCCTCCTGTTAGGCACAAAACTTACAGAATGACTGACAAGGTGAGAGCTTGCATCAAGGAGAAGGTCTCCAAGATGCTTGTGTTAGGGGTGACTGAGTCCTCTAACAGCCCTTGGGCCAACCCAGTGGTCTTGGTCCCAAAGGCTTCCACACCGGGTGCCACACCAGAACTCCGATTCTGTGTGGACTACTGAGGGCTCAGTTCAGTCACCAGAACTGACACGCACCCCATCCCCAGAGCTGATGAGCTCATTGATTAGTTAGGGGCTTTCCGGTACCTCAGCATGTTTGATTTAACGTCTGGGTACTGGCAGATCACCTTAAATGATGGGACAAAGGAGAGCTGCTGCCTGGTTAGTGGGGCGCTCCCACGCAGCGAAAAATCACGGGCCTAAGGATCAGCAGAGGTCCCGGGCTCAGCTTGCCAATCCAATCCAAACAAGTTTCTTTCGACATGTAGTCAAAAAGCACATTACATATTTTTTTCCATAAATATACATAAAAATGTCGTTCACAGATTATAAAGCAATCCTGTTTGGGAAAGATAGGTTATATATTGGTCGCATATAGAATTTTCACTAGAGCAACACCTAATCATAAAAGCTCCATATTTTCAAATAGTAAGACTTATACAAAATTCTTGTTTGTAGGAAACCAGTGAGAACAGTTTCATCTTCATTTATTTAGGCCTGCACTCAAGAAAAGCCGAAAAAATGTGGGTAGTTAGGAGACATTTATGAAAATGGTTTAATATACTGACTAATCTCAGTTTGCATAAGCATTTCACACAGGTATTAATTTCAGCCTTATTGCCCACATCCACCCCAGATATTTTGCACCAGCTACTGAGATGGTAGGTGAAGTACTAGTGCGTATAGTCCTTTTAGCTTCCGCACTCATTCTAGTACCTAGCAATTTACATACAGGACCCAGCCAAACCCGGCACGGGGCTAAATAGGCAGGACAGGCAAAAAGCATATGTGCCACTGAATCTTTGTAGGCCACACAAGCAGGGCATTTATTACAACTTGAATTAGACCACCTAGAAGTGAAATATCTTAGTGGCAACGACCCTGCCCTCAGCTGAAAATACAATATCCTATCCAGTGGTTTGGTTATCATGTCCCAATATGGTTCAAGACTCGGAATATGTTTAAATTCCCCAAAAAATTCTGTCAAGGAGACTGGATCATTTTTTCTCAGAGTGTTATGAATAACCATCTCCTAATACTTTTCTTTTAAGGATCTTTTTGGAAGGAAAACAGGCCATAGCTGTGTCCTCCCAGAGCACTTTCATGCTAATATCTACTAAAACTTCTCTGACTCCCCGGAGCCAGCTGATTTTGTGAAAAGTATCAAATTTTATTACATCCATAAAGCCCGCTGCATGTGGTATCAATTCTGGTGTAGTCCATAACCTACGCCAGTATAACACTGGACGCAGTTTGGCAACATCAGATAAAGGCTTTCTACCAAGGTCATAAAGTAGCGGACATTATGATGTGCTTTGGGGGAGATTGGTGATACTGCGTAGGAACTTATTTTCTGAAATACTCAGATTAGACATATTCTCATACCCCCATAGTTCTACACCGCAAAGGGTTGAGCTAATCACTTTCATATCATAAACTTGAAGCACAGGTCTAATTGGTTTTGTAAGTGACTTGTTGTGCTCCTTTCTTAATGGTCCCGAGAGTTGATGGTCTTTTAGTGTGGCCATGTCAATTTGGTGGTTCCACTTCAGGTCACTCTGTATGTTTACCCCCCATGTATGTAAACACTCTAACCTGTTCCAGCGGTCGATTATTCATTAAAATATTATCTTTAAAAGCACTGTGTGCATTAAAAGTCATGAATTTCATTTTCGACACATTAACTTAAAGACCACGAGTAGAGCAAAATTCTTCAAAATATTAACACTGCTCGCTGAAGCCCACTTGGGGTCTTTGAGATTACTAATGTGTCGTCTGCGAACATTAAAATGGGTTTTTTTATGCCTGCTTTAGATGGGGCATCAGTATTCACTGGTGACATACAATCAACTATACCATTAATGTACAAGGAAAATAATGTGGGTGCCATAGCACAGCCCTGGCGCACACCTCTTTTTAAAGGAAACGGACTGATGACCATGCCTTGGGAGCCCCTTCAAATTTTTGCGTAATTATCCTCATGTAACCTCATTATGAGCGTAAGAAGTTCTTTGGGCAGCCCTAGTTCATTCAGCATCGCCCACAAACTAGAACAGGGAACCAGATTGATCGCTGACCTTAGCTCGACAAAGGCAGCATACAAACTGCCTTTGCCCAGAGTCCCTATCTTCCAGTGTAAAAGAATGAAATGAAACACCTGGTTGATGGTGCTGGTATACGCCCGAAAACCTGCCTGTAAAGGGGACAGTATACTATGGTCTACAATCCAATCTTGGATTTTGTTGAGGATCAGCCTACCCACAATCTTTTGCATCGTGTCTATCAGGCTAGTCGGTCTATAATTCACTGGTAAAGATTTGTCACCTTTTTTGCATACCTTTCCAGGAATCCGGTATGGGGGGCGCCTTGGGCTACTGCATTAGCCACCAACAAGATATATCTGCTCCATCTTGGCTTATCATAGAGGAACACATCGGCAGGAACACCATCTGGTCCTGGCGCTCTTCCTCCTACCACTGCTCCAAGAGCTAGCACAACATCATTAGATTTAAATGCTTCTTCTGCATAAAACACATGGCTGGGATCATCCATGTATTTCTCAGTTAGACTACGGGCATATATTGTGGTTTAAAATGGTTGACCCAGTCTTCCTGCAAGACATCATTTTGCGGTTGGTCGGGTTGGGCCCCTTTGCCCCATTTTATAATGTTCCCGGATGATTTACTATTCCTCTGTGTACTAGCCTCTTTGAGGTTCTGCCATCTTTGCTCATCTCAGGAGTGTTCGGCTTTGTGCATGGATTTTTTGTATTCCTGCCTGGCTGTGCGTACTACAACCGGCTCTCCACCCTAATCGCATTCCTAAGATAGACTCTTGCCTGTCTGCATTCCTTATTATACCAGCGGCAGGACTTCTGATCTACTTGTTTCATTGGTTTGCAGTGCTTAACAAAATGGAATCTCATATGCGTAAACAATCTATCATAAGACTGAGTGAGGAGCTCCAGCTTCCCATTAGAAGACAAAATATTCTCCAATTCTATTATAGCGCTATCAACATCTTTGTTAATGCTGACCAGGGACTTGGGATTTTCAATTACTCGTGACCATTTGAGCCGTCTCATATCGTTGGTGGGGACTACATTATGGGAATGCAATTCTGCCTCCCCACCATGTGGGTACTTGTGCTTCCACTAACCAATTGTGTTACACACACAGGATTATGGTCACTTTCAGGGCGATCCCTTACAGCCATCTCATCGATTGTATGCCAAAATTTCACGCTTGGGAGAATATAATCTATCCTACTCTTGCTTTATCCATTATTAAATGTATTTGTCCCTAGTCTATCTTGGGGCGTCCTACCATTTAGTGCCCTTAGCCCCTTTTCTAAGCAAATACAATTAATCTGGTTGACCGCCTTCGTCCATTTCTTTACTGGATCGAGTTCCATTTTTGGGATTACCCACTGAACATCTTCTTCATCAGTGAGGTATCAATCTAGAGTGGAAAGTGGTTCAAAAGTTATGTTTAAATCACCCTCAATAATGACGTTGGTGCCATTGAGTAAAGGTCAAGGAGGTTGTCCCAATTGGCTAAAACTTGGGACTTACCCTCTCAACATTCTTTGAGGGGCCTAGATTTAATCTTAGCACCTGGATGTCGTTACATTTAGAAGGAAGTTCCCAAATACTTACACCTATTTCTTGGCAAACCCATATAGTTAAACCACCAGCAGGCCGAACTTTTGTTCCCTTTACTGCTGGAACATAATAGTTTAAAAAACCTGCCCAATATTGTGGTGTCAGGAGCCATGTCTCTTGTTAAAGACAAATATCAAAACCAGTAATATAAGCAAGCCATTCCGGAGACATAAACTTTGAACTCAGACCTGCGATGTTCCACAATATCAGTGAGCCCCTTATGGGCGCATAACAAATATGTGGTAATTCATTAGTGGCCCTGGGGGATTATTCCTAAGCGTGTGCTGGTACCCTAGACAGAGAATGTGCGGAACTTGCATTTGAGTGGACATTATGAATCTATCGATACAGTTGAAATTTGTGGCTAAGTGGCTACCCCTGGGGACTGCTGTGTCATCAACTCCACCAAGGCGTGGCCCAGGCTCTCCCAACAGTCAGTAGTTGCATTCTAACATGGAGCCACCCATCCTGCTAGCCACAAGCTGTCCAGGATGGGGGCTAGACCAGCTTTCAGAAGGAAGCCTCCTTAGCTGGATAGAAGAATAATCGGGGGTGCATGTTCTAAACTTGAGGGCGAATAGATTTTCAGCCAACTCCTCTCTCTGTAGGGTTAATTCAATACAGTCTAAGCGGTTAGTGGGGGAGGTAAGTCTACGTGCCTTGATGATGTCTTACCTGATCACAGATTGGCATCCCCTTACATGACGTATCCATTGGATCGCCTTGTTAGTCAGAGAATCTGCACTTTCTATGCTTTTGCTAGGATCCAGCTTTGGAACGTTCGACATATATACTTAATGGGAGTTAAATATTTTTACTACGTTCAGGTCCCCCCTCCCTTCGTTGTTACTGTACTGTTTGTAGTAGGTATGCAAGTATTCTTTCTCCTATCGAACAATGAGTACTTTCTTGGTACTTCCACTTGTCAGGCCTGGGAGTATTTGATATAAGCAAGAGGTATTTTATTTGTAGTGGAGGATGGTGATATACATTTTTTCTGTTTGGCCACCTAGCTATACAAAGGAGTAACATTATGCTGCCCAGCAAGGTTTTGAGAAACTGGTGGATTTATCTGGAGAGTGGGTTGACTAGATGAAAGGGAATTATTGTCTCCTAAGATTACACTATCCTGACCTTGAGCCCCGCTATGTGACATAAGCCTGACCATGGAAGTTAAATTATCCATAAACGTCCTCAGGGTTCCTATTTCGTCCCAAAGTGAGTACACCACCTGAATTACATCCTGTAGAACTGGTGTATGGTTTGCATCTGGCACAAGTGTTATATCTGGTGATGAGTCAGGTAGCTGTGTTTTATTCTCCCTCTCAGTGTTTGACAGTACAGCATACCTATTTGAACAGGATACTATGGGTTCATGGATTTGGGGATGATTACCTTCAGTTAGAGGGGAACTAGCAGTGCTAGCAGCTAAGTCGCTCACCCTTGTTGGAATCGTTCTTCTCTCGCCCTCGGTGGCCTATGTTCCTTTTTTGTATTAGAAACATAGCAGGAACAGCGGGACCCTTAGGCGGGCTTTCCCTCAACAATTGTGCTATGCTAGGGGGGCCTTATCCCTGTCTAGATGCAGGCCTGGCTTAAATACTAGTATATCCTCACATTCCTCAATTAGTAGGTCTATGCGATCAAGTACACAATCGTTGCCCGCATACTTTGTTACCTTTCTAGCCTTTTTTCCTTTACGAATTCTGCCAACAATGTCACCATCGCCCCCCCCCCACACCACCTTCCATGTTCTTTCTCTTTCCCATATCGGTAAATTGCACCCTTATTAAAAATGGACTTCAGAGATTTGCCCTGCAAAATTTCAGGCGAAGTCTGATATTCCTCTGCATGTGGATACAAGTATGGGGGGCAAACAAATAGTACCTCTTACGTCCGGGATTAGGTCTCACCGTGCTCCGACTCCACATGATAAACGAAAGAGGGGTGGCCTCTTCCTGGCAATGACGAGCAAGGGCGGGCCCGTCCTTGGCCTGAGCTTTGCCCGGCATGGCCCGCACGCAACCCGTGCCGTGAGGGGAGAGGCAGTGCTTTAAGCACAATGTCAGATGCCTCCCCCTCACTAGCGGCAGCTGTGGGTGGCGCACTGCTCACTGGGACTTATAGTCCCCTTTACTGCTGGCTGGTGCTGCGGGGCAAAGGAGAACAGCGTCTGTTGTGCCCTGGGATTCTGGTCTCACCAGGGCAGGGAATCAGGCAAGAGGAACTCCCGTAGACAGTGGGGCACTGCGATGAAGTAAGGTTGTGCAAAGTGATGTCCCGCTCCACGGGGCGGGAGAGACATCGCTTTAAGCGCGATGTCAGATGCCTCCTCCTCACTAACAGCAGCTGTGTGTGGCGCACTGCTCACTGGGACTTATATTCCCTTTTACTGCTGGCTGGTGCTGCGGGGCAAAGGAGAACAGCGTCTGTCGTGCCCTGGGACTCTGGTCCCACCAGGGCAGGGAAACAGGCAAGAGGAACTCCTGTGGACAGAGGGGCACCGCAATGAAGGAACGTTGTGAAAAGGTTGCTGTGCTGCCGCTCAAGTATCCGGCGTGGGGCAGGCTGCGCTGCTCTCACCCTCGGGGGGCGCAGGAAGATGGTGATTCTCGCAGAGTTCCCGCCCGCTCCAGCACCAGTCGCTTGCGCCGAAGGTTTACAGGGCACCCGGAGTCATTTGAGGTGGCTGACGGCGAACTCAACACTCTGTTTTACTCCACTCGTGGGCATCGGAGCTTCAGCGCCGCACGGCCATGTTGGTCGCTGGCTTTGCCATGCCCCTCCTAAATAGAGTGTTTTTAACTGGAGGATAGCCTCTGTCAATTTACTTATCAGGGGTAGATCAAGTTGTAGGATGCCCCAAATCTCATCCTCTTCTGCCTTCAAAGTTTCACCATTATTGTCTAGGGGTTTAAGTGCAGTATTGACATCCCCTGCTATTATTAAATATTTTTTACTGCAATGTTTCCCAGTAACTCTTATAGGATTGAAACACTTTTGATAAATGTCTGCCTATGCAGCAATATAATCGGCTGCACGTAGGTGAAACCCTACCACATGTCATGTGAATTTTGATGAGACTGTATAACACTTTTACATTATGTTTGTTGCACCAAATACATACAAAACATTTTTATGACTTAGCTTAAGCCCTGAATCTTAGGGCTAAGCCAGAACAAGCTCAGCTCACCCTCTTAATTTGTGTGCATGCCCTTCTCTATTTGGAACTTGGGCTTAGTACATGGGGCCATCAGTCACTTGATAAAATTATTTGTAAAAGGACGGGATGAATACATGGAGCACTGCCTACTTGTACTGATTTGACAACTCTAACATTGAGGCTTCTTGTGGCAGAGACAGAACAGAGCGTGTGTGGTGAAAATACATTTATGTAATCCCAGGTCTATCAGAACCAGGTGGTATAAGGGATGGCGTTTCTGGGAGGTGTTTGGGGTATGATATCCCCAAATACATTCTTGGCTTGGTAGTTTGGTCTGGGGCACTAAGTCATTTCTGTTATGTCTTTGTTTGTTTTTCTTGTTCTCGTTTCACTAAAACTTTTAACTTGTTCATGTTTTGGAGAGGAAACTTAAATATATATATAGAGACTAGTTTACCAAGAAAATATTAAATTTGCATCCATAGAAGTACTGATTACATTTGTGCAAATTGACTGTTTTTTGTAATTCACAAACATTGTCAGTAGTAGGCTTGGAAAGCTACACTAGGCTCAGGTTTCCAGGCATATGACTGGCAATCAAACACTCAAAAAGGTAATGTGACGAATGCTTGCAAATAGTCTAACTATTGGTAATCACTCAAGATAGCATTCCAGACCATTGTCTTTTGCTCGCTGTGCCACTCTAGACAGAGACCTACGTAGTGCAAATCAGTCCTGACCATGGAAACAGCCCATCCCGAGCCTAGGTCATCTCAGCCATTCACTCTGTGGCACACCACTTTTTTATGCGTGTATCAAGAAGGAGAGAGAGGACCAGAAAGCTAGTCCATATCCCCCGGTTTATATGTTGTAAATCAAAAGTAGACTAGCTTAATTATTCAAGAAAAACAAGAAATTGATTTAATTTATCAAGGACTCAAGAATGTTTCGTCACCGGTTAGTGGCACCTCGTAGGTGTGCTCATAAAGCCCTCACCCACCAACCTAGTTGGTGGCATGCTTCATCATCGGGCCCA
Organism: Lissotriton helveticus; assembly: GCF_964261635.1. Lineage (NCBI taxonomy): Eukaryota > Metazoa > Chordata > Amphibia > Caudata > Salamandridae > Lissotriton > Lissotriton helveticus. The sequence continues at coordinate 948,584,656 of NC_136063.1, forward strand.
CCCAGTGACACCTAGCGTGTCCCGGGTGTGCTTCGACGCCTGATTACAGCGGAGCAGGTATGTCGCTGTGTGTGCGGTGAAGATTGTTATGAATAGTGGGTTTTAAAACGGCTTGGCGGGGATCCCAGTGCCCGAGGGCAAATTACACTTTAATAGCTGGGTCACCGTCAGCGGTTAAAAATAAGGCTGTTGGATGTTAGAGGCGAGTTACGACCTCCCACATCCTGGGATGTGTCAACATGTTTCAGCCAGTGCCTTATGACTAAGCTGGCTTTCTTCAGGACGGATAAAAGGGTGTGTGCAGTTAAAACTAGTGGGTGTATATTCAGACTATGTGTATACATGCCCTAAAGTGTTTTTCTATGTGTGAGTGGGGGATTCCCATCTCAGAAAACACGCTAGTTTTTCAAAAGTGCTACTTCAAGGTTTGAGAAGTGGCAAAGGTTGACCAGAGTTCTTGGTCAGAGCCTGCTGTAGACCTGTACTGCCTCCTTCGCTGAACCGGTCAGCGAAGGAGGCAGTACAGGTCTACAGCAGGCTCTGACCAAGAACTCTGGTCAACCTTTGCCACTTCTCAAACCTTGAAGTAGCACTTTTGAAAAACTAGCGTGTTTTCTGAGATGGGAATCCCCCACTCACACATAGAAAAACACTTTAGGGCGTGTATACACATAGTCTGAATATACACCCACTAGTTTTAACTGCACACACCCTTTTATCCGTCCTGAAGAAAGCCAGCTTAGTCATAAGGCACTGGCTGAAACATGTTGACACATCCCAGGATGTGGGAGGTCGTAACTCGCCTCTAACATCCAACAGCCTTATTTTTAACCGCTGACGGTGACCCAGCTATTAAAGTGTAATTTGCCCTCGGGCACTGGGATCCCCGCCAAGCCGTTTTAAAACCCACTATTCATAACAATCTTCACCGCACACACAGCGACATACCTGCTCCGCTGTAATCAGGCGTCGAAGCACACCCGGGACACGCTAGGTGTCACTGGGTGGGCCCGATGATGAAGCATGCCACCAACTAGGTTGGTGGGTGAGGGCTTTATGAGCACACCTACGAGGTGCCACTAACCGGTGACGAAACATACTTGAGTCCTTGATAAATTAAATCAATTTCTTGTTTTTCTTGAATAATTAAGCTAGTCTACTTTTGATTTACAACACACCACTTTTTTAATCATGAAATCTGAGGACACCGAATCTCAATGACTGAGATACTCCCCTGAACATTCCATTTTGAAAGGACTTCCTCACATTATGTACCAGCTAAGCTCTGGACCGATCGATATGCGATCCAGAAAAAATGAATTAAGCAACAAAAAAAAATCCAAGCCGCAACTGAAGGCAAATTTGGAAAGTACCTATGACATTTTTGCAACCTTCTTTATACGCATGACCCGTTCACTGACCGGCTCCAAGCATAGCAGCAACATTGTTATTTTGTTTTATTTTTTATTTTTGCATTATTTCTTTAGCCCAAAGAAGTTGTGTACCCAGGGAAAATAATAGAAATGAGAGATGCACATAAAACTTTAGTCTCCGTAAATTAAATTGTTCTGCGGCAATAACTTCATAAAAGCCATAATCCTTTCCTCCGTAAACTATTACATGCTCGGAAACATTCCTGATTTATTGGGGCGCAGAATCGATGGAAAAAAATGAATGCTCGAAAAACATATTAGAGGCATTATTGAACAGATTTTAATTGAGATTTGATTTCGATGCCCGTTATCCACATGATGAATGGGCCCTACCCTCGACTCCAGCTAGCACAGGAGAGAGTCTTTAATTTGACAATTAAGTATCTGTCTTTAGGTTTTATGTAGCTCACTGCTCGGATCACTTCATCAGTACAGTGTGGCTTTTGTGCAGATTAAATTGAGACTGCGTTTTCTCTATTTTCCAGCACTTACTTATGTTTTATGACAAGCACTAAATCAATTTTATGCTATTATTGATTTTTTTCTCAAATGGACACACACCATTTCGCCTTTTGCCCTTCTTTTCTGCTTCCCTTTCCTTTTTTCACTGTATGCCTAATATACAGCCAGCAAAAGAAATTTCAAACGTTTCCTGAGATTTCTGCTGGCTGTGCCAATCTATTCACTTTTTACGACACAAGAATTGACAAAGTTAACCTGTAATTCTATCAAAACTCATACATGGATGAAATGCTGCAAGGGGTAGAAGGTCTAGGTTATTTCTCCCTGCTGCTGTATGTGTGTGTGTGTGTGTGTGTGTGTGTGTGTGTGTGTGTGTGTGTGTGTGTGTGTGTGTGTGTGTGTGTGTGTGTGTGAGAGCGTGTGTGTGTGTGTGTGTGTGTGTGTGTGTGTGTGTGTGTGTGTGGGTGTGTGTGTGTGTGTGTGTGTGTGTGTGTGTGTGTGTATATATATATATATATATATATATATATATATATATATATATATATGGGTAATGCACAGTTACTACGCGGACATTACTATGATGTGCTTTTCCTCCGCATTTTTTGTGCGCGTTACAAACCAAAAAGCGAAACTTCATCATGAAGACCTCGCCACCCCAAATGAACTGTTCGGAAGCTTACAATAGTGACACCAGTAAATAATTGTACACAACACCATAGCATCGCAAGATATTAACATATATATATAAACACATAATGAAACTATACCCATAGTGATGTGATCAGTAATGTGAATGTTAAGGTAATATGTAATGTCACCAGCATCATTTCTAATGTAATCTGCAATTTCTTGTGTGAGGTCGTTAGTAGCTCATTTTGGAGGTAAGTTCTGGTTTTCATGGCTGGGGCTCAAGTCATCTTTGAATAAAAGGCCATGAATGTTGACATTCCGAGGTTTTTAGGTTCTGATTTGGGACCATAGTATCTTTGTAGTTGTGATTTTTTCATGGAATATCTGGGGCGTTTTTAAAAAGAAACATTATTGGCTAAATGCGCTGCTGCCTACATAATCCAAACATTGCAAAAGTGAAAGATCACTTTGGGCCATATGTATCAAGCTAATTTTAGTCACAAACTCTGCGTTCGCAAAAAACAGCGTTTGCGATAAAAAATTCGCTATTTCCTATGTATGAGGCACAATCGCATCGCAAAAGTAGAAATCGTAAATATAGCGATTCCTTAAGTTGCGAGAACCAGAATTCTGCGAATTCCCTTGCGATTTCTTATTTTGCGATTTCCTCAGTTTACCAAATTCGCAAATGGAATATCGCGAATTAAGAAATCGCTATGCAATGTATGAAAAAATCACAAATAGTGATTTTGAGAAATTCGCAAATTAGAGAATCGCAATTACCACCAAGTATGAGCAGGTGCTAACCAGGTGCAAACTATTTAAGGAGTCCCACAATGCAACCCATTTTTCCACAATGGCTGGACTGTATGTGATAGCCAGGATGCTGCAACTCAGAGCTGCTGCACAGAGGAGGAGACCCCAGGAGAAGATATTCCGTGCGCGCATTACCCTGTTCCAGCGGACTGAGGAGGACATCCATACATACTGGATGATGAGAGCATCCTAGACTTAATTGAGGAACTCAAACCTATTCTTGAACACCCCACACGCAGGACACACACCATCCCCACCCACATCCAGGTCCTGTGCTCACTGCTCCTCTTGGCATCAGGTAGCTTCCAGGGGGTGATAGCCTCAGTAGGAGAGGTGTCACAGAGTGCATTCTTGCGTTTTTTCCACACGTTCCTCGATGCCATGGTACCACTACATCCACTTCCCCTGCGCCCCACAGGCACTAGACCAGACCAAGCAGGAGTTCTATCAAATAGCACAATTCCCCCACGTCATAGGATGCATAGATGGGACACATGTTGCCATATCCCCCCTCCCACAATGAGTATGTGTTCAGGAATCGCAAGTCATACCATTCCCTGAATATACCAGTGGTGTGTGATGCCAAGCACATTATCACTGACATTGTAGCTAGATACCCAGGCAGCACCCACGACTTGTTCATCTTTCGCCACAGTGGGATCCACTGTCGACTCACTAATGGGGAGTTTGGAGAGGGCTACCTTCTAGGTAATTGCATAGGAAACAGTGACACAACAGTAAAGCACAGCACTGGCAGGACAGTGTGTAACCTATTTCCCCTTGCCTCACAGGTGACAGTGCGTATGCAGTCCGGGACTTCATATTGACCCCATACCTGAAAATTGAAAACGCAAGGGAGCGGAGGTACAACAGTGCCCCCATTGCCACACGCAGTACCATTGAGCAGACCTTTGGTATCCTCAAGAGCCATTTCAGATGCCTGCATAAGAGTGGAGGAGCACTGCAATACAGCCCTGAGACCTGCTGCAAGATGGTGGTTGCGTGTGCCATGCTGCATAGCATTGCCACCCGGAAAGGCACCCCAGTGGAGCTCAGCGACTCAGACACATCAGATGAGGAGGGGCCAGCTCCAGGACGCAGGCCAGCCGGTGTGATCGGACCAGCAGCCGGGCGATGGAGGCGAGATGACATAACACAGAACTATTTCTAGGTGAGAAATGATGACACAATGCTATGTATTCAGGATAAACTGTGTTTAATATCCTTTAAATCAGGATTCATGATATCACACAGCCTGTGTGGCACACAATGTGTATAGTATTATCACGCACATGTTTGATTCACAGTGCATTAAAATAAAAATGTCACTGGGTTGATCCACCCATTGACATTTGTAAGTCCCGGCATCTCAACGGACGCGCTGACGTCCCATTGCCCTGCGCCCGAGTGCACATTTCCCTCATCAGAGGCATCAGCAGGCCTGCCATGATGCTCACTACGGCGCCTGTCCTGTTGGGGCTCCTGCAGCTTGACTGTGCATCCTCCTCTAGGGAACTGAGGACTCCTGTCCCATCTGTGGCAACTGTCTGTGGCTGATCCACAGTACATGTTACCTGTAGTAACCCCCTGGCCATGTCCTGACTGCTGTGTGCAAGCTCCCGCTGCATGCTAATGCAGCGGGAGGTTGCACACAGGTGGCTGAGGCCAGTCGGTTAACAGCCCTTGTGAAGAGTTCAAGGCGTGTGTGGAGGCGCTGGCTTTCATGGCACCTAGCAGCACGGTCCGCCTTTATCTCCGCACAGAGTGCCTCCAGGCCACCAATAATGCCCCTGAAGCCCACCCTAAGCTGTCTTTGGATTTGACGTATTCCTCTCCCCTGCAGGAGCTGTGCCTGAAGCATGTTTCCCTCGAGGCCACGGAACACTGACTCCTCTCCAGCCGCAGATGTACCTGGGGATGGACGGGCCCTGCGCCTGGATTGAATGGCAGGTGTGGGACTTTGAACAGCTTGTTGTCTGGATTGTGGCACAGACTGTCCCTGGACCTCATTTGCCTCTTCATCAGTGTCACCGAGTTCGTCCTCAAGCGGTGGCAATGGAGCCACTGCAATGCGCCGGGGGCGTTTGGGTGAGATGACTGGGCTGCCCTCCTCCTCCACTTACCCTTGTCCTGCAACGCTGTGGGACTCTTCCTCCCCTCCAGGCCCCTGGCCCTGTGTTTCTTGTGGTGTTGTGGACGTAAATGCACACATTAATTTGCTGTCCAGCCTTGCATTGGTAATGCAATAAATTACACTAATTGGTTTATTACGTGAGTCCTGCCTGTCTGTACAATGCCTTCACTCATATACACATACACACATACTGCTTGAGACTAGCTGGGTTTCACTGTTCCACTGTTTGCTTCATGTGACTACATCTCCCATAATGCATTGCTGTGGTTGTGTGTGTGCCTGCACTGGATTGGCATTTGGGATGTGTGCCTGGGTCTCTCATGGGGTTGGGGGTGGGGTAGGTCGGTATCAGGGGTGTGATGGCATACTTCTTACCTTGTCTTGGTCCTGGTAGGTCGGAGCTGTCTAGCTCAGCCACGCCACTCACACTCTCCGGTTGTAAGGTACCCTCCACCAATTCCTCCATTGGTGTGGAAGCGAGGGCAGTGGATGTCCCTCCACCAGTCAGTTTTGCCTCCTGCAGCCTGGCACCAACCCTTTCCTTCGAACACTGGTGCATATCATACCAGCGTTTTCGCAATTCCTCGACGCTGCAGTGGGTGATCTCTGCCCATATCCTTCTTTTCCAGGTCTCTGGCACTCTGAGGGATGTTTTACCGAATAACAGCTCATGGCTGTGCACCATCTCCTGAATGAGCACCTCCTGCTCACTTTCAGAAAACTTCTGTTTCCTCTTTCTCTGGCTTCACCCTGCTGCTGCTCCTGTGTAGCCATTTCTCCACTCTCTGTTGCACTGCTGTGGTAAATAAAATATTACCCTGTCATAATTTCTATAAATAAACAAAGTGTCATGCATTAAATGAGAGGCAGAGTCCGTGGTATCCGAGTCAAAGGGCTTTATTCCAATAACTCGAGTTAAGGGAGAATCTGTTCCATCACCTCTAAGGTTCAGGAAGGGTCTTCTAAACATTTATTTACAGAGTACATATTTATAGTACAATCTTGTACATAGGGAGGAGCGCTCGAGGCAGAGCAAGAGAGAAAAGAAGATAAGAGCATGTGGGCATGCATGAGGGTGTACACTTGATGAGTCATAGGTGAGTCATAGGTGGGTGGATACATGGAGGGGGTTGCATGGCAGGCTGGAACTTTGCCCTACTTGTGCGCGCAACTTGATCATGACGTGCAACTGACGTGTAACTGGGGGGAGCTGACATTCAGTCTAGTAGGGAGGCCTTCAGTGTCAGGGCGACCAGCACGTCTGGTACTATCTGATATCTTGAGTCGGGGATGTATTATCTGAAGCAAAGGTTGCTCATCACTAAAAGACAGAAAGGGCATATATTTCTTCGTTCATTGCATGGGGGCTGTGAGCTTTCTACAGATGCAAGTACTGTAATTTCATTTAAACAGAGACAGAGAGGCTCGGCCCTATCTCTGCAGACGGGTTCTGTTTACCTTCTTCACCGGGCAGGAATGTGATTCTGTACAACAAGCAGATAACTATTTTGCAAAACACTGTCTTGGCACCCCTTGCTGGGCTTCTTTCAGCTGAGCCAGAAGTATGCAAGGTCAGGGATACGTAACTGTAGCTTTCAGAGTGTCTGAGCCATGAAAAACCCTTAATTCAGAGACGGGCTCAGGCTGAGCCACAAAATGGGTTCATCGTGATTTATTTAAAAGTGCACAATGCAAATACATGGGCCATAAATGCTAACCTAATATTTCTTACATGGGAGACTTGATGACTGGCATCCTAATGCAGGACGTAAATGCAGAGGCCTTGTGATTCAGGCCACCACGGGAAAAATGCATGCATGACATGCACATACATGAAACATAGGGTACACGCAGGGGACATATTGGTCATGTAAAATTTCATTTTCCTCATTCCCTCCTTGTCCCCTACTTTACCCTTCAGGACACATCTATATTCATGAGACCGTATAGTTGATCATACAGCATCATTTGTTCATCTTTAATCCTTTGTTCTGAAGAACAACAAGTCTCATGGCAGACTGCTCCTGGGTCAAATTCGCCAGGGCAGATGCAGTCACATTCACTACTGCTTCCAGAGTTCTTGTTAACCTGCGTATCAGTTTACTGTTTTGGACGGGACCTATGAAGAAAAAGAATCCTTTGTTGAAATCTGTATATTGCTCCCAAGCTGTTTCAGTCTGATCTATCCCTGAGGCATCGGTCTCTCTCCTTTGTCTAACATGTTCTAGTCGGGAATCTCGATGATAATTGGATGGGGCCAGAAAGACGGGTGGCAGCAGGAACGCTATATAACATGTCCCACCCCAGTCTGAAGGCAGATGTACATAGGCTGTCTGACCGCAAGTGAAATAGGTATGGCGTGATGCTCTGAAAGAAGACTGTCCTTTATCATTAAACTTTACTACGGCTTTACACTCACTGTGTCCCATATGTACTGAACCTTTCTTTCTAACACATAAATCTCCTTTTGCTGGTAGGACTGAAATAAACGGTGGACCTATATTTTGCATGGGCTGAGCGTTCAGCATTACAAAACGAACAGATGTATTTCCTTGCTCGTACTCTTCATTTTCTAACTCTGTTCCTTTCCTTTGGGGAAATCCGTCTTTATCTGGAAAACATGCCTTATTCATTACTTTATTCAGGTTTCCATATATCCAGCCATCTTGATAAACTATGGTCTTTTTGTCTAGTGAGGTCATTAAGGCAAACCATGCTCCACACGAACCATTGTGGGAGAACGGTAAAGGGAAGAAGGGCAGAACTCCCTTCGTCTTTTGATAAGGTGGCAGTTGGCCACATACCCAGCAATCAGTCGCATTGCTGGTCTGATGAGAACGGTGTAAGATTCGAATGAAAGTATTGTTACGCAGGGCAAGTCGATATGACAGTTCATGGGGTGGCAGTTCACTGAATGTATGCTCTATGGTATTGTTAAGGGAAGAGTGCATATGTGAGGCAATAGGAGGAAAGAAAACATGTAGTATTAAACTAACACAGATGATAACAATGCACAGAAAAAATAAAATAATCAAAGAAACTATACATCTACTGCGTAATAACTTGCAGTACTTTTCTCTCATCTTGCTTTTCTTACTATTCTCGTATGTGATCTTATACATGTCAGAAATCTAGTCTAACCGATTCACCACCGAGTGGACTTAGACAATTAAACTTCGTCTGACTTACTAGATCGTAACTTAGACCTATACTCTTGCTGTGGAGTCTTTTCTAGCAAAGGCGGCGCAAGCGGCGCAAAGTCTTTAATGTCTTTAATGTTATTCTTTTCCAAAGTTCCAGATTGTCCAAAGTATCTCTTACAATGATGAGCGTGGAGCCATCCCTTTCGTCCCTCCACTTTTATGGCGGTCCTCGTGGTCAGTAACACCAACTTTGGCGTCTTCCAACGTGGCTCAAGGGGGCTTGATCGATCAAAATTCCGCACAAAAACGAAGAGGGCAACCGGCAAGGCTACCATCCAATCCACGCCTTTGTCTGCACAAATCTTTGCAAGTTTCGTCTTGATTGTCTGATTATGTCTTTCTACAAGGCCTGCTGCTTCAGGGTGTCGTACACAATGGAACTTCCAATTATATCCTAACAGAAGAGACACTTGTTTCATTAATTCAGAGGAAAATGGCTGGCCATTGTCTGAGTAGATGACACGGGGCAATCCATATCTGGGGAAGAACTCACGCACCAATTGCCTGGCAGTTGTCACAGCAGTATAATCTGGAACTGGATACGCTTCTGTCCATCTAGATAGTGCACACACAACTACCAAGACATACTTGTAACCTCTACATCTGTTCATTTGGATATAATCCATCTGGAGGACCTCAAAAGGGTGGTCAGGAGGATGAAATCCGCCTTGTTCCACCGGAATGCCTTTACCTGGATTGAATTGGCAACAGATCATACATGTTCGTACTTTCTGTTTCGCTGCTGCACGCAGGTGCTTGTTAAACCAGATATTCTGTAAGCTGTCTATCATTGCCTTTTCTCCCAAGTGTGCTGGACTATGTGTTGTGTTTATAATTACTTGTACCATGGAATCTGGAAGAAACCATGTGCCTTTTCCCTTAGTCATCCAACCTTGGTCAGTCTGGACCCCTCCTTGTTCAGTCCATTTCTTTATTTCATCTGTGGTGGCATGTGTCTGTATGTCGAGTACATCTTGAGAAGGATCTCTGACTGTCATACTTTTTGTCAGTAATGGTACTTCTGTCCTTGTCGTGTCTGTTGGTGTCTGGGCTGTAAGTTTAGCAGTTCGGTCTGCCAGGTCATTACCCTGGGAAATTATGTCTGTAACTTTGGTGTGTGCTTTGCATTTCAGGATAGCTATGGATATAGGTAAATGTATTGCTTCCAACAGGGCTTGAATAAGCGGGCCGTGCTGAATCTTGGCTCCATGAGAGGTCAAGAAACCTCTCTCCCTCCATAGTACTCCGAAATCATGAACTACGCCAAAGGCATATTGTGAATCGGTATAAATGTTCACTCTTAAGTGGTTAGCTCTTATGCAGGCTTGTGTCAGAGCGATGAGCTCTGCTGCTTGTGCTGACAGTGTGTCTATTCTTTGTGTCTCTATGACTTCAGTAGCAGTGGTCACGGCATATGCTGCTACTAACTCTCCTGCACTTGTTCTCATGCATGATCCGTCTACATAGAGTGTTAGGTCAGGGTCTGGAAGTGCAATATCTGACAAGTCTTGTCTTGGTTTCGTCACTATATTCATTATTTCCACACAGTCATGTGGTGGTGCATTTACTGTACTTGAGGGCAAAAGTGTAGCAGGGTTTAGAATATTACATCTTCTGATCTCTATGTGTGGTTGAAACAATGTCAGTTCATATCCTGTCAGTCTCGCTACAGTCAAATGTTGTGTCTGTGCCCTGTTTAAGAGAACCTCCACTGCATGTGGTACCTGTACTGTCAGGGGGTGTCCCAGCACTATCGAGTCACTTTGTCTTATAGCTAGAGCTGTTGCTGCAACCGATTTCAGGCACGCAGGCAGAGCCTTGGCCACTGGGTCTAGTGTACTAGAAAAATAAGCACAAGGCTTGTGTTTTCCTGCTTGATCTTGTGTGAGGACAGATAACGCTGTTCCATCCCGTTCAGTTACAAAAAGCATAAAAGGTTTACTGTAACTAGGAGTCGCTAGAACTGGCGCTTGACATAATGCTCTTTTTAATTCCTCAAAAGCCAAGGTATGTTCTTGTGTCCAAGGGAGGACAGTCGAAGTGGCTGCCTCCTGTGTAGTCAATTGTATGAGTGGTTTGGCTAGATAGGCATACTGGGGAATCCATTGGCTACAGTATGAAGTGAGGCCAATGAAGGCACGTACTTCCTGTTGTGTCTTGGGCTGTGAAAGGTTAGAAATGAGCTGTATACGTTCTTGTGTTAGCTGTCTACCCTCCTTGGACAGCAAGTGTACACCACTTGCTGTTCACAGAATTGCAACTTTGAAGGGGACACTTTGTGCCCCTTGTCTGCCAGAAAGTGTAAAACTGTCAGTGATGCATTTTCGCATTCTGGTTCTGATCGTGCTGGAATGAGGATGTCGTCTACGTACTGGAGTAGCGCAGTGTTGGTAGGCATGCTAATACTGTCCAGCTGTCTTGTTAATGCCTGACTGTAAATGCTAGGACTCATTGCAAGAGCGAAACTCCTGCCAATTATTCTGTTTACACTACGAGGGAAAAACTATTCATTTGCAAGCATGCTTTATCTGAAGTCAATGAAGCTTTCAGTGCTGACTGTAAGGAAGAGCAACTTGACCCCCTCCTTATATAAACATTTCTCGGCGGCTCATCAAGTTTTTTTTCTCTTCACTGCCTTCCCCTTCATCGTGATGTCACCCACAGGGCGGTTCCTCCACCCTTTCAAAACTCTGAGAGCTAAGAACAGCTGCCAAGTTACTGAAGAGAGAGCTTGGTCAAATTGCAAGCATTCTTTATCTGCATGCGAAGGAAGCCGTCCGCGGAAAAGAATTGGAGTATGGCCAATAATAACAAGACAGGCACTGCTCGGCGCTCCAAGAGGGAAAAGCCCTCCCTTCACAAAATATCTTTCCCTCGGAGCCAGGCCACCTCAAGGTCGAAAAACACATTCTCTGTAATTCAAAACATATCTGTACCCAGACCAGAGAGCTAACCAACATTCTCTAACTTAACTGAAGCAAATTCAAAACGTGATAAAAAGCATCCTAAAATCAGTAATTAAGAAGGACATATTTTATTTCGTAACCTAGACACATGCTAGCATTTTAAAATAATTACATCATAAAATATTGTTACTAGCTGCAAAGAAAAAAAAGAAACAGAACAATATGACATGGAAACACATCACATTTTACTTTTTGAAAATAACACGTGAAACACCATAATTTTGCATTGCATAACCAAGATTTTCATAATTAAGTGTGCAAGCTCTTCCATTCTACCTATTAAAAGGGCCAGATTCATCATTTTTCAAAAAACCATGTTTTCTAATTGAGTGTAATTAACTGTCACACGCTATTCTAAAGGGCAGCTTGCATTGGGAAAAATAATAATGTATATTTTGTAGAACAAATTTTAATAAAAAAAACACACGGTTGCATTACACTAATTAAAAGCACATTCTATGATGGGTCTGTTTTATATTTTCTTCTCAACCGTGAAAACATTAAAGCACCCTCCGTGCAACTCCTCTCCTCGAGCCGAGTGGTCGCTCCCAGCTGCCCCTGCTAGCTTTGGTATCGTAGCGCTGCTCTGCATTGGAAGCTGCCATATATTATTGACTGCTGCCTGTTTAACTGCCGATTTACTTGTATTACATTGTGTAATTTATTTTGTGCTGCTTAGCCCTTGGTCGCGCGTCTGCCTGTAGCGCTACGCTGTGCTCCCCCCTCCGCCTCCATTTTGATTGTTATTGTGGTCCTCGTGTGCCCGCCCCGCCTCCCAGCTGAGACGCCCTCGCCTCTCCCCCTCCACCATCCATATATGACAGTAGTTCCCGCGCGCAGCAATCACGCGCAGCGACCGCGCCCAACCCGCGCCGAAGGTGCGCCAAAGGTAAGCCCGTCTACGCCCGTCCGCGCCTGGACCGCGCCCAGCGCCAGACCCCCTGCCCCTCGCGCTGCCCAGCCCTCCCGCATTACCTACGATGCCGCCACCCTCCTAGCCCTTAACCCCGGCCGCTCCCCCACCTGCGTCCAAGCCGCTCCTGGACACACCCATGGACCTTTCTCATGCTACTCCTGCAAATTCAGCGGCACCGACTACAACTCCGCCTCGACCACACCACAGACTCCCGACCCCAACCACTTACAATGCATCCTCCTCAACACCCGCTCGGTCCACAGACACGCCATTGACCTCTGGACTCTACTAGACACCATCTCTCCAGACGTCGCCTTCCTAACAGAAACATGGATGAACGCTTCCTCCGCCCCAGACATCACCATTGCCATCCCTGAAGACTATAAGATCACTCGCAAGGACCGTACCGGCACAGGAGGAGGAATCGCTATCGTCCATAAGAAATCAATCCGCATCTCAACCAGCTCTGACGCCAACCTCACCAACTCCGAACACCTTCACTTCCAGATCCACATCGACCCCAAGACCACACTCAGAGGCACCCTCCTCTACAGACCACCAGGACCCCGCGCAAAATTTAGTGAAGACATCACGGACTTCATCACTCCCCACGCGCTCCCCTCCAAAGAATACATCCTTCTGGGAGACCTCAACTTTCACCTTGAAAAGCTCAACGACCACAACACCACCACCCTCCTGGACAACCTCACCAACCTCGGACTTAAACAACTGGTCAAATCCCCCACCCACATCGCAGGTCACACACTCGACCCCATCTTCACCTCCAGTAATCATGTCTCCTTCAGCCACACTACGGATCTCCTCTGGACGGACCACAGCTGCGTTCACTTCACCTACAACAAGCCAAAACCCATCAACCACCTCCAACCAACTCTGCAAAGAAACTGGAACAAAATCACCATCGACCAGATCTCCTCATCGCTCCTTCAAAACACCCCAGCCCACTCTTCTAACCCAGACCAAGCCGCCGCCAACTTCACCCTATGGTTATCCAACACCGCCGACACCTTAGCTCCACTGAAAAAACGTCAAAGCAAACCTGGCAACAAGAAGGCCTCATGGTTCAACGATGATCTTAAGAAATCCAAGAAACTCTGCCGCTCCCTTGAAAAGGCCTGGAAAAAAGACCCAACCACTAGCACCAAGGACGCCTTCAAAAACGCTACCCGCACTCACCATCAACTAATCCGAAAGGCCAAGAAAACAGCATTCAAGGATCGACTTGACAACAACGCCCACAACAGCAAGGAACTTTTCAACATCGTCAAGGAATTTTCCAATCCCTCGGCCAACTCCAACGACATCACCCCCTCTCAAGCCCTCTGCGACTCCCTAGCCTCATTCTTCCACAACAAGGTTGCTGACATCCACAACAGCTTCGACAACCAACCCGAAGACCAACCCACCCAACCATATGCTGAACACTCACCCCCCGCGAACACCCTTAACGACTGGAACCCAATCTCCACTGAGGACACCATCCGCATGATGAACTCCATCCACTCAGGATCCCCCACAGACCCCTGCCTTCACCACATCTTCAACAAAGCTGACTCCGTCATAGCACCGCACCTCCGACACGTCATCAACTGCTCCCTCAACTCCGCAACCTTCCCGGAAAACTGGAAACACGCTGAACTCACCGCCCTTCTGAAAAAACCCACAGCGGACCCCACCGAACTCAAAAATTACCGCCCCATTTCGCTCCTTCCATTCCCGGCCAAAGTAATCGAGAAAGCTGTCAACAACCAGCTCGCTGCTTTCCTCGAAGCCAACAAATCCCTCGACTCCTCACAATCTGGCTTCCGAGCAAAACACAGCACTGAGACCGCCCTCATCGCAGCAACAGACGACATTCGAACTCTACTGGACAATGGAGACACAGTCGCACTCATCCTCCTCAACCTCTCTGCAGCCTTCGACACAGTATGCCACAGCACCCTTTTACAACGCCTCAGAAACATCGGAATACAAGGAAAAGCACTTGAATGGATCACCTCGTTCCTCACCGGAAGAACGCAGAGAGTCCGACTTCCACCATTCAAGTCCGAGGCCACTGAAGTAATCTGCGGCGTACCCCAAGGGTCCTCACTCAGCCCCACCCTCTTCAACGTATACATGAGCCCCCTCGCGGCCATCGCACGCCAACACAACCTCAACATCATCTCCTACGCAGACGACACTCAACTAATCCTTTCCCTCACCAATGACCCCAACACAGCCAAAACTAACCTACACGAAGGAATGAAAGAAGTTGCCGAATGGATGAAACAAAGCCGTCTGAAACTGAACTCAGACAAAACAGAAGTCCTCATCTTAGGCACATCCCCCTCTGCATGGGACGACTCTTGGTGGCCGGAAGCCCTTGGAAAAGCACCCATCCCGACAGACCACGCACGGAACCTAGGCGTCATCCTGGATTCTTCACTCTCAATGAACAGACAAGTCAGCGCCGTATCCTCATCCTGCTTCAACATTCTCCGCATGCTCAAAAAAACTTTTCGCTGGATCCCCACCGAAACGAGGAAAACAGTCACCCATGCTCTGGTCACGAGCCGACTGGACTACGGAAACACCCTCTACGCAGGTACTACCGCTAAACTCCTGAAGAAACTCCAACGAATCCAAAACGCCTCAGCCAGGATTATATTAGACATACCGCGCAACGAACACATCTCCGGTCACCTGAAAAACCTCCACTGGCTACCCGTCAATAAGAGAATCACTTTCCGACTGCTAACCCACGCACACAAATCACTCTACGACATCGGACTAGAATGCCTTAACTCACGACTGTCCTTCTACACCCACCAACTACGTTCTTCCAGCCAAGCCCTCGCTACTGTACCTCGCATCAACAAGACCACCATGGGAGGCAGATCCTACTCATACCTAGCTGCTAAAACATGGAACTCACTCCCCGCTTACCTTCGCCTTACCCAGAACCACCTAGCATTCAGAAAACAACTTAAAACGTGGATATTTGACAAGTAATCCTCCTCCCCTTTCTAAGCGCCTTGAGACCCTCTGGGTATGTAGTGCGCTATATAAATTATCTGACTTGACTTGACTTGACTTATCTCAATCCGACTGGTTTATTTACAACTTACCGACCTCTGAGTCAAACACATTAAATCAAGTGTTCCAAGGCAAACCCACACAAATACGCGGACGCTTTCGAAATAGAATGTTAAATTACCATTCAGTCAGCAAGCTGACAAAGCACATAGGCAGACCCGGCAACCAATTAAATAGTTAAATCAAACCATCATTCATCTAAACACTCACTGACTTTTAGTGTCAGCTCACATAACCATGCATGTTAAACAGCATGTTAAAACAAATACTGCCTTCTCAATACAAGATATTAACTCTTTGCAGCTGAAGCACAATCTTTCCCCAATGACTGCAGTACATGGGAAAGTCATGAACTCATCTCTCCACGTTATCACATAACACGTACGCACATCTTCAAAACGTTTTCTCCAAGCACTTGAAAGAGATCCAGCTCTCTCCTGCCTAACGTAATGATAACATGCTCTGCACAAACCATAACCACATGGCGCTATTCACAAGCCATATTTACAAGAAACTCAACAAGTTATAATAATGACATGCTCTTCATAAACCATATTTACAAGGAGCTATTTACAAGGAACTCCACAGTAAACTTATATGGCCGATGGAGGCGGAGGGAAATCTGCGTTTACGTAGTCCGGTGCGGGCTCTTCTAGATAGGAGGAAATAAAAGCCTCTGATGCTGTCGGCTTCTTTCTACATACTCTAAAGGGTACAGGTGGTGGCGTTCGCGACCTACTGGGTGTTTCTGAGGGGGTCACCCTAGCTAGTTCTTCCGAGAGGATGGGATAAATACCAGTAACGATGGCATTTCTTTCTCTATCAGCCTGTTCTGTCTTGACCCGTTCCCCCTCCTCTTGCAGTTCTTTTTCTTTCGCTTTTTCCCCTGCTTGTTTAGTTCTCTCTGCTTTGTTCAATTCTTTCTCTGTTCTCCTATGTGACTCTTTGCGCCATAACTCAATGGCATCTTTCTGAGAGGGTCTTGATTTCTTTTTCCATAGCACTTCCTCTACTCTCATAATGCATTCAGAATCCCATGTTCCCGAGACAGGCCATCTATATTTCTCCTCCAAATCCTTTGTGTAGTCTACCCATAAGTCTAAAAACAAAATGGCGTCTAGCCCGTGCTTATTATACATAAAATGACCAGGTGTGTCTCTAGGCGGGATGTTAACTGACTCTTCTAGTATACCTTTCCTGGTCCATATCTGACGTAATTTCGAAAACAGTGGCATGTTGAAACCAACACAATGGAAATACAATACACACAGAATAGACTGAAACAATCAACAATCATTCACACTACAACACTAAAACACTAAAACAGATACAGTCTAACCTGATACATGGAATAAAACACATACTTGAAAACAGTTAACTTTATGCACTGGAATACAGTACAACCATACCGGTCCCAAAAATGAGACACGTCTTTACCGTGCCCACGTTTTACCGTGGACCCGTCTTTACCATGCCCACGTTTTACCGTGGACCCGTCTTTACCGTGCCCACGTTTTACCGTGGACCCGTCTTTACTGTGCCCACGTTTTACCGTGGACCCGTCTTTACCGTGCCCACGTTTTACCGTGGACCCGTCTTTACCGTGCTCACGTATAACGTGAACCCGTCTTGAACTTTATGCATTCCCCATAGTGGTACTCACCGGGAAGCAGAACTTGAAGGCCTCGGAAACTTGATACTACGCATGCGCCTTGGAACAGGTGGGCCTTCGGAAACCTCGGACCTTGCTCTCTCACGGGTTGGGCTCTGGTTGGGATGATCCGCAATCCTCACCGCCTCGTGTGGACGCCTGGTCGCAGTCCGTCTCCTCCGTGGGCCTGAGGGAGTAAGCAGGAAGTCCCGCTGCGTGTACACTTCGAAGTCCGTCACGGCTGTAGAAAGGGGCAAAGGCTGGACCTACGTCGCCGGCGCTTGGGGAAAGGGATAGTCCTGTTCGGGCGCCAGATTAATGTGGTAAATAAAATATTACCCTGTCATAATTTCTATAAATAAACAAAGTGTCATGCATTAAATGAGAGGCAGAGTCCGTGGTATCCGAGTCAAAGGGCTTTATTCCAATAACTCGAGTTAAGGGAGAATCTGTTCCATCACCTCTAAGGTTCAGGAAGGGTCTTCTAAACATTTATTTACAGAGTACATATTTATAGTACAATCTTGTACATAGGGAGGAGCGCTCGAGGCAGGGCAAGAGAGAAAAGAAGATAAGAGCATGTGGGCGTGCATGAGGGTGTACACTTGATGAGTCATAGGTGAGTCATAGGTGGGTGGATACATGGAGGGGGTTGCATGGCAGGCTGGAACTTTGCCCTACTTGTGCGCGCAACTTGATCATGACGTGCAACTGACGTGTAACTGGGGGGAGCTGACATTCAGTCTAGTAGGGAGGCCTTCAGTGTCAGGGCGACCAGCACGTCTGGTACTATCTGATATCTTGAGTCGGGGATGTATTATCTGAAGCAAAGGTTGCTCATCACTAAAAGACAGAAAGGGCATATATTTCTTCGTTCATTGCATGGGGGCTGTGAGCTTTCTACAGATACAAGTACTGTAATTTCATTTAAACAGAGACAGAGAGGCTCGGCCCTATCTCTGCAGACGGGTTCTGTTTACCTTCTTCACCGGGCAGGAATGTGATTCTGTACAACAAGCAGATAACTATTTTGCAAAACACTGTCTTGGCACCCCTTGCTGGGCTTCTTTCAGCTGAGCCAGAAGTATGCAAGGTCAGGGATACGTAACTGTAGCTTTCAGAGTGTCTGAGCCATGAAAAACCCTTAATTCAGAGACGGGCTCAGGCTGAGCCACAAAATGGGTTCATCGTGATTTATTTAAAAGTGCACAATGCAAATAAATGGGCCATAAATGCTAACTTAATATTTCTTACATGGGAGACTTGATGACTGACATCCTAATGCAGGACGTAAATGCAGAGGCCTTGTGATTCAGGCCACCACGGGAAAAATGCATGCATGACATGCACATACATGAAACATAGGGTACACGCAGGGGACATATTGGTCATGTAAAATTTCATTTTTCTCACTGCACTGCTGCCTCAGCCCACCTTCCAGCCTCTCACTCTGTATCTGGAACTAAGGTGCAGCATGGCTAGTCACACTTGATTGCGAGTTCACTAATTCTGCGAAATCGCAGTTAAGGAATCGCAAACCGGGTAATCGCAGTAAATTCTGCGAATTTTGAGAAATCGCTATTTATTAGCGATTTTTTCAATACATATCGATTTGCAATTCTCAAATTGCGATTCGCTATAAATCGCTATTTGGGAATCGCAAAATCGGGTTTTCATACATATGGCCCTTTGTATAGTAACTTTTTATTTAATTATAAAGGTAAGTGTTTTAATGTGGTTGTGTAGAAATGCATTGTGGGTGTATGGTCATGAATGATAATGCTTTCACATCATGTTGAAAGCTTCTACCATTAGGTTGGCCATCAGTTGTGTGAAAAGCCCTGGGCCTGAGGGGGCTACGCGGAGGGCCTCCGAGGTGCGGACAAAGTCTATGGCCCTCTGCGTGGCCCTCCAGGTAGCCCCGCTACGCCACCCACCTCCACCCCGATATTAACAATTAATTGTACTACTTAAAAATATATTAAAACCTACTTACCGTACTGCAGCGTCCCCGGGCTGCCCTCCTCCTCTTCATCACCGTTTCTTCAAAACCAAGCAAAAACTGTGCATGCACGGATATGCACGCAAGTGCAGTTTTTGCAAGGATTAGAAGAAATGGTGATGAAGAAGAGGTGGGCAGCCCAGGGACGCCGCAGTAGAGGTAAGTCGGTTTTAATTTATTTTTAGGTACTAAAATTCATTGTTAATATAGGGGGGAGGAGGTGGGGGCTGGCCAACTCCACTACGCTGCAGAGTGTGCAGAGATTTGCCTTCTCCGCGTAGTGTGCATCAGAGTTACATTCTACACCTGGTTCTAATTCCTGGACATGGTCAAACTAACCTTGCTACAAACCCCCACTCCACATTGCCATTGTTGTGGGGGGGTAAATATGTAAGTGGGTGTGAGAATGGTTGTGTGAGTGACTGTGTGGGTCAGTGAGTGGGTGTGTGAGTGGCTTTGTGGGTCTGTGAGTAAGTGTGTGAGCTGCTATATGTGAATGTGTATGTGTTGGAGTGGGTGTGTAGGTGGTTAAGTAGGTGTGTGAGTGGATGTGCAGTTGTGTGTGTGATTGGCTGTGTGGTCTGTGAGTGGGTGTGTGTCTGATTTTGTGGGTCTGTGAGTAGGCATGTGAGTGGCTACACAGGTGTGCCACTGGTTGTGTGGGTATGTAAGGGTATGTGTGATGTTTATCAGTGTTTTGCCGGCCTCATATAGGCACACGATCTTGGCACAAGTTCATGTTTGCAAGTCTTTGTAAATATAGTTTTACATCAAAATACATGGGTGGATGCACAAGAACACCCATGCTCCATGTTACCACCTACCTGATTACTACCTACCTGATACATGGAAATGCAAGGCAGCACTGTGCACTGTGTTGCATTCCTTTTTTTATACACCCACCCAAATCAGGCTTTACATGGCTTTGCAAATCCCAAATTATATTATGTGTCGGGATGTGCCAAAAAAGGGACGCAACCCTAACACCAAATCTTGGTAAGTCTAGGCTGAACTATTTACCAAATCTTCGGGGATTTAGCAAATTATGCCACAATTAACAATTCGAAATGTGCATGAAAAATAAACATGAACAACAGCTTTAGAAATTGCAATGTTTCTTTTAATTCTTTTGCAGACTATTTACTTTTTAGTCTTTGCTTGTTTTTTATGGCATGAGAATACAAAAATTGTGAAAACAACTACTATACATTTACATACAAACAAACGGAAGCAAACTTTGGTATGTACATAATTCATTCAAAATCACACTCAACACATTCTTGGCCATCCAATCATACAAAAAACATTCATACTGGTCCCATGATCATAAACACAGTTTGTGATAATGCAAAGAAATATATATATATAGCATTTGTAAATTTCAAACGATAGTCAAACTTTTTACACAGTTCTTTGGAAAAAGTAATAATCCATCAATTGAATGACACAACCATGAAAAAAATGATGATGACACGGGACCGAGTCAGGTCGACGCGTTTCGAACCCTATCCTTTCGGGGGTTCTCTTCAGGACCACAGTTTACTACAAGGGGAAGAGGAAAGCAACAATCACTAGACCGAACCTGAGAGATCACCATCTCAACCAATGCACCGCTAGACTCAGCCTACCTCAATACGTGGGTCAAAGCTCCTCAAGTGGAATAAGAAGACAGAAGTATTCCCAGCAAAAGGGAGCGAAGAAGTGCTGCGAAAGAGAACAAGTATACTCAATCATACGGCATTCTGTCTAGGCTGGTGGAATCAGGCTAGTGTATACATAGGATCAATGCGTGTGCTCACCTTGCATGTAGCGCGTGTGCGCTCAGCCAATGCTTGTCAATTTTGGTGACGCTCGGTCCGTGAATTGTATGGATCCGGCGTCTCTGGAGATTAAAAAAGTGAAGGTATTCGTTAAAATCCGCAATGTGGAGGGAAGCGCAAAGGTGGCCGCTACAGAACCGCGCTGAGAACTCCCGGTGTCCGCTTACCGTGAAAACTAATTCAACCAGGCGAAACAGTATCTCAAACGTCCTTGCTCCTCGCTCCTCGCGGTCACTAGCGAGTTACTGAGGCCTCCCTGCAGCTTGGCTCAAGAGAATGGTCGCATCCTACGGGGTGTAGGGAGTTGTAGTTTCATGTAATATGCGCCAAGGAGGGTTCTGGGAGATGAAGTCCTATGGGCAGTATCATTGGAAAGTTTTGTAAATTTCCGAGATTTCGTTCAATCCATTGACTGCTGTGTCATATTTCATGATTAATAGGGCCTCTCTTTGATTCAGTCGTAGTTCCAAATCACCTCCTCTTGGATCTTTCTCGATTTTGGACAAGACTGTCCATTTGAGATTATTTTTATCATGTTTCTTCGTCACCCAGTGGTGTACCAATGGCGCATTCTCAACTTCTCTGCGCAGTCTGGATTTATGCTGCGTAATGCGTTGTCTGACCTCTTGGGATGTTTTCCCAATGTATAGTTTTGGGCAGGGGCATAGGATCGCGTAAACGACATTCCTTGTTTTACAATTAGTAAAAGCTTCATGCTTCCAGTGAATGTTGTTAAAGGAAAATACTGTTTCTTCCATGGTGTCATGACAACAAACGCAGGTGCCACATTTGTGATGTCCTTTAGTCTGGGGGAAGCCGAAAAGGCTTCTCAACGTTGGTGGTTGTTTACTTGGTAAAGCAGCCCTCACAATGTGATTTGCAACGCTCTTCTCCTTCTTGAAAGCAAATAGTGGTGGATTCATCAAGTCCTCATGCAAGTCTTTCACTAGATGCCAATTGAGATTTATCAGCCTCTTAAGTTGATTTGCAGCAGGGCAGAAGGTTGATACACACACCACGCGGTTTTGCTCAACCTTAGCTTTCTTGTGCATTAGTGTTTCGCGGGGCGTCCACCATGCTCGCTTAAGGGATTGCTTTAGAAGTTTTCTTGGATATCCTCTTTGGAGAAGCCTCTCCATGAGTGAATTGGCATGGTCGAAATAGTCCTCTTTTCCTGAACAATTCCTTCGGATCCTCAGGAATTGTCCGAATGGTAAATTCTGTCTTAGACTTCGTGGGTGATTGCTGGTGAATAACAATGCCTTGTTCCTATCCGTAGATTTTCTAAACAAGGTTGTTTCCAGGCTTCCATTACGAGGGACAACTTTGACGTCCAAAAATGTAATTGATTGGCTAGATGATGTACAATTAAATTTTATGTCGCTCGAGCGCCCATTAAGCCATTCAACAAACCCATTGAGGGTTTCTGGAGTCCCAGTCCAGATGAAAAAGACGTCATCTATGTAACGCATATAATGCGAGATCTGATGACTGTAGGGATTATCATTGTAAATGAATTTTTTCTCATAGAGGCCCATGAACATGATCGCTAATTCCGGGGCAAATGGACACCCCATGGCTACTCCCTTCACCTGAAGGAAGTAGTCGGAGTCAAAAGTAAAAAAATTCTTTCTTAATGCGAAGGATGCCAGCTGTACAATGAAATCAGAAGGTACTTGGCAAGGTCTAGCACGTGTGTCCAAGAACCATGCCAGTGTCTCAAGGGCCTGATCTTGAGGAATCTGCGTGTACAATGACACGACGTCTAGCGTTACTAGAAGCTGGGAACTTTGTTCAAAAAGAACGCTACTGATTCTTTGGAGGAAAGCCTTGAGACACTGGCATGGTTCTTGGACACACGTGCTAGACCTTGCCAAGTACCTTCTGATTTCATTGTACAGCTGGCATCCTTCGCATTAAGAAAGAATTTTTTTACTTTTGACTCCGACTACTTCCTTCAGGTGAAGGGAGTAGCCATGGGGTGTCCATTTGCCCCGGAATTAGCGATCATGTTCATGGGCCTCTATGAGAAAAAATTCATTTACAATGATAATCCCTACAGTCATCAGATCTCGCATTATATGCGTTACATAGATGACGTCTTTTTCATCTGGACTGGGACTCCAGAAACCCTCAATGGGTTTGTTGAATGGCTTAATGGGCGCTCGAGCCACATAAAATTTAATTGTACATCATCTAGCCAATCAATTACATTTTTGGACGTCAAAGTTGTCCCTCGTAATGGAAGCCTGGAAACAACCTTGTTTAGAAAATCTACGGATAGGAACAAGGCATTGTTATTCACCAGCAATCACCCACGAAGTCTAAGACAGAATTTACCATTCGGACAATTCCTGAGGATCCGAAGGAATTGTTCAGGAAAAGAGGACTATTTCGACCATGCCAATTCACTCATGGAGAGGCTTCTCCAAAGAGGATATCCAAGAAAACTTCTAAAGCAATCCCTTAAGCGAGCATGGTGGACGCCCCGCGAAACACTAATGCACAAGAAAGCTAAGGTTGAGCAAAACCGCGTGGTGTGTGTATCAACCTTCTGCCCTGCTGCAAATCAACTTAAGAGGCTGATAAATCTCAATTGGCATCTAGTGAAAGACTTGCATGAGGACTTGATGAATCCACCACTATTTGCTTTCAAGAAGGAGAAGAGCGTTGCAAATCACATTGTGAGGGCTGCTTTACCAAGTAAACAACCACCAACGTTGAGAAGCCTTTTCGGCTTCCCCCAGACTAAAGGACATCACAAATGTGGCACCTGCGTTTGTTGTCATGACACCATGGAAGAAACAGTATTTTCCTTTAACAACATTCACTGGAAGCATGAAGCTTTTACTAATTGTAAAACAAGGAATGTCGTTTACGCGATCCTATGCCCCTGCCCAAAACTATACATTGGGAAAACATCCCAAGAGGTCAGACAACGCATTACGCAGCATAAATCCAGACTGCGCAGAGAAGTTGAGAATGCGCCATTGGTACACCACTGGGTGACGAAGAAACATGATAAAAATAATCTCAAATGGACAGTCTTGTCCAAAATCGAGAAAGATCCAAGAGGAGGTGATTTGGAACTACGACTGAATCAAAGAGAGGCCCTATTAATCATGAAATATGACACAGCAGTCAATGGATTGAACGAAATCTCGGAAATTTACAAAACTTTCCAATGATACTGCCCATAGGACTTCATCTCCCAGAACCCTCCTTGGCGCATATTACATGAAACTACAACTCCCTACACCCCGTAGGATGCGACCATTCTCTTGAGCCAAGCTGCAGGGAGGCCTCAGTAACTCGCTAGTGACCGCGAGGAGCGAGGAGCAAGGACGTTTGAGATACTGTTTCGCCTGGTTGAATTAGTTTTCACGGTAAGCGGACACCGGGAGTTCTCAGCGCGGTTCTGTAGCGGCCACCTTTGCGCTTCCCTCCACATTGCGGATTTTAACGAATACCTTCACTTTTTTAATCTCCAGAGACGCCGGATCCATACAATTCACGGACCGAGCGTCACCAAAATTGACAAGCATTGGCTGAGCGCACACGCGCTACATGCAAGGTGAGCACACGCATTGATCCTATGTATACACTAGCCTGATTCCACCAGCCTAGACAGAATGCCGTATGATTGAGTATACTTGTTCTCTTTCGCAGCACTTCTTCGCTCCCTTTTGCTGGGAATACTTCTGTCTTCTTATTCCACTTGAGGAGCTTTGACCCACGTATTGAGGTAGGCTGAGTCTAGCGGTGCATTGGTTGAGATGGTGATCTCTCAGGTTCGGTCTAGTGATTGTTGCTTTCCTCTTCCCCTTGTAGTAAACTGTGGTCCTGAAGAGAACCCCCGAAAGGATAGGGTTCGAAACGCGTCGACCTGACTCGGTCCCGTGTCATCATCATTTTTTTCATGGTTGTGTCATTCAATTGATGGATTATTACTTTTTCCAAAGAACTGTGTAAAAAGTTTGACTATCGTTTGAAATTTACAAATGCTATATATATATATTTCTTTGCATTATCACAAACTGTGTTTATGATCATGGGACCAGTATGAATGTTTTTTGTATGATTGGATGGCCAAGAATGTGTTGAGTGTGATTTTGAATGAATTATGTACATACCAAAGTTTGCTTCCGTTTGTTTGTATGTAAATGTATAGTAGTTGTTTTCACAATTTTTGTATTCTCATGCCATAAAAAACAAGCAAAGACTAAAAAGTAAATAGTCTGCAAAAGAATTAAAAGAAACATTGCAATTTCTAAAGCTGTTGTTCATGTTTATTTTTCATGCACATTTCTATAAGTATTGTTTTTGAAAAATTGCTCAGCATAGGCAGGTGTGTTGTTTTTCAAGTTATTATTGGCTCAGCCTTGCTGAGTTTTGAGTCAAGACCCTCTATTGTTATTGAAACAATTAACAATTCAACATTTTTTGGAATCTCCTTTTAACTGTGCCCTCCCTAATGGTTCTGCCCAAATTTAAATGTTCCAAGAGTAAGATGAACATTCAAAACATCTGCTAAATTTTGTGCAAATTAATTATAGGGAAATCCAAAACACCTTTTTAACTGTCAAAATATCTATATAAATTAAATTGTGAAGGCAGCACAACACCCTTTTAAAATGCTAGTATCTAAAAAACTACAGAACAGATTTACACAAGGCCAAGCTGGGGCACTACGATGAATAATGACCAGTTTTATGCCATGCATAGTGCAATTTCATATAGCATTTTGTTCTCCTGTGAAGAGCAAAGTTTCTTATTGAAGTTAAAGTCGGACATGCACTCATTTCCTCCTGAAGTGTGTCCACAAAACATGCTCAAATGTACCGAGATTTCATTTGATTTTTGATTCGTCAAATTAAGTAATTTGAGATGTTATCAGTGTTGTCATCATTTATGCCATTTAACATGTCATGGTTGATGATATATGTGAGATCATCAGCAGTGCATGTCAGAGGCGCAAGTTAGAGTTAGCTCAGTGAACTATGAATAGTGAACACCAACCTATAACTTCATTTTAACCTTTGTTTTTTAAATGAAGTTGAAGAGTGTTTTTAACTTCAGCTAAAATAAATGGTATTACCATACCTAACTATAGCATCATTTAAACTTTTGGCTTTTCAGTGAGTTCCTGAGTTTTTTTTATGTACCTTAAAATCTCATTACCATACCTAGCTAAAAAATTATCACTGTCGCCTTCGGTTTTTCAGTAAATTTCTGGTATTTGTGACCCTATTTGCTCAACTTCTCTCTTGAGCACATCATTTGGCTGTGCACAGTGTTGAATTCTTTCAGGACTTGGACTCTGGGCAGGCCCTGCACCCAATGCCCCAACATGGCCTACTCTCATGAAACATGGCCTTTTTATGTGGCATGGGGATTGTTGCAGGGCCTGGCCAAAGTCTCAATCTCAGCAGATTACCAACTCCTGACCATGCATGGCCTTTAGCCTCTCTCCATGTGTGCCAGGAGTTAGGCTGCCAATCCCCCGTCGGAGGCCAAACTCTACTAAGATTATCCTTTAACTGTGTTCAGTGTGAAGTTGGCTATAGGGATTGAAATGTGACAGGCATTATGCCCACCTCTTCATTGGTGCTCAACTCCCTACCATGTACAGCCTTCTACCATGTGCAATGTGAGGTTGGCTGCAAGGTCTGGACTGTGGCTAGGACCTGCATCCAACCCCTTAGCTGCATGTGTCTTTTTCTGTGCATGGCTTGTGGTTGGCGGCAGGACATCATTTGCTGTGAGGTCCTGTGTTCAACACCCGGTGGGCAGCCAATCCCCGCTGCTGGCACCCTTCAGCTGTGCACAGCAGGGGAATGGACAAAGGGCCTGGCAGCAGGCCAGGTCATGTGGCTAATCTTATACCAGCACAGCCAAATGCCATGTGCAGTCAAGTAGTTGGATGCAGGGTCCATCTGCAGTCAAGACTTTGGAGCCACCCACCCATGGACACCAACACCCAACACGTCCCCAGCTTAGAGGTATATTTACATTTGTAACTTTTTTTCATGTTACTGCAGTACTCCCAGAGTACAACATTCTAGCATTACATCTCTGGTACAGCGGGGTGAAGCTTGCACAGCCCCATGGTACAACTCAAGTGGGACTATCGTAGTAACTCCCAGAGGGTTGTGCTTGGCCCAAAAGCAGTACCAAGGTACAAAACATTTTTTTCTGGCCCCTTGGGGTGATCATTCTGGGTATGCCCCATAAGTGCCAGAGGTCTCTACCCTGCCCTCATGAATTGTTTTAACAAGTTCAAGGCACTTAGTCCAAGTTCCTGTGTTCTGTAATGGCGGCCACTAAATCTTTCTCCAAGTTGTGAATAGCCAACCAGATTGTTCAATACCAGCCTTGCAGGATGAAAAAGATCAATAGGAGAAAAAGTTCCCTCAACCAGTAAGAAACCTTTTTTTTTTAATTGACGAAAACATGGGACTGCAGCAAAATCAAATATCCATATATATATAAGATGTTTTTAAGCCCACCCGAGCACCTCTTTAAATATGAAATTCTCAAAAATGACTGAGCACTTTCTGAGTAAAGCCATAACAGTCTGCAAAAGTTAGGGTAATTCCTTTCAGTCATTTTTTCTGTATCACAAAATTTCCTAACTAAATTGACATGGGCAAACACAGTTTTGGGACCACCTCTTTTTCTCTATCCCTAGTAGACAAATCACAATGTAACTTTCCAAGAAGAAGCCGAGGTTGTTGAACTTTGTTTTGGGAAAGTTTAGTGAATATTTATCAAAACAAGCCAATTTTCTTAAAGAAACAGAACACTGTTCCTGTGGAATCCCTATATTCACTGAAAACATTGTATTAACATGAAGTTGTGGGAAGCTTTGATTATAACACCTTAATATATGTTTAAATAACACGGAAATTCACAAACTCTTAAAAAGAAACTCAATTAAAGTAATGGTTATGAATTGAAACTGAAATTCCTTTCAAATGTACATGTTAATGTTAGCCCACTCATCAGCCATATAAATTATTATTTGCACACCAAGAGGCATATTTATGGAATTGTGGGGCAATGCAGTGCAGCAAATCACATTGCTGCACTGAATTACTGGTAATGGGCAGGAGAATGCTGTATTTAAAGCATAGAGCACATTCCTGACTTTTCCCCCGCACTGGTGCCCTTTTGGCAGCCTAGCACCAAAGCAGGCACCCTTGCACTATGGTGCAAGAGTGCCTGCATTGCATGCAGAATTGTTTTTGTGCAGGAAGGGACACCTTCCTGCACAAAACCAGTACGGAGAACCATTTTCCTCTTTCTTTGTATGCAGCAGAATGAGGATGTAGCAAGGAGAAATAAAGATAATTCTCTTTGTTACGCCTCCCCCCGGAATGCATATCATTTTGGTGTACTCCCAGGTTTATAAGGTCTTGTAAATCTGGGAATGTGAAAAAACCATGGGAGTTGCGTGGGAACACCCATGGAATCCCTATTAGGGCATAGTAACGTAATGCAGCTAGTTGTGCTGCATTTCGTTACTCCAGATATTTGGAGCCACTCAAAACCCTGCAAAGTGGCTTTGTGTGGCATCAAAAATCTGACTTAACCTTTGTTTTGCTCTTGTTCCATGTTGCATGATACATATGACCCCTAATGTATTCGGCCAATCTTTGCCCCATCTCTCCTTGTCTTAAGTAAAAAATGTATCAAACTCACCAGAGGTTTGAGGAGTTATAGTTAGTTGGACATTTCACTCGTGCAAAACCATAGAAATTCTGCACTACATTACATCACTCATGACATGGTCAGTGATATCACCCATGACATCACTGATGACATCTCAATTGACATCACTGATGACATCCTCCAGTGACTGAGTGTTTTTAGAAAGTTTAAGAATGTTATATATAGATATGTGCCAAGGTAATTGAAGTATGTGTGGGTGTATGAGTATCTGAATGGATGATTTAGTGAGTGCGTCACTGACTGTATAAGTGGGTGATTAAACGTGTCTTAGTGAATGCATGGGTGAATGACTAATCTGTGTGAATGTTTGTATCAGTCTGTCAGTTGATGTATAAGAGGTTGAATGGGTTGGTGAGTAGCTACATGAGTGTCTATATTGGTTGATGATTACTAGTCTGAGTACCTGTATAAGTGCCTGAGTATCTGTGTGGGTGGGTGATGGGGTGTGTGACTCTCTGCATAGATGTATGAGTGGGTGAATCGCTGGGTGTATGGATTTATGAGTACATCTGTGAGGGACTCAATGGATGAGTGAGTGTACCTATGGCTGTGTCTGTGAGTGAATGGATGTCTGAGTAGTATATGGGTAAGTAACTACATATGTGTAAGGCAGTATATGTGAGTATTAGAGGATATAAGTGACTGTGTGTGAGAGTGAGCAATTGTGAGAGTGGCTGTATGGATGAGTGTGTGGTTGTATCTGTGATTGTATAAGAGAGTAAGTATGTCTTAATATCTGTATGAATAGGCAAGGTTGTGTGTGTATAACTGTATAGGTGAGTAAATGGCAGTGTGATTGATGATTCTTTGCTTGACTGAGTAGCTGTGTGAGTAACTCTATAGGTGAGTGGCAGTGTGTGAGTGTCTGTATGAGTGTATGAGTGTATATGATAGTGGCTTCCTGACTGACTGCTTATATGAATGACTGTATGGGTGAGTGAGTGAATCTGTGTGTAGACTTAGGAATCAGTGAGTGGGTATGTAGAAACTGGTATTGGTGTGTCTATGGTTTCAAGAATGGCAGTCTGTAATTTAGAGTGGGTGTATCAAAGGTTATTTTAGGGTGTGAGTAGGTGCATCAGATTATCACATGGATGCTATCATCAGCGATGTCATTAGTGATGTCATGAGTGATGTCACTGATCATGTCATGAGTGATGTAATATGTGATGTCAAAAGCAGAACATTGCAGGAGCGCGAGTTATAGTTAGCTCAACTAACTATAACGGCCACATTTCTTTGGTTTTGTTCGAGTGAAATGTCCAACTAACTAAAATGTCCCTGAAACCTTTGTTTTTTTCAGTGAATTTCAAAGGTTTTTTAACTGCTAATTTCTAACTGTAACGTCCCTGAAACCCGTGTTTTTTTAGTGAAGTTCTATGTTTTTTTATGATAATTTCCAATTATAATGTCCCTGAAACCTATTGTTTTTTCAGTAAATTTCAAAAGTTTTTTAAATGTTAAATTCTAATTATAATGTCCAAAAAATGTTTTTTCTAAATTTTTTTACTTTTATAAAAATAATGTTTATGATAATTTAAGCACCCCATCCACATTCATCATTCCTCCAACAACATCCTCAGGAGGAAATTACAAAAAATAAAAGAAGAAAAAAATGGTTCTTTTAGAACCGCCTATTTGGTTAAAAAGAGACAAATTTCTATGTGTTGTATGACTTGCGGCAAGTGTAATATATGGAGAAGTGCATGGGTAGTGCATGTGTGAGTGCACGAGTGCATGTGTGGTGCCTGCGTAATTGGAAAAGTGCAAATGTACTACCTGAATGCTTGCATGAGTATATGAGTAATGCCTGGGTGATTGCAAGAGTGCGTGGAAACTGGCTGGGTGTTTGCATGAGTGCAGGGGTAGTGCTTGCATGATTAGACAAGTGCAAAGATAGTACCTGAGTGGTTGAAGGAGTGTATGGGCAATGCCTGGATGTTTACAAGAGTGCATGGGTAGTACCTGAGTGATTGAAAGAGTGTTTGGGTGGTGCCTGGGTTATTGCATAAGTGCATGGGTACTGGCTGAGTGATTGGAGGAATGCATGGATAGTGTCTGGGTGATTGAGGACTGCAAGGGTAGTGCCTGACTGATTGGAGGAGTGCATGGGTAGTGCATGGGTAATGCCTAGGTGCATGGAGGAGTGAATCAGTAGTATCTAGGTTATTGCATGAGTGCAAGAGTAATGTCTGGGTAATTGTATGAGTACAGGAGTAGTGCGTGGGTGAATGGAGAAATACAAGTATAGTAGCTGGGTGATTATAAAAGTGCAGGGGTAGTGTCTGGGTGATTAGAAGAGTGAATATGTAGTGCCTGGGTGATTTTATAAGCGCATGAGCACTGCCTGAGTGATTGACGGTGTGCTTGGGTCATACCTAGGTGATTGCATAAATGTAGAGGTAATGTGTGGGTAATTGGAGGAGTGCATGAGTAATGCCTGGGTGATGGCATGAGTGCAGGGGTAATGTCCAGGTGGTTGCATGAGTGTAGTGGTACTGCCTAGATGATTGGAGTAGTGTATATGTAGTGTCTGGGTGAAATTATAAGTGTATGGGTACTGGCTAGGTGATTGGAGAAGTGCATGGATAGTGCTTGGGTGACTGGAGGAGTGTGGGAATAGTGCCTAACTGTATAGATGAGTGCATGGGTAGTCTTTGAAGGAATGAATGACTGCAGTAAAAGGGCTGTAAAGATTAGTTCACATTATCATGCATATTACATTATTTCATCTTACCTTTTTTTTACTAATTTAGATACAAAGTTCAGTGGAACTACTTTACAGTAGTTTTGTTGTAAACTGAATTTAAAAAGCTTTTCAAACTTTATCATTACCTTCTGTAAAAAAGAAGAAGAAACACTGTTCTTGAATATAATATTATAGTTTTAATAACAGAACATAACTTTAGAATTACGTAACATATTCAGTTTTCCTTTTTTGATGTTCTCAGATTCTACTGAATTTCGCCATACACAGTGATTCTATGTAGATCATAATACAGCAGTGGGGGGAAAAAACAATCAATGAGATTGTAAAAAAAAGGCAAATCTGCGTTGAAAATAATTACAAGTGTTACTATCTGTTTAGCTATCTACAGTTTGTAAATTGCATTCCACAACTACATTAAATCTTTTACTTCTCTCCAGTACATTTTGTAAAATATACACTCTCATTTACATCGCATATAATATAAAGCTCAAATATATAAACTACTTCTTTCAAACACAATTTTGCAAATGCAATAAGAATTAGCACAAACAATAATCCATACAGTAATTGTTCACATTTTCCCAATAGGCCAAAAAAAATTTCCAAATCCATTTGCATTGAAAATATCCAAAATAAACCTGTTAATCCGTGTTCACATTTTCCCAATTGGCCATTCGTAAGGCAACCTACATTTGAAATGGGCATCATTGCAATGTGTCCATCCTTTATTGCAATTTAAATACACAGTATTGTCCAGGTGTTGTAGTAGGACCATCATGGAAAATAATAGCCACTGCTTTAAAAGTTCTTCTTGAAATTGATACTTGACTTGCCACAAAATTTGTAATTTTAATTTCTAGTTTTCTTCCATCTGCTTTACAATGTTGTATCATTAAAATGACATATTGTCCAAATTTTTCTACGAATAATGTTGACAAAATTTCTGATTTACAATGAGAACATTTCATATCTTGATTAGCTGTTTTACTAATTTGTTAAAATACACTGATTTGTAATTTGGTATTGTCAAGTATATGAATCGTTCAGTGTCTATTTCAGTGGTAGAAGAAAATGAACACAGTTCACATTTATGATCCCATCTGTAACTTAGTTCAAACAAATGTTCAATTTCTTTTACTTCATCTTCCAATACTGCAAGCATGAACATTAGAAACTCTTGTGCATCTTGTTGTATATTGCATGTAAATTGCGAAGAGCCAGTACATATATCCAAAAGATGCCAAATGCCAGGAGCAGTATGGATTTTAGTTCTATCAGTTACCAACTTTTGAAAAATATAATGTAATAAAGAACAGAATCTTTTTTCTTGATTTTCCATAATTTCATGATGAAGATCTTTTAGCTTAAAGACAACATTAAAAATTACATTAGCATAGCAGTTGATACCTGAACGATTTTCTAACTGGTATCCTATAATATCATCAACAGTGTCTATTTTTATTTTCTTTGCACCTTCCTAAATCTCTTGAATTGGTTTCTTTTTTGAATCTCAGTAGAATGTCTGTCATATTGCCATTTTGAACACAGTACACATTTCTTATATACAGGATGTTCACCTAAGTTAGGAGCATAAAGTCTTAACCGATTATACTCTCTTACACAATTTGTGTCAGCACTAATCTTTTTCTCATTAAAATCGATCATATATAAACCAGATAATGTTCTTACTCAAGACAATGCAACGTATGCCACGTCTTCTTTAAACACTGTACTTCCAATATTTACCAAAGCACTGTCTACACTTAAACCTGGAGATTTATGAATGGTTACTGCATATGCTGAAGAAAGAGGAAACTGTTTTCTTCAAACATACAAGTCTTTTACAAGCAAGGCACGAATAGCACAACGTCTATTCTGTGTTACCTCTTCAATCTGATCAAATGTAATCTTAAAAAATTCAATTCCATCTCTGTTCTGATAATTAACAAAATCAACAACATTTCCCATTGCTCCATTTACTAAACCTTTTTTTACGTCTAAATGATGCCGCAAAATTACCCTACAGCTTACATATACATATAAAGTCTTTTCTAAACCAGTGGTCTTAGATTCAGACTTTTCCAAAGAATCCAATTTTTAACTGTAATTTCTCTGAGAGAAAATAGTAACTCCTTTGTGTTCCATTTTATCAATGCCTTCCATTTTCGCTAATAGTTGTTTTTTCAATTTCAAAAGTTTTTGATTGAATGTAGAATACTCTTGAAGTGTAAGCATTAGGCAAACTATAGACTTTTTTTCTCCAATTTATTTTACATTATTTCAGGTGCTATATTTTCATTTGGAAACAAGTTTGTTAGGAGCCAACTTTGTAAAGCTTCTTGACCATGTTTTGTCAAAACACCAATTCTTATATCTTAAAGAACGTTTCCATAATTTTCATGGTACATAAACAGAAGGGTCCCCGCAAGGACAGTGTATTGTACACTACAAACACTAAAAAACTAAACACACTACAACAAAATTACTATATGTCAAGTATTGGCATTTATTTGTCAACACCATATAGTTGCCAAAGGGCAATCGAAATTCACAATTAATAAATAGCCCCGTAGGGAGGCAGGAAGGAAGGGAAGGGAAGAGAATAAGTGCACGTGAAGCATGTGAAAAAGGTGAGCACAGTCAAAGGACAAAATCAATTGTAACTTTATAAATCAATCACAATACATGGTACATAAAATACATGAACCCTAAGTCAGGGCAGACAATGAGACTAAATTAAACGATGACAATCAACGGTCACATACAGATTTTGAAAAAAGTCTGGGGCATGTGCCGGAAGTCCAAGGAAAAACAGTCGACGTTTCGACCCCTGTCTATAGGCTATCTTGAGTCCTTTTACGGGGTCTTCATCAGGATATAAGACCGGGAAGTGGGGAGGGAAGATTGGGGCGATAGTATCTGAAAAATTAAAAACAAGAACAATAGCACTTAGTATAATGAAGGTGGACAGAATCCAGCCATCTGAAACTCTAATATCTAATGAGAGGTGAAATTACCATGGAGTAAAGGCCCGAATGGCTCTAAACTTGGAAAGGGAGATGATGCCACGCAAAGTATCGTGATCAGTCTCACCGATAAAGATTCGCAACTACAGAGGAGAACAAAAATTCATAAATGGTGAGTGCATGTATCTGATCACCAGTACACTCATACATCAATTAACTTAAAACATAATCAAGGAATATCAAAATGACTCAAATGGGTGAAAACCGTGGATGAGTCAATTCATGGACCCAGCTGGGAAAGGACATTATACGACTCCATACAAGAGTTCATTACATTAACCTTAAGGGCAAGGTTCAAGCTCAACATACCGTTACTGTAAAAAGTCCCACATGTGTCACATGGCAGTATGGAAAACATTCAATTTGGTGACCGTTGATACTATAATATACTTTATATATATATAGCATACCTCCGCAATTAGGAAGAGACAGCGTAATGCTTTAAAATCTGGCTGTTCTCACACAGGGACCTTCGGTTCGTTGGTGCCATTCAAATTAAACACTGTAAGAACAGGTGAAAAAGCGGATGCAGGCTTAGTGCTTTAATTACATCCTCATTTGCTACAAAAACGGTTGCGAACCTGTGTCATACCTCTAAATGTTGGATTCAGTGTCTAAACCAATAATACATCGATAGCGTGTTTGGTAAATAAAGGAACACTGGTAGGGCGGCAAAAAGTCCAAACGCCTTTATGAAATCCGTCCTGTGGGTTAAGAAGGACAGCAAATCAATGCGTGCTTTATCACAACAATCTGCCACGGGTGAAAGCCGAAGCCTCTACTTACATACATACGAAATCTTGACGCCAGGTCAGACGCTCTAATGGACACCAGCCATTATGCGGAGTGGAAGGCGGAGTTGGACGGTTGGGAAGCGGCCTGTCCACAAAACTTTGCCGAGGTCAATCCTACCAGTTAAAAGGAAAGACCTGTAAGAGCGTGCTATCTCTAAGAACCCTAAAAAGTAAACAACCGGCACCAGCGCTACTCACGCGTATCCAGATCGATGCTGCCTGGAGGGAGACTCGTGCACCCAACAACCTCGCCGCTACGCGAAGTTGGAGGCGGAGTTAGTGGATTAGGCAAGGTTTAAAGATAGAAGCAGAGAAAAGACTTCAATGCTCTCTACGCGTTTTCCTCAAACGGAGAGCAGACTGGCTTCTAATTAATAACCAACCTTTCAATACAATCAAAAGGAAAAAACGCAACTATATTCTTAAGAAACATTGCATTAAATTGGAATTATATTGATTATTACCCCCGTGCAACTCTCACACAGGAGGTTGAAAACGGGTGGAATTATCATAACAAATATGTGCAAAAACCCCAATTACAACAATTTTGTCAGTGGGAAAACGCTAGTACTTAGATATGGATACAGTAACAGTCAGTAATAACGCGCAACTCTCAATACATGAGGTTGTAAGCGCAATGTTTCATACATTGAACCGCGAGCCACACTATTACAGGATTTACAATATAAATGAAGTCAAATTCAGATAAACAGTATTACCCCAGTGTTGCCAATTGAGCTAAACTGCTGTCCTGTTCGTTCAGCCCGTTACTGATTGTGTCAAGGATGGACATCCATTTAGATTCTCGAGTGTTTAGTACCAAGGGTAGGTTTCCTCCTCTCCTACCAAGGACCACCTTTTCAATTACGAACCATCGCAGATCTGAAACAGTGTGACCTGCCGTCTGCCAATGTTCTACCAGCGGCGAGCCCGCCACCTTACATCGCAGTCTACTGCAATGGGAGGAAATCCGAGACTTAATTTTTTGTTGGGTCTGTCCCACATAGACTAAACTGCACGGACACTGAATAATGTAAATCACGCCAGAAGAATTGCAATTTGTGTAGTGTTTTAGGTTATATTTACGGCCCCTATACTCGAATACTTTGGTTTGAACAGTGGTTTCGCATGCCGTGCATGTCCCACATCTGTGGTGTCCGATTAATGGGGGCAAATTCCATAAAGATGTCAGAGTAGGTTGGCTTTCGGACTCAAGGTATGAATGGACCACCATATCCCGTATATTCTTGGCTCTCTTGAAGGAATGAAGGGGAAGTTGTGTTTGCTTAACCACCTCAGCCACCAAGGGCCAATGTTGGTTAATGATCAGTAGACTGCGATGTAAGGTGGCGGGCTCGCCGCTGGTAGAACATTGGCAGACGGCAGGTCACACTGTTTCAGATCTGCGATGGTTCGTAATTGAAAAGGTGGTCCTTGGTAGGAGAGGAGGAAACCTACCCTTGGTACTAAACACTCGAGAATCTAAATGGATGTCCATCCTTGACACAATCAGTAACGGGCTGAACGAACAGGACAGCAGTTTAGCTCAATTGGCAACACTGGGGTAATACTGTTTATCTGAATTTGACTTCATTTATATTGTAAATCCTGTAATAGTGTGGCTCGCGGTTCAATGTATGAAACATTGCGCTTACAACCTCATGTATTGAGAGTTGCGCGTTATTACTGACTGTTACTGTATCCATATCTAAGTACTAGCGTTTTCCCACTGACAAAATTGTTGTAATTGGGGTTTTTGCACATATTTGTTATGATAATTCCACCCGTTTTCAACCTCCTGTGTGAGAGTTGCACGGGGGTAATAATCAATATAATTCCAATTTAATGCAATGTTTCTTAAGAATATAGTTGCGTTTTTTCCTTTTGATTGTATTGAAAGGTTGGTTATTAATTAGAAGCCAGTCTGCTCTCCGTTTGAGGAAAACGCGTAGAGAGCATTGAAGTCTTTTCTCTGCTTCTATCTTTAAACCTTGCCTAATCCACTAACTCCGCCTCCAACTTCGCGTAGCGGCGAGGTTGTTGGGTGCACGAGTCTCCCTCCAGGCAGCATCGATCTGGATACGCGTGAGTAGCGCTGGTGCCGGTTGTTTACTTTTTAGGGTTCTTAGAGATAGCACGCTCTTACAGGTCTTTCCTTTTAACTGGTAGGAATGACCTCGGCAAAGTTTTGTGGACAGGCCGCTGCCCAACCCTCCAACTCCGCCTTCCACTCCGCATAATGGCTGGTGTCCATTAGAGCGTCGGACCTGGCATCAAGATTTCGTATGTATGTAAGTAGAGGCTTCGGCTTTCACCCGTGGCAGATTGTTGTGATAAAGCACGCATTGATTTGCTGTCCTTCTTAACCCACAGGACGGATTTCATAAAGGCGTTTGGACTTTTTGCCGCCCTACCAGTGTTCCTTTATTTACCAAACACGCTATCGATGTCTTATTGGTTTAGACACTGAATCCAACATTTAGAGGTATGACACAGGTTCGCAACCGTTTTTGTAGCAAATGAGGATGTAATTAAAGCACTAAGCCTGCATCCGCTTTTTCACCTGTTCTTACAGTGTTTAATTTGAATGGCACCAACGAACCGAAGGTCCCTGTGTGAGAACAGCCAGATTTTAAAGCATTACGCTGTCTCTTCCTAATTGCGGAGGTATGCTATATATATATAAAGTATATTATAGTATCAACGGTCACCAAATTGAATGTTTTCCATACTGCCATGTGACACATGTGGGACTTTTTACAGTAACGGTATGTTGAGCTTGAACCTTGCCCTTAAGGTTAATGTAATGAACTCTTGTATGGAGTCGTATGATGTCCTTTCCCAGCTGGGTCCATGAATTGACTCATCCACGGTTTTCACCCATTTGAGTCATTTTGATATTCCTTGATTATGTTTTAAGTTAATTGATGTATGAGTGTACTGGTGATCAGATACATGCACTCACCATTTATGAATTTTTGTTCTCCTCTGTAGTTGCGAATCTTTATCGGTGAGACTGATCACGATACTTTGCGTGGCATCATCTCCCTTTCCAAGTTTAGAGCCATTCGGGCCTTTACTCCATGGTAATTTCACCTCTCATTAGATATTAGAGTTTCAGATGGCTGGATTCTGTCCACCTTCATTATACTAAGTGCTATTGTTCTTGTTTTTAATTTTTCAGATACTATCGCCCCAATCTTCCCTCCCCACTTCCCGGTCTTATGTCCTGATGAAGACCCCGTAAAAGGACTCAAGATAGCCTATAGACAGGGGTCGAAACGTCAACTGTTTTTCCTTGGACTTCCGGCACATGCCCCAGACTTTTTTCAAAATCTGTATGTGACCGTTGATTGTCATCGTTTAATTTAGTCTCATTGTTTGCCCTGACTTAGGGTTCATGTATTTTATGTACCATGTATTGTGATTGATTTATAAAGTTACAATTGATTTTGTCCTTTGACTGTGCTCACCTTTTTCACATGCTTCACGTGCACTTATTCTCTTCCCTTCCCTTCCTTCCTGCCTCCCTACGGGGCTATTTATTAATTGTGAATTTCGATTGCCCTTTGGCAACTATATGGTGTTGACAAATAAATGCCAATACTTGACATATAGTAATTTTGTTGTAGTGTGTTTAGTTTTTTAGTGTTTGTAGTGTACAATACACTGTCCTTGCGGGGACCCTTCTGTTTATGTACCACGTAGCGCCCAGGTCTCCGCGACTGCATGGGTTCAACCCCCCTTTTTTGTAACGTCCTTTGAGCAGGTGCTGACCTGCGAGGTTTCCTTCTAATTGATTTAGCAAAACCATGGTGGAATCAGAACTACTGTCTTATACAGAGGAGTACATTAATCAGTTAACCAAGGATCTATCTACCACATTTTTGTCTACTTCTGCCCCCATTGTAGATCTCACTCTAAATGATAAGATATCACGTTTAGAAAGATTAGAAAAAAAGCTAATAAGAACACGGCTACATGGACATCTCTTCACTAGATACCTTCAAGAAAATATAATTCCGGTTGGTCTACAAATTAAGATTGAGCCCGCAATTTTTGTGGACGTACCGAAATTTAAAGAAGGGTTCAGTTACGTGGCGAATAACTGCTCCCGGCACTGGATGGTGCTGGGAGTGGAGACGGCAGCAGAACAAGTCGTCTCTCTCTCTAAAGAAATCGCTGATCTAAAAGCTGAAATTCTGGGAGATAATTATCTGACAAAAGCCAAAGAGGCAGTCGAGAATTTAGAAGCCTCAATAAAAGACTTTGATATCACAGCCCAAACAAAAAAATTGGAAAAATTGGCCAGAGACCTCAGACTTTTTGATAAAAAAACAGTCTACCCATATTTACAACCTGATTACTACAAACAGGATAATCAGGGCCGTTTCACCAACCGAGGTAGGGGTGGCTATAGAGGAAGACGGAACTTTACAACTTTTTCCGATTCTTCTTACAGTTCAGGGAGTGACGTGGAAGCTGGTCCTAATATCCCCTTTTTGTACCCACCACAAGACACAGGATACCAACAGTACCCCCCACAATTCCAGCCCCTTTTTTTAGACCAGGGCAGGGGTCAATGGCGACCCCCACGAGGTCGGGGTCGAGGTCAACAACAGAATCCCAGAACATGGGACAGCAACCGGGGCAAGCAGGACAAACGGGTAACTTTTCGTCCCGAGGTCCACGGAGAAATATCTACCAGAAGGAACACATACCGGTGGTAGATACAATTCACCTTTCGGCTGCCAACACAGTGAGTGCCCATAAGATGACCCTCAACCCTGTGATTAATATTTCCAGCTATAATTTACAGGAGGAAGAACTTAAGGTTCTAAGCAGAGGCCTGTCTTATGTTCCTACGGCTCCAGTGAACAAATTCTTGTTAAAAACAGAACTTTACAGCTTTTTCAGGAAGATTCGTTTACGATATTTCTTCCGCAACCAAATCACTAGACAACATAGTTCCACCACGGGACTTAGACTACCGTCCACCTTTTTTCCTCCCACCTATGCTATGAATCCCAGAATCTTGGCTTTTGAGGAAATTGTGACTGCTTCGGTGGATCAGATTACCGATCAGCACAAATTCACTCGGTTTAATTTGAGTAAAAATGAGAAACAGGCCCTCACTGATTTGTGTTCCAACAAGAATGTCATCATCAAGCCCGCCGATAAAGGCGGTGCAATTGTCGTGCAGAATCTCAACAACTATAAAGATGAAATTTACAGACAGCTGACAGATGGGGTCAGCTACCGACAATTGCCCAGCGATCCATCACGTGAAATAGCCTCTACGATTCTGAAAACTACACAGAAAGGTCTAGATGCGGGTTTCTTAACTGAACAGGAATTTAAATTTCTTAACCCTAAATTTC
The DNA here is from genome assembly GCF_964261635.1 of Lissotriton helveticus. NCBI lineage: Eukaryota > Metazoa > Chordata > Amphibia > Caudata > Salamandridae > Lissotriton > Lissotriton helveticus. Next base: position 948,625,436 of record NC_136063.1, read on the forward strand.
CTAGACTGGCCACTATTTACACCCTCCCGAAGGTACACAAGAACCTGAATAGTCCTCCAGGGCGCCCGATTGTGTCTGGGTGCGGATCCATTCTAGAGCCCATATGCAAATATGTTGACTTCTTTTTAAAGCCAATTGCACTCAATACAAGGGCCTACCTGCGAGATACCACCCAAACTATCAATTTGATTGATGAAAGACCGTTCAATCATGACACCTCTCTCTTAGTCACTTGCGATATTATATCGCTATACACCAGCATCCCCCAAGAGGAGGCTTTGGACGTGATGAGGGAGGCTTTGGATAAGCGACCGGCCCCTGTACCCGTCCCCACTGATTTCATAATAGAGCTACTTAAGATCGCTATGATGAAAAAAAAATTCATCTTCCAGGAGGTTTTCTATTTTCAGACGAAGGGAGTCGCGATGGGAGCGACCTTTGCTCCCAATCTGGCCATAATTTATATGGACCATTTTGAACAACAACACATCTTTTCATATGCCAACCCTTTTCAGACCCAGTTGACCCTATGGGTCAGATACATCGATGATGTGCTATGTATTTGGGAGGGTAGTAAAGATCAACTAGATGTATTTCATGTGTGGCTAAACTCCAGAAATCCCAACATTCAATTTACAATGGAATCCAGTCAGGACACTATTCCATTCTTAGATATATCAATCTACAGAGATGGGGACCGTCTAAGAACAACCTTATTTAGGAAACCAACCGAACGTAACTCACTGTTACAGTATGGGAGTCATCATCCCAGAGGCCTCAAAGACAACCTACCTGTGGGCCAATTCCTTAGAATTAGGCGAAACTGTTCAACAAGAGCTAATTATTTTTTGGAATCGGAAACCCTCAGTGAGCGTCTTGTCTCACGAGGTTACCCTGCTCGGATGGTGAAACGAGCTAGGAAACGAGCTTGGTATAATCCACGAGAATCCCTGCTGAATCCAGAGGCAAGGACTCAATCAGCCACAGATCGCATCATCTGTGTGACAACTTTCTCCACCCGCAGTAACGAGATTAAGAAAATCATTAACCAACATTGGCCCTTGGTGGCTGAGGTGGTTAAGCAAACACAACTTCCCCTTCATTCCTTCAAGAGAGCCAAGAATATACGGGATATGGTGGTCCATTCATACCTTGAGTCCGAAAGCCAACCTACTCTGACATCTTTATGGAATTTGCCCCCATTAATCGGACACCACAGATGTGGGACATGCACGGCATGCGAAACCACTGTTCAAACCAAAGTATTCGAGTATAGGGGCCGTAAATATAACCTAAAACACTACACAAATTGCAATTCTTCTGGCGTGATTTACATTATTCAGTGTCCGTGCAGTTTAGTCTATGTGGGACAGACCCAACAAAAAATTAAGTCTCGGATTTCCTCCCATTGCAGTAGACTGCGATGTAAGGTGGCGGGCTCGCCGCTGGTAGAACATTGGCAGACGGCAGGTCACACTGTTTCAGATCTGCGATGGTTCGTAATTGAAAAGGTGGTCCTTGGTAGGAGAGGAGGAAACCTACCCTTGGTACTAAACACTCGAGAATCTAAATGGATGTCCATCCTTGACACAATCAGTAACGGGCTGAACGAACAGGACAGCAGTTTAGCTCAATTGGCAACACTGGGGTAATACTGTTTATCTGAATTTGACTTCATTTATATTGTAAATCCTGTAATAGTGTGGCTCGCGGTTCAATGTATGAAACATTGCGCTTACAACCTCATGTATTGAGAGTTGCGCGTTATTACTGACTGTTACTGTATCCATATCTAAGTACTAGCGTTTTCCCACTGACAAAATTGTTGTAATTGGGGTTTTTGCACATATTTGTTATGATAATTCCACCCGTTTTCAACCTCCTGTGTGAGAGTTGCACGGGGGTAATAATCAATATAATTCCAATTTAATGCAATGTTTCTTAAGAATATAGTTGCGTTTTTTCCTTTTGATTGTATTGAAAGGTTGGTTATTAATTAGAAGCCAGTCTGCTCTCCGTTTGAGGAAAACGCGTAGAGAGCATTGAAGTCTTTTCTCTGCTTCTATCTTTAAACCTTGCCTAATCCACTAACTCCGCCTCCAACTTCGCGTAGCGGCGAGGTTGTTGGGTGCACGAGTCTCCCTCCAGGCAGCATCGATCTGGATACGCGTGAGTAGCGCTGGTGCCGGTTGTTTACTTTTTAGGGTTCTTAGAGATAGCACGCTCTTACAGGTCTTTCCTTTTAACTGGTAGGATTGACCTCGGCAAAGTTTTGTGGACAGGCCGCTGCCCAACCCTCCAACTCCGCCTTCCACTCCGCATAATGGCTGGTGTCCATTAGAGCGTCGGACCTGGCATCAAGATTTCGTATGTATGTAAGTAGAGGCTTCGGCTTTCACCCGTGGCAGATTGTTGTGATAAAGCACGCATTGATTTGCTGTCCTTCTTAACCCACAGGACGGATTTCATAAAGGCGTTTGGACTTTTTGCCGCCCTACCAGTGTTCCTTTATTTACCAAACACGCTATCGATGTCTTATTGGTTTAGACACTGAATCCAACATTTAGAGGTATGACACAGGTTCGCAACCGTTTTTGTAGCAAATGAGGATGTAATTAAAGCACTAAGCCTGCATCCGCTTTTTCACCTGTTCTTACAGTGTTAAATTTGAATGGCACCAACGAACCGAAGGTCCCTGTGTGAGAACAGCCAGATTTTAAAGCATTACGCTGTCTCTTCCTAATTGCGGAGGTATGCTATATATATATAAAGTATATTATAGTATCAACGGTCACCAAATTGAATGTTTTCCATACTGCCATGTGACACATGTGGGACTTTTTACAGTAACGGTATGTTGAGCTTGAACCTTGCCCTTAAGGTTAATGTAATGAACTCTTGTATGGAGTCGTATGATGTCCTTTCCCAGCTGGGTCCATGAATTGACTCATCCACGGTTTTCACCCATTTGAGTCATTTTGATATTCCTTGATTATGTTTTAAGTTAATTGATGTATGAGTGTACTGGTGATCAGATACATGCACTCACCATTTATGAATTTTTGTTCTCCTCTGTAGTTGCGAATCTTTATCGGTGAGACTGATCACGATACTTTGCGTGGCATCATCTCCCTTTCCAAGTTTAGAGCCATTCGGGCCTTTACTCCATGGTAATTTCACCTCTCATTAGATATTAGAGTTTCAGATGGCTGGATTCTGTCCACCTTCATTATACTAAGTGCTATTGTTCTTGTTTTTAATTTTTCAGATACTATCGCCCCAATCTTCCCTCCCCACTTCCCGGTCTTATGTCCTGATGAAGACCCCGTAAAAGGACTCAAGATAGCCTATAGACAGGGGTCGAAACGTCGACTGTTTTTCCTTGGACTTCCGGCACATGCCCCAGACTTTTTTCAAAATCTGTATGTGACCGTTGATTGTCATCGTTTAATTTAGTCTCATTGTCTGCCCTGACTTAGGGTTCATGTATTTTATGTACCATGTATTGTGATTGATTTATAAAGTTACAATTGATTTTGTCCTTTGACTGTGCTCACCTTTTTCACATGCTTCACGTGCACTTATTCTCTTCCCTTCCCTTCCTTCCTGCCTCCCTACGGGGCTATTTATTAATTGTGAATTTCGATTGCCCTTTGGCAACTATATGGTGTTGACAAATAAATGCCAATACTTGACATATAGTAATTTTGTTGTAGTGTGTTTAGTTTTTTAGTGTTTGGAGTGTACAATACACTGTCCTTGCGGGGCCCCTTCTGTTTATGTACCACGTAGCGCCCAGGTCCCCGCGACTGCATGGGTTCAACCCCCCTTTTTTGTAACGTCCATAATTTTGATCACTTGCTTTTCGCATATTCTTAATGAGTTCTTTATATTCAAAAGAGACCAAATGTTCACATTTCCAATATTTTCCAAAGATTTCCTAGTGTCTTCATGTACACGTGTTTTAATCCGTTCTGTGCTCGTGACGGAACCACTCCGTCACGAGCCACGGGCGCTCTGTGCGGATGACGGAGTGGTTCCGTCACGCCGCGGCCGCCCCGCCCACGCTGCAGTAATTCTGCACCTGCATGGCGGAATTAATGAGCGGGCGGGGCCGTGACAGAACCACTCCGTCATCAGCACAGCGCGTCCGTGGCTTGTGCCGGAATGGTTCCGTCACAAGCATGGTGGTGCCGCATGACCCCCCCTCTCCCCTAGAGCCGCGGAGGAATTACCGCCATGGCCAAGGGGTTAAAAACTGGTTGTCCTTTCACAGGAGTAAGTTGCAGTAGATCACTGAATACAATTACATGTTTTCCTCCAAATTAAACAGCATAATCTGTTTTTTTAATCTTTTGCATTCTTAAATGTACAAAGGCAAGCATTAGGTTTGAGACCATGCTCACCTCATCAATGATTATGTGTTTAATTTTCTTTAGTACTCTTGAGACTTTATAACAAACTTCTCCAGATAGATCCTGATAGTCTAATTTATTTTCATGTTCAACTGGTAGTATGAGTAATCAATGTAACATAATCCCTTTAATGTTGTGTGCTGCTAATCCAGTTGGAGCTGTTACAACACACGATAAATGTGTTTCAGTTGTTTTGTGTAAATAATTGGTCAAAACTTTAATTAGCAAACTTTTTCTTGTTTCAGATTGACCACTGATGCACAGTGGAATAGGATTAAATGATGTGCACTGGCATTCTTTTTTATGCAGTAAACCATGCTTGTGTCTTTTGGTTCAATATTTAGTTTCTCTTCCATGTTTCCCAACTTAATAATATCCTGTTGTGCTTGTTGCATTGGCGTTTCTACTTTATTCATGGCTATTGCTGCTTCATTTTCAATAATTGGTTGTCCTGGTGGATCTTGACTTAATGGACCAGAACTTTGACTATCTTGAGAACTGTCTCTAGCTATTTCAGCTACAATAGTAGTTTCTCCTTCAATATTTTCATTTAACATTTGTGGATAATTTAGGGAGATTGTGCATTGAATGCTGCCTTTACATGAATTAAAATAATCTTCATAGCAATCAAAATCTCTAAGTAATTCCATTTCACTACGCCAAGGCTTGAAGAGTTACAGAAGTGCTAAATAGAAAATGTCCCTTTTATCAGGAGTTTCGCAACTGCGTTTACTGTGGTTAATAAGATTTCCTTTGGCCTGTTTTACCAAACATCCATCACATCCAATTACTGCTAATTTTCCTTAATTTATATTTTAACATTTCTGTTAAAACTGTAATGTTGCAGTACTTTCTAGAGACATATGTTTTGTAGATCTGGACTCCTTTTGGGATAGTACATGTCCAACATATTAGTTTTAACAATATCTGTACTTTCTGGTTCATTTAATGCTAAGTATTCAATTTCTTGTAGAGATTTCAATATTCGATTTCGTGTTGCAGCAAGACCTAGACTTACCCAAATGATTCCTCTTGACTTTGAATATAGACTTGCAGAGGTCTGCCGATCCGAACATTCGTAGGATACAATCTCTCGATGGGAAGCCATCTTCAAACTAAAGCTGTACAATTCATTACTAAGAGTCTTCTCTTGTGAAATTTCTTCCCACATTACTTTTAACTCCGTCTTTTCAGATTTGGTTATATATGACGTAACATAGCGAGCAACAGCAATTGAATTACCTGCAACATACTGGATATCCATGTTTGCATTCCACATTGTCAAAATCACTGGATTGTAGTCATTAATATACTTTGAATCTTCAGTTCTTTTATGTTGTAAGTATTCTTCAGAGATTTTTGAGTTTAGTTTGCCTTACTGCTGATATGAAACCGTTCACTCTTCCTTTGGAAATTGCTGAACGTGGGAATCCAAAACAACATTTTGTATAAAACTTTCCCTTTGACGTGCACTTTTGTCGACAATATTTTACCAATGACTTTGAAACTGTAAAACTTGTTGTCTTAAGCTGCTTTCTCCTCCTTTTTTTAGAATGGTACAGGTAACATAGTCTTTAATGAAAGACAAAACAGTTTCATTAGAATCGGTTCCAAATGTAGGTGCATTCTTGATCCATAATAGCATGTGTACATGAGGAGCACCTCTCTCTTGGTACTCCTTTCTCCAAAAGAAATCAATATTTCTCTAAGAGGTGGATTATTTTTATTGCAGATAAAAGACATCCTAGCTTGAAACCTATGATTAAAATATCTGTACACATTTACAGGCTCCAAGAAACATGGTTTTCCAGCTGTCTTTAATTCAATGTTTTTTACATTTGAATTTGCTTGTCGTAGCAATTCAAGTAAATCGCCCCATGCATATTCAGCACAGCTAAGCGTAACAAACCACACAGGGGGACCTACGTTTCTTAACATACATTTAAGTTCTTAACTATATCAATACTCATTATTACCAGTTGACATGCCATCACATTTATTAACTGAGAATCTAAATGATAGTCTCTATGTTGAACTTTGTCCAAGAAATCCTTTGCAGAAATATGTGTAAAATGAACTCAACTTTTTAATATGTGGCTCACTGCATATGAAAGCCCAGACAAGTCACTTTTCAAATAGAAGATTAAATAAATATGAAATACACTGTCAAAATCTTGGATCTTCTGAGTACAATCTTGTCGTACAATATTCTGAAGCTGGAATCTGTATTAGTCATTCATCATATCATCCACCTTTTCCAGTGGGGAACAGCCGTGTAAAACAATCAGCTTCCAAACTTGTTCCCATACACTCATGGGAGGTCTCTTCTCTTTCTTCATTTGAAATAGTTAAATAGTGTTTCCTATCACTTCTTTGGAATGTAGAGGATGGATACTGTAATGTTCAGAAATTTCTTCTCTCCTGGAGTTGTCCACTTTTTCTATCTGGCCAGTTGACATTTCTGTTTCATCTTCTAAACATATTTCTTGTTCATCCACATTTACAGTTTTATTGTAAATATTGTTTTGTAGAAGATATAATATAGCCTTTTGAAGTTTGGTGACATCTACTAACTCTTGCCATATTTTTAGACTCTTTGTTGGTACACCAGTAGCTAGAATAACTAGAGGTTCACTTTTTTCTCTCTCTATATCAACAGTTTCAATATGTTTCTTAAAATCTAAAGTTAAATGCACAACTCTTCCTTTTTAGACCTCTTTGTAAATCTGTTGGAGGCAGCTTACCTGTTTTAGGCTCCATATGAACTATAGCCTGAAATGGGTGCACAGATTGAATAAGAATAGACTCATACATATTTAAATCTTCCAGTTCTAGAGGAATAGCTACCAACTATAAGGGCCCGTATCCGATCTGGGTTGGAAAGCTCTCCGACCGAGCCGGATCCGGAGTGTTTTCCGACCGAGCCAGACTCCTGGACTCCGACCGAGCGAGTACGATGAGGCCGCATGCTGCCGGACTTGGTTCGGTCGGACTCCCATAGAAGTCAATGGGTTCCAGTCGTACAGCGCATACATAGGCTCCCATTGACTGAATGGGTGAGAAGCGTGGCTCAGTGGTTAGAGGCGGCAGACCCAGAAGCTGAGATCGACCGTGGACCAGGGTTCGATTCCCCGCCTCGGCGGGTCTCGGGCTCAAAAATTCCACGGACTCGACAATTCTCACTCTGGTGCCTACTCAACTTCCAGGGTCACACTCTGCGACTCGGGGCAATAGCTTGCTTAATCTCCACTATGGCCCCTCGCGGCGGGATGCCTGGCTTTCACCTTGTTGACACCCTGCTGGGGTTTCTCACAGGGGAATACCAGGACGGGTTCCCTAAGCAAGCGCCGGGACGCTTACGGGCAGCTGTGCGCTTTACAAGTCCAGCACATTTACAAGTCCAGCACATTTACATGGGTACGTCTCACACAAAGGCGCCCCCTACAGTGGGCAGGCTTTGGTGCCATCCACACCGCACATGCCTGTGTTGGGGAGTTGCCAAGTGGTAAAGCTGCGGGAGACAGGGGGTCCGATGTGGACCCCTAAAGGCAACTTCCCGGGATGTTTTGCGAGCCGTAAAGTTTGGCACACACTGGCTGTCCGACGCGTGCATCGTACTGGCTCGGTTGTAAATCGCATCCATTGCATGGCACGGTTTGCTTATGGGCGAGACGTACTGAGTGGTTCAGACCCGGAAAAAATTCGGTGAATTTCACGTTACTCGCATCGTACTTGCTCGCTGATACAGCTGTACAAGTCGGGCGGAAAACACGCATACGGTTCGTACTTTTTCCGGCTAGATCGCGTTCGGTGCCCTTGCGAGCGAGATCGGAATCAGCCCTAAGTTGTTATATACAGCTCTAGCTTGCATTTTGTTCTCTTCTAATTTGTTGTAACAATATTTACAAATACGTTGATCACTACCCAACTCAAAACGACCTTCCACCAACAAATAAGCCCCAAATTGCTCCCACTTATCATTGTTTTCCTTTTCATTTTTTAAATACAGATCTACATTCCTAGTTTGACTTCTATAGTGAGTACCATGACAACAAATAAAAACATAGTTTGGTTTTTCACAAGAAAGTGCCTTAAACTTTGTAATTTCTTCTGCACACTTCTCAGTAGTAATATCTTCCACCTCTTCTTCAACACCTACACTTCTCAAACTCAGTTTCTCTACACTCTTCTTGAGAACCAAATAACCAAAACTGTACATCATCAGAAACGTGTTTACATCTGATAATAAACCATGCAAAAGAGCTGTGTTTATTTCACCTGAAGATAATGCAGGACTTTTTACGTAGTACAATCTTCTTACTAATTTCCGCATTTCTGAATGAAGTACTGCTAACATTATTAAATGATGAAAAGTACTTTGAAACACTTTTCTAGAAAGACAAGCCAGAGAATGACCCTGCAAGTTAGTATATTTTCTCACTTTAAAAGGATCTAGTCCTGGCAATATCTTAATCTTCTGTTTAACACTTTTTCCCATAATCATATAAGAACATTTGTAATATATCAATAGATTCCAGTCGTATACTACAGTCATATACTACAAATACTACTACAATCCCACTCATACACTGGAGCTTGTGTACATCTCCCTTTAACTTAATCAGCTATTACTTCTTCAACATTTTTAGCAGCCATCTTTTCTTTTTCAATTGGACAACCATGTTTTGCCTCATAGCAACAACCACTGGTATCAACTGCATGAACTAATGTATTTTGTTGAAAATAGCTTTCCTAATTAAAAAAAGGTTCAGTACTAGAAGTGTGCTTCCATTCACTGGAAATATTTTTCAAAAGTTACTTCTGTTAACCAGTCTTTTTCTTTTGCTTTTCTCCATCATAAATTGCATTGTTTTATTCAATGTTTTCATACTCTTCAATACCAATATAAACAATGTTCTTTTCAATTCAAAAGCCTTTAACTACACTTTTAATCTGTTGTTTCTTCTTGTAAAATGCTGATCTTCTTTTATATTTTTGCCAGTCTTTAAAAAATGTTTGTAGTACACTACTTTTATACATTTTCTTTCTAATGTCTTTATATTCTTTCATCCTTCTTTCAATATAGATTGTTTTCCCATAACCTGATTTTTCATTAATTTGTCCTTTTTTTAGTTTCCTTCCGACTGGTTTTCCAAATTTTTTTCTCTTTTCCCAATTTTGATAATTCACTATGATCTTTAGAAGTCTTTTAACAGATTCTTCAGTTCTTTTACCAGAAGTTTTCGTCTTCAATGTCAAATGTTGTACTTCATCTAATTTCTGCTTTCCTCTCTCCGTTAAATATAACTTTTTTTGTTGTCTTTTCTTTTCAACTTTTGTCATACTGAATCTTTTTAAATAATAATGGAGAATATCTGAAAAAAGAAAATTTTAAAAACGTTCTAAAAAATTATTTAATAATATTAAAATAATTATATACAAATATTCTCATCTATTACTAAAGAAATACTTTCAATTTAAAAGGTACAGACATATGCATATATGGTTTTCGGAATATGGTGAGACTTACACCTGAGACATGTCATAGGTTTTTCCTTTACATTTGCCTATGCCAACACCCTGACCATTACTAGAATGGTGAAGCAGCAGTGCAAAAGTGATGTTTAAGGCATGTTAGGACATGGATTAGTTATTACACTACTTTTGTATAAGTCTGTGGAAAGGAACACTTCAAATATACCATATAATTTTCATGATCTGCCTCAAATATTAAGTACAGCCTGTTACCCTTTAAGATCTACATGTGTTGGTGTTGTGACTAAAGTATGTTTCTATAACAGGTACCATAATACATTTGCAAGTACACATAAACCTCACTCACAACACCATCACCATCTTAAATCTAGACAGACTACGCTTCAAATTTCAAACAGACACTGAAAATTATGCAGTATATTAGAACTGTAGCTTTCCACAGACTCACAAAAATTGTGCAATAACTAATCTCTCTACAAGCATGGGTAAAACCTCACTCTTATGCTGCAGCTTTCCCATTCTACAACTACTTAGAGTGTTACACCTAGCCAAAACTAAAGTAGAAACCCTTCACGTCTCAACTGTAAGTCTCACCATATTCCTGGAACCATGCATGCATATGTCTGTACCTTTTGGTAACAGCATCATATAAAAAAGAAACATACAAATAGATACATACATGTGTTTTATACATCTACTATATTTAGATCCATAACACACATCACAAAATATCTCCTAGTAAAGACTTTCTTCAATCACAACACTATCCGCACCGCAAAACTTCACAGAACACACTTCCATTTCAAGCAAACACCACAAATTATGTAGCACATTGCAAATGTACCTCTCTACAGACTTATAAAAAGTTGCCTTTTCACTAATAGCTTATGTAAACATGTTTTAAACCACACTTCTGTGCTACAACTTTACCATTCTACTACTACTCAAACTCTTGAGCTTAGCCACATACAAAGCAACAATACCTCTTTGTTATACCTCATGCATCTTCAAATGTATAACACCTATCAAAATACATAAACAAGCATGGACATACTTCAATTACAACTCCATGTACATGTTAAAAGTTGACTGGCTGCACATCCAATTTGAAAGCAACACCTAAAATGATGTGGTATACTTCAATTCTAGATTTCCAAACACTAATACAAACTTCCATAATCACTAATACATCTTCCTTTGTTATATTACTATACACAATCTATTTCAAACAACATTTAACTACAACAAAACAAACCACAAAACACATCTCTACATTTAAATAAAATATTAAAAACATTGCAGTTCTTCAATCATTGTTAAAGACTAATGTATAATACACCTCACACATATATAACTCACCTTCCAAATATTGTTGAAGAATATGTAATATCAGAAACTCATAAAAGATGTTCTTATGCACACAATCAATATAATGCACCACTCTCAACAAGGTAAAACTTGTAAAGGCAAAGTCTCCCTCTCTTTCCCAATGAAAATTAATGTAAGTAGCAAAGCTCATTGCTTTCTACATTATTTCAAATTGTAAAACACATTTCTATTGGTTAGACATATTAACCCTTATCAACCGACTTTTAAATTGCCCAAACTGTTTCTGCAATTTTTTAGTCACTAGTCCACCATGCACCATCACGATGGATCCATGAATCCACACAGGAGTTAAAAAATATAATACTAATATTAATAACACTATTTTCTAAGAACACACCACTTCTAAACACAATACTGACTTGGAAAATCTTACTTTAATAACATATTACTTATACATAAATTAGAAATCCATATTTTAAATCCACAGTTCAGATACAACCCTTCCCCATACTGCTTAAACCCAGTTTCCATAGTAACAGATTTTGCAACATTCAACTGTACAAGCAGGTCACAAGTTCACCATATTTTCAAGTACAGCAAGCAAGGTTACAAATGCAAACAGCAGGTGTGGTCGACTTTTGCAAAATAGTACCTTATTCTATCTACTGTACCTTTGAAACATTTTTAAATAACCAATAAGAAACATGCTTTTTAAAGAAAGTAACATGCACCCTATTTTTGAGTATACAATGTTCGGAAACAGCCAATCAATTCTCTACTTTATAAAAAATAGCATCTTATCCACCATTTTAGATACCTATCTTTCTACCAACTGACTACCTCAGCTACAGACATCTTTTCATTACTTCCAGACATCCCTTCGAGATGCTTACAGTATAGATTGTTGAACACAGCTATGTTTTCAGGTGCAAAAGGTATGATTAACACAGAGGTATTGACAAAGACCTAGATTTACAAAATGTGGATATTAAATGGATTGCACAGAGAGGATTAAAGTGGTACCAATTGATTACTTTGATAAAAACCTTTTTGCATCTCCATTCTCCAACCCCCTGACCTCATGATTGTGCACTGTGTTGACAATGACCTAGGCACATTGAATGGGCTAGGTCTGGAAATACTAATGAAGGACAATTAATGTTGCTTTTGCCTCAAACTGTCTTTGTATACTCTAATATATGCCAAAGACAGAAATGGAAGTGGTCAAATCAATTCTGTCCATAGATTGAGAAAGCTAGGAAGAATGTCAATAATGATGTTTCTGCTTACTTCAGAGACCATGGGATGGGCACCATCTATAACAATAATATACTTTTTGATATGGATGACATCTACAGAAGTGATGGAGTACACTTCACTGATCAAGGAAACAGAGGCTTTCTCAACAACCTAAAGTGGTGCATCCGCACTTACATATAGCTACAACAAACTCATAATCAAACAGGGGCTCTTTTTAGAGCCACCCTATACCACAATAGTGAATAAAATTTCTTTTTTACACAAAAATATTTTTTTACATTTTGCTTGTACATTCGCGTACCCAACACAAATCTGCAAAAGCATGAATTCAATGTACTACAACACAATACGCTTTTCAAGTTTAACTATTAATTTTATACATTTTTGCTATCAATTTTAATTGTATCATTAACTTCAAACACCCTACCTCTTTAAAACAACTTCACAAATACAACACTGCCTTTTAACTTTATATACTTCTAAATCATTTATCTGAGGTGGATTCGCGAATCCAACACAACGTTATATGGAGGACCGTGTTGAGAGCCGCGCTGGGGTCATGACTCCAAAATAGAAAGAAAAAAATAAATGCCCCACTTCCATTGTTCGGTATTTGCCCCGGGGAAACCATCCCCGGGGGCATTGCCTCTATTAATATATTTTTTAAAATAAGGGACGGGGCCACATGGTCACCCTTTCCTGGGCCATTATTGGCCCCGGGGACCGCATCCCCCCCGGCCTGGGAGAGGGCAGTGTGGCCCCCCCCTCCTGAGGCCAAATATGGCCAGAGGACCCCATCCCCTGGGGCATTGCCTCTTTTAAAACAAAATGTAAAGAGAACGGGAGGGGGGCTGTGTCACCCCCTTCCCTTGGCCACTTCTGGCCCTGGGGACTGCAGCAGCTCCTGGAGGGAGTGCTGTGGGGTGGTGGGCAGGCAGGGAGGGGCAGGGTGGGGGGTAGTAAACTCCGGCATAAGGGCGATTAAGTAAAGAAATAAATAAATAAAACAAATTAAATTGCACGCGCTGCAACACATTTGGGGCTGCAGCGGGAGCAATTTAATTAGTTGTATTTAAATATTTCTTTACCTAACTCCGATTGGCTGTATAGCAGAGTTTACTACCCTCCACCCTCCCCCGCCTGCCACACCACCCCACAGCACTCCCTCCAGGAGCACTACTGTCTGGGGACCCCATCCCCCGGGGCCTGGCCTTGCGTTGGGGATCATGGGGGGAGCCCCAATGCCCCAACGGTCCCAGCCAGCTTCCCACCTCCTGCATGAGGTGGCATTGCTATTGGACAAGGCGAGATGCTGAAATGCAGCTCCCCTTGTCCAAAAGCAATACTGCATCGCTTCATGGAGTGAAGCAGAGTTTTCAATAACATGTCGGGAGCCCTGCTCCCACCCTGTCATTGCAAACGGCAATGTCCACGGCTGGGCACCCCGGGACGTTGCTGGAGCCAGCCCTGGGGGGTGGTGGTCCCCAGGAACAAAGAGGACTCCAGGAAGGGGGCTGCGTGGCCCGCCTCCCAACAAGTTTAAAGGGGGGTGGTGCTCCCCTGGGCTTGGAGAGGCCTGTGAGGCCCCACACATTTATTAACTCAATGCCCCGGGGAGGTGGTGGTCCCAGGGACTGTCGGGGGCTACAGGGACCCCACACTTCATGATCAATGCCCCAGGGTGGGGGGCAAGAGCCCCCCCCACCTTATAATTTTAATTTAAGTCCTGGGGAGATGGCGGTCCCCTGGGCTTGGGGGCCCACGAGGCCCCTGCCCATAAAGAGAGATGGCTCATGGAGGAGGCAGCGTGGGGGGCAGGAGCCCCCCGATGCATTTTACCAAAACCCTACGGAGGTGGCAGCCTCCAGGGTTGCAGGGGGCCACGTGCCCCCCATGCATAATAAATAAAGCCCCAGGGAGGTGGCTATCCCTGGGACTGCAGGGGCTCTTGTGGCCCCTGCATATAAATATGGCACATTGCCCCAGGACCTCCCCAGCCCGGGCTTGCTCTTTGGTTCTTTAAAAATAAATTCTCAGCAGGATTTGTGCACCCAGCGTGACTTCCGCTGAATAAATAAAAAAATATGGTTTTTTTGCACTGGGGGACCCTGTGGAACCGCCTAACCACACCTAGGGGTCAGGGTGTTTCTATTTTTCCCTCTTTCCTTCATTTATCACGTTTCTTTCCCTTTTTTCTTATAATTCGGTTCAACCGAGTCACAAAATGGCTCCCAACACATTTTGGTTTGGAGTGTTGGCAGCCAATAAGAATGAAGCTCATGCTCCGGAGGGTTCACAAACCCTCCTCGGCCCTCATATATCGATATTTATAGTTTTTTTTTAAATTTCCCAGGTACTACTGAATGGATTTACACCATTTAAAAAAAGGGTGTTTTCTAAACAAAGAGCTACCATTTTGCCAAATTTAGTGTAATTCTATTCAGCAGTTCAGGCTGTGTATAAAGTTCCTATGGACATTAACATGGAGAAAACGTGTTTTGGGACCCCCTTTTTTTTCAGCCCCCGCTTAACGAATCACCCCAAAACTTTCAAGCACTGGGTGCGTGAATCCAGCTGAATATTTTTTTTAAATCGAAGCTCAGGCTCCTGTGCTTTATTTCTTTGAGCTCCTGCATGGGCCAGGTCCAGGGGGCAATGTTTTATTCAGGTGCAGGGTCACGCGTGGACCCCACAGCCCCGAGGACCACCACTTCCCCAGGACTTTATTTATTATACATGGGGGGCACGTTGCCCCCGCAACCCTGAGGTCTGCCACCTCCCCAGGCTTTATGAAAAAAACTGTGTGGGGTGCACCTGCCCCACCCAAGCTGCGCGGGGACGCCACCTGCCCGGAGCATCTGTCATAAAGGGCGGGGGGCTCGTGGGGCCCCCACCCCCCAGGGACTGCCACCTCACTGTTTTTGCACTGTGACCTCCCTGGCACTTTTGTTACTAATCTGCAGGGGCCTTGCTGGCCCCCAAGCCCTGGGGCCACTGCCTCCCCGGGCTGTTCTAAAAATTAAGTGTGGGGGTGCTCTAGCCTCCCCACACTGCCCAGGGACCACCACCTCCCTGGGACACTAGTTATTGAAGTGCAGAGATCCATTGCGGACCCCAGTCCCAGCAACCACCACCTCCCTGGGGCTATTTACATGTTCAGAGGGGGCTGCACGGCCACCTCCTAGAGCCCTCTATGGCCATGGGGACTGCCACTTTCGAGGACTGGCTCCAGCAATGTCCTGGGGTGCCCACTGCAGGGACATTGCAGTTCACAATGACAGGGTGGGAGCACAGCTCCGGCCCTCTCATTGCAAACTATACTTCGCTTCATGGAAGCGAGAGCAGAAAACCTGCTCTCACTTCCATGAAGCGAAGCAGATTGCTTTTGGACAAGGGGAGCTACATGTCAGCAGGTCTTCTTGTCCAATAGCAATGCCGGCTCCCACAGGAGGCGGGGAGCCGGCTGGGACCACAGGGACACCTGGGCACCCCACGGTCCCCAACATTGAGGGATGGGGTCCCTGGGGCCAGAAGTGGCTCAGGGGAGGAGGCCATGCAGCCCTGCTCCCGGAAAAAAAAATGAGGCCATTGCCCAGGGGATGGGGGGGCTGGGGCCAGAAGTGGCCCAGGAGAAGGGGAACTCATGCTCCCCCTCACAGGAGAAGACCGTCAACAAGCAGCTGTCCGCCTTCCTCGAGACGAATGGATCCCTCGACCCCTCACAGTCTGGCTTCCGAGCCAACCACAGCACCGAGACCGCCCTCATCGCTGCCACCGATGACATCCGAGCCCTGCTGGACAACGGTGAAACAGCAGCCCTCATCCTCCTAGACCTCTCCGCGGCGTTCGACACTGTTTGCCACCGCACCCTAGTGCAGCGCCTCAGCAACATCGGAATCCAGGAAAAGGCTCTGGAGTGGATCATCTCCTTCCTCGCTGGAAGGACACAGAGAGTGCGCCTGCCACCGTTCAGATCTGCAGCCACGGAAGTCATCTGCGGCGTTCCTCAGGGCTCCTCGCTCAGCCCCACCCTCTTCAACGTCTACATGAGCCCCCTTGCGGCCATCGCACGCCAACACAACCTCAACATCATCTCCTACGCCGACGACACCCAGCTGATCCTCTCCCTGACCAACGACCCCGCCGCCGCCAGAACCAACCTCCACGAAGGGATGAAAGACGTAGCCGAGTGGATGACGACCAGCCGCCTGAAACTGAACTCAGACAAGACGGAAGTCCTCATCCTAGGCTCCTCGCCCTCCGCCTGGGACGACTCCTGGTGGCCCCCCACCCTGGGCACCGCACCCAAACCGACAGACCACGCACGCAACCTGGGCTTCATCCTGGACTCCTCCCTCTCCATGACCAGACAAGTCAACGCCGTCTCCGCGTCCTGTTTCAACATCCTGCGCATGCTACGGAAGATCTTCTGGTGGATCCCCATCGAGACCAGGAAGACGGTCACCCAGGCCCTCGTCACCAGCCGACTGGACTATGGCAACACCCTCTACGCCGGAACCACCGCCAAGCTCCAGAAGAGACTCCAGCCGATCCAGAACGCCTCAGCCAGACTCATCCTCGACATCCCCCAACGCAGCCACATCTCCGGACATCTGAGAGACCTGCACTGGCTCCCCGTCAACAAGAGAATCACCTTCCGTCTCCTCACCCACGCACACAAAGCCCTACACGACCAAGGCCCGAGCTACCTCGACAACCGCCTCAACTTCTACGCTCCCAAACGCCACCTCCGATCGACCAACCACGCCCTCGCCGCCGTCCCCCGCATCCGAAGAGCGACAACAGGAGGAAGGTCCTTCTCCTACCTGGCCGCCAAGACCTGGAACACCCTCCCGACCGACCTTCGCCTGACCCAAGACCACCTCTCCTTCAGGAAGAAGCTCAAGACCTGGCTGTTCGAGCAGTAGCGGCACCCCCCCCCCCCCAAGCGCCCTGAGACCCTCCGGGTGAGTAGTGCGCTCTATAAATGCTTTGATTGATTGATTGATATCTCAGTAAGGAATTTCGGGGGGGGCAGTGGGAGCAACAGCAGTTCAATGGTTCAATGTATAGCATCAAGTGGAGGAATCATTGGGTTGTGGGGACGTCAGTTCGATATCCAATTCCGGGAGAGGGGGGGTACATATATCGCCACGGTAAGAGTTCCATTGAGTCCATATCTTCCCCCATTGACGGGGCGTACCTCGAGAAATATACACAGTTTTTTCCCTGAGCATGCACCAATCCATGTTTTGTTTCCATTGCCGAACCCTGGGCGGTCCCTGAGCACCCCATAATTGGGCAATATCCCTCTTGGCGATCATATTACCCAGGGTCACCTATCGGAGCTGCGGTACATTGTAGTCATTCGGCTCCCATACATTCAGCAAGCATCTCCTAGCCTCCGGCACCGACCGCACACCCGTAACCTCACTCATCACTTCATGCACACGAGACCAAAATCGCACTATCTCGGGACACTCCCATGTTATATGTAGGAATGTGCCCACGAGACCACAGCCACGCCGGCACAGGCCATCAACAGAAAAGCCCATGTGTACCAAGCGGGGACCAGTCACGTACACTCTATGAAGGATTTTGAGCTGTACAAATCTGAGGCGCGCCGGGATGGCCACCTCTTTGGGGGAGGAGATCGCCGCCTGCCAATCTTCATCGTCGAGCTCTAGTCCGTCGCTAGTCCAACTCTCTCTAAGGTGACACAAGAGATCGGACCTGGAATTAATCAATTTTTTATAAATGAGCGAAATCGTACTGTCCGGGACGTGCCCGTCCAGTATTCTGTCCTCAAGTGGGGACGCTTCCGGTATGTCCGTGCCCGAGGGGAAAACAGATAGGACCGCATGACGGACCTGGGCATAGCGAAAAAATTCGCGATCATTCAGACCGTATTCAGTTTTCAGTTCGTCAAACGTCTTCATTCTCCCTCCAGCCCATACGTCGTTCACCTTGCTGATACCTATCAAATCCCATCTATCAAATCCCTTCGATTGCCAAAGAGACCCGAGCCTATCGGAGGCATACAGTGGAGTGGCGCGAGTCAATTTATCAGTCCAGCCTAACGCCATTGAGGCATGGCGCCATACTTGGACGGCTGTCCTGGTGGGACCCGTTACATTCCGGGGAACAGGTCTGGAGTAAAGAGCTCTATAGTAATCACCCCCAGGCAAAAGCCATTTGTCCAGTTCGAAGGCTGGATTCGGTGAAGGGCCGTACATACAATGATTTATCGCCCCCAATTGGGACGCCCAATAGTAACGACGGATATCAGGCAGAGCAATACCACCATCGTACCACGGGAGTGTCAATTTAGCAATAGCAATACGAGATCTTCCCCCCCACACCAATTGCCTCTGCAAGCTCTCAATCTCACGAAAATATTTAGTTGGCACTATGTCAAGTGTATTCTGCAATACGTAGAGGAAACGGGGCAGTGACATCATTTTAAACAATGCTGCCCTTCCCAGAGGGGAGAGAGGCAGTTTACCCCAAGCAATAACATCCGCCCGGAGGCGTTGGAGAGGGGGCAGCAGATTTCGGTCAAAACGCAGAGCAGGCTGCAGAGTGATAAAGATGCCTAGATAGGTAAATCCGTCTTGCGCGACCGCGATGGGGCAGCCTCGCGGCAGAAGGGGAGTGTCTCCCGATAGGACATATATACAGGACTTCGACCAGTTAATGACGAGACCCGAGTTCTTGCGAAAAGATGACAAGACATCAAACAAAACAATGAGGGATTTTCGAGGTGACGTTAGATATAGCAGAATATCATCCGCATAGAGAGACACACGGTCCTCAAGCTCTGAATTCCATCCAATGCCCCTCAGAGACGGTTCCCACCTCAACCAGGCCGCCAGTGGTTCCAAGGCGAGAGCAAACAAAAGCGGGGACAAAGGACAGCCCTGTCGCGTACCCCTGCCAAGTGTGAAGGGAGCGGAGACATGACCATTAACAACTACTTGAGCCATGGGATCAGTGTATAGCAGTTTTACCCACTTAATGAACTCCGGACCGAAACCAAACTTTACAAGAACCGCTCACAAGTACGGCCATTCTATTGTATCAAATGCCATAGTGGCGTCCGAAGACGCCAAAATGGCGGGCTCACGCAACGTCCCAGCTCGCGCTAGGACGCCATGCAAACGTCGAAGATTAAGCGCCGTATTGCGATGCGGTATAAAACCGGATTGATCCGGGTGAACCAAGTCCCCTATGACAGTAGACAAACGCGTAGCTAGCATTTTGGCCAGGATCTTAGGTTCGGCGTTAATCAACGAGATAGGTCTAAAAGAGGCACAGCGATCTCGTGGTTTTCCTTCCTTGTGAATAACGACTATAGAGGCCAGTCTTTGGTCATGGGGGAGGGAACCCACCTTCAAAGATTCGAGGAACATCAAGCGCAAGTGCGGGGCTAGCGTATCTGGGCGAAGTTTGTAGAGCTCAATGGGAAGTCCATTTGGGCCCGACGCCTTGCCAGATCGGACCGAACGGACGGCAGCAGCAATCTCCTCCACAGTAGGCAGCACATCCAAAGCACCCCTGTCAATATCAGACAAACGGGGAAGTGCAATATCTCGTAAAAGCAAGTGGGAGTCCTGTTCAGGTCTATCAGACACTGGGGAGTACACTTCCTGGAAGTATTCGGCAAAGCATGTAACAATATCAACAGGGTCAGTGTAACTTTCTCCATTCGCGGCAACAATCACAGGAACAACCCGGCTCACATTTTCCCTTTTATCCAGCCAAGCAAGCAGCTTACCAGCTTTGTCAACCATATCATACAGACATCCCTGTTGCTCCCTACCCATTTCCTTAGCAGCATCCGTGACCAGAGCCCTGTATTCATACTGCTTCAACTCCAGCAGATGCAGCCCCTCCGTGGTGACCCCAGATTCCAAGTCTCCCTCCAGAGCAGTGATTTCACCCTCGACACGAACCACCTCAGCACGGTTGGCCCACTTGACGCTGCCGATCAAAGAAAGAGCTTGGCCACGAAGGACAGTTTTGTAAGCCTCCCACAGAGAAACTGGGGAGGAAACAGAACCCACATTCTCAGCAAAATAGTGATCGTGTGTTTTAATCAGTTCGGCCTTGACCTTGGGATCCCGGAGATACCAGGGGTTGATCGGAGCCACGAGGCCCGCCGAACCCCGTTGTGCATCCACAACCAACCAAATCGGAGAGTGGTCCGAAATGCCTCGTGCAAGATGCTTTACTTC
The DNA here is from genome assembly GCF_964261635.1 of Lissotriton helveticus. Taxonomy (NCBI): domain Eukaryota; kingdom Metazoa; phylum Chordata; class Amphibia; order Caudata; family Salamandridae; genus Lissotriton; species Lissotriton helveticus. Next base: position 948,646,173 of record NC_136063.1, read on the forward strand.
CTGTATGGCGGAGGCTTGGGAAGAGGTAATAAGAATATGGTCCAGTCTCGAGAGACTGCCGTGGGCACCAGAATGGAAAGTATACTGCGACTGCCCCGGGTGGAGCAAGCGCCAGCAATCAGTTAGCCCCAGGGTCTCCAGAAAGCCACTCAACCAAGACTGGGCCCTCGGAAGGTCCCGGGGAGGGTAGCGATCACACAACCCAGGAACCACGGAATTGAAGTCACCACCAACTACAAGCAAGCCCTCGGGAAGTCCCAGGATAACCCCACTCAGATCGGCAAACGTGGTGGCTTGGAGGCCCGGGGGCACGTATACAGAAAGCAAAACAACAACCTTCCCCTCCCAACGCCCAACAATGGCGGCATATCTTCCCCTATCGTCAAGCATGACATCATCAATGGCCAGGGGGAGGGAAGTCCGGACTAGAATACCCGCCCCTCTGGAGCCCGAAGTGAAGCCGGAGTGCGCCACAAGACGATAGCCACGCCTATTTAAAGCATAGCACTTGTTGCCGAGCAAATGCGTCTCCTGTAATAAAACAACATCAGGAGACAAACGTTTCAACAACTGCAACACTACACCCCTCTTGATCCCGTCCCCCAACCCGTTTACATTCCAACACAATATTCGAAGTCCTCTACCCCCCATCCCCGCATCCAGCCCCACCCCCACTCCACATCCTAAGCAACATCCAAAAACAGGAGTTCGTATTGTCTTCACCTTGCAAATAACAACATTAAAACTCAAACCAAAACCCCCCTTTCCCCAAACATGCCCTATCCGTCTCACCCCCCACCCCGCACCCCTGCGGAAGACTAAAAAGCCCCATAAACTTGCAGTGTGCCTGTCGCCCTACCACCCAACTAGTCTACGAAAAGAAACCCAGAAGGAGAAGGACTCACTCACCCCCCACCCACCCCCGAAAGGACCAAATACTTGCAAACTATAACATCACGGCATTAGCCACAGCTGAAAGTCAACTATAAGGGAACGGGAGCCGATACTGGTCCCTATTCTTGTTCCCGCAGGCCTCCTTCCGCACAGTCCGATTGACCAAAACCCTCGGAATGTTCTTGATCCATAGGTAGCGAATCCAGCCAGTCACTCACAACCCCAGGATGGTCAAAGAAAAAGGTTCGATCATTATGCACCACACGTAGGCGAGCCGGGAAGAGCATAGCGTACTTCATGGATCTGTCTCTCAGCCGCTTCTTAACCCCTTGAAACCCCAGTCTCTGTTTCTGGACCTGTTGGGTAAAGTCCGGATAAAAGCTGACCGTGGAGTTCTCGAAGGCGATTGGACCAGACTGTCTCGATGCCTGCAGGATAGCGTCTCTGTCCCGGAAATTAAAAATCCTCGCAATGATGGGACGTGGGTTGGCACCTAGTTTAGGCGTGCCGCCAGGGATCCTATGTGCACGCTCGACAGCAAAAAACTTGCTAAGACCCTTGGGTGCCAGGTGGTTCAGCACCAGGTCTTCCACCAAGAGGTCCGTCGAGGTAGCCTCCGATTTTTCCGGCACACCAATCAGGCGAACGTTATTTCGTCTGGCACGGCTCTCAAAATCCTCCAGCCGCCCGGAGAAATAGTCATTAGCTTTCCGCAGATTCCCGACCTCAGCTTGAAAATCAGAGACATCGGTAACAAGGCTGGAAGTCTTGATATCAAGGGATTTGACCTTTTCATTTGTTTTCGCCAGGTCTGCCCTGATCAAATTGACATCTATGGCGACCGTATCCAACTTGAGGGACAAGGCCTCATATTGTTGTCCCAGTGTAGCCTTCATTCCAGAAATGGCGCCCATGACGTCTCGTAACGAGAGTTCCTCTTCAATCGAGGGGTCCTCCTGAGCTATGGTCGAAGGTTTAGACACTGCACCCGGTGAACCTTTAGTAAGGGTGTACCTGTCCATGACATTCGATTGTACAGCGCCTCCTCGGACACCCGGCTTGGTTTTGCGCTTCTCACCCTCTGGCCTGGTGGCCATCTTAGATCCCGGACCCAGGAGGGCCGCTTGGTGTCGGGTAAAAATGGTTACTGTAGAGGCATCTGCAGCACCAAGGAGGGTAGAGTAGACGTCTTTCTCCAAGCCCAAAGCCACAATAGTCCGGCGTCAAACGTTGAAAGGCGAGTAAGGGCAATCAAGTCCAGCCGCACAACAGGCAAAGTCAATCAGGTCTCCGGACAAGAATCGAAACCGAAAGTGACTGCCGAGCTCAGACGAATCCAGGAAGCCGTTGTTATTCAATTACTGGCCGGCTGGCAGAGATAACATAGCCCGGGGCACCACCACGAGCGGGCCCGAGAAATTCGAAGGTCCGTAGCTCCGGTCCCCAAAGTCCAAAACAGTTTTCGAGATCGGATAAGTGATCAGCAGGGCTTCGCCATGAGCAACCCGTCGTCCAAAGCAGGATAAAATACAGGATAATTAGTGGAGGTGGCGAGGGTCCGGGAGCCCTGTGCTCACGCGACCATCTTGAGTGCGCGCGAAGCTCCTCCATTTTACAGCATTCTTGACATCATCAGTCACATGACTCATGACATCACTGATAACGTCTCAAATGGCATCACTTATGACATCTCAAATGACTTTACTGATGACATCACTAATAATGGTCAGTGACATCACAGGTAACATCACTGATGACATCTCAAATGAAGACACTGAGCCTAACTATAAAGTTCCTGTAATCTTAGTTTTTTTCTATGATTTTCTGTGTTTTTTAATGCTATTTCCTTACTATAACATCACTCCAACCTTTGGTTTTTTAATGAATTTTACAGTTTTTTTAATATATAAATTGTACTGCAATTTGACCAAAAGTTCAAATTACTAATATACAATGTCATGAGTCTATAAATACATTTTATTTGCCCATTCATTCTAATGACATGTTTAATATTTTTTCTATACATTTTATGGATCTGTGAATTTGTCACAAATCCTTGAAAACATAAGGAGACTTCCTGTTATATTGCACACATTCAATACTAAAACAACAACATGATTAATACAAACAAATCCTATTGCAATTTCTAGAATGATATCACTTTCTGTGTGTGGGTGTATGAGTGGCTGTGTGAGTGACTGTATGGGTGTGTGAATGGCTATATGGGTGTGTGAGGGGGTATGTAATTGGCTGTGTGGGTGTGTAAGTGGTTTAGTGGGCCTGTGAGTGGCAGTGTGAGTGGTGGTGTGGGTATATAAGTGGGTGTGAGAGTGTGTGCATGAGTGGAATGTGAGTGGCTATATGGGTCAGTGAGTGGGAGGGTGAGTGGTTTTGTGGGTGTGTGAGTGGTTGTATGGGTATGTGAGAGGCTGTGTGGGTGCCTGAGTAGGTGTGTTTGAGAGCTTGTGTGAGTGACTGTGTGGGTCAGTGAGTGAGTGTATATGTGATTTTGTGGGTCTGTGAGCAGGTGTGTGAGTTGTTATATGGGTGTTGTGAGTGAGTATGTAATTGGGTGTGTGAGTGGTAATGTGGATGCATACGTGGGTGTGTGAGTGTGTGTGAGTACATGTGTGAGTGGCTGTGTGGATCTGTGTGTGGCTGTGTGAGTGGTTTTGTGGGTCTGTGTGTGGGCATATGAGTGGTTATGTTGGCATGAAAGTCAGTATGTGAGTAGATATGTATGTCTGTGAGTGGGTGTTGCTGTTTCTTTTTATTAGGGTCTGGATCTGGGAATCCACCTTGGAACATACAGGGGGTCATGCTGAGAGCCACGGTGGATCCACAGATCCTTGCATGCTAAAAAACATTCTGGGACAATTTCTTGCACATGAGGGGGCCCCTCACAGACCCCTCGATCTGTCCCTTGACATCAGGGTACCTCTACCCTGACCGCTTCCTCACTTTTAAATGTCATTTCTTCTCCAAGGAACCGAGTTCTGATGCACAAAACGGTGGCCACAACTATCCTCTCAGGCTGTAGTGATTCAATCATAGCATTGCTTTTGGCACTTAGATCCGGGAATTAAACAACTCTAAAACTACTGAACAGATTTGCAGAAAATAAAAAAAACACTCTTTTTGGACCAAAATTTAGCTTTCTGCGAAATTTAGTGTAATTCCGTTCAGCGGTTCAAGCTGCAATCATGTCTAAAATCTCAATGGGAAATTATATTGAGAAAACACATTTTGGGAACTTCCCTTTTCCTCATCACCCGCTTGACTGATCACCCTGAAACGTGTTAGGCAACAGCTAAAGTGACTGTTAAACTAGTTTTGAAATGTTTGTGAAGATTCATCAAATGGCCCAAAAGATATTAGCAAAACAAAACAATGCACTTCCTATACAAACAGAGCTGCAAGCCATTTTTTTCTGATGCCCTACGTGAATTTGAATAGATAAAAAGGTGCAGTATTTACAGGATACAGTGCATTCCTGTCCTTTCAGCCAACGCTGGTACAAATATTGCAGCTATGAGCTAACGCAGGCACCCTTGCACCATGTTGTCAGGGTGTCTGTGTTGGTAGGAATATTTATAGAGCGCACAGCTACCCATAGCAGCCACGGCCAGTAGTAGGTGTAACAGCAGGGCGGTGATGTAGGGAGGGGGAGGGGCAGGGTGGGGGGTTGTAATGTATGGATTATGAACTTTAACAGGTAAGTAAACATATGAATAAATCAAACGAATTTTGTTGCGCGCACTGCATCGCATTTGGTGATGCAGTGCACACAACGAAATTCGTTTTATTTATTTATGTGGTCTTGCATGGGAAGTGCAATACTTATATCAGATTTATAAACCAACGAAAGGCCACCACGCATGGCCCTATGTCGATTGGTAAATCTGGAAAAATGCAAGGCAACACAGTTTGCTGTTTTGCGTTACACCATAATATACAGGGCTGCTAAAGTTCACATCCATCCAGATGCCACTCAACTGTACACCACTGTACTATATACCACTCTAGCCTATGGTATTCCAGTATATGCCAAGAACACTATACTATATGCAACTGTCCAACACTTTACTCTACTCTATGCCACTGTATGATACTCTGGTCCTCTATATAACACTGTATGCAACTCTTTGTATGCCTCTGCACCCCACTTTATACTACTCTACGACACCGTACTACATTCTACTCCACTGTACGCCACTCCGCTCTGCGCCACTCTATGTCATTGTACTCTATAGCATTGTATGCCAATCCACTCTACCACACTCTACAACAGTTTACTGTACTGTACACACCTCCACACTACAAAACTCAACTAGACTGTATGCACACATCCAAACACAGTCTTGTCACCTCACTCACCACATTACGTTAACCATAGCTCATGCCTTTTCTATGTACTGGTTATTCCCTTGCATGCTACATCTCTGGTCGCATGTGACATCATAGCTTTCATAACAACACTTATAACTTCTCAAATTGCACCATTTGTCACAACACAGTGCATGGTTAAGTGGTGAGTTATAGTTAGTGTTGTCTGGATACCAAGCTGAAAAGAGTGTGTAGCAAGGTGTGCAACATATAATAATTTGAAGCGTGTGGATAAATTGTAAATGAAAGCTATAATTGTAACTTTAGAATTTGTACAGTTATGTAGTTTAAATTTATTTTTTATAAGGAAAAGAAAGTTTTCCTAACTATAATGGCCCTTTAACCTTTTTTTTCATTTTGTGTGTGTGTGTGAGTGAAAAAACAAAGGTTAAAGTAATGTTACATTTAGGTTTAAATTTCAGTGACAGCGTAACATTTTAAACAAAAACACCACTGAAAATCCCCAGTTACAGTTATCTCTATGAACTCTAACTCATGGCCTAAAGTAACGATAACTCGTACCCCCATCATGTACAGTATTGTTGCAGTGGTGTTATCAATAATGTTATAGAGCATGTCATGAGCGATGTAATACGTGGGACATTAAGATGTGCATGATAAGTGCGTAAGTTATAGTTACTTAGGGCAATAGTCATAGTAGCGGTAATAATGTTAAAGACAAATGACTTTGTGGCAGACGAGTGTTGGGCAGACATTGTGCACCTGAGACTCAGGTTAATTTAGAATTATGTTTTATTGAAAAATTCTTTTCTGACACCAGGCTACCATGCTAAAAATAAACTCAATATCTCTGTCTACAGTGGTACAATTGGATGCTGGTTTGCACCAAGTGACAGTAAAAGCAGACTCAGCCGGAGAGCATTTATAGTGTAACAACTTGGTGTAGTGTTTGATGGTGTACTCTTTGCGTTTGTATGTGATTTGCAGTGATCATGTTTGATTCACACCAAATTTCTTTTATGGCCTGTTTTTATCAGGATATGTTCAATTAAATGTTCACTTAGGATGCATGGTGCATACCATAGAAATAATTGAGCAGTGTTTCAATAATTGATGTTCTCTGTACATTCTATAGGTCAGTAAACTGGTAGCTACACCATTGCAAACAAGGATTCCTTTCAATTTCACACCATTCCCTGTTCTTCTACACAGAACTAGACCATAAGCACCTTAGTAGGGTTTATGGTAGGAATAGGGTGAGACCTAATTCTGATAAATTCCTTGAAGGTCCTTAGGTCAAGGGGCACACATTGTTGACACTAGACCAAGAGTTTACTTTGAACAGATCCTTGATCTTGCAGTTTTTACACATGCAGTAGGGGGGCAATTATTAAAGGATTTGCACCACTAACCATAATTTATGTATTTTTACCTCTTTAGGTCCTAAGTACCTCATAAGTAGAACGGCATACAAAACTCCTCTGAAAAGCTACAAGGAGAGTCAGCTGTATTTACTCTTGGATTACCAAAGTGAATTGGGACCTGAAGATGAAGCATGCCACTACTGGGGATAAGGGTTGCCATCCTTATTAGGGAACACACCAAACTGGAATATTTGGTGAAGGGATTTGAACTTCCAATCAATGTTATTGAACTTGGCACCTTTGTGCTTGATATCCTCATTTCTTTTTCATGTTAGACACTGTATTTGGGAGGACATAGGAGAGACACAGTGAATAAGACTTTAACCCCTCACTCCCTCCTTGCGTGTATATCACTGTTCACATGGTCAATTGACATTGATGACATTTCTGATGATTTCCCTGTTGACATCATCTATGATAGTGCTTCATGGAAACCAAATAGGCATTTATGTGGCGTGTCACCTAACATGTGGTCTTACCACAGATCAATCTTTAAAACAGGGGGGTGAACAACTTACTAAACTATATATCATATCACATTTGAAAATTCCATAATATTCTGCCACAAATCATAATCCATAAACTATGTTATGCACTGTTCTCCAAAAGGGCACAGATACATTTGTTAATAAAATAGCAAACACAGTTAAATGTTGGTAAATTCACCTGTAAAAACGTACTGCTTTTCAAACAATTTTAAGGATGCAGACTACAGAATGTAATTAGCATTTTGCTATTTTATTTTCGCTCACCCATAGAAATCTAATGCATGTGAAGCTGCTGTATGAGCCAAAATACATGGTGACTGTGGGATACTTATAGCACAATGTTGGGATCAGAATGTTCCCTGCATGGCAAAATAGACATGCAACCCCTGATCTCAGTAACCCAGCTGCATGTTATCTGGTACCCTAACATTTTTATTTTGGTTTAGTGTGCATGATCATCATGCGTGCATGCTGTGGTCTAGGTATTCCTCTATGTTTTCAGATCCAGAACCTGGCTCTGTGGTCTGTAGGAAGGCACCAAACTTACCCTCAAACTGACATGAGACTACTGGAACATATAAATTAAGTTGTGGTGTCAGCTACAGTATGTTGTCAAATTGATAGTCATAAACAGGCCTTTTTCCAGTTTAGGGAGAGTGTGGTGTCTAACAGCTCAATTTATGTAATGTTCTGCTTACTTGCAGTGACTCAACCCTGTGCTGACATCCCGAGGGAATGTGCTCGGTTATTGTTTTCATGTAGTACTATTAGCAGTGCTCTATTTCAATTGTGAGTGTATGTTTGGTCTGACTACCAGGGTGCATTTTCTATGGCCCCAGATCAGCATAAAAAAGATAAAGTTTGTGGTTCGGCCTACTCAGACAAGGAAGAACATTTCTGTCATTCCTGGGCTGGAGGAAACAGCCCCAAACAACGGAGTGTGAGAGAATAGGGACAGGGCAACTTTAGAATTAAGGCATTGACCATTTTGTGGATATCCTGCAGATTATCTCTCAAGGAGAACTACTATAAGGACAGGTGGATGTGAGTAGGCAGATTATTTATAGGTGTCACAAGAAGCTTTCAGGTAATGCTTGCCCTTTTGTCTTTTCCCCAATTTCTACTCCCAACAGTGCTGCTGACAGCCAAATGGAGAGTATCACACTTGAATGTGCTCATGTTGTGGATACGCCATTAGTAGATATCGTCACTAAATGCTGAGAAGAGCCTTACCAGAGACAAAGATTATACCTGCTCTACTTAATCGAGAGATATAAAGAAGAGTAACTCCTGGTCTTTGACAATAGTATTGACACACCCTGTCTCGAAATTGACTATTAGAGTGGTACCTAAACAAGTGGGTTCCATTTTGATTATTGACTAACAGAGGAGTACTCCATAGAGTACTCAAGGTAATCCTGTTATCCATGGCTGGTGTCAAGAACAGCCACACTACTAGAGTTGAAGGGTCTTCACCTCAAGCCTGCAATATTGTTGAGAGGCACTGTCAATCTACTTGTGACCCAGGAACTGCCCACCTGCTGAGAGAGGGGAAGAAGTGCCTGCCCCTGCAGGGAGCGAACTGCGAAGAAAGAGAAACTCAGACACTGTGCCTAGGGAGGTTGGACTAATCTCCGAAATCACAGATTGCCATTGGGAGTGTAACTGGTGCCGACCCACATTTGGAATGGGTCTCCAGGCCTCGCTGACTTAAACTCAAGACACCTGTTCATCCTGTAATTCTTGGGCTGGTGTGAGACGATTTACCCAAAAGTTTTGCACTTGCAAGCAACCTGAAGCACGCGCAGCTACATGCGGCCATGAGAAACCCATATCACCAACAACTTTGACCTGAAACACCAACAGCTTTGAGTTACACTCGAGCCCTCCCTGAAGACTTCACCACCAAGCACCAAAGTTATGAGTGTCAACTCTGCTTACCGGCACAGTCTCTACTTTTCATGCCTACACACCAACAGAGTGCATGAGGAGATCAAAGGTAGCCTCGTGACTTTTCAATCATAGTGCTATATGCTGAGAGAATCGGAAGAAGGTAGGGCTGCCTTGGCATTTAGCTCAATAACCACGGATATGCGCTCATTGCTTCTGACCCTTAATATCGAGGTGAAGCGGGGAACTCTCGTTGTTAACTAACACATTGAATTTAAGTGGGTGGGGACAACACTATAACTTCAAAGACCCATTGAGAATCAAGTGCTGAAGAAATGTACTTGAAGTTCAGTCTGCCAGGTCACAATAGGTCAAGCCTCAAGACAACAGAGGCAAAATGCCCTAAACCACAACAATTGGAGCCCAGTAACCCTGTTTTCATAAGGACCCCAATCAAGTTCTGACACTGATATTATAGCTGTGGAACCCCACTAGCTAGAGGCAAATACATAGAGGAGACACTAAATTGAAGTACCACTTCTGAGGATGCCATTCCATCAAGAAAGGTACGTTCAGGGGTGAGCATTAGGATCACATTAGGATTACCTTTTTAATTTAATTAAATGTAGTCTAATGACATTGAATGTAAACTTTGGAGTTAAAGTTTTTAATTAGGGTTAAATTATGGTTACTTACTTTGTTTACTATAATTTATTTTAGATAAATAAATTGTTTTCAGCTTAGCTGTAGCATTATGGTAATGTTAGAGTTACTGCTTTAATTCAATTAAATATCATTTAATTTACATTAATTAAGGGGTAATGTTGGGGTTAGCCTTAAGGTCAGGTTAAGATTATTTATTAAACTTAATATAGTTTAATTGATAGTGAGGGTTACTGATATGGTTATGTCAAGGCAAATTTTATAATTTATTTTATTATAAATAATTGAAATTCATCCTAATTTATTTTCATATGCTTCTTTTGTTAGAGTTGATCTGATAAGTTTATGTAATTTCATTTTATTTAACGTAATCTAATTTAATATTATTTCATTTAATAAATTGTAATCAAATTTAATTTCAATCAATGTATGCAGGTACGCATTTTTTATGTACGTATGATGTTTGCATACCTCACATCGAAATAAAAAGCAACAAAGCATTGTACAGTGCCAAAGAGAAAGATACAATCTACAAGTGAGTGAAGGTATAGCTTGGCTTTGAGATTGGATTTGGATTTTTCCTTATTCTTTAATGTTCAGTGTGTGTCTTTAGCTTTTCCCTAAATTGGAGAAGAGTTAGGGCAGTTCAATTGATTTCTCAATGTTGTTCCACAAACTGGGTTTATGATGTGGTCCTGTTGTCTCATTCTGTGCTATTTTGAACTACATCTCCAGTCTGTCGTAGTCCCGGCTGAGGTATGCTGGGATGAACTAGAGGCAGTACGATTGTCAGCCACTTAGAACGTAGTGTTGTTTGTGTTGGCTCTGTAGACGTAAGTTTGAAAATGGCCGAAATTAGAGACAGTAGATCACCATCAGGATTGGGGTGACATGGGCATATTTCTTGAGGGTGTTGATGAGGTTTGCTGAAGCATGTAGGATGCATTCAGTGAGAGCTGTGACGCCTAGAAGGCTTTGGAAAATGGCTTTGCTGGCATCCATCTGCGTGAGCACAAAGACTTGAAAAGCAGTTTGTAGTCGCTTTCTAGAAGGAACAGTCTTTATTTCTTTAGGATATTGAGCGGGTATTAGTCTGTGTTAGTTTCTTGGCAATGTGCTTAGAAAATCTGGTTGAGTTCAACTGATTTGAATGGTTTTCAAATCCATTCTGGCTCATGTCATTGAGCTATCCTTGAACCAGTAGTTGCTTGTTCTTAATCAATAGTAATATTTCTTTTTTTGGTGGGGTTTTGCTTCAGGTAGGTGCTCGGCAGGCAGTTATGAATGTGGTGCAATAGAGGACCTTGAGATAGTAGCATGCAGCCTTTATAGAATTATAATATTGGTGCTTAAAGAATTTTTTTTCTGTGCAGATGAATATTTCTGGGATCTTTGTGGGAGATTTTCATGAACTATACTGATAGATTTTTCTCACATTAATCTCCAGTTTGATGCTAAAATCTGTCGGATTCGAGTACAGTGAGTTGAAGCTCTGATGTCCAGGTCTTTTAGCTCTGTTTGGGCTCTGTGGGGTTTATCTGATCTCCAAGGTCGACATTTTGAAGTATGTGTAGCTTTTCAATTTACCAACTCGCCCATTGCAACGATATTCTCAGTCAGGTAGAAGTAAACGGAATGATGTGAACAATAGGATTTATGATAGGAAAATGCATCAAATTACATATCTAGATTATTTTATCTGTCTTTAAAATATACATGTTTTGCTTAATTTGTATGCAAAATTATGTTATGAAATGTACCCTTTGACAGCAATCTTTTACAAATGTCTTAGAGGAGACAGATTCCCATCCTCTTTCAGAATTCCTTTGAGAGGACACAAAACTCTCTGCAGTCTCTGAAATATTGGAATACTTCGTGAAGATCCTGTAAGGTGATTGAACTTTCAGTCAACTTTTGGAAAAATTGTACTCTAAAGTGCACCACTAGCCACAATGTTATACTCATTGTTGCCTACTTTTTAAGGATCTAGATACTCACTTCCCCACATCCGGTGAGATGAGTTGTGTTTGCTAACACACTCACTTGGTGCTATGCTGGGTGTGTATTTAAGCCCCACCTGTTTGTTAGATCAACAGCCCCCACAGGGACTTTGTGGTTATATGTGACAACTTCTGTCTTGAATGTTTTTGTAATTTCTATGACTCACCAAGAGGGATAAAATGCACAAGCACTCACATCATTTCAGCTTTTTTCAAGAAAGTCCACAGTACTTGAATTCTATTTGCAGTGGATCTTTCGAGCTGGTGCTTAGATTTGTCACCATTGATATACTTACGATATCATAAAAAATCGTATTTGTAAAGTGCCTGCTGCCACAGTTTTATTGACCTGGGATGGATAGAGATTCCTAAAATGATTCATGAGTACGCTGATGAACCTGACTCCCTTCACAGCTCATCTGTCGTACATCTCACTTTTACATCCAGCTTACATGATTATAGAGACCAGACAAACATGGTATCATTCAGATCAGTGCTTTAAATGGGAAAGAATAAGTGCAGGTACTCATTAATATGAGCTAGAGGTGTGGCGAGTGGGCGGGGCAAGTGGCGGGGCTTAGGGCAACATCTGATGACACATAATGACTTCTATATTACTTGCAGCAACTATGAAAAACACATGAGAAATGTGTTTATGTAAACAAAACAGGTTAACTCATTACACAAAATGAAACCCAAAAAGGAATGATATGTGAACAGTTCCTTGTTTTGTAGTATTTGCTGCTTCTTGATGCCATACTGTTATTTGTTGTTGTTTGGCACAATATTATATACTCTCAAACGTACACACACACACACAAACAAGCAGACGTACACAAGCATTCTACACATTCCCTCTAAATCTACTGAGTGTCCTGATTCTCCCCCTTTTCTCTCACAGAAAAACAGGCACACACACAAGTCGACAAGCGCACAGATATAAGCAAACACTCTCAAAAAGTCTCAGGTGGGATTAAAATAATTTTAAACGCCTTACCTGGTAGGATTTTCTAAATTGCCACTGTCCATGTGCTGCCTCCATACCTGTGTTTGCACAAATTCACACAATAGTGTGAATGTGATTAACTGCACAGGGCTTAAACGGACCCTCCACTGTCAAACACAGTCTGATGGTGAACACAGGGACATCATCATGCAAATGATCCCACGCTGACTGGTTCAACAGCTGCTCTGCTCAGGACTATAGAAGCACCTTGGCTGTCAGATAGGTTCAAACCATGACAGCCTAGTGCTCACCAGTACTAGCAGCCAGTGAGGAGAGTATCATGAGTATTGGTACTCTCCTCAGCAGTAGAGAAATGCTGGTACTAACAGTGATAAAAAATAAGAAGTGCCGGGACTCAGTATCTGTGAGTACCGGCCCATTAAAAACAATGCCACTGCCCTTTTCCCTACGACAGGCTCTTCCTGTCTCTTGTTGGCTCCATGCCTTTACATTCACATGTCCTCCCCCCTTGCCTCTAATCTTTACCCAGCCTCTAAGCTTCTCTCACTAGTTCTGCTCCTCTTCCTCCCACCTTTTGCTTACCCTCCACAAATCTTACATTTTCTCCCTTGTTTTTCCGTACGTGTCTCCTGTTCTCCACTCCATGCTGTACTGATCCTCTAAATTTGCCATCTGGAAAATTAAAGGTAAGAAATGCACCAGATTTATGACTTCACAGAAATGTGTGTTAAAATACTATTTCTAAGACGATTTATGATTTCAAAACTCTGGTATTTTTTATCTGAAAATAATTGGCAATCCTAACTTAACCTGCCACCTCACTTCTTTACATTCACCCCTACTCCTTCCTTCCACAAAGAGAAGCAGCTCCTGTCCTGAACAAAAAGATAAAAAGAAAACCGGCTTTGGCGAAGGCAGAGGATTTTGTTGGGCTGTCACTCGCTTTAGAACGGCCAGTGGAATCAATATCCTAAATAAGAGTGGATTACTGACTGACTGCCCATCCCAATACATTTACACACCTGATGGAGAGGGGGGGTGAGGCTAAAGTATTTTCAGCCGAATAGTCGTTGGGCACCTGATCGACAGTGAAGGGTCTGTATAGACCCTGTCCTGTTAATCACAGCATGACGCAAGGCAAGTCCTCTCTGACCCCTGCAGACTCAGGACATTCACATGGGCGCTGCTGGAATCTCCAGCAGGGACTCCGCAAGAGGCTTGGTGCGCTTACAGCTCCTGACAAGCAGAGCGGCATCTACCCTGTGCTAGAGGAGATAAATGACCAGAGCCTGCAGTGCCATCTAATAGGGTACCAGTACTCTCCCTGGCTAATGAGAAGTGCTGGGACTGAGGGCCAGAAAATTCAGAAGTGCCGGTACTCAGTACCGTGAGTACCTGCCCATTTAAAGCACTGATTCAGATAAAAGGAAACCAGAAGGCAGGCTCCGCTTTCTCTATTTAAAGGTAATCAAGAAGTGTCAATGATTTTATGGCAGATCTTTAACGTTTACATATAATCAGTACCCCTTTGTGCAGCGCTTCTAATGTACAGAAGGCATATCCTATTGTACAGCCCTCTTCACCAGAATGCACAAGTACCATCAGAGTTTGGTCACAGAAAACCCTTCCTTTGACACCCCCTCTCACTAGCAGGAAGAGTAGCAGCCATTGTGCAGCTCCTTCACTGGTACACAGAGTTGTGAAATCCTCCCATAACAAATGTAAAGATGTCCCCCAGTGCCCCCACCTAACAACCAGTGTAAACTCTCACTCATGAGTGTTCAGATGGTTAACCTACTGTTACGTCAGCAGTACACTTCTCTATAAAGGTCTCTCACCCCAGACTACAAGAGTGCTTCTAATGTACCCCAGATCTCTAATTGTACATTAGATGACAGTGCACTTCTGTCGGCTGGCTAGGGGGATATACTGGGCCGGTTCTAAGATTTTTGGAGCCCCGGGCAAAGGGGAATGTGCGAGGCCCTTCTAATTTGCATAAGTGCAGCCACGGCCCGCGGAGGGAGTTTTGGTGGGGCGGAGAGGCGGGGCGGGGGAGGGGCAGGGTGGGGGCTGCTAAAAACCGGAGTATGGATAATCGAAGGTAAGTAAACAATGTAATAAATAAAACGAATTTTGTAGCGCACCCTGCATTACATTTTGCGATGCAGGGCGCGCTACGAAATTTGTTTTATTAATTAAATTGTTTACTTACCTTCAATTATCCATACTCCGGTTTTTAGCACCGCCCACCCTGCCCCTCCCCCGCCCCGCCTCTTCGCCTCACCGAAACTCCCTCCACGGGCCGTGGCTGCATAAGTGACACCTTCAGGGCTACAGAAGCTGCTTTGTGCAGACTCCTCCTGGGACTCAGTTCCACTCTCTGCCACCTACAAGCACCTCTTTCACAGCTCATATCGGGATGAGGGTGTGAGAAGAGCTTGGGGGCTGAGAGTGAAAACTGCAGATGGTAAAGTGCTGGCAATGGGTGTCCCGCAGTGTATCTCAATGGGCAGCCAAGCAGGAGGCCTAATTGCAGGATAAAATGCATCTCCTTGCAACTGGCACAAGAGGAAATGTCCCCTTCCCTGGCCTCCCCACGCATCCCTGAGAGGCCCAGGGAGGGGGGGCCCTACTATAAGCCCAATTGCAAACTGACACCTTTCTTCAATGGGATCGGTAGGGGCACAAGAGGTTTAGTGGTGTGTTGCACTAGTGAGGGCCCCATGCTGGTGGGCTGAGACCGAGGCCCTGGGCAGCTGTCCACGCCGCCCATGCCTAGTGCCAACCCAAGGGCTATGCACGAAGTGCCAAACCTGGACTTAGTGTACAGCCGCTCACCAAAGTACTGACCGTTTTCCCAGTTCCACTGATGCTCCGACTTACCATTTGGCTTTTTAGTCAATGTATCCATATAGAGGCACAAAATCTGAAATTCCAAATTAATTTAGCTCTAATAAAGAAGTAACCATCTGAATTTTAGCCAGAGGAATTAATTCACTTTATACCAGTGTGGCAGACTCGCCGACAACAGCCTCTGAGGTATTTAGTTTAATTTGAGTATATTCTCAGCAGAGATTGCAACCTGTAGCTCCGTCATTTATTATGTTAAAATAAATGCATGCTGTTACTTCATTTCTGCTATTTGCCTATCATTTCCTTTGCAACTGTGCTCAGCATCGCGTAAACAATACCGTAAAGTACAGTGTGCGCGAGCCACTGATCTCGCAGCTCTGAGCCCGAAGCTCTGCAAATATCTGTTTCACTTCCTCTGATGTTCTAAACCAGAGCATGTCCTCCTGCAGCGCAGGTATATTTTTCTCCAGCGCTTCCCCGGGGCCTAATCTTTTCCTGTTACATTGCAATACTATTCAAGAGTGATGTTTCCATTTAAAAGTGTACACCAAGCAATTCAATTCAATTGCTTTCTACTCATCTTCACAATTCAATGATTGACAGGAAATATAGGTATCTATAAAGACCGACAGAGTAACAGCTGATCACGTGGGGGAGGCAGAGCGACACATACGCATAGAAAGAAAAAATGAGTAGAAAATGGGGTGACAGGGCTGGGACAATTCGCTGAACATTTCTGAAAACTTCGGGAGCACGGACAAAGCAAAGTGGTGAAAGAATTTAAGAATATATAAACGCACTAAACCCACTTGAAAAACGGTGTTTCGTTTGCCACGTTTAAAGGGTAATTTTACAATCTACATAGAACGCTATGCATTTATGCAACGTTATGCTAATATTACAACCAATGCTTGGAACAGCAAAGAAGTAGGAATCTAGAAAAGTGTATTAGTAGAAATTGAGGAGATTATTTCACATGTTATTGTGTTCAGGGAAGGTATGTTGAAATGTTGTAGCATTCTGTTATTTTCTGCTTCCTAAGGAGAAAACTAGAGCCTGTGGGAGAGTTGCATCAGATCACTTTCAACCAGAGGTTGACATTTCTCATTTATTGAGATGTACAAAATGCTCATTTATTGACCAGTGCCCTATCTTCCATTTATTGTTGTGTATTGGACAACAAATGCTGTTCCGTTGCACTGGTCAGTTGGCGTATACACAGACAATCACAATAGTGAGTCACCTCTCTCGGACGGTGTGAGGTCCATCCTTCCAACTCATTCTCCTGATCTGTTTCTTTGATTGATTCCTCTCCTGGGTGCCCACACCCGTATGTTCTCCTCGTTCTTCCGAGGACCACATTGCAGATTTTTTCACCATCCTATTTTTCTGAATTAGGGGTGTTACCTTGTCAAGAGAGGGGGTGATTGCAAAGAGAAAGAAGTGAGGATGTGCTACCAGCCTCAGAAATGATCGCCTTACTTATAGAGGAAGTTGCATTTCGGTCACTAACATTGCAGCTTTGTAGCTCTCTAACCCACAACAGTTTTGTTCTTTTTTCATAATGTTTGTGTGTTGGGCTGGAAAGCCCCCTCTTAAGGCAAAACATTGAGTTATACATTATATACATGTTTAAAACTATTTTAGACCCTAGTGGCCATGCGGTTACAGAACTATAGGAAAAGGATCATTTCAGTGCCTTCAAGTTACCCTACCGCTTTGAGACCAGGAAAAAGGTGTGGATGGTGATGACACTGTGGCCTATATGAGGACTGAAAACTAAAGAAACAATTCCAGCTAAGCCCCTAGTTTCACAAATCCACTGGGCTACAGTAGGTGAGAAGACTGCATAATGTTCCTTCTGAACGATATAAGGATTATGTTAGCTTTGTTGGGCCTGAAGGCATCTGAACTGGAAAATTCACCCATGAGGCAATAAATGATACCTAGAATATTGAGAGAACAGAAGTAGGGGCAGATGACAGGATAAGACCTGTTTTTCATTCAACCTTAACTGTAGCATATTGTGCCATGGGTTTGAAGTTTTGTTTAGAGAGACATAGAGATCCTTAATGCTAAACACTTTCTTTCAGGAGATGGGACAAAGAAGCATAGTGAGCATAATTATAAAAATGATTCGATTTTTTCATATAGGCATTCCTATCAGGCTTCTGTTGTTTCTACTCACTTCAAATAACATGTTACTAATACACAATTTAAGGATACTGAGTCCAAACTTAAATGGGTGGAAGAGTGTGTTGGCCATTTGAATTCGGCACATGTTGTTAAAAATAAAACACAACAATTCGAGAAGCCTAAAGTTCAACTAGTGCATTATACAAAAAATAGCAGGCGGCACAGCAAAATATCAAAGATAATTGTCATTTCAACTGACCAGTTCTCTCACTGGAAATAATCAGTTGGAGCTAAGAGCCAACATTCATATAAAAAAGCCTAGTCTATATACATTTTCTCTAAATACAGGTCAAAGAATTTTGTTCACAGGGCAGAAACTTGTTGCTCTCATTTAAAACCGTTCTAACCTGCAGGTGTCCAATCTTCCACCTGAGGAAGCACGGAACATCCTTGAGGGAAAATATTTCTAATATCCACAATATTAACGCCATTAGTCTCACACAATCCTGATTCCACCTGCTAAGTTTGTAAGCTAGTTTAAACTATTAGGAAATGTGTTGGGTACAAGGCTGAGCCCTATGACTTCTGGGCCTACTGGAGCCAGGAAACTCAGCACGAATTTTCAGTGCCAAAGGAAATCTCAAATGAATATAAAACAGCATTCATATTTGATACATTCTGGGTCATGCATCCCAACACCATATTACACTGGAGTCTATGAACATGATAGAGGCAAGGTTTAAGTTTTTACAATGCAGGGACTTTCAGACGTCAGTGTCAAGAGTTTCACTTTCTGAGTTATCTAGCTAGTTAGAAATATTCTTTGAAAGATAATCTGTATTGACAGGTTAAAGTCGAAGTCACAAACCTTAAAGACAAAGGCTTAAGGTCTAATATAGAGGAAGGTGGTAATGGAATGCCCCACATGTCCTCCTCTCCCTCCTCCTAATTTCCTCATTTAAGGTGTAGGGAAATATGATATTTTAGATGGTAAACCTGCGACTGACTTTGCCATTAGAATATTCTTAGGTAAAAGCAGGCTTTAGGGGAAATAACATCAAAAGAAGCTGCCCGATTTACAGTGGCTCCTGTGGCACCTCTCCTCCTGCCCTTTCTCTTCCATATATATTTCTTTCTTTCTTTCTTTCTTTCTTTCTTTCTTTCTTTCTTTCTTTCTTTCTTTCTTTCTTTCTTTCTTTCTTTCTTTCTTCCTTTCTTTCCTTCCTTCCTTCCTTCTTTCTGTGACATTCATGTAAAACCAACTAAAAAGTCAGTGGCAGTAGTGACAAACGGAAATGGTGCGCCACTATATGAGCCGAATTTGACCCGAAGACTTTGCAGAGCTTAAGGTCTGCAATAGTTACATTACAAAATATTTAACTTACCTTAGCAGCACATCCCAGCACATCCTCCATGTTCTCCAGTCTATGGCTCTGACTGCAAGGTCCCACAGCCAAATCCCTTATCCAGTCCAGACACTGCTCGCATGCTATTAATATTATGAAGCAACATGAGTGAAGGGCCAGGATTGGCTGAAGGGGTCTGGCTCAGCACTCGTAAAGGCACTGGAAGCCTGTCCCTGCTCTCCAAGCTGAGTTGGAGAAGTTTGAATTGTACAGTTTCTGCTGTCCATCGCAAGATGGCTGTCAAACCGGTATGTGCACTTCGAACTTAAGTGGCCACTCCTCACTGCTGCCAAACAGCAGCAATGGCCCACTGGCCTCGCCCCACCCTCATACTCGTTTCAGAGGGCAGAGACAAAAATAAAAAGGTAATATAATGATTTTATATCCATTTTAAGTTTCATGCTTCCTGTGCAGGAGTAGGGGGAGGGAGGGAGATGCTCCTCCACCCTTGTGGAGAAATGGCTGCTAAAAAGATTCCCAGTGCTTGGGGGAAATTGAGAACTCCTTACATTATAGTTGTCTCACTAGCAGGGACCTATCAGGGTGCAGTACTGCCCCCATGATAGAGGGTAGCTATTGAATCAAAACCTCTACACGACAGACACACCTCAGCAAAAGCCCAAATGGAAAGGTTTGTGACCTTTGCAAAAAAAAAATATTGTTTTCCTAATATTCTGGAAAACAGACAGCAGTATGTTAGAGACACGACATACATGGAATTTTCACCCTTATATTAATAGAAAACCTATACCTGCCACTGAGGTGGACAGACGTTCTACCGCTAAGAATCAAAATCAGCCTCTAAGTGTGACCCACTCAATTCAAGCCTTAATCATGTAGGAGGGATTCAGACAATCTTTTTTATCTACATTCAAAAACCTTTCACTGCAAAACTGGAGCTTAGACTACCAAGCAAATGAAATCCTTTCCAAAGTAAAGAGAACATCTTAACTTCCTTGAACACCTTTACACCAGTGTCATCTCCATTGACTTCATACAGACACATAAAAAGCTAATAGGAACTATGGCAGAGCCAAGGCAAGAGAATTACATATTAGTTCAACTTTTTAAAAACACCAATGCATGCTTGGAAGCATTTCAGTGTTCTTGCATATAATGATAGGTAACACCAACTAAGCCAATTAAAGCACATTGAACCTTCCTTAGATTTGCTCAGCACCCTCATAGAACTCAGCTGCTCCTTAAATCAATGTTCAACTGTGTTCAGGGGCGTAGTTTGGTCAGTAAGATTGGGAGTGCACTCTTCAAATTTCCCAACAATCATGCTGGCATATCCTGGTAAAATACATTGCTTGAGAAACAGAGCATGAGAAGGCTTAAGGGGCATTGTGAAAGTATCACATTGCAGTAATTGTCATCCTGCCTGAAAACTATTTAAGATGGGGAAGAAAACTCAACTATGAATAATGCTCACACAGAGTCAAACATGAGCCAAGTGAAAAACAACACTTTTATAGACATGTAAATAGAGAAAGTTGACAATCAATGACATAGTATGCATTTGAAGATCACAATAATTCCACAGTAAGGATATACATTCTTATGTTTATTATAAATAGCCGTACAATCTAGTCTCAGTATTGTATAATCGCAACATAATAAATAATGCAATTAATGAAAAACACTGCCAAGACACAAAGCATCAATAACTATTTCTGATTCCACACTTTCATACATACCACATTCAAACACAGACAATCTACACATTATAAAAGCAGCAACACAAAATGAAAAGGGCTGGGAACCCATCTCTCAAAAAATATTTAATGTCCAGACTAGAATGTCTGTCTGTACACAGATCAATAGGTCACAGTATTTTTAGAAAGAGTTTATAATGCACAGTGGTAAATAGTCAAAATAAAGTTTTATACATGCCTAAGTGAGAAATCTTTAAAGTAGAGATAGATATAGCGCTATTGCAGACATTCTATAGATTGGTTCTGTTTCTTGGTGGTATCCACCGATGGTGCAGATGCGTGTTTTTTGGTAATGACCTATTAAAGAGGTTGCACCTGGGGATCAAGGGGTCCTGGAATCCAACAGAAACATTTCTGAAAGAATGGAAAAATATATTTTTGAGCAAAACGCTGGACTCATGAAATGATAAGACAAACTAAACACAACCACATAATCCCAAAAGGTGTAGAAGGTCACTCGTGTCTAGGTAACTTTTAAGTTGTGCGTGCCCATTTATGTGTCTCTCGAAACTGTCATGAGACACAGACATGGGCACGCACATTTTAACTCTTGCATTGGTGCTCGGGTCACTATATTTTTTATCACGGGGCTCGTTGGAGAGAAAGGGTTTTGCTTTCTCCTTTTTCACTTTGGGGACTTTTTTCCTACATTTTTCCAATGTCCTCATAAGTTACCTAGACACGAGTGACCTTCTACACCTTTTGGGAGATGTGTTGTGTTTTGTTTGTCTTATCATTTCATGAGCTCATACCCACCCAAAAAACATTAAATTACCCCATTACTGACCTCATAATGCAGTCATCAAATGCAATGTAAAGGCACCTGCGTTGTTGGAGTTGCGTTGTTAACGATGTACTGCCTGCATTGTGATGGTCATCTCCCATGCCAAAGACAACCCATAGGCTATGCAGTTTACGTCCGTCTTCCCTTGGACCATGCTCAGCACCAAGGAGCCTTCCTCTTGGACGCTCCACCACTACAATGCCAGCACCGTCCTAGCCATCAAACCTGGATGCCACCTCGCCTGCCAGGACTAACCTCTTCTCTGGACCGGACATTGCCATTGCCATTGCCATCACTGACGGCTGCAATATCACCCACAAGGAGCACCCCGACCATCAAGGAGGAGGCATTGCCATTACCTAATGAAGCACACTCCGACTGACCATGCACTCTAATAACCCATGGGTGACCATGGACCACCTTAACTCCCATATCAGGACCAAGCCCGAGTCCATCCTCTGCGACACCCTCATGTACAGGTCCCCCGGGCCATGGCCCCCCCATTCTCCAATACCATTGTAGACCTCATTGCACCCCAAGATCTCCAATCTACCAACGACATCCTACTCAGTGAACTCAAGTACCACCTGGACACCGCCAGTGACCAGGACACCACCCCCTCCTGAGGAAGGTCCCCTACATCAGACGCCAGCAGCATGTCACCTCAATGAGCCACATAGCAGGACACATGGTCGAGCATGTCACCTCCGGCAGCGGGAACTTCAACTACAGCTACAACACCGGACTCTCCTGGACCGACCATCATTGGTAACATCACGTCTTCGCCTTGCCCACCGGATGCCACTGCCAACATCGCACCCCCTCGCAGCTGGATCAAGGCCACTGAAGAATGTCTTGTCAACTCCCTCTGCACCAACACTCCACCAATGCTTCCAAACGATGACACCGCAGCACACAACCACCACCGATGATCTCCAACAGCACCAACATTCGGGCACCCCACATGACCAGTACTGCGTCAGTACTTGCCGCCAGCCTGATGGCAGGCGGAGAGGGATGCAGTGCCACAGGGATATACTGGCCCCATGCATTCCTGGAGTTGCGTCATGGTTGTGACACGACTGCGTGACTTTAGCGCAGACAAATAAGTCAGGATTCCTGACGTATCTGTCATTGCTTGCATCATGGAGCGCTGTCCAGTGAATACAGAGCAGCCATGCTGTCACAAGAAGGGCGTAGTGAGAAGTGTTGCAACGCTGTCTTGTCGCATCGCTGCAGCACTTTTCATTACCGGGGCCCAGGAATGCGCACTATCTCATTGATGGTGTGCATCCCTGCACTGTACTTTTGTCGCAGGGCAGCGGTGCAACATTGCTTGCACCGCTGTCCAGCACCAAAATCTGCTGAGATGTGGCCCCAAGTGTTATCCCCATTTTTAAGACCAGCTATTTTGTGGTCTTAAGTAACTGGCTCTAAGTGCTGTAAGAAACAGTTTTTGGTCTTCAGAAGTTCAAGTATCCCCTTGTGAATATGGAGTAGTGGTGTTTGCGGCCCTTTTTGCATGGGAACGCCTGTCCTGCATATTATTATCGCTAACAGTAAAGTGCAGCTAACGTGGTGATGACTCCTTGGGAATATGCCCCTCAGTTTGGTACCTTCAATAAAGACCTTATCACAAGCACAATATATTTTGCAAATTAGATATGCGCTCTTACATTTGGTCCATGGATTTAACTCCTTAAATAGGGAAATGTGTTTGTCTTAGCGATACCTATTTTACAGATTGAACCATTTCAGCAGGTTGAAGAATTTGATTTATGAAGCAAGCTGCGTTTTTTACTTTTCCATATGTCTCTGAAGTGTGAATCTCACAGCCATCATCTACAATGTTCTTGAAAGCTGATGGATGGATTAATGTTGAGACTTTGGGAACTTTGTGAGAATGTACAAATATTATGTAGGATTCTGTGAATGTCATTTGATATTTTCATGTATTACTCTATTGTATTTTCTTGGCACAAATGGTGAAGTGTCTGCCTGGGTTTTTTCTGTGTTGTGTGCATGTTTATATACATGCGTGCATCTGTGCATGTGTCTTTAAGGGGCCAGAGGTAATACTATATATGTGATACAAAGATAATGGTATGTTAAATAGATGGTAGAGAGGTGAGAGAACAAAAAATCTATGACTGGAGAGATGGGGCCACTTTTCACGCTGGTAAAGAGGGAATCCGAGGAGGGGGTCATGGGTTGTGGGGGCGCCAAAAATGATTATCGCACTCGGCACCACCAGCGCTAAAACCAGTTCTGGATGTACCCAACCAAGAAGGACCAACTTCGACGACGAGGAAAGGATATAAGGTGTAGGTTTTCAGACATTACAACACTTTCTCTACTTATACCCCCACTTCATGTAGAACAGTTCAACAAATCGGAATACTTACACATTTTGACAGCCTTGGCTAGACTAAAAATATTATAAATACATTAAATATTGAAAAATGAGTCACAGTTTTTGCTAGAGGGGATAGAAGGGCACACAATGCTAAGCCGGAGCTCTGCCCCACCCAGACAAGCAGGTCATGCCATTGAAAATGGCTGCCTAAAATATTACCTCAAGACACAATTTGCTGCTCCTTAGGCTGAGAATAGTTACACTGGCAGCCTCCCAGAAGAGGGAAAAGTAGCTAAACAAGAGGAGAAGCATTTAATGAGGTCAAGATAGTTCACAACATAAAAGAGTCAACCTTGTTTTAGTGTCAAGCAGAGCCCCCACCCCTTATCCCTTTAGTCGCAGAGGCAGTAAAACACCTCAACGCAGCTAGGCAAAAAGAAAAGGGAGGGGACCACCTTCCGCGTGCAGCTGGAAGGGAATCTGTCTGCCTGAGCCGCTAGAAATATGTGGTGAAATTACCTCTCGTTCCCCATAGAGGCATATAGCCGCCATCCCTGCCCAGCTTTTCACTTCGGTGATAATATGCTCCTATCAGTTTTAATAGCCCCATGCTGCATTCAGGAGGTATTATGGATTGTACAGCAAGCATATTGTCATTAAATTAAATTTTCAGAACATTCCCCAGCTCATCGCAAATACCACAGAGAGTAATCATAATCGGTTCTCAACACATGTGTAATTGCCTTCAGCTGGCGTTTTTTACAGTTGACATTGTTCAGCAGTGATAAGGTGATTGGTGATTTGAATACACAGCTTGTTTCATAGCTGCCGTAATTGAAATATGGTATGTGTGAATGGAAGATTGCATTAAGACCTGGGATAATCACCTGACATGAGAGTAATTGAGTCTACAATCTGCCACTGGGTCTCTGAGGGAGGGCTGAAATGAAAAGCAGCCATTAGGAGATTATCCCTCAGTTGGCTCCGCTGTGTGCCGGAGTGCCAGGCTGGCATTCCGGAACTGCGGGCGATGTACGGAGGCCGTCTAGGGCGCCGTAAAGGGAGAGCAAGGAGACGGGAGAAAAGGCTGTTGAAAAGAAAAGTTGAACTCAATTACGGAAAGAAGCATGACGAGGGTTCGATCCCCGCTAAGGGACGTTGCAAACACTTTTTTTACAGCAGGTTTGGCGTCATTATGTACAAAAAAGGTTGTGCTTTTTTAACGGCTACGTTTACGAAGGATGCTGTGTTGTTGAGGTGGGCGCTGCACAGGTAAGTAACTAACTGCAAAGGTTGTATGACGCAGTTTCACTTTATAGCAGACGCAATGTCACTACAAACACCGACAAAAGGATAAAGTACCTTACATTATGCAAATGTCGCTTTTAACAGAGGCAAATCTTTCAGCGGACTATGTAAACTTATTTATCGTAACATTGTGAAAATAGGTCGATCGCACTTAAAAGAGGCAAAGTGTAGACAAAAGAGGCATAGGAAGTTCTTTTAATGAGGGTTTGTTAAAGATTAAAATATGCTCTTTGATAAGTTGCTGCGAATGAACCAGCACAGCATAACATTTAAATTCTACCTTTTGAGGTTTATTGGTGCAACATCACCAATATGGTCATTTTGATAAAAATACTTAAATAATGGCCTTTTTAAAATGTGGCTATAAACTAGACTATGACCTAACCAACAAGCAACTATTTGTTAATGCCTGTGCCCACTCAATAGACCTAAAATTCGAGCTGCAATGTAAAGGCTGACTCCCGTGTGTGCCTTGCACCTAGACCACTGATGGACCAATTACTTGAGTTCATGCTGGTCCAATATATGTCCTGTGCCCATTGTCTCTAGGGTGCATGAAGAGGAAGACCTTGACACACAAAGAACATTTTTGAGTGAATGGCATGACAAGTAACTGAGGGCCCGATGTAGAGTTCTGCAGCTGGGTTACTCAGTCAAAGACATGACTGATTCCTGGTCATTCACATTACAAGTGTCATTGGATATAAGACATTTGTAATGCAGCGGATGGGATGTCCGTCACATTTGTGACAGAAGAACCCAATTCAATTCAATTCAAAGAAAACTTTATTCGGATTGCAAAAAATCCATAAAAGTCACATAGACATAAAACACGTTTTTTTTTAAAAATAATTTTACACAGTTACCATAAAAATAATTAAAAGAAAAGAGAGCAGCAATGATGATGTAAACAGTCTAGATCAGGTTATTAAAGTGCATTCCAATATACATTATAGGTAACCAAAGTGCTGTTGCATAGGAGACATTCTTCTTGGGTACATGGGCATTTCAGGGAGGTTCCATAGATTTCCGTGCATAAAAAATAACTTTCAGAAATGAGGTTGCACGAAAAATCAGATCTGCATTGTCTAAGTTTAAAAACATTACATAAGATTGATTTAGGGAAACTGGCCTTTGTTTTTTAAAATATGGAGCTAAGAACCACTTGATATATTTCATAAAAAATTTACAATGGAAAAAGAAATGCAGTTCGTTTTGTCTGCTGTGACCATCACAGGGGCAGGGGCTTAGCTCGTGCCCAGAGTTCAAAGTGCTGTGGCCCATGGGAAAGCAGAGTGAGTATTTTGTGGATCCAGCTCTTAGGCGGAATAACAGCGACCTCTCCCAGTTGGTCAGAGGGAGTCTGAGGTATAAAGGTATTCGTTGTGGGGATAGATCATTGTTTATATTGGTCACATAAGATTTAACAGTTTGTTTTTGTGACTCTATCTCCAACCTCTTTTCCCTAAAGAGGGCATAAAGTTCGGTTTGTATGACCTTCTTATCTGAGTTCTTAATCTGGGCAGGGTCGTTAAAAAGATTGATTTTCCCAATACTATCCAGGCTTTCCTTTGTTGCCCGGAGCCACGGGATGCTCATACCCTTATCACAGTTTAGACATTCAGATACAATGTCCTGTGTTAAGGTGGCACGTTCATTAGCCCAAATCGACAGCCAAAATGTTGCGGGTCGCGTGGCAATGAAGTCGGTTATGTAGGGCAGGTTGAGCTCGGCATGACAGATATACCCAGAAGAGGAGATCGGAGCTCCTAAAACTTTTCTGCACAACCGGTTTTCTTCTGTCTGCAGGCTAGATGGGCTCACTATCCCCCAAATTTCTGCTCCATAGGTTGCAACCGGAACACATTGCAATTTGTAGATTTTCATAATTGCCCCGGTTGTTTCTGACCTTTTTGGTCGTGGCAAGGCAAGGATGGAATTTATGGCCTTTGAGAACTTGCCTGTGGCGTGGGCGAGATGCCCACTCCACAGGCCGTTCGCAGCAAAGACCATGCCTAAATATGGAAATGATTTGGTGGAGTATAGCTTCTCTGATCCAATTGAGATGGAATTCAGTTGTTTGGCCCCTGGCCCGCATGTCATAACAAATGATTTTTTAAAGTTCACCTTCAGGTCCAGTTTCCCCATAAAAAGGGAGAAGCTCTTGACCAGGGCACGAAGAGCATTCGGTGTTAAGCCCATGATCACCGCATCATCTGCGTAGAGGAGTGCGGGTAGCGGGTTCCCTTGGATTTTCGGGACATCCGTTGTCGTCTCTTTCAGGGAGTCACTCAGACCGTTTATGTAGATGATGAATAACAGGGGTGCTAAAACGCACCCCTGACGGACGCCTCTTTCTACCTTAATTGCCCCCGAGGTTTCGCCATCCATTCCGATTCGTACCCGAGCTTTAGTGTCCGCATGTAGATAGGCTAGAAAGTGTACCAAGGGTTCATCAAGGCCATAGGAGAGAAGTGTCGCCCACAATTTCGACCTATTCACAAGGTCGAATGCGGACGACAAGTCCATGAAGGCCAAGTAAATAGGAGCAGCTTTGGCTATGGTGTATTTGCCTATTATAAGATTGAGATTCAGGCATTGTTCTATTGTCCCAACCCTACTTCTAAAGCCCATCTGACATCTGTCTAGCACCCCTGTTTCTTCGGCCCAATCATTCACTCTGTTGTACAACACCCGGCCTAAGATTTTCAGGGTATTGTCTAAGAGTGAGATGGGCCTATAATTTGCTGGGTCAGATCTTTCACCTTTTTTGTAAATGGGCACTATTGTGCTTGTGGACCAGGTAGCAGGAATGATACCCAGCGATACGCTGTTGAAAACATTAGCCAGAATGGGTCCCCAAAATTCTGGTCTGTGTTTGATTAAATCAATTGGGAAGCCGTCCGGCCCAGGTGCCTTGTTCCCCAGGCTTTGATTAATGGCCACGAGGACCTCCCCCAGGGTTATGTCAAGTGGGCTCAGCTTATCAAAATTTTGGTTTTCTACAGGAGCAGCGGGGTTAGCATATATATTGGAGAAATGTTGCTCCCAGTTCTGACTTGAAATGGTGCAGCTGATTGGTGATAGCTGTTTACCCAAGTCCCGCATCTTCCTTACAGCGGGCCAAAAAGTTGCACTATTTCCCATAGTAGCAGAAACTGATAGATCTTTCCACTGATCCTCTACCATGGCAGCCTTCCTTATCCCTATGGCTGTTTTGTAGGCATGCCTGGCAGTCCGTACATCAGCAAGGTCTCTCGGTTTAGAATTTAATGCCTTGCGGAGTGCCTTGTTTGCCGCTGAGCAACAACTGTCAAACCATCTGGGTTCGTCGTTGTTTTTCCTGTGGGGGACTATCAGAAGAGTTTTAATGACATGGCACAAGTTTTCAAAGTCTTCAATTATCCTGTGGTAATTCCCATCTGTAAGTAGGCAGGAAGCAACTGTTGGTTGATGATTATTTGTAATTATATCCATAATGGATTCACAGTTCACCCCTTTCCACTTTAGCCTAAGATTGTCTGTTGATGTCGTGATATCCCTTGCTCCCAAAGTGCGGGGAGGTATTTGGGTCGGGCCCATTCTTAGGCTAAGTTCAAGTGCGTTATGGTCGCCAAAGGCTGTTTCTACCACTCCAGCTTGGATGACTTTGTCTAATAGTTCCACAGAGGTGAAGATGTAGTCTACTGTGCTGGAAAAATCTCTCCCTCTGAACGTTGGAATGTAAGCAGTATCACTATGTGTAAATGTATCCATTATATTTGATAGGGTGTGGGTATTTATGAAATTTTTCAGTTCATTCCCGCGTTTGGTGGCCCTATCTAGTTGCTTTGTACTTGCTTTAGTTCTTGATAGTTTGGCATTGAAGTCTCCAGCTAGGATGATCCCATTGCTTGCACAGTTCTTGGTTGATTCAGATATCCTTGTTATGTTCTCGAATAACTCTATATAGTTTTTATTGGGGGTCGAGTGAAAGTCGTTGTTATAAAAGTTGATCAGATGTACTGATGATCTACAAGTAAACTTGATGATTTGAATATTTGGACTCTCAGTTGGTATTGGCCTGATAGCCCCCCCTAGAGTTATTCTGAACCCAATCAGCAAGCCTCCCATGGGGCGGCCAAAAGCTGGCTTTTGAGCACAGATGCTGTAGCATTCGAAACCCTCTATGGTTATTTCCGAAGTAGCCCATGTCTCTTGGAACATTATAATATCTTTGTTAGATATGAATTTTAACCATTCCTGGTCCAATACCCGTTGTTGGAGTCCGGCTACATTCCAACTAACAATCGTTAGTACACTATCAGGGTTTTTATAAATATATGGATCTGGAGAGATAATTGTTTTACATCCTACATTGTTATCCATTAGTTTGTCTTCCCTTACTAGTGACAATGTCGGGTGGTTTTGGACCAGTTGGGTACCTAATGTTTCCTTATCGACCAACTCTATGTTTTTAACCAACTCAGCGGGGCAGCCCTGTTTTGTTCCCTCCAGTTCAGTATTCAGTAGCCCCGGAGGAGATGGGGGAAGTCAATCAACCATGTCGAGACTGCTGAATCTGTTATAAACTGGTATACCCCAGTAAGCATCTCTGCTTGGTATATTCCTATAGGGATGTCTATAGTTATTATCTGACTCCCACTCACCCCAGTTTTTTCCCTCAACTTCTTGCCCCGTGTGACACCAGTTTCTCTCAAAGGCATTATGGTGCTGGTTAAATCTCCTAGATGGGTAAAAAAAGGAGAGATGTTTTGTTTCTATGCCTTCGCTATATCCCTCGCTTCTCCATGAGCAGATATGTTCTACAGTGCGCGGGTCATCGAAGTTAATAATCACACAGTCACCATGTGTTTTCTGTATTTCTTGACCCACCCATGGTACTCTTCTAACTGTTAGGATTTTACTCCTACAATATGAGGGTAGGGGTCTGTTGTTATTCAACCAGAAGCTGACTTTATTTAATAGAGACCAGGGTGACTCTTCGGTATTGTCCGGTATCTCAGGGACACCCGTCATTACCACTACATATGGGCTGGATCCGGGTGGCAAATTGGCATGGAATCTTCTCTGATTGCCTTTATTCCTGTCCTTAGAGTTACTAGTGGTATCCCCCTTTGATTGTGTTGGGTTAGGTTGTTTCCCCTGTGTGATTGTATTTGGGGTGGGTGTGGGTGTGTTTGGCTTATTCGTGACTCCCTTTGGGGGTAAGTTTTGCTTCTGTGTGATACTAGGGGCCGGGGCTGGGACTGGTTTTTTCACGGCTTGTCCTGAAGGAGGTTGAATGTGTGGTTTTGCTGCCACTAAGACTGGAGTATCTTTGGTTAATGGGCTTTTAACTAGGGCGCTTAGTTCATTCAGTTGTTTTTCCATGTTCCCTAGTCTCTTTTCGATGGTGGCAAGATGGGCAGATATAATTTCCCCAACCTTTGTTATAAGTTGATTTGTTGAGGAGCAGTCTTTATATGACCCCTCCTTAGGGGATGGATCTCCTTTATTACTTAATCCTGCGTTAGATTTTTTACAAGCCTTTTTTTGGTTATTAGGTGGGTTTTTCCCCTGCTTTCTTTGAGGGAGAGGGCTTCTATTGAGTGTGGATATGTTTGGGCCTTGGGGCGGTTTCTGCTTCTGCACCGCTCCTTCCCTTAACCCTCGCATTGCTCTTGAATTGGGGGTTGAATCCACGAGTATATGTGTTGTAGCTAAGGCTTGTGGAGGGGAAAAATTTGTAGCCATGGGGTTGAGATCTGTAAACAAAATTGGGTCAATAGCATGAACGCGTGTAGTCTCAGTTAGTGAGATAAGAAGTTCTTGAGACTCTACAATAGGTATAATATCTGAGTTCTCAGGAAGACTCGTAGCAGGAATAGAGTTTGTAACGCGGTCCAGTTCTGTGTTGAAATTATCAGTAACATCTAGGTTAGGTGATTTCTCCAGACTCCGAAGGGAGTCAGAGAGAAGCTGTGTTACTGATAGATCCACGGTATTAGGCATGGTGTGGATCTCTGCGTTAACATTAACGATGGCGGCGCCATCAGCAGAGTTGTGTCTGATTGGTGTTTTGGCTGTGGCAAGAAGACCCAAGGAGGAGCGTTTGGCTTGAGCCAGTTCCAGGGATACTCTTCGCTCCAATAATGAAATGCCATGATCAATTGCTTCATTGGCCTTAAAGATAAAGTTGTCAATTGGCCCGGTGACTTTCCCAGCTCCTGCAGCGGTCTTACTACGACTGCCCCTTGTGGACATTGCAATAGAGTAACGATACAATCTCCAATAGGGACAGCGTGCGTAGGAGACTTACTTGGGGAGTGTTCTGCGTTGATGGATGTCAGCGGGGTGGCCCGTCCCGTCCTCTATGGTCCTCAGAGGGCCTAAGAGGGCCCGCCCTTTGCCCGGGCTTAGCCCGGCGCTGCCCCGCGCGCTCCCGCGACGCGGGTGTTAAGGGTTGTTTTTAAGCGCCTCCTGGCGCGCTCCGCCTCGACGCGACTTCCGGTCGCGGAGGCTGCTGGAAAATGTAGTCTTTCCCTCACCCCCACTCGGCGGCAGCACTGTTGTTGCGAGGCTGCGGCGGGGGGGGAGGTACTCGACAATGGAGCTGCGGCAAGGTCGGCGACAGTGGTGGTGCTTCTGAGCTGCTCTGCTGGGAAGGATAGCGACTCTGCTCCTGGTAGGTTATCAGGCTGTTTGGTTGGTCCCCCAACAGAAGAAGAACCCATTCCCCAAACTCTAAATCAGGCATTAAGGGGCACATGCATCAACATAAGGAATCGCAATTCCTTAATATAGGAATCGCAATACCAGATGCATGTAGGAATCGCAAAAAGAATTGTGATTCCTACATATTCCTTAATTGCAAATTGCAAATTGCAATTCGCAATTAAGGAATAGTTTCCCATTCATTCATATGGGCCTATAGGCCTATAGGAATGAATGGCAATTTGCATGCGCAAGTTGCACATGCAATTTCAAGGGTGCAAGGGTGCCAAAAGGACACCCTGATGCACCCCTGAAATTGCCATGTGACCACATGTTGCGCACACACATGCCTCAAGGGCATGAGTGTGTGTAACATGGAGCATTGAAAAAAGCACATTAGTGCATTTTACACAGTTTTCGCAAATTACCATCAACTTTAAATTGATGATAATTTGCGATCCCTAATTGCGAAATCGTAATTTAAAATTGCATCATGCATTGCATTTAGGGAATCGCAATTTGCGATTTCCTAAATGCATTTGCAATTTAATTAATCACAAATTTGGTGATTACTTAAATTGCGAATATGCATTTGGGTTGATGCATCCCAAATGCAAATCTGCCCCTTTGTGACCGGTATTTAGAATGATGCATGTGTCCCTTAGTCTTTTTAATAAAACTGTGTAATTGCTAGAGAAAAAAAACATAGCTCACATTTTTCTTTTCACTACCCCTATTGCCTTAGAAATTGAAACATTCCTTAAAAGAATAAAACATTTTAGTTCCTCTGCACACACCCAGATATGAGCAAATCATTCCCCTCATTTTGGCCTAACAGCCCATGCTTCCAACTTTCTTCACAGTTACTACTAAACCACAATCCCTTTGGTTCCACAGAAATCTCAATCACCACTCAGGCTTTGTGGCACCCATCTTTCCTTATGACCCTTTGGTCATTCTTTTAATCCAAGTTGCTCTACAACCAACTTATCAGCCCCAATGCAAGACTGACTACCTTATTCTCATGAACTATCTCCCCTATATAATGGTTTACCAACATTCGTCTACAAGGGGTGACCCCATGCTCATTTATTAGATATTCATATGGGATACATTTACATAGATGGGAATTATTTACATAATGAGTGGGCATCCTGAACATCGGGTATGGATATGCCCCTTGTGAAAAGATCTGCAACAAACCTAGTAACCAGAAAATGCCCCAAGTATGTTTTTTCTGCCTCTCCCACCAATCATTTATTTTTAACCCCTTGCACGCTCATGACAAGCTCAGCTCGTCATGAAGTACACCTCTTGTACGCTGATGACGAGCTGAGCTCGTCATGAACCGCGGGGTTTTAAAATCTTTAGCGCACCGCGGGAAAATGAGCCGCACGGATGCGGTTAAGTACCCCTCCAACATGTTCTACAAATTCCCAGTGTACACTTCCATCAGCAGAAGTGATATGATGATTCCATTCTGTCTCAAAACTCCAATGCATCCAACAGAATTGCCTCCTCAGGATCTTCCTGCAAATTAACTTCACTTATTGGCTCATCTCAGTCCCTAATAATCTTCTTGCATACCAGCTTCCTTCTGAACACACCAGGGCAGTAATGCCGTCCAGCCCAGAAGTAAGCTCAGGCCCAAGTTTTGCATTTGCTGCAGGTAATTAATAGTCACATTAATAGCATCCTAGCAAGGATGCCATGGGCCCTGGTGTAAGTAAACCAAACTGCCACTATGACTGCTGTTGATGAAGTAAAATCTAGCAATTGTATGGGTTCAATGTACCTCCTACGGCTCTGGGCCCCAGTGCCACTTCATCTGCTGCACTAATGGTATCTACGTCCCTGCGCATTAAGCAAAATAAGACCAGTGTCTTGATGTAGACTGTTCATACCCTGACAAATAATAAATGTATCAAGGGACCTCTATTCTCTTTTAAGTTGATGATTACTGACACTAGTTGTCCTATTGCCTCACTGTTTACCTGATAAGGATTTATCAACATCTTCATCGTTGTACTTGAGCTGCCTCCCACTGTTTTTCTACTGGACAACAGACCATTTCACAATCCAGTGATCATATATCCAAACCTCACCCCCATCCATGCAATGGCAAAGAAAGCACAATTGTTGAATATATGCCTCACCCAGTTAGTCTTTGAGGCTGCACATGGCTTCAATATCTCCAGGTTCACAACCTCCCCAGATTTCTTCTGTCACTTTCACTCATTTCACACCAAGAAACTTCCAAAGCTGCTCCAATGCACTCTGTGACAGGTTGTCCCTGGATGTGTCACAGACTCTCCAGGACCTTATTTAGTACACCCAGAATTTCCACATCTTACCATGTAACTCAACAAGCATGATGGATTTGTACCAGGCCTGCATGCCAACTAGAAACTATGAACTGAAGCAGTACACTCACTTGGCGTTCACTGTTGTCATCCCCACCTCCTTCCCTTATGATCCGTAGTGCTCTTTCCCAACAGAAATGCCACTGCTTCCTAAATCAGCTGACCATTCAACAGGACCTTGTTTCATCCTGTCCTACCTACTATAAGGTTGGATGAGCTAAAGACTCCAAGACAATTAATGCCAAAAACGGCCTTAAAAACGTTAACTCCTGACTGTGGCCACCAAATCAAAACCAAATACAGTAAACAGCTATACCTTCTAATTTAGCTGTACCCGAAGATGGGTCTAACCTTGTATCAATCAACAGCAACAAATACATATGTACCAGTACCTTTTCTTTCTCAATCCCATCACTCAAAGTTATACTGCGCTATTGAGCCTTTCCCTGTAAAAATTCTCTACAGGCCTGAGAGTGCTTTCTTTGTATAGTTTCTACTAACAAACCCTCTTCAATAACTATTAAAGGATCTCAAATGGTACTTCTGCCTCCTGTGCCAAACCAAGGAGCTTCAAATTGCTTTTGTGTATTTAATACATTTTTATTGTTTAATTTAGAAAGTTTGTAGCATTATTAATTCTTTATTTTTGAAGGTTTCTTCAATTTATAAGGGAGTAGTGTTGAATGTGTTTTAATTTAAATGTGTTTTGCATTTCCTTATTTTTTTAATTAGTCAATTAATCATGTAATTTAGGTAAATTGTTATTTCATTATTAAGGTATTCATTTTTTTGATGTCTTCTGTTTCTGCTTACATTTTATATGAAGGAGTATTGCTTTCTCAAGAATGACTATCTCAAATTACCGGTACTATATCTCCTCCCCAAGATACACAAGAACAACACCAACCCACTGGGTGGACCCATCATTTCCTCCAGGGGCAGTCCCTTGGAAAACGTTTCCAGACATGTAGATCACTTCCTGGGGGAGTTTGTCATCAGTCTCCCCTCTCATGTATGGAAAACCAAGGAGTTTTCATGCAAACTAGAACACGCCCACTGGGGAAAAGATTATATTCTTTTGACACTGGATCTCAATTCCTTGTATGCCATCATAAAATATGAGAAAGTCATCCATGTGTGTTAACATTTTCTGCAGGCCAAACCCCTCAGATACCTTGCACACACTGACATAACCCTGAAGATGATTAGACACTGAGGGCCATACTATCAAGAAAGGGCGATACATTATTGCCGCTTTTATCTGCAGGAAACTGCAGATAAAGCAGCGATAATGGGCTTGATAATAGGCCCTTGTGAATTCCCATAGAAGCCCAAGTTCTGGTGTTAACCTGGGCTTCTATGCGAATTCACAAGGGCCTATTATCAAGCCCATTATGGCCGTTTTATCTGCAGTTTCCTGCCGATAAAAGCG
Organism: Lissotriton helveticus; assembly: GCF_964261635.1. NCBI lineage: Eukaryota > Metazoa > Chordata > Amphibia > Caudata > Salamandridae > Lissotriton > Lissotriton helveticus. The sequence goes on from NC_136063.1 coordinate 948,681,898, forward strand.
GCGATAATGTATCGCTCTTTCTTGATAATATGGCCCCCCATTTTCAATAACATCTTTCTCTGTGATGGTCCCCTGCATAAATACTCAGGACCCCAATAGGGACATGTTTTGCTCCTAGTTTGGTAACCTTTTCCTAGCTTGGGGGGAGGAGTATTTGTTTAACAACACAGAAGACTTTCCAGAGTTTGAACAGGTCATACTTTGACTGTGATATGTCAATGACTTATTTATCATCTGGAAAGGGACCTAAGAAGAAGCCTTCATTAGCAAACTCAGCAGTAACTCCCATAATCTCATCCTCTCCCACACTATGAGCAGGACCTCTGTGGATTACCTGGACATGAGAATTGAGATTATTGATGATACCATACAGACCAGGCTTTTCTGCAAAACCGCGTCTGGCAGGAGCCTCATCCATGCCCTCAGCAGCCACCCTGACATCCTCAAATGGAGTATCCCTTATGGGGAGTTGCTGAGGGCAAAATGCAAGTGCAGCACTGAGAAGTCCTTCCTGGCAGAAAAAACCATTATGATCATCAGATTTAGGGAAAGTGGCTAACACCAGTGGGTACTCAACAGAGCCATTGACAGGGTCAAGAATATGACTAGAGTACAAATTCTTTTTCACAACACCTCCAACATGGACACGGACACACAGAATGAGACCAGGGTTCTTCTTACATTTAATAAAAATTCCAAGGATATTCAGTAAACCTTGGCTAAGAATTGGAACATACTCGTCAGTGGCCCTGTTATTGCACATACCATCCATGAGAGACCCAGTATAACGTACAGGAAGGGCTGCAGTTTGTGAGACATACTGGTCTACAGCAACATCACTTTCAACATACAGGTCAGGGAGCAGAACCTGCAAGGTTTCTTCTAATGTGGCCACTGCAAAGCATGTAGGAAAGCAACATGCGCAGACTACTCCAACACCAGACAGGGCCAAGCCAGAAAGATTCTCAAGTTTTTTACGGGCAGCTCCCAATTTGTGATATACATTTTAGAGTGCCCATGCCATATCAGGTACACAGGCAGTCCCACCCAAATGATGTAGAAGAGGGTTCTAGAGCACATGAGGGGCAAATAACAACGATGACCCCCATTACCATGTGGTGAGACATTTCCAAGAGAAACACTATTTAGATAGCTCCCCCTTCTCTTATGTCACTATTGAACAAGTCCCACACAACTCCAGGGGTGGGGATAGAACCTTGAGGTTGAGAAGAAAAGAGTCCAAATCCATTCTTGACCTCGAAACAAAGAGTCCAGGTGGACTAAATATCAGTTAAGAGCATGGTGTCCTTCTTTATGAAGAATAGTCTGAAATGGGGGTCTCTCTTTGTTGATACCCCTCCATTGGATTAACTCATGGTCTCCTTTTTAGCCATGATCCCTGGCCTGCCTGCATGTTTTTGGATTTTGGAACAGATATCTTATGCTTTTATATTTCTAACAGTATGATTTTTCTTTGTTCCAGGAGGAAAGGGCGGGTTCCTCAATGTGATAAAGAAGGCAACTGTCCAGGGTTCCCTACCCTTTCTTCATCCTCATGGGCTGGGTGACCACCTTCACAGATAAGGATTTTGTGCACTTTGTTTTTACTTTTTTGTGGTTGTGTTTGATTTCATCACTCATTATGACAATGCTTCAACTTTATTTTTTGTGATGGATGAGCTTTCCCACTGGGGAGTGATTGATGAAGTGTTTAAGGACTTTACATGCAACATCACTTCTGAGATGGAAGATGTCTTTTGATTTGTTCTATACCTTGACCCGCTTAACTTTGGCACATGGGTTCTCCAGGGTGCATATATCGACACCATGTTCAAGGACTGCCCACTAGCACCCAGACTAGATCCCACACTGCCTTACATAGCACTTTACAAGCCAACTGAGGTTTCCCATTTGACCAGCGGCACTACACAGATATTCATTCTGACATCGGCCTACTAGTCCTGTGTTCTCTGTTGCATCTTTGGCAATTTTCTGTCTGTAATTTGATGAACTGATTTAGATGCTCAACAGGAACAACACTTATGCATTATACCAGGGACTGCCAGGTAGACAGTTAGATGGTGGATCTATATTTGCTCTCACACATGTACTCCTTTTTGTCCGTCCTGGTTACTTTCGCCATGCACACCTTTCAACTATTCAGATTCACGAGACATGTGAGCAACTGCCTTGTCTGCTGTATTACTCCTCCAGGGGATCAGGGGATGGACATTGAGGTTGGTTGTTGTTTTGCTTAATTTGTAGGTAGCATTTACTCTGTATCGTTTAACTATTGCCTGCTATTCACTATATATCTTGACCTTTCATCACGTCTGCCGCTACATTGTTCATTTGTCTTTCATTTATGTTTGATTACGATGTGGAACGTTGCACGAGGCAGTCTCAATTCAGACAGCTGCTACATCTGCCAGAGTGCACCATTGCATTTTCCTTTAGGATTTTCATGTTGTAGTTGTGGACAACAATCATGTATTAACATGTGTGGGCTTACCTTTTATGTATATTGACTCAACATCAGTTTTACATATAAAGAGTGTCCCTCCATCATAGCGACTACAGTGGGAGTGATGTGTCTTGCATTGTCCTTCATTTATGTTTTGATTGAATATATTAACTTGCACACACCTTGTAACATCTCATGTGATCAAGACTGCCTGTCAGTTGAAATACGTTATGAGATTCTGCACTAAAAGAACACACACTGCACTGATGATTGTTTCCTGAGTGTGCATGACTACCTTGTTACCTTGTTGGCTTTTTGTGAAATATATATATATATATATATATATATATATATATTTATTCACTGAAAAAACCATAGGTTTCACACCAGTTATAGTTATCTGAACATTTTACTCATACAAAACCTTTGAAATTCCCACGTTGTAGTTAGTTGGACTCACTATAACTCGCGCGCCTGCAATCCACTGCTGATGATGTCACATATTATATCATTCATGACATGGTCAGTGACATCACTGATGACATCACTGATGACATCTCAAATGACATCACTGATGATATCACTGATGACATCATCCATGTGATAATACGATGCACCTCTTCACACTCTAATCTAACCTTTGATACAACCAGTGTTAAATACAAAAATACAAACTACCATTTTTGAAATTATTGACACACCAATACCCGTAACTACAAACACACTCACTGATTCCTAGGTCTACACACACATCCACTCATTCACCCATACAATCACTCATACATACAGTCACTCATCAATAGAACACTATCATATCCACTCATACACCTATACAGACACTTACATGCTGACACTCATCCACAAAGTTACTCAAACACCTAGTCAGTTATGCAAAGAATCAATCACACTCCCATTTCCTCAACTACAAAGTTATACACACTAAACCTTACTTATTCAAACTTATACTAACACATACTTACTCTCTTTTACATTCACTGATACAAGTACACATTGATCCATACAGTCACTTACGCAAACACAGGCTCTGATGTTTAGTCATTTATATATGCCAACTCTCACATGCACTGTGTTTTACATATGTATTTACTTGGACATGGAGCACTGAGATAGCCATTCACTCACCAACACACCCATGCAGACAGTCAACCACCCATACAGCTCTTTGCACATGCACTCTTGAACCCATATACCAAGTGAATCAACTGCTCACACATATATGCACAGAGTCACACACCTCCCAGCCACCCACATACACACTCACCCTCACATACAAATACTTGGGCAACCAATCAATAACCCATGTAGCCACTTATATAGCTACTGATCAACACATGCAGCAGCTTACACAACAACAGACATACTGATGCACACATTCAGACAGTTTAGTAACTAACCAATGCATTCAGTAAGACACATTTAGTCACTCACTCATACAGTCAGTCATGCACCTACTAAATCCTTCATCCAGACACTCATACATACACTCATTATTCAATATGTTAAACACATTTTAACTTTACAGGAACACACATTCACTGGATGATGTCATCAGTGATGTCATCAGTGATGTCATTTGAGATGTCATCAGTGATGTCATCAGTGATGTCATTTGAGATGTCATCAGTGATGTCATCAGTGATGTCACTGACCATGTCATGAATGATGTAATATGTGACATCATCAGCAGTGGATTGCGGGCGCGCGAGTTATACTGAGTCCAACTAACTATAACGTGGGAATTTCAAAGGTTTTGTATGAGTAAAATGTTCAGCTAACTATAACTGGCGTGAAACCTAAGGTTTTTTCAGTGAATTTGAAAGGTTTTTTAAATGCTAATTCCTAACTATAACGAGTGTGAAACTTATAGTTTTTTCAGTGAATTTCAAAAGTTTTTTAAATGCTAATTCCTAACTATAACGATTGTGAAACCTATGGTTTTTAAAAAAATTTCAAAGGTTTTTTAAAAGCTAATTCCTAACTATAACGTTTGTGAAACCTATGTTTTTTTCAGTGAATTTCACAGTTTTTTTAAAAGCTAATTCATTTGTATATCGATTTTGTAACCTAGGATTCTTTTTTTTTGTTAGCTGATTTTTACAACAATTAATTATATTTTTTAATAAAAAAATCATTTGTTAAATGTATATATTTTTTTTAACATTTTTCCCTGGTGCGCTCAGGGTGCGCGCACCGGTAAGCTCTCCCGAGAGCGCACCGAGAACGCTATTTCTGCGTTCGTAAAAAAAAATAAGCATGAAAAGTAAATAATAATGGAAGACATTTAGTACCATACTTATAAAAGCAGTATTTTTGATTTACGAAATGAAAATGATTTTGCATTTCCGTAAAGCTATTATAACGTCACTCAGGCGCGCCGCGTAAGCGCCCCCGGAAGCGCCTACGTTCGCGCCGCGTAAGCGTCCCCAGAAGCGCTCCGGTGTGCGCAGCGTAAGCGCGTCAAGTCATGTGACCTTAAAATAACACTTTTCATTGGTTGCTAACAGTTTTTTTTTACAAAGAATGAAATCCCCACCCATTTCCTTCACTTCTTCTTTCACTTCTGTGACTGCAAGACCTCTCTTTTTGCTCTCGGATCTTTGTTGGATTATTTTCTTGGATTACCATGGCTGCCAGAGCATCCAGCAGTGAAGATGACACAGAGGGATTTATTGATGAAAAAGTTCCTCAGCCGAAGATAAAAGAACACTTCATATGGAAGTTTGTTTCCATTCCAAATGATCAGAAAAAAGTAAATGCTCCAAAGGTGGATTGCAGGATTTGTCACACTGTCCTGTCACGGGGTGAGCCCACAAAGAAATATTCATTTGGAAACTCCACAATGATTCGACATGTCGAGAGGAGGCACCCCCAGAACTTTGCCCGGGAGAGTGTCAGGGCTCTGGCATGAGAGGCTCCCAGTGATGGGGCCTCAACTTCAACCGGAGGAGAAACTACATCAGGGAGGAGGCGATCACAAGAGCTGATTTCTAACATTCATCCTGCTTTTAATAAAGGCGTTATTAAATGCAGATATTGCGATCAGCTACTTTGCTATGCGGAACAAAGTGTTCTGCTCATGGTTCGAGCATTGGAAAACCATCGCTGCCGTTCCCAGCCCTAATTTTGTTTTGTTTTTTTGCTCCTGTTGAGCAGTTTCCCATTCCCTGTTTTTGTTTTTGTTAAAAAAAAAAGAAAAAAAAGTTCTTTTCAGAACTACCTCCAATTCTCATCAAAGAGCTGTGTTCTTAAAAAATGAAAAAGAGTAAGTGAAGTGGCGTGCATTGAGAGAGGAGAGGAAAATGAGTGAGAAAGCAAAAAAAGGGACGAGAGGAGAAGGGAAATGAAGTAGGGGGACTGAAAGAAGGAGAGTGAGGAGAAGGAGAGTGAACATGGGGAATGTGGATACGCGAAAAAAATGTCGTAAAGGAACGGGGATGTGGAAGGGTAAGAAAAGAGCAGTGATGTTTTGGAAAGAGTGGAGATACAGCCTGGATAAAGACAAGTGAGTGTGAGAACAGGTAAGTAAGGCAGTGAAGAAACAGAGAAAGTGAAAGAAAAAACAAGAGTAGAAGACTGAAGGCCTCATTTTTGCACCTGCCTCACAGCAGGCGTAACACTGACGCAGGCCCTTTAACATGGGCCTGGCCCCATGTGAAAGGATGCATTGCTGGGGTTGCATCACTTTTGTAGCACACTCAAGCAATGCATCACTTTTGTGCTTACAGATACGTCAGAAATACTGACGTATCTGTAACTCCTTGCGACATAATGCGTCATACATTAAATATGACGCATGAGTAGAAGACTGAAGGCCTCATTTATGAGGCCATGCGTCACTTTTACGCCACCGGTGCGTCACTTTTTGTGACGCACCAGTGGTGTAAAAATTGCACCTTGTTGAGTCATATTTACAAAGTGATACATCTACGTAGATGCGTCACTTTGTAAACCTTTGCGCCACATTATACCTGCGTCAGCTGTAATATATGCAAAGGGGGCGTATTGACCCAAGAAAGGGTCGTAGAGGTGAAGCAGTGTATTCTATGAGATTTCACTGCGTCACTTTCAGGACGCAGTTGCGTCAAAATTTTGCACCTGCCTTACAGCAGGCGTAAGACTGACGCAGGCCCTTTCACATGGGGCTGGCCCCATGTGAAAAGATGCATTGCTGGAGTTGCGTTTCTTTTATAACACACTCCAGCAATGCATCACTTTTGCGCTTATAGATACGTCAGAAATACTGACGTATTTGTAACTCCTTGCGACATAATGCGTCATAAATTAAATATGACGCATGAGTACAAGACTAAAGGCCTCATTTATGAGGCCATGCGTCACTTTTACGCCACCGGTGCGTCACTTTTTGTGACGCACCAGTGCTGTAAAAAATGCACCTTATTGAGTCATATTTACAAAGTGACGCATCTAGGTAGATGCGTCACTTTGTAAACCCCTGTGCCACATTATACCTACGTCAGGTGTAATGTATGCAAAAGGGGAGTATTGACGCAAGAAAGGGTCGTAGAGGTGACGCAGTGAAATCTATGAGATTTCACTGCGTCACATTTAGGACACCATTGTGTCAAAATCTTGCGCCTGCCTCATAGCAGGCATAAGACTGATGCAGGCCCTTTCACATGGGGCTGGCCCCATGTGAAAGGATGCATTGCTGGAGTTGTGTCAGTTTTGTGACACACTCCAGCAATGCATCACTTTTGCGCTTACAGATACGTCAGAAATACTGACGTATCTGTAACTACTTGCGACATAATGCGTCATACATTAAATATGACGCATGAGTAGAAGACTGAAGGCCTCATTTATAAGGCCATGCGTCACTTTTACGCCACCAATGCGTCACTTTTTGTGACGCACCAGTGCTGTAAAAAATACACCTTGTTGATTCATATTTATAAAGTGACGCATCTAGGTAGATGCGTCACTTTGTAAACCCCTGCGCCACATTATACCTGCGCCAGCTGTAATGTATGCAAAGGAGGCGTATTGACATAAGGAAGGGTCGTAGAAGTGATGCAGTGACATCTAAGGGATATCACTGCGTCACTGCAGGCGTAACACTAACGCAGGCCCTTTCACATAGGACTGGCCCCATGTGAAAGGATGCATTGCTGGAGTTGCATCATTTTTGTGACACATTCCAGCAATGCATCACTTTCCTCTAAACACTCTACATTATTTTTTTTACTCTAAATTTTTACACTGTTTTTCCCCGTGGTGCACTCAGGGTGCGCGTACCGGAGAGCGCACCCGGGTGCGCACCCAGTGCTTACCCCGCAAAAATTTCAAAAAAAACAAAACGTTCTTTTGCCCTTCAGGGTCCTTCTAGGCCCCCCTCAGAAAACCTAGAGGGTCAGGGGGTGTCTATTCTGCCCCCTTTTAATTATTTCCCCCATTTCTTTTTCACCTCTTGTGTCTCGATTCTACCGAGACACAAGATGGCGGACTCTCCGGACTGTTTAGAATATTGACACACACCCGACAGCCAATCAGCTTTCCGCCCGCACTCCCGTAGCGCGCCGGGTGCGCTCCCCGGTACGCGCACCTGTGAGCGCTCGAAGCGCGCCTATAGATATATATGTGTTTTTGAAGTTAATTTTCAAAAAAAACACTGGAGCAATTTTCACCTAATATAGCAAAGGCACATCTGCGTACCAGTCCCTACAATTTTGCCAAGTTTGGGGTAATTCCGTTCAGCGGTTCGGGCTGTAGATGCATGCCCAGATGTGGGTCCCTTGCTCACTGTGCCACTGGATTCAAGCTTGCCTGGCTGATGAAGGGTAATACCTAGAAACCGGTCCCAGGATGCTTGTTTCTGGTCCAGGATGAGGACCTGGCTTGTCAGTTCAGTCTGGACTGTTCCCATGAGCCAAAGGGTCAAGACTAGTTTGCATATGGCTGTGTCTAAACTGGGGTGGCATTGTGTGCATAAGAACGATAGATTTAACCTAGATATGAGTGGTCCAACAGGACCAAGCCTGGGGTTAAAAGCATTTTTTTTTAATTTGCAGGAAAAAAAATAAAAAACACCGGGCTCCCACGTGTCTTTTAAAGGAAGACCCAGAATGCGACAAATCCCAGGGGCATGTTATAAAAAATATATGTGGGTGTCTATGTGGCACCCCTGAGCCCCAGGGACCACCACCTCCTCAGGGCAAGCACTAATAAACATGCAGGGAGCACACACAGTCCCCCTGCAGCCTCCCCCAGGCTAATGTAATGGGGCCTCGCAGACCTCCCCAGCCTCGGGGACCACCACCTCCCCAGGGCTTTTAATTGTTGATATTGGGGTTCTGACAGCCCCAAGGCCCCAGGGACCACCACCACTCAAGGACCAAAGTCTTTTTTAAGAAATGGGAGGGGGCCGCTTGGACGGGCCCCCCTCCCGGGTCGTTCTTGGGCCAGGGACTGCCACCTCCCCGGGGCAGGCCCTTAATGAAGGAGGCAGCACTCAGCGGCCCCCGTCCAGGAGCCATACATGGCCTGGAGACCCCCACCTCCACCGCCAGCTCCTGCAATGTCCCTGGCTGCCCACCCCAGGATATTGCAGTTTGCTATGGCTTGGAGGGGGCATTACCGAAATTGGCCAGGGGATGGCGGTCACGCAGCCTGTTCTGTTTATTTATAAATAAAAGTGTAATGTAGGCAGGGCACCGGAGGATGGGGTCCCTGGGACTTATATTGGCCTTGAGAGGCCACGCTGCCCCCTCCCCATTCCAAACATGCCTGGCCTGGGAAAGGAATCCCGGGGCCAAAATTGGCCCAGGCAAGAGGGGATACACGGCCCCCCTTCCTTAAGATAAGAAAATGTAAAAAAAAAACAGTAACTTACCAAAGGCCCAACTCCTTTCTCCAAAACTCAGCAAATGCACCTATTGGCTCGCTGCTGGTGGGGGTTGAAGTCCCTTTAAATTCAAACACTCCTTGGGGCCAACAGGCCCTCCTGTTTCCTCCAGTAAGTCCCACACAGCAGTATTGCTGAGAGGTCTTCAGAGGCCATGCCACCTTCTTCCAACCTTGTACAAACGTATCTCCTAGCATACTACTGGTTGAGGGATGAAGTCCCCTTGGCTTCTGAGGGTCTTTCGGGGCCAACAACCCCTCCTGTTAACTCTAGTAAGCCCCACACAGCATGAATGCTGAGAGGTCCTCAGAGGGTATTGCCCATTTCTCCACCACTCAGCAGACTCACCTGCTGGTACACTGCTGGTTGGGGGAAGAAGTCATTTGGCTCTATGGTGTCCTTGGGGGCCAATAAGCCCTCCCATAAGTAAGTCCCACACAGCCTGATTGATGAGAGGGCTTCGAAGGCCACACCCCCTCCCTCCACCACTCTGCAAATGCAAATCCTGGCACACTGCTGGTTGGGGATGAAGACCCCTTGGTTCCAGCGGTTCCTTGGGGGCCAAATAGCCCTCCTGTTACCTCTAGTAAGTCCCACACAGCGGGATTGCTAAGAGGTTATCCGAGGCCACTCCCCCTTTCTCCACCACTCTGCAAATGCACCTCCTGGTGCCCTGCTGATTGGGGGATGAAGTCCCCTGGTTCCAGTGGGTCCTTGGGGGCCAGTTACCCCTCCCATTACCTCCAGTAAGTCCCACACAACGGAATTGCTAAGAGGTTATTTGGGGCCACGCCCCCTTTCTCCACTGCTGAGTAAATGCGCCTCCTGGTGCACCGCTGGTTGGGGGGTGAAGTTCCCTTGGTTCCAGAGGGTCCTTGGGGCCAACGACTCCTCCTGTTACCTCCAGTAAGTCCCACAGAACACAATTGCTGTAAGGACTTACGAGGCTATGCCCCCTTTCTCCACCACTCTGCAAACATACCTCCTGGTGCACTGCTGCTTAGGGGACCAAGTTCCATTGGCTGCTGATGGACCTTGGAGCCCAAGAAGCCCTCCTGCTACCTTCAATAGGTCCTTTACGGTGGAATTCCTGTGAGCTGGACAGAGGAACGGAGACACCACCTCATTTCTCCACCACTCTGCAAATATGACTACTATTTAAAAAAAACATAGAAATACAGTTAAAAAAACAAAGTTCACTGAGACATTCAAGTTTGGAAATAGAATTTGAAAAACCTTAGAAATTCACTGAAAAAAGCAAACATTACAGGGACGTTATAGTTAGGAAATAGAATTACAATTTTTTTTACAGATTCACTGAAAAAAACAAAGGTTACAGGGACTTTATAATTAAGCTGAGATTTTACTCGTACATAATCAGTGAAATTCAGCAGTTATAGTTACCCGAGCTAAGTATAACTTACGCCCGGCAATGCACTTCTTGTGCAGGTGAATTACTTAATTTTATATTTCATCGATTGTTAGATTTTAGTACTTTAGGTTGTATTTTAGTATTATTAATTTTATTTAAATAAACTGTGAGTTTGTTTTATTCAATTTAATATTTGTATGGTGTGTGTATATTTACTTTTAATTCTTAATTATTATAATATATTCCTGATTTAATTCCATTATTCAAATGTTGTTTATTATAAAAAAATTGCATATATTCATATTTTAGTATGTTTTGCATTTTTGTTGATTTTCACAAAATGTTTTACAATAATTAGATTTGCTTTGTTTGTAGTTATCTAGTTATTTTATATTAAATCATTTTAGCAAGTAAAAAATATTTTTATTTTTATTACTAAATCTCACCATCCAGTTTATATTGTAATTGATTTTTTTAAATTTATTTAACGATATTTAGAAATATATGTAATGTTACCAGTTTATGTTTATGTTAGAGTGTGAGTGGTAAATCTGAACCTTACAGATTGCAACATTTTATGCATATTATTGCTTGGTTTGAGTAGGAATAATAGTATGCTACACATTAAAAATATAAATATTTGAATTAGGCTGGAATGTAAATTGTTTGAGCTCTTTCTAGGCCAACACTTTTCTCAATATTGCTTAAGTTAGGGTGAGAATAGTCAATCAGACCACTTCAAATCCATAACTTTCCGATTTTTGGTTAGGTTGTTTGAAGAGACTGAAGCATAGCTTTTGATGGAAGAATTAAATATATGTGATGGGCTGTATGATTCGAATTTTTCTTGCAAAATTCCACTTGTGAAGTTTATTTTGTTGTTAAATAAAATACAAAGACAATCTCATAGCCTACAAATTGAAGATCAGGGGGACTGTAGTTGTCACTTCATGAGAGTATTTTCATATTTAGCATAAACAGAGAAAAAGATTCCCAAGTTTCTATAGCTGTAGAGTGCCATTTGTAATCACTCACTAATTCCTGTTATCTGTTATCTATAAGTAAACCATAGTATGCTACACATTAAGCCTTATTAAGACAACGTGAAAGAGGTGTTTTTATATCATGTTTTTAGTTTACACATATTTTTTAAATTAGTGATAACTTATTAATTCAACGCTGAGGGTACCCTCTGTATTTTTGTTCCTGGGTTTCTTTTAGAACAACCCACAGGCCGTAATTCCTAATTACTGTTGTGTTTTCATGTGGTTTGGACTTAGCAGCACTTTATTTTCTAAACGTTCTAATTGTCTTATTAGTAGTTATACACTGGCGCTGCTGCCTCTTAGCATGACATACCCTGAATATATCATGATCCTATAAGGTAAATCAAATGAAAGGTAAACATATGCATAGAAACCAGTAGCAAAACTACTTATTTCATTTTAAATATGTTCCTTTCATCTCATTAAAAATCATAATATATACCTTTCACATGATTAAAAATCATCATACATGCTTCACTATCTGTCATTGAACAATGACATTCTTGTCACTACTATTACTGTTGTTTTACCAATTGTTGAAAATCCCTATCGTGAAAAAGTAGACAAGTATAACATGCAAATCGATATCATAAACACAATGTAACAGTAAGTGCTCCAGAAAATCAAACACCCTGCTACCAACAGGTGTGAATATAGCATCAATTCAAGGCTTCCACTGTTAAGTAGTCATACAATATGATATTAGAGCACACAAGAATGAGTTGTAAGCACTGATAAAAGTATGATGTGTGACTTCAGAATGGAACAAGCTGCCTGGCAGTTTATTTGATGCCAAGTGTCAATTGACAGCTTATTCATTTACAAGCATTGGATGGCAGCCTTTAGTATAGGATAACAGCCAACACATGTTTTGTCCTATGAACTTTGTCAAGGCTGTGAATACAATTCAAAAAGTGACATATCAGTAAGGTATACAATAATTTGAGCCTCTTTGTTGCAAGTATATCTATCCCCAAGAAATCAAGAGAAGGGAGGAAGAAGCAGTGATTCATTCTGCTTCCATGCTTAATAGTTTATAATCAAAAGAGAATGAACCATGTATTTTGAAAAAGTCAGGGTCTATAAGTGTTGTACAAAGGCCCTAATACACTCTAACCCATTGGCAGCGATATATCTGCTTGAGTAGGTTAGGTGATTGGTTTTATAATTGGGGCCTTTTCCACGTGAGTTTCCCCTTCTCCAGGCAGTCAACCTTCCTCCACCTGGAGGGAGACCATCTGGTTCTTTGATGTTCATGATTTCTATAGTGTTAGCAGTAAAAAGTGATAAATTAAAAATACCTCCAATTCTGTACTTTTGTTTTATTCGTCAGGGTGGGGTAAGATTAAAACAGTGTGTGGTACTCTGGTGGAAGTGTGAATGGTCCACCAACCCTATATAATGATGATTTCAGTGGGCGACTTGTCTCAGTCCATGGGTGTCTCTAAAGATCAGTGGACTTTCATCCGGACCTTAGTCATAGTGCGAAAGATCGCTTTGACACATTGGGTAAGTTAATGTCACTTACCCATCATCATCATTATTTCATGTAATCAACGAGTTTTTAGGTTATGGTTCAACCTATAACTTTTGAAAGAAAAAGGGGAGAAGGAACACAGACCAGGACCAAGCACAACCAAACACTAAGGGGCCCATTAGGATGTAGGGTGGATCACCACCACCCGCATGGCGGTGGCGATCCGCCCTACATCCCAGCACATCCGCCACCCATTTTCCCCGCCATATTAGTATGGCAGGGGACCACGGCGGACAGGAAGACCGTTCGCCGCTTTTCCTCCCGGTCAACGGAAAAGGGTTTAATATGATGGCGGTGTCTGTTAGACACCGCCATCCTATTATGGCGGGCGCATCCTAATTGCCCCCAGGAGACCCCCGCCCTTATGGCGGGCGGTCCCGTTTCCCGATCGGATGGCGGGCGGACAAAGTCCGCCCATCATCCTAATGACCCCCCAATTCTCAATTTAACCAAACATGTACTCACAGGGTACCAGCAAAAACCAGTGACCAAAGGATTAGGTTTATGCACACCCCAAGACTAGACCAATTCAAACTACACTGCGAGATCACTGGGTTTTGTTGAGAAATAGAATTGAAAGCTTTCTTTAAAGACAAACAAGAACCCCACAAAGAAGGAGATACCAACTTAAGAATTAAACCCACCTTTTGTCCACCAATGCATGCAATACAAGTATTGGCCTTTGAACAGGCGATGTTCAAAGAAGTGAAATCATTAAACACAAAGACGAAAAAAACATTCCTGAATATCACAAAGAAAGATTAACAGGCAATATAAGAATTACAACAAAAGAAATACCTAATTATCAAAGCAGCAGATAAAGGAGGAGGCATTGTACTCTTTTCAGTATCAGCTTACCATAAACAATGTACAGATCTTCTAGGAGAAGAAAGACACTACAGAACCATCTCTCAGGATATGACATAAAGAATAAAAAGAACTACTAATATCATGACAGATGAGGAGGAGACCAACATGTGGAGCACAAAAAATGAGGCAGATTTTCTAAGATCCACTGGGCCACGGATACCATATTTCTATTCTCTAACCGCAAGAAAAGGTACCCACCTCCTGTGTTAGAACCCCTGTCACAATTTCCAGACTACTACCTGAAACCTCTAGTACAACGACAACCAAGGTTACTTAAAGGACACACTGGATCTTCTGAATCTCTTGAAAGATGCATCATACCATGAAGGCAGTCCCTGTCTAGTTGGCCTAGACATAGAGAGCTTATGTATGAGCCTCCCCCAAGAAGCAACATTACAAAACAAGGCCTAAAGATGGTACCACACCCCAGTAGTCTATTTAGGAACTGTAAGATGGACTGGGGGATGTCCTTTGTGGTGGAACCCACCCAGACTCCACAATGTTGTTTTACAATAGTAGTTTTGTTCTAATTTTTGTTTTCATTGTTCGGGTGCAGAGACAGAATATCGAGTATAAAATATCGAATTGCACAAATATCGGGTCAAAAATATCGTGGGTCAGGAATATCGACAGATGAATTGTCGTGGTCAAGAATATTGATTTTAAGTAAGTAATATCGATTTTAAAAATATTGAAGTGTTTAATATCATTTGCAAAAATATAGTTGTTAAAAATATCGATTTTTTATGAATGTAATGTATTTTTGTATATATTTTATATGTGTGTGATGTATGTTTTCTTGTATAAGAATTGTTTATATGTTTATTATATGTGTAAAAATGTGAGTAGTTATGACTTTTTTCCTAGTTAAATTTTGCGTTTTTAGTTCTGTAGCGGGTTGTGGGTTTATAGGAGAATAGGGTGGGAAGTAATTTAGTTATATAAAGTGCATTGATTATTTTTAGTAGTTATAAAAAAAAAATGTATTTGAATTTTGCCTTTTTAGTTCCGTAGTGGGTTGTGGGTTTATAATAGAATAGGGTGGAAAGTAATTTAATTATATTACATTTATTGAATAATTATGATTTATTAATATTTGTTTAATTGAGATGTTATAGCGTTTAATGTGTAAGTTGATGTATTATTAATTATTTTATAATTAGTTGTTAATTATTTTTAAATATTTAATTGGCAATTAGTTATGCTAACTGTGTAATTCATTTTAGTGTGTGTTTTGTTGTTTGTGGGTGAAAATGGTGGGAAGACATTTATTTTTAATTGATGAATTAATAATTAGTTATAAATTAATTTTAATTATAAAATTAGTTATTAATTATGGTAACTGTGTAATTCATTTTAAGTGTGTGTTGTGGTGTTTATCGGTGTAAATGGTGGGAAGTAATTTATTTTTTATTGATGAATTATTAATTAGCTGTTAATTTAAATTAATCAATTAGTAATTTATTATGGTAATTGTGTAATTACTTTTAGGTGTATGTTGTGGATATTATATTGTTAAAGAATGTGTACTCAATGAATGTTTTTTAATTAATAATATTTTTTAATTCATTATTCAATATGTTAATTATGGAAATAAATCTAAATACAAATGTTGAAGTCTTTTTTTATTGGGGTGGTGTTATAGGGTAGAAAATAAAATAGATACATTTATGGTTTAAATAATTTTTTTTTGTTGGTTAATATTTGCTCCTTTTAAATTAATATTGTTTATACTGGTATTTCCTAATTTATTTTATATAATATTAGTACCTTTTTGTTATATGTAATTAATATTATGATATGTGTTCATTTTATATGTTTAATATATGTAATTGTATATTTTTTAAATCTTGTTTATTTATTTTTAGAATTATGTAATTGTTTCAATTGCTTAAATGTTATTTGTAATTTTTGTTTCTCTGCTATCTGACACTTTCCCTACTGTTGCACTCTTTGGAGTGGGAATAGTAATTTATACCCCACCGCTATCCAATATTTTCCCAACTGTTGCACTCACTGAAGTGGGAATAGTAACGTCTACCCCTCCGCTATCCAATACTTTCCCAGCTGTTGCACTCACTGGGGTTAGAATGGTAATTTTTACCCCTCCGCTATCCAGAAATTTCCCTACAGTTGCACTCACTGGAGTGGGAATAGTTATTTTTACCACTCTGCTATCCAGCACTTTCCCTACTGTTGAACTCCTAAGGAGTGTGAATAGTAATTGTTACCCTTTCGCTATCCAGCACTTTCCCTACTGAGGCAATCATTGGAGTGGGAATAGTAACTTTCACCCCTCCGCCATCCAACACTTTCCCTACTGTTGCACACTTTGTAGTGGGAATAGTAATTTTGACGCTTCCGCTATCTAGCACTCTCCCTACTGTTGCACTCTCTGGAGTCGGAATAGTAATTTTCACTCCTTCGCTATCCAGCACTTTCCCTACTGTTGCAATCACTGGAGTGGGAATATTAAATGTTACCCCTCCCCTATCCAACACTTTCCCTACTGTTGCCCTCACTGGAGTGGGAATAATAATTTTTACCCCTCAGCTATCCAACATTTTCCTTGCTGTTGCACTCTCTGGAGTTGGAATAGTCAATTTAATTCTTCCACTATCCAACATTTACCCTACTTTTGCACTCACTGGAATGGGAATAGTAAATGTTACCCCTCAGCTATCCAACACTTTCCCTACTGTTGCAGTCTTTGGAGTGGAAATAGTAATTTTTACCCGTCCGTATTCAACACTTTAACTACTGTTGTATTCACTTGAGTTGGAATAGTACATTTAATTATTCCGCTATCCCACATTTTCTCTACTGTTGTATTTATTGTATTGTGAAATGTATTTTTTTAATATTTTGTTTTAAATAATTATAGAATGTTTTTTATTTTAAATTATTGATATATGTATATATTTTATTTTTATGTAATTTAAAAGTTTAAAAATTAAATAAAGATAAAGCTAATACATTATTTTGCAGTAAATATATGTATACATATACATTATTATGTTTGTGTGTTTATGTTTTTTTTAATTAGGTTTATATTTTATATTTAATTAACATAAATATAAAATGTAATTTATTTTGTTAAAGATAATATTAATATTTTATAAATTTAATATATATTGTTTTATTTTATTTATATTTTGAAATCGATATTTTTTACATCTATATTTTTAATTTGGATTTTTTTTATTCAATATTTTTGTACGTACATGTTTAAGTATAGGGAGTTGATATTTTTGCATTCTATATTTTTGTTGTTGATATTTTTAACATCTATATTTTATACTTCGATACTTTGTCAGTGAACCTATTTGCTTATGTTAAGGAGTTACAGTCTGAGATACCCGAGGTCCAATCCCACCCAATATATAATCACTGGTCCAGTGCAGTTCCTATAATCAATAGGAGTAAAGGGGGAAAAAGGGTAAGGCCGCCCCCCCACTCAAACAACTGTAAACAAAATGCGCCTTACCTACTGAAACTACATCAAAAATTCATTGACCACGCGGGACAGTCTGAGGTATCGTCCAGATCCTCCAAGTGTGTTAACTAACACTAAACCTATGGGTCAAAGATGTAGATTTAAAGCAAAAACAAAGACAGGTCCCAGTGCTTCAAGAAAAAATGTGTGTGCACAGAGAGAGCGCCTCACGGATGTAACTCCAGAGGGGGTTCCTGGTTAGCAATATCCAGTATACCCACTTCTCATCATCGGTCACTCTCTCTGTGTAAAGTGAGAGAAGAAAACAAGAAAGCAAATAGTGGTACGTAAAGACAATAACCAATACCACAGTGCACTTTTACAAATGTGTCTGTGCACATATGACCCCAAAACCAAAAACTAATAAATAAAGTACTGTGTAAAGTGCAACCAAAATATTAAAAAGAATTAATGGTAAGGGTTGCTAGCTTTCTACCTTTATTCTGGTGCTGCAAGCCTTCCAGATTAAAAATGGATTACCATATACCATACAACTTCAAAGTGCCGACATGTTTCATTGCTATCCATTCAGCAAATTCATCAGGGCAGTCTGGGGTTCTTAGACATCACACTCATATGTAAATCTAGGACCTTATGGTTGCCACATCCGGACGTACCGGCAACCATACATAGGACCCCGTGTCAGCTGATCACGTTTCCTTCGGTGCTTTGGTAAAACTCAAGCCCGTAATGCCGCATCCCTCCGGCGCTTCCGACGGACCAGTGCAGTTCCTACCGCACTTTGCACTTCACAATAGACAACCATTGCCCAAAGTAATGGAGTAGCAATCTTCCTGTGCAATTCCCTCTGTTTCTCAGTAATACACATTTAGGCCCTGATTTTAATGCGTTTAGGAAAGCATTCCCACCTAGGACCTGATTCTGATGAGGTTAGGAAGGCCTCCTAATTGCATTTGCTCCTTCCAAATTGGATCGAGAACGTGTCTTCCGGATCCAAGGCCCAATTATGTTGCGGTTAGGAACATATGCTCCCATTGAAGTCAATGGGAGTCCAACCAAATCATATCTGGAAGCATCCGGATGCATTGTACTCCGTCAGTCGGACTTTCCCGATCCGAGTGGGTCGGAAACCATTTACAAACCGATTCGGTCGGGAAGCTTTCCAACCCGCATCAGATTCAGGCCTAAGTAGGATAAAGAGGGAAAAATGTCAATGATAACAAGTCTGTTAGAAGGGAAGAAACATATAATAGTAGTGACCTACACCACTAATACATTCAAATACGGGTTCCTATGCAGCCTCTTCTCTTCCATAGAGAACTTTCCAGAGGTAGATCTGATAGTCATTGTAGACTTTAATGCAGTTTGGGATGCAGGCCAACATCATTGACAACTGATACATGGACATTTTCTAGAAAACTTAAGCATCTAATTAAAGTTCTTGGCCTACAAGATATTTGGCAAGAGCAACACAGAGACTCACAGTACTTCACATACTTTTCACCTGTCTAAAGGACTCACTGCAGAATGGCTCATGTACTAGTGAACAACCCGCTAGTTCCAATCATGAAACACACTCCAATATCGGCCAAATGAATCTCTCCAATCATGCCCCGGTGTATCTTGACTTAGACGTAACCTGTAAATTTTGTGGTGGGGTGATGATCCCCTCCAAGCTCGAAGACACGTCCTGAGAGAGGAACTTTACATGTACATATAGTACTATTTCGAAGACACTGAAACTAGAATCGTATTCCTTTCCGTACTATGGGACACATTCAAAGCAGTCCCCCAAAGCAAGTGCATTGGTCTCATGGCCAATGGTAAGCAACTTTAATCCCCACAGAAGGTGAAACTAAAGTAAAGATTAGAGATAGCAAAAGCAACATATAGGAGATCTCCACCTGCTCACCTGCTTTTGGAGATAGCATCCCTTAAATACAAACTAAACACTCGGGGTATCAATAGGGCCGAATACACTCTCCTATATTTCAGAAATGCACACTACACCCAGGACAAAATGAGTGTCACGTATCTAGTGAGGCAGCTTTGCGAAAATTGGCCCAGTGTTCATCCTGGTGGTATACTACACACCACCAATGAACCACCAACCTCTTTTTCATTTCTTAGACAGCACAGACAGTAAGGGGCCGATTCCGATCTGGGTCGGAAAGCACTCCGACTGAGCCGGATTCAGGGTGTTTTCCGACCGAGCGAGTACGATGCGGCTGTATGCTGTCGGACTCGGTTCGGTCGGACTCCCATAGAAGTCAATGGGAGCCAGTCGTACAACGCGTACATGGGCTCCCACTGATTGAATTGGTATGTCGCGGACTAGTGTGGGCACGCGTCAGTGCCATCCGCACCGTACATGCCTGTGTTGGTGTCTGAGTCGTAAGGCTGCGGGTAACAGGGAGTCCGACGCGAACCCCCGAAGTCCAACTCCGAGAGCTATTGCGAGCCAGATGCTCCGACTCGATCCGAATCGAGCATCGTACTAGTTCGGTCGTGAAAATTGCACGCCACGGTTTGCTTGTGACCAAGTCGTACGGAGTGGTTCAGGCCCGGAAACGATTCGGAAGGAGATTTTGAGCTTGTTCGCATCGTACTTCGGCATCCGGACCCTTGTAGGACTCGGACGGAAATTCAGCCTCCGTATCGGATCTGCTAATGCCGAACCCAATTCGGTGCCCTTCCGAACGAGATCGGAATCGGCCCCTTCGGCCCTTTAGTGTGTTCTGGTGCTGGCAACTTACTTATGCAAATTGTATAGCTTCCTTTTGGTAGCACTAATGATGTTTTGTATCACCCCCTTTTTGTAAAACATTGATTGATCAGATATACTTATACCTGATGGTATTTTAAGATACTTCTCTCTGGTCATCACTCACACCCACAGACTGCATGGCTTACTATTCATGTCACAGCACTTAAACTTTTACGAAACAGTAATCACTGGGGTTCAAGGCAAGTGAGTCTTGTCTTACCTCATGGTCTGCAGACAGCAGAGCAGTCCTTCCAATTCTTCACGGGTCCAGGAGTGTTTGGAGGATAGGTCTGGATGATCCACTTTATACACAGTGCCAGCTGGTGGGTGGAGGGTAAGCCTTAGTCCACACCTAAACCAGTTCTGTTCAGTTCCTCTGTCCCCACTGGTTTTGGTGCTAGCCTGACTAGAGAGCTAAAGGGAAGTCAGACGTAGATGTGAGCTTCATCTGCTAGTGACAAGGTAGCCATCCTTTGAAGCCCAGTATGGGGCTGTGCACAGCCCCCCAGGCCATGCTGTCAAGGGAAGAGCCCTCCTCCCCACTCTTAGAGTTCATTGCCCACTCTCTAGGGACAATACACATATAACTCCAGGGGAGCCATCGAATTTGGAATTTGGAATTTGGAATTTGGAGGGGTATTTATAAAGCGCGGCGTTCGCTCCGGAAGGAGCATCATGGCGCTGTGAATCATAGAGCCCAAATCCCAGAGTAATAGGAGGGTGGGAGCTAGATGGCAGCTTTAGTCCAGTCGTCGGGAAGATTGAAAATCCAGGTTTTAAGGAGTTTCCTAAAGGGTTTCTCAAGGGTCTGAAGTCTGAGATGTCTTGGCATGCTGTTCCTGGCTTTGATAGCCAGGGTGCTAAGGGTTTTACCGCCTTTAGACTTCAGGTTGAACTTGGTGGAGGTCATAAAGTTTTCTTGTGAGGATCGAAGGGAACGACTTGGATTATAGTGGGGGAAACGCCTGATAAGATAAGCGGGACCTGTTTGGTTGAAGGCTCGAAAAGCAACAATGAGAATTTTAAAGAGTATTCTCTTGTGCAAGGGGAGCCAGTGCAAAGTCTTGAGGGCTGTGGATATTGATGATTTGCGTGGGAGTTTTAGAACAAGGCGGGCAGCGGTGTGTAAAACACTTTGAAGTTTCGAGAGAGTGGATTTTTTAATCCCTGCCAGAAGACCATTACAGTAGTCCACCCGTGAGAGTATGAGGGCCACTGTAACTGTCTTTCTAGAGTCAAGGGGGAGAAAATCAAAGAACTTCCTCAAAGATTTGATTATGCCGAAGCATTTTCCTGCAATGGACGTGACATGATGATCAAATGAGAGGTCAGAATCAAAAGTGACCCCGAGGTTTCTGGCAGAGGAGACCGTCTGAGGGGGGGCTACCGAGTTGTCAGGCCACCACAGGGCAGGGCAGAAGGAGGCATTCTTTCCAATGGGGAGGATCTCAGTTTTATTTGAGTTGCAACGAAGATGGTTGGCGTCCATCCATTGGAAAACTGCCGTTAGGCAGTGTTTGAGGTTAAGCTCTGCTTTGTTGGAGTTGTCGTCTAGGGGGATGATCAGCTGAGTATCATCGGCATAAGAAGTTACGGTTATGCCGAATGATTCTATCAGACTGAGAAGAGGGATGAGGTAAATGTTGAAGAGGAGGGGGCTTAGGATGGATCCTTGGGGGACTCCGGAGGAAACCTTTTTCTCATTAGATTTAAAAGAGCCAAGGGTGACAGTTTGGGACCTATTGCTGAGGAAGGATCTGATCCATGATAGGGCTGAGTTGGTGATGCCGATATCGATAAGTCTATTGATAAGGATGGAGTGAGATATGGTATCGAAAGCTGCCGTGAGGTCGAGAAGGATTAGAATAGCCTTCTTCCTTTGATCTTGTAGGGATTTAATGGTATCGGTCAGTTCGATTAAGGCGGTTTCAGTTGAATGATTGGACCGGAACCCGGATTGCTGGGGATGGAGTAAGTTGTGTGAGTCAAGAAAGGTCTTAAGCTCTTTGTGTACTAGCTGTTCCGTTATTTTACCCAGAGCGGGTAGCAGGGTGATGGGACGGAGGTTGGTCAAGTCCATTGGGGATTTGTTTGCCTTTTTCATGAGTGGCTTAACCATGCCTTTTTTCCATACAGAAGGAACAGAACCGGAGCTGAGGGACAGGTTGATTATTTCGTTGATGAAAGGATTGACCTCATTAATGATGAGGTGGAGAATCTTGGGGGGGCAGGGGTCAGAGGGGGAACCAGATTTGCACGCAAGAATGGCTTCTCTGGTCTGAGTCAAAGTCACAGGGGTGAAGTTTTTGAGACTATTCACAGTCAGGCACGGTTGGTCCGAGTCGGGGATTTTATGAGTTGGAGGGGGCGGAGGGAAGTCTTTTTGAATGGAGGTAATTTTATCATCAAAATAATCAGAGATCCTGTCACATAGCTCTTGGGATGGGGGGATTTCAGGCTGTAGAGCTTTGGGGTTGGTAAAAGTTTTTACTATAGTGAACAGAGTTTTTTGCTTTTGGCTGGCTTCGTTAATGGCGTTTACGTAGTACGTTTTTTTAGCCAATTTGATGGAGGAGAGATAGTTTTTTCTCTGCAGAATATAAGTGCTACGGTCGCCATTATCGTAGGTTCTGCGCCAAATGCGTTCTGCTTTCCTGCAGAGTAGATGTGCAGAGGCTAGATCAGGCGTGTACCAGGGAGCTTTGATTTTATTTTTCTTCAATGTGCTACCCTGTTGATTGAGTGGGCAACGTTTAGTGAGTTCTTGTGAGAGCCAGTTATGAAGGCGGACAGCATCTCTATCGATGTTACCGGATAGAGAGGGGGTGCTGGTTGGGGAAAAGGGATGGAGGATTAGATTATTCTGGACCGTTTTCCAGTTTATCGAGTGAGCTTTGTAGGAAGTGCGTTTAATGCTGGTGGGGGGGTGACAGGTAGAGATCTGAAAAGGGATCAGGCAATGATCTGTCCAAATCTGGGGTAGGGGGGACAGGGTGGTGATGGACGGGAAGTTAGAACAGACACCATCCAGGGTGTGGCCAAGAGAATGGGTAGGCAACTTGACGCTTTGTTGTAGCTTAAAGATTTCAAGTGTCCGCAGGAAGTTGCTGGTTTGGGCATCAGCAAAGGTCTCTAGGTGCAAGTTAAAATCTCCTAGGAGGGTGAAGTGTGGGTAGCGGAGTAGAAAGTGTCCCAGGGCATCGTTCAGGGAGTCAAGAAACTTAGTGGCATTTCCAGGTGGGCGGTAGATCAGGCCACCGGAGAGGGAGAGGGAATGGCTGAGTTTGATGGAAAAGCCAAGTCCCTCTACGTCGATGAGGGGGTCAAGGCAGAAGGTGTGGCAGTGAAAGGTGTTCCTCAGTATGATAGCAACACCTCCTCCTCTACCTTTCTGTCTGTCCTGCCTATGGAAGGAGTACCCCTGGGGGAGGGCTACGGCGATGTCAGGGTTACAGTCTTCAGTGAGCCATGTTTCGGTGATCATGAGACAGTCGAGGTCGTGGTCAGTAATGAGATCGTGAATGTCCTGACTATGTTTACGCATTGATCGGGCGTTTATCAGGCCACCTGTGAAGAAGGGACGCTGTTGTTTGGAGGGGGTTGGCAGCTCAGATTCAAGATTGAGCGACCAGCAGCATTTATTGCAGCTGAGGGAGCTGTCTACTTTTGATAGATCTAATTTACAGGAGCAGTCAGACCTACCTCGCAGTCGGCGAAGGTCATCGGGAGCGTACCTGATGGGGTGGGGAATTTGGGCAGGGATTCCTGCGCCTTGCGCGGTCTTGGCGCGGACGGGCGCAGACGGGCTTGCCTTAGGCGCGCCTTCAGCGCGCAAACGGCGCTCCCGCTGCGCTCGTCCGCTGCGCTTCCTGTGTATGCACATATTTATAGAGAGGGGGCGTATCCTAAAGGGGCGTGGCCAGCGCGCACGCCTGTGCTGATGGCGGCAGCTGGGAGAGGAAGGGCGCGATCAGAGTCCAAATCGTCTGAGCGCTGAGAGTTTTGTCAGAGCTGCGCGTGGAAACACAGGTACAGTGAAAGTAACACCACACAAATTAAAACAGTTAATTTAAAATTCGCGCACTTTTTGTGACATCAAAAATGCAGGAAATGCTAAAACAGTACCTCCAGCTCCCGGCTACTTTGCCTCAGGACTGGGAACAGATTCTAATGAGCGCTGAAAGTGCAGCGTTTTCTAGTGAAGGCAGGGGGCGTGGCCTAAAGGGGCGTGGCCAGCGCGCACGCCTGTGCTGATGGCGGCAGCTGGGAGAGGAAGGGCGCGATCAGAGTCCAAATCGTCTGAGCGCTGAGAGTTTTGTCAGAGCTGCGCGTGGAAACACAGGTACAGTGAAAGTAACACCACACAAATTAAAACAGTTAATTTAAAATTCGCGCACTTTTTGTGACATCAAAAATGCAGGAAATGCTAAAACAGTACCTCCAGCTCCCGGCTACTTTGCCTCAGGACTGGGAACAGATTCTAACGAGCGCTGAAAGTGCAGCGTTTTCTAGTGAAGGCAGGGGGCGTGGCCTAAAGGGGCGTGGCCAGCGCGCACGCCTGTGCTGATGGCGGCAGCTGGGAGAGGAAGGGCGCGATCAGAGTCCAAATCGTCTGAGCGCTGAGAGTTTTGTCAGAGCTGCGCGTGGAAACACAGGTACAGTGAAAGTAACACCACACAAATTAAAACAGTTAATTTAAAATTCGCGCACTTTTTGTGACATCAAAAATGCAGGAAATGCTAAAACAGTACCTCCAGCTCCCGGCTACTTTGCCTCAGGACTGGGAACAGATTCTAACGAGCGCTGAAAGTGCAGCGTTTTCTAGTGAAGGCAGGGGGCGTGGCCTAAAGGGGCGTGGCCAGCGCGCACGCCTGTGCTGATGGCGGCAGCTGGGAGAGGAAGGGCGCGATCAGAGTCCAAATCGTCTGAGCGCTGAGAGTTTTGTCAGAGCTGCGCGTGGAAACACAGGTACAGTGAAAGTAACACCACACAAATTAAAACAGTTAATTTAAAATTCGCGCACTTTTTGTGACATCAAAAATGCAGGAAATGCTAAAACAGTACCTCCAGCTCCCGGCTACTTTGCCTCAGGACTGGGAACAGATTCTAACAAGCGCTGAAAGTGCAGCGTTTTCTAGTGAAGGCAGGGGGCGTGGCCTAAAGGTCAGGTGACACTGGACTCTGTCAGTAAAGACTTTCAGAATAAGGTGGTAAAATGACACTTTTCTAAAAATGTAATTTCCAAAATTGTAATGTAAAATCCAACTTTATCATTAAGGGCCTAATTATGATGTTGGGCGCACTTAAGTCCACCCGACATCGTTTCAGTACCTGGACCGACCGACCTCATGTCAGTAGTCCCAACCATCCAATTTGGATGGGACCGAACACTGTTCAGTCACACTCCTATTCTTTACAATGGGAGCTTGTATTCCGACCAGAATGCATGCTCTCAATTTAAAGTGCAGAGGTGCAGTTAATCCCTGCACCCTGTGGCAGGCATCTCAAGTCGCCTGCCACAGGATGCAGGGATCAACAGGTTGACACCATAGGTGACCCCATGGTCTCCAATTGGAGGCCGTGCACCCTTGGGTGCCCTGCTGGGGGGCCCCAAAGTAGACTTCTGACAGCCTTTCTGTGTTAGAAAGGCCTCCACAGAAAGGCTGTTGGTATCCGACAATGTAATCCCTTGGGCGGAAAGAGCAGCCCTTGGGATTACTGAAATCATTCCTACTGGCGGACGGGCTCTTTGAACCCATCGGAAGTCCGTCAGAATGACAGGTCGGGTTCCTTTCTGACCGACACCATCATAACAGGTCGGTCGGAAAGGAATGCAGCAGTCTTGTTGCGATGCATTAGGAACGTCTCCGACCGACAGTCGTAACGCATCGTAATCAGCCCCTAAGTCGGATTTTAAATTTCTATTAAAATGAGTGAGTGCTTGAATCCTTTTTTTAGTCATTCCCAAGCTAAAATTAAGAATTATAAATTGTTATAATCTAACTAAGTGTATTCCTATAGGAACGCCAGCCTTGCTACAGAGTAAACCGACTTTGGGGTGATTTTCACTGCCAGGACATGCAAAACATTAAATATATACATGTCCAACTTTTTAATTATCATGCACCCTGCCCAAGAGCATTCAGGATCTACCTTAGTAATGCCTTAGATGTATTACAAAGGAAGGGTTAGGCTTAGAAAAAAAAGCTTATTTCGTCAGGTCGAAATGGCAGGTTAAAACTGCATACCCAGGAAGCAGGTAAAGGCCTGGAGACATGTTTTACAGCGTTACTTTAATGTGTAGCACAGCAAGTGCTGCAAACCACTAGTAGCATTTAATTTGCAGGCCATGGGTATATGTAGTACCATATACTAGTGCTGTATAAATAAATTAAATGTGGCAATTAAGAAAAAGCTACATTTATCATGTTTAAAGGGAGAGTACAAGCACTTTAGCACTGGTTAGCAGGAGCAGAGTGCACACAGCCCTATGAGCAACAAATATGGGCTCAGTAAAAGAAAGTACAAATCTGTGTTGAGACTGCAGAGAGGGCACATTTCCAACATGACCCCCCCCCCCAGCCAAAAGCTAGCGTAGATTAATCAATACCTTGATGGGAGTCCCAACTGGACAGTAGAATGTGGCCAACCTGCCTCCTCTACAAGACTTGTCTCTCCAATGCCCTTTTGAACATAACTGTACCCCTCTGTCACCAACCACTTGAGTCAATGCACTGGCCAATGGGCTACCCTTCTCCTCATCTGCAGGCCCCATCGGAGAGGTTCCTGGTCTTAGCTTACTCACAGATGCATCCCAGAAGGCAGACAGTACCACCATGGCCAGCAAGGTAATGTGGTCCATTTCAGCCCTTGGATTAGACTTCTATCCCCACCCCAAGGAAAACTCTGCCCATAGGGATAACAACCGGAAGAAGCAACTGTCATCTTTCAGTGTGAAGAGCCAGGCCCGTGCCATTCATTGCCAGTTGGACACTCTAAGCTGTGGCCTTTGTTAGGCCTCACTTTCCCTACTTGCTCCGTGCATCTCTCTGGTCTCCTGGCTTTTTCACAGTTTGAGGCTATACTCTCTAATCATAGACACCCTCATTCCACTCTCACTCCTGCCATTTCAGGAGTGGTATCCTGAGTTTGTGTTCTCAGACCAGGGTCTGCACCCTGAGATTGAACAGACTCCTGACAGTCCTGATCTTCCAGGAGGAACCACAGCCCCCCTCAAGGATGACAGACTCTGTATTGTGCAGGGGTCTGCCTGCTGCAGGTATCCTGTCTTCTGTCTCTGTGACAGCACAGGAACAACTGCCTGGTCAGAAATTGCCTTGTCATGGCCTGTCGTGGGGTTCTTTTCTCTCAGAGTGGGTAACCTGTGATGCGCTAGTCCTCCAACTGTAGATTTACTCCACCGCCTACCCCTTGCCCTCCATCTGGGCCTCTGTTCTCTGCATTTGGGAGCAGTACCCCCAGATACCTGTGCTTTTCGAGTGCCTTGGGTGGCCGCCCCACCCAGCTGTTCTATGATGGGAGTGGTTTATTTCCCAGGCTTCAGTCAATGGTCATCGGGGGCTGACAATTACCCTCCGGTGGACTACTCCGCTTCACCCACCTATTTCAGAGAGACCAGAGCCACAGGCTGGACAAAGTCCTGTCAATGTGCCTTGATTACTCTGCATACCTGTCCTGCCAGATACTATTCTGGGGAAAACAGTTTTTCCAACACCATGGTCTGACTGGCACAAGTATCCCGTAGAACAGTGACCCCATTCACTATAATCTAGAGGAAGTGAAGACTCCCACCCGCAGGGTTCCGGAGCTTACCCTCTGTGTCCACCGCCCAGCTATGGGATACTAGGGCATGCTCTACACTCTACTACTGAGAATTGCCTCCTCATAAGGCCACATTGGCAACTCCTGAGGAATTCCCCCAATGGATGGTTTCCATGCAGAGACAGCCCCCCTGCTTGTGCCCTAACAGTCAAAGCAGTTAGGATGGAAAATATGAAGTCCTGGGCCACAACCCATCAGAACCTTCCCACTAGTCTCAGATGGGGCCTGGAGACCCTTCTCCCTACATTACCTTGGACCTTTTTCAGCCTTGTCTATTTTACACTGGACCTCCCACTAACTGTGCAGGAGGGACATGACACACCCCTCTTGGTGTCACTCCCAGGCAATGTCTTTAACACTCTTCTCATTTGCTGTGTCCCTGTAGCTCAAACAGGAGACCAGCCAAATGATCATTAGAATTACTTTTTGGATCCTAGGTAAGCAGGTTAAATGTGCCTTGAGGTACTTCGGAGAGCAGAACAGTCCTTCTGAATCTCCACAGGTCCAGGAGAGGTCTGTGAGGGCCAATGTAATGCCCAGTGCCAGCCTGTGGTTGGAGGGTAAGTCTTTGTCCACCACCTCAACCAGTTCTGGTTAGTTCCTCCCCCACCGGGTTTGGTGTCAGCCTGACTAGAGAGAGGATGGAGAGTCACGCCTAGGTGTGTGCTTTATCTGCTAGAGACAATATAGGCATATTTTGAAACACATAATTGGGTGGGTGACAGCGCCTGATCAGCCCATCAAGGGAGTCGTTCCCCTCTCCATTCCCAAGCCCTTTGTCTACTATCTGAGAGGAAAACAGACATTAACCTCATCGACCCCACGGTGCTCGTGTGTTCATGACGAGCTGAGCTCGTCATGACCGTTGGAACGCTCGCACGCTGGGCTAATTCCCCTGCTGTGCGAGTGTTCTACAGGAACGGGTGTGGTCATGACGAGCTCAGCTCGTCTTGAGCACACGACCACCGTGGCTCATGACGAGCTGAGCTCGTCATGAGCACGGGGGCGCTGTACGTGTCCCCCCTCCCCCCAGCACAGCGGGGGAATCAGCCCCGCATGCAAGGGGTTAATCCAGGGGAGCCATCAGAAGTCAGGTGACAATGGATACTGGCACTAAAGCCTTCCAGGCTAAAGCAGGAAAATCGCAACTTTCTAAAGTATCATTTCCAAAAAAGTAATATAAAATTTTACTTTACCATTAAGTTGGATTTTTAAATTGCTGTTTAAATGAGACCTTGAATCATTTTTCTAGCTGCTCTCAAACTGAAATTAAGTATCATAAATTGTATTCCTACTGGAGAGCCAGCCTTGCTACGGTAAAATATGACTTTTGGGGTTTTCACTTCCCGAACACATTAAACATTACAATACATGCCCTTCTTTTTAAATACCATGCACCCAGTCCTGTGGGCATTTAAAGCCTAACTTAGGGGGTGGTTTACAAGTATTAAAAAGGAAAATTTAGACCTGGCAAAACGCTTATTTTGCCAGGTCGAAATGATAGTTGAAAGCCTCATGCCCAGGGGAATATATGATGAATTTCCGCATTTTTTTTCTCCGAGTGGAATCACAACGCGGTCGCTATCACGACCGCATTTTGATTCCGCATACCATTACTCCGCAAGTCGTAACAACGACTTGCGGAGGGGGGCACTGGAAGTTGGAATAGTATAATTTACTGTTCCAACTCCAGTCTGAGCGGACACTAGGGAAGGTGTTGGATTTTAAATCCAACACCTCCCCCCTCCTCCGCAAGTCGTTGTTTCGACTTGCGGAGTAATGGTATGCGGAATCACAACGCGGTCGTGATCACAACCACGTTGTGATTCCAAGCGGAGAAAAAGAATCGTTGTAAACGCTGTTTACCTGCCCAGGGTGGAGGGGCAGACCAGGAGGCATGCTTTATAGTGCTACTTTAGTGGGTGGCACAATGGGTGCTTCAGCCAACTAGAGGCATTTAATTTACAGGCCCTGGGTACATGTAGTTCCATATACTAGGAGCAACCAAGTACATTAATTTTACCAATGAAGATTAAGGCAATTTTACAATTTTTAATAGGAGAGCTCAAGCACTTTACCACTGGTTAGCAGGAGTAAAGTGTGCAAAGTCATATGGCCAACAAAAAAGGGTTCTGTAAAAGAGGACACAAATCAGGGATGACTCTGCAGCAAGAGTAAATTTCCAACAGTGCAGTTTTGTGTCCTTTGTATACTGTTTATACTTTTTGTTAATTGGAAAAGTGTTTCTATTCCTTAACTGTTTTTAAGCGTAATTTGGTAAGTTGAATGGAGACTAATTGTAAAAGTTTTTGTGCCCATTTATGGTATACATAAGGTAATATTTTGTTGTTTGTTTAATAGAGATGCATTTTATTTTGGCTTATTTTTATATGTGTGTATATATTTAATGTAATATTGTGTGTTTTGTTTAAAATGATGTTGATTACCCAGTACGCGATATTTTGATTTTGATCATAGATGTTATTTTTCTTAGTTGTAATGTGTAGGCAATATTTGTTAAGTCCTTATTTTTTTATGGTATAGTTGTAATTTACATATATTTATGTGATATGTTTGGCATCGATATTTATGTGTTTATTGTTCAAGTATAAATTTGTAATATTTTTGTTTCAATTTTTAGGGCCTATATTTGTGTATGTCGATATAGTTTTCGTCCATATATTATTGCTCCCATCTCTAGGACATTCTATCACAAGCTCATTGAGTTGCATATTCATACTGTAAGTTCACCCCTACCATGCAGTGACGGACAAGGAATTGTTAGCAATCAAGTGCTGTTTTGAAGAGAGAAGGGGCATCTTCCTGCACAAAAACAATCCTTAGAGGAATATTCCTCTATGTGTGCTGCAGAATATAGCACACATAGAAAAAGGAAATAACTAGGAGAAAACAAAATTTCTCCTTGTTACGCCTCTGCTGGAGAGGCTTCTGTTTTTTAGTGCATTACTAAATTTACCAGGTTTGGCAAATCTGGAAATGCGTCTAAAACTATGGATGTTGCATGGGTACAACCAGGCAACACCCATGGAATGCCTTTTTTGTGCAGAGTAATGCAATGCAGTGATTTGCACTGCGTTGCATTACTACAGATTTTTTAAGTCATTCAAAGCCACACAAAGTGGCTTTGCGTGGCTTAAAAAAATATGACTTAATGTTTGCGTCACTCTTGCACCACATTGCATGGTGCAAGAGCAATGGAAACTGGGCCATAAATATGGCCCACAGTTTCTAAAGTGTGCTCACATCTTTACATGACGCCAACTGTGAGTGATGGGCACAATTCTCTTTGATTTTGATTTTGTCATCACATATTGCGAAGGTCCTCAACATGGGAAAGCAAATGTACTACCTATTGTAAACATTTCGTCAACAGAAACTGAAGAGAAATGATCTGAAATACACTTGATCTTAAAAATCAGTGGCAGCACAACAGGCCATTGAGAGCAGGAGAGAGGAGGCTGGGGCATGCACACAGACAAGGGAGGGTGGCTGGAGGGAGGCAAGGACAGCAAGCTGACCACACAAAGGAGGTAGGCCGGACAATGGCAGCAGAGCAAAATATGGGGCCAGGACGGGGGGGGGGGCAAGGGCACGCCACTGTACTTGAATAGCAGGACAGAGAGAATAGGTGTACGGACTCAGATAATGGAGGGCAGAGGGGCGAGGGCAGTGGCAACAAGCTGGTCATGCAGAGGAGGTGGACGGACAGTGGCAACCCAACAGACTATACAGGGCAAGTGGGAGGGTGTGTGGCATAACAGCAGAACATAGAGGGCAGGAGGCAGAGGCCGTAGCAACACTATAGAGCTTGGAGGGCAGGAGAGAGAGGCTAGGTGCAAGGATTTGGCAACACAGGGCAGGGAAAGCAGACAAGGGCAGCAAGTTGACCACAGGGGCAGGTGGGAGGGGGCAGTGACAGCACAATGGACCATAGAGAGCAGGGGTGATGGAGCAGGGGCATGTACACAGACAGGGGAGGGCAGGTGGGAGGTAACAGGGGCCTGTACGTGGACAATGGTGGCAGAGGGTAGCAGGCAGGCACAGCATGCTGATCATGCAGGGCAGGTGGGAGGGAAGGTGGAAGCACAAAGCACCATGAGGGCAGGAAGACGGGATCAGAGCATGCGCAGGGGCACCAGAGGGAAGGTGGGAAGGGGTCAGGGGCAGCAAGCTGACCATGTATAGCAGGTGTGAGGGTTGGTGGCAGTATAACAAACCAAGGTGGGCAAGAGGGAAGTCTTAATGGCTCGAATCAGACAACAGAAGACAGGGGGTGTGGGCATGGGTAGGAAGCTGGCAACGCAGACATTTGCAGCTCAACAGATCACACAGGTCATGCAGGAAGGGCAGTGCCAACACAACAGACCACGGATTGCAGGAAGGACACACAATCGACCATTGAGGTCACGAGGAAGGCGATAGAAGCATGGACTCTGATGCTGGAAGGCAGGGTTGACCTGTTTGTCGGTAATTTACAGCCCAGTATTCACCAGGGGGATACTTATTACTCACCCACTATGTTTGATTTAAACCTTATAATCTTTTTATGATAATATTATTTTTTTAGATGTTTGCTTCAAACAGACCAGACTGTAGTTACATTCGGGCGGAATGACGCGTGTTTACAGATAGAGACCTACTTGGCTTATGATTCACAAAGGTGAAGAGGGGACAGTCGCGTGGGAAAGAAGGTCCCTAGCCATTCTTGCTTGCCACAAAGGACAGCAAGTTGTACGACACGTATTCCATCGCACTTTTTCTCACCAAGTCTTACCGGCTTAAACAAAAGTCTACACGCTTGAACCAGTAAATGGTATGATATTTTTTTTCATAAAGACGCCAGTTGATCATCACACAATGGAGTCTACACTTACAGTAAATTACGTCAGTGTTTAACAGAACGAGAGAATGAACAAGTGTTTATGGGCCGTTTGTACTGCGCATTCGTCTTACCAGGACTTGACAGGCAGGCTGCCCAGCATTGCAAACCTGTCCATGGGCAGTGAAATGTGTGAGAAACCAATAGTCGGAAAATTCTCATATGCATATGAAAAATCATGGTATTAAAGGAGCCAGGGGATTAGGACAAGATAAATTTATACTGGTCTTTAAACATTCCATTGACAAGTTTGCTGTTTTGCATTGTTGCCTCCGACCTCCCGGTTTCCCGGGGGATGACATTAAACTGAATGAAAATGGCTTATTATGTGTGATAAATTCAAACAAAGATGACGCACTGTACCCACTAAGTATATCTAAGAAAGTGTGAGGAAATGTCAACCATTTCAAAAGAACGGCTGTAAATTCTGAGGCGGGAGACTTTAACGAATTTCTGCCAGAGAAGAAAGGTCTCTTTGTTTGGGCTTAGCTGACAGCCTGCAGAATATTATGAGCCAGGGGGTTCGCAGAAAGTGGATGTGACCGAAAGCAGGGACTAGTGGCTTTGCGCATGCAAAGCTGTTGCATTATCATCGTTTTCACAGCTTTGGGAAAATAGACAATTCATTCCAGGACATTCACTCATACACTAGACCCCTTTCCTTTATTTCTAACCCTTTTAATGGTGTTTTCGTTATCACAGTCATACTTAGATCTTCTCCTATCATTTATATTGGGTTCTTCCCATGCTTTTCACTTTTGTAGTTTCTTTCTTTCTTTCTTTCTTCCTTTCTTCCTTTCTTTCTTTCTTTATTGTTTCTTTCTTTCTTCCTTTCTTTCTTTTTTTCTTTCTTTCCCGCCCTTCTTTCCTATATTTTATTACTCATCCTCCTTCCTTCCCTTTTTCTCTCCTTCGTTGTTTCCTTCCTTCCTTTATTCTCTCCTTAATTCTTGTTCTCTAATCCCTCCTTCTCTATAATTCCTCCCTCCCTTTATTCAACATTTCCTCTCTTCTTCCCCACTTTTTTCCATCCATTCTTCATTCCTCCCTACCCTTCCCTTTTCTCATTTTATTAATGCCATTACGTATTCATACTTTACTTCCTTCCTTCATTCTGTCTCTATTTCTTTTTCCCTTGCTTCTTTCTTTCCTTCCTCCACTTCCTCCTCCTTTTCTTTTATTTCTATTCCACGTCTTTCTATTTTTATAACTTTCAAACTACAACATGTTTTCCCTTCCTACTGTTTTCCTTTCTGCCTCCGCCTGTCAGTCAAACTCAGACGCAGGGGCTCTCTGCTGTCTTTTACACTGAACAGCACTATATCCTGGTGGTGGTACATAATTGATGAACAAATGACCTCACGACGTGACTCCGATTCAGGTTAAGAGGTGACTGGCAGAAGACTGTGTAAGTACATGGGGTGCAGGAGAAACATTTGAACCCCCTGCCACTGTTGCGAATGCCCTATTTCACACTGATGTTCACACTGTATAATCTCTTTTTAAGTGCTGACCTCCTCGAAACCAGAAACTATAAATGATAGTCTCCACCTTAAACAAGCAGCCTGGGATTTTTTAACCTATATTTCTGATAAACTAGAAACTATAGTCGTGCACTTGGGTGGGACCTCATGCGGTGTCGTGGCCATAAGCAGCACACTAAATTGTGTCTGGCAAACAATAGCGGCCGTGTTCGCACAGTCCCAGAGCTACGTTTTTGTTGAGGGTCACATTGTGGCAATGATACTGGAAGATGCACTTATCTGAAATGTTTGCAGAATGCGCCCTGCAGTAAATCAATAAGTATCTGACAATTCATTATTGTGAAAGGTTGGGCGAAATTTACAACTCCCCTTCAGATCTAAAGTATCTTCCTTTTTATTAATAAAATGGAAAAACACATCATTGTTGTGAACTGTTCTGCGTTCTACTGTGCCAGTACAAGAATGTTATGAGGTCAATGCATTTTTGTTTTTAAACAACAGAAATCAACCAGCCAGTAGTATCAAATACTAGAAAGTAGTAGAGTATAGTGTAGTATAGTACAGCACAGTAGAGTACAGTATACTATCACAGAGAACTGCATATACAAGTTTAATTCAGTGTGATGGGGTATATTTTAATATAGTGTAGTCTTCCATTGTATGCTCTAGAATATAGTATAGTACAGTACAATTGCACAACATCAGAATAACTCTCATCCTGGAACAATCCTAAAAAAAGTAAAAAAATAAGACATTTGTTAAAATACACAAATAAAAGGAATCTGATCACTAATGACATACCATGATAGCTCGGTAATCGCCAGAAAAGGGGTGCAAATGTTCACGTTTAAAGAGCCTAATTTATAGTGAACAGTTTTGTATGTATAGGCACATGTGCCCACGGATTTTACAATGCACCTTCTCCTGATGAATGTAAAATTTGAAATTATGGAAAGCAATTCAGTTCTTTCAGAGATCTTTGGCAGTCAAGTCTGGCTTCAGCCTGGTCCATTGCTTTCACAAGGCGGGCAGTAAGGCTACTAGTCCGCACCCAGGAAGCATTGGTTAATTGCCTCCAGACAGCTACTAACGTGCAGCTCTCTAAAAAAGGCTTTAGTCAAAGGCGTCTTTCCCAGTCAAAAGAAGGGCAAGTGCAAACTACATGGGCCAGCAATTCTTTCACAGAAGGAAAGAAATGGCTGGAGTTATTTTCACATACGTCTACATTTTTTAGGCACTTCTCTGACATCAAAGAGGCCCAGCCATAATTTCCAAAAACGTAAATTTAAAGTTTCTCACCAGAGGTAGAGACAAATAAGGTTGGGCGTTCATTTCGGTAAAGGTTGTTACTGCATATCGATTGTGGGGTTTTAATTGTAGGATTCGGAGATCTTCCTTTACTGACAATGTTTTTACCGCCTTTCTTAAAAGGGGTTAAAAAACTCCATATGATGTGATCTCATCCCATGATTGGCTAGTTTGCAGGTCTTCCAATAGCTTCCTCACTATCTTCCAATAGCTTCCTCAGCTATCCCGGCAGGGCGACGATGAAGAGTTGAACACTTCTTTGCCCAGATGGAATCTAAGGCTCCCCTTCAGCTTTCTTTAGTTTAAACCAAAACTTCAACAATGTGTTGAACGTTTGATCTGTAAGTCCAAATTCAAGCCTTATCCGGGGTTCTCTGGTGCAATTTGGCAGTCTGAATATTTGACTATAGAGAGCAATAGCGAGGGACCTGTGAAGTGATTTGCAATTTTGCAGAGGTCAGATGAGATCCCCGTGGCCCATTTTTTTGCAGAGCCTCCTGATGAGCAACCGATGTTCTGGAAGACTGAAAGTCAATGCCTAAATACTTATATGAATTGACCTTGTCAAGCGTATACTCCCATGGTTTCAAGGACCAGAGAAGCTGTTTGCAGAACCTTGTGAAGGTGAAGATTTTTTTTCTTTTCTGGATTGATTTCTAATTAATTTATCTTGGAGCAGAAAGACAGGTTGCTAGGAGAGTTTTGGAGCCCGCCCGCAGAGAAGTCCAGCAATACTGTTTCATCAGTGCATTTGCAAAATGTGCAGCGGTTTTTGGGTGCTTCAGAGCTGGTCCCATTTCTGCAATGAATATATTGAAAAGGATGGGGGCCAGAACGCAACCTTGTTTCAGTCCTTTAGCAAAGTACATTCAACAGGGTGTGTCTCATTAATTATAATTTGGATCGTGTTTTGGGAGAAGGTGGTGTGATTTCAAGGAGATTATAGGTACATTTTAGGGGAATGTCAGTATAAACATCTAAATCAAAATATCAATCAATCAATCAGCGGTTTATAAAGCGCTCTACTCACCCGTGAGGGTCTCAAGGCGCTAGGGGTGTGGGGCCTTCCTGAATGAGTGGAGGGTCGGGGAGCATCTGATGTTGACCGTGAGCAGGTTCCAGGTTTTGACCGCGATATGGGAGAAAGCTCTCCCGCCTGCTCTGCTTCTGCGGACGCGTGAGACCTCCTCCAGGGTAAGGTCAGGGGAGCGGAGGTTCCTCTTGGGTACTTGGAAACATACTCGGTCATTGAGGTATTTGGGTCCGATGTTGTTGAGGGATTTGTAGGCATGGGTGAGGAGTTTGTAGGTGATCCTCTTCTCGAAGGGGAGCCGGTTAAGGCTTTGGAGGTGTTGGGTCATATGTTCATGGCACGGTGTCCCTAGGACGAGTCTGGTGGCAGCGTTCTGGATAGTCTGGAGCTTGCTTAGAAGAGTTTTGTTGATTCTGGCGTAGAGGGCATTGCTGTAGTCAAGTCTGCTGGTGATGAGTGCGTGGGTGATGGTCTTTCTGCAGTCAGGGGGGATCCATTTGAAAGTCTTGCGGAGGATGCGAAGGCGGTTGAAACTGGTAGAGGAGACAGCGTTGATCTGGCGGATCATGGAAAGGGAGGAGTCGAGGATAATACAGAGGTTCCGAGCGTTGTCAGTCGGGGTGGGTGGACTCCTGAGGACAGAGGGCCACCAGGTGTTGTCCCATGCGGAGGTGCAGGGTCCGAGGATGAAAACCTTGGTCTTCTCGGACTTAAGCTTTAGGCAGCTGTCCTTCATCCAAGCTGCTACACTTCTCATTCCTTCCTGGAAGCTGAGTCTGGTGATTTCTGGGTTCTTGGTGAGGGAGAGGATGAGTTGGGTGTCGTCGGCATAGGAAACAATGCTAAGTCCGTGCTGTCTGACGATGGCTGCGATGGGGGCCATGTAGATGTTGAAAAGCATTGGGCTTAGTGAAGATCCCTGGGGTACTCTGCAGACAATGTCAGTGGGGGCGGAGAGGAAAGGGGGGAGTCTGATCCTCTGGGTTCTGCCAGAGAGGAAGGATTGGATCCATTCGAGGGTGGATCCTTGAATTCCTGCGTTGTGGAGTCGGGAGGCTAGTGTGTGATGCGAGACGGTGTTGAAGGCTGCGGAGAGGTCTAGGAGGATGAGGGCCGCGGTGTGCCCCTGGTCGAGCAGCATGCGGATGTCGTCGGTGGCAGCGAGCAGGGCGGTCTCGGTGCTGTGGTCGCTGCGGAAACCAGACTGGGAAGCGTCTACAATGCAGTTTTCTTCGATGAAGGTGGCCGTTCGGTGACTTTGGCAGAAAACGAGAGGAGAGATATAGGCCAGTAGTTCTTCAGGTCCATTGGGTCGGCCGTTGGTTTCTTGAGGAGGGGTTTCACCTCTGTGCGTTTCCAGTCTTCAGGGCAGGTGCCGGATGTGAGGGAGGAGTTGATAGAGCGATGACAGCGACGGCCCTGTGGAAGATGTGAAGGGGCAAGGGTCAGTTGGGGCTCCTGAGTGGGTCTTCTTTATGGTTGAGGAGATGAGCTCGGCAGATGCAGTGGCCCAGGAGGTGATGGTCGGCTTCTCTGTGGTGGTGGGTGGTGTGGTGCTGTCTACTGCAGACTCGCTGAAATTGTCGTATAGGGCCTGGA
This sequence comes from Lissotriton helveticus, assembly GCF_964261635.1. Lineage (NCBI taxonomy): Eukaryota > Metazoa > Chordata > Amphibia > Caudata > Salamandridae > Lissotriton > Lissotriton helveticus. Next base: position 948,720,460 of record NC_136063.1, read on the forward strand.
TCTTCAGGTGGAAGTAGGAGCTGAGTTTGTTGCATAGTTCCTGGAAGGATGCGATGTCAGTGACTTCCCAGGATGGATTTGCGAACTGCTGAATGACGCTGAACAGTTCTTTCGTGTTGCATGCATTGGTCTTGACTTTGTCTCTGATGAAGGTTCTATTGGTGTCCCTTATACGCTGGTGGTAGTCCTTCTAGGGGGATGAGGGCCGCGGTGTGCCCCTGGTGGAGCAGCATGCGGATGTCGTCGGTGGCAGCGAGGAGGGCGGTCTCGGTGCTGTGGTCGCTGCGGAAACCAGACTGGGAAGCGTCTACAATGCAGTTTTCTTCGATGAAGGTGGTCGTTCGGGGACTTTGGCAGAAAACGAGAGGAGAGATATAGGCCAGTAGTTCTTCAGGTCCATTGGGTCGGCCGTTGGGTTCTTGAGGAGGGGTTTCACCTCTGTGCGTTTCCAGTCTTCAGGGCAGGTGCCGGATGTGAGGGAGGAGTTGATAGAGCGATGACAGCGGCGGCCCTGTGGAAGATGTGAGGGGGCAAGGGTCAGTTGGGGCTCCTGAGTGGGTCTTCTTCATGGTTGAGGAGATGAGCTCGGCAGATGCAGTGGCCCAGGAGGTGATGGTCGGCTTCTCTGTGGTGGTGGGTGGTGTGGTGCTGTCTACTGCAGACTCGCTGAAATTGTCGTATAGGGCCTGGATCTTCAGGTGGAAGTAGGAGCTGAGTTTGTTGCATAGTTCCTGGAAGGATGCGATGTCAGTGACTTCCCAGGATGGATTTGAGAACTGCTGAATGATGTTGAACAGTTCTTTCCTGTTGCATGCATTGGTCTTGACTTTGTCTCTGATGAAGGTTCTATTGGTGTCCCTTATACGCTGGTGGTAGTCCTTCATGGCGATCTTGTGGAGGTTTCGTGCTTCTGTGGTCTTCAGGTTCCGCCAGGTTTTCTCCAAACGACTGCAGGTGCGCCTGGCTTCTTGGAGTTCAGTGGTGAACCAGTCGGCCTTTAGCGGGCGTTGTTTGGCGGTGTGCCGGAGAGGTGCCAGCTTGTCAGCACAGCAGGAGACCCGGCGGTGCAATTCCCTGGCTGCGGAGTTGGTGTCGGTTCTAGCCATGGGGGGGTCTTGGAGGAGGGTGGATTTCAGGTGTTCCTCAGTGACCTTGCTCCAGTACCGTCGAGGCAGGCGCAGATCAGGCTTGGGTGCGGTGGGGTTGTTGAAAGTCAAATGGATGCAGTGTGGTCTGTCCAGAGGGGCTGGGTTGTGTGGTTGAAGCGAATGTTAGATCCTCCCGAGAAGATGGGTTCGAGGGTGTGTCCAGCTCTGTGGGTGGGCATGTTGACAATCTGTTTCAGTCCTAGGTTGGCGAGGTTCTCGAGGAGAGTGTTGAAATTGGGGTCTTGGCTGTTCTCGAGGTGGAAGTTCAGGTCCCCAAGCAGGATGTAGTCTGTGTAGGTGATGGTGTGGAGTGCGGCGAGAGCTCGGTGATTGTGGCTACCGGCTGGGCATGGGGTCCCGTGGGTCTGTAGATGAGGGTGCGGCATAGCGTGGTCCTGGGATTGGTTTGGATCTGGAAGTGGAGGTTTTCCGTGTTGGAGTGTGGGTCGCTGGTGCTGGATGTGGAGAGCTGGAGGGGGGTCTTCTGTGCGATGGCAAGTCCTCCTCCTGGGCGGTGTGGGCGGTCCTTTCTCTGGATCTTGTAGCCGTCAGGGATAGCTGTGGCGATGTCGGGGCCGGAGGTGACGTTGGTCCAGGTTTCCGTGAAGAATGCGACGTCCGGCGAGATGGTGTCGATCAGATCCCAGATCTCTACGGCGTGACGGTGTAGGGAGCGCACGTTGAGAAGGATGCAGTTAAGGGTTTCAGTGGGACCCTCAGTGGGAGGTCCTTTGGTGGCTGTGGGCGTCATGTCGATGGCAAAGGACCTACGGCAGTGTCCGCACGAGAACTGCCCATGCATCTTGTTGGGCGAGGATCTTACGCAGTCGGCGTGGCCTCCGGGGTTGAGGGCGTGTAGGCAGGCTGAGCCGTAGCGGTGGGAGTCGGGAGACCTAGGGTTCCTGGCACTGGTCGGGTCGTGGACAGGCGCAGACGGACTTGTCTTTGGAACACCTTCGGCACGCCTGTGGTGTTACCGCGCGGTGGTCACCATTTAGTAGGGGGGGGCGGGAGCATGGGAGTGGGAGACAGGAGCGGGACTGACTGGGGAGTGGGGCCGCAGGAGTGGCGGGAAAGAGGCAACAATCGGGCACAAATACAAAATATAACTAGCGGGTGAAAAATCTAGAGAATACAGTCGAAATACGCATGCAGCAATCAGGCACAAAAATACAATGAGATCACAGGTACCGCAGCAGCCTCGAACCCTGGTTTGAGGCTGCTGCAGTACCTGGTTCATTTAATTTCCATGAAAATATTTAATGGTAAAAAATCTACAGGACTTTAATCACAGAAGATAGTTATTAAATGAAACTAGAGAAAAAAAAACATATAACAAGTAAAAGGGGTGGGTACTGCAGAAATGCGCAGCGCAGGGCTCTAGCCAAATGCCAAGAAATACCTTCAGAAACAATGTTGTGTATGGATTTCGAAGAAAGGGGTTGATGTGAACACTGGAACCCTGTTTTTCATTGCTTTGATATCAGAGGGATGACAAAATGAGCTCCAAAGTCAGTGCTTGGGCCATCTCATGCATGTCTTGAGTGATCAGACGAAGGTGATGGAATGGCAGAATACAGGTCATCCTCTCCACTTCCTTCTCCAGCTCTCTCACAGTCTCTGCACTGCAAAAGGAGGTGGCAAACAGTGAGTAATCCTTTAGCCTGACATTCTCCATCCCCCTTTCAGCCATGGGTCTGTGTTTAATATGAGCAGGTGCTTGCTATTGAAGGCTTTTCGTCACTCATTTTTGGGGACTGGCACTTATTTTTCCTCTCGAAACATTTACCAAGAGCAAGATAAAGAGAAACACACAAAGGGGAAAGAAGGAGGATGAGAAAGACAATAAAGCAGGAATGTGCAAGAGTGAGATAAAAGGACCGGGAGATTCTGATAGTGGATTAAGGCGGCATGAGGTGGGTTCAAGACTACCCATTTATGACGCCAGTGGTGGGCTCCCAAGCAGAACTTTGGGCACCAGCACTCATTATTTTACAAATGAAAAGCTGCCCATAACTTAGGAGAATTCAAGCCACAGTGGCAGCAGCTAGGTCAGAGGTGGTGTTCAAATGGTGCCAGCTCTCAGCTCGCTCACTGAGGCAGTGAGCATGCCTCTGCATGGGAAGGGATAGGGAAGAACCAGCGGATGGTAGGGAGCGAGACAGGATGACAGATGTTTTCTTTTCTTCGTTTTTCAAGAATCGAAAGCATCCTCATCCTGCATATAGCAAATGGAACATGTCACAAAATGCAGGACAAGCATAATACAAAAGAGAGTACTCCAAACAAGTTCAGATGCAGTATATCAAGACTTTAAGTCAACAACACCACCCTGTCCAGAGAAACTTCAAAGTTAAAAGGCTTATGTTTCAGCTCCTCCAAAAGAAGAGAGTTTCCCAGGTGATCCAGAAAGGACTGGGTAATACAAAGTAAACACATAAGTTCTCCTTTCTGTGTTTATTCAATTGTGGTGTGATTCCTCACAACATAGCAAAATTAACCATTAGAAATCTAGTTACCAAAATACATATGTCACAACACGTAAATCCTTATCATTCCATTATTTTATTATTAAAAACATGATTGGGTTTGGGAATGATCATAACCATCTTATTTGTTACAATAAAAACATAAACATGTGTATATTATTCAACAGATGAATAAAAAAAGTTTTTTACATAAAAGTGATTTCATATATATGAACCACAGCTAGTATCTTCTTTTTCAAAAGTGCATCAAGAAATGTTCGTTTCACAAACTCTTACGGAACAAAATTATAGAATTCAAATAGATCAAGTATAATCACAACAATATAAATACTTGGTCCTTATGTCGACGCGTTGCAGTGTCTTTTTCTTATGTAGAAACACCTTCCTCAGGAAAGCACAATAAAAACATCGGATCTTGATACAATAAATCTAAAAATAAATAGATACAGTTAATCTCTTATCTCTTACGTGTGTTCATATTATGGCATATGTAGTCAATATCCTCCTAGATACTCTCTATTTACTCCAATGGTTATGTTTGGACTTGTATGTAATAATTACAAGACCAATGTTGGATGGAAATACCTCTAATCCAACAATCATATCTCGAACCAAACACCCACTATCACATATGGTGTTGTACTGCCTTAATTAAAAACTCCATATATTCAGGATCTACACAATTCCACATTCTTATTCAGTTACTCCTATGTTACTAAAGATCGTAGGTACAACTGGATAGAGATATCAATTGCTTACCCTCTATCTGTAATTTTAATAGAGGGTCAGATTATCCACAGGTAGGCTGGTCCTTCAACTTCCCATCAATATATGGATATATAGATCCTGTTGAGGGATATTAGTGTTAATATTCCAAAAAAGTCCTTCACATATATAGTCTCGTATTCTAGTGCTGCATACTTACATTGAGGGCCTTTATATAGCTGCCCTCATATAAATCGATATTTTCTTCAGAATCAGTTAATTAAATCTTCAAAACAGCCACTTGAATAATCCCTGTAACAAAGGTTTAAACAATTCACATGTGGCTCCATTAAGGGTAGTCTGTCACCTACTTATTTTTCATACTACACTTACCCTTAAATGAGGGTACAGTTCCAACCTCTCAGTATCATTGTTGAGCAGGAACTGTTCGGGTTATTTACAATTAGCCCTTGGCGTCCTTCTGGCGCCACTCATCAATTCTATGGGGCTAGGTTTGGACCTATAGAGATAAAACCAGGTATCAATATGCATTCTTTTAATTATTTGTGGTGTCCTGCATTCATGCAGGGAATACCCTGGCTTTTTACCCTACATTCTTTTACTCATAGCTCTGTCAAATATATTCCTCATGATCCGACTACATTGTTGCCGTTATTATCTTTGCCTTTAAACAGCCAAGAAAACCACGGCTGTTATTATTATGGCAAATATCTCTGTATATTGGCCCCTTCGTGTTATTGCTGGTTGCCAAATAGCTCTCCCTACTTTTTTATAAATTAAAGTGCAGAAGACACGCGGCGGTAACAACATTGTACTCGCCCTGCAACAATGCACAGACCCCTTCACTTTGCTATTAGCTATAACTCCCCTAGCATTATTGATGGAATTTTCGTTCACCCTCCAGTGGGCCTCCGAACAGTCAGCTCTGCCAATTAATGCGCCGTCTGATTCCCCAACCAGAGACTTGACACAGTTCTGTGTCTCTGAGGCACCTCACGTTCAGAGGGTGGTGCACTCTTCACTGCTGGAACTGCCGTATACTATCTTGCAAACAAAGGAACCTCGTTTCGAAGAGGCACTCCAAGTCAGACCAAGTAAGGCAGGGTGGCTTCACTCCCATTCGGAAAATATGAACTAAGCCTTACGCGTTTCAGAGCAGGCATGCTCCTTGTTCACAGGCATTTTACCATATGCAGGCACAAGAAAAACAGAGAGAGCACTTTTACCAGCATGTGCTTTATTACGTCCCTCATTTAGTATCAGGTGTGTTATTGATGGCATTTTCTTCGCCTTCCAGTGGGCCTCCTTTATGCTTAAAGTAGCCATTCAAAAAGTCTTACTAGCAGCATTCCCTATGGAGAGTTTCTACCAGCTAGCAGAAACTGTAGCTCAGACGTAGCAGTCCAGTTGGAATGGAAATCTATGCTAGGTTTAAAGAATGTGAGTACAATGAGCCGGCACTCAAAACTATCCTTACTAAGGCCACCATGTATGTAGAGGAGGTCTGTTAGCCTCTAAGTCTACGCTTAACATACACACATCAAAACAGGCAAGATTCATCACCACTTTTAATCACGCAGCCAGGGAAGTCGGGAACATCCTAAATAAACATCGGGAGGTCCTAAAAACGGAGAACGCGTTGATAGATCTATTAGACAATCACTTAAACATCAAATTTAGGAGATGGGCATCCCTGAAAGATAGGCTGAGTAGAAATGAAGAGGTATCCAATGTACATAAATCTGCTATGACAGTGAGAGGTTTCCACAAATTAATGAAATGTAAGGCCTAACATCCAGCTAGAACATCAAGCAGAGCTTTTCCCCACTCTTAGGCATATACAAGAAAATTGACAAACATCTGAGTTGTCACTCTGATTACTGTGTATATGTTCTAGTATGGCCATATGATAAGCTGAACATAGGTACTGCCACCCACCCCATACCAAAATGTGTGTTGGAGCACATGCATAGGATATACAATACCATGGAGCATGACACTTTGCCACACTACACAATGGTAACAGTGATCTATGAAAAGGTTTCAGCCTCAGCCGGAGAAGGTAATTTTACACACTTTCTTAGACAGCTGGAATCAAAATACATTTTGGAACTTAGTACTAAGATCACAGATATTATGAAAACAGAAGAAGAATTGTCTATTCATTTGGGTGATTCATATTTTCAGCAATATGCTCTTATTCTTCATGCTTGCAGCTTTAGGCTATGCTTAGCTGGAAATTACTAATCATACTGATACAGCTATATCCCTTTTCTTTGATGATCTCTATCCCACATCTGTCTATTTGGTTTTATTTCATGTTTTTATGTGTACACAGGGTTGGGCCACATGGCCTGATTTGGCACGATCACATGATATCTTACTGTACTAGATTGCCCATTGGGCTGGAATTAATTCCTCTAATACTCTCCATTGAGACCAATGAGCAGATATGGCACAAAAGAGCTAAGATGTCCATTTATTCTTTCTCTATTTTTTCTATTATTTCTTCTTTTCTGATGTTTGACCTTATGTTGTCTCTTCTTAATTTGCCCATGATGGTTTTACATCCTGCATTATGTAGGTGGTTACATGATTTGATTTGTATTAATTTGTTATCTATGACATTTTTATGTACTATTGGCCCTGGGTTTTGAAAGTGGATGTACAGCTACTGTAATATGCCTTATTTCCTCTTAGTGTACTTGGTGGTCTCATTGAACTTAACCCACTGGGGTTGGAAGTTACTTATGATTTACTGTACGAATATTTAAATATTTGCAAGAAATAATCTCTTTGAGTTTAGCCCACTTGGGCTTTATGTTGTGGGTGATTGATTTTGTTCTTAACACTTGCAATATAGGCCTACTTGGGGATGGGAACTATATATATTTCTTACTATGTGTATTTGTTTATTTCGGTAATCATTCGATATAGTCTCAGTACACTGTTGAGTATGGACACCCCACAGTTTACATTTACTTATGTTCCATTCGTGTGACAGATGCATTTATTTATCACCAGTCTAATGTGGATGGGGCTATTCTGTGATTTTAATTACAGCGTCTTTTGACGGCAATCACTTATAATCACTCCCTTGAGAACTCAGTATAACTTCATATCATTCAATGGGACATTCTCTTTTCTCAAGAAGGCATCTACACATTTTCTGACCAAACCACAGTGAGAACTAAGGGGCATATTATCAAGGGCTTTATCGCCGCTTTTTTGGCTTTAAAAGCCAAAGAAGCAGAGATAAAAAATATCGCCCTATCAACAACAGGGTGCTAACATGCAAAATCGCATGTTAGCACCCATTTCCACTGCGCTTCCCTTTGCATCTCTAATGAGATGCAAAGTGGGTGTTCCAGAGCAAAATAATAGTAGAAATGTCGCTAAGCGACATTTCTCCTATTATCAAGCTTCAAGCTAACCCTGTTAGAGACAAAAAAAAGCAGCGCTAACCACGGTTAATGCTGCTTTTTTACGTCTGCTCATTTTCAGACTGAGCCATGTAATCCAATGGGAGGTGGATTATATGGCTAAGATCACCCTGCCCTATCAGCAAGGTTTCGCTGGTTGCAGTGTGATTATCGCTGGATTTCCAGCAATAATCACACTGTTTACCAGCTAACGCATGGATTCCTATCGCTTGGGCAATAAGCGTTGCTGATAGCACGCTATCTCTGCGATGGAATCCAGCGTTAGCCTGCGATAATTATCCTCGCGCTAAAAGCGCTGACCGATAATTATCGAAGAACCTTGCTAATATGCCCCTGACTTGCTAATATGCCCCTGACTTGCTAATATGCCCCTGACCTTGCTAATATGCCCCCCAACCAATGAAATCTGGACCGAATCCCTCCTTTTGGAGAACAGTAAAGAGATAGGGCCACTCAACGCTATCAAACGACATAGTAGCGTCCCGCAATGCACTTCTGATGATGTCACATATTACCACATTCAAAGGACGAAGAAGTAGAGGCCACGCGAGGATTCCTTTGGGAGACACTTTAATGGATAGTGTGGCATGATGCATTTCGGCGTACATTTGCCTTCCACAGATGTCGCTGCTCTCCGGATCTCACCTTGACACCGACTTACAAATGTCCTCCACTCTTCCCATTGGTAGGAATGTTCACCTCCCCAAATCTTATGTTGGCACACTAGATGCAGTATGTTGGCAAACTACATCTCCCAGAGTTCATCATGACTGGGATAGCGTTTCGTGGCGAATTTCTTTGAACATTTTGACTGTGTCTGCTGGAGCTCGGTGATAGCAAATCCCGGTATGTGATGTCCCAGTGTCTCCTCAGGTCTCCGTTAACGTTCAAGCCCACAGAATGAATGTCCACTGGGCCGTAGGGTCTAATAATAGTGATTTTCGCCTCACGTGCAGTCACAAGCTGCTGATGGCAGCGGCCATTTGCTTCACTTGCGCTAGATGGCGGGCTGGAGCATTCAAAATACCTTGGACAAGAAAAAGCTGCAAACGCAGGAACCAGTAATATATCTATATCCCAATGCGAATTAGAAATCCATTTGGACTGCACCCTATACACAACCCACTGAAAAATACTCGGTGGGAAGTTTTGCCTATTAGCATTCCATCCTACATAATGAGTTCAGGGAACTCCAAACCATCTCCAGCTCACAAATAACATACTCAAGGATGGCACTAAGAAAAAGGACAGATATTTAAAAATGTTTATTTTTAAATCGTATCCTAGTGCATAGAATATGAATGGTAATCACCCAGAACATAAAAAGTAATGCAACATAACATGCCATGAAAAATGAATACAGTAAGAAAAACCGTTGCCATGGTATGATAGTTCAGATCCCTGAGGAAACTCTTATGGCAACATGCAACAATAGAATGCATATGTGTTAACAGCAGTACCTGCTACACTATTATCGTCTGCATCCCATCCAAATTTTGACAGTTCAGGATATGAAAAAAGTCAAGAAGCAGAACAGTCACATTATCTGGAACACATGCATACAAGTCTAAAAGTAACCTTAATATATACTATCAATGCATGTGAAATTGGGGAAAGTGGGAGGGGATGGAGGCATCGAAATGTCCAGGACAGGGCACACAGACAAAGAATCAGACTGACACACGCACACATTCATACATGCGCACACATATGTTATGTTATGTTATGTTATGTGGTCTCTTTTATAGCGCACGGCTACTCGAATGAGTGTCCCGGCGCTTTGGCAAAGAGAACTGGAAAGAAGTACACAACACAGCAACTCACAGAGGGCCGAAAGAATATCATTGGGAGAAAAGCCAGGTCTTCAGCTCCTTTCTAAAGGAGAACAGACTGTTGGCTTTCCTTAGGGAAACAGGAAGCTCATTCCAGCATCGAGGTGCCAAGTATCGAAAGGAGCGACCTCCAATCCGAGCGCGTCTGATGGGGGGAACAACGGCTTTGGCCAACACGGCCGACCGTAGAGTCCTCCTAGGCTCGTAGAAGGCCATGCGCTTCTGTTAGAAGCGGCTGTCTCTAGTTGGCAGAGGTATACACTTCTGACAAATAGGGACACACCTTTTCTAGTCAGGGCAAGGGGATCACACACTTAGATAACCCCTGCTCACCCCCTTGGTAGCTTGGCAAAGCAGACAGGCTTATCTCAGAGGCAGTGCGTTAAGCATTTATGACCACATACAGTAATAAAGTGAGTACACTACAAATGGACACGACACAGTAGTATTATAAAAATAAGTATTTTTATATAAGGCTTAGCACAAGACCAAGTAACGACAAAATATACCACAATCTTAATAAATACTTTTGGAAGGAAAAATAATAGTTCAAGTACGGTTTCTTCTTAGCACAAAAAGTCTTTAGTATCAAAAGCAACTCTTCTTCTCTAAAACACAGTTCTTGGCAACAATGTAACCCACACGGGAGTCACACGACGTCGAGGCAAAGTTAATCCAAAGGTTCGGCGTCGACCGCGAGGAGCGCTACGTCGAGCCCCGAGTCGCACAGACCCCAACAACACAGTACCTTGGAAAAGTGAAGCACTCGATGATCAGCGGCGTCATGGATGTCCGGCGTCGCGTCTTCAGCGTCGATCGGGCCTCGGAGTCGGGGCGATCTGCAGCGGCGTCGACCGAAGTCAGGCGGGAGCAGCGCTCACGGGATGAAGCAGGATACGGCGTCGTCGATGTCGATGTTGCAAGAGTGAGCAGCGCTCACGGCGTCGAGAGGGCTCGAAGTCGATGCGATCAGCGGCGGCGTCGACACAGGGTCACTTGGAGCTGGAGCCGAACTCGCTACTCACTGGCGTCGCTGCTGGCGTCGATCGGGCCCGGCGGCCGGCGTCGAAGGTGCGGGACACTGGAGCCGTTACTCACGATGTCGAGCTGGATTCGGCGACGTCCGTCGGCGTCGAGATTGCTGGATTCTTCAGAGGTGCTGGATTTCAGGTTCCAGCAACAAGCACTTTTAGCAAATAAATGAAGTCCTTTGACCCTGTGACTTCAACAGGAGGCTGGCACTTCTTCCAGCCCTTGGAGATTTTCTTAGCAAGTTTGAGAGTACACACTCAGTTCCTCTCTCCTGGTTCCTTGGCAAAAATAAAGAAGCAACTGCAGGATTCCCCCAACAAACAGCACTCTGGCAGAAGGGGTAGGCAGTCCTTAGATCAGCAGGCTTCTTGTCCTTGGTTCAGGTTTCCTTGTCAGAAGTGATCTAAATTCTTGGTTCAGGGGTCCTTCTCTTATACCCCTTTTTGGCTTTGATCCCTTTGTCCATGCAGGGGAATTTCCCCCCATCTTGGGTTTGTTGTGGGTGTTGCCAGGCCTAGGCACCTGGCCTATTCACTGTGCAGGGCAGAGTCCTCAGCCGCCCAGCAGGAGCGGAGCCAGCATTGTCACTGGCAGGGGCAGGGCCATCAGTTGCCCGGCAGGAGGGGGGCCAGGAAAGTCCCTGGCAGGCACAGAGTCATCAGTCGCCTGGCAGGGGGGCGGAGCCAGCATTGTATCAGGCAGGGCAGGCTATCAGGAGCTACTCTTCCCCTACTCTCAATGCAAATGCCCCACTCACCCCACACTGACTCATTCAGACCTCTGGAGCCACCCAGCTCCTGTCACACGCACACCAGAACCAGCAGAGACCGGTAGACAGTTAGACAAGAAAATAGCTACTTTCTAAAAGTGCTATTTTCAAACACAGAGTCCAAAAACCATCCACACAAACGGATGCGTCTTTAAACCCTGAGTTCAGGGATACCAAACTCGACATTGCACCATGCTCCCCGAGCCCGCTAGGATTATAGCATTAATAATCCTGGCAGCCCATTCTAACTGATGGAGAGCAGGTTACCTTACAATAGTGAAAAACGAATATGGCTGTAATTCACTATTAGGACATGCCAACCTTGTCAGGCTTGTCCTACCTTATGCTTACAATGCACCCTGCCCTTGGGCCTACCATAGGGGTGACTAACATGAAGTTAAGGGAAGGTTTAGGGACTGGCAAGTAGGTGTACTTGCGCAGTCCTCGTGACAGTCAGACTGCACGTGGTCTAGCAATGGTAGACCTTCAGACATACTTTTACTAGGCCACTCTTGTGGGTGGCACAACATGTGCTGCAGGCCCACTAGCAGCATTTGTATTTACAAGCCCTGGCACTCCTGGTGCACTCTACTAGGGACTGACAGTAAACCAAATAAGCCAAACATGGAAGTCAATCAATACAGCAATTTCACATAGGGAGCACTTGCACTGTGGCACTGATCAGCAGTGGCACAGTGCCCAAAGCATATACCAGCAAAAACATCGTAAACAGAGGAGGCAAACAGAAAAAATGGAGGAGAGACTCATGCCAATGATGTCAGGTCTAACAGCTTCCCAATGTATTTAGGGACAATCGAATGAAGGGCCTTAAAAGCAAGGGTCAGAACCTTGAAAGTTATTCTCTTAGAGATAGGAAGCCAGTGCAGTCTCTTGAGCAGCTCCGAGGCTTTTGCCCTGCGCTGAAGACCAAAAATGGCTCTCGCCGCAGAATTCTGCAGAATTTGCAGACGTGCCAGAAGATATTTGGGCAGACCGAGGTAAAGGGCGTTCGCGTAATCCAAACGCGAGCCTATCAAAGACTGAACAATGATTTTTTTATGTTGCAGAGACAACAGCGGAAGGAACTTCCGTAGCATTTTCAAAATGCCGAAGAATTTCCCGGACAACCCAATGATCTGGGGTCTGAAAGAGAGGCCATCATCGCACAGAACACCAAGGTTTTTGGCTTTTGCAGAGGCAACATCAGGAGGAAACATGTCCTGAGGCCACCATGTCTTCCAGCTGGGATCGGGCGGACACCCGAAAAAAAGCAACTCCGATATATCGGAGTTGCATTTCAGACTGTACCGCCGAAAACAGTCAAAAACAGCGCCCAGACATTCTTTGATCCGACTGCCGTCGAAGACCTCACCCTTATTACACGTAAAAAGGAGCTGGGTGTCATCAGCATAAGATATGATCCGGGCACCGAAGGATTCCGCTACCGCCGCCAGAGGGGCCATATAGATATTAAAAAGGGTGGGGCTCAGGATAGACCCCTGAGGAACCCCCACCTCCAGCCGCGGCATTTCAGTGGAAAACGGAGGTGCCGAGACCACTTGTCGGCGGCCGGTCAGAAATGACTTAAACCAGTTCCACACCGTCCCACGAAAGCCGATCTCCCAGAGTCTTAAAAGGAGACCGTCGTGGGGGACGGTGTCGAAAGCCGCCGACAAATCCAACATAACCAGGATAGCCTTACCCCCGGAGTCAAGGGTCTCTCTGATGGCGTCGGTGATCTCGAGAAGGGCTGTCTCCGTGCTAAAATTAGCACGGAAACCCGATTGAGAATCATGTAAGATGTTATTGCTCTCGATAAAGCTGGAAATGGAGAGATGCACGTGTTTCTCAATCACCTTTGCCAGAGCAGGGAGGAGGGAGATAGGCCTATAGTTGGCGTGGATAAGGGGATCCAAGGTAGGCTTTTTGAGCAGCGGCAAGATCAAGGCATGTTTCCAAACCAGAGGTACCTCTCCCGTGATCAGGGAGGAGTTAAGCAGCGGATTGAGCAGGATGTTAACTGCAGGCGCTACTCTCCCCAGACATTTCGCTGGACAGGGATCAAGTGGCGAGCCGGATTGAAGCCGGGACAGAAGATCAAGAGAAGTAGCGGAGGGCATAGGAGGAAAAACGGAGAGAAAAGGACCTTTCTCTTCCAGAGATAAGGGTAGAGTGGTCAGTTGGCTAGCAGCTGAAATAAGGCCAGCATCAGGGAAAGAATCCTGAATGGATTTAATTTTATTTATGAAACAATACCCAAGCTGGCTAATCCAAGCTTTGGTGTGAGAATGGAAGGGCGAGCTCAAGGAAGGGGAGATAAACTCCTTTACTAGCCTAAAGATTTCTTTACTCATATTTTCAGCCTCATCGATTCTACGCTCCAAGTATACATACACACACACACACACACATATCCACTCCCCATCTCTAAAAATAACATGGGCTTTAAAGTATATGATATTGTTTCCATATAGGCATATCATAATGTGGATATTTAAGTCACTCTTCATTTTCAATCTTGTTCAACAAGGCCTGCAGACCTGCCTACTCACACAGTGCCATTCCGTGTCACACAATATCCACTTCCTTCATATGATCAACAGATAAAGAACCATTATGACATGGTGAACTGAAAGGTGATCTGGAAACCCCTGCACAGAGTAAGTTTCCATCTCATGTTTAGAAGCTCCTCATAGGTGATGTCCATTAGGGGTTTCTAAACCTCCACAGGACATCGATGGCAGCCTCTGAAGCTGTGTTTTTTTAAATGAATGTTAAGACTTAAGTAGCTTTTAGGAATATAGTGGGCAAAGAGATGACCACTTACTTTATTTATTGTAAGATGTGTCCAGACAATAGTACATATGGTGGGAAATTCAATAATAGTGTCGTAGTTTCACATGACTTTTTTGATTTAATGTGGTGCAAAAGGCAAAAGGGGGTTCTCAAATTGCAAACCATTTTTGACCGGTGCTATTTCATGTTCTTGGTGGTAAGTTAAGGCAGTGCTTTGTGCAACCAACTTATACCACTGTATTATGAAACCACCTTCTGAAGGTGGCAATGTGTGGAAAAAATGGTTGGACCTATTTGTTAGTTGGCTGTGTGTTCTGTAGCCTGTTTTTGCTGCTGAGGTTCTGTTTTGCATTATTACATTGTGATATTGTTGTGTTGTACTGTGTGTAGCATTCTATTTCGACTGGGTTGTTATATTGTGCTTTGGTATGTTTTAATTGTGTTGTTATGCTGTTTTTGGTACATTATTGTGTCCTGTTGTTTTCTTAAAACATCTCAACAAATGCAATTACATTTCCAGCCAAAAGCAGCAAGTACCTTTCAAGTCCCTATGCCAAGCAACCATTTTCCACTGTCTAAGGTTATTGAATTTCCACTGCACAAGCTCTTCAACTATTTAAGACACAAGTCAGTCCCAAACAGGGGCACAAGCTGCATGTTAAATTAACATTTATAGTGATCCCTCTATGTCTTATTATGAATTAGGAGGCTCACATACAGCCAGACTTCATATTTTAATGAGCGTTCCACTTGACATTCAGAATACTCTCATTAGACTACCAATACAACTATGTGAGGGTGAGATGGGGCCCTGGTGGTAAATTGACTCAACCTATTCCCATACACAGATGAGTCCCCCAGGGGTGTATACTGGCACCCACTTTATTATTTCTTTTTATTAATAGGGTTGTTGACCATCTAATGTAGGGAAGGTAGACGTCCTGAAGATGAGCGTAACCAAGATCCCTGCACTTCTCTTTGTGGGCAAAACCCTTCTTTTCTCTAGGACCCCAGCTGGTCTGCAAATCCTTTTAACTAAATTTAAAGAATTTTGTATTTCTAGAGGGCTAGAAATGAATACTCAAAAAACAAAACGTATTCTTTCAAACCAAACAAAAGCCTTGATTCACTTAGGAAACCACTCCTCTCCAGCTGGTCCAAGCATTTGATTACCTTGGGGCAAGGCTTACTCACTCTTTTTCATGATCACCACAGATTCTAAAGAGAGGCCTTATTATTTCACATGCCTCGGCTGGTATTTTAAAAATGCATAGTGCTTATCATTTGCAGGCTACTACACCAGCACTAAAGGCATATAGAGCTAAATCCCAGATAGCTGCACTTTATGGTGCTGACCTTTGGGGAAATCCTAACCTTAATTTGCTGAAGACAAAGGAGCTTAAGGGACTCATTACGATGGCGGAGGGATCGCCACCGCCGGGCCGGCGGTGGCGGTCCCTCTGCCATCTGGCTCCTATTTCCCTCTGCCACATTAGGATGGCAGGGGGAATCGCTTACTGACCGCGCCAGTAACAAAGACCGCCCTCCACGTTTCCGCCATGGCAATTGTCATGATTGCCTGGCGATGCAGTCAGCATGTGTTAAATCGTCAGATTGCAATGCTGGCATCACCGCCATGGAAAGGCTGGTGGAGGCTGGGTTCTGGGGATACATTTTATCGTTACCTCTCTGGCAAATAGGTAGTAATAGGATTACAGTTGAATTGTGTGTCAATTGCTGCTATGAATGTGTTTCTGTTTTTATATTGTACTTTTATTGCCTTTTGGCCAAAATAAAGTTTTTACCTCATAATTTAAAGATACAAACGCAGTTGATGGACCTCTTTCACAAAATAGCCCTCACATTCAATCAGGATCTGTTTCTAGAGGGAAACTAATTGAGGCAGCAGGAACGCCTTGCTATCCTGGCATGGGGGTCATGTAGACACTTCTGTGATTTCTGAAGACTGACTCTCAAAGTGGGTTTCCTTTACCAGGAATCTAATAATGAATGTCCTTTAAATGCTGAGAGTTTTCTCCCTCTGACTGGTGACATTTTTGGACTTTGTTAGTGTAGGACCACCGTGGTTACTATGGTAGTTTTAGACATAGAGGACACCAGTGGGAATGTGATTTGAGGAGTCACCCTAAAAGAGACCCTGCGCAATGCCTTTCAACCAGCATCAAGCTCATCAAATTGGAGTTCGTAGTGGTGGAGCCGGTGACAACTCTGCAATCAAGAACTCCATCTTTCCCACAATTGAAATGAGGTGTGGGAAATAAGGGGAGGCAGAACATTTCCTATTTTATTGGTTGTCCAATAAAAATTCTCCTTCAAGAGAGACCCAGAACCTCATGGGTTTGAGTGCATCTGTGAGCTGAACATTACTTGCAGACAGGTGATTGTGTAATGCCAAGTGTTTCTCTGATGTCTCTTGCAAGGTATTTTACACGTAAATGCATTTAATAGTCTATTATCAGCTGGCGTGACCTCTTGGACATTTTGGGTCTATGTGGAATGTTTGATCATAAATGGGGTATTCTTGATGAGTATACACGTGGGTTTAGACACGCACCGTAACGTACACCAAATGTTGAGTGGTTGAAAGGTTGTCGCGTGCAAACTAGGGCTTCACAGTCTGTACCAATCAGTGTTGAAGTGACAGTAATATTGCAGTCTCCCGAATGGGATCTGTCCCCCAGTGCACCGCGTTGTAAATACCGAAGGTATAATAAAGTTCAAAAGACAGAAATCAAAGTTGAATCCAAAACGATTTGTAATTGTATTGAATCATTTCTTCATTACAAATGTGTGCTTTCCATCAT
Source organism: Lissotriton helveticus (assembly GCF_964261635.1). NCBI lineage: Eukaryota > Metazoa > Chordata > Amphibia > Caudata > Salamandridae > Lissotriton > Lissotriton helveticus. The sequence goes on from NC_136063.1 coordinate 948,737,520, forward strand.
AACAATACTCTTCATGATTCAAATCATATATCCCAAGTTCATTGGTTCCATATCCCTATGCATTTCGGGCTTGTCCAGCCCTTCATCAGGGGATCAATCTATAAGAACAAATCAAAAACGGACTGATATCAGTGATGATATCTGCTGTACATATCAATACATAATCAATGGTATAAAATGGTGTCAAACCATGCTCATGTGTAGGCGTATAAATCTCACAGTGATAATGGTCAGTCATGTGCTCACAAAAAGAAAAGAATATGGAAACGAGACGTATCAAAGGACAAGTCCACAACTTAACGTGAAGTTTTATCAGGGTGCAATTCGAGTATAACCGATGTCTCAGTTAGAGAGCATCTAAGCTCGCATGTGCCAAACAGAGTGAATAATCCACAACCAACGCGTGCATAACCCGGTGTCTAAGTTCGCGTGTGCCGGCAAGCAGAGTGATCCGGAACCACCGTGTACATATATTAGGGTACGTGCAGCTCATAAAAAGAAAGAAAGAAAAAAACACTACATCATACACAGTACTCACGGGAAGACGTGTCCACCGAACGCTGTAAAAAGCGGTTCTCGATCAACGCCGGACAAATTGTGCTCGTGTGTTTAAAGAAGCACAAGAAGTGTCTTCGCGTATAAAAATCAATGACGGACTAAAGACTGGTCCGTAGTATGGGGGCCATCTTAGACTAGTAAAAAGGTGTAAAACTGCATCAAAAGTGTGTCAACGTGTGGGGGCCATTAAAGAACGGTGAAGGTGAACGAAAAGCAAACAAAATGTGCGTCATAAAGTGTAAAAAAATAATAATAAAAGACAAAAAGTAGAGTGGGTCGACATACATGTGCCCAAGTCAGATATGGGTAAGGTAAAAAAATAATAAATGAGTGTGCAACATTATCAAGACAGATCAGAAGATATAAAACACATGATTAAACTGTTACAGATAACATTGAAATTCCATACGATCATTCAACCCTGTGGGTTGCATCGTGCTCAGATATCGTATCCAAAAGTTCTCTCGTTGAAGTAATTTATGTTTGGGGTTCATGCCCTCCTGATTTACCATGTTTTCCAGAATCATATATCGCAATTGTGCCACGTTATGTCTGTGTTCAGAAAAATGTATTGCCACAGTTGATTTGACGTTGGCTGTTCTTATGTTGCTCTTGTGTTCCAAGATTCTGACTCTGATTTTTCTTTCTGTGTGGCCCACATAACACAAGCCACATGGGCATTTCAAAAGGTAGATCACGTTGGACGTGTTGCATATAGCATTGACTTTCAGTTTAATTTTGTGGCCTTTCATAGGATGATACAAAATGTTACCCTTCATAACGTTGTTACAGTTACTGCAATTGTAACATGGTTGAAGTCCTTTGTACACAACCGTAGAGCTGGTGGGTTTGGAGTATGATAACAGTTCTTTGATATTGGTACCTCGTGTGTGAGAGAAGATCGTTTTTTGTTCAAATATTCCTCGGAAGTCAGGCTCCTTACTTAGTAACGACCAGTGTTTCAATATCATGTTACGATATTTGTTGCTCAATACAGTGTATTTGGAAACAACTGTTATGCGCCTTTGTTGTTCTATGAGTTTGGGTTTGAGTAAGTCTTCTCTTCTCATGGATTCGCATTTAAGTTTTGCAGAGTTCACTATGTCATCCGGGTACCCTCTCTCTCTGAATCTTTGGCACATGATATCTGTTTGAATTTTGCAATCAGCGTCATCTGAAACAATGCGTTTTATTCTCATAAGTTGAGACAAGGGTAAATTATTCCTTAAGTTCTGTCTGTGAAAGCTGGTGTAATGCAACATGCTATTGCGGTCTGTCTCCTTTCGATATATTGTTGTTCGAAATTCCAAATCCTGCAGGATGACTTGAACATCAAGATAATTGATGGTGTTCCGATCATACATCCATGTAAATTGAATACGATCATTGATCTTATTCAAATCCTCCAAAAATTTCTTGAGGTTATTTTCTGTACCTGACCACACCAGAAAAATATCATCTATGTATCTTATGTACAATTTGCCAGATTGGGCCCAATCTGGTGAGTTGAGAATGTTGTTCTGTTCAAAGTAATGCATGAATAAATTGGCATAGACAGGGGCAGCACAATTGCCCATTGAGGTCCCGTTGAGTTGCAGGTAACATGTGTCTTGCCACATGAAGTAACTCTGATAAAGGGTAAATCCCAACAATTCCATCAGGAATGGTTGAAGTGTCGGGTTGATGTCAGAATTGAGGATGGCATTCTCGATGGCTTCAATGCCTAAATCATGTGGAATAGACGTATATAACGCCTTGACGTCTATTGTACAAAGCCAATGTTCGTCATGGGATGACAACTGGATGTTTTCCAATCTGTTCAAGAATTGAGTGGTGTCACGTATATATGTTGGTGAACCAATGAACTTGGGATATATGATTTGAATCATGAAGAGTATTGTTATGATGGAAAGCACACATTTGTAATGAAGAAATGATTCAATACAATTACAAATCGTTTTGGATTCAACTTTGATTTCTGTCTTTTGAACTTTATTATACCTTCGGTATTTACAACGCGGTGCACTGGGGGACAGATCCCATTCGGGAGACTGCAATATTACTGTATTCTCGATGAGGTCATTTATTGGACAATACCTATGGCTAAATTGTCATTGTATGTATTAATGGAGTAGTAGTATTTTCCTCTGTTTTCATCTGTTCTCAATGTGTGATTTGTTCCTTTTCTTGACTTCGTCAAACAGCATATACGGCAGGGGCAGCTGCTTTTTTGAAAAACCTACATCTCCCCTTGCATAAGCTCTAAGCAGACTTTATGGCATGGGGTGCTGCTCACACTGTTTGTGAAAGGTGAACTTTGTTAGTGCCCCTTTAATGGGATTTATAAGGTGTGTGCATTGCATATAACACGTTTTCTCAGCTCTTGGATAATGTCTCGGGTAATAAGCCATGCTATACAAGTATGACCTCGTTGATTGATTGATTCTTTGTTGTGGTTCAGTAACACTGTTACAGTAAAGCTGTATGTCATGCCTAGCATCTCTCACTTTCTTCTCTTTGGCAACTACTATCCCTATTGATATTTAGGGTGCTCACTATATCCACACGGTGAGATAACTATTGATTCTCATTTGTCTGAATTTCATATTCTCTACATCATCGAATATTGGACTACTCCCTAAAGCACTTCAAGCTCAGCAGCCCTCGTCATGTCGGTCTCTTCCTTGCCCTTCACTTCTCATCCACTTGATGACAGAAGTGAGACTAGCATTGTATAAGACGACTCAAAGTCATCACCGCTCTTAGAGATGCTAATATTTATTTCCTATGCATTTTGCTTCCGTTATATCCACTCATTCACATTTCTTTTTTAAAATCTATAGGTTTCCTCATTGCCATCTCTCCATCCGTAATTATCTGGATGGCACCCATCTTTAATACACTCACTCACAGAAAGACTCCCAGTTTAACTTCAGTCTTCATGGTAGATGACTAATCTACACACAGAAAATCTGTCTACATGATTCCCCTATCTCCCTTTTCTTGGTTTTTTTCCATTGCACACAAATCTGCACTATCCCTTCTCACAAGCAAGTCTCTTTTCAGAATCTAAATGTATTCTCTTCTCCACTAGCTTACCAGTTTGTTGCCTCACTGTCTTAGCCATCATTCTTCCTGCAAAATAATGGCAATGAAATCACTGGGATTCTGCTTTTGCAATGAATGTAATGCTTAAAATTAGCATGAAACCTTGAGGAGCAGAGGTGCCAGACGCCATCGGCAAATTTCCATTGCTAAGGGGATTTGAGAGGATTTTGTGGTCCCTGGGCATGTGAAGCCAAGGGTTAGCACCAGGTCTGAGTTGGCCAAACCCAGCATCACACTTCTTCCATGCCAAGTCAGATCAAATTGGCATAAGGTGGACTTCTAATGGGTTTAGGGGCGGCAATGCTACCATCTGATTGGGGTATCCCAACGTATGAGGTCTTACCATGGTGAAGGGCCTGATTACGATCTTGGAGGACATAGTTACTCTGTCACAAACATGACCGATATCCCGTCTGCCAATAACAAGTCCATTATATTGTATGGAAATTGTAATACAGTGGGCGGGTTATCCATCACGTTTGTGACGGAGTGCCCCATCCATCGAGATTGTAATCAGGCTGCAACTCTAGGTCAATAGTATATCCTGCATTGTTTACCAAAATCTTTAGGATGATCAGAAGGGTGAAGTCTTAAGCACCAGTTGCCTAAGGTAGTTTGTTGTGTGCTCATCTGAATACATTTTTATGATCTTTGAACCAATGATGTCACCACATCCATCTTTCAATTCATTTTATCTAGGTTCCTTTTTTAATATGATTAGTATAATTTTACTTCCTAGTGTTCATTTAAGGAATTTTCTTTTTTTCAATGTACCGTTCTGATTTGTTGTATTGTTGTTTTCCTTTTGAAATGATTGCACTGGTATATAGCCGACACTCTTGCTATTTTAGAAATCCTGTTCGGCCTTGTGAGGACAAGCTGAAACAGATTTAGGCTCAAGATCTAATGCAAAGTGTATTATAGCAAATTATATTATAGCCCCTTCTAGTTGTATAGAACTTTTCAGACTAATCAACAATACTGTAAATCTATACTGATGTCCCTAAATCTACTAATACAGTTGCAATATTAACTGAAAGCCAAACACCTCTTTCACAACGAGAACACATGAGTTACACCAGTTGTCAACTTATAGACAATAGAGATGCTTACAACATCTTTCATCTGTGGTACAGTTCCAGTCCTGAGCTCCAAACAATCAGCCTCAGAACACAGCCTCTGGAAAATATTCTACTAAGACACTCATTACAAGTGTAATTAAAAAATAATTGGGATTGCAGTTACCAGAGATACCAGTCTTTTAAAAGGGGGGAAGAAAATGGTATTATGAATAATTTTGGAATGACATCAGAAATCTGACTTACTGTGCTGAATATCACATGTTTTCCACAGAATTCAACCAGGAGACTTTTCTTGCTTGTAGCAGCTGGATTCTCTAGAAGGGGTACTACAGTGCAGCAGTATTTCTGTTAAACACATCATTCAGGTGGGGCTGGTAACTCTTGATACAAGGGCCATTGGAATCATACACTTGTAATGAAGCCAAAGAGGAGATGGTTTATCAAGGACATAGCAATGACCCTTAAAGCCTTGCAACACCAACATAGAAAATCCAAGTGCTCAAATGCCAAGCAATGTGATAAAAACAGATTCAACAGGCATATTAGTTTATGCCTAACCCATAAAAGTATCCCTCATACCAAAATGTCCACTTACAGTTATCGATTGTTAAATGTTGCCTTCAATATTTAGAGTCTTAGCCAGACCAGTCTACTGTTGCGGCTGAGAGAACACAATAACCAAAACTGTTATTGACTGCTGATCCCAATTTTGACTTTCTCGACATTGAGGAAGGACTATATACCAATTAAATGACTCTCACCCGCATAGGAGAGCTGGGTCAGAGGAAAAAGTTCTGTACATATGCCTGACTAGAATTGTGAAAGTTCAATCATAACTTGTGAGTGTTGGAAATGAAACCCCAACTATTTTCAGTACCTCATAAATGTTCTTTGCCAGCTGAGAGATTTCTCCAGTAGGTCAAGAATATTTTAGAGTTTCTAATGTAAGACCACCATGCTTTACATATCAATCTGTATATGAAGCAGTGCTTCTGGAAATGGTGTCGGACTGGTTACCTTAAATCAGACAGACTGGTTACCTTAAATTAGATGGCTAAAGCAGCATAATTTCTGGTGCCGAGCAAGGAGCAGTCTTCCTCATCAGAAAGGAGCAATTTCCTTGCACTATCATGTTATTTTTGTGTGGATATTCCACTATCAGTCATTTCTAAATCAGTCTTTGGGCAGCTTCCAAAGTGGCTTTTTGACCTATTAACTAATTCTTTTCCAAAATGAGTGCCACATCATTGGTCCCACAGATATATTGTTTGATACCCACTCAGGCGCAATACAACAATGATAAGAGACAAGATGGTGGCATCATGTGGCAAGTATTTTCCTTCCCAGGGATCAAAGAATTTATGTGCACTTAATTGCAGTTTCTGATCACCTGGCGCAGTTAAGTCAAGTAATTCTTTCTTTACAGCAATGGTATGTCCTCATAGATGGAAATCCTGAAAGCAGTTAACAGCTCCTAGCTGTGGTCCCAATAAAATAGTTTCAAGGTGGCCAAGCCCCAAAAATCCATAATGTATACCCTGTGCACAGCTCTATAAATACAGTTCACTTCCTCCAGACAACCAAGACCATTAGATCATCAAGCCCCTACTACAATCAGCCATCGCCCTGCGCACAACATTTCACAGAGAGCATACAACCTACAGATTCTCAAATCCTGCTAGGTGTTGAAGGTTCTACTACACACAGCCTTTGTCCTGTGGACAACTCTTCATGGAGAGCACACAACCTCCACACGTGGTTGCCCCATTAGGAAGCAAAGCATTAGACAAAATTACACGTATTAGCTGCACAGAAGCTATTGAAAAATTGTTGTAGATTTAGCCCACTTTTCAGTGTCCGAAGTGTATAGCAAACTGTCCCATCCATTGAATGATGTCATGACTGATGTCATCGGGAATGTCATCAATGATGTCATTTGAGATGTCATCAGTAATGTCATCAATGATGCTATTAAACATGTTATGAGTTATGTAATATGTGAGGTCATACGCTGTTATAGTGAGCCCACTAAACTATAACCGGTGAATTTGGGTGTTTTTTTTGTATGAAATTGTATTTGTTAGCTGCCATTTTTAGCTAACTATAAGCTAACTTTTACCTTTGTTTTTTCAGTGAAATTTCTAAAAATGTTTTATCATAAAATAAGATATTCTTACCAGACCTAATTACAGCCTCACTTTAACCTTTAGTTTTTTCACTGAATTACTTTGTTTTTTTAACGTAAAGTAAAATATTGCTAATCTACTTAACTGTACATAGTAGACCCTTTGCTACGTTAGGAGGCTTTAGTATATGGACGAAGTGAGTTCTCCATTAAGAGCTGCACTGAGCGAACAGCCGCTCTCTAGTGAAGGCTCGCCCATGTAATTGGGCATGCTTGTATGTAGGGAGAGGGTTCTCCATGAAGAGCAGTGTGTAAAGCTCAGACTATGCATTGTAGGGGCTTGCCCACCTGAGAGGACTTGGGTTCCTGCAGGGAGAGGGCTCTTACTACAGTCTGTTCAACCTATGCAGACTGTGCATATTAGGGTCTTCCTCCCTATTGGGGCCTAGATCTGTGCAGGGACTGGGTGCACACTGAGTGCAAACTGTGCCTAGTAGGGGTATTCTACCGCATGTGACTTGGGTCTCTGGAGGGAATAGGGCTTATGCACACTGAGAACAAACTGTGTGCCCCCTAAAGGGCCTTGGGTCTTCTGAAGAAGAAGGGCCTATACGAAGTTCAACCACTGAGCACAGATTGTCCAGGGCAGAGGCCCAAATAATGGGGTTTGTGTATCTAATGGTAGGGGTTCTACTCACAATCTGCACATGGAGGGCAAACTGTGTGTCATAGGAGCTTACTCATCAAATGGCGCTTTGGCCTCTGCAGTGAGAAGGCTCTACACACAGAGCTCTGACTACAAGTAATAGGATTTTTCACACCTAATGGTACTTGTGTCTCTGATAGTTTCCCTGCCCATGCCGGTGCGGGCAAGGAAACTGCTCTGTCCCGGGGTTGGGCTCCCTGGGACACATCAAGTGCGTCAGCCCAAGTATATGGGGTTTCCAGGCAAATAATGGCTCAGGGGGGGCACATGGCCCCTTCCAAAGTTGTAGGTAGCTTCCCAGGAGGATGGGGCCCCCAAGTCCCTTTAAAAGGGCACAGCCCTCTCACTGTTTTTGGTTGTTACAGTCCAGGGAGTGGGCTCCTCAGGACCTATAATTGTTCTGGAAGTGAGACCTGAGCCACCTCCTTTTATGAAAAGAGGCCTCAGGGGTCGACTCCACAGGGCCTATAATGGCTATCGGAGGGGGTCCATGCACCTCCTCCATGTATGAAATAGACCCCCAGCTGTAGCTGCTACAGGCAGATATTTTGTCTTGTTTTTATGATTCCACGAGAGTCCCACTGGATTGTGTCACAAACTGCTGTTTTTTTTTCTCCAATTTTGGCCCCGAGGATGTCCCCTCTGGGCCCTTCCAATGGGTCCTAGGGGGAGAGTGCATTGATAACCTGCCCCCTTATATCTTTTTTTCCTCAAACTTCAGGGCAGGGAACTAAGGCCCTTAGTTTGATGTCAGGTGGTTGGACTACTGCCCAACACCAAGGCAGTCTGGGGATTGCCTGACAGGCTGGAGGTGGTCCACCTGCCCTATTAGGATGTGCCCGCCAGGCTGGCAAGTGGAAAAGTGTTTCTTAACACTTCAGCTTGTGCTGCGGCACTTTAAAAGGGCTGCAGTGTTATTGAGCACTGTGGAGTCTGCCACAATGTGCATGAATGTGCATGAATGTGCATGTGGCACTACATGAGCCCCCACTGCCAAATTACAGTGGCCCACAGGGGACGGGGTTCTTGCTTTGGGCCCCCAAAGTCCCTTTCTGGCTGCCTTTTCATGTCAGTCCACCGTCATGATAAGGCAGTCGGAAATTGACATCGTAATCGTGACAGCGGTGCCTGTGCAGGCACTGCCTCCATTCAGGATCAAAATTCTTACCATTGCCCTAGCAGGATCAGTAGATCCTGTTGGAGGTGGTGGTCTTTCCCCCGACATTATTGCTCAGACCACCTGCATCATAATGCTGCTCCTGTGACACTGCTGGCTGGAGGATGAATTCCCCTAGGCTCCAGAGGGTCTTTGGGGGCCAACTACCCCTCCTGTTACATCCAGTACGTCCTACACATTGGGATTGCTTAGAGGTATTTGGAGGCCACACTCCATATTTCCACCACTGTGCAAGGGTGCCTCCTGGTGCACTACTGGTTGGGGGATGAAGTCCACTTTACTCCTAAATGGCATTGGGGGCCAACCACCCCTCCTATTACCTCCAGTAAGTCCCACACAGATGGATTGCTAAGAGTTTGTTGGAGACCACAACCCTTTATCCACCACTCGACAAACACACTTCTTGACGCACCACTGGTTGGGGAAGAAGTCCATTTTAGTCCTGAAGCACTGACAAGCCAAGGGAACATCATCCCCCTGCCAGCAGTGTGCTGAGAGGCGTGTTTGCATAGTGGTGGAGAAAGGGGGAGTTGCCTTTGACCACCACCCACTAATCCCACTGTCTGGGACTTACTGGAGGTAACAGGAGGTCTTGTTGGCCCCTGAGGACCCAAAGAAGCCAAGGGGACTTCATCCCCCAACCAGCAGTGTGCCAGGAGGCATGATTGCAGAGTGGTGGAGAAAGTATTGGGGCCTCTAGCGTCTTGATGGGGGCATTTTTTATGAGTATAAAAGAAGGGGACTGTTTGGCCCCCCTTCCCTGGGCCATATTTGGCCTGAGGATCCTATTTGCTGGGGCCAGGAATTTTTAGAATGGGGAAGATAGCTGATTACACAGGACCCAGCATTTCTTTCTTTTTTTAACTAACGGAAGAGGGGCTGTATGGCCTCCCTTCCCTGGGCCAATTTTGGCCCCATGGATCCCATCCCCGGGGGCCTGCCCTTTATTTATTTGAAAACTAAATTATACAAGAAGGGAGGGAGGCCGTATGACCCCACTCCCTGGCCAATTTCAGCCCTGGAGACCCCAACCCGCAGACCTGGCCTGGAGTGTGGGTGCCCTGGTCTTAACCACGACACCCAGTTTTTAAAGGTTGGGGACCATGGGGGAGCCATAAGGCCCTTGTAGTCCCTAATGACTTCCCGCCTCTTACTGGAGCCAGCATTGCTTTTACAAGAGGGAGCTACTACCATGCATCTCCCTGTGTGTAAAATCAATTCTGCTCTTGCTTACTAGAAGTGGAGCAGAGTTTGCTATGGCTTGGTGTGAACAATACTCTGGCTAAGTTATAGCAAACATCAATGTCCCTGGGGTGGGCACCCCGGGACATAGCAGGAGCAGTCCTGAATGGTGGCGGTTCCTGGAGGGTTTCAGGAGGGGGCTGTGTGTGCTTTAGCTCTGGGGAGGTGGTGTTCACTATGGCTGCAGGAGAGTGCATGGCCCCCCAAATTGTTTTTGGCTAAAGCCCTGGGGAGGTGGCAGTCTCTGGGGCTGTGGGGGTCCACATGCCCCTGCTTTATTTAAATTTAAAACCCCAGGGAGGTGTTGGTTCCTGGGGATGCTGAGGCCGAGCGGCACCCCTGCACTCAATATAAAGGCTAAGGTGGGTCCCCGCACCCCAGTATATTCCAAATTAAAGCCCCAGGAGGACCCCAGGGCTGGGAGGTGGCCCCCGCACACAATTTAAAGGCTGCAAAGGGGTCCACACACCTTTCACCATATTTCAAATTAGAGTCATGGGGAGGTAGCAGTCCCCGGGGCTGTGGGGGGTCCATGAGGCCCCCATCATTCTTTTTGCATTGAACCCTGGGGAAGTTGCAGTCGCCACTGCTGGGGGATCCAGGAGGTCCTTCAATTATAATGAAAGAAACCCTGGGTAGGGGGTGGTCCCAGGGGCAATATTCTGCCCCAGGAGGGGGCCAATGAGCCCCCCTCCATTATAAAAAAAATGCCCCTGTGCCTGGCAAACCCAAGGGCGGAAAGTAAATGAAATGAGAGAGCCTCTGTTTCATTATTTAAACATTTTCAGCCAGATCCGCTGATCCCACCAAAAATGTTTTAAAATCTTTTTTGGGCCATGGGGCTGGGGGGTGGGGGGGTTCCCAGTGTAAGGTTAGGGCGTTTCTACCCTGCCACCTTTACTTTTTTTAAAACATTTTTTTGTGGATCTCAGTTCAACTGAGTCCCAGGATGGCTGCCAACACTTCCTGGTGAAGTGTTGGCAGCCAATCAAATTTCAGTAGGATTTTGGCCTACCAGATATCTGTAATTTTCAAACCTATATATCTCTGAAAGAACTGAAAAGTTTTTCACTAAATTTAAAAAGCACGCTTTCTGGACCAAAATCCAGCTTTCTGCCAAATTTGGTGTAATTCCGATCAGTAGTTTGGGCTATAGTCGTGCTCAAAAAATGAAAAATACCCTTTGACATAACATAGGGAAAATGCATTTTGGGACAACCCTGTTTTTCTCAGCACCCACTTGACTGATTGCCACAAAACCTTCAACACAGCATCTGACCCAAAAAGAGGAAGTGTTTTGAACATTCCAGGAAGATTCGTCAAGCGGCGTCAAAGTTACTGGCAAAAAAAAAGAAACACTTTTCCTGTGAAAACTTTGGTCCTAACTATAACTATATATCTATGTATATCTATCTCTTGTTCAACATTTAAATAGTCAGAGTATCGACAGTGAAGAGGGACATGTTATCTATGAAATGCTCAGGTTTAAAATAAATGTCCAAGTGGATTTAATGTACGTCTATTTGAATGAAGTCAGTGAATATTTTCAACGTTATGCTGGTAAATTCATTTTTATTAATTATTCTGCATCTACTTGTTGCTGTCACCCACACTAGTTCATTGTTTGCCCAGTACCACAACGTCCACAATGCTTTGTTGCTAAGTGAGTAAAAGCATGTCCCAACTTTCAACTCCCTGACAAAACTTTGATACCTTTGATTTAGCGCCTTATTTTCCATACTCCCACGTCGCCTTCAAAAAATGTATTTTCATTTATGGCTCAGTTGTACTTCAAATCACACTCCCAAAGTTCAGTGCCACTTTAATCCTTCACACAGTGATGGTAATTCACAGCCTGATTCATGAAGCGAAATTGCGCCCGCAATGGCTGCGAAAATGCAATTGCGGGTGCAAAACACGGAATCGGCATTCAAGTACAAAATAGCGATTTCGCAAACACAGAATAGCGATTAAAATAGCGATTACGCTATAATGGTCGCAGAGTCCCGGTAGTCGCGCATTAGCGATACGGAAATAGCGACCAACCACGGAATCTGCGAAATGAATAGCGAAACGCAATTTATTCTCAATCGGCATTCATGAAAAATAAACAATAGCGGAAAACCCCAAAATCGCATTTTTGCGCGGCGCAAATTAAGGACAACTCAAAGCAGGTGGTAACCATAAAAGCCATGATTAAGTAAAATTTGAAAAACAGTTGGCCAATCACCAACAGGTCCAGGCCTGACCAATCACACATAAGGACATTCAGCAGCAGCATTAGGCGTTCCACAATGCCAGGAATGTACATGGTGGTGAGGCGGCGAAGGCTACAGCGAGCAGCACGGAGGAGACGCATGAGGCAGGAAAGGATTTACCGGCAGCGGGTCACCTTGCTGGGCCAAACCAGAGAACAGATTTATGCCAAATACAGGCTGAATGGGGAAATGATCACCTGGCTGATACAAGAACTTGACCCCCTCATGCAGCACCCAACAAGGCGAAACAATTCTGTGCCTACACATGTGCAGGTATTGTGCAGCCTGCACCTCCTGGCCTCCGGCAGTTTCCAGGGCATAGTAGCGGCTGCTGGGGGGATATCCCAGCCCACCATGTCACGCTGCCTCCACACTTTTGTTGACGCCATGCTCACCCAGCTCCACCGCCACATCACATTTCCCACGAGCCAACAGGAATTGGACCTGACAAAACTACAATTTTACAATGTAGCCCATTTTCCCCATGTCCTCGGCTGCATCGACTGTACCCACGTCGCCATCTGCCCACCAGCTGCCACGGAGTATATGTACCGCAACCGGAAGTCCTACCACTCCCTCAACATACAGATGGTCTGCAATGCCAAGACCATCATCACTGACATTGTCGCACAGTACCCAGGGAGTACCCATGATTCCTTTATCTTCAGGCACAGTGGACTCCACACACGACTGCTCAGAGGAGAGTTTGGGGAAGGACACCTACTTGGTAAGTACACTTTGTCGACAATGTCACATTGCAATGAAGTCACTGCGCTGCACAGGCAATCAACATCTGCTCCTCTCATTCAGGTGACAGTGGCTACGCCCTACGGGAATACCTCCTGACCCCTTACCTCAACCCTGCCACACCTCAGCAACGGCGCTACAATGTTGCGCACATCCGGACAAGGAACTGTATAGAAAGGACATTTGGCCTGCTCAAGAGCAGGTTCCGTATACTGCACAAGACAGGTGGGGCCATGTATTACAGTCCTGCTGCGTGCTGCCGCATTGTGGCTGTCTGTGCAATGCTCCATAACATTGCAACCAAGCGCCGGATACCTGTTGACATCTCAGGCAGTGAATCTGAAGGGGACGACCGGCCACCAGCACATGTGCACCATGCACGCGGGGAGAACCCAGCTGAAGGCCACAGACGTCGCAACCACATCACAGTGAACAATTTCTAGCCCACCCTCTTCCCCCACCCCACATATCACAATTGCATGCAAAATTTAATGATTACACAAGGCTAATGTGTGCAGCAAAATAAATATATTTGTTTCATTCACAACAAAAAGGTAATCAGTCCAACTATTTACAAATACCAGTATTGCGTCATACTGCAGTGTGCATGTACTTGGCAGGCTTAGCGTCAGCCTGTGCCAGTGTTATGCAGACAGTGTCAATGGCGCCTCCTGCGCGTAATGCCCAAGCGCCTCTGAGGCTCTTCCTCTTCCTGGGCACCTGTACCAGGCGTTGCCTAGGTGGCGGGACCAGTGTGGCCGATTGGCTGCTCACGCTGGAGGCACCCTCACTGGCATCGTCGCCCCCTACAGTGGCCGGTAGCGCAGGTGTGTGTAGTGCCGTTACCGCGGTGGTTAGGTGCTCCAGGACCCTGGTGATGTCCTCACAGCACTGCACTAGTTGGTGCTGCTGGGTGAGAGAGCGCCGCGACAACTGGGTGGTGGCATTTGCTGCCACATAATTCGACCTGCTATAGGCCGACAGCCGGCTCATCAGCTGGTGGTGGCGCCGGCTCGCTACACTGCGGTGCTTGAGCAGCGCAGCAGTGTTCTCCTCCATGGCTGCAGTCATGCGGCCCATGGCCGCCGTCATGCGGTCCATGCGCTCTCCAACTCCCGCCACATTGCGCCCAATTTTGTGCAGCTGGAGCTGGATGGCACCTTGCTGCTGTGACTGGCGCTGGTGGATACGGAGCATGCGTCTCTCAACGCTCATGCAGGCATAGCGATGTCCATTGCCCCTCCTGCTGATTGCCCGCGGTGTTGCCGCTGTCGCAGGCCCAGATCTATTGGCACCAGCTGCAGGTGGTGTTGCAGCAGGCGTTGCTGGTGCGGCAGGGACTGGGGGCACATTAGTGGGGTGCCTGGCTCTGGCTGCGGGTGGGGCGGCAGATCCAGATGCAGCTACGGTGGGGGGCCTGGCCTTGGCTGCGGGTGGGGCGGCAGATCCAGATGCAGCTACGGTGGGGGGCCTGGCCTTGGCTGCGGGTGGGGCGGCAGATCCAGATGCAGCAACGGTGGGGGGTCTGGCCTTGGCTGCGGGTGGGATGCTAGATGCAGGGGCCACAACGGTGGGGGGCCTGGCTGCTGGTGTTGTTGCAGCGGCAGGGGCTGGTGCCTGGGTTTCTGGTTGTGATTCCTCCTCCTGGGCCTCCTCATCTATCAGCAGCCTCTCGCTGTCACTGCTGTCTGCGCCACCTGTGAGGGTAAGTGGATACTCATTAGTTGCATGTGACTGTCAGACGTGCTGATGTTACATGCATGCTGGGTGACATTCCCTGGATGGCTGTGGATTTGCGTACTTTGGGACCTGTCTGGCTGCATTGGGGTACTTCTACATTGTGGACATACTACATCTCCCACAATGCTTCAGGGCATTCCCTGATGCGCAACAAAGGCATGACTAAGGGCCAATAAGTGAGCCTATTTGGTCAGGGACGGTCATAGGGGACAGGGTCGCAGTCGCATGCCACTTACCTTGGGTGTCTTGGGTGGGGCGGGAGGAGTCCAGAGGGGTCACGCCAACGCACGCCTCCCTCTCAAGGGTGTCCTCGACCTGGTCCTCCAAGGGTGTGTTGGGTGGGACTGTCGGTCCGCCACCTCCAGTGCCCGATGCCTCTCCAAGGCGCTCCGCCACCCTCTCCTTGGCACGACCTCGGAGGTCATACCAGCGCTTCTTTAGCTCCTCCAATGACCTATCGGCCACACCCACCGAGTTCACGCTGGCGGCTATACCCAGCCAGATCCTCCGCTTGTCTTGCTCTGGGACCTTTCTGGAGTTGGTCCCGAAGAGCCGGTCATGGTTGGCCACCACCCCTTCAATGAGGTTCTCGAGCTCCTGCTCTGAGAACTTGAGCTTTCGCTTTCGTCCTGCGCTGTTGCTGGGGCCAGGGACAGGTTCCTCAGCCATGGCAGCAGATATGTCGCTATTTCAGTCGGTAGAGAAGTCGCTATCGCTGGTTTGGCGTCTGCTTTCCGACTTGCTCCCTCGGAGGTTTGCCTCGCTGTGGTGTTTGGGGGTGGGAACTGCCTGCTTCCTGGTTGTGATGTCATCACTGTGCTCGGAAAGCGACTTCCCGTTTTCCCAATCGCGCGAGAATGCGAGTCGCATTCCCGATCGCACGGGATTGCGAGTCGCATTCCCGATCGCACGGGATTGCGAGTCGCATTCCCGATCGCACGGGATTGCGAGTCGCTATCCCGACGCAGGTAGCCGGGAATAGCGATTTTTCTGCGTTTTTAGTTGGTTGCTAACGGATTTAGCGCCCGCGTGCGAGTCGCTATTTTTTCCCCGAAAAGTACATGAATGCCGTTTTGCGTTTCCTCAATAGCGAGTCGCTATTACTCGCTATTAGGGACACGCAAAACGGCCCGTACATGAATCAGGCTGTCAGTCCCTTGCTGTTTTGCGATTAAAATAAAGTTCCGTCATCATGGTGCACAAGAGAAACTTCTCCTACAAACCCTGGCTGTTTTCAAACCTTTCGGTCATGCCAAGCGGGCTTTTCAAGGCCCTTCCATGAAACATTCCATCCTTTTCCAAAGCTACAACCAGCGGGCATCCTTTTATAATACATCCAAACGACTGTTTGATGAAGGGGATGCCCAGCCTCTCGGGTCGGGGCATGGTCATGAACGTCACTCCTTCACATATTCCAAAAAATACGAACTTCACCTTCCAGTTACGTGAAACAAGCCCTCCAGCCAATCATTAGTGATTTTGCCAGAATGAATTAGAACTAGCGCTAATGATTGGCTGGAGGGCTTGTTTCACGTAACTGGAAGGTGCACTTCGTATTTTCTTTTGGAATATTGGAATTTTGTCTATATTCCCTCTATCTTGTGCCTCTATTTAAGACTACTCCTTGTTCTTTCATACTGTGGACTGGTGAACTAGCATCCCTTTGGCTGCTGGATGGCAATATGATCCTGCTATTCCTCCCCAATGTTTTCTTTACCTACTACATCCTCACAGGTTTTCTGGTTAAATGGCACAGAAGTTAAGGTTGTCTTTGCATGGAAACTTTTAAACCTGGGCCAGTGAGGGCTCAGAAGGGCCTTGGCACTGCTATCCTGCTACCTCTTCTTCCTCATCAGTCTCAAATAATTAGCATACCACCTCTCCTTTAATTTGGGGATTACCATATGCCCCACTAAGATATAAGTCTCTGCGGCTCAAAACGTTCCTTTAGAATACTGGTTATTTCTTTGCCGACCAAAGGAGCTTAGGGCCAGATTCATCAAGCTTAAATCCGCTCGCAAAGGGACAGATTCTGAGAATCTGGCCCTTTGCGAGCGGTATTTTTGCATTTGGGATGCATCATCCCAAATGCAAAAATCGCTAATTAAGAATTCGCTAAATTGCGATTCTTTGCATTTAAGGAATCTCAAATTGAGATTCCTTAAATGCAATGCATGAAAGTGAAAAAAAAGCGAATTCGCTATTAGGGCACGCAAATTACCATCTTCATGGTAATTTGCAAATACTTTGAAAAATGCACTAAAGTGCATTTTTCAAAGTTTCATGTTGCGCACATCAATTTCAGGGGTGCAACAGGGTGTCCTTTGGACACCCTTGAAATCGCAATCTAAATTTGCGAATCGCTAATTGCGATTAGCAAATTGAGATTGTCTTCCCATTCATTCCTATGGGCCTCTAGGCCCATAGGAATGAATGGGGAGATATTCCTTAATAGTGACTCGCAATTTGCGAGTCTCAATTAAGGAATTATTAGAAATCGCTATTTTTGTAGTGATTTCTTGATGCATAGCATTTTACTATTCCTTAATAGGGAATCGGTATTTTTCGCTTTTAAGGAATAGCAACATGTGTTCTTGATGAATCTGGGGGTAAGCCCTAGACTGGAATTTAGAATATAAACTATCCAGAAAGAAAGGTAATGCATGCATACTGTAATACCTCACATTTACATCTTACTTTCTTATTACAGTAGAAAATCATCAACTACCAAACTTTCTCAGACATTTATAGTACTATGCACTGTATACAGCTGATTGAAGAAACATGCCTTTCTTTGCTGAGAGGTTGAGAGGCATTTTGGGGCAGATGTAAAAAATACTATTCCAGTTGCAAACCACCCAATTCGCAGAATTGGGCCATTTGCATCCAGACAAATGCTGTCTCAAATGTGCAAAATGCAATTCGGTAACTTGCTATCAAATCAGTTTGCATTTGTGATTCAGAATTTGGAAGGGGCATGTTTACGGCATCCCTTCCAAATACCTAATTGGTTTGGTATGTGTGACTATTTTGCCTACGAACTATGGGGCATATTACCAAGGAGGCGATATGAAATTATCGCTGTTTTTGCTGCCTTTTTCGGCCGAAAAGTGGCGATAATTTCATCGCCTTATCAGCAAAGACCCGGTATCACGTGTTTTGCTGATTTTGCGAGCCTTTCAACAACGTCCACTTTGCATCTCTAATGAGATGCAAAGTGGGCGTTAAAGAGCAAAATAATAGGAGAAATGTCGCTAAGCGACATTTCTCCTGTTATCAAGCTGCACGCTAACAAGCAGAGCGTTAGGAAAAGTAGCGCCAACCACAGTTAACGCTACTTTCCTAACGCCTGCTTGTGACCTGACCTGGGAGGTGGATTACATGGCTAAGATTACCCTGCCTGTCAACAAGGTTATCGCCATTTTCAATGGAATATCGCTGGAAAACCAGCGATATTCCATTGAAAACGGCGATAATCTCCTCTATCACTGGGATTTTTATCTCCATGGCGTTTAACGTTGTTAATATAACGCTAACATGGAGATTATCGCCGCGATAGCCGGCGATAGATTTACTCACGCTAACAGCAGTCAGCGATAATTATCACTGCCGCTTGTTAATATGACCCTATGTTTGCAAAACAGTAGTACTCTACCTCCATTTTAAAACTGGTGGTAACCCATCCACAAAGGGGAAGGGGCCCTGGATGGACCCCTTCCCCTGTGCAAATGTCAATAATAATGTTTATGAAGAGCAGGCAGGGATTCAACGGACCACTGACTACTCTTAAAAAAATTCAACTGCAGAGTTTCATCTTTTCTTTTTTATCACATCCCATTTTCCTTTAAGGAAAACAAGCAACATTTAAAAAAAAAAATTGCTTCATTAAAAAGCAATCACAGACGGCGTTCCTATGACCTCAGCAGGCCACCATCCCTGTGATGGCTGCGATTCCTAATGGGACGCAAATTTCAACCTACCAAATTAATATGCATGAGGTATGCCTATTTATGGCCCACTTGGAGTTGCTAATAAAACTCAAAAGAGTTTCATACTTTAGGAAGCCTGATTTCCTAATTGCGATTCCGATTCAATCGCAATTAGGAAATCAGTATTCCTAATGTTACTACATCTGGCTTTTATGCTCTTTCTACTCTGCATACCATCCATAGCTAAATCAATTAATGATATCATTTGGGTGGCCCTGCATCAGAACTGTTGTTGGAATACTATGGGTAAGTTCTTATATGTTAGCATAGATGTTTGGTTCCAATGGTACTGAATCTCTTGCCAGGTTCCTGTAAATACTTCGCTGTGAACGAGCAAAGGTGCAGCCCTTAATGTGAAAATCAAAGAACACCTCAGGGATATAGTTATTTAGTTGGAAAACATGAACCGGAGGAGAATTATCACCTATTCCCCCTGAATGAGAGAACATGTTTCTTTTTGGGCCATAGAGGTGGTGATCACCAGTGGTAGAGAAAGGGACAGACTATTGAAAATTCCTCAAAGAGAAAGCTATTGAGGGCCTCATTTATAAAAACTGTTGCATCACTGAGACAAAACAGCAATGCGACAGTTTTCACTGCACCCTCCTTGCGACATAATGGATGGGCTGTATTTAATGTACAGTGCTCCTTGTCACAAGGAATTACAGAAACATCAGTATTACTGACTTATCTGTAGGTGCAAAAGTGACGCATTGCCGGGTTGTGTCTGAAAACAGATGCAACTCCAGTAATGTGTCCTTTCACATGGGACAAGCCCCATGTGAATGGGCCTGTGTCAGTCTTATGCCTGCTGTGAGACAGGCGTAAGGTTTTGACACAGTGGCGTCCTAGAAGTGGCGCAGTGAAATCTGATAGATTTCGCTGCGCTTCTATGAGACTTTTTATTGGGGAACGCCCACCCTGCATACATTATATTTGAGGCAGGTATAATGTAGCGCAGGGCTTTAAAAAGTGACGCATCTGCTTAGAAGCGTCACTTTGTAAATAGGGCGCAACATGGCTCATTTTTTACGCCACTGGTGCGTTACAAAAAGTGGCACAATGGCGGCTCAAAAATGTTGCAATCTGAATTTCTGAGGCTAAGAGTTCGTGGAACTTGGCTTTAATGAAGATGTTCCTGCATTAGATACACGTCAGCAGGTCATGTTAGACTTATAATTGGGTTTATTAACTCTGTTGACAAAACATAGATGAAATGTTCTTTAGTTATCATCTACAGGCCACAGTTTATTTGTCACTTGATATTGTAATATTACAATGTACTCATACTGAGTTATACTGGCCTATATTTTTAAACTTATTTGTGCTGTGAAGCATATTGACATAGTTGATAAATATCACTCATGTCACTAGGCTCAAGGCAGTCTCCACTGTAGTACACTTATGTGTGATAGCTACGTTAAGTTATTAATTTGATGTACAACAATTGTGGGAGGGACTCAGATTATGAGGTTTTACTTTAAAAATATTAAATTCTCAGAGATAAGAAAAGAAAAGGTGTTAATTTGCAATATGAATTGAGACCCTCATGAGGCCCAGAAAGAGCACTGACAGACATTACAGATGACCTCCACATTTTCCTCCGAAGACCAGCAAGCAGATCATATTTTCCTTGACCTTTGGGCTCCATACAACATGTGAGCATACCATACTCCTGAGCAGGTTAAGGCATTGGGATGGAATTGTAGGGCTGGCCCATAAATTAATTTGCTTTACGTTTGTCTGAAAAAGAGTAAATAAATTCAGATTGGATCCTCTGAGTCATCCGCCCGTAAACTGCAATGCAGAGTCTCATGAGGGTCATATCTCTCCAAGCTCATCTTTAATATCTATATTAGGCTTCTCCAACGAGTAGTTTGTGAGCTACTGGTAATTATCCAGCTATTTCTAAATAGCTCACCTTTGTGTTGCTAATCTATTTTATTAGAAGCTTTTTCTTGATGTGTATACGAGATTGTAAAAGTTTGTATCTGAAATACAAATGTGTCTTTTACAGAATTCATAAGCTAGTGTTTGGAGAAAACCAGTTGATTTACCAAAATATATCTAAATCTGTATCACGAAGTAGCCAGCAAATGGTTCAATAGGTTTATGGAATACAGCATCAGCCCTTAGGCCACCACAACCATCCAGATCCTTGACAATAATAATCCATCAACTGTTACATTCCACAGAACAAGGGTTGGAATGTAACAAGAGAACGGGAAGAGAGAGAACGATAAAAATGAGAAGTAAAAGAGGGCAAGGGTAACAAGAATGAAATGCGGTAAATACTAATTACAAATGCCAAATTACAACACTTTTCCCCCCTTCAATAGCACAGGAAAGAAGAGAGAAGGGAATTACCTTTCAAAGATAATTGGAACAAAAGACTATGAAATATAAAACATAGAAGAATCGCATGGTACTCTATTAGTGTACAACAGCAGATGGAATAAATGGTATTCATCTAGTGCACAACATAATCTTCACGCTAAGCTGGACATTTTTTGCACCTTATCACTGCGACAAATACCATCCTAGGAGGAAGGCAGCTGAGTACTCTCCCTATTCTGACCGGCCACACAAGAGGACAACCTGTCCATGCCCCAAGTACTCCCATCTTCCAACATTCCAACATTACTCCCCACCTTAACAACCTCCAGGAGCTTGTAAAATGGAGTACCCTCCTTACTCCTAGACTCATGAAGTCTAACGTATACCTTGTCACCAACTTCCCACTTGCTACTTTTAACACCTTGTTTACGATCATACCATTTTTTGTAAATTTGTTGATGGTGCTTTACACAGTTACTCATTTCCTCTCTACATACCTATTTTGGTTCGCAACCACCCAACTAGTTGGGATTTAACTTAGTGCCTGGTAACCTGCCTTTAAGAGCAAGGAAAGGGAAAATGCCAGTGACCGAATTGGGAGTAGTATAAAAAGGTCAAAGCATGTTTGGGAGGGCTTTGTCCATCTGCCTTCCTGAACTGTGAGCTGATTGACTACACTCCTTAATCATCCAATTAACTTGTTTCACCAAACCATTTGCCTTGGGGCAATACAGAGCTGTTCTTAAATGATGTAGCTCCAACTTTTCCAAAATTCTTGCATTTCTACAGAACTGAATTGCACCCTATTATCCATAATAATGATACAGGGAACCCCCTACATAAAGTATGACTCAGTCAAAAAATGGATCACAGACAACGTATTGATTTTGTTGACCACTCTTTTCATGATCCAATGAGAATGACAATTTACCAATACTAACATACATTTTCCTTTCCACATTGGAGTTTTGAGTGGACCAATTATGTCTAAGCCGAGCTTGTCCCATTGTTTGAGTGGAACACTCACAGGAGATGCTCTAGTAATGTTGGACTTATCACTCATCTCACAGATTAAACAGTCTCTGGCCATCTCTTCTACAATTCTGTCCATGCCCGGTAACCAATAGGAAGCCCTAACTTTAGACTAGGTAAGGCTCCTACCTAAGTGTTCTTCATGCACTAATTCTGCAATCATATTCCACAAACCCTTAGGATATACCAATTTGTCTCCATGCATGACTTTACTGTGAACAATACTCAACTCATGCCGAACCTCCCAGAAATCTTTTCAAACATAATCCTTACCACTGTGTTTACATGGCCACACTTCAACAATCTTTTCCTTAAACTTCTTCATGGAGGAATCATTTTCCATGTTAACTTCCATTCTTTCCCTCAGAGTCCAGGGCAATCCACTAACAGGACCAAATCAGTCAAGACCTCACTTCCTAATTCCACTTCACTATAGGGTAATCTGGACAGACAATCAGCAACTACATTCCTTGTTCCTGGAACATACTCCACTCTGAAATTGTATCCTTCTAACCCCAAAAGCCACCTGCTTATGGAGGGAGTGGTATTATCCCTGTTCCAAGTACATGCTCCACAGTAGAGTAATTACACTCTGCCTTCTTAAGCACCCTGAAGGCAAATGCCACAATCCTTTCCTTACCATCCACAATTTGAATAAAAGATGCTCCGAGACCCTTGCTGCTAGCGTCAGGGGTTAACACTGTTATGCGTCTAGTGTCGAAATTGTGTAATGATAGAGCATCAGCAATGAAATTTTGTATAATATTAAAATATATCTGACACTCATCATCCCAAACAAACAGTAAGCTTTTCTTTAACAAATTCCTTAAGGGAGTGGAATTATCCTGAAAACCTTTTATAAACTTGGTCATATACTCCACCAACCCAAAAAATGACTTCTCTTCTCCCAATTCACAGGTGTAGGTGCCTCTCTCACTGCTTTTACTAAATCCAGCCTGGGTTTGATACCTTCTTTAGAAATCGTGTGCCCCAAATAGTCCACCAAATCAACATTAATTCTGCATTTGTCTTTTCTTACGGTCAACTCTTCCCCCTTGAGTGCATGCAAAACCTGTCTTAGAACAGTCATATGTTGAATATTTGATGCCCCATAAATTAAAATGTCACCCTGGAAGCAGAGTACGTTTGGTATTCCCTTCAGTAATTGTTGCATTACTCTCTGAAATACTGCAGCTGCCGATGCCAGGCCAAATGACATTCGGCAGTTCCTGAATGTTCCTGAATGCTCCAAAAGGTGTTATAGAAAACATGAGTGGTTTAGATTCTGGATGTAGCTCTATTTGATGGTACACAGAAGAGAGGTCAATCGCGCTAAGCTGCTTTGCATAACCAATCATGCTTAACATTCCATTTATTCTAGGAAGAGGGAACCTGTCCACCCAAATATTTGCAGTAAGGTCCCTAAAATCAACTCACAAACGAATCCCCCTCCCTCCTGATTTTTGAGTAACGACAATTGGAGATAACCACAACAAACTTTCTATGGGTTCAATTATACCCTGGTTTACTAATTTGTCAAGTTCAAGTTTAAGAGGGTCCTGTATCAAGAAAGGAATGGGGCTTACTTTATGCACACTAGGTACAGCATTATCCTTTGCTCTCATCATGTGCTGAAATTTCTTCACATGGCCTATATTCTCATTAAATACATCTGGGAATTCTTCACCCACATCCTAACAGATACTTTCCTCCTTGATTACTAACACTTGCTCTTTACTGTTGGGATCAAGCTTAATCCACAATTCCTTCTGATGAGCCCACCCTAACAGACTAGACCCCTTTTTTGTCAGATAAACTCTTCCAAGAGTTGTACGGCCTTTAAATGAAATGTGCATGTCTAACATTCCTACAAGGGGTATAGGATCTTTGTTGTAACCACACAGAACAACATCTGCTTGTTGGATGCAATGACGTGTCACTTCAATTTATCAATGAACACATCATAATTAACTAACATATAAGGGCAACATAAATCAGCATTCACACTAAAGTTCTCTACATCCAAACATATTTCACACGTGGCGTAGTTGTTTTTAGATTCTACAACATTTTCATCAATTTGGAACAAAAATTGGCTTGCACTTTCCTCCTCATCCGCCACCATATGCACATTTTTCCATTCAGGTTTAAGACTTTTACACAGCCTCGAAAAATGCATTTCTTACATATACCAGAACGAGCAAGGCAATTTACATTGTTAGCCAAATGGTTTCCATTTCCAAAATGGAAACACTTCAAAACTTCCCTTCTTTCCTCCTCTGATTTGTTCCTGTAACTAGACTCAAAAGATTTACCATACTCCTTACTATCATTTGACTGGTCCTCCTCCTGGATCGCCTACAGTAATCGGAAGGTTTAGAGACACGAACGGCTTGTACTGGAAGTAAATCAAGAAATAATCGCTTCACTCTGCATTCTGTATAAATAATCATTGCAGAGGTATGAGGAAGATCTACGCTGTCTGAGTCGGCTGACCGGCAGTAGTTTGAGAAACAGAACAGGACTCCAAGTGAAGCAAGGTCCGCAAGAGGCTGTCCTACATATATACAGTCCTGATGAAGACCCGCTCTTGATGCGTTAAATCATCGCATCGTTCCCAAGGGTCGAAACGTCGACGCAATCCTTCCTTATATGAACCAACTACTCAAAATCTCCTAGGAACCAAGATCAGATTGTTGTGCCTATCAGATTATTGTATATGTAGTTGTTTTCGTCAATGAGTATATGAATTTACAATTTTACTTGTTGTTTTAAGTGTATATCAAATGTTGCACAAAGCTTATGTGTCAATTATGTTTTAAGTGTATTTTAGGGACAGCATCTGTAGTTTTTTGTGTTTCAAATTCAAAATATGAAAGTGTTTGAGTAAAAATTTGCTTTCCCTTTTTTAGTTTGTGGTCAGTGTACTTAATTGTTGTGATAAACATACTGCTATCTTTGTATCCTGACTAGGGACAAAGTACTATATCACCGACAGAACCATTATTATTCAAATTACTACCCGCCTAGGTTCTGAGGGTTATAGGGTCACCCCATTACATGCAATGGTCCTCCTTGACAGCACAACCTTTTGTGACATGAACAGTGTCTGAGATATTGCTTTGCTTCATTTATACTATACACTCAGCAGTATGTTCAATACTTTTGGCCACATTTACATTACAGCTTCTCTTAATTCCAAGTTGCTGGCCAAAGGTTTCTCCTGTATTTTCGTATTATTTGTACACCTTGCTAACTGATCCCTAATTAGGGTACCATCTACTGAACCAAATTCACATAAATTGGCCATGCCCCGCAATACAGCTATGTAACTTGAAACCTTCCCATTTTTCCCTTGGATTCTGCTAAAGACCTTATGCTTTTCTAAAACAAAATTCACTCTTTGCCCAAAGTGCTTCCCTAACTTAACTATAGTGTCTTGGAAAATGTCTTCATGAGGTTCCTCCCCACCCTCCTCACTTTCTTCAACTTTCCTTCCCTGAATACCCAAATTGTGTAATAAAATGTGTAAATGTAATAAAATGTGTTGCTTCTTTAATGGTGAATATTTCTCACCACCAATTGCAATCAGATATGACAAAAAAACTTTTCCCATTGCTTCCAGGGTATCACAGTTTCCCCCACTTCATCTAGGAACGGTGGAGGCTGAGCCATATTCGTAGTTGCCATCAGTGCAAGGAAGAAATAAAGAAACACAGCCAAAATATAATGTTACAAGAAACAAAAATAATTATGTAAAACAACACTAGGAGCAGTCTTATTTTTACTTTAGTAGATTACGGTCAGTGGGTGGAGACTGAAGTAGGGAAGGCTTTAACGTAGCGAATCACTGAATGGAACATACAGGAAGACCATTTCAGCACATACACAATGAACTCGGCACACTAGAGGAAGTCAGAAATTCCTAAGTAAGTTTGAATATTTTCTACCAAAATGTGAATTCGCAGAATATGATCCATTATGCACAGAACTGCAAATGAAAGAAAGAAGCTGTGCCCATCAGCATTTTAAAACAAACTCGCACTGACAGGATAACCAAGGCTATGCCTATCAGTGTAAAAAAAATGCACAGTAACTAGTTGTTGCCAATAGCTAAACGCTGTGATGCTGAGATGTCCCAGGCTACATTGGACTGAGCCCATCAGCGTGAATACTCTCCACCAGTGAATGCGCTTCATCTGAACATGCGAAAATGACGACAGCTTTCCTTCGCTTGAGAGGCAAACAGCACAACAGAGTTCAGCTCGCGTGCAGTACCAAATCTTGCAAAGGAACTGCGCAACAGCTGTGAGGTGTCGAAACCCAAAGAACTCCTCAGGATCCGGGCGTTGCTCAATGGGGTCCACCTCCTGACATCCCCAGCTCTGAAGATATAGTATCCAGAGTACTGAGGCGATCAGGCGAGGGAAAAAAGGGTTAGGGAAGGTGCAGCGAGGGAAGAGGGATACCTGCAAAACAAAAGAACAAATAGGCACCATACATTAAACAGTCTCACTACTCTCGTAAGTTCTCGCTAGTGGATTCTACCAACCTAGACTGTTTTGTGGTAAGATGGGGTATTCTGATTCCACGCTCTTCAGGGAGACTTCAATGCAACTAGCTGCCTCCCTTTTCATGAAATCACCAGAACAGGCACCCGTGGCATCAAAACACATATGTCACCAATTCAATTCCATCCAATTACCTCAAAGAACAAAACACCACCAGACACCCGAGTTTCCTCTTACGTTCCCCCTTCCTCACACTCTCGCACTGTAGACAAAAATAAATGGCCAAAAAACAAAAGAAGAAAAATAAGTCCAAAGAAGTAATAGTTCAATGCAACTAAATAGTCACTCTCTGTTCATCAGCACAGATGAGGCTAATCCGAAACTTTGGATATCCATGGACAATGAGCATGGACAGGAAGTCAAAGGTAAGGCAAGAATCAACTCCTTCTTTCCCTTGAAACAAAAAGTACCTACTTGGTAGCCAATCCCCTCCTACGATGATGCCTTGGCTCAGAATACCCGGGGTTCCCTTACTCACTCCGCAAGCATGGAAAATCCTGCAAGGGAAGCCAGAGCACTATCCAGGAGATGATGAGAAGATCGACAAAATCAGATCTCGTGGCTGCTTGCCACCAAGGTCCTAGGAGACGGGACGCTCTTCCGCGCACCGCCCGACTTTCGTGTGCAGCCGCACACGGAAACTAACAGCGGATCTTTCTTTCTCCCCAAGGAATGCGTCTTGACTCTAGACGCGCAATCAGGTTCACCGCGGGCCAGGACCGGGGAAACACAGAAGCTGGGGAACCGTGTCTTCAGCCGCAAGACCGCGTAAGGCCTCTTCCCGGATACCAACTCAAAAACGGGTACAGCGGACTAGCTGATTCCGCAAACACCAACTTCCAAAGAGTCAGTCAAAATTATGTACATCACTTCCTGTGAGACAGGATGTATTATAGAGTTCCAACCTCCCATCACCGCTTGAAATTCTGGGATATGTAGTGCAGTATTCGGTAGGCGCAATGGGGCTTCAGGACCTGACATGAGGAGCCTTATGCTTGGCTGGAATGGCTACACACTAAAAAATAAAGCTAAAGCTGTATTGGTACAACCCTATTGCACATTTTCATAATAACGCATACCCATTTTCCCTGGGGCACTTTTCCACTTACATCGGTCTGCTGTCCCTGTCCGTGTCTTTTCTCCTATTTAAGCAATGACTGGATTGGCACAGCATAATTCCACTTAAAGTGAAATGTATCTTTCAGTATACCACAAGGCTGGCACTATAAAGTTTATATTTAGGGGCCAATTCCGATCTCACAAAGAAGGACTCCGAACCCAATCCGGCTGGAAAAAGTGCAAGCCGTACACGAGTTTTCCGACAGACTCGTACAGCTGTACGAGCGAGCAAGTACGATGCGAGAAACGCAAAATCACCAACAGAATCGGTTCCAGGTCTGTACCGCTCTGTACCTCTCATCCGTAAGCAAACCGTGCCGTGCTATGGAGGTAATTTCCGACCCAGCCAGTACGATGCACGATTCAGACAGCCAGATTGAGTCGGAGCCTCCAACACGTAAACGTTCCGGGAAGTGGACTTCAGGAGTCGATCGCAGGGGGAACCAAGGGTCCCCCTACACATGCAATTATGGTGCGGGTGGCACAGACGTGTCCCCACTACAAGGGCGCCCTTGTGCGCAACATACCTTTTTCGTCAATGGGAGCCTATGTACGCATCATACAGCAGGCTCCCATTTACTTCAATGGGGCTCCGAGCGACCCGTGTCTGTCTGCGCTTTTTCGCATCATATTTGGGTGCTCTGTACCCCGGAGCACAAATCGGTCGTAAAGCCCTCTGGATCCGAGTCGGACGGAGCCTTCTCCCAGCGAGATCAGAATTGGCCCCTTAGTGTTGCCTACATCGAGACGATCCAAAAGGATTTCAACACATCCGCACTAGACAAATCTCACTTTCATCCCACGGACTGTGAGAACGAAATGTGATGGAAGTAAATATGTATACGAAAGTACTTTGCCCCTTAGCACCTCCCATAATTATATAAGTGCAGCATATTTCAGCTATTAGTAAGGTAATGCTGTCATCAGGGCTCCAGCTCTCCTCGTTGTTAATGGCAAACTTCTCCGGGGGATAGGGCAGCACAAACTGTCCCCCAACCAGCAGTCGTCGCCAGTATTACGAAGTAGCCAGTAAAAGGTTCAATAGGTTTATTGAATACAGCATCAGCCCTTAGGCCACCACATCAATCACGATCCTTGACAATAATAATCCATCAACTGTTACATTCCACGGAAGAAGGGTTGGAATGTACTAAGAGAACAGGGAGAGAGAGAAAGATGAAAATAAGAAATAAAAGAGGGCTAGGGTAACAGGAATGAAATGTGGTGAACACAAATTACAATATACATAAATTACAAGAATCTGCCTACTCTTAAAAAATAGTTTTAAAAAACTTTAATTAACTAAATGTTGTTTTCCATTAAGGAGAAAGGGGTACATTTTGGAAAATATTAATTAAAAGCAATCACAGGCATGGTGGCCACCACAACACCATCTCTGTGATGGTAGTGAATCACAGTGGGTCACAATCTGTGACCTAACTCATTAATATTCATGAGATACTTCAAATTGTACTCCACTGCTATTCATTCAATTTTTTTGTGAATCAATCTTTTAGTACATAGGTCGGTTCATAAAATGCCATAGAAGTCGTAAATAGCCTGTATTTAAATTGCGACCACTTTTTGTGAATCCAGTCTTGTACACCAGACCCATAGCTCCTTTTACCTTTCAGAAAATGGTGATGAAAAATTCATGGGAACTAGTGGAGCCTGTGTATGTGGCACTGTATGTGTTTGCAATGGTCTTCTGTTGTAATAATTATCTTTCATGATTGAAATTTGTATGCGTTTTGATCATATACTTTTGGTTTCTGAGGTATATAATGCTACTTTGTCCCATGAGTTTCATTTACACCCCTGTTGCCTACTATCCTAATTTGTTATATTCCTCTTTGGCCCTCAATACAAGAGACCCATTAGTCTGAATGGGGCAGTTCCATTGTTAGCTCTAAATGTGGAATTATGAGGTTGATGGAGTTACTGCAGACCTCTCATGTTTTCCCCATGCTTTAAGCAGTGGAAAGCTTCCATCAAATCTGTGATGGAGATCTACAAATTACTGGGGGAATCAGACTTGGAATTACTAGTCCCCTTGGTGACTTATTACTTAATGGATTCTCCTCGTTCAGCATAAAATCCCTGATAATTCTACACCACGGACCCCTAGCATTGTTAACTCTGTGGATGCAAAATAACACCCCCACATCTGTGAAGCTCCTCAGCCCCTTTGTGTTTAAGTATGTACAGCTGCTTGCACATTGATCCATTTATAACCCCAATACAGATTTGAAATATTGAAATCCAATTGTAATCAGATGGATGACTATGGAAGGAATAGTGCCTTTCTTCATGCTAATGAAAAGACGCAATGACTGAACCCAGTATGGCTCATTTTATGTATAATATTTATTGATGTGAGGTTAGGGTAAAGATTGTTCATCTATGTTCACTGTTTCCTTGATGTACACAGGAACACAGAATTTGCTTTGTAATTGTCCAATGTTGTTAGACTTCTCAGCCTTAGGGTGGTCTTCCCCCTAGCTTTTTGTCTTACTCCTACATGTTTTGCTGATCATATTTTTGTTGACTTTGAGACTCTGTGCACGTGAATGCTTGTAACCAGTGCCAAAGTGTGTATGCACACTCCTTAAAACTTGGTAACATTGGCTTACACCCAATTGGCATATTTAATTTACTTATAAGTCCCTTACATGTCCCTAGTGAAGTGGTAGTGCAGGTATCCAGGGTCTGTAAATTAAATGATACTATTGGGCATGCAGCACAAATTGTGCAACCCACTTTCAAATATTTCTCAGGCCTGCCATTGCAGCCTGTGTGTGCAGTTTCAAATGGCCATTTCGACCTGGCCAACTGAATCTCTTGCTGGGCCATAACCTTTTGTTTTAATAAATATAAGTCAACCCTGGATGGGTCTTACATAGCCCCGAGTGCAAGGTGAGGTTGAACATGTATCTTTAAGTTTTACATGCCCTGGCAGGAAAAACTCGTATATTTTTTTCATCACTGCAAGGCATCCCTCTCCTATAGGATACTATTGGGTTAACTTAATTCTTTGGTATTACAGTGATAGATTTAAATTGGGAGCAGGTAAGAATGCAGAGTTTGGTATCTAAAGACCTATAATTTAAAATCCTCTTTAATGGCAAAGTTGGATTTTAAGTCACAATTCTGAAAAACATCACTTTCAGAAAGTTGGCATTTTCTTCGCCCAATCATTTGATACCTGCAGAATGTATTCTGGGTCACATGACTAAGTGTAGCTGGCAGTTTGTCTTTGTGTACTGCTCCCTGACAGTGAGACAAACGGGGAATAGGTGTTGCCATGACAGGCCATCTCTGACTTGATAGGGAGGCGAGCTGTCAACTGCCACACTTGCATATCACAAATAATCACAAAAGCTATGATACTCTACACTCTATCAAAGATGAAGTCTTCCTGTAGCCCTCTAAGCAGCCAACTGCCCTTGGGCACACCACATTTTTGTTCTGCTTGCCCTTTCCTTCGCCTGTGGAGCCAGGTATCTAAATGTACTTAAGGTGACAGAGTACCTCAGTACCACTTCCCTCCCACGTCTTTCCATTCACTTTCAAAGACAGCAAGCATAACTGAATATCCATAGAGCTACAATGTGTGGCTTTCATTTACTCACACAAACCTTCCTCTAAAGCAGTGTGTCTGTGTCAGTGCCATAGCGAAGTAAGAACACTAGGAATTCGGTACCACGATCACATTTGGATAATCAGTAGGCAATCATTTTGAAACGCTCGGTTGAATAAAATGATCCACGACTCAAATTAAAGTGAATTGAATTAAAATTAATCACAATACATTTTAAACCGGCGCATAAAGAGGTTTTATTGACTTTGAATTATCAAATCTAATAAATACTGTAGGTTTCACCTTGAATCCCGTGAAAAAGTCAGCTATCTGCACCTGTCAATAACTTAATAACCACATCTAATATTTTTCAATACGCTGCCTTCAATTTAAAATGCAGTGTATTGATTATTTAATCACCTCCAAATAAAGCCTGCTCCTATGATAATTGTTTGCTGCATAGATTGACCTCATATCTCAAGTGGCTATCATTATGTTTATAGAACATATGAGCACTTCATAAGCGACCCGTAAGCCTTCATCAGCACTCATTGGAAATTTGTTATTGAGGATCTGACTTCTCACTAGGAATGCTGAGTGGTTGGGCATAAAGCAATATCAGGCGAAACAGTCAAATAGTGCAGACGACTCCATTATGCCTTTGAGCTTCAGGGGCCTTATTTATGAAGGTCTTGCGCCGCTGGTGCGTCACTTTTAAAATGGGAAAAAGTGACGTACTAGTGGCGCAAGGCCTTAATAAATGAGGACCCAGGTATGGTTTAAACGGGTAAACAGCATAGAAATGTGGTGTGTGAACATGTAGTCATACACCAAAATGCTAGGAGCAAGGGATTTGAGGGCAGGCCAGCTTGGTGACTTTGTTAAAAACCTTTTTAACGAAGGTAGATTGCACATTAACTTTAAAAATTTGTGAATCAACTAACTTACACGTTGAAAACGAGCCACTTTTTCTACTGTCAGAATTGAGTTTTGCAAACGGCCTTTATTTTTACATAGTTTAATTGGAATATATGGTACATAACTTTTTTACAAAGTATTATTAACAAGAAAAACATAACATGTATACCTCTCAGGTGATCATGATTTGAGATTTGATGCAGGGCCACATGTCTCAAGCTCCCACGCCCACCCACTTGCTTAGGTATCTTTTGCTCTAATGGGAAGATGTCACATATATTTTGGTACTAAGCTATAGGTTGTGTTGATATCTGGCACCTCGAGTTATGGTGAATAATATGTCTTGTCACCATCATATTAAAGGAATTTAGTCTGTGGCTATATAATTTGTTTAGGCCTATCGAGATGATTACCACTTAAAGCTGTCATCTCCCTAATATTTCAGATTTTAAGGTCCAATATTCACTTAATATTGGGCAAGTTGCAAACATGCATCTGCTGCATTATTCTCATGCCTTAGACAGAGTGTAATGGGTTTCTGATCACTTCGATGATTAAACGTTCAGAGAAGCACTATAACAATCGAACTTTTTTATACAGAAGACTGAATTCCAATATGATTGTAGTGGTAAACAGCATTCTAATCAGCATTTTCCAGTGCTCAATATAGTGAGTTGAACCCACCCAGACCATCTGCTTAATTATTTCACTCTTTCATTTGGTATTGTTTTCCTCAGAAATCTGTGTATAATAGAGATGGCACGTGTTTGGCTTTGAAAAAAACAATTATTTCTAGCAAGCATGGTCCCACCCGATATTCACCCATGAAGGAAAATACAGTTAATCCTGTAAAAATTTCAAAAACTCCTGCTCTGATATCTCTAATTGGTCTCATAGGGCCATATGTTCTAAACATTTTGGCAATCGCAAACCTTGCAATTCGCTAAATATGTGAGTTTAATACTGCAAAAAAGTTTAGCACTATATACCAAATCCATTTTAGTAGTCGGTAAAGTTGTATTGATTTCAAAATGCAATTCACAAGATGCATCCCTTACAAATTACAATTACTATTCCTATCCATCAATTCCTACCCATATGTATCATTGTTCATTGCTCATGCATCATTGTGCTTTTTTATGGTAATAACAGTAGCACACCATTGAAAAGTTACATACCTCCAATTGGGTGGTAACTGATTCTTAAAAGGAAAGGGGTCCAAGGGGCCGCTGCCACTGCCTCTGTCACAGATTTTGTTTTTTTAAAACTGCCCTGTTTCCTTGAAGGATTTGGCTTACTTTTTATGAAAAAGTTTTCTTTATTTAAAAGCAATAACAGGAATGGTGGTCTGCTGTTCCTTGTAGGCCACCATCCCTCTAACTGTGACCAATAAGAGAGAGCTGCAGTTTGCAGCCTATCTAATAAATATTAATTAGGTGGGTCAGACTAAGATGCACTCCCATTCTTCAGTTTGCAAACAACCTATTTATACATAGGTGGATTTGCAAAATACGTTTCTGCTGGAGCTGTTATTTGTGACCAGGAAGTTCGTTTATATTGTCCCTATATCTGTAAGGTTTTGTTTCAAATCACAATTGTTAAACAATTGAAAAACAAACCACAGTTTACAAGTCACCATTTGATGAAGCGATTTGGGCTTTTTTCAAAAATAGGTTTATTTATTTTTAAATGAAAATACTTCTTTTTCATCCAATAGTTAACGTTGTTTCATCGATGAATGTTTTTGTCACAAATGAATTAGTGTCTTTTGTTTTTTTCATCAAAAATGCATTTCATTCTTCAATTGACCTATGTGTTTTGTAAGGAAAGTTTTATATTCCCATTTTGAAGGACTGTACATTTTGGACAATATTCATATCAATCAATCAGCCGAATTACCCATTAAGGTCTCAAGGCACTGGGGTGGGTTCAGCAGTTCGGTCGAAGAGCTAGGTCTTGAGGTCCTTCCTGAATTGAGGCAGTGAGGGTGATTGCCTGAGATGTAGAGGATGAGAGTTCCAGGTCTTTGCGGCAAGGTAAGAGAAGGATCTTCCTCTGGCTGTGGTCTTGCGAATCAATGGGATAGTTGTCAGGGCCAGGTTGGAGGAGCGGATGTATCTGGTGGGAGTGAAGGAGGAGAGGGGGTGGTTGAGGTATGCATGTCTAGGTGTTCATGAGGAGCTTGAAAATGATTCTTTTGTTGATCGGGAGCCAGTGGAAGTTTTTCAGGTGATCAGTAATCTGGCTGCGGTGGGGAATGCCCAGGATAAGTCTTGGGGCGGTGTTCTGGATTCTTTGTCATTTGGAGCTTCTGTATGCTGTGGGTGTAGAGTGCTTTGCCGTAGTCAAATTTGCTGCTGACGAGTGCCTGGGTGACTGTCGTCTTGGCTCAGTGGGAATCCACTTAAAAATGCTTTGAAGCCGACAGAGCGTGTGGAAGGAGGAGGATGAGACAATATTGATTTGGCAGTTCATTGAGAGCAAGGAGTAAAGAATGATGCTGAGGTTATGTGCGTGGTTGGTGGGTGTGGGGGCTCTGAGCAATGCGGGTCACCAGGAGTTGTTCTAGGCAGAGGAGGTGGTTCTCAGGATGAGGAATTGGTTTTGTCAGAGTTGAGATTTATGCAGCTGTTCATCACCTAGGTGGTGACTGCTTTAATTCCATTGTGGTAGTTGTTCTTTGTGGTTGAATGTTCATTAGTGAGGTAGTTAATCAAGTGGGTGTCATGAGAGTAGGAGACACTGTTTAGTCCCTGTTTTCCGATAATGGCTGCCAGCGGGACCATGCAGATGTTGAAGACGTTGTGGCTCAAGGAGGAGCCCTGAGGGACTGCACAGTTGATCTCTATAGGTTCTGAAAAGAACGGTGGGAGCCTAACTATTTGGGATCGGCCAGTGAGGAATGAGAGGATCCACTCTACGGCTTTGCCGCAGATGCCGGCTTCATGAAGTCTTGTGTAGTGTGTGTGGTGGGAGACAGTGTCGAAAGCAGCAGATAGGTCAAGGAGGATGAGGGCTGTGGTTTCTCTCCTCTGTCTAGGAGATTGTGGATGTCATCTGTTGTGGCGAGGAGTACAGTCTCGTTGCTGTGGTTGCTTCTGAAACCGGTCCTAGGATGCTTGCTTCCAGTTCAGGGAGCACATGGCCTGGCAGTTGGGACTGGACTGTTCCCATTGGGCACAGGGTCAAGACTGATTTGCATATGGCTGGGTCCAAACTGGAATTGCATGGTGAGAAAAACAATTATGGATTTAGTTAGGCCCAGATCTCTGTACTGGGGTGAATGTATGACATTGTTCTGCATTCTGTCCTTCAATTGTTATTTTTGCAGTGGTTGCTTCTGAAGCCTGATTGAAAGGTGTCCAAGATGTGGTTTGTTTAGATGAATTTGGTGAGTTGGAAGTTGATGGCCTTCTCAATGACTTTAGCTGGCAAGGGGAGCAGAGCGATGGGTCTGCAATTCTTGAGGTCCGTTGGGTCAGCAGATGGTTTTTTCAAGTGGGAGGTTTATCTCAGAGTATTTCCAGTCTTCCAGGAAGGTGGCGGATTCGATAGAGCAGTTGATGGTGAGGCAGAGTTCTGAGGCAATGGTGGCACTGGCTTGGTTGAAGATGTGTTGGGGGCAGAGGTACGGGGGGCTCCAGAGTGGATGGTCTTCATGATCCGTAATGTGTTGTTGGTAGTGAGGGTCGTCCAGTTGAGCAGGGTCGGCTCTGATTTGGAGTGGAAGAAGGTGGTGAGGTTTTCACAGAGAACTTGGAAGGGTGGAAGTCAGTAGCATCTGTGCTGGGTTTGGCGAAATCTTTGAACACAGTAAAAAGTTATTTGATGTTGTGTGCATAGGCATTGATATGTTCCTGTATGGCAGTTTTCTTTGTGGCTCTGATGAGGTGGTGGTGCATGGTGACAGTGGTTTTGAAGGCTGCGTAGTCTGCTGGGGTCCTGCTGCTCCTCCATCTTCTCCCGAGTCATCTGCAGGTGCGCCTGGATTCTTGCACGGTGGGTAGAAACAGCTAGCTTTCTCAGCGGGCTGTTTATCGGACAGTTTCTTGAGTGGGCCAGTGTTGTTGGTCACAGGCTGGGATCCATAAGTGGAGGTTGCATGCTGATGGGTTGGCATCTGCGGAGGTCGTGGTGGTGTCTTGCGGAGACCTTGTTCAAGCTTGTGCATGGATAGTGGTGAGCCCGGTGGTGTTGGGTAGGTTTGGTGAAGGAGAGGTGAACGCAGAGGTGGGGATTTCATTGGAGTTTGGAGATGTAGCTGACGGAGATGTTGTGTTTTGCAGAGAAGATGGGGTTGAGCTTGTGTCCTGCTGTGTGCGTTGGGGAGGTGACCAGTTTTTTTAGTCCAATTGTTGCTAGGTTCTCTAGTATGGCTGAGGTGTTGGGGTTGCCGAGGTTGTCCAGGTGGAAATTAAGGTTGCCGAGGAGGATGTAGTTTGTTGAGGCAAGGGTGTGGTGTGTGATGAAGTCGGGTATGATTCCACTGAAAAGGGGGCAGGGTCCGGTTGTGTCTGTAGATGAGGGTGCTGCGGAAGGTGTAGTTTGGGTTGGTCTAGATGTGGAAGTGGAGGTGCTCCATATGGGGTGAGTTTTTACCAGAGCTAGTTGTGAGAAGGAGGGTGTTTTTGTGCATGATGGCAATTCCTCCTCCTGGTCGGTTGGTGTGGTCTTTGTGGATGATTTTGTATCCGCAGGGGATGGTGGTGGAGATATCCGGTGCAGGGGCGGGGTTTATTCAGGTTTGCATGAAGGTGAAATCAGGGGAGATGAAGTCGAACAGTTCACAGATTTCCACGGAGTGTTTGCTGAGGGAGCATGTGTTGAGCAGGATGCAGCTGAGGTTGTCTTATCCAGTTCTTGGGGGCCGTGCGGTTGGTAGGTCTGGTGTGCCTGAGCAGGGGAAGGTGCAGGTGCAGCAGGGGAACGGTCTTTGGGTGTCATTTTGAGATGCTGGGTGACAGGCAGTTTTACGACCTGCATTGAGTTCACAGAGGATGCTGGCGTCATAGCAGTGAAAGGCGCGGGAATCAGGGTTAGCTTTTTTGGAGAAATATAGTTCCATATTTACGATATTTCTTTAAGGATATCTGAGAATGTCTCACTAAAAGAAGATATTAGCAAGTTAGCAAAAGGCCCTGAGTGACTCATAACGAAGTAACTCTGACCCAGAGACACTTGTGTTGGATCTCAAGGCCAGAGTTCAGTGAAAACATGGGAAAGCTGAAATGTCTTGGCATTATTAATAAAATATTTATTTTTGAGAGAAATAGGTATTACGCTGTTTCTTAATTGAAATAACAGACAGCAGTAAACATATTAGCTTCTTCAGGAAGAGGTGTGGCGCCGCGGCTAGGGCGACTGACTCCGGAATCTGGGGATCACGGTTCGATCCCCGGCACCGGTGGCAGATCAGCCCAGCACTATGTGTCTCTGGGCAATAGCTTGCTTAATCTTCCCGACGGCCCCCAGCGCCTAGAGACCCTAACGGGTGATTGTGCGCTTTACAAATGTGGATTATTATTATTATTATTATCAGCAACCATCCTAGATCTACACAAGCTCATCCTTTCTCTGCAAACTCTTTGCAAGAAACCCGTTGTAATAGAATCTGCTGATCATCTTACTGGGTTCTAAAGAGATATTATGTTAGAGGGTTGTATGATGTTGCTTCTGGCACAACAAAGCAGGCATGTGTTGCAGCACATCGGAGGTATGCCTAAGGCCTTCCCATGGGCGGATGAGTTTATCTTTCATTCTTCTTACTTCTAGAGCCTGATTTATGTAATACTTTGTGCTGGTGATGTCACCAAAAGTGAAGCAAACAAGCACAAAGTGTTGATTTGCTATTTACTTTCCAGCGCTAAACAGAATTGACGCTAGACAATAGCCAAAAAGTTACACAAAGCAACATATCCGAATCAGGTATCAGAGTGATTTACATAGTACCATTTGCATTACATGAGGACACATTCATTTTTGTTAGGCATGGGGAGATTACGTGATTTGCCCACTAGTTCAGGATGTTCAGCAACATTGACAAGACTTGAACCCATTTCCCCAGATTCGCCCTAGTCGTTAGGCTAACTCCTCTCCTGTTATGTTTCTTAACCTAGGCCTATGTATCAAAGCAACCTTTTACCTACATTTGTACTAACTTGATCTGAATAACGGTTATAGCAATAACTTTTACCCAGTTATGTGCTGAATAAATGTCAATTGCGTTCCCTGAAACTAGCCTCCTTTATTATGCATGAGGATTCTAAGCATCATATCTTAATCCCCTGCACATGAAGTACATAACAGGATTAACATACTTTGTAAAAAAGTCATTTCTATCCTCATTCTCGGAAGACCGAGCTACTTTGGACGATTACAATTATTGATTCACGTTAATTTACATATTCGCAATCATAAACATATCAATCTAGGTAGAACCCCCGGGCTACCCTTTTGATATAAAAGAACCACACCTTCACTAGGTATACAGAGGAGACACTTCTACGCTGACACTGAGGTCCCTTCCTGCTGAAGCTTCAACACGCAGTGGTCTGGCATCCCTCGCAGGGTGTCCAACTCATGACCAAGACGGGGTCCTTCATTCTTTCCCATCAGGTAATGGGGTTGGCTCTATCCTAGGGGATTCTTGGCATCACACCCACATACATGCTAGGTACAATTAAGGTACCACATTGTAGGAGAATGCAAAGATTACTGTTTTTATATATGCTTGTATATATTCATTGCTTTAGCACCATGGAAGAAATGTATCTACTGTTCACTCTTTTGGTGCTCTTAATCTCTTACGTTTATTTCTGTCTATTGATTGTTGCAGCAAACATGTTTTATACTAGCTTTGCATGGGTTCAAGAAATGCTTATTGAAAACGTCCCCAACGTTTATTCTGTGCATCACTCTGAGACTTTGTAAGCACGATTGACTGAGCAAAAAGTACTGTACTCTTTCCATGATCCCTGAAGGATCAAGTGTTGTAATGTTCAATGGTTTCCAGAAACTATTCACTCCTTGGTTAGGTTAGGGGGTGTATGGTGGCACTCCGAGTTAGCTGCTCTATAGGCAGACATATCCTGTGGGGTTACCCGGAGCCAGTCTTGGAACCAAGCCCTATGTTGTCCAACAAACATACGGATTCCATATATTTTTAGGAACCACGTGACAGAATGTCCTCTGTGTGATACATGGGGGCTCCCACCCATGGTTTTGATGCAAAGCCCTATCGACTAACATTTGTAGACAGGGCTTTGTGTCAAGAAATATGCCTGCTTAAGGCAGCCACAAATTAGGAGTGAAGTTTATTTTCCTCAAAACCTTCCAAAAAGTGCTTGGTCACAGCATGGTATTGTTAGAGGAATGCACACCTGAAATATCCCCATGTTGGACTTTTGTTTCACCTTTCACTTTCCCCTGTGATGTTGGCAGGTAGGATCAATATAAGTATAAAGAGAGGAACCTAAAAAAGTTACTACTGTTTTAATTCAGCCCCAAGGAGTGTTCATTAGGTACAGAAATGGAACTAAGAAATCATGAATTACAGACTATGCCTCTTGTCATCTGTTCCAGAACAAACAACCTATACACACAAGTACTTGGGGTGATTGTAATTCTTCATGTGCCACCAGGTGTAGTCGGTAATATCATTGCTCATTCTTTTTACTATATTTAGACAGAGTGGAAGCAGTATATTTACAATTGTGATTTTCAAACGGTTTTCCATATTCACACCTGTCCCATTTTTTTATTTTTTTATTTTTTTATTTATATAGCGCGTTATAACCCAGAGGTCTCTAAGCGCTAAATCAGGGTCCAAAACAATCGGCACTGTGGAGGATGCTGTTCATAGCAAATTACAAATTACCCCATGCTTGCTGGAAAAGCACTGTTTTTAGTTTTTTTCGGAAGGTCAGCAAATTGGTCTCCTTCCGTAGTTCTGTTGGCAGCGTATTCCAGGCTGTTGGGAGTAGGTATGAGAAGGCACGTCCACCTACTGTGGCCAATCTGCAGCGTGGTTGAGTAAGGAGAGAGGCGTCAGCAGATCGAAGTGTCCGTGCTGGGCTGTAGGGGATCAGGCGAGATTTTATATACATTGGAGCCTTACCATACAGGGCTTTGTGAACAATGCATTCATTATTCATTTAATCCTGGCACTACTTGCTGCAGGAGCAGGAGTTTAAGGGGCATATTTACAAGGAACTGGAGGAGCACAGCGTTAGCCTCTTTGCTTAACGCCGCACCCCGACACTCCTGAAATGCAGGGCTACACCATATTTACAATGATACGGTGCAGCCTTGCTTTTCCCGCTGCGCTGGCGCTAATTTAGCTGCCTAGGGCCAAAGCAGGCATCTTTGCACCATAGTGCAAGGTTGCATGCATTGAGGGGAATGATTTTTTATGGCACGATGGTGTCCCTTCCAGCACATAAACAATCTGAACTGGTGTTCTGAAACTTCTATGTGTGCTGTTTAATGCAGCCCATTTCTCCCGCCTCAGGAATGTCACTAAATATGATGTTCCTGTGTCAACAGGGGCTTGTAACTATGCCCCTAAGTGACTTAAACATATCTACGCAAGTGAGTGAGATTCCCTTTCTGTTTTTTTTTTTTTATTTGATTTTGATTTTGATTTTGAAAACAGACATTTAACAATACAGATTCCAACTTACACAGCAGAATTGGTTATTAAGACAGATTAGCAAACAAAATTATTTAACAATATAAGCATACGGTACAACAATACATTCATTGAAATTGAGAATAAGGAAAGCAGAAAACAAGAAGAGAGAAAAAAAAGAAAAAAAAAAGAAAGTAATCAGTACACCAAAAAATCATAATTCTTTTAGCCATCCCATTCCGCCACCGGCGCCCAAATCCTGGTTGCCAATTGTCGCCTCCTCCCCCCTTTACACGAAAAAGCTGAAAATTCAAGCCTATGAATTGCTAACAATCTTGCTCGCCACTGCAAGAAGGTTGAAGCTTCCGGAGACAGCCACTGAGATGTTATACATAGGCGGACCTGTGACATAGCAATAAATATAAGGGCTGATTTATATAGAGAATTACTGCCTGCTAGACTGTTGCCAACCTCAACCCCAAATATCACTAGTGCTGGGGTCAGTACACAACTGATCTTGAGTGTAGCATTAATAAAGCGCTCAATATCTTCTAAAAACCCACCAAGGGATGGGCAGGAATGAAACATATGAATTATATCGGCTGCCAGCAACCCGCATCGTGCACAAGCATTGCCCTTTATGGCACCCCACTTTGCAATTTTAGCAGGCGTGTAATATAAATCTAGCATTGCCATATAACTTTGAGTCTTAAGTGAACCTGACACAATAACCTGACTGGCAAGTTCTAAAACCGGGGTTAAATCAATACCTGCCCTACCAAGTTTCAATTCCCACTTAGCGCTTTGGGCTGTCAAATCATCCGGAAGGGTTGATACTATGTATTGATATAGCATTCCAATTCTGCTTCTTTTCTTAATCAATTCAATAATTGGCACTTTATCCAAAATACCTGGTGTTTTCTTCAGATGTTTATAAATAAAGCTTTGAATCTGCAAGTACTTAAAAAAATCGCGTGGAGATAACTTAAATTTATTCTTAATTTCACTATAAGATAAAACTTGTCCATCCTCCACCATATCGCCCAACCCATAGACACCCTGCCTTTGCCAACTATACATAATATAATCTTGAAAGATACTAGGAAACACTCGGGTGGCTTTAAAAGGCGTATACAGATTCATATTTGGAATAGCTAGTTTCCTCCTAATTATCCGCCAAATAGTAGATGCAGCAATCATAACTTTGAAGCGGGCTCCAGGACCTCGAGCAAAATACCCTTTGCAGTAGCGCCCAGCCCTATCTCAAAGATAGTAGGGCGATTACATATTGGTACATTCGCTTTATCTCCACATATCAGCACTCCCATTACTTGTAGCATTGCTGCCCAGTAATACATGACAAGGCTAGGAACCGACCAGCCCCCCCAATCTCGAGGAAGGCACATCCATTTAGCTGACCGACGTGAGCGCCTGTAACCCCACAAAAACCTATAGCAGACCCTATCTGCCTTAGTCAGACTGCTTTGAGAAAATTAAAGAGGGATGGTCCTAAACAAATATAAAAACTTAGGGCGAACTAACATTTTAATAACGCTACAACGTCCATATAAAGATAAATGTAGACTGTCAAGTCGCTCGAATTTAGTGTTCATTGCATCTATCACCGGTAGGATATTTAGATCCGGAATGCTATCCACTGCAGTGCTTATACGCACCCCGAAATACGTGGCTTCAGGAACGACTGGGGCGTCAGAATCTGACATGCCAGGCATCTGAACCACCTGAGTCTTTGAGACATTGAGTTTATAGCCCGATACTGCCCCAAAATGCCCTGCTAGCTCCTTAATTTCCCTAAACGCAGATGAAACGTCAGATGTTATGACGACTATATCATCTGCATACGCTAACAGATTATACAAAGTATTGCCAGCTCTTATCGGTACTATACTCTGATTAGCCTCAATTTTAGAGAGAAAGGGGTCTATATACAGGGCAAACAGCAGGGGTGAACAAGGACACCCCTGCCGCGTGCCCCTAGTGATAGAAAAAAAGCTAGTCTGCTGCCCAGAAATACGAAGTTGGGCTCTTGGAGATAAATACATTGCACAGATCGCCTGTATGAATTCTGCAGGAAATCCCTTCCATTTAAGTACAGCCCACAGGAACCCCCAGGAGACCCTGTCGAACGCCTTCTCGGCATCCAACAGGATCAACCCGAGGGGAGAGTTCGTAACATGAGCCCAGTCTAATAATGCAATGGAGCGCCTGACATGGTCTGCCGTGTCCCAACCCGGAATAAATCCATGCTGGTGCACAGAGACCAATGGAGTGATCACTTGCGGAAGTCGGCCTGCCATTATTTTTGAGTAAATTTTCGAATCACTATTAATTAGTGAGATTGGCCTAAATGATGATGGTAGCAACTCAGGTTTTCCTTTTTTTTTAAACAGCACTATGGTTGCGTTTTGCCATGATTCAGGCACTATGCCCCTCTGGGCTGCTCTTAGTACCTCAAGGAAAAACTGTCCAATTTCCACT
The DNA here is from genome assembly GCF_964261635.1 of Lissotriton helveticus. Classification (NCBI taxonomy): domain Eukaryota; kingdom Metazoa; phylum Chordata; class Amphibia; order Caudata; family Salamandridae; genus Lissotriton; species Lissotriton helveticus. The sequence continues at coordinate 948,780,937 of NC_136063.1, forward strand.
AGAAATACCTTATAGAATTCTAGTGGAACTGCACCTGGGCCACCAGCCTTACCGTTAGCCAAGGATTTTACAGCGAGCTCGACCTCCTCCCATTGAATGGGCGCGGCCAAGAATTCAGCCTGTTCCGAAGAAATAGAAGCAGTCTCAATATCAGCTAGAAAATCCTCCACAGCCCTCTCTATATCTGACCTAGAAATATCTTCTCTATATAAAGAGGAATAAAAATCCAAAAACACTTCATTGACCTCCTCCTGGGTATCACGTATTATTCCGCGTTCGTCTTGAATTTTTACAACCTGACTCTGTATGCTTCGCTGACGGAGTCTCTTGGCAAGGACCCTGCCTGAGTTCTCCCCAAACTCAAACATCTCTGTGCGATATTGTAGATACTTCAATGCTAGGTCCTGACCAAAGGACTCCAGCAACCGGGCTTTGAGAATTGCTACTTTTTGTTGGCTGGGCACTATATCATGTCCATTCTTAATATTTAAAGTAAGTTCTATTTCTGCCTCCCTTAGCTCTTTCACCCAAGTGCCCATCTGCTCTTGTTCTAAATTCCACCTATAAGAGGAGAAACTTTTAGTCTCACCCCGTAGTCCAGCTTTCAGCGTATCCCAAACTACTTGGTCTGTGGCCGACCCCCTATTAATATTCAGAAATTGAACTACTTATTTTTTAATGTGTGCACAGTACTCTTCTTCAAATAATAGCTTCCTTTCAAACGTCCACTCCCTAGGAGGTTTCCTAATTCGTGGTCATGGACATTCGGCAATCAGTGGGTTGTGATCCGAAAGGAGCCGTGGTGGACAAAAAATAGAGGAAGCTGCCACCTGTTTTGAAAGAAAACATAATCTAACCAAACATTTTTCTTGTGGGGAATAGAGTGAAACGTAAATCCATCTTCCATTTTATTATGCAGAAACCATAAATCTACAAGACCATGTTCCTGAAGGGGAGCCTGGAGTGCTTTAAATACTTTTGGCTTTCTCCCCACATAATTATGATCTCAAGCAAGGTCAAAGTCACTTAAAATATTGATATTCATATCTCCACACAAAAGAAGTGGGCTAGGCCAAGCTGCCAATTCAACGTCTAAATATTTGAACACCTCAGGATCATCTAGATTCGACCCATAGACATTGCAAATCGTTAAAGGTTTACCACCTATGCACAATCAGCTATGGCCCACCTACCCATTCTATCCCCCAATGTCCTTATACAGAGACCTACGCCCGCTTCATAAATATGGCGACCCCTCTAATCATAGAGGTCTGTTTGGAACAGACTAGAACCTCATACCCAGACAACCTAAGGCACTCCCGCTACCCCCATGGTACATGTGTCTCCTGTATACATAGTATATCTACCCGCATAAAATAAACAATTTTAAAGAACAGAGCCCGCTTTTTAGCATCGTTAAGACCACATACATTCCAAGTGCCTATAACAAATTTATCCTGCCCCATCAAAGTATAGAAAAATCAAGTAAAGATAAGCTTTCCTCAGCCTTAATAATGTACCGCAATACCTACATGCCGTCATATAGACAGACTGTACTACCAATTCTGCAATATGAATCTCAATTTTTTTTAATTTTAAACCCTCCACAGCCGCCCACCCCCCCTTACCCCACCCCGCAACACCCTCCCCCACCCCCCCATACCCCCACCACCCAGAATGAGGCTTAAGGACCCTGTCCTCAGCGATGTCGAGGTGCTACAACCGTTCCCCCACCCCAACAACTTCCCTACCACACTCATGTGTCACTCTCTTTCCCCCCTCTCTTTAAACCAAATTGTTTCTCCTCTTGACAGGATTAGCTTAGTTTTGGGCGCCCTATTCTTACACCAAATCAATGAGAACTGTAGATTGCATAGCTACAGAAACAAAAACCTCTATATTTCCTAAAGCAAAAAAAAGAGCTTCTCCTACACTACCTACACATACGAATCATTGCAATTAGCATCATTGTCTCATAAACAAATAACATAGCAGAAAGAGTAGAGTACCCAATTATATCCAGAAACATACGTAAAAAATACTTATCCTCGGAAAGAGATATACACTTATTAATACTTCAACAAATAGCCTAGACAGTGATTGCCCCTACCCTCCACCCAATAAACCCAGTGCAGTCCAAGAGGGGGTTACAAATTCCCTCTATCAAGATCCGAAACTGTATGACTTATTTTTTAGCACTTTTCTCCAAGTCCTTTAAATAGTCCTGCGCCACCCTGCCGGATGTAAAGAACCTCATTTGACCATTAATGATGATCTTTAATTTAGAGGGATTGAGCAGAAAAACCTGGGCTCCTGTTGCCTGGAAGGGAGCAATTAATTTCCGCATTTGCCATCGTTCATTGACAGTCGTCGGGCAAAGTCCGGGCGAACAAAGAACTCACACCCCATACCAGTTTGTTTTTTCTCCGGCCTTGCTAAATCGTAAAGAGCTTCGCGCAACAAATAGTTATTCAAGCAAATTAATATTGCCCTTGGGTATGAATTCTGGTCACCCTGTCTTTCTCTCCCACTCTGTCGCACCACAAAAGGAAACCTATGAGCACGGATTACTTCCTTCTCCCAGTTCCATGTACTCAATTCTGGAAACGCTTCCTTAAACAGCTGGACAAAAAACTTGTGAGGATCTGCCCCCTCTCTTGTTTCTGCGATTCCTAACACACGTAAGTTGTTACGACGTGCTCGATTCTCTAGGTCCGTGAGTTTCCAGTCCACGTCGACCTTAGATTTCTGTAAGGACTCTACAGCTGTTTGTTGCTTCACTAGGGTATCTTCTACAGAGGATACTCTCTCCTCTACTTCCACCACCCGTGAAGTTACTTCTGTGCAAGTTTTTATTAGCCGCCGCACAGTGTTCTGGAGTTTCCTTACAGCTCCTTGCGTGGGCTGTCCCTCAATTTTTGTTTTACTGCGGTGAGTCATAATAATCTTATAGATCAGACCAAGCGTGATTGAATCCTCTTCCAACTCTTCATCCAAGTTGATCTGTGCTAAAGGCTGGATTCAATCCCGCTGTGCTCCTTCGCTGATGTCCGTTGTTTTCCTCACCGTGTCCTGGGACGGAAACTGTTCAAATTCATCTCCTTCGTCATCCACTGGGAGGTCCCCCCTAGTCCCTAAGATTGCTGACACTATCCAAATCATGTTCCTTATCAGATAAGGTCGTTAAGTCCGACATTGAAAAGAATTTGCCATCTGACTCGGATTCCAGCCCCTTGTCCAAACCCTGAGTAAATAATTCCCTATTTAATCTTGACTGCAAGGCACCATCTTCTGCAGCCAATGCCAATGTTGTTACCACTGTCGGAGCTAAATTGCCTTTTGCCAGTGCAGAGCCCTCTTTCCTGCCAGCACCCACGGTGGTGGTAATATGGATACTGAGGGGAGTTTCCCCGACATTTTTGTCTACGTGTTCCTGGCCTGGCTCAGCAATCTCTTTCACCTTAGCGCCCCGCCTTTTATCAAAAATTGCTGCGACAGTTTTTTGTTTGATAGGTGTCTCTTGGGCCTGGTGGGCTGCTGAATCTCGATACTGACTCTGTATAGCTCCTAATGTCCCTTGCGCCCCTTGTGCTTGTATTTGTGAGACAACTGCCAATCCAGTCTGAATGTTCACAGTTTGCCCGTTGACATTTCCTGCTCCTGCAACCATACTATCGGAACCACCATTATCACTGGATATAGTCGACTTGCTAACAGCCCCTCCACCATTATTATTTATCGTGTTACCCTTAGTTTTGGAGCCATTATTAACACTGTCCACATTGGTGTACTGTTCTCCTCCCGTTGGAGTCTCAGCCGGTGTCTCAACCGTTGCCCCACCTCTATTCCTCGCAGTGCCCCTTCCCTTCGGCGCCATCCTTGCAAAGAAAGGAAGTCTATTGCAGATTTTGAGGATTGAGCAATCGGTACTTCAGCCCCCCAAAACTCAGGGCCCTAACAACAATCCCTTCGCCGGCAATCCTGAACAATTGCCTTATATAGAACAGCTCTGACCCCCGCAGGGAGCTGGACGGAACTACAACCAGCGTTAAAAGTTTAGTGTTAGTTAGATTTTCTTTTTTCCCCCTTTACCTTCAGTACTTCGAGCAGACTGGACACAGCCCCGGAACCCGTTGCTTCTCAGATTGAGATGCAAAGATCCTTCAACAGATTAAGAGGCTGTGCAGGTATTTACGCCAAACTTTACCACACTCAAAGAACACTGACGGCAATCCCTTGACTAGAACTTCTCTAGTACTTCTCTGATTTGTTTTTTTCATTCGCTGCAGCATACAGAACTGTCCCAAACTGCTACGAAGCTTCGGACATCCGCGTTTAGCCTTTCAACTCGAAGAATGGGCCAAACACAGGGCACCAGCAGTCCTCCAAAAGACTAAGAGAAACAAGCGATGATCAACCGCACTGAGCCCAGCGCGGTCGTTGCCTCAATGCTTCGCGTTCCGCACTCGTTCGATCAATTACGCCCAGCTGGGTCCGCTCGCCCCTTGCGCTGCGGAAACCGCCCCAATCTGCCGGACAGGTAACCTTCGGCTGGCGGCGCGCCTTTGACACGGCTGTAACAAGTCTCAAACTCAGCCGGGAGAAAGCAACACTATGTCGACTGGAGCAGGTCAGTAACGGGCCGGTCAAGGAGTGTTCTCAAAACAGTTATTCGGGAGGGTAATCACCGCTGGTAGGGAGGTTGAACGGGGTCATCAGAGGAGCACCTCACATGGCCACAGTTGCGGCCGCCATCTTGCCCTTCACTAGGTATACAGAGGAAACACTTCTACGCTGACATTGAGGTCCCTTCCTGCTGAAGCTTCAACATGCAGTGGTCTGGCATCCCTCGCAGGGTGTCCAACTCATGACCAAGACGGGGTCCTTCATTCTCTCCCATCAGGTAATGGGGTTGGCTCTATCCTAGGGGATTCTTGGCATCACACCCACATATATGCTAGGTACAATTAAGGTACCACATTGTAGGAGAATGCAAAGATTACTGTTTTTATATATGCTTGTATATATTCATTCATTTAGCACCATGGAAGAAATGTATCTACTGTTCACTCTTTTGGTGCTCTTAATCTCTTACGTTTGTTTCTGTCTATTGATTGTTGCAGCAAACATGTTTTATACTAGCTTTGCATGGGTTCAAGAAATGCTTATTGAAAACGTCCCCAACGTTTATTCTGTGCATCACTCTGAGACTACGTAAGCACGATTGACTGAGCAAAAATAACTGTACTCTTTCCATGATCCCTGAAGGATCAAGTGTTGTAATGTTCAATGGTTTCCAGAAACTATTCACTCCTTGGTTAGGTTAGGGGGTGTATGGTGGCACTCCGAGTTAGCTTGTCTATAGGCCGACATATCCTGTGGGGTTACCCGAAACCAGTCTTGGAACCAAGCCCTTAGCTTATGTTGTCCAACAAACATACGGATTCCATATATTTTTAGGAACCACGTGACAGAATGTCCTATGTGTGATACATGGGGGCTCCCACCCATGGTTTTGATGCAAAGCCCTATCGACTAACATTTGTAGACAGGGCTTTGTGTCAAGAAATATGCCTCCTTAAGGCAGGCACAAATTAGGAGTGAAGTTTATTTTCCTCAAAACCTTCCAAAAAAGTGCTTGGTCACAGCATGGTATTGTTAGAGGAATGCACACCTGAAATATCCCCATGTTGGACTTTTGTTTCACCTTTCACTTTTCCCTGTGATGTTGGCAGGTAGGATCAATATAAGTATAAAGAGAGGAACTTAAAAAGTTACTACTATTTTAATTCAGCCCCAAGGAGTGTTCATTAGGTACAGAAATGGAACTAAGAAATCATGAATTACAGACTATGCCTCTTGTCATCTGTTCCAGAACAAACAACCTATACACACAAGTACTTGGGGTGATTGTAATTCTTTATGTGCCACCAGGTGTAGTCGGTAATATCATTGCTCATTCTTTTTACTATATTTAGACAGAGTGGAAGCAGTATATTTACAATTGTGATTTTCAAACGGTTTTCCATATTCACACCTGGTCCATTCATTATTCATTTAATCCTGGCACTACTTGCTGCAGGAGCAGGAGATTAAGGGGCATATTTACAAGGAACTGGAGGAGCACTGCGTTGGTCTCTTTGCTTAACGCTGCACTCCAACACTCCTGAAATGCAGGGCTACACCATATTTACAATGATACGGTGCAGCCTTGCGTTTCCCGCTGCGCTGGCGCTAATTTAGCTGCCTAGGGCCAAAGCAGGCATCTTTGCACCATAGTGCAAGGTTGCATGCATTGAGGGGAATGATTGTTTATGAGCACAATGGTGTCCCTTCCAGCACATAAACATCTGAACTGGTGTTCTGAAACTTCTATGTGAGCTGCTTAATGCAGCCCATTTCTCCCACCTCAGGAACGTCACTAAATGTAATGTTCCTGTGTCAACAGGGGCTTGTAACGATGCCCCTACGTAACTTAAACATATCTACGCAAGTGAGTGAGATTCCCTTTCTGTTTGAACTGCAATGCCTCAACGTCCTGTTTCACATTGAAGGGGGAGGATTGAGCTACAGTTCCATCCTTACTCTCTACAAGTGGAAGGCACAGCAGAGATTAATGTTATGCTCTCTGGTAAAAGTTGGTAGTCGTAAAATTTGCCTCACTGATTCAGGGACTGAAATAAAAACGGGGAATGCTATTTTTAATCGTATGCCAAAAGGACTGATGGTGCTGATGAGACTGTGGCATGTGACGCATGCAGTATCTAAGGATTTTGTACACACTGTGATCTTTGAGTGCATTATCACATCATATTGTGGACAATGTTGAATATATAAGCAAAGAAACGGTTATGTTGCCTCACAAATAGCATCATTGGGCTCACAGAATGTGCAAATGGCACATACGCTGACTGGACGTTTCTGTCTGGAGTGCTACACGCCTAATCTGTGATGATTATGAAATGGTAGTCACGTGAGTCAGAATGCGACTCATTATATTCAGATCGGGCTTCAAGGTGCAGAATCGATGGGCATAAACTGGCATTACATGTGCTGTTATACAACGTGCCAAGTTTGTAGACCACGAATTAGTCTTGTTGCTAACAGACTAAGAAAGGGACGTAGTCATACTGGATAAACAGGACTACATTGACAGTGGCATTAAACACAGTTTTAACCATGAATATAATTGTAAACTTTCTAAATATCTTAACCAGAACTCAAAAGAATGACGCAATACCTGCCAGAATGAGGAGTAACAGATTCTCTCCTCTCTACCCTTTACAGGTTGCTAAAAATATATATGAATATGGAGTAACCACCAGCTAGACTAATTATGTTGCTGGTTCCAATTTCAAAATATATTGATATCTTCTTGCTTGATTTGATTTTATTAAAGTGCTTTCGGCCCACACTGTTAAAACATAGCTGCATTTCGCACAAATATTTTAAAAAAATGCAAAATTAAAATGTAACGAATTACACTAAAACACAGATGTCACATATACTAATATAAAGAGCGAATCATGGTTAAAACCATAAAATCTTGTTAAATATCTTCATAAAAGTTTGAAAGATTCCTATAGCCTGCTCTGCTTGCTATGCATTCTGAAATTTGTGCTAATGTTCTAGCTTTGGCACAAATAAAAATAGTTTGCTTTTGTTGCTTGACCTACGAGGTCAATTAACAGACAAAATATTTGCTCCCTTGGACTTTCAAGCTGCTCTTTGTGTAAGATCTTCGCTATTGAATTGGATCAGACCTTATTGTAAAACCTGCAACAAGCAAGTGCTACTTGTCCTCTCTTTAACCCCATGGGCATTTGTTTGAAACCGTGGGATTTATTCTGGGTGAGGCTATGGCTGGTCCCGGAGCTGGAATGGTTTAGGAGTGGACTAAAGGATATTTTCCTAACATCTAGTTGTGTTAATACTTTGCAGTTGCTAAACTACATTAAGCAATCCCCTTTTGCATTGGGGCTCCAAGTCTTTGGCAATGACCAGAGCTCATCTCTGCTTCATCTCCTATAAAAAGGGTCAAGCATGCTTTCTGGACACATGAGTGGAGGAAGGTATTGACACCCGCTAAATGTGGTAGACTATATGAATTTTTGTTGTACCACAAATGTCTGCCAGGGTATGAAAACCACTTGGATGAGATCGACCCGCCATTCACTAGATCTTTCTATATACAATTGAGGCTGGGTACTCTGCCACTCACATGTCGTGCCTGTAAATGGAGGTTTCACCCAGAGAGTAGTACAGCTTGTCTGGCCTGAGGAGCGTCTCAGTAGATAGATGCCCACCTGCTCTTCTCCTGCCCAGCAGACATCAGACAACGGAGACGCTGGATTGTTCCCTTGTGTAGAGTCCTTGGAATACATTTCCATAAACCAACTTTGCATATCTGCAGGTCAGACACCGGGTCTTGTGTGGTCCTTTCTATAGCCTAATTCCTAGAAGCAAACTGGACTATTTGTGTCAGGATACTCACATAAATGTCAGAAGCTAAACTTGTGGATATGAATTGGCTATCTTCATATTTGTATATTTTTTTCCTGCTGACTAGTAAATATTATCTGCTAAGAAATCTTGATTTATAACAAAATTATGTTTTTATATAGCTTTGTTTTTAAATGAGTGTTTAATTGTTTAATTCCTAACATTGAACTTATGCATAGATTGTATCCATTCCAAAATCATTTTAACACTGCGGTTGTTTTAATGTGTGTTTTATTTCTAAAATTGAACCTTATACACCGATTTTATCCAATCTATTTTTTTTAACATTGGGGTTATTTTATCTGAAAATTTCAGCTTGTGTCTACTTGCCTAACATCACAATGTGTTTTCTACTCTGTGTTGCTTTTATGGTCTCTGACTGAAATAAGGTATTGAAACCGAAACCTCTGGTCTAATCTGCTCTTAGTGACATTTAATAACAAGCAACACCCCTTGCCAAAGAAAAGAGTCCTCTTTCTTTCTGGTTCTCCAACAGGATGCAATATTGTTGGGGTATTCTATGATGAAATAAAACAAGCCAGTGCAGCACCTATGTTGTACGTTTCCTAAGGCGTCTATTTTTTTCTTTTAGCCTGAGGCTGAGAAATTGCTTCCGACACAACATCGATGTCACATATATCGATGTAAAAAATATCGATGTAAAAATATAGACTGCAAAAATATCGACTCTCTATACTTAAGCACGTAATATTGATGTTAAAAATATAGATGTACAAAATATCGATTTATATATTTGTATATCTAAAATAATATATCCAACATATAAAATATTAAAATTAATATTAAAAAACAAAATAAATTTAATATGCATTTTAACAAAATATAACAAATAAACTTAATTAAACAAAAAATATATTTATACATATATATATATATATATTTTTTTTTTTAAAACAAATAAACTATTATTTGTAAGTTATTTTAAAAGCTTAACATTAAATAAAGAAATATATATACCAATAATTTAAAATATAAGCAAACAATTCTTTAACAACTTAAAAAAGTAAACTATTAAAAATATTTTAACTAAAATTTACCAATTTAGTCAGTGCAACAGTAGGGAAAGTGTTGGATAGCAGAGAGGTAAAAATTATGATTCCCACTCCAATAAGTACAATAGTAGGGAAAGTGTTGGATAGCAAAGGGGTATAAATTACTATTCCAACTCCAATGAGTGCATCAGTTTGGTAAGTGTTAAATAGTGGAGGGATTACATTTACTATTCCAACTCCAGTCTGTGCAACAGTAGGGAAAGTGTTGGATAGCGGAGCAGTAAAATGTACTATTCCCACTCCAGCGAATGCAACACTAAGGAAATTGTTCGATAGCGAAGGGGTAAACATTACTATTCCCACTCCAGTGAGTGCAACAATAGGGAAAGTGTTGGATAGCGGATGGGTAAAAATTACTATTCTCACTCCAGTAAGTGCAACAGTAGAGAAAGTGCTGGATTGTGTAGAGGTAAAAATGACTATTCCCACTCTAGTGAGTGCCACAGTAAAAAAAGTGTTGGATAGCGTAGGGGGGAAATTATTATTCACACTCCAGTAAGTTAAAAAATAAAAACAAAATAAATATTCAAAAATAAAAAAATTCTGATAATAAATAAATAAATAAATACATTTATAAATATGCTACAAATTATAATATAAATATTTTAATTTATAAAAAGAAAACATTTTATAATATAATTACATATAACTAATACCTACAAATACTATATAAAATAAAATAAAATATTAATTTCCCCCCAAAAAATATTTGAAACTGGAAAATATTTACAAACAAAAATATTAATTATTACATAAATGTATTCATTTTATTTCCTACCCTATAATGCCACACAAATCACAACACACTTCTGGATTAAAAAAATATGTACTTCTATAATTAAGATAATTATCAATTAAAACATTTGTATTAATACAAAAATTATAAAAATTACATAACTGTACACACTTTAACCCTATAACCCCCACATCACACACCTAAATTAAACAGTAAAATATTAAATTACACAATTAAAACTTATTTTAAAGTAAAAAACTGCTATTATTAAACAACCAATTATAAAAAAGGTAAACTACATTTAACACCCACCCTTTACCCCTTTAAAAGTAAAAACACACAAAAAATAAACAATTACCCAAAATAAATATCAAATAATTAACATTAACAACTATATATTAATTAAACTCAAATTACTTCTCACCTTTTACCCCTATAAACACCCCAACACACACCTATAATTAATTACACAATTAACATAATTAATTTGTAATTACATTAATTAATAACTATTAACAAATAATTATTAATAAAAACAATACTTGCCATTCTTTACCCCTATAAACCCCAAAACACACACCTAAAATTAATTACACAGCTACCTTAATTAATTACCAATTAATAATTAATATTAATTAACAACCAATTATCAATTCATCAATAAAAATACACTTCCTACCCTTTATACCTATAAACACCAAAACGCACACCTAAAATTAATTACACAAGTACCATAAATAATTACCAATTAATTAATTTTAATTAATAACTAATTATTAATTAAATAATAATAGATTAATTTACACATTTAACACTATGACTTCTCATTGAAATAAATATTACTGTATGAAAAATAATCAATAATTTAATTTAATTAAATTACTTCCCACCTTATTCCCCTATAAACCCACAACCCAATAGGGAACTAAAAAACTCAAAATTCAAATAAAAAAAAATAATAACTACTAAAAATGTCACACATATATTAAAAAATACAAACAATTCTTATACAAACGTAATATATCACATACATTTAAAATATATACTAAAAATACATAACATTAATTAAAACATTGATAGTTTTAACAACTATATTTTTGCAAACGATATTTTTTACATCGATATGACTTACCTTAATTCAATATTCTTGACCACGATATTCTTGCTGTCGATATTTCTCGCTCACAATATTTGTGACTCAATATATCTGCCAGTCGATATTAAAAACTCGATATTATGTCTGCACACCCTTCCTAGCAATGGGATTCGTCCTTTTTCGTGTCATCAGGTTAATGTTTGATGACATAGACAAGCCCCGTCTCTTGGCTTCCTTTTCCCATTGAATTGCATTTAATGATTTTGCATGCATAGAAAACTGTTCTTTCCAATCCTGGGTGACTAATTTTGTGCCTTGCAATCTCAGTCTTTCCAGCCCATACTTAAATGGGGCAATCTGACTGCTGGATTCAATGGAGGAATAGCCAATGTACGATTCTAGCACCACTGATGGCAATTTCAGCAGTCATCTCTAAACTTTCCTCTTGCAGCGGCCTACACAATGTGTGCACTTGTCCATCTCCCACAGCTCTGCTCTGTATGAAACTTGACATCAAAATTTTTCCTGGTAGACTTTATCAATGTATTTGGAAAACTGCTGACTGTGTTTGCACACCATCCTCAGGATGGCATTTGCGTTGCCTTCAGATTTGCCTGTAGATGTTTGTACCTGAGTTTTCCACTTTCGCGTCCTATTGATTGTTACATCTAAATTCCTAAAAGAAGCAACTTCTTCCAGTCTTATTTGATTTATGAAGAACAAATACTTCTTATCACACTTGGTCCCGAATGTCGTTAACTTGTTTTTTCCTCTGTTAATTGCTAATTGTGGTTGCTGTACATTAATTTTCTATAGCTGAAAGATGTGTTTGAGGCCCCTATGGAGTTTTTGCTATCAGGATGGACTCATCAACAAAGAGAAGGGCTGGGTTCTTAAATCCATTTATTAATGGAATATCATCAGTGCCTTTTTGGATTTCTTGATAGAGGTCATTTATATGAAGGGAGAACCGGAGTGGAGCATGAGCAGCCTTGCTGCTAAATTTGTTTTTATTGGTTCAACCTTTTTCATTAAATCTAGGCGGGGAGGAGGTCCCAGTATACAACAGTTGGATTAATGACAGAAGCCCAGGATTAATGGACAAAATGCTCTGTTTGTTCCAAACGACGGTTCCTTGAGATCAGATGGCAAGCTGATGAAAAATCTAAATGGCCACATACACAGGCATTTTTATTGCTGTGTTACATTTATAAATTATATGGAAGAAGGTAAACACCTGATCTATCATAGATAGACCTTCTCTGAAGTCTCCTTACATGGGCGTAAGAATGTTTTTATTAGTGATCCACTCATCCATGGCCTTCAGAATTAATTTGGAAAAGATTTTACATTCATTATCAATTAGACTTTTTGCTCTGTAGCGTTTAGGGTCATCTTTGTGACCTTTCTTCTATAGTGGCACAATGATACTATTTAGCCAGGAATATGGACAGCTATATGTTACTACTATCACCTTGAAAACTGTTGCACGTTTCCCTGATCAATGTCGGAAAGAAACACCTCTGGATAAATCATATTGGGGCCCATCGCCCCAATATGATGGGCTCACCTTTCCTTGATAGAGTTCCTGTATGGCTTCCTTCACCTTGTCTTTCCATAGCACTTCTAACAGGTTATCATTTAGTGCTCTGATCATTACTTCCTCGTTAGTATTCCTTACAATATAATGTGTTCAGGATCAACTGCGGTGTTAAAGATGGTATTGAAATGTGTTATCGACTCCAAGAAGACTTTCCTCACTCCAAGACCATCCCTGATTTTCAGCCAGAAGGCATTGTGTCATTCTCCGGGGTGGCTTTTTCTAACTCTTGTATTCACTGGGTTGATTTTCTTCTTCTTTATTAGGGACTGTCAACTTGATCTTTCAAACCTTATTACCTGTCTGGAGGACTTGATGAGGAGCACAATCTGTAGTTCTGAATTTATTGCTTAGCATTCTTCGTAGAACCCTTCCTCTTTGCCAAAATCTATTGCTACTCTAGGTTTATTATTCATGCAAGTTCTCAAGACAATTTGGATAAGAGAAAAGCTGTTGCTGGTTCAGATTGCTATTCTTCAATGTTTGATTCTAGGTTTGAGTTCCATCTAATTCTAATTTTGCCACCGAGATCCCAGGTATTGTTTAACTTTTGATTAACTTTTGGTACGGTAGGTACGGAAGATATATATTTTTAAGCTAAAAAAGTAAGGGATTATGATCACTTTCAAGTTTCGATTTTACCTTTATATATTTGAACTTCATTCTATCTGCGATCTTGATACCTTCTTGAAAACCTTTATGAGTGCATCACACTCATATGTTCAAGATACAATGGATATCAGCAATCATATTGAAGGGTTGGCCTTCAACAAAATCAAACAGATTCTGGTGACAATGGATGTGTAATTCCTGTATATCAACCTACCACAGGAGGCAGCATTCACAGTTATCTACATGCACCTTGAGAGACAAGGATATATAGAATAGAATTCAGAATTCAAACAGATTTTACAATCTAACTCCAGGGTCAAAGGCCCTCTTTCTACGGAGGAGTACGTTGGATAAAAGCTGGGGTGCATGACCCGCTCGCTTCTGTACAAGCAAAAAACTTCCCTGGGATTACTAAGTATGGAAGGTGAGCAAGGGAAGCGAGAGGGGTATGTGTACTGCCTCTGCTGATTTCAGGACCTGTGTGGTTTGAAAAGACACTTATTTTGTGGCAACAATGCGCTCATTGAAGAATGGGATGATCATAACTATAGATATTGGCAGCATGTTACACTGCAACATTTATGACTGAAATTGTTAGCTAGTGTCTAAACGAAATTGATTCTTATGCAATACACACTGTTATTTGGAACAAATTCTCAATTATGTATTCACAGTGCATCATGGACAATGTAGGATCCAAGATTATAAGGTCACACGATTATGCACTTTTAGCACATGGTCACTTTTAGCACCTGTGAACAAGGCTCATGAACAAAACTGAAACATGTCAGAATGGGCATGCTGACATTTCTTCTATTGAAATAAATTGCTTGACAGCCCTTGAAATTGTCTTCAGCATTTCTTTCAGTGACTGCTTGTCTAATGGGATGCTTCATTCCCATACAGCTGAAGCCGACCTGCAGGGTAGGGGGCCCCTTTCTATAGTAAAGTGTGTTGGATAAAAATTGGGGAACATGGCCTGCCTGCTGCCATACAAGCAAAGGACTACCCTGGGATTACTATGTACTGGAGGTGAGCAAGGGAAGCTTGAGGGGTATGTGTATTGCCTCTGCTGATCAATGTCGGAAAGAAACACCTCTGGATAAATCATATTGGGGCCCATCACCCCAATATGATGGGCTCACCTTTCCTTGATAGAGTTCCTGTATGGCTTCCTTCACCTTGTCTTTCCATAGCACTTCTAACAGGTTATCATTTAGTGCTCTGCTCATTACTTCCTCGTTAGTATTCCTTACAATATAATGTGTTCAGGATCAACTGTGGTGTTAAAGATGGTATTGAAATGTGTTATCGACTCCAAGAAGGCTTTCCTCACTGCAAGACCATCCCTGATTTTCAGCCAGAAGGCATTGTGTCGTTCTCCGGGGTGGCTTTTTCTAACTCTTGTATTCACTGGGTTGATTTTCTACTTCTTTATTAGGGACTGTCAACTTGATCTTTCAAACCTTAGTACCTGTCTGGAGGACTTGATGAGGAGCACAATCTGTAGTTCTGAATTTATTGCTTTGCATTCTTCGTAGAACCCTTCCTCTTTGCCAAAATCTATTGCTACTCTAGGTTTATTATTCATGCAAGTTCTCAAGACAATTTGGATAAGAGAAAAGCTGTTCCTGGTTCAGATTGCTATTCTTCTATGTTTGATTTGAGAGAGCACAAGTCTGAAAAATGTATAAGTACACCATATTTACAAGCACGTAGTATTAGCTTAGTGTGGAATATACAAGAGTGTCAATTTAGATAGAGAAAATATATACATGAGTGTTTAATTAGAATAGATGCATATATAAGTGTGGAAAACTAATGTAGAGGTTGTAGAAATGTTAAAATGATGTTGGAGTCACACGTTAGATGACTAAGTGAAAACGAAATGTAATTCTGCAAACCATGAAAATGTGTAGGCCACATGGCATTTCACAGGAAACGAAAGATGCTGCTACACTTTTAGTGACGTGGATTCTAATGTCATTTGAGTGCAAATATATTATTAGGCATAGTATTGAAGTACATGTTTTACATAGATGTGTTATATTTTAGTATATGGGTGTTAGTTAAATATCGTTTAAACAAAGAAATTAAATGTGCATATTGCAGAGGCCCGTTTCATGTAAATTTAGTAGGCCTGAATAGAGAAAGTTGCTTCTTTGATCTGCAAGAGCTCGTTAAGGAGAAGTCGCACAGAGCACGAACGATAGGTCTGTTCAAAATGTTTTATGACTCTTAGATATGGTAGAGACTGGAATTTGGGGCCTACCGAGAGAGTGTCTGTTTGCAGGTGCAAGGGGAACTTAAATCAGAAACATGAATAGGCCCTTGTTCAGAAGTGCCAGGCATAGGCCTGTAGGAGTCTTCAGGAATTTTAGGGGGTACCGCTTGGACAAAGAGAAGCCTGGGAAGCAAGGTCAACTTTAATGAAGAATCCCGAGGAGCACCAGTACGGAGTTTGCCGCTCAAAACTGCACCACGTGAGAGGCGTCTCAAGGGGCGTTCCTATTGGAAATGTGATTTTGTATTAGGGAGAGCACCCTGGGGTGGAGTTAGAGCAGATGATCTGAGGAGCCTAAGAGAGCGGATGGGTAGGCAGTTAGAGAACTAACAGACTTCAATATTGAGACAGACTAAGGGAAGTGTGTGTTCTTCTTTGGAAATCACCACTGCTGACACCTTTTTAGGTAAAGATCTTGTTAAGTAGGGATGTCACTTAGTCCAGTGTAGGGACAGCCTAACCTAAACTTTTCTTTTTGTAAATGACTCTCAAGTTGCAACTCATAGCGATTCTTGCAACACTTATGCTTTTTGAGATAGTTTTGTTAATTTCCTTTTGCCGAATAAGAGCTTTCAGAGAGTACCTTTTTATATTGATACCTGTATATCTTTTGAACGTTATTCTGAGATGTTTGTATCTCCAGATACTTTTGGCTTTAGATTAAACTTTTTAACCTTTTCCAGTGGTAAGTGGTTCTTTAGAGTGGTGTAAGTTCTTTCTTGACTAACCTAGTAGTGGATTGCCTTTTACTCAATGACAGGTACCAACGATTCAGTCGACCTGAGCTGGGATCTGGTAAGATAATAATAGACCAGAAATCCCGCGTTAACAGTTGGTAGCAGTGTAGGATGGTTATCTTCTTGAGGAAGGTAATCTAGACTAGGTTAGCTTACCCCAAGGCCCCTAGAGCTAGACATCGAGAGATGAGCAGCGGAAGAATCGTGTGCCGAAGAGGGTGCTGACGGTGCGAGAAAAGCAGCAGTATCGGAGGAGAGTGAGTATAACAAGGGTCATGCATGAACAGATTGCGGTGTTTTGTGTTGTATTTTTATTGCAATGTCTTGCGGAGTTGAATGCCTGTAGCGTGATTGTGAGAAGGTTGTGAGCGCGCGCAACCTGGTAAAATCTTAAGTTCGGGGTAGAGCTTAAGTGGTTCGGGTGTATCGAACACCCAGAGTAATTGTCGACCAAAGTAAGGAGGTCATGAGGTACCATTGACCGCCGCAGGACCGAGATAGGGGGAGTGCAAGAGTGAGTGTGTGAGTAACGGACGCTGGTCGAAAGTTACTGTGTGTAAGTAACCTATCAGAGAAGGCGATTGTCTGGACGGAAAGACATTTCGCCAGTTAAGGTGACAATTACAGATTGACTGTGGGCGTACAGTCAAAGAAAAGTGATCGCTTGGACGGAAGTAATAATTTTTTCAAAGTATGAATGGGACGCATGCATAAACGCGGAGACGAGCTGAAAAAGGAGGGGAACTGCTGCGAAGGGGGACGAGTGACGTCGGCAAGAGCCGCGCTGAGATAGGGTGGATAGTGAAGAGCCGCGACGCGATAGGACGGTTGGTGTGACGTCGGCAAGAGCCGCGACGCGATTGGGCGGCTGGTGCGACGTCAGTGAGAAGTCGCGTTCTGATAGGCCAGTTGGCGAGAACCGAGCTGAGATTGGTGGATTGTCATCAGGAAGTAAACAAACCGGAGAAAACAGAAACTAGTAAACTGAAAATGAAGTGTTTTAAATGTTTGAAGGATATTTTTAAAAGAAAAAGGAGAGAGTCTTTTTACGGGCAAGAGGCACCGCCAGAGGGTACACCGGCTCATTATATGGCAGCGAATGTTGGGCTGCACACTATATTATGGATTGGGGATTGGAACAAGCTTACGGAAGGGAATGAGGAAATGTCGTTCCCAAAGTATGGGACGTTTAAGTTAGAGGTGTTACATCGGCTAAAAGCAACCATGTCCGCATTGAAACCCCCGCCTAGACCGACCCAGTTTGAGGCCCTTAACGCATGGATTAGGGCGGCGCACGACAGGAATCTGAATAGGCGTCAAGAAAGGCTGACGCGATCGGAAAGAGCAGTGCGAGATTCCAAATGGGATGAGGACGCCAAGAGGTGGAGGGTACAGGCTATTGAGGTGGATAAGTTGTATACAGTGAGAGAGGTGGCAGGGGAAAAAACACTCATGGAAGAGGATGAAGAGAGCGACTCGGAGGACAACTTGATAAATAGATTACTGATAGATAGACCGCCGCCGAACGTTGGGGGGGCAGAAAGTAGGGGACTCTCAAGGGAAGGTGGGGCTACCATAGAGGGGTATGTACCACTTCCTATATCGGAATGGACACCTATCAAAGGTGGGGAGACACCTCAACATAGTACAGCACAGAGTGTAGTCGGAAGGTTTGTGGTACAGAAAACGCCAACCGCAGAAAGGGCGGAACCTTGTAGATTGCCAGATGCTCTCCAAGTACCCGTTACAATAGGACCCATAGTATCGATTTACAACCCAGAGAATGGGAGAGAGGAAGAACAGATACGGTTAGACAGTGAAAGGGTTGAGATGGAAAGGAGGAATAACACGACAAATGCCTGGAAACAATTGCCAGGACCGGTAACGTGGAACACCCCATTCGAACCGACAGTGAGCCCCACAACAGAGCATGGGGGTCAAAGATGACCGATGGACATAAGGGGACCACGTCCGAAATCCTTTAAAGAGTTAAGGGTTGACTTGAGGGAATGGGATGGGTCCGCAGAAACGCAGAGCAATAGGTCAAGAGCAGAGGCAGAGTGGGGAAATCGAGGAAATGGGACAGTATCTCACTGCGGGGCTAGCGAAAGCAGTCAGGGGCGTGAGGGTCAAAGCCAGGAGAACAGAGGAGTAATACGTCCTAATGATGGGAGGGACCAGCAGGAGCGAGATGGTAGAAGCATGGAGTGTGAAGAGATGTCTCGGCTCTTTGAAAAGTGTGGAGACCAAATGGTACTATCATACAGAGATAGGTTTAGGTGCACTCATCACGCACCAGGGGAGAATGTGCAACACTGGAATAGGGGGAACAATGAAAGATCTTGCCATACATCGGGTGATCAGAGGTCACAGACCAATTGTGAAGAAAGGGGGAGTAATGGAATGTCTTACCATGAACCCAGAGAATCCAGGCATGAAGGGGAAGGTGGGACTATGAGGCACAATGGAGTGTTTCATCATCCACCCAGAGAGGACGGAACAGCATGGGACCTGGAGGGGTCGGAGCATGGGAGGACTCCACGTAACTCACCTGAACCCAGACGTAGGACTCGGAGCTGGGATGGGAAAGATGTGAATGGACCCCCTAGAGCTAGCGTACTGAAAGCTACAATAAAGGCGAAAAGACTTGATGTCACCAGTTTAAAATCAGATTTGGATGAGATTATAGATGGTACGTTGGCTTTAGAAAGGATTGACTTGTACGAACAAGATGAGCTGCTGTTCATAGCAAAGGATGTTACTCGGAAGGCAAGAGCAACTCATGAGAAATTGTCTGAATTGGCAGACAAGTATATGGTAGATTTGTCCAGAACAAAGACCCTACAGAGTAACCATAGGTTACAATACTCAGATCAGGATTTAGAGGAAAAAAGGACAACTGGATTGAAAACAAACATAAGGGAATTGATAGCGGGAATAAGAGCGTGGAGGGATCTGGACAAATGGGAAGAGAGGTGGTCCAAAAGGGACACTGTCAGACGGAGCATGAGTGTGATGTCTCCGGAAGGAAGGGTAATGCAGATGGAAGCATTCCCTTTGAGAGAAATATCAAATGGGAATTATGTACATGTGCCCTGGAGTAGAGGAGATTTAGCTGCATTTACCAACTCATTTCCGAAGTTAAGGGACAATCCAGTAGAGTGGTATAAGCAGGTAGAAAGGTTTGTAAAGATCTCGAAAGTATTGTGGATTGATTTGAACACTTTGTTTGACATTGTGGTCCCATCTGACTTGTGGACACCGTGCAAGACTAGTGTTGAATGGCCAACTACTGAACCAGTGAGGGATGCTCAGACAAATGGACCGTCTGAAATTGTTATGCAAAAGTATGAAAGGGTAATAGCTTGGCTGAAAGATAAGGTACCACCCCAGGACATAGATTGGGTGAAAATAGACCGAACAAGACAAGAACCAAAGGAGACAGTTCATGAGTTCTATGAAAGGTTGTTGAAAACATTCAAACAATACAGTGGACTCGATGTAATGGATCCCAAAGATATAGGACAGTTTGTGTCAAAGTTTGTTTTGGGGTTGAGACCTGATATTTGTTTGATGATTCAGCAACATTTAATTTGTTGGCAAAACAAACCACTAGATGAAATTTTAAGGTATGCCAGATACTGTAGCGATGAGATAGATTCCAAGACAAAGAAAATGAAGGAGAAGCTGATGGTGGTACAGATGCAGTCAGCCGGAAAGGGCGGACAGCAGAAACAGGGAACGGGGACAATGGGACGGAAGTCGAATGGTCAGAACAAGGATAGTGAAGAAAGTCAGAGACCTAGAATAGATTTTGCCACTTTAAAGAAAACGACAAAGTGCCACCAGTGTCACCAGGTGGGACATTGGAGACGCGAGTGTCCCTTTAACCCTGAAAGTGGAGAACTAGAAATAGAACAGGAGGTTCAGGAGGTTCCAGTTCAAAGGGCGACAGTCCCAGGAAGCAAGGTGGTCAAAGGGGGGACTTCGGCTCCACGAGCTCAGTTTCCACAGCCACCAAAGATCGCGACAGGGGGAAAGGTCTATAAACAAATGCCTCTTTTTATTGAAGAAGAAAAATTTTATTACATTGACCCAATGACCGGTCAACGTGTGAACAGAGAAGAGGACTGTACCCTCGGGGCAGTTCTAGAAGTACATCAGAGAGGGCCATTTGTTGAGGCAGAGGTAGCAGGGTGCCCGATGACATTCTTGGTGGATACTGGAGCTACTCGATCAACTCTGAGATCAGCAGTGGTTCCTGACCTACCAATGTCGGGGGAAACAATACAAGTGGTTGGAGTCGCAAATAGAAGAATGACTAGTCCTTTGACAGAACCAGTGTCGGTGAAAATAGGGAATTACACAAATGAACATCAGTTTGTGGTATGTGATTCTAGTCCTGTATGTCTGTTAGGGAGGGATTTGTTGTGCAAATTGAATTGCACCATATACTGCACACCTCAGGGTGTGGAGGTACAGACCGCAGATGATGATGCTACCTTTAAGATTGCCAATGAGAGAACATGTATAGAACTGTATCCTACTCTGACTGTGGAAGACCTTCCTTGTGACCTAAGAGATGCTGTCTCAGCTGAAGTATGGGATTTTACTGGGGAAGAGATAGGACTGATCAAAGGGGTGGAACCAGTGAAGATCATGATAAAACCAAACGCTGAATTTCCAAGAACGCCTCAGTATAAACTGTCCCAGGAAACGATTGCAGGAATAAAACCTGTGATTGACTCAATGATTCAACAGGGAATACTGAAAGAAATCATGGGTAGTCCATGTAACTCCCTGATTATGGGTTTGCAGAAACCTAGTGGGAAGTTCAGAATAGTTCAGGACCTTCGAAAGATTAACAACATTGTGGTTTCATGTTGTCCAGTGGTACCGAATCCATCAGTGATACTGTTTCAAATACCATTCCAAGCTGAGTGGTTTACAGTGATGGTCCTTTGTCAAGCCTTCTTTTCCATCCCATTAGATGAGGACAGTCAGTATCTTTTCGCATTTAAAATGGAAGATCGCGCCTTAACATGGTGTCGAATTCCACAAGGGTTCACAGATAGCCCTTCGATCTTCAGTCAGCTGTTGAAGAAGAACCTTGAAAGTCTGGTATTGCCACAGAACTCGGTTCTAGTCTAGTACATAGACGACCTACTTGTTGCGTCAGAAACAGAGGAAGCTTGTAAGGAAGACACCATTGCTTTACTGAATCATTTAGCTGAGAATGGACATAAGGTATCTCCGAACAAATTACAGTACTGTCTGACAGAAGTACAGTATCTGGGTCACCGAATAGAGAAGGGGAAGCGCAAGGTGTCTCCAGACAGGATAGAGGCCATCATGAAAATGAATGCGCCAACGACACAGAGAGAAGTTAGGATAATCTTAGGAATGGTTGGTTATTGCCGACAGTGGATAGCTAACTTTTCACTGAAAGCAAAACCTTTACAAAAACTGACGCACAAGGAGGTGAGTGATCCGGTACCATGGGACAACGAGTGCCTAATGGCGTTCCTACAGCTGAGGGAGGATTTGTGTCGTGCTCCGGCTTTGGGAATGCCAGATTATGAGAGGACTTTCTCATTATACTGCTGTGAAAGAGAAGGATGTGCGTTATCAGTGTTGGTACAAGTACACGGAAATGCCCGTAGACCAGTTGCATATTTTTCGGCTACATTAGATCCGGTAGCCGCAGCATTGCCCGGATGTCTCAAATCCATTGCTGCAACAGGTGTCAGCATTGAGAGGTGTGAGAACATAGTAATGGGACATCAATTAGTGGTGTATGTACCGCATTCGGTAGAATTGTTAATGACAAGGACCAAGACGCAGCACTTGACTAATAGTAGGCTCACGCGCTATGAGCAAGTTATTCTTGCTGCAGAGAACGTGACCCTTAAGAGGTGCTCGGTCTTGAATCCTGCTACATTGATGCCACTTCCTAATGATATAGAAGGCGAAGAATGTGAAGATCACGATTGCCTAGATGTGACTGAACTATGCACGAAGCCCAGACCAGATATTGTGGATGAGCCATTGATCGACCCTGATGAAATTTATTTTGTTGATGGTTCATGCTTAAGAGACGATACTGGTCGGTTGAGAGCAGCTTATGCTGTTTGCACCATTACTGGAGTTGTGGAAGCCGCTTGCCTGGAAGGAGTACACTCCGCTCAGGTAGCAGAAATCATTGCATTGACACGTGCCTGTATAGCAGGTAGCAAAAAGAGAGTCACCATCTATACAGATAGCCAATATGGTTTCGGTGTAGTTCATGATTTCGGGCAATTGTGGTCTCAGAGGGGTTACATGACCTCCTCTGGTTCGCCAATCAGAAATGGGGAATTTGTACGACTGCTGTTAGAAGCATTGCAAGGTCCAGCTGAAATTGCAGTGGTCAAGTGTATAGCTCACACTAAAAATACAGATTTTGTGTCACAAGGAAACAGATATGCAGATGAAGTTGCCCGCTATTGTGCGGAGAAAGGGTATACTTTTACGGAGGTGGAAGTAGGCGGGGCAAAGAAAAAAACAGAAGTCAATATGATGTTAGAGACCGTAGATACATGGGAAGATCTGAAACAAATGCAAGAAAATGCACCTGAGTCAGAGAAAAGGTCCTGGGAAGCAGCAGGTTGTGTGAGAAGTGAAATGGATTTTTGGGTTTCAGCAGATGGAAGAGCAGTGTTACCAGAGGAATTAGTGAGTCCAATGGCACGACAAATACATGGTCCGACACACTTAGGAAGGGATGCCATGCTGAGAGTATTTAGGCAAACTTGGTATTGCCCAAAGTTCAGGATTGCAGCAGAAGCAGTCTGTAGGAGATGTGTCACATGTCAACAACTGAATGTAGGGAAAAGAACACCAGTTACCATGAGTCACATTGGGAGGTCTGGGGGGCCTTTCAACAGAATGCAATTAGATTTCATTGAAATGCCTAGAGTCAACCGCCTTAGGTATATGTTGGTGGTTGTATGCATATTTTCCAGATGGGTCGAGGCATACCCTACATGTAGGTGCGATACACTCACCGTAGCAAAACTGTTACTTAGAGAATTGATCCCGCGCTACGGGGTGCCAGGCTCTCTGGAATCTGATCGAGGAACACATTTTAACAGTGAAATTGAGAAGATGCTCTGTGCCGCATTGAACATTGATCAGAAGTTGCACTGTAACTATCGACCAGAGGCTTCAGGAATTGTGGAGCAGATAAATGGGACACTAAAGTGTCGAATTGCCAAAGTGTGTTCTTCAACTTCCTTGAGTTGGCCAGATGCTTTGCCTTTAGTGTTGATGAGCATGCGCAGCACACCCGACAGGAGGACAGGTCTCTCTCCACACGAGGTGCTGATGGGGAGGGCAATGAGGCTTCCTTCTGTACCAACTGCGACACTATTAAACATTACAGATGACCTGATCCTGGATTACTGCAAAGGACTGTCTGACGCCATACATTCTGTGTCCTTCCAGGTGCAGGCTGCTGAGGTCCCATCTTCAAGAGAGTTATGTCATGACCTGTGCCCAGGAGAGTGGGTGCTGGTGAAGAAACACGTCCGGAAAAACTGCCTAGACGTGCGCTGGAGAGGACCTTTTCAGGTCATACTGACCACGAATACGGCTATCAAGTGTGGAGGCCTGCCGAATTGGATACACGCTTCCCACACCCGAAGAGTTCCAGCACCCTTGGAAGAAACAGCTCCTCTCACGGATGAGAATCCAGCTGAAGATGGTGAACCATTAGAGGGGATCAGTCAAGCTGTGGGGGTATCTGAAGAAGTTGGGAGCTTTGCAGATCCAGAAGAAGAAGGGCAAGACGGTAGCGAAACTGAAGCTGCAACAGAAGGAGAGAGCTGTTGTGAATGTGACTTGGAAACAGATCAGGAACAGAGTGATCAGGAACCGAGCAGGAGGGAAAGCAATAGGAGAACAAGGAGTGGGGCAGCTACTTGGCCTGAAAGAAGAAGGAGGCGAGCCTGAAGCTAGCTCGAGAAGAAACTCTTGCTCCTATATCCGAAGATTCGGATCTGGAAGAAGGGGTATCGGACCAAGAGCAGGAGGGTCTAAGGAGATCAAGGAGAGTACGAGTGCCTAGCAGACGATACTCTACTTCTGAGTGGACCTACCTCGCTGCAGATGTCAGCGGAACGCAGAACTGGGAGGGTGAGGGAAGTGACCCTGACCAGAACTGACCCCTTCATAACAGTGGAAGTAAAGTTCCTGGTACCAGGATTGGAGGTCGAAAGACTGCTGACACTCAACCTCGTCTATCCTCCTCTCCTGAGTGGAATAAGAAAATTGATATTTGAGACTGTTGAGTTTCCGTGTTGCTGTTCAAGGAGTCCAATACTGGAGGGAGTCCTTCTTCGTATGGAAATATTTGAGCTAGTCGTGGAAGCTTTGGGAACACGCATAGTTTTGGACTATTAAAAACTTTGTAAAGAACTTTGTAAATATTGATAGAAAGATAACCTAGCGCCGAGTGGAAGAAGAAAGAAACTATGGACTTCCATTTTAGTGAATGGAGAAGGGCTAGAGTTGTCTATTGCTACAAAACTTAATGACTGTTCTTGCGGGAGAGAATTGTCAGCTTCCTAGTGTGGTTCAAAGAAAGACATTGTGGTTCAAATGAAGAGAGTCTTTGTGCAAAGCAAAAAGGACATTGAGAAGCAGTAAGGGACTTTGCTGAGAACGACAAACAGAGCTACACTGTTTGAGATCATGGAGACTGGCAACCCGAACCGCAGGGCAAAATGCATAGTAGGCACACTTTTAGTGGTAGTGATTTCTCTTATAGTTTTAGTAGTTACTGTATCATATATAGTGGGACATGAGAACGAAACAAAGAAAGCATCAACACAAAAGCCTACCACTGTTGCTGAGGTAAAAGGAGAAAACACTGAGAAAGGAAAGGTTTTGCTAGATGCTGAGATCAAAAGATTACATGTTGACGAATCACAGGGGAACTTTAGGTCAAATGCTTATGCCAAGTTGCTCTACGAATACATTGATGTCATGGAGGCGAAGAATTGCTACGTTTGTATGCAATTACCAGCTTCTGTGGAGGAGGGTATCAGATACCATCATCTTCCATTGACGTATGGAATCACATGTAGTTTGTTGTTGAGCACATTCTATGGACGAGATGGGTTCGAGTATTATTTCTCGAATTTTGACTCGACATTGCCAGAGGTCCCAAATTATAAGCATCTGAATAAGTGGGACTACTACAAGTGCGAAGACAGGTTACAGAAATTTTTCATTCCATGGAAAACGTTAGATACCTCACATGCCCGAAGAAATAATCTGACTTGTCAAGTGTCAGAAATTGAGAAAAAGTTTATAGGGCAGGTGGATACTAGATATAGGAGACAAAAGATTCTAAAAGCTTCAGGACAATGGGAAACAGATTGGACCAAGGAAGAAAGGATACATCAAAGAAAGGGTAGCCTTGGTCCAATTGCTTTAGACAAGGAGAAACGGGGGAAACTGTGCATTCACAGGAGTTACTCCTATTATGAGAATATGTATGTAGGTCAAGTCAGTTGTGAACATGCTTTCCAATTGGAGTACTACTCCAAAGATTTTTTTAAGGAGATGCAAGCAATTCCAAATGTATATTTTGTATGTGGAAGAAATGCATATGTGAAGCTACCAGATAATTGGTACGGATCATGCTATTTAGCAATTGTCTTCCCCAAAATATACCATGTTGAGAATTTAGAAACGACAAAGAGAGGAATACCAACAAGAGGGAGAAGAGATCTAGGTGCTGAAGAGGTAGTTGGGGATGTATTCGGTGCTGCATTCCCTCTCTTGGGATTGATACTGAATGACATCAAAATTAGAAGATTGGCTACAGTCGTAGATAGGTTATCTGCCAGTACTGCTAGATCCTTAATGCTGGTGGAAGGCGAGATGCAATCGATAAGAGCAATGGTTCTTCAGAACCGACTTGCTTTAGACGTTCTGTTAGCCAAGGAGGGCGGAGTCTGTAAGGCTTTGAAGGTCCAGGAATGTTGCACTTACATTCCAGACAATTCAAAACCTTTAGAGAAGTACATACGAAATATTACTGCGATTCATCATGAAATTGAGGATCTGACAAAGATAAATGTGTGGGAAAAAGTAGGCCAAGGAATGGGTAATGTTGGAGGTTGGCTTGCCAACCTAGGAAAGGGTATCATTTGGTACATATTGAAACCCATCATCATAATTGTGATTTGTGTAATCACTTTGTGGGGATTGGTGCGACTGTACCAATGGTATAGAGCAAACAGGTTGCAAAGATCCATGAGGGAACAGGAGAAAAGACTGACTGCGATGCAGGATACACAATATAAGAGTCTGAAGGCTCTAGAGACAATGAAACGAGGGGGTATTGCAACAACTTCAGTCTGAAAGATCCTACATTTTAGAGATGGTGTTTTGATGGTGATGACTCCTGAAAGTCATCAAAGGGGGGACTGAGAGAGCACAAGTCTGAAAAATGTATAAGTACACCATATTTAGAAGCACGTAGTATTAGCTTAGTGTGGAATATACAAGAGTGTCAATTTAGATAGAGAAAATATATACATGAGTGTTTAATTAGAATAGATGCATATATAAGTGTGGAAAACTAATGTAGAGGTTGTAGAAATGTTAAAATGATGTTGGAGTCACACGTTAGATGACTAAGTGAAAACGAAATGTAATTCTGCAAACCATGAAAATGTGTAGGCCACATGGCATTTCACAGGAAACGAAAGATGCTGCTACACTTTTAGTGACGTGGATTCTAATGTCATTTGAGTGCAAATATATTATTAGGCATAGTATTGAAGTACATGTTTTACATAGATGTGTTATATTTTAGTATATGGGTGTTAGTTAAATATCGTTTAAACAAAGAAATTAAATGTGCATATTGCAGAGGCCCGTTTCATGTAAATTTAGTAGGCCTGAATAGAGAAAGTTGCTTCTTTGATCTGCAAGAGCTCGTTAAGGAGAAGTCGCACAGAGCACGAACGATAGGTCTGTTCAAAATGTTTTATGACTCTTAGATATGGTAGAGACTGGAATTTGGGGCCTACTGAGAGAGTGTCTGTTTGCAGGTGCAAGGGGAACTTAAATCAGAAATAATGAATAGGCCCTTGTTCAGAAGTGCCAGGCATAGGCCTGTAGGAGTCTTCAGGAATTTTAGGGGGTACCGCTTGGACGAAGAGAAGCCTGGGAAGCAAGGTCAACTTTAATGAAGAATCCCGAGGAGCACCAGTACGGAGTTTGCCGCTCAAAACTGCACCACGTGAGAGGCATCTCAAGGGGCGTTCCTATTGGAAATGTGATTTTGTATTAGGGAGAGCACCCTGGGGTGGAGTTGGAACAGATGATCTGAGGAGCCTAAGAGAGCGGATGGGTAGGCAGTTAGAGAACTAACAGACTTCAATATTGAGACAGACTAAGGGAAGTGTGTGTTCTTCTTTGGAAGTCACCACTGCTGACACCTTTTTAGGTAAAGATCTTGTTAAGTAGGGATGTCACTTAGTCCAGTGTAGGGACAGCCTAACCTAAACTTTTCTTTTTGTAAATGACTCTCAAGTTGCAACTCATAGCGATTCTTGCAACACTTATGCTTTTTGAGATAGTTTTGTTAATTTCCTTTTGCCGAATAAGAGCTTTCAGAGAGTACCTTTTTATATTGATACCTGTATATCTTTTGAACCTTATTCTGAGATGTTTGTATCTCCAGATACTTTTGGCTTTAGATTAAACTTTTTAACCTTTTCCAGTGGTAAGTGGTTCTTTAGAGTGGTGTAAGTTCTTTCTTGACTAACCTAGTAGTGGATTGCCTTTTACTCAATGACAGGTACCAACGATTCAGTCGACCTGAGCTGGGATCTGGTAAGATAATAATAGACCAGAAATCCCGCGTTAACAGATTCTAGGTTTGAGTTCCATCTAATTCTAATTTTGCCACCGAGATCCCAGGTATTGTTTAACTTTTGTTTAACTTTTGGTACGGTAGGTATGGAAGATATATATTTTTAAGCTCAAAAAAAGTAAGGGATTATGATCACTTTCAAGTTTCGATTTTACCTTTATATATTTGAACTTCATTCAATCTGCGATCTTGATACCTTCTTGAAAACCTTTATGAGTGCATCACACTCATATGTTCAAGATACAATGGATATCAGCAATCATATTGAAGGGCTGGCCTTCAACACAATGGTGACAATGGATGTGGAATTCCTGTATATCAACCTTCCACAGGAGGCAGCATTTATAGTTATCTACATGCACCTTGAGAGACAAGGATATATAGAATAGAATTCAGAATTCAAACAGATTTTACAGTCTAACTCCAGGGTCAAAGGCCCTCTTTCTACGGAGGAGTACATTGGATAAAAGCTGGGGTGCATGACCCGCTCACTTCTGTACAAGCAAAAAACTTCCCTGGGATTACTAAATATGGAAGGTGAGCAAGGGAAGCGAGAGGGGTATGTGTACTGCCTCTGCTGATTTCAGGACCTGTGTGGTTTGAAAAGACACTTATTTTGTGGCAACAATGCGCTCATTGAAGAATGGGATGACCATAACTATAGATAATAATAATAATAATAATCCACATTTGTATAGCGCACAATCACCCGTTAGGGTCTCTAGGCGCTGGGGGCCGTCGGGAAGATTAAGCAAGCTATTGCCCAGAGTCACATGGTGCTGGGCTAACCTGCCGCCGGAGCCGGGGATCGAACCGTGATCCCCAGATTCCAGCGTCAGTCGCCCTGGCCGCGGCGCCACACCTCTTCCGAGATATTGGCAGCATGTTACACTGCAAAATTTATGACTGAAATTGTTAGCTAGTGTCTAAACAAAATTGATTGTTATGCAATACACACTGTTATTTGGAACAAATTCTCAATTATGTATTCACAGTGCATCATGGACAATGTAGGATCCAAGATTATACGGTCACATGATTATGCACTTTTAGCACATGGTCACTTTTAGCACCTGTGAACAAGGCTCATGAACAAAACTGAAACATGTCAGAATGGGCATGCTGACATTTCTTCTATTGAAATAAATTGCTTGACAGTCCTTGAAATTGGCTTCAGCATTTCTTTCAGTGACTGCTTGTCTAATGGGATGCCTCATTCCCATACAGCTGAAGCCGACCTGCAGGGTAGGGGGCCCCTTTCTATAGTAAAGTGTGTTGGACAAAAATTGGGGAACATGACCTGCCTGTCTCCATACAAGCAAAGGACTACCCTGGGATTACTATGTACTGAAGGTGAGCAAGGGAAGCTTGAGGGGTATGTGTATTGCCTCTGCTGATTTCAGGACCTGTTTGGCTTAAAAAGACACTTTATTTTGTGGCAACATTGTGCACGTTGGAGAATGGGATGGCCAGGACTAATGATATTGACAGCATTTTACACTGCAAACTTTTTGACTGGAATTGTTAATAAAGTAATTAAATGAAATTGATTCTAATGAAATAGGCACTGTTAGTTGGAACACCGCTCCCGCCAAGCCATAGCAAACTATGCTCTGCTTCGAGTAAGCAAGAGCATGTAAAATGCTCTAGCTTACTCAAAGCAGTGCAGAGTTGCTTTTGGACAGAGGTAGCTGCATGTTTAGCTGCTCCCCCTGCCCAAAAGCAATGCTGGCTCCCGCAGGAGGTGGTGAGCCGGCAGGGAACACAGGAGCCTTCAGGCTCCCCAGCGATCCCCAACGTGAATAACTGAGTTCCCTGGGTGGGACCAGGAAACCCACAGTAAAGGCCTGGCCTGAGGAAATGGGGTCCCTGGGGCCGAAATTGGCCCATGAGGGGGGTCACGCGTCACACTCGCTTTATATTTAAAAAATTACATAAATATAAAAGGGCAGTCCTGGGGGAAGGGGTCCTCGTGGCTGAAATAGGCCCAGGAGGAGTTATAAAACTATTTTGCAAAGAATCGCAGATATCGAGCCAACGTTGATGCTTGCTTTCTAAATCCCCATGTCAATTCATGTTTCTTTGCTGCCAGTGTGTAGCCGTAACTCAGAGTATTGATCCTCTTTAATTGCTCATGTGCAAATGCTTTATTTTTTTGCTTTCCCTCGGTTCATCTATCAGCACAGCACCATCTTTAAGGTTACAGCACTTCGGGGCATATTTACAAGTCCTTTGCGCCACTTTTGTGTCATTTTTAACATGGGAAAAGTGACGCAAAAGTGGCGCAAGGAGCTTGTTAATCTGCCCCTTCATGTTTTGGACAAGCAAGAATTTGTTATTTCTGTGAATATGTGTGGTCACAATGCACGACTCTGGTCCATTCACAATATATCCAATCGATGGCATGG
Organism: Lissotriton helveticus; assembly: GCF_964261635.1. Lineage (NCBI taxonomy): Eukaryota > Metazoa > Chordata > Amphibia > Caudata > Salamandridae > Lissotriton > Lissotriton helveticus. The sequence goes on from NC_136063.1 coordinate 948,811,920, forward strand.
ATTTATCTGCTACACCTTTATCTGCCTCACACTTTACAGAAGCACTACTTTCCTTTTTTCTTGTCTTTCTTTGAACAACATTGTTTTCCCTGGGTGGGGAAGTGCACTATTCGTGGAGTGGAAATCGTTTAATGTGATCCGTATCAGCTGTTTTCCTTTGCTGTTTAAACACATTACAACATCATGCTTGCTTAATGTTCCTTGCTCTTCGGCATGTGCCTAAAGTCCTGAACACCCTAATGCTGCATGCAGGAGGTAATCTACTCGCTTTGAAACACAAAGATGAGTTTTAGGCACTACTTCAAAAGTGCCCAGAAAGGAGGATGCATGCCTTCTGCCTCCCCAACACCACAGCGCCTACAGCTTTTTTTTTAAGGCAGTGTTGTGGTAACAAATGAAAAGGGCGCTGTAACTGCAGTTTTCTCCTCAAATGTATGACTCATAAACAGAAAACAAGCATTTGCAATGCAATAGGTCTCGCATTTGCGAGAGTTTGAGCCTTTGGCATTGTAAATAACTTTGTACTTATAGGTGTTTCTTACGACAAGCAAGGGTGGCAGTAACTGTGCCTCTTTGTACTTGTAGTTTATGCTTACCAGAAGCAAGGCTTGCGGTAAAAGAGACGCAGCAATTACTGCTAGCCTTGCTTCTCGTAAAGACTTTGTGTTTGCGCACCATATTACAGGTTTTCAAAACACATAAATAAAAGGCATTGTCATTTACAATGCCAATAGCTCAAACTCTCACAAATGTGAGACCTATTGCATTGCAAATGCAATAGGTCTCACATTACTGAAAGTTTGAGCTATGTGGGTTGCATTATTATTTGCAATGCAAAATAGATTAAACTTTCAGTAATGTGAGGACTAATGAATTGCAAATGCCTGTTTAATCTTGATCTTATGTGTGTTTTGTATTTGCTAGACAGAAAGAACTTAGTAATGAAGTTTGTGTGTATGTGTGTGAGACAGCCATAAACAGAGAGATGAGTGCGCATGAGAGAGAGTGAGAAGACATAATAGAATGTGCATTATAGAAAAAAGGGTGTGTGCGCAAAAGAGCAAAAGCCAGTGAGAGACCCTGTACTTTATGGAACAAATCTTTTATTCATTTTGAAAGACAATCCTGCGACAGGACACAGCTGTGTGCCTACAACCAACTTGGTCGTCAGCATGGGATTTATATACGAATGAAAGTTACACAGATTCAATGTCTACAACCCGAAGGCTGTCAGCGATGTCTGGATTGCATAGGTACATCTATCTACAAAAGCAACATAACAGTGGCAACACATGAAGGAAAGGACAAATCCACCTCTCTCCCCCGTCCCTGAAAAGAAAAAGAAAAGAGAGGGGATCCTGCACCGTGATGAACATGGTGGTTGTGATATCACACCCACCCGTCTATCAGGCCACGCTTAGACCCTGTACTTTAAAGACTGACTGCACCGTAGTGAGGGAAAGTGCTGGAGTAAACAACAGTTTTTTTTTCTCAAGAGCATTTAAATGTCACTGCACAGACGTGTTTTGTGGAAATGAATAACAGCATGCAAGCAGTGGCACAGTTTACAAAATATGAACATGGTGCAAATATATGTAGACAAAACTAATAGTTTTGTAATGTGCTCATTAAAGTTGCGTAAATGTGTGACTCGTCTAGGCATTTTTTGGGTAATTCCTTTGGGTTTTGGGGCATTGTATTATGGATCTCAAAGGAGCTGTTAGCCTAGCTACATATGAGAAAAGAGTAGTAACACACGGCTTTCAAACGTGTGTAAAGTTTCCTCAAATTAGAAGAAAGTAATATGATTTCTCGACACAAATGTGCACATTATAGCATACTACAGTATGTAAGCAACTGAACACATTTTGTGCAAGCTTTAGAGAAATAAATCTGTTAAAACACTGCTGTAAATATAAACATGTTTTCCCTTGTAAGCTGTTCGGAACTATGGGGTCGATTAGGATCGCGGACGAACTCAAGACCCCTGAGGAGGAGGGAACGTGTGCATGGGCTGCGGCGTTCCCTCCGAGCTGATTAGGATGTGACCGCCGGGGTGGCGGTCACATCCTCTATCTGTAACATTGCGGTGGGTGCAGTGGGTGCTTCAAGCTGCACCCACCGCAATGTTAAAAATGCATGCCACGCATTTGCATGCACAAAGCGGCAGGCACAAAGCGGTGCCTGCCGCATTGTGCACGCAAATGCAGGGGGGTACCATAGGTACCCCCCCATGTGCATCCCCCACCCCCCCTTTACCCAGGGGGCCCGCAACGGGCTCCCGAAGTGAAACTCCATATGCTTTTCCACGGCGGAAAATCCGCAGCGGAAAATCATGTCATTCACACCATCCTAATATGGCTGGCTCTGTCTGATAGACACCGCCAGCCATGTTAGAGCCTTTCCGCCGCGGTCGGAAGGTGACCGCGGCGGAAGGGCTGCGGACGGAATCCCAGACCCACCACCATTCTAATATGGCGTTGAGTCTTTTGAGGCTCCGCGGCAGTTTTCCCGCATCCTCCGGGCCGGCGGTGGCTTCCGCCGGCCCGGAGGATGCGGGAAAACCGCAATCATAATAGGCCCCTTAAAGCGCAATTGCCATTAAAACAGTGGCAACCTGGTAAATTCCATATTTATTTTTCCCATGGCTTTTGTTTACCATAAATCGTATGGTGACAATCAGGCACACATGGGCGCCCCACTACCCCTTCTCAATGTTCCTAGATTGCTGCTGTGTGCGTCTATGGAATTGAAGGAGTTGTGACAGATGGGAAGGAGTTTGACTGATGGGAAGGATTGTGACATATATATTCTAATGCACATAAGCACAATGACGCATTTGACACCATTTTACTTTCCGGTTCCAACATGGGCACAATGAAGCAGAGTTCAGTAGTTACAGCAACACAGACGTTTGTTAAAGTAGGTAACTGCAAAATGCAGGACTTTGCCAAGCTAGAAGATAACGAGTATGGTATAAAGCTAGGAGAATTAGTGAAAAAAAGTCTGCGCACTCCCTGTTTAAAGAAATTAAACTCCTTGTATAAATCCTAAATAATCAAAGACTGCGTGCAACCTGGTGAAAAGGCTGCCAACCTGAGAAACTGAGAACTGTTGCTGGTGGAGAACCACCAGTATGCCAGGTGCACAGCAAAAGTAAATGTATATACGTTTCAAACTTTAAAAAAAAAGGCGAATCAAGACTACTAAACGACGTGTAAATTAAACACAACTGTCAGATTACTTGTTCATTGTATTACGATACCACAAAATTAGACATGAATACATTGTGTTCATAACAAATGGTAAAGAACATCTGATATCTTCACATTACAATGAAGGAAAAAAATATGTTTTTGAAAAAATCCGTAATACTGCGATTCTTGATCAATTTGGTCTTGCCCTCATGCCTAATGCATTTCGGGATAAAATCCCTTCCTCGGGGGACACTGTTGGGGATAAAAATGATCAAAGCTGAACGGGACAGGATACTTCTAATCAACAAGTATTTGCAATGCAATAGGTGTCGCATTTATGCGAGTTTAAGCTACTGGCATTGTCATTTACAATTCCTATAGCTTAAACTCGTGTAACTACGAGACCTGTTGCATTGCAAATACTTGTCTTATATTAAACCAGAAAATAGGATTCCAATTTTCAGTGATTGCATTAGGCCTTAATCACCCTTGCTATACCACTGTTCCCTATAATTAAAATTGCAATTCTGTGCAAGGTAAAAATGTATGGAATGTAGTTGATGTATTTTCCCATTCAGCTCCAACCAATTTCGCCTGGCAACTATTCTGCCACATTGACGTAATATGCTACTTTTTCTACAAAGTATATTTGTCTAGAACAAGCACTTCATTGATACATAAAATAGATTTTGGAAGTCGCCTCTAATCCACGGTTATCGTGGTCTCCTGCTGCTCCTCCTTCCCGATACACTCGTCACCTTGATCCGCACTTAGGGGGTCATTAGGATGTCGGGCGGATTGCCTCCGCCAGGCTGGCAGTGGCCACCGACAGCTTGGCGAAGGCAATCCGCCCGACATCCTTCCCTGAATTCCCCCCCGCCATATTAGTATGGCGGGGGGGACCACGGCGGAAGAAAACACCGCCCGCCACATTTCTGCCCCAGTCGCCTTGCGGCCGGGGCGGAAATTGTTGAATATGGTGGCGGTGTCTATGAGACACCGCCAGCCATATTACAATGGCAAGAGTGCAATGCCTTTCATTGCTGCCACGGAAAGGCAGGCAATCTTCACTCTGGGGGCCCCCTGCGGGCCCCCAGAGTGAAGGTGAGTGGGGGGTGCACACGGGGGTACCTGTGGTACCCCCCTTCATTTTCATTTCCAAAGCGGCAGGCACCGCGCGGTGCCTGCTGCTTTGGAAATGAAAATGCTGTGATGTATTGTCTGCATTTTGGCGGGCGGTGCAGAGAGCACCGCCCGCCACAATGCTGAGAATACAGGATGTGCCCGCCACTGTGGCGGGCACATCCTAATGGCACCCCCGGGACCCCCGCCCTTAAGGCGGGCGGTCCCGAAAGCCTGCCCGCCATCCTAATGAGGCCCTTAGTCTTCTCGAGCCTTCTCGCATGCACCCCACCGTTCTGCCCACAAGCCTGTGCTCTTTTAGCACCCTCTGTCCCTTCTCACCTCTCATACTCCCTCGTGCTGCCTCCTCATTCATCCTCTAGAGCGCATCTTGGCTTGGCCGCTTCAGCGGGAATGACCCTAGGCTCCCTCCTGTTCCGGAATATGCTTGCGCACACTTCCGGGGCATGCGCCGGTACTTCCGGGAGATCTACAGGAAACGTTTCTCGCAGCCAGCGAAGTATACTAAATGCGAGCATGCATAGAGAACTGATGCAGTAGCAGCAGCGCCAGCTTCCTTGTTGTTTCTGGGGAGGAAGAGCCTCATAAAGTGAAGGTGACGAAAAGGAGCAGAGAGAATGGAGTAGGAGAGGTAAGGTAGCTTAATGTAGACGTCTTTGAGCTAGGGAATGAGAAGGGAGAAAGAGCCAGGGTGTAAAGTGTGGAAAACATGTGTGAACGAAAGAGTAAGGGGGAGCTTTTTGGGGAAGGTGACAGTAGGCACGAGGAGGAAATTGGAGGGCAGTTAAGGGGATACGCTGTTTGTTGGTGGAGCTGTTGCTGGAGGAGGCGTATCGTCTGATGTATATGGGAGAGTGCGGTTTGTGGTGATGTGCAATTTGCATGATGGGGCAGGTGGTAGAGGAAAGGGGTCTGTTGATGGTGGCTATGTTTTGGTGGTGGGAGTCTTCTTATGCGGCATCAGTGATGGCTGTTAAACTGGTTCTGTATGGCAGTGCTAGACGGTAGAAGGGCCACTTGGCATAGACGCAAATTCTGACCAGTGACTAATGTATTATTATTATTTATTTAAACGTTTTATATAGCGCTAGCTTAACCGTAGGTATCAGAGCGCTTTACAAACACACAGTAAACAGCAGAAGGACATTACATTACCTAGTTGACCGGCAGTAAGGAAGCAAACCAAAGAAACAAAAATACAGCAAGGGAGATAAATATGTAGTGCAGCGGAGGGGGAGAGAGCCATAAAAAGAACAAGACAGAGTGTGCTGTGCTTGGAGCGCAACGTGGGCATTACAAAAACGAAAGTGGAGCTTGCGATGATGGAACGGAGATGTGCACATGGGCGTGTTCACGGGCGCGTACACAGACCCCAATCGGCGCGTGCCCCAGTCTGTATCACTTGGCAGGCAAGACGGTAACAATAGGTCTCGCTGGCGACTGCATCGCCATGTGCGACACCTAATAATATACAACATGTGGCAACGCCACTCAAGATTCAGGGTAGATACAGTTCAAAATGCTAACCTTATATGCATGTGTGACCAGTCAATATCTATAGAGAAAAAGGCTGAACCACGCACCCGTGCCAATTAATGTAAAGAAAAAAAAGCAGAATGATAAATGTTATTACGTATAATACTAGAATTTACGTTAGTAATCTGTCTGTGAAAAACCACGTGATAAAACTTGAACTTAGACTTACGCAAAGTCCAAATGCCAACAAAGTGATGCTCTACTGATTCATTTGAAGCGCACTGCAGGCAACTAAAAAGAAGGATACCATCAATAAATCTATGACACTCGCACAGCACAATGCTCACATCGTGGCCGCCTAGTAAACCAATGAACTTACTGAGCAACCACAATGGTGTCAAGAGGAAACAATCTTCAAAATACACTTCGTGGACGGTGTGGGCTGTCAAACGAAGGAAAAATTTATTTGTAATATGGAACATTTAAAAAACGGAAGAAAAAATCTCCCCCGCCCATTGAATCCCTTTACCTTTTAAAAGTGAAACGGGATGAAATGCCCAGTCCAAACAAATTAAACCCCTCACACGCTGCCGGAAAACACTGCCTTCTTGCTGATCCTGCCGCAACCGAAAACTGCCTGTGAAAGGCATACTCTATGTTAAATACAAGAATACCACACGAGAGATCTACAGTATATCCTATAGCGCGACTTGCACAACTTACCGACGAAGACAGCCGGAACCTCTTAGACCCAAAAATGGTGTACTAATGCCGTATCCTTACTCCGCGGCATACTGCGATTTAAATGTATTTGTGTGTCGTGAGCATGAACTTAAAAATAGTACTGTAACCATCTCTCGGTAGGTCATGCCGGTATGTACGTTGAATTCAAAGGTCCTTAACATAGACCTGGAAATGGGTTTATGTAAAAACAACCAACCACGACGTGTTTGGCCACTATGTGCATTTAAAAGGAAATACATTTAACAATGTGAATGAAATATCCACTGAGTCAAATGCTAGATACTGGCTGGTTGGCATACGTCAAGCAAGCTGAAATAGTCTACAGTGAATGTGTAAAAAACTGAACTGTCTATTTGAAATTAAAGACCAAAAGTTAGCCACGTGAAATAGAAAATAGAATTGACTGCTACAATGCATGTGTACATTCTATATGGTTATGAAGAACTACCAGAATACATACATGCCATAACCAAATGTGAAATACAATATGAAAGAAAACAGGCTGAAAGGAAAAAGGAAAGCAGTTGACATTGAACAGTAAGTAGCAAAATAATGATCACATCATAATGGAATCAGGTTTTAGAAACAATGATGAACTGCTTACATTGTACACTGTAAGCTATAAGAAACATGATAATTCAATTCGGTCATTTAGACCCCCTGGAATGAGAGTCTGCAAATACTTAATCCACCATGCTTCTCTCTGAGACAACGTTTTGCTGTTGTCTTTACCAGGTATACACGTTAAAACTTCTAAAATCATGAATTTCAACTGTGCATTAGAATGCTGGTGTTCTGACCAATGTGTGGCAAAGTAGGATTTTGTGCTTTTGGTACGAATTGTGCTTTTGTGCTCTGTTATTTTAGTTTTAATTTTGCGAGAAGTCTTTCCTATGTATAAGAGGCCGCAAGGACACTTGATAGTGTAAATAACGTTGGTGGTATTGCAATCACCATTATATTTGAGTGTAATGGGTTTACCAGACTGTGGATGATGTATTGTGCTTCCCGTGATTACAGTGTTGCAATTGACACAATTGAAACATTTGCACATCCCCGAAAATTATTGCAACTTTGTTTGGTGAGTTGACAACATTTCTTTAATGTTTTTACTTCTAGTATACGCAAATAAAGGTTCATCTGTAAACAAACCTTTGAAATCTGGTTCTTGCTTTAATAACTCCCATCTAGCCTTGATGATTTTTTTAATAGCAAGTGAGCTAGTAGAACATTTCGAAACGAACACATGTCTGTTGGTACACCTAGGAGAACCTGCTAACCATTTAAAATAATGGAATTTACAACAGAGAGAATTTAAATGAAAAAGTCTCTCCAAACTATGACGTTTTTGTACAGTCAATCAGGGCAGAATACAAAGAAAAAAACATAACAGACCAGCTACTGCCAGCACGGACTGCAGCTCCACAGCTGTGCCACCACACCCTGAGCCAGGCAGCAGAATCGGAGGCCTGGGAGCAGCATTCAGGAAGTAGTGCCCAGCCCAGCAGTTAGGTAGTGTTCAGTATATCGTGCACTCCACACTGGCTCCTGGCCTGCAGTACCATCTAATACAAACCCAGCCCACCTCCCCACACTAAGGGGCCATGGTCACCCCGTGACTGCCACACACCTGCAGCCCTGCTAAAAAGGTATTGTGACTGAGGTCAGTATATCAGCAAACACCCAAATAAATGTACAAGTGACCAACGAGAGGGGGGAGGGTGGGGGGCACCATTTATCTCTGCCCTGTCGGCGCTGAGGCAGGAGATGTTGGTAGTAGAAGGGAGAGTGCAACCGGAGGAGACGCAGCGCCATGTGTGCTGCAGAGGCGGGGTTGGACTAAGGGAGGGTTTGGCCAAAATGGGAAATGGGGCTAAAGCAGCAAAGACACAGATGCCCTCAAGCTTAAAATCACTGTGGCACGGTTAAAAAAATGCAAATAAAAGGCACGCCATGAGGAGGGAAGGGGGTCCATATTACATAGTTCACAGTTGTGGTTATTGTGATTAAAAGCTTATCAGTGTAGCAGCTAGCTTCCCACTCCGGGAAAGTGCCATATACTCCAGTGACAGAAGCCAAGAACTGTCTTCCCCTCTGACATTTCTGTCAACACAGGACAATAGTCTAGTTACACACAGCACTGCTAAGTTTGGAAACGATTAGGGAGGCGATAAGACTGACATCAAGAGAGCTATTACATTAAGCAATGTAAAAACGTGCGTGGAAGGGGTGTAGCTATGTGGTGTCTGGTGATATGCGCTGGGAATAGTTGGTTGGCATTGGTTTTTTGTTTTCAGGTTTATATAGCGCGAACACGACCCAAAGGTATTGAAGTGCTTTACATGAATGCCAGTTACGTTAAACAAGGACAAAGACCGGGGGAGGGTTATGTACTGTAAGCAAACTCCAGAATCCAAACTGATGCAGCGGACCGTAATTGAGTTGGCATATACCGAAAATGTGATCTCAAACGACAGGATTGAAAGCATAACCTTTAGAGTAAGAGTCAGAGACCTTAACCACGAGGCCGCAGTGACCCATTCACTCAGACTGTTCATCAAATGTGAAATCGTCTGCCCCCATATTTGGGCTGCAAAACCAACTGGCCATCTTCAATCTTGATTACCACCGGTAGCACCTGTTACAAAATCTGCAGCTCTGGCGACTAAAATACATGCTCTCCATATAGTAATGTCCAATTCCTTTCAGACGCAGGGAAAATATGTTAAACTCTCACCCACCCCATCACGTGTCATACCACCCGAGAGCCTACTTGACTCACACCATTCCACTCCACTGTATGACACTCCACTCCATTTTATAACTTTAAAATCCACTCTATGACACACCACTCAAGTCAAGTCAAGTCAAGTCTAAATTTGTATAGCGCACTACTCACCCAGAGGGTCTCAAGGCGCTTGAGGGAGGGGGGGAGCTTTACTTATCAAATATCCAAGTTTTTAGTTGTTTTCTGAAGGAGAGGTGGTTCTGTGTGAGGTGGAGGTGGGTGGGGAGGAAATTCCAGGTCTTGGCCGCTAAGTAGGAGAAGGATCTTCCTCCCATGGTGGATCTTTGGATGCATGGAATTTCGGCTTTCACCACTCGACTCTATGACACACCAGTCCACTCTACAACATGCTGGTACACTCTACACCACCCCACTCTACGTCCCTCCACTCCAAGGTACTCTATAACACATCACTCTATCACACGCTACTTCACTTCACTCTATGACACACCAATCTACTTTATGGCACTCCGCTCTATGCTACGACAACGCACTCCACTCTACTGTATACCACTACACTGGATAACACTCCACTCTCCCACACTCTATGCCATGCCACTCTATGACACACCACTTCAAAGTAAGACACAACACTCCACTCTATGATATGTTTCTCCACTACATGCCACTCCACTCTAGGCACCTTCACTCTAAGAAACTCAACAACATGTCACTCTTTGACACTCTACTCTACTCTACTCTACAACATGCCAATCCATTCCATGCCACTCCACTCTAAAACACTCTACTCCATTCTATGCCCCTCCACTCTACACCTCTGTACTCCACTCTACATGGCACTCCACTCTACAAAACACATCTCCAGTCTATGAAATGCTACTCGACGACACTCCACTCCACTGTTTGGCACTCCCCTCTATGACATGCCACCCATTCTATGACATTCCACTGTAGGACACTCCCCTGTAGGACAAGCCTCTCCACTTCATGCCACACATTCTATACCCTTCCACTCTAAGATACTCTACAAAATGCCACTCACGCTGCACCACTCCACTCTATAACACTGTGGTCCACTCTGTGCCCCTCCACTCTATGCCACTGTATTCCACTCTAAAACATGCCACTCCACTGCACTCTACATCATGCCACTCCAGGCTATAGCATGCCACTCCACTCAATGGTACTCCCCTTCACTGTATGGCACTCCACTCTATTCATGCCACTCCACTCTATTAGATGCAACCCCACTGTACAGCATGCAACTTCCCTCTACAACATGCCACTACACTCAACGCCACTCAACTCTATACCCCACCACTCTATGACACTCTACAGTATTCCACTCGACTGTGTGACATGCCACTCTACAAAATGCCTCTACACTGTACAACACTTTACTCTACTTCCCTCCACTCTATGACATACCATTCCACTGTTTTCTATTACATGCCACTCCATTCTTTGACATGCCACTAAACTCTATGACACTCCACTTCATTATACAATACCCCAGTCCAGTCTACGACATGCCACTCCACTCTAAGACATACATGTCCACTCTACACCACTCCATTTACCAGATCTCCACTCTAAGACACTCTACAATGCATCACTCTATCACGTCACTCCACTCTACTCTATGACTTGTCATTCCACTTTATTAAACTCCACTGTACTCTATAACATATCTCTACACTCTACTACACATATCTGTAATGTACAACATTCCACTCCACTCCATGATATGACTCTCCATACAACTCCACTCTACAACATGTCACTCCACTAAATGACATGCCACTCCACTCTACAACATGCCACTCCACTCTCAGACATTCTATGACATGGCACTCTATATTAGACCACTTCAATCTATGGCACTCCACACCTACAACACTCTCCTTCACTCCATGCCACTCCACTCTTTGCCACTTTATTCTACTCTATGACACTCCACTCTACTTTACAACACTCCACTCTAGTCTACGACCCGTCACGTCACTCTACTGTATGACACTCCTTTCCACCTTACTACCCTCTACAACATGTCACTCCACTCTATGATATGCCACTCTACTCCACGACGTGCCCCTACACTCAATGACACTCTACTCCACTGAACGACATGCCCCTCTACTCTAAGGCACTCTGCGATAACTAGCTCACTATCACCCGCCACTCCACTTTATGACATGCCGCTCCACTCAGCAACATGCCACTCTACTGTACGACATGCACTCCACTGTATGCTACACCATTCCACTGTATGAGATGCCTCCGTATAGAACACCACTCCAATCTATGTCCCTCCACTCTAACTCACTCTAGGGCACTCCACTCTATGACCCTCCATTCCACTCTATTCTATGAGACTCCAATCCACTGTACGACACTCTACTGTATGACACAAGACTCACCTACCCTCTACTCCACTCTCCAACGTGCCACTCCACTCTACAACATGCAAGTCCACACCTCGCCATTCAACTCTATGCCCCTCCACTCTAAGATATTCTGCAACATACGGCTCTATCACACTCCACACTATGCTACTCTACCACACACCACTTCACTGTAAGCTACTCCACTCTACTGTACAAAACATCACCCCACTCAACTATATGTCACTCGACTTTACGATATGCCACTCCACTGCACGCCACTGCACTCTATAACTAGCCACTCCTCTCTACGACACACCACTCCTTAGAAGACAATGCCATTCCCCCCTATGACATGCCCTTATACGCTAGCGGGGTCTAGAATAAAGGGGTCCCAAAATGGAAAATCTCCATGCATTTTTCATGGATTTCTTCAAGCAGGGCTACAGCAAAAAACATTTGAAAAGAACTAAACCTAATTTGATAGTGCTTTTTATGATTTGGTGTAAATCTGTTCATCAGTTTTTTATAAATTAAGGTTACAAAATATTTTTCAATCTGAATGGTTGGGTCCACAAGAGACTCTTGCGGGAGTGACAATGTAAAAATAGAGCTGTCTGATTGGACCAGGGAGCTTTCTTTCACGTGGGCCAATTTGTTCCCATGGTAGTCAGACTTCCATGGGAGAGAATGCTCTGAATGGCTGCCGAGTAAGGGAAAACTACAAGGGATTTTATTTGTTTACTTAGTTAAATTATTTTACTAACATCAGTCAATAGAGTTCGTTCACAAGAATCTAACTCAAATGTAACCAAAGGATAATGATATAATTTTTTTCAATGAGAAAAACATTCAATGGCAAAAGCACAGGAATGAAAAAAGATAAAAGAAGCACACGGAACAATAGTTATATCTGGAAAGGTATTTATATTAAGTTAATCAAAAATATTTGTTTCATGGGGAATCAAAGACATATAAATGTAGGCAAAGCAAGTTATGGACAGATGTATGCATAAGTCAACAGATCAGTACATAACAGTTCATCAACTCATTTCTTTGATACAGTGTAACCGAGTCCATTCAAGAACAGAGGTATACTCTTGAAGCGATAGTTAGCTTTGGAGATGATGATTTGGTCGACGTTTCGGTCTTGAGTGCTGTTGTCTATAAGACCATCATCAGGACTAATATTTTTGCACAAACGTTGCCCCTTCACAATGTGGCCAAAGATAATCAGGCCATAGGACCAATAAGGAAACTTGGATACCGCGCTTCTAATTGCTGATATGGGTATCTTCTAATAGAGCGTCTGGAATCAAAATAGTAGGTCCACTTAATGAAAAAACAGGTTTCACCAATAGGTTGCTTATGTGTCAATCTATGCAAACAGAGCTTCGGGGAATAAATTGACAGCCGGTGTATACACCGGTGTATACTGATAATTGATTTCCATGTTTTTCCTTCATGATCCTTGATGAAGTGTTTAGCTATTGGATAGGTAGCGACTTTACTTTTTATGTTCCAAAATTCATTTCTTTAAAGGACAGATAGTACTTCCAAAGTATTTTAAGCCACACTTGCACTCAGGAACATACACAACATGGGTAGTCTCACAATCTATCCTTTGATTGATTCAAATTGGTTTACCGTGTTCCTTGATTTCTCTCATGTATAAGCATGGGCGGATCTAGCGGATCTCGCGTATGTGAATTTGCGTATTTACGGATTCGCAATCCGCAAAATCCGCGAACTCTCGCGGATTTGCGGATTTTTGTGATTTTTGTGTTCGCGAGCGTTCGCGAGGATTTGTGGACCAGTTCGCAATTGCGAACTTACTTGTCGGCTCGCAACGGCCGCGACTATGTTGTTTCTACATCTGGTTTATCATCACAGGTTCACAGCACCCTCTGTTTCACCACTGCCACCCTCTGGTACACCCATGCCACCCTCTGCTACATCCTCACTGCCACCCATTAGGTTTGTTTATCACTGTAGATTATGGGGGTGAAAAAAGCAAGGACACCTGCCCTGCTTCAACTGCCATGAATTAATTTGGGGTTGATTAATGTGTCAGTGATTTTGAAACTTCCAGTCTGGCTGGCACCTGCTTCCTTCCTTATCTGTAATTTGATTTCTGTTGCAGTGAAAGCAAGCACACCTGCCCTTCTTCAACTGCCATGAATTAATTTGGGGTTGATTAATGTGTCAGTAATTTTGAAACTTCCAGTCTGGCTGGCACCTGCTTCTTTCCTTATCTGTAATTTGCTTTCTGTTGCAGTGCAATTTTTTTTCACATGACCTTTATGTTCTACTTGTAGCTATTCTATGAGCCAGCTGTTTGGGTCATAGCAGGGTCATAGAATAGTTGCAAATAGGCAACTGAACTCTGGAGGGGCCTCTCAGGAAGCACTAGAGTGAATGGTTACTAATGTTCAGTTTGAACTTTTGCACCTGCTGATTGCTTTCAGTTTTGAAAAAATTGTTTTTCTGCAATTTCGCGCGATTTGCGGGGCGCGAATCCGTGCGAGATCGATTTCGGAAGCCGCAAATTCGTGCGAATACACAATTTATTTTTTTTGCGGCGTGTATGTTCGCGTGATTTTGTGCGTGTTCGCAAGGCGCTTGTAGCAATACGTTTGCGAAGTTACCCTAGCGGTCGTACACGGGCGCGGCCATCTTGTTTGCGTGACGTAATTCCGTTTCCGCCCGCTAAGTGTAATCTCGCAAAGTGTGCGGCTCGCTAGTACAATTTCGCGCGTGATCGCGAGGAAAATCTCACGCGAACTTACCCACGCGGTCGTGAACGGGTGCAGCCATCTTGTTTCTCATTCATTGCTATGGTTCTGGGCATGCTTTTTGTATCCTCTCTGAATCTCTGCCATCCTTTGCTTGTTTGAAGTTTTTTAAAGCTATTTTACTTATTATCTATCCCTCTATTTTTCTAGCTCTATATTTTTGTGTTTTCTGCTACTTTTTGTTAATTTTAAACTACTTTTTTTAACTCTTTTCTTTTCTTCTTCCCTATTCTATTTCTTCTTTATTATTTAACTTCATTTCTGCCCAGACCATGGTAAAGGGAGCCGGGAAGCATCCTGAGAAGGGGAAGGGTCCCGCACCCCGTGCCCGGCTCTCGTGCGGGCGTTTCAGGGGGGAGACAGTGACAGCCCGGGAGATTTTTAGTGCGGAGGAGGTGGCCGCACTAATATTCCACGTCCAGCGCCGCCTCCCCAAGACCATCCTGGGAGGCGGCAAAATCGCAACCGGCTATGGCATTCGGGAGCGCAGGAAGCGGTGGGAGAAGGTGTGCCGGGCCATGTTTAAACTCTCTGGGGTCCGGCGCACTTATAACCAGGCCACCCACCGCTGGATGGATGTCATGGACCGGGAACGCGACTTGCTGGACGCGCTCGGCGTAGAGGTCCCCGGGCTTGGTGAGTAGTAGTAGCTATTTCTAGCTATTTCATCACTACTCTGTTTTATCCGGCTCTGTTATTTGCAAATCTTTGTTCTTTACCAAGAGCAATAATGCTGCCGATTACATTGTAGGTAAATTATATTTCAAAATCTTCTATGCATTTCAGGTGCACTGCTCTCCTTCTCAGTAGCCTTGCTACTATGCTTATTTCTTTTGTATTTTGTGTTCATTTCATTGGCCTGATAAATTATGTATGAGTGTAGTGTAAAGAACTGCGTAATGCTAGACACTAAGGGTCATATTTTCAATTACCGGCGCATCCCTGCAAAGTAGCAGGGATGCGGCAGTAATTGTGCGCCATGCCACCACCACCACCCATGGGCCCAAAACGTCACAGAAGCCTTACGCATCTGTGCCGTAAAGGCGGCGCATTGCTGGAGTTGCGTGCCAACAATGGCGCAGCTCCAGCAATACTCTGGGGTGCCCTATCTTCCCAATGCTGCATCAAGCCGTACGTCGGCTTCAAGCAGGCGCAGGGTTTTAGTCACGCATTATTGTCCTAAAAGTGACTGATTGACATCTTGTAGATTTCCCTCAGCCACTTTTAGGATTCGTTCCTGCGCAGGAACGCCCTCCCTTGCGCCGGAACGCCCCCTGATGGCCTCCTGACGGACTGCTGCCTGCCAGGCCTAGGCAAACCTTTTTAGTAGTCTGTTTAGTGAGTTACATAGGAACTTTCAAAGTCAACGGTCCGCAAATCAGGCAATACGAATAACTTAGTAGTATACCACATGAGATTGGTCAATATATCCCGTGGAATAGTTGTCTATCTATTTGCTATTTCGCCAAAATATTTTGTTATTGTTCTTTTGAAATGTTTGATTTGGTTGACAAATATCATCCATGTTTTCTGGTCTTTCTTTCTTTCATGTTGTACATCAGCTTCCCCCAGGGGCAAGAGGACACAGGAGGAGGAGGAGGGTGCTGTTCAGGAAGATTCAGGCCAGGATCGGGCAGGCGAGGGCTCCTTTGCTGGCCCCAGTAAGTTTTAATTTTAATATAGAGTAGAGTACCTATTTTTTCCTAGCGTTCCTCATTCGATTTTTTCTAAATCGTCTTTGATCTTCTTGTAGACTGGATCTAAAATCTTATCCTGCCTCGAC
The DNA here is from genome assembly GCF_964261635.1 of Lissotriton helveticus. Classification (NCBI taxonomy): domain Eukaryota; kingdom Metazoa; phylum Chordata; class Amphibia; order Caudata; family Salamandridae; genus Lissotriton; species Lissotriton helveticus. The sequence goes on from NC_136063.1 coordinate 948,828,191, forward strand.
TATGACTCCCTGTGGTATTACTAGATTATTCTTATTAGTCTGTCTGTGTAGCTAACTAAGATTGCCCATTTGGCAATTCCATTGGACTCCCATTCTAGTCAGCAATAGCTCTATGCACTGAGTGCAGTCCTCTGGGATTGTCCATAATGTATTTTCAAGTCTTCTAAATGTTTATGCTTTGACAATTGCCAACAATAAAAAGGTGAATGACCACCAAGAAAGAATAACATACTACGTTACTTTTGGTTTGGATAGGAGGACAATCCATTCTACTACTGTTGCAGGGACAAATCTGCACAAACCGAACTATGAACACTAAATAGTACATTGTTTATCAATTAAAATAGGCGCAGGTAGACTTTCTTTCCACATACCTCAGTGATATCAGACTTTGAAGAACCCCCAATCTCCTTACTGACTAGATAGTGTGGCAGAGTCATTTAGCTCCCAAAGTCACCGATGATTGATCCCCAATGATGATTAGATTATCCAACGCAGGACAAGAGTACAGAGTCAGAGTCAAGAAGTGTCAGAGGCACTCATGCTTGCAAAAATTCCAAAACCTTTAGCTCATCCACTGTAGTCTGGAGGACCAAAAACCACAGAGTCTATTTAAGTTTAAAAGCTTTATTAAAAGTAAACACATTTATGAAAATCAACTTTGTCATAAAAGTAAACGTTTAACTGAAAATGGAAAAGTGCTTAGTGCTAATGATTAATTGGACACATTTCTTGTGGTCGAGCTGAGCTCTCACCTGGTTTGAACTTGAGCTTGACCCTGATCGTGTTCTTAGAAGTCAAGCTTCTGTTAGGAGAAAAAGTGGTGTGTGTTAAAAATAAAAAGCAACTAAAGCAAGCATTCATGAGTTGTGCCAAAAAGTGCAGCAAGACAACAGCCTTCCCTGGAAAAAGGGACATTTTTACTTTAGAGTAGACAGTTACAAATTATTACATTGTCTTTTGTTTTTTTAACATTTCTTTATTCCTCCTAGACCAAATATTATATACTAGTGAGTGGTGTATTCTAACATTCTTAAATGTACTTTGTAGGTGTAACATCTGGTGGCGGGGCCAGCGCGGAGGTGGTGGTGTTGGACGAGGACTCTGGGGAGGATGCGGTGCAAGTGCCGGACGTTCCTGTGAGGGTTCACACGGTGGTGGCGGGAAGAGGTAAGCTATATATTCCTTACTTATTGAGATTGAAGACTGCATAGTGTGCTTTCTGCACGGGTGTATTATAAATCAACCAGGTAGTAGCCTCCTCTAAATGTACTTCGACTTAGCTGTGAAGTTTTTGGTGAGAAGAATCCCAATAAGATCTTAGATGAACTGGATGGAAGTGATGAACGAAAAGCGAAAGAAGGGTGTAAGTAAGTGTGGAAGGACGAGAAATTTTATGATGGCTGGCAAAGAAGAATGATATGTGTTTGCTTGGTCCCCGAGGTGGCTGGGAAGGAAAGAATATGGTATGGTGCATGGCTGGGTCAATGATGAAGCAAGGATGGGTGGAAGGAGAACAGCCTGGGTGGGTGAAACAGAAACTGTATGTGTGCATATACTTTGAACAGATGGATGCCTGGAGCATGGTATTATCTGACTCTTAGATAGCATATGTGTATCTAGAGAGAGTAGATGGTCACTGGATGAACTAAGTGTTACCTTGAAGAGCATGTAACAACGCACCCGCACGTCCGTTCCAGTGTAGGGAAGGCAAGGAAAGAAGTTGTAAATTTTTCCAAAAACTACCATGAATAGTAGCAGTAGTTTGTATTGCAACTGCAAGCACGGCATATATCCGGTTATTACGGTGGACACTCCGTTCCTCTCTTAATAACTTTAGTTTAGTAGTAGTACGTCATTCATGTGTGGGTGTATCACTGTTCACTCAATAATAAGCAAAGCACCTAAAGTCATCCCATATGTCATCAAATACATCCCATGTGAAGTGATAGATAATCAAATTATTTAGCTTCTTCATTTTCCTTTTCTAGTACTCATTTGCACTGTAGGGTGAAAGCTAAATTAATTAAGCAGTAGCCCTTGTAACAGAGTATTCTCAGTGCCACCCGTAATAGAAAAGTAAGAGCTTCACCACCTGCATGTACTAGACCGGTACAGTAACGCAAGTCTGTCTCACTCATCATGGTGTGCGTCTGTTTTTCTCGGGTGCAAGTTCACTGCGCTGGCATTATGCCGGCTTGCATAAGATAACGTATCAATTTTCCTAAACAAGAGAGAAGAAGAAGAATAAGACTGGTGTACTGTCATAGTCGACTGTAATGGAAGTCCATAGTGGTCGTAGAATGTGTTCCTTAAACTCTCACTAATGTTAGAGCAAGGATGAAGAAGTGGGAGGTTAGATAGATACTGTCCTCAATAGTTATGTACTGTGCTTTCAATTTGCTACTTGTACTGTGACACAACTTTCTGCTCAATCACTTTGTGTTATTAATGTTAAGGAGCATTGTTTACAGACTATGTCTTTCTTTCTTCATATAGTTGCTCCTTCCAAATCAAATCGACCATCACGGAGGGAGCAGGCTCGAATGGCCCGGCAACGGAGGCTGGATGCCACTGTCGCCGAATATCGGCGGCTGGTGGCCCTGGAGGAGGAGGACACGCAGTCAACCGGTGGAACCACAACATCCTCCACTGGGACAGCTGCATCCTCCTCCGTGCCCCCACGGGCTGCCAGGCAGCGCAGTGCTCCAGCAGTACGGAGCCGGGCAACCAAAGTCAACCGCCACCGCCAAGCAGCAAAGATACCAGCTGCCCCCCACAGGAGTTGCAAGGCACGCCAGCGCCGCTTAGGACTCAGAGTGTCCTACCTGGAGCAGGAGGTCCTTAGCTACAAGAACTTGGTGGAGGGCCTCCGCTTCGACCATGCCACCCTCCGCAAGGAGTATGATGCCCTGACCGCTAAATTCAACAGCACCCTCCCGTAGTGTAGTGTCCCTTGCCCTTTTTTTAGAGACTTTTGGGGGGTGGGATTTGGGAGTTGGGTTCTTTTTGGGACTTTTGAAAGACAATCGTTGGGGTTAGGGAGGGTCTTGAGGGAGATTATTTTGTTAGGGCTACATAAATATACTTTTTTTTAACTTTATCTGACCATACCTGTTTTTTACTGCTTTTGAGTCTGGTGGGTGGGGGTTTAACAGTAAGTTTGTTTTCCTGAAGAGTCCTAGGACTTTAGTAGTACTACCGTCAATCTCTCGTCTAGTCCTAATACTCCATTATACTACCTCCCACCAAACGCTTATCTTACCTGGAATTTGTGTTTGAAAGTAGGGCTAGGCCCAGGGCTGGCTCCACGGGAAATGGGGATTAAGGTTGGCAATCCTGGGCGGATGAAATGTCCTCATTGCGGTGGTACTAGTGGTGTGACACAGTGGCAGTTGCATACCTATGGAAAAAAAGAAAATGAAACCTGGTTTGTCCTTACTGTAGCATTACAACGGTTACGGTACGATAGAGAATATAGCAGGTGACAGTACACTAGAACAGTGCCACAATGTAGCCTAACAAATGGTAAAGTATTGCAAGTATAACTAGTACTTGCGTTGAATTTATTTGACATTGGCTCCTACTACTACAAGAAATAGTACTGAAGCTGAGTAAGTCTAGAATATATCCTCGGATTCCTTCACCAGCCTGTTGCTATGACCTTATCCTCCCCAGCAAGTGTGTGGAATTATTGATGTCATTTAGTCACACATCAAGCAAAACCACACAGCCCGGGGGGAAGAGGGTTAGGGTTTGGAAAATGGATGGGAATGGGGGTTTCTTTTTGGGTAGGTTTTGTTGAGAGAAGAAAAAAAAGCACAGCATGGACAAACAATAATTGAAGATAAAGAAATCTTTGGGTACAAAGCTAACCACAAATCTTTTAAGTGACATAAAGGAAGTGCATGCCCTACTGCATGCATTGTCACTGAAAAGTAAGTAGTACTAGAATGCGACAGTACAGGGCTGCAGCGTTTTCACTAGCCTATCTATGCACTCAGAGAAACACTTCTTACATTACATTAGGTTTAAAAATTAGCCGAAGTAAAACCTATAGAATGGCTGTAGGGATCAATTTAGAAGCAGAGAGAGATCCAAGAAATGCAGTCACACTCATAGAAGAAAACAATGGATACTGTATCTGTATGTTGTTGTTGGAGTTGTCCTGTTGAATTTGGTAAGTAAGTTGCATGCAGCAAACAATTCCTCTTATTAGCGGCACTCCTCCATTCCAGCTGACGCTTCGTCCATCAATGTTGGTGACCACTGACAGAAGACACCCTGTCCACTGCCTGCCTGGCGGATGTTGAATTGCGGCTCGTTAATGTGAAGCCTGACTCCATCTTTTTTCCCCATTGCACAGGCTGAAACCCGGCCTGTAATTATTTAACGGAAAAAAGTAAGTGCTATTACAATACCACTGATAAATAAATATAAGGTATGTACGCTGTGCTGTCCAATTAGTCACACTTTGATTTTCGTAATAGACAGTACAATATTTTGGAAAGTGCGTAGTCTGTCTGAGTCACCTTTTGAAGGATAAATAAGTATGGCCAAATTAATTTAGCGGATCTTTCCCCTCAAGCTAGGTGTACTGTAAAGTGTGTTTTAGAACAAAATTATACGTTCCCAGGAATGCCCCAAGACCCGCCAACCCACCCGCAAAAAAGCACGACAACGACAACACCCCCAAACAGCCAAAAAGCAAAATCTCATACTTACAATATCGCTCGGCCTTCGGTCCAAACGCGCTGTGCAGCTAGGTCATCATCATAACTCCTGTTTTCCACCACGGATTTCCTGAAAAGCAAATGCAATCAAGATTAGACTGTCGCAGCAGTGCTCCAACAGAGACCCCGAAACCCACCCACAAACACCAGGAAGCCCCCCAAACAGGCCCCCGAAAACGCTACATTGAGCAAGATGTCAGAAATAGCAAAAAAAAATTCTGCATGGATTTTGTCCAAACCACTTCTATCCGGTATTAGACCTTCCCAGGAATGCCCCAAGACCCGCCAACCCACCCGCAAAAAAGCACGACAACGACAACACCCCCAAACAGCCAAAAAGCAAAATCTCATACTTACAATATCGCTCGGCCTTCGGTCCAAACGCGCTGTGCAGCTAGGTCATCATCATAACTCCTGTTTTCCACCACGGATTTCCTGAAAAGCAAATGCAATCAAGATTAGACTGTCGCAGCAGTGCTCCAACAGAGACCCCGAAACCCACCCACAAACCCCAAGAAGCCCCCCAAACAGGCCCCCGAAAACGCTACATTGAGCAAGATGTCAGAAATAGCAAAAAAAAAATCTGCATGGATTTTGTCCAAACCACCTCTATCCGGTATTAGACCTTCCCAGGAATGCCCCAAGACCCGCCAACCCACCCGCAAAAAAGCACGACAACGACAACACCCCCAAACAGCCAAAAAGCAAAATCTCATACTTACAATATTGCTCGGCCTTCGGTGCAAACGCGCTGTGCAGCTAGGTCATCATCATAACTCCTGTTTTCCACCACGGATTTCCTGAAAAGCAAATGCAATCAAGATTAGACTGTCGCAGCAGTGCTCCCAGAGCCCAAAACTCACCCACAAACACCCGGAACCCCGCCAAAGAGCACCTCAAAGGCAAGCAAGTCAGCAAAAACGGCAAGAAATTTCCGCCTCATATTTGGTCCAAACCACTTTTATCCGTTATTAGAGCTTCACAGCAATGGCCCCAGAGCCCTCAACTCACCCGCAAAGAAGTAGAACACCCCCACAAGTGCTGAGTCTTTCTTCATTGGGCATAATCCAGCCCTCTGCTTTGAGGGAAATAGGAGTCTGGAGGAGGAGGATAGAGGAGCATGTTCTTCTGAACTTGTGAACCTGAGGAATGTAGACTGCGGCACCTTCAAATCAATAAGCAAACAAGTGAAGACAGTTCTGCTGATGGACTTGTTTTTGTGATTAGGGGCTAGATGTAGGTAATTCATATTTACCGACTCTTAAATACCGAATTTTACCGATTCGGTATTTAAGAGTCGGTAAATATGAAGGGGGGAGATGTAGGTATTACAGATTCTGTAAATACCGAATCGTTAAGATTCGGTATTTACCGAATCTGTAAATACCGAATCGGTATTGCCCATTGATTCCTATGGGCCTTGAAGCCCATTGGAATCAATGGGCAATACCGATTCTGTAACTACAGAATCGGTAAATACCGATTTTAGCAAGGGTGCAGGGGGTGTCACTTTGACACCCTCTAGCACCCCAAAGACGGGCATGTGTGCCATGTGACACACAGACATGCCCTAAGGGCATGTCTGTCTGTCACATGGCTAGGTGTGCATGCACACATGTGCATGCACACCTGGAATCGGTATTTTACCACCCAATTGGATTGGGTGGTAAAATACCGATTCTGTTAGGCCTTAGGGACTCTGAAGAGTCCCACCTACATCTGGCCGTTACCGAATCGTTAAAAATACCGATTCGGTATTTTACAGATTCGGTAAATTTACCGAATCGGTAAATTTACTGAATCTGTAAAATCTGACCCCCTAAATCTCAAGATGCCAAATACCGGTCGGAAACGGCCGAATTCGGCCGTTTCCGACCGGTATTTGCCACCTACATCGGGCCCTGGGTGATTAAAGTTTGAATTAAATTAACTGTGCAAAACAAAGAAAGACAGACACACAGGAATAAAAGTGAATAAGGACGAAAAAGAAAGTTATTGATTCATTGTCTCATTTTCAGGGCTCGGTGTCAGGGAATAAGAATAAGAGTTCGTCATCATACTCTGCGAATTCAGGCAGGATGCGGTCAGTGTCACCGAACAGAGAACAAATTGCCTCATCTACGTTGCTGTCCTCCTCGTCTTCATGCGGCGTGGTTTCTCGTACTTTGTAATCTGGTGGTATGAGGTGCTGATTCATCTTTATCATTGTTAACCTCTCCACATTTTTGGGCGAGAGGCGTCTCCGTTTGGGAGTTACAATGCCACCAGCAGCACTGAAAACACGTTCAGAAGACACACTTGCGAGTGGGGAAGACAAGTAGTTTATAGCAGGTTGGAGAGCTGTGGCCACAATTGTTTTTTCCCATGCCAATACTCCAATGGCTCATCATTAAGAAAGACCTCTGTTGAGTCATTCAGATAGTCCTGCACCATCGACTCAAGGTCCTCAACGGTTCCTCCACTTTGCTTACTTTTTGCTGTGCCTGTGACCTTTTTTCGAGAACCATACCCAAGCCAAGATAGCCAATCCTCTTCAGCAGCCAATGTTACTCTTGTGTGTGGTGCAGATGATCCGTTTACCGGTGTCTTTAATGGCTGAGAGGTCACTTGTGCCACAGCCACAGGTGCAGAAGTGGATTCTTTTGACTGGGGATGGCCTGCTGATGCTGATGTTGATGTACTGCCTTCTCCTTCAATATCCTGCCGTTCTTTTTCAAACCTCTTGGCTGACCTGGTTAGCCAAAGTTTGTACTTTTTAACATCTTCATCAGCAAAAGGAAAGAATGCTTGGCCTGCCAGCGCCTTTTTGTAGCGTGGATCCAGAATAGTAGCACAAATGTAATGCTGTTCTGAGTTGATCATTTTAAGACGTTCATCACCACGTAGGCGCTCTAATAATTTCTCCGACAAAACAAAAGGGTCTTTGTTTTTTTCATCTTTTTCTAACTCAGAAGACACCGCCTTCAGTTGGTGCTCTAGCATGCACAACAATGGGATAGTTTTTCCCAAATTACAGTCCTCCTTGCTGACTGCACGCGTGAAGACCTCAAAAGGACGAAACATTTCTGTCATGCTTTTAACTATGTCCCATTGCGCCGCATCCATCCTCAGGTCCTTCTGAGCTGTGCCCTGTTTTAAGAAATAGTGATCGAGTACCGTATACTGCTCATACAGACGCTCAAGCATGTAGAAGGTTGAGTTCCAACGTGTTGACACCTCCTGGATGAGTGCTTTCACTGGCATTCGACGTTGATGTAGCAGGCTCCTCAGATGCTTCCGGGCCTTAAAAGAATGGCTGAAATGGTTGCACATTTTTCGGCAGGTGGCCATTACCTCGCACGCTGGACTGTCTTTATCACTCAAGAATTTTTGAACTACCAGGTTGATACAGTGCGCCAAACACGGCACTCTGAAATAGTCACCCAGCGCCATGGCCTTAACTACATTGGCGCCATTATCCGTGGAAACATAACCAATCTGGCGTTTTTTTGGGGACAGCCAGTGAAAGACCTTTTTGTTAAACTAGTCCAAAATGTTTCGTGCTGTGTGACGTTTCTCCAAGCCAAACATGGCTAGTGTTGCATGTTTCCGAGCAGCTTTAAAAACTTGGTCCGGGTCAACACCTGCGTTTAGCTTTGCTTTAACCCCTGAAAAAGAGACCCAGTGTGCAGTGATGCACATGTAATCAGCGCCTGCGCCACTGGTCCACATGTCTGTTGTCAGATGTATAGTGTGAACAGCACTCTTCTGCAAAGCTGCCCCAATCACCTCCAGCACATGTTCATGTAGTGCTGGAACTGCAACTCGGGCAAAATAGAACCGGCTAGGAACCTTCCATTTAGGGCAGAGCGCTGCCACTAATTCTAGAAAACCTACCACTTCTACAAAAGAAAAAGGGAGAAGGTCCAGAGCTAGCATTTTAGCCAGCTTAGTGTTATACAGACGCGTCAGTGGGTGGTTGCGTTCATATGGCGCGTCTGAACAAAACATGGTTCTAATGTTGCCCTGGACCAAGCATTTACGGGATGATAATGACTTTGTTGACCCAATTATGCTCGCTGGTGAACTTTTTCGCATTGGTGTCTCACTCGCTCCAACACTCTTAGTGTGCCTAACATGGGGTGTGCTGCTGACAGGGGTACTGGGTGTAAGTGAAGTGTTTGACACGTCTTCTTCCTCCTCGTCATCATCAGATGAAACATCAACGTTTTCTTGACTTCCAATTCGGGCTTCCTTGATCTCCTTCAGGTGCGCAAACCATTGGACAGCGTGCTGTCTCCTAAGATGACCTCTCTGGCCTCCGGTACCATAGTTGGTACCAAACTTACCACGACTAACTGCAAGCTTACAAATGCTACAAATGGCGAACTTTTCCCTTTTTGGGCAAACAGTAAAGAAGTCCCAAACTGGGGACTTGAATTGTCTGTGGGGGCCGGAGGAGGCGGCGATACTGGTGGTGGTGGTCATGCTGCTAATGCCAGATGAAGTGGAGGATGTGGATTGCCAAACTTTAGTACGTTGTGCACTTTAACCGCCACTAATTAAGGTCGAGGTGGATGGACGTCCCTTCTTGCGAGAAAGAAATATGGAAGCGGTACGAGTTGGTGTACTACTTAACTCAAATGATTGTGGTGTTTCCACTGCCTCCTCGTCGACAACATCATCATCATCGCGCTCAGCAGCTCTTCGGGCTAGGGTCAAAATGTCTGTTTGCTGCATGCCCGCTGGGGCTGCAGTGACCTTTATGATGACTGGGTCGTCGTTGTCAGAGTCTTCATCAGCAGCAGTATCCGCCACTTCTTGTTGAGCCTCATCACACTCCATAACTCTGAGACTTTGGACGAGCTTCCTTTCACGCTTAACTACCTTTGTCAGATCATGGTGTGCCTCACTCTCAGACGGTAGTGGTGCTGGTTCTCAATTTTGATCCGTATCATCAGAAGGAGGTGTGCTTGAAGAAGATGTAGACACCACCCTTGATCTCTTCCTTGCTAGGGGTGTGGAAGACAATGAATGATCATCAGGAGGAGTGGCTTCCTCAAATGATACCTCGCCTTGATTGTCGATTTCCTGATGTGCCCCTACTTCGGGAGGAACAACTATTGTGGGCACTTGTGACCCTCCATGCACCTCTGCTTGCGCATCTCCTTGCGCTGCCTCTCCTTCCACATGTACTTGGGCTTGTACTTGCACATGTGGTTTTTGTTGCGGCTGTGGTTGTTCAACACTCGTCAGATGAGTTACAACAACCTGTGTTGATTGAGGGACATTGCTGCTACTTTCTTGCGATGAGCCAACATCACTGGTCGATGGTGATTGAACAACTAGACTAAGTGCCTCTGCAGCAGTGAAGGGCTTGGACTTAAGTTGGCGTGGTGGTGGTGGTGGCACTGAGCCCAATGGAGCGGGGGTGCTGCTCCCAGCTTGGTCCCTCAGACATGAGTCCCTTGCTCACTGCTCCATCAGGATTCAAGCAAGCCGGGCCGACGAGGCTGAAATGCCAGAAACCGGTCCCCGGTAGCTTGTATCCTTTCTGGTGAAGAATTGGCTTGGTAGTTTGGTCTGCCCTGTTCCCATGATGCACTGGGCCAGGGACAGACTAATTTGCATATAGCCAGGTTCTGAGCTGGGATGGGGCAGTGAGCTAAATAACGGTGATGGATCAAGCCCTGATCTTTGGACTGGGTAAGAGTGGTCTGCTTAATTCAGACACTCTGTTCATCACCACCCCCTTTTCTGAATCGTTTTTGGCCACTATAGGTGTGGCAGGGTATACTCAGACATGAGTCCCTTGCTCACTGCTCCATCAGGATTCAAGCAAGCCGGGCCGACGAGGCTGAAATGCCAGAAACCGGTCCCCGGTAGATTGTATCCTTTCTGGTGAAGAATTGGCTTGGTAGTTTGGTCTGCCCTGTTCCCATGATGCACTGGGCCAGGGACAGACTAATTTGCACATAGCCAGGTTCTGAGCTGGGATGGGGCAGTGAGCTAAATAACGGTGATGGATCAAGCCCTGATCTTTGGACTGGGTAAGAGTGATCTGCTTAATTCAGACACTCTGTTCATCACCACCCCCTTTTCTGAATCGTTTTTGGCCACTATAGGTGTGGCAGGGTATACTCAGACATGAGTCCCTTGCTCACTGCTCCATCAGGATTCAAGCAAGCCGGGCCGATGAGGCTGAAATGCCAGAAACCGGTCCCCGGTAGCTTGTATCCTTTCTGGAGAAGAATTGGCTTGGTAGTTTGGTCTGCCCTGTTCCCATGATGCACTGGGCCAGGGACAGACTAATTTGCATATAGCCAGGTTCTGAGCTGGGATGGGGCAGTGAGCTAAATAACGGTGATGGATCAAGCCCTGATCTTTGGACTGGGTAAGAGTGGTCTGCTTAATTCAGACACTCTGTTCATCACCACCCCCTTTTCTGAATCGTTTTTGGCCACTATAGGTGTGGCAGGGTATACTCAGACATGAGTCCCTTGCTCACTGCTCCATCAGGATTCAAGCAAGCCGGGCCGACGAGGCTGAAATGCCAGAAACCGGTCCCCGGTAGCTTGTATCCTTTCTGGTGAAGAATTGGCTTGGTAGTTTGCTCTGCCCTGTTCCCATGATGCACTGGGCCAGGGACAGACTAATTTGCATATAGCCAGGTTCTGAGCTGGGATGGGGCAGTGAGCTAAATAACGGTGATGGATCAAGCCCTGATCTTTGGACTGGGTAAGAGTGGTCTGCTTAATTCAGACACTCTGTTCATCACCACCCCCTTTTCTGAATCGTTTTTGGCCACTATAGGTGTGGCAGGGTATACTCAGACATGAGTCCCTTGCTCACTGCTCCATCAGGATTCAAGCAAGCCGGGCCGACGAGGCTGAAATGCCAGAAACCGGTCCCCGGTAGCTTGTATCCTTTCTGGTGAAGAATTGGCTTGGTAGTTTGGTCTGCCCTGTTCCCATGATGCACTGGGCCAGGGACAGACTAATTTGCATATAGCCAGGTTCTGAGCTGGGATGGGGCAGTGAGCTAAATAACGGTGATGGATCAAGCCCTGATCTTTGGACTGGGTAAGAGTGGTCTGCTTAATTCAGACACTCTGTTCATCACCACCCCCTTTTCTGAATCGTTTTTGGCCACTATAGGTGTGGCAGGGTATACTCAGACATGAGTCCCTTGCTCACTGCTCCATCAGGATTCAAGCAAGCCGGGCCGACGAGGCTGAAATGCCAGAAACCGGTCCCCGGTAGCTTGTATCCTTTCTGGTGAAGAATTGGCTTGGTAGTTTGCTCTGCCCTGTTCCCATGATGCACTGGGCCAGGGACAGACTAATTTGCATATAGCCAGGTTCTGAGCTGGGATGGGGCAGTGAGCTAAATAACGGTGATGGATCAAGCCCTGATCTTTGGACTGGGTAAGAGTGGTCTGCTTAATTCAGACACTCTGTTCATCACCACCCCCTTTTCTGAATCGTTTTTGGCCACTATAGGTGTGGCAGGGTATACTCAGACATGAGTCCCTTGCTCACTGCTCCATCAGGATTCAAGCAAGCCGGGCCGACGAGGCTGAAATGCCAGAAACCGGTCCCCGGTAGCTTGTATCCTTTCTGGTGAAGAATTGGCTTGGTAGTTTGGTCTGCCCTGTTCCCATGATGCACTGGGCCAGGGACAGACTAATTTGCATATAGCCAGGTTCTGAGCTGGGATGGGGCAGTGAGCTAAATAACGGTGATGGATCAAGCCCTGATCTTTGGACTGGGTAAGAGTGGTCTGCTTAATTCAGACACTCTGTTCATCACCACCCCCTTTTCTGAATCGTTTTTGGCCACTATAGGTGTGGCAGGGTATACTCAGACATGAGTCCCTTGCTCACTGCTCCATCAGGATTCAAGCAAGCCGGGCCGACGAGGCTGAAATGCCAGAAACCGGTCCCTGGTAGCTTGTATCCTTTCTGGTGAAGAATTGGCTTGGTAGTTTGGTCTGCCCTGTTCCCATGATGCACTGGGCCAGGGACAGACCAATTTGCATATAGCCAGGTTCTGAGCTGGGATGGGGCAGTGAGCTAAATAACGGTGATGGATCAAGCCCTGATCTTTGGACTGGGTAAGAGGGGTCTGCTTAATTCATACACTCTGTTCATCACCACCCCCTTTTCTGAATCGTTTTTGGCCACTATAGGTGTGGCAGGGTATACTCAGACATGAGTCCCTTGCTCACTGCTCCATCAGGATTCAAGCAAGCCGGGCCGACGAGGCTGAAATGCCAGAAACCGGTCCCCGGTAGCTTGTATCCTTTCTGGTGAAGAATTGGCTTGGTAGTTTGGTCTGCCCTGTTCCCATGATGCACTGGGCCAGGGACAGACTAATTTGCATATAGCCAGGTTCTGAGCTGGGATGGGGCAGTGAGCTAAATAATGGTGATGGATCAAGCCCTGATCTTTGGACTGGGTAAGAGTGGTCTGCTTAATTCAGACACTCTGTTCATCACCACCCCCTTTTCTAAATCGTTTTTGGCCACTATAGGTGTGGCAGGGTATACTCAGACATGAGTCCCTTGCTCACTGCTCCATCAGGATTCAAGCAAGCCGGGCCGACGAGGCTGAAATGCCAGAAACCGGTCCCCGGTAGCTTGTATCCTTTCTGGTGAAGAATTGGCTTGGTAGTTTGGTCTGCCCTGTTCCCATGATGCACTGGGCCAGGGACAGACTAATTTGCATATAGCCAGGTTCTGAGCTGGGATGGGGCAGTGAGCTAAATAACGGTGATGGATCAAGCCCTGATCTTTGGACTGGGTAAGAGTGGTCTGCTTAATTCAGACACTCTGTTCATCACCACCCCCTTTTCTGAATCGTTTTTGGCCACTATAGGTGTGGCAGGGTATACTCAGACATGAGTCCCTTGCTCACTGCTCCATCAGGATGCAAGCAAGCCGGGCCGACGAGGCTGAAATGCCAGAAACCGGTCCCCGGTAGCTTGTATCCTTTCTGGAGAAGAATTGGCTTGGTAGTTTGGTCTGCCCTGTTCCCATGATGCACTGGGCCAGGGACAGACTAATTTGCATATAGCCAGGTTCTGAGCTGGGATGGGGCAGTGAGCTAAATAACGGTGATGGATCAAGCCCTGATCTTTGGACTGGGTAAGAGTGGTCTGCTTAATTCAGACACTCTGTTCATCACCACCCCCTTTTCTGAATCGTTTTTGGCCACTATAGGTGTGGCAGGGTATACTCAGACATGAGTCCCTTGCTCACTGCTCCATCAGGATTCAAGCAAGCCAGGCCGACGAGGCTGAAATGCCAGAAACCGGTCCCCGGTAGCTTGTATCCTTTCTGGTGAAGAATTGGCTTGGTAGTTTGGTCTGCCCTGTTCCCATGATGCACTGGGCCAGGGACAGACTAATTTGCATATAGCCAGGTTCTGAGCTGGGATGGGGCAGTGAGCTAAATAACGGTGATGGATCAAGCCCTGATCTTTGGACTGGGTAAGAGTGGTCTGCTTAATTCATACACTCTGTTCATCACCACCCCCTTTTCTGAATCGTTTTTGGCCACTATAGGTGTGGCAGGGTATACTCAGACATGAGTCCCTTGCTCACTGCTCCATCAGGATTCAAGCAAGCCGGGCCGACGAGGCTGAAATGCCAGAAACCGGTCCCCGGTAGCTTGTATCCTTTCTGGTGAAGAATTGGCTTGGTAGTTTGGTCTGCCCTGTTCCCATGATGCACTGGGCCAGGGACAGACTAATTTGCATATAGCCAGGTTCTGAGCTGGGATGGGGCAGTGAGCTAAATAACGGTGATGGATCAAGCCCTGATCTTTGGACTGGGTAAGAGTGGTCTGCTTAATTCAGACACTCTGTTCATCACCACCCCCTTTTCTAAATCGTTTTTGGCCACTATAGGTGTGGCAGGGTATACTCAGACATGAGTCCCTTGCTCACTGCTCCATCAGGATTCAAGCAAGCCGGGCCGACGAGGCTGAAATGCCAGAAACCGGTCCCCGGTAGCTTGTATCCTTTCTGGTGAAGAATTGGCTTGGTAGTTTGGTCTGCCCTGTTCCCATGATGCACTGGGCCAGGGACAGACTAATTTGCATATAGCCAGGTTCTGAGCTGGGATGGGGCAGTGAGCTAAATAACGGTGATGGATCAAGCCCTGATCTTTGGACTGGGTAAGAGTGGTCTGCTTAATTCAGACACTCTGTTCATCACCACCCCCTTTTCTGAATCGTTTTTGGCCACTATAGGTGTGGCAGGGTATACTCAGACATGAGTCCCTTGCTCACTGCTCCATCAGGATTCAAGCAAGCCGGGCCGACGAGGCTGAAATGCCAGAAACCGGTCCCTGGTAGCTTGTATCCTTTCTGGTGAAGAATTGGCTTGGTAGTTTGGTCTGCCCTGTTCCCATGATGCACTGGGCCAGGGACAGACCAATTTGCATATAGCCAGGTTCTGAGCTGGGATGGGGCAGTGAGCTAAATAACGGTGATGGATCAAGCCCTGATCTTTGGACTGGGTAAGAGTGGTCTGCTTAATTCATACACTCTGTTCATCACCACCCCCTTTTCTGAATCGTTTTTGGCCACTATAGGTGTGGCAGGGTATACTCAGACATGAGTCCCTTGCTCACTGCTCCATCAGGATTCAAGCAAGCCGGGCCGACGAGGCTGCAATGCCAGAAACCGGTCCCCGGTAGCTTGTATCCTTTCTGGTGAAGAATTGGCTTGGTAGTTTGGTCTGCCCTGTTCCCATGATGCACTGGGCCAGGGACAGACTAATTTGCATATAGCCAGGTTCTGAGCTGGGATGGGGCAGTGAGCTAAATAACGGTGATGGATCAAGCCCTGATCTTTGGACTGGGTAAGAGTGGTCTGCTTAATTCAGACACTCTGTTCATCACCACCCCCTTTTCTAAATCGTTTTTGGCCACTATAGGTGTGGCAGGGTATACTCAGACATGAGTCCCTTGCTCACTGCTCCATCAGGATTCAAGCAAGCCGGGCCGACGAGGCTGAAATGCCAGAAACCGGTCCCCGGTAGCTTGTATCCTTTCTGGTGAAGAATTGGCTTGGTAGTTTGGTCTGCCCTGTTCCCATGATGCACTGGGCCAGGGACAGACTAATTTGCATATAGCCAGGTTCTGAGCTGGGATGGGGCAGTGAGCTAAATAACGGTGATGGATCAAGCCCTGATCTTTGGACTGGGTAAGAGTGGTCTGCTTAATTCAGACACTCTGTTCATCACCACCCCCTTTTCTGAATCGTTTTTGGCCACTATAGGTGTGGCAGGGTATACTCAGACATGAGTCCCTTGCTCACTGCTCCATCAGGATTCAAGCAAGCCGGGCCGACGAGGCTGAAATGCCAGAAACCGGTCCCCGGTAGCTTGTATCCTTTCTGGAGAAGAATTGGCTTGGTAGTTTGGTCTGCCCTGTTCCCATGATGCACTGGGCCAGGGACAGACTAATTTGCATATAGCCAGGTTCTGAGCTGGGATGGGGCAGTGAGCTAAATAACGGTGATGGATCAAGCCCTGATCTTTGGACTGGGTAAGAGTGGTCTGCTTAATTCAGACACTCTGTTCATTACCACCCCCTTTTCTGAATCGTTTTTGGCCACTATAGGTGTGGCAGGGTATACTCAGACATGAGTCCCTTGCTCACTGCTCCATCAGGATTCAAGCAAGCCGGGCCGACGAGGCTGAAATGCCAGAAACCGGTCCCCGGTAGCTTGTATCCTTTCTGGTGAAGAATTGGCTTGGTAGTTTGGTCTGCCCTGTTCCCATGATGCACTGGGCCAGGGACAGACTAATTTGCATATAGCCAGGTTCTGAGCTGGGATGGGGCAGTGAGCTAAATAACGGTGATGGATCAAGCCCTGATCTTTGGACTGGGTAAGAGTGGTCTGCTTAATTCATACACTCTGTTCATCACCACCCCCTTTTCTGAATCGTTTTTGGCCACTATAGGTGTGGCAGGGTATACTCAGACATGAGTCCCTTGCTCACTGCTCCATCAGGATTCAAGCAAGCCGGGCCGACGAGGCTGAAATGCCAGAAACCGGTCCCCGGTAGCTTGTATCCTTTCTGGTGAAGAATTGGCTTGGTAGTTTGGTCTGCCCTGTTCCCATGATGCACTGGGCCAGGGACAGACTAATTTGCATATAGCCAGGTTCTGAGCTGGGATGGGGCAGTGAGCTAAATAACGGTGATGGATCAAGCCCTGATCTTTGGACTGGGTAAGAGTGGTCTGCTTAATTCAGCCACTCTGTTCATCACCACCCCCTTTTCTAAATCATTTTTGGCCACTATAGGTGTGGCAGGGTATACTCAGACATGAGTCCCTTGCTCACTGCTCCATCAGGATTCAAGCAAGCCGGGCCGACGAGGCTGAAATGCCAGAAACCGGTCCCCGGTAGCTTGTATCCTTTCTGGTGAAGAATTGGCTTGGTAGTTTGGTCTGCCCTGTTCCCATGATGCACTGGGCCAGGGACAGACTAATTTGCATATAGCCAGGTTCTGAGCTGGGATGGGGCAGTGAGCTAAATAACGGTGATGGATCAAGCCCTGATCTTTGGACTGGGTAAGAGTGGTCTGCTTAATTCAGACACTCTGTTCATCACCACCCCCTTTTCTGAATCGTTTTTGGCCACTATAGGTGTGGCAGGGTATACTCAGACATGAGTCCCTTGCTCACTGCTCCATCAGGATTCAAGCAAGCCGGGCCGACGAGGCTGAAATGCCAGAAACCGGTCCCCGGTAGCTTGTATCCTTTCTGGAGAAGAACTGGCTTGGTAGTTTGGTCTGCCCTGTTCCCATGATGCACTGGGCCAGGGACAGACTAATTTGCATATAGCCAGGTTCTGAGCTGGGATGGGGCAGTGAGCTAAATAACGGTGATGGATCAAGCCCTGATCTTTGGACTGGGTAAGAGTGGTCTGCTTAATTCAGACACTCTGTTCATCACCAACCCCTTTTCTGAATCGTTTTTGGCCACTACAGGTGTGGCAGGGTATACTCAGACATGAGTCCCTTGCTCACTGCTCCATCAGGATTCAAGCAAGCCGGGCCGACGAGGCTGAAATGCCAGAAACCGGTCCCCGGTAGCTTGTATCCTTTCTGGTGAAGAATTGGCTTGGTAGTTTGGTCTGCCCTGTTCCCATGATGCACTGGGCCAGGGACAGACTAATTTGCATATAGCCAGGTTCTGAGCTGGGATGGGGCAGTGAGCTAAATAACGGTGATGGATCAAGCCCTGATCTTTGGACTGGGTAAGAGTGGTCTGCTTAATTCAGACACTCTGTTCATCACCACCCCCTTTTCTGAATCGTTTTTGGCCACTATAGGTGTGGCAGGGTATACTCAGACATGAGTCCCTTGCTCACTGCTCCATCAGGATTCAAGCAAGCCGGGCCGACGAGGCTGAAATGCCAGAAACCGGTCCCCGGTAGCTTGTATCCTTTCTGGTGAAGAATTGGCTTGGTAGTTTGGTCTGCCCTGTTCCCATGATGCACTGGGCCAGGGACAGACTAATTTGCATATAGCCAGGTCCTGAGCTGGGATGGGGCAGTGAGCTAAATAACGGTGATGGATCAAGCCCTGATCTTTGGACTGGGTAAGAGTGGTCTGCTTAATTCAGACACTCTGTTCATCACCACCCCCTTTTCTGAATCGTTTTTGGCCACTATAGGTGTGGCAGGGTATACTCAGACATGAGTCCCTTGCTCACTGCTCCATCAGGATTCAAGCAAGCCGGGCCGACGAGGCTGAAATGCCAGAAACCGGTCCCCGGTAGCTTGTATCCTTTCTGGTGAAGAATTGGCTTGGTAGTTTGGTCTACCCTGTTCCCATGATGCACTGGGCCAGTGACAGACTAATTTGCATATAGCCAGGTTCTGAGCTGGGATGGGGCAGTGAGCTAAATAACGGTGATGGATCAAGCCCTGATCTTTGGACTGGGTAAGAGTGGTCTGCTTAATCAGACACTCTGTTCATCACCACCCCCTTTTCTGAATCGTTTTTGGCCACTATAGGTGTGGCAGGGTATACTCAGACATGAGTCCCTTGCTCACTGCTCCATCAGGATTCAAGCAAGCCGGGCCGACAAGGCTGAAATGCCAGAAACCGGTCCCCGGTAGCTTGTATCCTTTCTGGTGAAGAATTGGCTTGGTAGTTTGGTCTGCCCTGTTCCCATGATGCACTGGGCCAGGGACAGACTAATTTGCATATAGCCAGGTTCTGAGCTGGGATGGGGCAGTGAGCTAAATAACGGTGATGGATCAAGCCCTGATCTTTGGACTGGGTAAGAGTGGTCTGCTTAATTCAGACACTCTGTTCATCACCACCCCCTTTTCTGAATCGTTTTTGGCCACTATAGGTGTGGCAGGGTATACTCAGACATGAGTCCCTTGCTCACTGCTCCATCAGGATTCAAGCAAGCCAGGCCGACGAGGCTGAAATTCCAGAAACCGGTCCCCGGTAGCTTGTATCCTTTCTGGTGAAGAATTGGCTTGGTAGTTTGGTCTGCCCTGTTCCCATGATGCACTGGGCCAGGGACAGACTAATTTGCATATAGCCAGGTTCTGAGCTGGGATGGGGCAGTGAGCTAAATAACGGTGATGGATCAAGCCCTGATCTTTGGACTGGGTAAGAGTGGTCTGCTTAATTCAGACACTCTGTTCATCACCACCCCCTTTTCTGAATCGTTTTTGGCCACTATAGGTGTGGCAGGGTATACTCAGACATGAGTCCCTTGCTCACTGCTCCATCAGGATTCAAGCAAGCCGGGCTGACGAGGCTGAAATGCCAGAAACCGGTCCCCGGTAGCTTGTATCCTTTCTGGTGAAGAATTGGCTTGGTAGTTTGGTCTGCCCTGTTCCCATGATGCACTGGGCCAGGGACAGACTAATTTGCATATAGCCAGGTTCTGAGCTGGGATGGGGCAGTGAGCTAAATAACGGTGATGGATCAAGCCCTGATCTTTGGACTGGGTAAGAGTGGTCTGCTTAATTCAGACACTCTGTTCATCACCACCCCCTTTTCTGAATCGTTTTTGGCCACTATAGGTGTGGCAGGGTATACTCAGACATGAGTCCCTTGCTCACTGCTCCATCAGGATTCAAGCAAGCCGGGCCGACGAGGCTGAAATGCCAGAAACCGGTCCCCGGTAGCTTGTATCCTTTCTGGTGAAGAATTGGCTTGGTAGTTTGGTCTGCCCTGTTCCCATGATGCACTGGGCCATGGACAGACTAATTTGCATATAGCCAGGTTCTGAGCTGGGATGGGGCAGTGAGCTAAATAACGGTGATGGATCAAGCCCTGATCTTTGGACTGGGTAAGAGTGGTCTGCTTAATTCAGACACTCTGTTCATCACCACCCCCTTTTCTGAATCGTTTTTGGCCACTATAGGTGTGGCAGGGTTTACTCAGACATGAGTCCCTTGCTCACTGCTCCATCAGGATTCAAGCAAGCCGGGCCGACGAGGCTGAAATGCCAGAAACCGGTCCCCGGTAGCTTGTATCCTTTCTGGTGAAGAATTGGCTTGGTAGTTTGGTCTGCCCTGTTCCCATGATGCACTGGGCCAGGGACAGACTAATTTGCATATAGCCAGGTTCTGAGCTGGGATGGGGCAGTGAGCTAAATAACGGTGATGGATCAAGCCCTGATCTTTGGACTGGGTAAGAGTGGTCTGCTTAATTCAGACACTCTGTTCATCACCACCCCCTTTTCTGAATCGTTTTTGGCCACTATAGGTGTGGCAGGGTATACTCAGACATGAGTCCCTTGCTCACTGCTCCATCAGGATTCAAGCAAGCCGGGCCGACGAGGCTGAAATGCCAGAAACCGGTCCCCGGTAGCTTGTATCCTTTCTGGTGAAGAATTGGCTTGGTAGTTTGGTCTGCCCTGTTCCCATGATGCACTGGGCCAGGGACAGACTAATTTGCATATAGCCAGGTTCTGAGCTGGGATGGGGCAGTGAGCTAAATAACGGTGATGGATCAAGCCCTGATCTTTGGACTGGGTAAGAGTGGTCTGCTTAATTCAGACACTCTGTTCATCACCACCCCCTTTTCTGAATCGTTTTTGGCCACTATAGGTGTGGCAGGGTATACTCAGACATGAGTCCCTTGCTCACTGCTCCATCAGGATTCAAGCAAGCCGGGCCGACGAGGCTGAAATGCCAGAAACCGGTCCCCGGTAGCTTGTATCCTTTCTGGTGAAGAATTGGCTTGGTAGGTTGGTCTGCCCTGTTCCCATGATGCACTGGGCCAGGGACAGACTAATTTGCATATAGCCAGGTTCTGAGCTGGGATGGGGCAGTGAGCTAAATAACGGTGATGGATCAAGCCCTGATCTTTGGACTGGGTAAGAGTGGTCTGCTTAATTCAGACACTCTGTTCATCACCACCCCCTTTTCTGAATCGTTTTTGGCCACTATAGGTGTGGCAGGGTATACTCAGACATGAGTCCCTTGCTCACTGCTCCATCAGGATTCAAGCAAGCCGGGCCGACGAGGCTGAAATGCCAGAAACCGGTCCCCGGTAGCTTGTATCCTTTCTGGTGAAGAATTGGCTTGGTAGTTTGGTCTGCCCTGTTCCCATGATGCACTGGGCCAGGGACAGACTAATTTGCATATAGCCAGGTTCTGAGCTGGGATGGGGCAGTGAGCTAAATAACGGTGATGGATCAAGCCCTGATCTTTGGACTGGGTAAGAGTGGTCTGTTTAATTCAGACACTCTGTTCATCACCACCCCCTTTTCTGAATCGTTTTTGGCCACTATAGGTGTGGCAGGGTATACTCAGACATGAGTCCCTTGCTCACTGCTCCATCAGGATTCAAGCAAGCCGGGCCGACGAGGCTGAAATGCCAGAAACCGGTCCCCGGTAGCTTGTATCCTTTCTGGTGAAGAATTGGCTTGGTAGTTTGGTCTGCCCTGTTCCCATGATGCACTGGGCCAGGGACAGACTAATTTGCATATAGCCAGGTTCTGAGCTGGGATGGGGCAGTGAGCTAAATAACGGTGATGGATCAAGCCCTGATCTTTGGACTGGGTAAGAGTGGTCTGCTTCATTCAGACACTCTGTTCATCACCACCCCCTTTTCTGAATCGTTTTTGGCCACTATAGGTGTGGCAGGGTATACTCAGACATGAGTCCCTTGCTCACTGCTCCATCAGGATTCAAGCAAGCCGGGCCGACGAGGCTGAAATGCCAGAAACCGGTCCCCGGTAGCTTGTATCCTTTCTGGTGAAGAATTGGCTTGGTAGTTTGGTCTGCCCTGTTCCCATGATGCACTGGGCCAGGGACAGACTAATTTGCATATAGCCAGGTTCTGAGCTGGGATGGGGCAGTGAGCTAAATAACGGTGATGGATCAAGCCCTGATCTTTGGACTGGGTAAGAGTGGTCTGCTTAATTCAGACACTCTGTTCATCACCACCCCCTTTTCTGAATCGTTTTTGGCCACTATAGGTGTGGCAGGGTATACTCAGACATGAGTCCCTTGCTCACTGCTCCATCAGGATTCAAGCAAGCCGGGCCGACGAGGCTGAAATGCCAGAAACCGGTCCCCGGTAGCTTGTATCCTTTCTGGTGAAGAATTGGCTTGGTAGTTTGGTCTGCCCTGTTCCCATGATGCACTGGGCCAGGGACAGACTAATTTGCATATAGCCAGGTTCTGAGCTGGGATGGGGCAGTGAGCTAAATAACGGTGATGGATCAAGCCCTGATCTTTGGACTGGGTAAGAGTGGTCTGCTTCATTCAGACACTCTGTTCATCACCACCCCCTTTTCTGAATCGTTTTTGGCCACTATAGGTGTGGCAGGGTATACTCAGACATGAGTCCCTTGCTCACTGCTCCATCAGGATTCAAGCAAGCCGGGCCGACGAGGCTGAAATGCCAGAAACCGGTCCCCGGTAGCTTGTATCCTTTCTGGTGAAGAATTGGCTTGGTAGTTTGGTCTGCCCTGTTCCCATGATGCACTGGGCCAGGGACAGACTAATTTGCATATAGCCAGGTTCTGAGCTGGGATGGGGCAGTGAGCTAAATAACGGTGATGGATCAAGCCCTGATCTTTGGACTGGGTAAGAGTGGTCTGTTTAATTCAGACACTCTGTTCATCACCACCCCCTTTTCTGAATCGTTTTTGGCCACTATAGGTGTGGCAGGGTATACTCAGACATGAGTCCCTTGCTCACTGCTCCATCAGGATTCAAGCAAGCCGGGCCGACGAGGCTGAAATGCCAGAAACCGGTCCCCGGTAGCTTGTATCCTTTCTGGTGAAGAATTGGCTTGGTAGTTTGGTCTGCCCTGTTCCCATGATGCACTGGGCCAGGGACAGACTAATTTGCATATAGCCAGGTTCTGAGCTGGGATGGGGCAGTGAGCTAAATAACGGTGATGGATCAAGCCCTGATCTTTGGACTGGGTAAGAGTGGTCTGCTTCATTCAGACACTCTGTTCATCACCACCCCCTTTTCTGAATCGTTTTTGGCCACTATAGGTGTGGCAGGGTATACTCAGACATGAGTCCCTTGCTCACTGCTCCATCAGGATTCAAGCAAGCCGGGCCGACGAGGCTGAAATGCCAGAAACCGGTCTCCGGTAGCTTGTATCCTTTCTGGTGAAGAATTGGCTTGGTAGTTTGGTCTTCCCTGTTCCCATGATGCACTGGGCCAGGGACAGACTAATTTGCATATAGCCAGGTTCTGAGCTGGGATGGGGCAGTGAGCTAAATAACGGTGATGGATCAAGCCCTGATCTTTGGACTGGGTAAGAGTGGTCTGCTTAATTCAGACACTCTGTTCATCACCACCCCCTTTTCTGAATCGTTTTTGGCCACTATAGGTGTGGCAGGGTATACTCAGACATGAGTCCCTTGCTCACTGCTCCATCAGGATTCAAGCAAGCCGGGCCGACGAGGCTGAAATGCCAGAAACCGGTCCCCGGTAGCTTGTATCCTTTCTGGTGAAGAATTGGCTTGGTAGTTTGGTCTGCCCTGTTCCCATGATGCACTGGGCCAGGGACAGACTAATTTGCATATAGCCAGGTTCTGAGCTGGGATGGGGCAGTGAGCTAAATAACGGTGATGGATCAAGCCCTGATCTTTGGACTGGGTAAGAGTGGTCTGCCTAATTCAGACACTCTGTTCATCACCACCCCCTTTTCTGAATCGTTTTTGGCCACTATAGGTGTGGCAGGGTATACTCAGACATGAGTCCCTTGCTCACTGCTCCATCAGGATTCAAGCAAGCCGGGCCGACGAGGCTGAAATGCCAGAAACCGGTCCCCGGTAGCTTGTATCCTTTCTGGTGAAGAATTGGCTTGGTAGTTTGGTCTGCCCTGTTCCCATGATGCACTGGGCCAGGGACAGACTAATTTGCATATAGCCAGGTTCTGAGCTGGGATGGGGCAGTGAGCTAAATAACGGTGATGGATCAAGCCCTGATCTTTGGACTGGGTAAGAGTGGTCTGCTTAATTCAGACACTCTGTTCATCACCACCCCCTTTTCTGAATCGTTTTTGGCCACTATAGGTGTGGCAGGGTATACTCAGACATGAGTCCCTTGCTCACTGCTCCATCAGGATTCAAGCAAGCCGGGCCGACGAGGCTGAAATGCCAGAAACCGGTCCCCGGTAGCTTGTATCCTTTCTGGTGAAGAATTGGCTTGGTAGTTTGGTCTGCCCTGTTCCCATGATGCACTGGGCCAGGGACAGACTAATTTGCATATAGCCAGGTTCTGAGCTGGGATGGGGCAGTGAGCTAAATAACGGTGATGGATCAAGCCCTGATCTTTGGACTGGGTAAGAGTGGTCTGCTTAATCAGACACTCTGTTCATCACCACCCCCTTTTCTGAATCGTTTTTGGCCACTATAGGTGTGGCAGGGTATACTCAGACATGAGTCCCTTGCTCACTGCTCCATCAGGATTCAAGCAAGCCGGGCCGACGAGGCTGAAATGCCAGAAACCGGTCCCCGGTAGCTTGTATCCTTTCTGGTGAAGAATTGGCTTGGTAGTTTGGTCTGCCCTGTTCCCATGATGCACTGGGCCAGGGACAGACTAATTTGCATATAGCCAGGTTCTGAGCTGGGATGGGGCAGTGAGCTAAATAACGGTGATGGATCAAGCCCTGATCTTTGGACTGGGTAAGAGTGGTCTGCTTAATTCAGACACTCTGTTCATCACCACCCCCTTTTCTGAATCGTTTTTGGCCACTATAGGTGTGGCAGGGTATACTCAGACATGAGTCCCTTGCTCACTGCTCCATCAGGATTCAAGCAAGCCGGGCCGACGAGGCTGAAATGCCAGAAACCGGTCCCCGGTAGCTTGTATCCTTTCTGGTGAAGAATTGGCTTGGTAGTTTGGTCTGCCCTGTTCCCATGATGCACTGGGCCAGGGACAGACTAATTTGCATATAGCCAGGTTCTGAGCTGGGATGGGGCAGTGAGCTAAATAACGGTGATGGATCAAGCCCTGATCTTTGGACTGGGTAAGAGTGGTCTGCTTAATCAGACACTCTGTTCATCACCACCCCCTTTTCTGAATCGTTTTTGGCCACTATAGGTGTGGCAGGGTATACTCAGACATGAGTCCCTTGCTCACTGCTCCATCAGGATTCAAGCAAGCCGGGCCGACGAGGCTGAAATGCCAGAAACCGGTCCCCGGTAGCTTGTATCCTTTCTGGTGAAGAATTGGCTTGGTAGTTTGGTCTGCCCTGTTCCCATGATGCACTGGGCCAGGGACAGACTAATTTGCATATAGCCAGGTTCTGAGCTGGGATGGGGCAGTGAGCTAAATAACGGTGATGGATCAAGCCCTGATCTTTGGACTGGGTAAGAGTGGTCTGCTTAATTCAGACACTCTGTTCATCACCACCCCCTTTTCTGAATCGTTTTTGGCCACTATAGGTGTGGCAGGGTATACTCAGACATGAGTCCCTTGCTCACTGCTCCATCAGGATTCAAGCAAGCCGGGCCGACGAGGCTGAAATGCCAGAAACCGGTCCCCGGTAGCTTGTATCCTTTCTGGTGAAGAATTGGCTTGGTAGTTTGGTCTGCCCTGTTCCCATGATGCACTGGGCCAGGGACAGACTAATTTGCATATAGCCAGGTTCTGAGCTGGGATGGGGCAGTGAGCTAAATAACGGTGATGGATAAAGCCCTGATCTTTGGACTGGGTAAGAGTGGTCTGCTTAATTCAGACACTCTGTTCATCACCACCCCCTTTTCTGAATCGTTTTTGGCCACTATAGGTGTGGCAGGGTATACTCAGACATGAGTCCCTTGCTCACTGCTCCATCAGGATTCAAGCAAGCCGGGCCGACGAGGCTGAAATGCGAGAAACCGGTCTCCGGTAGCTTGTATCCTTTCTGGTGAAGAATTGGCTTGGTAGTTTGGTCTGCCCTGTTCCCATGATGCACTGGGCCAGGGACAGACTAATTTGCATATAGCCAGGTTCTGAGCTGGGATGGGGCAGTGAGCTAAATAACGGTGATGGATCAAGCCCTGATCTTTGGACTGGGTAAGAGTGGTCTGCTTAATTCAGACACTCTGTTCATCACCACCCCCTTTTCTGAATCGTTTTTGGCCACTATAGGTGTGGCAGGGTATACTCAGACATGAGTCCCTTGCTCACTGCTCCATCAGGATTCAAGCAAGCCGGGCCGACGAGGCTGAAATGGCAGAAACCGGTCCCCGGTAGCTTGTATCCTTTCTGGTGAAGAATTGGCTTGGTAGTTTGGTCTGCCCTGTTCCCATGATGCACTGGGCCAGGGACAGACTAATTTGCATATAGCCAGGTTCTGAGCTGGGATGGGGCAGTGAGCTAAATAACGGTGATGGATCAAGCCCTGATCTTTGGACTGGGTAAGAGTGGTCTGTTTAATTCAGACACTCTGTTCATCACCACCCCCTTTTCTGAATCGTTTTTGGCCACTATAGGTGTGGCAGGGTATACTCAGACATGAGTCCCTTGCTCACTGCTCCATCAGGATTCAAGCAAGCCGGGCCGACGAGGCTGAAATGCCAGAAACCGGTCCCCGGTAGCTTGTATCCTTTCTGGTGAAGAATTGGCT
The DNA here is from genome assembly GCF_964261635.1 of Lissotriton helveticus. NCBI lineage: Eukaryota > Metazoa > Chordata > Amphibia > Caudata > Salamandridae > Lissotriton > Lissotriton helveticus. The sequence goes on from NC_136063.1 coordinate 948,854,983, forward strand.
TGGTAGTTTGGTCTGCCCTGTTCCCATGATGCACTGGGCCAGGGACAGACTAATTTGCATATAGCCAGGTTCTGAGCTGGGATGGGGCAGTGAGCTAAATAACGGTGATGGATCAAGCCCTGATCTTTGGACTGGGTAAGAGTGGTCTGCTTCATTCAGACACTCTGTTCATCACCACCCCCTTTTCTGAATCGTTTTTGGCCACTATAGGTGTGGCAGGGTATACTCAGACATGAGTCCCTTGCTCACTGCTCCATCAGGATTCAAGCAAGCCGGGCCGACGAGGCTGAAATGCCAGAAACCGGTCTCCGGTAGCTTGTATCCTTTCTGGTGAAGAATTGGCTTGGTAGTTTGGTCTGCCCTGTTCCCATGATGCACTGGGCCAGGGACAGACTAATTTGCATATAGCCAGGTTCTGAGCTGGGATGGGGCAGTGAGCTAAATAACGGTGATGGATCAAGCCCTGATCTTTGGACTGGGTAAGAGTGGTCTGCTTAATTCAGACACTCTGTTCATCACCACCCCCTTTTCTGAATCGTTTTTGGCCACTATAGGTGTGGCAGGGTATACTCAGACATGAGTCCCTTGCTCACTGCTCCATCAGGATTCAAGCAAGCCGGGCCGACGAGGCTGAAATGCCAGAAACCGGTCCCCGGTAGCTTGTATCCTTTCTGGTGAAGAATTGGCTTGGTAGTTTGGTCTACCCTGTTCCCATGATGCACTGGGCCAGGGACAGACTAATTTGCATATAGCCAGGTTCTGAGCTGGGATGGGGCAGTGAGCTAAATAACGGTGATGGATAAAGCCCTGATCTTTGGACTGGGTAAGAGTGGTCTGCTTAATTCAGACACTCTGTTCATCACCACCCCCTTTTCTGAATCATTTTTGGCCACTATAGGTGTGGCAGGGTATACTCAGACATGAGTCCCTTGATCACTGCTCCATCAGGATTCAAGCAAGCCGGGCCGACGAGGCTGAAATGCCAGAAACCGGTCTCCGGTAGCTTGTATCCTTTCTGGTGAAGAGTTGGCTTGGTAGTTTGGTCTGCCCTGTTCCCATGATGCACTGGGCCAGGGACAGACTAATTTGCATATAGCCAGGTTCTGAGCTGGGATGGGGCAGTGAGCTAAATAACGGTGATGGATAAAGCCCTGATCTTTGGACTGGGTAAGAGTGGTCTGCTTAATTCAGACACTCTGTTCATCACCACCCCCTTTTCTGAATCGTTTTTGGCCACTATAGGTGTGGCAGGGTATACTCAGACATGAGTCCCTTGCTCACTGCTCCATCAGGATTCAAGCAAGCCGGGCCGACGAGGCTGAAATGGCAGAAACCGGTCCCCGGTAGCTTGTATCCTTTCTGGTGAAGAATTGGCTTGGTAGTTTGGTCTGCCCTGTTCCCATGATGCACTGGGCCAGGGACAGACTAATTTGCATATAGCCAGGTTCTGAGCTGGGATGGGGCAGTGAGCTAAATAACGGTGATGGATCAAGCCCTGATCTTTGGACTGGGTAAGAGTGGTCTGTTTAATTCAGACACTCTGTTCATCACCACCCCCTTTTCTGAATCGTTTTTGGCCACTATAGGTGTGGCAGGGTATACTCAGACATGAGTCCCTTGCTCACTGCTCCATCAGGATTCAAGCAAGCCGGGCCGACGAGGCTGAAATGCCAGAAACCGGTCCCCGGTAGCTTGTATCCTTTCTGGTGAAGAATTGGCTTGGTAGTTTGGTCTGCCCTGTTCCCATGATGCACTGGGCCAGGGACAGACTCATTTGCATATAGCCAGGTTCTGAGCTGGGATGGGGCAGTGAGCTAAATAACGGTGATGGATCAAGCCCTGATCTTTGGACTGGGTAAGAGTGGTCTGCTTCATTCAGACACTCTGTTCATCACCACCCCCTTTTCTGAATCGTTTTTGGCCACTATAGGTGTGGCAGGGTATACTCAGACATGAGTCCCTTGCTCACTGCTCCATCAGGATTCAAGCAAGCCGGGCCGACGAGGCTGAAATGCCAGAAACCGGTCTCCGGTAGCTTGTATCCTTTCTGGTGAAGAATTGGCTTGGTAGTTTGGTCTGCCCTGTTCCCATGATGCACTGGGCCAGGGACAGACTAATTTGCATATAGCCAGGTTCTGAGCTGGGATGGGGCAGTGAGCTAAATAACGGTGATGGATCAAGCCCTGATCTTTGGACTGGGTAAGAGTGGTCTGCTTAATTCAGACACTCTGTTCATCACCACCCCCTTTTCTGAATCGTTTTTGGCCACTATAGGTGTGGCAGGGTATACTCAGACATGAGTCCCTTGCTCACTGCTCCATCAGGATTCAAGCAAGCCGGGCCGACGAGGCTGAAATGCCAGAAACCGGTCCCCGGTAGCTTGTATCCTTTCTGGTGAAGAATTGGCTTGATAGTTTGGTCTGCCCTGTTCCCATGATGCACTGGGCCAGGGACAGACTAATTTGCATATAGCCAGGTTCTGAGCTGGGATGGGGCAGTGAGCTAAATAACGGTGATGGATCAAGCCCTGATCTTTGGACTGGGTAAGAGTGGTCTGCCTAATTCAGACACTCTGTTCATCACCACCCCCTTTTCTGAATCGTTTTTGGCCACTATAGGTGTGGCAGGGTATACTCAGACATGAGTCCCTTGCTCACTGCTCCATCAGGATTCAAGCAAGCCGGGCCGACGAGGCTGAAATGCCAGAAACCGGTCCCCGGTAGCTTGTATCCTTTCTGGTGAAGAATTGGCTTGGTAGTTTGGTCTGCCTTGTTCCCATGACGCACTGGGCCAGGGACAGACTAATTTGCATATAGCCAGGTTCTGAGCTGGGATGGGGCAGTGAGCTAAATAACGGTGATGGATCAAGCCCTGATCTTTGGACTGGGTAAGAGTGGTCTGCTTAATTCAGACACTCTGTTCATCACCACCCCCTTTTCTGAATCGTTTTTGGCCACTATAGGTGTGGCAGGGTATACTCAGACATGAGTCCCTTGCTCACTGCTCCATCAGGATTCAAGCAAGCCGGGCCGACGAGGCTGAAATGCCAGAAACCGGTCCCCGGTAGCTTGTATCCTTTCTGGTGAAGAATTGGCTTGGTAGTTTGGTCTGCCCTGTTCCCACGATGCACTGGGCCAGGGACAGACTAATTTGCATATAGCCAGGTTCTGAGCTGGGATGGGGCAGTGAGCTAAATAACGGTGATGGATCAAGCCCTGATCTTTGGACTGGGTAAGAGTGGTCTGCTTAATCAGACACTCTGTTCATCACCACCCCCTTTTCCGAATCGTTTTTGGCCACTATAGGTGTGGCAGGGTATACTCAGACATGAGTCCCTTGCTCACTGCTCCATCAGGATTCAAGCAAGCCGGGCCGACGAGGCTGAAATGCCAGAAACCGGTCCCCGGTAGCTTGTATCCTTTCTGGTGAAGAATTGGCTTGGTAGTTTGGTCTGCCCTGTTCCCATGATGCACTGGGCCAGGGACAGACTAATTTGCATATAGCCAGGTTCTGAGCTGGGATGGGGCAGTGAGCTAAATAACGGTGATGGATCAAGCCCTGATCTTTGGACTGGGTAAGAGTGGTCTGCTTAATTCAGACACTCTGTTCATCACCACCCCCTTTTCTGAATCGTTTTTGGCCACTATAGGTGTGGCAGGGTATACTCAGACATGAGTCCCTTGCTCACTGCTCCATCAGGATTCAAGCAAGCCGGGCCGACGAGGCTGAAATGCCAGAAACCGGTCCCCGGTAGCTTGTATCCTTTCTGGTGAAGAATTGGCTTGGTAGTTTGGTCTGCCCTGTTCCCATGATGCACTGGGCCAGGGACAGACTAATTTGCATATAGCCAGGTTCTGAGCTGGGATGGGGCAGTGAGCTAAATAACGGTGATGGATCAAGCCCTGATCTTTGGACTGGGTAAGAGTGGTCTGCTTCATTCAGACACTCTGTTCATCACCACCCCCTTTTCTGAATCGTTTTTGGCCACTATAGGTGTGGCAGGGTATACTCAGACATGAGTCCCTTGCTCACTGCTCCATCAGGATTCAAGCAAGCCGGGCCGACGAGGCTGAAATGCCAGAAACCGGTCCCCGGTAGCTTGTATCCTTTCTGGTGAAGAATTGGCTTGGTAGTTTGGTCTGCCCTGTTCCCATGATGCACTGGGCCAGGGACAGACTAATTTGCATATAGCCAGGTTCTGAGCTGGGATGGGGCAGTGAGCTAAATAACGGTGATGGATCAAGCCCTGATCTTTGGACTGGGTAAGAGTGGTCTGCTTAATTCAGACACTCTGTTCATCACCACCCCCTTTTCTGAATCGTTTTTGGCCACTATAGGTGTGGCAGGGTATACTCAGACATGAGTCCCTTGCTCACTGCTCCATCAGGATTCAAGCAAGCCGGGCCGACGAGGCTGAAATGCCAGAAACCGGTCCCCGGTAGCTTGTATCCTTTCTGGTGAAGAATTGGCTTGGTAGTTTGGTCTGCCCTGTTCCCATGATGCACTGGGCCAGGGACAGACTAATTTGCATATAGCCAGGTTCTGAGCTGGGATGGGGCAGTGAGCTAAATAACGGTGATGGATCAAGCCCTGATCTTTGGACTGGGTAAGAGTGGTCTGCTTAATTCAGACACTCTGTTCATCACCACCCCCTTTTCTGAATCGTTTTTGGCCACTATAGGTGTGGCAGGGTATACTCAGACATGAGTCCCTTGCTCACTGCTCCATCAGGATTCAAGCAAGCCGGGCCGACGAGGCTGAAATGCCAGAAACCGGTCCCCGGTAGCTTGTATCCTTTCTGGTGAAGAATTGGCTTGGTAGTTTGGTCTGCCCTGTTCCCATGATGCACTGGGCCAGGGACAGACTAATTTGCATATAGCCAGGTTCTGAGCTGGGATGGGGCAGTGAGCTAAATAACGGTGATGGATAAAGCCCTGATCTTTGGACTGGGTAAGAGTGGTCTGCTTAATTCAGACACTCTGTTCATCACCACCCCCTTTTCTGAATCGTTTTTGGCCACTATAGGTGTGGCAGGGTATACTCAGACATGAGTCCCTTGCTCACTGCTCCATCAGGATTCAAGCAAGCCGGGCCGACGAGGCTGAAATGCGAGAAACCGGTCTCCGGTAGCTTGTATCCTTTCTGGTGAAGAATTGGCTTGGTAGTTTGGTCTGCCCTGTTCCCATGATGCACTGGGCCAGGGACAGACTAATTTGCATATAGCCAGGTTCTGAGCTGGGATGGGGCAGTGAGCTAAATAACGGTGATGGATCAAGCCCTGATCTTTGGACTGGGTAAGAGTGGTCTGCTTAATTCAGACACTCTGTTCATCACCACCCCCTTTTCTGAATCGTTTTTGGCCACTATAGGTGTGGCAGGGTATACTCAGACATGAGTCCCTTGCTCACTGCTCCATCAGGATTCAAGCAAGCCGGGCCGACGAGGCTGAAATGGCAGAAACCGGTCCCCGGTAGCTTGTATCCTTTCTGGTGAAGAATTGGCTTGGTAGTTTGGTCTGCCCTGTTCCCATGATGCACTGGGCCAGGGACAGACTAATTTGCATATAGCCAGGTTCTGAGCTGGGATGGGGCAGTGAGCTAAATAACGGTGATGGATCAAGCCCTGATCTTTGGACTGGGTAAGAGTGGTCTGTTTAATTCAGACACTCTGTTCATCACCACCCCCTTTTCTGAATCGTTTTTGGCCACTATAGGTGTGGCAGGGTATACTCAGACATGAGTCCCTTGCTCACTGCTCCATCAGGATTCAAGCAAGCCGGGCCGACGAGGCTGAAATGCCAGAAACCGGTCCCCGGTAGCTTGTATCCTTTCTGGTGAAGAATTGGCTTGGTAGTTTGGTCTGCCCTGTTCCCATGATGCACTGGGCCAGGGACAGACTAATTTGCATATAGCCAGGTTCTGAGCTGGGATGGGGCAGTGAGCTAAATAACGGTGATGGATCAAGCCCTGATCTTTGGACTGGGTAAGAGTGGTCTGCTTCATTCAGACACTCTGTTCATCACCACCCCCTTTTCTGAATCGTTTTTGGCCACTATAGGTGTGGCAGGGTATACTCAGACATGAGTCCCTTGCTCACTGCTCCATCAGGATTCAAGCAAGCCGGGCCGACGAGGCTGAAATGCCAGAAACCGGTCTCCGGTAGCTTGTATCCTTTCTGGTGAAGAATTGGCTTGGTAGTTTGGTCTGCCCTGTTCCCATGATGCACTGGGCCAGGGACAGACTAATTTGCATATAGCCAGGTTCTGAGCTGGGATGGGGCAGTGAGCTAAATAACGGTGATGGATCAAGCCCTGATCTTTGGACTGGGTAAGAGTGGTCTGCTTAATTCAGACACTCTGTTCATCACCACCCCCTTTTCTGAATCGTTTTTGGCCACTATAGGTGTGGCAGGGTATACTCAGACATGAGTCCCTTGCTCACTGCTCCATCAGGATTCAAGCAAGCCGGGCCGACGAGGCTGAAATGCCAGAAACCGGTCCCCGGTAGCTTGTATCCTTTCTGGTGAAGAATTGGCTTGGTAGTTTGGTCTACCCTGTTCCCATGATGCACTGGGCCAGGGACAGACTAATTTGCATATAGCCAGGTTCTGAGCTGGGATGGGGCAGTGAGCTAAATAACGGTGATGGATAAAGCCCTGATCTTTGGACTGGGTAAGAGTGGTCTGCTTAATTCAGACACTCTGTTCATCACCACCCCCTTTTCTGAATCATTTTTGGCCACTATAGGTGTGGCAGGGTATACTCAGACATGAGTCCCTTGATCACTGCTCCATCAGGATTCAAGCAAGCCGGGCCGACGAGGCTGAAATGCCAGAAACCGGTCTCCGGTAGCTTGTATCCTTTCTGGTGAAGAATTGGCTTGGTAGTTTGGTCTGCCCTGTTCCCATGATGCACTGGGCCAGGGACAGACTAATTTGCATATAGCCAGGTTCTGAGCTGGGATGGGGCAGTGAGCTAAATAACGGTGATGGATAAAGCCCTGATCTTTGGACTGGGTAAGAGTGGTCTGCTTAATTCAGACACTCTGTTCATCACCACCCCCTTTTCTGAATCGTTTTTGGCCACTATAGGTGTGGCAGGGTATACTCAGACATGAGTCCCTTGCTCACTGCTCCATCAGGATTCAAGCAAGCCGGGCCGACGAGGCTGAAATGGCAGAAACCGGTCCCCGGTAGCTTGTATCCTTTCTGGTGAAGAATTGGCTTGGTAGTTTGGTCTGCCCTGTTCCCATGATGCACTGGGCCAGGGACAGACTAATTTGCATATAGCCAGGTTCTGAGCTGGGATGGGGCAGTGAGCTAAATAACGGTGATGGATCAAGCCCTGATCTTTGGACTGGGTAAGAGTGGTCTGTTTAATTCAGACACTCTGTTCATCACCACCCCCTTTTCTGAATCGTTTTTGGCCACTATAGGTGTGGCAGGGTATACTCAGACATGAGTCCCTTGCTCACTGCTCCATCAGGATTCAAGCAAGCCGGGCCGACGAGGCTGAAATGCCAGAAACCGGTCCCCGGTAGCTTGTATCCTTTCTGGTGAAGAATTGGCTTGGTAGTTTGGTCTGCCCTGTTCCCATGATGCACTGGGCCAGGGACAGACTAATTTGCATATAGCCAGGTTCTGAGCTGGGATGGGGCAGTGAGCTAAATAACGGTGATGGATCAAGCCCTGATCTTTGGACTGGGTAAGAGTGGTCTGCTTCATTCAGACACTCTGTTCATCACCACCCCCTTTTCTGAATCGTTTTTGGCCACTATAGGTGTGGCAGGGTATACTCAGACATGAGTCCCTTGCTCACTGCTCCATCAGGATTCAAGCAAGCCGGGCCGACGAGGCTGAAATGCCAGAAACCGGTCTCCGGTAGCTTGTATCCTTTCTGGTGAAGAATTGGCTTGGTAGTTTGGTCTGCCCTGTTCCCATGATGCACTGGGCCAGGGACAGACTAATTTGCATATAGCCAGGTTCTGAGCTGGGATGGGGCAGTGAGCTAAATAACGGTGATGGATCAAGCCCTGATCTTTGGACTGGGTAAGAGTGGTCTGCTTAATTCAGACACTCTGTTCATCACCACCCCCTTTTCTGAATCGTTTTTGGCCACTATAGGTGTGGCAGGGTATACTCAGACATGAGTCCCTTGCTCACTGCTCCATCAGGATTCAAGCAAGCTGGGCCGACGAGGCTGAAATGCCAGAAACCGGTCCCCGGTAGCTTGTATCCTTTCTGGTGAAGAATTGGCTTGATAGTTTGGTCTGCCCTGTTCCCATGATGCACTGGGCCAGGGACAGACTAATTTGCATATAGCCAGGTTCTGAGCTGGGATGGGGCAGTGAGCTAAATAACGGTGATGGATCAAGCCCTGATCTTTGGACTGGGTAAGAGTGGTCTGCCTAATTCAGACACTCTGTTCATCACCACCCCCTTTTCTGAATCGTTTTTGGCCACTATAGGTGTGGCAGGGTATACTCAGACATGAGTCCCTTGCTCACTGCTCCATCAGGATTCAAGCAAGCCGGGCCGACGAGGCTGAAATGCCAGAAACCGGTCCCCGGTAGCTTGTATCCTTTCTGGTGAAGAATTGGCTTGGTAGTTTGGTCTGCCTTGTTCCCATGACGCACTGGGCCAGGGACAGACTAATTTGCATATAGCCAGGTTCTGAGCTGGGATGGGGCAGTGAGCTAAATAACGGTGATGGATCAAGCCCTGATCTTTGGACTGGGTAAGAGTGGTCTGCTTAATTCAGACACTCTGTTCATCACCACCCCCTTTTCTGAATCGTTTTTGGCCACTATAGGTGTGGCAGGGTATACTCAGACATGAGTCCCTTGCTCACTGCTCCATCAGGATTCAAGCAAGCCGGGCCGACGAGGCTGAAATGCCAGAAACCGGTCCCCGGTAGCTTGTATCCTTTCTGGTGAAGAATTGGCTTGGTAGTTTGGTCTGCCCTGTTCCCACGATGCACTGGGCCAGGGACAGACTAATTTGCATATAGCCAGGTTCTGAGCTGGGATGGGGCAGTGAGCTAAATAACGGTGATGGATCAAGCCCTGATCTTTGGACTGGGTAAGAGTGGTCTGCTTAATCAGACACTCTGTTCATCACCACCCCCTTTTCCGAATCGTTTTTGGCCACTATAGGTGTGGCAGGGTATACTCAGACATGAGTCCCTTGCTCACTGCTCCATCAGGATTCAAGCAAGCCGGGCCGACGAGGCTGAAATGCCAGAAACCGGTCCCCGGTAGCTTGTATCCTTTCTGGTGAAGAATTGGCTTGGTAGTTTGGTCTGCCCTGTTCCCATGATGCACTGGGCCAGGGACAGACTAATTTGCATATAGCCAGGTTCTGAGCTGGGATGGGGCAGTGAGCTAAATAACGGTGATGGATCAAGCCCTGATCTTTGGACTGGGTAAGAGTGGTCTGCTTAATTCAGACACTCTGTTCATCACCACCCCCTTTTCTGAATCGTTTTTGGCCACTATAGGTGTGGCAGGGTATACTCAGACATGAGTCCCTTGCTCACTGCTCCATCAGGATTCAAGCAAGCCGGGCCGACGAGGCTGAAATGCCAGAAACCGGTCCCCGGTAGCTTGTATCCTTTCTGGTGAAGAATTGGCTTGGTAGTTTGGTCTGCCCTGTTCCCATGATGCACTGGGCCAGGGACAGACTAATTTGCATATAGCCAGGTTCTGAGCTGGGATGGGGCAGTGAGCTAAATAACGGTGATGGATCAAGCCCTGATCTTTGGACTGGGTAAGAGTGGTCTGCTTAATTCAGACACTCTGTTCATCACCACCCCCTTTTCTGAATCGTTTTTGGCCACTATAGGTGTGGCAGGGTATACTCAGACATGAGTCCCTTGCTCACTGCTCCATCAGGATTCAAGCAAGCCGGGCCGACGAGGCTGAAATGCCAGAAACCGGTCCCCGGTAGCTTGTATCCTTTCTGGTGAAGAATTGGCTTGGTAGTTTGGTCTGCCCTGTTCCCATGATGCACTGGGCCAGGGACAGACTAATTTGCATATAGCCAGGTTCTGAGCTGGGATGGGGCAGTGAGCTAAATAACGGTGATGGATCAAGCCCTGATCTTTGGACTGGGTAAGAGTGGTCTGCTTAATTCAGACACTCTGTTCATCACCACCCCCTTTTCTGAATCGTTTTTGGCCACTATAGGTGTGGCAGGGTATACTCAGACATGAGTCCCTTGCTCACTGCTCCATCAGGATTCAAGCAAGCTGGGCCGACGAGGCTGAAATGCCAGAAACCCGTACCCGGTAGCTTGTATCCTTTCTGGTGAAGAATTGGCTTGGTAGTTTGGTCTGCCCTGTTCCCATGATGCACTGGGCCAGGGACAGACTAATTTGCATATAGCCAGGTTCTGAGCTGGGATGGGGCAGTGAGCTAAATAACGGTGATGGATAAAGCCCTGATCTTTGGACTGGGTAAGAGTGGTCTGCTTAATTCAGACACTCTGTTCATCACCACCCCCTTTTCTGAATCATTTTTGGCCACTATAGGTGTGGCAGGGTATACTCAGACATGAGTCCCTTGATCACTGCTCCATCAGGATTCAAGCAAGCCGGGCCGACGAGGCTGAAATGCCAGAAACCGGTCTCCGGTAGCTTGTATCCTTTCTGGTGAAGAATTGGCTTGGTAGTTTGGTCTGCCCTGTTCCCATGATGCACTGGGCCAGGGACAGACTAATTTGCATATAGCCAGGTTCTGAGCTGGGATGGGGCAGTGAGCTAAATAACGGTGATGGATAAAGCCCTGATCTTTGGACTGGGTAAGAGTGGTCTGCTTAATTCAGACACTCTGTTCATCACCACCCCCTTTTCTGAATCGTTTTTGGCCACTATAGGTGTGGCAGGGTATACTCAGACATGAGTCCCTTGCTCACTGCTCCATCAGGATTCAAGCAAGCCGGGCCGACGAGGCTGAAATGGCAGAAACCGGTCCCCGGTAGCTTGTATCCTTTCTGGTGAAGAATTGGCTTGGTAGTTTGGTCTGCCCTGTTCCCATGATGCACTGGGCCAGGGACAGACTAATTTGCATATAGCCAGGTTCTGAGCTGGGATGGGGCAGTGAGCTAAATAACGGTGATGGATCAAGCCCTGATCTTTGGACTGGGTAAGAGTGGTCTGCTTCATTCAGACACTCTGTTCATCACCACCCCCTTTTCTGAATCGTTTTTGGCCACTATAGGTGTGGCAGGGTATACTCAGACATGAGTCCCTTGCTCACTGCTCCATCAGGATTCAAGCAAGCCGGGCCGACGAGGCTGAAATGCCAGAAACCGGTCCCCGGTAGCTTGTATCCTTTCTGGTGAAGAATTGGCTTGATAGTTTGGTCTGCCCTGTTCCCATGATGCACTGGGCCAGGGACAGACTAATTTGCATATAGCCAGGTTCTGAGCTGGGATGGGGCAGTGAGCTAAATAACGGTGATGGATCAAGCCCTGATCTTTGGACTGGGTAAGAGTGGTCTGCCTAATTCAGACACTCTGTTCATCACCACCCCCTTTTCTGAATCGTTTTTGGCCACTATAGGTGTGGCAGGGTATACTCAGACATGAGTCCCTTGCTCACTGCTCCATCAGGATTCAAGCAAGCCGGGCCGACGAGGCTGAAATGCCAGAAACCGGTCCCCGGTAGCTTGTATCCTTTCTGGTGAAGAATTGGCTTGGTAGTTTGGTCTGCCTTGTTCCCATGACGCACTGGGCCAGGGACAGACTAATTTGCATATAGCCAGGTTCTGAGCTGGGATGGGGCAGTGAGCTAAATAACGGTGATGGATCAAGCCCTGATCTTTGGACTGGGTAAGAGTGGTCTGCTTAATTCAGACACTCTGTTCATCACCACCCCCTTTTCTGAATCGTTTTTGGCCACTATAGGTGTGGCAGGGTATACTCAGACATGAGTCCCTTGCTCACTGCTCCATCAGGATTCAAGCAAGCCGGGCCGACGAGGCTGAAATGCCAGAAACCGGTCCCCGGTAGCTTGTATCCTTTCTGGTGAAGAATTGGCTTGGTAGTTTGGTCTGCCCTGTTCCCACGATGCACTGGGCCAGGGACAGACTAATTTGCATATAGCCAGGTTCTGAGCTGGGATGGGGCAGTGAGCTAAATAACGGTGATGGATCAAGCCCTGATCTTTGGACTGGGTAAGAGTGGTCTGCTTAATCAGACACTCTGTTCATCACCACCCCCTTTTCCGAATCGTTTTTGGCCACTATAGGTGTGGCAGGGTATACTCAGACATGAGTCCCTTGCTCACTGCTCCATCAGGATTCAAGCAAGCCGGGCCGACGAGGCTGAAATGCCAGAAACCGGTCCCCGGTAGCTTGTATCCTTTCTGGTGAAGAATTGGCTTGGTAGTTTGGTCTGCCCTGTTCCCATGATGCACTGGGCCAGGGACAGACTAATTTGCATATAGCCAGGTTCTGAGCTGGGATGGGGCAGTGAGCTAAATAACGGTGATGGATCAAGCCCTGATCTTTGGACTGGGTAAGAGTGGTCTGCTTAATTCAGACACTCTGTTCATCACCACCCCCTTTTCTGAATCGTTTTTGGCCACTATAGGTGTGGCAGGGTATACTCAGACATGAGTCCCTTGCTCACTGCTCCATCAGGATTCAAGCAAGCCGGGCCGACGAGGCTGAAATGCCAGAAACCGGTCCCCGGTAGCTTGTATCCTTTCTGGTGAAGAATTGGCTTGGTAGTTTGGTCTGCCCTGTTCCCATGATGCACTGGGCCAGGGACAGACTAATTTGCATATAGCCAGGTTCTGAGCTGGGATGGGGCAGTGAGCTAAATAACGGTGATGGATCAAGCCCTGATCTTTGGACTGGGTAAGAGTGGTCTGCTTAATTCAGACACTCTGTTCATCACCACCCCCTTTTCTGAATCGTTTTTGGCCACTATAGGTGTGGCAGGGTATACTCAGACATGAGTCCCTTGCTCACTGCTCCATCAGGATTCAAGCAAGCCGGGCCGACGAGGCTGAAATGCCAGAAACCGGTCCCCGGTAGCTTGTATCCTTTCTGGTGAAGAATTGGCTTGGTAGTTTGGTCTGCCCTGTTCCCATGATGCACTGGGCCAGGGACAGACTAATTTGCATATAGCCAGGTTCTGAGCTGGGATGGGGCAGTGAGCTAAATAACGGTGATGGATCAAGCCCTGATCTTTGGACTGGGTAAGAGTGGTCTGCTTAATTCAGACACTCTGTTCATCACCACCCCCTTTTCTGAATCGTTTTTGGCCACTATAGGTGTGGCAGGGTATACTCAGACATGAGTCCCTTGCTCACTGCTCCATCAGGATTCAAGCAAGCTGGGCCGACGAGGCTGAAATGCCAGAAACCCGTACCCGGTAGCTTGTATCCTTTCTGGTGAAGAATTGGCTTGGTAGTTTGGTCTGCCCTGTTCCCATGATGCACTGGGCCAGGGACAGACTAATTTGCATATAGCCAGGTTCTGAGCTGGGATGGGGCAGTGAGCTAAATAACGGTGATGGATCAAGCCCTGATCTTTGGACTGGGTAAGAGTGGTCTGCTTAATTCAGACACTCTGTTCATCACCACCCCCTTTTCTGAATCGTTTTTGGCCACTATAGGTGTGGCAGGGTATACTCAGACATGAGTCCCTTGCTCACTGCTCCATCAGGATTCAAGCAAGCCGGGCCGACGAGGCTGAAATGCCAGAAACCGGTCCCCGGTAGCTTGTATCCTTTCTGGTGAAGAATTGGCTTGGTAGTTTGGTCTGCCCTGTTCCCATGATGCACTGGGCCAGGGACAGACTAATTTGCATATAGCCAGGTTCTGAGCTGGGATGGGGCAGTGAGCTAAATAACGGTGATGGATCAAGCCCTGATCTTTGGACTGGGTAAGAGTGGTCTGCTTAATTCAGACACTCTGTTCATCACCACCCCCTTTTCTGAATCGTTTTTGGCCACTATAGGTGTGGCAGGGTATACTCAGACATGAGTCCCTTGCTCACTGCTCCATCAGGATTCAAGCAAGCCGGGCCGACGAGGCTGAAATGCCAGAAACCGGTCCCCGGTAGCTTGTATCCTTTCTGGTGAAGAATTGGCTTGGTAGTTTGGTCTGCCCTGTTCCCATGATGCACTGGGCCAGGGACAGACTAATTTGCATATAGCCAGGTTCTGAGCTGGGATGGGGCAGTGAGCTAAATAACGGTGATGGATCAAGCCCTGATCTTTGGACTGGGTAAGAGTGGTCTGCTTAATTCAGACACTCTGTTCATCACCACCCCCTTTTCTGAATCGTTTTTGGCCACTATAGGTGTGGGAGGGTATACTTAGACATGAGTCCCTTGCTCACTGCTCCATCAGGATTCAAGCAAGCCGGGCCGATGAGGCTGAAATGCCAGAAACCGGTCCCCGGTAGCTTGTATCCTTTCTGGTGAAGAATTGGCTTGGTAGTTTGGTCTGCCCTGTTCCCATGATGCACTGGGCCAGAGACAGACTAATTTGCATATAGCCAGGTTCTGAGCTGGGATGGGGCAGTGAGCTAAATAACGGTGATGGATCAAGCCCTGATCTTTGGACTGGGTAAGAGTGGTCTGCTTAATTCAGACACTCTGTTCATCACCACCCCCTTTTCTGAATCATTTTTGGCCACTATAGGTGTGGCAGGGTATACTCAGACATGAGTCCCTTGCTCACTGCTCCATCAGGATTCAAGCAAGACGGGCCGACGAGGCTGAAATGCCAGAAACCGGTCCCCGGTAGCTTGTATCCTTTCTGGTGAAGAATTGGCTTGGTAGTTTGGTCTGCCCTGTTCCCATGATGCACTGGGCCAGGGACAGACTAATTTGCATATAGCCAGGTTCTGAGCTGGGATGGGGCAGTGAGCTAAATAACGGTGATGGATCAAGCCCTGATCTTTGGACTGGGTAAGAGTGGTCTGCTTCATTCAGACACTCTGTTCATCACCACCCCCTTTTCTGAATCGTTTTTGGCCACTATAGGTGTGGCAGGGTATACTCAGACATGAGTCCCTTGCTCACTGCTCCATCAGGATTCAAGCAAGCTGGGCCGACGAGGCTGAAATGCCAGAAACCCGTACCCGGTAGCTTGTATCCTTTCTGGTGAAGAATTGGCTTGGTAGTTTGGTCTGCCCTGTTCCCATGATGCACTGGGCCAGGGACAGACTAATTTGCATATAGCCAGGTTCTGAGCTGGGATGGGGCAGTGAGCTAAATAACGGTGATGGATCAAGCCCTGATCTTTGGACTGGGTAAGAGTGGTCTGCTTAATTCAGACACTCTGTTCATCACCACCCCCTTTTCTGAATCGTTTTTGGCCACTATAGGTGTGGCAGGGTATACTCAGACATGAGTCCCTTGCTCACTGCTCCATCAGGATTCAAGCAAGCCGGGCCGACGAGGCTGAAATGCCAGAAACCGGTCCCCGGTAGCTTGTATCCTTTCTGGTGAAGAATTGGCTTGGTAGTTTGGTCTGCCCTGTTCCCATGATGCACTGGGCCAGGGACAGACTAATTTGCATATAGCCAGGTTCTGAGCTGGGATGGGGCAGTGAGCTAAATAACGGTGATGGATCAAGCCCTGATCTTTGGACTGGGTAAGAGTGGTCTGCTTAATTCAGACACTCTGTTCATCACCACCCCCTTTTCTGAATCGTTTTTGGCCACTATAGGTGTGGCAGGGTATACTCAGACATGAGTCCCTTGCTCACTGCTCCATCAGGATTCAAGCAAGCCGGGCCGACGAGGCTGAAATGCCAGAAACCGGTCCCCGGTAGCTTGTATCCTTTCTGGTGAAGAATTGGCTTGGTAGTTTGGTCTGCCCTGTTCCCATGATGCACTGGGCCAGGGACAGACTAATTTGCATATAGCCAGGTTCTGAGCTGGGATGGGGCAGTGAGCTAAATAACGGTGATGGATCAAGCCCTGATCTTTGGACTGGGTAAGAGTGGTCTGCTTAATTCAGACACTCTGTTCATCACCACCCCCTTTTCTGAATCGTTTTTGGCCACTATAGGTGTGGGAGGGTATACTTAGACATGAGTCCCTTGCTCACTGCTCCATCAGGATTCAAGCAAGCCGGGCCGATGAGGCTGAAATGCCAGAAACCGGTCCCCGGTAGCTTGTATCCTTTCTGGTGAAGAATTGGCTTGGTAGTTTGGTCTGCCCTGTTCCCATGATGCACTGGGCCAGAGACAGACTAATTTGCATATAGCCAGGTTCTGAGCTGGGATGGGGCAGTGAGCTAAATAACGGTGATGGATCAAGCCCTGATCTTTGGACTGGGTAAGAGTGGTCTGCTTAATTCAGACACTCTGTTCATCACCACCCCCTTTTCTGAATCATTTTTGGCCACTATAGGTGTGGCAGGGTATACTCAGACATGAGTCCCTTGCTCACTGCTCCATCAGGATTCAAGCAAGACGGGCCGACGAGGCTGAAATGCCAGAAACCGGTCCCCGGTAGCTTGTATCCTTTCTGGTGAAGAATTGGCTTGGTAGTTTGGTCTGCCCTGTTCCCATGATGCACTGGGCCAGGGACAGACTAATTTGCATATAGCCAGGTTCTGAGCTGGGATGGGGCAGTGAGCTAAATAACGGTGATGGATCAAGCCCTGATCTTTGGACTGGGTAAGAGTGGTCTGCTTCATTCAGACACTCTGTTCATCACCACCCCCTTTTCTGAATCGTTTTTGGCCACTATAGGTGTGGCAGGGTATACTCAGACATGAGTCCCTTGCTCACTGCTCCATCAGGATTCAAGCAAGCCGGGCCGACGAGGCTGAAATGCCAGAAACCGGTCTCCGGTAGCTTGTATCCTTTCTGGTGAAGAATTGGCTTGGTAGTTTGGTCTGCCCTGTTCCCATGATGCACTGGGCCAGGGACAGACTAATTTGCATATAGCCAGGTTCTGAGCTGGGATGGGGCAGTGAGCTAAATAACGGTGATGGATCAAGCCCTGATCTTTGGACTGGGTAAGAGTGGTCTGCTTAATTCAGACACTCTGTTCATCACCACCCCCTTTTCTGAATCGTTTTTGGCCACTATAGGTGTGGCAGGGTATACTCAGACATGAGTCCCTTGCTCACTGCTCCATCAGGATTCAAGCAAGCCGGGCCGACGAGGCTGAAATGCCAGAAACCGGTCCCCGGTAGCTGGTATCCTTTCTGGTGAAGAATTGGCTTGGTAGTTTGGTCTGCCCTGTTCCCATGATGCACTGGGCCAGGGACAGACTAATTTGCATATAGCCAGGTTCTGAGCTGGGATGGGGCAGTGAGCTAAATAACGGTGATGGATCAAGCCCTGATCTTTGGACTGGGTAAGAGTGGTCTGCTTAATTCAGACACTCTGTTCATCACCACCCCCTTTTCTGAATCGTTTTTGGCCACTATAGGTGTGGCAGGGTATACTCAGACATGAGTCCCTTGCTCACTGCTCCATCAGGATTCAAGCAAGCCGGGCCGACGAGGCTGAAATGCCAGAAACCGGTCCCCGGTAGCTTGTATCCTTTCTGGTGAAGAATTGGCTTGGTAGTTTGGTCTGCCCTGTTCCCATGATGCACTGGGCCAGGGACAGACTAATTTGCATATAGCCAGGTTCTGAGCTGGGATGGGGCAGTGAGCTAAATAACGGTGATGGATCAAGCCCTGATCTTTGGACTGGGTAAGAGTGGTCTGCTTAATCAGACACTCTGTTCATCACCACCCCCTTTTCTGAATCGTTTTTGGCCACTATAGGTGTGGCAGGGTATACTCAGACATGAGTCCCTTGCTCACTGCTCCATCAGGATTCAAGCAAGCCGGGCCGACGAGGCTGAAATGCCAGAAACCGGTCCCCGGTAGCTTGTATCCTTTCTGGTGAAGAATTGGCTTGGTAGTTTGGTCTGCCCTGTTCCCATGATGCACTGGGCCAGGGACAGACTAATTTGCATATAGCCAGGTTCTGAGCTGGGATGGGGCAGTGAGCTAAATAACGGTGATGGATCAAGCCCTGATCTTTGGACTGGGTAAGAGTGGTCTGCTTAATTCAGACACTCTGTTCATCACCACCCCCTTTTCTGAATCGTTTTTGGCCACTATAGGTGTGGCAGGGTATACTCAGACATGAGTCCCTTGCTCACTGCTCCATCAGGATTCAAGCAAGCCGGGCCGACGAGGCTGAAATGCCAGAAACCGGTCCCCGGTAGCTTGTATCCTTTCTGGTGAAGAATTGGCTTGGTAGTTTGGTCTGCCCTGTTCCCATGATGCACTGGGCCAGGGACAGACTAATTTGCATATAGCCAGGTTCTGAGCAGGGATGGGGCAGTGAGCTAAATAACGGTGATGGATCAAGCCCTGATCTTTGGACTGGGTAAGAGTGGTATGCTTATTTCAGACACTCTGTTCATCACCACCCCCTTTTCTGAATCGTTTTTGGCCACTATAGGTGTGGCAGGGTATACTCAGACATGAGTCCTTTGCTCACTGCTCCATCAGGATTCAAGCAAGCCGGGCCGACGAGGCTGAAATGCCAGTAACCGGTCCCCGGTAGCTTGTATCCTTTCTGGTGAAGAATTGGCTTGGTAGTTTGGTCTGCCCTGTTCCCATGATGCACTGGGCCAGGGACAGACTAATTTGCATATAGCCAGGTTCTGAGCTGGGATGGGGCAGTGAGCTAAATAACGGTGATGGATCAAGCCCTGATCTTTGGACTGGGTAAGAGTGGTCTGCTTAATTCAGACACTCTGTTCATCACCACCCCCTTTTCTGAATCGTTTTTGGCCACTATCGGTGTGGCAGGGTATACTCAGACATGAGTCCCTTGCTCACTGCTCCATCAGGATTCAAGCAAGCCGGGCCGACGAGGCTGAAATGCCAGAAACCGGTACCCGGTAGCTTGTATCCTTTCTGGTGAAGAATTGGCTTGGTAGTTTGGTCTGCCCTGTTCCCATGATGCACTGGGCCAGGGACAGACTAATTTGCATATAGCCAGGTTCTGAGCTGGGATGGGGCAGTGAGCTAAATAACGGTGATGGATCAAGCCCTGATCTTTGGACTGGGTAAGAGTGGTCTGCTTAATTCAGACACTCTGTTCATCACCACCCCCTTTTCTGAATCGTTTTTGGCCACTATAGGTGTGGCAGGGTATACTCAGACATGAGTCCCTTGCTCACTGCTCCATCAGGATTCAAGCAAGCCGGGCCGACGAGGCTGAAATGCCAGAAACCGGTCCCCGGTAGCTTGTATCCTTTCTGGTGAAGAATTGGCTTGGTAGTTTGGTCTGCCATGTTCCCATGATGCACTGGGCCAGGGACAGACTAATTTGCATATAGCCAGGTTCTGAGCTGGGATGGGGCAGTGAGCTAAATAACGGTGATGGATCAAGCCCTGATCTTTGGACTGGGTAAGAGTGGTCTGCTTAATCAGACACTCTGTTCATCACCACCCCCTTTTCTGAATCGTTTTTGGCCACTATAGGTGTGGCAGGGTATACTCAGACATGAGTCCCTTGCTCACTGCTCCATCAGGATTCAAGCAAGCCGGGCCGACGAGGCTGAAATGCCAGAAACCGGTCCCCGGTAGCTTGTATCCTTTCTGGTGAAGAATTGGCTTGGTAGTTTGGTCTGCCCTGTTCCCATGATGCACTGGGCCAGGGACAGACTAATTTGCATATAGCCAGGTTCTGAGCTGGGATGGGGCAGTGAGCTAAATAACGGTGATGGATCAAGCCCTGATCTTTGGACTGGGTAAGAGTGGTCTGCTTAATTCAGACACTCTGTTCATCACCACCCCCTTTTCTGAATCGTTTTTGGCCACTATAGGTGTGGCAGGGTATACTCAGACATGAGTCCCTTGCTCACTGCTCCATCAGGATTCAAGCAAGCCGGGCCGACGAGGCTGAAATGCCAGAAACCGGTCCCCGGTAGCTTGTATCCTTTCTGGTGAAGAATTGGCTTGGTAGTTTGGTCTGCCCTGTTCCCATGATGCACTGGGCCAGGGACAGACTAATTTGCATATAGCCAGGTTCTGAGCAGGGATGGGGCAGTGAGCTAAATAACGGTGATGGATCAAGCCCTGATCTTTGGACTGGGTAAGAGTGGTATGCTTATTTCAGACACTCTGTTCATCACCACCCCCTTTTCTGAATCGTTTTTGGCCACTATAGGTGTGGCAGGGTATACTCAGACATGAGTCCTTTGCTCACTGCTCCATCAGGATTCAAGCAAGCCGGGCCGACGAGGCTGAAATGCCAGTAACCGGTCCCCGGTAGCTTGTATCCTTTCTGGTGAAGAATTGGCTTGGTAGTTTGGTCTGCCCTGTTCCCATGATGCACTGGGCCAGGGACAGACTAATTTGCATATAGCCAGGTTCTGAGCTGGGATGGGGCAGTGAGCTAAATAACGGTGATGGATCAAGCCCTGATCTTTGGACTGGGTAAGAGTGGTCTGCTTAATTCAGACACTCTGTTCATCACCACCCCCTTTTCTGAATCGTTTTTGGCCACTATCGGTGTGGCAGGGTATACTCAGACATGAGTCCCTTGCTCACTGCTCCATCAGGATTCAAGCAAGCCGGGCCGACGAGGCTGAAATGCCAGAAACCGGTACCCGGTAGCTTGTATCCTTTCTGGTGAAGAATTGGCTTGGTAGTTTGGTCTGCCCTGTTCCCATGATGCACTGGGCCAGGGACAGACTAATTTGCATATAGCCAGGTTCTGAGCTGGGATGGGGCAGTGAGCTAAATAACGGTGATGGATCAAGCCCTGATCTTTGGACTGGGTAAGAGTGGTCTGCTTAATTCAGACACTCTGTTCATCACCACCCCCTTTTCTGAATCGTTTTTGGCCACTATAGGTGTGGCAGGGTATACTCAGACATGAGTCCCTTGCTCACTGCTCCATCAGGATTCAAGCAAGCCGGGCCGACGAGGCTGAAATGCCAGAAACCGGTCCCCGGTAGCTTGTATCCTTTCTGGTGAAGAATTGGCTTGGTAGTTTGGTCTGCCATGTTCCCATGATGCACTGGGCCAGGGACAGACTAATTTGCATATAGCCAGGTTCTGAGCTGGGATGGGGCAGTGAGCTAAATAACGGTGATGGATCAAGCCCTGATCTTTGGACTGGGTAAGAGTGGTCTGCTTAATCAGACACTCTGTTCATCACCACCCCCTTTTCTGAATCGTTTTTGGCCACTATAGGTGTGGCAGGGTATACTCAGACATGAGTCCCTTGCTCACTGCTCCATCAGGATTCAAGCAAGCCGGGCCGACGAGGCTGAAATGCCAGAAACCGGTCCCCGGTAGCTTGTATCCTTTCTGGTGAAGAATTGGCTTGGTAGTTTGGTCTGCCCTGTTCCCATGATGCACTGGGCCAGGGACAGACTAATTTGCATATAGCCAGGTTCTGAGCTGGGATGGGGCAGTGAGCTAAATAACGGTGATGGATCAAGCCCTGATCTTTGGACTGGGTAAGAGTGGTCTGCTTAATTCAGACACTCTGTTCATCACCACCCCCTTTTCTGAATCGTTTTTGGCCACTATAGGTGTGGCAGGGTATACTCAGACATGAGTCCCTTGCTCACTGCTCCATCAGGATTCAAGCAAGCCGGGCCGACGAGGCTGAAATGCCAGAAACCGGTCCCCGGTAGCTTGTATCCTTTCTGGTGAAGAATTGGCTTGGTAGTTTGGTCTGCCCTGTTCCCATGATGCACTGGGCCAGGGACAGACTAATTTGCATATAGCCAGGTTCTGAGCTGGGATGGGGCAGTGAGCTAAATAACGGTGATGGATCAAGCCCTGATCTTTGGACTGGGTAAGAGTGGTATGCTTATTTCAGACACTCTGTTCATCACCACCCCCTTTTCTGAATCGTTTTTGGCCACTATAGGTGTGGCAGGGTATACTCAGACATGAGTCCCTCGCTCACTGCTCCATCAGGATTCAAGCAAGCCGGGCCGACGAGGCTGAAATGCCAGAAACCGGTCCCCGGTAGCTTGTATCCTTTCTGGTGAAGAATTGGCTTGGTAGTTTGGTCTGCCCTGTTCCCATGATGCACTGGGCCAGGGACAGACTAATTTGCATATAGCCAGGTTCTGAGCTGGGATGGGGCAGTGAGCTAAATAACGGTGATGGATCAAGCCCTGATCTTTGGACTGGGTAAGAGTGGTCTGCTTAATTCAGACACTCTGTTCATCACCACCCCCTTTTCTGAATCGTTTTTGGCCACTATAGGTGTGGCAGGGTATACTCAGACATGAGTCCCTTGCTCACTGCTCCATCAGGATTCAAGCAAGCCGGGCCGACGAGGCTGAAATGCCAGAAACCGGTACCCGGTAGCTTGTATCCTTTCTGGTGAAGAATTGGCTTGGTAGTTTGGTCTGCCCTGTTCCCATGATGCACTGGGCCAGGGACAGACTAATTTGCATATAGCCAGGTTCTGAGCTGGGATGGGGCAGTGAGCTAAATAACGGTGATGGATCAAGCCCTGATCTTTGGACTGGGTAAGAGTGGTCTGCTTAATTCAGACACTCTGTTCATCACCACCCCCTTTTCTGAATCGTTTTTGGCCACTATAGGTGTGGCAGGGTATACTCAGACATGAGTCCCTTGCTCACTGCTCCATCAGGATTCAAGCAAGCCGGGCCGACGAGGCTGAAATGCCAGAAACCGGTACCCGGTAGCTTGTATCCTTTCTGGTGAAGAATTGGCTTGGTAGTTTGGTCTGCCCTGTTCCCATGATGCACTGGGCCAGGGACAGACTAATTTGCATATAGCCAGGTTCTGAGCTGGGATGGGGCAGTGAGCTAAATAACGGTGATGGATCAAGCCCTGATCTTTGGACTGGGTAAGAGTGGTCTGCTTAATTCAGACACTCTGTTCATCACCACCCCCTTTTCTGAATCGTTTTTGGCCACTATAGGTGTGGCAGGGTATACTCAGACATGAGTCCCTTGCTCACTGCTCCATCAGGATTCAAGCAAGCCGGGCCGACGAGGCTGCAATGCCAGAAACCGGTCCCCGGTAGCTTGTATCCTTTCTGGTGAAGAATTGGCTTGGTAGTTTGGTCTGCCCTGTTCCCATGATGCACTGGGCCAGGGACAGACTAATTTGCATATAGCCAGGTTCTGAGCTGGGATGGGGCAGTGAGCTAAATAACGGTGATGGATCAAGCCCTGCTCTTTGGACTGGGTAAGAGTGGTCTGCTTAATTCAGACACTCTGTTCATCACCACCCCCTTTTCTGAATCGTTTTTGGCCACTATAGGTGTGGCAGGGTATACTCAGACATGAGTCCCTTGCTCACTGCTCCATCAGGATTCAAGCAAGCCGGGCCAACGAGGCTGAAATGCCAGAAACCGGTCCCCGGTAGCTTGTATCCTTTCTGGTGAAGAATTGGTTTGGTAGTTTGGTCTGCCCTGTTCCCATGATGCACTGGGCCAGGGACAGACTAATTTGCATATAGCCAGGTTCTGAGCTGGGATGGGGCAGTGAGCTAAATAACGGTGATGGATCAAGCCCTGATCTTTGGACTGGGTAAGAGTGGTCTGCTTAATTCAGACACTCTGTTCATCACCACCCCCTTTTCTGAATCGTTTTTGGCCACTATAGGTGTGGCAGGGTATACTCAGACATGAGTCCCTTGCTCACTGCTCCATCAGGATTCAAGCAAGCCGGGCCAACGAGGCTGAAATGCCAGAAACCGGTCCCCGGTAGCTTGTATCCTTTCTGGTGAAGAATTGGCTTGGTAGTTTGGTCTGCCCTGTTCCCATGATGCACTGGGCCAGGGACAGACTAATTTGCATATAGCCAGGTTCTGAGCTGGGATGGGGCAGTGAGCTAAATAACGGTGATGGATCAAGCCCTGATCTTTGGACTGGGTAAGAGTGGTCTGCTTAATTCAGACACTCTGTTCATCACCACCCCCTTTTCTGAATCGTTTTTAGCCACTATAGGTGTGGCAGGGTATACTCAGACATGAGTCCCTTGCTCACTGCTCCATCAGGATTCAAGCAAGCCGGGCCGACGAGGCTGAAATGCCAGAAACCGGCCCCCGGTAGCTTGTATCCTTTCTGGTGAAGAATTGGCTTGGTAGTTTGGTCTGCCCTGTTCCCATGATGCACTGGGCCAGGGACAGACTAATTTGCATATAGCCAGGTTCTGAGCTGGGATGGGGCAGTGAGCTAAATAACGGTGATGGATCAAGCCCTGATCTTTGGACTGGGTAAGAGTGGTCTGCTTAATTCAGACACTCTGTTCATCATCACCCCCTTTTCTGAATCCCAGGCATACTTTTTTTTTACTCCCAAAAAAAGGGGCGGCCGGCACACCAGTCTCCTTGGTAACTTGCTTCTTCTGCTCCTTACTGGCAACTTTCTTGCTAGAGGAGCTACGGGTAACTTTTTTGGGGGCCATCTTCTTCAGAGCAGGTCAGAACAGCAGGCAGCAGTTGCACGAGTTGCAGATTTGTCTGTGTCCAGACGTGACGTCGCGTGAAGTTATGCTGCACACACACACCGCTGCAGGACTTCTTCCTGGCACTGGTGGTTCTCTTGAGTCTTGTGCACCTAAAAGCAATGGAAGACAGAGGAACATCAGTTCAGTTATACACCCCAAAAAATCGAAAAACACAGAAAAATCAGCACAATCCCATGCCATCCATGATGTTTACATTCAAGACACCCCACAGAAAGACTAGGCCCATGCAACACTCACTACCCCTGGGCATAAAGGTTGAAAGCTAAGCAAAATGGTTGCAGACCTAAGAACACTGCCTGCATTCAAAATGTCCGCCTGCGTCCCAGCACATGGCCAGGGCCTGCCTGTTGCAGCACTCAAAATGGCCCCCACCCACATGGCCAGTCCCCATGAACACCCCAAAAAATGGAAAATCATACACAAATCAGCACAATCCCAGCCCATCCATGGCCTCAATTATGTTTAAATTCAAGAAGACACCCCACAGAAAGACTAGGCCCATGCAACACTCACCACCCCTGAGCAAAGGGCCCCACCAGCAGCCCCAAAAAACGACAAAAAACCACAATATTCAGCACAATCCCAGCCCATCCATGGCCTCATTGGTGTTTAAATTCAAGAAGACACCCCACCGAAAGACTAGGCCCATGCACCACTCACTACCCCTGGGCATAATGGATGAAAAGTAGGCAAAATAGGTGCAGGCCTCAGACACTGCCTCTCTTCAAAATGGCCCCTTGCACCCCAAGCACATGTTGCCTGTACCAGCACTCAAGATGGCCACCACCACCACCCACATGGCCAGTCCACATCAACAGTACACCCCAAAAAAAACGAAAAACACCCAAAAATCACCACAATCCAATGCCATCCAGGATGTTTACATTAAAGAGAGTGAGACCCCACAGGCACACTCAGTCCATGCACCACTACCCCTGGGCAAAAGGCCACACCAGCAGCCCCAAAAAAACGACAAAAACCACAAAAATCAGCACAATCCCAGCCCATCCATGGCCTCAATGATGTTTAAATTCAAGAAGACACCCCACAGAAAGACTAGGCCCATGCAACACTCACCACCCCTGAGCAAAGGGCCCCACCAGCAGCCCCAAAAAACGACAAAAAACCACAAAATTCAGCACAATCCCAGCCCATCCATGGCCTCAATGGTGTTTAAATTCAAGAAGACGCCCCACCGAATGACTAGGCCCATGCACCACTCACTACCCCTGGGCATAATGGATGAAAAGTAGGCAAAATAAGTGCAGGCCTCAAACACTGCCTCTCTTCGAAATGGCCCCTTGCACCCCAAGCACATGTTGCCTGTACCAGCACTCAAGATGGCCACCACCACCACCCACATGGCCAGTCCACATCAACAGTACACCCCAAAAAAACCGAAAAACACCCAAAAATCACCACAATCCAATGCCATCCAGGATGTTTACATTAAAGAGAGTGAGACCCCACAGGCACACTCAGTCCATGCACCACCACTACCCCTGGGCAAAAGGCCACACCAGCAGCCCCAAAAAAACGACAAAAACCACAAAAATCAGCACATTCCCAGCCCATCCATGGCCTCAATGATGTTTAAATTCAAGAAGACACCCCACAGAAAGACTAGGCCCATGCAACACTCACCACCCCTGAGCAAACGGCCCCACCATCAGCCCCAACAAAACGACAAAAACCACAAAAATCAGCACAATCCCAGCCCATCCATGGCCTCAATGGTTTTTAAATTCAACAAAACATTTGCATCATGCACCCATAACCAACCCTGGTCCTACAGGATACTGTGGCTGCCCACAATACATTTTATTTAATGTTCTGAAAAAGTTCCAAAATTGAAGTTGCAGCAACTGTAATGCCCCAAACAAACTTACTTGTGAAAGTTGATTTCTAATCCAAAAGTGATCCAAAGAAAGTCAAAAAGGCCTCAAATCCAAATATCCAGCAGCACCCACAAAAAGTAATCCTTCCAGGTCAAGGTCCAAATGAAAGTGACCAGCACATGAAGAAAGCACTGGGAGGAGCCTGCTGGACAGGAACAGGAAGTTGGAGACTGTGGGGCACTTCCTTCCTCCCCCCCCCAAAAATGGACTCCTTGCAAAAACAAAGTGCATGCAAATGTCAACCTGAGGAGTGATTCTGATACAAATCATCCTTTTCTGAAGGTTTATGCTGTTTGCTGGTGGATTTCTTGTGCAGAATTGCAAAATATCTATTTCGCGAGTGCGAGATTGTTCCTGTCCGCCGCACCTACATGTTCGCAATTGCGAACTCTCGCGAGGCGTGCTGTGCAAGGTGGCAAGCCGCGATTACGTATTCGCGGGCGCCAAACTCCCGCGGGATCCCGCAGCAAGATCCAAAATGGCGCAGCACTCGCAAAATATGATCGAGAAAAACAACTCGGCAAACGCTTAATGACGGAAAGCGAACGCCGTGCACCACGCCGCGCGCCGCAATATTGTATCACCAAGCAAAAAATCCGCTGCGAGAGAATTCACGGATTTTCGACAAATTTGCGAGAGTTCGCGGATTGCGAATTTGCCGAAAATCCGCAAAATCCGCGAGCGGAACGGATTTTACGCCCATGCTTACTCATGTTTTTTTATATTTTTTATGCCTAACATTTCAGATTTTTTTTAATCCATTGATTGATTTACCCAGCCATGTATCTTTCAGGTTTTCTTCGAAGTGGCTTTGTACCAATGTATTTCTCAAAGATGGAGCTTCCTTTTAAGTAATTGAGCCTGTCAGTTTCAAATGTGTCCCTGCATCTGAGGCTTCCATAGGGTTGTTTCAATATTTTTGAAAGATTTTTCTGACTTGAATGCTTTCTTTGCTGTATGTTAAAATCAATCTGATATCAATCTTTTTAGATTTCTGTCTGCCTTTCCTTTTTTGTAATCAGTGTGTCCATTCGATTTATAAGTTTGGATCTTTCATATCCCCTTTGGATGTGTTTTTGTTACGATCCTCTTTTGCAGAACATTTGCCATGTTTCTTTGCAATTTTGTTCAAAATTGTCCTGTGTTGAGCAATTTCTTTTCTGCCTCAAAACTTCTCTGTAGTGGATGCTGTTGAGTAACATCTGGAGATTAAAACCAGAACCATGTAAGGTTGAGTTAGTTGACATTTCCTTCTAATACAATGTTGTTCCGAGTTTACCATTCTCAGCATAGATTGTTATGTCTAGAAAGTAGATTTTTTTCTTTAACATGTAAATGTGTAAACTTTAAACCCCATTGATTTGGGTTCACGTTATAGAGAATGTTTTAAACTCGTGACTGGTACCGAACCCAATTATGAAGGAGTCATCCATAGATATATTACCCAATGGTGATCGCCACTGGATAGGTATAGTTAGGACCAGCTTCCATAGCAAAAGCGTTTTTGGTGTATTGATAACGTTGGTGCTGTTTGACGAATCTTCATGTAACTTTCCCAAAAAAGATTCATCCACCCCAGCTTCTTCCTGCCTTCCTGGAAAGATTTGGGGGTAATCATTTGAGCTGGGTCCAACAAAAAGAGGGGTACAAAATGTGTTTTCCCCATTCATTTTTATATAGGAAAAGGAGACACAGCCATGGCCTAAATGACTAAAGGGAATGACACCAAATCTGGCCGAAACTAAGGTCTTGGTCCAGAAGGTGTATTTTTTGTGATTTGGTGTACTCTGTTCAGTAATGTTCAAGAAATTAAGTTTGGAGGTCTCACAGAGCCAACAGAAATCAAGATAAGATCTAATTGGCTGCGACCACAGTATCAAAGATGTGATGGCAACCATTTTAGGACTTGAGGTGCAGTGCCATGTCCCGAAGAAAAGTGTAAAAATAGATGTAAGAGGGCAGGGTAGGGATACTGTGTCCTCTATTCCTGATGGAGGTTCCCATAGGAACCCTCTAATGGGGCCAAAATCTATTGTTTTTTGTTTTATTCTCAGCAAAATTGCAGAGCATTGGCTGGGAAATGTTAAAAAGAAAAGTGCTGGATCCAAAGCTTTAAAAAAAAAAACTGGGATGGGTCAAGAGCCCAAGGGAGGCAAAATGAATTTCACAGGGGAACCGAACATGTGGACCCCCTCCTTGAGTGTCTTTGAGACCCTGGGGACCCCATCTCCTGGGGCCAATATCTTAATTGAAGATGACGGGGCTTGTCCACCCCCTCTGTGCCTCCTTAAGACCCCAGTGTCCCTATTCCTTGGTTACATTTAAACCAAATAGGGGGAGAGGGTTGTGCACCCATCTTCCTAAACCATGCTGTGGCTCCGTGATGGTACCCCGGGGACCATATCCCCGGGACACTGTCTTTTCCCTGCCAGCATGTTGCTGTTTGTCTTTTTGACTATTCCTCACCTGAAATCTTCTCCACATATCTTTGTTAACACTCTGCCATCTCTGTTCTTCTTGATACTATGCACAGTTTCTATTAAACATCTGAAGTTCACATACAAATAATAATAAAAATAAGTATTTTGAAAGCAAGCAATATTTTAGATCAGTATCTTCTGATGGTTTGTGTTCAGTACCTTAAATGAGATCATAGATCCACTTACCCAGTCTATTGTATTATCACTTAAAGGGGCTGAATAAAACCCTTCCAATGTAAAGCAACCCTTTGGTGTATGTAAACACTATTTTTCCTATTACATAATTGAATCTAATAATTGGGTGAGCCCAGAACTCTTTACTATTGGGTAGCAGCTTGTAGTACATAAGATAGCACTCTGGATACTAATTCAGTAAACAAATCTGAACTCTATATGAGAAGTTGGCCTGGTATATGCTGTCCACTAATTAAAGTGGGCACCTTGCACCAGTCCAAACGACCCTTACGATGTAGGAGGTCAAATATAACCTTTAGAAAGCTATCCTAGTTGCAGCTGGGGAGAGCAGCCTTCAAGCTTAATCTTGAAGGAATGTAAAGCCGGTTGTTTTACCAGAATATCATCTACCTTATTGATTAAATGAAAGGAGAACCACACAGTAGTTATACAAAAATATGTATTTATTATTATACCACTCTCTAGGATCCTCTACATGAGGATAGTACGCAAAGCACAAAATACGGCATCAATAGAATAGTTGCAAGTAGCCCAAAACAGTGGGCTCCAGGGGGAGACCAAATCATATACTAAAATAGCGGTATAACAACCACGACTCAGGTCAAGACAAGGTCTAGAGTACGTAGTATCGCTGGGACCCCGAGGAACCATCCAAGGTGAGTAGGTAGGGACCCCATGGAGGAACGGGTGCAGTGTGCTAACACGACCGCAGGCTCAGTACAATTCAACGGGGAAGTTGTGGTTGCAATTTCACAGTTTAAGGACCCTTCTAGGAGGACTTCGACACCCCACTCATTAATACTGTAGTACCCAAGTTACCTATCCCAGAAAAGCCAGGTGCATAGGTCTGGAGTGGTATTGAAAACCGCTGTTTTTCTCAATGGAGGGCTGCAAAGAAGGAAAGCTGCCGTGAAGGTGAAAAGGGTCTGGTGGAATCCAAGCCTGAATTCTGGAAGGAAGGAACCAGTAAGCAGAGGGGTCAGAGTATGGGTCACTTCAGAGTAACCAGGGGCTCGGGAGACGTATGGCCGCCAATGGCGGATGCATAAGGTGCGAAGAAGGGATGCTAGACTCTGCAGCCACGAGGACCAGGAGATGTCGACAACAACCAGGGGCCCAATGCAAGCTGTCCCACGAAGGATGTCGAGTGCTGAGGGGGGTCGGTGTCCAGCGGGAGCACCAACAAGCCTTGGCAAAAGCAACCCACGCAGGAAGGTCAAGCTGGTTACGGTGTAGACCAGCAAGGTCCAGGGGACTCACCATGCAATGGAGAGTCAGAGCACATCTGGAACAACCAGGAAAGCACAACAGAAATCAAGGTGATCCTCAGGAGGACCCACAGGTCGAATGCCCATTAGTCACGAGGGGACCTCGAGCAAGATTGCAAAGTACCAGCCCACGGAGCACTCATATGAGGAGGCCGGAGTTCCTTCGTGCAAACACTGCTCAGGGTCAGGATTACACAGAACCCAATGCACAAGCTCGAGAATCACCAACGAGCATATGCTACTGCAACTGGACGTGGTGCACAGAGATTCAGGTTATGCAGTCTCCACGAGGGATACTAGCCTCAAACTTGCTGAGAGGGCAGATCAATGTCAAGGACCTTCAAAAACCCACCTCCTGTGTTGCTGAAATCTTCGGAGTCCACAGGAGTTTAGGAGCAGCAGACCAGTCGGTTGCTTTGAGGTGCGTGCTAGTGCAGTGGAGTGATTTCTTCACTCCAAGGGAGATTCTTCAGCTGTCCTTACTGCACCACAGGTCCTGCATAGAGCCTTTATTGAGCAAGAGCATGGACAAAGCTTTTGATGGAGAGGGGGACGAAGTTGGGCCCAGTCGAAGTCCAGCAAAGTCCAGAGTGTCCAGACGGTCGAAGGTCAGTGGTTTCTTCTTGTAGAATCTTGTCCACGTAAAATCTAAAGTCTTACAGCAGGTAAGCCCTTTTGTACCCACGGGAGAGGGTTGGACAGATTCAGGGGACCCTCCTAGGGGAGGGTCAGGACAGAGGGGTGGTTACACCCATGTCCTTTATCCAGTTCTATGCCAGACCAGGAGCCAATGGCTCCCAGAACTGGTTTGAGCTGGACTATGCACAGGGACACCAAATGTGCCCCCAGTGCAGACTTTCAGGCACTCTCGGAGTGCACCCACCCAGCCCCATCACACTAAACCCTGTCTGGGAGGTGGTCACACCTCCTTGTGACAGGATGCTTATTGTACTGCCTTCCTCTGCTCGAGCTTGGCTCAGCAACAGGAGGGCAGAAATGTGTCGAGATAGCATTTACTGCAAGATTATAATGCACCTCTACCTATATGTCGGGCTGAGTCACAGACAATCCGGGAGCATGGTCTCTGTAGGCTGCCGAGAGGCTCTGCTCATGCAGAGGCACCTTCTCACTAAAAACCCAGCACCCTGCCTTCAGGATTGATAAGGCCTGCTATAGAGGTGACTTATAAGTTTTATGTGTAGTGAGCTATAGATATAGAGAACCTATATCTAAAGTAAGTGGTGTAAGCACCGGCTTACACAGGTTGCAGTAGCAGACCTGTATGTCCCTTTTGCATGGCCTCTCATGGGTAGCATTATGCATGCTTCAGCCCAAGGGAGGCCTCTGGGGTACCTATGCCCTGGGTAAATGGGTACCATATACTAGGGACTTATAAGGGTACCCCAGTATCCAATCTGTAGTGTACTAAAGTACATGTGTAACGATTTAAAGAAGACAGCAGATAGACTTGGTCCTGATTAGCACAATCCCAGTCAGACTAGTCAAAAACAGTGCAACATCAAGCAAAAAGTGGGGGTAACCATAAGAAGCAGATCCTACTTTCCTACAATTAAATTAACTCTTTAGTTTCTTCTGAAAATTGAACATGTCTCATCAATACCTATAATCAGACGAGTCTTCAAAATTCAATATTAGCCAATCAATCTTTAGTTCATACTGAATGTATTTATAGGAACCAGGGGCGTTTTGAAAGAAAGTCTATTTATAAGGACAGTAGCATATATAGCATGACACATATAACAACTGAGAAAAGGTAAGGGACTGTCAATATGAAAAAATGTAAACAGAAATGATCTATAAAATCAATTTCTTCAATAAAGTAACCGCTCCAACTCACCCTCAGACTAGTCGGGCAATATGGTCATCATATTATGGTATATTAATCATCGGACTACAGGCACTCAGAAAATATGCAGCCATTTTGACCCTAACACTTAATATTGCCAAAGGTTCACATGAAGAAAAAATTTGACAAAGCAGTGCAAAAAAGTATTTTGCACTGGTTCTCTCCCACATGTTTAGGGCCTTACTCTAATTTCTAAATTTGGCTTGACTGAACAGCTGTCCTATACCTTATGTGATCACAAGAAAAGTGTTTAGAAAACCAATACTGAGATAGGGGCTTTGGCTCCACCCTCGTGATGATCTTCCCCTCTGTAAATGTTGACTGGAAGCAAGGTATGTGCTTCCAACTATAAAGGATACTTGTATTCAGCTTTTTGTTTGTGGGAAAGAGTACCACTGTCGACATAAATAAATAAGTAAATAATGAATGAATGGTTGTATTAGAAAAGGAAATGCACAAAACACAAGATGATGGACGGAATGTTGCACAATGGCAAAACATTCACCCCAGTCACAGATCTGGGTTTAATCCATCGTTATTTTGCTCACCAAGCCACCCCAGCTCAGACATGGCCGTATGCAAATCAATCTTGACCCTGTGCCTCATGGGAACAGTCCAGCCCGAACGGCCAAGCCATGTCTTCCCTGGACCAAAATCAAGCATCCTAGGACCGGTTTCTGGCTATCAGCAGTCTAGAAAAGGAAATGGCCAACTATCCCTATATTCTGCTCTCTGGTGCCAGTCACCCGACACTTAAGTGCAGCCAGGAAATGGGTACCTTCAAATGCCATTATTACCTAACATGCTCTACAATATGCCCCATGAGACAGTGAGTAGTCATGTAACAAAATAGATAGCAAATTTGAAGATTGTACGTGTCATGCATGATCACATTTGTCCTTGTAAATTATTGAATTTGACATGCATATCACATACTTGTATGAGGGTGGTACACAGGAGGCAGGAAAATGCTCTGTTTCTGGAAATACTGAATAATTTCCTTTATTCCTGAGAAATTGTGGTTACTGTAAACGTTTTCATGAATTACATTTTTACTGTGCATTATCTGGTGCCTAAAATGACACTGAACTGGTATATTACCATGTATGTGACAGTTTCTCTGCAACAAGAGCACTCCAGTGTTACAGAATGGGCTGCAAGGCCCATGGTGTAGATTCATATTGATATGGTGAGTAAATGAGAGCTCACATCTCACTATATATCATGGATTGTACACCTGGCACCTGTGTCTAATCTAGTGCTTAATTTGTGGCAGAATTTGCCGGTGCTCATCATCAGCACCTATTTCATAACACCAGCACTTATTTATAACTAGCATTTCCAACAGTCAACCACATGGTGGTGCTGTCAGCCTATTTGTTAAAAAAAGCACACAAGCGATGCGCTTAACAAGTTAATATATGATGATTTTTTTTAAATACCAGGGTGTTCAGGCCGAAATTACAGGTATGGGTCTACTAGTATAACCAAAATTGTCACATTTGTAGTACTTTCATGGTAAGTGGGTGTGTTGCTACTAGTATTTCTAGTGCTGCCAAGAACTATAAGTGTTGCAAGCTGTAATGGCCTCCCGAGATGTATCTTGGGCCCTGGCACATATTATTTTACAAATTAAGCACTGCCGCTACGGCCTGTTAAGTGTCTTGTTTCTCACTGAAACATGGCTCTCTGAGACGGCCAATCCCATGTTAGCCACTGGAATTCCTATGAATTACAGAGTCCTGAGGAAGGACAGGGAAACAGGCAGAGGGGATGGGATAGCATTAGTCTACATAAGGGAATACAAATGTATATCCTTTTCGCTTATGTGTCCTGGGAAGGCAGAAACAACGGGCTTCTGCCTATCTCTACCTCCCCAACAGTATCTGACAGGGGTCCTTATCTATTCACCCATAAGCAATACCAGTCCATGCTTGAACTCAGGTTTTTTCAGGTTTCAAGTCTTTATTTCGATTTGATAAATCATAAAAGACACATTGTAATACATTTATAAAAAAAACTATAACATAGGAAGTTATTTGCAAGAGAGAAACATGTACAGATGTGTTTCTTATTAAGTTGGAAATTCAATACACAACTACTAGGTTAAAGTATAAAAGCTAATACATAAATAAATAAAAAAAAACTTCATAGAAATAAAGTAAGTCAAATGAACCATACACTAATAACCTTGGATGAAATTAATTATAAAGAGATTTAAAAAAAAGTATTAAACATCTTGAATAGGAAACCTGATAAGAACATAAAAATTAGGAATTACATAACAAACCATAACAATCAATCAATGGGACACCATTTCATTCATAAAATGCCAGAAAGTGCTATCAGTGCAATCGTACGTTTATGCAGTAGACTGGATTTGCCCCCTTATGAAGCAGTATTGGAGGGCTCTAACAGCTGTAACACAAGTTTTGACCTGATGATCCAGGCCCACCCCAGGTATTTTGCGAGGCTCACTACGAAGACCTCAAAAGTGGTAGTCCTTAGCGCCCAAATGGCCTCTGCTGATTTTCTAAATGGTAAACGCTGAAACAGTGGTTTTAACCATTTGTTTCGCGGCGCCAAGTAACTAGGGCAGGCAAAAAGAAAGTGGCCCTCCGATTCCTTCTGACCCGTACAGCCCTTACAAAGGTCTGAGGTACCAGTGGACCATTTATTTACAAAGGTGTTCAATGGCAGAGCTCCTACCCTGAACTGGTGGTAGAGTTTTTTGTCCAGTGATTTATTAATAACATCCCAATAGAGCTCACGAGACAGATCTAACTTGAAAGAAAGGAACCTGCCCGTGAGGCTAGTAAGGCTGGAGATCAAAACTCGATTTTGGCAAAGAGACGCCCAATACAGTGCTTTGAACTCTTGTTTGGAGGGAAAAGCATTTGTGGAGGGAGCTGCCCAGAGTTGTTCTAGACCCATATCAACCAGAATATTTTTTACAGCTTGAAGCCATGGAATTTTCCCAGAACCACCAATTGACCTCACTTCTGCTAGTTCTTTCGCAAATAAAGACAGGTCAGGGGAGGTCCATATTCGCCTCCACAGGGCCACCAGTCTGAATCTGGCCATCTCATTGATCGGAAGGCACCCCAGATCCAAACAGAGGGGAATAGATGGAGACGACTGAGGTAGACCTACCAAGTTCCGTAGGAACTTGCATTGAGTTTTAAAGAGTTTTGAGAGGTCCATGTGACCCCAAAGATCTGCGCCATATAAGATTGCAGTACTAATTTTGGCGTCATAGATCTTGAGGGCTGGGGTAACCCGCTTAGTAATGTAACTCTTTTGCTCCTTTATTAGGCAGCCAGTTAGCCGTGCTAGCTTAAGATGTTGTACTCCAACTTGATCCTTCCATCTCAGGCGGCTGTCTAGGGTAACCCCCAAGTAGGTCATGGTCTCAACTTGCTCAAGGTTGACTCCACTCAAGCTCACAGAGCTCCGGACAGGACGGTTTCTCGAGAAAACCATGAACTTTGTTTTCCCCACGTTCACCACGAGATTGTTAATGGCACAAAACTCCTCAAAGCGGTCCAGCGCCCGCTGTAGACCCCTACGTGTTCTAGAGAGGAGTAGGGTGTCGTCGGCGAAGATGAGCAATGGGAATCTTGTCCCAGCTAACATTGGGGCATCAGTGGGGGTATCTGAAAAAAATTTCACCACTTGATCAATGAACAGGAGGAAGAGTGTTGGTGCCAGGACGCACCCCTGACGGACACCTCTAGTTACGGGAAATGTTTCCGTCACTTGTCCCTGGCCTCCCCACCTTACCCTCGCATAATTATCCTCATGGAGTTTAATTATGAGGTCAAGTAGTTCAGAAGGTAAACCCAAATTTCTCATGACTCCCCACAGTTTGTCCCTTGGCACAAGATCGAAGGCGGACTTCAGATCAATGAATGCTGCGAAGATGGTACCGCCACCAAGTAAAACCACTTTCCAGTAGATCAAACAGAGTCTGAACACCTGGTCAATGGTACTTATACCTGATCTGAAGCCCGCCTGCATGGGAGATAAAATATCCTCAGATTCCATCCAGCCCTGAACCCGTCCCAAGACCATACGTGCGATGATTTTTTGTATGGAGTCAATGAGACTGATCGGGCGGTAGTTCCCTGGGTTGGACCTGTCGCCTTTTTTAAATATCGGTATTATCTCGGCTCCCTTCCATGATTTTGGTATACTAGCTCCTTTGGCTAGTGAGTTAGCAATCATTGTTATGTAGGGAAGCCACAAGGCGAGATTTGATTTAAACAAATCCGCTGGAATGAGGTCCATACCGGGAGCTTTCCCTCGCAGGGTCAAACCTAGAGCAAGTTCAACCTCTGATTCTGAGAAAGTAAGGTTCTCCCCGATGTGTGTAGCGGGGATGGCTTTCCCAAGATTGGTTGCAATTTGGGGTTTTCAACACTGAATTGGGCAGAATAAAAGGTTACCCACTCTTCTGGAGGCACGTGATTTGCCGGAATACACGTATCGGGCTCCTTCCCCCATTTGACTAGATCCCAGAACTTTTTCGGGTTGTTCGAGGTGGAGGCATCCAAGAGATCCGACCAGAACCTATCCTCCCACTCCCGTTTTGCTTCCCACTGGATTTTTCTATAACATAACCTGACTGCTTTAACTGCGCCCATATCACAAGATTTTATAGTTTTAATTAGATCTGTATGGGCCTCCCTACATTTTTTATTATACCATTTCTGGTTGTGAGAGTTGGCTTTAGAGGGAGCACTCCGACAGGGGAGAGAGAGTAGGGACTTTAAATGTTCAAAGCAACTAATATGGAGATTAATAACAATATCTGCCAATTCCGGGCTACCCCCAACAGATCAATTTTTAACATTTCGTTACACACATTTTTGACCACAGTATTAACATTGTCCCATAGAGTTTCGTCCTCCATAACCCTGGACCATTTCAGCCTCCTCCTGTCATTAGTTATAAAGACATCCCCTGTCTGTGAAGTAGTAGGCTCCACCGGACTCTTTATGCCTGGCAGTTTCAGAACAAGCGACAAGGGATTATGGTCACTTTCTGGGCGCGTTATTATTTCCATGTCCACTACCTGGGGCCAGTATTCCAATTTTAACAGAACATAATCAATAAGGCTCCACCTTAGGCCATTGTCAAAGGTACAGTTGGCTCCTTTATCCGATCTTGTGCGGCCATTGCAAGCCCTGAAGCCCCTGTTTAGGCAAAGAGCCATCCAGTTCACTGCTGCCTCAGTTGCTTTGGCAGTTTTTTCGACCATCAAATCAGGAATATTCCAAGCGGCATCCTCAGCCGAGCCCCAGCTGTCCCCTATGTCATACAAAGGCTCGATGGTACAGTTTAAATCTCCTGCTAAGATGGTAACATTCCCACTACCCATTTCAACAAGCTCATGGTCTAAAACATTCAACAACGGAGGACTACGGCCACCAGGCATACCTCGGGAGTATATATTAAAGATGATCAGATCCCGGTGGTTGGCCTTGCTCAGCTTAATTATAAGGAGATCCGGGTTCTGAACAGATAACACTGTCGGATGAAGTCCCAAAGTCTGCTTTACCCATATCAACAAGCCACCTGAGGCACGCCCTTTGCCCCCTCTAATCGCAGGTTTAAAGAAATTAACATAGCCCAACCTGAAGACTGGTTCGAGTGCCCATGTTTCTTGGAGTAGGATGATGTCAAATTTATCCACAAACTCCAACCAATCTTCAGAAAGCATACGGGCCTTAATCCCTGCGATGTTCCAGGATAATATTTTCAGATTTTCTAGGTCGGGTGCCGCAAGGGGGGGTGGCAGGGCTGAAACTACAGGAAGTACCTGGATGCACCCACTAGCCCTTCTATTCTCCATCAACCTATGGCTATCCATATTGCCTCCACTCATCTTGGCCTCTAAATCGACACTGGGAGCTGGTGGAGTAGTCTCCCTTGTGGCCAAGCCTCCCATAACTACATCTAGATTATCAATTAAGTATGAGGTCTCCCTATTCCACCTCGTCGGCTCATAGCCAGCTACTTCAACAAGGGGGGTCAAACAAGGTGTTGTATGGAGTCAATCTATGGCCTCAAGGTCGGAAAGGGGACCAAAGTAATTGAAGAGAAATGGGCGTTGCTGGGCAAGAGGTGTTATTTCCAAGGGATATCTTCTAGCGGGAAGTTGATCAAAATTTGGATATGATTGAGATTGAGTAGGAGATTGCCTATGGGGATAGAAGTACGATAGGCCCAATGCTTGGACATCCCCCTGTCTAGCAAACCTAGCTTTTCTTCGAATGGTATCTACCACCCATGGGTCCCTAAACGAGATTAAAATGCAATCTCCCTCCAAGTCCTTAGTGCCATGGCCCACCCCGTCCACTCTCCTAACAAATAATATTTCAGTGGGTGAGGTGGGGGGTAAAGGTCGATTTATGTTTAACCAAAAGGTCACTTTGTTACGGAGGTCCCCATATGACTCCTTACTACCAGGTTTTAATGGGGCAACACCTGTTAATACTATTGTATGGCGTGTTGCCTCCACAGGTAGATCAGCACATGGGGTGATAAACCTTCTAGACCTATCCACCCTTTGATTGGTATTAGTACGCTGGCCAGCTATATCTCCGTGTGGTAGGAGACGGGGAGGGGCAGGGTTAGGTTGTACTTGTGGGGGTGGCCTAATATTTTGGGATCTATGAGAATTTTGTTTTTGTTTTTCGGGGCCTTCAGCGTAGATACTTGTACTAGGGTACTCGCAGATAATTTAGAGGATGTGGTTTTTGTAGCTTTTGGCATCCCCCCCCTATGATCATATTGGTGTCTACCCCTGGTATTTTGTTAGAAACTATATTACCAGTAGGAATGTTATTTACACTTGAGGTCTTCGGGGCTATTTGTGTTTTGATGACTCCTATAGGACTGGTGCCAGACACATTTTGTAACATGGCCTGGTTTGAGTTCACTACAGCCTCCATGCTGTCTATTTTCGAGGTCATTAACCTGGTCCGTTCCAGGACGGGTAGTAGTAGGGATTTGAGCATAGTCTCCATTTTTGCTAACAAGATTTCATCACTGTTAAGGCACATTGGGCAGGGGTTTGAGGAGCCCAAGGTGGTAAGGGAAGGGCCCAACACATTAGGAAATACAGACGGAATTTGGGTGTCTATAAGGTGCCCGGAACCCTGACTCCCATTGTCTGTTGTGTCTATTGTTTTTAAAATCTTACGTTCTCTCCCCCCCGAAAGTCTAGCATCTGGTTTCCTCTTTCTAGAAATAATTTCTGTACTTATGGGGTCTGTGGCAACACCATTGTTAGAAAGATTAAGGGGTAAATAACCAGATTTCTGGCTAGGTTCGGGGCTCACACTAACATGTGAGTCATCCCCCTGGCTAGCTTGTGAATCATCTAGACTATACGCATCGTCCTCCAGTATGCGAACAGTAGGGCTCTCCCCCACACTATCTACGTGAACAATAGCATCCATAGAAGTAGATTGAACACAATTAAAAGCAGCATGTACAACGGGGCTGGTGGCGGTAGCTAGTCCGCCCAGCGATGAGCGCTTTCCGCTAATGAGGTCAAGCGATAGTCTTTTTTCCACCATCAAGATTTCCTTCTCCAATATCCCCGTGGCCCGGGTGATGAAGGCATCCAGTGGGCCTGATACAACTCCCTTTGTAGTTTGAATTTGGACTGTGCGGTCTTTGCCTGACCTTAAAGGCATGGTAAGATGTAGGTTAAAGGCAAAACCACACTATCAGTAGATGTTACTTATGTCCGTCCCCACTAAATCCAATATCAAACGATAGTTGAGTAAGGTAGACCGCCTACCTTAGGTATGTCAAAACGGCCAGGGCAGGTTGGCCCGGACCGGACTCTGCCGTACTCTAACGGCCTCAAACGGCCCGCTCTTAGCCCGGTCTTTGCCCCGGGCTGCGTCCCGCGCTGCGGGAGTACTGATCCAATATATTGTGACCGTAGAGGGCGGTGGGCGGGCCAGCAGGGAGAGCGGACCGGAAGCTCTCAGATGGTCACGCAGGGACTCCTGGACAATGGAGTCCCCGCAACGCTCGCAGCCCTGCTGCAACCACTTTCCCACGTCCTGCGCTGTTCCTCCTCTCCTCCCTGCAGCAAGAGTTCTGCCACACGCACAGGCGGCGAGGTTCCCCAGGGAAAGGTAAAGTCCCGGCAAAGAAAGCGCCTCCAGGTAAAAAGCGCTAGTAACGATTTGGTGTCCCAAGGAAGGAGTGGTTGCAGGAGTTTAAAAACCCTCCAGCGGGCGGTGGGCGGGCCAGCAGGGAGAGCGGACCGGAAGCTCTCAGATGGTCACGCAGGGACTCCTGGACAATGGAGTCCCCGCAACGCTCGCAGCCCTGCTGCAACCACTTTCCCACGTCCTGCGCTGTTCCTCCTCTCCTCCCTGCAGCAAGAGTTCTGCCACACGCACAGGCGGCGAAGCGGCACCCGCGGAGCGGGTGCGGCGAGGTTCCCCAGGGAAAGGTAAAGTCCCGGCAAAGAAATCGCCTCCAGGTAAAAAGCGCTAGTAACGATTTGGTGTCCCAAGGAAGGAGTGGTTGCAGGAGTTTAAAAACCCTCCAGCGGGCGGTGGGCGGGCCAGCAGGGAGAGCGGACCGGAAGCTCTCAGATGGTCACGCAGGGACTCCTGGACAATGGAGTCCCCGCAACGCTCGCAGCCCTGCTGCAACCACTTTCCCACGTCCTGCGCTGTTCCTCCTCTCCTCCCTGCAGCAAGAGTACTGCCACACGCACAGGCGGCGAGGTTCCCCAGGGAAAGGTAAAGTCCCGGCAAAGAAAGCGCCTCCAGGTAAAAAGCGCTAGTAACGATTTGGTGTCCCAAGGAAGGAGTGGTTGCAGGAGTTTAAAAACCCTCCAGCGGGCGGTGGGCGGGCCAGCAGGGAGAGCGGACCGGAAGCTCTCAGATGGTCACGCAGGGACTCCTGGACAATGGAGTCCCCGCAACGCTCGCAGCCCTGCTGCAACCACTTTCCCACGTCCTGCGCTGTTCCTCCTCTCCTCCCTGCAGCAAGAGTTCTGCCACACGCACAGGCGGCGAGGTTCCCCAGGGAAAGGTAAAGTCCCGGCAAAGAAAGCGCCTCCAGGTAAAAAGCGCTAGTAACGATTTGGTGCTTGAACTCACTAGACAGTGCCTTGGCTCCGTGGGTCATGAGGTCTGCCCACTATATAGCCCTCTGAAACTTTAATGTCTGCATGGACAACCCCTTGGAGCCAGAATCCTCTGCAATTTTAGACACTATGAGCGCCTTTGCACTTAAGCAACAGGGTTTTGGCTCGACTCATCAGGCAGGCTACAAACTAGACCAGGCGTTTTCGAATGAGTACTTGGAAGTATTGCAACCAACCACTCTTGCATGGTCTGACCACCGCCTTATTTCACTCACATGGCCACGATCATCTTTTAGGCTGTCCCCTAGAAAAAATACCTAGGTCTTTCACCGAGCCTACCACAAAGTACAGCAAAGTGGCCTTATGCAAACCTAGGTAACAAACACCCAGACCTTGTCTGGCTCTCTTGGAGAGGACACCACATGCCTGGATAGCTGGATTCATGAGACCATCAATGAGTTAGCCACTATCATGAGGCGCCCTTTATCTGGGGCTAAACCAACTGCCCCTTGGTTTAATGATGATCTTAGATCATGTAAAAACATTTTAAAAACCTTGAAAGGGTATGTAGACATAATTTCAATCTAGAGTATACAGCGGCTTACAAGTTAGCATTAAAGAACTATCACACTAAGGTGTTGCTAGATAAAAAGACCTCTTTGAAACAAAGATCGTTGAGGCAGGTAATAAAAGCAATAAGATTTTTTAAATTCTTAAATCCTTTCTTAGACCTGAGTTCATATCTAGAGATTGTCAACCATCAGCTGAGTGGTGTAAGGAGTTGAAATTGTTCTTTTATGAAAAGCTTGCTACCATTCAGGCATATTGTTCTCAACGACGTACAAACGTACCCGACTCTCTTTGATTTCCCGGATACTTTTATCTCTTCCACAGGAAACCCTACTCTGGGTAGTTTTGGTTCGTTGTCCATGGAGATGTCGCTGACAGCTATTATGAGTCTGAAGTTGGGCTCTCCATGTGAACCATGCTTGATAGAATTACTGATCAAGATAGCTCAGATCATCAATCCAAAAGTAAATAATATACTAAACACCTCGCTATCATCTGGCAAGGTTCCAGTATGCTAGAAAAGGGCAAAAGTGCTCCCTCTGTTGAAGAAACCCACTGCTGACCTGAAACAGCCGGCAAGCTATAAGACCCATCTCCCTCCTTCCTGTCTTCTTCAAAATATTGGATAAAAGCGGTCAATCAACAATTGTCTCAATTCCTGGAGGAAAATAAACAATTGCATCCCGGTCAATCTGGCTTCCAGCCACATTTCAGCACAGAAACAGTGCTTCTGGAAGTAGTGGAACATGTTAGAGGCACCCTTGACAGAGGAAACAAGACCATCCTGATTATGTTGGACTTATCTGCAGCCCTTGACACTATTCCCCATCTAAAGCTACTCAAACGTATTCTGGCAATAGGGATCAGGAGCACTGCTCTGTAATAGCTTTCCTCTTTTTTGGACAAGCGAAGCCCAAAAGTCTGGTTGCCCCCATTTTTATCCTAAGTCCGAACTTTAATGGTGGATGTACCTCAGGGATCAGCATTGAGCCATACACTGTTCAATATCTACCTTTCGCCTCAATGGGTGATGGATGTGAACGTAATCTCATATGCTGCTG
The DNA here is from genome assembly GCF_964261635.1 of Lissotriton helveticus. Classification (NCBI taxonomy): domain Eukaryota; kingdom Metazoa; phylum Chordata; class Amphibia; order Caudata; family Salamandridae; genus Lissotriton; species Lissotriton helveticus. Next base: position 948,897,915 of record NC_136063.1, read on the forward strand.
ATACACAGCTTCTCTTCTCCTGTGGAAGGGGAGAAGAGTTTGACGATGAGCTCATTACAAACTGCATCTCTAAGATGTTTCAGTGGTTGGCCCTGCACCAACTGAAATGCAACCCGGAAGAGACTCAGGTCATGAATTTTGGGGCTTCTTTCCCCTAACCTCTTGAGATTGTGCTGGCCTAAGGATGCCCCACAGCCTGGACTCCAACAGAGCTGTGTAAGGAATCTAGGTCCCACTTTGATAGTACCCTCGCCTTCCAACCTCAGGTCCCAGCTCTGATCAGTTCCTGTTTCGGAATACTACTGATGTTGAAAAGATTCCTACCTTTCCTGTCTGAAATTGGCTAGGAAAAAGGTTATCCAGGCTCTGATCACCTTGAGACCAGATTATGTTATCGCCCTTTGCCTTGTCCTTTCAGAGTACCTTCTGAGTAGACTTCAGGTGGTGCAGAACTCGGCACCCAGACTCCAACTTAAACTCCCCCCTAGGTCTCACATGACTGTCCATTTAAAGATCCTTCACTGGCTCCCAGTGAAAAAGAAGGTACAATTTAAGGCCATGATTTTAATGCACAAGACCTTGCATGGTTCAGGAGCAGGCTACCTCAGGTGCTATACGGACTGAGGGTGCGCTGTTATTGGGTTCAACAGGACAGAGATCGGACGTTGCCCAACCTTCCTCTCGCGAGTTGGCCGAAGTTTAAGGAGGGGTTCGATACACATACTCAAACATCGAACCAAGATGTCATTTTATGGATCAGGACAAGGTGCACAACCTATGGATGGTGCGCCTTTTGTAGACTTCTCTCTGTCCAGAATTAAGATATTGCTGTTACCTCCATCGTAAGGTGAACGTTCAAGTCCAACTCTTCGCTCCTTTTGAATTCGAAACTCACTGATTCTATATGACTGAATCAATAGGACTTACTGCTATCACTGTTATTTCCTAATATATCATCTTAACTAACGCGTACTGCAACAGGGATTATCACACTCCTCCCGTCGCCACACGACTATCCATATCACTGAGGAGCCACTATCTCTATCCTGCCCTGAGGAAGTCCCATCCGGGACGAAACGCGTTGGCTGTTCGTTTCTTTCTATTGGAAAATAAAGGAATCAATCAAACAAGAATTTTGGACATCACTTTTTGTACCTTTAGAATAAATGTATTGCTTTTTCACAATTGCAATGTATGGTGCACCTGTGCGTATCAATTCAGTACATGTTAAGTTCTGTATAGAACTATCACTGTGATGGCGGGTGTTACATCAGTGTGCACATAAACCCCATTTAACCATTTACAAAGGGGAAAATATTTTTGAGGTTATTGTGGATCAGGTGCATTGTTATGAAGGCTCCGCTATCTACCATACTTTAGTACCTCAGAGAGAGGATTCATGACTACATTCAGGCTCGCACTCTGCGTTCTTCTTCTGCACGTTTGGTGAAAGTCCCTTGGATCCACCGACTTAGAACTTTTCCAATTTAGGGCCCCTTAATTGGCATAAGCTTCAGAGGGACCTTCGCCTAACCAGTGATCTTCCCGCTTTTAAAAAGAAAATGAAAACTTTGCGTTTCACACAATCTGATCAGGTTCACAAAAAGATGCTGGATCTCTTAAGCCCTGGGCACTTTTCTGAGTATCTGTGCGCTGTGTAAATTGTTATAACATAACATAACTCAACATTTGCACATTAGTAAAAACTGAACATTTCTACACCAAGGGACATATTCAAGAAAAAATCATGCAGCACAGCAAGTCACCTTGTTGCACTGCGTGATAGGGAAAGGGCAGGAATGCACCGTAGCTAACATTATATGGTGCATTACAGTGTTTTTACTGCTCTGTCGCACAGTGTGCTGCAGAATGCAGCACACATTGAAAGAGGAAGTAACAAGGAAAAATAAAGCTATTCCTCCTCCTACGCCTCACCTGGGGGGGGGGGGAGTAGCATTTTTATGCATTCCCAGATCTACCAGTAATGGTAAATATGAAAATGCAACAAAATTTGTGGGTGGCTGCAAGGGAACACCCACGCTCTACCCATCGAACAACTCCCTGGGGGCAGAGTAACTGAATGCAGTGGTATACGTTGCATTGCTTTACTCAATATTTTTCAAACCAAGCTAGACCACACAATGTGGCCTTGCATGGCTTGATAAATCTAACTTAGGAGTTGGGTCACTCTTGTTCCCCATTGCGTGGCAAAAGGGCGGCACAACTCTTTCATAAATATGCCCACTAGTGTAAGACTACTGTGCTGCACTTTGCATATAAATATTCTTTGTGTTGTTGTGCATATGTGTATTTAATCAGCCTTGTAAATGTCTTCTGAGATATCTATTGACTATAGTTCAATACAGCACTGCTGAAACAGGTAGAGAAATATTATTTTAGGTTGTATTGCCACATTGCTTTCTGTTTTGTAATAGTAAGGAATCTCCTACCTTCATCATTGTATCAATTTTCGATTTCAAAATATGCTTCTACAGAATATATATTGTAATGAAATATACCAATTTAATATATTCTTTTTTTACAGCGAAAGGCGGATAGACAAGCACAAACTGGGCACAATTTGCTGACAAAATGGCGCCTAATTAAATGAGATATTTCTGTGGAACCACGAGCAGTCCATTCCTCGTTTTTACAAAAATGCAGACACTCCGGCGTTCACAACATATCAGAAAATGCTTCTCTTTATATTGTGTTGGGGATTTGAATACTGCTCAATTTCTAATTAACCGGAATGTGCTTGCTACTCCAGGTCACAGTAATATGTTACCACATTTTTATTTACAATTTAGGAACATAAATTGAGGCCATAAACCATCCCTGGTGGTACATAACAAATCTGTAAATAGCATCAGGGGGTTCTAGTGACATCATGAACCTTGAGACCAAAGATTAAGTGATTTCAGAATGTCACCAACACCCCAAGAAGCCATTACAGTATTAATTATGCACATTTTGGGGATAGTTTTATTGTTTATAATATTTGAAATACCTTTGCATGGAAACAGTTAAGGTGCAGTTGAAAGGCATTGAAAATAAAGCAGTGAAGGAGAAAACAGCAGGCAGATGAAAATGTCAATTTTTTTCGTTTTACTTCAGCATTTTATTTTATTTTTTGACAATCTGCTCTCTAATCCTTCTGTACCAATTCTGCCATTAATAACGAATAAAATTCACCTTTCCATATCATGGAAATGAGGATGCAAGGCTGCTAGAGAAGGGTCATATTCACTAACAAAGTGAGCTTATATTTAGGATGATTACTCCCTTCAGAAACAAGCATTGTCAAAGTTGATAGCAATGTTAAGCTAATTAGGTTTTTCATAGGTGAGTTTGTGTGTGTGGTTTTGTGGTAGGGTGTGTGGGTGAGTGGGAAAATTAGTTGATTGTTGAATGGGTGTTAGTACATGGATGAATGAGTGCACAGGCAATTAACAGGTGAGTGTTCTATTCTTGTAAGCTGCCAATGAGGAGTGACTGCAGAACGACCTTTCAGAATACCTAATGAGAGCACACAAAAAAAGACTGAGGGGCCTATTTATGAGTCCGTTTGTGTCACTTTTGCACCTCGCAACGTTGTGCAAGAGCAACGCAAACCTTACATATTATTTATGAAGCAACGCCAGGCCACTTTGAATGGCGCTCAGTGGCGCCATACATCTGGAGCGAGGCAACACAGCGCAAATTGCTGCACTGCATTACTCTGCCCTGGGAAAGCGTTCCACGGGCATTGCGTGAGTGTTCTCACACAACTCCCATTGCTTTTGAGGCTTTTCCAGATTTACCAGAACTGGTAGAGCTGGGAATGTGCCAAACAGCTTTGCCTTCTCAAATGAGGAGTATCAAGGAGACATAACTTTACTTTCTCCTTGTTACTTCCTCTTTCTATGTGTGCTTGCAGAATAGGAAGAGGAATTTGCTTCTCAGGATTGTTTTTGTGCCGGACGGTGTCCTTTCTTGCACACAAAACAATCCTGCATGCAATGCAGGCACACTTGCACCATGGTGCAGGAATGCCTGCATTGGTGCTAGACTCCCAAAAGGGCATCAGATCCGAGGAAAAGGCATGGATGCGCCGTATTGGCTTTAACACCTTCGCTGCGGCGGCTATTCCGCCGCAGCGCTAACGGTCGCGGGAGTGCGCGCGGCTCACCTGCGCGGGTGACAGAACTGTTCCGTCACGGCTCGCGGGTGAGATGTGCTTGTGACGGAATGGTTCCGTCACGGCCCCGCCCGCTTAATGAAACGCGCCACGCAGGCGCGGCGAGCGGGCCGTGACAGAACCGTACCGTCATGCGCACAGCCCACCCTAGGGGCGTGACGGAACGGTTCCGTCAATAGTGTCCAAGGAGCTAATACAGCACATCCCTGCCCTTTCCCTGTCACGCAGTGCCGCACAGCAAGGTAACTTGCTGTGCTGTACTGTGTGACAAACTCATAAATGGGACACTGAACGTTTACAAATAATGAACAAAGACAGAGTAAGTGACGATTGGTTGTAGATACAGAGAGAACAAGGCGCCTGACTGAGATAGATCTGTAAGCAATGCAATGTTGTTATTAAAGAGGATGAAACTATCATTCTTATCCACTATGCCGATTATGAAGCAGCAGACAAACACTATGCCATGCAACATGTTTTTCAGACTTTCAAAAAGCGATGAAAAAATGGCAATGTTTGCTCGGGGAAAAATATGAGATGACAAAAAAAATGAAGTAGCAAACAAAAGCAAATAGATATGCACGAAGGTCTCACATTGACAGGATCAAAAGAGCTTTCCACTATGAATAATTACTAGTTAATAATGATTAAGTCTCATTCCATCCTTATTTTTTTAAATAAATAATATTTTGAAACTGCGCAATAGAAATATACAAACAAGATATGAGCAACATCTGCATCTATAGTTAGTCTGTAGAACGTCAGCTGGTAATAACTCTCTGGTATGGTCATCGTTATATTTAGTGGTTTTTACACAGCCTGAAAAACATCATCGAGTAACAGGATGTTGTACAACACAATTGCAATTCTGTAATGTTGCCACACAACGTCATGTAGTCAACGTCTTTGGTGCTATGGCAATGCTGTTGAATGCCACTTAGTAGCGACCTGTTGTAATGAACCTTTGTAATTTAGCAATTCTGGCAAGCTGCAAAACATCACTTAATGATGCCTTGTGATTGTAAATCCATGCGCATCCAGTGATGGCACCAGAAAGGAAAGATGCAAATGCAGCTCAGAGAAACTGTACTTGATCAATTATGATTTTATTAGACAGAGGATTGGGATAGGAGTGTGCCCTTTCATATATTGAACAGAGAAGAAAGTAACTATATACATCTGAAATGAATACTGGTGGTGGAAAATACCTATCATGTTTTAGACAGGGGATGAAGTGTGAAGGAAACAAAAGTGGGACTATTGAGGGGTAGTTCAAGAGAGGAGAAAGCTCAAGTGGATCTAAAATACTAGAAGTACTGTTCCTAATACATGCTGTCTCAGCTCTGGCACAAACAAAAGCAACCTTGCTGTAAATTGCTCTTTACCGGATTACAGAAACATGGGGCTCTGTGTTTTATTTGTTCAGTGGTTTAGGCATAGTCTGTCAACTCCAAATAGTAACGAGCTTGTGATGCTGCTAGCATGTGCAAGTGTACCTTTGAAATCCAGTGTTGTTGACAGGTAGATCTTCACCTACGGGCCTGTAGTAGTGCATCTTTGCAATCTGGTGATTACGCAGGATAAGTAGCCTATTGTAAGCCCCTCTACAAGTCTGCAATAGAAGTAGGTGCAGGCATCAAACCACACCTAGTAGTAGCTTGTGGTACTGCGTTCTTGTTGATCCAATCAAAGTTAAAATATTAACTTTGCTTTTGCTAGGCTGAAAGATTACCCAGCAAGCTCTAGCCTGTAATCAAAACGAGAGAAGCAGAAGTGGAACTTTTGAAGAAGTGTTGAGCCCTCTGGCTATGTGCGGTGCACAGTAAGGGGTTGGCCAACCCCCGGTGTGCATGGCCTCTGGCAACGAGCAGCAGGGGGGGGGGTGCTCTTGGCCTTTGGCTGTAAGCATCAGGGTGTTACCTGCTGGGGGTGGCTTCCATCCAATATCCAATGCCGAACAGTACTTTAGGCTCCCAACCCCCACTGTGAATGGCTTTTGACCGTGCTCACTGGAGTTGTAGCCATGTGCTGAGTCAAACAAAAAGAGGAGTACCACCAAAGGAGAAATTGAAGGTTTTCTGCAGGGTGGGTTTGGTGGCAAAAAGGAAAGAATTCATCCTTTTGTATAAAACCCCTCACTCACCAACCTAGTGGTGACATGCTTCATCATCGGGGTCCACCCTGGTGACCTAGCGTCACCAGGATGTGCTTCGACACCTGTAATACAGTGGAGCGGGTTGTGACTGTAGGTGCAAAAAAAGGGTGTTAAAAATTGTATCTCTATATGTGTATTTGTGGGTTTGACCAACCCACAAATACACATATAGAGATACACTGGCCGTAACTTCCCTACCAGTATCTCGCCACTACTTTTTAACATTGTCCAGTTACTTTAAAATAAAATTTCTGTTTTGAGTTAAACCAGGACAATTTTTAACACCCTTTTTTTGCACCTACAGTCACAACCCGCTCCACTGTATTACAGGTGTCGAAGCACATCCTGGTGACGCTAGGTCACCAGGGTGGACTCCGATGATGAAGCATGTCACCACTAGGTTGGTGAGTGAGGGGTTTTATACAAAAGGATGAATTCTTTCCTTTTTGCCAACAAACCCACCCTGCAGAAAACCTTCAATTTCTCCTTTGGTGGTACTCCTCTTTTTGTTTGACTCAGTCCTTGACCAGGGGAATAGGAGTATTCTCCGTTCACTTTAGGTGAACACCATCCCGTGCTCTCTCCTTTGTTTTTCAATAGGTTGTAGCCATGTGGCCTACCCTCTGGCCAGGTAGTGTGTCCAACACTACATAAGCGACCAACTGCTGATGCATGCAGCCTCTTGCCATGCACAGTGGAGGTTCTCCTCGCATCTGTTTGCCATACTTAATGGGTGTTGGCTGACAGGCCTCACCTTCATCCACGCCCTGGGTGAGCCTAGCTGCAAGCGTCTAACTGCTTTCTTTGCACATCCTTTGGCCAGGACCTCCACACAACAACCCCACAGGCGGTCAATCCCATGCAGTTCATGGCCTTTAGTAATGCACAGGGCGGAGTTGCCTGGCCCTGCAGCCAACTCTATGCAGGCAACCAAGCCCCCCTCATGGTGCATGACCTCCATCACCCATCCCTCCGCTGACACCCAATCCACATGTTGATTTAAAAAAAAAAAAAATTATGAGGATACTGCAGACTTCGGAGGTATTCAACACTCAAGCTTCACAGGCCATGATACCATGGTACCATGCAAGCATCCTCTGGATAGGGCTGCACTAAGACAGTGGGAGCACTGCAGTACCTGTAGCACAATTGTTTTTAAAAAATGTTCTTAGAGGGTGGAAGGAGTTCTTCAAATACCTGGGTTTCTGGATGTTCTTACCCAGTCCCCTAATTCCAATCTTCTGAGCAATTTTAAGACAAGGGAACTGAGTCCCTGTGCCTTCAATGATTGCTGCAACATTATTCTCTGTCTTGTAGTCAGCCAATCAGATCATTGATTACTGCAGTCCCGGCACTGGTTCCACAGTGCTGGAAGGGCTGATGGACGAAAAAGCTCCATACCAAGGGACTCCTGCGAGCCCAACCATCCAGACATTCTTCACTTTTTAAGCCCTTCATACCCAACCCTAGCATCTCTTTCAAAACCTAGTGCACCAATATCTGTGTGCGTCTACTTTAGGTTTTGAACTAGAAGAGTACCCTACCAATACAAAATACTATTCTTAGACTTACTTTTAAACTTTTACCATTTTCTATTTGTGCTGTACAGTACGGAGCACGTGCTAAATTAGAAATGCTTGGAGAAAAGGAATCTTTTCTCATTCTTTGTTCCTACATTTTCTTGCACACAGCTCTACAAATGTTAATAGATGGGGCATGTGTCATAATCATTGGGCTGTTGCATGATGACACCCATGTGCCACTCCTGCAGGTGTTCTCCACGAGATCTTAGGGTTCCAAAAGCTTCCAGCAATCACCTGGGCCCGAACAGCTGCACAATCAGCCCTGTTGGAATTTTTTGTCCCACTTGCAGAATTGGAAGAAATTTGCCACTCCACTTAACTCTTTTAGCACAGAGCTCCGACCAAACTCCACCAATCTCTGGATTTTTTTCCCATTCAATCAATGTGATGGCAATGAGAATAACGTGAGACTCCAGCAAGTGAGCTGGCAGGTGTGAGCAAGATTTGTCATCTCCTAGTGCGATAGTGGTCACGTGAGCAGTCAGAGGACTACTTCTCAAGTACATTTTGTACTTGAGCATCAACAAAATCAACTCGAATAGACACGTGCTCTTGCACACCCCATGTAGCCATGCGTGCTGATTTTCCAGTGTGGAATGAGCTACTGGTGCTAGATTACAGCATGAGCAGCGTGAGCTGCAAGTTTTGCTTTACTCATTTGTGAAACTCAGTGGCATCTTGCTGAGTTTTTTTTTGTATCTCTGAGTAATAATGTGGAGTGTAATTCCACAAGTTCCGCCCACCCCCTCTGTGCACATGTCCTTTCTACTATCCCTAGCTTTTGCTTTGGAGCACACTGACTGGTGGTCTTTCCCCATGCTCTACAGGGCTCAGTGTACCTTTATGGGCTGTTGAATTTCTACCAATCCTTGGTCCGTCTCTGTTTCTCAGTGTTCCCCCATTTGCCAGGTCAATTCTCCACTGGTTTCAGTGTTGGCAGCCACCACAAGGGTGTTCCAAACCTTCAGGGGTCATGGTGGGCCTGATCAGGTCCCTGCGTTCCTTTTTCCAAAATTGTGCAATCCTTTGTTCCGGGTCCTACCTGTACTCCAGCACTTCCGTTTCACCATTCAGGTCACCTTTTTAGCAGCCTACTGAGCTGGTGAGTATCCCCACTCTCTCCTTTAGTCCCTATGAAATGTTTGGGCCTTGCCTCAACCAGGCAACATCCAAGCCTTGCCTAACGTCCAGAGGCCTGGGAAGCCCATCTGTTTTCCCAAGCATTTCTTTTTCTCACAGGTTTCCTTCTATGAGGGCAAGACTGTCACTTTGTCTTTCTTGGATGCCACATCTGGGATCTGTGGTGCTGTACCATGGGGTATTGGCAGGTTAAGTATGCATGCTTCTTTCATAAAATGGTGCCTCTTCTTTCCTGGGACTATCACATCTTTCAGCCCTTATCTTTCACGCCACCACCCAACAGAGGCCCCCATTAGGATGACGGGCGGACTTTGTCCGCCCGCCATCCCATTGGAAAAAGGGACCACCCGCCATAAGGGCGGGGGTCCCGATGGTGGCATTAGGATGCGCACGCCACAGTGCTGAAAACGCCGCCCGCCGCAATGGTAAAAATGCACGTTGTGCATTTCAATGCACAACATGACAGGCACCGAGCGGTGCCTGCCATGTTGCACTTAGAAATGCGGGTGGGGAACCATAGGTACCCCCATGTGCACCCCCCAAACCCCGGAGTCCCTGGGGGCCCGCAACGGGCCCCTGCAGGGATTCTCCGCATGCCTTTCCGTGGCGGCATTACCGCCACGGAAAGGCATTCAAATTGGCCCATCATAATATGGATGGCGGTGTCTCATAGACACCACCACATATTATACCTTTTCCGCCATCCTAATATGGTGGAGGGTTTTCAGAGCCAGGATGGCGGGCTGATCGCCCCCGTCAGGCCGGCGGTGGCTACCGCCAGCCTGGCGGGGGCGATCCACCCGCCATACTAATGGGCCCCAGAGTCTCCTGAATTCTTCTTAGATTATACTGATACCCGGAACAGCCGGTGTTCATTCAGGACACCTGAGGGTTACTTTGAAAGGTTTAAATGCGGGGATATGGTACACCAGATATTTGTGGATCTGTAATGAGAAATGAAAATCCTTAGATATAAAGGAATCTAAAAGGTTGTTCAGGTGAAGGAAGTGAACCCCTCAGTCATTGATATAGCCGGAATTCAGTCATGATGCTGTTGCTAAGCAAATGGTGCTAGAAGTCTAAATCATTTTTTCTCCATTTGCCTTTCTTTTTTTTTTTTTAAACTTTATTTATGTCTTTTATCAATCAAGAAACAAAACAGCAAGAAAAATGATACAGGTACAAGTCATCGAGGTCCATCACATAAAGCAATCAATGTGTTACATAGTAATAGGCATATGATTGTGGCGTTCTGCATATAATTATTTGGTACATCAAATTGCTATCGTGAGTCACATTCCCCAGGAGTATCAGAAGACCCAGCCAGGTGTCTTCGCATGTTGCATGTACATCATCCCATGTCACCAAAACAACCAAACACATAAGGAAAAAACAATTCAGATCCATCGAACCTGGCGCTCATGACACACGTTCACCGTGCCTCCCGTCAGTCAAGTGAGGGGGTCATTAGACAGTTGTACAGCATATGTCTCTTACCGTCATTGCCAGTACCAACATTCCATGTCCTTGGCATCTACCCTGGAGTGCTATCAGACTCACCCCGCAAATCCGCCTCAGGCGATGGTCCTCTCGAATTCAAGTCTGCGGTACTTAGGAGGTAGCTCTGCAAGGGTCCCCAGATATCTGTGGGTCTACACGCCAGGGGTTGCATGTCTGCATAAACCGCATGCTGTTACTGACAATGCATGACATCGCTCAACCAGTCCTTAAACTTCGGGGCCCTTCCCCTAACTTAAACTTCGGGGCCCTTCCCATACCCCAACGGCATGCCATTCTTCCTTTCGCTAATAATAGTGTAATATCAAGAAATTTCCTGTACGTTTTGGGAATCAGCAGTGTATACCCCATTAACAGAGTTAACGGATCCCTGTTCAAAGTCATGCCTATCATAGTCTGAAGGGCCGCGTGCACCTGAGCCCAATATTCCCACACCCCAGGACATTCCCATGCCAGATGTGTGTAATATAGTCTTTGCAATATTTTATAGTGGATGATCTTAAGCCTACAACTATCTGAGATATTAGCTGTCATACCACAGCAATAGTACCATTGCGCATCAGTATCCTCTGCACTTTTATCCTCACCCCAATGTTCTCGGGCTGTCCCTTTAACTGCTTGGTGCTGCGTCCTGATGCTTCCATACATACAAGAGACCAAGTGCCGCCCATCCGTGGATCCCAGCATGATATGTAATGGCGCCAGATTCTCCGGCTCTAGGGGATAGTCTGGTAGCACCTCCTTTAGCCCCTGTCTCGGCCGAATATAGTAGAAAACCTCCAGAGGTGTTGGCCAGAGAGTCCCAAAGAAGAGGTCCTGGGAACAAAAACGTCCTGCCTTAAACAGGTCCCCCAGGTTTTTACCCCGAGACGACGACACAGGTCCTGAAACCCCTTTTCCTGGAGTAGCACTATGCTAGGGTGATACGACAGGGGCATTCTTTGCGAGTACAACAAGGTAACCCCAAGTATTTTTGCCAGTCTCTTCCAAGCGTCCACTGTATATGTAACCGTTGTGGGAGGTATGTCCAAGGCAGCAACAGGGCCATGTATCAGAGCGTTCAGGGTGAGGGGATGAGCTATCCAATCCTCAGCCGCTATTTGAGGCATGTAAGGTGTAGGTGCCATCCAATGGTAGGCATAGTGCGCTTGCGCGCTCATGTAGTGTATCTCGAAGTCCGGTATGTCAAAACCACCTTTGTCATATGGCTGCGTCATGATGGACCATTTAAGCCTCGGTTGTCGTCCTCCCCACACCAATCAAATTAGTTCGGTCTTCAGAGTTTTAAAGCAAAACGCCCCTGGGTAATAAGGTATGTTCATGAATAAATATAAAAAACGCGGCAGTATCATCATCTTTATAAGCGATGCTCTGCCCGCCATGGAGACGGGCATGGCAATCCAGCGTGTCACATTTGATGTCAATTTGGTAATTGCCGTGCCATAATTGCACCGTAAAGTCTCTTCCCTATCCCTAGTCACCAGGATTCCGAGATATCGAAGGTCCGAATGACACCATTAAATGGGATAGTCTAGTGAGAATTCTTGGACCGCAGGTGTGAGCGGGAAAAGTTGTGATTTATCCCAGTTTATTTGCACGCCTGACAGTCTGCCAAAGACTATAAACTCTTGTAAAAGGGGATTTAAGTTATGGTGCGGATCAGTGACATAGAGCGTTATGTCGTCTGCGTGTAATGAGATCCCTATCTGGCGATGGAAACATTTGAAAGCGCTATCTTCTTGCAGTTGCCTGATTCGGCACGCCAATGGCTCCACCGCTATGGCAAAAAGGAAGGGAGAGAGTGGGCACCCCTGTCTGGTGCCCCGTGTTATGGTGAGCCAACTGGATAATTGACCATTGATAAGCACCCGGGCTGTGGGTTGGGTGTAGAGCAATTGAATCCAGGAGATGAATAATGGAGGGAACCCCATGCGCTGCAAGATTGCAATTAAGTAGGGCCATTCGACGTTTCTATCTTTTCCTTCCAGCCTGTGCTGTGACAGAAAGGAAGGAAAAGATAGAAACATTTTTCCTAGTAAATGTTGCTAAACATATAAAATGTATTAATCATTTATGCTTCTTTTGTTAAAACTGGTATGGTCAGGAATTTAGAATGAGATCAGGATGGGGAGACCTCATGCCATTGTGACTGACCAATCAGGCATACGTTTTTCAGAAGATGCAACATTTTTGTGTAGTCTGCTAAGTATTAGGGTATAAATAATGACCTCTTTGGAGGCGTGGTTGGCTTCTAGGCTCATTTGACTTTTAGATCACTTTTGGCTTCTAGGCTCAGTAGGCTTCTTCTCTTTAAGTCAGGGGGCCTCTGTCAGAGAGGGAGGAGAGAGGAAAGGCTTCTATGGGTTAGGTACGAAATCGTCACGTGTGCAGCCTTGGGAAGAGATTGCGTCAGAGGAGAGTCAGGTGGGGGGGGTTCCCTTGCTCATATTTTTTCAGAGTCCTTGCACATCATATTTTTGGCACCAGGCCACATTCCTTTTAGGTCTGGTGAAGGAGGGGGTGCTTTCAAGGAGCAGCACCCATCAGAGTGGCAGAGATGCAGAGAGCAGCAACAGATAGAAAGACTTTTTTAGATTTAGATGCTGAAATTCTAAGTTTATGCTTTGACTTATTAACTAGGTCTAAAAAGATGTATTTGTCTTATGCATTTATTTCACTTCATGGGAGATTTTTGCAAACTATTTAATTATTGATTAGCCTTGTAAGACTCTTTTTTCCTAGAAACTCTTTAAGAGTTTGACTGACATTTTGCGCCACATTTTCTTTTCTACATGTGATGCTTAGATGCAGATTGTAATATGTTCTGTATTAATGCTATTTTTCCTGTTTTCCAAATTCTGTAACCTGATTGATATTTTACTAATGAATAAAGGGTCAAAGAAAAATTAACTTTTGACTAGAAAATAAAACCCTTTAAAATACTCAACAACTCTCTTCGTTGGCTTAAATAATATTTGCATTTTTGACTGTTCATGTTTATTTAAAGTCTCCTGAAGGTAATACATGGTGTCAAGGGCCCAACACCTTTTCAGCGGTAAATAAGAGGTAGCATGAGGGTTTTGCATTGCGAAATTACCAGAAGAAATTACCGCTGCATCATGGACAAACACAGATCATGCATGTGCACCATGAAATAGGTCTGTCTCACAAATTGCAGTCTTTTTAGACCATGAAGGGAACCTAAAGCACTACCCTCATAGTGGTGAAAGGTTACTTCCTTTGCCAGGAGTTAAGCAGTACGAGTGCTGTGGTTGCAACATGCCGTGTAGTAATCAGTAGGAGTGAACTGGTCCTTTTTTCCTGTGTCACTGGAGTGAGGCATACAGGCTCACTCAATTAAAGTTCTGCTGCTAAGTGCTGAACTCACCCTTGGCCACCATTGGTTTCATGAGTAGTACTGAGCAGTGTGGTTGTGTGGTATATTACATGCATGTGCTGGGTGTGTGTGTGACTGCGAAGGGCATAATACATGGACGTCTCTGGGTTCCATTTTGGGAGACCCAGGACTGACTGGATGAGTATGAGGTGGGGAGCTAGAGGAATTCCCCCACAACATATTTGTGTATCACTGCATTCTTGTCAGGTGGGTGGGGCACACTGGAGGAAGGGAGAGCCAGTCTCCTCGTACACTTCAAAGGGTGCTCTTTGATTGAGAGAGAAGCCACTGTGAAGGGGCTTGGGCACCTTACAAGAAGGAGATGGTGCTGATAAGAGAATCATAAAGAGTAGCGCTGAGGCTCTTGGGTAACCTTTTGACACACATATTACTGTGTCTAACATCCAGAAATGAAACTCTAGTCACTCCCATTGCCAGTGTTGTGAGGCTATCAGATTAGGAGTCACTCCAACTGAGACAGACTGCTTTCCAGAGGAAAGGAGAACAGAGAAGAGGGCACGGCAAAAGGAGGCAGACCCCCGACCATAAACTTCAAAGATTCTACATCACATTTTGGGTCAGGAAATGAACTATAAAAAGGGGAGCTTGAGACCACAAAACCTGTCAATGTTAAACGGCCAGTCAGCCTGTGCACGGAGGAGAAGCTCTGCAAGACTTCTGCCTGTGGCCAAGGCCTGCTAGCCTTTCAGCTGGGTAAGGAAGCATCACCCAGGGAATCCAAGATCACTTACCCTGGAGCCCGGAGCACCAGCACCTGTCTGTTTGCCAAAACCAGTATGCCCCGTGAGGTAGAAGAGAGCATTGGAGTGAGCGAGGTCCTCTGGCGAAATCCTGGCGAGTGGATCCCCGGAGTACGTTGTGGGGAGACGGCTGCTGCTCTAATCAGACTGTTGCCCATGTGCAGGGAAAAGTCAGTGACCCTCAGTATGCCAGAGGAGGGCTGCCATGCACTGAGTTGTGACCACTGCTACATAGAATGACTTATCTCCTGTATGCCTTGTTAAGTCAGCAAACCCATATGGCAGGTGGGTCTGTTGTGAAGACTGCTGCTGTACTGACTGGGCCGGAGCCCTGAGCAGGGATGAACGTTGACTCCGTATGCCATAGGGGCCTCCAAGACCATACAATAATAAGTAGTCTGGTCAAGAACGTTGACAGAGGCGCGAGGCTGCTCTGGTGACTCTAGCGAGCCTAGGCTATGACCAAGGACCAGTACCAGAATTGTTGCATACCCCTCTCCCTGTGGGTGAACTGAGGAACTCATCCCTCATCGGAGGAGCATAGAGAGCCCTCATGCCGCTGCGTAGCAGTTGCAGGCCCACATGTTTCAAAGTCGAGGAAAGACGACTGCACCCCCCCTGGGATATGTGTGAAAGACTTACTGGAGACAGCCACTGTAGCTTCAGTGCCAATGAAGGAGGGCACTCAGAGACTCTGGTTGCTCCGATCCTGCAGGGACAGTAAGGCCAAATTTCTGGCCGGACTATCCTAGGGGCACTTGCTTGCCTGACAGAGCTTTGGTGCTGGAACACTTTTTGCTTTAATTAAGAGTCAGAGTGAGACTCCTGAGACTCAGATTGCCAGTCAGATTTAACATGAATGTCACCTGTAATAAATGGGGAATAACCACTACCGCTAGCTGGAGGGAAGTGGGATTCAGGGACTCGTCTATAAAACACTAGAGCACTCACCTCAGGGAAATGTGTGTATTATTTGTGAATGTCGGTGTCGGAGGGATGGGCGGAAACAGAAGCAAGGAGGACGTAATAGGTTTATAGAGGTGGTTTTATTTTATAATTACACAGCCCTACATATAATAGTGTCGGAGGGATGGGCGGAAACAGAAGTAAGGAGGCCGTAATGGGTTTATAGTGGTGGTTTTATTTTATAATTACACAGTCCTTCATATAATAGTTTTGCATATGCATATGTATAAGGCTGTTCTTGTTGTCTTTGGAATGTTTCTTCATGTTCTTCCTCTTCTTTTCTTCCTTCTTTAGGTACTCCGTGCCGGTGATGGGATCCCGGGAGGCTTGGAAGGATGGAACACAACAACAGAGAGAAGCGGTAAGTAGGTTTGAATGAACAGGGGGGTTTATACTTCCACCACACCCAAGTGAATCACGGAAGTGTCAAAACAAACAAAAAAAAATATTAGGGTAGATGTGCTTTAATTGTTGGGCTCTTGCTTTGTTTTGCCTGGATTTGTGATCTTCTGGACTATGTAGCGCTTCCTGTAAAGGAGGGGGGTCGTGCAGGGCAGTGAGGTGGAAAGGGGAGTGAGGCAGGAGGGCAATCAGGTCACCAAGGTCGTTCTGCACCCCAAATTGATGCTCAAGCTTTACCAAAGCGGCCTTGACAATCCCACAAACCACCCTCCACCCCCCACCAACACCCCATGAGCCCGTGGAACACACCTCCTTAAGCCGCAGCCCTCCTGGGTTGTGGCGGCTCCTGCGTATCTCCCAGCGTCCACCACTCTTCACACCACACGTCTGGATCCTCTGGAACGTCCGGGTCTTCTTCCAATGCCCACGCTCAGGTCCCGTTGTTCTCCCGGGGGTCTTCTGCTTGTCCGGTAATGTTGCTGGAATCGCCGACTCTGCAATTCTCCTTTGCGTCTTCCTGACTCCCGATGATGACGTCCCTTCTCTCTGTTCCTGGCTCCTTCTTGTTCCAGCTCAGGGCATCTGATTCATCTTTCCCAGTCACGTGCCGGGTCTGGATTGGCTCTGGACCCGGAACCACAGGGGCTCCGCCCTGGGAGGAAGAAGGACAGTCTTTAATTAGTGTTTGGTGATTTACAGGAGTTTTTTCTTCACACTTGAGACATGGAAACCACAGTGAATATTCTTTTGGCTCCTCGGGGCTTCGAGGGGGAGTTATTTGCGGGACTTCCTCACAGTCGGGTTTTAATTAAGGTCATATATAAAGACTCCTTTTTTCAAAAAAGCAAATATTTGCATGAACAATCAATTATTGCTGCTGCCGAGCATATATTTAATTTTGAGCCTGTGTTCACCCCCATGTCTGCCTCCCCCAAGGAGACTTAGATTTCTCGACTTGCACTACCTCTGGGAGTCAAGGGCTGTAGGGGTCCTTGGCCCAGTTGCTCACGATCCATAGTAGGTTCGGCCCTGAGATGTCAAGAGAAAAAGGCCACAACCCCCATGGTAGTGCCTAGTAACCCCTGCTTGCCCTGTGGCCCTCTGAACGGGGTTCTGACACTTACTGTTAATATATTAATAAGGTCCTCCGAAATCCCACAACATGTCAAACCTATGAATAAATATTAGTTGCAAACACTACTAAAAATTGCAACATTTAAACAAAACAAGAAACTCAGCTCTGCTATCTTGCTCTAATAGCTACTGCTGTTCAAAAGTGTACAGCAATCACTTTGTAACTTATTGTGCTGGCAGTGGATTTACACATATACCCTGATAACACTGAGATTTGTCACAAGCTCTCCTTTACTGACACCCCAACTTAAACCATAGAAGCTGAATGATAGACATCTGGATAGGTTTTAACAACACCATATGGAACTTACCATTGAAAGTCCTGGTGATCCAGCGGGCTTTTGGAAATATGTCATAAGCAACGCTACCCAACTCTACTATATACACCATCAATCAATAAACTCTCATAAGGCCCATAAATCTAACATGACATATTATAACCAACT
This sequence comes from Lissotriton helveticus, assembly GCF_964261635.1. Classification (NCBI taxonomy): domain Eukaryota; kingdom Metazoa; phylum Chordata; class Amphibia; order Caudata; family Salamandridae; genus Lissotriton; species Lissotriton helveticus. The sequence continues at coordinate 948,915,597 of NC_136063.1, forward strand.
GGATCATGTGACCTAATTAACCTATTCACAAATTATATACATTTATATACAACCATGGTAAATGAATTCTTCATACTATACAAACCTACACGCTAATTAAGCCACTGTGGCGATAAGATCTAACTATGGATAACCTATACATATGAAAATAACAAGACCAGCTTGATTTCCAAAGTAAGATTTTTATTAGTTACTCATTTGGAAAATGTATTAGAGATTTTATTAAAGCATTTTTATTTGAATCATTGCAAATAGTTATGACAATTTTATTATGAATCAAAATTATTATTGCAAATGAAAAGTTATCAGCTTGGCATTTTTTTATTAAAAAAACCTAAGTCCCTAACTAATGCTACCTATATGGAAAATTAAAAGTAAAGTCTTTGAGGGCTCTTACGTGCTCCAAGAGAAGTCCAACAGCATAACGCCCTCATCAAAAGGTCTGCAAGGAGAAGCATAACTCTTCCATGGGGCAAGAGTTTTTATACCTTTCTACGCTAAGCTAATCAAAAATTGTATATTTTTCTCTGCTGAAATGAAGTCCCATTGGCTCAAAAGTGACAAGCGACATGTCACCAGATTTCAGAATTACAGTTCCGTCATCATTCTTAGAGACCATTGTCTCCGGTTTTCGAAAAACGCAGTTTCCTCCAGTTCGATACATTGGCAACAATTAAACGTTTTCAGCTTCCTCGGATGAAGCCTTTCGCCGGTTCCTGGCCTTGGCCTTGTTCGGCAAAGAGAATGTCATCTCATCGTAACAAACCTTTCAGACGGAAAGAACTGAAGTCCTCACAGACTTACTCTGGCTCCAAGCAGATTTTTGCAAGCACGGAAAATTTTCACTAGGCCCAAAGCCTCTTTATTAACTAATGTATAAACAAACACAAGAAAATAATTAATGCGAGAAAAATAATTTGTTCTGTTGCCACCCTTTATTGCTAATAACCAACCCATTAGTTTGAATTAACTAGCAGAAGCAAACAAATAAAGCAGCATTTTATATCTACCATTCTTCTTATTATCCAGCAATGTTCTTTAATGCACCTATAGAGAATAGAATGACACCACATAGACAAGGAAGCAAAATAAGCACATGCCATTTATTCTAAACAGCTGCAGTTAATTTTTGACATGACAAAATAAACACGATTAATTTATTATTTTCACAAACAAGGAAATGCAACATAATGCACGTTTATGAGCACAGATGTTAGTATCCCGCGTTTGTCAGATGTAGATGCAACTTAAACTAGATTAAATTGATACATATACAATACAACTGTTAATTTTATTATTTTATTATGGAAGTGTGACTTCACGAGTCGAAATGAAAAAACATTTCTGAATCTCGCTCCATCAACTCCCTCATCTGGTGATTAACCAATCACCACACCACACCCAAAAATGTGGTAAAATTTTTATCTAAAAAAAAAAATGGTTCGATTTCATTCTGTTAGTATTTTCTAAAGACTAGTTTCAGCAAAATCTTTACAACTCTCATATTGAGCTCTGCGCAACTCCTCAAGCTCTATTTCCTTCTCTTGCTCCTTTTTCATTTTGTAAATCCTTCTCTTTTCCCTCATGTGTTTCTTTCTCTTGTGTAACATACAACTGATCTTTGTCAAAACTATCACAAAAATTATTACAAACAAAGGTGTTAGAATCTTGCCAAGAACTGATCCACCAATCTCTTGAAACCAGGTTTTGATTGCTTGGAATCTTTTTGAAAGTCGTTCTGAAAAATTATCTTCTTCTAAGGGGACTATTTCTGAATGCAACTCTGTGATATTTCTAATGTACATTTCAATATTCTTACTCTCATCTGGAATGTAGGTACAGCAATGCTGTACATGTAAAATGCCACAGACTCCTCCCTCTTTTGCCAGGAGTATGTCTAAAGCAAGGCGATTTTGCATCGCCATTGATCTGACCGCAATGACCTCCACATCCACTAACTGAAAACCACCTGCTGCGTCAGTGGACAGTCTGTCAACAATTGTGGACAATTTTCTGATTCTACCTGCATTCAGGGTTATACCTACTAAGGGTATCACTGCCTCAAAGATGTCTCCCAAAATTTCTGAGAAACTTTCTCTTCTATATCTGTTTGCATGGCCACTGATTTCAAAAGAACCTTCTGCATTTCTGTCAACATGAAAAATCTTGGGGAACACAAGACCAACAAAACATGTCCCATACCAATGGTCTGGGAGATTATAATAAGCCTTATCTCCACAGACAAAATAAATCCCAGGAAAAATTGGATCTCTGCCACCTTTGAATCCCCAACCCCCCATGATTTGGTAAGTGTCCTCACAGTTGCTGGCTCCTACAAAATAATTATCAAACAGTGTATTGTCTCTCCTAATGCAAAGCTTACCACTAATTGGTTTGTCTATGTGAATTGCAACATTATCAAAAGATTTGCCATTAAGCTTAGCATCCTCCTTCTGCCAAAACTTCGATTTCGTTTGTTTGACCATCTCATTTCTTTTACAAATTGCCCTTCTCTCCTCAACAAGGTTCAGGAACGTTTTTTCCTCAGCTCTCAATTTGCAAGTTAAATTGTTTCTATAAGCATACTCGTAAGTCAACTCTTTAGTTACTAAAAAGAAATCCCTCATCTGTTTAGCTTGTTTATGTTTATTTAAAGCATTCTCTATTTTCAGGTTAGCAAAGATCTCATCATAGTTGGAATAATAATACTCCAACCGACCAGTCTGGTCAAATAAGCTGTCTATCACACTGCATGTTATGCCATAAGTAAGAGGAAGCATATTGTATGTCACTCCCTCAGAAACAGAAGCAGGCAACTTCACACAGATATAACAATCTTTGACACCCATGACCTTAACGTACTCTCCCAAAAGCCTTGAAAAAGTATTGCTAGAAAAATCACCAACAGACCTGTCCTGATGAACATCTGGTCTGTGATCGATAACCTTGTTAGCTTTGTGTGTTGCACTATGTTTGTTTTGACTAACTGAGGCTTTGCTTGTCATATTGACCTTGTACCTCTCCTTATCGATCCCGAAAGGAAAGATGACAGCTAAAACTAACCAGAGCAGAATTAATATGAGCACACACACCAGAGTCATCTTACAGCATTTCTTAAAAATGGAACATTTTGAAGTACTACGCGACATTACATAAGGCATCTTTTTTTTTTTTCAAACTTATTTACAAAAAAAAAAAACACATTTTTTCAAAAATTTTCAAAACCTCACACCCCCCTTTTAAAATGTTTTTTTTTTTAAACCCTCTAACAATTTTTCTTCAACCTTGCGTCACAAGTTATTCTCCAACTAAATACAATTTCTTCGACCTTGTGTCACCTAACACAATTTCTTCAGCCTTACACCAAAACAGAAACCTAAACTTAATTCTAAATTCTAACAGGTTAGTACTTCAATCATTGTCACTAATTTCCTCCACTTCTTCTTCCTGACTACTGCTATTTATTTCAATTACAGGTGGTATTAATATATAAGCCCATTCAGGAGACTTATATTTCTGATTTGGTCTCAAAACCCTCTTTGTCTTTCTAGAAATTACTTCTATTTTCTTTCCTTTTTCAGCTTTCTTTTCAGGATCCCCTTGACTACTTATCTCGTTCACCTGCTCCTTTGATCTTTTTACTAACCTGACTCTCAATCCTCCGTTTTCAGATGGCCAGGTCTCTCCTTTCCTCAGGATTTTTCTTTTTGGTTCAGACTCATTAGATTCTGTTTTCCATGATCTTTTCTTCACTCCTCCTTTTTGACATTCTTCATCACTTTCTCCAGAGTCACTGTCAGAAATTTCAATCGTTTTCCCAGAATCTTCTCTAATCGGCAACCTTACTCTGTTAGGAACAGCACTCCTTCTCCCATCACTGGTACTCGGTAATTCGTCTTCGTCCAATTCTTCAATCACCTTTAACCTCCCAGATCCGGAATTCTTGTTCCTGCTTTCAGAGCTCGTTATTTGCCTTTCGATACTCTCCTGGTCTTTCTTCTGAACTTGATCAGACTCTTCTGTTGTCTCTTTTTCTTTTCTCGATTCTTTATCAGGTTCTCTCCCTTCACCTGCTTCCTTTTCTGTTACTTCTGTTGATTCTTTATCAAATAGATTATTTTCATCTCCAGAATCTATTTCGATAATCTTCAATTCTTTTCCAATCAAATCTCCATTCACAGATGGTTTCTCCAGATGTCGACCACTCTGTCGATCTTCAATATCTGGATTTCTTTCTACTTCTTCTTCAGAGTCTGAATCATCTGTCGTATCACTCTCTTCATCAGAGTTTTCAGGTGTAGGTATTGGAATAGTGTGACTTGGATGTATCCACCTTTTCAATCCTCTACACTTCACTACATTCGTTGTAACAAGGATCACCTGCCTCGGTTTCTGCCACCTCGGGATCAAACAGTTCCTTCTTCAGTGAACTTTTGTTCTGACCCAATCTCCAGGCCTCAGATCATGTGTCTGCACTTTGTCTTTTGATTGTGCTTCAGTTCCCACCTGATTAGACACAGCAGTCACTACGTCAGATAGACGCTTGCAATACTCCAAAATCGCACTGTCATTAATACTTAACAGTTTCCCTACAGGTACATAAGCTTGCCTCATCACTCTCCCCATAAGGATTTCATGAGGACTCAGACCTGTCTTTTTATCTGGTGTACTTCTCAAAGTCATTAGAACAAGTGGAAGAGCATCTGTCCACTTTACACCTGTATCAAGACACATTTTTCCAATTCTATTCTTTATTGTTCCATTAATCTGCTCTACTACTCCCGATGCCTCTGGTCTGTATGCACAATGTATCTTCTGCTCAATGTGTAATGCTTCACAGATCAATTTCATCAATTTGTTATCAAAATGTCCCCCTCCATCACTCTCAAGAGTGACTGGGAAACCGTACCTTGGTATTATCTCTCTAAGAAGCAACTTTGCCACTGTAATCGAATCACAATGACGTGTTGGAAATGCTTCCACCCATCTTGAAAACAAACACACAATCACCAAAACATATTTCAAACAGTTGTGTATTGGCATTTCAATGAAATCCATTTGTAATCTGGTAAAGGGACCACCCTCCCGACCAATGACTCCCGTTCCCACAACTGATTTCCTGTTTGGGTTCATTTGTTGGCAAGTCAAACACCTCTGACAAAGAGACTCTGCAATTGTCCTAAACTTGGTATTAAACCATGTCTCTTTGAAAAGCCTGATCATAGAGTCTCTTCCAATATGACCAGGACCATGATACATTCTGGCCATGTCAGCAATCATGCAATTTGGTAAGACTACTCTGCCATCTTTGTAGGTCCAAACACCATCCTCATCTCGTGGCCTACATTCTGCTCTCAACCATGAATTTTTCTCATCATCATCAGCTTCATTTTGTAAGTCCCTAATTTCTTCCCATGTCTCAACAACAGATGTTAGCATTACTGAAATTGAACCAAAATCTTTGTTTTTCCCCTATTAAGTCCAAATTCATTCTTTGCACAGAATTTCGCCATTTCGTCTGCATAATTATTACCTTTGGTGATAAAATCTTCACCTTTTTGATGTGCTGCGCATTTCACTACAGCAATCTCCTTTGGCAATTGAATGCCATCAATCAATCTCTTAATAAATACTGCATTTTTGATTGGCGAACCTGCTGATGTCATGTAGCCTCTCTGAGACCAGAGCTGTCCATAATCATGCACAACTCCGAACCCATACTGACTATCTGTTATTATAGTAACTCTCAAATCTTTTGCTATTTCACAAGCATGAATCAAAGCAATTAATTCAGCCACCTGTGCTGAACGAATTCCTTCTAGACATGATGCTTCTTCAACATCTGCAACTGTGCAGACCGAGTATGCTGCTTTTAAAACACCTCCTTCTGATCTTAGACAGGAGCCATCCACAAAGAGGACAAGATCTGACTCAGGCAATGGTACATCTTTAATGTCCTGCCTTGGCTTGGTACAGTATTCCATGACATCCAAGCATTCATGCTCCACGTCATTTTCATCAATATTTTCAGTGTCAGGTAACAGTGTGGAAGGATTTAAATTCACACACCTTGCAATTGAAACATTATCAGATCCCAAAATGATTTTTTCATATTTGGTCAGTCTGCTGCTTGTCATGTGCTGCGTTTTACTCCTTGTAAGGAGAATCTCAACTGAGTGAGGAACATAAACTTTCACAGGAAATCCCATTATTATTCCCTCACTTTGTTCCAGGCTAACACTTGTTGCTGCAACTGCTTTTAAACAACCTGGTAATGCCTTCGCAACCGGATCAAGAACTGCTGAGAAGTAAGCAATAGGCTTTCTCATGTTACCAATGTCTCTGAATTAACACAGACAAAGCACATCCTTCTCTTTCACTGCAGTATAGTTCAAAACCTTTTTCATAATCTGGCATGCCCAGAGCTGGAGCTTCACACAAGCTTCTTTTTAGTTTCTCAAAAGCTTCCAACTCAATATCAGTAAGAACAATTGGATCTTTCACATCTGATTTTGTTAATCTCTGTAGTGGCTTCGCAATTACTGAAAATCCACTAATCCATTGCCGACAGTAACCAACCATTCCCAGGAACATTCTCACCTGTCTTTGTGTTTTTGGAGGTTGCATTCCCTGAATCATTTTTATTCTCTCGATTGTTACCTGCCTCATTCCTTTTGCAATTCTATGGCCAAGGTATTTTACTTCTTGTTTACAAAACTGCAACTTTGCAGGAGACACTTTGTGTCCCTCATCTGCCAAATGATTCAAAATTGTAATTGTGTCTGTCACACATTTATCTCTTGTCTTTGTTGCGATCAACAGATCGTCAATATACTGCACTAATGTCGATTTTCCTGGCAAACTCAAATCTTCCAAAGATCTCTTTAACAGTTCATTAAAGATAGAAGGACTTTCTGTATACCCTTGAGGAATTCTGCACCATGCGAGGGTCCTACTCTGGAACCGAAAAGCGAAGATTTCCTGGCTTTCTGGATGCAATGGGACAGTAAAAAACGCATTGCAAAGATCAATGACAGTATACCATTCTGCATCATGCGGAATTTGGTAAAGAATGACAGCAGGGTTTGGAACAACTGGGCAACAAGGAACGACAATTTCATTAATTTTTCTCAAATCCTGAACTATTCTGTACGTTCCATTTGGCTTTTTGATCCCCATAATCGGTGAGTTACAAGGACTGCTCTCAATTTCTTTCAAAACACCTTGTTTGATGAATTTTTCAATTACAGGAATAACACCCTCAATCGTTTCTGCCTTCATTTTATATTGAGGAATGTTTGGGAAGTCTATTCCCTGCTTCACTGTGATTTTGACTGGATCGACATGTTTCATCAGACCCATCTCATTTCCAGTCAAATCCCAAATCTCAGATTTAACTGTCTCTTTCAATTCCTCTTGTAAATTTTCTTTATCAAAGGTAGGAAACAATTTTTCTTCTTCTGCCTCAATCATTAGCATAGTTAGTCTGTACAACCCATCTTCCTCCATGGTTTGTAACTCAATTCCACCAGGTGAACAATATATTCTGCAATTCATTTTGCACAATATATCTCTACCTAGTAAATTCACTGGACTGCTATTACAAACTACGAATCTGTGTTTGTCTTTAAAATTGCCTATTTCCACATTCACAGGATCAGTAAGATCAGTCTTCATCTGTTGATTACTGACTCCGACTACTTGGATGCTATCCCCAGAGAGAGGTAGGTTTTCAATTTCCACTGATCTAACAGTAGAACGAGTCGCACCTGTGTCCACCAGGAAAGTGATCTCTACATCATTCACCTTTCCATTTATAAATGGACCAGACTGGTCAACCTCAAGAGTGGCTCCAATTGCACACTCTTCCCCCTCTCTCGGGCACCGTCAGAAGCAGTCTTCAGAATCACTATCTTTGTTTCCTGTTAACAAAAATTGTCCTGATGCACTTTGCAAATTTGGTCTTTGATTTCATATTACCTGATCACATCCGCTGAAACCAATTTCTGGATTGAATTTTTGATTTCCCCCACAATTTGGAAAAGGGGGCAATGGAATCTGACTCTGCTGCTGGGTCAACTGCTGTTGTAGCTGTCGCTGAAGACTCAGTTCATTCATTTGACGCTGCAGTTGCAACTGTTGCTGCAGATCAACATCATTCTGCATCTGTGGGTTAAATGATGCATTTTTAAACTTTCTGGGTGGGTTTTTACACTCGTTTCTCCAGTGTCCAATCTCCCCGCAGTTAAAGCAAGGCATTGTTTGTTTTAATTTTTCAATTTCTGGATTAAACTTTGGCTTATTTAGATTATTAAAATTACTTTTAAACTTTCCTTGACCCTGATTCTGATTCTGTACGAAATTTCCATGTGGCACAAAATTCCCATTTTTATTTTCAAGGCTTGCTATTTGTTGTTCAGCTACTTTTACTTGTGCCCACATTGCTTTTTCCTTCAGCTTCTTTTGTTTGGCCTCCAACTCATCACTGCAGTATTTTGCTTTTCTCAAAATATCATCAACTGAATTTGATTGCCACCCGACAATATTATTCCTGATCATTTCCCCGATTTCTGGTCTAAGACCATATACGAACCTGTAAATAAAATGGCTCATATCTTTCTCATCTAATTTTTCATAACCACTGTATTGTTTAAAAAACAATAATAATCTTTCATAGAACGAATGAACTGATTCTTTCGACTCCTGGTTTGTTCTGTCAATTTTAACCCAATCTACTTCTTTTGGGGCGATTTTTTGTTTTAACCAGTAAATCACTTTTTCATAGAATTCCATGACCTCCGGTGCTGGAGCACCTGTCTCTTTAACTCGTTCTGGTTCAGCTTTTGGCCAACTTATAGCAATTTTGCATTCTGTCCATAGATCTGATGGGACAACTATGTCAAAAAAGCCATCCAGATCAATCCACAGAACTTTTGAAACTTTAATAAACCTGTCTACTTGTCGGTACCATTCCACAGGTTTTTCCCTCAGCCGAGGAAAATCATTAGTGAAAAGTAAAATGTCCTGTCTTGACCAGGGAACATGTACATACCCTCCACCTGCGATTTCTCTCATTGGAAATTGTTTAGACAGATTATCCAACCTATCCAATCTTTCGTCTTCCTTCTTTTTAGTCCATTTCACTCTCCATTTACTCAAGTCACCTAATTTCTTGATATAAACAATCAACTCTTTTATGTGCATAATTCTTCCTCCTGTATTGAAATTTTCAATGTCCTTTTCTGTAAAGTTTAATCTGTAATGTTTTCCTAGGTTTTTCTGTTTGTTCAAATCAATTTCTAATTCTTCTGCCAGTTCTTCCAACTGATCATATTTATTCTTTATTTTCCAATGCATGCTTTTGCTGATGAACAGGAGTTCATCATCTCTGTAAAATTTAAAACTGTCAGGACCAATTGTGCCAATTATTAATTCCTCTAAATCTGCTTTTAATTTAGCAACATCAAGTTTTGAAGTCGATTCTCTTTTCTCAGGTGACTCAGCATCTGACTCTGCACCCATTGGTGTCTGGTTAAAAGAACCTTGATTAAAAGTCAAATCAGGCATCCTTGATTTTTCACGATTAATTTCAGATAAATCTGAATAAAATGTTTCAGCTACTTTTTGAAGTTCTGCATTTAATGGAATTGTTAAACCTGGCTGTTTAATTTCCTTTTGATCGAAAACTGGCTGAACAGGACCAATCGTTACTGGAACTGTCACTGCTTCCATACTCTTGGTTATTTGCTGAATTAATTTTTCTTTCGATCGCAGGTATTCTGAAGTATTTGCAACTTCCTCAATCCTGTCAGTTCTCATCAGATTTCTAGGGGCTTCCCTTTCTATTGGAAAACTTCTGCTTTCACCATAGGCACTAGAATTAGTTCTTGTCTCAAACTGTTTTGGAGTTCCAAAAGATTCACAATTATTTGGGTACAATTTTGGAGAGTCATTTACTGGGGGTGCACTAGGAGTGGTTCCTGTAGAAACCGTTGGAGTGGACCAAGAAACGAGGCTGTCTCAAAGGGGTATTTTTATTATTCGTTGTATAAATTTCTTCTAAAATTGGATCCTCTGTTTCATTATCTATAACCATATTATTTTTCTTTTCAGTTCTTTTTTCACCTGGAGACCCTAGAACCATTTCCCTAATTAAATACAGACCATCACACATATCTCCCTGTCTCCACATACGCATTCTATCTTCATGCGTTTCTCATCTGAAACTCGGTGTTTTTGGAGGTCTCCTAATCCCATTCGCTTCTCTCTGAAGTTGAAACATCTCATCCTCCCATTCAACCAAAGCTTCAAATTGTGTCGGTCTAGGCCGTGGTACTAGAGCTGACATTTTCTCTCTCAGATTTCTCAAAACCTTAACATTAAATGAACCATCATCCGGCCAAGCCAATAAGCCGTCGTCCTTTGTGTAATTTTTCCAAACATCAAACCACAGGACAGTATGGTAACCATATTCACCTTCCATATACGCTGCAGGTGTCTTGTACTTATGAAGTAATTTACCACCTCGCGTTTCAATTTTCTTGTCTGGTGAAAATAAATTCTTGAATTTTTGAAGTATCGAAGTCTTTTTCTCAACATGTTTAAAATAATAAGTCATTTTTAAATCAAATCCGCTTAATCAGAAATGATCGTAAATGTTTTCCTGGTTGTTCCGTAACACCAGTCAATCCGTGCGCGAAACACACCAACGAGCCAATCAGGTTCGAGCTACGTCACCACCTTGCTCGACCCGTAAAACAGAGCTTTCCACCAAAGCCAATCAGCGTTCAGCTCAACAAAGTCATGTGAGCCAATCAGAGTACAGTCTGTGACGTATTGTACCCAATCCTTGCGCGGACCCTGTGACGTACACAACCGCTGCGGTTTCTCGCGTCTCACTCTCAGCGCTCACCCCTCCTTCACAAAAACTTTTCACAGCGCCATTTTAAAGACGCTTTTCTTAATGAAATTCGATTAATCGACAACAAAAAGAACAAACCATTTGTCTGTTTCTCTAAATAAGATGATAGTTTTACAGACACACGAGAAATTCTTTGCGTGGAATAGACGACGCTATTCTGACAGAATATGCATTTGCCGATAAAGTAAACCTTTACTCTACCCTTCACACACGTAATAACGAACTCGCTTCCCTCTGAATGTACATAAAGTAGCAATTCAAAGTTTAACTCGAACAGAATTACAAGATCATTTACGCACTTTCAAACGGAAAGTATCCCTAACCACACACACATGAAATCTTGGCGGGACTCTAACCCCCTTCTGATGTCATGAATCGTCAGTAAAATAAGCGACGTTATCCTACCCTTCATTCAAGTGGAATTAATTCTATTACTTTCTCCACAGAGAGGTTTACAATGGACACAATGTCCTTATACTCTAAGTTTCGATTTCTTAGAAAATCCTCACTATTCATGCATTCTACCTTACACACCTATATCCCTAACACGTGCTGCGCGACGACAACACTTGTGATACACGACGATATCACAACAAACAGATCAAATGCACTGTGTGACTTGTGACTTTACACGCTGGTCACACTACTCTGTACCGGTACAACCAGGATTTTCCACGTCGGAAAAACCCTTTCGACTACACATAACACAATTGAACAAACTCAACATATGTTAAACATCGATCCTATGCAACTACCATATAACATATCGGTTACCATAGAAACCATCCAAATCTGCTACCAGAAAAATGTATCCAGCGGGCTTTTGGAAATATGTCATAAGCAACGCTACCCAACTCTACTATATACACCATCAATCAATAAACTCTCATAAGGCCCATAAATCTAACATGACATATTATAACCAACTGGATCATGTGACCTAAATAACCTATTCACAAATTATATACATTTATATACAACCATGGTAAATGAATTCTTCATACTATACAAACCTACAAGCTAATTAAGCCACTGTGGCGATAAGATCTAACTATGGATAACCTATACATATGAAAATAACAAGACCAGCTTGATTTCCAAAGTAAGATTTTTATTAGTTACTCATTTGGAAAATGTATTAGAGATTTTATTAAAGCATTTTTATTTGAATCATTGCAAATAGTTATGACAATTTTATTATGAATCTAAATTATTATTGCAAATGAAAAGTTATCAGCTTGGCATTTTTTAATTAAAAAAACCTAAGTCCCTAACTAATGCTACCTATATGGAAAATTAAAAGTAAAGTCTTTGAGGGCTCTTACGTGCTCCAAGAGAAGTCCAACAGCATAACGCCCTCATCAAAAGGTCTGGAAGGAGAAGCATAACTCTTCCACGGGGCAAGAGTTTTTATACCTTTCTACGCTAAGCTAATCTAAAATTGTATGTTTTTCTCTGCTGAAATGAAGTCCCATTGGCTCAAAAGTGACAAGCGACATGTCACCAGATTTCAGAATTACAGTTCCGTCATCATTCTTAGAGACCATTGTCTCCGGTTTTCGAAAAACGCAGTTTCCTCCAGTTCGATACATTGGCAACAATTTAAAGTTTTCAGCTTCCTCGGATGAAGCCTTTCGCCGGTTCCTGGCCTTGGCCTTGTTCGGCAAAGAGAATGTCATCTCATCGTAACAAACCTTTCAGACGGAAAGAACTGAAGTCATCACAGACTTACTCTGGCTCCAAGCAGATTTTTGCAAGCACGGAAAATTTTCACTAGGCCCAAAGCCTCTTTATTAACTAATGTATAAACAAACACAAGAAAATAATTAATGCGAGAAAAATAATTTGTTCTGTTGCCACCCTTTATTGCTAATAACCAACCCATTAGTTTGAATTAACTAGCAGAAGCAAACAAATAAAGCAGCATTTTATATCTACCATTCTTCTTATTATCCAGCAATGTTCTTTAATGCACCTATAGAGAATAGAATGACACCACATAGACAAGGAAGCAAAATAAGCACATGCCATTTATTCTAAACAGCTGCAGTTAATTTTTGACATGACAAAATAAACACGATTAATTTATTATTTTCACAAACAAGGAAATGCAACATAATGCACGTTTATGAGCACAGATGTTAGTATCCCGCGTTTGTCAGATGTAGATGCAACTTAAACTAGATTAAATTAATACATATACAATACAACTGTTAATTTTATTATTTTATTATGGAAGTGTGACTTCACGAGTCGAAATGAAAAAACATTTCTGAATCTCGCTCCATCACTGGAACCTACATCAATCACATTCAAGCTCATTCCCTCGTGCTACTAAGAAAACCAATGGTAATTACTCAACCAGCTTAAACACTATCTTCTTGCTTTGATGTGTCTCTTGAAGAAAACAGATAAGTAGGACTTAGTGTATACCAATGTTTATTATGCGCTTCAGAAATGTACAACCATTTCTTGTGATGAATGCTACAGCCTTGTAAATCTGCAAATTATTGGTAGCAAAATAAATCATAGGAACATCCTTTCCAACATCTTTCCAGAAAGATAATACAGTGATTTCCCAACTGTTTGGATTATTACCAGAGTCGTCGTCAAGACCACCATCAAAGTATATGTCCTTCACTCTAAAGAACCTACAATGGATCCCAGTGCTTTGGGAGTTTCATGAAAAGTCTCAATTATAATCCGTAAGATCTCTTTTTGCAAAACACCTCCCGATAAGATAGACCTTTATCATTAAAGGACATGAAAATTGAAGCTTCTTTCTGCGATGGCAAACGTTGATTCACATTTAGGAAGAAACAGAAGCTCTTCATATTCTGCCAATTCATCTCATATGTCCAGACCTTGCGTGTCACTTCATTAAATTCATCAGTTCGATCCCTCCTGGTTTGAGCATTTTAAAAAAAATTATGGGAAAAAGCCACAAGAATCATGAAAAATTCACAAATCTGTTCATCGTAGCTTTTTTTCCTCCAATAGCACGCATATATTTTCAACATTGAGGGCTGTCGCAATAATCAAAAGAAGAATGCCCTGAAACTGACACAAGTGGCAGATTTCCATACATTCTCCAACTTTCCTACATTAACTCATAAGTGTTGTCCAAAGGCATTGGAGGATTCTCCTCTGCTTGAGAATCTTCTGATGAAATAAACTCTTCAGGAAGAGCAATAATTTGGAGGTGATTCTGGTGAAGAAAGCTGAGATCAGAACCTTTTTCTTCACAACCCAACTCTCAAATAGGAACGTATTTAATGTATGGCATTTGATCAGGAAGCAACCAATGCATATATATCTCAAGAGGGCCCAAAAGCTGCAAAGTACTGACATGTTACAAAAGTATGTTAAAAATGGCTAACTGCGTTGTGACTAATTCACATGTCACTTACTCGCACGTCATAACACACACTATGCATACGTCAAAAGAATGTATTACCATCTTGCAAGGGGGGTTGTCTTTAATAAAAACCCCTTCCAAGATTGACACTCCTGCATGCACATGCATCTTGATGCATGCATACCAGAGAAATTGGAGAAAAAAAACATTGGCAAAGCCAACAGCTAAGCATTTTAGAGTTTTTCCTTTGCTGTTTTATTCTTGAAGGGACTATAAGAATCGCCAAAGCAAACTGAAGTGTGCTTTATTATAAATATCAGCCAAATATCGTGTCATTTATCGATAACAGCGAGAACAAGCAATGAAAGATGGAATATTCAGATTGGTATAATTGAGGAAAGTCTCAAAGTCACTAGATAATTTTCTCAGTGTATATTAGTATATTATACAACCGAGGCGTTTATTTTCTGCAGGAATTTTGTATTCCCAGTCCATTTCTGCAATAAAGCCTTGTCTATTGGCCTATTCTATCATAAAAATGCATATCCTATTTTATCATCTCTTTTTCTATCATTAATTAGTCCAGGAAATTAGATTTAACAGATTTTTGTAAGAGCAATATGGTTAAATGTCTGTACTAGAACATGGAAATTAGACAAACTGTTTGTAATAGCTTTCAGGTAAAACTATTTATTTATGCAATTAACAGCAGCAAGCAATTTCTAATAATTAGCAGATAATAGTCTTCTGCAAAGTACTTTTCAAAATTGCCTTTTGAACTGAATTCATTCCGCAGGGAACCACTAAAATGTAGCTATAAAAAGACGGAAAATATACTGCACTAACAAGTATGTTATGCTACAATGGTCTTGCGATGACATCTATCCCTAGCCTGAATATTAGTGGACAGTAGGTTTCATAATAAAATATAAAAGTGTGCTGATTAATACCTATAGATTGGTACACCCGTTCCTCTTTTCAAAGATATTACATACAACAAAAACGTAAGCTTTGTGTGTCTGCTTAAGTCAGGGCTCATCTTGATGCACGTGGTAAATTCTGGGATAATTAAAAGACACGTCATTAACGTTACTGAATTTGGCAGCTGTGGGTATTAAAAGGGGCAAACAATCGGGAAACATGCCGCGCAGCGAGTGCTTTAACAGCACACGCTGCTTCAGTAAGTTTCACCATTTTCTTGTCCTTTCTCACCGTCACCCTTTTTGCTGGTGGTAATTTTCGTGCTGAAAAGTAATATTGCGTGCGACGTTACTCACAGATGACAGGTAATGTGGAAATGTACGTTAATTAGACATGACAATGTCCATACTGCTATAGATGAGTTGAGCATGTCAGTAAGCGTAATGTTAATGCAAGTTAGACATTAAACATTGCACTTGTTATTGATACTTCTATGAGGCATGTCTTTCAATAATGTGGCCTCGAAGCGCTGTGTGCATTCCAATATATGCAACACATATCATGAACATGGGTAAACGCATCAGGAAAGCGTGATATGTAGTCAAACGTGCATGCCAGCTGAGGTAGTCAGTAGAATGAGGGGGTAACTGACAATGTTATTCTACTAAGTACATTCCAGCTTTAATCAGGAAGGTAGGTGCTGGAATAAATCGCATGATTAGTTGATGCATATTTGGGGAAGGGAAAAAAGCGTATTATGTAGATTTTCCTGGTTTCACGAAGGAAAGTTGTAATTTTACTGATGACACGGAGGTGAGTATTATGCCTTTCCTAAATTGCTTTATTTAAATAGCAGTAGTCAAGACAATGGAAACAAGCATTGGCATGGCCAATAGGTTTCACCTTTGGGACCTTATAAGTGTTTAGCTATGCAGCAAATACATGCAGTTTGCCCTTGTTGCTGTTCAGTTTTGAAAATGTATGCTATCAGCGGTAAGAAAGCTCCAGAAAAGCATTTTGTTTACTAAGTTTGTGTACCTTCGAATTAATAGATGTTAATGCCAGCATAACACCCCCTCTCTTAAAAAGTACCTCTTGCTCAGAGCAGAACTTAGAATGCAAGAAGGAGGAAAGCCCCCCCCCCCCTACGGAGGCATCTGAAGGCAAGGGTGCGGAGGGTGGGAAAGGATAAACCTTCCAATGAGCACATAAAGCACTGCAGCAGGCTGCACATGAGTTGCTAGGGAGGAAGTTGGGGTGGCGAGAGGTCCGTGTTTAGTAGTAAAAAAAGTTGCATTCATTAACCCCTTGCATGCTGATGACGGCCCCCAGCCGTCATGCATTACAATGCTCGTGTGCTGATGACGACTGGGGGCCGTCATAAACCGGCCCACTCATTAAAAGCGCCGCACAGGCGTAGAATTGCGGCCGCGCCCAAGGGGTTAAGGCATGAATAAATAAAATCCATTGGGCATTGCACCCACTCGATGCAGGTTTTGTTAAAGAAAATGACCGGCAGCCATATCCTTGCCGGTTGAGAAACGTCTGGTTTCTCAACCAGACGTGATTCAATCCTCGTTTTTGCACGAACATTCTCTCGAGATTCGAACCGTATGAACAACATTTGCTACAAAATCTATAGAAGCTATAAATCAAAGATCATTGAGCATTTGAATTGTGACTAGGAGAAATAAGAATTACTCTAATTGTTCATTACGTATACATATCAGGCGATCGATTTCAGGCCATACATTTCGGGATTAGAACGCTTAGCTCTCTCGAGCAAGGGGTCACCTCTACAAATACATATTGTCCTGAAGGTCTTGCGATTTAACAACATAAGACCGAAACGTCGACTGTCGACGTCCATTTCTTCGTTGTTGATTAATTACGCTTTTGATTTTCACTATTAGAACATAGGAGTAATTTGTTATTTATTTTGATTGGACTTTTATTCAGATGTTTGAGAGGTCAATTAATTTATTCCTTTAAAAATTTGAAACTTTTGATTTAATCTACGATAAAATTTGTACCCTATGAATTTTTCACCATTGACTTATATAAACAATCTTTTTTCATAAAGATTTCCTGTGTTGCTATTTTTATTACATTTTACTTGTGTAGATTTTGTCCCACAAATCATGCACAGACCCTAATATGGTTCAGTCAGATTAACTTCATCTGTATTAGATACAATCTGATTTCTGTTAATCTTTGTTTGAAACAAATTCCCTTGCTGGTACCTTTTACGTTGTATAATTTGCCCGAGCCCGCAATGGTATATTGGGTCACCCACCTCTTTTATTATTGGTATTAATACAGGGCAGGCCGGAAGGAGCTCTGTTCATCACAGAGGCAAAGGTCCTGTATTAATATCAGCAAGGATATGGCTGCCAGTAATTTTCTTTAACACGACCTGCACAAACTTGCACTATTACTAAATCCTCATTTAAGAGACTCCTCATTGGGAAACACATCCAGGATACATATACTGTGAATAGGAGGGATTATATCTGGACACAAGATATGTGCAGTCTTAAGTGTGTGTCTAACATTGGTCCTGATTGAATCTCATTCAGGACAGAAATACACCAGATTTTGACGCATTAAGTATAGCCTTGAAGAAGTCGCTGCGCATAACCGTAAGCACGACGAAACACGTGTTGGCTAAGGCTGTTGTGAATAAACTGAAGCACATGTTCCAGCAAAGACTCAAGTTTTGTCACACTGTTATTGATATAACTGATTTGATACACCGTTAGCGTGTGCAGGGGACTGCTGTACTACAAACAATATTACTCCATTCGTTGTTGAACTTGATAAGAACTTTTTGCAGCAGCATTCCAAGTGACGATTCATGTTTTCCAAAAGTCTGGTATCATGTTTTCACCACTATTCCAGATGCTTGGTGACAGCACTCTTTTCACATATACCGGTCACTACACCTTGTATTGAATGTTGAAAGCCTGGAGTGTTTGGCATTTCACCTACTATCGATACTGACTCATTAGAAAAGGGGGCTGATGTATCAAAGGGGTTTTCCCATTCTCTGTGGATAAATGTGATGTAACAGATTAGGAGAGATTCTTATGAAACCAGCCATTTTTCCTACCAGTGAAAGCCAAATAAATCAAATATGAGTTTGATATTCCCTTATTCTCTAGAGTGTATACAACGAATTAAACAAGACATAAACATGCTTCTAACCACTGCATCTTTAGAACAAAGACCACAAAGCTGACAAAAGCAAAAGGAAGAAGAAACAATATTTTAGTGACATCCCTAAACAACAAAACTTAAGCAGAACAATGTTAGCCCAGTCTTCCTAACTGCTACCTTATGGTGGGGATTTATCAGTTATTATAGGTTTAAACTTAAAACAGAACAGCCTAACTACATTCATATGACCTACTTGACCCCCCGTAGATTGCAGCAGGTTATGTACCGGGGAGGGCTGAGGGCTTCCCCCAGGTGTGGGATGCTGGGGGCAGACTTTGGGCATATGACGAAGAGCTGTCCAGGATTGCAATCATTCTGGGACACAGTGGTAGCTACACTCAATTAAGTGTTGGCCTGTTCGCTCCCTTTTACTGCTGAAGTATGCCTCCTGGGATCATTCCCCAGGCCTCAAGGACATACAATTAGCTTCAGATTTGCAGGCCTGGCCTTGGTGTTGGCCAGAAGATGGCTAGCAATGCAATGGAGTTCTGGGGTGGGCCTGATGGTTGCGCAGTGGGCAAAAGATGTAGGCATGTGGGCTCAGCAGAGGAGTGAGCATTAATTAGGGATGATGCACGAGGAATCATATGATGCACACTGGCGGGCCTCTGGATGGAGGTGCTCAAGGCCTCGGATAGCAGAGAGTATGGCCACAGGGAGTGGGTTGGAGGTGACCCCACCCATAAGGAGGAACTGAGGACTCACCTTGCGATTGCTTGAAAGAACTGTAGGCACTTTTGAGTGAGAGAATTAGAGGTTGACACTCTGGGGGCTATGCATAGAGCCCCTCCACTGTGTGGGGATAGAATTGGGGTCTAAGTTATTGGTTAACATAGTAATTGAAGCCGCTGAAGTTCCAATTTCTGTAACCATGGCCTGCAAAGCAGCTTCTGCCTTTGCAAGCCTGGCAAAAAAACATTGGGCGACAACTTTCTTTGAGGATCATTGAGCTTTATCCATTTAAGCAAATGTGGTAATATATTTGCTCAATTCCTTAATGAGTGAATCCACAAAAAGTAGACCTTTAACTTTGACTCCAGGGTGAAATGTTGCCAGGTTGGCTAATTTTGGATCAAGTTTTAAAAATAGACCATTCCTTCTTTCATGTTTGATGGCCGAATAATCATTCCCTAAGAGGCAAAATGCTCTTCGAATCCACATGGAAAACTTCTCAGGATCAATTGAAGTTTTGTCTAATCTGGCCGTTTCTGCCAAATCAAAGATGTGGGATAAAGGAATGACCAAGTCAAACAATTTGTCTTGGCACGTTGGCCAAGCCTTATCGACACCCTTCCTGGGGTCTTTTCCAAATTAGGAGAAGAAGGTTAACATATTTGGATCTATCGTAGGCATTGAAGTGATGTTAAATAGTAAAGAAGGCCTGGGACATTTAGATTTAAGTTTGCCTCTAGTTTGTTTATCCAAGGGTAAAAGTAATCCTCTAGAAAGCTATTCAGTGGAGTTTGGGTGTTGAATGAATTTAGGGTCACACATGGGCAGACCATCAGAATACAAAACAGGTTTAGATATAAAAGAATCAGGTTCGGTAGATGACAACTTATTTTTCTTTTGTTTGAGACCCCGCCTAAACTCAGAATCAACACCCTTATCATTATCATCATCTGTTTCAGGATAATAGGTATCGTCATCAGTATCCCGAATATCTGAAATCACAATCATTGTATTGGTGTTACAGTTTTTAGAATTATATGGCTGTTCCTTAGAAGGACGCCTAGGAAGAACGTCATCCTCTACCTTTTATGAGGAAACCTCACTGATCAATAAAATGCTTTGGGAATTACTTCAAGCTCTTTCTTTTGCCTTGGGAGAAGAAGAATCCTTGGCAATATGAGATACTTTTACTGACATTAATGTACATGTTATGCTTTCCCCTCAGACTGGGCCAACACATTTTAGACATAATAATAATTACTGTATTCCCAATCTTTTTTGTTATTTTAGACGTAGAAGAATCAATTGCCTGTTGTACCGATGACTGGGCAGTCATCTAATTTCTGGCGAAATTTCTCTCTTTTACCGTCATCTTGCACATAAAATGCAGAAGAACCACCTGGTTTCATTGTAATAAATAAGAGCTGATAATAAATGTCAATTGAAAATATTCCTGAACCGGGTTTCAGAGTGGAGAAAGGTTCAATGATGTAGAGGCGAGCAAAAGCCTTCCCCGTGGAGTGGGTCCTTTGTTTTTTATTTATTATTTATTTATTGGGTTTTATTGCTTACAGTAACAAAGGAACACAAAAAGAAATAATGACATACAATGAGGTTGACCACAGTATACATCCTTAGTGACTGAGCTGAGTGATTGGATACAGAAGTTAGGAACAGCAGAAGCGTCCAGAACATGACATAATATATACACAGCTTCTGATGGGCAATCCATTGGCAACATAGGCGGCACATTAGCACTGAGTGTAAGAGGGTAGAATGGTGCGTCCACAGTGACATCATTAATATCACAGATAACAAAGTGTTTGCACAGATTTAACCCACATCCTGAAAAATTAACATCATTGTAGTTAGGTACATAAATGAGCATATCAAAACCAATGTAATCAACATTCTGAAGTGGCCTTACTCCGGCGCATTCTGCTCCTTTCCTGCTAGGTAACTTTGGTATAAGCCCCCAAAAGTTTTGGGACAGTTCTAAGGGGGAAGTAGTTCGCTATATAGTTCAATTTGTGTGTTGCAGTACATCATGTCTTTGGACCATTCCGTTATGGTGGCACCAGCCCTCGGGACCATCGCATAGCTATTCTACGCTTCGCAATTAGCATCCCCATCTTTATTAAAGCGAAAGTCCTTTTTTTATTTGTCTTGAATATCCCAAGAGAGCCATTATGGGGTCCGGTGTTAACGGAAACTCTATAATTTCACTCATTTTCTGAAATATCAATCTCCAAAATGTTGCAATATCTGGGCAGAGCCATGCAGCGTGCATAAAATCCCCTGGACTGGTAGCACACCGCTTGCACTCTGCCATGTCGCGAAGACCATATCTATGCAATCGGGCAGGAGTGTAGTATAAACGCTGTTTAGGAATTTCAAGTGTATTAATCTATGACACCCGTTCAAAGAGATGCGCCGTGTTGCCTTACAGCAATAGCCCCAGGTAGTGTCGTCTAGAACCCTTCCCAAATCGTTCTGCCATTCTAACCTGACTTTAGTGGAGAAGTTCTTGCGGTAGTCTTGCACCATACTGTAAATACTTGAGACTATCTTGTTTGGGGAATCCAAATTAAGTAAAAAAGTGAAGGGGGTGACCTCTGGGGTTCCATCATGTCATCGCCTAGCTGTGCCCGGAGAGCATGCCTCACCCTGTGAAAGTGAAATCGCACTATGGGGGAAACAATTCAGCCCTCAGCTTCAATTTCGTCCCAGTCACGCGCAGTACCCGCCAAGAACAAATATCTAATTTCTTTAATGTTGAGCGCCTCTAGTGCAGAGACCACCTCTCTCTCTCTCTCTGCTAATTGGCAGCCACTGACACCAGTCTAGTGGAGTTAATGGAGAATACAATAAGGTGCACGTCTGCCTCTTCAGCAGATCGTGCCAAGCATCTACCGTGGGGTTGATTGAGTCTAGGATACCGGCACGCCTGACCGGAGCTTGAAACATCAGAGTTGGTAATGGGGATGGCGCAGCTGCTACCCTTTCTATCTACAGGTGAGGGGGGACTGTCTGTTGCTGAACCCAGTAGTAAGCATGTGAGCACTGGGCCACTCTGTAGTAAAGCTCCAAGTCAGGAGCTCCCAAACCACCCAGAGGATAAGGGAGAGTGAGAATCTTCCTTTGGATTTGTGCTGCTTGCCTGCCCAGGCTAGTCTCACCAGCAAAGATCTGGTAACTTTGAAAAAAAGTGCGGGCAGAACCTTCCAGATATTTAGGAACAGAAATAAAAACCTAGATAGCACAACTATTTTCATCAGGGAGATGCGGCCAATTAGAGACAAAGGTAGGCAAATCCAACTCTCCACATCTTCCTCCAATTTAGCGATCGCTTTGCCATAATTCTCACTACACACCAAATCAGAGTCCGTGTGAACATTATTTCCCAGATATCGCACCGGGTCATCAGACCAGGTGAGGGGGAAGTCTAACTCGGTAGGAACAGTAGCCAGGGTTAGTGGAAATATTGTGGATTTTGTCCAAATAATTTTGAGACCGAAGAATTCCCCAAAGCGCACAACTTCTATCAGTACTGGAGATAAATTAGTCTTGGGGATTCTAATATACAGTAGTGTATCATCAGCGTAGGTGGACATTATTAGATTTTACCCAGGGAAATGAATCCCTCTCTGTCCATGAAATTCCCTGTGGACACACGCCAGCGGCTCTGCACCAATTGCATATAAAAGGGGCGATACCGGGCACCCCTGGCGAGTGACCCTTGAAATTTTGATCGGAGCGGTCACTGCGTCACCTACTCTAATCCTGGCAGATGGGGAATTATAAAGTACTGCAACCAGTTGTAGGAAAATCTCCTCATTTAAAAAAACCACGAAGGCCCATTCCACTGTGTCAAAGGCTTGTAAAAGAAAGACTGCAGTGTCCTGGATCTCTGACCTAGTGTGCTGTATTGCACCAAACACCGTACGCAGGTTGTATGTCAAATTGTGCCTCGGAATGAACCCTGCCTGCTCTGTACCAACCAGCTGTGGTACCAACAGGGCCAAGCGGTTTGCAAGTACTTTAGCAAATATTTTGGTGTCAACATTGAGGAGTGATAATAGCCTAAACAAAGAGCATTCATGGGGGGCTTTGCCTGGCTTTAAAAGCATAACTGTCAGAGCTTCTCTCAGGGTTGGGGGCATCTGCCCATTCTCACTCATTTCCTCGAACAGCATAATTAAGTGCGGTACGAGAAGGTCTTTAAATTCTTTTTTAAAATGTGATTGTAAGGCTGTCTTGCCCCGGAGCACTCCCCGAGCACATGGATTTTAAAACAATGAGGATTTCCCAGGATTCTAAGGACCTCATGAGATATTCTCCATGTTTGTTCCCTAACCAAGGTAGTTTATTGTGGAAGAGGTGTGGCGCAGCGGCCAGGGCAACTGACACTGGACGCTGGGGATCACGGTTCGATCCCCGGCTCTGGCGGCAGGGGTCTGCCCGGCACCATGTGACTCTGGGCAATAGCTCGCTTAATCTTCCCGACGGCCCCCAGTGCCTTGACACCTTCGGATAATTGTTTGCGCTTTACAAATACTGGATATTTACAAATACTGGACATTCAAGGTAGTCCAAAACATCCGCTTCCTTCACAGACATTCTGGACTGATACAAGTCGGAGTAGTACTGACTAAATCGGTCAGCTATGGTGGTCAGGTTTCTTAAGATCGTCCTTGACGCTGCACGTAATTCAGCGATAGCAGTTTGTTCTGTTTTGTTGCACAGCAATGCTGCTAGCGTTGCCCGAGGTCATACGCCCTCGCCGTACATTTTGGCAACCGCGTATTTCCCCATATGTTTGACTTTGTTATCTGCAACTTCATGATATTCCTCCAGAGTCTTTTTTAACTCCTCTGTAGTGAGATTGTCCCCCCCTACCAAGACAACCTGTTCTAAGTCTGCTAAGCGCTTCTCCACGAAGCCCAGCCGTCCTCTCAACGATCGAAGGACACCGGAATGCTTTGAAATGGCAATTCCCCGGATGTAAACCTTGAAAGATTCCCAGACTGTGACAAATTGGGACCCTGAACCAATATTACTATTAAAGAAAGATTCTATGGCATCCGATATGTCAGATTAAAAAGCGTTGTCTAGTAAAGAATATGGCGGGAATGGCCATGGGAAACGGGCTGGTCTCTTGTATGGGCTTTCAATATATAATAATATAGATGAATGGTCTGAAAAAGAGCACGGGTGAATCACGCACTCCCTGACTCGGGGGATAGAGCTCTGGGAATAAACCAATAGTCAATTCTAGTGTTCAGGTCGTGCGGGGCAGAGTAGTGGGTAAAGCCACACTTCTTAGGGAAGTGAGAGCACCAGACATCTACCATGTCTAATTGGGTGATAGTGTTTGTGATTGTTTTGGCGGCAGCCGATGGGCGACAGACCGGTCCCCCGGAGCGGTTGAGTGCCGGGTCAACAACACAGTTAAAGTTCCCGTCCCAAAACTGCGGAAGCGAGTTGATGCTTCTCAGTCGTTCCTAAAGATCACAGTAGAATTGTGGGTTGTCGAAATTAAGACCATATATATTAACTACAAGCAAAACAAAAACCTCTCTTTTGCATTTGGAAATTGCTTACCTGCCCACAGTATCCATCTTCACAACCTCTAATGCGATCCCTGAGTTTGGGTTGACCCATGTAAGTACCCCCTAGCGTGATTGAAGAAGCCAGCCGCATGGAAGGAGCCATGTAGCCGTCTGCGTGTAAGCATTTCGCTGTCCATGGGAAGGTGAGTTTCCTGTAGAAGTGCTACATCTATACAATGTCTTGTGAGATAAGCCAGCACCTTGCGCACCTTATGGAAGTCGTTGAGGCCCTTGACATTCCAAGTCAGGAACTGCATTACATTACCCATGCCCTGTACCATCCTTGATCTTAAGAAGCAGATATATGCAACTTAAGTCTACCATGTTACTCATTATACTGGTACACTGTAAAGTACCCTCCGCATGATATGTGACAGTGTTGAGTATACTGTGATCACAACTTAAAACAGTTATAACTCCCCCCCACCCACGCATGTCATCCCCAACTCGTCATGGTCGAGATCCCCTCCCCCCGAAATTAATATAGGTTAGGCATAACGCCATGCGGTGGGACATACTCAGGGGCTGATGTTGCCTCTCCGCCCCTCTATTCTCTGCCAGTGCAGAGTAGCAACAAAGCCATCCATGACTATATAGTACATCCAGCATCTCGTCCAATATAATGTTTCGTAAAAATCATAGCCAACTTCCAACGCCTCCTCATGATTGTAAATGAATATTCACAAAAGGCAGCACCATCCCTCTATTGGGCCCATGCCCCTATGGCTGAACAGGAAAACACTTATTATAATTGCCAGTATTCAATCCACAGTTTTACCTTATATCTCCTACAGCTAGCGGCCGCCCCCACCGATAGCAATAATTCGAAAGCCGGACCCAAATGTAACCCACCTCTTCGCATCAACTTGTGTATGTGACCAGTCTGTCCGATTAATCTTGCTCATCCAGGTCACCACCAGCTGCCTCCGACAGCTTCTTGAAGTCGCTTCTCCGTTCCTCCAGTTTGGAGTATTGTTTGAGTGCTTTCTGTAAGGACTTGAATTCTAAGAAGATCTTTTATTTGCCATTCATGGTGACCCTGAGTTTGGCCGTGTAGAGCATAGCATAGTCGAGGTTGTACTGTCTTAGCTTGCGTTTCAGGGGAGCAAACTAACACCTTGCTTCGTGGACTTTCACAGTGAAGTCAGGGAACAGTGAGATCGAGGAGCCCTCAAATTGCAGGTTCCCCTTTTCTCTGGCTTGCTTCAGAGCTGCATCCCTGTCCCTGTAGTTCAGGAGCTTGGCAATCACTGGGCGAGGCTGTGCCCCTGGTGGGGGCCTGGGGCCCAGAGAAAGATAGACATGCTCCACTACAAAGGAGAATAGATGTCCTGACCCAGCAGCCTAACTAATAGTTTTTCAATGAAGATCTCCATGTTGCCCGTGGCAGTGGATTCCGGGAGACCTATGATACAAATATTGCATCTCCAGGATCTGGCTTCCAAATCCTCAGTCTCATCTTGCAGAACAGTAAGAATCTTGCCAAATTGTTTCTGCATGGAATCTGTCTCTGTTTGGGTCTCCTCAACCTCAGTCACGTGTAGTTCGGCCTTGTCGAGATGCTCTGGGTGATTTACTAGTCACTCCGTCATTCGATCCATGCGGTAGGCCAGTGAATCGATTTTTCCGTCTATTAGAGACAGGTTTTTATGCATGGGTGATACAATTAGCCCGATATCTTCAGTCGGTTCTTCGTGCGCATCCCTTTGTCTCTCGGGGGATGAGGTGTCCCCCACCACCCTATTCCCCGACTTGCACTGCTCAAATTGCAATTGGACTGTGGTTTTTCCACCTTACCTATTGCGATGAGCCTTGCGTCTCTCACCCCGCTGTCAGCATTAGCTAGGTGCCTCGAGTTTGTCTCTTCTACTTCGCAGCAAGGGATCAAGACTCCTACAAGTGACCATTGGTAGGCAGGGTGCAGTTGCTCCCGAACCCGCCAGGAGGGATAATATGGCCAGGGGAGGCGGTGTGGGCCCCACACCATCTCAGGAAGGGCCTGGCTGGCTGTGACTCTAGGAAAATGAATTTGCACATGTTGCAATATTTCTCTTGTGAGCCAGGCTCAGGACAGCCGATGGACAAGGGGAGGGCCCCCTGCAAACATTCTGGCTTGTGATAGTACGTCTCATGGCAGCAGCAATTACTACCAAAAAGCCTCTCTCAACTATGTGTAGATGGGTGTGACATTCTCCATGCAATCAGTTGAGCTCCTAGTATCTGCATGCTGATCAATGATTCGCCCAAATGTTCAATATTATTGTGAGCTAGGCCAAGTCCTTTAGTGCTCGTAGTGCGGAGGCCGCACCACCACGCCAGCCCTTCGCCCCTCAAGCAGATTCACCGGAGGCTATTTATGAGGCTTCCTACTGGGGACGGGTCCCTCCTCTCTTACGGGGACTGGTAGCACCGGCACCCCCAGCGTGCCACGCACCTCCTGCAGCGTCCCCTGAACACATCAGTCCCTTAGTCGGCCTCGGGTGCACCTCAGCCGCCTCCGGTCCACCATCCCCAACCCACCAGTCCGCACTGACCCAGCAGACACCGAGGAGACCGAGGCCCCCATCTCTGAATAAGGAGTTATAGTGATGCGGATCGCGGTTGCTGATCATGCGCTAGGCTTTCAATTACGCCTGTGCCTGCAGCAGATCATGTCTATGTCTTGAGGGTGACGGTGCACACTGTCTCTCACTCGTCCCCAGAGTAGGCTGCATCACTGGGTGTTGGAAGGCCCCATACAGCAGCTGTGCCTCCAGGTGCCGCAGCAGCTCCAGCAGAGGTGGGAAGGGTCTTTTTTGAGTCAGCTTAGCTGCCGTTCTGAGATGCGGCAGCTGCCAGGCTGAATCTCGGCTGGTATGTCAGGATTCCTGTCAGATTTTTGTCATTGCTTGCCGAGCTCCTTTAGGTCGTGGCCATCTTGTGTGCCAGCAAGCTCCGCCAGAGTGGGTCCTTTGTTGTAGGAGATGTGGTGCTGCGAGGCTCCTCCCTGGGGCAACACCAAAAGCTTTGAAGCCATTAGGCCGAACAGAGTCGCAAGCGGCGTTGAGGAGAAAGGGCATGAAGAGAAGTAGGCACATGGGTGAAATTTACAGGCCATAGGAAGAGCAAAGAGAAAGTGTGCAACCAAAGGAACGTTTGGGCCCAACCAACTGTGAGTTCCCTGATGCAGTTGTGCGTGGGGAATATCACTGAACCTTGAACTACAGAAATGTCATTAAATGAAAACAGACACTAAAGCATTAAACCATAACAATATAAAAGCACAAAAGATATCATAATTAGAGAGAAGTATATATATTTATCTTGAATCCGAGCAGCAAGAAAAGGGGACAATTTGCAGGCAAGATAGGTATTAAAGGGGGTTTTGAGAGGGGGCGTGGCTTGCAGCCGAGCGTGATGGCTGCAACCTAGAAGAGCTCCGGCAAACACAGAGAAATCCCCATACAACCCACCCATTAATCAGGGCAAAATCAGACCCAAAAGACAGATTTCAGGCACCGGAACACCCAAAGGCCCTCTCTGACCGCATTCGTAACCTGCATTGCAGCTCTTGTGCACATTGAGAGGTGAAAACGCGAGCGGCCTGCAGCCGCGACCGCAACAGGGGCCTTGCGTAACATGGCGGCCCGGAACAGGAGTACCTGTATTGACGCGGCCCATAAAGAACGGCAGAAACAAGCGGCGCTGAGCAAACCCGTGAGAAACCATACCACCATCTTCGCCCTACACGCCCACTCGGCAACTGAAAGGACTATATGAGGCCGCACACAGCACTGTGGCATCTAACAGAGAAGTGAGGCCTCCCTGTGCCAAAGATCATCGGTGCATGGGCCACTACAACCCACAAAGAGAGGCAACAGTTCACACGGGGAGGAAGTGCCATCCATATCCCATGATCCTGCCCAGAGCCCGTAATTCGGCCTCTGAAGAAACGGAGCGGCAAAAATGCTGAGTAGCCTGCAGCAGTGACTCAAGCAGGGGCCTTGCACAGAACATTACCCCAGCAGTGGAGAGCCCGCGCTGGTGGATTCACGCGCGACGGCAGGGGCCATACTATACCCAACAGACAGCAGGGACACAATCCATCATCCCCACCCTGCCCGCCCATCCAGGCACTGAAAGGACTGTGTGGGGCCCGCAGGAAGATCCGAAGCTGACAACAAGAGAACGAGGCCACTCTACACCCCAACATTGTCGACACGTGGGCAGCCACAACCCATGACAAGAGGTGCCAGGGACAGATAGGGGGAAGCACCATCCCTGCGAATCCCGTTTACCCACTAATACACAGCAGCAAGAAGCCTGGGCCTGGGTGAACGACTCGACTCCCACGTGGGCGCGGTGCAGCCTAGGCAACCTGGGTACCATCTCATCACTGGCCTGCCACTGACTTCAAAGATTCTGTAGTGTGCGAAATCATAGGTGCGCTAAATCCAACGACATCCAACGGCACCCACTTGGGGCTCCGGGTGGGCTGGCTGTGGCCCTGAACAATTGTCGGACACAATGACCGCCTTGGCAACATCATAACAGATTCGGAACCTGCGTTGGCACTGACCCCCACAACCTCCATCACTGCGGAGCGGGAAACCCAACAGGCCGCGAGTGGCACTTCGCCACTGGGCAGGCAGCGGCGAGTACTGCCTTGCATCTGGCCCGGACACAGCGCCACCCCAGCAAATATATAAAGATGGGGGGCCGGGCTAGGACATGACCCAGCAGGGAAAGTTGGACAAATATGCATACTCCAAAGACACATCTGACGCTGCCAATCGACATGCCCCCACAGAATCCACCTTAACGACCGAGGGTCAGCATTAAGTCACGTTACTAGATATAATGTCCGCCCTAACGTTCAATCGACAGTGGAATAGATCTTAGCAGACGTCTCATTCCTACGCGCAGATTTTCAAAAAATGGCTTTGAGAGTGACTGAGGTCAAAAATGCAACGGCGACCCTCACGAAAGACACCACCACCCTGCAACGGAAAGTCCAGCAATTGTAAACAGAAAACCAGTTAATGGCATCCTAGCAGGACGACCAAGAAGGCAGATCCAGATGCAACAATGTACGAATCACAGGCGTTCTGGAGTCCAAAGGAGGGCCAGCTATGGAGCTATAAATAGAGGAGCTCATCAAGACCCAGCTTCAACCGAGGGGACTCTCCAGTTTTTTCTCGGTGAGAAGAGCACACAGAGTGCCGTGGTATAAACCTAAATCCGATGACCCCCCAGACCAATTTTGGCTCGAATTTTCAACTTCTGTGATCGGGACACCATCCTGCAGAACTCAGTTGTATCATTCTTTCCAGACTACACGGCGGCGGTCACCAAGCAGAGAAGAAGCTTTATC
Organism: Lissotriton helveticus; assembly: GCF_964261635.1. Lineage (NCBI taxonomy): Eukaryota > Metazoa > Chordata > Amphibia > Caudata > Salamandridae > Lissotriton > Lissotriton helveticus. Next base: position 948,945,653 of record NC_136063.1, read on the forward strand.
GAAGTCAAAAAGGAACTCAGGTGCAGGGAACTTGTTGTGAATGTATCTAGGACCCTATTTAAATATTCCCGATTCATGTCCTTATTTTTATTTATTTTTTTATTTTTTTTAATCCTCATTTGCCTGGCCCTCCTCTTAATTAGCCTCCAACTGCCATGCGCGTATTGAATCAAAGTGAAAAGTTATCACTGCACCTGAGAACGTGATTAGTGAGAATCGGCAGGAGATGGCCCGAAGAGGAAAAGGGGATGACTCCAAACTTGGTATTAAAACCTGTTGAACCAGCCATTGAACCGAGAGGAGGGGCCTAGTTCTGGCATAATCATTGGACCGGGGAAAAAAAAAAAAAAAAAAACCCCGGTTACTGTCTCCACTGAGCCAAAAAGTTCCAGAAAGCCAGGTTGCGTGAGCCGCATGATCTCAGCATGTCTGTTTTAGAAGTTGCATACAGAGATGACAACCAATTTGCATGTGTTGGTGCCTAGTTTTCTATCCAAACCTTGCATATCTCTCTTCTTGCAAGCAATATTGCATAGAACAAAAATGTCCTTGCATGACCCTTTATGCTGTTGTCCCATCCAAATATAATCAGGGGTAGTGTGATAGGAACCGAGATGTTAAGAATGGAGTCCAAGGTCGCTTTCACTTAATTCCAGAACTGTAATATACTAGGGCATTCTTTAAACATATGGATGTCCGAAGCCGCAATATGATTACATTCATTGCATTTCTTCCCTGGAATGAATTTAGACAGTTTTAAAGGGGTAAAATAGGCTTGATGTATCGTAAAGAAATGGTTACGCCTAAGCCATGCAGGTTTAACGCACTTATATAACAAGGCGCAGGATTTCTGCCAGATTTCGATACTTTTGACCCCGAGTTCTGTTCCCCATAATTGTTCCGGGAGGGTAAATTCTCCATCGATCTCTTCTAACAGGTTCCAGTACCACTGTGAAACTTCTTTGCCCCCTCCTAATCGTTCTACCAATTTTTCTTCAGTGATACTACGCTTCCCAAGTGTTACCCCTGTCCTAGCCAGTGCTTTGACCCAACTGTCTAGTTGTATAAACTTGAACCTCGAAAACTCTGAGCCCAGTTGTTCCCGTAGCTCCTCCCAGGGCCTCAGTGATTCGCCTACCAACAAATCACCCCATGTTGATAATCCTCCTTCTCTCAGCGGGATTGCCAGCCTATCTTTCAGACAAAGCGGCAACCCCGGAGATTCCCAAATGGGTGCAAAATTTGAAAAATATGGCAGACCTAGTTTTTTCCTTATATGTGACCAGGCCTTCGCCTGGGACATAAGAATTTTTAACTTAACTTTTTTAAAGTACTTCTGGTCCCCGTATTTAAACATGAAACCATTAGTTGGTATACCAGCACCAGTCAACATGGCTTTAAACATGAGACCAATAGATGTGATAGATGGAACTTTTAAAAGCATTCTGGAGTGGGACAGCTGAAATGCCCAGGCATAATACTGCAAGTCAGGCAAAGACAGTCCCCCCTTTTCCCTCCTCCTCCTCAATTTCTTCCATGCCACTCGCGCCGATTTATAGTTCCAAACAAAGGAATTAAGCTCTCTCTGACAGTTCTCCAAGACTGCATTGCCAAATGCGAGAGGGATGGTATTAAAAATAAAAGTGAATTTAGGGAGGATAGACATCTTCATCAGACTTATTCTACCGAGGATAGTCAGTGGAAGGTTGGACCAAGATTTTAGCAGTTTCATACTCTCGTTGAACACTCCCTCAAGATTAACTTGGGCAATTTTGCCGACATCTTGTACTACCCGAATGCCCAGGTATCGCATTGAGTTGCTTACATCCAGCTGTAGATCAGGGATATTCCATGCCATGATGTCGGTTTTACTTGGGTTGATCTCATATCCCGAAATGCGACCAAACTCTTCGGCTCTCTTAATTACCTCTGGGAATGTAGTCTCCGGATCTGAAATAAAAATTAAAATGTCGTCTGCATAGAGAGCTACCCGCCTTTCCCACTCCCCAAATCTGAAGGATGGAATAAGTGCATCCCGTCTTAGGACTTCTGCAAACGGTTCAATGTACAGATTAAAGAGGAGGGGGGAAAGCGGGCAACCTTGTCTGGTGCCTCTCGAGATTTTAAATGAGTCAGACAATGTACCATTTATTAGGAGCCGTGCAGATGGTGAATTATACATAAGTGCTACAGTACGACAAAACTTCTCCCCAAAGTTGAACTTCTTCAAGACCTCACTAAGATAGGGCCAGTTCACCCTATCAAAGGCTTTAGCCACATCTAAGGTGAGTGTTGCCAACGGAAGGGAAAAAGATGAGGCGATATCCATTGCCCCCACAAGATCATACGTTAGATCGGATAACTGGCGACCTTTAATGAATCCCTTCTGGTCCTGATGTATAATTTCCCCCACTACTGAACCCAATCTAGATGATATGATGGACGCAAAAATCTTATAATCACTGTTCAGTTGTGATATTGGGCGATATGACCCACATAGAGTTGGGTCTTTGCCAGGTTTGGGGATCAGTACTATAGTGGCCTCACTCCAAGATCGAGGGGGGTCATGTCCCCCCCTCAAGATACCATTGAAGAGGGCCGTTAAAGTTGGGACAATTACATCCATCAAGGCGCGATATAGTTCGCCTGGAAGCCCATCAGGACCTGCAGCCTTGCCATGTTTTAGTGACCTAATGACCTTCCTCACTTCTGCTTCGGAAATATCCATCTCGATCCCTTCCCGTTGTGCGAATGAAAGGGACGGTAGAGATATCTGATTTAGCCATAGGTCCCTAGTATTTTGATCGTCGAGGATATCTTCCCTGTATATCTCCTCGAAGAATTCCCTAAAGGCTATACTAATTTCTTGATTAGATGTCCTGACCCCGCTTTTTCCCTCAACATTGATTTCTCTTATATAGCTTTTGGCTTGATCAGCCTTAACCTTCCAGGCCAGAATCTTGCCCGCTGCTTCTCCAAATTCAAAGTTAGAAATTTTGCTCGCCTCCCATCTCTTCGTTACTCTCTCTTGTAAAATATTTTCTAGTTGGTTTTTCAAATCAGACATATTCTTTTGGTCTTGAGGTGAACCAATTGAGGCTTCAAGCCTCTGCTCAATTTTTCCTAGTTCTTGTTCAAGATTTTGAATTTTCAATCTATAGATTTTACCCAGGTGGGAGGCTCTATTTGTTATTCAACCTCTCAAGTATGTTTTTAAAGCCTCCCAGACTGTACCAAGGGAAGCTGAACACAAATTTATATCCAAGAACATACTTGTTTCGCTCTTCAAGAATGTCACTTCCTCTGGTTCTAATAAAATGGTGCGGTCAAATGACCAAGAAGGGTGTTTGATATGAGCTGGAAGTTTTAGAATAAATAGGAGAGCCGAGTGGTCCGATAGGTGAGAGGGGATATAATTAATAGTGGTTATAGAGTTTTGGAGGCAGTAACTAAATAAAGCAAAATCAATTCTTGAGGTGTGTTTATATTTTACATTTCTGTAGGATATCCCTTGTTTAATGCCCACTTTTTCTCTCCATAGATCTGCCAGGCCTATTTGTTCCATTATCCCCTTAAGAGACTGTCTAGATTTAGAAGGAGCATGGCCTCTGTATCCGCTGTGGTGGGTGGATTTGTCTAGTTTTGGATTTAGTATAACATTAAAGTCCCCTGTCCATATTATTAGATCCGAAGTAGTCGTTAAGTTATTCCTGATTGTTTCTAAAAAGGACGGGTCATCTATGTTGGGACCATAATATCCAACTAGGTTACACGCCCAACTGTTGATAGACAACTTGACTAAAAGCCATCTTCCACTATGATCTTCATTGTAATTAAGAATCTGAATCTTTGCTGATTTTTTGCAAATTAGGAGAATTCCTCTTATGTTGGCGTTGTGGTCAGTACTGATGAATTTGTCTATCCATCTCTGCTTTTTTAGTATTATGTTAGCCTCACTTTTTAGAAGATGTGATTCTTGGATGACAATGATCTGTGCTGGGGAGTCTCGTAAGTATTGTAAAATACGTTCTCTTCTCCCTCGCACGCGCAGACCATTGACATTCCAAGATAAGAACTGGACAGAGGTCATCTTTCAACATCCACCCCGGTTTGCACTTCCCTGCCACTCACTGTTGTGTTGTTGTCCCAATAATGGCAATTGGGTCTATTTAATGAAAGAACTTGTGTTAAAGGGCCTGACTTCTGAGGATTTTTTTGAATTTTAGTGCTCCCCCCTCCGACCCCCCCCCCTCCACCCCCCCCTTTGAGAACGCTCCCATACTTACTCCGACCAGATGTAGGGCCGGATTCGTGTCTTACAACGCCTTCTCCTCCCACACCACAAAGTGCTCGCCTTACATAAACTGCATACAAAAACCTGTGCATAAACCTGTGCAGGGACTTTGCATATATTCGCCTTCCCTTTTTTATCTATCTATTTACATTCTTTCTTTTTTTCTTTTTTTTTTCCCCTCCCCTTTCTTTTCCCTTCTTTTTGTTTTCTTTTTTTTCCCTTTTCCCTCTTTCTTCCTCTTTTTTCCTCTTCCCTTCTTTCCCTTTCGCTTTTCACCCCCCTTTTATTATTTCCCTTTTTTTTCCCTCCTTTCCCCTTTTTACCTTTTTTTTTTTATTCCCCTTTCCCTTTCCCCCCTCCCCCTTTTAATTTCTTGATTTTTTTAGAAGCTTTGTATCTACTTATAACTTCCGGCTTACCATGCCTAACATGCTGGAAAACTAGCTATAAGTCCCTGAGCCTGAAGTAGAGTATGAGACATTGCGTAGAGTGTTACAAGAAAATATGATCTCTTAGACTGCGGTCTCAATATGAATCAATCGGAGAAAATGAGCGGGGGGTATAAGAACAGGAGTGGTATGGTAGAGGAAGAGGAACTTAATAGTTCTAATCAATTAGAGTTTGCCCTGGGAGTGATTACGGATGGATTCCAGAAGTTCATCAGCCTCGAAAGTTGATCTGACATTATGCATTTTATTATTGTACATAATGCGCAGAAATGCCGGGAACCTCATCTGAACTGTTGCACCAGTCGCTCTAAATTTGTCCATCCTCTGGCCCAGCTCCCACTGCCTATCCAGCGTGGACTTGGAGAGATCAGAGCAAATTTCAAAGGGGAAATCAGGACCTTTTGTAGATTTTAGTTTAAGCGCAACATTAAGGATTTTTTCTTTCAAGGCATACGTCAAGAAATGTATCAACATTTTTCTAGGTTTAGTTCTACCGGGGTTTAATCGGAAGGGGTCACGATGAATTCTCTGTATATCTTTATCTAGCTCCTCTGCTGACTCCTCGAGGTTTAGGGATTCCTTCAGTAGTTTTATTGTGTTGCTCTTAAGGTCTCCGCCTTCCTTTCCCTCCGGTATCTTCAGAAGACGCAAGTTATTTCGACGTGAATAGTTATCTAAAGATTCCACTCTTTCTTTCATAGCATCCCCTTCCTTCCGTAAACTTCGGATTTTTGACTCAGCTGCCTCTAGATTGGCTTTCATCGCTCCGACCGAGCTCTCAAATACTTCTGTTCTTTCCCCCAGCCCGTCCACTTTCCTCTCCAAAACTTCACAGGATGTCCGTATATCATTCTGATTTGCCTTAAAGATCGAGAAGTCATTTCGAATCTCTTCTCTCATTGAGGCTATTGAGGCTACCAGAGCTTCCAATGCGGAGTCAGTATTAGTGGACCTCTTATTGCTATCTCCTTCTTCTTTGTCTCCCTCCGCTGAGTTATGTGAGTTTCCTATGGAGTTTCCTATGGAGATCAGAGCATGCGCCTCACCGTCATTTTCCGGGATGTTTGCTACTACATTCAGTGGTGGAGACAGAGGATCCGCCATATCAATTACTGGGGTAGGGATTTCAGGGACTCTGGTGGTATTTTGAGTGCCCAAGTCTATGTTAGTGGACAGGCAAACAGAGGGAGTACTTGTATTGTCACTCTTGTCCGGGTTGCTAGCTGGTGTCAAATCTAATACCTGAGGCAAGACTTTAAAAAAAGAGCGCAGGGAGGGGGTTATTCTCCCAGAACTGCAAGCCAAGTTTGAAACCTTGGACCCCCTTGGAGACCACTTTTACTATTTTTTTTACTTCTTTTCCCCTTAGATTTAGGCTTCTGGTTTAGCCTTCCTTTTGTTGAGTCTGTGGAGGTAGAAGTAGAGGGCTCAATTGTCGCCACGTTCTCTAAAAAAGGGGATTCTGGGAGTTGTAGTACCTTCTTGCTCACCCTCTGTATCTTTCCCAACTTTTCAATCACGCACTTACATTTTTTAGAATTCGTGTCCCCTAGGGAGGTATCTTTATCCTTGACTGTAGAGTATAATAGTTCTGAGGTCTCTAAAGCTTCTGGGACCCCCTCCTCACTCCTCTTGTTCACGAAGCCCTCAACAGCTTCTACCCGACTCCCCTTCCCTATGGTGGTGTCACAAGCCCCTTCAGACATGCACCCCTGCTCAGGTCTGATTTGGTCAGTGGGGTCAGATTCAGCGACCCGTCGCTGCAGCAGCTGAACCTCCACTCCACCAGCACGACCCAACCTACCTCTCAGCTGCCCCCGCGCCGAGCGGCCTCGACGTAGCTCCACGGCTGTTCTCTGCCACGGCCCCTGAAGAGGCGGAGGGCTGCCGGGGGGACGTAGTGAGGCGTCGCCGCGACACATCCACAAGAAACGCCGACCTCACAGACCTTCAGATGCAAACAGAAGTCCGGGCGATAAAGGAACGCGGTACAGGTCCAGCTTCGCAGCCCCTGCTTTCGCGCTTCGTGCAGTTCAGAAAAAAAACTCAGTTCCTATTACGGCAGAGAACTATGCTCCTGCATAGTACTTTCGGAAGAAGTAGAGCGAGGAGAGCGACTCCGTGGTGCTGGAGATCGGCGTCTGACGCGCGCACCGCACTAGCCTGAATGTATCTAGGACCCTAATTAAATATTCCCGATTCATGCTCTTATGTGGTTATAACAAAACATATCCTTATAAAGGCATAAGAATCATATTGATATTTAGTCATAGCCAATGCAGTCCAAATACGGAAAGGCTACTCCCATAGACTCCTAGAAAGTACAACGCGTTATTTAAACAAACCAAGCCTCCAGCAGCCCGGGAAATCCCCCTGCTTTTGTTTTGATTTGAACAAGAACTCCTGGAGTCCAGAAAGAACTGGAAGTTCTTAGTGACGTCTTATGTCCAACCTTACGTCAAACTCGGCACCTTCCAAGTATAAATATACCAACGTTGCCATAAGCAAACACACGGTAGTTTGGAGCATTTATATGAATATGTGACATTTCCTTGTAGAATGCAGTCGCCAGAATCATGCCTCTCGCCGTCGGACCGCTTGAGTACTTTACAAATTTTTTTAGGAGGAACTTAAAAAGAAGGAAACTCCCCTACATCAGGAGGAAGTTATCACGACCAAAAGGCATATTCATATAAATACAGTTAATTACCAGCTTCTATCGAGCGAAACATCAGTCCTCTGATAATACAGACGGCGAAAAGGCAAAACTCTGCATTTTTTATCCTTTAGACCAGACCGGTTTATTTTACGACAACATTTATATGTAACATGATGATCTAATCGGATACAACGGCATGTTCTGAGACCAGATAGACTGTCCAGCATTTCAACCCTTTTTAAACAGAGGAAAAACAAGAAGAGCCATTCATGCTCTAAAGCTTATTCATATCGTCCTCACATAAATTCCTTTATTAAAAAACACGTGGCTCCTCCAGAAGAAGGCACTGGTCGCCGAAACGCGCGTCGAGAATAACTGTGCCACTCTTAACTCATGAATTATTTTTTAAGTCAATAAGTGTGTGTTGTATTTAGTTTTTTTATGTATAGTGATTTATTGAATTGATTAGGATTTTTTTTATGTATATGAAATTAATGTCTTTTTTAATGTAAATGTTAATAAATATCAGAATGTGAATCCTTTGGTAGCTCTTCTTCATTTAACATTTTTGTATTCATTAATTATCTTTAGCTATGATTGCCTAGGTTGTTTCTTGTTGATTGTTTATTTATCCCTGACCTGGAATCACAAACTCCATACAATCAGGGGGTCCTTGATAGCTATACATCAACACATCTGGTGGGGACAGCCACTAAGGCTCTGGATAGATGGGGCTTCAAGATAGTGGCGCACTCCGAATTCACATCGGGATCCAGGGGGTAGGAATGTTGGTTCAAAAAAGTTGCCCACTGGTAATGCAAGGAACTCAAACAGACGATCAAGGACACTTTGCAGCGCTCTCCTGTCAGTGGGAGGGCAGAGCGCACAGCTAGTCTCCGTATATATTCCCCTGGCACTTCACAATCTTGCCTTCCTGGCCCTTGGCAGATTCCTTCTTTCACTCCCTCAAGGGGAATTGTTCATGGGGGGCGTATTCAATGCCACGCTAGACGCCGTATGGGATAGACACCCACCGAGAGACCGGGGGACATCATCCCCACACTTACAAGAATTCATAGACACGTTTGGGTTGGTGGACGTTTGGCGCACATGCTACCCCATGACGCGTCAGTACACACACCACTCTGGCGCACACAACAGCATGTCTAGGATAGACTACATCCTTACCTCCCAAACAAGCCTGGAGAGAGTCCTGTTGATCACACACCTCCCTAGAGGAATATCTGATCATTCTCCTATATCAGCAACATACACATCACTCCACAATGGGAGGAGGTGCACATAACCCATATACACTGGATACCTGAAAGTCCCAACCATAGAGAAAGGCCTGCACAAAGCCTCAGGGCACTACTTTCAAGAAAAAGTACACTCTGTAACCTTACCTGCCACCCTGTGGCAAGCATAATAAGACAGTCCAGCGCAGACAAGCTATTTTACTAATCACCACCCACAAACGAGACAAGGCACATAAGGTACGTTAGCTTGAACAGGCGGTGAGCTGGGCAGAAAGCGAGCACGCAGGAGACCCAAATGATGAAATGTCCCACACATTGGACCTCGCAAAACAAGCCTACAGGGACCACATGTGGGAAGACGCTAAGCCCAGAGCTACAAAAGCACAACACACTATCTATGAAGTAGGAGACAAAGCCGGCAAGCTACTTGCCTGGCTATACAAAAAAGAGCGAGCCAGTCGTTGGGTAGCAGGACTACAATTAGCCAATGGGGAGGTAATAACAGACCCGCAAGACATAGTCACAGCTTTCACGCACCACTACGAGGCAGTTTACACACCCAATGCAAAAGCAACTGTAGAGGAGAATCTGGCCTTTCTTAGAGATATGCGTCTGCCCACGCTAACACCTCAAGAGGCACAAACACTTGAGGCAACTCTCAAAGTTGATGAAATTTCAGAATCTATTAGAGGGCTCCAACCAGGCAAAGCACTGGGTCCCAACGGTATTCCCATAGAGTTCTATAAAAAAGAAGCAGATACACTGGTGCCACACTTGTTGAAGATGTACGAGACCAGCCTGAAGAGGGAATACTTCCTAGAGACCAGAGGGTAGCAACACTTGTGGCGATCCCAAAACCTGGTAAATCCCCATAGGAATACACCTCCTACCACCCAATTTCGCTTCTCAATGCAGAAGCGAAAATATTAGCGAAAACACTGGCAACCAGGCTCCAACCATATCTCACGACCCTTATATACCCCGACAAATCCGGTTTTATGCCGGGTCGGAACACGGCGACGAACCTGAGACGGCTTCACGGCGTGATGGCTCGCATACCAACTATCCAGGAGGAGGCGGTCACCCTCTCATTAGACGCCAGTATGGCCTTTTATTGGGTGCAATGGCCCTTTTTATTTGCAGCGCTACAACATTTTGGCTTAGGCCCCAAATTCTGTGCCTGGGTTCAGCTCCTGTATACACATCCAATGGCACATGGAGTGGTTAACGGACGAGTGTCTGACGACTTTCCCCTGGGGCGGGGGACCAGACAGGGCTGTCCCCACTCTTGTTTGCTCTGGTGCTCGAGCCGCTAGCGGCATGGATAAGGGGGGGACCCCGTAATACGTGGACTGCGATGGACGGAGGGATGAGAGGACCGCATTTCCCTGTATGCCGATGACATCTTGCTATACATGACGTCCCCTAGACGGTCGATCAATTGCTGTTAGACATTTGTGAGTCCTATGGCAGAATTTCTGGATACACAATTAACTGGGCGAAGTCGGTCCTATACATTCTTCATGGTACCCCCCCCCCACGCCTGCCAAGAGGTGGCACTCCCTGATGCTCTTGGGCTGAGCAGCTCTGTTCAACATGATGGCTCTTCCCAGGTTTGTATATGCTCTACAAAACATGCCAACCCTGGTTTCCCACTCCTATTTCAAATCAATTGAGGAAGAGGTGGGCTGCCTCCTCTGGGAGAGAAAGCCCCCCGGCATAGCAATGTGCAAGCTTGAAAGGAGCTGATATGATGGGGGAATTGCCCTGCCCAACATTCAACTATACTACTGGGCCTCCCATCTCATAGTGATTAACCACTGGCTCCACGCCCCACAGGAGAACCTGACCCTACGTCTGGATAGGCACACCCTTGGCACAGACCTAATCCTCGGCACATTATATAACAAGGCCCGGAAAAACACACGAATCGGCCCCACAGCACATACAGTGCACTTCTGGTTCACAGCGCAACGAGCGCTTGGCTGGGAGGGAGTGCTTACACAACACACAACACTTTGGGACACCCCGAGATTGGGTACACTTCGCAACAGTAAAGGATTCACTCGGTGGGATCTTATTGTTATATCTAGGGTTGGAGCCTGTGGAAGAAAGGGGAGACGGTTACATTTGCCCAGTTATGAGCAGCATATCAGATGGCCGATATGGAGCAATTCCGATACCTACAAATCAAACATGCACTTACAAGAGCCATACCCCAGGGTACTGATCTCCCCGAGTCCTCGCCGCTCGAGGACCATTTACTGACAGACTGCCTTACCAAAAAAGCAATCTGTCTTACATACCCCAAACTGATAAATAATCAGAAAGATCCCTCACACAACCTGAGAGAAAAGTGGCAGGCTGAGCTCGGAGACATAGACGACCAGGACTGGCAGGGGGCACTAGCGTCCCCATATGAGGTGGCAATCCCATGCAGACTCCAACTGGTGCAATTGAAAATACTGCACAGAACATACTATACCAGAACAACACTTCACAAAATTGGACGGACTGAAAAACCTCTATGTCTACGAGGCTGTGGGCTGACTGGCACTTTTTATCACACGCTATGGGACTGTCCCGCAATCACACATTACTGGGGGGCTTTCATGGCCACGATCACCCAGATATGCGGCTTCCAGGTCCCTTCAGAACCACGGAGGTGCCTTCTCAACATATGGGAACCCACTGACCTTAGTCACGCAACACAGGCCTGGGCTACCCTAGGGATCACAATGGCCAAACGGAATCTCGCTCAACATAGGGGAGCGCCAACTGTCCCCCCATATCAGCACTGGTGTCGTGATTTAGATAGAGCAGTGGTGGCAGAAAAAGCTGTATTTATTCACAGAGGGTGTCCCCGAAAGTGGGTGCGGGTATGGGGTAAATGGAATTCATTCCAAGGAAACATATGCTCCCCTTCAACTGAAGAATCTGACCCGGACTTAAGTGACTAATACACACACACTATCACGGAGCCACAGGGACATACTATTATCAGCGACTGAGAAGTGCACATCGAGACAGTTAAAAAGTTGTACATATTTGCACTTTGCTCCCTCCAATGCACTACCTTGTACAATGTAAAATCTGAAACTAACAAGTGTCGTTTGTAATCAGCAATGTGGTAAGCAAATAACAATAAACACATTTTAAAACAAGCATTTGCAATGCAATAGGTCTCGCATTAAGAAAGTTTGAGCTATTGGTATTGCAAATGACACATTTTGTATTTATGTTTTGTTTTTGAAAATAGCAAAATTAATAGCTTTGGGCCATATGTATCATACTTCCGTTTAGCGAATTCCAAATAGCGAATTTTAAGGAATCGCTATTTGGAATTCGGAAAACGGTATGTATGTACAAAATCGCTTTTCAATAGCGATTCCTTAGCATTCCTAATTTGCGATTAGCAAATTGCTAATCGCAAATTACCCATTCATTTCCATGGGCCAGGAGGCCCATAGGAATGAAAGTGCAATTTGTGATTAGCAATTTGCTAATCGCAAATTAGGAATTTTTTCAAGAGTGCAGGGGTGTCTCAATAACACCCTGCTGCACCCCTGAAAAATACATTTGGGGGCATATGGCGCACATACATGCCCTAAGGGCATGTATGGGCGTCATATGGCACCTTTGGTTTTTTGTGAAAAAGCTTTTTGAAAAGAATTCGCAACTTACCACCAACTAGAAGTTGGTGGTAATTTGCGAATCCTTAATGGAAATTTTTGAATATTTTTTGTTTGATACATTGCATTTAAGGAATCGCAAAATTTGCGAATTCTTAAGTGCAATCGCAAAATAAGGAATAGCAAATTTTGCAATTCCTTATTTTTCATCAAACATGTTTGATACATACCATTTATCTAATTAGCATTCGCAAAGGCCGAAATTCGCAGAATTTTGGCCTTTGCGAATGCTAATTAGTTTGATACATATGGCCCTTAGTCATTTACAATGCCAATAGTTATAACTTTCGCAAATGTGACACCTATAGCGTTTGTAATGCAATATGTGTTGTATTTATGTGACTTACATGAATTGATATTACAAATAACAATGGCTTTTCATTTTTTTTCAATAATTAATACTTAATAAAAGTTATTGTAATTTATAATGGCAATAGCTTAAAGTTTTGTAAATAACTTTTGTGAAGATTATGTTCAGTGTATTTTATTGCGACGATAATCCAAGAACAGAAGTGAAATATTAACATCTTTTTGTTACATTTGTAATAAAGCTTGAAACATTGAGAGAACATATTTGAACCAGGTGTTGTTGAATGGTTGCACAGATTGATGCTGTGGTGGCGCTGAGTGATGTTGTGATGGCGAACGAGTGATGCTGTGGTGTTCAGTGATGCTGTGGTAGCGCATAGTGATGTTGTGGTGCCCCTCAGTGATGCTGTTGTAGTGCGGAGTGATGCTGTATGCTATGCTATGTTTTGTTTTGCTATCCTATGTTTTGTTTTGCTATGCTATGCTATGTTTTTCTATCCTATGCTTTGATTTGTTATGCTATGCAGTGTTTTGTTATGCTATGCTATGTTTTGTTATGCTATGCTATGTTTTGCTATGCTATGCTTTGTTATGAGAGCGAAGAGGTGCTCAGCTCACCCGGAGACGAATGCGGCGTACCTCAGCGGTGTCTTAGCGGTGATTAATCATCGAATCCCGGTTTTGGAATCCTGGAAGCCTGCTGGTAGTTGAGCGTGGAGGCGCGGGGAGCCGTGGCGTTCGAGGTGTCGGCAACCTTGCGGAGGAGAGTGGGGAGAACAGACTGCAGACCCCGGAGATTAACAGGGCGTGGCACGGTGGTTGCTGAACGCCGGCCGGGCTCACCTGCGGTCGTTTCGGGCTGCATGGACTCGATTTTGTGTTCTTGTGGAGCTGGCGCCGGCGGAGTGCTTCACTTGTATACAGTAAGGCCTGTGAAAAGCGCTTACTAATAAATTACAAGACGTGTGCTGATTGACAATGCAATTTTAGCAGTCTGGGCAACGTGGATGTGGAACTGTTTGGAAAAACTATTGCCAGATACCGATGCATATTGACTCTAGCGCTATTGTATTTCAGCATAATTATGGTTTAAAAGCGCCAATTCCTTTTTTTGGGCACACTTGTGGAAAGAAGGACCATTCTTGGCAATATTCTAATATTTCTGGACTGTATTTGCAATTTTGGCGCAATTGTGTGCTGAGCTATACAGTACATAATAAAGCAATTGGGGCGCTTGGCGAGCTACTTTTTCTGAGATAATTTAATATCTGGAGTCTCCCTGACACTGAGCTTGACTAATATACTCTGGGGACTCTAAAAGACATATTTACCAGGTGGAGCCCTTGGGACCTGTTGCCAGTCGCCTGTGGATCAGATCGGTGTGGGGAAATCTTTTTGTAACCGAACTTTGGTCTTCTGTGGAGGAAAAAGCTAAACACTGCCCATGTACCTACCCTGTCGCTGCTGCACGAGTCCTCTCGCCGCCGCACTTTGATAACATCGCGGCCGCCGAGCGGAGGACTCGGAATCCCAGCAACCCTAGCGGCTGGGTGCAGGCGGGTACCGTCACAACTGCGCCAGGAGGCGCTACAAAGGGGGCGGACCACCCGCTCCGCGGGACGCCGGGCGAAGCCCGGGCAAATGGCGGGCCGTTTTGTGGCCGTTCGGGGGCCGAGGGAGGCCGGGCTGGGCCCACTCTCTTACATCTACTTACGTTTTCGCCTGCCCCCCATACCTATTAGTAAGATTGTCATGCACTTGACAGTGTGTATCTATGTTACGTGTTTTTATTTACCTTACTATTAGGGACTGTTCTTATATTGCCACACTGTACAAAGTCTATTACACCCAGTTGACATTGATAGGGCTTCCCCCTTGGTTGCCTTTTGGATTATAGCCATCTGTTGAGTAACTGTGTTGGAGGGTTATATTATCAGGGGTCTGTATGGTCACCAGCTTCGGCTGACCTTTGGAAAAGCTAAGTAATAAAAAAAAATATCACTAGCCCTGTTATATAACCCTAATACCTACCTGTTGATCTTCCATGGCAGCCACTCCCGATAAAATCGTACTGGCTGACGTAGGGGGAAATAGCAAAGGCACCCTGGATAACTATTTCAGAAAACCTTCCCTCGATATGGAAAGGGATTGTGCACTGGCTGAACGTAGGGCAAAGCGTCATTGCTCTATTGAATCTATTAAAACCAGATCCCCGATGGTTGTACCATCCCAGATTAATCTAGTGGGTGTAGGATTGACAACAGGAAATGAGGACCCGTTATCTACGCAGGGTATTCCAATGCTTCTGCGAGAAACGTCTCCCACATCGGCTGCCCTTAATAGTGCGGGTAAAAATAACACACTAACCCTTAGTGATATTAATACAGGTATAGAAGTCATACCCGATACACCCCGGGCAGTAGTGGTGAATTCTAAAAAGAAAGCTGGGAATCGGGAGGTCCCCAAAGTTTTTGGACCGCCACCAAATAAGAGACGAAGGAGGGGTGGTGTTCTACAAAAAAGCTAAGATCAGCCACTCTGACTTTGGAAAGGGCAAAAAGGCTATGGTTACACCTGCACTTCCTACAAAGACCACTCTAATGACCAATTTAGGTCAGGACGCACCGCATGAAATCACATCATCTATAAATACCCCTATATTGACCCCTATATTGACTGCACTTAACCCCAGTTCAATAGCTCCTAGAAATTGCACGCCTAAGGAACAATCGTCTGCTGTCTCTTTTGACAACATCGAACATCTATTCAGGTAATTTATGTCTCCCATTTTAGAGAGGCTGAAGAGGTTGGAGCAACGGCTGGGGGATCTGGAAATGGCCATTACCAACAAAGCAGTTCTATCGATAGATACTGCAAAGCCAGCCTTACCCCCCGTAGCCATAGCAACAACCTCGATCCCTGTAATCCAAAAGGACCTAATGCCATCTAGCAACTCCTTGAGCTATGGTCATCAAGGGGTAAAGCCACCTAAAGTAGTTCATCAACCCGGCCCACATACCTCTAAGGAAATCCCAAAGAGGGCTAACGCAACCACCGTTAGAAATAATCAGGAGGTAGGGGGGAGGGCGCATTCAGATAGAGTGGGAAATCAAAGGGGCCGCCAAGTTGAATTACCACCAGACGCGGTCCACTATGTGGTTGTACTCACGGGCGTCCCCACCTTAGAAGACGGCAGGAGGGAAGGGTTTAGCCAATTAAAAAACAAAATCATGCACTGGCTTAGCCAGCACAGACCGCTCCCAGGCCACGTAAATGGCGAGATTGTCCATGTGCGGCGACTATCCTGGCTGGGGAGCAAAGTGAAAGATATAGTGGGTGACCTAATAATCATTAATTTTAGAGATCCAGGTGCGGTCAGACATATCCTAAATTGGATGCCAAGGTCTACCGGCACAACCATCGTTCCCTGTGACCTAACCTATTTCTACCCAAGATCTCTGGTGGCTCCTACAATGTGTTTAGGGGTCCCCCCTGTAACATTTAATAATCAATACATGTGGCACGCTCCTAACCCTTTTATGCCAAAAAATGTACTTGGGTGGAATACTGTACCTTACAGGGGACACGGGAATAACTTTAGGGGATTGGACCACTCGCAAGGTATTAGGGGAATGGACCACCTATTGCCATTCACCCCCTTGAAGTCTCTAATAGATTTGAAGCATTTTCAGGCTTGGATGACTGCGAATGACGGTTGGGGCCCCCTGTTAATATGCTCCCAATTTATAAGATAAAAGGTAAAAAAGATCATTTGGGTCTCCAAAAACACATTTTTGCTCCTGTACAGATTATTAGTACACAGGAACTCTCCCCTGTGATAGCCCCTCAGCCTGATATACAAGCTCTTGGGGAAGAAACAACATCACCTCCCCAATTGGCTAATTTGTCGGGGATAATTCCTAGTGTTCTATTGGAACTGGCCCCGGTGACACCTTTGGATGTACTATCCCCAATTAGTAATGAAATCCCTGGCAGCAAAATATCATGGAACATAGCGGGTCTCGCTTCAAAAATTAATGACGCAGATTGGCATTTAATAACCATGACCCATTCCATCATAGCTCTCCAGGAAACATGGGCCAGTGAGCCATCCCACTTGATGGGATACAAAACCTTTTTCACCCCGGCAGTGCCTAGCAAAATGGGTAGACATAAGGGAGGGCTATCTATATATTTGTCTATCCATTCTGGTCCTACTGTCCTTGGGAGCTTCTCGGATTGTCCATATTATCAAATACTAAAGGTAACATGGGGATCTCTGAAAAATTTAGCTATAATCAACTTCTACAACAACATTCCGATTGCACAAGTGGAAACTATAATTAAGACTTTGTCAGGCACCCTCAAGATGATTGTAGATAGCTGTTCTGGGGATTTGGCCCTTATGTGGGTAGGGGACTTTAATTGTCCCTTATGTCCAAGGAGTTTACATGGCGTGTGTGGCTGGGAAGATGAAAACTTAGGGGTGTCAAGCCATTTTGTCCATACAAAACTAGGGGATATACTTAACAACTTATTGGTGGACCATTCCATGGTATTTATTAATGAGGCCTGCTCTGTGCCCAAATCATTTACACCTACCTTTAACGCTAGAGGGGCAAAATCAATGATTGATTTTGCCCTTCTTTCGTCACGTTACGCCCCACTAGTTACTAAATGGGAGACCCTCGTAAGTGGCATCAGTGATCATTACCCCATCTCATTTATCTTTAAGCTAAACCTGGTTACGCCGCCCCTTAATATTCAAAGCAATTATGATATTAACCCCATTCTCGGTCAGCGTAACGGATTTTGCATTAAATGGGAGAAGGTAATCCCGGAGAGTTTCCTAAAAAACCTAGTGTTCATTTCCCAAAAGGAAATCAATACGTGCTTGACCTTAGAGGAGGACGAAGAACTAGTTTTGGACTCCTTTAATAAAATTTGTTGTTCAATCAAACACCTCCTGACCAGAATCCCATGCAATATAGTCAAGAGAACCCCTGGGTGGTTTGATTCAAACTGCTCCAGGGCACTGAAGGAACTTAAACAAGCATTGCATGCCACCCCGCTAGACAGAGCCCAGGTACAAATGGCAAGGCGCAATTACCGTGCTGCCTTGGCCAGAAGAAAGAAAGATATAAAAGCTGAAGCTTGGGAAGCCCTCCATGTAGCAGCAACACAAAAGGATACTGTTGCCTTCTGGAAGGCTGTGAACGCTCCCTTTTACCAAGATGATCAGGGCCCTCGTTTAGACAATGCTATTACAGCTCAGGAGTGGGTGTGTCATTTCCAAGCTCTCTATGACACCCTGGTTTTGCCTGTACTTTCCCCCGAAACAGCAATAGGTACGGAAGTTGTAGATTCTCTGTCCCCCTTAGACATTCAATTTAAATTGGAGGAGGTTTATAAAGCCTTAAGGGAAAGCTCAGCTTCTAAAGCCCCAGGACTAGACTCCGTCCCTATTGATGTGTTCAAAACGTATCCCGATCTGTGGGCCCCTTTACTCACTAGAGTCCTGAATTGCATGGGTAAAAGAGGTATTATTCCAACATGGAAGGAGGCAATTTTGGTCCCGATTTATAAAAAAGGGAACAGGAATGATCCTTCCTGCTATCGGCCTATCTCTTTGTTAGATGGCTTCATGAAGATGGCTGGATGGGTCATCTTGCTCGCATTCAGGACTGGTTGGAGGGACAGTAAGTGCTATCACCTTTCCAGTATGGGTTTAGGGGAGGGCGGGGGACAATTGAGCAGGGGCTAAACCTCTCCCTAACCATCTCCAAATATATACACGCAAGGAAATCTAACCTATACGTGATATTCGTGGACCTCAGCTCCGCATTCGATTGCGTTATGCACGACAATCTTTGGCAGACTCTGAGGGACATTGGGCTGGACAACAAAATAATAGATTACATCAGAGAACTCTATGCTGAGGCGGGTGCAAGAGTAAGATACGGCCAGAGGGGGGAATGCGCTGAGCTCTTCAAGATTAATAGAGGGGTAAGGCAGGGCTGCATATTGCCCCCCCTGCTATTTAACCTCTATATTAATGGAGTGGGTTCTTGCTTAATACAAAAGTATTACGATTATCCGGTAATCAAAGGCAAACCCATCCCCATCTTACTTTATGCTGATGATGCGGCTATCCTCTCGCAAACAAAGGTGGGTCTCCAGAAAGCCACACAGACCTTCACTAACTTTATGAATACCAGGGGGCTACGCGTAAACGTCTCGAAGACATTTACCATGTCGTGCGGCCCAAACAAACAAAGATCACCATGTCCAATCACTTTAGAGGAACGGAAGGTGGAGCTAGCCGACATCTTTTGCTATTTGGGGGTTCATTTCCATAGGCAGGGCACGTGGAAGCCTGCTGTGAATACAAGGGCCATGGCATTTAACAGAGCAATTGGTGCTCTTATGAGCTTTGCTAAAAAAATAGGAAACAGGCCAGTCAGGGAACTCCTCCAAATATATAAATCGAAATGTGTGACTATTGGGACCTATGGGGCGGGCATCTGGGGCTGGCAGCAAGTGGAGGCGATACAGCGACTCGAGGATATGTTCCTTCGATTTATAACTGCTACACCGGGGAGTACTCCAATATATGTCTTACATGCTGAAGTTGCTCTCATTTACATTACGGACTATATAAAATTAGCCCCTGTTTTATTATGGCATAATGTCTGGACCAACCCTGCCACAGATCTGAATAGATCCATCATTGAGGACTGTTTAAACTGTGACGGGATGAAAAATATTAAATGGCTTAGCTACATTAAGAACTTTGTCAGTGAGATTGGTCATCCTGAATACTTTACCGACCCAGCCTCACTGGAACAGCTCTCACGATCCACGTTGAAAAAGATCTTGTTGGAACATTTGGAACTGCAAAGGTGGAAGGGCGAAAGGAATAAAAAATCTGTCATGAGCCACGATGAAGTGACACCTAAAAGGGGCCCTCAGCTGTACCTTGTAATAGACCACCCCCTACAGCATCGTAGGCTCCTGACATACTTCCGCCTGGAAACCTTCTATAGACTTGTATCGTTCCCGAATTGCAATGACTGGACGAGAGTAAAAAGGCGGTGTCCCTGTGATGACCATTCATTCCAATCAAATATACACTGCATTCTTTTTTGTACTTTATACAGCCACTCCAGACGACAAATCTTAAAACCCCTCCTGTTAACTTGGGGCTTAAGGAAAGCAAGAGATGCCTATAACAAACTCAGTTCCCTAGAAGATTCTTTTATCATCAGCATAGTGAGCCTTTATTTGAATACAATTATAAGAGCGAGACGGACCATCGTCATGGGATAGCAAGAGTTAATTAGGTATTTTTAACTATTATGTAATTAAATTGATTGTATTGTTTTATCCTTTTAACCACTTTTATCAATTTTAGAAAGATCTAATTTTAGTAATGTCTAAATCTGAACCAAAAGACGGAATTTTACTTGTGATTTTTATGTGTATACTTTTATGAATTGTGAATTCAATTCGAATAAAGTCTTTGAACTGAACTGCTTTGTTATGCTATGCTATGTTTTGTTATGCTAAGCTATGTTTTGTTATGCTATGCTACATTTTGTTGTGTTTTATTATGCTATGCTTTGTTTTGCTATGCTATGTTTTGTTATGCTATGCTATGTATTGTTGTGTTTGATATGCTGTATTTTGCTATGCTTTTATATGTTTTGTTTTGCTATGCTGTTTTGTTGTGTTTTGTTAAGCTATGCTATGTTTTGTTGTGTTTTGCAATGTTTTGTTATGCTATGTGTTGTTGTGTTTTGTTATGCTATGTTATGCTATGTTTTGTTTTCCTATCCTATGCTTTGTTTTGTTATGCTATGCTATGTTTAGTTTTGCTATCCTATGCTTTGTTTTGTTATGCTATGCTATGTTTTGTTGTGTTTTGTTATGTTATGCTATGTTTTGTTGTGTTTTGTTATGCTATGCTATGTTTTGTTGTGTTTTGTTATGCTATGCTTTGTTATGCTATGTTTTGTTATGCTATGCAATGTTTTGGTTTGTTTTATTATGCTATGCTTTGTTTTGCTATGCTATGTTTTGTTATGCTATGTTTTGTTATGCTATGTTTTGTTATGCTATGCTTGTTATGCTATGCTTTGGTATGCTATGCTTTGTTATGCTATGCTTTGTTATGCTATGTTTTGCTATGCTATGCTAAGCTTTGTTTTTTTTTTTTTCTTTTTTTTTTTTATTGTTTTTTTTTATTGAGCATGATCTATAATAGTCAATCAAACATTTTCTGTACAAAAGAATACCAGCATAATAAAACAATAATACATCCATAAAAAAAAAAATAGATAAATAAATAAATAAAAAAATAAACAATTACAAAAAAAAAAAAAAAAAGCATTCACATTAACATCCAGTACATATGTATGACTAAAAGATATCTGTCCATCTTATCTCAGTGGGAAGATCTTATATTGAGATACCAATCGGAGATTGGGGCCCAAATCTGGGTACCCCGGGCTTTAGCTTTCCTACCTCTTGTGTTATATATAGCTATCTCCTGTTTGTATATGGCAAGAAATCGACTAAGCCACATCTGGAAAGTGGGTACATTTGTATCCTTCCATCGGGCCGCCAAGATAATGCGGAAGACGGCAGTTCCCAGGAAAACAATCCTCCTTTCTTTCCTACTATAACCTAAGGATTCATCGTGGCCTAGAAGATATAATGTAGCAGAAGACCTAAGATTCCGCCCAAAAATTTGGGCCCAAAATCCTCCAATCATTGTCTGTAGAGTACCAAGTTTCGGACACTCAGCAAACATGTGGATTAAATCTGCTTGTCCCTGTCTACATCTTGGGCAGCAGTCATCTACCCGCAGTCCCCACGTGAAAAGTTTAGACGGGGTAAAATAAAGATTATAAATGGTTTTGTAATATTGTGCTTTAAGGTTGGGTGCTAAAAATAATGTTGTATAAAGGGTTAAGGAATAGTCAATATCAACATCTGAATTTCTGAGTTTTAGCGCCCAAGACCGCTCAACACGATCTAGATCATCAGTAGAGGATTCAGAGAGTGTGTCATATAAGGTGCCTATCCTGGTAGCTCGTTTCCCAATAATAGAGAAGAAGTGAAAACTATCTAAATTAATATTGAGTTTGGGGTTGCGGATGCTGGTAAAGACTTGGAAATATTTTAAATAGTCTGTGGATGGAATATCAAATCTCTGCTGTAGCCCTTCAAAAGATGGAATAGCATTCAGTCCTAAAAAGTCACCTAGTGTATAAATACCTAGATTCTCCCATTTCCTGGATATACAGTCGTTTAAACATGATGGTATAATCTTACTATGCCATAGAGAGATATATCTGGTTATTTTTGGAATGCCTAGTTGTTTAGAGGCAAGTTTCCAAATTTTCCACGCGTCACCAATCACCTTAAATTTGGTCTTTTTATAATATGATGTTTCAATTTGTTTCAGAAATAATCCTTGACATCTATCACCTAGCCCAAGTTCAAAGATAGAGGGAATATAGGAATCTATATTGGATGAATTAGAGGGTTTAACTTTAAAGAGCGGGCCCATTTGCTGGAGTAGTGTCGCCCAAAGATAAAATGTCAAATTCGGGATACCCAGGCCACCTCTATGTAGGGGGAGAGTTAGGAATGGTAGCGCTCTCCTAATTTTTCCATAACTCCATATAAATTTGGAAATTGTAGAATTGATGATTTTAATAGTACTACTGTCAGCCATCAGTGGAATAGCCCAAAATAGATAGAGTATTCTAGGAAAAATACTCATTTTAATATAATTCGCTCTCCCAATTATTGATAGATGTAGATTATCTACCCTCTTAAGCTCAGTTTTTATTTGCTTAATCAAAGGATCATAATTAAGCCTATTAATCTCTTTCACCTCTGAAGATATATTTACACCGAGATAGATTGCGTTTTTAACTTTATTGGGGCTATCATATATGATGTTATTTGTGCAAAGAACCATAGTTTTGTCCCTGTTAAGGGAGTAGCCAGAGTAGGAACCGAAAGCCTGGGTTATTTGCTCTATTTCTTCTACTGCGTCAGCCGGATTGGTTGTAAGCACGGCAATATCGTCGGCGTATGCTAAAATTTTAGTAGAATATAGACCCACCTTAACTGGTTGAATTTGAGGGGAGGTAAGAAGTTTTAAAATTAAAGGGTTAATTACTAGGGCAAATAATATCGGGGAGCAGGGACAGCCCTGTCTAGTGCCTCTTTGTACCTCAACAAACTCTGACTCAAAGCCACCGATGGATAGTTTAGCCCTAGGGTTACTATACAGGGCTTTTATGGCTTTAATAAAGCCTGGTCCAAAGTTGTTAAATTCCATAATGTCCCATAGGAACTGCCAAGACACTCGATCGAATGCCTTTTCGGCGTCGAGAAGGATCATCGACATTTTTCCTCCCGTGGCGCCCATGATGTCAAATAGGGAGATGACTCTACGGGTATGATCAGTCGTACCCCGCCCAGGGATAAAGCCATGTTGCCACGGGGATACGAGATGTTCGATGACCCCCCTCAGCCGATTTGCGAGTATCTTGGCGTATAGCTTTGAGTCCGAGTTTATGAGGGAAATAGGCCTATATGAAGATGGAAGCTGGGGAGGTTTTCCCTTTTTTGGGAATATCGCTATGTTCGTGTATTTCCAAGACTCTGGTGAGTTTGAGTGGTATTGAACCCCCAGAAACAAGTCTAATAGGTGGGGTAGTATCTGTTTACCCAACAATTTATAAAGGTCTAAAGGAATCCTGTCGGGACCAGCCGCCTTCCCATTAGCGAGCTCTGATAATGCAATCTCCAACTCTGAGATTGTAATTTCTTTTTCCAGATCTTCCTTAATTGCTTGATCTAGTTTTCTAGATAACTCTAGTTCAGGCACCCACTCATTAAGAAAGATTTTCATGTCTCTGGTAGGTAGAAGGTCATTTTCCTTCTGATAGAGTTTTTGATAATATTTATGGAATACACCTACGATATCTTGAGTGGAGGTATATTGTTGTCCCTCATATTCAATATTCTTTATTTTATTATATGTTTGCTTTTGTCTAGTTTTGAGAGCTAGTTGTCTCCCTACATTTTCTCCTGCTTCATAAAGCCTATTCCTATTGGATTGATAAATTTCCGCAGCTTTTTGAGTTAGCGAGCTGTTCATTTCTGTTTTTAAAATCAGTAATTTTTCCAGTGTATCAGTGGTTAATATACCTTGTTGTATTTGACTAGCATGTAGTATTTCCAGGTTAGTATGCTCTGTGTTAAGCTGTTTATCGATGTTATTTTGAGTTTTCTTACGATTAGCTACGAACGCTATGGTCTCCCCCCTCGTCGGTGCCTTAAAGCAATCCCAAACAGTGAATCTAGGTGCGCTATATCGATTATGATCAAAAAAAGATTGGGCCCATGACGTTATATGATTTATATAGTCTTGGTTAGCGAGGAGCTTACGGTCAAATGACCATTGAGTATTAGGTCTGTTAAAGCTCTCCAATTCAAAAATTAACATAAGCGCGTTGTGGTCAGAGATGGTTTTAGGGAATTTAATTACGTCTATTAGGGCCGTCTTCTGTAGTGATGTCATGATGTAATCAAGTCGGATATACTTATTGTGGGGGTAAGAGTAATACGTGAAGCCATTAATATTGAGCTTCAGCACGTCCCAGGTATCTAATAGATCGTGACTGTCCATCAGATGGGATACTGCCCTATAAACTTTCGGTTTACGGCCGTTATAATTCTGTGGGAGTCTGTTGTTTAATAATTTTCCTATATCTATATTAAAGTCCCCACACACAATGAGTGGTCCAGGCCAAGAGGCCAGTTCTAATTCCAGATCATTAAAAAGTTGTGGGTCGTCGAAATTAGAACCGTAAAGTGAGCAGATGGTAATATCTGATTCTAATTGAACCACAACCCACCTACCATATTTATCAACAAGCCGACGTCTGGGGACCCCAAAACCGGGTTTGGCCAAAATAGCGACTCCACGTATTTTGGATGTTTGGGAAGTTGAGGCTATCAAGTTATATCCAGGTATTTTTAATAAATTTTTATCACTCTCAACTATATGAGTCTCCTGAATACAAAGAATGTCGACAGGATCCTGATGCAGTAATTGAAAGAGTTGAGCCCTTTTTTTCCCATCATTGAGACCAGCAACATTCCAACATAACAATTTTACTCTCCCCATTGAAAGGTATTCCCCCTTAGCCCGGTACCATCTAGGAAAAATAATTTACTCCAACACTGTCCATTTTTACAGTCAATAAAAATGCTGATATTCAAATCCCAGTTCAGGTTAATCAAGATGTATAACATGTGGTTCCTAATAATTAAAGAATTTGCAAGAATCAATAAACTTTTGACGGTTCTTATACTATAGATCATGCTCATTTTTTCGATTTTTCCCCCCATTTCATCCTCCCCCTCCCCGAACCTCCACACCCCTACATCCCACCCCCCACCCTTCCCCACCCACATAGTGAGGCAATTAGACTCTATAAGAGTCTTTGGTGATGGAGAGACATTCCCAAACCAGACCTAGACTAAAGATACACAGAAAAAGAACAGAAAAGAAAAGAAACACAGCCAAGAAAAGAAACGAATAGAAAAAAAATTATATATATAATGTAAGAGAGAAAGAAAGAGATGGGTCAGCTTAACATGTCTAAATATATAATCTATAAAGTGTCTCGTACACCCCCTTTTTTTTTTTTTTCCCCTCCTTTTTCTTCTTTTCCTTTCCCGCCCCCTCCCTTATATTCTTCCCCATTACTTTCTAGTCCAGTATCCGTGTTTCCTGCCTTCTTGTCTTCTCGTTTTTCTCAACAAATACCCCCCATTTCCCCCCCCCCCCCCCATCTTTACTGATTTTTATCACTTTTGAGCCATTAGGTCAGAGTGTCTAGGAACTCTT
This sequence comes from Lissotriton helveticus, assembly GCF_964261635.1. Lineage (NCBI taxonomy): Eukaryota > Metazoa > Chordata > Amphibia > Caudata > Salamandridae > Lissotriton > Lissotriton helveticus. Next base: position 948,971,258 of record NC_136063.1, read on the forward strand.
TAGCTTTTATTTCGGATGTGAAAAATTTGGTCTGACCGTTGTAAAGTACTTTCAATTTGGCTGGATTGTTGAGGTAAACTTGTGCTTTCTTCTCTATAAAAGGTTTAATAAGCTGTCGAAGGCGCCACCTCCTCTCCACCGTAGTGTGGCAGAAGTCCGGTCTCACAAAATAGGAGATATTATCCCTAGTCCGTCGAGCTTCTGGCCTAGCTTTATCTGAGATGGCTTGTCGGAGAAGAAATTTTCCAAAAAATACCAGGATTGCTCGTGGATAGTTTCCCGGTTTTATGGTGGGTTTTAGAGTAAATGGGGTTCTATGCACCCGTTGTATCTCCGATTCCCAATTCCACATAGAAAGCTCAGGAAGTGTGTCTTTAAAAAGTTGGATGATAAAGGCTCGGATATCAGTGCCTTCGATATTTTCCGGTATTCCAAGGATGCGTAGGTTATTACGCCGGAGGCGATTTTCCATATCTTCGAGCTTCCATCTGACATCACTTAACTCCGCTTCATGTGACTCAACCAATTCCTGTGTGGCTGTTGCTTCTGCCTCATTGACGACTATACGGTCCTCCATCTCCGTCATTCTAGTGTTGAAGGTATTAACTGATTTTGATAGTTTACGCACTACCCCCTGTACCTTATGTAAAGCTATTTGCGCCTTACGTCCATCCCTTGATGTTTCCTCTCGATGGGAGGCAATAGCTTGGAGGACTGTGTCCATCACCGTGGAAAGCGTAGCATCTTGTTGAAGGGGGGACCCTTGTTGCGTCGGGCGTGAGCCAATGGCACGCTCTTGAGAGCCCAATGCCGTAGAGGGGGAGTAGTCCCATACTAACCCCGGGGTCCTTTTCTTCCGTAGGGTAGTTCTCTTATTTTCCTTAGATTCAGCAGTTCTTTCCTCCTGGTCGCTTTCTGTCTCGGACCCAGTGTTGGCTTCAAAGTCGAGCTCAGAGTCGTCTGACCATCTTGCATCTTCTAACCCCTCTGATATTGAGTAAAAGTCAGATGGATCTTTGTCAGTATCGGTAGGATCAGTAGGATCAGTAGGATCAGGGGTTATCTCGTCTTCTTGAGGTTTCCCGGTGCCATCATGAGCCTCCAGTGCACTCTCTAGATTTTTTGAGTAATCTCTCGCCTCTATTATCTGTAGGTCATTCTTTGGTGCATTGCATATAGCCTGGTTAAGATCATACTGTGGCAATTGATCATCCCGTTCGGCCATGACCACAGGAGTATCAGTAACCGCTGGTATAGGCTTAAATAAAGTTGTTGGTACAAGCGCTGGTAGGGCTACCGGTGTAGTCTGAGTAGGTGATGTAAGTGATATCGGTAGGGCTATCGAGGCAGTAGAGACAATAGAGGAGGCAGTAGTATCAGATGAGGAAAGCTGTTTCTCCATACCTTGCACCCCAGTGTTGGGATCCGCTCCAACATTGAGGTCTAAATTTCCAGCCACTGCCTCCACGGAGTCCTTGTGTATCATAAGGTTTTTTACCGTGCTCACAAAGGTATTTGCATTAGTATCGTCTATTTCCATATTCCCGGGTTTGTCATTCCGGATCTGCCCACTAGGTGTTGCTGTAGGCCCTGGAATAGTACCCAGTGTTACTGGTAGGTCTGCGGATAACTGGACTGAAGGCACCGAAGGAACTGAAGCAGAAGCCGGGGCTGACACAGAGGCTGACACAGAGGCGGAAGCGGGAGTCTTCCGAAGTAATTCAATTACTGAGGGGCCCGCTATTGGTGTGCTAGGTTGTTGTCTGGAGCCTTTTGCTGATTTAGCAGCTAGTATATCTAATTCGGCAAAATCACCGCTCCCTTCCAGTCGTGCGCCGCCTCGTTTCATCATCAGCTCTCGATCGCGGAGAGCCTGCTTCGCTGCTCTGGTCTTAGCTGCAGCGGCAGCTGTCGTAGCGGCATTCTTAGGCGCCATATCGCAGGGCGGAGGTTGGACCAGCGAGGGGTCAGTTTTCCTCTTTTGCGTCGGCTCTCCGGTCTGGATACGGGAAATGAGTCTCAGGACAAGCACCCCGATCAGTGAGGTGCAAAATGAGAAACGGAGTTGTAGGGCTGTCGGATCTGATGTAGCCATCTAGAGTCGACCCACAGCTTTATCCACACACACCCCCTCCGGGCTCCTTGCTGGGGGGGAGAAAAGAGAGCAACAGCCAGACAAGGGGTAAGTCCTTACTTCAGTTCATTCATTCATTACTGTATAGGGCATCCCCATCTTGTTGCCTTCTCTCTGTCGTTTCTCAGCTGTTTTCCAGGCGCTGGTTTGGAGGTCGTCTCACAGCGGTCTAGTGCACCGCCGCCATCTTGCCTAAGCTTTGTTTTGTTATGCTATGCTATGCTGTGTTTTGTTATGGTATGCTATGTTTTGTTGTGTTTTGTTATGCTATGCGATGTTTTGCTATGCTTTGCATTGCTATGTTTTGTTATGTAAGCTATGTTTTGTATTGTTTTGTTATGCTATGTTTTGTTATGCTATGCTTTGTTTTATGTTATGTTATGCTATGTTTTGTTATGTTATGCTATGTTTTGTTCTGCTATGTGTTGTTGTGTTTTGTTCTGCTATGTGTTGTTGTGTTTTGGTATGCTATGTTTTGTTATGTCATGCTATGTTTTGTTATGCTATGCTATGTTTTGTTTTGCTATCCTATGCTTTGTTTTGTTATGTTATGCTATGCTATGTTTAGTTTTGCTATCCTATGCTTTGTTTTGTTATGCTATGCTATGTTTTGTTGTGTTTTGTTATGCTATGCTATGTGTTGTTGTGTTTTGCTATGCTTTGTTATGCTATGCTATGTTTTGTTGTGTTTTATTATGCTATGCTTTGTTTTGCTATGCTATGTCTTGTTATGCTATGTTTTGTTATGATATGCTTTGTTATGCTATTTTTTATGCTAAGCTTTTTTTGTTATGCTATGCTATGTTGTGTTTTGTTATGCTCTGCTATGTTTTGTTGTGTTTTGTTATGCTATGCTATGGTTTGCTATGCTTTGCAATGCTATGCTTTGTTATGTATGCTATGTTTTGTTGAGTTTTGTTATGCTCTGCTATGTTTTGTTGTGTTTTGCTATGTTTTGTTATGCTATGTTTTGTTATGCTATGCTTTATTTTATGTTATGTTAGGCTATGTTTGTTTTTTTGTTTTTTTTAATTTATTTTTTTTATCCTCATTTGCCGCCAAGGTTCCAAACTACTGACAACTTAGACAGGAGCAAAAAAGAGAAGGGTGCCGCCGTGCTGCCTCAGTCGAGACTGTTAGGGAGGTCAAATTGTGGGTGCCCGATCCCAACAACAACGGCTGGCTCCCCCTTAGTTTGACCCCTATTGTCCAGTTGGCAGATGTTAACCAATCTCTGGTTGCCTCGATTGCTATCAACAAACCATGTGCCGAGCGGAAGAGGGAGAGCGGCCAGATGAAGTAGCAGGGAGGTTGTACTAGGCAACATAATCAGCGGAACTGGAAAAAAAAAACAGTTTGTTAAATGAGACCAGTCAAGTAGATGCCAAAAGGCTCTCTTATCGTGTTTCCCTGCCCTAGCAAGATCTAATTTTGAAATCCGTAGGAGCGATGTGTACCAATCATGAAATGTAGGCGCTGAAGACTCTTTCCACCGTTTGCATATTTCTCTACGGGCCACTAGGATGGAATAAAACAGGAGATTCTTCGTAGTGCTTCGAGTCAGATCCATTATTCCAAAAATTGCGAGACGCAGATCTATCACTACTGTGCATCCCATGGCAGTCGAGAGCTTGCTGCTTATTGAATCCCAGAAAGAAGATAACTGAGGGCACTCAAAAAACATATGTGAATCCAGGGCCTCTGTTAGACCACACCGTGCACAAGCCACTGGGGCCCCTTATGAAAATTTGGAAATATTTTGTGGAGAGTAGTATGCCCTGTGCAGGGTGAACAGATGGTTCCTACCAAGCCAAGCTGGCTTAACTAAGTCCCACAATACCTTGTAGGACATAGTCCAGAGATCGTTTAGATTAAGATCAGAGATCGAGGTGCCCCACAATTGCTCTGGGAGATAGAATTCCCCATCGATTTCATCCATTATTAACGTATACCAAAGGGAAACCTCTTTTTTTTACAGGTGGTTGATCTACTAGAAGGGATTCAAGATAGCTACCTCCCCCTATTGGAAGCTTATTAAAGCGTGTAGCTTGTGTTGTTAATGCTTGAGCCCAACTAGATATTTGTAGATATTTAAATCTTGAAAGGTTGGGCCCAATTTTACAAGCTAAGTCTTCCCAAGGGAGCAAAGACCCTTCCACAAAGAGATCTCCCCAGACTGCTATCCCAGCTTCTCTGAGCGGGACTGCCAAAGTATCCCCCACCCAGCCTGGGGCCCCCGGAAGATCCCAAATTGGTGCTCTACTTGAGTAATACCCCAGTTGTGTTGAAGATCTTATCTTAGACCAAGTTTTTGCCAAGCCCTGTAGCAACTTCAATTTCACCTTTTTAAAGAATTTGGGATCGCCAAACTTAAACAAGAATCCTGACTGGCCAATTCCTTCGCCCTTCAATAGTGCTTCAAACATGCTCCCAATGCCCTCTCCTGTGGGTGTTTTTAGGAGCATGCGCGCATGGGATAGCTGGAATACCCACGCATAGATCTGCAAGTCTGGACCGGCCAGGCCCCCCTTCTCCCTACGGCGTCTAATCTTTTTCCAGGCTATCCTTGGATTTTTATTCTTCCAAATAAATGAGGTTATCTCGCCCTGTAACTTGGCTAACAAAGAAGAGTCAAAACAGAGGGGGATTGTATTAAATAAAAAAGAGACCTTCGGTAGGATGGACATTTTCGCCAGATTTACTCTGCCTAGTAAGGAAAGGGGAAGATGCATCCAGGCTCCCATTAATTTTCGACATTCTTTCGCTACTAAAGAGAAGTTGGAAGACGCAATCAGGTTGATATCTTTAAGAATGTTCAGCCCTAAGTAGCGCAAGCTAGTACTGAGTTGTTCATTGAGGCCACTAGCCTCGTCGTTCCATACCATTATTTCTGTCTTTGAGGCATTTACCTCGTATCCGGAGACTTCTCCGAATTCCTCTGCCAACCTAATAGCTGCCGGAAACGCAGAGCTGATCTCGGACGTCAAAATCATGACATCGTCAGCATACAGCGCGACCTTCTTCTCCCAATCTCTATATATAAAAGGCTTGATGTTGTTATCCTCTCTTAGTTTTTGAGCAAAAGGCTCAATATAGATGTCAAAAAGCAGGGGAGATAGAGGGCAGCCCTGTCGAGTTCTTCTAGTGATGGTAAAAGGTTCGGACAAACCCCCATTAACAAGTACACATTCAGTTGGACTGTGGTACAACAATTTCACAGCTCTACGGAAGCCCTCACACAAGGATTTGTGGATTCCTGGCACAGAGGAACATGGCGGCAGCGGGCTAGCTGCCGCGGTACTCCGCCCCTAGCTTCAGCAGAGTGAGATGCCAGCGCTTTAGTGTTTCTGCGTTTGTAAAGCAGCAGTGCGTGTTCGAGAACGAAATGCAGCAAGAAGCACATTTCCCGTGAGAAAGGTTTCTTTCACTATTTGCTCCCACCTTCCTATACTCTGCTGGATTTGCAGGTTTTTTACTTTTCTTTTCGGCGGCCGCAGTTTTTCTCACCCCCTCCCATGTGCCTCCCTTCCGGGGGCGTGGAACGACCTGGGCCGGCGGTTCCTGACCGGCTGCTGTTGCAGACGGGTCTACGGCCTTGGAGCGGGGCCGCCCTGGAGCTACGGCGCGGTAGGCGGTTGCGGAGCCTTCTGCGGGATCCACGAGTCGTAGCTGGAGGATTGACCACTAACACTAACACGTTTGTTAGTGTCACGGCGGCGGCGGCTACAGTGGCAGCACCGGTTGGACCAACAACGCGAGCAGCAGCAGCAGCACTCAAAGAGAAGGTGAAAGGGAAGGAGGTGGGGGGTAAACCCAGCGAAGTTACAGAGGTTGTGGCGAAGTTCAGAGGACCTTGGGGGCCTTTCAGCCCAGCGACTATCAGCCAGAGGACAGGGGGGGCAGTTTCTCTTGAGCATATACCCGAGCCCCTTTCAGCATTGGTAGAGCGATCCTGTAAGTTGCCACATATTTCAGGCACGCCTGGGTCCACAAGCCAGAGGGAGCTGGGGAAGGCAGTAGGAGGGGGCCAGAGTCGAAAAAAGAAGGGGGGTAGCAGGGACTTGAAGCTGCACCAGCCTGCTTATACCTCGGCGCAAGGTGGCGTTCCACCAGGCAAGTTTATGCCCCAAGAAGTTCATACTCCTATCAAAACCTCTTCCTTTCTCTCCAACGAGGTGAAGGCTAAATGAGCAAAAAAGGGCAACAAGGCTGCTAAGTCTGGGAAGCTTATACTCGACTCTGGTTCTAGGATAACGCCTTCCCTGCGCTCGTACTTCAAAGCTGTCCCCCAGGTGCTTAAGCTGGGCACCTCAAACAGGCGACCTTTCAGTGCAAGGCTCATTGGGTAGCCCGGATTGCTCAGCGGTCTTGGGCTGTGTAGATCCCAATAACACTAACACCGCGACACCTCCGTGCCCTTCAGCGGTTTTCCAAATTAGTCCATCTTCAATTATATCATCAGTTCTTCCTCCCGAGGAAGGTATGGAGGAGGCAATACTTGCTACTCCCGCCACAGTGGGCGGTGAGGGGGGAGTGTCTGGTCCGATTTTGAGCCTAACTGAGCAGGGCAGTGGTTGGCTATGTTTTGTTATGTTATGCTATGTTTTGTTCTGCTATGTTTTGTTGTGTTATGTTATGCTATGCTATGTTTTGTTTTGCTATGCTTTGTTATGTTATGCTATGCTTTCTTTTGTTATGCTATGCTATGTTTTGTTTTGTTTTGTTATGCTATGCTATGCTTTGTTGTGTTTTGCTATGTTTTGTTATGCTATGTTTTGTTATGCTATGCTTTGTTTTATGTTATGTTATGCTATGTTTTGTTATGTTATGCTATGTTTTGTTCTGCTATGTTGTGTTTTGTTATGCTATGCTATATTTTGTTGTGTTTTGTTATGCTATGCTATGCTATGGTTTGCTATGCTTTGCAATGCTATGCTTTGTCATGTATGCTATGTTTCGTTATGCTATGCTATGTTTTGTTGTGTTTTGCTATGTTTTGTTATGCTATGTTTTGTTATGCTATGCTTTGTTTTATGTTATGTTATGCTATGTTTTGTTGTTATGCTATGTTTTGTTGTTCTATGTTTTGTTGTGTTATGTTATGCTATGTTCTGTTTTGTTATGTTATGCTATACTTTGTTTTGTTATGCTATGCTATGTTTGGTTGTGTTTAGTTATTCTATGCTATGCTTTGTAGTGTTTTGTTATGCTATGTTTTGTTTTGTTATGCTATGTTTTGTTCTGCTATGTTGAGTTTTGTTATGCTATGCTATATTTTGTTGTGTTTTGTTATGCTATGCTATGGTTTGCTATGCTTTGCAATGCTATGCTTTGTTATGTATGCTATGTTTTGCTATGCTATGCTATGTTTTGTTGTGTTTTGCTATGTTATGTTATGCTATGTTTTGTTATGTTATGCTATGTTTTGTTCTGCTATGTTGTGTTTTGTTATCCTATGCTATGCTATGCTATGGTTTGCTATGCTTTGCAATGATATGCTTTGTTATGTATGCTATGTTTCGTTATGCTATGCTATGTTCTGTTGTGTTTTGCTATGTTTTGTTATGCTATGTTTTGTTATGCTATGCTTTGTTTTGGTATGTTATGCTATGTTTTGTTGTTATGCTATGTTTTGTTCTTCTGTGTTTTGTTGTGTTATGTTATGCTATGCTATGTTTTGTTTTGCTATGCTTTGTTATGTTATGCTAAGCTTTGTTTTGTTATGCTATGTTTTGTTATGCTATGCAATGTTTTGTTGTGTTTAGTTATGCTATGCTATGCTTTGTAGTGTTTTTCTATGCAATGTTTTGTTTTGTTATGCTATGTCTTGTTTTGCTATCCTATGCTATGTTTTGTTATACTATGCTGGTGAGGGTGTGTGAGTGTGTGTGAGGGTGAGTGAGGGTGAGGGGGTGTGAGGGTGAGGGTGGGTGAGGGTGTGTGAGGGTGATGGTGTGCGAGGGTGAGAGAGTGAGGGGGTGTGAGGGTGAGGGGTGTGAGGGTGAGGGGGTATGAGGGTGGGTGAGGGCGTGAGGGTGAGTGAGGGGGTGTGAGAGGGGGTGAGGGGGGTGAGGGGGTGTGAGAGTGAGGGGGTGTGAGGGGGTGTGAGGGTGAGTGAGGGTGAGAGGTTAAGGGTGTGTGAGGGTGAGTGAGGGTGTGTGAGGGTGAGGGTGGGTGAGGGTGGGTGAGGGGGTGTGAGGGGGTGTGAGGGTGAGAGGTGTGAGGGTGAGGGGCTGTGAGGGGGTGTGAGGGTGAGGTGGTGTCAGGGGGTGAGGTTGGGTGAGGGGGAGTGAGGGTGAGAGGTTGTGTGAGGGTGAGAGGGTGAGTGAAGGTGAGGGTGTGTGAGGGTGAGGGTGTGTGAGAGTGAGGGCGTGCGAGGGTGAGGAGGTGTGAGGGGGTGTGAAGGGGTGAGGGTGAGTGAGGGGTGTGAGGGTGAGTGAGGGTGTGTGAGGGTGGGTGGCTAGGAGGGGTGTGAGGGTGTGGGTGTGTTGGAGTGTGAGGGGGTGAGGGTGAGTGCGGGTGAGAGGGTTGTGAGGGTGAAAGGGGTGAGGGTGTGTGAGGGTGAGCGAGGGTGAGTGAGGGTGAGAGGGTGTGAGGGTGAGGGTGGGTGAGGGTGAATGAGGGTGTGTGAGGGTGGGTGAGGGTATGAGGGTGGATGAGAGGGTGAGTGAGGGTGAGGGGGTATTTGAGGGTGAGGGGTGGTGAGATGGGTGTGAGGGTGAGGGGGTGTGAGGGTGAGGGGGTGTGCGGGTGAGGGGTGTGAGGGTGAGCGGGTGTGAGGGTGAGAGGGAGGGTAAGGGGATGGGAGAGTGAGAGGATGTGAGGGTGAGGGGATGTGAGGGTGAGGGGATGTGAGGGTGAGGGGATGTGAGGGTGTGGGGTGTGAGGGTGAGAGGGTGTGTGAGGGTGAGAGGGTAAGTGAGGGTGAGAAGTTGGGTGAGGGTGAGGGTGAGGGTGGCTGAGGGTGTGTGTGAGGGTGAGGGGGTGTGAGGGTCAGGGGGTGTGAGGGTCAGTAGCTGTAAACTGTCATTTCTGCCCCGGCATTTTGTATATTTACAAGACTATAGCAGGAGTCATTTTTACTGTGTTATAACTTTCATATTTATTATTAATGTGTTTGCGGTAAAAGTCCTCCGCTACAGTGTTCTAATAACCCAAAAAATGGCAAGGCAAACAGTACAGTTCTGAGACAGCGTGCTCAAAACACGGCAATAACAACGAGTGACTATGTACAACGGTGCTAAACATTAGAACTGACATTCCGCTACATATATTTGCATAAAAGGCAAAATACATTAAAATTGTATTCTGCTGTACAGTAAAGAGTTTGTTTTCTCCCTACAGTAACGTTCAAAACAACAGAAAGCATTATTAACACCTGTTGCAGCACCCGCTTGGACCCGGCTCACTTAAAGCTGGTTAAGTAAAGTGTAGTGCTAATAATGTTTAGGGCGAGTGGAAAGCGGGGCTGGGCTGAATCCTTTGCAGCCAAACGGCGTTACGTGCCTAATTAGCAGCAAGTGTAGGATTTTTTTGGGGAAAAACAAACAAGCATTTATAAGAAAAGTCAAATTACACATACAATCAGCCATAACTATTGACTTTGTTGAATGGTTGCATTGCACAAATAAATGTAAAAAGCTAAGGATTTACAGTTCCAACAATAAAGTACTTTATTTAATAGGGGCAAAGTTGTAACATAAAAGAAAAAGTTGCCGAATTCAAAATGTACAGGGAGCCTGTCTGAAGTATAGCTCTGCCTCACGAAAAAGATCACCCACAAGTGGCTATGAACAACGGTGCAATACATTAGGGCTTACATTCCGCAATATATAATTGCATGAAAAGCAAAACATTAGTAAATGTTAATGTGCTGTAAAGTAAAAATGTTGTTTTCCTCCAATAGTAACGTAGCAACCTAAAGAGATTATTAATCACCTCAAGGTTGCCTCCCTGCGCTGCCACCGGGCCGAAGGTCAATCAGCCCGACAGAGGGAGCGCAGGAAACATGGCTGTGCGCAAACAACCCCTTTAAATGAGCACTAGCTCCGTGTCTCCTCCCAGACATAGCGCTTCGAGACAGTTACAGCGCTTTGAGACTCAGCCGAAGCGTCGTCCAACTCTATTAACGGAATGAGAGCGAGCCCTGCGAGGGATGCTGAGTGTGGGCAGAGTCTGTGGTAGGTTTGTGTATTCATTTGAGGAGCATCGGTGGCCATTACAGCAGGGATCCGTGGTCAGAACAGAACTCCAGTGCGAGGGAAGAAAGGCGTTTATTAATGTTAGGACTGGTCTAACACTAGCGCATCACACTCATAGCGCTGCGCACAGCGAGATACAGCTTTGGAGCATAAACGGAGAAGGTGTAGCCACATAATGCACAACCCATTATGAGAAGAAAATCCCTCACGAGATTGCTTAGGAAATCTACTGAGGTGGCTTTTTCGGTGTTATGTAACGATGCATGTATTGGTTTGTATAGTTCTGCATGTATGGGACCTTCCCGACCCAAGAATAAACAAAGTACAGATGTTTGCAGACACCAAGTGCCCACCTGTTAGGCCGCCAGTATTCTTGAGGAGGGGGAAATCTACATTGCATTCAGCGTGCGGTGTCTTCAGTCGGACACTAGATCAGTCTCTGCATATAGTGGCTGAAGCAGGTGTCGGATGTCTCCATGCCTGTGCCGTTAATTCGCCTGTCTCGAGAGGGCAGCTTGCTTTCTGTAGTGTCAGATCACCGGCAAACGCGTCCACCCCACTGGTAATTGTGAAGCCTTTGAGGTTGTTTTGGAGTGACAAGCTCTTGGCATTGCTGTGGGGGGGGCGGGGCGGGAACGCATTGGCGGGGGAGCAGCAGCCTTTGATGTGCAAGCGAGTGGGAGGGAACACCATATGGGGTGTGATTAAGAAGTGAGCTCAAGCGCGCGCTGGGGAAGCGTCGCGCTTGAGTAACTCACATGCATTGGGGACAATCCTCGCTGGTTTCAAGAGCTGTTTGGCCCACTATAATCTCGCAGAACAACGCATGCACGTTGGTTCAGCGAGACCTAAAAAAGGGGGGTTTGAGCCCTGGTTTGTCATTCAGTTGAACCACAGCTCTGTTCCCATTGGCTTCTGTTGCTAAGCCTCATGTGCCTAGTAGGGGCAGATTTACAAGCCCCTTGCGACAACTTTGTGCCGCTGATGCGTCATTTCAGTGATGCAGTGGCATCGTAAACTATGTGCAGCGTTGCAACATATTTACAACGTGACTCATCTATGGAAATGCATCACGTTGTAAAGCCCTGCGCTACATTATACCTGCGTCAGGTATAATGTATGCAGGGTGGGCGTTCCCACATGAGAAAGCCTCGTAAAAGTGACGCTGTGACATCTACAAGATTTCACTACATCACTTCTACGACGCCACTGCATCAAAACCTTGCGCCAGCTTGAAGCAGGTATAAGGAGTGACATAGCATGATAGGAATAGGCATTTCAGACCATTACTGGAGTTGGGTCGTGCTTGCGACACGACTCCAGCAACGCGCTGCCTTTCCGCCAAAAGAAGCGTCACGCATCCATCTATCCTTGCACCGCATTTTAAATGCAGCACATCCATGGTGGTGCGAGGCTTTTTTTCCGTCACCAATTTCACTGACGCATCTCTGCCAATATGCAGTGATGCGTCAGTTCTTGTAAATCTGCCCCGTAGTTTTTTTCATTGTCTTGACTGCTGCTGTTTAAATTAAGCACGTTAAGAAAGGTATCATAAGAGCCTCCATGACTTGCCATAAAATCTCACGATGCCATGTGTTTGGAGGCAATGGGTTTCTATTGGCTAGTTCATTTTATCTGCTTCCAGGCCTGCCACTGCTTCACATTGACTCGGGCCGCCACTGCACCGGGTCCTGCCATGGTCATAATGACATTTTAAAACTGTATTTACATGTCTTGACTACACTGTGCACAGCACATTTTGCACCGCTTAAAAAATCTCCATCTGAACCTAATTACAATGTTTTGAAATATAGAGGAACATAGAATGCCCTGCTCAAAGACGGCCCTTATAAATAGTTCAGTAAATGGTTATGTATCCTCCTTTTGTTCCTTTCAGAGTCTGGTGTATTTTCCCAACTCATCAACAGGACACTCGATTCTAGCTCCCCTGTTTTCTCTGTCTGCTCTGATTTTTGCTCATCAATTTTACCCAGAGTCCCATAATCTACTGATGCCAACCTGAAACAATAGGACGAGATATGTAGTAAAATATATATGTGTCTAAATAGGCTTTTCATGAGCTATTTTATTTTTTTGTAAAACAAATACCCTATTTAAATGTCTACTAATCATTTCGGCTTTATTAAAAATATAATAGCATGTCTTACAAATTGAAATTGATGTATATATAATAATTAAAAGCTGCTAAAAATCCTTAATGATAAGTAAAAACACATATATTTTCTGCAGTTACCTTTACGCCTTTTGAATTCGTTGTGCTCATCTCCACTACACAAGTGTAGCAAAGCATTAGGGGCATATTTACAAGGGCTTTATCTCCGCTTTTTTGGCTGAGATAAAACTATTGCCCTATTAACAAGGGGGTGCTAACATGCATTAGCGCATGTTAGCACCCTTTTATCCAACGCCTCCCTTTGCATCTCTTATGATATGCAAAGTGGGCATCACTGGGCAGTACAACCTTGTAAATATCGCTGATATTTTCAAGGCTGCCAACGCAATTGAGCAGACGTTAGTTATGGGCGAAAAACGCTGTTTTCGTCAAAAACCAACGTCTGCTAAAATGCAGATTTAGGCATACCTAATATGGAGGTGGATTATGCCGATACAACCCTGTGGGTAGTATCAGCAAGGTTATCACCGTTTTGCAGGGAACATCGCTGGAAAACCAGCGATGTTTCCTGCAAAATGGCGATTTCCCCGCTATAGCTGGTAATTATTTTGCCCTGGGGAAACGCGTTGGAAATAACGCGCTAACAGGGCGATATAATCCAGCGATAGACGGCGAGAAATAGAAAAGCGCTAAGCGCGCTTTTGCGTTTATTTATGGCCGTCCTCGAAAATATGCCCCCCAGTGTCGGGTATATACGAAAGGCACGTTAATACTGCTAATGTAAAGTATTTTAAAATGGGCAATATTTGGCCCAAAAACGTCCTACAAGGTGAAAGACGCCTTACAGTTATGGATCATCATCTAAATCTCTGACATCATGTTTATAGTGGCAATTCATCAATAAGGATAGAACCCTGTGTGCACCCCCAAAAAATAACACACACAAGTGAAAGAGATTTAGGAACTTCATTTCTCCATGTTTGACATGAGATGAGAAATAAGAAACGTTTTTGTGGGTATTTTGAGAAAGAAAGGGGCATTATATTGACAGTTATATTTCAGAACTCATACGCTAAAATAATATTGGGAGGTGCCATCGGGGGAGGTCAGAAAAGCAGCCTGCGGTGTTGTGTTGTGCGCGAGTCAGCGCGAGTACGTGTTTGGTGCGAGGTTTCCCTCGTATGCTCATCACATGTACTCGCGCCGTCTCGTGCTATTGTTTTTATTCAGTTTGGTCTCGAGTGATATTATTGTTCAATTGTGCATCACTCGAGACCATCTCCAGTTGGTTAATGTTGTACTGCATGCCCTAACTGTATTATGGTCAGTTACTGGCTATCTTCTCTGTGACCGGAACTGCATGCAGGGAGTGCTTCATTTCTATGAATAAACTTGTTTCTTCAACCTTCAATTTGTTGATATTTACACAACAAACTTGGCGACGAGGGACGGAGCACTGAACCTGTTCCTGAAGGAAGCACTTCCTGTCCGGTTATATACTTATTTACGTTTTTTTTTCTTTTCTGATTCTTCATGAAAATTAAAGCATTTAAACGCGTTCGCTTATGCTCCAACTTACATTGAAAGCGGCGCACAGTCTCCTGAAGAGCTGATTTATCGAGGGATTTGAGGAATTGAATTTTCTTCCAAAAAGCCGATTTTGTTTCACTCGCGTGTGGAGGTGCGCGTCTTATTTTCTTTGATCGCACTGGATTAAGCGGAAATGCTGGCTGTCTATTAAGCAAAATCTGCTACATTTTCTACGCTGTGGCTGATTGGATAAAACGGAACCAATTGCTGCATTTCCTGTGGAAATTAAAGACGCCGCTCTCCATTGGTTTACTATTTTGGGTGAAACTGACAAGGTGACTTTCATTTTCCTCGTCCTACCTAAAAAACGAAGAGATTTATTCAAATAACGGAGTAAAAATCTCGAAGACAGAGGAATGGATGGTATTTAAGATCTTAAAGAGCAGAGAAACAGATGTATGGTGATAAATAGACACAGGAAATTCTTTTATTTTTCATTATTCTTTGTGACTGTTTTGTTTTTCTGCAACACCCGAACATTTCTTTATTTTTACTAAGACTAAATTTTTGATATTATTCTATTTGCCATTAGTATTCAGTATAAAGTATTCTGTTTATTTACTTACTTCTATTACAATGTGTGCTCAAGGATATACACTTTCACCTCCACAAAGCTATTGGTCAGCTGGTAGTTCTCCTTGTATGCCTTGGATTGAATGGAAAGCTTACTTCTTAAACTATATTGAGACTTTAGATGCTAATGGCAAAATGAAAGCTCCAGAGAAAAAAGGTATTTTCTTACACAGTTTAGGACCAGAAGGACTAAAAGCCTTCAATCAACTTCCTATCTCACAAGCAAGTGGTGACATGAATGTATTTGACAAAGCAGTATATGATTTTGATAAGTACTGTTCTCCTAAAGTGTGCATAGGAATTTCTAGGTTTAAGTTTTTTCAAAGAAAACAATTAAATGAAGAGACTGTGGATAATTTTGTTTCATCCCTAAAAACATTAGCGTTAGATTGTAAATTTGGAAACCTACAAGAAGATCTTATTAGGGATCAAGTAGTCATGCACTCTAAAAATGAAACCATACAGGAGAGACTTTGGATTAATGGTGATGAGAATTTAGACTTTATTTTATCCATTGTCAGAAAAGCCGAACTTTCCTGTAGAAGTGCAATACAAGTTAAAGGGAAGGAAACTTCCGTCAGTAAAAATATTGTTGCAAAAATTAATCAAAGGTATGACAGTAATAATAGGGATGCTCTCAAAAAGAAGCAAATATTTTCTACCAAAGCTAATTCTGAAGTTTCAAGGAGTAATTTGAAATGTTTTAGATGTAACAGCAAATCACATTTAGCCAACGATAAAACTTGCCCTGGTTTGAAGCAAAAATGTTCCAAATGTGGGTTAAAAGGACATTTCACTTCTGCTTGCAGAAGAGGTAATGTCAATCAAAAAGTCAAGTGTATTGAGTCGAATGAGAATAGTGATGAGGATGATTTTACAGATGACCCCAACGACTGTTCATTTGTTTTGAGCATAAAAGATACTGCTGTTTTAAATGTAAATGACCATTCCATCAAGAAAAAGCCATTATGTGACATGATTATTGGAGGTGTAAAGATTAACATGTATGCAGATTCTGGATCACCCTATTCCATAGTGTGTGAATCTGTCTGGAAAAAATTATTTGTACCTCGACTTGGCAGTCATTTAGAAGAGAGTGATATAAATCCTGAAGGATATTCTGGTGGGAGGATAGATATTTTAGGATTCAGAACCTTAGTTTTCAGATTTAAGAACAGGAAATGCATTGCAAAATTATATGTTTCAAAGAAAGGTCCCTCAGTCCTTAGCTGGTTTGATTTTGGCAAACTTGACATTGTATTGGATCCAAATAGTCCTACTCCAGTGATGTTGATTGATGAACAAAATGGTATTTCTTCTCTTATGTTAAATAAATTTCCAAATGTTTTTTCCAAAGACATTGGAAAGTTGACCAGCTTTAAACATGAAATCCGTTTAAGAGACAATGCTTGTCCTAAAATACATAAGGCTCGTAATATTCCCTTTGCTGTCAGAGAGGAAGTTAGGAATGAATTAAATACCTTAGTAGAAGAAGGAATAATAGAGAGAATAGAGTCCTCTGAGTGGGTTTCGCCCATAGTGGTTGCCAGACGAGCTAATGGCAAAGTGAGATTATGCATTGACCTTCGCCATCTTAACAATAATATTGTTATAGATCAATTTCCCCTTCCTCGCATTTCTGAAATGTTATCTGTGGTTGGGGGGTCTAATATTTTTTCAACTATCGACCTATCTGCTGCGTATCACCAGATAGAGTTAAATGAGAAGAGTAAGGATTTGACAGCATTTATTACACCATTTGGGTGTTTCAGATTCAATAGGATGCCTTTTGGACTGGCGTCCGCAGCAGCTATTTTCCAGAGAGTCATGCAAGATATTTTGAAGGATTGTAAAAACGCCATCTGTTTTCAGGACGACATTTTGGTGTTCAATGATGATAAAGATAAACATATTATGGCTTTAGAAGAAGTCTTAAATGCACTAAATGTACATGGCCTTACCATTAAGCATGAGAAGTGCAAGTTTGGTGTTCATTCGGTAAATTACCTAGGCCATGAATTGTGTGCAGAGGGTATCAAACCTAAACCTTCACTTTTAGAAGCGATTAAATCGGCTCCTCACCCTTTATCTAAGGATGACGTAAGGTCCTTTTTAGGGTTAGTTGAATTCTACGCTAGGTATGTACCTGACTTCTCGTGCAGAACATATAATATCAGGCAGTTAATTAAAAATAGGGTTGTATTCGAATGGACTAGTGAATGTGAGAAAGAGTTCAGTGATGTGAAGAATGCTATCTGCTCTGCAAGTGCATTATCTTGCTTTGATCCTTCTCTGGAAAACATTATTACTACTGATGCTAGCGCAAAAGGCCTAGGTGCTGTGTTTTCGCAAAAGAATAAGGAGGGAAAAGAGGTTATCATTGCACATGCTTCAAGGGCACTTACTCCTGCCGAGGAAAAGTATTCCACAATAGAAAGAGAGACTTTAGCGTGCATCTGGGCGTTAGAACATTTCAGAGTGTTTGTCTGGGGTAAGGAATGCACTCTTAGGAGTGATCATAAACCGTTAGTACGGCTACTTACTACAGAAGGTATGTTAAGAGCTTCAGCACGAATTGCACGCATGTCCATGCGTTTGCAGGATTTTATTTATAACATACAATATTTACCAGGAAGAGAGAATGTTTCTGCGGATTTTCTGTCTAGAATGCCTTTACCTATTCAAGAGGATTTACATAATGAATGGGACAATTTTCAGATTGCCATGATACATGATGAGGGTCCCATTTCTATTGATCAGACTTTGTGGAAAGAAAATTTTGAGAGTGATGATATTTTAAAAAGTGTTGCCAGATATATAGTTAGTACTTGGCCTGAAAAGAAGTGTTTAAGCCCGGAGTTGAGAAGCTTCTGGGAAGTAAGGTCAGAACTTTCATGTTGTGGGGACATCATTAAAAGAGGTGAGCGTATCGTTCCACCAGTGGGCGTAAGAAAAGTGATAGTTTTACAGGGTCATGAGGGTCATAGTGGCATGGTTAGAACCAAACAACAAGTTAAACATTTATTTTGGTGGCCAGGGATGGACATGTTTATCGAAAGGTTGGTCAGAAATTGTGTGACATGTGCCAATTCTGATAAGTCTTTACTTACTTTGAAACCCAATATGAGTACACATAGTATTCCTAATAATCCCTGGGAAACCATTGCCATAGACATTATGGGTCCCATTGGCTACGAATCCAAATATGTTATAGCAGCTATTGACATTTTCTCTAAATGGCCCATTATCAAAATTGTCCAGAAAATAGATACGGATTCTGTCCTGTGTTTCTTAGATAAAGTTTTTATTGAAGAAGGGTTACCAGTAAAGATAATATCAGACAATGGTGTACAATTTATCTCCAAGAAAGCTAATGACTATTTTTCAAGACTTGGCATTGTTCACTCTACCACTTCTTTATATAATCCCAGTGGGAATGGGGTTATAGAGAGATTCAATAGGGTTCTTAAAGGGGCCATACAGATCACTAGTAATGATGACAAAACATGGGAGGTAGAGATTTTTAAGAAGGTGTGGATGTACAGAACTACCACAAACTCAATGACTGGGTATTCTCCTTTTGAGATTATGAGAGGAAGAGTTCCTAGGACAAAGGTGAACCCCTCGTGGTTGGTGAAGTCCACTCCTTCCAAAGTGGATTTAAGTATAATCAAAGAAAACCTCATTCGCACCCATTGTTCAAACAAAAAATACTTTGATGAGAAATGTGGTTCAAAAAAAGATCCCAAAGTAGAAGTGGGCATGATGGTAAAGGTCAAGAAACCATGGAAAGTCAAGAAAGGTGAAAGTTCATTTATGGGTCCTTTTGAAGTATCAGAAGTCTTAAAAAACTCTGTGAGACTATCTAATAATAAAGTTTGGAATTTGAGTAGAATTGCTGTCCTTAAGGCTGACAAGGATGTCTACTGTAAGGAAGTTATTCCTGAACATCCTGATTTTTCCTATTTGGATGAGGATTCTTGTACTACAGACGTTTCACCTTGTTGTTCAAATAGTTATCTTACCAACCAAGATACTGCTCCTACTGTAACTCCTTGTCCAGATAGCAGTGTCATCAACCAAGATGTTACTGTCCAGTATGGAGTTTCTTCACCTAAAAGGGTCACTAAGAAACCGAAGTGGTTGTCTGACTTTGTTGCCTTTATTACCAGAAAAGTGTAATTTACTGTGTTTTTTTTCTCTCTTTAAGGGGGAAAGGTGTGTTGTGTTGTGCGCGAGTCAGCGCGAGTACGTGTTTGGTGCGAGGTTTCCCTCGTATGCTCATCACATGTACTCGCGCCGTCTCGTGCTATTGTTTTTATTCAGTTTGGTCTCGAGTGATATTATTGTTCAATTGTGCATCACTCGAGACCATCTCCAGTTGGTTAATGTTGTACTGCATGCCCTAACTGTATTATGGTCAGTTACTGGCTATCTTCTCTGTGACCGGAGCTGCATGCAGGGAGTGCTTCATTTCTATGAATAAACTTGTTTCTTCAACCTTCAATTTGTTGATATTTACACAACACTCGGCATATACTGTCAAAAGAGCACAGAGAAAGCAAAGTTATTGTTTATCGGGTGAGCAATAGGATTAGACATGCTAGTAACTGGAGAAGCAAAGGCGTAACATACACTATGAGGACAATAGATAGAAATCGGAAGATGGGAAGAAGGTGAAAGAGGATTCAGGGTTTTTATTGCCTGTACAGTTACGGATAATCTGTTTAATTGCAGGAGCCCTAATCCATACACTTAAACTACCCCATAAGGGGTTGCTGAATTTCTTCTGCCTCACTTTACCTGCCACTGTGGTGCTGTTGCTGGCGGTCGGAGGGGACCGCAATGCTTTTCCCTGCCTCATGCTGCTCGAGTGCTGCTCCTGCCACCGGACTCTCTCTGGACTACATTTCCCGTCGTTCCCTGAGTGGTGCGTCCTTCCAACGTCACAGGGAAAGCGCCAGGAGGCGGCCTATAACCACGCAAGGGCTCCTGCAGCGCAGGTTGCTGAACTTCTTCTGCCTCATTCTACCTGCCACTGTGGTGCTGTTGCTGACGGTCGGAGGGGACCGCAACACTTTTCCCTGCCTCACGCTGCTCGAGTGCTGCTCCTGCCACCGGACTCTCTCTGGACTACATTTCCCGGCGTTCACTGAGTGGCACGTCCTTCCAGCGTTACAGGGAAAGCGCCAGGAGGCGGCTTATAACCGCGCAAGAGCTCCCGCAGCATGGGTTGCTGAATTTCTTCTGCCTCATTTTACCTGCCACTGTGGTGCTGTTGCTGGCGGTCGGAGGGGACCGCAACGCTTTTCCCTGCCTCACGCTGCTCGAGTGCTGCTCCTGCCACCGGACTCTCTCTGGACTACATTTCCTGGCATTCCATAAGTGGTGCGTCCTTCCAGCATCACAGGGAAAGTGCCAGGAGGCGGATTATAACCGCGTAGGGGTTCCCGCAGCGCGGGACGTGCGCGGGCGCTGCCGGGCGATGCCTGGGCCAAGGGCGGGCCCATGCATGCCCGTCAGCGGCTAGAAGAGGCTGGGCTGGGCCATCCCTCTCAGACCTTTACTGGAATCTAAGTAAGCCTTTGTAATTGACTTTGAACATAAGGGGGGGCTCTTCTCCCATTTGGCAGGGAGTGACTTGTTAACGGATTGAGTTGTCATTAATGCTAGCTACCTATCTTGCAAATTGTCCAGATTTATACCTGAGGATAAGAGCAAAGCTTTACACAAGGGGGGGCAGGTTCAGGAGTGGTGGGGACCCTAAATGCCTTTCTCTTATGGGCAGAATCCGTGTTAATACACAAGATTGCGCTAACAGAACGGAGGCTTTCATTAGATCCATCACATCCATTCGTAGGGCACGTTCCAGTGCCAGATTCTCCAGCAAATATAGCCATGAGCCTTCAAACTTCGCCTGGGACGGCAGCTAGTTCACAGTTGGGTACCTCCCATTTTTGCCAATTGGTAAACACCCCTTGTTCGACCCCACCCATCTCCTTCCAATATTCGTACCAGGCAGCAAAAGTTATCACAAGCTCCCAAAGGAAATAGGGCTAGCACAGAGGCTATTAGTGTTCTCCCGTTGGGATACTTTTATTCAACCTGGTACACATCCCAGGGTTGCAAGGGAGAGGACAATCTCGAAATCGTCAGGGCCTAATAACCGTGCAGTTCTGACCTCCAATAGATTTGAAGTGCTTAGCACGCTGGAGGAAAACGATTGACTACATTCAAAAACTGACCCTAATAACCATGGGGAAAGCGTACCCAAGGGCTTAAGAGATAATATAAACATAGGGGCATATTATCAAGGCCAGGCGATACATTATCGCCGCTTTTATCGGCAGGAAACTGCCGATAAAGCGGCGATAATGGCCTTGATAATATGCTCTATGAATTCCAATCGAAGCCCATGTTAGATGTGAACACATCTAACATGGGCTTCGATTGGAATTCATAGAGCATATTATCAAGGCCATTATCGCCGCTTTATCGGCAGTTTCCTGCCGATAAAAGCGGCGATAATGTATCGCCTGGCCTTGATAATATGCCCCTATGCCGCTTTTATCGGCAGGAAACTGCTGATAAAGCGGCGATAATGGCCTTGATAATATGCTCTATGAATTCCAATCGAAGCCCATGTTAGATGTGTTCACATCTAACATGGGCTTCAGTTGGAATTCATAGAGCATATTATCAAGGCCATTATCGCCGCTTTATCGGCAGTTTCCTGCCGATAAAAGCGGCGATAATGTATCGCCTGGCCTTGACAATATGCCCCATAATGACTAACCAGAGTCAAGGAGGCCCACTACCAACATTAATCAATGCACCAGAGGGCCCAAACAACCGGGAAGATCGATTAGGGGTGGCTCACCGTGTAAGTAAGGTCACAAAGAACGCCATGTGCTCAGTGTCGGGCAAAACTGCTTCCAGCTAACTCCTGGTGTTAACTGGCTTCATCAAAACAGCAATCTTAGCCCTGGTCATATAAAGTTGTCTTTGGTTTCATGGAACATTGCCGGGCTAAAAAGTAAATTAACGTCACTAGATTGTCTTTCTTTTATTGACAAAAATGATGTCATAATATTTCAGGAATCGTGGTCAGTGGAGCCGGAGTTTAGACAAGGCTATTTAAACCTTTTTAAGCCTGCCATTCCCGGCCAGCGGGGTAGACCAATGGGGGGCGTAACCATCTGGGTAAGACAGGATGACAGGTATAAAGTCAAACAGATGGACTCAGAGAGCAGTGACATTCTAATAAACAAAATCCAAACCCCAGAGCTCAAGGACCTCTTTATTTTAATGTCTATGCAAGAGGGAAGCCTGGGGGCAAAGCTTTGGACATTGTTGCCTTGTTAGATTCCTATCTTGATTATTACAATGAAATGGGGAACATTCTAGTAGTGAGAGATTTCAATTGCTGCTTCGAACCTCAAAACAGCAACAATGTAGATCTTGTTCTTGGAAGACCTCTCTTGGGATATCCCACAACTATCCCTACCTCCTATTAAAAAGTGGACGGAAGCTGCATTGCAGCTCAAAGTATTATTAAGGTCAGCGAATGGGAGGACGAAATCTGACAAGCAGGGCGATCCCACATTCAATAGTGGATTGAGAAGCAGTAGCATAGACTATATGCTTTTTAGCAAGGAAAATTGGTCTTTTCACAAGGATATGGTCGTCATGGAAAGGGGGAAAGTGACCACAATCCCCTGGTATAGTCTCTTTACCTGCTAGGAAGTTACTCCCCAGAAGTTCGTCCAGTGGTTTCAGAAATACACCTTAGCAACGATATGAGGAGAGTAAAATGGTCGAACTGCCTTAATAAAGAGGATCATTTAGTTGCTCTGAGTGAGTTTGTTTCTGAGGCTACAGTAGACCTCCTAAACTGTGTTACGCACCAGGATATGGTGTCTAAAGTTATCCCCATCCATATCAAACTTTTTAATAAGCTCAAGGACTTTTTTATAACTAAAGTACAAAATCCCAAGAATAGGGCCAAACCAGGGGTGGAAGCATGGTATGGGAAATCTTGTAGGGAAGCATATAAAGCACTAGCCAGGGCGATAAGAACTAAAAACAGTGACAAGATCAAAAAGGCGAGGGTGGACTATAAGAAAGTGTAACACAAGGCAAAAAGGGAATGGGATGAGCAGTATTGGATTGAGCTGCAAAGATAGGAACATGGTTGAATTTTGGAATTTGGTTAAACGGGGCAAGGGGAAGCCTAGTGAATCACCATCTAATCATGTAGCACCCGAGTTGTGGGTATCTTATTTCACGACCCAGTTTGCTTCCCCAGTTCAAGACTCCGAGTTGTCCCTTGGTCTCCCTAATATCCCTATAGACACCGCACCCTTAAACTTCACCAAGCTGGAGGTTCAAAGAGCATTAAACACGGTCCCAAGGAGTAGAGCGCCCGGGTTGGACTGTGTACCAGCTGACTTGTTTTTATATGAAAAGGAAGTATGGATGACTTACATTCAGTCCATGGCTAATGCCATTGCAAAAGGTTTCCCCTATACTCGACTCATGGAAGGGTGCTGAGATCATCCCGATTTTTAAAAAGGGGGATCGTTCAGACCCCGGAAATTACAGGCCCATAATTCTAATTGATTGTATCCAGAAGGTGACTGCTAGGCTCGTGTTGAGCAGAATCCAAGGCTGGATCGATGAGTTTGACATTTTGTCTCCTTTACAGGCTGGGTTCCGATCACACACGAGCACTATCGATCAGGTTTTTAGATTTGTTTTAATTTACGGGCGTGTGGTAATCCTTAGAGGCGGCACGCTTTATGCCGCATTTGTAGACCTTAAGTCGGCATTCGACTTAGTGCCGCGTGCCAAGATGTGGAGTGTTTTTGCCGAACAGAGCATGTCCCTTGATCTATTGGCATTCTTAATTAAACTCCATGATACGACCTTCACACAAGTACGCTGGGGACAGCAAGGGAGAGTAACTGAGAGGTTCCCTATCGCTAGAGGGGTTCGTCAAGGGTGTGTATTTGCACCAACACTCTTTTCCTTGTACATCAATAGGGTGATCCAGTATTTTATGAATCATCCTACTGACGCCCCCACACTTGACAGCAGGAGGATCCCTCTGCTAATGTTTGCAGATGACACCTTGTTAATTTCCAAAACGCAACAAGGTCTCCAGAAGGCTATTGTGAGATTTGAGGTGTTCTGCAAGGACCATGGGCTTATTATCAATGTGAACAAGACAAAGTTCATGGTCTTACATAAGCACAAGTCAGTAAGAGGCAGGGTGGTCATGAACGAAGTCACGCTAGAGCAGACCCAAGTCTTTTCCTACCTCGGTATAACCTTAGGCTCCAAATTAGACTGGAAACCTCTTACTAATCAGTTGGCTGTCAAACATGCACAAATAGCTGGTGCCTTTATAAAGGAACAGCGCCTCTCACTGACAAAACTGATTGACCCGGGCTTAAAATTTACAATACAAAAATGAGTGCGTCGGTCCTGTATGAGGCCGAACTCTGGGGTTTCATAACTTAGCAGCACTTACGAGCTCCCAAAACAAGTTTGTGCGGAGAATAACTGGCCTCCCTCCATCTACGCCACTATTGCCCCTCTATTATGATTTGGGATGCCAACGTATAGAGGATGTGGCACGTTACAGACCTGTGGCCTACTGGAGGAGGCTGTGGGTCACCCCTGAGCTCTCCCAGTATGCTCAGGCTTTTCTTGAGGTTAGAGATGCTGACAGTGCATGCGCAATTTCATGGATGAATGAAGCTAAGGCAACCTATAACGCAATGGGCTTAAAATCTCTGTGGGAGAACCCACAGCTAATATTTTCCCACCTAGAAAGGCCTTTAAGGAGCTATACTGGAACATGGTCTCCATGAAACGTTTTAGGATTTTAACCAGTCTATCTTTAACAAGAGATTTTCTGCAGATCAACCATGACAACGCTTATGAAGGGTACTGGGATTTTATTACGCTTTTCTGCAATAGGCAATTTAGGGTGGGAATCCTCCCAGTTAATTCATTTACCCGCAAATGGCGCGCCAAGGCTAGCACGCGATGTCCATTCTGTCCGTTACAGCCGGAAAGCATAGCACACATCTTGTTTAAATGCCCATTGTACAAACATCCAAGGCACACCTGGTTGAAGCCCATTTGCCTGCTGAAGGGCATCAAAACCGGCAAAGAGGCGCTAAGAATACTAAATACAGATTGCACAGAACCCATAGCCATTGTTGTTGCTAAATGTTTACACTGGATGTGGGCAATCCGTGCACATAAGCTAAGCCTGTTATAAAAGCTTTTTATCTATATATATAAAAACGAATGTATGTCTGTCTGTCTGTTTGTCCTTAATGCATGTCTGTCTGTTTGTCCTTTATGCATTACTACACCATTCATCCGAACGCCATGAAACTTTGGTAAGTTGTTGAGTACAATCCCGCGAAGGTTTCTGGCATAATTTTTTTTAAATATCGGCCCACAGAGCCCTCATAATCTTTCGAATACTGAAATTGTCAGCGAAATTGCGAGCACTGTCGACCGTTATGCCCCCCAAACGGAAATCGATTGGTCGATCTACATCTGAAGCACGAAAGAAAAAGGCATTACGAGCTTCAGAAACAGACGAGCAACGGGAAGCAAGATTAGAAGCTGTACAAATACAAACTGCTCTATCCCGTTCTTCTCAAGCGAACGAGCAACGACAATCAAGATTGGAAGCCAATCGAGTACGCACTGTTCAAGCCTGTTCTTCTCAAACGAACGAGCAACGAGATTCAAGATTGGAAACAGATCGATTACGCACTGCTCAAGCCCGCTCGAATGAAACAGGAGAGCAACGAGACTCAAGATTGGAAACCAATCAATTACGCACTGCTCAAGCCTGCTCGAATGAAACAGGAGAGCAACGAGAATCAAGATTGGAAGCCGATCGAGTACGCACTGCTCAAGTCACACTTTGAAACGTTTTCAAGATTAAAATGAATAAGTTTCAATAAAAATGACACAATGTAAATTGAATGTTATAACAAGTTTCCTTGACTTTCCTTTCTTCTGAGATCGCAGCAACGCGCGACGAGTAAGCTAGTTAATATAATATTCATCTAGTCATATCAATTCTGTGATATATACTGCACTATGGGGTGGGATTTTCTACGTTTTTAAATTTTTATTCTGCTTTTAGATTAAATTATTGTGTATATGGATGGAGTAACTTGTTGATTGATTTTTTTTTTTGCTGCACCAGTCCTGTCTTATGAGAATGAAATGTCCAATTTATTTATTTTAATGTATTGTCTTTTATGATATGTGAATCGAAATAAAGACTTTTTGTATTGACTTGATGAACAAGCACCCTGAAATCTACTAATTCATGTGTTGTGATGCAGTTTATAAAACCTTAGCATCAATAGAAACATCTAATTGTGGAAAAGATGAACTTTCTGCATATACTAACTTTGTACAAATGGTGGTACTAAAATATTGTATAACTGAAATATTGCGTCAGAAACATGGTCTAAAAACATATCGCCCCAGTCAGCCCAATTTAAAACATGGTATTTATGGTAAGCGATATATCTGCATACAATATTCTGACATACAACCTTTGAACAGCAGTGGCCTTCAGGTTTGAAATTGATCATGTGTGTTTATTGTGAACTGCTGCAGAATGAATATCAAAATGTCTCTTTTTAAAGGTATGTCTATTACTGAAAATGTTGATTGTATGATCATGTATTTAAATCATTACTCGATTTACAGTAATTCTGTCTTAATTTGGTATTTGTTGAACCAGTACAGTACAACTGGTATCTATTAGAAATTGGGTTCCTGGTTGACTGGGGTGTGGGCCCTGGTCAAGCAGCAACCACAAACTAACCTCTGCTCACCCTCTGGTAGCTTGGCACAGAGAAATCAGGCTTAAGTTAGAGGCAACGTGTAAAGTATTTGTGCCACACTTCAAACAATAAAATAGTGAAAACACCGCACAAAAAGATCCCATACCTGTTTAGAAAAGTCGAGCTTAATTTAATGGATAAAACAAGACCAAAATGACAAAGATCTGAACAGTTGAACCCAAGTTAATTATTTTTAAGGAATAAACTGCAATACGGCAACAAGAAGCATGAACTGTCAACCGTCACTACCTGGTCATGCTGAACTGGTTGAAAGTCAAAAGTTCAGGCCACCCGCAATGGAGCATGGGTCGGATACAGTGCCAGATTAGTCCTGTGGAAGGTTTACTTTCTCAAGTTTTCTGCCAACATTTCCGTTCGCGTTCGAGAGTGCCGCAAGGAGCACGGCAAGTGCCACTGGTCATGGTCGGCATGACAAAAGGAGTAGAACGGGAATTGCAGATGGGTGTGCTGGAGCCTCACATTGGTGGTCCTCCGATACGATCAATGATTGATGTGCGAAGAGACGGGCTGGTGGTGGTTCGTGCTGATTTTTGGTGCAAGCGGCATGGTTCTGAAGAGCCCAAAATCTTAAATTTAACAGCTCCACTAGCTACACTAGGTGTCCAGGACCTGCGAGGTACAGCTTGGGGGTCAGGAACTCACTGAAAATGGGTCCAGAAGCTGTTTGGGAGCCTATCATGTCCCAGGGGCTCGTATCATAAAGGCAGCATATTATCCCCTGGAGTCACTCTGAGGTCCTGAGTTCAAAATGAGTTGCAGGTCCAGTTCTTCCTCTCCAGGCAAGAGGATCAGCCGGCAGCAGGTCAGCACAACAAGGCAGCAGCTCCTTCAGAGTGGCAGTTTAGCAAAGTGACAGTCCATTCATCAGTACAGCAGTCCTTCCTGGCAGAGTACCCACAGGTCCAGAGGTGAATTGAAGAGTTGGTGTCTTAGGTCCTTCTTTTACACACTTTTGACCTGGTTCTGGAAGGTGGGAGAAGCTCCTAGACCGAGTTGTTGAAGTGCATGAATTCCCTTCTTTCTCTGCACTGGCTTCAAGCTGGCTGAAATGGCAGTGCAGGGTCATTAGTCCCTTTATGTGGAGACAGGACATAGCCTGTTCAAGTGTAAGTGAGGCCATATCCAGCTCTTTCCTCCCATCCGGCAGGTGATGGCCCATTCAGTCACATCTAAGCTCCTCATTGTGTGTGGCTATCTAAGGGGAATAACCAAAGCCCAATTGCAACTTCACCCAGTCAGGTGAGTAGAGACAAACTACAGGCATAAAATAGCTAAGGCAAGAAAATGGCAACTTTCTACTAAAATGGCATTTTCAGAATTGCAATTTATTTAACATTCAACTTCACCATAAGTTATGATTTTAAATTGTGATTCCAAAGGCAACAAACTTGAAGAGGTCATCTCTTCCCATTTGGAAATTATACTTATAATATGTAATAGGATAACTCTGATGTTATCCTATGAGCGAGACAGGCCTTGCAGTAGTGAAAAACGAACTTAAGAGTTCTTAACTACCAGGACATGCAAAACCAAAAAGTACATGCCCAGCATGTTAAATATACTTCATCCTGCCTACCTTAGGGGTGACATATTTATTTAAAATTTAATAGCAAGATTTGGGCCTGGCAAGAGGTTTATTTTGCCAGGTGGACATAGCAGGTTAAAACTACACATACAGGCTCTGCAGTGACAGGCCTGAGATATGTTTAATGGGCATTTTATGTGGGTGGCACAATCAGTGCTGCAGGCCTACTCCTAGCATTTCATTGACAGGTTTCTTGGCACATGTAATGTCCTATTACTTTCAGGTACTCTTCATTGCTCCTGGTCCCGTTGTCCTTGTCCCATTCCTGAACTAAGTGGAGATGACCATCTCCGTGACAGAAAAAAAGAAAAGGAGCATGCTGGGATACCCAACCCACTCCCTCCCACTGGGAGTACATAAGTGGGACCAGCCCAGCATGCAGCGTGAAAATACCAAGCAGACAGCCGGAAGGCTGGCCGCCAGGGAGGGAGGGAGGGAGGGAGGGAGGGGCGTAAGGAATGGGACGAGGACAACGGGACCAAGAGTAATGAAGATTAGCGGTAAGTAATATGACATTACCTACAGATCCCTCCTGTCCTCGTCCCATTCCTGTGTTAAAAATGGCAAATGTGTATGTACATAAGCGGCGTTCATTTGTGTTCATAGCACCCCTTGTTGTAAGCAGAACGGATATTGCGAAAGCACTGAGTGTGTTATTCTGCCAGCATAGATCCATGCACACATGTACATGACAGCCATTTTAGGTACCATGGTCTCCCTGTTCACGATCGCTCATCAGCGCCCTTCCTTGACCCTGCAAGCTTCCCCCATGCACCCTGGCTGCCCCCTCTCCCACATGCGCGAGTCATGAGCCCACCCCTCCCGCATGACTCTGTCCCTAAGAATCGCACCCCGCGCCTGACCAACACCTCCTGTCCCTCCGTGAATACCCCTCCTTTGATGACCTCTTCCTCCGAGCCTGAATGTTTGCACGGACCGCTGGTCATCCCTTAGCCCGAGGATACGGTTTATTGCCCACTACTTTATGCACTCGTCTCTCTTGGAAGAAGCTACTATTGATCATGGCCACCCCACCCCCTGAGACTCGATCAGGCACACATATTCCAATGGAATCAGCAGGACACTCAGCCGCATGATAGCCCCCTCCTATTTTGCATGGAGAATAAGGGCCCTACTGTAGCCACGTGTTGGAATACCTCCATACTATACAATGTGTTGATTGTAATAAAGGATGCCTGTGTGCCATAAACCTGTGTATAAAAGACGAAGCCTCAGAGAAACTTGTTAGAGCACCTCCCGAAGACACTATGCGAGTGTCCCAAAGGACAGGCTCTCCTCATGAGTAATAAACCCTGTTCTTGTTTTCCTACTTCCAGTGCCCGTCTCTTTATTTGGTAGCTATTCAAGATGCTAACGAAGAGTCGCCCTGCACCAGCGGCCTGGGCATCGGGTGCGATATGGGCTGACTTTTCTACAATTGGCGCCCAAAACGCGGGGCCCATCAGCGACATAAGGCCCGGTAAGAGAGGTCCAGACGATGGGGTGAACATCTAAATGATTGGAGTATACCTGCCTTGAGAGGGCCCTCGTCCGGCTGCCGATTGAATGAGCTTCACCGATTCCGAACGGACCTCTCTCTCAAGTGACCTATTGTCCTGACTGGAATCCCACAGGAATGCTGCGGTAAAAACATGGAGAAAGAGAACGATCGGGCGCTGGAAAAAGGAAGGCGAAGAACTGTCCACATGGTCCGGTCCGGGTAAGGTCGTGACACACGACAAATTGCGAAATTGATTGATTGTTTGAAAATACTAGTATTGCCTATTGATTGCTTCTGGGAGATTCTCTATTTGCAAACAAACACAGAGTCGCCATACTCTGTTTAATCTTTGCAGATAGTGAAGGGTAGGCAACGCAAAACTTTAACACGTCGTGCCTATTTTTTCCTCCCCATTGATTGATTGATTGAATCGGGCATTGAATTGTTCGAAGTTGGTTCTCTTAGGAATCTTCTCTGCCTGCAAACGGGGAAGAATAGGAATATTCTCTCTCCCTTTGCAGAGAGTGAAGGGTAGGTAACGCAAACCTTTAACACGTCGTACCTATTTTGTTCCTCATTGATTGATTGATTGACCGAACATTGACTGTTCGGAATTGGTTCTTTTGGAGGTATTCTCTATTTTGCAAACGAGCACAGAAGTCGCCATACTCTAGTCTTTGCAAGTAGTGAAGGGTAGGTAATGCGGACCTTTGTCCCCCGTTGTAATCTGTCATGCCTATCTACTCCCCACTGGTTGATACGCCAGTTTCACCCGGACCATTTACTAGAGGAAGTGCATCTGGTCCGACCAGAAAGCACCCCTAGTAAAAAGGACATATACAATAATAGCGAAGTGATCACTGTAACCTGTTAACAGAAAACTTTAGCCTAAAACCACCTGGAAAGAAAAGAATAGGAAAGCGAAAATCAGTAGGCCACTGATGAACATGAACTTTTTAATAAATAACAAACAAAGAAACGATAACAATACGTAATGATAAAACTTATTAATGCCCTAAGAAACAAGAAAACGTTAGAAATAAGAACGGTAAACTGGGGAAAATGCAAGTCAGCAGAACATCCGCCCCCATTCTGGAAACTTCCAAAGTGCAACAAGTTTACGGCTACGCCCAGCCGGAAACAACACATATAGGGCAGGGTCCTGCTGCCAACAGTCGGCTGGGGATCCTCACGTAGGGTGTAGCCGGAGGAGATGCCGAGGCCCGCGGGACCCGGCCAGGGGATTACCTTGACAACACCGGAGAAATGCAGGGGGGGGAATGTCTATGTCCTCGACCCTCCCCTCTCTCTCCCAGTCCGGCCGCGGTGGCCCTTGAGAGTTGCAGGTAGTCCCGCCACACTCTCTCCCGGCCCGGCCACCAACGGCCGGGGGCTGGGGCCGACGAGATCCGGCTGCAGCCGATGAGCCAAGGAACCCGTTTATGGGGCCAGAGCAAGGGGCGTCCGGCCGACATCCACCGGAAGCCCGGCCCAAAGACGAACGGGACATTTTTTCCTTTTCTTCCGTAATGGCAGCAACAACACGCCAGGCGCCACTTCTTTCTTGTATAATGGCTGCGACAACTCTGGGGGGGGATGTCTTGCACATGCCTCCGACCCCCCCTCGTCCTCATCGCCTGGTCCGGCCATAACAAATGTCAAGCGAGACGCCGTGGGGTGCACTGGGAGGGAGAGACGGTGCGAACAGGCCTCTCCCGCCTCCCCAGGTGGAGGCTTCCCAACTGCACCCTCAGCGCTCCAGGCGCCCGGAAAAGGGTTCTTCCACTGCGGCAATGCTGCAACGCCTCGCCCGGCAGGTGGGAGCCCGTCCGCTCCTTTGACCCCGCGATCGCCGATAGTTGCCGAACTTTCAAAATGGCGATCGACCTGGCAAAAGGGGGCCCAGCACGAAGGAATGGCCCGGTCACCAGTTGACTCCACCACCATAGTTCTCCACAACCTTGAAGATTCTAGAGGAGCCGCAGGAGTCCCCGACTCCCGCAAATACCCCCGATGGGGAATGATTGCCATGAGTGCCCTCGGAACGACGGTAATGTAACCGCAGGACGTCGGCGCTCCCATGCTGTCGCCAGCCTCAGGTTGAATGACTAGAATCCTGCAGACTACAGTTCGGATCAGTTCCGGCGAAAGCACAGTATGACCCGGTAGAAAAAGATTGTTGCCTCCCTCCCCTTTTGACTGATGGTTCAAACCACGATCCTTTCTTTTGCCCTTTAACGGAACTTTTGGACTGCCAAGAGAAGCTCTGAGCCAACCACGAGTTAATAGACATTTAAACTATGCCTGGTTCTGCCTGACTGCACCCAAAATGGCGCCGATGCAAATGAAACTCTCACACTCCTTATTGTACCCCGATTGCTCAGCCTTGATGTCATAGGATATGTATGAAGCTTTTTTTTTTAAACATATAGATTGATATAGAATGTGTACTGGTTATGAGTTCGGACAATGGATTGATATAGGATGTATACTGTCAGTTCGGGAAATGAATTGATATGAGAAGGGTACGGGTTATATGTTCGAACAAAGAATTGATATTGGATGGGTACTGGTTATGTGTTCAGACGGTAAATTGACATCAGATGGGTATTAATTGAACATTCGGACAATGAATTGTTGTTGAATTTGGCGCATCATGATTATTGAAAGTTCGAAATTTCGATGCTTATGATATTCGCTCACACTAAAGATTCAATATGATTTTTATTGCACTTGGCGCACTTTTTATGAAATAAACGACAACGGACTCCACTAAAAGTTTTTCTAATAAAGTATTCCCACATCTACAGTTCTAGCCTGCTCCGTGGCCGGCACACGGGGTTGTAGGCCCATATTTTTTGCACTGACATTCTTATTAAAGATTTTTGGAAAAAGCAAACGTAGTTGTCACGTGTGAATTAGTAAGTTTCGAATAAATGACCACTGTTTAAAGATTAAAAAGGTATAGTACGCAGAGATACTGCAAAAATGAATGGTACGGTTTCTGTTGTATGTACTTTGCACACTTTTGTACAGCTTAAAGCAACCACTAAAAGAGCCTGGAATTCAGTCTATACTTTATATGCTACCTGTATCAGAAAGATTGTACTAAAATGCCCCTAAGTCGCTCCAAAGGAGTGCCATCTGGCCTCCCTACATACGATCTGTAATACCACACTTGGGTGACCTATGCTATCTACCGGCTTCCGATAAACATCTCTCGCACACTAAAAGGTTCATCTGGGCTTAAATGCCGAATTAGCAAGAACTGCGTTCCGGGGAGATAGACCGCGTATGTAGTAAGTAAAAGCCTTTTCGGGTTTATGCGCGCTGTTGTATTCTTAAATGCTGCCCCCGCCCCTTCTTTTTCCCTCTTTCTGCAGGTCACCTTGGAACATCGATTAGGAATACAAAGAAGGAAAATGGTGATCTGGCGGACGAAGAAGACGGGAAAAAGGCGTTCGATTACGGTGCCCATGCACTCCGAATAATACCACCAAAAATAACGTGCACACATGATTAATCACTCCACGCTTAACTAAATAGGGAAAAGTTTAGGGTATATTTCGAGGTAGGGGTTACACAAGTATCCTCCGCCGAGAGGACTAGGGATATTGCCAATATTTGAAAACCTCCTACCTCCTTTTCCGCATCCTCATAGGCACATAACTAAAAGCTGCCCCATTGCTCTCCAATTGACACCAACTGTTGTCTCAGCCTGGAAACGCACTTGCTAAGAATGACTCGGATAAACCTCCGTGAGCATTAGCCCGACCAGGTTAGTTCACGACCAGTTGCCAAAAGCGTAAGTGTGTACAATCAAAGCCACCAGTAAGAGGCAGCCGACGAATAAAATATAAGAAAAAGGTAAAAAGAGCTTAGGATGATAAAAATGCACAGCATACAGAAAAGGGATAATTTTGGCCAATAACTGTTTCATGTTTTGTCTTGGATTTTTTTGTGTATAATACATGTACTGTCTTCCCCGTCTGAGTTTGTATGTACGTGATGCATGAATCCACGTCATCCTTCTGCCTGTGTTTCCGTGCTACTTAACCCCTGTTGTTCTGTGTTGCACGCGCACTGAACGGTCCATTATTGTACACGTCTCTCTTTCTCTCCCCGTGTCATACGTGTACCGAGTGGACCATTTAGGGTGCGGTCTCTCTCTCTCTCTCTCTCTCTCTCTCTCTCTCTCTCTCTCTCTCTCTCTCTTTTTTTTTTCTCTTTTCAAAAAAAAAAAAAAAAAAAACCGTTTTTTCTTTTCAAAAATAAAGACGTTGTGCCCCTCCGGCACAAAACATTATTAGGTTTGCTCGAACGAAAAAATGTTCAGCAAAATTGACCAAAACCAAAGCGATTGTGACTTGCCATATTACTACCTCTCCTTTCTGCAAACGATAGAACCCGAGTTGGTAATGAAGGAAAGGACAGGTAAGACGACGAATGTCCCCTAAATCTGGCCTTTTATAAGGGAACTATAACGTCAAATGGCCTTCTGTTTCTCAGTTCGTTAGAAATGCGATCCCCAAATGCCCCGATTGCCCCACCCCCTTGCACCTAAGTGCGGATGTCCAGAGTACCCCACTTCTCCCGATCGACCCCAGCTCCCTGTCCAAAAGCACCCACGCGCCCCCGATCAACCCTATGATAACGCCCCTGCTTGCAAGAATTAGCCGACCCCGAAAGGAGATGTGATATTGTCGATACTTGGGTTAAAGGGAAGAACGAGTCTCTCCATAAGGACTCGATTTTTTGTAACGTAATACATTGTGTACAAAAGTTCAATTTCTCTTATCATATATCGCGAATGAACGCCAAACAAGTCTATGAATTCAATATGCAATGCCCTTCTACAGACTCCATAAAAAACGACCTCTGACTGTGACCGATGAACCTATCCCCCACCTACTCAGGAATAGGGAAGGAATTGCGATGTATATCTGTTCTCCCGATCGATTTGTCTAAAAACTTGTTTTTCACCCATTTAAAGATACAATCACCAAAGGCGAGGAGCTGGACGTGACGCACAGCCTGGCCACAGATCATGGAGCACGTGTGACGACCAAAGGTGGAGCCGCAGAGCAACGAGACGCGGGACGAGGCACAACTTTCATGTTCAAGCTGATGAAGGAATAAGGGGCTGCCTTGAAGCCCTCGACTTGCTGACCCACTCGTGCCTGAAGTTCCCATCCCTTTTTGAGTCCGACTGATAGGCCTGCCTGCTCATTGTCCTTTGCTCCCTTGGTCCCTTGGTGTGTTCGAAGATCTGGCCCCACTCCGCCCTCTCCTCCCTCGATTATTCAACAAACTCTTTCATATAAAATTTGACTATGGACTGGGATTTTGTCACGGAAAAAGAAAGACACGCAGGTGCCCAGCATAAGGCACCCCTAAGAAATTGAGTTAGGAAACAGGACTGTGATCTAACAGCAGAGGACTGATCGCACCCTGCAACGTGTAAGGACGAATCCGAGCTGGACCTATAGCTCCACCGCCGGTGCTCAGCAGCGCCAACAAAAGAAGACGGACTCTGTTAAAAGACATTGCGACAAAGACCCTCCCCCTTTCCAGAACTTTCTATTCGCCCCTTGACTATATTACTTGTATCGAATTGAATACCTCCCTCAACCATTTGTATTGCCTTTTAAGAAATGTTTCATCGGTCACTCATGTGGTTAGTTTTCAAAAAAAAAAAAAAAAAATCCCCTATAGTACTGACAAGTCGGAAGGTATCAGAGCATTCTTCCTGTATGTTGATGTCACTAGAGAGAAAATGTGAAGCTGATTTTTATGTATCGGAACATTTTTCTTGGTTCTACACCGACTAAACATTATGCCGATCTCTAGGCTTGTATGAAGAACCCGACAGGTGTAAATTAACATGTATTGCATTCCGCCAATCACATCGACTAGGTAGAAATTGAACTTGCTTATGTAAAAAGCGGTGACTGTTAAAAATGGCAAATGTGTATGTACATAAGCGGCGTTCATTTGTGTTCATAGCACCCCTTGTTGTAAGCAGAACGGATATTGCGAAAGCACTGAGTGTGTTATTCTGCCAGCATAGATCCATGCACACATGTACATGACAGCCATTTTAGGTACCATGGTCTCCCTGTTCACGATCGCTCATCAGCGCCCTTCCTTGACCCTGCAAGCTTCCCCCATGCACCCTGGCTGCCCCATCTCCCACATGCGCGAGTCATGAGCCCACCCCTCCCGCATGACTCTGTCCCTAAGAATTGCACCCCGCGCCTGACCAATACCTCCTGTCCCTCCGTGAATACCCCTCCTTTGATGACCTCTTCCTCCGAGCCTGAATGTTTGCACGGACCGCTGGTCATCCCTTAGCCCGAGGATACGGTTTATTGCCCACTACTTTATGCACTCTTCTCTCTTGGAAGAAGCTACTATTGATCATGGCCACCCCACCCCCTGAGACTCGATCAGGCACACACATTCCAATGGAATCAGCAGGACACTCAGCCGCATGATAGCCCCCTCCTATTTTGCATGGAGAATAAGGGCCCTACTGTAGCCACGTGTTGGAATACCTCCATACTATACAATGTGTTGATTGTAATAAAGGATGCCTGTGTGCCATAAACCTGTGTATAAAAGACGAAGCCTTAGAGAAACTTGTTAGAGCACCTCCCGAAGACACTATGCGAGTGTCCCAAAGGACAGGCTCTCCTCATGAGTAATAAACCCTGTTCTTGTTTTCCTACTTCCAGTGCCCGTCTCTTTATTTGGTAGCTATTCAAGATGCTAACGAAGAGTCGCCCTGCACCAGCGGCCTGGGCATCGGGTGCGATATGGGCTGACTTTTCTACACCTGAACTAAGTAGAGAATACCAAAGCAGGCAACCCGGCCTTCCGGACACCCGCCAGCACCAGGGGTACCAGACCGAAAAACGGCACCCCACAGGAGCAAAAGTAGCCCACAAGAAAGGAGAAAAAAGCAGGCAGGAGCACACAACCAACCATGCCCCCAACCAAACAGACAGAGCCGAAACCCCAAAACCAGCAGGGGACAACCAGCAAAAAAGTACAAGAACCCCCCGGGCAAGCCAGAAGGAGGCCTCGCTCGCAGAGCCAAGCCCCAAGGGACCAACCAGATGGGGCAAAACAAAGCCCCTCCCCCCGAACGACCAAAGGTAGCCCAGGAGAAGTGGAAGCGCCCCAACGGAGCAACCGAGTCAGGAAGGAGAACCGACCAGGGAGAAACCGCCATGGGCGAAGCCCAGAGCCCCAGGCACCATCAGGCAGCCACCCAACCAGGGACAAAACAGTCCAACCCGGCGCAAAGGCCAAGAGCAGAGGAGAACAGGCCACACAGGGTGGAAAGGCTGAAGGCCCAGGAAGGAACACAGCAGGAGGCAAGACAGAGAGCGAGCCCCCCAGAACCGAGAAGAACGTGGCCCACAGGTGCAGGATCCCACAAAGGACCACACCAAAAAGCAATGGGAAGGAAGACGAAAGCAAGAGGGCAAGAAAAGACGCGACCAACCACAGGACCAACCCCAACACACCTGGGGAAGCCACCAGCAGAGCCACAAAGACCAAAGAGGGCAGAACCAGACAAGAAAACAGGCACCAACCCAGAGGAACAGCCAGAAAAAAAGGGGGCAGGGAACCGAAGAAAGGCCCTCCCCCCACAGCCGACAACAGCAGCAACATGGAACCCGGAGGCACAGAACACACAGAAGGCCCAGGCCACAGGGCAGGAACGACCAGCGGCCAACCCCAGCAGAGACACCAAAGAGCCGCAGGAAATAAAGGCTGCCACACCGGGAGAAGAACCCAGGGCACAGGAACCGGCCAAGCGACCAGGCCCAAGGCACACCCCCAAAGCAGGAGACACTGGGACACGAAACTAGCAACGCACCAAATGGAGGCCAGGGCGAGCAAAGAAGCCCAACCCGAAGCAGACCTGGTCAAAACTAGGGCACAACCAAGAAAGACAACAACAGAGGCCAATCACGGAACCGGGGAAACCAAACCCCACAGGAAAGGACAGAAGAACATTCCAGGACCAAGAACACCGGGGCCAGAACCACCGGGCAACAAGAGACTGAAAGAACCCCAAAATCCCAAGAGAATGAGCGGCCAGGAAAGGACCAAAGCAGGGACCAAAAGAGGACCCAAAATCAACCAAGGGCCCAACAGCACAAAGCCCGACAAAACCAAGCCGAGAGGTGCACCAGTGACCCACATGCACAAGTGAATGGGTGGCCAACGACAGGGACCACAAGGTCAAAGCCAACAGAGGCAGAATCCAGTCCTGAACAGCACACCGGAACAACCTAGGCACCAGAAAACAAAGGAGAAAGCCCGGAGAAACCAAACGCGCACCACCACCCTAGGGGTACGGAAACAGACTCAAACAAGGGGAGGTCGAACACCCCAGAGCTAACAAGAGAGCAAGGGCCACAGACACCGCAGGTCAAAAGCAGCCTGCACAGGATCGAGGAAAAAGGACAGGCCCAACAGCAGGCCCCCAAAGGGGAAAGGCCAGAGCCCCAGACCCAAGGCAAAGCCAACCGCAACCCCAAGGCGGAAAGAGAGGAGCCGGAAGCAGCAAAGTGGCCCATACCCCAGGGGAGGCCGACACCCAACCCCACAAATCAGGGAAAGGGCAGAGCAGACAGGGCGGGCACAGGAGCTGGAGGTAGCAGCAGGGCAGAGGGAGGGCACAACAGCCCCCCACCCAAGCAAAACAAGGGGAAGGACACAGCGAACCTGCTGAACGGCAAAAAGATACCAAATACCTCGAGCACGTGCCAAGCAAATGCACCTGGAAGGACAGTGAAATCCGCAGGCAGGCATCAAGACAGGAACGCACCAGGCCCCAAACCCACAAAAAGGGCAGGAACTAACAGGCAGACGGGCAGCAGACAGCCCAAGGAAGGCCAAGAACAACAAGGCACCAGGACCCAAAAAAGGGCACAAACGCCCGACAAGCAGCCAGTGATGACCAGAGTAGGCCACAGCAACAGGCAAACCCGGGTTGACCCCAAACCAGGCACCAACCATGGCCGGCCAGGGAGAACAGAAGCCTGCAGGGCAGGATGGCCGAAGGCCCAGAGGACCAAACAAAGAGGCCGCAAGAAGAAGCCAACAATCCCCGGGAGAGACCGCACCAAAGTGGGCCACGGCGCAGCAAGCAGACACCACAGCAGGGACGAACCAGGGACGACCCGGCCGAACTACCGAGCAGGCAGCAGGAGGAACAGACGCAGAGGCCGCAGGCCAGCCCAGCAGGAGAGCACAGCAAGCAAGAAACCACCAGCCGACACGCACCAGGGGGAGAGGCCCACAGAACTCCCACAGAGACCGACCCCCAGTCCAGACGCCAACCGGCAACAAGCGCAGAGCACGCGAAAAGCCAGAAGGCCTGGGAACACACAACCCATGGATGAGGCCCCCAAATGACCTGCCGCAGGCAGAACCTGCAAAAAAAGGCAGTGACACAGCGGAAACCATGGCCCACGATAGGGCAGAGGACCCACAGCAAAGGCAGGGGATCTGCCGACGCAGGTTGCCGAAGACGCTGAAGGGCCGCGAGGACCCCAGGAGCAGGGGGAAGTGAAGGCAAAGAACCAGGCCGGAGAGAACAAGGGCCCCAGAACCAGACAGCACCCGGACCCACGCCTCATGCAACCAGCAAAGCACAGAGGGCCAGCATGCAGGAACAGGAGCCTGCACAGAAAAGCCCCAACAGGAAACCACTACCACCGGGAGAGACCTGAAGAAGACGGGATCCAACTGCACCTGAAAGAAAGCAAGGAACCCACATGGCAAGGCCAAAGGGAGACCAGCCATGACCAGCGCAACCCAAGCCAGGCCCATCTGCAAATCCAGTGCACAAGCCAAGGTCCCTGGAGAAAGAGAGCTAGGTGGAGTCAAACCCAGACAACAGCTGGATGTGCATTAGAATCTTGCCAAGGCGGAGTCTTCAGTGCAAGATAGCGGCTATGTGAGAGGAGCCGCGGAGCAGCAGCGGGGATGCGGTGTGACTGAAAGCATGTAGACCCCCCCTAGCAGCAGGAGAAGCAATCACAGACTTTTTGCTGACCTACCTCAATGCTGTACCGCTTATGCCAGAGCGGGGTAGCGGATATCGCCGCTGCGTGTAGGCATACCGCGTACACGGTCAGGATTCTCAGACTGCTTGTTGCTGCTCTGACGCTTTGGGTTCGGCGGCTGCAGTGCTGTGGGCGTGGCGGCCGGCTGAAGCGAGCTGAGGACGCCAAGCGAGACGGTGAACATGCAGCTGCTCACAGTCGATCTCGGCGCGGGAGAAGGCACCCGGCTTCAGATGCAGCAATAAGGGCCCCAAAACCTGCTTCAGGAATGTCAGCAAAAGCACCTGCGGCTGCAAAAAAAAAGCCCAGGCAGCGCAAGCAGCTCAGGTGGCTGAAGCCTCGGCTCCTGCTACGGAAGAGTTTCAACAGGAACCTCTGGAGACTTTTCCTCCCCCTACAGGCGGTCCGCCAGTGGGGGAATCAGGAGATTCACTAGAAGTAACAAAAAATGGGAAACAAATGGCGGCACGTTCATGGCAGACCCCCTCTATCTCGGAGCTGCTGGTACAAAGTGGAAAAGGCCAGAAGAACGCTGCGGTACCTCACTCTCCAGCCCTGGAGGGAGCTCTTCAGGAGGCTAAAAACTCAGGCACAGGCGCTGCGCATACCCCCTTGCCCGAGGATTTAGATGCCGAGGCTTTGGAAGAGACTGTTGGTCTGTCCACTGGGCTGCCTGAAGACATGATTGAATTACGCGGACAAGAGATAGTCCAGGAGTCTTCAGACCCCCCGGCTGAGCAGGCCAACGAGGCTACAGCCGGCAGTGAAGGCAATAAAGTCCCCAGCAAAGATACATCTCAAGCAGCGCATGTATCTTTATTGACAAGTATCGAGCAACCAGGGGTGGATCTGGGTCAAGCAAGGGTGACAGGAGGGGCTGGGACAAAAGATGGGGGTAGGGAGAAAGCGATCACAGTGCTATGTCCCCCATATCTCAAATGACCCTGACAGATTATAAGGATAAGGAGCAGGAGAAGGAAAAGGACAGCAGTGAATGATTTTTCACTGTTTCAGAATGGTCCGATGATGAGAGAAGTTCCTCTTAGGACGGGTCCGACCTGGAGTCCGATAGTGACCTGAAACAGAACCCCCCCAGTACGGCCTAAAGACCAGCTGCCCAGGGGCAGGGGTTTGTTCATGTACAGACCCCCCGGGATTTGACCTGGGACCATTCTTCAGTCATGCCGCTCCAGGGGAGTCCTAATGCTGAGGCCACAGCGTCCTATCCTCCCCTTCTAGATGTTATCTATCAGACTATCCTCACGCACAGGGAAGAAGCCCGACAGGATACCCGGAAAGCCCAGGCGGCAATGCGCAAGATGCAAGGTGTTGTATGAAAACTGTCTAAGGCATATGCTAATGTGGGGGATAGGGTGTCTAATTTGGAGGAACGGATTGTGGCAACCAAAACAGAAGCTGCTGCAGCTTCACTCAAAGTTGACTCCCAAAGCGCCCAGGTGGTCGATATCCAGTGGAAACTGGAGGATATGGAAAACAGGTTAAGGCGTAACAATCTACGGGTACTGGGGGTTCCGGAAGGGCTGGAGGGCTCAGATATTAGGGCTTATATGATACATCTTTTCAAGACAGCATTCCCGGAACTCTCAGAATGGAATTGGGCAGCGGAAATCCAGAGAGCCCATCGCACTCCGTTTAAAGTTCGCTCTGGGGCAGGAAGTGGCGACAAGCCGAGAGCAGTCCTAATCTTTCTAGGGAACTTCATCCTCCGGCAAATGATATCTGAAAAGGCTCGACCCGATGCAAGAAGATCTAGTGAGGAAGTGTCTTTTTTCGTTAGACCGGACTATTGCCATGCAACGGTCGAAAGGCGCTGGAGACTCCGACAGTTGATTAAGCCTTTCCAAGATAAACACATGCAGGCTTATTTAGTCAATCCTGCACAGCTTAAGATAGTGAGAAATGGTAGGACTCAATTCTTCTCGTCGGAAGTGAAGGCAAAGGAGTTCCTGGATTCTTTGTAGACTATCCAAGATCGATTAAAAGAGTACTTGGTTCTGGTCTAGGGCCGTAAAAATTTCAAATGTTATATGTTTTTCATACTTGACAATTGGCTTGGGCAGATGGTTTTTGGTATCCTACCGGGCTGTTTCTCCATTGCTGTTGTTTTCTTTTTCTCCTGGGGGTCCGGGGGGTGGAGGGGGGGGGGTTTGGTTATGGTATCTCTGGTATATATGTTTCACATGGTCGTTGCACCCATGCACCACGCTGCTGCACATATCCATCACAAGCCCAGACCTCGGTCTGAGCGCTCCTAGTGGGAGGTGGGGGGAGGGGGGAGGGAGGATTGGGTGGGCTTTCAGGGCGGGGTTCAGGTCACCGGGTGGGTTGCTCAGGGGAGGTGAAAAGCATAAAAAAATTAGAATTTATGGTACAAAGTTGCCTTTCTGGTTATGGGTGGTCATGGTCTATATATTATGGGAATCTCCTTCTTTCCAATCTTCAGTAACAAGAATGTGGAGACTATTGAAAATCAAGGATGTTGAGCCTTAATATATATTCAATCAATATTGGGGGGTTGAATGATTGGAGAAAGAGAGCCAGACTGGCAGAGTTTGTTAAATCTGAGCCCATAGATATCCTGTGCCTTCAGGAAACACATTTACCCTGGGCAAAAAAAACA
Organism: Lissotriton helveticus; assembly: GCF_964261635.1. Taxonomy (NCBI): domain Eukaryota; kingdom Metazoa; phylum Chordata; class Amphibia; order Caudata; family Salamandridae; genus Lissotriton; species Lissotriton helveticus. The sequence continues at coordinate 949,013,626 of NC_136063.1, forward strand.
GCTTCTAAGGGTTGGTGGGTTTGATATTCTGGCATGCACCTCTCAGACCTCAACAGTAAGGGGGGTAGCGATATTAGGCAAAACAATCCTGGGGGGAGCTAAAAGGGTTAAATCTGATCCACTGGATAGATGGGCCCTGGCTGAGCTGGAGTGTGGCTTAACGATTTGTGGGATATACGGGTCAAACCAGGATGATCCAGAAGTATTTGAAATACTGGAGGGGGAATTGTCAACCTGGCCCAAACCTTTTTTGGTATGCGGGGATTTTAATATCGCTATCGATCTGACCGAGAGAAGTCCAAATCCATATATTGGTAGAAAGCAAAGGGTTTCTCGAGCACTCCGCTCAATGATGCAGTAACATGGGCTAACGGAGGTTTGGGGGGCAAAAGAACCTGATGATCCAGGGTTCACATATTTCTCATGTCCCCACCAGAAGTATAGTAAGCTGGATTATTTTTTAATTTCATCAGCAGAGATTAGCAGGGTTAACATTAGGAAGCTTCCCAAGATCCTCTCGGATCATAGCCCATTGGCAATCAGATACAATGGGGTAGGGCCTATCAGAAAAACAAGGGCATGGACATTTAACCGAAAACTCCTGACTGATCCCCCGTTTGTTCAGCATTTGCAGAAATGGGCTCGAGAATTCTTTGACGCCAATCGTTTTAGTTCATCAAGGAACTGTGTCTGGGACTCGTTTAAAGCCGCACTGAGGGGAGAGGTTACCAGCTATACCGCCCAGTCTAGGAAAAAATTGCAGGCTGGTAAAAACAAGCTTTTAGCAGATCTAGTTAAGGCAGAAGAACAGCATTGTCAAGATTTAATGCAAGGGAAGGAAGGTAAGGAGAGCCAAACTAGTATTTGTCTTATTAAAGCAGAATTACAAAAACAGCTGGCCGAGAAAGCGGCGACAGAATATTGGACTTATAGGAGGAAATGATATGAGACAGGGGAACAGGCAGGGAAGGCATTGGCAAGGAGAATTAGACAAGATAACACCAAAAATGTAATAACCAATATTCATCCGGGCGGACGGGATTTTGTGGAGCCCCAGGACATCCTGTCTGTATTTGCAGATTTCAATCAAACCCTTTATAAAGAAGAAATAGGGGGTGAGTGTCCGCAGGGCAGATATCCGGATACAGGGCCTAAATTGGGATCGTCTGAGATAGAAAATCTAGAGCAGGATGTAACGGCCGCTGAGATCCAGGAGGCTCTACTTGATATGGCTGTCGGCAAAGCCGCAGGATCAGATAGCATCTCTTTGGAGCTGTAAAAGTGCCTCTCGCTTGAGGTGGCTCCGATGCTACTGGATTTGTTCAACGGGATCATCTGTACGGGCAAAATCCCGTATTCATGGAAAGACACTAATAAAGTGGTCTTCCATAAAAAGGGAAAGCCAAGAGAAATTCCTGGGTCCTACAGGCCGATATCCCTTATTAACTCAGATAATAAGCTATATGCTAAGATCTTGGCTACGCGGTTGGGGAGGGTCATTGGTGGGCTTGTCTCACCCTGGCAGCATGGGTTTATCCCCGGTCACGGGACAACGGAACATATCAGAAGAGCAATTACGTTGTTCGAGGCTCATGCTGCTGGGGGGAGGGGGGTCGCTATGATCCTCCTCGACGCGGAAAAAGCGTTCGACCGCGTTAGATGGCAGTATCTGTGGGATGTCCTTGTTGGAAGGGGGTTCGGCCCAAAAATTCTGAGTGCAATAAAGGCGATGTATTGCGATCCAGTGGCTAGAATTCAGATGATGGGTCAAAGTTCAAAAAAGATCACTTTTTGCAGGGGTACCCGCCAGGGGTGCCCCTGCTCACCCATCTTGTTCGTACTGTACATTGACCCACTGGTTAGGCAAATACTGGGGAATCATGAAATCAAGCCAGTGATCACCAGCGGTTTTGAGAGTAAAATTTTGGCATATGATGATGATTTAGCGGTGATTACACCTGAGCCCGCTGAGACTATGCAAATCCTGGTGGAAGTTACAAGGGAATTTGGATATCACTCCGGATATCGTCTCACTGAGGCAAAAAACTCAGGTGATTTGCTCAAAGGACATTGTGAAAGTTGATCAAAGGTATGTTGAGTCGGCGACATATCTGGGGGTAATAATCAATGCATCAACAGGCTCAATCATCCAGCATAACTTTGACCCACTCCTCAAAAAAATAGAGACAGACTTGAAACGCATGGATATATTACATATGTCTCTTATAGGAAGGACAAATGTGCTAAAAATGACGATGCTGCCCAAGCTTCTCTATTTGTTTAGATCTATTCCCTATCGACTCGAGGAGGAGGTGATACAAAAAAATGTAATCTATTTTTAATAGTTTCTTGTGGCAGTACGGTAAGACCAGGCTGTCAACAAGATTTATGACCCTCTCTCAGGAACGTGGAGGTTTAGGAGCCCCAAATATAAGATTCTATCACTGGGCCTGTTTGCTGGCACAGATGTCCATCTTATTTGAATCAGCACCTAATGAAAGATACAGTCAAGACCCATCCTCCGATTTATATGTCATTCCATCAATTTACGAACTATTGATGGGAAAGGAGGCCGTGGGCGCACTGTTGAGGAAAACTTGCCGCAGATTTTTTAAGAAAATTCGGCATAAGGTTCCTTTAAGCGCCAGGGATTTGTGGAAAAAACTTCAGAAATGGCTACATGTTCCCAGAATTAACATGCACACGCCGCTATGGAAATCAGAACACTTTCCAAATATAAGTATGGACGGGGCATGGAAATTCTGGGAACAGCAGGGTATCCAGACGGTGGGTGACGTGATGCAGAATGGTAGCATTATGAGCTTTGTCGCCGTACAGCAGAAGTATGGTCTACCAAGCAGCCAAAGATTTAAATATCTCCAAGTTTCGCAAACACTTATAGCTGCCAGTTCTGATGCACCCATCGGTGCCCATTCCCCTACACTGGAATTTCTAATAAAAGGTGGGAATGGGATCCGGGTTATATATCTATTTGAAAGGGTGTCTGACGACCTCGAGAAGCATGAGGCCGCCTGGGCAGTTAAATTGCAGGACCCGTATGTGGATCTAGATAAAGCTCTATATCTGGATAAACAGTTGCTACGGTCCACAAATCTGAAGGTGCAGCATTTTACAACACTCTTCAATTTGTACTATACACCATCTAAGCTACATGATTGGGGTATGAGGACAGATAGTAACTGTCCCAGATGTCATAAAGGTCCGGGAGATCTCTTGCACATGTTCTTTTACTGTGAAAAGCTCAGCACAATCAAAGCCGAGATCGAGAAATTCCTGGAGGGGCTGCTAGGCTCTAAGATCAGTCTATCCCCGACAGTGATGATTTTCGGCAGCGATAGCAAGCTCGGTCTTAATAATAGCAAAATAGAGGCGTTCGTTTTTTTAGCTGTAGCTGTGTTACGCATTCTGCTGTCGGCGGCATGGAAAGACACAAATGCCCCAACCTTTCAAATGTGGCTGACTAGGTTTCTAGGAATCCATAATATTGAATCCACACTGTATTTGTACAAGGGTAGGAATCTGCGTGATTTTGGTTGTAAACTTTGGGCTCCCCTGAAAGCCTGGAGGGAGGGTCAGTAATAATTAATTAAGTTTGGATTTGTGGGGACCCGATATTTATGCTGTAGAATTCCCCTGGATATATTTTATGGATCCCTTGTAAATATTTGAACAGCTTCCCCCCCCCTTCCTAGTCAGTCATCCTTATTTATCTGTATACATATTTATATGGCTATTTATTTCCTTATTTATATATGTCTTTTTATGGAATATGCGTTGTTTTTCTATGAACTGTTTTGTAATATGACGTAATTCTTTAACATTCTAAGGATTTGTTGTATTATCAATCTGATTTTTCTGTATATTGTCTCTCTTTTTTGTACCATATGAATTCTCAATAAAAAAAATAAAAAAATAAAAGAATCTTGCCAAGGCATGCATCCACTCCCACCATCGGCATGAGAAGAAAATGGAACTGCTACGCAGTACTCACCAAGGGGGCAGGAAGAGCACACCACAAGCTCACTGCCCACCAAAAGCCAGCCCAGGTGCCATCCAGGAAACCAGCGCTGGGCGGCGACGCCTACCAAAAACGGCCTCCGAGGCTACAGCAAGGCCCGCCCCAGCATCGTCCCAAACTAACAGCAGGGACGCAAGGAAGTAGAGGAGGCTGGCAGGACACCAAACGCCAGGCAGGGAGCCAAGGAGCATCACCCAGCAGAGCCCCAGGACCTGCCAAACATCCACAGCAGCACAACTCCCATACCGGCCAAGCCACAGGGAGACGCGCACGTCAACCTGGAAGAGACCGGGAGAAACGGCGCCCCAGCTGCATAGGGTTGGGTGGCAATCAACACGGCTCCTGGCAAGCCCAGCAGGCCAGGAGAACACAGAAAGAGAATGGTGAGGACAGCCCAGCCGCCCGGACAAGATGTCCAGTGAAGAATCCCAGCAGGTAAGTCCAAATACGTCCCATCCTGTCGGGAGACAGAAAAAAAGAACAGGCTGTATGCTGGGCTGGTACCGCTTATGTACTTCCAGTGGGAGGGAGTGAGTTGGGTATCCCAGCATGCTCCTGTTCTTTTTTTCTGTCGTGGAGAGATCATCTCCACTTAGTTCAGGAATGGGATGAGGACAGGAGGGACCTGGGGTAATGCACTTTACTAGGGACATATAAGTAAATCAAATATACCAATTGGGTACAAGCCAATGTTACCATGTTTTAGACCACAAGCACTTTAGCACTGGTTAGCAGTGGTAAAGTGAGCAGGGTACTAATTCCAGCAAAAATAAGAGGTTGGAAGGCAAAAGGTTAGGGGGAAATCACACCAACAATGCCAGATCTAATAATATCCATACCAAATACTTGTTTCAAAAGTTTTAAATTGTGAAAAACTCAAATCCAAAGTAGCCAACATTTTGTGGTAAAGCCAAACTATCCATACATAAAATGTTTCCACGATATGTAAGCATCTAACACATGACACGCCTCAATCTACTCCTTCACTCTACTAACAAAGCCAACACCTCACTGAAGTAAGACCAAATGGGACTAGTCAGATCAATCCTTTTGACCACCAATGTTTTTCATCATTGGTGATCAAGGGATTTCTCCCTACCTTCACCTGGAAGTTGGTCAGCTGGCTGTGGATGCTACCTCACAGCTCTGGCCCTGCCTCACCAGTGATAGGTGGTGCTGTCAGCTTATACTCAGGACCATTCCTAAGCTCATCATTATATTTAGTGTGGTACCACTGGAACTCTCTTTATCAAAACAACCTTCACACTAATTTAAAATAATATTGGAACTCCCACATGCTCAAAACTTTATTATTGGTGCATCTGCATTTAATCACAAGCTGACAACATGTTTCACGTATTCACTTACATGCATTCATTAGGGCAATCACAAAAATGTAACTGGAACCACTAGAGTATGAGAACCAAACCTATCTCATACCTCAATACAAATGGCCTCGTACCTATCATTAAGGCAGCCACAGACCCACAGGTAAAACGTAAAGAGTCCTTTTAGTATTGTTAGTGGCCAATCTCTCATTAAGGTTGGTAAATGCCTATCTAATCAAGCAAAGGAGAAAAAAACTTCGAAGACACCAACTTTAACCATAGAGTTTCATTGTTCTCTAAACGTTTTGAATATCAGCTCTATATATTTAGATAAAGACAGCTTGTTCACATCTTGCTTTCTCTTACATTCAAGCACATTAAATTTAAAGGCAAGTCAGTCAAATATGCATAATGAACTAGTTTAGAAATGCTCCAGAAGGACTGTGGTCGTTCTTTTTGCACTTAGAGCACACTTCTCAATGGAGTTTCGCAGTCTCACTTATTTATGGTGAATTCAACATCCTTACTCACACCAGTCTTGTAGTACCCTTTGGAAACCTCTTTTTATCACACCTCCATTCAATGGCTTTCCGTGCTATCACCCAGACATCACATATTTACATGTAAGTCAGTTCAGTTCAGTTCAAAAAGCTTTTATTCGATTTGTACATACAAATCATACAAGCAAAAACACAATTGAAATATTAAAATCACAAAATAATCTTTCCTGAAAAAGGGAAAAAGCTAAAGTGCAGCAAGTGGAAGGTATTCATGCCTCTATAGGTCAAACATATTCTTATAAAATACACGACGTTCTTACATGGACTAACTGGGAATCAATAGAAATTACTTACTAGGCCTTTACTGGGGACTGTATATTAAAATTATTAAATAATCATTCAATACTGTGGGATACTGCATAAATACCTTAATACAAACATTGATATAAAATTCAAAGAAAGTTAAACATATGTATACAGACAGGGATAATAACATTAATTTCGTCATGAATAAACCCTGGCAGCTGTATAGCACAAGTACAGACAGGTCAGTAAACAACATTAAAGTACAATACTTTTCCTGGCAGCTGTACATTTTAAAATAAAAGTAGCCAAGAAGAAACAAATCTCCTCGTTCACTAGTAAGGATAAAAATATCAGTGCTGTTTGTGTGGTACAGATGTTATATTTGATAAAAATTGGTTTAAGGTATTTAAGCCTAAAATACTGATAAAATTTACAAAAAAGTAAAAAATGGCAACTACTCTGACGAGAAGTACCGTCACACGGACAAGGTGTGTTTGAACTAGTCTTTGTGTTTGGAAAAGCAACCAAGTGGTGTACAATACCCAATCTGACCCGTGTTAAAACATACTGGTGGGAAGGGCGGGTCACAAATACAAGATAGGATTGCAGTCCAGAAGCTAAATTTAGATCTTTGTAAAATTTCAAAGTAGCAAGATTTCCAACAGCTTTATCTCGCTCAGCCTTACGAAAATTAAGGAACGTTATCTTAATTTCTTTCTTTGAAATGGATACAACCTTTTCCGGCTCACGAAACACATTAATGTTAAACAAAAGTAGATACCAATGATGGATGTATCTTAACCATAATACCCGTGAGGAATGATCCAGACCTATACAGTCAAGGATAATATCCTGAGTGAATCGGGTCTCCGGCTTAGCCCAAATGGATCGCCACAATAAGAGTGGCCGAACTGCTGCTAAGTCAGAGATGTACTCGATCCCAACTTCGTCATGGATCAACTGTATGGAGGCAGAAGGGGGAACACATAATAGCCTCCTTAAGAACTTATTTTCCCCCTTCTGCAAAAGAATACCCTCACAGTGACCCCACACCCCTGCCCCATACAGAGCAGAGGAAACACAGCATACATTATATATGTTCGTCATATCATAGAAACTTCGTGAGCCAAGTTTAGAGGCAAAACGAAAAATGCTACTAGTGGACCGTAACATTTTTATTTTTACGGCATCAAATTCCGCATGCCAGGACCCACTGTTACTATATGTTATTCCCAAATAACAAAAGGATTTAACAGAGGTCAGCTTTTCCTTATCTAGGAAGAAAGTATGTTTTACCTGCTTGGCTGCCTGACCACATGACATTACGTATGTCTTAGTTTTATTCACACGAAGCTGCCTAGCTTGTATAAACTGCGTAAAATTATCAATAAGGCGCTGTAGGCCCAACTGTGTTCGAGATAAAAGAACAGCGTCATCCGCATAAAGTAACAGCGGAACAGGTTTACCACCAATCAGGGGGGCATCTGCTAAAATGTTGGTCAAGGATCGGTCTACACCGTTAATAAAAAGGGAAAATAAAAGCGGGGCTAAAACACAACCCTGACGAATGCCCCGAGACACTTTAAAAAACGGGGTACATTCGCCAAGGGTACCATAGCGGACTTTACATGAAAGTTTTTCGTATAGTCTGGCTAAAAAATACACTATTTCCCTTGGTGCCCCTGCTTCAAGCAGAACCTCCCAAAGAATACTATGGTTAACCAAATCAAAAGCGCTGCTCAAATCAGCAAAACATAAAAAGAGGTTGCCACTTTTGGCCACAGTATATTTACTGATTAAAAGGTCCAGATTTACGCATTGGTCCAGTGTACCCAGACCTTTGCGGAAACCGTATTGGACTTTAGTTAAGATGTTAAAATCAGTTGCCCAGTCTTCTAGCCTCTTCAGTAAAATCCTGCTCATCACCTTTACAGAGGCATCCAGTAATGAAATTGGGCGATAATTAGAGGCCTCTGACTTATCGCCCTTCTTATGTAAAGGGATGATGATCGATTGACCCCAGGTAGAAGGGAATTCATTTTCAGCCGCACAATTAAAAATCTTTGTCAAAATGGGAGCCCATAACGCTGTTTCATCTTTATATAAATCCAGCGGAACCCCATCGGAGCCAGGTGCCTTGCCTCCTTTACTTAAAGAAATTGCTTCCTGACATTCTTCCAATGTTATAGCCAACGAAAGGGGCAACCATGGGTTTATATCTGGTGGTGGTAACTCAGAAGTTGGCCCTTCAGGGTTAAATATTTTGGAAAAATGATTAACCCAGTCGCTACATGCCACATATGAGGTCAGTTCTGGGACATTTTCTCTACTGAGAAACGAACTATTAATCGTTTCCCAATAGAGTTTACTGTTTTTAGTCTCAGCAGCCTCCCTCAGCTTGTCCCACGCCTCAGACTGTAATACCCTTTTCCTTTTATTGATGGCTAATTTATAACTAGCCCTGAGGTGTTGTATCACAGTCTTAACACGTGGTTTGGTGCCTAGCGCATTCTTTAGGTTACGAAGGGCGACGATACATGTCTTATCAAACCACCCCTGCTTTTGACCACTATTAGCTGACGGGGTCTTAGTGAAGATACCCTCTATAATGATGTTCAAAGATACAAAACATTCTATTAAACAGCCAGAATCACTGTCATCATCCAAACAATAACTAATTTGATTCTTGCATTGGGTGACAACCTCCTTCTGCTTAACTTTGGAATTTACACCGGTCCATTTAACCCTAAGGCCCTTTGGTCTAGTAGGCACTATATCAGTTGTACATTTACCACCTGAAACTGTTGAGGTGCCATGCCCCAAGAGGGTAACACGTAAGCTATTATGGTCACTGAGACTTTCTTCATTCACATATAAATCAGTGTAGTCTCCACTGCTAGACAACAAGATATGATCAATAAATGAACATGCATCTCTACCCGTGAATGTAGGGCATGTTATTGCCCGGTTGTTAACATTGCAGTTTAACAGGGTCATATCTAGCATAGCTAGCATATTATTTAGGGTGGAACCATAGCTGCAGTGTTGGAAATGAGGGGAATCCTCCTTCCCCCCCTGATCTCTCCAATGGCTATTTAATACTACATCAAAGCCACAGATATTCCCGTTAGATAGATGGCAAGGCTGCAAATTAAAATCCCCAGCCCATACCACCTCAGCCTTTCTTTTCGAGATATCTAAAGCTTTAATGATTTCCTTTTCTAAAGGCAGTAAAATATCCCCCCTGGTGGCGTCAAAAATGTTGTTATAGAAATTAACAATAACTAAGTCAATGTTCTTTCTGCATTCCACCCTTATAACTTGGCTGTGTGTCCCCACAGTTGTACTATATTTGACCGTACAATCACACAGCTTAGTTGACACTAACAATAAAAGGCCTCCCTTAGCCCTGCCCGAGCTAGATTTGGTTGCTCTGAGACAAAAAGATGCATACCCTTCAATATTAATAGGGTCTGGACACCAAGTTTCCTGTAGTAAAATTAAATCAAAACCCTCGCCCAAAAAGCTGGTCCAAAAGGGTGTACCCAATTTACTAGTAAGACCAGCAATATTCCAGGAAATAAGAGAGATTCCTGCGGGTTTCCCAGCATTACCAGTAACAGGTAACTCCTGCTGGTTTACTGGTGATAATAAAGCAGGACCCTCTTCCTGAAAGATGGTAACCGGACTTAATCTGGGGCTAGCAGTAGTTATACCTATATCCAGGCTACCCTGATTGCCTATGTGCTGGGAAGGTCTTAATGATGACAATTCAATAGGTTCGTGGGGTACGACTAGGGGCTTGGCAGAGGAAGAAGAAGAATACTCCATCTCAGAATTAGGGTTGTTTAGATCCAATACTTCTAGTAAGCTGAGTCAGTCTACCTCATCTAGCACGGCATATCTATTTGGGTGGGCGAATTGTGAGGACATGGGGTCTTGAGAGTGGGGCGGGTCCTGCCACGTTTGTTGCCAAGAATATTTATCCAATTGAGGTGGCTGAAAAGATTGCGGCCATTGATAAACTGACTGAGGTAAAGGTGGCGGAAAATGAAAAGGGTGTTGCCAGTGGGCTTTTGCTTGATGCATAGGAAAGAGTGGGGCAATTGGGGGCTGCTGCTGTAAATTAACATGATGTGGAAAAAAAGGGGGCGGATAAGGTGGTTGCAACCAAGATTTAGCAGGTTGCTGTGGAAAATATCCAGGTCCACTGTTGCTTTGAAAATTGGGACAGGGAGTGTTAGGTCGTACGGGCTTTGATAGAAAATAAGACAGGGGAAGTGGATTAATTTGGGTCGCAGGACCACTATTGGGTGCATTACACACGTAGCTAGCTGCCCCTACATCCCTAAAATTAACAGTTATTACATCCCCTACTATTGATTTCTTGCTTCTGCCCACCCAATCCCCTCTACGCACGGTAAGAATTTCGCCGTTCACGTTATTAGGTAGGGGTTTATGTAAATGGAGCCATTGAGCACATTTGTTTCTGAGCTCGATAAACGATTCTTTTACTCCCTCCTTCAATGGGGGAACCGCCGTCAACACGACTACAAAAGGGGAAACCTCTGGTGGTAGGTTTATGGACCTAAAACGTGTCTGCTTTGGTTTGGGCCCTTCAGGTTTGTTTATAATGGGAGGTGCAGAAGTTGAGTTAGGTTTCCCTGCTACTTCTTTAGCTTGGATAGTGGGGGTAGCAGTATTATCAACAACAGAATGTTGGGTCGCCTGGACAGGAGTATTCCCCTTTGTAATCTGAGCAGATATTGATTGAGCGGGAATATTCCCTGTTTGCGGCTTAGGGAGTATAACTGGGTTCCCATGGACTGCAGTACCTTGAGCCTTATTTAATACACCATTGGGGGCCTGAGTGCTCATTGGACATTCAGGAGTTGATTCTATGGTCCCTTGTGACTGGACAGACACTTGTACCTGCTTTTTTTGTGGCCATTTGGAGTGTATTAGAGAAGTAAGCCTATCCACTTTAGAAATTAAAGGCTTAATTTGTGCTGCTAAAGTGGCTTCTAGGTCTAGTTTTAAATCTATTACCATGTTTTGCACCCAGCACGGGATACCCGATGTCAATTGTGGGGTAGGGGAGATCAAATTATGATTCCTAACTGGGGCTTTTGCTTTACTTTTGCCCTTCAATATGGCCTTAGGAGCCCTCCCCCGTAAAGCAGTGGGTACAGAAACTGTTTCCGCATCCTTATGCCCACTCAGACTCGGCTCCACTTTGTCAGGTGACTGACAGATTTCGAGATCCGGTGTAACCTCCAGATCTTCAAAAGACGGGTCCGAGTCTGATGGGACAACCGATAGATCTACAGTATTCGGTACAGTCGAAACATGATTAGTGGGCATAGTTATAGGTAATGAACAATTATTCACATTCTGCAGAACAGGAGATTTGGCCTTTGCCAAAGGGCCCAGGGATGAACGCCTAGCGTTAGCGAGGTCCATAGAGACTCTTTTTTCCAATATAACAATACTTTGGTCGATAGTCTCATGTACGCGTGAAATAAAGAGATCAATAGGACCAGTCACCTGAGCTACCGCCGTAGCTTTCTTCGCGCAACTTCGGGTTCTGTTGCGTATGGTCGTCATCTTGGGTATTGGTTACAGGGGTGAAGACACAAGAGTTCTGGGCCAGGGCCGTCCTCTGCCGTCCTTGAACGGCCTTAAACGGCCCGCTCTTTGCCCGGTCTTCGCCCCGGTCGTCGCCCCGCGCGCGTCCCGCGTGCGCGTTACCCACGCCAATTATAAGGACTAGGCAGGAGGAGGGGGCGGGAAGAGGACCAGCTGCGGCCGATCTCCGCCGCTCGGAACGCTGGTCCTCGCAGTCCCGCCTCTACCCTGTCAGCTGGCTGTGTGGGTCCACAGGGCGCGTTGGTGCACAAAGCACGAGCAGTGGCTTCAAAGGGATATTTCCCCACAAGTGAGACTCGCCTGCGAGCGGCACCCGCGGAGCGGGGGCCGCGAGGCGTTGCAGAAGGATCAGGCAGCAATTAGGGACAACGCTTCCTTTAGCGAGGGCTCACAGGGCAAGACTCACTCCCCAGAGGTTTTGAAGAGAGGAGGAGGGGCGGGAAGAGGACCAGCTGCGGCCGATCTCCGCCGCTCGGAACGCTGGTCCTCGCAGTCCCGCCTCTACCCTGTCAGCTGGCTGTGTGGGTCCACAGGGCGCGTTGGTGCACAAAGCACGAGCAGTGGCTTCAAAGGGATATTTCCCCACAAGTGAGACTCGCCTGCGAGCGGCACCCGCGGAGCGGGGGCCGCGAGGCGTTGCAGAAGGATCAGGCAGCAATTAGGGACAACGCTTCCTTTAGCGAGGGCTCACCATGTAAGTCAATCCTCTTGTCTTCTGTGTCATCTTTTACTTACTACACTCGTTCTCATCGTCAAGGTTATAGTCACAGTCTCCTACCTCTCAGGCCGTGGTTGTTCCATAAGCTCAGTCTTTGACTGTACACACTTATACATTTGTGTTCACTACTAACTCATGTCCCTTGACTACACTACTGTATGTTCCCCTTCATATTCTTCCTGCTTCCACCTCTGCTGGAAATCTCTATGACACAATAATGTAGTAACACACCTTTATCAACACAAGAGCTGTTGCAGAGAGATATCAAATGCTAAAAATCAAACAAATCACCTTCTGTCTTGCACCCACTATACTAAATTCCTCATTAGCATTATTTAATAGACTAGTATAGAGGGGTCTAGTTAAGGTCTCCCAAAGGGTGCCTTCTCTACCCCTGACATAATCTTCAACTTTGAAACCCATATCCCTTCAATCTCCTTTGATACTACTCACATTCCTCCACCAACCGCGGATGATATGGATTACAATCAGTAGCCGAGCTTTGTTCAAATTCCTTGGCTTGACTTTCTAGTCAATTTCCGTGTTACTGAGCCTAGTCTCTCTCTTGTCATTCACTTCCGAACCTTAGTGTTCTACCAATCTTCTCCTCACTTTCATAAGCCCTTCTTCAGACAATCTTGCCATCACTTATACTACCTTCTCACCCTGCTTTACTGGATTGCCCCCACTATTTCTCAGAACTACATTATCCACTTCCACCTCAACAGTTGCTCCCAAAACCCACTTCCTCAACCACCAGTCTTACAAATACTGAAATCCTTATCTTTATATCATGTTACCTACGTATTACCTTCTTTCCCATATTCTAATCATGTGGTTTCAAAATAAAATTTCTTTATGTTTTATCTAATATTTTTTGCTGTCTGAAACTCCCCTACTCATAAATAAATGAGTGCATGCCAGTGAGGAAAATAATTCACAACTATATATATTAATTTCCAACTCACTTGAGAGCCATCATCTCAATATATGTCTGCAAGACCATCCCTAAATTGAACTTTCTCTAACTTTGATTTGGAAACGTAACTATTCCTTCCATCCCACCTCCTCATATACCCATCTGGTTAATGTACACTGGGGCATATTTATGACGGTCTTGCGTCATGCTTGCACCTTGCAATGTGGTACATGCACAGCACAAAGCTCCAAGTCATAGTTATGATGCCATGCTAACACACTTTGCATGGCTTTGAATCGCTTCATAAATATGGAGTCATGCGCAGATCACTGACTTGCATTACCCTGCGCATGGGAGACCTTCCATGGGCATTGAGGTGGCTGTTCCCACGCAAATCCCATAATTTTGTATGCATTCTCAGCTTTATCACACCTGGTAAACCTGGGAATGTGCCAAAATGATACACCTCCCCATGTGAGGCGTAATGAGGAGAAATAGCTTTATTTCTCCTCACTATTTCCTCTTTCTATATGTGCTGTATTCTGCAGCACGCATAGAAACAGGAGAAGGCCTCTCAGGATTGTTTTTGTGCAGGAGAGGGCCCCTATCTGCACAAAAACAATCCTGCCTACAACACATGCACCCTTGCACCATGGTGCAAGGGTGCCTGCGTTGGTACTAGGCTGCCGAAACGGGGCCAGCTCAGGAGGAAAGGAGAGGAGTGCACCATAGTGGATAAATAAAGTGCATTCCTACCCTTTCCCTGTGATGCAGGGCTGCCCTGCGCCACAATTTGCATAAATATGTCTCTATGTGTATCATATTCATATTTATGCACTTTCCTCTACTTTGCTTAACTCATCAACCTCAATGCCTTCACCTAAAGAGCTATGTAAACTCCTAATAAGATCATGCCCTTACATACTGCAAGGTTATTATGAACACCAATTCTTGTAGAAATCTGATTTCTCTTCAGTATACACTAATATTAAAATGCAGGTATCCATGAAATTAAGTTAATTTGCTTTAACATTCACCACATTAACTGAATGAATGATTTTTCCTAGATTAAATTAATGAATGATTTTTCCTAGATTAAATTGTAACCAAGAAAGGAAGAATCAACAATACTTTGTATTTTATTTTGTATTTTTAAATATCACACGCTTACCGAGAGATATCATGACACTGTCATTCCTGAAGCATAGTTTCATATTGGAATAACCAGGCATAGAGAACGTAGGTTACTCCTTAAGTGGATCGTAAACTGATTTACCTCCCAAACAGGTATCCTGTATGATGGAATGGACAGTAGAACAGCATTTGGACAAAATAGACTGTGACCTGGAACAAATTGCAATAATCTGTTTGACTGTCTATGTTCATAGGAGAACTTTGTTCACCAAATGTAATGGAGCTTATTCAGAAGCTGGATTTTGCAGTATGTGAAGTAGCACTATGGTAGTACTACTTACGCCGTACACAATTCTGTTCCTAAACCTATGTACAGAGACCTCTGCCTCTCCTTTATTTTCTGTTCGAAGATCTCCACAACCATATGTGTAGAATATAGGTGTACATGGGGGAAGGACCAGGGGCGTTTCACAAAATGGCAAATAATTACTCAAAAATAGGAGGGGTTTAGGGAAAAGCAAGGAGGGATTTAAGGGGAAACATGCTAACACAAACACCCACCCAAAAAAGAGTAAGACCATTGCTATTCACCAACTACACTTCTAAAACTACTACAGTCCTAAACGTAAAGGTTTTAGTGTGCTGGACACTTTTTGGTATATTATTTCTTCTAACTTCCATATCAGTGAACAGGCTTGACCACAATTCAGGAAATACATTTTAGCAGACAATTACAATCTCTGTGTAAGAGAGCTTTTTCTCCAGTTTTACTACTTTTGGAGATTTCCAAGGAAACATTCTAAATGGAAACAGAAAGTTGCCCACTCTCTATGGGGTATGTACTTTCTTAGGGACCACAATTTTTATTCTTGCATTTTATATTTAATTGTTTTTCTGACTGGCATTCTTCTTTATCAGAGTTTGGTTTGGTTGTTGAAACGACATCAACCACACCTGTTGTTGATGCAAGAGTAGGTTGAACAATCCAAACATGCCCACTAGCAAAGAAAAATGAGTGTTTCAACTATGAAATATGCTGATGTGTCTGTTTGAGATTTTCTTTTAAAATGCTCAATTTGTGAGGTCTGTGCAGGGCTAGAAAATTGTGTAGCAAAGTTGCAGATTTTTTTTAACATTATTTTCATAGGAGTAACACAGGAGAGAGCATTTATTACAACAGGAAAATAATCTCTATAAATTTAGGTGAGGCATCCTCGACATGCACCTTCATAATGTAGAGTGATAATGTAATATTTGTTAAGAATCAAATCAGTCAGTTCTGTACAGCATGGCTGGATGCTAGTTTGCACAGATGGGCTTGCATTACCCACCTTAAATCCAGTAACAACTAGGCGCTAGTTTTAGATTTGGGGGGGATGGGTACTTTGGCACAAATCCATGGATTTTCCATCTGCCTTATTGCAAGTGCCATTGCATATAATGACCTTGTGATACAGTAAATGTATATCCGTTATGAATGTAATCGACTAACCTGTTTGCAAAACTCTAAGGTCCTCATTCACAAGGCCCCTGCACTTCCAGAACATCATTTTTAGTGACAGTCCAGCGGCACACACTGCAGGGTCATAGGTACAAGGCCACATAAAGCCAGCAGCACAAGTCGCTGATTTGCCCCTCCCTGCGATAGGGAGGAGTGCCGTGGGAGATGCTGTGGGAGTTCCCACGTAACACCCACAGCATTTGACACGTTCCCAGATTTCTGAGATTTGCTTGGCGTAGGGGAGGCACAACGAGGAGGAATACCATTATTTCTCCTAATTTTTTCCTCTTTTTTGTAGCACACATACAAAGCGGAAATCACCTCCGTTGATTGTTTTGTGCAGAAATGTGTGCAAAAGTGTGGTATGGATGCTTTTATGCTACACTATGTAGACACTTTATCAGCCTGTACCAATGTGTAAAGACATTTCAAAAGGAACATAACTACCAGTACCTCAGACAGAAAGAATCTCTTGCCCTGAAATAGCTCATCAAATCAAACACATACATCACATCTTCTCCAACAAATTTAAACTGTTTGCAAAATTCCAAGGCCTCACTTATGTAGAATCAATAACTTACACATGAATCTACTTGCACCTACAAGCCACTAATAGTACACCGAACCCAAAAAAACAAATTGATAGATCGCCAAACTGAAATGTGACTTCAATCAATATATTATAACAATTTGCACAGTATAAAAGAATGTGTAACATTGTAGGGTTTGAAAATAAAGGAAATTGTTACTGTATATGTTAATGTTAATACGTTTATAGAGTGTGATGATTACCCAGAGTGTGTCCTGGCACTTGGTTTGGTCATTAAGCCAATACTAAAACAAAGCACATTGTTAATTTCAGAGAAGCCAGTTTGTAAGACCTGTCATTCTTATGGTGGTCTTCCCCCATACTTTGTGCCTGTTACCTCCTGTTTTTGCTGATTGTTAGCACTGCTAACCAGTGCTAAAGTGCACGTGCTTCTCTCCTAAACATGGTGACATTCTTGTATACCTGATTTGCATATTTGATTTATTAGTAAGTTCCTTGTTAAGTGGTACAACATGTACCCAGGGTCTCTAAGTCAAATGCTGCTAGAGAGTCTGCAGCACTGATTGTGCCACCCATATAACTAGCCTCTCAAACCTGTGTCAGGCCTGCCATTGCATGACCTGTATGTGCAGTTTGCTGCCACTTCGACTTGGAATTTAAAACTACTTGCCAAGCCTCAAACTCTCCTTTTATTACATATAGGTCACCCCTAAGGTAGGCCCTAAGTAGACTTTGGGGCAGGATGCTATGTGAGTAAAAAGGAGGACATGTGTCTTTAACATTTACATGTCCTGGTAGTGACAAACCCCCAAATTCATTTTTCACTACTGTGAGGTCTACCCCTCTCATAGAGTAGCATTGGGAATTCCTTAGTATACTTTTAAACTGTGATTCCTGATCACAGAATAATACGTTTTTAACAGCTTTGGAGTGATACAAATAAATCCTCCTCACCAGTGAAGATGGATTTAACATTACTGTTTTAGAAATGCCACTTTTAGAATGTGGACGTTTTCGGCACTTACTACTCTGTGTGCCCAACATCCTGTCTCCAATACATGTCTGGGTGGGTGATAGCTACACTTGGTACATTCCCCCTAGACAGCCGCAACACCAGAAGGATTGGTGTCTCTGAGTACCCATCTACATATATCAGCATTCTGATGGACAGGATGGAAGGGAGGGGCTAACATTTCATTTGAATAGGCAGTGTCCTGTTCCCACAAAAAGGCTGAATACCCCCCACAGATAGTCTGTCAGAAAGGACAGGATTGTAAGGGATATGTGTGCACTTCAGAGGGCTACTTTGCTGTCACCCCACATCAGGCACATTTGGGTATAAGTACTGGATTTCTGACCCCTAAAATCAGACACTACAGGACTTGTAACTAAAGCTCTAATAGAAGAATGTCTATGCTGCTTAAAGTACTCAATTGGACTTCTGATCTGGAAGGCCTGCTTTTCTGTATGTTGCCCTGCTGTCTGCTGCTCACTTACTGCAGAAGGAGAGCTAGACTCTGCCTGCACGCCAAGTGATCTCCTGTTACTTGAGACTCGGGGATATCAAAGTCTGTACCCCTGCTCCTGTGCCTGGCTCAGTGGAAGTAGCCGAGATACTTGCAACATGGTTTTCAATGCAGCTCTTGTCGGTGTGTAGCATAACCAGCCCATCAACCCACTTTGCGAGAGTAAAATCAGCACATCGCCTCAGAACCTGCACTTTGCCTCCAGAGATTGACACATCGAACAGCGTATCGCCGCCACTGTAGCTTGATGAGATTGATGCATCCCCTAGACTGCATGGCACACTCCAGTGCATCGCTCAACACCTCTTGATTCTGGCACCCATCTTTGGAACTGATACTTTGCCTTCACTGCGTTGAGAAGATCAACGAGTCCTGCGCATGCGGGCTTCAACATCAACACATTTTCTGTTTGTGACCAGGAAAGGTACTTTGTTCACTTAGGCCTGAGTGGGTCTTGCAGCCAGCTGACGCTCCATCGTGGCAGGCCAGAAATTTGACTTCACACTGGTCTAGCATGACCCAAAGTAACCTTTTTAGTGCTACTTGCTTCTATGCGCTTACTACATGTATTTCTTTAAAATTCCATATCTCAACTTCTATATGTTAGATTTTTGTTGTTTTGGTCTAGTTCTTTTCAGAAAATAATAATACATTTTTCGAAATCTGTGTGGCATAATTTTGTGGTGTATTCATTGGATCACTGTGTGTGTGTTGCACAAATACTTTACAGATTGCCTCTTTAGATACGCCTGACTGCTCTGTACCAAGCTACCAGAAGGTGAGCACAAGTTATCTTTTAGTGTGTATCTAGCTTACACTGACTGGATTGGTTGTTTGTGCCTGTCCTGGGGGCATACCTCAGCCAACCAGGAATCCCAATTATAACACAGGTCTTTAAATTACATTTCTGAACTGTGCAGGAGCTTTGGTGTAGTGAATTATAATAATAAAGTTGAGAAAATAAAATGGCCTGAGAAGTAGGTTTTCTATAGATATTGGAGGAACTCGCAGAGTTTTAATCCACAGAATTCTGCAGAGTTACATAAAAAGTCTGCGAGATTTCACGGAGTTCCACCCACTCCTAGACCAACACAGGGACCTCTGTGCAACGCGATCGGGAAGCCTGTAATAAATGTAATGTACAAGGCCCAACAGAATATTTCACAAGGGCCATTTGCACAAAAGGAAGCTATATCTGGAGGGGCAGAATATATATAACAAAGAGGCTCAGCCTTACATAGACTAGTATTCACTGACGCTGCGCCTGAATCACAGGCGTGGCGGTGAGATCTGTATGTACTATGCAAAGACAGACACACACCAAGACCATTGTACAGAGGGGTCATCCATGTCAGACTGGGTGGCCCACATGTACTGTGTACTCAGCCCAAACACACAGAATGTTCTACCAAGGGCCTATATGCAAAAGGCAGCCCTGTGCAGGTGGCTGTTGTGGCAGTCTGTTTGTATTGTACTAGTTTCAATACACATACTTTGCCTATACGGAGAGGGAGTCAAAGGTCTAGAAGGTTCACAAACAACAAAATATGATGAATATTCATATTTGCAGGTAGTTCTGTAACAAGTTTAAGGTTGCATGGGTGGGTGGCCTGAAGGCAGATTCAAGGGCATACTGTGAGGTGTTCATATCATATCGACACTATGGGGAGTGAGTGAATAGAACCACAGAGAGGGCATTGAGCTGACAGCTAGTCTGTCTCAAACTACCAAGTTTAGAACAACCAATCAAAGAACCAGAATGACCACAAGATGCCTCCTGCTGGGCGCTATGCTCCTGAAGCGTGAGTTCTCAAAGAGACCTCTCACTAAAGGAAGGGGGCACGTTTTCTTTAGCCATCTGTGCTGTCAGCATCTACCTGTGGAGTGGAAAAACGATGGATTTGGGCCCAGATCTTTGGACTGGGGTGAATGTGTGACATTGATCCACATTCTGTCCATCATTGTTGTGTTTGCAGTTACCGCTCTAAGGGCCTCATTAGGATGGCGGTTTTTCCGCATCCTCCGGGCCGGCGGAAGTGTCCGCCGGCCTGGAGGATGCGGAAAAACCGCGGCGGAGACTCCAAAGACCCACCGCCAAATTAGGATGGCTGGTGGGTCTGGAATTCCGTCCGCCGCTTTTCCGCCGCGGTCGGCTTCCGACCGCGGCGGAAAAGCTATAACATGGCAGGCGGTGTCTATGAGACACCGTCCGCCATATTATGATGTTGGTGTAAATATGCTTTTCCACGGCGGCTTTTCTGCCATGGAAAAGCATACGGACATTCACTTTGGGGGCCCGTTGCGGGCCCCCTGGGTGAATGGGGGGTGGGGGGTGCACATGGGGGGTACCTATGGTACCCCCCTGCATTTGCATACACAAAGCAGCAGGCACCGTGCGGTGCCTGCCGCTTTGTGCATGTAAATGTAACACATGCATTTTTAACATTGCGGCGGGTGCAGCTTGAAGCTGCACCCGCCGCAATGTTAAAAATAGAGGATGTGACCGCCACCCTGGCGGTCACATCCTAATCAGCACGGAGGGAACGCCGCAGCCCCTGCGGACGTTCCCTCCTCCTCAAGGGTGGCGGACGGACGCAAGTCCGTCCGCCATCCTAATGAGCCCCTAAGTGTACTGGGGATGCTCAGACGTGAGTCCCAGGCACTCCACACCACTGGAATCAAGCTAGACGGGCTGAAGAGAGTTGTTACCTCGAAACCGGGCCGGTCCTCGGATGCTTGTTTCCGTTCTGGGAAGGACATGGCTTTTGTAGTTCGGACTGGACTGTTCCCATTGGGCACAGGGTCAGCGCTGATTTGCATATCGCCATTGTCTAACCCAGGGTGGTGTGGAGTGGAAAAACGATGGATTTGGGCCCAGATCTTTGGACTGGGGTGAATGTGTGACATTGATCCACATTCTGTCCATCATTGTTGTGTTTGCAGTTACCGCTCTAAGTGTACTGGGGATGCTCAGACGTGAGTCCCAGGCACTCCACACCACTGGAATCAAGCTAGCCGGGCTGAAGAGAGGTGTTACCTCGAAACTGGGCCGGTCCTCGGATGCTTGTTTCCGTTCTGGGAAGGACATGGCTTTTGTAGTTCAGACTGGACTGTTCCCATGGGGCACAGGGTCAGCGCTGATTTGCATATCGCCATTGTCTAACCCAGGGTGGTGTGGAGTGGAAAAACGATGGATTTGGGCCCAGATCTTTGGACTGGGGTGAATGTGTGACATTGATCCACATTCTGTCCATCATTGTTGTGTTTGCAGTTACCGCTCTAAGTGTACTGGGGATGCTCAGACGTGAGTCCCAGGCACTCCACACCACTGGAATCAAGCTAGCCGGGCTGAAGAGAGGTGTTACCTCGAAACCGGGCCGGTCCTCGGATGCTTGTTTCCGTTCTGGGAAGGACATGGCTTTTGTAGTTCGGACTGGACTGTTCCCATGGGGCACAGGGTCAGCGCTGATTTGCATATCGCCATTGTCTAACCCAGAGTGGTGTGGAGTGGAAAAACGATGGATTTGGGCCCAGATCTTTGGACTGGGGTGAATGTGTGACATTGATCCACATTCTGTCCATCATTGTTGTGTTTGCAGTTACCGCTCTAAGTGTACTGGGGATGCTCAGACGTGAGTCCCAGGCACTCCACACCACTGGAATCAAGCTAGCCGGGCTGAAGAGAGGTGTTACCTCGAAACCGGGCCGGTCCTCGGATGCTTGTTTCCGTTCTGGGAAGGACATGGCTTTTGTAGTTCGGACTGGACTGTTCCCATGGGGCACAGGGTCCGCGCTGATTTGCATATCGCCATTGTCTAACCCAGGGTGGTGTGGAGTGGAAAAACGATGGATTTGGTCCCAGATCTTTGGACTGGGGTGAATGTGTGACATTGATCCACATTCTGTCCATCATTGTTGTGTTTGCAGTTACCGCTCTAAGTGTACTGGGGATGCTCAGACGTGAGTCCCAGGCACTCCACATCATTGGAATCAAGCTAGCCGGGCTGAAGAGAGGTGTTACCTTGAAACCGGGCCGGTCCTCGGATGCTTGTTTCCGTTCTGGGAAGGACATGGCTTTTGTAGTTCGGACTGGACTGTTCCCATGGGGCACAGGGTCAGCGCTGATTTGCATATCGCCATTGTCTAACCCAGGGTGGTGTGGAGTGGAAAAACGATGGATTTGGGCCCAGATCTTTGGACTGGGGTGAATGTGTGACATTGATCCACATTCTGTTCATCATTGTTGTGTTTGCAGTTACCGCTCTAAGTGTACTGGGGATGCTCGGACGTGAGTCCCAGGCACTCCACACCACTGGAATCAAGCTAGCCGGGCTGAAGAGAGGTGTTACCTCGAAACCAGGCCGGTCCTCGGATGCTTGTTTCCGTTCTGGGAAGGACATGGCTTTTGTAGTTCGGACTGGACTGTTCCCATGGGGCACAGGGTCAGCGCTGATTTGCATATCGCCATTGTCTAACCCAGGGTGGTGTGGAGTGGAAAAACGATGGATTTGGGCCCAGATCTTTGGACTGGGGTGAATGTGTGACATTGATCCACATTCTGTCCATCATTGTTGTGTTTGCAGTTACCGCTCTAAGTGTACTGGGGATGCTCAGACGTGAGTCCCAGGCACTCCACACCACTGGAATCAAGCTAGCCGAGCTGAAGAGAGGTGTTACCTCGAAACCGGGCCGGTCCTCGGATGCTTGTTTCCATTCTGTGAAGGACATGGCTTTTGTAGTTCGGACTGGACTGTTCCCATGGGGCACAGGGTCAGCGCTGATTTGCATATCGCCATTGTCTAACCCAGGGTGGTGTGGAGTGGAAAAACGATGGATTTGGGCCCAGATCTTTGGACTGGGGTGAATGTGTGACATTGATCCACATTCTGTCCATCATTGTTGTGTTTGCAGTCAGCATCTATCTAATCACAATATTATCAGTTCACTCATGCACTGTTTAAGTCATATTACTTTTTTCCATTTCTTCATACTGTTCAAGTTCCGTCCTCCCACAAAAGTGCATTTGATGCGCTTGTGCACCGCAAAGTCACAGTTAAAAGGGTTAATATACATGAGGTTCCACATTTTATATTATCTCTTCATCACAGAAACAATGTATGAATGAACCCCATTCAACGTGAAGCCTACAGTCACACCTCAACAAGCTCAACTGGCAGACGCAGCAGCTAACAACAGCGGTGAGAATTCAGTTGAAGGGTACCCTCAGCCTATCAGTGCACCAGAGGTGTTGCCATCTAGGCAGGGTTAGATAGAGGTAGCCACTTGCTGTCAGCCCCTGGGAGACACCCAGGCACTCTTCCCCATGCCTCGGCACACAACGCCATTTACCCCCTGATTGTAACTGTGCTCCTCCAACACTTCCTGGTTGGAACTGTTGGCAGGCAATCAGATCACTGGCTCGAGATATGGAGGGTTCCTGGATCCTCCACAGCCATATTTGTATATCTGAGAAATGTTTACATTTCACAGGAACTACTGAACGGATTTACACCACTTAAAAAGATGTGCACTCGGGACCAAGAGCTATCTTTCTGCCAAATTTGGTGTAATTACGTTTAGCAGTACAAGCTGTAGTTGCCTCAGCTGTTTCCAATGGAAATTGACATGGAAATGAGCACTTTGGGATCCCGCTTTTTCTCGGCTCCTGCTAGACAAATCACTCTGAAACTTTTAAACACAGCAGCTGAAGTGAGTGGGCCATTAGTTTTGAAGCGTTGGCAAAGATTTCTCAAACAACGCCAAAGATATTCCACAAAACCCTATTAAAAAAATAGAGTGTTCTGATTGGCCTAGGGGGCTTTTTTCCCTTGAGCCAACTCACTCCAGCTAGAGCCTTGCTCTGATTGGCTGGCTGCAACATGAGAGAAGATGTTGCAGGCAGCCATTACAAGACACAGGAACGTAGCCCCATGTCCTGAGTTTGTTTATAGAAAAAGATATACAAGGACAGGGTGGGGATAACTTGCCACTCTAGCCCTTGTAGGGAGCACCCAGAGGAACCTCTTGGCCCAAAATAAAAAAATAATTACTTAAACTCCGCAATCCTGTGGGACTCCAGTGGTAACAGGGAACCGGAGCAAGGGTAGGCTGACAAGCAAGTTGCCGTCACCCTTCTGAGTGGAGCAACACCGTGCTCCCTTACACCCTCGTCGGGCCGTAGCTCCTGTATATCGGGTTTCCATTACGCCCAGCACAGGACTACTAGGACCCCACACCAGGCTAGCTTCAACAATCGTAGAGCCTGTTTATAGTTGTGCACCACATTTCACATAGGTCCTGAAGAAGTGCCAACCGATTCCTTTGGAACATCCAGGCACGAAACATGTCAACCCCATCTTAGAGACTGCCCACCAGGAAAATCACAGTCTCATAGGGTGTCCACTCTTATTTTTAATTAGGCCAGATCTACTGTAACTATTAAAGCTGTTGAATATAGGCCTGACCCTGACCTATTTTATTTCACCATTAACGTGCACACAACCTCCCACTGCCCCCACACCCGCATGCATCCAGTGGCTTCTTAAAAACATCTCCGATAGAGAGCCCCGGAAACAGTGAGCCCGTCCAGCATTGCAGCACCGGCCCAACGAGGAGCAAGGCCCAATGATGAAGCATGACACCTTTCGGGGTGTGTGAGGGCAACATGACTAAAGATTTGTCTTTTCCCCTTTCCCTTCCATCCCTCCTTTAGGAACTGCACTCCCCTTGTTTAACACGTTCTCCTTGGAGCCACGTGTGCAGGATCTGTTTAAAGATTGGCTCCCGGTCTCACCCTCCTTTTTCTCACTCCAGTGGTAACGCAGCATAAAAAAAGAAAAAGGCTAGATAGCATTCTTTTTCATTTAAATTATTGGACCTCCATGGTGGGACAGGGCCCGGGGGTTCTTATTTTATAGTATTTAGGGAAGGGTATATGAGTGGCCCCCCTTCCAGAGCAACTCTTGGCCCTTGGGACCCCTTCCCTGGGGCCAAAATCACATTACAAGGGAGGGCGCCTTGTGCCCCCCTCCCTGTGTCTCTATCGCCCACATGGACCCTATCCCCAGGGTTGATTACTAAATAATATGGAGGAGGCATGCAGCCATGCTCCTTGACAAGCCATTGGGCTCTGGGAACCCCATCCCAAGGGCTGATTTCTTTAAAAAAGTGGAGAGGGTGTGCAGCCCTCCAAGCCTTTTTTGGGCCCCAGGGACCCCATCCCTGTGGCCAAGTTCCTCAAAGTATGGGAGGGAGCCACTTGCCCCGTTCCTGTGCTAGTATCCATCCCAGGTAACCAATCTCCGAGAGGAGTGATACTTCACAGTGTCTCACTCTCCCAGTCTGGGAACTCCACTGGCTGACTTCAGTGGCGGTGGATGCAGAGCCTGGTTGCAGGCCAGGCCCTGCAGCCACCCTCATGCTACATACTGGAAATATTGCTTTCCGTAAAAAAAAAAAAACTAGAAATTCAATTAAAAAAACACAGATTAAACTGCCATTATAGTGAGGTGGAATTTTCAGAGACAATGTAAGGTTTTAAATCAAAACAAACTCTGCAATTCAGAAGCTATAGTTAACTCAAGTGATTACAGCTTGTGCCCTAAAGCTACCATAACTCACGCCTTCGTAATGCGCAACAATTTACCCCACATATTACATCACTAAGGACATGCTCTATAATATCATTGATAACATCAATGCAACATATGCATTTTCAATATTGATTTCAGGACAGGGGTGCGAGTTATAGTTACTTTAGGGCACGAATCATGGTTACTTGAGATAACCATACCTTGTGAATTTCAGTGTTTATTTTAGTTTAAAACATTACATTGTCACTGAAATTTTCACCTAACTATAATGTTACTTTACCCTTTGTGTTTTTTCAGTGAATATATAAATTACATAAACCCCGTGGCAGAGGCCAGCATATAAACAAGTCACCTAATGCCTTGAAGAATGCCACATAAGTACTGATGTCAGCATTTCACAATTGTTCTCTTCCTGTAGGGCCTGCACAATGCTATTCAGCCATACTCTCTATATTGTCTGATATCTATTTTGACCTCTTATAGTACTTTAAAAAACAACCTTTACTGATGTCTCAAGGCCTATTGCTCGTGCAAATGATTCTGACTGCTTTTTGTTTTTCTGCTAAATCAGGTTTAATTTATTTGGTATCTTCGCAGTAAGTTTCTGTTAATTTGTGGTTTTTTTTTTTAATACAAACTTTATTGCACACCATTGAATGGTACACTGGTATTAGAACATATATCATGGCATGTACATTTTTGTTTTTGCTGAGACATTTTCATTACACATAATCACTAAAATATGATCATACGATATAGCGCGAGTCATGTTACTACAGGAAAAAGATTAATCCTATGCCCGGGCAACATCACTTGCCTGAATATCTCATAGGTATTGCCAATGACATATAGAATTGACATGCAATTAACACTAATACTTCCCCAAAACAACCCTGTGCCCACCCCCACCCTCTCTCCTGGTCCTCATCTCAACTTTCTAATCTGTGTCGAAGTATTATATCTTTACATAGGATGTCTAAAATCCTGTCGTTGGTGCCGCAGTATCTGGGTGGCAAGAAAACTCAATCAGTTAATGAAGTAGTTTGCGTTGTGTCTGTTTGGGCCGTATAAATGTACTATGATGTAGGTGTGGCAGGCCCCGGTGTAAGATCTAAATGTCGAAACTCTTCGAGCATGCGGTCCCAGTCCAGTGAGATTGGGTGTTTTCTGAGCCCTATAGCTGCTTCACGTCAAATAGCCGTACTCTCTGCTCCACACCAGCGCACCACCTCATCCTGCCATAACGTTAATGGAGGGCAGCGGGTAGATTTCCATCTCATGGTAATTCCTCTTATAGCTAAAATGAGAGCTAGATCAAGAAAGCGCAATTGCACCTTAAGGGCGCTAGTACATTTGCGCATCCCTAGTAAGCATTCGATAGGATTATCATGGACCGTCAAATGTGTAACCTCCTCTAGTGCCCCTCTGATGTTGCTCCAGTAAGCGCCGAGGCAGGGGCAACTACAATTCTTCATGAGCATCATTTCTGTAGCCAGTTCATCATAGGAAGCATCACAAATCTCTGAAATCAGCTGGAATTCCTCTGTTGAAGCAGTTCTCTTGAGAATAATATTAGCAAAGGCTTGTACAAAAAAACAATGTCTTGTGAGAACCTCTCATTGAGGCCCAACAGAGTATTGCTGAACATTTCATTACACTTCTTCAAGTTTTCCCCATAGTAGAAAATGAATGTTCATTGTTCAGTTCACTGTCATCCCTGACACTCCTTTCTCATCCTCATATCTGGTTTCACGATTCCAGCTTCTTCAGATTGCTTTTTAAAGTTGTTAAAGAATTCATTCTAACCATCGTGATTTGTTGGATAAATTACTTATGGAAAAACGATAGCATGGTTAGCCGAAGAAAGTTTCTACAGCTTAGTCATATCATTATTGACAATAAGGGAAAGTCTCAGTATGGAGAGACAGTATAGAAACTAAAAAGCCTACAGCATTCTCAATAAACTTGCTGTTAGAACATATGTTTTGCTCAGCAGTGGCCGGTACAGGTAAACGTGGTGAGGCAGGGTGGGGAAGTAGACAGATGATGGAATAGGTATAATTAAAAGAATAAATAATACATATTACGTTGTCTTTCAGCTTCCCCCCCTGCTCTGCCCTGCTGCGCCCTTCCCCGCCTCACCCCTTAGCGCGCTTACCTGTGCTGGCTGCCGCTGGTTTTGCTGCAGGCTATGGTGTCGTCGATCTTTTTCAGAACAACCATAAATCTCTCAATATTGGCTGCCACTGCAGTGACTGTCTTGGCTCTACAAGACCACAGTGTGTTATACACTTTTATTTGTGACAGAACTGGTAGTGGAATGGATTTCTGAACATTTTCCAGAATAGTATGGCAAGTACTGAGGCCTTCTATTAAAGCATATAATGTGTAAATGTTTCCAAAGAGGGAAAACACTGATTTTGTACACTTCATTGAGTTCACTAGTACAAAGTTCAAGCAGCGGGTGTAGCGGTGGACACAAAGTATATCTTCTTGGCACCACATCATTACTTTACAAGAGCCTGGTCTCCCTGGTGTACCCGTTCCTCTTGAGTCCAGAACAGATTTAATTCTCTGGGATTTAAGGTCCAATACTTATACCCCATTTTGCTTTGTTCACTTTTTGGCAAGGGTTTCTGAGCCCAGTCCAAACCAGTTATGTCCTCTCTACTGCAGCATGACTACAGTAGGTGGTCACAGCATGGTGCAAAGGAGACACAGCCTATTCAGGTGCAAGTGAAACTTCCCCCACCACTCTAAATGCAGCCAAGGTCTATTCAGCCCAGCTATGAGTCACCTAGGAGAAGCAGGACACTCCATACCCCCTTGTGGCTTCCTATAGTAAATGCACTACCCCAGCTCCTGTCACTCCAAAAGAGTCAATACACAAACCAGCAGAGGCACACAGAATGATTAAACAAGAAAATGGCTACTTTCTGAAAGTGGCATTTTCAAACACACAATTTAAAAACCATATTTACCAAAAGATGTGTTATTAAATTATGAGTTCAGTGAGCCTAAACTCCATTTCTCTGCCTTATTCAAAAGGAAAATTACACTTGTAAGATGTTGCAAAATACTTCCCTTGTTAGCCTATGGGACAGATAGCCTTTTAATAGTGAAAAACGAAATTGGGTGTATTTCACTATGAAGACATGTAAGACACACCAGTACATGTCCTACCTTTCACATACACTGCACCCTGCCTATGGGGGTGCCTTTGGCCTACCTGAAGGGTGCCTTACAAGTAAGAAAATGGAAGGTGGGGGCCTGGCAATGTCGACCTGGCAGCTAAAAACTGAGAGCACAGACACTGCAATAGCAGGTCTGAAGTCACATTTGAAGAGGCTACTTGTGTGGGTGGCACAATCAGTGCCGCAAGCCCACTAGTAGCATTTGATTGCAGGCCCTGGGCACTCACAGTGCACTGTACTAGGGACTTACTTAGTAAACCAAATATGCCAACATGAATAACTAATCACAGTAACAATTTAGACAGAGAACATATGCACTTTAGCACTGATCAGCAGTGGTAAAGTGCCAAGAGTCCTAAAGCCAACAAAAACAGGTCTGGAAGAATTGGAGGAAGAAGCAAAAAAACTTGGGGATAATCCCGCAAAAAGGCCATTTTCAACAGCTATATGTGCTTACCAGCAAGAACATTAACTATCTATTCTATTTTAGGAGGTTAAACTATAATTAGACAAATCACAGATATCTGCTTCACTTGAATTAACCAGCAGAGTAAGCTTTTTATTATTATTATCCCCTGACAAATGTTGGGCATACAAAGATCTGTGGAGGGTCTCCCCAGACACTGCCTCAAAACATGGATGGGCACTATGGTCCTTTAGCATACACACTCAACTCTGTTGCGTTAGAGATCCAGCACAGGGCACATGTGTAAAAGGGAAGAATTGTGCCAGGTACTTGCACAACTGAGGGAGGCAAACAGTAACAAAAATTTCAAAAATGGGCAGCAGACACATGCATGTCAAAGGGCTTGTGTTAAGTATGCAGCCTTGGTCAAACTGCTCTAGGTAAGACTCGAGCGCACTTATGTCCTCCTCTGCTCACCGGGACACAGAAAATAACAATTCTTGGAAGAGGTTAATGGAAACCGCTATTTAAAAAAGCTGCCTGTTGGAAAAGTAAACTGTCTGAGGGGGTAAAACAAAGAGGGGGATGGGAGTGTTTCTGGCCTTGGAGGTCATCAAGAGCTATGTTGCTTTCTCAGAGACTGAGGCCCTGGTCATCTCCAGACTGAGTCAGTCTAGCTATGTCAATTCATTGTCAGAGCCAGTTTGTGACTGACAAAAATGGTGTGGCGAGTGGGTGATATAAACACAATAAAAATCCTACAAATAAACTACATTTTTGAAAGGCAAAAAGAAAAGTTTCACTTACCTTAGCCTGCAGCACGTCCTCCATCTTCTTCAGTTCAAGGCTTCAGACTCCACCGAGCGCAAGGTTCCACAGCTCTCACGGGTCCTTATCAAATTCAGATGCTGCTCTCATGCTGCTATTGGCTGGCTCAGCCCTCTGAAGCGTACTGGAGGTCAATGCCTGCTCTCCAACCCAGCCGTCTAAGACAGCTGGGTCGGAGACTTTGAACTGCAATTGTCGGTTTGACTGTAGCAAGGTAGCTGGCCAAACTGACATGCGCACTTCAAACTGAAGTGGCCACACATCATTGCTGCCAATAAACAGCAATGATTCACTGGCCCGCTGTGCCCTCGCCATTTGGCAGAAATCTGGAAAAATAAAATTGAAATAAAACCCTTTTATTCCTGTTAGACCTGGCATGTTTTGGCGTGCTTCCCCTGTCTTTTTGCTTTCTGGCCTCCTGTTTATAATCTACGTTGGACTTCATTTTGCTGGTTTAGTGCCTCTGCACACTTTCTCACTACTGTTCTGTGTGCAAGTGCAAGTGCTCCCACTGTATATTGTGTTTATGGATTGATGTTTCCATGTTTGGCCTATTTGATTTACTGGTAAGTCCCTAGTAATGTGTGCCAGGGCCTCTAAAACAAATGCTACTATTGGGCTTGCAGCACTGATTGTGCCATCCACATGAGTAGCCCTATAAATGTACCTGCCACTGCAGTGTCTGCGCACAGTTTTAAACTGACATGTCAACCTGGCAAGTGCACCCACTTGTCAGGCCCAAACTGTCCCTTTCCTTACATGTAAGGCACCCCTAAGGAGAGCCCCAGGTACCCCAGTGGGCAGGGTGCGGTGTAGGTAAAAGGTAGGGCATAGACTAGTGTGCTTTGCATGTCCTGATAAAGAAATACTGCCAATTTCGTTTTTCACTATTGAAAGGTTATCTGTCCCCTAGGCTAACATGGGAGTTACTTTGTAACATCTTACAAGTGTAACTGTCCACTGGAACAAGATAGAGAAATGGAGTTTACGCTCTCTGAATTCAGAATTTAATAACACATGTTTTGAAGGGGGAGTGTTTTTAAGTGTGTGTTTGAAAATGCCACTTTTAGAAAGTAGGAATTTTTGTAGTTGACCATTCTGTGTGCTGCAGCTGTTTGTGTATTGACTGTCTGGTCTTATATTGACAGGGGCTGGGGATGTGCATTCACTGTGGACAGCCACAAGGGGGTCTGCCTTTCCTGGGGAACTCGTAGTTGGGCTGAATAAGCCTGGTCTGCATTTCGAGTGGTGGGGGGAGTTTTCACCAGCTGAATAGGCAGTGTCTTCTCGGCACAATGCTGTCTCCACCTCCTGCAGTAAATCTGGGCCAGAGAGGGTAGAACTGGTTTGGACTGGGCTCCGAGACCCTTGCAACAAAAAGGACAAAGAGAAAATGTGGTATAAATATTGGGGCACTGACCCCAGGCCCTTAGAACTCTTTTGGATCAAAGAACCTGCCAAGATGAAGAGCTGGAAGAGCTACCAGGAGGAGTACTGCCCCTTTGCTGTGTGTTGCTTTGTAGAGTTGGTCTACAGTGGCTGCTTCTGTCTTGGGCAGAGAAAGCAATGGACTGAACTTTCTGAAACTTGTTTGTTTAAGTTTCTCCAAGGGCTTGAGGTAGAGCTTGCCCCTGTTCAAGATAACCCAGAAACAACCCCTCTTCTAATTTTGTATTAAAACACCAGCAGTATACACGAGACAAGCTGATCCAGATACAAGACTCTTGCAAATACTGTTCCGGCCCTACGTTGAAACCTCAGGACTCCCTGACTTTGAGGTCCAGCACGCATTGTCGATTTACTCTGACAAACCTTAAAATTAAAGATACTCCCCCACCACAACAACTGCTTCCACGGCCAACTCAATACTAACAACCACCGTTTTAACCCCTGCAAAGTTAGATTTCAGGTGCTTTAAAGCGACGCTTGTCAATGCTAGGCCATTGATAAAAAAATGGTTTGGCTTTCACTGAATTTCTAGAGTCTCAAGAACTGGACCTGGCATTTGTTACAAAGACCTGGGCAGATGCAGGATTTGACCCAGACCTCATCATGGCTGCTCCCCCGGGCTTTGCCATCTCCAGATTGGACCGTCCTCTAAAAAGGGGTGAAGGTTTAGAAATCATTGCTCAGGAACATCTGAAAGTCTCCTTTGAGCCCCTATGAGCTATACCAAACTGTGAAGAGCTGTTTTTTAAAATTGCCCTGACCAGCCAATATTTCTTTAACGGGGTACTACTGTATAGACCCCCAGTTCCTAGTACAGCTTTTTTATACAACAGCAGTCAACTGCTGGACATTAAAGTTTTATTTCCGGACTTTACCATCCCAGGAGATTTTAACAACCACCTTGCAAACGCTGCAGCTAAAGACACTGCTGCCTTCACTGATGTTCTGGGAAGTGCGGGCCTCACACAACTAGTGAATAGCTCTACCCAGAAGGCTGGCTACACTTTAGATGGTATTTTTTCACGCAACCCATATCTTATAATCTCTTCTATTATCCCTCTAGCATGGTCCGATCACTCAGCGGTAATGTTCAGCATCTGCCCAGAAGCAGTAGTTGAGCCGGTACCCCCCTTCTGGGCCAAATTGCTGAAACACCCTTAGCACAAAATTACCACAGAAATCCTTAAGACCCATCTGCACCACTCTAAGCCCGGTCTCCCAGCAGACCTGGACAAGGCCACCAATACTTACCTAATTGAATTTCCGATAACCTAAATATTATAGCACCTTTAAAAACGATAAGCAATAAAAGGACTACACCATCCGAGCCATGATATGATGATAGCTTGAGACTTCAGAAGCAAGGGTGTTGTAGGCTGGAAAGGAAATGGCGCACGCATTACGATCCTGATGACAAGATCACTTATAAAAAAGCCATCATGGAATACAAAACAATTATTTTAACAATTAAAAATTCTACTTCTCTTTTAAAATTCGGACTTGCCTAAATTCCTTCAAAGAACTCTTCTCTACAGTTCAGAAGCTGAGTAAACTCCCCATACAAATAAACACGGGTGTAGATCAAGAATTCCACAATTTACAAGCAGATTCCTTTCAGGCAAAAGTGAAAGCATTCATGGATGCCTTTTCCTCCACCCATCGGGTGACGGTAGTGCGCGCTGAAGGACCCTCCCTCACTACCACGGAGGGACTAAGGTGTTCAGGCATTCCAGTAGTTACCATCCCTAGCTTTAATACCTATAATCTCATTTTGGATTTACAGGTCATGCCCATTCTTAATCAGACAAGAGTTGGATCCCCCTGGGACCCGTGCCCCCCAAAAGCCCTCCACTCGGTTCCTGAGGACACAGCTAATTACTTCAAAGATATCTTCAGCTGTATGTTTTCCGAGGGATATTTTCCATTACAATGGAAGAGGGCATCCATTCTCCTGTTGCCAAAAAAATCAAATCTGGACAATAAAGACCAGAACAGCTATAGGCCAATCTCTCGATAGCCTTTTCCGGCCAAGATCGTGTAGGAGGCCATGAATACAGAGCTTCCCAGTTTATTCATTAGAATAAACTTCTTGATAGCTCTCAATATGGCTTTAAAAGTCAACACAGCACTGAGTTTGACTTGATCAATGTGTCGGAGGAAATAAGAGCGGTCTTGCATAAAGGCGGGAAGACGGCCTTGATCCTGCTGGACCTCCATCGGCCTTTGACAGGGACAATCACAATCTTCTTATCAGCCATCTCTTTTCCCTGGGCTTTAGGGGTGGGGCGTTGGCTCTACTGAAGTCTTTTTTCAGGATAGAGAGCTTGGGGGAGTCCCTTTTGTTCTCTTTTCCTTGCGGGGTGCCGCAGGGTTCCTCGCTGAGTCCGACCCATTTTAACCTCTATCTCACCCCCCCCCTGCTCACTTATAAAGTCATTCGGCCTTAAGATGGTGTCATACTCTGATGACACGCAAATCGTGGCATGCTTTGCAGGAGATCCAATGAACACCACATCCAGATTTCACGATTGAATGCGTGAAGTTGGTAATTGGATGTCCCAAAACTGCATGAAGCTAAATGCAGGTAAAACTGAGGTGCTTCTCTTTGGATGTGATAACTTCTTCTGGACACCAAGTTAGTGACCACAGGAACTGGGAGATATCCCCAACCCAGTCACGCAGGTGAAAAACGTAGGAGTTTACTTTGACACCAAACTGTCCTTCGGGGGCAATTCAATGCAATCACCTCTTCCTATTTCTTTATGATTAAAACCCTCAGGAAAATATTACCTTTTATTCCCTTAGAGCT
Source organism: Lissotriton helveticus (assembly GCF_964261635.1). NCBI lineage: Eukaryota > Metazoa > Chordata > Amphibia > Caudata > Salamandridae > Lissotriton > Lissotriton helveticus. The sequence goes on from NC_136063.1 coordinate 949,048,074, forward strand.
TCTGAAAGCTGTTGTTGCAGAACTTGTCCTGTTAAAAGTTGAATACTGAGTTGGGCCTTTTCTCAACATACAATCACAATACCTCAACAAATTGCAGGCCCTCCAAAATGTAGCAGCTCACCTGCTGCTTGCTATCCCAAAACATCAACCAGTGGCTCATGCCCTCCACATTTTGCACTGGCTACCAGTTAAAAGACTAATTTAATTTCCCAGCCCTCTGTATCGGTTTTTAAGCATTAGATGGACTTGGCCTTGATTACTTTACATGGAGTTTCAGGTGGTACATTCCAGAGAGGGAGCTTCGGTCAGTGGCCTCCTCAGTCTGGTAATCCCTAGGGCTAAAACTGCCTCATGGGGGAGAGAGGTGTCATGGCGGGCACTGCTAGCTTGAGTAACTCACTCCCTCTGACACTTAAGAAAGAAAGCAATCTTTTGGTGTTCCGCAAACTTTTAAAAGTTTGGCTGTTGAAAAATTAGCCTGAACACACTAATCCATCATCCCCTTCTAGTTAGCCAATACAGCAGTGACTCCGTGCCTAGACACCCTCGGTTATTAGTGCATGTTACATATCTTCATTTCCTTTCATTTCATTTGAAAGACTTCAAGTTCATCTGCTACCAGCACTTGGAACTATGTGCTTTGTGCTGCAACAGAATAAAAAGCAACCTGATGTAGTCAACAATGCCACTGCTTGCTCCGTGTCCTGAAGTCATCACATAGGGCACCACCGCACTTTGCACCACAACCCTGGTCTCACTGACTGTGACACCCAGCGCTGCCAACGAGCCACTGCTTGCACTGTGATCTGTGTGTACCGCAATTCGCACCACCTTGCTTCACACCACCGCCCTAGTATCCCTGATAACACCGCTCCATGCCGACATCTACGACATTTCTTGCATAATGGTTTGAGGGCACCACTCGTAAGTTACACGACGCACTGCCCCGTCCCACACTGCATCCTTGGCCTACCAATGCAGGAGCCATCGACTTCATTGTGTTAGCCAACGACCGCACATCAGCAACAACAACACCACTGCTTGCACTGTGACCTGCTAGTACTACAGCCCTGGTCTCACCGATGCTGCTTGACAACTGTCACTGAGCCGCTGACTGCAGCGCCACCTGAGGGCACCACATGCCGCACCGCTGCACTTCGTACCGCAGTCCCAACGCCTGCCGACACCAGAGCTCCTGACTTCAACAACACGGAGCTCAATTTGCAACGCATGTGACTTCAAGGGCCTGATGACTCCCCTACCGACCTCTGGAACCAACGCCTACAGACGCCAGCTCTTCGAGGCTCATCTCGAGGCCAACAACATCCTGCATTCCTAAAGCGGCTGTTCTCTGGTCTTCTCGACAGCGTAGCTAGCCTGCGGCGCCGTGGTCGGCCATAACTGTTTTGATCTGTTGTTCATGACACCGTGATTGCCCCGGACTGAGCTATTGCCTATTGATATTTCAACAAAGTGTATAGCGGATTTTTATAAGCATGGGCGTAAAATCCGTTACGCTCGCGGATTTTTCGTATTTTCGGAGAATCCGCAATCCGCGAACTCTCGCGGATGTGGCGAGAATACGCAAATCCGCGCGAAGCGGATTTTTTGTTTCTGTTCGCACTGCTCGCGGTCCGCGGCGCGGGCAGGAACAATCTCGCACTAGCGAAAGTACAAAAATTAGTAAAGGAAGTGGCCCAGTCTCCAACTTCCTGTTCCTGTCCAGCAAGCTCCTCCCATAGGGGTGGGGTGAAGGAAGTGCCCCAGTCTCCAACTTCCTGTTCCTGTCCAGCAAGCTCCTCCATTTCCTGGCCACTTTGATTTCGATCTTGACTGGGAAGGATTACTTTTTGTGGTTGCTGCTGGATATTTGGATTTGAGGCCTTTTGGAATACTTTTGGATTCAAAATTTGATTTCACAAAGAAGTAAGTTGATGTTGTTTGTTTGTGGTGATTTTTGTGTGTGTTGCTTTTTTTTCGACTTTTTTGGGGGGAAAATCTGCAAGTTCGCGAGCTGAGGATGTTTTTGTTTGTGTTCGCACTGCTCGTGTCCCGCGCAGCAACAATCTCGCACTCGCGAAATTGTAAAAATTACAATTCTGCACATGAATTGAAAACCACCAGGCTTATTTATGGGTGCATGCATGATACAACTGTTTTGTTGAAAAAAATTTTTAACATGATTCTGGCCAGGGCATGGATGGCATTGGATTGTGGTGATTTTTGTGTGTTTTAGGACTTTTTGGGGTGGTGTTGGGGGCTTGCTATGTGGGTGGGGGCCATTTTATTGTCTGGTCCCGTGTGGGTGGGGGTCTAGGGGCCATTTGTAAGCCAGTTTGTGTGCTTTGTGCCATAGGCCTGCACCCACTGTGCTCTGATGTCATCCATTATGCCCAGGGGGGCCCAGAATCGGTCTGTTGGCGTATTTTGCGTGTTTTTCGCCACGTTCGCGCCGTGAAGCAACAATCTCGCACTCGCGAAATTGTAAAAATTGCAATTTTGCACCGGAAAACCACCAGCAGGCAGCATAAGCCTTCTGAAACTTGATGGATGGCATTGGATTGTGGTGATTTGATTTGTGTTGTGTGTTTTCACTTTTTGGAGTAGGGGTTGGGTGCTGGCTATGTTGGTGGTGGCCATTTTGAGGCATGGTCCTGGCCATGTGGATGGGGGGGTCAAGCGGCCATTTTGAAGGCAGGCAGTGAGCTTTGAGACATAGGCCTGCACCCATTGTGCCTTGCTTTCACCCATTGTGCCCAGGCGGAGTCAGGGGTACATGAAAGTACAACCCTCTCTGTGTGTGCTCTCTTGGATCAATGTTAAATTCCTGTTTCCCAAAAATTTAGCAAATCCTAATTTTGAAATTTCCATATTGTGTGGTGTGCACGTGTGTATTCATAAATGCCTACTTGCAAACTGTTTATTCAAGCGCTACATATGCAACATATATTTACTGATGTTCCTCTGTCTTCGTTTGCTTTTAGGTGCACAAAACTCTGCATCATCGTTGAGCATCAGTGCCAGGAAGAAGTGCTGCTGCGGCCTGTTGTTCCGACATCTGAAGAAGATGGCTCCAAAAAGAGGTGCCCGTAGGTCCTCTTGCAAGAAAGATGTCTCTACTAAGGAGAAGAAGAAGCAAGTGGCACCACTTACCAAGGAGACTGGTGGCTCAACCAATACATTTTTTGGGGAAAAACAACAAAAAAAACAAAGGCCCACCATGAGTGCTGCACAGGTAGCCTGTTTAGTTGTTGAATCACCAACGACCAGTGATGTGGGATCATCGCAAGAAAGTAGCAGCACGCCATCAACACAGGTTTTAACTCATCTCACAAGTACTATTCAACAACCAAAGCCGCAACAACAACTGCATGGGCTACTAGTACAAGCAGAAGTACATGCGCAAGGAGCTGTCCGAGAAGGAGCTGTCCGAGAAGGAGCTGTCCGAGAAGGAACTGTCCGAGAAGGAGCTGTCCGAGAAGGAGCTGTCCGAGAAGGAGCTGTCCGAGAAGGAGAAGGCCGAGAAGGAGAAGGCCGAGAAGGAGAAGGCCGAGAAGGAGAGGTCCATGGAGACTTGCAAGTAGAGGTCAGTGAAGATGCCCATGTAGCGGCGCATGGAGCGGTGCAAGTGCCCACAATGGTTGTTCTTCCAGAAGTAGGGGCACAGGAGGAAATTGACTTTGGAGCCGGGGTATCATGTCAGGAAGACAAAGCCACTCCTCCTGATGATTCATTTTCTCCCAGCTCCCCAGCAAGGAAAAGATCATGGAGGGTGTGTAGAAGTTCCTCTTCAAGCCCCGCTCCATCAGATGATGATCTGGATCTAGATTGGCAACCATCTCTGACGTCTGAGAGGGAGGCACACCATGAGCTGCGAAAGGTATCACATGTTAAAAGGAAGGGCCCCGGAAAGCTCATACTTATGGATCCGAACGTCGGACTTGATGAAGTGGTGCATTCTGATGTTGTTGAACAGGATGACAGCAATGACCTAGTCATCACACATGTCAGTCCAGCCACACCGGCCATGCAGCAGACAGACATTTATACCCTATCCCGACGTCATGCTGAGCGCGACCCTGGCGACGTGCCACTGGTAGCACCACCAACGCAGTCAAGTAGTACCACAAGTTCAACAAAACTTACAGCTCCCATATTTTCTCCCCAGAGGGGGACTCCATCCAGCTCGACTCCCTCAAGTAAGGTTGCTGCAATAATTGCACAACCCAGTAGATGTCTGCAAGGCTCATCCACCACTGCTTCATCTGGCATTGGCAGCAGTATCACCTCGTGCGGCAAAACCAGAAGTTTCCAGTCCCCAGTTTGGAACTTTTTTAGTGTCCATGAAAAGTATGATAACATAGCCGTTTGTTGCATTTGTAAGACTAGCGTTAGCCGTGGTAAGACTGGTACCAACTATGGAACCGGAGGCCAGATAGGTCATCTTGAAAGAAAGCACGCTGTCGAATGGTTTCCGCACCTAGCAAACGTCAAGGGAAAGCGATCCCAAAGGGCAAGTGGCCAAAATATACCCATAGTAGGTGTTTCATCTGAAGATGATGGGGAGGTAGAAGAAGCGTCAGACATGTGTCCGGTTGCACCCAGTACCCCTGGCAGCACCACACCCTCCGTAACACATAGCAGGCACACTGAGAGTCTGGGAGACACACCAATGCGGAAAATGTCAACACTGATCAGAAGTGGGTCGAAGAAGGCATCAGCATCATCCCGTAAATTTGTCCAGCGCACCATTTCAGCCATGTTCTCCTCAGATGCGCAATTTCAACGCAACCACCCAACTGTACGCCTGTATAACACTAAGCTGGCAAAAATGCTAGCGGTGGACTTTCTCCCTTTTTCGTTTGTCGAAGGTGTGGGTTTCCTTGAACTCGTGGCAACATTGGCCCCTAAATGGAAGGTTCCTAGCCGGTACTATTTTGCCAGGGTTGCTGTTCCAGCACTACACAAAGAGGTGCTTGAGTTGGTGGGGGCAGCTTTGCAGAAGAGTGCTGTTCACACTATACACCTGACAACAGACATGTGGACCAGTTGCCAAGCCCTTGATTACATGTGCATCACTGCACACTGGGTCTCTTTTTCAGGGGTTATAAAACAGATAAATGCAGGTGGTGACTTGGTCGAGATTTTTAAGGGTGCTCGTAAACATGCAACATTAGCCATGTTTGGCATGGAGAAAAGTCATACTGCAGTCAACATTTTGGCTGACTTTAACAAAAAGGTCTTGCAATGGCTGCGCCTAAGAAATTGCAAGGTTGGTTATGTTTCTACAGATAATGGCAGGAATGTAGTTAAGGCCATGGAGGACGGTTTCTATTTCAGAGTGCCGTGTTTGGCGCACTGTATCAACCTTGTTGTGCAAAATTTTTTGAAAAAAGAACTTGCAGTTGACAAAACACTGACCATCTGCAGAAGAATATGCACATATTTCAACCATTCTTTTAAGGCCCGGAAGGAGCTGAGGCGCAAGCAAAATGAACGTAGAATGCCAGTGAAAGCACTTATCCAGGAGGTGGCAACACGTTGGAACTCAACCTTCTACATGCTTGAGCGTCTGCATGAGCTGTTTCCAGTAGTCAATGAGTATTTCTACAACCTGGGTGGTGATACGACAGAAATGATGCTAGCGGTGGAGCAATGGCAACTAGTTAAAAGCCTGACAGACATGCTTCGTCCTTTTGAGGTCTTCACGCGTGACGTCAGCAGGGAGGACTGTTCTTTGAGCAAAGCTATCCCATTGTTGCTGAAGCTCGAGCACCAAGTCAAGGTGGTGTCTTCACAATTAGAGGACGTTGGAAAGAACGAAGCACATGAGTTGGCGCAGAGATTATTACAACGCCTAGTTAGCAATGAACGGCTTGTAAATATCAAGAAACAACAGCACTACATTTGTGCTACTATTCTGGATCCACGTTACAAAAAGCCATTGTTTGGCAAAGTAATAATTCCTTTTGAAACATCGGATGTTACAGAGTACAAAGGTTGGCTAGCTCAGTCAGCCATTCGTTTTGAAAGAGAGCGGAAGGAAAGTGTAGGAGAAGACAGTACTACTAGTGAATCAGCAGGCCATCAGGCGTCCCAAAAAAGCACTTCTGCATCTGTGCCTCTGGCAGAAGTGAGTGACTTTCCCTCTGAGCCGTTAACCACACCAGCAACCGTATCATCTGCACCAGGCCCAGGCGATATGTCTGAAGCGGGTCGGCTAACTCAGCTAGGGTTTCCTTGTCCTAGAAAGGACACAGAAGTGCAAAGTACAGGAATCCGGGAGGACATTCTTTCAATGGTGCAAGCCTATCTGGATGACTCAACAGAGGTCAATATTACTGAGGACCCATTGGCGTATTGGCATGGGAAAAGAAAAATATGGCGAGAGCTCAACAACCTGGCTATCAATTACTTCTCTTGCCCACTCGCAAGCGTGTCCTCAGAACGTGTTTTTAGTTCTGCTGGTGGCATTGTGACTTCCAAAAGGTCCCGCCTCTTGCCCGCAAATGTGGAGCGGCTCACCTTGATAAAGATGAACCAGCACTTCATACCACCAGATTACAGAGTACGAGAATCCACGCAGGAAGAAGAGGACACCGACCTACCTGAGGAAAGTTCTCCTCAGTTACCAGAAGTAACCCCGACTGATGATTTAGCAGAGTATGAGGACGAGTTCTGCTTCCCTGACAGCGAGTTCTGAAAATGAGCCAATCATTCATTAATTGTAATTAGTCCTCCTTATTCACTTTTATTCCTGTGTGTCTGTCTTTCTTTAGCAAGTGCTTCATCACATTCCCAACAAAACTGTAATCAACCAATAAAACAACAAGCCCATCAACAGAACTGTCTTGATTTTGATGCCGCAGCATTCCTCAGGTTCACAACAGTTAGTTGACAAGAACTCAGTCCTGGTCGTCTATCCTGAGTCCTCCTCCTCCAAACTCACCCTATCCATTACCCATAATGCTGATGCCTGGATTCTGCACAATGAAGAAACTTACGTTGACGAGTCCCCCACTGTGAATTCCAGGTGGAGCCAGCCCTCAAACACAAATTACAGGTAAGATAAGCGTTTGGATGGGAGGTAGTATAATGGAGTATTCGGAGAGGCGAGAGAGTGACAGTGGTACTAGCAGTAAAGTCCTAGGGCTCTTGAATTAACAAACTCTGTGACAGGCATTTACTTAGGAAAACATTTGGCCTATTGCACGTGAACGTGTAGGCGTTATTATTGCTCGCTTGCCTGTCTCAGGGGTGCTGTCTCTGGGGCTTCTAGGTTTTTGGGTTGTGTGAGCACCGCTGCCACATTTCTAATGTTGATTGCTTTTGTTTTGCAGAAAATCCACGCCGGGAAACTCCAGTTGGGGCCCTGCTGCAGAACGCCTTAGGACACTGTGAATTCCAGGTGGAGCCAGCCCTCAAACACAAATTACAGGTAAGATAAGCGTTTGGATGGGAGGTAGTATAATGGAGTATTCGGAGAGGCGAGAGAGTGACAGTGGTACTAGCAGTAAAGTCCTAGGGCTCTTGAATTAACAAACTCTGTGACAGGCATTTACTTAGGAAAACATTTGGCCTATTGCACGTGAACGTGTAGGCGTTATTATTGCTCGCTTGCCTGTCTCAGGGGTGCTGTCTCTGGGGCTTCTAGGTTTTTGGGTTGTGTGAGCACCGCTGCCACATTTCTAATGTTGATTGCTTTTGTTTTGCAGAAAATCCACGCCGGGAAACTCCAGTTGGGGCCCTGCTGCAGAACGCTTTAGGACTCTGTGAATTCCAGGTGGAGCCAGCCCTCAAACACAAATTACAGGTAAGATAAGCGTTTGGATGGGAGGTAGTATAATGGAGTGTTCAGAGAGGCGAGAGAGTGACAGTGGTACTAGCAGTAAAGTCCTAGGGCTCTTGAATTAACAAACTCTGTGACAGGCATTTACTTTGGAAAACATTTGGCCTATTGCACATGAACCAACACGATGACAGTGTTCAGTTAAATGAACTTACTGCAAAACCACCACCCACCAAGCTCAAAAGTAGTAAAAAAACCGGTATGCTCAGATAAAGTTTGAAAAAGTATATTTATATCCCTAACAAAATAATCTCCCGCAAGACCCTTCCTAACCCCAACAAATAAATAGTCCTTCAAAAGTCCCCAAAAAACCCAACTCCCAATTCCCACCCCCCAAAAGTCTCTAAAAAAGGGGCAAGGGACACTCTAGGGATGCAAGCTGTTAAGTTTGGCCTCCAGGGCATCATGCCTTAGGGCCAGGGCATCATACTTCTCCTGGAGGATGGCTTGATCTAGGCGGAGGCCCTCCACCACATTCTGATATTTGTTCCATTTCTGGACCTCCGCCTCTAGGTCGGACACTCTGCGGAGTGCATGGCGCAAGCGACCCTTAACAGTACTGCGAGGTGCAGCTTTTGCTGCTCGGCGGTGGCGTCTTCCAGCACGGCTCCGGTTCGCTGGAGCACTGCGCTTACCGGCAGAACGTGGGGTCACGGAGGAGGATGTAGATGTTAGATTTGATGCACTGGAGTGCGTGTCGTCCCCCTCCAGCTCCACCAGCCGCCGATATTCGGCAACAGTTGCTTCCAGCCTCCGTTGCCGGGCCAGTACAGCCAGCATACTCCTCGTCGGTTTTGAGGTTTTAGTATTGCCAACTATATGAAGAAAGAAAGACATAATATGTAACCAATGCTCTTTAAGAATATGATTAACACAAAATAATTCAGCAGGAAGTTGTGTCACAGTACAACTAGCAACTAGCCAGCGCAGTACAAAACTATTCAGGCCAGTATCATGGGCGTCCGCAGGGAGGGGCAAGGGGGGGCGCTTGAATCACCATTTCCCTTCCCACAACTCACTTGTATCCTTGGTTTGATGCTCTTTCATATGAAAGAGATCTGGCAGAAGCCCAGGCGATATGTCTGTTTCCCTCTCTCTCTCTCTCTCTGTCTCCCTCTTTATGTCTCCCTGTGTCTCCCTCTACCTCGCTGTCTCTCTCTCTCTGTCTCCCTCCCTCACCCTCCCTCTGGCTCCCTCCCTCTCTCTCTCTCCTTCTGTCTTCCTCTCTCTCTGTCTCTGCCTCTATCTGTCTGTCGGTCCCAGCCTGCTGTAATTACCATATTGTAATTTGTCACTGGGCCACCACTGGATACACATCATATCCTATCTAAGAGTCAGATAGTACCATGATCCAGCTTACCTGTACTCACCACCGCCACTGTCTCCTTCCTCACAGTCTGTACTTCTTGCTCTTGGTCCGACTCCTCTAGCGCCGCCTCCTCCCCAGATTGATCCTTGGACTCCGAGTCAATGATGACCACCACATCCGAGCTGGCCCCGCCACCAGATGTTCCACCTACAAAGTAGATTTAAGAATGTTAGATTACACCACTCCACTAGTATTTGGTCTATGAATGAAAAAATGTGAAAACAACAGAAAAATTAATTGACTGTCTACTCTAGTCTAAAGTAAAAATGTCCCTCCTTCCAGGGAAAGCTGTTGTCTTGCTTCATTTTTTTGTCACAATTGTTGAATGCTTGCTTAATTTTAACACACACTATTTTTCTCTGAACAGACAGAAACTGGACTTCTAAGGACAAGAGCAACATCAACTTCTAACCAGGTGAAAGCTCGGCTCGACCACAAGAAATGTGTTCCAATCCATTACTCATCAACTCAGCACCAAGCACTTTTCCATTTCCAACTAACTTTATTTTAATATATGTGTTTACTTAAACTTTTAATAAAGCTTTTAAACTTGAATAGACTCTGTGGTTTTTAGTCCTCCAGACTAGAGTGACTGAGCGAAAAGTTTTGCAATTTTTGCAAGGAGGAGTCCGTGCCGCTGACACTACCAGGTTTATTTATACAGTGTGCCAAACACGCCACTCTGAAATATTATTACTCTGGTCTTTGGTGTCCATAGTTCGGTTTGTGGAGAATTGTCCCTGCAACAGTAGGATTATTGATTTTGCTCCTATCTAAACACTATTTCGAAACAATTAAATTAGGAATGCTTGGACAACAATAGGTCCTCTATATTTAAATGAAAACTTACTGGGGCCAGCAAAGGAGCACTCGCCGCCCTGGCCTGCATCCTCCTCCTTTGGAGCCACTGCATCTGATTTTTCGGTCCGCTTGCCCCTGGGCGGACCTGACGTACAACATGAAAGAATTAACAGAAAACATTGATGATTGCTGCTTGCCGATGTCCTTGTCAGCCAAATCAAACATTTAGAAAGAACAAGAACCTACTATTTCATCCAAAAAGAGGGCTACAAAGGAAGGACTGCACCTGAGCCTCTACTCTAGGGGCAGATTTACAAGCCCCTTGCAGCTCTTTTGCTCCATTCTTGCGTCAATTTTGTGACGCAGCGCCACAACGAGAGGCGCCATGGTGTGGCGTATATTAACAACGTGACGCATATGGGAGATGCATCCCATTCTAAAGCCCTGCGCCATTAGGGAGCATTCCAGCGCAAGGGAGGGCGTTCCTGCGCAGGAACGCATGCTAAAAGTGGCTATGGGGAATATATAAAATTTCAATCAGTCATTTAGGACAATGATGCGTCACTGAAACCCTGCGCCTGCATGAAGCAGACTTACGGCTTGACGCAGCATTGCTGGAGCTGCGCCATCATTGCAACGCAACTCCATCAATGAGCCGCCTTTACGGCACCGATGCGTAACGCTTCGGTGACGTTTTGGGACCATGGTGTGCCGCATTGTAAATACGGCGCACCATGGGTGGTGCTGGTGTGCCGCACACTTTGCAGGGATGCGCAGGTAATTGCTAATCTGACACTTAGGGGCATACTTACGAGTTCTGACCTGGACACCTCCAGATGTGCACCAGAACAAATGCGTAACGCAAAACTAACCTTGCGTCACGGCAGATGCGCCGCTATTACAATGCGGCAAACCCTGGCGCAAGGGTAGGCAGATGCGTGACGCATCTCGTGACGAAAGAGGGGCGCATCTCTAGAGTCGCGTCGCGGGCGCGATGCAACTATAGCAGTGCTCAGGGCTGCCCAATACTCAACATACCGCATCAGTCCTTACGCCTGCTTCAAGCAAGCAGGCATAAAGAATTGACATAGCAGCGTCGCGGAAGTGCCTGCGTTAAATCTTGTAGATTTCACGCAGTCACTTTTGCGAGGCACACATCTACCTGACCGCCACCCCCCCGCCCCCCCCTTGTGTGGGAACGCACCCATTGTGGCGCAGGGCCAGGCCTTCGCGTGGCGCATCTCCTTAGATGGATCACGTTGTACATGACTCGCAGGGATGCGCCACGTTTACGTCGCTGTGCGTCAGGTAAGGCAGTGTAAGCGTGGAACAAGGGGCTTGTAAATCTGCCCCTTTGTGTCTAGCATTACGCAGTTCTGTAAAATACACTCATACATTACTCAGCCCAATTAAATGAACACAAAATAGAAAACAAATAAGCAGTGGCACCGGCCCAGAGAAGGAGAACAGTGCACCTGAAATGCACAGAAGGTTTTGAAATATTAATTTACCTCTCTTATCAATGTAATCACCAGCAGCATTATTGCTCTTTGTAAAAAAATTAAAGCAAACATTTGCAATATAACACAGTCACACAGAGCAGGAGAAAAAACAGAGTAGTGAGTGATGAAAAAATTGCTACTACTACTCACCAAGCCCGGGGACCTCCACTCCCAGCACGTCTAGCAGGTCACGCTCTCGGTCCAGGATATCGGTCCAGCGGTGGGTGACTTGATTGTAGGTGCGCTGGACCCCCGTGATCTTAAAAAGGGCCCGGCACACCTGCCCCCACCGCTTCCGTCGCTCCTGGCTGTTGGTGTAACCAGCAGCGATCCTGCCGCCTGCCGCGATGGTCCTGGGGAGACGGCGCTGCACATAAAAAACAAGTGCGCCCACCTCCTCAGGGCTGAAGATCTCCCGGGGCACCACTATTTCCACCCTCAAGCGACCACACGGGAGCCGGGCACGGGCTGCGGTGCCCGTCTTGGGCAGCTTGACAGCTGTCTTGACCATGTTCTGGGCAGGTGTTAGCAGTAAAGAAGAGACAAAATGAAAAAGAATAAGAGTAGGGAAGAAGGAAATAAAAGTTTTAAAAAGTAGTTGAAAAGTAAACAAAAGTAGCCTAAAACACAAAAATATAGATCTAGAAAAATAGAGGGATAGAAAATAAGTTAAATAGATCAAAAAAATATTAAAACAAGCAAAGGATGGCAGAGATATACAGAGGATAGAAACACCATACCCAGACACATAGGAATGAATGAAAAACAAGATGGCGGCCCGATCACGTGCGCGTAAGTAAGTTCGCACGCGATTTCTCTCGCGAACTCGTGCGAACTTGCATTCGCAAGGCGCGCATTGCGCGAGATTACACATAGCGGGCGGAAACGGAAATACGTCACGCAAACAAAATGGCGGCGCCCATACTCAACCTTGGGGTAACTCGCACGAGTTTGCGGCTTCCACGGGCGAGTTCGCACTACGCCGCGCCTCGCGAATAGGGCGAAATTACCGAAAAACGAGTTTTGCAAAAGCAAAACCAACGAGCAGGTGCAAAAGTTCGAGCTCATCATTTGTAACCATTTACCTGTAGTGCTTCCTGAAGGGGCCCTCCAGAATCAGGTTGCCTACTTGCAACTATTGTGTGACCCTGCTCTGACAGTCACAGAATAGTTACAAGTATGCCATTGCATCCTGTTAAAAAAAAATTACATTGCATTTGCAACAAAAAGGAAAGGGAGCAGACAAGCAGGTGCCAGCCTTCATTAATGTCAGTTGGGGCAGGGCAGGTGTTGTTGTTTGCAAAACTTAAAGCACTTAGCAGGTGTGCACTCACTGGTCAATCAGAGGGTGTTGTGATGACACCGAGGGTGGCATGGGTGTGCCAGCCAGAGGGTGGCATGGGTGAACCAGAGTGCCAGTGTTGACAGAGGATGGCAGTGCTTTGCTTTGCCCCAATAATGTACACTGGTGAACCAGAGGGTGCTGTGATGACACAGAGGGTGACATGGGTGAGCCAGAGGGTGGCATGGGTGACCAAAGAGAGTGCCAGTGGTGACAGAGGGTGGCAGTGATGAAGAAAGCCTTGCAAACAGGCTGGGCACGTAGAAACAACAAGTTCGCAAAACTGGCGACCCGACAAGTAAGTTCGCAATTTGCGAAATTGTACAAAACCCTCGCGAACTTGCAGAAACCCGTGCGAACAAACACACCCCCAAAAAATACGCAAATCCGCGAGAATTCGCGGATTTCGCGGATTTTCGCAATCCGCAAATACGCAAATCCGCAAATTCGCGGATTGCGAATCCGCAAAATCCGCCCATGCTTAGATTTTTATCATTTTTGTTTTTGTTTTGCACAGATGAAATATTGGATATTTTTCTAAAACTGTTGTGGTGTCCTTTTGTAGTGTTTTAAGTGTATTACTGCTGGTTATGTGCATATGCTTTACACACTGCCTCTGAGATAAGCCTGACTTCTATTGCCAAGCTACCAAATGGGTGAGCAGGGGTTAATTTAGGAGTGTACCTGCCTTATCCTGACTAGTAAGAAGGGTCCTTAATCGCACAGGCTAACAACCTGCCAACTAGAGACCCCCATTTCTAACAATTCCCACTTTATGTTTCCAGCTTTCTGCACAGCACTGGGTGTGGGGGGGGCGGTGCACCTCCGCTCCGATGGAGGAACCGCCCCTGTTTGCTGTCCCTTGGCTTCCGATTAAATCTACTAAACAAGCTACAGTTGGCGCAGAATGCAAGAGTTCAATTGGCAAGCAAAATTAACAAATGTAATCATGTCACAGAAGAAAAAAGTATCTGCATTGGCTGCGGGTTGAGTTTACAATTAAATTAAATGCATTCAACTATTACTTTGTTGTTGCTTACACTCTGCTTGAACATATTTAAGAGACTGAACGTTGTTCTCACGTGTCCTGCCTGGTCTCCTGAGGAGATCATCCTTCTGAGTGGCCAAAATGGGTGGAAGAATAGTATTTACTTAAGGAGTAACTTAAGGAATGACATCCCTGCCTAATTTGTGTCAAAGGTTGCAAGCGGGGCCCACTGGCCCTCATTTTTGGGTCCCATCACTTACTTTTCCTCTTTAGATTTTGACATAAAGAAAGAGAAAGAAAAACACAAAAAGGAGAAATGAGGAAGAAAAGACGAAATAACAACCTCAAAGAAAGAAAGCAGGAATGAAAAAAATCCTGACAGACAGTGGCAGCTGGCAAGGAACGGGGCTGGCGGGATGGGGGAGAGGGGAGGGGGGGTGAAAAAAAACAAAGTATTAAAGAAAAACACTTACCTCTTCACGGCCACCATTTCGCCTCCATCGTTGCTTCTATTCCTGGCGAAGCCCAGAAGGAGGAAGCACACAGGCTCTCGTAAGCCAACACAACACTGCAATACAGCGGTGTGATTGGTCTGAGCGCCGTCGTTTGGCACTCAGAGGGGGACCTGAAGCCTCTGCTTGTTCCCCACCAGGCTGTACATTACAGCCTTTTGGGGAACATGCAAAGTGCGCATGACTGTTTGGCCGGCCCAAGAAGGCTGACCAAACCTTCATGCGCACCTAGAGCGTGCTCACCACTCCCCTCCCCCCCACACCAGCTACTCCACGCCCTAACCCAGCCCTGCAGCTGCAAAAACTAAAATGATAATAACAATGTTATTATCATTTAATTTTTCATTTTTTCACTGCTCTAAGAGCAGTAGGGCAACGCTCCTCAGCCTTTGCGGAAGAGTTGCTCATGTGTGACAGAGTAGGATAAAGGGACAGGCAGGGGTCTGGTGGTGGATGAAAAACGCATGGGTTGGAATCAAGACCATGAAGCCTTGGTATTCGGCACCATGACATTCAATAGTGCTGGCTGTGGACTTCTAAGCAAAACTTTGAGCCCCAGCACTTATTCTTTTACAACGTAAGCACTGCCTGCAGACCAACGAGCCCCATAGCATCTGGTTATAAACACCTATCAATGCACTTCATTCACCCTCAGTGGTGCCGCCAACTTGAAGCAGATCGGCGCCAAGATGCTTTGTCGCAAAATGCGCTTTGTAAGTGCTTTTTCAATCAATTGCCAATCAATAAACTTGAAACCTGTATTGGAAAGCAGATTGTAATGACAGCCTTTTTTGCGTTGTGTTAGGTTGAACAGAAGTATTACTCCATGATGTAGCATCATGAATGATGAATGTAAACCATTTTCTGTATTTTTCACCAGAGACGTTTTACAGCAGCCAGTACGCCATGTGCGCCTACTATCAAATGTAACATACACATTTTGTACCTGTCAATGTACACGCCATTTTAAGCCTGGGGCAAAATTGCTGGACTGCAGTACAAAAGTGCCCGCCTTCAAGGCGAAATAACCAGGCACAGCTGCAATTCTTGTGGTCTTGTCCGTTATCTATCGCCACAACACAACCCCTCGAAATAAACAATAGATTTTACTTCACTTAACACGCATTCTCTACCCTTAAAATGACAATGCACTGTCAATCTCTGATACTCGTAGAGCTTTCTTTGGATGACACGTGTGACATTAAACGTGGCCCATGAGCCATTGTTAAGGTACCAGTAGGAGGGTGAGATTCAGGTGCGAGGTTTCAGGCACGAGCGCGAGCGTTCAAGGCGCGAGCGCGAACGTTCAAGGCGCGAGCATTCAGATAAGGATATGGCTGCTGCATGCACAGCTATTTGATTTCTCAAGCAGAGACTATCGGAAATCGGTAGGCCGTTCGCAGTACATTGGAGTCAGACACATATCTGAAAGCATTTTGTAATATTTAAGTGCATTTGTTCTAAGCACTTAAATAATCTTTTAGTTTGACCTTTGCATTCTTCAAAACAAGCACTGCGAAATTGTCTGGAGTGAAAGATCTTTCTTACGTATATCATTGATGGTTATCCGGCGGCTGGCGGAAGTATTTGTAAGATAGTATTTGAAATATTCCATGCTCTGCTTCTAAACGATCTGGATCCTGTTGCTTTGAGAGCCGCTAAATATATTACAATAAATTTGCTTTCCCTGGGCAGTGGAATTGGAAACCTATGAGATGGTGGGCAAGAAAGCTGATACCACTGCTTATCTGCCCAAAGCTTGTGGTGTTTGGAAACTAAGTAATTGAAAAATGGATAGCATTGATATTTGGACCCTTTTATATAACCTTTCAAGAGTAAGCCTTTAGGGAAATAAATTGCTTTTTGTAACAAGCGCAGTGTCAGATCCCATATTTAGAAAGCACGCACCTAATTCATTTTCAGACTCAATGCCTGTTGTCTTCTTGGGAAAAACATTGTAAAATGGATTAAGCTTCACCCCGGAGAGATGATAACCTAATATAAATAACTGCAGGCTGATCTTTATTAGTTACTGAACAAATATTGCCGAACTGGACAGGCAACCTTCTGTAAGCCATCGACTTTATTGTCTCCTGAGAGTGACTTTGGGCCATTTCTGATCTTTAAGACTCGTCTTATTAAAGGGGAAGGAGACAAGCTAACACCAGCGAAGAGCTTCTTCATCTTATTCAATGGCAAGGAATAACATTCCCGCTGCGGGAGAATAATGACATCTGATGGCGGGTGGACAGGCTAATCGTTGCTTGCTATGTACTCCCTGGAACCAGGGCTGAGCGCCTGAATGTGCCAGAGCAGTTAGGACATGTATTGAGTTTAGAGGAGGGGGTTACTCCATCACAAATGTGACAGATAGCCTGTCCACTCCTCTACATATGCATTATGTCCTATGGCGCTTGTGTGGATGGCTCAGTTTGTGACTGAGTAGCCCCTCAGTCAGTTTTTAAATCAGGCCCTTAGGGTGCACTAATCGTATGTTCTACGCGACTCAAGGTCAATGGTGCTGGGACAATTTCCAGAGTGGGGGGTGTTGGGCAGTGATGTCATCTCTCTTAATTCAAGGGAGTTAGAGAAATCCTATTATTATTAAACAATAAAGCCTACCAAACGAGCAAAAACCTTTAGCAGGAGTGTGACCGCTTTGGTAAGTCTCAAAAACAGAGGCTGAGTCAGTGCCCTCTCTACCTTTTATTTCAAAGTGGGATGCATTGACGAGTCCTCTTCACAGAATTCTGCACTAGTACAGTGTAGTAAACTAGTTCTTCTTCCAACATGGCCACCTGCTGTCATCACACTTTCCTCTATGCTTCTACTTACTAGTCTCCCAGAATGCCTGTCTACATTCTATGTTGTACTTGGAAGTTCCAGACTTGACAGTTGAAGGTCTGGTCAGCTGGCGAGTTGTGTTGCTCTGCTGTAGTCTGATAAACCTATCCAGTTGAAGGTCTGGTCAGCTGGCGAGTTGTGTTGCTCTGCTGTAATCTGATAAACCTATCCAGTTGAAGGTCTGGTCAGCTGGCGAGCTGTGTTGCTCTGCTGTAATCTAATAAACCTATCCTGAAACTACAAAGAAGTGTCTTGCTGTCTACATCTACCTATTTACAACATACAGCTTTATGTTTGTAGCTGCAATCTGCATACATTTCAACGGGCCATGCCTGTGGGATGGAAGTATTATCTTCAATATTAAAGTTTTACATCTTCTATGAGGATGGGCAAGAAAGTATTGTTTTACGATTCTACCTTTTTATTTTAAATAAGCAGCTTGCAAATAAATTTGTTTGATCTGCTATTCTTGAAAGTTGATTTATTTCTGATAAGTACAAACAACAAAGAAAAGCGACTTACAGAAATGGCTTCTTTTCTTTCACTTGAGAAAAACAGCTTTCCTTTTAAGTGACTTGAATTATCAGTATTAAGTCCATGGAAATTAAAATAGATGTGATCAAACACTGGACATGCTGTGCCTAATATGTGGCTACATTGTCTTCTCTTCTGTGCTGATCTCATTGTTTTGATACTCCTAAAGAAGTGTATCAGCATCAACTGCATTGAGCATATTATATAGCAATTGTTCCCACTTGAATGCTTATCAAAAAGTGCTAATGATAAACAATAATATATTTTATTATTAACCATCAATTGCATACATGCAAATTCGTGCACTAGATGAGCAATTGGTCAATTAGTCAGTTCAGATTACACTGTCACTCAAGCTAGTGCTTTTGACTAAGGCGGTTATTTCAATAGCCTTCACACAAGTTTGGAGGGCCTCACCCCCAGGACGATGAATTCTTCAATTGATAAAAAGAAATGGCTGGATACATTTTGTGGAAAAAAGTTACGAAGGCTTAAGCACAAACTGCCTAGCAAAGGAAGGGCTAGTATTTGGGGGATGAGGAAGCCTTAACCCTTAAAGGGTGAATCCATACATGCATAAATCAAGGTTGCTGTAGTAATGCATTTACTTGCTTATCACTGTGTTATCCTAGCTCTATGGTGATGTTCAAACTGCCAGGGACTGTTGGTCTTTCCCTGGAAGATGTGGAGACGAACTGTCAATAAACATATGGTTTCTCCTCTTACCTTGCTTGGCGTGGTCACTTCAATTGGCGACAAGTTGGTCTACCGTTCCGTGTTTCCACCCACGCGTGTGGCTGTGGTTGTGTGAAGATCAAGTGTCCTGGACTTTATTTCCAATTTTGCTTGCAGCTTTGTTCTGGAGTGCGCTCCTGTGTCTCTGGATTTCAAGAGATTGCCAGCGTTGGTTTAGGCCAGACAGTACCAATGTGTGGTTATGTCTCGGTCTGCTGTGCCACTCAAAACTTCATTCTGCTGGGATGCCAAGCTGTGTACTGTACCCTAGGAGCTAGAAGTCAGTATGTCCAGGGAGGTTTAATTGTGCTGATGGGATGTTGTGTCTCAGCACGGTTTCAGTGTTGTATGCCTTCTCTATGTTGCTGGTGCTGATCTGGAGATTTGGCCAGTGAGTGTGTCCTCTGGTCTGCCTTCGTCCGTTGTCTGTACGGGGCACTGCAAGGGAGTCTATCCATCCGCTCCCTTCAGGTGCCGTGCCTCTACTGATGATGTTGAATGGTGATTGCGTGATGTGCGCCGTCAGCTACGTTCACACGCTTCCTGTTGTGTGTGTGACGTATGCCGTCCGCTAGGATCACACACCTGGTCAAATTTGTTTTCCTTTCTCTCAGTTGTACGGGCAGAGAAACTTAAAGTGCTGCCAAGTCGCATTCTGTGAGTGTACAACTCTTTTCTTTTTCCGGTGAGATACACCATGTTGCATCTTGATGTAGGAGATCACCGGTGAGGCACATTTTTATTTCAGTTGGGCAAGTTGAACATTTTTTTTTTTGGAACTCGTCAAAGACTTTGGGCATTTTTCTGTTTGTGTCACACCTTCCCACTTTACTGGATTTAGTGACATTGTGGGTTGGTGTTGGTGTATATATATATTGAAGCCTCAAAATTGTCTTTAAAATATTTATATGTGCAGGACACTGTTGTTGCTTATTTAAGTAGGCATTCTTTATCTTTCCAATATTTCAAAAAAGAGGGGCAGAAGTAGTTTTTCCACAAAGTTGATGTTGGTGTAATTTGGTGTATTTTAGCATTGTTCTGTTTTCTTCTGTGCTGTTAACAGTTTTGTGCATTTACTTTTCTACCTTATTTTTTTTTTCTTTCTCTTCTTCAACATGCAAAGTTTACAGACTACCCCTCCTTCCTTACAGTTTCCAGGAGACTCACCTGTTAGGTGGAAAGTATCATATAGGACCTTTACAAAGTATTTGGGGGCCATGGGAGGGATCAGGTTCAGTGCAGAACATAAACAATGTATTTTGGAGCACAATCTTGGGTTTGAGTGACAAGCTGTTCTGGAACATTTACCACCTCTCGAAGTGGTGGAAGGTTAAGAGCCTCTCAATGAGTTTGAACAAGCTGTCGCTATGCTAGAAAATCAATTTGATGTTGAGGATAGTTTAGTAGTGGCTAGGCACAAGATATTCACTAGGGAGCAAGAAGCAGACAAAAGTATTGTATGTAGCTGCTCTACATATTTTGGCGTCCGAGTGTAAGTGTGAACTTTCACCTCTCAGTTGATCAGAGATCAAGTTGTGGTACTTTGCAGTGACAAAACAGTCAAAGAAAAGCTTCTCACGCTGAAAAATCCCTTATTACAAGAAACAATTTCTATTTTTAAAAGTATAGAGTAATCACATAAAGTGTCTAGAGAGTTGAATCCTGACAAAGCTGCGATTGGTGCACTAAAGGAAGGGAAAGACCATGGGTAGAAAACACTCAGTAAACAAAACGGCAATAAGGTTCCTATTTGTAGGTCTGAAGAAAAAAATGTGTCAACAAAGGAATCTTTGTCTGATATGGGGTTTCCCTTCTCATTTCCCCAACTCTCGTTTGTGCCCCGTGAGGAATGCTTCTTGTCGAAAGTGTGGTAGACAAGGACATTTTTCCAAAGTGTGTAATTCTCCGCAAAACGGTAAAAATCTCCGCGAACACGCAGAAATTCCACGAACACGCGGAATTGCTTGTTCGCGATGCTTTTTTACAGTTTGCAATTGCATGCTCGGGGGGAAATATCTCGCGAACACGCATTTGAGAACGCGAACAAGCAAAAAAGTTCGCAAAGTCGCGGAATGCAGAACTTTGGGCAATTTCGTGTTCTCCGCAGAACCCAAATTCCGCAAATTCCACGAACGGAACGGAATTTACCACCCAGGCCTAGTAATTCCAGAGGAAATGTCAACGCTGTCTATGTTGATGAGGATAAGTGTGACATGCCAGTGGATGTTCCATGAAGGATTTAATGTTAGTGGTCAAGGATGATTGTGAGGAATGTGTTGATCCTATTGTGGATGTGATTGTTGATGGGAAACCCATTTGGTTACTAGTAGACTCAGGTGCGCATATGACAATGATCACTGAAGAATTGTTTAAGTGCAAGTGGACGGATAAGTTACTGGAATCTCCTGACAGAATCCTCTTTCATATGAGGGCCGGAGGATTGAGTTGAAAGGTTTTTTTGAAACCAAGTTGGTGTTCAAGGAGAGATGTATCAGTGGAAAGGTGTATGTTGCAAAAAAAAGATTTGAGCATTTTGGGATGGTACCACCAGGGTTGTTTTACACCTTTAGAGATTGAAAAGGTAATAGGGTGGGTAGCCCCCCTCAAGGCAGCAGGCCCAGATGGTCTACCGGGGGATCTTATGCGGGCAAATCCAGTGGTATGGGGAAGGGTCATTGCAGCACTCCTCAATGACATTATGATGGGAGGGCCAGTGCCCGATTCCTGGAAGGGGGCGGTGGTGGTCCCGATTTATAAAAAAGGAAGCAGAGAAATCCCGGGAAACTACCGCCCCATAAGCCTCATAGACTCCACCCAAAAGATAGCAGGAAAAGCCATACTTGGGAAGATCCTTCATTGGGTGGAGGAAAATAAAATACTATCAGACTTCCAGGCAGGCTTTCGGGCAGGAATGGGGACGATTGAGAAGGCGTTTAGGTTGGCACTCCTTGGGTGGAAGGTGGTGGAGCTAGGCAAGGGCAGCCTATACCTGGCTTTTATAGACCTGAGGACTGCCTTTGACCTAGTTCCCCGGGAGGAGTTATGGAGGGTGCTACATGGGCTGGGATTGCCTCCTTACATCCTGTCCCTTCTCATAAGCCTTCATGCACATACCTTTGCTCAGGTCCGCTGGGGAAGAAACGGAGAGCTAACAGAGAAAATCCCAGTGTCTAGGGGTGTGAGACAGGGATGCGTTTTGGCGCCCACCCTTTTCTCACTATATGTGAATGGGGTGGTGGAATATCTCCAGCAAGAACCAGCCGACGCCCCCTGTCTTGCAGGAGTGAGGATCCCCACCCTGCTCTTTGCGGATGACACGCTCCTGATATCAAAGACTCCGCAAGGCCTGCAGAAATTGCTAACTCGTTTCCAGGACTTTTGCGGTGCAAAAGGCTTAGTAATCAACGTGGACAAAACTAAGTTTCTGGTCCTAAATCCCCCAAGGAAATTGGGCCGCCCCCCCACTCTCAATTCTGTCGCCTTGGAGAAAGTATCCAAATTTGATTATCTTGGAATTCGGATCACGAACAGCATGAACTGGACGCCCCACATTGTTAAGATGGTATTGAACCATAAGAGAGCTGGAGGTGCCCTCCTGAGGGAATTCCGGGCATCACCAAGGAGGTCGCTTGCCCCAGTAATCGACATCTACAAGGCTAAGGTAGTAACATCAGCTTTGTATGGGGCCGAACTGTGGGGACATTGCTGTCTGGACTCCTTGGCATCAGCAGAGAGTAAGCTCCTGAAATCCCTAATCGCCATCCCACCAAGTATGCCAACAGTGCCTGTGCTGCTGGACATAGGATGTAAGAACATAAAAGATCAAGCCCGCCTTCGCCCACTCCTATTATGGGCACGCATCTGGAGGGGCGAAGAGTTAAAATCGTATGCTGAAGGGTTGGCTGAGATAATGAGCTTGGGTGGTTGGGCAAAAATCAAGTGGCTGAGAGACACCAAAAAACTTTTGGAGGAACTGGGACTGGGGAATTGTTGGTTATCTAGATCGGCTCCACCAAAAGAGGTCCTGAAAAGATTATACTGGAATTGGGTTAAGGACCAGCTAGTTACAAACTCTGGACATTGTAAATCCACAGTTGCCTTTTTAACAGTAAAGGATACAGTGGTTTACGAGCCCTACCTGGACCTTATTACCCTTCCATTTGATCGAGCACTGTATTTTAAATTTAGAGTGGGCTCCCTCCCAGTCGGTGCACTGGTGTCTAAGTGGAAATCATGTGTTCACACGTCTCCTTTTTGTGCATGCTGTCCCACCAGGATAGAATCCATTACGCATATCCTATTCGAGTGTCCCGACTATGCTAAATCTAGGAGTTTTTGGCTTAAACCCCTTTGTCGCAATATGGGCACGAGTAGTTATCTAGTAGCCCTGCGCATCCTAATGACGGACACTTCTCCCCCCATTGTTTGTGGTGTAGCCAAATTTTTAAAGCAGTCTTGGTTGATCCGATGCAAGAGATTGTCAATTGTGGTTTAATTCATTTTTTAGCTAATTTAACTTGACATCACATGTCTTTTTATCCTTTTTAAGGTACATCTAAATACTGTTTTTTAAAATAATGTCTTTTCTAGTTTTGTATTTACTGTATTTTGTGTACGCTTATAAGATATCTTGCATATCGAATAAAAGCTTCTTGACTGACTGTTTGCCATGACCCTGAGGCCTGGGACAAAGGAACCTGTGTCTGTTGTTGATGATGGTGTGTATGATGATGGCCTTTCTTATTGGGCTCTTGAGTTCGGTAGTGTGTTTGCTGACAACTTAGGGCACATTAAGGGTTTCAAACATCTCATCAGGTGAAGGATAAAGCTGTGCCTGTAAACACAAGTTGCGCAATGTACCCTTTAGTGTCAGAGATACTTTGGCAGAGGAACTCAAGAGGATGTGTGATTCGGGGGTTATTGAGCCGGTGGAGTCATCATTATGGTTATCTACATTGGTTGTGGCCCACACAAAGGGGCAGATGTATCAAGATACCATTTTGCGATTCTCAAATAGCGATTCATAAGGAATCGCTATTTGAGAAGTGCAAAATGGTATGTATGTAGAAATTCGCTATTTTTTAGCGATTTCTTAACATTCCTTAATTGCGATTAGCAAATTGCTAATCCAATTAAGGAATAATTTCCCATTCATTTCTATGGGCCAGGAGGCCCATAGGAATGAATGTGAAATTATTCTCAATTTGCGATTAGCAATTTGCTAATCGCAAATTGAGAATAATTTCAAGGGTGGAAGCTGCTGCACCCCTGAATGTGACATGTGTGCGCATATGGCGCACATACATGCCCTAAGGGCATGTATGAGCGTCATATGGCACCTTTAGAATTTTTAAAAAGTGCATTTTGAAAAGAATTCGCCAATTATCACCAACTACAAGTTGGTGGTAATTTGCGAATTCTTAGTCAAAAATCGCAACACTGAAATGCTTCATACATTTCAAATAAGAAATCGCAATTTGCCATTTCTTAAAAGCCTCGCAATATTAAAGAATCGCAAAATGTGCGATTCCTTAATATTGCGAGGCTTTTTGCATGATACATTCCAAATCCCGTTATTTTTGTCGCAAACGCTGCTATTTTGCGAATCGCAGCGTTTGCGACAAAAAAAAACGGATGATACATCTGCCCCTAAATATGGTAATCTTAAGGTCTGCATTGACTTGCGCGGTTTGAACAAGGAGATATGGGTTGATTCCCACCCCGTATTAATGATATTCTTTCCAAATTTGCAGGTTCTAAGTGGTTTTCGAAGATTGATTTATCCTTTGCGTACCATCAGGTTGAGCTGGACACATCTTGCAAGCACCTTACTGCTCTTGTTTCCCCCGTTGGAACTTTTCAGTTTAAGAGGATGCCTTTTGGGCTTGCCTTGGCGTTATCCTTGTTTCAGCACATTATGGAAAAGGTGTTGGAGGGAAAGTGAAAAGTTTATGCCTCCTGTTTGTTTGAGGGCTCACATTGTTAATGCCGGCCATGAGGGTCATCTTGGAAAGACTAGCACCAAATGCAGGATTTGTGCTGTCTTTTGGTGGCCTTCGATGGATCGTCAAATCGATGATGCAGTCAGAAGTTGCGTTATCTGTTGCTTCAGTGACAAGGTGGTCAAAACGGTTACTTCTCCCACACAAGTTGGGGAACTTCCCAGTGGACCTTGGATGAGGTTGGCTGTTGACTTTGTTGGACCTTTCAATGCTCTACCTAACAGATATAAGGGTGCTTTGTTTGTTGCAGATTACTACAGCAAATGGTGGGTGGAACATTGTATGGTTGATCAGATTTTTTCAGAGTCTTTTTGCCAGAGAGGTTTTCCCTAAAGAATTACAGCCTGATTCATCAAGGTACCGTTTTGCGAGTCTCTAATAGCGATTCATAGCGAATCGCTATTGAGGACTCGCAAAACGGTATTCATGTAGGAATTGCTAAATAAATAGCGATTCCTACATATTCTCTATTTGCGAGTAGCAAATTGCTACTCGCAAATAAGGAATAACTCCCCATTCATTCCTATGGGCCAAAAGGCCCATAGGAATGAATGGGGAGTATCCCTTATTTGCGAGTAGCAATTTGCTACTCGCAAATAAGATAGCGATTTTAAGGGTGCCAGGGGTGTCCAAAGGACACCCTGTAGCACCCCTGAAATGCTAATTGAAACAGGTGTTGCGCACACACATGTCCAAAGGACATGTGTGTGTGCAACATGCAACTGAGAAAAATGCTTTTAAAAGCATTTTTCTAAGTTTTTGCTATTTACCGAGAGGTCTGACCTCTCGGTAAATAGCGGCCCAAAATTGTTAATTCGCAATTTTTAAATGTGTCATGAATAGCATTTAAGGAATCTCTAATAGAGATTCCTTAAATGCTAATCCTCGCATATTTGCTAATTCTTTATTAGCGATTTTTGCATTTGGGATGATGAATCCCAAATGCAAAAATTGCACTCGCAAAGGGCCAGATTCTGAGAATCTGGCCCT
Organism: Lissotriton helveticus; assembly: GCF_964261635.1. Classification (NCBI taxonomy): domain Eukaryota; kingdom Metazoa; phylum Chordata; class Amphibia; order Caudata; family Salamandridae; genus Lissotriton; species Lissotriton helveticus. The sequence goes on from NC_136063.1 coordinate 949,073,542, forward strand.
TTTGCGAGCGCATTTACCTTCATGAATCAGGCTGTTAGTGTCTAATAACGGGGTGCAATCTGTTTCAAAGGAAATGTCTGATTTTCTTGATCAGTCTGGTGTTGTTCATTGTTGTGTCCTTCTTTCTCACCTTCAAGCAAATAGTTTTATTGAGCGCATGAATCGCATTTTGGTTGAATGTGTTCAATGGGGTATTTCCAAAAGGATGGAGGTTAGAGAAGCTGTGCAGAGCATGTTGTGGGCTCATCGCACCACCCCTTGTTTGACTGTTGGGACGAGTCCTTTTAAGTTGTTGCATGGGAGAGTGGCCACTTTTGATATGTGTCCTACTTGGATGAGGTGATGGGGTTTGTGTTCTAGGGTTACCACCTCTCAGGCAGGTGGGACGGGAGGTGATGAGCTGAGCAAGCCTTCGGTACAAGTTTCCACCAAGGATGTGAAGGAATGGTGTTCTAAGATTCAAGTGGGTGATTGGATGAAAATCAAGCTTCCTCATAAGTTTCGTAAGGGGTTGTCTAAGTTTGGTCCTCCTGTTCGTGTGGATGCAACTTCTCGTTATGCAGTAAGAGTCAACGGGAAGAGTTGGTGGAATCTCTCAATGATTTACAGGATCCTAATCAAGTTGTACACCAAATGGGACTGGAAATTGGACAAGAACATTCGTCAGACAAGTCTGATCAAGGTGTTTCCAACTCCAGTGTCCCTGGGAGTTCTATTCAATCTCCTTTTTCGCAGAGAAGTGGTAGTAAGAGAGTCGCAACGAAACGCATGAACCTTTGAACATTGTTGAAATGCATGAATATTTTAACATTGTTCATGTTTCTTTTCTTGTTTTTTTGCATAAATATTGCATATTTTGTTGTTCTTTGCTATGAAATGTTATTTGATGTGTTTCGTGTTGTTTTTCATCATTTTTTTTTGCATTTTTCTTTTTTTTTCTCTTGTGTTTCTTTGCTTCTTTCCTTGCAAAGTAAAAATCTTCATATTCTCCTTTTCGCTTGTGCGGTAAAGAAGGGTGATTTAGCAGTAATGCATTTATTTGCTAATCACTGTGTTAGCCTAGCTCTATGGTTATGAAATGTTGATGTTCAAACTGCCATGGACTGTTGGTCTTTCCCTGGAAGCTGTGGAGACGATTGGTCAATAAACATATGGTTTCTCTTCTTACCTTGCTTGGCGTTATCACTTCAGTTGCCTTAGAGTTCCAGAGACATTTTTTGGGCAAGTGTGCTGTTTGGATGAAGTTAGTCTGTCAGCCAGGATGGAGGGAACTGAAGTCAAGTTCTAACCAGCATGATAAGCACCACATGACATTGTAGTAGTCCAGTGGCTTTATGTACCTACTGCAAATATTTCAAAGTAACTCAAATTGAGGGAAAGTAAAAACTCCACAAAAGAAAATAAGAGCATAGCATAATGAAATGCTATGGTCATTTATATAGGATCCACAGAAATTCTGACTTGTGCTCAGATGCGTTCTTGTACCCAAATCAGGAATACAAGTGGTGGTAAAGCCTGGAAAAATGTGTGCTGAGAATAACCAGCAACATTGTGAGTTTTGCTGCTAAGAACAGGATAAAACATGCAGTATTATCACTTTAAATTCTGTTATGACCACCAGAACTCAGGATGTTGAGGTAAAACGACATCATGGAAAACCCGCACCTTGCCGTATCCGTATTCCCTCACGCAGTATTAACCTCACTGGATTACAGTGTCCCTGTATAGAGAGGTTACTGCAAAAACAACAATGATGGACATAATGTGGATCAATGTCACACATTCACCCCAGTCAAAAGATCTGGGCCCAAATCCATCGTTTTTCCACTCCACACCACCCTGGGTTAGACAATGGCGATATGCAAATCAGCGCTGACCCGGTGCCCCATGGGAACAGTCCAGTCCGAACTACAAAAGCCATGTCCTTCCCAGAACGGAAACAAGCATCCGAGGACCGGCCCGGTTTCGAGGTAACACCTCTCATCAGCCCGGCTAGCTTGCTTCCAGTGGTGTGGAGTGCCTGGGACTCACGTCTGAGCATCCCCAGTACACTTAGAGCGGTTACTGCAAAAACAACAATGATGGACAGAATGTGGATCAATGTCACACATTCACCCCAGTCAAGTGTGGAAGGGTATGCTCAGACGTGAGTCCCTTGCTCACTGCACCATCAGGATTCAAGCAAGCCGGGCCGAAGACGGCTGTAATGCCAGAAACCGGTCCCCGGAAGCTTGTTTCCTTTCCAGTGAAGAATTGGCTTGGTAGTTTGGTCTGCCCTGTTCCCATGATGCACTGGGCCAGGGACAGACTAATTTGCATATAGCCAGGTTCTGAACTGGGATGGTGCAGTGAGCTAAAAAACGGTGATGGATCAAGCCCTGATCTGTTGACTGGGTAGGAGTGTTCTGATTAACTCAGATACTCTGTCCATCACCACCCCCTTTTGAAATTATTCCCTGTATAGAGAGACTGAAAAGATTGTCTAAGTTCCAGGATCACCAGTTTAAGAGAAACACAATATTAAAGTGCCTTTTACACCTAAAAATATATTACCATACTACGAGGGGACTGTGACCCCTTGCGCTATGTAGAGTTTGCTGCTACTCCTCACATATTTAAATGATAAATAATGTGCTTCTCCATATAAATGGCCTTCCGAATGAACATCTTGCCATAATACAAGTGCCCTATCCCTGCACACTGTACCAATATTAAGGACAAGGGGCATCAACAACATCTCTTACCTGGGTTACAGTCATGCTATCATTGATAGATGATTGAAATCTCTTAGAATGAAAAACATATTGTTCGAAGGAAATTGTTTGAATGTATATAAGTCTCAAATTCCCATATACATATATACATTGTTTTGAATAATTTATTTTAGCCTACATTTTATTAAAAATTGTATTCACATCCCTAATCTTAACTCCAGCCACAAGCAGTACCCTAGCTAATTCCAAGCAGTACCCTAACTAACCACAAGCAGGTGACTAAATAAGTACAAGCAGTACCATAACCCTAAGCCTCTTCATCACTTTTACCTTAACTCAAAACCTCAAATCAAACTAACAATGACTCTTACTGTCTCTAAATTTTACCCTAACCTTAACATTTACTGTAACCCTAAGCTCAACCCTCAAACTATCCATAATCCAAACGTTAACCTTCTCTCTTACTCTTAACTCACATTTGCCATTACCTTAATCTGTACCCTAACTCTGATTGTAATCTGTGCTCTAAAGCTTGGCATCAGCACCAGTCACTCCCTCAATCACACCCTTGTTCTCACACAAACCCGAACCTAATACCAAACTAACTTTGTCTACCAGGTAAAACCTGGCAGTCATGAAAAGAAAAAAATAATGCCCCCCGCACCATGAGAGAAAACTTCGAGGATGTGGGGCCTTTAGTTTTTTGATTTTCAGAAAAAACTCCTTCACATTTTGTTGCACACCAAACTTTCAGTGCAATCACTGGAGCCAACAGAACTATGGCTCCTGTGAACACACAGAGATCACTGCTGGGACAGTGGTGAACACAAAATATGGCAGTCTTCTGTCCATCAATGTGGTAGACATAATGTCTTCCGTCATCCTGACTGACAGAGTAAAGACTTCCAAGGACTATTTCAGTTCCTAAGTCTCACTCGACAACTAACCACTGCTTCAGTGGTAGCTTTGAGGTGGAAATTGGACTAAGATCATTTTATGCCATTATATCATGATAGCTGCTGCTTCGTGAAAAAGTTAGTCGACTTTTTACATATTATCTATTAGTTATTCACCTTGTAAATTCAAACACTTCAAGTTGCACACGAATAGAGGTGATACGAAGTATGTTTAAAGTGCCTGATTCACTTCTGGCACTTCCTGTGCCGTTTTGCTGTGTGTTTTTGTTTGTGTAGTCTGAATTATTATTCAAGACTGCAATCATGAAAATGGCTTAATCGTTTTTTTCTGTAGTATTTTCTTGTAAGTGTAAGTTGCTTCATTGGTGTTTGTTCATGATACTCTGTAAGTGAAGTTATACAATGTGCATTCCACCCATCTTGGGAGGCGTGTCGTTAAGCATGGATGTCTGGTCTGCTTAGGCTTTCAGGTCCTCATTGTAACTCTGCAATGTCCTCTATTAAAAAAAAATTTCAGGGCCTTTGCTCACTGTAGATTGTCCATACAGTATTTGTTTTCCTATTCTTTTTACTCTATTGCCTCTCACTTAAAACAAAAGGAGCTATGTCTGTAGAGCATGAATATTTAGGGGCAGATTTACAAGCCCCCTGCGCCTCCTTGCATCGCCATTGCATCACTTTTTTGACGCAACGGCGACGCAAACAACGCTGCCAATTTATAACGTGACGCATCTAGGGAGATGCGTCACGTTGTAAAGCCCTGCATCACATTATACCTGCGCCAGGTATAATGTATGCAGGCTAGGCGTTCCCACGCTAAAAGCCATGTAGAACTGACGCCGTGAAATTTACAACATTTCATCGCGCCACTCTACGCCTTCACTGTGTCAAAATCCCTACACCTCTTCAGACCAGGCGTAAGGAATGATGCAGGGCTTTTTGTATGGGACTCACCCATCTATTGTGGTGCATTGCTGGAGTTGCGTCACTTTAATGATCAACTCCAGCATTGGGTCACTTTTGTGCCAACAGATGCACCAGTATTTCTGACGCATCTGTGAATCCTTGTGCCATGGAGCACTGAATTGTAAATACAGTGCATCCATGGTGGCGGAAGGATACTTGGCACTGGAGCAAGGAAACTGATGCATCTATGTAGATGCGTCAGTTCCTTGTACATCTGCCCTATATTATTTTTCTAGCCGTGGTGTAACCGCACCATACAATATACACAAATAGTAATGTAAATCAAAATTGACTGTTAAAGTAATGCGGGTGTGTGTATTTATTTCTTTTTTATTGGGAAATACCTCCGCAGTGGAATGATTTATGTGGGTTTTGCTCTGTGTGGTTGTTTTGTGTGGGTGTGTACGTATGGGTGTGTAATACACACTACTGAAGTAATCTGTGCAACTACATGTTTTCATGTGTCAGTGAATCACTTTAATGAGTCTAAATCTGTAAGTAACATTAAGCTGTGCCTTAAAATTCTTCAGTAATTCTTATCGGTAAACGTAGCCAAAAGAAAAATCTATAGACCTGAAATAATTGTCGGTAAAATTCGCAATCCCTTATTTTTCCATTTCCTATAAACAGTTGCACATTCGAATTTTAAATCCCCCCACCTTAAAAAGGTGGTGCAAGTAACATTCAAATTTATAAAATATGAACATTCAGAATACTTTTGCTTCCCTGCAGCCACCTCATTAGAAGGTGGCTGGACTTCGGTGCAGGATACCATAGGCCTCTAAACTTCGATTCTACCCAGTATCTCCACACCCTCATATTACAAGTTTTAGTCCTTGGAATGGGGGACAACTACACAGAACCAGCAACACTCTTTGAACTTCTGCATGACTTTCCCTATTTTTGGGACTTTCCCACTGATATTTCCCACCCATTTTGAGCTGGTGGCAAATATCTGCCAAAGGCCGGTGATGGTCGGGGGTTGTTGAGCAAAGGACTCGCCGGGAGGACCAATATCTGCTTCCCAGTAGTGCTGGAGGGGGCACACACAGAAGTGGTGCATCTGTGCCTACTGCTCCTGCCTATCTTTCCCTGTAGTTTTATCAGGAAGTCCTCCCTTTCTTCATTATATCTCAAATAAGGTGTTGCTTCTCTCCCTATACTCCTCAGTCTTTCCCTTGTGTAGTATGTGTGCAGTAGATGTTTCTCTTGGGGACATGAGGGTAACCTTCCAATCCCTATTACCTGTCCTTCATTTATATGCCTCTCAGTCTTTCTTAAACTGTAGAAAGGAGCCGAAGGTGGGTATACAAAGGGGCTTATTTATAAGCACATTGTGCTTCTTTTGATGCACCGGCGGCGCAGAGGGCAGACCCATATCTTTGAGGTCACACAAAGCCATTGCATGGCTTTCCATGGCCTCGTAGATATGTAGTAGGGCAAAGCAGAGCAAGTCACTGCATTGCCTTACTCTGGATCAAAGAGAAGTTCCATGGACATTGCAGTGGGTGTTCCCATGCAACACCCAAGGATCTTGATGCATTTCCAAATGTACAAGGACTTGTAATCCTGGGCATGTGTCAAAATCCTACGCCTCCCCAGGGGAGGCGTAAGGAGGAGAATATGACTTTATTTCCAGTCGCGGCCCTGCATCGCAAAATGCGATGCAGCCCACGCTATGAAATTCGTATTATTAAGTAAATTGTTTGCTTACCTCCAATTATCCATATTACGGTTTTTAGCACCCCCCACCCTGCCCCTCCCCCGCCCCGCCTTTCTGCCCCACTGCAACTCCCTCCACGGACCGTGGCTGTTTATTTCTCCTCAATGTTTCATCTTTCTATGTGTGCTGTATTCTGCAGCACACATAGAAGGAGGGCAATGCCTCCATTGATTGTTTTTTGTGGGAGGGTGTCCCTTCCTGCACAAAAACAATCATTCCTACAAGGCGGACACCCTTGTACATTGGTCCAAGGGTGCTTGCATTAGCGCAAGGCAGCCAAAATGGCACCAGCGCAGTGGGAAAGGACAGGAATGCAATATATATCATAAACAAGACACATTCCTGCCCTTTCATTTCTGACACACTGCAGCGCAGAAAAGTGGCTTACTGTGCTGCCCTAAATGAAAAGCCTGCAAATGAAGCCTCCAGTTTTTGTGAATACCGGATAGTTACGCGTCAGTGAGCAGTGACGTTTTTCTTTGGGGGATTTAATGTGGGTATCTCACCAAGAGCATTGATGGTGAGTGTAAGTGCATTTCTAAGTTTGAGATAGCAGAAGAATTGGTGTTTGAGTAATCTGTATTGTTCTGGGTATTAAACAAACTCTTTGATGATATTGTTAATAATTACATTTCTGAAAGTTGATACTTCTAGTGTTTTTGAGCCCGCAAAACCTTTAATGGCTGCTTTCTTCAGGAGGAAAGTACTTAGCGATAGTGGGATCTATCACATGAGTTATTTAAGCTAATCTTTTTTTATGAAGGGCATCCCTCCAGGTCAGAATGATGTGCATTTGTTCCATGTCCCTCTTTTCCCAGCGTTCACCGATATAGATGGTTGTGGTGTAATCAAAAACAAGGTGATGGATGAAATGCTTGAATTTATCTCAATCACTGCCATTGCTCAGGGTCTAGTGTAATATCAAATGTCCATTCGTTCACAAATACTAAGTGTGCTGTGTGGGAATATTCCACAATATCTGCCATTCACAAATTCTCTTTGTCAACTGGAGATTTGCAACATTTTGCCATGCTAACTCGCTGGATCTTATTATTCCATAGAAATTACCAGATCATTACAAATCTGTTTGGGGATTTAGTGTGATATATTTTGAATGCCATCTTGTATTCTAGGTATCATAATCATTTTAAACATTGCAATTCTCCCTGATCATGTTAGTGGTAATGACTTTCAGTGCTGGATGTCTGTTTATTAACATCTCCACTTGTCATATTTATGTCCTTCTCATAATCTGTTTGGGTCTTCTGAGATACATGTGCCCAAGTGTTTGATCCCTTCAATTTCTATATTAAGTGAAGAAAGGAACACCTCCTCTCTCATCTCATGCCCAGACCAGCTATATAGTTCAATTTCAATTTCAATTCAAAAACCACTTTAATCGATTAATAAAAATCATAAAAGTCACAATACAGAGAAGGAGGAATTACATTAATACACATAAAAGGTTTAAAAAAATATATATGTACATGTGCAATTTTTGTTTTTCCTTTAAAAACGTATTTCATTTGATGTAATAAATGTACAAAAACAATATCAGTTAATCTCTCATGTTCAATTTTTTACAGCGAATAGAAGCCACTATAAAATTTGCCACCCCAAACATAATTACTGGTGATTCCAATAGCTGCATATAGAGTAGCGCTGGTTTAACTTGCAGGAATCCCCTTTCCTTTAACAATGGAACAATAAACTTTCTTCTGGCTGATCTATACAGAGGGCAAAAGAACATAAAATGAGTAGTGTCCTGCAGTGAAAAGCCATCACACCTACAAGGGGGGGCATCCATTGGGTTACACCATGTTTTACTATCAGAAAATAATCTATGTATCTGATTAAATCTAAACTTTGTCAGAACCCAGCGATGGAACGGAATCGTTACTATAGTAAGGTAAGGTTGGATAGACAAAGTCGAGATCAATAAATAGTGCCCCCTAAGCATAGGTGTTCTTACTTGTTCCATCTCTCGCTCCTGCTCTCTAACTTTAATAAAATTAACTTTGATCCAATTTAGATCTGCTTTTACCAGGGCCTCAGGGTTTGTAAAGATTTCTGGTCGACCCAAATCCTTGGTGGTTGTTTTAATGTAAGATAGCCACTGGATGTCCCTGGCTTTCTCTAGGCTCATGCAATCCCGCAGTATAAGGTGGTTCAGTGTGAGATTGGGGTTCAACCAGAGTTTCACCCATAATAGGATGGGTGCCAGATTGATCATATCTATAATGTAACCCATACCTTACTCCTGGTGAATTGAGAAGGTGGGGGAAGATTGGGGTAAGCCAAGTAGGGCACACATAAATTTGTTTTCTTCATTTTGAATTAACTCAGAGTTTTTATAACCCCAAATTGCTGCCCCATATCTGGCAATGGCGATTGTTTTTGCTCTATAGATGGCCAGAATTGCTTCACAGGGTTTCCCTCCTAATCGCTTTGCAAAACCCAAGATTGCAGCAGAGGATCTTCTAACAGAGTTAACTTTAGACCTAATTTGGGGGACCCAAGCACCTCTGTCATCAAATACTACACCCAAATATGTAAAAACCTTAACTCTGGAAATCACATTACCATTACAGTGGAAGTTGGTTGTACTATACTTTCTAGTTCCCACTGTCATCACATGTGATTTTCCCACATTGACCACTAGGTCCAAGGACTTCATAAACTCACCAAAGGAGTTTAATAGCCTTTGGAGGCCCAGAGGTGTCCGGGCTAGAAGGACGGATTCGTCCGCGTACAGGAGTACAGGTGTCGGCGTACCTCCCATACGCGGGATATCAAGCGTGGCCTTCCCCAGCGATTCTTCCAGAGAATTAATGTACAGCGTAAATAAAATTGGGGCAAGTATACACCCTTGGCGTACCCGTCTCCCTGACCTAAATTTTGCAGAGCAATTTCCCTCCTCGGTCATTCTAATTGAGGCATATAGATCTTTGTGTAATTCTGCCAAGAAATACACAAGTTCCTTGTCGAGGCCCAGATCCAGTAGCATTGTCCACAGCCTTGACCTATTAACTAGGTCAAAGGCTGTGGACAAATCCATGAACCCCAAATAAATCGAACCTCTAGAGGCAACTGTGTACTTATTTATGATTAGGTACAAGTTAAGGCACTGGTCTTCGGTCCCTCTACCCGTCCTAAACCCATATTGGGCATTAGATAGGAGGTCCTTCTCTGCAACCCAGCCATCTAATTTTGCCAAAATGACTTTCCCCAAAATTTTGAAGGACGAATCTAAAAGAGATATGGGCCTGTAGCATCTAGGGTCCCCTCTTTGCCCCTTTTTAAATATAGGGATAATTGTTGAGCATGACCATGTTACAGGGAACCCAGAGCTTAGTTCAGAGTTAAAAACGCCCTTGTGGAAAAGTATACGTGGGAAAAACCGAGAGGAGAATTAAAGTGAGAATGACAGAACATAAATCCAATATTCGTACAAACAACTTGAAATCTGCTGTTGCCACACATTTTAATGAAAAGCAACACAATGTATCTCAATTAAAGTTTCTTATATTGGAGTGTGTGGAGATAAAAGAAGGAAGAGACAACACAAAACACCTCTTACAGAAGGAAAATGTTTGGATACAAAGACTGTCATCCCATAAACCCAACGGTCTTAATGACCGCATTGAACTGTCTTGTTACCTGTAAATATGTATGTGAAATGTTCCCTGGACACTAATATGACTCCTGTAATTGACTTTTGCAATTTACTCATATGATTTATATATGCGATATATCAAGTTCATGAAACATACTTGACTCACTCATTTCACAGACCCAGTTAATACATTCATCAACCGGGCGTTTTATTATTTTTACTATCATTATACTTTCGTATACAAATATCGATATTTGAATTGCGATTTCTTCGCATAACCTCTATCAGAACCTTTGGTCTGGCGACGGGTAGTCTATCGTCGATGTTGTTTAGTCACATGATTGAACCACTAACCAATAGGAATGCTTGACATTAACACACCAGGAAACGCGACGTTCGTGCCGGTCCATCCTAACGCATTTGGAAATTCATCGAGTTTATAAAACCGTAACGGGATTTACAAGGTTAGTGATAATGAGACCTTTGGATAAAGGCTGCGGTATAGATATGTAAAAAACATTGTTTTTTGTTACGAATTGTTTATACGTTTTGTACGCATTTCTTTTACAGACTGCCAGTTTGCCAACAGCAGACGGCATGTAAGTCTTCTTCATTTTCATTTTCGCTCCACTTTGCGGGCGTAATGGTTGTAAGGTGATGCGGTAGGACCACGAATAAACTAACACTTGGTCACATTCGTACCTCACATTACGCACTGTTGTCAACACTCCACTGACATTATCAAGACTGACTACAAATACCAGTTTACATATTCTGTTATTGTTTGATTTTGTCTTTGTAGTACTGTTCCCTGATGAAGGGTGTTGCATACACCTGAAATGCATTGGATTTTGCTTTAGTAATGCCGACACGAAAAGTTTATATATTTTGAATGAAATTTAAAAAACATCTAAAAAACATCCAAGAAAGAATTGGAATAAAAACAACATAAGTTACGACATGATTTAGTGTGGAATCCTCATTTCTTTGACAGAGGAAACAAAGTGTGCCTACCGGGATGCGACTAATGTTCTATTAGAAGCACATCCTTGAGCATAATTTGACGGCTATGGACGGAGGACGCCACCTGTAGAGCACCTCAGAAATTCAATAAACCATTCTAAACGGACAAATACAATCACTAAACAAGGCTGTGCACCATCCACTACTAAACTGATTCATGTTACAGGGAACCCAGAGCTTAGTGCAGAGTTAAAAACATTTGTTAGAAGTTGGGCCCAATATCTAGGTTTTTCTTTATACATGTCCGCAGGAACACCATCGGGCCCGGGGGCCTTACCTCCGGATATGGTCATAATGGCCTTCTCGACCTCCTCCACCGAGAAAAAAATTTGTGGCCCCGGTTGGGTAATTAGGTCAGCCTCAAAAGGTTCTAGAACCAGGTCACTACCATATATAGATTTAAAATGGGCTAGCCAATCCTCTTCTGTGATGTTAACTTCTAGTATACAATTTTCTACGCCAGAGAACAGAGGGGTATTAACAATGGCCCAGAACCTGGAGCTATCCCTCATTGTCGCCTTATCGATAAGGGCTTCCCATGCCTCTCTTTTTAGTTCACTTTTACGCACTTGCACTATAGCTTTATATTCTTTCCTTAGCTGTACTATCTGCTGTTTATCCCTAGGTGTTCTTTTAAGGGCCTCCAAAAGCTTTCTATGTGAACAGTTATTGTCAAACCACCCCTTGACAGGGATCTTTTTTTGTCGGGATTTTACCGTAAGTTCCTTGTCCACTAGGCGACAAATGGACTCAAAGGAGGAGATTACTTCCCCCCCTGACTGGATGGGTCCTGGCAAATACTTAATTCTGTTTACTTTGAAATTACTTTATTCGAAACGAATTTCATACAAGTACAGTATACAGTATCCGAAATACATTTAACATATTCCAACCCGTATATATAAAACAAAAATAAGCTATACATCAAAACAATTCAGACATCGGGTAAAAATTTTGACCTGATGAACCAAGCATTCGCCACATATTTAGCCACCCCGCAAACCATATACATTGAGATGACGTTAGTTTGAATGATACGCATGGCTATTCTATGGTCCCTCACCCCTAAATTCCTACAAACAGGTTTCAACCACCTTTCTCTTGGTTGTTTGTAAGCTGCACATGCAAATAGGAAGTGGCCCAGTGATTCTTTCGGGCAGGGACAACCTGGACATTTAAGCTCTGTTCCTCTATATCCCTTCCAACCTTCTTTGAATGAGTTAAGGGGTAAAATACCATATCTGAATTTCAGAAACAGTGTTCTATCGCGAGGGACCTGGATGAAATCCATGAAAGGCTCTAACTTTCTAAGAGGCTTGTGGTCAAGGAAGGTACTAGTTAAATGACCCCAGTTTGGATTCCTGAGTTCTTTTGCAACAACCCAATCCCAATAAAGTTTTTTAACCATTGATTTTGAGGGTGGCATTTGTGAAATCCAACTCTCCTCCAGACCTATAGATTTCACCAGCCTCTTTAAATTGTTGAGCCATTTAATTTTATTGGCTACATTTAAACTAATCAGCTCATCCAAAACCTGGGCATAGTTAAAAAGTTCAGGGGTCCGTCTAAGCCGAACCCAAAATAACAAGGGGCGAATTTGCACCAGATCAGAAATCGATTTTTTACCCAGGTCTAAAAATAAAGGTTTCAAGGGGGACGATAGGGGTAGCGAAACCATATCTCTAATGAATTTATTTTCCGCCACTGCTAAAGCTTTGTATTTTCCGCCCCCAGAGTTCTGAACCATAAACTGCCGCTGCCAATGCTTTCCCTTCATAAACTGCCAGGGTAGGAGCTATGGGTCTACTAATGGATCGTCGCTGGTTCTTAGAGATTACTCCTGAAACCCTTTTGAGATTTAAAACCATTTTAGCGATATGGGCAGACCAACTCAAATTATTACAAAGTCTCACTCCGAGGTATTCAAATTCTTCTACCACCTCCAGTGAAGTGCCATTCAACAAGAGGTTTACCCTCCTGTGTTTCTTTTTGGCAGTCAGCACCATCAACTTTGTTTTCAAAGTATTTATTGACAACCCCCTATCTTTGCAAAAACTGCAAAAACGATCAAGCAGTTTTTGTAAACCCATGGGGGATTTTGACATGAGAAGAGTGTCATCGGCAAAGAGGAGAGTGGGTGTTTTCTCTCCTGCAAGGACGGGGGCATCAGCAGGGTCCTCCCTCAAATGGTCTACCACCCCATTGATAAAGAGGGAGAACAGGGTTGGAGCCATCACACACCCTTGTCTCACTCCCCTATTTACCGGAATCTTCTCAGTCAGTTGGCCCTGGGTTCCCCAGCGAATCCTAGCATAATTCCCCTCATGGAGTTTAATAATGAATTGTAGAAGGTAACTAGGAAAACCCATATCGGATAAGACCGACCAGAGCTTAGCCCGTGGAATGACGTCAAATGCTGTCTTCAAGTCTATGAAAGCCAGGTATAGACTGCCCTTAGTAATTAACACTGACTTCCAGCAGACTGCACAAAATCTGAAGACCTGATCTATTGCACCTATATTGCATCTAAACCCAGCCTGAAAGTGGGATAAAATGCCTTTATCCACAAGCCAAGACTCTGTGCGATTTATGATCACCCTTCCAACCACCTTCTGAATAATGTCTATCAGACTTATCGGTCTGTAATTGGCGGGGTCATCCCTTTCGCCCTTTTTATAAATGGTTATCACCTCAGCACCTTTCCAGGAGTCAGGAACAGAGTGACCAGCCTGAATCAGATTCATCAGACATGATATATACTTAGCCCACACATTTGGTTCGTACTTTAACATATCCCCTGGAAGACCATCTTGGCCTGGGGCCTTCCCGGGCAGTAATTTAGAGATGGCATCTAATACTTCACTCTGGGAAAATAAGTCTGTATTGGGGATCAAATTTTCACAAGGCATACTTTCGGGGATAGTAGCTGATAGTGATATCGAGCTATCCAAGCTATCCTCACAGTACAATTTAAAAAAATGGGAATACCATTCCTGTTCAGTAATATGATTTAAAATGGGCCCTGCTCCCTTTCTATCTAGAACATTAATTAGTTTCCAGAATATAACAGTATTTTTCCCACATGCTGCCTCCTTCAGCTGCTGCCAATGCTCTTCCTCCCAATCTCTTTTAGCAGATTTTATACTACTTATTCTGTTTACAGCTTTTTGGGTGATAGTAGTCACAAAATTTTCAGGAATAACTTTACTCCACTTCAACCTCCTACCTTGATCTGTGGTTTTAAGGGCGATTACTGCTACTATATTAGTAGGTTTGTCAAGGAAGTTATTGCTATCGTCTAATTCTAGAATTACCGGGTTGTGATCGCTAAAAAACTGATACAACAGCGATATAAAAGATCACGTGGCTTAATAGTCCTGGGGAAATAAATATATAATCTATAATCGATTCAGAATCCCTCGCAGAATACGTTGCAACACGTTCATTATTATCATGAAATCCTGGTTCATATAGGTCAACCGATGAAATAAGTTCCTCCAACGCCTCCCCTTTAGAACTATGTTCAAAGTGTTGAACTACTGAGTATGCGGGACCCTACAGATCTTGATATTGACATTTCAAATTACACAAATGAATATTAAAATCCCCCATTAGTATATAATGAACTAAAGTGGTTTGATTTTCATTATATCCATTTACAAAGGATCCAAGTGAGCAAAGGTGCTCATTAAGTTGCCCATCTAGGATTGAATTGTAAAAATTTATTAGCAGAAGTTTGGCATTATCTTTTCTAGTTACTTCCACTATTAAATAATTATCAGAAGCGGTGTCTAGTTTTTTGATAGACCCGGCTATATTAACTGATAATAAGAATATAAGACCCCCTTTATCTCTCCCTGCTGACGAGCTACGTGCAGGGACGAAATATGATGAATATCCAGCCATCCAAAAGTTACACCCCCTATCCCAGGTCTCCTGTAAAGCTATAATATCGTGTTGTTGTAAAAAATTAAGCCAATTATTATCTTCTCTTTTAGAGCGAAGCCCCGCAATATTACAGCTGAGTAATTTTACCAACATCCCCCCCTGACAGGTGTTTCTTTATTATCATTTATTTGGGTCCTACTATGGGGGCCAACCAGTCAGTCTATTTCTCCCACCTGGGACAAAGGGGAGAAACGGTTTTGAAGGACCAGGGCCTCTGAATTCTTACAACTAAGGGCGCTAGAAGGCTTTGGGTCTAAACCTGGTTTTACGATGGCCCAACTATACATTTGCGTTCTGCCTGGGTAGGGAGGTGTAATATGCAATGGGTGCCTCGGGTTAGCTGTGTTCCTAGTCTGGGAAAGCCTTCCTCCCATAATACCTGATCCGGTGTCTGGGTAGAAGAAGCCCAATGGTAGTGCTCTTATCCCTTGGTCCTGGGTGTCTAATTGTGAGGCATCCCAGAAAAGGCAAAGAGCCTCATTCGGTTTAGCAAAGATAACTATGAGACAATCTCCTTGTATAGTTTTTTTTGTCCGGCCCAACCATCTCACCCGTCTCCCAGTTAGAATACTACGAGATATATTCTTTTCCCCTGTACAATTTTCGTCACACCAGGTCTTGATGTTTTCGAGTAGGGACTCAGATGATTCACTCTCACCAACAGCGAGGGGGGGATATTGACCATAATAGCAACGTACGGGGTAACCTCCGGGGGCAGATTAATGGTCGGTTGAGCGATCAGAGGTTTACTTGTGATAGGGCCCTTCCTTGTATCTAATTTCCTAGACAGTAAAGAACTACCCCGTGAGTCAGATCCCTTATTAGCTTGAGTAAGATGGGGGGGTGGAGTATTCCCGTGGGGCTCAACGGGAGCCATTTCCACAGGAATTGGAGATACTAAACTCTCAACCCGCTTACTAGACTCATTGGAAGGCTGAACCCCCAAAGGAGTAATAGTGTCACCCGAGACTACAGTGGATAAGGGGTCTTTAGCTAAAATAAAAGTATTTAGGCGTTCACATTTCTTTAAGATCCCCGCAACACATTCTTTTAATGTCTCAATAATGTCACTCGCAATAGATGTCAGTATAAGTTCCACTCTTTCAGTGAGTATAGTTTCACCATAACCTTGATTGAAGATTCGAGAGGGCTCAAGGTAACCGAACTTTCAGCTGCCAGGTCCTTTTTCCTCCCCTTTTTATGATGGTTTTTACACTGAGACCTTATAAAATTTGTTGTCACTTCAGGAGTGCTATTTCTAGATTCAATATCACAGTTTCCAGGGGGTAGAACTGTCAAAGAAAATACATCAGGGGTGACAGTGAAACTTGCGCGTTCAATTATAATCCTTGGCTCCAGAGGAACCTGGGGTTTAGAAGAGTTACCCCCCTCCTTTATTTGGGGATTGTTAGTATCCAGACCCAGTTCACGTTCAGTGTTCGCTATTTCAGTAGTCAAAGCCCCTACTTCTCTAGTCAAATAGGAGATGATACTAGGAGCAAATCGGGGTACTTTAGCCTTTAATCCCCCTCCATTAGATGGCGAGGGCAATTTACGCTTACCCATGTTAGCAGGATGGCGATGTTAGGGGAAAGGACCGTCCCGTCCCTCGTCGTCCCCGGACGGCCACAGACGGCCCGCCCTCTGCCCGGCGCCGTCTGCGCGAGTCCCGCGGGGTGGGAGGCACCCCTCACGCTTGTAGCGCCTCCGGGCGCAGGGATGGCATCACAGGTCTTGCGCCGGCGGCCGGGGCAGCTGGGGGATGTAGTTCCCGCTGCGCCCGTACCATCAGGAGTGTAGCCAGCAGCCGTTGCCCTCACGGCGCGGGAAGGTTAAAGGAGATGTCGTTTCCCCAGCTGTTGTTTCAGCAAGCCGTTCCCCTCACGGCGCGTGTCTCTACGAGTGTCCCACCAGATAGCTTGGCGCCCCTCACGCTTGTAGCACCTCCGGGCGCAGGGATGGCATCACAGGTCTTGCGCCGGCGGCCGGGGTAGCTGGGGGATGTAGTTCCCGCTGCGCCCGTACCGTCAGGAGTGTAGCCAGCAGCCGTTGCCCTCACGGCACGGGAAGGTTAAAGGAGATGTCGTTTTCCCAGCTGTTGTTTCAGCAAGCCGTTCCCCTCACGGCGCGTGTCTCTACGAGTGTCCCCAGCTATATAGTTGTTTTGTTCCAGTTAACCAAGAGTTACACGTATGTGTCAAACTTAGTTATGATCCGCATTGCTCATGGCCTATAATTGACTGCGTTATTAAGGAAATTGAAACGGTCATTGCCATGCAAAGAGACCTTGACAGTACTTCCATCATCTCACTCAAAGCCTATGATTTGAGGATCAGCTCTATAAGCTGCTGATAGCTGAATTGCAGTGGCAAATAATAGTGATGACGGGTGGCCCTTCTGCCAGGTTTCAAGTTCAACAGGAATTGGTTGCACAAGAATCAAGGGCCATGTTTAGTCCAGAGAAATCAATGCATTTTGTTTTACCTAGACCCAACACACCGTATGGAAGAAAACATGAGTGCTAGAGCCAACACAGTGACTGCAAAGAACCATGACCATACTATATTGTGGGGTGGCTTCAAAAAGATTTTGCTATGACCTACGCCCAAATGTATATCTGGACAGACAACCCACCTTTCCTCCTTTGGGAAAGAGTGAATTACT
Organism: Lissotriton helveticus; assembly: GCF_964261635.1. Classification (NCBI taxonomy): domain Eukaryota; kingdom Metazoa; phylum Chordata; class Amphibia; order Caudata; family Salamandridae; genus Lissotriton; species Lissotriton helveticus. The sequence continues at coordinate 949,091,113 of NC_136063.1, forward strand.
CCATCCACATGGTGTAGTGACCTTCAACATAATTTTAAATGACCACCAATGAGGCTGTCATTTATAAAAGCATTGCGAGGAACCATTGTCATGATGGTTCCTGCCAATGCATTTTAGTCTGTGCTGCGGGCTGTGTCAGCAGGACACAACCCTGTATTACCTAGTATTTCTTCTTTTATTCCAAAATGAAAATCCCATGATAGAGTTTTCTTTTGAGAAATAAAAAAATAACGCTCTCCTGGCCATGGGAATCTTCTCCTATAGTAGGAGGGAGCATCGTTGCGATTTTACTGTCCCTCACTGCCAGGTTTTGCCTGGCTGTGCAAAACAGAAAAATAAGTCTACAGTCCACCCATCTAAATTGGGCGGGCAGTGATATAGCGGTATATAAAAGTCCACATTTGTAAAGCGCACAATCACCCGTAAGGGTCTCTAGGCGCTGGGGGCCGTCGGGAAGATTAAGCGAGCTATTGCCCAGAGTCACATGGTGCTGGGCTAACCTGCCGCCGGAGCCGGGGATCGAACCGTGGTCCCCAGATTCCAGCGTCAGCCGCCCTGGCCGCGGCGCCACACCTCTTCCCTATATATAGACGACGTCTTCGCCATCTGGCAAGGACCACAAGAGACACTCACGTCCTTCATCATCTGGCTCAACAACTGTGACCCCAACTTACGTTTCACACATTCCTCAGATATGAACAAGATGGTTTTCTTGGACATTGAAATCCAGAGAGAAAACAATTGCTTGATAACCAATACACATTTCAAGCCAACAGCGAAAAATTATCTGCTAAGATACGATAGCTTCCATCCCCGCCCCCTTAGGGAAAACTTACCCTATGGACAGTATCTGCGTTTGAGGAGAAACTGCAGCAAATTGACTGACTATAAAAATCAAGCGGAAGATCTCACGAAGAAATTAGCCAATCATGGCTACCCTGAAAAAATTACCAGCAAATGTCAAAAAAGAGCAAGAAATCAACCACGACAAGCTCTACTTGAAGATGTGCCCAAAAGTAATTATGACACTCCACTCACATGTGTCACAACATATAATGTTGTGTCCAACCAAGTGAGCAAATGCATCAAAAAACATTGGTCGATACTCCACACTGGCAACTACAAATGGGACAAACCTCTGTTTTCCTACAAAAAAGCACGCAGCATTAAAGACACCCTGGTCAATACAAGACCAAACAAAATTGTGACCATAAACCCAAGCATCACAGCCATATGGGGACTTCCTCCTGTCACGGGACACTCTAGATGTGGGGACTGCAGTGTCTGCCACCTCACTACCAACACGAAGACCTTGAATCTCGAAGAAGGCAAAGTCTGGGAACAAAAAGCACACACCAACTGCAACAGTCACAATGTCGTGTATTTGATCAAATGCCCATGTGGCAAATCCTATGTAGGTATGACTACACGCAAAGTGAAGCAACGAATATCCGAGCATCGCAGTACAATCAGATGCAGGAAGAACAATACCAGACTCACAGATCACTTTCTTACTATGTGTCACACCCCCAATGACATGAGGTGGACCATAATCGAACAAATCCAACCAGGTCCTAATGTACAGGCACGTCTTTTCGAAAAAGAACAGCGGTGGATATATAGACTGTCCACCCATAAGACAGGAATGAACGATAATAGTCCATGGGGCTCGGTATTTAAATAAACCCCCCCCCTGTACCATGCATTACTATTATCTGCCGCAGCAATTCCAACACTTTTCCACCCTTCTAACCTGTCCCCACAGCCATTGTGCCATGAGGACAAGCCAGCCCACTATCTGGCTTTCCCTAGAGATACCACGTTATATTTTCTAGTATTTGAAACCAGTCGGGACACATACCATCCACCCTTGGGCTATTAATGCCAAATCCCTTTCGAAGTCCTGCTACTATATATAATTTATGGTCCCTAAATCACAACGTTACCATCCCTTTTTTACGCTCCCTTCATGGGACATGAGCCCTCACCTACATGCCACGTCACTGCGTGACGACTGCAGGTCTCCGCCCCCTTCCGCAGGGTAGCCACGCCCACCCCGGAAGAGAGAGATCGCACTTTACCGGCCACGCTCAGCACAGCAGCACTAGCCGAGCAAAGGCCGGTAGCAGTAGGTGAATGGCCTTTCTCTCCGCCCGCTAACTGTAAGTAAGCACCTTTTCTCCCGACAGGAAGCCAGTTACATGATTCAGTTTTCAGGCATAGAACGCTCTCCGCAAGCGGGCAATCTTCTATTTTGGGCACAACCACTAGAAACGCCTATCACTATTTTGCATTCCGCCATTACAGAATATGTTCTGACGGCGTGAAGAACCTACCCCCTGCCCGATGAAGCACGCTAGAGCCTAATATTAAGTAAGCCCTCACTTAAACCATGGAATTTGTATGTACTCCTATATGTTTACTTGTGTGTCAGTCTTGTACGGTATTACACGTTCATTCACGTTATGTAACGCCTTTATGCACTAATGGAGCGCCGACTCTTTTAAACCACAAGATAATAATTGCAGATTGCGGCGATTATTTATATACGCCCCCATGTATAGTCACGTTCATAACAAACTACAAAACTTGTAGTAATGCATCTATTGAGGCACAAATACGTCTCGAATGATTTATATGAGAGCCATTAACTATAATGCATGAGAATATGCACGGACATATTGGCAATTGCCTGTGTCTTCCATACCTCACATGGACACATGGTTTATTATCTCACGGAGGGCCTCCACCTCCCTGGCATGATTTCTTGAGCACGGAGACACGTCACGACTTCTCTGGCATGACTTTATGAGCACGGAGACACGTCACGACGTTACAGGAGAGTAAGCATGATCACAACTGAATAATGTCTACATTTCTTTCCCCACAGGTCTCCCTTTTTTACATTTTTTCAGCTCATCGATTTTGATTGAGCTTGTATACCATTGGCCATTTTAGCCACTAGGTACTCAGGGGCACTGGATAGGGTGCGCCTTTTAGGGGGCGCAGACCTTCCGTCCACCTGATTTTGGTCCTGATGAATACCGGGCATTCGCCCTATTGGTAGAAACATGTCGACCAACTCACACCAACACATATAGAGACTCCCTGATCGTAACTCACCTACCAGGGTCTCGCCTTTAATTTTTAAACATTGTTCAGTTGCTCTAAAATAAAAGTATATTTTGAGTTAAAACCAGGACAATTTTTAACATTTTTTTACACCTACATTCACAACCCGCTCCACTGTAGTACAGGTGTTGAAGCACATCCTGGTGACGCTAGGTCACCAGGGTGGACCCCGATGATGAAGCATGTCACCACTAGGTGGGTGAGTGAGGGGTTTTAAACAAAAGGCTGAATTTTCCCTTTTGCCAGAAAGTACGCCCTCAAGTGAGATTTTTTGAAATCTCAGTAGGGGATACTCCTTCTTTTGTTGTACCAAGTTCCTTTCAGGGGAATAGGATTAATCTCATCTTTCACACCCAGTGAAAAAACATCCCTTGCTCTCTCTCTTGTTTTCTAATTCCAGGCAGCGCACAGCTGCGAGAGTCTAAATCACACAGTAAATACTACAGAGTACACACATAGCCAAGATGGCTGAGAACCCGGGCCTAACCTATTCAACGGAAGAAATAGACTCTATCATGAGTGACCTAAACGTCTTCGCCGATGCCAATATCAGCAACACCATCTCACAAACATCAGAATGGGAAAAACTGACAGAAATGAAGCGCAATCGTATCAGGACCATATTACATGGAACTATATTGAAGGAATATGTCACCAATAATATAGCCCCGAAGGGACTGCTAGTTACAAATGCTCCACGCATCTTTCTGGATGATCCAGAATTTAGAAAAGATTGGGCCCTCATTGCTTGGCACTGATTGGATCATACTGATCCTAAAAACAGCGGTGCGTCTATCAGAAAAGATCCAGATAGAAATCCAAGTCACGGAGTCCCAAATAAAAACCAGCATCACCGGCTACAAGAAAAAATTAGATGACTTAAATAAAGAAATAAATGAATATAAAGACAACCTCACGCAACAAAAAGCCCAAAAATGTCAAAAAGATCTGAAAAAATTCTCGTTCGTGAAGGTATATCCGTATTCTGACCCAGACTACAAAGCAAGTGGAGCACCAGACCAAGATTCTGATGCCTCAAGCATAGCTTCCAATAGTTCGAATGGAAGTGGAGGATCCAACAATGGAACCCCTAAACAAAGACAACAAGGCGGGTACAGAGGGAATTACCAATGGCCACAATACAATTATCCCCAACATAATCCATTCCAACAACCACCGTCAAACCAATTTCAACAATTACCGCAATTCCCAATATACGGATGGCAGCCTCCCTTCCAACAATTTCCCTTTCCACAAAACCAATTCCATCCTCCTTTTCACAACAGAGGCAGGCGCGGAAGAGGACGCAACAGACGAGGGAACAACGTCCATTGGGAAGAGGAAGACACAACGGGCAGTGTCACCAGGAGCAAATCGGGAGCGAACAAAGCCGGCCCCAGCAATGCGAAGAGCTAGTCACAAACTTATCTTCACGTGTACTCACGACCACAGAATCGAGGGTCCTAAACAAAGGACTGGGCTTCGTGCCCACTGCGGCACTTGATAAATTCAAATTACATTGCGAACTAGCAAAATTTTTTCGCAAACTCAAGTTGAGAGCGTTTTTTGAAAAAAATCCCTCTGAGTCGTCCACTGACACTCCCAATGAAACAGGCCTCAGACTACGATCAACCTTCACACCCCCACCGCACTCTGTTCCGGTAGAAATCAACACCTTTGAGCAGGCAGTATTCAATGACATTGAGTCTATGACAGCCACTACACAGTACCACAATAACAGTAGCGCTGAGAACCAAGCCATGTCTGACCTGAAAAACGACAAAAACATAATAATCAAACCGGCGGACAAGGGCGGTGGACTAGTAGTAATGAATAGAAATGAATATGATGCAGAATGCCAGCGCCTGTTAGGGGACACAAAAAACTACCGAGTATTACCTAAAGATCCAAGTGAAGACCTACGCATCGAAATCGTAAACCTGGTAGAAACAGCAGAAGCCTCAGGCCATATTTCCAAGCAGGAAGCAGACTACCTGAGCAAGACGTAAGGAAAGATTCCATACTTCTATGTGGTCCCCAAGATGCACAAAGGAAAACTTCCTCCTCCCGGTAGACCAATCGTATCGGGCATAGGCTCACTCCTGGAACCTTTGTCAAGATTTTGTGACTTTTTTCTAAAAACCATCGTCCAAGACACATCAACCTATCTGAGAGACACAAAGAGCCTACTCACACTTTTGGATAACATCAATATGGAAGAAGACTCGATCCTCCTAAGCTTTGACATAGAAAGTCTTTACACCAACATACCGCAGGATGCTACCATAAATGTCCTAAGGAAAACACTAGAAAATTCCGTATGGGACCATCATACACCAAGGGAATTCATCATACAATGTGCAACCCTTGCACTCAAAAGGAATTTTTTTGAATATGAGGACACTCTGTACCTCCAAGTGGGGGGTACCTCTATGGGCAGTGTTTTTGCCCCGAGCGTAGCAGGACTCTACGTATATGACTTTGAAGAAAAATTCATTCTGGCTACAGACAATCCTTATGGTAACCATATCAAATGTTGGCGTCGGTATATAGACGACATCTTCGCCATCTGGCAAGGACCACAAGAGACACTCACGTCCTACATCAACTGGCTCAACAACTGTGACCCCAACTTACGTTTCACACATTCCTCAGATATGAACAAGATGGTTTTCTTGGACATTGAAATCCAGAGAGAAAACAATTGCTTGATAACCAAAACACATTTCAAGCCAACAGCGAAAAATAATCTGCTAAAATACGGTAGCTTCCATCCCCGCCCCCTTAGGGAAAACTTACCCTATGGACAGTATCTGCGTTTGAGGAGAAACTGCAGCAAATTGACTGACTATAAAAATCAAGCGGAAGATCTCACGAAGAAATTAGCCAATCGTGGCTACCCTGAAAAAATTACCAGCAAATGTCAAAAAAGAGCAAGGAATCAACCACGACAAGCTCTACTTGAAGATGTGCCCAAAAGTAATGATGACACTCCACTCATATGTGTCACAACATATAATGTTGTGTCCAACCAAGTGAGCAAATGCATCAAAAAACATTGGTCGATACTCCACACTGGCAACTACAAATGGGACAAACCTCTGTTTTCCTACAAAAAAGCACGCAGCATTAAAGACACCCTGGTCAATACAAGACCAAACAAAATTGTGACCATAAACCCAAGCATCACAGCCATATGGGGACTTCCTCCTGTCACAGGACACTCTAGATGTGGGGACTGCAGTGTCTGCCACCTCACTACCAACACGAAGACCTTGAATCTCGAAGAAGGCAAAGTCTGGGAACAAAAAGCACACACCAACTGCAACAGTCACAATGTCGTGTATTTGATCAAATGCCCATGTGGCAAATCCTATGTAGGTATGACTACACGCAAAGTGAAGCAACGAATATCCGAGCATCGCAGTACAATCAGATGCAGGAAGAACAATACCAGACTCACAGATCACTTTCTTACTATGTGTCACACCCCCAATGACATGAGGTGGACCATAATCGAGCAAATCCAACCAGGTCCTAATGTACAGGCACGTCTTTTCGAAAAAGAACAGCGGTGGATATATAGACTGTCCACCCATAAGACAGGAATGAACGATAATATTCCATGGGGCTCTGTATTTAAATTAAAAAAAAAACCTGTACCATGCATTACTATTATCTGCCGCAGCAATTCCAACACTTTTCCACCCTTCTAACCTGTCCCCACAGCCATTGTGCCATGAGGACGAGCCAGCCCACTATCTGGCTTTCCCTAGAGATACCACGTTATATTTTCTAGTATTTGAAACCAGTCGGGACACATACCATCCACCCTTGGGCTATTAATGCCAAATCCCTTTCGAAGTCCTGCTACTATATATCATTTATTGTCCCTAAATCACAACGTTACCATCCCTTTTTTACGCTCCCTTCATGGGACATGAGCCCTCACCTACACACCACGTCACTGCGTGACGACTGCAGGTCTCCGCCCCCTTCCGCAGGGTAGCCACGCCCACCCCGGAAGAGAGAGATCGCACTTTACCGGCCACGCTCAGCACAGCAGCACTAGCCGAGCAGAGGCCGGTAGCAGTAGGTGAATGGCCTTTCTCTCCGCCCGCTAACTGTAAGTAAGCACCTTTTCTCCCGACAGGAAGCCAGTTACATGATTCAGTTTTCTGGCATAGAACGCTCTCCGCAAGCGGGCAATCTTCTATTTTGGGCACAACCACTAGAAACGCCTCTCACTATTTTGCATTCCGCCATTACAGAATATGTTCTGACGGCGTGAAGAACCTACCCCCTGCCCGTTGAAGCACGCTAGAGCCTAATATTAAGTAAGCCCTCACTCAAACCATGGAATTTGTATGTACTCCTATATGTTTACTTGTGTGTCAGTCTTGTACGTTATTACACGTTCATTCACGTTATGTAACGACTTTATGCACTAATGGAGCGCCGACTCTTTTAAACCACAAGATAATAATTGCAGATTGCGGCAATTATTTATATACGCCCCCATGTATAGTCACGTTCATAACGAACTACAAAACTTGTAGTAATGCATCTATTGAGGCACAAATACGTCTCGAATGATTTATATGAGAGCCATTAACTATAATGCATGAGAATATGCACGGACATATTGGCAATTGCCTGTGTCTTCCATACCTCACATGAACACATGGTTCATTATCTCACGGAGGGCCTCCACCTCCCTGGCATGATTTCTTGAGCACGGAGACACGTCACGACTTCTCTGGCATGAATTTATGAGCACGGAGACACGTCACGACGTTACAGGAGAGTAAGCATGATCACAACTGAATAATGTCTACATTTCTTTCCCCACAGGTCTCTCTTTTTTACATTTTTTCAGCTCATCGATTTTGATTGAGCTTGTATACCATTGGCCATTTTAGCCACTAGGTACTCAGGGGCACTGGATAGGGTGCGCCTTTTAGGGGGCGCAGACCTTCCGTCCACCTGATTTTGGTCCTGATGAATACCGGGCATTCGCCCTACTGGTAGAAACATGTCGACCAACTCACACCAACACATATAGAGACTCCCTGATCGTGACTCACCTACCAGGGTCTCGCCTTTAATTTTTAAACATTGTTCAGTTGCTCTAAAATAAAAGTATATTTTGAGTTAAAACCAGGACAATTTTTAACATTTTTTTACACCTACATTCACAACCCGCTCCACTGTAGTACAGGTGTTGAAGCACATCCTGGTGACGCTAGGTCACCAGGGTGGACCCCGATGATGAAGCATGTCACCACTAGGTGGGTGAGTGAGGGGTTTTAAACAAAAGACTGAATTTTTCCTTTTGCCAGAAAGTACGCCCTCAAGTGAGATTTTTTGAAATCTCAGTAGGGGATACTCCTTCTTTTGTTGTACCGGGCAGTGATGTAGCCATTTCTCCAATGGCCCTTACTCCCCAGGGCCATCAGATAAATTTGGCCATGGCAGAGACACAGTAGTCTCCACTGTGGACAAACTGATGGTCTGTCGAAAATGTAATTGGCTGGTGGACCACTATGATGGTGAGGAGGGAACTCCGTTTCCGATGCAACAAAGTTCCCTTCATGCCAATATATAAATTGGACGGTAGTCTTGTAGAGCTCCTTAATTTCTGAAATGAGCCATTCCTGGCTAAATTTTTTAATTCATGAGAAAGTTAGGAGTACTTCAAGACTTCAAGAGTAAATCACTCACTCATACACCAATTTTTGTGAATTGTGCCTATAGGATCCTCAATTGTTCTCACAGCAGAAACAAAAGAGAATAGAATTTCTAATTACATATAGCTACATCATTTGTGTTATTGCTCTACACTGGATATTATACAATGCATGCATATCTCTTAAGCACACTTAAAGTTTTGATTTTGCCGACTACAATGTTGATTTCTGCCTTAAAACGTTGTGCCAAGCGTCCTTATACCTTGATTGTTTTCTTCTCACAATTGCCACCACTACGTTTGAGATAAATGTTAAGGTAGTATGCATTAATTATGAAAACACATTGCTGTATTTTGAATATGTACCTCTTAGAGCTGCCAATGACAGAACGTGCTTTTTAAACTTTTCGATTTTCAATTATGCAGCACTTTTGTATGTTTGTCTCTTATTTTTATTTTTAAATAAACATCTGTACTAAGTTTGTTTTCTGAAATCTCTAGCTTTTAACTTTATAAAGAGTAAAAACGATGTTGGATAGTATATATATCTCGCGGTAAATCCACAATAATATAGTAACATTAGAACTACACTGAACCATGTTTAGACTTTCTCTGGTTTAATAAAGTAAATTAGCCAGTGTTTCAATTCGGTGACAAACTGATTTCAGAACCATTTATAATTTTGGGTTCAGAAGTCGGACATTGATGAATTCTTAAAAGGGTCAGCTTTTCCAGACGAAAGCTATGATTTTGCTCTTGCATGATGGGTTTATTATCAATATATGTTGATCATTCTTTCGTTTTTGCATAGCTCCTATTTTTTGGCGTGTCTTACCTTTTATATTTTATTAAATTATTCGATTTTTTGTATTTCATTAGATCTACAAATTACCTATGAGTCATAAATATCAGCTATTTTCCCCCATTAAAATCGGCACATATTATGTTATTGTTGTCGGGACATTTGTTTTATCTATATATTGGAAAGGATATTAAATACTAACTGTTTCTTCTGAAATATTTTCTCAAATTGACTGACATCTTGATGCCCATAATTGTACATAGTCCCCGTAATTCTTTTCATAAACTGTTTGCTATATACATTATCAGCTCGTTAATGTTAGCTTGGCTCTGTTCACTATACCTTGACAATTTCAGGTAATGAGGTTCATCTGCACATTTACAAAGAATATGGGAGTTTTCTCTGAAGCAGGCTGTGTTTAATGTAAATGCTTTTACATATGCCTTACATAGATGTATTCTAATCAATAGAAGACAGTTCGGGGCTCCAGGTCTGATATCTTGTGGATACCAGTTTTGTACAAGCACATATAAACAACAATCTTCTGAAAATGGCTTTGGAACTTGTTCTATCTTTTTTATTTTGTTTGAACTCATTTCAAGATCCCTTCATTTAAATTGCAAATGTGCCTTTCAAGCGCTTTTTTCAGTCAAAATCCCATATTTCAGGAAAGTTTTCATCACGCATCAATCACGCAATTATGTCTTCGAAGTGCTTCTTTCATAGAACTGAGATGTCTCAGGTCGCGAGAGAAGGTGCATGACCTTTCACCTCATCAATCATATAGGGCTGGACACATGAAAAAAAGATGGTGACACGAGGAGAGACAGCCTGCATCACGTTTTCAAGGGGACACATTCATATGCATGGGCGCAAGCTGGACTGGAAATGAAACACTTAAAGAGGGATACCCCGACAGAAGGGGCACCGGTAAAGAATGACAGGCTTTAGCTTGTGGGCTGAAGAAACTTCATAATGGGAGAGAGAAAAGAACAGCTCTTGAATTTGCCTTGTTTTGTGTCTTTGTGACATTTCAATGTGTTTCTATTGCAACTGACACCTTTAAGCCTTTAAGGGCTAATTGGCACTCGATAGCAGTGCTTAGCGCCGGGGCTGGCTGCAAGCTGCACGCTTGACATTGTTTGCCCTACGTTTTTCTCTTGGCAAAACCGCCATGTTGAAATGAGCCGATAAGTGGTCCTCCAGTTCCCCTTTTATAGAGAGAGGCAGAAACTATTGTTTCCATGAAAAGATACTTTTTCACCGGTTTTACCTACCGATGGAGCATATTTCTCCAAAACGTGAGTGTGTAATGTACACATCCATACTTAAGTACAGTTTGGAGAGTGGCATATTGTGTAGACTGCTTGCCAACTCTTGCATTCGAAGTAGCGCCTCCGTAAAAAAGGGATTTAGGGCAAGGTGTACAACCATTGGCAATTGGGACTCGCAAATTGCGCCAAATTGCGAGTCGCAATTGCCAACGTACAACAGTGTCTGTTTGTGATTCCCAATGGGGTTGCACATTGCATGCCTCAATAACAGACAGATCCTTACTCTTCTGTATTTTAATCCTGCTCTCCCTAGGTTAGCGATGGGCAATTGCAAAATGTTCCTTCACAGTTAACAACAATAACAATGTGTCTTTTCAACATAAGCCACAACCTTACAAAACAGCAATATACGTAACCAAATAAATAAAAGTGTGCCATATCATTCCACTTACTTAAAATTACAGTACATCCTATCTAATAATACAGTATGCAGCAACAAACAGCCCCACATCACATTGCTAAACACCACATCACACTGCATACCAACATACAACTCCTCCATCATTCGATATTTTAGCACACCACCACTTAACACCAGATACAACACTCTATCACACAACACGCCTAACATATTATATAGCACCATGGCTGAAATTTTGCAATACACCATATGGCTCCATAATATACTCCTTTAAACAACCATTTACCAAATCACAACACACCATTTTGTATTTATTTTATTTGTAAAGCGCTAACATTCATCCTAAAAGGACATCACGGCGCTGAGGAAAAATTGCAAGTGATTTAACGGCAGCACTAATTGGAAATTATTGATCTGCCCCATATCATCATAACACATTGTTTTAAACCATTGCACACCTTACTGCCTGATAATATACCACAGTGTACCCCACCATAACACCTCGTATAACTCCATACATTGGGAACCACTTAACTTTACTGTAGTACACACAGCACCACATAGCAACATACCTTACCACATAGGTCAGATCAACACCGTACCACATCTATAATACCACATCATATTATATCACACAGTTCAAAGTCAGATCATACTGTTTACCACCATATTAGGCCATTCTACACCATGCAATGCCACTGAATACCACTCTTCTCTATGTCACACTACACTACATAATCTATATACCACCGTCAAAAATGAACTGGCTGCATACAGTACAATATCATATCCAGTTATCCCATAACAGGCTGTACCATATCTAATTCACTCAATCCCTGCACCTTTATGTAGTATATTATGTCAACAAAATAGCTTAGCGAGTTCATACCTCACTGCTGACAAGTGAGAGAGCTGCAGTCCAAGAGTTCTCTACAATACAGACTCAATCCTCTATAATTCAAGTTGATACATTGCATAACATTACCGTGGGTGATATAAGTACCTGTTATTTACAGCATTTAAAACGACAAAGAATTGGTAATAAGTGTTAAAGGAAAATAATACTATTTATTATCCAAAACACAAATCCATAACACCCTACACAACATCAAAGTACACCTCTAGAAAGAACACCACTCTACATTGCTACAAATTACAAAGCACTACTCCACATGGCATCACATGGCAACTCCATCACTACATTACACATGAAAAAACACATATACAGTCATAGTACACCACTCTAGACAAATCAAAATCACACCATACTGGAAAATACGTAGAGGCATGGTGTTAATTGAGATTTTGGAAGAGTCGGAGACCTGTTTTAAATTAGTCCACCTGCGTCAGTTAGAGGATGGTAAAAACTAGATTTTCAACAGGAAGACTCGGCCAAATTCATAATTGGGAGCCTTTCTTCAGCAGCTTATCTACCACTGTGCTGTCAATTTGTGGACATCCAAGGCCTATCCAATTTAGGACAGATATTCCTACGCACATCTTTCCCGCCCACGACCGAAAAGTGAACCATGGAAGTTCGGACCGGGGAAAAATAATCAATATCCCCAATGCTCAGCACCATCGAGTTCTTATATTTTAGTAACATGCCCATGCTTTGGGGTATGTTTCAGAGAAAACAAAATACTGTCAGTTGGTCCACCCCATTCAGCAGTGTTTTGGCTCTGAAAGTGCTCCTGTCATTTAGGAGACAGCATTTTGAGCAAATAAAAATCACAGGAATTGTGGGCTTCTTTAACTATGGGGGGTGGTTTGTCACAGAGCATAGTCTTTGAGTGTTTGAATCTCACCTCGTTTTCTGCAGGAGCGTGAGGAAGTCAAAATGCTTGTTCCCAACTTCACCCTCGACCAAGGTAGCCCAACAATAGTCAAAGCCAACCAAGATCCACAAGAAACAAAGAGAAAGACACAAGTGTCCCACGGAAACTGTGCTGCGGTGCATGTGTCTACCTGGGCTATTAAAAACTCCTCCCACATGTTAAATAGAAGAGAAAGAGGAAATCAGTAACGTCATGATTTCAGGTGAGTGTTGATTTATATATGCCTATTTATGCGTAACTATATACCAGGACAATTCCATGCTTCTGATTATCAGTAGAGATAAGAAAATGGCAGCTAATGATGATTTGGTATATCCAAAGGAAAAAAGAGAGTACATGCGTATAGAGTAAAGGAGCAACTGGTGAGATTCGCACATATGCTTCCTATAGTAAGGCATGCCTCATGTTTTACTGTTGTTGTACGAAGGCTCAAAATTACTGACTAGAAAATTAGACTGAGGAAAAAACTGAAGAAAGGGAGAATGCATATATTCCTACATGTATTTCATTTCTGGTCGCAAGTCAAAAAATCAAAAATAGAAATATATACACCCTTAAAATAAGTGCACTAATGCGTAAACAATGTGAAACTTATTTCTGTCTCTTAGAAACAAGCGGGTTCATTAGTTATATAATTTATCGATACGTATGGTCATCAGAGACTGGAGTTCAAAATACAGAATCCACAGACAAGATGCAAAAGTAGTTAAGTATTTTATTTAGATATCACAATTCATATATGAGAGCATGCAGAGTGTGTTGCCCCGGCTTGGAATTGTAGAGCGTCACAACTTTCAACATTTCTTTTGTTTTGTTTTGCAGGTTATCCAGGACTAAGAGCTGGAGAATCTGAGAGAGGAATCAACAAAGTGTGCAAGAATAAACGCACCACAAGGGAGACCTGACAATGAGCCGCCTAGATCGCGGAAACAGCATAAAGGAACCCAGAAGCTAGGTAAGTGAAACCGACAGTGGCGGCTGGTGGCATTTGAAAGTGGTGAGGCGTAAAATGATAATCATACTGCACCGTAGCGAGCAAGCGTAGGGAGCGAGCGTAGCGAGCGAGCCCGAACCATATAACGAGGGTTCGGGGGTATTTCCCCCCCCCCCCCCCCCCCGAGAAAATTATGAAAAAAGAGTGGACAAATGGTGCATTTTCAAGCAAATTTGAGAAAGCAGGAAGGTTAATAAAGCAATTGTGAAAGTGCAGTTATTACATTAAGAAAGTGGTGTCATATAACATAGGTAGCTGCTTATTCAGCATAACCACAGAGCTTCATAACAGACTTTGAAACACAATGCATTGCTGAGTACCTCACAGATGTATTTTAATAACAAACAAATAAACAGGACGCAAACTAGCAGCATTCAAACAGGGTATTCACTTTTTGTAAATAAAATCAGCACAACTGTTTTTAAGGGAAGCAAACTTCTCAATGACTTGAACATTGAAGTCTGGTATTCTTTTAACTAAGTCACTCCCTATAGAAAGCATCGGTAATGCATTCAGCCTTTCCTGAATCATGGTATTTCTCAGGAATGTTTTAATTCTATTCAAAGCGGAAAAGCAACGTTCCGCCTCTGCTGTTGTCATCGGAGTGGTGATGAGTATTTTTAGTAACTTACATGATAGCCCTTAACTATTAGAATCTAAAATATAGCAGCAGTTGCCTTACCTTAAATGCTGAGGCTGTTGACTGTTGTGCAAGCAGGAAAGAAGTTTGGTGCTCTTCTTCTTTGCCTTGAGGCTTTCCACTTTACCAGGCTTTACCAGATGCTGAAAAGCAAATATAACAAAATGTAGTTGTGTCAACCAAACACATAGACTGTTAATCATAAAGAACCACAGGCCTAGGATCATATATAAAAAAGATTCATCCTGTGACATCAGTGTCAAGTTGTGCAGCCTACAGGCTTCTAAGTAACATAACATAATGTGTATTTGTAAAGCGCACGTTCTTAAAGGCTAGAGAGGTAGACTTTGAAGCTGGCTCGGTAACCAAGTTCGAGTCTGGTGGGAGGCTCAAACATCCTATGATTCTGGGCAAATCACTTAATCTCCCCATGTCTCGAAATGAATGTGCCCTCTGTAATGCAACTGATGCTCATGTAACGCGCTCTGACACCTTCGGGTCTAGTTCGCGCTATATAAAACTGAAAAGAAAAAGGGTGTTACCTCATGACTTATTACAACACTTGAGTTGAGGCATTCCACAGAAGTCCCCCGTTAACGTATTTTTCGGCATATTAAACACCAACTGTCAATTGGTCCTAACTGTGGTAATAATTTAGCATTCTTTAGCACCATTTTGTATGGAATGCCTTATGGAGTGCTATTTCAGAGCTAGAGCTAAAACTAAATTATATTTTTGTGTCACATTAAACTAGCACAGCATAAAGATTATCGCTAATTTGCTGACATTTTCTGAGTTTAAAGGGAATGACCAGCAAACCTTTTGTGGATTAAAAATCTGCGTAATGGCGGTCAGTGTTCATTCCTTTCCTTTGCAAAAATGCACCCAAAAGAGCCAGGCTGGTAGCTGCACTTTCGTACTACAGAAGTAAGTTTGTAGAAGTGATGTGCAATGTGTGTACATTCAAGCGTCTACAGCAAGGCAGTCTGTCGCAAGTGAATTGGGTGTTTCAGTTTACCAGACCTGTCATAATAAATGAATGACAGGATGTTGCAGAAAAAAGCCTTGGTTCCAACAACATCTTGCTGAGTTAAATATAGCTCAATTTCCCCATTTCTATACATTTGCGGTTAGATAAATTCTCACAAAATTTACAGCTGCTGCCGTCCATTTTGCACTGCGCTCGCTGTGGGTGTGGTAAGAGACCCGCAGGTCCCATGATATCTCATATACTCGTGTGTTCATCAACTGGTATTTTTTTCAGCTGGCGTGGAAATATTTTTTCCTGATGTGTCATCTATCGTCGCCTTGGCCGAAGGTGAGCATGGAGACGTGGGTTGCCATTGTTCGTCACAGCATGGTTCGAGCTTAACTAGAAACGTGGCTGACCAGAGAGTAAGAAGTAAAGCTGTCACTCGGTGTGCGCGCCCCCCACACATGCTCTGACTTGCCGCATTTGATTGTCGCCATATGTATTATTCCGTAGTTGGAAATAGGCACTGGGCAAATGGATTTCCGCGTTCTTTTCTGCGAATCATTTCTCCTAGCAAAAATAAATGTGTTAGAGAAAATAAAATTCTCTTTAAGGTGATAATGGAAGAACTACAAATGTTTCCCGCCATAGATGTGGCCTATTGTTCCCCTCAGAAGTAACTAGAGCAGAAAGATGTGCTAAATGAAATACTGCATACATACACAAAGCGTCGGTCATTTAATAAAATGGCCGGGTGTAATGCAGCAGGTCAGGACTGTCGGAACTTGGTTCAGCACGCAGCAGCAGTAGTCACGCCTCGCCTGCCTTCCTGTTAGCCTGAAGGGGAGTCACACACTCTTCTATTACGTGCGGCAGGGTGCGGTTGAGAGTGAGTGACTGACACAGTACTGGTGGTGACTGAGGAGGAGGGAAGACTAGCAATGCCGAAATGACCCAATCACTGCATGGCTTAACAATAAAGCCATACAGTGATTGGGCATTGCTAGTGGACGCTGGGCGGGACCTCCCACGCAGTGCCAAGTCAGACTAGACTGGCAACCGCGGAACCGCCGCCCTGCACTGCCATGATGCTGCAGCAGTGCAGCCAATCCTGGCGCTGCTCTATTACAGAGAGAGGCTCTCTCTTAAAGACAGCAGCGCCAGGATTGGGGTGTGCTGCAAAAGTTGCCGCCCATTTTTTACCAATGGGGTCTGTGGTTTGCGCCACGCCCCCCAGTTATCTCTATCATCCTAATTGAAGTGCACTGTTGTGCATATGGGGGTTCTCAGTCGCGAAAGGCAGCGCCCGGCCAAACCAACCCGCCATGCGTACAGTTTGCTTGTGCCGCACAGTGCGCATGTGCGGGCTGCGGTATCGGGTGAAGTCCGAAGTCAAGTACATGAAGCAAGTCAAGCCGGTGTGACATGACGCCGCCACACGCTTTAAACATTTGCGAGCATTATATTATTTATTGACATATTTTGTGGTGGCGGCGGCTGTGGGGCAACGCCCCATCGCCCCAATGGACAAGCCACCACTGGAAACCGACAGCAGGAAGCTGCAGGCAGGAAATGACTAGAACGGTAAGCAGTTTCCTGTCTGTCAGCACACAATTTATGTTAGGCGTGCTCCGCCCCTGGCAAAATCAGGAAGACTCCAGAAAATAAGGAAGCAGAGAGAACCAGGGGGAAAAAAGAAAGGAGGATGAAGACCACTGGCGTAACGAAAACTGAGGGGGCCTCCCTGCACGGTACTTAGGGGGGGCTCCTCCAGGCTCAATCAGGAGCTCTCCCGGCCAGAGTTCAGTGCCGAGGGGTCCCCTTGGACCTAGGGCCCCCCCGCACCGCATGGGCTGCGGGAACCTGTGTTACGCACACTGGCCGAGAAAAAGAGGACGGACTTCCAGTTTCGGCGGTCGAGAAGTGGATGCCAATACCAGAGGAAGATAAGATTCAAGAAAGGTGGAGCGAAGAGCGGTGGTCTCCCTGGGAAGCCTGAAGTCCCCGCCGCAAATCAGGGGAGAGTTGTGGCTGTACCCAGTATGTGGAAAAGGGGAGACGCTAGCCGGTGGGATGCACAGGGCTAAAAAAGGGAAACCTGGGGAAAAGGGGGAGGCGGGAAGCATGGGAGAGGTACAAAAGACAAGTGATTAAAGAGAGTCCCTGACTTACTAGGATGGCCTATAATTAATATCAATCGAGAAACAGGTGAACTTTTAAGGAAAAGAGTGAAAGAACATACGAAGAGTATAAACAAGAGAGAGAGGACTAAGATGATAGTTAAAAAGAAACTATAGAAAGAATTCAAGGAAAACTGAAAGAAAAAGTCTTGTAATTAGGTTAACCCCTTCGCTTCTAGGCCTTTTCCCCTCCTGTGCTAATCCTTTTTTTGGCTCTTTGGGGTGGTGCGTGCTTAGGCCCCTGTAACTTTTTGACCACTTAAGGTATGCACGCCAATTTTGCGTCCTTTTCTTCCAGCATCATGGGAATTCTAAAGGTACCCAGGGTTTGTGGATTCCCTTGGAGGAATCCCAGAAATTAGCCAAAATACAGTAACATTTTTGTTTTTTGAAGAAAAATTGGAAAAACGGGCTGCAGATGGAAGCGTCTGGATTTTTCCCTGTAAATGTTATCAAAAAAGGGTTTGTGGGGCTGAAATTACAATTTCCCCAGCTTTTAAGTAATGACAGTCTTTTGTCAGAGAATCAACATTTTTTACACAGTTTTGACATTTTTCCGGGACATAGCCTATTTTTGCTATTTTTAGTGCTTTCAACCTCCTTCCAGTTAATGGTAAAAATGATTATGAAAGCATTAATGGATCCTAGAAAGCTATACATTTTAGAAAAGTAGACAAAATTCTGAATTCATTGTGTAGATCCATCAAGGTTTCTTTAAAGAAACTAACAGTTAAGTATTGGAAAAATTGAACATTAGTTGAAAAAAACAGCCTTTTGTGTGAACGTTTTCACCTGTAACTTCTTGTAATTATGACAGCTCTTTGAAAGCATTATACCGTTACATCCGCTGGACCTTCCTGGTTGTGGATATATAGGACTTGTAGGTTCACCAAGAACCAGACGAACCCAGAGTCAAAAACTGAGTAGCAATTTGCAATGGCTTTTTATTATGTAACAGGTCTATGGCAATTATTACATGGACAAATCGGTATGGAAGACACCTATGTATTTCTGAAATGGGTACATATTTGCACATTTTCAAAATTGGGAATACTCATACTAGCATGAGAATATTGGTCATTTTTCAAAATGACTTCTTTTTTACACAATGTCTTTCATTTGGAAAGCAGAAATGCACCAAACTCAATAGGTAATAACAGTTACTTTACAAATATGTATTACCCTAAGTCTCCCGATAAAAATGGTACCTCACTTGTGTGGGTAGGCATAGTGTCCACGACCGGAAAGGGCTCAAAACCCAACATGAACACACCACATTTTCACAATGAAAATTTACCCTTTTTTTGCGATGTGTGTAGCTGTCGTTTTTTAATCCTAGCTCTGCCGGCACTTAGGGAAACCTAGCAAACCCATACATTTTTGAAAACTAGACAATCAATCAATCAATCAATCATGGTATTTATAAAGCGCGCTACTCACCCATGAGGGTCTCAAGGCGCTGAGAGAGGGGAAATCCAGGGGAATCCAGGATGGGGTGATTTGACTACCTGCCACCGGGTTCTGTTACCCAGAATCCCTTGCAAACCTAAACAATTGTCAAAAAAGCCAAATTTTCCCCACATTTCTGCGGTGAAAAGTTTTGGAATCTGCATGGATCCACACATTTCTACTCACCCTGCGTTCCCCAAAGTCTTACAAGAAAGACGGTACCTCACTTGTGTGGGTCAACCTAGTGCCCGCGACAGGAAACGGCGCAAAACACAACATGGTCACAAATCTGCCGGCACCTAGAGAAACCTAGCAAACCTATACATTTTGGAAACTAGACACCCAGGGGAATCCAGGATGGGGTGACTTGACTGCCTCCCACCATGTTCTGTTACCCAGAATCCCTTGCAAACCTAAACAATTGTAAAAAAAAACAAATTTTCCTTACATTTCTGTGGTGGAAAGTACTGGAATCCGCATGGATCCACAAATTTCTAGCCACCCCACGTTCCCCAAAGTCTTTCCAGAAAAATGGTACCTAACTTGTGTGGGTCGGCCTAGTGCCTGCGACAGGGAACGGTGCAAAACGCAACGTGGTCCCACCTCAATTCCGCAGTGAAAAATTACCCTTTTTTGGCAAAGTGCCTAGCTGTAGTTTTTGAGCCCTAGCTCTGCCGGCACCTAATGAAACCTAGCAAACCCATACATTTTTGAAAACTAGACACCCAGCGAAAACCAGGATAGGGTGACTTGACTGCCTCCCATCAGGTTCTGTTACCCAGAAACTCTTGCAAACCTAAACAATTGTCCAGAAAAAACACATTTTCTCCACATTTCTGTGGTGGAAAGTTCGGAACTGTACGTGTATTCACAAATTTCCACCCACCCCGTGTTCCCCAAAGTCTTCTGAGAAAAATGGTACCCCACTTTTGTGGGTCGGCCTAGTGTCGGCGACAGGAAATGGCGCAAAACACAACGTATTCACACCTCAATTTCGCAGTGAAAAATAACCCTTTTTTTGCAAAGTGCCTAGCTGCAGTTTTTTAACCCTAGCTTTGCCGGCACCTAGGAAAACCTAGAAAACCTATACATTTTTTAAAAGTAGACACCCAGGGAAATCCAGGATGGGGTGACTTGACTGCCTCCTACCAGGTTATGTTACCCAGAATCCCTTGCAAATCTAAAAAACTGCCAAAAAAACACAATTTCCCCACATTTATGTGGTGGAAAGTTCTGGAATCTGCGTGAATCCACAAATTTTCACCCACCCAACGTTCCCCAAAGTCTTCTGAGAAAATGCTACCTCACTTGTGTGGGTCTGCCTAGTGCCTGCGACAGGAAATGCTACAAAACGCAACGCGGTCTCACCTAAATTTCGCAGTGAAAAAAGACCCTTTTTTTGCAAAGGGCCTAGCTGTAGTTTTTTAACCCTAGCTCTGCCGGCACCTAGGCAAACCTAGCAAACCTTTACATTTTTTAAAACTAGACACCCAGGGTAATCCAGGATGGGGTGATTTGACTGCCTCCCACGGGTTCTGTTACCCAGAAACCCCGGCAAACCTAAAAAATGTAAAAAAACATTTTCTCCACATTTCTGTGGTGGAAAGATCCGAAATCTACGTATATCCACAAATGACCTTCCACCCCGAGTTTCCCAAAGTCTTCCAAGAAAAATGGTACCCCACTTGTGTGGCTCGGCAAGGTGCCTGCGACAGGAGATGGCGCAAAACGCTACGTGGTCACACCTCAATTTCGCAGTGAAAAATAACCCTTTTTTGGCAAAGTGCCTAGCTGTAGTTTTTTAACCCTAGCTCTGCTGGCACCTATGGAAACCTAGCAAACCTATACATTTTTGAAAACTAGACACCGAGGGGAATCCAGGATTGGGTGACTCGACTGCCTCCCACCAGGTTCTGTTACCCAGAATCCCTTGCAAACCTAACAAATTGACAAAAAAACACATTTTCCCCACATTTCTGTGGTGAAAAATTCTGGTATCTGCGTGGATCCACAAATTTCCAACCACCCCGCGTTTCCCAAAGTCTTCTGAGAAAAATAGTGCCTCACTTGTGTGGGTCGGCCTAGTGCCTGCGACAGGAAACGGCGCAAAACACAAAGTGGTCACACCTCAATTTCGCAGTGAAAAATGACCCTTTTTTTGCAAAGTGACTAGCTGCAGTTTTTTAACCCTAGCAAACCTATACATTTTTGAAAACTAGACACCCAGGAAAATCCAGGATGGGGTGACTTGACTGCCTCCCTCCAGGTTCTGTTACCCAGAAACCCTTGCACACCTACAAAATGTATAAGTAATACAACAAGAGAACAACTGAGGGTCTAAGGCAGCACTATGTGTGGCGGTATCCAGGACTCCAATACCTGTGGCCCCTAAGGAGTCAGTGCCCTAGTCAACTTGGATAGCCTGAAGTGTAGAGTACAAAATAACAGAGGGTCTGAGTGCATGAACTGCCGTGCATCCAGTGCCAATTTACTCGATCCCAAAAGCTTGTGAGTGGATCACCATCAAAATGAACTTCATGATCGATCCTATATTCTGGCTCTCCAATAACACGTGGGTGGTCCCTTGATCATCGAGACCAGTAGCCCACGGAGTTGTCATTGAGCAAAGTTGAGTCCATAAGCACTTATGGACGGCTGATCATTGATGGTTATTGAATAAGTGAATACACAGTGCAAACGAAAAAGTGGTGAGTGTAAAATAGAGTGGAATGTCCTAAACAATCTTTATTAGGCAACGGACACGCCCCCTAATTAAAAACAGAACAGTAGAGGCGACAGTAAAAACAAATATCTGTCGTTAAACAAGGCCAACATGTTTCTGCCAATCAGGGCAAACAAGTCCCCAGGCTTTCATCAGGGCCTCTGCTCTTGGTGTAATGCTACTGCTTTTAAACGTGGTACGAAACAATATACCATAGGTTGGAATAAATACAACCTGCCACAAACTGATCTCCCTGGTCGGTGGATGCACAAGCACATCTATAAAAGATGCAAAAACCAAAATCAAAACTATGCACATACAAAGTAGTGTATAAATACAAACATGCACCATTCCCACTCCAAATATAGTGCAACTACATGCGAATTTGAAATATTATTCTCACCCAGATTGACTGAGGACTGGACCTCCCCTCACCTGGACCGTGCTCAGGTTTTCACGAGGCCCCGCTCTGATGGACAAGAGACAAGAACCCCGAATCAACACTGATAATTAAAACTCTTCAATTTATCAAAATTCCTTGTGGTTACAAAATATAATCTTTTGATCACAGTGTGGCTACGTCCACAGTGGCCTATCTCTCTCTTATAAACAAAAGGAAATGCAGATTGATAACTCTGCATTCCAAAAACTGAATATAAGCTGTCGATAAATTACATCTTAGACAGATCACCCAATCAATGTAAGTAATGATTGATGGGTTTGTTCAGTTCTTATAAAACTTGTCCTCATACTTATGTAGATGTTAATAGTTACAAAATACATGCTGGACAACACAGGTCAAGTCTTTCTGACTATCGCGACCCACGATGTCCAGTACATAGACCAATACACAGGAAAGTTAACCATAGCCCAATGCATACAACGCCATTAATTCAAAGGAGTTAAACTCTACAGGTGGCAAACCAAGGCATTATCAGGGCGCCTAGTCTTACCGGTCCGTCGGTGCCTCAATGCTCAAGCCTGAGTCTTTGGGGGAGGCACCGAACGGCAGATGTAGGCGTGTTATAAAGAATTGGCTTGGTAGTTTGGTCTGCCCTGTTCCCATGATGCACTGGGCCAGGGACAGACTAATTTGCATATAGCCAGGTTCTGAGCTGGGATAGGGCAGTGAGCTAAATAACAGTGATGGATCAAGCCCTGATCTTTGGACTTGGTAAGAGTGGTCTGCTTAATTCAGACACTCTGTTCATCACCACCCCCTTTTCTGAATCGTTTTTGGCCACTATAGGTGTGGCAGGGTATACTCAGACATGAGTCCCTTGCTCACTGCTCCATCAGGATTCAAGCAAGCCGGGCCGACGAGGCTGAAATGCCAGAAACCGGTCCCCGGTAGCTTGTCTCCTTTCTGGTGAAGAATTGGCTTGGTAGTTTGGTCTGCCCTGTTCCCATGATGCACTGGGCCAGGGACAGACTAATTTGCATATAGCCAGGTTCTGAGCTGGGATGGGGGCAGTGAGCTAAATAACGGTGATGGATCAAGCCCTGATCTTTGGACTGGGTAAGAGTGGTCTGCTTAATTCAGACACTCTGTTCATCACCACCCCCTTTTCTGAATCGTTTTTGGCCACTATAGGTGTGGCAGGGTATACTCAGACATGAGTCCCTTGCTTACTGCTCCATCAGGATTCAAGCAAGCCGGGCCGACGAGGCTGAAATGCCAGAAACCGGTCCCCGGTAGCTTGTCTCCTTTCTGGTGAAGAATTGGCTTGGTAGTTTGGTCTGCCCTGTTCCCATGATGCACTGGGCCAGGGACAGACTAATTTGCATATAGCCAGGTTCTGAGCTGGGATGGGGCAGTGAGCTAAATAACGGTGATGGATCAAGCCCTGATGTTTGGACTGGGTAAGAGTGGTCTGCTTAATTCAGACACTCTGTTCATCACCACCCCCTTTTCTGAATCGTGTTATAAAGAAAACCAAACGAGGATATTTTTGATGTTAATGCGTGCTGCTCGCCCACAGCAAACCCTTGAGTTTGGAATCCAACTGCTAAAGCAGTAACCCCACATATACTTCGGCTCATAGACAGAAGAGACGCCGATTGTAATCCATTGATTTAAGAGGGGATATTCAAATACAAAAAAACTGCTTTGTTTGTAAATACCTTAGGCGGATGGATCTTAAACTATTCGTCATCGCGTCGAACTACAGGATGACGTAACAGCGTCATTCCTAGTAGTTCAGCCACGAAGCCCGGAACAGGCTAACTAGTGAACTACAGGATGACATCACAGAGTCCCCTCGTGTAGTTCAACGCCCAGAGTCGGCAAAACATTTGTCAGAGTCTGGGCAGAAGAGTGAGTAATTTACTATATAGGTCTGCACTATTTTAGGGAATCAGTACACAGTATTTCAGAATATGAATATTGAGCCCAAACCTATCTCACATTCTGAAATGTCCATGAACTAAGGTTGTTAAACTACAAGATAACTACACGGCGTCATCACGTGTAGTTTAGAGAGCAATGACAAATTGACGCTTAAAGGGTTTAAGTTAACAAGTGGGTCCCCTACAAGATGTGACCTATCCCATAGTGAGTGCCTGCCTAGACATGCCGAATGTGCATGCTCCTTAGATCTAGGTACCCCTAACCTGGTGGTGGTGCCAATGCGAAATGTGCTGATGCATATGCATAATGAATGTTATCGCACATTTGGTTGGTAAATGCATATTCCTTACATCTACGTCATGTTCATAAGAAGAACTGCAATCTCAAGGATAGATTATACTTGATATGTTGATTCAGTCGCGTGTATATCAAAATGCAGTCATGTCTATGTCAAAAGTACGTGTATTATCTACATCACTAAATCCAGATCGTACAGATAACAGTCCCGAGAAAGAGGCCTATCCTACTCAGAGTATTACAACTCTCTATTATTCTGATGTTCTGATCTATAGTGAAGGTGTATGAAATGGATGTTACAGGGAGACCCAAGGTATGTCATCATTAAGTCCATCCACATTGGTTTGAAGCTTGTAAATCCATCTCTGTTCTTTCCTGAATAAGTATTTGGAAACAACAAGATGAATCTAATAAGGTCTCAAAAGAATTTAATGATTCTATTTTGCAGACAAAGCTGGACAAATTTAAGAAAGATTTGTCGAAGTTTAAACACGAACGCGTGTATCCTTATACAAGTGACACGTACACTCCACCAGACTTCAGAGGGAATGGCAAACGCTATGGATCCAACTATTCGGGCTCCAGCTGCGATAGTAGTGATCCCGACAATACAAGTACACCATCATTCTCCAGAAGGGGGAGAGGGCGTTCTAACAGACCTTTCTTCCATGGGAATTTCCCACATGGTAAATTCCAGCAATGGTGGCCTCCGACACCCTGGGGGTACGCACTACACCAAACAGTATACCCACCACCACCAGGGCCGTTCCATGGATTGCCAAATGAATTCCATAACCAGCCCAGAACGCGGGGCAGGAATCGGTCAGGACAACAACCAGGGGTCCATTGGGCAGACCAGTCAGGCCCGGCATCAGGGACTCGCAGTCAGACGAACAAGAATGCACAGAAGGCTGGACCATCCGGGAATCAACCCTCGTAGTCAACCTCTCTACAAGAACACTCAGTGAGACTGAAGCGCGGGTCCAGAATAAGGGCTTAGGGTTTTTCATGACTAATGATGGAGATCCGTTTCTTCTACAATGTGAACTTAGCCAGTTTTTCCGCAAATTTAGACTCCGCTACTTGTTTATGGATAAAGACACCGAGTTGGTGGACATATCCGGAGTCAACACGGGATTGAAATTAAAATCCAAGTTTCAACCACCAGTACATACGATCCCTCCTCAGGTCTTAGCTTTTGAGAAGGCGGTGGTTGATGATGTTACAAGGATCTGGGAATCTGAGAGATCCTTTAAGAACCTTTCGAGAGATGAACATGTGGCACTTAAGACACTTTCCGATGACTAGTCCATAATTATCAAGCCAGCTGATAAGGGATGCTCGACTGTCATCATGAACACTTCTGACTACAGAACTGAATGCTTGCGACAATTGACAATGG
Source organism: Lissotriton helveticus (assembly GCF_964261635.1). Taxonomy (NCBI): domain Eukaryota; kingdom Metazoa; phylum Chordata; class Amphibia; order Caudata; family Salamandridae; genus Lissotriton; species Lissotriton helveticus. The sequence continues at coordinate 949,117,276 of NC_136063.1, forward strand.
ACAAGCTTACAGACAACTTAACCAAGATCCAACAGATGATCTTAGAAGACAGATCCATACCCTAGTGGAGGAGGCATCGGCGGAAGGATGGATAATCGCGAAAGAAGCCCAATTCTTGTCAATTGACAATCCGGTTAGGCCATATGTTTATACCTTGCCTAAGGTTCATAAACAACAGAGACCCCCTCCCGGAAGACCAATCATCTCAGAGATCGGTTCGGTTCTGGAACCATTATCCACGTTTGTGGACTTTTTTCTTAGGCCTATCGTTCAAAAGATCCCTACCTACCTTCATGATACGAAGGATTTTCTGAGAGCGTTGCCAGACATTGATTTTGATCCGGAGAGAGACCTATTGGTGTCGTTCGTCGTAGAGTCGCTGTATACTTCCATCCCCCAGAATGAGACGCTCAATGTGGTTAACGCCATTCTAGAAGCACAGGACCTAGACACCATAAAACCGGTACTGTTCATCATGGCCTTGGCTAGGCTAGCCATGAAAGAGAACTTCTTCCGCTATGAAGAAACGATTTATCTACAAACATCAGGGACCAGCATGGGCAGCCTTTTCGCGCCCAGCCTAGCATGTTTATGTGTCCATCATTTTGACAGCAATATGTGCTGACGCCCACCAATTCATTCCACTCTTCGATCCGTTGGTGGAAAAGATACATCGATGATGTATTAGTGGTGTGGAGAGGAGATGAGGAGTCATTAACTACGTTCCATCAGTGGCTAAACAGCAGGAATGATTACCTGAAGTTCACATTTGAATTCAATAAAAAAATATTGGCCTTTCTGGACCTTTCTATATTTGTTACATCTGCAGGCCTGCAGAGTGAACTTTATAAGAAACCTACAGCCAGGAATTCCTTGCTGTTATATGAAAGCCATCATCCTAAAGCACTGAGGGATAATTTGCCCTAGGGGCAATTCCTCAGAATACGGTGAAATTGCTCCAATAGAGAGGATTTTGAGACCCATGCGAACACTCTATCGACTCAATTATTGGAGAGACACTATCCACGTTCGCTAGTGAAGCGTGCTCGTAAAAGGGCGAGCAATAATTACCGGGAATCACTACTGGAACCTCCTACGGGTAGAGCTCCTTCAGAAAGACTTACACTGGTGAGCACGTTCAACACTAGAAGCAATCAGATCCAAAAGATAGTCCGCCGACACTGGCGAATTTTGAATCATGGAAGCAACAAAATTGATCTACCACTGTTCGCTTTCAAGAAATCCAGTAACATCAGAAATCGTTTGGTGCATACTCGCCCCAAGGAAGTACCTAAGAGGATACTCGGAACATTATGGGATTTACCACCAGTAACAGGGCATCATCCATGTGGGACATGCTCGGTTTGTCCCCAAACTAGACATTCCAACCAGATCGAGATTGGGACAGATTGGCCATGGGTACAGACCCGATTCACGAATTGTAACAGTGACAATCTTATTTATCTGTTGACATGTTCATGCTTTAAGCAGTATGTGGGCATGACAACGTGAAGAGTGAGAGTACGAATGCAGGAACACAAGAGCTCGTTTCGCTGCAAGAAATCGACGACCGGTCTGATAAAACATTTTCTGGAAATACAGCACAGAGAAGAACATTTCAAATGGACAGTGCTTGAAAAACCTCTGATTCCATCGCATATAAGCAATGTTTCCAAATACTTATTCAGGAAAGAACAGAGATGGATTTACAAGCTTCGAACCAATGTGGATGTACTTAATGACCTTGGGTCTCTCTGTAATATCCATTACATACACCTTCACTATAGATCAGAACATCAGAATAATAGAGAGTTGTAATACTCTGAGCAGGATAGGCCCCTTTCTCGGGACTGTTATCTGTACAATCTGGATTTAGTGATGTAGATACTACCCGTACTTTTGACATAGACATGACTGCATTTTGATATACAAGCGACTGAATCAACATATCAAGTATAATCTATCCTTGAGATTGCAGTTCTGCTTATGAACATGACGTAGATGTAGGGAATAGGCATTTACCAACCTAGTGTGCGATAACATTCATTATGCATTTGCATCAGCACATTTCGCATTGGCACCACCACCAGGTTAGGGGTACCTAGATCTAAGGAGAATGCGCATTCGGCATGTCTAGGCAGGCACTCACTATGGGATAGGTCACATCTTGTAGGGGATCCACTTGTTAACTTAACCCCTTAAAGCGTCAATTTGACATTGCTCTCTAAACTACACGTGATGACGCCGTGATGTTATCTTGTAGTTTAACAACCTTAGTTCATGGACATTTCAGAATGTGAGATAGGTTTGGGCTCAATATTCATATTCTAAAATACTGTGTACTGATTCCCTAAAATAGTGCAGACCTATATAGAAAATGATTCACTCTTCTACCCAGACTCTTACAAATGTTTTGCTGACTCTGGGCGTTGAACTACACGAGGGGACTCTGTGACGTCATTCTATAGTTCACTAGTTAGTCTGTTCCGGGCTTCGTGGCTGAACTACTAGGAATGACGCTGTTACGTCATCCTGTAGTTCGACGCGATGACGAATAGTTTAAGATCCATCCGCCTAAGGTAATAACAAACAAAGCAGTTTTTTTGTATTTGAATATCCCCCCAAAAATCAATGGATTACAATCTGCGTCTCTTCTGTCTATGAGCGGAAGTATATGTGGGGTTACTGCTTTAGCAGTTGGATTCGAAACTCGAGTGTTTGCTGTGGGCGCGCAGCGCGCATTAACATCAAAAAGATCCTCGTTTGGTTTTCTTTAAAACATGCCTACATCTGCCGTTCGGTGCCTCCCCCAAAGACTCAGGCTTGAGCATTGAGGCACCGACGGACAGGTAAGACTAGGCGCCCTGATAATGCCTTGGTTTGCCCCCTGTAGAGTTTAACTCCTTTGAATCAATGGCGTTGTATGCATTGGGCTATGGTTAACGTTCCTGGGTATTGGCCTATGTACTGGACATCGTGGGTCGCGATAGTCAGAAAGACTTGACCTGTGTTGTCCAGCATGTATTTTGTAACTATTAACATCTACATGAGTATGAAGACAAGTTTTATAAGAACTGAACAAACTAATCAATCATTACTTAAATTGATTGGGTGATCTGTCTAAGATGTAATTTATCAACAGCATATATTCAGTTTTTGGAAGGCAGAGTTATCAATCTGCATTTCCTTTTGTTTATAAGAGAGAGATATGCCACTGTGGACGTAGCCACACTGTGGTCAAGAGATTAGATTTTCTAACCACGAGGAATTTTGATAAATTGAAGAGTTTTAATTATCAGTGTTGATTCGGGGTTCTTGTCTCTTGTCCATCAGAGTGGGGCCTCATGAAAACCTGAGCACGGTCCAGGTGAGGTGAGGTCCAGTCCCCGGTCAATCTGGGTGAGAATAATATTTCAAATTCGCATGTAGTTGCACTATATTTGGAGTGGGAATGGTGCATGTTTGTATTTATACACTATTTTGTATGTGCATTGTTTTGATTTTGGTTTTTGCATCTTTTATAGATGTGCTTGTGCACCCACCGACCAGGGGGATCAGTTTGCGGCAGTTTGTATTTATTCCAACCTGTGTTATATTGTTTCGTACCACGTTTAAAAGCAGTAACATTACACCAAGAGCAGAGGCCCTGATGAAAGCCGGGGGACTTGTTTGCCCTGATTGGCAGAAACATGCTGGCCTTGTTTAACGACAGATGTTTGTTTCTACTGTCGCCTCTACTGTTCTGTTTTTAAATAGGGGGCGTGTCCGTTGCCTAATAAAGATTGTTTAGGACATTCCACTCTATTTTACACTCACCACTTTTTCGTTTGCACTGCGTATTGACTTATTCAATAACCATCAATGATCAGCCGTCCATAAGTGCTTATAGACTCAACTTTGCTCTATGTACAACTCCATGGGCTACTGGTCTCGATGATCAAGGGACCACACACGTGTTATTGGAGAGCCAGATGATAGAAATGATCACGAAGATCATTTTGATGGTGATCCACTCACGAGCTTTTGGGATCGAGTAAATTGGCACTGTATGCACGGCAGTTCATGCACTCAGACCCTCTGTTATTTTGTACTCTACGCTTCAGGCTATCCAAGTTGACTAGGGCACTGACTAGGGCACTGACTCCTTAGGGGCCACAGGTATTGGAGTCCTGGATACCGCCACACATAGTGCTGCCTTAGACCCTCCGTTGTTCTCTTGTTGTATTACGTATTGATTTGGGGACCTGATCTAGGAGTGGTCTTTAAATATTTGTATGTCCCTTTGACACATTTTCTCCACATTTCTGTGGTGGAAAGTTCTGGAATCAGCGTGTATCCACAAATGTCCTTCCACCCCACGTTCCCCAAAGTCTTCCAAGAAAAATGGTATGCCACTTGTGTGGGTCGGCCTAGTGCCTGCGACAGGAAACGGCACAAAACGCAACGTGGTCACACCTCTATTTTGCTGTGAAAAATTACCCTTTTTTCTGCAAAGTGCCTAGCGGCAGTTTTTGAACCCTAGCTATGCTGGCACCTAGGGAAACCTAGCATACCTATACATTTTTTAAATGTAGACACCCATCGGAATCCAGGATGGGGTGACTTGACTGTCTCCCACCAGGTTCTGTCACCCAGAATCCCTTGCAAACCTACAAAATTGTCAAAAAAACACATTTTCCCCACATTTCTGTGGTGGAAAGTTGTGGAATCTGTGTGGATTCAGAAATTTCAACCCACCCTGCGTTCCCCAAAGGATTCTTAGAAAAATGGTACCTCACTTGTGTGGGTCGGCCTAGTGTCCGTGACAGGAACATGGTCATACCTCAATTTCACTGGGAAAAATTACCCTTTTCTGGCAAAGTGCCTAGCTGTAGTTTGTGAACACTAGCTCTGCCGGCACCTAGGGAAACCTACCAAAACATTTTGAGGCAACATCGACATTTCCTATCAAAAAATGTTTTGAGCCCTTATCTGTCGCGGGTACTTGGGCCTCCCACACAGGTGAGGCACCATTTTTATCGGAAGACCTGGGGGAATGCTGGGTGGTTGGAAATTTGTGTGTGCCCGGTGATGCCAAACTTTCCCACACAAAAATGTGTGAAAAAACTGATTTTTTCAGCTAAAATTGAGGTTTGCAAGGGATTCTGGGTAAGGGAACGTTGGGGGATCCATGCAAGCCATACCTCCTTGGAAGCCCCCGGGTGTCTACTTTTCTGAAATGTGTGGGTTTGGTAGGTTTACCTAGATGGCCGTCGAGCTCGGGCCAAAAACCCATGTGACCCCCCTTGCAAAAGCAGGTGGTTTTGAGATAGGCAATTTTGATGTCGCCTCACTACGCTTTGGGCCCTTGCCTGTCGCGGGTACTTGCGCCTCCCACACAAGTGAGGCACCATTTTTATCGGGAGACCTGGGGGAACGTTGGGTGGTATGAAATTTGTGTGAGCCCGATGATGCCACACTTTCCCACACAAAAATGTGTGAAAAAAATGATTTTTTTTCAGCTAAATTTGAGGTTTGCAAGGGATTCTGGGTAAGTGAACATTGGGGGATCCATAGCTCCTTGAAAGCCCCCAGGTATCTAGTTTCCAGAAGTGTGTGGGTTTGGTAGGTTTCCCTAGATGGCCGCCGAGCACAGGACAAAAAGCCCAGGTGACCTCCCCTGCAAAACCAAATTGTGTTTTCACATAATTATGTGTTCATTTCTGCAGCGTGAGATTTTTGGCACAATATTGCATGAAAATTGTGACAGACAATTTAAGTTTGCAGGACATTGTGGATACAAAAATAAGTTGGAATTCACAAGAGAGACATCACCATGTACTCCCTTGGGTTAACAATAATATCTACATTTGGTAGGTTATTCCTTGATGGAATGTACACCTTGACAGAGAGACTCAAAAGACAAAGATTCCAGCACAGCTATCTATTCCTCAAACACACACACATACGGGTTGGATTTGGCACGAGGGTGAGTGATGGTTCAGTACATAAAATTTTATTAACAAGAGATTTCACAAAAATAAAATGCACTGTCAATAATTAAATGCATAAAAACTGAAACAGTGACTCGCAACTCGTGAGCTGTAAAGCCACGACAAGGCACCAACCGTTTTACAGGCCATTCACACACTTTTCATACCTGATACACACAAGACCATTCACACCACCAGGCACAAAACCAACATATTACAACTTTCACAAAGAGGGACAAGGTACACCCTGCTTCAGAAAGAGAAAAAAGACAAATATTACTGCACAGCCATCTAATCCTCAAACACACACACATACTGGTTGGATTTGGTACGAGGGTGAGTGATGATTCAGTATATACAATTGAAATGAAATGCACTGTTAATAATTGAAAGGACGAGAAACTGAACCATTGACTCAAAGCTTGTGAGCTGTAAAGCCACGTCAAGGCATCAACCTCTTTAGAGGCCATTCATACACCTTTCATACGTGTGAGACATACAAAACATTCACACCGCCAGCCGTGGGCCCATCACATTACAACACTCACACCAGCAGACAGCGCCATTCAAGGGCCCATCACTTTCACACGCCCACATTCCTGACACAGCAACTACACAAAGTGATGGACTGCATGGAGTGACGCTCAGCTAGCAGTGTGTGTAGTAACCAACAGAAAGTAACTACTCAGACACCACCAGTTGAGCGCCAGTCCACCCACACCACCATCCAAGCACCAGTCCATGCACACCGCCAGCCAAGCGACAATCCACGCACACCGCCAGCCAAGCGTCAGTCCAGGCACACCGCCAGCCAAGCGCCAGTCCAGGCACACCGCCAGCCAAGCGCCAGTCCACGCACACCGCCAGCCAAGCGCCAGTTCACACACATGGCCAGCCAAGCTCCATTCCACGCACACCGCCAGCCAAACCCCAATCCACCCACACCACCAGCCAAGCGCCAGTCCTCGCACACAGCCATCCAAGCGCCAGCCTACACACACCGCCATCACTTTTAGAATTTTCTAAAACAAAAACATAACACAAACAAATTGCAAATACATACAAATCTGCTAACACAAAATCTGAAACTAAATACATTGCACTAATGCCAACCTTGAAACAGAATACAAAATATTAAACAATACAGGCCAGGCAGTTCACTTTATCACTCATGGATACTCCCAATAATTCTTATGCGTGTGGTACGATTTAAAACAAGCTGACACACACAATCCAGGTTTAGAAGGAAGTCGGGGCAGTACATACCAGTCTCCCTCCGCACGCCTCTGCGCCAACAGACTCTACATTTCCTAGTGGGAAAGTCTTTTGCGGTTGTGGGAGGAATGTATTCAGGAAAGTGTCAATCTTTCAGTCTAGCCACATCCTCCACCACTCCAACTCTAGGAACACTTGCCTGTTCCACTAAAACAAGGCTGCCTATTACAGACTCCTGAAACTTAACAAAAGTCATCTTTGACTCAGGACAAGAATTCTGGAACACAACAGAAGCATTAAAGGTTTCCAAGTGGAAAATATGAATAGCCAGCTTCTTATACCAAATGTAAGCCTTACGGAGAGCAGCGTAAGGTTCCAAACTCTGATCTACTCTGTCAACACCACCCAAGTGCCTATTATAGTCCAAAATGCACACAGGTTTGCGTTCTTCAGCAGCCTGACGCCAAACAGGCACAGGTGCAGTGCTTTCAACATGGATGGTAGTCAGCATGTACACATCTCTCCTGTCTGAAAACTTCACAGCTAGAAGCTCCGCACATCACAACGCACTGCACTGTCCCCGCACAAGCTTTTGGCACACAAGTTCTTTTGGAAAACCTTTACGGTTACAGCGCATTGTGCCACAAGCAACAGTGCCCACTTTGGCCAATTCCTTGAACAACCGCACACCAGTGTAGAAGTTATCTACATATAAATGGTGGCCCTTGTTAAATAATCCTCTACCTAGTTCCCACACAATGTTTTCAGTCACTTCAAAAGTGGACGGACAACCAGGGGCGTTTATGCTGGACTCCTTACCGGTGTACACCCTGAAATTAGAGACATATCCAGTCGCACTGCTACACAGCATATACAGCTTAATTCCGGTAAACAGCCTTTACAACGAAACTTTTACAACAAACTACCATTACAACGCAACTTTTACAACGCAAACCATTACAACGCATTGCTCTGGGGGGTGCTCTAGGATAGGGAATAGGTTAATTTACTATCCAATAACCTTCGCTAGTGTCCACGGGGACTGGAGTTGGAATAGTAAATTAAACTATTCACTATCCAGCACCCCAAAGTGCTATGCGTTGTAATGGACAGCGATGTAAAAACCGCGTTGTAAAGGCAGGCGTTGTAATAGCCTGCGTTGTAACGTCATACATCCCTTAATTCCATAGTGTGCCCTCTTGCTAGGAATGTATTGCCTAAAAACCAAGCGGCCCTTGAACAACACCAAAGACTCTTCCACTGCTATTTCTTTTCCTGGAGCATAGATCTCCGAAAAACGATCAAAAAAGTGATCAAGGACAGGCCGAATCTTAAAAAGACGGTCACAATCACGGTGATCTTGTGGCAACGCTAAACCATTATTGACAAAATGCATCATCCGAAGCAGAAGCAAATACCTATCACGACTCATGACTGCCGGAAATATAGCCGCTGCCATCAAGGGACTAGTAGACCAATATGAAGACATTGATGGCTTCCTTAGCAAGCCCACCGAAAAAGTTGATCCCAATAACTTTTTCATCTCTTCAAGATTTGTAGGAATCCACCGGGTAGTATTCACTCAGTATTCTCAGTATTCACTTTACAACACAGTTCTCAGTATTCACTCTACAACACTGGAACACCAGTAAAGTCTGGCAATGCCGGCTGTACCATGCCAGGGGCAACCCAGAGGCCAACACTATCAATGGGAAGTGCTGCAGCCCAGATGCCTCTTGCCGCACTACACCAACGGGAATCCTAGCAGCCCCAGATGCTTCTTGCCGCACTAGACCAACGGGAAACCTAGCAGCCCCAGGTGCCTCTTGCCGCACCACAGCAACCTGAAGCCTTGTAGCCCCAGCCTGCAGCCCAGATGCCTCTTGCCGACCTATACCAATGGGAAACCTTGCAGCCCTAGGCTGCAGCCCAGATGCCTCTTGGCGCACTACTGGCACATCAATGTCCTGCTCTAACACAGGCACTTCATCAGCACTAGAAGAAGCTTCATCATCCGATATTTCCATGTGAAGAGAAAACTCACTGCCTGAATCTTCCTCTCCTGCCTCTGCCTCATAATCAGAGTCAGTCTCTGAACCAAGGTCAGAGGAAGACTCAAAAAGCATACCAACAACCTGCTGAGCAGTAATCCTGTGACTAGCCATTATCCTTACTAAGAAAGGAGACTGCACAAACAAGTCAACAACAACCAACACTGTGCAAAGTAAGTAGTGAACAAAGTGAGGCTTTAGCACAAAGATCTATACACTCCAAAACAATATAACTCTTATCAAAGTTAGCTACACTCACCAGCACCTACTCTGCAGAGACACAGCAAAAAGCAACTATATCCCACTAGAAAGAAAACAAAACAATTACACATAAGACAGCAAAGTACACATCAAGCACTAATGCAAAAAAAGATTTTGACACTCAAAACACAGAAGCCAAACAAACTGCTATTACTACACCATTTACAAAAACACATTCATGTAGGAAAATTAAACTAATTTAGAGTAAATAGCACAAAATAAATTCACTTATCAAGCACATGCAACTACACAAGCTGCAAAACCAGCAGTAACAACACCGCAACCTACAACAATCCAAACAGCAATTTAACAATTAAAATTATATCACACAATGTCGCTACCCAAATGGACATTCGGCCAGATGGGCCTTCAATTAGGGCTGAGACCAATGGGGATTAGGTGAGGTTTTCCACCAAGCCACGGGTTACATTTTTGGATGTTTTTTTTCTGCCCGCCCCACTTGGTGGTAGTCGGTCTTTTTTTTGGTCCTTACTGTACCCCCTCTCCCCCCACCAGGGGGGAGGGGGAGCAGTAAAGAGGACCTTCTCCACCTTGTCCGTATTTGTCCTAAATTATCTCAAGCACGAGTCACTTTCCTAAAACAAGCCATGAACACTAGAGGCATAAGAACATGCAGATCGGCAATTATGGCGGCCTTGGATCCAACAGACATTCCATTGAATTGCCAACTAATAAAGTTCATATCAGCTCATGCACAAGCACTAAAAAGGAACTCTGTTCCCTGATTGCAAAAAGCAAATGAGACGGTCTGCGCAGAAGCAGAACGTACTCCCTTACACAATGCAGAATAATATCAGAACACTGGGAGGAACACTCCTCAACCCTACACAGTGGCCCAGGGACCAAAAAACGCTCCACACTTACCAAACTGTAAACTATGCACGTTAAAAACATCTCCATTTTTTTAATAATGATATTCTGCATAAGTGATTTTATGTAGAAATGAAAGGCTTTTATGGTTTTTAGGTAAAAAAAGGAAAATATAATAAAAAAATTCTTAATTGTAGCATTCTGTTTCAGTAAATGTATTGTTATGGTTTTAATTAACTGAAACAATAAACTTTTTTGACTTTGACTTTGATTTAATTTCTACTCCCTTTTCTACAATTACTTTAAGTACCTCAGCTACACAACAAAATGAATCTGACAAGCTAATCCGATTGAGAAAAAAATATATTAGGACTGAACTACATGGTTTCTTTTTACTAGAACATCTGAAAGCAGGATCCATCCCCTGCGGGTTACAAGTCAAAAACATCCCAGTCATATTTATGGACGATCCTGAATATAAAAAAGGATTCAGTTGTATTAGTACGAAATGCAGTTGGGACTTGATGGTACACACCATTAAAACAGCACAACACATTTACAAAAAACAAGCAGATGAATTAGAACAGCTAATCTAGGCTGAGGATAACCACCCAGTAGTGTAAGCAAAGGCCTTACTTGAAAAATGTGAGGAGGAATTAACCACATTTAAGGACAATACGATCAATTTCAAATCAGATAAATTGGGAAATGACATAAAAGCCTTTAACCTAGAGATGATAAACCCTTATCTGAAGGAAGGCTTCTACACTAGGACTGATTCTCGCAGAATCTTGACTGAGTACCCAGGAAAATCCAAAAACGGATTTTTAACATTTTCTGAGACATCATCATCTGACTCAACTGGAGACTCGAGTCAGGGGAAGGCTCCTCAAACAAAAATCAGCCAAGATCAAGTTCAAACCACAACAATGGGAAATGAGCACAAGACGCCAGTTCTACAAAACATAACTTCATCAGCAATTGTATACTTGTTGAATACATCACTCACCAAAGATGAGGAACTAGTACTGCAGTTTGGACTCAAGTTTGTACCTAATAAACACACTGATTTTTCCCAGTTAAAAACAGAAGAAATGTAATTCTTCCGTAAAATCAGTCTTAAAGCCTTCTTCTCTACTAAGGAAATTACAATGTCCCAAGAACCTTCAGGGCTGGCGAATAAGTCTAACATTATCCCTCCGGCAAACACCATCCCGAAAGGAATTTTAGCCTTCAAGCAACTTGTTTTTTCATCTATCCAACAACTTAAGCACAAAAAATCCTACTGTAAAAACAAATTGACATAAGGACATCAGAAAGCCATCCAAGATTTGAGAAACGATGACTCCATAGTGATTAAAGCGGCAGATAAAGGGGGCACGGCAGTCATTTGGCATAAGGAAATGTATCTGAAAGCAGGCAGAAAACAAGTTCACAACCAGACATGGTACAGACTGACTAAGGAAGATCCTACTTGAGAGCTTCAAGAACCGATTGACCAAATTGTTAAGGCTGGACTTGAATTAGGAACTTTAGGAATCAAGGAATCAGAATTTCTCACAAAAAAATATCTTAGGATTCCAGTAATCTACTTTTGACCTAAAATTTAAAAGCAATTAATGGAGCCACCGGGAAAACCCATCGTATCGGGATGTGACTTACTTATGGAACCCATCTCTAAATACGTTGACACATTCCTTAAACCATTTCTTCTTCAGGTCCCTTCGTACCTGATGGACACCAGGGATTTCATAAGCAAAATACAAAATACAGGGTACACAGTTTGACCAATCCCAGCAATGGTTGGCCTCCTATGATGTTGTCTCATTATATACTCAAATTCCACAGGATGAAGCATTGGAAGCAATAGAGTTCTATTGCATACCTCGGGTGTGCTGCGACGTCTGCTTACAGCGGAGCGGATTTTGTTAAGTGAGTGTGTGGTGATCGTGCTAAGAGTGTAGGTTTAAAAACTGTCTTAAGGGTCCCAGTGTCCACAAGGGTTATTTTAATAATGAGCCCTTGACCCTGTTACAGAGAAACTTCCTGAGTCTCCGGAGGGGGTATGGCTTTTAGTCACACATTCATCAAAGCTTGAGGCCCGCAAATCAAACCTACTTGCCTGCTTCGGTACTTCGATGTAAATCATTCTCTTACATATATCGCACCTTAGTGAATGCATCACTTAGGTGGTCGCACATATTTTGTAGACCAACCTTTTTATTTCACTCTTCACATATGGTCCTGATGAAAGCCAGATTCAACGTAAGGCCTGGCTGAAACATGTTGACCACACTAGATGTGGGAGTTCATAGTTACCTCCACTCACATCCGCCACCTTGCTTTTAACACTGGCCTGGGCCCACTATTAAAATAACCCTAGTGGATACTGGGACCCTTAGGACAGTTACCCAATGCCCTATAATAGACACGTGTCCATAACTTTCTAGTGTTTTGTGAGGAATATGGTCAATGTGTTAAATGCCACAGGCATGTATGTACTGTGTTGTCATCATACAGCCCATTTCACAGTCCACCTACTGCAGTCATTACCCATACTGTATCCCCCAAGATTTGTCACCATTGAACCTTTTTTGGCGAATAACCTACAAGATATGGCACCATCTACTCAAATATATGAGCTCTACAGCATGTATACACACACTCATCACATTGATTAAGTACGAGTTGATGTGCTTCTAGATAGCAATCTGTACAGAAATGTGTGGACAGACTCTTGGATATGTAAGGGACCACATACTATTGGCTGAATTTCATTACATGAACTACGTTAAAGTGTACCAGGTATGTCTATGTGTCATTCTAGGGGAAGTGTCCAACAGGTCTGTTGATAGGGAGGTACCTATCCACATTCTGTCTATTTTGGCTCCCTGGCACAGAGTCAATCTATGCTGCAATTTGTGTGGCCTTGTATATTTGCCATAACAGTGGAGCACTGCTAAGGCACAATATGTGTACTTGCTACATTTTACTCATTTCATATAGGTGATTGGCCATAGATGTATCCCTCTTGCATGTTGCCTGACAATTCCCAGGTTATACCTAGATGGACCATGTGTACCACTCCGTGTATACACAACATCTTTGTTCAGAATCTGTCTTCATATGCACATGGGGATAAGTTTATGAGGCTAGACACTGCCATTTTGTGTACATACAAGGCCAGACATAGGTACTTTATCAATGTAATTTTTGGGAAAGTGCATGCATCTTATGATGGTTGGTCATGATTAATTCCATAGATGTCTTTTTTTAGCTGGACATACCACATGTGCTGGTAATAGTTTTTCATGAATGCAATTGGCGACAACTCTGATACATTATGCTTGATCTGATACATATGTCCTTCCTCTCCAACCTACAACATGATCCCTGAACAGAAGAAATCATATTGGTTTCACCTGGAGAGGTACTGCCACATCAGGCATGTGACCAAAGCCTACAGGCACATGGAAAGCCAGTACGAGAAATTAAAGGCAGCAGGTACATGGAAGCTGCCACCTCAAAGACAGAAAGCCCTGGACAGGGCAAGCACCAGGCCAGAAGTGGAGGTTTCCTATGGTGGGGATCCAGGGTCAGTCCCAGGACACTCCAAAGCCCCACCAGCAGTAGCACCTGAGGCGGTCACCACAACAGCAGTTCTGCAAACTGAGTTTGAAAGGCAATGCCTGAAGGACAATGCAGACACAAAGTTGAGGCTGGCAGGCATAGAACTGCAGGTGGCCACACTAGTGAAAATGGTCCACAGCTTGCAACAATCTGTGGACAGGATTGAACAGCAGCTTTAGGCCCTCCAAGCAACTTTCTGCCCCTCGCCAGTTCATATTGGTTGTTTTTAGTGTATAGAGTTATAGCATGGGATAGGATAGGTTGGGTTAGTTTCTGTTTTAGATATTAGATTATTGTATATTTTTCTATGTCTATGCACGGTAACCCGTTTTTCTATGGGCGATTGGGCGCAGGTCCTACAACTGGAAAAAGGCTTCGCCGAAACACGTCATTGTATGCACAATAAACCTTTATGCTGTCCTTGAGGTGTGCCGCTTGATTTATTCTGGATCTCCTGGATATTTTGTTGTGTAAATCATATTAGCGGGTGTCATTACCCCTGCTGGCACTGACGTCGGAAGTACTGTGAAAATATCAATGTTGAGGATCATGTGCCAAATGAATCTGAGGACAACACAGTGATAAATCTATCAGACACCACCCTCACGAAGGCCGAATTGCAGCTTCTTTCCTTAGGTCTTTCATACTGTCCTAGGAATTCTTTCAACTACCTCCAAACTCGTGTAGATGTTTTTAAGTTTATCCGCAAGCTCAAGCTCAAGAAACATTTCAAATTATCTAATGCTCAGGTTCGGGCATCTGAGATTATTGGGAACTCTCAACCCTCCAGCGTGTTTCAGGTATCAGATGTGAAAGCTTTAAGAGTGGCTCAGGAATTGGCTCTCGATGAAGAGTTTGAAACAGGCACCACCCAGGAAAATCTTTCGAATATGGGTATTACAATGAATCGTCCTTGTGCCACGAAATTCAAACCACCTTCAACTTTTTATCCTATGATGCCTAAGGATAATATAGATGCATTTTGCGATATTGTAGTGGAGGATCTGAAAGGACTGCAATATGCAATATCACGAAGAGCGAAACAAATCAGATACATGGAAAAACAATACAGTAATCTGATGAAAAAACTGAGAAGCAACTCCAACCTAATAATTAATAAAGCCGATAAGGGGGGCAATACAGTCATCTGGCCCCGAACCCTTTACATGGAGGAAGCGGAAGGACATTTGAGTGACACGGTTTGTTATAGGAAAGGCAGTTTTAATGACATCAAGTGCCTCAAAGACACCTTACATAAGGAATTGAATCAGTGGAAGCGTGAAGGGTTGTTAAGCAAGCAGGAACATGCATTTCTAAAAAATGATTACCCGGTCACGCCCTTCTTTTATCTAATTCCAAAAATCCATAAGCAAATTTCACCAGTACCTGGGCGACCGATCATCTCAGCCCAGGGCAGCTTATTAGAATCCATTTCTAAATATGTGGATCATTTTTTACATGAACATGTGGAAGCCCTACCTTCTTTCATCAAAGACACTGGACATTTCCTCTCTAAGATCAATGGTATAGAGTGGGAAAGTGATTTTGTGCTTATAGCTTTGGACATCAGCTCACGCTATACTAGTATTT
Organism: Lissotriton helveticus; assembly: GCF_964261635.1. Lineage (NCBI taxonomy): Eukaryota > Metazoa > Chordata > Amphibia > Caudata > Salamandridae > Lissotriton > Lissotriton helveticus. Next base: position 949,132,826 of record NC_136063.1, read on the forward strand.
CACATGCAGATGGATTGAACGCCGTAAATATTTTTGGGGGAAACGCAGCATCATGCATAGTCAGCATAGTATCATGTTGCTTAGAATGATAGAACTTTGTTTGAACAATAATTATTTTTTGTTTAACAGAGAGATATATCAGCAGCTGAAGGGAGTGGCCATGGGGGCATGCTTCTCCCCCACCTATGCATGTTTACATGTAGGGTGGTGGGAGGAGCATGTCCTCAGGGGCTCACTCGCCAGCTCATGCTCCAATAACATAGCTTATTTTTGGCGTTTCATTGATGACATTTGTATGGTTTGGATGGGAACAGTAGAATATGCCACTGAGTTTGTCGATAAAATCAATGACAACAAGCTTAATTTGCGGTTTACCTCCCAAATCAGCACTAACCAGATCCAATTTCTAGATGTAGAAATATACATCTGTGAGGATAAATTGCAAACTCGGCTCCATAGAAAAACAACAGCGGGCAATGCGATTCTGCACGCTAGCAGTTCGCATCCGGGTCATCTCGTCAGAAGTATCCCAGTCAGATTTGGAGAGGTGCCAGAATGAAGCATTTAATAGATTCTGTGCTCGAGGCTACAGCGCCTCGTTGTTACAGGAGGCTAAAGAGAAGGCAAACAGATTCAGTAGAGAGGAGTATTTCACTGCTGAAAACACGAACTCCACCCATAAAATAGAGGAATCCAATGACAAGATTAGCCTTATCACCACCTTCAGTGGGGAGGAAAGGAAGGTGAGGTGGATACTTAAAAAACACTGGCCGTTACTTAAGACTGATGTCAGTTTGGCTTCACTGTTACCAGACGAACCCTCAATTATTTTCAGAAGAGCACCCTCTATGAGGGATGTTCTAGTTAAATCGAGCCCTGAGGTGGTAATAAAGAAGAACTGGTTATCGGACAAATTTGGATTTTTAAGTGTATCTCATGCAGAGCATGCAAGTTTGGAATTAACACCAAGGAATAGTACTCTGCTTTTGATCCTAAACCAATCCAGATTAAGGGACATTACACTTGCCGCACTGACTTTGTAGTTTATGTGCTCCAGTGTACTTGTGGGCTCAAGTACATTGGGAGCACTAAACTGCAGGCCTTTAATCGTATCCTACAACACATTAGAGCGATTTTCAATTCAGAGGAAAGTTATCCAGTGGCGCGCCACTTTGAATTGGTCCTCAAAAAGAATTTGAATGATTTTAAGTACTTTATCATTGATGCAGTGCCTAAAAACATCAGGGGTGGCAACAGGGAAAGAACATTGAGACAGCTGGAAAGTAAATATATATTACTTCTGGACACTAGGATCCCTAATGGGATGAACACAGGGGAGGATTTGCATTGTTTTTTATAACAAGAAGACAGTACTATCTTAATAGGCTATATGTCTGCTGATTGAACCTGTGCATATAGATCGAGTTACAGGTTATCTATGTTGGCATTATCCCTGTGTGCTATCACTAACTTGCCCTAGGCACCAGCGCTGATTGTCTCATTATAACTATGTTCTTCCTATCTCTGTCAATTAGTTGCCCTAAGTGTATGACTTCCCATCCCTTAGGCGCGGACCTCAGCAGTGCCATTATTATTCATAGTAATTTTGCATAGATAGTGGCAACAAGAGAGGATATTTGCTTCAATTGGCAGCATCCTGTATTGGGAAAAGGGCACTATGCCATAATGTTCCAATCAATTATGCTGTTATTTGATGGTTAAACCGCATATATCCGTATTTTGTATAGGTATTCCCTATATAATTATAACATGTGGATCATCATTATAGTGGTTCTGAGCATGTTCTCTTCCAATGTTTCCCCGTTTATAGTGATACAAACTTATACTTGGTAATACGATGTGAAAAGTTCATTTATATTTCCAGGTTCACAGATATTTTGCACTTTGCACTAATTTGCACTTTATCACAGATTATTTGCACTAGCACTTTTTCGGAGTGTGTGTGGATCGTATATATATATATATATATATATATATATATATATATATATATATATATATATATATATATATATATATATATATATATATATATATACATACATATATATATATATATATTACCTACTGGCGGTCGCCAGTAGGTATATATAGTTAGGATTTTTTCCCTATGGGATTTTTGAAAATTCTATGTCTAATAACTTTGGCGTTTGTGGACGGAATTGGCTGAAATTTTCTGGAAAATGGAACATTTTGTTTCTGAGCAGCCCCTGGAAATTTGGGGGGGGTTCGTCCAGGGGGGGTCGAGAAAAAAGGGGGGTCCCAAAACGTGTTTTTAACATTGAGTTTTCCATAGGGCGGTTGGCCTCACTTTTAGCCCGAACGGCTGAATGGATTTGCATGAAACTTGGCAAAATTGTAGGGACTGGTAGCCCGATGTGCCTTTTGTAGGTCTCAATATATGTGCTCCAGTGGATTCTGAGAAATTAACGTTTAAAAAAAGATATATATCTGTAAGCGCGCTCTGGGCAGCGCTCCGGTCCGCGGACCTTAAGCGTACCGGAACTTCGCGTAGCGAAGCTGATTGGCTCTCCGGTGTCTGTCAACATTCTAAACAGTCCGGAGCGGCCGCCATCTTGTCTCTCGGTAGGATTGAGAGACAAGAGGAGGCCAAAACAAAGGGGGAAATAACCATAAGGGGGCATACTAGATCCTCCCTGACCCCCTAGGTTTAATGTGGAGGTTTTAAAAGGGCCCCGCGGGGCAAAAAAAACAATTTTTTTTTTGTTTTTTTTGCGTGGGTAGCGCCCGGTCCGCGAACCGGGAAGCGTTCTGGGCAGCGTACTGCAATGAAAAATGAATGATAGACTTTTCAAATACTGTATGTTAATTGATTGTTGGTTTTGTTGATTATTTTTTATTTTTTTTTATTTTTTAAGCAATTATTTAATATTGTGATTGTGTTTCAAAATTTAATAACATTTCTAACATTTCACTGTCTGAAATGTCGTCATTTTCATTGAACATAGCTTGTAATCTATGAGGGTGTAAAATGTCCTCATTTTGAAGGAGGTCATCCACTGCTTGCACACATTGCAGTAGTTCTTGGTCCCAAGTTTCATCCATAAATTCTATATAATTTGGATCAATTAATTCTTGGCTGCTCTGTTGCAGGACAATTTGAAATGAAACTTTCTGTTCGCCTTCCATGTTGCCTGAAATTTGGATAAAAAAAATATATATTAGTAGAGATAGGGCACTGTTGGGATTAATTTTAGATAGGCATTTTTTAACAGAGAATTTATCTTTGGGCAGTGTATAGTATCAGAGTGGAAGTAGGAATATAAAAAAGTGTATGTGATTTAACGTAAGTAAATTCATAATTATAAAAGAGAAGCCTAACTCCATCCATAACTATAACAGAGAAGTCTATCTAAATCTATAACTACTACAGAGGGATAGTATATAACTATCAGAAAAAGTTTACCATATTAACTTATAGTGCACAATATAGTTCAGTTTTTAAAATAACAACTTACCTTTAGAAAGAAGTTGAAGTGATTAGTGAAAATCCAATTGAAATGTACACCAGGAAGTAGTAGTCAAAATGGCTGTGTTTCATTCTCTTCTTTTATATATATTCAGGTACATAACCAATCAAATGTCAGGTAAAAAAAATAGAAAATGAAAGTAACATTTTAATTGGTTGTCAATTCCAACACTTCAGATGTGTTTTGAGAAGTAATTTACCTCAGGGTATTTAGAGAGGTCTACAGGCTAAATGGCTAAATGGAATTCCAATCAAATTTGTGAAAATGGTAGGGATTGGTATGTAGTATGAGCTAATCTATATTTGGTGAAATTGTCTCCAGTGGCTTTTCTGTAAACTACTTTCCCACCTTTTTTGATGGTGCGCTTCCCAGGGAGCGACCCGGTACGCGAACCGTTGAGCGCCCCGGTTCGCGAACCTTAAGCGTTACGGGAGTCCACCATTTTGTGTTTCGGTCGAATTAAGATACAAAATGGAGGGCAAATATTGTTCAGAATGGGTAGAAGGGGGCACGGTAGACTTATCTTGACCCCCTAGGTTTTGTGAGGGTGGCTGAGGAGGCTTATATGTGCGAAAAAAAACAATTTTTAAAAAAAAATTCGCGAGGTTAGCTCCCGGTTCGTGTACCGGGTAGCGCCCCAGGGAGCGTACTTTGTTGAAAATTAGTGAAAAATGTTACAGTAAAATAATAATTGTGAGTGATCAGATGTAGGGTAGCTCTGAGAAGAGCTTTTGGGTTTATGTTACATTTAGGTACTTATAAGTAGGTACCAATGCACAGTCTTAAATTCAGAGTGAAAATTCTGTTGCCCTCATCTGAGAAGTGAACTCCATCTCCTCTGTAGATATCTTGCATGTAGTAACGCAAGTTATTGTTGTACATGGAGCCCATTCCATGGTCTCTCATGTAAGCTGAAACAGATTTGTTTACATGCTTCCTCGACTTCTCAATTTGTGGACAAAATTGGTTTGACCACCTCCATTTCTGTCTTTGGCATATATTTGAATATACCAAGGCAGTCTGAGGAAAAAGTGCCATCAATTGCTCAAAGGTGTCCTTTAAAAGCATTTCCAGACCTACCCCAGTCAAAGTGCCCAAATCATTACCTCCACAGTGCACAATTAACAGGTCAGGTTTGGGCAAATGCATAAAGGTTTTCACCAATGGTATCAATTGGTGACATTTTAATCCTCTGTGGCCAAACCACTTAATTTCCACATCTTGTAAATTGAGGTTAGGTAATTTTCTGTTCTCAGCATACCTGTGAGCCCAGTGGATATAACTATGTCCAACAATCCAGACAGAAAACATGGTGAGAGAAGGTTCTCCTGCAGTCAGATGAAGTGTGGCAATGAAATGGCAGTTGAAAAAATGAGAGTTTAAAATGAAAAAAACTGTGGAGTTTCTGTGTTCATGAAGCAGTAACAGTGATTGGTGGATTTTGATTGCTGAAAACAGAAAGTTAGGGTGCATGGATGAGTTATTTGAAAGATGTATTTTGAATGGTCAATAAAAAATCATTAAATGAAAGAATGCACTGGATATGCAGGTGCACTGAGAGTTCAGAGTTCAATTGCAACATTGTTGTGTGAACTTGCAAACACCAGAAGTCTTCCAAGAGGTGGTTGCCATGCAGAAAAGGCATGAAATGGCAGAGGGGGGAAGGGTTTTCATTTGAAAAAAAGTGAGGGAAGAGTTTTGATTGGGTGACATGAGAGATATGTGTGAAGAATTACAGCATTTCTGTGCTTTTGATAGCTGCAGACTCTGGAGTGCATACCTTTTGCTCTGCTGAAGACAAATTGGTGTGTTTCTGAGACTGTTTTCAAACTCAAAGTATTTGCTAAGGTGAGAAAATATTTCTTTAATTTAGATAGAGAATAGTGTGCTTTAAGGAGAAAATTATGAATTATGTGGCGCAAATTGCTTGTAAATATGCTCCCACCTGTGCATGGAAAATTTAGATTTTGAATGTTTGTGTTACATAGCCATGTTAAAAGTGATACAAACATGCTGCAAAGGCAATCAAAAAACGCTTTTATGTGTCTTAAGGACATTTTAAGTAATTTTCCCATGTGCAGTGTTTTGAAATTATGATTTGAAAATCGTTTTTGGGGAAAAGGAATTGGTTTTAAATTTATGACAAGGACATAATGGTGTATGCTTCTTTATAAGGCAATTGACTGTCCCTGATGTTATTTTTCCCATTTTAATGTAAGACCTTTCTCTGTGGCGCAAATTGCTTGTAAATATGCTCCCACCTGTGCATGGCAAATTTAGATTTTAAATGTTTGTGTTACATAGCCATGTTAAAAGTGACCCAACCATGCTGTAAAGGCAATCAAAAAACACTTTCATGTGTCTTAAGGACATTTTAAGTAATTTCCCTGTGGGCAGTGTTTTCAAATTATGAATTGAAAATCGTTTTTGAGGTAAAGGAATGTTGTTAAAATTTATGTGCGCCATATGCCCCCAAATTTCTTTTTCAGGGGTGCAGCAGGGTGTTCTTGAGACAACCCCGCACCTTTGGAAAAATTCCTAATTTGCGATGAGCTAATTGCTAATCGCAAATTGCACCTTCATTCATATGGGCATCCTGGCCCATGGAAATGAATGGGTAATTTGCAATTAGCAATTTGCTCATTGCAAATCTGGAATGGTAAAGAATCGCTATTTATATATATATATATTCACTGAAAAAACCATAGGTTATAGACCATATATAGTTAGGAATTAGCATTTACAAAACCTTGAAAATTCACTGAAAAAACCATAGGTTATAGACCATATATAGTTAGGAATTAGCATTTACAAAACCTTGAAAATTCACTGAAAAAACCATAGGTTATAGACGATATATAGTTAGGAATTAGCATTTTAAAAACCTTATTTTACTTACACAAAACCATTGAAATTCCATATATAGTTAGTTGCACTAACTATATATCGCGCACCCGCAATCCACTGCTGATGATGTCACATATTACATCATTCATGACATGGTCAGTGACATCACTGATGACATCACTGATGACATCTCAAATGACATCACTGATGACATCACTGATGACAACATCCAGTGACTGTATGTTTCTGTAAAGTTAAAATATGTCTTACATATTGAAGAATGAGTGGAAGTATAAGTGTCTGGACGAAGGATTTAGTAGGTGCATGACTGAATGTATGAGTGAGTGATTAAATGTGTCTCACTGAGTGCATGGGTTAGTGACTAAACTGTCTTAATTTGTGCATCATTATGTCTGTTGTTCTGTAAACTGCTGCATGTGTTGATCAGTAGCTATATGATTAACTATATGGGTTATTGATTGATTGTCCAAGTATTTGTATGGGAGACTGAGTGTGTTTGTGGCTGGCTGGGAGGTGTGTGACTCAATGTGTACTTGTATCAATGATTGTATAAGAGAGTAAGTATGTGTTAGTATATGTTTGAAAATGTAAGGTGCTCTATGTTTAACTGTATAGACAAGAAAATGGAAGTGTGATTGATTCTTTACAGGACTGACTAGGTGTGTGAGTAACTCCAAGGATGAGTGGCAGAGTGTGAGTGTCTGTATAGGTGTATGAGTGCATATGATAGTGTTGTAAAGATGAGTGATTGTACGTATGAATGATTGTATGGGTGAATGAGTGAATGTGTGTGTAGACGTAGGAATCAGTGAGTGCGTATGTAGTAACTAGTATTGGTGTGTCAATGGTTTCAAAAATTATACTCTGTATGTAACACTGCGTGTTAATGTGAGGAGATGCATTGTATTGTCACATGAATGATATCATCAGTAATGTGGTCATTGATGTCAAATGAGATGTCATCAGTGATGTCATCAGTGATGTCATTTGAGATGTCATCAGTGATGTCATCAGTGATGTCACTGACCATGTCATGAATGATGTAATATGTGACATCATCAGCAGTGGATTGCGGGTGCGCGATATATAGTTAGTGCAACTAACTATATATGGAATTTCAATGGTTTTGTGTAAGTAAAATAAGGTTTTTAAAATGCTAATTCCTAACTATATATGGTCTATAACCTATGGTTTTTTCAGTGAATATATATATATATATACATATATCTTCAAGCAAATGAAAAAAGACACCGCACTCTTCTCGGATGGTTAAAGCGATTTAATCCAGCTCAGAAATAACTTCCTTCACCTACTCGTTTCGAACAGTAAATGTTCCTGATCACCGTAGTTACAAGTCCGTTTTTGCTTTCTGTTATTTATACCCTCCTTCCCACTGTGTCAATTAGGAGGCATTGTGGGAGTGGTAGTTCATACTTGGCTTAAATTAAGCCATTATCGAATTCCCCACATACATTATACGCCACATGTTTGTGTGTATTAGGTAATTGTGTAAGAGGGCCTGTTTCTTGCTTATCTTGATTGTTGGCTGAGTGCCATATTAACTAGAGGATACAAGCCCTTTTATTCTCCTTGTTCAGAAAATAAGGTGATAGCTTAGTGCTATATCTTGCTATTTTATATGTGGCTTATTAGTTTGTACGGGAAGTCGATATAGACATACATGATTGATATTTTGGACGGTTTTCACGATAAACTGATATTTTACAATCTATTATTCTGACACTTTAATCTATTTACATTCAGTTCAAAAGTTTGAAAAGAGAAACATGCAATTTTTACACTGTCAGGGCAGAGAGTCTATATTTTGAATATTCTATGTTCTGTTCTTTCCCATTTTTTGTGTTGTATATCTCTTTTGTTTCATCTTGCCAGACTGGAATTGGAAACATAAATGGAAGGCACAAGAACGCAAGTTCAAAATTACAAAGTCATTCATTAGGTACATGATAGTCTATTTACAAGTGTGCATACAGTTCTTCGTCCCCGTTCAGGCCGGTCGGAACTTTGGTCTTGAATCTAATTATTAATTTGGATTCCAATCATCTTAGTTTTTGTAAGCAAATTCCTCCCCTTTCATTATCTGGCACCATTGCTATTCCTGAATATCTGACATCTTGCCAGGTTTTGTTTTTATGTAGCATCAAGTGTTTAGCCATGGCATAAGTTTGATCTTTATTTTGTATCGCTCTGATGTGCTCCAACATCCGTTTCTTGAGAGCACAAATGGTCGATCCGATGTACCGTTTGCCACAGTCACATTCTAACAGATAGACAACATAATGTGACTCACATGTTATTTTGTGTTTTATTTCGAATGGTTGTCCTTTGGGATCATTCAAAGATTTTAGGTTCCTTCCGATCCTACACGCTTTGCAGGATAGGCATTTTGTGAAGCCTTTTTGTCTTTTTTGCAACCATGATTCCTCTTTTTTGTCAATGAAGTGGCTGTTGACCAATGTATCACCAAGAGATGGTGCTTTCCTAAAAGAGATTAAAGGTGCATCACCAATCATATGACCAATGTCCAAATCCTTTTTTAGTACACTCCAGTATTTTGTGACAATTTTTCTGATTTGTACACTTTCTTTAGAGTATGTCAGGATGAGTCGTGGTTTCTCATCTGTCTGTTGTGTTTTCTCTTTCTTTTTTTCAATTAGAGTTTCAGTTCTTGTCTTTCTTCTTGCTCTTTGTTCTCCAAATTTGATCATCTTGGTGTTATATCCTCTCTCTGTGAACCGTTGTGTGGTTTCTTTAAATTTATTTTCCATTTCCATCGGTTCTGAACAATTACGTTTCATACGTAAGAATTCCCCTTAAGGTACATTCTTCTTTAGCAACTCTGGGTGGAAAATGGTTCCATAGAGGATACTATTGGTGGAGGTCTGTTTGCGAAAAAGAGTAGTGTGTATTTTGTCCTCTTTTATGTACACCTTGGTGTCCAGGAAATCAATTTCTTTTTCCTGGATGTTGAATGTAAATTGTAATCCCACATTGTTAGTATTCAATATCGCTATGTACTGGAGCAATTCCTCTTTTGTGCCCTTCCATAGTAGGAACAGGTCGTCGATAAATCTCAACCACAAGACCACTTTTGTGGTATATGGATCGTTTTCTTCTCTCCAAGCTATGTGTTTCTCCCACCATCCCATGGTGAGATTAGCATAGCTTGGAGAGAAGGAAACTCCCATAGCAGTTCCACGATTCTGAGAGTAGACTCCGTTGTTGAAGAGGAACACATTGTTTGTTAAACAAGTTTTTATCATTTCCAAAAGCATGGTTGTATGGTTGAGTTCCCCAATTGGTCGTTGTTTGAGAAAATATGCGACAGCTTGTAGGCCTAGTTGGTGTTCAATTGATGTATAAAGCGATACCACATCAATTGTGGCTAGCAGGTATGTGGGTTGCCATTCCGTTTCCATAAGGATTCGGAGAAAATCTCCGGTGTCTTTAATGAAGGAGTTGAGTGTCGGTACAATCGGGGCTAAGAAATAGTCCACATATGTAGCAATGTTTTCGTACAGAGAGCCACAGCTAGATATTATTGGCCGGCTGGTGGTTTATTCAATGTTTTGTGAACTTTGGGTAGAAAGTAAATCGTTGGCATAATTGGATTCTGGACTGTTAGAAAGTTTTTCTCCTCTTGGTTGAGTAGTCCTTTTTCCTGCTATTGTTCTATATTTTGATGTATTGATGTTGTCATTTCTATTATTGGATTTTCTTTCAATTTTGTATAGTTGTTCACGTCATTTAGTTGTCGGTTTGCTTCTTCAATGTAGTCTATTTTGCTAAGGATCACGATATTACCCCCTTTGTCGGCGGGTTTTATTTCGATTTTAAGGTTTTCTTTTAGCGATTTCAAAGCTTGGCGTTCTTCCCAAGACAGATTTTCTTTTTTGTGATTATTGTTGTTATTCATGGTTTCAAGTTCCATGTTTACGAGGTCATGAAAGGCATCAATTCTGTTGCCTGGATATAATGCTGGGCAAAATTTGGATTGTTTCTTAAAGTTAGTTTTTGGATGTGTGTTGTGTGGAATTTCCATTTCTCTTAGTACTTGTGTGTCCGTTATTATCAAGTCATTCTCATCATGTGCTAATTCATATGCTACCTTCAATGCTGGTATTTCTGAGACAGTATATCCTTTCTGTAAGGAAATGTTGTCATTGTTTGGATCTTTTTCCATTCTTTTCGGTATTTTCGCAAAGAATTTTTTCAACTTTAATTTACGGACATATTTATATATGTCTATTTTGGTTTCCACACTGTCATGATGTTTTTCCGGGCTAAAGGTTAGGCCTTTGTTGAGTAGTTTTTGTTCTGTTGGTGACAGTTGATAGTTCGATAGATTGATTATCAAATTAGAATCATTTGAGTTTTCACTGTTCATTTCTCTATTCATTTCCTTGGCAGAGTGCGATTGCGCAATGGATATCTTGGAGTGTTTTGCTCTTCTGGTTTTGCGCTTGGATTTGGGTTTGTGTATTGGCCTCGTCCTCGGCCCCCAGATCTTCCTCTGCCTCTGCTTCGACCTCTCCCTTTTGTTTGTGGGTTTTGATGATCCAGATACAACAGTTCCATTTCCTCTAAAAAAGAAAAACTCTTTAGTGTAGTTGTTTTTTCCGCTCTCATTCTTTGTTCTCCTTCATTGGCGTCTGATTCCGTTTCGCTTGCTTCAGGTGTCATTCCCTTTGATTTTTGTTTGGTTCCACTTTGTTGTTTCAGGGCATCAAACCTTTTAGCAAACGTGAAAATGGCGCCATTTGCATAATCAAACTCGTCCCTTCTGAATTTGCGTTGTTTTCTTTCTTCTATTTCATTTTCATGTCTGTCCAAGTTGTTTTCCATTATTGTTCTCAGTTTTTTGGCTTCCTCCTCTCCTTCTTGTGAGGCCTTGATTTGTCGTTCCATGTCCTCTATTTTAGTGTGCAGTTCATCTACACCTATTTTAGCATGTTTGATTATGATTAATATCATTTTCCTTGAACACTCCATATTGTTGTGTCCCCATTCCTCCAGCATCTCTGCACTAGTATCTGGATGATTCGGTAGTGTGAAAATTCGGAGACCTCTTGGTACTAGTCCTAGTTCCAGATATTTTTCTAGCGTAATTATTTCCCATGCTCGTGAGATCTCTTTGCGCAATAATTTTTCTAGTTGTTGAAATAATTGTTTCAAGGTTGTATGTATGCTTGTAGAAGTGGTTGCTTTGGGATCTGAGGTGGTCGAAACAGGTTGAGCTTGGGAGAACAGACTCTCCGCCTTTTCAATGCGCCTTGCCGCTCTCTTTTCCATTTCGTTTTTTTGTTTGTTACAATTGGTGTCAGATCAAAAAAAACGCCGACTTTGCGTGTTTTTTGTTTGTTTTCCTGTATTTTTTATCGTTTCTGCCGTATTTATACGACTTGCTACTAAAGCGTAGGAAGTTTTGAATGTTGTTAGGCACTTGGCCTCATAGAGCCGGACGCTTTACCGAGAAAATGGCACGACTTATTTAAGCCAGGATACGAAGTTGCAAGATATATTTATATAAAAAGAGGGCATACAAATCCGTAAACAGAGGAAGCTCCACAGAAATTGTGTGGACTGCGAGAGTGGCCGTACACTTACATCCAGTCACAAATACGATTATCTCTATGAAGACCATCCATCTGCAACTGAAGCCAGTACTACAGTACAGGATAGGACGGAACCATCATCCATATCAGTGATTCTGACACTGATACCTCAGCAACCACTGCCAACTCAGTCTCTGAAAGAGTAGTCACTACAAAACCGGCTACTTTTTTAGACGAATACAAGCTCCTGAGGAGGGGCCGTCAAACATCGAGAATGACATCTGCACCAACAACCCAAGGAAGAGGCAGAGTGCAACGGGGCTTGGAAAGAGGCAGAGGAAGAAACAGGGGAGGAGCAAACAAAAGGAGAAACCAACGGAAATGACAGAAACAAAAAGAACAAAAGCTACAGAACAAAGGAGTACATGGGAAACAAAGCCGGAAGCTCCAAGGGCAAGCAGTAATGGAAAAATGACGCGGTAAATAGAACCATTGTCAATCTTACTAAGCATCCACTTCCTTTTTTTGAAAAGAAAACCCCATGCCTAGGACTGACTTTCTGCCCAACCGAGGTTTTTAACTACTCTGAAACCCGTATCAACATATACAAATTCATCAGAAAAATAAACTAAAAATATGGCATTTCCTCAAAATGTGAAGGGTATAACCCATACCATCCTGCAGCTAACCACCAATCTTTACTACAACTTCACAGTTGGGGATGACACACTCCTCCTCATGCATGATCTACAAATGGCGTTGAATCCACCTCTGGGTCTCCCTTGGATTCTAATGATTTAGACATCCCCACTGTTTTTGCAGCTTCTACTAAATTTAAACCTCGTTCTATCTTCTACCCAACCCTCCCCCACAACAACATTGACACTTTTCATGCAGTGGTCACCAAAGCCCTTTTGAAACTCAAGCGTCAAGATTGGAAAAAAACATCCCTTAACCACAATCTATCCATGAAACAAAGAGATGTTATTTAGTCCTTATCTTAAGGTAATAACATTGTCATCCTACCAACCGACAAAGGTGGCAATATACTACTGATGAGCAGAGGTATGCACGTCAATGAAGCTCTTAGACAGTTGCATGACAAGATTTTATCTTAAAATCAACATTGAAACCTATATTTTAAGTATTTGTGAAACATGGAACAAACTCACTAAACGGGGACGGAGTGGTATCATTACCTGGGAAGAATACTGCTTCCTAAAGAGAGATTACCCCAAACTACCAATTATATATCCTTATGCCCAAGACCACAAAGACCCAGAAATGCCACCCGGCAGACCTATTGTATCCTCAATAGGCAGTGCACTTGAAAATGTATCTAATTATGCTGATCACTTCCTTCAAGATTACGTCACTTCTCTACCCTCACGTGTTAGGGACACTAAAGACCTTCTCACCAAACTTGAAGGTATAACATGGGAAGATGGTTTCCTGATGGTCATCCTGGATATCAATTCCCTAAATACAGTAATCAATCATACACAAGGCATTAAAGCATGTTTTCACTTCCTCAAAAACAAAACTATAGGGTACTTACACCATACCAACATGTTACTTGACATGATGAATCAGTGCCTTAACAATAACATCTTTATGTTAAATGCCAGACTGTACAAACAGATACTCAGCACTGCTATGGGGACTTGTTTTGCTCCTAGCTTTGGCAATCTGTTTTAGGCCTCTTGTAAGAAGAGATTTGAGCAGACACCACCATGAGTTCAGACTTCCCTAAAGGGAGATTGTGGCTACGCTACATCGATGATCTTTTTATAATTTGGAATGACACTGAAGAAGAAGCCACCAGATGTAATACTAAATTGAATGGTAACAACTGTAACACCAAACTCACTCTGAACATGAATAAGGAACACATTGAATTCCTAGATGTCAATGTAACAGCACATCACAGCACCTTACAAACTAGCCTTTTTTGCAAAGACACTACAGGTTACACCCTACTTCATGCTCTCAGCAGCCGCCCTGGCAATCCTAAGCTGAGTATTCCGTATGGAGAACTGCTGAGAGCAAGTGGGTATTAGAACGAGTCCTTGAAAAATTTTGCAAGGTCACCAGACCACAAACTCTTGAGGAACTGATTACTGAAACCAACAGCACTGATACCACTGACACACAGGATACCTGAGTGATCATGACATACAACAGGAACTCACAACAGATACAGAAGATCCTAACACATAACTGGGTTATCCTGAATAGCGACCCCACCATTGGTCACACACTACAGACTAGACTCTGTATCACATACAAAAAAGGTCGCAGCTCGAGGAACATTTTGGTACATACTGACATTACCCAAGCACACCACCAAAGGGATCACAATCTGAAAGGTTTTTTCCCATGTGGGCATTGCAAGGCATGCTGCGACAGCTATATAACGATGAAATTCTCTATACCAGGGAGAAATAAAAACAAACTCTTCACTCAGTTCCTGACATGCAGCATGCCCTTTGTCATATATGCATTGGAATGCTCCTGTAATCTCAGGTACGTGGGAAGCACCACCTTAATGGCCAAAAAGAGGGCGTTGGAACACATGAGTGCTATCAACAAGAGGGACATCCACTACCTGTTGGCTAGACACTTCCAGGAACACCATATTTCCAACAGTTCTCTTTTGAGTTTCTTTATTATTGAACAAGTGCACATTGGCCCTAGGGGTGGTAATAGAGTTCTGATGCTCCGCAAAGTTGAATCGAAATTGATACCAGAACCCGAGAATAAGTACCCTGGAAGACACAATTAGGATGAGGAACTTAGCACACATATACATGAAGGTTAAATGCCCCTGAATTGTTGTATTATTTATCATGCCATTGTTCTGTTTTCGCTCTATGTTGTGTTTCAGTGTTTTAACTCATATGATACTATGTATGCTTTTCCTTTATTAGCATCATGGAATCTTTCCGAATTTTAATCTGTATATTTGGTCTTTATATTTTCACAGGAGGAAAGGAAGGGACCCACCGCCTTCGGACGGCTACTTCGCGCACGGGTTCCCTGCCCTATTCTTCCCCATCTCCGGGCATACACATCACTGAGATAAGATTTCATTTTGTTATAACTCTGATAACATTAACTTCATCCTTGCACTATGCTCCCTAGATGCATTCCTGCCACACGTGTTCTCAATTTTACCTGGGCTAATCCTATTCATGTCATCTGCATCCATATTGTCTATTGTGTATTGCAGGACTTACACATATGACAATTGCTCATGTTACCTGGCTTTACCAGTCTGATATGACATAGGTCAACACATTAAGTCAGTTTTCATGTGTACTACCACTATGGTGAGTTTAGATATGCGTGTACCGGAATGGCAGTCTACAAGTCCAATATTTTTTAACACTTTGCTGTTTTAGTTGTACTGCTGAACTATTTCATTATCATACGTATTGAATGTGTCTCAGCTTGTGTGCATGTGTTCTTGCGAGTTCATGTATAATTTTATGTGTACTACCACATGCCAGGTATGTACTGACACTAT
Organism: Lissotriton helveticus; assembly: GCF_964261635.1. NCBI lineage: Eukaryota > Metazoa > Chordata > Amphibia > Caudata > Salamandridae > Lissotriton > Lissotriton helveticus. Next base: position 949,148,311 of record NC_136063.1, read on the forward strand.
GCCACTCAGCGCCAGTATCATTCAGATAGGAGATGACCACATTGATTCCCTAGTTACATGAGTTATGTCTTCAGATGTCAGTTGGTCACAATAGGCCTCTACCCTGAGACACTAGACTGGCCACTCAGCACATACACGCATCGACCCTCTGCCGACATGTTGTGTTTACTGTGTACCTTTACATTAGTTTGATATTGCCATTTGGTGATGTAATGTAAACCAATTTGTCATGTGTCATTATTCACATAAATTTTGTTGTGATGACTACTGACGTTAAGTAGACAGGCCATCTGTGTTGTATTTGTTTTGTTTTACTCCATTCTAAAATGGTCCCCGCGATTACCTCTGAATACCACAGATTTGTATGAGGGGTCTTTTAACCATATTTAAACGGGACTATGTAATGCATCCTCACTTGTTTACTCGCTGTGTGATCAAGACAGAGAGTCTGTCGAAACGCGATACCTGTGATTAATAAAACTGTTACAGGCAAAAAAATACCTGGGACCATTAAAACTGTTACTGCCAAATTCCTGAGTTTGCGTAGTAACTTAGACTTTGTGTGGCAGATTTTTGCCGGCTGACTCTGCCGGCATCACGCACCAACTGCCAACGGGCCAAGGATTCCGGAAGTAGCAATTCTGGTGTTGTGTATGTATATATATATTTTATGCAAAAACAAAGCAGGCTGTTCCTAGAAAAGATAAGGAAAGTTAAGCGTAGGACGGAGGTCACAGGGAGAGGTAAGGTAGTGCTCAATGGAGTGCTACCCTGGGTATCCAATTGTTGGTATTAATGGCCTCACACACCCTTGTGAGTGTCATGCTTCATCATTGGCAGTTGCTCCTCGTCGGGCAGGCGGTGCAATGCCCAACGGGCTCACCTCATAGAGGGGCTCTTTAGCGGAGATCTTTTTACCAACTGCCTATGGGTGAAGTGCGAGTGAGGGGCCAAAGGAAAGCGGATAGTGTAAATAAGTGGGTTAAAACGTGACACAAGGTACCGGAGAGCAATTTATTCTGGTGGTCCCTTGTCACAAGTAAAAACAGTGGGTAGCCTATGATCGCCAGGAAAAAAAATTTAGGATTCCACGTGACGATTCAGAACTACAGTATATATTGTGTGGTCAACATGTTTCTCGCCAATGCACATTGGCAGCGATTCTTCAGGACCTAGTGTTTACATCTGTCTAATATAAGACATGACCTAATTAAGTATCAGTTCGGAAAAGGTTGTACTACCTGTATGGGACAGCTCTTGCCTAGAAAGACAAAAGAGATCGTTACCATAAATAGTTACAACAAATCCCTTAAGTGACCGTGAAAGACGTGGTGCTGTGGTGAGTGCAGTGACATAAAAATGGTGACATACCAGTGGTAAATTCGTGACCAGTATGTGGAGACTCCATATCACATTGCTACATGACTCAGCACTACTATGTACAAAATAAATGAAATATAAGAGGTTTAAAAACAGCAGCATTCAAGGTATAGACGTCCGTCCACACCATATGGTGTAGGTCTCGTATGTACTCACCTATAGGTCAAGGTGTCTGGGTGTCAACAGTACCCGGTAGGAATTGCGTCAAGGGAAAGAACCATAGGGGTTTAAGGCTAAGAAGGGGAGGGAAAGGGGAGAAAAACAAACAAACACAACAGCGGATGGTATAACCCATTAAACATGAATTTACACTTTAGCAAATTGGTGGTGGGAGAGAAGTAAATAATCTGCTCTGGTGAGGCAACATTGCTCGATCTCTGTGTTGGCTTTAATATCATGCTCCATAAAGGGTACTGTCTCAATGTAGTTTGTTGGATATACACTCTTTATGATCATGCAGTGTTTATATTGTGGAAAGGGTGTGGCGATACTCCAGGCGACCCTTCTTTCAATTCCAGCAGTTAGCTGCAATGTTTAAAAGAGGTCCGAATTATTCGCAAAGCTATTTTATTTTATAACGAGATAATCAAAGGGGCTCGAGGCGCTGGTGTGGGCGTGACCGTTAGCCCAGGGTAGTAAAGACTGGCGCGCTGGGTTATCTGAACGCGGTGCTCCAGGCATTTAAAGGACTCGCCGAGTGTGTTTATCTAAACACTGGTGTGACGTGTCAGTAATTGAGGCTTAATACACCAATTCATGCTGGGTTAACGGGTGTGCTGCTGACTAGTAGGTTTAGGTACGCGCGGTGTGCTCTAAAATTATTCAAAAGTAATGAGCTCCAGCGAGCTGGGTTTACCGGCCCGATGTTAAGAGCAGTCTGGCAGGAATGCCGCGTACATATTCTAGACGTTAGGGGGTGTGACAGCATGTATTTTGCGTGTCAGAATTATTGCGCGCTGGGATTACAAGCATGGAGCTAAAAGTCTCTTGATTTTAAGCTCGGCGCTTCGTGAGGTTATTACGGAGTGATGCAGCTTGACGTGCTGGGTTGATCGGCGCGATGCTGAAAACAATCTGGGGGGGTTCTTGCCGAGTGCGTTAATTAAACGCTGGTCGGGCATGTCAGCATAATAGGTATATCAAAGCATACTGCGCTACGAAAGCAAGCATGCTGCTTGAATCTAATTAGTGATGAGCGCGGCGCTTAATGTGATTAACCCTTAGAAATGGGAGTTAATGTAAGGGAGTAACACTTACTTCTTAAAGCCTTGGGGAGCGCATGGTCTGCCTACCCATCTCTACCGGGCTCCGGATAGTACTGGGTCCTCGGGTGGAAAACTAATTAAGAGGTTAGTTGGGGGCGTGATCAGGGTCGACTCTCCCTCCAGGTCATGTGAGAACCCAAGTTACTATGGGGGCCATCTTGGAAGGGACCCATTATTACTATAATAGATAGAGTGTCAAGGAGGTGTGATTGTAAATATAATTAAATGCAGGAATCTCTAAGGTATTATTGCAAATAATTCTACGTGTTATCATACACCAAGACACTAGGTGTATCAAGCTGAAATTTTAGTCATTATTCATAATGAGCTCCACGGGATGTCTTCGTTAAGTCCCCGCTTATCTGAGGACAGCCTGTGTACCCACCTCTGTTCCTTCTGGAATAGGTTCTGTTTGGATTTATTGCTGGGAGTATCTATGACCAGCCATCTCAGCGAGTCTGCAGTGTGGTTGTGATCTAAAAAGTGCCTACACATCTTAGTGTTAGTTTTTTTGCAACGAAAGTTGCTTCTGTGTTCAGAGATGCGGATCTTGATTGGGCGCGTGGTCATGCCCACATATAGAAGATCACAGGGGCATCTGAGCAAATAGATGCAATTGGCGGTGTTGCAATTAGTGTGACAACGAAGTTCCCACAGGAATGTTTCAGTTAGTTGGATAGACTTGATGATACTCGTGAAGGGGCATACACTACAGGAGCCACACGGGTAGTGGCCTTTCACTGGAGGAAGTTGCCAGAGTGTGTTCTGTCTTAGGGTCTCTACTTGTTTAGGTCTCGTGTGGACTAAGATGTCTTTCACATTTTTGGACCTTTTAAACGCAAACCTTGGAGTCGGCAGGTTCAGATCTCCTGTGTTGAGAATCTGCCAGTGTCTCTTTATTATTTTCTTGATTTCAGTAGAGGCTGGGGAGAAAGTAGTTACACAGGTCAAAAGATCTTGGTCTCGTGGAGTCGGAGTATTGTGTTCTAGGAGAGCCCCTCTATGGTTGTTCTTTGCCCGTTTTTGTGCTCTGTAGACCTCCCTAGCTGGGTACCCTCTCTCTCTCAGATTACGAGATAGAATTCTGGACTCATTGTTGTAATCTGTGAGTCGGGTACAGTTGCGTCTCACCCGCAAGAATTGGCCAAAGGGAAGGTTGAGCCTCAGGGCTTTAGGGTGGTGGCTTGTGAACAGGAGGAGGCTGTTCCGATCTGTAGGTTTACGATACATGGTAGTATCAATTTTACCCTCCTCTAGTCTAATCGTGAGGTCCAAAAAGGCTATCTTAGAACTAGAGGCAGTGATGGTAAAGGTAAGGTAGTTGTTTAGGGTATTTAACCAGTTGAAGAACTCTAGGTAGATGTCCTCGGGCCCTTTCCAGAGAATAAGGATATCATCAATGAACCGCTTCCAAAGTTGGATATTGGTATGATAGGGGTTCATGGGTCCATTGATGTGTCTCTCCTCAAAATCTGCCATGTAGAGGCAGGCCACCGAAGGAGCAAAAGTACTGCCCATAGATGTTCCCTGGGTTTGGTGGTAATGTTGCCCTTTAAACTCAAAGAAATTTTCTGTCAGGGCAAGATCCGCACACTCCATGATGAAGGAGGGAGGCGTAGGGGAAGTCCATTCTTCAGTATTGAGTATTCCCTCAATCACCCCGAGTGTGGCCCTCTGTGGGATGTTAGTGTAGAGGGCCTCCACATCAAGGGTGATCAAGAAGTCGATTTGTACGTCTTTTTGCAGGTTTTCGAGAAGAAGGAGAACGTCCTTAGTGTCTTGGACATAAGACGGGATTCTCTTCACAAGGGGTTGTAGAAAGTGATCGCAAAATTGCGAAAGGGGTTCTAGCACAGAGCCTATGCCTGACACAATAGGGCATCCAGGTACTGGGGTGGTCCCCTTGTGGATTTTTGGCAGTGTGTAGAAATAAGGCACTTTCGTGTCTTTTTTCACCAGGAATTCCGCCTCCTTCTTCGAGATCCATTTCTGACATTCAGCAGACTCAACGATGCCTGTGATTACAGTTTTCAATCGTTCAGTAGGGTTGGTTGGAATCGGGGTATAGTACCGTCTATCCCCTAATTGCCTTAGACACTCTGTTTCATAATCCGTTGTGTCCATTATTACTGTCGCTCCCCCTTTGTCTGCCTGTTTAATGGTAATTGTTCCATCATTGGCAAGGGAGTTCAACAGCTGCATTTCTGTTGTGGACAGATTATGATGTCTTTGGGGGGGTCTTAGGATACCGATGTCCTTCAACACTGCCTGTTCAAAGGTAAGGACTTCATTTGAAACCATCCCGCTGTGTGGCGTGAAGGTAGAAGGGTTGTGGAGACCCGAGTCAGTTGGAGTCTCAAGTGGTCTACCGTCAAAGAATGATCTCAATCTTATCGTTCTGAAAAATCTTTGAATTTCGCAGTGTAGCTCGAAATTGTCTAGTTTGGGTGTGGGAACAAAGCCCAGTCCTTTCTGAAGGACTTTTTCTTCAGGTACCGTAAGTTGACGTGAGGAAAGATTCACAACCAAACTTACTTCCGTCCTGTCTTGCTCCTGGTTTCCACCCCTGGGGCCTGTGTATCCTCCCACTGTACCCTCTTTTCTTGTGCGTTTCCTCGCCTGCGCCCGCGCCCTCTGCCCCAGCCTCTGCCTAAAAAAGGTTGCTGGTTAATGCCTTGGGGGGCAAAGTGAGGGGGGTATTGGGGTACAAATGGTGTCATAGGATGTTGATAATGTGGGAATTGCCACATTGGTGGCCCCTGAAATTTTTATTTTTTTTATTTTAGCGATTTGTATAGCGCCTGGTGACCCAAGGGCATCCCCGCGCTGTAAGGAGATTGTTTATCCTGTAAGGAGAGGGAGGGAGGAGAAACAATTATTTCGGGAATAGGTGCGTTTTCAGTTTTTTGCGAAAGGTCAGGTAGCTGGCTTCCAGTCTGAGGGTGCGTGGGAGGGAATTCCATCTCACGGCCGCTTGCACCGAGAATCGTCGGCCTCCGGTGCGGGTCCTTTTGAATTTGGGGACGTTGGCCAGGTGCTCACTGTCTGAACGGAGGGATATGGATGCTTTGTAGGGGGTGACCAGGCTGCTGAGGATAGCAGGGCCAGATCCGTTGATAACTTTGTGTGTTGTACACATGGCTTTGAATTCCACCCTTTGGCGAACAGGGAGCCAGTGCAAGGCCTTGAGGGCTGGTTTTGCTGACACTCTCGAAGGAAGGTTCGTGAGCAGACGGGCCGCAGCGTTCTGTGTCCGTTGTAGTCTAGTCAGGGTGGCCTCTGGAGCGCCCAGGTAGACCATATTGCTGTAGTCAAGACGGGACAATACTAGCCCCTGGATAAGAAGTTTCCTAGAGGCAGGTGGTAGTAGTGGGAGGATCTTACGGGTGGTGCGCATGAGCCCAAAACAGGTGCCAGCAGTTTTGGCCGCTTGCGTCTTCATGGTGAGCTCCGGTTCGAGCCATACTCCAAGGGTTTTGATTTCACGCTTCGGGGAGGAGATTTCTCCGAATACGTCGGGCCAGACTGTTGGGGGGATAGTTGCCCATTGTTTTCCCAGGAGCATCACTTCGGTCTTAGACCCATTTAATTTTAGTGATGAATCACTCATCCAGCTGTGTATTTGGGTAAGGCAGTTCGCCAGTTTCTCCGGGTGGTCGGCTAGTTGGGATAGAGAGACGACCTGTTGAGTGTCATCAGCGTAGCTTACCATTTTTATGTTAAATGGTGTCACCACGTCTTCAAGGGGAGCCATATATGCGTTAAAAAGCGTCAGGCTCAGGGAAGATCCCTGAGGGACCCCGCTTGTGAGGGGGAGGGTGGCTGAGTGGTGGTTCCCGTCCCATACCTGGAACGTGCGTCCGGTGAGGAAGGATTCTGTCCAACTAAGTGCCGTCCCGGTGATCCCTGCTGCCGCGAGCCGATGGAGGAGGACACGGTGGTTGACTGTGTCGAAGGCTGCGCTGAGATCCAGGAGGATCACTGCCACTGACCCTCCTGAATCCAGTATGCGCCTTGCCTCCTCGATGACGGCGAGGAGGGCAGTATCTGTGCCATGGCCCGGGCGGAAACCAGTTTGGGATTCCCGTAAGATGTTGTTTGTTTCAAAGAACTGGGACAATTGTCTGTTGACCAGTTTCTCAGCTAGCTTGCTGATTGCCGGTAGGAGAGAAATTGGACGATAGTTTCCCATGTCTGCTGGATCGAGCTGTGGTTTTTTAAGGAGTGCTTTTACCACCGCGCTCTTCCAGCTGGCAGGGACAGATCCCTGGGTAAGTGAGCTATTAATGAGCTCTGTGACCGTGGGAACGATGACAGGGGCCACGGTTTTGAGGAATCTGATGGGAACCGCATCAAGTGGTGAACCACTTCTCATTTTGGTCATGGTTCGCTCGACCTCCAGACATGTTACTGGCCTGAATGTCTCAAGTTGAGGACGAGGATTACTTTCGGTTTGACTGGGGGGTGTCGGATTGTCCAAGTGGCTGGTGGGCCCGGGAGGGGGGAGGGAAACTAGTATACGGCGATTTTATCGTTGAAGTACGTGGCTAGGTCATTACTTCGGTCCACCGAGGGGACACTGGAGGACGGGGAATGGGGTACTTTGAGCAGCTCCTTTACGATTATGAAGGATTCCCTGGCTGAATTAGAAGATTCTGTAATCCGCGTGTCATAGTGGGAGGCTTTGGCGTGCCTGATGGCATCTTTGTAGAGTCTGACTGTATTGTGGTATGCTTCCTTGCTGGAGTGCTGCCAGTCTTTCCTCCAAAGCCGTTCGGCTCTTTTACAGTTTTTACGGAGGAGTCGGAGGTCAGTGGTATACCACGGGGCGGACCCAGGTTTTCCGTTTTTATCCTCCCTAGTTCTTAGTGGGAGTACGGAGTCCAGGGAGGTGGTGATCCACTCTCTGAAATTGCTGTCAGCGACAGCCGGGTCGTCTGCGCGTGCCGGGCTGGTGTTTTTAAGAATGCTGGCCCACTCTTCGGTAGGAAGTCTGGACCAGGTCCTGTCCCTGATGTAGGTGGGCGGTTTTTGAGGTTTCCTGAAGAAACCTGGCAGTAGGAAGGAAATTAGGAAATGGTCTGTCCAGGGTAAGGGGGAGGCATCGTTCACTTGCATCGATGGAGTGTTAGTGAACACTGGGTCCAGCAGGTGACCCTTGGTATGAGTGGGTCCGGAATTAAGGAGGTGGATGTCAAGTGCTGCCAGATCAGCGATCAGGTCAGCTGCTGTCTGGTCAGTAGGGTCATCGAGATGGATGTTAAGATCTCCTATTATCAGGAAATTCGATATGGAGTGGGCCAGGGTTGCTACAGTGTCCAGGAGAGCGCTCGCGAAAGGGCCTGGATGCCCGGGAGGGCGGTAGACAAGGACTCCTGTCAGAGAGTTGGTCGAGTCTAGCTTGATTGTAAATTGCAGGCTTTCAGAGTCAGGGATCTGTGCATCCTCAGATTTGCAAAGAAGGTGGTCCCGGTGGATGATGGCGACACCGCCACCTCGGCCTAGGGGGCGGGGTAGGGACTGAATGAGGAAGCCTGGAGGGGTTGCTAGCACCATGTCTGCCTCAGAATGTGGGGCGAGCCATGTTTCCGTGAGGAAGAGGATATCAATCTTTTGGTCTTCAATGAGGTGGTTGATCTGCGTCGCATGTTTGGGGAGCGAACGGCAGTTAAGTGAGGCCTGTATCAGGGCAGCAGGCTTGTGAGGTTTTATAAGTAATTTGCGTTGTATTGGCTTGCAGAGGGTACAGCGGATGAAAGGTCCATTTAGGTCGTGAGTGTATTTACAAGAGGGGGTGGGGGGTCTGAGACTTAGTAACTCCCGATGTGAGTATCTTACCTTAGGGGCAGCTGTATCCGGCAGGGGTAGTGGCCCTAGGCCCGGTCGTGCGCAGACGGGCGCAGACGGGCTTGCCTTAGGCGCTCCCGCTGCGCTCGTCCGCTGCGCTGGTATGGCCGGCACATTTGTAGTCTCTGGGGGTGGGCGTGGCCTCGCAGTGGGCGTGGCTACCGCCTTTGGCGTTTCCTGATTCAGCGCTGGGGTCGCTGTGTCAGGGGTGGTCGGGGGGGTCTGTGAGGGCGCGTTCAGGTCAGCGCTTCCAAGCAGGTGAGCTCTAAGGTCTTTAAAATTCTAACACAAGTGAAAATGGTGCAGTTTTTAAAAACAGATGAAAATACAGTCCTCCGGCTTCCGCCTCAGAGGATAACAACAGAAAGATAAAGGTTAAGAGTCAGAGTGAGAGGAAATGCATTAAAGGGTGTTTAAATAAATCTGTCAAGAAGTGGGTGGTATTAAAAGTAGCATAGAAAATGGGTAGGTAGTGAATATATATAAGAAAGATATAGAAGGAAATAGAGGATAGGAAGTAGGAAGATGGAAAATGATTATTACAAAGGAGAATAATATTCAGTGCTCCAGTCAAAGATGGCCGTAACTATTATTAAGTCCTTTTTCGATTTCTATTAGTCCATTAGGCATGAGGGACAACAACAATAAGTCCTTTTTCGATTTCTATTAGTCCATTAGGCATGAGGGACAACAACAATAAGTCCTTTTTCGATTTCTATTAGTCCATTAGGCATGAGGGACAACAACAATAAGTCCGTTTTCGATTTCTATTAGTCCATTAGGCATGAGGGACAACAACAATAAGTCCATTTTCGATTTCTATTACTCTAATTAGGCGAGTAGGACCACAACACCAGGATAGGGGAAGGAGGGCAAAATGGAAGTAAAAATGATTGTTAATGATTAGTGGGGATAAAATGGGCGCCACATGTTTTGAGAACACGTCGGAATTAGGTAGTTTGTAGTGAAACTCGACATCAATTTACAATTATGAAAGTTCGGGCTTAATAGTATTGAGCAGAATCTTGGCAAATACAGTGAAATATTGGAAAAAAAAATCAAATGTCGACGTCTTCGGCGGCAGCCATTGTAGGGTCGGGCAGGTCGAGCTTTGATTACCTAACTAATTAATTTTGCTGGTATGAGGAAACAATACATAAAAATAATTCAACAGTTCCCAGACCAGCTTTCGGGTTGCACCTCTGACCCACCGCAGATTGTCACCTTAACTGTACAGCGAGCCTAATTCTGTATGGTGCTCGATAGAATAGGCTTATGCCGGCGTTGTTTACATCACTCCCAACAGCAGGGGGTGTCTGCGTTGACTGGGTGACCCAACGGACAAAACCAGCATCCACCGGGCCAAAGGGAAATGGCAGGGGCCCAAAACAGAGTTTAAACCACAGTCAGACCGGAGCCTCAACCCGACCCTGGGAGCAGGGGGGGAGGGACAGAACAAGCCGCTAAAGATTGGCAAATGGCAAGCAGCTCGCGGTGGCTCCCGCGATGCGCGGCGGTCTGTCGCAAGGAGGGGGGAGGCAGAAGAGCCGAGACTCACCCTTCCGTCCACGGCCCCAATGCAGCCTGGAATCCCCTCACAGACGTCAAAGAGGGAAAAAGAAGCGGGTCTTGGTCCGGGGAGCAACCAGCGCAAGCAGGGGGGCGGAGCGCCGTAACTCCGGTTCGCCGGAACCCAGGCAAGCTTAGCAAGGCACCGGTGCAGGCATGGACAGCAGGCGAACCGAGCGCCCAATGTCGAAGCAGGTAGAGGCCCCGGAGGTCAGGACCCCCGTCACAGCGTCCTTTGCCGACTTCAATCAAGCCGAACACGGGCAGTGGACGGAGGATCCTGGGGGCCGTCGTCTAGGTGGCGAGCTACGTCGTTGATGAGCGATGTGGGGTGAGGATAGAAGGATTGGCCCTGTCTAGACCCTCTGTTCCCCTTGCGGGGTCCCGATTGCCACTCATCACCGCTCGAGTTGCTATCACTATTGGAACCTCGTCTTGATGAGGTAGTGCTTGAGTCAGAGAGGTGTCCTGCTCCCGTTCCCGCTCCCGGGGGGACGTAATCATCCTTAAGGTAAGGGTACACCTTCTCTTTCGAGAAGCGTTCGATATCCTTCTGTAGTTTGGCAACTTTCTGTTTCATTAGGAAATCTTTATGTTCAGAAATTTCCTTGTTGAGCTCCGCTAATTTGGTTTTAAATCCGGGGGTTTGTCCCGTATTTTTAAGGGCGCTCTCAGCTGCCTGGATTTTACTGAGAAGTTCATCGGCCAGTCGTTTGGCCGTGTTGACCAGGAGAATGAGGAGGTCATGTGTGCACTTCCATGAAATTAGTGACCATTCGACCTTGAATTGGCCGTCCTCCCAAAAAATTTGCGGAAAGTTCTTAACGATCAGGCCATTCGGTGCTATTTTAGCTTTGAAGTATTCTGCCATGAGCGCACCGTGTAAAGTAATCCTCACCCACTCTCTTTCCATGTCAGAGAGGGATTTCCAGTCTGCAGAGTTACTCGCTGCAGACGTGTCTATGTCGATACCTAGGATGGACGGAAGTCTATGAATAGCTGCTGCATCATCATCCCCAAAACTAAGTCCCTGTCCATCCATGTTGAGACGGTCAGATGTCAATGGGGAGATGAAAGGAAGTAGTGATAATAACAGAGTATTTGATACTTGTGAAGAAAGGGAAGTATCCACCCAGTTCTTAGGATAGTAGCTAAGAACTGCAGGTAGTGGGGGATAGAACAATTCTTACCCACCAGTAAAGCAAATCCCCACGGCGGAGGCCGTGCAGAGTATGTATCAAAAGGAAGGGAAATGGATCTATTAAAGATCCTCGGGCTCGAATTACCATTCAGGAGGAACCTCAGAATGGAAGGTCCAGCCGCAGTTGGAGCCCAAAAGGACAAGAGTTTATGCAAAAACAAACCAGGCTGTTCCTAGAAAAGATAAGGAAAGTTAAGCGTAGGACGGAGGTCACAGGGAGAGGTAAGGTAGTGCTCAATGGAGTGCTACCCTGGGTATCCAATTGTTGGTATTAATGGCCTCACACACCCTTGCGAGTGTCATGCTTCATCATTGGCGGTTGCTCCTCGTCGGGCAGGCGGTGCAATGCCCAACGGGCTCACCTCATAGAGGGGCTCTTTAGCGGAGATCTTTTTACCAACTGCCTATGGGTGAAGTGCGAGTGAGGGGCCAAAGGAAAGCGGATAGTGTAAATAAGTGGGTTAAAACGTGACACAAGGTACCGGAGAGCAATTTATTCTGGTGGTCCCTTGTCACAAGTAAAAACAGTGGGTAGCCTATGATCGCCAGGAAAATTTTTTAGGATTCCACGTGACGATTCAGAAGTACAGTATATATTGTGTGGTCAACATGTTTCTCGCCAATGCACATTGGCGGCGATTCTTCAGGACCTAGTGTTTACATCTATCTAATATAAGACATGACCTAATTAAGTATCAGTTCGGAAAAGGTTGTACTACCTGTATGGGACAGCTCTTGCCTAGAAAGACAAAAGAGATCGTTACCATAAATAGTTACAACAAATCCCTTAAGTGACCGTGAAAGACGTGGTGCTGTGGTGAGTGCAGTGACATAAAAATGGTGACATACCAGTGGTAAATTCGTGACCAGTATGTGGAGACTCCATATCACATTGCTACATGACTCAGCACTACTATGTACCAAATAAATGAAATATAAGAGGTTTAAAAACAGCAGCATTCAAGGTATAGACGTCCGTCCACACCATATGGTGTAGGTCTCGTATGTACTCACCTATAAAGTCAAGGTGTCTGGGTGTCAACAGTACCCGGTAGGAATTGCGTCAAGGGAAAGAACCATAGGGGTTTAAGGCTAAGAAGGGGAGGGAAAGGGGAGAAAAACAAACAAACACAACAGCGGATGGTATAACCCATTAAACATGAATTTACACTTTAGCAAATTGGTGGTGGGAGAGAAGTAAATAATCTGCTCTGGTGAGGCAACATTGCTCGATCTCTGTGTTGGCTTTAATATCATGCTCCATAAAGGGTACTCTCTCAATGTAGTTTGTTGGATATACACTCTTTATGATCATGCAGTGTTTATATTGTGGAAAGGGTGTGACGATACTCCAGGCGACCCTTCTTTCAATTCCAGCAGTTAGCTGCAATGTTTAAAAGAGGTACGAATTATTCGCAAAGCTATTTTATTTTATAACGAGATAATCAAAGGGGCTCGAGGCGCTGGTGTGGGCGTGACCGTTAGCCCAGGGTAGTAAAGACTGGCGCGCTGGGTTATCTGAACGCGGTGCTCCAGGCATTTAAAGGACTCGCCAAGTGTGTTTATCTAAACACTGGTGTGGCGTGTCAGTAATTGAGGCTTAATACACCAATTAATGCTGGGTTAACGGGTGTGCTGCTGACTAGTAGGTTTAGGTACGCGCGGTGTGCTCTAAAATTACTCAAAAGTAATGAGCTCCAGCGAGCTGGGTTTACCGGCCCGATGTTAAGAGCAGTCTGGCAGGAATGCCGCGTACATATTCTAAACGTTAGGGGGTGTGACAGCATGTATTTTGCGTGTCAGAAATATTACCTACTGGTGGTCGTCAGTAGGTAGCTATAGTTAGAACGTAGTTTCCATTGGAGAATCATTTTTTGATTTGCTAATAACTTTGAAGTTGTTTGACGAATCTTCGCGACATTCTCAAAAATAAAGTCTATCCAAGTCAGCTCCTACCCTGAAATTTTGGGAGTGATTTGTCAAGCGGGGGCTGAGAAAAAAGGGGGTTCCCAAAATGTGTTTTCCCAATGTTAATTTGCATAGGAAATTTTGAGACAGGCTACAGCCCTAACTGCTGAACGGAATTACCCCAAATTTGGCAAAAAAAATGTAGTGCTTGGTTCAGAAAGCAACCTTTTTTTTTAAATGGTGTAAATCCGTTCAGTAGTTGCTAGGAAAATCAAAAAATAAGAATACAAAAATCAATTTCTTATAGGAAAATTTAGGCAAGGCTACAGCCGAAACTTCTGAACGGAATTACCCCAAATTTGGCAAAAAGGTAGTGCTTGGTTCAGAAAGCAACCTTTTTTTAAATGGTGTAAATCCGTTCTGTATTTGATGAGAAATTAAAAAATAAACGTTTTGATATCTATGGCCGCGGTGGAGTCGCGACCCCTCCCGACCACAAGCTTTATTCTAATTGGCTGTCAACACTCCAAACCAAGTGTTGGCAGCCATCTTGTGACTCGGTAGAACCGAGTCACAAGAATACAGTAAAACAAAGATGAAAAAAGAGAAAAGGGGGCAGGGTAGAAACACCTTGACTCCCCTTGGCCTGCTCAGGGGGTACACAAGGACCCCCAGGGCCAAAAAATGCATTTCTTATTCAAAAAGCCCCCTGGTGGGCCAGGTCCCGGGGGCACTTATAAATAATGTTGCGTGGGCCCGTAGGGGACCCCGCAGCCCCGGGGACCACCATCTCCCTGGAGCTTATTAAATTAAATGCAGGGCATGCAGCCCCGGTAACGCCGGGGACCACCACCTCCCTGGGGATTCCTAAAGAAATGCATTGGGGGTCCCAACCCCCCATGCTGCTCCCGCGACCGCCACCTCCCGGAGCATTTATGAAAATTGATGGGGGGGCCTCGCGCCCCTGTGCCCTGAGGACCACCACTGCCCAGGGCTGTGCAGACATTCGGAGGGCCCCCTTATGGAGCCCTTCATGGCCCTGGGGACCACCACCCCCCAGGGCCGGCTCCTGCAGTGTCCTGGGGTGCCCACTCCCGGGACACTGCTGTTTGCTCCCGCCCTGTCATCGCAAACTATGGTTTGGATTTTGGAAGAGATTTTCCAAAATCCAAACCAGATTGCTTTTCCACATGAGAAGCTGCAGGTAGGTTAGCAGCTCCCCATGTGGAAAAGCAATGCCGGCTCCTGCAGGAGGCAGGGAGCCGGCTGGGATTGTGGGGGCATTGGGGCTCCCCCCACAGTCCCCGAGAGGCCAGGCCCTGGGAGATGGGGTCCCCGGTGCAAGGAGTGGCTCGGGAGGGGGGCCACGTGAGCCCCCCCATAATAAGGTCAGGCCCACATATGGAATCTCAATAGGATTGTCGTCCTTAAAATGAGTGTCATTAGAGAAGGTGCTGCGGTGATATCCACGTCAATCTTTCTAAAATCTACCAGAGAAGGTAAAGTCCCTTTACAATTGAAAGACTATTATGTGGGATAACGTTTGTTCCTAATACATCTCTTTTGTGTTACGATTTCTGTATTTACTTCCAATATTATATGCAATACTGTAAATGCTTGTTAAATTGTTTGTTGTTATTTAATGGAAGGAGGTGTGTGGTATCTCAAATGCTGGTGTATGTATAAACTAGCATTTGTGGGTAACTATGGTGATAGAACTAGGTGAGGTCGTGGACTGAGGTGTGGGAGAGAAACTGAGCTGATGAAGAGCAGTTGCTGAAGATGGATGGGACCTTTGTATAAGGAATAAACCTCAAGTTCAACTACCCTGTGGCTCCTGGATCTTATGTTGCAGCTACCTTATTACACCTAGGTTTAAAAGAATTATGGGATGCCCTGTCTTATCTCCAGTTCTACAGTGGCAAAACTGAAATCTGTCTATTGGACATATTTTTATCTTTTAAACTATTTTTACTGAGAGTTTTTCAAATCTCCAGTTCTACTGAGCGAAACTGAAATCTGTCTATTGGATATATTTTTATCTTTTAAACTATTTAAACTGAGATTTTTTAAACATGCATTACAGAAATGCAATGCATGACATGTCACCATGCATAGTACAAGACGCCTGTAGGAATTGTGGAGAAACATAAAGTTAGTGCAGTAGGAAAGTGAGTTCATGGTGCCAGCATTTAAGCGAGTCCATTTCAGTGGTGTGCTAGAAGATGCAGGTACTAGGTAAGCAGCATTGGTGACAGTGACATTTTGTTCAGAAAGTGAAATGACAGTAACTGGGAACAGCAACATAGAACGCATGGAGGCATAGAAGCTGGGGGGGGGGGCTTGATGACCTTCACTTTGGAGTGGGGGCCTAGCGGGCAATGGAACAAGCTAGTAAGGTGTAGTGTGCTTACCCAGGGTAAGACACAATCCATCTCACGTCATGTCTATATTATTATTGTAGCAAGTGTATATAGCACGCAGCTGCCCACACAAGATTTCCCGCCACTTCGGCGGGGGTATGATGCATGCGGGCACCAGCAGCTCAGGGCAACCAGGTCTTCAGCTGTCTGCAAAAGGAAGGCAGAAGGTAACATTTCTTAAAGAATTGGGCAAGCCTGGAGCCCTGAAATGCAAAGGAGAGACCGGATGTGCCTGACTGTTTGGTTCTGTGGACAGGGAGAGAGCACAGGAACAGTTCTCTAGAGCACAGGGTAAAGCCCGGTATAGGGATGCAATCAATCACAAATTTCTATCCATGTGATCAGTGGAGTGCTCAGTGGTGTGTGGGCCGTGCTCTGGCATGGCGCTAGATATCAGATAGTGTTGTCGGGCGGTAGTGGATTCTGGGCAAATCACTTAGGGGCAGATTTATAAAGGCCTTGCGCCGCCGGTGCGTCACTTTTTCCCATGTTAAAAATGACGCACCGGCGGGGCAAGGCCTTCATAAATCTGCCCCTTAATCTCCCCGTGCCTAACAAAAATTAATGTGTGTCCTCATGTAACGTAACTGGTGCTATGTAAAGCGCTCTGATACCCGATTCGGGTCAAGTTCGCGCTATATAAAACTCTGCAAAAAAAAGGGGGATACTTTTGCAGCACTCTGGCTTCTTTACACACCAGCGCAGCATGTTTGGCTCTGGCCTACACAACAACTGATTTACACCATGTGGTAATCTGGGGCGATGTCACTGACTTCCAGGGTCTAGTCACTTGTGGTTTCACTAAATCTATCTATTGGCCATATATTAATGACAGATACAAGATATTAAAGAGATGACAAGATATTAATGAGGGTTGGCAATTGTCCCGTAAAAATGGCAGGTTGATTAGTACATTTTTGGATTGCAAACCTGTTCCTAAATATGAGACATTCTTAAATACTATAACTCCGCCACTTGTAAAAAGTTTATCATGTGTTAAATTTAGATTGGGGACTTTCCACTGAATAGTTTTACTAGTATATGGAGCAGGGCAAAGCAAATTCTGCTACATGTCCAGCATGTGGTGTTGCACCAGAAGCAGAGGAAATGTTTTTGTTTTTTCGGTACAACTTACATTTGACATAAGTGGATACGGCAGATATGCATAAATTTGGTTATGAGACAGTATCTAGTTGCCCTCAGGATCCTCAAATTTGATAAGTCTGACTGCATTTTTTTTCTGGGAGAAGATTTCGAAATAATGTATGGTATAGATGAAAGTTTATTTCAAATTCCGTTTTCTATGTATTTAAATGATCAGGGCCTAGATGTAGGTAATAGCAAATTACCGAATGGTAAATACCGAATTTTACCGATTCGGTATTCACTATTCGGTAATTGCTATGTAGGTAAAAAATTCAGTAAAAATACTGAATCGGTATGAATCGGTTTTTACCGATTCTGTAATTACAGAATCGGTATTTGTCATTGATTCCTGTGGGCCTTGAAGCCCATAGGATTCAATGGCAGATAGCGATTCGGTAATTACCGAATTGGTAAAAATACCGAATTTACAAGGGGGACAGGGTGTCACTTTGACACCCTGTTGCACCCCTGTTTCAGGCTTGTGTGCCATGTGACACAAACACATGCCCTTAGGGCATGTCTGTGTGCCACATGGCACAGGTGTACATGCACAGATGTGCATGTACACTGGAATTCGCTATTTACCATGGAATTGTATTCCATAGTGTATAACGATTCGGTAAGGGCCTGTGGCACAGTGCCACCTACATATTGATTTACAGATTCGGTATATTAACCGATTCGGTATTTTGCCGAATCTGTAAATTTACCGAATCGGTAAATATACCAATTCTGTAAATAAAATGCCCCAACATGTCAATTCCCAAATACCGGTCGGTAACGGCCGAAATCGGCCGTTACCGACCGGTAATTGGCGACCCACATATGGCCCCAGATGAATTGACTTACTATTCTGATTACTTATATGAATTTTTGTATCTTGATTAATTTAAATAACTTTGATGATAGATTTTTATAGTTCTAACTATTAATATGAATTTTATTTATTGTATATATTATTTATGAGTTTTAGGGAGACTACATATTCTGAAATAAATAATTGATGCAGACTGGAGAGCATCTCCGAGCAAAAGGTTGGCAACGAAATGGCAAATAACTACTCTACACCATAAATACTCAATCCTTTTCTGGGCAGGTTTCCACTGATTCCAGGGGAAAACCACTGACATTTTCTAAAAATGGGAGATAACTACACTGCAGTCTACTGACAAAGGGAAATAACCACTCTACACCAATTTCTGGGCATTTTCCACCAGTTGTGAGCAGCCAGATCATTTGAGCGAGAGAGCTGTTATGGGGCGGAGGGGGGCTGGAGAGCCAAGGCTGAAGGGCAGGCTTGTGCCTGCCCAAGGAGAGTATATTTTCCTCTCCCACATACTGCTGAAGTGGCTGGGCAGGGCCGGACTGTTACACTGCCCACAGTCACTGCTCTTACAGCTCTACAGAGAGGCCCAGTGTCTCTGCAGTTTGTGGACCTATTAATCCCGAGCACGGACAGATTCAAAATTGCAATTGTGATATATATGTGTGGGTAAAATACAACAACTCGTAGCGAAGACTCATGTCTACTGAATATTATCCTGAACAGTAAAATATGCCTATTTTGATGAGCAACTTAAAGGGTCGAGTAGGATTGAGGAAGACGAGCATCTTTAATTGGGTGTCAGGTCACAATTATCTCTCAGAATTGGCAGAAAATAATTAGTCTCTCAAAATGATATTTTCTCTAGAGAACCTTATAAATAAAGGACAACACCATGTCCAACTACATTTGTTCTAAAATACTGAAGACCCTAGTCACTAAAAAGTAGTTAATCTGCACTTATGCCTATATATGATTGCAGATGTGCTACTTTTGGGAGCGCATAAACATTCCCAGTAGTACACCTGAAGAGCTGACCAGGCACAGGTTTCTGAGCATATTATAATTAATGTCATGTGACATCTGTTATAGGGTCCTATTGCCCTGTTTAGAAATCTACAGATAGATTTGAGCATAGGAGAATTGAGCCCCCAGTGAAAAAATAATTGTTGTTCCTCCCTGGTAAAAACACCTTTAGTAAATTTGGGGGTGATCCTTTCTCTTTCCTATCATGGAAAGGGAGTTACTTAAGGGCTTTTTCCATAGGAACAAATATTTTCCCTGAAGAGAAAAATGTGTGTGTGTGCACAGGAAGCTCCTTTCCCCTGTGGATAAATCCACACCATGTGGATTTCCACACATGGAAACAGGTATAAATGTAGGTGAATCAGGCATATAATTTACAATTTGGGCATTGACTAAAGAGGTCAATCCTATTTGCAGTGATTACATGTCTGCTGTCAGTTTCAGCTCTACAGTTACTAAACCAACAGCAATGATCCATTTACTATAAACAACAAACTGTCAGCCAGTATTCTTAATAAACTTTTGATACAGACCTTGCTGGCCCTAATCAGTGAGGTGTACCTTCTAATTGAATCACTCTAAGGAAGGAAGGATATAAATACATGGGTCTGAGAGCGCAGCGTGGCATACAACACCAACTGAACCTCACTGTTCTGGACCAAAGAGGACTGAAATGTTTCATGGTTTGTTTGTGTTCCTCTGCAATTGTGATTTGGCCTACCAGTTTGGTTTGGGATGTGTTGGCCCTTTTGAGGTTGCATGAGACTAATTTGCATTGATTCCCATCTGTAATGCTACTAGAAGAAGCAAAATAAACAGAGAATAGAATGTGATACAGATTAACTACCAGTGGTGAGAGTAAGTCAAGCATTCCATCCATCAGCCTTTTGATTGTTTTTATCAAGTTTAAAAAGAAATTACAACTTATTTAAAAAGTTATTGTAATTGCATAAATAAGACTTTTGCAAATTGACACTCTGTCTCTCTCTCTCTCTCTCTCTCTCTCCCTTTCTCTCACTCCCACAGGTACAAATTAGGAAAAGCCTAAAATTAATGATGTTATCATTATACGCTTTGGCTTATACGCAATTGCCTGTACTCACTCTCCATTGTGTCTTTCGGCCATTAGCTACACTGGGGAGTATTTGAAGGGAAGCTCCAGAGCTCACACCGGAGATTTACCTTTTTTAAATCCTTACGGTGGAGGCAAAGTGGAATTTCTACCACTTCAGCCCCTGACCTCCCTCCCACTCAGATGCAAAGTCAGCGTGCAGCGAGTCGCACTGACATCACAAATCCCTACCAGCCACGGAGGACATAAGCAGGTGAGTTCGCTCCACCATGTCCCATGGGGTTTTCTTGCCAAAAGCCTCCTCCCCATGTTTCAGGTAAGCATCATTGAAAAGGGGAGAGCCTCCCTTTTCCAGAGATACCTCCCTGAAACAGTTACCTGCTTGTGAATCGCACTCGAGTCACCATCCCTCAGGAGAAACAAACACATAAAAAACAATGCTATTTGGGGGTCAGCCCTCGTGACATAGGGGTTAATCCCCTTTGGGACCATATCATTTTTTTAAAGTATGTTTTACCAAGAGAAAACACACATTTAAAAGAAAAGAAGTTGTTAGGATGGTCAGCCATCCTGACATGTGGGTCAACCCCCTTTGGGGCCTTAGAGTTTAACAGACAGCCCTCTCCATCCAATGGTCTGTTGTGCCATTCACGTTATTCTTTCACCCACTGCATATGGGGCAATAGGTGAGGTCACTTCTGCCATTGAATAATTTCCCTCTGAGTGATGGCATTTTGAATTTTCACAAGAAGCATGCCCACTCACAATGTAGGAGTCTTCAGATGCAAGAGCTGCTATGTGAATGTCTTCTTCTTGAGTTCAAAGCTTCATTTTTGCCTTTGGGAAATTATCTTTATACTGACAATGGCCCAGCAGCTCCCCTAACAATAATGCTTTGCATAAGCCATGACATAATCATTATTGACCAGCCCAAAAGGCCATGCAAATGATTGTTAGGCTATCTGATTTGCAAATGGGGGACACTTACAGTCACACCTGTGCCTATATTTTGTCCCTGTCTGATTCTTTTTTTCGTTGTCTCCCACCTAAAATTGTCTCTGCTGTATGTTAGTGCCATAATAAATTAGCAGTGGCTAGAGTGGTCCCACCCCTTGTACTTTGAAGTATGCTGTGGTATTGTGTAAGTGGCAAGGTGAAGTAATACTTTGTTTTTTGTCTTTTTTTTTGTCTTTGGAGAAGCTGAAGCTGCATTATTAAGGTAAGCACTTTTTTTGCTTTTACACTGCTACACACATCGCACGGATGCCACACCCACCCATCACTAAGCTAAGTGTTTTTTACACTTTGTCACACGCATCTCACAGCTGCACACATCTGTTCAGGAACCATACTTCTGCCTTCTATGTAGGACATTGTTCTAGTAGGAAGGTTTTATACAGGTTGCAGACAGCCAACAAAGATGGGGTCTCAGTGGATGACTGCTGCCCAGGCTCTAACTCGTGTCATGGAGGACATCTCTCTCTGAGGCAGAATCAGATACTGAGGCAGCATCTGAGAGAGAAGAAAATGGAGCAGAATCTGGAAGTGATTTTTTAGTCTCCGGAGTTCCATTCGATAACTCATTTCCAGTAATTCTGAGGAACGTGGCAACAGAAATTGTGATGTCCCTTCTCAAGCACAAATTGTTGCAGCAAAGTGATAGCAGCAGTGTATACCAGCCCAGAGAGAAGGCATGTGCAGTGGCAAGCACAGAGCAAGTGCTCTCTTGGCAGCCCTCCAATTTAGTGCAGCCCCAAATACCCCCACTCACTGCAGATCCTGGATGTAAAGTTGATACAGCAAATGTTTTTCCTATTGACAATGTCCATCTCTTTTTGGATGTTGACTTTCTTGAGTACATTTTGCACCAAATACATTTTTATTCTGAATAGTTTCTGAGGGAACATGGTGGCCCCCTTAAGCCTCATTTTAGGGCATGCAGGTTGACTCCCACTTTACATGGGGATTTGAAGAAATTTCTGGGCCTTATGCTCAAAAAGGGTGCATTGCACAAACTAACCAAACAGTCCGACCAGTCTACTCGCACGGTTTGTGTGACTTCTACCTTTGAACCGGTCATGAGCAGAAATCGTTTTCTGCTATTGCAGCGTATGCTGCATTTCATTGATAATTTTGCTGCATTGTCCTGGGACCATTCAGACAATGAAAAGTTGTTCAAAATTCGGCCTGTCATCGACCATTTGTCTGTAAGATTTCCAAAGATGTATACTCCTGGAATGAACATTGCCATTAATGAATTCCTGATCCTGTACGTAGGGCGTCTGCTGTTCAGGCAGTATATACAGAGTAAACAAACTTGTTATGGCTTAATAATGAGAGCTGTACTCGTTATGTATGCATTCTGAGAGTGTATACAGGTAAGGACTTGTGTTCCCTTTTTATGGAGGACCTGGACTGTCAGTTCGGATGGACTGTTCCAATGAGGATTAGAGTCAAGACTGATTTGCATAAGGCTGGTTCCAAACTGAAGTAAGATGGTGGGTAGGAATCTATGAACTGAGATGCACCAAAGCGATTGCCAGTGGCTGAGTTTATTTCAAACATTCCATCCATCACCTTGTTTTTGCATTTGCTGCACTAAGTGCGTCGGTTGTGCCCAGATGTGGATCCTGGGCTCCCTGTGCCACTGAAATCAAGCTATACCTGGCTAAAGAACCCTAGCTAGGGTGACACCAGTCTTAAGTTACTTGTGTTATTGTTCAGGGAGGACCTGTCCTGGCAGTTCGGGCTGGACTCTTCCCATAAGGAGTAGGGTCCAGACAGATTTCCATAAGGTTGGGTCCGAACTGAGGTAGGAAAAAAATGATGGATTATGATCAAATTGGAATGGCATGGGGAGCAAAAAAACTATGGATTTAGGCCCAGATCTCTGTGCTGTGGTGGGTGTATGACATTGTTCTGCATTCTGTCCATCAATTGTTGTTTGTGCAAACTGAGACGGGGTGGTGGGCAAACAATGATGAATTAGGATGCAGACCAAGCGATTGCCAGTGACTAAGATTAACTCAAGCATTCCATCCCTCACCTTGCTGTTTTTGCTTCCAAACTAGGAGTCACAGAAAAGATTACATGAGAGCTTGTCCAACCACTCTTTCATAATGGTTATAACCTTTATATGTATACATTCTATGTAGGAGTAGAGGTCAGCTATATAAAGCTGGCACTGTGGGATGTGATGAAGTTTGATGGTGCTTCAAAGGATTCCCACATGAGTTTGTTTGTAAGAAGCTCCAAAATACCCCAGACCACTGTGTTGTGTTCAAACGAACTACTAGCAGTCATATTCTCCGATAGTCAGGACGTGTACTTGCTCACTATAATCCATGATTAGAGCCCTCCCCCGGTCATGGTTTGGGGTCAGTTGGCTAAAATGCACATGCATTTCTAAATACTTTATTGCAACATGGGCAGAGTGGATAAGAATAAACAGGTACTTCAGCCATACAACATGTATCTTGAAACTTGCACGTGGTATAAGAAGCTGTTTACCCACCTGATCCAGTTGGCAACATAAAATGCATATGTTGTTTATCGTCAGACCACCATAGGAAGCCCAATACCTTTCCTTGACTTTCAGTGTACTGTCATTGAAAGTCTTTCTGTTGAAGAAGCAGTATCCCCCCTCTTCATCTGCTGTAGAAGACATCGCAAGGCTGCAGGATCAGCACTTGGTTGGCTGCCTTTTCACAATAGCGAACACGACTAAATCATGTCCGGAGTCTGCTATAAGCATGAAAAGAGCCAAGAGACAGGAGACTTGTTACTGTCCCAGTGGCCATCTCAGCCTAGCTTATGTTTTCCAACTTGCTTTATGTTGTACCATGCAAAAGTTAAGTATTGGGAAATTGAGGGCAATGGAGCTGTCCTATTCTATATCTTCCAGTAGCAGTGCATGGATAGTTACCTTCTATGAGTCACTACTTCACAACACTTTTCAAACTCTTTCCTCTAGTTGAAAAATTCTTTGACGTGCTATTGGCCTGCTAGCAATATAGCCACATTGTCACTGAGTATCCTCTACAACAAAAGTTAAAAGTTTTTTAAGTGCTTTTTATGGTACTTATGACAGTTTTCCCAAGGAAATCTAGGCTTTGAGGCATCCTTAGACACCCCCCAACTCGCACCCAAAAACTTGAAGGAGTTGGATTTAGCATTGCGAGTGCACTAAAGGTGCATGAAAGACTCTTTTCATTGAGTTTCAGGTAGTCTCCATGGAAGATGTTAGTAAAGGTTCACTTGGCAAGTAAACTGGATTAGTCGGGTCTTTGAAGGAGACAGAGACATGAACAGGTAAGAAAACATAGGATTAGGTGTACTTTCACAGGGATATGGCATAGGTAGAAGTTAGATAGTCACAGTATTAGAGACTCGCATGACATCACTTCTTCTTCACCAAGCAACTCAACCCTATTGGCATCACACTCACCCCAAAATTATTTTTTCCTTCGCTCACTTAACCAGAAGACTCCAAACCAAACATAACTCAGCAACCAGGATCGCCCTCAACCTTTCACCACACACACACCCTGCACCTCAAACTGTTACACTGGTAAACCTTCCACAATTTAGCTCTTTTAGACAAACTCCTACTTGGAGACATCACATGCACATGCAGCACCAGAACAGGCAGTAGTGCTGTCTCCAACCTTGCTCCGAAAGGCTAGAATGGCTCTCCCTACACATCTGCGATGCCTCTAAAAATCTTGAAATCCCCATGAATGTTATGACTTGTTTCTCCAACTAGGCAAGTCATGGATAAGCCCATACTGCTCCTGTATTGATAACAGGATTTTATCTTGGGTGATAGTTCACTTTGCCAATACACATAACACCACATGGAACTCTGCATCGCACTCTACAAATAAGGGTCATATCTGTGGCCTACTTGCCATGTTCATCCTCCATTAGAATGCAGTAGATGTTGAGTTCGCCATATCAAAAGTGCATTACAGTCACAGCACTGCACATGTCGGCAGACGGGACATACACCAGGTTGTCACTGAGTCCCCTGTGTGCCAAAAACTAATGCCCTTAGTAGTTTAGGATGCACTCTTTAGGGAATTTAGGATTTGATCTTTCCCAGAAGGTTTACCTTAGTTTCAAAAGCAGAGATGCTCAATCAGTTTGAGGAATCTAGGCCTAAAGGCATCTTTGGACATCCCTAACTCACATCCACAAACTGAAAGGAGGTAGACTTAGCACAGTGAGAGTGCTAAAGATGCATGATATCAATGGTGCACCATGCACACTTTCTGTTTTTCTCGGCTTACAATCTTTTTTATGCTACATCCGTTGCACTGAGTCACAGTGCCTATTTTTATGTGTGACTGCTGGTCTGGTTAGGAGGATACCCAACCCGTAGGATGTGCACACTCTTTATAAAGGAACATCCCGGTTCCTAAATCATAGTTCAAAATAATCTTCTTGATAGTCTTTTGGTGAAATACTTCAAAATTAAATGTATTCTTCTTCAAAAGGTCATATAATCAGTTCAGTTTAATTCGCTTTATTCGAGAATAAACTCATAAAAGCTTTACAAACAACATTAAAAAGCCATTGAAAAACATTTAAATTGATTAAAATTAAGGCTAAAAAGTTGATAAAAATGCATCAATTACATTATCACATGAAGATTTACAAATAAAATATAATAAAAACACTCTGATAATGGCCTCTTCATAATTCATCTGTCTAAAAACTTTTGTCTAATGGACCATGACCAGCCGAGGAATTTAGAAGTGGCTGTTAATATAAATAGTGAAGAACTAGTACAAATAATTCTTAAAGCCACAGCACTGCTGGTCGTACCTAAGTTCCTACACATTGGATTAAGCCAGATGCGTCTGGGCTCTACATAGGATTTGCATGCAAAAAAATGTCCGATTGTTTCATCATGCACTCCACAGGATGGACAAGAACTATTTGATGGGCTTCCCCACCGGCCTGTTAGAGATCTAAGTGGGAGAGAACCTGCTCTGATCTGAAAAAGCAACTTCCTATCCCTCTGGCTAGTGATGGAGTCCCAGTACAGTTCCAGGGTAGGGAGAAACTTTGCTTGCAGGAATTTTCCCGCCATGGTCTCCGAGTTTGTTTCGTTCCAGGTTCTTTCTACCACCTTCTCCCAATAAATCTCTTTAAGATTAGTCTTTGTTGGAAAAAGGCAACCTCTGGATTTTCCCATAGCGTGAAGAGGCCTAATACACCCAACATTTTTCTAAGTTCTTTTAGCCATCCTATTTTGTGGAACACATCTGCCTTAATTATGTCCATAAATCCCTCTGCATAGTGTAGGAGTTCAGGTGTAGTCCAAAGTCTACGCCAATACATAATAGGTCTCAGTCTTACCAGATCAGTTAATGCCTTCCTTCCTAGATCGTACCTAAGTGGCAGCAGAGGGGTGCCCTTGGGAAGGCTAGTAATAAGTCGAAATAACTTATTTTCCGATGTTTGTAATTTTCCAAGGTTCTCGTATCCCCACAGCTCCGCCCCAAATAGTGATGATCCTAGGGCTTTGGCCTCGTAGACCTGGAGCACAGGTTTTACTGGTTTTGTTAAGGATTTTCTGTGCTCAGAACCAAGTGCACCAGCTATTTGTCTGTGTCCTATAGTTGCAGTGTCTATGTGTTTGGTCCATCTAGGGTCATTTGATATATGAATTCCCAAATATGTAAAAGCATTAACAGTCTCTAATGAGCGGTCATTCATAACAATATGAGATCTACGGCCTCGAGATGAATTAAAAACCATTGAATTTGTTTTAGAAACATTAACTTCTAGTCCATGGTCTTTACAAAATTGATCAAAAATTGTTAGGGCACGTTGTAGACCACTCGGGGTCTTGGATAAAATCAGAGTGTCATCAGCGAACATTAAAATCGGTATCTTGATACCAGCTAGTGACGGGGCGTCCACATTTTCAGCCAACATGCAGGAAACAACTCCGTTGATATACAGTGTGAACAACGTGGGGGCCATTGAGCATCCTTGGCGTACCCCACGCTCCACAGGGAAATCAGGGGTGACCATACCATGCCCTCCCCACTGGATCCTTGCAAAATTTGCCTCATGGAGCCTCATTAGCATTGTTAAAAGTTCTTCTGGAAGGCCCAGGTTCTTCAACACTTGCCACAGTTTAGGCCTTGGGACGAGGTCAAAGGCAGCCCGTAAGTCTACAAAAGCTGCATACAGGCTACCCTTCCTCAGTAGAACGGTTTTCCATTGTAGAAGGGTAAAGCGGAAGACCTGAACCAACGTGCTAATAGATTTGCAGAAGCCCGCTTGAAATGGCGACAAGGCATTGTTCTCTTCGCCCAATCCAAAAGTCTATTAACAACCACCCTACCTATCACCTTTTGGATGGTGTCAATTAGGCTTATGGGCCTATAGTTCCCTGGTTGTGATTTATCTCCTTTCTTGTAGATAGGGATTATAACTGCACATTGCCATGACGCCGGTTTATTAGCGCCCTGGGCAATCGCATTCAGTAGGAGAAGGATGTATTTGCACCAGCGCTCCTTGTCATTGATAAAAAGATCCGCCGGCACCCCATCTAGTCCCGGGGCTCTGCCATTAGAAACTGTGCTCAAGGCCATCATTACTTCACTATTGCAGAATAAATTGTCTTTATAAAAAGAGGGCATGTAGTCAGTCATCAGATTATTGGGCTGAGTATCTGCATACTGAGGCTTAAAATAGTTAATCCAGTCCTCCTGGGATACATTATTATCTGGAGGCTCTGGTGAACCTCCCTTGCCCCATTTAACAATGTTCCAGAATAGCCTAGAGTCTTTTTTATCACTGGCCTCCTTTAGCTCTTGCCAATGCAGCTCATCCCACAGTTTCTTCGCATTAGTTATGCTATTTCTATATGCAGTTCTGGCAAGGCGAATAGACACCATATCCCTCCCCCTAATTGTGGCTCCTAAAGCTACTCTAGTCTGCCTACACTCAGCGTTGTACTACTACGCCGGTTTGGCTTTTCTTATTTTTGCTACCTTTGCAGGTTTCTGGAAATAATCCCTAATAGCTATAAAAAGGTTCTCATGAATTCTGGTTGCTTTGTCGCTGCCCAAATCATTTAGGTTAGCTTGTTCAAGAAGTTTTACCGCTTCGTCAACCTGAGTATTCATGCTATTTATAGTTTGCTGGTTAGCCTTGACATGTACCCATTTCAGCCTGCACATGTCGTTGGTTGGGACAGTCAAAGGGGCGTTAGCTACCTCATGTGTCAAACCCAAGCTATTTGGAACCCACCATTTATGTTGGACACATAACGGATTGTGATCGCTTTCTATTCTAGTTTTTACCTCCATATCGATCACTTGTCCCCAGAGCTTTAAACTACATAAAACGTAGTCTATTCGACTACTGTATCTCCCGTTATCAAAGGTGTTTGCCCCTGACTTATCACTCAAGGTCCTTCCGTTTAATGCCCTCAAGCTACTTTCGTACATATTGCATTTAGGGAGATGATATCCTCAGACCAACGAGTGACAGGTTTCAGATGTAATTTAGGGACGCCCCATTGCCTATCCTCCTCATCTCCAGCCCAGTCATCTTGGATAGCCAGGGGTTCAAAAGTTCTATTTAAATCACCCACTATCACAACACTGCTGTCCAGCGAGTGAGTTTCGAGGAGGGAACCCAAAGCCGCACAAACTTCTGACCTTCCTCCCCTATTACCCCTGGCATAAACGTTATAAATGTCAAGGCAACCCTGAGAACCTAAATCGATTCTAATAAGTTGAATGTCTCTGCTTCTAGTGTCAATTACTTTAATAGTAAGTGCTAGACATTGGCGTACCCAAATGGTAAGGCCACCCATTGGTCGCCCCTTAACACCTTTTATTGCTGGGATGTGATAATTCAGGAAGCCTTCATTAAAACATGGCTCACAGAGCCAGGTCTCCTGGAAGATGCACACATCATAGGTGTTTACAAAACTTCTCCATTTCTGAGAATCTTGCTTGGGGCCTAACCCCGCTATATTCCAGGAGACTAATGTGCCATTATCTCCCCCTATATCTTCCGATTTTCCATTAAGACAAGGAGCAACCAGGGTAGCAGGCGAGCCCAGCTCTCTTACATCAACAGATCTTCCCTTTGTGCCAGTCTCAAAAATATCCCCACCGCCTACACCTGGCTCTATGTTAAGTTTTGGAGGATAATCAGCACTCAGGTCTGTGGTAACCCCTGTATCTGGGGTCCCTGTTATTTCTATGTCGTTCGCGATCTCCTCAATGGCCCCAATCCCTTCAATTGGGTATGTTTGATGTCAATCGTTGCTATCCAGTCCTGAGCAGTTTCTCTCATAAACTCCACCCATAGCCTGAGAAGACCGCTCTTGGAACTGGGGACAAGATTTACGTAACTGGATCTTAGATTGTGCAGGAGCACTAGTCCTGAATTCTAGGGCAAAGAGGTTTTCAGCAAGAGAGGCATGCTTCATTGTGAGCTCTATGGAGTCATATTCATAATTTAACGCACTAATCCGTTTTGCCTGCAGAATGTCTTCCCTTATCACTGACCGACAACCTCTCACATGGCGCAGCCAGTGAATGGCTTTGTTTGTGAGAGAGTCAGGGTGCTCCATATTCCCTTTAGTCAGTTTAAGGACACTGGTCATATAGATTTTATTAGGTGAGTGGCCTTTGTTAGCATAGCCGATCCCTGTTTTCCCCTGGGTACTAGCAGTTGTTATTTTATTCTCTTCGCAGACTCCAGGCATTATGGTTGGTCCTTCTTTCATTTTTCTCAACTCCTGTAGGGTTTTTTGGACATTCACTTTAGCTCTAATTGATGGTGGAGTGTTAGATGTAAATACTTCTTGTGGTCTTGTCTGTATAGTAGGTCTATTCTTACTAGGGTCAGTGGGGTGCGGTACAATTAAGTCACTACCATTTTTCTTAACTGTGGCTTGATAGGTTTTACGTTTGGGGGAAGGAATCTTGCAGACTTACTATTGAGTTTGCTAGAGTTTTTCTTCCTCCCTCACCCTCGCCCCTAACTAGTATGCTTAAATTCTTTACTAGGGATTTCAGGGCCAGATGTAGGTAGCCAAATACCGGTCGGTAACGGCCGATTTCGGCCGTTACCGACCGGTATTTGGCTTTTGACATGTAGGTGGCAGAAAACTGGCCATTTCGGTAATTTTACCGATTCGGTAAATATACCGGTCGGTAAATTTACCGACCGGTATTTTTACAGAATCGGTAAAATTGAGATGTAGGTGGGACTCTTCTGAGTCCCACAAGCCCTACAAATTCGGTATTTTACCATCAAATTCAATTTGATGGTAAAATACCGATTCAGGTGTGCATGCACATGTGTGCATGCACACCTGTGCCATATGACAGGCAGACCTGCCCTTAGGGCAGGTATGCCTGCCACATGGCCCCCGAATCGTTTTTGGGGGTGCTAGAGGGTGTCAAAGTGACACCCCCTGCACCCATGGCAAAATCTGTATTTACCGATTCGGTAAATACCGACCGGTAATGCCCCATTCATTCCTATGGGCTTCAAAGCCCATAGGAATGAATGGGGCATTACCGGTCGGTATTTACCGAATCGGTAAATACAGATATTTACCGATTCGGTAAAAGGAACATCTGGATGTTCCTACATCTCCACCCCTTAGATTTACCGATTTTTAATTACCGAATCGGTATGATTCGGTAATTAAAAATCGGTAAATCTATTTTACCTACATCGGGCCCTCAGTGACTCTATTTCATCACGAAGAAGAATTACAAGATTTGTTAAGTTAGTTACTTCTTCACTCACTACTGCACCCTTACTGCTAACGGGGTTAAAGGCAGGATCCAAATTGGCTAACTTGCCTTCAGCTGAGGTAGTATCTATTTCTAACGACAATGGATGATGAGCAGGGGGCTCATTATGAATTTCAGCCAGAACAGTAAACCTATTATGACATGGTATCAATGGAGCGGCAGCTGTTGGTAAAATGTCACTAGTCGTGTATTTCAGTTTATCCTCAGCTGCATGGTCCTGGTTGTTGTTTTGTATGATCAGACAATCCCTGTTTTCTATGTCATTATCAGCCAGTATTTTAGTTTTTCTTTTGGCCCTGAACATAGCTGGTATTATAGGTAAAGTATTAGTGGCTTCTTGTAAATCTTGAGTGTCTCCCACCTTGTCACTTGTAACCTCCCCGCTACACTGACCCTGATCAGAATCGAGGATCTCCCAACACTCGTCGACAAGAGCATTAATTCGCTCCATAACATCTTCGGATGCATGGCTGGCCGCTTTTCTAGATTTCTTTCCCTTCCTTTTTTTGGGGGGTTTGCCATCCCCTCCCCCGGCCTCCATAGATTTTCATTTCCCCATGGCACAGGTTAATATACTAGTACACCTGTAGTCAAGAAGCTATTGTTGACAGTGGGCAAGTTTTATCCAATATCGCCCAGATCAACTATTTAAGCAAAAACCTGCACTCTATTCTTAAGTATGAAACAGTCCTACCGTGGTTGTAGAGTAGTCGATGTTAGGGATATTGCCCTGCCCTGCCTCCACCTGCCCCGGATGGCCACAGACGGCCCACCCTCTGCCCGGGCTCAGCCCGGCGACGCCCGCGCACGTCCCGCGGGACGGGAGGCGTTCCGCTCTTTGTTGGCGCCTCCGGGCGCTGCATATGACGTCCCAGGTGCGCCTCTGCCACTGGGGCACCTGGGAAATGTGGTGTTTTGCTGGCCGTTCCCCTCACGGCGGACTGGAGCAAGGGTGGTATCCAGGTACTGGGCTATGCCGTTCCCGTCACGGCGAAGGTTTCTGCCTGCAAGCGAACGCCCCCACAGAGCGCTCAGCGCTCCGCTCTTTGTTGGCGCCTCCGGGCGCTGCGTATGACGTCCCAGGTGCGCCTCTGCCACTGGGGCACCTGGGAAATGTGGTGTTTCGCTGGCCGTTCCCCTCACGGTGGACTGGAGCAAGGGTGGTATCCAGGTACTGGGCTATGCCGTTCCCGTCACGGCGATGGTTCTGCCTGCAAGAGAACGCCCCCACAGAGCGCTCGGCGCTCCGCTCTTTGTTGGTGCCTCCGGGCGCTGCGTATGACGTCCCAGGTGCGCCTCTGCCACTGGGGCACCTGGGAAATGTGGTGTTTCGCTGGCCGTTCCCCTCACGGCAGACTGCAGCAAGGGTGGTATCCAGGTACTGGGCTATGCCGTTCCCGTCACGGCGATGGTTCTGCCTGCAAGCGAACACCCCCAATTCATCCATTGATCATCTCATGATTATCCGTGAAATGTCACCCAATGCATTTCAGGTCTTATTACGGATCCTTCTTCAGGGGTCTATATGAATTAAAGAACAAAAAGCCCATTAAGTTGCTGAAAACAAAACATCATCAATATGCCAAACAATGCTAGACATTAAATATCATCAATTCAAATATAATGTGCTAATGCATTCAAAACAGTGGCCTATCTCATATGACATCAAACAAACAAGTGACAGTATTAGATGACACAATTTATCATTACTGTGGCTGTTCTCCGAGAGTTAAATAAAAATAAAAACAAATCCAGACAGAACGCGTCTACTTCGCCCGACAACCGCTATTTTTGGCATCACAAGTACTGTTGTGTTTCAAGTTGATTATTGATCCTTTCGAAGGATGAGTCAACTCCCTTCCTTTTATGACGTTGTTGCAATGTATGCAATTTCCAAAAATTTGCATGCCTTTGAACTTGAAACACAACAGTACTTGTGATGCCAAAAACGTAATTTATGCAATTAAATGTCCGTGTGGCAAAATATATGTTGGTTTAACGGAACGCAAAATCAAAGTCTGTATCACGGAACATAAAAGCGCCATCCGAAATTTAGAATGAAAAATCTACAGTAGCCATGCATTGCTTGGAGGCGGTACATAACATATCTCAACTGAGATTTACTGTACTGGAAGCTGTGAAAATTGATACTGGAACAGACCCAAATAAACAACTTCTGAAAGCTGAATATTTTTGGATAAAAAAACTGAACACCTTACAGCCCTTGGGGTTAAATGACCGTATTGAACTATCATGTTTTCTATAATTTTAGTTAAATCATTATGATTTACATGTTTTTCTCTTTCAGGTTTATGATTCTCTGTATATTTGCATGTGGTCTCAGATTTTGCATACTGTCAACACATTTTTGTACATTTTCGTTCAATAGAAGCTCGTATATTGTTTCATTGAATTATTTAACATATTCAACTTTATTGACATTGTGCGCAAACGCTATTTTGGTGAATATTGCTCGAAGACGAGGTCTCTTTAAGTGCGGGTTGGGGAGAACCACGTGACAACGTCACGTTGTATACATCGCAGCGAGAGCGTTTGGCGCGGAATGGCGAACACAGTCAGGTGAACATAGCCAGCCAGCAGAATCGGAGTCATTCCGTTCATGATTTTCCAGTAAGAATTTGATTTTTCGGTTTCTATATCGCGTAGAGTCAAGACTGTAATAGAACAGCAGTTTGGAATCAGGCCCGTTTTGCTAGCGCGCTTGAGATCAAGAAATAGTTCAACTTCTCATCACCTGGTTTACTTTTAGAACTTAGACCCATGAGAAAATTGTTTGAGCTGAATGTCGTATCAGTCGCAATAGATATCTCCTAGTTTTAAATGTAATACACTTGCCATCTAGTTAATTTTTATGAAAATAGCGGTAGTCGGGCGAAGTAGAAGCGTTCTGTCTGGATTTGTTTTTATTTTTATTTAACTCTCGGAGAACAGCCACACATTATATTTGAATTGATGATATTTAATGTCTAGCATTGTTTGGCATATTGATGATGTTTTGTTTTCAGTAACTTAATGGGCTTCTTGTTCTTTAATTCATATAGACCCCTGAAGAAGGGTCCATAATATGACCCGAAATGCATTGGGTGACATTTCACGGATAATCATGAGATGATCAATGGATGAATTGATAATATGACGTTTTGAAGAAGAATACATTTAATTTTGAAGTATTTCACCAAAAGACTATCGAGAAGTTTATTTTGAACTATGATTTAGGAACCGAGATGTTCCTTTATAAAGAGTGTGCACATCCTACGGGTTGGGTATCCTCCTAACCAGACCAGCAGTCACACATAAAAAGATGCATGATAGACACATCTTCCTGAGCCTCATGTGGCTCTCATGGGAGCCGTTAGTAAAGGTTCACCAGTCGCGCATTTTATAACACTCAGAATGTTTAACTGCAGCAGATACATTTACAACTTAGGGTGCAATTTAATTCTAGGTAGTTGGGATTTTTTAATCCAGGGCAACAGAGTAAAATACTACATTGGCATTGCAGAGTCCTGACTGCCAAATTTAGAAATGTCTGTTGAGCGGTTCCTGTGAATGCATTGGAACTTTTCTCAATGGCTCTGTCAAACATGACAGACCGGTACAACAAAGTTTCCAAACTTTTTTCTTTTCAAAGACAGAAATCTAAAGTGAGTTTTTGTGTTTTAAAAAGAAAACAAAACAAACCTTCCCATAGGAGTTATCTCCAATGGCGAGGGCAGATATTTTTAGTTTTTTACTGCCCTTTTCATCCAGGTGGTGATGAGAGGTAGTAAAAAACTGCTATATGTAAGCCCATCCGAATTGTGCAGATGAACTAATAGCCAATTCTCCTATGGCTCGTATCCTGTCTGGCCGTTGAAGAAGTTTGGTTGCAGCGGAGATGGAGAAGTCTCTGCTGTGGTCAAAATATGGTCTGCCACCTTTTAAATTCTGTGGACAGACCATTATGTTGGCAGTAACTGTTGCGATGGAGTATGCCTACCACCAACATTAAAATGTTGTCCTTTGTCAAACTGTTTTTTCATTTATGAAGCTTGTTGAGGCACCAACCATCAACATGTCTGGCCATATGCGTTTTGATGTTTGCTTGTGGTGTTTTTGTATGCAAATTGATTGATGGCTGATGAGACATGGTTTCATTGGGATTCCATCCTGTGACGAATGATTGTGATTGCCCCTTAAATGGCAGCAGTGTGTTAATGTGAGTGCACTCCTGTAGTGTACTGGGCCCCTGGCTGGGGTATGAAAATCTTGTGGGTGGTGTGTGAAGTGTGTGAAGTGTGTGTGAATGGCCCTTAACATGATTGATACCTTGTTGTAGCTTTATGGCTCCCCTTCGGTGATCTTTGTTTCAATATTCAATACTGTGATTAGTATTTGGTCTTTGAAGCTCACACTTCTGGAGTTGTCAAAACCAACTAGTGAAAGTAGGGATTCCACTTTGAAAGTTCTTTAACAACTCCTCATTTTTTTGAGAACTGAAAACTCCAAGGTGTCCAAAGCGCTGCAACTTGCATTGATGCCGCCCACATTCCCATAATGCCATGCAAAACTTGAAAGTGCCTAAATGGTTAAGATCACTCATTAATTTACATTGCTTGTCTGATATTTCTGGAATCTTTTGCGAACTTCAAATTAACATCCACCAACCATACCCATATGTCGCCACATAAAAAGGGAATCCAATTTGTGTGGGTGGTCCTAGCCCTCATGACTGCAAATGGCACAAAATGCAACACAGACATTTCTAATTTTTCCACTGAAAACCACTATTTTTGCAATGTGAATAGCTGTGGATTTTTAGGTTTGCCACCCAGGGAAACCAACCAAGCCTACATATTTCTGAAAACTAGATGGCCAAGGGAGTACCAGAAGCCTATGGAATACTCAAACTTTTACTAAAAACACACATTTTTCTCACATTTCTCTATGAGAACATTCCGGAATCTGCAGAGATCCGCAAATTTCCTACCACTATGAGTTCCCACACATCTCCTGATAACAACAGTACCCTTTTATCGGAACACATGGGGTAATGCTAGTTGGTAGGAATTTTGTGGCTTCCTGCTGATTTCATAAGTTTCCATCACTGAAATGTAAGGAAAATGCATGGCTTTAGTTAAAGTGTGAAGTTTGCTGGGCATTGTGGGTAAGGAAACCTCATAGGATCCACACAAGGTACATCGCCCTGGAATCCTCAGGGTGTCTATGTTTTAGAAATGTGTGTGGTTAGTAGGTTTCCAGGGGTGGCAGCCCAGTACGGCCCACAATAATGCAGCTACCCCTATAGTTGACCTTTCCATGTAGCGCTTTAGGGCCTTTTGTTTTGAGGTCTCTTGGCTCACCCAAACAAGTAGAGTACTGTTATCAGGAGATGTGTTGGAACTCTGGTGGTAGAAAATGGGTGGATCCCTGCAGATTCCGAAACTTTCTTGCATATAAAAATGAGGAAGATGTGTGTTTTTATGCCAAATTTGGAGGTTTGTGAGGTCTTCTGGGTTAAATAACTTGATGAGAGCCATGCACGTCATACCACCCTGGACTCTCTAGACACATGAGTAAATCTACTTGTGTAAATTTATCTTTGTGAATTTGGCACCACGCCTGAGACTAATGGTTTGCCATTGTTTTCTTTATATTTTGTGATTAAAATGGTTTATTGAAAAATATTATGAAATAAAATTAAATGAATCACTTCTTGTAAAACCCTAAATATGTTTTTTTCCCACTACATGCCAATAAAAAAATTAAAGTTCATTACAGCTCTCCAATACAAAGAAAAGTCATGCAATTCATTGGTAGTCATGAATATCAATTTACAGTGAAATGATCTATTTGATACCCATTGAGATGGACATATGGGGCACTGTCTTTTGAGAATTCTGAAGAGAGAGGATAGGGCTGCATTAATTTAACTGGAAATACAGTAGATAAATGTGGGCAAACCACCAGATTGTAATAGGCACTGACATTTAACCAGATTCA
Organism: Lissotriton helveticus; assembly: GCF_964261635.1. Taxonomy (NCBI): domain Eukaryota; kingdom Metazoa; phylum Chordata; class Amphibia; order Caudata; family Salamandridae; genus Lissotriton; species Lissotriton helveticus. Next base: position 949,184,785 of record NC_136063.1, read on the forward strand.
GAGATGAGCCTGCAATAAAAACTGTTTAATAATGATTATGTAATAGCTAAGAAACTGTTTTAGAGGTTGGTGGTTATGGAACATTGCAGAGGAAATTCTAAATCCATGGAAGAATCCAGCTGCTGAATTTCCCCAACAGTACTTTGTCTATGGTGGAGAAATAACACCATTGGATTCACCTCTGGTTTCAGAATTTGCTCCATAATTTGAGGTATCTTCCTAGAGCATCAACCAATATTGCAGCGCAGTAACATAGGGCCATATTTGTGAAAAAGTGGCGAAGCACAGCAAGTCATCTTTTTGCGCTGCTCCACTGGGAAAGGACAAGATTGTGCCGTATTTTAAGCAATATATGTGTTCCTGTCCTTTTCCGTGCGCTGGCCCACAATGGGCTGCCTAGCCCTAATGCAGACACCTTTACACCATGCTGCAAGGGTGCCTGCGTTGCAATGAGGATTGTTTTTGTGCAGAAAGGGGCCTTTTCCTGCAAAGAAACAATCCAGTGAGGCTTTTTACTTTTCTATGTGTGCTGCAGAATGAGGAAAAAGCCCCTCCAAATTGTTTTTGTGCAGGAAGTGCCCCTTTCTGCACCAAAGCAGACTGCAGCACAAATAGAAAGAGGAAAACGGAAGGGGAAATAAAGATATTTCTCCTTGTTATGCCTCTCCTGAGAGGGCGTATCTTTTTGGTGCATTCCCAGGTTTACCTGTTTTTTAAATCTGGGAATGCGTCAATGTCCTTGGATGTTGCTTGGGAACACCCATATAACAGCAATGGAAACGCCTCCCTGGTGCAGAGTAATGCAAAGTAATGATTTGCACTGTGTTACATCACTTAAGGTTTATGAAGCCATGCAGGGCCACACAAAGTGGTCTGGTGTGGCATCATAAATCTCATTTTTCATTTACGTCGCTCTCGCACTATCTTGCATGGTGCAAGAGTGGTGCAAAGATACTCAGAAATATACCCTTCAGGTTGTTGCGTTGTGTTGTGTGACACTTTTGTAAATCTGGGCCATGGTATCTAGTTTGGACCTACTTGGCAAAGATTTTTCTGTGAGTAGGTGTGACTTACTGTTGTAGTACAACAACCTACTCCTGAATTCCAGGAGTACTACAGGTGTAAGTCACAGCAAAATCTTTGTGAATCGGTCCCTGTATAGCTTGATAAACTTAACTGGCCCACCTTGCTAAAAGGGAAACAATTTTTCAGTACAATAAATGTCCTTAAAGGGACTAGTAAACAAGCGAGAATAACAGCAACAAAAAATACAGCTGTTTCCCATGCAATATTATACCACATGCTTTTGAGTGGATGAATTTTTAAAAGGTGGCAGTGTATTGGGAAATTGTTTTTCTTTTCCAGCGGCAGTCCTATTTTTATAAACAGGATTTTACCGGAACAATATCAAAAGGAGAACAGAACAACCAGCATGAGTTATGGAATACAAGTCGCAAATTAAATACAAGCAGATAAGCAACATCTATGAAAGCCAGCATATATCAAAATGTGTTATGCCTCTAGGTATATACCAAATGTGTTCTGCAATATAAAACAATGATAATAGACTGTCATTATACAATTTCATTTTTAAGAGGATAACTTTGGTAAATGTGCTTTATGGGCTCAGCGAAAAGCTTGTGTGTCGCAGAAGCCTGGGAGCATTGAATGTAATTTACGCAGCAGTTTAACAATCAATTCATACACACATAATCATTTAAAAGTTTGAAGAAGTGCCCAAATACGCTCGTTTATTGTACGCAGTTAACAAACTGGTATGTGTGCTGTATCACACAACCACACTGTGACAGGAGTATGCGGCCTATAAATCAGGTCCAGGGCCTGCTTTAGTGTTGGTGCTGTGCTTAGTGACAATCTTTGGTGGCAACCCCTAACCTATGACCCCCTTCTTCACGAATTCCCTCACTACCACCCTCCAGTGGTGCCCTTAATCTTTCCTTAGACCCTCTCTCACATTTATTTTATAGCCCTGCTCATCAGAATGTAGAATTTCGGAGCGCTTTACATCACCCGCAAATTAGAATGAGTCAAACAAGTGTGTCAATCGGTGTATAGGAAATGCTTAAGACAACGAGGATTACAAGGTGTAGGAGTCATATGTCACTCATACTGTTAAGCATTACATGTTAAGAGTGTTTGGTCTGGAGTAGAAAAGGGACAGATTTACTAAGTTTTCATGGAGTGCAGGAACCAATTATGCTGCACTGCGTTGGGTGATGTGGAGGGAGCACAATAGCAGCATATCTTCTAAGATATTGTGCTGTTGCTCACTTCTATAGTGCTGGCATACCTTAGGCTGTCTTGTGTCAATGCATACATCATTGTGCAACAGTGAAAGGGTGTGTGGTTGATGTCAAGCATGTGTTTTATACTGAAGGGGTACCCTCTCAACACAACATTCTTTGGTTTGATAAAGTGTTACACTTAACCACTTTGAATTTGTGCTGTATGGTGCAGTACATGTGCAAAGTTGGAAAAGTTTGGGGAAAATCAATCTTTTCTCCAGCTTTACGCCTGCCTCGAGGAGGCCCTATTTTTTTATTCATATCCTTTTTTACCAAAGTTATGGGTTAAGAATTAGTGTCAAAATCCATGTGAGGGTGGTTAGAACATCCATATACCACCCATGGTATTCCTTTTTAATGCAAAGTAGCATATAGTGCTACTTTTTGGCTACTTTCGATTGCAATTCAGGATTTGCGCTAAAGGTCAAAACAACACTTTGCACCAGGTTTGAGTTGCTTTGTGATGCAAATCTGGTGCAAAATGTCAGTACATCCACCACATTACCTTACGATTTGAAATTAAATACACTAACAATCTTCATCGATAACTTCACTGGGCCAAACACCGAGCAGCCACTGACATTTACCAGTTATAGTTAAAGTAAGTAAATATAGATTGTGCACTTGCCATGCTCTGCTTATGACCTCACATATGATCTGATTTTTCGGAGCAACTAGGAAACGGGTAAAGCGAGGGCTGGTCATTGACACATTGACACATTTATTACCTTAACTTTTCAGTGTTACTGGCTGTTTTTGGTTTGAAAAATCGTTACATGTTGGAAGAATTGCACAGCTTTTTGAAACACGCGGCTTTGGTAAGCGAGGAGACTTTAGTATTTCCTTTGCGCATGAGCACAGTTTTGTTTCCCATAACGATTACTGATGTCTTAGTAACGTATGTTTTTCTAGAACTGGATGATTCCAAAAGAGTCCTTGAGATAGACAACTGCAGTATAGGCACGATTGGTAAGCCGAATTTCCTCACATAGTCGTGCACGTGTTTCACTCGGTTATAAGGGAGCGTTTGAGGTTTTACACGTGGTTTAGGAGACAGTATTCACTTTAAGCTTGGTGAAGGTCCGTTTAACCTTATGTGGTTGAGAGAATTCACATGTGGCGGTAGGCTTTCCACATCACCCGGGCAGTTAATGTAATGACGGGAAATAATGTAAACATCGGCTTTCATACACATTGTTCATACACATTGTTTATGCTGACACTCATACCCCCTTCATACTTATCATTTTTACAGTGCCTTAAAACAAGATTGAAGTACTGAGCAATTGATTAATTATTGAATGTCAAGGACCAGAATTGAACGAAAATGACCATCCCCTGAAGAAGGGTCCATAAGGGACCCGAAATGCATTGGGATATGTTTTGATATGTATAATTTACACATGAGATTTTGCAAAACCTTGGGGATTGATACATGTGATAGATAACAATGTATTGAGTAAACCTATGATTTCATATGAAAATTTTTTTTGAATTGTTCAATGTTCATGAACTGAGCTAACAGTATGAGTAAAGAATAAGTATTACCATTCCGAAATGAATCACTGTTAATTTATTGTTGAAATTGGGACAAGGTTAGATAAATTGAGCCTTACTAATTTGAAACCTTTCAGGACTCAGGTTGAGCACCCAGTTTGACCTGGGTTGGACCAGGTCCTTACAGGGCTGTTATACTCGTTATTGTGGGCACAATTCGCAACTGGGAGCTCCCGTACTCATGTTACTCTCGTTTACATTTGAATAAGTGAGTTTAAATTTCACGGTGTGCAGGCTAGTCACTTACATAGCAGTTGTAGTACGGCCCATTCATCTAGACCAGCACCCACACACAATAAAATTATTAAGAAATGGCTTCCTTTAAAGAAATCTCAAACCTTACACTAAATCAGGCAGAAATTAAAGTTTATGGAACAGAAGAGGCAGCATCCATATATTCATTGATAGAACAGGTTCGCACCTTCAGTACTTCTAAAGGCACCACTACACAGATGTTGAAGCAACTAGAATATGTCATGCGCAAAGAGGTCAACCAACGGTTGCATGCGACAACACTCATTGAATATCATAAGGTTAAGAGGATACCGAGAGGACTCCGAATTGCACTCAAACCTATGTTGTTCAAATTTAACAAGGCGTTTATGATCAAATGGCAGGCTATTCTTAATAAATGTTCACTCGACCTTATCCTTTTGATTATTGAGGAATTGTCACAGATACTGAATGAGTTGAAGGAGGACATTTATAATTTACAACAGGAACTAACTAGAACTATACCAACGGAGGATTGGACCAAAACCTTGGAGGACATCAATCGAAGACTAGATACCCACGCAAAAGAGGTACACGATCGCAAAATACGAAAATTTCGTAGGGATACGATCGATTATAAATTAGACGAAGTCTATACATGGGCGGAAGCCTATGCACAAAGAAGATTCACAAACAGGCCGACTCCTAAAGCAACATCATCAGAGGAAAGTATAGTACAAGATGAAGATCTCTCGTTACAAAGGGCACCAGCACCTGTTGTAAGCACAGAGTCTCAAGAACCAGTTGCGTCTGGGTCCTCAAGAAGTGTGAAACCTTCTTTTTTAGCGGAAGGTCAATCAGCAACTCATCCTCCCGACTTAACCACAGAAGTAAGAACAAACGGATCAGGAGGGGACAAAGTAGCAAAAAAAGTGCCAGAAGGCGGACGACCGCAGAGAGTGGTCACAAAAAAGGTAACTTAGTGGTGAATATCTCGAGTCGACAACTGTCACCAGAGGAAACAAACGTTCTAAATAAGGGGACCTCATTTGTCCCCACCTATGCATCGAACGGACTTGAAACGGAAATAGCTTTGTTCAAATTTCTACGAAAATTACGACTCAAATGGTTCTTTTCCACCATAACAACAAACGGGTCCCAGCGACCCCGGGATACTTTTAAGCCTAAAAGTAAGTTCATGTCCCCCATTTCGCATAAGATATTGGATAATTTCGAGATTCTAGTGAAAAAGGATTTAGAATCCATCAAGTATGAAATACCCAAGAAATCCAATCTTTCAAAACTAGAAAAACGTATCTTGAACAATTTAAGACAGGACACGTCCATTACCTTTCAACCAGCGGATAAGGGAGGAGCACTCGTTATTATGGACACTACTTTTTATGATCACAAGGTGGAAGAGCATGTACATGATGTAGCCACATACATCCAACTTGAACAGGACCCCACTCAGGAATTTAGTACATTTCTTGATGAAATTATAGCTAAAGCAGAGGGAGCTGGAACCATCAATACCAATACTGCTAGATACTTGAAAACCATTACACCTCAAGTGCCACATATATATATGTTGCCAAAAATACACAAGAGTTTGGCAGACCCACCGTTCCGACCAATTGTAGCTGGATGTGGATCTATACATGAGCCAGTTGGACGTTTTGTTGACTATTATTTGCAGCCACTGGTACAATCATGGGGAACATATGTGAAAGACACCACGGACTGTCTGATAAAACTATCAGAAGTCCACGATCTCATTGATGACAAGACAATACTGTGCACCATTGACGTGGTGGCACTTTACACGTCAATTGCTCATATGGAAGGGCTAGAAGCCATTGAGTGGAGATTGTTACAATCCAATTTAGATCAACAACTGAGTGTCTTGTTACTGGAATTGTTACATTTTTCACTATTTCATAGTTATTTCAGCTGGAAATCCCAATTCTTTTTGCAGAAAACCGGAACATCAATGGGCTTTTCAGGAGCCCCAGCCTATGCTAACACTTTCATGGCATTCTTTGAACAACAATATATCCTCACAAACACCAGATGGACAGACAACCTGATACTATTTCTAAGGTATATCGACGACATTTTGGTTATCTGGCGTGGTACCAAACAAGAACTAGTCGAAAGAATTCAGGAACTGAATGAATGCAACCCGCGCATCAAATTTACTCATGATATTCAAGATCATAAGATACATTTCTTGGATATAGAAATACAAAAAACATCTCTAGGAATCACAACTACTGTCTACCGTAAACCTACGGATGTCAACAATGCGTTGCACTATACCAGTGCACACCCGAGAAACCTGAAGAACCATTTGCCGACATCACAACTCATGCGCATTAAGAGAATATCATCGGATGCAGTTGAATGTGAAACCTTAATAAAAAAACAACTGGAGAGGTATATTGAAAGAGGCTACCCTAAAAAGGTGCTAGAAGATGCAGAACAACGAGTACGACAAATAGACCGTGAAAATCTGCTAAAGAAAACGGAGAAGTCACCTAATGAACGTATAGTCTTTGTCATGAAACATTCCACACAATCTCATAGGATCAAACAAATACTCAAAAAGCGGTGGGAAATGATTGCGAATGAACCAGATTTTGCACACGTTTTAAAAAAATTTCCTATTATAGCACATACGCGTGCCAAAAACATAAGGGAGATACTAAAAAAACCTCGCAGAAACATGGAGTCCACCTTCAAAGGGATGAGAAAATGTTTCAATTGCGGTCAATGCAATAACACAATAGTGAGTAAGACCTTCTCACATCCACAAACTGGTAAAGACATCATTTTGAAATTCAATGCTGACTGTAACACCACAGGAGTCATTTACGCTATACAGTGCCCATGTGGACTCACATATGTGGGTCGCACATTAAGAAAAATTAAGACTCGGATTATTGAGCATAAAAGTACTATTCGCAACAAATCCACCACCTCTAGTTTAGCGACACATTGGATCAACACATCTCACACTATACCACAACTGAGATATACAGTATTAGAAGTGGTAGAAAAACATGCAGGCACAGATCATAATGTGGCACTATCCCGTAGAGAAACCTTTTGGATTAATACGAATACGAAATGTTATGCTATTTATGATCTGGGGAATTAATATGTACAGATATCCAGTATCATCAGTCATATAATCTAATGTATTACCATGAATGGATGAACATGACTTTCAGTCTGTATGCTTTGTTACATTGTAAATATGTCTGTTTTTTGTCGCATCGCTCACATTGTAAATATGCCCTTTATAGTTCTGCTTATCTTGGAACTTCTATTAATATTGAAGTGTATATGTAGGAATTGATAGTAGATACTTGATGACATGACCATATGCTGGTTGCCTGAATATCGTTGGTAGGATTATGTATGTTTTTACTGTTCACTGACTTTGTTTATTTTATTGTACTGTTCACTCTTATTTGTTTAATTCATCCTCTGACTGATTTGTATGGACATCATGTAACATTCATAGGAAGCCCTCTTTACAATACACAAAGAATACAGGCTGCATTTACGCATTGTACCACTCGATGAATTCCCCGAAGCACACTTTGACATATGTCACATATCTCCGCACCCAGTTCACACGGTCACGAGCGTTTACGTGCACCTTAAGGATTATAGAATGGAGTTGAGGGAGAGGGGAGTATCCTATACAGTGAGAGGCCAGGGAGTGTGACGCAACAGGGCGCACCGTGTAAACACTATATAATTGAGTAGAGGACGGACCGGATGTTGACGCCGGAAGAATTTGGAGGTCAAGGATCAGAGCACGCCACCACTATCGAGGTAGGCGTGTGTTAAGTGTTTTTCGGAGCAACTAGGAAACGGGTAAAGCGAGGGCTGGTCATTGACACATTTATTACCTTAACTTTTCAGTGTTACTGGCTGTTTTTGGTTTGAAAAATCGTTACATGTTGGAAGAATTGCACAGCTTTTTGAAACACGCGGCTTTGGTAAGCGAGGAGACTTTAGTATTTCCTTTGCGCATGAGCACAGTTTTGTTTCCCATAACGATTACTGATGTCTTAGTAACGTATGTTTTTCTAGAACTGGATGATTCCAAAAGAGTCCTTGAGATAGACAACTGCAGTATAGGCACGATTGGTAAGCCGAATTTCCTCACATAGTCGTGCACGTGTTTCACTCGGTTATAAGGGAGCGTTTGAGGTTTTACACGTGGTTTAGGAGACAGTATTCACTTTAAGCTTGGTGAAGGTCCGTTTAACCTTATGTGGTTGAGAGAATTCACATGTGGCGGTAGGCTTTCCACATCACCCGGGCAGTTAATGTAATGACGGGAAATAATGTAAACATCGGCTTTCATACACATTGTTCATACACATTGTTTATGCTGACACTCATACCCCCTTCATACTTATCATTTTTACAGTGCCTTAAAACAAGATTGAAGTACTGAGCAATTGATTAATTATTGAATGTCAAGGACCAGAATTGAACGAAAATGACCATCCCCTGAAGAAGGGTCCATAAGGGACCCGAAATGCATTGGGATATGTTTTGATATGTATAATTTACACATGAGATTTTGCAAAACCTTGGGGATTGATACATGTGATAGATAACAATGTATTGAGTAAACCTATGATTTCATATGAAAAAATTTTTTGAATTGTTCAATGTTCATGAACTGAGCTAACAGTATGAGTAAAGAATAAGTATTACCATTCCGAAATGAATCACTGTTAATTTATTGTTGAAATTGGGACAAGGTTAGATAAATTGAGCCTTACTAATTTGAAACCTTTCAGGACTCAGGTTGAGCACCCAGTTTGACCTGGGTTGGACCAGGTCCTTACAGGGCTCACATATGATCTCCCATATTACATCACTCATGCCGTGTTCTATTATATCGTTGATTACATCACTACTGTCATCTAAAATGATATCATTAATATCATTACTGTACATAGGGAGTACAAAAGGTATGATTACCTCATTTAATTATAACTGGCGAATTTTAGTGGTTCTTTTCAGATTAAAATGTTACATTTTACCTTACGTTTTCATCTATCTATCTATCTATCTATCTATCTATCTATCTATCTATCTATCTATCTATCTATCTATCTATCTATCTATCTATCTATCTGTCTGTCTGTCTGTCTGTCTGTCTGTCTGTCTGTCTGTCTGTGTCTGTCTGTCTGTCTGTCTGTCTGTCTGTCTGTCTGTCTATCTATCTATCTATCTATCTATCTATCTATCTATCTATCTATCTATCTATCTATCTATCTATCTATCTATCTATCTATCCTAAATATATATGTATATATATTTTTTATATATATAATTGTTATACTTAGGTCAGAGTTTCCAGAGATAGAGCATTTTTGTTTGCTAATAACTATTACGCTGTTTAACATAACTTTCCCCCAAAAAAGTTCCTTCCTGGAAATTTCAGAGTGATCTGTCAAGCGGGGCAAAGAAAAAGAGGGGTCCCGGTGTTTCCCATACAATTTCCTAAAGGAATTTAAAGAAGTCTTTTAGTAACGAAAGGCTAAGCTGAATTGTGCTAGATTTGGCAGGTAGCTTTATCTTTACTCAGAAAGCATGTTTTTTCTGATTTGGTGTAAATCTATTTAGCCGTTTTTGAGAAATTAAAGTTAAAAAATTAGCGACAGCAGAACATTTGGTGCCGAATGGGTATCTTGATGCTCCTGTGGTATTGTAAATTTAAAAATAGAGTGATCGGATTTGTAGAGAGGACTTTTATTGCCATTGGTGGCTTCAATACCATTGGACAGACCAGGCGTGTGCTACAAAGGAATCTGATTGGTTGATAGTAATATCAACAAAAATGTTACAGCTGCCATTTCATGACAGGGTAATCCATGTCCTGAAGTTAAAACAATGAAGCCATATGTGGCAGGGTGGGAGTAATCTGACCATCTGGGCCTTGTGAGCGGGTCCCAGAGGGTCTGCCTAGGTCAAAATACAAAAAAAAATTACAATTTCCTTACCACAGTCCTGTGGCACTCTTGCAGGATCCAGCGAGGCTTCCCGGGTGGTACTGTAGGGCTGTTGCGAGACCCCACACAACCCTCGCCTTGTGGTCCACTGGAAGTGACGCAGTACTGAGAAACACTGAGCAGTAAATGTCCATGGGGGGTTGCCCATCCATGGGTGGGTTGGTCAGCAATGCGGTGATGGCCACCTGCGAGGGGTTGGCTGCCGGCAGGGAGTGGAGTGCAGGGAGCAGTTGCAGGTTAGGACCTCATGACATGCACAGCCTTTGACCTTGTGTGGCAGGTGACCAGGCCCTGCGACCACTCCCATGCTGCCCACAGTCACAAGCCATGCAGTGTTAGGGGTTGACTGCTAATGGGGAGAACGGTGATGGGCCTGGACAGATGCCAAACCCTGTGACCAACCCCACGCTTGGCAAGCTCAAAGGCCATACGTGATCGGCTTTGAGCACCTCAGAGGAGTTAGCTGGCCAATGAAGTTGTCATCAATGATGTCATCAATAATGTCATTTAACATGTCATGAGTGATGTAATATGTGAGGCCATTTGCAACACAAAATGGTAGTGCAAGTTATAGGTATTTCTGTAAGTTATAACTTGTGAATTTCAGTAGTTTTAAAATGATAGTTTTTATATTATTACAAGGCCTAACTATAACAACACTTTAACCTTTGTTTTTTTAGTGAATTTCAGATTTTTTTAACGTAAAGTTACAGATTATTACCATACCTTACTATAACGTCACTTTAACCTTTGTTTATTTAGAGAATATATATAATTACCTTGACAATATTGCGAAACTCAATATATTGGGAAACTCAATATTCAGAATCCAATATTCTGAGTGGCAATGTGGCCTACTTTGTGATGATGATGTGCAAGAAATCACAGGATGTAAAAAGGTGGCGGCCATTTTGCCTTGAGCAAACTCCACAAATTGTATTTTTCAGCTTAATTGCAAAAGTGGCTTCAAACATTGTGGTCACTATAAAAAACATTTTTTAGTGTGTACGTACTTCCTGCACACAGAATATAATCACAGAATACAAAGCTGCATTACAGTGTTCAAGAATGTTCTTTATTTTGGAAATGTCTTTATTAGTTTTTTCACCATTTCCCCATTGCATGCATACAGATATCATTAGATATAGTATGACGTTTCAGATACAATATTAACATATATGAGTGCCATCATCTCTCAACTGTAATCTCTTCGGCAATCATTACTCTCATTCTGACATCAACTTATATCAAACTTCAAAGATCCCAGAACATTTTCAACTATATATTCCTATTCTGTGTCTTTGTTATCAGTTACTCTTGGGCGGGTACAGACATTCATACGGGTTTAGCTATAACTTACTTGATAGGAGGGAACAAATAACCTGTGAACTTGGAAAAAAAGAACGTAGTGATGTCCAGTGGTATCTCGCTATGTCTGTTATTGGTCAGTGCAACTTCTCATGAAGCCCTGCTTGTATCTTAAGTACATCAGGGAGTGAGGGTGTGTAATTTGCAATGCACCTATTGTGTTTATTGTCTATATCTGTTTTCCTGTTTATTTGCTAGTATATATAAATATCTCTAGTCCTGTCCGTATTTATAACAATTTCACCATGCTCATCACTATGCTCCTCTCTTCTCCCCATTATGGCTCTCAGTACCTCAGTCCATAACTCCTTTATGGGGCGCCTACGAATGCCCATGGCTTTCTTTCGCTGTAGTGCCCTTTCTTCAGTCTATGCCCAATTATCCACTTTTTTCTCCCATATCGCTGTTGGGGGGCCATTCTGTGCTTTCCAATTCATGTCTGTTTGCCTGCAAGCTAAAATTAATGCTAGGTCGACAAATCTAGACCCTACTTTCTTGGCTTTTGTTCTAGGGAATAGACCAAGGAGGCACACTTCAACCGAGCATGGCAGCATTCGGGCAAGTGTTAAGTTAATCTGTGCCAATACTGAGCCCCAGTATTCTTGCAGTACCCGACATCCTCTCGTCATGTGTATGAACTCTATGTCATTTTGCCCACAATTAGGACAACCTCAAGGCTCTCCCCCATGCATTAGGTTTAGTCTGTGGGTGTAAGATAGGCCAAGTGTATGTAATTGGATTGAATAAGTTTGAACACAGCATTTCTTGATATTCTCTTTGGGCCTCTTAGCACCTGTGACTGCTCCATATCAAGTAAGACCCTCCCCACTGCCACATTCCACCGGTTTCGTAGGCACCCCAGGGGCGCTTCCACCATGCTGTGCAGAGCTCTATAATGCCATTTTACTAGGTGCCTAGCTGTCCCCAATGTGACCAACACTTGTAGCACCTCATGTGTTGGCAGTTCCAGGAATGCGTACTCTCAAGGGTCCTTGAATCTTTTGACTACTGCATGGTAAGTAATAAACTGGCCACCAGACAAATCAAATTAGGCCCAGACGCCCTCCAACAGAATCAGTGTCCTGTTCTGGTAAAAGACCCCCACCTCTGTCACTCCAGCCTCCAACCAACTTCTCAGTTAGGCACTTGAAAGCAATGTCATCAGTTTCCCCCCTGGGAGACCCACAATGGGCAAGTTCGGGGCATAGAGCAGCATGCCCTTCATGCGTTGGCGACATCTCTTCCAGCATTCCGTTGCCACCCGCAGCAAAATCCCTGGGTTTCAAGTGGTCGCCATAGGGTGTAACATTCTCGCCAGTAAGTGTTTCTGTTTAATGGTGGAACTTGAAGTGTTTAAGAGTTCCACGATTTGGCCCTCCAGCCATTGGGCCAGGAATTGTAGCTGGGCCCCTAGATAGTAGAGCGCAAACTCTGGGGCCCCCAGCCCTCCTTCTTCTGGGGTCATTTGTAGGACTGCCAGCGAAATTCTGTTCCTTCCCCATCCCAGATCAGTACCTGTAGCAGGGTATAAAGGCCCGCAAACCACCCAGTGGAAATCACCACTGGAAGATTTATAAAAAAATATAGTGACATTGGAAGCATAACTATTTGTGCCAGTGCAATTCTAGCCATCATAGGGAGCCGCAACTAGCGCCAAAATTGGACACTCGCCTTGAGAGACCTTATAACCAGATTTAAGTTCCCTTCTCTCAGGTCTTCCACCTCGTGGAATATCTGTATCCCTAGATACCTAAATGAACGGGGAGCTCCAGTTAAATAATTAGGTAAAACCGTACGACGCTGGGTCCCCTCCGTTAATGGAAATATACAGGTTTATGTTTTATCCAGGTGCAACCCTGCCAAGGCAGAATATGAGGCCAGAAGGGTCAGCGCCCTTTCCACCTCACTATTCCCATGACTTAGATATAATAATAGATCATCTGCGTAAAGTGAGATAATATGGCCTCTTTCATTTAATCGCAACCCATATATCTTGCCCTCCAGCCGGAATCAATCAATCATTTGTAAAGCACACTACTTACCCATGAGGGTCTCAAGGCGCTGAGGGGAGGGGGAGTGATGCTACTGTTTGAAAAGCCTGGTCTTGAGGAGTCTTCTGAAGGTCAGTAGGTCTTGGGTCTGCCGTAGGCGGATGGGGAGGGTGTTCCAAGTCTTGGCGGCGAGGTGGGAGACAGATCTGCCGCCGCCGGTCACTCTACGGATGTGGGGGACAGTGGAGAGGGCGTGGTCAGCTGGAGCGGAGCTGGCGGGTGGGGGTGTAGAAGCTGAGTCAGCTGTTGAGGTGCGCTGCCTTGTGTGCGTGGGTGCGGAGCTTGAAGGATATCCTCTTGTTGACGGGGAGCCAGTGCAGGTCTCTCAGGTGGGGTGTGATGTGGCTGTGGTGAGGGATGTCAAGGATCAGGCGTGCGGAGGCGTTCTTGATGCGTTGGAGCCGTTTAAGGAGTTGTGCTGAGGCTCCTGCATGGAGGGCGTTTCCACAGTCCAGTCTGCTGCTGACAAGGCCTGGGTGACTGTCCTTCTCATTTCAAGGGGGATCCACTTGTAGATCCGGCGGAGCATGTAGAGGGTGTTGAAGCTGGAGGAAGAGACGGCGTTGACCTGCTTCGTCATGGAGAGGGTCGAGCCGAGGATGACCCCTAGTTTGCGTGCGTGCGTGGTCGTGGGCGTTGGAGCAGTTCCTAATGCGGTCGGCCACCAGGAGTCGTCCCAGGTCGAGGGAGTGGATCCGAGGATAAGAACCCCCGTCTTGTCCGAGTTCAGCTTCAGTCTGCTGTTTCTCATCCATTCGGAGATGGCCTTCATTCCTTCGTGGAGGTTGGTTTTGGTGAGGGAGAGGATCAACTGGGTGTCATTGGCCTAGGAACAATTGATGGACAGAATGCAGAACAATGTCATACATTCACCCCAGTACAGAGATCTGGGCCTAAATCCATGGTTCTTTTGCTCACCATGCCATTTCAGTTTGGACCCAGCCATATGCAAATCAGTCTTGACCCTGCGCCCAATGGGAACAGTCCAGCCCGAACTGCCAGGCCAGGTCCTCCCTGGACTGGAAACAAGCATCCTAGGACCGGTTTCGGGCTTTCAGCCCTCATCAGCCAGGATAGCTTGACTCCAGTGGCATGGCGAGCACGGGACTCACGTTTGAGCATACCCGTCTCACTCGGGGTGACAAATGCAAAAAGAACAACAATGGGCAAGGCAAACAGGAGTGGGGATGATGGGCACCCCTGTCTAGTGCCTCTGAATATATTGTATGAGCAAAATATCACTCCCCCTGCTTTCACTCGTGCCGTAGGGTGTGAATAAAGCCGCTTGATACATCGTATCCACCTAGCTCCCAACCCCATTCTAGACATTGTGGCACACAAAAAAATCCCATCTGATTGAGTTGTACACTTTCTCTGAATCCACTGACATTATGTGTGCATCTGGGTATCTGCTTCCTTCTGGATGGTGCATAATGTAGAAAAGTATACAAATATAGCAGATGTGGACCTCATTGGTATAAAACCGTTCTGATTGCAGTGGACCAGATGCGCCATATGTGGTAAAAGGTGGGAAGCCAAAACCTTGCTCACTATTTTAAAGTCTACGTTCAGCATGGACAGTGGACGGAATACCGACACTCGCACCCCCACTAGCTCCAACTTTGGCAGAAGTGTCACCAATGCATTCCTAGTCAATGCTGGTAGTATGCCTGCTTCTAGAGCTTCCTCACATACTGCTTCCAGTTTAGGGGCCAGAGTATGTGTTAATGCGAAATAGAACTCTGACGGCAGGCCATCTGGGCCTGACATTTTCCCAACGGCCATTTCCCTGACTGATGCTTTTACTTTATGTGCCGTTACTGGACCTCCCAATGCCATCGGCTCCTGAGGGTGTAACGTTTTCACTGGTAATGACACCAAAGGTTGTTGTATATTCCCTTCTGCCTGAGCTACCGGGGCCTCGTATAATATCTTGTAGTATGTGCTAAATGCTTCATTAATCGCGGTTGGTGAGTATAAGCTCACTTTCTATGTTGTTTTGATATGGGTAATGGGTGTCCCTCTAGAGTGTGACTGTACTAGCTGGCTAATATTCTGCCCGCTTTACCTCCCTCCTTGTGCACTCTGGTGCGGTATTCACGTAAGTCTAAAGACCTCAACCTCTCCAATGGCCTTTTATAGTCCTTTCTTGTGGTGTCCATCTGCTAGTGTGACTGCTCATCCCCCGGTAGTTGCAAACCATGGTCATGTAGATCGGCTTATATCCTGGTGATGTCTGCCAATAATTCTCTTCGCAGATCCATCATTTGACCCGAACAGTACCCCTGCACCATACATTAAATGCCTCCTATTCCATAGCCCTGGTGTCTGTTGACTCATTATTATGTTGGAAGTATTAGATGGCCATCTCAACCAGTGAGCTACGGAATTGTTCATCTGTCAGGAGGGCAGAATTTAGTCGCCAGGTAGGAGTGACAATTGGTTCTGCGGTGGGGCAGAAATCAAGCATAAGTGGATTATGGTCTGAGAAGGTACGCTCCAAATATTCAGTGTGTGTCACAGCCATAACTAAGTGATTGGAACAAACAAAGAGATCCAATCTAGTGTGTAGATCATACAAGTAGGAGTAGTAAGAATAATCTTGTTGTGTTCCGTGTTTCACCTTCCAAACTTCAGTTAGTTCCCACTGCTTCAGCCACTCACTGAAACCTCGGGCCAACTTACTAACCAGTGTGCCTCACAGTGGGGGGGTCGATCTGCCCAGTGTAATATCTGCCACACAGTTAAAGTCTCTCCCCAGCAATTAATCATTGGTAATCAGAAAGGCTAAAGAAGAAGACAACCACTTCAGGAAACTGAGTTGGTCATGATTTGGGGCATATACACTTCCTAGGATGATCTCCTTCCAATGTATCCTACCCTGTACCAGTACATATCGGTCGTTTTTGTCTATTTGTGTGTCTATGATCTCAAATGCCACCCAAGCTCCGACCCAAATAAGGGTGTCTCTAGAAAAAGCAGAAAACGATGTGGTATCAAGTTGCCCCGCCACTTACATTGCAATCATACACCCTCCTCCATCGTTAGGTGTGTCTCCTGCAACATAACTATCTGTGCCCCCCCTCCTTATAAGGTACCTATCTATGTTATGGCAATTGACAGAGGAACCCATCCCTGTCACGTTTCAGGAGATGAGCTTAATGTAGAGCGTTTTATATGCAACTCTAGCATAATGTAGGTGTTTCCTTTCCATTCTCAGTACCCCAACCCCGCTAAGCATTCCCTGTAGAAGCACCACGCGACATGAAATGAACCCCATGAACCAACAACTCCCTGTTACTAGGGCAGTGTCACAACGGCTAGCCGCTCAAACCTGTGAAATAAAGATAAAACAAGAAAAATCGCCATCGTGGGAGCGTCTGTCTAGTGGGGGTGTGCCTCAAGCTAAGTCTGGTCCATTCCCGTATCTGTCCAGGATTCAGATCTGATCTGTAGCAGTCTCCTTTGCAACGGGGCACCCTTTGCTGCCCCGCCTCTGCTACCTCTGTTTTGTGTGCATATTATCTGTTCCCTCTCTGTACCAGAATCATCCATTGACCATCTTCACCTCCATTTTTCAAGTACAACTCTTAGTTCTGCTTCAGTTCTAATCTCCGCAACCAACCCTCCACCTGTTACTGTGTGTCTCAGTTATCTGAATCATATCAGTTTATCTACGGAGCCCGGCGTCACCCCCGGGAGCTGTGCTTCACTCTGCTCTGACTTATCTGAGTCCAATAGACTAGGGCTATGTTCCGGAGATGCCACAGTCCAGCATCCTCCCGGTGGGGTTGACAGAACATCTGCCACTACCTTCCGGGCTGCTTGTTGTTCTCATGCTGCCTGGGATGTGGGAGGTCTCTGCATCATGATCTGCCTTGCGGATGTCCGTAATCTCTTCCGTGCGGCTTAGGCAATTCTTTTGTACCTTTTCTCACATCCGTTGGCTTTTTGTCTTTCCTGTAGGTTTCCAGCCAGGTCCACACATCGAGAGGGGAGTCATTGAAGTAGGCCTTCCCATCTAGCTGTAGTCGGAGCCGGGCTGGGAACTGCAGTGAGTATTGTATTCCTTATTGTTGGACTTGGGCCTTAGGGCAGGTTCACCCCTAATCTTTTTGCTTTTGTTTGTGACCCAGTGTTAGTGATTTTTGGGTCTTGGCGCACTTTTTCCCTGTGTCCCAGAGTAAAGTGCGTGCGTGTAGTATGGCTGGCCTGCCCTCCCATAGGAATGCATGGAGAATGTGTGTGTCCATGTTAGTTCCTGATGTGTGGGGAGTGCAGGCTCGAGTTTGGTATGTATGAACTCGTGAGAATGAATGCTGCGCAATGGTATGTGCGGCTTGTATGTGTCTAGAAGGGAAGTGCTACTTCTGGACATTGATGTATGTGTGCAGGGAGGATGCTGGAGGGTGATTGGCTGAAGCTGGCTGGCATGCCAGGCTCCAGGAAGTCTGGATGGGTCTGCCCGGTGGTGAGTGTGAGATCAGCATGAGTGATGTGTGGGAGGAGTGCACCTGGGTCCTGGATGGGCTGGGTTTTTCCCCACACAATGCTGGCTCCGCCCCCCTGTGGTTTGTCTAATGACCCTAGCCTCCCCAGTGAATGAAAGGGGTGGTTGGGCCATCACGGGTACTCCCAAGCCAGCTGCAACTGGTTTCCCCCCACCCTGCACCTCCAAACAAAGGATTTCTCTGTATAAAAATGGGGCTGTGTCCCCACAGAAACTGTTCTACTTTTGGATCCTTGCCAGAGGGGGCTGTTGCTGCTGCTGGGGCCAGGAGGACCGCCAATTGGCTTGTCTCCCTGCCTGGAGACCCAGTGTGCTGGCTCTGGCCCTGCCTTGCCCCCCTGCCTGCCTCCAGACCCTGCTGGAGCTTTGCTTTTGGCCAGAGCGCCTAGAAGCGCTTTATTTCTCCTGCCTAGCGCCTGGAAGCGCTTTATTTTGCCCCAGCGCTGTGAGCGCTGTATTTTTGTCCTGTGGCGCTTGGGAGCGCCCTTTCCTGTGAGGCTAGCGCTGCGAGCGCTTTTTGTGCAGCCGGTGCCCACCCGGCATCTGCCCGTTTTATTTCGCCGATTTTTGGCGAGCGAGTGCCCACCTCGCTTTATATTTAATTTGGAGGCCGGTGCCCACCCGGCATTGCCCCGTCCGTGGATATTTAAATTATCACGAGGGAGCCCACTCCTCGGATACTGAGAGCCCGCCTGCCTGCCTGATACGAGCCGCCGCGCTGCCCGCGGCGACCCGGAAGTACTGGCCTGACCGGCCAATCACAGCGCGGCCCGGGAGAGGCCGACCGGAAGTCCCGCCCCCGCACCGGAGCCGAGAAGCGTCCTTGCGAGGCTCCCGAGTGAAGGGGAGCCCCGCCCGCAGCCCCTGCAGCGCTGTCCCGCCAGAGAGAAGCAGCGCGAGGAGACGCCTCTGCCCCAGGAATACCGGTGAGTGCTGCTCCGGTATCAGGGCCACTGCTGCATATCGAGCCAGAGAGGCTCCAACGAGTGGGGCATGCTGGTGTAAGAGCCCCGAGGCTCCGTGGGGCCATATCTTTGTTCACGAGCCCCCGAGCGGGGCTCCTACGTTGCCAGGCTGCATTTCTTGTTTTAAGAGCCCTGAGAGGCTCTGGGGGCATTTTCCTTACTTAGTGCCCGAGAGGCTCCAGGCGCCGCACTTTGTTCTTTGAGCCCCGAGAGGCTCCAGCCCACCTCCTTGGTGGAGAGCCCTGAGACAGGCTCTTGGGCCCCAGTTGTATTTAGAGCCCAGAGAGGCTCACCGCCCACATTGTCTACGATCCTTGAAAGGCTCTTGGGTGGCATTATATTTGATTTAGGGCCCAGTGAGGCTCAGAGGGCAGTTAGGTGGTTAGAGCCCCGAGGCTCCCACGCAGTACTTGCCAATCATTGTTCTTGAGCCACGAGGCTCCAACGTTGCCCAGCTGTATTCACAACTGTCCAGCACTTAGTGGACAGTTGCTACGTTTAGACTTTGTGTTCTTGGCTGCCTGCGCAGCCTCCCCTGACATTGAGACTCAGGGCATTCCAGCCCTTGCGAGGCCAGTTGGCCTGAGGGACAGTTCTAGGGTGGTGCTACGTGCACCCTGCGCAATTTATGATTTACTGCTTATGTGATTTCTGCGCAAATGTTCTACCTGCACCTCTGAATGTGTTTTAATGTTTCATGTGCAATTGTTTGTTATTACCTTTGCTAAAAGTGACCTGCTTAGGTGATTCTTTGTTTTATTCCCCTTTGCTAAAAGTGACCTGCTTAGAGGAATGTTTGTTGTTACCTATGCTAAAAGTGACCTGCTTAGGTAATTGTTTATGTTTTTATTCCCCTTTGCTAAAAGTGACCTGCTTAGAGGAATGTTTGTTTACCTTTGCTAAAAGTGACCTGCTTAGGTAATTGTTTATGGTTTATTCCCCTTTGCTAAAAGTGACCTGCTTAGAGGAATGTTGATGTTTTATTGCCTTTGCTAAATGTGACTTGCTTAGGTGATTATTTTAGGTTTCCTTCCCTTTGCTAAATGTGACTTGCTTAGGTGATGGTTTTCCTTCCATAGGTCCTGATGATAAGGTCCTAGTTCCCTGCGTGATTTCCCTACAGTGTTTAGGGTGGCGTAGGAGGTATTTTCCCTTTACCAGTAGTTACTGGTTGTATGCTACATTTACTATTTCTGTGTTACAGTCATTATATGTTTATGTGCTAAGTGTTATACCTACAAGTGCTATTTCTAAAAGTGCATTCCCCTGACAGTGGTCCAGGTGGCCTTTCTTGTACATAATCCCTTGTAAATCTTGCCCGTGCCTGTTGGCACATTGTAAAGTGTGTGTGTTATCTAATGTGTTTTTATTATTATAATACAAAGGCTATTTTTGATATAACCTTGTGTGGAGTTTCCTTTGTGGTGGGCCTAGGGTGTTGTCGCTGGGGTGCGCGCGCAAACGCTTTACACATCGCCTCCGAGATTAGCCTTGCTGCTCGCATCACGTTACCTAGAGGGTGAGCAGGGGTTATCTTGGTGTGTGACTCCCTTGCCCTGACCTTAGAGATGGTGATCCCTGACTGACCTTGGCGCAATCCTTGGCCAGCCGGAGGTCCCGTTTCTAACATTGGTGGCTAGCGGTGCGGATTGGACTTGCGTTTGCGCTGTACCACAGTGGCGACAGGCCACACTACAAAACTCTGCAATTTTAGATAACCACATTTTGGGGATTATTGTTTTTTAGGGAAGTTCAGTGTTGCTTCTCCTGAAAGGTGTCATTTTGTAATTTCTGTCCAGTACATTTGTTCCCCGCCCTGCTTCCAGAGTTTGGTACCTGTGTCACTTGTGGTCAGGTTGAGAAAATCAGGGGTGGTAGAAACTGCCTTACCGGTCCGAGGGGAGGGTGTGTGTGAATGAGTGGTGTGTTACACTGGACAGAGGAGTGCAAGTTCTCTGAGTTAGGAATCTTGCTGAATTTTGTAATTGTGTACTCCTGTGTAAGCTCAGACCCCCAGGTTCCCTGTGTCAAACTCTTCTTGAGAACGTCCGCCAAAATGGAGCCTACTTTTGATTTCTGTGATCTGTTTAGATACAGTATGTTGGAGTTGGTCAGATTCTGTGAAGAGAGAGACATAGGGGTGGATGAGTCAGATACTCAGTCAGAACTTAGGAGCAGCCTGATCCTATGGCAAAAGGGTCAGTGGGATCTTGAGCGCAGTGAGAGAGATAGGGCCCGGGCCGCACGCCATGAGGGTGGTGAGTCTGTGGAGAGCCCTGAAGACTGTGAGTTGTATGATGATGACAGTGGATGGATATCAGCAAATAGTGAGGACCACATAGGTAGGGAGTCCCTTGCTGAGCCCAGTGTCAGTACCAGCGCCCCATCCCTTGTCCTGTCCCCAGAGGAGTGGTTAGATAGGAGGGAAGAGCGGGAGCATCAGCTAGCGATGGAACATCTCAGGTTGGAGCACGCCAAGCTAGAGGCTGAAAGGGCCTTGTTCAGGGAGAAGGTAACCCTAGAGGGTAGGTTATCCCCTGAGTGCAGTTATGGTTTTCTGGATTCCCCAGGGAGGGTTGAATCCAGTGGTGGCAGCTATTTAAATGTTAGTGTAGACAGTCCCACTCCCAGTTCCCCGAGTATGGTACCTATTTTCCGAGAAGAGGAGTGTAGGTTGAAGTTCCGGAACCTTAGGAAACCACCTCACCAGTCTTGGGAAGATTTTCAGGATGACTGTTGTGTAGCACAGTGTGATTGGTTACGGGGTCCCACAAAATGTGATTGGGACATCTTGTTTGATGTGCTTGCCAAAGAGCAGTTGCTCAGTGTTGTTTATCCAGAATTGCGCCAACACCTGTTAGGGTGTGGATTGTCTGAACCATATGAGCTGGCAGAGGAAGCAGACCGATGGGAAAGTGCGAGAGGTTCTTTAGAGTCACCAGTGAGTGATCCCAACAGTAGTGGGTCAGGTGTCCTCCAGCCCAGTGTGGTGGAGGAGGGTGAGAGTAGCCCAGCTAGGTCCCAGGTTAGTGAGGAGGGTGTAGGGGCTGACTGCCTGTCTCAGTGGAGCGGGAGTGAGTGTGTGACCGAAAGTCCCCAGATGCCCGAAGCCCTGTCACAGAGCCTGGATGGTTTCTTTAGGGAACACCAGGATGGGAACCTAAGCTTGCCTGTTAGTTCACTTGAGGGAGATCTCCTAGTGTGTAGAGGACCTGGAGCATCTGTAAGCGGAGCTTCTATGGTTCTAGAGTCTGGCAGTACCGCTCCGGTAGGGAGGGTACAGGAGTCCAGCGAAAGGAGTGATGGGGGGATGGTATGTGAATCCCCAAAAGTCCTGGAGTGCCAGGCATTGGTTCCACCAAAGGTTCTAGACCAGAGGTTGGAAGGCCAGGTTCAGGATCCGCCTGACCTGAAGGGCGGGACTACTGTAATCAGTGTCCTGACCAGTTCTTTTTCCAGAGGTACCGCCCCGGTTGGGAGGGAGCAGGACTCTGGAAGGGGGTGCAGAGGGTGGGAGAGCCCACCTCTGACTCCGGTGCAACCTGAGGGGTTAAACCCTAGGTTGGGAAAATGGTGTTTGGAGGGGACCCCTTGCAGGAGAAGGAGGAACCCTAGAAGAAGAGGTAGGGGGAGGAGAGCCTTCCCTGAGACTCCTGGTCCGCCTGAGGTTGTAGACCCTAGGCTGGAGAACCAGAGGCAGTCTAGCCCTGTCTTGCAGACAGGAAGGGTGGAGAATGGCTATTATGTGCCAAGGATTACTACCCCCCACTTTGTGAGTAGGCAGGATCCAGTGGTACCTGGATGGCCTAGGGCCTGGTCCTGGCCGAGGGCAGCTGGAGAGTATCAGTGGGGTACCCCAGTTAGTCCCTACAGTAGTTTTAGAAGGAACCCTAGGGGTTCACCGTGGCGTAAAACAGGAGGGTGTCCCTGCAGTTGTGGGCCCGCGTCCTTGTTTTATCGCCCCAAGCAGGGAAGCCCATCACGGTGGTGATTGGTCTGCCCTGCGTTTTGGCTGGAAGGGGGTTGTGTTGGACTTGGGCCTTAGGGCAGGTTCACCCCTAATCTTTTTGCTTTTGTTTGTGACCCAGTGTTAGTGATTTTTGGGTCTTGGCGCACTTTTTTCCTGTGTCCCAGAGTAAAGTGCGTGCGTGTAGTATGGCTGGCCTGCCCTCCCATAGGAATGCATGGAGAATGTGTGTGTCCATGTTAGTTCCTGATGTGTGGGGAGTGCAGGCTCGAGTTTGGTATGTATGAACTCGTGAGAATGAATGCTGCGCAATGGTATGTGCGGCTTGTATGTGTCTAGAAGGGAAGTGCTACTTCTGGACATTGATGTATGTGTGCAGTGAGGATGCTGGAGGGTGATTGGCTGAAGCTGGCTGGCATGCCAGGCTCCAGGAAGTCTGGATGGGTCTGCCCGGTGGTGAGTGTGAGATCAGCATGAGTGATGTGTGGGAGGAGTGCACCTGGGTCCTGGATGGGCTGGGTTTTTCCCCACACAATGCTGGCTCCGCCCCCCTGTGGTTTGTCTAATGACCCTAGCCTCCCCAGTGAATGAAAGGGGTGGTTGGGCCATCAAGGGTACTCCCAACCCAGCTGCAACTGGTTTCCCCCCACCCTGCACCTCCAAACAAAGGATTTCTCTGTATAAAAATGGGGCTGTGTCCCCACAGAAACTGTTCTACTTTTGGATCCTTGCCAGAGGGGGCTGTTGCTGCTGCTGGGGCCAGGAGGACCGCCACTTGGCTTGTCTCCCTGCCTGGAGACCCAGTGTGCTGGCTCTGGCCCTGCCTTGCCCCCCTGCCTGCCTCCAGACCCTGCTGGAGCTTTGCTTTTGGCCAGAGCGCCTAGAAGCGCTTTATTTCTCCTGCCTAGCGCCTGGAAGCGCTTTATTTTGCCCCAGCGCTGTGAGCGCTGTATTTTCGTCCTGTGGCGCTTGGGAGCGCCCTTTCCTGTGAGGCTAGCGCTGCGAGCGCTTTTTGTGCAGCCGGTGCCCACCAGGCATCTGCCCGTTTTATTTCGCCGATTTTTGGCGAGCGAGTGCCCACCTCGCTTTATATTTAATTTGGAGGCCGGTGCCCACCCGGCATTGCCCCGTCCGTGGATATTTAAATTATCACGAGGGAGCCCACTCCTCGGATACTGAGAGCCCGCCTGCCTGCCTGATACGAGCCGCCGCGCTGCCCGCGGTGACCCGGAAGTACTGGCCTGACCGGCCAATCACAGCGCGGCCCGGGAGAGGCCGACCGGAAGTCCCGCCCCCGCACCGGAGCCGAGAAGCGTCCTTGCGAGGCTCCCGAGTGAAGGGGAGCCCCGCCCGCGGCCCCTGCAGCGCCGTCCCGCCAGAGAGAAGCAGCGCGAGGAGACGCCTCTGCCCCAGGAATACCGGTGAGTGCTGCTCCAGTATCAGGGCCACTGCTGCATATCGAGCCAGAGAGGCTCCAACGAGTGGGGCATGCTGGTGTAAGAGCCCCGAGGCTCCGTGGGGCCATATCTTTGTTCATGAGCCCCCGAGCGGGGCTCCTACGTTGCCAGGCTGCATTTCTTGTTTTAAGAGCCCTGAGAGGCTCTGGGGGCATTTTCCTTACTTAGTGCCCGAGAGGCTCCAGGCGCCGCACTTTGTTCTTTGAGCCCCGAGAGGCTCCAGCCCACCTCCTTGGTGGGGAGCCCTGAGACAGGCTCTTGGGCCCCAGTTGTATTTAGAGCCCAGAGAGGCTCACCGCCCACATTGTCTACGAGCCTTGAAAGGCTCTTGGGTGGCATTATATTTGATTTAGGGCCCAGTGAGGCTCAGAGGGCAGTTAGGTGGTTAGAGCCCCGAGGCTCCCACGCAGTACTTGCCAATCATGGTTCTTGAGCCACGAGGCTCCAACGTTGCCCAGCTGTATTCACAACTGTCCAGCACTTAGTGGACAGTTGCTACGTTTAGGCTTTGTGTTCTTGGCTGCCTGCGCAGCCTCCCCTGACATTGAGACTCAGGGCAATCCAGCCCTTGCGAGGCCAGTTGGCCTGAGGGACAGTTCTAGGGTGGTGCTACGTGCACCCTGCGCAATTTATGATTTACTGCTTATGTGATTTCTGCGCAAATGTTCTACCTGCACCTCTGAATGTGTTTTAATGTTTCATGTGCAATTGTTTGTTATTACCTTTGCTAAAAGTGACCTGCTTAGGTGATTCTTTGTTTTATTCCCCTTTGCTAAAAGTGACCTGCTTAGAGGAATGTTTGTTGTTACCTTTGCTAAAAGTGACCTGCTTAGGTAATTGTTTATGTTTTTATTCCCCTTTGCTAAAAGTGACCTGCTTAGAGGAATGTTTGTTTACCTTTGCTAAAATTGACCTGCTTAGGTAATTGTTTATGGTTTATTCCCCTTTGCTAAAAGTGACCTGCTTAGAGGAATGTTGATGTTTTATTGCCTTTGCTAAATGTGACTTGCTTAGGTGATTATTTTAGGTTTCCTTCCCTTTGCTAAATGTGACTTGCTTAGGTGATGGTTTTCCTTCCATAGGTCCTGATGATAAGGTCCTAGTTCCCTGCGTGATTTCCCTACAGTGTTTAGGGTGGCGTAGTAGGTATTTTCCCTTTACCAGTAGTTACTGGTTGTATGCTACATTTACTATTTCTGTGTTACAGTCATTATATGTTTATGTGCTAAGTGTTATACCTACAAGTGCTATTTCTAAAAGTGCATTCCCCAGACAGTGGTCCAGGTGGCCCTGTCTTGTACATAATCCCTTGTAAATCTTGCCCGTGCCTGTTGGCACATTGTAAAGTGTGTGTGTTATCTAATGTGTTTTTATTATTATAATACAAAGGCTATTTTTGATATAACCTTGTGTGGAGTTTCCTTTGTGGTGGGCCTAGGGTGTTGTCGCTGGGGTGCGCGCGCAAACGCTTTACACATCGCCTCCGAGATTAGCCTTGATGCTCGCGTCACGTTACCTAGAGGGTGAGCAGGGGTTATCTTGGTGTGTGACTCCCTTGCCCTGACCTTAGAGATGGTGATCCCTGACTGACCTTGGCGCAAGCCTTGGCCAGCCGGAGGTCCCGTTTCTAACACTTATGCTCTCAGCATCTTTTTCGCTTCTAGGAATGATGCCTGCTGTAGTTGCATCTTGGCCGTATAGTCTGGAAACACTGATACTGAGAACAACAACGACTCCAACTCTTCCACCTGATCGACAACCTCACCAACCTCGGACTTAGACAACTCGTCACAACACCCACCCAATCCGCAGGCCACATGCCTGACCCCCATCTTCTCAGCAAGCTCCCACGTCTTCTTTAACCACACCACCGAACTCCACTGAACCGACCACCGCTGCATCCACTTCACCTTCCGGAAACCCACCACGCACCACCACACCCAGCAGATGCCTCAACGTCGCTGGAGCACAGTCACCAAAGACCAGTTAACCACCAGCCTCGCCCAGAACCCACCCACAGAGCTGACCGACCCCAACGCCGCTGCCTGTAACCTCAGAGAGTGGATCAATGACTGCGCCAACACCCTCGCCCCGCTCAAGAAGCCCTCCTACACCCACACGAGCAAGAAAGCCAGCTGGTTCACCGAAGACCTCCAGGCCTCCCAGCGAACCTGCCGAAAACTAAAAAAAACTGGACCAGTGAACGAACAGCGGTACGCCACCCGCAGACACCACCACCTCATCAGATCCGCCAAAAGGACCTCCTTCAAAGACCGCCTAGACAACAACGCACACAACAGCAAAGAGCTCTTCAACATCATGAAAGAACTCTCCAACCCCAGCTCCAACACCAACGACATCCCACCTTCACAAGACCTATGCACCTCACTGGCCACCTTCTTCCATCACAAGATCACAGACATCCATGACAACTTCAACACCATCACCACCCCGGCAATCACTGAGACCCCTGCTCCCATGACCACCACCCCCACTAACCGCCTGCTCTCCTGGACCAACATCAACGACGATAACACCATCCACTCCGGATCCCCGGAAGGCCCCTGCCCACACCACATCTTCAACAAAGCCAGCAGCACCATCGCCCTCCATCTCTGGAAAACCATCAACATCTCCTTCGAGATAGCGACCTTCCCGGAGAGCTGGAAGCACGTAGAGATCAACGCCTTACTCAAGAAACCCAAGGCGGACCCCAAGGACCTCAAGAACTTCCGACTCATCTCCCTGCTCCCGTTCCCGGTGAAGGTCATCGAAAAGGCCGTCAACAAACAACTGACCAGCTTCCTCGAGGAGAACAGCATCCTAAACCCATCTCAGTCCTAGTTCCGCAGCAACCACAGCACCGAAACTGCCCTCATCACCGCCACCGATTACATCAGGACCCTGCTTGACAACGGGGATACCGTGTCCCTCATCCTCCTGGACCTGTCAGCCACCTTTGACAGTCTGTCACCACATACTACAAACACGCTTCTACGATGCCAGAATCCAGGAGAAGGCCCTGGACTGGACCACCTCCTTCTTCTCCAGCAGAACACAGAGTTTCCGCCTCCCCTCTTGTGGTATGAAGCCACCGGGATCATCTGCTGTGTACCCCAAGGCTCATCCCTCAGCCCAAAGTTGGTCAACGTCTACATGTCACCGCTCACCCACGTCGTACAACAGCACAACCTCAACATCATCTCCTATGCCAACGACACCCAGCTGATCCTCTCCCTCCCCAAAGACCCCCACACCGCCAAAACCAACCTCCACAAAGGAATGAAGGCCATTCGCCGACTGGACGAGAAACAGCCAGCTGAAGATGTACTCTGACAAGACGGAGGTCCTCATCCTCTGACCCACCCCCTTAGCCTGGGATGACTTCTGGTTGCCGACTGTGCTAGGAGCACCACGTACACCTACCGACCACACACGCAACCTTGGGTTCGTTCTTGACTCTTCCCTTTCCATGACAAAGCAGGTCAACACCGTCTCCTCCTCCTGCTTCAAAACCCTCCGCATGCTTCGTGGGATCTTCAAGTGGATCTCCACCGAAACAAGAAGGACGTCACCCAGGCCCTCATCAGTAGTAGACTGGACTACGGAAACACCCTCTATGCAGGAGCCCCGGCAAACTCCTGAAACGGCTCCAACGCATCCAGAACTCCTCCGCATGCCTGATCCTCGACATCCCTTGCAGCAGCCACATCACACCCCACCTGAGAGGCCTGCACTGGCTCCCTATCAACAAGAGGGTAACCTTCGAACTCCTCACCCATGCACACAAAGTACTCCACAACACCGGACCAGCATACCTCAACAGCCGACTCAGCCCCTACACCCCCACCCGCCAGCTCCGCAGACCGCGCCCTCGCCACCATCCCCCGCATCCAAAGAGTGACCGCCAGTGGCAGATCATTCTCCCACCTCGCCGCAAAGACATGGAACACCCTCCCCATCCATCTGCGGCAGACCGAAGACCTCCTTACCTTCAGGAGACTTCTCAAGACCTGGCTCTTTGAACAGTAGCAGCTTCCCCCCCCAGCTTCCACCACCAGCACATTGAGACCCTCAGGGGTATGTAGTGCACTTTATAAATACTATGATTGATTGATTGATTGACACTTTACTGTTATCCATCACTATCAGTCCTTGTGTATGTGAATGGTGGATTCTGTATCTCGTTCTTTGTAATATAACAGCTTTGTCACTATCAGCCTGGGGGTTGCACCGCACTGGGGGTTGTGACAGGACCCTGTGTGCTCTTTCCAGCACAAAGAATGGAGTGAGTGTTCCCGGCTTCACTGTCTTCCGGAGACTTTCTTCCAAAAAGGACACCACATCAGTACCCTCTTTCCCCTCTGGAATCTCCACCACTTAGATGTTGCTGCTGCGTTTCCGCCCCTCAGCAACTTTGGCCATTGTTTGAGTCTGGCCACCCTAATAGCCAAATATTCCAGTCTGTGGGAGGCCATTTTCAGTTCCGATTGAAACTCTTCTAGGGTAAGCTCCTCTTCCTTCATTCTGTCTGCCAGTTTGTTATGTTCAGCTTGCAACAGCCCCAACCCTACTGAAACAGTCCCTATGTCTTGTTGGGGGGTCGCCTTTGTGTCTGCGATAGCCGCCAATATTTTGTCTAAGTGAATGTGGATAGACTGGTCTTGGCTGTCCGCTTCGTCTTCTGCAGTGGTTACCCTATTCTGGGAGGGTTCTCCTGTGTCCATTGGTCCGCTTCCTTGTTTGGTCTCTTCTCACTGCTGGTCCTCGAGACATCGTCCATGCTAGGGACAATAAGCTGCGGCCCCCAGGCATCTACTTACATTTATTTGCCTAGGGTTCTTGTTCGCCTAGAGCACTAGATGGTGCTCCCTTTCGCCTGCCTCTTAGTGCCAGTCGTGTGCCTCCTTTCCCTTAGGGCTTCCCCTTCTCTTCCTCTCTCCTCCTATGTAGTCCAGTGCTCTACCGGTACCATACGCAATCCCAGGACCTTCTAGATTCTCCAATCATGTCCTTCCTCCCAGGTGTCAGCCTTTGTCAGTACTTACACAATTGTTCTCTAATGTTTTCTCAAGGCACCGGTCAGTTGTATCTCCTCCCAACTAGCGCAACGCATCCATTTGTGCAATGGCACAATTTGAATTACACACAGCCTCTCTATTGTGTGTTCAGCCTGGAGGCAATGGCAAAATATCAAGCGCCCGCCTCTGACCTCAATCAGCCTTACCAGCTCGGTCTCAGGCAGCCAGGGGGATCCACTAGGTGATGTGCATTCTGTCCTTGCCCTCAAGTTGCAGCCTCGAATGTGCTGTATCTGCACCGGTGTCCCCAGGCCTCTGTTTTTTCAGCGAGGGCCTGAAGCTTGCTCCCGCAGTGCTTGGTCTGGCCGTGCATGTCACTGTGAGTGGCCCCCCAGCTCCAGCTGCCCTGCTTGAATCTTCCAAAATCCAGCCACTGGTAATCTTGTGCCGTTTTGGGTCTCGGCAGCTGTCATATGTACTCTCCGCATCCTCCAATGGTGCCCCCCCTGGTCGCCATACCATCTTCAACGATTCCCGGCTCTCGCTCACTCCTTCGAGGCCACAGGCCCTCTGTCACCGCTCTCCAATTGTTGTCCATGTGCAGACTTTGTCCATCAGCAAAACCACCACCGTAACCAGGAGGGGTCAGCCAGCTCACAAGCAGCTGTCTAGAGTCCCAGAGCGGCCAAACCACCTATGAAGCAGTATTATTCTTCAGGGCCTTGACAGAGCTCTTTACCAAGCGTCCGCCACAGTTGCCATCTTGGCTATGCCGCCTACAGTGTTCAAGAATGTTTGTGTACTGCTTCTTGGTCTTATTTAGCTGCTGCTACATTGTACATTTGCCATACTATTGCCTCAAATCTATTGAGAAAATGCAGGATGTCTCTCCACCATCTTTTTTCCTGATGCATCCAGGAGTACCTGCAGTCAAATGGACTAAATAGAAAAAAGGTTTTAACGGTTATGTTAGGTGTGTGGCACCAGTTTAAATGCTGAAAGAAAGTTAGCACTTCTCTTACACGCATAAGGAGTGGATGATCAAGAAGGTTTGGAGAATTTATCTGATTTGATTCATGAGCTAGAACATGGATTAAATAAATTTAAGGTGGCAATCAAAAAATTGGATTAAGCTGCACACATGCACTATCTTGGAGACATACCGTTTTGGTTGGAGAGGTCAAAAAGATTAGAAAATTGGCCTCATCTTGTAAATTTGTAAGTTTGGACTGTTCAGTGATAAACAGATAAGAAATCAATTCATGTTGTGTTGAAAATGCTCAAGATCCAGGAAGAACTGTGGCTTAAGGAGGACCACTTTTAGAAGATGTCATAGCCACAGTTAAAAAGAGCATATGATGGATTGTGTGCGTATGCTGAAATAGGAAGGAATAGAGCATTTGTACGGCACTGAAGTATGTGGTGTTGGGAAAAGCGAGGGTGTGAGAGGCACTCATAGGTTTAAAGGTCAGTGTTATAGATGTAGTAATACAGGGCATATGGTTAATGAGAATGGTTGTCCTGCTTTGCTAACCACATGCAAGAAATGTGGTTGTGAATGTCACGTCATGAAATGTTGTAAACTTTTAAGTAAATGCAAGGAATCTGGTGTTGTGAAAGAAGTCAGTAATGAATTTGTGTTTTGTATTAGCAACAAAAGCCCTGGAAATCCAAGTGAGGAAGTTTTGGTGAATAACTCTCCTGTTTTAATGATGTTTTATTCTTATTCCCATCTAAGTATCATTTCTCAGGGTGTTTTTGATTGCAAGTTTAAAAACAGTGTCAAAAACTGTAAATTGGGTTACACACCTGGTGGGTATGGGGGATTGTAAATCAAGATAAAGGGTATTTTTTGAGCACACTTGAATTTAGGAATCACATTATTCCGGGGAAAAGTAATGTTTTGATTAAAAAAGAGTACATTTGGTATGGTCTCACCCAAAAAAAACTGCCTGTATATATGGACCTTAATGCTGAATCACAGGTGTGTATGTATCAAGTGTATGAAGAGCATCTACATTTTCCGGCCTTTTTCAAAACAGACATTGGATGTGTAGATGGATGTTCAGAGTACAATAGAGTAAAACAGGGGGCATGAAGAGTAGCTGCAAAGGTTAGGAGGAAACCTTTAAGTGCCTAGGATTTGGATAAACTATAAATAGTGGGTGGGAGTGCCCTTGAAGAGGCATCAGAGTGGTTGGCTCCAATGGTAGCAGCTAGTAAAGTTAATGGAGCTGTTAGGCTTTGCCTGGATTTAGGAGCGCTAAGCAAATCATTTGGGGCAGATAAATTCCCACTCTCCAAAATCACTGAGATTTTGTATGTTGTCAGATGCTAAAATATTTACCAGATTAGACTTAAGGTCGGCGTACCATCAAATAAGATTAAATTCAGATTCTCAAGATTTCATGAGATTTATTGCACCTATTGCTGTTTTATATTCATCAGAATGCCTTTAAATTGGCTTTGACTTCTTCAGTCTCCTAAAGGGTGATGGAATAACTTCTGGAAGATTTCAAAGGAGTGAGGTGCTTCCAAGATGATTTGATTTTTATGCTGAGATTTAGGAAGTTCATAATAAAAGAGTTTATGCAGTTTGAGAGAAATTTAAAGAAGCAGGTTTAACATTGAATGCTGACAAATGTGCATTTGGAAAGGAAGAAATATGCTTCTTGGTGCTTTGTATAACCAAGGATGAGGGTCATACCCAAGAAGGAGTTGGTTGACTTGATATGTTATCTTTGTGCTTCGTTAAATGAGGCTGAAATACTGTCATTTTTGGGTATGGTAGAATTCTATGCTCGCTTTATGAAACATGTATCTGACAGTACCAATGGTATAAGAACTTTGTGTAAGAACATGTGGAGTTTGTGTAGTCTGAGGAGTGTGAGAAGGAGTTTGAGGAAATCAAAATGAAGTTGAAGAATCCTCCTGATTTGAGTACGTTCGTTCCAGTGGAGAAAACTATACTCTTTACGTGAGAAGTTTATTGCCTGTGTCTCCCAATCATTAGGAAGGGTGGAGGCAAATTATTCTGTTATTGAAAGGGAGGCTCTTGTTGTTTGTTGGGCTATTAAGAAGTTTAGATATTTTTTGTTGTGTACTCACTAATGTCTGGACTAACCATAAACCTTAAAGGAAAATATACGTGAAAAAGGGATAGGATTTGATCTCGGTAAGAATTTGTAAATATATTGTGTAGCTGCAACAATTTTAATTTTGAATTGATTTTAATCCAGATGTAGAGAATAACTTTGCTGACCGTCTCTCCAGGTTGGTGGTGGTTGAGAGTAAGGAGGACATGGGTCTTTCTGATGATGTGTGGAATAAGGAAAGTGTGTATGTCATTATGTGTGGATGCTTTATGTAGGAGGAATAGAAAGCAGAACTGGTGAAAGACGTCGCACTTTTGAAGTGTTGTACATTTTTTAATCAAGGATCGCTGGTGAAGTGTGGTGTAGATGAGTTAGTTAAACCTTTGCATTTTGTCCAGTGGTGAAAGATTAGTTACTCTCAGGAGACTGCATGATTAGCTGTCTATCTTTGCTCAAGAAGGTTGTTTGGGGATGGTTAAAACTTAGGCGAGAATCTGTGAAAAGTTTGGGTGGGTGAGTTTGGATATGTAGAGCGAGAGGAAAATTTGTGAGTGCTTTAAATGTAGAGGAAGTGACAAAATGTGCAAGATAAGGACTGCTCCTATGGTTTGTAGAAACATAGGGGCCTATTAGGATGGCGGACGGAAACGTGTTCCGTCTGCCATGGTCGTGGCAAAAACACTCCCGACCGCACAGCGGATAATCCGCGGTTGCGATTATGATATTTCTGTCAACAAACACTGACCGCAGTGGACGGATCATATCAAACACCGTCCGCGGCGGACGGATCACACCAAAGACTGCCGTAAGCGGACCGTACCACAGAAACACCCTCCGCCGCGGACGAATATGACCGCGGAAACAGGCCCAACCGCCGTAATACCTGCAGAGGGTCCGGCCGCACGATTAGTATAACGCCGCCATCCCAACGGAACTCACCACCTCCCTCGACCGCCGCGGAAACAATGCTTTGACAAACGGAGCATGACTGCGGAAGGACCAAACGAACATCATCCCTGCTGTCAAACCGATTCAAAAATGGCGGACGGAAGTAAATAGAAAACACAAGAAACAGGCCACACACCCACCTGAAACACCCACCCCCAACAACTATACGCCCCAATGACACCCCCCCCAAGCACAAACAAAAGCACCCAAGTCACCACACCCACAGAACACCTGACTAGCAACAACCATTGGGACACAACCACCACACAGAGTATAAAATGATTCCCTACCATTACCACAATCCTTTGCATCACAGCATAGCTGCAAGAAAGAGGCAGAATAGCACAAACAGCAGACACACACAAACACACATACAACCTGCCCACCAACACTCCCACCACACAAACCCCCACAACACCATCCCTACATACCACACACCTGCACACCCCACCAACACCTTGCACATCACACACCATGGCACCCAAGAAAAACCCCAAGTTCACAGACAGTGAGTTGAAGATCATGGTGGATGAAATCATCCATGTCGAACTACATCTGTTTGGTACCCTAGTCCAGCAGACCACCTTGGCAACCAAAACCAACATGTGGGACTGGATAGTGACCAGAGTGAATGCGTCAGGGACCGTGCCACGCACCAAACACGAGATCCAGAGGCGGTGGCACGACCTCAAGGCAAGGGTGAAAGGCATCAGGGCCAAGAACCACCTGCGGGCACAACACACTGGCGGCGGCACTCCCCCGGAGCCTATACCATTTTCAGAATGGGAGGAGAAGGTGCTGGGCATACTGCACCCTGAGAGCCTGGAAGGAATAGAAGAGGGACTTGAGGCTGGTAAGTACAAACCAATGACCACTATCACACTGTCATGGTCTGCCTTGGACAACTGCCAACACACATCTCCCAGGCTCCAATCCATGCATGTGGACCACACAGTCACCCAAATGTGAAGTGCTGCCCTCAAATGCACCCACCATGAACAACCACTAATGTTGCCTCCTACGTCCACAGGCTTGCATGTTGTCAAACCAGCCAACACCAGAACTTCCAACAGGCCCCTGTGTTTACAGGGAGGGTGGTGGTGGGTGGGGGGTGTGAGAGACCAGCACTACAACTCCCAACAGGCCCCCATGTCTACAGGGAGGGTGGTGGTGGGTGGGGGGTGTGAGAGACCAGCACTACAACTCCCAACTGGCCCCCATGTCTACAGGAAGGGTGGTGGTGGGTGGGGGGTGTGAGAGACCAGCACTACAACTCCCAACAAGCCCCCATGTCTACAGGGAGGGTGGTGGTGTGTGGGGTGTGTGTGAGAGACCAGCACTACAACTCCCAACAGGCCCCCATTTCTACAGGGAGGGTGGTGGTGGGTGGGGGGTGTGAGAGACCAGTACTACAACTCGCAATAGTCCCCCATGTCTACAGGGAGGGTGGTGGTGGGTGGGGGGTGTGAGAGACCAGCACTACAACTCCCAACAGGCCCCCATGTCTACACGGAGGGTGGTGGTGGGTGGGGGGTATGAGAGACCAGCACTACAACACCCAACAGGCCCCCATGTCTACTGGGAGGGTGGTGGTGGGTGGGGGGTGTGAGAGACCAGCACTACAACTCCCAACAGGCCCCCATGTCTACAGGGAGGTTGGTGGTGGGTGGGAGAGACCAGCACAACAACTCCAAACAGGCCTCCATGTCTACAGGGAGGGTGGTGGTGGGTGGGGGTGTGAGAGACCAGCACAACAACTCCCAACAGGCCCCCATGTCTACAGGGAGGGTGGTGGTGGGTGGGGGGTGTGAGAGAGGAGGGTGGGGGTGTGAGAGACCAGCACTACAACTCCCAACTGGCCCCCATGTCTACAGGGAGGGTAGTGGTGGGTGGGGGGTGTGAGAGACCAGCACAACAACTCCCAACAGGCCCCCATGTCTACAGGGAGGGTGGTGGTGGGTGGGGGTGTGAGAGTAGATGGGAGCAGATGTCAATTGACCAACACCGCACAGCTGTGCCACACTATCACATCTTGACCAACACAATACAAATAATACATGTTGCAGACACTGATTGTATGTGTGACGTGACCGGAATATAAGGCACTACAGCTAACTACACACACAATGTTCACCCACAAACAACATCCTGTGTGCAAACATGTCCAATGTTACGTGCACACATGTTGAAAGAACAGCCAACATCACATGACTGAGGGCCCAAGTGTGGACAAGCGTTCCCACAGACACACATGGACGTACACACAGAACACGAACATGGAACACACCCTCCTTGTCTTCATGCACCCATGATCCCACCTACAATGCTGGGCATCCTCACATGACATGCATGGGCATACAACAGGCGACACACATATGCATACACAGAATGCATGTATACCCCCATCATTGCTACTTGCACACACAAACCACACACTCACAACAGCTTCTGAATGTGGGTACACAGCCTTGATGTACTGTGTAGATGTGTACAAATAGAAACGTGTGTCCTCAAAACCAAGACGTCACCACATCGCCATGCACATCTGACGCAACTTGGGTGCACATCACTGGCCTTTGTTAACCACTGGCAAGGTCAATAGCATGACCACACATGCAACAAATGGACATGAATGACACACGTGGACACGGGCCATTGACTTTACATAATGATTCTTGATGCATTCCGGACATGTCCTGACACACATGTACAACTATGAACATTACATGTGTGCAGAGACATGCAGTGTGTGTACACACGCCATCCGGGTACGCCTTCCCCCAACACAGAAGATGATCCTTGATACTGCAATTGTGCATAACATATGCTGCATGGTCAAAGACCATCACGGTCACACCCCGCCAAACGCATGTGCGCACTACCGCGGCGGTGCATCTTTTGAAAATCATCACTCACTGGCATCGCAATGGCGGAGCACGCATTCCGCGGGGGCGGGGCAGACTAACACATACATTTGAATGTGCAAGTGGAAATGGCAGTTGGTACCCCCTTACAGTCACATTACAGCACCCACCGCAGACCGCCGGCCCTGGCCGGTCACCCAACACCGGGTGCTGGCGGTCGGTGACCGCCCTGTGCATTGAGGTCACCCTGGCATGGATGGCCCTGGCCGGTCACCCACCGCCGGCCCTGGCCGGTCACCCACTGCCGGCCCTGGCCGGTCACCCACCGCCAGGTGCTGGCGGTGGGTGACCACCCTGTCCATTGATGTCACCCTGGCATGGATGACCCTGGCCGGTCACCCACCACCGGGTGCTGGCGGTGGGTGACCGCCCTGTGCATTGCTGTCACCCTGGCATGGATGGCCCTGGACAGTCACCCACCGCTGGCCCTGGCCGGTCACCCACCTCCGGCCCTGGCCGGTCACCCACCGCCGGGTGCTGGCGGTCGGTTACCGCCCTGTGCATTGAGGTCACCCTGGAGTGGATGGCCATGGCCGGTCACCCACCGCTGGCCCTGGCCAGTCACCCACCGCCGGCCCTGGCCGGTCACTAACCGCCGGGTGCTGGCGGTGGGTGACCGCCCTGTGCATTGATGTCACCCTGGCATGGATGGCCCTGGCCGGTCACCCACCGCCAGCACCCGGTAGTGGGTGACCGGCCAGGGCCATCCATGCCAGGGTGACCTCAATGCACAGGGCGGTCACCCAACGCCAGCACCCGGCGGTGGGTGACTGGCCAGGGCCGGAAGTCTACGGTCGGTGCTGCAATGTGACTGTAAGGGGGTGTACCAACTCCCATTTCCACTTGCACATTCAAATGTATGTGTTGGCCTGCCCCGCCCCCGCGGAATGCGTACTCCACCATTGCAACGCCAGTGAGTGATTAATCTCAAATGATGCACCATCGCGGTAGCGCGCACATGCGGTTGCTGGTGTGTGACCGTGATGGTCCTTGCACATGTAGCCAATGGAAACAGGTAACGCGGGGCGCGTAAGAGAATTCAAAAATAGCGGAAGCCATGCACCGCCCCACCAGGGCCAGTCATTGGCTCATTTTGAATGAGGCATCCCGGGAAAACCAATTGCTGCAGACGTGTGCCACAGATATGAGCTCAGGGCCCTATAAATGTGGGAATTTCAGCAGCACACATTCACTGCTTCCAGCCACTGCTGCCTGCGACCATCACCTCGACCTGCTGCTGCTGAGCTATCCAACAACTGCTGCCTGCACCCATCACCTCGACCTGCTGCTGCTGAGCTATCCAACAACTGCTGCCTGCACCCATCACCTCGACCTGCTGCTGCTGAGCTATCCAACAACTGCTGCCGTTGTGCCACAGTCCTGGACCTTGCCATGCCGAGAGTGCGAGAGATCCGGTCTCGTCCCTTCACCGCAGCGGAGCTGGATGTCCTTGTGGACTGTGTGCTCCGCCACTGTGAACGGCTCTACTGTGCCCCCGGACAGGTGGTAAGTGCAGTGGGGGACATGTTGGTGTGCATGAGGTGGTCACTGACTCCTGGCTTCTGCTATCTTGGCGGTGTGCTGTGGGACCTTCACATGTGTAGTA
Organism: Lissotriton helveticus; assembly: GCF_964261635.1. Lineage (NCBI taxonomy): Eukaryota > Metazoa > Chordata > Amphibia > Caudata > Salamandridae > Lissotriton > Lissotriton helveticus. The sequence continues at coordinate 949,222,823 of NC_136063.1, forward strand.
CTGTGCATGGCTGCTGAAAGATACGTGTTGCTACTATGTTTATGAATGTCAAACTGTCCACTGACGTTCCCCTCTTGTCTACCATCATGGTAGGTCAAGCTGCACCTTCGCAAGGCCGTGTGGAGGACCATAGCACGTGATGTACAGGCAGTGGGAGTGTGCAATAGACGACACACACACTGCCACAAGCGCTGGGACGACATCTCTAGGCTCAGCAAGAATGTGGCGGAGATGACACTGGGGCTGATTCCAAGATCAACCCGGCTTGCACGGCGCACCATGACCCCTCTAATGCACCGTATCATAGCTGTGACGCATCCTGACCTGTCCGCCCGGCTGAGAGGGGATCAGCAGCAAACTAGCGGTAAGCAGACTGAATGTGTCTTTGACTTGTGAGTGCCGGCATGTATTGCTGCTCAGACACAGTAGTGACATCCGTGGTGTGTATGTTTTGCTGCATTTGCATGTTGGTGCCATTAGCGGAGTGAGCGTTAGCATCCATGTCCGCCAGGTGGACATACCAGTTGCATTGTAGTGCAGGGTCCCAGGACATGCCGTTGAGGTCTGTGGTTCCATGGCATCACATGTGTGGTGGTCTGCATGCACTTGCCCTGTTTGTTTGATGTACATGTTTCAAAGGCACACCCGGTTCTGTGACATGAGGATGTCTGGTAGGGATGGTTCGTGTGCAGGATGGGTGCTACATGTTAGTCGACTGTAAGGAAAGTTGCGATTTTTTAACCTTCAGTACGTGAGTGTGGCACTTAGGTAAACCTCTTTTTCTCTCTTTCAGCTTTGGCCGAGGGCACTGACCCACAGATGACGGAGATGAGTGGTGGCAATGCATCCGGATCCGACATCACACACACGCAGACTGAGGCTGAAGAGAGCAGCCCCGGAGAGGGGGACAGAACTGTCCCTGAGGACTCACATGTGGATACACCATCGTCCTCATCTTCAGACAGTGGTGGCGAGTCAGCACTGTTAGTAGACACAGGGAGTGGGCAATCAACACCTTCAGTCGGTACACAGCACACAGGGCCCACACTGCCACCAACTGCAACAAGTACTGCTCGTGCTCGCCAGAGTAGGGGGAGCAGAGTGGCCTTCGGTGCAGGCACCGCTGCTCCTGTGACACAAAGTGCCCTTTGTGCTGAGGCTGTTGATCTGCTGCGAACGCTGTGTGTAGGGCAGACCAACATGATCAATGCATTCCAAGACCGCGATAGGAAGTTGGGGCAGGTGGTAGCATTCATGGAGGGGATGCATGGTGATGTTGCTGGTCTCCACAGAACAGTTCAGTCATTAGCCAACACAGTGTCTGCAGCCATTCAACAGTCGCATGGACAAGGTTCTACTTCAGTTCCCCCATCCACACCACTTGATGTCTCAGGGGAAAGTGACATTTCAGACCAGGCCTCATTTTCTTGGTATTGCACTAGAAGCAGCCACAGGCAGCAAGGCAGGGGACGGAGGGCACAGACACCATCCCCTAGGACAAGGAAATCTTTCACCGAACACGACATCAGCTACCCTGGAGTTGACACACAGGATCCTCAAGGGATGTTGGGGGACAGGGATTCACATGTAACACAGGCATCCCCCTCAAAAGGTACTCACAAGGCCAGGGACACTCCCAAGGACAAGGACACTACAAAGGAAAGGGCACCTCCCAAGGCCAGGGACTCTCCCAAGGACAAGGACACTACAAAGGAAAAGGCACCTCCCAAGGCCAGGGACTCTCCGAAGGACAAGGACACTACAAAGGAAAAGGCACCTCCCAAGGCCAGGGACACTCCCAAGGACAAGGGCACCTCCCAAGGCCAGGGACACTCCCAAGGACAGGGACACTCCCAAGGACAAGGACACCTAAAAGGACAGGGCACCTCCCAAGGCCAGGGACACTCCCAAGGACAAGGACACCTCAAAGGAAAGGGTACCTCCCAACCAAGGCCAGGGACACTCCCAAGGACAAGGACACTTGAAAGGAAAGGGCACCTCGCAAGGCCAGGGACTCCCAAGGACAAGGACACCTCAAAGGACAGGGCACCTCCCAAGGCCAGGGACACTCCCAAGGACAAGAACACCTCAAAGGACAGGGCACCTCCCAAATCCAGGGACACTCCCAGGGACAAGGAAACTTCAAAGGACAGGTACACTACAAAGGACAAGCCAACTCCCAGGGACTGAGCACCGCCCACGGATAAGGCACATTCCATAGACAGGACATCTCCTACGGCCAAGGCACCTCCCAGGGCCAAGGGTTCTCCCATGCATACGAGCTCCACCAAGGCAAGGCATACATCACCCCTGCATCCCCTGAGGCTGGTGTTGGTGAAGGAACATAAAACACATGTATCAGCGGTGGAGTCCCCCATATCTCTACTCCCATCCACAGCCCGCTGACACAGAGGAAGGAGTACACTGTTGTTGCATCCCCCATTACCCATGATGCAGAGGGCAGAAGGCAGGGCCACAGCAAACGTCAAGCAGGGTCCAGCACGTCCCCAGAGAGCAGAGCCCCACCAGCACATGATCCACCTTTGATGGGTGATGTTTCAGATGAGGCCACACCACTTACCAGTCCAGTCATGTCCAGTGTGCCCCTACATATCCCAAAGAAATGGAGACACACACCAGTGACACCTGGCCAACCCAATTTCACTCCAGTACAGCTGTCCCCAGCTCCCAGAGCCACCCTGCCTCCTGGCCCATACAGCCCTGTGGCTCGTCATTTCAGTGGTCCTAGTGGGTCAGCTGCAGTTCACTCTCATGTGTCAGATAGTGGCACTGTGTCTGTTGTTAGCTGTCATGCCTCAAGTAGTAGCACTGTGTCAGTTGTGCCCTCTCCTGTTTCAGGTACTGCCACTGTGTGTGTCCGCCACTCTCATGTTTCAGATGCTGGCACAGTATTTGTTGGTCTCTGTACAGGGACATGTCCTGGCAGTGTGTCTGGGTCTATGGCTCATGTGTCAGTCACTAGAGCTGTGGCTGTGTCTCACACTCCTGTATCTGTGTCTATGGCTCATGTGTCAGTCACTATAGCTGTGGCTGTGTCTCACACTCCTGTATCTGGGTCTATGGCTCATGTGTCAGTCACTAGAGCTGTGGCTAACACTCCTGTATCTGGTGCTGGCAGTGTTTCTGGGTCTTTGGCTCATGTGTCAGTCACTACATCTGTGGCTGTGTCTCACACTCCTGTTTTTGGTGCTGGCAGTGTGTCTGGGTCTATGGCTCATGTGTCAGTCACTAGAGCTGTGGCTGTGTCTCACACTCCTGTTTCTGGTGCTGGCAGTGTGTCCAAGCCGACTAGGTCAAGCAGTCCTCCAGATTCTGTGCTGTGAGGTGTAGCTCCCACCACTCACATGTCATTGTACTCGGTGTCTAGATTGTCCATTGTAACCACCCTTGCATTATTAATGTCCATGGGACGGGGCGCTTGACCCACGTACTTGTGGTGCCTCAGATGTACCTGCTCTGTTATGTACACTGCCCTGTTGCTGTTATGATACTGCATTGTGCCCTCTCAAGTGCTGCCTCAGATGTACCTGTGCCTTGCCTTGGACTGTTGATGCACTTAGCCCCTCTCATGTGCTGCCTCTGATGTACCTGCTCTGTTATGAACACTGCCCTGTTGCTGTTATGATACTACATTGTGCCCTCTCATGTGCTGCCTCAGATGTACCTGTGCCTTGCCTTGGACTGTTGATGCACTTAGCCCCTCTAATGTGCTGCCTCTGATGTACCTGCTCTGTTATGAACACTGCCCTGTTGCTGTTATGATACTGCATTGTGCCCTCATGTGCTGCCTCAGATGTACCTGCTCTGTGCCTTGCCTTGGACTGTTGATGCACTTAGCCCCTCTCATGTGCTGCCTCAGATGTACCTGTGCCTTGCCGTGGACTGTTGATGCACTTAGCCCCTCTCATGTGCTGCCTCTGATGTACCTGCTCTGTTATGAACACTGCCCTGTTGCTGTTATGATACTGCATTGTGCCCTCATGTGCTGCCTCAGATGTACATGTGCCTTGCCTTTGACTGTTGATGCACTTAGCCCCTCTCATGTGCTGCCTCAGATGTACCTGCGCCTTGCCATGGACTGTTGATGCTCTTAGCCCCTCTCATGTGCTGCCTCTGATGTACCTGCTCTGTTATGAACACCGCCCTGTTACTGTTATGATACTGCATTATGCCCTCATGTGCTGCCTCAGATGTACCTGCTCTGTGCCTTGCCTTGGACTGTTGATGCATGTAGCCCCTCTAATGTGCTGCCTCAGATGTACCTGTGCCTTGCCTTGGACTGTTGATGCACTTAGCCCCTCTTATGTGCTGCCTCAGATGTACCTGCTCTGTTATGAACACTGCCCTGTTGCTGTTATGATACTGCATTGTGCCCTCTCATGTGCTGCCTCAGATGTACCTGTGCCTTGCCTTGGACTGTTGATGCACTTAGCCCCTCTCATGTGCTGCCTCTGATGTACCTGCTCTGTTATGAACACTGCCCTGTTGCTTTTATGATACTGCATTGTGCCCTCATGTGCTGCCTCAGAGGTACCTGTGCCTTGCCTTGGACTGTTGATGCACTTAGCCCCTCTCATGTGCTGCCTCAGATGTACCTGTGCCTTGCCATGGACTGTTGATGCACTTAGCCCCTCTCATGTGCTGCCTCAGATGTACCTGCTCTGTTATGAACACTGCCCTGTTGCTGTTATGATACTGCATTGAGCCCTCTCATGTGCTGCCTCAGATGTACCTGTGCCTTGCCTTGGACTGTTGATGCACTTAGCCCCTCTCATGGGCTGCCTCTGATGTACCTGCTCTGTTATGAACACTGCCCTGTTGCTGTTATGATACTGCATTGTGCCCTCATGTGCTGCCTCAGATGTACCTGCTCTGTGCCTTGCCTTGGACTGTTGATGCACTTAGCCCCTCTCATGTGCTGCCTCAGATGTACCTGTGCCTTGCCGTGGACTGTTGATGCACTTAGCCCCTCTCATGTGCTGCCTCTGATGTACCTGCTCTGTTATGAACACTGCCCTGTTGCTGTTATGATACTGCATTGTGCCCTCATGTGCTGCCTCAGATGTACATGTGCCTTGCCTTGGACTGTTGATGCAATTAGCCCCTCTCATGTGCTGCCTCAGATGTACCTGCGCCTTGCCATGGACTGTTGATGCACTTAGCCCCTCTCATGTGCTGCCTCTGATGTACCTGCTCTGTTATGAACACTGCCCTGTTACTGTTATGATACTGCATTGTGCCCTCATGTGCTGCCTCAGATGTACCTGCTCTGTGCCTTGCCTTGGACTGTTGATGCACTTAGCCCCTCTAATGTGCTGCCTCAGATGTACCTGTTCCTTGCCTTGGACTGTTGATGCACTTACCCCCTCTTATGTGCTGCCTCAGATGTACCTGCTCTGTTATGAACACTGCCCTGTTGCTGTTATGATACTGCATTGTGCCCTCTCATGTACTGCCTCAGATGTACATGTGCCTTGGACTGTTGATGCACTTAGCCCCTCTTATGTGCTGCCTCAGATGTACCTGCTCTGTTATGAACACTGCCCTGTTGCTGTTATGATACTGCATTGTGCCCTCTCATGTGCTGCCTCAGATGTACCTGCTCTGTTCTATCCAGTGCCCATGCTCCTGGCTGCTCTAGGATTGAACCCCTATTATGTGCAATAAAGCAAGTTAATCGTGTGTAGTGGTTTCTCTTTGTCATTCCTGGTTGTCTCCTTGCATTGTTGATTTATTGGTGCTATCGTAAATGCTGTTTCCCCAACATGACCCTCCCCCTCCCCACGTCACGGCCCCGGAAGGTACTCCCCTTCCGACAGCAATTGGTGTGTTAGCGTACCTGCGTCATCGTCGGCGACGGTCCATGACTTGCTGGTGGTGAAGCAGGAAGAGTATAGGAAATACGTGTGCGCTGGGTCCATGACGGCGATCTGCCTGTGGTGGGTATTTCTGCAATATTTTGCCTCTCCGCTGTGGTGAATCTGCCGTGTTCAGGCAGGTTGTTTTTCTGCAGCGATTTGATGTGTGTTTTCCGCCATCGTGATTTAGAGGACGGTCGGAGACGTCATTCCGTACGGCGGTGTCTCTGGATTGGTTACGTCCGCCACGGGGCGGGTGTATTTGCGCGGCGGTGCGTGCTCTTCCGCGGCGTACGGACATTTGACAGTGCTTTCCATCCTAATATGGTGGACGGACTGGCCGCGGCTGGCGGACTGTAAAAAGGCATTTTCCGCCTACTCCGGGACGGCGGTCGGCCTTCCGTCCGCCATCGTAATAGACCCCATAGTTATGATCTAGTGGGTCCATTGAAAAATGAGAATGTACACCATACATTATTGTAGTTGTTGACCTATTGTCCATGTGGCCTGGGATTGCTTGTGTTTCTGACCTAGCTTCAGGATCAGTTGTATGTTTTCTAGAAAATGTATTCCAAGGCGAAGGCATGCCTCAGAGTATTTTAACAGACAATGGAGATCAATTTTGTCCTCACAAAATGAAGAACTTTCTTAAGTCCTATGTTATTGTGCATAAAACGTCTTCTCTTTACCACCCATGGACCAATGGCATGGTGGAGGGATATGGTAGGACCTTACAAGAGAGCTATCGAATGGCCAGGTCAAGTGGATTTGATTGAAAGAAGGAATTACACTCTGGGTTGTTAGTGTACAGATTAGCCCCGCACTGTACCATGAGACGCTCTTCTTTTTAACTTTTCAGTGAGAGAAAACCTAATTCCAAATTAGCTCCAGTATGGATGTCCTGAGGTAAGGGTTGGTTGCATGTATCAGTGGAGGATGATTGGAGGAAACGTGAATTGGATAAAGTGAAGTAGGGAACAGAATGTTTTGACAAGAAGCATGCAAGTTGGTTGCGAATGTTGGTGACAAGGTTAAGATCTGTGCTCCAGTGGGTTCAAGACCATGGTCTGAATTCACAATACCTAAAAAAGTTTTTGAGATTTTTAGAAGTGCACTTAAGACTGATGATGGTAAGATATAGAATCTCAGTAGAGTTGTCAATGTGCCTAGTCAACTAGGTTCTGTTGAAGTACCAAACAATGATCAAACTGAACAAAACAAAACGTTATCTTCCGATGGAGGCAATGATCATGGAAAAGCGCCTACCACATCTGGTTTAATGCTCAACTAAAGTATTTCTAGGAAACCTGGGTATTTGAAGGATTGTGGGGAACATATTTTGTTAAATGTGTATTTATCTAATTTAGGGGCCCATTATGATGTCGGGCGGATTGCCCCGCCAGGCTGGCGGGGGCAATCCGCCTGACATCCACACTCGTTTTCCCCCCGGCATATTAGTATGGCGGGGAGACCTCGGCGGACGGAAAGACCGTCCGCAGCTTTTCTGCCCCGGTGGCCTTGCGGCCGGGGCGGAAAAGGAATAATATGGTGGCGGTGTCTATCAGACACCGCCAGACATATTATGATGGCCATTTTTCAATTCCTTTACTGCCGCCACGGAAAGGCATGCAGAGTCCCTCTGCGGGGGCCCGTTTCGGGCTCCCAGGGACTCCGGGGGGGTGGGGGGTGCACATAGGGGGTACCATACCTGCATTTCAATGCACAACATGACAGGCACCTCGCGGTGCCTGTCATGTTGTGCATTGAAATGCACAACGTGCATTTTTTGTATCACGGCGGGCGGTGCTTTCAGCACCGCCCGCCGCAATGCTAGAAATGCGGGAAGCGCCCGCCACTGTGGCGGGCGCATCCTAATCTGTAGGACGGGACCCCCGCCCTTATGGCTGGTGGTCCCATGCACCGGAAGGATGACGGTGGACTTTGTCCGCCCGTCATCCTAATGGACCCCATCATTTTTAATAAGTTTCCCTAAGTTATGTTTGTTTCATTTGTTTAAAATGAGAAAATATGTGGCATCTTTGAAATTATAGAGTTCTGTGTGTTGAAACTAGGGGTTGCAAGTGGCAGTTAGACAGAGAAGGGTTGGAGAAACAGGTGATTGTGGAGACAGTAAAGAAGACTGGTTACATACCCGTGGCATCCTTGTCTTCTTTTTAGATAGTATTTTATGAAAGCATTTTGAGGCACTACTATGGGTGTATGAGAAATTGTAAGGGACAGGACTGATATGGTTTTCACATTCATGTGACAAACTCCAAATGACACACTTTTGATTATGTGTGAGAAAGGGTTTGGAAGAAGTACCTGGCTCGTGAGGTTGGGGAAAAAAGGCATTTACATCCTGATGTGCAGATTATCATCAACTTAAATGATACTGTATCAAGCATCCGGCTAATCATAGACAATGAATTCCATCTGCCATGGCTTTATGTTGATTTCTTTAGTTTTAGGCAATGCTTAATTTGTGATAGATAGTGGTGGGCATCATTGTTAATTTTTAGAGACCAGGACATATTTTTCTCATCAGAATTTGACAGTTAGCAAGAGAGTAAAAAAGAGGCCGTAATTAGAGAAATGGGGAGAAAAAGAAAGTTAGGAATACAGTGAAAAAAAGATTAAGCAGGCTGACCAACACATTCCAGAGTGAGATAAAGAAACCATAAGTGCAGAGTGGTGTTAGAAAGAGGGGTAAGGTGGAATCAAAATGATGGAGCCTTGGTATGTGCAATCCTGCAAAGAAGTATCATTGCAAAAACATTGAGCCCCTCCTTATATTTTATTTTTTTGCAAATTATTTTCTGGTTTGTGGTCTTGGTGGTATTGGTGTTGTTGAATGTCTCACTGGTCTTGACACAAGATGCTCATTGATTCTGCTGAATTAATTATCCTGGGCTGCAGCAGTAAAGTACAATTTCCTGAACTAGTTTATATTAGTTTCAGAAGATAAGTCCCATCTAACTAGAGTGGAGGACTCATATAGAGCTAAAGCCTGCAAATCTCACTAACACCATTAATCTATTTAGACTTCCATAGGTTTGTCGTACTAGTTATGTAAAGGTACAATGTTTTTGCATCACAATTTGTTTTCTCTAAAACTTTGGGCCATATTATCAAGGAAGCTGTGGTAGTTTATCGCCGCTTTACCGGCAGGAAACTGCCGATAGAGCGGCGATAATGGCCTAGATAATATGCAATTCGAATTTCAATCGATGCCCAGGTTAGATGTGTGAACATCTAACCTGGGCTTCGAGTGGCCCTCTACCTAGGGCCACTGGAATTATTAGATCCTGAGGCTAAGTACACTACAGTTATGCAATTCTGAGGTTTCAATGTTTTCCAATTAAATATTCACCACATTTTCCACACAATTCACCACAAGCTGCATATTTTACAGATTTCAATAAGGAAAATGTTTATAGGTCAAATGGATCCAACTTTGCTAAAAATGTGCTTAACATGATGCTGTTCAAAGGTTAACTGGTCACCCTTGAATTTATCAAATTACCATCCAGGTGAAGTAAAGTACCGGAGAGGAGTATACAGCAGAGATCCCAACACACCAAGATATCAAGCAAGGCTGCATCCTAACTCCAACTCTTTTTAATTGCTAATTTAATGCTGTTGTGAAATCATTGACGAACCTTCATCTGGTTGTGTCAATAATGAGCAAGGACCTGATCCCAATTTTACTCTTCACAGACTATGTGGTGCTAATGGCCAGAACAGAGCTATTAATGCACCCCTTATTGGCAGGTTTTGAGTCCTTCTGCGCTACCAGAGTTTAACCACCAATGTTCGGAAAACAAAATACATGATTCTCAATCAAAAGCCTAACTTGAGAATGACTTTTAGGCTCTATACCAAGCCTCTGGATCATGTGTCCATCTATGATTACTTTGGAATCTGTCTGGCCAACAACCAGGTATGGGCCACCCAACTATCCAAGAGCAATACCACTCTGGCCCAGCAAACAGGAGTGATGCTGAGATGTGCTAAATTGCAAAAACGCTCAGAGGGCTCGGCATTCATAGTGTACAAAATGGAAGTGAGGGTGGCAAGTATTTATGGTGCAGAAATCTGAAGGCATAGAAAAACTACATTGATTCAAATCACTGAAAACAACTTCCTACGATGCCTACTGCATCTGGGCTGTGGAACACTGATGGACACATTGAGAGCAGACTCGAGCTCAAACAAATCTGGCATTACATCACATTGGTACCAGTAAAGTACTGGATATGTATTTGGTCCAAAGATGAGCTTGTCTCTCATAGATCACACTCTTAGATATTATATTGAACCAATAATAATCACAAAATACCATGGTACGCCCATATCAAAATTGGAACGTAGGTGAGTGATTCATCCAGGATGCAGGACCCCGCTGCTCTTCAGAACCACTGCTGCACAATGCATCCTTGACAGAGGACCTTGTACCGGAACCTGCAGCTCTCCAGAATCACCACTTCATGATGCATCTTCAACACTGGACCTTGTATCATAGCCCGCAACCTATTGGAATCGCTCCTGTTTGACACATCCTCCACGCAGGATCTAGCAACACTACACAACCCAGATTTAAGGTACTTTGTTCAGTAGGGCTAAATTGGTCTCTGAATCTGGCCCAAGCTCTATCACAGGCAGCCTGAACTTGTCAATTGTCCCTGTCTGGCACGAATAGATAACCACAGTTGGCGCTTTGTGCTTTTAAGCATTATTTTTCACTTAAACCTTTAAAATTGCATATCTCTGGCTCTACTGATTGGACTTTTGTCATTTTGATCTCAAATCATTTATTACATGCTACTCTATTTTTCTAAATTGGTGTGAGATTTTCTTGTGTTATATTTTTACTTTATTACTGTTTGAAGTGCTGCATAGATACTTTACAAATGTTAAGCCTGGTTGCTCGGTGCCAAGCTACCAGATGGTTAAGCACAGGTTACTTTGGGTTCTTTCTTGTGTGTTACCCTGACAGGAATTGTGGTTGAGGCTTGAGTAGGGTTTCACCCCCTGTAGGGAAGTAGGATCTGCTCCTTATGGTTACCCCCGTTTTGGGCTGAATGTAATACTGCTTTTGACTATTCTGACTGGGATCCTGCTAATCAGGACCCCAGTCTATCTGCATTCTCCTTAAACTGTAATGCAATGTACTTTGGTACACCCCAGATTGGAAATTGGGGTACCCTTGTCAGTCCCTAGTATAAGGTACCCATTTAACCAGGGCATAGGTACCCCAGAGGCCTCCCATGGGCTACAGCATGTATTATGCTACCCATGAGAAGACATGCAAAATGGAATTACAGGCCTGTCATTGCAGCCTGTGTAAATTGGTGCATGCACCACTTACGTAAGATGTAGGTTTACTATATCTAAGGGTCACTACACTTAAAAACTATAAGTCACCCCTCTAGCATGCTTTTTCAATCCTGCGGGCAGGGTGATTTGTTAAAAGTGAAAGGGTGCCACTGCATGAGCAGGACACCCCTGCAGCCTAAGGAGTCCATTCTCCCGGATTATCAGTGAGGCAGCCATTTACGGCATATTGAGTGGCATTATGCGATCGCGTGAGGACCAACTCTAAAACGGCTGAAACTAACCCTATTGTGTTTGGTGTTAAACATATTGGAATCATACACCCACACCAGTAACAGGTGTGGAAGGTGTGATTCCACCCCTCAGAAGTGAGCATTGCTGGGTCCCTGGTGTTCCCAGTACCAGCTTTCTAGTCCCGGCAGCACAAAATAATTGCTGCAGACCAGAGACACATTGCTGCCTTCCTGCTGCTGAGCCAAGCTCGAGCAGGGACAGCAGAACAATAGGCATCCTGTCACAGGGAGGTGTAACCACTTACCTGACAGGATTTAGTTTATTAGGGCTGGGTGGGTGCACTTGCCAGCGACCAAAAGTCTGCATTAGGGGCACAATTGGTGTCCCTATGCATAGTCTAGTTCAAACCAGTCCTGCGAGCCGATGGCTCTGGCACGAAACTGGACAAAGTACATGGGAGTAACCTCCCCACTGTCCAGACCCATCCCTGGGAGGGTCCCCTGAATTTGTCCAACCCTCTCCAGTGGGTACAAACGGTCTTACCTGAATGCAGGATTTTAGATTCGACATGGACAAGATTCTGAACCAGAAACCACTGAACTTCGACCGTATGGACACTGTGGACTTTGCTGGACTTAGTTTGGGCCTAACTTCATCTTTGTCTCAGTCTGAAGCATTGTCTGTGCCTGGGCACCATACAAAATCCATGCAGGACCTATGGAGCATCCACAACCAAAGATATCTCCCTTGGAGTGAAGGAGTCAATCCAATGCATTCACAGGGACAGCAACACTGCTGTCTAGTCTGCTGACCCTGAACTCCTACGGACTCCGAAGGCTTCAGCAACACAGGAGGTGGGTTTTTATGTCCCTTGAGGTCCGAGCTGCCTCTCTCAGCAAGGTCGAGGTCAGAATCCCTTGTGGTGACTGCAATACCCGATCCTCTGTGCACCCCGTACATTGGCATGTGCATATGCTTGTGCCGTTTCCCGAACAAGTGCATTGGGCTCCTAGTAGCCCCAACCTCTGGCGCCATTTCCTACCAAGAACTCCGGCCTCCTCACACCGAGTACTCCCAGGACTGCTGTTTGGTGAAATCACTTGAGGTCCTCTTGCGACTCCTGTGCCTCTGGCCTGTGGGTCCACTTGAGGGTCAACTTTGCTTTTCTTGGGCTCCCCTGGTTGCTCCTGACCTGCCCTGACTCCCGTTTCTGTGGTAAGTCTCCTGGACCTTGCTGGTCCGAACCATACACATCTTTGAACTTCTGCGTGGGTTGCCAAGGCTTGTTGGTGCTACGGCTGGACACCGACCTCTCAGTACTCGACATCCTTCGTGGAACAGCTTGTATCCGGCTCCTGGTTGTCCTCAACATCTTCTGGTCCCCGTAGCTGCAGAGTCAAGAACTCCATCAACGCACCTGCAACACACGACATCGGTCGGCATTCGTCTACTGAGCCCCTGGTCATTCCTGAGTGACCCAGACTCTGCCGCCTCTGCTTTCAGGTACTCTTCGACAAGAATCCACCTTTGGATTCCAACTGACACTTTTCTTCCTTCCAGCAGTGGCTCTTCTTCGAAGTCTTCCATTGAATTCGACTGTGGTTTCTGGCGCCACTTCAGACCTATGTACCCGGCTTCCCTGGGATAGGTAACTTTGGTACCTCGGATCCACAGGTGGGGTGGCTCTCCAACCTCCTATCTTCCACTGGGTTTCTTCAAAGTCCACTGGGAAGGGTCCTTAAATTCTGAAACATCAACTCTGACTTTTCCATTGAATTGTACGGAGCACACGTTCATGTTCCCACATGCACCCGGCATCTGTGGGGTCCCTACTTACTTCCTTGGGTGGTTCCTTGGGGTCCCAGTGTTTCTACGTCCTCTTGACACTGTCTTGACTCAAGTAGTGGTCCTTATACCACTTTTTTAGTATAGGGTTTGGTCCCCCCCCCGGGACCCACTGTGTATTAGTGCTATTTACTGTCATTTCTGTGTTTAAGGATTGTGTGCTTTGTGATTATCTCCAAGTAGGAGATACTGTGTCATACTAGATAGTGTTATATTAATAAATACATATTTTTATAACTACTGTGTGGTTCTCCTTTCATTTAACAAATACTATAAGATTGCAATCTTGTTAAACAAGCTGCTTAAAATTCCTTCACAACTAATCCTGAAGTCTGCTCCCCACAGCTACCACTTGGATAGCTTTTTAAGGTTATCTTTGACCTCTTAAATCACCATAAGGGTTGTTTGGACTGGTGCAAGGTGCCCACTTTAATTAGGGAACAGCATATACCAGGTCAAGTTCTCACACCCCTTCAACCAGAAATGCAATTGCCTACTATAACATAATGTGTTTTTTATTTCCATGCTCTGATGTCGGTACATGCTAATAAAAAAAAGGAATTTATGTCACTATTCACATTTAAAAATGTTTAACAGTGAGCATTGATTGTGCTGCACCAATTCCTGTTCCCACCACTGTGTTTGAAGGCTCCCTTCTACCACCTCCATGAACATAGGAAAAGGGTGCTCTATCTGTGGCCTCATGTACAGTACAGAGTGGGCAAGCTGTGACCTGCCTATCATGCCGTACAGACCATATGCCATTGCTTCTCACTCACAAGATGCTATGGAAGTGTGGAATCCACAGGTCAAGCAGCACTCACTCTCATGGTGAATGAAACTTCAAAAACGACTATAGCCACTGTTGCCATCCTGCAGATAACTCCACAAACCCTTCCAGTCTGCAAGTGGATAGTTTGGAAAGAAGTGAGAAGAGTCTAACTAAACAATGTTTACCACTTCCCAGTCAAGTTGGATAGCATAGGAAACAAAAACATGTAGCGTTAGATGCATTTATTTGTCCCATGTCATGCCCATGCAGTGCATTTAATCCTTGCATTTTTCCTTTGACTACAGGATAGTCTAACTCTACTTTTGTAGATATAAAAAAGAAAAAATATATAAGTTCTCAAATGCAACTAAAAACATGACTGGATGAGCTGCACAACTATTGATCTATGTGACAAGGTTGAAACACCGACCTATTAGATAAGATAAAACACTCCTTACTATATAGGGATATTGCAGACAAACCACATAGTTTCCTAACTTTATAAAAGCACTCAAACTGAGGCCTCATGCTTCCATATGATCACAAAACTCTAGGCTGACTTGCAGAATCCCTACAATGTAGCATTGGGATACCTTTTGCCATGTGTTGTTTTTATAGAGACCATTCTGTCAGTCACTCGTTGGAGCTCTGAGAAGGGTAGATTGGAAAACAGGGCATAAGAGAGAGGATGCAGAAGACTTAAATCAGATCAAGACTATGGGCCCTATTTGTTGGGAGGTCCACAGTCTCACAAGTAGATATCCGCCTGTCATAGCAAGAGATCTCTGTCTAACTAAGGGATTGGTGCCTTCAGAAGAACAACCGCCAGGGTGACTCCTCTGAAAGATCTGTAGCTTTGCTGAGTGGTCGACATGTTTCATGCAGTCACTCAGCAAAGTTCTTTGTTTTTTCAAAAACGGCCTTAAGTAGCTGTTTTTAGGTCTCGGCTAGTCTCGGCTAGAAGTGCGCGAAGCGCGTTCTCGCCAGAGAACTATAGCTGTCGGCTCAGCCGACAACGAGGGGAGACAAGAGCTGGCATTGTCTATGGCACAGTCGGATTCCGACGCACGCTTTGGGATTGGGTCGCGAGCGTGGGAATCCGACTCTGACATGCGCCATAGGTTTCAGTTTCGTTAGTTTCGTGTTGAAGGCTGGCAGCAGCAGGGCTCTGGAGAGAGGCAGGAGGCGGGCTTACGGACTGCCCGGATAGTACTTGTTAAAAGCTGGAGAAGTCTCTGGAGAGAACAAGGACACCATTCAGTGCGTGGCAGGCAGGGACCCGAGCGAGCAAGCGAGGGAGGAGACCCGAGGGCGGAGCGTCGCGGGAGCTGAGCCGAGGGAGGGAGCCCAGCCACAGAGCAGCCATACCTTGTTATGGGGTCCTAGCTGTGGGAATATGGGCTGGTGGTCTTCTGCACGACGGCACTTCAAGAGGCGGACTGGCTTGCAGTGTGGCATCAAGACTATATAATAGGAGAACTAGAGTGCAGTATAGGGGAACATCCCCATCAACAACACGTCCGACATCCCCCTTATCGCCATATACCTTGTCATGGTCCTAGCTGTGACACTATGGGCTGGTGGTCTTCCGCGCAACTGCATGTCAAGACCACAGGCAGGCTGGTTTACAGGGGGCGGGACATCAAGACGGTGGTATTGGGGAACTGGAGAGCACTATAAGGAGACTTCCCATCAACAACCCGGCCGACATCTCATTCAGATACTTGATGTGGGCCTGGCTATAGGAACATGGGTGAGTGGTCTTTCAAGTGACTTCACGTTGAGACCGCAGACAGACTGATCGATCTACCAGGGGCTCAAGAGTATATTACAGGGGAACTATAGGTCTACAAGCGGATCCCTATTTCCAACCTGTTTGGATTGCATTTCATTTTGTAAGGTTTTATTTCCTGCAGCTTACAAAAGACTTTCCCCAAATCCATCAACTGAAACCCATTCAATCCCTGCATACAACAATCAGTAGCAGAAAGCTGCCTGATATCCTGTAAAGTGGCAGACATTATTGCCTCATATGTGCAGCTTTTTATAATAACTTTTGTAAACTGTTTGATCTAGTAACAGTTATAAGTTTGGTGAAATCTGCCTGCCAGGTGGCAGATCTTGTGTATTGTTCGTATAGCGCAGATGCTGCTCTTGGAGGCTTTGAAGCGCTAAAGGTGAGCAGGAGGGAATAAGAGCCGGGGGGAGGGGGTGGGAGAGGGGAGGGAATCTGGAACATCAGATAGAGTAAACGTGGTGGTGATTGCCTGCATAGCGTTTAGGTCACCCAACGGCAGCTTCAGAGCGCTGTCTGGAAAGGGGAGAGGGGATGGACATGGGGAATTGTGGTGCACGAGGAAGACGGAGGAAGGGAACTTGAGACGATGAAGGGGTGAAGGCAGGATGGAAGCAGCAAGGATCGGATGGAAATGGAGCAAGCGGATGATAAGAGACCTCGGAAAGAGTTAATGGATGAATGAATTGTACCGATACATCACTGGCTGATTGCCTCAACCTGTGTCTGAATTAATTCGAAATGAATGAATGGGGCATTGATTGCAAGAGATAATACATGGATTAGTATGTCTTTGACTGTGTGTCCATCCACGTTTCTTTCTCTTAGTACAGATCGTACGTCAGCACACTCTGCCTGTCCACGTTTGACAGGCTGTCTATCTCTCTCTGTACATGTCTCTTTACATTTCTCAGTCAGTGGGATTCTCAGTACACATGGCATGTCTAAAACAGCCTGCCCAGCCTCCTGTGACATAACCTGCTCGCCACTTCCATACCCACGGTTTGTGCCATGTGGCGATCCAGGAATAGATATGTGTACTCCCAACCCCTGCGTCCCCCCCCAGCTCCCCCACCACACACACACACCCTGCACCCGCCATCAGAGCTCCCGAACTGTCCTGTCTGGGGCAGCCACCCTCCTGCATTACTGAGGCACTCGGGAAAAGCACAACTACAAGTACCACTATGCAAAGCAAACAAGCATTTGCAATGCAAAAGGTTATGCGAGTTTGAGCTATTGACATTGCAAATAACAGTGCCTTTTATTTTTGTTTTCGTTTAAAAAACATAATTAAAATACATTGTCATTTACAATGCCAATAGCTTAAACTTGTTTTTTTGGTTGCTACTTCGTTATGGCTGTGGGCTTAGCTGGTCGTTTGCTAAGGACTTGTGTTTTCTACTTCAGCTGCTTTCTCATTGAGATCATTTTGGGTTGATTATGGCTTAAATCACAGTTGTGTCACTAGTGATAGCCGAGTATCTGTTGGATAACGTTTATCATAAATATACGGGGGCTTCTTGCCTTACATGTATCCAGGTATTCCAGTTTATGCTGGCATATATTTATTTTTTGTGTTTTAAGGACTGTGAATTCTTAGATCTGTTTCTTCTCGGTGCATGTATGACGACTACAGTGCTAGTAAAATGTTTGCGTTGAACACAATCTGAAGTGCGATTTGCTTTACATTACATTGAAACTGACGATTCCGTGAAAGGTGGGGTTGAAACATTTCTTTGAAAGCTTGTATTCGGTCATACCCACGAAAATACTTCAGTTTTATCAATCAACATTGTTTCTTAGAAATAACGTGAAAAACCTAACCCTCCTCTTAACCCCACGCTTTGAGCATGGCCCTAATATTTAATCTTGCATAATTGCAAATTAAAAAAAAAAATTATGCAAAGCATTGTCATTTACAATGCCAGTACCTCAAACTTTAATGCTGCGAGACCTATTGCATTGTAAATGCTTGTTGAAAAAATGTTTGAATAATTGTTTTTTTTTAAAGAACAAAACACTAATGACCCTGAATCGTTGGAAGTTTTCTGTTTGGAACCACCAGGATTATCCTTGATGTCCTCCTGAACAGGAAACAAAGATGTCTGGGGGGACTAAACAGACATAATAGATTTCACAAATATAACAGCGGTATTGTCCCTAAGTTTCTCCATCAGATTTATTTTGGCCATGTGTTTCTCCAACAGCTTTATTTACTTCATAGATCGAATTATCATTTTATTTTACAAAATCAACAGCCAACACGTTTGTTGCAAACATCTTGCTTCACCACTGCTGTCAGTGTCGCAAATGAATGAAAACCAGAAAAGCAAAATATGTTAGAAAATCATCTCTTGTAACTGAATCATAAGTTCTTATTAAAAAATATTTTTTTATTCTGATGCTATGTTCAGAAAACAATAAATTCCATTCACAAACATAAAAATATGTTCTTTTGTACACACTAATCGTAAATTCTACATGATATTTGGAAAGTCAAGCACAGAGCTTTCACTTCAGTTTCGCTCTGAACTGGTACTATTGCGGTAAAAAGTATTTATTTTAGGGCGTGTTCACAAGAGTGCCCTAGAAATTTCATTTTTGCCCCACATATATGTTTAAAGAAAAAAAAGTACTTCAGAACGTCTGCTCTACATAGGTCTGGCGTACGTAGATCCACGGCCCAATGTCCAGATAAGGTTTCTGCAGGAGAAACCAGTTGAGCTCTGCTGGCAGAAACCTGATGGTCCACCTGACTCCTAAATAGAGCGGGCAACTTTGAGTTTAGCCAACTTTAACTTTGCAGCATTTGTTGCAGCTTACCCTGGCTGCCAAGACTTAAATAAAGGCATTTATGCTTGGCCAGAGAAGTGTAGTTTCAGATGTGTCTCAATGTTATGAGCTAAAGAGAGCAGGGGGTTAAGGGGGATCGAAGGATCTCCCCAAACTGATTATCTATGTCAGTAACAAGGAGAAGAAATGTTGGTGCGTATAGGTTAGGTTTCTACTGGTCAGGCAGTTTGACAGCAAACAATTGTAGCTCCCATGTGCAAACCCATAAGCACAAGCTGAGGTATTTAAATTCAGTTATGTGCTTAACCAGAAATCAACGGAATGGCACATATGGCTTGGGCCTCCTTTTGAGTATTTTGATAATCACAAATTGAGTAGAAATGTGAGTTTCCACCCGAATCGGGATTACTAGCTGTACAGACTAGATATGGCATCCTCTGAGGCTTCGAGTATATTTTTAGGAGGCTAAATTCAAGTGCAATATATCTGCACAAAATTACTAGGATTTTGGGAAAAGCACGAGGAAATGATTGCAAAACCCAGATTTCTGTGGTAATCCTCCATTCCCGAGGGGAATGTTGATGCAATACAAGCCCCATAAATTACCCCACTCTGCGGTATTGCAATTTCTGGGCATACCATAGGTTCTGGGAACTTGCAGTGGGAGCTTTAGATCCCAAGCCGGTAATAGTGCATTTCTGTGGCTGTCTGACCTTTTAATGCTGTCATTTTCAAGAACCGCTGTTCCTGTCCCAAGATAAGAGAACTAGATATTCGAAATTTAAAAGAAATATGTAACTGCCAAAAGACCCGATGAAGGAAATTGCTTGAATTGAAAAATACGATCTGCCATACAGAGCCACAGTGGAGAGAAAAAGCTCACCTTGAAGAAAAGGACGGTGTTTCATGTTACTTTAGGTTTTCTGTCTGATCCCATGATTCAAATAAAAGAAATCTTTACACATGGTCGGTGAAATGCATAATTCCGATTTTTTTTTTTTTTACTATCTGTTTTTGAAATAGCACCGTAAACTTGAAAAAGACATAACTCCAGCAATCGTCCCACAGTCAAGATCAATAAAACGAATGTCGCTTCCTGATGACAACATTATTTTTTGCAACCATAGGTATAAATTATTTAGAAATGAAGATATGATATGCATAAGTTATTCATGCGCTCGTTTAGATAATAGTTTTCATTTGTGTATTTTTCCTTCAATAACTTGGTGAGAATAATTTCACCGGCAAGGAATGTTGACAAATACCTCCAGCACACGTATTCTTTAAAATGAGATATTGCCCAGAAAATGCGTTTTGTTGCTGAAATAGTAGCGCTACTTACTCTGTGCAGATTTATGTGGCCAATCACAAGGGAGGCCTTGTGCTAAACGTCCTCAGCAGAATACCCTGCAGTTTCCCTTCATGGCTCGGTCAAAGTTACAAGGCTGTCAGCCAATTATGACACAGTTCCCATGAAGGACTCCTATTAGCAGCAGCAGGAATGTGTTCGTTGCACAGAAACAGTGCGGCTGAAAAGGATTATATATTTGTGGAAGACTATAGCTAACTACATGCCAGGAAGTACAACATGCACAGTTATATGGATATATTTATAATGTGAAAGTAAACAATAGAGAGAGGGGGGAGGAGAGGCGGGCAAGGCCAATGCTTAATATGAGCAGGTGGGGCTCACCAGCACTCACTTTTGGTACACGGAAACTTTATTTTTCCTCAGCAAGCCTTGACCAATAGCAAGAAAGAGAAAAATACATTATGAGGAAAGAAGAAGGAAGACAAAGGCAAAAAACGGTGACCAAGGCAGAAAATAGGAATAAAAAGAACATGTAAGAGTGAGATCAGAGGGACAGGGAGTATTTGATGTTGGATTAAAGATACATGCGGTGGAAGCAAGACATTTAAGTCATGCTTCTCTGGGCTTCTGAGTGAAACTTGTTTCTCAGCACTTGGGGCTCTATTATCAAGAAAGGGCGATACATTATCGCCGCTTTTATCGGCAGAAAACTGCCGCTAAAGCGACGATAATGAGCTTGATAATATGCCCTTGTGAATTCCCATAGAGGCCCAGGTTAACACCAGAACCTGGTATCGCCCTTTCTTGATAATATGGCCCTTAGGAGCATATTATCAACAAATTGTGATAATTATCGCTAACGAAACTAGGTGATTTTTTTTAACGCCGCGCATCGCCGGATTTTATCGCAGAGATAACGTGCTATTAGCAAAGTTTATCTCAAAAGCGATAAAATATCTGGCAATACCGGCGAAATGCGTGATTATCGCTGGAAATCCAGCGATATTCAGGCATTATCGCTAATAGGTACTTAGCCTGAATATCCACCTCCCATTGGATATACAGGCTAAGAACTGGTCTGAGCAGGCGTTAGTTTTCAGCGATATTCGCGCTTAGCACAAATTTTCTTGTCGCTATGCCTGCGTTGATAATAGGCGATAGCGATGTTAGCCACTGCTTTCAGTCGCTAACAGGTTGGGTATGCCTACTTTGCATGTCATTAGTGATAAATATCGCTGACATGCAAAGCGGGCCCCAAACTGCTCGCTTTCGCCTACAAGCTGTCGCTAACTGCAGTTAGCGACAGCTTGCTAATAGGGTGATAAAATTATCGCCGCTTTGTGTCCGAAAATGGCCGCAAAAGCGACGATAATCTCATATCACCCGCCTTGATAATATGCCCCACAGTCTTTAACAATTTAAGTACTGGATAGGGCATGAGAATTCATCCACCACACTCCAAACCGTATGCAAAGACTATCCTGCTCGCAGAGAAAATTGACTCTTGGAGTAACTGCAACGTAATTTGGATACACATTGACTACAACCAAACTTTTATTATCAAAACATCTTTTATAGTAATTCTAATTAAATCACAGGAAGTGTGCAGCCTTCAATCAGACAGGCACCTCATAGAGCAAAACAGCAAAAGGCATGCTGAATAGCATTACCCACGGTGGTCTGTTGGAGATGTGTTAACCATTTAAGACTGCATTAAATGTTTGCTATGCTGAGCATGTACATTTAAGGCATTCCTTATCCTTCCTGTTCAGGTGCAAGGTACTAGGCATCAATTCTAGAGAGTCTAGGATTCTGGCCCATCAGTTGCATGTCGGTGCTGCTAGGTATGTCCCGTACCACCTTCTGCCTCCCATGTTGTGACAAAATTAGCCATCACTGAACCTATGCCTCTTCTGTAAGGAGGAATGGGGTTTCATCACTTCTCTCCACAATGAGCCCCTCCTGCCTGAGAGGTAGAGTGATTGCTTAAT
Source organism: Lissotriton helveticus (assembly GCF_964261635.1). NCBI lineage: Eukaryota > Metazoa > Chordata > Amphibia > Caudata > Salamandridae > Lissotriton > Lissotriton helveticus. The sequence goes on from NC_136063.1 coordinate 949,244,784, forward strand.
TACTCATAAATAAGAGTGCTAGAACCACGGATAGTACACTTGATGTGCACACTTCTACCCGCTCATAACATTGGCATGCGATTGATGATAGGGTCATCTTAATTTGGCCTGCTTCTTGGGAGGTGCAGTGAGTATTAACACACCTTGCTGTGCCTCATATTTCACTCACACAACATCCCAAACAATATAGCCAATACCCTGCATGTGCTGAATGTAGTGGAATAAACACTGGCTGGCTCTTCACAGCTGAACACAATAAAAACTAAATATCATTCACACATAGCAATCTGACAGCCCTCATCAAAACATCCTTTGAGGATACAGTTTATGGCATTAGATTCACTATTTATGAAGTCCAACTGAAATGACCAGGTTCGGTGTTTGGCAATAAAACATATGGGCACATGAAGTTCTAGCCCTGCAAAGACAGAATGTCCAATATTTCAGTAGAAGGCTTTTGAAGTCATTAGATCTTTTCTTTGTCTAAATACATAGCAGGATGGCCATCTAGCTATAATTACTAGCTCTTCCCCCATCAAAAATTGTGGTACGCTCTAGACCTCAATATAGGAGTGACTATTCATGAACCTGACCATAAGCAGAATACAATTAGGTTCAACTATCCCAATCAACTACAAACCCTTCCTGCTATCCTGAGCCCAAGCCCTTAGTCTCTATGTGAAATGACACAACAGTCACTAAACCACATCACCATATAGCACAAAGCATCCTTCTGGCCTAGTACACTAATCCAGTACACAAAGAACTTTCTTGGCAGTTATGTCTTTTATTTAAGTGTCTCTAGCAGAAAACATCCAAGGATCACTATCTCATTTTGTTGCTTACTGGTTGGTGCATGAAGACGTAATCACAGCCTACTCTGCTTGAGCTGGCCATGCCTACTCACCAGCAGCAAAATGAAGGGTCATGGGTGAATCAATCCAGTGAACCTTTAATTGCAGTAGGTTGAGCCTCAATTAGCGCCCCTCAAACTTTTACAAGTGTGGGTCCCTTTCTTTAACCTGAACTTCTTTTTCACTCCTGCTCCTACATGTATCTTTTGCATCATAAGTCCAACGAAGTATTCACAATGCCCTCCTTATATATCCCAAAACAGCTACTACTGATTTCATCAGAACAGAAGTCTTCCCTTGCCACTGGCCACCCACTCTTATTCTGAAGTGCAATATTTGACTGCTTAAATCTTCACCAAAATGAATTCCACGATGCTCACAGTAGATATTCTAGCTGTTCCTGTTGTGTACGATTCACTGATCCTGAGAGAACTACAGCCACACAGATGTTCACAAGTTTGCATTTGCCCCAAACATATTGCTGAATTGGCATTTGTAATGTGTGATACGTCCTTATGAACAATCTCCCCTCTTTCCTTGTTTAATCTGTTTTCTTACTTGGAATTCCCCAGTTGCATGCAATGCAGTCAATTCTACCTATCCCTATCTAGTTTTTGTTTGACCTTGGTATCCTGAGACCTCTCTGACCTTCCTCAATCCAGATACACTCCTTTGTTTCTACATTCTCCTTTGCCATAGCCATTTCACCAACACTCAGCACCACAAATAAGGCCAGGATGTATACGCAGGTAAACAGATTCTACTCAACTGTGTTCGAATAAATCTGTGGCATGACCACTACAAGTCTTTCAACCACTAACCATGATATGGTTTGCAGCAGCACCAGCAGCACCAGTACTGGGGAGAGCTCGGGGGGTCCACAAGCCCCAGAACGCAACGCAGACGGCGTGCCACCAACGTTTCTCGGTGCCCGGAGGTGCATTAAAGCACGGCGGGTCTCCCGCAGCACTGGAAACCGCTATTTGCAGCAGCACCAGTACCGGGAAGAGCCCGGGGAGACCACAAGCTCCAGAGAGCATCATGGCCAGCGTGCCCCCAACGTTTATTGGCGCCCGGAGACGCATTAAAGCACCGCGGGTCTTGCGCAGAGCGGGACGCATGTGGGCGTGCCCGGGCCAAGATTTATTGCTGTCATTTGGTGATTATGGGCAAAAGGAAATCTTGTGAGGGAGATATGGGTGAGGGAAGACAGAAGAAGCTGAAGAGGGGCAAAAGAAAAAGCTTGGTTGTGACACAAGAAGCAGGGGAAGGGGTAATGGGCAGAATAGAGGTCCTACAAGACCCCACCCAAAGCGATGCCACAGCAGATAGCAGTACCAAGCAGGTTGGGGGAAATGTGTCCTCTCATAGGCGAATTCCCAATATGTTAAGAAAGCCAGTTATTTGGTCCGGTCTCCCAGATTCCCTGAGCCCACATCTTGTGAGTCCAACCGTAGATGGCTCCCCCATTTATTCTGTATCAGATGCTCTGGCTGCCTTTCCTTGCTCAAATAAATTTGACACATTGATAGAGATACCAGAGGCAGTGATCACCCCCCTAACTGCACGGTCCCAAAATCATAGGGAGGCCTCAGTGAGTAACAGGACATGCACCGTTGAGGACCTAGTTGCAACAGGTGAGGAAAATTGCACCGAAAGAGGGAAAGGCACTAATACCGGGCAACTCAACAGGTCCCCTGTAGATCTACCATAAAGCCCCGTGGCCATACAGCTAATTGATATAATGAACGAAATCCAGTGTCTTAAGGCCTCCGTTTGTAACCTAGCCAATTCCCTGAGCAAGGTCTACTCAGTTATCCAGCAGGTAAAAATCCTGCTGAGAGAACACCCCTGGCGTAGTCATGGTTTTCTGGAGAGCACGAGCAGTAACAGCCAGCTAGACACCCGCAGTTATATCAATTGCCCGATTGGTGTAATCAACCCTGATACGAATCCTTTAACAAGTTGCACCAGCACGGGATGCTACCAACCTGACAGGGGACCCAAAGTAAGACCCACAAACCAGAACCCTAGACAGTACTCACCAGCACCTCTGTTCCTGGTTAACCATAACCACATAGGATCCACCAGGCCGCGGGTGTCCACAAATCAGGAGTGAGAAATGTCGTCTACATGACCAATGTCCCAAAATGCACAGGCAACACATATAGAGAAGATGAGGACTCTGGTCGTAATAAATGTACACAGTGGATACGACATGTTAGGGACTGTCGATCAGTAATCAGGGAAGATATCCATTGGGTCAAGCGACATACATCACCTGAAGTACCATTGCACTATATCGAGCTGACACTCCCTCATCGTTACCTGGCCCAAAATCTTGTTAACTTTGACATTCGTACTCAAAATTTCACTTGCTCCAGTATTCCGACTAAGCTTAATCCCTCAGAACCAGCCACACATCTGAGTTCATCACCACTGAGGGAGATAGAATGAAGGTACCTCCCTCTTGCTGACGTTCCAGTTACACACGTTAGGTTACCACCTGTTAGAGAGATTGCCATCCACTTTTATTAGTCCAACCAAACCCAGACCTGAGCAATTTAGCCTCAATTGACACCGTCCTGGAGGGAAGGAAGGTGGACGTAATATTGCAAGCTCCAAGGCGTAGTGAGCAAATTGAGAAATCACACACTTCTTCTAGCATAAACTTTTTGTCTTGGAATATAGCTGGATTAAAGTCCAGGGGCGCATCCCCAGAGTGTCACACTTTCATTGAACAATACAACATATGTATCTTCCAAGAAACATGGCTAGTAGAGCCCCTTTTTCAGCTAGGGTACTTAAATTGTCACACTAAGGCGATATGCGTAGACAAAGAAAGGCCATTAGGCTGACAGCGGGACCCCATGGGAATACTGACATCTATAACATCTATGCCAGAGGGCTCAGTGGGGTGACGAGATCAGAGGACATAACAACTCTTGATGACCTCTTAGATCGTCTCTCTAAGGACTCTCAGGTGATAGTGGCAGGGGACTTCAACTCAACCTTTGAGCCTCTTGGTATTGAGGACCATGAACTGGCAATGGAGGAAGATGCCCAATGGGGTATTCCAGGCCTTGAGCTAACACCTGTAAAGAGGCGGACAGATGTGGCAATTCAAATCAAAGCTACCTGCTTCGGAAAAGGCCTACGGGCGGCCAACGAAGAACTCCTTCTGTTAGGCATGGGGCTAACACCTTTAATAATGGCCATGACACAAGTCATATCTACTATATGTTAATTAGTCTAAAGATCTGGCACACACTCCTGGACATGGATGTATGTGACCGCCTGCAGAGAAATCACAGCCCACTGTGCTCAACCTTCAAATTATTGGTTCCACAGGAACATATCCTACCAGATATCCCGCTCACTACCAGTGACCTGTTGGCCACCAATGACATGAGGTGTCTTAAGTGGACAATGGTTCTGGAGAAGCCACATATCCTGGATTCCATTGCCAAGGAAACTGAGTACAAAATAGTTGAATTGGAGGCCCTCTCTTCTTGCTCCGCCTCCCTTGCGGCCGTAACGGCATCCCACAATGAACTTTTCTCCAAAATGCGACCCCTTTTTATACAAGTGGGTAGGACTAAAAGCTCATCAGAAACATATCTGTGCCACTGGTTTAATAATGAATGCAAAATGGCCCGGAGTAATCTTGTGGATGCAATTAAATCAAAAGAGCCCTATATTGTGCGGATGGCAAGGATAAAGTATAGGAGAGCCCAAGTCAAAGCAAAAAAGTAATGGGATGAAAGTAGGTGGCAGGACCTCAGAATGGCATGTGCTAATAATAATGCCCAAAGGTTTTGGACATTGGTGAAATGGGGCAGGGACAGATGTCGACCTCAGCCGCAGAACCACGTAGCACAAGACCAAGGCGTTAGCCATTTCGAACCACAATATGCCAAAATATGCTGCTGACCCTGCAGAGGTTAGCACTCCAACACTCCCTCACATTTATTATCCTAGTAAGCCTTTCACTGTAGCCGACGTTAAGGCAGGTCGTTGTGCAATCGTGAAGGGTAGAGCGCCAGCGCAGGGGAAAGACGGCCTTCTGATTGTTATCTTTCTCCATGACAAGACAAAATGGAATAAGTATATTTTGCTTCTATCAAATGCTATTGCCCTTGAGCACCTATACCTTACTCCTGAAAGGGGGCTGAAATTATTCCAGTGTAAAAAAAGGTGACAAAAACCTTCCAGGAAATTGCAGGCCTAGAAGCTTAATTGACTGCATATAACAAGTGATTGCGTGATTGGTGCTAGCAAAGGTTCAAGAATGGATAAAGGACCATGATATTCTCACCCCCTACAGGCGGGCTTTCAAGAGCATGTCAGCCCTATTGACCAGGTATTTAGGTTCAGATTATTACACTAGTGGACTGTGGTCTTAGGCAAAGGCTTCATGTATGCTGCCTTTGTCAACTTGAAGTCAGCCTTTGATCTGGTCTCTCGGAGCAAGCTTTGGGCTGTGCTGCAGGAGTTGGGGATGCCGTCTGTACTGCTCTCCCTTATAGCTCGTCTCCATGAGGACAATTTTGCCCAAGTACGATGGGTAATGCAGGAAAATGTCACCATAACCTTCTCTGTTGCAAAGGGAGTGCATCAAGGCTGTGTTCTCACTTTTTATAAATGGTATCGCCAATCATCTAATATCCATCCCTACCGATGCGCTGGCTTTTGCAGGTATTAACCCGTTGCGTGCTTGAGTTGACCGACGTGAGATCTACCTCCCGGGTGCTGCGCACAACCAACGGGTGACGCAGCCCTGCCCACTGCGTCGAATGCCTGCAGCGCGGTAAACTGGTTAAAATCCCCAGTTTGATGTTTGCTGATGATGCGTTAATTATTACCAAAACCCTGAGTGCTTTACAGCGAGCATTACATCTTTTTGAAAAGTTCTGTACCTCTCGGGGCTTAGAAATTAACATAACTAAAATCAAGTTCATGGCTTTTAATCCACATAGAGCATTTAAAGGAGGTATACTTCTAGACAGTCGAACATTGGAACAAGTCAGCGCCTTCACATATTTGGGGTAAACCTGCAATAAGACATGCAATTGGGTTGCCAGATAGACACCACTACCCTGAAGAACCGACAGCTGTCAGGAATCTTACACAAAGAGTTCAATAATTCCCTGACCAAGCCAGATAGCCCTGTCTTACAAATATACAATATGAAAGTGGTGAGTTCCGTGTAAAATTGGGCAGAATTTTGGAGTTTTGAGAATTTGTCACAGCTCACTGTTTCTTAAAAACGATTTCTGCGTAACCTCACCACTCTCCCACAAAGTATCTCAGTATTACCATTGCTATATGACCTTGGCCATAAACCACTGTCCAACTTTGCCAGGCTGCCTCCTATTCTGTATTGGTGCAGAATCTTGAGTACACCAGATGCTGAAGGCCTTAGGGATATAATTAAGGCGGATTCCTTCCATAGGATCAACTGGCTACGTGAAGTAAGAGCATCTTTGACAAATATGGCTATGCTAAACTTATTGGAAAACCTATTCCCTTCAAAAGATAGTATAAAGTAAAGATACTGGGATTTAGTGTACCACAATACTTATAGCAGATGCAACAGCTCATCTCTTACCGGTGCCTATTTAGCAGTCAAACTATCGTATAACCTGAAGAAGTACTGTGATATAATTTCTAAACCCCATGACCGGAAGTTGTACTTCCAATTTAAGGGTGGAGGTATTGCCCTAAAGAACATTTACGGCAAAATGGGCAAGCCTGGGCGATAGCAAATGCCCTTTCTGTGAGATGTCTGAAGAGTCCTATGCCCACGTCCTATTTGTGTGCCTAGCCTACACTGCACTGCGTGAAGCTTGGCTGTTAGAAATGGGGATTTCTGGTTGGCTAAGGCTTGCGCCAAAGCCAGGCAGAAACCACCACTCTAGTCAGGGCAAGGGAGTCACACGCCAAGATAACCCCTGCTCACCCCCTTGGTAGCTTGGCACGAGCAGTCAGGCTTATCCCGGAGGCAATGTGTAAAGCGTTTGTACGCGCACCCAGCAAAAACACCCAAGGCCCACCACAAAGGAAACTCCACACAAGGGTATATATAAAAATAGCCTTTGTATTATACCAAACACATTAGATAATAAACACACAATTTACACTGTGCCACTGGCACGGGCGGAATTTACAGGGGATTATATACACAGGACAGGGCCACATGGACCCCTGTCAGGAATAAGCACTTAGTAGAATTAGCACTTTGTAGAAATAGAACTTTTAGAAATAGCACTTAGAACATAGAATAATTGTAGCACCAAATAGCAAATGTAGCACACAACCAGTAACCACTGGTAAAAGGTAAGTACACCCTACGCAATCCTAAACACCTTAGGCATATATCACGCAGGGAACCATGAACTCACTAGCATAACTATACTAGGAAACACAACCTCCTAAGCATATAAACACATGTAGAGGTATAGGCATCAAGGCATTGCATATTACGCATAGATCACATTAGGCAAGTAATCACATTTGCGCCAAAAATCACATAACTGACCCCAGGCCAACTTGGCCTCTCAGGGACTCACAGGCCCAATGTCCAGAATGTCTGGGCTGGCTGCGCAGGCAGCCAAAGAAGAATGCGCAACAGGCCTAAACGAACAGCTGCCCACTAAAGTGCTGGGCAGCTGGGGAACGGAGCCTGGCACCAGCGTGCATCCTGGCTCTCCTCTGGGGCTTGAAATAAACAACTGTGCTCCCAAAATAACGTGGGAGCCTCGCAGGCTCTGATTCAGCAGATGGTGCAATGCTTTTGAGCCTCGTGGGCTCTAGATACAAAAATGGCCCCTGGAGCCTCGTGGGCTCTAAAACAAATATGCGGCCAAACGTTGGAGCCTCTCGGGCTCGGATTGAAAAATGCTGCCACACTGGGGGAGCAGCCCGCTGCCAGCTGGGGCCGCTCTAACTCCAGAAATGCCCCCAGGACGAAGCTAGCACAACTGGGGGGGCTGGCACCTGAGGTTCCGTGACGATTGTAGGTGATGTTTTCGACTCGCACGAATATGGTCGAGTCTGGTATCTATGAACCGCAAATGCCAAGTTTAGTAAGTGTGCGCAGTTTCGCTGTGCTAACTTAAACCGTTCGTTTGTTATGTGGGTTTTTCATCTGTACCCACGGGTTCCATCTTAGATACGGCATCCATTTTGTCTCTTGCCCTCAAGTAGCCAGCGAACGGACGATGTCCGCTTCGCGACCCTGGGACTCCCAAGATATTTGCGGAAGACACATGTACTCTGTAAGTGTCTTTATGATGAGGGGGACGATACTGTAAGGCAGATGGCCCCGCTCGAGGCTCATCTTGCCGTGCCAGTTTATTGTCTCAGCCGTGCATCTCATTAGGCACGTCCCTTTGATGCCGGTATCTCGTGTTTTCCGATACCTCCCCTTTTACACCCTTTCCGATTCTCCCACTGTCTCCATTTTCCTCTCCACCTGTTTTAGTTCCTATTTTCGATCTGTTTTACTGCCGGTTGGAATTCACTAATGTTGGGAAGATGGGTTTTACAGTTGGGAACCACCAAATGTTTCCGCACTTATGTTCCGGACCTAATGTGTATTAAAGTGACCAAAGCGACCCCTCTGGGGGATAATTATGGGAACCGGGTTGTAAACTTTTGTGTACCATGTTGTCCTATGGGTAAATCTTGCATAAAAGGAGCGATCCACAGAACCAATTTGAAGCAGTCTCCCCAAGTTGCACGTGTTGTACTTGTCGTGACTTCTGTGTTCCCTGCAGTAATAAACCTTGAATCTTTGACGCCGAAGGAAGTGTCCCGTGTCTCTGTAGTTTGTGCGCCGAAGCAGGTATCCCATGAAGGTTATAGGTGTTGTTCCCTGGCACCGCTGGTACTGTTAAAAGTCCAGTCCTTCAGTTGGCGCCCAACGTGGGGCGACTTCAGTGGTACCGGTCCAAAGCCTGATGTTCGTGAGGAACTTCGTGTGAAATCTCCGAGGGAAGGTGCACCTCGCTTCATCGATCCGGTTGTCGAAATAAGTGGCCCGAAGTTTTTCCCTGCGAAGATTCCCGCCTCCTGACGGCTGCGACGGACCGATGCCCTGACTGTCGACCTGTCTTCGACGCCCGGCGTAGACCTTATGTACAAGCGAGACGATAGACGGGCCTTCCTGGTGACGCCATTGAAGTTCTGAGTTAAGTATTTGTGGGTCGCTCCCAGTCCTTAGTGGTTGTTCTAGCTTTTTGAAAGCTTTGTTGTTAGCCTTTAAGGCTTTGTTGTAATAGCTCATTGAGCTTTGTAATAGCCTCCTCAGGCTTTGTGGTTAGCTCTCCGAGCTTTGTAATAGCCTTACGGCTTTGTTGTATTGCATGGTTCCATTGCATTTGTGGTTCTTAGTATTGGTTCTTAGTATTATTTGACAGTTGCAATTGCCAAAAACCGAGGGTTTTGACTTACACGAGGTTTTAATTACTTCGGTAATCCTTGAAGTTTGATACTAGGTTAGTGTGCACGATGCCTAGCCATAGTGGTTTGTTTCGTATTTTCAAATGTTGCGCAATGGATTCCCGGTTGGAGGACTCATGTCCGATACCTCCAGTTGGAACTCCTATTCATGATCTTTATAGTCGACACGGTGTGGGTCCCATAATCTATAATGATTACTGGATCCGCTATACAAGGAAAGATGGTGACCTTAGATGGCCACCACATGGGACTTTTGAACTTTCGATTTTAGATAATCTTGAGGCAAAATTATTTTTAAAGAAAGCTAGGCCAGCTATGTTTGATTCCTTCCGGATATGGCGTAAAGAGGCCAAGCAGAAGGAAATCAAACAACTTAAAAAGGATCAAAAGCAAGAATTTATTCCGATAATGCAAGCTGTAAAACAATGTAGACAGGATAAAGAAGAGAAAGACCTGGAAATTGCTACTAGATTGCATCACATGAAAATAGATAAATGTTACCCAGCTTTACCGAATAAATCAGAAAAGAAAGAAGAAGATTTGAAGGAGGATTCCTTGTTATCATATTTGATGAAATCACCACCTCCTTATGTACAGGGTGCTCCTGTAGCTGTTCCTGTAGTACCTCCTGTTGTACCTCTTGTTGTTCCGGCGGCTGCGGGTCAGCCCGCTGTTAACCCTACGTTTGTTCCTCCATCTGTTATCGTTCCTACTGCTCCTGTACCTGTATCTTCTCAGACTGTTGTTTCTGCTACTCCGACTACCTTGTCTGTTCCTACTATGCCTTCTTTTACCTCTAGTGTTGTTGCTCCTGTTTTTCTTTCCCCATCTGTTCGTAAGCGTGTTCCTAACTCTGTTGCTACCCTTTATTCACCTCTTCCTGGTCCGTTATTTTCGTCGGATTCATCTGATACTCCTCAGAGACGGAGTCAGATCCCTAGTGGTAGGGAGAAAGAGTCATTGATAACCATGGCACGTAGGTGGATAAGACATCCTGCTAATTATACCCCACGTATAGTCTTTGAAACGTTTTCTCAGTTTAATGAGCCTACGCAGAGATTCGTATTTGAGGAGATGTGTAACTTTTTGAGAGAAGAATGGTACAATGATGAAGTAGAGAATGTACCGTCCGACATAATTGAACTTCAGAGTCATTTTTCAAACGGTATGGTTGTGGGAGACGATGTACGACGTGCCTTAGAACGCTTATTAGCATTCCGATTCACAGCCAATTCTCGGGTGGCATCAGATGATACCACTGAGAATTGGAAAGCGGTTCCTGGTCAGTATCCTATGAGAGAGGTTCCGCCGCTATGGGTACCTGGTGACCCCGGTGCAAACCCTCCGGTTTTACCGTATTTTCGAAGAGTGTGGATACATCTTCCATGGAAACGATCGGAAGTTTTGCAAGTAAAGCAATCCTTGCCCGATCCGCGTAAAAATCCGGCTGGTTATTATAAAGAGTTATCGCAATTGGTGGACGCTTCTATTATGAACCTTGCCGACATCGATATGTTGTTTGGCAATGTTGTACCACAACCAGTTTGGGCCAAAATTCGTCAAGCCAACCACCCGGTTGAATTAGGTGGCGATTGGGCTGCACTGTTAGCGGCTGATGCATTACAAGTTGGTGGGGCTAAGCCTGATCAGTTAATCTTAGACTTGCCGCAGAAAATAATTACGCTCATGAAAACTCTCATGCCCGCGATGAAGGTGAATTGGGATAAGTTATCAGCTTGTAAGCAAAAGAAAGACGAGAGTGTCTCAGATTTCTTTACAAGGTTTGAAGAATCGTTTGTCGACCACAGCGGCCAGGACATGGGCGCTGAGGGAGGCCAGCGGTTATTCGTTGATAAATTCGTGTCAAATTTGTTGCCTGAGCTATGCAATAAATTAAAGAATTCAGAAAGTGCGTGGGCAGTTTCAACTCCTGCGCAAATATTAGCAACGGCCCAGTATTATGAGAATAGGGAAAAGGAAGAAAGTGATCGTGTAGAAAAGAAAGCTAAGGAGCTCAAAACAAAGGTTTTGTTGCAACAGGCATACCCTCCACGATCAAATCAAAATGATTCACAACAGCAGTATCGACCACGAGCACAGCCCGATAGAATACAGCCGCGCTCTGACAACTTTGATTACCGATCTACACTAGGATATAATCAGTGCGCGTATTGTAGGAAAGAAGGACACCTAAAATATGATTGTCTTGCCTTACGGGACCGCCTAAATGGTGCGGCAGTTCGAGGAAATCGTGGTGGTGGTCCGCAACAGGCTCCACGTGGTAGAGATCGTGGTACATTCCCCAATCAGAGTGATCGTTATCAAAACCAGTCAGATGCAAATAATTGTTTTGACCGGCGAAATACGGGATCAGTCCGATCTGCACAGTATAATATGGAAGATTATTGTGTAGAGCATGACACTGTTGTAAATGATCATTACTAGGACAGCCTACGACAAAGAGAGGGAGTAGTGTCAGTTCCGGTCGACCAGAGTGGGCCTTACGTAGCAGTGGCTACATCGGGTGTAGTTGAGCCTTTTCTGTTAGACACGGGTGCGACGAAAAGTTCCATCATGCATTCGAAACTCCCTGGCGCACCATTGTCTGGCTTAACAAATGTTTCCGTTGGATTCTCTGGCGCCCCCGTTACAAATCCAGTTTCGCGCCCTTTGCACCTTACACTTGGGCCTCGTGAGCTAGAAGCTCCGTTGATTTTAACCACGGGTTGTGGTGAAAATCTTTTGGGCCTGGATTTGCTTAAAAGGTTGTATGCCACTTTGTATTGTTCTCCTGCGGGTGTGAAGCTTACGTTGGGAGAGAGGGTTGTCTCTCCCATGTATTTATCTCTCGATAAGCTTCCACCGGAATTGAGTTCTCTTCCTGCGTCTTTGTGGGCAACAGGTCCCAATGATGTGGGCCTACTTGATATCTCACCTTATGTTGTTCAGTTGAAACCCAATGTGCGATTGCCGCGTATTCCCCAATATCGTATCTCCCTTGATGGTGAACGAGCGTTGTTAGCGATCATCTATGATTTGATCGAGAAAGATGTTATCGAGGAAACACGGGGAAACGTGTGCAACAGCCCTGTGCTGCCTATTCTAAAACGTACTGATCCTTCAAAGCCTCCTGTTTATCGTTTTGTTATTGATTTACGGGAGGTAAATAAAATTGTGATTCCTCAGTTCCCCGTTGTGCCTGACATCACGGCGCTATTGACTCTGATTCCAGCTTCTGCATCATGGTTTTCGGTGATTGATTTGAAGAATGCGTTTTTCAGCATCCCGATTGCGGAAGAGAGTAGAGACCTTTTCGGTTTTTCTCTTGCTGGACGCAGCTTCCGGTTCAAACGCGCTCCTCAGGGCTACTGTGAAAGTCCATCGATTTACAGTCAAGCCTTGAAGGGTCAACTGGATGCGTTTAGGTTGCCGGCTGGTGCGGCCTTAATCCAATACGTCGATGACCTATTGGTGGCTGCGGATACTCAGGACATTTGTAAAATTGCTACGGTATCACTGTTGCAACATCTCTACGAGTTAAATCACAAGGTGTCACTTTCTAAACTCCAATATTGTTGTCAAGAAGTAACCTATCTAGGTCACTTATTGTCAAAGGAGGGAAGGCGGTTGACCCCAGAGAGAATTGCAGCAATTGCACGAATGGCTGTGCCAATCACCCAAAGAGATGTGCGTGCCTTTTTAGGTATTACATCGTACTGCAGGCAATGGATTCCAAATTTTTCATTGCTAGCGAAACCATTAGTGGCTCTTACGTGCAAGGATGTTTCAACTCCTTTACCATGGACGGAAGAATGTCAGAAAAGTTTTTCTGAATTACGTGATGCGTTGTGTTCGGCTCCTGTGTTGGGTACTCCTGACTATAGCAAGCCGTTTACATTATACGTTCACGAGAGAGAAGGTTGTGCGTTGAGTGTTTTAACGCAACCTTTTGGTGGTAAGCAACGTCCATGTGCATATTTTTCCTCGACCTTGGACCCGGTAGCTAGAGCATTGCCGAGTTGTTTGAGAGCAACAGCGGCAGCCGCGGTCTCTATCCGACAATCAGCAGGATTGGTCATGGATAATATGCTTACGGTGATGGTTCCGCATGCAGTCGACACTCTTTTGAATCGTACGAAAACTCAGCACTTGACGAGTGCGAGGTTGTCTGGGTACGAGTTGACGCTGTTGGCAAGCCACATTCAAATAAAACGTTGTAATGTTCTGAACCCGGCGACTTTATTACCAGTGAGCTCAGAGTCAGATGAAATAACAGAACACGACTGTTATTTGAGGACGGAAGAGAAAACAAAAGGTCGAGTGGACCTTAAAAATACTCCATTGACAGATCCTGATGGTACTTTGTACGTGGATGGTTCATGTTTTAAGTTGCCGAATGGTGATGTGACTACTGCTTATGCTGTTGTAACGTTGAATACTGTTGTTGAGACTGCACGACTGAATCAGAATTCTGCCCAAGCTGCAGAGCTGATCGCTCTTACTAGAGCGTGTGTGTTAGCAAAAGGGAAACGTGTGAATGTGTTTACCGACAGCCAATATGCGTTTGGCGTTGCGCATAGTTTTGGACGGTTATGGAGAGAGAGAGGTTTTCTGACATCGCATGGTACGAAGATTCAGCATGGCCAGCTTGTGAATGATCTTTTGGATGCACTTACGTTGCCTAAGCAAGTGGCGATTGTTAAATGTAGTGCGCATCGTAAGGTGACGGATGATGTTGGTCGTGGTAATGCATTTGCGGATGAGACTGCTAAGGAGACTGCCCGGAACCTTAGCACCCGAATGTATGTGACGAGTTCGGTTAGGTGGCCTACAGAATCAAGTATGTGTGAAAACACTATTGAGAGTGTGAAAGCCATTCAGAACGAGGCCACCGAGACTGAAAAGACCAAGTGGAGAGAAAGTACGGGAAAGTTGGATGTAAATGGTTGTTGGATTGACTTGTCGGAACAGAAAAGATGGATGTTGCCTGAAGCGTATGTGTTGGCTGTTGTGACTATGGCACATGGGTTAGCACATATTAGCGCGAAAGGTATCTGTAAATTGCTGTTTCCTGTGTGGAAGAACGATGGTATTACGAAATGTGCTGAACGCTTGGTTAAGAATTGTATGGTGTGTTTGATGCACAATCCTGGTAAGGGCACTCCCACTCCACCTGGCCATTTTGCCCCTCCTGCGTACCCTTTCGAAGTTATTCAGTTAGACTTCATCCATATGGAGCGATGCAATAACCTGAAATATGTTTTAGTTGTTGTTTGCGCATTCTCCCGATGGATTGAGGCCTACCCCCTTAAGGATAATACGGCTTTATCCACGGCAAAAATTTTACTCAAAGAATATTTTTCCCGTTACGGAATGCCTAGAATTGTGTGGTCAGACAACGGAAGTGAGTTTGTTGGGAGCGTGATGAAGAGCGTGTGTCGCGGGTTGGGGATTGTTCAAAAATTTCATAGTGCCAACCATCCTCAGTCAGCTGGTTTGGTTGAAGGGTACAATGGCACCCTTAAACTTAAGCTAGCAAAGATTCAGGCTACGACAGGTCTTTCGTGGCCTGACGCTTTACCCTTAGCATTACTGTCAACAAGGGCAACTGTACACTCCCGAGTAGGGCTCAGTCCCTATGAAATAGTGTTCGGTCGTCCTGCCAATGTTTGGGGGGTCCCTAGACCAGGTGTTTTTTGTGATCTTGAATATCCAATGTTGATTGATTATCTTCATGACTTGACTGCTAAACTGAGGTTAATTCACCAACAGGTTCACGAAGCATTGCCGACGCAGACGGAGGGTCCAGGCCACCAACTCCAGCCCGGAGATTGGGTGGTGACGCGCAACTTCTCGCGCAAGAACAATTTGGATCCCAGATTCACTGGACCCTATCAAGTCCTCCTTGCCACGAGAACTGCAGTTCGTCTTGAGGGGCGGAAGAACTGGGTGCATGCCACCCATACCAAAAAGTCCCCATTCCGTTGCCAGCAGACTCGTGGGTGAGGAAAGGCATTGCATCAACTGAAACCGAAGGATTACCGGCATTTGTACCTTTCAGCGACGCACAACCTGTCGGAGAATCCTCAGTGCAGCAAAAAGGCATTGTTGAACACTTGTCATCAGAAAACTCAAGACCAGAACATTCAGCTGATCAACAGGGCGTTGTCCCTTCTAC
Organism: Lissotriton helveticus; assembly: GCF_964261635.1. NCBI lineage: Eukaryota > Metazoa > Chordata > Amphibia > Caudata > Salamandridae > Lissotriton > Lissotriton helveticus. Next base: position 949,260,282 of record NC_136063.1, read on the forward strand.
GGATCTGTTGTTTAACGAACAGACACGCCCTGGGAAAACCAGATATTTTTTGAGATCCAGTACTAAAGACTAATAAAAACCCCGTTCTGTCCCTTGATAAGTGCATTATCCCGTTTTCCATGACCAGTTTGAACACCCATATTATTGTAATTATTTTGCATATATTCTTTGAGCTTCGTTCCTTACACTTTTTGTTTCCACAGCTGAGAGATATTGTTTTTGTATATATATATATTTGTGAAATAAAGGCCGTAGGGCCGCGCGTGTACTTCCTTCTGGTTAGTAGGTTTTGACGCTAGGTTAAAGACCGTCGATTCCTGGGAACTCCTAGGTATTGACTATTGCTACACAGAACGAAGTGCGTCAAGAAACGTTGCGGACGGTCATAGGGAATGGCATTCTCGAAGCTGATGGACTTGGAAAGAGCTCAAGCAAGAAGATTCAAGCTGCAGCAACTCAGTCGTACCAAATGTTTCATATTCCAAATATTCGTACTGTTTATGACTATTTCTGCATTTTTGGTGGGTGGAGTGTATTACACAATGTTTCACTTCTTGTCTTCTATCATACCTACTCCTACCCCTGACCTTAAATTCAACTCCACTGTTTCTCCTCATTCTTTTCACATCCTACCCGAACACGAGCAGGCTAGACGTGCAGAATTCCGCAATAATTCCTTTATTCAGCTCCTTCATCAGCATCAGTTAGTGGTTAACACCACTAATTGTTGGGTGTGTGGGTTGATGCCGCATACTACGGATAAGGGAATTCCATATTTGGTGTTACCATATAGTTCCCAAGGGTCTGCTCGAGCATTTCAAACAATGTTTCGAAGTGCACTGGGTTTCCACCCCATTCGAGAACCACGTTCCCCCTACTCTGGTCCTACTTCGTACCAAAAATCTTTGTCGATAGCAATAGAGGATTTAGATAGCGATATCTATGATCCTTCGCTTATCCCTGAAGAAGAAGTACAAGCCTATAGGGTTTTAAGTAGAGGCGAATATAGTGTGTTCACTAATGAAAAACAGCTTAAAAGTTCACCTCCGATATGGGTTGTACCCCACATTGGTAATTTTTGTCTAATAGGTCGTGGCCGTAGATCGAAAGCCCGACTTGGAGAGAGTGCTTGCACTGAAAATTACATTCTGCCAATGGTCTCCTCCCCTGTGTTCCTGGCTGCCAAGGGTACCTACTTTATTTGTCATGATCGTGCATATGCATGGTTGCCCTCTGACTTTATGGGCTCATGTTTTATTGCCAACTTGTTGCCTCCGACGTTCACTGTAGATGCAGATTATCACAAGACTAGAGTTGTGAGAGGCGTAATTAGCGAAGAGGATACTGCCGGTCAAGAGGCAGGAGACTTTTTCAAGGGTTTCCTCCCGTTTTGGGGACCTATGGTTAATAGTAGGAACCTGAGACAGTTGACTCGAGTGGTAGAATCGACAGCTAATATTACTGCCAGTGCCCTTGGTAATATCACCACAGAACTTCAGGCGGATAGACTTATGACGTTACAAAACCGTATGGTTTTAGATGTGATCTTGGCAGATCGAGGTGGGGTCTGTAAGGTAATCCATTCGGCCTGCTGTATTTTCATTCCTGATAACGCTCCGACTGTCTATCAAGCCATCTCGAAGTTGCATAAGATCTCTGAATCCATACACGTGGATGTAGGGGATTGGACGCTACTTGGATGGTTTTGGGGCCTGATGTCAACTTGGGGTTGGAAAATTCTGATGATCATTGGAGTCGTTGTGGCGTTCCTGTTCACGTGTTGACTTTGTGTACAGTGTGGTCCTGCCTTATGTGGCCTCTGTGCTACAACGTGTATGAGACAGCCACCTGTTACCAAGGGGACTCGTTTGGACAGAGCTATGCTACAGCAACATCTTGAGGGTCTGATGAATATCGAATATGATTCTGATTAGTGCTTGCCTACATGAGGGCAAAAGGAGCGTCTGAGGTTCCGTGACGATTGTAGGTGATGTTTTCGACTCGCACGAATATGGTCGAGTCTGGTATCTATGAACCGCAAATGCCAAGTTTAGTAAGTGTGCGCAGTTTCGCTGTGCTAACTTAAACCGTTCGTTTGTTATGTGGGTTTTTCATCTGTACCCACGGGTTCCATCTTAGATACGGCATCCATTTTGTCTCTTGCCCTCAAGTAGCCAGCGAACGGACGATGTCCGCTTCGCGACCCTGGGACTCCCAAGATATTTGCGGAAGACACATGTACTCTGTAAGTGTCTTTATGATGAGGGGGACGATACTGTAAGGCAGATGGCCCCGCTCGAGGCTCATCTTGCCGTGCCAGTTTATTGTCTCAGCCGTGCATCTCATTAGGCACGTCCCTTTGATGCCGGTATCTCGTGTTTTCCGATACCTCCCCTTTTACACCCTTTCCGATTCTCCCACTGTCTCCATTTTCCTCTCCACCTGTTTTAGTTCCTATTTTCGATCTGTTTTACTGCCGGTTGGAATTCACTAATGTTGGGAAGATGGGTTTTACAGTTGGGAACCACCAAATGTTTCCGCACTTATGTTCCGGACCTAATGTGTATTAAAGTGACCAAAGCGACCCCTCTGGGGGATAATTATGGGAACCGGGTTGTAAACTTTTGTGTACCATGTTGTCCTATGGGTAAATCTTGCATAAAAGGAGCGATCCACAGAACCAATTTGAAGCAGTCTCCCCAAGTTGCACGTGTTGTACTTGTCGTGACTTCTGTGTTCCCTGCAGTAATAAACCTTGAATCTTTGACGCCGAAGGAAGTGTCCCGTGTCTCTGTAGTTTGTGCGCCGAAACAGGTATCCCATGAAGGTTATAGGTGTTGTTCCCTGGCACCGCTGGTACTGTTAAAAGTCCAGTCCTTCACACCGGCAATGTGCCCCGACGCCCCTTCTAGCCTCAATGCACCCGGGCAACGGTGGGGCGGCCCACTGCCATCCGGGGCCGCCCTAACTCTGGGTTCCACGGGTAAGAGGGTGTCTCGTTGGGGCAGCCCTCTATCAAGCGGGGCTGCCCTGGAGGGAGGCACCGGTGTAGTGCTTCCCTTTTACCTTCCCCCCCTGCCGGCTTCACTTACTGGCTTGGCGCAGGGGAGGCTCTCTCTTCCTCGGGTGGCGGTAGCACTTTGCGGGGCTCTCTCTTCCCATGGGAGCCCCGCCTTCATAATGCGCCCACTGCGCCCGGTATTCACCCGGTCCCCCATCTCGGGACCGGGACTTAGTGTGTGGAGCCTTCGTGGCTCCGGGCAGCAGTCTCCTCTACCAGCCGGCCGCCGGCCAATCCCAGCGTGGCGGCGGACAGGACTTCTTCTGACAACCCGAAAGTCCCGCCTACGGTCTCTGGTTTCGCCCGCTCGGGAGCAGAACGAGGGGTAGGCACCCTCACTAGCACAAAATAAGCGGGGTGGGCACCCACTAGGGGCAAAACAATCTGCACCAGGTCCATGGCGGGGTGGGCACACTTTTGGGATCTCAAAGTATGGCAAAGATGCGAGGTGGGCACTCGCGCCAAAAATGAACAAAAGGGGGATTCCCACACCGGGGAATCCCTCGAGAAAGGGATCGCCGCTCCAGCGGCGCAATGCGCTATTTTCGAGGGGAGGCCAGCGCTTTCCAGGGGCTGGCAGGCAAAAGTCCAGAAGCCTTTTAGGAAGCAGGGGGACAATGTAGGGCCCAGGGGCCAGCACACAGGGCACTCCAGCAATGAGACAGCCCTCATGGTGGTGCCTCCTGGCCCCCACCATCAGCAAGGCCCCCTCTGTCAGGAATCAAAAAGTAGAAGGGTCCCAAAGAAATCCTCCAGCATCCAGGGCATCCAGGGGCTGGGCAGGGCCCAGGGAGGCAAGCCTTCCCCTGGGCCCCAGTAGCAGCACGCCCCTGGTAGATTCAAGTTGAGCACAAGAACATTTTATACACACATTTCCTTTGTCTAAAGGTGCAGGCAAGGGCCGAACCAGATGCAACTGGTTCTGGAGCACTTTGTTTTGCTCAGCCTCTCGCATATTCACAGGGTGGGTCAGGGACATCAGACACACCACAGGGGGTTGAGCCAGCATTGTAGAGGGAAGGCCCAGCCCTATTCAGGTCCCAGGTGCACTCCTCCCACCCATCAACATGCAGATCTCTCCATCCACTACCGGGGCAGACCCATCCTGACTCCTGGAGCCAGGCACCCCAGCCAGCTCCAGCCAATCACAAGCCAGGCCAGCCAAGCCAGGCAGTCAAATTACATTCACTGCACAGACAGGCCAACTTCTAGAAGTGGCACTTCCACACTAGACGCAATAAATCCGCGCACATCATCGCGCAGCATTTAATCACACTAGTCAGCACATACCAAACTCAACCCTGTACTCCCCACACATCAGGAACTATCATGGACACACATATCCCCCATGCATTCCTATGGGAGGGCAGGCCAATCTCACACACGCACTCAGAGAGCGCACGCACTTTACACTGCGCCACAGTGCTAAAGTGCGCAAAGACCAGAAATCACTATACTTATCTCAGAGTTCAATGCAAAAAGTTCAGGGGTGAACCTGCCAGAAGGGCGAAGTCCAACACAACCCCCTTCCAGCCAAAACGCAGGGCAGACCAATCACCACTGTGATGGGCTTCCCTGCTTTGGGCGATATAACACGGACGCGGGCCCGCACTGCAGGGACACCCTCTGGTTTTACGCCATGTTGGTCCACAAAACAAGCACACACATAAAAAAAAAGTTCAGGCCCAACTAGGCTATCCCACCGGTACTTCTTAGTTGTCCACGGCTAGGACCAGGCCCTAGGCCATCCAGATACCACTGGTCCTTGCCAATCCAATGCTGCCATGGAAAGGCTGCTCCATGCGTTCATACTAATATGGATGGGGATGTCTGGCAGACACCGCCACCATTTTAAACCCTTTTCGGCAGACGGTCTTCCCATCGGCCGGGGTCCCCCCGCCATACTAATATGGTGGGGGGGAAATGGGTGGCGGGCGGGATAGGATGTAGGGCGGATCGCCTCAGCCATGCGGGCGGGGAGATCCGCCCTACATCCTAACGGACCCCTTGGTCTCTGACTTTAAGGAGGAGGTTGATATAGACAGGATATTTCTTGCATAAGAAGTAGTTGTAGAGGTACAGGGGCTCAGTGGCTTTCGTTTGTTGGAAAAGAAAAGAACAAATAAAGAAAAATAAGAACTGGAGAAACATTGGAGAAGAACAAATTTTTGTGTTAATACATGAATTTTGCTCAGGACACTGATTTTGTTTTTGTATGTTATATGGGTGTGGATCTGTCTACATCCATTTAACAATGTTGGGTGGTCATTGTTCAATGTCCTTTTGAGCGATCTCATTAATGAATATAATGAATTACTAAGTTACTTATGTTCCTCAAATTGCGCAATCTGTACCCTAATACCTGTTTATCTTTTAGTGAGGTAAAGAGGATGTCTGAAGAGGATTGCAGAGGTGCTTTTGGAGTCATTTGTGGAGATGGGAGAGACAATGCACTGGATCTAGAGAAGGGGAAGAGGTTGAGGTATCCCACTATAAAGGAGGTCCTTATTAGTAAGTAAGAATTAAGCATGGGCTGAAAATCCGTTCCGCTCGCGGAAGTTGCGATATTTGGCAATTTCGCGGACCGACAAATTGTGTAAATTTGTAAAAAAATAATCGCAATTCGCAAGCTGGCGGATTTTTTTGCTTGATCGGGCTTCAAAAATACAATCATGCGCGCGCGGTGTTGATTTACCGTGATTCTGAGTTCGCTGAGTTGTTTTTCCTCCCGGTTTGCGTGCGCTGCGCCATTTTGGATCTGGCTGCGTGATCGCGCGAGACTTTTTTGACCGAGAGTACGTCATTGCGGCCCGCCATCTTGCACTGCGAGAGTTTGAGAACGCGACTACGTCATAAGGGCCCGCGATGAGGCATCGCGGGAGTAAACAATGGCGAACACGTAGATGCGACGCGCAGCTGACTTCCGGCGGGAGATTTGAACAGCTCGCTTTCCCGAACTTGAAAAAATTGCAATTCTGCACAAGAAATCTACCGCAGCCAGGATAAACCTTCTGAAAATGATGATTTGCATCAGAATAACTCCTCAGATTGACATTTGAATGAACTTTTTTGTGCAAGGAGTCCATTTTTGGGGGGGAAGTGGGAGGAAGGAAGTGCCCCAGAGTCTCCAACTTCCTGTTCCTGTCCAGCAGGCTCCTCCCAGTGCTTTGTCCATGTCCTGGTCACTTTTCATTTGGATCTGGAGCTGGAAGGATTACTTTTTGAGGCTGCTGCTGGATATTTGTATTTGAGGACTTTTTGTTTGGATCACTTTTGGATTACTTTTGGATTTCAGATTTTACAAGTAAGTTGGTGTTGTTTGTTTGGGGAATTGCAGTTGCTGCAACTACAATTTTTAAACTTTTTTACAACTTAAAAAAAAATATATTGTGGGTAGGCACAGTATCCAGTAGGCCCAGGGTTAGTCATGGGTGCATGATACAACTGTTTCTGTGAGTTTTGTTGAACTTAAATATCATTTATGTCATGGAATTGAATAGCTCACTGTTATATGTGGAATTCTTTTTTAATTTTTGGGGTACATGTAAAGCCACACTAGCCAGTAGGACCTGGGCTAGTCAGTGGTGCATGGACCAAGGCTTTCAGTGGGGTTTCTTGAATTTAAACCTTATTTAGGGCATGGATGGCATTGGATTGTGGTGATTTGTGTGTGTTTTTCTATTTTTTTGGGGTGGTGTTGGGGCCTGGCTATGTGGGTGGGGGCCATTTTGAGGCCTGGTCCAGGCAGGGCCTGGCCATATGGGTGGGGGTCTAGGGGCCATTTTGAAGCCAGGCAGTGTGGTTTGTGTCATAGGCCTGCACCCAGTCTGCCCTGCTTTCATCCACTATGCCCAGGGGTACTCAGTGGTGCATGGACCAAGGCTTTCTGTGGGGTCTCTTGAATTTAAACATAATTTAGGGCATGGATGGCATTGGATTGTGGTTTATTGTGTGTTTTTCGATTTTTTGGGGTGGTGTTGGGGCCTGGTCATGTGGGAGGGGGCCATTTCGAGGCCTGGTCCAGGCAGGGCCTGGCCATGTGGGTGGGGGTCAAGGGGCCATTTTGAAGCCAGGCACTGTGATTTGTGCCATAGGCCTGCACCCAGTCTGCCCTGTTTTCATCCATTATGCCCAGGGGTACTCAGTGGTGCATGGACCAAGGCTTTCTGTGGGGTGTCTTGAATTTAAACATCATTTAGGGCGTGGATGGCATTGGATTGTGGTGATTTTTGTGTGTTTTTCGATTTTTTGGGGTGGTGTTGGGGCCTGGCCATGTGGATGGGGGCCATTTTGAGGTCTGGTCCAGGCAGGGCCTGGCCATGTGGGTGGGGGTCAAGGGGCCATTTTGAAGCCAGGCAGTGTGCTTTGTGCCATAGGCCTGCACCCCGTCTGCCCTGCTTTCATCCATTATGCCCAGGGGTACTCAGTGTGCATGGAGTGGACCAAGGCTTTCTGTGGGGTCTCTCTTCTATTAATGTAAACATCCATTTTTGATTAGAAATAATTGCAATTTTTATTTTTGGTCTTTCCGTTTTTTGGTGTGTTGTAATAATAATAAATGCCTAGTTGCAAAAATTAATTGAAGCACGACATATGCAACATTTATTTAACTGATGTTCCTCTGGCTTCCTTTGCTTCTAGGTGAAGAGAACCACGAATCATCCTCATTGTTCATCATCAGTGCCAGGAAGAAGTCCTGCTGCGGTGTGTGCAGCACACCGCCACGTGACGTCACGTGTGGCCACAGACAAATCTGCAACTCGTGCAACTGTGGCCTGCTGTTCTGACATCTGAAGAAGATGGGCCCAAAGAAAGGTGGCCGTAGCTCCTCTTCCAAAAAAGTTGCCAGTGCCACTGCCAGTAAGAAGGAACAGAATAAGCAAATGGCGCCGGCACTTACTAAGGAGACTGGTGTGTCCACAGACACTTTTTTGGGGAAAAAGAAACTACGCCTGCAGCAACGGTGTCCGCCGGGGACCAAGCTGGGAGCAGCACCTCAGCTTCATTGGTCTCAGTGCCACCACGCCAAGTTAGGCCCAAGGCCATGAGTGCCGCAGAGGCAGCCACTTTAATTGCTCAATCACCATCGACCAGTGATGTTGGCGTTGACTCATCGCAAGAAAGTAGCATCCAATCAATGCAGGGTGTAACTCATCTGACGAGTGTTCAACCACAGCCGCAACCACAACCACAGGTGCAACAAGCAGAGGGGCAAGGAGAGGCGCAAGGAGTGGCGCAAGGAGTGGGGCAATGAGTGGCGCAAGGTGTGGCGCAAGGAGTGGCACAAGGAGTGGCGCAAGGAGTGGCGCAAGTAGAGGCACAAGTAGAGGCGCATGGATAGGCGCAAGTAGAGGAGCAAGTAGAGGCGCATGGAGAGGCCCAACTGCCCACAATGCTTGTTCCTCCAGAAGTAGGGGCACATCAGGAAATCGAGATTCAAGAGGAGGTATCATCTGAGCAAGCCACTCCGCCTGATGATCCATTGTCTTCCAGATCCCCAGCAAGAAAAAGGTCAAGGAGGGAGAGTACAAGTTCTTCTTCAAGCCCCCTTCCTTCTGATGATCTAGATGTTGATTGGAACCCACCAATGCAGTCTGAGAGGGAGGCACGCCATGAGCCGACAAAGGTAGATAAGCCTAAAAGGAAGGCTCCCGCAAGGCTTTCACTTATGGGTGATGACGACGAACAAGAAGTAGAAGTGGTGTATTCTGTTGCTGATGAACAGTCTGACGATGATGACCCAGTCATCAAAGTCGTCACTCCAGCCCCAGCGGGCATGCAGCAGACAGAGATTTTGACCCTATCCCGAATTGCTGCTGAGCGGGATGTGGGCGGCATGGCACTAGTACCACCACCAACACAGGTAACTACTACACCAACATGACCTACAGCTTCCATATTTTCTCGTCAGAAGGGCCAGCAGGGACCTCCATCCTGCTGGACCTCCATTACCTAAAGTAGTGGTGCTGTAAGTGCACAACAGAGTCAAATTCAGCCATGCCCATCCTCCACTTCATCTGGCATTGAAAGTAGCACCTCCACCACCACCAGAAATCTCCAGTCCCCAGTTTAGGACTTCTTTACTATTAGCAAAAAGGCGGAATACCTAGTCATTTGTTCGATTTGTAAACAAGTAGTTAGTCGGGGTAAGCTTGGTACCAACTATGGTACCGGAGGCCAGAGAGGTCATCTCACAAAACACCACATTATCCAGTGGGAGGTGCACCTAAGTAACATCCGGAAAGCCAAAAGTACAAATCCAAATGTAGACATTGATATTGTATCTGATGATGAAGAGGAGCTGATCGTGCAGGGGGGGCTGAACAACGAGAGGCATTTTTTCTGATACACACGGTACCCCTGGCAGCAGCACTGCAGTGGTAGCGCCCACACCCTCCTCTACCCCAACAACATCAAGGAGGCACAATAGTCTGGTAGAGACACCAATGCGAAAAAGTACATCAATGAGCCTAACTTGGTTGAAGAGGTCTGGATCCTCCTCATCACATATGAAAACTTTCCAGACCACCATTAAAAGCATGTTTTGGTCGGAGGCGCCATTTGAACGCAACCACCCACGGCACGTCTTTATAATGCAATGCTGGCTAAAATGTTAGCGCTGGACCTTCTCCCTTTTTCTTTCGTGGAAGGGGTGGGTTTTCTAGAATTTGTGGCAACAGTCTACCCTAAATGGAAGGTTCCTAGCCGGTCCTATTTTGCCAGAGTTGCGGTTCCAGCATTACATCAAGATGTGCTGGAGGTGATTGGGGCAGCTTTGCAGAAGAGTGCTGTTCACACTATCCACCTGACAACAGACATGTGGACCAGTTGCCAAGCCCTTGATTACATGTGCATCACTGCACACTGGGTCTCTTTTGCACGGGTTAGAGAAAAGTTATATGCAGGTGTTGACAGTGACACAGTTTTTCAAGCTAGTCGGAAACATGCAACAGTAGCCATGTTTGCCATGGAGAAATCTCATACTGCAGTAAACATTTTGGAGGAATTTAACAGTAAGGTCTTTGAATGGCTGCATCCAAGAAAGCGCATGATTGGTTATGTTTCCACGGATAATAGCAGTAATATAGTTAGGGCCATGAATGATGGTGGCTATTTCAGAGTGCCGTGTTTGGCACACAGTATTAACATTGTTGTTCAAGATTTCGTGAAAAAAGAAAACAAAGTCAGCAAGTTACTGACCACCTGCCGAGGAATCTGCACACATTTCAGCCATTCTTTTAAGGCCCGGAAACAGCTGAGGAACATGCAACGTGACCGTAGAGTGCCAGTCGAAGGACTCATCCAGAAGGTGGTAACACGTTGGAACTCAACCTTCTACATGCTTGAGCGTCTGTCTGAGCAGTGCTTGGTAATCAATGAGTATGTCTTTGCACTGGGTTCTACTATGAAAGACATGAGGCTAGAGTTGGAGAAATGGGACCTAGTTAAAAGCCTGACAAACATGCTTTGTCCTTTTGAACTCTTCACACGTGAAGTCAGCAGGGAGGACTGTACTTTTGGCAAAGCTATCCCATTGTAGCGCATGCTAGAGCACCACCTGAAGGCGGTGTCTTCAACATTCAAAGGTGATACTGACAAGCAAGACGCATGTCAGTTGGCGGAGAGCTTATTAACCTGCCTAGTTGACAATGAAAGGCTTAAAAAAATACATACAGAACAACATTACATTTGTGCCACTATTCTGGATCCACGGTACAAAAAGGCACTGACCAGTAATGCATTAATTCCTTTTAATGAAGCAGATGTTTCAAAGTACAAACATTGGCTAGCTCTGTCAGCCACTCGGTTCGAAAAAGAGCGGCAGGAAATTGAAGGAACCGGCAGAAGTACTACTGAATCAGCAGACCATCCGGCGTCAAGGTCCACTTCTGTGGCCGAAGGCAGTCACTTTCCCTCACAGCCGTTAACGACACCAGCAACCGTATCATCATCCTCACCTGCACCAGGCCCAGCCATAATATTGTCGGAAGCGGCTTGGATAACTCATCAAGGGTTTGCTCGTTCCAGTGTTGATGCAAAGGCCTCAGATTGTATGCAAAGTTCAGCACCCCTGGTTGACCTTGAGTGGATGGTGTAGACCTATCTGGATGACCCAACAGAGGTCTAAATTGATCACAACCCATTGCTGTATTAGTATGGGGAAAGGGGTCAATAGCCACTGATCACCAAGCTGGCTCTAAATTATTTGTCTTGTACACTCGCAAGCGTGTCTTCTGAACGTGTTTTCAGTGCTGCTGGTGCCATTGTAACTTCAAAAATGACCCGCCTCCTGCCCAAAAATGTGGAGAGGTTAACAATGATCAAGATGAATCAGCACTTCATACCACCAGATTACAAAATATGTGAATCCACGCAAGAAGAGGACACCAACTTAGGTGACAGAAGTTCTTCTCTGTTAGCTGACCTACTCCCGTCTCAATTCACAGAGTTTGAGGACGTGCTCTACTTCCCTGACACCTAGGCCTGAAACTGACTTCCTTTTTTTTTCGTCCTGACTCCTTATTCACTTTTACTCCTGTGTGTCTTTCTTTGTTTTGCAACTTTTACCACAACAAAACTCTAATCAAAACAAATCCATCAGCAGCACTGTCTTCGTCTTATTTCCTTATTGAAGGTGCCGCTGTCTGCAATCCTGAAGTTTGCAAATTCAAAACTCAGTCATGCTCCTCTATCCTCCTCCTCCAGACTCCCCCTATCCATTTCCCTCAAGACAGATGGCTGGATTACGCAGAATGAAGAAACTGTCGCTTCGTAGAAGAGTCCCCTCAAAAGAAGTGGGACTAGAATTACTGACTATATGCTGATTGCTGACAGTTACTTCTGAAATTGACATGAGAGGCTGCCCTGTGGGCCTTCACTTTAAGAACAGGATGCGGACAAAAAGTGGAACAGGTAATAAGTAATGAGATGGCATGCAGTGGACAGCACTGGCTGTCTGGCTCTGCTGAAAGCAATTGCTGTTTGTTGTGCATGAAATTAGTCATATGTCTTCTGTTATTATTTAATCTTTTACACACTAAATGTAACTCAAGTCTACTCTGTTTTTTTTACCTTGTTTAATTCAAATTGTATTTCTACTGCAGGGGCCACTACGTTGCATTTTTTATTTTGCAAACTGTCCTTGGACTCACTGTGTGTGTAGACTACTAGACTGTGACTGCATAAACAACATTGAGTTTGCCAATATACCATGATGATGATGAGTCTTGATGATCAAACTTACATAATATCTTTTTTCTTTACAGTCACTAACTGGGATGGATGGATCATCATCGTCGGTTTACGGAAGAAGAACTATGGGCATTTTGTGAGTGGCAAACAGGTAAACCAGTCAACAACAACTGCAGCAGAACTACATGTCTGTCTTGTCGTGGTATGGAGTGGTCGAGCCAGTGTAGTGTTGTTATGCCAGAGTCCAGACAGCAGTTCGTGTAAAATTGCGGCTATGTGGCTTGCTGCATACAATTAGATATGCTTTGTCTGTCTGTGTCAAAGAGGTATGCTACATCAGGTTGCTTCACTCAGTGGTGCCTGCCTTGACCGTCTGCATGGCCCTGGCCTGCTGTGTGCTAATTACTATCCTTGAAAAGGAGACTCAGAGTACGCACTTTAGAAACAATGCTTGTATGTAATACTGTCGCCTCTGAAACTGAAAGTGTTATTTTTGCACTACACACCGTACCTTATATTTTTTTCTCCGTGGTGTTTTAATATCACTTCCTGTTTTTCCATCACCAATTACAGGCCGGCTTTTACTCTGTACGATGGAAAAAACGATGAACTCAGGCTTACCATTAGCGATCCGCAATTCCGCATCCGTCAGGCAGGCAGTGGACAGTGTGTCTGTCTGGTCACCAAGATTGATCGACGGAGCGTCAGATGGAATGGAGGAGTACCGCGAATAAGAGGAATGGCTGGATGCATGCAACTTTCCAAATTGAACAGGACAACTACAACATACAGTTACAGTATCCTCTTCACTTCTCCTTATCTTTCAAATAATGTTATTGTTGTGAACTTCTAGGAGTGTGACTCTGTGCGTTTCTTTGCTATCTGCTTCAAATTCATCCCTCCAGCTATTTGATAAGTTTCTTTGCTATTTTTAACTAATTTATTGTGCTAATAAGTGTTTATTCTCTCTGAGGGCAGATAGGCAAGTGAAATTGCGTAATTACTGCAGCTTTGTACTGTCAAATTGTTTCTTCATTGTTAGTAAGTAGTAGTAAGTACTGCTTTTCAGTAACCTAACCATCCATTTAGCAAACAACTTCATGCATGCAGTAGTGCACTTCCTTTATGTCCCTTAAAAGATTTATGGATATCTTTGTATCCAAAGATTTGTTTTTCCTCATTTGTTGTTTGTCCATGCTGTGTTTTTTCCTCTCTCCACACAATTTTCTCAAAACCCCCCATTCCCATCCAATTTTCAAACCCTAACCCTCTTCCCCCGGGCTGTGTGGTTTTCATTGAGGTGTGACTAAATGACAACAATAATTCCACACTCTTGCTGGGGAGGATAAGGTCAAAGCAACAGAAAATCAATGTCAAGGCTGGTGAAGGAATCGGAGGATATATTCTTATTCTGCTTGACACACACCCATGAGTAACTATTTGCAAATCAAATCAGAATTTCATGTGGATTGATCATCAACAACATCCTACTCCTACACGTGACAAATCGAATGCTTACGCTGCTGTGTCCTTCACCTTCAGTACTATTTCTTGTAGTAGCCATACTCCACGCAACTAGTACTTATATTTTGAATACTTTAGCATTGCTTAGGCTACAATGGCACTGTTCTTGTGTACTGTACTATCTATCGTACTGTTCTAATGCTACGCTCAGGCCACTCAATGTTTCATTTCCTTTTTTTCATATGCTGCTACTGCCAGTGTGTACCACTTCTACTACCACCACAACGATGCCATTTCAGCCGTCCATGATTCCATTGCCAACCTTAATCGCCATTTGCCATGCAGCCAGCCCAGTGCCTAGCCCTATTCTCAAACACTAATGACAGGTAAGATAAGCATTTTGTGGCAAGAAGAATAATGGAGTAGGAGGAGAGGAGAGACTGACTGCAGCACTAGTAAAGTAGTAGGACAATTGAATTCACTAACTCTGTCAGTGGCACTTTTGTAGAAATTTGGGCGATTACTGAGACAATTAGAATCAAGCAGCCAGTTAAGTTTCAGGAAAACAAACGTATTGTTGAGTTAACCCCACCCTGCCTCACCCACAAAACATAAAACACGTATGCTATGTTTCAGTAGATAATAAATAATTATTTTGACCCTAACAAAAATAAACTATCCCGCAAGACCCAACCCAGCCCCCTCCCTAACCCCAACCAATGTCCATGAATTCAAATGTCCCAAAAGTCCAAAAACCCCAACGCCCATTTCCCTCCCCAAAGGACTTTAAAAAAGGGGCAAGGGACAATCGCTCTCCATCTACTTCCGCCGGCGGTGTCCTGTGGCCAGGAGGTCGCGGAGCTCACCACAGAGGGCCTTGAGCTGAGCTTTCTGCCTCGACAGTTGAGCCACCTGCTGCTCAAGGTAGGCCACCCTCAGGGACAAACGGTGCATCCTTGCCTTGCAGGCACTGTGGCGGCAGCTGTGGTTGTCACTGCTTGGCGGCGGCGGGTGGCTGCCAGACCATGGGTCCGTACCGCTGGAGGATTGCGCTGACCGGATGACCCAAGGGGAGCAGAGGAGAATGTAGCTGTTGTCGATGTCGACTTTGATTCCTCCTCCTCCTGGGCCACCAGCCGCCGATATTCGGTGACAATTGCCTCCAGCTTCCGGCGCCTGGCCCGGATAGCCAACTCCTTCCGAGATAGTTTAGAAGAAGGAGTATCTAGATGAAGAAAAAGAAAAATACTGTAACCAAGTCCAATACTCTTTAAGATTAACACAAAATAATTCAACAGAAAGTTGTGTCACAGTAGCACTAGCAACTTGCAAGCACAGTACATAGCATTTGTGTGGCATGTATCTATCGAACCTCCAACTTTGTTGGCTTCTGCTCTAACATTAGTGGGAGTTTCAGGAATTCTCCTAGCACTATATAGACTCACTACATTAGACTCAGACAGTACACCAGTCTTCTTCTCTCTTGTTTAGCGAAATTGGTACGTAAACTTGTGGAAGCCGGCATAATGCCAGCACAGTCAACTTGCACCCGAAAAAAACAGACGCAAGCCATGATGACACAGACTTGCGTTACTGTTACCAGTCCAGTACATGCAGGTGGTGAAGCTCTTACTTTTCTATTACGGGTGGCACTGGCCGTACTCTGTTACAAGGGCTACTGCTCAATTAATTTAACTTTCACCCTGCCCTGCCCCTGACTACTACAAATGGAAAATGAAGAAGATAATATGATCATCTATCCCTTCACAGGATATTTGCTTATATAAGGAATGGCTTTACGTGCTTTGTGTTTATTGATTGAGTGAACACCGATAGGCCACACATGAATGACAGAGTTGAAAAAAATATATTAACAG
The DNA here is from genome assembly GCF_964261635.1 of Lissotriton helveticus. Taxonomy (NCBI): domain Eukaryota; kingdom Metazoa; phylum Chordata; class Amphibia; order Caudata; family Salamandridae; genus Lissotriton; species Lissotriton helveticus. The sequence goes on from NC_136063.1 coordinate 949,275,876, forward strand.
AGGTAGTGAGTGGTCCCTTTAATCGCCAGAGGAAGGCACTTGTGACTTGACTTGATGATGTGAACTATACAATATAGATACACAATATATGCTGTGCTAGCAAACTACTGTTAGTCAAGGGAGTATTCTGAAAAATTACAACTTCTACTTTCCTCGGCTTTGCTACTCTGGCACGGACGTGCGGTGTTACATGCTCTTCAAAGTAACACTCTTAGTCTTCATCAAGTGACCGTCTACTCTGTCTACTCTACATACACCTATGCTATCTATGAGGAAGATACCATCCAGGCATCCATCCATTCAAAGTAAATGTCAATCATTCTTCTTAATGGACAACCCTTACTTTTTCTCACCAAAAAATACCCTTTTCATTTGTTTTTTGAAAGCTGCCAGCCATGCATCCGTGCTTGACTTGCATTTGAATTTGCACCAAAGGATATACTGCGCACACATACATTTTCTGTTTCACCCACCCAGGCAGTCCTCTTTTATTTCTCCTTCCACCTATCCTTGCTTCAGCATTCAACCGGCCATGCATCAGATTCACAACCAACTGTGCCTCCATTAAAAAACACGTATCATTCTTTGCCAGTCATTAATTTAACTCGCTCATAATTCCTTACACCCTTCTTTCCCTTTTTGTTCTTCCCATCCATCAAGTTCATTTCTGATCTGACTTGGCTTCTCGATAAAACTTTCACAGCTGAGTTGAAGTAAAATTTAGAGTAGGCCATTGGTTACTCGTCAACTCCTGCCGCTAATGCTAAAGTCAAGGGTGACTGTCTTCAGTTCTAAGTTCTACCTGGTTGACAAAAACTTACTTCCAAATTTGTAAGTCTTCTTAACAGTAAAGTGTACTTACTTGTACTGTACAACATATACACCCCTGCAGCGAGCCTACTCTGCAATCTCAATAAGGAAGGAATATAATAGCTTAAGCTTACCACTGCCCGCCACCACCGTGGCATCCCCCACAGCAGTTCCTGCTGGCACCGCATCCGCCCCTGAAGTGACCGCCTCCACGCTAGCCCCGGCACTGGTGGTTAGCTGTGCCGATGGTGTTACGCCTAGAAAATACATGTGATATTTTTAGATGCCATACACCACTCCCTATTTTGTCTAGGAATGAAAAATATATGTTACTAAACATATTTAATTATTTGTGACTCTCTAGTCTAAACTAGAAATTCCCCTTTCGGAAGGGTAGGGTTTTTTGTTTTAATGCTTAGCCATGATAAGAAGCTACACTTTTTGGCACAACTGATGAATGCTTGCTTTTTAACACGCACCATTTTTCTCATAACAGACAGAAGCTTCCCTTCTAAGAGTACGAACAAGAGCAAGATGTCACTCGGAGTCGACTCGTCATCATCACCACCAAGACTTTAAGTTCCAACCAGGTGAGGGGTCTCCCACAATTAATGTGTAAAATAAATCAGCCACTGTTCAGTTTCAAAGACTTCACCGTTTAACTTATATGAATGAATTTGATTGTAATACATGTTTTTATATAATGCGCAATTGAAATGTAATGTACTGACTACTGAGTACACACAGAGCTAGTTGTTTTACTTTTAATAAAGCTTTAAAACTCACATAAACTCTGTAATTTTTTGGTCATGAGTGAGTGAGCGAAAGGGTTTGCAATTTGAAAGCATGATTCCGTGACTCTGAGAGGTCGGGAGTGGACTCTGACTCCGTAGTCTTATGTTCTGGGTTGTATAATCATTGGGGATCATCGCTGCATTCGGGAGCTAAATAAAGACTCTGACACACTAGCTAGTCTCAGTATAGGGAGATTGGGGGTTCAACTTCTGTTATGACTGAGGTATGTGGAAACTGTAAAGTCTAATTGTGCCTATTATCACCAATGCCCTATTTCTGTCCATAGTTCTGTATGTGCAGAATAGTCCCTGCAACAGTAGTAGTATGTCCTCATATCAAATCAAAATGTAAACTAGTAACTTATTCTTAGTGGCCACTGACATTTTATTGTTGGGAATTGTCAAAGCATAAACATTAAGAAGACTTCAATAGACATTATGGACAACACAGAGGACTGCACTCAGTGCCTAGAGCTATTGCTGAATAGGAGTTTTGTTTAACACCTTTTGTCAACTATGCAAGCTTAGCTAGCTACACAGACAGACTAATAATAATAATCTAGTAGTAGCACAGAGAGTCATGATAAGAATTTAGAAACAGTCTACAAGAAGATCAAAGACAATTTAGGAAAAAATAGAATTATGAGGAACGTTTGGAATCAATAGGTGCTTTAAAAGTAGGGAAGTATAATTAATAATATTAACAGGAAAACTTACTGGGGCAGCAGAGGAGCCCTCGGCGGACCTATCCTGGCCTTGCTGTTCCTGCTCCACCGGCGCCACTACCTCCTCCTCTGTCCTCTTGCCCCTGGGGGGAGCTGATGTACAACATGAAAGAAAGACATAAACATGGATGATTGTTGTCAGCCAAATCAAACATTTCAAAAAAACAATAACAAATTATTTGGGGGAAATAGACAACAATTGCGCTAAATTTATTGACCTATCTGATGTGGTCTACTAGGATATTAGTATTGCTGGATTCGCGGACCGTCTACTCGGAAAGTTATGTAACTCACTAAACCAACTACAAAAAAGTTCTACTAGGAATGGCAGGCAGCACTCCGCAGCACTGGAGGTGACAGACACAGTCCGTCATGATTGCGGACCACTAAAACGTTTCCTACTAAATAGTAAATAACCAGTCATAATATACTCAACCTATCAATCCACCACCACTATCTCTTCTTAGTGGCAGGAGTACAAAGGAAAGACTGGACTTGAGTCTCTAGAGCACCTGCAATCACAGAAGCTTTTAAAACATAATTTACCTGCAATGTAATCTCTAGTGTTTAGCATTACGCACTTCTGTAGAGTACACTCATACATAATCACCCAGGCCAAATGAGCACAAAATGGAAAAAGATAAGCATAGTAGCACCGCCAGTGAGCGGGCGAGCACCTGCAATCACAGAAGCTTTTGAAACATAATTTACCTGCAATGTAATCGGCAGCATTATTGCTCTTCGGAAAAACCAAATATCATAACACAGAGCAGGAGAAAACAAAGTAGTGATTAAATACTAGCTACCACTGACTCACCAAGGCCCAGGATCACGACTCCATGCAGGATGAGCAGGTCTTGCTCCCGGTCCAGGATGTCTGACCACCGGTGAGTCGCCTGGTTGTAGGTGCGCCGGACCCCAGACTCCCGATACATGGCCCGGCACACCTTCCCCCGTAGCTGGCGATGCTCCCGGAGCCTGTACCCTGTACCGGGCCTGCCACGACGGTCTTGGGGAGGTGGCGCTGTACAAAGAAAACCAGTGTGGCCACCTCCACCGCGCTGAAGACCTCCCGGGCAGTTACTGCTTCCCCCCTTAAGCGCCCACAAGGGAGCCAGGTACAGGGTGCGGGACCCTTCCCCTTAAGGTTCTTCCCGGCTACCTTTGCCATGGTCCTGGACAGCTGAAGAAAAAAAATAGGAAAGAATAGGGAAAAAGTAAAGAAAAGAAAAGAGAGTTAAAAAAGTAGTTTTAAGTAACCAAAAGTAGAAAAAAACACAAAATATAGTAAAACAAAGTTTAAAAAAGTTCAAAGAAACAAAGGATTGCAAAGATTAAGGGAGGATTGAAAAAGCATGCACAGAACCATAGCAATGAATGAAAAACAAGATGGCCGTGCCCATTGCGGCCGCGTGGGTAAGTTTGTGCGATATATCCCCCGCGAGCATGCAAAAATGGACGCGAACAAGCAATTGCTGCCCGCACATAGGAAATGCACAACGCGAGCATGCAACAGGCGCCCGGAAATGGAAATACGCAACGCGAACACTGAAAACAAGATGGCCACGCCCATGTACGACTGCATGGGTAACTTCGCGGTCGCCGCGCTGAAAAAAACCCCGCGAACAAGCAAGGCGCCCAATGAACACGCAAAAAAAATCTGCAAATTTGCGGATTTTGCGGACAGCGAATTTGCTTTCGCGCGAATTCGCATACCACGAATTCGCAGATTTCGCCCATACTTAGTATGAATTAACACTAGAGGAGTGCAGGAGGAAATGCAGGGTTTGTCAGAAACTGTGTTACTACCCCTGCAAGGATTTTGTGGTGTACTTTTGAATTGCTCTTTAAAGTAGTGTTGTTTTTAAGAAGGTTTTTGCAACAGCTTTATACTTTTTTTCCCACGAGAACTGAGAAGAACCAACTAGTTTCAAACAACAGATGAAATACATATGGAATAGGGTCCTCAGACTATAATCTTGTTGACGTGTGCTCTGCTGCAGGTATTTGCACAGGGCACTCATCATACTGCCCACCTTGACCAATTTGAAATAGTTGAGGAAAATATTGAGCTTCTAATTTTTCACAAGACATTCATTGGAGTTCTTTTAGCTTGTTTAATCTGATACAGTTCAATAGCACCCTCAATAATCTCTTTTGAATTTAGTGGATGGATACTGTAATGCTCAAATATTTTTTCAGATTCTACTTCTAGCCACTTTTTCAAACTGTCTATTTGAATGCAACATTTCTTACTCTGTGCAACTTCCATGTTAGGCAACATCTGCATCTTTATAATACACATTATTGTCTTTATGATATAATTTAAGTTTCTTCACTTTATTTACATTCAGCAGACCCTGCCATATGTTATTGGGTTTCATGGGCACACCATTCATTAGAATACCTAGTGATTCTTCCAAATCTCTCTCTACACCTAAAGTTTCAATATTGTGTTTAACATCTAAAGGGAAATAAACAACTCTACCTGTAAGCACTTTCTGAAGCTCAGTGGATGATCCTTTTAATGTTAGGGTTTGCTTCTCGCAGAAAGTAATGTAAGTGATCCCATGGATATTCTGCACAACTCAGGCTTAGAAACCAAGTTGGTGTTCCTAAATTCCACAACATGCACTTAAGCTCAACATGACGATGATACCAGTAGTCATTCATCCAAATATTTGCAAAGGTGAAGAAAATAGATTGCAATACTGCAAGCACATGAGTGGGATCCTGACAATTACTACAAATACTACTGCCCTCCCATTTATACACAGGAGCATGTCTACACCTTCCTTGTACCTCTTCATGTGTCTCTAATTCTATATTTCTAGGAACCATCTCTTCTTTTGCCATGGGACTACTGTATGTTACTTAATAATATTAGCCAGTTGTTTCAACTACATCCACTAATTTATTCTCTTGTAAGTAGCTTCCTTCATTAAAGAAAGATTCAATAGTAGATGTACACTTCCATTCTCCTTTGAGAAAGTTACTTTCATTAATAAGCCTTTTTTTAGGGTTTTCTTTACTTCATAGACAACACTGTTTTATCTAGTGTTTTCATTCTTTTTAGCATCAAAATAAATAGTTTGTACTTCAGAGCAAACACTTTATCAACCACAGTCTCAATATATTATTTTTGTTTGAGTGCTACTTTTCTCGGCTTAATGCCCCTAATTTTTGATACCAAATTCTGTAATACTCCATTGCTAAACATTCTCATTGGTAGTTATTTCAATTGTTTCTGCCTCTTTGTAAAATTAGGTGTTTTTTATTACCAAGTTTTATTTTAATCTGACTTCCTTCTTCTCCGTTATAAATTTGGAGAAGTAAATAGAGAGACAACAACAATGTTAGTATATGGGTGAGTTCCAACAGTAGTTAATCAAAAGTTCAAGTTTCAATGTATTTCTGTATTTGTAAATAGCTAAACAAATTATGTTATGTTTGTTTGTTAACAGTTTGTTTTAACCCCTTAGCTCCGGCGGGTATTCTGCCGCAGCGCTAGGGGGGAGGGGTGCCGCGCGGTGCTCCCGTACTCGGGAGGGCTGTGCTTGTGATGGAGCGGTTCCGTCATGGCCCCGCCCGCTCAATAGAACGCGCCGTGCAGGCGCGGTGAGCGGGCCATGACGGAACCGCTCCGTCACCAGCACAGCTCACCCGAGGCTCGTGACGGAGCGGTTCCGTCACGAGCATGGAACAGGTTAAATTGTATTGTCATATGTTAATAAAATGTACTTGTAAAGTTATAAATATATTTATGATTTATTTAACTTATGAGTCACACACACACATATCAGTACTCATACATGTACTCACACACCTATACAGTCATTCACACAGGTACTGGCGTACCCACACATTGTCACACACCCACTCAAAAACCCATACAGTCAGTGACAACCTATTTACACGTGAAAACATCTACTTACATACACAAGGTGTGCAGTTCTTTTTTACTACAGTCTTCATGGTTGTTTATTCCCAATTGCTCAATGATCACTGTTTCAACAGTATATAATTTGTGGTGTGTAAGTATGCAACCTGAGAACAGTAGAAGGAAAAATGGACTCACAGAACACATTTTTACAGCGTCAAATGTGGCATTTTGCACAGTGAGTAACCATCTAACTCAAATCTTCACAGACTGATGGTATTCTGACAACTGCAGCTGATGAAGGTTGTCCCAAAGGTACTGTAGAGGTGGAATATTTTGCTGCACCTACTATGACCTGCATCATTCAGTTGTGCAATCTTTCGTATGGTACTCTAACCTTAACAATCCTTACCATGTTTGGTAAAGTCAAGTATGGTAAAGTAAAGGCTTTGTGGTAAAGGTATTGCCTGGTAAAGGCTGATTCCTATGAGTTCACAGCAGTTACAACCAGCATCTCAATTTGACCACTTGTAATGAGAGCCCAAGTATGGATGACATCACTTCTGCAAACCCTGGTATTTTGGTGAACCAATAAAATAATTTAAGTTTATTCACCCACAAAACGCTGTTGATAAGACCAAGTAGAGTGGTATACAGAGTCCTTCAAAGTTTCAGAATATTTACTTGCCCATGCTTTCTCTTTGATAAAGGAATTATGCACAACTCCAATTCCTGAAAACATGGACACATGTATCTCTATACATTATGAGAGTAGGCTAGCAGCATTTAATGCCAGACTCTACTTTTATTTAAGAGGGTGAAACGTGGAATGACTGACTCAGGATGACGTAAAAATTATCTACAATTTAAAAAAAATGTAAATATAGCTGGAAGAGTACCCTTCCAGCACAGCATACTATGCTTTTTCACACCTTGGTTGAGGACTCAATAGTGCTGCACACATGCAGTGTATGAAATGTTAGGAGAAATAAATACGTTTCTCCTTGTTACTGCCTAACTCAGGGTGGTGTTAGTTTTTGGTGCAAAGCCTTGTCTGACAATTTTAGTAGACAGGGTTTTGTAAAATAAAAAAAGTTCTGGAAATTAAATATTTGATCAACACTATATGCTGCTTCGTGACACTTTGCATGACTTTGTGGTGGCACAAAGTGTGGATGAATCTGCTGCTACATCTATAAAACTGAATGGGAAACGGCAGGCGACTTTCTGCTTTTGTCTTCCTATCCTTGGTTCAAGACGCCCATATTATGCACAATGCAGTTTAAATCGACTGGCTGTGGAGAGCACTTCCATTCTCATCTCTGTACATGTACACACAATTCTCGGATAGTAGTATTTGCAGTACCTAAATCCAATAAAAAACAAATTACAAAATGTAAATTCTGAATCAATTCTTTCAGAATGGCAATCGCGGCCTACTCTCCTCCCACCCACTTGATTTCTTTTCTGCGTAGAGCCGAATAAATCCCGGTTGCACAATTAAAACAAAAGCTAAATATTACTTTGTTGGGCTTAACGATAGATTACAATGTGTGCATAATGACCCAGTTCTAGTAATATCATCTGATTTAGTAAGGGAATAAGAGTCTGCCATATGTTCGCCAATAAGGTCGCTGAGATGCCTGCTCTTGTTCGTGATGTCTTAGCCAACTGCTGGTAAAGAGGCTGTTTGGCTGCTAGGCCGGATTGCTTTTGAATTGTTTTTGAATGTCAAGTATATCAAAGGCATGCCACGAGCGCGCGGCGCATTTTATCACACACCATTGTAACGTGCGGCCTCGTTCAGTAGAGTGAATGAGCAGCACGCTGCAGCACTATTATTCTCTCCTTCCTCTCTGTCCCTTTTCTCTCTCCAAATAATTCTGTTCATTTTGTGTTTCTCTCGCTTTTTTCCTTGCATTATCTCAGTTCATCTCTCTCTCACTCGAAATTGTTCTATGTCCCCCTTATCTCGCTCTTTTTTCTTTCCCCTTCGAAATGTCTCCCTCACAATCACTCTCTACATGGTTTCTGTTTCTTTTTCTCTATCACCATATTTCTTTTTGTCTTCGTCTCTCTTCTTGTTGTCTTTCTCTGCCATACACTGTCCTGCATACCCCTCATGCTTTTGAACGCTCTTCACTCTTGCTCTCTCTCGTCACATCTCCCTGACTCGCTATGTTTTCCCTCTTCGTTCTTTCTCTCCACTCTCATTATCTGTCACTCAGACTCCTTCTCCCGATCTCCTCTATCACTTTCTTTTTCCCACTCATCCTCTCTTCTCTCGGGGTCGCTCTCTCTCTCGTTCACTCTGTTTCTATCTGGTTCTCTGTCTCTTTCTCTCTCTCTTTTACTTTCTCTCACTCTCTGTCCCTCTCAAGTTACAGTTCAGTGACATATTGCTTCTCTCATTCAGACCTCCATTTGTCTAGATCTCATATCGTGTTTATCTCGTGCTCTCCCTCTCTCTATCCCTGTTCTTTATTTTTGTTCATGTCCGTTTCCCAGGAAAGATGGGACCAAAAGCAGACCTGACAACAATGTTCAAATCCCCCTCTTCTTCCACTCTTTTTCCTTTTATTCATTTGTTGTGACTCTCTGTCTCATTCTATCTCTTTTTCTTTCCTCTCTCTCTTTGTCTATCCCTCTCTCCCTCTCTCTCTGTCTCTCCGCCTCCCCCTCTTTCTGTCTTACCCCTCTCTCTCTGTCTTCCCCTCTCTCTTTCTTCCCTCTCTCTCGCCCTCTCTCTCTGTCTTTCCCCCCTCTCTCTCCCTTTTCCTCTTCTTCTACCTCTCCTTTTCATTTTATCCACGATGTGCCTGCATTTATAAACCTTAGAGAGCTGAAGGCAGAGGAGGACGGCATCTACAGTCAAACAAGCATTGGCAAAGCCAATAGGTTTTGCTTTACACGCCTAGCGGCTGTGCCACTGACTTTCTTCATGCTGTACAGCATTAAAGGAGATACTGTACAGCATAAAGGGATTTTTTTTGTTTTTTTAAAGGGTGTGTGCATGCTTTAAACATGCATACAAAATGATGCAACCCAGTACCTATGTTTGTGCGCTTTTTTAAGTTAATGGGGTATGGTACAACGTGTAGTGGGGAAGCAACAAGGATTAGTCAGATTTAACAGATGAATGAAATCAACATGGAGGTTTGGGGGCGCAGTAGCACACAGCTGAGAGACGGTAACCTTGAAGCTGGGGAGCCAGGTTCGAGTCTGGTGGGAGGCTCAAATATCCTGTGATTCAAGGCAAATAACTTATTCTCCCTGAAAATAAAGGTGTCCACCTGTAATGCAACTGGTGCTCCTGTAAAGTGCTCTGATACCTTCTGGGCAAGATTGGGTTGTAGGAAACTGCAAAAAAACAATAAAACATATACCAGGTAGAGCAACATTAAGGAGAGCCAGGGGGTACAGAACAAGAGCAACATGGGGGATGGGAGGACACAGAAGCACATGTGCAAGAGATGGCAAGATGATTGTGGGTGGGGGCAGAAGCACAAGGGTGAGAGAGTGACGCGGGTGGCACAGCCGCTTATGGGCGAGAGTTGGGATGGGGGACAAAAGTAAAAGGGCAAGGGAGATCAACACAGAGCAGGGGGAGATGAAGCACATGAGGGACACAGTTTGCGAGCACATGCTCTCTATGGAGTGCTTTAACAAAAAGAAAAATGTAGCTCAAAAACGCAAGCAGTAGAAGGATACAAGTACTTGTGCAATTCTCCAGGAGCGGGCCAAATACGCAAGAACAAGTGAATCCCACACGCACTGATACACAAGAGGGAAGCAAGAAAATTAGATGACGTCTTCGTCAACCAATGTAATATATAGGGAGGTGTAAGCCCACTGTGGGCTAAGAAAATATCTTGGGAGCGACAGCGCATGCTTTGTCTAAGGCAAAAATGAAAATGGCCTCAAAGGGATTCAGCACCCTGGAGAAATGCCTAATTGGATAAAAGACCTGTTCACCCCGTCTGTTTCTTTTTCCCCCTTTCCCTCTTTTTGGCGAAGACTGCCTCTTCCCTCCCCCTCTTTGTGCACCTGTAGCCTGCTCTCCTCTTTTTTCTCTGTTTCTCACACACTCTTTCTGCTCCTCTGTCTCGAGTTCATTTACCACTGCCTGCACAAACTACCTATCCCTCTCTATCTCCCTTTCTGTCTATTCTGTATAGCTCTCATTATGTGTCTATTCACCATGACACATAATTCCACAACACAAATATACTCCACATCACACAATTCTACAACTAACAATTCCAATGCAACCCACATCAATCCACACACACCCCATTCATCCCCTACAGTCCAAACCAAAACACATAGGTAAAACATTGTCCATTACAATGTGAATAGCTTTAACTCTCACAAATGTGAGGCCCATTGCATTGCAAATGCTTGTTGACTGTGTGATGGATTTTGTTTTCACTGGCTAGATAATTTGGGAATTTTGCCACTGCTGATCAGTGTCAAAGTACGAGTGCTCACTGTGTAAATTATAATTATGATTGGTTATCCATGATTGACATATTTGAGTTACTGGTAAGTCCCTGGTAAGCCCTGCCTGTAAATCAAATGTTACTAGTAGGCTTGCAGGCCTGGTTGTGCCACCCACACAAGTAGCCCTGTAAATGTATCTCAAACCTTCCACTGTAGTGTCTGCTCGTGCAGTTGCACACTTGCATGTTGACCTGGCAAGTGCACCCATAAGACAGGCTCTAACCTTCCCTTTTCTTACATGCAAGTCACCCCAAAGGTAGGCCCAAGAGAGCCCCATGGGCAGCGTGCAGTGTATGTGAAAGGTAAGACATGTACTGGTATGTACTGTGTGTTTCATTTTTTACATTTGAAAGGCTGTCTGTCCAAAAATTAACATAGGAGCTGCACTAAACAGCTTACACGTGTAACTTTCCATTGGGACAAGATGGAGAAATGGAGTTAAGCTCTCTGAACTCAGAATTAACTAACACATCTTTAATAAGGGTGGTTTTTAAATTGTCTGTTTAAAAAGGCCACTTTTAGAAAGAGGGCATTTTCTTGTTTATCCCTTCAGTGTGCCTCTGCCTGCTTGTGTATTCACTGTATTGTTTTGGAGTGACAGGAGCTGGGGATGTGGATTTAATCTAGACAGTCCCTAGAGGGTCTTGAAGTGTGCCCTGCCTTTCCTGGGTGGCTCACAGCTTTGCTGAATAGACCTGGTCTGCATTTAGAGTAGTGAGAAGGGTTTATTTAGCACCTGAATAGGCTGTGTCTCCGTTGCACTATGCTGTCTCCAACTCCTGTAGGGAAGCTGGGCCAGAGAGGACAGAATTGTTTTGGACTGGGCTCAGAGACCCTTGCCACAAAGAGAAATTGGGGTAAAACGATTGGACATTAAACCCCAGAGAATTAGATCACTTCTGGACTCAAGACAAACCTCTTCCAAGAAGAAGAGCTGAAAAGCTGTAAGGAGTACTGCCCCTTTGCTGTGTTGCTATGCTGGGTTGGTCTGCAGTTACTGCTTCTGCCAAAGAGAGGACAAACACTGGACCTTTACTGTGAATCTGCTTGAAGAAGAATCTCCAAGGGCTTGTATGTGCTTTCTTCCCGTTCTGAAGTCTCAGGGCCACAAAGACTTCCCCTGCATCCACTGACCAACACATGGACTCCTCTGTGGAGTCCTGTATTCAAAAGGGCACCAATACCAGGTCTCGGGCCCTGGGAATCATTTGGTTGGAGCTGCAAAGCAAGAAGAACAACTCTGATGCCATCAGCTACGCCACCAGTGACGCTGCGACCTGCACCAAGACCTGGGGCTCCGCTCATGAAGTGCAAGATGCATCATCCTGCCTACACTGCAGCTCCGATGCCCTTTTACACCTTCACTTATCAGACTTCCAGAAGCCAGTGTTCGCACCAATGCCATCACCACCAGAATCACATTATCGCGGAGCCGAAAACCAATGAGGGTAGCTTCACAAACTCCTGGGAATCGCATAGCCTCACCGGAACCAACACCTCATCGCCGACGCCGCCTAACTTCCCCTGTCCTGGATTCAATGCCTCCCCTCCGCAGGGACTCAATGCCTTGCCTCCCCGTGGCAAAAATAATCCCGCATCGCCTCGGCACCAATGCCTCACCTCCATAACTCTGTACATCATCTGTGGACTTCATTTCCAAGGTACTGTTACTTGGAGGGGTCCGTCTGACTCTGTGCCAGGTCCGCTCACATTGTGGTTGGTCCTGTCATGAGGTGGAGCTATTTGTTTCTACAGTTCTGTTTTTGAATTAACTATTTTCAAAGCCATATATTTATACATGTACTATCAATTTTGTTTTGTTTTGTTTTGGTCTTGTTTGGTTTAGATAAAGAAACTGGTGTGATGTCCATTTTTGGTGTTTTCACTGTGTTACTGTGTGTTTGGGTACACACACTTTACATATTACCTTTAGGATAAGCCTGCCTGCTCCTGCCAAGGTACCAAGGGGTTGAGCAGGGGTTATCTGAAGTGTGTAATTCCTTACCATGACTAGAAGCAAGAGTTCCTACTTTGAAAAAGGTGCCTACCTCTGCAAACTAGAGACTCCCATTTCTAACAGGTTCCAAATGTGTCTATAATCCCAGAAAAAGGATGTCACTAAGTACAAGCATGCTGATCTATTGGAACCAAAATGCATGTGTGACTAGGGAAACCCTACATCAATGTGTACATAAGGCAAAATCAATTACAAATTAAAACAAACTGACCGGAGTTCGATGGCAGCGGTTCAGGTACACGGCAGGCTCTGACTGGAAATCCCGGTCAATCCTCACGCTGCATCTCTCCAGGAAGGCAACAAAGCCAAAACGCTAGCGTATGCGTGGTGAGGGAATCCCCCTCGCACACTTAGAGCACCTTAGTGAGTGCAACACATAGTCTGCGCAACACTCACTTAAAATAATTTTAACTTTCACCACTCTATGGTCCTGAGGAAAGCCAGCATTAATAAAGGCACTGGCTAAAACATGTCAACCTACACTGGATGTAGGTGGTCTTAACTTAACCACCACACATCCCCCAGCCTTGTTTTTAACCGCCCTTGGAGGCCCAGTAATTAAACTTTAATTTACCCTCGGGTACTGGGACCACCAAGGAGCCGTTTTAATTTTCACCTCATCACTCACCTCACTGCACACTCAGCAATATACCTGCTCCGCTGTAATCAGGCGTCGAAGCACACCCGGGACATATTAGATGTCACTGGGTGGGCCCGATGATGAAGCATGCCACCAACTAGGTTGGTGGGTGAGGGCTTCATGAACACACCGACTAGGGGCCTCATTTATGAGGCTGTGCGTCAATTTTGCGCTTCCGATGCATCACTTTTTGTGACGCATCGGCGGCGTAAAACATGCCTCCTGTTGCGCACTATTTACAAAGTGACGCATCTAAGTAGATGCGTCACTTTGTAAACCCCTGCGCTACATTATACCTGCGTCAGGTATAATGTATGCAGAGGGAGTGTTTCCCTGCAAAAAGCCTCGTAGAAGTGATGCAGTGAAATCTATGAGATTTCACTGCGTCACTTTTAGGACGCTGTTGCGTCAAAATCTTGCGCCTGCCTCACAGCAGGCATAAGACTGATGCAGGCCCTTTCACATGGGGCTTTCCCCATGTGAAAGGACGCATTGCTGGAGTTGCGTCACTTTTGTGACACACCCAGCAATGCGTGACTTTTGCGCTTACAGATACGTCAGAAATACTGACGTATCTGTAACTCCTTGCGACATGATGCGTCATACTGTAAATATGACGCATCAATCATGTTGCAAGGAGTGCGCACTGAGTAGTGACGCATCGCTGCTTTCACGCAGCGATGCGTCATTTCTCATAAATGAGGCCGTATGTGCCTGCTGAAAATACAGTCCAGAGTCCTTCAACGGTCATACCAGGCTAGTCCCTTTCAATAGTATCAGCTAGCCATGGCAAAAACTACCGCTAACACTAGCGTCAAGGAAATAACAAATTTGACGTTAGTCACCCCAACGTCACTTTTCAGCCTCTAGAAGCAAAAATAGCCTATAACTACACCTCTAATGAAAAAAAAATAAAAACAATGGAATACGGAATGCAGCAGCCAGGACCAAGTTCAGCACAGGTCAACAATGCCACCAAACCCCCCAACAGCCAAGATGACCAGCCAGACACCCAGGGGAAGAGGAAATGCAGAATCAGGTCCTCATTTATGAAAAGAGGTGCATTGCTCGGAAAAATAGTGATGCAGCATTTTGCATAGCGCCATCGTTGTGACACCATGGCAGCCGATGCCTGGAAGCAAGGACAGTCTCCGGGGCCCAGAGGCCTGGCTGGGCCTGGGCCTGAGACCCAGGGTGGGAGAGGGCTGTGCTGTGGAGTCGCTGCAGCCTGATGGTGGAGGCGGGCCGCGTCAGGAACACGCCTGTGGGCTGTGGCAGTAGACATTGAGGCATCGTTGATCACCCTTACCTGGTGTTGAAGTCTGGCAGGTCGCATGAAGACATGTTGCTGACCTGTGTGAGAAGACCATCTGGCACCCTTGGAGCTGTGATCAATAGAGGCGCTCCTGCGCACCGACGTAGGGGGTCTTCATTGCATAACACGTGCCAGCACTACACTGGGATGCGCGGAGGAGATTGCCAATGGTGGGCCACGCCTCTCTGCATCACAGGCCAGAAGATGTGGCGCTGTCTGGATGCTGTTGAGGGTGAGGCCCCTGAGCTGCACCAAACTTGGGTGGTGGGAGCGCTGCAACTTCATGCATAAGGGGTCCCTGCTGCATCACTCGTATCAGGAGGTTCCCCAGCAGACTTGGCAGCGACTGCTGTACCCAGGCGTGTGAAATTCCTGCTGGCTAAGGCTCCTGCTGGCTGAGTCACAGATTCGGAGAGAACGTGGCAGATTGAGCCCCGGTGTCGATGTCCAGGTGAGGATAAGGTGGGACACAGAGAAGAGGAAACCTGGGAGTCGAGTTTGACCCAGGCCTAGTGCATTGGGTGGTGCACACCATGCTCTGAGCAATCCATGCACTGTGACTGACCTACATCACAGAGGGCACTGCACAAGACTGTTGTGGGACTCCACCACCTGGCTCTAGTTGCTGATATCGACCGTTGGTGACGGCGGGTGCAAGGGGTACTGGGGTTGTTTCTGGCCCAGGCCTTTGGGCGTGCAGCTTGATCTGCCATCACTCACTGGGGCACATGGAATCTGGTCGCCACTGTTAGATAGGAGTGTGGTGCTACCTTTCCTCACCCCCTGGTAGTGAGCTCTTGGGTGTACGAGGGATTTCCAACAGTGCCGCACAAACAAAGATTCCTGGATAGCATACACCTGACTGAGGGAGAGGGGCTGGCTGGCCACACTGCACTACAACACATGTTATACATAGTGCCTGGGCATCTGGTGCAATGGTGGCCTGCCTGTAGATGGGGCAGTGTTGACATTTGGCCGCTCCTCCGTATCAGTGAACATAGCGGTTGGTGAATGCTGGCCACCAGGGCGGGTGACAGTGGACAGCCTGGACTCCAACCTAGACTCTGTACTCGCAGTGGGTACCTCCCTCTAACAAACGGGCACATCCTTTGAGGGCCGCATTAACCAAATCAAAGTCAACTTCATCCAGGAGTGCACAGATCATCACAAGCTAACTTACAAGGTACACAACATTGAGCAAGAGCGCCCAACGTCCCCCTGGGTACCCTGAGCACAACAGTGGAGGTGTGGCAGCTAATGGCACATGTGAAGTCACTAGCAAAAACAGCAGAGGATATGGAGGGCTGCTCCCAGTGTAACAACGTGAGGGTGTTGGGTCTGCCCGAGGGAGCAGAAGAAACTGATACAGTGGCATATATTGAAACATGGTTGCGTGACCTACTGCCAGCAGGTGCACTTTCCGCATTCTTCATTGCGCAGCAGGTCCATCGAGTGCTGGTGAGCTGCCAGCTGTCAGGGACAGGTTCTACACCCTTTCTCTTCCGGCTTCCACAGGGATTGTAACGCTGTCCTGAGGGAGCTATGCAAGCAGATGGAGGTGAAACTCGATAACACTACAATTATTTTCTTCCCTGACTATACCACGGGGGTGCAGTAGCAGAGGGGCTCGTCTCTAGTTGTTAAGCGATGCCTCAGAGAGTTGGACATGAAATACTCCCTCTTCTACCCATAAAGGCTGCGGGTGATCTCACATGTTGACACGCAAACCATTGATGCCGCTGAACAGGTCTGGACCTGACTGCAATCTACTGAGATGCTGCAGACAGGGAGTGAAGGCTCTGCGCAACAAGCTGTCATTCGTGGAGCCAGTCATACTGGGAGGCATAGCAGGAGCAGGCGTCCCCCCTCCCACAACTACAAGCCAATCCCAATTTGCAGCAGGTTATACAAGAGAGGTGGAAGGCACTGTATACGGCAGTAACGATGTGCAATTACACTCAGAGACAGGATCCAACACGTCCTGTGAACGCTCCCCCAGTGATGTGGGTTCCACTGTGCACAAGGTCGTCTGGTGTGGAGTACATGCAGCCCCCAGATGTGAATCCTCAGATGGCAGATAACCTCATTTAATGTTGACTGGTTGTGCGTCTCTCCTACTTTCACAGTTACAGACAGCTCCGGAGAGTTTCTGGTTTTCTTCAGTTCCTGGTCTCCAGGTTCCTGTTGCTGAAGTTCCGGTATACAGAGGTCAGGACTTAGAGGGGATCAGGTCCAGTTGATATCCAAAGGGAATGGAGCAGTTGTTCTGGTGAGCAATGCATGTCAGGGTGGCGATGGTCTCCTTGATGCTCTGAGCTGCAATGGCAGGAGGTCCATGGCGTCATTGACCTTGCCAAGGATGAATTACTTTGATTATCCAAGGTTCTCATTTATGAGGCTCTAGCAGCACTCTTGCAATGCTGTAATGTCATGTGTTTGAGATTCCGGCTGCGCAATGTGCCACAGCATGTTTACAAGGCCACACAAAGCCACTTTACGTGGCTTTTCATGGACTTGTAAATATGTCCCCTTTTTACGCACTGAACAGTGTGAAAGGGGCATTCAATGGGTGTTGCTGTGACCCTTCCCATGACAATACAATGGAATCTGAAGCATTTCCATGTTTATGAAAAACCGTAAATCTTCAGAATGCATCAGAATCTAATACCACCCCAAATGTAACATTTAGGAGGTGCTACCAGGATAAATGTTTTCATTTCTCCTCTTTTTTCACTTTTTCTATGTGTGCAGCATTCTGCAGCACACAGAGAAAGAGGATATACCCTGGATTGATAGGTTTTGTGCAAGTAGGTGTCCCTTCCTGCATAACATCAATAAACTCTGCAACACAGTCACCCTTGCACCATGGTGCAATATTGCCTGCGTTGGCACATGGGAGCCATTGTCCGTCAACATAGGGGAAAAACACAGGGGGGCGTATTCATTACCCCCTTCTGACAGTTTACCACCGCCACTTTTTACAATTCTAGGATGCCATTGCATCAAAACCTTATGCCTGCCTAATGGCAGGTGTAACGGCGAGGCAGTGCCATAGGGATAGGCTGGCCCCATGCATTGCTGGAGTTGCATCATGCTTGCAACACAACTGGAGCAATGCGTGACTTTAGCGATGACAGATACATCAGGATTTCAGACGTATCTGTCATTGATTGTGACATGGAACGCCATACAGTAAATATGGCGCAGGCATGGAGGGAGCAGTGAAAAGTGACCAATCACTGTTTATGGCACTGATGCAACACTTTTCATGAATGGTACCCAGGAATTTCCCCTATCTTATTGATAGGGCCCATTTCTGACCGTTTGTTTTGGAACACAGCAGTGCAGCAAAATTCCTTGCAGTGCTGTCCAGCACTCAGACATCTTATATGTGTGCCCAAATGTTTGCACCAATTTTGAGACCAGCTATTTTCTGGCCTTAAAAAACGACCTCTAATTGAACTTAGGGTTTATCGACGTACTGGGATTTCCTTATAAATGTTGCATTGTTTGTTTAGCTGCAGTTTTTTCTCATTTTCGTTAAGTCCCGCTAACAGAAGCAGCGATCTTGAAAATTCACGTTTATGCTGGAAAATTGCTGCTAACTGGAGTTAGAGGCAACTTGTAAATATGGTGATAAAAAAAGCTGCCTTAACATCAAAAAATTTACGCTACAGCGGTGTTAAGTTCATGCCCCTAAATCAGAGCTTTCCACACTGTGTGTCCCAACACAGTACTCTGTCGCCTGCAAATGGTGGGAGTGTCGCGGGATGACACCAGTATCAAGGGCACTTAGCACATAACTGCTGCTAATTAAGAGGCAGTCCTTTGAAAGAGTGTCTCAGAGTCTGCCACAGCAGCGCGGACTCTGGACTCTGAGACACTCTGCTCTGTGGGGGCCAGGCGATTCACAACAAAGATTCATTAACAAGTAAATGGTTTTTTAAAGACCTGCGAAGTGCTCGGGCCCGGCTGTGTGTGTGCTCGGGAACCTGGGGTGAGGTGACAGAGGGTGACAGGCAGAGGGTGACAGACAGAGGGTGACAGGCAGAGGGAGGAAGACAGAGAGAGAGGGAGACAGAGAGAGGGAGACAGAGACAGAGAGAGGGCGACAGAGAGAGGGAGACAGGGAGGGAGACAGAGGGACGGAGACAGAGGGACGGAGACAGACAGAGGGAGACAGAGGGAGAGAGACAGACAGAGGGAGACAGACAGAGGGCGGAGACAGAGAGAGAGGGAAACCGTGGGAGACAGAGAGAGAGGGAGACAGAGGGAGGCAGGGGGAGGGAGTCCGGGATAGACAGACAGAGGGAGAGGGAGACAGAGAGAGAGAGACAGAGACAAATAGAGGCAGAGTCAGGGACAGGGGCAGCCAGACAGAGGCAGAGACAGACAGAGGTGGAGAGGGAGACAGAGAGAGGGAGACAGGGACAGAAAGGGACAGACAGACAGAGAGAGGCAGAGACAGGGACAGGGACAGACAGAGGCAGAGACTGAGACAGACAGAGACAGAGAGGCAGAGAGGGAGATAGAGAGGGAGAGGTAGACATAGGGAGAGAGAGAGAGGGAGGCAGTAGGTGACAGAGGAAGAGGGAGGGAGACTGAGAGAGAGGGAGACAGAGAGAGGGAGACAAAGGGAGGGAGGCAGAGGGAGACAGTCAGGGAGAGACAGGGGGAAGGAGAGGGAGACAGACAGAGGGAAGGAGACAGTGAGAGAGGGAGACAGAGGGAGGGAGACAGACAAAGGGAGACAGACAAAGGGAGACAGACAGAGGGAGACAGAGGGAGAGGGAGAGGGAGAGGGAGGAGACAGAGAGAGGGAGACAGAAGGACAGAAACAGATGGGAGACAGAGGGTGACAGACAGAGGGAGAGAGACAGACAGAGGGAGACAGACAGAGGGAGGAGGGCAACAGAGGGAGGGAGACAGAGGGAGCGAGACAGTCATAGAGAGACAGAGGGAGGTAGACAGATTGAGGGAGACAGACGGAGACAGACAGAGGGAGACAGAGGGAGAGAGAGGGAGGGAGACAGAGAGAGAGAGAGGGAGGGAGATAGAGAGAGGGAGACAGAGAGAGAGGGGGGAGACAGAAAGAGACAGAGAGAGGGAGACAGAGACAGACAGAGATAGAGACAGAGACAGGGACAGACAGAACACATAGAGGCAGAGACAGGGACAGGGGCAGACAGACAGAGACAGAGAGGGAGACAGAGAGAGGGAGACAGGGACAGACAGGGACAGACAGGGACAGACAGGGACAGACAGAGACAGAGAGGCAGAGAGTGAGACAGTGGGAGAGAGATAGGGAGACAGAGGGTGACAGAGGGAGGGAGAGGGAGGGAGACAGAGAGAGGGAGGGAGGCTGAGGGAGACATAGAGAGAGGCAAACAGAGGAAGGGAGGCAGAGGGAGACAGTTGGGGGAGACAGAGGGAAGAAGAGGAAGAAGAGGGAGACAGAGAGAGGGAGACAGATAGAGGGAGACAGAGGGAGACAGACAGAGGGAGGGAGACAGAGGGAGGGAGACCGAGAGAGAGGGGGACAGAGGGAGACAGACAGAGGGAGGGAGACAGAGGGAAGGAGACAGAGGGACGGAGGCAGAGAGAGGGAGACAGAGGGCGACAGACAGAGGGAGACAGACAGACAGAGGGAGACAGACAGACAGAGGGAGACAGACAGAGGGAGGGAGATAGACAGAGGGAGGGAGACAGACAGACAGCGGGAGACAGACAGACAGAGGGAGGGTGGCAGAGAGAGGGATGGAGACAGAGACAGACAGAGATAGAGACAAATAGAGGCAGAGACAGGGACAGAGGCAGACAGACAGAGGCAGAGACAGACAGGGGGAGGAGGGCGACAGAGGGAGGGAGACAGAGGGTGCGAGACAGACAGAGAGAGACAGAGGGAGGTAGACAGACTGAGGGAGACTGACGGAGACAGACAGAGGGAGACAGAGAGAGAGAGAGAGGGAGAGAGACAGAGGGAGAGAGAGGGGGGAAGACAGAGAGAGGGAGGGAGAGAGGGAGGGAGGGAGAGAGAGACAGAGGGAGGGAGAAAGAGACAGACAGAGATAGAGGCAGAGACAGGGACAGGGGCAGACAGAGAGAGGCAGAGAGGGAGACATAGAGAGGGAGACAGGGACAGACAGGGACAGACAGACAGATAGAAGTAGAGACAGGGACAGACAGAGGCAGAGACTGGGACAGACAGAGACAGAGAGGCAGAGAGGGAGAAATAGAGGGAGACAGAGGGAGACAGAGGGAGAGAGAGAGAGGAAGACAAAGGGTGACAGAGGGAGGGAGACAGAGAGAGGTAGAGAGGCAGAGGGAGACAGAGAGAGAAGGAGACAGAGGAAGGGAGGCAGAGGGAGACAGTCGGGGAGACAGAGGGAAGGAGAGAGAGACAGAGGGAGACAGAGAGAGGGGGAGACAGAGGGAGACTGTCAGGGGGAACCCGACAGAGGGAGACAGACAGAGGGAGAGGGAGACAGAGGGAGAAGGAGACAGAGGGAGAGAGAAAGGTAGAGGGAGGGAGACAGAGGGAGGGTGACAGCGGAATGGAGACAGAGGGAGGGAGACAGAGGGACAGAAACAAAGGGAGGCAGAGAGCAGGCGACAGAGAGCGGGAGACAGAGGGCAACAGACAGAGGGAGGGAGACAGACAGAGGGAGTCAGACAGAGGGAGGAGGGCGACAGAGGGAGGGAGACAGAGGGTGCGAGAAGAGAGACAGAGGGAGGTAGGCAGACAGAGGGAGACAGACGGAGACAGACAGAGGGAGACAGAGGGAGAGAGAGGGAGGGAGAGGGAGGGAGACAGAGGGAGAGAGAGGGAGGGAGACAGACAGAGGGGGACAGTTAGAGAGAGAGAGAGAGAGAGAGAGGGAGACAGACAGAGTGAGTGAGAATCCCCCGAACCCCCCTTAGGTGGTTTGGGCTCGCTCGCTACGCTCGCTCGCTACACTGCCTTACTGTGTCCCAAAATGATGAATCTCCATAAAAGTGTGTCACCAACATGAAAAGTTTGGAAAGCTGTGCCCTAAATGTTCTAAATGCTACAGGACATTTGATTACATTGGTTTTATCCGACAGAGGGAGGGAGACAGAGGGAGGGAGACAGAGGGACGGAAACAGAGGGAGACAGACAGCGTGAGACAGAGGGCGACAGACAGAGGGAGGAGGGCGACAGAGGGAGGGAGACAGAGGGAGCGAGAGAGACAGAGGGAGGTAGACAGACAGAGGGAGACAGACGGAGACAGACAGAGGGAGACAGAGGGAGAGAGAGGGAGGGAGACAGAGGGAGGGAGCCAGACAGAGGGAGACAGTTAGCGAGAGAGAGAGAGAGAGAGAGAGGGAGACAGACAGAGTGAGTGAGAACCTCCCGAACCCGCCTTAGGTGGTTCGGGCTCGCTCGCTATGCTCGCTCACTAAACTGCCTCACTGTGTCCCAAAATGATGCATCTCCAAAAAGTGTGTCACCAACATGAAAAGTTTGGAAAGCTGTGCCCTAAATGTTCTAAATGCTACAGGACATTTGATTACACTGGTTTTATCCGACAAAAGGGTGAGCTGGCCCTGTTGGTATTTGAACCTATATTCCCCTATAATTAGCCGAACTTAAAACTTATACTACTATGATGAATCTTTTCAACACTACAACGGAAATACTCCAATCTCATTTGAAAAAATAAACATCAAATTGTACCAGCCAACCAAAACACTGAAAAAGCATACTAAGGTGTAAAAGAAAGGAGCAAGTGCCCTGTACTGCTATTCTGCCTACAGCGACTATGACCTCCATCGTAAGAGAACTGAGAGATGCAGAGCCAGCTTGTACTGCTTCTAGCAGGTCTTCATGAGGTCATGGCTGTCTGCAACCCAATACTCCCTCCCACAAATTAGTGGATACAAAGTTGCATTACTGCACCGAACTTACAGTTTATCTGGGAAATACACACTAAGAGGATACCAGCGTGGAACACTTTAAATATCCCCTGGTTCCTACACCAACCAGGGTACATCACGTCTTGGGCAACATTTTCATCGTATTTGAAAGCCCTGATGATGGTGTCTTCTGCAACATTGTTCCACAACAGGAGCAGCTCCGGAGTCCAACGGCAAACAACATGGTAAGGTAAGGTAGTTTTTATTTGTACATGAATAATTAAAACCTTTACAAAACAATTAGAACATTGCTAAAAATTGGTGAAAATTCATTTTGTGCGGCTTCCTAAAATTTTTAAATTTACTTAATGTCAGTTTATAGTCATCATTATAATTAAAAGTTCAGATGCTTCAGGCCGCCATCTCGGAACTGTTTGGGCTGGCTTTTATTGTTCCGCATGCAGCGTGCTCTTATGTCTTTTTGCTACTAGTTAAAAAAACGTTCAATTTTGTTTTGGTTGGGTTGAAACACAGTTTAACCGCCCGGCCTGCATGTTCGTACACCATGTAGTTTAAAAGATGGATGTAATAAATTGTACCTCAGGTCCTTTAATTTAGGGCAGATGCAAATAACATGAATGATATCTTCATTTCCAGCTTTCCAGCTTTGCACAAGCGACACTGCTGTGGGCAATTTTTTCTTTCCCAAGGCGGCAAGTGAGGCGCCACTGGAATTACCTCAAGGCGTAATTTAAAACAGGGGTGCCCTAGAGGTCTAACAGTCCTAAAGCTTGGAGTGAATCAAATAAATAATCTCTGGCTGAGGATTTTCGGTTTTGGAGCAACTCTTCCCATAGGTTTGAGTTTAAAGAACCACCTCAGCGCTGCGAATCTTGTGCCAGCTAGTAACATACGGGCTCATCTTTTCAATGTTTGTTTTAAAAGGCCAAATTCTAACCAAATTTGTGCTGGAGAAACGTATCTTGGCAGATTGAAGATTTCCCTGTATGAATTGGCTATCATTATATCCAATAGTTCTGCATCCTTGCCTTGAAGGGGTTCACTCCCACATGTAAGGGTCGGCTGTAGCTTTGCTTGCAGAACCTGGAGCAAGGGGTTAAGCGTTAAATGGGGAAGTTTGACCTTTAGAGATTTTATCGCCAGATAAGTCATGGTTCCCTTTCCTCCCAAGGACTCTATTTGGGGTTTGAACGAATTCTTGTGGTCCAAGATTACTCCCAAGTATTTGTAGGTAGTTACCAAATCCAGCCCTTGTCCATTTAGATGCCTATTGATTTTCCTCTTTTTTCGGTAGTTCACTGCCATGATGTTGGATTTGGCAACGTTTATTTGCAAGCAGTTCCTTTCCAAAAAGGCATGATTTACATTCAATAGGTGTTGGAGGCCGATCGGAGTCCGGGTTATTAGAACCAGGTCATCCGCAGATTGGACAGCAGAGTTTTCCCCAGTTTTTGTATATGGCAGGGACAGTTGTTGAGTTCTCCTGGCAGGTCTGCAAGAAAAAGGTTAAATAAAAACAGAGCTAGAACACAGCCCTGTTTGAACCCTTTAGTTGTCGGAATGGGTTTGGAGAGATGTGTTCCTGCTACTAATTTAACCTTGATCCAGGTATTTATGTGCAGAGATATCAACTGGTCTAAAAGTCGTTTAGGTATTCCCCAGTTATCTAGTTTCCGCCAGAGTTTGTTTCGATCGACATGATCAAAAGTGGCAGTATAGTCAATATAACAAAGGAAAAGGGGAGTTTTGGTCTCTTTTGCTGCATCCATCAGCAGGGTCAAAGCCATGATGTTTGTTGTGGTCCCTTGACCCCGACGAAAGCCTGTTTGATTAATTGGGATGATGGAATTTGCAGATGCCCATGATGTTAACTCCTCCAGTATGGTTCCTGCAAAATACTTGGCCTCCACATCTATAAGGTCAATAGGCCAGTAATGATTAGGGAGTTTCCTGTTGCCCTGTTTGAAAATTGGGCTTATTACTGATCCAAACTAGGACTCTGGTAGTATCAAGGTGTCCTTTATGTTTTTAAAAACCGGCGTTAGTGCTACACTCCAAAATTCACCGTCTGATTTGTATAGCGTTGGTGGGATGCCATTTGGACCGGGGGCACCTGCTGGTCTACCCCTAGCTATTTGCCTCTTAAGATCCGCTGATGTTGAGGCAGAGTATTCAATCTAAGCATGGGGAGAAGAACTTAAGTCTGGCATTATTTTACCCGCACAAGGGGGTGACATGGTTCCTCTTGGGTCTGGTTCTTGAATAGTTGCCATTGTACGACTGTCGCTTGTTTTTTTCCCTGCAGATTTCTTTACTGGGCCCTTTTATCCCTTCTTCTTCAAGGCTCTCCATGTTGTTAGTAGATGTGCTGTTAAAATGCTTGAAGAGGTATCTTGTTCATGCTTCCTCCGTTATATTAAAATTTAGGCCAAAATGGTCTGGATTCTTTATTCTTTTGATCATTTGCCAAAACCTTCTTTTTTCCCATTTCTTCCTTTTTAGCAGTTGTTTTGTAGGTCATGATTTATTGGATCTTTCCGCATATGTCTTAATGTTCGGTTTATGATCTGCTTTTGCGTTTTAATTTCTGGGGTAAATTGTAATTTGGTCGATGCACCCTTTTGATGGTTTACACTATTTGATGGTCCTTTCAATAGTTTTTTGGCAACAGCTAGGATTAAATTTTGTCAAGCTTCTACTGGTATTGATGTGAGACTTGCTGCTTGAGCATTAACGAGTTTTTGCCTTAAAACATATGATGCTGATGCTGATGTTGCTGGGATTGCATCAAAGCCGCTTAAGATTTGTGGCCACTTCGATGTTGATTCCTATGAATGGTTCGATCTTGAGAAGTGAGTAAGCTTTGTTACTTCTTGCGGCAAGTGGTCGCTATGTTCTCTGGTCCCTATCCTAAACACCATTACTGTACCAAGCATGTTTAAGGATGTGAATGTATAATCAGAATGGGAAGATTGCTGTTTTGAATGAAACGTTGTGATTGGTGGCCCATTCAAGGTTCTTAGGTTAAGATGTTCTAGTTGCGGTATTAGGTGATTTGAGCAATTTCTGGGTTTCTTAATATTTGGGGAGCCCTGTCTTGGCATTTCCCAGGTGGCGCTAAGTTCTTGGTCAAGGGCATCACCTGCCCCAGAGCTAATAAGATACATGTTTAAGTCGCCTGCCAGGATTATATGGTCGGAATCCTCTTCATCCATTATCTTTTTCATGGCTACGATCAATTCCTTGGCTGCTTTTTGTTTCCATTTGGGATGGATGTGAGCGTTGATTACTATAACTTCTTGACTTTGGCTGCTTAGCCAGAGTGCGATGTTTACCGCCTGCATGGCACTTGGTGGTGTTATTTGAGATTCTATTGTTGTGATCTCTCCTATTGTTACTATGGAGGCCATAATCTTTAAGTCCCCTGATCAGCGACCAAAATCTGAGCTTTTTTTTGCCGGGATACAACAGGATGTGTATCCTTGGAGTTCAAATGCCTTTTCCTCCCAGGTTTCTTGCAGCAATAGCAAATCGAATGATTTTAAATATTGCAAAAACTCCGGATCCTCACTTTTACTAGCTAAACCATTGATGTTCCAGATACATATGTTAATGTGTCTGGGCTTGTCTAGGGCATGGTCAAGGTTACCTTCCCTTTGTCAATTTGTATGGTCTGTTGTATTGATGGTGCGCTGAATTTGCCTCCAGTTTTGTGAGGTGACCGGCACGAGGTGCCGTGGGTCCCTTAGATCTTGTGCTGGGAAAAAGGTCTTTGTATCTTGGGAGTACACTCTTGGGGAAGTACTCCTTGCTCCCTTTAATACTGAGTTGGTGTTTTTCCCCGAGGGTGTCCTGGTGGAGGGTAAGAAGTGTGTCGGATAGGGAGGTTGCTTTTCAATTTCAAGTTTTATCCCCATTGCTTAAATGTAGTCACTTCTTCCACGATTTTTTTAGCTATCTCTGTGGAGGTTCAGGTTACTTTAGTTGTTTCCGAACATTGTGAATTGTTGTTTGGCTGAAACTCTATTCAGAGAAGAACAGAGGAGCCAATGTTTTCTAGGCTTGTGATCGAATGTAAAACCCGCAGTATATTTCTGTTCAATATATCGTCTCTGCCTCGAGACATATATTCTGGAGTGCAAAGACTAGTGGTCACGCTATCCTCGTGTTGTGCTGCAGTTTGATTTATTTGGGATCCCTCGCTTCTGGAGTGACCGGACTGGGGAGAGCAGTTTGGGTTGCCACTTGTGGGGCAGGTATGTTGCGTGCTTCACTGCCTTTCTCACTGTAGAACCCTTGTGATGTTTATTGGCCCTCCTGTTGACTTCTGTGATAACTCCACATTGCTGACTTGGGTGATCTCGCGGATTTCTATAATTTGAGTTTGTTCGGTTTTAATGGTCCTTGTTAAATCATATTTTTGAGCAGTTTGAGTTGAGTTTGCTTGAGGGAGTCCCCTCTTGCTGTTGGTAAGTGGAGGTTTCTGAGCTATGTCTCTGAATGTTGGGGTCGTAGGCACTGGTGATGTGGCAATGGATGTCGGGGGGAGATCCTCAGAATCTTCGGCAGAAGTGAGAGCTAAAGCTGATTTACATGTGTGACTTTTGGACCATGGGCGGTTGCTGTTGGGGACAAATGTGATGGTAGTTCTTTGCAGGATCTTCCATTAATTAGAAGCCTGTTTTTCCTTCCTTTTTTTCTTCCTGAGTTTTACAGGAGCTCTGGGCGTTGGTTAATGCACAATCAACTGTAGTTGCACAGGCTGTTGATAAGTGATCCGTGGATTCAGCTTCCGTGCTCTCTGGTTATGGTAGTAGGGCTTCCCTACCGGCCAGGAGCAAATTGCTGTTTACTATCCATTCTGCTTTTGGTTGGTCCGAAGGGCTTATTGGTAGTCCAGGCAGTTCAGTGTTCTTTGCCAGGAGCAAATTGCTGTTTACTGTCCATTCTGCTTTTGGTTGGTCCGAAGGGCTTATTGGTGGTCCAGGCAGATCCGTGTTCTTTGCCGGGATCTGTAAAACAGTTGTTTTTAGGTCTGTTATTAGGTCCCTTATCATGGATGGTAAGGTTAGTAACTTGTCTGCGATTGGTTCAGAGGGACATGGTGATGGTGTAGCTTGGACCATGTAAGCCGCTTCCTAATCTCTCTTTATGAGGCCATTAAGTTCTGATATCTTCCAGTAAATTCCTGAGATTGAATCAGCCATTGTCTGTAAAACAGAAAGCTGCAAGTCCATTTTATAAGATTGAAATTGTAATGCTGCAGCTGAGTCTTGCAAGGTATTTAGGATTGTTATCCATATTGATTCCAGGACGGGACTTCCAGGATTGTTGCTTTTCTCCAGTCTTGGGAGATTGTTTATTTCTATTGGTGAATGTGAGTGAACTGGTTTCAGGTTGTAGGAGGCAACTAATTCTTCCCATTCCTGCGTAGTTATAAAAGTCATATCATTATCCATTGAGTGCTAGTCATTGTAAGGTAACAGAGTGCAACGCTCAGGGGGCTTTTTTGCAATTGGGCTGTTATGTGTTGCTAATTGCTCCCAGGTATCTGCTTGGGGCATTTCTAATAGTTTTATTTCAATAAGAGAACTTTTGTTTAATTGAGGGAATAAATCTTGTTGTTTTCCGTCCTGGGTGTCCTGTACCTTAGTAGCGGTTGATCGGTCTACTTGGGTTGTTTGAATTACCTTCATGTGGGTAGGAGAGCTGTTATTTAATTGAGAAAATGGATCTTGTGCTTTTCCATCACGGTTGTCCTGAGCCTTAATTTTAACTGGTGGGTCTGAGCTTTCTATGTGAGGTGTGTTGGTTTGACTTGAATTTGTCTCGACTGGCTGAATAGGAATGTTTGGCCAGCTCTGAGGATTTGTCCTTCCTCTGCGAGCTCAACAAGTTTTTTTTGCGATATTTTTTCCAGAACAGGGCGAGCCCGGCTCAAGCCCTCTTTGACTATTTGCTCCTCTACCTGCCAAATTGATAGAGTCTCCTACTCTTCTGATTCTGGTTGGCGTTGACATTTCGATTGTTTCCCCAAGATGAAGTTGACAATTCGTCCCTCTGAACAGTGATGTCTCTGGATTGGTATGGAAAGGACTACAATCAGTTTTACTTAATAGGAGTGGTGTTTGCAGCCCTTTTATATTCCCAGTCTTGGAGTAAATAGCTGTCCCAGGGTCCTTCAGGAAAGAATATTTTCTATATATCTTTGGCTGGTGGGTGCATATTTTTTTCCTCCCAGACATTCCGTCAATGGTTATAAGGTCTTTTAAGTCCTTTAATGATGTGAAAGACGATGGAAACTGTGGCGTTAACTGCAGTTGTAATCCAAGTTTACTACGTATTTTTCTTTCCGCGGACTTTGACTCCGCATACCATTGCTCCGCGAGGTCATTGACCCCGCATACCATCACTCCGCATTATTTCACAACGCGTGTGCATTTACCACGCATGCCTTTACAACGAATTACGTTGTAAAGGCATGTATGGTAAATGCACACGCGTTGTAAAAACAAACAGACTTCATGAAGAAGAAACCAGGAGGAGAGAGGAACCACGACGAGAGAGAGGTAAGGGGGTTTGGGTTAATTTTTTTCAGTCGTGGGGGGGGTCGGGCTGGGGTAGTGATTGTGTAGTGTAGGATAGTGTTTGTGTAGTGTAGTGTTGTGGTGGTTGTGTAGTGTAGGGTCGTGCTGGGTAGGGTAGTGTTTTAGGGTTTAAGGTAGTGTTGGGGGTCATGCAGGGTAATGTTTTAGGGTTAAGGGAATTGTTGTAGTGATTGTGTAGTGTAGGGTTTAGGGTAGTGTTGTGGTGATTGTGTAGTGTAGGGTGTAGGGTAGTGTAGGGTAGTGTTTTAGGGTTTAAGGTAGTGTCGGGGTCGTGCAGGGTAGTGTTTTAGGATTAAGGGAGTTGTTGTAGTGATTGTGTAGTGTAGGGTTGTGTTGGGGGTAGTGTGTTAGGGTTTTGGGTAGTGTTGTGGTGTTTGTGTAGTATAGGGTCATGCTGGGGTATTGTTTTAGGGTTTAGGGTAGTGTTTTGGTGTTTGTGTAGTGTAGGGTTATGCTGGGGGTAGTGTTTTAGGGTTTAGGGTAGTGTTGTAGTGTTTGTGTAGTGTATGGTAGTGTTTTAGGGTTCAGGGTAGTTGTGGTGTTTGTGTAGTGTAGGGTCATGCTGGGGTAGTGTTTTAGGGTTTAGGGTAGTGTTGTAGTGTTTGTGTAGTATAGGGTAGTGTTTTAGGGTTTAGGGTAGTGTTTGTATAGTGTAGGGTAGTGATGTGGTGTTTGTGTAGTGTAGGGTCGTGCAGGGGTAGTGTATTAAGGTAGTGTTGTAGTGTTTGTGTAGGGAAGAAAAGTAGTTTATGGTAGTTTTGGGGGTCGTGCTGGGTAATGTAAATGTAGGGAAAGGAGTGGGTGTCGAGGGTGGGTTGTGCAGGGGTTCTACATTAGGGTGTAGGGTAGGGTAGGGGAGGGTAGTGTACTCTCACTTACCTTTAAAACTTTTACAATGAGTATACCTTCAACATGCATGCCTTTGCGTTGTAATGGCATGCGTGGTAAAGGCATAGTCGTTGTAAAAGTTTGCATTGTTATAATTGGTGGGGTGATTGTACTTGCGGTATAATAATTGCAGAGTGATGGTATGCGGGTTAATTGTTTGCGGGAAAATGTCACATATTCAACTGCAGTGGCTGTGGTGCCAGTGGCAGCTGAGGGGGTAGTTGGGAGGGCAGTGAATGTGTGCTTTCGCCAAGACAAAGGCCAACTGAAGTCAGAGTGTCAGTAGCCACCAGGCCATGGGTTTGCACTCCTCAGATGGATTTAAGGGAGTGCTCCGCCTCTGTCCAGGCAGCGTGAGAACATTCGCTGTTGTTTTTACAGTTATATTTTCACTTGTGGTTGCAGTTGCGCTTGTTAGGTTCTTCTTTGCAGACATTGGGGGTGTTAAGGTTTTTATCTCAGGATTTAGTTGGTTGTGGCATCATTAGGGGTTCAAGTTTCCTTTTTTTTGTCTTTAACTTACTTTTCGGTTCAAGTAAAAGCTGTCTGACTTTGCCGGATCTCATTCCTCCTTTCTTGCTTGGTGCTTTTATTTGGTGATTTACGTTTTGATACTTTGGTGTGTGAAATGATATTTGAATGTTTTGTCTCTGCAGACCCCCCTAACAGTCAATCACAGTCAATCGCTGGATTGTTCGCTTTATACCCAATTGGTCCAGTTCTTGATCTTGAATTTAAGTTTGAGTCTGATTTTGGGTGTCTGGCTGGACTCCTAGGTGGGCCCTGGGTCGTAGGAGTGGACTATCAATACTGTTGTTTTTACCGCTGTGTATTCCTAGTTGCAGTGGGTGAAGCGTCGGGGGTAGTTGTACTGGCGGTGTTGGAGCCTCTGCGTTCTGCGCTCTTCTGAAGTTCTTGTACCCTTCTGCCCTGTGGAGGCCCTCCTGGGAGTGGGGTACAGAGGGGTCTGAGTCTGTGAGGTTACATAGGCTACAAAGCTGTGACCGGTTGCCCTTATTTTGCCCTTACTTTGTATCCGGCTGAGTGTTGCATAGAGAACAAAGAGGGCACAGAAGAAGGAAGTGGGGCAAGTCCAGAAAGGCAAAGCAGTGTGCCAGTGATGCAATGCAATGATGCAATGTAGGACGGGAAAGCAGAGCACACTGGGTGCTGCAGGCAGCACCCAACCTAGTTGAGCCGCCACCGCAGCGCACCTGGGCACAGCACTTCCGGTCGGCTCTAATTACAACTGCGCTCTCCAGCTTTTTACCTCTGCCTAGATGTGGCCGCCTCTACGCTGTCTCCACTGTCTCGGCTGCTTCTCGGCTGCTTCTGACAGGACGCGGCCCGCGACCTAACCCATTCAGCGGACTCCCGGCTCTGGACTCCACTCAGGCCGAGTTCTAGCGGGTGGGCCGGGTGGGCCAGGCCCACCCAAACAGGATCTCTAATAAAAGAGAGAGGGACCCCAAGACCAAAGGGATAGGGTTCCACAATTGACACAAGTCAAAATAAAATTCCCTTTGGGCGAATTACCAAAGAAACACAAGTTCTTACAGACATATACATATAGACTCATCAATATTAGATCATAACAAGGAAGCAATATCAAAAACAGTGAAAACACTATAATAAAAGTATATCTGCACAGTTTATTAGCATACACTATATTTAGTTAAAAAATGGGAAACATATACAAAACGGAACACTATAAAAAATTATACATTAAACATTCCTATTAAAAAAAGGAGGTACAAATAGAAGGCTAAATTCCAACAAAGGCTCAGAATTTTCCTTAGTCTGTTTTTCACGTATTCCTCCTTATGTATCAACGCGTTTCGGCGGTTTGTTTAGTATTTAACCACCTTCATCAGGACAAATGACAATAAATGTTTCCCAATGGTTCTCGATTCTTTTATATCAATCAAATTAGTGTCAGGGGTACTCTGCCTCCTTCTATATCTCAAAAGATATTCGTCCAGCGAATTATCTCTTCAAGGTTAAAATACTGTTGTCCTCCTAATACATCTTCATCGTGATTAGGGGATCTCGGCACTTATATTCTCCGATGTTTCCGGACTTGATAGCTAACAGCATGTACCAATATGAATATAAATATGGGATGATACGGCCACGCATGCGGATTTAGTGTTGTCACATATGCACACTTTATTAGGGTTTTTGTTTAAAATTACCTTGATAGTCAGGAATCTTGAGATCAAGGGACCATAGATCACACGTGAGATTACCAGCGTGTGCAGCCCTCTCGGCGAACGAGAATAGACGACTCGCGTGCTGGCAATCAAAGCTGGAAACGGTCAAACAAAAAAATTTTTGTTTGACCGTTTCCAGCTTTGATTGCCAGCACGCGGGTCGTCTATTCTCGTTCGCCGAGAGGGCTGCACACGCTGGTAATCTCACGTGTGATCTATGGTCCCTTGATCTCAAGATTCCTGACTAGCAAGGTAATTTTAAACAAAAACCCTAATAAAGTGTGCATATGTGACAACACTGAATCCGCGTGCGTGGCCGTATCATCCCATATTTATATTCATATTGGTACATGCTGTTAGCTATCAAGTCCGGAAACATCGGAGAATATAAGTGCCGAGATCCCCTAATCACGATGAAGATGTATGAGGAGGACAACAGTATTTTAACCTTGAAGAGATAATTCGCTGGACGAATATCTTTTGAGATATAGAAGGAGGCAGAGTACCCCTGACACTAATTTGATTGATATAAAAGAATCGAGAACCATTGGGAAACATTTATTGTCATTTGTCCTGATGAAGGTGGTTAAATACTAAACAAACCGCCGAAACGCGTTGATACATAAGGAGGAATACGTGAAAAACAGACTAAGGCAAATTCTGAGCCTTTGTTGGAATTTAGCCTTCTATTTGTACCTCCTTTTTTTAATAGGAATGTTTAATGTATAATTTTTTATAGTGTTCCGTTTTGTATATGTTTCCCATTTTTTAACTAAATATAGTGTATGCTAATAAACTGTG
Organism: Lissotriton helveticus; assembly: GCF_964261635.1. Taxonomy (NCBI): domain Eukaryota; kingdom Metazoa; phylum Chordata; class Amphibia; order Caudata; family Salamandridae; genus Lissotriton; species Lissotriton helveticus. The sequence continues at coordinate 949,308,969 of NC_136063.1, forward strand.
CAGATATACTTTTATTATAGTGTTTTCACTGTTTTTGATATTGCTTCCTTGTTATGATCTAATATTGATGAGTCTATATGTATATGTCTGTAAGAACTTGTGTTTCTTTGGTAATTCGCCCAAAGAGAATTTTATTTTGACTTGTGCCACCCAAACGGGAGCCTTGGCCCTCGCAGTGAGGGCTTGAAGGCAGGCGCCAACACCTTTTGGATCAAAGGGCTGTTTGTGTGTGTGTGCGCCCGGGCTGAGAACGCTTCCCAGACGCGCGCACACACACACACACAGACAGTTTTTGAGATGATGGCAGCCGCACCCGAGTAATTCACAGGTCTTTTAAAGACCATTTACATGTGAACGAGGCTTTGTTTATTTTGTAACCCCTTCATCTCCACATGGCAAAGGCGACAAAACCTTTCTTTGACAAAGGTAACATTTGCCTAATGTTCTGCTGCGTGGATATTTCCTTTTCTATGCAGTGCAGGAGAAAAGTTTGTTTATTACTATTCACCTTTCCTGACCCCCTGCATCGGCTTATCACATCAGGCTGTGACACAAAGTTTGACTAATGGAGTAGGTAAGAGAATGTTTTACTAACAAATTTTCTTTTTAAAATCTGCACAGGCCCAGCAGGACACATACTTCGTGTGTGCTTAATTTAAACCTTTTTTATCATTATCATGGCCGATGCAGCACAACAATAAGACAATCCGAAATGCCCAGATAAAGCTGTTGATTAATGATCCTGCTGGAGAGCAATCATTTGTCTGTTAGCAGTTTTTAAATGCAGATGAACTGTATTTTATGTGGATAGCTCAGTGGGTTACTGCCTTTGTCACAAGAGATCCTTGTGTCACGTGCAGTTTAGAAGTTACAATCCTAACATAGGACAGTGACCAATGAACTGTCATCAAAGAGCTGCATACAAACATGAATGGTATAGTTAGAACTTCGCTTTTTTGTGATATAGTTAGAACTTTCCCAGTCTTTCATTATTCTAATGTTGCTAAAATGAGTATCTTTGGGCAGATATACATTTTTATCAGTAAAGCTGACCACCATGGAATACTCTTTAAATCCTAACGTTGTGCTTCCCCAGACCAAACCCTCTTAAAATATACTGCCCACCAGTATGGATCACATGTGATTCCCACACCTTGTATCCTCATTGGCTAATGTGACATTCCCTGTAAACTGATTTACATACCTGTATGAGTCATTGTCTCTGTATAATGTGTTCGTGGTGTAAAGTACTGACACACACTGCACAGATATGAGTAGCGCTATACAACAAATGAAAGCATATGAGAGAGGGGCTACCTAAAGATGAGGGGCACTGTTAATGTTAATGTTAAAAAGTATTTATTAAGCGCACTGCCACCGGTTGGTTTCCTGGCGCTAGAGTAGACAGAGAACGAGTCCTGAGGCGAGAGAAGAAGGCAATCAGTGATACGCTTGTTTAAAAAGCCATGTTTTTAAGACTTTCCTAAAGGACATAAGATCCGGGCAAGATCTGATCTCCAAGGGGAAGGTGTTCCAAAGGCGAGATGCAAGAACAGCAAACCTGCAGCCACCAGAGCGTTTGCGTTTGAAGGCAGGTGTCTGGAGGAGGGCTTGGTGCGCAGAGCGCAGATTGCGGGAGGGGGTGTACCTGGTAAGGAGATTGTCTATGAATTTAGGTCTTTTGCAATGATTAGACTTAAAGATCATGCAACCAGTTTTAAACGAGCAACGTTGGGCCAGGGGTAGCCAGTGGAGGTCCCTAAGCAGAGGAGAGGCTGAGTGCCATCTGGGTTGCGCAGTGATCAGCCTGGCTGCATAATTCTGGACCATCTGGAGATGCTTTAGGAGATAAAGGGGTAGGCCTAGATATATGGAATTTGCATAATCCAGGTGGGACAAAACCGTGGTAATCACCACCTGGGTCATGGCTGCAGGAGTGAAGAAGCGTCGCACCTTCCGGATTTTCCTGAGCTGAAAGAAACACTTGGAGACCACTTGACCCACTTGAGTTTTTAAGGAGAGGTCGCTGTTCAAGGTCACTCCAAGTGTCTTTGCGGCAGGGGTAGGGGTCGGGGCTTTGCCCATATCGAATGGCCAGTAGTGAGGGCCCCAGAATTTGGCGCTGTCCCCTGTGAGCACCAGCTCGGTTTTTCCAGGGTTTAATTTTAAGTGATTTTGGTTCATCCAAGTTTGGATGAACCGCATGGTAGACTGGAAATGAGAGATGGAGAGTGTGGAGTTGTCGACCGTGAAGAGCAATTGCAGGTCGTCTGCATAATTAAATACAGATACCTGCATATCTCTTAAGGCCTGGATTAACAGGAGAATATAGATGTTAAACAGGTGGGGTGACAATGATGAGCCCTGAGGGACTCCACAGGTAATGGACCGTTTAGGGCCAACCAGGGTACCAAGTCGGACCGACTGGGAACGATTCTCCAAAAAGGACTTTAGCCAGTCTGCGGCTAGGCCCCTGATGCCAGCCTGGTTGACACGGTCGATCAATATGTCATGGTCGACCGTGTCAAAAGCGGCCGACAGATCTAGGAGCACCAGGGCCTGAGGGGAGTTTCTATCAACGCAGTCACGGAGCGAGTCGAGGACCGCAACTACCACTGCCTCTGTTGAGTGGGCAGGGCAAAAACCTGCCTGATGGGAATCTAGACAGTTTGATCTCTCCAAGAACTGTTGGAGGGTGACAGTGAGGGAATCCGAGGAGGAGGTCATAAGGGGGAGGGGCTGTGGGGAGATGAGGGGCACTTGTGGTGTGTGGCAGTGAGGGACTCCGAGGAGGTGGTGATGGGGTGGAGGGGGGAGCTAGGGAGAGATGAGGGGCACTGGTGGAGGGTGGTGGTGAGGGACTCTGAGGAGGAGTTGAGGGGGAGGGGCTACAGAGAGATGAGGGGCACTGGTGAAGGGTAGCAGTGAGGGAATCCGAGGAGGAGGTCAATAGGGGGGGCATGGAGGAATGAGGGGCACTGTTGAAAGGTTTTAGTAAAGGTATTTACGGAGAAAGAGGTTATTAGCGAAGCGCCAAAAAAGACTTTTGCATCAGCGGTGAAGCCGGCCCAGCCATTGCCTTTCTGTTTTGTTTATTTAATTAACAGTCGGGTCAAAAGGGCTACTGTAGAACATACTTTAAAGTGCGTGCTAATTATGTTTACTGCTATATTCAATGTTTTAAGTTTGAAGGTGATTTTACTAATGTTTTTTCCGGAAAAAAATTAAAGTGGAACCCGATGGTACCTGATATGGGGCCGGTGCCCAAGGTTAGCTGTGAGATAAGGTGCACTGGAGAGGAGTAGTGGATAATCAAGCCTGTAAGGGAGTGTGTTGCAGAGTCTGTGGTCAGGTGGAGGTAGTAATGAAGAGGGATTCTCCCTGAAGGCTCGCACAGAGGGAGCCCGAGAAGTGTCACTTGCCTGATACTCCATCTCAGAAACCTCCTCCCATCAAAGGAACATTACATGGAAAAAACACTTTTTGATAGATATAATATTTAGAAAGAGATTTGGAAAAGAGTGTGTTTTACTGGGGCTTGTAAGACTAAGAAGAGATAAAGGAGGGCCCTCAAGCAGACCTGCCTAGACAAATATGTGACAAATCGATCCCGCATTAGGCCCACCCAAATGCACCCTTGGCCCACCCAAATAAAAATTCCTGGAACCGGGCCTGACTCCACTACTCCTTGGTTCCTCTGCTCTGAAGGCTGAAGGCTGAAGGCTAATGGCTGATAGCTCCCGGGGTCGCCTGCCATTCGCCGCTCGCTCACACGGTGCTCCGCCTCGCCTCCAAGCAAAATGGAAGGCCTGGGCTCGGGAAACAGTGAGGCCTTGACTTGGCTTTGAAGAAAACCAAGAAAAGGGCTCTTATACCTCGTAGTCAGTAGTTCTACCACAGATATAGTAGTTTTGAGTAAGAAACTCCAGAATGCTGTCTGGCTGCGGGGGGCAGGGTAAGAGGGGTTGATTGAGTAGTGGAGGGTGTTCTAACTTCTATTAATCTCAGGAGGACATTCCATAATGGAGCACTGTCACGCTCAGTTATGACGTGTTTGGAGGAACAATCAACCCCCAAAGAGGCAAATGAACAACTTTTTAATGTGTTCACCCAAACTGTGCACGGCGAACAAGGAGGCCCACAGGAAGAACAGCTAAGCAAACCAGTGCAGAAAGCAAAATAAGCATACAGTCATAATTCCATGCATGGTGCTCTAGCTCACGCCCCTTCCGTCACCTATGCGCCACAGCAAGAGACTGGTTCACTCCGTGGGCAGGAGTGGCTGCATCCCCCCAGCACCAGTGAAGGATGACAGGAGAAAGTTACCTCTCCTGTGAGACCCCCTGCACCGGGAAATGAAACTCAGATTCTCCATTTGTGTCTCGGTACAAAGCCCCTGAAATGTCCCTCCTTAAGAGCATGTGTGCAAGATATCCCTCTGTGAACAGCCAGGGGTGTGTGTAAATGTAAATTGTAAAATGTAAATTGATACTTGTATAGCGCACTACTCACCCGCAAGGGTCTCAAGGCGCTTGTACGAATACTGCTGTGAAACCAATCCTGGCTTTCCCTGTGAGGTGTCCACTCCTGGGCACCCCCAAGGTGGAGGCCAGGCATCCTTAGTGTTGTGGGGGCTGTTGTGGAGATTAAGCAAGCTATTGCCCAGAGTTGCAGAGTGGGACTCCATGATTGGAATAGGCACCGAGGCGAGAATTATCGGGTCTGTGGAATTGAACCCTGGTCCCAGGCTAGACCTCTGCATCAGGGTTTGCGGCTCTAACCATGGAGCCACACTTCTCCACACGTCTGTGTGTGCTTCTTACACATTTCCTAACTTCCCCAAGGATGAGGTGAGGCCATGGAGGCTTGCTTGGCCCACCCCACCCTGTGACAAGTTCAGAAACAGGTAGGGTGCAGTGCACCATTGCAGATTCACAAACAGCCTTATGGAACCCGGGGCTTAAGCTGAAAGCGCGCAAGGTGTTTTCAATCAGCAGACAGCAGTGCGTCATAGGAGGCAGTGGCCTTACAGTATTATAGGCCACATAGGGCCAGGGCGGAATACGGGTAAGCCCTGTAAAACCTGTGACAGCAGACACGTGCAAGAGCGCGTGTCTTTTAAAAAGTGCCTGCTTTTGTCTGACCCCCACACAGAGCGAGGGCCAGAAGGTCTAAACGGTTCAGTGCCTGTAAATTATGAAAAATAAAGAAGAAGATAGGAAGTCAGGAAGGGGGCCGGCCCATTTTCCCTAAGAAACCATCTGCCCTTGGGAGGAGACGTACGAACACTCGGCTTCCTGACCTTGGCTTGCTGTGTAAAACCCTCCTCCCAATATTAATATATATCAACTTTCTACTGTTCCGTGGTTTTCGTTGTACAAAATGCTGGAGTGCTCAATTACCTTTAAAAACAATGAACCAAGCATGATTTCCAGGAGAGCAATAGCTGTGTGGCTTTTGGCAGATGCTCGAAGGAACAGGATTTGCAGGCAAAAAAATAATAGCACATGTGTTTTTTGTAATTGAATCGCTGTTCATAAACATGTGTTTACCACAAATGTGAATAGTCATTTAGCGATGCCAAGAACTTTGCGAGGGTGACGGGGAACACTTTTCAAGCAATTGACATAAATTCTTTTTATAGGGAGGAGGTATGGTTTATTGTGGCTTATTTGAAATCCTCATTCTGCCTGTGGCTCTTTCTGTGACCTCGAGCTCCCGCTGTGTCTGCCTCTGCCACTGTTTGTTCAGTCTAAGTTCAACTAGGAAGCCAGAGAGAGAGCGCAGCCGCTGTGTGAGATGTGCATGGGGGCTGATTCAGACACCAGAATGGTCACATTGTCCCCCACCTAGTATAGAGAATGCCGACCAGCCCTATATATAGTATTGCATCTGGTTTGTTTTTATAGCACAGCAGTATGTTGCGCGCTGTCAATAATCCAATATTCCTACAAGATAGGTCATACCCTACAAGCACGCTAACACTCAGTGCTGACCCACCTACACAAACCTCATACAGCGGACTAGCTTGGCCCACTCAAAATAGGATCGCCACTGACACGTGTACGTGTTAGGCTACAACTATAGCCCTCCCTCCAATACCCAGATTTAGAATTAAACATTACTATTCTCCTTTCTGGATTGTAAAATGAAGTTTCAGCAGCCTTTATTGTTCATTTTATTTATCTCTTTTTACGTTAAAGTAGTTTTTAATCTCTAAATATCACAATACGCTTTTTACATTTTTATTTGTTTTCATTATATTTTTTTACTGATGTTATTCATATTATTGTTGTTTTTTCTTTTCCTAGATAAATCATGAAAAAACACTTTTAAACTGAAAAAATGATTAATGGAAAAATGGATTTCATAACCGTTCAAGACATGATTGCTGAAATGGATGACTTCAAAAGACATTTGGGGCCATATGTATCAAGGTACCCATTTGCGATTCTGAAATAGCAATTTTTAAGAAAATCCCTATTTCAGAATCGCAAATTGGTATGTACGTACAAATTCGCAATTTTTTGCAAATTCTTAGTATTCCTTAATTGCGATTCGCAAATTGCGAATCGCAATTAAGGAATACTTTCCCATTCATTTCTATGGGCCAGGAGGCCCATAGGAATACATGGGACGGTATTCTCAATTTTGCGATTCGCAATTTGAAAATCGCAAATTGAGAATAATTTCAAGGGTGCAGGGGTGTCCAAAGGACACCCTGTTGCACCCCTGAAATAAGCATGGGTGCACATGTGTCACATGGCACTTGGAAAAATGCAAAAATGTGCATTTTTCAAGGAATTCGCAAATTACCACCAACTTGAAGTTGGTGGTAATTTGCGATTCCTTAAGGACAATTAGCAATTTTTTTTGCTTCATACATATGGCCCTTGGTCCTTGAAAGATTGTGCCTAGTGAGGGAAACATGTATGACGCAGGAAACATTTATGACTCGCCATTTAAGTACTCCTAATTCCACTAGATGTGTGTGCTAGGGCTAGTAGTCTGTCCTCCTGATCAGACCCTCCGGGACAGAAAATAATCCAACTATCTTTAACCGGCACCTGGACCCAGCCAGAGTGAGTTCTGATCCTCCAAGTGGTGTCCCTTTAGTCCTGGACCTTTGGAAACTGTACTATGGGTTAGCAGATAGCTCAAATCTAAAAACTGAGATCCAGAACATTAACTGCCAAAGACAGCCCTAAGAAATAAGAGGAGACCAGGACCTTCGTGCTCACCATTCTGCCCAAGGTGATTTGCCAGTGTGCATGGCTTTGTCGTAGCTCCGCTACTTTCTTCTCTGGAGAAGCAAATCCTGTTCAGCTGCTCATCACAGAAGGTGTATCTGGCCATGTTCAGCCCTCATCGGCTACAGCCTACAGTTTTGCCGAGCTGGAGATTTTTGACCTTCAAAAAAGAGCTTATGTCCAAACTGAGAAACTTCACTGCACCACCATCCAGCAGCTCCTTAACGATGATCCTCGAACACCACTGACTGCCTGACCCTACTGAACTTTACCTTCTCAGACATTTTTCTTCAAAATTTCCGAAGGTAGGTGGAGACTGGACCCAATCCACCTCGTCTATCCAAACAGTGCTCTATTGTGGTGGGCCAGAACTTTTCACTTTGCTCCAGCCTTATGCCACTAGATGTCCAAGGCTGGTGCTTTGACCTTCTAGGTGCTAGATTGCACTAAAAACTAAAAACACAATTCAAGACTAATCCCACACCAGTTTAGAAGAATAGAGTAACGTTTAATAAATTATTTGACACAAAAATGACTAAAATACAATCAGTAGAATCAGAGTTATGAATTTTTAAAGTTTTTATTAAAAACGAGTGCCTAAAAGATCAAAGTTCCAACTGCGAACATCTAGTAGCTTGAGTTCAGGTCAAAGTCGAACAATATGGCAGAATGTGATGGAGTGTTTTATCCAGTTGCTCTAGGTCTTCCAGGTTGTTTGAAATCGGTTTCAGCTGTTTGGCAACTGAACAAAGTGGATTATACTTTCATTGTCTATGTCACACATACAGACGCAATTCTCTTGACAAAGGCAAGAACACAACCCATAAAAAACAGCAGGTTGAAATGGTATGAGCAGGTGATATTTTCATTCAAGGATGCAATGTCCTGAATCCAGCAACACTGCTTCAATTTTCAGACAAATGTGAAAACAGGGAAAGCATAATTGATGATGAGTTGGAGCACGATTGCATTGAAGTTACCAAATTATACATCAGAGTCATCCTTACTCAGTTGTTAGACCAGCAAGCTGACTTCCGCAAAGATAGATCCTACACAAACCAGATTGGAACACTGCACACCATCTTTGAGCAGTCGATGTAATGGAACTCCATCATGTATGTCATCTTCATCGACTATGAGAAGGCTTTCAACAGCATGGACAGAAAACCACTTTGAAAACTCTTCTGCTACTCCTGTGTGCCATATAAACTTGTAAGAATCATCAGGAATTCTTCTGAGGGAATGACCTGCAAGATTGTCCATGGAGGACAACTCCTGGAAGCCTTCCAAGTTAGCAACAGAGTCCGCCAGGGTTGTTTGCTCTTGCCTTTTCTGTTCTTTTTGGCCATAGACTGGATCATGAAGGCATCTAGAGCAAGGAGATGAAAGGGGATCCAGTGGACACCTTGGTTGCAGTGTGCTGACCTGGAATTTGCAGATGACCTGGCCTTACTCTCCCAAACCCATCTGGAAGCTCTAATCAGCTGCCACTTCCCTTAGCTGCTGGTCACAGCACTGATATGTCTCTTTGGGGCCAAGCCGTTGCACCACATCAAGAACCAAATAACATCTACTGATGCATGAGAAGACAAACAATGTGTCATCCAGATCAGCATAAATTGGCCTCAACATCCACAGGAGAAAAAACAATATCCTGAACACGACCAGCACAAACGCATCTACTCTTGCAGGTGATGCCTTGGAAGAGGTTGAGGCCTTCACCTACCTCAGAAGTGTCAGAGACAAGCAGGGTGGCACAGACACCAACATCAAGGCAAGAATTGGCAAGGCAAGGGTAGGCTTGATTCAGCTGAAGAAGATTAGGAGCTCCAAACACCTAATTCAGCAAACTAAGATCAGGCTTTTTAACACTACTGGAAAATCGGTACTCCTGTACAGAGCAGAAGCTTGAAAAACAAACAGTGACCTCCGCCAACAAAGTCTAGACCTTCATCAACAACTTCAAGAACAAAATCCTCCAAATTCACTTACTAAACACCATCAGCACCAATGACCTATGGCAGCAGACTTCCCAGCTTTCTACTCATGATGACATCATGAAAAGATGCTGAGACCACAACCTCTGCAAGCCAGCATCAAACACCCCCAGGCAAGCCCTGACCTGGAACCCTCAAGGAAAAAGGAAAATAGGAAGGCCAAGGATGACCTGGTGCCGAGGCCTTGAGCTGACTGCAAGAGGATGAGTTACACCTGGAGTCAGATTGAAAGAAAAGCTCAGGACAGAGATATCTGTAGAGTCCTGGGTGAAAGCCTATACCCAAGGAGGGGTTGTAGGCATAAGTAAAGGCCAAACCACGTAACATATTTACACCACATTTGTCAGAAAGCTAGATCTTGGTTCATAAAGATTGTTTTTGCGGTTTGATGTAAATCCATTCTGTAGTTTGGGAGCAATTAATGCTCATTAAACATGTAAATCTAGGGATGTGGAGCCCCCATGGATCAGACAGACCTCAAGCTGAGATCTACTTAGCTGCCGTCACATCAACCAGAAAGTGGTGGTAGCCATCTTAGTACTCAGAACTCAGTCTCAAGTCCTAAGAAATAAATGAAAACAAAAGACAAAGGGGGGCAGGGTTGGGAAACCCTGACCCCCTAGGCCTCTGCGTGGTATGGTATCCCAGAAAGACTCCTGGGGCCAAAAAAATATTGGTTTTAATTTTGCTGTGAACTTGAAGATGATCTGTGCATCATTTTCAAAATAACCCCACGGGTGGGCCAGCACCTTGGGGAGCAAAGTTAACTTTATATTTTGGGGAGGGCGTGAGTCGCCCCCAGGAATGTGGTAAAAAAAGGAAGGGGGTGCACATCCATCCTCCCAGAGCCTTATTTGGCCCTAGGGAATCCCATCCACTGAGGCCAAAATAAATAATAAAATGGGACATGGCCATCCCACCCTCTCTAAATACCTAAAAAAGCCCCGGGGACCCAATCCCCTGGGACCAAGTAAATAAATGAAGGGAGGGAAGCATGCAGCACCCCTTCCCGAGGCTTATTAGACCCCAGGGACTGCTTACCATTGCGGCAAAATCTAAATAAAAGAAGGGGGGGCATGTGGCTCCCTCCCTGAATCTTAAAAAGGCCCCGGGGACCCCATTCCCTGGAGCTGTTACAATAAATAAAAGGAAGGGGTGTGCAGCCCCCTCCCTGAGCCATTAAAAGATCCTATTAGACTGTGTCCTGGGGGGGGGGGCATGCCTGGAGAGAGTAGTTTCCCTGCTCACATGAGCATGGGCAGGGAAACATATGTTTCCTCTTGGCAGGAGCATTTATTTATTTATTTTAAATCTCCCACCAAACTGGAGCTAACATGCAAGTCTGCTCCAACCTGGTGGGAGATTTCAGACATGCTTCTGCTGTTGGGAGCAGAATTCTGTTCTGTTTCCCTGCCAACACATCTGCAGGCAGGGAAACAGAACACATACTGCTCCCACCGAGAGTGAGCAAGCATAAATAGTTACCTCCTCTGGGTAAGAGCAGTGCCTGCTGTCGCACTATGCGGGGAGGCGTCCTGGGCCGCGGGGGCACTTGAGCCCACCATTGGACCCCATTGTTTTGGTAGGTGGGTGCCCTGGGTGGGCACCAACCTAAAATAAAGAGGGGCCTGAGGAATGGGTCCCTGAGGCCCAAGAAGTCTTGGGGAGGGGGTCCACATGGGCCCCTCCTCTGTTTTGGTTGAATTTTACCCTAGTGGATTGGGTCCTCAAGCCTAAAGAGCCTTGGGAAGGGGGGGCCACACACCCGCTTCCCTTAATCTAAGTTTTGTTTGGTGGGTGCACTTGGTGGGCACTAATACCCCACCTATGATTTTAAGAGGCCATGAGCGGTAGGGTCCCTGGGATGACCATTGGCTCAGCATGGGGGCCATGTGGCCCCCTCCTCTTTTTAATAGAATTCTGCCCCAGGGATGGGATCCTTGGGCCTATTAAAGCTTGAAGTGGGGGGCCGAATACCCCCTCCCCTTAATATATATGTTATGGCCTAGGGGATGTGCTCTCTAGGGTCCAAAGACCAACCTTACGCCATGGATGCCAAAAGCTGTGCTCGGCATGGGGTTGGCAGCATGTGGGTGGTTGCAACTGCAGCCAACCTCTTGTCATGCAAAGCCAAAGGCCATGCATAACATGGGTTTGCCAACCTGTGGGGATTTGGATCCAGGGTCTAGCCACAAGTCAGGGCTAGGGGCAAATCTCGGTGTGGAGTTGACTAATATGCTGCTACTCATGGTCACAGGAAGTGTACAGTGTGGGGTTGGCTACCCACTGCCAACCTGAACGCATAGGGTTGACTGTCTGCGGGGATTGGAAGAAGAGCCTAGCCACAGGTCATGCATAGTGGGGAGTTGGCTTTATGTATGGAAACAGAACATTATTTTATCTTTAAAAAAAACTAGAAATTCAATGAAACAAACAAAGGTTACTCGTCCTCTAAGGTAACTATAACTCACGCCCTTGACATGCACTGCTAATTATCCCACATATTACGTCATATTACATCACTCATGACATCTCCTATGACATCATTGATAATATCCCTGCGTCATTTGCAATGAAATATTGATGTGAAAACTGTGCATGGCGGGGGGGGGGTGCTTTACAGTTACCTTATGGCACGAGTCAAATTCAGGATTGAATAAAACATTTTTATTGTCACAGCACTTGCGCAAATTCACTGTGTTGGATTTTGACAGTGCTAATGTGCAAAAAACTAATTATTTATGTCTTGCCAATATTGCCATGAGCATCTTGTTTGTATTCACATACAGAGGGGTCATGTTTGGGCTATACTATGCCTCAACTTCAGGAAAAAACTAAAGACATGGTTATTCCTTGCCTAAACCCCCCATCCACCTGAGAGTTCTGCAACTTCAGCGCCGAGACACCCATGGGTATTTGCGCGCTCTAAAAATCGCCAAAATAAATAAATTAAGGACTAACACTGATTTGCATATGATTGTTCCCAGTCTGGAGTGGTGCAGATTATAAAAAGTGATAGAATTAAATATGACTGAGTGAATGACAGTGGCTGAGACATTTAAAGTGCTCCATCAATCACCTTTTGTTGTTCTCATGAGTATTTCTACTCCATTCACAACTTGCACATGGACAAAAGGCAATGTTCGCTATTCACACTGTGTTCATTTTGTAATCAGTTGCATGCAAAATGTGTCTTACTGTATCACCCCATCCTGTTAATTAGAAGCTCACAAGCCCCTGTTCCTTCTGCCCTATGAAACATGCAGTTGCTCCAGTAGAAAGCACCTCTCACAAATAGAGTTGGCACATACACCTCGCCCCCAACCCACACTTCTCCCCATACAAGCAAGAAGCATCTTCATTGCTCTTTTTCTTCTCTATATTTTGCTATAATTGTTTTCTGGAGGTGGATCCTGGAAGAAGAGCAATCAGAATTTTGCTAATTGCTTTTTTAGTTTTATTTTATGACTCCAGCTTCAATTTTATTTTCCTCTGGTTGTAAAGTATTATTAAAGTTGTTTTATTTGATTTTGTGTTGCTGCGCCTCTGAAGTGCTTCACATAGGTCGCCAAGATTTACGTTCCTTTCATTTTATTTGCCACTTTTTCATGCTGTTGACAAAAAGGGTCCCCATAAACTATGTTAAATTATTTCAGACTCTTCTGATGATTATTTCCATGCTAACTCTGCTGCCGTGCAGATGTTTTTTCCCTGTATCCCTCCTGGATCTGATGCAAATTCTTTACGTGAGCAGCAGCAATTCCACATCAACAAAGTTCCATTCTCAAGTGAGGTGGCAGCGTAAATTTGTGCTAAATGTTAAAAGCAAAGAGAAGGCAAAGTTTAACTTTTTTTCATATGTTAGAAGTCTATTTTCTGTGCTTCATCTACAAAAAGGCCAATTCTTCATTACTGTCAATCAACATTTGGTCAGAATTCACAATATTTTCTCAAGAACCAATTTTAAAGTTAATGAGAGCCTATACACCGTCCATCATTTATTCTAGTCACAAAGGGGCAGATTCACAAGCCCTTTGCGCCACCTTTTTGTCACTTTTAACATGGAAAAGTGACGCAAAAGTGGCGCAGGGGGCTTGTAAATCTGCCCCAAAGTTTTTAACTGGAGGAAGTCTGAATACAGAAGCTACATCCTTGAAATGCTGGTTTGTAAATGGAAGTCACAAAGATGTATGCAAGTGCGTTGTGAAGATGGTATGGGCATCACCAGTTTTTTTCAGTGTTCTTTTTCTGAATACATTATAAACATTGTGGGCTTGATGCATCAATGTGTTTTGTCGTCGCAATGCCTGAGGTTTGCAAAATCAAAAAATGGTTACCACAAAAAACCCAATCCAAGTTTGCAGAGTAACAAGGTGCTTTGCAAGGCGCAAATTACTTGGTAGGTCACAACCTACACTTTGCGACCCATTATGAATCCTTAGAAAAAGGGTCTTCCAATGGGTGCTTCCCATTTTGCAGTTATTTGTAATTCAATGTATCAGTGGGTTGTGAATGCAATTGCAGCTGCAAGCCATTGATTGGGTACAGATTCCAAACGGGCATGGCATCTAGTGCTTTAAATGAGATGGGGCTGTCCGGTACTGAGTACCAGCACTTCTTTAATTTGAAAAGGAGAGTACCTGCACTACTCAGCACAGCTGCAGTACATTTAATGAGAAAGTACCAGCATTTCTGGGAGCAAACAGGTACTCCAAATAGTGAGCATCTGCAATTCTATTTTGAGCACTGGTGGTATTTTTGCTGTTGTTGATGTTTTATATAGCCAAATCGACCAGAAGGTATCAGAGCGCTTTACATGAGCACCAGTTGCATTAAAGAAGGACACATTCATTTTTGGTAGGCACGGGAGATTAATTGAATTGCCCAGAATCACAGGATATTTGAGCCTCCCACCAGACTCAACTCTGGTTCCCCAACTTCAAAGTCAGTCGCCCTAGCCGTTAAGCCACACTCTATCAATCTGCAAAGTAGAAGCTGTCCCAGGAGGACAGCTTCCAATTTGTGCTTGTGAACTGTTCGGCACGGGGTGAGCACACAGTGGTCCATTGGAACTCTGCACGCCCTGCCAAATGTCCTTCACATTTTACGATTTGAAATGCACGAATGGAGGTCCGATGTCCATCCTCCATCCCACATTCACAACTCTTTTATTCGCCTCACATATAGAATGCTCTCCCATTTAGAGTTGAGGGATAGGATTCTGCAAATCCTACGGAATGATACCATTTGAGCTGTGATAGATTTGTGTATCAGTCACAGGGGTAACATTTCTCAAACCTTTTGCTGTTTTGCACAGCGACTGATTTTTAACCTGATTCATACATTGGACCTTCTTGTAAATATGAGGTGTTTTAGCTACTGCATCATTTGCTTCGGATGAAATCTTTGTGAATCAGGGAAGTTTAAGTGTCAATGGATCCAAATCACAAAAAACACACAAAAAACTACACATGAGGAAGAGTGAGCGTAGTGAGGGGAACTCCTCCTGCTGAAACATGCCATGATCATCAGGTCACAAACTATATCCCAGAAAGTCTGAAGTCTGACTCAGACTTCTTTCCTTCCAAAGTCAGTCTATTGAGTGTCATTGGCATGAGAATAGTATCCCTTTATATATAGTGCATAGAAACAGAAGGGAGCTCCAAGAAGTGCTTTATAAAAAACAACTTATTATTAGTTTCCACCAAAAGTCTGATTTAATGCAAACTTTTTGGGGACCTCATAGGATCCAAATGATGAGTGCTTTGGAAAATTAGACAAATCACAAATTTATAGGTGTGCTATATATCTGCCATATCGGCCTTACTGGATTGCACTCGTGATAGACAATAAACTGGAGTATGTATGACAGGCAGTAAAAACACAATGTTATTATTTTTCTATTGTGCCTTCTGTCCCCTTTTAAGCCATCTTTACTGCACACCTTTGAAATTTGAAGATGTGCTCCTCTTTCCCAAATTGCAAAGACACTTACTCCTGCTCTTTACAGTAACTTTAAATAAAAGCCCTACAAAACGTGGGTGGCTATTCACAAATTCAGGAGTTTGTAAGCCTTCACCTACTTTATGCTACAATAATCCAGGCACAATCTCTTTCCTTCCCCTGGCTCGAAATGTATCCCGATCAAGAGGTCTGGAAGTAGGGGTGTGTAAGGAGGGTGCTGCAGACCCCCCAAGATAACTATCTGGAGTTCAAGAGGAGAAATAATAATTAAAGGGGTCTTAAAATGCTGTTTTTATCTTGTCACATTTGCTGAGAGTTCAAAGACAGAGGTTAAGTGTCAGACGGTGTCTTTTTTCATTGCCATGATTACAAAGTGAGCGAACTTTGTAACTTGAATCAAGTACCAATCTTGCTGACTTACAGGATGTCAAAACGTGTTCTTGGAAGAAAATGTGAACGCTTATAAACTAACTTTAAAAATATTTCAAAATATACAAACAGCAGAAAAATGTCAAATGAAGCATATTGCTGATTTTTGTCATTTTGAAGTGTGATGGAAACAAAAAATATATATTGGACCAATACAAAGAAAGGAACTGCGTGATTCACAAATGATAAATATGCGCAGAATTCCGAGTTCTACTTGTTACTGTTTGTGCAGTACGCAGGCAGTAGAAATTCTACGTCTCAAGCAAATTTAGCAGCAATTTCAATGCAAAATGTTCTCTCTATAAAAGGCAGTACCCTAGAACATCATGCTTTAGTCATCTATTTGGGAAAATGTGCTCCAAAATGTCCCCCTGAAAGCCTACTTGTCACTCACCATTCTTCTTCCACATAGAAGAGGATGTGGCCGAACGACTAGCGCAGTCGACTGCGAAGCTGTGGAACTGACTTTGAGTCTTGGCAGGGATGCTCCACCTCCTGTAATTCTGGGCAAATCCCTTAGGGTCAAATTTCAACTTTCAGCAGTGTAGGGGCCTGCACTGCCAAGAGTCACTGCCACCCACCAGATTACAAGTAATCTTGTGGTCTGGCGGGCAGGCAGCGTGGTGGTCCCGCTGCAGTGTGTCCTTCGAAGGCTGTCGTGTCTTTGAAAGAGGCACCGCAATAGGAAAGCCACATGGGGCTCCTGCATGGCATGGACTCGAAAGGCCAGGCTGTGCAGGAACTTGGTGCATGCACACCGGGGGGCACATGTTTGCATGCATTCCCAGTCTGAGGGGAAACAGGGGGCCTTTTCAGCACCACCAGCCTTTTCATGGAGGAAAGACCTGCACGAAACCGCTGGCTGTCGTGAAACTTGAAATATACATGGCAGTGCCGAAGTAGCACGACTTGCATATTACATAGTACCTCACCACCACACCACCGCCAGGGAACGTTGGTTCCCTGGCGGAGTGGGCTGTTCAATTATGGTCCGACTGTCCAAGTCCTAATAGGGCCGTCGGCCTGTGTGGCATGGACCATCACCACTATGTCACCACAGATCTGGCAGTCCGAGGACCGCCAGACTTTGGCCCTTAGTCTCCCTGTGCCTACCAAAAATGAATGTATCCTTCTATAACGCAACTGGTGCTCATGTAAAGCTCTCTGATACCTTTGGGTCGAGTTTGCGCTATATAAACCTAGGAGTGGCTCATTCGATGCACTTTGTGTAACACTTGGATTTTTCACAACCCATATTGCTTCGCTCACATAACATTGCTGGCAACCCCCCCATTCTGAAAATTGTTCCAGCGCAATACATTTTCACCATAGAACTTTTCTTTGCACATAGAAATTTCTCTCACTTGCATAAAAACTTAAGACAGAATAAAGTACTTCCCGCATGTACACTGACGGAAATGTTTTTTATCCTCTTACTTTATTTCTTCGCAGTTTTACGTAGTGCGAACTAAGGGGCATATTATCAAGAAACGGCATTAACATTATCGCCGCTTTAGCGGCAGGAAACTGCCGCTAAAGCGGCGATAATGGGTTTGATAATATGTCATTGGGAATTACCATAGAAGCCCATGTTCTGGTGTGAACATGGGCTTCTATGGGAATTCTCAAAGGCATATTATCAAGCCCATTATCGCCGCTTTAGCAACTGCCACTAAAGAGGCGATAATTTTAACGCCCTTCTTGATAATATGCCCCTAAGTCTAAGAGTATTAGAGTGTTTACCTGAGCACCAAATTACATTACACAAGGTTAGTATTTTATTTTTGGTTTTTTGGGCGGGATGATTAAGCGATTTGCCCAAATTCATAAGATGTTTGGCCGACGCCGGGGCTCGGACCTGGAATATAAAATAGTGAGTTGTATTCTTTCCTTTCCCAAACCCTAAAGATGTGCGCACTCCTGCTCTTTACTGGTAACTTTAAATAATGGGACTTGGTTTGCAAAGATTGTGTGGTGTGACTTATTCTTGAACAATGCCAACAAATAAAGCTAACGCACTGTGGATTAAGCTAATAGCTTTGCTACCATTTCAATAAATAAAGTAGTTGCCAGATGCCCACGCTGTGGCCTGCTACGAGTAAAATGTACTTGCCACTTCAAATGTAAAATGTTTCCCATCCACTCTCAGCTAAGCTATACTATCATACCAAGATGCATGCTCGGAAACCTCATTGCCAAAGTGTCTCTCCAGCTTTTGCTTACTTAGATGTTTGCCCTTCCAGTATTGATTATGAAAAGTGCCATATAAAACAAGGTGATGATGAGCGTTGCCACTGTTTGGCAGGAAGGGGATGTTTTTCACACAGAAAACGCAGCTAACTTACTCAAAAAAAGTCGCTCAGAAGTTCATAAATCTCTCCCATCCATCTGCCCAGTTTCTTTGCTTATTGTAATAACTGATGTTTTGTAAATCCTGCTCCCGCTCTAAAGGATCTGTTGCCTCACTGCCTGTCGCCGCCTTTCTCTTTCCCGCCTCCTAAGTCAGTAAACTATGATGTATGTGTTTCGCCCTGAATAATGTTATTATATGATGCTGCTAGCGCACTGAATAGCTTGGCTGTGCACTACTGCACCCTTTGAATGTAATTGTTTTAACACCATGAAATGAAGTAATGCATAAAATTGATAATAAACGGATATCTCTCTGCCTCTGCATGCAAATGAGCTCTTAGCGCCAGGGCACAGATGCCGCCATTGTTTCCCCACTGAAAATGACAAAGTAAGTGAAAATATCTACCAAGGGTTTGGAAAGTACACGGCAGCGACATTTTCATTATTTCGGCTTTTCATAGAGTTCCAAACAGAACTGTCTAGCCGATATTTGAATGCCGGCCATGTGGTGCCTGCCAGTTGTACGTTGGCACGGAAGCCGAGAGAGGACAAGAGTTAACACAATAATTATCCCCTGCTTTTCAGTCCTCTTCCGTCTGCCTGCTTGTTTTTCCATGGGAAAATAGTAGTATTGCACAGTTTTTTGGTCCTTGTCTGGAAGTCCATACGGTATTTTTATATATATTTATATATATATATATATATATCAAACAAACTCGCCTCCAGGAGGGAACGACAAGGGACACAGCGGATCAGTTTCAGGTAGGTTTATTTGTAGTTGGCATTAGGCGTTTCGGATGATTTCCTTTATCAGATGCCATTCATACTACACAGGTGCCTCCTACAGTCCCTTCTTTAATGGTAAGTGCTTCCTCCCCATTGGTGGAAAATGAAAGGACTGCAGGTTCCAGACTCCATCTGGGCGGACGGTATACATATATATTCACACACCAAAGTTACCTTTGTGAAGACGCCTATACACTTGGGAGTTTAAACCTTCTTTAATGCATGCTGCAATACAATAATGCTTGCACCATCAGCAAGGCGCCATACGCGTTTCGGGCGTGCTGCCCTTGATCACTGGCTCTGCAAAATAAAGTCCCAGCAGCCTTTACAGAACGTTTAAACATCCTCTGGGCACACCCAGGTGGGCAATGTGCCCCAGTGCCTTGTGGTCTTAGAAGTTCTGGTAATATTTCCACAGTGGGTGCTGTCAGGAAGGATTCATTTGCATGTTGTAAAATCCGTAGCGTGTTTGCCTCCGGGGAAACAGTTTGTTGCACTGCCAATGTTCTCCCACAAAAATCGGCCTCCCAAGTCCTTTAAGTGCCCAACATTGTAGGCACTGCGAGGCCGCATTTGTGGAGGGGCATCTTTGCGACGAGGCACGCCGCATTTAAATCTTCACACACCAAAGTTCCCTTTGTGAAGACTCCTACACACTTAGGAGTTCAAACCTTCTTTAATGCAGGCTGCAATACAATAATGCTTGCACCATCAGCAAGGCGCCATACGCATTTCGTTCATGCTGCCCTTGATCACTGGCTCTGCAAAATAAAGTCCCAGCAGCCTTTACAGAACTTTTAAACATCCTCTGGGCCCGCCCAGGTGGGCCGTGTGCTACAGTGCTTAGTGGTCTTAGAAGTCTTAGAAGAATATCTGTCTTAAACTGACCTACATGTTCCTTGGTACATTGTTCATCACATCCAAGAGGAGTTTATTTCCTAATCTCAAACCTAGTGCCCCCCCCCAGGGTCACTTTCTATATGGACCTTTTGGCCACATCAGAACCATTGTTTTCCTAAAAACACTTCACCACCACAGGTTCACGTATTGGGGTACCCTTGTTTCTCTCTATACGCTTTAAAACTAGGATGACTTATGGTTTTACCATTGGTTGTTAGCCGTTTATGGTAAATGAGTAACAACAATTAATTTGTTGTAAGTTAGTCCTGAAAATGTTTCAATTCGGGCCGTCAGAGAGCCAGCGACAAAGATTGCCACTTAATTTGTGAGCCGAGGTGGCCCACACATAAAGAGCGGCATACTCGCCACTCTCCCCAAGGAAGATTACCCCGTACCACATCCCTCTCCATTACTTGTGTGAAGTTGATTATTTGCACCAGTTTTGGTCAGTGATAACTGGTCCTTTCCAATGACTCCTCTCTATGGCCTACCTGCCGTTGTGTGGTGCTTGGTACTGGCGCTAGGATGAGCTGGACTGATCTGCCACTTGGGGCCGGCCTCCACAGTGAATCACTTGGGAGCTGTGTTTGGGGGCTGTGGTGGATGTGCTGCTGCTTGGGTGAATTTTTACTCCCAGATTTGGGTCGGATGAGATCGTCTTCTTCTGTCAGGCAGACAATCCGATCCTGTGCTCCTCCAGATACCTTGACCTCCTTTACATCTCTGCAGCCTGGAGGCTCCCGTGGGATGTTGCTGCATTCTCTTTTCCTTCTGATAAGCCAGCGGATAAGAGACCACTCTGACATATGTTGCTGTCGCTCCCTCTTTCCCATTCTAGCATGGCCTGCCGGGGCGCCGCGTGCACCAGTCATGCTCTGCCTGGGTCTGTGATGGCTGTGGTCGTCCCAGAGGCTGCAATCTGGCTGGCCATCCCATTCATGCTTTGGTGATTACACTGCCTCTTCTGTTAGTACCAAACCAGACCATCTAGGGTGGATGCTGTTGCCTGTAGGCCACAGAGTGAATGTATCATGCAGATTGGCGTCTGTCAGAGCATGTGTACTATGGTATTGAAAACACCAATTTGGGTGGCAGGGGACACAATTTCATCCGTTCACCTATCAGGCTCACTAGTAGTTTTGATTTCTGGGGGCTCCCTGCTCAGACTCATGCATTGATGGATAATTGATTCCACACCTCACCAAGTTCTGTGCATCCTAGAGTTCCTCCAACTCTCTGCCTCTCCCACCATTGCAGCATCCCCTTTGCACTATTGGTTGCCCCTAGACATTTCTCCCTTCTAGGAGTTTTATCCACTTACAACATTGGAAAGACTGAACACAAACAAGCAAAGCTCCATTTTGACAAGAGGCACATCACGGTGCAGGCGGAGGGATGTGTTGTCATCTCCCTTGACACTCAAAATATGAGCTTTGTTGCACTTTTGGAGGAAATGAAAGACAGTTTACACTCCATTGAGAAACAGATTACCTTACATCTAGAATTGATAGATTTCAGGAGCTGGCTGATAAATGCAACAAAAGGTTAACACAAGCAGACGGGATGGTCTCTGATATTAAAGACACACAACAAGTGGAGGTCACTATGTCTTCGCTTATGCTCCTATTATCAAAAACTATAAAAGCCAAAAAGAAAGATTTGGATGTCAGATCTCGCCACAGAAATGTACCAATAAAAGGTATCTCTTCTTCTTTTACAATCGCCAACATGGAACTGTTTGTAGAAGAATTACTGGACTAATATTCTAAGACGTACTCATAGTTGAGAGGGTGACCGCACACTGGCCTCCAAACCTTTGTCAGGACAAAAGTCCAAGCCACTCGTTGAGAGGCTCCTTCATTACAGTGATAGAGACCTCATACTGCAGCTAAATAGCGAGACCCCTGAGCTCCAAATTGAGGGCTCTCACATGTCATTCTACCTTGATTTCACCCCTGCAATCCAGGAAGCGTGACAGCCCTAACTTGTTTTAGGAAACACAGACAGCGATTGACTTTATAAACCTCAGGTAGTGCCCAAGAGGGCACCCTTGTCCAACCCTGCTAGCCCTGCCTCCTCCAGACGCAGCAGACTGCGTAAGACCTCTGCCATGTGCGACAATGACTAAAACTGACAACAATGTTCGTCACGGGAAACAGCCTTTACAACGAAATTTCTACCTCGTTGTGCCTTCACCACACTTTTTTAGCACGCATATTTTTACAGCGAATATGCATTTACAACATATGCCAATACCACGCATTTAAGGTAAGTTGGGAGGTCTCCCCCCCACAAATAATTTTTTTTAAATCTAAAAACAATGCGTGGAATTAACATGCATTGTAAATGCATATTTGCGGTAAAGACATGCGCGCTAAAAAATTTGTGGCAAATGCTTGCAAAGTATTTTCCTGCGTTGTACCATCGTTCAACCTTTATCACTTGACCGTGCTTCTGACAGCAGCATGGTGATTGATATATATATATACATGTTCTCTAGACATCTGCTGGGTCAATTGAAATATTGTTATGGTGCTTCTATGCATTTACTTACCTGGTATTAAACGTTTCCATTGATTGTATGCTATGGTGTTACTGTAACCCACACATATACTCTCTGTTTATCACGTGATGTAGGCAATCTACTCGCATACCAAGTTGTGCTAGGTAGAATAGCCTACATTTTTTTTCAGTTATGGGTGCCCTGTCTGGGTCCGAGCCATGCTCCTTGGTCCCACCAAAGTGTGAACCGCACATGTGTTGCATGAAGATTTATTTTATGGCCATTTAGGTTGGGGTACTCACCAACGATTGGGGTCAACACGGGCGGAATGATGTTTCGATTTGTTCTGTTTTTTCATTTTTCTTTCTTGCATAACTAACTTGACAGATACAATCACATTGACTTTAGTCAAAAAAACAACTCTTTGGCTGACCTCGACCTGTATGACAGGATCCATCACAGGTGACCTGCATCTGAATTTATGTGGTGAACATAGCCACCTGGAACACAGGATAGGTAAATAACCCCTGTAAGGCATAGCAAGTGTTAGCATACCTGGACATACACAGGGTAGATGTTGCTATGCTGCAGGAGACTCACTGCTCCCCAGTGCATCTACCCCCTTCTTTCCCTGCCTGGGGCCCTCATTGTTATTTTTCCTCATATTACACTCACTCTTGAGTGGGGACACTCTGATTAAGACACCTTCAATTTTATGCTGGTGAAAAGTATTTAAGACACTGTGAGTAGAATGATTATTGTCGCATTCACACGTGATAGGCCACAATCTCTGCTGGTGAGTATATATGGGCCCAATATAGACCCCAATGACTTCTTTGACAAGCTAGAACATTTATGCCCCAAATACATGTACTGGCCAATGATATGGGGTGGAAATTTTAATTTGGCATTTGTTTTGCACCATTAGCTACAGTCAATGAGAGAACACGACCCCCCCCCCCCCTCACAGGCCTGCATGTCAATTAATCAAATAATACAGCTGTGTGATTTAGTGAATGCTTGGCAGGTTTTGCATCTCGATTTCATTTAGCATACTTTTTTCTTCTCAACACTACAGTCCTCACGTATTGATATGTGGCTGGTATCTCAAGCGCTTATGTTCATGGTGTGTAAGTTTGAGATATTCCCTAATGCCTTATCTGCTCACTCCCCAGTGACGATGTTATTGGAAGACCCTGCCCCTCCGCCACAATTCCACAGCTGCTGCCTAAAAGGCATGGCATTTCGTGGACAAGTCTTCAGAGCCAAAATTAGAGATGCCATTACATACTTCTATGACTTAAAAAAAAGCTCTGTTGTGGATGTAGTTACCATCTGGGAAAATTTTAAAGCATTCATGAGGTGAATGTGTATATCTAGAAGCATTGTAGTCCTCAAGTTGATTCATAATTATTGAATCGCCTTTGATTCTGAGCTTTAAATGTTGGAAAATCAGTATACAAGTACCAAGGTTCAGGAGGTTCTGTCTGAATTCAGAGAAGGGGCATAGCGAAAAGTCCTTTATCTGTGTCGGGAGGCATGTGCCCGATGCTTCAAGGATGGTGATAGGACTGGCAAAACCCTGGCTAGGGTGACTTGGCCCAATCACCCGCACAGGTGGGTCACCAGTATTTGCCATGAAAGGCCAGACCCACAATGGTGCCAGGTGATATTCGGGCCAAATTAAAGTAGCTTTATGCACATTTATATACTCCTGGGTCCTGCCCAGACAGCATCCCTCTTGTAGGTAACATAGACCAAGTGGAGCCAGCCCTGATGGGTGGTGTAGTCAGGGAATTGCTAAACCCCTCATTCACATTCGAAGACTTTGAAAAAGTGAAAACAAGTCTCCCCAGTGGGAAGGTTCTAGGAGCGGACTAGACTCCCAGTAGACTTTTATTAAGCATCTATAGATCAGAGCAGAAAATGCTTTATTCGATTTTAGTAGATTATTAAAATCATAAAAGCAACAGTTTGAAAACCCAAATTCATGAAAGTACATTTAAAACATTTAAAAACATTCCATACAAAAAGAGCTAAAATTACATCATGATAGAGCCCTTGATACCTTTTCCCTATAAAAAAGCTAACAGATTATAGTATTCCGCTTCTTCAGAATGCTCTTTAAAAGGCCAGCCATAACGCCTATACAATATTCGTTATCCAGTAGCTGTAGGAATAAAAATGCTGGACGGCTTTGTCGCCATGCACCCTGCTTCAGATAAGGCGCAATCCATCTTGCACGTTCCCTGACATCATATTTATAAATAGGACCACATGCATAGTTGATTGAAAAGAGATTATCAGAGGGCAAGATCCCTGGACCAACTATTTTTGGTTGGAAAAGTTACCAGGCGATGGAAGCTCTCGAACCGAAACCTGGTCAAAACATATCTATCGAAACCTCCTACACAATGGATCAGGTAAGGTTGGATAGAGTAACAGGCCAAGGTCATTTGGAGCCGAAGCATGGATTTTCTGTTAATCTCCACTGTTAATCTGAGCAGCTCAAAGTGATTTAGGCATAGTATTTTCAAATCTTTTCTGGATATCGATCAAATAGACTCCGGCTTATCATAAAAATCTGGTCTATTTAGATCATTAAATAATTTTCTTACATAGTTTAACCAGGGAATATTTCTAGCATAGTCCAGGGCTATTATATCCTTAATAATTTCACTATTTAAGCCTAATGTAGGCGAGGTCCAGACTCTATGCCAGAGTAAGGGTTGAGTTTTAATGACATCAATAATATGCTCAATTCCCAGTTTACTATGGCAGTTAAAAACAGGAGCACTCTGGGAAACAGCTAGAATAAATCTTAAATAAGCATTTTCTGCAACTTATAAAGAAGCTACATTATAAAAACCCCAGACCCCCGCCCCGTAAGTTGCAATACTTCTGCATTTTGCTAAATAAATTTTTAATAGGATCTCCGGGGGACTTTTTCCCAGTTTTGATGCGAAATTCATTACCACCACGATCGAACGCTTAAACAGAAGGGTCCTGCTCTTAACAGCTGGACCCCAAGAGCGTGAGTCCTCAAGTAGAATACCAAGGTACGAGAATGTTCTGGTAGATTCAATTCTATCGCTACCCGACACTAGGTTTCTACATTTAGTAACCCCCTTCCCGCATGTCATCACTAAGGTTTTCTTTGCGTTGAGTTTTAGACCCCTGTTGGCCATAAACTCAATGTAAGTGGAGAGTGCTCTCTCTAGGCCTATCTTGGTTCTAGCCATTAGCACCACGTCATCCGCGTAGAGAAGGGAGACAATCTGCTTGTTGTTGCATCTCGGTGAGTCTGTTACATTGGCCCTCAATTCCTCCTCCAAAGCATTGGTATATATGGAGAAGAGAATTGGGGCCAATACGCAGCCTTGCCTAACACCCCTCTCCACGCGGAATGACTTGGTACACTCTCCCTTGAGACCATGCCTCACCTTAGCTGAAGTCCCCACATATAATTGTCACCAGAATTGCACAATCAACGATTCTACCCTAATATCCTCTAGGATTTTCCGTAGCTTGCTATGGTCCACGCAGTCGAAGGCGGCAGTAAGGTCGACGAATACTGCATACAACCACCATGTCTTTGCTTGAGTATACTTCCCTTGAATTAGAATAAAATGTAAAACTTGTTCAATGGTGCCCATCCCTTCCCTAAATCCGCACTGGACCGGGCTCAAAATATTATTATCTTCTGCCCATGTCTGGAGTTTATGTAGCACTACCCTTCCTGCAATCTTCATAAGCGAATCTAGGAGGGATATTGGCCTGTAGCATGCTGGGTTCTCCCGGTCCCCTTTTTTAGATATGGATAATAATTGATTCTGACCAGGCTTTTATAAAGCCCTTTTCATAGCATGCCTCTAGAACTCATGTTATATAAGTCGACGGGAATCCCGTCGGGTCCTGGGGCTTTGCTACCCTTGCTCGCATTTATGGCCATCAACACTTCCCCGTGGGAAAGCTCGATTTCGATCCGTTGAAAGGCCTGTTGACGCTCCTGCATGGCTAGAGTGTCGAAATGACTTAATGGGTCATCAACCTTGTGACTATATACGTTGGAAAAGAAGTTAATCCATAAGTTTTCATCAATTGCAACTTCTAACCTTGCACTATCACGGTTAACAAAAAAGGGGGCCTTAACTGCCTGCCAGAAAGAATAGCAATCTCTACGCTGTGAGGCCTCATAAAGATTATCCAACGCCTGCTCCTTACTTTCTTTTTTCCGTCTTTTCCTGGCTAGATTATAGGCAATCCTACAGGTTCTAATTTTCTCACCGTCCCTCTCTGGGTTGCAAAGTGCGGCCTTAAGCTGGTAATAAGTTTTAGTACATTAGCTATCAAACCAGCCATAGCTCCTTTTTATTTACAACAAGGGGTGGTGATGGACAGAGTCTCTGAATTAAGCAGAGTACTCTCACCCAGTCAAGAGATCAGGGCTAGATCCAACACCGTTTTTTAGCTCATTGCACCATCCCAGTTTCAGAACCTGGCTGTATGCAAATTAGTCTGTCCCTGGCCAGGTTCTGAACTGGGATGGTGCAGTGAGCTAAAAAACGGTGATGGATCAAGCCCTGATCTGTTGACTGGGTAGGAGTGTTCTGATTAACTCAGATACTCTGTCCATCACCACCCCCTTTTTGTAAATTATTTTGGCCACCATGAGTGTGGAAGGGTATGCTCAGACATGAGTCCCTTGCTCATTGCACCATCAGGATTCAAGCAAGCCGGGCCGAAGACGGCTGTAATGCCAGAAACCGGTCCCCGGAAGCTTGTTTCCTTTCCAGTGAAGAATTGGCTTGGTAGTTTGGTCTGCCCTGTTCCCATGATGCACTGGGCCAGGGACAGACTAATTTGCATATAGCCAGGTTCTGAACTGGGATGGTGCAGTGAGCTAAAAAACGGTGATGGATCAAGCCCTGATCTGTTGACTGGGTAGGAGTGTTCTGATTAACTCAGATACTCTGTCCATCACCACCCCCTTTTTGTAAATTATTTTGGCCACCATGAGTGTGGAAGGGTATGCTCAGACATGAGTCCCTTGCTCATTGCACCATCAGGATTCAAGCAAGCCGGGCCGAAGACGGCTGTAATGCCAGAAACCGGTCCCCGGAAGCTTGTTTCCTTTCCAGTGAAGAATTGGCTTGGTAGTTTGGTCTGCCCTGTTCCCATGATGCACTGGGCCAGGGACAGACTAATTTGCATATAGCCAGGTTCTGAACTGGGATGGTGCAGTGAGCTAAAAAACGGTGATGGATCAAGCCCTGATCTGTTGACTGGGTAGGAGTGTTCTGATTAACTCAGATACTCTGTCCATCACCACCCCCTTTTTGTAAATTATTTTGGCCACCATGAGTGTGGAAGGGTATGCTCAGACATGAGTCCCTTGCTCATTGCACCATCAGGATTCAAGCAAGCCGGGCCGAAGACGGCTGTAATGCCAGAAACCGGTCCCCGGAAGCTTGTTTCCTTTCCAGTGAAGAATTGGCTTGGTAGTTTGGTCTGCCCTGTTCCCATGATGCACTGGGCCAGGGACAGACTAATTTGCATATAGCCAGGTTCTGAACTGGGATGGTGCAGTGAGCTAAAAAACGGTGATGGATCAAGCCCTGATCTGTTGACTGGGTAGGAGTGTTCTGATTAACTCAGATACTCTGTCCATCACCACCCCCTTTTTGTAAATAGCTCCTTTTTAGCAGAGTCTTGCTGGGATTAAACAGAATATTTTGTATGACCTGTGTGATGTGCATAAACGCATTAAAAGTGTCAACATGGGGAGTATCATCTTTTACACATACTAGGATCGGGTCAATGGTTTTTGAGGTAATTTTTAAGGTCATCTCCGCTGGGTCTTTCTTTCCCCACCTCAAAGAGTATCCATTTTGTCGTGCCAACACAATATCTTGGGACCATGCAAAACATTCTACAGTGGTGGGGGCATTGTTATTGGGTAGCATTAAGTTAATACTTAAAGGAAGGTGGTCACTGAGGCCATTTGTATGAATCATGTATTTCGACAACCAGTCAACATATCGAGTAGGAGTAATAATAAAGTCAATCACTGACTTAAAACCCAGTCCTATATATGTGGTGCCAAAGTCCACAGTTGGGGAACACATCTTATTGGCGAACCTGAGTTCAAACATGGACATAATATCGTTGAGCTTTTCACCTCTATCTGAATGTGCAAAGTGATCAATATGGTCGTTTTCCTCTAAGTCATTGTCCCCTAGCCCACTGCCCCCGATCCCGATGTTACTCAGAGTATCAATGCTAGTATTAAAATCCCCACCCCATATCATATCATAATCACATCCCTCCCTTTAAAGGTAGCCTGGCTCCTTAAATCCTCGGTGAGGCTATTTATAACATTTGGAAATGTAGCCTTTTCTAAATTATTATAGACATTTACAACCAGCACCTTAACATGTGAAGGCAGGTAAATAGTGACAATTTGGTAATAAGCAGTACATTTT
The DNA here is from genome assembly GCF_964261635.1 of Lissotriton helveticus. Lineage (NCBI taxonomy): Eukaryota > Metazoa > Chordata > Amphibia > Caudata > Salamandridae > Lissotriton > Lissotriton helveticus. The sequence continues at coordinate 949,337,635 of NC_136063.1, forward strand.
TGCATTTTGATGTTCTGAACTCTTAACATGTTAGAAATATAAACACAAATTCCCCCTTTGTGTCTCCCATGAGCTGACCGCAATGCAGGAACATTAAATGTTTTGTAGCCATCCAGGTGTATGTCATTTATTAGCCATGTCTCCTGAAGACAAAGATTGTCAAAATTATGGATAAAATTAACCCAAACTTCGTTTGTAGCCTTCGTTTCAAGGCCGCAAATGTTCCAGAAGACTACTCTGGCTACCCCAAATGTTGAAACTTCTTGAGCTTCTAGGCCATATATTTTTCCCTCTGAACCTTAGATTCTACCAGCTGTAATGGGGAGTTCATGAAATTTTCAGCTTCAATGGTGGGAATGGGAAGTTCACTAGGAGCACGGCAATCTGTTTCAGGTGAGGTAGTTATTGAAATTACTATTGGGGATAGATCACCCTTACTCTGGGGTTCTAGGGGCACATTATAATTGAGGTGATTACAGGTTGTTTCAGACGGTATTTTAAATCTCATTGATTCACCAGGATCCTGAAATGGGACCTTAGTGAGTATACTGACACGTGCCCTACAGTCATGTTTCAATACCCTTTTTCCATCCCCCAAGGACCGTGCAATGACAGAACTACCCCTGGGGTAATGATTACCATCATGTCAGTCCACGTCCTCAAGGTATTGCAAGGGGCCAAACCTATTTTTTGTCTCCAGATTATGAAAAGAATTGTTATTAGGGAAGATGTTACCATACAGAGGAGTGCGCTTTCCTTGCATGCATGGCCGATAAAAGAAACCCAAGGGGAGAACATTAGTTCCATCAACTTTCAGTTCTTTAAAACCAATGCGGTTTTGAATTTCACGAACTAGAGCCGGCGAACTCAGGGACAGAACCACACAATCCCCTTTTAAGTCTTTCCTGCTGGTACCAATCCATGAAACTCGTCTCACCATCTCCTTCATCAAACCCGCCTTTGCACCCAGATGGTGTATAGTTTTGTTCCGCAGTGTGACCCAAGATTCATTGTCTCGCTCGATTATCGGAGGGATGTTAGCTAGAACTATAGTATAAGGGGCCGCGGCGGGTGGGAGGTTTAGACTAATAAAGTCTGAAAGTGCCTCTTGCGTAGGGAGTTCTAGAGGCCCTTGCTGGCGATGGGCATTCAGACGAGGTACCACCCCTCAGCCTTCTTTACCTGCACCTCCTTCCTCCCCTCTGCCCGCTTCACTATTCGGCCCTTGGCCATTCAAAGAAGGACTTTTTGCCCTATTTGTACTTGTATTTTCCTTACAATTCCTTTGTTTGCTACAACCCTGGGTATCAAGACAGGAGATCTGCCTATGGGTTTTATCACCACTCTCGTCTCCACCCAACCCGAGCAATCTATAGGTAACTTCAGCTATTTTTCCCATAATTTGGGCTTGGCCTACTTCAATAAGGACACACTCTTCTCTAGAGAGCCAATAGAGGCCTTTATGATAGTAGTTTATTCTGTAACCAGGCTCTTAATTTCCGAGGAAGGATTATTGTATTGACCCTTAGAGGTACTAATACTTTTTACACGGCTACCCCTTTTTTTTTGCTTTATTAGGCCCTAGGTTGTCCTTACTTTGGCACATCTTAGATGTAGGGGCAGGACTGTTAGTGGATATAGCAGTGTTATGGATCAAGGGTAAAAGGCTGCCGGGGGGGCTTTTTTCTTCTTAGTACAAGCTTTTTTTATGAGGTGGGAGTGTAGCGGTGTCTGGGTCATCAGACAAAATCTCGTCGCCTCCAACAAGGACACAACCGTTTGTTAATTCAGAAAATGCCTTGGAGGTATTAAACGCCCCGTCAAGCGTTTTACAGGGAGAGGATAAAACCTTGCTGGTTTCGGCAGATGCCAGTGACTCCTTATCATTAGTCAGGGCCTCCTCTACACTTGAGATCTGTTTCTCAATGGCCCCAACCGCCCCTGTCAGGTAGTTCATTAGAGACATATTATTAGCTTTGGGTTTGTTAGTCTGTTGACCCACATTTGAATTATATAGCTTCCTTTTCCCCATTCTTTTTGCTCTACCGGAAAACCCTATCGCAAGCACGAAAACACAATGCAATTACAAAACAGAATGTCAATAGGGTCTTTACCGCTGATCGTGGCTTCTAGTTGATGTTGGCACCTGAAGACCAGAAGCTAAGGGACGTGGGCCAGCCCAGCCTCTTCCAGGGTGTGATGTTCCCATGTTGGGACAATTACCTCCAGAAGTTCAAGTTTTCGAACAAGCAGTTCTGAGGGAGGTAGACTCTGTGGCGTCCCAGAACACAGGAAAACCCTTCTTTAATCTATCAAATGCAGAGAAGAAGGCGCTTGATGACTTGAAGGAAGATACAACGGTGGTGATTAAACCCGCCAATAAGGGGGGAGCAATTGTGATCCTAGATCAGACTACGTACAATGCAGAGTGCTTACACCTGCTCAGTGAAAGAAGGAATTATGAGATACTTGGTGTGGACCCTACAGAGGAACTTAGAAAACAGATCGCATCACTAGTTGAGGAGGCAATCACTAATGACTGGATTTGCCAAAAAGAGGCCTCTTTTCTGTGCAACCAAAATTCGACAGTCCCATACTTTTATATTCTACCAAAAGTACATAAAGCCGCCCGTCCTCGCCCAGGCAGGCTGATTGTGTCAGGGACCAATTCCATTCTTGAACCCCTCTCCAAATTTTGTGACTTTTTTTACATCCCTTAGTCCAAAAAAGGCCAGCATACCTGAAAGACACTCGAGAAGTGCTCAATCTACTTGAGGATCTTGAATTTGATGTAGATAGAGACTTTATGATCGGGCTCGACATAGAGTCGCTTTATACCAATATACCTCAAAGAGAGACCTTAAGGATAATTGAGAACATCTTATTCGCGGAAGATTGGCAGTTCCAGACTCCTCGGTCTTTCATACTTTGCCTTTTAGAACTGGCTCTCACGAGAAACTTCTTCAAGTTTGATGATAAGTTTTATTTACAAATCCATGGTACCTCCATGGGGAGTTCCTGTGCGCCTAGCCTGGCGTGTTTGTACGTCTCACAATTTGAAGAGGACACTATCTTCTCACCTGTCAACCCATTCTGTAGTCAGATCAGGATCTGGCGTCGATACATAGATGATGTGTTTATTATCTGGAGAGGAGACAGAGACTCCGTCCAAACCTTCTTAACTTGGTTGAACGACAGGAACCCGTTCCTGTTTTTTACGGGAACATTTGACCAAAGACTCTCTCCCATTTCTGGATCTGAATATCATAGCCGAAGGTGGCAAATTGATCAGTAATGTCTTTCACAAACCTACAGATAGAAACAATCTGCTATCCTCTAAGAGTTTTCATCCACGTTCTCTCAGGGAGAACCTGCCCTATGGGCAATTCCTGAGATTACGTAGGAATTGTTCCCAAACTTCCGACTATAAAAAAGAAGCAGAGCATCTCAGTATGAAACTGAGTGAGAGAGATTACCCGAAAAAAGTGATCAAAAAAGCATACAAAAGAGCAAGGAATTGCAATAGAGAGGCCCTTTTGGAAACCAACATAAGAGAGAAGACTGAGACCAGCATCTGTATCACGACATTCAATACAGCCTCAAACGAAGTCAAAAAGATTATTCAAAAGAACTGGGGTATCCTCAATACCAATGGATTAAATCAACCTATGCCACTATTCCCCTTCAAAAAGAGTGCCAGCATCAAGGACATGATTGTGAATACGCGTCCGAGGACCAAGAGTTGCGGCACCCAACCCCAGGAAAGGAACCTAATTCTACCATCCATTACGGGACACTATTCCTGTGGATACTGCAAGGCGTGTCCCCTATCCATCAATGGGAAGAGAGTAGATATCGGTCTGAAATACCCGTGGGAATTGCGCAAGCACACCACATGTATCACAGAGAACGTTATCTATCTTTTAAAATGCCCTTGTGACATGCAGTATGTGGGCATGACCACTCGCAGAGTGAAGACCCGCATCATCGAACATATGAGCACTATACGATGTGGGAAGACCAATACTAAAATGACAGCCCACTACCAAGAACATAAACACAGTGAAGCCGACCTGAGATGGACGGTATTGGACAAACCGTGTAATCCAATGGGTACAAGTAATGTGGCGAATTTACTGCTGATCAGGGAGCAACGATGGGTGGAACGACTGAAAAGTAGTTCCTGCGGTCTTAATGATTGCATTCCCTGGTTCCAACTAAATGGCATTATGAGCAAATAAGGATGAGACAGTTGTGTTGTAATGTAGAACACAGGAGTGGCTTAGGAAGGATACTATGTGTCCCTTAGTATAGCCTCTATTGATATTGATATATATATAATCATTTCTCTGTGAATACTTCCACTAAGAGCAGAGAATCCAGTAGGATTCCAAGAATACACGGTGTAGAGCAACAACACCAGTGTGCACTATTTGTGGAGCATACATAGCTAGAGCATGATGCTCAATGCGGCATTGTCTAAGGGGTTGATTCTTATGATTTTTAGGATTTTTATGTATCTCCCCCTCTTTGAAGATCAACCACAAAAAACGGGCTGTTTCTGTTCATTAACTGTGGTACAATATTTAGTACATGATAGAGCAGAGATGTGTGCCTTTGGACTCTCTTTGTTTTAAACACTATTAATATGGCGCCCGGTTGTTAGAACTGCCCAGGGCTGACTGCCGAGTCCTTTCTCGCTGCTCATGGAAACACACAGGCAGCTGGCAGTATCGGTCACGTGACCCTAACTATCCCGGACATAATGGCGGTCCGATAGAACACAGACCATCGGCGGAAGGCTGTTAGGTGGGAGCCAGAGACCGAGTGCTTCTTGTGACTAGTAAGTGACTGGGAACGATTTGGGTTGCAAGATGAGAATAATATACCTATCGCATACAAAATACCGAACATACACTAAGATCGGTATAACAGTGAGGGGCTGGAACGGTTGTCTATGACGGGCTTTTCAGCACGAGCCTTTAACCATTAGTCACCCCCAGGGTCTCCGCCAAGTTCTGGGAGGCTGGGGACGTTAGTATAGGTGTGCGCGATTACTAAGAGGTATAACATGGTGTAATTCAATACTATGAGGTCTTATGATATACTTGCCTCTTACCCCTGCAGTGTGACGGTGAGAACACAGCCCCACGCAGCCCCGGGTTTAGAGCAATCCTCATAAACTCGTGTGAGTATGGTACAAACGAATTGACAGACTATTTCAATGGAGATCTCAGACTGTCCACATGGTCTATGGAAACTTGTGTGTTCAAGAGAGTGAGAGTGTGTTGTCGGACCAGTGGCGGAGTTACCGCTTTTTTAATTGGCGGCGATAACTATGTTGGTTATTGTTTTTTAACAGCACATATGAAGATGATCTATGTTTAAATATAGGGGACACAATAATGTTCAGAGAGAAGGGCAATATGACTGACGCTCTGTCTTTGATCCCTAGGTACTTGTTCCCCCACAGAATTACTGGCGAGGGATAATAAGTGGAACAGTTTTCCACCACTACGCAAGAATCAAGGTAATAAATACCCTAGCTGGGTAAGGATTGGAAAACAGGGACCAATACCCTGATGAAAGCCTAAATGTCATCCGGATGGAGGTGATATAGAGGCAGAAACATGTTGGTAGTAGCGGTGGGGATATAGGGACCGTTACTTTCCCTGCATACCCCTGATTTTATTTTTTAACCCAGCCAGGGATCACCAACAGAATAAATAGGAGAAGGTTGATCCTTAGGTTGTTTTAAAACTTTCATACTGCATTGTTTGGTCCTGTGAAAACAGGGAAGAGGCCTTCCTGTTTTTCTCTGTTTTCTTTTCTATGTTATGTCTTAGTGTCATTTGTGTATCATCACATCTGTGTTCCTTTTACCCTGACCCTCAACACTTGTCTTCGTCAAAAAAAGATTGCGCTCCATCTAGAGTGTTGGTCTGCACCTAGGTGTCTGTGATGAAGCATGACACCGCGAGGTGTGTGAGGGCAGTATTAAGATATCTATGATCTTCCTCTAAGTGTTGTTGCAAGGAACAGTATAAACTTTTTTCTCTTTTTCCCTGTGCATGTTTATGTTAGGACTAATAGCCTTAATCTACGAATAAGATACTGTATGGATGAGGCTATACTGTTATATGTAGAGTTTCTCTGTTGTGTGAGTTTAGAAGGATGGGCCTGCCCTTGGCCCGGGCTTTCCCTGGGCAATCCTGCTCGCGTCCCGTGCCGCGGGATCCCTCTGGCAAATTCATGTCCCGGCTGGCTGGGTCTTGTATCTCCTCTCGGAGAACGCTCTGCCGGCTGGGAGATGATTTTCCGGGCATTCTGCGGTCCGCGATCAGGAGCGCTGTGGAGTGGCAACAACAGCGCGACTTCCCCAATGCACACCCCGGGCTGGAAGGGCACAAGCAACAAAAACGGCAGTCCAAACAGGTAAGGGCATCCCGCGCCACGGGAGCCCTCTGGCAAATTTATGTCCCGGCTGGCTGGGTCTCGCAGCTCCTCTTGCGCGACCGCTCTGCCTGCAGGGAGATGATGTTCTGGGCAGTCTGCAGTCGGCGGTCAGGAGCGCCGTGAAGTGGCAACAATAGCGCAACTTCCCAAATCCACACCCCGGGCTGGAAGGGCACAAGCAACAAAAATGGCAGTGCAAATAGGTAAGGGTGCCCCGCGCCACGGGAGCCCTCTGGCAAATTTTTGTCCTGGCTGGCTGGGTCTCGCAGCTCCTCTCGCGGGACCATACTGCCTGCTGGGAGATGATGTTATGGACAGTCTGCGATCCGCGGTCAGGAGAGTCGTGGAGTGGCAACAACAGCGCGACTTCCCCAATGCACACCCCGGGCTGGAAGGGCGCAAGTAACAAAAACTGCAGTCCAAACAGGTAAGGGCGTCTATAGACCTGCCTGCACCATGGCTTTTATGGTTAAAGTTTTTGTATTGTTATTTCATAGAACACATACTCTTATTTACATCCAGTGGCCTGTGATGTTAAATGGTGAGAAGTGAGGGGGTGTAACAGGGGAAAGGGAGGAAGGAGGACGAGGAGGAGAGTGAAATAAGGTGTCCACAACCGGGGTGTGTGGGAGGTGGGTGTTGTCCCATCTACCTGGGTGGGAAGGTATAAAGTATTATAGAAACTTGGAGTTGAACTGAAAGGTCATCTGGGCGCATGTAAGTAAAGTCTGTGAAGTGGTTTTGTTGATCTTCACCTCCTGTCAGTCTGAACACCCAAAGGTAGAGGGTGCAAGTACGTTTTCAGAAGAATCGAACAAGGAAATGAAAGCATGTTCCTCACATTCCAAAAAGTGAGGTAGTGTGCTTTCTAAGGAGGCCATATGCTTCTCCAGGGCAACATTATATTTCAAATTTTGACAGAGCCTTTAGGCATATGGGTGGTTCACAGGTTGGGTGACCCACTGTCTGATTGCTGTGTAGTGCCAGTACTCATTATCAGGGAGGTTGTAGTTGGATAGGAGTGATGGGAAATCAAGTGTCCCTGTATGGTCAAAGAGATCACTAATTCGCTTACAATAGGCCATTTGCCATGCATGGAAGTCTGGCCTACAGTGAGCTGGTGGAGAATGTGGGGTTTCCTATAATGAGTGTAAGGGGGAGATGAGGGTGGATAGACTCTTTACTCCCATAACCCTGCTGTGGGCTGCCATAGTTTTCATAATAAGTGAGATGTAAACCCCTGCAGGGTGATTCTTTTTGGGGTGCCATGGGATTTTTTTTAAATATGCGCCCCTGCTACGGAGTGGTCGATGAAGCATCAATGTTTTTCTGTAAGTGCCATGTTCCATTCAACCATGTATCTAAATTGAGCTGCTAAGTAATGATGAGTGAGGTGAGGGAAGCCTAAGCCTCCATCAGAAATTGAGAGGTACTCTCATTTTCTGGCCATGCGAGGTCTCTTGCTGTTCCATGTTTTGGACTGTATCATATGCTAGAGTTTACTTAGTAAGTGTGGGGGTGGGCTTAGGGGGAGTGCCTGCATCATGTACAGTATCTTAAGTAGAAGCATACATTTACTGCTGCAATTTTGCTGATCCAGGAGAGACCTCTGGCTTTCCAACCCTGTAGGTCCCTATGTGTTGTGACGGTGAGGTCAGTTTAGTGTAGTTATTTTCCACTATCTCCCTCAAAGTAGGGAGCATTGTGAGACTCAGTATGTGCCTCCCCATTGTTCACCCAGGGAAAGGGGAAGTGAGGTTCCAGCTGGGCCATGTCATTCACTGGTATGGGCAAACTGAGGGCTTGCGTTTTTTGGATGCTCACTTTGAAGCCTGAGACCTCTCTAAATGTGTTGAGCTTGCTCATGAGAGGTGGGAATGAAGACTGGGGCTGGGCTAGGTAAATTGTGATGCTGCCAGCATAGATGGCTATTTTATGTCCCTGTTTGCCCTTGGTCATTGTGTTCCCCGTCATCCTTTCTGCAAATAGATCCATATACAATGCGAAGAGAAGGGGGAATAGGACCAGCCCTGTAGGGTGCCCTTAGTTATTGCAAACGACTTGGTGGTGAGACCACTAACTTTCACCAGAGCAGTGGGGTTGGCATATCCACTCCACACACATTTCATGAACTTTCTTTGTATCGTTAGCAAGAATATTGCATGGTGACCCACTGTCTGATTGCTGTGTAGTGCCAGTACTCATTATCAGGGAGGTTGTAGTTGGATAGGAGTGATGGGAAATCTAGTGTCCCTGTATGGTCAAAGAGATCACTAATTCGCTTACAATAGGCCATTTGCCATGCATGGAAGTCTGGGCTACAGTGAGCTGGTGGAGAATGTGGGGTTTCCTATAATGAGCGTAAGGGGGAGATGAGGGTGGATAGACTCTTTGCTCCCATAACCCTGCTATGGGCTGCCATAGTTTTCATAATAAGTGAGATGTAAACCCCTGCAGGGTGATGCTTTTTGGGGTGCCATGGGATTTTTTTAAATATGCGCCCCTGCTACGGAGTGGTCAATGAAGCATCAATGTTTTTCTGTAAGTGCCATGTTCCATTCAACCATGTATCTAAATTGAGCTGCTAAGTAATGATGAGTGAGGTGAGGGAAGCCTAAGCCTCCATCAGAAATTGAGAGGTACTCTCATTTTCTGGCCATGCGAGGTCTCTTGCTGTTCCATGTTTTGGACTGTATCATATGCTAGAGTTTACTTAGTAAGTGTGGGGGTGGGCTTAGGGGGAGTGCCTGCATAATGTACAGTATCTTAAGTAGAAGCATACATTTACTGCTGCAATTTTGCTGATCCAGGAGAGGCCTCTGGCTTTCCAACCCTGTAGGTCCCTATGTGTTGTGACGGTGAGGTCAGTGTAGTGTAGTTATTTTCCACTATCTCCCTCAAAGTAGGGAGCATTGTGAGACTCAGTATGTGCCTCCCCATTGTTCACCCAGGGAAAGGGGAAGTGAGGTTCCAGCTGGGCCATGTCATTCACTGGTATGGGCAAACTGAGGGCTTGAGTTTTTGGATACTCACTTTGAAGCCTGAGACCTCTCTAAATGTGTTGAGCTTGCTCATGAGAGGTGGGAATGAACACTGGGGCTTGGCTAGGTAAATTGTGATGCTGCCAGCAAAGATGGCTATTTTATGTCCCTGTTTGCCCTTGGTCATTGTGTTCCCCGTCATCCTTTCTGCAAATAGATCCATATACAATGCGAAGAGAAGGGGGAATAGGAGCAGCCCTTTAGGGTGCCCTTAGTTATTGCAAACGACTTGGTGGTGAGACCGCTAACTTTCACCAGAGCAGTGGGGTTGGCATATCCACTCCACACACATTTCATTAACCTTCTTTGTATCGTTAGCAAGAATATTGCAGGGGCGTGGGACCAGGTGTTTTTAAGGTGGACGAGGTGTTTGATGTGGCCGCTATATCCTCTGTTTGGGATTAAGCAAATTTGGTCGGGCTCTATCAACTCCTGCATTTACGGATCCAGGCAGTCTGCCACAATGCCTGTGTAGAGCTTGGCATACACATTTAACAAGGAGTTAGGTCAATATGAAGAGCATAGAATTGGGTCGTTCTCAGGTTTGGGTATCACAGTAATCATGGCTTCCATCTTCATAGTGGAAAATGTGCCTGTTATGCTGAACGAGTTGTGTAAGCGAACAAGGACGGCAGTGAGTTGGGGCCTAAACAGTTTGTGAAAGCCTGGGGTGAAGCCAATGGTTACCATGAATTTCCCGGGATGTAGCCAGGATATGGCGGTGACACCTCTTCTGCTCAAATGTTGGTCTGTAGGGAAAGTGCATCACTCTTGGACAATCGGTTGACAGGCATTGAGGAGGGGAACCTATGCATCTCCCCTGGGTCTGTATCTTCCACCATGTATAGTGTGGTGTGGAAGCATTTGAAGCCCTGGGCAATTTGGTATCGTACTGTGCTCTAATCCATCTACTGTTTGGCTCGCAGAGATCCTACCCATTGGAAGTTTGTCTCTAAATTTGTGGACAAGTAGGCGTCCAGCCTTATTTTCTACTCCTTAGTATTTTTGGTTGGCGTGAAGAGGGTATATTCACACTATCCCAATCTACAGCTTTAAAATGCTTTATGGTGAGCATCTGTTGCCTACATACCCTGTGGCAACCTGTTTGCTTATGGCCTCTTCTAAAGCACTAAAATGGGCTTCTAGGTCTGCTAGTTTATTCCGTCTCTCTTTATTGATTTTCGCAGAGAAGGCTAGGAATGTTCCCGTATTACAGCATTCCATATTACGCCACAGTTTTTAGAGATGCACAACATGGCACTAACTAAAGGTAGTCTACCCCCCACCACAATGGAGGCGGTGATAATGGTGAACCCTTTGTTCCTCATACACACTGCCTCCAACCACTCATGCAAGTCCTGGTTCTACCAGAGCAGGCCAGTTTTATCCAAAAGAGATCCACAACTTTTAATCTAAGAACGCTGATGGGGACTCTCCACAGAGTTGATCCAGTTCTACCCACTGTAGTGGTGTTTCTCAGCTTTGTAAACACGTTTGATACCCTGGAAGGGACATTGATGAGGGAAGTCTTGCACCGTCTGGGGCTACAGAACTGCTTCCTGTTACTAGCTAATGTGTTGCACATCTCCCCAAAAGCCAGAATTGGGATTAGTTAATTGCCCTCTGAATCCTTCTGTATGTGATCAGGGACCTGACAGGGGTGTCCTCTCTCCCTACGGTTTTATGCACTCGCTGTCGATCTTTTGGCATGTTTTGTGTCGGAATGACTCTTACATTGAAGCCTACAGATCCTGAACAGCTCATTGATTATTTTATTGTATGCGCATGATGTGATCCTGTGCATCCAGTGCCTCAAGAGAATTTGTCTCTCATTATTTGGGAAGCTTTGTGTTTGAGGGGTGTCTCAGGACTGCAAATCAGTTGTTCCAAATTTGAGGTTTCCCCCCCGCGCTCACTTTTCTATGGTTCATACAAAGAACTATCCTTTACAATGGAGCCTGAAGGGAGTCAGATACTTAGGCATCTAGATCACCTGAGACTGTGATGAGTCTGCAAGGGGTAATTTTGGCTCAACACCGGAGCGGAGGAAGGATTGTGTTGAGAGATGGATTTGTCAACCCCTCTTCATGATGGGACAAATATCCCTTATCAAGATGGTTGCAGTCCCAAAATGTCTATATTTATTTACTGATATGCAAATTAGACTCCCCATGACCGTTTCTAGACAATTGCGACAGGTCCTTTTGTGGTATATATGGGGAGGTGGTCAACTAAGCATGTGCTGGGAGGTGAACATGCCGCTACACTTTTGCCCCACTATCCAGTGAATAGTAGTTTTATTTATTTAGCTATTTAATATTTTTATTATTATTTTTGATAATGTAGTATATTATTAATTTTAAAAATATTGAAATATATTTAAAAAAATAATTTATTAAATATATTAAATATAATTATTTACTTTTTATTTATGTTATTGTTTTATGTGTGTAGATGTATTTGTAATTTATAATACTTTTACTAATTTATACGACATTAAAATAATTAGTAAAACTTATTATTAGGTAAGTATATATTATATTTTTTATGTATATGTTTAATTAATGTTATATTATTATATATGTATTATTTAGTAATTTTAAACATTATTAAATATTTTTAACTATGTTTATTTGGTTTATAAGTTTTATTTACCTTATTTTACACTTTTGTTATTAAAAAAAACGATATTTTTAATTACGATGTTTTTAACTTCGATATTTTTATTTCAATATTTTTGTACTTACCATGTTGTAGATAGGCTGTCGATATTCTTGCTTCCGATATTCCAACGTCGATTTTTGTGTAGGTCGATATTTTTTCCGTCGTTATTGTGTCAGTGATCCATGCTGCAATGTCCCCGGATTGGCATCACAAAGGAAAACTTTATTTACTTAGACAGAAAACAGATACAATAAATATTTCATTGGTTCTAGTGAATGTGATCATGTCTTTTTGATAACAGGTGGATGGGGGTTGAAAGGTGGAACAGACCCAGTTTTTCCGGGAATTGATTATGTGTGGGGTAAGAATGCCTGTTATAGGTTGCCTGATACTGCTGGAGGAATCTTAATGATTGATACTGAAATGATTGCTATAAGGTCTATGGTTTTACAGATTAGACTTGCTCTTGATGTAATATTGACAAAAGAGGGTGGAGTCTGTACAATGCTGAAAATTCAACAGTGTTGTACTTATATCCCGGACAAAGGAAAAGTCTAGAGGGATATATAAAGAATATTATACACTTACATGAGGATTTGGCTGAATTGAAGGTTGATGGTGCTGGAGAGAAACATGGTAAAAGTTTTTCCTCTTTTAGTGGTTGGCTTTATAACTTTAGTAATAGTGTTTTAGGAAAAATACTGACACCAATAATTACAGTTGCCACAGGAATGCTTATATTAATATTGATTTATAAATGTTGTATGGGTAAAGGGAGAAAAATAGATATTAAACATAGAGCTAAGAAAAGGAAAAGAGAGGATATTGAAATGGAGGACAGTAGGAGAAATAAGAATGAAACAAAAGAAAACAAACGTGGTTTAAAATAATGAAGACAAATCAGATTTTTAGGATAGTTTTTTTGATGGCTCAAATCGCCATCAAAGGGGAGATTGATGGAGCAGGGTTTTTACAAAATAAAAACGTGCTCAGGTTGAATCTTTAATTTAGTGAATAATTATCTAAAATTGTTAACTCTATGATACTAATAGAGTTTGACTAAAAAGTGCACGCGTACGTAAGATGGGGAGAACGTGTTAGGAGCAGACCGCAAGCCAGTGCTTAACTACTGCAAAAAATAAGGACTAAAAGGCTGAGAATTATTATTTACATAGTGCTTCGATTTTACGCATAACCCTAATAATGCTTTGCAAAAAAAGCTATTTACAAATGAAGACTTGTGTGGAAATTATATTTACATTACATTTTGTCTTTCTTAGATAGATGAAAAAGGGTTTCAATTCTGCAAATGAGAAAGGCCTCGGAAAATGGTTCAAGCATTCAGAACTGTGGTGTGGGGAGAGAAATCTTACAGAGAAATGTAATCTCCGGTGTTGGCCAAGGTTGTGCAGAGGAAGACAAAGAATACTTTTACAGCCAAGTTCCTCTGGAAGAGGAGATTAACACAATTTGTTACATGGAAATATGAGCATGCTGTGGAAGAGGGGGATACTGAGGCCTATGAATGACTTAGCTTTATGAACAATGGTGTTCTTCAACAGTTTTGTTTTTGCCTGAATGTGTGATTAAGACACCCCTTGTTTTTGCCAATTAAATTATTTAGTTAGGTGGGATGGATAGAGTAGTGGGTTGGACTTGTGAGAAAATAGAGTGTAACTAAACCTAGAAAATAGGATGAGTTGTCAGCATTATTCCTAACTTTGTGGGAGGAGAGAGCTGTAACACTGTTTCCAATTCTTGAGGGCTGGCTGATGAACCGCTGATCCTGACCTTTATATCTTTGCACTTTAAATCTTCTTAATGTGCCTTGTTTGCTCTCATGGCCTGAGGGTAACATTTCCATTTCCTAGAAACTTGGGTGATAAGTAATATTCATGATTTCAGATTTGCATAATAATTTGCAAATGTTTTTCTTCATTTGTTTCTCTACCTATCCACTCCTTCAATGTGCAGAACTTGAGATGTACTAGTAGTATGTATGTTTACTGATGTGAATGACATGCATTTGTGCTGTATTGTATTTCTGTGAGCATTTACATTATTAGATAAAAATTCATTAACTTTACCAAAGGTGTCTGTTGTTATTATGGTATTGATTTAATTCATGGAATACATTAATAACCAATCCTTGCCCTCTATACAAAGCTCCACAGACAGCAGAGATGATCAAAAGTATTGTTCAGTGGTATTAACTCATGCAGTGTGGAAGGAACTTATTATGAATTGGGTCTAGTTTATAAAATCCTGACCGTGTACTTACAGTGAGACAACCTTTCAGCGTTCTGTGAAGGGAAAAAGCTTCTGAAAGAAATAGAGCAAACCATGATACACAGTATATTGCGTTCCTACTGTGTAAATGTTGCTACAGCTTATATTTGTTTGCTCTCCATTTTGTTGGTGTGGATTAAATATTCTTCTACACACACCATGCACGCCGTATTGTTGTGACAAAATTCTGTGCACTATATACAAGTGATTCATCTTGAGTTGGAGTATAGACAACACTCCTATCTTTCATAACATACCCACGATCATTCATTGTCTCAGGTGGGTGTCATGCATCTTTTCCAATTTAGAGCATCTGTAATTATGGAGCGAGTGAGTTTACAAACATGCACAACACGTACCAACTGTACTTGTGCTAATAGTTGCAAACAACATAGACCGACAGACATTGAAAAGGAGGAACCAAGGTAATAAAAACTTACAAGAAACTGAATTCAGTCTCGCCCCATGGAAACCATGAGGGGCGTTGGCTATAGTCACATTCTGTGGGGTTTATATTACAGAGAATAAAGCCACCAATTGCTTTCCTACCTCAAGAGAAAAACAGTAGAAGTAAGCGGTGCCCACCCACATTGGATGTTACTCACGTTCTCTAACCAAAGTGCCCGCCATGGAACCTACAAGTGAACCGCACAGAGTCCCGAGGATCGTGCTGTGGCGGTCCCGGAGGTTTATATGCCGAGTGTTCTGCCTGATGGCTTCCGTGCACGTGATGCGTGGTGCGGTCACGTGATCTGGTGTACCTGTGGGGGCCTGGCAAAGGTAGAGTCGAATGACTCAGTGGTATTCAAGTTAATGGGCTGAGGGATACAGGTATAAGAGTCAGTACCCCAATGGTGTTAAGGGGTCTTGGCTAAATAACCAAGCGTCATGAGGTAAAGGAATCGGAGGACGAGGTTAAATCCGAATATCACCATGGCGCTAAGGGATTGGTGGCATATAACCTAGTGCCGAGTCACAATAAAAAGTGAATGAAATAGATTTAACATTCACTATGCTCTAGTGAAAAAATAACATATAGTGCAAAGCATAGCACAATGGGAATTTATCGGAAATGCAAGGACAGAACGCTAAGTGGTCATAGGCACGTAAACAATGTAGTTGCATCAAGGAAAATATGTGTGTGATCACTAAAGGTGTGAGCCCATGTACTTAAGGAAACGTAAGCAGGATTGGTATTCACATGTATCAGTGTTTACTAGCAAGTTCATATGGTGACCTATGTGTCAATCATGTATGTTACTCAGGAAGGGTATAGAGACAGAGGAAGAATAGGCTCACAGTTTACCTCTCTTTGACAGTATTCAACGGAATATTATCATTAAGACCATTGATGTTGGTAGTCTGTAGACCCAACGTTGTTCCTTTTCAAACAAACGTTGTGGTGTGTTCTGGCTAGTTTTTACTACCTTTATAACTATCCATCTCATATCATTGGTGGTATTGTTATTTTGGAGGAAGTGTTCAGTCAGTTTCGTCGTGACTTTTTTGCACCTGATTATGCGGTGATGTTCACCAATCCTTTGTTTAACTTTCCTCCCTGTCATGCCCACATAACGAAGGTCACATGGACAGGTTATTAAGTACACCACATTTGCACTGTTGCAATTAGTGTGTGCCCTCTGTGTCCATGTTCAAGAGTCAATGTTTTGGTGGCTAAAGTTAGGTGGCACACACTGCAATTGCCACAGGAGAAATGGCCAGTAACGTTAGGAAGACCTTTTAGCATTCAGGACTGTTGCTGTGTGATCATGTTCCTCTACTCTGGGGCGGTTGTTTACCAATTTGTCTCTAAGACTCCTTGCACGTTTAAAGGAGAACTGTAAGTGCCCTGTTTTCAGGATGCCCCGGTCTTTGTTAATAGACAGTGTCACCTGGTTGGAGAGAGTGTTATATGTGGTAACAAACATCAGTGGAGGCTCATTCACAGTATTGGGGTGATCCTCTAGAAGAGCTTCTCGTAGTTGATTCCTCGCATGTTTTTGGCATGTCTTCATTACATGCTAAGGGTACCAACCAATTTGAAAGTTTAGTAGTGAGCTGATCTCATATTAATGCTTGGTACTAGATACAAGTGCACTATGCCAATAGTACAGAGGCATTGTGAAGTAAGATACTTAACTTGCTGGCACTGAGCCGAGAACACTAAGTGGTTTTCTTTCCTTCAGAACCCCTTCACTAGTGACAGGGCATATTGGGAATGCTGCCGGGTCCAAGGAGCAATTCTCCTCCCAATAGGGCTAAACCGGATTAACATATGTTTTATATACTCTCTTATGGGGACACATGCAACCTTTGGAGATACGACTGTATGATTTAATTCAGTGCATCTAGTTTTCAACTGTTGATGCAATTACAGCCTCTGAAATGGAAACAGTTGATTAATTGCGGCATTATGCCAATACCGCCTTTTTGACACGTCTATTTCCTTTCCCCTTCTTTCAACCAATCACATTGTAAATATGTATTGTGACAAGTAACACTTTGTCGTTAAAATGTGATTTGCATAACAAACATTGAGGGAATACATGTATGAATTGTAATATAGCTTAAGCATATTTTGTATGGTCAATGTTTACTGAAAGTAGGGTAATCTGTATGAATTATAATACAGTTGAGCATACTTTTGCATGTTATAAAATGGATGCCGTTTTGGAAAGAAGTGGCCTATGTACTCCATTTTCACTTCTTGATTTCTACTAGGGGTGGGTGGACAACTCCGTTCCGCCCACGAAATGTGCAGAGATTTGCCCCTTCCTCCTTCCGCGATGTAGGCGGAGAAACAAGGCAAATCACCGCACACTCTGGAGGAACAGAGTTGGTCTCCCCCCAGCAGTATTAACACTTTACAAAACATTATAAATCACAATTTAAATAAGCTTACCTTATTGGCAGCGTTCCCGGGTTTCCCTGCGTCTCCATTGCGTCTTCTTCTGGGAGCTGCGCATGCGCGGACATAACGGAGCTATGCAGAGATTGGTTCCATCTCCGTGCCTCTCAGCGTATACCCCTTACGGAATGTACACCCACCCTTAATTTCTACTTCCCTATGTATTGCAAGTCTCTACCCACAATAAAGTGTGTGAGCAAGCTCGCTTTGCGAGCGAAATGCGTAACCTGGATTAAAAACAACTTTTGGCAATTGCAATACCTCTGAGTGATCGCTTTATTGGAGTAATTTAGTGATAATTATGTCCGGCGCGCTCCACCGGCTAGGAGCGATCCACGGCACAGGGCGAGCAAACTCGGAAGGAGCAGAAACTGAGAAAAAAAAATATATATATATACACACACACACATATTTTTTCACATATTTGTGACAGCATTCTGACCACATCCCCACACAAAGTTGTTACCTTTGTTACTTTCAGTGGTAGCGACTACTATTGCAATGGCAATGTGTACTTTTTGAGACCAAGATAAACAATTTGCATTTTAGATTGATGAGGGCCTGGGAGCTTCTGCAACAGTACCGTTGAGGATGACAAACCAATCATTGACAAACCCAAAAGACTAGTATTCAATGTCCGACCTATTGGCTTTGAAAATGCTTGTTAGTATATGACACTCTGCATTCAAGAAATCTTAACTATATTTAGCTTTCTGAAACAGCACAAACGATGGTAGTCCATTATGTATGAGACTGAGCAATCCTTGTATAAAATCAGAAACTTTTGATTTACCCACTCATCAATTGTAAAGAAATAACTTCAGAACTGAACTGTGATAACTTACAGGTGAGTTCAGATGTCACAATGCCTAATGCCAGAGCTGGCAGTGGAGGGGATGGCAGGTCAGGTTACGGAGTTTAATTAAAAAAGCTGTTTAAGCAACAAACAAGTCATGGCTTTTCTTTCTTCTGCTCTGTTTCTCTAGCTGTACAGTGACAACAAGAAAGGGGGAAATTATGGAACCATGTTTACTTTTTGCAGTCCATAGGTAAGTATAAAAAAGTTACAATCTATCGGCATATTTCTGCCCCTTCAAACTACTGTGCCTCTTTTAAATAAAACTGACATTTATTAATCTGATTCTAATACCTTCTTACAACAAATATCTCACAGCTTTTATGATGGGTGTAACTTTGGCCTAGAGATTCCATTGTTATTGTTCATGTTTGCAAATATACTCTCCCTTTCATTTGAGACAGCTATGTACCAAGGAATACAGGGGCAGATTTACAAGCCCCTTGCAAAACTTTTGCACCACTGTTGAGTGACTTTCGTGATGCAGCGGCGCCGTACAAATTCGGCCAATTTAACGCATTTAGGGAGATGCGTCACATTGTAAAGCCATGTGTCACATTATCCCTGCGTCAGGTATAGTGTATGCAGGGTGGGCATTCCCACACAGAAAGCCTCGTAAATGTGACGCAGTGAAATCTACAAGATTTCACTGCGTCATTTATAGGACGCCACTGCGTCAAAACCATATGCATGCTTGAAGCAGGCAAAAGGAGTGCCGAAGTGTAGTGAGAATAGGCCTCAACATGCATTGCTGGAGTTGTGTCATGCTTGTGACACGACTCCAGCAATGTGTGACTTTTGCGGCAAAAGATGCGTCCGAATTTCTGACACATCTATCAATCCGTGCACCATGGTGCGCAGTATTGTAAATATGGCTAATCCATCACGGCGCTAGGGTATTGCAGGCTGGTGCAGGGAAACTGACGCATCTATACAAATGTGTCAGTTTCTTGTAAATCTGTCCCTCAGTGGTTTGTGTGAAATGTGATTTCATGACTGTGCATTATAAGGGATAAAGTACCTCCTGCCATACATGAGGTATACAATGCAAGTCACCATGAAATTCCATAACCTTATAAAGGAATGAGGCAGAATATATGGTCATGGAACTCTACAGTGCCTTAC
Organism: Lissotriton helveticus; assembly: GCF_964261635.1. NCBI lineage: Eukaryota > Metazoa > Chordata > Amphibia > Caudata > Salamandridae > Lissotriton > Lissotriton helveticus. Next base: position 949,356,974 of record NC_136063.1, read on the forward strand.
ACTATCCTTTTAATGTACGACATGGTGTACCTTATCGTATATATAATAGTAAATAATCCATTCCAAGAAAAAGAATCACCGTGGAGCGCTCCTGGCACTTTTTTCTGTAACCGAGCTGATTTTGATGTCTTTTACACAGCCTCAGTGCACATCGTGGAGACCGCAGATTACATAAAATACTTCTGCAAGTTACTTTGCCGTTGCCATGTTGCTTGGAAATGTACAGAATTATGGACCGAGATTTGTTTTTACAAAACCTATCCAGCACTGTTTTGAGAGTGTGTTGTTTCTGTTCTAATCAAGCCTGGCTTCAGCATGAGGAGCCATATTAAAAAAGCTAATGATCTGCTCTCTGTTTTCGCGCTTGTTCATGAGAATGTATTGCAAATGTAAAAAATATACAAATACATAATTTAACTAACATAGGCGCCACCTGTTTCTGGAAGCACTGAAGAACTTGAAAAGAGGTTGCAACAGAATGGAATTGAGAAGAGTCTCTTGGGAGGGGTGGGGGGATGCCCTTGCGACAGGCTCAGTATTAACACAGCAAATTGGTGTAGGCTCACCACGTAAGACTATATGGCTATGACTGACCATTACGGACAATATGGATGTGCTATGGAAGCCACAGATTTCTCCTTGTGAGTGATGCATTTGATATGCCGCTTAAATTGCTAGTACGGGACTGAATGACGTAAACTACTGACATAGAAAAAACACAAACATGTGTTGTTGCTGTAATAAAACAGCACTGGTCACTGCAAAAAGAAATGAGGTAATGTAGGACATAATTACAAAAAGGCCTTGATTGTGACTGAGGAGGAGAACTCCCACAGATGAACAAAGATGAGTTAAATCAGGTCAGTGGGAAAATGTGTAGTGATAAATTTAAAGAATGTGAAATTAACGAAGGAATAGACTTTATTTGGCCATCAATAAAAACCATGTTAATTTCATCAAGATTTTTCCACAATCATCGATCCAATATCACAGCCCTCCACCTGGAGCCATCCTGAAATTAAGATAATTATTAATCAATCAAGGCTGCATACATAACTATGATGTAGCTACCTTAGAATACTAATATGTTATTACAAATTTAATTAATTCTAAAATCGTATCTGTAGCTGTTTTTAGTTAAAAAAGGCAACACAGTAGTAAAAAGTTAGAAAATAGTTTGTGAGAATGTATTTCAGCTTTTATAAATGACTCTTCGGCTGACTAAACAATATATATAAAATGCGGTGTTGTAAACATCGATTCCAAATGTAATTTCCCATCCTCTCCACAAAAACTCACAATGAGGTGAATTTAGCCCACCCTGTAAATAACGGGGCCAAGGGTACCGGTGCGGTAAATACCCCTCCTTTAAAAGGCACTTATAATTAGAACCTTTCTAATATGATGCTAAACAGCAAATTATCACCTCCCGGGCAGTCTATGTGACCTTTCCCGGTGTCTCTCTACATATTAATAGCAAAAATACCTTCCCAGACAGAGCCTTTAAGTTATATCTTTTTACAGTGAGTTATCTACACTGCAAACTTCCGCCTATTTCAAAACAATCTTTCATCTCCACTGGTGAATGAACTGGCTTGAATTAAACACAGTCTGCACAGCGAAGCAGACACAAATAAAAACGGAACAGGTCTGCGCAAAGCAAACACAGCTATGCAAAGATGGCCACGCGGGCTAAGACATGTCAGCACAACTTGCTTCATCCTTTGAGAGAACCTAGCAAAAATGAAAAGAAGTAATACATTTCATACCAGAATGGTTGTTTAAGCAAATTTTCAGTGGCATAAATTTAAGGGACTAGAACTCCCAGGAGTCACCTAGCAGGCATCGCCTTACCTGAGAAAACATTGACTTTGCCCAGAGATAGGGATCAGACAGGAACTGCCTGCACAAGGAATGGCATATTTTCAATGCCCATTCAAAAATGGTGAATAATAAATCTGAATCCGGAATTTTCTTTTCTTTGTGTGTCAAAAATGCTTTTGGCATGAGTTATGAAAAACATGATTTATTCTTTTAACCCACCAAGTTTGGGTCTTACTTTCAACAGACACACTTTGAAATTGAAGACTGGAAAAAAGTACCAGTTAGTTCCTGTTCCTGCATTTATTCCAGAACAGTTATGTTATACCGGAGACTCCTTTTTTCTTAGATCAAGGAGCAAAAAGCATTGATTTCATTTTAATGTTCTCTTTTTATGGTAGTATGTGTTTTATTTTAGAATCGCAACTTCAGTCTTCAAAGCTGTAACTGAAAGAGAAACACTTAAACACTTTTTTTGAAAGAGAACAAATATGAATATTGAAATACACATAAGATGAAATACCACCACTGTATATTAAAATGATATTCTAATACACAGACGAGTTTAATTCAGAATTGTGGTTTTCATTATCAGGGCACCTACGTTAGAGGTGACTTAAAAACATATTTTAACACAAAGTGGGGATATTTTATTCCTTATAATAGTTGATTGCATCACCCCGATCCAATTGAATCTGAACTAAGGTCTTCCATTCATTTTGATAAAAAAGTTCTGCTGGATGCACACTTGAAAACACACGTGGATTCTTTACAGTAATAATATACACATCTCTAGGCAGCTCATATGCAAGAAGTTTGAAATGTCGCCTTGAAATTTGACTTTGTTGTTTGGAGTGTGTAACCACACACGCACCAGCACATAGAAACACAAACACATATATACTTTAATACGATTTAATTACAATATCCAGGATTAATCCTTCGGGTAGGAAGAGAAACCTATTGAATAAAATAAAAGAAAATCAATAGAAAAGAATAAAGTGCAAAGTGCCAATAATTAAGACACAAAAGGCACTTGTAACTTCCCCCCCAAAGACTCATTTAACCCCTTGCTTGCTGCCGTCGGCCGTTGGCCGACGGGAGCACTACCACACTAGTGCTGCCATTGGCCAACGGCCGACGCAGCCCCGCCCATCTAATAGAACGCCCGCACCGCGACAGAAAAACAGCCGCGATTAAGGCGTTAAAAAAAGATGCTTTTGTAAAAGCACTCCGCACAATGTATGATCTTGCTCATTTTTACACTCTATCATTCCGTAGTGAGTGCCTCAGTCTCTACAACTGAGCATTAATACATCTGGCTACTAAAAGATGCCATAAATTCTAGGTTATTTGGGACATATTTACGAGCCCCAGTGCATCACTCTTGCACCAAACTCAAAAAAGGGATTTTTGTAGCAAAGCAAGGCCACCTTGCATGGCCCTGGATATCTTCAAAAATCTCGAGTAATGTAACACAGCGAAATCGTTGTGTGTCGTCATTCTGCACCAGGGAGGCATTTCCATGGGTGCAGCATGTGTGTTCCCATGCAACATCCATGGATTTTGACACATTCCCAAATTTACAAGAACAGGTGAACCTGGGAATGTGCCAAAAAGTTAACCTCCCCAGGAAAGGTATAACAAGGATAAATATCTTTATTTTTCTGTGTTTTTTTCCTCTATCTATGCGTGCTGCATTCTGCAGTACACTTAGGGGTCAATTCCGATCCGGTAAAAAGCGATCCTAATCGTCGTACGGACCGTTTTTTCCCCGTATGAATCGTACCTGTAAACGTCCCGTACGTACAACGAAGTACGATTCGTACCAGGAGCCGTACTCCGTACGAGTCGTACAAGACACCGTACGACGCTAATCTCCGTACGATTCTCCCTCGGAACCCGCTGTACGCGACATCTGTACGGTTCGCGGCTGGTTTTTACGACCCAGCAAGTACGATACGTGTCGGGTATGCACCGTACAACCCTTTTTCTACGGGAGCTGAAAACAGCCGTAAAAGCAGAGTTTGCGCCGAAACAGGTACGGAACGGCCCCCCCGGGTACGGTGCGTACCCCTGCGATCATGGGGTGTACAAGCCGTACCCCCATTGTACGATCGGTGTACGAGCCGTACCCCCATTGTACGATCGGTGTCGAACCGTACCCCGATTGTACAATCGGTGTACGAGCCGTACCCCCATTGTACGATCGGTGTACGACCCGTACCCCCATTGTACGATCGGTGTACGAGCCGTACCCCCATTGTACGATCGGTGTACGACCCGTACCCCCATTGTACGATCGGTGTACGAGCCATACCCCCATTGTACGATCGGTGTATGAGCCGTACCCCCATTGTACGATCGGTGTATGAGCCGTACCCCATGTACGATCGGTGTATGAGCCGTACCCCCATTGTACGATGGGTGTACAGCTCGTACACCGATCGTACATGGGGTACGGCTCGTACACCGATCGTACATGGGGTATGGCTCGTACACCGATCGTACATGGGGTACGGCTCGCACACCGATCGTACAATGGGGGTACGGCTCGTACACCGATCGTACAATGGGGGTACGGCTCATACATCGATCGTACAATGGGGGTACGGCTCGTACACCCCATGATCGCAGGGGTACGGTGCGTACCCCTGCGATTATGGGGGGTACGGACCGTAAGGTGTGTATGTGTTTGTGTGCTTTTCCGTACGGCTCGCCCTTACCTGACGTGGACCGTACTAATCGCGTCCTCATACCCCGGTCCGGATCGTACTCGTCGGGTCGTTCGGCATGTGTACGAGTCGTACGGTATGTGTACGAGTCGTACGGTCCACGGTTGCAGCCTTGCAATACGTACGGATCACGACGATTTGGAGGGATTCACGGAATACGGATCGTACTTCGCGACTCGGACGGACGGGTACGATTCGTACGGAGAGGGCTCCGGATACAAATCGTACGGACGGTTTTTTTCCCGAATTGGGATCGTCGACCCCTTAGAAAGAGGAAGAAGCTGCTTAAGATTGTTTGTGTGCAGGAAGGTGCCCCTTCCCACACAAAAACAATCCTGCATGCAACGCAGGCACTCTTGCACCATGCAAGGGTGCTTGCGTTGGTGATAGACAGCCAAGGAATGCACTGTATTCTTTTAAATATGGCATATTCCTGCCCTTTCCCTGTGGTTCAGTGCAGCAATGTGACTTGCTGCACTGTGCTGTGTGACTTTTTTGTAAATATTCTCCGTTGCATCTCTCAGAATACCCAAGGATTGCTTCAGATTACCAATTAGAGGCAATTTTTTAGGCCTATCTGTAGTCCCAATGATTTTACTGAGCTGTAAAAACAACTTCTCTGAGAAATCCAATAATTCGGTCAGTGTCATGTGATACACTTCTAAACGGCAAAACCTCTGGCCATACAGAGACCCTCCACCAGTTTGTGCATACTTTCAGGGATTCAATATAGGCGATGGAGGATGAAGCAGTGATTTCTCTTTAGTTTTTCAGTAACTGGTACCTAATGCTTGTCGAAAGTATACAACTCTACTCCTCTGTAATTTCAATGCCAGTATTAGCTTCCTACTTTTGTAATGAGTCAAAATTACCAGGGCAAAAGTATCGATTAAAAGACCTATAGATCTGTAAAATATGTACCTTCATTATTTGTTGTCAAAGCTGTTTACATATTTTAACGTTTGTTCCCTTTTCAAGAAAAAGCAGAAATAGCTTTTAAATTGAATATACTTCAAAAACATCCCATACAATCATGCTGAACCACTCCCAAAGAAGTACAATAAAAGAAAAGAAACCTCCAGCTTAACCTAGCGGTTGCGTAAGTTCAAGAATGTCCCTGCTGACATAGGTGTCAAAACTTGTACCTGAGATCACTCTAGGAAGGGTGGAAATAGTCCAAAGGGACCTTGTCTTCCAGTTCTCCTACCATTAGCTATTTACAGAGGAGTGAGCAGGTTTGGTTAATGTTTTGAGGCATTCATATCGCACCTTTTGAAAAAAACTGGGGTATGTTCAATGTGGCCATACACACTTGTGCACCAGGCGTGGCCAGCACAAGTAAGAGGGGTGGAGCAGTGGGGTGGGGAAGGGGTGTAATGGACAGACAACGGGATAGTTAAAGTTAATTAAAAAAGTTGTTGATGAGGTGAATGCAAGGTAAGTGGTTCATTATTTTTTTTAATTTAATTTGACCTATCCCGTCTTCAGTACACTTCCCCCCCCCCCACCCCACCGCTCATACCTGTTCTGGCTGCGCCTATTGTGCACTGAGATGTCATTTGTGCATGTGGTCGTGTCCCACTGTTCTCCTCCTCAGAGTTCCGCCTCACCTAATGAAAGCAACAGCGGGACAACCAGCTCTGCCCCTTGTATATTTATGGAGCCTTTCGGTGATCTTGAGCGAAGCTGGAGGAAAGATTACAAGGAAGAGGAGAAAAAGAAGTATAGACATTGTCTGGCTATTTACAAACAACTCCTATTTGAAGCAATGAAAAAGTTTTTTATAATGCAAATTAATTCGGCAAACAATTCTACTAAAGAACTTTTTTAAACTGTCTCAAGTCTGGCCTCCCCCACCATTACAAAAGTTGAGACAAGTCAGGAACTTTGCGATGATATCGCCAAGTTCTTTCTGAACAAAGTAGAAGCCACCTTTTTGAACTTTAGTTATCCTAACCCGGAGGAAGTAGGGGTGTGGTTGGAGGGAAGGCGGCTAATTTCTGATTCCCCAATGGTTTTCAATACTTTTGGACCACTGTCCACAACAGAAACTGAGAAGCTGCTCCTCTACGCCCGATCAGGCTCCCCTTATGACCCCTGCCCAGTCTCAGTAATTAAACAGGCACAGGTGCCTGTGGCCCTAGTACTCACTCCATTGTTCAATACAATGTTTCAAGCCGGGCACTTCCCTAACCTTTGGAAGCTGGCCTCGATATTACCTTTACTGGAAAAACCTAATTTGGACCCAAAGCAGCCTAATAACTTCCGACCCATATCTCGCCTCCCATTACCTGCCAAATTGGATGAGAAAACCATGAACTCACAGCTTAGCACCTTTCTAGTTGGAACCAATGCTCTGTACCAAACTCAATTTTGGTTTAGAGAAGGGCATAGCACAGAATCCGACCTGATAAAGTCTATGGAGGAGATAAGGGAGGCTGTAGACCTGGGAGGCAAAGCTGCTCTGATTATGCTGGACCTGTCTGCAGCCTTTGATACAGTCCATCATGATGTTCTTATGGACCGTTTGTCTGCTGCAGTACTCAGGGCAAAGCTTAAGATATCCTAAGAACTTTTTTGTCGGACAGATCCCAAACAGTGGCACAGGGTAATTTTAATTCCAAACCTTTCTCACTGCCGTGTGGAGTACCCCAGGGGTCCTCCCTTAGCCCTACTCTTTTTAATATTTATGTCACCTCTCTGGCAACCCTGATCAGGTCATTTGGCTTCCGCCTGACTTCGTACGCTGATGACACACAAATTGTGGTGGCTTTACGGCCTGGTCAGATAACAGGAATTGATGACAGGTTCCACGACTGCATGGCAGCAATCGGGAGTTGGATGTCACAAAATTGCCTGAAATTGAAATCAGGCAGACCGAGGTCATCCTGTTCGGTAATGATCCTAACTTCTGGACCCCAAGGTGGTGGCCAGAAGACATGGGGACTCTTCCAACTCCTGTTAGGAAGGTGAAGAACCTAGGAGTCATTATTGCTGAAAAACTCAACTTCGGGGACCAAATTAATGCAATGGTATCTTCCGTCTACTTTTTAATTAGAATGATTAAGAAAGTACTGCCCTCTCTGCCTACAATTTGTCAGCAGACCGTAGTTACTGCTCTTCACATGTCCAGACTCGAGTATTGCAACAGCCTGTATTTAAATATACAGGAACTTTTTGCGAACAAATTGCAACTGCTGCAAAATGCAGCTACAAGGCTGATTATGGGTACTCCCAAATATGCCTCCATCTCTAAGGAATTGAGAAAACTGCATTGGCTACCAGTCAAGAATCGAGTGCTTTTTAAAACTCTATGTACCGTGCTCAAGGCACTTTACGTGATAGGCCCAGACTTCTTGAAATGGCAATTGCAGTGGTGTATATCCAGAAGAACCGGATGAGCCAAGCTGGTGACTGTGCCACTCGTCAAAAAATCCACATGGGGAGGGAGAAGTTTCATGGTATGCGCAGCTAAAGCTTGGAATGAGCTTCCCCCTAATTTGAGAATGGCCCCGGACCTCCTCACCTTTCGGAGAGGACTGAAAACCTGGCTTTTTACTAGCTAATCCTGGTCTCATATTTATGTTCTCAGAGAATTAGTGGTTCAGCGCCAGGACACCTTCAGGTAATTGCCGCGCTTTATAAATAGTGATAATATAACATAACATCTGAGTATTATAACAAGCTAAACATGGTTGGTGTTGTCAAAGCTGCATACAACCCGCCCGCCGATAACAGACTTTTGTTCTTGTTAGGTGCACACATTCGAATCAAAGAGGATAGAAAGGCTATGAACACAAACTGGTAGCATGAACAATTATGTCACAATATATAGTTAGTAACCATGTTAATCAGATCTCTGCATGATGCGCTATAATTGCAACACTTAATTTCATGTTGTTGGTCAAAATCAAGCACATATACCTGATGTATGAACTTCATTGCAAAATAACTCAATATTGTGGAACTGAACTTCTTGTAAAAGAATCGACCAGATACATGTACATGCTTTAAGAGAAACAGAAAGACCGTGCCCATGGGTTGAAACGATTCACTGCTGTTTGTGCATCAGTATTTCATATGCAGAAATACGGTCTAACATTTGTCTAACATTTGTATAATGATCTAATTATCATTTCAAAAATAACTCCCCTCGGGTGTAGATTTTATATTAATAACTTCAACCGCATGATCTTTTTGTTAATGATATTTAGGGCATGGTATTTATGTCCGACAATATTCTTACCATCATATTCTGGTACCACACAGTGTTACTTCCCTTTTCATCTATGGAGAAAAAAAATTTGAGAGAAGAACACCAAACACACATCTGCTTACAAAACACACTACAACTGAATTCATGGAGGACATTGAATGCCTTATTATGGTCCCACTCTCTTGCTATTTTTCCAAAGAGTTGCTATTCACATCACTAGGGAACAGATAGGAGTGCTGACGAACTCCCTCCCCCAAAACGGAGAGCCTCTCCAGAGATCATCCCATTTCCTCAACACTGATGTGTATGCTGTGGCTCTGAAACAATGGAGTGAATCTTCTCATAATTTACGAGTGGCTTCCCCAACAAGCCTGAATGATCGGGCAGGACTCACAGAGTCTAAGATCCAAGGAGGGAGATAAAACAACAACCAAAAATATACATTCAGTAAGCAACAATCAACCACTTTTTAAAACACTAAAAAATAACCTATCAAGCATTGCTTCAAATCTAAAGTTACCATCTCACCGATTCTAAAAATACAGATAGACAAATTGATTGTAATGAAGCCACAATAATTCAAGAATGTTCATTTGTGTCACCGGAGCAGGACAGGGACTGAGATCATGACATAGGAAGCCACTACACACAGATTGGTGCTTTTATTGGCGCTGTGGGAAAAAATGACTTCAAGCAATATCCAAAGGTTGGCAGAGGGCATCGAAGATTACAATCTATATCTGTCTCACTCTGCAGATCGTCTAGCTTTCTGAAGAGCGTGGTTGAAATACAGAATGGATCCTTGTCATGTTGGCATGCTTCATAACACCCAGGGTCCTTCTGAATTCACAATTATTTTAGTAGTATAACAGCTGTAGATACTTTGGGTTAATCAAGTAATTCCACTCTCCAGGAATAACTCTGTTCTTTTTGCGTGATTTCCTTCCCTATCAAATGCAAATAATATTCATCCTTGATCATTCTACAATGTCCTCAGTTTTCTCCATCACTCACTCAAGCTCTAATTATTGTTTCCACTTAGCCAAGCTCTTTAGATCATTCTCTACAGTGCTTACCCAATATTAAACCCCAAGTAGTCTATATATGACCTCTTCTAACCTAGTTAGTATATCATGTTTAAGCTTTTGATTTTGACTGGGCACATTTTGGCATGCCGATATGGAAGAATTATTTTAAACTGAATTAATTCCTCTTGTAGGTCTATTTGTTATGACCAGAAGAGAGTCCCAATATTGGTTTGCTCTTATATTTTCCACTGTCTTCTGAGAGCAGGTACTGAACATGCAGGATACAGAACATGGTGGCAGGATCTCAAATTTCTAGATGGCAGTTTATTGGAGCAGGGTCACACTTCATAATCATCACTCACTACAGCACGAGTCTCACCAAGCAACTCTATTGCTGTAACTGCTTCTTTTACCTTCCTTGTCACGACAGTATAGGGTTCCTCGTGGATCCATTCAGGGACCTGTACATGGCTTTGATTTACAAGTCTCTGGTTTTAAATATATGGTCTCTCAATACTTTGAAGGCTTATACAGACTTATCCTTAATTTGTTTTCTGTTCATTTGATTATAGTAGTCCCTTATTCATTGTCTGCCCCATTTACTAGTTTACCCTATTTCAGTCTGTTTTCAAGTCATATCTCCACTTCTTTCTCTTTATGTATGTCATCTTATCTTATTTTCCTTAGTTGCCCCTTCCTGATTGTCCCTCAATTTCTGCTTCCGTTTACTCTCGCTCAAATTGCTTCACGGTCTTCATCTATTCTGATTTAAATTTCTTATTGACCTTTGTCACCCACTACCCAAGAACATCTTGCAGAAACACCATACCTCAATATTTTGGGACTAAATCTGTTTTGGCTTCTGATGTTTCCTGGCATCCATGTTGTGGAATTTGCTTCAAACCATTCTGCCCTGGAGTTCTCTTTGGTACCTCCTACAAGGAATTCTAGTGTTTTTAGACTTTCATGGACAGTTTCCACATTCTGCCAAAGTTTTCAAGAGTCATCTGGCTAATTATATGTACATTGTTTAATTTGAAGTACTATACAATAGTTGGAGCATTATAGAAAGTCATCAAAAATAATGCATTTTACTAAAAATGTGCAGAATTAACGTATAGACTTCATTGAAATTGTATGTGTTTAAATGCAAAAGTTGCAGTTGGCAACTATAGTTAATTGTACTAGGCCTGAAAAGCTGAAGTTAAATTGTCTGACAAGCTGACATGCATAAAGAATGCTTAGTTAAGATTAAGGGGCCTATTACGATTGTGGATTTCCCGTATCCACCGGGCCGGCGGAAGCCACCGCCGGCCCGGAGGATGCGGGAAATCCACCGCGGAGTCTTGAAAGACCCACCGCCATATTAGGATGGCTGGTGGGTCTTACTATCTGTCCTCCGCTTTTCCGCCGCGGGCGGATTCCGCCCGCGGCGGAAAAGCATTAACATGGCTGGCGGTGTCTATCAGACACCGCCAGCCATATTAGGATGTCTGCAGAAAGATGCCTTTACACTGCGGCATTTCCGCCGTGTAAAGGCATACGGATTTGTGTTTGGGGGCCCGTTGCGCCCCCAGGGGTGAAGGGGGAGTGGGGGGTGCACATGGGAGAGTACCTATGGTACCACCCTGCATTTGCCTGCACAAAGCGGCAGGCACCGCGAGGTGCCTGCCGCTTTGTGCATGCAAATGCACAACTTACATTTTTATCATTGCGGCGGGTGCTGCTTCAAGCAGCACCCGCCGCAATGATAACAATACAGGATGTGACCGCCAGGGTGGCGGTCACATCCTAATTTGCACGGAGGGACCGCCGCTGCCCCTGCGGACGGTCCCTCCTTCTCTATGGTGGCAGACGGACTCAGGTCCGTCCGCCATCATAATCGGCCCCTTAATGCTTATTTCCTACCCTTCCCATGGACATTTTTTGCAAATGACTAATAGTTGTCCAAATATTTTAATCTAACTGTAAAATGTTTCTATTTGCACAAAGATCACTGTTAACTAATAATAAGAGATGTTTCATTTAGCGAGGTAATGAAAACGGTTACATATGAAGATGCAGCATTTCTACAGGGAATGAATGATGTGAAAGTCAAGGAGAGTTAACATTATATTTGATAAGAAATGTTTGACTTGACATTGCTTTAGGTGGACTATTGTATTCTTCTTTAGAAGACAGAGAGAGAATCTGTTCCCATGAGAGTATCGAAAGCTGATTGACTGACTGGAGACGGAAGAAACAGTATGCTTCAAAAGCTTAAGACTGTGAAGTCAATATTACTGCGTGTCCCTAGAGTAGGTTTCACATTTACAGAGTCCCCCTTAAGCTGCCACTCATTACTCTACTGAGTTTCTTGAACCTCTCTTCATGAGAAGTTCTGCTTTATTGACTATAGACTTACTTACCTGATTTGGATACTAAAGTTTTAATGTTGTGATATCACTCTTTTGAACTTGAAACTCTTTAGGGGTTTCTAACTGACACCTTTCATTCCCATTCCTAGAATAGGGATTCTTTCCTTCATGGAACGCGGTTCATGTATTTTATTTGATTTATTTATTACTTCCTATTGATTATTAACACAAATGATTGATACTGATTTATTTATATGCTGATTCTAATAAAGATGAACTAGTAAAAGTTGATTAGTGAAACACTTTAATTCATACCAAACCCTCTGTCTAAAAGTAGAATAGAAATTGTAATCCCGTTTTAATGTGATGTACAGATCTTGATTACTTTCACATGATATCAAAGATCCATTGACCTGAAAAGAGTAATAAGGGCAAGGATTACACCTTGATGAGACAGTGACCTTTCTCGTAAACCGATAATTTAACTGAGATCCCCTAGTCCCCCACAATTTAAATGCAGAAACAATTTTCCGTTAGCACTTTGTATGTATACTAGAGAAATGTGTATTATTGTTTCATGTACTCAGTCATAGATAATTCTACATTTGGAAGCAAAACATTTTCTTGATGTTTTGTAGAAGGTACTTGGTCACCCTTTTGTGCCTGAGGGACTTCTTTTAATAGACTCATTGATGTCACACTGATATCCCACTGTCTTCAATTCAGCAAATCCCGGGCTTTACCTCAGACCTTCATATGCTGATGTCTTGTTTCCATAGATGGTCACTATAGCAACACCATAAGTGCTCATATTACTTAGCTGTTTAATTATTTCGCACGATCCTTTCTGCAATATATTAGCTCTTTTTTACCCTGAGTCGCACTAAAATAAATTTTGATCATTCCTGCCTCACCTAACACAAACCTTTATTTCATGCTACATTTCCAGCTCCTTCTTCATGGTGTTGTAGAAAATCACTACCAATACAGCCTAAAGCCCTGAAAAAAGTAAGGTCTCAGGGCACTGACTTCTCACCTCATTTCCTGGTGCAACCCATCTGGGGGTAGTGTGTAAGTCAACCCAGTCTGTAGTCAAAGAGACTCAGAAACTAACAGCGCCTGAACGGCCTCCACTTTCTCATCCTCTATGTTGGAAAAGTTGTGCTGGATATGAAGAATTCCTTATTCAGGATCTCAGAATCAGAGTGCTGAGGTCTTAGGAGCTGAGCAGTTTTGATGCCAATCAAGGAATAGTGTGCCGTTTGACTGAGTTTACCACTATTAAAAAAAAAGAACATGAGTGCTAAAAATGAGGAGGGAAAAAGAGATAGTGCAACAGATTGCCCTCAGGCTCCACTTCCTCATTCAGTCAGTTATCCCATTAAAAAGAATAGTGCTTATTGATTTTAAATTTTTTCGAGGATCACAGGACAGTATAAAAGAAAGAAAACTGCTAGATGAGTGGAAGAATGCTCAAGGTGTATTTGAGACAACGTTCCCACTGTTGGCTCACACTTTTTGGTATGGTGAGAGAAAATCTTGCACAGTGGGCTTATTCAATTAATATGTATTTCCTTCTCCGACACCCAATACTCATGATGAATATTAACGGTTCATGCACAAGAAAGCTACATTTGAATACATTTCTTCAATGCTAACTACCAAAACGTGACTTATCTTGAGGTAAGTACAGACATGGGTACAAGACCATCAAACACTAGTATGTACCACTATTTTCAAAAAAGTAATAACCATTTCTCCAGCATGCTAATGTCAGACCTATTTGGCTTTGCCAATGTTTGTTTGTCTTGGTCTGCTAAGATTTGTTTACAGTTGGCCTGTGATTTGATGTGATGACTATGCATCATCTAATATAGTGTGTGCAGTGGCACATAGATACTTGATTACACTGACATCTTGAAACGACAAGCGGTCAGCAAAAACAGACTGTGGACCATGTAATTTTGTGAAGTGAGGCTGTATGACGTTAGCCTTCTTGTTTATAAATAAGGATGTTCATACTTGCTAGTGCATAGTACTTAGGCCCCTTTTCTCTTGCTCCTTGTAATGTAACTTTCAAGGTGCCTGAGGAATAAAAGGAGGTAGGATCGGCTACAATTTAACAATCACAGTGTGACTCATTTGCCTACACAGTAAAACTCTAAGTCGTAAGATGGTACTACGTATGGATTTATTACAGATTCAAAACCAGACTGATATCCACAAGTCTCAGGAATACTTTTTAACAATACAGAATTACTACAGACAGGTCAAAACGATGAATGAAATATAGCCGTAGCAACCTACAACACACAAGAAATTCCGTGATAGCCATACAAAATATGAAAAAGCGGATGTGATGATCAGTATACGATTTGCGGTCCTCTTTCCTGTTAGGCATGGGAAAAATCTAAATTTCCTAATCTAAATGTACTCTGAATAATACTAGATGAGGAAACGCTAATTAGATCCTTTAAAGAAGAAAGGTGTCCACAGAGCTGAACCTCTGTAGAAACTCTGTAGAAGTTATCTAAAGGGAAAGAATATTGTGCAGCACGAAGCCACACAACAGAGATGCAGCAAATCAATCAATCAATCAATCAATCACTACATTTGTAAAGCGCGCTACATACCCGTGAGGGTCTCAAGGCGCTGGGGGGGGGAGGGTGTGCCGCTACCGGTCGAAGAGCCAGGTCTTGAGGAGTCTTCTGAAGGCCAGCAGGTCCTGAGTCTGTCGTAGGCTGGTGGGGAGAACGTTCCAGGTCTTGGCCGCGAGGTAGGAGAAGGAACTGCCACCGGCGGTGGTCTTCCGGAAACGAGGAACTGTGGCGAGGGCGAGGTTGGCTGAGCGGAGGTTTCGGGTGGGGGTGTGGAAGCTGAGACTGTTGTTGAGGTATGTAGGTCCGGTGTTGTGTAGGGCTTTGTGTGCGTGGATGAGGAGTTTGAAGGTGATCCTCTTGTTGACGAGGAGCCAGTGCAGGCCTCTTAGGTTGGGTGTGATGTGGCTGCGTCGGGGGACGTCGTGGATCAGTCGTGCCGAGGCATTTTGGATTCGTTGAAGTCGTCTCAGGAGCTTGGTTGTTGTTCCTGAGTAGAGGGCGTTCCCGTAGTCGAGTCTGCTGGTGATGAGGGCCTGGGTGACGGTTTTTCTCGTGTCGGGAGGGATCCATTTGAAGATCAACTGGGTGTCGTCGGCGTAGGAGATGATGTTGAAGTTATGTTGTCGAGCGACATGGGCGAGTGGTGCCATGTAGATATTGAACAGCGTCGGGCTGAGGGAGGATCCCTGTGGGACGCCGCAGATGATCTCGGTGGCTTTCGAGCGGAAGGGTGGGAGGCGGACGCTCTGGGTTCTGCCGGAGAGGAAGGATGTGGTCCAGGCCAGGGCCTTCTCTTGGATTCCGGCGTCATGGAGGCGTGCTGATAGGGTGCGGTGGCAGACTGTGTCAAAGGCTGCTGATAGGTCCAGGAGGATGAGGGCGGCTGTTTCTCCTTTGTCCATCAGGATCCTGATGTCGTCCGTGGCGGCGATGAGGACGGTCTCGGTGCTGTGGTTGCTGCGAAAACCAGATTGGAGGGGTCCAGAATGTTGTTGTCTTCGAGGTAGCGGGTTAGCTGTTTGTTGACAATCTTCTCTGTCACTTTTGCCAGGAACGGGAGCAGGGAGATGGGCCATAAGTTCTTGAGGTCCTTGGGGTCCGCCTTGGGCTTCTTCAGCAGGGCGTTGATCTCGGCAGGCTTCCAGCTTTCCGGGAAAAGTTGATGTCTCGAAGGAACTGTTGATTGTTTTTCGGAGGTGGGGCGTGATGGTTGTGCTGGCTTTGTTGAAGACGTGGTGAGGGCAGAGGTCAGATGGGGTCTGGAGTGGATGAAGTTCATGATTTTGATGGTGTCTTCGTCGCTGACATTGAACGAGGCGGTCAGGCGGCTGGTGCGGGTGGTGGTCGCAAGGGTGGTGGACTCGGTGGTGGGTGTGGGGGTGTCGGAGTTGAAGCTGTCGTGGATGTCGGTGATCTTGCGGTGATAGAAGGCGGCCAAGGAGTCGCACTGGTCTTGTGATGGTGGGATGTCGTTGGTGTTGGAGCTGGGGTTGGAGAGTTCTTTCACGATGTTGAAGAGCTCTTTGGTGTTGTGTGCATTGTTGTCTAAGCGGTCCTTGAAGGCGGTCCTCTTGGCGGTCCTAATGAGTTGCTGGTGTCTGCGGCTGGCACTCTTGTGGGCTGTGTGGCTGTCTGGTGTTCTGTCGTGGAGCCATTTCTTCCCCAGCTTCCGGCAGGTGCGCCTGGAGATCCGGAGGTCTTCGGAGAACCAAGCGGCTTTCTTGTTGGTGTGGTTGGTTGTGGAGGTCTTGAGAGGGGCGAGGGTGTCGGTGCAGTCGTTGATCCACTGGTTGAGGTTGGTCGCGGTGGTGTCTGGGTCGGTGGGGTCGGCGGGTGGTCTCAGGGCGTGGGTGGTGGTCAGTTGGTCCATGGTGATCTTGCCCCAGCAGCGGCGTGGCAGCGGTTGGGTGCGGTGGTGTGTGGTGGGTTTCCTGAAGGTGAAGTGGACGCATCTGTGGTCGGTCCAGTGGGGCTCGGTGGTGTGGTTGAAGGAGACGTGGGGGCTGGTGGAGAAAATGGGGTCCAGCGTATGTCCAGCGATGTGGGTGGGTGCCGTCACGAGTTGTTTGAGTCCAAGGTTGGCGAGGTTGACAATCAGGGCGGTGGAGTTGGCATCGTTGTTGTTCTCGAGGTGGAAGTTCAGGTCCCCCAGGAGGATGTAGTCCGTGGAGGCGAGGGTGTGGGTGCTGACGAGGTTGGCCATGGTGTCGCTGAACTGTGGTCGTGGTCCGGGTGGTCTGTAGACGAGTGTTCCTCTGAGGGTGGTGTTGGGGTCAGTGTGGATCTGGAAGTGCATGTGCTCGGCAGTGGTGCGGGTGTCATCTGTGTTGGTCGAGACTCTGAGGGTGTCCTTGTGGATGATGGCGATTCCACCTCCCACTCCGTTGGTGTGGTCTCTGCGGGAGATCTTGTAGCCATGTGGGATGCCACACCTCTAGTTTTCAAAGTGGAAGCTGTCCCTCATGGCCGGATTCCACTTTGCAGATACATACCAACATCCTTCAGGTGCCAGCATGCTATTAATAGCTTGTGATAATTTCTTTGGTTGAAACTATTGTGACATATCCTTGCAAATCTCATTAAATCATGGGATGCTCATTTCTGGGCCCCCTTCTAAACGATTCGGAAGCATCTGCAATTTGGACATTGCGAGTCACAGGGCCATCTGCGACCCACAATTTATTTTTTGCTCAATACAATTGAGTTGTTTGCATGTGCAAGACTTGCAATTTTGCACAAGGGGAGTTTTTCAAATGCACAGCTATTGCTACTATTGGCCCTCAGTACTCAGTTATATATGGAACAATCTATTTTTCTCGGAACCAAAAAAGGTGCTAATCAACTAATTAATAGAAGACTGCAAAATAGTGTGGCGATTTTTATGCAAACCCATGAGCTTAAAGGTATAAAAGGCATTTGTCAGGATGAAAAAGTGCAAGAGAAAATATTCTTCACAAAAACAGATAAGGGATATTTAGAGCAGGCACAGCGGTGGCTGCTTCGCTAAGGCAGAGGAGCGTTGACCCACTGCTTTACACCAGTGCAAATAAAATGATACTAACGGAATGTTATTATTATATTATTTTTAGTATTGCATTTGCTGCCAGGTTAGGGTGGGGCAGGGATGGGCTCCCAGCGTTCCAGGGAGGAGGAGTGGCTGCTGCTGCACCAAAAGTGCGCAGGACTGTTCGGCCAGCCATCTCGGGCCGGCCAAAGAGTCATGTAAATTGTGCAGGCTCTCCACCCAGGCTGTACGACAGCCTTGCTGGAGAAGATGCTCAGGCTTCCATTCCCTCTCTGAGCACCAAACCACAGCACCCAGACCAATCATGAAGGAGCTTTCAGCAGTGTCGTGATTGGCTAGTGGAGTCTGGAAGCCTGGGTTCTTCCTGGTCCTGATTCCTGCTGAGGAGAGGTAGCGCCTGGCGACAGCGATCAGCCTGTAAGTTTTCTTTTTTATTTATTTCCTAACCCCTTTACCTTCTGCCACCTTACACTTACCATCGCCGTGCGGCCTCCATAGGAGGCCAAGTGGGAGGGAGGAGCAGCTGGGAGGCGGGAGTGGGTGGCCAATGGGCGAGGGCCGGGAAACCAGAAGGAAAAGGGGGCGGGCCGCGGGGGAGCAGCGGCGGTAGGCGGGGGGCGGGGGGGGCACAGAGGGCAGGGGCGCAAGGAGAGCCTGAGAAGGAAATGCAAAAACAAAATACAAAATGAGAAATTACAAAATGAAAACACAGCGATAAGCACAGGGGGAAAAACACAGCAGAAGAGCACAGGGGGAAAACACAGTCACCAGATACCGGGGGCGAGCCCTCGGCCGCGGCGGTGCAGAGGGCAGAGACTCGGGCAGATACGAGGAGCCGTGCGGCATGGGGGGTAACCTGGGGTCTGTACCTCTTAAAGACTGAAGACAATCTGAATCTAGTTGAAGTGTTATCGCTAATAAAGCTCCCTAAATGAGCATCTGCAAATTCAATATCAAGTGGCTCATTATTTTCCATAAACACACACTAAAACTTGGCACCTACTTGTGAAACTCCTTTCCTTTGGTCTACATATCAGAACGTCCTTGGATTTCTCTTGATTTCTCTTGTGTCCCTAATCCACACGGACAGTAGTCCTCCCTTTGTTCATTAACCCCTTCGGCGCTCATGACGGTAGCCTCCTGCTACGCTGATGACGAGCCCAGCTCGTCATGTAACATGCGATACCGCAAATCCCAGCGTACGGGCGGAATTCCGCCCGCACGCATGCAGTTAAGGAATCTCATCTTTGCCAAAAGTACTCCTCCCCAACCTCACCATCTCTCTCACACAATGTGACTCCTCTATTCATAAGATCACACAACTGCACCTGCAGAGGAGAGAAAACATTGCATGCAAAGCAAACGTTCATGTTGAAGGTTAAACATGAACAGGAATCCTAAAATCCAAATGCTTAGGGCATTTGGTCAGGTTAGTGTGGCAAGCTTCTCAGTACATGTTTAAATGGATGATTACTAATACATATACGGTTATAATACAGATGTAGAGTACTATTCAAATGGATATGTGTCAGTAATAAAATAAATGCAGAGTATTATCCAAATGAGTATGTGGTGAATACATGAGAATTATTCTAAATGAAAAAATGCAGATATATATCAGAACTGCAATTCAATGTTAGGGCAAGGGAAACGTTAATATGCATACTCATTCAAATGTTGAAATTACACAGTAAATGCATCTTCTGTATCTGTTCAAATGCACTACAATACATTAATAATGTTACATCACACGAGTACATGAGGCCATTACGTTGCTCCATAATTGTGATTTGCAGCACCTGTGTATGAAACTAGGACCTTTATGCATTAAGCTACTGAAACTGGTGTCTGTTAGCAGCTGGCTAGAGCCGAGTGACGGAAATTAAACAAAAATCAGCCATAAAGATGCCCGCGTAAGCTGATGGTTTTATATAATACCTTAAAACATCATTGAAATGTGTGCTTGAGGTATGATCAATCAACAAATGCAAGGCATGGTTTGCATCCCTCTTGCTTTCCTTATCAATACCCATTGTATATGAGATTTAATTGATGGCATTCTGTTTGAAAAATGTTTTATATTTTAAAATACGAGCGCAAATAAAGCTGGACAATCTTGCAAACAAGCACTGAAGTGCATCAACATCCAGGAATATGCTTTAATTTGCCTCGCTTAAGTGGTGTGCGAATATTCTTGTGCGGCTGCTAGACAATGTGTGTGTGTGTGTGTGTCTGCATGCTTGCATGTGTGTAGTCAGTCTATCTCACCGTAGTTGTGCAGACACTCCTACAATTCCATTTTAAAACCTTATTGTTGTACGCATGTATACAATGGACATCCCATAAAAAGAAGTAGAAAAATTGCAATGAGGGTAGCTTCTTGGTGCAATTGCCCTTGAATATGAGTGACTGGACTTCATCATCCATTTTTAGACCCTCAAAACGTGGCATTGACGCCCCAGTTTACTTCAAAACTACCTATGCTCATAGTGCTAAGGAACCTATCGTGAGGTCAATGAGGCTACAGTTGTGTGGTAGAACCACGACCAGATGAGCGAACAGATATGCAGATGGAAGCCAAAGACTCTTCCTCCAAATCTCCATTTCATGCAATGACTTACTTTATTAAGATGCCGCATTTTAATAAGATTATCCAACATTTAATCAGTGAGGGCTAAGAATCAAAGAAGATGCACGTGATGCTAAATATTTGCCTTCTTCACAATTGTGCCCCAGGTCATTAGCTCATTCACTTAACAACATGGCTTTGATCAAGTGCATTGGATGGATGGCTGCAGCACAAAACACTCCCTCAAGGAGGCATGTTTGGAAAACCCTGACCGCTCTCCTTCAACTTCACAGCCCTACTGACAATGCCCTCCACATGTGCTTCACACAAGTGCTGTGTTATAGTTTTTGTTATCATGCACAGATCATTTACAATATGTCCGTGGAACAGAATCCTAAAATATTCCCTTTTGCTCTATTTTTATGTAAGCACCTGCACTAATATCCAGTTAAGAAACATTTCCAATCGAAAATTAGGCCAAATCGCTACCTTATTCGCCACCCACTAAAGATCTAATGCACAGAATCATACATTTTTGGTCCTTACAAATACATTGTACACTGCCCGAAGATTGTGAGTCATAAATTCAGCAAAACACACCAAAAAACAAAAAGATAGATGCACATAAACTTGATTTGTAGACTCAGTGTCACGGAAATGATTTCCTTGCAACCAACTTTATTCTCTCTCTGGTATTGCCTTGACTTGACGTGCTGACCCTCAGCTTCCAGGCATGGATTTTTAAATGCTCATTCAGAGCACTCGTAGTCTGGTGTTCAGCCGCTTTATGGTCAGACGTGCATCGGTTTCTTTTACTTGAGCAGTCCACGGCGAGCCACAATATGCTCCTATGTGAAGATGGAGCACAATATTTCCCCTCAATTTATTAAATTACAGAGGATTAAATAGTATGATTTACACTTGACAAATATTAAGAAGTGTCATAGAGAAAGCATTGATTGACTTAACAAGAATTACATTAATATATGTTAGCAGTAACGTTTGTTAAATTACAATAAAAATGCATCATCCCATAGTGTATGGTGTATTTTCTATTGTGGTTCTCTATGCCTCACTTCTTGCCTAAACCTGGACCCCCAGGTACAAAGGAGTGGGGTTTAAAGTAGCCATTGTTTTTGCACAGAGCTGTAAAGTGACTCAACTTGTTCTGTGCTGCATCGCGTGTACCACAGTGCACAGTGGATTCCCAGAAATCCAGCCACATGTATAGTCATGAGGTAGGATTCCACCAGTGACACCTTCTGAATCGTTGTGAATGCAGTGAAGGAGGCTTACGCTGGACAGAATAGAAAGGCTTCATCTCTGCATATGCATTTGCAAAATTGGACCTCAAAGTTCAGAGGGTAGATTTGAAAAGAAAGTTTCAGTTCAGGACTTCTATGCTTTGAACTCATAATGTGTTCATGTTGTATGCCTTTGTTGCACTCAATAAAAAATTACAACACAAAAAAAAGAAATGGAAGTTACAGAATGGCAAGGAACATCAGTTCCCGTGAACTGCTGCATGATCCCTATGATGGTCGCACCTCAAAGTGGAAGCTGTCCCTCCTGGCCAAATTCCACATTGCAGATACATACCACCATCCTTCAGGTGCCTGTATGCTAGTGATAGCTTGTGATCACTTCTTTGGTTGAAACTATTGTGACATATCCTTGCAAATCTCATTAAATAGTGGGATGCTCATTTCTGGGCCCCCTTCTAAACGATTCGGAAGCATCTGCAAATTGGACATTGCGAGTCACAAGGCCATCTTCGACCCACAATTTATTTTTTGCTCAATACAATTGAGTTGTTTGCATGTGCAAGGCTTGCAATTTTGAACAAGGGAAGTTTTTCAAGTGCACAGCTATTGCTACTATTGGCCCTCGGTACTGAGTTATATATGGAACAATCTATTTTTCTCGGAACCGAAAAAAGGTGCTAATCAACTAATTAATAGAACACTGCAAAATAGTGTGGCGATTTTTATGCAAACCCATGAGTTTAAAGGTATAAAATGCATTTGTCAGGATGAAAAAGTGCAAGAGAAGATATTCTTCACAAAAACAGATAAGGGATATTTAGAGCAGGTGGCTGCTTCGCTAAGGCAGAGGAGCGTTGCCCCACTGCTTTACACCAGTGCAAAGGAAAAAATAAAATGATTCTAACGGAATGTTATTATTATATTATTTTTAGTATTGCATTTGCTGCCAGGTTAGGGTGGGCGGGGATGGGCTCCCAGCGTTCCAGGGAGGAGGAGTGGCTGCTGCTGCACCAAAAGTGCGCAAGACTGTTCGGCCGGCCATCTCGGGCCGGCCAAAGAGTCATGTAAATTTTGCAGGCTCTCCACCCAGGCTGTACGACAGCCTTGCTGGAGAACATGCTCAGGCTTCCATTCCCTCTCTGAGCACTGAACCACGGCACCCAGACCAATCACGAAGGAGCTTTCAGTAGTGTCGTGATTGGCTAGTGGAGTCTGGAAGCCTGGGTTCTTCCTGTTCCTGGTTCCTGCTGAGGAGAGGTAGCGCCTGGCGACAGCGATCAGCCGGTAAGTTTTCTTTTTTATTTATTTCCTAACCCCTCGACCTTCCGCCACCTCACCGCCACCATCCTCTACCAGCCGCCACTGAGCAGGTCAGTAAAAATAGGTGCAAATATACCACTTCACAAATAGTATTTAAGTCCTGTGCATCTGGGATTGTTATGAGCCCCAAAGTACCCCAATATAGGCCTAGGTAGTTGCACGACCTTTTACCTACATTTTCCCTACCTTGCTCTACATAACGGCTCTGGTGCTGACCTTTTACCTAGTTAAGTGCCAAATAAATGTTGTGTGGGTTTCCATACTTGGCCGACAAGCCCACAGTACCTTGAAACATCTAGGTAGAACCCCTGAGGGTACCATTTGGGTATATAGGTACCCCATCTTCGCTGGGCAAACCAGAGGAGAAGCTTCCATGCTGACACGAGAAGCTGAAGTACCTGAAGTACCTGCATTTAGACACTACAGTATGCAGTGGTCTGACATTCCTCCCGGGGTGTCCAATTCAAGACCAAGACAGGGCCCTTCGTTCTCTCCCTTCAGGTAATGGGTTTGGCTATACACCTACATACAAGCTAGGTACACTTAGGTACATCTTTTTAGGGTTTGTATCATGATTATTGCCATGTATCTATATGGCTACATATATTGACAGTTTTAGCACCATGGTAGAATGCTACCTTTTATTTACTCTGTTGGTGCTTATAACTGTATATATCTGTTTCTGTCTAATGGGTTTTGCCGCACATGTATTTTATACTATAATGACGCTGGTTCAATAAATGCTGATTGAAAAACTTCCCCACTGTTTATTCTATATATTTCTGAGACTGAGTGAGCACAAGTGACTGAGCAAAAAGCATGTACTGTTTCCCCGATCCCTAAGGGGTCAGGGTTGTCATGTTCAATAGTTGCCAGAAACTATTCGCTCCTTGGTTAGGTTTGGGGGCTTATAGTGGCACTGTGGGATAGCTGGTCTACAGACATATCCTTTTGGGGTGCCTGGACACAGTCTGGACACCAATCCTTTAGTTTATATTGTATAAACGTGCAGATCCTATATAGATTTGTAGGAACTACACGACAGTGTTTAGGCATCGTATTTAAATATTTCACCTAAAACAGGGAATACCTCACACAAGCAACATTTGTTAGTGCTAAAATGGTCACAAATTGTGCTTGCCCCTATCTTTTCTACCGTAAAAAGTACAGGACAGACCCTTATGTCCTTATGCCACACTTAAACCAAGGTCATATTTAGAATACATACACAAAACGTTCTGCATGTTTCATTACAAAATAAGTGTATAAGTCAGTTACACTGAACTTCAGAATATTGTTAGAAAAGCTCTTGGTACACACAGGATAGATGATTCACTCGAGTATTTTGTGATTTAAAGTATATTAGCTATCAAACAATATACAAAGTGAATCAAAAAGGGAATAGGGGTGCCGTTCATAGCCGTTTTTGAAGTGCCGAGATCCCTCTTGTTCCTGCAATCACCTGGCACTGGGGTCTTTTTGAACTGACTTTGCTGACTTTTGCCTCCTGATTTAATTCGTGCCGAACTGGGCTGAAAGGACAACTACAGCGTGAGGCAGAGGGACTGCGAGGACCAGAAGGCGGTGCGTGATTGGACACAGCTGGTCCTCTTCCCGCTCACCACCTTTCCTCTATTTAGCCACGCCTTTTCCCGCGACTCGCAGGACGCGCGCGGGCAGCGCCGGGCAAAGCCCGGGCCAAGGGCGAGCCCGTCTACGCCCGTCCAAGCCCAGTCAAGGCAGGGCTGGGCCACCCCTCTTGGATCCAACATCCGGGACTGAATGGCAGTAAGAGGACTCACTTTTGTTTCTATCTTGTTGGAAATGGACCACTGTTTTCGTGGGTGAATATGCCATACCAGTGATATCAACTATATTCTATGCCCCCATTTCTGACTGTACAATTTCTGGCACATTTTTGACTATCGCTTAAACAATGTCTACTAAACCCGGCAAGGGAAAGAAAACTCAGGTGGGGGGAAGTGTTAGAGGGACATTAGACGCTTTTTTAACTAAGGCCGTCTCAACACTAGAGCATGAAATTTCAGTTGCCGAGAGCCGTTTATCGTTAGAGTTCCAACAAAATAAGCATTCATCTTTGGGTTCAATAATATTGATTACCTCCCCACCCCCTAAACAAACTAAACAAAGTACACAGTGCACTGAGAATACTCCAATTACAGATATAAGTATCCCATTATTATTTCAGGACAACTCACAATCTCCATCACAAGAGCTAAGTAGGAGAGAGGATCGCGATGCTGTTACTTTGGATCCCTCCTTGGACTTTTCCTTGGAGGAGCCCTCATTGTTACAGCTCCCCAACCCCACCCCTGTGAACAAAAAGAGCAAAGCTCCACAAAAATTACAAGGGCAAGGAGCATCATTGAAGAGGAAGAGAGGGGGGAATTCCCATCGGGGCAGGCGAACTAAAACATCTAGAACCGGTACAAGTCCCCCTACCGATCAAACCTTGCCAGGAAATCAGAAAAACCTGGCCCCAATGGACTTAAACTTTCAGGGAATAAAGAATCCGCCCATTTCCAAAACTATCGAACTCGCCCCTAAGCAATGTACTGTGGAGAACATAGAACATCTAGTTATATCCCTACTCCTTCCACTACTCGAGAGGGTAAAAAGGATGGGAGAACAACTGAATACCATAGAGGAAGCAACTATATTAAATACTAAACTTTTAAAGGAACTAGCAGCCACCAAACCTAATCATATGTGCGGTGGGCAGAAGCCCAATAGCAATCCCATCACAGAGGATACCTTATCCTGTTCCAAAAAAGCTTAGTAAGGTGGCTGAGAAAGATGTAATTGGGGACGGGGAGATAAGAGGTAGAGGACCACCCAGTCATACTCCCAAATCACAACCACTTACTACCGATGTAACCCCGACAAGATTCATCGCTTAGATAAGGCTATAAAAAGAATAGGCTGTCACATAGACTTGCCTCCAGAGGCGGCCCCATATGTCATAGTGCTTACGGGGGTCCCAGAGCTCACAGAAGGGAAGAAGGAAGGCTACTTAGAATTAAAGAACAAAGTAGTCCACTGGCTCAGAAACAATAGGCCTCTCCCCCCCCCCACAGAGATGGAGAAATAGCACTTGTTAGAAGATTAGCCTGGGTGGGACAGAGACCCAAAGACATTAATGGGGATGTAATTATTATCAATTTTAGAGATCGGAGGGTGGTAGCTCATATTGCTGATTGGTATCTGGAACGGGGAGGCAGTGGTATATCGTCTCAAGTTCTGAGCTACTTTTATCCTCAGTCTTTGATGACTCCCTATGGCCCCGTCTTTCTTCTGCTAAATATAAATATCCTGCCCACGCTCCTCAACAGTTGAACATAATTCAACAGAGATTTACTTATCCTGTATTTAGACATGTAGAAAGGCCCATTAACTATCGGGGTGATAGTATACAACAATTCCACTACACCCCTAACTGGCCATTTTCTCTGACTAACCGCTATAACGTTCTTTCAGGGTTGGATGATCTAGATTGACATCTGAATAATACTTCGGCGGAGTATCTATTAAAATCTGCCACTCCGCCGCTCATAGTGTCCACAGTGTCAAATCAGCAAATGAGGAATGTAACGCTGAAGTTGAAAGGGGACTCGAAGTATATAAACGATACTACTGGGAAGAAGGCAGCAGTCTTTAGAAATCACCAGAAAGTGACTTCAGATGTTGATATGCTCATGGCTCCACAATTTCAACTAGAACCCCAGGCCCAAATGGCCTCTTTTTCACCTAAGGGAGACAGAGAAAGCGTTACTAGAGAGAACATATGCCGCAGGCATACGGATTCTACTCACAGTCTTCTCTCGTGGAACGTTGCCGGTTTGGCAAGTAAAGTATATCTGCAATCCTGGTTAGACGTTGTCTCTGAACATAGTATTATCTGCTTACAGGAAACCTGGTCCATAGAAGAATTAAATTTAAGTGGGTACCAGACTTTTCATACCCCAGCCGTGGTTAGCACACAGGGATGAAACAGAGGGGGTTTGTATACATATCTCTCCACAACAGGGGACATTAAAGTTTTAAAGTTTCTGATCACCGATTTCTATCAGATCTTGTTGATTAATTGGGGCCATTTAAGCAACATGATTATAGTACATTTTTACAATAATGTGCCACCTGATATGATAGAGACTATATTTACTCAGCTCTCGGCTAGCCTGACTACTCTAAAGGATCAGTCGCCGGGAGAAAAGGTTATGATCTGGGTGGGGGACTTCAACTGCACCATCTGCCCTTACTGCTCCACGGGCATTTGCGGCCTAACCGAGCACAGGGAAGATAGTCCCACTCACTTCACCCACACTAAACTTGGTAGCACTTTTAATAATATTCTCTTTTATTTTAATTTGTCCTTTGTAAATGAGCTATATAGTCCGAGTATCTCTTTCCAGCCAACTTTTAAAGGGAGGGGGAGCAATTCTACAATTGACTTCACACTAATATCCACAGCCCCTAGGGGGGCGCTAGAGGGCGCACTGCGGGATGGCTGGCTAGATCGTCAGCTCCGCCGGACGGGTGCGTAGAATAGAGAAATTGACCCTCTCACAATACTGCCCGGACGCCGAAAAAGAGACTGCTGGTAATCGGAACAAAATGCCTGTCTAATATTGGTGAAAAGACCTCCGCAGGAGCATCGGAAATAACGAAAAAGGAGAAAGCAACACGAAAGCGCGGCGAGACCCAAGATGGCCGCTCCCGACGCTGGACTCTCGGGAGCATCGGGACCCGACCGCAAACTGCTGTAGGGTACAAATCGCCAAAAGTGCGTTGAGAAATACCTGCGACCTAATACTGCCACAGCGATATGCTCCAGACACTGCAGGCGAGGTCAGATAACAGCACTGAGGGGCTGCGTTCCACGATACACAATATGGCGGCAGCAGTGGAACGCAAGCAGTGAGGGACCACCGGGTGCTCTTGTGAGTCTACGGAACGACTTGGCGGACATCGGTGCATTGCTAACGGTGGGGGCTGCGGTGACACACGGCTCTGAGACGCCACGGACGAGCGCAGAACCTCGGCTCGGGTGCGTACGGCGCTGGCTGGCTGTGGTGAGTAACGAGCGCTGTGTACATTGCGGCGCCTGCCATCCATCACTGCCTGGCGCGAGAAATCACCCGCAACCCTCGAAAGCTGCTAAACTGAGCACGACGGTGGACACAGAAGTGCGCTGCGCTCATGAATATCACCCACTGATGCTGCCACACAAGATGTCGGAGATTGTGTCACAGACAGTAACCAGAGAATAGCGGAATGGTGCAAGGGGCTACGCATACTAGATTTCAGCGCCAAAATCAGAGAAGTGCAATGATTGGGAATCACGCCATAAGTGGATAGCAGAAAGACGATACGAGGAAGCTCTGACGCGGCCAATCCTTACAAACAGCCAGGGTGCTGCGCAACGCTGGGAAGCAGTCGGATGACCGGGGTGGCGGATGCATAGCTCGGCATCGCTGAGGGCGGCAAAAACACCCCAACGACGACACCAGCTGGCAGCACAAGACAAGTCGACGGTAAGCCCGGGGAGGACGCATCACAGCCCCACACGGAACACAGGTAACATGGGGAAACCGGATAAGCAACAAACTACCCTATGATTTGCGACACGCAAGCAGACGAAAAACAACACCACTGCGTCGGATGCAGAAGGGGAACAAGACGTGACGGAAGGATCGAGCATGGAGATAGTACTGAGAGCGATCCAACAGAGTCTACAAGAGATGAATAACAAACTAGATAACGTAGTGCAACGTGTGGACAATATGGCAGCGAAGATAGAAAAACACGATGAGCGAATTGTGGAGGCGGAACAAAGGATCTCCAAAGTGGAAGATGAATCTAGAAGCACATCGAAATCATGTGGTGGCATGGAAAAAACGTTGGAAGTACTGAGAGCAAGGGTGGAGGACCAGGAAGCGAGATCGAGACGAAACAACGTCCGCATATCGGGACTGCCAGAATCCACCAACACGGGCAAAATGGAAAGCTACGTAGAAAAGTTGCTGACGGACATATTTGGAGCAGAAAATCTATCCATGGTGTTCCTCGTCGAGCGTGCACACCGCTCCCTGGCGCCTACACCGAAGCCGGGTGCAACTCCTCGCATGATAATAGCCCGCCTACTCAACTATAGAGACAGGGATGCCGTTCTCAGACTGGCCAGGGAGAAGGGTGCAATTTCTTACCAAGGCAACACTCTAGAATTCTACCCTGATCACACGATGGCGGTGCAGATGGCACGGAAGGAATTTGCGCCTGTTAAAAAGAAGCTGCGAGACCTAGGCATTGAATATGCAATGCTCTATCCAGCGAAGCTCAAAATCACGAATGCTGGCAAGCCCGTGATTCTACCGACGGTACAGGCAGCACAGGAATATGTCAAAAAAGTAAGCAAACACCGCAAGGCACAAGACCGAGAAGGTAGCACAAGTGACAATGACTGAGACACTGGAAGGGGCATTACCGCAAACATGTAGAAGGTTAAGTGAGGACAACGGCACCCTTCAAAATGGACATGGACAGTAAGAGTTGAAGCCGAAGTTAGGGTGATTGCGGTCTTACGAGCAAATATAACGGTTTGGAACGGCTGACACCCCAGAACAAAAATGGCCACTTTCACGGACAATACTGATGAGCAACGCATGAGCGCGGAGGTTGAGCAACAGAGCAGCAGACGTCCTGCGCATGATATGGGCCGTGATAGGACACTGAATGCTGGATAATGTACAAGCAATATCGTGACAGCGGATTTATGTGTCACTTCCACGCATGAGAACCGGCGAACAATGGGCCTAACTTGCGCGCTGGAGCAGGTGAGACAAATTGCGGTCTAAAAGGGGCGAGAATGCAAAGAATGTACTCCTCTGTTGCGCCTGACCCCTGAGCTACTGCTGCGAAATGGGACACTATATAATTGCAGATGTGGGTTGTTGGGACCTTGCTAGACTCAGACGGTGAAAGAGAGGTGATGAGGTAACAGCGATTAAAAGAAATAATGTACGCACCCGTCCACATCCACCATGTGGATGGAGACGTGTGTACCTGGCGACACCCCCAGGCGGGTGCGCCCCAACTCAAGTTCTAATATTAGTTTTGTTGGCAGATGGGGATGGCTTTGGCAAAGTTGGGGTGCTAAAGTGGGAGGAGGGTGGAGGGGGGAATGGGAAATGTTCGTTATAACTCACTGTGTCTGAGAAGCATTGCAACCTCTATGGGAAACAGAAACGCTGTTTTACAAAATGAACTCATTGTTAAAATGTGTACACTCGAATGCGGGACAGATGACAAGGGTAACCTAAAGCATGAGGTGGAGGGCTCTGCCACGATTCATTGCACCTCACGTTTGTTAAGATGACGCACTCCGCCACACTGAAATGCATCACGTGGAATGTCAGAGGTTTGGGCAATCCAAAAAAGATTAGGCAGATGTTTGCATATTTCGACAGGTTACATGTTGATGTGGCTTTCCTACAAGAAACGCACATAGCTGCTACGGACTCTTCCACGATAGGGATTAGATGAGCAGAATCAGTCACCAACTCCAATTACTCTTCATACTCACGAGGGGTTAGCATTTTGATAAAAAAGGGAGTGCACTTTCAGATCTCGGAAACACATAGAGATGCTGAAGGAAGGAGTGTAATCGTGGTGGGCACGGTACGACAACACACGTTAGCACTGGTGAACACATATGGCCCGAACGTGGATGACCCGGGTTTCTTTGAGAGGATATGGGGCACATTAGCGGATATCCAGGTTGAAAATATACTGTGGGGAAGGGATTTCAACATAACGCTGAAGGAGGGACTTGATAGGTCCCCAAACACACTGGAACCACACGTAAAGGCGAGAACGACTCTTTGGGAGGCTATAGAAGACTTACGGATGGTGGACGTATGGAGGGTTAGACACCCAGGGGAGCTGGTGGCGATGCACATAAATGCAGTACACAAAAGCTGGTCTAGGTTAGACTACTGGCTGACCACACAGGGAATGACGTCTTGGGTGACAAGCATACAACACCTCCCACGAACACTATCAGACCACAGCCCAGTAATATTGGAAGTGGAAATGCCGCGATATGCGCCCCCGCCATTCACATGGAGATTCAATGCTGTAGCCTTACGCGACCCAGTGTATGCAGACATCGTACATAAAGCAATAATAGAATATTTTGACCTGAACGGACCCACACCGGAAAACTCAAGCCTATTATGGGAAGCTTTTAAAGCGACATTAAGAGGGGTGTGCATCAGTACGACGACGGGCATCCTAAGGGACATCAGACAACAATTAAAAACACGTGAAAGTGCCATACAAGCACTGGAACACAGGTATACACAAACAAGGGACACAGCAATACTGGGGGAAATACAGGCTCTCCTCGCAGAGCACCGGCAATTTGCTGCAGACGAGCTCCAATATATCCACAAACGTAAAACGGCTAGGAGATATGGTGAGGCGGGTCGACCAGGTAGGGCCCTGGCTGGGAAGATATGTACAGGGCGAGCACCGCAACACATTACAGCTATCAAAACACGTGCAGGACACATGACACATGACATACAAGGGATAATGGGTGAATTTAGAGACACTTATGGTAAACTATATGAAGCTCGCCCCTCGTTACCACAGGAGGAATTACTGTCTT
Organism: Lissotriton helveticus; assembly: GCF_964261635.1. NCBI lineage: Eukaryota > Metazoa > Chordata > Amphibia > Caudata > Salamandridae > Lissotriton > Lissotriton helveticus. The sequence continues at coordinate 949,388,602 of NC_136063.1, forward strand.
ACATGACGGATGTAGAGCTGGCGTGGTTGTCTGATGGCCATAGAGAATACCTGGCTCGCCCTATCACGATAGAGGACGTGGTGGACACTATCAAACGTCTGCCGAATGGCAAAGCACCGGGACCCGACGGGTTCACGACAGAGTTTTACAAAACGTTCGCAGACTTATTGGCCCCACACTTAGTAAGACTATATGGGGAGGCGCACGAGGCGCAGATGCTTCCGGAATCCATGAGGGAGGCTTTACTGATTGCATTACTAAAACCGGGCAAAGAAGAGGAATACTGCGACTCATATCGCCCGCTATCCCTCATAAATGTCGATACCAAAATCATAGCCAGTCTCCTAGCGGATAGACTAAAACCGCTTATGCCGCTATTGATAAGGCCTGATCAATCTGGCTTCATACCGGAAAGGTCGACGACACATAATACGCGCACCTTATTTGCGCTGGCGCACTATTTGGCACCTGAAGTGAAGGCTGTGGCTGTGTTATTAGATGCGGCCAAGGCATTCAACACGATCGATTGGCCTTTCTTACGGGCTGTGCTAGTGAGAATGGGGTTTCCTCCTATCTTCATGGGATGGATCGCGATGCTTTACACTGATTTGACAGCACGCATTAGAGTGAACAAGCACATCTCGGAACCGATAGCAATATGTTGTGGTACCAGGCAGGGGTGTCCACTCTCGCCGATGCTTTTCGCACTGGTACTGGAGCCCCTAGCCTGCAAAATCCGACAGCATCATCACTATTCGGCGATTCAGCTACCGACACGCCCGATTCATATCTCACTTTACGCGGACGATATGGTGCTGTATGTAAAAAATCCGGAGCAACACCTTAATCCGCTGCTGCGCGAATATATCAAATTCGGCCAACACTCTGGGTTCCAGATCAACTGGACTAAGTCCCTCATACTGACATTAACAGACGGCACGCACCCAACGGTCATGGATTACCCGCTCGAATGGCAGGAAGAACCGATCAAATACTTAGGAGTGTGGTTTCACAGAGACCCAGAACTTGTAATCAGGACAAATTATGGGAGAACGATCTCGACTCTAGACGACAAGATTAAACGGTGGAATAAGCTGCCGCTATCGCTAGCAGATAGAGTTGCAATCGTGAAAATGGTAATACTCCCAAAATTCTTATACTTGTTTAATAATATCCCAATTAAGCCTCCTGCAGAGGTATTTCGAAATATCAAGAAATTGGTGCTAAATCTAATCTGGGCGGGGAAACAAGCGAGATTGGATTTGCAAACAATGACACTGCCATACGCTAAGGGGGGTTTCAAGGTACCGGATCTTTATCTGTATTACTTGTGCACGCAAGCGCAATTTGCGCATTACTGGTATCACGAGGTTCCCTTCCTGACCCATGTGGCGGTGGAGGCTGGGGATGCAGACCCGATCCCCTTGTCTAGCATATTAACCCACAAGCGAGAACGATTACATGAAAAGGCCATAAACCCGGTGAATACCACCGCAGAAGCATGGAGACAGATGGGAAAAGTGGCAAAGCGGCTCCCACTGTACGCGCCGGCTCTCCCCCTAGCACATCATCCAGCACTATCAGTCACACAAGAAAGGATTGGGATGGCCCTTCTAAGAAACATGGGCATAGATAAAATGGGAGATCTATATAAAGAGGGTATCTACCAAACGCTAGAAAAATTAGACTACATTAGCAACCCTACACTATTATTTACCTTCAACTACTATAGGTTACAGAGAGCGATCAAGGAGCACTTTCCTGAATTTCCGGAGGAGCCCCGGGCTCTGTCTCCCTTACAACTACTACTCACCACACCGACTGCCACCCACCTAGTATCCAGACTCTACGCTAGCATACAAACTGACATTGGGGGGAACACAGACAAGATGAGAGATAAATGGGGCAAAGTACTAGGTGGAGCATTATCGGACAAGGACTGGGAAACCACATGCCTCCTCACAAGCATGTTACCAGCAAATGGGAACTTGAAGATCATCCATTACAAGTACATACATCAAGTGTACTACACGCCTCAAAGACTCCATAGATACGGATTGAGGGATGACTCCAAATGTGTACGATGTAAGCAGGAAAATGCGGATTTCATGCATTTAGCATGGAACTGTGGTGCTGTGGCTAATTACTGGAAACAGGTGACACGGGCCATAAGTAACATGTTGGGGGTACCACTAGGATGCGACGCCAAGAGCTGCTTGTTAGGAATTGTCCCGCACCTCCGAGCAACTCGACGTAGGTTTTGTGTGGTAGCGCTATTGATGGCGAAAAGGAGGGTCTCACTGCATTGGAATAGTAAGGTAGGGCCGAAGATGACAAGCTGGCTGGAGGATTTGACTTACTGTTGTGATACGCTGGCCACGTATGAAGAGGAACTACCGATTAGATCACGCCCCAGGGACTATTGGATGTACTTGCGTGAATACTTACTAACACACGTGACGGAGAATCCCGCACAGAGTGACTGAACATGATACATGATAGGATAAATACAGATGAGTGATAAATATTTAACAGAAAAGAGGAAGAATGTTGTGACACAGTGGTTGAAGTTATGGATTTTTCAGTTGTTGTTATTCCAGGTTTATGACACAATTACGAAATTATAAAATGTAAGACTGTGGACATGCTCTGACCGTATACAGTTCTGTTTTCTGATATCAATGATATTTCATGCTACGCCGCCGGTCCTAGTGATGTCGGCTGATGGGCTGTGTACGAATCTCAATGTATTATATGAACTGCACTGCTATGTAGCCGGCCTAATATGGTTGTAGGCGCAAACTTGTTTACTACTCCTGCGAACTGTGCAATACACATCTTACTACAATAAAAAAAATATATATATATCCACGGCCCATGCTGGGTTAATATCATCCTGGGAAACGGGTCAGGTTCCCTTCGGTGACCATTACCCTTTATCCTTTACACTAAAAATTAAAGGGCACAGATGAAACGTAGCGGAAGATTTATTATATACACCAAAGATTAAATTGGCATAAAAAATGGCTATACAATCAAATGGGACAAGGTGGAGCCATTAGGTTTCCTGAGAAAGCTTCTCTCGACGTCCTTTGAATATATGTCCACCTGCCTGGCACAAGATGAGGACCCAGAAAAAGTCATGGCCTCCTTTTCAAAAATACAAGCTACTGCAAAAACCTTATTGACCAGAGAACATCGGGCCGAGTCAAATAAAGCTTACAGGTGGTTTGATCATAAGTGCACTAAAGCATTAACAGCCCTTAAAAAGATTCTTCAGGCAAAACCAAGAAACCCTGAGCTCATTCGACAAGCCAGAAAGACGTACAAAAAGACGCTTAAAACCAGAAAAGCTACATTGAAAAGAGAAGCTTGGGAGGCCTTACAAGAGGCATCACATAGTAGAGACAACATGGCCTTTTGGAAGGTGGTAAATGCTCCCTACTTACAAAGTCAAGAGGCTGATTTTATAGATATAGTAATAACCGGGGACACTTGGGTGACTCATTTTAAACATCTTTTTGATAGAGCAACTCCTGGCGATATCGTGAATACCCCCAGTAATAGGACGGTTAGTCTCAATGATGGTAATCAGCCCAGCCCATTCCCACTTGACATAATTTTCAGCTATCAGGAGGTGACCAAAGCTATAAAAGACAGCCCATCGGGTAAGGCACTGGGCCCGGACGGTGTCCTGATCGACGTTTATAAGGCCGAGATAGACCTCTGGGCCCCCATGATCACAAATGTCTTAAACAAAGCCAACCAACATGGTTTTATATCCTCCTGGCCTGATGCCATAGTCGTCCCCATCTTTAAAAAGGGGGACAGGGATGACCCCACCTGCTACCGGCCAATTTCACTTTTGGACGCATTGATGAAAGTGGCAGGACGGATCATACTAAACAGGATTCAAACTTGGGGGAGGAAAATCAAATTATTTCAAATCTACAGTATGGCTTCAGACAAGGCAAAGGGACCGTGGAACAGTGTTTAAACTTGGCACTCCTTATTTCTAAATATACCCAGGCAAAGAGCGGAAAACTTTTTATCACCTTTATCGATCTAAGCTCCGCTTTCGATTGCGTAGATCATGTTTTACTTTGGGAAATTCTCAGTGATATGGGCATTAATAGTCAATTACTGGCCTTTATTAAAGAACTTTGCAGGGGTGCAGGAGCAAGGGTGAGATATGGCCGTATGGGGGAGTGTTGAGATAAATTCCCTATACAGAGGGGGGTCAGACAGGTGTGCATTTTGGCACCCCTATTATTCACCTTATATATCAATTCCATTGGAGAATATCTTAGGGGCGCACAACATGATTACCCTACCATTAGCGGGTCCCCAGTATCAATACTACTATACGCTGATGATGCAGCTTTAATGTCGCGGACCAGACTAGGATTACAGAGGAAAGTGGATACATTTACCACTTTCATGAGGGACAAAAGCCTAAGAGTCAACACATCTAAAACCTACACAATGTCCTGCGGGAAAGGGACAAAGAGGGGGCTCCGTCCAGTTTTCCTTGATGGTAAGAGAATTGAAACCACGGATAGGTTCTCTTACCTAGGCATAAATTTTGACAGACGGGGAAGCTAGCAAGCAGCAGTCGCTGCCAGACAATTAGCTTTTACACGCTCTATCGGAGCATTGAGTAATTTTGCGGCCAAATTAGGGGGGAAACCAGCCAAAGAATTAATACACATATATAAAGCTAAATGTGTTTCAACAGCTACATATGGTGCCGGTCTGTGGGGGACGGAAAATGCCCAGATGATACAACGTTGTGAAAATCAGTTTATCTGCCATCTACTGGGTGTTTCTAAATTTACTTCCACATACATGTCACACATAGAAGCTGGTCTTCCATACATCTCAGATATCATAAGGATTTCCCCCATACTTACTTCTCTGGCACAAGGTCTGGGTTACACATGAGACCTCATTAAATAGAGATTTAATTAATGATTGTCTGTCTCTTGATGGAGTAGCCAATATCAAATGGCTATCCTATGTAAGAAATATGTTTAATGAGATAGGACACCCGGAATTCTTTGCCAGACCAATTAGTATGGAGGTGGTATCGAGAAGCTCGCTGAAAAAAGATGGCTCTTGATCATTTAGCGAGTACTAGGTGGTGTTTTGAAAAAAGGAAAAAAACATCTTGAGATATCAGCAAATTACCCCTCATGAGGGGTTACAAAAGTACCTCTCCTTAGTGTCAAGCCCTCACGCTTGTATGCTGCTGACTCGCTTTAGGCTTGGCACCTTTTTTCGTTTGATTACCTTCCCCCTTTGTAACAATTGGTCTATGGACAATCTCATATGCCCCTGTGACGACATCTCTCATCAATCGAACATCCATTGTGTTCTGTTTTGTAAATTTTATCAGCTACATCGAAGGGCTTTTCTGCTACCGGTCCTTAGGGCATGGGGAATTCGAACTTGTACATTAGCCTTCATTAAGCTGCAACAGTTAGATGAAGATATTGTTATTCATGCAGTATCCAGCTTTTTGAAACTTGTGATTCAATTTCGGAACACAATGTGACGCTTTAGTAATACAATATGTCTCAATTGTTTATACGTGTTTGAGTAATCCGCAGGTGATATGGGCTTTCCCTAAACCCATATGAATTCAAATTTTTAAACTGTGGCACTGTGATTTTAAGGATCTTTGATCAAGTATTTTATTGATTGCGTACATTGTAATATGCGTTTTAAATTATGCGCTTTTATGATTTTGATTCTTGAAATCGAATAAAGCTTGTTTTGAATTTGAATAGTAGTGTTCTAAGTGTGCAAACGTTCCTGCAATTAAGCCAAACAAAGGAAAAGAGACAGAGGATTGTACAGCAGTCCATTATAAGTCATGGATTTGCTTCATACAAACATAAACAACCCCATATTATAATGTTGATGTTCTGACCCCAGTAGCTTTAATAGTGCTGGCCCTTTGCTATACATCCATAATAAATTGTTGTCCAGAGATTTTCTTTTTTGATTTGTGTGTTTGTATCATTAAATATGTAATTTAGCTTGTGTAGACATTGCAAATCTGGGTCACATTTTTCAGGATGATATTTTTTTTAAATGGCAGATGTGTTGCACAAATTACTAATACAAAATCTAAAACACATCATTATAGAGCTGCCATTTTGGAAAATGGCAAAAGGGTTGCTCTGAGGAGTTATTGTCTGTCTCTATAAAACTACCTGACCCCAAAACCTATGTTTTGACACCAAAATAAAATATGCAGGTCTCATGATTCCTGAAATATTACATAATCACTACAACACATCCCCGTTAAAAAACATGTTGCCCAGTAAAGAATTGGGCCAGAATCAGCAATGTCTACCCAAGCTAAATTATTTGTCTAATGATCCAAAAACGCAAACCAAAAATGAAAATCTCTGGACAACAATTGTTTTACGAAGGTATATTAGGGGGCATGGATTGTAATCAGAGGGTCCTATCTGGACAAGGATGCTATCTATATACAACCATCACCACTTCCTAATTTAGTCTTTGCAGGCCAATCAATAGTGCAACTCTGTCCATATGCTTGTGCTTATGGACAATAATTGCAAGCAACATGAAAGGCATGTCTGATCTTCCCCTTAAAATATTCTCAGCACTGTCAGCTGCTCCAAGATGGTGGGCTGGACCTGTGATCTTGAAGTGTTCATCTCTAAAGTGTTTTCCTCCATGCACAATTGTTTTAGATGAAGTTATCCTAACTGTCATTTTCCAAATGAAGCACCTACCTTTTTTACCCATATATTTGTGGAGATTGGAGAAAAATGTCTGCGAAAAATTGAAAATTGCGTCCTTCTTCTCTAAATAAAGGAATAATGTAATCGTCTACGTCAGTATCTCAATATTCATTGTTGGTATCGTTCAGACATTTCAAAATAATAGTTTACTAGTGTGAAAAAATTAATGTGTTTGAAACTTTGTATGAAAAATGAAAACATGTAATGGATGCACCTTTGACTTAATCATAAGAGTTTCCAATTCTCTGGGTAAAATTCATGTCTATCTTCATTTCCGCCATTGGAAATCAGTTGTGGCCCAACCTGAAAGGGGCATTATTTCTAAACCTTCTCTGAATGGGAACACAAGCAACATCAGACCAGAGTTGGCTCTATTGGAACTCATCAGTGAGATGCCTCTTGAGCCTCCATGCCAATGGAACCTGTGTCTGGACATATCGCTGGTATTTAGGTTGACTAGCTTAGACAAACACAAAAGGTGACAGATGGAATGCTTAAATTAATCTTAATCATTGGTATTGCTCTGGGATTTCTTATTTTCCATTTTAAAAAGGATGTCGGATTGTACATCAATTTTGAGGGAGCATCAAGACTGATTTCCATGTGATTGCTCCCAATCTGTGATGACAAGGAGCACAATTTACTAAGGCATGAAATTTGATACACATCTAAATTCCATTTCATAAGTATCATTGGATGAAAATACTTTTCTGTTTGCTTCAGATAAAATTAGTGTACCTTAGCTAGCACGTTGCACTTTGGTTCAAATAAGAACAGAATAGGTGTTACTCCACAGATGTGTAAAACCCATCAATGAGCTGTGATTCTCAATGATCTCTATGTCACTTTACAATACCATCAACCATAACAAAATACGGTTCTTTTTGAAAGTGTAGATTGCAGTACCTAGAACAGTACTAAACTGAACAGGTTAATTCCTCTGTAGGAATAGTCTGCCATTGTGTATTACCTCTTAAGACCTGTCCTCCCTGATATCACCGAGCAACGCCCGCCTCAAGACTCTGCCCTTTTCCCATTTTTGTTTCACTGCTGCATGTGCCCACTGTCTCTCGGCTACTAGATAACACAATCTTCACTTCCTGATGTGCCAATGACATACAAATGTACACTCATCTGAGGATACAAACAGGAAGAAAATGCTTACTACTTTCTCTCTAAAGAGATGTGTATTGATGCCCAAACACTTTTAATTAGAGATTTAAAAGAAGGAACAAGGAATGCAGTAACTTCTGCCTTATTATCCACATAAGGGAGAAAATGACGGGTTGGAACATTGCTCCTTTGTAGTCTGCTTAAAACAAATCAGATAAACAAGGTGTTCTTGATATCCAACCATTTAGCATATAGTATCCCAGAAAATTGATCTAAAAAAGCAATGCTAAAGAAGTCTTAGCAGTACAATGCTCAACAATCTTATTTGACTGTGAGTCCGTAGTACGTAAGACTGAAGATCTGAAAGGTGTAAATGTTTGAGTAGGGCACTAACAGCAATTGATTAGATTCACTCATGGTTAACATCTACATCATCCCATTGCTAGCAAACATCCATTAACTGGATTTTTTAATGCTTAAGAGTGAGAACGTCATTCTGAATTATCCTCATCAAACCACACTGGTAGGAGGAGACTCTGATGTTCATATTTCATCAAACAATGTGTTCACATGGACTTCATGACTCAAGATAATTACTGGAAACGTTGCCACCTTTATTTGAAGAATAATACAATTGCAGGTTGTCTGACCTTGTTCGGTGGCCCTGGGGCAGACAGGGGTTACTGGACCTCAATTATGAGGAGTGATGTTTCCCACTGATGTCCCGGGACCCATCCTGCTATGCCGCTGCCAACTAGGCCAAGTACAACCTCTTTCACACTTAACAAGGTTGAGTAGTCCTGGTTTCTTAGGGAGGTTGCCTCAGGTACCCGAGCTCAGTAATCAACAATCAACAAACAGACAATAATTGCAATGTCAAGCCAACTACTTGACTTATCAAGGAAAGAGAGTTCTTTATTCACACAGTTGTACTAAATACTAAACAACTACAGTAGTTGTACAAATAAGTGTCCCTGGTTGTTCTTCGGTATCAAGGCACCACTACCTCCTGAACCCCCTGCTAATCTGTCCTATGTGGTCTGTCCTAACCTTGGGTTTCCCCTTTGGAATTCATGGAATAACATGATTCAAGCACAGGTGCAGCTCTCAGCTTCACAATCAAATGTACGTCTAAAAACCTTACATCTTTTTTAATTGGTGGCACATTTAAGTCCTAGTTCCACTAGATTATCTGGCATCCCTTCTGCATGTCTCCTGTGGGGGCAATGGCGAGTAGTAAGTCGAATGGGCCCTGGGGGAAGGTGTGTGCAGACCACATCATTAAGTGTGCTCACCCAGCACTAGTCTAAGTAGCCGACTGAGCCTACACAGCAACAGACCCAGAGTTGGCAGTAACAAAGGTTTTTGGTGATGCGGTCCCACTGCATATGACAACAGTTGTAATCTGGGGTTGGGCTACTGTTGGTTACAGCAGTTGTGTTTCTGAGCAGACCAGAGGTAGGCATAACAAATTTGGACCAATGAAGATCTCAGTGGAGCAGTCCCCAGCCAGGCCTCCGATGGTCATGACGTCGCAGCCCCTGCCCCGACCTACAATGATCACAGAGTTGAATTTTCCCTTTATGGTGTGTATGTTTAAAATGACCAATTAATCCAAAAAGGTGTCTCCGGAACTAGCATACTATCAATGTCTTGCCCTCTTGGGCATCACAGGGAATTATTCACCAAACAATTGCTCTGTTCCTTGAAACACTAGGTGCACCACAGTAATTTTATTTCAAAGGAACAAACCACATTGCTTCCTTGTTCATGCACAGTTTTTAACAGACTTGCACTTCATATGATATTGGAAAAGTACAGTACTTTAAAGCAACACGCATTATATTCTTCTTTCATTGTCAGATCAAGTGCTTCTTAAGGATTGGTAAACACACACTTTGCAGAATTACTTAAATGCGAGATTCCTCCTCAGTTATTTGCCTTGTTGTTGAAATTGCTCAGTGAAACCTGGATGCAAATATAAGTAACGTGCCCTAATGAGTAGCAAATATAAATAAGCTGCACTAATGAGTACATGAAAAGGATTAATACATGGAATTGCTTAAAACTAAGTTGTAATTTAGCACATACGTTGTTTTAATTATATATAGAAGACCTTCCAGAAGATCTAAGACAGGCTTGTGCCCTCACTCACGGCATTCCACTTTAAAAAAAATGTTTTAACAATTTTTATTTTCAACAAAGTTGCATCGGTACATAGCAATATCAAAGCTGTATGAAGGTTTCCAGTACATGCCTCCTTCATCTTTATAACCACATCATAATGAGCAAAAGTTACATCATTTCGCTGCTTTCGGTCAATGTCCAACCAACTGTGCTGTACATCACAAAACTGAGGAAATATATACATCAGTAAAACATAAAGTGAGTAAGGCCCAGCGGACGTATCCCTCTTAGTTTGTCGGTGGGGAGGGCTCTACCATATCAGTTAGTAGAGACATCAAAGTGTGCCTCTAATGCCGCAATTCTATAGTAGGTGAGATGCAGATGTCCCCTCTGTATTTATTCCACCTCCCCCATTTGTGATCCCATTTCCTGGGGCAACCTCTTTCCTTGAACACAGCCTTCTCTGCAATCATTGCACTGTCCATATATTTGGCCAAGTCATGTAAAAGTGGGACCGTGTCCACCCACCATTTCTGTGCGATGTTTCTTTTCACGATGGCCAAACCCATCGAGGCCCATGCCTCCTCTGCCAAGGAGAGGTCAGTTGCCTCCCATATATTAAGTAGGCATAGTTGTGGGGATGGCTTTAGGGGCTTCTCGCATGTCCTTACCATTTGCGGTGTGACTTATTCCCAGTAGAGCTGAATTTGTGGGCATGCCCATAATATGTGAATGAAGGTGCTAGTTTGAATACAAAGCCGGAGACAGAGTGGGTCTGGTCGCCTACCCAGTCTGAACAGAAGTCTAGCGTCAAAATAGACTTGTTGGAGGATTTTCAGCTGGATGAGCCGCAGACGCATGGGGATGGCTACTTACCTGGGGGAGGCCAGTGCGTCTTGCCAGTCCTCATCATCAATACTTTTCAGGTCTGTCTCCCAACCTGCACGTAGTCTCTGCATAGGATCTCCAGGATTATTGACCAGTTTTTTATAAGTGAGGGATGTAGCCTTGTGACCCATGGGGTCTAGCATCAGTCGGTCCTCTAGGGGGGAAGAATCAGGTAGAGGGAGCCCCTTTGGTATGGTAGCCAATATGGCATGGCTGATCTGTAGGTATCGGAATGTCTCCATGTGCGTAAATTAGTACTTTGTCTGGAGGTCAGCGAATGTGGCCAGCTTCCCCTTCACCCACATGTCCCCCACTGTGAATATCCTGATTGTGTCCCACTTATCAAACCCTGGGCATTTATCAAGTTGTCCCAAAATATCAGGTTCCCAGAGTGGAGTTGCTTTAGTCAAACGATTATGCCAACCCAACTTCCTTGTGGCTCCATGCCAAACCTCAACCTTTGAGGCTGTGGGACCTGTCAAGCGAAGCTTACTGGGATTGGTATATAATGCTCTGTTATAGCCACCCTGTCCCTTGAGCCAGTGATCTGTACGAAAATTGGGGTCGTTGTGTGGACCAAAAATCCATCTATTAATCACTGTTAGTTGTGAGGTCTGATAATAAAGTCGCAATTCTGGTAACAATATGCCCCCATCATACCATCCCATTGTGAGCTTGTTCATTGCAATACGTGGCTGACGGTCCTCCCACAATAGTCCCCGTACGACGCCATCAATCTGGGAGAAATAGGAATCTGAGTTAGGATTGGTAGTGTTCTGTAACGCATAGAGAAAACGCAGGAGCGCAAGCACCTTAAAAGGGGTCATGTGCCCGAGGTGAGAAAGAGGGAGAGAACGCCAGTGCTGAGCATCTGATTTGAGACGTAAGGGAGGCCCTAGCAGGTACTGTTCGACGAAAAGGTTAACATCCGGTGTAACAAAGAAAGCCCTGAGGCACCACCGGGATTGCATAACCCCGAGGACTGGAAGGGGGGGTTACCCCACAGTACATACATCTGAGATTTGGACCAGTTTATCATGTACCCGGAGTGTGCGCCAAATATATGAAATATGTGGAGTACCCGCCGCAGAGAACGTGCTGGAGAGGCCAAATAAAGAAGAATATCATCCACGTACACCGAGATGCGGTCCTCAAGGTCCATCGTCCATTTAAGTCCCCGTATTTCTGGATTTCCCCTGACCCAGACGGCCAGTGGCTCTAATACCAGGGGCGAAGAGGAGTGGAGACAACGGGCATCCCTGGCGTGTGCCACGGCATTCCACTTTTGATGTACACAGACAGCATAGATTTGCTAGCTCTTACTCCCATTGTCCAACAAGGAAAGCTTGCGCATATGCAACACAGAACAAACTGATTGCAAATGCTATAAACCTAACTTTAGGCTTTCAAAATATCCTACTGAAAAAGTTACTGTTTGGGGAATAGTGTCTTGCATTGTGTAAGAGAATATAATTATTTGGGAATTCAGTCTTATTCAACTTTATAAAAAAGAAACATAGGAGTAGGAAAACAAAACAATAAATGCCCTAAAATATACGTGAGGGGACAGTGTCATATATCAGTGGTGACTGGTGAACTTTGAGAGTGGTAGGGGTCAAGAACAAACCATGAGTTTCTTTGCCTGTACAGATCAAGGGAAATGAGTGTTTACATGGGTCTTCCTTCCTAGAAAAGCTTTTGAAAAATGAGAAAAAAACAATTTTCAAGCGTAATTTTGAGAGAGCGCCAGACAGGAGGAAAATGTTGTAGGGGTGTACCATATGTACAAGTGGTTAACACCCGCATATATAGAGGACTTACTAATCGTGTTCGAACTGTAATGTAGGGTTGAGGACTAATGTATTCGGTGTTTGAAATACATGTAGAGCTAATGTTAAGAGTTTTGAAAATCAATAATGCCGTTCTAACATAGAAATGTCGTTTGATATGAAGCCTTTCACTAATAAGAGGTGTTTTAGTAAGATCACCATTATGTATTTAGTTTGCTATATTAAAGTTCATAGTGTATCTTTACACGTTATACAAGTGCTTGAAGTAGAAAAATGTATTTGCTCATGTTAGGATGTTAGATGCTCATGTTAGGATGTTGGGCCTATAAACGTGCAGAGGCCCAGTCTATGGAAATTTTGTAGAAATGTTTTATGAAGAAAGCTGCTTTTAGTTAAAGTCAATTGTAACATTAAAGAATTTGTGGGCCGATTCACATGTATTCCTTTGCAGGTGCCGGACCAAGTAGACAGTAAAGTAGAAGGGCCCATTGTGTATGAGTGTTAGGATGCTAGACTCAGACATGGAGGAGTAGCCGAGGAATTAATGGAAGCAACTTGAAGCGAAGGAGAGTCTGGGACCCAAGGACGTCTTGACGGACAAAGATGGAGATGTGCCATGATGGAAAATTCTGAAAACCAACACTTTGAGAGGGGCGTACCTGAAGGCGTGTCGTCCGCATTGTGGGGTTTTGTATTAGGGACAGCACCCCGGGGGAGAGGTAGAGCAGATGGGCCGAGGTGCGAGAAGGAGCAGTTGGTTGACAGAGAGCTTAATTAGGACTGAAGAGTCTTTAGGCTAAGTGAAGAATGTGAGTGAACTTCTTTGGAAGTCACCAGCGCTGACACCTTTTTAGGTTGGGCTATTGCTGAGTAGGGATGTCACTTAGTATAGAGTAGGGACAGATTAACTTGATTTATATTCTTTTCCAATGCATACTAGAACTCAGGTTATAGCAATTCTTGTTAGCCTGATGATTCTCGAATTGATTCTTGTATTGTTCATAAGCCGTCTGAGACTTTTCCGTAGGGTTATGTTTGTATTAGTGCCTGTTTATCTTCTGAACCTTTTGCTGAGGTGTTTATACCTTCAGTTGTTTTTGGTTATGTAATAAATCTTCAAACTTAGTTCTTAGTCAGTGGTTCTTTGGGGGAAACAATGGGAATCGTTGAAATTTGATTGACAATTGGTGGATAGATTGCCTAATTCATTCTATGACAGGTAAACAGGTCCAGTCGACCGGTGACGGGATTCTGGAGAATGGTAAGCAGACTCTAGAAGTAAAATCCCGCCCTTTCAGTTGGTAGCAGAGTAGGATGGTTTATCTTCTGGAGTGAGGGCAATCTAGAGTAGGTTGAGAGTTCCCCGAGGCCCATAGAGAACCAATGGTGAGTGTCCAGAGAGTCGCGGACGGAGGATGGCGTTCCATGGAAACTGACGGAGAGTGACGGTGCGGCAGAAAGCAGCAGGTCGGAAGAGAGTGAGTATGAAAAAGGGTCATGCGTTGTTAGATTGCGGTGTTGTGTTTGTATTGTTGTGTTGTATTGTCTTGCGGAGTTGAGTGCCTGTAGTGTGTAAGGAGATCAGGTTGTGAGCGCGCGCAACTAGTGAAAATCTTAGGCTCAAGTGGAGTTTAAGTGGTTCGGGTGTATCGAACACCTATAGTAATTGTCGACCATTGTTAAGGGGGTCATGAGGTACCATTGATCGCCCGCAGGACCGAGATAGGGTGGACGAATGTGTGAGTGCGTGGGTAACGGACGCTGGTCGGAAGTTGCCGTGTGTTTGTAATCAGTGAAGCGATTGTCCGGTCGTTCGTGGACAGACATTTGCCAGTTCGGTGACAATTACAGTCAGACTGTGGACGTACAGTCAAGGAGGTGGTTCCTTGGTCGGAAGTGATCATTTCCAGTGTATGATTGGGACGCATGTGTGACCGGGAGACGAGCGGAGAGAGGAGGGGAACTGCTGCGAAACGGAGGCGAGTGACGTCAGAAGGAGCCGCGCTGGGATAAAACGGTTAGTGTGGAGCCGTGCTGGGATTGGTGGATTGTCATCGAGAAGTAAAAGAGCGCTGTAAACAAGGAAACGTTGTGGGTTTCATCATGAAATGCTTAAAAGTGTTGCGAAATAGTATCAAAGGTGAAAAGAAGTTAGAACCTCGGGGTGGGGAAGAGGCTGCATACCATATTGTGGCTTGAGAATTGGTGTAAGATGACAGACGGAAACGATGAATTGACGTTTCCTAGATATGGAACGTTTAGATTAGAGGTGTTGTATCAGTTAAAAGCGATTATGGCTGCGTTGCGACCTTTGCCCAGACCGACACAGTTTGAAGCGCTAAATGCGTGGATCAGGGCAGTCCATGAAAAGAACAGAGATAGGAGAAAAGAAAGAGTGAAACGATCAGTTAGGGCGGTTCAAGATGCGAGATGGGACGCACTGGCCAAGAGGTGGAGAGTGCAGACCATCGAAGGGGACAGGTTGTACCCGTTGTTGGTCAATACAGGGGATGCGCAGAGAAGGAGTACTGAAGATGAGGACAGTGAGACAGACGACAGCCTGATAGAGAGACTGTTGTCGGAGAGACCACCTCCATATAATCCTGAGGTGGAGGGAACGCCAACATCAGCAATGAGCAGGGAAGCCTCTGTCGGGGACAGTGGCGTCCCAACAGAGAGCGGCTTGAGCCCCTTAGGGAACAGGTTCAGCTCGGTAGAAGGAGAAAGGGCGCCTCCACCTTCTCCAACGACGAGAGTAGTGGGAAGATTTACGGTACAAAAAGTACAGGTAGAAGAAGGGGGTGACTCTCGGAGACTGCCAGACGCTCTTACGGTACCTGTTACCATAGGTCCCATCGTATCAGTGTACAATCCAGAACAGACACAAGGCGAGGGTCCGCCACAAACGGAGAGAGACAGAAGCGTCAGTGAAGAAAGGAGTAATAGGGCGGACAGGTGGAGCCAATTACCAAGGCCTGTAGAAAGGAGCACCCCTTTGGCAGCATCGGCAGACTCATCTGAAGAGCAGGGGGGTTTGAGAGGACCGATGGACTTGAGAGGACTACGGCCAAGGTCACTTAGAGAATTAAGGCCTGATTTGAGAACGTGGGAAACGATTGTGGATACCCAGAGCAACAGGTCAAGGAATGATTTTGACAGTGGAAACCAGGAAAGCAGGGGGGTGCCCCACTGCGCGCCTAGCCAAAACAGGCAGGAATGGGATCGCGGAAGTGTGGAAAGTAGGGGGGCATCCCAAAACATCCCTAGCGATAATAAAAGGGAATGGGACCGCGACAGTTGGGAAAATCAAAGGGTTCCCCATAACACACCCGAAGAGGACAGACGAGTGAGGCAGGACTGTGGCGGGAGGGACTCTAATGGAACCTCTAGCCAAGGTACATTGAGGGCGGCGATAAAGGCAAGAAGGATTGATGTACTGAGACTCAAATCAGAAGTGGAGGAAATAGTGGAAGGCACATTGCCACTAGAGAGAATCGAACTGTATGAACCAGATGAACTATTGTTCGTGGTGAAAGATGTTACTCGAAGGGCCAGGGCAGCTCATGAGAAATTGTCCGAATTAGCGAATAAATATGCTGTGGATTTGACTAGGACAAAAGCATTACAGGGCGGCCATAGGTTGCAGTACTCGGACCAAGATCTAGAAGAGAAGAGGGTGATCGGATTAAAAACCCACATCAGGGAACTGGTCGTGGGACTCCGAACCTGGACCCAATTAGACAAATGGGAGGAAAGGTGGTCAAAGAAAAAGAGTGTCAGGAGAAGCGCTATTGAGACATCCCCGGGAGGAGGGTTGATGCAGGCAGAGGCGTACCCCTTGCGGGAGGTGGCTCACGGGGGATATGTACATGTACCCTGGAGTAGGGGGGATTTGGCTGCCTTTACAAACTCGTTTCCGAAGTTGCGCGAGAGTCCAGGGAATGGTACAAACAGATAGAGAAGTTTGTTAAGATCTCAAAGGTACTGTGGATTGATGCAAACACACTGTTTGACATTGTGGTTCCAGGAGACCTGTGGATAGCGTGTAAGGTCAGTGTTGAATGGCCCACAGTGGAGCCAGACCGAGATGCTACCACGAATGTACCCTCACCCAGGGTAATGATAAAGTATGAGCAGGCGATCACGTGGTTGAAGACCACGGTACCACCACAGGACATTGACTGGGTGAAGATAGATCGGACTAGGCAGGAACCGAAGGAGACAGTTCACGAGTTTTATGAGAGGTTATTGCAGATTTTTAAGCAGTACAGTGGATTGGATGTGATGGATCCAAAGGACATGGGACAGTTTGTGTCCAAGTTTGTTCTGGGACTGAGACCTGATATTTGTCTCATGATACAACAACATTTAATTTGTTGGCAGAACAAGCCTCTGGATGAGGTCTTGAGGTATGCAAGGTATTGCAGTGACGAGATAGATTCTAAGACAAAGAAGCTTAAGGATAAACTGATGTTAGTCCAAATGCAATCCGGAGGACAGGGTCAGTCAGGAAACGGAACCTTAGGGAGAAAACAGGGGGGACAGAAAAGGGACAACGAGGAAGGCCCAAGACCAAGGATAGACCTGGCGACTCTGAAAAAGATGACCAAGTGTCATCAGTGTCACAAGGTCGGACATTGGAGACGCGAGTGTCCCCATAACCCAGAGATTCAAGGACAAGAAGAAGAGGAGGAGGAGGTTCAAGCCCCTCCGGTACAGAAAGTAACAGTAACCAAGTACAAGACGGCTAAAGGGGGGACGTCAGCCCCTAGGGCTACGGTTCCCCAGCCACCGAGGATTTCAGCAGGGAACAAGGTTTACAAGCAGATGCCTTTCATAATTGAAGGGGACGAGTACTATTACTTTGACCCAGTGATGGGACGGTGCCTGAGTGGGGAGGAAGACTGTACCCTCGGGGCAGTTTTGGAGGTAGATCAGAGGGGACCATTCATAGAGGCGGATGTAGATGGACATCCAACCACCTTTTTGGTTGATACTGGTGCTTCCCGTTCCACTGTACGGTCTGCAGTAGTCCCCAACTTACCCCTTTCAGGACAGACTATCCAAGTTGTAGGCGTTGCAAACAGAAGAATGACAAACCCACTGACTGAACCAGTCCCAGTGAAGATCGGAAGTTTCAGGGACAACCATCAATTCGTAGTGTGTGATTCCAGCCCTGTGTGTCTGTTAGGAAGAGATCTCCTGTGTAAACTCAATTGTACCATCTACTGTACTCCGAGAGGAGTGGAGTTGCAGACAAATGACGATGATGCTGCCTTTAAGGTTGCAAAAACGCATGTGTGCATAGAATTGTATCCTGCTTTAACTGTGGAGGAACTCCCTTGGGATTTGAGGGACTCAGTCTCACCGGAAGTGTGGGACTTTACAGGAGAGGAGATAGGTTTGATTAGAGGAGTGGAGCCAGTTAAGATTCAATTGAGGCAGAATGCTGAGTTCCCAAGAACACCCCAATACAAGTTGACTCCGGAAACGATTGCAGGGATAAGACCTGTGATCGAATCCATGATTAGACAGGGAATTCTGAAGGAAGTCATAGGCAGTCCATGCAACTCCCCGATCATGGGTTTGCAGAAGCCTAGCGGGAAGTTTAGGATTGTGCAGGATTTGCGAAAGGTGAACAACATAGTTGTTCCATGCTGTCCAGTGGTACCGAATCCATCAGTGATACTGTTTCAGATACCGTTCCAAGCTGAATGGTTTTCTGTGATAGATTTGTGTCAGGCTTTCTTTTCGATTCCATTGCATGAGGAGAGCCAATTTCTTTTTGCGTTCAAGCTGGAGAATCGCGTTCTAACGTGGTGTCGTATCCCTCAAGGGTATACAGAGAACCCATCGATCTT
The DNA here is from genome assembly GCF_964261635.1 of Lissotriton helveticus. NCBI lineage: Eukaryota > Metazoa > Chordata > Amphibia > Caudata > Salamandridae > Lissotriton > Lissotriton helveticus. Next base: position 949,407,163 of record NC_136063.1, read on the forward strand.
TAATCAGCTGCTGAAGAAGAACCTTGAGAGTCTGGTACTGCCGCAGAACTCCGTTCTCGTACAGTACATAGACGACCTCCTTGTTGCGTCAGAGACAGAAGATGCGTGTAGAATTGACACTGTCGCTTTGTTGAACCATTTAGCAGAGAATGGACACAAGGTATCTCCCAACAAGTTACAGTACTGTTTGCCTGAGGTACAGTATCTGGGACACAGGATAGAGAAAGGAAAGAGGAAAGTGTCACCTGACAGGATTGAGGCGATCATGAGAATGATGGTGCCTTCAACACAGAGAGAGGTTAGGATGTTCCTGGGCATGGTTGGCTACTGTCGCCAGTGGATTGTCAATTTTTCCTTGAAGGCGAAACCATTGCAGAAACTGACGCACAAGGATGTAAGTGATCCGGTACCATGGGACAAAGACTGTATGATGGCTTTCCTTGAGCTGCGAGAGGACTTGTGTCGCGCTCCGGCGCTGGGAATGCCCGATTACACCAAACCGTTTTCACTGTTCTGTTGTGAGAGGGAGGGGTGTGCTTTGGCGGTCTTAGTACAAGACCATGGGGGAGTCCGTAGACCAGATGCTTACTTCTCTGCTACCTTAGATCCAGTAGCTGCAGCGTTGCCCGGATGTCTCAAATCCGTTGCTGCAACAGGTGTCAGCATTGAAAGATGTGAAAGCATTGTGATGGGCCACTCACTGACTGTACATGTTCCCCACTCAGTGGAACTGTTGATGACCAGGACCAAGACGCAGCACTTGACAAATAATAGGCTCACACGCTACGAGCAGGTTATACTTGCTGCGGAGAATGTGACCCTTAGGAGGTGCTCGGTCTTGAATCCTGCTACTTTGATGCCATTACCAAGTGACTTAGACAATGATTGTGAAGACCATGATTGCCTTGATGTGACTGAACTGTGCACCAAACCCAGACCGGATATTGTTGATGAGCCACTGGTAGACCCTGATGAAATTTTCTTTGTTGATGGCTCATGTGTAAGGGACAATACTGGTCAGTTGAGAGCAGCGTTTGCTGTATGTACTATTACTGGAATAGTCGAAGCGGCCTGCCTAGAAGGAGTACATTCCGCTCAGGTGGCTGAAATAATTGCGTTGACGCGTGCCTGTCTGGCAGCCAACAAAATTCGGATCACCATATATACTGACAGCCAATATGGGTTCGTTGTGGTACATGACTTTGGTCAGTTGTGGTCTCAAAGGGGTTTAATGACATCATCAGGTTCCCCTTTCAGGAATGGAGAATTTATCAGATTGCTGTTGGAAGCTTTGCAGGGTCCAGCAGAGATAGCTGTTGTGAAATGCACTGCACATACAAAGGGTACTGACTTTGTGTCCCAGGGAAATCGTTATGCTGATGAAGTTGCACGTTACTGTGCTGAGCAGGGATACTCATTTACTGAACAAACTGTTGAAGGGGCACAGGGAAGGACTGAGTTAAGCATGATGCTTGAGGTGGCAGATACCTGGGAAGAATTAAAGAGCATGCAGGAGCTGGCGTCAGACTATGAGAAAAGGGTGTGGGAGATGGCTGGTTGTGTCAAAGGAGAGTTGGACTTGTGGGTTTCAGCCGATGGGAGAGAGGTGTTGCCAAATGAACTGGTGAGCCCGATGGCACGACAGATACATGGTCCTGTACATTTGGGGAGAGATGCGATGATGCGTGTGTTCAGACAAACTTGGTACAACCCGAAATTCCGAACGGCTGCGGAAGCAGTATGTCAGAGGTGTGTTACATGTCAACAAATGAACGTTGGGAAAAGAACACCAGTTACAATGGGTCACATTGGGAGGTCCGGCGGACCTTTCTATAGGATGCAATTGGATTTTATTGAGATGCCGAGGTGTAATAGCCTCAGATATGTCTTGGTGATCGTGTGTGTGTTTTCCAGGTGGGTTGAGGCATACCCAACTCGTAGGTGCGATACACTCACAGTAGCAAAGTTATTGTTGAGGGAGCTAGTGCCGCGCTTCGGGGTTCCAACCTCTTTGGAATCGGACAGAGGGACGCATTTTAATAGCGAAGTTGTGAAGATGCTCTGTTCTGCACTGAACATTGTCCAGAGACTGCATTGTAGTTACCGACCAGAGGCTTCTGGCATAGTGGAGCAAATAAATGGACCCCTCAAGGCTCGAATGGCGAAAGTGTGCTCATCTACGTCCCTGAAATGGCCAGATGCATTACCGTTGGTGCTAATGAGCATGCGTAGCACGCCAGACAGGAGGACAGGACTCTCACCTCGCGAAGTATTGATGGGGAGGGCTATGAGACTGCCATCTATTCCTACAACAGCCTTGCTAAATATCACAGATGATCTGATTCTTGATTATTGCAAAGGACTTTCTGATGTCATCCATTCTGTGTCCCTTCAGGTGCAGGCTGCTGAAATTCCGGCATCTAGAGACCTTTGTCACGACTTGTGCCCGGGTGACTGGGTCTTGGTGCAGAAGCACGTCAGGAAAAGCTGCGTGGATGTGCGCTGGAGAGGACCGTTTCAAGTTATCTTGGTGACGAACACTGCTGTGAAGTGTGGAGGATTGCCAAACTGGGTCCATGCTTCTCACACCCGACGAGTTCCTGCACCCCTGGAAGAAACAGCTCCCCTCGTAGATGAAAATCCGGACGTGGAAGAAGATCCACAAAAGGGGACAAGTCAAGCTGTGGGGGTGTCTGAAGAAGCCGGTAACTCATCTGATCAAACTGAAGGAAATCACGACAACAGTGACACTGAGTCTGCCTCTGAATGGGGAAGTGGCTGTGAAGGTGACTTGAGTGCAGAGCAAGCTGAAAGTAGTGATGAGCAGGGCGTACCAAGGAGAAGCAGAAGGCTGAGAAGTGCTGAGGCTCATTGGCCTGAGAGACGGAGGCGACTGAACGTAAGACTGGTTTCCGAAAGAGATCTTGCCCCTGTATCTGAAGAATCAGACCAGGAAGAGGGAGAGCAAGAGCCGGAACAAGGAGGTCCGAGAAGGTCGAGGAGGGTGAGAGTACCTTGTCGAAGATATGCCACTCCTGAGTGGACCTACCCTTTGACAAATGCCCGGTGTACTGAGATCAGGGAGGGTGAGGGCTGTGTCGGTGACCAGTACGAACCCAAATGTTAAGTTGGAAGTGGTGCTGTTGGTACCAGGACTTGAGATCGAAGGCGTACTGACACTCACCATTCCTAATCCCCCTTACCTAAGCAAGATACGTGATTTAATCCTGAATAGACTGATTTTTCCTACATTTGGTCCAGAGATACCATCTTACAAATCGGTTGTGCTTCGCATGGAACTTCTGGATTATGTGCTAATGTCAGTTGGAGCAAATATTATCATTGATTACTAAATACTTTTGTAAATAGCTGTTGAACTAACCTAGAGCCGAGTGGAAGAAGAAGAAATTTAGGGACTTTCCTCAGAGGACGGAGAAGGGTTAGGGTTGTCTGTTGTTGATACAAGAGAAGAACTAAAACGGGGATTTCTGCTTTCAGAGGTGTGATTCGAGAGACTAAAATAACCAAGAAAGAGACTTTGGGTTGTTGCTGAAATCGAACTACTTTGTTCCGAGACCATGGAGGCTGGAAACCCGACTCGTAGGGCCAAGTGCATTGTAGGCACCCTTATAGGAGCAGTGATATTCTTTATTTTCTTAGTGGTTATAGTTTCCTACTTAGTACCACATGAGCAGGCAGTGAAGGTTGAGGGAACACCGACACCTACCACTTCTAGCAAGAAAGAGGTCAAGGAAGGAGCAGAGAAGGCTTTGCGGGAAGATGAGAGTCGTAGGTTACATACCGATCTGTCTAAAGGCAATTTTGGGCAGAATGCGTATGCAAAGTTGTTGTATGAATACATTGATGCGATGGATGCGAAAGACTGCTATGTGTGTATGCAATTGCCGGCTTCAGTAGATGAGGGTATTAGATACCATCACCTTCCATTGACATACGGAATTTCATGTAGTTTGCTGCTTAGCATATTTTATGGGCGAAACCATTTTGAATATTTCTTTTCGAATTATGATGCTGTGATACCAGAGGTCCCTGCTTATAAACACCTGAATAAGTTCGATTATTATAAGTCAGACTTGGGTATTTTTTCATTCCAACACAAGAGCTAGACACCTCATATGCACACCGACACAATTTGACATGTTTGTTATCAGAGACAGAGAAAAAGTTCATAGAACAAGTAGAGGACAGGTACAAAAGGCAAAAACAGTTGCAAGATTCGGGACAAGGTAAAGTTGATTGGACGGATGAGGAGAAGCAGCACAAGTCAAGAGGGAGTTATGGTCCGATAGCTCTAGATGAAGTGCAGAAAGGGAAGTTGTGTATTCACAGACCACAGACGTATTATGAGAATGTGTATGTGGATCATACTACATGTGAACACACTTTTACACTGGAGTATTACACAAAGGATTTCTTGAAGAGCGTGGTGCAGGTGATTCCTACGGTTTACTTTGTCTGCGGAAGGAGTGCTTATGTAAGGCTGCCGGAAAAATTGTACGGAACGTGCTATCTAGCGATCATTTTCCCCAAGATTTACCATACTGAGGATTTTGCTCTATTAGAGGGAGGACATCAGGCGAGGGTAAAGAGAGGCGAAAGTGCTGGTGCAATAGTTGGAGACATGTTTGGAGCAGTAATACCCATGTTGGGAGTGATTTTGAATGACGTAAAGATACGGCGGTTGGCAACTGTGGTGGATGAACTGTCAATGAATACAGCTAAGTCATTAGTGCTGGTTGAGGGTGCGATGTTGTCGATACGGGCAATGGTTTTACAAAACCGTCTTGCCTTAGACGTCCTTCTAGCAAAAGAAGGAGGAGTCTGTAAACTTTTGAAGGTTCAGGAATGTTGCACGTATATTCCAGACCATTCCAAGGATCTGAAGAAATATATAAGTAACATTACTGCCATTCATCATGAAATTGAGGACCTGACGCAAGAGAACGTGTGGGAGAAGGTTGGCATGGGAGTTGGAAATGTTGGAAACTGGTTTGCAAAACCTGGGAAGGAGTTTCCTTGGGTTTGTACTGAAACCCCTCATCATAGCTGTGGCCTGTGTGATTGGATTGTGGGGTTTGGTAAGAGTGTACAAGTGGTATAGGTCAACTAGGATTGAAAGATCGATGAGAGTACAAGAGCTAAGAATGGAGAACTTGCAGGACAGTCAATATCGGAGCTTGAGAGCATTGGAGATGCTCAAGCGAGGGAAAATGGCGACAAGCTCTGTTTAACTCAGCTCTTACCCTTAGGGATGGTGTGATGATGGTGATGACACAGGTCATCAAAGGGGGGAACTGAGAGAGCGCCATACAGGAGGAAAATGTTGTAGGGGTATACCATATGTACAAGTGGTTAACACCCGCATATATATAGGACTTACTAATCGTGTTCGAACTGTAATGTAGGGTTGAAGACTAATGTATTCGGTGTTTGAAATACATGTAGAGCTAATGTTAAGAGTTTTGAAAATCAATAATGCCGTTCTAACATAGAAATGTCGTTTGATGTGAAGCCTTTCACTAATAAGAGGTGTTTTAGTAAGATCACCATTATGTATTTAGTTTGCTATATTAAAGTTCATAGTGTATCTTTACACGTTATACAAATGCTTGAAGTAGAAAAATGTATTTGCTTTAAAGATGAAGGTTTAAGAACCGAACGAGATGCTCATGTTAGGATGTTGGGCCTATAAACGTGCAGAGGCCCAGTCTATGGAAATTTTGTAGGCCTGATCGAAATTGTTTTGCTTAGCATTAAATCGTAGAAATGTTTTATGAAGAAAGCTGCTTTTAGTTAAAGTCAATTGCAACATTAAAGAATTTGTGGGCCGATTCACATGTATTCCTTTGCAGGTGCCGGACCAAGTAGACAGTAAAGTAGAAGGGCCCATTGTGTATGAGTGTTAGGATGCTAGACTCAGACATGGAGGAGTAGCCGAGGAATTAATGGAAGCAACTTGAAGCGAAGGAGAGTCTGGGACCCAAGGACGTCTTGACGGACAAAGATGGAGATGTGCCATGATGGAAAATTCTGAAAACCAACACTTTGAGAGGGGCGTACCTGAAGGCGTGTCGTCCGCATTGTGGGGTTTTGTATTAGGGACAGCACCCCGGGGGGAGAGGTAGAGCAGATGGGCCGAGGTGCGAGAAGGAGCAGTTGGTTGACAGAGAGCTTAGTTAGGACTGAAGAGTCTTTAGGCTAAGTGAAGAAAGTGAGTGAACTTCTTTGGAAGTCACCAGCGCTGACACCTTTTTAGGTTGGGCTATTGCTGAGTAGGGATGTCACTTAGTATAGAGTAGGGACAAATTAACTTGATTTATATTCTTTTCCAATGCATACTAGAACTCAGGTTATAGCAATTCTTGTTAGCCTGATGATTCTCGAATTGATTCTTGTATTGTTCATAAGCCGTCTGAGACTTTTCCGTAGGGTAATGTTTGTATTAGTGCCTGTTTATCTTCTGAACCTTTTGCTGAGGTGGTTATACCTTCAGTTGTTTTTGGTTATGTAATAAATCTTCAAACTTAGTTCTTAGTCAGTGGTTCTTTGGGGGAAACAATGGGAATCGTTGAAATTTGATTGACAATTGGTGGATAGATTGCCTAATTCATTCTATGACAGGTAAAAAAGTCCAGTCGACCGGTGACGGGATTCTGGGGAATGGTAAGCAGACTCTAGAAGTAAAATCCCGCCCTTTCAATTTCTTTAAACAATAGGTCAAATTCATGTTCCTAGCACAGAGAATAAGTCATATCCCAATGTCATACTAAGGGGGTATTCAATGTGCTTCCCTTCCATGCCAGCCCTTCCCTTCAATACCAGATCTGGATTGGGTCATTTTCCTAATTATTGTTCCCTCCTTACCCCATGTGTAATAGCAATGCACTGAGTTTACCTCACCAATCTTCATCCACAGGGGCACGGGTGGGGTAAAGTGTGGCATTCTGTTGCATTACCTCAACATTACCTCAACTTGTAGTACATTTAGCTCCTACCCTCCAGAGTCAGTGGGAGCCTTTGTATGGATCTGATGTTAGAAGTGGGCACATGCCAGTCTGCTATAATAATAATTATCTCTGTTATACCTCTTGCTGCCACAACCTTTTAGAATTCATTGCACTGTAACCATGAGACAAAACCAATTAATGTTTGAGCTGTCCTCAGTTTATTGACCATGACAGACTAAATAAGTGAGTTAACCCAACAGGTAATTGAACTTGTAATTTACATGTCTGTGCCTGAGCACTGTCTTTTCTAAGCATGGGCGTAAAATCCGTTCCGCTCGCGGAATTTGCGGATTTTCGGTAAATTCGCAATCCGCGAACTCTAGCGAATTTGCCGAAAATCCGTCAATTCGCACGCGGCGGATTTTTTTGCTTGGTGATACAATATTGCGGCGCGCGGCGTGGCGCACGGCGTTCACTTTCCGTCATTCAGCGTTTGCCGAGTTGTTTTTCTCGATATTTTGCGAGTGCTGCGCCATTTTGGATCTTGCTGCGGGATCCCGCGGGAGTTGGCGCCCGCGAATACGTAATCGCGGCTTGCCACCTTACCTTGCACAGCACGCATCGCGAGAGTTCGCAATTGCGAACACGTAGGTGCGGCGGGCAGGAACAATCTCGCACTCGCGAAATAGAGATTTTGCAATTCTGCACAAGAAATCCACCAGCAAACAGCATAAACCTTCAGAAAATGATGATTTTTATCAGAATCACTCCTCAGGTTGACATTTGCCTGCACTTTTTTTGCAAGGAGTCCATTTTTTGGGGGGGGAGGAAGGAAGTGCCCCACAGTCTCCAACTTCCTGTTCCTGTCCAGCAGGCTCCTCCCAGTGCTTTCTTCATGTGCTGGTCACTTTCATTTGGACCTTGACCTGGAAGGATTACTTTTTGTGGGTGCTGCTGGATATTTGGATTTGAGGCCTTTTTGACTTTCTTTGGATCACCTTTGGATTAGAAATCAACTTTCACAAGTAAGTTTGTTTGGGGCATTACAGTTGCTGCAACTACAATTTTGGAACTTTTTCAGAACATTAAATAAAATATATTGTGGGTAGCCACAGTATCCAGTAGGACCAGGGTTGGTTATGGGTGCATGATACAACTGTTTTTTTTAATTTAAACATCATTGTGGCCATGGATGGGCTGGGATTGTGCTGAATTTTGTAGTTTTGTTTGGGCTGCTGGTGGGGCCTTTTGCCCAGGGGTAGTGTGAGTGGTGCATGGGCCTAGTCTTTCTGTGGGGTGTCTTCTTGAATTTAAACACCATTGAGGCCATGGATGGGCTGGGATTGTGCTGAATTTTGTGTGTTTTTTGTCGTTTCTTTGGGGCTGCTGGTGGGGCCTTTTGCCCAGGGGTAGTGGTGCATGGACTGAGTCTGCCTGTGGGGTCTTTTTAATGTAAACATCCTGGATGGCATTGGATTGTGGTGATTTTTGTGTGTTTTTCGTTTTTTTTGGGGTGTACTGTTGATTTGGACTGGCCATGTGGGTGGTGGTGGTGGCCATCTTGAGTGCTGGTACCGGCAACATGTGCTTGGGGTGCATTTTGAAGAGAGGCAGTGTCTGAGGCCTGCACTTATTTTGCCTAGCTTTCATCCATTATGCCCAGGGGTAGTGAGTGGTGCATGGGCCTAGTCTTTCTGTGGGGTGTCTTCTTGAATTTAAACACCATTGAGGCCATGGATGGGCTGGGATTGTGCTGAATTTTGTGTTTTTTGTCGTTTTTTTGGGCTGCTGGTGGGGCCTTTTGCCCAGGGGTAGTGTGAGTGGTGCATGGGCCTAGTCTTTCTGTGGGGTGTCTTCTTGAATTTAAACACCATTGAGGCCATGGATGGGCTGGGATTGTGCTGAATTTTGTGTGTTTTTTGTCGTTTTTTTGGGGCTGCTGGTGGGGCCTTTTGCCCAGGGGTAGTGTGAGTGGTGCATGGGCCTAGTCTTTCTGTGGGGTGTCTTCTTGAATTTAAACACCATTGAGGCCATGGATGGGCTGGGATTGTGCTGAATTTTGTGTGTTTTTTGTCGTTTTTTTGGGGCTGCTGGTGGGGCCTTTTTCCCAGGGGTAGTGTGAGTGGTGCATGGGCCTAGTCTTTCTCTGGGGTGTCTTCTTGGATTTAAACACCATTGAGGCCATGGATGGGCTGGGAATGGGATTGTGCTGATTTGTGTGTGTTTTTTTTACTTTTTGGGGTGTATAACTGATGTTCCTCTGTCTTCCATTGCTTGTAGGTGCACAAGAGAACCACCAGTGCCAGGAAGAAGTCCTGCTGCGGTGTGTGCAGCACAACGTCACGTGTGCGTGTGGCCATAGACAACTCTGCAACTTGTGCAACTGCGGCCTGCTGTTCAGAGTGACATCTGAAGAAGATGGCCCCAAAAAAAGTTGCCCGTAGCTCCTCCAGCAAGAAAGTTGCCAGTAAGGAGCAGAAGAAGCAAGTGGCGCCACTTACCAAGGAGACTGGTGTGATGACGACCGCCAAATTTTTGGGGATAAAAAAAGTACGCCTGCAGCAGCAGCGGGTTCTGCTGGGGACCAAGCTGGGAGCAGCACCTCCGCTCCATTGGGCTCAGTGCCACCACCACCACGCCAACTTAGGTCCAAGTCCTTGAGTGCTGCAGAGGCAGCCAGTATAGTTGTTCAATCACCATCGACCAGTGATGTTGGCTCATCGCAAGAAAGTAGCAGCAATATCCCTCAATCAACACAGGTTATTGTAACTCATCTGACGAGTGTTGAACAACCACAGCCGCAACAACAAAGTACAAGCCCAAGTACATGTGGAAGGAGAGGCGGCACAAGGAGAGGAGCAAGCAGAGGTGCATGGAGGGGCACAACAAGTGGCCACAATAGTTGTTCCTCCAGAAGTAGGGGCACATCTGGAAATCGACAATCAAGCCGAGGTATCATTCGAGGAAGCCACTCCTCCTGATGATCATTCATTGTCTTCCACATCCCGAGCAAGGAAAAGATCAAGGGTGTTGGTGTCTACATCTTCTTCAAGCCCACCTCCTTCTGATGATATGGATCTTACTTGGGAACCAGCACCACTGCCGTCTGAGAGTGAGATTGAGGAGGCACACCATGATCTGACAAAGGTAGCTAAGCGTAAAAGGAAGGTCGTCGAAACTCTCATAGTTATGGAGTGTGATGACGCTCAACAAGAAGTGGCGTATACTCCTGCTGCTGAAGACTCTCACAACGACGACGCAGTCATCATCACTAACGTCACTGAAGCCCCAGTGGGCATGCAGCAAACGGACATTTTGACCCTAGCCCGACAAGCTGCTGAGCGTGATGATGAAGTCGATGAGGAGGCAATGGGAACACCAGAATCATTGATGTTAACTAGTACACCACAACCTACCGCTTCCATATTTCTAACTCGCCAGAAGGGACCTCCATCCACCTCGACCTCAATTAGTGGTGGTAAAAGTGCGCAACATAGTAAAGTTCAGCAATACACATCCTCCACTTCATCTGGCATTAGCAGCACGGCCACCACCAGTATCGCCTCCTCCGGCCCCCACAGACATTTCAAGTAACCCTGGGCGTAGTGTGCGGAGTGGGGCTCCGCGGAGCTACGCGAAGTGGGCGCACAACTACGCCCACCCGCGCACTCCGCGTAGCCCCACTCCGCGCCGCCCGCCTCCCTCCCGCCCTCCCTAAATACATAAATAAATGTAGAAAAAGCTTTTTAAAACACTTACCTTGTCTGCCGCGTCCCCGGGGCTCCCTCTCGCCGTCCCGCCGTTCGCGCCGCCACCGAATCGGATCCTAATGCGCATGCGCGGGCGGCCGCGCATGCGCATTCCTCACGAGAAATGCGCATGCGCGGCCGCCCGCGCATGCGCATTAGGATCCGAAATGGCGGCGCGCATCGCGGGACGGCAAGAGGGAGCCCCGGGGACGCGGCAGACAAGGTAAGTGTTTTAAAAAGCTTTTTATCCATTTATTTATGTATTTAGGGAGGGCGGGAGGGAGGCGGGTGGCGGCCGGCTACGCTCCGTCTGCGGAGCGCGCGTAGTGCCGCCTGGCTACGCCGCCTACGCAAAATGCGTAGGAGGCGGCACTCCGTGCACTCCGTGCACGGAGCGTAGCTGGCCGCCCAGGCTTAATTTCAAGTCCGCAGTTTGGGACTTCTTTAGTGTTTGCACAAAAAGGGAAAACATAGCCATTTGTAGCATTTGTAAGCTTGCAGTTAGTCGTGGTAAGCTTGGTACCAACTATGGGACTGGAGGCCAGAGAGGTCATCTTGAGAGACAGCACGCTGTCCAATGGTTTGCGCACCTAAAGGAGATCAAGGAAGCCCGAATTGCAAGTCGAGAAAACGTTGATGTTCCATCCGATGATGACGAGGAGGAAGAAGTGTCACACACTTCACTTACACCCAGTACCCCTGGGAGCCACACTAAGAGTGTGGGACAGAGTGAGACACCAATGCGAAAAAGTTCATCAGCGAGCGTAACTGGGTCGAAGAAGTCATCATCATCATCCCGTAAAATGGTCCAGGGCAACATTAAAACAATGTTTTCTTCAGACGCGCCATATGACCGCAACCACCCAATGGTGCGTCTGTATAACACTAAGCTGGCTAAAATGCTAGCGCTGGATCTTCTCCCTTTTTCTTTTGTAGAAGGGGTTGGTTTTCTCGAACTAGTGGCAGCGCTCTGCCCTAAATGGAAGGTTACTAGCCGGTACTATTTTGCCCGAGTTGCGGTTCCAGCACTACATGAAGATGTGCTGGAGGTGATTGGGGCAGCTTTGCAGAAGAGTGCTGTTCACACTATACATCTGACAACAGACATGTGGACCAGTGGCGCAGGCACTGATTACATGTGCATCACTGCACACTGGGTCTCTTTTTCAGGGGTTAAAGCAAAGCTAAACGCAGGTGCTGACCTGGACCAAGTTTTTAAAGCTGCTCGGAAACATGCAACACTAGCCATGTTTGGCTTGGAGCTACGTCATACAGCAGAAAACATTTTGAATGAGTTCAACACAAAGGTCTTTCACTGGCTGTCTCCAAAAAAACGCGGCATTGGTTATGTTTCCACGGATAATGGCGCCAATGTAGTTAAGGCCATGGAACTGGGTGACTATTTCAGAGTGCCGTGTTTGGCGCACTGTATAAACCTGGTTGTGAAAAAATTCTTGGAGAAAGACAGTCCAGCATGCCAGTTAGTGGTCACCTGCCGAAAAATGTGCAACCATTTCAGCCATTCTTTTAAGGCCCGGAAGCATCTGAGGAGCCTGCTACATGAACCTCGAATGCCAGTGAAAGCACTCATCCAGGAGGTGCCAACACGTTGGAACTCAACCTTCTACATGCTTGAGCGTCTGTATGAGCAGTTTACGGTACTCGATCAGTATTTCTTAACAATGGGTACAGCTGTGAAGGAGGACCTGAGGTTAAATGCGGCGCAATGGGAGCTAGTTAAAAGCCTGACAGACATGCTTCGTCCTTTTGAGGTCTTCAGGCGTGCAGTCAGCAGGGAGGACTGTAATTTGGGAAAAGCTATCCCATTGTTGCGCATGCTGGAGCACAAACTGAAGGCGGTGTCTTCAAAGTTTCAAAAAGATGAAGAAAAGCAAGAAGCTTTTGTTTTGGCGGAGAAATTATTAGAGCGTCTACTTGGCGATGAACGTCTTCAAAAGATCCACTCAGAACAGCATTACATTTGTGCTACTATTCTGCATCCACGCTACAAAAAGGCGCTGGCAGGCTGTGCATTATTTCCTTTTGGTGATGAAGATGTTAAAAAGTACAAACGTTGGATAGCCTGGTCAGCCATCAGGTTTGAAAGAGAACGGAAGCAAATTCAAGGAAAAGGCAGTACATCAGCAGGCCATCCCCAGTCAAAAGACTCCACTTCTGCACCTGTGGCTGTGGCAGAAGTGACCTCTCAGCCGTTAAACACACCGGCAACCGCATCATCTGCACCAGACACAACAGAAATATCAGGTGATGAAGAGGATTGGCTAGCTGAGATTGGTTATGGTTCTCAAAAGTTCCGAGCAAAAATTCAGCAAAGTGGAGGAACCGTGGAGAACTTTGAGTCGATGGTGCAGGACTATCTGAATGACTCAACAGAGGTCTATGTTAATGCTGACCCATTGGCGTATTGGCATGGGAAAAAAGAATTGTGGCCAGAGATCACCCGCCTGGCTATACATTACTTGTCTTGTCCACTCGCAAGTGTGTCTTCTGAACGTGTTTTCAGTGCTGCTGGTGGCATTGTAACTTGCAAACGGACCCGCCTCTCGCCCAAAAATGTGGAGATATTGACAATGATCAAGATGAATGAGCACCTCATACCACCAGATTTCAAAGTACCAGATCGCACGACTGAAGAAGACGAGGAGGACAGCAACTTAGATGAGGGAATTTCTTCTGTGTTAGGTGACACTGACCTACTCCTGCCTGAATTCGCCGAGTATGAGGACGAACTCTTCTTCCCTGACACCGAGGCCTGAAAATGAGCCAATGAATTCAGAAATTTTCTTTTTCGTACTTATTCACTTTTATTCCTGTGTTTCTGTCTTTCTTTGTTTTGCACAAGTTAATATAATTAAAACTTTAACCACATTTTTGTACTTTTGCTTTTTGGCTGTTTGGGGGTCTTCTACTTGTTTTCGCCTGGGTTGACGGCTCTGGGGCCATTGCTGGGAAGGTCTAATACCGGATAAAACTGGTTTAAACAACATCCATGAGGAAAAACGTTTTGGCTTTTCTGACTTTTCGCTCAATGTAGCGTTTTCGGGGGCCTGTTTGGGGGGCTTCCTGGTGTTTGTGGGTGGGTTTCGGGGTCTGGGACCACTACTGGGTATGGATAGTTTAGATAGCAAGAGGTTTGAAGGAAATCCATGGAGGCAGAGGGGAGTTAGGGCCTAGCTGCAGAGCGCGCGCTGAGTGATTTTGGAAATTTTCAGAAAAGTGACTTAGTCCACATTTTTGTACTTTTGCTTTTTGGCTGTTTGGGGGTCTTCTACTTGTTTTCGCCTGGGTTGACGGCTCTGGGGCCATTGCTGGGAAGGTCTAATACCGGATAAAACTGGTTTAAACAACATCCATGAGGAAAAAGGTTTTGGCACTTTTTGTAACTTAGGGTTCGTTAGGGTTAGCCCTAGCAGCAGGATTGCATGTGTTTCGGGGTGTTCTTGATTTTTGCAACTGAGTTCTGGGGTTTTAGAGCACTCGTGGGAATGTGTAATTTTTGTTGCAAGTGATTTGAAGAAAATCCATGGTGGGAAAGGGGGGATCACTTACTCTGTGAGAGGCACTTAGTGTTGAAAACATTTAGCCATTTAGACTTAAAGGAAGAAAATGACACAGACTTAAGTTTCAGGAAAACAAACTTACTGTTAAAGCACCACCCACCAGACTCAAAAGCAGTAGTATGGTGGGAAAGGGGGGATTTGGCATAGTTAAAGAAAGCCTTTGCCACTATTCTTAACTTAGGGCTCGTTAGGGTTAGCAGTATTTCTATTGCATGTGTTTGGGTGGGGGGGTTTTCGAGTCTTGGAGCGATGCTGGCTATGGATACTTTTTCTTGCTTGCAAGTGGTTTGAATACAATCCACGGTGGGTAAGGGGGTATTTGGGCCTACTTTTACTTTCAAAGTACGTTTTGTCATCAGTTTTCTGCTAGGCCTCGTTTTTTGAGATCTGATTGGGGGTCTTCTACATTTTTGCGACTGGCTTTAGTAAGGGTCTGGGTGGGAGCACTGCTGGGAAGGTCTAATTTTGTTCTAAAACACAGTTTACAGTACACCTAGCTTGAGGGGAAAGATCCGCTAAATTAATTTGCCCATACTTATTTATCCTTCAAAAGGTGACTCAGACAGAGTACGCACTTTCAAAAATATTGTACTGTCTATTAGGAAAATCAAAGTGTGACTTTTTGCACTACACAGCGTACATACCTTATATTTATTGATCAGTGGTGTTGTAATAGCACTTCCTGTTTTTCGTTCAATAATTACAGGCCGGGTTTCAGTCTGTGCAATGGGGAAAAAAGGATGGAGTCAGGCTTCACATTAGCGAGCCTCAATTCAGCATCCACCAGGCAGGCAGTGGACAGGGTGTCTTCTGGTCACCAACATTGATGGACGAAGCGTCAGCTGGAATGGAGGAGTGCCGCTAATAAGAGGAATTGTTTGCTGCATGCAACTTACTTACCAAATTCAACAGGACAACTACAACAACATACAGATACAGTATCCATTGTTTTCTTCTATGAGTGTGACTGCATTTCTTGGATCTCTCTCTGCTTCTAAATTGATCCCTACAGCATTCTATAGGTTTTACTTCGGCTAATTTTTAAACCTAATTTAATGTAAGAAGTGTTTCTCTGAGTGCAGAGATAGGCAAGTGAAAACGCTGCAGCCCTGTACTGTCGCATTCTAGTACTACTTACTTTTCAGTAACAATGCATGCAGTAGGGCATGCACTTCCTTTATGTCACTTAAAAGATTTATGGTTAGCTTTGTACCCAAAGATTTCTTTATCTTCAATTATTGTTTGTCCATGCTGTGCTTTTTTTTTCTCTCAACAAAACCTACCCAAAAAGAAACCCCCATTCCCATCCATTTTCCAAACCCTAACCCTCTTCCCCCGGGCTGTGTGGTTTTGCTTGATGTGTGACTAAATGACATCAATAATTCCACACACTTGCTGGGGAGGATAAGGTCATAGCAACAGGCTGGTGAAGGAATCCGAGGATATATTCTAGACTTACTCAGCTTCAGTACTATTTCTTGTAGTAGTAGCCAATGTCAAAGAAATTCAACGCAAGTACTAGTTATACTTTCAATACTTTACCATTTGTTAGGCTCTGTGTGGCACTGTTCTAGTGTACTGTCACCTGCTATATTCTATATCGTACCGTTGTAATGCTACAGTAAGGACAAACCAGGTTTCATTTTCTTTTTTTCCATAGGCATGCAACTGCCACTGTGTCACACCACTAGTACCACCGCAATGAGGACACTTCATCCGCCCAGGATTGCCAACCTTAATCGCCATTTCCCGTGGAGCCAGCCCTGGGCCTAGCCCTACTTTCAAACACAAATTACAGGTAAGATAAGCGTTTGGTGGGAGGTAGTATAATGGAGTATTAGGAATAGACGAGAGATTGACGGTAGTACTACTAAAGTCCTAGGACTCTTCAGGAAAACAAACTTACTGTTAAACCCCCACCCACCAGACTCAAAAGCAGTAAAAAACAGGTATGGTCAGATAAAGTTTCAAAAAATATATTTTTGTAGCTCTAACAAAATAATCTCCCGCAAGACCCTCCCTAACCCCAACGATTGTCCTTCAAAAGTCCCAAAAACAACCCAACTCCCAATTCCCACCCCCCAAAAGTCTCTAAAAAAGGGGCAAGGGACACTACACTACAGGAGGGTGCTGTTGACTTTAGCGGCCAGGACATCATACTCCTTGCGGAGGGTGGCATGGTCGAAGTGGAGGCCCTCCACCAAGTTCTTAAAGGTATGCACCTCCTGCTCCAGGTAGGACACTCTGAGGCATAAGCGGCGCTGGCGTGCCTTGCAACTCCTGTGGGGGGCAGCTGCTGTCTTTGCTGCTCGGCGGTGGCGGTTGGCTTTGGTAGCCCGGCTCCGTACCGCTGGAGCACTGCGCTGGCTGGCAGCCCGTGGGGGCACGGAGGAGGATGCAGCTGTCCCAGTGGATGTTGTTGTTGTACCGGTAGACTGCGTCTCCTCCTCCTCCAGGGCCACCAGCCGCCGATATTCGGAGACAGTGGCATCCAGCCTCCGTTGCCGGGCCATTTGAGCCAGCTCCCTCCTTGATGTTCTGTTTGATTTGGAAGGAGCAACTATATGAAGAAAGAAAGACATAGTCTGTAACCAATGCTCCTTAAGATTAACACAAAATGATTGAGCAGAGAGTTGTGTCACAGTACAAGTAGCAAATTGAAAGCACAGTACATAACTATTGAGGACAAAATCTATCTAACCTCCCACTTCTTCATCCTTGCTCTAACATTAGTGGGAGTTTAAGGAACAAATTCTACGAGCACTATGGACTTCCATTACGGTCGACTATGACAGTACACCAGTCTTATTCTTCTTCTTCTCTCTTGTTTAGGAAAATTGGTACGTTATCTTATGCAAGCCGGCATAATGCCAGCGCAGTGAACTTGCACCAGAGAAAAACAGACGCACACCATGATGAGTGAGACAGACTTGCGTTACTGTACCGGTCCAGTACATGCAGGTGGTGAAGCTCTTACTTTTCTATTACGGGTGGCACTGAGAATACCCTGTTAAAAGGGCTACTGCTTAATTAATTTAGCTTTCACCCTACAGTGCAAATGAGTTCTAGAAAAGGAAAATGAAGAAGCTAAATAATCTGATTATCTATCACTTCATATGGGATGTATTTGATGACATATGGGATGACTTTAGATGCTTTGCTTATTATTGAGTGAACAGTGATACACCAACACATGAATGACGTACTACTACTAAACTAAAGTTATTAAGAGAGGTAGGGAGTGTCCACCGTAATAACCGGATATATGCTGTGCTTGCAGTTGCAATACAAACTACTGCTACTATTCATGGTAGTATTTGGACAAAATTACAACTTCTTTTCCTTGCCTTTCCTACACTGGAACGGACGTGCGGGTGCGGTGTTACATGCTCTTCAAAGTAACACTTAGTTCATCCAGTGACCGTCTACTCTCTCTAGATACACATATGCTATCTAAGAGTCAGATAATACCATGATCCAGGCATGCATCCATTCAAAGTATATGCACAGATACAGTTTCTGTTTCACCCACCGAGGCTGTTCTCCTTCCACCCATCCTTGCTTCATCATTCACCCAGCCATGCACCATACCATATTCTTTCCTCCCAGCCACCTCGAGGACCAAGCAAACACATATCTTTCTTCTTTGCCAGTCATCATTAAATTTCTCGTCCTTCCACACTTACTTACACCCTTCTTTCGCTTTTCGTTCATCCCATCCATCAAGTTCATCTCAGATCTTATTGGGATTCTTCTTTCCAAAAACTTCACAGCTAAGTTGAAGTACATTTAGAGGAGGCTACTACCTGGTTGATTTATAATACACCCGTGCAGAAAGCACACTATGCAGTCTTCAATCTCAATAAGTAAGGAATATATAGCTTACCTCTGCCCGCCACCACCGTGTGAACCCTCACAGGCACGTCCGGCACTTGCACCGCCTCCTCCCCAGAGTTGGTCCCCTCGTCCAATACCACCACCTCCGCGCTGGCCCCGCCACCAGATGTTCCACCTACAAAGTACATTTAAGAATGTTAGAATACACCACTCACTACTATATAATATTTGGTCTAGGAGGAATAAAGAAATGTGAAAAAAACAGAATACAATGTAATAATTTGTGACTGTCTACTCTAAAGTAAAAATGTCCCTTTTTCCAGGGAAGGCTGTTGTCTTGCTGCACTTTTTGGCACAACTGATGAATGCTTGCTTTTTATTTTTAACACGCACCACTTTTTCTCCTAACAGACAGAAGCTTGAATTCTAAGAACACGAGCAGGATCAAGTTCAAACCAGGTGAGAGCTCGGCTCGACCACAAGAAATGTGTCCAATTAATCGTCAGCACTAACCACTTTTCCATTTTCAGTTAAACGTTTAGTTTTATGACAAAGTTGATTTTAATAAATGTGTTTACTTTTAATAAAGCTTTTAAACTTAAATAGACTCTGTGGTTTTTGGTCCTCCAGACTAGAGTGGATGAGCTAAAGGTTTTGGAATTTTTGCAAGCATGAGTCCGTGCCTCTGACACTTCTTGACTCTGACTCCGTACTCTTGTCCTGCGTTGGATAATCTAATCATCATTGGGGATCAATCATCGGTGACTTTGGGAGCTAAATGACTCTGCCACACTATCTAGTCAGTAAGGAGATTGGGGGTTCAACTACAAAGTCTGTTATCACTGAGGTATGTGGAAAGTCTAACAGCACCTATTATAATTGATAAGCTAAGCAATGCATTATTTAGTGTCCATAGTTCTGTTTGTGCAGATTTGTCCCTGCAACAGTAGTAGAATGGATTGTCCTACTATCCAAACCCAAAGTAAAGTAGTATCTTATTCTTTCTTGGTGGTCATTCACCTTTTTATTGTTGGCAATTGTCAAAGCATAAACATTTAGAATACTTTAAAAGACATTATGGACAATCCCAGAGGACTGCACTCAGTGCATAGAGCTATTGCTGACTAGAATGGGAGTCCAATGGAATTGCCAAATGTGCAATCTTAGTTAGCTACACAGACAGACTAATAAGAATAATCTAGTAATACCACAGGGAGTCATATTCGAGGCAGGATAAGAATTTAGATCCAGTCTACAAGAAGATCAAAGACCATTTAGAAAAAATCGAATGAGGAACGCCAGGAAAAAATAGGTACTCTATATTAAAATTAAAACTTACTGGGGCCAGCAAAGGAGCCCTCGCCTGCCCGATCCTGGCTTGCATCCTGAACAGCACCCTCCTCCTCCTCCTGTGTCCTCTTGCCCCTCGGGGGAGCTGATGTACAACATGAAAGAAAGAAAGACCAGAAAACATGGATGATATTTGTCAACCAAATTAAACATTTCAAAAGAACAATAACAAAATATTTTGGCGAAATAGCAAATAGACAACTATTCCACTGGATATATTGACCGATCTCCTGTGGTCTACTACGTTATTAGCATTGCTTGATTTGCGGACCGTTGACTTGGAAAGTTCCTATGTAACTCAGTAAACAAACTACTAAAAAGGTTTGCCTAGGCCTGGCAGGCAGCAGTCCGCAGCATGCAAAGTGACAGACAAAGTCCATCGTGCTTGCAGATCAGTGAATACTCAAACTATCAATCCACCGACCACCACCACTATTTCTTCTTATAGCCATGTGTCTAAAGGAAGGACTGGACTTGAGTCTGTAGGGGCTGATTTAGAAGCCCCTTGCGGCTCTTTTGCTCCATTGTTGCGTGACTTTTGTGACGCGGCGGCAGAACAAAAGAGGTGCCATGGTGCGGCGTATATTGACAAAGTGACGCATATGGGAGATGCATCACGTTGTAAAGCCCTGCGCCATCAGGGGGCATTCCGGCGCAAGGGAGGGCGTTCCTGCGCAGGAACGAATCCTAAAAGTGACTGAGGGAAATCTACAAGATGTCAATCAGTCACTTTTAGGACAATGATGCGAGACTCAAACCCTGCGCCTGCTTGAAGCCGACGTACGGCTTGATGCAGCATTGGGGAGATAGGGCACCCCAGAGCATTGCTGGAGCTGCGCCATCGTTGGCACGCAACTCCAGCAATGCGCCGCCTTTACGGCACAGATGCGTAGGGCTTCTGTGATGTTTTGGGCTCATGGTGCGCCACATTGTAAATACGGCGCACCATGGATGGTGGTGGCATGGCGCACAATTACTGGCGCATCCCTGCTACTTTGCAGGGATGCGCCGGTAATTGAAAATCTGACCCTTAGTGTCTAGCATTACGCAGTTCTTTACACTACACTCATACATAATTTCTCAGGCCAATGAAATGAACACAAAATAGAAAACAAATAAGCATAGTAGCAAGGCTACTGAGAAGGAGAGCAGTGCACCTGAAATGCATAGAAGATTTTGAAATATAATTTACCTACAATGTAATCGGCAGCATTATTGCTCTTGGTAAAAAACACAAATTTGCAATATATTAACACACAGAGCGGGATAAAACAGAGTAGTGATGAAATAGATAGAAATAGCTACTACTACTCACCAAGCCCGGGGATCTCTACGCCGAGCACGTCCAGCAAGTCGCGTTCCCGGTCCATGAGATCCGTCCAGTGGTGGGTGGCCTGGTTATAGGTGCGCCGGACCCCAGAGTGTTCAAACATGGCCCGGCACACCTTCTCCCACCGCTTCCGGCGCTCCCGGATCCGGTAGCCGGTAGCGATCCTGCCGCCTCCCATGATGGTCTTGGGAAGGCGGCGCTGGACGTGAAAGACTAGTGCGGCCACCTCCTCCGCACTAAAAATCTCCCGAGCTACAACTGTCTCCCCCTCAAACACCCGCACGGGAGCCGGGCACGGGGTGCGGGACCCTTCCCCTTTGCGGGCTTCTTCCCGGCTACCTTTGCCATGGTCTGGGCAGAAAGGAAGCAAAATAAGAAAGAAGAAATAGAACAGGGAAGAAGAAAAGAAAAGCGTTTAAAAAAGTAGTTTAAAATTAACAAAACGTAGCAGAAAACACAAAAATATAGAGCTAGAAAAATAGAGGGATAGATAATAAGTAAAATAGATTAAAAAAAACTTCAAACAAGCAAAGGATGGCAAGATTAAGAAAGGATACAGAGAGCATGCCCAGAACCATAGCAATGAATGAGAAACAAGATGGCCGCGCCCGTTCACGACCGCGTGGGTACGTTCGCACGAGATTTTCCTCGCGATCACACGCGAACATGTACGAGCGAGCCGCACACTTTGCGAGATTACACATAGCGCCCGGAAACGGAATTACGTCACGCAAACAAGATGGCCGCGCCCATGTACGACCGCTAGGGTAACTTCGCAAACGTTGCGCTACAAGCGGCTTGCGAACATGCAAAAAATCACGCGAACAAACACGCAGCAAAAAACAAATTGTGTATTCGCACGAATTCCGGCTTCCGAAATCGATCTCGCACGGATTCGCACCCCGCAAATCGCGCGAAATTGCAGAAAAACGATTTTTGCAAAACTGAAAGCAATCAGCAGGTGCAAAAGTTCAATCTTAACATTAGTAACCATTCACTCTAGTGCTTCCTGAGGGGCCCCTCCAGAGTTCAGTTGCCTATTTGCAACTATTCTATGACCCTGCTCTGACCCTCACAGCAGGCTCATAGAATAGCTACAAGTAGGCCATAAAGGTCCTGTGAAAAAAAATTGCACTGCAACAGAAAGCAAATTACAGATAAGGAAGGAAGCAGGTGCCAGCCAGACTGGAAGTTTAAAAATCATCGACACATTAATCAACCCCAAATTAATTCATGGCAGTTGAAGCAGGGCAGGTGTGCTTGCTTTTTTTCACCCCCATAATCTACAGTGATAAACCAACCAGAGGGTGGCAGTGAGGATGTACCAGAGGGTGGCATGGGTGTACCAGAGGGTGGCAGTGGTGAAACAGAGGGTGCTGTGAACCCATGATGATGAACCAGACGTAGAAACAACATAGTCGCGGCCGTTGCGAGCCGAAAAGTAAGTTCGCAATTGCGAACTGGTAAACAAACCTCGCGAACTGGCAGAAACCCTTGCGAACACAAAAAACCACAAAAATCCGCAAATTCGCGAGAGTTCGTGGATTTTGCGGATTGAGAATCCGTAAATACGCAAGTTCGCGTATGCCAGATTCGCAAAATCCGCCCATGCTTAGTCTTTTCAGACGTGCTAAATCTTTATTTTTACACATTTGGCACCAGAAACGTGAAATATTAAAGTTGGCTGTGGCCAACCAGGCATGGTGCTTCTTATTGAAGTTGGATTTTCCTGACTAAAGTACTTGTACAAAGTGGCCTGTCAGTGTGATATCTGTGATAAACATTACATGTGCTAACTGTAAGACTCCTGTCAGAAAAAGTGTTAGTTTGTGTTAGAGTATACGACATCTTCTCCCCACTCTGTTAGAATTTAAGACCTCTGTAGGACACAGTCTTTTTAGAACATAGGCAGCATATGGTGAAAGACCCCCACCCCTAACCCCATTTGCTGATTTCTTGATTATTTTTATGTTTTGTTACAGGTAGTGCAAGGCATTATCAAGCCATCAAGCTGACCCTCGCTCCGCGCAAGGGTCAGGCAATTTTGTGGCACTTTTCACAGTACCATGTGCTAATGCACATGTGCCTCTGTTGCAGGTTTTGCCGGACTTCTCTAGTGTTGGCCCTGGTCTCTTATGGCCTGCAAAGCTGTCAGACCATGCCCACCTGTGAAGCACAGCACCATGTCTAATTGAAAACAGCATGGGCTCTTTCAGCTTCAACCCTTTACTTCCCAAGGCAGTCTGTCAATCAGTGAGGGTGCATCTTTCCAACCTTGTCACAGGGTAGTGTGCAATAAGGGATCCGCGCTGATTACACTAGACCCTGTGATAAGTTGGGAAGGAGGTTGGGCTCACACGATGCCTTGGTGAACAGTGAGTGCCTATGTTACTCCAGTTTCAGGCTTCATTCCCCTCTGGTGGTTAAAAGGCATGGATCCACACCAGCATGTACACCCAGTCTGTGCATTTTCAGTGACCTGTACAACATTTCACTGGAGCTGCTAGAGATGAAAAACAGGTAGATTAAGGGGAAGGTGTCAATGAGCATTAATGCCCAAAAGTTTCACGTAGACAAATCTGCCTGGAAATTAATGACAGTCTACTTGTTGAAAATTTAAATTGAGTTCTCTTCCCATGCACATGAGTGCTGATCTAGAAGAGTACAACTGACAAAGGAATGGGAGCTCATAATAGAGGCAGAATTCTGAGATTGTCTCCCCCAAGTTTAAAGAGTGGAGGCTCTTTTACTACAAAAGAATGTAAGGCTGTCTGTGATGGAGAGAGTAGTAGACCATTCCTGAAGTAGGAAGGAGGAGGTCTGGAAACTGAAGTGGGGACATCAGAAACAAGCCCCATTGGGAAATTTAGATTGGCCTTTTTCTGACAAGAGTGTCTGATTTGTCTTCTGTAGCAATGTCATTTGGTCAATATTGGAGGTGAACAGTGGGACTGCAGTCTATGTTGTTCAAGATGAAAGGTATCCCATAGGTGGGGCCTGCCTTTTGTCTTTTC
The DNA here is from genome assembly GCF_964261635.1 of Lissotriton helveticus. Classification (NCBI taxonomy): domain Eukaryota; kingdom Metazoa; phylum Chordata; class Amphibia; order Caudata; family Salamandridae; genus Lissotriton; species Lissotriton helveticus. Next base: position 949,430,992 of record NC_136063.1, read on the forward strand.
TTGATCACTGTTCAGTGTGGCTGATGATAGCCAGATAGAGATAGACCACACATCTTTATACATTTCTTGTGGGTAGCCCAGCCTGAAGACTACCCTGATGTGATAAACATCACTTCAAATGACACATGAATGTAGAACCACCACAAACAGTTTCTTAAGAGAAACTTTATCTTGTGTCTGCTTTGATTGTAGAAAAAGCCTCTGACCAGTTCCTGTCACTGTTCCAAGTTCTCTTTTACCACTAAGGGGACTCCCCAGAGTACTCAAAGTACTTCTTTGAAACCAGAGGTGGTGTCTTCCAGTCAGCTTCCCAGAGGTGACGTGACATCACCTGAGGTCTTGTCTTTCTGGGAAAATGTGTTCCTATGAACTGAAGTGCCTAGATGTTACACTGCCTGCTGAGAGAGGAAAGAAGCCTCCCAAACCCGCATGAGGTGTGACTGCCCAGTGAGTGCCAGAAACAGCAAGACACTGGTGCTGTGAGGGTCAACTAAGACATGGAATTCTTCAGAGAGGGATTTGTGAGCCCTCTGAGTGGGGGTGCGGTCTCTTTACAAACGTGGTACCAAGCGGGAATAATGGATCATCAACCCATCTTGACACTGTGCAAGAAGAAGGTCAATGGCAGTGCTCACCTCCATTGCAAAGAACTGTGCCCGAGGTGGACTTCACCACCAATACTAATAACTGTGTCCAAGTTGGAATTTGTCTGTGACTAAGAACTGTGCCTCTGCCAGACTTAGCTGCTATGATCACATACTGTGTCCATGGCATTGGCTGCTGCCGCATTCAAGAAATGTACCCAGCGGCTGACATTACAACCTCCATCTGCAGGGCAGCTCACCTGTTACACATTGCTGTGCTTGCCAGAAATTGGTCTAGTGCCTGTTGTGGAACACACCAATGTCCTTACCCCTGTTTGCCGCAGGACTCCTGCTGCTTAATTCTTCAGCCACCTATCAAGATTGAGAGGTGGTTCTGCAGCTAGTGCAGCTCCTCCTAGAAGCAGGAACAAGCGGAGACACATGTTTCTGGATCCTCTGCCAGCAACTGAGAGAACATGGAGACCTGATCTTTGGTAACACTGTACTGAACTGAGCACAATCATAACTGAACTGATGTAATCTGCTTCTTTGCTTTGATTTCTGCTACTCAAACACTCAAACATTTGGATGACCTGCCTAGGATCATGGCAGGATGAACACCCAGGGAATGGTGGTAGTATCCCAAAGAGCAGTAGTCCAACTAACAGTGTATTTTGTAAAGCACTGAGGGGCATATTATCAAGGACAGGCGATACATTATCGCCGCTTTGATCGGCAGGAAACTGCCGATAAAGCGGCGATAATGGCCTTGATAATATGCTCTATGAATTCCAATCGAAGCCCATGTTAGATGTGAGCACATCTAACATGGGCTTCGATTGGAATTCATAGAGCATATTATCAAGGCCATTATCGCTGTTTTATCGGCAGTTTCCTGCCGATAAAAGCGGCGATAATGTATCGCCTGTCCTTGATAATATGCACCTGGGTTGGGTAAGCAGTTTTGGGTGATACTGGATAGTTTTTCAGTTTGCACTGCTTCACATTGGCTCCTTTTTCTCAGAATAATCTTAGGCCATTTGAACCTGCAAGACTCCTCTAGATGGCCAGACGTAATTAGCAGACTATGGGCCAGATGTAGGAGCCCCAATACGGGCGGTAACGGCCGAATTTGGCCGTTACCGACCGGTATTAGGGGTTTCCTGATGTAGGGTGCCTATATTTGACCGATTCTGTAAATTTAACGAATCAGTATTTTACAGAATCGGTAAAATACCGAATCAGTATATTTACCGATTCGGTAAATCCATATGTAGCTGACACTCCTAAGAGTGCCACAGTCCCTTAAGAGTCGGTATTTTACCACCCAATCCTATTGGGTGGTAAAATACCGAATTCAGGTGTGGCATGTATGTGTGCCACATGTCACACAAACCTGTACTTGGGGTGCTAGAGGGTGTCAAAGTGACACCCCCTGCACCCTTGCAGGATTCGGTATTTACCGATTCTGTAAATACCGAATCGGTATTGCCCATTGATTCCTATGGGCTTCAAATACCGAATCGGTAAATACCGAATGTTACAGATTCGGTAATTCAAAATAAAAAATTACCTACATCTCCCTCCTTCTAATTTACCGATTCATAAATACCGAATCGGTAAAATTCGGTATTTATGAGTCGGTAAATTAGAGTTACCTACATCTAGCCCTATGACATTTAAGAGTGCCCTTTTGGAGCCTGTGACTTTTCAGCCATTTTTATTCATATATGTGATGGTAAAGTACTATTTGACCCCGTTTAAAAAACATTATTGTTAACCCCTGAATCCTTCTGGAAACAGTAGGTGTTTCACAACCCACCACTGCATCCATCTGGAACATACCTTAGAGGGCATAATATCACCACATGCCTTAATGCCATTCAATAGTGGATGAGCGAAAGCTTCCTTACCTTAAAAGTGCAAATACAGAAATCCTAATTGTATAGGGGTAGACACTTCTTCCTTACCATCTCAATGGCCCACCAGTCTAGGTTCTATTTATCCTACTGCACTTAAAGCTAAAAACCTGTGCATCACATTTAGCTCAGAAATCTCAATACCCCTCCAATGAATGCTATGCACATCGGTGTTTACATGTTATGGTCCTCCTTTTGTAATATTACCCTTTTCCTGCAAAGCTCTCATTGGATCCAAATATCAAGAAATTAAGTCCAAAATTCTGCCACTGAGATGTGACTAAATGTATTTGAATGCACCCATATCAAACCTTTTCTGAAAGTGCATCACTGGCTTCCAGTGTATTCTATGATCAAATTAGAATCACTTTGCATTATCCACATGGCTCACCGTACAAAGGCATGCCACACCTGTAAAAACTGTGTCCACACTACATTTCTTTTTGGGGATCCCAAGTCAGTGTCTGTGCAATTTACCACACAGTGCTCCTTCAACCACCTCTATGGATCCGACACTGATACCAAACAACCCCCACTTATTGAAACGCCTTAAAATACAAACTTTTCAAGACAACCTTCACCATCAATCTTTCCCCGACTCCATAAATGAAGAATATTAGGGCGTGTTATTTCTCACTTAGAATAATGATACTTATTCCAGTCAAAGTGAGCTTGGGGAATAAGATCATATTTGCTGTAAATTAACCCAGCTTTAGTTGTGCGATTGAAACTCTACTATCCTAAAGGACAGCCTCAATATGATTAACAGGAGTGCGGAGGTTTATCCACTTCTCAATAAAATGCATGTTGGGTCAAACTACATGTAATTTACAAAAAATACATATAATTACTCAATTACCAGGAACATCTTTTTAAGGTCAACCTAGATGGGGTCAACCTGATGCACAGAAATGTATTCATGCCAAACAATAGGGTAAAAAGTAAGTATATAGTAAGATTTGAAAGGTTTTCAAAAATGTAGGGGCATTGTTACTGCACTCTTTAATTAAAAAGAAATTAAGTGGTAAAATCTATTGCCAACAGAGAAGGGCTTGGATGTACAATTAGACTAGTACATGGAGAGAGAGTTGTTCTTGTGCCTCATTTTCCTTTTTGTGTTGGTGCATAGGTCATCCATCTAGGATGGCTCTCCTTGCTGATCTAGGGTGAAACAATGGTGTTGCCTGATATAATTACAGATTTTTATGGTCTCCTTTTAGTCTTTAGGGGAGGATGCTTGACCATTTGGTGTGATTCAATTCAAATACTTATTGCATGGAGATCGGTCACCCAGTTCCTGTGGGGCCTCTGGGAAAGAGAGAGGTGCACTGTATGGAGGCAGCAGGAAGGACAAAGGAGGGCAAATAGTTTGTAAAACACAGGCATGAAAGTTGCTGTGGATATAAAAGCTTCAGTGGAGCATCACAGAGAACAGGGCATGTTTAACAGTAATATTATTGAATTAACATCACAGATTTTCTCTTGAGTTTTATTTCTCTTAGCAGAGGGTCTGGTGTAGTATATCTATACAATTCTTCTGGTTCAATCTTTCAAACTATGATGTTGTGGGTTTGCATCGAGCTAAAGGAGCTTGCAAGCTCTCGTCCTCAATGCACATACATGTAAAGTAAACAAACACACACACACCCATGCACACAAACGCACACACTCCTCTGACTGTTCTGTTTGATCACGACTCTCACATCCTGTGTTCTTCTTTAATTGTTCTAGATATGCTGTTGTGTGCTTCTGATTGACAACTCACAATTCAGGAAATTCCCGTAGACCACTTATGAACATTTTTACTGTCTCCCATATGTGATAAATTCATTTTTTGAAATATAACACTATAAAAGAAATTCCAGTTGAATCTGTGTGTGTCTTATAGCTGCTTAATGTTGTTGAAAGCTTTCTGTTGATTTAATTTGATATTTTTACATCCAGTAGATTGCCACTTGCATAGATAATATGTACAGTTTTTAAATATAAGTGTCTGCTATCCACACAAAAACTAATTGAATGTATTTGTGTGTTCTAGCTTCTTAATGGTGTTCAATGCTGTCATCACCATGACAACATGGCACCTTCTTGAACATTCTAGAACATCAAGATGTTCCTTTTCACTGGCTCTTCTCTCCTCGTGGAGATTGCCATCCCCATTTTCTCTTATGCTTTCAACCGTGTGCATTTATAGAGAGTTCAGAACTTGCTTCCTGGGTGACAGTCTCTTACTAGCACTTGATCAACTATGTGAATATCCACGTGCACTGCCCTCCTGTCGCTGGAGGATTTTTTTTTATATTCTCTTACTTTCACTGTTCTCGTAATCAATCTCTTGAGTGTGCAACACAGGAGTAGACAGTATAGTTTCCCTGGGAGGCCATCCAGGCAGTATTATTGCTGGAGGGCAATTTATAGCTCTTTTCTTCTGTGCTGTGTAACTCTGTAGGCCCACAGGAAATGGTGCAATGACCACTCAATGTTGCCTCTTCTTTCATTAGCTATTCTTAGTGTCTTGTTCAACTTGTGCTGTATTTCACCTTTGGTCTCCGGCCACCAGGGAGTGACTGTGATGATAAATAGTTAGCTTACTCATATATCCCTAAAATCCGATCCACAAAATGGTGGATAAGACTTGATAGACATCATGAATCTACAGGATGCAAATACAGTTTCCAGCTTGGGGTTTACGATCTCAAATGCTCTGGATTCAACAATTTCAGCATGCATCTATGATGAACCTATTGGCCTTTAAGCAAACCTCAAAAATCAGCAGTGACTTTGGCCCAAGGCTGAGTGCAGTCACATTCTATGACTATTAGTGCTGTAGAGGTCTGAGGGTCAGTGGCTATTCTTAGTGGCTTGTTCAACTTGTGCTGTATTTCACCTTTGGTCTCCGGCCACCATGGAGTGACTGGGATGATGAATAGTTAGCTTACTCATATATCCCTAAAATTGGATCCACAAAATGGTGGATAAGACTTGATAGACATCATGAGTCTACAGGATGCAAATACATTTTCCAGCTTGGGGTATACGATCTCAAATGCTCTGGATTCAACAATTTCAACTTCGAGCATGCATCTATGATGAACCTATTGGCCTTTAATCAAACCTCAAAAACCAGCAGTGACTTTGGCCCAAGGCTGAGTGCGGTCACATTCTATGACGATTAGTGCTGTAGAGGTCTGAGGGTCAGTGGCATGGTGGCAGTAGAGGGCGGTCATTGTTAGTGTTTCAATTAACATTTTCATTTTGGGAAACCACACCTTTTCTCTCAACTTCACTTTTGTTTCGCCATGAGTTGATGCCCTTAATGAATTAGCACTTCTGTGCACTCTTGCACTGCTTTGGGGACTACTATTTTGTATCCTCAAAGAATTGTTGTTTCTCCTATAAGGCTTAGTTTGAGTCTTATCCTCCACAGGTCTGCCAAGGCTTGTTGTATGTTTTCCTCTCTCACTGGATGGCCGGAAAATAATATTTTCCATGTGTTCTCTTTTATCGCAGATCACCAGCATCAAACAGTAATTACCATTTGCAGTTCTGTCAAACTCATCAAGGGGAAGAGCTTTAGTGCAAGATGTTTGTACAATGAAGTGGACATAGCCTCCTGTAGTCTCGCCAAAATGCATACCATCGGGAGTGGTGTCCACCAGGTGGTTTGAGAGGTAATCTGCAGGGCTGTCCGTACCTGGCTTGTACTTGATCTCAGAATTGTACCTCTGTAAGTGTTGTGGCCAGTTCTCTATTCTTCGCAGGGGACAGTGAAACATGCCTTACCTTTAAAAAGGAATGCTAATGGTTTGTGGTCTGTCAAAACTGTAAATTTCCTAACAAAGAGGTATAATTGAAAATGCTTTCATGCCTATAGAACCGCTAGTGCTTCACTTTCTATCTTGGAGTATCTTTTCTCAGTGTTAATCAGTGCCTTACAGGCATAAGCCACTGGGTTCCACTTGCCTTTCTGGTATTCTTGGAATAGCACTGCCCCCAGACCAACGGGATTAGTGTCAAACCTGTAGTTTGGGATTTGTTTGTGTGTCGAAATAGAGCATTACATCATCTCACAGGTTGGCAGATTTGATATTTTCAACGGCACCTTCATGCCCATTTGCCAGTTTCACTTTGAAGCTCATTTGGTGAGGCTTTGCAATAGTGGGACATGGTTTCAAGATTGAGTCTGAAGCGTCCACAGTAATTTATCATGCCTACGAAACTACGTACTTCCACCTTATCTTTTTTTGGTGCTGGTGCTCTTCTGATGTCTTTGGCCTTTTCACCATCAGTGTGCAGTCCTTTGTCCGAGAACGTGTATTCAAAAAATTGTATTTGCTATTTCAAGAATTCACACTTTTCTTGGTGAAGGGTCAGTCATGCCTCCAGTAGTGGTTGGAGCAGGATATTGAGTCTCGTGTTGGCTGCAGTTGTCATTGGAGTATGATGTGGAGTCACATGTTGTGCTCCATGAGTGACCGTCCATATATGTGGATGTCATCACTTACATTGATGACACCATCAGTACTTTAAGAGTTTCTGTATAGTATTTTGAAACACCACTCTGTGGCTGAGGTTACCCCAGAGCTCAGTTGTTTGTACTATTGAAGTGCAATGTGAGTAGAGATAGTGGTCACATAGTGACTGTCTTTGGCTGTTAGTTACCCACAGTTTAGTTAACGTTGAAAAACACCTTGCAGGATTCAGGTCTTCCAGTATGTCATTTAGAATTGGAGAGATATGTCTTTTATGTTTTATGGACAATTTTGTACTCTAAAATCTATACATATTCTGATTGCATTGAGTTACCCCCTTGTGTTTAAGCTTTGCATTGTGTTGCCCCCTTTTTGCTACCTCCATTGGAGAGAGACACCTGGTGGGTCTTGACACTTTCAATTACTCCAAGATTTTCTAGTCATTCAAGTTCTGCTTCCACTTTATTTTGTAGGTGGAAATGAATTCTCTGGTGTTAGCGGGCAACAGGTCCGATCATGGTATATACTGTAATTTTATTGGGTTTGCTTCCAGATATTATTCCTTTAAAGAGGTTGTAAAAATGTATGCCAAAGGTTTCATTCTCTTTTGTATTGATGCAGTGTGCAAAAGAGGCAAGATCTAGAATTTTGGCTATGACACAGCTGATGAGCATACCAGCACTTTCATTGGTGACAAAGACCATATTTTTCAGGGTGTTGTCTCTGAGCTGTATAACAAACCCGGGGACTGGTAGAGGGTCTTGCATGACATATAGAAAGATGCAAGTGTGGGTTGGTTCGAGTTCAGGTTTGGGCATGAGTTTATCATATTGACTGCTGTCCATGATGTTGACAAACACACCTACGTCTATGAGTGTGGCTATATTGGACCCATGGATGCACCTGAAGGAAAGTGTACTTCCTTCAGAATGTATGACCAAATGCTGATATGAGGAGGATATTTTCATCATCTTGTGCACCCTGGCCTTGCTTGCTGGGGGTTGTGTGGTCCTGTTGGGTTTCTGCTGAAATGAATGATGCAGTGAAGCTCAAATGCATAGCTCTTTCATTTGCGGGAGCAACACCCCTTAATCCAAGTAAACTACTCTGCCCTCCGCTGTAGACGTTTGCTAAATGATTCTGGTGGCAAACATATTCTGCCTTCTGCTGGAATTAGTTCATTGAGTGTTGTTCTCTTCCTCATTATCCTCATTCTTTAGGCATATGCTGGGTTTGCATAGAATTCATCACCTCAGCTGGGTTTGCATAGAATTAATCACCTCAATATATATATATATATATTACCTACTGGCGGTCGCCAGTAGGTATATATAGTTAGGATTTTTTCTCTATGGGATTTTTGAAAATTCTATGTCTAATAACTTTGGCGTTTGTGGACGGAATTGGCTGAAATTTTCAGGAAAATGGAACATTTTGTTTCTGAGCAGCCCCTGACAATTTGGGGGGGGTTTCATCAAGGGGGGGCCGAGAAAAAAGGGGGGTCCCAAAACACGTTTTTCCCATGTTAATTTCCATAGGGCGGTTGGCCTCACTTTTAGCTCGAACGGCTGAATGGATTTGCACGAAACTTGGCAAAATTGTAGGGACTGTTAGCCCGATGTGCCTTTGCTAGGTCTCAATATATGTGCTCCAGTGGATTTTGAGTAATTTAGGTTCAAAAAAAGATATATATCTGGGCGGAGCCTAACCACACATCTGATCTGATTGGCTGTCAGCACTTCATCCAAGAAGTGTTGGCAGCCATCTTGGGACCAATATACATGATAGCACCTCATTAAAAAGCATTGTAGTTAATAGAGGGTTTTAGGACTTTAGTTACATTATAAATCATTTGTTGATGGTACCATACTCGTTTTAGGAATTGTGGTGGGTTCTAAGGTGATTTTACCATGTGAAAAAACCTTCTGCTGTGATATCAGGAATATTGTTTGAAAGAAAACTAATATCTCATGATTTTCCCACAGTGGTTTGTAAGGGGATCTATAAGCTAAACTGAAAGCATATTTTCTGTAAATTCACATTATCTTTCTCAGTCATGTGAAAATGAAGTCTGACATTCTCAGTAAAACATGTACATCCAACAAAGACAGAGACTGTCAGTTGATTCCTTTGTGTTCTACTGCAGCCTCCTAGAGTGTTCTAAAGAACAACTAGAGCGCTAACAGTCCTACTTATTACAAAGGTATGGCACACCTGAAGCCATCTTGATTGGAATAAAGTGGTAACTCTTAAAACATTTAGTTTAAAAAGAAACAACATGAGGGGGTATATTTTGCCATAGAAAGTATGATTAGTGCTGCAGAATGAAAAATTAGGGCACATTTTGAGTGACTTATCAAATCCTTTTCTATTTCATTAAAACATTCTGACATGCAGTCTCCCAAAATGGCCACCAGAGACAAAAGAGCCCAAATGTAGCCCAAATATCACCCAGATGTAGCCCAAGTATAGCCCAATGACAGAATGTCCCAGAGTGTTCTTAAGAACAACTAGAGCGCTAACAGTCCTACTTATTACAAAGGTATGGCACACCTGAAGCCATCTTGATTGGAATAAAGTGGTAACTCTTAAAACATTTAATTTAAAAAGAAACAACATGAGGGGGTATATTTTGCCATAGAAAGTATGATTAGTGCTGCAGAATGAAAAATTAGGGCACATTTTGAGTGACTTCTCAAATCCTTTTCTATTTCATTAAAACAATCTGACATGCAGTCTCCCAAAATGGCCACCAGAGACAAAAGAGCCCAAATGTAGCCCAAATATCACCCAGATGTAGCCCAAGTATAGCCCAATGACAGAATGTCCCAGAGTGTTCTAAAGAACAACTAGAGCGCTAACAGTCCTACTTATTACAAAGGTATAGCACACCTGGAGCCATCGTGATGGGAATAAAGTGGTAACTCTTAAAACATTTAATTTAAAAAGGAACAAAATGAGGGGGTATATTATGCAATAGAAGGTATTATTAGTGCTGCAGAAAGAAAAATTAGGGCACATTTTGAGTGACTTTTCAAATCCTCTTCTATTTCATTAAAAAATTCTGACATGCAGTCTCCCAAAATGGCCACCAGAGACAAAAGAGCCCAAATGTAGCCCAAATATCACCCAGATGTAGCCCAAGTATAGCCCAATGACAGAATGTCCCAGAGTGTTCTAAAGAACAACTAGAGCGCTAACAGTCCTACTTATTACAAAGGTATGGCACACCTGAAGCCATTTTGATTGGAATAAAGTGGTAACTCTTAAAACATTTAATTTAAAAAGGAACAAAATGAGGGGGTATATTTTGCCATATGAATTATGATTAGTGCTGCAGAAAGAAAAATTAGGGCACATTTTGAATGACTTCTCAAACCCTCTTCAATTTCATTAAGAAATTCTGACATACAGTCTCCCAAGATGGCCACCAGAGACAAAAGAGCCTAAATGTAGCCCAAATATCACCCAGATGTACCCCAAGTATAGCCCAATGACAGAATGTCCCAGAGTGTTCTAAAGAACAACTAGAGCGCTAACAGTCTTACTTATGACAAAAGTATGGCACACCAGAAGCCATCTTGATTGGAATGAAGTGGCAAGTCTGAAAACACTCAATTTAAAAAGGAACAACATGAGGGGGTTAATTTTGCCATAGAAAGTATGATTAGTGCTTCAGAAAGAAAAATTAGGGATCATTTTGAGTGACTTCTCAAATCCTCTTCTATTTCATTAAAAAAATTCTGACATGCAGACTGAAACATGCACTTTGAATACCAGCAGCAGACGTCCCTGGTGAGCAGTAGCTTTACTACAGTGATCTAATGTGCAACTAGAGTGCTAACATTCAGAATTTATGGCAAATGTGTGACACATCTGAATGCCTTCTTGATGGAACCAAAGTAAACAAGCATTGAAAATGCAATAGATCTCACCCTCGTTTAAGTTAAAGCCATTCTGTTTGTAATGAGGTGGCTTTTTAGCTTTGCTTTTATTAGTGTTTTTTCAACTTTCATGTAAATAACATGCATCTGTATGCATATAAGTATATGTATGCATGCATTTATGTTTGTATTTATATAGATATACAGATGATATATGTTTATATATGTATGTATATATATATATTCACTGAAAAAACCATAGGCTATAGACCATATATAGTTAGGAATTAGCATTTACAAAACCTTGAAAATTCACTGAAAAAACCATAGGTTATAGACCATATATAGTTAGGAATTAGCATTTACAAAACCTTGAAAATTCACTGAAAAAACCATAGGTTATAGACCATATATAGTTAGGAATTTGCATTTACAAAACCTTATTTTACTCACACAAAACCATTGAAATTCCATATATAGTTAGTTGCACTAACTATATATCGCGCACCCGCAATCCACTGCTGATGATGTCACATATTACATCATTCATGACATGGTCAGTGACATCACTGATGACATCACTGATGACATCTCAAATGACATCACTGATGACATCTCAAATGACATCACTGATGACATCACTGATGACATCTCATTTGACATTACTGATCACATCACTGATGATATCATTCATGTGATAATACGATGAACCTCTTCAGACTCTAATATAACCTTAGATACAATCAGTGTAAACAGACACTCACAGACTGTCACTCATCCATGGAGTTACTCACACACCTAGTCAGTCATGCAAAGAATCAATCACACCTCCATTTCCTCAACTATACAGTTATACAAACTTTACCTATTCAAACATATACTAACACATATTTACTCTCTTATACAATCCCTGATACAAGTTCACAATGATCCATATAGCCACTCACACATTCACTGGCTCTTATGCACAGTTATTTATATATGTCAACTCTCACATGTACTGTGTTTTACATATGTACTTACTTTGACATGTAGCACTGAGATATCCATTCACTCACCAATACACTCATGCACACAGTCAACCGCCCATACAGCTGTTTCCACATGCACTTTTGAAACCATACATCTAGTGAATCAACTGCTCACACATCTATGCACAGAGTCATACACCTCCCAGCCACCCACACACACACTCAGTCTCCCATACAAATACTTGGGCAACCAATCAATAACCCATATAGTTACTCATATAGCTACTTATCAACACATGCAACAGTTTACAGAACAACAGACATAATGATGCACAAATTAAGACAGTTTAGTCACTAACCCATGCACTCAGTGAGACACATTTAATCACTCACTCATACAGTCAGTCATGCACCTACTAAATCCTTCATCCAGACACTTATACATCCACTCATTCTTCAATATGTAAGACATATTTTAACTTTACAGAAACATACAGTCACTGGATGTTGTCATCAGTGATGTCATCAGTGATGTCATTTGAGATGTCATCAGTGATGTCATCAGTGATGTCACTGACCATGTCATGAATGATGTAATATGTGACATCATCAGCAGTGGATTGCGGGTGCGCGATATATAGTTAGTGCAACTAACTATGTATGGAATTTCAATGGTTTTGTGTGAGTAAAATAAGGTTTTGTAAATGCGAATTCCTAACTATATATGGTCTATAACCTATGGTTTTTTCAGTGAATATATATATATATATATATATATATATATATATATATATATATATATATATATACATACATACATATGTATATGTATATATATATATATATATATATATATATATATATATATATATATATATATATATATATATATATATATATATATATATATATATATATATATAAGCTCCATTTGCACCTGCCTGTCGCACTCCTTGGCTGGTGCCTGCTCGCCGGGGGTGCACCCGACAACAATATCGGCTCCGAAAAATCCCACCTCGTGTACAACGAGAATCAGGAAGCAGCACTCCAGGGTAAATACACGGTTCCGTTTAATTTAGTTCAAAACGCGCTTTCGGCACTCGGCCTTCGTCAGTGTTCAAACAAACAAAGTGCCGCAAAGCCTCATTTCATTTAAAGCCATCACGTGTAAATTCTATTCGACATGGAAATAGGACCGAATGATGGAAACATGGTCGCCATCTTTGAATGGGTCCAAAGTGTTATATGTGGCAGACGTTCTTCAATCCGAGCAATATATAAATATACAAACATATAAATAAATGACCGTAATACACATAAATCGAAATCGATCATGCAATGTTGCCATTACTATAATGCCCACAAATGGGCTTTTCATGTTTCATACTCAGTTATGAATGACTCCTCCAATACAACACAATTGTACAACCCTGAATGGGCTCAACCTCATTCTAGTCGAAATCACATGATGGTAAAAATTTCAAAGGCAGTAATTAGAAAGAAAGCGAGTATAAGCAATTATAAACAAAATAATAAGTTTTACAGCTGATCAGTCATAACATATCTGAATTCTATCAAATCAAATGGACCGCTAAGTCTTCATGTACATTTAATCCCCCTGGCATCTTGCTTTGCAGATCAATTATATAACGCGACTCAAGTCGTCTGAGTTTATGTAGCCTGTCGCCCCCTCTCACATGCACAGGGACAGAATCTAGACAAAAATACGTTAACAGGTCCCTGTTACGCGCATGTTCTTTATCAAAATGTCTAGCTACCGGGTAGTTCACATCTGCATTTTGGATCGCTCTTTGGTGTTCCAAAATCCTCAGTTTAACCGGGTTCGTTGTGCTGCCAACATACCTTCTGCCACAAGGACATGTTAGACAGTACACAACGTAGGGTGTAGAACATGTAAGAAACTTAGATATTTTTCTAGGTTGTTTCCCCCCTGGTACATTGTATTGTGCAGTGCGTCTACTTCCTTTACACGCCTTGCATTTACCACAAGGAAAGAAGCCTTTTAAGGGTTCAGACTTAGATTTAGGTGTAGTTTCTTCGTGGTGACTATGAACTAAATAGTCTTTAAGTGCTCGAGCTTTCCTGAACGTTACTAGAGGGTAAGACGGTAGATCTTGCTTTATGACAGTATCAGTAAGCAAGATGTTCCAATGCTTTCTCATAATACGTTTAAGATCAGTGGCATTCCTAGAATAGGTCGTGATCAATCTAAACGTACCTCCAACAGTATTTTTATTGCCAACATTTTTTTCTTTTTCTTTTTTGAGCAGTTCTGTCCTTTCCATATTGCAAAATTGCGACCATGTTTCCATCATTCGGTCCTATTTCCATGTCGAATAGAATTTACACGTGATGGCTTTAAATGAAATGAGGCTTTGCGGCACTTTGTTTGTTTGAACACTGACGAAGGCCGAGTGCCGAAAGCGCGTTTTGAACTAAATTAAACTGAACCGTGTATTTACCCTGGAGTGCTGCTTCCTGATTCTCGTTGTACACGAGGTGGGATTTTTCGGAGCCGATATTGTTGTCGGGTGCACCCCCGGCGAGCAGGCACCAGCCAAGGAGTGCGACAGGCAGGTGCAAATGGAGCTTATATATTAGTTCCAGTCGCACCGTAACTTCGACGAGAACTTTGGATTTGGGAACGGAGTCTCTAATGGTGCCCCTCGCCTACCGAAGACTGGTATAGTGTGGCGTGAGAAGGCAATACCGGGTAAGGAGATCTCCTTCGATTACCAAACATTGTATGTCGAATTGTTGCTGGCGTCAGGGTACACAAGACTGATTTAATGGTCACGGCTGTGACCAGAGGCAATAATGTTCTGTGAAACAGAGCGGCGCAAAGCCGAACAAGGCATGTTTAAAAACAGAAACAAGACTGCTGGGATAAAACAGGGCGAAGCACCAGAGAACTTGAATAAGAATATAACGGATTTAAATGCCAAATTAACATCGTTGGAACGTCTGTACGAGAGAGAATGTAGGAAATGGTGGGAAGCCACATCTCTCCAGAATTACATCGATGTGGATCGCGTGCCAAGGGGACTTAGAATATACACTATCCCAGCATACGAGAATCCGGACCCTTTATTGTTAGATGCATGGGCTGAACACACTGCCCAATCTTGTAAGGGAAGCTTAATGATACTGGTACGCTTCGCATGGAGTGACAGAGATAAAGCCCTGACACAAATTAAGGATATAGAACAAGACCTAGCAAAGGAAGAAGACCAACAAAAATTGGAAGAAAAGCGGGAAGCAATGAAAAAACGTTTAAAGAAATATGAAGAAAAAATCAAACAGAGAAAAGAAGAAAAATTTGAACGAGATGAGAAAGACTATAACAGTGGAAGAGTTCTGACCTTCTCGAAAAAATATGGCAAATTGAGAAAGGAATTAAAAAAGAAACAATCAACAGCAACTGAACATGTACCGGAGACCTCAGAATCATCAGTTACGGGTGACGAGGCATCGAGTGAGGATGGTCAGGATGGTCTACCTACTGCTCCTGAGTCATTGGATTTTCACAAAGAATATCAAGTGATGCGAAAACAACAACTCCAAGGGGGAAGGGGCAAACCCCCGGAAAAAAGAGGACCAAGAGGAAAACGAGGAGGGGGGGCTGGAGCCGCAAACACTGTGGGCTCGCCACCCTTAACAAGGAGCAGGAAGAACTTCTACAAGAAGTAGAAAAAGAAGATGCAGATAATTTGACGATTGTGAACCTGACCCCTAAGATTTTAACAGACGAGGAACAAAGTATCCTGAAACTGGGACTTACATTCTGTCCACAAAAAAATCTAGAGTTTACTCAGACACGGATAGATTTGTTTAAGTTTACCCGTAAACTGAAATTATACAAGTATTTTAAAACCAAGCCTCCAAGAGTAAAACCGACGGCTGTTGGTAGCACGGAGGGTGACATTCTTTCCTGTAGGGATCTGGCTGGTATCAGGTCTTTGGAAGAACTTAGGATGGAACATCTGGATGACGATGAGGCCGATAATCTGGGAAATACACAGTTGATCACGGACATGGGAGTACAACAGAGGGGTGGTGCCACAAATTTCAAACCGATTTCCACCTTCATGCCCGTGATGGGGTCGGATGCCATAGACACTTTTTCTGAGGCTGTGTTACAGGATTTACGAAATTTGAGGGGAAATATGAAATTTAAGTATGAACAACAGAACTTCACAAATAAACAACATTTGGCACTCAAAAAGCTGTGTGACGACTCCTCTTTGGTGTGCAAACCCTCAGACAAGGGGGGGAACATTGTTTTGCTCACCAAAGCACAGTATGAACAGGAGGCATTACGCCAGTTAAATGATTCCAGCACATATATCAAAGTGAACACATCTGTATATAACAATAGCATCAAAGAATATCACAATATGATTTTAAGGTGGTATAACAGTGATATGTTGAGTTGTGATGAGCATTTATTTTTGAGATGCCCGAATCCAGTTACCCCCACATTCTATTATTTACCTAAAATACATAAGGACTTACTGAATCCTCCCGGTAGGCCGATTGTGGCCTCCCAAGGCAGTCTCACCGAACATTTATCAATGTATGTTGATTCTTTTCTCTTTCCACATGTCGTTGGTCTGAAATCATATCTGAAGGACACCAAACATTTTTTGAACCGCATAGAAGATGTCAATTGGTGTGATGGTTATACTATGCTGGTAATTGATATCGCCAGTTTGTATACGTGCATTGGGCACAAAGAAGGGTTGTTGGCTATTTCCTGGTTCTTGGACAGTAGACCTGTGAAATATTTCGAACATAACAAGATGCTACTCGATTTCCTAGGATTCTGCCTAAATAACAATATCTTTCTCTTTGGTAAAGACCTGTATAAACAACTTACGGGCGTGGCGATGGGTACCTGCTCCGTCCCCAGCTTCGCGAATTTATTCGTGGGGTGGTGGGAGGAGCAGGTGGCCTGGTCCCCATCAAACAAGAAATGGAATGAACTTGTCAGATGTTGGTATCGCTATATCGACGACCTCTTCGTCATCATAGAGGGGTCAGTCGATTTAGCGAAGGAATATGTTGCGGTACTCAATGCCAACAGTAATAATTTGAAGTTCTCAGGGGCAATTAGCCAGATTGAGGTCAACTATTTAGATTTGACAGTCTTTGTAGATGATGGCAGGTTACACACTAGGCTCTTTCATAAGGAGACTGCTGGGAATTCCACTTTATTTGCGACTAGTAGTCACCCAAAGAGCTTGGTGAATAGTATACCGTACGGTGAACTATTAAGGATAAAGAGGAACAACACCAAGGAACAGGATTTTCGAAAAGCAGCTAATAGCAGTATACAAAGATTCAAAACTAGAGGGTATAAAGAAGGAGTACTTAGACAGGCAATGAGCAAAGTTTGCAATATGGAAAGGACAGAACTGCTCAAAAAAGAAAAAGAAAAAAATGTTGGCAATATAAATACTGTTGGAGGTACGTTTAGATTGATCACGACCTATTCTAGGAATGCCACTGATCTTAAACGTATTATGAGAAAGCATTGGAACATCTTGCTTACTGATACTGTCATAAAGCAAGATCTACCGTCTTACCCTCTAGTAACGTTCAGGAAAGCTCGAGCACTTAAAGACTATTTAGTTCATAGTCACCACGAAGAAACTACACCTAAATCTAAGTCTGAACCCTTAAAAGGCTTCTTTCCTTGTGGTAAATGCAAGGCGTGTAAAGTAAGTAGACGCACTGCACAATACAATGTACCAGGGGTGAAACAACCTAGAAAAATATCTAAGTTTCTTACATGTTCTACACCCTACGTTGTGTACTGTCTAACATGTCCTTGTGGCAGAAGGTATGTTGGCAGCACAACGAACCCGGTTAAACTGAGGATTTTGGAACACCAAAGAGCGATCCAAAATGCAGATGTGAACTACCCGGTAGCTAGACATTTTGATAAAGAACATGCGCGTAACAGGGACCTGTTAACGTATTTTTGTCTAGATTCTGTCCCTGTCCATGTGAGAGGGGGAGACAGGCTACATAAACTCAGACGACTTGAGTCGCGTTATATAATTGATCTGCAAAGCAAGATGCCAGGGGGATTAAATGTACATGAAGACTTAGCGGTCCATTTGATTTGATAGAATTCAGATATGTTATGACTGATCAGCTGTAAAACTTATTATTTTGTTTATAATTGCTTATACTCGCTTTCTTTCTAATTACTGCCTTTGAAATTTTTACCATCATGTGATTTCGACTAGAATGAGGTTGAGCCCATTCAGGGCTGTACAATTGTGTTGTATTGGAGGAGTCATTCATAACTGAGTATGAAACATGAAAAGCCCATTTGTGGGCATTATAGTAATGGCAACATTGCATGATCGATTTCGATTTATGTGTATTACGGTCATTTATTTATATGTTTGTATATTTATATATTGCTCGGATTGAAGAACGTCTGCCACATATAACACTTTGGACCCATTCAAAGATGGCGACCATGTTTCCATCATTCGGTCCTATTTCCATGTCGAATAGAATTTACACGTGATGACTTTAAATGAAATGAGGCTTTGCGGCACTTTGTTTGTTTGAACACTGACGAAGGCCGAGTGCCGAAAGCGCGTTTTGAACTAAATTAAACTGAACCGTGTATTTACCCTGGAGTGCTGCTTCCTGATTCTCGTTGTACACGAGGTGGGATTTTTCGGAGCCGATATATATATATATATATATATATATATATTCGTTCCCAGAAACACCAGCCTGCTGCACTCGAGAGCGGGTGCTTGGTTAGCGGGGGTGTACCCGCTTGAAAATCACTGCTCCCAGGTTTAGTCAGATCCTCCTCGCCTAATAAAGAAACTGCACTCGCAGGGGGGCTTTACCAACCAAGTTTATTGGAACCCCTAGCACACAAAGACGCGTTTCGGCAATCAGCCTTTGTCAATTGTAACACAGAACACGCCGCGGTCCCACAGTTATATACACATAGTTTCAACCACGTTTGCAAATCATGAACATAGAAAGGAGACAATCTCTATTTTTACATCGCCATCTTGTAACATGCAAATTCCAATTGATACAGGAGCTGTAAATACATTTCTGTTCACTTGATCTTTGACAAACTAAGTATAGTTGCAATGATTAAACACTTGACCATTTGGCCTATATACGTGCAATCTCGCCCTGGATGGGCTAAAATTATACTTTGTACTCATTCGCTTACATTGTCGTTAACAAGCATGTCTCGCCCTGAATGGGCCCCGTCTCTACTTCATATTCATTGGCATACATGGTTATTTAAAACAACGTGGCAGGTCCCAGATAATCATTTATACTTAATTCATTTGAGCAATACGAGAATTCACATCCACAACTGATTATTTAATCCTACACATTACACTATGTTCTTGTCCCAGGTTCACCCCAAATGTACCACTAATTCCTCATTACTGTTAAGACCTGTTGGGCTCTTACTGTGTAGGTCTATTATATAGCGTGATTCTAGACGCCTGAGTTTCAATAGGCGATCACCACCTCTCGGATGTGCGGGCACACTATCTAGACAAAAATAGGCCAATAGGTCCCTATTGTGGCCATGAAGTTTGTTAAAATGTCTAGCGACTGGGTAGGCTTTGTCTATGTTGTTGATGGCCCGCATATGCTCTAATATGCGCAACTTCACTGGATTAATAGTACTGCCGATATATCTCAGCCCGCAAGGGCATACCAGACAGTATATTGCGTAGGGTGTGGTGCAAGTGAGAAATGTATTGATTTTTTTGGGTGATTTAAGGCCTGGTATCTTGTATACCAGTCTGTTTGCTGATTTTACAGGCCTTACATCGGCCACAGGGATAAAAAACATTTAAAGGTTTCATTTTCGTTGTGTTGGATTTAATAGCATGATGGCTATGAACCAAGTGGTCTTTAAGTGCCCTGGCTTTTCTGGACATTATCACAGTTCAAGCTGTTGTCAACAGCTTGAACTGTGATAATGTCCTTAAAGAACAATGTGGGATGTTAGAAAAACACGAGCCCAATGGGGCAATACGAATTAATTATACTTTGTTGTTTTCTGTTGTTAAAAACTTGATTGCAACCATACATATGCATGTTATTTAATGCCAATGAAGTTTTTTACATTGAAACTTTATTAGATACATTGTGAGCGCACTGCAACATTGTAGCCACAATTGTGTGTCTTTTATGTCTATGCACCACGTGGTACATGATGTAATGTACCCGTTTCACTTTAAAAGAATGGCGATGTTACTTGTACTCCACCCGTGATCAAGAGGTAGGCTTACCTCGAAACGCATAGGGTTTGTTTCTTTGCCAATAAACCTAAGCACTGCACAAAACGATTTGGGCCTCGACTCTGGTGTCTTTTGAAACGAAGATTACGCCAGGAATTTGAGGAATTTCGGGGTTTGGCGATCCCGTCGAGTGCCCGCTGTAAAAGCGGCAGAAGCACGCCACCTGTGTGTTTTTGGATATATATATATATATATGAACAAAACAGCGACTCCCTCCTTCTCCCTGGTCGGAAAGAGAGTCACGGACCCAATCTTCGTGGCAGAAAACAGCTTATTCAATAATAAGCCGTATGACGCGTTTCGGGCAGGGAAATGCCCTTGATCACATAGCGAAAGCGTGGTCCACCTTCTATTTTTATCTTTGCATTGTGGTATACACCCATAGTTGAAACAAACAAAATACTTGCGTGACATTTTTACAGACAGTCTTTCTTCTAACCTCTGCTAGTTTAACCACTGGAGCCATTCTACACATATTAGGTTCCATGTTCATAAATAATAACTTATAACTTAGTGAATTTGCGCTCAATTGTAATGCACCATTTTAAATATTACATAAATATATAAATAAATACATAAATATTTACATATATATAAATACATAACTAAATAAGAAAGCTTAAAATCACATAGTGAAACATTATTAAGTATCACAATGTAATAAATAGAGTTTAAGCTAAAAACTGCAATCCCATCTATGTAATCAGTGATAAAAAGCAATTGAAACAAATATTACTACATGAATGCTTAGAGGGGTATAAGCATGAAAACTGTGCAAAAAAGCGCTATCAATATCCTTATTCATTATTAACAAGATTGTACTTGAGGCACATATATATCTCTGCATCGCAGATCGTATTTATTCTAATATGTTGCAGAGCAGTGCTCGTATTGCTGCTTAAATGCCAACCCGCTAATGATTATGAATGAATGCCCCAATGAAGCTAATTTTTCGTGACATGGTATTGTGTACCTTTAGCAGAATGGAAGATGTAGATAAAAAACTCAGACTTAGAGTGGCTGTATCTCATTGTAAAAACGCATGCTACCTAAAAAAGTGCTGGTGTGTTAAACATTAAAGCTAGTGAAGCTTTAGTGTTATCAATAAAGTGCTCATGGTGGACTAAATTATATAAGGGTTGAATTAATTATTGTGTGTAATTAAAAAAATCGGGAGGGGGGTAGCAGCTAGGTGAAAACTGTGATAGTCATACTGGTTCTAATATTTACAATAAAATCTAAATCTAAAATCCCTTCAGGTAGCTAAATATTTTATGGGAGATTCTCTATGCTATATTAATGGAAACTTTACATTGTTGCATATCTCATTTTCTAATATAGCATATATAGCATGGATTCCTTAATCTGTTGGTGACATGGGAGCTGTAAGTCATGGTCATTACTACTTAGCAGGAACGTAGCAGCTGACTACTCTTATATTGATTTTATGTACATATACTGAAAACCATAAAAAATTATAAGAAATTATGTAGATCTTCAGTATTGTTCAGCCCTTTCGGATGTTTACTATCTAATTCCAAAATTATTCGGGATTCCTGTTGTCGTAATGAACCTTCTCTGCTGCCCCCTCTGCGTGGTTTGGGAACTGAATTGATTACGTAATAGCTGAGGCATCTGAGATCATTATTATGGATTTGTTTAAAGTGCCTGGCAACTGGATATGTAATATCATTGTTAACAATTGCCCGAATGTGCTGTAGAATCCTGACATGCACCTGTAGCTTCATACTTCCCACATATCTTAATCCACAGGTGCATGTCAGGATATAAACAGCGAACTCTGTCTTGCAATTGTAGTTGCCTTTGATCTTAATAGGTTTAGTATTACACGGAGTCTTGTAGCTAGTAGTATTGACACCAAACTTACAGGCTCTACAACTTGAGCACTTAAAAAATCCTTTTCTCGGCTGTAACCATGTTTTACCTAAAAGCACCTCAGGACTACTCTTTACCAGTTGGGTCCTCATAGATATGCCTCTCCTGAATGTGATAGTTGGACTGTCTGGCAACTCCGGTGCTAGCACCGCATCCGTAAGGATTATAGGCCAATTGCGTTTGAGGATAGTTTGAATTTTCCTTTTTTGTTGGTTGTATGTTATGATCAGTCTGGGTGCAGTGTTTTCTTGTTCTTTCTCCAGCTTTGTCTCACCTGCTGATTCTAGGAGCATGTCTCTATCTCTCAGTTTAACTTTGGCCTGGGCATCTCTGAGAACTGTCTCGCTGTAGCCTCTTTGTTTAAATCTAATTGTGGCCTCTTGTGTACATTTTTTTAGTTCTTGCTCATTATTGCAAATTCGTTTGATTCTGAGAAGTTCTCCAAATGGGATACTACTCACCAGATGTGGTGGATGTTTACTGGAGGCATGAAGTGTGGAGTTTCCAGCTGTCACTTTCCTGTGTAGTGTGGTAATTATCTGTCCATTTCTGACAACTATCTCTACATCTAAAAACTCTATCTTCTCAGTGTTAATGTTTGATGTGAATTTTAGGTTTACAGAGTTGTCATTGATGTTATTAATTAAACTTTTGTCATTGTCCTCACTTCCCTCCCACACCACAAAAACATCGTCAATATATCTATAACAGTATTTGACATGCTGATTGTACATTTCTGAATGGGTGCCTCTGAGAACCTGCTCCTCCCATCAGCCAACCATCAAACAGGCATAGCTGGGAGAGAAGCAGGCTCCCATTACCACTCCCCACAATTGTCTATATACATCTGTGTTGCACAGAAAGAAATTGGTGTTGAGACACCACGATATGCCATCCAGTAACATGCCATTATGTTTGTAGCATTCAACTGGTCTCATGTCTAGGAAATATTTGATAGCCTGGAGTCCTATATGGTGGTCAATACAAGTATATGAAGACTCGATGTCAAGGGTCATGAAGATCATTCCTTTCTCCCATTTGATATTTTTGATTTAATTGAGGAAATCCCCAGTGTCTCTCACATAAGTTGGTAAGTTCTTGACCAAACCCTGTAGGAAATAGTCCACGTACTGGGATAGATGCTCGCCCTTGCTGTTGATTGCTGAGATAATTGGGTGCCCTGGGATGGGTGAAATGTTCTTATGTATCTTAGGTATAAAATATAATATTGGAATGACCGGATGTTCCACCCTAAGATATTTATTTAAATTCCTTCAATGAGATCATTCCTTCTCTTTTGAATTGATATAACTTTTGTTCAAGGGAATCTTTGGCTTTATTATATATATATATATATATATATATATATATATATATATATATATATATATATATATATATATATATATATATATATATATATATATATATATATATATATATATGTACCACCAATTACCTCGTTAGTTCCGAAGTAGACCAGGACACATATATATATATATATATATATATATATATATATATATATATATATATTTTCACTGAAAAAACCATAGGTTATAGACCATATATAGTTAGGAATTAGCATTTACAAAACCTTGAAAATTCACTGAAAAAACCATAGGTTATAGACCATATATAGTTAGGAATTAGCATTTAAAAAACCTTATTTTACTCACACAAAACCATTGAAATTCCATATATAGTTAGTTGCACTAACTATATATCGCGCACCCGCAATCCACTGCTGATCATGTCACATATTACATCATTCATGACATGGTCAGTGACATCACTGATGACATCACTGATGACATCTCAAATGACATCACTGATGACATCACTGATGACAACATCCAGTGACTGTATGTTTCTGTAAAGTTAAAATATGTCTTACATATTGAAGAATGAGTGGATGTATAAGTGTCTGGATGAAGGATTTAGTAGGTGCGTGACTGACTGTATGAGTGAGTGATTAAATGTGTCTCACTGAATGCATGGGTTAGTGACTAAACTGTCTTAATTTGTGCATCATTATGTCTGTTGTTCTGTAAACTGCTGCATGTGTTGATCATTAGCTATACGAGAGGCTATATGTGTTATTAATTGGTTGCCCAAGTATTTCTATGGGAGATTGAGTTTGTGTGGGGGTGGCTGGAAGGTGTGTGACTCTATGCATAGATGTGTGAGCAGTTTATTCACTAGGTGTATGAGTTCAAGAGTGCATGTGGAAACAGCTACATGGGCAGTTGACTGTGTGCATGAGTGTATTGATGAGTGAATGGATATCTCAATGCTACATGTCATAGTAAGTACATATGTAAAACACAGTACATGTGAGAGTTGGCATATATAAATAACTGTGCATGAGAGCCACTGAATGAGTGAGTGGTTGTATCGATCATTGTGAACTTGTATCAGGGATTGTATAAGAGAGTAAATATGTGTTAGTATATGTTTCAATAAGTAAGGTGTGTTTAACTGTATAGTTGAAGAAATGGAGGTGAGATTGTTTCTTTGCATGACTGACTGGGTGTGTGAGTAACTCCATGGATGAGTGGCAGTGTGTGAGTGTCTGTATACACTGAGTGTATCTAAGGTTATATTAGAGTCTGAAGAGGTTTATCGTATTAGCACAAGAATGATGTCAAATGAGATGTCATCAGTGATGTCATCAGTGATGTCATTTGAGATGTCATCAGTGATGTCACTGACCATGTCATGAATGATGTAATATGTGACATGATCAGCAGTGGATTGCGGGTGCGCGATATATAGCAACTAACTATATATGGAATTTCAATGGTTTTGTGTGAGTAAAATAAGGTTTTTTAAATGCTAATTCCTAACTATATATGGTCTATAACCTATGGTTTTTTCAGTGAATTTTCAAGGTTTTGTAAATGCTAATTCCTAACTATATATGGTCTATAACCTATGGTTTTTTCAGTGAATTTCAATGGTTTTTTAATAGCAAATATCATAAGCTGTCGAATGTCAAGTACGTGGTAAGTGAAAACATTTTCGTGTTTATGCACACTGATCTGCTTTTAATGGTGCACCCCCCCTCATTTCTATTAGGAGTACTCTCTCTTTGCAGATAGTGAAAGGTAGTTAACGCAGGCCTTTGCCCCCGTTGTAATCCGTCGTGCCTGCTTCTCTCTCCATTTGATTGATTGTTATCCAAGTATTTACTGTTTTAGAATTAGTTCTCTTTGGTTCATTCTCTATTTACAAACAAACACAGAGTCGCAATACTCTGTTTAGTCTTTGCAGATAACGAAAAATCGTGTAAAAAAAAAGAAAAGGAATCGAGCAAAATCAGTAGGCCACTAATGGGATCTCTTTTTGACCTCGCTAAAATAGAAACATTAGGAACAACCCCTCATGACAAATACAAAACTAGTGAGATGAACTGAACTCCACACAATGATGGCTGCAAAACAGCTCGGCTCCGCCACCCACCCCGCCCAAAATAACGATAAAGAACGGCTGCCATGATTGGTTGCGGAATGACCACGACGGAGCTACGAAATGGTGCTGCTCTCATGCTAACCCCAGCTTCAGTCTGAAACATCCAGAAACACTGTAGACTACCAATTCGATCAGTTCCGGTAGCGCCCCAATGTAACCCGGTAGAGAAGAACTAGCCCTCCCCTCTTTGACTGATGGTTCTTGTTGCCTGTCCCTTCTGTTGTCATTTAACAGAACTATTTAGCCTGCTGAAAGGGGTTGTGTTCCGACCGCTGGTTGGTGGAGACATTTTGACTATATTCTGTAGCTGCGTTGTCGCGTAGTGCGTCATATGACGCGCCGCGTTAGCGCATTCGGAAGTCATCCGGGGCGCGCAGCGCGTAACGTAAGCATAACAAGTCATGTGACTTGTTAATAAAACTTTTCATTGGTTCATTTTACTTTTCTTATTGTAATGATGAAAGGCTTGGTCATATGACCTAAAAATTACGCTTTTCATTACTTCCGAACATTATTTTTTCTTGAATATATGTTATAATGTTCCAGGCTAATGTACTTTCCCGGAAATTTTACAACTGTCCTGCAAGTAAAATATATTCTTTTTTCGAGAAAAAGAGCGTTTCTTCGTCCCATGACGGAGCCGTTGAGCAAAAGAGGGTCGACCTGCTGTCTTAGTCGCCGATACGCCTGAATATGAGATTCTTATCGATCACTTTATGTTGCAGGAATAGAAAACACAACAGCCCTTGACCATTTATCTTTACTGCGTTCCTTCGTATTATACCTTTTACCCTTCATGTAATTGGTCTGCTTTATTTCACTTGCCTTTTAATGATTCTAAAACAGTCACTATTATTAAAAACTTTACCAATGTATATACTACTACCATGTTTTCTTTTAAAAACCTTTATTGTGAAAATTTCATTATACAAATACGAGCCTATAACCACGTGGGCCTGCCACAGAGCAAACTGTAATCGTATATGATGAATAGACATTTACACTGTAGAGGAACGTAACGGGCGGGCCATTAGGTTGCAAGAACTAAGGTGTCTAACAGTTACGGAATCGGTGGACGTACATTTTATAATTAAAATACGACAGGGCCAGTTACAATAAAATTATCTAGATATACATTTGCGGGCAAGTACCATGGGTGACGTTAATTCGAACTTTCAACAGTACAGTAATCAATAACACATCAGAACTTAATATCAATAGGGATGTCGAAATATTCAATCAATTCTCGTCCCCGCCCGCCATGTGCTTCAAAACTGCATACGTATCTCGTGATTTCAAGGTTCTGCAACCAGTACACAACAAGGAGTTACGAGTCCCATTTATTCCGGTGCCATTTTGGGCGAGGACGGGCAGGTCCAGGATATAGTCAAAATGTCTCTACCAACCATCGACTATGATGATGTTCATATGCTGTATTTATTAGAGTAACACTCATCTGTCCACATGAAATTAATTTGCCACAATCTAAACATGTCATTTTAATCTTTCCAAAGTTCTTCTAAATATTTGGGACCGTTTCCCTTGCCTCTGAAGCTCTCAGTGCCACTTCTTTGATGAATGTACTAGCAGGTCAGGGGTTCTCCTCCAAATCTCTCTTTTATGCAGCACTATAATTAATTGGTGCCACCTCTCCATATGACGATGCATGGTATAGTTACCATAACTATATTTTTTTCCGGTTCCTCTGGAGAGTTCATCGTGGCAGATGAAGCGTGTAACGTACCGGGCATTTACCTTTTTTTGCATGTACAGGAAAGGAAAAAAAAATCGAGCGTCCGAGTTCTAAGGTGTCCCAGGGCCATTTTAGTGGACCAGGCCCAAATCCAAAGAACAGGCCGCCATTTTGAGAGTCCTGTTGCAGCCGCCTGTCGCTGTAGCATCAAGAGCAGCCGAAACTCAGCTGAATGGCAACTGAAACGGTAAAGGGGCGCCCCACTACAGCAGACGAGCCTCCACCTAGGAAGGCCCATTCACGCCGGCTCCCCCCCCCCTTCGGGCACCCCACGCCGTTATTCGGAGCAGTATTGTATAGTGGAGAAGTGTGGCTCACTGGTTAGAGGAGGCAGACCCTGAAGCAGAGGTCAGACCCGGGACCAGGGTTCAATTCCCGACGCGGCAGGGTCTTGAGCCCAATTATCCACGGACTCGATAATTCTCGTTTCGGTGCCTACTTGAATCACGGGTTCACACTCTGCAGCTCTGGGCATTAGCCTGCTTAATCTCCACTACGGCCCCCCGCGGCGGGATGCCTGGCTTTCACCTTGGGGATGCACAGTACGGGTATCTCACAGGGAAAAGCCAGGACGGGTTCCCAAGGCAAGCGCCGAGATGCCTACGGGTAATCGAGCGCTATATAAGAACGCATAATAATAATAATAATAATAATTGTAGGATGGACACACCAGTGCGGCAACTTGCTAGACATCACCTCGGTGGTAACCGAATCTCAACGCCTTGTGGTGTCTTCTATTAAAAAAACATTGTTATGCTGCCTTCGACCTATTCGCCGCAAGTGCGCACACAACTCAACTGCATAGCTTGCTAGACACCACCTCGGTGCCATCCGGATCTTGGAATGTCAGCACCTTTTGGTGTCTTCTCTTCAGAAAATATTGTTGCGCTGCCTTTGGCCCCATTCGCACATCAGTCCGCTACTGACGCCATCTCACAGGCTAATGGGGCGCCCCACGCCGACTTTCAGCATTGTAGAATGACCACACCAGTACAGCAACTTGCTAGACATCACCTCGGTGCCATCCGGATCTCGGCGCCCCACTGCAGATGAAGTGCCTCTCAACTATGAAACCACCACGGTGACATCCGGATCTTGGCGCGTTGTGCTGCCTTCGGCCTATTCGCACATCGGTCCGCTACTGACGCCATCTCACAGGCTAATGGGGCGACCCACGCCGAGTTTCAGCATTGTAGGATGACCACACCAGTACAGCAACTTGCTAGACATCACCTCGGTGCCATCCGAATCTTGGCATCTCAACGCCTAGTGGTATCTTCCATACAAAAAATATTGTTACGCTGCCTTTGGCCCCATTCGCACATCAGTCCGCAACTTAGACATCACCTCGGTGCCATCCGGATCTTGGCATCTCAGCGCCTTGTGGTGTCAGTCAGAAAATATTGTTGCGCTGCCTTTGGCCCCATTCGCACATCGGTCCGCTACTGACGCCATCTCACAGGCCAACGGGCGCCCCACGCCGACTTTCAACATTGTAGGATGGCCACAGAAGTGCGACAACTTACTAGACACCACCTCGGTGCCATCCGGATCTTGGCGCGTTGTGCTGCCTTCGGCCTATTCGCACATCGGTCCGCTACTGACGCAAACTCACAGGCCAACGGGGCGCCCCACGCCGACTTTCAGCATTGTAGGATGGCCACACCAGTGCTGCAACTTGCTGGACACCACCTCGGTGCCATCCGGATCTTGGCGCGTTGTATTGCCTTCGGCCTATTCGCACATCGGTCCGCTACTGACGCAAACTCACAGGCCAACGGGGCGCCCCACGCCGACTTTCAGCATTGTAGGATGGCCACACCAGTGCGGCAACTTGCTACACACCACCTCGGTGCCATCCGGATCTTGGCGCGTAGTGAAGCTGCAGCAGCTGCAAATAAGCTTCAGACAGTGTTACAACCGCTGCTCAGAACTCTCAACTATGACACCACCTCGGTGCCATCCGGATCTTGGCGCGTTGTATTGCCTTCGGCCTATTCGCACATCGGTCCGCTACTGACGCCGCCTCACGTGCCAACGTATTTTCTCCGCATTTTATACCCTATGCCGCATAACAGGTCATGTGACTTGTTTATAAAACTTTTCATTGGTTCATTTTACTTTTGGTTTCCTAATGATGGAAGGCTTGATCATATGACCTAAAAACAACACTTTTCATTGGATGAAAACTTTTTTTTTCCCCCAAACGATGAAAGCCCCACCTTGTTTCTGGATGTTTCAGACTAAACTGGCGTCACCATGAGAGCACCACCATCTCGTAGCTCCGTCGTGGTCATTCCGCGAGCAATCATGGCAGCCGCTCCCCACCAGAAGCCTGCAGGAGTCGGGGCCCCCAAAACTTTTGATGAATTCTCAAGGCGGAGGGGACGCTTTCGAGAATGGGGTCCAAGACCTAGCAGACAAGCGTCCGATTTCCAAGGTGTCCCAGGGCCATTTCAGTGGACCAGGCCCAAAAAGGAAAGAGCCTGCCGCCATTTTGAGAGTCCTGTGACAGCCGCCTATCGCTGCACCGCAAGAGTGGGCGCAACTCAGCTGAATTGCGGCTTTTGACACAGTGGACCAAAAACGGACGGAATGGCAACTGAAACGGTAAAGGGGCGCCCCACTACAACAGATGACACTCCACCTGGAGAGGCCCGTTCACGCCGCCTCCCCCGGGGCGCCCCACGCCGTTATTCGGAGCAGCATTGTAGGATACCAAAACCAGTGCGGCAACTTACTGGACATCACCTTGGTGCCATCGTTCTGCTGCCTTGGAACTATTCGCACAACAGTTTGCTACTGATGACCCACCCCCCGCGACGCCCCACGCCGTTATTTGCTGGGTGGCAACTTACTAGACATCACTTTCGTGTCATCTAGATTTCAGCGCGTTCTGCTGCCTTGGAACTATTCGCACAACAGTTTGCTACTGATGACCCAACCCCCGCGACGCCCCACGCCGGAAATCTGGACGTTGTGCTGCGTTGGGACTATTCGCACAGCCGACCGCTACTTCGTTGTTTTTCCCTAAAAATGTTTATATGTTATTACTATTTTTGTTTTCTTGTATATATTTATAAATTATTAAAGTTTTATAATCTTACTACTTTGTCGGAGTGCTATATATTTTTAATGTGACACATAATTGTAAAAACTTTGATGTACAAAGAGTCATCCCTGGAATCTTCCGCTTCACGCTCGGTCCCCTCCCCAATCACAATACAGGATGGTTTTCAGATAATAGCAACGCTTCTGCTGTGACGGATCTCATCGAGTGTGGGCCTTGATCTACTATAACTCCTTTGAAGAGGGGTGATTCTTTACAGCTGTGGCCATAAACTACATCTGCAGGGCTAGCTGATAGCCTAGGACCGGCCTGGACAATCGGACACAGAGGAAAAGGAGTGTCAGAGGGTGCGGTAGTGAATAGGGCGAAAGGGAGGTGTCGGGCGGGCACAGGGTGTGATTCTCAGGGAAGAGCAGCGCAGATGGGGGAGGTTTATTACCCATGCATAAGACAGAGAGCGGGGGTGACCACTGCCTGGGTGAGATGCTTGCGAGGGTGGGGAGCCATGCTAAGGATTGACAGCGTGCACAGAGTGGGTCTGGTCAAGGCATCTAAAATGGCTGCCGTGCACGACAAAAGTGTGGCATTTGAAAAAAGACAAGATGGCGCAGACAATGTTTTTCAACACTTCCTGATTTCCTTCGAATCGAACGTTAACAGACGTTGGGGCATATTACCAAAGTTAAGCGATATTTATCCCTAACGATGCATTGCAAAGATTTTTTTACCGTCAGAAATTATCGCAGATAAACCTTGCTATTATGAAGGTTTATCGCAAATACGATAAAAAACGACCGCAATGCATTAATATCGCTGAAAACTCAGCGATATTCATGCAGTACCGAGCTAATGCTCTTAGCCATGTTATCCACCTCCCATTGGATAACATGGCTAAGAACTGCTCAGGGCAGCTGTTACTTTTTGGAGATATTCGCGCTTATCTCGAATATTTCCAAAAGTTGATAATAGGAGATAGCGATGTTAGCGACTGTTTCCAGTCGCTAACATCTTGGCATGCCCACTTTGCATGTCATTAGTGATAAATATCACTCACATGCAAAGTGGGGCCCAAGATGGTCGCTATCTCCTACTAGCCGTCGCTAACTGGTGTTAGCAACAGCTAGGTAATACAGATATAATTTTATCTCCGCGAAGCGGAGCGCTGTTACAGATATATATCTTGTTTTTGAACGTTAATTTCTCAAAATGCACTGAAGCACATATATTGAGACCTAGCAAAGGCACATCGGGCTACCAGTCCCTAATATTTTACCAAGTTTCGTGCAAATCCATTCAGCCGTTCGATTATTATTATTATTTTTTTTTTTTGCCCCGCGGGGCCCTTTTAAAACCTCCACATCAAACCTAGGGGGTCAGCGAGGATCTACTATGCCCCCTTATGGTCATTTGCCCCTTCGCTTTGGCCTCCTCTTGTCTCTCGATCCTACCGAGAGACAAGATGGCGGCCGCTACGTACTGTTTGGAATGTTTACAGACACCGGAGAGCCAATCAGCTTCGCTTCGCAAAGCTCCGTAACGCGAAAAGTACGCGAAGCGGTGCGCTGTTACAGATATATATCTTTTTTTGAACGTTAATTTCTCAAAATCCACTGAAGCACATATATTGAGACCTAGCAAAGGCACATCGGGCTCCCAGTCCCTACAATTTTGCCAAGTTTCGTGCAAATCCATTCAGCCGTTCGATTATTATTATTATTTTTTTTTTTTGCCCCGCGGGGCCCTTTTAAAACCTCCACATCAAACCTAGGGGGTCAGCGAGGATCTACTATTCCCCCTTATGGTCATTTGCCCCTTCGCTTTGGCCTCCTCTTGTCTCTCGATCCTACCGAGAGACAAGATGGCGGCCGCTACGGACTGTTTGGAATGTTGACAGACGCCGGAGAACCAATCAGCTTCGCTTCACAAAGCTCCGTTGCGCGAAAAGTACGCGTCCTGGAGCGCTGCCCGGTCCGCTGTTACAGATATATATCTTTTTTTAAACGTTAATTTCTCAAAATCCACTGTAGCACATATATTGAGACCTACAAAAGGCACATCGGGCTACCAGTCCCTACAATTTTGCCAAGTTTCGTGCAAATCCATTCAGCCGTTCGGGCTAAAAGTGAGGCCAACCGCCCTATGGAAAACTCAATGTTAAAAACACGTTTTGGGACCCCCCTTTTTTCTCGACCCCCCCTGGACGAACCCCCCCAATTTTCAGGGGCTGCTCAGAAACAAAATGTGCCATTTTCCTGAAAATTTCAGCCAATTCCGTCCACAAACGCCAAAGTTATTAGACATAGAATTTTCAAAAAACCCATAGAGAAAAAATCCTAACTATATATACCTACTGGCGACCGCCAGTAGGTAATATATATATATATATATATATATATATAAATACATATACATATATATATATATATATATATATATATTCACAGAAAAAAACATAGGTTATAGACCATATATAGTTAGGAATTAGCATTTACAAAACCTTGAAAATTCACTGAAAAAACCATAGGTTATAGACCATATATAGTTAGGAATTAGCATTTAAAAAACCTTATTTTACTCACACAAAACCATTGAAATTCCATATATAGTTAGTTGCACTAACTATATATCGCGCACCCGCAATCCACTGCTGATGATGTCACATATTACATCATTCATGACATGGTCAGTGACATCACTGATTACATCACTGATGACATCTCAAATGACATCACTGATGACATCACTGATGACATCTCAAATGACATCACTGATGACATCTCACTTGACATCAATGATCACATCACTGATGATATCATTCATGTCATAATACAATGCATCTCCTCACACTGTAATATAACCTCCGTTACACCCAGTGTTAAATAGAGAGTATCATTTTTGAAACCATTGACACACCAATACTAGTTACTACATACGCACTCACTGATTCCTATGTCTACACACACATTCACTCATACAATCATTCATACATACAATCACTCATCTTTACAACACTATCATATGCACTCATACACCTATACAGACACTCACACTCTGCCACTCATCCATGGAGTTACTCACACACCTAGTCAGTCCTGAAAAGAATCAATCACACTTCCATTTTCTCATCTATACAGTTAAACACAGAACACCTTACATTTTTGAAACATATACTAACACATAGTTACTCTCTTATAGAATCACTGATACAAGTACACATTGATCTGCACAGAGTCACACACCTCCCAGCCAGCCATACACACACTCAGTCTCCCATACAAATACTTGTGCAACCAATCAATAACCCATATAGCTACTTATATAGCTACTGATCAACACATGCAGCAGCTTGCACAACAACAGACATACTGATGCACACTTTCAGACAGTTTAGTCACTAACCCGTGCATTCAGTAAGACGCATTTAATCACTCACTCATAAAGTCAATCACGCACCTACTAAAACCTTCATTCAGACACTTATACATCCACTCATTCTTCAATATGTAAGACATATTTTAACTTTACAGAAACATAGTCACTGGATGTTGTCATCAGTGATGTCATCAGTGATGTCATTTGAGATGTCATCAGTGATGTAATCAGTGATGTCACTGACCATGTCATGAATGATGTAATATGTGACATCATCAGCAGTGGATTGCGGGTGCGCGATATATAGTTAGTGCAACTAACTATATATGGAATTTCAATGGTTTTGTGTGAGTAAAATAAGGTTTTTTAAATGCTAATTCCTAACTATATATGGTCTATAACCTATGGTTTTTTCAGTGAATTTTCAAGGTTTTGTAAATGCTAATTCCTAACTATATATGGTCTATAACCTATGGTTTTTTCTGTGAATTTCATTGGTTTTTTAACAGCTAATATCTGTAGCTGTAAAATGTATTCTTCTTTAAATCCAAAAATATATTTTATATGTTTATGAATAATTTTTTTTTTAAATATTTTTTTTTCTTCGTTCCCGCTTCGCGAATCGGGAAGCTTCCCGTTAGCTGACCTTGATGCCGCGAAATAGACCGCGAGCCGGTAAACGTTTCTTTACCGCAAGTGCCGCGTTAGAAAACAACATCGTGACGCCTCCCGTCCGCATGACGTTTCACGTTGTCGCGTGATACGTCATATGACGTGCTACGTTAGCGAACTGGTACGCGAAGCGAGTCGCAAAGCGCAGGTTTCTAGAAGCAAACCGGGAGGCCCTGCAAAGCGCTTAACGTAAACACAGCAAGTCATGTGACTTGGTAATAACACTTTTCATTGGTTCATTTCACTTTTGGTTTCCTAATGATGTAAGACTAGGTCATATAATCTAAAATGAACACTTTTGATTGGTTGAGAACTCTTGTTTTTCCCAAATGATGAAAATCCCTCCTTCTTTCCTCACTCTGACTTTCATCATTGTGAGAGAAAGACCCTTTGTGATCACTGAGCAATGGCTTCTTTAGTAGCTTCAGCTGGTGCTTCCCCACCACCTCCACCACATCCAAGGAAGAGTGGACCAGCTGCTCAAGTTGTAATTCAACAAGAAGAAGAAGAAGAGGAACAGGAGGACGAGCACGAAGAGAGGCAGTTTTTGCCTGAGCAGCCCAGGACGTCTCACCGGAAAGAAAACTTCATTTGGCAATTTTTTAAAATTCCCAAAGGTCAGAAAAAAGTAAATGCAAGATACGTAACTTGCCTTATATGTCAAGATAGACTGTCCAGAGGGACCGACAAAAAATACAGTTTCGGAAACTACACAATGCATCGCCATATGACTAGGTGGCATCCTAACAACTACAGTGCTGCACAGTTTCGGAACGACCTAGATAATCTCCCTATTATGGCCAGAAGATCTGTTGTACCGGAAGTAACGGGACCAGAGGGCAGGGAGATGGTGCCAAATATACAAATGAGATTTGGTGATGTAAAACACATCTGCGCATTTTGCGATGGATTCATTTCCTACGGAGAAAAAAGCATCACTCTGATCAACAGAGCTATTGACTATCATATGCAAGTTTGTCCGAAACGCCCAAAATAATAAATACTTCTTTTTTTTGTTTTGTTGCTCCTGTTGAGCCCTTTACAATGAATCGTTTTCATTGCCCCCTCCAAGAAAAACCCAAAAAAATATAAAACTGTTCCGAAAAATTCAAAAACAGTAAAAAAATGTTCAGAAAAATAAAAAAAAAAGTTCTTTTCAGAACTACCTCCCCGTTATTAAAAAATTGGTACAATATTTGGAACTGTGCCAACCTCTATTTCTCTTAGTTCGCTTCCCAGTTCGCTCGCGGGTACGCGAACCGGAAGCGACCCAAAAACAGTAAGTATAAGGGAAGGAAACAGACACTTATGTTAAAAGAAAGACAGCTATAAGGGAGTAAACTAGAGATACCATTACCCGTAATCCACTGCTGATGATGTCACATATTACATCATTCATGACATGCTCAGTGACATCATCAGCAGAGGATTGCGGGTTTTTTGGCAACATGCCTTATCCACGGTTTAATAACGCTGCCTTTTGCTTTATATAAGTTTTCAAATTGTATGAAATATATACCAATAGGTCGTTATGAACCTTTAGGTAGTGCTTTTCTTCATGAGGTCTGGTCGCTTCCATACACATACAGATGTTTCAAAGATGATCAAGAAGTTTATCTGAATGGAGAGGAATGCACTGAGACGCCAGATCATTCACTAATGTGTAGGCACATACATTTACACGGTTCATGCAACAAACACCGACCAAATATGGCTTGCGTGTTGCAAGGCACGCCAGTTCCTGCTATCATCCCCACGTTCAAGTTGTTGGAAAATGGTAGTTATTTGATGCTCAATAATGAAGATTGTTCTGAGTTAATTAAAAGTATTCCTTTTATCGTAACAGTAAGTGAACGGGTTATTTGCTGCAGAAATGTTCTATTTCCTCCCACACATGAACATAGGGAGTTTTCAATCTGGCCACAAATACCAACCTTGAGACACGTTTCAACGGCATGGCAAGAATAAGAGCTCTTTTGTCTCAGAGAGAGGTGGCCTTGAGTTCGGCCCGTGAAACTTTCGTACTTCACATAGCGAACACCCATACAGAGGTGCAAAACCTTTTTCAATTAACATTTGCCTTTCAATTTCAGCAACATGTTTCCGACTATCTTTAACGCATCCTCCACAAAGTCCCTGGTGCACTTTTTTAAAGTTGTTACCAGTGGTCTCGTCACTTCATTTGAGAAAATCTTTGGAGTCATCCCTGCTTCCTTTCATTGTATTTTCTGCACTCTGGTTCGTGGATTGGCATTTTTACTTGCATTACCAGCGGACGCTCTTGTGCTTTTTTACATTTTTAAATATGGATGTCCCTCCTATGCAACCTCCGACCCTGCAGCTGCTGACACTGTTCCGCAATCGCATGCTAGAATATTATGGCACAATGCCGTTGGCGATATTAAGCACGGCATATGGATTATCTTTTCGGTTCTCCTACTTCACCTGTGTCCAGCCTGTATTTCACTGCCTGACCTGTGATTTCGATTGGGCCATTGATTTGTGTCTCTGCGGACCGGTTTCTCCTGACGTCGACTTTAATCAGCTGATGACTCCTATCATTACTCACGAGTTGGTTTGTCCTGGCGAAAGGATTATGGCTGTGGCATTGATGCATGGACTACTTGGTCCCTGGAATATACTGGCGGCAGCACAGTCTTTCTTGGAACAGAGCTTTCTTGAAAACCCACCGAGCTGTCCTCTGATGGTGATAGAGGATCCGGTGCTGGGAGAGCACGTATGTTCTTTTCCGCTTTTAAATTGGATGGCTGAACTGTTTTCGGATGAAGACGGTGACTTCCTATTGGAGGCTGTTGCAGCTTATTTTGCATACACAGTTATGTCATAGACCTTTTTCATGTTTGATATGCTGAGTACTAGCATTTCATTGACAATTCATTGACTTATTTGTCAAGTTTGTATTATTTACCTTGCCTATTGGCTTAAGACTCGATAAAGTACTTGGCTGTTTTATTTTTCTTTAGCATTACATTTTCCTAGTTTTTAATGCTTTACCTTGCGGACCGTCCACATATAAACTTGCAATCTGCTCTCATGAGATGGCACTTCTATTATCTTATTCAGTTCGTTTCCGGATCATGAGGAGGTGTCATCTAGGTCCTGGATATCTTTACACCGTGTTAAGTTAGCATGGGCTCATTACCGGTTTAAACGCCATTTTTCCTTTTTTGCAACTTCTGCACACGACACTTAGTTGTTGCTTTAGCTTTCCACCTAGTAGTTCATCGTGGTTTACATGAGAATAATATGTTATTGGTCTACTATCTGCTTTACTTGTTAAACTATATCTGTACAGCGAGTGCTAAAGTTTCAAGAACAACACGATACAGAATTGTTATGAGGTCTGATCTCCACGACTTCATACTCATAACATAAGTGCAACTTCTGCCAATTCTGGGCATGAGGCGGGTTTTATATTGCTTTGCCGAACACACATACACAACAGTTGATGCGGTTCACATGAAGAGAGAGCTGGTGTATGCTGATGTGATTCCTTCAAATCTAAGACACTAAAGTATGGGCACGCCCTAAACCAACACAAAGAGACCTTCTTAGCAAATAATATAATATGTGTATTAGGGAGGGTGAGATATAAGCAGCCGCGGGCCGTGGAGGGAGTTACGGTGAAGCAGGGAGGCGGGGAGGGGGAGAAGCAGGGTGGAGCCCTCTCTACCTTGCCCCTCCCCCTCCCCGCCTCCCTGCCCCACCGTAACTCCCTCCACGGCCCGCGGCTGCTTATAAGTGTTGCTAACTCTTATTCATTTACAGCATGTTAACATACTGTCACCATTCGCTTTTTATGTACTAGTAACTATGCTGGTAATTTTGCTACTGATAATATGTGTACTTGTATTCTCCACCCTGCTTCTCCCCCTCCCCGCCTCCCTGCCTCAACGTAACTCCCTCCACGGCCCGCGGCTGCTTATAAGTGTTGCTAACTCTTATTCATTTACAGCATGTTAACATACTATCACCATTCACTTTTTATGTACTAGTAACTATGCTGGTAATTTTGCTACTGATAATATGTGTACTTTTATTATCTAAGGTACTACGCCTGAGAAGACGGCATTAGTAAATAAACATTTCAAATACACATCTGTTCTTCTTAACTCCATGTTCTGGTTTCTAAGAAATCTATAACGACCGACTGTTCATGAGTTCCACGTATCCTGAGGTACTATAAGTTCATATTCTGGATTCTCTAAACATTGAGAGTTTGTTATATCCAATGTTACACTGTACCTAGCTTGCTAAGGAGTTTTTGATTACTAACGTGAGTTTTGGGACACCCTAATTCGCCGAGGTTCCAATCCTCTGTCCACAGTTCTGTGTGAGAACAGAAACCCTGCGACAGGGGCACCCCCGACCCTTGCTGGAGCTTCATCACACTTGCGATACAACTCCAGCAATGCGCCACCTTTACGGCACAGATACATCACGCATCTGTGCTGTTTTTGTCCCATGATGCGCCGCATTGTAAATGCAGCACACCATAGGTGACGGAACAGCGGCACAGAATGACTAACACATCCCTGGTGATGCGCCAGTCATCATAAATGTATCCCTATGCTTCTTATCTTGTTAGAGATGAACCGCCATATGTATCATCAAAGTTTTTTGCATTTCCTAAATAGCGAACTTTAAGGAATAAATAGCGATTCTTTACCATTCCTAGTTTGCGATGAGCTATTTGCTAATTAGCCGAATGTAGCCCAATGAAGCCCAATGTAGCCCAAAGATGGCCGCCAGACACACAAAAAAACAAATGTAGCCCAAATATCAGCCAGATGTAGCCCAACTATAGCCCAGTGACAGAATGACCAATCAGCTTCGCAAACCTCCGTTACGCGAAGCGGAGCGCTGTTACAGATATATATCTTTTTTTGAACGTTAATTTCTCAAAATCCACTGGAGCACATATATTGAGACCTAGCAAAGGCACATCGGGCTACCAGTCCCTAATATTTTGCCAAGTTTCGTGCAAATCCATTCAGCCGTTCAATTATTATTATTATTTTTTTTTTTTGCCCCGCGGGGCCCTTTTAAAACCTCCACATCAAACCTAGGGGGTCAGCGAGGATCTACTATGCCCCCTTATAGTTATTTCCCCCTTTGTTTTGACCTCCTCTTGTCTCTCGATCCTACCGAGAGACAAGATGGCGGCCGCTACGGACTGTTTGGAATGTTGACAGACGCCGGAGAACCAATCAGCTTCGCTTCACAAAGCTCCGTTGCGCGAAAAGTCCGCGAACCAGTGCGCTGCCCAGTCCGCGCTTACAGATATATATCTTTTTTTAAACGTTAATTTCTCAAAATCCACTGGAGCACATATATTGAGACCTACAAAAGGCACATCGGGCTACCAGTCCCTACAATTTTGCCAAGTTTCGTGCAAATCCATTCAGCCGTTCGGGCTAAAAGTGAGGCCAACCGCCCTATGGAAAACTCAATGTTAAAAACACGTTTTGGGACCCCCCTTTTTTCTCGGCCCCCACTGGACGAATCCCCCCCAAATTTTCAAAGGGCTGCTCAGAAACAAAATGTGCCATTTTCCTGAAAATTTCAGCCAATTCCGTCCACAAACGCCAAAGTTATTAGACATAGAATTTTCAAAAAACCCATAGAGAAAAAATCCTAACTATATATACCTACTGGCGACCGCCAGTAGGTAATATATATATATATATATATATATATATACATATATACATATATTGGTGTCAATAAAGTGCTTATTAATCATGCTTATCCATATCATACAGTAGGGTGCAGCTGTAGCTGGTTCTGAAAGCTCAATGAATGGTTGATTGATCAATGTGATGTTGCTCATGTGGATGGCCGATTGTGGGAAAGGGCCTGGGTTGTTTGAGGGCAGTACTGATGCTTGGGGTGGTTGTTGTGCAGGATTGTGCTGATTGTCAAACATGGTGTGGCTTAGTATCCGGCTATTTTGAGTTTCTTCTTACTACGTGATGAGAAAATTGTCCTCTTTTGATCTCTTAATTTTTAATTTTCCCCTTTTTACTTTGCATGACTTCTCTTTTGGTTGGTGTGGTTTCTCACTGTCTTTCTTAGCCTCATTTGAATGCTCCTTATTTATGGATAAATTCTTATAACGTTCCAGTATGTAAAAGAGTTTGCAGTTATGGCTTGTTCAATTTCTGTGCCTTTCTTTGAGCTCCTGGTTTGCATTGCACAAGGAGTGCCGACTTCGGATGCCCTCTCTCGATGTTTCTGTGTTCAGTCCCGGCAGCTAGGTGGCATGTAATGTTCATGCTGAGTTCCACACATTCTTTGTAGTCTTCATGCTCCAGAGATGCATCTTTCTATGCAAGCCTCAGGCTTGCAATGGTACCGGCCAGGCTGCACCTGCAGGAGAAGCTCAGTCATGTGAAGGCTGATTCACAGCAGCGGTGTATGCCAATGATGCTGTAGATGGTTTCTGATGAGCATTGCACAGGAGGCTGTGGATAAAATTGACAGTTTGCAGGAGTCATCTGTTATGGGGCTCGTACACCACCTCATTTGCACTGTAAGTCACCAACAATTCGGCACCGAATGACCTCAGAGAAAGAGTACTAGGGACTGACACCCTAGCACCCCAGCTCACATTTTTTAGGTTTTGCTTGCACAGTGCTTGCGCTGTGCTAGCGTAATCTCTTGTAAATTTTAAAAAAAACAGAAAATGGGCTGCCAGCCTGCCCATTACTTAGCTATACTTACCATTGATTGGCTCTGACAACACTCTCTTTTCCGTGCTTCTCACTGGGTAGTGCCTCCTTCTTCCCCTTTCTCTTCAGTTCTTCCGGTCTTCCTCTTCAGTTCATCCGGTCTTTGGCTTGGACGAAGTACATATTTTTGCCTTCTGCCAATGTCCTTTCACTGGCCACCCACTTGCAGAGGTGTTTCTTTTTAAATCTTTACCTAGCACTCCAAAAGTGTGCATGTGTTTTAAGGCCCTCTATATACCTCTCATCGGCCCCCTGATTTTGTTACATGCCCTACCTCCCACGCCTTCCCCTTCATCATTGCAAGCTCCCTCCCTCCCACTCACTTACTCTGCTCCTCCTCCTCCCTCCCAACCTCATTCTTCCCACTGTGGAGTCTCTGGGCCGCATGCGCATGGTAGGATTGGCGCTGCGGCAAGAATAAGACTCGGGACACCAGGTTCAGTTAACCGCGTGGTCCGGACTAACTCCGCCGGCCACGCCCCCTTTATTATATAGCCCAGCGTGTGACATCACACGCTCGCGTATGCGCACCCTCCGGTGCGCGGCTAACTAGACCGCTAACCACAGTCATGAACATTACATTCCTTTTAACCTTTATTTGAAACAAAAAGGTATATTCAAAATGGAGTCACTATAAATCAGAGCAAATAGAAAAACACAGGGCCATCCGGCCGGTTACCAGTCTGATGAACGATTACTTCGTGATCAGCCCACCACAAAGTCCGCCAGTCGGGAAGACGGGGCTGGGTTTCTTCTTAGCCCGTATCCTGCTGCTTCTCTCCGGGAGGGTGCTCTCCGAGGGGTCTCAGAAGGGGATCCCCGGGCACCCCAGGGATCGTCCGGTGACCGGGGACTGCTGACTCTAGGGGTTTCGGTGATCGAGGGGCTCGCCGCCAGATCTTCGCCCTGAGCATCGATTTCCCCTCCCCCTGGGCTGGTCGGTCCTTCAGGTGGGCTGGATGCTTCATTTTCGGGTTCTTGCTCTTGGGGGCCGGTGGAGCTTGGGTGAGCCCTTTTGAAAAAGGAGATGTTGCGTGTGACCGTCTCCATCCCTCGTTGAGCCGTCACCATGGTGCCGGTGCGGCGCGTGACTGTCCACGGTCGGGGCTCGAAGGGGAGCCGGAACTTACTCCCCGGATATCTGTCCTTCACATATACACAGTCTTTTTCTTGGATTGTCGGTTCTTTGGCCTTTCGCCGAAAACTGGCATAGTTATTGGACCGAATCCTGTTAGACAGAGTTTTCCGTGGATCTACCTTGGTCGGAGCCCAGTTGGGATGGCTAGGGAGAGTGTCTCTGACTATCCGCCCCATTGCAGAGGGACCTGGGGCTGCTTCCTTTTCGTGCGATGTGGCGTGAGCCGATACTCCCTCAGGAAGGTGTAGATTGCTCTCTCCAGGGGAGCCTCTTCTGCATGGGCGATTCTGATGACTTTGTTCAGCGTGCGCATGAACCTCTCTACCTCCCCGTTGGCTTGAGGCCATCGGGGGGTCACCTTCTTGTGATGGATTCCCCAATCTCTGAGGTACTCTGCGAATTCTTGCCCCTGAAATGGCGGCCCATTGTCTGTCTTGACACTCTCGAAGATGTCATGTGTGGCTATGGTCTTCTCAAATTTTGCAATGACCTCCTTCGCCGTGAGTGTTGCTACCACCTCCACCTCGGGGTACTTGGTGAAATCATCTATTATGACTAGCACATATCTTCCATCTGGGAGATGTCCGAAGTCCGCGCTGACGGACTCCCACGGTCTCTGTGGGTTGTCTTCTGTGAGGACTGGGGCCGGACGTTCGGGTTGTCCCGCGGCCTGGCACCATCGGCATTCCTTGACTGTCTGTTCC
This sequence comes from Lissotriton helveticus, assembly GCF_964261635.1. Lineage (NCBI taxonomy): Eukaryota > Metazoa > Chordata > Amphibia > Caudata > Salamandridae > Lissotriton > Lissotriton helveticus. The sequence goes on from NC_136063.1 coordinate 949,473,995, forward strand.
ACTCTGGTGTCCATGTCCGGGAACCACACCTTGGCCCGGAGTCTGCTCTTGGTCTTCACTATGCCCTGGTGTCCGCGGTGTGCTAGCTCAACCACTTGCTGGGCCAGGCTTTCAGGCATCACTATCCGTGGACCTCTCACTAAGCACCCCTGGTTGTCGACCGACAGTTCTTCTCTCACTCTCAGGAATGTCTCTAGGGCACTTCTTGCTTGTGGTGTCCTTTTGTTCAGTGACGCTTGAACGGCTCTCCAGTCGTTGGCCTGTAGGGCACTCATCACCAGCTGGAGTACTTCATTGTTTCGGGTTGCTCCAACGATCATTTCCATACTCATTGGTAGGGGTCTTGACCTTTCCAGCACAACTTTTACGTATTCCTCAGTCTCCTCTGCGTCCTCCTTTTCCACGTTAGTGGCCGCTCTGTGATGTCTGGAGAGATAGTCCGCTGGGTTCATCGCACCTGGTTTGTACTCCACTTGGTAATCGTATTCTTATAGTTGGAGAATCCATTTTTCTATTCGGGCGGTGGTTTGGACACTGACCCTCGGAAAAGCGGGATCAGAGTCTTGTGGTCTGTCGACACTGTGAACGGGTGCCCGTATACATAGACGTGGAAATGTCTGCAGGCCCAATGGATCGCAATCGCTTCCCTTTCTATCTGTGAGTATCTTTGTTCTGTCTCGGTTAAAGACCGACTGCCATAGGCGATGGGTGCCCAGTCATCCTCGCCTTGGCGTTGTGTCAGCACGGCTCCCAGGCCGTAAGGGCTGGCATCCACGGCTATGTTGGTTGGCTTCGCCGGGTCGAAGTACGACAGGGTTTTGTCTGCCGACAATGCTGCTTTGGTGTCCCGGAATGCCGTCTCCTGTTCTTCGCCCCACTGCCAGGGGGTGGTGGATTTTGTGAGTTCTCGGAGAGGCCTGGTGAGGTTTGATCGGGATGAATCTCCCACAGAAATTCACCATTCCTAGGAAGCTTCTCACTTCCGATATGATGGAGGGAGCGGGGGCTTCCTGTTCATCTCTCACTTTGTCCGGGTCGGGGGCTATTCCTTGATCCGAGAATGTGTACCCAAAAAAGCTGATCTTGTTCTGGAGGTCAGACCTGAGTCCTTGATTCTTCGTAGCACGCCTCTCAGCCTCTGGTGATGTTCTTCGATCGTGCTTGCATATATGAGCAGGTCGTCGCTGATGTTCAGGACTCCCGGGAGCCCACTCAGAACCTCCCAGATAGTATTCTGGAAAACTTCCGCGGCGCTGGAGATGCCAAAGTTGAGACGTCGGTAGCGTCTGAGGCCCACGTTGGTGGAAAACGTAGCTATGTATCTGGAGTCTGAATGGAGGGGCAGCTGATGGTAGCCCTATCGGAGATCCATCTTGGAGAACCACCTTGCTCCGTTTAGTTCTCCTAAGATGTCATCAATTGTGGGGGTCAGATGTCTTTCTCTCTTGACCTCCGCATTGGGTAGGCGCATATCCACACAGATGCGGACCTGGCCAGGTTGCTTGGGCTTGCGCGCTACCACGATTGGGGACACCCATGGGGTAGGCCCACTGACTTTTTCAATGATGCACTGTCGCTCAAGGGCTTCTAGTTCTTCCTCGACTTTCTTCCTGAGGTGGAAAGCTATCCTCCGATATCTGAGGGCGACAGGTTGGATCGATTGATCGATGTGGAGTGACACCTCCTTTCCCTTGAGGCACCCAATGCCTCGGAATGTGTCTTCGAATTCTTCCAGTATTGTGTCTAGCTCTTCTTCCAGCACGGCCATCGCAAACGATATCAGCCTGAGTTCTTCTGCTGCCTGCCCGCTGATGAGCATGCCACTGCCCTCCTTGGTGACATAGATTTTCATCGGGACTTTGCTGTCCTGGTGCTGCAGCTCTGTTGGGAAGCAGCTGATCAGTGGAATCGGTGTCTTCTGCCCATATGCGAACACCCGGATTCTGGCTTCTTGCAGACTCGGTTTGCTCCGTAGCTGGTTATATACATTGGCTGCCATGAGCTCGATGGATTCTCCGGTGTCAATTGTAGCTCTTACTTCCTGCTGGTTTATTCTTATGCGACACTTCGGGAGACGCCTCTTCTTTCTCTGCGGCTGGTCGATGGCGAACACGTAGTGGACCGGATAGTCATTGGAGTCATCGTCCATATCTTCGCTGTCCTGGCTTTCTCTTATGGCATGGGCTGCCTCACTCTTCGACTTCGTGGTTCTGCATACTGCCGCGAAATGGTTCATCCGTCCGCATGAGCTGCATCTTTTTCCGCGTGCTGGGCAGTCTTGAGCGCGGTGGGGTTGGCCTCTACAGTATCCACATTCTCTGCGCCTGTCTTGTGGTTTCTTCCCTCCAAATTGGCGTGTTTTCGGTCGGACGACATTAACTTGTTCCGCCGTGTTGACCTGTTCCGCCTTGACTGGCCGGTGGAGAGCTGCCTCCATGTGTGACGCTCTTGCTTGCTGTTCTTTGGAGCGTCCTAGCTTCAATATATCTGCTAGCGGTTTTCCGTCCTCTTGCAGGATCTTTACCCTCAGATTTGATGAGTAGCACCCTTGTATGACTTGGCCTCGTATCTCCTCTTGCTCGTCGCGAAAACCACAGGGGCTGGCCAGTTCTTTAAGCCTGCCGTGGAACGCGTCAAGTGATTCCTCCGCCTCCTGTTTAGCTTGCCGGAAAATGAACCTTTCATAATCTCTGCTTGCCATTGGTTCGAAATGCGCATTGAGCGCGTTGAGGAGCGTGAAGTAGGTCTTTGGCGTCGCTTCCACTAGGGTCTTATAAATCCTGTGGATGTCTTTCCCTCCCAGGTGTAAGAGTAGCGCTCTGCGGCGTTCCCTCGCCGTGCCTGCTCCCTCAAAGTATATCTGCAGACGATCCGTCCAGTCTTTCCAGCGTGACGCAAGGGATGCTGGGGCGCCGTCCACCACAAATGGATCGATGGGGGGAATGGACGCCATGTTGGCACGTGGTGAGGCCTAGCGTGTGGCCCGGTTCAAATCCGCCTAGTGGTGTCGCTGCTCAGGCCGGTTGCGGCTCAGACTCCGGCTTGCCCCGTCGCTGTGCTACCTGTGTCGCCCGTGTGCTGCCTGGCCTGCGTTTCCTGGAGCCTTGCACCCTGGCACTGACCTTCTTCCGCCGTTGCGTGAGGACCGCAGGCGACTGCCAGTAGTTGCGGTTGCTTCGGAGGGACCGCGTGTTCACCCCCTCCACTCGAGACAGGGGCCTTAGCTATGCCACGTGGGGGCACACCACGCCAGGCGGTGATTTAGCCTTCCGGTGGGGCATCCGCGGGAGCCAGCGCACGTGGAAGCTGCTGTCTGCCGGCTTCCGGCGTGGAGCGTGCTGCTCACTCAGGGCCTGCCACTCGGAAAGGGCCCGATGTTCGCCATGCACTCCCTCATCATCGAAGCGCGGCTGAAACACAGTGAACCAGGGCACTGCATGGGTCCTCAGACCCTCGTCGCCAGTGTGGAGTCTCTGGGCCGCATGCGCATGGTAGGATTGGCGCTGTGGCAAGAATAAGACTCGGGACACCAGGTTCAGTTAACCGCGTGGTCCGGACTAACTCCGCCGGCCACGCCCCCTTTATTATATAGCCCAGCGTGTGACGTCACACGCTCGCATATGCGCACCCTCCGGTGCGCGGCTAACTAGACCGCTAACCGCAGTCATGAACATTACACCCACCACTCTCTCACTCCCTCTTGCTTTGTCTGTGCATGGCCCCTCCCTCCCAACTCATCTCACTTCTCCCTTGCATGTCTCCTCCCTCCCGCTTGTCCTTGCATGTCCCCTTCCGTCCTGCACACTCCCGCTTTGTCCTTGAATGCCCCCTCCGTTGCCCTCCTACTTCATCCTTGCATGTCCACTCCCTCCCACCCTCTCCTACTTCATCCATACATTGCAAGTTTAGGGGAATGAGCATAAAATCAGCGAGGGACAGATTTGGGAACAAAAGCAGACCTGATTTAAAAAAGGCTTTGTCAAAGCCAATAGGTTTCGACTATGCAAAATCTATTGAGATTTTCAATGTTTTTTTAATGTTGCACAGCAGTTGATTTGCTGTCCAACATGGCTTAAAAAAAAAAACTAAAGCGAGTATGTGGTCAGTGTTGGCTGTGCCCATCATAGTGCTTTTTTTTACTTTAAGCCATATTGCACAGCAGCTCAACTGCTGTGTAACATATAAGAAACAATTTACAAAGCCAATGGATTTCGCATAGGTGAAACCTATTGGCTTTGCCAATGCTTGTATTATCTTGGTTCCTTATTTTTGAGCATCACAGTGCATACATGCTCAACTTCTCATGTTGTGCTCGGTGGCAGACCCACCCACCATAGACAGCAAATATAAATTAAAACTTCTGTTTGAATCTAAAAGATGCTCCATTTAATTAGAAGATGTATGCCCTGAAAAGAAGGCTGGTTATCGGAAGTGGGTGCAAACTGCACACCGACTTTTTGCAACCTGCATTTCAGTGTATGATGCAACTTATATTTACTAACATGTTGTATTGTAAAATATTCAGTTGCAGGTGATGGTAAAATGACCTGCCTAATGAATATTAATAAGGCAGGTTTCTCTTAGTAACCCCTGTGATTGTCCATGATCACATGGATGATGGCCTGCAAGGTACGGAAGACCACCATACTTGTGATCACATCCCCAAATAGGAAATGTCTTTGGTATAGAGTCAAAATATCGATTCCATAATATGTACTAGACACAATATCGAGTTAAAAATATAGTATGGACATAATATCGACTAGACATAATATAGACAACAAAAATATCGACTAGAAAAAACTTAATTTCGAATAGAATGGACATAATATCGAATCTAAAATATAGAATGGACATAATATCGACTAGACATAATATAGACAACAAAAATATCGAATTTAAGGTAAGTTAATATTATTTTTAATTGTTTGTGTAATATAAATCTGTAGCGGGTTGTGGGTTTATAGGGGAATAGGGTGGGAAGTAATTTAATTATAATTAATTAAACATGTCAATTTATTTATTGATATTTATTTAGAATTAATTGTTAATTAATTATTAATTGGTAATTAATAAAAATATAATTGGTAATTAATTATAATTGATTAATTGATAAATATTTTAAATTTAGTAATTTATTTTCTGTAGCGGGTTGTGGGTTTATAGGGGAATAGGGTGGGAAGTAATTTAATTATAAATAATTAAATATGTTAATTTATTTATTGATATTTAGTTAGAATTAATTGTTAATTAATTACTAATTGGTAATTAATTAAAATATAATTGGTAAATAATTATAATTGATTAATTGATAAATATTTTAATTTTAGTAATTTTTTTTCTGTAGCGGGTAGTGGGTTTATAGGGGAATAGGGTGGGAAGTAATTTAATTATAATTAATTAAATTTGTAAATTTATTTATTGATATTTATTTAGAAATAATTGTTAAATAATAATTAATTGGTAACTAATTAAAATATAATTGGTAATTAAAATTAATAGAATAATTTGTAAATTGTAAATTAATTTATTGTTATGTTATGTTATGTTATGTTATATGGTCTCTTTTATAGCGCACGGCTACTCCAAGGAGTGTCCCGGCGCTTTGGCAAAGAGAACTGGTAAAAAGTACACAACACAGCAACTCACAGAGGGCCGAAAGAATATCATTGGGAGAAAAGCCAGGTCTTCAACTCCTTTCTAAAAGAGAACAGACTGTTGGCTTTCCTTAGGGAAACGGGGAGCTCATTCCAGCATCGAGGTGCCAAGTATCGAAAGGAGCGACCTCCCATCCGAGCGCGTCTGATGGGGGGAACAACGGCTTTGGCCAACACGGCCGACCGTAGAGTCCTCCTAGGCGCGTAGAAGGCCATGCGCTTCCCAATGTATTTAGGGCCAATCGAATGAAGGGCCTTAAAAGCAAGGGTCAGAACCTTGAAAGTAATTCTCTTAGAGACAGGAAGCCAATGCAGTCTCTTGAGCAGCTCCGAGGCTTTTGCCCTACGCTTAAGACCAAAAATGGCTCTCGCAGCAGAATTCTGCACAATTTGCAGACGTGCCAGAAGATATTTGGGCAGACCGAGGTAGAGGGCATTCGCGTAGTCCAAACGCGAGCCTATCAAAGCCTGAACAATGATTTTTTTATGTTGCAGAGACAACAACGGAAGAAACTTCCGTAGCATTTTCAAAATGCCGAAGCATTTCCCGGACAACCCAATGATCTGGGGTCTAAAAGAGAGGCCGTCATCGCACAGAACACCAAGGTTTTTAGCTTTTGAAGAGGCAACGTCAGGAGGAAACTTGTCCTGAGGCCACCATGCCTTCCAGGTGGGATCAGGCGGACATCCGAAGAAAAGCAACTCCGATTTATCGGAGTTGCATTTCAGACTGTACCGCTGAAACCAGTCAAAAACAGCGCCCAGACATTCTTTGATCCGACTACCGTCGAAGACCTCACCCTTATTACACGTAAAAAGGAGCTGGGTGTCATCAGCATAAGATATGATCCGGGCACCAAAGGATTCCGCTACCACCGCCAGAGGGGCCATATAGATATTAAAGAGGGTGCGGCTCAGGATAGACCCCTGAGGAACCCCCACCTCCAGCGGCGGCATTTCGGCGGAAAACGGAGGTGCCCAGACCACTTGTCGGCGGCCGGTCAGAAATGACTTAAACCAGTTCCACACCGTCCCACGAAAGCGATCTCCCAGAGTCTTAAAAGGAGACCGTCGTGGGGGACGGTGTCGAAAGCCGCCGACAAATCCAACATAACCAGGATAGCCTTACCCCCGGAGTCAAGAGTCTCTCTGATGGCATCGGTGATCTCTAGAAGGGCTGTCTCCATGCTAAAATTAGCGCGAAAACCCAATTGAGAATCATGCAAGATGTTATTGCTCTCGATAAAGCTGGAAATGGAGAGATGCACGTGTTTCTCAATCACCTTTGCCAGAGCAGGGAGGAGGGAGATCGGCCATAGTTGGCGTGGATAAGGGGATCCAAGGTAGGCTTTTTAAGCAGCGGCAAGATTAACGCATGTTTACAAACCAGAGGTACCTCTCCCGTGATCAGGGAGGAATTAAGCAGCGGATTAAGCAAGGTGTTAACTGCAGGAGCTACTCTCCCCAGGCATTTCGCTGGACAAGGGTCAAGTGGCGAGCCGGATTGAAGCCGGGACAAAAGATCAAGAGAAGTAGCAGAGGGCATAGGAGGAAAAACGGAGGGAAAAGGACCTTTCTCTTCCAGTGAAAAGGGTAGAGTGGTCAGTTGGCTAGCAGCTGAAATAAGGCCAGCATCAGGGAAAGAATCCTGAATGGATTTAATTTTATTTATGAAAAAATCACCAAGCTGGCTAATCCAAGCTTCAGTGTGAGAATGGGAGGGCGTACTCAAGGAAGGGGAGGTAAACTCCTTTACTATCCTAAAGATTTCTTTACTCATATTTTCAGCTTCATCGATTCTACGCTCCAGATATACTTTATTCCATCCATAATATGTTTATGATAAAGCCTAATAGCATCCCTATATTTTGCTTTATCACCATGGTTATACATGCGCCGCCAAGCTCTTTCAGCCTTTTTACAGTCTTGGCGCATCTTACCAAGAGAGGGAGTAAACCAAGGGGCCGAGACATGTCTACCCGCAGACTTAGCTGGCTTACCAGGGGCTAACTCCTCAAATCTGGCTATCAGCCACTTCTGGACCAAGTCAAGATTTTCCTCCGGAATTACCAGTTAGCTGACAGTGATGACGGCGGTGAGCATCAGACAACATTTCCGCTGTAACCTGATGAAATGTCCGAGCCATCCCTCTAACATCTTTTAGAGATCTTGGGCAAGTCATAACAGAGGAAGGAATACAAAAATTGATTAAAAAAATGATCTGACCATAGGACTGGAAGCGGCGGGGCCACATCAATTGGCCTGGTCGAAAGTATCTGGTCAATAGTATGGCCTTTGATATGGGTAGGGCTGGTGATGTAAGGGACCAGCCCTAGAGAAGAGGCAATGTCCTGCAACTTAGTAGTATCAGGATCAGCTGCATTATCCATGTGAAGATTCAAATCTCCCAATAAAATGCAGTGCTCAGATCTAAGGTAGGGCACGGAGAGTGCCGCCTGCAGTTCATCAAAAAAGAGCCAAGGGGCCCAGGAGCTCTATAGATAAGGATCCCGGTGCATGTTTGACAGGGAGATAGCCCAAGGGTAAAACCTAAGGCTTCACAACCCGCGATGTTATCAACGAGAAAAGTAGTGCAAGGGAAACGCTTATCCACAATCAGTGCCACACCCCCGCCCCTGCCTCCCACTCTATCCCTCCTAAAGATAGTGTAGTCCGGAGGTATGGCAGTCACCAGATCTGGACCCGAGCACTCTCCCAACCAGGTCTCAGTTAGACACAGACAGGATGTTTTAGAGTCAGACAACAAGTTCCAGATATCAATGGAATGTCTACTGAGGGATCTAGTATTAAGGAGAAAGCATTGATAGTGCGTAAGAGGGGTCTCAAATAAGATCCCCTCCTGAACAGGAGTGCGCCAGCCACAACCCGAACAGCCCTTCCTAAGGGTTCGTCCACCCGGAAAGACATAACGGCATTTACAAGTATGTCTTCGCAGCGCAAGTAGCTCCGTGGAAGAATAGGAGAGCATGAAGACAAGAAATGCACACACGCCCCCAATAAAATGAATAGAGAAAAGAAAAAGGCCAGCGGTCCTACCTCGTCCGCCACCGAGACGCTGACGAGCGCAGACGGGCAGGACTCTGGCACGACTCAGGCGCAGGGAGGGCGCTCCCGCTGCGCGTCACCGCTGCGCGCCAAGAAGAGTGCTTTAAATAGCCTGCTCTCAGAGTCCACGAGCGCAGGGACGCTCCAAGATGGCGTGTACACTTCCCTTCCTGATCCAAGATGGGGCTCCCCGCCCACAACCTCCCCGGAACCGGACCCGCAAAGCAGCGGTGGGGCTTCCAAGAAATTATGGTGCAGGTAAGGGGCAGGACAGGGTCGCTAAAAACAAGGGAAACTCAATAGTTAATTAATTAGTATTAGTAGGTAATTTTTATAATTAAATAATTTTAATTTGTATTTATAAATAATTATTTAATATGTTTTATCCAATTGTTAAATATTTTAATTAATTTTTAATTGGTATTACTATTTATGTTATTTATATTTATATATAAAGTATTTACTTTCCCTACTATTGCACTCTCTGAAGTTGGAATAGTAATTTTAACCCCTACGCTATCCAACTCTTTCCCTACTGTTGAACTCTCTGGAGTTGGAATAGTAATTTTAACCCCTACGCTATCCAACGCATTCCCTACTGTTGCACTCTCTGGAGTGGGAATAGTAATTTTAACCCCTACGCTATCCAACGCTTTCCCTACTGTTGCACTCTCTGGAGTGAGAATAGTAATTTTTACCCCTACGCTATCCAACGCTTTCCCTACTGTTGTACTCTCTGGAGTTGGAATAGTAATTTTAACCGCTACGCTATCCAACGCTTTCCCTACTGTTGCACTCTCTGGAGTTGGAATAGTAATTTTTACCCCTACGCTATCCAACGCTTTCCCTACTGTTGCACTCGCTGGAGTGGAAATAGTAATTTTTACCCCAACGCTATCCAACGCTTTCCCTACTGTTGCACTCTCTGGAGTTGGAATAGTAATTTTAACCCCTACGCTATCCAACGCTTTCCCTACTGTTGCACTCTCTGGAGTTGGAATAGTAATTTTTACCCCTACACTATCCAACGCATCCCCTACTGTTGCACTCGCTGGAGTGGGAATAGTAATCTTACCCCTACGCTATCCAACTCTTTCACTACTGTTGCACTCTCTGGAGTGGGAATAGTAACTTTAACCCCTACGCTATCCAACGTTTTCCCTACTGTTGCACTCTCTGGAGTGGGAATAGTAATTTTTACCCCTACGCTATCCAACTCTTTCCCTACAGTTGCACTCTCTGGAGTTGGAATAGTAATTTTAACCCCTACGCTATCCAACGCTTTTCCTACTGTTGCACTCTCTGGAGTGGGAATAGTAATTTTTACCCCTACGCTTTCCAACTCTTTCCCTACTGTTGTGTAGTGTAGTTCCTATTTTCCCAATAGGCTCTGCGCATTGGAATAATATCTTCAATAGTATAGACGTAGGACTGCGGTTAACTAGGTCTTCTACTGACGATATTAGACTTAAAGTTATGTGTGCCAGCTAGCTCAGAGTTCACTAGAAACTTTCTCGAATAGGCAAGGAGGAGTTTAACCTCCCTGGATAGACAAGAAGGGATTTAGTTTCTGACAACCATAGAACATGACAACTTTGCTCTCCCCTAATCAAGAGTATATCTCTAGAGTCGTGTGAAAACAAAAGACAACTATTTTACTCAGTCAGTACGTGCATTCTTAGTTTCACCAGTTTGTAGAGAAATAAGAGATGGGCGTGGTTCAATAAAAAGATGTTATTTATTGATCAGTCTCTTTTCTCATACAAGAGAAATGAATCGCTATTATTGCAATACTTATAGTTATGTAAAGAGCATACAGTAAAAACAGAATTATAAAATAATACTGTAAAAGCATTTATATGGTTTCTTAGCCATATGATACTTAAAATGGATAAAAGATATACATACATAAATACATTGACTAATTGTTCTCAACTGGTGCTTCTAACTACGCCTACCCCGGTGTACCTGACCTAAGCCTAATACTTGGGCGGGAGTAAATAAGTAGCAGTTTAAGTTAAGTTCGTTTTGCCAAGGATCTGACTCAAGAATTCTCTGTAAGGGGTTAGTCAGTTCAGTACCTGGGATTTAGATGGCTGGAGGGTTGGTATCTCTGTCCCAGGACTCGATATCCCAGTTACCCGCGAGGGCGGCTGGGAACGCCGGAGGCTGGATTTCTCGGCAGGAGAAAAGGCAGCGTCTCTCTCAGCGCGTCAAAAGGGAGGGGCTGCGTCCGTGGGCTTTTTTGCATCAGCTGGGCTCTCCGGCAAGTAGCGCTGCTCCAAGCTCGTCACCACCGTGTCTTAGCTTAGGGCAGCGTCAGTATATTTATACCTGAAAGGTGCCGTGTTTGACGTAAGGATGGACATAAGACGTCAGCAAGAATGTCATAAGGACTGGTCGTTCTTACATTCTTTGCAGGAGTTCTCGAGCGAAATCAAAACAATAGCTGCGGGGGATTTCCCAGGTCTGTTGGAGGTTTGATTTGTTTTGAGAACTCGGTGTGTTTTCTAGGGGGCTGGAGGGATAGTGCTTGCTTAATGTGACAGCATGCGCTATGACCTAATCTGAAAACGGGTTTCTGTGCCGGTGTATGGACATTAGTGAATTAATAACCGGACAAGGGTCAGAAATAGGAGTCTCAATATAGGTACCTAGATAAACACACTACACCCACTCCACGATTTTATGTACATATTTACTAAACTAAGCAATAGTAAACATAACTAACAGTGCATGTGTATACCGAACCACCCCAAAATAAAACTTTGTTTGTTTTGAAAAATGGCGTACGCAAAATGCACGAAATGAGTATAGGTACTGTATGCATTCAAGCAGTATAATCATTCAAAAAGGAGTTGCACATTGTATATCAGCATGAATGAGTTGCGAAATTACACATGAAATGGCTCTTGATACAGAAAAAAGTTGCGAGACCATCTCATCACATATAAACACAATTAATTGCATATAAACTAGAGGTTGAGGTAATGTAACGTCTCTAGAATTCCTAAGAATAGAAGCTCTGTTCTCTAAGAATAGTTTTACTTTAAGCAAAAGATAAGTGCCAAAAAGGTAAATATTGTGGAATTGGAAAAAAAAGTTTTCGCTATTCATGGGAGAAGAGTAAAAATAGTTCACAGTCACTTTGTTTTCAAAAGACTGAAGGCCAAATTCAGAGTTCAGGGAACGCCGTGTGCAAGTTTGTTTAAAATTATTCTCTCTGTTCCGGTGAAAACATCATTTCAGACAGACTCTCGAAAAAACAGTCTACAGCTTCTGGTGAAAGTTCGACTAGGTTGGAAAATGTCGCTACCATGCAGTCATGCGCATGATTGCTTTCAATGATGGTTCGATCAGAACTGCTTACAGAAGGTTGTACCTGGTCGATGCTGCCTTCATCTTGTACTTCACTACTCTTCAATCGTAGTGGTGAAGTCTCCACGAATGCCGTCATCAGGATAGGTAGCCGCTGGGGACAGCACAATGCATGAGCCTTTACTGGACCCAACAAAGTATCTGCATCCAATGGTACTTCTGATTGTAGTGTAAGACAGGTGTCCAACACGCATTCTTCGCCGCATAGCATGCACCTTAATACAGGGATAACACAATTCTGCCAGATGGGTCTGAATGAAAGAAACCAGGTCATATTTAGATCTCGTAGCCGGGCTAAGCCAAGGACTTTAGTTATGCGGTCCCGGTAGCGGATAGCTAGGATCGTTTCTTCCATTGTTGCTGGATTCTTGTCTGTGACATGGTTTGCCATAACGAAGCAACAGTAGCAAGAATAAAACGCCTGCTACGAGTCCCAACAGGAGTGGACGAAATTTGGAAAAAAAAACAGGATCGCTTTGAATGGTGTTAAAGCTCCTGAAAAAACTGTCTTAAATACACTTGCGATACCACTTATATCAGAAATATTTAAGATTTCGTTCAGCATTTCTGCGAAGTGTAGGGGGCAATTTGTTGATAACATTGAATGAATCTCTGCCGTTGTCCTTGCAACTTGGAGATCATGTGTTTCTTTTGATGACGTCAACTGAGTTGGCGTCTGTAGGAGCACAGTCTTCATTCTGCTTAAAGTATCAATTCGAATAGAAGAGATTTTTAAACTGGGCCATAACCTTCCCTCCCTGTCTGGAGCATCATTCGGGAACAATACTCTTTCACAGCACATGACCCTGGAAGTCACGCTTACAAGATAAGGTTTTCCTGGCAGCAAGCCACAACATCTGTGATCTACAATTAGAATGTAACTCCCGTTCGAAAGTCTTCTAAAGAATGGTTCTATTTGTGTTGCAGGTGTGCCTAACTGGTGACATGAAAGGTTATTTGAAGTCCCTTCACAGGCCCCATGCAAACTAATACCCTGACACAGAAGTATGCCACTTAGTGATTTTTCACAATTATTACCACTAAGAAATACACTCTGTCCGTTATTACTGACACATGTGTGTGTATAGGCCAAGTTCTATGTGGACTTAATGTATCCTTTACCCAACCTTTCATACTGGCCTGCCTGTACATATTTTTGGCAGTATTCAAACTGGAAAGTTGTTATCGGTATATTTATTATCCCATGTATTATCCATTCAATGACAGGTCGTTCTGACATTGTCAATGGTAATCTCTCAAGTTTTTCAATTCTCAGAATTGTATAGTCAGCACCCTTTTGTGCCAAACTGATTTGTTTATCAGTAAGGTTAAAGATATTAAATAGTGACGTTGTGTTGATTAAACGCCAAGGCACATAGCCTGAACGCAGATTTTGTAACGTTCAGCCAAGCTGTACAATAGAACGTAATTGAGACTGACCGTGTTGCAACACCAGTAAGTCTTGTTCTATTATATCGATTGCAGAAGATACAATACTGTCCAGTGAATATATTCTGGAAGACAGAGTCATAAACCCATTGTCTACAACAGAAAGTGATTTTTCCAAATTAACACGGTCAATTTCCCGTATTTTTTCTGCTGTCTCAATTTGAGTTACTTTCCAAGCTTCGTTGTAAGCTGCATATATAGAGGCCGCTATGTAACGTTTTAGACGCTGTTTGCGTGGTCCCATGATGAAATCACGCAAGTCAGCACCTTCTTTAAGTAAAGTTAAGTGTTGCTTAATTTCTGACAGTGTGGATGTATGTAGCCATTGGAGGCAGAGTTTCCCCACACTGTAAGTGGTTACAATCCCTGGATGTTGTCTCTGGGAGTATCTTGGGTCTGGCCTGGTCAATGTGAACCCCTGTATTTTGTTCAGGAATCTGTCTTGACAGTTATTTGTGTCTGTGGGCCAGATCCACCATTGTTTCCAATCAGCTTGTGTTCTGTTTTGGTTTAAAATATGGGATACGTCTATCTCAACCTCCGTAGTGCTATTACTGTTAGGTGTTGGTTTTGGAATAGACGGTTTATTTATGTCTTTAATTTTGGCTAGGCCAAGACAGGATGTCTGTTGAATTGTATCATTCAAAAATATAATTTGTTCTGGGATCATGCAGGCTCTAAATAATGATTCTATACCTTGCACTTGCCAATCTTTTGTGCCCCAGATCGTTTTCGTTTCAATGTTATTGTTCCAGAAATCAAAACCGAATGTATTCATTTTTTCAAAGAATGAGTCTGAATATATCAATTTTGTGTTTGTAAGCATGGTTTTCACTCCTGTCTTATTTAACAATTTGAAATAAAATGATTCTGCATTACTTGTGTTGAACCCTGAAAAGTATGAATATTTATCAAAATATGTCTTTGAACCGCCTTTTGGTGGAGTCGCACAATGTTCCCATTGGTTAAATTTTAAAACATTTCTAGGTTGAGTAGATTTATGCAGATAATGGTTACCATAATGGTTGTAACAAAACATTTGATCGTAATTAGATGAACCTTGCAAATAATCATGTTCTGTAAATTTAGCTGACATTACTAAATCAGACATCATATCATTAATACTTTCAAAGTCCCAATCACCAGCAAACGTGCTTGGTTTTACAAAGTCACTTAATGAAATCTTGAATTGATGAGGATACTTCAGGAGCTCAACCGGACCATAGATTTCATAATCAGTTTTGTCCCATGCTACCCCACCGGGTATAGGATTGGCTGTGAAGTTTACTGAAGAAAGTTCTCTTTTCTCGATGTGTGAAGACTTGTGTGGTTTCAGGACCAAGTTGATGTTCTGACTTGCCGTGTCCATTGTAGCAAATTTTCCCTCAATGAAATGTCCCAAGCATAGTACCATGATGGGCCAAAGTATGAGGATGAATACTCCTAGTGCCACCCAAAGTTCAATCCATGGAGAAATCAGATAGGTTTCTTTTAGTTGATGAAAGAGTTCTTTTGCTTTATCTTTAAAAGTTTTTGTTGTCCGCTGTTCCTCAGGTTCACTCAGATCTTCAGAAAAATCATCGAAGTTGATGAAGTAGCCTGATGATGTTCTGTCAATTGTTTCAATTGCTTCTGGATTCCTTTTCGTTTTTGGAATTTTCTTTTTTTCATTAGCATAGTCTGTGGTTACATCATTGTAGACTGGTGTTTCTTGATTTAAGATTTTAATTTGGGTTTCAAGAGGTTTAAGTTCCATGGCTATGTTGCATAGTCCTTGTTGTTTCACTGTAGGTTTATCAATTGTGATTAGTCTTTCAGTTTGAACCTCTGTGTTTGTAGCAAACTTTGGTGTTCTGCTACTTCTTGGGAGTCCACTTGGCCTACTACTTGTTATCGGCCACATGATTGTGGTTTAACCAGGTCGATGGATACAACTCGGTTCTCCTTTTTACCAGCAAGGGGCGGTAGTACTACTGATCTTGTCCCGTTGACAGACAAGACAGGAACTGCTTTTCTGTAAGAAGGCCCAAATTCCTTCTTCACCGCAATCTTCTCTCTGACCAGATCCCCGATTTTTGGAATCCAGACAGGCCTTGCTGGGACAGGTGGTTTCTCTTCAGTGGTTATTGGCTGCTGTTTCAATTTTATGTTGCTCAGGTCTTTTCTCGTTTCGTTTAAGTCCTGTAAAATAGCCAAACGATCTTTGATATCAAAGCATTTTTCTTTAACCACTGAAGTTTGACTATCAAGGTCCTGGATTAACATTCTAGTCCCAAACAATAGTTCGTACGGACTGAGACCTCTCAGAGAATTTCTTGGCAGATTATTAAGACTACGTTGGACACTTATTAAATGTTTGACCCACCCAGCTCCCGAACCTAATACCTTTGCTGTTATAGATTGCTCTATGCCCTGGTTTTTTCTTTACACCATCCCGTTTCCTTCAGGAAGGAGGTGACAAGAGTACCGCAATGCTATGCCCATGCAGGCCATGTCCGCCTTATAAGCTCGAGAGCTAAAAGCAGGACCCTGGTCAGAATGTAGCATGCCAATTGCGTATATGCCATTATAGACTCGCAAATCTTTTTATAACAGTTCAGACGTCAGCCGAGAGCTGGGGTCTACATTATAAGTGAAAATAGTCTCTACATGTTAACATGACGCATTATTCATACTGGGTATTTTATGTCGATAGCCTAATCCTTATTGGGGGAAACGCCATGGCAATACACCGTCTCGGTCACCACTGCGGTCTCTGTTGCAGTTTGGACAGTTTTTTGCAAATATGTGATGTTGCAGGCTCATTCCTGGCCACCAGTATGTTGATTGTAATTCTTCTAGAGAATCCTTAAGTGTAAGGTGTCTAAGACCCTCACCCATATGTGCGTCTGCTATTAACAAGCCTCTCCTGTCCATGTTTGGAATCACTCTATCCCCCACTCCAGGGATTCGAGCAAAAGGAACGGAGTTTGCATCGATTATGTATGTATAATTGAGTGGATACATGAGGGGTAGCGCTGAGCAGTCGCCTTTTGATGACGTTTTTACCGCCAGCATTGTTTCCCCGTCAATGTATTTTACTGAACGCTTTTTTGTAGCTACGGAAGCCGATTTAGTTGTTTCCGCTGTGGCTGTCTCAGCCAATGAATTCCCTGCAACGTGAACGCCATCACGCTGATGACTCAGTGAGTGTATCACGTGAGTCTTTGGTAGTTCTTTCTTTAAAAGAACTATTTGTTTCCAAAGCGATTTTTGCTTTATTGTGGCACCTGTGTCATCTGTGTACCCGTTTTCAACCCATTTCTGCAAGTCATTATTGTATGATTTGACGCAGTAATATGAATCGCACACTATTAGTGTCGGGAATTCGCGATCCGCATTATCTAGCACCATTTTTAACGCTATTATTTCAGTTTGTTGTTCTGAATTATTTTCCACTGAGTGTGTTTTTGAAAACAGAGGTTTTAATTTACCTCCACGCCACACGTCTTTTGTAATCTCGCATGTGGCGTTATAAGCCTGTTCTCCCCAAACTGAGGGCTGAGCATGTCCGTCTGTATGTATTACACAGGCGTACTGTCGTATGGGCAGAATGTCGATCGGCAGAGGATATTCTCTTTCATATTCTAGATTTTTTAATTTTAGCATTTCTGGATCAAAATAGTATTTCACTCTTTCTGTAGCAAGAGAATCTTCCCATTGTATCCATTTTGGATTTAGTGCCATAGTAGGTAAATTACATGGGCTTGTTAATGCCTCAAAGGCCGATTCTGCTGTTCTGACTGTAATCTGTCTGCCGTCAGCTTGGTATCTTTCTCTTGCTACAGCTGTTTGAACCGCGTGAACAATGTTTTCCTTAATGCTGAATGTTTTTTCAGCTTCTGTGTACAAATGTGATTTGTATGCTATTGGTACCGTTTCTCCCTCATTAGAGGTTAGGTATGTGAATCCGCATCTTCCTGGGATGACTCGAATCACAAGGTTGCGTGTGTTATCGCGTGTTTGCTGTTTTGTTTTAACTAACATGTCTGTTTGTAAAGATCTCAAAATTTCTGTGTGTTTTTGAGTCCAATTGATTCTTTTAAAATCTGGTTTTATTAGATTAGGGCAGAGTCGGTATATTTATACCTGAAAGGTGCTGTGTTTGACGTAAGGATGGACATAAGACGTCAGCAAGAATGTCATAAGGACTGGTCGTTCTTACATTCTTTGCAGGAGTTCTCGAGCGAAATCAAAACAATAGCTGCGGGGGATTTCCCAGGTCTGTTGGAGGTTTGATTTGTTTTGAGAACTCGGTGTATTTTCTAGGGGGCTGTAGGGATAGTGCTTGCTTAATGTGACAGCATGCGCTATGACCTAATCTGAAAACGGGTTTCTGTGCCGGTGTATGGACATTAGTGAATTAATAACCGGACAACGGTCAGAAATAGGAGTCTCAATATAGGTACCTAGATAAACACACTACAGTTGCACTCTCTGGTGTGGGAATAGAAATTTTAACCCCTACGCTATCCAATGTTTTCCCTACTGTTGCACTCACTGGAGTGGGAATAGTAATTATTACCCCTACGCTATCCAACTCTTTCCCTACTGTTGCACTGTCTGGAGTGGGAATAGTAATTTTAACACCTACGCTATCCAACGTTTTCCCTACTGTTGCACTCTCTGGAGTGGGAATAGTAATTTTTACCCCTACGCTATCCAACGCTTTCCCTACTGTTGCACTCTCTGGAGTGGGAATAGAAATTTTTACACCTACGCTATCCAACGCTTTCCCTTCTGTTGCACTCACTGGAGTCATTACAGTACATTTAAACCTCTTGCTATCCTACGGTAAAAATATTGTATGTTTTGTTAATAATATGTATATATATATATATATATATATATATATATATATATATATATAATATATATATATATATATATATATATATATGTATACAACTTAAATTACTATTTTTAAAGTTATATTATTTATTTTTTAATGTTATGTTTATTTAAGTATTTTAAATAAGTTAAAATTAATTTTATTTATTATTATATTACTTTTAAATTACTTTTAAGACATTTAAAAAAAAACGATATTTTGACAGTCTATATTTTTTACACTCGATATTTTAAAGTCGATATTTTTGTACTTACCTGTTTGAAGATAGGAAGTCGATATTTTGTCAGTCTACATTTTTACCTCGATATTTTGACATCTCGATATTATGACAGTCGATATTATTTCAGTGATCCAATGTCTTTTATAGTAGCTTGTGTTCTGTAAAGGAACAGATGCTGCTTGAAAAATATTTTGTTTCCATTTGGAAGACATCATGAGAGCATGCAGTAGTCCCCTGAACCACTGCCTCCTACCCCCAAGACAGTCTACACGATTCCTAAAGGAGAAACTTCCCAATAAGGGACAGATTCTCTTTAGCAAATGAGTTACCAGCTCTTTTGAGACAGTAAAATGTAAATGGTTTGCAATTGTAATCACAAAGCATTGATACATCCAATTGTTATTTATTATTAGAGAGGCCACGTCACCCTTTATGCAACTCAGAATGAGGTGCAAAGACCTTTTTATGATTTGAAAAGGCTTTTATGAATTGCAAATGTATTGATACTAAATAAAGCATGAAGCCATTTTACAGTTGTAAACCCTGTGCTGTAAGAAATGGGGTTATTAGGAGAGAGAGATGGAAGCCACACTCAAATAATAAACCCAATTATTGCCAGGGTGAACCACAAAAGTCACCAAATGAGCCTGTGCCTAACCCTCTCTTAACTGGGCAAAAAGCAGTCGAGAATATTTTAGAGACAATTTGTAAAGTATTTATGCAACACTCAAACAATAATAAAGTGAGAACACAACACAAGAAAAATCCCTAACCAGTTTAGAAAACTAGACTAGAATGTAACAACTAAAATGAAAGCAAAACAACAAAAATCCATTTAGTAGAACTGGAAATGTGGCTTTTCAAATCATTAGGTGAAAATAGCACCAGGAAACACAAAGTGCCACTTGTGGTCATCTGGTCATGTTAGACCATGGGTCACAAGTTCAGGCTGACCATGATGGAGGGCAGGTCAGATACAAAACCAGGTTAGTCCAGCTGAAGAAGTACCTTCTCAAGTCCATTACGAAGGGTGCCATTCCTATTGGCGAGGCACATGAGGAATAGGCTGTCGGGCAAACAGCAGGTCAAGTGTCATTGGCAGTCATTGCTGCACGGCAATGAGCCAGTCATCACTGGAGCATCATGCTGCTGATCATTATGGGCGGTCACTTATAGTGCAAAGTGCAGGTTTTACACTGGCAGTCATTATAGATGGTCGCTGTTGGTGCATAGAGCAGGTCTCGCAGGAGCTACGCACTAATGGGTAGCGCGGCCGGTCAATTCTCAGCATAAAGAGACCACCTCACAGTCACAAGGACCCCAAAACTTCTGCATCTTCACCTTTTATTCAGGAGAAGGTTAAACTGATGCCAGCCAAGGGTACAGTACCCAGGGTCTCTCTTGGGGATAATGAATCACTGCAGCAAAGACCAGCAGAAGGGCTCATGCAGGTCCAGTTGGTATTGGTCAGTTAGGCAGTTGCAGGAGGCCATGGAAAGCTTGCTGTGTCCTTGTAGCTCGCACAAGAGGTTAGCCAACTGGCCCTTTGAGTCACTCTGAGTAGCCTGTGTTCCAGGCATTCAGGTCAGTCGTTCATTTGAATCTTCCACTGGTTCAATTGTGTCCTGATGAGAGATTCTGAAGGTTACATTTTTATAACAGATGCCAGCCTTTGTGAGGGTGTATTCTCTGGCTACCCCCAAAACTGATTCTGGTCAGTTCTTCCTCTTTCTCTGTTCCTGGCTCCAAATGTCCAGGGTGACAAGATAAGGACAGGCCTGGAGTCTGTTTCCTTTTATGTGTGCTGGAGGCAGGGCCCTTTGAAGCAGGGCCCATCCGACCTTCCCTCACACCTAAGGTTCTTTAGTCTTGCTGTGTGGAAGCAATACACAAACCACAACTGCAGAGCCATCCAAAGTCATGTGACCCAGAACACTGGCAGAAAGGCACAGTTGGTTTGGGTAGAAAAATGGCAATTTTCAAAAGTGTAACTTAAAATCTGACTTTAACTAGGCCTCGGCGGAGTTTGCAAAGTTCCGCGAAGTGGAACCCCACAAAGTGACAAAAAACCTCTGTGGCGCTATGCAGAGTTCCCCAAGCAGCGGAGTGTAATTGGTCATGCCATTCGTGTTGATTTTTTGTGACGGGTGTTTGTCCGGCACTGCAGCGCGAATGGCACCATGCACAGTGCAAGAGGACGCTACTTTTTTCTGCCTCTCGAGTACATTTTCTCCTCAAGCTGCAGCTTTCTCAACGCGAACGAAAGGTGTCTCAATGCAAGTGGTCACAACCATCCTCGACCGCCCACCCAGAGAAATCCGACAGCGAGGTGGATTTTCCTTGCTTGCGCTCACCAACTTAATGTTGGCGAGTGAGGAAGAAAACTCTGCTCCGCTACAGGGAGCAGAGTTTTTCGGATCTCCGCATGCTACTCGGAGTGTGGAAAACTCCACAAATAGAGTAGAGTTCACTGCCCAGGCCTAACTTTAACATTAAAGAGGATTTTAAATTACAATTCATTTGTGTCTAAATAGCATATCTGCATCAGGTCCCAAACTGAAGTTAGCACTTATTAATTGAACTAAGGTAACCCCGTAACAGTGTAATTGACAGATATCCTTACAGCAGTGGTGAACAATTTCTTTAGGGGTTTTTCACTGCAAGGACATGTAACATTTAAACACACATGTCCTAATTCTTAAATAAATTGCACCCTACCCTATGAGCTTTTAGGACCTACATTAGGGGTGAATTATAAGTTTTAAAAAGGAATGATTTCTTCTTTTGCCAGGTCAATATAGTCAAAACAGTTTAAAACAGCCCTATAGGCTGCAGCGGCAGGGCTGAGGCCTGTTTTAAAAGGCTACTTTAGTGGGTGCACAATAAGTGCAGCAGCCCCATAAGTAGCGTTGAATTTACATGCCCACCAACTGTGCCTTTCTACCACAATGGTAGTGATTTTCCTAGGTCCCAAAGAATAGCCAATAGGGGTATGGCTAGAAACATGTCGACCTTTTAGGAATTAGGAACATTACCCCTTCTCTCCTAAAAAATTACCCCTGCTTTTAACCATACCGACTAGGGGTCAGAATGAAGAACCACACCTACTAGCCAGCTATTTAAAAAAAACTTCACCATCCACCCCCACTCCTCCCTCCAAATTCATCTTCTCTTTTGTCATTGCATAGTCACTCAAAGTGCTCCTGCGTAATCCATAGGTCGCAGCACGCCCCGTTTTGCAGTGGAACGGAATGGACCCAATGATGAATCATGAATCATGCCACCAAGGGGTAACCCTGGTGGGTGAGGGTTTTACAAAAAACTTTATGTGTTTTCCTAAGAAAGGGTGAGACTCTTCAGAATTGATGGGTACTCTTGAGTTAGGTAAAACATGCAAGTATATTATTTTAAGACAATGTGATTTCCCTTAAAGCATAGCCAAACATTTAGAAGACCCTGCTGTGGGAATAATTATGGCTACATTTGTATTGTAAAATCATTTCCTGTCAGTGATCAGTAGCGTTTGTCACATCCAAATGTTTTTTTATTAAGGTAAACAGGGGCAGCACCAACATTGCAAGGCCACCCATTCTACAAAAATGATTGGCACTGGGACTTACGTACCAAGGATGGTATTAAAGCTAAGCATGGGCGTAAAATCCGCTCCGCTCGCGGATTTTTCGGATTTTCGGCAAATCCGCAATCCGCGAACGCTCGCGAATTTGTCGAAAATCCGTGAATCCGCTCGCGGCGGATTTTTTGCTTGGTTGCGGCGCGCGGCGTGGTGCACGGCGTTCACTTTCCGTCATTTTAGCGTTTGCCGAGTTGTTTTTCTTTGCGAGTGACGCGCCATTTTAGATCTTGCTGCGTGTTCCCGCGGGAGTTTGTCGCCCGCGAATACGTACTCGCGGCTTGCCACCTTGCACAGCACACCTCGCGAGAGTTCGCAATTGCGAACATGTAGTTGCGGCGGAAAGGAACAATCTCGCACTTGCGAAATAGAGATTTTGCAATTTCGCACAAGAAAATCACCAGCAAACAGGATAAACCTTCAGAAAATTATGATTTTTATCAGAATCACTCCTCAGGTTGACATTTGCATGGCCTTTTTTTTTGCAAGGAGTCCATTTTGGGGGGGGGGGGGAGGAAGGAAGTGCCCCACAGTCTCCAACTTCCTGTTCCTGTCCAGCAGGCTCCTCCCAGTGCTTTGTCCATCTCCTGGTCACTTTCATTTGGATCTGGAGCTGGAAGGATTACTTTTTGTGGGTGCTGCTGGATATTTGGATTTGAGGCCTTTTTGACTGTCTTTGGATCACTTTTGGATTAGAAATCAACTTTCACAAGTAAGTTTGTTTGGGGCATTACAGTTGCTGCAAGTACAATTTTGGAACTTTTTCAGAAAATTAAATAAATTATATTGTGGGTAGCCACAGTATCCAGTAGGACCAGGGTTGGTTATGGGTGCATGATACAACTGTTTTGTTGAATTTAAACACCATTGAGGCCATGGATGGGCTGGGATTGTGCAGATTTTATTGTTTTTTGTCGTTTTTTTGGGCCTGCTGGTGTGGCCCTTTGCCCAGGGGTGGTGAGTGTTGCATGGGCCTAGTCTTTCTGTGGGGTGTCTTCTTGAATTTAAACATAATTGAGGCCATGGATGGGCTGGGATTGTGCTTATTTTATTGTTTTTTGTCGTTTTTGGGGGGCTGCTGGTGTGGCCTTTTGCTTGCCCAGGGGTGGTGGTGGTGCATGGACTGAGTGTGCCTGTGGTGTTGTCTCACTCTCTTTGATGTAAACATCATGGATGGCATTGGATTGTGGTGATTTCTGGCTGTTTTTCTGTTTTTTGGGGGTGTACTGTTGATGTGGTCTGGCCATGTGGGTGGTGGTGGTGGCCATCTTGAGTGCTGGCTGGTACAGGCAACATGTGCTTGGGGTGTAAGGGGGCCATTTTGAGGAGAGGCAGTGTCTGAGGCCTGCACTTATTTTGCCTACTTTTCATCCCTTATGCCCAGGGGTAGTGAGTGTTGCATGGGCCTAGTGTTTCTGTGGGGTGTCTTCTTGAATTTAAACATAATTGAGGCCATGGATGGGCTGGGATTGTGCTTATTTTATTGTTTTTTGTCGTTTTTGGGGGGCTGCTGGTGTGGCCTTTTGCTTGCCCAGGGGTGGTGGTGGTGCATGGACTGAGTGTGCCTGTGGTGTTGTCTCACTCTCTTTGATGTAAACATCATGGATGGCATTGGATTGTGGTGATTTCTGGCTGTTTTTCTGTTTTTTGGGGGTGTACTGTTGATGTGGTCTGGCCATGTGGGTGGTGGTGGTGGCCATCTTGAGTGCTGGCTGGTACAGGCAACATGTGCTTGGGGTGTAAGGGGGCCATTTTGAGGAGAGGCAGTGTCTGAGGCCTGCACTTATTTTGCCTACTTTTCATCCCTTATGCCCAGGGGTAGTGAGTGTTGCATGGGCCTAGTGTTTCTGAGGGGTGTCTTCTTGAATTTAAACACCATTGAGGCCATGGATGGGCTGGGATTGTGCAGATTTTATTGTTTTTTGTCGTTTTTTTGGGCCTGCTGGTGTGGCCCTTTGCCCAGGGGTGGTGAGTGTTGCATGGGCCTAGTCTTTCTGTGGGGTGTCTTCTTGAATTTAAACACCATTGAGGCCATGGATGGGCTGGGATTGTGCAGATTTTATTGTTTTTTGTCGTTTTTTTGGGCCTGCTGGTGTGGCCCTTTGCCCAGGGGTGGTGAGTGTTGCATGGGCCTAGTCTTTCTGTGGGGTGTCTTCTTGAATTTAAACACCATTGAGGCCATGGATGGGCTGGGATTGTGCAGATTTTATTGTTTTTTGTCGTTTTTTTGGGCCTGCTGGTGTGGCCCTTTGCCCAGGGGTGGTGAGTGTTGCATGGACTGAGTGTGCCTGTGGTGTTGTCTCACTCTTTTTGATGTAAACATCATGGATGGCATTGGATTGTGGTGATTTCTGGCTGTTTTTCTGTTTTTTGGGGGTGTACTGTTGATGTGGACTGGCCATGTGGGTGGTGGTGGTGGCCATCTTGAGTGCTGGCTGGTACAGGCAACATGTGCTTGGGGTGTAAGGGGGCCATTTTGAGGAGAGGCAGTGTCTGAGGCCTGCACTTATTTTGCCTACTTTTCATCCCTTATGCCCAGGGGTAGTGAGTGTTGCATGGGCCTAGTGTTTCTGAGGGGTGTCTTCTTGAATTTAAACACCATTGAGGTCATGGATGGACTGGGAATGTGCAGATTTTATTGGTTTTTGTCGTTTTTTTGGGCCTGCTGGTGTGGCCCTTTGCCCAGGGGTGGTGAGTGTTGCATGGGCCTAGTCTTTCTGTGGGGTGTCTTCTTGAATTTAAACACCATTGAGGCCATGGATGGGCTGGGATTGTGCAGATTTTATTGTTTTTTGTCGTTTTTTTGGGCCTGCTGGTGTGGCCCTTTGCCCAGGGGTGGTGAGTGTTGCATGGGCCTAGTCTTTCTGTGGGGTGTCTTCTTGAATTTAAACATAATTGAGGCCATGGATGGGCTGGGATTGTGCTTATTTTATTTTTTTTTTGTCGTTTTTGGGGGGCTGCTGGTGTGGCCTTTTGCTTGCCCAGGGGTGGTGGTGGTGCATGGACTGAGTGTGCCTGTGGTGTTGTCTCACTCTCTTTGATGTAAACATCATGGATGGCATTGGATTGTGGTGATTTCTGGCTGTTTTTCTGTTTTTTGGGGGTGTACTGTTGATGTGGACTGGCCATGTGGGTGGTGGTGGTGGCCATCTTGAGTGCTGGCTGGTACAGGCAGCAACATGTGCTTGGGGTGTAAGGGGGCCATTTTGAGGAGAGGCAGTGTCTGAGGCCTGCACTTATTTTGCCTACTTTTCATCCCTTATGCCCAGAGGTAGTGAGTGTTGCATACTTGCATGTCCCTAGTCTTTCTGTGGGGTGTCTTCAATGTAAACATCATGGATGGCATGGGATTGTGCTCATTTTTCTGTGTTTTGTCGATTTTTTGGGGTGTATAACTGAACTGATGTTCCTCTGTCTTCCATTGCTTTTAGGTGCACAAGAAGACTCAATAGAACCACCAGTGCCAGGAAGAAGTCCTGCAGCGGTGTGTGCAGCATAACGTCACGCGACGTCACGTCTGGACACAGAACCCTCTGCAACTCGTGCAACTGCTGCCTGCTGACCTGCTCTGAAGAAGATGGCCCCAAAAAAAGTAACCCGTAGCTCCTCTAGCAAGAAAGGTGCCAGTAAGGAGCAGAAGAAGCAAGTTACCAAGGACACTGGTGTGCCGCCCGCCCCTTTTTTTGTGAGTAAAAAAAAAAGTATGCCTGCAGCAGCTGCAGCGGGATCTGCTGGGGACCAAGCTGGCAGCAGCACCCCCGCTCCATTGGGCTCAGTGCCACCACCACCACCACGCCAACTTAAGTCCAAGCCCTTGAGTGCTGCAGAGGCAGCCAGTATACTTCTTCAATCACCATCGACCAGTGATGTTGGCTCATCGCAAGAAAGCAGCAGCAATGTCCCTCAATCAACACAGGTTGTTGTAGCTCATCTGACGAGTGTTGAACAACCACAGCGGCAACAACAATCACATGTGCAAGTACAAGCCCAAGTACATGTGGAAGGAGAGGCAGCGCAAGGAGATGCGCATGCAGAGGTGCATGGAGGGTCACAACAAGTGCCCACAATAGTTGTTCCTCCCGAAGTAGGGGCACATCAGGAAATCGACAATCAAGGCGAGGTATCATTTGAGGAAGCCACTCCTCCTGATGATCCTTCATTGTCTTCCACAACCCTAGCAAGGAAGAGATCAAGGGTGGTGTCTACATCCTCTTCAAGCACACCTCCTTCTGATGATACGGATCAAACTTGGGAACCAGCACCACAGCCGTCTGAGAGTGAGGCACACCATGATCCAACAAAGGTACTTAAGCGTAAAAGGAAGCTCGTCCAAAGTCTCAGACTTATGGAGTGTGATGAGGCTCAACAAGAAGTGGCGGATACTGCTGCTGATGAAGACTCTGCCAACGACGACCCAGTCATCATAAAGGTCACTGCAGCCCCAGCGGGCATGCAGCAAACAGACATTTTGACCCTAGCCCGAAGAGCTGCTGCGCGTGATGATGATGATGATGATGTTGTCGATGAGGAGGCAGTGGAAACACCACAATCATTGGAGTTAAGTAGTACACCAACTCGTCCCGCTTCCATATTTCTTTCTGGCAAGAAGAGACCTGCGTCAACCTCGACCTTAATTAGTGGCGGTGAAAGTGGAAAACGTACAAAAGTTGGCCAATCCAGATCCTCCACTTCATCTGGCATTAGCTTCATGACCACCACCACCACCAGTATCGCCGCCTCCTCCAGGTCCCACAGACACTTCAAGTCCCCAGTTTGGGACTTCTTTACTGTTTGTCCCAAAAATCCAAGGTTTGCCATTTGTACCCTTTGTAAGCTTGCAGTTAGTCGTGGTAAGCCAGGTAGCAACTATGGTACCGGCGGCCAGAGTGGTCATCTTGACAGAAAGCACGGTGTCCAATGGTTTGCGCACCTAGCTGCGATCAAGAAAGGCCAAAATCAAGGAAACGTTGATGTTTCATCTGATGTTGACGAGCAGGAAGAAGACGTGTCAAACACTTCCCTTACACCCAGTACCCCTCTCAGCAGCACACCCAATGTGAGGCACACTAAGAGTGTTGGAGCGAGTGAGACACCAACGCACAAAAGTTCACCAGCGAGCAAAATTGGGTCAACGAAGTCATTATCAGCCCGTAAATGCTTGGTCCAGGCCAACATTAGAACAATGCTTACTTCAGACGTGCCATATGAACGCAACCACCCACTGACGCGTCTGTATAACACTAAGCTGGCTAAAATGCTAGCTGTGGACCTTCTACCTTTTTCTTTTGTAGAAGCGGTAGGTTTTCTTGAATTAGTTGCAACGCTCTGCCCTAAATGGAAGGTTCCGAGCCGGTTCTATTTTGCCAGAGTTGCGGTTCCAGCACTACATGAAGATGTGCTGCAGGCGATTGGGGCAGCTTTGCAGAAGAGTGCTGTTCACACAATACATCTGACAACAGACATGTGGACCAGTGGCCCAGGCGATGATTACATGTGCATCACTGCACACTGGGTCTCTTTTTCAGGTGTTATAGCAAAGCTAAACGCAGGTGTTGACCCGGACCAAGTTTTCAAAGCTGCTCGGAAACATGCAACACTAGCCATGTTTGCCTTGGAGAAAAGTCACACAGCAGAAAACCTTTTGGAAGAGTTTGACAAAAAGGTGTTGTCAATGCTATCCCCCCTAAAACGCAAGATTGGTTATGTTTCCACGGATAATGGCGCCAATGTAGTTAAGGCCATGTCACAGGGTCACCATGTTAGAGTGCCGTGTTTGGCGCACTGTATCAACCTGGTAGTTCAAAAATTCTTGAGTGATAAAGAGAGTCCAGCGTTCGAGGTAATTGCCACCTGCCGCAAAATGTGCAACCATTTCAGCCATTCTTTTAAGGCCCGGAAGCATCTGCGGAGACTGCTACTTCAACGTGGAATGCCAGTGAAAGCACTCATCCAGGAGGTGGCAACACGTTGGAACTCAACCTTCTACATGCTTGAGCGTCTGCATGAGCAGTATACGGTACTCGATCACTATTTCTTGACAGAGGCTACATCTCAGAAGGAGGACCTGCGGATGAGTAAGGCGCAATGGGCCATAGTTAAAAGCCTGACAGACATGCTTCGTCCTTTTGAGTTCTTCACGCGTGCAGTCAGCCAGGAGGACTGTAATTTGGGAAAAGCTATCCCATTGTTGTGCATACTGGAGCACCAACTGATGGCGGTTTCTTCTGAGTTTGAAAAAGATGAAAAAAAAAAAAACCATTTCATTTTGTCTGAGAAATTATTACATCGCCTACGTGGTGATGAACGTCTTAAAAACATCAACTCAGATCAGCATTACATTTGTGCTACTATTCTGGATCCACGCTACAAAAAGGCGCTGGCAGACAACGCATTCTTTCCTTTCGCTGATGCAGATGTTCAAAAGTACAAACATTGGTTAGCCTGGTCAGCCAAGAGGTTTGAAAAAGAACGGCAGGTTATTGAAGGAGAAGCCAGTACATCAGCATCAGCATCAGCAGGCCATCCGCAGTCACAAGAATCCACTTCTGCACCTGTGGCTGGGGCACAAGTGACCTCTCAGCCGTTAAAGACACCGGCAACTGGATCATCTGCACCACACACAATGACAACACTAACAGTGGCTGGGGAGGAGGATTGGCTAAGTTTGATGGGGTATGGTTCTCTAAAAAATGTCACAGGCACAGCAAAAAGTAAGCAAAGTGGAGGAACAGTTGATGACCTTGAGTCGATGGTGCAGGACTATCTGAATGACTCAACAGTGGTCTTTCTTAATGAGGAGCCATTGCAGTATTGGCATGGCAAAAAACAATTGTGGCCACAGCTCTACAACCTGGCTATAAACTATTTGTCTTGCCCACTCGCAAGTGTGTCTTCTGAACGTGTTTTCAGTGCTGCTGGTGGCATTGTAACTGCCAAACGGAGCCGCCTATCGCCCAAAAATGTGGAGCGGCTGACAATGATCAAGATGAATCAGCACCTCATACCACCAGATTACAAAGTGCGAGAAAGCACGCCACATGAAGACGATGAGGACAGCAACGTAGATGAGGGGATTTTTTCTCTGTTCGGTGCCACTGACCTCATCCAGCCTGAATTCGCAGAGTATGATGACGAAATCTTGTTCTTATTCCCTGACACCGAGCCCTGAAAATGAGACAATCAATCAAGAACTTTCTTTTTCGTCCTTATTCACTTTTATTCCTGTGTGCTTTGTGTCTCTCTTTCTTTGTTTTGCACAGTTAATTTAATTCAAACTTTAATCACCTAATCCCAAAAAGAAGACCATCATCAGAACTGTCTTCACTTGTTTGCTTATTGATTTGAAGGTGCCGCAGTCTACATTCCTCAGGTTCACAAGTTCTGAAGAACATGCTCCTCTATCCTCCTCCTCCAGACTGCGATTTCCCTCCAAGCAGAGTGCTGGATTACGCACAATGAAGAAAGACTCAGCACTTGTGGGGGTGTTGTACTTCTTTGCGGGTGAGTTGACGGTTTTGGGCCCATTGCTGTGAAGCTCTAATAATGGACAAAAGTGTTTTGGACCAAATATGAGGTGAAAATTTCTTGCCGTTTTTGCTGACTTGCTTGCCTTTGAGGTGCTCTTTGGCGGGGTTCCGGGGGTTTGTGTGTAATTTTTGGTGTCTGTCGAAGCACTGCTGCGACAGTCTAATCTTGATTGCATTTGCTTTTCAGGAAATCCGTGGTGGAAAACAGGAGTTATGATGATTGATGATGACCTAGCTGCACAGCGCGTTACTTTGGACCGAAGGCCGAGAGATATTGTAAGTATGAGATTTAGCTTTTTCGCTGTTTGGGGGTGTTGTCGGGTGTTTTTTTGCGGGTGGGTTGGCGCCGGCGGGTCTTGCCTGGGGCATTCCTGGGAAGGTCTAATACCGGATACAAGTATTTTGGACAAAATCCATAAGGAACAGCCTTTTTTTTGCCATTTCTTCAGACATCTTGCTCAATGTAGCTTTTGGGGGGCTTCCTGCTGTTCGTGGGTGGGTTGCGGCCGGGGTCTCTGTCGAAGCACTGCTGCGACAGTCTAATCTTGATTGCATTTGCTTTTCAGGAAATCCGTGGTGGAAAACAGGAGTTATGATGATTGATGATGATGACGACCTAGCTGCACAGCGCCGCGTTTGGACCGAAGGCCGAGAGACATTGTAAGTATGAGATTTAGCTTTTTC
The DNA here is from genome assembly GCF_964261635.1 of Lissotriton helveticus. Classification (NCBI taxonomy): domain Eukaryota; kingdom Metazoa; phylum Chordata; class Amphibia; order Caudata; family Salamandridae; genus Lissotriton; species Lissotriton helveticus. Next base: position 949,504,497 of record NC_136063.1, read on the forward strand.
GCTGTTTGGTGGTGTTGTGTCGCGTGTTTTTTTGCGGGTGGGTTGGCGCCGGCGGGTCTTGCCTGGGGCTTTCCTGGGAAGGTCTAATACCGGATACAAGTGTTTTGGACAAAATCCATAAGGAACAGCCTTTTTTTTGCCATTTCTTCAGACATCTTGCTCAATGTAGCGTTTTGGGGGGCTTCCTGCTGTTCGTGGGTGGGTTGCGGCCGGGGTCTCTGTCGAAGCACTGCTGCGACAGTCTAATCTTGATTGCATTTGCTTTTCAGGAAATCCGTGGTGGAAAACAGGAGTTATGATGATTGATGATGATGATGACGACCTAGCTGCACAGCGCCGCGTTTGGACCGAAGGCCGAGAGACATTGTAAGTATGAGATTTAGCTTTTTCGCTGTTTGGTGGTGTTGTGTCGGGTGTTTTTTTGCGGGTGGGTTGGCGGGTCTTGCCTGGGGCATTCCTGGGAAGGTCTAATACCGGCTAGAAGTTAGTTGGACAAAATCCATAAGGAAACACCAGTTTTGGCACTTTGTAAGTTAGGGTTCGTTAGGGTTAGCCCTAGCAGCAGGATTGCATGTGTTTAGGGGGGTTCTATTGCAACGCGGTTCTGTTGTTGTAGAGCACTGTTGGAGCGATGCTGGCTATGGATACTTTTGCTTGCAGGCAAGTGGTTTGAATACAATCCACGGTCTGTATTTGGGTCTACTGTTACTTTCAAAGTACGTTTTGTAACCATTTTTCTGCTAGGCATCATCAAAGTGTGACTTTTTGAACCACACAGCGTACATACCTTTTATTTATTTATCAGTGGTATTGTAATAGCACTTCCTGTTTTCCGTTCAATAATTACAGGCCGGGTTTCAGTCAACATCCGCCAGGCAGGCAGTGGACAGGGTGTCTCTTCTGTCAGTGGTCACCACCACATTGATGGACGAAGCGTCAGCTGGAATGGAGGAGTGCCGCCAATAAGAGGAATTGTTTGCTGCATGCAACTTACTTACCAATTTCAACAGGACAACTCCAACAACATACGCAATACAGATACAGTATCCATTGTTGTCTTTTATTCTATGAGTGTGACTGCATGTGCTTACCTTTACTTTGTAACCAAAGATTGTCTGTAAACTCTGTATCTTCAATTATTGTTTGTCCATGCTCTGCTTTTTTTTTCTTCTCTCAACAAAACCTACCCAAAAAGAAACCCCCATTCCCATCCATTTTACAAACCCTAACCCTCTTCCCCCGGGCTGTGTTGTTTTGCTTGATGTCTGACTAAAATGACATCAATAATTCCACACACTTGCTGGGGAGGATAAGGTGATAGCAGCAACAGGCTGGTGAAGGAATACGAGGATATCTTCTAGACTTACTCAGCTTCAGTACTATATCTTCTAGTAGTAGTAGCCAATGTCAAATAAATTCAACGCAAGTACTAGTTATACTTGCAATACTTTACCATTTGTTAGGCTACATTATGGCACTGTTCTAGTGTACTGTCACCTGCTATTTTCTCGATCGTACCGTAACCGTTGTAATGCTACAGTAAGGAGTACAAACAAGGTTTCGTTTTCTTTTTTTCCATAGGCATGCAACTGCCACTGTGTCACACCACTAGTAACACCGCAATGAGGAAATGTCACCCGCCCAGGAATGACAACGTTAATCCCCATTTCACCTGGAGCCAGCCCTGGGCCTAGCCCTAATTTCTAACACAAATTACAGGTAAGATAAGCGTTTGGTGGGAGGTAGTATAATGGAGTATTATTTCGGAGTAGACAAGAGTTTGACGGTTGTACTACTAAAGTCCTACGACTGTTCAGGAAAACAAAGTTACTGTTACACCCCCGCCCCCCACCCACCAGACTGAAAAGCAGTAAAAAACAGGTATGGTCAGATAAAGTAGTTGAAAAATATATTTATTTATCCCTAACAAAATAATCTCCCTCACCCACCCTAACCCCAACGATTGTCTCTGAAACGTCCCAAAACGATCCCAACTCCCAAATCCCACCCCCCAAAAGTCTATAAAAAAAGGGCAAGGGACACTCCACTACTGGAGGGTGCTGGTGCTGGTGCATGATGCGGCATGGGCATCATACTCCTTGCGGAGGGTGGCAAGCTCGGAGCGGAGGCCCTTAACCAAGGTCTTATACCTCAGGACCTCCTGCTCCAGGTTGGACATGCGGACTCGTAGGCGGTGTTGGCGTTCCTTGCAGCTCCTGTGGGGGGCAGCTGGTGTTTCCGGTGCTTGGCGGTGGCGGTCGGCTTTCTTAGCCCGGCTCGGTCCCGCTGGTTTAGTCACGGAGGAGGATGCAGTCGAAGATGTTGCCCCGCTCGACTGCGTGTCCTCCTCCTCCTCCAGGGCCACCAGCCGCCGATACTCGGCGACTGTGGCCTCCAGCCTCCGTTGCCGGGCCAATCTAGCCTGCTCCCTCCTTGTTGTTGATTTGGAAGAAGGAGCAACTATATGAAGAAAGAAAGACATAGTCTGTAACCAATGCTCCTTATTAATAACACAAAGTGATTGAGCCGAAAGTTGGGTCACAGAGTACAAGTAGCAAATTGAAAGCACAGTACATAACTATTGAGGACAGTATCTATGTAACCCTCCCACTTCTGCATCCTTGCTCTAACAGTAGTGGTAGTTTAATGAACTAATTCTACGACCACTATGGACTTCCATTACAGTCGACTATGACAGTACACCAGTCTTATTCTTCTTCTTCTCTCTTGTTTAGGGAAATGGGTACGTTATCTTATGCAAGCCGGCAGAATGACATGGACACAGCACAGTGAAGTTGCACCCGAGAAAAAAAGTTGCACACCATGATGATGGAGACAGACTTGCGTTACTGTACCGGTCCAGTACATGCAGGTGGTGAAGCTATTACTTTTCTATTACGGGTGGCACTGAGAATACTCTGTTACAAGGGCTACTGCTTAATTAATTTACCTTTCACCCTACAGTGCAAATGAGTACTAGAAAAGGAAACTGAAGAAGCTAACTAATTTGATTATCTATCACTTCACATGGGACGTATTTAATGACAGATGAGATGACTTTAGGTGCTTTGCTTAATATTGAGTGAACACAGTGATACACCCACACATGAATGACGTACTACAAGTAAACTAAAGTTATTAAGAGAGGTACGGAGTGTCCACCGTAATAACCAGATATATGCTGTGAATGCAAACGCAATACAAAGTACTGCTACTATTCATGGAAGTATTGGACACATTTACAATTTCTTTTCCTTGCCTTCCCTGCACTGGGACGGACGTGCGGGTGCGGTGGTACATGCTCTTCAAGGTAACACTTACTTCACCTGGCGACCATCTACTCTCTCTAGATACACATTTGCTATGTAAGAGTCAGAGAATACCATGCTCCAGGCATCCATTCATTCAAAGTATACGCACACATACAGTTTCTGTTTCACCCACCCAGGCTGCTGTCCTTCCACCCATCCTTGCTTCATCATTGACCCAGCCATGCACCATACCATATTCTTTCCTTCCCAGCCACCTCTGGGTCCAAGCAAACACATATCGTTCTTCTTTGCCAGCCATCATACAAGTTCGCGTCCCACTTACTTACACCCTTCTTTCGCTTTTCGTTCATCCCATCCATCACGTTCGTCTAAGAACTTATTGGGATTCTTCTCACCAAAAACTTCACAGCTAAGTCGAAGTACATTTCGAGGAGGCTACTACCTGGTTGATTTGTAATTGTAATACACCCGTGCAGAAAGCACACTATGCAGTCTTCAATCTCAATAAGTAAGGAATATATAGCTTACCTGTTTCCGCCACCACCGTTTGATCCCCCACAGGAACGGCCACCAGCTCTTCTACCGCCGCATCCTCCCCAGAGGCCTCCGAGTCCAAGTCCAACACATCAGCCACCTCCGCGCTGGCCCCGTCACCAGATGTTACACCTACAAAGTACATTTAAGAAAGTTAGAATACACCACTCACTACTATATAATATTTGGTCTAGGAGAAATGTTAAAAAAACAGAATACAATGTAATAATTTGTGACTGTCTACTCCATAGTAAAAATGTCCCATTTTCCAGGGAAGGCTGTTGTCTTGCTGCACTTTTATGCACAACTGATGAATGCTTGCTTTTGATTTTTAACACGCACCACTTTTTCTCCTAACAGACAGAAGCTTGACTCCTGAGTCCTAAGAACACGACCAGGATCAAGTTCAAAGTAGGTGAGAGTTCGGCTCGACCACAAGAAATGTGTCCAATTAATCGTCAGCACTAACCACTTTTCCGTTTACAGTTAAATAGTTTTATGACAAAGTAGATTTCAATAAATGTGTTTACTTTTAATAAAGCTTTTACACTTAAATAGACTCTGTGGTTTTTGTTCCTCTAGACTAGAGTGGATGAGCTAAAGGTTTTGGAATTTTTGCAAGCATGAGTGCCTCTGACACTTCTTGACTGTGCTGTGACTCCGTACTACTCTCTTGTCCTGCGTACGATAATCTAGAGATCATTGGGGATCTATAATCGGTGACTTCGGGAGCTGAATGACTCTGCCACACTATCTAGTCAGTAAGGAGACAGTGCATAGAGGTATTGCTGAATATAATGGGAGTCCAATGGAATTGCCAAATGTCCAATCTTAGTTAGCTACACAGACAGACTAATAAGAATAGTCTAGTAATACCACAGGGAGTCATCATATTCGAGGCAGGATAAGAATTTATATCCAGTCTACAAGAAGATCAAAGACGATTTAGAAAAAATCGAATGAGGAACGCTAGGAAAAAATAGGTACTGTTTAGTAAAATGTAAACTTACTGGGGCCAGCAAAGGAGCCCTCGCCTGCCCGATCCTGGCCTGCATCCTCAGCACCCTCCTCCTGTGTCCTCTTGCCCTTGGGGGGAGCTGATGTACAACATGAAAGAAAGAAAAACCATAAAACATGGATGAGATTTTTCAACCAAATCAAACATTTCAAAAGAACAATAACAACATATTTTGGAAAAATAGCAAATAGATAGACAACTATTCCACGGGATCTATCTCATGTGGTATACTACGTTATTCGTATTGCCTGATTTGCGGAACGTTGACTTAGAAAGTTCCTATGTAACTCAATAAACAGACTACTAAGGAGGTTTGCCTAGGCCTGGCACTGCAGGCAGTAGTGCACAACACGTGACAGACAAAGTCCATCCTGCTTGCAGATCAGTGAATACTCAAACTATCAATCCACCCGCCACCACCGCCACTATTTCTTCTGATAGCCATGTGACTGTCTAAAGGAAGGACACTGGACTTCAGTCTGTTGGGGCTGATTTATAAGTCCCTTGCGGAAGTTGCGGCTGATTTTCCTCCATTGTTGCGTGCCTTTTCTGACGCAGCGGCAGAACAAAAGACTCGCCATGGTGTTGGTGCGGCGTATATATTAAAAAAAAAAACACATATGGGCATATGGGCGATGCATCACGTTGTAAAGCCCTGCGCCATCAGGGGGCGTTCCGGCGCAAGGGAGGGCGTACCTGCGCAGGAACGAATCCTAAAAGTGGCTGAGGGAAATCTACAAGATGTCAATCAGTCATTTTTATGACAATGATGCATGACTCAAACCCTGCGCGCTTGAAGCCGACGTACGGCTTGATGCAGCATTGGGGAGATAGGGTACCCCAGAGCATTGCTGGAGCTGCGCCATCGTTGGCACGCAACTCCAGCAATGCGCTGCCTTTACGGCACAGATGCGTAAGGCTTCTGTGACGTTTTGGGCCAATGGGTGGTGGTGGCATGGCACACAATTACTGCCGCATCCCTGCTACTTTGCAGGGATGCGCCGGTAATTGAAAATATGACCCTTACTGTCTAGCATTACGCAGTTCTTTTCTTTACAGTACACTGATACATAATTTCTCAGGCCAATGAAATGCTTCTGAACACAACATACAAAACAAAGAAGCATAGTAGCAAGCAAGGCTACTGAGAAGGAGAGCAGTGCACCTGAAAATGAAATGCATAGAAGATTTTGAAATATAATTTACCTCAATGTAATCGGCAGCATTATTGCTCTTGGTAAAGAACAAAGATTTGCAAATAACAGAGCAGGATAAAACAGAGTAGTAAATGTACTACTACTACTACTCACCAAGCCCGGGGACCTCTACGCCGAGCGCGTCCAGCAAGTCCCGCTCCCGGTCCATGACATCGGTCCAGCGGTGGGTGGCCTGGTTATATGTGCGCCGGACCCCAGAGATCTTGTACATGGCCCGGCACACCTTCTCCCACCGCTGGCGGCGCTCCCGGATGCCATAGCCGGTCGCGATCTTGCCGCCTCCCAGGATCGTCTTGGGGAGGCGGCGCTGGACATGGAAGATCAGTGCCGCCACTTCCTCCGCGCTAAAGATCTCCCTCGGGACCACTTGCTCCCCCCTTAAACGCCCGCACGGGAGCCGGGCACGGGGTGCGGGACCCTTCCCCTTCTCAGGGTGCTTCCCGGCTCCCTTTACCATGGTCTGGGCAGAAATAAACTTAAATGATAAAGAAGAAATAGAATAGTGAAGAAGAAAATAAAAGAGTTTAAAAAAGTAGTTTAAAAGTAACTAAAAGCTGCAGAAAACACAAAAATATAGAGCTAGAAAAATAGAGGGTTAGATAATAAGTAAAATTAGATCAAAAAAACTTCAAACAAGCAAAGGATGGCAGAGATTGAGAGAGGATAGAGAAAGCATGCCCAGAACCATAGCAATGAATGAGAAACAAGATGGCCGCGCCCGTTCACGACCGCGTGGGTAAGTTCGCGCGAGATTTTCCTTGCGAGTACGCGCGAACTTGTACTCGCGAGCAGCACACTTTGCGAGATTACACATAGCGGGCGGAAACGGAATTACGTCACGCCAACAAGATGGCCGCGCCCGTGTACGACCGATAGGGTAACTTGGCAAACGAATAGCTAGAAGCGCCTCGCGAACACGCGCAAGATCACGCGAACATACACGTCGCAACAAAAACAATTTTGTATTCGCACGTATTCGCGGCTTCCGAAATCGATCTCGCACGGATTCGCGCCCCAAATAACGCGCGAAATTGCAAGAAAAACGATTTTAGCTAAAATGAAAGCAATGAGCAGGTGCAAAAGTTCAAACTTAACATTAGTAACATTCAAGGTAGTGCTTCCTGATGGGCCCCTCCAGAGTTTGCAACAATTCTATGACCCTGCTATGACCCAAACAGCAGGCTCATAGAATAGCACCATAAAGGTCCTGTAAAAAAAAAATTTCACTGCAACAAAAAGCAAATTACAGATAAGGAAGGAAGCAGGTGCCAGCCAGACTGGAACTTTCAAAATTACTGACACATTAATGAAACACAAATTAATTGATGGCAGTTGAAGAAGGGCAGGTGTGCTAGCTTTTTTCAACCACCATAATCTACAGTAATAAATAAACCTAATAGGTGCCTGTGAGGATGTACTAGAGGGTGGCATGGGTGTCCCAGAGGGTGGCAGTGGTGAAACAGAGGGTGCTGTGAACCTGTGATGATAAACCAGACGTAGAAACAACATAGTCGCGGCCGTTGCAAGCCGAAAAGTAAGTTCGCAATTGCGAACTTGTCCCAAAATCGGCGCGAACACGCGCCAACACAAAAAACGGAAAAATCCGCAAGTCCGCTAGAGTTCGCGGATCTTCGCGGATTGCGAATCCGTAAATACGCAAGTTCGCGGATTGCCAATCCGCAAAATCCGCCCATGCTTAATTAAAGCACGCTTCCCTTACATCATCAATTTACCTGAATTATGCTGGTGGATTTCCCTTCCTCATATAGGCCCACAGAAGCTATTTGACTTTCTATTAATGATGTTCTATTTAATAAATTGTGTGTGACCAGCTGCCACAACCCCAATTACACTTTAGTGCTTTTGACTTCATAATTGTCTTTGGTTCCGATGACGATACCAATATTCCATAATCGATTTAAATGTCAACAGCAGATGTTTCTGGCAAACACAATATTGGTGTGTCTCTTGTGGACACTTTAAATTCAACATACTCACAAAATTAGACGCCAATAGGCTATTTTACCCTGGTTCTTTGTACAAGTTTGCACGTCCACTGTTTCCATTTCACTGTGTGATTACTGGAGCACTAAGCAAGTTGATGATTTTTCCCAATTATTTTTCTATAAACCTAGGGACAGATGTACGGCCAATTTTAGCATGCGCAAATGGGTTAGCGACCTGTTTGCGCATGTTAAAATTGGAATGGGCATGTACTAACACAATTTTTTGAGTTGCATATGAATTGCGACTCGCAAAAAAGTGGTTAGAGACTCACTATTTGGAAGGGGCCATCCCTTCCAAATAGCAACTCTGTAACCCATGTACGAATGTTTTATAACAGTCGCAAATGACCACCCTCTTCAAGAGGGTGGCAATGGAGTCAAAAATGGGAAGGGGTCGCCAGGGGCCCTTGAAAAAATGAAACAAAAACTTTTCATCTAAAAAAAAATGCATCCTGTTTTCCTTTAAGGAAAACAGGCTGCATTAAAAAAACTGCTTTATTTGAAAGCAGTCCCAGACATTGTGGCCTGCCATTCCCAATGGGCTCGCAAATTAAAAGAGGCTCATTAATATTCATGAGCTTCACAATTTGTGACCCCATTGAAAATCACAAGCAGTGTTAAACACACTGTTGTACATGCAAAATAGTGCCTCTCAAAAGACTTGCAATGTGCTAGGAGCTATTTTGCATGGCGTACATCTGGCGCCTAGTCAGTATTGTCCATGAAAGAGTTTCATTGATATATTCTCCTAATTTGTGGATATCTTTTGATCCCCCTTTTTTAAAGATTTTGACCTCTCTTTGAATTATACCTTTTGTAGCATTGTTGTGTATTGTTGTATATTTGGCTCAGGCTTACCCCCAGGCACTACTTTCGCACCCTAGATAGCCTTCTCGTGGACATACTCTTGCCACATTAAAGAGGATGAGGAGCCAGTGGAGTCTCAACGTTCCACATCTTGGATTCTGATACATGGTGGCACACTGCAGCGTGTGGATCACTGGCTTGACCCCGAGGATAATTGGGAGAAATGGTTCCTACAGGGCACCCATGACAGGCATTCCTTGCCGACTCTGCTCCTGAACTGCCTAAGGGTCCACTCCGCCCTCCCAGTTATTGTTCTACTAGTGGTCGGTGTTTGGGAGGAAGTGGTTTGGAGAGTGATTCAGCACGCGCCTTAATTCCCGGAGATGTTGATCCAGCGGCTCACCAGCAAAAGGTACTCCAATACCATATACTCACCTGGGCCCATAAACACACCTACACACACAGCCTGTTAAAACCACGAGATTCAAATAATATGATTTTCTACCATTCCAAGATTAGTCACCTCTTGTTCTCAACTAATCAATCACTGATCAAAAAGTTCTTTCCTCTGGTCAATGGACCATTAGTTGAACTATTTGATGGTGAGAATAATCTTCTTACATTTATGAAATGACCACAGACTCTGGAAATATTTAAACCTTCATCTAAATTAATTTTAAGTGAACCACTTACAAAGTACAGTACAGTCTCCGTCACTCATAGGAAAGAAGATTCAATTAATCAATCATTAAACACATACTTTATATCTTGCAATGACTCTCAGAAAGGAGAGGGAGGATAGATAGAAAAGAACATCTGCACATTCACAGAAATATTAGTTACCTAGGATGGTGTGGAAATGAACCCCTTGGCCTAGGAGCTGATGAGGGTCCCCCGGGAAAGATCAGGCAACAAAGGCTTCAGGACAGGATTCAGGACAGGATAGATGACCTCTCTAACACCGACGCTTGCGTAGCACCCCTCTCTGACACCCTCTTCCTCCTCGAGATTCTTCCGCGATCTTCTTCTATACCAATTAATTTTATGATAAATGGTTCTACATTCAATTCTTTATCAGCATCTCTCGTCAATCCGACAGCATCCCGAGCTCTGTAGCATTCAGCAAATCTCCGTTTGACTAACAAACTAAGACTACCTCAATTATACTCTTCGATATTCATGTACCACCCATTAATGTTTCAATATCGTAACAATACTAATTCTGATTTGACAGGCAAGGGGGGAAGATCATCACACCATGCTTAAGTGTTGTCTTAGTCTATCAACCCATTGTTCATAAATCCAACCCCTTAATTTGTATTCAAAATCTTTATTCCCACCGGTATTCACATCTTATTTAGAAACATATGTTTATTTTTCCATGTATGTCTATTCATCCAAAAGTCTTCGATGCTTGTTCGAGGGTATGTAACTTTTGTGGCCTTGGATGGCGTTCAAGTATTTTGTCACTCTTCCGGCTCAATCTCACCAGACATGCGCAGAGGTCATATGAGTAACAGACTCTAGACTCATACGAGAGGCCCAAATGTGCACTAATAAGAAAGTCAGAAAGAAAAATTTTATTTTCAAAAATAATTGTTTTCACTGTATACCACCTATCTTTACTCTAATCCCATTTATTTATTAATGTTTTTCCCGCATTAGCATTAGTAAAATAGCTTGGTTTAGTTTCAGCAAAGTAGATGCCAAGCATGTGAGTTCTCAAGCCGCCATTTTAATAGAGTTTGCTCATGCGCAAGAAACTCCCTCCAAGTGACAACTCGTCATACTGTGTAGATGCAGTTGATGAATGCGCAACAAAGATTTCCCATTAGGAGCCATTTGAGAATTTTGCTCGCATTGCTTAGTGTGTAAACACATAAGCAAGCTTCTCTGACTCTTGTGTTTAATGTGATGCGTATTAGTTTTACATAATACGTAGTCAGTACAATGTTAGAAGTTAAATGAGAGGATTGCTTTCGAGTAAGTCTCTTCTCTACAAGTCCTTGCTCCATCAATGTCATTGTGGGTTGTGAAACCCTTACTCCAGATCTCTGACTCCATGTCAGTGCAGAGATTAGTTTATTACACGAGAAGAGGCCATAGAATCCTTGTCATTGGGTACAAGGCAATATTTCTAATATGTCAAAATTTCAACTACGGCTCTCAAAATGTGGCTGCCTTTTCCTAATACGCAGCCCAACTCTATCACCCCAGTGACACTTCTGGATATGGCCAATGCCCGTAGAATAATCTCCCACGTTTATACGGTGCTATTTGATGATTTACTGCTACCAATGTTAATGAAGGCCAGATAGGAGTAAATACTGGGTGACCCCATAACAACTGGGGAATGGCTAAAGGTGCATGAGGGAATGTGGGCAGTTATTTCCAACGGCCACTTCAAGCTGCTGCAGTACAATTTTGTACACCAAACCTACCTTACCCTACAAGCCTTGCATGTCATCTAAGCCACCTGAACAGCCTACTGCACACAGTGCGGGGACCCAACAGCGGATGTTATACACAAGGTGTGGTCTTGTCCTTTTCTATCTTCTTGCTGGTAGGAGATATTGCAAACCCTGAATAGAGCCTCAGGAAGGGGGATACCATTTGAGGTGTGCCAGGTATTTTTGGGCTTGATTCCTTCTCTCACAAAGAAAAGGTTGAGCAGAAGGTTTTTCCTCCTAGTCCTGGTGTTGGCAAAGGGGTGCATAGCCATTAAGTGGCTTAGCCTGATGCCACCCACACGTGCAGCTTGGTTATGGCATGTCTCTGAATGGGCAGTTGTGGAAGAGGCATGTTCATAAAGATGATAACTTAGAAGATGACTTGCGAGCCTGCTCAGCCATGTTATCTGCATTAAAGGAATCGCGGTTGGTAGCAAATCCCAGGGTTGATGTCCCTTGACATGATACATATCCCCTGGCATTGCTGGGTTGCAAGCAGAAGACACCCTGGGTAATCAATGGGTGCTTCACAGATGGCTATGGACCATTTACCCTGCACTTCTATTGTACCAGTGGTGGGGAATGTGCACAAGAATGGTGTTGGGAGGGAGGGTGTTCAATTGCTAGTTTAATGGGTCCAGGTATGAATGGCTGGCTGTTCCTGTCAATATTGTGGTTATGAAATAACTGTCCTTTGACACGCTGGAGCGGGTCACTGAGCTCTTTCACCCGTTAGCAGCGCCGGCACGCCCCACCCCACTATTGCTGGCAGTGGCATACAAGTGCTTCCGCAGGGCATTGTATCTCATGAGAAAGGTGTACCCTTATGCACCTGTGGTGCCGTTGGAAAGCTCGCCCGGGGGCGGAGGGGTGCTCACGCATTCCGTGTTGGAGCAGTGGCATGAAGTGGACGTCCGGACGCTGGGCGACCTGTACCAAGATGGAGCACTGATCCCCTATGAGACACTAGTCACGGAAGTAGGACTTCCCCCGGGGGGTTCCTCTTACACCGGTCTCTCACGGCCCATATGGCGGCTGCATGGGGAGATGTTATGGAAGAGCCAGCACAGCACTTGACGGTGCAATATTTACATGTCATGGCAGGGGCAGACACCTAATTAAATGGTTCACCGCATACCTACGGACGCACACGGAGCTGGACCTCACCCCACCTCGGGGGAAATGGGAGCGGGATATGGGGCGAGCGCTGGTTGACAAAGAATGGGAGAAGATCCTTAAAAACTCAGTGCGCATCCCTAGAAATATGCGCTTACGCCAAATTCAAGTATACATAGTGCATAGAGCTTATCTCAACCCTGACTTAATTAATAAATACTTTCACAGGGCAGATGCATCATGCCCCAGGTGCGAGGAGATAAATGCGGATCTCTTGTGGCCCTGTCCAGGCCTTGGCACCTATTGGGGGACATTAACACACTACATACACAATGCACTGGTCGCATCATTTCTTGCAACTGGCCTATCTGGAGTATCTCTTACACCACTTCAAGACGTCGCCCAAAGACAAAGCGTCGTCTCGCTTTCTTGATCTGGGGATGGTGACAGCAGTGCGACTCCTCACTCGGAGATGGAAAGCGAGGGACCCGCCCAGCGTCCAAGCGTGGGTCCTGTCTCTCTTGTCATGGGCCCGCGCAGAATGGACAGCCGTGGACGAGGAGGGCGGTGGGACATCAGGCTGACATCACAGGCGAGCGGAGGGAGCGCGCAGCGGATGCCACCTCTGACATGGGTTGGGTGCATATCGCGATGGAACGGTGCAGAAGCATTAGGCATGGAACTGTGCGAGCTCAGAGGGTGTCAGTAAGGGGGGGGTTGGGGCTGGGGGTGTCGAAGGGGAGGGAGAATTGTAATGTACTTCGGTGACAGTGTCACAGTTTGATGTTCCTGTTCTTGTTTTGTTGCACATGTTCATCACTAGGGAACGGGATGCACATGGTAGGTTTGTTCCTCCCGCAGAGGAGTGGAGTGTATTGACTCTTTATCAATATTCATGGGCACACCTGGGTGCTCATGGCTAGCCTACGGACTGAATATATGTACTGTTATAGAGACTCTCGAGGTTTCCCACTGTCAATGCAATACCACCCAAGGACGGTTACAGTAATGTAATGTTTATGATGAAGTGCCTCATGTAATGCTAAACTTCAACTGTATAAAAACAATAAACAGATTTGACAAAAAAAAGGAAATAACTGTCCTTTGGTACTCTCCTGTTATAGTGTCTAGTTTCCTACGTGATACTGTCATGATGTTATTTTTTTCCTGTTGCCAAATTTACATACACATATAGGTGACACATATGTATACAATTATATCCCGGATTTAAAATGTAAATCTATATGTCACTTTATAGAAAGTGCACACTGTAACATGGCTATTCCTTTACCAGGCTATGCTGTCACTGAAAGCAAATAAAGTTTATTTTAAAAAATAAATAAAATTGGCTCAGGTTTCAATGTGGTTGAATGGGCAGCTTTGGTTTTGGTTCAGATAACAAATAGGTAGTGTAAATTGCCTACCAACTGTTTTTGCAACCTGCCTATCATTTTGCAATGAGACCTATGTACTAACAGTGTTCATCACAAAGTGCTCATTTGGAGAGAATAGAAAGTGACTTGCCTCAGTGGCATAACAATTGCCCTCCAGAGCCCCCATGGTGTTGGGGGTCCCCGAGCTCCAGGGATCCACAAGATTGCAACTATATGCAGAAACTTTGAACCACAACCGACACCTATGGACTTCCGCAACAGATATGCCACCACCGTAACTGCCATGAACCACACACTACCTACCTGGAACATCCTCTCCATCCAGGACACCACCTCCACCATGAAATCCATCCACTCAGGAGCTCCCACAGACCCATGCCAGTGCCAGATTTTCAACCTCGGGAAACCAAAGGATCACCAGGAACTGACCATGCTGTTCAACACCTCTATCACCACAGCCTCATTTCCCGACACCTGGAACCGCACAGAAGTCAGATCACTACTCAAAAAACTCTCTGCCGACCCCTGCGAACTTAACAATTACCGGACAATCTCTCTGCCTCCCATTCCAAGAAAGGTTCTGTAAAAGATCTTTAAGAATAAACTTATGACACACCTGGAGCAGAACCAGCTACTCAACACCTCCCAATCCAGCTTCAAAACTGCTCACAGCACTGATCATAGCCACCGATGACATCCGATCCCTGCGAGGAGAAACAGCAGCTTTGCTCCTCCTCTACCTCTCAGCAACCTTCAGCACTGTATCCCATCACACACTGATCAACAGACTCTACCACATCAGCATACAAGGGAACGCACTCAGATGAATCACCTCCTTCCTCACGGAAGAACCCCAAGGATCCACCTCCTACCTCTGAACCCAAGGAGATCACCTGCGGTGTCCCTCAGGGTTCTTCCCTCAGCCCCACACTCTTCAAGGCATATATGACCCCGCTGACCTACATCATCCGATCCCATGGTCTCAATATATTTTCCTACGCAGACGGCACTCAACTCATCATCTCAGTCACCAGTGACCCCACCACCACCTGAACTAGGGTTGGGCGGACATTTCCGTTCCGCCCACGGAATGTGCGGAAATTTGCCCCTTCCGCCTTCCGCAAAGAAGGTGGAAAAATGGGGCAAATTTCTGCACACTCGGGGGCGGAACGGAAGTTGGCCGCCCGCCCGCCACCCGCCCGACTCCGGCCCGCCTCCCGCCCACAATATTAAACAGGTTTAAGCCTGAAATAAGGCAGGGACATCTCTTCCTGGTCTATCGCGCCTTCTTCTTGAAACTGCACATGCGCGGGAGCCTGCGCATGCGCATTCCTGGCGAGGAATGTGCATGCGCAGGCTCCCGCGCATGCGAAGTTTCAAGAAGAAGGCGCGATAGACCAGGAAGAGATTTCACCGCAATAAGGTAAGTGTTTTAAATCTTATTTCAGGCTTTAATCTGTTTAATATTGAGGGCGGGAGGTGGGCGGGTGGCGGGCAGGTGTCACGTAACGGAAATTTGCAGAGAGGCACGGAAATTGGTTCAATTTCTGTGCCTCTCCGCGAAAGTCCATTACGCGACTTTCGCCCACCCCTAACCTGAACCAACTACCACAGATTCATGACAAATGTCCCCGACAGGATGAAGAACAACTGCCAGCAGCTGAACACAGACAAGATGGCAGTACTGATCTTTGGCAACAGCGGTAACACATGGAACAACTCCTGATGGCCATCAGACCTAGGACCCGCACCAACTCCCTCCAACCATGCCAGAAACCTCGGAATCATCAGTGGCAACAAACTCACCATGAAATCACAGATCAACACTATCTCCTCTGCTTGCTTCCTCACTCTGTGCTTGCTACATAAGATCTTCAAGTATCTACCCCTACACATGAGGACGCACCGTGACACTAGCCCTCATCACCAGCCGACTGGACTCCAGCAATTGCCTTTATGTTGGAATCGCCACACACCTTCTACAGGGACTTCAGACCATACAGAATGCCAGAGCCAGACTCATCCTTAGCCTTCCCCGATGAACCCCCATCACACCCCACCTCAGGAAACTCCATTGGCTCCCCATACTGAAGAGATGCCAGTTCAAGAATCTCAACAAAGACCTGTAACAGCCTCCCCACACACCTCTGGACCATCACCTCTCTTCTGGAATTCTGAATGGCCCTCCAGACCTGGCTGTTCAATTAAGCCTCCGGGACCTGCAAGCTTCTGGATACCTATTGGGTGATTAGCCGCACTTTATAAAACCTGATTGATTGATTGTTGACTCGCAAAGGATTTAATAAAAAAAAAGGCTTTTGCGGTTTCAAACACTGTGATTGTTTTATCATAAAAGGGCTTCACACATCAGGACCTTTGGTCTTGGTTGGGCTTCCAGCATGATCCTTGTGCTAAGTTACTGAATTTGAGATCCAGTCTGTGTCCTAAATTACAGAGATGCGTCATATGGTGCCCACCAGACACTACGTGGAACCGCCTATTACAATTGCCTTCCCATTGGGCCATTCTGTGTGAAGGACTTGGATTGTCTCAGAAGTATAATTTAGTTTATGAAGTGAAATTTTCAGTTTAGGAAACGTGAATTGGTTTGCCCAAAATTATAACAAAATAATGTCTTTCTTGCAAATGTAAGGCTTTGTGCAGTCTCAAGTAAGACACATGTGTTTCTTAGCTACTGCTTGCAAAGGCTTAGGAAGACATGTTATTGTTTCAGCTCCTGAATATTGTTTATTTAATATTATATTGTGATTGATTGCTACCCGCCATGTGCGGCTTGTAGAATGATTTTACAAAATTAAATCGTTTATTCCCTCAGGGCATTTTGTTAAATATACGTTTTAATAAATGACACTTTCTCCTCCTGAACAATAATAGGCTCAGCCATTTTGAGAGCTATGCATTTTCCTGGAGACGCTTCTCTTTTACATATGTAGCAGAAATATATTTCAGAGCCTCGTAAATCCTTGGCACTGGGGTGGACAGATTTATTCTCACCTTATGTAGTTTTATTTACGCCAGTGCATTCACTTCTTATCAATATAACCATACTGTGACTTGCAGTGATTTGCATTAGAACCGTCCCCTCCAGTTCTGTGGTGTTTTCACTGATAACTTCATGCTTTCCGCATACTTTAATGAATTGCAAGGTGAATCATGTCATAACACAGCATATCCGCCGGCAATATATCTGTGAAGAGGCGTCAAACATATGCACCAGAAGATATAGTGTACCTATATTAACTTCGCTTGTGGCGGGCCTCTTTATGTATCATTCGCATTGCTTAAAAGAATGTTCTGGAAACGCAGGTGTAGCATGCGCCTGAGCTGCTGATCTGCCCAGAGAAAACAGAACTGCGCGAGCGCTTGGATTTCTAACTGAACTGAGGAGAGTGTTGCTCACAGCTTCTGTGCTCTCAGCTTGATTGAAAACAATTGTTTTTTTGCATCCCACCCCAGAATGGCGGACTCCGGGCATCAATGTCTGGAATGTTCCCGCTGACACATTTTCTGTTTCCCACACGGATAAAAAGCCTGTTGGCATTCGTGGTATCCATATTTCAGTGAAAGTTCTTCCGATTACATTGTTGCAGAATATGATAGGGGCTTTGAAAGTCTTACAGCTCAGTTGGAGTTGAATGCAGAACATACCAATTGAGCTAAGCACTGATACAGAGGAACCTGTTTGTAATACATGTAATCCAATAATACAATTGACCCCACTAGCAATGAAACATAGTATACTTTGTACTGATGCAGGATACTTGGCCAACCGGTGGTCAAAGCTGAGCAGCTCCAAGCCTTGTCGTTCCTCATTGCCATCAACAAGTCAAGTACACTAGTTTGAGGAAAGTGAAGGGATTCCCAACAAAGGATCACAGTCTTTGGTATGGTTGAAGAAAAGGTGGCGGTACAACACTATTTTAAACTGTGTGTAAGGCTGGACTTTGTCAAGAATTGGGAAGGTGAGCTTACATACCAACTGTTCACTTCCATCCCTTCCATTCAATGTCAAGGTACAAGTTGCTCTGCAGTTTCAAATTACTTCTTTCAGGCACTTCCATCCATTTTATTTATAAGCGAGTCCAGATGCTGCACTAGGTCCTATGATTTTTAATTAAATACATACAGTAGAATGTCAGTGTTGAAGATGTGCCCTTTCTGCAGGCTGACCCCAGATTTTTGCCTTCTATTGCTGAAACCATTCTTTGTTGGCTTTAGCACTCTGTGTGGCCCTGCTAACTACTGGTAAAGTGCAGGGGCCCTCCCAAGGTTGATATAACACATTTTTTGGTATCCCAGTACTCTCAAAATGTCATACTATTTCAACTGTATATTCTAATATCCTCAAATGATTTGTGCTGCAATGTCTGTCACACCGTGTCTGTGGTGCCTTTGTATAACGAGGTTGCGTGTGTTAGGGATCTCCTAAACACAAATGTCTTGCGCTCTCTGCACGTGATCCCATTAAGAAGCCGGCATACTCAGATCACATGATTCCTTTAAAACACCATGTCCGCCTAACCTCACTATGAGGTTTCTATACTCATATCACATGACATGTGTCATCGTTGCTTAAAACAGCGTCCATTGGTTAACTGATTACCCACACCCATTCGAACCGAGAGAATACGGAAGCTGTTGCCGTATTTGGATTGAAATACTAACACCAAGCAATACCATCGTAAGTACCATCGCGCCGCCGTCGAGAGCTCTATTAAGACCCGTAGGGGACTTGACCCTCGGTAACTTTGCTCATTTTTGATAACATTCTGCCTGCGAACGTCCATTGAGCTAATTTCACCCCACACTGACGTTGCTTTTCTCTGATAACTTTCATTGTTAATCTTCTCCACACCCTTTTCATCATGCGCACTTTCTTGGTCAATTCTCCGTGTTCCAGCACCATTCTTTTGTTTATTTACTTTTGGAATGCACATCATTTGTATAACCAAGACAGTTATAATAGTGGATTATTCCTGTGTTTTGGCACTCTGAAATATTCAACATTGACTGACCACGAGACTCAATTGTGTAAATAAGTATATACATGTGAATTTGTACGTATAGAGACTGATCTGGTCCTCTGTTTTTTCCCTTATAGACCCCTGAGGAAGGGTCGTTTCAATGACCCGAAATGCATTGGGTGTTATACTAAATATATTGCAATACGATTAATCCAGTTATGAATGAAATAACGGATTGAAGTCAAAAGATGAACAGACAATCATAAAATAAAGATTCTTTGATTAACCGCCAAACCTGAAATTGGAATTAAGTTATTTTTGAGCTTATGAATGAAGTGAAGAAACATTCTTGTTTCGATTTAAATGTGTGCGCAAGACATTTGTGTTTAGGAGATCCCTAACAAACGCAACCTCGCCCTCCCAAGGTTGCCTTGTATTTCAAAAGTAGGACATTAATACTTAATGTTTTACATGTCCTGGCACTGAAAAACCTCCAAAGTAGTTTTTCACTGTGCAAATGTCTGCTCTCCCACAAGGCTAACACTATTTTACACGATTACATTCAATAAGTGCTAAAGCCAGTTTTGAGTTTACTAGAAAAACAGTTCAAGGATTATGTTTAAAGGTATTTTAAAACGCAATGGTCAAATCCGATTTTATATTACTATTTTAGAAATAACACCCTTAGAAAGTTGTCATTTTCCTTCCTACAATTTAATGGCTTTACTGCCGGTGTGAAAAATTGGCTTACGCCTGATTATCATATTCAATTTATTTATAAGTCCCTAGTAAAGTGGTCTTCCATATACCCAGGGCTGGTAAATTTTATGCTACGAGTGGGCCTGCAGCATTTATTGTGCTACCCACTTATGCAGCCCATTCAGTCAGCCTATATGAAGTTTTAAAATGGCGATTCGACTTGGCAAAATAAAAATTTTACCAAGCTTAAAACTCAATTTTTAATACATATTAGTCACCCTTAGGGCAGGCCCTGAACAGCCCATTGGGCAGGGAGAATTGTAGTTGAAAAGTTAGACGTGTACTTTTAAGTTTTACATGTGCTGGCAATAAAAACCCCACAAACTGTGAGGTCTACCTCTCTCATAGGATAACATTGGGTTACCTCATTGAATTTAATAAGTGATAACCTTTGATTGGGAGCAGGTAGAAATGTTTGGTGTCTAGGAATTGTAATTTTAAATCCTTTTTAATGTTAAAGTTGAATTTGAGGTCACAATTCTGAAAACAACACTTTTAAAAAGTTGGCATTTTCTTGTTTTAACTAGTTGGGCACTATAGCTTGTTTCTATGTCACATGACTAGGTAAAGTTGGCAGTTGGCCTTTGTGTACTTCACCCAGGCAGCCACACAATAGGGGGACTGGGTGTTAGCCAGATGGTCCATGCTGGCAGGATGGGAAAAGGAGCTGTGTACAGCCACACTTACACTTCAATGGCACTGCCTCAGCACAAAGGGCGCGGGCGAAGAAGAGGCAATCAGCAAGACAAGAGGGTACAATGGGAGGAAGCTCAACAACAAGTAATGGAAACCCGGAGAGTTACCAAGAAGAGAAGCTGATTGTGAACCTATCTCACAAATCCTTGACAGAGACTGAACACAGGGTCCTACAAAAAGGATTGGGGTTCATCCCCATCCCCAGGGAAGATAAATTCAAACAACAATGTGAACTACAGCGGTTCTTTCACAAAGTTCGCCTGAGAGCCTTCTTTAACGGGCAACCCCCACAGGAAGTCAGTGACTCTGGCCTACATAACCCCGCAACTTTTACTCCAAACACCAGTATGGTACCAAATGAGGTCATTACTTTTGAGCAAGCTGTCCTCAAGGACCAACAGAGGGAGTCGGATTCCTGACAACTCTGCAACATCACCAATGAAGAGATGGTGGCTGTCTCTGCCTTGTCAAACAACACTTCTATCACCATTAAACAAGCCGACAAAGGTGGGGCTACAGTAATCATGGCCACTATTGACTATGATACTGAATGTTTGAGACAACTGAGTGACCGCCGGTATTACACCCCCATCACCAGTAGTCCAGTGACGTGTCTTTTTTTTTTTTCTCCTCATCTCACCTTGGCACGTACAAATGAACACTCGCAACCCCTGTCCATCCTGGGCGCCCCGGGTTGAAGTTCTTGCTGTACCCAGAGCCAACCCGGCTACCCCTTTATTCTGGGGCCAGGTGTAATCATTGGACAATTTCAAGGTTTCTTACCAGCCTCATTTCCTTAGCCCATTCCATCAGAGGTTGCCATACCGTGCTATTCCTATTATGTGGTGTACTAGTTTCTAAACGTGCAATTCTAAGTACAGATTGAAGCCATTTTTCATGGAGGGGAGGAGTGACATCCTTCCAAACTTTACATATTTCCCTACGTGCAATAAGAATTAGAGTAAAAAATAAAGCCACCTGTGTCTCCCTTAACCCATTTGTGAGATCAGTGTCCAAACAAAAAAAAACCTTGCAACATTGAAACTAAGTTTCATCTTAAAAACACTCTCCAATGTCCTCTCAATGGTGGCCCAAAAGGGGCCAATCATAGGGCAATCATAGAAGACATGGATATCATCGGCCCCAGGCATATCACATCTGGGGCATACAGGGGGTGGGTCGACAAATTTTGCTATTTTTTTAGGGGTGTAATAAAGCCTATTTATAACATAGTAGTGATTCTTTTTGAGGGAAGCAGATTTAACAAATCTATATAGATATTGAAGAGAGAGATTATACAGATCAGCTGAAGGGACCTCCAGGACAGAAAGTCTCCATACAAGGTATAACGGTGGAGCTAGAATTTCATTCGCCTCAATCAGTTCCCTATACAGAAATCCCACTTCTTTCTTCCTATGAGTCGGGGCCAGAAGCGCAGACTCGATGTCCTAATTTCCACAGATGTTGTTTTTTCTCAGTGGAATACCACGAACAGAGTTGGATATATTTAAATCTTGAAAGGGAGTCCCCAATCCTAGCCCACAAAACCTCCCAAGGAAGTACCCCCTCCGATGATACTAAGTCTGACCAGGTTGTTATTCCCGCTCTCCTCACTGATAGAGATAGGCTATCCTGGAGACATAGCGCAGTACCTGGGGAGTCCCATATAGGGGCAACATCTGAATAATATTTTATACCCCAATACCCCTTAGCTCTGTTCCAAAGAATCAAGGCAGGTTTCAATACCTTTAGGCGAAACTTTTTGTAAAATCCTGGCGCACCAAATTTATACAAAAATCCAGGGCCACCCCCTTCCTGATCTAACATCGTATTCAAAATCTGCCCCCAATGAGAATTGTCTGGGCTACTTAAAAGGGTGCGTACATTTTTTAGCTGGAAAGCAAAGGCATACCACACAATATCCGGGAGTGCCAACACCCCTTTATCAGCCTTCTTTTCAGTTTTTTCCAAGACATCCAAGCATTCTTATTTGCCCAGATAAAACTGCCTATCTTCCCCTGGATCTTTCTTAAGATTTTATCATGGAATGTTAAGGGTATCGCGTTGAATAGATAGGTTCTTTTGGGCAAAATGACCATTTTGAACAAGTTAACGCGGCCATATATTGTTAATGGAAGGTTTTGCCATCTCGAAAATAGATGGTCAATATCTTTAGCCACCTTTTTCAGATTTATTTTCACTATGTTGTTAAGGTCAGATGTAATTAATATGCCTAAGTACCTAAACTGGCTGCTTATTGCTCTCTCCCAATGGTCAACACCCCAGCACATTATTTCTGTTTTTGTATTGTTGATTAGATAACCGGAGTATCGACCATAGTCTGCCATGATCTCCTCGACTCTGGGGAAAACCTCTACCGGGTTGCTGGTATAAACCAGTAGGTCGTCTGCGTATAATGCCAACTGGCAGCAGTATTCCTTTATTCTCAAAGGTGTAATTTGATCATCTAGCCTCAATGCTTGTGCCAGAGGTTCGATATAGAGATCGAACAAAAGGGGTGAGATGGGGCACCCCTGCCTTGTACCCCTCCCGATATTAAAGCGTGGTGACAAAGAGCCGTTCAATAAAATCGCCGCCGAAGCACCCTCATAGCATCCTCTTATAGTTTGGATAAATGTCTCTCCTAACCCCATAATAGTAAGAACATCCCAGAGAAAACCCCAGTTGACACGGTCAAAAGCCTTCGCCGTGTCATAGGCTGCCACCGCTAAAGGCTCCGACCGTGCCACGGCAAGATCAATATTACCGATCAGCTGTAAGATTAATTCGTGGATGTATCTCCCCGGGATGAAACCCTTCTGGTCCGGGTTGATCAACAACGGGACCAGTTTGGCCAATCTCCCTGCCAAAACACTAGTGAAGATCTTATAATCTGCATTCAGCAGGGAGATTGGTCTATAAGAGTCTGCCCTAAGGGGGTCCTTCCCTGGTTTTGAAATTAACACAATGGTAGATTCTTTCCAAGACGGCGGAATTCTACCCTGAGGGCTATATATATAATTAAACAGCTCACAGAGTTTTGGTACCAAAAAATCCTGGAGCGTTTTATAGACTTCGCCAGGAAGAGCATCAGGCCCTGCTGCTTTATTATTTTTGATTTTTTTTATACATAGTTTTATTTCTTCTTCTGTGAAGCGGCTATTAAGCATATTGCGGCCGTCCTCTGCTAGACCTGGGAGAGCCTTACTTTCCAACCACTGTAAAGTCGTAGTAGAATCTGGAGAAGCCTCTTCTTGATATAATTCCGAAAAGAGGGAAAAAAAAACTTTTTCCATATCTTCCTGGTTGTAAGATATAGTTCCCTGGCCATCGATTATTAACCTATTGACGTTGTTTCTAACCCGGTCTGCTCTTATCTTTCCTGTCAATACTGCACCAGCCCTCTCACCAAACTCGTAATTTTCCATTGAATATGCAGCTCACTGAGCCTTGACTTTTTGGTCTAATAAACCTCGGTATTCTAGGCGTAAACATTCTATTTCAGCCAAGACTTGTGCCAAGACATCCTCTTGGGCATCTAATCTCCGCGCTTCCAAAGATGAGATTTTCTCTTCTATTGTCCTAAATTTAGCTGCCTCTTTTTTGTTACTAAGGCTGGTTAGGCTGAGAAACTGACCTCGAATATGAGCCTTATAGGCGTCCCAGACAAATTCAAGCGGGGCAGAACCTGTGTTATCCAAAAAATAGTTAGTGGAAGAGACGCCAATCGCTGTAACTATGTCCTGATCGTTCAGAACTAGTCCAGTGACGTGTCTTAGCACGACTATAACCACACTGATCTTTGAGGCAGAAACCCAGGGTTGGATCAGCAGGAAGGAGGCTGACTTCCTTATGAAAAAGGACCCCCTACTTTTATATACCACCTAAAATACATAAGGGGGGTCACACCAGTTCCTGGACGCCCCATTGTATCCAGTATAGACTCTATACTTGAACCCTTGTAACAGTTCTGTGACCATTTTTAGCGACCACTAGTGAGTCAAATACCATCTTATATACAGGATACCACTGACATACTATGCTTAGTTTCGGAATTCCAGCCAACAAGCGACATTGATCTCCTCATCACTCTAAATGTTGAGGCGCTCTATACTAACATCCCTCAGAAAGTGACCCTAGATGTGATAGAGGAGGTACTTAACTCGGCACCTTGGGACTCCAGCACACCACCCAGCTTTGTCCTTGAGTGCGCATCTTTGGCCTTGGCCGAAAACCTTTTTGAGTTTAAAGGGCAGCTATACCACCAGATGCAAGGTACTTCCATGGGGAGTACCTTCGCTCCAAGCCTAGCCTGCCTGTATATGGCATCCTTTGAGTTGAGAGTGAGCAGATCCTCCATGACTCAAACCCATATCGATCAGATATATCCCTATGGAAGAGATTCATAGACGACATCTTGATTTTCTGGGCAGGTGATTTGACATCTTGTGAACAGTTCTGTGTTTGGATCAATACACTGAACCCATATCTGAGATTCACCAGTACCATCTCCCAGAACCAGATACCATTTTTGGATCTCATGATCAGACCTGGACAGGTGAGTATGACAACTACGATGTACAGGAAAGCAATAGACTGCAATAGCCTGCTGCTTTACAGCAGTCATCATCCTCATGCCTTAAAAGAAAACCTCCCCTTTGGACAGTTTCTGAGTGTGAGAAGAAATTGCACAAAATTGAAGACTACAGAACGGAATCAGAAATACTAGCTAAAAAACTGGTGTCACGGCACTACCCCCCACGTAGTATTGCCCTCAGCAGAAAGAAAGCTAGAAACAACAACCGCAAAGCACTCCTAGAACAGAGAGCAAAGACCCCAGTGACATCCTCATCTGTGTGACCATCTTCACACCTGGGTCAAATAAATTTAGCAAAGTGATCAGGAAACATTGGGGGATACTTAACACTGGCGCCATGACACTAGATTTACCGCGCTTCGCTTTCAAGCACTCGCGTAATTTGAAAGATATGCTAATTCACACCAGACCCAAGACAGCAGCGCCGGCTGTCCAAAGAACCCTATTTGATTTACCGCTGGTTAAGGGACATTATCCCTTTGGGTACTGAGCAGCATGTGCTTTCACCTCCATGCACAAATCAATCACTTTTCCCAACGGTTTCACGTGGGAATTACGGGCTCATGCCAATTGCAACACATCAAACTGCATATACTTGATCACCTGTCCCTGTGATTTACAATACATAGGGATGACCACCCGCACCATCAAGACACGCATTGCTGAACACCGGAGCAACATCCGTTATCAGAGAACCAACATGAAAATGTGCTCCCACTTCCTGGAACAATACCATTCACCTGACTCACTTAAATGGGTGGTCCTAGAAGCATTCACAAAGATCACCAAGCACGCCCTGTTTCTTAAAGAACCGAAATGGATACATTGATTATCCTTACATACTCAAGGTTTGAATGATGATGTTCCATGGGGCAAACTGAAGATATGACATGACACGATAACATTCATTCCCTTGCCCACTGATGGGCTGCTTGTGAAGACCCACTGTTATCGAATAATCGGACTCTTGGACTTGTTAACTTAATAAAGCCTGACTATGGACATTTTTTCCACCACATGATTGTCCAAGAAATACCCTAAAATCTGACTACTGTAGCTGCTGCAACATGATTATTTAATCACTTTAGACCACTAGCTGTGTGCCTTCTAAATATAACATCTCCTTCTAAATATAACATCTCCAGCCATGTACCTTATGGGTGAATTTTAACATACACCTTGAACTATTAACTTGTAAATGTAAATGTCGGAATTTGTAAAGCGCACAGCTACCTCCACCGGAGGTGTCCCGGCGCTGTCCGTATACCGCTTAGGAACCCTTCCTGGCTTTCCTGGGAAATGTCCACTCCTGGGCACCCCCCAGGTGCAGCCAGGCATCCCAGCGCTTTTGGGGCCGTTGTGGAGACTAAGCAAGCTATTGCCCAGAGTTGCAGCGTGGGACCCATGATCAGAACAGGCACTGAGGCGAGAATATCCAGTCAGGGGAATTAATGAGCCGCAGACCCGCCGAGGCGGGAATTGAACCCTGGTCCCTGGCCAGAGCTCTGCATCAAGGTCTGCCTGCTCTAACCATTGAGCCACACTTCTCCACTTCAAACAACAACTCAGAGTACTGTTCTAAAACACCATTTCATTGTAACTGCTTGAATCTCTTATGACTCATTGATACTGTTCTAAGATGTCCCCGAAATTTATTTTATCACGAACGACCTCCTTCCAAGATGGCCGCTGGTAAGGTTAGCATCACATGCACCCAATTGCTCTACACACCCTCCTCGCCTCCCGGAAGCACGCGGAGTGTCTAAATTCATGAGAGACCTACACCACTCTACCACCCGGACCCGGTAGGAGTGGGTATATCAGCAGTCTCTCTGCGATCGGCACAAACGTGAGTACTTCATTGAGGTGGGGTTGCCACTGTAGCGCTGCTGCACTCATTGGGTATTAGGTTTTACTCTGTCACTATACTGGGATTGGCAAGTTGACTATTGTGGGTTGTTGTAGCTTAGACACAGCCTAGTCGGTAGGAGCGGAAATTTTCTCTACTCTCTCTACTGCGAACTTCGATACCCCATACTTGCCAATAAACAAACTTCCAGCACCCGCTAACACATAATGTGCTCTGATGAGTACGATTGTTAACCTTGGTGGTTTGACACCGTTCCTTGGTATGATTGAAGTATGCATAGCAGACTGCCACAACGACTAACACACTACTACCTAATTGCAACCCAATTAGTTGATACCCTTAGTGGTAATATTGGCAAACTTATTTTAATTGACACTGCTCATTGACGCTCTCCCGCTCCACCGTAAATGAGAATACCTTGTGTGCTCCAAACACTAAGTATACCTGATCGCACAGAGCGTACGATCCTTGCAATCCCGCTATAACTGTTGACACACTGTAATGGGATTCATCAGTTTATGGCACTGCTACCTCATGACTGACAATTGTGTTGCATTGTTACCGGATCACTGCACACCCGCGCTGTTCGCTAATCAAGCTCATGCAACAGTAAACCAACACAGTGTTATACCACCAGTACCAGTATTAGCCAGCATGCTTAATTATTAAAATGTCACAATACATTGGTGCTCATAAGAATTCTTGCTTGCTAGGTTGTGGTACTACTTTTATGTACCATACTCTCGTGAACCACTGAGATAGGGTGTGTCCCGGTATACCTAACATAACGCTTACTTGATCTTACTTTATTCTGCATATATTACTTCCCCTGTGACTTGGCCGTTGAATAAACATGTCCTTATAGTTTAAGTTTTTCTGACCAAGCATGACAGGGAGTAGGAAGTCACCAGTGAGCATGCGGTTGTGTATAATCATGGATTTAATGTTATGTGTCAATTGTTTCCTCTTCCTCCCTCTCCCTTGTTTTATCCTAGTGCATGAGGAACCCTTTGTGTTTATTACCTACCTGGTACTGTGATGCCTGGCTAATCTATAACCCTGGGTAAGTCCCTCTCTCTCTGCTACTTCCAGGTGTGCCACGTAAGGTGAAATTCTAAGCTTGTTTCCCTTATTTATTCACTGTGTGGCACCCTGGTTTTTAATGGTTTTTAACTGTTTGATGCTCACCATGACTGAGAGACAGCCTGACACAGGGAATATGAGAGAACTCACTTTTGGCAACTGTGCTACATTGACCCATGTGATGCATTCTCTCTCCAAAGGTAGTCCCAATACTACCAGGTATCTGACGATTTAGTCCTATTGTTGATGTGAGTGTGTAGCCACAACACCATCTGAGTTTTAGTTGTAGATAGTTGCAACTTCAACTCTGGCAGCTTGCCGGCGCCATTCTAAAATGGTTACAAAGTTAGCTTCAACTTGGGCACCTGCCTTAACTCTGTAAGTGCTTCCTGTGGGCCAAAAATTAAACCTCAACAGGAAGCACTTACAGATATAAACAAAGCAGTTGCCCGAGTTAAAGCTCAAATTATGTAACGTTTTAATCAGCCCAAAACATTAGTGAGCACGGTCGAGGCTGGGCAAGTGTGCTTTAACCCCATATCTGCCATCGAAAATTAGCTGTAATACTTGAGGGAGGTCTTTGCATCCATGAGTTTCTCAAGCGCAACCCCTGTGTAATTCCTGTGACCAGGAGGCTGCTTTCTCGTCATCTGCTGCTCTGCTCGCTCTCTGACCCTTTATATGCAAGAGGCATGTTGACACGCATAGAAGCCCCGCACCACACACTAGCGGTATCAAACGTCTTCCCGCCCTTTTCCAACTATGATGGACAGCTCACTCAAGGGACCTCGGCGCCTTTTGGCGCGGTGGCAAAGTTACAGGCACACAGGGTCACTGGAGGCAAATCTTCTGGCCCTTTACGCAGCTGCAGTGTAGGAAAAGCACTATACATTTACCCAACGAGGTAGCACTTACTGATTAGCCAGTAGGAAGTACTACAGTTGAGTAGAGGTATTGCACAAAATGGTGGCATCTTCGTGGATAACTATGCAGGGCAGGGTTAATTCATTCTGGCACGAGGCTCCTGTCACAAAAATTAAACCTCAACAGGAAGCACTTACAGATATAAACAAAGCAGGTGCCCGAGTTGAAGCTCGAATTCAGTAACGTTTTAGCCCAAACATTAGTACTCCAGTTGAGTAGAGTGCAAATCGCAAAAAAATCCACGAGTTCACGGGAAAATCTGCGAATTCGTGGATTATTTTGCGATTTCGCGCAAATTTTGCGAACTGCAGATCCGCAAAATTCGCCCATACTTACAGATTACTCATTTGGCGAGAAACATGTTGACCTACCACTTATAAGAGCGCCACAATCTGAGACATTACCTCAGCCTTGTGCCTTATAGTTTTGTTTTTACTTAGGGTAGGAAACCCCTCAATTAAAGTCGTTTTCTTAGGTACTCCCAACCCTATTTTACATTCACTTCCAACACTTCCAACATTAATACACATGTACACACACGAGGCCCCCCACCCACACTTCACCAAACGGCTGTTTGAAAAAGATCTCCGCTAAAGTGCCCCTACTATAGAGAGCCTGTTGGGTATTGCATCGCCGACCCGATGAGGAGCAGCCCGATGATGAAGCATGATACCGACAGGGTGTGTGAGGTAATTATAATCCAATACAATGGGTTCCCAACTTTGAACATTAGTGGTCAGGTTGGTTCATAGTTCCTTGTGTTTTGTCTCTCATTTTAGAGGAACAGCATAATCTTTTTGTTGAAATTACTGCCTCAGCACACACACAAAGAACTTCACACTAGCCTATTGTAACCCCAGACATCATAAGACCAGGGTAGGGAGGCAGGTAATCCAGACACTTCTGTGGGTAGAAAACACCAGAGGTTTCTTACACTTCAAAGCTGTCACCAGGTATATATCTAGAACCCTCTGACCCACGCTTCAGTTCATGTTTGGACCTGAAGAGGACTTTCAAAGAACTGCCCTGCAGCATGAGGACTGCTGTGTACTTTAGAGGCCTCCCCAGTTGCACTTACAGGACTGCCCTGCTCCCTGAAGTCTGCATTGTGCCCTCAGTGAACTGCTCTGCTGTTGAGACCTGCTTTTCTGCTTGAACCTAGGACTTCCATGGTGACTCCAAGGACTAGTTGGCTGGTTCCTGTTCAGAGTCTCAGGGACAGAAAAGGCTCCAACAATCTTGAACCGGCACCTGGACCAAGCCTCAGACATTCTTGACCCTCTAAGTGGTGCCCCTCTAGTCCTGTACCATTGAAAGTGGTGCTAAAGGTGTCAAGATAGCTGACTTTACAGTAGCTCCTGCTACATTCCTCTCTACAGCAACAAATCCTGTTCAGCTGCTCCTCACAGAAGAGGTATATGGCACTGTGGAGTCTCGACAACTACAACCTGCAGTTGTGTCTCGCTGGAAATTTTTGACTTCCAAAAAATAAACTAAGTCCATATGTAGAAATCTTCACCAGTACTTTCTCCAGCGGCTCCATGTCAACAGTACCTCCTCCTCGGACCCCGTGGGCTGCTTTGTCCCGCAGAACTTTACCTTGTCAGACATGTTTCTTCAAAATTTCTTCCAATTACAATGGCAAGCAGAGCCTGGGCCCAATCCCCTCAGTGAACCTGAGCTGTGCTCCATTGTGGTCGGCTATAACTTTTGTCTTTGCCCTAGTCTCGTTTGACTAGATGTCCGCGGTTGGCGCTTTGATGTTTTAGCACTATTTTTCACTTTAAACTTAAAAAATTTACAAATGTGGTTCTCCTGATCGCAATTGGATTATTTTGGTGTCAAATAATTAATTATAAAGTACCCTGTTTTCCTAAATTGGTGTAGGATTTTTCGTGTGCTGTGCTTTCACTTTTTACTGTTTAAGTGCTGCATAGATGCTTTCCACATTGCCTCTAAATTAGGCTTGACTGCTTTCGTGCCAGCCTACAAAAGTTTTAGTTAGGCACAAGTTAATGTAGTCATTTTTGGTGGTTCACCCTGATAAGGATTGTGGCTGTTGCATGTGAAGGGCTCACAACCCCCTCAACCAACAACTCAGTTTCTCACATGGGTGGAATTTGAATTCAGAGCACTAAATCTGCAACAATCTGGGTAGCAGATGTGCACTTAGGATTGCAAAATTAGTGAAGTGTGCGTATTAGTGCTCTGACTTGTAGTAGCATTTGATACCATGGACCATATGAAACAAATGCAGACCCTTTTCCCATAGATGAACGTTGCCAATAACATTCATAAATCTTTCACTTCCTATCTTGATGCCATGAAATAATTTTTTGAAATAACTCTTAATGTTCCCCACACATGCTAAGTGCCTCATAAGGATAAATACTCAATATTCTCTCATGTGCTATTTATTCTGCACATGTTGCATTTGGAAGCGCTGCTAGACAATAGAACAATGCCATTGGTCAATATGCAAATGACTCAAATGTATTTCAACGTTTTGTTGGTTTATTATGTGTATTTATAATGGGAACTGTGATTTGTGAGGGTATCCTGGTGCTGAGCAGGAGTGTGTGCCTAGCCCTGCCTATGGTAGGTTGGTTAATTGAAAACTCTGGTCTTACATTTCTTGCAGAATTCAAGGAGAGGAAGAGGTTCTGATGTGGAGTGGGAGATCAATTCATGCTTTAGGAGCAATGTAAGAGAACACTGTCCTCCTCCTGATCTGTTTCTGTGTATAAGTGGGTTATTTGCATGTAGGAGTCCTTCAGAGTGGAGTTTTCTGGGTGGTTAGTGGAAGGAGATGTGTCTGTTCAGGTAAGTGGGGCCTGAGTAGTGCATTGCTTTTAATGTGTGTGTAAGGAGTTTGAATTAAGAGTGTTTGTGTATCAGGAGCCAGTGTAGTTCCCTTAGTTGTGGTGTGACTTGACTTCTGTATAGAAGGTTGAGAAAGAGTCTGGCTGCCAGGTTCTGGATGGTTTGCTGTCTTCTAGTCAGTTGCTTGGTGATCCTGTCTTAGAGGGTGTTGCCATAGTCCAACTTGCTGAACTGAACAAAAAGTACGGGCGACACAATTTGTTTCGGGCAGCAACTCACAAAATGCTGATGAAAACACCAATAATAGAGCTGCAAGGATGGACTAAATATGATTAGGGATAAAAAAAACTTGTTATATCAAAAGGCCCTCCAGTTAACAGTATAAGGACACCTTTACCTGAGTGATGCACTGCTCAAGGAGCAATGGTAGACAGTAAGGTGAGGAAGCATCAAGAAGTAGAGAACACCACTTCTTCGACGAGAGGTATCAAGGTGTGGCCGGTACTCAACAGCATAATGAGCAAATAAGGATACACAAACCATGTGCTAATGAAGATGTCAGCAGCAACCAACAACAGGAATGCGTAAGAGGAAACGTAATATTATTTGCTCTACAATACCCAAGTGCAGGCATGCATTACATACTTAACAGGGTTCTCTTCTGAGACTCCTTGCAGCAATTGCAGCATTATCTAAAATTAAATCCAGTGATATCGACTGTGTGGCATCTGTTGAGGATAGTAATAAAACTCAAAGAATAAAGTCAGAAATAACCAAATAACCAAAATAAGCTGTGTAAAATAGAGCACTGCAAATGTTATAAAATCACAAGCTAAAATCTTCAACAAATGGGGAATTGACAACCCTCAAGCAGCTATGTACAAATACCCTGAACCACTGAGACAATGAAAAGTGGAACAAGGCTGCATTGAGAACAAAAGGGAGACAGATAAATCAATGGTCTTAAGGAGTGCACAGGGAGCACAGTATAGCAATGATAAACTAGAAAATCAATCAATTAGCAAAAAGAATATAGGGCAACGATCTCTGGATTGCAGAGTTGTCTACTTTGAGAAAACTCTAGTAATGTTATAGTGTTAGATTGCTTCTGCTGTATATAGTTATATAGTTCAT
Source organism: Lissotriton helveticus (assembly GCF_964261635.1). Classification (NCBI taxonomy): domain Eukaryota; kingdom Metazoa; phylum Chordata; class Amphibia; order Caudata; family Salamandridae; genus Lissotriton; species Lissotriton helveticus. The sequence goes on from NC_136063.1 coordinate 949,537,182, forward strand.
TCTTTATGATGTCATCTCTAGAATCTCGGTGTTGCCTAGGAATTGAATACTTTGGGTCAGTTGGTCCTTTCTGCTGAGCCTGTTGGAGCTGTTCTCCATTGGCTCCACGACCATGTAGTCTAATAAATACTAACTTGTATTTATACCTGTTTCTGCCTCAATTACTACAAATTGATTGGCGCCGATCTTCTAACTACATGGTCACCCTTGATACCCTGCGTGCCAACTATTTCCAGTTTTCATTGATGAAAAGACAAGCAACTGCAAGCTAACAAGCTGAATCAACGGTCCTTAAGAACCTCATCCTTTCATCAACCTGAACAGTCTTCGCTTCAACTGTCCAAGAGTTTTGGATTTGGATATTTCCTAGTGCCTTACTCTTGACAGCGACGAACTGGTATGATGCTTGCACTGTGTGTTTGTTGTCTGCCTCACTGGGCTCAAAGACATTTGTCACCCAACATTGAACATTTCAGGCTAAGCGCTGTATATCTTTGCGCATATATTTGAACTTACCGTTTTTTTAACATTGCCGTGCATCTAGCATTTTACAAAATTTAATGGCCACTAACATATTTTCTCTCTTCCCTTGGCAACTAGGAATGAGAAGCTTTGTTCTTTGTCCACGCGGACATTCTGTGGCTGCGATCTCCTTAATTCTCCTATTCTACATCTTACTTCAGCACTTCAGCTCACAGTCTTACGCTTGACGCTCGATGCTCCAAATCATCACCTTGTGTTCCAGCTGCCATTTTAATGGTGGTTCCTATGACAACGCTGTTGTGTATCACGCGGTAATACACACACCCGTTGCAGCATTTCTAATCATCCACAGTTTCACGTTGTATTACAGTGGCCATTTTTAAGAGGTGGTCTCCGGGACAACGGCTCCGTGTGTCCCGGTGATACACACACCCTTTCACAGTTCAAGACACATACGAATTGTGTTTCCGGCATATTTATCATCGCAATTTACAGCACTTTTTCTCCCAAGGCTGTCAGTTTTGTATCACATGGTGATACGCACAACAAACTATTTATTAACAATTTGCTGCATTTTTTTTCCTATTACGCAGTGATTTACAGCTTAAGTTTGTCATCATTATCTGAGTGCACATATCTGTCTGTATGTGTAACACACACCTATTGCTCTACAGTCATCAATTTGCACGTGACAATCCCAGTTGCAGGTGTATTACAAGGCGATATATATTCACTTTTTGTTTGTTTGTTTAAAAAAAAAATCTTATTGGATTTATCTCCAAGAATGTGTGTTAAACAGTGACACACACACCATTGTAACATGTTGTCATTTTCAACAAAATGACACTGGTTTTCTTTTAACTTTAATTATACAAGGTGTGTTAACATTGCATTTCTAACGTTGTGTCCATCCGTATTGATATATATATATATATATATATATATATATATATATATATATATATATATATCCAAACACTTGCAGTTACCCCTTCAAGAAGAGCCACACGAAGTTCTGATATTGCTAAAAGTTCATTTAATGGCAGCTTGCAAACAGCGTCTCACTCGAAATCGTCTTTGAGGATTAAACGCCAAACGCGTTTCAGGACTTCTCCCTTCGTCAGCGGCGTGTAGTTTGCAAGAGATGAGAGCATCTTGATCTCGCACCAATTTCAAGTTCCTGCCCCAGTGGGCGTGGCCCTACGGCCTTATGGGATCTGTAGTGCAATTTCCATAATTCCCCTGTGGGTGTGCTCGCAAGTCTGTGAGTGAACAAAATAAATCCCAAGTGGGTCCAAAGACAAATTCGGGCGGACAACTGTCCCGCTTTGTAGGTGCCATCACCAAGCGTCACTGGCAACTCCCTGCCGAGTGCTAGATCCTTCGTTCCCAACTGCTGAGACCAAATGGTATCAGCAAGGACCCGCAGCCGCGGTGAGCTCATTCTTCCGACCGGGATGGCCGTTTTAATATCCAAACACTTGCAGTTTCCCCTTCAAGAAGAGCCACACGAAGTTCTGATATTGCTAAAAGTTCATTTAATGGCAGCTTGCAAACAGCGTCTCACTCGAAATCGTCTTTGAGGATTAAACGCCAAACGCGTTTCAGGACTTCTCCCTTCGTCAGCGGCGTGTAGTTTGCAAGAGATGAGAGCATCTTGATCTCGCACCAATTTCAAGTTCCTGCCCCAGTGGGCGTGGCCCTACGGCCTTATGGGATCTGTAGTGCAATTTCCATAATTCCCCTGTGGGTGTGCTCGCAAGTCTGTGAGTGAACAAAATAAATCCCAAGTGGGTCCAAAGACAAATTCGGGCGGACAACTGTCCCGCTTTGTAGGTGCCATCACCAAGCGTCACTGGCAACTCCCTGCCGAGTGCCAGATCCTTCGTTCCCAACTGCTGAGACCAAATGGTATCAGCAAGGACCCGCAGCCGCGGTGAGCTCATTCTTCCGACCGGGATGGCCGTTTTAATATCCAAACACTTGCAGTTTCCCCTTCAAGAAGAGCCACACGAAGTTCTGATATTGCTAAAAGTTCATTTAATGGCAGCTTGCAAACAGCGTCTCACTCGAAATCGTCTTTGAGGATTAAACGCCAAACGCGTTTCAGGACTTCTCCCTTCGTCAGCGGCGTGTAGTTTGCAAGAGATGAGAGCATCTTGATCTCGCACCAATTTCAAGTTCCTGCCCCAGTGGGCGTGGCCCTACGGCCTTATGGGATCTGTAGTGCAATTTCATAATTCCCCTGTGGGTGTGCTCGCAAGTCTTTGAGTGAACAAAATAAATCCCAAGTGGGTCCAAAGACAAATTCGGGCGGACAACTGTCCCGCTTTGTAGGTGCCATCACCAAGCGTCACTGGCAACTCCCTGCCGAGTGCCAGATCCTTCGTTCCCAACTGCTGAGACCAAATGGTATCAGCAAGGACCCGCAGCCGCGGTGAGCTCATTCTTCCGACCGGGATGGCCGTTTTAATATCCAAACACTTGCAGTTTCCCCTTCAAGAAGAGCCACACGAAGTTCTGATATTGCTAAAAGTTCATTTAATGGCAGCTTGCAAACAGCGTCTCACTCGAAATCGTCTTTGAGGATTAAACGCCAAACGCGTTTCAGGACTTCTCCCTTCGTCAGCGGCGTGTAGTTTGCAAGAGATGAGAGCATCTTGATCTCGCACCAATTTCAAGTTCCTGCCCCAGTGGGCGTGGCCCTACGGCCTTATGGGATCTGTAGTGCAATTTCCATAATTCCCCTGTGGGTGTGCTCGCAAGTCTGTGAGTGAACAAAATAAATCCCAAGTGGGTCCAAAGACAAATTCGGGCGGACAACTGTCCCGCTTTGTAGGTGCCATCACCAAGCGTCACTGGCAACTCCCTGCCGAGTGCCAGATCCTTCGTTCCCAACTGCTGAGACCAAATGGTATCAGCAAGGACCCGCAGCCGCGGTGAGCTCATTCTTCCGACCGGGATGGCCGTTTTAATATCCAAACACTTGCAGTTTCCCCTTCAAGAAGAGCCACATGAAGTTCTGATATTGCTAAAAGTTCATTTAATGGCAGCTTGCAAACAGCGTCTCACTCGAAATCGTCTTTGAGGATTAAACGCCAAACGCGTTTCAGGACTTCTCCCTTCGTCAGCGGCGTGTAGTTTGCAAGAGATGAGAGCATCTTGATCTCGCACCAATTTCAAGTTCCTGCCCCAGTGGGCGTGGCCCTACGGCCTTATGGGATCTATAGTGCAATTTTCCATAATTCCCCTGTGGGTGTGCTCGCAAGTCTGTGAGTGAACAAAATTAATCCCAAGTGGGTCCAAAGACAAATTCAGGCGGACAACTGTCCCGCTTCGTAGGTGCCATCACCAAGCGTCACTGGTCTCAGCAGTTGGGAACGAAGGATCTGGCAGACGCTGTTTGCAAGCTGCCATTAAATGAACTTTTAGCAATATCAGAACTTCGTGTGGCTCTTCTTGAAGGGGAAACTGCAAGTGTTTGGATATTAAAACGGCCATCCCGGTCGGAAGAATGAGCTCACCGCGGCTGCGGGTCCTTGCTGATACCATTTGGTCTCAGCAGTTGGGAACGAAGGATCTGGCACTCGGCAGGGAGTTGCCAGTGACGCTTGGTGATGGCACCTACAAAGCGGGACAGTTGTCCGCCCGAATTTGTCTTTGGACCCACTTGGGATTTATTTTGTTCACTCACAGACTTGCGAGCACACCCACAGGGGAATTATGGAAATTGCACTACAGATCCCATAAGGCCGTAGGGCCACGCCCACTGGGGCAGGAACTTGAAATTGGTGCGAGATCAAGATGCTCTCATCTCTTGCAAACTACACGCCGCTGACGAAGGGAGAAGTCCTGAAACGCGTTTGGCGTTTAATCCTCAAAGACGATTTCGAGTGAGACGCTGTTTGCAAGCTGCCATTAAATGAACTTTTAGCAATATCAGAACTTCGTGTGGCTCTTCTTGAAGGGGAAACTGCAAGTGTTTGGATATTAAAACGGCCATCCCGGTCGGAAGAATGAGCTCACCGCGGCTGCGGGTCCTTGCTGATACCATTTGGTCTCAGCAGTTGGGAACGAAGGATCTGGCACTCGGCAGGGAGTTGCCAGTGACGCTTGGTGATGGCACCTACAAAGCGGGACAGTTGTCCGCCCGAATTTGTCTTTGGACCCACTTGGGATTTATTTTGTTCACTCACAGACTTGCGAGCACACCCACAGGGGAATTATGGAAATTGCACTACAGATCCCATAAGGCCGTAGGGCCACGCCCACTGGGGCAGGAACTTGAAATTGGTGCGAGATCAAGATGCTCTCATCTCTTGCAAACTACACGCCGCTGACGAAGGGAGAAGTCCTGAAACGCGTTTGGCGTTTAATCCTCAAAGACGATTTCGAGTGAGACGCTGTTTGCAAGCTGCCATTAAATGAACTTTTAGCAATATCAGAACTTCGTGTGGCTCTTCTTGAAGGGGAAACTGCAAGTGTTTGGATATATATATATATATATATATATATAAATATATATATAAAAAGTCATCCCATTTCATTTATTGTCTTTGCTTAAAATGTGCACAATGCAAGCTGTTAACCCACCTCCTTCATTCCTGGACACTCCAGGTGAACCTCCAGTTCGATGGGAAATCCGTTTTGATGCTTTCGAAACGTACTTAGGGGCTATAGGAGCATCAAGATATGCTGCTGATAGGAAAAAATGTCGCCTTCTTCACTCACTGGGGTTCAAAGGAAGATCTGTTTTCAAACATTTACCCACACTGTCTCCAGAGGCAAGTGATGGTCTAGATGAGTTTCGAGAAACTGTTTTGAAATAAAAAAAAGGTTTGACAAACAACCCAGTCTTATGGTGTTAAGACACAAATTTTTCAAGAGGAAGCAATTGGACGATGAAGATGTGGATTCATATAGTTCTGCTTTGAGGAAATTGACTGCAGTTTGTAAGTTTGAAAATTCCATGGACCAACTCATAAGAGATCAATTTATTTGTCAATGTAGGGACAAAAGCATTAGACAAAAACTTCTAAGCCTAATTGATCCTTCGTTCGCTTGATGAGACGATCAAAATTACTAAAAGTATTAAGATTTCAATGACGTCTCTCAAAGAACTTGAGGAAAAAAGTAGTGACAAACTTATTGATAGTGTCAACGCTCTTAAGATTAGCAAACCTCATACCAAATCCAAGAATGTTCCTAGTAAAAGTTTTCCCAAGTCTGCCAAACTTGAGGGAATTAATCCTAATATTTGTCTTAGGTGTGGCAATCCCACTCATACCAAAAATAGTTGATGTCCTGCTTTTACAGTCACATGCAATTATTGCAAGAAAGTAGGGCATTTTGGCAAAGTTTATCTATGGAGGAAAAACTCAAAGAAACCTGTTGTGTGTGTAGTTGATTCTGACTCCGAAAGTGATGCAGAAGTAGTTTCTTTAATCCACAAAGAGAATGAATTAGTCCCTGATAGTACAACTGAGCATATTACTTCCTTTTCTGATGCTGCAGAAGGTGATCCTTCTTCTTGTGTGGACCCTATTGTAGACATCGGTATTGGGGACAAAGTTCTACTCCTTCTGGTGGATTCAGGTGCTCGCATTATGATGATTACGAAGAAATTGTTTGTGGAGACATGGGGAAATTCAATTGAATTGTCTCCTCCAGATCGATCACCTGTGTCTTATGAAGGACGCAAGATTGATCTTCTTGGATTTTTTGAAGATGACATTTCTTTCAAAAGGAGGCGCATAAAAGGCAAAACTTATGTTGCTGTCAAAGGTTTAAACATTTTTGGGTGGTTTCACCAGGGGTTATTTGGTATGACAATGAATCCAGGGACTCGTGAATAAATTTGGTCGTGGAGTGCCATGACGACTCAAAACAAAATGACACTAGACAAAGGTGGATTACCAAATTTCCCTCCGTGTTTGGGGATCAACTAGGTAAGATAAGTGGTTTCAAACATAAGATTGTGGTCAAGCATGGTGCTACTCCTGTGAAACACAAACTTAGAGGGGTACCTTTCTGCATCAGGTGTGATTTAGAGAAGGAGCTCAAAGAGTTGTGTGTTAAGGGAGTCATCGAGCCGGCTGAATCTTGTTTGTGGCTTTCTCCCTTAGTGGTGGCAGGCAAGAAGAATGGTCAAATCAGGGTCTGTGTTGACTTGAGATCCCTTAACAAGGAGATATGGATCGACTCTCATCCCCTACCGAAAATATCTGATTTGTTTGCTGCCACCAAGGGTGCTAAGTGATTTTCAAAACTTGACCTTGCTAGCGCATATCATCAGGTGGAGCTCCACCCGGAATCCAAACACCTCACTGCTTTTGTATCTCCTTTAGGCACTTTCCAGTACTGTCGCATGCCCTTTGGGCTAGCCTCTGCGGCCTCCATCTTCCAAAGGGTCATGAGCAACATCCTTAGAGACTTAGACTCAGTTTTTGTGTTTCAGGATGATGTTCTAGTCTTTGGGCAAGGCTTCCAAACTCATGACATTGTTCTTCATAAAGTTGTATCTTTATTCAAAGAGCATGGGGTTGTTCTCAAATCTGAAAAGTGTATATTTGCTTGCCATAAAGTGGAATACCTAGGACATGTTGTGTCTCATGAAGGTGTAAGTCCCAAGCCAGGCTTATTAGAAGCCATCATCACTGCTCCTGCTCCATCCGACAAGACTGGTGTTAAGTCCTTGTTAGGGCTTTGTGAATATTATTCTAAATTCGTTCCTGATTTTGCCACTATTGGTCACCCCATAAGTGCTATGTTAAAAAAAGGTGTGCACTTTGACTGTAGTGAAGAGTGTGTTCTTGCATTGGAACGTGTGATATCATTGTTGTCTAATTGTCAAGCTCTTAAACCTTTTGATCCTAATCATGATGTTGTATCACTGTTGACGCTAGCCAAGTTGGTCTGGAGCCATGTTAACTCAGTTTGTTGATGGTGTTGAAGTGCTGTACACCCAGGATTCTCAGAATGGTCACTAGATTGTTACAGTATCAGTTCGATGTTAAGCACATTGCTGGGGGTAAACATTTCATTTCAGATTTTCTTTCTAGGCTTCCAGTTAACAACAATGAACAAGACAACATTAAGTTTAGTGATCTTGTTGACAAAGATTATGAAGATTGTTTTGTTGCCACTCTTGATATTCCTGTACTTAAAGTAGGTTCAGAACAGGAGTGGAGTTCTGCTTTTCTTGCAGATTCCATACATCATGATATCTGTTGTTAGATTGGGGTCTCCAGTTGGCAGAGGTAGGTACCTTTGACAAATAGGGACATTTGTGTCTAGTCAGGGTAAGGGGGTACACTCCTAAAATAACCCCTGCTCACCTCCTTGGTAGCTTGGCACAAGCAGACAGGCTTATCTCAGAGGCAGTGTGTAAAGCATTTGTGAACACATACAGTAACCCAGTGACAACACTACAGAGGGACACCACATAAGTTCTAGTATAAAAATAAGTATTTTTATATAGTCTTAACACAAGACCACAAATGACAAAAATCTACAATACCTTACTTAAAAATGGTAGCTTAGTTCTCTTAAGATGTAAAATGCGACACTTTGAGTTCAATGTAATTTAGGATGCGTAACGTTATACAACAAAAGTGTTGTAGGGAAGGTGATGCATCGGTTCCTTACACGTAAGAACGGTGATGCGTTGGGTCCCTACTGATGCATAGTGTCTGTTCTTCTCTGCGAGGGGCGGTGATGTGTCGATTTCTTACTGCGCTTCCGTGGCGATGCGGCCTGCAATGCCGTGATGCGATGAAGATCCGGTGCAATGAAACAAAGATGGTGTCTTCTCTTGGATGCGACACAATGCATGCACGCCCGACGGCCGTGTGGTGACTCAACAATTCTTCTGAGCCGCGACAGGCCCTGCGACATGCTTCCTGGTGATGTGGCGGCATCTGATGTGATGTCGATCCTCTTCTCCGGCGATGCCAGGCGCTTTGGCAGCGATGCAACAGCTTGCAGCGGCAGCACGCTTTCCCAGCGATGCAACGACAGCAGCTGAGGCTGCGACATGCTTCTCCAATGATGCGGCGGCATCTGGTGCGACGTCGATCCTAATCTCCGGTGATGCGAGGCTCTTTCACGTTGTGAAGCGACTGCAGCAGTTCGGCAACATGCTTCTCCTTCGTGAGTCACGCTTCCAGCTCCTTGCGACACGCAGTGCCTCAGAAACCCCAACACAACTGCAGGCATTTCCAAAGAACTCTTGGGGAGCTGGTGGGTGAAGTGTGTGTCCCTGAAACTTCAGCAGGAGGCAAGCTCTTTCTCAAGCCCTTGGAGATCCTTCACAAGTTGATGAAAGTACACACAAAGTTCCTCTCTCCTTTCTTTGGCAGTCAGGCAACCACTGCAGGCCACATCCCCCAAGCTTCAGCTTAGGGATAGTCTCTCCTCAGTCTCTCTGGTTCCTCATCCTCAGCAATTGTTTCTTCTTGTTTCCCACAAGTAATCTAAAATTCTGGGGTTTGGGTCCCCTCTTTTATACTCATGTTCTCTTTGTTCTCTGAAGGCAGAGAGGCCCTTGCCTAGTCCAAACCATTTCTGGTCAGTCCTGGAGCACTCTGTTTACATGACTCCATCTTTCCTTTCACAGTGCAGGGCAGGGACATCATAAAATCCCACAAGAGGTGGAACCAGCATTGTGGATGGAAGGCACAGCCCTATTCAGGTCCCAGGTGCAACTCCTCCCTCCCATCTGCATGCAGATCTCTCTATTCAGCCCTGTGCTGACTCATCCTGTCTCCTGGAATCCCCCAGCCCCTGTCACTCAAACTCCAAACAAGGAATACACAACCTGCAGAGGCAGGCTTGGATGGTTAGACAAGAAAACACCTACTTTCCAAAAGTAGTATTTTCAAACATAGAATGTTAAAACCAACTTCACTAAAAGATGCATTTTATCATTCTGAGTTCAGGCATACTAAACGTGAATTTCTACCTAGTTCCCTGAGTCAGTTAGGATTATAAGATGTAATAATCAAACTGTCCATTCTGACCTATGGGGAACAGGTAGCCTTGCAATAGTAAAAAACGAAAATTACTGTAATTCACTATTAGGACATACCACACAGAAGGGCATGTCCTACCTTATACATACAACGCACCCTGCCCTTGGGCCTACCATAGGGGCGACTAATATGCAGAAAAGGGAAGGTTTAGGGACTGGCTCAAGTGGGTGCACTTGCCCAGTCAACATGGCAGTACCAGACTGCACACAGGCTCTGCAATACAGGCTGCTTCTGTGGGTGGTACAACCAGTGCTGCAAGCCCAACAGCAGCATTTGATTTACAAGCCTTGGGCACACTCAGTGACCTGTTCTAGGGTCTGACAAGTAAACAAAACCAGCCAATCATGGAGTCTTTAATACATACATCAATTTATAATAGGGATAGCATATGCACTTTAGCACTGATCAGCAGTGGTGAAGTGCTCAGAGTCATAAAAACAACAAAAACAGGTCCGACAAAATACAGGAGGAAGGCAAAAAGTTCAGGGATAACCCTGCAAAAAGTGCCAAGTCCAACATCTCTGAATTAATTAAGAATGGTTGGTCACGTGAAAAGGTTCTCTCTTCGTCACTACAACCCTTTTGCAAGATTTAAAGTGAATTACACTTAGAGGATGGTTTATTGATGAGAGGTGAGAAACTGGTTCCTCCTTCTTCTCTCAGGGTTAACATTTTGAAAGGAGCTCACGAAGGCCATTTGGGTGCCACACTCACAAAACATCGTATTCGGGATGCCTTTTGGTGGCAAACTGAGTGCTGGAGTGTGAGGCAGAGTGCGCCCACCCTCCCCTCTCTCCTATTTGAAAACGCTCTCTTGAGCTGACGAGCTCTGGTTGCTACACCTGCGCCCAGTGAGTGGTACTGAGACCTGAGAAGACTTTGGGCAGCATCTCCATCACCCGCAAAAAAGTGATGCTCTCTACTGAAGAAGGACAATTATCCTGAAACACGTGTCTAGAGATACACAGCACTGGCTCCACCAACAAGGGTGAAAAACTGAAGCCTGACACTGAAGAAAGTGTTATCATGCACTGCATTTATTATGATGCATCGGGGCAAACTGAGTGCTGGAGTGTGAGGCAGTGTGCGCCCACCCAACCTCCTATTTCAAAAGGCTCCCTTGAGCTAACGAGTTGACGAGCTCTAGTTGATGCGCCTTCGCCCAGTAAGTGGTACTGACCCCTGAGAAGACTTTGGGCAGCATCTCCAGCACCCCCAAAAAAGTGTTGCTCTCTACTGAAGAAGGACAATTATCCTGAAACACGTGTCTAGAGATACACAGCACTGGATGCACCAAGGGTGAAAAACTAAAGCCTGACACCGAAGAAAGTGTTATCATGCACTGCATTTATTATGATGCATCGGGGAAAACTGAGTGCCGGAGTGTGAGGCAGTGTGTGCCCACACCCCCTCCAGCCTTGCAATAGTAAAAAACGAAAATTACTGTAATTCACTATTAGGACATATCACACACAAAAGGGCTTGTCCTACCTTATACCTACAATGCACCCTGCCCTTGGGCCCACCATAGGGGTGACTAATATGCAGAAAAGGGAAGGTTTAGGGATTGGCTCAAGTGGGTGCACTTGCCCAGTCAACATGGCAGTACCAGACTGCACACAGGCTCTGCAATGGCAGACCTGAGACACATTTTACAGGCTGCTTCTGTGGGTGGCACAACCAGTGCTGCAAGCCCAACAGCAGCATTTGATTTACAAGCCCTGGGCACACTCAGTGCACTGTACTAGGGTCTGACAAGTAAACAAAACCAGCCAATCATGGAGTCACTAATCCATACATCAATTTATAATAGGGAGAGCATATGCACTTTAGCACTGATCAGCAGTGGTGAAGTGCTCAGAGTGATAAAAACAACAAAAACAGGTCAGACAAAATACAGGAGGAAGGCAAAAAGTTCAGGGATGACCCTGCAAAAAGTGCCAAGTCCAACATCTCTGAATTAATTAAGAATGGTTGGCCACGTGAAAAGGTTCTCTCTCCGTCACTACAACCCTTTTACAAGATTTAATGTCAATTATACTTAGAGGATGGTTTATTGATGAGAGGTGAGAAACTGGTTCCTCCTTCTTCTCTCAGGGTTAACATTTTGAAAGGAGCTCACAAAGGCCATTTGGGTGCCACACTCACAAAACATCGTATTCGGGATGCCTTTTGGTGGCCATCCATGGATACCAACGTAGAAGACATGGTTCAAGCGTGCTGTGTTTGTAAGACTTCAGATAAGTCTCTGAAAGTGGTTACCCCTCCTTTGTTACGCATTGAGTGTCCTGATGGACCATGGGTTAAGGTAGGGATTGATGTTCAGGGGCCCAATGATGTTTTATGTGGACAGAATAAGTACATTCTAGTCCTTATGGATTAATAAATCCAAGTGGCCTGAGCTAAAACTTGTCAAAGAAGCTAATACCAAAGTTAGGCGCATTTTTTGTTGTTGTGAATGTCCATGATGTATACAACTGTTATGTTTTGTTTTTGGTAAATTGTTTTTCTGATCAGCAATTCTTTCTGTTCTTTCTGTGGTTGATGTTCATGTATCTATTATTTAGTTTTTTTGTTGTTGAGACATGTACCTTAATTGTTCATACTGCTTCGTCTATGTTGGGACTCCCATGAGTTAGATTCAGATTGGAGTCATATTGAATTATATTAATTATATGTACAACGTATTTATTGAAAAATTATTGAATGCTAATTGAAAGAAATGAATATATATTTTTTGAAAATAAAATACAAAAAAGTTATATTAATGTGTTACTCTCTGTGTGGGACGGTTTTGATGTGAATATGATCTAGGGTTTTTTTGCTGTATATTTTTTATTTTATTTATTTATTTTATTTATTTATTTTAAGGTTTTATAGAGCGCGTAATAACCCTAGAGCATCCCAGCGCTAGAACCAGAACTCAGGAGAGGTCAGAATCGAAGGGGGGGGGATTTAAGGAAAGAGAAAGGTTTTCAAGGCCTTCCTGAATTGGAGAAGATTAGGTTCAGTTCTCAGTCTCCGAGGAAGGTTGTTCCAGTGTTTGGCCGTGTGGACCGAGAAGCGACGTCCTCCGGACCGGGCCTTTTTGACTCTGGGAACAGTGATGAAGTTCTCTCCGCCTGAGCGGAGGACCCTACTCGCATTGTAAGGGATGATGAAATCCTTGAGGATGGGTGGGCCTTTGTCATGGAGGGTCTTATGGGCCAGACAGAGGGCCTTGAAAGCCACCCTTTCTCTGACTGGGAGCCAATGCAGGAGCTTCAAGGCTGGCTTTGCCGAGGATCTGGCGGGGGTGTCGGTAAGTAGGCGGGCCGCGGCGTTTTGGACTTTCTGCAGGGTATTGAGGGTGGCTTCGGGGGCACCCAGGTAGATTGCGTTGCAGTAGTCCAGCCTCGCCATAATGAGGCCCTGAATCAGGAGTTTCTTGGAGGTAGCGGGGAGCAGGGGGAAGACCTTTCTGCAGGCCCTAAGGAGTCCAAAGCAGATTCCTGCCGTTTTTTTGGCCTGTGATCTGAAGCTCAGGTCCTTTTCGAGCCATACGCCCAGGCTCTTGACCTCCTCCTTCGGTGTAGGGGGGTCACCTAGACAGACGGGCCAGATGTCAGGCGGCAGCGAGGGCTCTTTATGTCCGAGCAGCAGGATCTCGGTCTTGGACCCGTTCAGTTTCAGTGCCGAGGAGTTCATCCAGTTATGAATTTCCGAGAGACAGCTGTGAAGGTCGGGTGGGGATTGGTGCGGGTATGAGAGGGTTACCACCAGCTGGGTGTCGTCGGCGTAGTTGATAATCGAGATGCCGAACGGGCTGACCAGTTTCTCCAGCGGGGACATATACACGTTAAATAACGTAGGGCTGAGAGATGAGCCCTGCGGTACTCCACAACGGAGGGGGATTGCGGGGGAGTGGCTGTCATTCTCCCAGACTTGGAAGGAGCGTCCGTCTAGGAAAGATTTTAGCCACTTCAAGGCCGTGCCCCTTACTCCGATGTCTCCCAGTCGTTGGATTAGGGTGTGGTGGCTCACAGTGTCGAAGGCCGCACTGAGGTCCAGGAGGATCACTGCCACTGATCCTCCCGTGTCCAGAATGCTTCTGGCCTTCTCCACTGCTGCCAGGAGGGCTGTGTCAGTGCCCTGTCCTGGACGAAACCCTGTCTGGGAGGTCCTGAGTAGGTTGTTGCTCTCAAGGAATAGTGATAGTTTTTTATTCACTAGCTTCTCCGTGATCTTGCTATTTCCTGGGAGGAGGGAGATAGGTCTGTAGTTGGCTAGGTCCAGGGGGTCTAGAGAGGGTTCCTTTAAAAGGCCTTTGACCACTGCCGCCTTCCAGCTAGGAGGGACTAGACCCTGCGAGAGGGAGGAATTAATGAGGGACGTGAGGGGGGGGAGGATGGTGCTAGACACTTTTTTCAGAAAACGGAGGGGGGCGGGATCGCGAGGAGAGCCACTTTTAATTGTAGCCAATGTCGCGGCTACTTCTTCCGTAGACACTGGGCCAAAGGTGTCCAGAAAGGGTAGTTTGCCATCAGGGGAGTGAGGGCAGTAAATGGGAGATTTAGAAGGATCCCCGCCCAGGTTGTCAGCCGTGATTGGGGGTAGGTCCGCGAGAATTTTTTGGATTTTCTCGTCGAAGAAGGTGGAAAGTTTAATGCATTTGCTTTCCGCTGCTTTGGGGTCCAGAGGTTTTACTGGGGGGTCTGGGGCCTGGAGGAGTTCCTTAAGGACGGCAAAGGTTTCATGTGCCGAGCAGGAGGCGTTTTTAATTCTATCTTCGTAGAAGGCGCTTTTAGTATTGAGGAGTTCCGTTTTATAGGATTTTAAAGAGGCCCGAAATATATCTTTTTTGTCTGCCTTTTTATCTTTCCTCCATAAGCGTTCGTTCCTCTTACATTCCTTCCGTAGTAAGTTTAATTCGGGGGTGTACCAGGGGGAAGGGGTGACTCTCTTGGTACGTTTGAGGGTGCTGGATTTCGGGAGGATGTCGTCCAGAGATTGGGAGATCCATGTGTTAAATTTGGTGTCAGCAGTGATAGTGTCTTGAGAGGGGGGAGGGGTATCTTCACTTAGTTTAGCTGCCCATTCCTCTGGGACCAGTTTATGCCAGCGTCTAATAAGGGTTCTGAATTTAGGAGGTTGAGGTGGAGGGATGTTAATGTGCCATTCGAAGGGGACCAGGAAGTGGTCGGTCCAAGGGAGGGGGACGTGGGGGCGAGTGCTCAGATCTTGGATGTTAGTGAATATGGGATCGAGTAGCTGTCCTTTGTCGTGAGTCGCCTGTGCGTTTTTTAGGCCGAGGCCCATAGAGGAAAGATCTTGTAGGAGTTCTACAGCCTGTTTGTCGACCGGGTCCAGGAAGTGGATATTGAGGTCCCCCAGTAGGAGATAGTTGGAGGAAGTCGTGCAATCCATGGTGATGTGGTCAGTGAGTTTGCTAGGAAAATCGGTGAGTTGGCCAGGGGGGCGATATACAAGCATTCCCGACAGGGATGTTACTGGGGAGATTTGGATGGAGAAGTGGCAGCTTTCACAACCTTTGATGTTACCATCCGAGATTCTACAGGAGAACACGTCCTTAGATATTATGGCTAGGCCGCCTCCTCTACCAACTGGTCTATTCAATGAGCAGATTTGATAGCCCGGAGGGAGTGCTAGGACTATATCAGGGCCATTGTTGTGAGTAAGCCATGTTTCAGTGAGAAACAGAATGTCCATAGCGTGGTTTAGAATCAAGAGGTTAATTTCATGCGCATGTTTAGCGAGCGATCTGCAGTTGAGGAGGCCTAGTTGTAGTCCGCCTGGTGCCGAGTCTGTGCCAGGAGGGTTGCAGAAACTGCAGCCGGTAAAAGGATTGTCGCCCGAATAGGTGTAATTGCAGAGGGGGTGTTTTTGTGTGTTCAGGGCCAGGAGCCTGTCCCGGGTGTAGTTCGGGCATTTCGTGACAGAAATGGGCAGAGTAACTGGGCCCGGGTCCGGCTGGGCCCGGACGGGCCCAGACGGGCTTGCCTTTGGCGCGCCTTTGGCGCGCTGACGGCGCGCCCGCTGCGCCCGTCCGCTGCGCGTCCGAATGCGGCACATGATTTTATACCGACAGGGGGGGCGTGGCCAAAAGTAGTGGGCGTGGCCTGTAATCAGGCTCACTCGCTAATGGCGGTGAAGGAGACTTTTCTTCCCCGTGGCAGCGTTTAGGTCGGCTGCACGGGTGTTTTCAGAGTCTAGGTGAGTGCCCCTAACAGGTTAGTGGGAGGTGTACAAATTCTAAAATCAATTTACACACACTTTAAAAAAAACATAACATTTTTCATACAATTTTTCAGCAGAGCTCCCGGCTGTGCCTCAGGAGTATAGGTTCTGAGAGAGACTGGGCGTCGGCGCTTTAAGTAGTCAAGGGGGCGTGGCCAAAAGTAGTGGGCGTGGCCTGTAATCAGGCTCACTCGCTAATGGCGGTGAAGGAGACTTTTCTTCCCCGTGGCAGCGTTTAGGTCGGCTGCACGGGTGTTTTCAGAGTCTAGGTGAGTGCCCCTAACAGGTTAGTGGGAGGTGTACAAATTCTAAAATCAATTTACACACACTTTAAAAAAAACATAAAATTTTTCATACAATTTTTCAGCAGAGCTCCCGGCTGTGCCTCAGGAGTATAGGTTCTGAGAGAGACTGGGCGTCGGCGCTTTAAGTAGTCAAGGGGGCGTGGCCAAAAGTAGAGGGCGTGGCCTGTAATCAGGCTCACTCGCTAATGGCGGTGAAGGAGACTTTTCTTCCCCGTGGCAGCGTTTAGGTCGGCTGCACGGGTGTTTTCAGAGTCTAGGTGAGTGCCCCTAACAGGTTAGTGGGAGGTGTACAAATTCTAAAATCAATTTACACACACTTTAAAAAAAACATAACATTTTTCATACAATTTTTCAGCAGAGCTCCCGGCTGTGCCTCAGGAGTATAGGTTCTGAGAGCGACTGGGCGTCGGCGCTTTAAGTAGTCAAGGGGGCGTGGCCAAAAGTAGTGGGCGTGGCCTGTAATCAGGCTCACTCGCTAATGGCGGTGAAGGAGACTTTTCTTCCCCGTGGCAGCGTTTAGGTCGGCTGCACGGGTGTTTTCAGAGTCTAGGTGAGTGCCCCTAACAGGTTAGTGGGAGGTGTGCAAATTCTAAAATCAATTTACACACACTTTAAAAAAAACATAACATTTTTCATACAATTTTTCAGCAGAGCTCCCGGCTGTGCCTCAGGAGTATAGGTTCTGAGAGAGACTGGGCGTCGGCGCTTTAAGTAGTCAAGGGGGCGTGGCCAAAAGTAGTGGGCGTGGCCTGTAATCAGGCTCACTCGCTAATGGCGGTGAAGGAGACTTTTCTTCCCCGTGGCAGCGTTTAGGTCGGCTGCACAGGTGTTTTCAGAGTCTAGGTGAGTGCCCCTAACAGGTTAGTGGGAGGTGTACAAATTCTAAAATCAATTTACACACACTTTAAAAAAAACATAAAATTTTTCATACAATTTTTCAGCAGAGCTCCCGGCTGTGCCTCAGGAGTATAGGTTCTGAGAGAGACTGGGCGTCGGCTCTTTAAGTAGTCAAGGGGGCGTGGCCAAAAGTAGTGGGCGTGGCCTGTAATCAGGCTCACTCGCTAATGGCGGTGAAGGAGACTTTTCTTCCCCGTGGCAGCGTTTAGGTCGGCTGCACGGGTGTTTTCAGAGTCTAGGTGAGTGCCCCTAACAGGTTAGTGGGAGGTGTACAAATTCTAAAATCAATTTACACACACTTTAAAAAAAACATAAAATTTTTCATACAATTTTTCAGCAGAGCTCCCGGCTGTGCCTCAGGAGTATAGGTTCTGAGAGAGACTGGGCGTCGGCGCTTTAAGTAGTCAAGGGGGCGTGGCCAAAAGTAGTGGGCGTGGCCTGTAATCAGGCTCACTCGCTAATGGCGGTGAAGGAGACTTTTCTTCCCCGTGGCAGCGTTTAGGTCGGCTGCACGGGTGTTTTCAGAGTCTAGGTGAGTGCCCCTAACAGGTTAGTGGGAGGTGTACAAATTCTAAAATCAATTTACACACACTTTAAAAAAAACATAACATTTTTCATACAATTTTTCAGCAGAGCTCCCGGCTGTGCCTCAGGAGTATAGGTTCTGAGAGCGACTGGGCGTCGGCGCTTTAAGTAGTCAAGGGGGCGTGGCCAAAAGTAGTGGGCGTGGCCTGTAATCAGGCTCACTCGCTAATGGCGGTGAAGGAGACTTTTCTTCCCCGTGGCAGCGTTTAGGTCGGCTGCACGGGTGTTTTCAGAGTCTAGGTGAGTGCCCCTAACAGGTTAGTGGGAGGTGTACAAATTCTAAAATCAATTTACACACACTTTAAAAAAAACATAACATTTTTCATACAATTTTTCAGCAGAGCTCCCGGCTGTGCCTCAGGAGTATAGGTTCTGAGAGAGACTGGGCGTCGGCGCTTTAAGTAGTCAAGGGGGCGTGGCCAAAAGTAGTGGGCGTGGCCTGTAATCAGGCTCACTCGCTAATGGCGGTGAAGGAGACTTTTCTTCCCCGTGGCAGCGTTTAGGTCGGCTGCACGGGTGTTTTCAGAGTCTAGGTGAGTGCCCCTAACAGGTTAGTGGGAGGTGTACAAATTCTAAAATCAATTTACACACACTTTAAAAAAAACATAAAATTTTTCATACAATTTTTCAGCAGAGCTCCCGGCTGTGCCTCAGGAGTATAGGTTCTGAGAGAGACTGGGCGTCGGCTCTTTAAGTAGTCAAGGGGGCGTGGCCAAAAGTAGTGGGCGTGGCCTGTAATCAGGCTCACTCGCTAATGGCGGTGAAGGAGACTTTTCTTCCCCGTGGCAGCGTTTAGGTCGGCTGCACGGGTGTTTTCAGAGTCTAGGTGAGTGCCCCTAACAGGTTAGTGGGAGGTGTACAAATTCTAAAATCAATTTACACACACTTTAAAAAAAACATAAAATTTTTCATACAATTTTTCAGCAGAGCTCCCGGCTGTGCCTCAGGAGTATAGGTTCTGAGAGAGACTGGGCGTCGGCTCTTTAAGTAGTCAAGGGGGCGTGGCCAAAAGTAGTGGGCGTGGCCTGTAATCAGGCTCACTCGCTAATGGCGGTGAAGGAGACTTTTCTTCCCCGTGGCAGCGTTTAGGTCGGCTGCACGGGTGTTTTCAGAGTCTAGGTGAGTGCCCCTAACAGGTTAGTGGGAGGTGTACAAATTCTAAAATCAATTTACACACACTTTAAAAAAAAACATAACATTTTTCATACAATTTTTCAGCAGAGCTCCCGGCTGTGCCTCAGGAGTATAGGTTCTGAGAGCGACTGGGCGTCGGCGCTTTAAGTAGTCAAGGGGGCGTGGCCAAAAGTAGTGGGCGTGGCCTGTAATCAGGCTCACTCGCTAATGGCGGTGAAGGAGACTTTTCTTCCCCGTGGCAGCGTTTAGGTCGGCTGCACGGGTGTTTTCAGAGTCTAGGTGAGTGCCCCTAACAGGTTAGTGGGAGGTGTACAAATTCTAAAATCAATTTACACACACTTTAAAAAAACATAACATTTTTCATACAATTTTTCAGCAGAGCTCCCGGCTGTGCCTCAGGAGTATAGGTTCTTGTTTCCCTGCTCTATCCCCTTGATATTCGCTTTACAGGGACCCTCATATGTATATTTGGCTAATACCAAAGTTGTCATTGATTTCCTCACTAAAGTATTTTTGAGGGTTGGTTTCCCAGAGATAGTTGTGTCTGACAATGGCAAACAATATGTCAGCATGGAATTTCAGCTGTTTCTACAGACTTCAAATATCAAACATGTAAAGAGCTCACACTATCATCCCCAGTGTAACGGTTTTGTAGGGAGAATGAACCATGTTGTTGGTGATTGTGTCAAGTGGGCCAGAGCGGGACACCACGATGTATGTGCTTTTAATGACTTGATTTGGGTTTATAGAACCACGTCAAATTCTTCAACTAAAGTTGCACCTTTCATTCTCATGAGAGGTAGAAAAGACAATACTTCCTTTAGAATTGGGTGGATGATGACATGGATGAAATCTGGCACCAGAGTTGATAATCAATATTGTTGTGATTTATGGATCACTGAAGAATGCGCTCATTCAACTTGAAACATCAAGGTTTCTTCACTTCATTCAAATTATTTCATGAATCACTCGTTATCTGATAATGAGTTGATTGTCTTCTTTAATTCTCAAAAGGCAATCTTATATACATTTCTTCGCTTTTCATTAATGTTTTTGTCTTTTGGCGCAATGGTTCACCATACCCAATACATTTCGGGTCTTATAGAACGACCCTTCATCAGGGATCTGTGGAATAAGAACAACATACAGGACCTTAGCATTCTCAAAAAGTGTAGGATGTTTGTCAACAATGTTTAAGTATTAGTAAACAATAAATCATATCAACTATGTGAGTTATGTGCACATCATAAAATAAGCTAAAACAAAATCCATGACATTCAAATCACACGTTAATGCAAAGGTGTACGTTATTTAGGAGCTGAAAAGATAATATGCTTTGTAAGAAAAACGTGAACCGATGCATCAATCAAATGCAGAAAACTATCAAAGGATACGAAGGGGTTAACGTGCTCCGTGAGTGTGGTAAAAATGTCTCTCCAGGATCCGCGTTAAAGACAATGTGTTCATAGTGCTCAAGCTTCCAAGTGAATTTGCTGAATGCATAAGTGGTGAGTGAACCCACTCGAGGTGATTTATTGCGTGACAGAGAAAAGTTTAGTGCGTGACAGAGAAAAGTTTAAACATGCTCACTTGGAGCTCAACAAGAAGAGTCAACGCCATTACACTATGGTGATACGAACGAATGGGCGTGCTCCGTGCATGCAACATGAGTCGACCTGGGAAATATCAGTACTTACTTGTGGCGACCACTATAGTCAGCGTACTCGGTCTACTCCGTGTCTCAAGTGAAAACGCTGTGAACGTTGGTTAGTGGGTGTGTAGGTAATAGTAAATGATCCGGTCATGTGATGTGAGTAAAGTGATTTCAAGATGGCGGATATGAACTGCTCGTAATAGTGAAAGTTAAAATAAAGTTAGTTGAAAAAATAACCGTGAATTTGTCAATGGGAGAAATGAAACAAATGTTGCAATTCAACATTAATCAGCGCATCAGTTGAATTGAAAAACGTTAATAACATTCATTGTTGATGAAAGTGTGTGGTTCATAATACAATCATAATTTTGTGACATAGACAGTAATAAATTGTACAGAATGATGCCAGGGGTTTCGGATAGTCCATCATTCAATGCCGTGCTGGTTCATAAAAAACAAGAAAGTTCAATCCGGTCATTCATCCCTATGGGATGTTGAGAATGCAGTTTTTTTATCCAAAGGAATTCTGCTTTTAATCACTGTTTGACAGGATCCATGTCACAGCGTTGTGGTAGTACCTCAAGGATTGTGAATTTGATTTGAGAAATTTGATGCTTTGCTTCTAACCAATGTGCGACTACCATGGATTTCATATTTTGAAGCCGAATATTGCTTTTATGTTCCGTCATACGGATTTTTATTTTCCTCTCTGTTTGTCCGACATAAATCTTGCCACAGGGGCATTTGATGGCATATACGACATTTTTGGTATCGCAAATTCCAGAGTATTGTAAGTTGATCTTAAAACCTTTCGTGGGATGCATGAAAGTGTTGCCTATCATGGCATTGTTACAATGTACACAATTCTGACATTTGGCCATGCCTTTGTGCTTCTTAACTTCAACATTGAACATCGTTAACATATCTTTGAGATTTTTGGATCTCTGAAAAGCAAAAGTGATTCGATTGCTGTATAGATGTTGTAAATCTGGTTCTGTAGTAATTAGTGACCAGTGCCGGTTAATGATGCTTTTGATCGTTTCAGCCTCTCTGGAGAATTTAAGTACACAAACTGTTTTCTTTTCCACTGTTTGAGTAGATGGTTTTAATAATTGATCTCTGGAAAGTTTATTCACCTTTTTAATGGATTCCTCCAATATTCCTTGTGGATAGCCTCCTTGAGTGTATTTGTCCATTTGGTCTTTTAGAGATTCATATAATATCTGGGAATCTGAGGTTATTCTTTTCAGTCTGATAAATTGAGATGTCGGAAGGTGCTTTCTTAATGACTCCGGATGAAAACTCTGAAATAGAAGACTTGCGTTTCTATCAGTGGCTTTTCTGTGCACTTTGGTGTGCAGTTGATGATTTTTGATGCTGATACAGACATCCAGGAATGATATTGACTCCTTATTGATGGTATATGTAAATTTGATTCGTTCATTGTGAGTGTTCAACTCAATGATGTTCTTTTCGAGCTGATCTTTATTACCTTTCCAAATGAGGAATATGTCATCAATAAAACGTTTGAACGTGATCAGATTGTATGACCATTCTTGATTGTTTAATATGTATTCTGTTTCGAATTTAGACATAAATAAATTGGCATACGCGGGGCCCCCCCGAAGCCCATTGATGTCCCATTGCATTGGTTATAAAACTTGTTCTTCCATTCAAAATAGCTATGGTACAATGAAAATTGCATCAGTTCAATCAAAAATATTTTGTTGGCCTCTAGTTCTTCTTCTTTCAATAGGCTCCATTCAAGGGCTTCCAGTCCCTCATTATGAGGAATCGAAGTATATAAGGCTATAACATCAATCGTGCATAGCCAGTATTCAGAATATTCGTCCACTTTAATGCTGTTCAGCAGGTTCAAAAAAGCTATGGTGTCTTTGATATAGGTATTGCATTTTTGTACTATGGGTTGTAGATAGCGATCCACATACTATGTGGATCACTATGGATTCTGAGATAGAGCCACAAGCTGATACGATGGGTCTGAAAGGTGGTGTTTTAGCATCCTTATGAATCTTTGGTAACATGTATAGTTTGGGTCTACGTGGAAATTTGGTTTCAAGAAATTTGTGAGTTTTTTCATTGATCCACTGCATTTCTAAAGCATGATTCAGTATTTGGGATAAAGTTAACTGATATTCCTCCGTTGGATCACTTTCCAGTAACATGTAGATGTCTTGATTATTAACATGTTCATTGACGCTGGTTTCATAGAATTTTTTGTCCATTACTATGAGAGCTCCTCCTTTATCCGCTCTTTGGAAAGTTAAATCTGGATCTTTAGCTAAGTTTTTAAGAGTACTCCATTCAGTGTCTGACAGATTCCTTTTCTTAGGTTTTACGAAATGAACCTTCTGTATCTCGGTAAGAACTGATCTTTCAAACGCTTCTATTGTTTTGTGAGAATAAGGAGCACAAAAGGTGCTTTTGGGTTTGAACTCTCGGGTCTGATCTCCTGCGGCAACCTGTGCGTCTTTGAAAAAATACTTCAATTTTAGGATTCTGAAAAATTTAAAAAGGGCAATCTCAGTCTCTGGTAGATTTGAACTATATGTAGGGACAAAGGAAGTTCCCTTGTTCAAAACTTTGCATTGTGCTACAGTTAGTGGTTTCGATGAGATGTTAATCACTAAGTGATTTTTGTCGTTTGACTCCTTGTAACTCTTTTCACTCTTTCTTCCTCGGTTTCTTTTGCCCCTCCTTGTTTTTCTATTGGTGGTGCATTGGTGGCTTGGCTTATCTCTAAAAAAGATGTTGTGTTGAGTTGTGTTTGTCTTTCAGTTGGTTTCGCGACCTGGTAATTGGTTGCCTTGATTGTGATATGTCCATATCAGATACTACGCTTTCCTGCGAGGAGCTAGCATATGTTTTTTGCTATGGTTGCTGCCATTTTTTTTTATTATAAATTTCGGCCCAAGTGTAAACTTCCTCTAATTAATAATCAATAGTATCGTGTCTGTACTTTCTCACTTTGCGGTCATTTACTTCTTTGGCGTATTTATCCAGTTTCTTTTTTTTTTTGTGCTTTATTCGATTTTTGTTTAAAATCATAAAAGCGTACAGTTACAAAATACAATCATGATTAAAAAGAAACATACATATGAAGTCACAAATTATCTGCAAGTTAAAAAATTAAAAACATTTGCTCACCCTGTAGAAATGACTATCTTGGTAATAACATACTTTACAGGATTCATGATAACAGTTCTTACAATACATCAGTACTTACGATTGTTATATGTTAGATCAATACTGTTAAGCGCGGGGATACTACGGTACTGCGGTACGCAAACTCCTCTGCCCATCCTGGTATTATCCTCAGCCGCCGGTCTAGGGCCTGGGATATATGAAGTGCTTGGGTAGAAATTGTGAAGGTCCCAGATAGATATGGGGCCATCACCTTCTCTGGGTGTCCAAGTTTGGAGGTATGGAACAATATGTCTACTCCTAAATCTTATTAGTACCAGGTTGTTAGATCTGGGGGTCTCTAGTTTGCAGAGGTAGGTACCACTGTCCAAATAGAGACCCTTGCTTCTAGTCAGGGCAAGGAGATAACCCTCTGAGATAACCCCTGCTCACCCTCTAGGTAGCTTGGCACGAGCAGTCTAGGCTAACCAGAGGCAATGCGGAAAGTATTTGCACCAACACTCACAGTAACACAGTGAAAACACCACAAACTGACTCCACAACAGTTTTAGAAAAATAAAGGTATTTAATCTAAACTACACAAGACCAAAACGACAAAAATCCAACATACACAGTTCAAGAATATGGTTTCAACAGGGTTCTTAAGGTTGCGTTAAAATTCTTTAGGTTGTGATAGAATTCTCTACGTTGCATTCCTGCCCGTCTGCGCCCGTCCGCGCTAAGGCCGTGCGGGACGCTGCGGGTAAGTGGACTGCAGCAGGCAAAACATCATTACGTGCGCCGCGATGCTCACATACTCTAAAGAGAGCTTATGTTCTATCGGCCAGGCCATTTTTCGGTGTAGGCTCCCTCCTGTTCACCCTCTTTGCGGCCCATTCCAGTGCCCTTGTAATGGATGGTTGCTTGATCACCCGGGCTATCCCCCAGAGGGGCACGCAGGTTGCCCCCCGTGTCAAGGGCCTGCTACCCTTTTTGCGGGTACTGAATTTGAACGTTAGATCGGTATCGAAACATCATCAAGACATCTATGATCTAATCGAGGACGTAGCCCCCGATGTCTTCGCCATCACAGAAACCTGGCTTCAGGATGCGGATGCAGCTATTATCAATCTAGCGTGCCCCCCTGATTATTCTATGTACACCCTAAATAAATCCTCGAGAGGTGGGGGTGTTGCCCTTATAGTCAGGTCCTGTTTTGCCTGCGTGTGGAGCGGCCTTAACATCGCCGGCTGTGAAAGCGCCTCTTTCAAGATCTCAGTCAGCCCACAGTTTACGTTCTCCGGGATGGTTGTTTACCACCCTCCGGGTAGTGATGTGGTGTTCAGAAACTCATTCCCCGATGCTGTTAGCACATTAGCTATGGGTTGCGCTAATTATTCCATCTTGGGTGATCTGAACCTACATTTTGATATTCCAACTAACCCGACGGTACGCAGCATCCTGGCTGACTTAGAGGCTCTTCAGCTCTCCCAGCAAGTATCTCAGCCCACTCATGTAGGGGGACATATTTTGGACCCCTTCTTTACTAATCTGGTTCAGACTAAGGCTATATCCATCTCCCCGCTAGGGGGACAGATCATTTTTTGGTGACCATCCAATGTCCTTTGCCCGTGACCCCTCCATCCCTCCGGTCAGAAGGGTATCCAGGAGGCACTGGAATAAACTTAGGCTGGATGATTTTCACCATCTCCTAGCGGTAGAGCCGCTGGGCCCATTGAATGATGTGGAAGCGGGCTATGACCATTTTTGCACCTGGATTTCCAGGGCCTTGGACTCGTTGATTCCCATCGTCTCGAGTAAAATTAGTACCAGACAGTCGAGTCCATGGCATGATAGTGTTTTACGTGCCTTGAAGGGAACCTGTAGACGGGCGGAAAGAGCATGGCGGAAGTCTTATGAGGCTGATTTGAAAGCCACATATGTTGCCTCCGTCAAGATCTACCACCGGGCCTTCTGTCGGGCCCGTGCGGCATTTTATGCCACTGAATTCCGCAACAGCCTAACCCCGTCAAAGACCATATTCAAGGCCGTGAAAGATCTTCTGGCGAAGCGGTCTTTCTCTGCGGCTGTGGGATCTACCTCCCATTGCGAGTCCCTGGCCTCCTATTTTTTGGGAAAAGTCCAGGCTATTTACCGGGCCTTCCCCAGTACGGGGACTGACCGGGGAGTTTTAGAAGGGACTTCCAGCCATCTTACCCTGCGTTCTTTTCCCCCACTATTTCCGGAGGGGTTTGACAAACTTGCGTCGAAGGTCAAATCTGGCTCTCCGTTGGATCCAGTAAGACCTGCTCTTTTTAGAGATCCGGCCTTTTTGGGACGCTCTGCTGTATGCTCATTGGTCAACCTCTCATTGGATTCAGGTGTAGTTCCAACTAAATGGAAGCAGGCGGTGGTTTCTCCAATCATCAAGAAGCCCACTATGGATCCTTCGAAGCCTGAAAGTTACCGCCCTATTTCACTGTTACCCTGGCCGGCGAAGATAACAGAGGCTCATGTCAATCTGGCCCTGTCAGAACATCTTGCCCGCACTAATGCCCTTGACCCCACGCAAAATGGCTTCCGTGCTGGGCACAGCACGGAGACCGCCCTCCTCGTGATGGTAGAGCATCTACGTGCAGTGTTGGATGCTGGTCAGACGGTGGCGCTGATACTATTAGACCTCAGCACCGCCTTTGACACGGTTTCCCACAGTATCTTATTGCACCGGCTCGAGGAGATTGGCGTCGGGGGCCAGGCACTGCAGTGGTTCCGCTCCTTTCTCGACGGTCGTTCCTTCTGTGTGGCCATCCCTCCCTTCAAGTCCAATTTCCAGCCGCTGGCCACGGGGGTTCCGCAGGGATCCTCGCTGAGTCCCACGTTATTCAATCTATACGTGAGACCGCTGGCTGAGGTCGCTAGGCAGTGGGGCCTAACTTTGGTCTCATATGCCGACGACACTCAGCTGGCGGTTACTCTCAGCGGGGATGCGGAACAAGATGCCCCCAGGTTTCAGAATGGATTGAAGGCGGTGGCCAGCTGGTTGACAGGGAACTGTCTCCAGCTTAATGCCACCAAGACAGAAGTTATGATTGTCGGAAAGAGAGTGGAACTATGGGGTGACCAATGGTGGCCGGCAGAGTTGGGACCAACTCCAACTCCGGTGTCGGAACTGAAAAATCTGGGAGTTTGGTTGGATGCTGGTCTCACCTTTGTTGATCACACTAAGAAAACAGCAGCGTGCTGTTTCGGCCTCCTTAGGGGTCTAAGACCTGTTCTTAAATTTTTCGATGCCCCAACCAGGCAGCTGGTAATCCAGGCAACGGTCATCTCTCGCCTGGACTATGCCAGCTCTCTCCTGGTGGGGGCCAACCTGGCACAAATTACCCACTTACAACGGGTACAAAATGCTGCGGCTAGAGCGATTGTGGGCCTGCCCAGATTCTGTCCGGTGTCAAATGTCCTCCGCTCCTTGCATTGGCTCCCAGTAAGGAAGCAAATTCATTTTAAGGTCCTCTGCTTGACTTTTAAAATTTTGAAAGGTATAGGCCCCCAAATTATGTCCAGCTTCTTGTCTTTCTACGTACCTACATGCACCCTCCGTTCTCAAGGCCAGGCTCTTGCTGTGGTCCCTAGATTCAGGCTCTGCCGGGCGGGTGGACGCTCTTTCAGTGTTAAAGCTGTGACCATCTGGAATTCCCTTCCGGTTGAAACCCGCCTGCTGGAGGACCTTATGCTTTTTCGGAAAGCCATAAAAACGTTCTTGTTTTAGCCTGTTCTTCCTAGTGGTTTCCCTTCTAGTTCCTGTTATGTTGTGTCCTACCTTGTCACTGCGCCAGGACGCTCCTTCGCTGGAGCAGCTGTGCGCACAACAAATATCTATAACATAACATAACATAACATAGAATTCTCTACAGATGCGTGAAAAGTTCACAGTTGCATCACGTTTACTCACAGTACCTTTTAGTTGCAACAAAGTTCCAAAAGCAGAAGCTGGTGCGGTGGAAAACAAGCAATGCGTTGCTCCTGAGACCCTGGGGAGGCGTTTGCGACAGCCCCGCTGCAGCAGCGGGCGTGTTGCGATGAATCCGGTCTGTATGGGGAGGAAGGCCACTTGTATGGATTCCGGTGAGTAGGTTCCGTAGGAAGTCTGTTTTCGCAAAGGCACGATGCGACGATCTCGTAGGGGCTGCCACGATCTCCGGGGCGACGATGCGCGGTCCAGCGGTGATCCTCTCTCTCGCAGCTCCTCGATGCGATGGTTCTGCGACGATGCTCGCAGCGACGTGATGCGGTCCGCAAGCAAGCGGTGCGGCGATCTCACCCAGCGACGACAGGCTCTGCGGCGACACTCGCGGCGATGTTCGACTTTCCCGCACCGGTCTGGTGCGTACCACAAACGAAGGATGCGACGGCTCTGGCACCGGCGTCAGGCGCTGCGACGATCTCAGCCTTTGTAGCGGCGGGAAACTTCTTGCACTGTCGGGGATGCGCTCCGCAAGCGAGCGATGCGACACTTTTCAGTTTCAAAAGTCTCTCAAGCTTAGTTTCAAGCTTCCCAGCTCAGATACAACTTCCAGAGGCCCCACAACTGGATCAAGCACTCTAGGAAGGACAGAACTCTCTCAGCAGGGTTCAGGGAAGCTGGGGGTGAAGTCCTTTAGTTCCTGGGACTTCAGAACAGGGAGCCAGCTCTACTCAGGCCCTTGGAGATTCCTTCAAGACAGGGGACACAGCTCAGCAGCAAAGTCATTCCCCTCTCCTTGGCAGCAAAGCAACAGGTCAGTCCAGCAGAGCAACAGCAGGACAGTATTCCTTCTTCAGTTTCAGCTTTCTCCTTGGCAGAGGTTCCTTCTTGATTCCAGGATGATCTAATTTTCTGTTGTCAGGGGTACTTATACCCCTAAAGTCTTTGTTCTCTTGGTGCATGTCGGCCCTGAGCCCAGTCTGAACCAGTTCTGGGTGGTTCCTGAGTACTTTGTTTTGCTGGCTGCATATTTCCTTTCAGAGTGAGGGGCAGGGTCCTCAGCCGCCCAGCAGGAGGTGGAGCCATGCATTGTGGAAGGCAGGCACAGCTCTATTCAGGCCCATGTGCTAACTCCTCCCACCACTCCAGTTGCAATTGCAGTCATTCAGCCTAGTGCTGACTCATCCAGCCTCCTGGGGAATCCCCCAGCCCCTGTCACTCTCAAACCAGACAGTCAATACACAAACAGGCCCAGGCACACAGAAGGGTCAGACAAGAGAACAGCAACTTTCTAAAAGTGCTGTTTTAAAACACAGGATTTAAAAACAACCTTTCCTAAAAGATGTGTTATTAAATTCTGAGTTCAGGGATACTAGATACTTATGTCCTATCTTGTTCCTATGGGTAGAAATGCTGTTAACCACTGTAGCCAGCATCCCCCATGTTAACCTATGGAGCAAGATAGCCTTACAGTAGTGAAAAACTAAAATGGCTGCCATTCACTACCAGAGCATGTCACCTGCACTAGTACATGCTCTACCTTTTACATACACTGCACCCTGCCCAGGGGGGTACCTTGGGCCTTCCATAGGGGTGACTGATGTGCACAAAAAGGGAAGGGTTAGGCCTGGTCAGTGGGGACACTGACCAGGAGGACATGGCAGTTATAAACTGCACACAGGCACTGCAGTGTCAGGCCTGAGACATCAATTTAGGGCTACTCCGGTGGGTGGCACAATCAGTGCTGCAGGCCCACTGGCAGCATTTGTCATCACCAGCCCTGGCACACCCAGTGCACTTTACAAGGGACTTCATGGTGATACAAATATGCCAAACATGTATATCCAATCAGAATAGCAATTTACATAGAGAGCATATGCACTTTAGCACTGATCAGCAGTGGTAAAGTGCGCAGAGTCCTATTGCCAACAGCCACGGGTCAGGAAAAATAGGGGATGAAGAAGCAAAAAGTTTGAGGATGACCCTGCAAGAAGGGCCAGTTCCAACACAACCCCCTTCCAGCCTAAAGCCAGGGTAGACCAAACGATACCTCAATGGGATTCCCTGCTTATGGCGATAGAACACGGAAACTGGCCAACACAGCAGGGCAGTCCTGTTCTACGCCATCCTAAACTCAGTTGGATCACTCTATCCATACTCTCAGTGTCCACATGCCAATCCATGTGGAAACCTTCTCCTCACCTGTGGACACCACCTGTGCAGTACCTAACCTTAATTTCCTCACAGGTGTGTCCCAACAGACCGACAGCAAGCCACAGTGACCACCGCCAGTGATCAGGGATAAGACCCAGGCCTTATGCCTCTCAGGGCCCTCAAACCTCTGTGGCGTCAGAGGGTGGGGGGCAGTAGCCCCAGGTGCTGGGCACCCTTTGTCCACTCCCTCTCTTGTCAGGTCAGGTCTGACATCTTGGCACTGACCCACCAGTCCCGGACCTGTATCCAGCGGCTGGACAGGAGATTGGGGTGGGCTTCCCCACACCCAGTCCTCCTCTTCCTTGGGGCTCTGTACCCTCCCACCTGGAGCGGTACCCCCTTCTAGAATAGCCAGGGCACCTGTGGCAGGTGTCCTGCTCCATTCATCCACCAGTTCAGGGGTGCTATCCTGCAACTGGTATTCCAGGTCAGGGGGGATACCCCGGGCCTGGCTCTCAAACCTAGGCTCCCAAGCCTCCAGGTCAGACAACACCTGAACCTGGCTTCCCCACCCAGGGACTAACCCCTGCAGTGGAACACTTGCCTGGCGCACAGGACTTCACTCACTGAGGTGCCTCTACTGGTAGACAGTACCCACCTGGCCAACACAACGGTGTGGCCCAGTCCACCCCCATGGTGAGACTCCTGCCCTCCTTCCAGGGGCAACCCTGTCCACCAAGACAACCAAGAACACAACTTCCCTACCAGTCCAGGACCTCCCTCCAGCAACTGGTCTCCCAACCTAGGGTTTAACCCCTCAGGTTGTACCGGGGTCAGGGGCGAGGACTCCCTCCCTCTGCACCCCCTTCCAAAGCGCTGCACCCTCCCTACTGGAGGGGTATCCCAGGGAACCATATTGGTCAGGACACTGGTTACAGATTTCTTTCCTTCCAGGTCAGGCAGATCCTGAACCTGGTCTCCCAACCCAGGGACCAAAGCCTGCGGTTGTGCATTTGTCTGGCACGCCAGGACTTCTGGGGACTCACATAGTACCCCCTTGAGGGTGACACATGACTCATGTGTCCCGTGACAGTCTGCCTGGCGCAGATCGACCGACCCCTGTCCACTTGACAGCGCTGGAAGATCCCCCAGGACAGAAGTGAAGTCACCATGATCATTCACTGGGGACTCAGCCCTTCTGACTGGTCCCTGACCCACTGGTTCTCCCACTGGGGACTCCTTCCCCCTCTCACCCCTCAGTCTGGACTTCTGTACCCTCCCGAATGGAGCGGCACTGCCAGACACCAGAACTGATGGAGGCCTGGTTACAGGCACTCCCCGTTCACCAGACACTAGGAGATCCTCCTCAAATGGCCTACAAGTACAGTCTAGGTCCCCAACCTGGTGTTCTCTTAAAGAACCCTCCAGGCCCTGATACTGGGTTTCGGGCACCGTGAGACACACCGTCCCACACTCATTCCTTCTCCACTGAGACCGGACATGAGCCCCTACACCACTCCCACTACACTGGGACCTAACTGGGCTACACTGAACCTCTTCCACCTCACAGGTATGGAAGATATCTAAGCCACTCCTTTTGGGATCACTCCCCAATGCCTCCTCAGACTCTCTGGAATCCACCAAGAGGTCTGCCTCCAATGCAAACTCTTTGGGATCAGAGAACTCACACTCCACCGGGTGTTGGCATAGCTCTGGAAAACAGGGACTTAAAATATGCTCTCCAACAAATGAATCACACAGCCCCCCACAGTTGTTAACCAAGCTACCCTTTGCCTCACCCTCCAGTGCCTCACACAAGTACCCCACACCACTCTCCTGAGGCTGGCAAGACAGTATCTGACTGTCTCTGTCACACAACCCACACTCTTCTGGCTGGTCTTCACACACACACACCAAGGTTTCTATCATGGGGGAACCCCTCTCCCTGTACCTCTCATCTAGAGTCAGTAGAGTGTCCCTCCCACCACTAGGAACATGGTCCCCTGTGCCAGTCCCCCAATCTACTTCAGGAAAACTGTACTCCACTGGAACTACATCATAAACCTGAACCCCCTGGTGTATGTCGACCCCCTCCCTCAAATCAGGCGCCACATCTCTGGGTGTTTGTACCTTTCTCTCAGCACTAGATATCATAAACATGCTGCCACCATCTGAGCTGGACTCCAACTCCAACTCAGCAAAGCTCCTTCCTTGAGCGTCCCATTTTTCTTTCTGGGCTAAGGTCCACCAGATCATACCTTCCTTGTTTAGCCGGTCTAATTCTCTGCACCTTTGCTCAGCAGCAAGGAGCCACTCATTTTTTTCTTCCTCACTATCAGAGAAGTCCTCCTCCTCAGAATCATCTGCTAATGTTGCTTCCCAAATTCTGACCTCATGGAAATACCGACATGCCTCAAGATCCCTCCTTGTGGAACCTTTCTCCACAGGCAGCCCCCTCTTCTTGCAAAAAGCTTTTATCTCCTCTTCTGTGTAGATGCACAGGTGGAAAAAGTTGACTTCCGTTTTGGCAGGATTTTACAGGTTCAACACTAGCCAGAGTCTCAATATCCCAAAAATACTTTCAGGAGGACACCGGAAAATACAAACAGTATGTGGTGGCGTAGTGGTCTGCACTCACTAGTGATGTACACCAATTACTGTGGGTCAAGTACAAATACAAGTTCAAATCCCACCGCCTGACCACCAATGTTAGATCTGGGGGTCTCTAGTTGGCAGAGGTAGGTACCACTGTCCAAATAGGGACCCTTGCTTCTAGTCTGGGCAAGGAGATAACCCTCTGAGATAACCCCTGCTCACCCTCTAGGTAGCTTGGCACGAGCAGTCTAGGCTAACCAGAGGCAATGCGTAAAGTATTTGTACCAACACTCACAGTAACACAGTGAAAACACCACAAACTGACTCCAGAACAGTTTTAGAAAAATAAAGGTATTTAATCTAAACTACACAAGACCAAAACGACACAAATCCAACATACACAGTTCAAGAATATGGTTTCAAAAGGGTTCTTAAGGTTGCGTTAAAATTCTTTAGGTTGCGATAGAATTCTCTACGTTGCGATAGAATTCTCTACAGATGCGTGAAAAGTTCACAGTTGCGTCACGTTTACTCACTGTACCTTTTAGTTGCAACAAAGTTCCAAAAGCAGAAGCTGGTGCGGGGGAAAACAAGCAATGCGTTGCTCCTGAGACCCTGGGGAGGCGTTTGCGACAGCCCCGCTGCAGCAGCGGGCGTGTTGCGACGAATCCGGTCTGTATGGGGAGGAAGGCCACTTGTATGGATTCCGGTGAGTAGGTTCCGTAGGAAGTCTGTTTTCGCAAAGGCACAATGCGACGATCTCGTAGGGGCTGCCACGATCTCCGGTGCGACGATGCGCGGTCCAGCGGTGATCCTCTCTCTCGCAGCTCCTCGATGCGATGGTTCTGCGACGATGCTCGCAGCGACGTGATGCGGTCCGCAAGCAAGCGGTGCGGCGATCTCACCCAGCGACGACAGGCTCTGTGACGACACTCGCGGCGATGTTCGACTTTCCCGCACCGGTCTGGTGCGTCCCACAAACGAAGGATGCGACAGCTCTGGCAGCGGCGTCAGGCGCTGCGACGATCTCGGCCTTCGTAGCGGCGGGAAACTTCTCGCACTGTCCGGGATGCGCTCCGCAAGCGAGCGATGCAACACTTTTCAGTTTCAAAAGTCTCTCAAGCTTAGTTTCAAGCTTCCCAGCTCAGGTACAAAGTCCAGAGGCCCCACAACTGGATCAAGCACTCTAGGAAGGACAGAACTCTCTCAGCAGAGTTCAGGGAAGCTGGGGGTGAAGTCCTTTTGTTCCTGGGACTTCAGAACAGGGAGCCAGCTCTACTCAGGCCCTTGGAGATTCCTTCAAGACAGGGGACACAGCTCAGCAGCAAAGTCCTTCCCCTCTCCTTGGCAGAAAAGCAACAGGTCAGTCCAGCAGAGCAACAGCA
Source organism: Lissotriton helveticus (assembly GCF_964261635.1). Classification (NCBI taxonomy): domain Eukaryota; kingdom Metazoa; phylum Chordata; class Amphibia; order Caudata; family Salamandridae; genus Lissotriton; species Lissotriton helveticus. The sequence continues at coordinate 949,570,751 of NC_136063.1, forward strand.
GGACAGTCTTCCTTCTTCAGTTTCAGCTTTCTCCTTGGCAGAGGTTCCTTCTTGATTCCAGGATGATCTAATTTTCTGTTGTCAGGGGTCCTGTACTTATACCCCTAAAGTCTTTGTTCTCTTGGTGCATGTGGGCCCTGAGCCCGGTCTGAACCAGTTCTGGGTGGTTCCTGAGTACTTTGTTTTGCTGGCTGCATATTTCCTTTCAGAGTGAGGGGCAGGGTCCTCAGGCGCCCAGCAGGAGGTGGAGCCAGCATTGTGGAAGGCAGGCACAGCTCTATTCAGGCCCATGTGCTAACTCCTCCCACAACTCCAGTTGCAATTGCAGTCATTCAGCCTAGTGCTGACTCATCCAGCCTCCTGGGGAATCCCCCAGCCCCTGTCACTCTCAAACCAGACAGTCAATACACAAACAGGCCCAGGCACACAGAAGGGTCAGACAAGAGAACAGCAACTTTCTAAAAGTGCTGTTCTCAAACACAGGATTTAAAAACAACCTTTCCTAAAAGATGTGTTATTAAATTCTGAGTTCAGGGATACTAGATACTTATGTCCTATCTTGTTCCTATGGGAAGAAATGCTGTTAACCACTGTAGCCAGCATCCCCCATGTTAACCTATGGAGCAAGATAGCCTTACAGTAGTGAAAAACTAAAATGGCTGCCATTCACTATCAGAGCATGTCACCTGCACTAGTACATGCTCTACCTTTTACATACACTGCACCCTGCCCAGGGGGGTACCTTGGGCCTTCCATAGGGGTGACTGATGTGCACAAAAAGGGAAGGGTTAGGCCTGGTCAGTGGGGACACTGACCAGGAGGACATGGCAGTTCTAAACTGCACACAGGCACTGCAGTGTCAGGCCTGAGACATCATTTTAGGGCTACTCCTGTGGGTGGCACAATCAGTGCTGCAGGCCCACTAGGCTGATGAAGGCTGATAGCCAGAAACCGGTCCTTGGATGCTTGATTCTGGTCTGGGAAAGACATGGCTTGGTAGTTCGGACTGGACTGTTCCCATGAGGCACAGGGTCAGAGCTGATTTGCATATAGCCATTGTCTAACTGAATGTATGACATTGTTCTACATTCTGTCCATCAACTGTGTTTTTTGCAATTTTCACCCCGAGTGTGCTGGGGATGCTCAGACGTGAGTCCCAGGCTCTCCACACCACTGGAGTCAAGCTATCCAGGCTGATGAAGGCTGATAGCCAGAAACCGGTCCTTGGATGCTTGATTCTGGTCTGGGAAAGACATGGCTTGGTAGTTCGGACTGGACTGTTCCCATGAGGCACAGGGTCAGAGCTGATTTGCATATAGCCATTGTCTAACCCAGGGTGGTGTGGAGTGCAAAAAAACGATGGATTTAGGCCCAGATCCTTGTACTGGGGTGAATGTATGACATTGTTCTACATTCTGTCCATCAACTGTGTTTTTTGCAATTTTCACCCCGAGTGTGCTGGGGATGCTCAGACGTGAGTCCCAGGCTCTCCACACCACTGGAGTCAAGCTATCCAGGCTGATGAAGGCTGATAGCCAGAAACCGGTCCTTGGATGCTTGATTCTGGTCTGGGAAAGACATGGCTTGGTAGTTCGGACTGGACTGTTCCCATGAGGCACAGGGTCAGAGCTGATTTGCATATAGCCATTGTCTAACCCAGGGTGGTGTGGAGTGCAAAAAAAACAATGGATTTAGGCCCAGATCCTTGTACTGGGGTGAATGTATGACATTGTTCTACATTCTGTCCATCAACTGTGTTTTTTGCAATTTTCACCCCGAGTGTGCTGGGGATGCTCAGACGTGAGTCCCAGGCTCTCCACACCACTGGAGTCAAGCTATCAAGGCTGATGAAGGCTGATAGCCAGAAACCGGTCCTTGGATGCTTGATTCTGGTCTGGGAAAGACATGGCTTGGTAGTTCGGACTGGACTGTTCCCATGAGGCACAGGGTCAGAGCTGATTTGCATATAGCCATTGTCTAACCCAGGGTGGTGTGGAGTGCAAAAAAACGATGGATTTAGGCCCAGATCCTTGTACTGGGGTGAATGTATGACATTGTTCTACATTCTGTCCATCAACTGTGTTTTTTGCAATTTTCACCCCGAGTGTGCTGGGGATGCTCAGACGTGAGTCCCAGGCTCTCCACACCACTGGAGTCAAGCTATCCAGGCTGATGAAGGCTGATAGCCAGAAACTGGTCCTTGGATGCTTGATTCTGGTCTGGGAAAGACATGGCTTGGTAGTTCGGACTGGACTGTTCCCATGAAGCACAGGGTCAGAGCTGATTTGCATATAGCCATTGTCTAACCCAGGGTGGTGTGGAGTGCAAAAAAACGATGGATTTAGGCCCAGATCCTTGTACTGGGGTGTATGTATGACATTGTTCTACATTCTGTCCATCAACTGTGTTTTTTGCAATTTTCACCCCGAGTGTGCTGGGGATGCTCAGACGTGAGTCCCAGGCTCTCCACACCACTGGAGTCAAGCTATCCAGGCTGATGAAGGCTGATAGCCAGAAACCGGTCCTTGGATGCTTGATTCTGGTCTGGGAAAGACATGGCTTGGTAGTTCGGACTGGACTGTTCCCATGAGGCACAGGGTCAGAGCTGATTTGCATATAGCCATTGTCTAACCCAGGGTGGTGTGGAGTGCAAAAAAACGATGGATTTAGGCCCAGATCCTTGTACTGGGGTGAATGTATGACATTGTTCTACATTCTGTCCATCAACTGTGTTTTTTGCAATTTTCACCCAGAGTGTGCTGGGGATGCTCAGACGTGAGTCCCAGGCTCTCCACACCACTGGAGTCAAGCTATCCAGGCTGATGAAGGCTGATAGCCAGAAACCGGTCCTTGGATGCTTGATTCTGGTCTGGGAAAGACATGGCTTGGTAGTTCGGACTGGACTGTTCCCATGAAGCACAGGGTCAGAGCTGATTTGCATATAGCCATTGTCTAACCCAGGGTGGTGTGGAGTGCAAAAAAACGATGGATTTAGGCCCAGATCCTTGTACTGGGGTGTATGTATGACATTGTTCTACATTCTGTCCATCAACTGTGTTTTTTGCAATTTTCACCCCGAGTGTGCTGGGGATGCTCAGACGTGAGTCCCAGGCTCTCCACACCACTGGAGTCAAGCTATCCAGGCTGATGAAGGCTGATAGCCAGAAACCGGTCCTTGGATGCTTGATTCTGGTCTGGCAAAGACATGGCTTGGTAGTTCGGACTGGACTGTTCCCATGAAGCACAGGGTCAGAGCTGATTTGCATATAGCCATTGTCTAACCCAGGGTGGTGTGGAGTGCAAAAAAACGATGGATTTAGGCCCAGATCCTTGTACTGGGGTGTATGTATGACATTGTTCTACATTCTGTCCATCAACTGTGTTTTTTGCAATTTTCACCCCGAGTGTGCTGGGGATGCTCAGACGTGAGTCCCAGGCTCTCCACACCACTGGAGTCAAGCTATCCAGGCTGATGAAGGCTGATAGCCAGAAACCGGTCCTTGGATGCTTGACTCTGGTCTGGGAAAGACATGGCTTGGTAGTTTGGACTGGACTGTTCCCATGAGGCACAGGGTCAGAGCTGATTTGCATATAGCCATTGTCTAACCCAGGGTGGTGTGGAGTGCAAAAAAACGATGGATTTAGGCCCAGATCCTTGTACTGGGGTGAATGTATGACATTGTTCTACATTCTGTCCATCAACTGTGTTTTTTGCAATTTTCACCCCGAGTGTGCTGGGGATGCTCAGACGTGAGTCCCAGGCTCTCCACACCACTGGAGTCAAGCTATCCAGGCTGATGAAGGCTGATAGCCAGAAACCGGTCCTTGGATGCTTGATTCTGGTCTGGGAAAGACATGGCTTGGTAGTTCGGACTGGACTGTTCCCATGAGGCACAGGGTCAGAACTGATTTTCATATAGCCATTGTCTAACCCAGGGTGGTGTGGAGTGCAAAAAAACGATGGATTTAGGCCCAGATCCTTGTACTGGGGTGGATGTATGACATTGTTCTACATTCTGTCCATCAACTGTGTTTTTTGCAATTTTCACCCCGAGTGTGCTGGGGATGCTCAGACGTGAGTCCCAGGCTCTCCACACCACTGGAGTCAAGCTATCCAGGCTGATGAAGGCTGATAGCCAGAAACCGGTCCTTGGATGCTTGATTCTGGTCTGGGAAAGACATGGCTTGGTAGTTCGGACTGGACTGTTCCCATGAGGCACAGGGTCAGAGCTGATTTGCATATAGCCATTGTCTAACCCAGGGTGGTGTGGAGTGCAAAAAAACGATGGATTTAGGCCCAGATCCTTGTACTGGGGTGAATGTATGACATTGTTCTACATTCTGTCCATCAACTGTGTTTTTTGCAATTTTCACCCCGAGTGTGCTGGGGATGCTCAGACGTGAGTCCCAGGCTCTCCACACCACTGGAGTCAAGCTATCCAGGCTGATGAAGGCTGATAGCCAGAAACCGGTCCTTGGATGCTTGATTCTGGTCTGGGAAAGACATGGCTTGGTAGTTCGGACTGGACTGTTCCCATGAGGCACAGGGTCAGAGCTGATTTGCATATAGCCATTGTCTAACCCAGGGTGGTGTGGAGTGCAAAAGAACGATGGATTTAGGCCCAGATCCTTGTACTGGGGTGAATGTATGACATTGTTCTACATTCTGTCCATCAACTGTGTTTTTTGCAATTTTCACCCCGAGTGTGCTGGGGATGCTCAGACGTGAGTCCCAGGCTCTCTACACCACTGGAGTCAAGCTATCCAGGCTGATGAAGGCTGATAGCCAGAAACCGGTCCTTGGATGCTTGATTCTGGTCTGGGAAAGACATGGCTTGGTAGTTCGGACTGGACTGTTCCCATGAGGCACAGGGTCAGAGCTGATTTGCATATAGCCATTGTCTAACCCAGGGTGGTGTGGAGTGCAAAAAAACTACGGATTTAGGCCCAGATCCTTGTACTGGGGTGAATGTATGACATTGTTCTACATTCTGTCCATCAACTGTGTTTTTTGCAATTTTCACCCCGAGTGTGCTGGGGATGCTCAGACGTGAGTCCCAGGCTCTCCACACAACTGGAGTCAAGCTATCCAGGCTGATGAAGGCTGATAGCCAGAAACCGGTCCTTGGATGCTTGATTCTGGTCTGGGAAAGACATGGCTTGGTAGTTCGGACTGGACTGTTCCCATGAGGCACAGGGTCAGAGCTGATTTGCATATAGCCATTGTCTAACCCAGGGTGGTATGGAGTGCAAAAAAACGATGGATTTAGGCCCAGATCCTTGTACTGGGGTGAATGTATGACATTGTTCTACATTCTGTCCATCAACTGTGTTTTTTGCAATTTTCACCCCGAGTGTGCTGGGGATGCTCAGACGTGAGTCCCAGGCTCTCCACACCACTGGAGTCAAGCTATCCAGGCTGATGAAGGCTGATAGCCAGAAACCGGTCCTTGGATGCTTGATTCTGGTCTGGGAAAGACATGGCTTGGTAGTTCGGACTGGACTGTTCCCATGAGGCACAGGGTCAGAGCTGATTTGCATATAGCCATTGTCTAACCCAGGGTGGTGTGGAGTGCAAAAAAACGATGGATTTAGGCCCAGATCCTTGTACTGGGGTGAATGTATGACATTGTTCTACATTCTGTCCATCAACTGTGTTTTTTGCAGGCCCACTAGTAGCATTTGTCATCACCAGCCCTGGCACACCCAGTGCACTTTACAAGGGACTTCATGGTGATACAAATATGCCAAACATGTATATCCAATCAGAATAGCAATTTACATAGAGAGCATATGCACTTTAGCACTGATCAGCAGTGGTAAAGTGCGCAGAGTCCTATTGCCAACAGCCACGGGTCAGGAAAAATAGGGGAGGAAGAAGCAAAAAGTTTGAGGATGACCCTGCAAGAAGGGCCAGTTCCAACACAGATCACCAGTGATGTCTTTTGGGAGGGGACCTAACCAGCCCACTCTCCTCGCACTCATGATCCTTCCGTCAAGATCATGGGGCAGGGGTCTATTTTTAACAGGTCATGTTGTCTCTCTGTTTTTCCCTGTTTGAGTTGTGGGACTCCCGAGAGGACGCACACGAATGGAGCGGCCTCTGGAGGTAGATGAATTCGAGAAACCCTATTGCGGTCTACTCTGGTAACAATATTGTGCACTATAGTGGGTTTAAGAGGGGCTTTAGGAACATTTGGGGGCGAAAAGGAGGAAACTATTACTTGGTTTTGGGCAGCTTTGTTTTGTATAGTTGGTTTAGGTATGTTCGGGGGGCAATTGTGAAGGGATGATTAGATGTTGCAACTTTGGTAGAAGGTAACAAATTAAGTTTAATTGTTTCCTCAATCCCTGTCAGTCTATCCTCCAAGATGTTAATTTTGTCAATCAGGGGGTGTACGATAGATTTGATAAATTGTTCGATCATAGACAATAAAGCCATCTGGGAAATGGGTGCTAGGTCGTCTGATTTATTAGCCACCTCTGGATTTGGGGGGGAATTGGTAAGAGACAAAGTAGGACTAGAGGGCCCATTTTGTAATTTTAGTATTTTAGATTGACTCTCATTATATTTGTCCCCGTCATGTTTCCTTTTGGCAGATGTAGCCCGAACTGGTACTATACTTTGTATATTGGCTTTTGTGAAAAAAGAGAAGGGTTCCAGCACACTCTCATTAGGGGTTGACGGGTTAATGTTGTTTGGCGGGGAGGGTAATCCTGCTGGGGCATACCTAGTCTTACATAGACTGTTTAGTTCCTCCAACAGTGAGAGGCTACACCCTGTACTGTTTATCTCTGAAGAGGATTGATTACTGGTTAGGCTGTCTATAGGCTGGTTGGAAGTTTTTTTAACATCTCTGCGCGTAGGTAACAGTGTACTAATTGTATTCATGTCTTTCGTCCTAGGGCAAGAATCTGACCAGAGAGCAGTTTTAGTGGCAACCCCCTTGCGGATCATGGTATGGAATGGAGGTAATCAGGTTAATAAAGATTATAAGGCAGGTGCTAATGTCCAGTACGAAAAAGTCAATCGGTAGCTTTACCTCCTCATGACATGCCAAGGGGGGTGGCCCGTCCCGTCCTCCTCAGGCCTCTGAGGGCCACAGAGGGCCCGCCCTTTGCCCGGGCTTAGCCCGGCGCATCCCGCGCGCATCCTCGCGGGACGAAGGAGCAGGCGAGTCTTTAAGCGCTTCCTGGCGCGTGGGAAATGCGCGATGTGCCCCTGTGGCTCCTGGGGCTTGCAGTCTGGCAAAGTGATCTGGGGCGCTGGACCAGCGGAGCGAAGCCCGGCCGGTCGGTGAGGGCGGGGGGCGGAGGTAAGCCCGGCCGCGAGGGAAGGAAACAACACACGAACACCAAAGGACTCTGCAGCAGGCGAGTCTTTAAGCGCCTCCTGGCGCGTGGGAACTGCGCGATGTGCCCCTGTGGCTCCTGGGGCTTGCAGTCTGGCAAAGTGATCTGGGGCGCTGGACCGGCGGAGCGAAGCCCGGCCGGTCGGTGAGGGCGGGGGGCGGAGGTAAGCCCGGCCGCGAGGGAAGGAAACAACACACGAACACCAAAGGACTCTGCAGCAGGCGAGTCTTTAAGCGCCTCCTGGCGCGTGGGAAATGTGCGATGTGCCCCTGTGGCTCCTGGGGCTTGCAGTCTGGCAAAGTGATCTGGGGCGCTGGACCGGCGGAGCGAAGCCCGGCCGGTCGGTGAGGGCGGGGGGCGGAGCTAAGCCCGGCCGCGAGGGAAGGAAACAACACACGAACACCAGTTTCTTGTTAACATCTTCCAATATAGATTCTAGATCGGTAAGTTTGCTCAATTCTGATTTCATTTTCTCTAATTCTTTTTCAATGTCTTTAAGAACTTTTGAGAGTTCTTCTATGATTAACAAAATCAGATCTAATGAACATTTATTCAAAATTTGGTACCATCGTTCTATATATTTTTTATTGTTCTTGCATAGCATTGGTTTTAAGGCTATTCTTAGTCCCCTGGGGATTCTTTTGTTCTTGTGGTAATGAATTAATGTTGTGGCGTGAAGCCTTTGATTGATTTCTTTTTTGCTCATGAATTCAAATTGTCGGATGAGTTGTGCAGTTGTAGTGATATTAGGGCTGAATGCTCTGGTCTCCTGTATGAGGCCATAAATTCGTTCTGCCGCTTCAGAAGGAAATGCTAGTGTTTCAGCTTGGTTCGTGGTGATTTGTGCTATTTCATCAAGCTGCATTTTTGTTCGTTGGTGCAAACAGAGATGGGGTTGACAATAGTTCAGTGTTAAAATATATGTTATCTCTGTGCACATGTTGTTCACAATATTTAAACTGTATCGGTTTGGCGCTATTCTTGTTGCACTGTGTCAGGCATTTCTGCATTTGATTGATACATCGGTTCACGTTTTTCTTACAAAGCATATTATCTTTTCAGCTCCTAAATAACGTACATCTTTGCATTAATGTGTGATTTGAATGTCATGGATTTTGTTTTAGCTTATTTTATGATGTGCACATAACTCACATAGTTGATATGATTTATTGTTTACTAATACTTAAACATTGTTGACAAACATCGTACACTTTTTGAGAATGCTAAGGTCCTGCATGTTGTTCTTATTCCACAGACCCCTGATGAAGGGTTGTTCTATAAGACCCGAAATGCATTGGGTATGGTGAACCATTGCGCCAAAAGACAAAAACATTAATGAAAAGCGAAGGAATGTATATAAGATTGCCTTTTGAGAATTAAAGAAGACAATCAACTCATTATCAGATAACGAGTGATTCATGAAATAATTTGAATGAAGTGAAGAAACCTTGATGTTTCAAGTTGAATGAGCGCATTCTTCAGTGATCCATAAATCACAACAATATTGATTCATTGAGGGCACTGCCTGACACAGTGCAACAAGAATAGCGCCAAAACGATACAGTTTAAATATTGTGAACAACGTGTGCACAGAGATAACATATATTTTACCAGAGTTGATAATCTCATGCCTCTGGTGAAAGAAAATGTGTCAAATACACAATCTAAACTGAAGAATTGGTTTGACTCCAAGAACAGTGTCAAATTGTCTTATCTTAACATTGTTGGCTTTGTCACAATTAAATCTCCCATCTATGCCAAGAAGGGGTAATGCAGATTTGGGAAGCCACTTTGTGTTGTTAAGATTTATGGCAATGCTGTTCAAGTTGAAGGAGGGCACTGGTGGAATTTGTCAAAAGTTTCTAAAGTTGTTCATCGTTCTAGTCCATCAGACTCTCACAACATTGATGATGTGTGAAATGCGAATTCTGAAACTCGGAAAAAATCTATTGATCTTAATTTTAATGTCCAGCAAGTTCCCATGTCTACTTGTTCTGTGAGAAGGAGTACCCCGTGCTCTTCCTTCTTGTTTTCAATACGTTTCTTCTCATTTGTTCTTCTCCTTTGTTTCTTTTATTTTTTGTTTGGGAACAAGGGAAGGTATGTAGTAATGTTATTGTGTTAAATTGCTTCTGCTGTAGATAATTTATTCTTTATGATGTCGCCTCTAGAATCTCGGTGTTGCCTAGGGATTGAATGCTTTGGGTCAGTTGGTCCTTTTTGCTGAGCCTGGTGGAGCTGCTCTTCGTTGGCTCCACGACCATGTAGTCTAATAAATACTAACTTGTATTTATACCCATTTCCGCCTCAAGTACTACAAAAACATATATCTCAGTATGGCTGCCTGGAACACTAGATCCCTCAAGTATTAAACGCTAACAAGTATTAAGTGCTAACTAGTCAAGGAATCACAGGATAAAGGTCTAGAACAAAATCAATTGAGCGTTTTGTCCTGAAATATAGGAGGAGTAACAAAATCAAAACTGAAATTAATTTAAAAGCTCACTTAACCAACTTTTCAGTAATCAGCTTGCAAGGAACATGGTCCAAAAATAAAGTATGTATAAAGGGCCCTAATGCTAAAATCAAACCAGTAATAAAGCTCGAAGCATGACAGACTCTCGGGTGGTTTGGCAACATATTTCTGCGACGTTGAACTACACATGGACAACGCTGGATACAGCTTTGAACTACATTTTAGCAAACAAAATGCTATTTCTGAATGCAATACTTCTCTATAATGTATATGTTCCGCCAGACCCTGTGAGGAAAAAATTATCTCAAGACTCACTAACCAAACATGTAAAGAATCAATGGAAGACCTCACCTGATCTTGAACTCGTTATAAGAGGGGATATGAATGAAGTGCTTACATCAGAATGTTTACAGAGATTACATTAGGCCAATTAAAGACCTTCCACAAGATACCAAAAATGGTATTGAAAAGTTTATCAACAAGTAGAAATAAACAAAAAGTTGTGGGTAACACTGCTCGATCATGGAATGGTAAATAATGTTTAGCAGCGCACTCTCTGTAAAAGCAACGCCGGCTCCAGCAGGATACGGGGAGCCAGCAGTGGCCTTCAGGAGTATGAATATGGATAGACTCAAAACTAATGTACACAATCAGTTGAAAACATTGCATGTCCATACCTGTTACCTCAAAATCAAATCCGAAGAATAAACAGCGATTTAATGAGTCCAACCAGGAAGAGTTTGCTGGAAATAATTAAAGCAAAATTGATACCGGCATTATTATAAGTGTGCCTAATGTGGGGATCTAGATTTCACAAGTAAATGGAGAAGATCTTCTCGGGTGTCATAAGAGCAGTATTGGGCCTACCCAAAAGATCACCAGTGCCGTCTTCCTGGCTCGGTTGTGTTCAATACCCATCAGGGCTGTTGCTAATTATTGCACGATTTTAACTGTTCCTAGGTTTTAAACTGCACTGCTTTTATTGAATTTGTGAATTCGCACTTTGACATGCCAGCCGATCTTCTTTTACCGAGCACCTTGGTTGCCCACTGCCGCTTGCCTGACGCTGTCCGGTTCTATTGTCGGGACGGGGGCAGGGAGCGCAGCAGCCATTGGAGGTTGGCAGTGGAGTTGTTGCCTCTTCCCCATAAAAACACAAGTTTTCGCGATAGCGCAGCGGACGCGCGCAGCTGGCGCGCATAAGGCAAGCCCATATGCGCCCGTCCGCGCTCAGACCGGGCTCAGGAACAGTCCCCCTGGACCGTTTAAGCAAAACCTACTGATGTATGACAGCGACACCCTTAAGAGACTGGATCCCGAGGGTGGAAAGGCATGCTGCCCAGATTTCTGCCTAGCATTAAGCCAGAAGATACGGCAGACCTTTGTATAAAATGCCATCAGACGCTTCCTCAAATTATGGCTCTTTCTAGTAACTATTCTCCCAATCAGACAGATCATTTAAGCAAGCAAAGAGACGCTGCTCATAATAAATGCGCTCTTTTGAACGCCAAGTCACTGATTAAACACAGCTTGGAATGCTCACTTTTTATTGGGGAATACAATATTAAGATGGCTTTCATAACTGAGTCCTGGACGGATAACGATTCAGGACCGGATATTGTCAAAGCCTTGCCCCCTGACTTCCTCTGCCACATGCTGGACAGACCACTAAGGAGGGGTGAAGGGCTGGCATTTATCTACCATAAGAGCTTAGAGCCCGCATTTGCAATAGCCTCCACGTAGCTTGTGAAGCTCTGTCATTAAGTGTGCGGTTCTTCCTTCAGGACACTTTCAAAGCCATGCTTATCTACGCACCCGTGCCCCAGAGGTGTATTTATTGATTCTATTGGTACTCTTTTGGAGGAGGGGCTGTGTACCAATTCCTTTACAATTATGGGGGATTTTAATTTTCATCTCGAGGACCCCACTGATCTGGATAATTTAAGATTGATTCAAATTATGAAGGGAGGGATCTCGAGCTGTGGGTAGAAGGCCCTACACATGTGGCTGGGAATACTTTAGATGGAATTTTTTCTAATTATTCCAGTCTCTCCCTGTCAGAGATACTGCCACTCCCTTGGACAGATCATGCCGCCATTATTTTTACCATTTCACGGATGCCTCATAATCTATCCGAACCAAAGCCCAAGGAGAAGATAGCTATAAGGGCCTGGAAAAACATTGATAGTATTGACTTAGGGAATGTCCTGAAAGCAACTGCCCGAGTCTCTCTGCCACTTTTGAGGAGGCCACGGCAGCTTATGTGAGTCGGATTGAGGCCGAATGCAGTAAACTAGCTCCAGTTAAAATGTATACCCCTAAGCTAGCACTCCACTCAGCCCCCTGGTTCGCCGATAATCTGCAGAAGCACAAAACCGACTATAAGAAGCTGGAGCCTGTCTGGAAAAAAGGGTATAACATCACTATCAAAGAAGCATATAAAGCAAGCCTTACTAAATATAAAAAAATACTCCAAGAAGCCAATAAAGCATATTTTGCAGAGCAGATTAACTAGGCTAAATTCTCCTCCAGAGAACTCTTCAGAACTATAACCAATCTTACGAATCTCGCCAAACCCAACACACACAGTAGCCCAGCACTCTGTGAAGCATTAGCCTCCTTCTTTCTGAATAAGGTGAAAATAATCTTTTCTTCCTTCATCAACCAGCAAGGAGGGATGGGTGAGTTGTTAGTTGGGATAAAGTCATTAGCCTTCAACACTGCACCCATATTAGAGGGCTTTACACCATTCGAGATCCAAGAGGTAACTAACCTTCTGATGGGGTCTCGATCTGGATCCCCCTGGACCCCTGTCCAGTATCGGTGATCAAAAATACCCCAGATGTCATTGCCTCCATTCTTACGCCTCAGTTGAACATCATTATTGAGTCAGGCCAGTATCCGACAACATGGAAATCAGCCTCAATACTCCCGCTGATTAAAAAACCAAACCTGGACCCTAGTGATCCGAATAATTACAGACCCATCTCCCGACTTCCACTGCCGGCAAAAATGATAGAGAAGGCTATCAATATGCAACTCAGCACGTTCTTTCAGAGCAACAACGTGCTTGATCCTACGCAGTATGGCTTCCGCATCGGACACGGCACGGAGCTAGCCCTGATTAAAACCACAGAGGAGGTACAAGAGGCTGTGGACCAGGGAGGCTCAGCAATCCTGATTATGTTTGATCTGTCAGCAGCCTTCCATACGGTCCATAATTAAGTTTTGATGTACCGATTATCAAGAGCAGGTGTCCAGGGCAAGGCCTGGAACCTATTGAAATCTTTTATTGAAATCTTTTCTGTCTGATAGTATGCAAACGGTGGATCTGGTAGGGATCGGTCAAAGCCTGTTTCCCTTCCTTGTGGGGTACCACAAGGGTCTTCCCTTAGCCCCACAGTTTTTAATATATACCTGAGCCTGCTGGCAGCCCTAATAAGATATTTTGGGCTCCAATTAACATCCTACGTGGACGACACACAAATTGTGTTGTCCCTACAGTGAGGCAAAGAAGTCGAAACAGCCTTAAGATGCAACGATTGCATGAAAGCTATAACTGCTTGGATGTCCGCGAACTGCTTGAAACTCAATGTAGGCAAAACTGAGGTTATTATATTTGGGAATAACCCCAACCTCTGGACACAGACTGGTGGCTTGAAGAAATGGGCAAGCCCCCTACCCCCACGGTGAATGCCAAGATCCTGGGTGTGATTATGGACAACAAACTAACTTTTGGGGACAAGGTCAGTGGGGTTGTCTCGACGAGCTCTTTCATCCTCAGAATATTGAGGAAAATAAAAATGTTCCTACCAGAGGAAATCCCCAGGACTGCAGTCTCGGCCCTGATTTTGTCACGGCTGGATTATTGTAATAGTCTGTACTTGAACATTCAAAAGAAATATCTGAACAGACTCCAGCTCGTGCAAAATGTGGCAGCGAGGCTGCTAACGGGCAAACCAAGGTTCGTCACAGTTAGAAATGGACTTCGACACCTTCATTGGCTCCTAATAAAACAACGTGCACAATTCAAAGCGCTTTGCACGTTTTTTAAGTCTTCGATGGACAGCGGTCCTGAATATCTGACAAGACGCCTTCAATGGTATGTCCCCGGAAGAATGTTGAGCTACTTTGAAGCAATGCAAGTGACTGTTCTCAGAGTACAAAAAAGCTAATTAGAGCGGCAGCAGTTTCATCTCTTGTGCCGCAAAAGCCTGGAACAACCTACCAGTGCATCCTAGGAACTCCACGGAGCTCCTTTCTTTCAGGAAGGGGTTGAAAACGTGACTGTTCTCAGACTATGGGCCCCATTAGAATGTCAGGCAGATCGCGGTGGCGATCCGCCCGACATTCTTTCCCACCTGCATGCCATTCCCGTCCGCCATATCACTATGGCGGGGGGGGGGGGTACCCCAGCGGACGGAAAGACCGTCTGCCAGTTTTCCACCCGGTCGATGAGTCGACCGGGTGGAAAAGGTTTGAATATGGTGGCGGTGGCGGTTAGACACCACCATCCATATTATAATGCATGTGGGGATTTGCCTTTCCATGGCGGCAATGCCGCCATGAAAAAGCATGCGGTCTTTACTATTGGGGGCCCGTAGCGGGCCCCCAGGAAGTTGTTTGGTGGGTGGTGCACATGGGCAGTACCTATGGTACCCCCCTGCAGTTTCATGCTCAACATGGCAGGCACCGTTTTGCATGAAAATGCACAACATGCCTTTTTGGCATTGCGGCAGACGGTGCTTAAAGCGCCACCTGCCACAATGTCAAGAATGCAGGAGGCACCCACTAGTGTGGCGGGCGCATCCTAATGACCCCCATGGGACCGTCGCATTTATGGCGGGCGGTCCCTTTCTACGTCAGGATGGCGGTCGGACAAAGTTCACCCGCCATCCTAATGATGCCCTAAGCCTTTGCGCATATGGATACCAGTTATACAATGAACACCATTGGGTAATAGTATGCTTTAAAAGCTCTAATACCATAACATAACATAACAAAACCAGTAGCCAACTCAAATTGGAATTTAGTACAGTCAATCTATCCATCCAAGCAGACACCCAGTTCATCAAATGTTGCTTCTGGTTCGAGAAGCACACTACAAAATACTTTGAAAAACATGATGTGGAATGAGCACAAGAAACATCCAAAGAGTTACATAAGTTACATAAGTAATATAATTTAAAACTTTACTAAAATCTTGTAAGACCTGGAGCTATGGAAGGATTGGGAGGAAGGGGCAGACTACAGTTATTTCAAATCTCAAGTCCTGTTAGCGGCAAGGCCGTGTCATGTAAGAAGTACCTTGATTATTTTAGAAAGCTGTCTAGAGCCAATTTATTACTATTCTCATACGATTCTCCAACTGTCAACCATATCCGTCCCAGAACATGAAACAGGCTTGGAGAATTACATTTATTCAACTGATGTTTTTGTTAATTCCCCTTAAATCACTAGACCCATGAAAGAATCCTTCTGGCTGTGAATGTTGTGGTTGATGGGGTTATACAGTGGAATATTTGCAACATAAAATATACATTTGTCCATGCTTCTTGAATTTAAGAAGAAAGTATGTATATGCATGTTTTAGCAGGCTAGGAATGAGATCAGCGGAGAATGCAATTAAGGTGTGCTTGCAGGGATATGATGCACAGCTTATAAGTTGACTCCTACGGTTTTTGAACCAAGTAATACTCGAGTTGCAGAAAACAACAATGGTAACACACAATTCCTCCTGTCCTAAGCCTTGAATGGCACCTTGGGAATTCAAATTAGAAGGACCTTTTAATGAGGATTGCAATGCCATTCCTCAGCACATTGCTGTTCAAAAGCAGCATACCAAGCAGCTTGGAGATCTTTGGATGGGGAAATAGTAGGACCTGCATAATGAGAATCCTGTTACCAGTCCTCGGATCATTGCTATTCACTCCAGCCTATTGAGTAGCCAACAAATGCACTATAGAAGAGCTACTATCATATTTGAAAGCTTTAGCACCGTGGGGGATATGTCTAAATTATGTCAATAATGTTCGACAATCACACTATTGGTTAAAGGATCTAGATTTTATTATAACATTTATTAATGTTACTTTATTTTATCTGTTTATCAAGATACATCTGTAGTTCTCAATTTAATATCAAATTAGTGTGTCTCATTGAAGAATGGATTTTATGTTGCATATTGTAATGGTTTTCACTAACCAAACACTAAATATGATTCAATTTGATTTGACATGATTTAGTCCAACGTGTTGGTGATTAGGGCATTTGTTACATCCATAAGCTCAGGTCATGCCTGGACAATACCCGAACTTGGAGATTTGCTGTTTCCTTTTTACTTAAATTAAACAAGGCTGACTTCATCCTCATTAAAAAAAACAAATGAATACCTGTGTAAACAATATGAGTATGGCATGCTTCTCACCTTGCCTTTGAATTAATTGCACAATATCACTGTGCTTTGTTTGTTTATTCAAGTAAAGAAACAGTTCAGATAGTCAAAGTAAATTTGATCACAACAGTCCATCTCTAAAGGAACCAAATCTATTCTATCTCCTAGGTGGCAACCATGTTTAATACCTGATGCATGATGTACAGAGCACTTAAATAAATCAGAGCATCTAGCAAATAAACTTTGAATCCCAGGTGGTAACTCTGTAACCTGTAACTTGGCAATGGCCACACTTGAAAAATCAAGCAAATCTCACAAAGAACACACTCACAAAGACAAGTTCTTTTCATATTCTATCAAGGATTGAACAATCTGCCTATGCACCTAACACCTGCTTTCTCTTTACAAAGCTTTAGAGGGGGTGTCATCCCGTGACCATCTTCACCTCACCCATGAGCTTATCTATTTTTTTTTCCACTCCCCCCCCCCAATGCTTTAACTGAGAAAAAAGTAGAGGGCCTCTAAAAGCGGTGTGACCTATGTAAATAACAGTGTGGCTTAAACATGTAAACTAAATGTATTTGATTTCTAGAATGCCAATGTAAGAACCCTTTTCAGAGGGCAACAGGGAATGCAGGAGCTACTGGGCCCAACCGTGGTGGTT
Organism: Lissotriton helveticus; assembly: GCF_964261635.1. Lineage (NCBI taxonomy): Eukaryota > Metazoa > Chordata > Amphibia > Caudata > Salamandridae > Lissotriton > Lissotriton helveticus. The sequence goes on from NC_136063.1 coordinate 949,587,638, forward strand.
GAGTACTTTTACTCTTGATGTCCGGGACCTGACTTCCTATGGATCCTGAGCAACTGGGCCAAGTACCCCTTCTGCAGTTGACTATCAGTGGTAGCTGTGGTCGAATAGTCAAGGCTTTCTCAGGGGAGATGTAGATACAGGTAATGGAACACAATGCATAACTAAAAGTACAAGCAGTTTGAATAGTAAATGAATGCCTAGTCAAATACTTGCTTTTATATGAAAAATAAGTATTTTACTTCTAACATTACACATGAAAAGCTATACAGCATTCAGAAGCAACAGCACAATCCTCATTTTGGTTAGGGTTCTGGTAGTCAGGCAAATCCGTGTCCCACACTCCTTTGTGTAATGTGCTCAGGGTTTTTCCTCATTCACTGGTGGCCGCATCCAGGGAATGCTTACTATTTGGCCATTCTCAAACGTTCCCCTTTGACTCTCACTTTTAGTCAAAATTGTCAAAAATGTCTATGGTGCGTAGCACCATTATCACTGAGTCCCATGGGGCCTAACTGACCCAGTTCACATCTTACCCACTCTGCCAGCCTAGAAGAGTTCATCGATACAGCGGATGCCCTCACTACGAGCCCCCATAAATCCACCTCTGCTCAGGGAAGTCGGGCTGCTACAGTCCACACAGAGTTCTTCTGAGTTGTCAGAGCAGCTCTCGGTTCTTGAAGATGTGGTAAGTTGTCTAACCAAGGAGGGGGGAATTCTTCCTTCAGGTCCTAATCGGAGGGTGTGATGTCCTCCATGGCATCCTTGGCTGTCCTTTGTGGCTGACAGTGAAGTTCACTCGCAGTGTTGGTCCAACCCACAGAACAATGCCTCAGTCTCTCCTTCGCGCAATGGCCTTAATCCCTCTTCAGGATTGGTACCGGCAATCCCTCCTGGCTTACAGAGTTGCTGCATGACTTGACAGCACGGGTGCAAATTTTGTTGGTGCCAGGATCACTGCAGTGTATGGGTTCCTCTAGTCCTGCAAGGTGCTTAACTCACTCACAGCTCTGTCTCTGGGGGCCCTCTCCTTGCATACGGGGTCAACGAGCCAACACTGCACATGAGCAATGACCCAATTAGTGCACAGCCTCACACCTAGCTCAGGGAATCGCAACTGGACATCGATCCGTCCAACTCCCACCTCTTCCTATCAGGGCACACTGGTCTTGGCAAGCAGACAAGCGCTGGCACTTCAGGATCCAAGACACGTGATCTTGATAACCTGGATGATGTACAATCACCCGGCAAGGAGACTAGCAGGTCCTGTTCACAGGCAGAAGTCTTGCAGAGCATCCCCTTCTCACACAGCCCTTTAGAGTGACTGGCAGGTGACAAATTTGGTACTCTAAACCTCCCCTTCTAAAAGTCCATTTCCAGACACCAAAATGTAATTTAGGGTCTGAGTCTTTGAAGTTTTGTGTTGGGGGCTCTGCTCTTTTTCTTCTTTCCTCATGAAAGACTGTTTGTCACAACAGGCAAGACTCCGAAGCTGATTGTGTCCCACAACACAATTCATGGGAAGGTTATGCCCAGACGTGGGTCCCGTGTTCACACCTGGATTTCAGCCACAGTAATATGTGCATCAAAAGGTTAAATCCAGACCCCCAACCATACTCTTTATGATTCCCTTATCAGCCTCATCTCTTTTCCTGAGATGTGTCCAGGCCCCTTCCTTGTGATCTATCACTTAATCAAAAAGAAGTCTTTTGAAGCTTATAGGGAGTCTCTTCTGTTTTCCATCCAACGTGTGTCTCACCCAGCTCACAGAAAAGCTGCAATACACAAATCTGTCTGGGGGGATTCCTCTCCTCCTAATGTCTTCACCAAGCAAGCAAGGGCTTCCCACAATTGAACCCAAGGTCCTCCATGTAATGTGCCATTGCAGGGACACTTACTCATTGTACATTAAAAACACCCTAATGTCCAGCACTGTTATCTCCATGCATTATATCCTTAAATGTGCACATGCATTCAGCACACACACTCAGTTTGTGTGCACTGTTCAGCATTGAAGCTTTTCTATAATAAATAGGGTATGCTATTTACAAACACTTATCATGTGCACACTGCATAACACTTCACCCTTCATGCATTGTATTTCATGCAAGCTCACAAACACCTAGAGCATCCATTCATTGCACATTCAATGCCCAGCACTATGTCACTTGTGCCATGTATTTCTTACATATGGAAAAGAAACAATTGATGGACGGAATGCTGGACAATGCAAACATTCACCCCCAGTCACAAAGATCTGGGTTTAAATCATCATTCTTTTGCTCCCCACACCACCGCAGTTTGGACCAAGCCATATGCAAATCAGTATTGACCCTGTTCCTTATGGGAACAGTCCATCCTCGAACTGCCAAGTCAGGTCCTCCCTGGACCAGAAACAAGCATCCTGGGACCGTTTACAGGGCATCCCCCTTCATCAGCCAAGCTAGCTTGAATCCAGTAGTGTGGTGAGCACAGGACCCACATCTGGGCATATGCAAAAGAAACAATTGGTGGACGGAATCCTGTACAATGCAAACGTTCACTCCCAGTCACAAGGATCTGGATTTCATCCATCATTCTTTTGCTCACCACCCCACCCCCGTTTTGACCCAGCCATATGCAAATCAGTCTTGACCCTGTTCCTAATGGGAAAAGTCCATCCTCAAACCGCCAAGCCAGGTCCTCCCTGGGTCAGAAATAAGCATCTTGGGACCGCTTTCGAGGTATCACCCTTCATCAGCCAAGAAAAGACCTGCATGAGACCCTGTGTTTCCCGCACACCCTGCATACTCCTAAACAGCATCTCTCGCAGGCAGTGGGAAGGGCAGCCCTTCATAAGATCTTGGCTTACAGATTACACCCATTGCCCCTTAAAGAACTATACCTGTGTGGCAAGGCCAGCATAGGAGCACAGGAATGCAGGCTCTGCAGCTATAAACGGGAGTCATTGGCACATCTTCTCTTCTGTTGCCCTGCCCTGCGGTTGCCCTGCAGTCTTTATCTTAGGCCACTACTTAGAATTTCTGGGTTGCCCTCTGCAAAGGATGGGATTTTTCACCTTTACACCCTATCAATGGTAATGCACATGGCCACCTTTGGGAAGTTCGTCTTCCAAGCACGGCAATGCTGATGACTTCTACTGGTCGGATCACAGAGTCTTTTGCCGGCCCATGAACCTTTTCCCTGGCTTCTCTGCATTCTTGGAGTAACTTTTAATTCGATTGTTGAAATTTCCTTTATTTTAACTTTTGTAATGTGATGACTTTTGTATTTCTGGTTTTATGTAATGGTTTTCAGTAACCAACAATAAAATATCATTCATTCATTCATTCATTCATTCATTCACCCTTCATCAGCCAGGCTAGCTTGAATCCAGTGGTGTAGTGAGCACTGGATCTACGTCTGGGCATACCCTTCCCACTCAGGGCGACATATGCAAAATAAACAATTGATGGAAAGAATGCTGGGCAATGAAAGCATTCACCCCCAATCATAATGATCTGAGTTTAATCCGGCATTCTTTTGCTCACCACACCATCCCAGTTTGGACCTAGCCATGTGCAAATCAGTCTTGACACTGTTCCTAACGGGAAAAGTCCATCCTCGAACTGCCAAGCCAGGTCCTTCCTGGACCGGAAATAAGCATTTTGGGACTAGTTTCGAGGTATCACCCTTCATCAGCCAGGCTAGCTTGAATCCAGTGGTGTAGTGAGCATGGGATTTACGTCTGTGCATACCCTTCCCACTTAGGGCGACATAGGCAAAACAAACAATTTATGGAAAGAATGCTGGACAATTCAAATATTCACACCCAATCACAAGAATCTGAGTTTAATTCAGCATTCATTTGCTCACCACACCATCCCAGTTTGGACCCAGCCATGTGCAAATCAGCCTTGACCCTGTTCCTTAAAGGAACAGTCCAGCCTGAACTGCCAAGCCAAGTCATCCCTGGACCAGAAAAAAGCATCCAGGTAACCGGTTTCAGGGCATCACCCATTACCAGCCAGGATAGCTTGAATCCAGTGGTGTAGTGAGCACAGGAACCATATCTGGGCATACCCTTCCCACTTAGAGCGACATATGCAAAAGAAACAATTGATGGTTGGACAGCTGGACAATGCAAACATTCACCCCAGTCACAAGGATATGGATTTAATCCATCATTCGTTTGCTCACCACTCCACTCCCTTTTGGACCAAGCCATATGCAAATCAGTCTTGACTCTGTTCCTTATGGGAACAGTCCAGCCCAAACTGCCAAGTCAGGTCTTCCCTGGACCGGAAACAAGCATCCTGGGACAGTTTTCAGGGCATCACCCTTCATCAGCCAGGCTAGCTTGAATCCAGTGGTGTAGTGAGCACGGGACCCACGGCTGGGCATACCCTTCCCACTTAGGGCAACATATGGATAAAAAACAATTGATGGACAGAATGCGGACAATGCAAACATTCAACACCCAGTCACAAGGATCTGGGTTTAAGCCATCATTCTTTTCCTCACCACACCACCCCAGTTTGTACCCAGACATATGCAAATCAGTCTTGACCCAGTTCTCTATGGGAGCAGTCCAACCCAAACTGCCATCCCGGTCCTTCCTGGAACGGAAACAAGCATCCTGTGACTGCTTTCAGGGCATCACCCTTCATCAGCCAGGCTAGCTTGAATCCAGTGGTGTAGTGAGCATGGGACCCATATCTGGGCATACCCTTCCCATTTAGGGCGATATATGCAAAAGAAAAAATTGATGGACGAAATGCTGGACAATGCAAACATTCACCCCCAGTCACAAGGATCTGGGTTTAATCAATCATACTTTTGCTCACCACACCACCCCAGTTCGGACCCAGCCCTGTGCAAATCAGTCTTGACCCTGTTCCTTATGGGAACAGTCCAGTCAAACTGGAATGGCATGGGAAGCAACAATAGATTTAGGCCCAGGTCTCTGTACTGGGGTGAATGTATGGCATTGTTCTGCATTCTGTCGATCAATTGTTCTTTTTGCATCTGTCAACCCGAGTGGGATGAATATGATCAGACATGTGTCCTGTGCTCTCCATGCCACTGGAGTCAATTATCCTGGCTGATGAGGGGTGAAACCCAAAACCGGTCCTAGGATGCTTGTTTCCAGTCCAGGGAGGACCTGGCCTGGCAGTTCGGCATGGACTGTTCCCATTGGGCACAGGGTCAAGACTGATTTGCATATGGCTGGGTTCAAACTGGAATGGCATGGAGAGCAAAAAACGATGGATTTAGGCCCAGATTTCTGTACTGGTGTGAATTAATGACATTGTTCTGCATTCTGTCTTTCAATTGTTCTTTTTGCATTTGTCACCCCGAGTGGGCAGGATATGCCCAGATGTGTGTCCTGTGCTCTCCATGCCACTGGAGCCAAGCTATCCCGGCTGTTGAGGGGTGAAACCCCGAAACCGGTCCTAGGATGCTATTTTCCAGTCCAGGGAGGACCGGGCCTGGCAGTTTGGGCTGTACTTTTCCCATTGGGCACAGGGTCAACACTGATTTGCTTATGGCTGAGTTCAAATGGAATGGCATGGGGAGCAAAGAAACAATGAATTTAGGCCCAGATTTCTGTACCGGGGTAAATTTATGACATTGTTCTGCATTCTGTCCTTCAATTGTTCTTTTTTCATTTGTCACCTCGAGTGGGGTGGATATGCCCAGACATGTGTCCTGTGCTCTCCATGCCACTGGAGTCAAGCTATCCCGGCTGATGAGGGGTGAAACCCCGAAACCAGGCCTAGGATGCTGTTTTCCAGTCCAGGGGGGACCTAGCCTTGCAGTTCGAGCTGGGTTGTTCCCATTGGGCACAGGGTCAAGACTGATTTGCTTTTGGCTGGGTTCAAACTGGAATGGCATGGGGAGCAAACAAAATTATGGATTTAAGCACAGATCTCTGTACTGGGGTGAATGTATGACATTGTTCTGCATTCTGTCCATCAATTGTTTTTTTGCATGTATTCCTTACAGGCATATGTACTATTCATTTTATTATTTATTTATTTGCTGAGTTTTATATAGCGCAAACATGAATAGTGTATCAGATCACTGTACATATAGCAATCAGGTCATACATACAAGAGAAAATGCAAGAAGGAATATGCAGGGAGCAATACAGATACAAATATAGATGCAAAATACCAAAAAGACCTGGTAGATCCAGGATCAAGAGGTGCCTACAAGAAAATGATTGATCGGATTGACTTAGGAACACTGGAGAAGGAATTTATTCATCAGAAGCTCTTTTACTTCTTTTTTTAAAGGAGGGAGAGAAGGGGGCCTGTCCTGGTTTCAGGTGGCAGTGCATTCCATATTCTTGGGGCTAGACTGGAGAAGGAGCAGTTATAAGTCTTATTTTATGTTGAACTTCTGTGGTTTTAGCAATAGGGAGTTAGACCTTCATGAGGTATAACTACCACCAGATAGATTGAGTTTTTTGGACAGTTTGACAGGAGTGTTGTGGTGAAGGGCCATGTCTGTCATGAAATCTAGCTTCAACTGGATCCTTGCTTTAAACTGGAGCCATATTAGCTAGTGTAATGTGATCAAAACTTCTGGATCATGTAATGAGCCTAGCATCAGAGTTCACTGTGGCCCTTTTATACACCCAGTATATGTACTGAGTTAGGAGTCACTACTCCTGTACTATACAGCATTCCATATTTACCTGATGTAGGCCAAGGGGTGAGTTAAGCACACACCAGCGGAACTTTAAAAAGGTGAGTGAGCCTGTAGGCCTCACTCCAGTGACACAGGGTAAAAAAGTCTTGTCCATGTGGCATACCACAGGGCTCATCTGAGACATAATATTTAACCTTTATGTGTATCCACTGTCTTCCATCATTTGCTCCCATGGGTTACATACGAAATACACTGATGACACATAGATCATTGTGTCAATCCCTAAGAATTTGGCAGCTACCGCTGACAACTTTTCTCACTGTATGTCTGCGGTTGCAGGCTTGATGGAAAGAAAAGTCTTCAAACTGAATGGGGAAAAGACTGAGGTGTTGCTCTTTGGGATGCAAGCCTCCATTTGGAATGACAATTGGTGGCCAGACAGGTTAGGTATGCTCCCTACTCCAATGGAGAAGGTAAAAAACATTGGGGTGATCCTAGATAGTGAACTCTGACTTGGTGGACGTGCCAATGGTACTGTGGTGATCTGTTTCTGGCTTATAAGGAAGTTAAAGAAAATCTTCCCCTTTATCCCTTTTACAGTGTAGAAACAGGTGCCCCTGGCATTGGTCATGTGCAGAATGGATTATTGCAATGCCCTATTTCTGGACTCAAATATTAGTACCCAGGCCACACTGCAGGTAGCACCGAACACTTTCGGTTGGGCAATTCTGGACATTCCAAAGTCCCAATCATCTGCTGCTGAGTTGCGAGAGCTGTACTGGCTCTCCATCTGTAAGCGGATCAGGTTTAAGTCTATCTGTATTGTACACAAGGCTCTCCATTAAGCAAGTCCAGTTCGGATCAGGGATATGTTCCCTTGATACACCCTAGGCGGAAATCTCTGTTTAGCCCTTTGTAATCTGGTTACCATGCCTAGAATCTGAAAGAAGAAATGTGAAGGCAGCCTTTTCAGTAGCTGCAACCAGACTCTAGAACTCTCTCCCCCAGTCTCTGACTGCGATCAATGGACACTTTTTAAGAAAGGCACTTAAGAGACCTGGCTGTATACTACTTTGTCAGCCTCCACTGGCAGGTATTTGGTTGAGCTACAGCTATTCTGTAGCAATCTGCTGTTTTAATAGCACCTTGATGCCTTTGGGTAGTTGTTGCCCTCTGTCATTTAAAATCAAATCACTACTGTTGATCACTACAGGGTATGCTACCATCACTGTTCTCATGCTGCTTAACTCTTAGTGAAGGTGGTAGCTTTCCACCACTATGTGGGTAGCGCTTTGGATGCCCATTCCGGACCAACAAGACCACAACCTGTGAGACAGGCCTATGTCACGGCGCACATGCATGAGTCATATTCGCTTATGACAAAAAAAATCTGCATTAGGGATCGAGGCAACAGTAAAATTGGTCACTCAGGGTAGGGGTACAGCCACAAACCTTGTATTATGGTTCCTCTCTAAGCTTTTTGTTGTTGCATCCAAATATATTACACAACAACTGGCATACACCTAAAACTAGCCATGTCTATTGGCTTTGTCCATGGCTGTTTGTTTCTTAACATAAATAAGTAACAACAATGATTGTATTGACAATAATATTGAAAATGTTTTAATACTGAAATTATGAGACTGTGAATTAAATATTACTGAGGCCTGTGGAGTGGATAGTGGTATTCAGAGTGTCTCAATCACTCCTGGCATGTTCACTCTGTTAGATTATTATTTTCCAACCACATCTAGGGTCCATCTGCATATCTTAAAATTCATCTCTTACCTTTTCAGCACCTGTGAGAAACTGGATGTATGTTGCAGTACCCCCTCCACACACTTTTTGCCTGTTTTTTTATGCAACTTTAACTGAGATGTAATGGGTCCCTCCTAACCAGACACCCAGTACCAGTGTCCTTTCCCAAAAAATTTACCACAATTGGTGCCACTTAAGCTACCGATGTAAGTTCCTAGTAAATAGTACCCCTGGTACCTGGTACTGAAAAAGGGTACTCTAGGGCTGCAGCCCTCTCCAAGGCTATGGACTCTTCCATTGTTTGTCTTGGTGCAGAGAAATCCGAAGACTTGACATGGCACACAGCCCTGTGAGCCATTCCACCCATACAATGCAAAAGATATAGGTAAGTTACCTCTACTGCAGGCCTTTGGTCCTAAGGCAGGGTGCATTATATCCTATATGAGGGCATATACGCATGAGCAGATATGCCTCTACAATGTCCAGTCTATTCTGTGATATTGTAAGTGAACAGGGAAGCCATAAAGAATACATGGGCTGGACAATTGTCAACACAAGTTTCCTAGCCCCATGATGGCTTCACTGACTCATAAGGTGTATGGTATCAAACATCTTGTATTTAAAAAAACCTCATTGATGCCATTGTGGGATTTATTAATAAATGTACCTGGGGACCTTTTAGAGGGTCACCTGAAAACCTACCAAGCACTGGTGTGGTCTCTGACCAGAAGTCTGCCACCACCAGACTTGTTTCTGACCTCATGGGGTGAGAGCCAGCGCTTTCAGAGGACAGAGACAAAGCCTGCTCTGGGCGGAGGTGTTCCACACCTTCTCCAGGACAGGATGGCCTTCCTGGGCGGGAAGCTTCAAAGGCAATGCCGCCTTTTAAATCTAACCCAGGAACTTCCAAATAGTGGAGGAAGCAAAGCCCCATTTCATACTCCAATTTAGTGGAGGAGGAAAGGCAGGAACATTTGTTAGATTAGGAGAAGGATCTCTGTAGAAAGTGCCTCTTTTTGCATGGTTAGCCCTCACTTTTTGCCTGATGTGATATTGATCTGTAAGTGCACTGGGTTCATGCTAACCAGGTCTTCAGTGCCACATCTCTTTCCCAAAAGACTGTGCCACGACTTGCACAACTTCAGCTACCCTGTAAGTCCCTAGTAAATTACACCCCTGGTACCTATGGTATAGGTTCTGAATATGGTCCTTTAGGGCTGCAGCACTGGTTCAACCACTCCAGGGCTCCCTCATCAAGGCTATGCACTCTGCCATTACAGGCTGCATGTCTTGGTGCAGGAAAATCTAAAGAATCAACATGGCACACAGCCCTGTGTGCCATGCCACCCATACACGACATAATATATAAGTAAGTCACCTCTACAGCAGGCCTTTAGTCCAAAGGCAGGATGTATGATGTATTCATGCATGATTTTACAAGGCTTGCCTTTGCAATGAAGGCATTACAATTAATGCGTCATTACAACTCGTTCCATTACAAGGCAAGTTGTTACAATGACTTGCCTTAGGGAAGCGCTGGACTTTGGAATAGTATATTTTACTATTCCAACTTCAGTGTGTGCAACAGTAGAGAAGTTGTTGGATTTAAAATCCGACAATGCTTTCCCTAAAGCAACTCTTTGTAACGACTTGCATTGTAATGGAACGTGTGGTAACGACGCGCTCGTCGCAGGGCCTGCATTGTAATGGCACTGCGCAGTTCTGCCTGCATTGTAAATGATGTTTCCCCCTAAGGCAGGGTGCACTATATCCTATGTGTGAGCATATCAGCATGAGCAGATATGCTCTTTCAATGCCCAGTCCATTCTGTGATATCGTAATTCAACAGGGAAGACATATACAGTACATGGGCGGGATACTTGTCAACCCCAGTTTTCTAGCTCCATGATGGCGTCACTTATTTCTAAGATGCTTGGTACCAACCATCTTGGCTGAATAAATCATCACTGATGCCAGTGTTGGATTTATTAATAATTTCAAACAGGAGACCTTTTTAGAGGGTCCCCTGAAACCTAACCAAACACTAGTGGGGTCTCTGCCCGGTTTTCACCAGCCTGCCACTTCCAGACATGTTTCTGACCTTATGGGGTGAGAGCCAGCACTCTCAGAGGATAGAAACAATACCTATTCTGGGCGAAGGTGTTTCACACCTCCTCCAGGACAGGATGGCCTTCCCAGGCAGGAAGCTTCAATGACAATGCCACTTTTGAAATTCAACCCAGGAAGCTCCAGATAGGCGGGGAGGCCAAGCCCCGTTTCCTGCTCCACTTTTGGGAGAAGGAAAGCCTAGAAAATGAGTTAGATGAGGAGGAGAGTCCCATCTCAGCATGAACCTTGCCTAGGGTGGGGCAGGTGAGCTGAACCCCTCTCCTAAAATTCTACCATCTTGAAATGGTGAGAAAGCCTCCAATAAGGGCTAGGGTAGTGCCTCTTACCACAGGAAGTTGTCACTAAAGGGTGTAGACACTCTAAAAGGGGAAGAGCCCATTGGCTACTACCTGTCTCCCTTTGTAACGCTCCTCAATTCAGTATTTAGGTGGCTCCCCGAGACCAGAACCTCTAGATTCATCGGACCGAAGAAGACCAGGCCAAAAGAATACGTGCTTCGCGAGAACAAAAGCCCTGCTGCAGAATGAAAAAGCACCAAATCCTGCCAGCTGCAAGTAGGACACAGCAATCACTGCTGCTGTGTCATCCTGAACCATGAAAGGACTCCAAGAACCCCAAAGCAACTCCAGCCTTTGAGAAATCAAGGAAGGTCCCTTGGAGTAAAGGTATCACTCCCACCATATCGCAGGGGAGTTAGGTGAAGTTAGGTTTGTCAACTTGCTACTCCCTGTCAGACTCACTGCAGCACTGAAGCAAGAAAAAGTACAACGGCTTTGGAGAGTCAGATCTGCCTCTCCACCAAGTTTGGAGGCACCAGGGCTTAACAGAGTTGCGGCATACCAATACCTGGGGTACCAAACCCCCAATAGTAAAATCCATGAAGAAGAGTCCACTCTGGACTCCAAAAGCAACAGAAGCAAGTACTTATTGCCGGATGTCAAGACACATGAGACACACTTCCTGAGTGGCCCAGCTGTCCCAGGATCATCTCTCCAAGTTGCCTACTCTTGACCACGAGGACCCTAAAAACGCACAACGCTCGCTGACCTGTTCGCTCTGTACTCGGCTCCACTGGCCACAGCACCAACTAACCAGCTCTGCTATCATGGTCCCCAGGCCCTTGCAACCTCTGCCCTCCATGGAGACCCATTGGACTTACCTTGAAGTCCACTTGTGCAGTGCATTTTCAAGTGGCCCCCTTCATCTTTGCACACCAGTTTCCAAGACCCTCAGCACTATGCCCCCGCCCAAACCAGGTTGCTGATGCTCCCGAACTTGTCCTGCTGGAACTTTGGACCTAATCCCGACATCGACCAAAAAGAAGAAGGTGAACTTCGTGAAAGCCTTGCCTGATTTTATATGCCTTTTTCCTCTTTTTTCATTGATTCATATGGTGCATAATTAGACACAAAAGTTATATCTTTTCTGAACTTTGAAAAATCGTAACTCCTAGAGAACTTAGCTTAGAACTGTGTTCTTTGTCTTAAAAATACATAAAATCACCTTTATTTTTACAAATTGGTCTCGGATTTATTCTGAAGTGAGTGTTTCATTTATTGCCTCTGTGAGTACAACAAATGCCTTTACATTACCCTCTGTTAAGCCTCGCTGCTCGTCCACACTGCCACAAAAAGAGCATTAGAATTGACTGCTTTTACATCTGTGTACCATTTGGGGATTCCTTGGATTATCTGCAGAGTATACTTCTTTTTAGTACAGTATATAGAGAACCAGCTTCCTTCAGTCACCACTAAGCCTACATCACCTCTAGGGCAGGCAATGTGAACCCCTCTCCTGTAAATTCACCATCTTGGGATGGAGGAGAAACAACCTATCAGGGCTAGAGTAGCATCCCTACCCACAGGAAATGGTCACTAGAGGGTGTAGACACCCTAAAGTTAGGTAGACCATTGTCTACTACCTGTCTCCCCTTGTAACGCTCCTTTACTTCAGTATTTAGGGGCACCCAGAGACCTGAACATCAGATTTGATGGACAAGAGAAGACCAGGACAAAGAAGACCCACTGCATGAGACATGAAGCCCTGCTTCAGAAGAAACAGGAGCCAAACCCTGCCTGCTGCTGCCAAGAAGCTCCCTTGGAACCAAGGTATCACTCCCCTGCACACAGCAGGCACCAATCCAACGAAGTTCAGTTTGTCAACTTGCTGCTCCCCGATAACTTTGATGCAGCACTGATGCAAGAAAAGATACAACAGCTCCAGAGGGTCGGATCTGTCAACACACCAAGTTTGAAGACGGCAGGACATACTGGAGCTGCGGCGTACCAATACCTGGGGTACCAGACCCCCAACGGCAACCACCAAGTAGAAGAGTCCACAACGAACTCCCAAAACTCCAGAAGCAAGCAACTGTTGAGGGATGTTGAGAAACCTAAGACCCATGTCTTGAGTGGCCCACCTATCCTGGGATCACCCCATCAAGTTGCCTGCTCCTGACCATGAGGACCTCAAGATGCACGAAGCCCGGCTGACCTTTTGGCTCTGCACCTGCCCTGATGCCGGCCAACCAGCTGTGCTCCCGTAGTCTGCAAGCCGTTGTGACCTCCTCCTTCAAAGGAGCCCAATTGGACTTACTTGTAGGACCCTTCTGTGCAGTGTACTTTCAGTGGCCCCCATTGTCTTCGTGCACCAACTTCCAAGACCCTCAGTACTCTGCTCTCTGCTGATCTGGATGCTCCTGCACTCCTCCGGCTGGAACTTTGAACCTGGACACGACAGAAACCTAAAATGAAAAGATGAACTTCGTGAAAACATTGCCTGATTTTATATGCATTTTTTGCATTTTCCTTATTGTTTCCAATAGTGCATAATTGTGCACAAAAATGATACATTTTCTGAACGTTGAAAAATTGTAACTCCAAAAGTACTTACCTCAGAACTTTGGGGCATATTATCAAGGACCGGTGTTAAAATTATCGTTGTTTTATCGGCAGGAAACTGCCGATAAAACTGCGATAATGGGCTTGATAATACGCCCTTGTTAATTCCCATAGAAGCCCATGTTCTTGTGTTAACATGGTCTTCTATGGGAATTAACAAGGGCGTATTATCAAGCCCATTATCGCCGTTTTATCGACAGTTTCCTGCCGATAAAACGGCGATAATTTTAACACCGGTCGTTGATAATATTCCCCTTTGTTCTTGGTCTTAAAAATTAGAAATATTGTTTATTCTTTTTATAAATTAGTCCTGTATTTATTCTTGCGTGTGTGTCTTTTATTGCCTCCGTGAGTACAGCAAATGCTTAGCTCTACCCTCTGATATGCCTAACTGCTCACCCACACTACCACAAAAAGAGCTTTAGAATGATCTGCTTTTACCTCTGTATACCATTTGGGGATTCAGTGGACTCTCTGTACAGTGTTCTTCATTTTAGTATGAACCAGCTTCCTACAACACCTCATTAGGCTCTCTCCTGAACGCACTTCCTCACATCGCTTTCACTTCACCAAACACACCACACATCCTCTCACCTGTAGACACCTTTGATCAGTGTTTTGCTACTATAGTTAAAGACATGAATTTTGGCACTGCTTGACGTGGAAAAATAGAAGTGCAGGTGCCCTGTACCAGAGTACCTGCTTCTTTCTGAGAAGTGCCAGTACTCTCCAATTAAAAGTATTACATCACTCTTGAAAAGTGTAGGTACTCTCTCTCTCAAAATAAAAAGTGCCAGTACTCAGTACCGGACAGTATCGACCCTTTTAAAGCACTGAATAAAGGACCGGATAGGGATCTGTTTTTGTGTCAGGTTTTAATTACACCCAGGTCTGATACCCAGAGGCTCTGGGCCTACTTAAAGCCCTGCACACGCCTTAAATTATTCTCCTTTTCTTCAGTGTAATTTACATGCCACCAGTCTGTAAATGTACGCAGATGCTTCTATTTTGGGGCATGTATTCCTGTTGCTTTATATTGTGCGCCACTGTCCATGCGAGGCTAGGTCTGCACTACGTGAACGACCACAACAAAATACATACAAATTCTGACTTTTTGTGATTTTCATAATATCATACTGCCCTTCTCACACAAATGGCAGCCCTGTTTGTGAAAGACTAGCTGGGTGGAAGCCCTGCCTGAACTGCGCAAGACTCCTCTCCACCCTCTCCATAAATAGGGGTATATTTAGAGTGAGGCACGGGCTATAGAAAGCCCCTCTAGGCAAGGCCTGTATATACACCACTCCGGCATGAGTGGTTCAAACACATTACCTCTATAGTCTGCTTTTGTTGATTCACTTCTGAATGAGCCCCGCGCTGAGGGAGCGCGTGTAATTTCCCGCCCTCTAGGGGCAAGAAACAGTAAACCAAAAAGATTGGTTTCAGCTTGATAAGTGAAAGCCTTTCATTTTACTGATTGATTAAGTTTTCACTTGTAATCTTCAGAGAGGTTTCTCGCACTGCGGCAGCCGAGAAATTCATCATCATAACATGAGTGACAGGTAATTTATAAATAAACATATTATGCTAAAAAGCTCTCTTTGCTCAACCTGCATTTTTGAGTGCATGACACATGAAGGCAAATTTGAAATGTCTTTTGTTGTGCAGAGACATGGTAATCGATCGGTCGTTTTAGACACCGATAAAAGTATTTTAAATGCTGCCCGTATTCAAAGAGGCCCTTGGCTGACTAGCGGCTGTGTAAAATAGTATATGAATCTCAGCTTCGTGCTCCAGTAACTTTTGTATGAATTGTTGTCTATTTGCATACCTTAGTGTATACAGGGTTGAATGGTGGCCCAGTACACACCCTAAACAACCAATGAACAGTTAGATCTGTCAGAGCCTCCTTACATTCAATAGGGTGTGTTTGTTGATTGATCATAAGCTGGACTGTTACATATCGAATTCCATATAGCAGCAGTGAGCCCTGAGTCATCTGCCCTGCTTATTGAAGGACGCCCCTATTTCGGGGAAAAGTTTGACATTCCGCTCGCCGTTCGTAATTAGTTTTAGTAGGTCTCATCCTTAAACAGTCATAATTATTTACTTCAGTGCCCCTGAAAAGAAAATTGTTGCACGGGGACAACTGTATTGAGAAAAGGAGCTTTCTTTTAATCAGTTCTGCATTCCTAAAAATTACCACCAGTGGGTAGTTCAGAATGCTGCTTTGTTTGATGACGTCTGATTTCGTGTTAACACGCATTCCTATTTTTTTAAGTGCGCCTTTGAAACAATATCTGACTGAGTCAGGAAATCTCCAAACATTAATTATTTAAAAGTTTGCTCCTCGACCCTCTGAAATTATTAATAAACTCAACTCAAACTAGCGCTCCTACTAAGAAGGAAACGGGAAGCGTGGTGGCTGCCAGTGGGCGAATACATCCGTGTTGCCTTTTTCGGGGTCCGCGTGTGCTTGCCAGTGTGTTTCTGAGAAATGAAGCTGTGAAGTTTTTTGGCTGCCCTTTCCTCGCTTCTTCGGAGGGGCTCAGTGGGGGCACGTAGTCTGTGCTGCGCCGGGACATGCCAACAAATTGCATCACTTCTGCCTCGGTGGTCGAAGACAATGGCATGCCATATGCCAGTGGCAGGAAATGAATGGGTCTCATTTACACTGGCACTGGGTGCCTTGAGCCCTGTCAGTTTGCAGAGGTTGTCCGTGGCAAATTGGAGTGTAGCGTTGTCGTGAAGAAACGCAGCATGAAGCGCCCTGAGCGTTCTTAAGGGCTCGCTCAAAATAGTCCATTTTAATAGCAGACGTAGACTCACGTTCTCCACAAACAAACCATAACCCTTTGTTAAAATTATAAAAATACGACAACAGTTATTCCCTTGCTGTGCATTTTTTCTTTTTTTTTGCTAACACGGAATAAAAGGCGTTGAACACGCTCCAGCTGCAAGGGCAAAACAAAAACACAGCAGGTGGCATGCTTTATGCTTTAGAAATAGTTTCCCTGTTCAAATAGACTGCGGTACTGCTAAGATTTGCCCCAAAGTTGACCTCCATGCCTAAAGCACTGCGCTTAGCAACAACAAAAACTCATATTTGACCTCTGACACCGCAGGCGACGCATCATTTGTTTCCGTGTGTGGACGCAAGGGATGATGGGCGATGATTGAAGAGCATCGGTTCTCTTGACCCGAGCCACTAATAGGGATGGAACGAGGAGGCCAGCCATCGTTCTCGTACGGAAAGCCAGAAAGGGAGGTAATCTGTTGTTAATCGTCCCTTTCACTTGCATCATGGGCAGGCGTAAATTGCAATCACGTCTCTCTGTTATAATTATTTTAATTGGCATCATGTCATGCCATTAGAGTGTTTTGAATGCAAGAACGCGATAAAGTGACGTGGTATTTTTATCTTACCATGCTCCACCATGTTGGCCACATTTTCATAAGAATACATTTAAACCTTGCACAAATATGTTAATACCACATTAAACATATATATATATATATCGCAATTATATCTCTATATGCTGGTCACGTTCAATTTCGAAAACATACTTGCTTTGATTTCAATCCACAGACCCGCACAAGGTTTCCTCCACAGACATCACGAGAAGGGTCTCGTTCTTACAGCATTGTGGAATTCAACTTAGTTTTCACAAGTGCAAGTTTAAATAATGATCTTTTAACACTTGCACTGGTGATAAAAAGAAATTAAAGACACACACACATACATGCCAACATTTCAGAAGAGCAAAGAGGGAGATTTTTTTTAAAAAATCGGGAGAATGGGGCTTCAAATCGGGTTACTGGCGTGTATGGGCTTTGGAAGTGTGCTGCTGCAGGATTGGACATTTGAAACACAAATGTACGTTTTTTTTCTTACCTTTTACAAGCATGGAGCGCAATGGCAGGCTGAGAGGGTGATGCAAGTGTTGTCCCCCCCCCCCCCCCCCGCCCCTGTGTGACACCCCAGCCGAAAACAGCTTCCTGTGCACACACACGCCCCCCCCCCCCTACTTCACAGGTCTTCAAAAGACTATTGCCTTGTTAATGACCCTTTGTTGTTTTTTCACCCCATCGAGAGCCCCTGCATGGCCACTTTGACTATTGCTGGAAAAATTAGCACTTCACACAAACGCCCTGTCAACAAACCCCGAGGAATCGGGTTTTTGCTTGCAGGAATCGGGAGGCGGGAGACTAGCCTTCAAATCGGTAGTCTCACGCCTGAATCGGGAGGGTTGGCATGTATGCACACATTGCACGCCCCAACAGAACGTTTGTTTGAGCCTACAATAACGTAATCAATTGAATTTTGAGTTTCTTCATGTTATACACTTATCAGTCTTCACAAATATGATTTCTGTAGATAGTTCATCATGAGAAACACCACAAATCACTGCATTCGGCTGAAAATTCTTTCTTGAAACAGTCATGTCTTTAGGGTGGCTACAGCATGATTAGCAGAATTAAGATTCTGTCTGGCCATCAGTAGCTGATTACTCACTTTATTAATGGCATTGTGCAAAGGTATCCACACGGACAACCAGAATAGAAAATTAAAACACTGCATCGTTTCGAAAAAACTTGCTGCTTGAACATACGTTTTACAGCAGAAAAGATTTTTCAAAAAGGGCAATTACTCGAAGCACAAATTTTGCCACTGTTTTCCGAAAGTGAATTGCCCTTTTTGAAAAATCTTTTCTGCAGCAAAACGTATGTTCATAAAAGCACTCATTTTGAGGCAAATGTGCACATGTGATCAAGCAAAATGCTTCCACTCACTGGACAACTCATTGCCACTTGCACAGGCTTCTATATCCGGGTTCAAAGGGGATAGGCAATATTAAAACCCTTGGTTACTGCAATAATCTGTGGTGATCTTACATGTAACACAATTCCTGTCTAGAGGCTTAAACTTATCGTATGTATGTATAGTAGGTAAGTATATGGTGTTTCTATAGGGGAAACCTAGCCAAAAGGCAGTGTAGTGCTGCACATGGAAAAAAACTAGCATAAAGTCAGGAACTCTTAGGAAAAAATTTGGATGGTTAATGCACTGTGATGTAGTGTTCTTTAAAAAGGTGAGTCTTCTGCTCTTTCCTAAACTGGAACAGTGGTGAGGCGATCCTGATGGATTTGGGGTTGTTGTTCCAGATATGGGTGCCTAGTTGGAAAAAGGTCTACAGTCTTGTTTTTTCCTTTTTACACTTCTGTGTCTGCTGTCTGATGGTTCCCTGGCTGTGGGCGTGCCTAGAACCACTAGAGGGTCTGAGCTTGTCGACAAGATAAGCGGGGTCACTGTTAAAAATCCACTCTTATAGGCCTACTGACCTTAACATATGCTTTGCACAAGAAATAACTCAGCATGCTGCCTTTGTTGTAACTTTTCATCATGAATGCTTCAGAAATATGGTGCCTAGAATATCGTTTTCTACTGAATAAACAAGAAAGGCTAGAGGCATGATTGGTTTATTAGAAAACTTTATTTCAGGCACCACACAGCAGCCATTAGGCATACAGCCATAACATTACAAATAAGAACACAAATACGTTTGGCAAAAGATTGTAGAACCTAGTTTAGGAAAGCCAAGCAAGGATTATCACAGTGAACATCTTCTACCCCCGGGTTTGCCAGAGGAGATAACCAACACCAAAGCCCTTCCCTTGTCTGTGAAAATCCTTGTAATGAAATACTTGCTGTAGCCTTTAACCCAGTGTAATGCCAACACCCCCATTAAAACGTTGTGGCTATATATGTGTTAGTTATAGTACAAATATCAGTTCTATTGGCTTTGCCATAACCTTTCAAAATGAACAAATGAGACCTATGGCAACTAGCATGCCTGTCCTTAAGAACCAATGAGGCCTATATCCTTGATAATTGGCTAGTCACTATAACCAGGCCAGGCCTATTTTACTGGTTATACGTGTTTATCAGTATTTAAACCTTACTTCCCACTTTGGATAACTTGTGTGCTCCTTGGCGGTTGCTTCCTTCCTTATTCTTCAGAATGGTGGGAAAGATACAGCCTTAGGAACAAGCAGAGGTTCGCTGTAGTCATGACTCTGCTGTACTAAGCTGTCAGATCTTGTACATATCACACTCTCCCTGTTTCTGTCCCAAGGGCCCGCTTTAGAGTTGGCTGCGCTCAGTGCCAATCTTTGTTGTTCCCAGTAGTGGTTTGCACCAGTAAGAGCTGTGGTGTGGTGGAGTGGGGTGGGACGGGGTGGGGAGAAGTGGAAGTAGACAGAAGACAGGATAAGTAATATTAAATAAATAAAACCACTTACTTTGCGCTCACCGCATCACTGACTCAGCAATGGAGCAGGTGCAAAATAAGTTGTTTTATGTTTGTTTAATTTAATATTACTTATCCCATCATCTGTCGACTTCCACCAACCCCCCCCCTCTGCCCTGCCCCACTGCTCTTACCTGTGTGAGCTGCTACTGGTTGTTCCCCATAACCTCCTTCTCCATGCATTTGCTCACTGCCACCCAGCATTTGTGCCCCTCATCTCTCTATAAACCCTCTCTCTTAATATTTACTTTTATAAAGCTACTCATACTAATGTAGGGTGTCGGAGCGCTTTACATCACTCCAACATATTAAGCAGAGACATCAAATCATACAATCAGAACGCACAGACATGCTTCTATGCTTCTCTGCCCGTTGTGTGCTCATTATGAAAGCAGACATCTCTTCAGAGCTGCAGGACGATCCAGATAACGTGAAATGTATTTGGCACACACAGAAGGGAGTCAACTCCCAACTATACCATGACCACAGAATTCCATATTAGGTCCTACTAATGGTAATTAATAGAGAATCGGGATTGGGCAAATAGAACTGTTTTTTCTCTCTATACTGGACATAGCCTTCAAAAGGAATGCCATACTTAGGCCCTTGACAGATGCTGTAGCAGGCTGTTGGGCTGGATGCATGGTGCACCATCCACTTGTTAGTGGTTTGTATCTTGTGGTCCTGCTTGGGCTGGTTCTGGCTGCATTCACGCCTATGAAATTCATTTGTCGAAGGTGGTCTGATTTAAGATAGGACAGCAGGGAAGCAAAACCCACCAATGAAGGTGGTGGAAATGGGGCTGGTGTTTTCATATTTTCTTGACACACTGAGCCCTTTAGACATCCAACAGCTGATACCATGTTCCAGAGTGGGAGCTGTTGGCGGTTATCATCATACTTGGATCCCTCTGTCACTGTGAGGTGTGAGGCGTCATTACATGAAAGGAGCACAAGTTCAACTTAAACTCCAACTAAAAACCCTGATATCAGGAAATCTACTGCAGTGAGCAGGCCCACACTGCCATGTGTACGCTTTTATCTTATCTCTCCATTTCACCTACCACTGCAATAAGCAGTGAGTCACATCCATACTGTTGTGGGTGGGCCAAAGTGCTCTTTTTAGGTTTTGCATGCACAGAGCTTGTGCTCTGCTTGAAAAATCTCTTGTATAAAAAAACATCTTAAAATAGGCTCAGAATCCGCCCATTACTGACTGATACTTACCTTTCATTGGAATCAATGTTGCTTTAATTCTCATGCTTCTGATTGCTCAGCATGTCATCTGCTTCCACTTTGCATGTGTTCCTGCTTTGCCTGCCCATGCCGTGGAGCATGGCCCAAGTACAGTTTGCAGTCACTGTCCAGTGGCTAGTGGCCAGTGTCTTTCCAGTGACTATGAACATTGGAAGGAGCTTTTTTTAAATCTAGTATCCAGAACTCCATACATATTGCATCTGCAGGACGTCTCATCTCCTCTTCAGCTCTCTTCCGACATATTCCTAGCCCTCTCCCCAAACAATGAATTTAAATTGCATCGGATATTGCATGTTCGACTCAATATCATCCTGTGCCTCTATCAATATCTTTAATCTGCATATACTTACCTCCTTTATGTATCTATATACTTTCAATGTAATTATGGATCTATATATTTATCACTTTCTTCTAATTTAGCATTTCCAATGCACTACCCTATTTCTCAGCCTAAACTTCGCTCAATATATCTTTTAGCCCAACCTTCTGACTCATCTCAAATTTCTACTACTACTTCCAATGCACTACCCTGTCTCTCATCCTATACATCTATCAATATATCCTCTACATCCACTCTCTCAGTTATCCCAAACCCCATATCACTACTATGATTGCCAAAATAACCCTTTCTAGACTCTCTCCTACTCTACCCCTCCTTGCATCACCTGACACCTCTTTTACTATACTGATCCCCTAAAACAAAGCTTTCTAAACTCTTTCCTGAGTCCTCCCTTCCAAAACTCCTTTTTACTCATCCAAAAGCCTCCTCCTATAGCTAACACCTAAAAAAAAATCTTTCACTCTTTTATCCCTCCACTATCCTTTTCAATTGAAATTAAGAGACTAACATGTTCACTTCTCAAATTCCATATTAACCTATACTAATATACTACCCAAATAACTGAATAACATATCCACTTCTCAAATTACTTCATATTTTTTTTACTATATTAATTTTCAACAGTAATCCTTTATGGGTTCCGGAGTGGCGTGCTACTCGCCAGAAAAGATATTCAACACCCATCAGGGGTAACAAATGCTATATGAATGCAAATCTTTCTTCCCCTTTTATCCCTCCGCTATCCTTCTCACTCCAAGTAACTGACTAATATCCACCACTGAAATTACTTCATATTTCACCATATTACTTCACCACTAATCTTTTGTAGGCTTCCTGAATAGCGTGCGTGAACAAGCGCTATATAAATACATACCTTTGTCCTCCTCTATCCTTCTGCTATCATTCCAAATCCAAATAACTGACTAACCTATCCACCACTTAAAATGTACTTCCATGTTTCACTATACTAATTCAACACTAATCCTCTATGGGTCCCGGAGTAGCTTGCTACTCGCTGAAAAAGCGCTTCGACGCCTCGTCAGGGATAGTAAGCGCTATATAAATGCAATTACAATTACAATATGCAAGGCTTTATCATATTATTGGATTATTAAATGAAACCAGCCCATAACGCAGCACAGATTATATTTTATGTAACATATTCAGAGCAATGGCATTCCAAGCAACAGTCCAACCCTCAGCAAGTAACCAATTATAAACAGGCACTAGCTAGTGACACTAATAATTATTAAATCTAAAGCATGGTGTACAAAAGAGCAGAGAATAATGCAATCTTTCTGATATTAAGGGGCAGTGGGTTTCGTTTACTGGGTGGCACAATTCATTGCTGTAGAATGGAGCTCAGGCAGAAATGTAACTGAAGTGGAGAAGCCCATGCCAACGTTTACCCCGTTCTGAAATATCAGTGTTATTCAAACCCCGGACTATGACATATCCACTCTTATAATCTGCAGCTCTAGAACTGCCAATTAGTAAACCTGTGGTACATTCTGGTTAGAGCCTACTTCTAAACAAATGCCATTGTTGCCTGTTCACACCAAATAAACACCCTGCTTTTATGGTCGCATGCCCCAACCTGTAGGGTGCGGGGTTTTACACGTTTCTTTGGGAAACAGTTCTCAGAGGATCTTCCCATGCTGAAAACCTTAGTGCGAGATCAACATTCGATTGGATAAAATCTCTTTATATAATCCACCTAAAAGATGCCGAAAATATGCTTTCAAGCTTTCAATGCGTGAAAAGCTGAAAATGTTTACAATCCCCTTATTGAATGGAATGTCTACAATATGTCTACAAAATCGGAATTTAAGTACATGGTGAACATATCTTTATAAAATCCAGATTCAAACACATAAGTAAAGTAAAAAGTTGCAAAACTCGCTATGACGCTGTAATAAAAAAACAAAAACGCTATGAGGTCATAGTGTTATTTTTTCTTCTTTAAACCATGTTATAAAAGCCAATCAACTGCTGTGCAACATGTAAAAAAAACATTTACAAAGCCAATAAATTGTACATAGGCGAAACCTATTGGTTTTGCCAATGCTTGTTCATGTTTATCACTTTTCACCCACTTACCCTTTAGCCACAAATTGTTACTCACTTTACTTTTGCATTATATTTATTTATGTTCTGTTCATTTCTTATTGCCACCATAATCATGACATTTGCAGCTATAATTTTGCCCAGGTCGTGCACAAGTTTGGCTTCCAATAAAACCTTCTAATAATACTTGCCCGTGTATCTTGCACTTTTTTCCTTAGTTTGGGTACAGGGCGAGGAGATCTAAGAACTATACCTGTTGTCTCTGGTAAGTTTCAAAGAGGTTCATGAGACCCCTGCCCACTCCACACAGAAAGTTAGTATGCCTGCACTGCATGGAGGCCAAGGGTATCTACAAGGTGCGACTAATATTAGCTTGACTAAAGGATCAGATACAACATGTTGCACCCTGCTAAAGGGGGTAGAGGAAACATAGTTGGGTACTTGAAAGCAGAAAGTTCGAAACCTTCTGGGACTCATGGTAAGGAAATTTAGATACTATATTAAGTAACATACAGAAGGTTTCATTGGAACAGGGAATGTTTAGTTCATTTTAAGAATTCCTCCAATACTCTTATTCTACCGTAATAATCTGGGGAGGATGCAGACCTTCCGGTCTTCAGTCGCTGCATGGAAGTGTAGGGAAGGGCCTGGGACATAATTCAGATTTGGCCTAAAGACTGTACAGTGGAACCCAGCATTGAATCCAACGCATTGACAAGGCTACAGGGGCTGAAGGACTCTACAGATGAAGGGAAGTAAATAGCAATATAAACCTATACTGAGTGGTTCATGGGATGTTTTTATGGAAACCCTGCCACAGGAATTGAAAGATCTACAGAGCATTCTAAATGAGAGGTAAGAAGACACTGCAAGAGGCTAAGTGCAATGTTGTTCTCCAAAAAGAACATTAAAAAATTGTCCAGAAATTGTACAAACATGTTCAAAAATTCATGAAGAAGGAGCATAATGGATGGAGGAAAGAAAAGATCAGATAATAAAAATGTTTGTAGACAGAAAAGGAGACTTAATGACAAGTAGTAAGAATGTACATCAGATAAAATGGATCTGTATGAGAAACACCACAGGGGAGGGGAAAGGCGAAGAATGATTTAAATGGACATTTCATTGAATTCAAGGAAAATGTTAAACAAAGCTTTTTTCTCTTTTTAAAGTTGACCATATTGGAACCATGGCATTGGAATCCAAAACATTTGGTAAGGAGCAGATAACACCACATTGATTTAGGATCTGCCTACCATTACACCAAACTCATAAGGAGATTAGTGGATAAAAGTAACAAAATCATCACATGTACCCCCCAAAAGAAGAGTAGCGCACAGCTCACGGACTGAAGCATGAAACATAATTAAAAATAATGGGTGGTGGCGTAGTGTGGATGTAAATGTACATATTAACAAAAAATGTGATACGAAATGGGTGTATATGATAAAACAAATGGAAAGCTTACAAATATTTTGAGAATAACAAAAAAATATGTTTATTTATATATCTTTGCACCTTTGCTTACCATGAAATAAGAAAATGAAGACACATGTTGTTTACATTACTGTGTTTTTCCAGATACATATAGCTTAAAATAGTTGTGGGGATGCTGTAGATTTAGGGACAATCAAAGCTTTCCCATCATTGCAATATTCATTGGCCCCGGAAAAAGAGAGTTGAACTGAGAAAGATTTATGTACTTTATTTCTAGAATAAACAGTGTCGATCTCATTAAAATACGGTGGTGGCTTAAAGCACATAACAACAAGGTGACTTCATTTTTTGGGGAGAGCTGAGAGTGCTTGGGGATAGAAAACAAAAGGATCATCCTGGAATGTGAAACCTCTTTATTTATCACACAGATCCCAAGTTTAGACCCAAAAAAATGTGCAGGTCAATTCTACCTAGCTGGCGCGAAACGTGTCTGTCTCTTTTATTGATTTCTGACTGATCTTCATTATTGGTCAAATAATGAAACTAATGGTTAGGCATGACGGATGCAACAAACTGCCTACTTTTCGTCTCACCACATGCAAATAGCTCCTATGCTTATTGTGGCCTGCGGCGCTATATAAACAAATACATAAAAACATATATACAATATACGATATAGCAACATTCCAGCTAATACATTAGAACAGACCCAAGTAACTTAAGCATTGCCTCTGAAATGGTAGGATCTGATGTTCTCAATGCAAAGCCTCTAAAACAGCGACCTCCCCACCTTTTTCTGCTGCTCTTTGCAAGGTCACTCTAAAGTCACGATTAGTCTGTTCCTTTGTGTAGAAGTTTTTCTTTCAAGAATTAAGGGTGGCCTATTTATTTTGTTATTTCCGGTGTAATTTCAGCCAGCTCATTATGTTTTGCTTCCGTTGCTCTGATGTTTGGCCTGATGGGGCTTACCCTAACATGTAACATCTGTGGCAACGCTGGCATGTCCCAGTGCAGGCATTTTACGCTGCAACTCACATAAATCAAAAATGATGCAAATTACGGTTATCTATGTTTTCCTCAGAACCTGTTTCTTCCTTTGCTCATTCTAAGCCGTTGTCTTAGGTGGGATGTCTCAGTGCGACCAATAGGCTACCGCATAACACGAAAAACGAACATAAGTATATATGTGTGATACAACTCCATGCGGAAGAGTTGTATAGAACGCTTAGGCCCAAGAATATATGGGGACCTTTAAAGACATATCTGCTGACGCGCACACTGGACAATTGACCTCTTAAGTAGAGAGATGTGTATGAAATATGACATGTGCTACTGGGTAAATGGCTTGTACTGCCTTGGCTAGCGTGAATTGTGTGTGTGTGTGTGTGGGGGGGGGAGGGGGTGTTCATCTGATGTCCCACAGTTTGAGGGTTGTTTTGCTGTGTTGTATTTTTTCTTGCACCTACTTAATGCACATGTATAAAATGTGATTAAAATCGAATACAATATTTAAGTTTCAATGCTTATCAAACAGCACGGGAACGTTATGGTACATGACTATTCAACAGCCATTGGTTGGGCGCGTCTTTCAGGTAGGTGACCACTGGACACTTATAACCTGCATCCACCCAATAGTCATTATTTGCAAGGAGTTAATTGCAAAAATAAATTAGAGCTGCAAACTGAGAACATCCTGCTGCTTGATGCAAAAGTTAGCAGGTCTTTATGCTTCTCTTTCATTAATAAGTACAATACTTCCCAACTACCCACTGTTATGGCAAGTATTAAAGGGTTAGAATATACCACCTGGCCTTCAGAGGCTGACGTGTGAACAATAAACCCCCACAGGAGTTTATTGCATTTGAAGAAGAAGCCGTTGCCATGTCCCGAAGCCCAGTGGTGGGTGTTTATCTTTCAGACCTCCCCAGTCTTTGCTTCATGGGCTGGAGAGCGTTACTCCCCCCTCCTCCATCCCCCTTGCCCAGGTACATTTTTATTGCAGGTTAATATAGCACAAACATGACCTGAAGGTATCAGAGTGCTTTACATGAGCACTAGTTGCATAACAGACTGACACATTAATTTTTAGGCACAGGGAGATTAATTGATCTGGCCAGAATCACAGGATGTTTGAGCCCAATCTGAGACTCGAACCTGGCTAAGCAGCTTAAAAGTCTGCCGCCCTAGCCGTTAAGTCACACCCTTTTCCATAGGGCAAATCATGATATCATTCTGGGGCTGCAAATAGATGCTTTGTGACTTGTGACACTGCCAGCATTACCTAGGGACCAGAAGGATTCTGGCCACTAACACCCTTTACCTTGCCCAAATGGGGAGAGATTTTGTACAAAATTGCCTTGTCTATGTGCAGAGAGCATTTGTTCCCTTCCTACAACTTGTCAAGTACAATGATATGTCTTAATCTCTAACCCCATTTACGGTGCATAAGGAGTAATATTAGAAAAGAAAAGAACATTAAAAAAAAATTCCCAGGCCACTGGTTCAATTTTGGCAAATGCAAAATTGGCACAGTGGGAGCTGTTAACTGCACTTCTGTTTGCCAACCACCCTGGCCTTTGGCAAGGACTGGTGGGGGCGAATACATAGTCCCCCCGCCCTTGGACAAGGCAGGGGAGACTAATATAATGCACCTCACTAGGGCAAGTTTAAGGGGAATAGGTCACCCATCCCCTGTCTTTCAGCGAGGCGGATTGCAGAAAAAACTATCGCCTGGCCTTAGGCGAGGTCTTGGTGGCTAACCTTAAAAAATCACCCCCTAGGACACCAAAATCTCTCCCACCCTTATAATTCACCCGTAGTCAAGGCAGGGAGGTGTAGTGGCTAACTAACACACCTGCCCTTGGGCACTAAAAAACAAATTCTCATTAACTTTAATATCAATTGGATTTACCAATTTCTACACCTACATGCCCATGTAAAGGATGCATTTGGGGGCAAAGTTGTTATTTCATTGACTGCATGCACATGGAAAATCAGAAATGTATGTTTTAAAAAAAATGGAGTTTCAGTAAGGGGACATGCTCAGCAGAACCTTTCCAGAGATTGAAAGGATCAGAACATTCCATGATCACATGTATACACAGGAAATGCATGAGGTATTTTTCAGCAGACTCAGTGGCACATGTATATGTTCAATAAAAAAAAGGATAGGAAGGACTGTAGAGACATGACAAGCGAAAACTATAAACTTGAAGATTCAATATATCTGATCCTGGTGACTCCTCATTGGTTATGGTTCGATAAATCCCTAAATATCGTACTTGAGCATTCCTGTTTATCTTGCCGCCAATAAAAAGCTGTGGTTGACCAGGTCCAGAAATGTTATAAAAATGCTCTTGTACATCATCCAAGGTGATGAGGAGGACCTTCTGATGTTCAGGATCACTATAATGTTTATCCTCGTGGATCAAAATTTAATAGTCAGTTGCGTAGTTGGTTGCAATGTTTAATGAAGTTTTTCAGTTTCCATGTGGCCTGGCATTCAATATTTACACGTAGATAATTGAGATGAGAGATTTGTAAAGATTGCAAAGTCCTGGATGTTTGCTTTGCTAACAATTAAAGACACATTTCATAAAAACAGACTGCAGTACAAGGATGTACCGGTAGATTGAATGATTCGAGCTTCAACCATTTTTACTAGATTGACCATGGACTGTTGTAAGATGAAATTGACTGGAAATCCATCTGGATAGGCAGGCGGTTAGGGTTTATTTCATATGTTCTCATGAATTGGCAATGCTTCGGGCTCAAATTGTTTTTTAGAAAACCTTCATAATTTTTCTGACTTGCACTGAAGGAAAGTTTTGGATCTTCAGGGTTCGCCTTTTTGTGCAAATTATTGAAAATGGCCCCTGACTTATTGAGAGGCTTGCTTACGTGATTTGGATAATATTCACTTTTGGCCATCATTACTGCCAGCCTCGAATTGGCAAGGCGAGCAGTTGGTCACCAACCGATGGGCCTATGGTTGAGGCCTGTTAGTGGGTCATTTTTTGCTGGCCGTTTCATTCTCCACCACAATATCAAAGCTGTAGTTAAAGCCTTTGCACACATATAATGAGCCTGACCTGATGCACATTAAGGTCAGGCTTCTGCATTGTGAGAGACAGAATAACAATGGGCTGATCTGGCTGTCACAGTATGAGGTGTGTCTGCCCGTCTGGCTCTCTCCAGGTGTGACAGTGGCCTCTAGGAGCTGCTGATGGAAAGCCATTAACACTTGTTTTGCTGGGGACTGGGACAGGTGAGAGGACTAGAGTGAAAAGAGGAGATTTGCGAGAACCAGGAAAGTGGTTCTTCAGTTCTTTTTGTTTCCCTGCCCCGCATGGAACAGGCATTTCCATGCATATTCGTCTCTGCTGTTCTCCTTTACCTGCCCTAAAACCGGGTCTGAGTCCCGGCATCAGCTCAACATCTTGTGATTTTGCGCAAATCACTAAGGGCCATATGTATCAACAAACTCTTTTGTGATTCCTAAATAGCGATTTTTAAGGAATCGCTATTTAGGAATCGCAAAATGGTATGTATGAAGAAAATCGCTATTTTTTAGCGATTCCTTAATCTTCCTTATTTGCGAATTCGCATTTTGCGAATTCGCAATTAAGGAATAATTTCCAATGCATTCCTATGGGCCAGGAGGCCCATAGGAATGATAGCGAAATAATTCTCAAATTGCGAATTCGCAATTTGCTAATCGCAATTTGAGAATTATTTAAAGGGTGCAGGGGTGTCTCAAATACACCCTGCTGCACCCCTGAAATGTACATGTGTGTGCATATGGTGCACATACATGCCCTATGTGCATGTGTGTGCATCACATGCCACTTTAAAAAATGCCAAATTGTGCATTTTTTGAAGAATTCGCAAGTTACCATCAACTACAAGTTGGTGGTAATTTGCGAATTCTTAACCAAAATTCGCTAGCCAAAAATGCTACATACATAGCATTTAAGGAATCGCAAAATTGCGATTCCCTAAATGCTATGGCAAAATAAGGAATCGCACAACTTTGCAATTGCTTATTTTGGGAATATTTCATACATCCCAAAACATGCAAAAAGGCCGTTTGCGATTCGCAACAGACTTGATACATATGGCCCTAATTTACACGAGTAAATAAAAATGAGTCTGACCATCTGTAATGTTATCTGGTGCTCATGTAAAGTCTGCCAATTCCTCTGGGCCAATTTTATGCTATATAAAACTGCATGTATTTTGGGGAAAGTGACACTATTTATTTTTGCATTTACACTCTAGCATCATTCCCTCTATTGGAAATTACAAGTGATGTTAGCAATAAAACAAACAAAACAAATACACCTTTCTTCAGTCTCTGAGCACGGGAGGGCCTCTTTTACGTACTGTAACAATTTAAATGTTTAAATGCCAAAGGTGAGCTTAAAAGGCAGTTTAGGACTGTGCCATTTACTGTTTACCAGCAGACATTAATCAAAACATCAACAACAAACGGAATGGATAGAAAATCAATTAAACAGTATGTTTCAAAATTCTGAGCTTCCTACGTATATTTTGTCCATTGGATTGTTAATTTCCGATCTAAGTACTGGCCCTATAAGCCTTAGAATACTTTAAGTACTGCATGTGTTTACTAACACTCAGCCAGATGGACGAAGCATTTCCGTTTACAATTGGTAAAATGCATTTTGCCATATACAGAAGGTGACTTAGTAACTTGTTACCGAATTGCATTTTGCTTTTGTAATTCAGTGTTAGTAAAGGGCGAGCTTAAGGAGTCCCTTTCTAATACCGAATAACACTGGTATGTATGAAACTTTTGGGACCGGGAATGGGGACGCAAAACATTCGCAATTACTACCAATTTCAAGTTGGTGATAACCTATTCACAAATCGGTCGGTTTTTCTTTAAGGAGAATGGACTGCATTACAAAAAATATATTGCTTTATTTAATGTAGCCATTCACAATGGGTCGCAAATTGTGACCTGGCTCATGAATATTGATGCGGCAGGTCCATTTGCGACCCACTGCGAATCGCTAACAGTGTCAAACACACTGTTGTACATCGCAGTTTGTGATTTTCGAATAGCAAATCGCTAAAATTCGCTATTCGGTAATCGCAAACACACGATTTTGTATATCTGGTACTTAGCTCCACGTTCGTAACCGAGAAGTTTATGTAAAAGGGTGCGATCTGCAAATATGGGCTGCCTTTTTTTGGCAAGCTGTGCCTAATTTTTGCTCAATTCCAACCCTGATTACTGCTCACTAATGACCTCTATATTTTGAGCTTCTTTGTCCTTTCGATGTCAACGCTAGACCACCACCTCTGGGCTGTAGGTTTTGTCATATCCTTTTCAGTATGTGAGCACCAGATTGAACCATTCATCAGATACGTTTGTTTATTTGCTGATTTTTTTATTATTTTGGACGTGCGTTGCATTTTGTGCACTGTTTTGTTTATAGTATGTTTGTGAATGGCTTCCAGTCCGTTTGGGGGTTGACTTGTTTGTTTCTTGTGTTTTCACTTCATTATAGGCATTGTTTGAGTGAATACATTTACTGTGTTCAAATGTGTGTCAGAAATATGGCAGGTCGCAGTGGTTGCAAGAGTCACATCTCTTTGGTTATCGAGGTGACTTGATCAGGGCCACTTAATTTATTAATTTGATAATGTGGGAGAAAACTAGAATCAGTGTCGTATCAGAAGAGGTAGAGGTGTAATCTGTGTATACATTTCTGTACACCTCACATACCTAGCAAATAATCACACACACGCATGCATGTGACAGTTACCATTACATACATTAAAAAAGAAAAGGTTACCACACTTTATCACTATCCCTATCCATATTAGAACATTTTTTTTCCATTTATTATCTAACATTCCTTTGAGTCTGCCAGAAGAACATGTTTGCACTCTTTTACTGAAACAGCCCTGTTTACTTTTATAGTCTCCAAACAGCAAGGATCCATTATACAAAAGTTTTTTTTCTTGCCTTCAGGTCACTTGTTAATGAGCTGAGCACTGGGAAAGGATGGAAGCTATTACAAGGGGATATGGGCAGAGAGATTTTCTTTATGGTTCCATAGATTTATGAAAGCAACTGAGAAGGAAATCTAAAGAGAAAGGGAATGGCGATGTTTATCAGCCGTCATTCTGACACCATCTCTTGCAGATTGATGGTGAAGATTTCCTTCAGCAGATGCAAGTTCGGATCTTGGTCTGGAGACTGACCAGCCACACTTTGGCCCTTAGCACACGCCCTTTCTAACATTTTCAAGACATCCTTAATGAGAACCCAAGACAAACTGCCCAATCATGGAGGCATTACGGGCCCGATTCACAGAATGAATTTAAGACTCAATCCTAAACTTACTACTATTTTGGTATTCACAGAATGCACTTACTACTTTTGGCATTCACAGAATGAACTTACTAATTTTGGTATTCACAGAAGTTAGGATTTTGTCTTAAGTCTGTCTTAAGTCTGTCTTAAGTCTGTCTTAAGTTTGTTTTAAGACAAACTTAAGACAAAATCCTAACTTCTGTGAATACCAAAAGTAGTAAATTCATTCTGTGAATGCCAAAAGTAGTAAGTGCATTCTGTGAATACCAAAATAGTAGTAAGTTTAGGATTGAGTCCTAAGTTCATTCTGTGAATCGGGCCCTACGAGCGCAGCCCCTTGTTACTGGTACCTGTGCAGCAGCAAAAAGAAGAAAAGTGTGAAAGTCAGAAAACAAGGAACATCAGAATTAAGCGATACACCTGGGCACAGCATGAGAGTGAGATGCTTAAATGCCTTAGGCAGATTTAAGCACTTACAAAACGAATTCCCAAATTGCCACTGACGTAATTCACTTGCTAATAATAAGACAGAATGCATTTATAGTATTGCAGTGCCCTGTGCATTAGGAGTAAAACGTGTGTGTGAGTTTGTGTATGCTTCTATATATGTATATATTTCTTAGTAAAAAAAAAAGTAAAGTAATATATTATTAAAATTCCTAACAATAACACCACATTAATCTTTTTCCCCGTGAATTTCTATGTCTTTTTTTAACCGTGAAGTAAGAGGTCCATCACCACGCGTGGAGTAGTGTTAGGGGCTCAAACCCCTCGTGGGTGCCCAACCACCTATGGGTGCCTAACCAACCAGCAGGGCCACACCCTCTGCCTCAGACCAGACCCTGCACTCGAACCCCTCACACATTGCTGGCTATGGTATGTAACAATATAAGAGGTGCCACTTCAAATTAGGCAGACTGCTTAGTTTTAATGAAGCATTTTATGAAAAGAAACATTAAGTATGTCTCTGAGTCTTTTTTTTAAATTATTCAGACCACAAATTGCAGCCATAGAATTAACCGTAAGAGGGCTCTGTTCTCTGTCTGAAAAGTATACAGCTCCAGCTTGGAGTGCTGTACTAGATATGGTATGCTCTTTGGGGGTCATGGATTCAAAACCCAGGAGACTCACTATGGGCTGCGCTCACTACTGTCACTCTCAACATTAAAACAAGCATTGGCATATCCAATAGATCTCACTTTTGGGACATTAAAAGTGTTTAGCCATGCAACAGTTGATGTTGCACCAAGTATATTGTGCTGCATAAGTAAATACTTATAAGGTCCCAAAGGCAAGACCTATTGGCTATGCCAATGATTGTTTTATATGCCGATGAAACCTTATTGCACACTGGGGTGAAGGTGCATTAATTGGTATACATTGGAAATAGTGTGAGACCACTCAAACAATACATCCAGTAACATCAAATAGTGATTAAAAATGGTAACTTCGAGTTGTCTGCTGGCAACACATTTTCAAGAAGTACATCCAAAAGGATGCACATTTTGGTTTTATGTAGTTGAACATATTGAAGCCCATGAAGGTGGAAGCAATAAAAGATTATGCCCAAGGCAAGGTGAAGTATCGTGGATGTGTAAAATGACAATTGTAGATTTTGGTATAATACATATTATAAGTCACATTACTTTCAGTGAATTTGTATATGATAACATTTGTTGAATACATCAAAGAACATGTTTTGAATGACTCAAGAGAGCAAGAGATGAAGAGAAGAAGAGGGAGGGCGGGGCAGAGAGACGTACTGAAAAGCAGGTGATGGGGTGAGGAAAGAGGTGGATTGAGGGAAGGACAGACAGAAAGAACTTGATTTTTTTATAATGTCTCGGACTATACTCCAGTTGTTTCTAAGCGCTGTAAATAATGGGTGTTACAATTATACAATTAATAGTACTCAAAACAGAGCTTCAGGAGCAGAATGCAATGGAAGTATAGGGCACACGCGTAATTTATAGCAAGAGCAATGTGAGGTAGCGGAAGGGGCTGGGGAGAGGGAGGAAAGAGAGAGGAAAGAGGAGAAAATGGACAAGAGCAAAACCGGAGGAGAGAGTGACAGGGCTGAGCATGCCAGCAAATAGAGACTGTAGAGTAAAACAATGCACTATGAAAAGGAAGTGTAGAGAAGACGAGACAGGTGAGAGGACCAGAGCTAATGGGGGCGCGTAGTTTAGAGGAGTTGGAAATTATGGGCACCAATGACCTGGAGAAGCAGGTACAACTAAGAAAGGACGCGCGGTAAGGTGAAAGGTCAAAACAGAAGGGAAGATCAGAAGGAGAAGGTGTAGGACAGAAAGAGAGTCCGAAAAGATGTAACAAAGAATATAGAGAGAGAAGGGGACTCAATGAAGCGTCTGGTGAGAGAAAGTAGAGAAATAGAGAGAGAAGTTAAACGGGTAAGAAGAAAGTAGGTGAGAGTTGAGAGAAAGGGGGAGGGGACAGTCACGGCAGAAAGAATACAGAAAGGAGACAGAGCAGGTAGAGGACAGAAGCCACAGGGGAGGGGGAGAGAAAAGGGAGAGAAGAATGATCCACGGAGGTGTGACAAATTATGTTAAAGTATGACTTAGAGCAAAGAAAGTAGAGTGGGCAGATTGTGTTGAATAGGGGCAAAAAGCGAAGAGGACAGGGAGTGTTCAGATTGGGAGGGAGTGGAAGGGGTAGGGAACAGAGATGGCAGTGTATGAATAGAATGGGCTGTGTGTGAGTAGAAGGGGTAGAAAAGGAAGGCAGTGTATGAATAGACTGGGCAAAGTGTGAGCAGGGAAGGTAGGGTTTGTTCTAGGTGGGTAGAAAGAATCTGTGTATGATTAGTAGGTGCTGGGAGCAGAGAGGAGTGTATGACGAGAATGGGCAGAAGACAGTCAGTGTTCAGAGAGGGTAAGGATAGGAGAGACAGTGTGTCTACAGAAGGGGGAAGAGTGCAGGGAGAAGATCAAATATTTGGCATTTAAAGGCATTGATTATTCTTAAAATGAATGGAAGTGCATACAGTTCACAAGAGGATTAGCCGCTGCATTCCAGTAGCATCTGTAGTTCTACACAAGATATATTTGAAATGGGGTTATGCGTACTGTATCCAACCAATAATTGACTGAACCTGGCTCCCATAGTGGTCCGCATACTAGCAGAGTGGGATTAAAGCTTTCCACTGGAAGTAACCTGGAGACAGATAAACCAAACCTGGTGGACACTTGTGGTACAGCTGCAGCTGAGCTGGCGAGTTCACTCAGAAGTAAAACATTCAGGAGTCACATGAGGACATCTGTTAGAAAATGCACGGGGCATTGACTGAGCTTGCAGAAGCTCTGTAGTGACTTGGCAGTTTACTCCTGGCTGCAATCCGAAGCTTCTAAACCTAATGCCAAACTAAGCGTGTGCAAACTGGAGGTGCATACAGACACACATGCCAGGGGAGCAATTTACTACTAATGAAATGCTATTCATGTATACAGCAGCTAAAACCTATTTTTTAACGAAGGTCGAGGAACACCGGAAATTACGGTTTGTACGATATTACTAAACACAGATTTCAAAGCACTGTTGGATTTTGACTTTATGTTTACATAGTAGCATGTGACAGTATTAAAAAGCAGAGGCACACGTAAAAGAGATGTAAAATGTCAACTGCTTATGTTGTACTACTCGTCTTTAAATGTGCACTAGTGATACTTAGTTAGGTAGAGAAATACGATGTGCGGTTTTTAAAATCAGAAAACGAATTTAATGGGAAATGAGCTGCCGAGAAGAGTCAGGCACGCTAAAAGTTTTAAAAAAAAGCATTGGCTACACTGCCGTGAAAGAGACGCGGCCGCCAAATTGAAAGTGATCGTGGGGTGTAAGGATGCCCGCGAGATGGTACCTTTGCTCGTATGTGTGCGCCCGTGCGTGTAAATGCAAGATCTAGGCCAAAAGCAAAATATTGTGGTAGCATTTTCTGAAGCCCACTTACTAAAAGTCTCGCCAGAGCAGCACATGCACTGGCTCAGGCGAGACCTAAAAGTGGCTAGGGTGCCCCTGCCTCTTCTAAGGGCATTGAAAGGAAGACAAAATGCAATTTTAAATAGTTCTGGCAATTATGAGGTGCCTTGACCCACCCCAGCAGAGCTTAGTCTTAAAATGGGTGGGAGCACTTTCTTTCTTTTGCGTAGCCACAGATACTCCGCAGATCCGCAGTGCCAATAAAAAAATAAAAAATTTTGCCCAAGGGGTTTTCCTCTGGAAATGTCTGGTATTTAAAAATGTAAAAATATTCAAATCCTATTGGCAGAGAAAGCCTTGTCTTCTGTCAGACAATGGGATACCGTGGTACCAGCGACGGCACCTCGCTATCTGGTTGGTCAACCACAAAAGCTCAACAACATTTTGTGGCTGCCGTAACAGGACCACGTTCCCATTACCTAAAAAGCCATAAGGAGGCAGTGTATGCACATCCTAATCCCTAGGCATGTGTTGGGGTGGGCGCAGTAGGACCCTCATAGTGATTAGAGTTAAAAAAACATTGTTTGTTCTACGAGTACCACAATATTCTCATTGAATTCAAGGTGGCCTTCCTGTGAAGTATTGCTGTCCTCTCATGGTAACCATCTTGCTACGTTCCACCTTTTGGACCTGCAATACCACACAAGCTTCACTGAAGAACCGTGCACTGTACTGTAGTACTATAGGGTGGAGACTACGAGCTAAGTCAGTGCGGGTTGGGTGCATGTTCAAAAGCCAATCGCAGCTGAGGTTGGCCGCATCGGGTACTGGGTGCAGGGCCTGGCCAAAGACCAAGTCCTGCTGCAACCCTTGTTGTGTATATAAAAAAGAGAGAGGGACCCAAAATTACCACAGGTACAGGGTCCAAAAAGACAATTGTCTGAAACAGATTCCCCTGGGAAACCAATTTAACACGCCAATATGTTACACCACGCTACCACTCACACTTAGACCCCAGAGGGGTGTCTAAACACACTTTCAAGTCCATTCTCACGCAGGAGTGAACCAGAAAACCAAATCACTGGCAACTAACTGCAACATAAGATATATAAACAATTTATTTAAAAAACCATTGAGGCAACAATGGACATAAAGATTAAAAATTCATAATACAATATGAATACAGATAAAAAACATCACATAAAAGTACAAATATACAGTATCCTAACAGTGGGACAGCTACAGTAAGACACAGTATAAGTCAAATCAGGGAGACCCCACGGTACTTAGACAATTCAATAAGTGTTATTAGATGCAAGGGGACTCAAAATGAAGAATATTTCATATTTGGGGCTAAATACTCAAGAATGCATCCGTCATGTATCCGTGGGATATTCCAAGACTAACAGAGCGTCGACGCGTTTTGGCGGGTCCAAAGAAGATAACTGCCCGCCTTCTTCAGGACAACAATTTTAATTTTCCCACAGTTCAATGTATATCTTTGCGAAGAAATCTCTCTCAAATGTGTCTAGAGAGGAAGCGAATTCCAGAGTATATGGTTATCAGTCGACACTCTCAGAAAAAGTTAAAAAATATATCAGTTAACGTTCTATCCACTTCATCCTCTTTATCATTCCAATCATAGAGTGCCACAGGATAATCTATTAGCACCCGCTCTCTACGTTCCTGGAGGTATATTACCCCGCGTCAGAACCCTTTCCGTTAAAGTCTCTGGATCACCGCTCGGAGTGAGGCACAGGTATTTTTTACTGTCTCCGTCTTTATTCACACACTATGTTAAGCCAGAAATAAAAGGCATTGAAGATTTGATTCAGAGAGCGGGTAGTACCAATGAACTTGTGCAGGAGCCATTGCTCAAGTTTCACCCCCATGTTAGAAAGGTAGAGTGCAGGCTTCCTTGGAGAAGCATACAAGGTATTGTGGTGCAATAGGGTTGAAGCTTGAGCAGCAGGCACTGCAGGATTACAGTGCAACCAGCAAAAAAAAAAAGAATGAAATGTGGATTGGGTATTTGTGGGTGGATGAACACCCATGGAGGGTTATTCACAGGACCTTGCCACAAGCTAGATCTATCCACAAATACTATTGATTCATGATTTCTTGGTCTCCAAATTTTTGTTTTCCTCTGGGAGCTTGATTTTTACTGCACTCGGTGCTTTATTTGGCCCGGTGATTGCAGGTGTGGCCCTCCGGCATGCATTTTTTATGAATTGGCACTTATTTTCCTTAACAGATAGTGATTCAAGGCAAGAGAGAGAAAAACAAAAAAGAAGGAAAGAAGGAGGATGAGAAAGGTGGAGTGACACAGGGAGACAGTGAGGATGGAAAAGAACCTGCCACCATGAGATAAAGGAGCATTGAGTGTCAGGTGATGGATTAAAGAGGTATGGATTGGGGACAAGACCATGCAGCTTTGGAATTTAGCCCCCAAACATTGATAGCATCAGCTGTGGGCTTCTGAACTAAACTTTAGCCCCCGTACTCAATCTTTTGCAAATTAATCACTGACTACACTACACTCCCTCCTTGTGCAGGACCTGTCGCTTCTTTGGACACCTGAAACCTCTCCTGGGCTCTAGGTCTTTCTCTCATTACCTGTAAGCCCCAAGCAAGGGTGCTCTCCTTGTCTGCAACCTTCAGGTCCCACAGCCTACTGGTTGGCCTCATGTAGAGCAACTGTGTAGCTGAAGTCAGGTTCTCCTTTCTTTTAGATGTCACATGCTTGCAGGACCAGACCACAGATGATCAGGAAAGTCTTTTATGGTTCCCATAGCAGGCTCATCCTTCTACTGTCCACAGATAGTGTAGGGGACCAGTGTCAGTGTCCCTAGTAAAAAAAATCGTGGGTGACAACTAAAGTCATTGAATCCATCCTTTCAATAAGGGCCAGGTGTCTTCTCCCTACCAGCAGGGCATTTCAGCAGTGTCACTTTCTCCAGGTCCAGACTGTTCTCTAAGGTCCCTCCCTTTTGCACAGGTTTCTAAGTTGGGGGGGAAATTCTAGAAAGATAGGCACCTCAACCCAGTCCTAAGGTGACACATCATCACTAGTGGTGGATGGAATTAGGTGGAATTGGAGAAATTTAGTAATTCTGAGCTACTTTTGCAACACAGAATTGCTAATATATTCTGCCGCTGCACCGGTGGAATTAATCAGCACTTAAACGAACATCCATCTGCAGGCTCTGAGCTGTGTATCCACAGAAAGCACTTGCTCTCACTGAGTGGCACACAAAGTCACTTGCAGCAGTTGCTTTCTGACAAACATGCTTTATGTAGTCAGAGTGGAGGGAAAAGTAGGAATATTCTATCTGGGATACAATGATCCCTCTCAAAAAAAGCTGAAAGACAGAGGGAGGAGTTAGTTCTTGTTTTATGAGTAGCAGTTTCCTGGTTAGATGATCATTGACCCAAGAGCCAGGTGCATGAGGGCAAGACTTTCCTAGTCACTGAAGGAAGACTGCCGGCCTGAGTGCAAAGAAGAGTTATATAAAAACTGCAGTTACGTGTTCCACCCACCCCTAATCATCCCTCCACCTTTGCCCCTACCCTCCTGCACAGCATTCTGTG
Organism: Lissotriton helveticus; assembly: GCF_964261635.1. Taxonomy (NCBI): domain Eukaryota; kingdom Metazoa; phylum Chordata; class Amphibia; order Caudata; family Salamandridae; genus Lissotriton; species Lissotriton helveticus. Next base: position 949,627,351 of record NC_136063.1, read on the forward strand.
ACATTCCAACACAGCCACTTTAATCGGTGTGTTGCAAGAACTCACTGAGAGTCTGGAACAACACCCTACCTACTGTAGCTACCTTATCTCTTTCCTCTAAAACACCAAATGAAAAGTGTTTGGCTTCAGAGGTCCTGTGTCCTCCTTTGCTTCTGTGGAAGTAAGCCTTTCCAGGCCAGGTGCACTGTGAAAGGTGATTAGCACATGATGATTCTGCCCTCACCATCTCCTCTTGTAAGATTTAGCCTAATGACTGGCTAATGATCCTATTATCTGAGGAGGCCTTTGATGCTCCAGCTGGCCAAAAGAATAATTAACTTTGAACCAAAGACAAGGAACCTCATTAGAAGCTGAGTCAGAAATATATGACAAATCCTAAAGCTCAAGAAGGATTGCAGATATTATAAAAGTGGACATTGGATTAGCACCCTGAGTTAATTTTATCATATGATCAGTGCATCAAGCTAGTCCCTAAGGCCCACATGCATCAAACAGAATTGCATTCACAAACGGTGCGAATCGCAAAATTCGTCCGTTTGCGAATGCAATTCTTTGTTTTGGGATGCATTAACCTTTTTGTTTTTTCGCAATTTAAGAAATCGCAATTTTGCGATTTCTTAAATGCAATGCATTATCTGAAAAAGTTTGTGAATTCGCAAATTAAAAGTGTTAAATTAGCATGAAGTCAACCTTCATGCTAATTTAAGAAAAGTTTCAAAAATGCACAAAAGTGAATTTTTGACACTTTCATTTTACACTCACACATGCCGTTGGGCATGTTTGTGTGAAAATGGACTGTAAGTTACATTTCTGGGGTGCAGGGGGGGGGGTCCTTTGGACCTCCCTGCACCCTAGAAATTGCATTCTCATTTTGCGATTCCTTAATTGCGAATCGCAAAATGATAATGCCTTCCCATTGATTCCTATGGGCCTCTAGGCCCACAGGAATCAATGTAAAGGGATTCCTTATTTGCGATTCGCAAAATTGGGAATCGCAAATAAGGAAAAATAAGAAATCGCAAAAAAAATTGCGAATTTTTAATGCATAGGTATTTGCGATTTCTAAATTGCGATTCCTTAATTTCGCAATTTAGGAATCGCAAATACCAACAATGATGCTTGTGGCTGTACAACTCTTGATAGTAAAATTGTAGTTTGGTGAGCATTTCACCCATAGTGTATATTACGGTGAAGCACACATACTTTTCAATAATCACTGCAAATGTCCTCATATTATAAGGTCTGTATGGGGTCAGCTGTGTGCACATTAGTTACTAGCGTGTTCAGATACAAACTTCGTATCTACAAAAAACATTGTACAACTGCTTTGAAGTACAAATTTGGTTTTAATATCTTGAACTTTTTCATAAAAAATCATTGGATAAAATTGTCAATATTAATAATCTTCATTGTAATGTTACATTAGTATACATGATTTAACACTTTAATATTTCATATACAAATGGATGGTTTCCTGTCGACGCGTTTCGACACGTGTGCTGTGTCTTCTTCAGGACCGTACCATCAATATGCTGGTAAACTGTAGTTGCGACGATGATGTTGTTTATTAGTGAGAGAACGCACAGTACGCAATTTGGGCCCAGAAGGTATCAGGGTGTACATGAACTTGGTGAAGAAGACCAGGCCTAAGGATGACGATGATGTCTTCCAACGCGACATAGACGACCTGGACTACCATTATCAGCCGGTGGAGTGCGCCGCAATAGACCACTCCAATTTCTTTCAACGGAAACAGATCGCAGGGGAGTCCGTGGATGACTTCTTGGCAGCACTGAAGAGATTAGCAGTTACCTGCAAATTCGGAGGGCTTCATGTTGACTTCATAAGGGACCAGGGGCCAGATGTAGGAAGGCCTTTACCGGTCGGTAACGGCCGAAAATCGGTATTTTCGGGCGTTACCGACCGGTATTGAGCTTTCGGGATGTAAGAGACCGAAAATCGACCGATTCGGTAAATTTACCGAATCAGTAAATTTACCGAATCGGTAAAATACCGAATCGGAAATATTACCGAATCTGTAAATTTACCGAATCGCAACGGTTAGCGATTCGGTAAATTTACCGAATCGGTAAATTTACAGAATCGGTAAAGTTACCGAATCGGTAAAATACCGAATCGGTAAATAAGAAGTGGTAAAAATGGATATTGAGATGTAGGGAAGCTCAGAAATACCGAATTTGCTTGAAATTCGGTATTTAAGAGTCGGTATTTACCATGGATTGGAATCAGGTGGTAAACAGGTGCAACCTATACAAATGGACCCAAAATGCAATTCTTCTTGCACAATGGCGGCATTTTATGTCATTGCAAGACGGCTACGGCTACAGGAGGAAGGAGAGAGGGAATGGCAGAGAGAGGAGCAGGTGTACAGACAGAGGATAACCCTGTTCATGCTCACAGAGGCAGAGATACTCCAGAGATACAGGTTGGCCCCAGACACCATCACAGAACTCATCAGGGACCTACACCCACTGTTGGAGCACACTACCCAAGGGCACACGCTATTCCTCCCCATGTGCAGGTGCTGTGCAGCCTACACCTGCTTGCGTCTGGGAGCTACCAGAGTGTGGTTGCTGTGGTAGGTGGGGTGACCCAGAGCAGCCTGTCAAGGTTTTTCCACAAATTCCTTGAAGCCATGTTACAGAGGATGGAGCATTACATATCTTTTCCTGCAACCCATGCTGAACTGGTCCAAACAAAATCTGACTTCTACCAGATGGCACGTTTCCCCAATATAATTGGCTGCATTGATGGCACGCACATTCCCATTTGTCCCCCTGCTGCCACAGAATATATATACAGGAATAGGAAGTCCACCCACACCATCAATGTGCAGGTGATCTGCAATGCAAAGTTCGCCATTACTGACCTTGTGGCAAAATTCCCTGGGAGTACCCACGACTCCTATATATTTCAAAACAGTGGCATCTATGCACGGCTGACTGCAGGGGAATTTGGTGAAGGATACCTCCTAGGTAAGACACAGTGTGTGACCCCTACAACACCTATTGCAGTAAGAAGTACATGAATGAATGTGAGTAATGTATTCCCATTACCTTTTAGGAGACAGTGCATATGCCCTCCGCTCCTTCATACTCACCCTCTACCTCAACCCCTCAACACCCAGCCAAAGGAGATATAACCGAGCACACAAGAGCACACGGAATGTGGTTGAGCGAACATTTGGTATCTGGAAAAGCAGGTTGAGATGCTTGCACAAGAGAGGAGGTGCAAGGCAGTATACCCCCATCACCTGCTGTAAGATCATTGCTGCCTGTGCTATGTTGCACAATCTCGCTGTAAAGAGGGGTACTGAGGTGGAGTTGTCAGACTATGAGGATCATGACCATGACATTGATGTGCCTGAAACACAACCTGCTGGAGTGTCAACACCAAGTGATGGCAGATACAGACGTGAGGAAATAACACGCAACTATTTCTGAGTAAGTGATGAGACAGAGACCTATATTGAAAGCACGTGAATGTGTTTTATTTAGTATATTTATAGTTATGTTAAAGAACAAAAGTGCTACAGTAAGCATTTGACAGCAATGCTCACAGTGAGCAAACACACACAGACAGGTGTTGAATCCACCCACCTTAGTTGTATATTGTCACTAGGCAGGTTTAAATGGCACAAATGTGCAACAGAAATATTAACATCTAGAAATTGAAAGCCCAATGGCACTAGGCCATAGTATTAACTGTTCATTTGCGGCCACGCTTTGCACTGGCAGGTGTATGTGTCTCACCCTGTTCACTGGGCATTTGCCCTGTACCCTCACCCTGTCGCCTGCTGCTCCTCCTTGTCTCTACGACATGGGGGCTTGCCGTGCTGCTCTTACTGGTGCTACCTTCAGTGACCGGCACGTCAATGGCAGCAGTTTGTGCACTTTGAGCATTGAGTAGAGCCTCCAGCGCACCGGTCATTCTGGCTATGCCCCTTGTCAGCTGATTGCTGTTTTGAGTCAGGACTTCCTGACTATTCATGCTACGCCTGCATAGCAGGGATATGGCTGTTGCCAGGCGGTGGATAGATTTCTCAGTTCTCTCTGCACGCTGCCTCTCCCTGCGCCTTGATGTTATTTCAGAGTCCAGTTTTGTGCACAGTTGGGTCATGTCCTGTATGCCTGTTGCCATGCTCTTGTTAACTTCCACCAGTTCCCTGATGCCCTTACCAATTTCCTGCATGTTGATGTTGAGGTTGCGCATTTGTCTTTGACAGGACATGATGCCCTTGTCCTGCATCCTCTGAATCCTGACCATGGATCCCTCCATGCCTTGGAAAACACTGGACCCCTCCCCACGTGCACCTACACTCCTTTCTTGTACTGTGCGGCGTCTAGTGGTACGTGGTACAGGCTCTGTGCTGGGCTGCAGTGTGGCAGAGATGTTAGCCTCAGGCAAGTTTTGTGACTCTTCACCCACCATTTCACCAGCAGCTGTCTCCATTACAATCAGTGGGGAAACGACATGCCTCCTGCTAGGGTGTGCAGCCGGTGTTTCAATTTCAAGGGATGCTGGTATTTCGGGTGATGAAACCAATAGTGGGGACTGTGAAGGTCTTGGGGAGGCCTTCATTTCTTCACTGATGTCAGGTTCTTGGGAAGGTGGCTGCCCACTCGGAACACCTGTGTCCTGTGATGCACTGGGACCTGGCTCATGACTGTCATCCCTCTCGGGTGCCATGCCTTCTGCCTCCTGAGACTGCCTTCTGGATGTGTGACCTGTGGACATATGAGCACATATCAGCTAGGTGCAAATGTCTCACAGCCACTACAATTAAACATATGAAATTGCACTTATTACATGCTGCTTGCCCTTCATTATGTCTGTATTCATTTGCCTTACTTGGTGGTTACAGTACTGTGTGACATGCTCTTTCATTAACTGACTACATGTACCATGATGCACTGCTACTGTTTAGCACAGAGACACTGGGGCTGGGGCAACTTAGCTGCAAGGGGTGAGGGATGGATGAGGGTGTGAGGGGGATTGCTGTGCATGCATCTTACCTTTTCTAGTTGCAGCTTTCGCCGAGCTGTCCACTTCTCCCAGTCCATGGACGCTTTCAGGCTCCAAGGTTGTGGCTACCATCTCCTCCAGGTCGGTGAGGGGGGGTGCTGTGTTCTTTCCTCCACCTGTTTGGGAGGCCTGTTTGTGGTGGTCAGCTAATTTTTTTTGTGAGGCTCCTTAGGTCATAAAACCTCTTTTTTAAATCTTCAATGGCTCTGGTGGTCACTCCAACTGCATTTACTTTCTCTAGGATTTCAAGCCAATGCTTCCTTTTTGCTGATTCAGGCACAGTAAGGGAATGCCTTCCAAACAGTCTGTGGTGCACCTTTACCACCTCCTCCACAAGGACCTGGAGCTCCATGCTGCTGAATTTGAGCTTTCTTTTTCTTTCTGTCTGCTCTGTGTCCTTGCTGCTTGCCATGTTTAAATTTTAAAAGAGCACAAACTCTGTCTGCTGCTGCTCCCAGTCTCTCTGCTCCAACTGCCTCTCCAGAACCTTCTAATTAGTTGCAGCTGCCTGTGTAGCCACTTCCTGGTAGGAAGGGGGAGGGTGGTTGCACCTGATTGGCTGTTGTGTTCAGTTTCACTTTTGCTTGCTGTCCGATTCGGTATTTACCGAATCGGTATTTCCAATGCATTCCTATGGGCCTTTTTGCCCATAGGGATGAATGGGAAATACCGATTCGGTAATTACCGATTCGGTATTTTCCGAAAGTCTGATACCGAATTTTACCGATTCGGTAAAAAATACCGATTTTTCCCCTACATCTCATTTACCGATTTTTGAATACCAAATCGGTAAAATTCGGTATTTAAGAATCGGTAAATTCAGATTACCTACATCTAGCCCCAGATCATCATGCACACAGTGAACATGTCTATACAAGAGAAGCTATGGGTCAGTGGCGATGCCCCCCTCAAAGAGATTGTGGCCATGGTCAAGAAGGCGGAACTCTCAAAGCAGTATGCGGAAGCAGCCAAGAAAGACAATGCCATCCAAGCCACAGTGAACAAGGTAACAGACGCCACCCCCCAGGAGCGGAAGCCATCGTTCACAGGGAGCGCTAGGCAGCTCAAAAAATATGCATCCAAAATGGCCGCAAACCCAAGGCCACAAGGGGAGGACAAGAACAACTGCTACAGGTGCGGCAGACGGGCACACGCAGCCAATGACAAACGATGCCCAGCCTTCAGAGCTAAATGTCTATACTGCGGGATTATGGGACACTTCGAGAAAGTCTATAGACGCAAACCACGGAAAAGGTCAGTACAGTATGTGACACCGGACTCAGAAACAGAAGAAGGAGAGGGCGAAGAGGACGAAGACAGCGTACTGTGCATAGATGACCAAGTCTTGGGCATAGACTGCTCCAGGACACGTAAGCCGCAGTGGGAACTTTCCATAGGGGGAATCCAAGTATCAATGGTGGTCGACTCAGGTTCCCCATACACCATCATACAAGGCAGTATCTGGGATCGAGACTTTGCACAGGTCATAGGCACACACCTTCTTCCCCTGGACATTCATCCAGTCACCTTCACGGGGGAACCAATTCCCATGGTGGGATTCTGCCCGCTACTATTTGACTTCAAAGGCTGCACGGCAGAAGGGAAGCTCTATGTAGCAGAGAAAAGGCCCTCAGTGCTAGGATGGCTTGATCAAGGAGAATTAGGGATCCAACTAAAACCCGGAGGCACGACGCAAGTACTGATGACCGATCCCGCACAAACATATGAAGCCAACACGTGGAAGACAGACTTCCCAACCGTCTTTGGCGGCACCATAGGCAAGCTGACAACATTTACTCACAAGATATGCCTCAATGAGGGGGCCAAACCAGTGAGTCACAAAGTACAAAATATTCCATTTAATTGTAGAGATGCAGTGCAACAAGAATTGCAACGCTTGGAAGACAATGGAGTGATTGAGCCTATTGAGAGCGCTGAATGGCTGGCGCCCCTGGTAGTAGCCAGAAAACCTAATGGAAAGGTGCGCCTGTGCATAGACTTGCGAGAACTCAATAAAAATATTATTGTGGATAAGTTCCCGTTGCCGCGGATCAATAAGATGTTGTTCCAGACGAAAGGCATCAAATGGTTCTCCACCAAAGACCTCACCTCGGCATGTCACCAAATTGTGCTACACCCTACGTGCAACAAACTAACTTCATTTTTCATGCCATTCGGGTGCTACCAGTTCCGGCGGATGCCCTTCGGACTGGCATCCGCCGCAGCGGTATTCCAGAAGTTGATGCATAAACTCTTCAGAGACATGGAAGGGGTGCAGTATTTCTAGGATGACATTTTAATCATGGGGAGGACCAAAGCAGACCATGACGCCAAGCTAACCACAGTGCTGCGCATTCTGACACAGAACGGCCTCACAGCTGATTGGGATGAGTGCAAGTTCGGAGTCACCTCAGTCAGGTACCTGGGCCATGAAATAAGTCATAAAGGAGTCGCGCCCAAACAGGTGAATGTAAAGGCAATCAAGGGCGCACCTACACCCAGAAATAAAGACAACGTCCATTCCTCCCTAGGTATGGCAGAGTTCTATAGCAAATTCGTCCCGCACACTTTGCCACCAAAACGCACAATATGCGCCAGCTACTAAAGGAGAAGACCGCCTTCACATGGTCCGAGGCATCCCAGGAAGAATTCCTACAAATCAAAGAGGACATCTGCAAGGCGGTGCTGCTACATGGATTTGACCAAAGCGCATTATCTGTGCTCCCCACAGACGTGAGTGACAGAGGATTGGGGTTCAGTCCTAATGCAGAGATCCACGGAGGGAGAAATGACCCAAATGAAGAAAAGTTCAGTGTGGTGGAGAAAGAGATGCTAGCGGCGATCTGGGCAATGGAAAGATTTCGCCAATTCCTGTGGGGCTCCAGATTCCTGCTCAGAACGGACCACAAGCCGTTAGTCAAGGTGCTCACATCCAGCAGACATGCAGGGGCAACGCCTCGCATAGCGAAGATGACCCTACGGTTGCTAGACTATGTGTATGATGTTGAATACATCCTGGGTGCCAAGTTGCTGACTACCTCAGCAGAGCAGCAGCGGTGGAGGACGCACTTAAGCAAACGGAAGGAGATGACTACACCATAGCATTCACGGAGGACCAAGAGGCAGTTATAAGTGCACAAGAGTGGAAAACAGCATATGACAATGATGCAAGCCTCACAGAAGTTAAACGGTTCATAATCACAGGGTGGCCAGAGAAGAAACACTTGGACGCAGAACATCAAAAATACTATGAAGTCCGAGAAGAACTGTCAATAGAGGACAACAAAGTATTCTTACTACGAGGAGATAAGGTGGTCCCTCCAAGTCAACTGGTAAATCGCTTACTCATGATTCTGCATGAAGGACATTTGGGTATTGTTAAAATGAAGCTGAGAGTCAAACAAGTTTACTGCTGGCCTGCACTAGACAACCAGGTGGAGAGGCATGTCAGGGAATGTGTGCAGTGCAGCAACGCAGGTAAGACGCAGACCACACTACGACCTCCATTAGGGAAGTTCACCAATTCAGTAAATCCATGGGACGACTTGTCAGTGGACATCCTGGGCCCTATTCTAGATGCTCAGAGTGTACCCAAGTATGCCATCGTGCTCATAGACCGGTATTCTAAGTGGCCGGAAATCGAGATTTGTGAAACAGCTGACACCGACACCGTACTTGCGTTCCTCACCTCCAAATTTCTAAAAGAAGGAATTCCAAGAGTCATAACATGTGACAATGGACCCCAATTCACGTCCGACAAATGAAACACATTCATGGAACGGAATGGAATAAAGACAAAACACACGCCGGTGTATCACCCAGCCGGGAATGGCCTAGCCGAAAGATTTATTCAGGTCATCATGGGGTCAATGCAAGCAGCTATCAATCGGGAAAGAATTGGGAGTCAGAACTCAGATGTACAGTATGGGCCTACCACATTACTCCCACCAAGACAGGATATAGCCCATTCAAGATTTTGAGGGGCTGTGACCCTTTTACCTGAGACAATGTAGCGTGGAAACAACGTACTGTACAGAACAAATGGTCTCCAGCTGTGGTGCGTAGTAACATTGACAAAGCACAAAAGATCTACATGGACCACTACAACAAGCGGCACAATGTCAAAGAACCGTCACTGGAAAAAGGGGAATGGGTTAGAGTGAAGCTTGCTCTTTAGCGGAGAAAGGGTGACAGCAAGTTAGTGCGCCCCTGCAAGTATGAAAAGTTTACATCAGATCTGCCCTCTTAAGTGATGGAAAGATATGGTCCCAATACAGAATGTCAAAGTGTTGAAGTGGGCCAAGGTGGGAGCAACGCAACTAGAAAGGAACAACAGCTGGAACCTGGAGGAGAAACATACGGCAGACGCAGAAGAAACAAATAGTAGCACAATGAGCACCAATGCAGTAGAGACGTAACACCACCAGAGCACAGAGAAATCTAGAAAACACAGGTTGACATGTACAGCAGGAGAACCAAGGAGCCAGTGGTTTGGACACTGGTGATCAAACACTGGAGACACCTAACAATGTCATACCCAGCAGTAGCAGAGACACCTGGACACGCACCCCGTTGAAACACACCCGCACAGGCAGGGCTGTTGTACTGCCTAAAAGGTATCGGGAGTATGACATGAAAGCATAATCATCCCATTCGGACCAATCATCCACTATGGCATACCATGTTGTTATTGTCGGTAACTGTTTATTGCAAGGGGGAGATATGTAGAGTAGCAGTCTAGCGTTCCTGTCACGTGATGACAGGAAACGCTGGGTGCGCAAGCAGCCATCTTGGGGATTGTAGCCCAGCCACGCTAAGAGCTGGTGCTGTCCCGGCGCTCTCCTGAATATATTAAATATTAAATATAAGTCATTGTGTCCGCCTCGTCCTTACCCCAAGTGTGCCTCTGCAAAAACATGTAGGGTTGCCTTGTGCTGTGACCAGGGGAGAGAGGGAATACTTTCTGGCTTGAAGAAGCACTGTACTGCATAAGCCAGAAGGATTGAGCTGCTGACCATTTAAAGAGTTAGCTAACTGGAATGGTCTATCTGAATACAATTCAATGGACTGAGACGGTCCAGGGACCACGAGATCACCCCAGGCCAGCTCAGTTGTCCCAGAGAAAAAATAAGGACATCCAGTTAAAGAAACGTTTCCATCTGCTTCAAAAATCAGAAAGGATGACTTACATTGTCCCCAGTGAAACCTGTTCCTCTAAGGTGCCCCCTCGCCTTTTCACAGTTCCAAATGGATAAAGAGACAGTTGGTCTACATGGCACTAGCAAAGTCCCTGGTTCGACTGGTTGGAGGAGTTCTCAGTGTTTACAGAAAGGTGTGAACTATTCGTTTACCCTTACAATTCCAAAGTAATCCCTGGTTAATGTTGCGGTCCAACTTTATATAAGTCAGACCATGGACCAGAGGCTGCCAGTGCCACCATGGACTGCTGTGCTCTCCCATGGTCCTCATGGATGCCCCACCACCAGACTAACTCACACAGGACTAGGAGATCTAGAAATAAAGGCATCCAAACTCTAGGACTCCCATTTGGGACATTAGTGGGAAGTGTCTCACTATCTTCCACTTTCCCATTTATTAGCAAACAAGACTATTTGGGCCCTTACCTGATCCCTGGGCTCCAGTACATGAACGTCACCTAGACAGTTTTGGAAGGGTAACATTTTTTACCGAAGGAATGAATCTTGTTGTGTAAGTGGGGTATTTCGGGATGGATATTCTTTACAGCTGTATACTGGCCTGGAGTATCCTTTGGGTACCAAGTCTGTGCATCAAACACAAATCTCACATATCAGTATCTTTGCGAATATGACATCAATCAAAGTAGCCTAAATATAACAAAACCTCAACATTTCCAAAACTTAACAATCCAACTTTAAAAATTACATTGGTCACATGGCTCAATGATAACTGAATATGTAGGACCTGCTTTAAAGTGTTCACCTTATTACAAGTGCTTTGTATACTAAGGCCATAAGGCAGAAGGGTCATTCATCACATTTGTGACAGAGTGACAGTCCGGAAAACTCTACATTAGTCCCAAGTGCACAGTGTGCAGGAGCAATAAAGATATTTGAGATTGTAGCTTGGAGCCAGAAGGTACTAGGATATATTTTAGAGTTTGATACTTATTTTGCTTTTCAAGTCAGGTGTGTTGGATCCTGTGTCCATGGACCACTCATCTGACACTCCTGGGCATGTCATTACTCTCCAGCAGTATTTCATGCTCATCCTCACTGCAGGTTCACTGGAGGAGGCAATTGTGAGGACTTTGTCATAAACAATTTCGTATAATGGAAGTGATGTTTACAGGATTGTATACCCAGAAATATTTAAAAAGGCTGAGTCACCATGGTAAGGGCTAATTGAAGAGAAAATTTGGAGGAGCAGGGGAGGCAGGAGTCAGAGCACACAACAACGCCAAGAGGAAGAGAACACCAGAGAAGCAGTAGAGGGGGAACAGAAAGCAGAGACAAGAAATGAAGGAATACTGGAAGTGCAGGGCTGGTGGGAGGAAGAGAAGCAGTTAGGGTCAAAGAGGCAGAGGATGCTGGAAGAGCAGGTGAGGCTGGAGACAGAGTGGAGAGAGGACAGCATACAGAAGGAAACGTGGCAGCAAATGCACCCACGTAACATAGAGAGGCACTGAATCCTCTATTGGCACAGTCATGAGACAGACTGTAGTTCCTTGCATGTCCCAGGAAAGTGGTTATTGCACCTAAGTCTCCCTGCAGGGTCACTCCAGATTTTTGCTGTCCTCAGCTGAAGTTGTTTGTGTTGGCTTTTAGGACTCTGTGCACTTATTTCAGTTAATCAGTAGTAAAGTGATTGTGCTCTCCCTTGAAACCATGGCAAAATTGCGGATGTATGACGTTACAATGCAGGCTATTACAACGCCTGCCTTTACAACGTGGTTTTTACATTGCATACCATTACAACGCATAGTGCTTTTGGGTGTTCGATAGTGAATAGTTTAATTCAATGCCTTTTCTACTCAAATGAACAGCAATATAAAATCCTCTGTAATTGTACATCTGATTTTAGGTTACTATTTTGAATATGAAACTTTTAGAAAGTTGGCATTTATCTACCTAAACCAAATGTGGCTCACTGCCAGTGTCACATTGCTGGGAAAGGCTCTCCTGTGGTGTTCTGTTCTGTGTTCTGGTGGCTCAGTGGACTAATGCATCCACTGAAGGAGCCTGTGTTCAACCTCGTGGTAACAGGTTCACTCAGCCTTTCATCCATCTGAAGTCAATAAAATGAGTACCACTGAGTTGGGTAACAATAAACATCTGCTATTAAGCGCCAAGATACCTAAGGGTGAGCGTGCTCTTTACAAATACACGTTATGTTATGTATATTACTTGAAACATTGGGACAAAAGGAAATTGGTTGTGGGGCGGGGTGTTAGCCTCCTTAGCGGGATGTTCTGGGGGTTGTACTCAACCTTCCTGAACAGCCTCAAGCCTCAAGGCTTTTCCCAGCCCCTTCCTGACTTCTAAGGGCTGCCTGAGCTGCCACTGACAAATGCAGCTCATATATAGGCCTCCCTGCCCTTTGTCGCCCTAGATAGTTAGGAGCCAAACCAAGGAAAGGGGAAGGTTGGACAAAGGGGGAATCCCCCACCCACAGGCTACCACTGAGGATACAATTGATACCTTTTAAACCTCTAATTGGAATACTCCACTGTTATAAATTGGCTCTCTAGTTGGCAGAGGTCTGCACCCTGTCCAAGTATGGACCACAGTCCTAGTCAGAGTACGTCCGATTCACTACCTAAATTAATCTGTGCTCACCCTCTAGTAGCTTGGCATAGAGCAGTTAGGCTTAACCTAATAGGCAATGTGTAAAGTATTTATGTAGTGCTTTAATTACAGTAACATTGTGAACACACCACTTAAAGACTCCACACCAGTTTGGAAAAATAGAGAATATTTATCTGAGTAAAACAAAATTAAATCAAGAAAAATCCAATAGGTAGAACTTGAGATATGATTTTGTAAAGATTAGATCCCAAAACAGAGTTTAGAAGTCAATAGCGCTAGAAGGTTACTTGAGGTGATCTCAAGTAACCTTCTAGCGCTATTAAGGGGTAAATTCAAAGTTTCAGGTCAACTGTGACGGAGGGCCAGCCGATTCCAGGACCCATGCAGCGACTGCTGAAAAAGTACCTTGGACAGAGCAAGCGCCGGCATCGAAGACTCAATACATGGGTTCAGATTCACTCAGTTGGGTCGATGCGCTAAATTCGAGCCTCACAGCGGTGTCTACGGGTTGGTGCTTTGTTGTCTTTAAACCTTGCATCCTGGACCTCAGGTTGGCGCTTGATCGTCGTAAAACTTTGCTGTCAGGCCACGCATTGTCATTGAGAGCAGAGGTGACAATCCGTAGATTTTGGAGCAAAATAGCTGCAGAACTCCCCTCTGAGGCCCAGGATTGTTGGGGCACCTCAGGCAAGGGAGGACTCACAGATGGCAGAGCCCAGCAGCGAAAGCAGAGTTTAAGTAAATATTTGATGGCCCTGAAACCTTAAAACAGGGGGCAAGCCAGCAAGACCTTGAAGAAACTTGAGTTCACGCATGTTGAGAGCAGTTCCAGTCCTTCTCACTCCCAAGCAAGAAGCAGCAGGCAGAGGCCCTACACAGCAGTGCAGGTAGCAGAGTGACAGTCCCTCATACAGTACAGCAACAAGCAGGCAGCAGGCCAAAACAGCAAAGCAGTTAGCATAGAGGCAGTCCCTCCTGCAGCAAATTATCTCTTCGTCCAAGCAGAATGTCCTTGGTTTCAGCAACCTTCTGATTTGATGGAGTCAGTGGTCCAGTACTTATACCCAAATGTCCCTTTGAAGTGTGGGAGACTTCAAAGAGGCCTTTGGAGATCACAAGGTACCTACATTTCATTCTCTGGCTCCAGACTCACTACGGGGGGTATGTGTGGGGACAGACACAGCCCTATTCAGCTACAAGTTTCAGCTACTTCCTCCCAATCTACCTCAGGAAGGCTTATCCGCCTGATGATGGGCCATCAGATTGCAAATGTCACACCCCAGCTCCCTGTGTGTGTGACTGTCTAGAAGGAATGCACAAAGCCCAGCTGTCACCCAACCCAGACGTGTATTCAGAGACAGGAAGGGGCACAGAATGGCTAAAGTAGGAAAATGAGAACTTTATCATAGTGGCATTTTCAGACTTACAATTTAAAATCTGGCTTCACCGTGAGTTGCGATTTTAAATTGTGAGTCTAGAAACACCAACCTCCAAATTGGAAATTACACTCTAAAATGTTTTAACGCAATCCCAATGTTAACCTATGGGAGAGATATGCCTTGCAGTAATGAAAATGAATGTAGTCATTTTTAACTACCAGGACATGTAAAACTCAAAAGTACATGTCCTACATTTTAAATGCACTTCATCCTGCTAGTTGAGCTGCCTGGGCCTACCTTAGGGGTGACTTATATGTAATAAGATTTATTTGGGCTTGGCAAGTAGGCTAACTTGCCAGGTCAAAATGCAAGTTTAAAACTGCACACACAGGCTCTGCAGTTGCAGGTCTGATCAATGTTTAAGGGCCTACTGAAGTGGGCGGCACAATCAGTGTTACAGGTCTATTAGTAACCTTTAATTTACAGGCCCTGGACACATAGCAAACTTTACTAGGGACTTATAGGTAAAGAAATATGCCAATTGTGGATAAGCCAATGTTACCATATTTTGAGTACAGAGCATACGCACTTTAGCACTGGTTAGCAGTGGTAAAGTGCCCAGAATCCTAAAAACAGCAAAACAGGAGGTCGGAAGACAAAAAGTGAGGGGAAACCACACCAAGAATGCCAGGTCTACCATCCTGAAACGGCGGAAGTTTCAGAAGAAGAATTGCCCTATTGTCTGAAGAAGTAAGACAGTACCTGCTTGCCTTAAAACTAGGCTCCCAGAAGTGACTCAAATGTGATTGACTTCATGTTTGAGCTGCAGGGACACAACAAGATTCCAGAGGCCTCCTTGCACCTAGACAACTGACGAGCGCCAGCTGTACTTGCCTGGACCTGCCTGAGCTCTGATGCTGGCCTATTTTGGAGTGAGTCGTGATCCTCAAGTAGCCCTGGGCCAGTGGCTGCCATCATAATGTACTCCTCCTTCCTCAAAACCACAGATGTGAATCTTCATCAACTATATTCTCTTCGTGCCCACTCTGAGAACCAGTGTTAACAGAATCTCCACTGATGACCGACTCATGCAGAACATGGACCGTCTTCAACATCAAACCTGCTTCTCACACTCACAAAGATCCGCTCATAATACTGCCAACACCACGCTCCACTGCAGTTCCCTGCATGGACTTGGATTCAGAAAAGGTAAAATCTTCAGCAGGATGAACCTGGTATCTGTATCTGACCCCTGTTGCATCGCAGTCAGCCTGAAGTGTGACTTTACCCTGGTCTAGCACAACCAGATAACCACAATTGTCAATTTGTGCGTTTTGGTGCGAATGTTTCTAGAAAGTGTAAACATTCATTAATCCAGTTCTACCTGTTGGATATTTGTCATTTTGGTGTCACTGTATTTAGTAAAGTGAACTCTAGTTGTCTAAATTGATTGGGGGTTTTCCTGTGTTGTGTTTTTACCTTTATTATTGTATGAGTGCTGCATGATTACTTTACAAATTGCTTCTAGGTTAAGTCTGACTGCTTATGTGCAAAGCTATTAGAGGGTTAAGCATAGGATAGGTTTATTTAGTGTTTTTTTGTGGTTCCCCTGACAAGAATTGTGTTTATTATTTGAGTGTAGCTTGAACCCCTCTCAAGTAATATTCCAATTTCTTACAATGGTGGGCCTGGGTTATGACCAACAAGCACTGGTTTTGTGAGTACTCAGTCACAGGGAACAATGGGTGAGTACACAACCCTTTTGGGTGTAAGAACAGCTTTTCTAGGGCCGCTATGAATACCAACATTGAAAGAATTACATCAGGTCTAGATTGAAGATGTCAATCAGGTCAGGTTTAACCCCTTCGGCGCTTATGACGAGCTGAGCTCGTCATGAGGCACAGTGGAGCTGTGCTCACGGCGAGCTGTGCTCGTCATAACGGCCACGGAACGCCCACGCGGGCACAATTCTCCTCCTGTGCGGGGCATTCCATTAAGTGGGCGGAGTCGTGACAAGCTTAGCTCGTCATGAGCATAGCTCCACTGTGCTGCATGACGAGCTGAGCTCATCACGAGCACCGCGGTGCTGTGCGCGGCCCCCTCCCCCCGCACCGCGGGGTAATTATCCCCGCGGCAAAGGTGTTAATGGTAAGCTTTGCAGCCACAGTCAATGTCCAAGTGTCAGAACTCTACCCTTAGCTATGCCAGAATTTTCACATCAGAACCATGAGAATGCTTAGTTCTGTGACTATGTCCCAACAAGTTACCACACATCTTTCCTTATTAATGAAAATAGGAAAAACTCTGAAATGTTAAGGGTGAGAAGTTCAAAGAAACAAAGTAAATGTAAAAGCAAACAAGCAAGAATAAATGTCCAGTGATCTCCAAGGTAAGAATAAGTTCAATAGAAGTCTTCTCTAAGAGCTTGCAAATGGGCAAGACAAATCATATAGAGGAAGGAGACTAGGAAAATAGAGAACAGGAACCAGAGACTTAATTCAAAACATCTTCCACCTCACCTCAAAATGTAAACTCGGCCGCCAGTAATACAACTTTCATCTTTACTCCATCTTAACAGTTCCAAGATATCCTTTACCCACCAACTCCACCAATTTGTTCTTTAGGCCTCCATAAACCACTCATATTCATACCCTGAACAGTAATCTGCTCTGCAGTGACAACTCCTCTCTCATGCACCAATAGGATTTTGACCTCTGTACCTTACTTCTCTCTTTGGACCAATCTGAAACAGTAAAAGACATCATCTCAAGCAGCTGATGGTCATTCATAAGCATGCACTTCCACACTGTCTCTGAAAATATCCCCTCAGTAACCGCACAAACCCTCTCCACCAAGTCTCCTTCACCTTCTGTATTAGAATCATCTCCACAATCTGAGTGCACTAATCTTGACAAGCCATCTGCAGGGTTATTTTGCCTTCCTGGTATGTAAGTAATCTGAAAAGTGTATTCCTATAAAAACACAAGCCTCCTTCTGTTTCCAGCGGAGATAGCATCTGACACCTTCTTGTCAAAGATCTCACTTAAAAATGTATGATCAGGGAATCCCACCATGAGTTGCTGTGAGGTAGCAGCAGTGAGGAGGGCCCATGGTACCTTAAGTGATGTAGCAGGGGCCTGCTGAAAGAAGTACCCATGAGTGCAAGGGATTTTAGTAGCTTCTCGCCCGCTAGTGGCCTCTGGGGCTAGGGTCACACCAGAGTCTCCAGTTGTGCTCCTGGCCTATAGGCCCCTGTCAAGTGCTCCCAAAGGGGGATAGCCATTTTCCTGGAAGTAACCTGGGACATCCAGAGGACTTGTGTCAAAGGATTGTCATTGAGTGGTGTGCGCCTCCTCTTATTGACTGGAGGGTGAGTCCAGGAAAGTGGCA
Source organism: Lissotriton helveticus (assembly GCF_964261635.1). Taxonomy (NCBI): domain Eukaryota; kingdom Metazoa; phylum Chordata; class Amphibia; order Caudata; family Salamandridae; genus Lissotriton; species Lissotriton helveticus. The sequence continues at coordinate 949,644,953 of NC_136063.1, forward strand.
GTTTCTGTCTCACTCCAATCCTTGGCATCTGCACTGCAGCAAATGTGTCCCTCCTGTGCCATTTCCTGCACACTGACTACAGGACCCCGTCTGCTTGTGTTGCCCACACAAGGGCTGGTGTGGTGTGACCTGTCTGAGGTGCAGACATTCTACAGAACCCTGGGTTTAAGGACAGCTGTGGCCAAGGGGTCGCCTGCCCGGGTTTTGCCTCTGGGGGCACATTCCCTGATCTTCTGGCTCTAGGGACGGGAGTCCCCTACCCCTTGCTTGGGATCCAGAGCCACCAGAAAGACTGCAGCAAGACTGCCATGTTATAGACATGGGCTGGGACAAGCCACCCCCCGCCCACAAGCAGAGATTGACAAATTGACCACCCTGGTGTCTGGGTTCCATGGAATGGTGGATTGGAGCTGTCCCACTTCTGCCCCTAAACCCAGTAAACACAGACCTGCACATGTGGCTTCCACCAGGGCCCAACACCACACAATGGTTTGTCACACCTATAGACACTCATGCAACCAATCCCACTCAGTTGTGAACATCCCGTGGCCATGCAAGTCTCAGCCCTCATGACGGGGAATATCAGTGGTCTAAATGGCCTGACCAAACATGGGGCAGTGATGAGATTTGCCAAACGCCGGCTTGGCATTTGACTCGCATCCTTCTGAACATGAGAGATTTGGCGTCTGTGACGGGCAGCTCTTTGACTGAGGGTGGACAGGATTTGAGTTACTGCTCTGCATTTCTTCGGACAATTTTATTTTTCCAGAGAGGTTGTGACTTTGTTTCACACGAGCGGCATACAGCCCTGTGATGGCCCTGAGGCCATTTTGGGCCAGGTGGCAGTGGGTTGGTCCTTGCCAGTCGCTGTATATGTCAGAATTGTTGTTCTACTCAGTGATATTGATCCCCCAGTCCTGATGAGGCCAATAGAAATTACTGGCTGCGTTGACATTTGCAAAGGAGTCCCACCATTTGGAATTATAGGAACGTAAGAAAGCGCCTTGTTAAATATTCTGTTAAAGGTGTTATCTCTTAGGCGCAATAGGGACGACCTTACAGTGTGTCACATTGAACTAAAATTGTACACTTTGATTGTTTTGCTCCCAGTAGGGGAACTATCAATTGATTGTTTTGATTTTTCTGTTTTTTGATTTTTCTGTTTTTGATATTGTTATGTTTATACATGTTGTATATTATGTATATATGTGCTGTATTATATATATGAGTGTGATTTATAGTTTTTTTGTAATGAATTGTACATGGTGTATATATGAAATTGATATATGTATCAGTTGCTTTTGATTATAGTGTGTATTGCCCCATCACCTGACACATTTACAAGTTATATAAGTGGAAATTAATTTGTCATAAATAAGAATTAGTGAAAGCAGGGTAATTAGTTGTACTCTGTTTAAAATAAATGTTTGTGATCAATCCCCTTATACTGATTTTTCTTTGATTCTACATCGCTGATGTCCTTTGCCCAGGTATAAGTAGGGTTACTGGGGCATGACCCCTTTTGTTTATATAACCAAACGTTGCTCACCAGCCACGACTCCTGCAATAGATGTGCCTTATAGGCAGTAACTTCCCATTCCTAGCCAGTTACAGCTACGACCGGGTGTACAACACCAGATACACCCGAGGGTCTAGAAAGGTATCAATTCACCTTCATAAGAATTTCCCCTATGCGGTCTCAAATGTATGGGTGGAAACCCTTGGGAGATATGTGGCAGTGGTGGGCTCCCTTGAGGGCTGACATTACAGCCTTCAAAGTATTCATGTATGTAATCCTGAATCCACTCACAGAGGTTACCATCATTGGGGGCAGATTCAATGACACAATTTTACAAAGCAACAAGAGCAACCCAGAAAAGCAATAGCAGCCATAAGTACCATTTAAAAAAATTGATAGAATTTCTAAAGGCTAAATAGTCTCACACATTTGATGCAAAATGATAAATTCATGCACATAACCATCAATACACTTTAAAAAATATGCCTTTGTGATATCCATCAACAACAAGAATTTTACAAAATTGCAAAAGACAACCGTACAAAACAAATATATAAGGTGCATAATCTCCCCAGTGCAGGAGAGCTACAAAGGAAAAGTATAGGTAACCTTCCTGCAATATAAAAATTTCATGCGGTGTTCCCACCATGAAAAGGCTGCTGGAAAGGGATATCCATATCTGGAAGGCCGTACCTGACTCAGCACTGCTGTCATGGTCAGAGGCAGCTCCTCCCACCCCCGATCTGGATCTTAGATCCTGTCGGGAGTGCAGGCTTGACTCCAAAAACTGTGGGCCAACCGCCATGCATTGTAATGCGGTTGTCTGCCCAAAGGGCTATCAGCAGTAAGACTGACACCGACAGGTTGTTGGTGGCGGTCCGACTGCCATTGAAATGAGGCCCAAAGTCCCTGCTAACCCTCAGGATAGTTGGCCTACCTACCCCGAGTACAGAGGAAACTGCAAACATAGGCATAGATCACAAGGTTCTAAAATTACTTGAATACCAAGGCAAAACCTTTTACTCTATGCAAAGCAGTGCGGCCACTGACTGTCACTATCTGATTCCTTCGAGTTTGAGCACACATGCATCGGCAAGCAGCGGACAAAGCCGCAGGGAAACAAGGTTTGGAACATTGACATTTTTAATTGTTTCTTATCCCTCTACTTCTGAACATTTTCCAGGAGGCTATTAAAAACCATCACTTGCCAACGGAATTAGACATTGCAACCACTGTGGTGCTCACTAAACCAGGGTAGCCCACAAACGGCTACACCTTACATTAACCGATATCTCTCATTATGACAGAACCTAACATCTGTCTGAAAGTTGTAGCAATTAGGCTGCTCACCCATATGCCACACTTGGTCCACCTAGACCAATGTGGTTTCATTCCTCACCATAGAACCAGGCACTGTATCCATAGAGTTCATGTGGCTTTGTCCTATCATGAAGTGCTGAGGTAACCTAGCGCCCTCATGCTCATTGACTTTGAGAAGGCATTTGATTTGGTAGGCTTGTCCTTCCTCAATGAGGTGCTGCACAAGAATGGCTTTGGCCCAAAATTCAGAAAATAAGTTTGCTCTTGTATGCCCACCCACGAGTGCAGATCTGAGTTAATGAAACTCTTTCCTCCCCCTTCCTGATTGGCAGGAGGCACAAGACAGGGTTGTCCCCTTTCTACCATTCTTTTCACTCTTGCCATTAAACCACTACCTGTTCGAGATTGCTGCAATCCACAGGTCTGGGGATTTGATTTTGGGGTAGCTACTAAGGACCGGAAAGCCTGGTATGTTTATGACATTCTAATGTTTCTTTCTCAACCATCACTTACAGGACCTTGCTTGATGCTCAATCTGTGTGGGGAGGCCTCTGGAGTTAAGGTCAGTTGGCCTAAATCATTCCTGGTCTCACTTACAGGCGATAGAAACATGATAGAATGACAATCTGGAATGAAGAGTCATGTCATAGCTTCCACTATCTGGGACTTCACATAGCCCTAGACCTGAACTGAACATGGGCTTTGAACATAAGACCTCCATCTCTTAAGATGACTATGGAACTTATTGGATGAGCAAAATGTCCCATAAATATCCTGTGTAGAGTAGCGCTATTTAGGTATTTAAAACAATGGTATTGACACGTTTGCTTTAAGTCCTTCAAAACCTTCCCCTGCTCATCCCACAGACTTGGTTTAGGAATCTGTTCTGGCAAATTTATGACTTTCTTCGGCAGAAACAGTTATCTTGGCTGGAGTTTAGTAAATGTATACAATCAGCATATGATGGAGGCATGAGCATTGCAGACATCCGTCTTTAGGACTGAGCTGACAGATCAAAGTGGTAAATTACTGGATGAATGGGAAGATGGCATGACTCCACCTTCCATTTGAAAATGGCCTTGCTAGATTGAGAGGGGATTCTGGGACTGCATTATGGAAATCTAATTCCGCGTGCCTTACCTGACATTACTAGAGAAGTCCTGCTGTCCTGTGATCCCCTTTGAGATGAACAGGATGGGATAGAAGACTCACTGTGGAGACCCCCCGAAGGCAGGATAACTGGCTGTGACACATGGCCACTCTACATGGCTTTGAGAGCTGGGATCTAATTGGCACAACAAAATTATGCATCTAATGGTAAGGAAAACACATGAAATCCTTCACGGACCTCAACAGGAATTTAGCCTACATAAGTCACAATTCTTATACTGCCTGCAGGCACTCCATGCACTCCAGTCCAACCACTGTTCTCTTGATCTCCTACCAGAATATAATCTGCTTGAGGCCAAGGTCCTATCGGGTCCAATTGGGAAGGGGGTGCTGGAGTTGTAAATTCACAAATCCTTAGTGATTCACTCACCAGACCTGTTCAAGTCCCTGAAGATGAGATGGGAAGAATGGTTAGGACCATTGAATAACAGTGACTGGAGGGATGTGTGAATGTCCCCTAGGGTGTTGGTAATCTCCTTGAGACTTCATCTCTTTCAACTAAAATACTTACACATGTCATACATGACATCCCTGCACCTGTGTGAGGCAAATAGGTGCACCAAACCTACTTGCTTCTGTTGCCTTGAGACACAAGGTGATTTCTCTAACATGGTCTGGCACTGTTCAGTCTTCACATTTATTATTGATACCTTTTTGAAAGTTCTTGAAGGGGTCTGCGAGTCCTCACCCAGGGTGGTGCTATTGGTGCGATTGGGCCTACTAGATGATTCTGGAGCAAGCTGGGGAAACCACAGTCTGGTGAGGATTGGAAGCATGCTGAGCAAAAGGGAAATAGTGAGACACTAGACTTCGGTATGTTTCCTGAGACTGACGTCCAGGCAACCCACAATGGACTGGTGTGCCAAGTTGGTGGAACCAATATACAATGCCAGGGGCTTCCCCTGAAAACATAAGAAGACTTGGGAAAAATGGTGAGTCTACAACGACTTATCATAATATATCCCTTGATCATGTTGTATGTGAAATCCTTGGATGATAAAGGTTTTATATTATTTGTGTTCCAATGCTAATGTGTTGTTTATGTAACAGAAAAACAATAATATTGTGTGTTTATGATCAGTTTTTACTATAAGTGTACTTCCCCAGAGAAAATACCAGAATGTATTCAAAGCCTAACTGTCAGCCAGGGCCTCCTTTTTGATAACTCAATTCCCTTGAGTGGCCTTGAGGCAAATGCCACAGTAATTTCTTCTCCATCAATGATGTGGGTCAAAACAGTCCCTAACCCTACTAAATTGCATCTGTGGTGACCACACAGTCTTTGCCAGGTTTAAAGCTTGTAAATTTGGTGTCCTTTGCAACTCTTCCTTTACACCACTGAATGCCTTCGTACAGGCACCATCCCATAGAAACTCAAACATTTTTCTTAACATTCTTCTCATTCTATTAGTTCATTCAGCCAGATTCCTACCTACCATAAACTTCAATCATGCAAATAAATGTTAAAAGTTCTTCCTTGCAACGTGGTTACTTTAAATTCATAATAGTCTCACCAAATCTTGTATAAGAAGACTCACACTTGCACTAGGAATTGGATGTCCTAAATAGGAATATTTCCTCTCTTGCAAAGTTTGGGCAGAGAAGCATGTGACCATAGCCCTACTTAAAAAGCCTATGGATTTCAGACCTGGAAACCTATTACTATACAACACATACAAAATGAAGCCCAATAGGTGGTAGAGTAGGATACCTGAACCAAGGAATACTTAAGGGAACATGTGGCGACGCTTCACTCCTGGCCCTGTTTATGAAAGGCAATCATATTCCCAAGGAATGTCCATACTTAATACATCAGACAGGGGTGATATGGGAACAAATTATGCAATGCTAAATCCTCAGATCACACTTTGCTCAAGAGTTTACCATATGGGCCTTAAAGCTTTTCACTCAGATACCTGACTTCAGTGATGGCAATGACCTTCTGGCACGAGGGTGTTTGTAGCATCTTGGGGGGCCATTACCCGGTGAACATATCAATCACATTTCAAGATGCACTGGAGGCCTTCTGGGTGACACCAAGGCAGTTCCTTCAATATAGTAAACTAGTTAAGATGGCAAGGGAGACCTGGACTGAGTTGCCTTCCACTCTTACCTCAACACAAACTTTGGAAGCCATTCTTCGTTTAGGAACATCCAGGCATAAAGTCACTCATATATATATATATGGGGCAATACGACAGGATGGTTCCATCAGACCACACAAGTGCAAGAAAGTGTGGGAAAAGGATATTGGAGACCAATTCACAGACAGGATATGGGAGAAAGTGTGTGCACAGATCAGAGAGATCTCTAGTGATGCACGATTTAAATTGATACAATTCAATTTTCATCATAAAACATACCTTACTTCGATAACATTGAGCAAAATGTTTCCTGACAGAGCAGCAAAATGTCCCAGAGGTCAAGCTACTAAGGCCACCTTTCTGCACTTAGCATGGGAATGCCCACACTTCGCCGATTCTGGTCAACAGTCTTCACTACATTAACAGTAATTACAGATACCAGCCTGAAACCTGTGCCTGTACAGGGCATACTAGGGGTTATCTCTTGAACAAAAGGTGAAAATATGCATCATACATTTCTATGATTTGCGTTGGTTATAGTGGGATGGATAATTATTCGAATACCCTAGCTACCCAAGGGATGGATGGATGAGTTTAATCCATTGTTATTTTTCTTACCACGTCACCCCAGTTTGGACCAAGCCATGTACAAATCAGCCTTGGCTCTGCACCCCATGGGAATAGTCCAGCCTGAAGTGCCAAGCCATGTCCTCCCTGGACTGGAAAAAGGCCTCCTGGGACTGGTTTTGGGGTATGACCCTTCATCAGCCAGGCTAGCTTAAATACAGTGATGCTGCGAGCAAAGGCATATACTTAGCCAATTAGGGTGCACATAGCAACATCACAAAATAATATGATGGAAACTTTTCAAATACTCCCCCATCACAGCTCTAGGTGTATTCCATCGTTATTTTGCTTGCCACTTCAACCTCTCTGGATTTAAGCTAGTCTAGCTGTTGAGAGGTCATACCCCAAAACCGAATCCGGTTAGGGAGTTATGTTCTGCATATCTCCCTGTTCACTTGTGTTAGAGAAAAAATTCAGCTCAACACAACATGAAATATGATTCTCAAGACAACTTTCTAATCGTTAAGACATTGGCTAAAAAACATCAAAGCAATCACCTCATTCTTTTCTGTATTTTCCCTAAACTAGCTGTTTGATATTTGTAGCGGTGTATCTAGCACCACTATTTAACCTTGGTTATATAACCACTTTAGTTTGGTGGAGAAATCATTCACATCAACTGTAGTACCTTTGTAGTACGGGGTCGTGAATACTTCAATAACTGCATTAATCAAATAAATACTTCTAGAAGAGCTTCCCTCGCATCTCAACATTACTATTCCAATCATTGTGATGCACGGCACACTGACATCACAGTGACTGAAAGTGAAACCAGTCAGCACCATTATGTAATGCGGAATTTCACTTTGATTGGTGCTCTGGGGGAATATACCTACCTCTGAGTAATGATCTATACAGACGAGGTACCTCTCAAACGGTGATTTCACTGGGTGTATAGTTTTCAGAAATGTCTAACTTTGGTAAGTTTCCCTGAGTAGTGGCAGAGCAGGACGCTAATACTGCAGTTGTCACATCAGCAAAATGGGTCACTTTCATTGTGAAAATCAGAAGTCTCCAAATTGTGTTGTGGGCCATTATTTTGCGAGCCAAAGTCCCAGCTGCACATGTAGGATGATACATATTTTAGGGGGGAGAAGTGTAGAAAATGTGGGTAGTAGGAAGTTTGTGGGGCACTACAGACTCCAGAACGTTACCTCACAGTGTGGGGAAATGAGCGATTTTAGCCAAAGGTTGAGGTTTGCAAAACATTCAGGATAGGAAACTGTCAGTGGATCCATGCTGGTAAACCTACTTGACTCGCCCAGGTGTCTAGTTTCCAGAAGGTATGGTTGGTTTCCCTAGGTTGGGGCTGAACCCATGCCCAAATAACTCACATGCTCACATCACCATAATGTGTCCATTTGCTAAGCAAAAACGTTGATGTCACTACGCTGCATTTTGGGGGCTTTCCTGTTGAGGGAGATAGGGACAGCCATTCAAATAGGGTACCAGTTTTATTGAAAGAAGTCTGGGAACAGAGAATATTAGGACATTTGGTATTATCAATTGACTTTTTCTCCGTTTTTACGCTTCAAAATGTGATGCAGTGTGCAAGAAAGAAAACATTTTACAAAATGGCCTTTGAATCGAGATAATTCAAAGTAGTACAAATAACCAATATTCCTAAACTCAGTATTCTGAGCGCATTTAAAACGTGCTTAGATTTACTTCATATCCATTTTTCATTCATTAGATGTTATCATGTTAATTGCTACATGGTTGGTACACAATGAAATATAATTATAAGCTGCAGCTCTAATATTGGCTCTGGGTAGCTCGTGTTTTTGGACAGCCAACATACATGACATATCCCTATGACCACAGGGTCTTTCGGATTTAACAGTGTATTCGTTTTGTACAATGACCATCTGTGCTAAAAAATTACTGATCAAATTATGTTCCTTATTTCTATCTTTCACCACTTCTGTTCTTTATTTTTTTATTTCAATGATTAGTTTATTTTGAAAAACCATTGGCAATCTACACAAATGATCACTTGCTGAATTTGTAATTTTTTCAACTTTTCAGAAATGTATACCCATCTGGGTTTGCTAATGGGTTTCACACCGGTTTCCACCACTGACTGCAAGTAGTTAGAATGCATACAAAATAGGAAACAATTACTTTCAGAAAAGTGCAAAAAAGTATGGAAACAAATATTTTTGCTACAGCTGTGCTTGTTCTTGAAAGGTAGAATATTCTGACCTTGGCACAACAAACCTTTTGCTGATGTGATATTTAGACAAAAATATGCTTTCTTGCATAAAACCTTTTGCTATTTCTTTAAAAACTTGCTACAGTTTGTATACTCACTCAGTTCCCCCCCAAGGGAATTGTTATAACCTGTTGCATTTGTATACACTTTTACATTGGTACTTTTTCTCCTTAGTTATAAATTTAATCACATTATAAGCTCTAGTTACCATCATAGAATGTCACTGTCATGATTTATAAATGTCACTGCTATGTTTTATATCTTGGTATATTCCACCCCTCCCTCTGTGCCCAGTTGGTACGTTCCATGCCCAGAGAGGCTGCCTTAGAATGTTGTGTTGAAGTGATTCACTGGTGGAGAGAGGAGCAGCATGGAATAAAGATCTTCTAACCTGTATGGGCCTGCAGTCTTTTTATCACTGGCGACGATCTGTGAAAGGGGACAGATGGTGTCTGCTCCTCCCCTTCTGATTATACTCCACCACCTACTCTACTGCTTCACTTCGCAGAAATGAGCCTTCTTTTATGTCTCGGCAACTTCATTGGAGATCTGTTCCTGCCACATTCTACTTCATAAAACTGGTGAGGCCTCGTTTTTAGTCTGTTGGGCGATTGACTGAGGAAGTTTTTCTCATCATCTTCGTGGGAGGTAATATTCTTACAGGCACCCTTTTGCCATTGACTCCTTCCCTTCCTCTTCGCCTGCACAAGAACTTTAAGCTTCCACACTTCACACCCTGTCCTCCCGAACCGCTCCCTCTCATCCTCTCCGCTCCCAGCTGCATGCCCCCAGCGGTTTGATCCTACCTCTTCTGCAGTCTTTTTTGGTATCATCATTCGGGGCTGGCTTTGGCTACTTACGTTTTTCCTCCGGTCCTGGATGAACTCCCACACTGCAGTCTTCTTTGGGTCTGCTTCACGAACCATTCCTCCTGCCAGAGCTGTGCTCGCCGCTTCACGAACCATTCCTCCTGTCAGGCTACATAATCCCCAGTGGTAACCTCCTCTTCACGGCGACCAGGTGAACACTCTTAACCCACCCACTTCTCACAGCGCGGCCACTGTCAGGCTTCTCACGGTGTCTGGCTCATGCACGATCTATCGGGGCGGGAAACACCGAGCTCCTCAGCGTCACCTCAGGACAGTGAAGAGCGCATCGGGATCTGCGCAGTTAACCTCTTCCGTGCCTGCCGCGCCTCACGCGATGTTTGGTGAGGAAACCTCCGGCGCCCCAGCCTCTTCTGTGCCGCTCACAGCCTCAGTTGTTGGTCTTCGGAGATGCGCACTCCACAAGCGTGTCAATAACGGTGACACGCACACCTGCCTTACAATCACCTCTACAAGGGGTATTTCGGAGATGCACACTCCATACGCATGTCAGTAGCGGTGACACGCACACCTACCTAATTTAAAAATAAAAAATAATAAAAGGAAAGTATATATTGTGGAAAGCACTTCGGAGATACGCACTCCATTGCGTGTCACGGACTACAAGCCTATAAATGTAATTGCATTTCTAGTTCTGTTATTCCCTATGAAATGTAAGCATTTTTCACGAATACACGCACTTCTATACATAAGTACTTTGGGTGATGATAAACTAGGAGGCATCCTCTTTATTCACTGTGGGAAACATCACTTACAACGCAACTTTTACCACGCAATGCTTTTACATCGCAGCTTTTACAACGCATACCATTACAACGCATTGCGCTGGGGGGCGCTCTAGGATAGGGAATAGGTTAATTTACTATCCAATAACCTTCCCTAGTGTCCACGGGGACTGGAGTTGGAATAGTAAATTAAACTATTCACTATCCAGCACCCAAAAGCGCTATGCGTTGTAATGGTATGCGTTGTAAAAACCGCGATGTAAAAGCATGCGTGGTAAAAGCATGCGTTGTAATGTCGTACATCCATTCACTGTGTGTCCTTGCCTGTTTTGTTTGTATACACAGTTAACATAGGCATACAGAATGTTATTAATGTTTCAGCCTTGATTTACCATATTCATTAACATTTATGAATGTTTACAGCACATTCTTGGAAATTATATTGCTATAGCATCTCTGGTGGCCATCCATTATATTCTTATGTACACTTTGGTAACAAAGTTGTAATACCTACGCCTCTTTGCGCTGTTTTTAGTCGTGATTTTCACATTATAGCCCTTTATGGTACCTTTGGTTAACATTCATGGTATGTACAGCGTACTGGTAGGAATATTACATTTTCACATTTCTAGCTCTTTATGGTACCTTTGGTTAACATTCATAGTCTGTACAGCATATTTGTAGTAATATTACATTATTTTTCATGCTTTGTGTCATTTCATGTATCATTGCGGTACCAACTGTAGCACACATGTTAAAACAGTCTTAATGCATTTAAGTTCCAGTTGCAAGTTTTCTTTTGTGCGTCATGCTAGCTGTTTAATGAACATTTGGTAGCATAAGTGGGTCTGCATTTCCTATTTTTGGAATCTGCATGTTAATCCCTTTACGTATACTATTTGTCTTTCTAGGGTTTGGTTCTCCCTTAGTCTTTCAATCTCCCTGGCCTACTTTACTTCCCTCACGTCAGGGTATCCACCATGGCAGCTGCCAGTATGTCACAACCTGCGCCTTTTCTAAATGAGTTTGGGGAACCCAGTGCCCCATGGGAAGATTGGGTGAAAGTTTTTGAATCCTACCTGGTAGCCATCGGAGGAGAGAAATTCAGTGCGTTCAGGAAGCAACATATTTTATTGCACAACTTAGGCCCCACTGGTAGAAAGGTGTATGAATCACTCCCGGAACCAGAAATAGAGGATGAAGATGACGATGTATACAACATATCCCTGATTAAATTGCGCATCCACTTTGGAGACAAGGTGAATGTGGTGCTAGTAAGGCACACATTCTTCAGTCGCGTTCAGGGAAAACAGGAAAGCATTTCCACATATGTTGCAATCCTCAGAGGTCTCAGTAAACTATGTGAATTCCAGGACTTAAATGATTCCTTAATTAGAGACCAATTAGTACGTTGCACGAACAACAAGGAAAACCAAAAGAAGCTATTACAAAAGCAACCGGATCTCCAGGAGGCTATTAAAATAGCTAAGTCCAAAGAACATACAAACATTTGTATTAAGGAAATAAACAATGACCCTAGCGACAAAGTGGCAGAGGTAGTCAACGTAGAAGAAGAGACTGAAATCTGCAAAATAAGAAGCGATCAACACAAATCCAAGAAAGACCATGTACAACACCATGCTGGGGACCAGGAGAGCATAAAATTAAAATGTTATCGTTGTGGAAGCAACAACCATTTAGCGAATGACCCCAATTGTCAAGCGATATCTGAGTGGTGCAGGAAGTGCAACAAGAAAGGACACCTGTCTAGGGTGTGTGGATGCTTCCCGAGGAAAACCTGGAGCAACAAACCCAGCGATAAAGCTCAGGTGAAGAAAATAATCCTGCAAGTCAATGAAGTACGGACAGATGAAAAGAAATATCCTGAATGCGAGGTACTCATCGAAGGAAAAAACTTCAAAATGTTTGCAGATTCTTGTTCCCCTTTCACCCTGGTGAAATACTCAGATTTCAATTAGTTAACTGGCCAGGATCATAGTAAACCCTCCAAAGCTGACATAGCCCCCAGTGGTTATAACAGGGACCCCATTCCCATGAAGGGAATATTCAAATCCATCATTTCTTTCAAGAACCGTTCCACCGTGGGCAAAGTGTATGTAGTGGAAAATGGTTCCAATTTGCTGGGGTGGCAGCACCAAAGAGAATTAGGAATTAAGCTGGACCCTAATGATCCAGAACAAGTGTTATTCACCAACCCGGCAAACAATAGCGAAGACATTACTAAAGAATTTCCGGAAGTCTTCTCTGAAAAATTAGGACCATTCAGGAATTTCCAATATAAAATTCAGTTGAAGCACAACGCGTGCCCTGTGGTCCACAAAACTAGACCGATTCCTCATCTGATGTGGGAACCATTAAAGAAAGAAATAACCAGGCTGAAGGAGTTGAGCATCATGCAACCAGTGGATTGCGCAGAATGGGTGGCCCCCATTGTGATCGCGAAGAAGAACCATAGTCAAGACATCAGGATGTGTATCGACCTGCGAGATTTGAACAACATACTAGTAGAAAGACATCCATTACCTCGCTTTCACAAGATGTTAAGCACTATGGGGAAGGCCACACATTTCAGTGTTCTAGATCTCTCCATGGCTTATCATCAGGTGGAGTTACACCCGGATTCAAGAAAACTCACGGCGTTTACTACCCCTCTAGGAACCTTCATGTTCTGCCGCATGCCGTTTGGGCTAGCTTCGGCTGCAGCCATCTTCCAGAAAATTATGCAGCACATCCTGGAGGGAATACAAAATATTCTATGCTTCCAGGATGATGTTCTGATATACAGTGCCAATGTGGAAGAGCACGACAAGGAAGCTGGTCTCACACTAAAAAAATAGAAATGTCAACTAGGTGTGGAGTCAGTGGAATACCTGTGCCACTGCAATTCCAGAGATGGATTCAAGCCAAAACTCTGTCTAGTTGAGGCAGTCAAAGAGGCTCCAGCACCCACCAACAAGGAAGAACGTAAATCCTTCCTGAGATTGGCAGAATACATGGCGAAGTATGTCAGTCACTTCGCCAAACTCACTGCAAATCTAAGAGATCTCACTAAAAAGAATGTTCAGTTCAAATGGTTGGAGGAACACCAATCATCCTTTTCTAAAGTGAAAGAAAGCATACTGGTGGCACCATATCTTTGTAATTTTTAACACAACCGCAAGACCATCCTCACCACAGATGCAAGCGGGAAAGGCTTAGGAGCGACCCTATCGCAAAAGATTGATGGAAAAGAAAGGATTGTCACATTCGCCTCACGGTCGTTGACAAAAGCCGAATTGAACTATTCGGTAGTGGAAAGGGAAGCTCTTGCTTGTTTTTGGGGCGTGAAGCACTTCAAGTTTTTTCTGTGGGGACTACAATTTTGCATACGCACAGATCACAAACCATTGGTGTACATGTTCAATCCGAAAAACAATTCTTGCAACACTCCCCGCATAGCCAAATGGATCCTAGAATTAGAAGGGTTCTGCTTCAAGGTTGAATATGTACCCGGAATACAAAATTCAGCAGCTGATTTCCTCTCCAGAAGTCCACTACAGAAAGAAGAACAATTTGATGTAAGCGAATGTCCCATCTTTCAGGTCAACCTTTCTTCTATTTCCTCCCAAGAATGGTCAAATTGCATGAACGCGGATAAAACCATGACGCAACTCGTATCTTACACCTTACAAGGATGGCCTGAGTCTAAAGACCTAGTAAGCACGGACATAAAGAAATTCTGGGAGGTGCGCCACGAACTTAATATAGACCAAGGTACATTATTCAGGAAGGACAAAATCACTCCTCCCGAAACCATCAGAGACAGAATAATTGATCTGGTTCACGAAGGCCACTTGGGTAGAAGTTTAACCAAAGCCAGGTTACGCGAACGATACTGGTTTCCCAACATGGACTCACTAGTTGAAGACAAAGTCAAACTCTGCCATGCTTGCGCCAACAGTGATAAGTCCAAAATACCTAGGAAGACTCCCATCATACCTGTTCCAGTACCAAACAAACCTTGGGAGAAAATTGCTCTAGACATAATGGGTCCCCTCAACCTTCCTAAAATAGCCAAAAAATTCGCTTTAGTTCTAGTGGATTATCATTCTCACTGGACTGTAGTCAAAATGGTTACTCAAGTCACTACTGCCACCATCATTCAATGTCTCAGAGAGACTTTGCCATGGAGGGCATTCCAGCCTCCATTGTCACAGACAACGGGGTACAGTTTGTATCTCATGCCATGACAGAGTTCCTGGAATTGCTAAACATAACACCTATAATGTCACCATTATATTGCCCCAGGGCAAACGGGCTGGTAGAAAGGATGAACCGCATGGTCAAGGGATGCATCCAACTAGCAAGTAGCAACAATATTCAAATCGATCTGGCACTACAAGATATGTTACGGGCCTATCATACCACCCCCAATCAAGTCACAGGAATCTCCACTTTTTCAGCCCTAAGAGGAAGGAAACCTTGTACTAAATTTTTCCCCAACTGGTTGGGTGGAGGATCGCACATCACAAAGGACATACAAGAATTCAAGAAGAAAATCAAAAATCACCACAGCAAATACAAAGACCACTATGACTCCAAACACGGTACTAAAATGCAAGAATGGAACATAGGAGATTGGGTTTGCATCAAAAATCCCAGGAGAAGTGATCCTGAGAGCAAATTCTCAAAACTCATGTGCATAACAGAAGTAAGAGGCAACACCGTCATCTTAAACAATGACCAAATGTGGAGTATGGATAGGTTGGTTAAGTCATAACAAGAGCGTAACACATCTCAGCAAGAATCTCCAGTTTCCCCTCAGCCAACAACCACCAACCATACCCAGAGAACACACAAAACACTGATATGGCACAAAGACTTTATTATGTACAAATAACCACCTGCCTTCCACTGTCTGTTCCATCTTACATTGCTTCTTCCTTTCCCGGGTTATGCTAAGGGGGGAAGATGTGTTATAACCTGTTGCATTTGTATACACTTTTACATTGGTACTTTTTCTCCTTAGGTTTAAATGTAATCACATTATAAGCTCTAGTTACCGTCATAGAACGTCACTGTCCTGATTTATAAATGTCACTGCTATGTTTTATATCTTGGTACATTTTACCCCTCCCTCTGTGCCCAGTTGGTACGTTCCATGCCCAGAGAGGCTGCCTTAGAATGTTGTGTTGAAGTGATTCACTGGTGGAGAGAGGAGCAGCATGGAATAAAGATCTTCTAACCTGTATGGGCCTGCAGTCTTTTTATCAGGATTCTAGAAACCTTGAGCAAATGTTGTATGCTGTTGTATAAAGTGAAGTACAGTGACTACTAAATAATGTGCTGTGCACAAACATTTTTGCACAGCATGACTTCCAGAACATCTCCACCACCACCCCAACTCACCTGCATGCTCCTAAATACACACTCAGTAAACATGCCTGTGAGATCTGGGACCTCGTCGAAACACATGCCCCAGACATCTTCCTTACCAAATCCTGGCTCAACCCAGCATTGTCACTTGTCATCATCACAGCCATCCCAACACGCTACAAGATAGTGCACCAAGACAGACCCACAAGCCATCATCAACAAGGACATGATTCACTACACCTCACCTGCAGAAAAGAATAGGCCATTCATGGAACACATGACTTCAAACAAACGGAATAACCCCCATTGGAGTAACCCTTGCATACAGGCCCCCAGATCATGCACCACTTTCTGTAGGAAGCTGGAGCTGTATAAACTATACCAAAGTAAGGTAGAGTGTGCACAGAGTCCAGTGGAACCCCAAAGGTAGGTAGAGGTAAAAGTAAATAATACCTTACTCTCTATTTGTGGCATTGTGGACGAGCAGTAAGGCTTTATCAGAGGGTAGTGTTAAGCATTAATTGTACAAACTCAGGCAATAAATGATGTCACACACTCAAAGACTGAACTCAGACCATAGTGTTTGCATAAAAATATTATTTATTTATATTTTATTTCTAGAACCAAGCCAGGCCTGGTGCAGGTAAATGATATAATACTTTGCAGGTATAATGCAGTTGAATACAATTGAAAGGCAGTTGGATGCAATTGGTTTGTTTACAGGTAAGTCAACAGTCAAAGTGTCTTTAGTTACTTTTGAGATTACTTTGTATGTTACCTTTCAGATTACTTTTTAAGTCACTTTTTCTACTCGGTGTGATATGGCTAGATATCACACTTGATACATAAATTAGGGGAAGAAGGAGGATAGAAGTCTAGGTCGTCCTCCAAAGACATATACTCAAAACATAAACCCAAGATATTGGGTTCTTAGACCTAGCTTGTGGCTGTGGCTCCTGGTCAATGTGGTCAGAAAAAACCAGAAGAAAATAACATTTCTTTCTTGAGTCCCCTCACTCACCAGGGTTTCCCCACGGTGACATGCTTCATCATTGGGGCCATCCCAGCTCTCTACGAACTGGGGCGTGCTACGACTTGCGGAGTTACGTAGGAGTACTTTTTCGTGGAAGACTATGTGTGGTGCAATGTGTACTGGAGTGGGTGTTGGTGATTTAAAAATACCGTGCTAGTAGGCCTAAACTATTTTATTCCAGCTCCTAGGTAGGTATGGTTAAAAGTGGGGTTGACACTGTGTACCATTCTATAATGAGAAGGGAATCAGTGTGTGGTCAACATGTGTCGAGCTTCCCCTAGCTCTTCCTCAGGACCACTCCCGTGTAAAACTCAATAGGAAAAATAGAAAAGAAATAAGGAAAAAATAGTGATCACTGGTACTAATAAAAGCATGCGTTTAAATACATACTATTCCTTGTTCTCGTTGTGTATCTGAAAATATAAATAATAAAGAAAAACATTAGAAACAACCCCCCCTCCTTTGAGTGGGAGTACACAATTCTTACTCCATGCTGCACACAAATATGAGTGGTTTTCTTCATATTGGTGCGTGCAGACTTCCAACGCTCCAGTGATTGTGCCTAGAGGAATTATAAAAATACAAGCAGGTACGTAACTCCGCAAGTCGTAGCACGCCCCAGTTCGTAGAGAGCTGGGATGGCCCCAATAATGAAGCATGTCACTGTGGGGAAACCCTGGTGAGTGAGGGGACTCAAGAAATACATTTTTCTTTCTTCTGTTTTTTTCTGAGCATATTGGCCAGGAGCCACAGCCACAAGCAAGGTCTAAGAACCCAATATCATGGGTTGATGTTTTGAGATGTAGATATCACACTTGGACATTACCTAGAGAAAAGGAAAGTAATTCCGTTTTTGTACATTTGCATTTTCTTAAGGTTTCATACAAACCAACTTCACACTTAGAAGACTTTTCCCAGAAAAGCAGTCAATGCCGTCCTATGATAGAAAACAATGTTATTGGTTTATCGGTAAGTACTTAGGTTTTGGAGTTGGTATTCTGGGGTTAGAATCAGGGTTACCCCAGGGTTGAGGATGCACTCTCAAGGCACCCTCAGCGGTACTAGGGCAGCCGGGTGCAGAGTGGTGAGGCCCAATGTTATCCAACGGGGGATAGGGGGCCTCTGGTTGGTGGCTGCTTACAAGCATGCCACAAAGTTGTGGGAACAAACTTCATGGACTTAAGCTCAGGGAAAAGAGGGATCCGAGTTAGCACACAAGGTGCACCCAGAGAGGCACAGGGGCTGCCGGGTGCAGGGTGCCACGTGGTTTTCAATAGGGATTGCTGGTTTGGGGTTTTAGCTGCAGGCTCAGTCCAGTAAATCTTCCAGGTGGACAAACAGCTGGGCAGGTAAGTTAGAGGCTCAGGGATGTAGGTGCACCTCAGGTCCTCTTCTCCAGGGGCAGGGCAGCTGGATGCAGGGGTGTCTTTTGAGGTCAGATTTCACCTTACCTGGCCTCTGGAGGTTGGAGAGAGGTCATCGTGCAGAGGCTGCAGGCGACGCCGGGGTGTCCTGGCGTGGCCAACACATGGTGGACTCAGACTCTGGAGTGCTGGGGGACCTTGCTCGGACCGTTGGGTTAATCAGATTATGGCCATATGCGTCGGGTGCAGTGGTGGTTCCAGGAGTCGATTTCTTTTTCCTCAGCTGAATCAGTGTCTTTCTTGGGAGTTTCTTTTCAACAGAGCTGCTGTTCACAGGAGAGCCGGTCTTTGTTGAAGGCAGTCAGTCCTACCAGGGTTCTGGAGGTCACTGGCTGCAGGACAAGGTGACTTTTGGCACAGAATCTCTGGAAACTGTAGACAGGCTGGTAGGGCTGGGGCCAAGTCAGTTCTTCTTTGAAGTCTCCTCTGCTGGGCGTCTTCTTTCATTCTTCTTATTTGTAGGTTGTGGGAATCTGTCTTCTTGGTTCAGAGCTGCCCCTAAATACTGTATTTAGGGGGCGTTTCAGGGGTTTTGAGGTCAGTAGGCAATGGGTTACAGACCTTAGGGTAATTACACCCTTGGCATGTTCAATCCATTGGGGAGTGGGCACAATCCCTAACCCTGATTGTAGAGTGCCTCCAATCTGCAAGATGGCAGGCACAGAAGAGTGGGCTTCACCCCGCCTCCTCCATCTGAGAGGTGGGGTAGGCAGAGGTGGGCACACCTTCTGGGCTGTTCTAATTTGTCCCGCCTGTGTTCCTGCCGAAAACGAGGTGAGAAAGGAAGGGAGCCTGCTCCTGATAGCAGGAGGGGCTGGAGGTCATGTTACAAATGTGCAAGGCATTTGAAGCTCCCCTGCCACAGATGGTTTTTCCTGACCTGGGGGAGGTGTTAACACATCCACCCAGGAAAGGTTTTGTTTGTGCGCTCAGGGAGCAAAGGATCCCACCCCAGGGGTCCAGAAACATGTCTTGTGGTGGCAGGCTGGTGTTTACCAGTCAGGGAACCCACCAGGGGCTGGTCGTTTTTCAGGGGGCATTTATAAGATGCCCTCTGAGTGCATTATATAATAAATCCCACATTGGCATCAGTGTGGGTTTATAATGCTGAGAGGTTTGCTACCTAACTTCCCAGAATTCAGCAAAGCCATTATGGTGATGTAGAGTTCGTAATGACAAGCTCCAAAACCATAAACTGTTTCTGGCTTTACTGCACTTACAATGTCTAAGAATGGACTTAAACACTGTAGGGGTACAAGGCTCATGTAACTGTGCCCTCACCAGTGTTATGGTGCACCCAGCTAGAAGGGTGTCATACCTATACGATAGACAGTGGGTTGCAGGCATGGAACGCAGGAATGTGTGCCATGTTGACTCTTCACTTTTCTCTGCACCACAAAATGCAGCCTGCAATGGCAGTGTGTGTATGTTAAGGTGCAGTACCTCTAAGGGTGGCACAATATGTTCTGCAGCCCTGAGAGGCCTTCCCTGGTCATACTGTCCTTGGTACCCATAGTACCATTTAAAAGGGACTTACATGTGGCAGAGAGGGGCCAATTGGGGTACAAAGGCACAGTTTTGGTAAAGAACACAGGCCTTGGGAACCTGATTGGCGGGTACCCAAGGCACATCAAGTCAAAGTGCATCATAAATCAGGCAAAAAGTGTGTGGGTGTGGTTACTGCAACAGAAATCCAACTTCCTACACTTTCTGTAACCTCATCATAGAATTTGTGGTGCTCCTCTCCATCAGCTCAAATTACTACATTCTCCTTAGTGACCTCTACTTCCACTCTGACAACCCATCGGAACCCCAACCCAAAAGCCTCAACAACATCAGACTCACACAATGTAGGACACATCCTGGACCCCATACTCACCTCCAGCGACAAGATCAAATTCAGTCACACAACTCCTGAATAGGCAACTCCATTGTTCACTTCCTCATCCACATACCACCAGCCACCACTCCGACTATACCCAGCATCACCAGACAAACCTGTAATAAAATAACCAAATCAGACTGGCGTAACATCTTCGGGACCAACCAACCAATCCCTCGATGACCTCGATGATTTAGACAACAACATAACAGGGTCACAAATGGATATCAGGCTGGGCCAATGACATAGCACCTCTCAAGAACACCAAACAGAGGAGAAGCAATAAGCAGGCCAGCTGGTACACTGACGACCTCAGAGAATCCAAATGCTACTGCCAAGAACTGGAAAGGAAATGGGGAATCAATCGTGACTCTACTGCTAGAAACACATACAAGGTAGCGCTTCAGACCCTAAGACCACCAAATCAGAGAAACAATAAAAAGAACTGAGGATAGAAACCAGCTCCAACAACTGCGAAGAGCTTTTCACCATTATCAAAGAAGTCTCCAAACGAACAGCCGCAACTAACACCTTCACACCTTTGCAAGACCTCTGCAGCAACCTCTGCAATTTCTTCCACAACGAAATCACAATGATCTATGGCAAATGCAACCATTAGCCCAACCCAGAAGACATCATTGACCAACTACCCACCACCACAAGTGATAACAACCACCAAATTGACTGGAAACCACTCACCAGTGAGGACACTACCAGAATCATTAACTCCATCCACTGAGTGTCCACACAGACCCAGTCTCCTACCACATCTACAGCTTAGGAGGATCCATGATCAGGTCAGGGCTCACATCTATCATCAACACATCTATTGAGTGCGCAACCTTCCCAGTCAACTGAAAGCAAGCAGTCAACACCCTCCTGAATAAACCATTGACAAACCCAAGCGAACTCAGCATCTATTAACCCATCTTGCTACTACCTTTCCCCTCTAAAGCCAAGAAGAAGGTGGTCTAAGAACAAATCTCCAGAAACCTATAATATCACCAACTACTGGACAGCATGTAATCAGGTTATTACAGCAACCACAGCACAGAAGCCACCCTCATTGCGTCCATCGTCATTCAGATCAACCTTGACTGCAGAAACACAACAATTCTCATCCTGCTTCATCTCTCCTAAGCTTTCAACATTGTATCCATTACACTGCTGCCTCAAGGCTACACCACACTGGAATACAAGAACCAGATCTAAAGTAGATAGTCTCCTTCCTTACGGGCAGAACACAGAGAGTCAAGCTCCCACCATACAACTCACATCTAACAAACTCATCTGTGGAGCCCCACTGGGATCATCTCTCACCCCAACACTCTTCAACATCTACAAGGCACTCCTTGCAGGCATCATCAGAACCCACAAATGCAATGCCATAGCCCAAGCGGATGACACACAGTTCATCCTATTTCAGACTGACAATACCAACACCACAAGAAACAACTTCATAAATTGTATGACCAGCGTAGCAGACTGGATAAAACAGAACTGCATTGGAGCTGCCAGCATCAGCCACGGCCTGCACTTCTACCAGCCCACGAGACAACTGCGATCTAGTTCTCTCTCACTCTCGCACATATCCCATACATTCATAAAAGAAGAGCTAGAGGTCGAGCTTTTTCCTACATCTCCACCAAGATCTGGACGGACCTCCCACAATATATCAGGACCTCTGCTTCACTACTTAACTTCCGAAAGAAACTGAAGACAAGCTCTTCAACTAAAACTACAGATCTGCTTTGATGGCCCACACCTACTCTCACTCAACCTACACAACTGCTCAAATGCCTGAATACCATTACGGCTGACTAGTCTACATAAAATACAATACATACAAATCATATGGGTAGGCTGAGCTAAATATTATTGTGTGAGTATGTTGTTTGCAAAATCCCAATTACTAGGTTTTGCATATTTTCGTGATTTTTCCTTTCTTCTGCATATGCTTTTTCACATAATTTTCGTCTGTGGGAAAGTAATTTCAGAAGAAAATGTTTAGCAGGAATTAGGAAGTTAGGAAGAAGATTTATTAACTTGACATGCAACGCAGTGCAGCAAGATAGCTTGCTGCGCTGGGTTGCGTGACAGGAAGAGTGCAGGAATGTGCCATATTTAACATTTTACGGCGCATTTCTGTCCTCCACATGAGCTGGTGCACTATGCCCTTCTTAGCGCCAATGCAAGCACTCTTGCTTCGTGCATTGCAGGCAGGATTGTTTTTGCGCAGGAAGGAGCACCTTCATGCACAAAGACAATCTTCTGAGGCTTTTCCTCTTTCTACGTGTGCTGCGGAATGCAGAACACATAGAAAGAGGTAAAAACAAGGAGAAAGTAACATATCTCTCCATATTATGCCTCCCTTAGGAAGGTGTAGCATTTTGATGCACTCCCAGGTCTGCCGCTCATGGTAAATCTGGAAATTCGCCAAAATCCATGAGTGGATGCATGGAAACACCCCAACTCCACCCAGGGAAAGCATCCCTGGGGCACAGTAATATAGCAACTTGTGCAGCCTTGCGTTACTTTAGATTCACCAAGTCAAGCGCAAGCTGCGCAAGGCCATCTTGCTTCCAAAGGCCACACAAAACCTTGATAAATCTGGACTACAGGGTTATAATAATAATACTGAGCTTATAAAGCGCCTGGTTACACTAGCCAGTGTGTCCCCGCGCTGTGCTGCTGAGGAACCCGTCCTGGCCTGTTCCAGCGAGGTGCCCACTCCTGGGCACCCCATGGTGAAGGAAGGCATCGTAGCGGTAGGGCCGGTGTGGAGATTAAGCAAGCTATTGCCCAGAGTTGCAGAGTGGGACCCATGATTAGAGTAGGCACCGAGGATTATCGGGTCCGAGGACATTGAGCTCAAGACCCTGCCGCAACAGGAATTGAACCCTGGTCCGGGCCAGACCTCTGCATCAAAGTCTGCCGCTCTAACCAGTGAGCCACACTTCTCATGTTTGCTTGCATGGCGCAAGGTCTAATCAAAACGTTTGATAAATATGCCTCAAGATGTGTGCAATATTCTGGAGAGTTGTATTGCATGACTTTTGTCAAAGGTGTACCCAACATACCGTCTTCACACTGAGGACCACCAAGGGTACATTGTGTAATTGTAGTGAAAATTGCATGTATTTCACAAGGACATTTTTTTGCCATTTTGTTCAGGTGAAAACTAGCAAATGTCCGCTTTAGTTTTGCATAATTTAAATTTTAGCTATTTTACAGATACCAGGGTCCTTCTTAATAATGTGGTAAGCAAGTGGAAAGATAATTACCGTGGTTGACTGTCCTACCTGACTCTTGTGGCCATGGGCCTTTACTTAAGGTGCTGCAAACTTCCACAATTCGTAATTTTACTGTTATTATGATAGTTATTCGTAATATGCCATAAATCATATTTTTTGTGTGGAGATCGGTGTAAGCATTTGTTTTCATTATGGACCAGAAAAAAGCAAAAAAATAGGAAATAACATATCAGCATCCTGTGTAGAAAGGTAAACCCCAAAATAGTATTTGAAATAAACATCATAGCCCAAAGACGGAAAGTGGGGGAAGCATTTGGCTACCTTTGTTAACTTTCCCAACCGTGAATCTCAAATTTAAATGCTTACATGCACTATTTCGATCATCTTGTTTACTTTCACAGTTGCGAAGCACCAATTTAAACACGCACATAGACACATACATAAATTAATGTGTCATTGTTGGCCCTCTTCAGGGAGGACCTGTCGTGAGCCGAAAAAAGGAAGTGGAAACTTGACTCGCTGCACCTGCGGAGTGTCAGTAGGTTTATGGTTCACCAATTTACTCCTGCGTGGCCAGATCCTTCATACTGGGAGAAATTTCACGTTACAAAGAGGAATGGAAATGACGAGCTGTGTAATTATTAGTTTTGTTGCCTGCAGATCAATCACTGGAGATGAACTTCTCACAGAGGTCACGTATGACCTTTCGCCAGAATGCAACTGGCGCAGCGGTTGTGATTTGCTCACAGCGGCTGGTCCCCGCTGGCTGTGTTCTAACAGTCTTTGCAGCATTAAAAGGCGGGCCGGCATCGCATGCCATCGGGACTCTTGTAATTATGACAAATGACTAAATGTGTTATTTTCGGCGACTGCGACTGCTTTCAAAATGGTCAGGGAATTTAAGAGGTGATAGCTGGTGTGAACAAGAAGGATTTCATTTTTTGACTTACGCACGACCACCCCTGTGGCAGCATAGCAAAATCTGAAATGGGCTGTCTTGTGGGCCTGTGGCACAGGAAACACAGTGAGGCCTATTCACAAGGGCATTTTTGAGTGCGGAAAGTGGTACTTCTGTAGTACTCTTTTATGTACTCATATATGCCTTTGTGATTTGGTTTCAAAACATCTAAAATGGAATTAAACAGGGACTGTTCACAGAGTATTCTTATACAGTTTAGGGTATATTTATGAGAGGGATGTGCCATGTTTGCACCCCACAACTGGCACATGTGTAACACAAACCTCTAAATCAGATTTTTAAAGACACGCAAAGTTCAAAATCACTGCATTGTGTTATTATGGCTTGGAACGGCGATCCATGGGCATTGCGTGGGTGTTCCCAAGCAACTCCCATGGATTTAGAACCATCCCCATATTTACAAGAACTTGTAAACCTGGGGATGTACCACAATCTTACACCTTCCCAGGGGAGGCGTAACAAGGAGAAGTATCTCTATTTCTCCTCATTTCTTCCTCTTTCCATGTTAGGTGCAAACTGCAGTACACATAGAAAGAGGAATATGCCTCCCAGGATTGTTTTTGTGTAGGAAGGTGCTATTTTCTGCACAAAACAATCCTGCGTGCATAATAGGCATCCTTGCACCATGGTGCATGGGTGCCTGTGTTGGCGCTAGACTGTCAAAAGGGCACCAGCACAAGGAAAAGGACTGGAATGCACCTTATTGCCTTAAATATGGTTCATTGCTGCCATTTCCCTCTGATGCAGTGCAGCGCAGCAAGATGAAAGTTACTTTAGGCCATGAGTTAGTTTCTTAAGGGCAGACTGTGTTGTCTGTCAGAAACAGATCAATTACTTCAATTACTTCAAACTTCATGAGTATCTGTGAAAGGAAAGCATACCTTTCACTTATGCTTCACAGGATGACCTAACCTTTGTCCCGAAAACTAGAAGATGTACTTAAAATTTTAAAAAGTGTCGGGACACTGGGACTGGTCTCTGAAAACTGGGACTGTACGGTAAAATCCCGGATGCCTGGTCACCCTATATGTCTGCTGTTTGCATATTGATGGTAAAAAAGAGAACCAGTCTATTTAAGAATTGCTCAAGATGCTTAAAACAAAAGTTGAATTGTTGTGAGTCCTATGGTATGTACCCCAATATAGGCCTAGGTAGCTCCACAACCTTTTTCATGCATTCGTCCCACTTTGCTCTGCATAACGGTTCTGGCACTGATTTTTTTACCTAGTTATAGGCTGAATAAATGTCGATCAGTTTTCTCCAAAACTGGCCTAATTTATTATGCAAGAGGATTCCTATTATCATATCTTAATCCCTTGCCCAAGATGTACACAGCAGATTACCATCTTCTGTATAATAACTGTGTACAAAAGTTACAGCTAACGTCATCCTTGGACAACAGATCCACTATACATAAAGGCAAGCCATTACATATCTAAGTAGAACCCCTGAGGGTACTTTTTCGTCATACAAGAACCAGATCTTTGCTGGGTAAGGAGAGAAGCTTCCATGCAGACACTAGACGCTGAGGTCTCGGCCTGCAAAAAAGCTGCAACATGCAGCGGTCTGATATCCCTTGCAGGGTGCCCACCTCGAGACCAAGATAGGGTCCTTCGTCCTCTCCCATCAGGTAATGGGGTCGGCTCTTTCCTAGGGGATTCTTGGCTTTACAACCATGTACATGATAGGTACACTTAGGTACGCTTAGATAGGGTTTGTATCGTAGGAGTATGCTTGATTACTGCCATGTATCGATATGCCTACATATATTTACTGTTTTAGCACCATGGTAGAATTCTATCTTTTCTTTACTCTGTCAGTGCTTGTTATCTTATATATCTGTTTCTGTCTAATGATTGTCACAGCAAACATGTTTTACACTAGCATAACGCTGGTTCAATAAATGCTTATTGAAAACGTCCCCATCATTTATTCTGTGTATCTCTCTGAGACCAACTAAGCACGAGTGGCTGAGCGTAAAGTACTGTACTGTTTCCACGATCCCTGAAGGATGAAGGGCTGTCATATTCGATAGTTGCCAGAAACTATTCGCTCCTTGGTAAAATTAGGGGTCTTATGGTAGCACTCTGAGCTAGCTGGTCTGAAGGCTTACATATCCTTTGGGGGTATCTGGAATCAGTCTGGACACCAATCCTTTAGTTTATGTTGTCTAACCGCTCAGATCCTATGTATTATGAGAAACTACACAATAGAATAAAATGTGGACCAAAATTGATCCTTATGGGAACCCAAACGATGTTTCACTTGGAGCACAAAGGAGTACTTCATTTTCACCAACTGGCACTGTAGATATTGAATCACATAGGAACCATCTAATCGATCCCCATAACATAAAGAGAGGATATTGAACAGTATCTCCTGATCAACTCGGTTTAGTGCTGAGGAGAAATTAAGGAGTATTTGTAGGAAAGTTTAAGCTTAACCAGCATTTGGTACGCATCATCTATGATGTTGAGCGCAGGCACTTTCCTGCTAATACCGGTGTAAAATTCTGATTGGAGCTGTTTAATAGTTAATTTGGTTATTTGAAGAGATTTAATTACTTTGTGCCACACAATTTTCTGACGGACGGTTTTGCCACAAAAGGTAAACTGGTGGTTGTAGGAAAGGAGGTGGATTTTATTTTATTTAATTCAAAGTCATATATTGTCTTAAATTATTTTGTATTGTTTTAATTCATTTACATTTTTAGCTTATATAGTATGGTTAAAAAAATATGTGTTAATAATTTTATGTTGTTAGGTATTTAAATGTTTTCTAAAAAATATTATTAGTTGGAATGGTATATGTATGCCCTCTAAATTTCAACATTTTCCCTACTAATGTTTAGAATGACAAGAGAATAGTAAATCTAACCCCCTCTGAAGTCCAAATTTACATGACTGTTGTTTAGATTAGAGTAGTCTAATCCATCCAAAACCCAACACTTTGCATTCTGTTGCTTAGAATGGAGTAGGAATAGTAAATATATCCAGTCCGAAACCCAATACTTTCCCTACTGTTCCTTGCACTGAAGTAGGTATAGTAAATATAGCCTCTCCGAAGTTCAACACTTTCCCTACTGTTATTTACATTGGAGTATGAATCTGAAGTCCAATGTTATTCCTAGAGTGCTTAGATTGGAATGGAAAGAGTGAATCTAACATCTCCTAAATGAAACTCCTTCTCTACTGCTGCTTAATTTGTAATTGAAATAGAAAATCTAACTTCTTCAAAGTCCATCACTTTCCCTAATGCTGGTTAGATTACACTTATATAAATAAATTTTTGCTGTGTTGTTTAATTGTGTGTATTTTTATTTTCTAATATTTATTTAAATGTTTATATTATATTTAGAATTTATTTTTTATTTCAAAGCATTTTTGTAGTATATTTGTTATTGTTAATATTATTTTAACAATTTTTGTTGGGTTATTAAAATATTCTTTTTTTGTTTATCTACATATATACATTATATACTTATATGTGTGTATATTTATTATATGTGATTATCAATAACTATACATTAATTCTATATCTAGTTTAAAGTATTAATTAGAGCTATGTTATATGTTCATTCTCATATTCAAATTAGTTTAGCTATATTGTTAGTCATATGTGTGTGCTAGTTGAGCTTTACTGCTAATATAACACATTTAAATATTTTTAGTTATTGTTGTTAGATTTGATGTTATATATGAGTGTTTGTGTGTGTGTGTATATATATATATATATATATATATATATATATATATATTGAGATGTCATTTGAGATGTCATCAGTGATGTCATCAGTGATGTCATTTGAGATGTCATCAGTGATGTCATCAGTGATGTCACTGACCATGTCATGAATGATGTAATATGTGACATGATCAGCAGTGGATTGCGAGTACGCGATATATAGTTAGTACAACTAACTATATATGCGAATTTCAATGGTTTTGTGTGAGTAAAATAAGGTTTTGTAAATGCTAATTCCTAACTATAAATGGTCTATAACCTATGGTTTTTTCAGTGAATTTTCAAGGTTTTTTAAATGCTAATTCCTAACTATATATGGGTGTTCTTCTTGGATTTCCATTACCACGAGGATCTTCACAGACTCCTGTTGCTGCCTGTCTACCCTTCTGCACGCAAGCCACTTTTCGCGACACGCGCTTCGCGGGTGCCGCTCACCCGCCCCCTAAGGCCGCCACTCGCTGGTGTGAGCGGCTCTGCGGTCGGCAGAGAGTCACGCGCTCCCAGCTGAGGAACGGCCTGGTGAGAGCACACTGGGCGAGTCAGTGCGTTGAGCCTACCAGGGGACTGCGAGGACCAGCAGCCTCAGCTCTACACAGCTTGTCCTCTTCCCCCGTCGGCCACGCCCCCAGCCTCCAGCTTATTTCAGACGCGGACAACGCTAGCTGAGTGGGTGTTCTTCTTGGATTTCCATTACCACGAGGATCTTCACAGACTGCTGTTGCTGCCTGTCTACCCTTCTGCACGCAAGCCACTTTTCGTGACACCCGCTTCGCGGGTGCCGCTCACCCGCCCCCTAAGGCTGCCACTCGCTGGTGTGAGCGGCTCTGCGGTCGGCAGAGAGTCACGCGCTCCCAGCTGAGGAACGGCCTGGTGAGAGCACACTGGGCGAGTCAGTGCGTTGAGCCTACCAGGGGGACTGCGAGGACCAGCAGCCTCAGCTCTACACAGCTGGTCCTCTTCCCCCGGCGGCCACGCCCCCAGCCTCCAGCTTATTTCAGACGCGGACAACGCTAGCTGAGTGGGTGTTCTTCTTGGATTTCCATTACCACGAGTATCTTCACAGACTCCTGTTGCTGCCTGTCTACCCTTCTGCACGCAAGCCACTTTTCGCGACACCCGCTTCGCGGGTGCCGCTCACCCGCCCCCTAAGGCTACAACTCGCTGGTGTGAGCGGCTCTGCGGTCGGCAGAGAGTCACGCGCTCCCAGCTGAGGAACGGCCTGGTGAGAGCACACTGGGCGAGTCAGTGCGTTGAGCCTACCAGGGGGACTGCGAGGACCAGCAGCCTCAGCTCTACACAGCTGGTCCTCTTCCCCCAGCGGCCACGCCCCCAGCCGCCTCGTATATTACTACAGTGCCAAACAACCGCGTCGCGGGACGAAGACTGGGCAAAGAGCGGGCCGTTTGAGGCCGTTAGAGGCAGGTAGAGACTGGACTGGGCCTGACCATTTCATTTTACCGCTCCCCTCATAGCCATCATCTTGTTGATTACCTTGTATATCCACTATGGCAACCCGCGAGTTTAGAGACAGACTGGCCAAATCCAAATTGAAAAATGGCACTTTGGATGATTTTATCACTAGGGCGCACACCGCAATTGACAATGAAATATCCAAAATGCAGCATAGGGTGTCTATTGAACTAGATGCCGCCAGAAGACTGTCTGTAGAGCTAACTGCCACTAAAAAATCCTCCCTAGGGCCTATTGCGTGGGCTAAAACACCTGACCGCCCACACGGCGCTGCTCCTACCTTGATTGTTACACACGTTGACTTCCATCAGCCGCAAGCGGCTAGTATACCCTCATTGCAGGGGGGATCTTCACCAAAAGCCACCTATTCCCCACAATTCCATCTGGGTGAAACTGCTGAGCAGAAGAAGGTACCTGAGGTAGGCCTATCCTCTACAGCGATAACCAACAAAGCAATGCCATCAAAAGGAGGTAATTCCCCCACGCCAAAAAACGGTCCACATAACAAAAGGAAGCGTAAAAACACCTCGGCATATTCAAGGAAAAAGGCTAAAATAGCAAAAGCCCAGCTTTTAACTAAAGCACCATTTCAGGCACCTTCAGTTCCCTTCCCAGTGACTACTACTTACTCCTCTGAAATGAGCTCAGAAACTATCCCTCCACACTCGGTAGTCATTCAAGAAAACAATGATCTCACAATAAGAAGTGACACCACCGGAGCTCCGCTCTGCACCATTAGAGGGAAGGACGCTGAGTTTCTAACAATCGTCTGGGAAACACTTAAAAAACTGCTCTCCCCCCTTGAAGTGAGATTCTCACACATAGAAACTCAGCTTCTGGAAATCGAAAAAAGCATCCTAAATTTAGCAACCATCACCATGCAGAATAACAAATCCACTTGTCCGCAAGAAACTTCGCCCCCCACTGCACCACCTGTTCCCACAACCCCAGTTGTTGCTTACTCGCTGGCCCCCGTGAAGGCTACGTCTCTGGGATCTACCAATGCTACCCCACTTCCCTCCCCTACTGCACCTTCGTCTGCTACCTCTACTGCTATTCCAAAGGCCAAACCAATACCAAAACCTCGGCTCAAGGTAAATACTTATGTCCCAACTAACAGGGCAACGACGACCACCAACCAACCGGCGGCCGAAAATTTACCACCAACCCCATCAGCCATGCCAGGCCAAATGGTATGTTCCTCGTTAGGTCAGTTAAATTTGAGGCCAGATGGCCATAATTCTAACCATCTTTCATCCCAGAGAACAAGTTCTAACTACATACGCTCCAAGGGTTATGTAGATCTTCCCCCAGAGGTTAGTTCCTATGTTGTAGTGCTTACAGGGGTTACAGAATTGACGTTTAACCAGCAGGAAAACTTTGCCTCATTAAAGAACAAGGTGATCCACTGGTTCAACGTCAATAAGCCAATACCCAACCACCTAAGGAGTAAAATCCTCATGGTGCATAGGGTACCTTGGGTAGGCACCACGCAAAAGTCCAGTAGTGGCGACTGCGTGATTGTCTCCTTCGAGGATCCAAATACTGCGCATGCCATCTACTCCTGGAATAACTATAGCACAAATTCAACAATAGCAGCCAGACCCCTCACCTACTTCTACCCACCCCGTTCTCATCAAAACCAGGGGGGGAACTGGAGAAGGATTCCGGAGAGGAACGGTACATGGGGTGGGCAAAGTCATCACTGGGCGGACACACTAGGCGGTTGGAATGGGGTACCGATTTCCAATAGATACGGGTGTCTTGAGGAAGTGGATTGACGCCTACATCTGTCAATTACCGCACCCTCAACACCCGTTTGAACAAGCTCTCAGTTCCTTTTTTTAGGTCAATCATTAACTCCCACTACACAAATTGTACAGATGGGTTGTCTAATTCCTCCTTCACCATCAAACCCGCTGGAGGCTTATAAATTCACAGTAGGGCTAGGTAGGCGTGATATCACACTATCAAGGGTAGCAAAAACTCAATCTTATACGATTGACAAAGATAGCCCTCCCATATTGTATAGCCCAAAATCGAAGAGTGTCCTATCGGACACTCCTCTTTTTAAACAACAAGGCATACTCTCCCCACATGAATGTTCTCAGCCACCAGCTACTAATAATATACCAGTGGCTCCGGGAGTAATTTCCATTCTCTCTTGGAATGTCGCTGGGATAGCCAACAAAGTAGACACGCCTGATTGGGGGGAACTTATCGAAGGGTATGATGTATGCCTTTTTCAAGAGACATGGGCAAGAGAAACATACTCTCGGCTGGGTTTCGCTACCTTTGACATCCAAGCAAAATGGGGAGGAAAGGGCCGTCCATCAGGAGGACTTTCGATCTGGGTTGGGTCCCATTTGGGTTGCAGGGCCACACATCTGGAAACCAACTCCTTGGACTTCCAGTGTGTTTCTCTGGAATGGCCTGGTGGAGGAAAAGTAATACTCATCAATATATACTCAAGACCGGTGGGGGTTGCAGCTACCTCGAGACCAGTTGAGGATCTAGCGCTGTTTCTAGACTCACTCAACCCCCACTTCTCATTAATCGTAGGTGGAGACTTTAATCAACAGTATGAACCGCTCCCCGACCACCTGGCGGGTATATCTAGTGAAGAGGACGAACTGTGGAATATCCCCACCCTGGCAGATCCATTGGCCAGGGCTTGGACCCCACTTGCTACCCAAATAATGTCCCTCACGCTTAGTCACTCGCTGAGGGCTTGCAATGGCCGGATCAAAGGTGACATCCTGCTTAAATATACCTTTAATAGATTGGGCTATGAGTCGCGAATCGACTATATCATGGTCTCAACCAGGGACTGGGGGAAAGTGAAAGCTTTTGGTGTAATCCCCAGACTCGATAGTGACCACAATTTGCTTTCATTAAAATATGAGCTACTAGGCCCACAAATAGTCAAGGTTGATGAAAATTTCGCACCCCAGGTGGACCTTGCACTATCCAGCAATAGGCGCAGAATAAAATGGGCTAAACTGCTGGAAAACCAAAGTAACATCGGGAGACTTTATGCATCAGTCGTCCCCGCCTTGGAAAAAGTTGAGCGCTGTATGCACCACTCAGTTAGTGAATCAGAATTCGATCCCACAGGTAATCCTGTGGTATCTAATTCCTCCCTATATAACCCGGCACAAATGATCGAACTTGGCACTATTCACTCTGAGTTATGCACTAACCTCGCAGAGGTGCTGAACCCAGTGGCCAGGTTAAATAAGTTCAAGCAGAAAAGAGCCACCTGGTTCAATGCTTCCTGCGGGGCAGCAAAAGCTGCACTGCTGAAATCACTTAAAGCGCGAGACACTATAAGTGTAATCAGGGAGAAACGATTAGCCTATAAATTAGCCCTCCGTACTGCCAAGGTAGATTGGGATGAGGATAATTGGACCAAAATGACAGCTGCCCTCGCATGTCGAGATGCACGGACTTTCTGGCAGATCGTCAGGCACGGCTCAGCTGAACCACTTGCAGCAGTAGAGGCCAATATAGCACCCTCTGTCTGGGAGGAACATTTTAAAAATCTATACAAATCACATAGTAGTGACCAGGTGATGACCCTCCCTGTAGATGTGTCGTACTCCTTTAATGACAGTGTAGCCGACATGGACGGATTTAGCATGGAGGAGATCACCACTGCAATTACGTCCCTGGCTGCTGGAAAGGCGCCGGGCCTTGACAGGCTCCCAGGCGACCTTTATAAACATGAACCAAGGATATGGGCTCCCTATCTCAGGGTGTTATTTAACTCGATCCTGAAAGGCATGCCAATCCCTCCGACTTGGCCGGGGGCAGAGATAGTCCCCATCTTTAAGAAGGGATCGCCTCTGCTCCCGGCCAACTACAGGCCAATAAGTTTGATTGGCGTGTCTCAAAAACGTTTTGCAAAGCTACTGTTAAATCGCTTACACGAGTGGATCAGGGATTTTAATATCCTGAGCCCCTTCCAGGCAGGTTTCAGGGAGAAGGTCTCTACCATTGATCAGGTCTTTCGACTAGTCCTCATTTACTGGAAAACGGTGCAGTTGGAGGGTGGCAGCCTCTACACTGTATTCGTGGACCCGAGGGCGGCGTTCGACCTGGTCCCCCGGACCAAGCTGTGGGAGGTCCTGGCCAAACTGGGGGTTCCCGAAGGCTTGTTGAAAATGCTAGTTCGCCTTCACAGTGCCAACTTCGCACAGGTGAGATGTGGCAGGATGGGTGTACTGTCCGAGAGGTTCCCCATTGGCAGGGGGGTAAGACAGGGTTGTGTGCTCACACCGACCCTGTTTTGCCTCTATGTCAACGGGGTTATCTCTCACTTAGAGGGGGTATCCAATTCTGATGCTCCAAAATTGGCTGCCGCAAGGGTGCCGGCTATCATGTCTGCCGACGACACTCTGTTGCTATCAAAGTCGGCAATGGGTATCCAGCGCTTCCTTGATGGCTTTGTGGATTTCTGTGAGGCCCATGGTTTGGAAATTAACGCCATCAAAACTAAATTCATGGTCCTCAATCCCCCACAGAAATTCCATTTTAGCCCCACCATTGCACACAACAGGCTTGAGAGAGTGAAAACCTTCGAATATCTGGGCATCATTCTAAATGATAAACTAACCTGGAACACGCACCTGGAGAAGGTTCTACTCAAACTGACCCAACACTCGGGGGGCATCATGAAGCTATTGGCGAACAATAAATCCTCAATCAGGCCTATTGGTCCTCCAATGCAGATTTACAAAGCTCAGGCCAAGGGGGCTGCCATCTACGGGTCTGAACTCTGGGGCCATGTTGGAACATCAGACCTCCTGAAAGTGGAAAATAAATTCATTCGAAATCTTGTTGGACTACAACCTAGTACGCCCCTAGTCCCCCTCAGGATGGATCTAGGTTTATGTCCGCTAGACGACGACTTGGCTTTCCGCCCGCTGGCCTTCTGGCGCAGACTATGGACAACCCCAGAATTGGCCAGTTACAGACAAGGACTCCAGGAGGTCCTTGCTATGCCGGATGTTGGAAAAATCAAATGGCTCAACTTCATTAAACTGGAACTGGAGGGTTTGGGTCTGTCTAAAATGTGGTCCGATCCCTTGTCTACTTGCCAACGCATATCAAAAAAGGAGCTAGCCAAGACATACCGTGACAACAAATTATCCTTGCTCCTCAATCAATCCAAACTTGGGATTTTGACTGATTCCTTTATCTCCTTCAAGGCCACTTACAACTTTGAGCCGAGTCTGGATAAAGTTTACCCTCCTCTACTTAGGAAATTATACCTACAGTGGAGATATGGGTCCCTCCCTATCAGAGCATTTACAACTAAATGGAGTGATGATGCAAACAGTACCTGCCCGGCATGTAGATCCTCGGATGAAACTGAACTTCATATTCTTTTTCTCTGCCCAGTCTACCGAGAGATCCGCAAGTACTGGATTGTCCCTTTATGCAGGAATCTAGGTTTTGTGAAATGTATGGCCGCCTTTAGAGTCCTGAAAACTGATTTGACTGATCACATTGTGTTTGCGGTGGCTAAGTATCTGGGTGCTGTCTGGCCCATTAGAAGGAAATGCCTCAGGGCTGGTAACTGACTTTTTTGTACACAGGACAGGCTTGCGTAACAAGGCACTGTGCAAAGGCTCGTTTAAAAAAAAAAAAAAAAAAAAAAAACTTTTATTCGAATGTATAACATTTTATCAAATATCAGTTTTAAAATGTATGTTTCTAACGTCTTTTATGGTAAACCTTTACCGAAATAAAGATATTTTAAATTGAATTGAATTGATATGGTCTATAACCTATGGTTTTTTCAGTGAATTTCATAGGTTTTTTAATAGCAAATATCTATATGTATGAAAGTAATAATTTTTATTAGAAATTTTAAAATGTGTAAATATTTTTTTTTTATTATTTGCCCCGGTACGCGCCCCGGGGCGCTCCCGGGGCACGTACCGGTGAACGTACGGGTGAGCGCCCCGGGGCCCGTACCGGGGAGCATCCCGTGAGCGCTTTTCCCGCGAACAAAAACAACATCATGATGTTTCGCGTAGTCGCGTGATGCGCCGCGTAAACGTGACGCATCGCGTAACCGCGTGATGCGTTTCTTCAGCGCGCTCCGTAAATGTACCCGGAAGCGCTCCGTGGCGCGACCCGGAGCGCGCAACGTAAGTGCTCCTGTGCGCGTAGCGTAAGCGCGTCGGGACATGTGACCTGAAAATAACACTTTTCATTGGTTCTCAACTTTTTTTTCTACAAATGATGAAAGCCCCCTCCTTTTTTCCTCATTCTTACTTTTTTCTTTGAGAAAGCAAGAGCTATTTGTGAGACATGGCTTCAGTAGTAGCTGCAGCTGGTGCACCCCCACCACCACCACCACCACCCAGAAAGGAAGGTCCACCACCCCAGATCCTTCCAGGAGTTGAAGAAGAGGAGGAAGAAGATGATGAGGACCAACAAACCAGAACATACTTGCCTGAAGAACCAAGACAAAGCCATGTCAAAGTTCATTATATATGGCAGTATTTTTCCATCCCTGCTGGGCAAAAAAAAGTGAATGCCCCAAAGGTGACATGCTTAATTTGCAACGAGGTCATGTCCAGGGGCAACCCAAATAAAAAATATTCATTTGGGAACTACACAATGATCCGCCACATGCAGAGGTGGCACCCTAACAATCTGGCACAAGCTGAGGTACGGGATCTGGCTCAGAAAAAAAGAGATCATCAGGCCAGCACCTCCTCAGGTGAATCTTCATTTGCAGCACCAGAAGGGCGCGAAACAGTACCAAATATACAAAAAAAATTTGGTGTAGTAAAAATGGTCTGCATTTTTTGCGGAAAGACCCTTTGCTACGGGGAATTAAGCATTCACCTTATTAATGATTCCATCGACAACCACAACTGCAGCAAGAGAAGAAAGCAGTAGTTTTTTTGTTTTTTTTTTGCTCCTCTCGAGCCACTGTTAATTCCCAGTTTTTTGTTTCTTGTTTTTTGTTGAGCCCTTTATAATGGCTGTTTTTCGTTGTTTCCCCCCAAAGAACCCAAAAAAAACATAAAATTGTTCAAAAAATACAAAAAAAACAAAAAATGTTCAGAAAAATTAAAAAAAAATATAAAACAACAAAAACATTAAAAAAAAGTTCTTTTCAGAACTACCTCCCATTTAAAAAAAATTACTAACATTTTTAGCACTCTTGACTTCATTTTTCTCATTGGTGCGCTTCCCGGTACGCGCACCGGTACGCGAACCGGAAGCGAACCAAAATTTTTTTTTTTTTAAAAGAAGAGTTAGTATAAGGGAAGGAAACAGAGAGTAATGTTAAAAGAAAGACAGCTAGAGGGAGTAACAGAGAGATACTGTTTAATAGATCTATTTACCGAAGAAAAGATGGAAAAGGGTATAATTGTGAAAAACAAAATAGATAAGGAAGTGAAAGAAAAAAAGGAGAGTAGAAGAATAATAAACAAGAGTTTCTTAGAGAATGTGAGTGAATGTTCAAAATAAGAAGAAAAATAGTAAAGGATGTGGAATGAGAGGTGAGGATAGAACCGGACTATAAGAACAATCCTGAGGGAAAGTGTTAAGAAAACAGTGAGCAAGAGTAAATAGGAATAAAACAAGATGTATGATAGTGACTAAGGTTAAAACGTGGAATAACAGAGAGAAAAAACAGAAAACAGAAAAGAAGAAGTGACAGAAAAGGAATGATTGAAACAGCAAAGAAATGTAAATAACATAGGGGCATATTATCAACACAGGCGATAAAATTTTCGCTGCTTTTATCGGCACAAAACTGCAAATTGCTCATTCCACAATCACATCACCTGTGTTTCATTTGCTTAGGTATCTCATTGTGCAGATGTAGTCTAGCATATGAAAGACTACGCAGAAGGTGAGCACTGTATGCAACAACTTTGACACTTACAGAAGCCTCTGCTTCTCCATGCCCCTACACAGTCCTAAATATATAAATTTTAAACTGACGGTATCGTGTTGCAGATGAAGTGAGGCCTATCTTGCAACATGGTGCATCTTTTGCACTGCTGCTGTGTCACAAAAGTGACGCAATGGCGGCGCAAAAGAGGCGCACGGCCATCATAAAACTGCCCCTAACATTTTAAATGATTGTTTCAGGATGCCGATAAGGTGTGGCCTATCCATAGATTTGTTTGAGGTGAGGCCTACTCAGAGTTACAGATTAAATTTAGGCTTGTTGAAGAGTACAGAGGAGATAATACATGTGCAGGCCTACCAACGAAGTGAGTCATGTCCACTGCACTCTTGAACAAAGGCCAGACCTCCTCTGTCTCCCTGGACAGGCCTAAACCTCATCTGCACAATGTGATTCGTAATGTTAGGAAACACAGGTGATATAATTGAAAAACGTGCAAATATTTTTGCTCATTTAACAATCACTTCACCTGTATTTCCTCAGCTTAGGTATCTCATTGTACAGATGTAGTCTAGCATATCCAAGAGTACGCAGAAGGTGAGGACTGTATGCAACAGAGCAATGTACATTACTCACCTCCCTTGACACTTACAGAAGCCTCAGTTTCTCCATGCTTCCTACACAGTTCTAAATGTATATCATAAATACAAAAAGTACAGAATTAATTATACATGTTAAATGGTTTATTTTTGCTGTTCTCAGAATATATCAAATTTCACTAAAAACAGTGACTTGAAGGTATTCATCATATAACAGCGGGGAAAAAAACCCACAATCAAAATGATTGTGTTTAAAAAACCCATATAACATAACCAATCAGAAATCAGAACTCCTCAAAAGTAACTTACTTTCCATGACGTCGAAGGATGTCTTATGAACAGCTTATACTCTGTTGTGCTGTTATTATTTTCAGCCCGCCACTTTCTGAAAGAAAAACTCCATCGTTTTGACAAATATGTTACATACAATAAATGACTTCTCGCTCTCTACCGCACTTCTCCTCAAGGCCAAATCGTGTAAGAGCCATTTATAACTCTTGGAATTCTTCTAAGCAAATCCCGTCATTTTCTTTTTCCGCAACTTTCAGAAAGAAAACGTTCAAGATCACTTTCACAATCCTGTACTAGTAATATCTCACCCTTCTTGCTCACTCATGTTCCACATTTCCTATGACACTGATACTGCTTACTATGAAGCAGACTTACACTACCTCTATGACTACCACAATTATTTAATTCTCTACATCACTTTTAATCACAAAGCAATTTAAAACAGTACATAAAATTATATCAACTCCTAGAATCATTATAGGCCAGTTACCTTCCCTAAATTCTTTCTTCTGAAAACAGAAAGTAAGAATATTTTTAAGTCAAAAGGCAACATTGTTTCATAGAC
This sequence comes from Lissotriton helveticus, assembly GCF_964261635.1. Classification (NCBI taxonomy): domain Eukaryota; kingdom Metazoa; phylum Chordata; class Amphibia; order Caudata; family Salamandridae; genus Lissotriton; species Lissotriton helveticus. The sequence continues at coordinate 949,684,005 of NC_136063.1, forward strand.
AAATGTGAACCATTTCCGAAACATCAGCTTTTTTTACATTTTCAATAAGCTGTGTAATAAGCGGATGTTGTCAAAGGACCATCATGTCATATAATAGCTGCAGTTAGAAATGTTCTTCCTAAAATCAACAACTGTGTAGCCACAACATTTGTAATTAAAGTTGAAAACTTACTTTCATCAGGTTTATATAGTTGGAATTTTAAAATGACATTATAACCAAAAGTTTGTTCAAAAAATGTGTACACCATTGCAGACTCGCATTACCTCTACTCCATGTTTTGATTGGCTGCTTGAATTAGCTTATTAAAAGAAACAGTTTTTCTGAACTCATTCAAAGTGCAGTTATTTTTCCATGACGTCAAGTGTTATGGTAAGAACACCGTTTGCTTTGGGGAATACTCTGTTGTCCTTTAACTAATCCGTGCCCACCACTTTCTGTAAGAAAACCTTCTTTTTTTTCAGGAACTACTTAAAACTCAAAAATAACTTTTTACTCTGTACTACACTTATCCTCAAGGCCAAATGGTGTAGGAGCCATTAGAACCTCTTGAAATTCCTCAGAGCAAATCCCGAGATTCTTTCCCTAAAATGTTGGTTGTAAAAACATCAGGTGAGAATTTTTAAGGTCAAAAGGCCCTTTTTTTAAAAGTTAAAACAGAATCATTGCAGAATGACCAGCCGTTTCTAGACTTCAAATAAGCTGTGTAATGTCCTGATGTTGTTGAAGGACCGTCATGATATATAATTGCTGCAGTTACAAAAGTCCTTCCTGATATTGACAACTGCGAAGCCACAACATTTTTAATTCAAGTTGTCAATTTTGTTCCATCAGGCCTACATCGTTGGAACATTAAAATGACATACTGGCCATATGTTCGTATGAATAATGTTGACAACATTGCAGACTTACATTGGCTACACTCCATGTTGTGATCAGCTGCTTTTACTAGCTTATTAAAGGACACTGATTTACTGTCTGGCAAAGTTAAATATATAAATCTTTCTGAGTCTACACTAGTAGTACTTGATACCCTACAGTTCTCGCAGTCATGCTGCCATTGATAAGAAAGGCCAAACAGATGATCTACATCTACACCTTCATCTTGCAATACATCAAGCATATACATTAAAAACTCCTGACAATCTTGCTGAATATTTTGAGAGAATTGCGTTTGACCTGAACATTTGTCTAACAGATTTCGAATTTCAGACACACTTTCTATTTTTATTCTATCAGTGCTACATTTCTCTAACACAGATTTCAACCAACTGCAAAATCTTTGATCCGAATTGACCACAATCTCTTCTTTTAAAGTTTCTAGAGAAAAGACAACATTAACCACTACATTAGCATAGCAGTTGACACCAGAACTATTTTCAAATTGAAAACCAACAACATCTTCAACAGAATCCATTTTTTTTCTGCTTATAATTTTCGGTTCATCGACTTTTCGTCTTTTTGCTACAACCTCCCTACTATTGGTCACATTTCTTCGTTTCCGGCCTACCACACGTTTCCCAAACAAAGGATATTGAGGCAAATGTGGCGCATACTCTCTTCTTAACCTATTGTATTCCTTAATACAATCTAGATCCGCACAAATGTTTGTGACATCACACTCAATCAAGTACAATCCCGATAAAGTTCTGGATGTATGACGTTACTCCGCATACCGTTACAACTACCTACCATTACAACGCGACCATTACAACGCATACCATTACAACGCATAGCGCTTTGGGGTGCTGGATAGTGGTAAGTATAATTTACTATTCTAACTCCAGTCCCCGTGGACCCTAGGGAAGGTGTTGGATAGTAAATTATACCATTCCCTATCCTATAGCGCCCCCCAGCGCAATGCGTTGTAATGGTATGCGTTATAAAAGTCGCGTTGTAATGGTAGTGCGGAGTAACGAATGCGTTGTAACAGGTGCATACCAAAGTTCTGACTCGTGACAATGCCACATATGCCATACCTTCCTTGAACACAGAACTGCCAATATTCACCAATGCACTGTCTACACTTAAACCTTGCGATTTATGGATTGTCACAGCATATGCTAAGCAAACAGGAAACTGCTTACGGCGAACATATAAGTCTTTTACAAGCAAAAACCTAGCAGAGCAACGACCAATTAGCTGTACTTCCTCAATGCCATCAAATTTAATTTTTAAAAATTCAATTCCATCTCTATTTCTGTATTTCTCAAAATCAACAACATTACCCATTGATCCATTTATCAGACCTCTTTCAACATGTAAATTCCTTCTCAAAATGATACGGCAATTTAAGCACACATTCAGAGTCTTTTCAAAACCAGCAGTTTTAGATATAGTCTTCTCTAATGAATCCAATTTAGATTTCAAATTCTCAGACAAAATAATTGTTGCTCGCATATGCTCTATTCTGTCAATAGCTTCCAGTTTCACAATCTCTTGGTTTTCTAAATTCAACATTTTGTTGTTGAAGATGGCACATTCTGCAAGAGTTGGCATCAAACATATTCCAGATTTCTTCTCAGTAATTTTCCGAAAAATATTCTCAGGCACAACGTCTTCTTCTGGATACAAATTTGACAGTAATCATGCATGTAAAGCTTCTTTCCCATGCTCGGTCACTTTTCCGATTCTAACATCTTGTAGAATATTCTTATAATCTTCATCCTTCGCTTGACGCATATTTTCACGCAGTTCAGCATAATTGAAGTTTAACCATATATTGACGTTGCCAATGCTCCCTAGGCACTTCCTGGTATCTTCATGCGTGAGCATTTTGAACACAGGTTGTCCTTTCACTGGTGTCAGCTGCAGAAGATCACCGAAAACAATGATGTGTTTGCCACCAAATAACACATCATACTCTGTTTTGAGAACTTCTTGCATTCTCAAATGCACAAAGGCAAGCATGACATTGGAAACCATGCTTACTTCGTCAATGATAAGAAGTTTCATTTTCCTCAAGACTCTTGAAACTTCACAACAAGCATCTCCAGATAACTTGTGGTATTGTAATTTGTTATCATGCTCCACTGGCAGCATCAGTAGACAATGCAAAGTAATACCTTTAATGTTATGTGCTGCCAGTCCAGTTGGAGCGGTGACAACACAAGACAGCGATGACTCAGTCCTTTTCTGCAAATAATATGAAATTGCTTTAATGAGGAAACTTTTTCCAGTTCCCGCTTCTCCACTCACGTACAGTCGGACAGGCTTCAATGACGTACATGAGCACTCTTTCTTCTCATGACTTAATCCATGATCAATTTGGTGTGTAACTTCGTCATATATTTTCCTCTGCTCAACGTTGAGTTGTCTTTCCAAGTCTTCTAAGTTAACCGCATCCTCCTGAGCATGTGCCATGGCTCTTTCCACTTCAATCATGGCAGTGGCAGCTTCATTTTCGATAACTGGTCCTCCTAGTGGATCCTGACTCAATGAAACAGAACTCTGACTGTCCTGAGAACTGTCTCTAGCAATCTCTGCTGCAATCGTTGCTTCCTGCTCGATTTCCGCATTCAACATTTCTAGATATTTGGGAAAAACAGGACATTCTATGGTCTCCTTGGTGGCATTGAAAGAGTCTTCGTAACAGAGGAAATCTCCAAGCAGTTCCTCTTCTGCACGCCAAGGCTTGAAAAGTTGCAAAAGTGCTAAATAGAAAAACTCTTTTCTTTCAGGAGATTCGCCACTCAATTTTCGATGGTTTACCAAGTGGCATTTTCTTTGCTTGACCAGACATCCCTCACTTCCAATTACAGCATACACTCCTTTATCAATATCTTCTTTGATGTTCCTCTTGAATATGTAATTTTGTAGAACCTCATACAGACAAACATTCTCGAGGTGACTGCTTCTATTTGGATAATATGTATCCAACATGTTGGTCTTCAAAATATCTGTACTGTTTGGCTCTTTTTTCGCCAAATACTAAATTTCCCGCACAGGTTTCAGAACTAGATTACGCGTTGCAGCAAGACCAAGACTCGCCCAAATGATACTCCTAGATTTGGCATAGAGACTTGCTGAAGACAATCGGTCAGAACATTCGTAAGCTCCGATTTCTCGATGCGACAACATCTTCAGACTGAAACTGTACAACTTGTTACTAAGGCTCTTTTCATGGGAAATGTCCTCCCACATATCCTTCAATTCTGTCTTTTCTTTTTTGGTGATGTAAGATGTCACATACCGAGCCACAGCCATACAGTTATCAGCCACAAACTGTATATCCATGTTAGCATTCCACATGGACAAAATCACTGGGTTGTAGTCATTGATGTACTTGGACTCTTCGTTCCTTTTCAAATTGTATGTATTTTTGGGTGATTTCCTCGTCACATTATGTCGCAGCGAAGACATCAAACTGTTCACTCTTCCTTTAGAAATCACCGGTCGTGGAAAGGCGAAACGACATTTTGTGTAGAACTTGTCCTTGTTTCTGAATTTACGACGACAGTACTTTCCACAACGATGGCTTTGGAAGCGTAAAACTTGTTCTCTTAGGCTTTTGTCTTCCTTTGTGTTTGGAACAGCACATGTAGAATACTGTTCTATGAAACTCATCACTAAGTCATCCGGATCTGTTCCAAATGTGGGTGCATCTTTGATCCATAGCAGCATATGTATATGAGGAGCACCTCTTGCTTGGTACTCCTTTTTCCAGAAGAAATCCAACACCTCTCCAAGAGGTGGATTCTTCTTGTTCATGATGAAAGACATCATAGCTTCAAATCTATGATTGAAGTATCTGCATACATTCACTGGATCCAAAGAGCGCAGTTCTCCAGGTGTCTTGAATTCGATATTTTCAATGTTTCCATTTGCCTCTCGTAGAACTTCAAGTAAGTCTTCCCAGCCATACTCAGCACAGCTGAGAGTGAGGAACCATGTGGGAGTTCCTAAGTTCCTCAGCATACATTTTAAATCACCATGACAACGGTACCAGTACTCATTAGTACCACGCTGACACGCCATGAGATTAATCAGGTGAGAATCCAAAATACTGTCTTGCACATCGACTTTATCCATAAAGTCCCTTGCCGAGATATTTTGCATCTGTACACCACTTTTCAAAATGTGGTTCACTGGATATGACAGTCCAGACAGATCACTTTCAAACAGTAGATGAAACAAATAGGGAATGCATTGACGAAACCTAGGATCTTCTGCATACAATCGTAAAGTCCGGTATTCAGAAGCAGGAATTTGATGAGGTCGCTCATCATATCTTCCTCCTTGACCTGTTGGAAATAGCTGTGGGAAGCACCGAGCTTCCAAACTTTCCTCCCAAACACTAATGGGACTCCCTTTGGCTTGTTTCATTTGAAACAACTCAATAGCATTCCCCATGACTTCCTTGGAATGCAAAGGATGAACACTATAATGAAGATATATTTCTTCATTTTTAGAGGCTTCTACTTTCTCAATTTGTCCAGCACACAAATTGCTGTCCTCTTCTTCACTTACTTCCTCTTCTGCAACATATACATTCTTGTAGTACTTATTGTTTTTCTTCAAATACAATGTTGCCTTTTTGACTTTCCTAACATCCACTAAATCTTGCCAGATTTTCTTACTCTTTGTCGGAACCCCATTAACTAGGATAACCAGAGGTTCCTCTTCCACTTTCTCTACTCCAATTGTATTAATGTTTTTCTTGAAATCTAGAGGCAAATAAACAACTCTTCCCTTTAATCCTCTCTGTAAATCTGATGGATGCAATTTCCCTGTCTTTGGCTCCATTCTTACAATAGCCTGAAAGGGATGGACACTTTGAATCAAAATAGATTCATAAGTATTTAAATCCTTCAATTCAGAAGGAATCTCAACCAATTCCAGATTATTATGAACCGCTCTATCAGGCATCTGGTTTTGATTTAATTTGTTACAACAATAAGTACACACACGTTGATCCGATCCCAAATCAAAACAATTTTCTACCATCAAGTATGTTGCGAAATCCTTCCATTCACTATTATTTTCCCTTTCACTTTTTGCATATAAATCCACTAACTTAGTCTGATTCTTATAATAAGTGCGTCGACAACACACACAAGTGAAATTAGGCCTCTCACTTGATTTCACCTGAAACGTGGCAATTTCCTTCTGAACATTTTCTGTACTGGAAACCTGTACACTCTCTTACACATTACCTTCTTCTTCTGGGTCAATTTCAACATTCTTCTCTTTACTTGCAAAGTAACAAAACTCAATTTCTTCACAAATATTCTTCACATCTACTTCAGAACCATGCAAAATAGCAGTGCATAATTGTTTAAGCATAATTGCTGGACTCTTAGCATAATACAACATTCTAACTAATTTCCTCACTTTATTATGATGCACTGCTAGCATCCTGAAATGATGAAAAACACTCTGGCATACTCTCCTGGAAAGACAAGCCAGTGAATGACCATGCAAACCTGTCACTTCTCTCACTCTGCAAGGATCTAATTCTTGCAACAACTTCATTTTCTGTTTTAAAGTTTTCTTATTAAATGTCCGTACAAAATCACAAAGCAAATTGATGGAATCCTGTCGCACACTGCAAATACTACTACACTTCCAGGTGTACACTGGTCCCTTAGGACGTCTTCCTAAAACCTCATTACCTAACACCTCTTCTGCCTCTGTTGACACAAGTTTTTCTTTTTCAACCGGACAACCATCTTTCACCTCATATGCTCGACCACTGGTGTCAACTGCATGCACCAAATCATTATCCTGGAAATAACTCTCCTCATTAAAAAATGCCTCACAACTTGAACTATGCATCCATTCTCCTGAAAAAACTTCACAAAAATTACTACGATTAACTGTTCTCTTCCATCTACTAATTGTTTTGAAATCATAAATTACCTTGTTTAGTTTCCTAATTCTATTGATTATCAAAATAAATAACTTTCGCTTAATTTCGAATGCCTGATCAATAATTTTCTCAATGTTTCTCTTTCTCTTATAAAAAGCCACTTTCTGTTGACGTTTCTTAACATTTTTTAACAAATTGGCAATTATCCTGTTGCGAAACATTCGTCTACGAATGTCCCTAAACTGATTTTTCCTTCTACTACCATGCACAGAGTTATCTCCTGCTCTAGCAGTAACATTTTTGATTGGCCTTTCCTTTCCGTTTAAATTGGCTCTCTTTTTCTGGACTAAAACATGTTCTGTACTGATATTTTTTTTTCTGCAAATGTTTCTTATGAATGATTTTGTTGTCTTACCCGGAGGTTTCTTGGTGACTTGACGAGTTTTTATTGTAGAGGACTGCTGCAAGCATGTAGTAAGCTGCTGTCTTTGACGTTTTGTAGCCTTTCGGCTTCTTTGCTTCGATGGCATACTGTAGTTTTGAAATGATCTGCAGTTGAATCTGTGGTAAAATATAATAAAAAATGTTATTAACCACTATTACCAAACAGTAAATCAATAACAGTCATCAAAAAATGAACGCACTCCTTGTCAATTCTACATACAATAATTTGTAGTGCATTGGCAAATTTAGTACTCGCAAATAGTAGCAAAGAAATAGAATGCTTCTACATTTGACCTTTGCTCTTTTATATGTGAATCTGAACTAATTTTATCAGCATATTTCACTATTTTATTAAAGACACTTCACACAAGCTGTTTTTGAAGTTGTGTTTAATTTTAAATGAAACGGTTAACATGGTTACTTTTCATTTCCAGTAACTTTTAAAAATAACTGTTTATAGTTCCATAGGCTCGAGCAGGTCAGCTTCCCACCCTATGTCATACAATTCTGACAAATCGGCATCCTCATCATGTTCTTCATCATCCTCAGGATTTAAATCATCCAAGGGATCTACTTCCACTGATGTTTCAATGACAATTTCAATGATAATATCGAGATCAACAGTTTGCTCATTATCACTCATGCTTGATGTTGTCGTTATCTTTAAAAAAGAGAACAACAATGAGATGTTGCAGAGTAAGAGACAAATCTCAGAGACTATAATAGTAAAATTGTTTAACAAGAGTAACATTTTGCAGATATTATTTAGCCATGTCCAGCGATGCTGAGGAGGTGAGGCCTATGTCCAAGTTTTCAGTGAACAGGACTCATCTCTTCTTAACCTTGGATAAGCCTCACCAACTCTGTGTCCCCTGCTCATACTTAAATGTAAAGGGGCAGATTTATGTTAACTGGCGCATCCGCAGGGATGCAACAGTTAACGTGCGCTGCTGCTCTGCCACCCATGATGTGCCGTATTTACAATGTGGAGCACCATTGAACAAAAATAGCACAGATGCGTCACGCATCTGTGCCGCAAAAGCGGCACATTGCAGGAATCACGTCATAAGCGCGACATGTCTACTACAATGCACAGGGGCAAGCCACACATTGCATGGTGCGTCACTCCTTATGGCTGTTTCAAACAGGCGTAAGGATTTGATTCAGCAATGCCATAAAGCTGACTCAGTGAAATGTTCTAAATTTCACCGTGTTAGTTTTACAGGGCTTTCATGCAAATGAATGCCCACCCTGCAACAAAACGCCCACATGAAACCTGACGCAGGTTTCATGTGGCACAGGACTTTACACTGTGACACATCTGCCTAGATGCGTCAAGTTGTAAATATGTCTCAACATAGCGCATCTTTTGCGCCGCCGCTGCGTCACAAAAATGATGCAACAGCGGCGCAAAAGAGGCACACAGCCATCATAAATCTGCCCCTAACATTTTAAGTGATTGGTTCAGGATGCCGATAAGGTGTGGCGTATCCAGGGGTTTGTTTGACGTGAGGCCTACTCAGAGTTACAGATGAAATGTATGCTTGTTGAAGAGTACAGACGAGATAATACATGTGCATGCCTACCAATGAAGTGAGTCATGTCTACTGCATTCTTTAACAAAGGCCAGACCTCCTCTGTCTGCCTGGACAGGCCTAAACCTGATCTCCACAATGTGATTCATAATGTTAGGAAACAAAGGATGATGTAATTGAAAAACGTGCATTTTTTTTGCTCATTTCACAATCACATCACTTGTGTTTCCTTTGCTTAGGTATCTCATTGTGCAGATGTAGTCTAGCATATCAAAGAGTACGCAGAAGGTGAGCACTGTATGCAACAATTTTGACACTTACAGAAGATTCAGCTTCTCCATGCCCCCTACACAGTCCTAAATGTATACAGTTTAAAGTGACGGTATCTTGTTGCAGATGAAGTGAGGCCTATCTTGCAACATGGTGCATCTTTTGCACCACTGCTGCGTCACAAAAGTGACGCAACAGCGGCGCAAAAGAGGCGCACGGCCATCATAAATTTGCCCCTAACATTTTAAATGATTGATTCAGGATGACGATAAGGTGTGGCCTATCCAGAGGTTGGTGTGAGGTGAGGCCTACTCAGGGTTGCAGATGAAATTTAGGCTTGTTGAAGAGTACAGAGGACATAATACATGTGCAGGCCTACCAATGAAGTGAGTCATGTCCACTGCACTCTTGAACAAAGGCCAGACCTCCTCTGTCTCCCTGCACAGACCTAAACCTCATCTGCACAATGTGATTCGTAATGTTAGAAAACACAGGTGATGTAATTGAAAAACGTGCAAATATTTATGCTCAATTCACAATCACATCACCTGTGTTTCCTCAGCTTAGGTATCTCATTGTGCAGATGTAGTCTAGCATATCCAAGAGTACGCAGAAGATGAGGACTGTACGCAACAGAGCAATGTACATTACTCACAATAAAGCATTTCTTTTTTTTTTAAAACGATTTTCTGGTCATAATTTGAAAACACAACACAGATCCTATGTAGAAGCACACCCTGTCAGTACTTAAATTTGCCAAGCACACATGGGGGCGTATTTACAAGGACCTTGCACCACGGGGAAATGACTTAAATTAAAATGGGGAAAATAACGTCAAAGTGACTCAAAGACCTTGTAAATATGCCCCAAGCAGCCTATGAAACTCTAGCAGTACATTTCAAGAAACCTAATTGACTTCAAGAAACGTTTTTAAACACATGAAGTAAACTATTTATTCACCCACATTCATGGGGAAGTGACTTAAAATGCCCTAACACACATGAAAGCGTATTTTTAAGACCCTTGCACCATTTTTGCGTCACTTTTAACATGGCTATGTAACTCAAATAAACAAAGTCTAAATTTGCCAAGCACACATGGGGGCGTATTTACAAGGACTTTGCACCACGGGGAAATGTCTTAAATTAAAATGTGGAAAATAACATCAAAGTGACTCAAAGGCCTTGTAAATATGCGTCAAGCAGCCTATGAAACTCTAGCAGTACATATCAAGAAACCTAATTGATTTCAAAAAACGTTTCTAAACACATCAAAAAAACAAATTATTTTCCCACATTCATGAGGAAGTGACTTAAAATGCCCTAACACACATGAAAGCGTATTTTTTAAGCCCTTCCACCACTTTTGCGTCACTTTTAACATGGCTATGTAACTCAAAGACACTAAATCTATTTGTAAAACACTTGACACAAAGCAACATTTTAAATACACAACTTTCTTCATAAATTTATCCCTAAAGCATAATATTCTCTATCTAAATTAAATGAATCTTTTCTCACCTTAGCAAATACTTTTTGAGTTTCAAAACAGTCTCAGACACACACCAATTTTTCTTTAGCAGAGCAAAGGGTATGCACTCCAGAGGCTGCAACCATCAATGGCACAGAAATGCTGTAATTCATAACACATATCTCTCATGTCACCCAATCAAAACTCTTCCCTCATTTTTTTCAAATCAACACCCTTCCCCCCCTCTGCCCTTTCTGCCTTTTTTCCATAGCAACCACCTCCTGAAAGACCTGTCATGTTTACAAGTTCACACAACAATGTTTCAATTGAACTCTGAACTCTCAGTACACCTGCGTATCCAGTGCAATCTTTCATAAAATGATTTTTTCTTGACCATTCAAATTACATCTTTCAAAGAACTTATCCATGCACCCTAACTTTCTGTTTTCAGCAATCAAAATCCACCAATCACTGCTACTGAATCATTAGCACAGAAACTCCACACTTTTTTTCATTAGATACTCCTACTATTTCAACTGCCATTTCATTCCCACACTTCATCTGACTGCAGCAGAACCTCCTCTCACCATGTTTTCTGTCTGGATTGTTGGACATAGTTACATCCACTGGGATGAAAGGTATGCTGATAACAGAAATTTACACAACCTCAATTTACAAAATGTGGAAATCAACTGGATTGGTCACAGAGGATTAAGATGTCACCAATTGATACCATTGGTGAAAACCTTTTTGCATTTGCCAAACCCTGACCTGTTAATTGTGTACTGTGGAGGAAATGACTTGGGTACTTTGACTGGGGTAGGTCTGGAAATGCTTTTAAAGGACACCTTTGAGCAATTGATGGCACTTTTTCCTCAAACTGCCTTGGTATATTCAAATATATGCCAAAGACAGAAATGGAAGTGGTCCAACCACTTTTGTCCACAAATTGAGAAATCGAGGAAGCATGTAAATAAGTCTGTTTCAGCTTATATGAGAGACCATGGAATGGGCAATGGGCTCCATCTACAACAATAACTTGCGTTACTACATGCAAGATATCTACAGAGGAGATGGAGTTCACTTCTCAGATGAGGGGAACAGAGTTTTCATCCTGAATTTAAGACTATGTATTGGTACCTACTTATAAGTACCTAAATCTACCACATACCCAAAAGCTCTTCTCAGAGCTACCCTAACTATGATCACTCTAAACAAATTTTAAATGTAACTTTTTTTTTACTAATTTTCACGATTTACGCTTTCCGGAGCGCTACCCGGTACACGCACCGGACACTAACCGCGCAAAAATTTGAAAAGAAAATGTTTTTTTTTCGCACATATGGGCCTCCTCAGCCACCCTCAGAAAACCTAGGGGGTCAGGATACGTCTACCGTGCCCCCTTCTACCCGTTCTAAACATTATTTGCCCTCCATCTTGTATCTCAATTCTACCGAAACACAAAATGGAGGACTCCCGTAACGCTGCCGGTTCGCGTACCGGAGCGCGCACCGGGAAGCACTCGCTTAAAAAAGGTGGGAAAGTAATTCACAGAAAAACCACTGGAGACACTTTCACCAAATATAGATTAGCTCATACTACATACCAATCCCTACCATTTTCACAAATTCCATTTAGCCATTTAGCCTGTAGACCTCTCTAAATACCCTGAGGTAAATTACTTCCCAAAACACAACTGAAGTGTTGGAATTGACAACCAATTAAAATGTTACTTTCATTTTCTACTTTTTTTACCTGACATTTGATTGGTTATGTACCTGAATATATATAAAGAAAGAGAGAGAAACACAGCCATTTTGACTACTACTTCCTGAAGTACATTGCAAGAGCATTTTCACTGACAACTTAAACTTGTTTTTAAAAGGTAAGATGTTATTTTGAAAACTGAAGTATTTTGTGCACTTTAAGTTAATATGGAAAACTTTTTCTGATAGTTACATACTATCCCTCTGTAATAGTTATAGATTTATATAGACTTCTCTGTTATAGTTATAGATGGATTTAGGCTTGTCGTGTATAATTATGAATTTACTAAGGTTTCATCACATACACATTTTTATATTTCTACTACCAGTCTGATACCATACACTGCCCAAAGATAAATTCACTGTTAAATTAATCCCAACAGTGCCCTATCTCTACTGATATATATATTTTTTTATGCAAATTTCAGGCAAAATGGAAGGAGAACAAAGTGTCATTTGAAATTGTCCTTGAAGAGACCAATCAAGAAAACATTGAACCAAATGTCATTGAATTCATGGATGAATCACAGGACCATGAACTACTACAATGTGTACAATCTGTAGATTTGCTCCTTCAAAATGAGGACATTTCAGACACTCAAATGTTGCAAGTTATGTTCACTGAAAATGACGACATTTCGGACAGTCAAATGTTAGACGTTCTATTAAATTTTGAAAAACAATCACAAAAATAAAAAAAAATAAAAAACGAACAATCAATAAACACACAATATTTGAAAAGTCTATCATTCTTTTTTTCCTCATAGTACGTTTCCCGGACCGCTTCCCGGTGCGTGTACCGGGCGCTCCCCACGCAAAAAAAATGAAAAAAAAATGTTGTTTTTTTTGCCCCGCGGGGCCCTTTTAAAGCCTCCACATCAAACCTAGGGGGTCAGGGAGGATCTACTATGCCCCCTTATGTTAATTTCCCCCTTTGTTTTGGCCTCCTCTTGTCTCTCGATCCTACCGAGAGACAAGATGGCGGCCGCTCCGGACTGTTTAGAATGTTGACAGACACCGGAGAGCCAATCAGCTTCGCTTTGCGAAGTTCCGTTACGCGTCAGGTACGCGAACCGGGGCGCTAACCGGGGCGCGCTTACAAATATATATATTTTTTTTACGTTAATTTCTCAAAATCCACTGGAGCACATATATTGAGACCTAGCAAAGGCACATCGGGCAAACAATATCTACAATTTTGCCAAGTTTCATGTAAATCCATTCAGCCGTTCGAGCTAAAAGTGAGTCCAACCGCCCTATGGAAAAATGAATGGGAAAAACGCGTTTTGGGACCCCCTTTTTTCTCGCCCCCCCCTTGACGAAACCCCCCCATATTTTCAGGGGCTGCTCAGAAACACAATGTGCCATTTTCCTGAAAATTTCAGCCAATTCCTTCCACAAACGCCAAAGTTATTAGACATAGAATTTTCAAAAATCCCATAGAGAAAAAATCCTAACTATATATACCTACTGGCGATCGCCAGTAGGTAATATAGAGAGAGATATATAGATAGATAGATAGATAGATAGATAGATAGATAGATAGATAGATAGATAGATAGATAGATAGATAGATAGATAGATAGATAGATAGATAGATAGATAGATAGATAGATAGATAGATAGATAGATAGATAGATAGATAGATAGATAGATAGATAGATAGATAGATAGATAGATAAATCAATAGATATAAGGGTGACACAAGATAGGGATTTTTCCAATTTTTGCCCCTTAATAACTCTAAACCCGTTAGACGAATATCCACAAAACCTTTCAGATCTACTTTCCCAGCTTCATTGTCAGAGTACTGGAAGTTTCATGGAGTTTGATCAATGAGTTGCAAAGAAAAAGGGAGGGGTCCCAAAATGGGCATAACATCTTATGCATTTTACATAGACTTCTATTTTTCATGTATTGCAAAAAATATAAGTTGTATGTGCATGAAATTTGGCAGGATTTTAAATAATGGTACACAGATGATTCTGAGGGATATGGCAGATAAGTAGGGTACGAATTTTGTAGGTTTTAAGTGTTTTAAGTTAGTTATATATTTGTGGCTGCAGTAGTACCACAGTACTACTGAGGTATATAGCAATGACAAGTCATTAGATGATTGGGTAATGACTGCCTTTGCAAAAGTTAAAGGCAGCCATGTTGGTTTCAGCTCGAGATCCCTGTGTTCTGCATTATGTCTTGTAATGTAGGTAAGTATTAGGTTTGGTATTCTTCCCATACCTATTACCACTTCATTAAAATGATAATAGATAGAGAAAAAAATTTATAAGTTAATAGATATATATATTTTTAAAGATACAGAGTACCACGGTACTCCAGCAGTACCCAAAACATTTATAAAACATAGAAACATTTAGAAAATTTGGATATACACTATAATGCACTTTATTTTATAAATATGGTTTACTAAAGTGTATTTTCACATTTTAACATATTTAAATACGTTGGAAAACGTGTACAGAGTAGCACGTTAATTACTACAAATACCACACTACTTAAAAAAACACAGATCCCCGTAGAGTGCTACAAAAATAAAGAGAAATTTAGAAAGAAAAATGGTAACCAGAGAAAATGATTTTGTGGTACCGCAGTAGCACAGCGCGGCACCGTAGTTTTTAAAAAACAATATATAGAAACATATCAACAAAACTAAAGTGTTAATAGGCAGGGGTAAAATACAAAACCTAATATTTACCTACATTGGAACGTGTTACACTGACCAAGGGCAAAGTGTAACTAAAAACAAAATGCCTGCCTTTAACTTTTGTAAATGCAGTCATTAGCCAATCCTATAGTAGTGCATACTTTTCCAGTCTTTCTCCGGGTGTTGTGCACAATGTTCGGCCAGAGCGTAGTTCTTATTTTTATTTTGCACATCCGTCACACGCCCTTGTATTCGTTTTTTCAATGGGCATATCGTGCTGCCTACACATCTTAGGCCACAATAACAGTCTATCATGTACACCATATGCATGCGAATGGACGAGATAGTTGAGGACGGAGTCTAGAAACTAAGATGATAGGAGTCACATCTCATTACTAGATTAAGTACGAAGGTCCCACTTTGCTTAATGCCAATGAGGAACTTTATATATATCTTTAAATGAAATTCATAAGTGTATTTAGTTGTCTCCTGGGGTATGCAAATTGGTTGACATTGCACTGTTACGCATACAACAATTTGTCTTTCTTTCCTCTCATTCTTTTCTCCTTATTGTAATCACAAGGTTTGGTTAAAAACTAGCCACATTAATTTAGCCAGAATAAACTGACTCTGGATATTGAGTATTGGAAGATATTGAGTATCCACAATGTTTAGAAACATATTAAAGAGTAGATAACACTTTCCCTGTGAGTATTAATTAAGTGCAATAGCACTTAGCTAAGATAGGGCCCAATATGTATGAGCACACTGAGTTGACAAAACATGGAAAGGAACATAGAGGGTATAGGTGGTCATGTGGCAGATGGATGACATCATATACATGGCAAACTGATATGGTGACACTAAACCACTAGTAAACTTTAGCCCTGTGCCGTTATTTTTCAGTACTCATACATATAAAGGCAAAGACCAATCCAGGGCATCCACTGTAGGATAGATTGGATGTATGAATACATTTGACTAGATACACATCAGACACTGAATCCATAATGCAAAATCAATAGACATCATTGTATAAATGAAACATGTTAGACGAAGCATGGTAGAGAGTGTAGAAATGACTCTTGATGGGCTATGAAGTCAGAATTAGACCAAGAAAACAGCATCTAAATGTTGGTTTTGACAGTCTGAGTTACTACACACTGAGTGGTAATCAGTTAAGCAATGGTGGCAATGATCTCAAATTATATCATAATTGCGTTATAAATCATCCCCAGTTCTCACTACCGACTTTACTAGCAAGGCCAGCGATAGTTCAAAAGAGTATGTTAACCTATTGAGCAGTGTACTGAGCAGTGTCAATTGAATTAGCTAAATTCACCCCGCCTGTTATATGCTTTCGATCAAGCCATGGTTGGGCACCTGATGTTTGCTAAATCAAGAAGTGGACTGGACCAGACAACGGGGTAGCCCACTCCATGACTAACATCCTGGACAGTGGGCACCTCAGTTGCCTGGCAGACACCATGTTAGTCATTATCAGACAGGTCACCCAAAGGCTGGGCTGACATAGGGTGTTGAAGGCCCTCCCGAGCTTGAAAATTATTAACCAAATCTCTATAAAAATAACTCAGGGACAATATCCTCTTGTTACTGAACTTGTTCTGACCTTGGTATGAGGTCCAAATAAGGCTTCTGAAGGTGACAATGACACCGTCCCCTGTAATTTCTTTGTGCATATTCTGCACCCAACCCACTCTTCTCACCGTAAGGACTTCTCTGCATAATTTCCCCTGACACCTGATGTTCCCATTGATCCAGTGGGTAGTTTTATTAATGAAGTCAACGGTAGTCTCAAGAGCTTCAGTGTTCAGGATTGGAACATTGGCCACGACTATGACATAAGGGCCTGCTGCTGGTGGAAGGTCCCATCTGGATGCCTGTTCTATACCCAATCCCACCTACTTAGAGGGTATTTGGGTGTTGGAACTCTGTCAATATATTTATTGTTTAGAGAAATTCGAAACCAGAGCATAAGAAAGGATCATACCGGCCTATATTTCTTCTCAATGCTGCTTCCATTACTGAAACCTTGGTCTGTTACCCACAAAATGGATTTATTCTTACATGAGATAAAACTACACATATTAATATAGCAGTATCATTAAATGATGTTGCCAACATTTTGTATATTCCACGTAGGTGCTGAAAAAGAAGTTGACAGACTTTCATGGCATTCTTATGATCAACTATGAGAAAGAAGGAGTTCAGACAGATTATTTGTAATAGGATACAATGAATCTATAGAAAATCTGGGACGTTGGTCACATCTAACGGTTGTCCCTCTGACTACTTTCCTATTCTTCAGGGGACTCATCAGGTCTGTCCAATATCCCCCTTGTAGTTTTTCTACTTATATCAAACCATATCTGTGTTGAGTACAGAATAACATGAACATTAGTCCAACTAAATTAAATGGGGGCCGGGGTTAAAATCACAGCTTATGTTGATGACGCTGCTATTCACTCTTAGGTTGTAGAGAAAGAACATATTCACATCAAAGCTGAAACAAGGGACTTTTGGCAAGGTATCTGGATATAAATTAAATACTAACAAAACTCAGATTGTTGTTAATTATAAGTTAGTTGGAGAAGAAGACTGAGTCATGTAAGTAGCCACATACTTGGAGATTAAAATTTTGAGATGTGTCCTGGATATGGTCTGATTAAATTATGAGGAGTTATTACAACAATGTGTTGTGATACTGCGGTAAAGGCACCAGGTACTCATGAGCCTAGTTTGTTGCTGCAATATCATGAAAAGGACAATACTTCCTAACTTTTCATGTCTGTTTTGAGCGGTTCTTTTATATGTTCCAAAGGTTGGACTCCACAATTAACACCTCTTTTTGGAACTATTAAAGGGTGAAAAGGGTGATCCACTTTATGCAGCTACCCCCGTAAAAAGGTAGTTGTGCTCTACCCAATTTTAAATTGTATTATTGGGCTACAATGGGGCAACAAATAGGCCTGTTGGTCTCAAATAAAGGGGATAATAGACCTTTAAATATATATCTGCTGGCTCTAGGGCTTGATGTAGGTGGTAGAGTTCTTGTGACATATAGGGGTCGATTCCGATTCGGGAAAAACTGCTCCGAATAGCCGCTCGGAACGTTTTTCCCGTACGAATCGTATCCTGCAACGTCCCGTGTACGTACGTTGAAGTACGATTCGTATCAGGAGCTGGACTCCGTACGAATCGTACAGAGACCGTATGACTCGAATCCCCATACGAGTCTTCGTCGGAACCCGCTGTACACGAGATCTGTACGGCTCGTGGCTGGTTTATACGACCCAGCAAGTACGATACGTGTCGGGTACGCACTGTACGACCCTTTTTTTACGGGAGCTGAAAACAGCCGTAAAAGAAGAGTTCGCGACGAAACAGGTACGGAACGGCCCCCGTTCTGTACCTGTTTCCGTACATATGGTGCGTACCCCCCATGATCGCTGGGGTACGCACCGTACCCCATGTACGCTGGGTGTACGGGGCATACCCCTGCGATCATGGGGGGTACGCACCGTACCCCATGTACGCTGGGTGTACAGGGCGTACCCCTGCGATCATGGGGAATACGCACCGTACGGTGTGTATGTGATTGTGCGCTTTTCCGTACGAATCGCCCTTACCTGACGTAGACAGTACGGATCGTGTCCTGATGCCCCGGTCCGATCGTACTCGTCGGATCGTACAGCATGTGTACGAGTCGTACGGAGAGGGCTCCGTGTATGATTCGTACGGACGTTTTTTTTACCGGATCAGAATCGACCCCATAGAGTCTAATTACTTCAAAAGAGTTTAATTCAAGTTTATTTTAGAAGCACTGGAAATTTGGGCTGTGTGGCATAAGAAATATAGAATTGTCATGATTAATTTTCACACAGTATTTTGGAACCATACTTTGTTTCTTGTGATTATGTTTAAGGACCTATAAGCCCTACGTGGGCAATTGAAGGTTTGATGAATGTTGGTCAGTATTTTGCCAGTAATATGTTTCATGCATATTCAGATCTTCAAAAGGATATTCTGTAATGTACCTTTTTGAGATACTTGCAGATCTGGGATTATTTCTATCAAGGAAATAATATTAACATTAGCTTTGAAAGGCCGGATTTGTTGTAACTTGTGTTTTTTAGAAATACAAAAATTGTATTTGGGAATGTAATAGTGTGTTATCATCCCCTAAGGAAAGTGATTAGGACAGCCTAGCAGAAATTTGTTTTCTAAAACTGGTATGCAGTATATCCTAATGAAATCAAGCATGCGTTCATGTTGGCTAGTTCAAACTTGTTATCTCAAATTAGACTCAAATTACAGCATTTTAAAATGGTTGGCATGTTATATTATACCCCAGAGAATATATTATAATGGAAAGTACAGGTACAGGAAAAGTACAGATTAATTTGAAATGACTTGTTGTTGAGGTGCTGTTTGAAGACTTAAGTTGTTGTCTGGTGCAAGAATGGAACATGAACGATGTCTCCAGTATGTGTTTCCACACACTTTGAAGCATTTCAGATGAATTCAAGACATCTTGATTTCTCTGGAATCTCCTGGTCTCAAGTCTACTTATGTTGTAAGCCCACCTAATGTGTATAAGTTAGTTATTTCAGTATAACATCACTGATAACCTTCTAGGCGATGCAGCCTGTTTTGAAGAGGATGCAGACAAGCAGCTGACATCAGTGGGAACTTTCAAATACTTCTGATGAGCTATACCTCAGAAAGGGGGAATGATCTTCATGGGAGATAGGTGGGTTTCTAAACTGCCAGTGAGTAGGACGATGCCTCAGTTGGTGTGAGACAAGACTGGGCCTTGTACAACTGTTATAAATTCATAATTTGCCTTGAAAGGCTCGATGCCCATGAACAATGAAATGTGTTGCCTGGTGGACTTGGTTTATGTGTGATATTTGCTTTGAAACTGAGTTCATTGTCAATGAAAATTAAAGCTAAGCGGCTATATGCTGCAGATGAGGTATGTCTTGACATATTCCTGGATCCCGCTGTCCAACTATTTTTGATTATTGTGTGTTTATTGCTATGTGCAAAGTTCAGGGTATAAGGTCTTGGCCAGATTTAACTTTAGATATGCCCTAGATTTGTGAGACCCGCCTTCAAGTATTCAACCAGGTGATCCTTTGGTCTGATGTCATAATTAGATAACAATGGGTTTCTTCAGGATATTGTTGTATGTTGACAGCCAGTTTTGCCAGTGAGGAAAGTCCATGTAAAGATTGAAACTGACTAGAAAAGGATGATGTCTTTTGGATTTATTACATATTCTGGGATAGACCCGTCCGACCTTACTAGGACCAGCTCATCTCTAGACTGGGGCCTTGAAAGCTCATTGAGTATACTAGGATGAATGTTCAGAAGAGTATGATTGTCAACAGTGTCAAAGTGTGTAGAGAGAGTGAGTAGAAGGAAATAAATAAGAGAGGCCTCTGTTATCTGTGATATGCAGGGCATCATCTACCCCTTATATAACTTCGGTATTTCTGCTGCAGTGGTCTGAAGCTTGAAGGGCAGCGCCTTGTCACGGAATGGGTGGTGATGACTTTGTCAATGATTTTTTCAAGAAATAGTTTTTGTGTGATTTTGTGCAGTTGGCTTCACCTGTTTGCCATAAAGTCACAAAAACATGTTTGAACCAGGAGCTTTCTTAATACCTAATGAGGCATCTTCATCAACAAACTTGGTTCCGTAGCAACAAGGAGGCTGGTCTAATCAGATCAATAGTAGCTAGAAGTCCACAACTCAGAATACCTATACCACAGCTGTCACTTCACTTTTAAGCTGGACAGAAGCAGAAAGGAGCACACGAGTCGCACCAGAATCACAGCTACGATAATTGTCCCGTGCAGATCGTAAAACAGCAACGTCTGAACATGAAGCAGAGTGAGGAATAGCATCTGAAAATTATTTCTGCTCTCAGGAATTGCACGGGTTACTTTTGTAAAATAATTTTATTTAGAACTCTCAGACTCAATATTGCAAAAGTGTTTCAAAATTGTAATAATTTCAACTGGGTAATACGTTCTTTAATATTGCAATTGTTTTGCAAAAATCATTGGGAGAAAAACTCAAGCAAAGTCAAATGTGTCACCGAAATGAAACATTTTGGATTGAAAAGCAAGTTGTATGTAAAGTCACTGCTGTTTATGCTGAGACAAAGCAAACTGCAGAATTTTTGATAGGCTAGACACCACGTCGCTTGATATATAAGGTGCCAGGGTCGGATTGGTAAACCGGGCATTCAGGCCAGTGATGCCTGAGGCCCAGTTGTGGGCCAATTTATTTCACCCAGTTGTGCCCTTTTTTGAGTTGTTTCAGGATGATCTGCTCTCTGGGGCCTAAGCATGCATTCTGGAAGCCTGCCGTAGGTACAGATGGACTTTTGTCCCCTCACCTCCTATCAGAGGCTGGCAGCATCCTCACCAGTTCCCTGCTGGGCTGGCCCATTATTAGTGAGTGGGGCTCATGTGGGCCGGCTATGGGCTCACAATATTTTGACCAGTATGAGCGAGGAAAAGAGGGGAGGGGAGTGTTTAGGAACAGTATCAATGGAGCTCAGCTTAGAAAAGCCATTTTCACACATCCCCTCAAACTATGAGTCCAACAGCGTCTTTCATGTGATCCCTCCATTGCCTGGCCAGATAGGTGTGGGTTGGAGTCCAGAGAAGCCTTGCTGGAGCCCAGGTGAGGGGGACATTTCACAAACTCACCTCCTTGCAGGACACCAGCATTGCATTGCCCTTATCCCTGCCATGTCAGGCTCTCTTCACATATCATGCAGCAGTGCTGTTCTAGGAGCGCCCACGGTTCTTGTGGTTAACTGAGAAGGATGCAGGGAGGGAAAAAGGGAGGGAGACAAGCTAACAAGTAAAGGGGCAGAGAAAGGTTAGAAAATATGCTGCAGGGGAAAAGAAAGAGCAGGTGAGGTGTGGGATAGGAGGGAGGAAAAGGCTCAAAGAGCGAAGATTAGAAAAGAAAGTGGTGGATGGAAAGAGTACAATTGTGGTAAAGGAGCAGGCAAGAGAAAGTTACAGAGGGAGTACTGTGAGTGGAAGAGAGATTGAGAGTTTGAATATGATGTATCTTCTAATGTTATGTTGCGAGGGTTCGTTTATACATTATAGTATGTTTTCCTTTTCTATTGCCTGACATCACACTGTGTCACAATGGAATGTTCACTATGTATTTATATGACGTCACGGTAACCATCTGACAGTTGACAGATGACTCCCGTGGCGTATATCTGTTCTTACCCCGCTCCTGCGGGCCCCTTTTACGCAAGTAATAAATTATCTTGGACAACATCTTTGATTGTCGTGCTTCCACACTACAATTGGCGACGAGGACGTGGGATCTGTAAAGGGGTCTGCGGATGAAGTGCCGAGATCGGCAAGTTTGATTGAAGAAGCTTGTGGTCCGACGTGAAAGCGGGGGAGTATATAGAACACTTGAATCGATATTCATGGAGTAAGTACACAGCTGTGTATGTCTTGGCCGATTGAAAGAAGAGCCCGGCGCATAAACGTGACAGATTTAAATAAGGCAGCAGTGCGCTGATTATGACAATAAGTCAAAATGAGTGTTGTGATAAAATATAAATAAGCGCATTAAGTGTGCTTGACTGCGTGGATCTTCGAACGGATGAAGGAAATCCTACGTGACTGGAGTGACTGGCAAGTTACTGTCATTGGATTCGGCGCGCTTCCCTGTCAGAGCAACAGCTGAGAGTGCAGTCAGTTAATCACCTCAGCTGCGCCGCGTGAAGCATGCCGGGAGAGTAAATTCATTGGATCAAGGCAGGACACGTCATCAAACGTGTGTTGCGTGCGGCCATTTTGAAACTAATTCTGTCAAAGGAAAATAAATATTAGACGGTAGGAACATGGAAAAGTATTAAAGTACAGGATAATACCGAGTGCTGGAAACCAAGTAAGCAATATTTTTTTGAACACTGTATAAACATCGATAGAAAGAGGATTTAAATCCATATAAGCACAGAGGCCAGATTGAGGAAATTTTTCATAAAAATCTGTGGAAAATATGGCAGAGTGTAACAACATATGTGCACCTCCACGTTTTTTAGAGGAGCCTGGGAAACCCACGATGAAGTGGAAAAAGTGGAAAAGGGCATTTGAGAATTATATTATATCTATTGATGGGAAAGCGTTTGACAATGAAAGAAAATGCTCACTGTTGTTTGGGTTACTAGGGAAGGCTGGCCAGGATGTATTTGACAGCTTGCCCGAATATGAGAGTCCACCAGGAACATTTGTGCCACTGAATGAATACCAAGAAGCCTTAAAAAGGCTGGAAAAACAGTTTGATGAGGAGAACAATATAATGGTTGCTAGACATAAGTTTGCCCTGAGGAAACAACAAGACGGGGAAACAATTGATGAGTATATTGCATGTTTGAGGATTCTTGCTGTGGAATGTGAATACGATGAAATGACTGATGTGTACATTAGAGATCAAATTGTTTTCTACTGCTATTCAAAGAAGGTGCAAGAAAGATTGTTGGCATGCAAGAGACCTTCACTACAAGAAGTCATAGATATTGCTAGGGGAATCGAAAGATCGCTAGTATCTACTAAAGAGTTGTCAGTGGCAGGAAATAACACAAATGTATTTTATTTACAGGATAAAAGGAAGGGTGATGTTAAAGTTTATGAAAAGAGTTTGGGGGAAAGGAAGATAGGAGGTAAGCAACTAAGCTGTTTCAGATGTGGCTCTAGCGAGCATCTAGCAGATCACAAAAATTGTCCAGCAATTGGTAAAAAATGCATCAAATGTAAAAAGTATGGACACTATTCTACTTTATGCAAAACTAAAAGGCTGGGAAATAGTGTGAACATAAATACGGTGGGTAGTTTTGATGAAGAAATGTGTGCAGATATTGTTCTGTATGTTGAGATGGAGGAAGGTAGGATAAAGGGTCCAATTGGTGATGTAAAGATTGGTGAGGTGGAACTAAAATTTACTGCTGATTCAGGGGCTCCTATGACAACCATTTCTGATGTTCTTTTTGAAGAAAAATGGCAGAATGTTAAACTTTTTGAATCTGATGTTAACCCAAAAGCGTTTGGGGAGAAGGAAATAAATATGTTAGGATACTTCTATGACACGGTTAGCTTTAAGGGAAGAGTTATTGAAACCAAAATATATGTGGCTGAAAAGGGGAGGATATTAGTAGGTTGGAGTGATCTAGCCCAGCTGGGTGTTATTTTGATACCTGGAGCTAAAGAACCGATTGTCTTGAGGGATGAATGGTTGAATAGTATAAGTGTAGAGGCGAACGATGCTGACTTAACAACTACTCTTGAATTTCATAAAGAGGTTTTTAAAAATGAAATTGGGTGTGTGAAAGGTTTTAGCCACGACATCAAGCTGAAAGAAGGTGCCATACCAAGCAAGCACAAGGTTATAACCATACCTTTATCCATTAGAAAAGAGTTGAGAGAGTTGCTTGAGAAATTGATGAAGGAAGGGGTGATTGAGGAGGCGGATGAGTCTGAATGGATTTCTGCTATTGTGGTATCTAAGAAAAAGAAAACTGGTGACATCAGGTTATGTGTAGACCTGAGGTCATTAAATAAAAACATAATCATAAACTGTCATCCGTTACCAAAGATTCAAGACATTCTCCAGTCAATTTCAGGATCTAAGTTCTTTTCATTGATTGATTTAAAGGCCGCGTATCACCAGGTTAGTCTGTCAGAAAGGTCTAAAAAACTGACCACCTTCATCACGCCGTTTGGAGCATTTAGGTATGTGAGGCTCCCATTTGGTTTGGCTTCCTCTTCAGGAGTTTTTCAGAAACTTATGGACGTCCTGTTTGGGGAAATGAAAGGTGTTGAAGCCTTTCAAGATGACATTCTTTTACATTCAGAGACAGAACAAGACCACATAAGGTTAATTGGAAAAGTATTGAGCATATTACATAAGAAAGGGATGACTGTCTCAAAGGACAAATGCAGATTTATGACAAAGGAGATTGAGTATTTGGGGCATGTATTGACAGCAGATGGCATCCTACCAAAGGATGATTTAGTACATGCAATAAGAGAAGCCCCGGAACCTAAGAACAAAGACACTCTCAAATCTTTCCTCGGATTGAGTGAATATTATGCAAAGTTCATTGAAAAGTATGCTGAAAAAGTGGAACCGCTCAGAAAATTGTTGAAAAAGAATGTGGTGTACAAGTGGACCTGTGAGCAGGATAAAGCATTCAAAACTATCAAAAGTGAAATTGCAAATGCACCTGCCCTAAAACCCTATGACCCACTTTTGGACAATGTTGTGACAGTAGATGCAAGTAATGAGGGGATTGGTGCTGTGTTCTGTCAGAAGAAGGGAAATGAGGAGAACACTATTGCCTTCATTTCCAGGAGGTTGAATGAGACAGAGGTTCATTACAGCACGATAGAGCGAGAAACTTTGGCATGCGTATGGGCTGTGCACAAACTCAAAGACTATCTATGGGGAAAAAGTTTCACTCTTGTGACTGATCACAAACCTTTGACGTACATGATGGACGGCGAAGGAAGAGGCAATGGAAATTTTAGTTCCAGACTAATAAGGCTGATGTCGAAACTACAGGAATTTAACTTCAGAATTGAGCATATAAAAGGGGGCAAAAACAGTAGAGCGGATTGCTTGTCACGTTTGCCTGTACAAAATCTGAAAGAGGATGAGCAGGATGATACAGAATGCGTGGTGGCGCTCATTGATGCCACAATAAAATGCGAAGGTTCAATCACGGACAAGGAATGGCAAGAGTGTATGGGAAAAGACAATGTTTTAGCCAAAGTAAATGCGTATGTCAGAACCGAATGGCCGCATGTAAGGAATCTCCCAAATGAACTAAGAAGTTACCAGCAGGTGAGCAATGAGCTAACATTGGAAAATGGGTTTTTAAAAAGGGGAGAAGTTTTTGTGCCGCAATATGAACTCAGAAGTAAAATAATCAAGATGGCTCACAGAGGGCATCCGGGTATTACTGCTACTAGAAACGTCCTAAGGATGCATTATTGGTGGCCAGGGGTGGATAGTGAAATCAGGAACTTAGTGGATAAGTGTGATGTATGCTTAAAGTCTGACAAGCATTGGAGGATGGAGAAGAATGAACTTCAAATGGTGGAAATTCCTGATGGACCCTGGGCCAAGGTAGCCATTGACTTTGCAGGACCTTTCAACTTATTGCCAAGTGAGTGCAAATACTTAATAGTTTTAACAGACTACTGTTCGAAATGGGTGTGTTATAAATTTGTGAAGGTGGTAACTACTGACGTGGTTATAAGGTTCTTAAAGAAAATATTTGACAGCGAAGGTCAACCTAAGGTCCTGGTGTCGGACAATGGTTCACAATTGGTGTCACAAAAAATGATTGATTTTCTGGAAAACTTTGGTATTGCTCAGGAAAAAACACCACTGTACAGCCCGAAAAGCAATGGCCAAGTTGAAAGACTAAACAGATTCTTCAAAGATGGCATTCAAATGGCCATTGCAAACGACATGGATGTGGAAGAATTCATAAGATTAAGAATAAATGTGTACAACAATACGCCCAAAGATGCCACTGGTTATACCCCATTTTTCTTGATGAGAGGGAGGTCATGCATGAACATAATGACACCAAAGATAGGTGAATGGAAAGAATCTGTTAACCATGTGAGAGAAGTATGTGAAAAAGAGCTCAAAGTGAAAGAGAACATTGAGAAGAAACAATTGAAAAACAAAGCATACTCTGATATGACAAACAGGGCAAAAGACAAACATATATCAAATGGAGAGTGGGTATTGGTTAAAAAGCCAGGTACCGTATGCAAAGGAGAAACAAGGTTTAGTAAACCCATGAAAGTAAGCAAAGCTTCTAGTGGTGCTGTATTCATAGAAGGCGAAGGATGGCGCAGTAAGGACGATGTGGTAAAACTTAAAAAAGGACAAGAGAAGATAATATTGGGAAATGGAGAAAATGGTGGAGAACATTCTGACAACAGTGTGCTTGAATGGGAGGTCACTTCTGAATGTCAGAATCTGTCAAATAACATGACTAGCCCGGCGTTGTCTCCTACGTTGGGAGGAAGTTCAAGGATATCCTCTGCTGAAAGAGGGGACAGGGCTATAACCCAGAGTGATTCTGCAGCAGGTCTGGTCATTGATGGAACAAATTCTCTTGCAGCATGCACAAGAGACACTGAAGTCGAACCTGCTAGGGGTTCGTCATCCAGAGGGGGTAGAGTTATAAATTTGCCTGCAAGGTTCAAAGACTATGTTATGGAGTAGAATTGTATTTGTTTTCAAATGGGAAAGGAGGGAGATGTTGTATCTTCTAATGTTATGTTGCGAGGGTTCGTTTATACATTATAGTATGTTTTCCTTTTCTATTGCCTGACATCACACTGTGTCACAATGGAATGTTCACTATGTATTTATATGACGTCACGGTAACCATCTGACAGTTGACAGATGACTCCCGTGGCGTATATCTGTTCTTACCCCGCTCCTGCGGGCCCCTTTTACGCAAGTAATAAATTATCTTGGACAACATCTTTGATTGTCGTGCTTCCACACTACATTGTGGTAAAGGAGCAGGCAAGAGAAAGTTACAGAGGGAGTACTGTGAGTGGAAGAGAGATTGAGAGTTTGAATATGATGAAAATGAGAACAAATAGGATGTGAACTAGTGAGATAAAGGGCGTCTGAAAAAATGAGAATTAGAGAATTTTGTATGTGTATGTAAACAAAAGAGGAGAGTGGAAGATAAGAGAAGGAAAAGTGGGCCATGTGCCTCACTCGCTGCGATTCTTAGGGTTGTGCAAGTGGTGTGCCTATATTTTTGTGTCGCATGCTTGGCAGCTGGGACTACACATGATACACTTACCTTTTTATCTGTAGTTTGCATGTGTAAAGAATGTCCAGGTGCTTTAATGTAGTGCTTCACTTAGCATATTTGTAAGCACTGTCTTTAGAAAGGTCACTTTTACCCAAAAGAAAATTACTCAATATTCTTACCTCAGAAGAATGATTTAGTGTTGCTGTTAGCAGAGCACTTCACCAGCAGGTCACAGCAGATGTCAGCAGCAGTCCCAACTCAGTAAGCCCTCTTGCTGGATCACATTACTAGCAAGAGAGGCAACACACCCTTGGAGCCTTTTTTGGAATGTTAACAAGGCCTCTGCACTCACTGCTGCTTATATCTTGGAGCTCAGCAGTAAACCAAGCTGAGCATACCCCTTCCTCATTCTTTTGAGTTAACTAGGTTGTTTATAACATATGCAATACATTCAAGGAGTACTGTCCCTACTAGGACAACAAGGACACTTCTAAAAACATTGGTAATACTTTAATGAGAACATATCTGAATTTCTAATAGGGTTCTTAATGATATTGGGTGATGTTCTTCCTCTACCCATACGTAAGAGGCATTCAAAGTTTCCCATCTCACCTCCCTATAGTTGGGCTATTGTTCTCAATCTCCAGCCTTCCAGAGCAGGCAAATGGCCATTGACATTTTAAGTAATGGGCAATTTGGACAATTCCATAGGATCCCACCCTCCAAGTTCCACCTGACAAAATTATCTCTCTCTCTCTTTTTTCATCGCTAACTCTTTATAACAATCTCTATATGCCTCTGACTGTGCCTCTCTTTCTGTCCATGTTTCACCACTTACTACCATTTGGTCTACCTCGCCTTTTCACTTCCCCCTCACATGTTTTAGTGGCTCTCACTATCTGTTTTCACTCTTTTTACTGATTTCTCTACTTTTTGTCTACCTCCTTCTAACTTTCTCTTCACCATACCTTACTCTGTGTACCGTGCCTCTTTATTCCGTTCCATTCTAATTGCACTTCACTATTTATTACTTCCTTTTTATTTATACCTATTGTTTTGCCTCATTTTTCTCTACCTCAACAGTCACTAAATCTCTGACTAAATATATCTTCCCCCACTATCCGGCTACCTTTTTGTTACCTCTTTTATTACTCCCACCTCTTTTTCTAGGTATAATTTATCTTTCTATTTCAGATGTCTCCCCTTACTTGACTTCAGCTCTTCTACCTTACCCCTTTTATTTCCATCTCACTTCACTAATCTTTGCACTTCTATGTAGCTATCACTTGTCATGAGTTTCCTGTAGGGCCCACTGTACTTTCTCCCCTATGTTAGCCTAACGGATCACTGACATAATATTGATTACACTAATATAGAATTACACAAATATCGAGGATAAAATATCGAATAAAAAAATATCGAATTCCTATCTACAAAAAGGTAAGTACAAAAATATTGAATCAAAAATATTGTTTACAAAAATATAGTTAGTCAAAATATAAATTTTTTTATGTCTTAAAAATAATTTACAATTAATGAAATATTAAAAATAATCAACCAAAATACACTTAAAAATAATTAAAAATACTTAAATAACCTTAAAATTATTAAATAATTAATTTAAGTTATAAAAAAAGTTACATTTTATTTTTCAAAACATATATACATATATATATATTAACATAATATTAATAAAAAAATATACAAGAGTTTTACTGTAGGATAGCGGGAGGGTAAAAATTACTATTCCCACTCCAGTAATTGCATCAGTAGGGAAAGCGTTGGATAGCGTAGGGGTAAAAATTACTATTCCCACTCCAGTGAGTGCAACAGTAGGGAAAGCGTTGGATAGCGTAGGGGTATACATTATTATTCCCACTCCAGTGAGGGCAACAGTAGGGAAAGCGTTGGAAAGCGTAGGGGTAAAAAATACTATTCCCACTCCAGTGAGTGCAACAGTATGGAAAGCGTTGGATAGCGTAGGGGTAATAATTAATAATCCCACTCCAGTGAGTGCAACATTAGGGAAAGCGTTGGATAGCTTAGGGGTAAAAAATATTATTCCCACTCCAGAGAGTGCAACAGTAGGGAAAGCGTTGGATAGCGTAGGGGTAAACATTACTCTTCCCACTCCAGAGAGTGCAACAGTAGGGAAAGCGCTGGATAGCATGGGGGTAAAAATTACTATTCCCACTCCAGTGAGTGCAACAGTAGGGAAAGTTAATACTTTGTATATTAATACAAATAAATTAAATATTAATACCAATAAAAAATTAATTAAAAGTAATTACCAATTTAATATAATATAATAATTAATCAATTAAAAATACAAATAAAAAGTAATTATTAAAATTAATTACCCATGAATACAAATTAATTACTATTAAAAACGAATTAACAATTAATTCAAAATAAATACCAATAAATAAATTAAAATATTTAATTATAATTCAATTACTTCCCACCCTATTCCCCCATAAACCCACAACCCGCTACGGGAAATAATTTTATAAAATTAACATAATTATCAAATAATCAAATAATAAAAATGAATTACCAATTAAAATGTAATTAATTACCAATTAAAAATTAATTAACAATTAATTAAAAAAATACCAATAAATAAATGTAAATATTTAATTAATTATAATTAAATTACTTCCCACCCTATTCCCCTATAAACCCACAGCCCGCTACAGATTTAAATTACGCAAAAATTAAATAACATAAAATTCATTACTTAAAATAAATTATAAAATAAATATACATTTTTCACACATATACTAACATACAAAACACTTAAAAAATGTGATATTATAAAAAATTCGATACATTTAATACTTATATTATATACTTCGATATTTTGACTTTCTATATTTATGAAAATCGATATTTAATTACTTACCTTAAATTCGATATTTTTGTTGACTATATTCTGTCCATTTGATATTTTGACCATTCTATATTTTCACTTCGATATTAGTGCAATTCTATATTTTTGATTCAATATTTTGTCTGTATACCTACATTAACTGCACACATAGTGGGCCGCTTTTGCTTTGCACACATTACAAAGTAGCAATCTTGTTTTAATGCTACACTGGTATTTTCAAAAAAGGCTGCACATGTTTTGTTATGCAGCTCTTCTGCTGTGATTAAGTCAAAGCATTTCATACAAGGTCAAACAACATGTGCCCTTTTTATCTCTGCAGTTGGACACTAACACCTAGACGTAATAGACAACTCCATTTGCTGATTTCAAACAAGACAATTCTTATCATATAAGCCAAGATTTGTAGTTCTTAAAATAGAGAGGAGAGATGCTTGCAGAGAAAAGGTCCTGAGACGAGAGAGCTGCGCATCTGAGATGTAGACCAACTGACTATGACCATCAGGTATGGGGTCCGGCACTAATCCCAGAGATCTCCAATATAGCACTCTGCTCCCATAGTGAGGGTAGGCTTAGGCAGATTTGTAATTCGCTAGCTATGACGGGACTTTTTATTGTGTACAGTTTATTATTCATGCTAATCACATTCCTGACTACCATATGTTTTCTAATTGCAGCACAGTTGCTTTACGACAGAGCATAATGGTTTTAATAAATATTGTACGTTTTCTTTGTGTCTCTTTTCTGTTTGTTATGGACATGTATAAGTGAGAGAACAAAAGCTGATGTCCTGTTACTTCAACCCCTGAGAGGGTTCAGAGTGCTGTGTTCTAGGGTGCTAACTTAGTTGTCGCTCTGGAAAGTTAGATGGGCAGGTAAAGCACCATGAGTTAGTCTGGATTTAGGCCCATAGGTACTGCAATGGCATGCTGACTAAGTCCCTACATACTGATGTTCTCTGATCCCAGTCATAGTTCTGTTTCTAGACAGAATCCCTGCAAGACACTAAATTCTTGTTGCATCCCTTTCTACCACATTTCTGCCTACCTCCCCTCTGTCTTTAAAATACACCTCTTTGTATCCCACCTGTCACAACCCCTCCCCCTCTACTGTATGTGTCTACCTACATATCTCTTCCTCCCTACTCCATCTCTACCTCACCCCTTTCTCGGCACCTCACAGTCCTTTACATTTCACTGCCTTATCTCCTCCATCTATTTTACCTGTTTCCACCTTATCTATTTATTTACCGCACCACCCCATCTCTATACCTCACTTCTCTCTATCTTTCCCACCCTGTCTTTCTATCGCACCACTCTCTTCTTCACCTTTCTCTCTACTTTATATCTCACGCACTACCTCATCATTCTACCCCTACATTTCTCTTACTCTCAATACCCAACCTCTCTATTTCCCTCGTTGGATCACTGTCTCTCCTCTTCACTTCTTTCTACCTCTATTCCCTCTGTCTCACCTCTCACAAACTCATTCCTTTATTACTAACCCTCTTTCTCTAACTCTGGGCCTCTATTTATACAATCATTGCATTTGTTCTCTCTTTTTCAAATCTATCTCCGGGAGTCTTTTCAACCTACCTTCTATGCCTCTTTCTTTTTATATCTCTCTACTTCACCTTTTGGGCTTTCCTCACACTGTCACTCTTCCTCTTTCTGAACCCCCCTCTTTATTCACCACACCTCTGTCTCTGTACATCACCTCTTTTCTGTACAAATAATCTCTTTTACTAACATTCCTCCTCTCAATGAACCTTTCTCTCTACTTCATTACCCACTTTGCCGACCCTATCTTTCTGTAGCCAACTTCTCATTCTGCCACTCTCTCTACTTTACCACTGTTACTCAGCAATGAAAGCTACAATCTCAAGCACTATGCACATACAATTTAATATTACGCACTGGTCCAATAAGCATCCACCAATTCACCCTTACTATGTCTTTCGTACAGTGATTAAAACCAGTGCCTTAGACACAGATTTGTATGTAAGATATCATGCATGACAAAATATTTAGATCCAAACACTAAAAAATGGCTTTACCAATGTTTGTTCAAGCTTTATTTTGGCACCGCTTGGCTGGCGCTCACTGAGCAGCTTCAGCTTTCAGTTGTTATTGTGAGCCCCCATTTTTTAAAGGTTAAATTATAGGTCAGTTTTGTTTGAAATCATGAGGGCTTACATCAGCTGAAAATGAGTACAATCTGTTCTAAACAATGGCCCCCAAGATAGGTCTTGCCTGGGGCCCCAAAAATACTTAGGCAGGCACTGAAAATAGCAGGCGTGGAAGGAGTTGTGCCTTGATGCTCTGACCTCACCCCTTTCTCACCCAGCCACAGAGTTCTTGATGGAAAAGGAGCAATCATTTAAAGATTTCCTGCCCACCTCCTGATTTCAATTCCCACTTTTGCAAGGTGAGAGAGATGAAGTATGCAGTGCCAACTAACAGCAGGATCCAAAGGTTGCAGCAGGAGGACAAAGGAAACAGCTAACCAGCCCACAGGTGGACAGGAGGCCATCCTTCAACCGACTTCTGCTTCATAACGCTTCTTCAACTTATTATGTCTCAGCCACCTCCTGTCCTGCCCAAGAGGGAGGAATCGTGGCCTAGATCAATGATACTCAAAGTACGACCTGGGGGACGCATGCGGCCCTCCTGACCTTTACATGCGGCCCCCTGGGCAGCAGCAGCGCTGGGCTGCTGTTTACTCGAATCAGCACTAACATGAATAAAAATGTTAAATACACAGCAAGCACTTATTTAAAGGTTAATTGTAGTTAGGGAAATGAAGAAACTAGGCCCTTAAGTTTACAATCACCTTCATTTTTATAGACAGTAAACATGTAAAAATACCACAGTCTTTTAAGAAATTCAAAAAGTGTATTTCATTGACCTGTAGAACCATTTCACTTTGGTAAATCAAATTTTAGCAGTGCATTCAGAAGTGCATTTCTTAAAAAGATGGTTTCCAAAAAATTATTTAGAAACGTCCATGCTCCCCCCCTGACAACAATGCCATGATTATATCCAAGCACAGGAGATGGTTTTGAACAGCATACATCCTGAAGTCATGTATTTCGATTTTCGCTTATATGTGATAATGAAGAAAAAGGAGGGAAATTGAAATAAAACAATTGTCCAGGGTCACACCATTTGGTAAGTGAAGAAGTTGAGATTCATCCCAGGTTTTCTGGTTTTTACATCGCTTAATTTAGTTCAGCCCCTAAATATACATGTTTTGCTTCCCCTACACCAACGTTACACCCCACGGTGGCATCAGTGCGGCCCTCGGTCACACCAATGACCAAACTTTGCAGACCCCGTTAAAGTGTTTGTGAGTACCCATGGCCTAGACCAAGACCTTCAGTTGCCAAATTGAGCTACTGAGGCCCAGGTAGGAGTCTGACCACAAATCCCCCACCGAAAACCACCCAGTTAAGCCCTTGCTTTTCTGCAACACTAAGCCAGGAGCATCACAGGGCCAAAGCACCAACTCTAGTGGACCATCTATTTCACCTTTCAACCCCCCTCTCCTCCACCGAGGACTGACCAATGCAGGCTGGCCAAAACCCTTCCACCTTGGCTTTAGACTACATTTCTATGATGATCAGAGTTCAGGACATAGTTGGTTGGGACAGGAAAAAATCACTTTGTTATGCAAGGCATTGACACCCTAAGTAAGTATTTCAAAGATGCAGTGTTTCTAGTCTTGGCCAATGTTAATGACGCCCTATAAGCTTTAAAATGACCAATTTGCCCCACATATTTGCAAAAGGAAGTATCCTGATATTAATCTATCAATTTTTCATAAAAGGCTGCAATCTCCAAATGTGGGCCACTATTTTTGATTTGCCTGGACCTAATTTTGACCCCAATCCGACTCTGTAAGGCGTTATCATTGTTGCAAATATAATGTGGTTGGGAGTGGTGGTAGGGCGTTCACCACAAATGCTCTTGACGGGCCTCAGAACCACCCTTGTTAAAATGACTAATTTACCACACATAAATGCAAAAATAAGCATCCTGATCTTAATTTAGCAGTTTCATGAAAGGCAGCAATCTCCAAATGTGGGCCACTATTTTGGTTTGCCCGGGCCTTTTTTGACTCCAATCCGACCCTGTAAGGCACTCTCGTTGCAGTTCGGCAAATATAACGTGGTTAGAAGGAGTGGTGGTAAAGCTTTCTCTATGCCTTCCTCAACAGTAGCCCTTGACAGGCCTCATAAGATCACTTATTGTTATAATCTGCACACATTTCCTCTTACGGACACCGGGCAATGTGACGTACCGTTCTCTAGAGGCTTGTGAGAATAAAATGAGTATTCCTAAAATCACAGAATGGCATGAAATCATAGCCTGTCGCTGTTTGCTTCCAGTTTTCCTCCCCCTTTATGTAGTAAAAAAATGGAAAGGTCGTGAGGACAGGTAGTGCGCGCGCACGTTTGCGTGACGACGAAGTCTAAAATGCACCAAATCCTCAAACGGCATATCGCTTTCCGTTTCATTCCGTTACCGCACCTCTCCAGTCACATTTGTGTTATTATTTCTTGATTGATGAGGCAGCTCGCAGACACAGTGACCACCTGAAAACTGCAGTGTCTGCCCTGGGAGGCTGGTCAGTGCCGGTCTGACCCCTTGGAGGCCACGGATCAGATATCAGAGTGATAAGCATGTCAATAACTTTGTTTTGATGCTTGAAGGAGAAAAAATATTCACACTAGGGGGAACGAAAGCGATTAAATATTTATGCTTGAGAGCATTTTTGAAAAGATCTCAAGTGACTGCTGTCACCAGCCTCCTGGTCAACTTTTCTGACCGAGAGCCCCTTCGTCTTTTCATCTCGATTAGGCGAAATATATATTCTTCTAACGAAGAATAGCGGAAGAGCCTTTTGTGGGGAGCCTTCGAGGGGGTTTCCAGTGCGTGGTTCTTTTTCAGCAGCCGGTGAACGAGAAGGGTGGGGGTTTAGGGGGTGAGAGATTTCCGAGCAGTGC
Organism: Lissotriton helveticus; assembly: GCF_964261635.1. Classification (NCBI taxonomy): domain Eukaryota; kingdom Metazoa; phylum Chordata; class Amphibia; order Caudata; family Salamandridae; genus Lissotriton; species Lissotriton helveticus. The sequence continues at coordinate 949,719,733 of NC_136063.1, forward strand.
GCACTTCAAAGTGAATGCTGACTCACCAGGTCTCTGTTCAGAAAAATACTTAGCCTGAATTCCAAACAGAAGATTATTTCGCAGGAACTCACACTACAGTTCGAATAATTCAACATTTTAGTATTTGGGTAATGAGAAAGTGAGCATTGACCAGAGCAACATGGAGCGTTCGACTTCTCAACCTCTGCACTAGAGATGAACGAGCTCTGATCGTTTTTCCATCATCTAACCAGGGCTCGAGTCGGGGTACCACGCTGGTGGACGGCGTCCTCCCAGTTATTTTACGGGGAGCTCGATAACTGGAGCAAATGGAGCCACACATTCACTCTTTGGCCTCTCTGGGGCGAGATCGGAGCCCATTCAGAACACTGCTCACACGCTGGCTTCTCTGATGCAATCGCATCTAAGGGGTGAGCGAGGGAAGGCAATGAGTCTGATGGTGCAAGCCACCTTTCGTGACGTCACTTCCTGTCGTGACGTCAGCGTCCCCCCACTTCTTTTTAGGACTTGTGCCCTGAATCTAAGTAAATATTCAGGGCCAATTTTATGGCAAAGTCAAGCAGTGCACCACAACAATTCACCTTGCTGTGCTATGTGACAGGGAAAGGGCAGGAATGCACTGTAGGGCGCAGGGCAGGAATGCACTGTAGGGCGCATTCCTGCCTTTTCCACTACCCTGGTGCCCTTTTGGCGGCCTAGCGTCAACGCAGGCACCCTGGCACCATGGTGCCAAGGTGCCTGCGTTTAAGGAGGATTGTTTGTGTTCAGGAAGGGGCTCCTTCTTGCACAAAAGCAATTCCCAGAGGCTTTTTCTACGCATGCTGTAGAATGCAGCACACATAGAAAGAGAAAAAAACAAGGAGAAATAAGCATCTTTCTCCTCGTTACGCCTCGGCTGGGGAGGTGTAGGTTTTTGGTGCATTCCTAGGTCTACCACTTTTAATAAATCTGAGAATGCATCAAAATCAATGGATGTTGCGTAGGAACTCCCATGCAACGCTCAGGGAAATGCCTACCTGGTGCAGAGTACTGCAACACAGCGATTTGCCCTGCTTTGCATTACGCAAGATTTATGAAGCCACTCAGGGCCTTGCAAGGTGGTCTTGCAAGGCTTCACAAATCTCATTTTTAAGTAGTGTGGCTCTTACACTCTTGATAAACAAGGTTGTAGGTACAAACTAGCCATTGATGTGGTATCACAAATTCTCACAAAACTGACTACAAAAGTCTGAAGGACCTTTCACATGAAAATCTGTTGCTTGTGGAAAAATGGTGATCTGAATTGTGTTTTAAAAATAAAAGGTGTGTGCAGTAATCATATTTGAAAGGTTTTATATAGCGCTGGATAGACCCGTGGGTATCAGAGCGCTTTACAGGAGCAGAAGCAGGATGAGAAATATAAACAATTGTTCAAGGAAAATCATAAACAGTCAAATCCAACACCACAAATTGATTAAGACATAAAAAGGGAAGGAGGGTTAAGGGTAAAACAAAAACAGTCAGTTGCAACACCAGAAATGGTTTGGAAATAAAAAAGGCCGGGCCTGGCTATTAACGTGAGAGGAGGGAATAAGGTAGAGCAATTTTACAAAGGTGATAAAAGTACACTGGTAGGGCTCAACAATAGAGTAAAGGTGGGGGGCCGACAATCAGGGGATAAACGTGACATGGACGGCAAAATAAAAATAAAAATAAGTGGGGGAGAGCAATAATGAGGAATAGTAGAGAGGGCGAATGAGAAAAAATAAGGGTAGTGAGGGGGGCAATGGTAGGACGACATGGGGAGGGGTAAGAGTGGGGACAGGTAACAGTAAAGTGGGCGGCTGTTGAAGTGGGGGGCAAGGAGAGTGCAGGGAGAAAGCAAAAGGATCATTTATACAGGGGGAGGTAGAGAGTAGGGTCAAAGGAGAGATTATGGACCAAAGTATTTGTTGACTAGGTGGAATTTAAGTAGGAGGGGTTACAGCGCATGTCCTTAGAGAGTGAGTTCCAGATGTTTGGGGCGTTCCCAAAGAAGGAGCGAGATTGGTTGAATTTTTTTTTAAACAACGGGGGGACGAGGAGGAGAGCATTGGTGCTTCTTGGAAGAACCGGGCCTTATGGGCCTGGCGGCGCAGGGCACGCCTTAAATCTCCGAGTTCACCTGCCTTGTCGGACAGAGACATGAGACACTCTGTTAGGCGTAGAAAACCAGGTTTATTAGCTGCAGCTAAGCACAGTTGTGGAAGAACCGGGACCGATGGCGGAACGACAGGTGGCTGGACAAGTGGTAACAATGGGGGTGCATTAGCACCTTGTGCATAGGGCGGAGGCAATCTCAACAAAATTAAGGGATCTTCATCAAGATCCTTACTCTGTGGAGAAGTGGGTAACACAGGGTAACATCTATCTATTGCCATACGATGCTGTCTTTCTGAGACTTCAATCGCCTGATCAATCTCATTATCTTTGAACTGCTGGGCAGCCTGTATAATTGATATAGCTTTCTCTTTCTTATCTCTTTTCGCCTGTTTAATTTCTCTCTGTTTGGCTTCCTTACGCCAAAGGCTGAAAGAGTCAAACATTGCCGGCCGGGCTTTTCTTTTGAACAAAATTGCTTCTAGATTGTCTAATATATCAGGCTCAAAACTACTATTTTGTGGCCACTGCAGAACACCATCTTTCTTTGTGTATCGGATCCATGCCTCGTTAAAGGCAATGGGGCCAACACCATGTTTCGAATAGAGCTCATAAGTGGGAGTTCCAACCGGAGGAATTGGACAAGAGTCCTCCAGCCGGGAATCCCTATTGCAATCAAGACAACAAAACTTCCTAAACTTGCTAAGACCAGGCATCTTTAATTCACTGGTCTACTTACAAACTTCAAGGGGTTAGAGCAAATACTCAGCACAAACGTACTCACCCCTTGGCTTCGGCTATTGCAATGGTCGAATAACAAACCCCAAAAAAACACAAAACAAAGAAGTGGGCGCTACCCACGAATACTTAACTAAGTGTTCTCTCACGCCAACAGAAGTCCGTCTAACGTCTCGCAATACCAGTCATCACCAAAGGGGCCAAGGCAGGGCGGCAGTCAGGGCAGCAGTCGTCAGCAGCTGTCGGAAAGGAGTAGCCGCGCTGCAAAAGACCTTCGGTCCACTTCGACATGCAGGGGTCGCTTAACGTGGTTAGCGAATCCTCCAGAATTTTCTTGCGAGGCTCCTCACGACCCTCGGGCTGAACAGCTACCGCTGAAGCCGCCCCACGTTGGGCGCAAATTAAAGAACCGGGCCTTATGGGCCTGGCGGCGCAGGGCATGCCTTAAATCTCCGAGTTCACCTGCCTTGTCGGACAGAGACACGAGACACTCTGTTAGGCGTAGAAAACCAGGTTTATTAGCTGCAGCTAAGCACAGTTGTCCCAGAAGTACAAAGTAGGTTCTTAGGAGACTGCCACTTTTACTCCGTGGCGCACAATCTTTTATAGCACACCTATTTACAACGTATACTTCCAATTCATACAAGGCTAGCCAATAGGAAAGTTGGAAAAACAAGCTATCAAGTGTCCCAAATACGCCCTTCTTTCAGACCCTGTGTGTCACCCCTCCCCACAAGTTAATCAGTGCTAGTGCCTACAATCCAATTTGCAGGTGGCAGGAAGTATTTGTGTGCCTCAAAGGGTAGTTGTGTAACAGGAGAATACAAGGAGAGAATAGCGAAGGCCAGTCGGATAAGATAAAGTAAGGAAAGAATAGGGAGAGCCAAACAGTCAGTCGAGACAGGGATCAATCAGCCTAGACATGGATTAGTGGACTCGGCCAGACCCTGACATCGGTTTCGTAAACAAGGGCAGGGGGTTACTTTTTGACAGAAGAGACACATAGCAGCTGAAAAAGGCAAAAACACTCCGTTCGCCGTGCTGCCTGAGTGAGGGCAACACAAAATGGCGACGGGACACAAAATGGCGGCTGAATACGGGACGAAGTAGAAAACCGAAGAACCTCACTTGTCAGTCGGGAGCACCCCATGTTGTTGAGTTTTTTAGTAAGGTAGAGCAGGGTTTGTTGATGAAGAGCTTTGTGTGTAATGCATGTGGTCTTGCAGAGGCATCTACCTTCAATGGGTAGCCAATTGAGGGCTTTGAGGGTCAGTGAGATGTGATCAAAATTGTTTACAGTCAGTGATGAGCCTGGCTGCCAAGTGGAGCACAGATATAAGGGCAGCTAGGTGCACTTTAGGGGTTCCCGTGAGGATAGCATTGCAATTGTCCAGTTTAGAGAGAACTAGGGATTGGACAACCCATTTAAAATCATCTGATGGAATGAAGGGTTTCATTTTCTTAAGGTGTCGGAGAGTGAAAAGAGCTCCTTAGGAGAATTTTTTATATGGTCATTAAGGGTAAGGTTTTTGTCAAGGGTGAAACTAAGTGATTTTGCCAAGTTGGGTAAGGAGAACGAGCAATTGAGGGCTTTGAGGTCAGAGATACAGCTTTGGATGGGGAGTTGGTTATTTTCTGGAGAGAAGAGAAAGATTTCAGTTTTTTTCTGGTTGAGTTTAAGATGGTTAGAGAAGAACCAGTCTTGTATCTTACTCAGGGTGTTGTTGAGATGAAGTATGTCTGAGTGGGATCTAATATTATAGTAGAGTTGGGTATCGTCGGCATAGAGGTGATAATTGATTCCAGCTTGTTTCAAAATGAGGGTAAGGGGTTCCATGAAGAGGTAAAAGAGGAAGGGGGAGAGAATAGAGCCCTGGAAGACGCCCAGGGAGACAGGTGTTGTCAGGAACTCAAGTGCTCAAGGGAGCCGATCTGTGGGGGCTACAACTTCCCTCTTATCCCAAATTCACAGTGGTTGTTATGCCTTGGTTAGAAGGCAGCATCTCAAGATGGCGGCTCAGCGCTAGGTTAGCGCTGCAGCTTTCCGGTGGTTTGCATGTGACTCAGAGCACGGCTGAGGCTCACGCTGGCTCTGAGTGCCGCGCACTTCACCGAGGTCATTGAAGGAAGCAGAGGAGTTCAACAGCATCCCTGGTAGAATTAGTGTAGTAAGGCATTTTGAAATCTTGTTGTTGCAACAGTAGTTTTGTTTTTTTCATCTACACATCGGAACCTTGAAGAAAACAAAAAGAAGAGATCACAAAGTGAACTTACCAACCTCCGTTTTCAGCTCTTCAAGTCTCCTTCCATTTCCAGTCACGCAAGTACCTTAAGGGGATTTGAACAGATAAAGCAATTTAAAGTTTAAGACTTTTTCAAGTAAATTATTCACAGAAGTATTTACTGAGAATTAATAGTGAATAGATTCAAATGAGTCACAGAGACAATCCTTACCTGAACCCTTCTTCCCTGCAAAAGTCAGCACGCACTTCTTTTCTAAAAACAAAGAAGAACAAGAGACGAAACAAAAAGGTTAATAATAGTGATTAATATTAGTGATAGAGAAAAGAGACAATAGAAAGGAAACAGAACATTCTATTACACAAGGGTAATTCTCTATGTTAACTTCACAGGATATACAACCTTACCACATCTCTACAGTGTAGATACCGCACTAAGGCAACAATATCCTTAAGAAGAGAGGCTATAGCTCGGTCTCCTTTGGGTAGGTAGTCAGAAGCCAGGAAGAAAGTGCGCATGTTAATAATTAGATTTTTGTGTATAAGTTGTGTGAACAGTGCCAGAAAAAAACTAGCAGAGATAGCTGTAGAAGACACCAGACTAGAAGACCCAGCTGTCTCTTCTCTGTCCCATACCCCTTCCCACCGGGGAGTTCTTTCACGTGACTAGAGTTACCTTTTGGTGCGTGGAGGGATACTCGGAGAGGCATTGGGAAAAGTTCACCATTCTGCTCTTGTGAGTTCTTCTGGGAAACTTCAAGTAAGACTCTTTGACAGGTGCAGGTTTGGAGAGGCAGTCTTTAATTTTGATTTGTTGTGTTCTGTGTTGGAGGAAGGAGAAGAACCATTTGAGGACCTTACCATTTAGGCAGAAGCGAGCTTTAAGTGAGTTCAGTAAGGAAGAATGCTTAACAGTATCAAAGGCTGCAGAGAGGTCAAGGAGTATAAGAAGGCAGGACTCACCATTATTGAGGGAACATTGAATGTCATCCATGATGTTTAGCATGGTGGTTTCAGTACTACAACCTTTTCTGAAGCCGGATTGAAGGGAGTCAAATAAATTGAAATTGCCTGTGTTTGTCCAATTGGAGTAATGCACATTTTTCGAGGGCTTTAGAAAGAAGAGGGAGGTTAGAGATAGGGCAGAGATTGTTGAGATTATTAGGGTCGGCAGTGAGGTTTTTCAGAGTAGGAGTGATTTGACCGAGTTTAAGGGGGTCAGGGACGTAACCAGTGGCGAGGGAGGAGTTGATGATATTAGTTCAAGAAGGGGGAATGATGTGCTTAAGTTCATGAACAAGGTTAGAAGGTAGAGGAACTTTGGTATGCAAGGTTGGCTTAAGTTTAGAAATGATATTGAACACTTCAAGCTCAGTCATAGGACTAAAGTTATGCCAGGAGGCATTGTTTTTCAAAAGTAAGTCGGGAGGGTTGTCATCTGGGGAATTTGTGCTGGGTATGTAAGTGGGAGGATTCTGCGGTTGGGGTGGAATTGGAGAACCGGGCCTTATGGGCCGAGCGGCGCAGGGCACGCCTAATATCTCCGGGTTCACCTGCCTTGTCAGACAGAGACACCAGACACTCTGTTAGGCGTAGAAAATCGAGTTTATTAGCTGCAGCTAAGCACAGTTATCCAAGAAGTATGTCAGGATTCAGCGCCTAGCAGCGACGTGTATTCCCCAGCTTAGAGAAAGAACTGGAGTACAGTCTAGGCTTAGACGGGTGAATGTGTTGTTCCCTTGTTAAGGCTATTAGGGAATCCTGTTTGTAAATAGTCCTGAAGTGATTACTGGTTTCCTATAGTATTTCAGTTAGGTACAATGTTAATTCTGTATGTGCGCTCCTCCTAAGATGGCCGCCGTGCCGGGACGCACGTTTGCCTTAGTGTAGTCTTGCTCTAGTTACCTTCGGAATTGCGTGACCTGCGTGTGGCGCACTTCAACGAAGATTTTCCTGAAGAAGCATCTGTTCCTCTTGACTCTGCGTCTATATTCACGACGGGAGTTCTGAGGAAATCCCTAGTATCCCAGTTTTCCGGATAATTGCGGGAAAGAGTCTCGCTCTGAGAACCTTAGGTCCAAGCAGTGGACAAATCAACTTTTGGCAGTATTCGTCGACGTTCTGAGGAATATCGACAGACTTCGCTGCAGAGTGTAAAACAGATAATTCCTTCAACGTCAAGTAAAGACTTTCACAGAGAAAACAGTAAGCTGACAGCGAGAGCAACGAATGCGTTTTGGAACTCTATTCAGTAAGACAGTTGCCTTACCGTAGCTGCGTCAGTTGGCCTATCACCTCCCTTGCGCTTATCCTCTTCTTTCCTCCCTCTTGTTCCTACCTTGCTACCTTTTGCGCGCTGAAGACTTCTCTTGGCCAGCAGCTATATTCTAGCGTTTTGTGGAACTGTATGAACTGCCAAGAACAGAACCCCCTTATGCAGCTGGAGTAAGAGAAACTCAGGTACTTAAGTTATCAAAGGAGAGAGAGTGAAAGAAAGATTCAAATACAGTGCAGAGAGATTAATTGTGTTATCCTTGTTTTCTAGCCCGAATTCCACTGAGTTTTCTTACACAAGAAGAGTAGCTAAAACTTGCGCTTCACTGGTAGGATAGTTTCTTTATTTTAATACAATGTAAAAGTAAGTAGACTGAAGAGGTTGTTTATTTCTGTTCCCCCATTTCTGTGCATTAGGCATATGAGGAATTCCAGTCAGACTCGCCCGGGGTTAACCAGAGAGTGCCAGTGAAGTCCCAGCGCAAGGAGTCTCTTCTCTTCCACTTCCCCTTCCCCTTCTCTCCCCTGTTAGTGAGTTCTGCTCTTGAAGCGGGGTCACTGGCGGAGGGGCGATTGGGACTAGTCTTCTATGCTGCTTCTGGGAAGTCCTTCTGGAGCATTCTGACAGTTTGAAGTGCCCACGTATTTTCCTTCGCCCGAGCAGTATGGCTGAAGGGGTGGATATGAAGACCCTGGGTGACATACTAGAGGGAATTCAAAGAGAGTTAGGTGCAGTTCGTGAGGAGAATAGAGTGCTGGCACAGAAGTTGGATGGTCTGGTTATGGGTAATCCAGCTCAGAGTATTCCTTTACCCAGTGTCAGTAATCCCAGCCCTGATCCTAAGACCGTAGCTCAGGTTATTCACTCTGTGTCCCCGTTGATTCCCTTAGCAGCTCCTGAAAGATTCACGGGGGATCCCCAGAAGGCTCAGCTTTTCCTCACTCAGTGTTCCTTACATTTCATGTGTAGACCCACCCTTTTTCCTAATGTTCAATCCAGGGTTGCGTTTATCCTTTCCTATCTTGGTGGGGATGCAGCAAATTGGGCCATGCCTTTGATTAGTAAGGATGATCCCCTGCTTAGTGATTTTGATTATTTCAAGAGTGAATTCCTTAGAATCTTTGATAGGAGAAGGATTTCCCAGGCCACCGATAATGAACTGCTAGAACTGCGCCAAGGATCTAAGGATTTGATTTCGTATCTGACACAATTTAATAAATTGATTTTGGAAACCAACTGGCTAGAAGAAAAGAGAGCGGCGCTATTTTACAGAGGTTTGAGAGATGAAATTAAGGATACGTTAGCTCAGGTTCCAAATCGCCCTACAGAATTGTCTGCGTTGGTGGATTTGGTTTTAGAGTTGGATTTCCGCCAATCAGAGCGTAAGGGTGAAAGAAGGAAGGATTGGAAAGTTCCGATACCTCGTTTCGATCGAACTCGACTAGAGAAAGGATCAGGAGGATCTTCAGAGGTTATGTTATGTTATGTTAAGGCCGTACTTTTAGAGCGCACGGCTGCCCAAAAGGGCGTCCCGGCGCTTTGGCAAAGAGACCTGAAACCTAAAAACACAGAAGGCAGCAGCACTACAGTCAACAATAGTTACGCGGAAAAGAGCATGGTCTTCAGCTCTTTCCTGAAAGCCAGGAGACTCGTAGCTTTGCGTAGGGAAAGAGGGAGCTCGTTCCAGCAGCGAGCTGCCACAAATTGAAAGGACCGTTCTCCCATCTGGACACGTTTGGCCAGGGGGCACCTCCAGTTTAGCCAAATCGGCAGATCGCAACACCCTCCGCGGCACATAGAAAGCAATCCGCTTTCTAATATAATTAGGGCCGATAGAATGAAGGGCTTTGAAGGCCAGCGTAAGGATTTTGAATCTGATTCTTTTAGAAATAGGCAGCCAATGCAACCTATTCAGAAGCAGTTGAGCGCTGGCTCTCCTAGGCAGGCCGAAGATGGCTCTGGCCGCCGAATTTTGGACAATTTGCAGTCTGGCCAGGAGATATCTGGGCAGACCCGCAAAAAGCGCATTAGCGTAATCTAACCTAGATCCCACTAACGCCTGAACTACTGTCTTCCGATATTGAAGGGAAAGCAGAGGAAGAAACTTCCTCAACATCTTGAGGATGCCAAAACATTTCCCGGATATCCCCATGATATGGGGGCGGAAGGAGAGATCATCATCAAGCACCACTCCCAAATTTTTCACTTGGGAAGATGATTTCTCAGGGGGGAACATATCCTGGGGCCACCAGGACTTCCAGCCCAGGTCAGGGGCACAGCCAAAGAAAAGCAGCTCGGACTTATCCAAGTTGCACTTCAGGCTGTTCCGCTGAAACCACGCAAAAACTGCGATCAAACAGTCCTTAATCCTGTCGCCGTCAAAAGCCTCACCTTTGCTGCATGTGAACAGAAGCTGGGTGTCATCAGCGTATGAGATGACCCGGGCCCCATAAGCCTCCGCTACAACCGCCAGAGGGGCCATATAGATATTAAATATGGTGGGGCTCAGGATAGACCCTTGAGGAACCCCAACCTCTAGCGATTGCATTTCGGCGGAGAACGGAGGAGCCCAGATCACCTGTCGGCGGTCCGATAAGAAGGAATGAAACCAATCCAACACCGTCCCCCGCAAGCCGATCTCCCTGAGTCTTAAAAGGAGACCAGCATGAGGGACGGTGTCGAAAGCCGCCGACAGGTCCAAGAGGACTAACATAGCCTTACCCCCAAGATCGAGCGTCTCCCTGATGGCGTCGGTCACCTCCACGAGGGCCGTCTCCGTGCTGTAGTTCGCACGGAAACCGGATTGAGAGTCATGGAGAATGTTGTTCTTCTCAATAAAGGTGGTAAGTGTGAGTTGGACATGCTTCTCAATGACCTTCGCCAGAGCAGGGAGGAGGGAGATCGGTCTATAGTTAGCCAGCTGCAAAGGATCTAACTGAGGCTTTTTGATCAGCGGCAGAATAAGTGCATGTTTCCAGTCCCTAGGCACCACTCCGGAGCTCAAAGACAGGTTGAGCAGGGGGTTCAGCAAGCTGTTAACTGCCGGAGCCACCCTGCCCAGACATCTTGCTGGACATACGTCCAGGGGTGAGCCGGATTGAAGCCGGGACAGTAGCTCCAGGGATGTTGCACAAGACAGCTGCGGAAAAACCGATAGTATGGGCTCACATTCTGCTTCTAAAGATGGTACCTGTCCGTTGTGGACGTGAGCATCAGCTGCCCCGGAGGAGTCCACAGGGGGAAAGGAATCCTGAATAGTTTTAATCTTGGTGACAAAAAAGTCAGCAAGCTGTCTAATCCACCCTTCCGTGTGAGAGTGTGAGAGAGCTCCTACAGCAGGATCTACAAACTTCTTGACAATTCTGAAGAGTTCCCTACTCGTATTGTCCGCTCGATCTATCCTAAGCTCAAGGTATTCCTTTTTAGCTTCAGCAATGTTTTTATGGTAATGTTTTATGGCATCCCGGTACTTTGTTTTCTCCATTGGATCGTATTTACGACGCCAAAGACGTTCCGCCTTTTTACAATCTTGGCGCATAGTACATAGTGTGGCCGTAAACCAAGGAGCAGAATCGTGACAGGGAGTAGTTCTCGCTAGCTTCACAGGGGACAGCTCCACGAATCTAGTTCGCAGCCATTCCTGAACCAAAATCAGATCGGTGTCTAAGATCCCTGTCAATTTACAAGGGTGTTGGCAGAGAGCAGCGGATAGCATATCTGCTGTCACTAAATGAAAAGCTCTGGATTGACGAGTCACCTCCTTCTGTGTTCTTTGCCTGGGCCTAGTCTCATATGACATAACAAACTTTATTAAAAAATGGTCAGACCAAAGGACTGGAAGCGGCGGGGACACTACAATCGGTGCCGTGGAAAAAAGTAAATCTAACGTATGTCCTTTGACGTGAGTAGGGCTATCAATAAAAGCTTTAAGCCCCAACATTGCAGTTATATCCCGCAACTTTGACGCATTAGCGTCGGATAAAGAGTCCATATGTAGGTTTAGGTCGCCCAACAACATACAGTGCGCGGAACGCATGCAGGGTACGGAGAGAGCTGCCTGCAGGTCCTCAATAAAAGTACCAATCGGGCCAGGAGGTCTATATACAAGAATCCCTGTGCACGTCTGGGAAGACGAGAGATTGAGTGTAAAGCCTAAAGCTTCACATCCTGCGATGTTCTCAACAGGAAAAGAGGAACAACCCAAGGCCTTGTCCTCTATCAAGGCCACTCTTCCTCCTCTGCCCCCGATCCTGTCTTTCCTTAAGATGGTGTAATTAGACGGCAAGGCACAGGCAACATCTGGTTCGGAGCCTGCCCCTAGCCATGTCTCAGTTAAAAATAGACATGATATATCGGAGTTAACAAGCAAACTCCAGATATCCGTCGCATGACACGCCAGGGACCTTGTGTTCAATAGAGCACAGTAATGGTTCTGGGTGAGAGGTGGGCGAACAGGAGTTGGCGAGTCCATAGGGCGCCAACCACAGGTGGGACAGCCTTTCCCCAGAAGACGCCCTCCGGGGAATAGACATTTACACCCCAAAGGATGAGCGCGCATGGATGTCAAAACATCCGCGCTGTAAGACAACACCCTAGACAATCGTGCGCGACACATACCCCAAGCAAAGATGTACCCCTGCTGTAGATGGATCGTCGGCCAGAGTCCCGCCTCGCACGCCTCTGAGACGCTGACGAGCGCAGACGGGCAGGACTCTGGCACGACTCAGGCCCAGCGAAAGGCACACCAGCTGCGCGCGACCGCTGTGCGTAGGGTGTGAGCTTTAAATAGGTCTCCCCAAGGGCGTGAGGAGCGCTAGACCGCTCCCTCCTGAATTGACTCGGCGTCCCGACCACTCCAAGATGGCGCCCGTACTCAGACCACCGCCCGGGAACCGGACCCGCGAAAACGCGGTGTAAATTCCTTTAACGTGCAGGTAAGGGGCCCTTAATGGAACTGTTAAAATCAGGGGATAATATGAAGCAAATAAGTAAATAAAATAGAATAAAGGACAATTTTAAAAGCAGCGTGCAAGCGCTAAGCGTTTTAGGCAGGCAGAGCATTATGTAGGCTAAAGCTTCTTTACCGTAGAGCCGATGCAGATTGGTGCGGTCAGAGGACCTTTGAGTCAAGAAGAAAAAGAACAGAGAAGACTAAAGAAATTATGTTTGTACTGTGGTGGCCCTGGTCATTTTGTGAAAGAATGCACTAAGCTGCCAAAAATTCCAGTGAAGGGAAACGAGACCAGCCATCAGTAGGCGGAGTCGCTCTGGTGGTAGAAGAGGAAAAGACGACTCCCGTTTCTCATTCCATTTTGAACACTTTGCAAACCTTGATCCCGCATGTAATCTTACAAGTGACCATTCGTTTCCGAGAGACGCAGATTTCTGGAGTGGCTATTATGATTGATTCAGGGGCTACTGGAAATTTTTGCGACATAAAATACGCTCGTAGGATGGGTATTAAAGCTATTCGCAAGGAAAAACAAGAACCGGTGAGAGCAGTGGATGGCTCCAATTTGACTTCTGGTCCTATCACCAGTCATACAGAAAAAATTACATTGATTCAGGCTGATGGTCATTTGGAATCTCTTCAATTCAATTTGATAGATGCACCCCAGTTTCAATTGATTTTGGGTCTGCCTTGGTTGACCACACACAATCCCACGATTGATTGGGAGAGGCGTACAGTAAGCATGCAATCACCTTTTTGTTCTGAACATTGTTATGAGCCTCATGAACAATTATAAGAACCCACTAAAGCATCTCTTCTGTCATTTGGAGGACAATCTATCAATGTGATCACCTCTGTTGATATTCCTGTAGAATATCGTGATTTGGGAGCAGTGTTTAGTGAGCAAGAAGCAGAAACCTTACCTCCTCATCGCTCGTATGACTGTGCCATTGACTTAGAACCAGGAGCCAGCCTCCCTTGTAGTCGAATTTATGCTTTGACCGAAACGGAGAATGCTCACCTCAAAGAATACTTGGATCGATATCTTGCCAATGAATTCATTCGTCCCTCTCAGTCACCGGTATCTTCCCCTTTGTTTTTCATTCCAAAGAAACAAGAGGGAGGCCTGAGAACTTGCATTGATTACCGAGCACTGAACCAGGTAACCATCAAAAACAGATACCCTTTGCCTTTGATTTCTGTATTGCTGGATCAAATAAAGGAAGCACAGATTTTCACAAAACTGGATTTACGGGGTGCTTACCACCTTGTCCGAATGAAGGAAGGGCACGAGTGGAAAACTGCCTTTCGTACTCGTTTTGGTCTATTTGAATATTGTGTAATGCCATTTGGATTGTGCAATGCACCAGCAGTTTTTCAGCATTTTATAAACGACATCATGAGTGACTTGATCGATAACATCGCTATCATCTATTTAGATGATATTCTGATTTACTCTCAGAATCCGCAGGATCATACGAAACATGTACGATTAGTGTTGGAACGACTACTTGCCCATCATTTGTATGTGAAATTGGAGAAATGTGTCTTCCATGTCAGTAAGGTGGAATTTCTTGGATTCGTCATCTCTCCTCTTGGAATCGTTATGGATCCTGGAAAGGTGCAAGCAGTAGAAAAATGGCCAGCTCCATGTAACGTCAAGGAGATTCAGAGATTTTTAGGATTTGCCAATTTCTACCGTCGCTTTATTCAGGGTTTTTCTCAGTTAATCTCCCCACTTACTCGTTTGCTGAAAAAAGGAGTAAAATTCGAGTGGAATTCGGAAACGGAGAAGGCCTTCTCAGATCTTAAGCAGAAATTTGTGTCAGCTCCTATTTTGCTTCATGCTGACCCTGCGGAACCATTTTTTGTGGAGGCGGATGCTTCCGATCAAGCATTGGGAGGAGTCTTGTCGCAGCGGCATTCAAGAACTGGACAACTGCACCCAGTGGCATACCGCTCTAGGAAATTAAATTCTGCTGAATTAAATTACACCATCATGGAAAAGGAACTGTTGGCAGTAAAAGACGCTTTTGAAGATTGGAGGCACTATTTGCTGGGGGCCAAACACAAGGTGACGGTATTCTCTGATCACAAAAATCTTCAGTTTTTGAAAACAGCTAAGACCTTGACACCTCGGCAGCTTCGTTGGTCTCTTTACTTTGCAGACTTCGATTTTGTAATCACATATCGCCCAGGTCCAAAAAACGGGAAGGCGGATGCCTTGTCTCGCTTGGATACAGAGGAGTGTGAACATGCAGTGGAGCCTCAACCCATCATTCCGGAAGCCAAGATCATTTGCACTCTTTTCATTCCAGACTTCCAAGAAGAAGTTCGTAAAAGCCTGACTCAGGAGGAGATTCAACACTGGAGTTCGCTTGGAAAAGAGAGACACTGTCAACAACAGTTACCCTATTTCAAGGAAGCGCTGTATCTTCCCACGACGGCCCTTCAGCAGAAAGCACTGCAGCTTTGTCATGATCACCCTTTAGCGGGACACAAGGGAATTTCCAAGACTCTGGATTTGGTGCAAAGATATTTCTGGTGGCCTGGGTTGTCCTCTCAAGTCAAAGAGTATGTGCAGTCTTGTGGTTTATGTACCCAAAGTAAACCCAGTAGACAGTCTCCTCAGGGGTTCTTGCAGCCACTTCCCACACCACCTCATCCTTGGCATACTATCTCCATGGATTTTATAGTAGATTTACCCGTTAGCAAGGGGTTTGATACCATATTAGTGGTGGTAGACACCTTTTCCAAGATGAGCCATTTCATTCCTCTGGTGGGGGTCCCAACAGCTTCAGACTTAGCTCGGGTCTTCAGTGAGAACATTGTGAGACTCCATGGGGTTCCCAAACTAGTGATCTCTGATCGAGGTCCTCAATTAATCTCTCATTTTTGGCAAGCCTTTCTCAAAGGCCTAGATGTAGAGAGTAGACTGTCCACCAGTTATCACCCAGAGTCCGATGGCCAGACGGAAAGGGTGAATCAAGAGTTAGAGCAATACCTCCGATTGTTTTTGATTGATCAGGGTGGTGAGTGGGCAGAACGGTTGTGGATGGCAGAGTTTGCATGTAATAATGCGAGGAGTGCGTCAACTGGCTACTCCCCGTTTTATTTAAATTCGGGTCGTCATCCTAACCCCTTTGTAACTAGAGAAGAATTGCAAGTACCCGCTGTTAAGAATTTACTTTCTGACATTCATTCATTACACAAGTCTGCAGAACAGAATCTAGTGAAAGCTAAAACCTCTTATAAAAAGTTTGCTGACAGGTGTAGACGAGCTCCCCCACAATATAAGGTAGGAGAGTTAGTTTGGCTATCTACCAAGAACCTCCGTTTGAAAGGGAATAGAAAATTCCAACCCAGATTTGTGGGCCCCTACTCTATTGAAAAGGTTTTGAGCCCGTTGACTGTGAAATTAAAATTGCCTCCGAGAATAAGGGTTCATCCTGTATTTCATGTGTCCTTATTGAAGAAATCTAAGCCACAAATGCGTTTAACTAAACCACCAGAACCTGTACAGATTCAAGGCCATGCGGAATATGTAGTCAAAGACATTCTTGACTCCAAGCTTAGAAGAGGCACTCTTCATTATTTGGTGGACTGGAAAGGCTACGGTCCTGAAGATAGATCGTGGGAACCAGATTCTAACATCCATGCTCCTCATTTAATTAAGAGATTCCATGCCCGTTACCCCAACAAACCAAGACCGATAAATCGGTCGTTGAGAGGGGGTACTGTCAGGATTCAGCGCCTAGCAGCGACGTGTATTCCCCAGCTTAGAGAAAGAACTGGAGTACAGTCTAGGCTTAGACGGGTGAATGTGTGGTTCCCTTGTTAAGGCTAGTAGGGAATCCTGTTTGTAAATAGTCCTGAAGTGATTACTGGTTTCCTATAGTATTTCAGTTAGGTACAATGTTAATTCTGCATGTGCGCTCCTCCTAAGATGGCCGCCGTGCCGGGACGCACGTTTGCCTTAGTGTAGTCTTGCTCTAGTTACCTTCGGAATTGCGTGACCTGCGTGTGGCGCACTTCAACGAAGATTTTCCTGAAGAAGCATCTGTTCCTCTTGACTCTGCGTCTATATTCACGACGGGAGTTCTGAGGAAATCCCTAGTATCCCAGTTTTCCGGATAATTGCGGGAAAGAGTCTCGCTCTGAGAACCTTAGGTCCAAGCAGTGGACAAATCAACTTTTGGCAGTATTCGTCGACATTCTGAGGAATATCGACAGACTTTGCTGCAGAGTGTAAAACAGATAATTGCTTCAACGTCAAGTAAAGACTTTCACAGAGAAAACAGTAAGCTGACAGCGAGAACAACGAAGGCGTTTTGGAACTCTATTCAGTAAGACAGTTGCCTTACCGTTGCTGCGTCAGTTGGCCTATCACCTCCTTTGCGCTTATCCTCTTCTTTCCTCCCTCTTGTTCCTACCTTGCTACCTTTTGCGCGCTGAAGACTTCTCTTGGCCAGCAGCTATATTCTAGCGTTTTGTGGAACTGTATGAACTGCAAAGAACAGAACCCCCTTATGCAGCTGGAGTAAGAGAAACTCAGGTACTTAAGTTATCAAAGGAGAGAGAGTGAAAGAAAGATTCAAATACAGTTCAGAGAGAGTAATTGTGTTATCCTTGTTTTCTAGCCCGAATTCCACTGAGTTTTCTTACACAAGAAGAGTAGCTAAAACTTGCGCTTCACTGGTAGGATAGTTTCTTTATTTTAATACAATGTAAAAGTGAGTAGACTGTAGAGGTTGTTTATTTCTGTTCCCCCATTTCTGTGCATTAGGCATCTGAGGAATTCCAGTCAGACTCGCCCGGGGTTAACCAGAGAGTGCCAGTCCCAGCGCAAGGAGTCTCTTCTCTTCCACTTCCCCTCCCCCTTCTCTCCCCTGTTAGTGAGTTCTGCTCTTGAAGCGGGGTCACTGGCGGAGGGGCGATTGGGACTAGTCTTCTATGCTGCTTCTGCGAAGTCCTTTTGGAGCATTCTGACAGTTTGAAGTGCCCACGTATTTTCCTTCGCCCGAGCAGTATGGCTGAAGGGGTGGATATGAAGACCCTGGGTGACATACTAGAGGGAATTCAAAGAGAGTTAGGTGCAGTTCGTGAGGAGAATAGAGTGCTGGCACAGAAGGTGGATGGTCTGGTTATGGGTAATCCAGCTCAGAGTATTCCTTTACCCAGTGTCAGTAATCCCAGCCCTGATCCTAAGACCGTAGCTCAGGTTATTCACTCTGTGTCCCCGTTGATTCCCTTAGCAGCTCCTGAAAGATTCACGGGGGATCCCCAGAAGGCTCAGCTTTTCCTCACTCAGTGTTCCTTACATTTCATGTGTAGACCCACCCTTTTTCCTAATGTTCAATCCAGGGTTGCGTTTATCCTTTCCTATCTTGGTGGGGATGCAGCAAATTGGGCCATGCCTTTGATTAGTAAGGATGATCCCCTGCTTAGCGATTTTGATTGTTTCAAGAGTGAATTCCTTAGAATCTTTGATAGGAGAAGGATTTCCCAGGCCACCGATAATGAACTGCTAGAACTGCTCCAAGGATCTAAGGATTTGATTTCGTATCTGACACAATTTAATAAATTGATTTTGGAAACCAACTGGCCAGAAGAAAAGAGAGCGGCCCTATTTTACAGAGGTTTGAGAGATGAAATTAAGGATACGTTAGCTCAGGTTCCAAATCGCCCTACAGAATTGTCTGCGTTGGTGGATTTGGTTTTAGAGTTGGATTTCCGCCAATCAGAGCGTAAGGGTGAAAGAAGGAAGGATTGGAAAGTTCCGATACCTCGTTTCGATCGAACTCGACTAGAGAAAGGATCAGGAGGTTCTTCAGAGGTAGAGCCGATGCAGATTGGTGCGGTCAGATGACCTTTGAGTCAAGAAGAAAAAGAACAAGGAAGACTAAAGAAATTATGTTTGTACTGTGGTGGCCCTGGTCATTTTGTGAAAGAATGCACTAAGCGGCCAAAAATTCCAGTGAAGGGAAACGAGACCAGCCATCAGTAGGCGGAGTCGCTCTGGTGGTAGAAGAGGAAAAGACGACTCCCGTTTCTCATTCCATTTTGAACACTTTGCAAACCTTGATCCCGCATGTAATCTTACAAGTGACCATTTGTTTCCGAGAGACGCAGATTTCTGGAGTGGCTATTATGATTGATTCAGGGGCTACTGGAAATTTTTGCGACATAAAATACGCTCGTAGGATGGGTATTAAAGCTATTCGCAAGGAAAAACAAGAACCGGTGAGAGCAGTGGATGGCTCCAATTTGACTTCTGGTCCTATCACCAGTCATACAGAAGAAATTACATTGATTCAGGCTGATGGTCATTTGGAATCTCTTCAATTCAATTTGATAGATGCACCCCAGTTTCAATTGATTTTGGGTCTACCTTGGTTGACCACACACAATCCCACGATTGATTGGGAGAGTCGTACAGTAAGCATGCAATCACCTTTTTGTTCTGAACATTGTTATGGGCCTCATGAACAATTAGAAGAACCCACTAAAGCATCTCTTCTGTCATTTGGAGGACAATCTATCGGTGTGATCACCTCTGTTGATATACCTGTAGAATATCGTGATTTGGGAGCAGTGTTTAGTGAGCAAGAAGCAGAAACCTTACCTCCTCATCGCTCGTATGACTGTGCCATTGACTTAGAACCAGGAGCCAGCCTCCCTTGTAGTCGAATTTATGCTTTGACCGAAACGGAGAATGCTCACCTCAAAGAATACTTGGATCGATATCTTGCCAATGGATTCATTCGTCCCTCTCAGTCGCCGGTATCTTCCCCTTTGTTTTTCATTCCAAAGAAACAAGAGGGAGGCCTGAGAACTTGCATTGATTACCGAGCACTGAACCAGGTAACCATCAAAAACAGATACCCTTTGCCTTTGATTTCTGTATTGCTGGATCAAATAAAGGAAGCACAGATTTTCACAAAACTGGATTTACGGGGTGCTTACCACCTTGTCCGAATGAAGGAAGGGCACGAGTGGAAAACTGCCTTTCGTACTCGTTTTGGTCTATTTGAATATTGTGTAATGCCAATTGGATTGTGCAATGCACCAGCAGTTTTTCAGCATTTTATAAACGACATCATGAGTGACTTGATCGATAACATCGCTATCATCTATTTAGATGATATTCTGATTTACTCTCAGAATCCGCAGGATCATACGAAACATGTACGATTAGTGTTGGAACGACTACTTGCCCATCATTTGTATGTGAAATTGGAGAAATGTGTCTTCCATGTCAGTAAGGTGGAATTTCTTGGATTCGTCATCTCTCCTCTTGGAATCGTTATGGATCCTGGAAAGGTGCAAGCAGTAGAAAAATGGCCAGCTCCATGTAACGTCAAGGAGATTAAGAGATTTTTAGGATTTGCCAATTTCTACTGTCGCTTTATTCAGGGTTTTTCTCAGTTAATCTCCCCACTTACTCGTTTGCTGAAAAAAGGAGTAAAATTCGAGTGGAATTCGGAAACGGAGAAGGCCTTCTCAGATCTTAAGCAGACATTTGTGTCAGCTCCTATTTTGCTTCATGCTGACCCTGCGGAACCATTTTTTGTGGAGGCGGATGCTTCCGATCAAGCATTGAGAGGAGTCTTGTCGCAGCGGCATTCAAGAACTGGACAACTGCACCCAGTGGCATACCGCTCTAGGAAATTAAATTCTGCTGAATTAAATTACACCATCATGGAAAAGGAACTGTTGGCAGTAAAAGACGCTTTTGAAGATTGGAGGCACTATTTGCTGGGGGCCAAACACAAGGTGACGGTATTCTCTGATCACAAAAATCTTCAGTTTTTGAAAACAGCTAAGACCTTGACACCTCGGCAGCTTCGTTGGTCTCTTTACTTTGCAGACTTCGATTTTGTAATCACATATCGCACAGGTCAAAAAAACGGGAAGGCGGATGCCTTGTCTCGCTTGGATACAGAGGAGTGTGAACATGCAGTGGAGCCTCAACCCATCATTCCGGAAGCCAAGATCAATTGCACTCTTTCCATTCCAGACTTCCAAGAAGAAGTTCGTAAAAGCCTGACTCAGGAGGAGATTCAACACTGGAGTTCGCTTGGAAAAGAGAGACACTGTCAACAACAGTTACCCTATTTCAAGGAAGCGCTGTATCTTCCCACGACGGCCCTTCAGCAGAAAGCACTGCAGCTTTGTCATGATCACCCTTTAGTGGGACACAAGGGAATTTCCAAGACTCTGGATTTGGTGCAAAGATATTTCTGGTGGCCTGGGTTGTCCTCTCAAGTCAAAGAGTATGTGCAGTCTTGTGGTTTATGTACCCAAAGTAAACCCAGTAGACAGTCTCCTCAGGGGTTCTTGCAGCCACTTCCCACACCACCTCATCCTTGGCATACTATCTCCATGGATTTTATAGTAGATTTACCCGTTAGCAAGGGGTTTGATACCATATTAGTGGTGGTAGACACCTTTTCCAAGATGAGCCATTTCATTCCTCTGGTGGGGGTCCCAACAGCTTCAGACTTAGCTCGGGTCTTCAGTGAGAACATTGTGAGACTCCATGGGGTTCCCAAACTAGTGATCTCTGATCGAGGTCCTCAATTAATCTCTCATTTTTGGCAAGCCTTTCTCAAAGGCCTAGATGTAGAGAGTAGACTGTCCACCAGTTATCACCCAGAGTCCGATGGCCAGACGGAAAGGGTGAATCAAGAGTTAGAGCAATACCTCCGATTGTTTTTGATTGATCAGGGTGGTGAGTGGGCAGAACGGTTGTGGATGGCAGAGTTTGCATGTAATAATGCGAGGAGTGCGTCAACTGGCTACTCCCCGTTTTATTTAAATTCGGGTCGTCATCCTAACCCCTTTGTAACTAGAGAAGAATTGCAAGTACCCGCTGTTAAGAATTTACTTTCTGACATTTATTCATTACACAAGTCTGCAGAACAGAATCTAGTGAAAGCTAAAACCTCTTATAAAAAGTTTGCTGACAGGTGTAGACGAGCTCCCCCACAATATAAGGTAGGAGAGTTAGTTTGGCTATCTACCAAGAACCTCTGTTTGAAAGGGAATAGAAAATTCCAACCCAGATTTGTGGGCCCCTACTCTATTGAAAAGGTTTTCAGCCCGTTGACTGTGAAATTAAAATTGCCTCCGAGAATAAGGGTTCATCCTGTATTTCATGTGTCCTTATTGAAGAAATCTAAGCCACAAATGCGTTTAACTAAACCACCAGAACCTGTACAGATTCAAGGCCATGCGAAATATGTAGTCAAAGACATTCTTGACTCCAAGCTTAGAAGAGGCACTCTTCATTATTTGGTGGACTGGAAAGGCTACGGTCCTGAAGATAGATCGTGGGAACCAGATTCTAACATCCATGCTCCTCATTTAATTAAGAGATTCCATGCCCGTTACCCCAACAAACCAAGACCGATAAATCGGTCGTTGAGAGGGGGTACTGTCAGGATTCAGCGCCTAGCAGCGACGTGTATTCCCCAGCTTAGAGAAAGAACTGGAGTACAGTCTAGGCTTAGACGGGTGAATGTGTGGTTCCCTTGTTAAGGCTATTAGGGAATCCTGTTTGTAAATAGTCTTGAAGTGATTACTGGTTTCCTATAGTATTTCAGTTAGGTACAATGTTAATTCTGTATGTGCGCTCCTCCTAAGATGGCCGCCGTGCCGGGACGCACGTTTGCCTTAGTGTAGTCTTGCTCTAGTTACCTTCGGAATTGCGTGACCTGCGTGTGGCGCACTTCAACGAAGATTTTCCTGAAGAAGCATCTGTTCCTCTTGACTCTGCGTCTATATTCACGACGGGAGGTCTGAGGAAATCCCTAGTATCCCAGTTTTCCGGATAATTGCGGGAAAGAGTCTCGCTCTGAGAACCTTAGGTCCAAGCAGTGGACAAATCAACTTTTGGCAGTATTCGTCGACATTCTGAGGAATATCGACAGACTTCGCTGCAGAGTGTAAAACAGATAATTGCTTCAACGTCAAGTAAAGACTTTCACAGAGAAAACAGTAAGCTGACAGCGAGAACAACGAAGGCGTTTTGGAACTCTATTCAGTAAGACAGTTGCCTTACCGTTGCTGCGTCAGTTGGCCTATCACCTCCCTTGCGCTTATCCTCTTCTTTCCTCCCTCTTGTTCCTACCTTGCTACCTTTTGCGCGCTGAAGACTTCTCTTGGCCAACAGCTATATTCTAGCGTTTTGTGGAACTGTATGACCTGCCAAGAACAGAACCCCCTTATGCAGCTGGAGTAAGAGAAACTCAGGTACTTAAGTTATCAAAGGAGAGAGAGTGAAAGAAAGATTCAAATACAGTTCAGAGAGAGTAATTGTGTTATCCTTGTTTTCTAGCCCGAATTCCACTGAGTTTTCTTACACAAGAAGAGTAGCTAAAACGTGCGCTTCACTGGTAGGATAGTTTCTTTATTTTAATACAATGTAAAAGTAAGTAGACTGTAGAGGTTGTTTATTTCTGTTCCCCCATTTCTGTGCATTAGGCATCTGAGGAATTCCAGTCAGACTTGCCCGGGGTTAACCAGAGAGTGCCAGTGAAGTCCCAGCGCAAGGAGTCTCTTCTCTTCCACTTCCCCTTCCCCTTCTCCCCCCTGTTAGTGAGTTCTGCTCTTGAAGCGGGGTCACTGGCGGAGGGGCGATTGGGACTAGTCTTCTATGCTGCTTCTGCGAAGTCCTTCTGGAGCATTCTGACAGTTTGAAGTGCCCACGTATTTTCCTTCGCCCGAGCAGTATGGCTGAAGGGGTGGATATGAAGACCCTGGGTGACATACTAGAGGGAATTCAAAGAGAGTTAGGTGCAGTTCGTGAGGAGAATAGAGTGCTGGCACAGAAGGTGGATAGTCTGGTTATGGGTAATCCAGCTCAGAGTATTCCTTTACCCAGTGTCAGTAATCCCAGCCCTGATCCTAAGACCGTAGCTCAGGTTATTCACTCTGTGTCCCCGTTGATTCCCTTAGCAGCTCCTGAAAGATTCACGGGGGATCCCCAGAAGGCTCAGCTTTTCCTCACTCAGTGTTCCTTACATTTCATGTGTAGACCCACCCTTTTTCCTAATGTTCAATCCAGGGTTGCGTTTATCCTTTCCTATCTTGGTGGGGATGCAGCAAATTGGGCCATGCCTTTGATTAGTAAGGATGATCCCCTGCTTAACGATTTTGATTGTTTCAAGAGTGAATTCCTTAGAATCTTTGATAGGAGAAGGATTTCCCAGGCCACCGATAATGAACTGCTAGAACTGCGCCAAGGATCTAAGGATTTGATTTCGTATCTGACACAATTTAATAAATTGATTTTGGAAACCAACTGGCCAGAAGAAAAGAGAGCGGCGCTATTTTACAGAGGTTTGAGAGATGAAATTAAGGATACGTTAGCTCAGGTTCCAAATCGCCCTACAGAATTGTCTGCGTTGGTGGATTTGGTTTTAGAGTTGGATTTCCGCCAATCAGAGCGTAAGGGTGAAAGAAGGAAGGATTGGAAAGTTCCGATACCTCGTTTCGATCGAACTCGACTAGAGAAAGGATCAGGAGGATCTTCAGAGGTAGAGCCGATGCAGATTGGTGCGGTCAGATGACCTTTGAGTCAAGAAGAAAAAGAACAGAGAAGACTAAAGAAATTATGTTTGTACTGTGGTGGCCCTGGTCATTTTGTGAAAGAATGCACTAAGCGGCCAAAAATTCCAGTGAAGGGAAACGAGACCAGCCATCAGTAGGCGGAGTCGCTCTGGTGGTAGAAGAGGAAAAGACGACTCCCGTTTCTCATTCCATTTTGAACACTTTGCAAACCTTGATCCCGCATGTAATCTTACAAGTGACCATTTGTTTCCGAGAGACGCAGATTTCTGGAGTGGCTATTATGATTGATTCAGGGGCTACTGGAAATTTTTGCGACACAAAATACGCTCGTAGGATGGGTATTAAAGCTATTCGCAAGGAAAAACAAGAACCGGTGAGAGCAGTGGATGGCTCCAATTTGACTTCTGGTCCTATCACCAGTCATACAGAAGAAATTACATTGATTCAGGCTGATGGTCATTTGGAATCTCTTCAATTCAATTTGATAGATGCACCCCAGTTTCAATTGATTTTGGGTCTACCTTGGTTGACCACACACAATCCCACGATTGATTGGGAGAGGCGTACAGTAAGCATGCAATCACCTTTTTGTTCTGAACATTGTTATGGGCCTCATGAACAATTAGAAGAACCCACTAAAGCATCTCTTCTGTCATTTGGAGGACAATCTATCGGTGTGATCACCTCTGTTGATATTCCTGTAGAATATCGTGATTTGGGAGCAGTGTTTAGTGAGCAAGAAGCAGAAACCTTACCTCCTCATCGCTCGTATGACTGTGCCATTGACTTAGAACCAGGAGCCAGCCTCCCTTGTAGTCGAATTTATGCTTTGACCGAAACGGAGAATGCTCACCTCAAAGAATACTTGGATCGATATCTTGCCAATGGATTCATTCGTTCCTCTCAGTCGCCGGTATCTTCCCCTTTGTTTTTCATTTCAAAGAAACAAGAGGGAGGCCTGAGAACTTGCATTGATTACCGAGCACTGAACCAGGTAACCATCAAA
Source organism: Lissotriton helveticus (assembly GCF_964261635.1). Taxonomy (NCBI): domain Eukaryota; kingdom Metazoa; phylum Chordata; class Amphibia; order Caudata; family Salamandridae; genus Lissotriton; species Lissotriton helveticus. The sequence goes on from NC_136063.1 coordinate 949,744,638, forward strand.
AACAGATACCCTTTGCCTTTGATTTCTGTATTGCTGGATCAAATAAAGGAAGCACAGATTTTCACAAAACTGGATTTACGGGGTGCTTACCACCTTGTCCGAATGAAGGAAGGGCACGAGTGGAAAACTGCCTTTCGTACTCGTTTTGGTCTATTTGAATATTGTGTAATGCCATTTGGATTGTGCAATGCACCAGCAGTTTTTCAGCATTTTATAAACGACATCATGAGTGACTTGATCGATAACATCGCTATCATCTATTTAGATGATATTCTGATTTACTCTCAGAATCCGCAGGATCATACGAAACATGTACGATTAGTGTTGGAACGACTACTTGCCCATCATTTGTATGTGAAATTGGAGAAATGTGTCTTCCATGTCAGTAAGGTGGAATTTCTTGGATTCGTCATCTCTCTTCTTGGAATCATTATGGATCCTGGAAAGGTGCAAGCAGTAGAAAAATGGCCAGCTCCATGTAACGTCAAGGAGATTCAGAGATTTTTAGGATTTGCCAATTTCTACCGTCGCTTTATTCAGGGTTTTTCTCAGTTAATCTCCCCACTTACTCGTTTGCTGAAAAAAGGAGTAAAATTCAAGTGGAATTCGGAAACGGAGAAGGCCTTCTCAGATCTTAAGCAGAAATTTGTGTCAGCTCCTATTTTGCTTCATGCTGACCCTGCGGAACCATTTTTTGTGGAGGCGGATGCTTCCGATCAAGCATTGAGAGGAGTCTTGTCGCAGCGGCATTCAAGAACTGGACAACTGCACCCAGTGGCACACCACTCTAGGAAATTAAATTCTGCTGAATTAAATTACACCATCATGGAAAAGGAACTGTTGGCAGTAAAAGACGCTTTTGAAGATTGGAGGCACTATTTGCTGGGGGCCAAACACAAGGTGACGGTATTCTCTGATCACAAAAATCTTCAGTTTTTGAAAACAGCTAAGACCTTGACACCTCGGCAGCTTCGTTGGTCTCTTTACTTTGCAGACTTCGATTTTGTAATCACATATCGCCCAGGTCCAAAAAACGGGAAGGCGGATGCCTTGTCTCGCTTGGATACAGAGGAGTGTGAACATGCAGTGGAGCCTCAACCCATCATTCCGGAAGCCAAGATCATTTGCACTCTTTCCATTCCAGACTTCCAAGAAGAAGTTCGTAAAAGCCTGACTCAGGAGGAGATTCAACACTGGAGTTCGCTTGGAAAAGAGAGACACTGTCAACAACAGTTACCCTATTTCAAGGAAGCGCTGTATCTTCCCACGACGGCCCTTCAGCAGAAAGCACTGCAGCTTTGTCATGATCACCCTTTAGCGGGACACAAGGGAATTTCCAAGACTCTCTATTTGGTGCAAAGATATTTCTGGTGGCCTGGGTTGTCCTCTCAAGTCAAAGAGTATGTGCAGTCTTGTGGTTTATGTACCCAAAGTAAACCCAGTAGACAGTCTCCTCAGGGGTTCTTGCAGCCACTTCCCACACCACCTCATCCTTGGCATACTATCTCCATGGATTTTATAGTAGATTTACCCGTTAGCAAGGGGTTTGATACCATATTAGTGGGGGTAGACACCTTTTCCAAGATGAGCCATTTCATTCCTCTGGTGGGGGTCCCAACAGCTTCAGACTTAGCTCGGGTCTTCAGTGAGAACATTGTGAGACTCCATGGGGTTCCCAAACTAGTGATCTCTGATCGAGGTCCTCAATTAATCTCTCATTTTTGGCAAGCCTTTCTCAAAGGCCTAGATGTAGAGAGTAGACTGTCCACCAGTTATCACCCATAGTCCGATGGCCAGACGGAAAGGGTGAATCAAGAGTTAGAGCAATACCTCCGATTGTTTTTGATTGATCAGGGTGGTGAGTGGGCAGAACGGTTGTGGATGGCAGAGTTTGCATGTAATAATGCGAGGAGTGCGTCAACTGGCTACTCCCCGTTGTATTTAAATTCGGGTCGTCATCCTAACCCCTTTGTAACTAGAGAAGAATTACAAGTACCCGCTGTTAAGAATTTACTTTCTGACATTCAGTCATTACACAAGTCTGCAGAACAGAATCTAGTGAAAGCTAAAACGTCTTATAAAAAGTTTGCTGACAGGTGTAGACGAGCTCCCCCACAATATAAGGTAGGAGAGTTAGTTTGGCTATCTACCAAGAACCTCCATTTGAAAGGGAATAGAAAATTCCAACCCAGATTTGTGGGCCCCTACTCTATTGAAAAGGTTTTGAGCCCGTTGACTGTGAAATTAAAATTGCCTCCGAGAATAAGGGTTCATCCTGTATTTCATGTGTCCTTATTGAAGAAATCTAAGCCACAAATGCGTTTAACTAAACCACCAGAACCTGTACAGATTCAAGGCCATGCGGAATATGTAGTCAAAGACATTCTTGACTCCAAGCTTAGAAAAGGCCATCTTCATTATTTGGTGGACTGGAAAGGCTACGGTCCTGAAGATAGATCGTGGGAACCAGATTCTAACATCCATGCTCCTCATTTAATTAAGAGATTCCATGCCCGTTACCCCAACAAACCAAGACCGATAAATCGGTCATTGAGAGGGGGTACTGTCAGGATTCAGCGCCTAGCAGCGACGTGTATTCCCCAGCTTAGAGAAAGAACTGGAGTACAGTCTAGGCTTAGACGGGTGAATGTGTGGTTCCCTTGTTAAGGCTAGTAGGGAATCCTGTTTGTAAATAGTCCTGAAGTGATTACTGGTTTCCTATAGTATTTCAGTTAGGTACAATGTTAATTCTGTATGTGCGCTCCTCCTAAGATGGCCGCCGTGCCGGGACGTACGTTTGCCTTAGTGTAGTCTTGCTCTAGTTACCTTCGGAATTGCGTGACCTGCGTGTGGCGCACTTCAACGAAGATTTTCCTGAAGAAGCATCTGTTCCTCTTGACTCTGCGTCTATATTCACGACGGGAGTTCTGAGGAAATCCCTAGTATCCCAGTTTTCCGGATAATTGCGGGAAAGAGTCTCGCTCAGAGAACCTTAGGTCCAAGCAGTGGACAAATCAACTTTTGGCAGTATTCGTCGACGTTCTGAGGAATATCGACAGACTTCGCTGCAGAGTGTAAAACAGATAATTCCTTCAACGTCAAGTAAAGACTTTCACAGAGAAAACAGTAAGCTGACAGCGAGAACAACGAAGGCGTTTTGGAACTCTATTCAGTAAGACAGTTGCCTTACCGTTGCTGCGTCAGTTGGCCTATCACCTCCCTTGCGCTTATCCTCTTCTTTCCTCCCTCTTGTTCCTACCTTGCTACCTTTTGCGCGCTGAAGACTTCTCTTGGCCAGCAGCTATATTCCAGCGTTTTGTGGAACTGTATGAACTGCCAAGAACAGATCCCCCTTATGCAGCTGGTGTAAGAGAAACTCAGGTACTTAAGTTATCAAAGGAGAGAGAGTGAAAGAAAGATTCAAATACAGTGCAGAGAGAGTAATTGTGTTATCCTTGTTTTCTAGCCCGAATTCCACTGAGTTTTCTTACACAAGAAGAGTAGCTAAAACTTGCGCTTCACTGGTAGGATAGTTTCTTTATTTTAATACAGTGTAAAAGTAAGTAGACTGTAGAGGTTGTTTATTTCTGTTCCAACATTTCTGTGCATTAGGCATCTGAGGAATTCCAGTCAGACTCGCCCGGGGTTAACCAGAGAGTACCAGTGAAGTCCCAGCGCAAGGAATCTCTTCTCTTCCACTTCCCCTTCCCCTTCTCTCCCCTGTTAGTGAGTTCTGCTCTTGAAGAGGGGTCACTGGTGGAGGGGCGATTGGGACTAGTCTTCTATGCTGCTTCTGCGAAGTCCTTCTGGAGCATTCTGACAAAGTACAATAGTATATTCTTAGGAGACTGCCACTTAATCCCATGGCGCACAATCTTTTATAGCACCCATATTTACAAAGTCTACTCCCAAAACATACAAAACTGACAAATAGGAAAAGTTTGAAAACAAGCTATCAAGTATCTTGAATATGCCCTTCTTTCAGACCCCGTGTTCTCCCCTTCCCTCAAGTTAATCAATGCTAGTGCCTGTAATCCCATTTGCAGGTGGCAGGACGTATCTACATGCCTCAAAGGATAGTTGTGTAATAGGAGAATACAAGGAGAGAATAGCAAAGGCCAGTCAAATAAGATAAAGTAAGGGTGGGACCCAAACAGTCAACTAAGACAAGGATCAATCAGTCTAGACATGGATTAACAAACTCGGCCTGACCCTGACATCGGTTCCGTAAACAAGGACAAAGGGTTACTTTTTAACAGAAGAGACACGTAGCAGCTGAAAAAGCAAAAACACTACGTTTGCCGTGCTGCCTGAGTGAAGGCAACACAAAATGGCTGCTGGACACAAAATGGCGGCTAAATACGAAGCGAAGTCGAAAACCACAGATCCTCAGACCCTCCTTTTGCCATTACTCAGGCAAAACACAAAGGACTCAAGTTAGTCTGAGTCAATGTCAATGGTCATGAGGTCATTGAGCTGTTGCTGCAACATCATTTTAATGTTTTCTGTTTTCTGTGACACAGGCTTTGGGACACACAAGGTGGCACAAAGACCACAAATGGCGGGGCCACACTGCAAACAAAGACAGCAAGAGAAAATTATGGCTAAAATCATTCCAAGGAAAGTTAACACTTTCCATCCCCATGTGGACAGTAGTCCCCAAAACCATCCCATCACAGACCAATCTCCTGTGTCCTGATGAATAGACTCGGAAATCACGTGTAACTTAGAAATGGCTTGGTATACTGTAGGCGCATTATCAGGAATGTAAATGCAGCAACTAGACCCAATCAGTTAACAGACTCCTCCTCTATCTGCAAGGACAATTTCTAAAACCATTCGGTTTTGCAAAGTCATAAGACGATCTGACTGAAGTTCGGCTGTCAGATTACTCAAGGCTCCGGAAGTCACATTTATCGTAGCCTCAACAACACGAACTAGCTGTCTAATGTTTCTGCTATTGGCCATTGGACCCCAAAAAGGAAGAAACCCTTTGATAAAGTCTCCTCCCTCTTGTCCAGGTGTATCTTTAGAATCAATAACCCCTCTACCATATCTTTTTCTTGATGACCTGAAGGAGCAGTGTATGTCGGGGGAAGAAGGAAAGCCACATAACATGTTCCTGAAAAATAGGTGGGAAGCCATGTGTAGGCTCTATCATGACAAACAAAATATGTACCTTGAGATGGTACCAGCGGTGAAGAAATCAAGGGTGAATAGATGTATGTATGGGAACAAACACTCTTTTCCTGTTTGTTCTTAGTATTCTGACCATTTATCTGCAGACATAAGTTACCTCGATGGGGTATGGTCCAAATTGGCAAAGATCTTCTTTGTCTAGCCTTATCAGTGAGGCTAGTGACGTAACGAGTCACATTCCAACCATCGTATGCTCGTTTCTCATCAACGGGAATCTTACCAATGTCGGCAATTTTAGCCATAGTCACTATTCCCTTTATCAAAGGACTACGACTAAAGTCTGCTCTACCATTGTATGGACTACCAGGAGGATATCAAAGTTGATTCTGGTATGCATTGGAAAACATAGCCAAATAAGCCCAAGCGGAACCTTCATATGAAAATGGAAGGACTAAATATGGCATCCCTTTCTCAGTGTTATGGGGCATGAGTCCACAAACCCAACAATCAGTAGTGTTGACTACCAGTTGATGCTGATGTAACAACTGGATGAATGTATTGTTGTAGTATTCTGTTATCCTAATTTGCTCATGATCTGGGAGTGTATGGAACTTATGCGGGGAGGTAGTAGTAGAAAAAGGCAAAGAAACAGAAGTAGGAGCAGGTGCTTGCTGCATAGTGTGGACAATCCAACCCACACAAGCTAATAAAATACATAAACATACTAAAATACACAATGCTACGCCACATCGATTGAACAATAATTTCTTATACTTATTTTTCGTTGAAATCTTTATATCATTCCCTTCCACTTTATTATCCATTCTCTAAAGCGTTGCTCACGGTAATCTTCCTGGATCACTTAGTTGTGGTTATTAGCCGTCCTATGACACTGCAAGTCCTGCTGACCTAGTTCACTACTCAGGTCACAACCTAAGACTCATAACGTGACCCTGCAACTTGATGGATAGTGAAAAGGAAATGTCTTTTAATAAAAAGGTATAACCAGAAAAAAAGAAAAAAAAAGTTCAATTGTCTTTTGTCAACCTAGGTCTTAGGTTGTACCGTGTTTTGCCAGGTATCGTTTGGTCTCGAAACAAAGTCTCTGGGTTCATCGTATTCAATCGCAAATGTGTTGGTACAGCTTCTTGCAACACGTTGTCATCTTCTTTCTCAGAACTTGTCCAGTCCAGGCGTGCACTACTGAAAGGTACAAATCGGGGTACTTTTTCACTCTCACTGTCACCTACGCCTTCTCGGACCCACTGGTCGTAAGGTAAAGGCAAAGGTACCCCCAACGAGGTTCCAAATTCTTTTTCCTCTGAAAATTCTTCAGAAAAACAAAATCTCTGGGTTGGATGGAATGACCTGGATCTGAGGAAGCCTCCGGCAAAGCGTTTTGAACCTGTTGATGAATAACACGTAATTTAGTGGTGAGGTCACGCAAGTAATCAACCAACAATGGGTATGGAATATCGGAATACTTTTTAGGTCGAGGGACTCCCCAGACATTGGCTGGGCGCCCAAAAACGACCTCATAAGGACTAAGTCCTAAACGAGAATGTACAGTTGTTCTCGTAGAGAGAAGTGCCAAATGTAAAGCATCGGGCCAAGCAAGACCCGTGCTGGCCTGAATCTTTGCTAATTTGAGCTTGAGAGTGCCATTATAGCACTCTACCAAACCCGCTGACTCAGGGTGGTTTGCCGCATGGAATTTCTGCCTAATACCAAGACCCGCACACACCTTCTGCATAATTTGGCCTACGAATTCACTTCCATTGTCACTCCAGACAATGCGCAGCAAACCAAACCTCGGGAAGAATTCCTTCAAGATGACTTTGGCAGTGGACAAAGCAGTATTATCCTTTAGGGGGTAGGCCTCTATCCATCTGGAAAAGGCACAGACCACCACCAGGACATACTTGAGGTTATTGCAACGATACATATGAATATAATCTATTTGTAATACCTCAAAAGGGTACGTAGGAGGAGCAAAATGACCTGCCGGAGTTGGGGTTCCCTTTCCTGGATTATGCATCAAACAAGCAATACAATGCTTCACCACATTTTCCGCACATTTGGGAACACCTTCATTCTGCCATACTGGAGCCAGAAGCTTGCATATTCCTTTCGCACTGATATGAGCTGGACCATGTGCCATAGTAACTACAGGCAGTACATAGGCATCTGGTAACAGCCAATGTTGGTGTTCTGACAATTCCGTCCAACACCTGTCGCGTCCAACATTCCCGCACTCTCTCTCCGCTTGATCAATTCTTTCTCAGTTGCTTCTTCTTGAATCATTTTCACACTTTCTACTGTGTCCTCACACATACCTACTTCTCTGACCCATCTTGCAGGACCTGCAACATACATACGACATCTTTCGCTGTCTCTTTCGCTACCTCCTCTGCAAAAGCATTCCCACGACCCACATCATCAGTGATCCTTTTATGTGCACTGCATTTCACAATCGCTATCTGAATAGGCAAGGCAAGTGATTCAAGAAGGTCAGTTACCAACTGGCCATGCTGTATTTTAGTACCATGGGAAGTAAAGAATCCTCATTCCTTTCACAAACGACCGAAGCCATGAGCCACGCCAAAGGCGTATTGGCTATCGGTGTAAACAGTCACTCTTTTTCCTTTTGCCAACACACACGCTCTCATTAGTGCAATCAACTCAGCTGCTTGTGCTGAATTTCGTGTAATCCGTGCAGTTTCTACTACTGTATGCAAGGTAGTAACAGCATAAGCTACAGTCGTCTCGCCATTAGGAAGCTTGAAACAAGACCCATCTACCCATAGGATGCCATCCGGGTCCACAAGAGGTGTATCTTTTAAATCTATTTTGCCTTTAGTTTCCTCTTCTGTACGAAGAAAACAATCATGTTGTTCTTGTGTATCTTTCTCATCTGGAATGGGTAGCAATGTTGCTGGATTTAAAACATTACATCGCTTGATATGTATGCGACTAGCCAAAAGCGTCAACTCATACCCAGACAGGGCGAGCACTCGTGAGATTTTGCGTTTTCATTCTGTTCAAGAGAGTATCTACTGCATGTGGTACCATAACAACAAGAGTGTGATCCAATACCAATCCAGCAGATTGACGAATGGAGATCGCTGCTGCTGTTGTTGCTCTGAGACAACTAGGTAATGCCTTGGCTACTGGATCTAATGTAGCCGAAAAATAGGCACATGGCCTTTGTTTCTCTCCAAATTGTTGCGTTAAAACTGACAATGCACAACCTTCTCTTTCATGGACGTAGAGTGTGAAAGGCTTACTATAATCTAGAGTACCCAACACAGGAGCAGAACACAAAGCCGTACGTAAGTCAGAAAAACTCTTCTGATATTCATCAGTCCGAGGAAGAGGTTGGGGTGTATCTTTCAAAGTAAGTGCCAACAAAGGTTTAGCCAACAAAGAAAAATTCGGAATCCACTGTCTACAATAAGAGGTGATGCCCAGAAAGGCACGCACCTCTCTTTGTGTGGATGGTGCAGACATTCGTGCAATTGCATGAATACGTTTTGGGTCAATCGCCTTTCCTCCTTTGACAAGAGATGACCTAAATAGGTAACCTCTTGGCGGCAATATGGTAATTTAGAAGGTGACACCTTATGATGTAAATCAGACAAATGACGCAAAAGCGAAACGGTCGAATTTTTACAAACATCCTCTGAATCGGCAGCCACTAACAGATCATGGACATACTGAATAAGAGTAGCACCTGGAGGCAAAGAAAAAGCGTCAAGCTAGGATTTCAAAGCCTGACTATAGATGGAGGGACTCTCACAATAGCCTTGAGGTGCACGTTTAAATCGAAAACTTCGGCCTCCAAGAGAGAAACCAAAGAGATCCCTACTTTCCTCAGCAATAGGAATGCTAAAGAAAGCATTTTTGAGATCAATAACTGAGAACCAAACAGCCGAAGCAGGAATCATTGTGAGCAAAGATGTAATATCCGGGACAACGGGAAACTGAGGGACAACAATTTTGTTGACCTCTCGAAGATCAATCACAAAACGGTATACAGGAGGTTTAGAAGGATCAGTACGTTTTAAGAACAGGCAGAACAGGACTATTGCAAACATTTCCTCTCGTTTCTTCAACAACACCCTTCTGAACTAAATCATAAACAATAGCCAACAGAGCTCTTTCGCCATAGTTGGAAATCTTATACTGAGGAATGCGTGGCAATTTAACGTCGGGTTTGACAGTAATCACGTAAGGTGGAATTTTGAGGAAACCAACATCATTCGGACCCGTGGCCCAAAGCGTAGCAGGAAGTGAACGCAATTCAAGTGGCAGTTGATCCTTAGACAAATACATAGGAGAAACCAATTTATCACCCAAAGTAAGATGTACACCAGAGGGGGAACAATACAATGTTGCATGTAGACGTTTTAATAAATTCAAACCCAACAAATTCTCACCGCAACCAGTCGTTAAAATGAGCGGGGCTTCCAAATCATAAGGACCAATGGAAATAGGCAAAGAACAAGAAACCGGGTTGTGTACTGGGGCGCCAGAGAATCCTACAGAAACATTTGTTAAGCCAGACAAAGGTGCCCCAGGGAGTTTGGAGTGAATTATAGAACTTCTCATTGCACCAGTATCCAAAAGAAATGGCTCTATGAAACACCCAATGCAACAACGTCAACATAAGGCCCATTCTGATCCACTGGAACTGTTACGACTCCCTTACTTTGTCCATGGCTGTCCTAGCTAGTATGAAAATCCTGATTTTCGCTTTCAGTACAATAATCGTCATTGTAATATTGTGCAGACTGAGAATTCTGCTGATCAAAATAATTCATAGTATTCTGAGGGGGAAAAGAACGCTCTTCCTGAGACAACACACCTCACCCTCTACCCCTAGGTGCTGACTGAAAACCACCACGGCCTCGTGGCCCTGGCAGTCCACCATTACGCGGCAATGAAACCGGACAACTACTCTTAAAATGACCTTCCTCTTTACAATAGGCACATTGATTAGGACCCAGCAAAGGTCGCGGAACAAAAGGTGCAGGTTTCTGTAACAATCTTTGAAACTGTGAAGGCTGTTGCAATTGATGCTGAGCAGAACGAGGGGGATAACCTTGTTGCAAAAGAACCTTCGTTTTTAACTCTTTAGTCTTTTTCTCCACTTTATCCTTTTCTTCCTTATCCCTATTCTCGTAGTACTGAGCAGTAGCTAATATCTGGGCAGACGAAGAAACGGCCCACAAACTCTCAGAATCTTTCAATTTATGCGATAATTCTGGAAGTAAATTAAATACAAATTTATCCACAAATAATCGCTGTCCACCCGCAGTACTCATATCTTGACCACGGATCACTGACATAACATCGAGGGACATAATATCGAGTAGCAAAAATATTGTTGACAAAATATCGACAGACAGAATATTGAGTTTGTATCTCCAAACAGGTAAGTACAAAAATATCGACTACAAAATATCGTTTACAAAAATATAGTTTATTAAAATATCGACTTTATTAAAAACAGTGTTAAATTGAATTAATATTAAAAATTAATTACTAAAATATACTTAAAAATACTTAAATTACCTTATAATAATTCAATAATTAATGAAAGTTATAAAAAAATGTTTTACAATCATATTTGTTAAAACATATATATATAGTAACATAATATAATTAAATATTAATCAATATTATTACCGTAGGATAGCAGAAGTGTAAAAATGACTATTCCCACTCCAGAGAGTGCAACAGTAGGAAAAGCGTTGGATAGCGTAGGGGTAAAAATTACTATTCCCACTCCAAAGAGTGCAACAATAGGGAAAGCGTTGGATAGCGTAGGGGTAAAAATTACTATTCCCACTCCAGAGAGTGCAACAGTAGGAAAAGCGTTGGATAGCGTAGGGGTAAATATTACTATTCCCACTCCAAAGAGTGCAACAATAGGGAAAGAATTGGATAGCGTAGGGGTTAAAATTACTATTCCCACTCCAAAGAGTGCAACAGTAGGGAAAGCGTTGGATAGTGTAGGGGTTAAAATTACTATTCCCACTCCAAAGAGTGCAACAATAGGGAAAGCGTTGGATAGCGTAGGGGTAAAAATTACTATTCCCACTCCAGAGAGTGCAACAGTAGGGAAAGTAAATACTTCATATATTATTTAAAAAAAATATGAATTAATATCTATAAAAAATTAATTTAAAGTAATTACCAATTTAATATAATATAACAATTAATCAATTAAAATGACAGATTAAAATTAATTATTACTATTAGTTACCTATTAATCCAAATTAATTACAAATTAAAAATTAATTAATTAACAATTAAAACTTATTTAACAATTATTTCAAATTATATACAATTACATTATTTAATTAATTATAAATAAATTACTTCTTACCCAATTCCCCTATAAACCCACAACCCGCTACAGAAAATAAATTAGTAAAATTAACATAATTAGCAATTAATCAATTAATTAAAATTAATTGCCAATTAAAATTTAATTAATTACCAAATATAAATTAATTAACAATTAATTAAAAATGGACACCAATAAATAAATTTACATAATTAATTAATTATAATTAAATTACTTCCCACCCTATTCCCCTATAAACCCACAACCCGCTACAGAATTTAATTACGCAAAAATTAAAAAAACACATTTCATTATTTAAAATTAATTATAACATAAATACACAATTTTCACACATATAATAACATAAAAAACACTATAAAATGTCGATACTATTAAAAATTCGATAATTTTAATAACCTATATTATATACTTCGATATTTTAACTTTCTATATTTTTAACATTCGATATTACATTACTTACCTTAAAAACGATATTTTTGATGTCTATATTCTGTCCATTCGATATTTTGTCCAGTCTATATTTTGAACTCGATATTATGTCCGTTCGATATTTTGTAGTCGATATTATGTCTGTTTACCCTTGACCACTGTGGTCGATGAACGTTTCCTCGAAACGGGTAAAGAAATCAGAGACACTCTCATCTTTCTTCTGTTTACACACAGCTAACTTATCCCAATTAGCACGTACGGCAGTCATCATCGTTTTCATTAGAGCAATTATTCTACCAGGCAATTCTGTGATTAAATCATCGGGTTTAGCACCACCTACTTGTGCTGTATCCGCAGCAGTTAAAGCAGCCCAATTACCACCTAAAGCTTGGTCGTGGTCTTCCCTACGAATCTGAGCCCACAATGCCTGAGGGACTACATTTCCCATCAGCAAATCAATATCTGCCAAATTCATAATACACGCATCAACAGTCTGGGACAGCTCTTTATAATACCCAGCAGGATTTTTACGAGGGTCCGGTAAAGACTGTTTAAGCGCCAGAACTTCCGCTCTTTTCCAAGGGACATGTACACATATACGCTGGAAATGAGCAGGGATACCTGCAATAGCGCCTGCCTGTGGAACCGCATCTCTATATATCGGAGGAACTTCTCGCATAGGATAATGTTTTACTTTATGCCGAACCGCAGGATCAGGTTCAAGAAAAGCTTGAGAGAAAAATGAAGACCTGAAAATGACAAGTGTCTTGACGGCACCCTCAACTTCGGAACCCACAATAAGTCCTTTATCAAATTTAGCCTGTATGTCAAACAAACCCTGAGGAGGTATTTCTAAATTCATATCTTCTCATCTTTTAAGAAGAGTGTTACACATAACATCAAAAACATATCTCTGCGTAGGGGCATTCCACTGAAGAAAAATATCCAGGATATCGCGCACGCTATACTGTGGACCACTCATTATCCAATTGTGAGCGAGAGAGTCCAACCTAACTCGCTCGTCAGAATCTGGAATTTGACTACGGAATTGCCTTCTAAACGAAACAGGAGTCAAGTTAAGAGACCCAACGAAAGGTGAGAAAAGACCAGAAACAGTTTTGACTAATCGTTGACGAGCCGTAGGGGAATCTGACAATAAAACGGGAGACAATGTATTAAGCACAGCAGGAGAAGAACTAACAGTTGTAAGAGGAACTGACAGTAAAGGAGACTGAGGTACAGAAGTCGGAGGCAAAGGAGGTGGAGGTGGAATTACTGGAAGAGGCAATTATGGAAGAACCGGAACAGCTAGTTGAACAACAGGTTGCTGAACAACAGGTTGTAATGGGGGTGCAGTAGCACCTATTACATAAGGCAGAGGTAATCTCAACAAATGAGACATTAAGGGATCTTCGTCAAGATCCTTACTCTGTGGGGGAGTAGGCAACACAGGATAACATCTATCTATTGCCATACAATGTTGTCTTTCTGAGACTTCAATCACCTGATCAGTCTCATTATTCTTAAGCTGTTGAGCAGCCTGTAAAATTGTCATATCTTGCGCTTTCTTATCTCTTTTCGCCTGTTTAATTTCTTTCTGTTTGGCTTCCTAAGCCATAGGCGGAAAGAGTCAAACATTGCCGGCTGGGCTTTTCTCTCAAACAAAATCTCTTCTAGGTTATCTAATATTTCAGGCTCAAAGCTACCATTTTGTGGCCACTGCAGAACACCATCTGTCTTCGTATATCGAATCCATGATTCATTAAAAATAATGGGGCCAAGACCATGTTTCGAATAGAGCTCATAAGTGGGAGTTCCAACCGGAGGAATTGGACAAGAATCCTCTAGCCGGGAATCCCTATTACAGTCAAAACAGCAAAACTTCTTCAACTTACTAAGCCCAGGCATTTCGTAACGAACTGGACTGTTCTCAAACTCCAAGGGGGTTAAAGCAATGATCACAGCACAAACGTACTTACCCCTTGGCTTCGACAAGTGCACTAGTCGAATAACAACAACAAGACAAAAGGGTGGGCGCTACCCACGAATACTTAACTAAGTGTTTTCTCACGCCAACAGATGTCCGTCTAACGTCTCGCGATACCAATCATCACCAGAGGGCCAAGGCAGGGCGGCAGTCAGGGCAGCAGTCGTCAGCAGCCGTTGGAAAGGAGTAGCTGCGCTGCAAAAGACTTTTGGTCCACTTCGACACACAGGGGTCGCTTGACGTGGTTCGCGAATCCTCCAGAATTTTCTTGCGAGGCTCCTCACGACCCTCGGGCTGAACCGCTACCACTGAAGCCGCCCACACGTTGGGCCCCAGTTGGAGAACCGGGCCTTATGGGCCAAGCGGCGCAGGGCACGCCTAATATCTCCGGGTTCACCTGCCTTGTCAGACAGAGACACAAGACACTCTGTTAGGCGTAGAAAATCGAGTTTATTAGCTGCAGCTAAGCACAGTTATACAAGAACTACAATAGTATATTCTTAGGAGACTGCCACTTAATTCCGTGGCGCACCATCTTTTATAGCACCCATATTTACAATGTCTACTCCCAAAACATACAAAACTGACAAATAGGAAAAGTTTGAAAACAAGCTATCAAGTATCTTGAATACGCCCTTCTTTCAGACCCCGTGTTCTCCCCTCCCCTCAAGTTAATCAATGCTAGTGCCTGTAATCCAATTTGCAGGTGGCAGGACATATCTACATGCCTCAAAGGATAGTTGTGTAATAGGAGAATACAAGGAGAGAATAGCGAAGGCCAGCCAAATAAGATAAAGTAAGGGAAGAATGGTGGGACCCGAACAGTCAACTAAGACAAGGATCAATCAGTCTAGACATGGATTAACAAACTCGGCCAGACCCTGACATCGGTTTCGTAAACAAGGACAAAGGGTTACTTTTTAACAGAAGAGACACGTAGCAGCTGAAAAAGCAAAAACACTACGTTCGCCGTGCCGCCTGAGTGAAGGCAACACAAAATGGCGGCTGGACACAAAATGGCGGCTAAATACGAAGCGAAGTCGAAAACCACAGAACCTTAGAATAAGTAAGGGGGTGTGTCATTGGTAACGTTAAGGTCATGAGGGGTGGCTGATCGAAACCAGAGGTAGATGGAAGGATTAGTCAATTTTGGTGATTTTGTCCGAGAGGAAGTTAGCAATTTCCTCACATCTCTCAGTTGAGGCCATCAACACAGGAGAGGTGGATCACGTTTGTTTTCTAACAATGTTAAACAGATCTCTGGGCCGATTTTTAGTACACTCAAGTTGAGCTCGGAAAAAGGTTGTCTTTTCAGTGAAAATGTGTTTCTTGTATATAGATCTAGCCGATCTGAGGAGGGCGAGATTAGAGTAAGAGGGGTCCTGTCTCCATGTTCTTTCTGCCAGTCTAAGTTGTCGTGTTTCAAGATTGAGTTCCGGACTGAACCAAGATTTGGACTGAATTTTTCTTTGATGCTTAAGTTTAAGATTGGCAATGTGGTCCAGGATGCCGCTAATGGTCTTATTAAAATTTTCTGTGAGTTCGTTAACATTTAGGGGGGGGTGAAGTTGTGCTTGGAGTTTTGATTCAAGTACACCAGGGGGGAGTTATTTGAGGTTTCTGGTCCACTTCAAGTGTTTGGTATGTATAGTGAGGGTAGTGGGGCATTGGAAGCAATCTGAAACAGCATGAGGTGATGGTGAGACCAGTCTGTGGGGATGATCTTCAAAAGTGAGGTCAAGTCAGTGTTGGAAATGATGGCATTGAGTGTGGCCCCTTTAGTGTGGGTTGGTTTGTGACAAAGTTGCTTCAGGTCATAAATCTCTAGAAGGTTGGAGAGCCGCAATACAGTGGGATCCTCAAGATTATTCCAGTGGATGCTGAAGTCTCCTAGGAAAAGATTTTTCGAGTCAGAAAGGAAGGAGTGTGAATGAAGGTCAGATAATTCATCAGCAAAGAGAAGAGGTTCACCAGGAGGGTGATAGATGTTGTATGGTCTAATCGGAGAAGAGCCCTGAAAGGTGAGCTCAAAGCCAAAATATTCAAAATTTGAATGATCCAAGTTTTTTAGAGTGGAGATTTGAAGTTATTTTTTGTAGATTATAGCTAGTCCACCCCCTTTTCTGTCGGGTCTGTCTTTCCTAATGATGGTGTAGCCGGGAGGTGTAAATACATCAAGGATAGCCATTAAGTGTTCATTGAGCCAGGTTTCTGTTAGGAACGCGATGTCAATAGCCTCACTGAGGATGGTTTCAGATATTTCCGTCGCATGTTGCACTGCCGATCGGCAATTAACAAGCATTTACAGTTTTGCAAGAGTGGATGGGGGTAAGTTGGGCTGGAGTTTGATGTGAGATGGGAGAGGCAGGTGTTCTGTTAATGCCCAAAATCACTGGAATGTTGGAGTAGGTGAGAGGGAGATCAGTTATTAAAGGCTTAGGAAGGTAGGAGTTAACTAGGTTTGTAAGGTCAGAAGTGGAGAGGTAGCTAGCAGCACGGAATGGTCTGTGAGTTTGATTGCAGTGGGGGATAGAGCACCATCGGATGTGATGGGAAAGGTTTTGGAGTAAGGGCGAAATGAATCAGCAAGATTGGGGTAAGTCCTAGAGGTAAGGGCATAGTAATCCTCTCTGAGACGTAAAAGTTTGGTAGTCAATGCTGTGAGTTTGTAGTCTATGTTGGTTAGTGTTTGAGCAATAAGATAAAGGGGGAGTCAGTGGAGAAGGAAGGGAGAATAATGGGGGGTCAGTGTTGCTAGAGGAAGGTAATTGAATAAGCGAAGGTGGAGTGAGGCAGGAGACGGGAGTAAGGACAGAGTTCTGGTTGTTGAACAAGTAATTTAGTGTAGATAAGGGCGGTGCCGTACTAGAGTCAGTGGATGTGAAGGGAGAGGATGAGAGAGAGTGTGGGAAACAGGGAAGAACCACTTCAGGCTGTATGGGGAGGATGTTATTGTACAAAGTATTATGCATATGGAAGGGCGGGAAAGTATAAGATTCAGGGACAGTTATGGGAGAGGACAGGAGAGAGTGAGAGATACCAGGATCAATCACTGCAGTTAGAGTGTTGAGGATGTTATTTGGAGATGGAGAGTTAGGCGTAAGGGACAGTACAGAAGGATAGTCCAGGGCAGTAAAGCTGAGGAAGGGTTGGAGGAAGAGAAAGGGAGGAGAGAAGTGGTAAAAGGGGGAGGTTGTTAGCGAGAGTGAAAAATGGGGATACAAGAGGAGGAAAGTGAGTAAGGGGAAATTTTGTGGGAGATTCAGGGGGTGGGGGTTAGGAGAGGAGACTGTTGATATCGATGAAGGAAGTAGGAAGAGAAGGATTGGAAGAATGTGAGAGGATCAGAGGGGACTGGGGAAGGTGCCTGAGAGTAGGGGAGGGGTAGAGGGAAGTGTCAGGTAAGAGGGAAAGGGCAGGGTGGGAGAAAGGGATGTTTTGAGTAGGGGAGAGAGCCAACATTATGGAGGAGTGTGGGAGGGATACAGCACGGAGCATTGGGGTCTCATTAGCAATGGTGGGGGTGGTTAAGACATGTAGTGGAGGGAAGGTCCGGTCCAGGTTGGGGGGTGATAGGTGACTGTTGGGCAGTTGGGTTGCAGTGGGGTTAGGAACAGGTTGGGATAGTTTGTAGGATAGGGAGCTGAAGTGATTGTCAAAGATGTTGAGGTGGTAATCAGAGGCTTGAATAAGGATGTTACCAGATTTGAAAATGGAAATGTCAATGTCACCAGGAATGTCGATAATTTGAGTCCATGAGGGTTTTTGATTGATTTAGAGAGTGTAAGGTTGCGAAGGAAAATGTTTTTCCATTTAAAGGTGTGTTTAGAGTAAAAAATAAAGTTAGTTTTCATAGGAGAGGAGAGACTGTGGTAGGTATCAACTCTAAGAGTTTCAGGGAGAAGCATCAAATATTATGTTTACATTTTTATCTGGCGCTTTTGAAGAGATTAGACAGGTATAGGATGATCCAGGAGTTGGGGCCATGTCTGAAGAGAGCAGTGTCAGGAGGAGTGGGGGGGATTGGGGGATATATGTTCTGTAGTAAGATGGGACTGTGGGGAAAGGAGGAGGGGGAGGGATGTATGGTTATCAGAAGAGAAAGAGAGAGTGGGGAGTGTGTATGGATACCAGAAGGGAAATAAAGAGGAGGAGGAATATATGGATACAGGAAGGGGGGAGTGATAGCTGGTAGGTAAATAGTTAGAGAGAGAGAAGGGACGATGTGAGGCTATGAAGATCTACAGCAAAAAGAAATTAAACAGTAGGGTTACCAAGGTCAGGTTCAAATAGCATTTGTGAATTATGCAGCGAATCCTAAGCAATTAGGTGATGGTCAACTATGGGGACTCAGAAGGCAGTAGCCAGACTATGTTAGACCAAAAATTAGCGTGTTTAACAGCACAAAGAGAAATTAAGCAGAAGAGTTTCAACAGCACAAAGAGAAATTAAGCAGAATAGTTTACAAAGGTCAGGGTGATCAGCATTTGTGATCTATTGGTGAGCAACCAGTTCGTCTATGAGGTGGGCATTAATGGGGATTATTAGAGGGGAGTAGCCAGTCCATGCATCAGAAACAAGGCCTCAATTGATTGTTTCAGAACCAATCCTATCTCCTATCTAGCGTCCAAACAGGGCAGTGGATACAGCCTTCAACCTCCCAGGAAGACAGACGAGGAGAGGGAATAAACACAGTTATGGACTGAAGTCATTGGCAATGTAATCGAGTGTGGTAACTGGAGGTTCAACGAGGACAAATACCAGTATGTGTGGTGACTCCAAAAGACAATGTGGCGGTAAAGGACAGGGTGGTCTCGGCCGTTAGCGACGAGCACCAGGATCACGGGTGCCAGTCAGCTGCAGGATAAGCAAAGCACATCTTGAGAGCCATTGCAAAAAAGCAGCAGACAGATCTTGCAGCGGGAAGTGTGTCAGGATGGCTGGCAGAAGTCCAGGCCAATGCCGGTAAAAGCAGTTGTCACGGTTGTCAGCGGGGGGCTAGATCACAGTGAGCATAGGTTAAGCGAAACAGAGGCTACGGGAGGTACATGCAGGGCCTCAGCAGTTTCAGGGCGTATTGGAGGAATGGAACGTCGGGTAAAAAACCTTAAGGAAGATTATTTGAGATAGGGGTATGTCTGAAGGGCTAGCAGTGTCCAGGGCATTAATCTCCCTAATTATGTAGTGAACGTGCTGAATTTGAATGTATTTGTTTACTATTTACAGTTAATAGTCCATGGTAATCTACTTCAAAACTATTTGATCTTGTTTTGATGTGACAGCTTCCAGGTGTCATGTTTCCAGGTGGAAGTTAAATTGGATATATTAAGGGGCTCATTACAATGTCACTCGGTGAGCCTTCGACTGCTCGTTGGAGACTCACCGACCGACATCAGAGGTTTATAGTCTGACTGGCTAATTACAATGTAGACTGTCAGAATTTAAACCAGCCAGTCGGACCAACTGGCTTCTGACGGGCTCAAGGATGCGTCGTCCAGTCGGAGGCCGCACATAATCCCCTATGGACGGTGTTTCCGCCATGGAGATTATGATGTTGGTTTCTGACAGGGTTTCCATGTCGGGCTTTTCCCCGGGACCTGACCCACCTGACAACTGTTTTGAAAACATGCGCGAGAACCCGGACTTGTTTTTTTTTTACATGGCATTTGCGGCTCCAGTAGCAATTCCTGCTGAAGAAGAAAAAAGTTTTTGTGTTATCGCTGTTCAAGTTTCCTATGGGAATTAACATGGGAGAAAATGAGTTTTGGGCCCCCCTTTTTTTCTCTGCTCCTGCTTGATGGATTACCCTAAAACTTTCAAGACAGCAGCTGAAGTGAGCATCATATTAGTATTGAAATTGTGATATTTTCATTAAAATTCGTCAAACAGCGTCAAAGATAATAGTGAAACAAAATATTTTCTTCTTATGTAAGCTAGGTCCTAACTAACTGCCTACTGGCAACCTTCAGTATGTAATATATTAGTTATATATTACCTACTGGCA
The DNA here is from genome assembly GCF_964261635.1 of Lissotriton helveticus. NCBI lineage: Eukaryota > Metazoa > Chordata > Amphibia > Caudata > Salamandridae > Lissotriton > Lissotriton helveticus. The sequence continues at coordinate 949,764,573 of NC_136063.1, forward strand.
GTCGCTACTAGGTAGTTAAATTTAGGACCTAGTTTCCATAGGAATTTGTTTTTCATTTTGCCAATAACGGCATTTGATGAATCTTCATACAATTTTAAAAATTAGTACAACACTCAGTTCAGCTGCTCTGTTGAAAGTTTTGGGCTGATTCATGAAACACAAACTTGAAAAAGGGGGGTCCCAAAATGCGTTTTCCCAGTGCAGTTTTCCATAGGACTAAAGCCCGAACTGCTCGATCCAATTATGCCAAATGTGTCAGAAATCTAGCTCTTGGTCCAGAAAGAGCCCTTTTTGTTATTTGATAAAAATCCATTCCGTGTTTTTTGAGATATTAAAGGTAAAACATATTTGTACATCTAGAGGCTTGGACCCTCCACAAATGTATCCGATCTCATGCTGAGATATGATTGCCTGCCTGCACTTCAACCAGGAAGTGTTGGCAGCCATTTTGAGACTCAAACTCAGCTGAGACCCAGAAAAAGTTATAAAGAAAAGGAGGCTAGGTAGGATACACTGACCCCCAAGGCCTGATTCTGGGGTACCATCAGGGCCAAAATGAATTTGCAAAAATTAGGGAATCCCCAAGAAACATAAAAATAAGCACAGTTTCTTGCGCTTGTTTATATTTGAGCCCCCGGTGGGTCAGATCTGATGCTGTATTATTGTAGGTATATGTAGAGGGGGCGAATACCACCCCCCTCCCCAAGGCCAATCTTGGCCCCAGGAACTGCCACCTCCCCAGAGCAGGCTGATTGTCATTATTAACAGAGGGGTGCCATATGGCCTCCCTCCTGAGGCTCTTAAGAGCCCCTTGGACCACCACTTCCCCGGGGCTTCCTTAATAACATGGAGGGGGCCGTGTGGACCCCCTTTCTTTTCCCTTAAGGGCCCCAGAGACCAATACCTCCCCAGGGCGGGCCCAAGAAGAACAAAGGGGGGGCCACGGAGCCCCCTTCATGGAGCCATTAATTGCTCTGGGGACTGCCAGCCCCAAGGGTCAGCTCCCTATGTCCCGGGATGCCTACTCCCTTGACATAGCTGTTTGCTCTCACTTGGCAGAAGCATCGACAGCTACTGACAAGCAAGAGAAAACAGTAAATCGTCTCTCAGCGGGCAGGAGCTGGAAAACTGCTCCCTCTCGCTGGGAGTAGACTTTTCATCTGTTTTCCTGCCTGCTGTCAAGTGGGTAGGAAAACAGATGAAAGGATTGCTCCCACACATAGGGAGCAGTATTTTTGGCTGCTCCCTGTGTACAGGAGCAATGCTGGCTCCTGCTGGTGGTGGGGACCCGGCAAGGACACGCGGGCATTGAGGCTCCCCCTGTTCCCCAGTGCTGCGCACTGGGTGTCCTGGTCCCCAAACCACACACAATCCTAATTTTTTGGGTTTGGGGAAGGAAAAGCAAGTGTTTTCACTCTTGAATTCCACGTTAAAAAGCAAGTAGAAATACTTAATGGAGGTGAATGCATCGTTGTTCTATAGGAGTGCAATTTGATCTGTAGTGACTGACGAGTGGTTTCTTTCTTGTCATCTCCTAGTGAGAGCAGAGTCCATGGTTCCTCCTTTTAATTACCTTGAGTATGCAAATGCCCAAAATCATATGCAAGCTCCACCCGTTTGGTCCTGACCTGTTTTCCTTAATAGATATTCACTGAATCATCTACTCAAGCTTAGTGCCTGCTCCCATTTTGCAGTTTTTCTGATGTCCAATTGCCAGCGCTAATACAACCTTGGGTAATCACGTGCTATATAAAAGAAACTTACCTTACCTAGCATGCAAAGGTCTTATCACCTTTTCCCACATTGACAGTTTCCCAAAAGGGCCTTGAGCATGTTTAAGCTGATTTTGGTAACGACCTCTTGATGCAGCGGAATATGAGGATATCTCCACCAAACAAAGAAGCATGTACTTCATAAAGTTAAGAGGAAGTAGCCTTGTTTGGTTCACTGATAGAATATAGATGACAAAAACATAGATGTTAAAAATATCGAAAAAATACATAGAATACAAAAATATCGACTCCCATACCTACACAGTTAAGTACAAAAATATTGAATACAAAATATTGATGTAAAAATATATAAAAATATTGATTTAAATATATATATAAAATAAAATAATATAATGTAAATATATTAAATATTAATATTATTTTAACAAAAACAGTACATTAATTATACATTTTAACAAAATTTAACAAATACATTTAATCAAAAAAAAGAAACACACAAACATGATAATTTATACATATATATATATATTCACTTTAAAATAATTATTAAACTATTCTCTTTAATTTATTGTAAAACTTTAAAATTATAAAAAAATAATTTATATATAAATAATTTAAAATATAAAAAACATTCTTCAATATTTAAGACATTAAACTATTAAAAAATATTTAAACTTACATTTCCCAATACAATCAGTATGATAGTAGGGAAAGTGTTGGATAGCAAAATAATAAAATTTACTATTCCAACTCCAGTGAGTGCAACAGTAGGGAAAGTGTTGGATAGTGGAGGGGTATAAATTACTAATCCCACTCCAGTGAGAGCAATGGTAGGGAACGTGTTGGATAGTGGAGGGGTAAGAATTACAATTCCCACTCCAAACAGTGCAACAGTAGGGAAAGTGTTGGATAGCGGAGGGGTAAAAATTACTATTCCCACTCCAGTGAGAGCAATGGTAGGGAAAGTGTTAGATAGCGGAGGGGAAAAAATTACTATTCCCACTGCAGTGAATGCAACAGTCGGGAAAATCTTGGATAGCAGAGAGGTAAAATCTTCTATTCCAACTCCAGTGAGTGCAACAGTAGGGAAAAAGTTGGATAGCGGAGGGGTAAACATTACTATTCCCACTCCAGTGAGTGCAACAGTAGGGAAAGTGTTGGATTGCGAAGAGACAACATTTACTATTCTCACTCCAAAGAGTGCAACGGTGGGGGAAAGTGTTGGATAGCTGGGGGGGAACAATTACTATTCCCACTCCAGTGAGTGCAATACTACGGAAAGTGTTGGATAGCAAAGAGACAAAAATTACTATTCAAACTCAAATAATTAAAACAAAAATAAAAAAACATAGAAAATTATAAAACTAATTAAAAAATAAGCAATATTTAGAAATGAAAAATCAAATTTAATAAATATATCAAAATAAGAAATATAATAATATTAATTACATATAAAAAACCTACAAATAATATTCTTTTAAACTAGATAATATTTACCAACTAATAGATTTATGAATACATAAATGTATCTATTGTATTTCCTACCCTATAACACCACACCAATAACAAAACACTTCAACATTTCTCATAATTCCCCCAAAAATTAGAATAATTAATAATCAATGTAAAACATATTATTAATAAATAAAAACTAATAAACATTAATTGACTAAAAGCTCTTTAACACTATGATATCCACAACACACACCTAATTAAACTCTAAAATAATAAAACACAATTAAAACTTATTTATAAATTAAAAATTATTACTATTAACAACTAATAATAAAGTAATTAAAATGTATTTAATACCCACCCTTCATATCTTTAAAGTATAAACACCAGACAAAAAAATAAACAATTACTCAAAATGCATATCAAATAATTAACATTAATTAACAACTATATATTAAATAATGGAATACAAATCACTTCCCACGCTTTACTCCTATAAACACCAAAAAAAACTAGAATTAATTAGACAATTACCATAATTAATTACCAAATAATTAGTTAAAATTAGTTAACATCAAATTTTTCATTCATCAAATGAAAATAAATTACTTCCCACCCTTAACACCTATAAACACCACGCTCGCAAGCAGTGTGCTTCTGTGGAACCTGTGCTGCCAGTCGTGAGGGGCTCACCGGGACTGCGAGGACCAGCAGCCCGGATCCAGCCACAGCTGCGGCCTCTTCCCGGCCGGACACGCCCCCTGCCTCTTGCTCTTCACTGCTCGCGGCCCCCGCTTTGCGGGAGCTGCTCGCAAGCATTGTGCTTCTGTGGAACCTGCGCTGCCAGTCGTGAGGGGCTCACCGGGACTGCGAGGACCAGCAGTCCGGATCCAGCAACAGCTGCGGCCTCTTCCCGGCCGGACACGCCCCCCTGCCTTTTGCTCATCACTGCTCGTAGCCCCCTCTTCGCGGTACGGCTCGCAAGCAGTGTGCTTCTGTGGAAGCTGTGCTGCCAGTCGTGAGGGGCTCACCGGGACTGCGAGGACCAGCAGCCCGGATCCAGCCACAGCTGCGGCCTCTTCCCGGCCGGACACGCCCCCCCTGCTTCTTGCTCTCCACTGCTCGCGGCCCCCGCTTCGCGGGAGCCGCTCGCAAGCAGTGTGCTTCTGTGGAACCTGTGCTTCCAGTCGTGAGGGGCTCAGCAGGATTGCGTGCAAGGACCAGCAGCCCGGATCCAGCAACATCTGCGGCCTCTTCCCGGCCGGACACGCCCCCCTGCCTTTTGCTCATCACTGCTCGTGGCCCCCTCTTCACGGTGCCGCTCGCAAGCAGTGTGCTTTTGTGGAACCTGTGCTGCCAGTCGTGAGGGGCTCACCGGGACTGCGAGGACCAGCAGCCCGGATCCAGCCACAGCTGCGGCCTCTTCCCGGCCGGACACGCCCACCTACTTCTGGCCACTTAGCAGTTGATTGCTCCCGCATCGCGGGGCGCGCGCGGGCGAAGCCCGGGCCAAGGGCAGCCCGTTTAAGCCCGTTAGAGACCGTGAGAGACCGGACCGGGCCACCTCTCCAACTTTATTGGTTAAATATTATATGAGTTTGATTATTGTGTATTGTTTGTAACTATTTGGTAACTTATTCCGTCCCCAAATAGATCCATCCTTTGCGTTCACTGGGTCTTTTATCATTTACCATGTCTACACAGGGAAGTCGAAGTAAAACAGCGGCAGTTGGGGGTCAGTTAATAGGTCCCATAGACAGCTTTATTACAAGGGCAAATTCATTCATAGACCAGTAAATCTCGTTGATGGAACGCAGCGTGTCTCAAGACTTAGCGTTAGCAAAGAGATCCTCCTTGGGCCACTTGGCTTCTGCCAGAACTCCCCAGAAAAGCGATGTGAAAGAGCGGACAGAAATACATGCTGATAGGCATAGCCTTCCTAATGTGGTTGATTTATCAGCTTCTCAACTATCTTCAAACTATTTAATAGAGTCCGATTTGGAAAAGACCCCCGTCTTGGAATTAATTCCCACCCCAGAGGTCACAAGAAGGCAGAGGGGGAGGAGGGAGGGCGCGGTACAGAAAAAAAGGGAGAATACCAAGTCAATAAAGGTTAATGCCCCTCCAGTGGTAGTAAATAATCAGAGTGCAAATACGAAGAAAGCCCGCCTGGGAGGTCAGAATAAGCGACGTGCAGAGTCGGTAAACATCCCTAGGAAAGACATTCTGGATAAAAGAGATCTGGCATTCACGAGTAACGAGCCAGGGGATCTAAATAACATCGAAAAACTGGGAGAGATTCTTAAATCATACTTTCTCCCGCTAGAAGCCAGACTCCTTTCTATCGAAAATAAAGTGGTCGAAATGAGCACTCTTATTAAGAACCAAGCTCAGGATGGTAACGTCAAGATTGTGGGAACTACAGCCCCCAGTAACAAGCCCAAACGTGTCCAAGGTAAAAAAACACCTATTGTAGGAGCAAACACAAAGTCAAAAAACCTCATATTAACGCAGAGATCTAGTGCTCTAAAACCAAAAGAAGCCATAGTCCAGACAAGTCAGGAGAATGTTAGTGTTAGGGCTCCTGTCCCGAGTTGGAATGAAACAAGGAGAAACAGAGACGAAGTTGAAAGATTGGCTGTCCACCTCCCTCCTGAGGCTAGTCCCTTTGTGGTGGTTATGACTGGTGTCCTGGAGTTGTCAGGAACCACAAAGGAACACAGCGGGTCTCTAAAAAATAAAGTTCAACACTGGCTTAATATTAACCGACTGTTACCATCGTACCGGTCTGGTAAAATCCTGATGACACGCAGGGCTCCATGGGTGGGCCATGGGAAGAAATCAACACAGGGTGATTGTGTTTTGATTAACTTCGACGATCCAAGAACCGTGGAACATAGTTGTTCCTGGCCTACCACAAACAAGAACGTGGGCATTGAAACTAGGCCTCTCTCTTTTTTCTATTCCCCAAGGAATTGTCTCCCCAAAGTCCATGAAGGGAACTGGCATGGTGCAGGCCAGCGAAGTCAGATCGGTTTTTGTGAGACACAGAGAGGTAATGTGATCGGAAATCCTACCTGGGATCCATCTTACACAGACGGCTGGAGAGGAATTCCGATCACAAATAGATTTAATTGCCTGGAAATGGTCGGTTGACCATCACCGACAAAGAGCCCCCTTGACAGCTGCAACGTGATACCTGATTCTGCCCCACCCATGGCCACCCGGACAGTGAGTGATCCTCCACTTACAAAAAACAAATTTGTTTTTTGGAATGTGGCAGGCCTCCGCTCCAAGGTGGAGGATGGTAGGGCCCTAAGTCTTTTTGGAGAATTATGATATCATCTGTCTCCAGGAGACTTGGGCCACAACTGAACTCCACATAAATGGATATAAAACATATTTTGTTGCAGCTAGTGCGGGTCCTATGGAAAGGCCTAAGGGTGGTCTCACTATTTTCATTGGGAATACTCTGCGAGGGTTAGAAATATCTGCTCTCTTTTTTGACACAAATTATCAGCTCCTTAGGCTCTCCTTTAATAAGAAAGACATCATACTCCTACTGAATTTCTATAATAATCTTTCGGAGGAGGAGGTGGTGAGGGTTTACGCGACCTGCGCGATAAGCTTTTACAGCTTACGCTGGACCTTGGCGCTAGAGCTAACGTTAGCATTATCTGGGGGGGGGATTTTAATCTCCATCCATGTCCACGTAATGATAGTAACATCTGTGGCCTAGTGGATGAAGATGATGTCCCTATTCCCCATTACATTCATTCTAACATGGGACAGTGCTTAAACAAACTTTTGTCAGTTTTGGGTCTTACGATAGCGAATAAAGTTGATCCAAATTCGTGTCAGTTTGATCCAACTTATTTGGGGCGGGGATATGAAACAACGGTTGACTATGTCCTAATATCAACTGTCTTGGGTAACCGAGTTGGGGCCTTTAATACGATAGTTAACACTCTAAGCGATCACTCTGGCCTCAGCTTAGACCTGGTCGTCTCATATCCTCACCCTTCTGCAAAGGCAATTGCAAGTGTATAAAGACAGAACACATTGCATATAAACAAGACCAACGGTTACTCCCTAAGATGGGAGAAGGTTGACCCTGGGGGCATGACTAAAAAGGTCATAGAAGCAGCATATGTCTCATTTGTCAAATGCTTAGACCTGACAGCCACAGATGAGGAGGTTCTAAGCAACTTTGCAGTAATCCTACAAAAAATTAAAGAACTACTTACAATTAAGACTCAAAGTAACCGACACACGAAACCAGGATGGTTTAACCATAGTTGTACTGCGGCCTGTAAAAGGCTAAAGGCTGCGCTTAATAAACCTATTAGAGATCAACCTGAAATAAGTAGGCTTAGAAAGGAATACAAGATCGAATGCTCAAAGAGGAAGGTAGAGCTAAAGCAGGAACTGTGGGAGCAACTCCACAGTAGCTCCATGGAAAAAAATAGCGAGACGTTCTGGAAGGTGGTCAAATCTCAGTTTCTAGTAAAGGATAGTACCCTTCCAAGTATTGAAGTAGCCATAGAGGAATCAGCTTGGGTGACTCACTTCTCAAAAATATTTCAGATAAATAGCACTGCATCAGAAAACCCGGTAGAGCCTAACCCTAGCTCAGGCAGGGCCATTTATCCTATCCTGCTAGATTTCGAGATTCCAGAGGTACTTCAGGCTCTAAACGCCAGTAAAGATGGGAAAGCCTCGGGTCCTGACGGGGTTCCCGTAGATATATTTAAGCATAACATGGACCTGTGGGCACCGGTGCTGACCAGGGTGTTTGGGGCTGTAGCAGTGAAGGGCCTGCCGGATTCTTGGTCCAAGTCCATTATGGTGCCAATATTTAAGAAAGGAGACCGGCAGGATGTATCCTGCTACCGACCAATATCTCTGTTGGACTCTTTGGGCAAGGTGGTGGGAAGGTTAGTACTCGAGCGCTTGCAGCAATGGGCGAATGATGGTGGTGTTCTCTCCGATCTTCAATTCGGGTTTCGGGAGGGTCTAGAGACCACGAACAGGCCTTACATTTATCAATGATTATGGGGAAATATGTTTGTGCAAAAAAGGATAAGCTGTACATGATATACGTTGATTTGTCTGCGGCTTTCGATTGCGTGTGTCATGCAAAGCTTTGGGCTGTCCTTTCCCAAATGTGGGTCGACGCCCCATTGATAGATTTTTCAAGGGAGCTATATTCGAAGGCCTCTGCTAGGGTGCGATTCGGTGAGAAGGGTGAATTGTCGGCATCATTTGGAGTGGAGCGTGGTGTGAGGCAGGGGTGTGTCCTGGCCCCCTTTCTGCTTTCGCTGTACACCAATGGATTGGAGGCGGCGATGCTGGAGGGGGGTCAGGACTTACCCCGAGTGAAAGATCGGCCGATACCCGCTCTGCTCTATGTGGATGATGCCGTCATCCTTGCGCGCACTCCACGTGAACTACAGAGAGCCTTGAATAGATATGTGGATTTTATGGGGAGCTTAGACCTGCACATACATATAAAAAAGACCTTTGTAAGGGTGACAGGATCAGGGAAAAATGTCCTAAAGACATTATTCTCAAAAATCTAAAACTTGAAACTACGGTACAGTACCCCTACTTGGGAATTTTAATTGATGCAAAAATAAATTGGAAAGCTGCAGTGGAGAGAAGACAAGAAAACATCTCTTCATGAGAGCCATTGTAGCATTAATTAATTTTTCCCAGAAGTTGGGCAAAAGGCCCCCAGCAGAACTACTGAGAATTTATAGTGCAAAATGTCAGGCAATAGCATTGTACGGGGCGGGAGTTTGGGCCCATGTCAATATTAGCGCCCTACAAGTGCCAGAGAATATATTCTTACGTTTTTTGTTAGCGGCACCCAAATGTGTTTCTACTTTGTATGCCATACCGAGCTGGGAATTCACTATCTAGAAGATGTGGTAAAAATCCAGCCACTCTTGTTATGGCGACGTATTTGGTCGTCGGAAAAAAATATTTTAAGAAGGCAGATTTTGTTGGACTGCATGTCCTTAGATTATGCTTTGAAAATTAGTTGGCTTTCCTATGTTAAAAAGTTTTTGACTGACATAGGGCTAAGGAAATACTATACCGCCCCAAAAACAATTAGTGAACTCCCGAAGAAGGACTTGAAAGCAAGGGCATTGGCACACCTGGAAGAAATCCGCCTCGTTAAAGAAGCAAATAAAGTCTCTGTGCAACATATATTGGCGGTACAGATTTCTCCGTCTATTCAACCCTACCTGCTACACGATCTTAACGTTTTTGAACGTCTTCTTTTGACGAGGTTTAGGCTAAACATATTCCATCGTTTAGTTGCCTTTCCCGTAAAAAAGAGTTGGGATCAAAAACTTTCCCTTTGTCCTTGTGATGATATGTCAGAGCAGACAACGATTCATACAGTACTGTTCTGTAAATTTTATCATGATCATCGCAAGCTGTGGCTGTTACCACTCTTAAAAACGTGGGGTATCAGACAAGGTCGCCCAGCAATGTTGCGTTTGCAGTTCTTAGACTCAGAATATATTTGCTATCATGTGGCTAATTTCCTGAAATGCATTTTAAAACACAGAACAAACCTGTGATAAGTGGAACTGTTCTTAAAATTATTGAGTGTTAGCATCATCTGTATAGAATCCATTACTGGCCCTTTTGGAAATCTGTCAACTATGAATTTGTACTGACATATGATTCTTATGATGTATAAAATTGTGTTTTATGTCTGTCACTTTTATGGTTTTTAAATTTTTTAAAAAACCGAATAAAGAAAGAATATATAATAATATAAACACCACAACAAACACCTAAAATTAATTACACAATTACCATAATTAATTACTAATTAATTATTTTAAATTAATTAACACACAATTATTAATTCATCAATTAAACATAAATTACTTCCCACCCTTAACACCCATAATGACCACAAAACACACCTAAATTGATTACACAATCACCATAATTAATTACCAATTTATTAATTTAAATTAATTAACAAACAATTATTAATTAATTAATAATTATTTACTTCACACATTTAACACTAGAACATCTCAATTTAACAAATATGAATATGTTAACAATAATCAATAAATGTATTATTATTATATTACTTCCCACCCTATTCCCCTATGAACCCACAACCCGCTACAGAACTAAAAGTGCTAAATTCAAATAATTCGTGTTTTATAACTACTAAAAATGTAAACATATATTAAAAATACAAACAATTCTTATACAAAAAACATACAATACATGCATATAAAATAAATGCTAAAATACATAACATTAATAAACAAACGATATTTTTAACAACTATATTTTTGCAAATGATATTAAACACGTAGATATTTTTAAAATCAATATTACTTACCTAAAATTGATAGTCATGACCACGAGAATCTGTATGTCGATATTTTTGACCCACAATATTTGCAACTCGATATTTCTGCAAGTCGATATTTTTCAATCAATATTCTGTCCTTGCACCCCCTTCTTTGGTGGAGATTCCCTTCTTTGTAGTCTTGTCCACTTCTCTAGCAAGGATTCATGTTAACACAGATTTGTGCAACAACACCTTGAGGAGCAAACACATTTCCGAAATTACATGCACACAAGGTCACTGGAGACATTTACTCACGGTCTAATATGCAGCTGCAGTATAGCTTTTGAAATACACATTTACCCAACGAGGTAGCACTTACTAATTAGCCAATACAAAGTAATCTAGTTGGGTAGACATTTTGTGAAAAAACTGTGGAGTCTTGTTGGATAAAGGGGCAAGTGAGTTTCTGTTCTGGCCGAGTCACCCACACTGCTACTGTCACACCCACACAGACACGCCGACACACATTCACACACCCATACAGACACTCACACACCCACAAAACCCTGCACAGTCCCACTTGCAGACCCCTACAGCCACTCACACAACCATATAACCACTCACCCACAGAGTCAATCACAGACCCACTCACAAACACACAACACTACTCACATACCCACTCACACAGCCATTCAGCCACTCATTCCCCCGCTTACTGATCCACACAGTCACTTACACACCAAGTCACTGACCCATATAGCCACTCCCACTCCCACTCACTAACTCATATAGCCAACCACACACCCACAAAACCACTAGCACACCCCCTCACAGACCCATACAGTTGATCACACACCCAGTCACAACCTATACAGCTACTCTCACACCCACTCACAGACCAATACAGCCACTCACACACTCACTCACTGACCTATATAACCACTCACACACCCACTCTCAATGGTTACAGGTTAAAGTTAGGAAATAAAATTAAAAAGCCTTCAAAATTCACTAAAAATTCAAAGGTTACAGGGACATTATATTTATGGTCAGATTTCAACGCACAAAACCATAGAAATCCAGCAATTAATGTTACCTGAGCAAACCCGCAACACACTGCTTATGAACTCACATAATACATCACTCATGAGATAGTCAGTGACAGCTCAAATGACATGACTGATGACATCATTCCGTGATTGTTTTCTAAACATTTATGACTGTTAAATATATATATATATATATATATATATATATATATATATATATATTCACTGAAAAAAACATAGGTTATAGACCATATAAAGTTAGGAATTAGCATTTAAAAAACCTTATTTTACTCACACAAAACCATTGAAATTCCATATATAGTTAGTTGCACTAACTATATATCGCGCACCCGCAATCCACTGCTGATCATGTCACATATTACATCATTCATGACATGGTCAGTGACATCACTGATGACATCACTGATGACATCTCAAATGACATCACTGATGACATCACTGATGACAACATCCAGTGACTGTATGTTTCTGTAAAGTTAAAATATGTCTTACATATTGAAGAATGAGTGGATGTATAAGTGTCTGGATGAAGGATTTAGTAGGTGCGTGACTGACTGTATGAGTGAGTGATTAAATGTGTCTCACTGAATGCATGGGTTAGTGACTAAACTGTCTTAATTTGTGCATCATTATGTCTGTTGTGATGTAAACTGCTGCATGTGTTGATCATTAGCTATACGAGAGGCTATATGTGTTATTAATTGGTTGCCCAAGTATTTCTATGGGAGATTGAGTTTGTGTGGGGGTGGCTGGAAGGTGTGTGACTCTATGCATAGATGTGTGAGCAGTTTATTCACTAGGTGTATGAGTTCAAGACTGCATGTGGAAACAGCTACATGGGCAGTTGACTGTGTGCATGAGTGTATTGATGAGTGAATGGATATCTCAATGCTACATGTCATAGTAAGTACATATGTTAAACACAGTACATGTGAGAGTTGGCATATATAAATAACTGTGCATGAGAGCCACTGAATGAGTGAGTGGTTGTATCGATCATTGTGAACTTGTATCAGGGATTGTATAAGAGAGTAAATATGTGTTAGTATATGTTTCAATAAGTAAGGTGTGTTTAACTGTATAGTTGAAGAAATGGAGGTGAGATTGTTTCTTTGCATGACTGACTGGGTGTGTGAGTAACTCCATGGATGAGTGGCAGTGTGTGAGTGTCTGTATACACTGAGTGTATCTAAGGTTATATTAGAGTCTGAAGAGGTTTATCGTATTAGCACAAGAATGATGTCAAATGAGATGTCATCAGTGATGTCATCAGTGATGTCATTTGAGATGTCATCAGTGATGTCATCAGTGATGTCACTGACCATGTCATGAATGATGTAATATGTGACATGATCAGCAGTGGATTGCGGGTGCGCGATATATAGTTAGTGCAACTAACTATATATGGAATTTCAATGGTTTTGTGTGAGTAAAATAAGGTTTTTTAAATGCTAATTCCTAACTATATATGGTCTATAACCTATGGTTTTTTCAGTGAATTTCAATGGTTTTTTAATAGCAAATATCATAAGCTGTCGAATGTCAAGTACGTGGTAAGTAAAAACATTTTCGTGTTTATGCACACTGATCTGCTTTGAATGCTGCCCCCCACCCCTCATTTCTATTAGGAGTACTCTCTCTTTGCAGATAGTGAAGGGTAGTTAACGCAGGCCTTTGCCCCCGTTGCCCCCGTTGTAATCCGTCGTGCCTGCTTCTCTCTCCATTTGATTGATTGTTCTCTTTGGTTCATTCTCTATTTACAAACAAGCACAGAGTCGCAATACTCTGTTTAGTCTTTGCAGATAGCGAAAAATCGTGTAAAAAAACAAAAGGAATCGAGCAAAATCAGTAGGCCACTAATGGGATCTCTTTTTGACCTCCCTAAAATAGAAACATTAGGAACAACCTGTTGATAATACCAATGTGTATGTACATAAGCGGCGTTCATTTGTGTTCACAGTACCCCTTGTTGATTGTTTGAATCGAGCATTGAATTGTTCGAAGTTGATTCTCTTAAGAATCTTCTCTGCCTGCAAACGAGGAAGAATAGGAATAGTCTCTCTCCCTTTGCAGATAGTGAAGGGTAGGTAACGCAAACCTTTAACACGTCGTGCCTATTTCGTTCCTCATTGATTGATTGTTTCCCCAAACATTGACTGTTTGGGAATTGGTTCTTTTTGGAGGTATTCCCTGTTTGCAAATATACGTAGGAAAATCTTTGCAAATAGTGAAAGGGTACGTAATGCGGACCTTTCTCCCCCGTTGTAATCTGTCATGCCTATCTACTCCCCACTGATTGATGCACCTGTTTCACCCGGACCATTTACTAGAGATACGTCATCTGGCCCGACCAGAGAGCACCCCTAGTGAAAAGGACATATGCAATAATAACGAAGTGATCACTGTATCCTGTTAACAGAAACTTTAGCATGAAACAACCTGGAAAGAAAAGAATAGGAAAACGAAAATCAGTAGGCCACTGATGAACATGAACTTTTATTAAACAACGAACAAAGAAACGATAACATAACGTAATGATAAAACCTATTAATGTCCTAGAAACAAGAAAACGTTAAAATATGCCAGTGGTGAGAGACCAGAAAAACAGTAAGAGAAACCAAATCACCCCTCGCTGTCCCACCGCCTGCCACGCCAAAAAAATCGATAGACTGGGGAAAATGCAAGTCAGTAGAACATCCGCCCCCACTCTGGAAACTTCCAAGGTGGGGCAGGGTTGCGGCTACGCCCAGCCGGGAGCAGCCCATATAAGGCGGGTCCTGCTGCCACGCCTCGGCCAGGAGATCCTAACGTAGGGTGTAGCCGGAGGAGAGGCCGAGGCCAGCGGGACGCGGCCAGGGGATTGCCTTTACAATGCTGAACAGTTGCAGGGGGGGGGAATGTCTCCTCGACCCTCCCCTCTCTCTCCCAGTCCGGCCGCGGTGGCCCTTGAGAGTTGCAGGTAGTCCCGCCACATGCTCTTCCGGTCCGGCCACCAACGGTCGGGGGGCCGAGGCCGACGGGATCCGGCTGCAGCCGATAAACCAAGAAACCCGTTCATGGGGCCAGAGCCAGGGGCGTCCGGCCGACATCTACCGGAAGCCCGGCCCGAAGACGGACGGGACACTTCTTCTTTCTTGAATAATGGCTGCGACAACACTGGGGGGGGATGTCTTGCACATGCCTCCGACCCCCCCCCCTCGTCCTCATCGCCTGGTCCGGCCATAACAAATCTCAAGCGAGACACCGTGGGGTGCACTGGGAGGGAGAGACGGTGCGAACAGGCCTCTCCCGCCTCCCCAGGTGGAGGCTTCCCAGCTGCACCCTCAGCGCTCCAGGCGCCCGGAAAAGGGTTCTTCCACTGTGGCCATGCTGCAACGTCTCGCCCGGCAGGGTGGAGCCCGTCCGCTCATTTGACCCCGCGATCGCCAGTAGCTACCGAACTCTCAAAATGGCGGTCGACCTGGCAAGAGCGGGCCCAGCATAAAGAAATGGCCCGGTCACTGGTTGACTCCACCACCGTAGTCCTCCACGACCTTGAAGATTCTAGAGGAGCCGCGGGAGTCTCCGACCCCCGATGGGGAATGACTGCCATGATCGCCCGTGGAGTGACGAAACTGTATCCGCGGGACGTCGGCGCTCCCATGCTGGCGCCAGCCTCACTTTGAATTACTAGAATCCTGCAGACCTCAGTTCCGGTGAAAGCACAGTGTGACCCGGTAGGAAAAATTGTTGCACCCCCTCCCCTTTTTGACTGATAGTTCAAACCACCGATCCTTTCCTTTGCCCTTTTAACGGAACTTTGGACTGCCTCCCCCTCTTTTACATTTTCTAGAGAAAACAAAACATTAACCACTACATTAGCATAGCAGTTGACACCAGAACTGTTTTCAAATTGAAAACCAACAACATCTTCAACAGAATCCTTTTTGTTTCTGCTGTGACCCTGCTACAGCACAGGCATTGTCCCCAGCAGTAATTCTGCAATGCCGGTAAGAATAGCTGTGGTGCCTACTGGACTCACTCACCCCCGCGGCGCCCCACGCCGTTATTTGCTGGGCGGCAACTTACTAGACATCACTTTCATGCCATCTAGATTTCAGCGCGTTCTGCTGCCTTGGAACTATTCGCACAACAGACTGCTACTGACGACCCACCCCCAGGCAACATCTTCTGAATTTTCATAATTTGAAAGAACTAGTAACATGTCCTCATCAGGAATTCAAAAGAAATTGCCACGGTCTCTTCGTTGTTT
This sequence comes from Lissotriton helveticus, assembly GCF_964261635.1. Lineage (NCBI taxonomy): Eukaryota > Metazoa > Chordata > Amphibia > Caudata > Salamandridae > Lissotriton > Lissotriton helveticus. The sequence goes on from NC_136063.1 coordinate 949,780,422, forward strand.
AAATGTTTTTACTGTTTTTGTTTTGTTGTATATATTTATATGTTATTAAAGTTTTATATTCCTACTACTTTGTTGGAGTGCTATATTTTTTAATGTGACACATAATTGTAAAAACTTTGATGTACAAAGAGTCATTCCTGGAATCTTCCGCTTCAGGCTCGGTCCCCTCCCCAATCACAATACAGGATGGTTTTCAGATAGTAGGAACACGTGTGGTGTGACGGATCTCATCAGGTGTGGGCCTTGATCTACTATAACTCCTTCGAAGAGGGGTGATTCTTTACAGCTGGGGCCATAAACTACATCTGCAGGGCTAGGTGATAGCCTGGACAATCGGACACAGAGGAAGAGGAGTGTCAGAGGGTGCGGTAGTGAATAGGGCGAAAGGGAGGTGTCGGGCGGGCACAGAGTGTGATTTTCAGGGAAGAGCAGCGCAGATGGGGGGAGGTTTATTGCCGATGCATAAGACAGAGAGCGGGGGTGACCAGTGCCTGGGGAAGATGCTTGCGAGGGTGGGGAGCCATGCTACGAATCGACAGCGTGCAGAGAGTGGGTCTGGTCAAGGCATCTAAAATGGCTGCCGTGCATGACAAAAGTGTGGCATTTCAAAAAAGGCAAGATGGCGCAGACAATGTTTTTCAACACTTCCTCATTTCCTTCGAATCGAACGTTAACAGACGTTGGTGCATATTACCAAAGTTAAGCGATATTTATCGCTAACGATGCTTACCAACGAATTTTTTACCGCTAAGCATCGTCAGAAATTATCGAAGATAAACCTTGCTATTATCAAGGTTTATCGCAAATGCGATAATAAACGGCCGCAATGCCTGAATATCGCTAAAAAGTCAGCGATATTCATGCATTACCGAGCTAATGCTCTTAGCCATGTTATCCACCTCCCATTGGATAACATGGCTAAGAACTGCTCAGGGCAGGTGTTACTTTTTGGAGATATTCGCGCTTAGCGCGAATATCTCCAAAAGTTGGTAATAGGAGATAGATATCTTGCATGTTGTAATGCAAATTATTGTGGTATATGGAACTCATACCATAATCTCTCAGGAAAGCAGAAACTGATCCTTTTGGGACCGCCTAAAAAGGCCTAGGGGGTGAGGGGTACTCTACTTTGCCCCCTTTTCACGTTCCGAACTATTTTATTTTACTCTCTTCTGTAATTACACAAAATAGCAGCGATAATATGCATCGGAGACACACAGTGAGAGAAAGGAGGCCGGAGATGAAGAAGAGATGTCAAATACACATTGGAGATAATATAGTGGCAGAAGGGAAGTAAATATGAGTAAACTTACCATGTAACATAAAAATGTTGCACTCTATACTATAAGTCTCATTTTATACTACAATCACTTCGCTACAACCTCATAAATTAAAAATAAAAATGAATAATGTCTCAAACAATTTTTGATTTCTAAATATAAATTTATTCTTCAGAATTTTCAAAATTTGAAAGAACTAGTAACATGTCCTCATCAGCAATTTCCTCATGAAAAGTCTGCAATGATGATTCTTGTAACTCTATGGTCTCCAAACATTCGATAAATTCGCCATCAACAGATTGATCAAAAAAATCATTCAAGTCATCTCCTCCTTGTGACAATATTTCATTATTGGTGCTGTCCATTTCAATCAATCTAATGGAATCATACAAGTCATCTCCTCCTTGTGACAATATTTCATTATTGGTGCTCTCAATTTCAATCAATGTAGTGGAATCATTCAAGTCATCTCCTTGTGACAATATTTCATTATTGGTGCTGTCCATTTCAATCAATCTAATGGAATCATACAAGTCATCTCCTCCTTGTGACAATATTTCATTATTGGTGCTCTCAATTTCAATCAATGTAGTGGACAATTCAAAAGAAATTGCCACGGTCTCTTCATTGTGAGCCATTTTATTTTGAAATTGCTTGCTGTAAATTGCAGAAAAAAATAATCACTTTCATTTATCGTTTTTAGTAATACATAATATAAAACTAACTTTATCAAGTATTTAGTATAACAGAAGGACTGCAAATAAATAACAGAAAACATTTTTCAAATTATCTTCAAGTGTACAACATAGTTCCCCTTACAAAGAAATTGCCACGGTCTCTTCATTGTGAGCCATTTATTTTGAAATTGCTTGCTGTAAATTGCAGAAAAAAATAATCACTTTCATTTATCGTTTTTAGTAATACATAATATAAAACTAACTTTATCAAGTATTTAGTATAACAGAAGGACTGCAAATAAATAACAGAAAACATTTTTCAAATTATCTTCAAGTGTACAACATAGTTCCCCTTACAAATTAACAACTCACCTTTTTAAAAGTAGGAGAAGTGTTAGTACTGTGTAAATCAAACACCAGAAATTCACCACCAAAAATTCCTCACAAATGTACCTCAGACAGTAGTATCACAAAATGGCTGTGGTTTCCTCTCATTTGACATATATACATAACCAATTAACTTTCATCACACACAAATACAAAACCAAAGTAACATTTTAATTGGTTCTAAATTTCAACACTTTCAAATGTGTTTTCCCCATGCAATTTTCCATAGGACATTTATATACGTCTACAGCCTGAATGGCTGAACGGAATTACACCAAACTTGGCAAAATGGTACATCAAACCTAAGAGGTCAGGAAGGATCTACTATGCCCCCTTATGGTCATTTCCCCCTTCGCTTTGGCCTCCTCTTGTCTCTCAATCCTACCGAGAGACAAGATGGCGGCCACTACGGACTTTTTGGAATGTTGACAGACGCCGGAGAACCAATCAGCTTCGCAAAGCTCCGTAACGCGAAAAGTACGCGAAGCGGAGCGCTGTTACAGATATATATCTTTTTTTTAACGTTAATTTCTCAAAATCCACTGGAGCACATATATTGAGACCTAGCAAAGGCACATCGGGCTACCAGTCCCTAATATTTTGCCAAGTTTCGTGCAAATCCATTCAGCCGTTCGATTATTATTATTATTTTTTTTTTTTGCCCCGCGGGGCCCTTTTAAAACCTCCACATCAAACCTAGGGGGTCAGCGAGGATCTACTATGCCCCCTTATGGTCATTTGCCCCTTCGCTTTGGCCTCCTCTTGTCTCTCGATCCTACCGAGAGACAAGGTGGCGGCCGCTACGGACTGTTTGGAATGTTTACAGACGCCGGAGAACCAATCAGCTTCGCTTCACAAAGCTCCGTTGCGCGAAAAGTACCCGAACTGGAGCGCTGCCCGGTCCGCTGTTACAGATATATATCTTTTTTTTAACGTTAATTTCTCAAAATCCACTGAAGCACATATATTGAGACCTACAAAAGGCACATCGGGCTACCAGTCCCTACAATTTTGCCAAGTTTCGTGCAAATCCATTCAGCCCTTCGAGCTAAAAGTGAGGCCAACCGCCCTATGGAAAACTCAATGTTAAAAACACGTTTTGGGACCCCCCTTTTTTCTCGGCCCCCCCTTGACGAACCCCCCCCAAATTTTCAAGGGCTGCTCAGAAACAAAATGTGCCATTTTCCTGAAAATTTCAGCCAATTCCGTCCACAAACGCCAAAGTTATTAGACATAGAATTTTCAAAAATCCCATAGAGAAAAAATCCTAACTATATATACCTACTGGCGACCGCCAGTAGATAATATATATATATATATATATATATATATATATATATATATATATATATATATATATATATATATATATATATATACTGAGCTACTACTAAAGTTAAATTAGTATACTTTGTTTACTACTAACATTTGATAACTGAGTGGCTGTGTGATTGTGTGTATTAGTGTGTGAGTGGTTATATTGTTGTGTGAGTGGGTGTGAAAGTAGCTGTATGGGCGAATAAGTAGGAGTGTGAGTGGCTGTATGGGTGAGTAAGTGGCTGTGTGAGTGGTTGCATTGGTGAGTGAGTGGGTGTTTGAGTGGATATATGGGTCTGTGAGTGGGTATATGAGTGGCTGTATGGGTGGGTAAAGTGGCTAGCCTTCACTTATTTGCATTATGTGCTTATTCCTCCTGGGTCTGCTTTATTCCTCGAATCCCTTCAAAAACTAAATCAGAACACAAAAGCATCACACTGTGATGTAGACAGAATCATTTAAAAAATGCTTTACTTGTTGCTCTGTACAATTTACACAACATAGTTAATGCAGCAACATATGGGACCGTTTTTTATGTTTAAATATTTAAAGACCACTTATACAAATTGCTTCATTAACAACCTTTCTTTCTCAATAACCTATGTTCAACTCCTTTTTCTCAAAATGTTCTTAGGGGTGGGGGAAGAACCTTCAAACCCTCTTTGTATCATTTCAGCTTGCTCACTTCACTCGCTCCCTACGTAAAACTCAAAGCAACTTTTATGCCCCATTACTGTAAAATATCACCAGGTGCCACTGATTGGCAGCTTCTTAGTGGTGATCTTCATCAGTTGCTTTGGAGGACGTTGGCAGAAACTGCAATGGTTGGCAGTGGGTGTTGTGCTCATTGCTGTTGAGGTTGCACTTTTCTTGTTACCTCACTTTATCTTCCCTTCATATCAGATACAAGAGATGAACTCCTCCCTTTCTAATAAAGGTTTGGGTTGCAATGGGAATAACTCAGCCAAAAATCATTGCGATCAGGTGGGAACGACTACTCCCATTCCGTAGCTTTATTTATTTGTGCATAAATACTTATTGGTCTGACTCCGATATACACCCCAGTGCCAACCTACCTGGAAGACAGCATCAGGAGAGAAAATGGATCACTATATCTGGGTAAGATGTTGTTCTTACTTTTTTATTTTATTAGCCTTCCTTGTGTAACATAGTGTATGCCTGAAACATGAAAAAACATAATTTAAGGAATTAATGAGTTGCTATAACTTTCAGTATTGGTAATACTTCAAAAACATTCTGGTTCCTTTTGTTGTGTTTGTAGTGTGTAATATATACCTTACCATATTCAGCCACTCTCACATCCACTAATAGACCCACACAGCCACTCACACACCCACTCAGATACCCTTATAACAATTCACACACCCTCTCACAGACCCATACAGCCACTCACACACCCATTCAGACACCCATGTAACCATTCATACACCTACTCACAGACCCATACAGCCGCTCACACACCCACTCACATACTTACAAAATTACTCACACACCCATAAAGCCACTCACATACCCACTTACAGATCCATACAGCCACTCACATACCCATATAGCCAATCACACATGCCCTCACAGACCCACTCAAAACCTACACGAACATGCACACAGCTACGTATTCACCCAATCACAGACCCACAGAGCCTCTCACACACCCACTCACTGACTCACAAATCCACTCACACACTCACTCACATACCCTCAAAACTACTTACCCCTACTCATACAGACACATACCCACTCAAAGACCCATAGCGCCACTCACACACCCAGTCCATGACCCATACAGCTACTCACATATCGACTCACAGACCCATACAGCCACTCACACACCCATTCACTGACCAATACAGCCAATAACACATACATACAGCCACTTGCACACCCAAATACCACTCCCACTCCTACACACAGACCCACACAGCCACTCACCCACCTACTCACAGACCCATACTGCCACTCACATACCCACTTGCCGACCTATACAGCCACTCTCAAACATTACAGATTGCAGTTAGGAAAAATAATTAAAAAACATTGAAATTCACACAAAAAAAACATAATGTTACAGGGATGTTAAAGTTAGGAAAAAAATATTAACACGCTGTAGAAATTCACTGAAAAAAGAAAAAGTTACAAGGACATTACAGCTAGGAAATAAAATTTTAAAAAACCTTTGAAATTCACTAAACTACAGAAGGTTACCGGGATGTTATAGTTAGGAAATAGAATTAAAAAACCTTAGGAATTCACTGAAAAAAGCAAAAGTTACACAAACATTATAGTGCAAGCAGTGCATTGTGGGGTGTAAGTTATATATATATATATATATATATTCCATGTTCATACCACCAGCCGCCGCTCCACTCGCCACGGGTGTTGCTTCATGTGGGGGTGGACCCACATGCATTTGCTCCACTGTCCAATGCCTGATTATGGTAGGAATGATTGAAGCACACTCTCAAGAGTTTCTGCAATATGTTTATTGCCAAACAATATCTCACTGAACAGACATGGTTGGGCGAAGTGTCCTTTCTTAATATCAGTTTGACAGTGCACTTGAATCATTCTAACCGTGATTAAGCATTGGACGGTGGAGCATCTATAGATATGTATTGATATAGATATATATTGTAAGCATTTTGGATGTATTTTATGGTATTGCTGTGTGACTTTACTGTGTAATACACTCACAAAAACTGTCTTGGCTCCAATCAGGCTCATTTGTAAAACCTTTTAGCTCAACCAAGGATAGTTGTGGCTTCGAGCAGGAAGTTTAACAAAGGAACCACTGTAAAGCATTTAGAAGTACCCTTGTTGTGCTCTGGCTGTCAACAGTTATAGCACACAGCTGCCTTCATAGGGTCAAACGTCTTTCCCAGGTATCCCATTCCCCTTGACTGGGATGTGTGCTCCCCCTTTGATATCTTTTGGAAACTATTTGAGAGTTTCTGACTTTTTAGGTTTGGCCCCAACTTTCCCCTGAAGTGGGGGCTTAGCCTACTTTCTTGTGAACACCACCTTGGGACCATTAGGGCACCCTAGTGTGTACCCATTCATCAGCTATCTTCCCCAGCTTTCTAGCGCTAAATAGCTTTGAATATCCTTTATTCTGGTGTAACTTCTCTGAGGTACAATACATAAGTATGTCTTACTTAACCACCAAGTTGTAGAGCCGCCCCTGATAGGTATCCACTTTGTCCAGTGATTTCACAAAGGCATCATTGAGGTCCACCCATGTCTGTGTTGACATTTGCATGTACTCCTCTGGGGTTAAACCAAATAGCTTGATGAGTGCCCCCATCATGTGAGTGTATGACTCATCCACCTAATCCTCTAGTGTCAGAAGTCTATCTCTCCTTACTGTTGGAACTAGTTCCCACAACAAGGACCCCAAATGTTGCATACCCCCTTCTCATCCTTAGAACCCTCTCATAGGATACCAGCCTTTTTTATGTCATCCTCCTCAACATGTTTAGGAACAATACCCTTGGACAGCCTGGGATTTGAGGCAACCCCTACATTTACCTCTGCTTATTTGTTGATGCCACCATGTCCTTGGGGTTTCAGCCCCAACTTGACCCTTTTTTCTTATATGGCCAGTGTTCCTTCTTCCTGAGCCAGCTTCCTCCCCTTGATCTCTAGGAGGCTCAGCTGGGCTTCTAGGTCCGTAGGTCTCCTCACTGAAGTGGAGCTCTTCTCATTTCCAGATGTGGAATCATGCCTTGGCCAAACTGTGGGGGCACAGTCTCATTGTTCCCCGTAATCTTGAAGAGATCTCTGATATCCTCCTCATCCCCAACTGTCAAGGGTGATCTGCTCTGCTAGTTGGGCTATCCAGGCTTCCTCCCGGACTCTGAGGATCTTCTCAAGGTTCTCTTTCTTGACTGTGAACCCTGGACTGATTTTCCTGTCCCTCAATGTTGAAGATATCTCTGCTATCCTCCTCATCCACACTGTCAGGGCTAATCTGCTCTGCCAGTTGGGCTTCTCCCAGGCTCTGAGGGCCCTGCTCTTGGTCCTCTTTCCTTGCTCTGTACCCTAGGATGGTTTCCGGCCCCTGCACAGCACCCTCAAATAATTTACCCTCAGTGTGGGCTGGATAGCCAAGTAAATTTCCATGTTTTCCATCATTGGAGACTTTGCAAAAACTTTTAACACTTTTTGAGAATTTGTTGTGGACTTTGAGGTAGTTCATGGAAAACGGGACATTGGCTATACAGAACATGGGAAGTGTTTAAAACTTCTTATATAAATTAAAAAATATAAAATTATCGAAATCCGAGGGCTGAGGAGGATTCCCGAACCCTTCCGAGCACGAGCTTCATTCTGATTGGCTGCCAACACTCCAAACCAAAATGTGTTTGGCAGCCATCTTGTGACTCGGTGGAACCGAGTCACAAGAAAACAGTAAAAAAGAAAAGAAAAGGGGACAGGGTCTAAACACCCTGACCTCTAGGCCTGCTCAGGTGGTTCCACAAAAAAAGTATTTTTTATAATTTTGTCCAAATTCATGCTGGGTGCGCGAATCGAGGTGAAAAAAAGCATTATTATTTTTATAATTTTGTCCAAATTCTTGCTGGGTGCGCGAATTGAGGTAAAAAAAAGCAAATAAACTAGCACGGGCTCCCGCACTTAGTTTGTTTTAAGCTCTCGGTGGGCCGGGTCCCGGGGAGAATTCATAATTATGGTGTGGGGGTCCCCAGAGCCCCAGGGACCAGCAACCCCCCAGGGCTTTGCCCATAATGTGTGGGGGCACGCGGCCCCCGGCAGCTCCATGGACCACCACCTCCCTGGGGCTTGTTTTAAAAAAATACATGGGGGCTCCTGCTCCCCCAAACTGCCCCGGGCACTGCCACCTACCTGGGGCATCCGTAATTATATGTGGGGGCCTCGTAGGCCCCCAAGCCCCAGGGACTGCCACCTCCCTGGGGCTTAAATATTGATAAAGAAAGTGTGGGGGTGCCTGCCCCTCCCCACACTGCCCTGGGGGCCACCACCTCCCCGGGGCATCCGTAAATATCTGTGGGGGCCTCGTAGGCCCCACCAAGCCCCGGGGACTGCCACCTCCCTGGGGCTTAAATATTGATAGAGAAAGTGTGAGGGATGCCTGCCCCTCCTCACACTGCCCCGTGCCTGCCCCTCCTCACACTGCCCCAGGGACCACCGCCTCCCCGGGACAAACTTTAATTACGGGTGGGGGTCTGTTGTGGCCCCCCAGCCCGGGGACCACCACCTCCCTGGGGCTTTTCATGCAAAAGAAGGGGGCCACCCGGCCCTCCTCCTTGAGCCCTCTATGGCCCTGGGGACCACCACCCCCCCAGGGCCAGCTCAAGCAATGTCTTCTGGTGTCCACCCCTCAACATTGCAGTTTGCAATGACAGGGCAGGAGCATTACTCCCGCCCTGTCATTGCAAACTTCTGCTTTGCTTCGTGGAAGCGAGAGCAGAAAACCTGGTCCAGTACGTGAATCCCATGTGACTTCAAAAGAAAGGATTTCATTGGTTAAGAAGCTTTCTATTCTACACCTTGGAGGACTCCACCCATTTTTTCATTCTACCAGGAGCATCTTTAGAAGAAACACCTTTTGGGTTTTCTCTCCCTCGCCTTTTATTTTGCATGTGTTTTGCATCTGCAAATCTGCCCCCAGATGTATTTGAAGATGAAGAGGTGCTGGAAAAACCAACAAAAAAAGAAAGGAAAGTGTTGTCTGTTTTTTTTTCTCCATTCCACCTGGGGAGAAAAAAGTGCATGCAGGCAAGGTGACTTGCACTGTATTCAGAAAAAGTTTTGTCTCGGGACTCCGAGAGGAAATACTCCTGTGGAACTTCATTAATTATTAAGCATGTACAAACGATGCATCCTAACCGTCTCGCTTGAGAACAGCACAGACGAGAACTACAACACGTAGAACTGGATGATGAAGTCCCACCAACAAGCACATATGTGGGATTTACTCCAACACTAGAAACATCATTGCTCATACCTGAGTTTGCAGGTTTATAGCAACACTGCATAAAGTGCAAGAAACTACTTTGTGCTGGGGAGCAGTCTATTGCAGCAGTTGTTGCAGCTTAAAAAAATCATCACATTTGTTAGTTTTTTTGTTGTTTTTGCAATGATATTTTAATTGCAAAATGTTTTCAGTACTTTACTGCAGTTTGCCTTGTTTTTTAAATCTCATTTTTTTTAAAACACCCCAAAAATTTATGGAAGTTAGAAAAACACAAAAAAGAAAAAAAGGAAAAAAATAAAAAAAATGGTTCTTTTTAGAACCGCCTATTTGGTTAAAGATAGACAAACGTGTATGTGTTGTATGAATGAGTGCAAGGGTAATACCTGGGTAATTGGATGAGTGCATGGTAGTATCTGAGAGAATGGATGAGTGTATGGTTGGTGTGTGAGTGAATGATTGAGTGCAAGAGTAGTGTCTGAGTGATTGCATGAGTACAAGGGTACTGCCTTGATGATTGGAACAGTTCATGGGGAGTGCCTGAGTGAAAGGATGAGGGCAAGCGTAATGCCTGGGTCATTGGATGAGTGCATGGGTAGTGCCTTGCAGAATGGATGAGTGCATGGGTAGTGCCTGAATGAATGATTGAGTGCAAGAATAGTGCCTAATTGATTGCATGAGTGCAGGGGTGCTGCCTGTGTGATTGGATCAGTGCATGTGTAGTGCCTGAGTGAAAAGATAAGTGCAAGGGTAATGCCTGGGTCATTGGATGAGTGCATGGGTAATGCCTTGGAGAATGATGCACGCATGGGTAGTGCTTGAGTGAATGGTTGAGTGCAAGGGTAGTGCCTGAGTGATTGCATGAGTGCATGGGTAGTGCATGGATAATTGCATGAGGGCAAAAATACTGCCTGGGTGATTGCATGAGTGCAGGAGTACTGCCTGGGTGATTGCATGAGTGCAAGGGCAGTGCCTGAGTGAATGGATGAGTGCAAAGGTAGTGCCTGAGTGATTGAATGAGTACATGGGTACTGCCTGAGTGAAGGGATGAGTACAAGGGTGATGCCTGGGTCACTAGATGAGTTCATGGGTAGTGCCTGAGAGAATGGATGAGTGCATGGGTAGTTCCTGAGTCAATGGTTGAGTGCAAGAAGAGTGCTTGAGTGATTGCATGAGTGCATGGGTAGTGCCCTGGTGATTGCATGAGTGCAGATTAGTGCCTGGGTGTAGGGATGAGTGCATGGGTAGTACCTGAGTGAAATAATGAGTACAAGAGTAATGCCTGGGTCATTGGATAAGTTCATGTGTACTGCCTGACAGAATGGTTGAGTGCAAGAGCAGTGCATAAGTACTTGTATGAGTATATGGTAGTATGTCAGAGATTGCATTAGTACAGGGATAATACCTGGGTGATTGCATGAATGCAGGGGTAGTGCCTGGGTGATTGTATGAGTGTATGGGAATATCTGAGTGAAAATATGAGTGCAAGGCTAATGCTTGGGTCAATGCATGAGTGCATGGGTTGTGCTAAAGGGGCTGTGTAGAGGATGCAAATTCAGGCAATAACTTGATGCCTTACTTCTAGGTGCTCAAGGACTGCTAACAGGAATTGCTAACAGGTATGGCCACTCGATGGTATCGAAAGCCATACAGGCATCGAGAGACAAGACCACTGCTTCTTCTTGGATTTGATTAACCCACCCAAGGACTCCATATAATATTCTAAGATTGAGTGCCATGTCCTGGCCCGGCATAAATCCAGATTAATCTGGATGTACCAGTTTTGCAACTATCGGGATGAGAAGGAGGGCTAGCAATTTTTGCCAGGATTTTCGCTTCAGCATTTATCAGAGATATGGGTTGGTATGCTCCACAGATGTCAGGAGGTTTACCCTCCTTGTGGATTACCACTATTGTCGCGAGGCTCTGATCTATTGGCAGAGTACCAATTTCCCTGCTGTCCTCATACATCCTGGGCATGTACGGTATTGTAGATGCAAGCGCGCTGATCATCTGTCCCACCTCCTCACCCGTCAGCTCACCATTTAAATTTTGAATGTCCTCAGGTGGGTGTAGGGAGAGGTTGCTCCCCAAGGCAAGCTAGTGCGTCATGCTTAGTACATATCTTTTCCAAGGCATACATGGTCTCGTAATGGGACGCACACATGTCAGCTATTTCCTGAGGGTCGGAAAGTCTATCACCGTTTGCCATTTGGATTGATGCCACCCATCAACTGGCTCTGTCTTTCTTGTCGAGCCAGGCAAGGAGCCTTTGCTTTATATCCCTCTTCATATATACGATTCAGAGTCATCTTTATCATGCCTCTGTAGTTTCAGTAGACAAGTCCCTGTACTCCTGCTGCTTGAGGTTCAACAAGTGCCATGTGTCCTCATCATTTTTCTTATTACTTGAGCTTCCAGGTGAAGGATATTTTGCTCTAAACTCTCTAATTCATTCCTCTGTTCTTTCTTGTGCCCAACCATCAAGGAGAGCGCCTGCCCCCTGATTACTGTTTATATGCTTCCCAGAGTGTTACTAGTGATGTCACAGACTGTTCATTTTCTTTAAAGTTGAAGTCTGTTGCTTTTTGCAGATCTTCTTTAATCTTCGGGATTTGCAAGTATGTGGGGTTAATGCTCATGGAACTCCTGGTACGCTGCTTGCGGATTGTATATCTCGCCTGTATAGGGAAATAATCAGATGTTCCTCACTTCCTCAAAACCCGACAGCTTAGATAGAAGTGCCAAAAGGAAGTCAATATGTGAGAGGCTCACACGTGAACGAGAGTGGAAGGTGAACTCTTGAGCTACCGGATTCAGCACCCTCCAGAGGTCTATCTGTCCCATGGCACCCATAAACTTGGTTAGTTGTGTCTCATTTCATGGGTCATCTTCACTGGCAGTTGGTCCATTCTGTCATTCAGTGTCATAATGAAATCTCCGCCTAGAAGGAGGTGGCCCACTGGCAACTCCAGTAGGAGTTTTCCCAGATCTGGGAAAGTGGTGCTGTTGAGTGATGGTGGAATGTATAATGATATTATGTTTATCATTTCCCCTTCCCTTCTACCAGAGATTGCTGCGTATCTGCCCCCTTTATCTATCCATGTTCTTTCAGCTATTAATGGGAGCTGCTTCTTAAAGAGTATGCCTGTGCCCAGAGATCCCGAGGTGAACCCAGAGTGGGCCATCATTTTATACCCCCTTTGATCTAATGCTGTGCATGTCTTGCCCCCCCACCCAGCATCTCTGCCTGGCGGATTCACAACTACACACCTCCTCCAACTTAGCAGAGTGCCTGTCTTCCCTCGCGGTTGTGAGGAATACATGAGAGGTGGCGATGTAACACCAAAGACTCAGCTCTCAACCCTGCGCCAAGATTCATATTATCTCAACAAGTACCATCATTAATCAGAGCATTAGTCAGGTAGGCCCCTTTGGTCTTTCTTCTCGTCCCTTATCCATTATCAAGTCAGAGCCATCGACAATCCATTGTGCAGCTCTCATCTCCTCGACAAGTCTGTAAAATCATTTGGGCCAACTACCCACCTCAAGACAGAAATTTGGTTCCCCATGTAGACCGTTCAGATCAGTTCCAACATTAGACTCTTCTGTAATCTGTCCTGGGGGGTCTCCCTGCAGCAGTTCCATAGCCACTCGTCTGGGTGGGGCAGATGTTATTTTCATCTGCCTCCCCCAATGTGACACAGAAGTGGAGCTCCCCACTGTGCGTCATCCCTCCAGTCATGCCCAGCCTGCCTCCGTCGAGTCAATAAACCAGGTTTTGCCTTCCTTGTCAATGAGCAGGTTTTCCGGGTAGATCATGGAGTATTTCGGTCCCTTTTACTGCAACGCTCGTTTGACCTCTAGAAAGTTGTGTCTTTGCCTTTGGATCTTCAGAGTGAAGTCCGGGAAGAAAGTTATGTTGGCATTTTCATAGAGGATTGGTGGAGCAGCGCAGGCTGACTGCAGTACTACGTCACAGTCCCTAGAATTAAAAAGGGGATCTATAATAGGCCTAGGCAGTGCGCCAGGATGGGGTCTCCCCCCGGCCCCTAGGTTGGATATGCATGAATATAAGGTTCTCAACAAAGAGATCCACCGCTGACCCTTCTGCCCGCTCAGGGACCCCCAAAATACATACATTGTTACGTCGTGACCTGTCCCCATAGTCTTCAATCCTCACTTCATGGTGGGCTGTATTTGTTTGGAGTTCATTCACTTGGGTCTTGAAAGTCTTAGTATCTTGCTGCAAATCTTTAACCAGGTCCTCTACCTCTCGGACCCTTGAGTTCATATTGCAAATATCTGCGTGAATCAGGACACATCTGATGTTACGTTGTGTTTGCGCCCACCAGGACAATGCAAACTCCCTGGATCGCCCCATTATGTCCTTCACAGAAATTGTGTGCCCATCTGTTAACTGAGGGGGTGGCACTGACACACCATTTTCAGTGTTGCCCAGACCCCCCTGTCCTTTGGGGAGGGCCAATTTGTCAAGTTTATTTTGGTGAGTATTTTTAATCCCTCTTCACCTGTCATCTCTGCTTAGGGGTGTTTAGCTTGTTGGTGGGGACGGGTAGGTTCCAGGGTACTTCCTGCTGCCTGCCACCAGAATGTATTAGTCCCTGTGCATCCTGTCAGGTTTCTCCCGGGGAAGCTGAGTCCTCCCCGCTTTGTGTGGGCCAGTCAAGGTGTGTATTGGGACTACTTTATCCCAAATCGCCTCGCCAGTGGGAACTTGGGGCATGACTTTCATAGCGAGTATTGTTTTTGTGGCAATTAGACCCCCATGTCAGGGATCGCTGCAGGGTCCAGTGGCACCCCAAGTATTTGTTTGAGCTCTGGGGTGCTTTATGGTCAGTGTCCGACAAAGGGCAGGCCTTTTATTACCTTTGAATCCAGCAGCGGGGACAGAGGGGATGGGGAGGAGAGATAGACAGCCCACACTCATCCCCTCCACTTGATTGGCACACTTCCGAGGGGTTGTGCCTTCACTCGTCTACATCCCTTAACTGTTTTTCACCGGGATGCGCTCCATCCAGGTACGGCTTTATGGGAGGGCCGCCGGGCCAGGAGAGCCAGCCGTCGTCACGATCCGTCCTCTCGCTGTACACAGCTCACAGAGCAACCCTGCGGGATGATGTGCTTGCTGCTCACTCGGGATCAGGGCTTTGGCACTGCCTCAAGGCCGCTCTGCCTCCGTCTTGCCCCCGGTAGGTTTATTGCCGCATCTGACACTCCAGCGGAAGCTCCCTGGGTTCATCAGCGCTCACAGCTCCTCGGTGGGGTCTGTTATTGAATATTTGTCCGGATAGATTATGGGGAAGAAAGTCTGGGTACGGAGCGGCTTCAGCAAGTGGCCATGTTCCCCGATGGTTGGCCCCGCCACCAATACGGGATGTTTTTAACAAAGTGTAAAACACATATATAGACATATGTTACATAAGGTTTCAGTGTAGCTATTTAGTAAGATACTATTGTAACTTTTCCCTTTGTATTCGTTTGTCGAAATAACTAAATCAAAAATGCACTTTCCTTCTTCACAGCAACACCAGAGATCACAATGACATCAGTAGTCACAAATACAAATGAAAAAGTAAAAAGCAGATATATAGACATATTTTACACAAAGTTTGAGACTAGCCGTTTAGTGACATAATTGCTTAACTTTATTTTAGTAACACATTAATAATTATTAACATTAATAAAAACAACAATTAAAAAAATAACTCAACATTTAACACTCACAAATTCAACATAACTATAGAACACCCATCAAAAAGCCTATCGTTACCCAAACTGATGGGGAATTAAACTAGACTAGCCCAATGCACAATCTGAAAATATGACAAGACCTGGAAAGTAAGGAATATCATTGGATAATATACTGATCAGTAAAATGAATAGGAAGTATACACCCACTCCTCCTTCTTTAATCTTCTTTTCCAGATGTTTATTGAGAGAAAGTGGTAGATTTCTGCTGGAGACTTTTTTTGGACTCATGTGGAATGACTTTTATGTTCTATCATCTTAAAACTTATCATAGTAAACGTCTGCCAATCAAGGAGAAGGAAACTGGAGGGCCATCCACATCAGTGGTAGCAGCAACATTTCAAGGCCAGAAAGTCCCTTTAGAGGTACAGGCTACTACAACAAATATGGCTCCAGAGTTTTCAAGAATGGCCACGTATTGCATGGAATGTAATGTTGTTAAAACAGCTGGTGAGCAGTGTGTTACAGCTATTCGCAATGTTGCCAAAAATTATACATGGTAATTTTTTCCCCCTTTTATATTTTATGCAATTTCATAAGAAGGGTTCATAGTGAGCAGCAGTAAGGAAACACAAAGCTGAAAGACCCTCGACTTCAAAAGCAGCACACAACACTGAAGCAGAGAGTCAATTCAAAAGTCCAATCTCAACTTGAAGATTTGGCTCCACAGTTTCCCCGATGGCATCATACTGCATGGATTGTGGAGTTGTAGTGAGTGCATGAGAGCACTCTATAACACCCCTTCGCCATGCTACAAAAAATGTATAAATGTTGCTTTATTTTTTTATTTTTGGCCCTTAATAGTTTTTCCACATTAACAGGCATTTTATTATTCTACACAATGGGTATCCACTATCTATGTGTTGTTCATTTTATTATCTTCAAATGTATTGTATGAGTGCATGAGTAAACCCTAGGTGTTTCATCAATGCACACATATGACTCAGGATTTCAATGACTGTATGAGTTGTAAGTGAGTGTTTAGATGACTGACAGGCTCTGCGCAAATGTTATAATGATTCCCAAGTTACAGCCTAGTTAATTGCATGAATCAATTGATAGTACCTAGGTGAATAGATGAGTGTATGCTTAGTGTCTGCATACTTAAATAACTACATAATTTCTGCCTGCCTGATTGCAAGAGTACATGTATAGTTTCTGACTGATTGAACAACTCCATGGATAGTGAATTATTGATTTGATGACTGCCTGAGTAGTAGCTGGGTGATTCCATGAGTGCCTGAATACTGCCTGAGTGACTGAGAAAGTACCTTCATTCCTGTTAAATACATAACAATTGTCACTGTATCTCTGAATCATTGGTTATCTCCACCTGTCAGTATCAAACTACCTGCTTTACAGTGTACATGTTTTTCTTCTGAGCTATGTGTGAGTGAAATCTAGGTATCAAACTTGATATATAATTGCATACCTGGCCCTCTAGAAACATACAATACTTTGCTACTGAGCGCGCAATTGCATCAGTAAGTTTTTTAAAGCGGAAAACAACATTTTCAAAGCAAGAAACCTTTTGTGAATGACATACCTACATCATTTCTCAAATACTTCTGCTTCCAAAACATATATTCAGCATATCCCAAACAAAAGTTACACTCGAAATTCAGCTAGCACAAGAACTCTCAAGGCATTCTGCACTATTAATCCTTCTCAATTTTAAACAAAGTATGCTTAAAAAAAACAACGCACTGTATCAATGACATTTTCATCAGCCCTACTGAACATAGATCACCATGTAAACATATATGTGATTTATTAATAAATGATAATAGAGGTACACCTTCAAGCCATCTTTCCCAAAATGCATACCTCTCTGCATCTTTAAGCAAACTCAAAAGTCCCACCATATATATATATATATAGCACTGTGCAAGCACAAAAACAATATCGCACCATCTAAGCATATGCAATGTGATCATATAAGTTTAAAACCACATTGACAAACACTTACAAATATATACCTAACACGTATTACTTCTTTCTAATTCATATACACGCAGACATGTTCTCACTACAGTATGCCTGTTTAATAATGTTACTAAAAGTACTACAAATCCCAGAATGCAAATGACAGATGTATCTATGCTGCACATGATGTTCAGACTTTTAAAGCATTCTTAGTTCCTCATTGCAACATTCCACAACAGTATCCTGTTATTTTTTAATAAAATACGCAATGTAATAAACAGGCACTAATTCATTTTTCTCTTACTTCCCAAAACATTCACCACTAACCTCTTAAACACATACCCTCTAATAGATGCATTTCAACTCATATATTTTTTCACATCACTCTGATACTCCTTTTAATAAAACTCCCATATGCATATTCAATTCTAATGTACATTTTTAAAATAATTAATAAGTTATATACATACCACTGAATTCAGTTTATAGATTATATTGTTTTTTAGCTCTTTCTGCATAGTTTGGGCACTATTAAGATTTGTAAAAACTAAGCACAAGAATGGCACACCACTCTCATAAAAAACAAGTAAAAAAAGGCAACCTCTTCAATTTTCCACTCTCATCAAGAGAAAGGCAGCAAATGAAATTATGTCTTTCATTTTAGACTACTGCATCTCCACCTGTGAATGGTTAGCATCTGTTAACCCTTCCCCTCTCTTTCAAAACGAGATTCCTGTTGGCGCGTTTTCACAATCATCCCGGAATAATTGCAGAAATAAATGGGCTTTCAAACAGATATCTAGCTTTATTTTTCTGAAATTTAAATACTACACAACAGTTTATTACATAGACCTGAGATGGAAATTAAAACTTGCCATTATTTACAGTGTGTCATCACTCCTCAGCTTTTCCCAAAAAAATTCTGTCTCTTTAATACCCTTACCCCCAATACAGTCTTAGCTCAGTGTAGCTAGCAGCCCAATGAAAGCAGTAGGTCAAACGTTCACAGCACATTTAAGAAAGAACATTCTGCTTTCAAATAAGATACAACAGGGGTGCTTTACTCCACAGATTCAAAAGCATGTCCATGTCTGTCTTACATTTCTTCTTTTAAACAACAGCTAATAATAAGACTTCTTTCTCAGCCATCCAACACATTACCTAACTTTATTCACTTTCATGCTGACAGCATCCAATGAAACATGTATATATATATATTGTAAAAAAAAAAACTCAATTTTAACTGTTTTTCTTTTGGAAAACTACCTCATTCAGCTCCAGCCTTCTCCTGACTACTATTGCTCCTTCACTGCAACATGCTTACAGTATGGCTTAATGGCCACAGGTACACCTATTGTGCTAAAGAGGCTGCAAAAAAGAGAAGTATTGACAGAGACTTGGGTTTGACAAATGTGCATATTACTTGGATTGGCTAGAGAGGGTTAACGTTTCATCAGTTACTGGCTTTGGTTAAATCCATTGTGGATTCCCAAGCTCCTCGCCTCATAATTGTCCACTGTGGTTGCAATGACCTAGGCACAATGGGGCAGGGCTGGGAATCTTAATGATAGAACACTTTGTAGAACTGATGTCACTTTTTACTCACACTGTCATGGTGTACTCTAAGAAATTCCAAAGACAGAAATAGAAGTGGTCAAATCAATCTGTCCACAGCTTGGCAAAGCGAGAAAAAATGGTAATACACTTTTTCTGCATTCCTCAGAGACCTGGGCTGTATCTATAACAACTTCCTGAATTTTGATATGAATAGAATTGATAAAAATGATGAATTGCACTTTACAGAAGAAGGCAACAGTGTGTTTATAAGTAACCTGAAACTCTGCATCCGGTCTTATGTGTAGCAGCCATATACATACAACCAACAAAACGGCTCTTGTCAGAGCCACCCTAGTGCCCAAAATATTGTGAAGTGTTTTCTAAAGGTTTTTTTTCCTCTTTAATTTTTGGGGATCTCCACGAAGACGTTATGATCCGTGGACATGTCGTGAAAATGGAAAACAAAAGCAGACATTAATGGCCACCAACCCATCAAAAATAATATAAAAAAATTCATTCTGAACATTACCTCACACACATTACCACATACATACTTCTTTCAAAGCATGTTTATACTCATATTTTTGTACTAAGTTTCTTTTAAAAATATCTTGCAGACCTATATTCCGTTTTCACGTTTCACATATTTGCACACACATTACAGTATTCTACACACTAGAGGTTCATTAAGGTACACTTCAAAATCATGTTTTTCTACTGCATTTCTAGAACAACCATCTCTAAAACCTATTTTCTGTTTTCACGGTGACTCTGGATATCGCAATGACATCAGTAATCGTAATCCCCCTGGGTATGCCGTGAAAGCGGAATGCAATGCAGGATTTCAATAGCCACCACCACATTCACAAATTATAACTATATAATTAATTCTAACCATATCAGTAGATAACTCTATATAAATAACTCTATAAAAACATTTATCAGAATCTCAAAATAATATAATGAGCATTAATGAATCCCAGATATATTTTTAGGTCGAGCCTAACAGCAGCACCCATGGACTGCTCGCTCTGGGAGACTGCTGTAATAGAGTATGGGAGAGAAGCCGCGCCCACTCTCCACCCATATTTTTCATTGGCTTGGGTCATTGTATTTTGTAAATGCTGCCTTCAGATTCATTAATAGGCTTGTTAGCTACTCCTTATTAGGGCCGTGTCTTCATTTGTATCCTCCCATGGCTACTGGCCTCTTTACTTGGGTTGTTACACTGGACCTGTTATTTAGTCTGTAAGCACTATTTATTGAGTTTCTCTTACTGCAGGCCGGACCTGCACTGCTTCAGCTTAAACCGCCTGTTTTTTTTAAGCAGCACAGCCGTCCCCATAACACGGGCGCCCGCTTCCAATCACTTTAACCCGGCATTATCTTGTGTCTGTTTCAACCTCCCAAGTAAAATTGATTTAGCAATGATAAGCAAATTTAGTCGTGGGAACTCCAGTTACCACATAATCATGTGGTAATGGGATGAAGCTAACAACAGCACATCTGTGTTACATGTCTTCTGCACTAAAGCCACATGGCAGGTTGTTCTCAAAAGCCTGTTTATTAACAACAACAACAACACCACCAATACCACCACCTCTACCAATACCACAACCACCAGTACCATTACCCCACCACCATTACCACAACCACAAATACCACCGCCACCAATACTACCACCGCCACCAATATCACCACCATAACCACCAATACCACCATCAATACCATCACCACCACTACCACCTACTACCAATACCATCACCAATACCAACACCACCACCAATACCAATACCACTACCAGCAATACCACCACCACCACCATCAATGCCATCACCACCAATACCAATACCAGCACCGCCAATACTACCAATAGCAATACCACCACCACCAATACCACCACCACCACCATCAATACCATCACCATAACCACCAATACCACCACCACCAATACCATCACCACCAATACCACCAACCACCAATACCTCCACCAACATCACCACAAATACAACCACCACCAATACCATCACAAATACCCCCACCAACAATACCACCACCAATACCACCACTACCAATACCATCACCAATACCACCAATACCAATACCACCACCACCAACAATATCATTATCACCAGCAGCAGTACCACCACCATCACCACCATACCCTATACCACCACCAATACCATATCCACCAACACCACTTACCACTAATACCACCACCACCACAAACAGCACCACCACCACCAATATCACCACTACCAATAGCACCACCACCACCGATACCACCACAACCACCAATACCCAATACCAGCACCAACAATACCCTCACCAATACCAATACCATCAATACCAATACCACCTACCACCACTACTACCACCAATACCACCACCAGAAATACCACCAGCAGTACCACCATTACCACCACCAATACTGCCACGATAACCACCAATACCACCACCACCAATATCATCACGACCAACACCACCTACCACCAATACCACCACCAATACCACCACCACCAATACCAATACTGGCACCACCAAGACCAATACCCCCACCACCAATACCAATACCACCAATACCACCACCACCATTATCACCACCAATACCATCACCACCAATACCACCACCAATACCACTACAAATACCACTACTAATGCCACCACCATCACCAATACCAACATCAATACTGCCACTGCCTCCAATATCACTACCACTAATACCACCACCACCAATACCACCACCACCAATACCACCACCATCAATGCCACCACCATCACAAATACCACCACTCTCAATACCACCACCAATACCACCACAATCACCAATACCACCACCATAACCACCAATACCACCACCACCAATACCAGCGATTCCACCAACAATACCATCACCACCAATATCACCACCAATACCACCACCAGCACCAATACCACCACCAGCAAATATCCCATCACCACCATTACCACCATTATCACCACCAATACCACCACCAATACCACCACCACCACCAGGTAGCACATACTCATGTGGTAATGGGATGAAGCTTACAACAGCAAATCTGTGACACATGCATCTGTACTACAGCCACCTGATGGGTACCACCAATACCACAACCAATACCACCACCAATACCACCATCTCCACTAATACCACCACCACCAATACCACTAACACCAATACCAATACAACCACCACCAATACCACCATCTCCACTAATACCACCACCACCAATACTAACACCAATACCAATACCACTACCACCAATACCAATACCACCAATACCACCACCACCAATATCACAACCAATACCACCACCACCAATGCCATCACCAATACCACCACTAACACCTCTACCAATACCACCACCAGCACCAATATCACTATAACCAATACCACCAACACTACCGATACCACCAATACCACCACCACAAATACCACTACCAATACCACCGCTAACAATGCCATCACCAATACCACCAAAAAGCAATACCACCACCAATACCACCACTACCACCAATACCACCACCGATACCCCACCAATATCACCACCACTATCAATACCATCTCCAGTACCACCAATACCAATACCACCACCACCAATACCACACCACCACCACTACCACCACCATAACCACCAATACCACAACCACCAATACTACCACTAATACCATCACCAACAATACCACCTACAACCAATACCACTACCAAAACCACAACCACCAATACCACCACCACCAATGTCACCAGCAATACCACCACCAATACCACCACCAATAAAACCACCACCAATACTAATACTACCACCAATATCACCACTAATACCACCAATACCACCACCAATACCACCACTAATACCAGCTCCACCAATACCACCAACACTACCGATACCACCAATACCACCACCACAAATACTACTACCAATACCACCGCTAACAATGCCATCACCAATACCACCAAAACCAATACCACCACCACCAATACCACCACTACCACCAATACCACCACCGATACCCCACCAATACCACCACCACTACCAATACCATCTACAGTACCACCAATACCAATACCAATACCACCACCACCAATACCACCACACCACCACCACTACCACCACCATAACCACCAATACCACAACCACCAATACTACCACTAATACCATCACCAACAATACCACCTACAACCACTACCAATACCACCACCACCTATACCACCACCATCAATGTCACCAGCAATACCACCAGCAATACCACCACCACCAATACTAATACTACCACCACTAATACCAGCTCCACCAATACCACCACCACCAATATCATTTCCACCAATACCACCACCACCAATACCACCACCAGTATTACCACAACCACCACAAATATCACCAACACCAATGTCACCACTTCCAATACCATCACTAATACCACCAATACCACCACCACCACCAATACCACCACCATATAGCACATATTTATATGGTAATGGGCTAAAGCTGACAACAGCACATCTGTGTTACATGTCATCTCCACTAAAGCCACCTGACTGGTACCACCCATTCCACCACCAATACTACCACCAATATCACCACTAATACCACCATCACCACCAATACCACTACCACCATCACCAATACCCCCAATACCAATACACCACCACCAATACCACCACTAATACCACCAATACCACCACCAATACCACCACCACCGCCAATACCACAACCACCACCAATACCAATACCACCACCCCAATACCAATACCATCACCAATACCAATACCACCACCAATACCACCACCACTAATACCATCAACAATATCACCACCACCACCAATGCCAACACCACCGATACCCCCACCACCAATACCAGCAATACTACCAACAATGCCAGCACCAATACCAATACCACCACCACCAATACCAATACCATCACTAATACTTATACCACCACCAGGTAGCACATAATCGTGTGGTAGTGGTCTGAAGCTGACAACAGCACATCTGTTTTACATGTCATCTGTACTAAAGCCTCCTAATGGGTACCACTACCACTAATACCACCATCATCACTAATACCACCCCCATTAATATCACCACCAGCACCAATACCACCACCACAAATACCAATACCACATCCACTAATACCAATACCACCAATACCAATACCACCACCACCAATATCACAACCAATACCACCACCAATACCACCAAGAACACCTCCAATATCACTATCACCAATACCATCACCACCACCAATACCACAAATACCACCACCACCAATACCACCACCACCAACACCAACACCAATACCACCACCAATACCAATACCACCACCAATACCACCAGCACCACCAATACAACCACCTCCAATACCCCACCACCAATACCACCAATACTACCAACACCAATACCACCACCAATGCCATCACCACCATCCAATACCACCAATACCACCAATACCACCACTACCACCAATACTACCAATACCACCAATACCACCACCACTAATACCACCAATACCACCAACAGCAATACCAATACCACCACCAATACCACAAACACCAATACTAATACCACCCCTACCAATACCAATATGGCCACCAATACCACCACCACCACTAATGCCACTACCACTAATACCACCACCACCAATACCACCAGCACCAATACAGGCACTACCACCAATTCCTGCACTACCAATACCACCACCACCAATACCAATACCTCCACCAATACCATCACCACCACCAATACCACCACCACCAATACCAATACCACCACCAACAATACTAATACCACGACCTCAGCGCCTCTCGCTCACTAGTAATAGCAGGGGCACTGTAAAAGGCCAAAGATGCAGCCAAGACCATCCCTCCATCCCTCCATGCCTGCCACAAAGCACTACAAAAGGGGGTGGTAATGGACGGAGCATCTGAACCAATCAAACACTCACACCCAGTCAAAAGATCTGGGTTTAATCCATCACCGTTCTTTAGCCCACTCTGCGACCCCAGTTCAGACATGGCTATATGCAAATCAGTCTGACCCTGTGTTTAATGGGAACAGTCCAGCCCGAACTGCTCAGACGTGAGTCCCTTGCTCACTTTGCCACTGGATTCAAGCAAGCCGGGCTGAAGACGGCTGTAATGCCAGAAACCGGTCCTCGGAAGCTTGTTTCCGGTCCAGGGAAGGCATGGCTTGGCAGTTCAGGCTGGACTGTTCCCATGAGGCACAGGGTCAGACTGATTTGTATATAGCCATGTCTGAACAGGGGTGGCAGAGTGGGCTAAAGAACGGTGATGGATCAAACCCGGATCTTTTGACTGGGTGTGAGTGTTTGATTGGTTCAGATGCTCCGTCCATCACCACCCCCTTTTGTACCGCTTTGGCCGCCATAAGTGTGGCAGGGTATGCTCAGACGTGAGTCCCTTGCTCACTTTGCCACTGGATTCAAGCAAGCCGGGCTGAAGACGGCTGTAATGCCAGAAAACGGTCCTCGGAAGCTTGTTTCTGCTCCAGGAAAGGTATGGCTTGGCAGTTCGGGCTGGACTGTTCCCATGAGGCACAGGGTCAGACTGATTTGCATATAGCCATGTCTGAACTGGGGTGGCAGAGTGGGCTAAAGAACGGTGATGGATCAAACCAGGATCTTTTGACTGGGTGTGCGTGTTTGATTGGTTCAGATGCTCCGTCCATCACCACCCCCTTTTGTACCGCTTTGGCCGCCATAAGTGTGGCAGGGTATGCTAAGACGTGAGTCCCTTGCTCACTTTGCCACTGGATTCAAGCAAGCCGGGCTGAAGACGGCTGTAATGCCAGAAACCGGTCCTCGGAAGCTTGTTTCCGGTCCAGGGAAGGCATGGCTTGGCAGTTCGGGCTGGACTGTTCCCATGAGGCACAGGGTTAGACTGATTTGCATATAGCCATGTCTGAACTGGGGTGGCAGAGTGGGATAAAGAATGGTGATGGATCAAACCCGGATCTTTTGACTGGGTGTGAGTGTTTGATTGGTTCATATGCTCCGTCCATCACCACCCCCTTTTGTACTGCCATAAAGCACAGCCTGCCCTGCACAGGAGGTGAAGCCAGGGGACTACCACAGCTGGATTGTCTTTAATTAGGCCAAAGATAGCAATGAAGTTATGCAATGCCACACTGCCCACTCAAATCACGAAGATGGCAGGAAATAGCCCCCTTCCTGCTCCTCCACCTGAGCAATGACAGTGTAATCACAGAGCGAAAGGTGTTGGAGCACTTTTTTAGTGGTTATAGCTGGGTTCATATGCAACTCCCACTGCACACTTTGTGTCTGTGTAATTTACAACACTTACACATCTTCTTCACTGCACTATTTATCACTACTTTGAAGACGTCACGGGCCGGTCTCTTCCTCTTGTATTTACAATCAAACAAGCGGTCGAAAAGGCCCCTCATTGCAATGCAATAGGTCTCCATTTGTGAGGGTTTAAGCTATTAGTATTGTAAATGACAATGCATTTATATATGTTTTAAAACCCAAAACATAAATAAAAGGCATTGTTTTTACAATGCCAATAGCTCAAACTCGCATTAATGTGAGACCTATTGCATTGCAAATGCTGCTTTTATATTTTCACCAATATTTGCGATGACGTCAATAGTCGCAATGTCCCCACAACAGTACACTTGCTGGCCACCCTGGCGGTCACAATATCATTCTGTATATCGCACAAGAGTAGAAAAATCCATTTTAAATACATAACTTGTGTCACTAACACCTCAATTTCTCAACCATGGGGTCTGAGTATCTCCACCCTGACTCCTTATTCGAGCTTTCACACAGATTGTCAGCCCTGGGTACCATTACCGATAGATAAAATGGTGGGCGTAACTTTCTTTGCAGGTTGCGACAAGCCAATGAGAGAATTCCTGTTGGCGCGTGAATTCATGATTCATCACGAAACCACCACGAAATATCCACAGTCAGTGATATCACTATAATTTTAAGCTTAAATCTCTCAAAAACTACATAAAGGATTTACACCAAATAAACAAACGGCACTTCCTTAAACCGGCACCTACCTTCCTGCCAAATTTGGTGTAAGTCAGTTCAGCGGTCTTATGGGAATTAACATTACAAACACAACCTTATTTCGCACCCCAAATTCTTGGTCCCCACTGCATAGACCAACCTCAAACTTTCCCAATCAATAGCACCCGCTGCGACACTTTTGGGGCAAAATTTCATGCAGATTGGTCAAATGATGTCAAAGTTATGGCCAAGTCAAAAAATACTTTTACTCTGGAAACAAGGTCCTAGCGGTCACTACCTACTGGCAACTACCAGTAAGTAACATATATATATTTAAATAAGGGGACACAGAAAACGCATTTGTTTAAATTATGTTTGAGTTTTTGAGTTAGAAGCAGGGCATGGTCTACTGAAAAAAATAATAATAATAAATATATATATATATATATATATATATATATATATATATATATATATATATATATATATATATATATATATATATATATATATATATATATATGTATGTATGTATGTATGTATGTATGTATGTATGTATGTATGTATGTATGTATGTATGTATGTATGTATATATATATATATATATATATATATATATATATATATATATATATATATATATATATATATATATATATATATATATTACCTACTGGCGGTCGGCAGTAGGTATATATAGTTAGGATTTTTTCTCTATGGGATTTTTGAAAATTCTATGTCTAATAACTTTGGCGTTTGAGGACGGAATTGGCTGAAATTTCCAGGAAAATGGAACATTTTGTTTCTGAGCAGCCCCTGAAAATTTGGGGGGGGTTCGTCAAGGGGGGGCCGAGAAAAAAGGGGGGTCCCAAAACGTGTTTTTAACATTGAGTTTTCCATAGGGCGGTTGGCCTCACTTTTAGCCCGAACGGCTGAATGGATTTGCACGAAACTTGGCAAAATTGTAGGGACTGGTAGCCCGATGTGCCTTTGCTAGGTCTCAATATATGTGCTCCAGTGGATTTTGAGAAATTCAAAAAAAGATATATATCTGTAACAGCGGACCGGGCAGCGCTCCAGTTCGCGTACTTTTCGCGTTACGGAGCTTTGTGAAGCGAAGCTGATTGGTTCTCCGGCATCTGTAAACATTCCAAACAGTCCGTAGC
Organism: Lissotriton helveticus; assembly: GCF_964261635.1. Taxonomy (NCBI): domain Eukaryota; kingdom Metazoa; phylum Chordata; class Amphibia; order Caudata; family Salamandridae; genus Lissotriton; species Lissotriton helveticus. Next base: position 949,808,479 of record NC_136063.1, read on the forward strand.
GGCCGCCATCTTGTCTCTCGGTAGGATCGAGAGACAAGAGGAGGCCAAAGCGAAGGGGCAAATGACCATAAGGGGGCATAGTAGATCCTCCCTGACCCCCTAGGTTTGATGTGGAGGTTTTAAAAGGGCCCCGCGGGGCAAAAAAAAATAAAAATAATAATAATCGAACGGCTGAATGGATTTGCATGAAACTTGGCAAAATATTAGGGACTGGTAGCCCGATGTGCCTTTGCTAGGTCTCAATATATGTGCTCAAGTGGATTTTGAGAAATTAACGTTCAAAAAAAGATATATATCTGTAACAGCGCTCCGCTTCGCGTACTTTTTGCGTTACGGAGCTTTGCGAAGCTGATTGGTTCTCCGGCGTCTGTAAACATTGCAAACAGTCCGTAGCGGCCGCCATCTTGTCTCGCGGTAGGATCGAGAGACAAGAGGAGGCCAAAGCGAAGGGGCAAATGACCATAAGGGGGCATAGTAGATCCTCCTTGACCTCTTAGGTTTGATGTGGAGGTTTTAAAAGGGCCCCGCGGGGCAAAAAAAAATAAAATAATAATAATCGAACGGCTGAATGGATTTGCACGAAACTTGGCAAAATTGTAGGGACTGGTAGCCCGATGTGCCTTTGCTAGGTCTCAATATATGTGCTTCAGTGGATTTTGAGAAATTAACGTTCAAAAAAAGATATATATCTGTAACAGTGCTCCGCTTCGCGGAGATAAAATTATCTCTGTATTACCTAGCTGTTGCTAACACCAGTTAGCGACCGCTAGTAGGAGATAGCGACCATCTTGGGCTCCACTTTGCATGTCAGTGATATTTATCACTAATGACATGCAAAGTGGGCATGCCAAGATGTTAGCGACTGGAAACAGTCGCTAACATCGCTATCTCCTATTACCAACTTTTGGAGATATTCGCGCTAAGCGCGAATATCTCCAAAAAGTAACACCTGCCCTGAGCAGTTCTTAGCCATGTTATCCAATGGGAGGTGGATAACATGGCTAAGAGCATTAGCTCGGTAATGCATGAATATCGCTGACTTTTCAGCGATATTAATGCATTGCGGTCGTTTTTTATCGCATTTGCGATAAACCTTGATAATAGCAAGGTTTATCTGCGATAATTTCTGACAATGCTTAGCGGTAAAAAATTCGTTGCTAAGCATCGTTAGGGATAAATATCGCTTAAGTTTGGTAATATGCCCCAACGTCTGTTAACGTTCGATTCGAAGGAAATCAGGAAGTGTTGTAACACATTGTCTGCGCCATCTTGCCTTTTTTCAAATGCCACACTTTTGTCGTGCACGGCAGTCATTTTAGATGCCTTGACCAGACCCACTCTCTGCACGCTGTCGATCCTTAGCATGGCTCCCCACCCTCGCAAGCATCTCCCCCAGGCACTGGTCACCCCCGCTCTCTGTCTTATGCATGGGTAATAAACCTCCCCCCATCTGCGCTGCTCTTCCCTGAGAATCACACCCTGTGCCCGCCCGACACCTCCCTTTCGCCCTATTCACTACCGCACCCTCTGACACTCCTTTTCCTCTGTGTCCGATTGTCCAGGCCGGTCCTAGGCTATCAGCTAGCCCTGCAGATGTAGTTTATGGCCCCAGCTGTAAAGAATCACCCCTCTTCAAAGGAGTTATAGTAGATCAAGGCCCACACTCGATGAGATCCGTCACAGCACACGCGTTCCTACTATCTGAAAACCATCCTGTATTGTGATTGGGGAGGGGACCGAGCCTGAAGCGGAAGATTCCAGGGATGACTCTTTGTACATCAAAGTTTTTACAATTATGTGTCACATTAAAAATATATAGCACTCCAACAAAGTAGTAGGATTATAAAACTTTAATAACTTATAAATATATACAACAAAACAAAAACAGTAAAAACATTTAAACATTTTTAGGGAAAAAGAAGGAAGTAGCGGTCGGTTGTGCGAATAGTCCCAACGCAGCACAACGTCCAGATTTCTGGACGGCACCCAGGTGATGTTGCCTGGGTGCCGCACTGATTTCGGTATCCGGCGTGGGGCGTCGCGGGGGGTGGGTCATCAGTAGCGGTCTGTTGTGCGAATAGTTCCAAGGCAGCAGAACGATGGCACCAAGGCGATGTCCAGTAAGTTGCCAACCTCCGAATAACGGCGTGGGGCGCCCCGGGGGGGGGGGGGGAGGCGGCGTGAACGGGCCTCTCCAGGTGGAGTCTTGTCTGCTGTAGTGGGGCGCCCCTTTACCGTTTCAGTTGCCATTCCGTCCGCTTTTGGTCCACTGTGTCAAAAGCCGCAATTCAGCTGAGTTGCGCCCACTCTTGCGGTGCAGCGATAGGCGGCTGTCACAGGACTCTCAAAATGGCGGCAGGCTCTTTCCTTTTTGGGCCTGGTCCACTGAAATGGCCCTGGGACACCTTGGAAATCGTACGCTTGTCTGCTAGGTCTTGGACCCCATTCTCGAAAGCGTCCCCTCCGCCTTGAGGATTCAACAAAAGTTTTGGGGGCCCCCGACTCCTGCAGGCTTCTGGTGGGGAGCGGCTGCCATGATTGCTCGCGGAATGACCACGACGGAGCCACGAGATGGTGGTGCTTTCATGCTGACGCCAGCTTCAGTCTGAAACATCCAGAAACAAGGTGGGGCTTTCATCGTTTGGGAAAAAAAAAAGTTTTCATCCAATGAAAAGTGTTATTTTTAGGTCATATGATCAAGCCTTCCATCATTAGGAAACCAAAAGTAAAATGAACCAATGAAAAGTTTTATAAACAAGTCACATGACCTGTTATGCGGCATAGGGGATAAAATGCGGAGAAAATACGTTGGTACGTCAGGCGGCGTCAGTAGCGGACCGATGTGCAAATAGGCCGAAGGCAACACAACGCGCCAAGATCCGGATGGCACCGAGGTGGTGTCCAGCAAGTTGCAGCACTGGTGTGGCCATCCTACAATGCTGAAAGTCGGCGTGGGGCGCCCCGTTGGCCTGTGAGTTCGCGTCAGTAGCGGACCGATGTGCGAATAGGCCGAAGGCAGCACAACGCGCCAAGATCCGGATGGCACCGAGGTGGTGTCTAGTAAGTTGCCGCACTGGTGTGGCCATCCTACAATGTTGAAAGTCTGCGTGGGGCGCCCCGTTGGCCTGTGAGATGGTGTCATTAGCGGACCGATGTGCGAATGGGGCCAAAGGCAGCGCAACAATATTTTCTGAATAGAAGACACCACAAGGCGCTGAGATGCCAAGATCCGGATGGCACCGAGGTGGTGTCTAGCAAGTTGCCGCACTGGTGTGGCCATCCTACAATGGTAAAAGTCGGCGTGGGGCGCCCCGTTGGCCTGTGAGATGGTGTCAGTAGCGGACCGATGTGCGAATGGGGCCAAAGGCAGCGCAACAATATTTTCCGAATAGAAGACACCACTAGGCGCTGAGATGCCAAGATCCGGATGGCACCGAGGTGGTGTCTAGCAAGTTGCTGTACTGGTGTGGCCATCCTACAATGCTGAAAGTCGGCGTGGGGTGCCCCATTAGCCTGTGAGATGGCGTCAGTAGCGGACCGATGTGCGAATGGGGCCAAAGGCAGCGCAACAATATTTTCTGAATAGAAGACACCACAAGGCGCTGAGATGCCAAGATCCGGATGGCACCGAGGTGGTGTCTAGCAAGTTGCCGTACTGGTGTGGCCATCCTACAATGCTGAAAGTAGGCGTGGGGCGCCCCGTTGGCCTGTGAGGTGGCGTCAGTAGCGGACCGATGTGCGAATGGGGCCAAAGGCAGCGCAACAATATTTTCTGAATAGAAGACACCACAAGGCGCTGAGATTCGGTTACCACCGAGGTGATGTCTAGCAAGTTGCCGCACTGGTGTGGCCATCCTACAATACTGCTCCGAATAACGGCGTGGGGTGCCCGAAGGGGGGCGGGAGGTGGAGTGAACGGGCCTTCCTAGGTGGAGGCTCGTCTGCTGTAGTGGGGCGCCCCTTTACCGTTTCAGTTGCCATTTAGCTGAGTTTCGGCCGCTCTTGATGCTACAGCGACAGGCGACTGCAACAGGACTCTCAAAATGGCGGCCTGTTCTTTGGATTTGGGCCTGGTCCACTAAAATGGCCCTGGGACACCTTAGAACTCGGACGCTCGAATTTTTTTTCCTTTCCTCTACATGCAAAAAAAGGTAAATGCCCGGTACGTTACACGCTTCATCTGCCACGATGTACTCTCCAGAGGAACCGAAAAAAATATAGTTATGGTAACTATACCATGCATCGTCATATGGAGAGGTGGCACCAATTAATTATAGTGCTGCATAAAAGAGAGATTTGGAGGAGAACCCCCGACCTGCCAGTACATTCATCAAAGAAGTGGCACTGACAGCATCAGAGGCAAGGGAAACGGTCCTAAATATTTAGAAGAACTTTGGAAAGATTAAAATGACATGTTTAGATTGTGGCAAATTAATTTCATGTGGACAGATGAGTGTTACTCTAATAAATACAGCATATGAACATCATCATAGTCGATGGTTGGTAGAGACATTTTGACTATATTCTGGACCTGCCCGTCCTCGCCCAAAATGGCGCCGGAATAAATGGGACTCGTAACTCCTTGTTGTGTACTGGTTGCACAACCTTGATATCACGAGATACGTATGCAGTTTTGAAGCACATGGCGGGCGGGGACGAGAATAGATTGGATATTTCGACATCTCTATTGATATTAAGTTCTGATGTGTTATTGATTACTGTACTATTGAAAGTTCGAATTAACGTCACCCATGGTACTTGCCCGCAAATGTATATCTAGATAATTTTATTGTAACTGGCCCTGTCGTATTTTAATTATAAAATGTACGTCCACCGATTCCGCAACTGTTAGACACCTTAGTTCTTGCAACCTAATGGCCCGCCCGTTACGTTCCTCTACAGTGTAAATGTCTACTCATCATATACGATTACAGTTTGCTCCGTGGCCGGTCCACGTGGTTATAGGCTCGTATTTGTATAATGAAATTTTCACAATAAAGGTTTTTAAAAGAAAACATGGTAGTAGTATATACATTGGTAAAGTTTTTAATAATAGTCACTGTTTTAGAATCAGTAAAAGGCAAGTGAAATAAAGCAGACCAATTACATGAAGGGTAAAAGGTATAATACGCAGGAACGCAGTAAAGATAAATGGTCAAGGGCTGTTGTGTTTTCTACTCCTGCAACATAAAGTGATCGATAAGAATCTCATATTCAGGCGTATCGGCGACTAAGACAGCAGGTCGACTCTCTTTTGCTCAACGGCTCCGTCATGGGACGAAGAAACGCCCTTTTTCTCGAAAAAAGAATATATTTTACTTGCAGGACAGTTGTAAATTTTCCGGGAAAGTACATTAGCCTGGAACATTATAACATATATTTAAGAAAAAATAATGTTCGGAAGTAATAAAAAGCGTAATTTTTAGGTCATATGACCAAGCCTTTCATCATTAGAATAAGAAAAGTAAAATGAACCAATGAAAAGTTTTATTAACAAGTCACATGACCTGTTATGCTTACGTTACGCGCTGCGCGTCGCGCCCTGGATGACTTCCGGATGCGCTAACGCGGCGCGTCATATGACGAATTACGTGACAACGCAGGTCCAGAATATAGTCAAAATGTCTCCACCAACCAGCGGTCGGAACACAACCCCTTTCAGCAGGCTAAATAGTTCTGTTAAATGACAACAGAAGGGACAGGCAACAAGAACCATCAGTCAAAGAGGGGAGGGCTAGTTCTTCTCTACCGGGTTACGTTGGGGCGCTACCGGAACTGATCGAATTGGTAGTCTACAGTGTTTCTGGATGTTTCAGACTGAAGCTGGGGTTAGCATGAGAGCACCACCATTTCGTAGCTCCGTCGTGGCCATTCCGCGAGCAATCATGGCAGCCGCTCTTTATCGTTATTTTGGGCGGGGTGGGTGGCGGAGCCGAGCTGTATTGCAGCCATCATGGTGTGGAGTTCAGTTCATCTCACTAGTTTCGTATTTGTCATGAGGGGTTGTTCCTAATGTTTCTATTTTAGCGAGGTCAAAAAGAGATCCCATTAGTGGCCTACTGATTTTGCTCGATTCCTTTTGTTTTTTTACACGATTTTTCGTTATCTGCAAAGACTAAACAGAGTATTGCGACTCTGTGTTTGTTTGTAAATAGAGAATGAACCAAAGAGAACCAATTCTAAAACAGTAAATGCTTGGATAACGATCAATCAAATGGAGAGAGAAGCAGGCATGACGTATTACAACGGGGGCAAAGGCCTGCGTTAACTACCTTTCACTATCTGCAAAGAGAGAGTACTCCTAATAGAAATGAGGGGGGGGGGGCAGCATTCAAAGCAGATCAGTGTGCATAAACACGAAAATGTTTTTACTTACCACGTACTTGACATTCGACAGCTTATGATATTTGCTATTAAAAAAACATTGAAATTCACTGAAAAACCATAGGTTATAGACCATATATAGTTAGGAATTAGCATTTACAAAACCTTGAAAATTCACTGAAAAAACCATAGGTTATAGACCATATATAGTTAGGAATTAGCATTTACAAAACCTTGAAAATTCACTGAAAAAACCATAGGTTATAGACCATATATCATTAGGAATTAGCATTTAAAAAACCTTATTTTACTCACACAAAACCATTGAAATTCCATATATAGTTAGTTGCACTAACTATATATCGCGCACCCGCAATCCACTGCTGATGATGTCACATATTACATCATTCATGACATGGTCAGTGACATCACTGATGACATCACTGATGACATCTCAAATGACATCACTGATGACATCACTGATGACATCTCATTTGACATCAATGACCACATCACTGATGATATCATTCATGTGACAATACAATGCATCTCCTCACATTTTAATATAACCTCTGTTTCACCCAGTGTTAAATACAGAGTATAATTTTTGAAACCATTGACACACCAATACTAGTTACTACATACGCACTCACTGATTCCTACGTCTACACACACCTTCACTCATTCACCCATACAATCATTCATACATACAATCACTCATCTTTACAACACTATCATATGCACTCATACACCTATACAGACACTCACAGTCTGCCACTCATCCATGGAGTTACTCACACACCTAGTCAGTCCTGTAAAGAATCAATGACACTTCCATTTTCTTGTCTATACAGTTAAACATAGAGCACCTTACATTTTCAAACATATACTAACACATACTTACCTTCTTATACAATCATTGATACAAGTACACATTGATCTGCACAGAGTCACACACCTCCCAGCCAGCCACACACACACTCAGTCTCCCATACAAATACTTGGACAATCAATCAGTAACCCATATAGGTAATCATATAGCTACTGATCAACACATGCAGCAGTTTACAGAACAACAGACATAATGATGCACAAATTAAGACAGTTTAGTCACTAACCCATGCACTCAGTGAGACACATTTAATCACTCACTCATACATTCAGTCATGCACCTACTAAATCCTTTGTCCAGACACTTATACTTCCACTCATTCTTCAATATGTAAGACACATTTTAACTTTACAGAAACATACAGTCACTGGATGTTGTCATCAGTGATGTCATCAGTGATGTCATTTGAGATGTCATCAGTGATGTCATCAGTGATGTCACTGACCATGTCATGAATGATGTAATATGTGACATCATCAGCAGTGGATTGCGGGTGCGCGATATATAGTTAGTGCAACTAACTATATATGGAATTTCAATGGTTTTGTGTGAGTAAAATAAGGTTTTTTAAATGCTAATTCCTAACGATATATGGTCTATAACCTATGGTTTTTTCAGTGAATTTTCAAGGTTTTGTAAATGCTAATTCCTAACTATATATGGTCTATAACCTATGGTTTTTTTCAGTGAATTTTCAAGGTTTTGTAAATGCTAATTCCTAACTATATATGGTCTATAACCTATGGTTTTTTCAGTGAATATATATATATATATATTTTTTTTCATTAGCCCATGTACTTCACTCCCTATTGTGAACTGCCCTGCGTCTAACTCAAAGACAAAAACATAATTTAAACAAATTAGTTTTCTGCGTCCCCTTAAATATACCTCATATTGCAGTTTACCTACAGTACTTAGACGTATTTGACAGGCACTGGAAAAAGTTCTAAACTTTTTTATGGCATGAATTCAAAGGGGTTTATTTGTTTCTAGCCATTTAATTAATGTACGTCAATGGACCTGATTTAAAGTTACTCCGCCATGAACATAACAAATACCCCATCCGCCTTATTACAAGTGTATTATATCCTTTGACACTCGTAATAAGTTGGATGGGATATCCGTCACTTTTGTGAGGGGGTGACACCTCCGCCCATCTTTAAAACTGTCCCTTCTAACCTTGTTCAAATAGATAGACATTAAAGCACAACAATCAAAGAAGAACGGGTCCTTTTACACAGCAAACGATTTGTTATCTGATGTTAAATGAGCCACAGCTCACAAACTAAAAACACTTAGATATGATTTTAAAATTAATTATGCTTCACCCCATAATAGTATTTAAATTACATTTAAATAGCTTATTCATGCATTGGATTTTTCCCACTCACAGCAAATCTATTCTTCTGCGAATCAATGTACAGCAAGTGTGTTTTCTGCAATCAAGTCAGTGTGAATGTTAAGTACAATTTTGGGTTCATGAAAGAGGTTCCCGGAAAAAAAAATGAGTGTAGATTAGGATATTTATTATGAGAAAAGCCATTAGTTGTGCTTTTTGGTAAACTTATTTTAATTGTCATACTGAATGAGTCCTGCAGGAGTTTAACAACCGTTACAACAGATTTGCATTTTGTATTGAAAATGATCGAAAACACATTTCATTTGCACCGTGGTTAGGGAAAATAATATTATGTTGAGAAAAGAACAAAGTGGGCGCACCATACGCTTTTGTCTGTGGTAAAGACAGTGAAGTCTAGCTCTTGGATTAGTTCACAAAGAACCGTAAATTATAAGAATTCAAGCTACATGCACTTTTGCTATTGCATTTTAGCTCAAGAGATGTCCTGCTACCATGTTACCAAATGCGTTGGAATGTTACAGGCCATAAATGCTCTTTCTTTGGTTCAGTGAATAGCTACATCATACAGTAGGACAATGTCTTCCATAATACTGCATTTGCAAGGCAGTGGCATTTCAAATAAATTGTGAAATAATAAGTGTAACTACCAAAAGAATTACCCATTTATAAAAATTATGCATGGGTGGTTGTTGGGACAGAAAGGTCCCCTGAATGGCAAATGGGTGTGTATCCCCTTCCCTGAGTCCCTGGCAGTATGTGAGACTGGTATCCTAACTTTTTATTTTGGCCTTTGTATGATGTTATGCGAGTGTGTGCACAGAGGCCTAAGCCTGACTCTGGTAATGCCAGATCTAGAACTTGTTATGTGACTTAGAGGTGTGCACCAAGTATTTCCTTATATTATGCAGCAAGCAGCGGACTGCTGTCTCCGCCATGGGCACTTCATCTAAAGTGGCGGTGTCAGCATAACATCATTTGTAAAATAATGTGACAATACTTTTTTCTGTGTGTCAGTGAGCGTTTGGTCTAGTGCACTCTCTCACGTAAAGTTCTACTGTTATGTAAGAGCCAGAAACTTGAGCTTTCTGTGATATTCTATGTGTCTGTTGAGTGTGTGTGCAGGTTCAGTGCATATTGTAAGACTTATATGGTAGCAGGGCTCTGTGTAGTGTATGAGCCTGAGTATTCCATTGGAATCCATTGTGGATAGTCCTGGTTGTAAGATGGAGAGTGGATACTTCTTACGCATATCGTGGAAACGCATTGCCTGTATTCCTGTGGCTAGAGAGTGTTCAATGAAGACATCGAAGTGAGGGGGATGGAGACAGTACTACCTTTGGTAACTCCGCAAGGGTCATGTTATCAAAGGGCTGTTGAATAGTTTCTTTTGAGCACAGTCATTTGGTGGATGGTAGTTGTAATGGGAGGGAATGTGTTTTATGTTGTTCAAGCTGAGGAAGTTCATAGGCAGGGCCACCCCTTTTGTCTGTCCCTAATTACTGCTTCAGGAAAGTGAGGACAGCATGGTCTAGATAACTCACACATTTTCCCCATGTTTGGATACTTCTGCTTGAAGCCAGCCTCATTCCTACCTGCTGTGCGAGAAAAACACTTTGCACAAAAGCTGTGTCTGAAGAGCAGACTAGAAACAATATCTGAAAGGGATCCAACTCTTATGGGTTTTGAAACCTTAGACAGTGGATCCATATCCTCTGTCTGGAAAGTATGTAAAAAAGTGGGTTCCAAACCACCCGACTATGTTCCAGTCCCAAATTGTCCTTTACCAAAGAATGGAGTGTCACTCACAGTACTGGAGGGACCAATATGTGACCGGATCCTTAGTTTGGCTGAGACCCATTCTCCTAGAGATGAGGAGACATCACTTCAAGTCTACACTTTTTGCTAGATGACTACTTTTCTTGGGTGCATCATGTAAAGTGGTGGTGGAAGGATACTGTGCTTTGCGGAACTATAATTTAACAAGACCTTTTCTATTTCTCATTGAGAAGGCAGTCTTCTTAGCTCTCTAATATAAAGGTCTGCTGTTATGTGAAACCCAAAGTCTTGCACTGATATATTGTGTGTTTGTTAAATGTTTGTGTGTGTGCTGTGTATTTGTAGCACATGTGGTAGTAGGACTGTGTGTATTGTATTTGTCTGAGTACTGGGGCCAGTGTGATCCATTTTGGATACCATTGGTTATAGCATGGTAAAAGATTGAGAGTGGAAGTGCAGGCATGAATTCCTGTTGCAGGGGGGTGGGGACCCAGGCACTTAAAGGAGGAAGATGGAGACAGTACTACCTTTAGAAATTCCACAAGGGTCTTCGTTAGCAAAGGGCTGCTGATGAGTCTTGCTGAGCATGAAGGGCTCAGGACCTGCCATTTTATCTGTCCCTGATTACTGCTTCAGGAAGGTGATGACAGCCAGATATACATGACTCACACTTCATTGTGCCCATGTTTTGGATACTCCTCTTTGGAGCTAGCCCCATTGCTATCTGATGTGGGAAACATAACTTGGCATAAAGGATATGTATGAAGATGTGCCTTGAAAAGATATTTGAAAAATAAATAACCCAAACAAATTCAGAAACCTCAGACAGTGGATCCACACCCAGGGCCTGTTTCCCAAAGTAAACGTCCACGTTTGTTTAAGCTCATGCTTTTTCAGTATTCACAAAACTGCATTTCAATAATAACTTTATCAGTGTGGGCACAAGACAGGCCTATCTTTTTATGTGCATAGTTCTCCACCCCGACTGCGGAGTCTCTCCACTTGTAGACTTACTATTGAAATTTAGTTTTGTGAATACTGAAAAAGCATGCATTTACACAAATATGTAAGTTTGCCGTTGTGGAGCGTGTTTACGTTGTCTGGAAAGTGTGTATAAAAATGGTATCCACACCATCCTACAATGTTCCAGTTCAAAGTTCTTTATGACCAAAGAAGAGAGTGCCCTTGTTATGTTATGTTATGTTAACTGCTCTTATATAGCGCTCGAATCACCCTGGGGCATCTCGGCGCTGTCTTAAGATACAGCATGATGGGCATATTCAGGAAGCTAGATAGGCATTTAGAAGAAGAAAGCTTTTAGATGCTTTCTGAAAGAACACACAATGCACTTCTAAGTGACCAGGGCTAGTGTCTGTCTGAGAAGCCAGATTCCCAGATGTGAGGGGACATCACCTGATGTCTGCACTCTCTAGAGGAGATATTGGCCTGTCTAGTGCCTAGCAGCCTGCCTGTCTGCTAAGAAAGGGAAGGAGAGTGCTTGGGCCCGCAGTAGGAGAAACTGTCAAGGCGGAGAAGCCTAGCATGTTCTTGAACTAAGGAACACACAGAGAAAGCAGACTGCTCTAGAGAATGAAACCAGGAGTGACTTGAGTCATGATGAGTGGGTCTCTCTGCTCCCTATGCAACTCCTATGGTTGACTGCACTACTGCACAAATATAATTGTGTCTGCCAGTAGCTGCAGTGGACCTGTGAGCTGAAGCTGCCACTGCTGATGCCAGAGGAGAGGAGACACATCACTGCAGAAGTGGAGGTGGACTATTCCCAGGTTTTGTCGCAAAGACCATGGGTTGGCGCGCTATCACCTATCTGGTGTTCAAAGCCTGGAATGAGTCTCCGCTTTCCCCAAGTCATATCTCTAATGAGCTGCAGTTTAGAAAAAATTAAAGATGTGGCTATTTAGTAGATAATGGTGGTGGAAAGTTTCTTATTGCCTCTAGCGCCGGGACAACTAGTTTGGCAGCTGTGTGCTTTAGACATCTCTTTTTTTGGGGGGGGGATGTTTTTATCAGAAGAAAGTATTACCATGCTTAAAAATCAGTCAATAAAGCCTTAGAGAGTAATATATGCAAAGATTTCATACATTTGATATACATTTCTTATAAATTTCATATTTGCGAAAAAAAGCCAAAAGAGTTCGAAAAATTTATAAAATACCATAAAAACATCAGTTAAGCTAAAAAGATAAAACTGTTTATGATGAGTATTACTATTTTCCTATATCTAATTCGCGGGAATCCTACCAGGGCTTCAGGACCAACCTGCCCTCTCTTAACCATCAAAGCTAACCAATCCCTCCCACCTGTGCGCTTTCTGAGCCATCTGCTCATTGGAGCCCAGATCTTATGGCGTCTCTTGCTGGGGCGCCTACCCTTACAATTATATAGTGTTCTTTCAAAGTTATAAATAGCAGGTAAGCGATCTAGCCAGGCCTGATAGGTAGGGGACTCAACATCTTTCCACTGTTTAGCGATGAGCAACCGGGTGACAGCCACCCCAATAAAAGTAAAGTTCATCTGAGAGTTATTGAGTTGCACATTATTATCAAAGCCCAGACGCATCAGTAATGGGGCTATGCAGACTCTCGTACTCTGCTTCCTACAAAAAACCCTCAATCCCTTCTATTAGGAGTGACAATTTCCCACAATTAAAAAATATATGTATCAAATTGTCTGACCCATGAGCACATCTGGAGCATTTATTATCCTCCCTCCTACCCCAACTAAAAAGCTTAGCAGGAGTAAAATAAAGGTTAAAAATGGTTTGATAGTGCTGGGCTTTTAGGTTAGCTGAGAGAAAGGTTTCAGAACCTAGTGCAATTGATCTATATAAATCAACGTCACGATCTCCCAACTTCCTAGTCCAGTGGACTTCAACCTTCTCTAAATCATCTGGGATCTTATCCAGTAATGTATTATAAGTATGTTTTATCTTAGATTGGGGACACCTAGCCGCTTCCGGAAGAGGGAATTTGATTAAAGAGAGTTTCCGGTCCTGACTTGGCTTAGAAAACTTTTGATCTGAACATATTTGAAGTCTGATCCTGCAGTTACTCCATACCCCTGCCGGAGGTCAGAAAACGAACAAATTTGTTTGGTCCTGTATAAATCCCAAGTTCTTGTTATGCCTTTTTGCTCCCATTGTCTACCCATCATGCCATAAGTCATTGGAGGAAACAGGGGGGATCACCACAATGGTGAATCTCTATTATAGGTGGGTATCTGCATACATTTCACCACTTTAGACCACACTTTCCAGACTGCTATCACACACTTAAATCGTGGTTTCTTGTAGTAGCTAGCATCGAGTTGTCTTAAAAGCATACCAAGTACCGATCAGCCTATGGCCAGCTCATAGATAGTGGGGATAGCTGTACCAAACTCCTGGTCCCTAACACTAGCGCCAGCCTTGTCCGCTGAGCACAACTCCGCCATCTGCGATAAGAAGGCCGCATAGTAATAGCATAACAGGTTAGGGGACCGCCCATCCTCCACAATCTTGCGGTAGATGTAATAACTTTAAAGATCGCCGAGTTCTTATGTATCTCCAGATGAAGTTGATAAAGATAGAAGTGCCCTTCAATCTCCAGGGGAATAGAGTGGAACAGACACAAAATCTTGGGTAGGATCGTCATTTTAAGAATGTTGCATCTTCCTATTATCGTCAGATGGAGCCTATCCATACGTTTTAAATCTTTACTGATCTTATTAAAGATAGGGTTTAAATGTATTCACCATGTAGAGCTAACCCTACCACAAACCCTAACCCCAAGATAAACTGCCACATCCAGCCTACGGTGATCCAAGCACAGGATATTAGAATTACAGGCAATATGAGTTTTGCCCTCGATTCAATAGATATCCTGATGTCCTACCATATTCACCACCCATCCTTTCTGTTTCTAACATCACAGTCTCCGGATCTGAGGTCACAATGGCAATGTCATCTGCATATGCCATTACGTTGGTGTCAAATCCTTTGATGCGTACTGGCTTTATGATCTGATTTTGAAGGAGTTGCTGGATAAATAGATCGATGTATAGGGCAAATAACATTGAAGATCAGGGGCAACGCTGCCTTGTCCCCCTGACAACCTGAATACGACCTGACTCCTGTCCCATGATATGCAGCTTGGTGTAAGGCCTAGAGTACATTGCACATATAGCTATTAAAAAACCCAGACCAAACCCCTTATGCGCCAGGATTCCCCATAAATACCGCCAGGACACTCTATCAAAGGCCTTTTTTTATGCATCCAGGAGGATCGGGCCATCCTCTCACCTAATACTTCTGCTGTGACTGATAAAGAAATGGCACGCGTGATATGATAGGTGGTGCCTCTCCTGGGTATAAAGCCATGTTGCCAATGGCAAACTAGGTGAGCTATGATCCTACTTAGCCAAGACGCTAACATTTTGGTATATAGCTTGGCATCTGAGTTGATGAGGCCGGCAGGAAGCCGGATTGTCTGAGGGCTTATCCTTTTAAAAAAAAATAACTATGTCTGGTCCTTGCCAGGAATCCGGGGGAATCCCACAAAGTTGTACCCCTATAAACAAGTCTAAGAGTAGGGAACTTTTCTCAGCCTGCAATACCCTATACAATTCTAGCGGAATTCTATCAGGGCTGGCTGCCTTTCATGAGGCCATAGAGTGTGTGGCGTTTACAACTTCCTCCAATGTAATTTCTGCCTCCTCTCCTCATCGACCCCTTGTGGGTTCCCCATAAAGTTTTCAATTCAATTAGGAGAAAAAGGGCTAGTGTCATCCTGCCGGTATAAGCGCCGATAAAAGCATTAAAATACTTCAATTATATTTTCTAAGCTTGTAGCATACCGTCCATGCTGCCCCCTTAATTCCTGAGATATTATTTCTAGCTAACTTCTGCCTTGTACGTAGCGCCAAGAGAGAACCCACAGATTCTCCATATTCATAGCTTTCATTTTTACGCGCCTTATATCCTGCTGCACTCCTCCTATTATAATAGCTACTAATTTCAACTTTGGTCATCATTATTTCATGCCTCAATGTTAATTCTGTCACCTGTTGGTTCTGGCTGATTGCTAGGGTATGGTCATTTTCTAAAGCTACCAATCTGCCAATAAGACCGTCAATTTCATCCTTTTGCAATCATCTATTCTTTCCTACCAAACTAATAACTTCCCCCCTCAAGCCAGCCTTGAAGCTATCCCAAACCATACCGGTAAAGCGCTATACCGGTTTGCATCAAACTACTCCACCACCCACTGCCAAATGTGTTGTACAAAGAATCATTGAAAAGCAATTTTCTATCAAATGTTCACTTCGACTGGTCCCATACATCTGTTTGTATTGTCCAATCTAAAATTAACGGATTGTGGTCAGAAATAATTTTAGGTAGCTTCTTGATTCCTACTACATTGAACATGGAGGAAGAAACCAAGAAGTAATCTAACTTAACATACTTGCTATGGGGATATGAAAAATAATTAAAACCTGGATTAGTGGGATTCTTGTTGGCCCACCAATCAACTAAATCATAGCTGAATTTTAGCAGCCAAGGCTTTATACACTAGTGGCTTCCTGCCATAATATTGAACATTTGACCCCTGCTCACCTCCTGATTTATATTCAGGTCCCCACAAATGACTAACAGTTCTGGCCAGGATGCCAACTCAACTTCTAAGTCATTACAATGTTTTGGATCATCCTGGTTTGATCCATATGTGGTACAAACTGTCAACACCACAGGTAACAACACAATCGCCCATCTACTCCATTTGTCCTCCAATACCCGTGTCACAGAGCCAATGCCATTTCTAACATGAATGTCAACCCTCTTATAGTGGAGGTTTGAGTAGAACACGCTGCCAGGGTATAACCGTTAATCATCAGGATATCCCTCTTCCCCCATGGGATGTGTGTTTCCTGCTGGCAGATTATATCAGCCCCATGAGACCATAGAGTCTCTGCAACCCTTGCTCGTTTAGTCCTGTGATCTAAACCCCCACATTTATGGTACATATACTTATCCTTCCCATTTCCAAAGCAAAAGGCTGTCCCTCCAAATACTCTCAAACACTTTCTCCATCTGAATCTTCTCACGTGCTATGTTGTGCTCGCTCTCCAATTTTCCCACCCTTTTTCCGTGCCCTACAACTGGTGTGCCCCACTTCCCCCACCACTCACCTCCCCCCACCACCCAACGCTTCCCCACCCACTCTATACTGCGTGCCCTCCATCCCCCCAGCACTGATAAGCTGCCAGACTGAGCCCAGTCTGTCATGATGAGCGCAGCTCTCTGACCAGTAAATCAACCATATCTCAACTGACTTCTCATAGCAGCAACCATGCCAACTGGAAAATGAGTATAAAGGAACCCTCATAGTGCTTATAGAAAAAGAAAGAAAGAAGAATTCAGAAAAAAAGGAAAGAATTGGCAAATCCACTACTATCCTGGCCCGTACCACCTCTTAGCCCAAATCTTTTCAAGTATTGAACCCCACTTTTCTAGATACTCCTTTGGCTTAATTTCGGAAGTCAATCAATCAGGGGTTTATAAAGGGCACTACTCACCCATGAGGGTCTCAAGGCGCTGGGGGGGGGGGCAGCTCCGGGTCAGTCGCAGAACCAGGTCTTGAGGTCCTTCCTGAAGTGTGCAGGGTTGGGGAGCGTCTGATGTTCACAGGGAGCTCATTCCAGGTCTTGGCTGCGATGTAGGAGAAGGCTCTACCGCCTGTTCTGTTTCTGTGGATGCGGGGGACCTCTGCCAGGGCAAGGTCGGCGGTGCGGAGGTTTCTCTTGGGTACGTGGAAGGATACTCTCTCGTTGAGGTATTTGGGTTCGATGTTGTTGAAGGATTTGTAGGCGTGGGTGAGAAGTTTGAAAGTGACCCTCTTCTCGACGGGGAGCCAATGGAGGTCTCACAGGTGTTGGGTCATGTTTTCGTGACCTGGAGTCCCGAGGACGAGTCTGGCAGCGGCGTTCTGGATGGTCTGGGGTATGTGTAGAGGAGTTCTGTTGATTCCGCCGTATAGGGCGTTGCCATAGTCAAGTCTGCTGGCTATGAGTGCATGGGTGACAGTCTTTCTGCAGTCAGGGGGGATCCATTTGAAGGTCTTGCGGAGGATGCGCAGGCAGTTGAAGCTGGTGGAGGAAACAGCGTTGACCTGCTGAAATTTCGTGCGTGGTCCGTAGGAGTGGGAGGATTCCCGAGGGCAGAGGGCCACCAGGTGTTGTCCCAGGCGGAGTTGCAGGGCCCGAGGATGAGGACCTCAGTCTTCTCTGAGTTAAGCTTCAAGCAACTGTCTTTCATCCAGGCTGCCTCGTTCTTCATTCCTTCCTGGAAGCAGAGTCTGGTGTCTTCGGGATTCTTCGTGAGTGAGAGGATGAGCTGGGTGTTGTCGGCGTAGGATACCATACTGAGCCCATGCCGTCTGACAATGGTGGCGAGGGGGGCCACGTAGATGTTGAAAAGCGTGGGGCTGAGCAAGGAGCCTTGGTGTACTACATGGTTGATATCAGTGGGTTTGGAGTAGGTCTGGGCGGTAAATTCCGTTTCGCTCACGGAATTTGGGTAATTTTGCGTTCCACGGAGAACGCGAAATTGCCCAAAATTCTGCGCTCCGTGTCTTTGCGAAATGTTTTGCTTGTTCGCGTTCTCAAATGCATGTTCGCAAGATATTTCCCCCGAGCACGCAAACAGTGATTGCGAACAGTAAAAAAGCATCGCAAACAAGCAATTCTCCGTATTCGCGGATTTTTGCGTGTTCGTGGAGATTTTTTACCGTTTCGCGGAGATTTGCGTAACGCGATTATGCAAATTCTGCCCACCCCTAGTTTGGAAAGGAATATGCTTGATCATCTGGCGGAGGCACCACCGCCTCCCAACTGTAAATTGGCAGAAGTCCAGTGTGGAGAAGAAGGAAAAATCTCCCCCACTGTCAGGAATCATTCAGTCAGCTCTATATACAACACAGGACATTTCCGCCCCAAGAAGTCATTCAGGGTTGTGGTGAAACCTAGAATGGTGAACTTCTGGGTAGATGTGAATTAGTTAGGGAATTCAAGATGGTCGCCGCTATTGCCGTGGTGACATTTCGGCGACGTTCTAGTCTCCCGCTATCTTGAAGAGCGAGAGCGCTGAGAACTGCGCACTTCAAAATAGACTTTACCGTGAGTGGCCGTAATCCAAGGCGCTCACCGGAGTTTCGAGTTTAGTGTTTCTGAGTGAATAATTCATAGTCCTGTTCCTAAATATCTTCGTCCAGAGTCGAAGTTGGGTTAGCTGAGAGAACCAAGACTGTGAACGGTTCTCGTCTTTCGACGCGTTAGTGAAGAGAAGTCCGTCGAGAGCAGGTTGCATTTTGACAGTTATTCTAGCAAGAGGCTGAGGAGTTTTTGTGAGAAAGTCTTCTGAACTCTTCCTGAGGAAAATTATTCTCAACTTGCAATTCCACCCCCGCAGCGAGGACAAGTCTACGAACGTCGGAGGACGGCAAGTCGGCATCCCCTGAAGGACCAAGTAAGACTTTTCCAATTGTCAGGAAGATCTTCTAGTTTTCCCCGGAGCTCCCCCATTGCGCTGCCCTATCTCTTCCCTTCCCCCTTTTCTCCTTCCTGGTTCCTTTTTGCGCGCATCTTCCTAAAGTTCAAGACTGTCTTCATGAACTGCATGACCAACTTCACATACTTGTGAACAGACTCCCATTTGACGGCAACGTTACCATAGAAGAAGGTAGGCGAGAGAATACTGGGTTGAAGATTAAGGAGCATTTCCTCTAATTCAGTTACTAACGGGGTGTCCTCCTTTTTTCAGTATTGTTCACTCCTTCATGGTAACCACTCGCAACCACATACAGAGAGGGGCAAGGCTCTAAAGACAACTGGTAGGATAAACTGGATTTGAGTACTATATGTCCTGGAAGTGTAGTTGGAGTTCTGCATTGTCTTTCTCTCTTTCCTCTGTGCATTAGGAACCCACGAGCAGTCCTGACCACCAATAGAACATAGAAGGTCAAGTGGGTGCCAGTTGTTGTTGGAGTGTCTCTCTTTTCTGTCCACTTCCCCTTTCCCCGTCTCTGGTGCCGTTGCTCGTGAAGCGGCGTCACTGGGGACAGGGCATTGGGAGCCAGCATCAGTTCTGCCTCTGCGAAGAATCTGGGACCTGACACCCACTCCATTTCGCTTCTGGTCTGGCCTTCTTATAAATAGCGTGTCTCCCAAAAAAATTGTCAAAAGTAAATGAGGATGGCCCAAGGTTTCGAATCTGATCTGACAGGTTGTCTTAGATTAAATGGGACACAGAGGGTCCTCTGCACCGCCAATGGCCAGTTCCATTCCTCCAGGTCTGGGAAAGCTTTAGTCAATAAATCCACCACATATGCCCGATCGGTACCCCGAGAGTCCGGAGATTATTGCATCATTGGTGGTTTTCTTGATCCTCCAACTTCCACTGTATGTCAACCAGCTGAGTTGCATGTGTCGTAGTCTTTTTTTGGGTGCCAGCCAGAATAGTCTCAAATTTCAAGGTTGGACTACCGCTCCCCAGTTGCACTACATGTTTTGGCCACTTTCCTTAGTGATCCTTGGAGCTTTCGCATGGGTGTCTGTGACCGCTGACTATCTTGGTGAGTCTGCTCCCGGTGAGAGAGTATGCATTGTAGAATGGTGTCCAAGGTCGGAGGTTAGTCTTGAGTGGGAATTGTGCAAGTACCTTGCAAACATTCCATAGCTGTGTGATCCCATTACAGATCTATTTTGTGCAGGTTAGAGCGTCCTGAGTTTCTAGGTCCTTTGTGGTAGTAGCCACCTAGCCGACTTTACTCACATCTGAAATGTTCCCATCTTCACTAGATTCAGTTAATGAGTCTGACCCAGAACCATCTCCAGACCATACCTCATCCGACAATGAAAAAAAACAGTCATTGGACTCCTGCTCATTGATGGCTACACTGGCAAGTTGTGCCTTTGGCTCCATATAAACCTGAGGGGTCTGCCATGCGTTCTGCTCACTAACGGCACTGCCCTGACCTCCCCTGAATTCTGGACCCCAGGTGAGTTAAACAGATCTACCCCATTCCCTCCTTCCACTCCCCTGCTAGAATTAGGGGTACATAATATTACCTCCTCACTTGCAGCAGACCCACTTTGCTCGGGCTCGCATTGGGGTGTTGTGTCCCTCGCCGCACTGGCGTCTCCTGCACTCCTTGTGTTCTCCTCTACCTGGGCCAACTGGTCACCTGCCTACTAATTGTTTCCCTCCTGCTGAGCTAAGCTGGAGGGAGCAGAGGTCCTCTCTGTAGAGGCACAGAGTAAATCAATTACGGAAGAGCAGAGAGAGCGCTGCTGGGGCACAGTCCCACCTTTGTCCTTCCTTTTCTCCGCAGTCTCATTCCCGGTCATCGAGACCGCCACAGAGAGCTTTCGACCATTCCTCTTTGCTTTCCTACTAGCTTCTGCACTGCTGCTGAGCTCCATCGGCATCTCACCATTCGATTGAAGGGGCACTGCATTCTCTGCCTTTCCCTTTGGGTTTCCTGTGCCAGGGATCTTGTGCTCCATCTCCTGTTGAAGAGAGAGTTGTAGACAACCACAGCAGTCTCCCTGTTCAGCCAACAGCTGCCATGAAGCCCAGAATAATTCATCCTGAAAAAGTGTGGCTCTGTAGCTTTTAAGACAGCAAGGTAGGCACTAAGCTAATATATTGATACCCATCTGCTTTTTTGTGGTACCAGGCATAACAGGGGGATAAGCAGCAAGATGGTGGCTGTCTGACTGTTACAGGGATTCTGCTCAGACGCAGAACTGTGCACAGAGACTTAGGACCTGACTGAATTAGGGTGTGCCAAAACTCACCTTAGTAACCAAAATCCCCTACCAGACCAGCAATCAGTGTCCCATTAGCTCTTCGTCCTATAGCAAAGAAACCAATGATTAGACAACCTAGAACATGTGACTTAGGACCACCTCAGGAATGGTGGGAAGTGAGAACACTCTTTTGTTATATGTTCATACCAGTCCACAACAGGACTAAAATAGAGACACGGTAAAGTTAAAATGCTTATTTCAATGGCGTGATCTCAAGCGCAGTATTTTATTCAACATAAGCATACATATGATTAAGAATAATACGGTCAGCATGGTTACAATTCCATAAAGTACAAAAAGAGGAATCATATTACAATGATAGTGCAAACAGGTGATAAGAGCGCCTAGTTTAAGTACCCTCCCTATCTAGGAACTATGTATTATAAAACTATAGAAGGTCTCTTGAGCTTTCTTAGGGGTACCCCATTTACCTGTCCGCTCAGTAAGTGTAAATTACATCAGGATCGGTTAGTCTCTCTGCATGCCTGGAATCTTCCAAGTGTGTTCAATTCTGGAAAATGTGCTATGATAAAGGCGCCAGAATTCTACTCGGCTTGCAGCTGCCAAATTGTTGTGTCTAGAATGTGTTACACGGACACGCCGATAAACAGGCTCGCACGTTATAATAACCTTGGCGGCTCAGCACTCACTGTACAGACTGGGGGCACGATGTATGTCTAGAGATGTCGGAAAAAAAACCTTTTCTCTTGTATAGACCTTCGTGAAAGCTAACTCTGCAAAAACAGCTAAGCAGTGTTGTGTGCAAAAAAGCGGCAAAAGCTAAAATGGTATTTAAATTCCTAATAAGCCATGCTAACCTAACATGCACGCAGAAAGAGACTCATAAACCACACTACACCCCCCATGTCCGGGGAACACACAGCACTCAGGGCAAAGATCATAGAACACAGAGTTCAAGTCCGACAGAGACGGAACTAAGTTCAGAAATGTTGCCAAACTTGAAATTTAGGAATGAAAATTCAAAAATCCAAATCAGTGAATACAAACACACCTGGCTATGGTGTGTGAAAAGACCTCAAATATGTAAGGAAAAATCAAGATTAAAAAATAAAAAATATTCACAAGTTCAGCACGTGTCTATGAAGCAAAAATAAATCCATACTTCAGTCCAACAACGTGTAAGTACCAAATGTTGCAACTGCTTCCAACAAGAAGTCTTTGTTTTCATCCATGAACATGTCAGCCATCCAATTAAGCAAAGGGAAAGAACATACATGTTTCTCGATTGCCGGAGCCTCTAGCATCATCAGAGGACAACTCAGGCTTATTTCAAGATAACCGCGATCCAGAAACTCATTGGCCGCAGGCCATAATCCCGATACTAAAACAGTCTATTTCATGAGCAACTAAGGGACTCATTAGTAGATTAAAATCCAGTTCAGGAGACACCGTGTTGCAGAGACACAAATCCAGGGCCCATTCAAAATCGCAATCCAGGCAATGGAAAACAGGCTACACGCAAGTGAAGAAAGAGAACCGGAAGGATAAACCATACGCCACACTTAGAGTCGCCAAAGGCAGCGCTCCATAGTAATCTAGCATCCGGTTACGCGGGTGGAGCAGCCGGGACTGTATGTCGTGGGGCACAAACTGTGCATCCATTTTGTAATAAACAAAATAACAGCAGAATGCCGGAGTCTAAAGCCAGGAGCAAGGGGAACCTCCAAAGACACTTGAAAAAATAGGATGAAAAAAACAGGGAACACACCAAATATAGTCTGAAATGAGGTTACAAGGCCAGAGCATACTACTTAAAAAAACTATGCCAGGTCAGTAGTCGACGAGGCATTTAAGATTATGTGGATCAAAGCACCAAAGTGCAAGGGCAAGTCCGTGTTTAATAAGGCATTAACCTCAGTACGAGTATTTGCAACGTGAAGGACGAATGTCTCATAGGCAGATGTAAGGGGAACTTCCTTCTGGGACAAAAGAGCTCTTATTCTGCTCATCTTGTTGAACTCTGCTTTCAAGGTCGGAATCGAGGGCCAGATGGAAACATCAAGCCTGCCATGCGGAGGAGGGAACAACACATTCTTGCAGCAAGTTACACGCTGGGAAATGGTAACGATATAAGCAATACCTGTTTGCATCCCACAATACTCTTCGGGCCATATCATCAAGAAAGGGCGATACATTATCGCCGCTTTTATCGGCAGGAAACTGCCGCTAAAGCGGCGATAATGGGCTTGATAATATGCGCTTGTGAATTCCCATAGAAGCCCAGGTTAACACCACAACCTGGGCTTCTATGGGAATCCACAAGGGCATATTATCAAGCCCATTATCGCCGCTTTAGCGGCAGTTTCCTGCCAATAAAAGCAGCGATAATGTATCGCCCTTTCTTGATAATATGGCCCCAATTATTTAATAATAAATAACTACCATTAGCAAGCAATGTGAATGTCGGTGTAATGGCCGGAACTGGAGTGCCTTTTAAAACACATGCTAAATTTGGTGCAAGTACATTACATGAGCCGTGCAATTGAAGATTTCTGCATGTTAGTGAATGATCTGGTGTAGTGATGCAATCTTCGCCAGTCAAAAAAACTTCTTTACCGCCCTCAAACATCTGTATGTGAATGGGAGATTCCAAACTTCATGAAGATATGCACCACCCAGGGGTTCAAATCTGCCTATAGCATAGTGTTTCGTGCAAGCCTCGAATTTGAAAAGAGAGAAAGGTAAGGTTATTAAACCGTGGATAAGCCAAACTGCCGAATTGGCTTCTGCAACAGAAAAAGGCAAAGGATCTAACTTTCCAATATGCAACAGGGAAAACGTGCCATCTTTCATTGACATAAATTGCTGTTTAACAGTCAAATTGAAAGGCAGAAATAATAAACTCGTGTTCATGTAATCCCAAGGAACTCAGCCATTTTTTAACGTTTGCAAAGTCCAGGCAAACTGCATAACAGAACGCAATTGATTGTGCCCATAATATAATACTGCAACATCTTCTTGCACAATATCAACCACAGATGATACAATATTGTCTAGAGTGTAAATTCGGGAAGAAAGGGTGTTAATGCTATTATCTACAACGGCAAGCACTTTTTCTAAATTGGCCTGATCAACAGCTCAGCCTAGAAGCAGCTTCAATTTGAGACAGTTTCCAAACCTCATTGTAAGCAGCATATATCCATATTTCCGATCTGCCACCCGTTGGGCCTTTCACAAAATCATTTAAATCAACAGTGTCAGTGAGTTTGGACAAGTGTGATTTAACAGACGCTAAGGAGGAAATGTCTGAGCCAATTCTGGCACAATTTGCCTACAGAATAGGTGGTGACTGAGTGGTGAGTTTGAAAACGGGGATCAATTCTAACCTCTGTGTAGCCTGGGGTCAGACCCAAAAAACGTTGCTGGCAGGAATCTTCACTTTTCTGCCATAGCAACCAGCCTTCGGGATTAATGCTGGAAACATTAAAAGAGGAATTGCTAAACATTGCCTGTATTTCACTCAGGGAAGTACTGGTATAATTATTCCAATGGGGAAATTCAGCCAAATCAGGAAATAAAGGAGTATTTAATTTTTTAGAAGTAGCCAATCCAAAGCAGGTGGTTTGTGAAATAGTAGCATTCAGAAACAACATATGGTTCGGGATGAGACATGCACGATGCAAAGCCTCCGTGCCTTGCACTTGTCAACTTTTAGAACCCCAAACAGTTTTAAGAACAATAGTATCTCTCCACAGTTCATAGCCCCCAACAGCCAACTGGTCAATAAAGGACTTCCAATAAAGCAATTTGGTGTGGGTAAGTCTAACCTTGGAAACTGACTCTCCAGTCAATTTAAAATAAAATACATAGGGTTGGATTGATTAAAATCCGTAAAATAGGAAAACTTTTTTTTAAAAACATTTCGAGCTGCCCTCCACTGGTGCGGGACAATGTTCCTACTGTGCGAAATTAACCATATTTATAAATGAGCTAGTTTTATGCAGAAAGTGATTGCCAAAATGTTGGTAGCAGTGCAAATCACCATCATTCGCAGACTCAAATATAAATTTTCAGCATCGAAGGTAGCATAGTATTTTTAAATCAGTAAATAAAGCTTCTACAACTTTAGCATCCCAATCATCAGAGCGAATATACTGTTTAACCACATCCCCCATTGAAACACGGAGTACATTGGGAACATTAATAACCTATGTGGGACCATGAATCTGGAACTTTACTGCATCCCATACAATCCCATCGAAAACGGGCCAAGCAGTTATATTCACAAAAGTCTGGTCCCTCTTCATGATGTGCGAAGAGGAGTGGGGAGCCAAAGTTCCATCAATTACTCGAATTGAAGTTCTCTCCTCAACATAGTGTCCATTGATAAGAAGAAAAAAAATACCACAAATCCTATGGACATGAACAGAAAAATTGCAATCAGCACTAGCAAAATATAAATCCAAGGTGGGATCAAAAAATGTTTTTTAAACCAGGTAGCAAAAATCGAAACTTTTGAAGGGGACTTTGATGTGGATGAGCCAGTGTCAAATGAAAAACAGGATTGATTAGCCACACGTGTCTCCAAATCAGGCACAGACAAATCAGTTGGGTAAGTATATTAAGTGTCATTAAGAGGATCACCAGCAGGTTCATTCAAGAAAGAATTCATAAGTGGATTCATTTCAATGTCAACGTCAAGCCCGATGGCAGGATCCGGGGCCAAAACAGAGTGTCGCACCATTGCTGGACACGAAACTGCAGGCTTCATACTATAGAGTATCGGCCACCCTGTGTGGTTTGACATGGTCCATTGAAATGTACCTGTTCCCCTTTCGCCCAGGAAGAGGAGGTAAAATGGCTGTTCTTGTATCCTGCACACCAAGCACGGCAACTGGAGCTCGATAGGAAGGACCAAATTCTTTCTTGTTGTCGATCTTCTCTCGGACCAGTTCTCCAACCTGGGGTAGCCAGCCGACTACCGGAATCTGCAACACAGCTTCAGATATGGAGGGCAAGTGTTCCTTTGCAAGACTGTCTCTGGTCTTTTGTAGGTCCTGTAAAACATCAGAATGTTCGTCTACGTCAATGCCATGTCTAAACCGTCAAGGTCCGGAACAAACACCTTGATGCCAAAGAGTATTTCGTATGGGGTCTGCCCACCCAGAGACCTTCTAGGGATATTAATAAGTGCACGTTGTACGCTATTCATGTGGGTAAGCCAGTCTCTGCCAGCACCTAAAACCTTTGGTGTCAAGGATTTCTTTAAATCACGGTTCATCCGCTCCACAACACTATTGCCCTCAGGCCTGTATGGAGATGAAAATTTGACTTGGACCCCCAATGAAGCCATGGCATCCTTGTATGCCTTAGAGGCAAATGCTGGACCCTGGCCTGAATGGAAGGTGCCATATGCAAAAATTCCCACAAAGACACGCGAATCCCTTACGACAGTTCTAGCATCAACGCTCCTTTGCGGCCACACCCAGACAAAGCGCGTGCAAGAGGCAACTGCAACTAAGATGTACTTATATGTAGTTTCAGAAGAGAAAGGACCGCAGTGATCCAAATAAACACACGCAAGTGGCTTATTAGATATGTACAACTGAGTTTGGGGCGGGCGTGCCGCAGAAGAAGGTTTAATTTGCTGACAATGCCACATTGAAGGACTAAATCACGTGTCTGTTTGTACAAACCCCGCCACCAATACCGTTTCTGGAGGAGAGATACAGTAGCTGACACGCCGGCATGCGCCAAAGCCATCCGGGCATGGGCTGCTGTGATCAAAGCCTGTCTGCGGTCCGCGTTGGGAATCAGTCCGTCACCAACGTCGTTAATTCTCACATAAGGTACTTGAGTGATAAGAGTACTTCGAAGGGAAACCCTTAGGATAATTACCTCCCATCTCAGTTGCGGCAATAGCTGCCAAGATGTCATCATCAATCTTACTTTTGGAACGTGTAACCGCTGCCACTGCAAATGTTGTTACTGCTGCCTTCACAGCTTCGCCCGCGAGACAGTTGACAACAGCGTGAACCCCAACACGCTGATGACCCAGAGTATGAATTACAAAAACGTGTGCAAGACGTTCTTTTAGCTCCGCCACTGGAACCCAGATCATTTTATGTTTTATTGTGAGACCTTTGGAGTCACGATAATCATTTTGAGTCCAAAAGGGTAGATTGTCATTGAAAGACTGTACACAGTAGTTAGAATCACTCACAATAAGTGTAGTCACACTGGGGTCCGTGTACTCCAACGCAAGCATCAGAGCACATAGTTCTGCCAACTGGGCAATACAGTCCCCTAATGTCTGTGTATGCATGACATCGGACTTGAACTCACCGTCCATCATAGTACCAACCACAATTGCGCAGGCTGCGGAATACCCGTGTCTAGAAACCGTAGCCGCTTGCGCAATTCCATCAGTGTAAATGATACAACGAAAATCCTCAAGTGGGTGCATAGTCAGAGGAGCAGGATGAACAAACTCATACTGCAAAAACTCTTGAGTCTGCAAAGAGGAATCGAAAATGAACGTTACATCTGGGGATGTCAAGGATGTAGCCCATTGTATCCACGAGGGTGCAAAGCCTTGGAATTTGGTACACTGGCCTTCGTCACTGCCTCCAAGGCAGGATACGGAGTAACAACCACAATACGTTTTCCTTGCGACAGTGCACGTTCCTTATGAATCGCCATTTGCACTGCTGTCAAAACTTTTTCCACAGTGGAAAACCGCATTCGGACGAAGTGTACAGGTGTGACTTGTAAGCAATAGGGACTGTGTCTCCCTAATTAAAAGTACGTGAAACCCACCGCCCCTGGTACGATTCTTATTACCAGGTTGGTGTGGTTATCACGAGTTGACAAGAACTTAGATTCAAGTAGGTCAGCCTGGAAAGATTGCAAGATGGCTGAATGTTCTGGCAGCCAGCACAATTTCGAAAAAGTAGGTTGTATCAATGCATAGAGTGACTTGATACGCTGGGTATATTCCGGAACGTATGTAGGTCCGAAATTCAAAAAACCCAGTAAGGATTGTAGCTTTTTCAGCGTTGCGGGAGCATGTAAAAGTGTGCATTTCTTCAAGAAGTGAGGAGCCAAGCCTCTTCCTTCATTGTTGAGCTCGTAGCCCAGGAACAACACTGTGTACTCTGCAATATGCGATTTCGCACAGTTGAATTTATAGCCAAAGTCCGCAAAACGGCAAATTATGCGGTCAACACGGCACAGATGCGGCCATAATTCGTCGTCTGTGAGATAAATGTCATCCACATACGAACAAGCATCTGCGTCGAGCCTCTCAAGCAGAGAGACTATTCGGGCGGCAAAAATGCCTGGACTGTTCTTGTAACCCATGGCCAATCAAAGGAACTGGCGTTGTTTGCCACCACAGGTAAAACTCGTCCATTGACTACTAAGGGGGGACAAGTTATGGGAAAAAAAGTGATTGGAAATGTCAAGCGTGGTTTTGAACCCTTTACGCACAAGACTATCCACAAGAGCAGAACTGTGAGTATTCTGCACCGCACATGAACGACAATGCGAGTTTAGGTGGCGGTAATCCGATACCAAACGGTACGAGCCTCTGGCTTGGTCACAGTAAAAAGTGGGTTATTCATCGGAGACACAGACGTTTCAATTACACCTTGATATTCCAATTATTCAAGGATTTCGGCTACAGAGGCTTTCGCCTCACGCCATATGGGGTATTGGGGTTGTGGCTGTGGCATGGACTGCAAAGGGATCTCATATCGAGGGGAAAATGTGTCCAATCCACAGTGAGTACGGTACAACGCCGACGCAAGCACCTTAGCCCAATCTTCTGCAGACTGCAGTACCTGCTCCTTCCGCACAGTGTACATGAAAGCTGTGAGGATCACCTCCTCCCCTTGTGGAGCGGCCAAGACAAAAGGTGGGGGCCAGTCAACCTCCGCCAACAAAATATCATAAGTAGTCGTTATATGTTCCCAAAAAAACCCTATTATGGTACGTTCTATGTCACCTTCAATTACAAGGACAATTTCATAAAGTCTTTCAGGGGGAGCCACTCTAGTGTCAGCTGTTTACACTACAACAAAGGTGTCAGTCGCTGTCACCTTCAGTAGTGGACGCAGCACCTCTCGAACAATGGTAATCTCTGCCGCGCTGTCCAGCAGCGTCAGCACCCATGTCAGATTCCGAAGCTGCGTTCTCACTATCTATGGCATATCTCGCTGTTACAGCAACAACTTTCTTCATCTGAAACTGGGGTCTTTGACGCGGTGACTCGTCCTGCTTGCCTTTTCCGTCAGCCTTACGAGGTTGCTCACGGCTCTGTTGGGCACCTTGACCTCTGCCTCCGCCTCCTCCACCGGTGGCTGTTACCGATGTTTCCTGCAAAGAGCAAGGAGAACGTTGTTCAGGAACCTGAAACCTATCAGGTGACTTAATAGTACTGCGGTTGCGCAAATCATATTTACGCTCAACAGGGGCAGGTGTAGGGGAAGCGGGACGGGAACCATGGTTCTGCTGCTGCTCCTTTCCCTGTTTTTTGTTCATACTCAAATTTTGTTTCTGAACTTTCGGGCGGTCATCTTTATCAGATGACCCTTGCTGAGTTTGCTGTTGCTTTTCTTTTTTCACGAAAGGCTTAACACCCAAACTATTACAGCCCACGGTCTTATAAGCCTTTGTAATAATTTCCTGCAACTGCCGGGGATTGTCGGTGCTGGGTACCTCGCGCAGAGCATTAGAGACTCGGAAACTTACCGCATCCCCCTTGACATTTGCAAGGACGAGATCGTGAACCATATCATAAGCACCCACGTGTCGTATTTACCAATTCCACTGCTGCCTCTGGCCCGTGCTCATCCTGAACACGCTTGATCACAGTGGGCAAAACAGTCATTGACAGGGTGCCAAAGCACCTAGTATAGACTGACGCAAAAATCACCCCCCAAGTTGTACACTCAGTTACGTCAGGCACTAAGTCCTTCTGCAAACTCACGGTGAGGATCCTGTGTTTCTCAACAGGACTAGTATTTGGGAACACTGCTTCCAGTTGGTCAAATTTCTCGGCAAGCCAAAAAGGCTTCTCTTCCTTATCCTGGGGACGCTTGCCCATGACCACATTAACCATGATGGGAATAAGTTTGAGTCCGCCACTGCCAACTGGATGCGCCGCACCACCCGGGGCCCCACCTGGGAGGTTGCGAGTAACATAGTGAACCAGGCCCCTGATAACTGCTACCGAAGAGGCATATAGGGGTCGCAGTTGCTGAGCTGTTAACTGCCCCGCCAAAGGATGAAGGGTGTAAGCAGCTAACACAGGCCAAGTAGTGCCTGGAATGGACAACGACCCTAGTCTGACCGCTGTAATAATGTGTGGGAGGGCGCCATTAAACCAAACGTCATGCTGCCAAGCAGAAATCGGAATTTCCACTGTCCGATATGGAGCGTACGCTGCAGGAGCATCATCAGGGGTGTAAGTGTGAAAAACACCAGAATTAGCATCCATCGCGGGAAATGTGACCCATGAGTAATATAACTCAAACGGGTACACCGCGTCAGCAGAGACTACAAAAACCACCGCCTGTCCCTCTAGAGAAACGAGGTATTCCTGCGAATGATTTCGCACAGCTACACGACTGTGTGCTGGGATATCAACCGCAGCCATATCGAAACAGTAATAGAGAAGTACAATACAATACTATAAGGCACAACTGGGTAGTAATTCAAATAGTAAACCTTTGAGAAGTATAAAGCTTGAAATAACCTATGTAAATATAGGTAGGTTTTTTATCTGTCACCACCGTCAACCGGAGACGATAGTGAGGGGGTCGTAGACTGATATAAGCACTACTCAAGTGTCTCACAATAAGACCAAACTCGTTGGCAGTGCCATGTTACAGGGATTCTGCTCAGACACAGAACTGTGCACAGAGACTTAGGACCTCAGTGAATTAGGGTGTGCCAAAACTCACCTTAGTACCCAAAATCCCCTACCAGAGTAGCAATCAGTGTCACATTAGCTCTTCGTCCTATAGCAAAGAAACCAATGATTAGACAACCTAGAACATGCGACTTAGGACCATCTCAGGCTCCAGCAACGATCACCTCAAGTGCATCCTGCTCAACACCCGCTCCGTCCACAGGCACGCCGTCGAACTCTGGAACCTCCTCGACACGACTTCACCAGACGTCGCCTTCCTCACAGAAACATGGATGAACGCCTCCTCAGCTCCCGACATCGCCATAGCCATCCCGGATGGCTACAAGATCACCCGGAAGGACTGCGCCAACCAAGCCGGAGGATGCATCGCCATCATCCACAGAAACACTATCCGCATCACGACCAACTCCGACGACACCCTCACCGCCGCCGAACACCTCCACTTCCAGATACACACCGACCCCAAGACCACCCTCCGAGGCACCCTCATCTACAGACCCCCGGGACCACCCACACAATTCAGCGAAGCCATCGCAGACTTCATCAGCCCACACGCACTCACCTCCTCAGACTACATCCTCCTAGGAGACCTCAACTTCCACCTGGAGAACAACAATGACAGCAACACCGCCGCCCTGCTGGACAACCTCACCAACCTTGGACTCAAGCAACTGGTGAACACCCCCACCCACTACGCCGGCCACACGCTAGACCCCATCTTCTCCTCCAGCAAGCACATCTCCTTCAGCCACTCCACCGGACTACACTGGACAGACCACAGCTGCGTCCACTTCAACTTCAGGAGAACCACAACCCACCACTACCCTCAACAGGTTCCCCGTAGAAGCTGGGGCAAGATCACCGCCGACCAATTCACCACCATCCTCAGCCAGAACCCCCCCACCCACACTACAGACCCCAACAAAGCAGCCCGCAACCTCACTCAGAGGCTCACCAACTGCGCCAATGCCCTCGCACCACTGAAGAACCCCCCCAGCAGACACGGCAGCAAGAAAGCCCCTTGGTTCACCAACGACCTCAAAAACTCCAAGAAAACCTGCCGCACCCTCGAGAAAGCCTGGCGACCAGACAACAGGAAACATGACAGCCCTCAAGAACGCCACCCGCGAACACCACCATCTGATCCGCACCACCAAAAGGACCACATTCAAAGAACGACTGGACAACAACTTCCACAACAGCAAGGAACTCTTCAACATCGTCAAAGACCTCTCCAGCCCCAGCGCCTGCAACAACGACATCACTCCCTCGCATGACCTCTGCGACTCACTCGCCTCGTTCTTTTACCGCAAGATCGTCGACATACACAACAGCTTCGGCACACAGACCATGCACCCTACCACCGATCTGGCGCCCCCCACCACCACCCTCCGCACCTGGACGACGGTCAGCACCGAAGAAACCACCCACACGATGAACACCATCCACTCCAGCTCCCCTACCGACCCCTGCCCACCCCACATCTTCAACAAAGCCGACACCATCATTGCACCCCAACTCCGGGACATCATTAACAGCTCCTTCGCCTCCGCCACCTTCCCTGAGAGCTGGAAACACGCCGAGCTCAGCGCCCTCCTGAAGAAACCCACCGCAGACCCCACGGACCTCAAGAACTTCCGCCCCATCTCAATCCTCCCCTTTCCGGCCAAAGTCATCGAGAAGACCGTCAACAGACAACTCTCCGTCTTCCTCGAGATTAACGGATCCCTCGACCCCTCGCAATCTGGCTTCCGAGCAAACCATAGCACGAGCCCGCCCTCATCGCAGTCACCGACGACATCAGGTCCCTGCTCGACAACGGGGAAACAGTGGCCCTCATCCTCCTGTACCTGTCGGCAGCCTTCGACACCGTATGCCACCGCACCCTAATACAGCACCTCAGCAACATCGGAATCCAAGGAAAGGCCTTGGAGTGGACAGCCTCGTTCCTCGCCGGTAGAACCCAGAGAGTCTGCCTCCCCCCGTTCCGATCAGCGGCCACCGAAGTCATCTGTGGCGTCCCACAAGGATCCTCGCTCAGCCCCACCCTCTTCAACGTCTAAATGAGCCCCCTCGCAGCCGTCGCACACCAACACAACCTTAACATCATCTCCTACGCCGACGACACCCAGCTGATCCTCTCCCTCACCAACGACCCCGCCACCGCCAAAGCCAACATCCGGGAAGGAATGAAAGACGTCACGGAATGGATGAAGCTCAACCGGCTGAAATGAACTCTGATAAGACGGAAGTCCTCATCCTGGGAACATCCCCCTCCGCCTGGGACGACTCCTGGTGGCCCCCTGCCCTGGGCTCCGCACCCAAGCCAACGGACCATGCACACAACCTGGGCTTCATCCTGGACTCCTCCCTCATGATGACCAAGCAAGTCAACGCCGTCACGTCAGCCTGCTTCAACACACTGCGCATGCTCCGAAAGATCTTCCGGTGGATCCCCACTGACACCAGGAAGACGGTTGCCCAGGCCCTCGTCGACAGCCGACTGGACTACGGAAACACCCTCTACGCTGGAACCACAGCCAAACTTCAGCAAAGACTCCAGCGCATACAGAACGCCTTAGCACGACTCATCCTGGACACCCCACGCTTCAGCCACATCACTCCCCAGCTGAGAGACCTGCGCTGGCTCCCCATCAGCAAGAGGATCACGTTCAGACTCCTCACCCACGTACACAAGGCTCTCCACAACATGGGACCCACATACCTCAACAACCTCCTGACATTCTACACGCCCACCCGCCAGCTCCGCTCCGCCAGCCTCGCGCTCGCCACCGTCCCACGCATCCGCAAGACCACCGCCGGAGGAAGATCCTTTTCCTACCTGGCGGCCAAGACATGGAACTCCCTCTCCACCCACCTACGACTTACCCAGAACCATCTCTCCTTCAGGAAACAGCTCAAGACCTGGCTCTTCAAGCAATAGCGGATCCCCCCCCCCTCCCCACCCCCCCAGCGCCTTGAGACCCTATGGGTGAGTAGCGCGCTTTACAAATTCCGTGATTGATTGATTGATCTCAGGAATGGTGGGAAGTGAGAACACTCTTTTGTTATACGTTTATACCAGTCCACAACAGGAGTAAAATAGAGACACGGAAACGTTAAAATGTTTAATTTAATGACGTGATCTCAAGCGCAGTATTTTAGTCATCATAAGCATACATATGATTAAGAATAATACGGTCAGCATGGTTACAATTCCATAAAATACAAAAGGAGGAATCATATTACAATGATAGTGCAAACAGGTGATAAGAGCGCCTATTTTAAACACCCTCCCTTTCTAGGAACTATGTATTATAAAACTATACTATAGAAGGTCTCTTGAGCTTTCTTAGGGGAACCCCATTTACCTGTCCGCTCATTTAGTGTAAATTACATCAGGATCGGTTAGTCTCTCAGCATGCCTGGAATCTTCCAAGTGTGTTCAATTATGGCAAATGTGCTATGATAAAGGCGCCAGAATCCTACTCGATTTGCAGATGCCAAATTGTTGTGTCTAGAATGTGATAACCTTGGCGGCTCAGCACTCACTGTACAGACTGGGGGCATGATGTATGTCTAGAGATGTCGAGAAACAAACCTTTTCTCATGTATAGACCCTTGTGAAAGCTAACTCTGCAAAAACAGCTAAACAGTGTGGTGTGCAAAAAAGCAGCAAATGGTAAAATGGCGTTTAAACTTCTAATAAGCCATGCTAACTTAACATGCACGCAGAAAGAGGCCCATAAACCACACTACATGACACAGCCGTGAAGTGGCTCCCTGAACTAGCTTAAGCAAGCAGCAAAATGGTGCTTTGGAAATCTCACTGTATTGTATTGTTTTGTAATGGCGGAAAAGGCCACAACTGCCTGAGATACAACACAACTGCTGAATTAACCTGAAGGTCACTTCAGGGCCCCATTTGCACTCCTTCTGAAGACATTGTGTCACTAAGCAAGACAGCCTATCAAGACAACCCTGTCAGGCGATTTCTGTTCTGAAGAGAAGCTGCTGAGGAACTACTGCTGCAAAGGGCGAGAATGTGGACTGTGCCTGTTGCAACACGGGACCGACATCTTTAATCAGGCAAAGTGGGGCTT
The DNA here is from genome assembly GCF_964261635.1 of Lissotriton helveticus. Taxonomy (NCBI): domain Eukaryota; kingdom Metazoa; phylum Chordata; class Amphibia; order Caudata; family Salamandridae; genus Lissotriton; species Lissotriton helveticus. The sequence goes on from NC_136063.1 coordinate 949,843,698, forward strand.
GGTCTGCGTTCAGGATAAGGGACTGCACATGCTCTGAGCAACTGGGCATAATAACTGTAGACTCTTTAACCAAGTACATTCCTGGAATACAAAATTATTGAATTGAGTTCAGCACTTAACCGCTGGGGGTCAAAGTAAAGTAATCTGCACCCATGGCTCATGCTTGCCAAGCTCTTGGTATATGAGTGACTACTACCATTAGACCACCAAAGGTGGAAGGGAATACCATACAGGAGTGTTAGCACACATTTAAGATCATGACCAGGAGTACAATCCCTTATTTGCTACTTCAATTGTACTGCACAGTATTTAGTTATGCTCTGTGATTAAATTACTTTCTTTTTACATATAAAATAAGCACTGACTGTACATCAAGTTATTATGTATGGTGTTTGACTGTTGAGTTCTGAGCTATTGACCCCAGAATACTTTCCTGAGAAGCCTGTAACTGATCACTATCACTACTTTGAAAGTCTAGTGCAAAAATGGTTTTACTTGGCCTTGTTTGCAGAGCCATAGTAGGACGGACCCCAGCCTACACAGTTGGGGCCCTGTAGCCTCTGTTTGCTATAGGGCCACCAAAATGGGGTCTGACAATGGTCATCTGCATGAAAGTTGTACAAGAGGTACACCTTTGCATACTAAAGCCACACACGATACCAGCTCAACATAAATATTTCAAACAGTTTCTATTGTCACATGGTCAACGTTGCTAGCTCGGTGCATGCAGCAAAAGATCACATACATTGTGCAGTTCATGCAAGACATTTTCTATTTTAACTACGCCTTCCTCCAAACAATCGGCAAATATGGAGAAAAAAATCAGAAACTACACAAAGTGTGTCTAACTAAGCATTCAGAATGTATGCAATATTACACTCGGGTTATGAAAAGGTAGCAAAGTCGTAATGCTAGTTTCACAGTTGTGATCTTCTCCCTAATTGGCAATGTAGTACAATTAGGAATATTTTTAAGTCCAATGGTAGTATACATTTTTCTAGTTAAAATGATTTTATTTATTAAAGACATAGAAGCACATATGTTCTTTCTTCTGTCAATCTAATAGACAGGAGCAAAAACGAAAGGGAAGATAAAAGAAGAAATAAACAGATGAGTGAAATGATCAGTTGCAATGTGGCACAGACAGGCACCAACCCTAAAGTCACAAGTCCTTTATATGCTGTGGCAGTCAATTACATTTAAGTCCAGGAAAAATTGAACCCTTCATCCCTGGATCAAACGTTTGTTCTTGTCTGCCATGGTCACTTAGGTCGCTGTAAGAAAGAAACTTAAGGGACTCATGCAATGTTGCTCCACCCAGCCAATTTAAAAGTGTTAGAAAAATTTACATTCAGAGTATTTTCACACATTCAGGCTGCACAAGCATTCTTAGGTGGACTTCTTTGAAAGGAATGAAATATTGTTTATCATTGCATGGTGCAGGAGACAGTTTCTGTTTTATTTCAGAATATTCTGTTAATGAGTGGGGGTGTTGTAAGAAACAAGTGGTGCTGGACTTAGTTCTGGGTTTAAAAAGCTGGGAAAGATAATCCGCAATAAAATTCTAATAGTGGTGCATGCAAAATTCACAAAGAGAAACAGGGGTGGGTTGCAATTGTTGTCTACACACAAAAAGGGTGCACGCCAACACACCGTGAATGGGAAGGGGTGCCCAGTGGAGTAGGCAAAAATCAAGCGGAAGAGGAGGAAGAAAAGGGTAAATGGGAGGTGTAGATGGCACGAGAGAGATGGGTGGAAGGAGACAGAATAAAGGGGACACCAGGAGCTAAGGGGGAACAGTGGAGGGGGATGTACCAGCTTTGGTTATCCACTAAAAAGTTTAGGTTTCAAGGTTTTGAGGATAGGAGTATTGATGTATTTTCTTTTTTGTGACGCTAGGGACATAACAACGCCAGTTAGGAAGAAGTATTGTTTTTAATCCAGAGACACATTTGTATATCTACATTAATAATTGTCCATATTATCCACATAATGCACTAACATTAAAAACGCCATGACAAATCCTAGATGAATCACAGTATATGTAATTGAATAACATAAAGAAAAGGAACGCCTTCACTCACCTAAGAGGGCCCTAGAATAATATTATTACAAGACACCCACATGCCTAAAGTAAGACAAAAAACAGTCATGGTTACCCCTAATACCATTAGCCACTCAGCTTCTGCAGCACATTGATGGATAGAAATAGTAAAATCAAACAAAGTGAATGGAACTATTTTGAAAACAGCACAAGGTGAAGTTGAGAGATAGATAGCAGTGGCCCTTGAAGTAAGTAGGAAAAGCACAACATTAGCCTCATACTACGACCTACTGGACAATGATCCAAAACCAATAGATGTCCTAATTACAGTATTATCACAATTTTCAAAATCATTCCTAGTTGGGGGAGATTTACATTTTTCACAGTCCACAATTTTCGATTACTGAAAAATTGATAATATCACTCAGAGGAAATCACGATTCGCTAGAGCCTTGACATAGCTATAAGTAGAGGGCTGATAGATCCTTGGAAAGTAATGCACGACACACAAAGGTCCTACACTTGATTTACAGGGACATTCCAAACCTCGTCTTATATAGACTTCTTTTTATTCTCTAAAAATCTAGAAAATCATTCCTCCAAAATCATCCCGAATTGCTTCTCTGACCACTCTACCATACAACTGAAAATAGGTTTGTAAACAAGCCCAACACACATCCCATTAGATATTGAATAAAGTGTTGGACTTTTTAAAGACAGAGCAAAAACAGTTTTTACAAGGAGTTTAGGTTCTGTATCCTGGGGCAATATCTGCAAGGCACATAAGGCTACAATGAGAAAGGAGGTCATAGATTCTTCAAGTATTTGAATACCTCTCAAGAACAAGAAAAATAGTTCACTACAGAATTGTCCTACTCAAGTAGATTATATTTTAAATTTGAAGAATAACAGATTAAACATTCGAAATTGGTAAAGGTCAAAGAAAAACGTAGAAGCAAAGAAGCAAAAGCATTCAGGGAGCTCTTTCGGAAGATCTACCAAAAATAAATCAATATACCAGATTCAGAAATTTCAGATTAATTAAATCATTTTAAAATCCCCTTGTTAAATGCAAATCAGGCCTCAGAGTTAGTAAACCCATTCTCTCAAGAGGGGTTTGATGCGAGAAATTAAGTTATTGATTGAATGGATTCTGAGCCCTGGTCGAGCAGCAGCCACAATCCCTTGCAGGTACACTACAAAGAGTCAGTAAATTAGCCTGCACTTAACCCTGGGTAGTTTGGCACAAACAATTTAGAGGCAATGTGCAAAATATTTATGCAGCACACAAACAGTGACAAAGTGAAATCACAAGAAAAGTCCAAAACCAATTTACAAAAATAGAGTATATTTTAATACATTATTTGAATCCAAAAAAACAAAATCCAATCATTATAACTAGAATTATGATTTTTTAAAGTTTTTAGTAAAAACTGGCACATAAAAGATCGAAAGCGCAGACATCTAGATGCATGAGATTGGGTCAAAGTCAAAGAATATGGCCTGCTGTAATAGAGCATAGTTCAGATACAAGCAGATTTGGATTTTGGCCATCTGTGCACCCTTAGCCCCACAACCAAGGGTCCAGGACTGGTGGGACACTACTCGGGGTTCGGGACTCACTCAGACTGGGTCCAGGTGCTGGCTCAAGATGGTGAGAGACTTTTAGGTCCCCGTGGCTCTGAACAGGAGGCCAGTAAACTAGCCCTTGGAGTCACTCTGGTAGTCCTGCGTCCAGGGGAAGATGCAGGGCTCAACAGTTGGCCTGACATTTGAGGTTTCAAGGCAGGCTCCAGGCAGCAAAGCAGTCCATCCAGGTACAGCAAATCAGTCTTGCAACTGTGCAGCAGGTAGTCCTCTGAAAGTTCTTCCGCAGTTCCAGGGGTGAACTAAAGAGTGGAACAGAAGGTCCTTTTTTTTATTCCCCGGTGCCCTTCCTCTGGAAGGTGGGAGAAGCTTCTAGAAAGGTTTTTTGAAGGGCATGGAATTTCCTGACTTCCTTGCCCTCACTGCAGTGACAATGTAGAGGTGATGAGTCCTTTGTATGCAGGCAGAGCACAGGCTATTCAGTTGTAAGTGAGGCTGTGCTCAGCTTTGCCCCCTTCCTGAAAGCAGATGGCCCATTCAGGCACACCTAATCTCTGTATTGTGTGACTGGGATGAATTCACCTACAGTTTTACAGCTACACCCAGTCATGTGACAGGCTGCAGGTATCAAAGAGCTAAGGGCAGGAAAATTGCAACTTTCTTAAAGTGGCATTTTCAAAATTGTAATTAAAAATCTGACTTTACCATTAAAGAGGCTTTTTAACTACAATCCCATAGATACCAACCATGAACTGGCTACCTTGTCCCAATCAAAATCAACACTTGTTAAATGTAATAGGAAACCTAATGTTATTCTATGGGATAAGTAGGCCCCACAGACCTGAAAAAACAAATGTATGTGTTTGGCACTACCAGGACATGTAAAAAGTAAAAGTACTTGTACAAAATGTAATTATAATGCACCCAGTCCTGTGGGCTACCTAGGGCATACGCTAGGGGTGACTTATGTGCATTAAAGAGTTAGGGCTGGGTAAGGGAGTTATATTGCCAAGCCGAACTGGCAGTTTAAAACCGCATTCAGGCTGCAATGGTAGGCCTAGGACATGTTTTAAGATGCTACTTAAGTGGGTTGCACGATAACTGCTGCAGGTCTACTAGTAATATTAAATTTGCAGGCCTCCGGTATATGGTATACCAGTGTACAAGGGACTTACGGGTAAATTGAATATGCTAATTAGGTATTAGTGAATTTAGCCATATTTTAGGGGAGTAAGCACAAGCACTTTAGCACTAGTAAAGTGCACAGAGTCCTAAGGCCAACGAAAACTAAGGCAGCAAAAAAGTAGAGGGTAAAGGTAAAAAGTTTGGGAGGGATCCTGCATCCAACAATTGCCCAGATAATCAAAATCTCCCCAAAGGGAATATAAATGTATTCTTCTTCTTCTTCTTCTTCTTCTTCTTCTTCTCCTTCTTCTTCTTCTTCTTCTTCTTCTTCTTCTTCTTCTTCTTATTATTATTATTATTATTATTGTTGTTGTTATCATTAATAATATTATTATTATTAGTAATAATAACAATAATATTAATGCTAACAATAATATTAATAATAATAATATCATGTATTTATTATTAACAAAGGTATTCAATGCAATATTAGCATGGGGCACAGAACTGTCATAATTTCTTAAGGAGATCTTGATAAAATTGTTATCAAATGTTACATTTAAAATGTGAACCAAAATATTTGCTAAAACAATCATGAACCGTACAGCTTTAGTTATTCCTCAACTAACACATAAAGACCAAAATGGGTTTATCCCAGAGACACTTCTACATAGAATCAATTGACTTCTTTGTATCTTCCAAAACGGAGAGTGCATTATTTCCTTAGAATAACAAAAAACATTTGGCCTTGAGGTCTTGAAGTATGTGGGTCTCCGACAATCTGTAAGATATGTATGCACTAAATTACAAACATTTTATAGATAAGATCAAAAACCTTTCAGTGAGATGAAACACATTTCCTTTATCAATCTCAAATTGATATAGGTTTGACTAATAACTACCTAGAATGAAAGGCAACAACCTCTTTTCCGTTATTTATTCTTACCCAATGTTTACGCTGAATCAACTGTACTGAGTAGCCACAATGAAATTACCAGAAATGAGTTTAACCACTGAAAAGCAATTGGTCAAGAAAAGTTGGAGGCTGATTTACTAATTGCCAACTTATTCCTTTGGAATCAATCAGAAGAAAACTAAGGGAAAACAAATGGGTGGGATTATTTTTTCTCTATACAAATATAAAGTTCAATAATGAATATACCAATGTCAGGTATATAAAATTCTAGCGAGCTAGCTAAGTATCTCTTTAATGAACAGACAGTCCAGCTAGGGGTAGGCTTTTGGGCCTCTTGCATACACCCTCTGAACAATAGCTTCAACTTAATTCAAGAATTTGTTTTTTAAAAATGGCTTTGTTAAGCATCAATTAAAATTAACCATTCAACTTAAAAAGAAGCTTCGGAGAAAAATATAAGTGCTTTACAGGGGAGGCAACTTTGAGAGGATGAAGTTCTATGCTCAGTGGCTCGTGTATTACACTCCAGCCTTTCTACATAGTTGCAACTCAAATATTTCAGAAGCTTGCCCTAGGTGTTCGAAAGTGAACTGGGTACACATAGGGGCCGATTCTGATCCTGGATTTTTATTTTCCATACAAATAGGATTTGTATTCTTTTCCATACAAATTGTAAAAGTCCCTTCCAACCTGTGTAGTACAATTCGTACGGGAAAAATACATACAGATCGGCCCGATCCTTACAAATCGGATCGGGAAAAGCTGTACGACACGGACTTGTAAAAAAGACCATACAATTTGTAAAAAGGCTGTCCAACCCGTCAAGTACGATTCGTACCGGGTTGTCAGCATACGATTTGAATGGAAAATGGCCTGTATACGGGGAATGACTCGTACCGGGCAACGAAGCAAACCCCTATATGCCTCGTACCCTGGTATGACTCGTTCTGGGGGTACGACTCATGCCGGGGTACGGGTCGTATAGGGGTATGAGGCATACAGGGGTCCCCCCACATGCGAGGCGTGTGTATGGTGCGTAACCCAACATCGCGCATGTACGCACCGTACGTACGCGATTTTGGGGTACGGTGCGTACACAGGCGATTTTGGGGTACAGTGCGTACATACGCAATGTTGGGGTACGGTGCATACACAGGCGATTTTGGGGTACGGTGCGTACATACGCGATTTTGGGGTACGGTGCATACACAGGCGATTTTGGGCTACGGTGCGTACATGACCAGTACCCCTTCATCGCGTATGTACGCAAAGTACCCCACTTTCCGTGTCATCCGTACGCACCGTACATACGCACCGTACCCCTGTATTCATGGGGTGTATGACGCGTACATGGGGGGGTCTGTCTCATACTGTTTTCGGGGCGTACAAGGTTTTTCGGGCACTTTTTGGCTCTTGTAAAAAAAGAGCCGTACGGAGTGCCGTTTGTACGAATCGTACTTGCCGGGTTGTAAACTGCTGCCGGGAATACATGGAAATGTCGCGTACAGAGCAATCCGAATCGGAATCGCTTGTATATACGAGTTGTATGGTCTTTTTTACAATTTGTATGGAGTGCGTCTATTTGTACGGATCGTACTTCCTAGATTGTAGGGGCGTCCTTACAAGTATGAGTTGTATGGGTAAAACGCTCCATACCACGATTTGTACAGCGTTTTTCCAGGATCGGAATCGGCCCCATAATGTGGTGCTACCGCCATCTTAAATAATTATGGACTGAGTTTCACAGAGTTGTAATAAAGTGCTTTAAAATCCGGATACAGATCTAACTGCAATATCGCTGGACAGTACAGGGCACTTGGGAATTAGACCTAAATTGGTAAGTTATTGGTGGTTTATTGTGACCCTTTTGTCTCTACTATGAAGTTTGTAAATGTTGATATAAGCTATTGATACAGAATGTATTACTGTTAAAATGATTATAAAATCTAGAATTGGGTGGGAGGGAATGACATTGATATATGTATATCACTGGTGTGGCATAAATAGTAACCCTTGGTAAAGCACTACGCTACGCTCTCGTAGTTTGCGAAGTTTGCACAACTTCGCACTACGCAAACTGCACGTAGCACAATGCAAACATGCGTAGCGTAGTGCAGCGGTCATTTTTCACTTGCTCATGGTCCTCAACGTCAAGTTGGCGAACGCGAGCAAGCAAAATGACATCCTCGCGAGACTTTTTCCTTGTTCGCGATCAGCAACATCAAGTTGCCGATCGCGAGCATGGAAAATAAACCTCCCGGTGAGATTCTCAACGCGGAGAGGTCAGGTTTCTCATTGCAAGTGGTCGCGTATGCTCACGACCGCTTGCGATGAGAAACTACCAGTCCGCGTTGAGAAATCAGCAGCTTGAGTAACAATCTACTCGAGCGGCAGAAAAGAACAGCTCGCACTGTGCAAGGTGCTGTTTTCAATGATTGCACAGTGCCGGATGCTTGTCCGCACTGTGCAATCATTGAAAACGACATCAGGCACAGTGCGAACATGCTACTACGCACTTCACGTAGAGCTACGCGTAGCTTGCGTAGTGCGAAGTTCACTTCGCGTAGCTATGCATAGCGGTACTTCGCGAACAACCCCAACCCCGAATAAATAGTACATATGCAGATGTAAAGAGTTTAATATGCTTTGTTAATATTGTTGACTGTAGGTAGTGGCTATGATTCACAAGAGGTAAAGCCTCTAGTGTGTCATGATGCATATTAGGTTTATGAATGGTAAACAATATTTAACCAAAAACAGGATACTTTCAGTTAAATTTGTGCAGTGAGGTAAACTCAGGTTGAAAACATCTTGTAACAGTGTTGTTTCCTAGTGTAATGTCATTGCAACAGTCAATCAGTGACACAGTACACAAAGGGGCTCATTATGATGACGGGTGGACTTTGTCCGCCCGCCATCCTGTCGGAATTCGGGACCGCCCGCCATTAGGGCGGGGGTCCCGTGGGGGGTATTAGGTTGTGCCCGCCACAGTGGCGGGCACATCCTGCATTTATAGCATTGTGGCGGGCGGTGCTCTCTTCACCGCCCGCCACAATGCTATAAATGCATTAATGCATTTGCATAAACAAAGTGGCAGGCACCGCGTGGTGCCTGCCGCTTTGTTTATGCAAATGAAGGGGGGTACCCCATGTGCAGCCCCCACCTCTCCTTCACTCTGGGGGTCCGCAGGGAGTCCCCAGAGTGAAGACCGCATGCCTTTCTGTGGCGGTATTGCCGCCGCGGAAAGGCATCTACACAAGCCCATCATAATATGGCTGGCGGTGTCTATTAGACACCGCCACCATATTAAACCTTTTCTGCCCCGGTCGCAAGGCGACCGGGGCGGAAAAGCGGCAGACGGTCTTTCCATCCGCCGCGGTTCCCCCGCCATCCTAATATGGCGGGGGAATTTAGGTGCGGATGCCTGGCGGACTGCCCCTGCCAGGCTGGCGGTGGCTACCGCCAGCCTGGCGGGGGCAATCCCCCTGCCATCCTAATGGGCCCCAAAGTATTTCTCATGTCAATTTTGTACTTCTGTAGTGATAATATGGAAATAAACATTGACACTCTTATAATGAATAAATACATGAGAATTTATAACATGATATTCTTAGAAAGTTGTCTGAAATATTAACCGTGGCTTCACTATGATAACTAAAATGTCCTGATATTCAAAAGAGAAGGTGCTACGTTCACTTTGTCTACCAAACCCATCATTTTAATTTTGAAAAGATTTTGCAATATGTTCTAATGTTCGTGGGCACCAAGGCTTAATAAAAACAGAGCCCCAAGAGCTCCATTAGTCACCCACCCATGCCTTGCCAAACAGGATGGATGGTGTTTTCTCCCCACTTCCCTTACTTTGCACCACACTGCTTCTCCAGTGCTTCTCCTAAATGGTATGATGGTAAAGAAGCTACAGTGTGAAGGCCTGGCACTCCCATATTCGGAGTATGCTGCAGGAGGCAGACCAGGACAATACTGCTGCTGTACCATATTTTAAAATGTACTGGATCAGTAGTGCCCACACCTGACCCCATTTTTTCTGGAGAGATGCACGGGGGAGAGGAGCAGATGAGTACACAGCTCAAATGGCTTTTCAATGGAAAAGGAGTCTTAGCTATAGCTGCACCATTGATGACTGTTTAAAACTTGAGTTATGCTGCTATGCAGCTCACTGCTGTTCAGTGGTTCATGTATAGAAAGTGGTCCAAACTATCTGGAAGCACAAGCTACAAAAAAGATAAAGATGTACAAACACACAGGGTTTTTGGTCAGGAAATGTTATATACCTCTGAAAAAGCCACCACATAAATATAACAATAGTGTTAGAAATGGGGATCTCCAGTTGCAAAGATATTACTTTAAAAAGGTTACAAATAGTTCAATCCATCTGAAACTATGGATGTGTCACTTTTACCACAAAGTACCTGGGATGTGTCAAAATCAAGGACGAATATAGGTGCAGGGGAAGTGAGGCGCCGGAAAACAAAGCAATGCTTCAGTTCCTTACTCCCATGGAGATGTTGCTTCGGTTCCTTACTGCCAGGGGATGTGATGTGTCAGTTCCTTACTGTCAGGGAAGGTGATGTGATGGTGCCTTACTGTGAGAGGAGGTGATGGTTTGATTTCCAGATGCGCAGACTCGGTTCCATACTGCTGGACTTTGTCGATGAAGAACTGGCACACAGGTACAATGCGTCTAAATTCCGGGCACTCTAGGTGAATGTGGTGGCGCCAAACAGGTGCTGCAGCAGCAGGGCCTGCATCGAAGTCGACACAGGTGCCACGGACATCAATGACAGGGCCAGAGCATCAGGCTGCATTGGTCTTACAGCCGCACAGCAGGAACTGCATCGGTTCTTTGGCCACACGGCGGCAATGCATTAATTTTTCAGCCACAATTCTGAGCCAGGAAAACAGTCACTGAAGAGCGATGTGTGGATTTACAGGCTTCTATGCCGCAAAAATACCTCAAAGGGCCCAGAACTGGAATTGGTACCATTTAGCAGGTCATAACTCTCAGCAAATTAGTTCAGGGGCTGCAGGTGAAGTCTTTGATGGCCCTAAGACTTCTTTACAGAAGACAAGCTCAAAAAGACCCTGGGAGAACCTTGATAAGCATACAGAAAGCAAAAGTCCGGTCCATTCACTCCCTAAGACAGAAGCAGCAAGCAGTAGGCCAGCACAACACAGCAACCAGAAGAGTGGCAGTCCCCCCCCCCCCCACCCAGCTTCTCCGGCTGTCCTTCTTGGCAAATTCTCCGCTTAGTTCAGAAGTGGTCTGAAGTTATGTTTTCACAACTCCAGTACTTATACCAGTTTCTGCCTTTGAAGTAGGCGAACTTCAAAGGGAATATTTTGTAGTGCACAAGAACCTGCCTTTCCCTGACCTGCTCCAGACACACTACAGAGTGATGGAGACAGCTTTGCATGAGGACCAGCAGAGCCCTATTCAGGTGTCAGTGACAACTCCTCCCACCCCTTTAGCTCAGGAAGACCGATCAGTCTGGAGATGGGTCATCAGGATATGCAGAGCACACCTCAGCTCCATTTGTGTGACTGTCTAAAGTGAATGCACAAACAGCCCAATTCTCAGTCTAAACCAGATGTGGATTCCTCAGGCAGGCACAGGCACAGATTGGGAAAGCAAGAAAATTCCCACTTTCCAAAAGTGCCATTTTCAAACACCCATTTAAATATCAACTTCACAAAAAGATGTATTGAATTGTGAGTTCAGGGACCAAATGGAAGTTGCATTTGTAAGAGGTTACAAGGCAGCCCCAATGATGACCTATGGGAGAGATAGACAGTACAATAGTGAAAAACGAAATGGAAGTATTTCACTATCAGGACATGTAAAACACATGAGTACATGTCCTACCTTTTAAATGCACTGCACCCTGCCCACAGGGCTACCTTGGGCCTACCTTAGCAGTGCCTTACATGTAGTAAATGGGAAGGTTTGGGCCTGGCAAGTGGGTACATTTACTAGGTCGACATGGCAGTTAAAAACTGCACATACAGACACTCCATTGGCAGGTCTGAGACAAAGTTGCAGGGATACTCATGTGGGTGGCACACTCAGTGCTTCAGGCCCACTAGTAGCATTTGATTTACAGGCCATAGGCATACACAGTTCACTTTACTCGGGACCTACCAGTAAATAAAATATGCCAACTATGGGTGACCAATGACAATTTAAGAAGGGACTACTTGCACTTTAGCAGTGATCAGCAGTGGTAAAGTGCCAAGAGTTATAAAACTGGCAACATCGGAATGTAGTACCCAGTCAGAAACAGGAGGTCAGAAGCAAAAAGACAGGAGAAAAAAATGCCAAAAATGCCAGGCCTAGCAATTAGTAAGTCCTTCTCCATACATGGGCAACCACTGGTACTGCAACACACTTCCATAGAAAATAATGGTGGTGGGGAATTACAATTTTGCCCACACTTGCAATGTGTCTAACAGTGCCTCCCTCATCCCATGGAGTAATTTCTTACAAACTGGTACCATTGACATGTATTTTCCCGATATTGACAAACATGAAACGTGCATTCTTGCGGAAAAAAATGTATACACTTGACATTTGTCTGAAAGTCTGTGTCTAAGTTTTCCTGAAAGCATTATGCAAAACCTTTTCTTCCCACTACAGAGTCATTGGCAACATACATTTCTTTGCTCTATGAAAAAAAGAATAAAGATGGACTATATTTCTGCGTTGGATTCACTGGATAACATGTGGGTGATAACTGAGGACAGATGTTGTTGCTAGGTGTAAATTAGAAATATTTAAATAATGTGTCACACGTGTAATCATAGTTTGGTCAGAGCATTTGGGCATTAGAAATGCATTCAAAAAAGCTAATATAAAAGAACTAGATCGGCCAGCTAACCACATGGCTTTGGTAGGGAATCACTTCATCTAAAATTGTCACTGCATCATCTTGGCACCTTAGATGAGGAGATTTATTTCTCAGTCTAATGTGGTTTGCCAACAGGCTCTGTGGTGGTTAGCTGTATTGATTTTATTCTGCCCCGCCCCTTGCTCCAAGATCTGCTTGCCCTACTAGCCCCTCCATGTAGCATGTACAATGCAGCTGAATCACCTAGACATTGTAGGCAGCAAGTTGATCCTCTGCAACTAGCCATAATGTGCCCGACATATGGTTTTCTCATCACTAGTGTCCTTGGGGCAGACTCCTTTGCCAACAAACCCTCCGAAATGCAAACCTACACAATACACCTGTGGGCTGATTTAGACTATGAACGACAGCACTAAAACAAGACTGCAAGGGATAACTCAAAATGACCAGTGGTTGAAGGAGGCTGACCCACAAGTCCTTTTATGTAGGTTTTTAGGTGCTGTTGATTTGAGATCTGGCAAATAGATAAAGCTCTCTGTAGCCAGACATAAAAAGGAAGATTTGAATAACATTTCTAAAGACCGTTTGTAATAATTAACAAGCTTGAGTTATCAAAAAGTAAACCGTCTCTCCAGCACTTTTTTGAGGTTGAACAGTTAATAATACTAATCAAACAGTAAATAATGCTCAAAGTTATAGACAAACTGCTAGCCGAAGGGAGAAATAACATATGTCCCTTTCAATGACTTGGATAGGGGACATGATTAAAGGATCACTGGGAAAATTGAATGATCCATTATCTTCTCTGTCGATAGATGGCAGTGTGCAGCTTCATGCTTACCTTTACATGGTGAAGTTTCACACGGTTCTGATTAGTATTGTTTAACTTAAAGGAGCAGTAATGTAATGCAAGTGGTTGGGGTTCTTGGATGGTGAATACAGCAGTGACGACTCACATACAAAAAATGTCAGTCTACCTTAGCCACAAGAAACGTTGGGAAATGACAGGAGAGTCATAGTTATTCTTTGGCTAGCAAGTCTTTTGCAACTTTTACGTTGTTTCTGAAACTCTAAGAGCTCTGAATTCCTGATGCTTCATAAGACAGCTGAGAGGACTAGGAAAGATGGAAGGTACAATAATATGAAGCCACCTGCAAAAACAGTTGCAGCAAATTAACACAAGTTATAGGAAGGTAAGTAATTTATAGTTCATAAAGTTTTGATGTGTTGTGTTCTGTAGGACATAACATAATACGTTTGTAGTTTTCAGCCTGTGGTAAAATATAGCATCAGTTCCCACAGGCAGTTTTTGGCGTTGAACTGGGTTCAAAAGGCAAGTTTGACTGAAGTGGCAACCCATAAGGCAAGCACTCACTCATGCGTGTGTGGTTTGCTGGCATCATTCTGCTGAGGACATCCAGGAAGGAATAGGAGCATTAGGATTTCCATGCAGGCGTTACTGTGTGAAAAAACAAACGTGCAGTATATATCAGTGAGTTTCAGAACTCCTGCAGGTGATGCTTGCTCTTGAAAACCAGTATCAGACATGGAGGTACTGCCATCCTCCTTGACTAAGACATGGAATCTGCTGATAATGAGCCTTGAGCCCTACATACAATTGTTCATGCAAAACAAATGCCTTATCTTGCATGGCAAATTACGAAAAAGAATGCGTCAAATAATTAACTCAGTAATGTATTTAATTTCAAGAATTGTTTCCAATGCCATTTACTTTTACTAGCAGTTTAATTATTTTTCATTGGTTTCAACATGGCAATAACTGTGCAGTGACTTTGTAGCATGAGTGTGTTTAAAAGAATCGTTGCATACAGGAAAAAGTTACATTAGAGCGTCAACAAAATAAGAAAGAAGACCTGTTTGGTTGTGTAAAGGTGAACCCTCACTCAAAAGATATAAAAATAAACAAGTCTCAAAACATCCATAAAGTAAAAGACAGAATAATTATGTAAAGTGAGTCTTCCTGTTAGATATTATTCAAGTGTCTGTCTATGATTACGTACTCTATTCAATTATATTTCTTAACGTTATAGAAGAAATCGAGGATTTGAAAGTAAACAAAACTCAAAAATGCTTCACTTAGAGGTAGGACTTTTTGTATGCTGCATAGATGAGGAAAAAAGTGTCCAAACCACGTATGTGTTCACCAAAATCACCATTTTGAAAGTGAGGAGGTTAATTCTCTTCCCATCAAGACGTTTAATTCTGAAAGCGAAGTGAAAACTTGAGTGTTGGACTTGCCCAATGTGCTAATAATTCCTAGAACAGAGGCTTACATCAATGGACACAGACGCATCCAGCACACAATTGAGCTACAGAAAGATCAATGTTCCTGTGGGAGTCTCCTTTGCACGTCAGTCGTCATTCTTTTTGATTGATAGTAGTTGGAGAAAGCACAGCAGGCCTCCTCATCTTCCTCCATGGGCGAAAACTCGGTTGAGTTGCGATCCTTTTTATTCGACTTAAGCAAAACAAACATTGACAAAGCAAATAGTCTTGCCTTTGGGATCTATTTGCTTTGCCAATGATTGTTTGCAATTTTGTACAACGTGCTGAGCACCACTAGTGAAAAGCTAAATGTGTCTTGCTAATGCTATGCAGCTTTGCCGAAAGAAAAAGAAAAAATGTGCCGTGACAAGGCAAGTACATGCCATGATGCTACAAGTGCCCATGTCATCTGATAGGTGCACGCTTGAGTGATGATGTATGTGCAAACATTGGTCACTGTGCATACCTTCTTTCCCATTTTTGTTTTACCAATGGAACATGACGAACGCCACTTTGTACAGTTACTAAAAAAATTCATTTTCAATTGCGCAAACACAGACTATTGACTGTCCTAGGCCCTTTGATACAGATCACCCCTATAGCTTAGCGCTTTCTGCTCCTCTATACACAGTACTGGCCAAGTATCCTCCCACTCTCAATGGATCCCATTCTCGGACTCCCCAGACACAACTAGCAACCTTGACACCCACTTCAACATTCACCGCAGACAATTGCCCACCAGAAGGTCTTGCTGCTCCCAACCTTATGTACAAGCTCTCTGTAACAAATCCAGTTGATTCCCACTGCAAGCCGAGTGATGCGGGCCCCAACCTTAGACCGTCATATACTAAATTCTCAGCTGACACATCACCCCCCATCAAAGCAGACCCTACGCATCCCACTCAGACTGTCTTAAATCCTTGTCCTAATGGCACAGATCACCCCCATAGCGTTGCGATCTCTGCGGCCTCATACACAGGACATACTGTGTTTTCTCCCAACCTTAATGAGGTTTGCCCCTCTAACACTCTCACACAGATTCTGAACCGAATGGAGCATAAACTCAACTCTCTTGCTACTGACTTAGGGCATCTTAGACGGTTTCTCTCAAACCAAGCCATCCTTGCCTGCTCTTACACGTACGAGAGTAAAAAATTGCCTCCACACACAAGTTCTCCGACGACCTTACAATGCATACCCTGGCCCTCCACTCCCCTGTGCCGGCTGGCCCACAGGCCCCATCGTTCTCACTGCCCCTTATCCGCACTGGAAGCGGATGATCTTAGCCAATCTTACCTCCCCAAGACCCAGATCAGGGTTAATAATCCTCCCTGTACAATCCCAGTAATAGTGGCCATAAATAGAACCCCTGTAATTATACACTCACCCAGACCTCCTGCTTAATACACCACCATTCATCCTCTAAAATCTACTGATGATAATCCCTTCCCTCTATCTTGCATGCTTGTCAACTGTAGATCGGCTGCACAACACACTACAGATATCGCTGAAACCATACTCAGTGAGGGAATTGATATCACTTTGTTCATGGAATGTTGGCTCAATGACCACTGTACCACCATACTTTCATACACCTCCTGGTTACTTCCTCATTAGACATGACAGACTTGAAGGAACAGGTGGAGGTCTAGCCATAATCCGCATAGCTGAAATTCATCTTTCCATTTTAAATAACGCAGAATGCTCAACTTTTGAATACCTCTGCATTGAACTTAAAGGTAAAGACTCCCCGCAAATCAAACTTCACACAATCTACCACCCTCCTGGTGATCGCGGCCTCTTTGCAGAAGAGTTATCTGACCTACTAACTCGGTTCTCCTTAACAGACACAAAGTACATGCTCATGGGCGATTTTACCATTCATTGGAACAACGTAGAAGACTCCGCAGTCAGGCGCCTCGAGAACTTTCTTTAAATGAATGACCTAAAACAACTCTGCAATGAACGAACCCACATCAAAGGCGCTACTCTAGACGTGATTATCACTAATCACTAATAATGAACTGGTCTCCCTCAGTGCCATCTTACCCATTGACTGGTAAGACCATATTATACTGTACAATATCAAAACCATTGTCAAACCACACTCAGACTTAACAAACAAACCTAAGCAGTGGACCAGAAACCTCAAGCAAGTCCCAACTACGGATCTTGAATCCAAGATTTGTGAACAACTTCAACATCTCCCTCCTACTCAACTCATAACTTAAATGATCCCACTGCCCACTTCAACACTGCAATAACAGAAGTTCTCGACCAAGTTGCACCACTCAAATTAAAACAACTAAAATCAATCAAATCAAAATCTTAGTTTAACTCGCATCTTAACAACAAAAGAAGACAACTCAGACAAGCAGAAAGGACATGTAAACAAAACCCCTTGTACATCTAACTCTACTCAGAACTGCAAGGATAGCATACAAGATTCACATTTTCAGAGAAAAATCCTCTTTTTTCACATCCAACTTGACCATGCAAAGAATAGGCCCAGGGAGCTCTTTAACATTGTCAAACCAGAAATCACTTCTTCCTCCCCACACAAAATTATAGTCTTTAATGAACGATGTGAAGAAATTGCCATCTTTTTCAAGGACAAAATCACTAAAATTGAGCAATCCTTCCTTCAAGTCACAACCCTACCTCCCCTACTAACTATCTTTACTGACACCCCCCCTCCACTGTAGTCCTACCACCTGAGCTTAATAATCAAATGTACCCAAATAGATTAAACAACTTTTTTAACACCCAGTTGAAAAACAATGCCAATTGGTCGGACTTCAAACCCATGACTGAACTGGAAGTCCACAATATTATTGTGAAATTAAAGCCAACTTCACACACTAAACATCCCCTCCCTGCAAAAATAGTACATAACTTAAACCACATCATCACCCCGTGTTGGACCAAAATGATCAATACTTTTCTCGCCTCAGGTTGTGTACCGGATTCCCTCCAACTAGGTCAAATCACACCCATTCTCAAAAATCCCACGACAGACCCAAACGAACTCAACAACCTCAGACCTATCTCTAAACTCCCGTTCCTAGCCAAAACTATGGAAAAATGCCTCTTACAACAAATCAACTGGCATATGGGGAATCCAGCCTACTTGACTCCTTCCAATCAGGGTTCCGGAAAGGCTGCAGCACAGAAACTGCCATGCTCAGTATCGCACACGACATTCATAGATCCTTAGACGAAGGAGATGCTTGCCTACTTATTCTACTTGACTTATCCGCGGCTTTTGATACAGTCAACCACCCAGCCTTTTACTGGTGTCCCTGAAGACCCACTCTGGTATCAATGGCTCAGTTTTAAAATGGTTCACGTCTTACCTACAACACCAATCACAAGAAATCAAAATCAAATCTTCCCTCTCCAAACCCACACCCGTCACTCTTGGTGACCCCCAGGGCTCAATCCTCTCCCCCTCACGTTTTAATCTCTTCATGGACCGCCTTACTGTCATCCTGAAGCAAGCAGGGATCAATTACCACCTCTATGCAGATTACACTCAACTCTACTACAAAATCAAATCAGCCAGCGACATCCTACATCTCAATGTCACACTGAGTAAGATACAATCTTGGTTTAACTCCAACCACCTAAAATGAAACCCCATCAAAACAGAAGTTATTCTGTTCTCCCCCAAAGTAACCACCTTCAAAGCCAAGACTGGATCAGCGACCTGAAGGCTCTAAATTGTTCTGTCACTTTATCCAACTCAGCTAAATCCTTAAGCTTCACCCTGGACAAAAACTTGACGATGAAAGATCACATTAAAAACTCTGCCTAAGGAGTGCTTTACACACTAAAACACATACAAAAAGCAAACCATTAATTCCTTCAGATTATTTCAAGTGGGTTGTTCAATCTCTAGTCCTCTCCATACTTGACTACGGGAATGCTATCCTCAAAGGGACCCTGAAAACTCACCTCGGCTCCCTCAGATCAGTTCTAAACATGGCAGCCCAGCTCATAACAGATATTAAATGGTATGAACACATCACACCTGCCCTCAAGACCCTAAACTGGCTTTCCATCAAAGGAAGATCTACCTACTACACTGCCTGTATCACCCACAAACCCCTTCACTCACATACTCCTGACTATTTAGCAAACAAACTCACAAAAGCAGGAAGAACCAGACCTCTGAGAAGCTCTAACACACTTCTTCTCGTTCCTCCCAAACTAAAAAGAAAAATAACCCAGGCTTGCTCTTTTTCAGGTAATGATCCTAGTATATGGAACTCTTTCCTGAAAAACCCTCCTTCCCGGGCTTCAAAAGAGACCTGAAACGCCATGTCCTCAACAAATACTGGAACACATGAGCAATCTGAACTCAGTTTCAATAGGCTATCTTTCTCAGTTCTGACCCCGTTGATCAGTTGGCTTTTTTTTTTGCTTGTTTATATTGCTTGAATGTCTTTCTCTCCATGGACTCATAGGGGTCTATTAGTATGGCGTGCGGATCACCACCGTCCGGTTCTCCAAAACACCCAGCGGGTCGGTCTTTTACCCCCGCCACATTAGCATGGCGGGGGGTACCGCGGCAGATGGAAAGACCGTCTGCCGCTTTTCCGCAGGTAGGCAATCGTCACAAATGCCTACCGAGCAGAAATGGCCCACAATATGGTGGCGGTGTCTTGCAGGCACCGCCATCCATATTAGGATGGTGGCGGTTTCATGCCTTTTCATGGTGGAGATTCCGTCATTGGAAAGGCATAAGGAGTTCTCTTTGGAGTCCTGTTGCGTGCCCCCTGGAGGGGTGGGGTATGGGGGGCTGCACTTGGGGGGTACCCATGGTATCCCCCAACATTGGCATGCACAAGTTGGCAGGCACCGCGCGGTGCCTGGCACGTTGTGCATGCCAATGCACAGCATGCATATATTGCATTGTGGCGGGTGCTGCTCACAGCATTGCCCACCACAATGCAATACATGCGGAATGCCACCGCAACCGTGGCGGTGGCATCCTAATTGCCGGTGCAGGACTGCCGCACCACTGGCAGCCGGTCCCAGCACCGCTAGGGTGGCGGGCGGACTGAAGTAAGCCCGCCATCCTAATAGACCCCATAATGTGCAAATTGACCACAATTCAGTAAACACCCTCATGGCCTAACAATATTCTGTGTATATATTTTGTGTTTTCCACCTGCTCTGCCTAACAATTTTTCACTGTTTATATTTTGTGTGTACTTCAACCTAAGATTGTTCCATGTCATATGCTCAGTGACTGGATTATTGCCTTGCTCGCGATTCTGTAAAGCGCTCTCGTACCTTCGGGTCTAGCTAACGGCTAGGGCGGTGGACTTCGAATCTGCGGAACTGGGTTCGAGTCTTGGCAATGACACTGAACATCCTGTGATTCTGGGCAAATCACTTAATCTCCCCGTGCCTAATGAATGTATCCTCATGTAATGCAACTGATGCTATGTAAAGCGCTCTGATACCCGATTCGGGTAAAGTTCGCGCTATATAAAACTCTGTAAAATAAAATAAAAAATAAAACCTATAACTAAATAAATAAATGCAGAGAGCTGTTGCGTACGCTCATGGCACATGTATTTGGAAGTTGTGAACGTTAACAAGAATTGGCAAAGGCAGTAGGTTTGGCCTTGCAAACTGTTGCAAAATGTAAGTTTTTTAATTGTGTAGTGCAAGTATATGCAACGAAAATAAGAGCATGGTGTGGTCTAAAAGAGACTGCCTTATACTGAAGTGGTTTGACCCAGCTATTACCCCATTACCCTATGCTGTATATTGTGGTGGATGGAAGAAAAATGTTACTGACAGTTGAAGAGACCAATGGATGAAGAGGGCTGTCTTAAAGCCCATCTAAGTATGTGTCTATGTATTTACTCTTTATTTATATATTTTTTATTTCATTAGGCTGGTGAGATAGCCAAAGCTATCATTAGGCCTAATCCAAAAATGACTGTGCGAGAAATGCTTATTGTTGAAAGCACACTAAAATTATGCTTATTTGAAAATTATCCATGCACCCTGGGGGATTACTCATTAACTATGGATTTTGGGCAGTGGCACATCTTTACTTCACCAATCTCTAGAAGAGTCTGAAGATATGCACAGTTGCCTCTGTTAACTAACTCTGGGAAACACAAACTAATTAGGTCGGATAGGCTGACAGTCTAGGTGAGGACTAACATCAAGTCCCACGCAGCAGGACTGTGTCACCTAATGAGTGTTATTAAAAGAAAAGGGTTCAGTTTAACACTGTGCTATCAATCATAATGTCGACAAAATGCAAGGCCTACAATTTCATTGGAACAGGTGCATTGCGTGGGAGGTATGAAGTAGCTTGAGCAGGACAAGTGCAACCAGCCAGTGCAAGTTAACTATTAAACAACTTGTCTGGAGTGCTGCTTCTGTTTATGTATGTGTGGGTTCATGAGTACATGTCTGCCTATGCCTCAGTGGGTATTCAAGTATGCTTGTGTATGTCTGTGCAAAGGTAGGTGAATATGTTTATATATAGGAATGCATTCTGCTCGTCCTAGATTTAATGTTGGCCCTGGCTCAATGCTGGCGTTTCTTGCCATATTGTGGGCATCTAATGCAGGATTATAACCACCCTTGGTAAAGTTAGGGACTTTGTTGAAATATTGGTAGCCACCACTGATAAAGTGCTGGCTATAGAGTAGTTGTGTAATTCTTCACATTCTGTGGGCAATCAGGGCCTAATTTGTAAAAGAAAAAGTGCCAGTGCTCTCATCAGGAGACCACTGCAGCTTGCACAACACATTGCTCCTGGTATGCTGCCAATGATAGTAACAACATCTACTAACCATCACCCTCCTACAAGTGTGACAATTTCAGACAATTTCAGATACCCATAGCTATAAGAACGGCATGTGCATCAGGTAATAGTAATTTTTAATGTATATTGAACTAATAATTAACTGATTATTAATCAGGATTGTGGTGGGGACCCCGGTGGACGGAAAGACCATCTGCCGGTTTTCCTCCGGTCGGACTGGCGACCGGGTGGAAAAGGGCTTCAATATGGCGGCAGTGTCTGCAAGACACCGGCATCCATGTTAGGATGGGCGTCGGTGCAGGGCTTTCCATGGAGGAGAGACCGCCATGGAAAGCCAGGTGGAGTGTTCTTTCGGGGGCCCGTTGTGGGCCCCCAGGGGTTGTGGTGCACTTGGGGGGTACCCATGGTACCTCCCCTCCATTTGCATGCACAATGTGGCAGGCACCGCACAGTGCCTGCCACATTGTGCATGCAAATACACGATATGCATATATTGCATTGTGTCGGGTGCTGCTTACAGCACCGCCCGCCACAATGCAGTATAGGTGGATGCCACCGTGGCATCCTAATTTCCATGGTGGGACCACCGAATTTATGGCGGTCGGTCCCGTTTCCCGGTATGGTGGCGGGCAGACAAAGTCCGCCCGCCATCGTAATAGGCCCCTAAGTGTCGGAACAGAGCACCGGGAATCCCCAGGCTCAAATTGAGCACTGCTGTGCATCCATAGAATGAGACTGTGACACTGCATTCAAAGCAGAAACTATTGTGCATGGCAGTGATGCATGTGAGCACTACATAAAAATGCCAGATCGATGTTTGGACACCAGATATGTAGTTGCTAAAATGCTAAAACGTATAACAAGTGAAAAATAAGTTTACTGGCAGGAAAATTACAAACATTTAAATGGAAGGATTGTGCTCATTGAAGCCGGGTCTGGTGGCTTTGTGGACTAATACGTCCAGTGTAGGGGCCTGTGTTCAACTTCATGGTCACAGGTTCAAATCCCAGTGGGTCCACTAAGCATTACATCCTTCTGGAGTCGATAAAATGAGTACCATTGAGTTGGGTAACAATAACAATCTGTTATTCAGTGGTATCGTACCCTTCACAATGAACGTGTAGTCAGTCATATCTTTATTTTGGCTCGAATGTCTGACAGAATATCGACGGACAGCAAATCGACCTACAGAAATATTGAAGCAAGAATATCGAAGTCAAGAATATTGACATCCTACAAAAATGTCAAGAAAAAAATATTGTTGTTAAAATATTATTTTTTTTAAGTTAAAAAAATAAATAATGTAAAATAAAGTAAATAATACATATAATTAAAATAAACATAGTTAAAAATGTTTTAATTTTTTTTAAAATTATAAGTAATATATATATATATATATATTTTAATGTAAAAATAAATTAAATATAATATATAATATATATATACTTAATTACTAGTCATTTGTAATAATTACTTTAATAACTTATAAAAAATATTATCATATACATTATAAATACATCTATACACAAAAACAATACTATGAATACAAATTAAATAAATATCTTTACCACATTTTTAAAAAGTATTTTTTTTTACTCTTTTTAATATTAATTATATACTACATGAAATAAAATAATACAAAAATATTAGATAGGGAAGGAAATAAAATGTATACAAATAAAAAAAATGTTGGGTAGCGTAGGGGTAAAAATTACTATTCCCCCTCCAGTGAGTGCAACAGTAGGGAAAGTGTTGGATAGCGTAGGGGTAAAAATCACTATTCCCACTCCAGTGAGTGCAATAGTAGGGAAAGTGTTGGATAGCATAGGGGTTAAAATTACTATTTCCACTCCAGAGAGGGCAACAGTATGGAAAGTGTTGGATAGCGTAGGGGTAATAATTATTACTCCCACTCCAGTGAGTGCAACAGAAGGGAAAGTGTTGGAAAGCTTAAGGGTTAACATTACTTTTCCCACTCCAGGGAGTGCAACAGTAGGGAAAGTGTTGGATAGTTTAGGGGTAAAATTACTATTCCCAATCCAGTGAGTACAACAGTAGGGAAAGTGTTGGATAGGTTAGGGATTATAAATAATATTCCAACTCCAGTGAATGTAACAGTGTTGAAAAGGTAGGATAACGTAGGGGTTAAATTGACATACTTATTAATTAAATAATTTTCGAAAAATAAATACCATATTAAAAATGTTATTAACTAAAAAATTAATAACAAATAACAATAACATTAATTTAATATTTACTTAAATATAATAAACACACAACCCGCTACACATACAAATTAACATAATTCATTTAATTATCAATTAATCAATTACTTTTTTATTACCAATTGATAATAAATTAACAATAAATTAATTACAAATAAAAACATAAACATTTATAATAAATATAATTATAAATTATTCAATTATAGAAAATCAATTAACAATTAATAATTAATTAACAATAAATTATTCATACATATTAAATAAAAAATAATAATTAATGTATGATAATTAAATTACTTCCCACCCTATTCCCCTATAAACCCAATACCTGCTACACATAAAATTTAAAATAATTATTTTCATTTTCAATTAATCAATTAATAAAAATTTATTCCCAATACATTAACTAACAATAACATTAAATAAAAAAGAATAATACATTAATTATAAATAATATGACGATAAATTAAACATGTAATAAAAATTAATTACCAATTAATAGTTAATTAACAATAAATTAATAATCAATAACAATAAATAAAAATATATTAATCAATTCATAATGATTAAATTACTTCCCACCCTATTCCCTATGAACCCACAACCTGCTCTGATACTAAAACGCTAAATTTAATGAAAATACATATATTTAAAAATGATGAAACTACATTACAAAAAATGTTAAACATACATATGAAATACATAACACTAATATAAATATTAATATTAGTAACAACAACATTTTTGCTAACGATATTATTAACTTTGACATTACTTCGGTATAAAAAAACGATATTACTTACATTAAGGTCAATATTCTGCTCAACGATATTCTTGACATCGATATTCTGTCCCTACGATATAAAAACTTGAAATTACTGTATGTCGATATAAAAAATTGATATTTTTACTGCTCACCTTTGGCTCAGCTGCCATAAAAGAGATGTTTAAAATACAATGCATAAAAATAATTTAAAACAATAAATACAACTGTGCAATAATTCTTGTTTCATAAAAATGCCTAGCAAGTAAAACTAGAAGAATCTAAGATTAAAATGTTTAAAACAATATAATTTATAGGAACAGAATAAAAAAGGGGCAGTTTGGTAGTCCCAGTCCCTCAGCTTGACAACAGTTTCTGTCTAAGCTTCCAAGTATACAGTAAAAACCAGGAAATGGCAAAGACACTAAACTGCCTTGTATCACTTTGTAATACTCTAAAGGCCATCCTGAAATTCCTAAACCCCAGATTGTAACAGACTGGTAAAATCCACCTCCTCTGAAACCTTGCTAGACGGGACAAAAGACCAAAAAGTGCTCAGGGGATTCTACCGCCTGTGGGCAGAATGCACAGAACCAGAACTGGTCACCAGTGTAGCATTTGGCTGTAGATGAAGCAAGGGGCAGAGTTTCCATACAAAATGTAAGATATAAAGTCTTCGCATGGGGGAATTTGATCTTATCAAAGAACCCCTCCAAATGGTAGTCCACTTTGACCTCCAGAAAAGATGCAGTAAGGGAACCAACCCTAGAAATGTGCAGATGTAAATTGTCAATGTAGTCCCAGTAAGCAACTTTTGTTTTAACCTGGACACTGAGGTGATATCAAAGGGAAACAACCATAGATTCTCGTATTCAAAGGCACCAGGCTGCCCCAAAACATCTTCTTAGGCCTCACCAAAGGGCATAAGCTCAGGGACTGTCCAGAGTCTCTGACAATATAAAAGGGGTCTTAACCCAGCTATATCATTGATCCGTCTCAAACTATGATCCAGCCGCAGAGGGACAAGCTGTGTATCGGCAGGGAGATTACTTAGCATCTCCAAAAATATTTTTCTCTTAGATTTGGGGGGTTAATATCAAGAAAAAGCCAAAGCCCCCACTATATAAAGTGATCCCTAAAGTCTGGGTTTTATCAATTTCAAGGACCGGTGACGTTGGGTCAAATAAGGAGGAGTGATGGCCCTCACAAAGTCCCCACAGTATTGCTCTAGCTCGAGCCTGCACATCAGGACATGAGGCGACCAATCAAAACATTCACAGAAGCCCTTTCCTGTGGGAAAACGTTATGGGTCATAGTAGGGAGAGAAGTTGAACAAGGGTTAAAGACCACACATTTTGTCTTGCTTGGGTTGATCTCTAGCTCCCTCTGCCTGCAGAATGCCCCAAAACAATCCAGAAGCTCCTGGATCCCCATCGGAGATTTAGATAGCAAATGGGTATCGCCTGCAAACAGCAGGGCTGGAGTTCTAACCGCTGCAAGACTTGGGGCATCACCCTCACATTTCTCAAGCTGGGATACCAGGTCATTGATGTACAGGAGAAAGAGGTTTGTGCCAATACACACCCCTGTCTCACTCCCCTATTTACTGAAATAGGGTCTGTCAATTCGCCCAATGGCCTGCATTTAACTTGGGCATAATTATTGGAATGTAATCTGACAATAGTTTTCAGAAGGTAGTCGGGAACTCCCAACTCTGCCAGAACCGCCCCCAAAAGGTTTTGGGGAAAAGGTCAAAAGCAGACCTTAGGTCCACAAAGATTACAGAAAGTCTGCCACCCACCCGTTTTACACATTTCCAGTACATCAATTGCATTCCGAAGACCTGGTCAATGGGGTGAGAGTATTGAGTCAGACACGAATTCACTCAGCCTGTTCAAAACGAGACCACTAAACAGCTTTTGCAAGCTGTCAATAAGGCTGAATGGTCTGTAGTTGGATGGTAGGGATCTGGAGCTTTTATTGAAGATTGGGTCAATTTCAGCCCCTGGCCAGATGGGCGGGGTGGGTGCACAATTCAATATGAAGAACAGGTAAATATAAGGGCACCATACATCTCTATCGGACTTAAACAAATAACCAGGCACCTTATCCAACCCAGGGGTTTTGTTTGGTGAAATCCAATCCTATGCTTTGAGGGTCTCAGAACTAGACATTTAACGGGTCTCAGGTAATGCTTGCTCAGTTAGAGAGCCAGCCGGGGGGTGCAGCAAAGGGTGGTGAACTGGGGCCCGGGTGTGGCGGGGGGAGACGGTAGGGGGTGGGGGAGGGGGGGAGATGGAGGGGGGTGGCGGGGGCTGAATTGGGGAGGTGGGGCCGGGTTGGGGGTACGAGATGTGGGGAGGGGGAGTGGGACCACAGTGGTCGGCATGGGGGGAGGGGATGGGGTGGGGGTCAGGGGGAGCGGGCGGGGGTTTGGGGTGCCCGGCGCGGAGGGGGGCCACTCGGCGGGGTGTGGACGGGGTGCGCAGATGGGTTGGGGCGAGGGTAGCTCTTGGGGAGGGGATGGGGGCCTTTTCACCCCGGCATGCTGAACTCCACCTTTTTTCTTTGGCAGGACAGGTTGGTGAGGCGCTCGGGTGAGCAGCATGCGGCTCCGCTCTACCGAGGGAATGGGCCAGCTCTGCCTTGTACGGGCGGTCGCGTTCCAATGTGGGACATGCCATGGGACAGCTTGGGGCCGCCAGCCCACCCCCGAAGGGTCGCGACGGCCGCCGGGGGGAAGGTGGTGCCTGCGGTTCCAGTCACTTCAATGCTTGGTGCGAATGCGACGGTGGTAGAGAGCGAGTGCGTGGACCTGGTGGATTTGATGCGGGTGTGCAGGGAAAAGGCGGGGTTGAGCCGGCTGGAGTCCATGGGGGACGGCCGGGGTGTGGAGGATGTTGAAGCGGGGGAGTCTGAGGAGGAGGGGGAGATATGGGAGGGGGGGATCGAGTAATCTTGTTGGCAGTGTGTTACAGGTACGGCCACAGCAGGACGCGCAAGGAGTGACGGCCCCCTCAGCTCCACTGGTTAGGCGGCGGGATCCAGTGTGGAAACCGACCTTGACGCCAGGTAAGGTTGGAGGCGGAGTGGGGAGTGGCGCGAGCAAGCGGCGCTGTGTGCAGGTGTCGGTGGGGATGGATGCTGGAGGGGATGAAGAAGGGCGTTTGGAAAAGAGCTGTGACGTGAGGGACACCGGGGTGGGCACGGACGGTGTGAGCGGCGCCGGCGGGGCGGCGGCATTGGGGAGCGCGGGGACAGGCGCGGGAGAAAACACGGGTACGGGGGATGTGAAGGCGGACAATCTGAAATCGGTGAATGATCGCAAGGGTATTGTGAGGGAGAAGCTGTTGTAGGAGGTCAAGGAGGGCCGCATGGTGGGCCCATTTGTGGAACCGCCACTGTCTGATTTGATTATCTCCCCGATTGGGGTTGTGCCCAAGAAGGAGCCGGGGCAGTTCCGACTGATTCAACACCTGACGTGGCCGGCAGGGGGGTCAGTCAACGATTTCATATCGGCGGAGGTGGCGTCTGTGTCTTACTCATCAGTGGACGTGGTCGGAGGCTCATGGCGGGAGTGGGGCGGGGTGCTATGATGGCGAAGTGTGACATTAAGTCGGCGTTCCGCTTGCTCCCGGTCTACCCGGAGGACCACCAGTTACTGGGGATTCAGTTAGACGGTGGCTTTTTTGTGGACAAGGCATTGCCGATGGGGTGCTCAGTCTCCTGCGCATTGTTCGAGCGATTCAGTTCCTTTCTGCAGTGGGCTTTTTCCAGGCGCACAGGCTCTGAGGCGGTGACACACTAAATGGATGACTTCTATCTGGTGGGGCGACCCGGTGCAACGGACTGCCAGCGGCTGCTGGACAGTTTGACGGGGATGATGGAGGAGTTTGGGGTTCCTCTGGCGCCAGAGAAGACACACGGTCCCAGTACGGTGTTGTCCTTTCTTGGTATAGAGCTCAACTCAGCTGCCATGGAAGCACGCCTGCCGGAGGACAAGAGGTCGGTCATGTTGGCATTAGTGGACGACATGCTGGGCAAGCAGAAAGTGTTGGTACGGGAGGTCCAGGTCCTCTTGGGGCATGTTAACTTCGCTTGTCGCGTAGTGCGTGCGGGTCATACTTTCTGTAGGAGGTTGGGCTTGCCGTTGTCGGGTTTGACCCTTCCCCATCGCCACGTGCGTCTGTCGGCAGGGGTGAAGGAGGACTTGCGGATGTGGTGGGCGTTCCTAGAATGGTTCAATGGGGTGCTGATGGCGCCGGCGGAGGACTGGGAGTGGACCGTTACGCTGTACTCCGATGCAGCGTGTGTCGGCAGCTTTTGGCCTGTATTGGGACGGGCGGTGGTGTGCGGAGCAATTGCCGGCACATTGGCAGGCAGGGGGCCGTAGCATCGCTTTCTTGGAGTTGTTTCCGTTGTTGGTGGCAGTCACGGTGTGGGCAGGTGCGTTGGCGCACAAGAGGGTGTTGTTCAGAGTGGACAACTTGGCTGTGGTACACGTGGTGAACAGGCAGTCGGTGCGGGACCCGCAGGTTTTGAAGCTGATGAGAGTTTTTGTGCTGCGCTGGTTGGAGAATGACATTATGTTTCATGCACGCCACGTTCCGGGAGTGGACAACGACATTGCGGATGCTTTGTCTCGTTCACAGTGGCAGAGGTTCCATGGGCTAGCCACGGCGGCGGAGACGGTCAAGACGTCGGTCCCGAGGGAGCTCTGGTCAGTAGGAGACGCCGGGTTGTTCAGCTGGTGAGGGCGTCGGTGGCCGCGTCCAAGTGGAAGGCGTACACGCAGGCATGGGAGGAGTTCTGGAGCTCGGGTGCGGTAAGGCACGGGGATCCCTGGCAGCGGGAGGAGCAGGTGGTACGGTTCATATTGAGTCTGATGGACAGGGGTCTGTCGTTGGTGACGATTGCGGGCAAATTGACAGTGGTGGCGTTCCTGGAAGGGTGTGCGAGGGAGAGGGGGGCGCAGGTGGCGATGCGTCGGCCGGTCACGGGGGTATTGCTGGGGGCTTTGATTGGTGTGTTGCCGTCGGTGTGCCGGAGCGGAAGCGAGGCAGTATTGTTTTCCACGCTCATGTCTTGGCTGTTTTTTGGAGCGTTTGGGGTGTCGGAGTTGGTAGGCTCGAAAGGGGGCCGGGGATTCCTGTGGGAGGACGTGGAGATGCGGGACCGGGAAGTTGCGGTGCGTTTGCGGTGCTCGAAGACGGATCAGAGGGGGGTGGGACTTGGGTGGTACTGGGCCCCGGGGGGCGCGACGAAGTTTGTCCGGCGGCGTGGGGCCGGCGGTTGGCAGCGGAGTGGAATGCGGCGGACGACGTGATTTTTGGGCGAAGGGATGGCGGCAGGGTGACAGCGGCTCAGGCTTTGTGGGTTCTGCGGCACGCCCTGCGGAATATGGGTGAGGACCCGAAGGCGTTTGGGACGCACTCGTTTCGAATCGGGGCGGCGATGGAGGCAGCGCGGTGTGGTTGGGGGAAGGAAGAGCCGTTGGGGCGGTGGAAGTCCGATTGGTATAGGCTATACGTCAGGATGTGGGGGGTAGAAGAGGCGCTCTGAGTTTGTTGGTTCGCCCTCTGATATGTGTGTCTTTTCAGGTGCTGTGGCGGGGCCGGAGGTGGACAGCCTGAACATTTTCATTGTGGGACACTCATTTGTCAAGCGGGCAGAGAGGGCTGAATGGGACAGGCACCGGAAGCTCAACCTGGATTTGGATGATAGTTTGTTCAGATGTCACTGGCGGGGAAAGGGGGGAATGCGTTGACACGAGTTGATGCCCTTGCTGAACAATGTGGTCCGGGGGGGGGGGGGGGGGGGTGTGCCCGGATGTGTTAGTTATACATCTGGGCAAACATGACCTGGTGCAGTGTAAGGGTTTGGCACTGGTCAAACAGATGAAGAGGGACTTGTTGGAGATTAAGAGGAATTGGGCAGGTTGCCACTTGATCTGGTCAGCATTTATTCCTAGAAGATTCTGGAGGGGGGCAGAGCGCCCTGGGGCGATTGACAGGACGAGGCGGAAGATCAACAGGGAGATGAAGGATTTCTGTGCCAGGGAGGGGATAGGCAGGATGGAACACCCCGAGCTTAGGTATGGGGTGGTGTACTTTTTTAGGGAGGATGGAGTGCATCTCTCACTGTACGGAATGGAGTTATACATCGTGCAGTTGAAGGAGGCGATGGATGGGGCCTTGGGGGTGCACAGGTATCCGAGGAGGTTGGAGTCCTATGGGGGGGTTGAAAGTCGCTAATGCGCCTTTCGAGTGGCGCTTCTCCTAGTTCAGAAAGGGGGTAGTTGGGGGTAGTTGAGGAGGCCTGGGCTGTTTCTGTAGGTGGTGGGGGACACTGAGGTCATTTTACAGTTGGTAGGCATGGGGGTATTGTTGTGGACAGGATGTTGTAAGATGTTGTATGATGTGGCAATGTTGGGCATCCGCTTAGGGCTGGGGGTGGGGGTTGTCAGGCATTCACATATTTAGCTAGGCCTAGTTTTGTTCGGCACAGGCCAAGGTTAGGGAACAGGCAGGGTGCACCTGATTCCAATAAAGCGGCCTTTATCACACCGTTCCTGTGTCTGTGGTCAGTGCCCCCCCTACTGGTGGGCCCCAAAGAACTTAGGCCTCTAACACTAGTCCCATCTTCCACTCTCCTCTTTCTCCTTTCCTCTGGTGTTACCAACTGGCAACACTCCCTTTGTTCTTCAGTAAAATCCCTTGGCCTTGCCAACTCTTCTCTGTAATACAATGTGGTTTTCACTAAATAATGAAGGCCTTTGGTCAGTACCTGCAGAGGAGAGAAAATATGCAGAAAACAACTTTCATGTTACGGTTCGATATCTTGACTGCAAGCTTAAGGCCCATAATCATGCTACCTTAATATTTCTCTGTAAATGTCTAGTTCTACAAGCTTAATATAATTCCAATGAATTAAATCTTTATTAATTAATCAAGCTAAATTGTGCGGTACTCTTATATGTGGCACAGTAACTAATAAGCAAAAACAACAACTGGTCACAATATATAAAGAAACCATTGAACACGTGATTAATTCTCACTAATCTCTGGTGCATGCACTACATTAAATGCATTTTTAGCGCACCACCTTGCAATTTCAATCTATAGAAGATTTTATATCAGCAATCCAGACGTCTCTGAAAAGGAAAATTGTTAAAATGCACACATGTATATCTCAAAACACAAAATAAATTCACTTCTATAACTTTAGTGCACTATATTGCGTTAGTATTAATGCATCACATGAGTACATAAGGAAAATTATAAATATACATGTAGCCTAGCAAAATGTCGAAGGATGCAACCAAAATTTTGTTACTCCACTTCTAACACTCCTGGAAAGGTTCAGGATAGCTTGGCAAACTAGATTATAAAAGTACTGGATTATTTACTGGATTATTTCACAACTCATGTTTTTTTTGTGAAACATAGGTATATATTGTGCAGTAATATGCGCTATATGGTCCCATTTTTTTAAAAACGTTCTATTCAGGAAAACCCCAAAGACCCCCACCACCTGGCAGAAGTCGGACCAGCTTTCTTTGCTAATGTTCTTATTGAAATTCGGTATGGATTTTTCACATTACCATATTAAATGATTACCAGCTGTCATTTCCAGCACCTGAGGGCGCATTTGGTATTGCTCTTGTGTCAAGCATTGCGGTACCTGTCCTGATCACTGTCTGTCTCTGCATAACAAGCATGATATTCGACTGTTCATTTGTGTTTATAAACTCTCAACATCTTACGTTGAAGCTGGAAGATTCATTTTGCAGGAAACAGCAATTCGGGAATGGTAGCCATGTATTTTGTTTTTTGACCATATATTACACGTTCTAGAGCACAGGTTCCCTAAGCTTTCAGCCGCGCGCCAGCCTCTCTCTCGCTTGAGAGGAGTTCACTCCTGTGTCGCAGTGGTGAAACCTATTTCCATCCCTTTCTGCGCATTGTCCGGTGTTCCCTTCCTTTGACCTCCCCAAGCCACAAGCAGGAAGTGGCTCGGAGTGTTAATTATGATTGATTGCTGTGGTCTGAGATGACTGTTTATATCACCCCTAACCGCCAGAGCGCCCTCGATGACCTTTCTGAGACCAGAGCTCGGAGAACAATGGCCGACAGATTTGAAAGGACAAAGGGGCGGACAATGGTGCAATCTGCTGTTATTATTGCCTTGCACCACACAGCAGACTCAATTCGGATATATCTTTCCAGAATTTCGGACTTCTCTCTCAGGTTTTTTAAAAGTATTATTCTTTAATCGATCATTTCGGACATTCACTTTCATGAGTGCACACGATTGCATGCTGTATGCTTAAAATCAGAAAACGCATAATAAGTAACGCAAACAGCAAAAAAAAAAAAACGAAGGCAAAGAGATGCCAACTGCACTCACGGATGTACTTTTTGACATTACAGCTATGGGCAGGACTCTTTTTATGGAACTACAGGAGCATTTTTTTGCTGCAACTACGATAACATATGTAATTCTGAGACCCCATTTTAAGTGAAGTTCTTTTTAATGTTGTAAATTTGCGGGTTGCATAAATAGTAGGAAAGTACTTACTGCTATACCTCACTTACACCAAAAGAATAATCTACCTACATACATCTCCTGAGTTATACACAATCTTTAAGAACGTTTTCCTAAAGTTACCTTTATCAATATAATTCCTTTGAATGATTTCCAAACAAAAACGTACAAAACACCTTTCATTTCTATCAAAGGTTTTGCAATCACTTTTTTTATGAGTTATGTGCTCATAAAGAGTTTGAAAAACATGGAATACCATTTGCTGTGAGTGGCAGAAGGTTGACCATCTGACTGTATCATTGGCTACCAGTCCAGGGCAGTTTTGCAATCCCTGTGAAATTGTGGCTCATTGAAAGGGTCACAGTAATGGGGGCATATTTACAAGGAGGTAGCACCGCACTGTAAAAGCAAAATGTGTCGAAGCAGCGGTGCAATCAGTGCTCCGCACTGCTCCATATTTACGAACAGATTCATTGGGCCCAATGCGTCAGTTTGTAGAGGCCTGCGTCACATTATACCTACACCAGTTATAATGTGTGCATGGTAGGCGTTCCCTGGTTAAAATTCTCATAGAACTGATGGAGTGAAAAGAACAACTTTTCACTGCATGGCAAGCTTTTAACTTGGGACTCGCATCTGTGTTCTGCACACTGCAGAAGTTGCGTCAGTCTTACGGCCAACTCCAGCAATACGTGACTTTAGCAGCAAAAGATGTGTCCGAATTTCTGAGGCATCTGTGAATCCTTGCACCATGGAGCACTGTATTATAAATACTGCGCTTCCATGCTGTTGCTAGGGCATTTGCAGCTGGCGCAAGAAATTTGACGCGCTGATGTGTCAGTTATTGTAAATATGCCCCAGGGTGTCTTTGACTGAATATTTGGGGAACAGTCTAGATTTTTTCCTGAATCCGAAATTGGCAGAGAAATGAATATGATCGGATGCCCAAAGATTGATTTATCAGTGACTGCACTTACCCTTGAAGTACTCCTGGTTTATTCATGAATTTCACGAGTAAACCAGGACAACTCCTGACTTATTAATGGGATTCAAGAGGAAGCAATGGCCAAGCCATATCAAAATCTTTGTGAATCACACCCTCTTTATGTTCATGATTTGCAAAAGTAGTCCATACATAAGGCTTAGATGTTGTTAGAACTACACCTTTGCAAGCATATTATTTAACTTCTCTATGCGGTGTGGATGCAAAACAGTCATTTGATCTGTTTTCACATAATTATTTTAAGATGGTCTACTTGCCAGATATATAAACAGTAATCCCCTGCACAAGCTCTTCGTGTATAGATAAGTGACAGTAATATAAATTAACAGATGTCTTCTTTGGTTCTTTATTTTTATTTCTTCTGTGGACGATGCCTCTTTACAGCCCAAATGAAAGCTCCCTCTTCCAATGACACTGAGTCACTAAGTGGTGCTCACACATGTATGATTTACAGTCACAGAAACCACAACCTATTTATTTCCTACATTCTCTCAGCCCTGAAGAAGTTGCGGGATCATTTCCCTATAAGGTGACAAAACACTTATTGGGTAAGGTTGCAAGAGATTCATTGGGATGTAAAGACACATCGTCCACAGAAGAAAGAAAAATAATAAAACTACAGAACCAAAGAACCAAAGAAGAAGACTGTTGATTTATATTACTGTCACTTAACTATACACTTTGTCTATGACCTCGTATTAGGGAATAGGGTGGTTTTCCCTACCTCTTTGCACCGCACACAAATTCAGTTGTACCAAATACCTTATGTGGATATCTTTGAGACCACCACTTTCCTATAGTACTCCACCTAAATTGCAGTAGACTTGCCAGATATGCTCTGTACGTTTAATGTAATCATTCAGCAATATCCTTTTTCACCCGAAGACTTGTTGTGCCGTAAATCCTCATGTAATGTTGCACCCCAAAGTACTGATATATGAGTATCTGTGAATATGATATGCAGAGTTAATTCCAGGTAAAAGTTGAAAGTGGGAAAATTAGTGTTTCTGGACAGATTTCTTCTGGCTACTCCCTAGTTTGGCCAGTGTCTTACACGGAGAATTCAGCTGCATTTTGTAGGTGAAATATTAAAGGGGAACAAGGAGGACTCTGTGTTTTTGCATCTTTTGTAATCGCAATGCAGTTGTTTACGGCTGCTTCTGAATTGCAGAACTACTTGACATGTTTTAACCAAGCACCTACTGTTTTAAATACTTTTTGTAAAGAGAAACATCCCCTGAAACATTATCCTGCAATAATTATTGGACCTTTTCTTCAGTGTACACAATGTTGGCTATGTGCTGATAGTCGCTTGCATAGCAGCCACATTTCACACCAATAGGAGCAGGCAATATGTCATACAACAGAGTCCTCAAAGATTATACAGTTGTAGCATTTGCTGAATATAGTAGTAGTTAAAGTCTAATCACTTGGTGAAGCATAGTTTAGCCTTGCAGTCTAAAACAGTTTATGACTTTTTGGCCAACTATGTCTTTACTATTGGCAGCAGAGACAAAAAGAACAGATGAACTTCTTTACTGTCCCCATTGGTGTTTTTGCACCTCTTTCTTTGACTGTAGATAACTTTCATGAAGAATATCTGCCCATTAATCACCTTAAATATGAATATTGTTGTGCCACATCAGGTTGTAGCTACTAACCCACTAGGATCCCAATGGAGACACCGGGCCTCATTTAATGGCCTACTTGCTTAGATCTATTTTCAGATTATTGCCGTAAATGCAGAGTCTCAATTTGGAAATCAAGTGCTGGACACCTATTATAAATTCATCACGTCTGTGTGAAACAGTGCCACAACATGAACTTTTCCAATATTTGGAACAGGACTTCTTAACACATCCAACTTTTGTTCCAGATCAGGAAAACAGCAGCGGGCACTCTTGCTTGACCTTTTTACATGATTCCAGCTCTTCAGGATTGCCTTTCTTTTTCCTTTTCATGGGCTGCAATATCAGTGTATAAAAGCATGATTTATCATAATACACCATTAGGGGTTTCTTAGCAGGCCAATGTTTCCCAATCTGGTCCTATTAATGGAGTCGATTACGATCTCTAAATAAGTACAACCACAGAATCACAAGGGGCCATTTTGCTGGCTGTATTAAAGGCAAGACCACTAAGGACTTCTAATTGTGGAATTATTGATACAGAAACTTTGTTGTGTTAGTGAAATTGATTTTGCTTCCTTAAACCGAGAACCACAAACCTGTTAATTAATAGTAACTTTAATACTCTAGATTGAAAAGGAGAGCATAGTCAGTAATGACTAATTGGATGGGTGTTTGGGGTCTCCCTTTTTATAGCTGGATACTGTACTTGATTCCTTCCAAGCTTCTGGGCCAGTGCTCAAATTAATAATAAGCTGAAGGAAAGGATAGGTAACCACCAATCTGAGTACAATTTTAACATTGTGTTAGCTCATCCTTCTGGGTCATTAGCCCATGAACACTTGGCTGTTGATGTTAACTCTAGTGAGAATTCTGGTAATGGGAATATCTTAAATCATTTCATATAAATGGAAATGGTTGCTGAAGACTATTCAAAATATTAGCTCTGGATGTGTTCTCGCCTCTCCCATTTCCCGCCAAAGTCCTGTAAATGGCCATCAACTGCTAGCTCACCAAACACCTCGAGAGAAACAACCTGCTAGATGCCTTCCAATCTGGTGTCTGGGCCAACCAGAGCACCGCAAGGACAACATCTGTACCCTACTTGACAGAGGAGAATTGGTCGCCTTGATCCTTTTCGACCTCTCCACTGCTTTCAACACTGTGTCCCACCACAAACTCATCAAGGGACTGCACCAGATCAGAATCATGGGATATACATTCAGATGGATTGCATCATTCCTGATGGGATGCGTGCAAATAATCTACCTTCACCTCAGAACCCAAGAGCATATTTGTGGTGCCCCTTAAGGTTAAGGCTCATACCTCAGCCCCACCCTCTTCAACACCTATATGATGCCTCTAGCCGACATTGTCAGAAGACATGATATCAACATCATATACTACACCGACAACACTCAGCTCATCATCTCACTCTCAGGAGACTCCACCACAACCACAACCAAATTCCACAGAGCATGAAGAACATCGCAGCCTGGATGAAAGACAACTGTCTGAAGCTCAACACAGACATGACTGAAGTGCTGTTCTTTGGCAACCATGCCTCCCACTGGAGCAACACCTGGTGGCCCACTAAACTCAGACCCACCCCCACACCAAAAGTCCATGCCTGCAACCTCGGCATCATCCTGAACTGCAAACGCACCATGAAATGACAGATCAACGCCATCTCATCTGCCTGCTTCCACATCTTCACATGCTCTGAAGAATCTTCAAATGCCCCCTCACAAACACGAGGCAAGTAGTCATGCAAGCCCTAATCACTAGCTGTCTGGACTATGGCAACACACTGTACACAAGAACCACCACTAAACTTACGGGAAGGCTTCAGACAATACAGAATTTAGTGGGCAGATTGAACTTCAACCTGCCCGAATGGACCCCCAACATCTGAGGAACCTTCACTGGCTCCCTGTCCAGAAAACATGCCAATTCAAACTACCGATACATGCCTACAAAGCCCTCCACGGTCAAGGACCAGAATACATGAACTATCAACTGAACTTCCTCCAATCATCCAGTAACCTTCGCTCCATCTCCCTCACCCCTGCTCAGACACCGCGCATCTGGCATAGCCACAGCAGAGGGTGCTCCTTCTCCCATCTCACTATCAAGTCCTGGAATGTCCTCCACCTCCACCTCTGAACATCACCCTCACTGACACACTTCAGAAACAGACTCAACACCTGGCTTTTCGACTATGCCAAGCAACCTAGCGCCTGGATACCCTCTGGGGTGATTAGACGCATTATGCAATTACTGATTGATTGGATTGAGACAGGAATTCATTGATTAGAATCAGACTTTTCATCGTTTATCAGAAATGTTCAACATGTCTGGGTGCTTAGTCTCATTGATACTAAGAAGCATTTGCCTATTTTGCCCTGTACTGCATCGTGTCTTCGGAAGATACCACATTTTTATGTACCTGCAGTGTTTTCTTAATAATTTAATTTTGAAAACTAACACATATGCACCCATTCCATCACACTCTCTAATTTAATTTTCAGTCAGAATACTGGTTCTCTGAACTCTGAAATCTTCAGCAGCCCATTAGGTGCACACTTTGCAGAGATGTTAGATCAATTTTGTAGTTGGCTAAAATTAACAGTATTAACAGTAGCAACAGTAGCATCTTGCAAGTATGCAAGCAATCTGGAGTATGACTTGGAAACCTATTTAGAGCAAGAATATTTTCTCACTATGTAAGCCATATTTGTCTTGCATGCAGAGAGTTGTGGACATTATTACATTTTATAACCTTTTTTATTCCATTGGAAATTAGGTAGTCTGTGTAACTTGAATTATTATTAACGCATCAGCAAATGCATGGTTATACTTCAGAGTTCATGGCTGCATTTTAAACAATTTAGTATTCCAAAGCTCTGTTTCCAAAGTCAGCATTAGCTTTAAGAAATGTGTATGTAGTCTCTTATAGAAGAAGAGCTACTTAAGGTCACAAACTTTGCCCCCAGACATGCCCATTTTAGTACTATTTAACTTAGTTAAACCTAAGTCTATTATTAACTCCTTCTATGCTGGTGACTTAACCACTCCGTTATCAGCCACGTGTGGGCTGTGCTAATGACGGAGGGGTTCCGTCACTGCCCGGCCGCCGCGCCCGTGCGGCGTTGATTTCGCGCCTGCGCGGCGCGTTCTATTAGGCGGGTGGGGCCATGACGGAACCACTCCGTCATTAGCACAGCCCACCCGTGGCTGGTGATGGAGTGATTCCGTCACCAGCATGTCGGCGCCCCGTGGCCCCCCTCCCCCCAGCGCCGCGGCAGAATTACCGCCGCGGCCAAGGGGTTAACGGCAAAATGACTAATTTACTGTTTGACCAACAAACTTGATCGGAAGAAGTCCTTACCCCTGCCATTTGTAGAGATCCCTGCCTGTCTGCCCATATGGCAGATTCACTTTCATCACTGTTGAATGCTGATTGAGCCAGTATCTGTGTTTTTTTTTAAGCTTAATCAGCATTTCTTTTAGCAACAAGCCTGCAAAAGGAGAGTATGCCCTAGAATACTAGGTCTGTAGTCAACTGTCCTAATGGGAGGATAAATATTGCTTTATCTATATTAATAGAGGAAGTTATCACAATAGTATGACTAATATTATTACTAGAAATAATACACCTATTTTAGTACATTTACAACTCTTAATAATGAGTGAAATTGTGATATTCATTCTTGTCCGCAGTAGAACGGTTGGAGCAGAAAATGTCTTGCCGGAAACACTTTCTTCTTGAATGTGTTTCTCTCTCTCTCTCTCTCTCTCTCTCTCTCTCTCTCTCTCTCTCTCTCTCTCTCTCTCTCTCTCTCACACTCTCTCTCTCTCTCCCTCCTCCCCCCCTCCCTCTCCCTCCCTCCGCCCCCCCCCCTCGGAGTTTTGAAGATTAGGGGTGCCCTTTCAAACAAGTTACCTGCAAGCGAATTTCACAACATTTCCCTGTGTTTGCATAACAATCATGAAATTTTGCCCTCCTAAGTATTAATTCTATACCATTAACCTAGCTTTAAGACAACAGTATAGGGAACAATTCATAATAGTGTACATTTCAGGGTTTCAAACTGAAACCCCCTCAGCCCCAGCGCTTAGGGATTTGGCTTTAACGGGTGGCATTAAAGACCTGCTATAAAAATACTCTGCTGTGCACCTTGTCTACAGCGCCACATCTGTCATGTCTGTCACATTGATGTTGCAGGGTCTGCTTGATTGATTGATAGATCGCAGATTTATTAAAGCGATTGTTTACTCAAACAAGCATTGGCAGAGCCAATAGATCTCACCTATGGTTGAGCTTTTGCCTTGGGTATTGGTGGGATGGTAAACAGGAGTGCGAGTGATTGGTGGAGGGCAAGAAGTTAAAACAAGTGCCTCCTTATTGCATTTCTTGAAGTTTACAGAGTGAGTGACAAATTAAGCCTATTTCAAGGTTCTGAATGTCAGCCAATCAATCATCAGGTGAAAAATAAAATATTTGTCCCATGTCACTTTAATCATTGGCTAAGGCCCTCATTACATGCAGCCCGATTTATAGTGACACAAGTGGTAACTACTGTTCCCACACATATCGCAATTATGGCTTTTGTGATATTGGGGAAAAATTGCCCGGTCTGCACATTATTCCTCAAAACTTGTAATCTGGGATATTTATCACATTCAATAAACTCTGACATGGCAGAGTAGGAATTTATCAGGTACAATAAATATCACGCCAATAACGGGACAGCTCGTATATAGAGCTACATCTTCATAAATGTGAAATGTTTTACATAGCTCTCCTAAAAAGAGAAATCACTTAAAAAGAAAAAGCAATG
Source organism: Lissotriton helveticus (assembly GCF_964261635.1). Classification (NCBI taxonomy): domain Eukaryota; kingdom Metazoa; phylum Chordata; class Amphibia; order Caudata; family Salamandridae; genus Lissotriton; species Lissotriton helveticus. The sequence goes on from NC_136063.1 coordinate 949,884,334, forward strand.
GCAATGGATATGATATTAATGCATTTTATATCAGAGTAGCAAGTAGGGAACAGATATATTGTGACAGGTTTTCCCTGCATATGCAATGACATATACAATGCAAACCGTTTTGGAAACATAATATTGCTAGCCCACACAATAACAGTTATTTATCGATGTCCAATTATTGAAGCTGATGATTCAAACATATGTCAAGCTGGTCACGTGCATAACCTACTGTAATATTTTCCAGGTTTGGAACTTGTCACCCTGTATGTTCCACAAGAATCTGTGGAACAACTGCATGAGCCCATTGATCTATCTTACTAGCATTTAAATATTTGGCTGTGCTGTGCAGAATGGAACTAGATTGTTACATTTTGCAAGGGTGTTTTATTCATATTTTTTACAATCAAAGAGAGAGTAAGGGATTTTGTCCACTAAAAAGTGAACCCGAGATTACTCCTATTCCCCTGGGAGGAACTTTATGAAAACAACGAGCAGAGGTCGATAGGAGTAGGTTTGATTCGGTTCCCTTCACCCAGCAACTAATATGTTGCCTTTACGTGAAAGAGCCTACGCCCTGCCCGCTGAAGCACCTTAGAGTCCAGAATTAAGTCTCTTCTTTTTTACTTTTTTACGTGCTCATTTATTTGATTGAGCCTATATACCACCGGCCACTTACCAGCAGGTACACAGGGGATCAGGATAGGGTGCGCCTTTTAGGGGGCCCACACCTTCCGTCCACCTGTTTTTGGTCCTGAGGAATACCGGGCAATCGCCCACTTGGTAGAAACATGTCGACCAACCCACACAAACACATATAGAGATCCTTTGGTCGTAACTCTCCTACCAGGATCTCGCCAAGTAATTTTTTAATATTGTTCAGTTGCTCCATAATAAAAATCATATTTTTGAGTAAAACCAGGACAATTTTTAACATATATTTTTTTGCACCTACAGTCACAACCCGCTCCACTGTAGTACAGGTGTTGAAGCACATCCTGGTGGCGCTAGGTCGCCAGGGTGGACCCCGATGATGAAGCATGTCACCACTAGGTTGGTGAGTGAGGGGTTTTAAACAAAAGGATGAATGTTCTCCTTTTTGCCAAAAAACTCACCCTCCAGACAAGTCTGTTCTATATCTTCGTTGGGGATACTCCTCTTTTTGTTTTCATATATGTTTTATTCATATCTCTGTAAAAATGAAGAAGAGTTTAAAATAACTAAGGCCCTCATTATGATGTTGGAAAGGCTCTGAACAGCATTCGGATTTTCCTAACCCATGTCCGAACCCATGTTTCTGCCCAACTAGGAAACATTTCTGACTGATTACGATGGAAAGGTAACCGTTTGGTCTTTCTGACTCTGGTCCAACTGGCATTCAGAGACTCTGACTCGGACGTAGCCGAATCATACAGGTCTATGGACCGCGTTTCCAACCAGCGTATTATGATATTGGATTCGGACAGCCTTTCCGAATCGGTCTGTCCTACACAGATCGGCTGTCAGAAACTGACTTTGGAAGCCCGTAGCAGGCCCCCTTCAACAGAAGGCCTGCGGTTGAGGTCTGTGGGTGCGCCCATGGGACTCCTCTTTACAACCATGCACAGTGTGTCTGGCACCATGGGGTGCCTGAGACAGGGTGCAAGGTTTTACACCACCACACCTTTTTTCAGTGGGAGCCTGTTTTGTCGGTCGGAACACAAGCTCCCATTGAAGTCAACAGTAGTCCGACCGAACAGGGTTCGGAAACATCATAATCCGTCTGTCGGACACACACCAAACCCGAGTTGGTTGCAAATGATTTCGATACGGCGACGGTGGGAATACTTTTTAACTGACATCATAATATGGCCATAAATTGGACATATGGATATTTGCACCAACTGCCTTGACCTAATTGTGCACGTAGAGGTAAATCAGTATAGTTGTATCATGTTGTTTCCCCATGCCTAAACTTAGAGTGGAGTTCACCTTTCTGATAGACGTGTGCAGAAGGCATATTAACATTGCCTGTAAGACTATAGTACAATATGCAAATAGAAAGGTTTTTGCATAGAGGATGTTCCCCTTCCCATGGACAGGGCTTAAAGCTGTGATTTTCTTAAAGCAAGGTGGCACCTTAGGAATAACAGATTCATGATAGACTGGCAAGAATCTGAATGGGTTACGAAGGCCGACTCTGTAGAGGGTTTCCAAGGGATTTAATGACTAGGGTGTAGGTCAATCAGTCTCCTATGCCTCAAGAGCCACACAATGAGGGCCGGGTGTGCTCAGTGATGCTATTCACTGATGATTGATAGTCTCTAAGGCTCAGTAAAGGCAGGCTCAGGGTTTGTGGTTGCTTCTCAAGGTGTGTCTGAGACTCTGTGGGGGAGTAAGTGTATGCAATGACGATGGGCATCTGAGGGCATATGAAGGCTAGTTGATGGAATTTGAGACTCAGCAAAAAGCTTTTCATTATTTGGCTAGGCCCTCTTAGACATGCTAATTGATTTTTCAGGAGAGTAACTTAGAATGAGCTGAGGACATGTTGACAATATCTATTGAAGACATTGGCCCAGAAGAGAGGATTTCGCAAAATGAGTATCAGTAAAGTGGAATCATTGATTAGCAGAGTGGGCCTGAAAGTTGTTTGATGGTGATTGAGGATTAGTGGGGAATGGATACCATCTTGAAGATTTCTGAAGCTGTATCCCCGGGATTCTTTAAGGTGGTCTCTCAGGATGGTTTAGGATTTTCTGAGTACCTGTACGAGGTAGAATGGGACTTTTGGGCTGTATGAGGTAATTTGAGGGCCCGTTTGGGTCTGGGAGGGCAACCGTCCATCTGTGATAGCAAGATGAGGACCTTCTTGACAAATAGCTGAGAGTGACTGCAAGCAGACTGAAGTACTTCCAGAGGATGAAAGAACTCTGAAGTGATGGATGTCTTGCAGAAGGCTGCCAGAGGGTACTGAAGGATGACAGATGACCCAGCAGGAAGCTTTTACACAAGCACAATGTTGTGGTCACTGCCCCCACCATCACTTCTGTATACACTACTGAGGAAGAAAAACCCAATCGTAGTTCCCTGTTCCCACATATTCACTGGCATATATGGTCACTGACAGAAGGACACCACCCACCTGCCAGCATACATTGTTGGAGTCAGAAGCGCCCCACAATTGATGGTTTATACATAAAATAAAGTAAATATGGAGGAATAGAGCAGAGATAGGAGCATAGTGGAGCAAGGAAGGCGATACAAATGGGACAGAAAGACTCTGTGACAGAATGATAATATATTTCAGGTGGGCAATAAGATTTAACTTTGCATAATTGGAAATTTCTATGATTTTTTTCCCACAAAAAACGAATGTCTCTTTTATTTAGTGAGGGTAAGATTCTACGAGCAATCATTCTGCAAAAATTGTGAAGTCTATTTCTAATTACCCAACATAGCACTTTGCTGTAAAGACAGTATATGTTTTAATTTGTGGCTGCTCACTATTGGATAGGGCACCCTCAACATAAATTGGACAGACCATTTGTTATAGTCCATGTCTCTCAAATTTTTTATATTCTGTGCAAATTAAATTGAGGCATAGCAGGGCTGCAGTAAGGGCAGCCAACGTTTATTTATTATCATGCCAATTTAATAAAAACTATTGCATGTACATAAAACACATTAAAACACCATAAAAGACTAAGGATAAAACAGACAAAACGGCTAGTGATAATACAATATTGTAATTAAGAACTTTTACAAATAGAGACTATAATAAGCTTGGACCAGGCCTTGGACCAACTGGGACAATTGGACACTAAAACCCAATTGAGGCATAATGAGATCGAACAAAGCGCAGAAGTGCTGAATAATCTGTACAAAACACCTACATGTGGCTTGATTGCAAGTACTTCAAGTTGGATAAAGTACTGATTAGTTTCAAAATGTCACTTCTTTTTAAAACATCAGAGAGTCCTCTTGATTGATATCGTGAGACCAATTCAAGCCTTGCTGAGGATCCAGTTGGTATGAAGAGCCATAGACTGGCAAGTGAGGAGTCACATTGCATGATCAAAACGCGATGTGTGTATATGGTTTGATTGCTCCAAAGGCTTCGGTCCTTGACTTATACAGCTTAGTTGGACGCAGGTGTTGGGAGGTTGATCAGGTTTCCTAGTGACTCATTGAGATGTATTGCGACCCTGGGTTTTGTTGACCTAATGCCGTATTACGATGCATTTCTGCTCTACCACAAGTGGCGAAACCTGGCTAGAGCAGTCTTGAATAATGACTGGGTTAGTAACTGGAGGCAAGGGCTCATTAATGTTGGTAACTGAGTCAATGCCCTGGGAGTGAGGGGGGACTTCATTTTGGTGATGATATGCACGTTTTTGAATCTTAGAGTGATGATCTTGTTTTGGTGAGGGAGGACACCTTGGCTAACTTGTGGGGTGCACTTAATTCGCATTACACAGCATAGGGAAAGCAGGTGGGTTTAGTAATCCCTTTCTTTTGTTGGAATATTGGGTAAGAATGAACTGCGCCTTGGCCGGCCTGTTGGTGTTACATCACCGTTGTAGCTGGCTTTTGTCTAAATCAATGATCGTGTTACAGAGCTATGAAGAAAGTTGGGCTTTCACCCTTGATTTTTTTGTTGAGCATGGCCTCAAAATAGTCATTCTTGGAGATTGGTTGGCAGATTCCTGCTCCAAAGAAGAATGACCAGGGGGATGGAAGGCCTCCTTGAGTGGCTGCAAAGATGGTGCATCAGTTTGCAATGTTGTTTTGCAGATCGCCTTTGATTCCGCTCTGTTGTCCTGGACTGCCACGCAGCAAAATTTGGTAATCTAAATGAAAGGCGGTTTGGGCCTTATACATTGGTGGACAGAGTTTAGGCGCTTTGACTTCGGCTGAAATATCGGAGAGGATGGTTGGTACAGAAGCTCTATAGCTGTGGTACATTGACATGAATGATATGAAGCTGCTGGATCTTCCTGAACTCTCCTGAGCAGGTCATTTAGAGCCTGTAGTTTTTGATCAATGCCAAGTATGTAGCCAAGGCATTCAATAGGTCCACCTGTATTTCTAATTTTTCCGAATGAAAGGATAGGGCTGAAGATATCACCTCCATGGTGGGCAACAGAGGGGACCAAATTGTGTTGTAAATAGGCCAGATACACTCTCTGTTATGTGTAGAGAAGGTAAAGGAGGCCCTCCAAGTCACAAAATTGTGTGCGAGGCACAGCAGTTTTGCACTCCGTAGACCCCTCTTCAGCCGTATCACAGTAGGGGCCAGGTTTGGTCTGATCTGTAGGATTTACATGGAACAGTTTAGTAGGAGACAGCAATATATTGTAATCATGTTTTGGCCCAAATTTACATGAGGAATTGTGCATAACTTTACCCCGCTTGTGAGTCTGATCGAAGTGGCTAAGTAATACCTTTTGCCAGGCCTTCGAATCAAGAAAAGCCCTTCATACTGATGCGTTGTCAGAACTGTGGGTGGGAGCAAGTGGCGGGCCTATCTCTTTTTACCTGAGAACTGTTGTCAGTGAGCTGTGTTTCCAAGGCAGTTGACGATGGTGTAAATAATGAAGTGTGAATACAGTCGTCCTGCAATCTAAGCATTTGCTCATGTACGGCTGTATGTATTTGTGCTTTGACCTGAAACAGAATTGTGTTGCAACCCCCTGGTGTGCTGGAAGTTGCCTTGACTGTCAGGGAAATGACCAGGTGAGGGGAGGAGTCAAAACCTCCGCCGCACTGTCTTGAGTCTAGTCCGGGGTGCATGCAGGTAAAGGCTCGCTCAGAGACCCCAATGGGGAACGGCACCAGATAATCTTGCAAGAGAGGCCTGAGCAGTTGGTAATTTTAAAAAATCTGTTATTTTAGATGTCCTGGGGCTCCCTGTTGCATTGGGATATGGAGCTGTTGCTATAGCTGGTAGGGTCGGTAATGCCCGCCACATCTGAGTGTTGCTGAGGACTTGCTCTCCTTTACTTTCTCTTTGCCCCCCACATTTTCTGGGTTTCAAGCTGCCACATGTTTTGCCAGACCTCATGCTTTATGAGAAGTGCAAACAGCCGGGAATGATTTAGTTGCAGTGCCAGTACAAGTGTGGAGTCAAATTATCTATGTTGCTCCTAGGTGGGAGGGCATTGTGATGCGGAATGAGTTGAAGTCAAAGTTTAACTGCAAGGGATGGGGTAGAACAGGCTAAAAATGAGATCCTCTTGTCAACATGGCAGAAGTCACGCAGCCTAATGCCGGCCGCATTCGACCCATTGTAGGACCGGGCTCCTAGGGCCTACCATCATGATGTTTGATGCTGCTCAGTGTCCCACTACCCCAGACAGTCTGGTCTTCAGTAATTGTTTGCAGCTCCTGGTTATACCGGCTGTCAGTTTCTGGCTGAGAGGCTGGATGATGGGGCAGGATTCTGTGCCTTATGTGCAATTAATTAATTTCCCAGGACACAGTCCCTTGGACCTCTGGGCAGTTTTGGCCAACTGCCGTAGCAGGAAAGCAGCAAGGGCGGTAGGTAATGCTGCGTGGCTGTGTGGCGAGAAATGGCTCCGTGTATCAGCGAGGTGCAGCAGCAGCTTCCTCAGCCGCTATAGTAGTAGGATGTTGGGTGCAGTAACACCAACAGACCTGGGTGCGAGTCAAGCTGCCAGACGCTGCCAGGTCTAGCCAGCTGCTAAGGTGTAAGGGTCATGCAATACGAGTGTCCCCCACTTGTCATCCTCCAGTCATCCCGAGCCCTCTAGCCTAGATGCTCATCAGTTACCACCCGCTCTCCTCCACTTCTCCACACAGCTCCACCTTCTGTGCCACACTGCAAACTCGTCGTGAACCAGAACAGGGTGGCCACAAATGTATTTTTGGTTATGAACAAGAGGTAAAGGTACATATTAGTCCTGAGAGTTGGACCGCACCGTTGTGTAATTCTATGTTAAATTTTCATTTGCAATATTAATTTCATTTTTCCTTTAGTTTTGGGTGGATGGGAGAATGTAAGGCAGTAGAAAAGGAGGCTTACAATGGTGATGAATTATTCTTTTGCAATTTTGCCTCATTTTATAATGTTAGTGACATGAAGCTGGTGAGGGCACAAAAAAACAGTCTTAAGGGCGAACGCCGTATCCTGCAAGAGTGAGATAAAGGGCCATGGAGTAGCTGGTAGTAAATGAAAGAGACACAAGGGAAATTTAAGACTACCTGCCTTGGTATTGGGTGCTACAACGTTAATTGCACCAGCAAATTAAGGGAGCAAGCCCAGGCTCTGGTTCAAATCAGACGGTGAGTGGAGATCCGTGTGGGGTGGGGCATTGTACATTACAAGTTGCACACGTTGATCCGCCTGTGACTGTCGTGTTCCAGGCTCCAGCTTGAGGCAACTTGAGCCTTTGAGGCAGTGAGCAAGCGAGCCCCTCACTCCCAGCTGCAGCCTGACTCCTCCAGCCCAACATCGGGAAGGGCGAGGGGAGCAGAGGGGAGCTCTAGGCAGCCCTGCGCCCTCACTGATCAGCCAGAAAAAGCCAGAAAAAAAATGAAGCCACTGCCACCACCCCTTCCTAGTTTGGGACTTTTCAACATTGAAATTAACATTAATTTCTGGGCAGTGTGCAAAGTAATTCTGCATCATGGGAAGCCAAGGTTACTCTGTGATAACAGTTTCAATGGTGCCACATGGACAGCAATAGATAAACAAGGTGGTATGCACACTGAGAGAAGTGGACAACTGCTGATTCTTCTGAATCTACAGGACTTACAGGTGATAGTGCAATCACTGACAGACCACGTGCGATTTCCAATGTCAAGAAATTCAACCCTACTATATCTGCAAACTCAAAAAGGCATAGTGTTATAACAATTTTTTACTTGTCATTAGTGGACACTGTTATAAACACTGCTTTATACTTCATTTCTACCACTGACGTTAAACCAAGCAAGACTTTTTTTCATCTGCTAAACAATTGTTTCAAGTATCCTACAGAAGTATATTGCTGGTACTTTACTGTTGCTGTGCTTGGGCATCACAGAAGAATGTTTTTCACAACTCCAAATACCCGGAGAGAGTCAGCATTGTATACCATTCAACTGGCAAAATAATTGTCACGTGACAAGAAGGCTGCAAACTTTGGTCCAAATATGCTAAGGTTTGGGCAATGCAAAGTTATACGGGTCTTACAAATTTTGCAGGACATGTATTAGATCAATAAAACATCCTATTAACTGTACTAAGGGCCTGATTTCGAGTTCAGCGGATGGGTTACTCCATCACAAATGCGACAGATATTCCGTCTGCCGTATTACAAGTGTATAATATCCAATGGCACTTGGAATACGGTAGATAGGAAATCCGTCACATTTGTGTGAGTAACCTGCCTGCCGAACTCTAAATAAGGTGTCTTATATCATCAGTAGTGTTAGTTTGGCCAGCTCACAGTACCGCATATAAACTCCTAAACTTTCAGAGTAATGGATGCGTTCAGCAACCTCAAACATGACCACTCTCATTCCAATGTTTTCTACTTCTGCAATGAATAGCAAATTGTTGTGCAGGGCCATATTTACTATGTGGCACATGCTGATGAAGTTATTGATCATGATGTAGCTTCCTTTTTTGCATGATGGTGCACGAGTAAACAGTACCGTAGGGTGCAATGGTAACCAAGTGGTGCCTTGCATGAGTTTTGTATTTGAGGCACATGCCCCATTTCAAATCTCTTCACAAAGACAACTACTTAATTAGTCTACGAGTGTAATGATACAGAAATGACACGTTACCCATGGAAATAGTACACAGTGTTTGCATTGTTCCCGTCCTGTTACACCCCCTTTTTATAAATAATCAGGTTGCCCTTTTGTCAACATTCAGTCCGAAAACCCTTTTGTAAATTAAATTGATGGATGCTTCCATTTGCATAACTTTGCATCACTTAGTCCCCCTTTGGCTTGTGCAGGCAACTGTGCTAAAGTTGAATTAATCTGGGTTGATGTGTGCATTAAAACTTAATAGACTTCTTTCAAGAAACCTAACACTAGTTCAACCATTACCTCCACTGCCATACACAGAATTTGCCATCATACAGCTACTTGGCTAGTGGACTTGGCCCTCTCAGCAGGGTCACCCCAATCATTTTGCCTTCACTTCTCCTATTTTTCGGAATAGTTTTTTTTTGCCATTCGCACATTACCACTGCTAACCAGTACTAAAGTGCTTGTTTTCTCTCCTTATATATGGTAAGATTGGAAAACACAGGTTTCACACATTTAATTTACTCATAAGTCCCTATTATGTGGTAATACGTCGGACCCATAGACTTCAAATGAAATGCTACTAGTGGGCCTGAGGCACTCATTGTGCCATCCACTAAAGTAGCACTTTAAATTTGTCTCATGCCTGAAAAATGCAGCCTGTTGTGGAGTTTTAAACAGCCATTTTGACCTTGCAAAATAAACCTTTTGCCAAGCCTCAACCTTCCTTTGTAATATAAATTAGTCACTCCTAAGGTAGGCCCTAAAGGCCCATAGGAAAGGGTGCCGCGCATTTAAAAATGAGGGCATGCGGTTTTAAGTTTTACATGTGGTAGTGAAAAGCTTCTAAAGTCATTTTTCAGTACTGTAAGGCCTATTTCTCTGATTGACTAACATGGAGTTACCTACTTACATTTAATAAATGATAACATATGATTGGGAGCAGGTAGAGATATACTGCTTAGACTCAAATTAGTTGTAGTTTAACATCCTCTTTAATGGTAGAGTCAGATTGTAAGTCACAACTCTGAAAATGCCCCTTTTAGAAATCTGGGATTTTCTTGTTCTAACCGCTTGAGCATACTACCAGTATCCTTGGTCACATGACTGTAAAGGGTTCTGCTGTTGGGGTTTGAGTTTTCCTGCCAAAGAGTGAGAAAAAGGGAAGTCAATGGAGGTAGGATGGGCCATCCTGCTTGAATGGTTTGAGGGCGTAGCTTCACCCTTCCCCACCTACATTTTAAAGGACTTGCCTCCAGCATGCACAATGGAACCGAGCACTAGTCTTTTGCAGTATCGGCCGGCATTGCTCGCGACTGGGCGCGAGGGCTCGCGGAGGGATTCATGGGATGTCGCGGGGATTGCAGGGAAATTAAAAAAATAATAATAAGTACATTAAACTCACCTTTCCACCGCGCCGGGTCCCGTGTCTTTTTGGCTCCTGCTCTCCAGCCTCATACAGGAACAGGAAGCAGACAGCCAGACTCCCTCCCCTTAGCCAATCACAACACTGCAAGCAGTGATGTGATTGGTCAGGATGCTGCCCAGCCAGAGGCTAATGGGGTTGCCATGTTCTCCATCCAGGTTGCTATGCAGCCCGCATGGAGAAGGGCAAAGTGGCCATGACTGGTTTGGGTGGCCTGAGAAGGCAGGCCAAACAGTTTTTGTGCACTCAGGAGTGGGCAAACCGCTCCTCCCTCTGCCCACCCGCCTGCAATGAGCAAAGAAAACATAAAATGGTAAAAACTTTTAGTTATGACCTTTTTTATGTTTTGGCTTGCTCATACTGTGAGAAAGCAGTGGGGTGACGCTCCTCCGCCCTGGTGGAGGAGCTGCCCCTGGTCTTTTGTCACTCCCAGACTTATTGGTGCCTTGAAAGGGGAAGGGGCGAACTTTACAGAACTAGATGTGGGGATAGAGTAGAAAACCTCCAACTTCAAAGGCAAGCACCAGATATAAATACGGGAATTCTCTAGGCACTCTTCAGTACACTCCTGAACCTGTGGACATTACAAAAGCCCTACCTTGTTTCTCCAAGGAATGTCCTGCTGCTTGAAGACTGCCTTGTTCCCCAACTGTCTACCCTGCTGCTAATGGAGGCTGCCCTGCTGCTTGAGTCCTGTCTTGTCTCCCAATGAATGCCCTGCTGCTTTAGACCTGCTCTGCTCTCTGAGAAGGAAGACTGGATCTGCTCCCTTCAACACAGGCTAACCTGAGTAACTCTTGGGGGTCGATTCCGATCCGGTAAAATCCCCGTCTGTACGATTCGTATCCGGAGCCGTTTCCGTACGACTCGTACGGACGCCGTACAACCGGACGATTCCGATCCCGATCGGCCGACCTGGACGCGATTCGTACGGTACACGTCGATTCGTACGGAAAAGCGCACGATCACCTACACACTGTATGGCGCGTACCCCCCATGATCGCAGGGGTACGGCGCGTACCCCTGCGATCATGCGGGGTACGTGCCGTACACCCAGCGTACATGGGGTACGTGCCGTACACCCACCGTACATGGGGTACGATGCGTACCCCATGTACGTTGGGTGTACGGCACGTACCCCGCATGATCGCAGGGGTACGCGCCGTACCCCTGCGATCATGGGGGGTACGTGCCGTACCCGGGGGGGGGGGGCCGTACCTGTTTCGTCGCGAACTGTGCGTTTACGACTGTTTTCAGCTCCCGTAGGAAAAGGGTCGTACGGTGCGTACCCGATACGAATCGTACTTGCTGGGTCGTAAAAACTAGCCGCGATGTCACGTACAGCGGGTTCCGAGTGAGATTCGTACGGAGATTTGAGTCGTACGGAGTCCTGTACGACTCGTACGGAGTTCGGCACCTAGTACGGATCGTACTTCATCGTACGTACGGGACGTCTACGGATACGATTCGTACGGGGAAAAAACGCCCCGTACGACGATTCGGAGCGCATTTTACCGGATCGGAATCGACACCTAAGTGTCAGCTGGGTGACCTCCTGTTCTGAGCTACTGGGATACAACGATCTCTGGATGCCTCCCTGCAACTACCCAGCTGAACTGCTGCAACTGGACCTGCCTGAACCTGCAACTTGACCTGCCTGAGCTTTGCTGAACTCTGCTAGAATGAGTCTCTGATCCTCAAGAGGTGTCTATGCAGGTCTTTGGCCATAGGTTGGTATCAGAGTGCACTCCTCATGAGGAAAAGGAAAATCCTGAAATGTTGGGTTCTTTGGAACTGTGAACAGGGACATTCATGTCAAGACAAAGAGCTGGCCTGGCTTTGCACCGACGTGCATCATGGGTGGCAGACACCCATGATGACTGCCGGTGCACACCCAGGCCAATTATTTGTCCTATAGCGATGATGACCATCAATGAAATTGTCCCTGCTCCTCGCAGCCTTCTCCAAGGTGAATGGAACTCTTCAATCCAGACTTTAGGAAAGTAACTTTTTCAGCTGGAATAACCTGGTCACTGTAGCCGGCCTGCACTCTATCACGGTTTGCCTGAAATTGCGACTTTCCCCCTGTCTAGCAAGACAAGATGGCCACAAGTGTCACTTTTGGCTATTAAGCGTTATGCTTACCTAAAACTTTGAAATTCAATATCACCAGTTCTACTGCTTGGATTTTTGTCATTCTGGATTAAAAAATGTCTTTTTAATGTACTCTATATTTCTAAATTGGTTTGGGATTTTCCTTGTCTTGTGTTTTCACTTTATTTCTGTTTGAGTGCTGCATAAACACTTCACATTATACCTTTAAGGTAAACCTGACTGGTTTGTGCCAAGCTACCCCAGGGCTAAGCACAGGTTATTTTAGTGACTTTCTGTGGTTCACCCTGACAAGGACTATGGTTGTTGCCTGAGTGGTGCTTCCACCTCCTCAACCAATAACCCAGTTTCTTACATAAGCCAACAAGATAACATCTCAAAAGGTGCCCAAAAAACCACCAGCATTAACCTTGCCCAGCTGGAGAACAAGAAGATTCAACAAATTGAAATTGAGATACCAGGCTTTCTGCTGCTTTGCCCTAAGAAATTGGAAGGCCATGCCAGTAGGAATTCTACAGACACCCTCCCCTCTGGGCTCTTGAAAATAGCCCAGGAGCCTGTTCTTCAAGCAACATCTCATAATGTGTAACCCATTCAACATCCATCTACCCCCTCACATATAACTTTCCTCACCACTACCACCACTGCTCCTCACCTTATTTCACACATTGCTCACTTTCCACTGTCCCCCAAATCCTGCTGTCTTCAAGCAGAATATATGTAGAGAAAATGTCATTGCCACAATGGGCACTATGTACAATATCAAACATTTTAACCATTCTGACACTTTAAAAGTTTGTATATCAGATAATCAAGTACAGAAATATTGTGCTCCTACAATATTATATTACAAATATCTACAACCAATATATCGCAGACTTAAATGTATGTTGGGAAGCCTAGATTTCAATCAATCAATCAACGCATTTATGAAGCGCCCTACTCACCCGCTAGGGTCTCAAGGCATTGAGAGGGGGAGTTGGGTGCTTCTACTGCTTGTAGAGCCAGGTCTTGAGTTGCTTCCTGAAGGAGAGATGGTCCTGGGTCAGCCGCAGGTGGGAGGGGAGGGAGTTCCATGTCTTGGCCGCCAGGTAGGAGAAGGATCTTCCTCCGGTGGTGGTTCTGCGAATCTGAGGGACGGTGGTGAGGGCGAGGCTGGCAGATCGAAGCTGACGGGTGGGTGTGTAGAACGTGAGGCGGTTGTTGAGGTATTTGGGGCCCGTGTCGTGGAGAGCCTTTTGTGCGTGGGTGAGGAGCCGGAATGTGATCCTCTTGCTGACGGGGAGCCAGTGCAGGTCTCTCAGGTGGCCAGAGATGTGGCTGTGATGGGGGATGTCCAGGATTTGTATGCGCTGCAATCTTTTCTGTAGTTTCGCTGTGGTTCCAGCATAGAGGGCGTTCCCGTAGTCCAGTCGGCTGGTGATGAGGGCCTGGGTGACCAACTTTCTGGTTTCGGTGGGGATCCACCGGAAGATCTTTCGGAGCATGCGCAGGGTGTTGAAACAGGATGACGAGACGGCGTTGACTTGCTTGGTCATCGTGAGGGAGGAGTCCAGGATGAAGCCCAGGTTGCAAGCGTGGTCCGTGGGCTTGGGGTTGGTGCCCAGTGCGGGGGCCACCAGCAGTCGTTCCAGGTGGAGTGTGATGGTCCGAGGATGAGGACTTCCGTCTTATCTGAGTTCAGTTTCAGACGGCTGAGCTTCATCCATTCCGCGACGTCTTTCATTCCTTCATGGAGGTTGGCTCTGGCGGTGGCGGGGTCGTTGGTGAGGGAGAGGATCAGCTGGGTGTCGTCAGCGTAGGAGATGATGTTCAGATTGTGTTGGCGTGCGATGGCTGTGAGGGGGCTCATGTAGATGTTGAAGAGGGTGGGGCTGAGCGAGGAGCCTTGAGGAAAGCTGCAGATGATCTTGGTGGCCGCTGAGCGGAAGGGGGGGAGGCAGACTCTCTGAGTTCTGTCGGAGAGGAAGGAGGTGATCCATTCCAGAACTTTTCCTTGGATACTGGCGTGGTGGCGGCGAGTTGTTAGGGTGCGGTGGCAGACTGTGTCGAATGCGGCTGATAGGTCGAGGAGGATGAGAGCAGCAGTTTCCCCATTGTCAAGCAGGGTCCTGATGTCGTCGGTGGCTGCGATGAGGGTGGTCTCGGTGCTGTGGTTTGCTCGGAAGCCGGACTGCGATGGGTCAAGGGATCCGTTCGTCTCGAGGAAGGGGGTTAGCTGTTTGTTGGCGGTCTTCTCGATGAATTTGGTGGGAAAAGGGAGGAGCGAGATGGGGCGGAAGTTCTTGAGGTCCGTGGGGTCCACGGTGGGTTTCTTCAGGAGGGGCGCTGAGCTCCGCATGTTTCCAGCTCTCTGGAAAGGTGGCGGATGCGAAGGAGTTGATGGCGTTCTGGAGTTGGGGTGCGATGATGGAGTCAGCTTTGTTAAAGATGTTGTGTGGGCATGGGTCGGCCGGGGAGCCGGAGTGGATGGTGTTCATCACGCGGGTGGTGTCTTCGGTGCTGACGGGGGTCCAGGTGCAAAGGGTGGTGGTAGGGGGCGTTGGTTGAGTGGTAGGGTGCGTGATCTGGGCGCCAAAGCTGTTGTGTATGTCGGCGATCTTGCGGTGGAAGAATGAGGCGAGTGAGTCGCAGAGGTCTTGCGAGGGCGTGATGTCGTTGTTGCTGGCACTGGGGCTGGAGAGCTCTTTGACGATGCTGAAGAGTTCCTTGCTGTTGTGGGCATTGTTGTCCAGTCGTTCTCTGAATGCAGTCCTTTTGGTGGTGCGGATCAGTCGGTGGTGTTTGCGGATGGCGTTCTTGAGGGCTGTAATGTTTTCTGTCGATTGGTCGTGGCGCCAGGCTTTCTCGAGGGTACGGCAGGATTGCTTGGAGTTTTTGAGGTCGATGGTGAACCACGAGGCTTTCTTGCTGCCGGGTCTGCTTGGAGGATTCTTCAGTGGTGCAAGGGCATCGGTGCAGTTGGTGAGCCACTGTGTGAGGTTGCGGGCAGATTCGTTGGAGTCCGTAGTGTTGGTCCGAGGGTTATGGCTGAGTGAGGTGGTGAGCTGGTCAGTGGTGATCTTGCTCCAGCATCTACGGGGGGCCTGTTGCGGGTGGTGGTGGGTCGTCGTTTTCCTGAAGTTGAAATGGACGCAGCTGTGATCTGTCCAATGTAGTTCAGTGGCGTGGCTGAAGGAGATGTGGTTGCTGGAGGAGCGTGTGGCCGGCGTAGTGGGTGGGGGTGTTCACCAGTTGCTTGAGTCCGAGGTTGGCGAGGTTGTCCAGCAGGGTGGTGGTGTTGTTGTCATTGTTGTTTTCTATGTGGAAATTGAGGTCTCCTAGGAGGATGTAGTCTGGGGAGGTGAGGGTGTGCGGGCTGATGAAGTCTGCGATGACTTCGCTGAATTGTGTGCGTGGTCCCGGGGGTCTGTAGATGAGGGTACCTCTGAGGGTGGTCTTGGGGTCGGTGTGTATCTGGAAGTGAAGGTGCTCGGCGGCGGTGAGGGTGTCGTCGGAGTTGGTCGTGATGCGGATGGTGTTTCTGTGGACGATGGCGATGCCTCCTCCTGTTTGGTTGATGCGGTCCTTCCTGGTGATCTTGTAGCCATCCGGGATGGCTATGGCTATGTCGGGGGCTGAGGAGGCGTTCATCCAGGTTTCTGTGAGGAAGGCGACGTCCGGCGTTGTTGTGTCGAGGAGGTTCCAGAGTTCGACGGCGTGCCTGTGGACGGAGCGGGTGTTGAGCAGGATGCACTTGAGATGGTTGTTGCTGGTGTCTGGCCTGGTGGGTGTGTCGCAGGTTCTGAGGCAGGTGAACTTGCAGGCTCGGCTGGCGAAGGGTCCGTGGTTGCGTTTCGGGGTGGCTCGGTGGCAGGTGGGGGTCCGGCCAGTGTTGAGCGCATGGAGGGTGGTGGTGTTGTAGCTCTGTCGGGTGGGCTGGCAGTGGCGAAGGCCAGGGGTTCTGGCGCTGGGCGTGGTCCAGGCGCAGACGGGCGCTGACGGGCTTGCCTTAGGCGCGCCTTCGGTGCGCCAGCGGCGCGCCCTCTGCGCGCGCCCGCTGCACGGACGCTGCGTGGCCTCCATAAGAGGGGGCGAGGGAGGGAGGAGCAGCTGGGAGGGGGAGCGGGGTGGCCCATGGGTGGTGAGGAGGCGGGGGCCCGTGGGACGCGAGCGGCGGGAAACCAAGGACACAGAGGGCAAGGGTGGGGCAGGGGGGGAGAGAGAAAGGCACAGCGGGTTCAGAGGAAAGCAAGGGGCACAGAGGAAAAACAAGGGGTACAGAAGGTACTATTCTTTACTCAACATGTACCGACCTTATAAACATGTTCATGTATCATCAAGATATAGATATGGGAGAATAGCAAACCTATTAATTACTTACCTCTGGATATTTAATCAACTTTATTTTTGATGAGGAAGAGGATCTTTAGTGGTCTGCAGTCCATCAAAGCCCTGCTAGATGGTTTGACCATCACTATGACATGGCTTCCAGTGGCGGTTGAGCCGCCAAGTCAAAGGCACACCCGGAGATTTCTTCACCTCTGATTGGGGTAGCAGAACTCAGGTTTAACAGTGCATGAGAACAGGCAATTTCCATAGACAGTGGTAAATGATACTTTTCACAGGAACTTTCAAGGTTTGCACAGCTTTTGGCTGGAATTAGAGCAGCATTTGTTGTCATTATAATATGCAACTGAAGATACCCTGATACCATGCAAAAAGCAACACAATTAAAACATAACATAGCATATTACAACAAACTAGTCAAAACATTCACAGCAAAAAACATAGTTGAACACAACAAAATCACATTGAAATAAGGCAGCACAAAAACACAGCTGCACAAAAACAATATAACACATCACATCTACAATAAAATTCCACACAGTAAATGTGCTCAAAAGTTCTTGTCATAAATTATCACCTTGTGAATCCTGTTTTCATAATACAGTCATATAAAGTACTTGGAGAAAGCACTGCCTTAACTTGTCTCCAAGGATGGAAAATAGCATCAGTCAAAAATGTTTTGTGACCTGGCCCCTGTCTTAGATGTGCACTTGCAGTGTTCACTTTATGTGATGTGGCCCGTTATTTTGTATGAATGCAATTTACCATGGCCAGGTCTACTGGAATTATGCAAATGTGCAGCCACACAATTATAAATTTGCCGCATTTGCCACATAATTTATCGTCTGCTGCATAATGTGCAGATCTTAATTTTTGTCTCTTGCTCAGACAGTTCAAAAGTTACTAAAAACGCAGCAACACATGTTACAGCTCAGTGGAAGGCCTTTTGCAAAGGTTGACTGGTCCACTTTTTTTTACATATTGCTATATTTATTTATTAAAGCCGGTACTAATGAGGTGCGACCTATGCCCAGATAGTGTTAACAATAGTAAAATATAGACAATAATGAAGTAATACTTATCATAAAATGTGCCTCAGTAGGCCACACAATTTGCCTTTTCTTGCTACATAATTTGGCCCTTGCCTGCCGCATAATTCCAGTGGCCGTGACCATGGCATACGAGACAAAACATACTCAACTTTACATAGTTGCTCTTTCAGCATTCACATTTTTAAACATTCTTCCGTTTAATTTAAAGTTTTATTGTGTGTCTATGCACACAATTCCTGCATCATCAGTTGGTGGGGAGTTTGATATGTTCAATGGAATTTCTATGGACATTTCTGCGTTTGCAAATACGATTGACTAGCCTTGCCATTGTTATCTGAACTTCCTTGGCGTTTTGAGTGACTGTCAAATCAAAAGGAAAATTGAACAATGTCCCTATGTATATCCAGATAAGAAATACAAAAAAAGAACCAGTATGTGAATTTAAGTTACATAAGCAAGAAATATTTGCTTTTAATTGAAACAAAGAAAATAAAACACAGTAAAAAAAAGTTTAAAAAAATCAAAACGGACTTTAAAAATACCTGCATAATATGTAACTTAAATGGTAAAATCAGTGAAGAAAAGGGTGATCTACAAAACCCCTAGGGCCTCATTTATGAAAAGTGACGCATCGCTGCGTGAAAACAGCGATGCGTCACTTTTCATTACGCCCTCCTTGCGACACCAATGATGCGTCATATTTACAGTATGACGCATCATGTCGCAAGGAGTTACAGATACGTCAGTATTTCTGACGTATCTGTAAGCGCAAAAGTCACGCATTGCTGGAATGTGTCACAAAAGTGATGCAACTCCAGCAATGCGTCCTTTCACATGGGGAAAGCCCCATGTGAAAGGGCATGCGTCAGTCTTACGCCTGCTGTGAGGCAGGCGCAAGATTTTGACGCAACAGCGTCCTAAAAGTGACGCAGTGAAATCTCATAGATTTCACTGCGTCACTATTACGAGGCTTTTTGCGGGGGAACGCCCCCTCTGCATACATTATACCTGACGCAGGTATAATGTAGCGCAGGGGTTTACAAAGTGACGCATCTGCTTAGATGCGTCACTTTGTAGATGTGGTGCAACAAGGCACATTTTTTACTCCACTGGTGCGTCATTAAAAGTGACGCACCAGCGGCGTAAAAGTGACGCAAGGGCTCATAAATGAGGCCCCTACTTTATAGAAGCATTGCTGCATTCAGATCTGCCCATTATAACCTTCATATAGTTCAACCGCGCATTTTAAGATTTTTTCGGCTGTCAAACTATTTTGAAGCCACGTCCGAACGCAAATACGGGCCCGATTCCTGGGTTTGTGTTGACCTCTGTGAATCTGGGAACGTTATGAAGTTCACGCAATGAATACAAAAGTGTTATTTTCTTCCACCCAGACTATTATATTTGTGTCCAGGTCATATTGAAGCCTTTCAGAAAATTCCAGCAGACAGGGTGTTGCTCCACGTCCTGGCCTCCACATGGACCTGAAACATGAGCTCCAATCTGCTCCACCTGTCCACCCTTTCCAACCTCCGGATAAGTTCTGCAGTCTTTGCCCCTGATTCCTCCTACCGAAATAACTTAAATGCAACTTCACAGAAATACCAGCAAAGTACAGACACAGAGAAATATAATCATTTATGACACTAGCACTTTTTCACCTCCTTAATTATGATTGAAGCTCTAAACAGCAACACTCCTGATGTGTTTCAGCACACATGTAAGAACACAACCCACATGAGAATAATGGAATTTTGGGAGCTCCATAGAAGCTAGAGACGTGATAGAGAACAAATAATGGCTGAACCAACATTACACTTGTATCTTTCTCTTTCGTCCTGTTGCATGGAGGAAAGTCTGCCTTCAATGAGTGGAATGTTCCAGTGGGATTATTGCCCAGCCTATCTTGTGCTATACAAGTCATTAAATGGTCTACCCTCGTTATAGGTTCTTACTTGGGCATATGGCAATTAACGACCGGTATAGCCTGAGGTGCTGGGCTATAGTGTGATAATAGTGCTTCGAAGAAAATATGAATGGAATTGACAGAAATAAACTACATTTCATAGGGAAAATAAAAAAGAAACTTGTATGTCTGGTCAGATCTTTATTTCTCCAGTTTTTGCTGGTGATAAATGGAATTTACTTCCTGGCTGGGAAACAAGACCATTAACCAAGTCATACAGGGGTTTTATATCTAGGTATTTTCTGTCATGACTATAACAAAACACAAAGCTTCTGGGCTATCATTTCCTAAAATATATATATAAGCTACAAGACATACTGAAATGGGACACTGCATCAAGAACCAATGTCACTTTATGACAGTTGGTTTCTCTTAGTGCCTACTAAATCATAAACACATTTCTTTTTACGACAGGAATAGGGACTATTTTCAGACGTCTTTTTCCTCTTAGGGTGTGTTGTGTCTGTAGTGTTACATTTTCAGACATAAAGTTGCTCGCTGCAGTAAACTACACTCACGACAACAGATGGATATTGTTTAGCACCCAATAAAAGGTAAACTGTTTCAGGTTAAACATTGAAGCCACAGCATCACTTACCATTTCAAGGACATCCTTACCATTCCAGCTCTGTGCATGGTGAATTAGGCAGAGTCTGGGTTTAAATGTGACATAACAGGAAGTGCCACAATTTCTCTCATGAACTAGAAATTCCAGAATCATCTACTGGAATTGTTAGCACCTATAATCTGTGCTGCCCCCTCTACCAGTGTTGAAAAGCACCAAGTGCTTGTATACATGCATGACAAGCACTGGCATAGCCAATAGGTCTGACATTTTCTACTAGCCTTTTGTTATGGTTAGTGAGTCTTTTGTATTGTTTGTAAAATAATATTGTCGAGGAGCTTCTGATCCCACATAAACATATGAAAATATTTCTTAACAGCAAAGAATATATTTTGGTCTCAATAATCACACATTGCCATAGTGGTCCCCTATACTGACATTAACTACTTAGTGCATAAAGGTCAGAGCTGCCAACTTTGGAACTGGAAAACCAGGCTCGATTCTCAGTTCAACATCCTGTGATTCTGGGCAAATTACCTAATCTTCCCGTGCTTATCAAAAAATTAATGTATTTTTTTGTAGCGTAACTAGTGCTCACATAAAGATCCAATACCTTCGTGTCGAGTTCGTGCTATATAAAACTGCAAAAACAAAAAGAGCAAAATGCCATCCCTCACAGTGAAGGTTGCCAATGGTTGAAGTGGGTGGACCCATTGCCCCCTGCTCTATGTTGTACTGGGTGGAAGAATAATGTGAATGGCACAACAAAAGAAAAATGGGACAGAAATGCTTGCTGAAAGCCCTTTTAGGTAAGTATATGTTTTAAGAACATTATAAGTATTTTTGTTTTTAAGTGGCGACTTCCTGTATCTGATGCATGGAGTGATGTCAAAGCAATGTGTTTGTGTGGAAACTTAAGGTTGCACGGCTAGCTTAACAGTCACATTTCCTAATATCATGGTCACATATACCCATAAGTTATTTTCACACAGGTGCTGCTGATCAAAGCAGCTTCTTCCACTAACACACTTATCAGTGTTGTTGTGAAGAAGCAGCAGCTTTGAGGCAATAAAAGATACTGTGGCCTCAATACAGGTCCTATATGACATTGTCTCAAATATTCCTGCCATTACCATGCTCCACGTTAGGGTCAGGCATTTCAACATCTAAATAT
Source organism: Lissotriton helveticus (assembly GCF_964261635.1). Classification (NCBI taxonomy): domain Eukaryota; kingdom Metazoa; phylum Chordata; class Amphibia; order Caudata; family Salamandridae; genus Lissotriton; species Lissotriton helveticus. Next base: position 949,905,691 of record NC_136063.1, read on the forward strand.
CCCACTCTGAAATTATGGCTCCTCCACTAAGGCGGAGGAGCATCCCCACACTGCTTTCGGCAGTGGAAATAAAGTAAGAAATAAAATGATAATAACTGGTTGTTATTATCATTTTATTTGTTTCTGCTGCGGCTTGATGGGCGGGCCGGTCTGCTCTATATTGGAGCAGGGGAGTAGTGGCACCCTCCTAAGTGCACAATGACTGTTTAGCCGGCCCCCTCAGGTCTGCCTAACAGTCATGCACACTTTGCATGTTCTCCATGCAGGCTGCATTACAGTCTGCGTGGAGAAAATGACAGGCCCCCATTCCCTGGCTGTACACCGAACCATGGCACTCAGATCATTCTCAATGCTGCAGTGCAGCGCTGTGATTGGTCAGGGGAGCCTGGGTGTCCTTCCAGATTCCTGCAGGGGGATGAAGATGAGGGACGACGTGGAGCGGTGAGAAGGTAAGGTGCGTTTTTTTGTTTACTTTACCCCCTTTACCCTCCTAGCCCTCACCCTCTGCCTGGACAGCACTGGCAGTTCAATTGCCCTTGCTGTGGCTGATACCTGCTTAAGCAGCAGTCACCAGTGACTATTATAATTCCAACCCCCATGCAGACCACTGGTTGTACATCAGTAAACACTAGTAAGTTCATTTTTTCATACAATAAATTCCGTCTGGTCAAACCTGTCAAATATTAATGGATGAAAAAAGGGCCAATAAATAAGGAAATATTGGGATTTTGGTGCAGCAAGGGCCAATATTTGCATGGCATGCCCCATTTCAACTGCGAAAACCCCTATTGTCGATATTTATATCACATCTGACAAATAACGAATCTGGAGAATAGTTATTTCTCGAATGCAATAAAGAACTATGCAGTTAAAACAAACTCAAAATTGAGGATTCACTCACATTTTTGAACATGAGTTTATACATATGTACACCTTGAAAAGCTTTAGTAATATGAAGGGGACACACACATATAACTCAGGTGATTGAGTACACCACTTTAAATTAATAAATAAATGCTCCTTCGATTGCTCTCTTTGGGACTCATTTACAAGGCCAATACGCCACCGGTGCATCACTTTTTTGGCGCACTGCCTGCGCAGTGTGCCTGCCCATATTTACAAGGCCACGTAAAGTCACCCTGCGTGACTTTTCATGGGCTTGTAAATATTGGCCCCTTTTACGCATTACTCTGAGTAAAAGGGGTTTTCCATAGGTGTTGCTGTGGGTGTTTCCAAACAACATCCATGGAACCTGCCAAATTCCCAGATTTGCAAAGTTTTGTAAAGCTGGGAATGTGTCAGAATCCTACGCCTCCCCAGAGGTGGCATAGGAGTGGCACAATGAGGAGAAATACTTTTATTTCTCCTAATTTTTTTGCTGCATTCAACAACATGCATAGAAAGAGTAAAATGCCATCACTTATTGTTTTTGTGCAGGAAGGTATCCTTTCCTGCACAAAAACAATCATTCCCACAACGCAGGCATCCTTGCAACATGACTCAAGGGTGCCTGCGCAGGCGTATGACAGTCAACTGTGTCCCAGTGCAGGGGAAAACAGACAGATGAATCATATTGTTGTTAATACTAAGCATCACTGTGCTTTTAACGCCTTAACGGCGGCCGCGATTTTGGGGAAGTGCGGCACTTTCGCAAAATGGGCGGGGTAGCGTCGGCCATTGGCCGACGGCAGCACTGGGGAGGTAGTGCTGCCGTCGGCCAATGGCCGACGGCAGCACGGAACGGGTTAAAATAACGCAGCTTGGCGCAGCAAAGTGGCTTGCGCCCCGCCGCACTGCATAATATTTTTGTAAATGTGGCCCTTTGTTGTATTTGTGCGTGAGCTTTTGCGCCTTGCCTATATAGAATTTAGCATTTATAACACGTTTGCAGATCAATCCAATTTGATACCTTGTTTTCTAATGGGTATCATTAATTTTGGCTCCTATGGTGTTGACATAGGAGTTTATCTACTTTGACCTGTGACATAATAATCTTCATTTTTTGTGGTTTGATTTCCTTACTGTTGGCTGATATTGATCTACGAATTCGCTTGAGCACAGAGATACATTTGGGAGACTTTTAGAAATGCAGTTTAAGTTGAAATGGCTACCATTTAAAATATTTATTTTATGATAGAATGGATGTATGTGTACATGATATAATATTGTGCAAAATATTCTTTATGCATGTATTTGATTTGGTGTATGTATGGATGATGAATGATTCCGATTGATAAACAGAGACTAATATGAGTTCACTTGATATTCGTAAAGGGAGATACTTGAATTAATGAGTCAAATATATTAAGATATATTTTCTTTGTGTGTCTTATGTGGAAATTAGTTTTTTTTTCTCTTTACACATTTAGCTAAAATATTTGTTTGACATTAAAAGAGGATAGAACTAGCCCTATATTGTCAAGTTACACAGTTACCTATTATGTTTTCTCTCTCTCTCTATTTCTCTCTCTCATTCTCTCTATCTCACACTCCACTCGCTCCTTACTCAGGAAATGTAGTGGCACTCCAAAACTGCTATTCCAATATGGAATTTATTTCAGATGATTACGCATTTCTACATAGCAACCTTTCTCAAATCAAAGTGCCCCGTCACCTCACAAAACATATGTACACAGTGCTCGAACATAGAAAACATGCTATGTGTGTTCGGAATGTAGATTTCACAAATCCTTGTATCGTACAGATTGCGACCCATGGCATAAATAATGTATTAAAGTTTCATATACATCAATGACTTTATGTAAAACAAATCGTTGTCTTTAAAAAAAAAAATTAATTGTCCTCATACAGCAATAGTTTGGAATTGGAGGTGTCAGGGGCCCAGTTCGTTATGTATTCTGACCTTTCGGGCTTCTCCTGGGTAAGCACAGCGTATGCGTGGAGAATCTCTACTTCCCCTTTTACACTTGAGTCCCTTTTTGTCCGCACCCGGTGCAGTTCAGTTCTGGGTTGAGCTAGTCATTTTGACAACTCCTTCAAGTTCCCACTTGAATGGTTCTATTGCATTGCTTAATCATTGGACTGTATAATGCTTCCACCAATGTTAACTTGTGAATTTATGGTTTTCCCAGATATTCCAAAATGTACTTGCCTTCCCCCTCTGCCCGCTTCTGTCTAGTTTATTAATTCTTTGTACGGACGCCACCCACTCTTTATGTGTTGGAAGTGTACATTTTACCCAGTTGATACAAATATCCCTTCTAGCTAATAATATTAGTATAAACAAAAAATGCTCTTGGTCTTTACTCAGTTTGGTTACCTGGGCCACGTTCTGACTTCTCCCATAAATAACCAATTCTATACTCACCTCCACCTACCGTCCCAGTACTCTAGACAAAGTTTACCTGTCTCTTCCCAGAGTTCCTCAAGATGGGGGCACTGCTGAAACATGTGTAGGTCATCTGCACCCGGCTCCCCACACTTGGGGCAGCTCCTCTCACCATGGCTTCTGATCTTTGATAGCCTCATCGGGATCCAGTACGCTCCATGAATAGTGAATAGATGGTTCCTTCTCAATGGTGCAGATTTTACGTTTTTCCAACAAGTAGCCATAGATACTTGCCATTCACTTAGGATGTTCAGCACCGGCAGTACTTCTCCCCAAATCTTGTTTGGAATTTCATAGTGTTCCTCCCCTTCTTCAATCAATGCCCAGTACCAGTAGGCTATTTCTTTATTGGTAATCTTGTTTTTCTGCAGCATTTCCTCTACTATCCCGCTTCCATCCTCGCTGTCTTTTAAGTTCTTGACCCAACTGCTTCTTTGGTAGTACTTAAATCTGGAGACTGCACCCTTGGTTCTTTCACTCAGTGCCTCCCACTCTATGACGGAGCTCTGTGTCTTTAGCTCGCCCAACTTTGTGATATTATTTTCCTTCAGGGCGTTTGCTAGCCTGTTTTTTAGGCACTCTGGGGTTCCTGGGGTGTCCCATATGGGTGCATATCTGCTGTAATGGTATTTTAAGTATCTTTCTCATTTGATGCCATAGGGTTGCCGCCGCCTTTAAGCTTTTTAATTTTATTTTCTTAAAGTACTTGGGATGGCCATATTTGTATAAGAAGTGGCTTCCTTCCTTATTGACTGCCCCTTTCAAATGGTCAGGATAAAAATCATAACTTTCTAAAAGTATCCTAATGTTTTTGAATTGGAACACTCTACAATAGTTTAAGATGTCTGGGCTAGAGATCCCTCCTTGTGCCTTTTTTCTCCTCATTTTTTTTACCAGGCTATCTTTATTTTTTTTTTCTTTGCTTTCTTTTTTTTATCATATACCAATAGTGGGTATTCTAGATAGGGAACCTTCTCCTCTCCTTTAGACTCAACGTCACGATGTTCCAGCGTCGAGAATTTGGTCCCAAATGAGAGAGAAGGGAAACCCCTCTAGACTTAGCTGTTTGCTTTATCCACTCCAAACCTTTTAAACTGGGAAGCCCTTGGTTAGGTTGGAGACCAAGCGCCAACAGTACCCAGGTGAAATCATCGGAATACTCTCATCTGTTCCGCCAGGCCACAAGGGCCGCCCAGATCTTATCTTTGCTAGAGCTATCACAGGCTATATCAGACTCACTATTATATATAATATATTTCAGGCAATCAAGAAAAGTAGGGGCATTTTCTGACTTCCAGGCCTTGCATATTTCCCGCCTAGCTAAGATCATTACGTAAAAAATGAATTTGGTCCTCATATCATTGAGATGATACTCTACGTCCAAGCCAAAAAGAATCATCCTCGGTGTAATCACAAGATGTATACCCAAAACTTCTACTATAAATTCTTCAATTTTAGACCAAAAGGGTATAAGTCTTGGGCACAAACATGTGCAAATCATCGACGGCGGGGGATTTGCAACGTGGACAACAATATTCAAGGCTCGTGATCTTGACCAATTTTTTCGGAGATATATAAGCTCTATACAGAGTGAACAAGTGGTTCCGTTTTAGGGGAGCGGACTTCACTACTGTATTTAGCATACTAAAGGAATCTCCCCATAGGACCAATAAGTTATTACATTGCAGACCTTCTGCTCCCCCCACAGCTTATTGAGTTCTAGTTCTGTAACTTCATCTTTCCCAATTAAGGCCTCATACCAAAAGTAGATCTCTTTTTTCCAGCTCCCCTTTCTATTTACCAAGTCAAACTTAGGGTTAGCTGTAAAATCCCATGATATGGTAGCCCACCAGCCAGATAGCTGGGAGTATTTAAACCTGGTGAGAGTTCCATCTGTCAGCCTGAAAAGGGAATCCCACCCCAATAGCTGTGAGTTATCAAGTAAATCCTGCCACTGCATAATACCAGCTGCTTTGAGGGGAAGCGATAGTTGGTCCTTGAGACATTCTGGTGTCCCCGGGGAATCCCATATAGGGGCCTGAAGTGTGTAATACGGGATTCCTAACTTTTTTCTTACAAATACCCAATTTCTCTGAGCCGCACCTAACACCTTTAATCTAACCTTCTTGTAAAATCTAGGGTCCCTGAATTTAAATAAGAAGAATTCATGCCCTTGGGGGATACCATGTAATAATGCCTGAAATAAACGACCCAAAGAAGACGTATCAGCTTTATCAGCCATTAGTCTGAAATTTTTAAAGTGAAAAAAGTGGCAATAGTGAAGTATGTCTGGCATAGCAAGTCCTCCTGTTTTCAGTTTTCTCCTCAGTTTTCTCAAGGAGATTCTGGGCAATTTTGAGCTCCAGATGAAAGATCCAATTTTCCCCTGTATTTTGGCTATATCTTTTGGACTGAATGTCAGGGGTATTGAATTAAACAAGAAAGTAACCTTCTGCAAAATAACCATCTTTACCAGGTTCACTCTCCCGAAGATGTTTAGTGACAGCCCGGACCAACGATGCAGGAGCCCACAGATGTCCTTATAGACTCTATCCAGATATACTTTAGATGTCTCTAAGATGTTCTGAACCAGAGGTATCTCATCCGGGGCTTCGTTTCAGGGAATAAAACCTCCTGATTCCACTGCATGATCTCCGTTTTTTCTTTATTAATTTTATATCCCGAAATCTCCCCAAAAGCTTCTGCTTGATCAAAAAGTCGAGGGATTGCTACCTCAGGATTGGAAGTGAACATTAAAAGATCGTCCGCGTATAAAGCAAATTTTAAATCTAATTTAGTTATAGAAAAAGGTTTAATTAAAACATCAGATCTTAACTGAATAACTAAGGGTTCTTTGTATAAATTAAACAATAAGGGGGAGAGGGGGCACCTCTGCCTAGTGCCGCGTGATATTTGAACCCAATCTGTGAGTAAGCCATTAACGAGAATCTTAGCCTTAGGATTAAGGTAAAGTGCTTTTATAGATGCTATAAAATTTGTTGGAATACCAAATCTAGATAATGCTTCCCACAGATACAACCAATTAACTTGGTTGAAGGCATTGGCGGCGTTGATTGCTACGATGGTTAAAGGGAGTTTCCCATCTGTAGCAAAATCGATTGCAGCAATGGCCTGGAAAGTCAGTTCGTTCAACTGCCTACCTGGCATGAACCCCGTCTGATCCTCGTGTACCACAGATTTAATTACTTTGGCCAATCTCGCCGCCAGAACCCCTGCAAAGATTTTATAATCAGTATTCAGCAGCGAGATTAGCCTATAGGACTCGACGATCAGGGGGTCCTTATTAGGCTTCAAAACCAGCGTAACTGTGTCCTCCAACCAGGTTTGTGGAATGGGCTCATCTGCCTGATGTATTTTGTTAAATAGGGACGTAAGGACAGGAACAACAATATTCGAGCCCATTTGGTATACTTCCGCAGGGAGCCCGTCTGGGCCGGCTGCCTTTCCTTTAGCCATTCTTTTCAACTGATTGTGGACCTCCCCCTCTTTAATGGCAGAGCCCAAAAACGAACTATCCACCTCAGTTAACTGTGGAAGACAGAGCCCCTCTAGCCAGTTAGCTGCATCTCGGGTTGTTTTATCATTATTCCCAGTATATAGATTCTGCATATATAATTTGACTTCTTCAGAGATCTCATCATTGTCATACGATATATCCCCAGTACTCTGTACCTTTAATCCACTGATTTGATTTCTTACTCTATCAGGTCTAGCCTTCCATGCAAGAAGGCGTCCACATTTTTCTCCGTAGGAGAAATTCTGTAGTTTACTTGCATCCGTACCAGGCTATCCTTGCCCCTTTTGCAGCCCAGATAAAACTGCTTAGTTCTCCTTGCAGGTTTTTTATTTGGTCGTGCTGAACAGGTAGGTGAATTTAGGGAGTATGGCCATTTTGATTTTGTTTGACCTTCCCATAAAAGACAGTGGGTGGCCCCCCATACTTTTAGCAGCTTTCGTTCTTGTTTATAGATTCTGTCAAAGTTTAGGCTTGCAATTTCTTTAATATCCACTATGAGGTCTCTGCCCGAATATTTTGTTTTTTATTCTACTCTAGGGTTTCTGTTTTAGCTTGGTTTGCTAGGTAACCTGATACTGTTCCATATGATTCCAGGATTTTTTCTATTTTAGGGAGGGAGGCCTCCAGGTTGCTTGTAAATACCATTAGGTCGTCCGCAAAGAGTGCAACCTTCTTCTCCCATCCCTGTTGTTTAAACAGTACTATTCCTTACTCCTTTCTTATCATTTCTGCCAGTGATGTACAGGTCAAATATTAAGGGGGATAGAGGGCACCCTTGTCATGTTTCTCTTTTTATCATTATGTTATCAGTTAACACTCTGTTCACTAGCACCTTTGCTGTCGGATTTTTGTATACCTCTTTAATGGCGTTCTGGAATGTCTCTCCTAGATTAAATTTTGCCAAGGTTGCATTTAAAAAGAGCCAGCTTACCCTGTCAAATACTTTAGTGGCATCCGGGGTTAAAATCGATAGTGTGGTTGCATGGTGTGTTGCGATGTCTATTGCAGTAATGAGTTCAAGTGTCAGTTCTTTTATGTACCTTCCTCCAATGAAACCTTTTTGATTTGGGTTGACCACGGAGCCTGCAATCTTTCCAAGTCTTTTTGCTAAAATTTGTGTATATACCTTATAGTCGGCATTTAGGAGTGATATTGGCCTTTAGGATTCACTTCTCATGGGGTCTTTCACTGGTTTGAGTATAAGATTAATTATTGCATCATTCCAAGAGGCTGGGAGTATCCCCTCTGTTGTAAATACATTGTTGAAAACTTCTGTCAGGGGATAGCCAATACCTCTCGCAGATGTAAATACAACTCATTCTGTAGTGCATCCAGCGCTGCCGCCTTACTTTAAAAAAAATGTCTTTAAGGTTTCTTCTTTGGATATCCCTTGATTAATCTCTGCTCTTTGTTCTTGAGAACATTTTGGGAGGGTTATTTTTTCCAGCAATGGTTGTACCTGGTCATCCGTGGGTGCCTTTTCTTCTTAGTACATTTCGCTAAAGAATTTTATAAACTCCTTCCTAACATCTTCCTCGTCTGTGGTGTACTGTTGATCTTTTGTCCCTATCTTTTCTATCCTATTACGCGGTGCCTCTTTTTTCAGTTTCCACGCTAATAGATTAACGCATCCCTGTACTCGTAGTGTGATATTTTGCTTGCTTCCCATTTATCTTTTACAATTGATTCAAGAAAGTCTGCCAGTTCCGTTTTTTTAAAGGTTCTCTCTTCCTCAATGCTGATTTTCAGTTGTTCGGTGATAGAGATCCTTTTTAGTTCAACCTCCAGGGATATTATCTCTTCTTCTAGTTTTCGGATCTTGTTTTTTCAATGCTTGTTTTTATATGCTGCAAGGCTAGTAATTCCTCCCCTGATAAAGACTTTATATGCCTCCCAAGTGATTTGCTTTGTGGTCCCTTCTTTGTTTGGAAGAACTCCTTGGTATCTTTTGCCAGTGCTTCTATGCAGCTTTCATCTAAAAAGATTCTACTGCCTACCGTCCATCTGTGGGTAGGTGTGGAACATTTTAGATTAAGGTTTAAGATCACTGCAGAATGGTCTATTGGGTGTGCTGGTACGTGTTCAACTTTTCGTGTAGAGTCTAGTAGGCCCCTATCTATTAAGAAGTAGTCTATTCTTGATGCGTTCCTCAATCTCTAGTTTTGCAACGTGAATTTGTTGGATTTAGTACCTTTCACCCTCCATACATCCATGATCCCAAGATCTTTAATACAAAGGTTCACCCACTCCCTCATTTTTGGTAGGTTTGGACCATGTTTGGGTGGGAACCTGACTTTCTTTAGGTCTAGAATGATATTAAACCCCCCCTCCCATTATTATCGGAGCTTGCGCTGTTAGGAGTTGAGAGTAAAGTTTTTGAAGTGGTACCGGATCGTCCAGGTTAGGCCCGTATTATCCAACCACTGTCTATAAATTAATATGATTCTTTAATTTCACCACCACCCATCTCCCTTTCTTATCTACCTCTGTGGCTTTTATCTGTGCTCCTAGTGATTTCTTTAGTAATAGCACCAACCCTTTCACACTGCAATCTTGATTTGTGCATACCCACGTATCTATCCATTTTTGGTTTTTGAGGAATTTCTCCCATTCTTCTTTTAGCAAGTGTGTTTCTTGCAATATCACTCTATCACAGTATTCTAGCCCTTGTTTTCCTTAACCTGAGTCTGTTAACATTCCATGACATTATTTTAACAGACATTTAGGGGCCTATTAGGATGGCGGGCGGATGCACCCTAGAAGTGCTGGGACTGGCCACCAGTGCTGCGGCGGTCCCACACCGGCAATTAGAATGCCACCGAGGCGGTGGCCTCTCCTTTCCCAGCATTGTGCTTGGAATGCACTGTGTGCATTGTCATGCACAAGGTGACAGGCACCGCGAGGTGCCTGCCACAATGTCCATGACAATGCAGGGGGGTACCATAGGTACCCCCATGTGCACCCCAACCCCCAATACCTTGGGGGCCCGCAGCGGGCCCTCGCCAAACAATATCTGCATGCCGCCACGGAAAGGCTGCTTACCGCTCCCATGCTATTTAGCCTCTTTTCCGCCCGGTCGACTGGTCGACCGGCAGAAAACCGGCGGACGGTCTTTCCGTCCGCCGGGTTCCGTCCGCCATACTAATATGGTGGGAGAAATGGGTGGCGGGCAGGGTAGGATGTAGGGTGGATCGTCACTGCCATGCGTGCGGTGGCGATACGCTCTACATCCTAATAGACCCCATAGTGTATTTCCTTTTTGCACCCATCTAATTGGCGGTCCCTTCCTATTTTCTGTAAAGTTTGTCTGGGCTACTTCTCCCTCATGTTGCTTAGTTTGGACATTGTTTTTTATAAATTTTTCCCCATTTTGCTCCCCACCTTGTGCATGTTTTTGTTTTTACAATTATTTTTCTTTGTACCCCCCTTTCCCCTCCCTGGAGAAGCCTCCCCTAACTCTTCATGGCACATTTCTTGGCCCCTTTTTCAGCTCCCTGCTCTTTTATCGCATTTTTCTTGCTCTGTCTTGCTTGATCCTACATTTGTGATTTAATTTGATATATGAAGCATTATACCTCCTTGGGGGTCTCTAATGATATGCATTTTGTTTTGCCACATTATTCTTAGTGCTGCGGAGAATCGCATTTGGACTGTTGCTTCTAGTGATTTCAATTGTTGTATGTATTGGCCAAGCTGCCATTGCCTGTCCTGCTTTGTCTTTGAAATATCTGATCTAATTCTACATGACCAATTGCTTTGGGAGAATGAACCTGCTTTCAGGCCCTCACTTAATATTCTTTCTTTAAGTGTGTAAGTCTTAAAGTTCATGAGGATCTTCCTTGGATTTTTCTTAGTTTTATTTGTCCAAAACGGGTCCCGATGGACTCTCTGAATGTCCTCTGTGAGATGAACAGACTTTGTCTAGGGTATTATTTCACCTAGTAGTTTGATCATGAAGGCTTTGATGTCCTCCCCTTCCAGACCTTCAGGAACATTTAGGATTCTAAGGTTGTTTCTCCTTGCCTGGTTTTCCATTGAGTCCAACCTATCATCATGGTGGACATCCTTTTTTCCATACTTTCTGTGTTTTCTTGTGGAAGTGGGTAGTCGTCGGGCTTCTTGGCGCTAACAAAGTCTGTGGCATCCGTATTAGCTCTTATTGGTGAAGCGCTTCTAGGGCGCCATACATTATTTCTGCTACTTCCTCTCTGGGAGTTTCCACCTGTCTATCAGTTTGGGTTTTATTATTGTATTTTTCCACCTTCTAAGACTCTTGTATTTTAAAAAAGGACTTTAAGGAGGGTGTTATCTTTTGTTTTGTCAAGCCCAATGTTTTTTATCTTAGCCTGAGTTACTCTAGACACAGGGAATTGTGATTTTCCTGTTGTAGTTTGTCTCTTCTTCTTCCTTGTACTTTTAGGGACGACAGGAGGGGGATGTATGGCAGGTAGACGGGGAAGTTTTCATTTGTGCCTATAGCTTTACTATCTCAGGAGGGTGTTCTAACCCCCCTTCTTCCAGTGGGGAATTTTTGCTCCTTAAGGAGTAACCTGCGACTTCTTTCTGTAGTTTTATTGTTGTTTTTATTTCAGTTAACCCCTGTGGGGCCTCTGGTGCCTTGGATGCCGTGCTCCCTTTAGGGTTTGCCACTTTTGCTACCTTTACCCCCACTTGCTCCAAGTCTATGACCTGTGGTTCAGCCTGTGGCTTGGGTTGATTTATACAAATTATGTAGGTTATGCACTTTGCCGTGGAAATACACTTGCTCTACTCCCTGGTTACGGCACTTGGGTTACACTTAGTTTGGCATTTAACTTGACACTCTGTACCTTGTCCCCCATTCGCTGTGTTACTCAGACCCCCCTTCTCTTCACTTACCCAAGAAGTTAGATGGCTCCAGTTGTCAATTCTTCTATGCGGCAAGGTGGGTGGTCCGGGCACTCTCCCCCTGTATACCACTCTTGCAGCAGCTCTTCTGCATGGCTGACACGCCGTGGCCGCCTCAGCCCACACAGGGATCGTGCAGCAGCGCAGGACTCCTTTCGCCTCCACCTCCACTTTCTTGCTTTCTTTCTTTTGCTGCGTGTAATGCGGCTCGCTGGTGCTATTGTTGCTGCCTGCTGGTGCGCACCGTCTACGTCAACCCGGAACGGGCTCCTGCTCACACCACTCCTCCTCCGCACTCGACCCCCGGAACAGTTAATGCTTTGCTACGTGCTCAGCCTCTGTGTTCTCCGACCTCTCCGTCCTCGTCGCCGCCTTCTTAGGTAGTTTGCCTCATTATTTTTGATCATCTCATCGTTAAATCTTGGATTTATAAATTTGGTAGACTCTGAAATGAAATGAAAAAAATATTTAATAAAGCGCACTGCGGCCAAGCGGCTTCCTGGCACTGGTGACCTGGTCAGGGCTCACAGAGGGGATCTATTTCGTCTTACTTCATCTCACCAATGCGTGTGTCTGGATCCGTCTTGTTCTGTTGTTTTTCTGCTTGATTTTGTTTCATTTTCACAAGAGAGCGCAGAGCTCATGACCGAGCTCTCTTAGCCGGCCGCCATCTTCTCCTCTCTTGCCTCCAGGGACGAGGAGTGCCGTCAAGCCCAGGTGCAGAGCGCCAATGGAAAAAAAAATTGTTTTCTCATATTGTACGGTTGCAAAAACGGAGGTTCTTAGAAAAGAATGTCTTTTATAAATTTGAGCAAAATGGTATAGGATGCAAAAATAACCCACAATTATCATAATGCATCAAGTGGTACAATGAGCCACACCATGTTACCAATATAAAGAAAATTAATCTCAATCATCCTACCAACTAACATAAGCAAATGCAACATGCTTAATCATAAACTAAAGCGCAAAAATGAAAAAAGTGAGTCTGTGCAAAAGGCGTTCACAAATGGATGGTCGTCCACGTGAAAATTCATACCATTGCATGAGAATCCGCCTCATGAAATCAGTAACAAATACTGCCCAATTGGGCTATTACTCTTCCAAAATTATTACACAATACTAGTAATGTAATGAGGTGAAAGGAAACAATCTATGACATATGTCTGCTGTATTCAGCTACAAACCCATTGCACATGTACAGACTTGATGTACCCAATGTTTCATATTAATGAAAGCAGAAAGGGACACATGAAACATTTTTCAAATCATATTTCATGAATGCATGAGATTTTACAAAAATACAGATAACTCCTAATCCATATTGCGTCCATTCAGTTATTCGGAATCGAGCTCTAAGATATATCTGCTCCCCAACCATCTAAATTCTTTCTCTTGATTCCCTCCTCTGTCTTTTTGTTGAACTCTTTAAATTCCCCCAAAATGCAGAAGATCAGGTTTTTGTTCATTTTCTTTGGTAAAGTGGCTTGCTACATGGTACGCATTATCAATATTTCAATTTGCTCCGAAGTGCTCTAAAATACGTTTTAAACAGAAAAGGTGGTACTTCCTACATGCAGGCATTTGCATGGGCATTTGAGCACGGTATACAGTCAAAATATTGAGTAAAAACATATAGAATTACATTAATATCGAGTTAAAAATATAGAATGGACAGAATATCGAATGGACAGAATATAGACAACAAAAATATCGAATGTAATGGACAAAATATCGAATGGACAGAATATAGACAACAAAAATATCGAATTTGAGGTAAGTAAGTTAATATTGATTTACATAAATATAGAAAGTCGAAAAATCGAAGTATATAATATAGATGTTAAATATATCGAATTTTTTAATAATATTGACTTTTTTAAAGTGTTTTTTATGTTAGTAAATGTGTGAAAAGTGTATATTTATTTTATAATTTATTTTAAGTAATGAATTTTATGGTATTTAATTTTTGCGTAATTTAATTCTGTAGCGGGTTGTGGGTTTATAGGGGAATAGGGTGGGAAGTAATTTAATTATAATTGATTAAATGTTTTAATTTATTTATTGGTATTTATCTTAAATTAATTGTTAATTAATTTTTAATTGGTAATTAATTAAATTATAATTGGTAATTCATTTTTATTAATTAATTAATTTATAATTATATTAATTTTAATAATTTATTTTCTGTAGCGGGTTGTGGGTTTAGAGGGCAATAGGGTGGGAAGTCATTTAATTATAATTGATTAAATGTTTTAATTTATTTATTGGTATTTCCCTCTAATTAATTGTTAATTAATTTTTAATTGGTAATTAAGTAAATTGTAATTGGTAATTATTTTTTATTAGTTGATTAATTCTCCCCCATCCTAATATGGCTGGCGGTGTCTGTTAGACACCGCCAGCCATATTGAAGCTTTTCCGCCGCAGTCGTAAGGCGACCGCGGCGGAAGAGCGGCGGACGGTCTTCCTGACCCCCCAGCCATCCTAATTTGGCGGGGGTCTTTGAAGGCTCGGCAGCGGTTTTTCCGCATCCTCCGGGCCGGCGGACACTGCCGCCGGCCCGGAGGATGCGGAAAAACCGCAATCCTAATCGGCCCCTAAATATGAGAAACAATTGGCATTTGATCAAAGCTTAACATGTTTTAGGATCTGAGGTAATAACCTAGCCCAATGTCATTTACTGCATACCTAAATCATTGAAAAAACATATGACCATCTAGTTATTTACAATCAAGGGCTGCAATCTTCTCGCAACATTCCAGAAATGGGTTCTACAAATGCAATAATTGTAAGGCCTGCAGATTTAATGAAATCTGTATTTCCTTTAAACTACCTACTGGGAAACACAAGGAGATACATAACCTCATGTTATGCACTGATGACTGCTGATTTTATCTGATACTGATGCTCATTGCCTGAACTAATGGATATCGTAGCATCATTTTCAAATGTGTCAGGTTATACAGCCAATCGAATAAAAGAACATAATACTACTGATTCTAGTTGTGTCGCCAAGTCTCAGTTGACTTAGTGGGTGCTTTCGTGTATTGGTATATAACAATATTAAGTCTTTTTACAGGTTGCACAAGGGTGTGCATCATGGCCAAATAATGCATAAAGGAAAAACGCCTCTGGATCATAAACACTGCAAAAAAAACTAGCATAACTGCCATTCAAATCAAATCCCTGCTAATCTAGGCACCAGCCAGAGAAGACTGAGATTAAATGCAGGGTGCACTGATGGCGGGTGCTTATGGCTATAATAACGGAAAACCACAGAACAAATATTGCGATGGATTGGTAGCCAAATGGTTACTGACGTGGAAAATGGAAGTGATGCTAGCCCAGGAGGCATAGGTGCTGTGGCGGGCATTGACAGCGGCACTTTAGGGTAGTATTCAGTCATTCAGTGCACTCTGTGGGGAGACCATTAGCTGCAACCGGGTGTCAGAAATGCCCACTTGGTCATTGATGACTGCTTGCCGCTCTACACACTAAACAATATGTGATGCTGATCAACAGTGGTGATATTCTTTAATACCTTTTGCTGCACTCCAGAAATGCCTATTTTGCTGTTCAGTTATGCTCCTGGTGCTGTTCAGTTATCCTCTTAGGCACACCACCATAATGGCACTTGTGCAGCTCTTTTACGCCCACTCGATCACATTAATTCTACCACATGCGGCCTGTCATAGTTGGTGCAGTGCCTTGAGTGTCTGAGTGCAAAAGACACAAACTTGAATGAAATGAAATGAAATGAAAAAAGATGTATAAAGCGCGTGGCTGCCCGAAAGCGTCCCAGCGCTGAAAATGCAGTGGAGGTCTGAGGGGGAAGTGCAGGAGGGTGAAGAATGAATTTATAGCTTTTGTGGGAAAAGATATGTCTTCAGAAGTTTACGGAACTTCATGTAGTTCGGCTCAATTCGTAGACAAGTTGGCAGTGAATTCCAAAGGGATGCTGCAGTGACCGAAAAACGTCGCCCTCCAGTGCGAGCCTTCCTGACTCTATGAACAGTAGCCAGGTTGCCTTGGGATGAACGCAGGGACCTGGTAGTTTTGTATGGATAGAGTATTGTCCCAAGCATAGGGGGCCCTTTACCCTGAAGGGATCTGTGGGTGATACATAGAGCCTTAAACTTGACCCTTTCCCGGACAGGCAACCAGTGGAGAGCTCTGAGTGCTGGTTTTGCCGATGTTCTCCGGGCGGTGCCTGTCAACAGCCTCGCTGCTGCGTTTTGGGTGCGTTGAAGAATATCAATGGTGGATTCTGGCGCAGCCATAAAAAGAGCATTGCTGTAGTCTAATCTAGCTAAGATGAGACCTTGAATGAGCAGCTTTTGGGATTGTGTCGGAAGTAGGGGGAGAATCTTCCGCGCTGAGCGAAGTAGGCCCACACAGGTACCAGCCGTCTTTTTGGCCTGTGTTTTCAGGGAGAGATCTTGCTCCAGCCAGAACCCTAGGCTTTTGAGTTCTTTCCTTGGTTTCGGGAGATCCCCTAGACACAGTGGCCATATGGAGGTGGGAAGGGATGTTATTCGCTGACCCAGAAGCATAAGCTCTGTTTTTGTGCCATTTAATTTAAGTCGCGAATCGCACATCCAGTTATAGATTCCTGCAAGGCAATCATGCAGCTTTTTGAGTTTGTCCTTTTCCAGGGAGATTGAGACGACCAGTTGGGTGTCGTCAGCATAAGTGACGGCTTTAATCCCAAAGGGAGTGACAACATCCTCCAGGGGGGCCATATAAATGTTAAATAAAGTAGGGCTCAATGAGGAGCCCTGAGGAACCCCTCACTGGAGGGGGAAAGGCTTGGAGCGTGCATTCCCTTCACATACCTGGAAGGTTCTGTCCTTCAGGAAGGATGTGAGCCATCGCAGTGCGGTGTCTCTCACCCCTAGGTTAAGAAGGCGCTGGATCAGGATCCCATGGTCTACAGTGTCGAATGCAGCGCTTAGATCCAGGAGGATCAGTAAAGCCGATCCTCCTGAATCCAATATGCATCTTGCTTCCTCGACCACTGTCAGAAGGGCGGTCTCGGTCCCCTGACCCGGGCAAAACCCTGTTTGAGAGGGGCAAAGCAAATTGTTAGTTTCTAAGAAGGACGAACTTGATGGACGGAATGCAGAACAAATCAAAACATTCACCCCCAGTCAAGAGATCTGGGTTAAATCCATCATTCTTTTGCTCACCATGCCACCCCTGTTTAGACGTGGCCATATGCAAATCAGTCTTGACCCTGTGCCTCATGTTAACAGTCCAGCCCGATCTGCCAAGCCAGGTCCTCCCTGAACCAGAAACAAGCATCATAGGACCGGTTTCGGGGTTTCACCCCTCTTCAGCAGGATAGCTTGATTCCAGTGGCACAGTGAGCCCAGGACCCACGTCTGGGCATACCTGGTGCACTTAGGGCGAGAAAGCAAAAGACACACAATTGAGTGCCTGAGTGTCTCTTCCAAAACGTAGCACAATACTAAAGTCTTCCAGAACAGTGGATGATATTCTATATTTGACCTTGAGTACAGGACATAATAATCTAGATGTGGTGTCTCCAAACCTGGACACAAAGCTTCACACGTGGTATAAAGAACTGAGGGCCAGATGTAGGAACCCTAATACCGGTCGGTAAAGGCCGAAATTCCCGAATTTCGTCCGTTACCGACCGGTATTAGGCATCTGGGATGTAGGTGGCTACGTTTCAGATTTGGTAATTTACCGAATCGGTATTTAAGAATTCCGTAAATTATAGAATCTGAAATGTAGGAAGCACACAAGTGAGTGCTTTTCACCTGTAAGGATTCGTTATTTACCACCAACTACAAGTTGGTGGTAAATTACGAAAACCCTAAAAAAAGCAATTTTTTGCATTTAATAACAGTGCCATGTGGCAGACATACATGCCCTTAGGGCATATATGTGTGCCACATGTGCACCCATGCACAATTCAGGGGTGCAACAGGGTGTCAAAGTGACACCCTGCCACTCTTGAATGTTTCCCCCCTTTAACCGAATCAGTATTTACAGATTTGGTAAATACCGAATCGCACCGATTCGGTAATACCTACTGAGTAATTACCTACATAGCATTTACCGATTCTAAAATACCGAATCAGTAAAATTCGGTATTTTAGAATTGGTAAATGTAATTTACCTACATCTAGCCCTGAGAGAAATACTTTATATGTGCTGCCCAGAACTATGAACATTCCTCGCTTCTTCCAGGAAAAAATACAACACTGAAGATGTGGTCTACAGAACAGAACGCATTCATCCAGATGTGACCTCTAGAACCGTAGACTGTAGATAATGGGCAAAGCGAAGAACAGTAGCCAAGTAGCAGTCTTGAGTAGCCTCAGTTCAACCAACACGACTAAGCCAAACGTGCAAAAAATTGTATCTGAACAACAGCCAGTGCATCAACCTCACATGTTCCCATGCTGCATTGTCAATGTTGCATGTGTCCACAAAAATCCAAATTTCACTTAAGTCTTTTATATATAATGCCGTTATAAACACAAAAACTCTCATTACAAGTGGGCCGTTAAAATTTGGTATGTGGGGTAAATCATAGCGCACATACCAAAAATATGAATTTTGCAGCTAACACCTCACTGCCACTATTTTCCCCAGTTAAATTATGCCGGATCAAACCTGCCAAAAACTATCAGGATGAAGGTGCTCAGTAACAACAGGAATATTCGTATTTTCGTGTGATACGTACCAAAATACACGTTCTTCAGAAGAAAGGTGGAATATGTGCTATTCATCATAAACAATGAATTTCGATCCCCTTGGAGAAGGATTTTAATATGTGTATTAAATATTGCACCAAACATTAGACCCCTAGTATTAAGGGTTAAAATCTAGTTTCATAAGAAAAGGAATGCGCTCAAACTCTAGCATGGCAAGCTCTTCACGAGCCATGTAAATAGCAGAAATACTAAGGTATATTTAATTCATGATCCCGGTCACAGAAATAACAGAAGGACTAGAATCGCATTTTTGTGCCAACTTTCCCCCGTAGAAGTAAAATAACAACTAACATGGCAGCTGCCTCAGAGACCTCCATAATTTTACAAAACACAACATAAAGGCAATGAAAGAGGCTCCAACTCATTCGTTTGGCAAATGTTTGTTTTATGCAGTACCCGGTTCCGAACTAAACAACCCAAGAAAGTGTTTGTTATTTTCCCAGTTGTATGGTTTTCACTGAGGCACAGATGGTTGAGGCACATTAATCTGTTTAGCATAGAGTGTAAATTCCACTAAGCAAGCTGTACGTAGGAAGTTTTTCTTTATTTTGAAATCCTCTGATCGCACTTAGCTATCTCTTAAATTAATAAAGATAAGGGACTCTATTGACATTCTCTGGGAAAACAAAAGTTGCATTCATTGCTAGTAAAATCTCATTCTTTCTTGCTGCGCACTGCCAATTATAAAATGCTGGTCTGAATCAAGCAGACATGCAGGAAAAAATCTGGTTTGTCTCTCACTCATTCAGTGCCTTTTTTTATTAACATACTTAAATTCTCTAGTGTGAATTCATAAAGGAGATGCTGATCTCAAATGTATGTACATCTTAAGTAGATATATAATTTAAACATATGCTCAATAATTAGACTGAAAACGTTTATAGAAGATCAGCGCATAATCTGTAAAAAATAAATAAATAAATGCCGGAGCTCAAATTGTATCCTGAGGAGTCCCTTGCTGGTGATGCCATCTTCTGCGGTTACCAAATATCAAGGTTGTCTACTCTTTATTCCACCCAGTGTTTCTTTCCTCAACCACAATCCAGTTCCTAGCTCATTATCTGTCTCTTGCCAGTTCCTTTTCATCCCTGCTTTCTCCCTTTGTCACTATTTTCCTATGCTGCTTCCCTTCTTCTGTCTTACTTTTCTGCCTTTCTCTCTCTTGCTCTGGGTTAAAGTTTGATGTTAAAAAAAATCTAGATCCTGTAAAAGGAGTCCTGCGACCCTCCTCTGGTATTCACTCCTATCGTGCTCCATGGGACCCCTTGTGTTACATAAACTTTGAAACATCTTGGTCGTTCCAGTAAAGCTGTCCTTTGCTTATCTGTCTCTGAAGCAACTTACTCATATCCATCACCTAACGAGTGCTTGAAATCTGCAGTGGTAGTTCCTCTCATATAAAATCTCAGCAGACCCTTGATCCCTCTACTGCCCGGTAATTTCTGCATTACAAAACTGAAGAATCTTATTTTCAACAAAAAAATTGCTGAGCCAGATAGAGAATGCATTTGTTTATTGTCAATAAACTCACATACATATGACTTGAAAACAATCTCCTGTCAAATCATTAAATGATCCACAATTAGGAATTACAGAAACGACAGGGTACTCCAGACTGATCCTACTTAAAGACTCCAGGATAAGCAATCAGCAGTCTGGTAGAAGAGGCAAAAGCGATTAACTTAATAACCTGCAAAGAGACTGATTTTCTGATTACCCTAAACCCAGGATGCCTTATTTCTATGCATTACCTAAAATACACTAAGGACGACAACCACCACCAGGCCCCTCAATTGTCTCGGGCATTGGTTCTGTTTTGGAACCTCTATTCCAGTTTGTAGATTGGTTCTTATGACCTCTAGTGATGAGAATTAAATTGTATGTTAAAAACATGAAACATCTTCTAAATATCTAGAGAGAGCTGATTATGGCCTTCACACAGAAATTATGTTATGCCTGAATGTTGAGAAATTGTAAACTAGCATCCCTCAAGATTGAAGTCTGAAGGTCATCCACAGCCTTTTAGGAGAACAAGAATGACATTTTGCCACCCCTATTGCATGGATCATGAAATTAACAGAATTGGCACCAACAGATAATTACTTTTCTTTTGAAGACAATATTTATCTGCAATAACATCAGACTTCTCTGGGGAGCATAATTGTTCCTAGCATAGCTTGCCTTTATGTACACAAATTTGAAGAGGAGCATATTTGGACCAACAACCCCCTTGGATAAGAAATACGGCTTTGGGGCTAGTATATTGACAATGACTTTGTAATCTGGCATGGGGATGTAGTAAAAGCCATTGCATTCTTAGGTTGGCTGAACAGCCTTAAGCCCTTCCTAAACTTTACAATGACCTTCGATAATCAGGAAGTGTCATTCTTGGATTTAACCATCCAATGCCAAGGACGGCAAGTTTGATTCTAGACAGTATGCCAAATCAACAGATAAAAACTTTCTTTTGCATTTCAAATTTGATTACCCTCGGGCCTTGAGAGAGAATCTCCCGGTAGAACAGTTTCTTCGGATTAGGAGAAAATGCTCAGAGATTAATGACTTCAAGAAGGAAATAGAGAATTTTACAGAGAAATTACTAGAATGCGAATACCCCAGACAGATCATTGAGAGGGCAAAGAAAGGAACACAGAATAATCAGGAGAGACCCTGTCAGAGAATAGTAAGAGAAATTAGAAGAAAGCCTTAATATGCATCAGTACATATACTAATTCCACCAATCAAGTCAAAGAAATCATGAACAGACATTGACGCATTCTGACATCCAATCAGCAATCTTCCGTAAAAAACGTCTTTTTTCGTTCAAATCGAATAAGGGCTAATTATTAGTTTGGTGGTGCAGGAGCAGACTGCCATGCCGGCGACCTGCTCCTGCACCACCAAACCCGTGAGCTCACAGCCCACCAGAATATACGTTTCCTAATATCTGGCGGACTTATTTTGGTGGTGCCTCTGAAAATGGGTACCGTAATGGGAATGCCAAAAAAGTTCCTGCACGGTATGAACTGTAAAGTCGATGCCATGCAGGAACTAGGGTGCATGCACAAAGGGGGGGCACGTGTTGTGCTCCCTTGCATGCATCCCCATGCAAATGGA
Organism: Lissotriton helveticus; assembly: GCF_964261635.1. Classification (NCBI taxonomy): domain Eukaryota; kingdom Metazoa; phylum Chordata; class Amphibia; order Caudata; family Salamandridae; genus Lissotriton; species Lissotriton helveticus. The sequence goes on from NC_136063.1 coordinate 949,927,334, forward strand.
CAGCAGGGTGACCTGTAAGGCCCACTTTGTATCAGGTTTGCCAGCCTTTTGATGGAATGAATACCTCTATGACACCGCTGGCAGTCCTGAAGCTTGCAATATGCATGGCAATGCTCTCCCTTCCATCGAGCAAAGTAGGACTGCTTTTGGGCAAAGGGAGCTGCAAGTTTGAAGCTCACTTTACCCAAAAGCAATGCCGGCTCCCACAGTAAGCAGGGAGCCGGCAGGGACAGCGGGGGCCTTTGTGCTCCCCCCTCAGTCCCCAACAAAGAGGCCAGGCCCCGGGGGAATAGGTCCCCGGGGGCCAACATTTTTAAAAATGGAGGGCCGGGCCACAGGCGATGGGGTCCCCGGGCAGAAATCGGCCTGGGGAGAGGGGCTGCGCGGCCCCCTCATTTAGAAAAAAAATCATTAAGAATTGGCCAAGCCCCAGGGAAGGGGTCCCCGGGCCAAAAGTGGCCTCAGAAGGGTGGCTACAGAGCCCCCCTCCTTTAAATATATATTTTTAAAAAGGCTAGTTGGCCCCTTAGTACACCTAGCAGTGAAGGGTACTTCATCCTCCAAATAGTAGAACACCAGGAGGCTCGTTTGCAGAGTGGTGGAGAAAAGGTGTGTAGCCTGGTATAAAATGAAAATACACATCTGGGCAAGGTGTAATAACAATTGTTGCGGGCAAGACAATTCTAGTGCAACACCTTAATGATAACAATAGATATCACAACTTATATCAAAAAGGATATTTATTTTATGATTTTTTGCGATAGTTTATCAAAAATTCTTTTTTTAAAGAATAAATACATATATATGAATATTTCTTTATGTGTTTTACATAAAAACATTGTTACAGTCATTCAGTGTAGTCATACTTCAATTAGGATGCAAATAACACATAATATAATACAAACTTATCTGTATGACTTAATTAATTGCATAAGAGATAACACAATCCATGATCAGATGAAATAATTCAACAATAAATAGCAATGGTGTGCAGAGACTGGTGGTATGTTGCCAAATTACGCATGTTTCAGCAAGGCCTTTGTCAGGACTCCATCACAGTAATCACTGTTAATACATGCTATTTATATAGTTCAACGAGGGGATGAAGTCAAATGATCACAGAGTGGACTTTTCAATATTGATGGGGGACACATGTTCTTTCACGTCTGAATGTTGCAGGGTGTATAGTAACAGGCCCCTACGCTTATTTAGATTAATGTAACGAGATAGATGGGATTCTCACAACGCGATAAACTCTTACGTGTTATATTCAGTGATGAAGAATCACTTGCGCCTTCTGGATGAAACAACAGGATGAATAAAATTCACTCAGCACCGATTAATCACTCCTATGGTTACCTGTTCTGAAAATTATACATCAAGCTATCAGGATATTCATCTGATGAAGTTATTTAACACCTACAGGGCTCCGACAATCTAGGTAACAGCTGTGTCCTAAAATGTCGGTAATGATAAATTATGTCAGGGATATCCAGCTTCAAAAGTCCCTCTTGTTGCATCTCATGTAGGAGGTTCACAGCAGCTTTTTTATAATTTTAAGTGAGCGGATGTGCGTTGATATTCCCTCCATAATGCCAATGTGGCCTGGTATCACAACTCAGCAATTCTGCTGTGTGGGACTTACTGGAGGTAATGGGAGGGGTAGTTGGCCCCCAAGGACGTCCTTGGGGGCCAACTACCCAACCTGTTAACTCCAGTAAGTCCCACACAGTGGGATTGCTAAGAGGTCCTCGGAGGCCACACACCCCCTTTCTCCACAACTCTGCAAACATGCCTCCTGGCACACTACTGGTTGGGTGGTGAAGTCCACTTTACTCCTGAGGGACTTTGGGGGCCAAGAAGCCCTCCTGATACCTCCTGTAAGTCCTACGCAGTGCAGTTCCTGACCACTGGTTGGAGGCCCAGCCCCCTTTCTCTACCACTCTGCAAATGCGACTACTAGTTAAACAAGCATTTGCAATGCAATAGGTCTTGCATTGGTGAGAGTTAGAGCTATTGGCGTGGTAAATGTAAACCTTTTTTACTAATTTCTTTTGGAGTGGAGTGGATGTACATTGTGTGTAGTGGAATTATGTTGTATATTGTGCAGTGAAAATATGTGGATAGAAAGTATGTGCTATAAACAGGTACATGCATCATTGTAGTCATTTGCGATTTCTTAATTGCGATTTTTAAGGAATCACAATTAAGAATTCGCAAATGCCTATGCATGTAGAAATTGCAGAAAAATGTGCAATTTCTAAACATTCCTTAATTGCGACTCGCAAATTGCGAGTCGCAATTAAGGTATCCCTCCCCATTCATTCCTATGGGCCTACAGGCCCATAGGAATGAATGGGAAGACATTTTCATTTTGCGAATCGCAATTAGCGATTCGCAAATGGAGATTGCGATTTCAAGGGTGCAGGGGTGTCCAAAGGACACCCTGTTGCACCCCTGAAATTGAAATGTGCACCCATGTTACGCACACACATGCCCCAGGGGCATATGTGTGTGTAACATGGGACTTTAAAAAATGCACTTTGATGCTTTTTTCAAAAATATCGCAATTTACCATCACCTTACATGTGATGGAAAATTGCGATTCTTAATTGCGAAATTGCAAATCTTTTTACTTTCTTGCATTGCATTTAAGGAATCGCTAATTGCTATTCCTTAAATGCAATCGCAATTTAAGAAATCGCAAATTATGCGATTTCTTAAATGGCAAGGGGCTACTTGTTTCATGCATTCCAAAAGCAATTTTTGCGATCTCAAACGGCCGATTTTTGCAATTCGCACCGTTTGCGATCGCAAAATGCTTTCATGCATGTGCCTGCTAGTGTATAGATATTACGTGGACTGGGATTATGTGTTATGGAGAGTAATTATGTGGTATGATAGTCTGTGTTGTGGAGTGGTAACCTCAAGGTAAGTCTTCCTCGTTTCCATAGAAGCTAAACTGTAAACTCAATGAGACACAAAAAAGAAGCAAGAACAGAGGAGCACTTCTGGACCTAGTTAGAGGTATGAGTAGGGCTGCTGGAATTGTGTGACTGTTCAGCCGGGAAGATTTTCGCATAATTATACATTCTCCACATTTGCCACATAATCCATCATCCGCAGCATAGTTTGCAGATTTGGGCAAAAAAATAGTTTCTAGCTCAAACGTTACCAAAAATGCAGTGACACGTGTTATAGCGTGGAGCATGGTGGAAGGCCCTTTGCAAAGTGAGAATGGTCACCTGTTACTTTGTGATAAATGCAGGTGTTAAATTGGTACTAATGTTATGTAAACCTCTCTTGTTTGTTTCTGCACCTCTCTTGCCTCTTTTTGCACTTCTCTTGCTTCTTTCTGCCCCTTTCTTCCTCTTTCTGTTACTTTCGTACTCTTTCTGCAGTCCTCTTGCTTCTTTCTGCACTTTTCTTGCATCTTTCTGCATATTTCTTGCATCTTTCTTTTCCTCTCTTGCCTCGTTCTGCATCTCTCTTGCCTCTTTCTGCACCTCTCTTGCTCCTTTCCACACTTATCTTGCCTTTTTCTGCACCTCTGTTGCTTCTTTCTGCTAATCTCTTGCTTCTTTCCACACTTGTCTTGCCTCTTTCTACACTTCTCTTGCTTCTTTCTGCTAATCTCTTGCTTCTTTCCACACTTGTCTTGCCTCTTTCTACACTTCTCTTGCTTCTTTCTGTACCATTCTTGCCTTGCTGCACCTCTCTTGCTGCTTTCTACACACCTCTTGCTTCTTTCTGTACTTCTCTTGCTTCTTCTGCACCTCTCTTGCCTCTTTCTGCACATCTCTTGCCTCTTTCTGCACCACTCGCCTCTTTTTTAAACATTCTTGCTTTTTTCTGTACCTCTCTTGCTTCTTTCTGCACCTCACTAGCTTCTTTCATCACCTCTTGTGCTTCTTTCTGCACCCCTTTTGCCTCTTTCTGCACCTCTGTTGGTTCTTTCTGTACTTCTCTTGCTTTTTTTGCAGTTTGCTTGCTTCTTTCTGCACCCCTCTTGCCTCTTTCTGCACTCCTCTTCCCTCTTTCTGTACCTCTCTTGCCTTATTCTATACCTCTCTTGCCTCTTTCTGCACCTTTCTTCCTCTTTGTGCAGTTCTCTTGCTTCATTCTGCACCTCTCTTCCCATTTTCTGCACCTCTCTTGCTTCTTTTTGTACTTTTCTTTCTTCTTTCTGTACCGCTCTTGCCTCTTTCTGTACCTCTCTAGCCTCTTTCTGTATATTTCGTCCTCTTTCTGCACCTTCCTTCCTCATTGTGTACCTTCCTTCCTCATTCTGCACCTCTCTTGCCTTTTTCTGCACCTCTCTTGCCTGTTCTTACCTTACTTCCCTCTTTCTGCACTTCTCTTGCTTCTTTCTGCACTTTTCTTGCTTCTTTCTGCACTTCTTTTGCTTCTTTCTGCCCCTCTCTTGCATCTTTCTGTACCTCTCTTACCTCTTTTTGCAAATCTATTGCCTCTTTATGCACCTTTTTTCATCTTTCTGCACTTCTCTTGCCTCTTTCTGTACCTCACTTTCTTCTTTCTGCATTTCTCTTGCTTCTTTCTGTGTCTTTTTTGCTTTTTTCTGCATCCCTCTTGCCTCGTTCTGCACCTCTGTTGCCTTTTTCTGCATCTCTTTTACCTCGTTCTGCACTTCTCTTCCCTCTTGCTGCATCTCTGTTGCTTCTTTTTGTACATTTCTTGTCTCTTTCTGTACCCCTGTTGCCTTTCTGCACCTCTGTTTGTTCTTTCTGCACTTCTCTTGCCTATTTCTGCTCCTCTCTTGCTACTTTCTGCACATCTCTTGCTTCTTTCTGTGCCCCTCTTGCCTCTTTCCGTACCCCTCTTCCCTCTTTCTACACCTCTCTTACCTCATTCTGTGCTTCTGTTGCCTCTTTCTGCACCCCTATTGCTTCTTTCTGCTTCCTGTTGGTTCTTCCTGCACTTCTCTTGCTTCTTTCTAACCTCTCTTGCTTCTTTCTATATCCCTCTTGCCACTTTCTGCACCCCTCTACCCTCTTTCTGCACCTCTCTTGCCTCTTTCTGCACCCCTGTTCCCTCTTCCTCCACCTCTATTACCTGTTTCTGCACCTTTCTTGCCTCTTTCTGCAAATCTGTTGCTTTATTCTGGACTTCTCTTGCCCCTTTCTGTAACTCTCTTGCCTCTTTCTGCATTCCCTTGCCTCGTTCTGCACCTCTCTTGCTTCTTTCTGTACCTCACTTGCCTCTTTAGCACTTCTCTTGCTTCTTCCTGCATGACTCTTGATTCTTTCTGCACCTTCTCTTGCCTTTTCTGCATCTCTCTTGCGTCTTTCTGCATTTCTCTTGCCTCTTTCTGCACCTTTGTTGCCTCTTTCTGTACCTCCCTTGCCTCCTTCTGTAATTCTCTTGACTCTTTCTGCACCTGTCTTGCCTCTTTCTGTACCTCTCTTGCCTCTTTCTGTACCTCTCTTGGTTTATTCTGCACCTCTCTTGCGTTTTTCTGCACCTCTCTATTTTCCTTCTGTAAATCTCATGTCTCTTTCATCACTTCTCTTGCTTCTTTCTGCACCCCTCTTACTTCAATCTGCACCTCTCTTGGTTCTTTATGCACCTTTCTTCATCTTTCTCGATTTCTTTTGCCTCTTTCTCCATTTCTTTAGCTCGTTTCTGCATCCTTCTTCGTCTTTCCGTAAGTCTGTTGCTTCTTTCTGCACATTTATGTACTCTCTTGACTTTTTCTACACCTTTCTTCTTGTTTCCACACCTCTCTTGCTTATGTCTGCATCTCTTTTCCTTCTTTCTGCACTTCTTTTGCCTCTTTGTGCACTTCGCTTGTGTCTTTCTCCCCCCTTTCTGCACTTCTCTTGCCTCTTTCTGCACATTTCTTACTCTTTCTGCACCTCTCTTGGTTCTTTCTATACCTCTTTCTGTACCTCTCTTGCTTCTTTCTTCACTTCTCTTGCCTCTTTGTACACTTCTCTTGCGTCTTTCTGCACTTCTCTTGCCTCTTTCTGTACTACTCTTGCCTCTTTCTGTACTCAAATGGGAAGTAGAAGCTGTCAAGTTTAAAGGTCTGCGTGCTATCATGACTGAGGTATATGTCTACTTGTACATGTATTCTGACATGTTATGCATCTGAAGATGATGGGTTAAAAAACGGGTTGCTTCTCCCAAAGGTGGTCAGATCTTCTCAGTTCTGCTCTGTCATTCGGTTGCACAGATAGACAAGTATTATGTATGTAGGTGTTATTGAGCCCCTCAAATATACTATTGAATACCCTTGTGCCCTGTATTATGAGCAGAAAGAAATACATATACATACACATGCATACCTTCACAAATTTGGTGAGACTTACAACAGTGAAATGGTTAGGATTGCTGCTTTACATTTGGTAGGTCTAACATTCTGAGCAGTCGATGAATAGTGAACCTTCAAGAGAAAAGTGAGGTTTAAGACTTCTTGGGAGAATGATTAGTGATTAGACTACTTTGTTAGAGTCTGTGGAAAGGTACAGTCGAAGCAGGCCTCTTTCCGTACCTCTGTTGCTTCTTTCTACACCTCTCTTGCTTCTTTAAGCACCTTTATTCCTCTTTCTGCACTTCTCTTGCCTCTTTTTGCATTTCACTTGCTTCTTTCTGCACCTTTCTACTTCTTTCTGCAATTCTCTGGCTTCTTTCTGCACCTTTCTACTTCTTTCTGCACTTCTCTTGAATCTTTCTGCACTTATTTTACTTCTTTCTGCACCTTTCTTCCTCTTTCTGCACCTCCATTGCCTCTGTACTTCTCTTGGTCTTTCTGCACCTCTCTTGCCTCTTTCTTCACTTTCCTTGCTTCTTTCTGTGCCTTTTTTCCTCTTTCTGCACGTCTTACCTATGTAGGCATAGCTAGAAATTAGCATTTAAAAAATCATAGAAATCCCCTGGAAAAAAACACAGGTTTCAGGAATGTTATAGTTAGAAATTAGCATTTAAAAAAACCTTAGAAAGGCACTGAAAAATCACAGGTTTCACGGAATTTATAGCTAGAAATTAGCATTTAAAAATCCTTAGAAATTCACTGAAAAAACACAGGTTTCAAGGAATTTATAGTTAGAAATTAGCATTTAAAAAGCCTTAGAAATTCACTAGGTTTCAGGGTCATTATAGTTAGACTGACAGTTCACTCGTACAAAACATGTGAAATTCAGCTGTTAACTCGCGCCCCTTCAATGCACTGCTGATCATGTCACATATTACATCACTCATGACATGGTCAGTGATATCACTGATGGCATCACTGATGACATCTCAAATGACATCACTGATGACATCACTGATGACATCATCCACATAATCTCTGATGCACCTATTCACACCCCAATATAACCTATCATACACCCACTCCAAATTTCAGAAGGAGGGGTGGGGCGGTGGCAAAGATTCAGGGAGGAACACTTGGGACATTATGAAATTTTAACAAAGGATTATATACGGTGGGATACAGTAAATTTTGGGCTAAGTGCTCAAAATGTGCAGGTAGGCATGCCCTAGTACAATATTATTGGACAGTGGGTAGTGGCCAGGGCCAACACACAGGACATGGGATACAACACCAGTGGACAAATGGAGGACAACAGGGCAACCAGGCAGATTTTTGGGGAGGGCGGGGGACACATGTGAACATGGGCAAGGGCTCATACGCCAATTGATGTGGGGCACTTACATTTCTGGTTGGTGCAATAGCATGACAGGGGGAATGCCAGGTTGTTGAGCGAGGAGTGTCACAAGGGATTCAGGCTGGAGTATGAGGGGTATGGACACGGTAGTGGGCAGAACATTTTGGTGCAGTCACATGAGCATGTGGTACAAGCAAAGCTCCAAAAAGAAGTATAAGAGGGTTGCATGGTGAGGAAATTCAGTGACTGGCTAGTGCCAGACTAGATCATATCACCCATTGCCATCATACCTAAGAAAGAAAAAGGAAAAGTTTGGCACATACAGCACTTTTCATGGCTGAAAGGGATGGCTGTCAATGATGTCATATCGCAGGTAGGGGAAACAACTTTTATATCGCAGATTTTACACTGCAATACATTCACAATGCGGTCATTACAACGACCGCGTTGTTACAACGCAGTGCCATTACAACACAAGTCGTTCTACCACCTTCCCTACTGTTGCACACACCAGAGTTGGAATAGTAAATCATACTGTTCCTAAGTCCAGTGCGCCATTTAGCGCAAGTTGTTGTAATGACTTGCGTTGTAACAACGCGGTCATGTAGCACATGGGAAAAGGAATGGAACTGTGACACATCACCTTAACAACTTCTCTTTGTGGGTGAAGCTGGTTCAGTGGACTTCTGACAACAGTAGTCAAGTTTGCCACTGTTTGCCACTGGTTCTGGAATAGACAATGGGCCCAAACACTGTACTCTCCTTTTTGGGTATTCAAGTGGACTCAGGGTCCATGGAGTTGTGCCTCCCAGCAGACAAGAAAATGCATATGCAGTTACTGCTAGACTCCATGTTAACTAAACCCAAGGTGAGAGTCAGAGAGGTGTAGGTTCTGCTAGGACACTTGAAATGTGTATGTCGAGTAGTGAGAAGGGGGAAGACTTTTTGAAGACAGCTGGGCATGTCCCTAGCCGGGCTGTCTCTGCCTCATCGCCACATGTGATTTTCAGCAGGTGTAAAAAAGGGCTTAAGTATGTGGCACAGATTTTTGGATGATTTCAATGGTATACTGATGGTGGCCCTGAAAGATTGTGACTGGGATGTGCAGATATATTCTGATGCAACTGAGCGAATGTTATTTTGCTTGGATTGGCAGGGCAGGGGGTGTGGTGAAGAGTGGCCCATGGACTGGCGTTCACAGTGGTAGAGGTTCTATGGACTGGCCACAGAGGCAGAAAAGGTTACGACACTTATGCCAGCAGATATGTGGACAATATGCAAAAGAGGATGCTTCAGTTGGTGGTAGAGTCTTTGACAGAGTCTATCAGAAAATCTTTGCAGGCTTATTTATTTTTTTATTTGTAGAATTTTATAAAGCACGAACAAGATCCTGGCGGATATCAGAGCGCTATACAGCCAGTAAGTGTTACATATACAAGCCATAAGAAATAGATCAACACAGCAATACAAAGAATATAAAAAGAAAAACAATATAGTTATATTTGGCATCATTAAGAGTCTTATGGTTGAGAGCTTAACTGTCTTTTGTCTTATTGATTCAACAGATCAAACTCATGTGTATTTGGCCATGAGGATGGATTTAACCTCCTTTTTAAAAGCAATAGTGGACGGGTTAAGTCTGATTTCAGGGGGTAAGGCATTCCAAATTCTGGGTGCCATCCCGGAGAAGGATCTATTATAGGTTTTTTTCTTATGGAACTTTTGTGGTTTCAGGAGTAATTTTTCAGCATTTCTTGAGGGTCTGGTGTCCCCAGAGATCGTGAGTTTCTGTGCCAGGTAACTGGGGGTCTTTTGATGTAAGGCTCTGTGCGTCATGCATGCAATTTTCAGTTGAATTCTTGCATCTAGGAGTAACCAGTTCAGGGATTGAAGGTCCGGGGATATGTGGGAAAAACGTTTAGATCCTGTTATGAGTCTTGCTGCAGCGTTGATTGCTGCTCTAAGGGGTGCAGTTGATGCTTTAGGCAATCCACAAAGGGTGACGCAACCGTATTACACTCTGGGTATAACCAGAGCTTGTACTGCCTGCTTAAAGTCATTGTGTGGAAGGAAGGGTTTTAGTTTCCTCGATATGTTTATCTGAAGGTTGGCTCCCTTTGTAGCATTACTGATATGTTTTTGCATGTTAAGGTTACTGTCCAAAGTTATTCCAAGTGACTTCGCTGAATCCACAATGATCGGTTGTACATTGAACGCCGTAATATGTTTGATCCAGTCCTGCAATTTCGGGATTTGGGCCGGTGGGGCTATTAGAAGAAATTCGGTTTTATGGGCATTCAATTTAAGATGATTTTCTGCCAGCCACATTTGTGTGTTACTGAGAGCTGTGTTGAGTAGTTTGACATCCTCTAAGGAGTGTATTTGGAGGTATAGCTGTGTATCGTCTGCATACATGTGATATTGCACATTAGAGGTTTGTAGAATTTCTGTTAGAGGTTCCAGGAAGAGATTAAACAGTGTTGGAGAAAGTGCTGATCCTTGCGGTACCCCCAAGGTCACTGGGACTAGCTTGGATAGGGTATTCTTGATTTTTAATTGTTGTGTCCGGTTTTGGAGAAATGATGTGAACCAATTTAGCACTGCCCCAGATAAGCCCATTCTGTGTTTCAGGAGGTCTAACAGGTTCTCGTGTTTAACCGTATCAAAGGCTGAAGATAGGTCAAGTAGGATGAGTAAAGATGATCCATTTTGGTCAAGTATTTGCAGCGCATCATCCATGATGTGTGTCATTGCTGATTCTGTGCCGTGGCCAGCGCGGATACCTGATTGGTGTTGGTTGAGTAGGTCAAAATGATCAATGTGTTTCATTAGCTGTAGATGTACACATTGGCACATACAGCACTTTTCATGGTGGAAAAGGGTGAATGTAGGATAACAATAGCTGGTAAGTTAGCTGGAATTGCATTAATGGGCAAACTCCTATGGGTCTATGCACCATAAGCTGGGGAACTGGGAAGGAGGATGCTAAAGGGATGGGCAAGAAAAAGAAGTAAGTGGCCCGAGTAAGGAAGCCATTGTCAAGAAGCCTTTTCCACAACGTATTGATGGCACTGCTGACAACATCCAATGGTTGAAAAAGATGATTTTGTTTTTAGCACTAATGTCATGGATGCTTTTTGGGGCTTTCTGGGTGTCAGAACTGTTGGAGACGAAAGGGGTGGACTGGGCGGATGTTGGGGCAGAGGATGGCAAGCTAGAGCTGCACCTCCATAAATCTAAGATGGATTAAAGAGCCGAGGGCAAGACAGTGGTTTTAAATGGCTTTCCCAGCTCATGGCCTGTGTTCAGTGAATTGGGAGGAAAAACTGAGGGCAGTTAGTGGGGATGGTCAAGGAGCAAATTTTTGTCATGACAATGAGACGCTGTTGTTGGCCTTCCAGCTTCTATGGTTCCTGTGCAAGGAGTTAGCGACCCTGGGTGAAACACGGGGATTTTTGGAACCCATTCTTTCAGGATTGTTCTAGTCACAGATGCTGCTCAGAGGGGATGGGGAAGAGATTGGATCACGCAGTTGGGTCAGTGACTATTGTTGATGACATGAGACATTTCTGTTGGTTCTCACATGTGCTGTTTCTTTTCAGGTGCAGTTGCGGGTCCAGAAGCAGTTGAACTGCCTGTTTAGATTGTAGGACTTCCCTTAAGTGGGTGGGAGGCACAAGCTTTAAAAAGGCCAAAGAGCTGATCTCGGGCTTGACAAAAGTTTGTTCAAAACCACGTGGCATGGAACAGGTGGTCTTAGATGGTGAGAGCTGTTACAATATTTAAATAAGCTGCTGAAAAGACATAAATGTCAGAATGTACTAGTGCTTCACTTGGGAGAGAATTACATGGTGGTACGCAATGGGCTAGAGTTGTTAAAGGAAATGAAGAAGGATTTTCTGGAAATCAAAAAGCAATTGTCTGGATGTTTCGTCCTGTGGACCAAATTCATGCCTAGGAGACAGTGAAGTGGGGCAAGTAACCCTTCTACCATTGTTAAGGGCAGGTGCAAAATCAAGAGAGATGTGTGTTTTTTGCAGGGATGACGGAATTGGTCAGGTGAAAAACAAGAATTTAAAATATGATGCAGCGGAATTCTTTAGGGGTGATGGGGTTCACTTGTCTCGCTACAGGGTGGGGTTATACTTGTTACAGTTAAAATAAGTGATAGAGAAAAAATTGAATGTGCGTAGGTACAACAGCGGGTCCGGGGGTAATGTCAAAAAAGTAGGAGGAGTCCTTAATGGAGTGGCAGTTGGTAGTTAATTTGGCATGGTTATAGATTAAGATTATTGTTGTGAACATTGGTGAATCAGGACAATGGGTGGTGCCAATAAAGTTACAACTGGATGAAACAAGAAATTAGAAGTAATGATTTAGGATACTTACATAGTTAGATGTTAAGAGATGTAGGTTAAAAGGTTAATGGAGTTATAGGTCAACAGTTCAAATACAGGGTAGGAGTTACACATTTGCAATATAAAAATGTAAGGGGGCCTGGAATCTTAGAGGTCCCCACCCCTAAGTGTCTATAGGCGACTTATTGTATAGTGAGGTTTAGTTTTGTAAGGCAAAGGTCTAGGTTAATGTTGTGATGTGTACCTGTCTTCAATACAGTGGCCTTTTCCACACAATAAAGAGAGTATGTTGTCTGTGCTGCTCCCCTTTCCCCCAAACAACTTTTGCTGTCTTGTCAGACAATGCCAATAAAAATAACCCTTGATACATGTCTATGTAAACAGAGGAGCTATGGGTCAGCCACCTTCATCCAGTGGGGTGTTCAGATGTTATTCATATTTTTATTTTGCTACCACAACAAAAGGATGAAGCAAGAGATCAGGCCATTTCAGCCATTGCAGCTGCACTGTGAGTATTGGCATGTTTGCTGATTACATGTGTGCATTTGCTTAAAAACAAGTGAACTTAGCTGTCCGAACTGGTGAGCCAATTTACCAATGCTTCTTCTTCCCATTTTGTATCCTATTTTGTATTTTATGTACTCAACCTAGTGTATTTAAATAATGTCTTCACATTACAGCAATTCAAAGCCAAAGGTATATTTTCTTTCGATGTACATTAGAAGTACCTCATTTTAAATACAACAGCCTGCCAAGAAGCACCAATACAGTTCTATTAAAATTATATGCACTGGTTAATTGTTTTTCTTAATTTTAATTATTAATTAAAAGCTCATACTTGCCACATTAACGGAGGAGCGCTTTCTTGTTTTCTTGTACTTTAGCCACGTGCTTGCAATAAGAAATAATAAAAACATTACAACGCTAGAACTATTTGCTTTGCCAATGATTGTTGGCATTATCATTAGTAAAGTACCTATTGCAGAAGAGAATGATCAGTGTGAACCCCGTTTCCAGTTAACCCCTCCTTCTCCGGCAAACAACCAAAACACACGGGAAAAAAACACACTCTGGCTGCTGCAAGCAAGGGCCGAGACTGCCAAGTTTGCAGTAACGCTCGCTTCCGGCTTCCAATTTTATATGGCTAGCAAGCCACAGCAGACACCTTCTCCCTGTTTCATAAATAGGCCGCCACCACATACTTAAAGTCTGAGTTTAATTTGTTTAATATTCCCACTGCTAATGATTCCAATTTAAGGCATCCTTTAAAATGTTTGTGGCAATAATTTAATGGAATCACGCCAGTGCTGCTCCAAAGACTCCATTAGATGCTGTCCCTGTTAAATTAATGTTGCTAAGTTTTAATGGATGTTGTAATTAGATGTTATTATTAATGGCAATATTACCCACATTAAAAATCTGATTCTAAAGGAGACAACTTGGGTTTACAAGGAATACGTGCCTGAATGGACCCATTATGCATGCAAGGTAGTGTGATGCCAGATGGCCCGTGCTTTTGTCACCCCAGTAACCTGCTGCTGAAAAAAGGCACACATGTTTTTTTCTAACACAGGAGGCCGGAGAGACGAGAATTGCTAAAACCGCATCCACTTAGAGAAGGAAGTAAAGGTCTTTGCAGCAGTAGCTGGAGGACCACGGCACGGATGTATCCCCAACATGACACATTCAGTTAAAAGTGTTCTATAGCCTGGTATAATTTTGTAAGATGTAAAGAATATATTTCCCTTTGACCAATCAGAAACAAGACTTTACGTCATCAAGACATTACAGGTGAACTGGAAAAAGGCATGCATACATACTTTAATGTATCAGTTAGGTGAAAATCTGCGATAGAATTACTGACATCTTCACAGACGTTAATCGACAAGTACATGGGAAGTTTAACCATGTATTGCTAAACAACATGTATTTCATGTCTTTTTTCTCTCTAAACGTTTAGAAATTGATGCTGTTTGAAATGTTAATATGAACTCTACCCCCTCAGACTCACCTCTGCTTAGTTTGATCCTATCGAGATTGAGGGGTTTTCTGTCCACCACAGATTTATTTCTCACTCATTGTTGTGGGACTGTGACCTATTTTTCATGCCGAGCCATTCACGAAAAGCAAGTTAGAGACAGGTAGAAGAGAAAAAAGATGAAGAGAAGGGTGTAAAAACAGTGACAAGGTGAGAAAGCAGGGATGGAAATAATCTGGAAAAGTGAGATAGAAAGAGAGAACATTTAAACAGATGGAAAAAAAGAGGCATGAGGAGGATTCAAGACAATGCCGCCTTGGATTTCGGCAAACCCTACTACTTAGACAAACTTGTAACCCCTGTACTTACTGTTTTTTAAACGTTAAGAGCTGGATAGAGAATATTACAATTGTAGGCTATGATTCACTGGTGAGACTGTTTTTGTCTGTTGAAAGGACTGTTTTAGTGTATGGGCCCGATGTAGGTATCCAAACACCGGTCGGTAACGGCCGAAAATACCGATTTTCGGCCGTTACCGACCGGTATTTGGATACTGAGATGTAGGGGCTGAAGAAAATGCAGCTTCGGTAATTTTACCGAATCGGTAATTTACCGTATCGGTAAAATTACCGAATCTGCATTTTGATATGTAGGTAGCACTGTAAACAGTGCTACAGTGCTTTCAGGATTCGTTATTTACCACAAATTATTAATTGGTGGTAAATAACGAATTCCCATGCAAATGCAAATATGTGCATTTACACCTGTGCCATGTGGCACACATACATGCCCTTAGGGCATGTATGTGTGCCACAAGGCACACAAGCCCTAATCAGGGGTGCAACAGGGTGTCAAAGTGACACCCTGCCACCCTTGAATTTTTCGGTATTAACAGAATCGTTAATTACCGACTCGGTAATTGACATTCATTCCTATGGGCCATCAGCCCGATAGGAATCAATGGTAAATACCGAATCGGTAGATACCGATTCGATATATACCGAATCCTACCGATTCGGCATTTTTTACCGAATTTTTACCTACATTGGATTTACCGATTCATAAATACCGAATCGGTAAAATTTGGTATTTAGGAATCGGTAAATCCAAATTACCTACATCTAGCCCCAGATCCTTAAACATTGGGTTAGAAAATTCCACGCTTACTGAACCACAAAACATTTAAAGAAATTTCTGTTTCAGTGAAGGTATTGTATTATTTAAGTTGACAAAATACTAGTCCTGCCCCTCTGAAAAATCAACTCCCCATACTTGGTTTGCTCTAACTAGAGCTCATCAGAGAAGCACAGTTCAGTTGACATATGATTAACGTAGCCGTGGCCAGCAGAAATAAACTACTGAAAAATATAAGGTGCAATATATATATATATATACCAGGGCCTCTACGCTCTTCATTCAAATTTCTCCTCAAATCACTTTTGTTTGTCTAGATACCAAATTCCTTCCTTGTTCAAACATCTTTTTTCTTTCCCACTGCCTCCTGAAGGCTTGATCTCTGCCCCATGCATTCCTCTTCTTAAACACAGTTGGCAAGTCTATATTTCACATTTATTTATCAGTCAGTGCTGACCTATGCTGCTAATGCTGACCAGCCTTACTGGTTCCAGTAAGTTCCTCTGCCTTACTAATGCTTGTGCTTCTTGGCATCACTGGAATAATCTCCTTCAGTGAACATGCCAGTGGCCAGAGACCTATACTGTAACACCTTGTGCAGGACCCGCGGTATCACTTCCTCTGTGAGCGTCTGTGGTTTCCATAAAAGGAGGAAAGAACAAAAGCTGGCACGCACTACCAAGGCATACATGCAATTGTGTTTTCTTAAGGAAGAACTAAAATAGATTATTTCATCAACAAGATTTAGTTTTTTTTTAAATTATTGCATTATGCTGGGGGCTGGTAGCTGGTAGCTTAGTAAATTAATAGACCCACTGCCAGAATTGATTTGACTCCAAGATCACAGATTCAAATCCCATTGAATCTACTCATTCTTTCATCATTCAGAAAATTCTTAAAATGAGTATTATTAATATGAATATTCATAAATATACAATAATTGTTAGTGGCACCTTGAGGAAAATGAACGCCCTACAAATACACATTATCAGGATGAAAACCATTCTAACATGTGACATACTGTGCCCATCTTTACTTATATTAGACATGCAGTTCCAAAATAAACTCAGGTATTACTAAAATTATACACAAATGATACATTTGATAACCGCACTTCCATGCTTAGATCCATGTAGTGATATACGTCTTACTCTATCTATGAAAGACATTCAGAACCACATCATTGACGACTGGCTCTTACAGTTTTCAGGCCTGTAGAAATACAATAGTTTTAAAGGGACATTGTTACTGTAAATTATTTCACAAGGTCTGCCTCTGGTAATATGAGGTCCAGAACCTGTTCTGCGACATTGAGGGGCTTCTACAGTGTGCACTCATAGAGGGCATAGGACTACTGCCCATGGCCTGCGTGTGCCACAAAAAGTGGTGGTGGCAACATACCGAGATGTTTTGGTGAATCATTATTGTGATAAGAGTCTGTTCTACTGACCCTCTATCGTGTAACGTTACGCTATTATATGAGACCAAGGCCTTTTCACTGACATTGTTTGAAACCTGACTTAATCTTCTTTAACCCCATTCTTGTCTAGCCCCACTCTATGCTTTACCCCAGCGCTAACCCTTACTACAACATAAACCATATAACTCTTTCTCTTATGCTATTTTGTTTTCTGACTCAAAGCTATTCCGTAGACGTAACCTAATCCAACTCTAACCCAAGCTTAGTATGGTACAACATAATAAGGTGCAAAGCAGAAATTCAGAGGACAATAAATTAAGGGCTGGGGCATGACTGTGGTAGGGTAAGAGTACCACTGAAGCACCAGTTCTGTGTCAGTTTACAAATATGAGCTTACTGCAGTGGGTAATTCAATTACTATTTTGTTCTTCTCAGAGCCCGAGGTCCAGAAAACCCAGCGGTATGATGGTGGGCCAGTACAAAGCAGCAGCACATCAATTCCCAGAAGGCAATTGGCATGGCTTATTACTGCCTGTTGGAAGAAAAGGAGAAGGCAGAACTTCAATAAGCAATACAATAGCCAATGCAAACACAAACACCACAGTCTGAGCTCAAGCAAAAGCATCAGTCACACTGAGCACACCTTGTAGACTCTCATGGCGGATCTAGCATCGGACCACCTTTGTAAAAAGGGGCCCATTGATAGGCTGTATGTCAGGCCTAACAATTTAATCCAGCCAGGGACACTAGGACATTTGTTTGAAGAAGGGTTAGTGGGTGTTTGATGTTATGGTGGGAAGGACTGTTGTGGCCCTCGTCACAAACATTTTAGTAGTAAATAAAGGTTAGAGGGACAGAGGAGGAGAATGGGGAATGCTTAATAAAAAATTGGAGGTGTTAAGGAAGGAGTAAAGAGGGTTATGTGGGGGCATGCACTCACCCATAAAAGAAAAAAGGCCTTTGCCATTCACAGCCTGTAGTTACTAGAGCCAAAAATGTCCAAAAACAATCATAAATATACTTCAGCTCAGACCTGGAGTAAGTCCAGCTCCAAACATGGCCAACCACTGATATTGCAAGATCCTTCCATAGAAAATAATGGTGGTAGAGCCTTAAAATAGATCTTCATAGGAAATGATGTTAAAACAATTCAGTTTATTTAAAAAAAAATTAAATGTGTATACATTTAATGTAATGTTAAAAAAGTGTTATTAAATATATATTATTTTATAAAATATTCTAATAACTTTTAAAACATTCTAAAATACATGTAACTTTGTTTTTCAATAAATAATCAACTTATTGTAAATTAATTCCATACATAACATTTGGCATTTTTTAATACCTAATAAATAAATATAAAAAATGTACTTTAAGTGGGTATTTTATTTATAATTCTTTAAAAATAATTTTAACTTTATTTAAAAAGTTTAATTTAAATACTTAATTTAAATTAGTGCTGCAGCTTGTCCTTTGTATTTTGTTCTACATTATAACTTCTACATTATAAACAATGTATACAATTAATTTACATTAAAATGTAACATAGAAGTATTTTCAGCATTGTTTTTCAAGTTTAATAAGGGTTTTCCAATTTTCCTATACTACTGCAAAGTGTATAGAGTAAATTTACAGGTCCCTAACTTTCAGAGTCAGTGGATGTGGGTTGTGGGTAGTATTGGATTTTTTTAACAGGTTAGTTGTGTTTTGTAGTAAGTGTGTTTTATAGTGTGAGACTATTTGGTTTAAGGAAGAGGTGAACCTGTGTTGAAGTTGGATGGGTGTGTCGTTGGGGGAGGCCTGTTGTGGGTTAGAGAGGGTGTGTTTGAGTTATTGTGAGTGGCTTATAGTATGTGCTCAGGGATTACTTTATGAAACACTTAATTTCTTTAAAAGATTATTTTCATACTGTTTTTCAGAGATTTCTTTTCTTATATCATATTGTATCATTTGTATAGCGCTTTTCTACTCATCGTGAAGCACCAAAGTGTCTGAGGAAGGACAGGTAAGTAGCTACACAGTTGAAGTGTAGCCTGAGTTTGCGGCCTTGCAATCAAGTCACTTAGGCAAAACCTGTTTCTCCACTTATGCATGAGGGAAAGCAGAGAGATGTGAGAGAGATAGTCACATTTGCACATATTTACCATATTCATGTGACTTTACTAACTAGCATCTCGTGATGGATTTAAATTAGCAATGATGCAAATGACTATGCTTTTTAAGTAAGGTGTGTGTTTGTGGCCAATTCAAAGTGTTCAAAGTTTTGAGTGTGAAGCTTCTATATTCTGTGGGTAGACTAGGGACAGAAAGGAAGAATCAAATAGAGTTGCTGCAATAAGACCACCCAGGTGAAAATGATTATATATATAGTTGTTGAAGTGCAGCTGGTACAATGACATTTACCATCTACTGTAACCTGCTGCTAAAGAACATCCATTTTTAGGTTTCGACCTGGCGAGGGGCAAAGCCCCTCCCAGATCGAAAACTTTTGTTTTCAGTAGGGATGTTTGGACCGCCTCTGTTTCCAATTGGCTAGCTCCATAAATGGAGACTACCCATTGGGAGACAGAGGCTGTCAATCGCGCTTTCTCTTGAAAACGCGATTCGGGGGCGTTTCTGGTGCTTTTTTTAAGCCCCGCCCCTTTGTCCCGGGCCGCGCTGCGATTGGCTGCCGGCCCGGGACACCCCCGTGACGTCATTCCCGGGCCGCGCTGTGATTGGCTGCCGGCCCGGGACCTGACTTGTTTTTATAGCTTTTGAGGTCACGAAAAGCTTACTCTTTATGGCATCCTTAATTATTCCTTTGCATTTACTGTGGCAAAGCTAGGTTCCTTGGTCCTAAAGTCCTCTTTGCCCCTCTTTGACTGCAGCATTTTGACAAGCCTTGTCATCCTAATAAAATGCCGGGCTTTGAACTGTAGTTCATTCTTTCTACCTGCCATATGGTGTGTGTAGGCACCGAGTTTCCTCAATGGCTGATGCTCACTGCAGCACGTGACTCGGTCTCCTAGGAAACGAGTCTGTAAACACACCGAGCGCAGGCATCCAGCACTAATAACAAAGACTGACAGGAGGGCGAGAGGCCGGCGGTTCACAAGACTGTCTTACAGCTACCTCGACTGCTGGATACTCAACTTGCAAAGGTAAAAACTCAATCTGCTTCTATTCGTCCCATAAGCAACTGACCCCATTTCATGCATGACTCAGCCCGTCTAGACGTGTTGCACATCAGCACGTTGCATTCTGGGACTTGTATTTTCACTTGTAGCTCTGCAATATGAGCTAAGGTCGTATGCAAAGGGCTGCTGACCAAAATAGAAGAATTGCTATAGGAGTTACACTGGGCTTTCATGGCCACCTGACAGATGTGAAAACGAACTAACAGGTAGCTGTCACGCTTCCTCGTGCCGGGGGAGTTTTTTTTCCATGCTTGTTCAGTTCTCGTATTTGTAGTCCTGCACCTGCATTAGAAGAATCACATTTTAAAGATCCAGATGCGTAGATATCCAGCTCGGACAACTAGGAGCTCTCTTCAAAACATACAGCTACATTTACGAGGATTCTTGAAAATTCACTGACACTTTACAATTTGGGCGTGGATTTTGTTACCGTTTTCATTGGCTTTTGGCTACGTCAGCCAAAAGCCGGGAACGCCCCCGAATCTGGTCCGGCCGGGCCGCAAGCATATCGGCTTTGCCAATGCCTGGTTGCTTAAGCCGATTCTACTCTTTTAAAGATAACTGCCTCCCCGGGTCCTGTATAACCCTGCTGCCTTTTAAGTCAGCAAGATGTTACTCTCTCCTGTGCCGCATATCTGTCTCTGGTGTGTGTGCTCGAACCCCGAAAGTATCCGAATGACGAACGAACGGAGACTTGCTCCTGTCCAGTACCCTCCTGCCACTTCAACCCAACAAGCTGTTACTCCCCACAAGTGCCGCATATCTGCATTTGGGGTGTGTGCTCCAAGCCTGTAACAGTGGAGGGGCTGGGGACGGGTCAGTTCAGTGGAGGGGCTGGGGACGGGTCAGTTCAGTGGAGGGCTGGGGTCAGTTCAGTGGAGGGCTGGGGTCAGTTCAGTGGAGGGCTGGGGTTAGTTCAGCATCTGGTTTGGGAACGCGATACGGCTGCTCCAGAGGCTCTCCTGCTCATTATGCCGTGTAGCTGTGCTACAGCTGCTGCCGTCAGCGCTGGGCAGTGCTGTGGGTCAGTGTGCCTGCAGCTGTGAGAGAGCTGCTGCAGCCAGCGGTGGGTGCGCAAGAAAGTTGCTGCAGCCAGCGGTGGGCAGTGCTGGGGGTGAGCGGGAGAGCCGTGTGCTGCAGCCAGCGGGGGGGCAGTGCTGAGGGTGAGCGAGAGAGCTGCTGCAGCTAGCGGGGGCAGTGCTGTGGGTACATGGGAGAGCTGCTGCCTCCAGCGGCGGGCAGTGCTGTGGGTACATGGGAGAACTGCTGCAGCCAGCGGGGGACAGTGCTGTGGGTACATGCTAGAGCTGCTGCCTCCAGCGGGGGGCAGTGCTGTGGGTACATGGGAGAGCTGCTGTCTCCAGCGGTGGGCAGTGCTGTAGGACCCACGGGAGAGCTGCTGCAGCCAGCGCTGGGCAGGTCTGTGGGGTAGGCGGTAGAGCTGTTGCAGCCAGCGGTGGGTCACTGCTGTGGGTGTCCGCCTCACTGTGCTGTGGGAGAGCATCTATAATCAAAACTAGGCAGTGCTGTGGCCTCCTGTCACTTTCTGTCTCCAGTTTCTGAATCCCCACAAAGACGTGCCGCGGTCACGGCTTCTAACTTCAGAGAGGACTCGGCAGTGCTCTTGGGCAGCTCAGCTCAGCTCGCTGCCGCACCGCAGCTGACTCGCATTCAAAGGGTTGCTGTGGTCACAGATGAGAAGGCGGACTTTGGGTGTTGAGCTGAAAATATCGAGCAGTTTCTTTGCAGCGTTCATTGCGTATACTTTTGGACAGATCTGGGAGTGCCGCCCTGCCCTGTCATCCGTGATGACCCGAGATGGGCTGCAGTGGTGTCTATAGAGACGTGTGCGCTGGTGTACGTAGGGCAGAGACATGCAGAGCAACTGCATGAAAACACCACGAGCCCGCACCACAAAGGGAATATGTATCACAAATTCTCAGTGCAGCTGCCCCCTCTCCCCGAATGCACATTATATGTATGTGCACAGGATTCACAAAGAACTGCGAGTCTGGGATGCTCTTGTGCAACGCCGCGTCACGCTTACATAGTTCACTTTTCTGCAAAGCATGACTGGGCGCTTTACGATGGGTGAAGTGGAGCACTCACATCATTCTATTAGCATGTGCACAACAGCAGAGTCCAACAAGCGGCCAAGGACGGGCGGTGCAAACGGGACACGCCCACGAGGGAGGTCAAGGCCAGGTCTGTGACGGAATCCTCGAAACCAGGGCGTGATGGGGCCTAATCCCAGTAGCGCCGTGAGACCATGGTAATGCGATGCAGCACTTAACTCATTCAACAAAAGAACACCCCCCGTTTGTTGACTCACAAAAGAGGTGCGAATGATTTGCACCCCAGCTCTGTGTCCCTGAACGGCCTAAGTTTAAAAGTGGCTACATCTTTTTTCCTGTCTTTGTAAAGTGTTATGTGAAGCTTTCCAGCCACTTATAGGCGCTGTGACAGATCCAATGGAGGGGGTGAAGAGCGGGAGCAGATGCCTAACAGTCATTCAGAGGCTAGCCGATGGTGTTTGTCCGGGGCTGGCTGGCCAGTCTTGCATGGGTACTCTTCGTGAGCAAGTGAATATTGCGATACAGAGGGCTTTGGGTATGCGACAGAGCTCGATCCACGCTGGTGGGTTCTGCGCAGGCGCGAGGCAGTCGGGCGACTGGCCAGCCTGTGGCAGGGTCTGAACAGGTATAGGATGGGCAAAGTACCTCGTCCCAGAGCAGATGATGGGTCACTACAATCCCCCAGAGATTCAAGTAGAAGCAAATGTACTTATTGACACGTCATTAGCAAGAGACGGCATCACACCCTAGAAAGGCTGTTCACACCTGCGTTATATGCTTTTTTAGGTTTCGACTGCAAAAAAGCTGCGCAAGCAGCTTTTGCGCAGGAGAAATCTAATGATTACAGTATGTTGCTCGGGAATCCGCCCTCTGTTCCATTGGCTAGCTCCATAAATGGAGGCTAGCCATTGGAACAGAGAGGCGTCCGTCATGGCCGGACCAGATTCGGGGGCGTTCCCGAGAATTTTTGGCTTTTGGCTATGTCAGCCAAAAGCCGGGAACGCCCCCGAATCTGGTCCGGCCGGGCCGCAAGCATATCGGCTTTGCCAATGCCTGGTTGCTTAAGATGTGGTTTCCATAACGGAGCCAACTATTATAGTATAAAGGTGGAGGAGTACGAACAGCGCGATGCAAGCCCCCTGTAGAGGATCACATGATGTCAGAGTTAAAGGTGGTGGGCGGAGTTTCGGTTTTTTTTGTAAATGTGTGTGTTTTCGCCATTCTGCGGCGGGGGGGGGGGGAGAGGAGAGGTTACTTTTGAAGAGTCCCGCATATCTGCATCTGGGGTGTGTGCTCAAACCCAGAATCCACAAGACGAACACACGGAACCCGATTCTACTCTTTTAAAGATAACTGCCTCCCCGGGAGAGCTGTGTGGGCTGTGAGCTGTGTGGGCTGTGAGAGCTGTGTGGGCTGTGAGAGCTGTGTGGGCTGTGAGGGCTGCGTGGGCTGTGAGAGCTGTGTGGGCTGTGAGAGCTGTGTGGGCTGTGAGAGCTGTGTGGGCTGTGAGAGCTGTGTGGGCTGTGAGAGCTGTGTGGGCTGTGAGAGCTGTGTGGGCTGTGAGGGCTGTGTGGGCTGTGAGAGCTGCGTGGGCTGTGAGAGCTGTGTGGGTGTGAGAGCTGTGTGGGCTGTGAGAGCTGTGTGGGCTGTGAGAGCTGTGTGGGCTGTGAAAGCTGTGTGGGCTGTGAGAGCTGTGTGGGCTGTGAGGGCTGTGTGGGCTGTGAGAGCTGTGTGGGCTGAGATAGCTGTATGGGCTGAGAGAGCTGTTGGCAATGTAAATAACAATGCCATTTATTTATAAGTAAAAAAAAAAAAGAAATGTCATGAGCAATGCCAATAGGTCTAACTTTTCCAAAGGCGAAACCATTGCATTGTAAATGCTTGTTTAACTCAATCGCCAACTGGCGACCTTCGTTTGAATACCCTCTTTTCCAACACCATGAGTCAAAAGCATCCTCCCAGGAGTGGAGGAGACCAAGTGAAAGGACTAACAGATCCACCCAAATTTGGAGGTGGTGCGTGCCCCAGGAGTGGGTGCTACTAGTTGAACTGAAGTAAATCTGTGTAATCAGTAATACATGGAAAAAATTGAGTTACATTTAGAAAGATAAAAAGGAAGTGGCAGGGGAGAAAACAGAACTATATAAGCACAAAGCTTTTGCAAAACACATCGTTCACTTTCCAGATAGAATGTAATCCCTATGAAGACCATTGCAAATGTCAGAGCAGAAAATACAGTAAATACAGTCTTGGTGATCAGTCTTTTTTTAACACATTTGTAAAAGAATTTAGTGTTTAGGGCTGAACACTTCACCGAAGCACTAAAAGGAAACTATAAATATTGAACTATTTCACAGTTGGCACAAAAAAGGGAAGTTGAATCTACTGGTGTAGACTAATCCATTCTTAGAATTGAGTCCCAACTCTATTTCTGCCTCGACAAGAAACAGTGGTACTGCTGTCTTATAGAATGTTCCTTTACTACCCTATCTCTAATCGGAGTGGCATGCAACTATGAGTCCTACTCAAGGAAAACCTATTCAAATGCTGAAAGCGTTAAAAGTGTGTGCAGTCATGAAGGCAATTTTCAAACTATCATCTGCAGAAGATTAACTAGACGCAGGGGCATACTGCATCAGGGGTTACCTGGCCCCAGGCACTAACTGGGCACACTAACAGGCCCAGAAGAAGGAAGGAACTCTAGGAAAATGTCTTACTCCTCTCTCTGCTCTTTTTCTAAATGTCCTGGGGAAGGCATTAGGTGACATATAATCAGAGGGAAAGATGCTGCACAGTGTCCGTGAGGTGGCGGCAGAAGGCTAAAGGCCAAGAAACAGCAAACAGTAAACGGGGCAATGACAGGCATGCAGACTGGCCTCAGAAGCAGGTCCAGTCAATGAAAACAGTTAATCTAGTGGGTGACAGAAATGAAGGATAAGTCCACCAGTTGTGTTAAGCAAATGAAGTTTTTTTTCTAAGTTACATCCCGAAATTAGATTATTTTCAACATGATTAATAAGTGAAACTATTCTTCTCTTACACTAATGAGTAGCAAATTCAAATAAGAAAAGTACAGACTGCCTAGACCATCACTGATGCTTTTGAGCTTCAGCATGTAGTATGGCCTAGACATTAGAGTAGGGCAGGTGATGTGGGTACATATGCAAGTTGTTCTTGACAGGTTTGCCGTTGCAAGCACTAGATCTCCCTCACCAACTGTCAGACTTATTGATGGTTTTAATAGA
The DNA here is from genome assembly GCF_964261635.1 of Lissotriton helveticus. Taxonomy (NCBI): domain Eukaryota; kingdom Metazoa; phylum Chordata; class Amphibia; order Caudata; family Salamandridae; genus Lissotriton; species Lissotriton helveticus. The sequence goes on from NC_136063.1 coordinate 949,952,354, forward strand.
CTAGGGACAATAAATCAGACAATTAGGGAACTAGGATTAGGTACATTTAAGTGGATGGCAAGGGGGAGTTAGAAGAAATGCTGAGAGAGGTATGGCCATTAGACATCCATGTGACTCGAGTCATCTGCCATGGAAGGAAGATCACATTTAAGAGAATTTAAACATCACAGGGCAGATTTATGATGCCCTTGCGCCTCCTTGCGCCGCAATTGCGTCACGTAATGTGACGCAACGGCGGCGCAAACAATGCGCCCTATTTACAACGTGACGCATCTAGGAGATGCGTCACGTTGGAAACCTCTGCGCCATAAGGAGGCGTTCCTGCGCAGGGGGGGGGGGCGTTCCTGCGCAGGAACGCCTCTTAAAAGTGGCTGAGTGAAATCTATGAGATTTCACTCAGCCACTTTCTACGTCAATTCCTTACGCCTGCTTGAAGCAGGCGTAAGGGTGACGCACAATGCATTGAATAGGTGGCTCCTGTGCATTGCAGGAGTCATGTCGCACTTGCGACATGACTCCTGCAATGCGCCGCCCGTACGCCGAGAGATGCGTCACGCATCCTCACTGCCTTGCACCATGGTGCGCCGCATCATAAATGCGGCGCACCATGGGTGGCGGAGCAGTGGCGCACTGTGGCGCATGTTAACTGGCGCATCCCTGGGGATGCGCCAGTTAACTTAAATCTGCCCCCACATTCTTAATGAAAAGCAGACAGACTCTCAAAGTCAGTCCTTTACCTAAGTGAAAAACAAAATAGGTTAGCCCTCAATATAATATGGACATTTCTGTGTCCAAAATGGTATGTTATCTTATCCACCAACTGAAGTGGCAGAGGGTAAAACCTCAGGACAGAATCCTGGAATCCATATCCTTTCAAATGACCTGCTGAATGAGAAGAATGACATTTAAAAGCAATGTAGGTAAATAGGAAGGTCTCAGATGAAAACAAAGTGTTAGATTGGTCATGCAAAAACATAGAATTCAATAATGTAAGTGTATGGCTGATCATGCCCTTATCACTAAAATATTGAAAAGGGAAGATTTCGCATAACTTATGAAAATCTATTATGCTGCATTAATCATATTACATTGCTACCTAACAACTAGTAATTATTCCATCCACCTGCTTCCATCCAAGAGTGGTATGTCTCTATTTTTGTATAGTAGCCTTGGACGTGGGCGGGGTGGACATCTATACTTTTCTTCCAAAAGATAATTTAATAGGTAGAACAAGCTTTAAGAATCATAGGAAAAAGAAACAGATATTGATGAAGTAAAACAGAGCTAAGTGATTTACTATACTAATCCCAGTCCTACCAACAATGGGGAAGTGCATATATTTGGTAGGGCTGGATTAAGTATTCTAACTCTGATCCTACTAACATTTGGGAAAGTCCACATATTTGCACTGGGGATCAGATAAACTATTCTAACTCCAGTCCTACAAATATTGGAGAAAGTGCATATTTGTTTGAGGGAGGGTGAGATTTGCTATTCTAAAACCGACCCAAAATAAATTGGAGAAAGTGCATATATTTGGCCGGGATCAGATTTACTATTCCCCATCGAAATCTATAAACATTGGAGAACATGAATGTATTTACAAAGGGAGGGAAGTTCAGATGTATTATTCTAATTCTATGGCAGGACCGGAGGCTTCGGATTATGCCTTCTTTCAACGCTTTATTTTTCACAGCAGCAAGAAAAACATATATATATACTACTTTTCCCATGAACACTTGGGAAACAGAAAAGTCAAACACGAGTCCTTTAACAGTGTCTATGCACTGGCAGCTCCCATCATGCCCTGCTGCCGCTTCCTCTTCCTCTTTCTTCGCTGCTCAGCAGCAAGTTAAGTCGTTTTTCTTATCTCTCCTGGGTTTTTGGGGTCTGTAAATTTAGCGTTTTGTCTCTGTGCCAGGCGCTGGTTTGTTTTTCCCTATTACAGATTCCCTTACGATCGCGGGACGCTTTTGCGCTCCTCACGCGATTCTGGTAGCCCAGTAGTGCGTGGTGTGGTGATCTCGCCGCTAGGGGGGCAGTGTTCCTTCTTGTTGCCGGCGCACTGTGGGACGCTTTTTTGAAGCGTTTTTTAGCGCGTTTGCTCAGGGTGTAACCTGTGCCCTGGCCACCCGGTTTTGACACCCTCAGGGGTCGCAAATTAGGCTTTCCCTCATTACAATAAGACGCCCTGTGTGGGTTGTATTTGGAATTTGACACCCTGCGGGGTCGTAATTGCGCCGGTGTTTTGGCACAGGGGGGCGCTTTACCGGGTGGCGCCCCAGGATCTTGAGGGCTGCAGCGTCCCCAGGGGCTAGCCCCTTAATCGTGTGCCTTGGGCCACCCATACCCCTGGGACCTTCCCAGACCACATAGTGCCCGTTAGGGTCCAGTCCATTTCCTGTGCCGTACCTCTCTGGCCTGTGGAGCCTAATTTGAACTCGCTATGCAGGGGGAGTCAGGCCAGTATACAGAGGAAGACCCTCTAAATTACGTCCCTTGGGATGATGACTTCTATCAGGCGGTTGACGACTCTATCTATAGGGCGGTGGACCAAGCAATGGTTCCCCTAGAACAACGTCTCTCGGCGCGTTTGGATGAGGCGTGTGCGAAGCTTGCGTCCCTTATTCCCGCCCTCCTCCGGCCTCGGGCCCTGACCCGTCACCGCCTCCCCCTCCCCCTAAGAGACCTTGTGCGGAAGGGGTTGACCCTACGGCTTTTGCGAAGGTGAACAGTGCGTTTATGCCGATGGAGGGGTCCCAACCACTTCCAGTCCTCCCCGCGGAGGTGCCGCCACCTACTCCTCGTACTATGTCCCCGGAGCCACAGCAAGATGATGATTCTCCGGACTTGGAGGTGGAAGCATGTTCGTCCAGGTCTTGGCTCCCGTCTCAACCTTCCTCCTCAGCGGGCCCTTCAGGCATGTTGGACCCGGATGACATTGTCCATCCCAGGTCCTCAAAATGGGTTCCAGGCCATAAGGTGGCCCAGTATGTGACGAATCGCCTCAGGAGGCCGGTGGATAAAGATGCCCGTAGCCGCCTTAGGGCGGAGTGCCCCCGGCCTTCCTTAAAAGGTAAGGTAGCCATGACGCTGGATATTGATCTCAAGATGGCGGCCTTCCTGGCCAAATTTGTCAAGGACCCTTGGAAGGAACTTACCAGCACGAAGGCTAGGCAAATTCACATTCTAGTCCGTTTAACATTTGTGAAAGTGCTATTTTCAGAGGTGTCAGGCATTTACCAGCTGCTTTCATGGCAGGATCTAGTTTCTTGGATGCCATCCTCACTTCTTCTTGGTTAGCTGAGAGGCCTGGAGTCAGGCAATTAACAGTGAGAAAGGAATGGATTCTCTCTCTGAGTTCCATCTTGTCTTCCGGCAGGCAAGAAGAATTAAGAAGGCAGACTGGTAGATTTCCCCTTTATGCATAGTAAACTACTTGACATTATATATAACAATAATACTATTTTTAGTAGTGACACACAAAACCTTCATGACATTTTGTTAACACATAAGTATCAACAAAAGGTTAAAGATTTGTCAGTGCTGTCCAAGCCCCAGCATTCCCACAGAGACATATGCAAGAGCTAAGAAAGTTCAATATATGATGATAGGAACATTTTAAATAAGTAATGACCAAAAGAAACCTGTAACAACCATGTGCAAACGACAACATATATAAGTGCAAATGTAAGTGTGTGATCCATAAGATGTGCAAACTTGCTAGCTTGTGGGTATTCACAAGCCTGTCACAGGGTATTTCCCAACTTGGAAAGAAGTGAATAATATTTCTTGTCTTAGACAGGGTTACATTAGTTTTCAGGGTGGGGAGGGCACACCCCATAAACTGATTGTAGAACCGGGTTTGTTTCTTCAAAGGGGAGCACATTCTACCTTTCACACGTTCCCAAAATATCACTTGCTACATTTTCAGTTGTGCTAATGTTTTCACATATGAGAACTCCTGGAATTATTTGTGAATTCCCAGAAAGTTGGAAATTCGCTTAACACAAAGAAATAACCCTGCAGGAGTAAATTTCTTTGTGGATTTGTCTTCTTGAGTATAGTACATCTCAGTCCCACTTTAACCTGAAAGACGCATGCACCAGATTTTTTTTTATAGAAACTGAGCAAATAATTATATTATGCACATTTGTATGACTTTCATACATGACCTTGTACAGGATAATGGAGTTAGCAATTTGTATCATGGCACATATTTCATATTTATAATGGCATAATGATACACCATTCACTAGGTTGGTAATATATGTTAGTAGTGCGGAATCAGTGTGCAATCTAAAAGTAAGCTTGTACGTTTTTTCCTCTCCATTTGTATAGTTTACTGTCAGACAATGAAACCATCCCATGGAAGTCCTTCATTAGCCAAAGAAGATCCAGAAATCCGAGATCTAATCAAAGGACTATTATCAACTCTTATTAGCCTCATCTCGTCTTGTGCTGGTGCATTTAGCAAACCATAAAATGTCTTAGTCTGCTAAACCTATGTGTATGGCAGCTCTTACTATTATTAGGGTAGTCTTTCATCTTCAAATTTGATGGTGATATTTACCCAACAGTCAAAGTATAGAATTGCAGCCAAATATAAAACTTTATTTCTTGCCTATATTTTCTCTCCTGGACCACAGTTGTCACTAACTCTATGTACCGTTCGTACTTGACCCAGAATCCATAAGAGATTCAGGTCCTACAGTTCTGGTGCCTAGCAACCACATTCATGTTGGAGTGAATTGTATTCTTTACTCTATGGAGATTCACATACTCTTAAGCAATAAATTGAGCAATTCATTCTTTATTCACCAACTGTATATTATATTGAGACTCCGTAATTTGAGAGAAGAATACCAGCAACCTAAGAAGACCAGGCACCTTTCCATGACTTTGCTTCGGGAGCTTGGGTTGATTGGATCTATCAAACATGATAACTTCAACAATAGCAGATACAAATGGTTCACACTGGAAAGTGATTTTTTCTTGATGTAAGATGGTTTAACAACTTCTAGCAATTGGCAGATAGATACCTGACGGAACTCTCTTTAATACTGACACACGTTTTCAATAAAGATTTACAAAGGTGGTGGGTTATTGTAAAAGTTTTCATATATCATGATGCTGTGAGACCAGCCGCGGCCCGTGGATGGAGTTCGGTGAGGCAGGGAGGTGGTGCGGGGGAGGGGCAGGGTTGGGGTGGTAAACAACGGAATATGGATAATTGCATGTAAGTAAACAATTTAATAAATAAAACGAATTATGTAGCGCGCGCTGCATCGCATTTTGTTTACCACCCCCCACCCTGCCCCTCCCCCGCACCGCCTCTCTGCCCTACCGAACTCCATCCACGGGCCGCGGCTGTGTGAGACTGGTGTTCAGAAGCAAGCTGTAGTAAATTTAAACAAGATATTGTATTAAAATGAACAGTATCTTATGTCAGATCACCATTAACATTCCTCTACATCCTCATTCACATCACTATTCACAAATGCTGTTTACATGCATTGCATGCACGGACGATGACTATTGCTTTAAATCCTCCTCTATCGGTTTTGCAAGGAAAATAGTTGCAAAGAATGATTGCTTTCTATATAGAATGTATGTACAGCAGATAAGGAACTTAATGTGAAGCAACAGTGTGAGGATTACATTTACTTTTCAGATGTAAAATAGTCTCCCCTGCATTGCAATGGAATCTCTTCCTAGTAGGTAGAGTGATGTGACAAAAAGGCAAATAGAGTAAGGTGATAGAATGCAATACTCCTCTGGGTGGAGCTAAAGCTCACACTATGTACTTTGAAGAATTGATGACAAAATGTATTGAAGACCTCTGAGTTGTCAAGCTATATATAAATATTACAGAAAACTGCAGAACCAACTCTTAGTGACTTTAAATTGTCCCAGAACTGAATACTCCTATATCCTAGTGTTCATTTTGCGAGGTAGTGGGGTTAGATTTAAATGAAAATATGTGCAGCCTTGATCTTGGATATATTTGAACCCCAGTTTTCTACAGGAATGTATGACAATCTACACCTGGCTAGGCATAATATCCCTTTTAATGAGTCTGTGTGTTGGTATGTGAGTACCTAAACATGCAAATGAGGGATATGCTGCATTTTGGCTAGATTGTGCGATACAAAATCACGTACATTTATACACACATATAACTGATTATTGAATTACCCTAAACAGCCTACTTTGGAATTCTGCAGAATGTTGCACTATAGTCAAGGCTCTGTTATATGAACTATATAAAAAGTACATGTACATGATGCGCTAACCAGATGTGCATATTGCATCATCAACATTGGTGTTGTGTACTAAAATGTGGTTGATGGCAGCACAGTTCCATCAAAAAGCTCAGAGCAGTTTAAAAGCTCTGGAGCTTTTTCACTCTCTCTTCCTGCACTTTGCTGGCTGTGTCCCAGTGATGGCATTGGATCAACTTTAAAGGAAACTAAGGCATCTATAAATGATAGTGGCACTACCACTACCTTAACGCAATGATCGAAGTGGGTGGAATCTGAGGAGCACGACGTGCCTATACCTTTTTATAAAAAAAGAAAACAGGTCCCCCCTGCTTTTTGTGAAAAGACTACCGCCCTGGGACGTTAAATCAAGAGCCGAAATGCTTCAGCTGAAGAGTAAGTTTCTTGTGCTGTGAAACTGAGGGAGGGGCAGACAGCTAAGCAGGCCTTCTTGCCAGCGTGCCTGCTTCCCTGAAGGAAATGCAAATATGCAAAACTGGTTAGTATTCTGCAAATGTAAAAGGTGTTTGAAAGCCGATCATGTCTTTAATTGATAGAATTGATGGAATCACTTGAAGTTTCCTTATGACACATATTTATTCTTTTTGAGTAGTATTGCAAGGGATTTACAATCTGAGATGTGAAGTCTATGCTTTTAACCCCTTCCATGCTGCCGATGGCTATTGGCCGGCAGCAGCACTACCTCGCTGGTGCTGCCGTCGGCCAATGGCCGACACGGCCCCGCCTGTTTTGCGGAAGTGCCGCACTTCCACAAAATCGGCGTGCAGCCGAGGGGTTAAAAGATAGTTATAAAAAATAGCACTACATACAGCCTGGGTATTATTAAAATCTATATTTCGGAAGCACTGCCTATTATTTCACATCTTTTCGTGCATTTTGTAGCAGCCTATCATATATATAATGTTGGCAATGCAAGTTTAAAACAATGCCTTACATATTCACAGTGCTTCCTGTCACAGACTGACCTCGTAGCACTAAACATATATAGGTCACTACTCTCCACTGCACCAAGGACATTCCAATTTCTGTGGCTCTCTGGTTACACACATACTTCTGACAGAGGTTTCATAATGTATGATAGTGCAATATTTTATAATTAGGTACCTGAAGGTAAAAGGTCAAAAAAGTTACAGAATATATATATTTTTTTAACCATGCCTTCACCCCGCCCCATGCCCACTCACCACCCACCCCTATTGGGTACGGCATCTTAGTTCCCATGCTATTTTTAAAGCACTTCGAGGCCTTAAAGGCAAAAGAGCATGAGCCACATTACAGAATCTGCCTGTCTGGTGATAATGTTCTGCGGTTTGTTATGTACAACCATATTCCCAGATGTAAGTTTGTTCCATTTCCTTTTGCAATGGTCAGCGACTGTATGTGGCAACAAAAACAGTTTACAGATTTTCAAATAATTATTTTTGTTGCTACACTGAGCACTGCTCAAAGAAAATGAATAAAATCGCACTTCGGAACATTTCCTCTGCGGCATTCCAAAGCTCTTGAAATTACATTTCTGCAAGGTAGACTCTACCTTCTGTGGTCAGTAGCTTTAGTACCATAGAATGGGGTACTTGTAACATCTGTCACTTGCAGTGCCTAGAAATGACACGTGTGGACTGAACACAATATAAAAACAACTACTATTGTTATTATTGCTGTTAATATTATTATCACTATTATTATCATTATTATTATTATTATTATTATTATTATTATTATTATTATTATTATCATTATTACTATTATCATTATTATTATTATTATTATTATTATTATTATTATTATTATTAATAATAATAATAATACTAATAATAATAATATGTGCTACATAGCACCTCAGTGCATGCAAATGCAAGCGCCCATCGCAGTTTGTGGAATTAGGCTGCATATCTATTAAGCCACTAATATAGAGTAACAAAGATTATTAGGCAGCTCATCTCTCAGCACGTGTTTTTTAAGCGCCCAGGTATTGCTTGGAATTTGCGTTGGATATTCTGCATTGGGTTTAACTCAGCAAGTTAAAAAGAATCGAAGTGTCCGAGTCATTATTTCATCCTGAAGTCAGTTGCCTTAATGCCAGCAGAAGGCATCTTGCGTTTTCTGTGAAGGTCAGCATAGTTTTGTTGGTCGGTGGCTTTTATTCCGATAGCGTGGACGGACGGCTGTAATATATTAGAAAGGATGTGAGAAAGGGAAGATGGATGGGAATTTAATTGAATCCCACAGCTGGCAGGATTTTTTTAGATATCATATCGTGCACAGTGAAAAATTGCGTTTGCTTTATTGGGGCAATGGGGAGCAATTTCTTAGTACCAACAGATCACAAGTAAGACCTTGATTCCAAAGTTGCCACAACTAAACGAGCACCTCGTGACACTAGCAGCATGGCTGGGACAGGTACAACGACAACGTGAGCATCGACATATCTGTTTAAGAAAACAAATGCATGCATGTCTTTGTTGGTGAACGTTTTGTCGGGAGGTTGCTGTAGAAGAGCTGTGGTCCCTTCCTCAGCTCAGCATGTCTTCTGGCGCGCGAGCTCAGACGCAAGTTTCGATCACGAGCTCCAGGAACACAACCGGCTCCATTTTGAAAATGAGAGATAGAGATGGATATTTAATGAGCTCCATACTTCTGCTTTCACATCTCCGCACACCAAAGGGAAGCCAATTGCAGGATAACTTGCTTTCTCTATATCCATTTGACCAGCATTTAAACAGGACAAGGTCTGAGGTGGCGGTGGCTGCAGATGAGTAGCCTGAGGACAAAAGTAAATACATCCAGTGCTCGCCGACCGACCAGACACCATTTGTCCGGCTATCAGCTAGATGTATGCGGCCCTCAGATGTAAGCGCCATGCCATTAGTGTGGCTTTTCAAATATTCCCATTGAAACACGCTTTCATTGGGTAATACTGAGACCTGTTATTTACTGTACATAGAAACGGAGGGAGTACTCCACGCTTAACTATGTGAAAAAAAACAGCTTTTGTAGTTATTAATTATGTTATCATCATTATTATTATTATTATTATTGTTGATAGTAGTAGTAATAATGACATACATAAGACCAATATGCTGCTATGATTAAATAGGAATTAAAATACTAATATTAGCATTATCATTGTTCCTATTATTATGATGATGATCATGATCATGATGAGGATGATGATGATAATGGTGATGATGAGGATGATGGTGGTGGTGATGATGATGATGATGATGATTATTCTCATTTATACATCTAATATTATTTTCACTGCAGTCTTATTTTTAAGGTGTTTCTGCTTTCTGTTCCCAACCATGATGCAAAATAAAGATTAAAGTCATGTTCAGCGATGTATTCTTTTTTGCCAGTTTATGATTCATCTGGCTAAGGTTATGGGCGTACGGCAGGATTAGAGCAAATATATATGAGCCTTTATTGTGAAACAGCACTGTGTTCAGTGCGCATATTAATTACTATTGCTAACTGCAGTAGTTCCAAGTACGGACTCGTAGTGCTCACTAAAGCAATGTGCACACGCACACCAAAGGCGAGGAACAAGAGGAAGGCAAAGACACCCTCTCGGATGTATCGTCCCAAAATTTGATAAAATCCCACAGGTGTCCGAGGAACAATGTAAGAGGAGTCGAGTTTCAGGCATCCCAAATAGGGGAGATTGTCTAGAGATTCCAAGGTAATGAATGTAGTGTCCATCAGGATGTAAACCCTCACCCACTACCAGTGGCATGTTGCATCTGCTATTTTTGCAATATATGCCTCTTGATATAAGGTCTGTGCAGTCACTGGGTAGAATTAGAGAGAGTGCGTTGTTATAAGAGAATAAAGGGAAAACTTATGAGGAAACGGGGGAAACATGGCGGCCGCAGGCTAGAGCGGCTTGCACGCTCAGAAGCAGTCTCCTGAGACCCTCGCTGCTACAGCCGCGGATGATTGGAGTTACCGAATTTTGAGTGTACCTGTTCGTTGAGCCTTTAGGGGAGCCTTAGGGGAGCCTGGGAGCATCGATTAAGGGGTTCCCGAAGTGTTTTTTAGTGCCATTTAGTAACCGCGGGTCAAGTGACGGGCTTCTACGAATGTGCCCACCGTTCGCCTCACCTGTCTCCGCCTCTCTCCTGTGCTGGGGCCGGGCATCCGTGGAGATCAGGCGCGGCCGAGCGGCCGCTGCTCGAAGCACACACACGGCGGCAGCGTTCGGCGGAAGGAGAGGAGAGGAACCGCGGAGAGTTGTGATCAGCTTGGCCGTGGAGGAAACGAACGACACGACCGCAACGACAGCAACTGCAGCCGTGGCCGGTTTGGAGGACTTGGGTGACCAAAACATTTTTTCTCACAAACCAAGTAAGGTCTTTGATTTATTCAAGGAGGGGTCAAAGACAGAGAGCGAGAGTGATTTAAATAAAGACTCACAAGTAAGAATAACAAGGAGTAAAACAAAAAAGAGAGGGAAGGAGATTGGGCTAGAGGAGAACGCACTACAGTTCCCAGAAGGCACCTTGGGGGAGATTCAAAAGAAAGTCCAGATACAAAGAAAAAAGTCGAAATTAGCAAAAGACAGACATATAACTCAAAAACAGCTTAAAAGTAAAAACAAGAGTAAAAAATTAAAAGCCCCAGGTGACATAACCCCATCTCTGAGCTCATATTTTAGAGCTCTGCCACAAGTACTGCAGACCACACAAGATATGGCAGCAGCTATGGAAGACAAAAATGTACAGCAGGACAAACAGGATAACCAGGACAAACAAATAGGACATGGCTTATCTACCCCGAGATTAGACCTATCCCCGGCTCCTTCATTAGAGGGGGGATCGACTGAATCCTCTGAAAGATCTATTCAGTCTATCCTGCCTGACTCAGAAATACATACAAAGAGTTCTACCGATAACGAAACTCCTGCCCGACAAAAGGAAGCTTTAGAAAAGGAGACTCCGGCAACTGAAGTGGCGAAGAAGAAAAATGCAACGGATCAAAATTTAGACTTAGGTTTCAGTAGCGCACTTGAGTCCATAGTCTCCTCTATTGCAGCAATCAGGGAGGAGATAAGACAAGACTTTGCAGTCTCTATAACGAACCAGGCAGAGATTAGAGTAACGTGTGAGGAACTGGGTCAAAAGGTTGATGGCCTCTGTGGGAGAACGGAAACACTAGAAAGCTCGGTAGGTTTATTGACCACAAATCTGGAGTCAGCTAGATCAAAAATACATACTCTCCAAAGTGAAGGCGACAACATGAGAGAGAGAATTGAAGTTTTAGAAAATTATTCTAGGCGTAACAACATTCGACTCCTAAAAATTCCAGAAGGGAAAGAAGGTGGGGATCTTAAAGGCTTTATAGTACAATTAATAAAAGGTTCATTTAACCTGGAAGAGACTGCTGAAGAATTAGACAAAGACATACAGCGAATACACAGAGACCCGTTTCGTATGAATCCGGCAAGGACCAAATCAAGGAAAGTGCTAATTAACTTTTTGACCTACGCTCTCAAAGAAAAAATATTAAATCTTGCTCTGAAAGCTGGTACAATAAAGGGCCCTGATTTCTCCTTTGAGATACGCTCAGATCTCTCGAAAACTACACTGGATAGACAGTGGGAGCTGGGGCAGCGCATGGACAAATTTAGATCATTTGGTGCGACGGTACAGATGAGATTTCCCGCATTTCTCCGAGTCATGTATAATAATAAGATGCACAATGTTCGTTCTATACATGATGCCGACGACCTATTAGATTCCATTAGAGATCATGCCCAAGCTCAGGCTCATAAAACAAGTTAATCTAGGTATCACTGAAGGTACACAGATCCTGTCAAAGGGCATTAAAGAACAAAGAATAAAAAAATAAAAAAAGAATTACATAAATTAATAGAGAGGGGAAAGATAATGAAAAAAAGACATAAAACAAATATATATATATATATATATATATATATATATATATATATATATATAAAACCTATAAATAGTTCAATAAGCAAAACAACATATACAATTAAGTAAAAAAAAAAAATAGAATAAATATATGGTATTCATGTAAAATTCAATAAAAAAAATAAAAAAAATGTTTTCAGATAACTCCCTAATATCCCCTCTTGGTATGACTGTCAATGGTGATCTAATCACCTTTAATGGCTCAGTTATAGCTGGGGGTTTTTTACTCGAGGAAAATGTAGCAGCAGGGGGTCAAACATAGGCTGCTGGTGGGCGTTTACCTGGCTCAACACCAAGCCAGAATAAATAAGGGGGGGTTTCCTAGGGGGAGGGTGAGGGGGGGGGCAAAAAAGCAAAAAATCCACATTTGTTAGTTCGATTTAGTGTTCCAACCTTCTATTTTTCTCAAAATCAAATTTTCGACATGATAAAATCAAAAAGCCATCAAATAAAAAACATAAGTAAAAGAATCAAGAGGTTAGGGAATGAAGCCAAAACATGACAACCATAAATTACATGTCCTGGAACGTGAATGGTCTGCGTGTGAGAGGAAGAAGAGATCGCATCTTACAATATCTGAGAGACTCACAGGCGCAGATCATTGCGCTACAGGAAACTCATCTTCTTAAATCAGAGGCAACTATTATATTAAAAAAATAAAGGTGGATAGATAAATTCTGCTCCACAGACCATAACGCGAACATAAGAGGGGTAATATTCATCTTTAAAAAATCTGTAAAAGCGCAAATACTGGAATGTAGGGAAGACAATACAGGGAGATGGTTAATAGTTAGAGTCTCTCTCGACGGCCAAATCAGGACATTGGTGGCCTACTACGGTCCCAATTCAGACGATCCATCACACCTGGACGCTGTAAGAAATCAATTAATATCAGTCCAGGAGCCAATAATCTGGATGGGAGATTTTAACATTGTCCTCGATCCCAGATTAGATAAATCATCAAAATCTAGAAGCTGTAGCTCCGCTAAATCTAGAGAAACCCTTAAAACAATCATGACACATCTGGGATTGGCGGACTTCTGGAGAGAAAGAGTCGGTAATAAGCCAGGAGTGTCCTTTAGGAACAGCCGTTTTAAACATAAATCAAGAATCGACTACGCTTTTTTCAGTTACTGTCTAAAGGATACTCTGGTTTCAATAGAATACTTACCATCACATCTATCAGACCACTCTGCACTAAAATTTACTCTAAAATACGAAAATCTTGTTAAACACCCATCCTGGTCCTTTGACCGGACACTCCTGCTTGAAGAGGAAGAGGTCAAATTTTTGTCAGACGAGTCTTTAGCCTTTTTCGATATAAATAGAAACTCTGCAGGTCCAACAGTTGTTTGAGAGGCTTTTAAGGCCTTCCTAAGAGGACAGATTACTAGCAGAGCCTCTTATAGGCAGAAATTATATACTGAAAAAGTAAAGAGACTAGAACTAGATATGAAAAACTTAGAATCAAAGATCAATCCGTCTTTAGTAACATCAGAAGAACATGAAAAGTTGGCTGAGTTAAAAACCCAACTGGGAAATACTCTGCAGGAGAGAATAAACAAAAGATGGGAAGCGAGTAAATCTTCCCAATTTGAATTCGGTGAAGCTGCAGGGAAAGTACTTGCTTGGAAAATAAAATCTGACAAAGCCCTTAACTATATCAGGGAAATTAAGATACCAGGAGAGTCAGAGACAAGATCAACCAACCTGGAAATAGGGAGAGCCTTCTTTGAATTTTTTGAGGAGATTTATAAAGAAGACCTTCCCAATGACCAGCAAGCAAGGGACAGCTGGCTGGATGCCATTACCCTTCCAACCCTATCAACAAGTCAGAGTAAATCTTTAGAGAATAAGATTACAGAGGACGAGGTTAAAAAAGCAATTCGCCAATCAAAAAAAGGAAAGGCGACAGGTCCGGATGGTCTGCCGGGAGAAATTTATAGATCTCTCGAGAATTTTATTGCCCCTGTGCTCACTGCACTTTTTAACGGTATCTTAATAGATGGAGATTTGCCGCCTAAATCCTGGGGGGAGGCTACAATCGTACTTATTCCGAAACCAGGAAAATTTCCATTAGAGTGTGGGTCATACAGACCAATATCACTGCTCAGTAACGATTACAAAACTTTCACAACTATCATCTCTACAAGATTGGCTAGCGTTATCGGCAACATAGTCCATTTAGATCAAAAAGGATTTATTAAGGGCAGACAACTAGCGGAGCTAACACATGAAGTTGTGGGGGCTATAGACATCGCTACTGCCTTCTCTGTACCCTTGGCTACTCTGACTCTAGACGCAACTAAAGCATTTGATAGAGTCAATTGGCTCTATCTTAACAATGTATTAAAAAAATGTAATTGTGGGGAGGGATTTTGTAGGACTATTAAACACCTATACAGTGCACCCTCAGCCAGGTTGCTGGTCAACGGGTCCTTGAACGAAGCTTTTAATATATCTAGAGGCACAAGGCAGGGCTGCCCGCTTTCCCCTCTCCTATTTAATTTATACATCAAACCGTTCGCTCAGCTTTTAAGGGACGAGGCTAATATTCCATCTTTTAGCTTTGGAGAGGGGGAAAGGCGGGTAGCATTATATGCAGATGATATACTGGCCTTTACATCTGACCCAGTTAAGGCATACCCAGTCGTTATTCATCGGGCTGAAGAATTTGGTCATATCTCGGGCTATGACATTAACTCCAGTAAAAGTGAGATAATGGCATGGAATTTACCAAATATACAGCTTGGGGTAAATATATCGACATCAATGCGATACCTAGGAATAAGAATAACCCAAGAAGTCGGCAGCATTGGGCAAACTAATTTGGATAGAATACACACTGAGAGCAAAAGACTTTTAAAATCTTGGTCACATCTACCACTCTCTATAATCGGTATTGTAAACTTAGTTAAAATGTGTATCCTCCCAAAATTTACCTTTATTTTTAACACCATCCCAACTGCCTTTGATCTGAAAATGATCGAAAAATGTCAAAGAGAAATTAATTCCTTCATATGGAACTATAAAACCACAAGAATAGCATGGAAAAAGCTAAGAAGAAGAAGAGAAAAAGGGGGCCTTGCATTGCCGGATTTGTTGTATTACTCATGGGCCTTCCAGATGTCACATTCAAGAATGCTCCTAAAAATGCCATCTAACCTTACAACCGACTCTATGTATAAGGCTATGTTAACGGGAGCGAATCTAGCACCAGACAGCTTCATGTTTAAATTTGGATTTCAGAAATTCTTTAAAAACATCAAACTTAAAATGGCACAATCATGGGCCAAAAACTGGACTAATATCAGAAAGAAACTAGGCCTGTCATATTACTCCAACTACTCCCCAATCTGGGACTCACCCGGTCTACCAGCATGCTTGAGAGATAGTCTTTCTACCATAATAGAACAAGCAGGCATTACAAGATGGGGCCAACTACTTAAAGATGGAAAATTAAGAGCTTGGGATGAGTTGTACGAACTAGTTGGCTCAGGGCTGTCCAGATTCAAATATATCCAACTAGACAGCTGGGTGAGATCTCAGATTCGTATCGATGCTAATATTGGGAAAATAAGCATAACGGAACAAAAGTTGGTAGAACGACCTATAGGAGGAAAAGAAGCAGCTACATGGTACTGGCAGATGTTGGAGGAAAGTGAAGGGGAGTTCCAACTTCCAGATGAGCTATGGGGAACGGCTACTGGTATTCCATGTGAGGACAGGTGGCAAAATTCTTTCGGAATACTATATAAAACTGTAAAGCCTTCATGGCTAAGACGAAACCATCTCTTCTCTGTACATCGTGCATACATAACACCGTTGAAACTCTCTAAATTTCTACCACACAAAAAATGTAACAAATGCAACTTGATAGGTGCTTCTGATATACACATGTTTTTAGAATGTCCAGACATTTTAAATTTTTGGGAAGAAGTGAAGAATACTCTAAACTCTATTTTAAACACATCTTTGGCAATAACCCTCCCACTTGTCATCTTTGGGTTGGAAGATAATATCAAAGGCAAGGCGAAATCTTTTCTTTTCTACGCAGTCTTATTAGCGAGAAGACAAATTTGTATCCATTGGGTAGAGAAAACACCCCCATTACACTCTCGGTGGATTTCATCCTTATATGAAACATCTAAAATGGACCTTAAAAGAACAGCTAGTAAGCGTAACTTGGCCTTCTGGGATCTTTTAATCAATTGGAGATGACTCCGGGTTTTTTTTTTTTTGTTTTGTTTTTTTTCCCCGGGTCCAATGATTATGCCATAAACACTCCTGGACCAGGGCCAGCCCAGTTTCGACAAAGGTCCTGCAGGTTGAAATATACCTAGATGGAGCAAAAAGTAAGCACCTCTGCTTCTTTTGGGACATCTCTACCACCAAAATATCAAATCACGCCTTCAAGCCGTGCAAGGTGGTTGGTATCGCCCCTTTTCTTTTTCTGAAGGAATGGCAAATGAGGACAAAAATAAAATAAAAAATAAAAATAAAAAAAAGAGAATAAAGGGACCAAAAAGTAAAAAATATGTAGAGGCGGTTGCTGATCTTAGCCTCATTTACTAATGGAGCCTCCACATCAAATGGTTAAAAGAAAAGGCTGCAGAGCTATATACAATGTAAATCTCCTGATAATTGTCCTGTACATGCCTCTGCTCTTGATAACTCTCTTCCAGGGCCAGAGGCATTCGTGAGGATGGATCTCTATCGGATCAACCCAGAAGCTGTGTTATTAATCTACAGTCATTTAGGAATAAAGGGAACAAAAAAATGTAAACACGCTAATCTTACATGTCACAGTGTATTCCAACATTGATCACTTCGCAGTACTAGTAGATTCAACCAACTGCAAGGCTCCAGTTATTAAGATTTATGTTTCCATTTTCTGTCTGCTATGTTGATGTGGCACACCAATCAAAGGTTATTTTTTATTTTAATGTTATCAATTTTTGCCAACATCTCTTTTCAACTCATAAGGGTCGGTCTTGAGTCAAGTGTTTTTGAGTAAGTTATTAAAACCATTGCATACCAGTAAAACCAAACAAATAAACAAAAAAAATAGTTACTTGAATCCAATATTGTATTTAAAAAACAGTGTCTCTGGCATCTGAATAAAGATTTTGTCAGAATCAGTGGGCCCTAGATAGGAACAAGATATTAGTTAGCATTTTTTCCAACATTTTCTGTCATGTTGATTGGGCTCACTAGGTCATGGTTATTATTTTACTTAATGTTATTGGTTTTTGACAGCCCTCACCCTTGCTTTCAAAGGGGTCATAAGGGCCCTGGAAAGAAACCAGATGTTTTCCATTATAGCCTTATAGCCCGCCGTAGCGGGCTATACCGTCAATTAGAACATTGGAATGTGGAGCACTCCATTGAAGACAATGGAGTGCACCAAGCTTCTACAGGCCGGTAAAGGCATGCAAAGCAACATTCCAATGTTGTTTTTACAAAAGCGTCTTGTAGCCCGAGGGATTTAAACCCCCCTCAAACTCCGAGAGGCCTTTGTTTTATTTGTTAGGACATTCTGCCCTCTAGTAGCCTTATAGCCCTTTGTAGCTGGGCTATACCGGCTGTTAAATTCCCGCTCCCTTGTTTATGTCCCTCGCCTTCGGCTCGGGCCTTTAATAGCCGATATAGCCCGCTACGACGGGCTATAAAGCTATATTAAAGGCCCGCTCCAGCGTTAAAGGCCAGAGCCGAAGGAGAGGGACTTTAACAAGAGAGCGGGACTTTAATAGCAGGTATAGCCCAGCTACGAAGGGCTATAAGGCTATTAGAACAATCTGCCACTAGAAGGCAAAATGTTCTAAAAATAAAACAAAGGCTTCAGGGAGCTCACGGGGATTGAAATCCCCTCAGGCTCCCTGAAGCCTTTGTTCACAACCACAGCTGTGAACAAAGAAACATTGGAATGTTGGAGCTCCGGGCTATACCAGCCATTATAAGTCCGGACCTACTCCATTGTTTTCAATGGAGCTCCCAACATTCCAATGTTCTAATTCGATTTAACTTAGGCCACTGTGTGTGTTGTTGTAGTGGTGTTATGTCAGACTCAGTAGCAAAGCAGCTTTGGTAATGACACTTTTTTCACACATTTGTGCAATATCAGCTTTTCATAATTTTTTTGTCTAAATAGTTACTGGTCTAAGTAGTTTACGCATGTGGTTTATTGCTACATGTTGTGATTACTTGCACTGTGTTCACTAAAATGACCAAATCTGGCTGGTTTTCTTCTTATTTTTACAGCATGCAGGTGGATGAAACGTCTCTGAATTTTGCTGACACCAGAGTCTAGTAAACTGCTATGTTCCTCATCAATGAAGAGTCAAGAATATAGCAACCAAGAAGCAGGTTCCTCACAAGAAAATGGCCAGTGAGGAAAAGAAGTCTGTCTGTTCCATTGGAAAGAGCAGGGGCATCAAACTCTCTTCCTTTTTTCTGACAAGTTTGGACAACTCAGTGTACCTGCTGCACCGTCGTCTGATCTGGAAGATGTTGGAATCACCCCTGGATCAATGTTGCTTCTACCATCACAACCACAACTAAAAAGGAAGTCTCTCAGTGCTCCAGTGACTGCTGTCATGGAGGAGGGCAGTGAACACAAATTGAATTGTCCCAGCAAACAGAATCTTCTCAGCACTCAGCAAATCAACCAGGAGCAACAAGAACACGAGCCAATCACACAAGATCTGCCTGAGGTAGGATTAGAACACAGAGCTGGGGTTGCAGTACAGAAAGATGAGATGTCTGCTCTTCTGCCATACACATCTTAACCATCTCCACCTGCAAGACAAAGGCAACCTTCTCTATGTTCTTCAGGTCCTCTTTCAGTGAATGGTGACATGGAGTGGACCCACCAAGCTACACAATCAGAGACAAAGCAAAATGAAGGTACAAGAAAGCATGGTTGGCAGTAAGGAGCATGAGCACATCACTGCCTGTGTCAAGAGTGGCACTAAGGAAGTGCAAATCACTTCCATTAAGCCTGCTTCTGTACTACCAACACCAGCCTCAATGTTTCCAATATTCCAAACAGCACCAACAACCCCACCTCACTCTAAGCAAATTCACCCAACACCTAGTTCCCCTACACATTCTTCTGGGTTTGGATCTGTGAGGCATACAAAAGCATTTACCCTTCAATTGTTGACCCCGACAAAGTCCTGCACCCATCATGTCTGGCTAGACACTCCAGCAGGAAAGATAGAGATCACCAGCCATAGCAATCTGCACTTCCACAATATTTGCATGACCTTTGTTCCAGAGTCAATATTTACCTCTCACTCAGTAACACTGCTTGGGTTCCACAAGCCAGATAGGATAAATAACTTCACTCATCATAACATGTTTGGGCAACATTGTCATGCTTTAAAAACTCCAGTACAACTGCTGTGGACAAAATAATACAGTATTTACATTATCACAACAATTTCCATTGAATTTAACAGAAAAGATACTACCTTTGAGCTTGAAGCGCCAACGTTTTCGTCCTGTTGTCCTTTTATTGAAGATTGGCTGACTATGGATCAGGAAGAAAAAGAATCAAAGGTCCAAACCTCTGCAGAAAAGTACTAAACACCTGTAGACGTCGGTGCCTTGCTCTGTGCACAGAAACATTCAAGAGGAAAGTGAGTGTGTCACATCTTCCAACCTTCGTAAATTGCTTTCCTATTGTCTACACATCTGCTTTTATATTTTCTTGTTTTGCGGTCTCCTTGCCGCTGCATGCTTTTCTCCAATTCAATAACAGGCGGCAGGGTAAACCCTCTGCAGCCTCTGAGTCCTTGAAATGAACATTGCAAGGTGGAATAAAGTGATTGCCCTCCAATTACCATTTACCATTTGTAGATCACTGTCCTGACTGTGGAGTCTTCCAATGGTAAAGCATATGGGCAATTACAAAATGTATCTAACCCAAAATTATTTTAACAAAATATTTGTATATTAAATATTAATGTAAATTAGTTTTATATATTGATTTTAAATGATTTAAAAAATGCTACACCACTGTTAACTTAATTATGAAATAAATCTTTCACTGATGGAAATATATTACATTAAATTAAAATTATATTTTTGCTGTATTCATTAAAAAATAAAATCCCATCTAAAGAAGAAAATAATTTTTTGTATTGAAAGGGACTTGAAAAAAATTAATTCCATACAATTAATTAAAATAGTTTACTTATGTTTCAATAAAACTTATAGTTACATTTAATTATTTAATTCAAAATACAATAGTGCTTGTTCTAATTATAAAATAATTATAAAACTTAATATGTAATATGGGGCTTATTACGATGTCGGCCGGAGTTGCCTCCACACAAAAAGGCTGTCAGAAACCGACATTGTAATCCGGATGGCGGAAACGCTGTCCATAGGGGATTGCAGTGCGGCTCCAACCAATAGGAAAACTCAGAGAGCCGGTCGGAACCGAGTTGGAATAACCAGCCGCTTTAAATTCTGACCACCAACATTATCGGATGGTCGGACCACAAACTGACCGAGTCGGACGGACAGTCTCCGACGCAGTCCGAAAGCTTCCGACTAGTGGACGGAGTCTTTCTGACCGTCATCATAATGAGCCCCATAGTCTGCTTCCAGCAAACATATTGGGCAATATGAATTGGCGTCGTTGGTAGGTTTCCCACTCTTTACTGTAGTAACTATTTTTGCCTCTAAAAAGTAAGCAGAGCTCTCTCCCTTGCATAATATGTTTGAACAATGCTACTAACACTCCCTGTGATTCAGGGTAGAATGTTTTAAAAACCTCTACAGGCATCCCATCACTACCTGTTGCTTTAGCATTAGGTAGCCCAGCTAGAGCTCTTTCAATCTTTTGCTCACAAGAAAGTTTTAGAAATGTAACTCATTATATTGAATAATTAAGTCTGCATTAATACTTTCATGATCCTGGTAAGTTGATCTATAATGATTAAGAAAGGCCTGCTGTGTTGCTCTTTGATAGGATGTTGATAATTTGGCGTCTGAATCAATGACTTCTTTTATACATTTTTTACTAGACTTTGTTTTTCTGACCAGCCCAATAGTTTACATACATGTTAATTGTATTCATAATATTTCTGAACTATATTCTTTTCTTTTAGAAGCTCAACAGCAAGAATATAGTATTCTAGAATATGAAGATTTAATTGAGAATTTGAGGTTTACAATGCAATTGGTCACATTATCAAATGCCCTTTGAAGACAAAAAACAGTATGCCCTCTAAGAGCAGGCTTAAAAGTGTCAGAAACTATTCTATTTCATTTTGTGATAGGCATCCCAATACGTTTAAATCTAAGAAATATATTTTGTTGTACTCATTCTAAATCCAGATTACAAAATAACTATTTTCTGAGCATTTTCAAACTAAATCATGTTCTACTATTACCATTGCATATTGGATATCTAACCCACACCATCAGTATATGATCATTATGTTATTTGCGTTCGCACTATTTCATGACCCTATGCTGGGGTATTGAGGATCAGTATACCCTCATACTTGTAAATTGTGCATGATTACAACACAAATCTCCCAAATCCTAATTTCATATTCCTATGTCCAATGTGTATAACCTTCATCTTTAACAAAAGAACGTGTTTATATTCATACTTTTTCTCAGCCATTTGTTATATATTCAGAAAACATTATTTCTATCAAATCATTATATATCTGATTAGCCTAAAGCTCATTTTGTCCATCCTGTATAGTTGATATGTACCCGGCCATTTCCCATTCGGCGGGCCATGGGGCAAACAGGGTTGTTTGCCTCTGATCTCTTGGGCTCCATCCTGCTATGTCTCTGCAAGCCATGTATAACACCTTCAGAACGTGACTCTCAATGGTAGCAATGGCAAATAGTGTGAAAGTGGTCAATCTGAGGACTCAAAAATCACATAGCAGTGCAATATTAAGGGCCTCATTATGATGCCGAGCGGAGTTTCCTCCACACGACATTGTCTCAGTCAAGGGACTGACCGACACTCAGTTCGCAGTCCTGACCGACTAATTAGGATGCGACTCGAACACTGTTCAGTCGCACTTCTATATTTTACAATGGGAGCATGCATTCTGACTGGAATGCATGCTCCCATTGTAAAAATGCGAGACGCAATTCATCCCTACACCCTGTGGCAGGCACATCAAGGTGCTTTCCACAGGGTGCAGGGATCAATGGGGGCGGCTAACAACTGGAGGCCTTGAACCCATGGCGGCCCAAGTCAAGTTTTGGTTGCCTTTCTGCGTCGGAAAGGCTGGCTCAGAAAGGCCGTCAGAATTCAACATCGTAATCCCTCGGGCGTAAAGAGCTGCCCTTGGGATTACTGAAAGCATTCCAACTGGTAGACGGGCTCTCCGAGCCCATCGGAGGCCAGTCGTAATGACCGGCCGCACTCCTTTCTGACCCACTCCATCGTAATGGGTCTGTGGGAAAGGAATCCTACTGGCAAATTACGATGCGGCCGGAACGGCTTCGACCAAAGATCCACATTGTAATCGGCCCTTAAATGTTCAACCCAGTGCTTATTTTTAACGAAAGAAAAGTACTTTAATGTTCACTAGAATAGAACACTGAACATCAATGGATATATGACTGAACAACGATCCTGAGGGGGCAAGATAGCGGCCGCTACTGTGGCTGTGTGAGTTGACTCCCACATCCCCTCCTGCCGAACCTTCCCTCTCCTATCGTGTACCCCTGTATCGTATTTTGAGAAATCCTACCGTATCTGCTGACTTTATCACATGCTTTGGCAATCTCGGTCCTGTCTTTGGGGAGTGCCGATGCCGTGTCTGCTGGCGGCGTGGAGAACTCCCGGCGCTCTCTCCCCGTAGTACACTGTGCCTATCTTGCTGAGGCAAGGAGCGTCAAGAACCACGCTCTCCTGGGGAGCACTGCCGGCCAGCAGCAGACAGCTTTAGATACCGCGGCGGTGGGGTGTCCCGATTCTAAAAAGTGCTGCTCGACTGGCACATCGTTAGAAGGTCCCACAAGCCTCGGAGAACAGAAAAAGAACCCTCTTAACAAAAAGGTGCCTGCCTTGTTCAAGGTACATGGTGAGAAGAACAAAACATTACGGGAGCCTCCTGCCAGCTCTAAAGGTATTGTGAAAGCGAAATGTGACACACCTATGCCCCCCTCCACTGCTGCTGCTGCCGTCACATTACCTGCAACAACTTCTCAAAACATAGTGAGACCGCAAGATGAGCTACCCACTTTTGGTGCGATTTTGGGCGCTAAGAAGCATGTTAATGGCGGTCTGATCACAACTCAGGGTACCAAGGAGCCCACAGTTAGTCCCCCCCTGCTGGTAATTCCCCTGTGGGTAACCACAGAATTGACCCAGCAGCAAACCAAAACTGCTGCATTATGGGACCTGTAGTCTCTTCAGATTGTTCCCAGATCAAAGTATCAACTGACCCCTTATACTCAGAACACTCTGGAGGGAATAATTCAATAACCTCTAAGGATGAGGAGGTTGTAGATAAGTTTTATTCATTGTCGGACTACTCAAACTCCTCAGGGGAGAAGCATCCAGTTAATGACTGGGCGGCAAATGAGAGTGACAGTAGCAGCCTACATTGGGAGGAGGAGAATGATAAAACATTACTGGGTCAAGGTGCATCTGCAAATCCGCATGAAATGGCTACCTTAGCTGGTCAATCTAAGGGTGTGGAGGGCTAATTGTCCTGGGATTATTCCTTCTCACCCTGTTTGCGTGATAAGGAAACTCCGGCCGAGATCCATCCTGGTGATAATATCCTGATCGGCAAGATAAATCCAGAAGGAATCACACTCCCTATAATATACCAGACTATCATGGCCCTAAGGGAAGGAACAAGAACCGAGAGCTCAGGAACGCAAGGCACCTATCGGAAACTTCAAAACTCAATCAGAAGAGTTGCCAAGTCATGCGCCGACTTCTTGTCAAGAATGGGGGAAGCTGAAACCAGAATCTCTGAGCTGGAAGATGAGTTAACCGCACCAAAAAATCTTACAGAATCTATAAAATCCATTAGAGATGATACAGTGTGGAAACTCACGGACAAAAAGCTCCATTGTGGTGGAGCTTTTTGATGAAGTATTCTCTGAATTAAAACACCGGGACTGGAAAACACAAATCCAGAGGGCACACCGTTTCCCCTTCAATGTTTGCAAAAAAACTGGTGCTCAGACTGATCCTCGGCCTTGGGCCATCCTTATATCGCTCAATAACTTTCTAGCTAGGGAAGCTCTTTATGACCTAGCCAGACCAGATAGAAAGCGTAAGGGCAAGGAATGTGATTTCTTTGTGCGTCCTGATTTTTGTCAGGCTACTGTTGAGAAAAGATGGCTCCTGCGTCAACTCATCCCGGCATTCCAAGCCAAAGGGGCGCAGGTTTTCCTTCTTAACCCTGCAAAATTGAAGGTTATTCTCAAAGGGCAAACACACTTTTTTTTGTCTGAGATTCAAGCTCAGGATTTTTTGTCCTCTATCTAGGTTTGTCATGGGGGTCTACTTATTTGCAGTTTGGAACGCATAGCGGGGTAGGTACCCTACTGGATCAGTTAAGAAGTATTCGTAGGATATGACTTTTTAGATATTCACCCCTTTTTTTCTCCCTTTTTTCTGATATGAAATCTGTTAACAATGATAAGTTGCTTTGAAACCTATCCCGTATTAGTTTGGTTTTGATGAGGGGTGAAGGTTCGCTGTGGTGTAGGGGGTGGTTTTTTTTTTGCTCTATAAATATCATTCTAAATAAAGAAGGCCACAATACGCATATTAGTTCAATAAAATTGTTTTCAAATATACAATTTGCAACTTAATCCTTTCTTTATTTTGACTCCTTATTTTCAGCTTCTCCCAAACATAAAATAGCTCTTGTTTTACAACAGGAAGTTGAGTAAATGTTTTCTTTTAACTGAACAAAATAATAAAATATCCATTCACAATCAAACTCATTTCAAAATGTACATTTCAAAATATATCTTTTTATAAACTAATATACCAAATACGTATGAATTCATCTGTCCACCATTTGTTTTTGCATTCACTGGTGCACTGACTCCGTTTGTGGCCACGCAGCTAACTGAGATTTTTACTAAAGCAACAACTTACTGTGACAAACTGCCATCTACCAGTCCAGTAGAACTATAACCCAAAAAAATGTGTATTTCTACCCGTTAATTATATTACATATACATGTATTTATTTTTCCTAAACTTACAGATAGCTACCACAATATCTTGTAAAGTTAGTTTGACATACACTTACTGTGTTTGTATAAAACAATATTGCAGTTTTTTAATTGTTATTTTTTAATATATAATATATTTCCTGTTATTAAATAGAACAAATGAATGAAAAATATATTTTGATGTATTATTTTCCACAACGCAATTGTTAAACATTAACTTAAATGATACATTTAGTATGGTAAAATTGCCATGGGTACACTTAATGTGAGCAAAAATTACTATTATAACTACATCAGCTCTTTCCCTCAGTACAGGTGCTGTACACTAACAAAAGATTAAAATGTGTATTCTAACTCAGCTGGATAGTTACCTTAGAGCAGATGCTGGACAACCACTGGGGAGCCAAATTTCTTTTCTAACTCCAACAGGTACTTTCATCAGGGCAGGTGCTGGCCAGTGACTGGAAAACAAAATAACAATTTTAACTCCTCCAAGTACTTCCTTCCACCAGGTACTTCCCTCTGGCAAGTGGTGGCTAGTGGCTGCAATTTAAAATTACTATTCTAACTCCGCCATGTACTTCCCTCAGAGCAGGTGCTGGACAGTGACAGGGGTGCAACATTACTATTCTAACTCTGCTGGATACTTCCCTAAGGGCAGGGGCTGGTCAGTCACGGGGGAGAAAAAATATTATTCTAACTCCACCAGGTGCTTACGTCAGAGCAGATGCTGGACAGTGGCTAGGGCCAAAATTAATATTCTAACTTTACCAGGTACTGACCTCAGGGAATGTACTGGACAGTGCATGGGAAGAAAAAATACTATTTTAACTCCACCATGTATTTACCTGAGTGAAGTTGCTGGACAATGGCTAGGAGCAAAATTTCTATTCTAATGCCACCAAATACTTAGCTCAGAGCAGGTGCTGGACAATGGCTGAATTATAAAATAAATCCTAAAATAAAAACAATAACAATCTATTTTTCTCTTATTAAAGCAGATACATATACCAACAAAAACACAAAAATGCCTCAAACTGTAGAACACAGTCTACCAAAAAATGACCAATTTCCACGTAAGTATTGAAAAAAATCACAGGGCCTCATAATGATGTCTGCCAGACACTGTAGCAGTTTGGAACTGCCCGATTGGCGGTTCTACCTCACAATTTTTGATGCGACCACAAATAGGGCAGTTGGAAACATCCATTTTGCTATGGCAGCTTGTGAGGCAGCTGGAAAAGGCCTGCAGCACAAGCTGCCATAGCAAAATTGATGTTTGGAACATCCCTGCACCGTGTGGCAGGCACTTCATGGTGCCTGCCACACAGTGCAGGGATGTTTATGAGGGCTCACAGGGGCCCCCTGGGGACCATAGCAGAGGACGAAGAGGGTGAAGAGTCCCTACTAGGGGCCCCAAAGTAATTTTCTGCCTGTCTTTTCATGGCGAGCAGACTGCCATGAAAAGGTAGGTGGAAAGTTGAAGCATAATCCAGATGGCGGAGCCGAGTCTAGCTCTCCCGTCCTTAGGGGATTATGGTGCCTTCGGACACACAGACGGGCTGCGTCAGAATCCCCCCATAGGTTTCACTCTGACTGCCATCCTCCTAATACGGTGGTGGGACTGAAACCTACAATGTCAGAAGAAAAGCCTTCAACTACCAATTGCATCTTTAAAAAACCAACAACACACCTATCTCCAGGAAACAAAAAATAGACATTACATTTCTTCTATAACAAAAAAAATCCATGTAAAAAAATTATCAAACAAAACATTTTCTCATTTCAACAGGGCATCAAAACTTTTTTCTTTCTCCAAAGAATACAAAAATTAATAATACATTTCTCATTCTTTTATCAGGCAAAGTGACAAAAGTTGAAAGTGCATCAAACAGTAAAAACATATACTTCTACTTTTTTCTATTTCTCTTTTTTAACAAAACCAACATCAATGGCATCATCTAATCAAGCAAAATATGTCGATTCCAGGAGAGACAACATGCTCTTAAAGTATAGTGGTTACCTTTATTGTAAAGAGAGGTTAACTGAGCACAGAAGCCACTGGAGGTGTGTGCAGGATTGTTCATCCCATTGCACAAGCAGAATGGTTACTCTGGAAGACACAGTAGATAGGACAAGTGAGGATAATCAACAACAACAATCTTTATTCTGCAAATATTTCTATCAGGCACAGAAAAAAGTACAATCATCATCACTCAGCCTCTTTAATGGAGATTGAAGTACTTGAAAATGTATAAAAGATTAAAGAACTCCCATCCACCTCCAATGAGCCCTGTTGCTCAATTTTGAGGCAGGTATCCCAAACCATTCCCATGCTTGTAGCTAGTATTATGCCAGCATTTTTGCAATCTTAGGAGAATTATGCAAAGACAAAACAAGCAAGTAATCCCCAACGAGTAATCTCCCAAATTTATTCTGACATTAACGTCCACCCTGAATTAACTATTTCTTTCCCTAATGAACCTCAGAAAAGAATACAAAAATTTACCAAAACCCATCCTTTTAATCCTTGAATATAGTGACATTTAGATGATTGAAGGAACTTTTAAATCAACACCCCATCCAGTCACCTAAATTTACATTATTCACACTAACATAAATATTACTGTCCCCTTAGTGTATAGTTTGCTCCCTGACAAGCAATCCTCAAAGGACAATGAATAATTCACAATTGTTAAATCCAAAATAATGCATAAAAGTCTTTGAAAAGTAATAATTGACTTTGAAATAGCAGTGATTAATACAATTACCAAAAGTTCATCTAACACCCATATTCAAGGATGTTTTTTCATTGGTGAAAAATATGAAAATAATCCTTAGCTGATCAAACAGTAAAATTCCATATGAATCAGGATTACTAACTGCCTTATGCTTTGTACCTCCTGACAGTAAACATGAGTTCTATGCATCAATTTCTGAATCAGAATATTTTACCCAAAATGAAGAATAATTGGCCCCCCTGCTAAATTATTTTGAAGATACACGGATTGGCCATCTAAGCAGGTCAAGTCACAGGAGGAAGCCAAGGTTTCCCATTGAATGGTGGAACTGTTGAAGGGCCTTATTAGAGGGAGGTGAAAAGACTAACAATGCCTTTGAGGGACGGCACAATTCCTTTAATAATCAATTGGCAAGCAACACCAAACCTATATAATTTTTGGGAAATTTGGAAGAAGGAACAAAGTTTCCAACAAATGAGACTTCTGCAGTCACTGTCAGGTAGCCTAACCCACATATTTCAAAAGAAGTAAAGAAATTTATGAAATTGGCTCAAATTCAACCATTTTCATTGATAGTGGCTTCAGACTATCTGGACAGTATTGCATATATATTACATCACTAACCCTGACTAATATTTCCCTAAATTACTTGCCTGTTTTAACAAATATACCCAATTCAATTGCCGTTTTTGATTATTATTTTTACTAAAGTAAAGGGATGTTGGGATTCCTTCCTGTAGTTGTCTTCTTTCTTCAACTGTTTGAGACTTTCTCAAACCACCTATCACCAAGACTCAAAAATACTACCATAATCCATATAGGCAAGGCCAGCTCCTGTAAAACGCTAAAAAACCTGAAAACCAAATATATTTTTAGAAAAATCACTGGAAATAAATCCATTCTCCAAAAACAAATGGTATGGCAAAAAACAGACGTAATCCATACAAGTGGATATATGCAATCCAAAAATTCGACTTCCGAATGGTGAAGAATGTTGATTGAAACATAATCATCAAAATTAAAACTATTTCTAAATGGAAATTTCACAAAAGCATCCAATTAGTAGTAGATGAAAAATGTCGTCTTTGTCCTGAAAATTCCCCAAAAATAGTTTCAAAAACACATACCTAAAATATTTTAAATGTTGCTTTTGTTTCAAATAACCATTTTTCTTTCAACTTTTTTAAACCTACTTTGAAAAAAGCCAACAATCCTAACTGGGGCATATGGACTCAACCTGCACAGGAATGGAAAAGTGGTAACAATTAATAAAAACATACATTGTATTACTATCTACCACCTAACTACCTCCCACCTCTACCTTACAATAAATGTTGCCACGTATATACTTAACAATGTAAATGAATTTTTTCTTACCTGACTACAACTCTTCATTGCTTCCGATCTTGACCGAGATGCTCCACAGACTGTAGAAACAGATGTACAACTGTGAACATCAAACCAAAAATTAGAAAAGAAAAAAAGGAAAAATATTTGCCTTTGAAGTCAATGGAAAGCCTTTGAAACAATACTTCTATATTGTTAAAAATATATGTTATACATTTGAAAAAAATATTTTATATTTTTGTAAAATATGCTATATGGTTTACTATTTAATTTAAATGTTTATCTATTTTCATACTCTTTATTAATAACTATTCTAAATATTACCTCATGTGACTTTTTTTAATCTTTTGTCATATAAATACTAAAAATATATTTTTATACTTAAAAATTGCTAATTTACTTACTCTATTTTTTTAAATATAATTTAGATATATTGGTGCTTAATTCCACTAAGTTTTAAATTTACTACCACCTTTTTAAAGTAAATACGTTCCCTTCACTTATTAATATTCAGGTACTAAAACTAATACCTGAATACACTTCCCCACCCAATACCCCTATATCGCTTGCCTTTCATCCCTAAATAGTAGTGTTATATTTAATAAAAATGTCATTTTATTATTAATTTACAACAATTACAATGCTTAAATATTATTATTCAAGTATTATTATTAATACCCAAATATTATTACACTCTCCCACCCAAAACCCCTATATCCCTTGCATCCCACCCCTAAAAGTTTGTATTACAGTTGCTAATTTTTACCAATAATATTATTCTGGATTAACATCGATTACAGTGTTACAATATTAATACTTCAGTATTAAACCTAATACCTGGGCATTAAAATATGCCCCACCCAATACCCTTATATCCCTTGCTACTTAGAAAAAATCTATAATTTTAGCATTAATATTTGTAAAAAATCTATAACATTTAGCTACTCATATACTTACCCTTACACTTGCATATTAGTGCATGGTAAAGACCTTTGTGATAATCACATTCGTTGTAAAACAGTATGTGGCAACGACATCTATGATAAATACATAGGTGGTAAATGTCTATATCTAAAATACCTTTTAAAGACGTGTGAGGTAATGACACTAATGGTAAAGACATAAGTGTTGTAATTACTTGCATGGTAAAGACTAAAGCGTGGTTGACTTCATAGTAAAGGTACTTCTTGGTTTAGAATGAGATGGAAATGCTGCTTCCCAACACCTACATGTGGAAAGCACAATTTAGTTCCTAGGAGCTGTTGGGCAGAGTTGTTCCTCTTACCTCCATTTCTCCCGCTCTCTCCCTTTGTGGTTTAGCTAGTTTACCCTGGGATTAGGGCAATGGCATGCTTGTAGTTTATCCCTGTAAGGTATTTGTGCTCCAGCCGTGAAACAGTCCTTTTGAGCAGCTGCCCGCTTCATCTCAGAGCACATGCTTTTTGACAGCTCTGAGAGGAGGCCCACTCATCAGCAGTTCTGTCTGGAGTCCCCTCACTGGCTGTGGGCACTCACCCAGAACACAGGATTTCAACGTTCCTGCTTCTGCATGTCTCCAATGGTCACTGGTGGTGGTCAAGCAGGCAGTGAGTGTGTTGATCACCAGGGAAGCTTGACCTTGGTACAGAACTGGAAGAAACTGCATGCGGAGGTTCTTGTTGATTGGTACAGCCATGAACTGACCAACCTTTGTGTGGTGTAGCACAGCCCCGCCAATCTCCATCTGGTGCTGCACCACTCATATACCAATCACCTTCTGGACAGCACAATTGTGCACAATCGTGCACAGGCTGATATTCTTCTGGGTAGTACTTGCATTACGCATATTCTTGTGAGCAATAAAGCCATGAACAGACTGATTCATGTTCTGATTGAAGATCGACCAGGCTTCTGTAATCTTCGTCCTCACTAATCCTGCAAGAACCGTTTGCGGAGAGACTGAAGGCCTGCCAGGATGCACAGATCGATCTCCACAGTCCTCTTTGGAAGCAATAGAAGAACTGCGGACCCGCTAGTCCTAGACAGTCACTTCTCCTGCATTTAATAGACTCCTTCTAGCTCTCAGTAGGCAGGCCATCTTCCAAATCCTTCAGTAGAGGTAAGCTTTTTCAGGAAGCGGTCAGACTCCGGTGACATCCTTTTTCCTCTAAGAAGCTGTCAGGTAGACACAACTCTTGTTGTGCATTAGCCCTCTGAGTACTCCGTGGAGCCCTACCTTCTTGGCCATAGAATACTTGGAACTAGATCTGCAAGTGGGGTAGTGGGTTCCACTTCTTTACAGCAACAGCAGACAGGAGATGTGTATCTGTCTCCACTTTCTGAAGCTGTTGGCTGTGATTCTCCTGTCCATATTCAAAACAGAACATGTTTCCATCTTCTTTCATGTTCTCTTTATGTTTGCTTCCTCCCCCATGTTTCTATTCATGGTGATGCGTTCAATACCCAGTAGTTGTATTTTGTCCTTATCTCCCATTTCGAGTGATAGATCATAGTGTGTTACCATTGGGTATTTGGCATCATTCTTCCTCAGTGCTCTTAGATGCCCACTCCATCTCTCTGCAACCGTTTCTTGATGGAGCAGATGTACATATGCACAATATGTTGATTTAGAATTGATAACCATCTAGCGGGCGATTTTGATGTTGGTCGGAAAGCCTCTGACCAAACGTTAGCGGCTTTCTGACCAACATCCACGGTTTGACAAACGTATTATGAATTAATTGGTTGGTCATTCCAGCTGGATTCCAATTGGCTCAGGGAGAACCCGTCAGCAATTCAGATCTGGCAGGTAATCCCATAAGGACGGCATGTCGATGTCGGTTTCTGACAGGCTTTTCATGTTGGGCTTTCAGACATGAAAGCCTGTCTGAAACTGCCTTTGGTGTCCCCTAGCAAGGCCCCCATGCCTCAGCGGCATTCGGTTAAAGGCCTGGGGGGCACTTATGGTGCTCCCTGTTAATCCCTGCACCGAATGGCAGGTGCCACGCAGTGCAGGGATTAACAAACACTTCCACTTTCCTATCGGAGCTTGTGCTACAGCTGGTTTACAGCTGCAGCACAAGCTCCCATAGAGAAATGGGAGGGTGGGACTGCATCATGTGCGTCTGAATCCTGATCATGTGGACGGGGCTGCTGCCCGGAGGCCCGTCGGTCCCGAGTCTGCGACGGTGTCGGGCATACGCAAGTCCACCTGACATCACAATGAGGGCCTTAATTGCATTGTCCATTGCTCCATATTATTTAACAGCCTTCATTACATATTTAGAACAGCTACACTTTTCACTTTTGAAATTGTCTGTTTGTAGTTCTCTGTTATCAAAATTCTGATATTTTAATTGTGCTAGAATCAAATCGTTTTTCAATTTCTTGGATTTTCTTTAAAGCAATGAAGAATCTTTCCAAGGTCCTTCTCTAGCAATAGAATGTTCCACTTTTTTTTAAGACTATTATACAACTTAGCCCTAAGTTTCCTCCTGCTTCTTTTCTTTCTTTACAGTTCCTATTTTTTAGAAGATCCTTCAATAGCCTTTACCTTGCCAGGCATGTGTGTATGACTTGCCTATTGTAACCTCTCCTGGAATGTGCCCAAGTCATTCTCTGCATATTTTGAAAAATAATTTCACATTCTACTTATAAACTCCTTAACCCCTTGTGTGCTCATGACGAGCTCAGCTCGTCATGGCATACAGTGCTCGGGTGCTCATGACGAGCTCAGCTCGTCATGAGCCCCACCCGCGGAGGGAGCGCTAGCGCTCCCCCCGTGGGTGCCCGATCTATTTCGTTTTTACGGGGGAGGAAGGGGAAGACCTTCCCCTGCCTCCCCCCACCCCCCGCGCCCGCGTCATCAATGACGTCAGCGCGCGAGGCGCGCTGACGTCATTGGAGGTTCCCTTTCTCCACCGACGCGCAGGGAAGCCATTTGCTTCCTGCGCGTCGTTGGAGAAAGAGGTGAGTTTTGGAGCTGGGGAGGGGGGATTGAAACGAAATAGGCATCGGAGGAAAGGAAAGGGTTTTCCTTTCCCTTGATGTCTCTTTCTGCATTCCTGCTGCACGATCGTGCGATCGTGCAGCAGGAATGCCCACTAGACACCAGGGATTTTTTTTTTTTGATTGGCAAAGTTTGTTGGTTTGGGGAGCGGCCCCTTGGGCAAGGGTCGCTCCCACATTTGGGGACACATAGTTTCGCTTCTCTGGCCCCTGGGGGGGGGGGGGGGCAGAAGTTGCCTTTTGTTTTAAAAAAAATTGCATTTTGGGGCATTGTCTGTGCGTTCGGGGAGTGGCCCCTTGGTCAAGGGTCACTCTCATTATGGGGGCCATTTTGTGCAGCCCTTTAGTTTATTTTTGTTTTGGGGAGCGTCCCCTTGGACAAGGGACCCTCCTGTATTTGTGGGGCAATATAAATTGTATATATTTTTTTTTCCTGGGGCAAAGAACAGTGGAGTGGCCCCTTGGGCAAGGGCCACTCTTTTTTGGGGGCTATCTTGTGTGGCCCTATTGTTTTTTTAGTCTTTGGGAGTGACCCCTTGGACAAGGGTCGCTCCCCTTTTGGGGGCAGTAGTATACAAATGTGTCTATGCACTGGGGCAAAGAGCAGGGGAGTGGCCCCTTGGGCAAGGGTCACTCTCCTTTTGGTGGCCATTTTGAGTAGCCCTAATGTTTTTTGTTTTTGTTTTGGGAAGCAACCCCTTGGACAAGGGTTGCTCCCCTTTAGGGGGCAATTACTTTTGCTTTGTCTGCCCCCCGGGGGGGGCATTATTTAAATATTTTGTTTCATAGAAACCATGCATTGGGGCAAAGTGCAGGGGACTGGCCCCTTGGGCAAGGGTCACTTTCATTTTGGGGGCCATTTTGAGTAGCCTTAGGGGCATGTTGTAAGCTTATGGCTGCCCCCGGGGGGGGGAAACTTTTAGAGAAATAACCATAATGGTCAGTCTGATTTTTATATGGCCATGTCTGAACTGGGAGGTGAAGTGAGCTAAACAATGATGATGGATTAATTCAAGATCAGTTGCCTGGGGGTGAGTGTTAGATATGCGCTCCGTCCGTCATCCCCTTTGGTATCACCTGGAAGGGCAGTTCTGCTTTTTTTCTTTTTTAGGGCCACTAGGGAATCAGGGTTTATTGATCCGCCCCCTGGTCATGGGTCGGTCCCCTTCCTTTATGGGAGGATGATTGTGGCCTTTTCTGCCCTCTTTGAGTGGCAGAGTAGCAGTCCCATCTGTTCCCAAGGGGGGCAGAAACCAGTAGACACCAGAATTTCTAAAATGTTTCTCTTTTTAGGGGTGGCCTCAAGGTCAAGGGTTGCTCCCCTATTGATGTTATACTGTTAGGCCCACCTACCCCTTAACTTGGCATGTTGGACTAGTGTATTTTTTGTGTATGTGAATCTAATGTTTTTTTTTCTTCTTTTTAAATCTAGTCTCAAGCTTTTGATTCCTGTTTGCGGTTTCGACAGTGGTTGTTCTGCCGTTTTGTGAATTTGCATTTTTGTAGGTAAGAAAATTATTTTTGTTGTATGTACTCCAAATGAGTAATATTGTAATGTTTGGATTATTTCTTGTAAGTGGTGTCTTAGTGGCATTTAGTTAGTGTTTTGTGCATGAACATTTTTGTGATGTGTTTTGCATTGTCTTATGTCTATTTTTTTCTCTTTCTTTTTTAGTGGGATATTGTTGATCCATACTGTGTCAGTGCAGACTACCTGGTGGTGAGTTTAGTTGCTTCTGGCAAGTGAGTGGTATTGTTTTGCACTGTGTAGTTATTTTTGATAAAGGTGAATTTTGTTCATTGCTTATTTCACATAGTGATTATAGTTGTTGACTTGTGTGTCAAGTTACCTTTGTTAGTAATCATTATGGCTAGCCATAGAATGACTGCTCAGCAGGTGGTAGGTATACTTCTTGAATCTTCCTCTGAGCCGGATTATGACACTGACAGTGCGTCTGAGGGAGAGGAGGGAGGGGAAGATTCTGGCAGTGTGTTTTCTCTCCACATGGAATCATCGGATGATGAAGGTACTCTCAGTGCAGATGAAGGGCCTGTGTTAGAGGAGGACACTGCTGTGCCAATGGTGCAAGAGGCAACTGGATTTCAGCCTGAGGCTGCTAGTCTTCCTACTGGAAGTGTTGGGCTCTGGGTTAATCCGAACATGGTGCAGCTAGTGTTGTCTGCCTTTAGCGGTGATGCAGGGTGTAGAGTGGATTGTGAAAACTTTTTGCCTATACAGTATTTTCAGTTATTTATGGATGATGTGTTTTTGGGTGAGATTGTTGAGCAGACTAATTTGTATGCTGAACAGTTTTTGAGGGTCAACAGTGACAAACTTAGGCCCCACTCTAGAGCTACCCGGTGGACTCCCACAAATCTGGAGGAGCTGAAGAAGTTTTTGGGATTGACTTTATTGATGGGTTTGTTAAAGAAGCCGAACCTGGCTTCATATTGGTCTTCCAGTCCTTTGATGGCAACAGCCATATTTCCAGCTGTTATGACTCGTGATCGGTATTTACTTTTGCTACGCATGTTGCATTTTGTGGATAATTCTGAGGCGTTGCCACGTAGTCACCCTGACTGTGACCGTCTTTTTAAGATTCGGCCTGTTCTTGATCACTTTGTTGATCGTTTTTCAGACATTTACATTCCTGGGAAAGAAATATCTATTGATGAGTCTTTGGTTTTGTTCAAGGGTCGTTTGGTTTTTAGACAGTACATCCCTAGCAAGAGGGCACGCTATGGAATTAAACTGTATATGTTGTCTGAAAGTAAGACAGGGTATGTTTTAAATTTTCGTGTGTACACTGGTAGAGATTCCACTATTGACCCCCCTGGTTGTCCGTCCAATTTTGGAGTGTCAGAGAAAATTGTGTGGGATCTTGCTAGAAGACTGTTCAACAGAGGCCACCATTTGTACCTTGATAACTTATACACTGCTGTGCAATTGTTTAAAGAATTGTTTAAAGTGAACACTTTTGCATGTGGCACAATCCGCTCTAACCGCAAAGGTTTTCCAAAGGAGCTTGTTTGCAAGAAACTTCAGAGGGGTCAGTGCAGTTCCTTACGTTGTGGCGAACTACTAGCTATGAAATTTGTGGACAGGAGGGATGTGTACATGCTGAGTACCATCCATGATGAGAGTACTTCACCTCTGCCAGTTTGGAGCAGGTTGCTGAAGTGCACAAACCTGTGTGCATTCAGGACTACAATAAGTACATGGGTGGTGTTGACAGAGTAGATCAGAGACTGGAACCTTACACTGCTATTCGGAAGGCTTATGTTTGGTATAAGAAGTTGGCCATTCATTTTTTCAACTAGGCAACTTTCAATGCTTTCATTGTGTTCAAGGCGTGTTCTCCTGGGTCAAAGTTGACCTTTCTTCAGTTTCAGCACTCTGTGATATCTAGCCTTGTTGTTGTGGAGCAAGTAAGTGTTCCTAGATTTGGAGTGGTGGAGGATGTGGCTCGATTGAAAGATCGCCACTTTCCTGATTACATTCCTCCCACATCTACAAAAGACTTTCCCACTAGGAGATGTAGAGTCTGTTGGCGAAGAGGTGTGCGGAAGGAGACTCGTCTTTACTGCCCTGGGTGTCCTTCTAACCCTGGGCTGTGTGTGCCTGCTTGTTATAGAGCTTACCACACACAACAGAATTTTTGGGAGTATCCATGAGTGGTAAAATGTACTGCCTGGTCTGTGTTTTTTAAATAATTTGTATTCTTTTTTAAGGTTGGCATTTGTGCAATGTTTTTAGTTACAGATTTTGTGTTACAAGATTTTTAACTATTTGCAATTATTTTGTTTGTTTTGTTAAAAAAAGTTCAAAATGTGATGGTGTGCGTAGGCTGGCGGTGTGGGCGGAGTGGTGCTTGGCTGGCGGTGTGTGTGGTGTGGCGCTTGGCTGTCGGTGTGCGTGGAGTGGCTTTTGGCTGGTGGTGTGCGTGGAGTGGCACTTGGCTGGTGTTGTGCGTGGAGTGGTGCTTTGCTGGTGGTGTGTGTGGATTGGCGCTTGGCTGGTGGTGTGCGTGGAGTGATACTTGGCTGTCTGTGCACGGAGTGGTGCTTGGCTGGCGGTGTGTGTGGAGTGGCGCTTGGCTGTCGGTGTGCGTGGAGTGGCTTTTGGCTGGTGGTGTGCGTGGAGTGGCGCTTGGCTGGTGGTGTGCATGGAGTGATACTTGGCTGTCTGTGCACGGAGTGGTGCTTGGCTGGCGGTGTGTGTGGAGTGGCGCTTGGCTGGATGGTGTGCGTGGAGTGGTACTTGGCTGTCTGTGCAAGGAGTGGTGCTTGGCTGGCGGTGTGTGTGGAGTGGCGCTTGGCTGGATGGTGTGCGTGGGGTGGTACTTGGATATCTGTGCACGGAGTGGTGCTTGGCTGGCGGTGTGTGTGGAGTGGCGCTTGGCTGGATGGTGTGCGTGGAGTGGTACTTGGCTGTCTGTGCACGGAGTGGTGCTTGGCTGGCGGTGTGTGTGGAGTGGCGCTTGGCTGGCGGTGTGTGTGGAGTGGCGCTTGGCTGGTGGTGTACGTGGAGTGGTGCTTGGCTGGTGGTGTGCGTGGAGTGGCGCTTGGCTGGTGGTGTGTGTGGAGTGGCGCTTGGCTGGTGGTGTGCGTGGAGTGGTACTTGGCTGTCTGTGCACGGAGTGGTGCTTGGCTGGTGGTGTGTGTGGAGTGGCGCTTGGCTTGCGGTGTGCGTGGAGTGGTGCTTGGCTGTCAGTGTGCGCTGAGTGGTGTTTGGCCGGCTGTGTGCATGGTCTGGTGCTTGGATGGTGGTGTGGGTGGACTGGCGCTCGGCTGGCGGTGTGTGAGTAGTTACTTTCTGTTGGTCACTACACACACTGCTAGTTGAGTGACACTCCACGCAGTCCATAATTTTGTGTAGTTGCAGTGTAAGGAATGTGGGCGTGTGAAAGTGATGGGCCCTTGAATGGCGCTGTCTGCTGGTGTGAGTGTTGTAATGTGATGGGTCCGCGGCTGGCAGTGTGAATGTTTTGTATGTTTCACACGTACGAAATGTGTATGAATGGCCTGTAAAGAGGTTGGTGCCTTGATGTGGCTTTACAGCTCACGAGCTGTGAGTCAGTGGTTCAGTTTCTCATACTTTCAATTATACGCAGTGTATTTCATTTTTGTGAAATAACTTGCGAATACAATTGTATGTACTGAATCATCACTCACCCTCGTGCCAAATCCAACCAGTATGTGTGTGTGCTTGCGGATTAGATGGCTGTGCAGTAATATTTGTCTTTTTTCTCTTTCTGAAGTAGGGTGTACCTTGTCCCTTTTTGTGAATGTTGTAATGTGTTGCTTTTCCTTCCGGATGGTGTCAATGGTCTGGCGTGTATCAGGTATGAAAGGTGCGTGAATGGCCTGTAAAGCGGTTGGTGCCTTGTCGTGGCTTTACAGCTCACGAGTTGCGAGTCACTGGTTCGGTTTTTCTGCATTTATTTATTGACAGAGCATTTCATTTTGTTGAAATATCTTGTTAATAAAATTTTATGTACTGAACCATCACTCGCCCTCGTGCCAAATCCAACCTGTATGTGTGTGTCTTTGAGGAATAGATAGCCGTGCTCGAATGTTTGACTTTTGAGTAACTCTGTTAAGGTGTACATTATAGCTATAAATAACTTACTAAATTTAGATATTATTGTTAAACATTGGGAGTATATGGTCATGTCTTTCTTGTGAATTCTATTGTTTTTTTTATCCACAATGTCCTGCAAACTTGAAAATGTCTGTCACAATTTCCATGCAATATTGTCCCAAGAATCTCACGCTCTTAAATTGAGAACTTAATTCATTCAAAACAATTTGGTTTTGCAAGGGGGTTCCCATGAGCTTTTGGCCCGGGGCTCGGCGGGCATCTTTGGAAACTACCATACCCCAACAGTTCTGAAAATTAGACACCCCGGGGAGTCCAGGGAGGTATGGCATGCGTGGGTCCCCCAATGTTTTCCTATCCAGAAATACCTGCAAACCTTAAATTTAGGTTAAAAAAACACTTTTCCATAAATTTTTGCGTGGGATCTCCGTGCCGGCACAAATGTCCTACCACCCAGTGTTCCCCTTGATCTCCCGAGTAAAATGATACCTCACATGCAAGGGATTTTGGGTAACAGAACCTGGTGGGAGGCAGTTGAGTCACCCCATCCTGAATTCCCCTCGGTGTCTAGTTTTAAAACATGTATAGGTTTGCTAGGTTTCCCTAGGGGCCAGCCGAGCTAAGGTTCAAAAACAAAAGGTAGACACAAATGCTAGTATGAGTATTCCCATTTTGAAAATGTAGAAATATATACTGTTTCTAAACTCTATAATTTGTACCCAATTCAGAAATACATAGGTGTCTTTAATACCGATTTTTCCATGTATACATTTTCCAAGGATAAGTGCTCTATACCCAGTAAATAATAAAATACCATTGAAAGTTGCTGCTCAGTTTTTGGCTCTGGGTTCGTCGGGTTCTTGGTGAAACTAGAAGTCCTATATATCCCCACAACCAGGAAGGTCACATGGATGTGACGGTATATTGCTTTCAAAGAGCTGTCAAAATTACAAGAAGTTATAGGGGAAAACATTGAGACAAAAGGCTGTTTTTTTCAACTAATTTTCAATTATTCCAATATTTAAATGTTAGTTTCTATAAAGAAACCTTCATGGATTTAGACAAATGACCCCTTTCTGAATTCAGAATTTTGTCTACGTTTCGAAAATTTATAGCTTTCCAGGATCCATTATTGCTTTCAAACTCATTTCTACCATTAACTGGAAGGAGGTTGAAAGCTCTAAAAATAGAAAAAATAGGCTATGTCCCAGAAAAATGCCAAAACTGTGTAAAAAATATTGGTTCTCTGACAAAAGACTGTCATTCCCTAAAAGCTGAGAAAATGGATATTTCAGCCCCACAAACCCTTTTTTGATAACATTTGCAGGGAAAAACCCAGAGGCTTTCATTTGCAGCCCGTTTTTCCCATTTTTCTGAAAAAACAAAAATTTCACTGTATTTTGCTTAATTTCTGGGACCCCTCCAAGGGAATCCACAAACACTGGGCACCTTTAGAATCCACATGATGTTGGAAGAAAAGGATGCAAATTTGGCGTGGATACCTTATATCATGGGTACTCACAAACTTTCTCTCGGGGGCCAAATTTACAGTGTGGCTTGTGGCCGAGGGCCGCACTGGTGGGGGCGGGGTCAGTGGGGGAGGGGGCGGGGCTAGAGCAGCAAAACAAAACTGACCATGAGGTTGAACACAGGCCCCTGCAACAGACGCCTTCGTCTACTGAGCCACCTGACCTGGCATACACATCTCCCACACTCACACACTCACTCACTCACACTCTCACACTCTCACACTCTCACACTCTCACTCACACTCACACTCTCACTCACTCACTCACTCACTCTGTCTGTCTCCCTCCCTCTCTCTCCCTCTGTCTGTCTGCCTCCCTCCCTCTGTCTCCCTCTGTCTGTCTCTCTCCCTCTGTCTGTCTGTCTCTCGCCCTCTGTCTGTCTCCCTCTCTCTCTCTCCCTCTGTCTGTCTCCCTCCCTCACTCTCCCTCTGTCTCCCTCTGTCTGTCTGTCTGTCTCCCTCCCTCTCTGTCTCCCTCCCTTGCTGTCTCCCTCCCTCGCTGTCTCCCTCCCTCGCTGTCTCCCTCCCTCTCTGTCTCCCTCCCACTCTGTCTCCCTCCATCTCTGTCTCCCTCCATCTCTGTCTCCCTCCGTCTCTGTCTCCTCCTCTGCCTGTATCTGTCTATGTCTGTCTGTCTCTACCCCTATCGGTATCTGCCACTATCGATCTCTGCCGCTATCGGTCTCTGCCCCTATCGGTCTCTGCCTCTATCTGTCTCTGCCCCTATCGGTCTTTGCCTCTATCTGTCTCTGCCCCTGTCTGTCTCTGCCCCTGTCTGTCTCTGACCCTGTCTGTCTCTGCCCCTGTCTGTCTCTGCCCCTGTCTGTCTCTGCCCCTATCTCTCTCTGCTAGTCTGTCCCTGTCTCTGCCTCTATCTGCCCCTGCCTCTATCTGCCCCTGCCTCTATCTGCCCCTGCCTCTATCTGTCTCTGCTCCTATATGTCTCTGCCCCTATCTGTCTCTGCCCCTATCTGTCTCTGCCTCTATCTGTCTCTGCCCCTATCTGTCTCTGCCAGTCTGTCCCTGTCTCTGCCTCTATCTGCCCTTGCCTCTATCTGCCCTTGCCTCTGTCTGCACCTGCCTCTATCTGCCCTTGCCTCTATCTGCCCTTGGTCTGCCTCTGTCCCTATATGTCTCTGCCCCTATCTGTCTCTCGCTTTTTTCAGTCTGTCCCTGCCCCTGCCTCTATCTGTCTCTGCCCCTATCGGTCTTTGCCCCTATCTGTCTCTGCCTCTGTCAGTCTGTTCCGGTCTCTGCCCCTATCGGTCTCTGCCCCTATAGGTCTCTGCTCCTGTCTGTCTCTGCCCCTATCTGTCCCTGCCCCTATCTGTCTCTGCCAGTCTGTCCCTTTCTCTGCCTCTATCTTCCCCTGCCTCTATCTGCCCCTGCCCCTATCTGTCTCTGCCCATATCTGTCTCTGCCACTCTGCCTCTATCTGCCACTCTGCCTCTATCTGCCCCTGCCTCTATCTGCCCCTGCCTCTATCTGCCCCTGCCTCTATCTGCCCCTGCCCCTATCTGTCTCTGCCCCTATCTGTCTCTGCCCCTATCTGTCTCTGCCTCTATCAGTCTGTCCCTGCCTCTATCTGCCCTTGCCTCTATCTGCCCCTGCCTCTATCTGTCTCTGCCCCTATCGGTCTTTGCCCCTATCTCTCTCTGCCTGTGTCAGTCTGTCCCGGTCTCTGCCTCTATCTGCCACTCTGCCTCTATCTGCCTC
The DNA here is from genome assembly GCF_964261635.1 of Lissotriton helveticus. NCBI lineage: Eukaryota > Metazoa > Chordata > Amphibia > Caudata > Salamandridae > Lissotriton > Lissotriton helveticus. The sequence continues at coordinate 949,994,694 of NC_136063.1, forward strand.
TGCCTCTATCTGCCCCTGCCTCTATCTGCCCCTGCCAGTCTCTGCCGCTGCCAGTCTCTGCCCATGTCTGTCTCTACCCATGTCTGTCTTTACCCCTGTTTGTCTCTCAGGCAGTGCACACATACTGTGTCTACACGTCCCCGTCACCAGCCCAGAGACAGCCCCCCCAATGTAAAAGCCAGCTTGTTTTCTTTCAGATAGTGCTGCTTTGTAGGGTTGGTGTCCCTCCACTTGGCCTGGGGGTCACAGCTGTCACAGCACCCCCGAGCATTCTGATCAAAGCTCCCTTGGCGCCAATCACCGGAGTACTTTACAGGTCTTTAAAAGACCATTTAATTGTTAATGAGGCCTTGTTGTATTTGACCTCTTCTTAGTGCCCCTGCATCTCCACTCTATGCCTGAAATCACGCGGCCCCCATAAATCAACAACCAGCGGTGTTCGCAGACACTTTACAAAAAATAAACAGAACACAGGTACATGTCTGCAAGGTCCGCGGGCCGCACAGGAAGGCTTGCCGGGCCGCTGACGGCCCGCGGGCCGTACTATGAGTACCCGTGCCTTATATGGTCAAAAAGTTACAGGGCCTAAGCGTGCACTACCCCAAATCGCCAAAAAAAGGCTTAGCACAGGAGGGGAAAAGGCCTAGCAGCGAAGGGGTTAAAAGAAATGTTGTTTATTACATTCTTCGAGTAGCATGACAGCACCCAATGTGCTCTACATCCAAAAATACAATGGTGTTGTTTTGATATTCAAGACTAGGGGCCTCATTTAATTCATGGCGAGAGGCCTGCCATTCCACCATGGGAATGGATTAAATTACCTCATCCCCATGGTGAGAGACCACCCACCTAACATAAAAATGACCACCAAGCAGACGATCATTTATAAATGTTACAAAAAGGGGGGTGGGGTCGCACACTACTCACACACCGGCGGTGTCGCCCCTAAGGACTCTGGTTAATGTAGTTATGTGGTCCGCGATGCATCATCTTTCGATCTTCTGCTGTCTTTGCTGTCTTCGCCATCCCTGGACACGTGTTTCTGGGTATCACCCCTCATCAGTAGGCCTATCCCTGCTGACGAGGGGTGATACCCCGAAACACGTGTCCAGGGATGGCGAAGACAGCGAAGATAGCAGAAGACCGAAAGATGATGCATCGCGAACACTTTACTACATTGACCAGAGTCCTTAGGGGCGACACCGCTGGTGTGTGAGTAGTGTGCGACCCCACCCTCTTTTGTAACTTTAAAGCTCCCGTGAGCAGTGGGCTGACGAGCCTGGGATCCCGCACCTACGCGCCTGAGTGGTACTATACCTGGCAGATATTGGCAGCCATCGGCAACCCCAGTACACGGCCTATCCCTGCTGAGATGGGGTGATACCCCGAAACACGGGTCCAGGGATGGCGAAGACAGCGAAGATAGCAGAAGATCGAAAGATGATGCATCGCGAACACTTTACTACATTGACCAGAGTCCTTGGGGGCGACACCGCCGGTGTGTGAGTAGTGTGCGACCCCACCTCCTTTTATCATTTATAAATGCATTGCCAGGAACTGCCAAGACTGAGGTTCCTGGCAATCTATATTACCCTGTGCTACGAGGTTGTGGCAGTAGGATGCAGCCCTGTAGCAAAGACCAATCCTATTTTTTTTTCAAAAAGAAAATCATGGAATGGCATTATTTTTAAGACCAAATACAATGCTCCCTTTGCTAATTCTCCCCTAGCCGGGAGAGCATTATAATGATTTTACTGATCCATACCTCCAGGTTTTACCTGGAGGTAAGAAACTGTAGAAAAATGACTACATGTCCAACCATCTGAACTGGGTGGACAGAATTGTAGTAATTTCTCTGACAGCCCGTACTCCCCAGGACCATTGGAGAACTTTGGTCACCGTAGAGATCGGGTATTCTCCACCATGGCCAAACTGAAGTTCCACTCTCATTTAAATTGGGGAGGCCGCCCTTCAGATTTGTGATATGAATACTTTGTTGCCATTGTGACAGAGCATACATGCTGCTAAAATATCAATTGGGCCCAAAGTGTTAAATTATAATGATTATTATTCAAACAAGCATTGACAGAAGATGCTGCAATGTGCATTGCATCATTATGTATCTCAAGTTTGTTAAGTGCATTGCTGCCATGTGATGATGCAATGCATATTGAGTTACACATTGCGGCAGTCATCTTAAAAGTATAGAAAACAAAGTTTTCACTGTTTCCTATACTTTTAATACGGCTGATCACTGCTATTGCCTTTGCCAAAGCCAGTGAAGTACAAAGGCCTCTGGCATTGGCAAAGGTAAAAGCAGCTACCACCATGGAGAGGGTCAACTCTGGTTGTTGCATCAGGACAACATCCAGGCCATGACCCACTTCAGCCATTGGTTAACTGTACTATTAGTGACTGTATGTTACCCTTTCACAAGGAACACAACCATACACAAAGTAGTTCAATTGAATGTCAAATACTACTATGCAATATGTGCTTTTTGAGAGAAAATATGTATTTGTGTTTAACCAATATTTTTATAAATTAATGAGGGCCCAGTAGATCCCCCAACTATACAGTTTTTCAAAAATCATGACAAAATAAATCAAGCATTGACAACGCCAAAGGCCGGAGGTGAACGCCAGACATGTTGGCTTTGCTACTGCTTGTTGATTAATATATAAGGGGGGTCTCATAAAAGTGGAGTTTGCGTTATCTACCTCTTACTGATCTTAACTATCACATTTCCCATGCACCAGTGTTACCAGTTTCTACTAGTACTACTCTATTTCTGTAAAGTAACTCTGCACGCTATACCAGGAATATATTTTTTTTGTTAAAAATATGCAATAGTGGGGAATCAAAACTTTAATGGTACTCACAATCAATATGAGTAAAACAAGACCCTGGGGGCATATTGTACCTTTACTCATGATCAAAGTATTTCTGCATTTTAGTAGGACTGATTTTGGAGCATTGTAGTACTCTCATACATTACCAATGAAGTTGGAGCACAGCCAACTAATTTTTCGTGATTTTACTTGTCAGTGTTTAGTGAAATGTTTGAAAAATAAAGAAATTACAAAGGGCTTTAATGATAATGTATTACTACTCTTCTAATATCAACAGGAGAAAAAAATACTGCGCTTTTATTTATACAACATTAAACTTTTACACAAAGCACGATTTCCCCCGAAGTCTCAGTATCATAAACAAAGAGGTGAGAAGACCTCCATTAAACTCCCACTCATTCTGTATTTAATCTACAAAACATTAAGGCCCTTGAATTGTTTATGAATTTGTTGAATACTGTAGGAAAGGTTATTATCTCCAAAACAAATGGTGATGGACTGTGTAACTTTATCCAGATGTACTCTTAATTTACAATAACAGTGAATTAGCTGTGAAAAATATTAATTGTGAAACAGCTTATCATTGTTAAGTACTCATTACCAACAACATATCAATACCATAAAAGAGAGGTAGGGTTTTTGAATGTATGACGTTACAATGCATACATTTACAACGCATGCCTTTACAATGCAGTTTTTACACCGCAACATCCCTTACAATGCACACATTTACATCGCATGCCATTACAACAATTTTTTTAAACTACATTTACAACGCATTCCATTATGTTGCCTTATACCTTTACAACGCATACCATTACAATGCATACAGTTACATTGCATTTAGGGTAAGTGTTGGATAGGGTAGGGGTGACAATTACTATTCTAGCTCGAGGGGGTGCAACTGTGGGGTAAGTGTTGGATAGTGTAGGGGTAACAATTACTATTATAATTCCAGGGAATGCAGCAGTAGGGTAAGTGTAGGATAGTGTAGGGGTACTTTGCGCTGTAATGGTATGCGTTGTAATGACATGCGATGTAATGTCTGCGTTGTAGTGTCATGCATTGTAGTGTCATGCATTGTAGTGAAATGCAATGTAATGGTTGCGTTGCAGTGACATGCGTTGTAAAGGATGTTGCGATGTAATGACTGCATTGTAAATGTAGTGCATTGTGATGACTGCGTAGTAAAAGTTGTTTCCCAGGGAATTTTGATGACCTCATATCTTTTTCTGGTTGAGTGTGTCTTGCAAACCCCATGCTCTTCTTTTTTTTTCCAAAGTATTATTACAGAAATACAACATTATCAACCCCCACCCCCACCCCCACCCCCACCCCCGTGCAATAATACAATTCAAGGACACAGAAGTAGATGCCAAACAAATTATACGATGGGTAAGCAAGAGAACAAAAGAGAACAAAGGGAAAGAAGAAAAAAGTTACATACAGCAAAAGGGAAAAGGGAGAGCGCATAACACAACCCTAGGCTGTTTTTAATTTTAAACTACGTCAGTTAGGGAGAGGGGCCCTTAAGTTAGTAGATAGACAAGGTAACCATTTGGACTAGTCTGATCCAGCCAGGTAGTTAGGGGTTCCCAGATGTCTAAGCCCTTCCTTTGCCCTTTGCGGCCTTTTTTGGCGTAAACAGCCTTCTCAAGGTGGTAGGTCGAAACTAGTCTAGCCAGACATTGAGAGAAAGGAGGAGGGTCTGCATCTACCCATACTGAGGCTATGCAAATCCTCCACACCGTCTTTGCTACAAAAATGAGTGGCCCGCTCTTCTTCCTGCTAACCTCCTCTTGGGTCCCTAATAAAATAGTTGTAGGAGTCAGTTCTATGGCCTGGGAAATAACCCTCCCAAGGAAGTCCTGTATTTTGACAAGGAGCGGAGTGAATTTCAGGCAGGTGGCAAACATGTGTACTGCATCTGCACCAAACTCAGAACACCTAGGGCACAGCGTCCCCTTGCCTGTTCCCCATTTGGCAACTCTACTAGGAGTGATGTATAAGAAAAAAAGGGTTTTAAAATGTTGCGCCTGTAATTTGGCCGACAGCAGGTCACTCTGAGCAACTTTCAGCACGTTATAAAATGTGCTCTCTGGGACTTCCAACTTTGCTTGCCATTTGTCTGCTATTCTGGGTAGGTCATCGGTAATTTGGCTGTTTAGTGCAGAGTATATAGAGCCAATCCGAGGCGTAGCTGGGGCCCTTAAGTTTTCAAAAAGTTCTATTTTCACAAACCCAGTGGGCCCTCCAGCCTTTCGAGATAGAAAATCGCGTATGGCAGTATGCTTAAAAGCTTCTTGGTTTTTTAGTCCATATTGACTTTGAAGCTCTGTAGAGGATTTAACTCCTTCAATAGAGATTAGGTCTCCCAGCTTTAAGATACCAACTTTATACCAGTCTTGCAAGTAAGACCTACCAAAAATAGCAGGCAAGTTACAGTTCTTGCAGATAGGGGAGAAGTAGTTTAGTCTCCCCAACCCATAGATCCAGTGGCTTGAATCTGACTCGCTTGTAATATCCAAAGGACATTTGTCTCAGAAGACAAGCACAAGCCTCCACTCCTAGTAGTTGAAATGGCGAAGGAAGCTCAATAGGAGGAGAGAAGGAGTGTTCCTTCACTAGTTCCACACTATATTGCAAAACTGAAGCCCAATAATAGAGCACTATGTTAGGGAAAGCCCATCCACCCCTCTCCCTGGAAAGAGGCAGTTGCTTTAGCGCCCGTCTGGGTTGTGAGTAAGCCCAAATAAATTGTGTGAAGAGTTGCTGGAATTTTTGCAACATGGTTTTATTAAATTCCAGTGGGATGGATCAAAAAAAGTAGAGTAATTTTGGAAAGCAGGTCATTTTAATTATGTTGCATCTACCCACCAAGGTCAAGTGTAGGTTGTTAATTTGATTAAGCGCTCTCTTTGTTTCAGTTGCCAGAGGAATTAGATTTTCTGCTACTATTTCATCCACGTTTGCCGTTACAGTCACCCCCAAGTATTTGGCCTTTGTAACAATCCGCCTATCTACCCAGTTGATTTCTTTATTTACTATTATTTGGGGTTTATTTTTATTCAGTGTGTACCCTGAGATTTTCCCAAAATGTTGTGCCTCCAGTTCCAATGCCAAAATAGCGCTTTCGGGCTCTGGGGTCGTTATGGCAAGATCATCGGCATAAGCCATAATTTTAGTGTCCCATCCAAATCTACTTACTGCTTGAATAGCTGGGTTATTCTCTATTTTCTTGATCAGGGGGTCTATATAAAGGGCAAAAAGCAAGGGGGAACACGGACACCCTTGTCTGGTGCCCCGAGAGATGTAAAATTGCTCAGTTAGTCTACCATTTATTGATACGCTGGCTGTCTGGTTCAGATATAGAGCTTGTATAGCTTGTGTTAGTTTTGGTCCAAAGCTCATCATTCTCATAACGCCCCAGAGAAACTGCCAGGAGAGCCGATCGAATGCTTTTTCAGCATCTAATAAAATTAGTGACATCGGTTACTTGTGCCGTGTCAAACAAAGTAATGTCCCGCCTAATGTGTTCGGTGGGGCTTTTCTTGAGGATGAATCAATGCTGCCATTCTGAGACCAAGGGCTCGATTACTGAGGATATTTTCATTGCAAGGATTTTAGAGAAGACTTTAGAGTCACAGTTTATAAGCATGATTGGCCTGTATGATCCCATCTCTAAAGGTGGCTTATCTTTCTTAGGAAATATGGAAATTTTAGCATTGGACCAAGAGGCAGGGGAGGGGGCTCATTAATGATAGAGGTTACTACAATGAGAAAAATGGACTTTATTTGTGGAGCAAAGATTTTATAAAATTCCACAGGGATACAGTCAACTCCTGCAACTTTCCCATCTGGCAAACTGGCTAGAGCTTCAGAAAGGTCTTCCCAAGTCGGGGTAACGTCAAGTTGAAACCGATTTTCCTGACTAAGTTGCTTTAAAGTCTCTTCTTCCATGTATTTAGCAATCTTGTCCTCTCTTATGTCTGTCAAGCTACTATTTTTTTCTGCATATAAATTAGAATAGAATTCTCGGAAGCCTACTTGTATTTTACTGGGATCACTAGTCTCTTCTCCCTTTGCAAGTTGAATTGACAGTATTTCACTGCCTGTAGCCTGCTGCCTGGTCTTAATAGTCAAATGATGACCGATAAGCTCACTACATTCATAGTTTTTCTCCCGCAATATTGCCCACTTAGCTGCAGCCTTTTCTGCAAATACTGACCCAATTTCAGCTTTTATAAGTGTTACTTCATTTTGGGTAGCCTCTGTATCCACCCCTGCTTGAACCCTTTGGATTAGTTTCACCTCTGCCTTTTTTAGGTATTCCTGGAGGTCACAGATCAGCAATTTTTCTTTCTTGTTTTTCCTGATTGAGAACCTGAGTGTCTCCCCCCAAATGCCGGCCTTTAATGTTCCCCACACTATCATAGTTGGAGCCGATCCAATGTTTATTTCAAGAAATTCTTGGACCCATGCTTGCATGTGTGACCGATATCCAGCGTCTTGTAATAGTGCTTTCTTGAAGCTCCATTTCGGAGTTTCCCTCCAGTTCCCCAGTCCCCCAATGTTTAGGATAAGCGGACTATGATCCGACATAAAACACAGAGCAGTATCTATGGAGCATTCGCGTAGTAAAGAAGATGAGATCAGGAAGTAATCTAATCTAGTGAATGACCGGTGTGGGGCAGAAAAGTAAGTATAGCCTGTTTGCCTAGAGTTTAGATTGGCCCAGGCATCACTGAGCCCATGAGTTTGAGCTAAGTTAACTATTGCTTGGTATACTCGGGGCTTCCTTCCTGTATAAATCCATTTATCATACATTCTCCAATTACAGGGCAGATTGATATTAAGGTCGCCACAGACAATTATTGGAGAAGGCCAGTGGGCTAGCTCCCGAGTAATCCAATTAATAACCCCTGGATCATCTACGTTGCTTCCATAAATTGAGCATAAGGTAAAGAGAGGATTAGGGGGAGGGTGGCACTCTACGATTACCCACCTGCCCAATGAGTCAGACTTAACGCAGGGATATTTTAAAGGTAGTCTGCTTTCATCCAAAACCCCTACACCTTTTCTTTTCGCACCCTGTGTAGTAGCCCCTATACTTTTAAACCCCAGTGAATTCAAAAAGTGATTTAGTGAGCCCTCTATGTGAGTTTCCTGAAGGCTGACAATATCAGCCCCCAGCGAGCGTAAACCTTGCACTACTTTTTGTCTCTTTGTAGCTTCATTCCGCCCACATATGTTTGCTGAAACAAATCTAAGAGTGCTTATCTTAGTCATTTAAGCTTTTTAAAAAGGTTAAACCAAAACGTTCTTGTTCCCTTAAATACTCTTGATTTTGTGACTTTATTAACTTTTACCCAGTATTTTAATAAGTGATTGTATGTAGAAAAAAAAAACATGTCCTTGCCTCATCAATTACATTGCGATTTCCCCCCTCCCCACCCCAGCCCTCCCCCTCTCATTGAGCAATCAGGAATGACCTGAATGATGGTAGTCAGGAGTGGGTCTCCACCGCTAGACCACGCCTTAGACGTTTTAAGTAAGCATTCGGCTATATCCAATCAACCGTAGAATAAAGAGTTTCTAAACAGACATGCCCTAGGTTCTTAGTGGAGCTATTCCATGGTAGGGGAACACATAATGATAAGGAGTAAGAAAGAAGGGATCCCTTCTTTGCTCTCCCCTACCAAAAAGCAGTGAGATAATCTCCTTAACTTGAGCCCTTCTTAGACTTGATCTCTCCCAGGTATTCACCAGCCTTAATCTAGGACAAAAAGATTTTAGAAACCCCATTAAAGATTACTTTAAGTCTGGCAGGGTTCATTAAGTACACTTGCACTCCCATCTGTTGGAACGGGGAGATTAACTGACGCAGGGACCATCTTCGTTCTACCGTCTGCTGACAATAGTCGGGTTTCGCAAAAAAAGTTACCCCATTAGACCCCTTCTGGGAGTTTGTGCGGGCCTGGTCGTATACAGGTTGCCTAAGAAGAAAGATTCCAAAGTACACCAGTAACGCCCTTGGTAGTCCATCAGATGAGCTGATGCCGTCACATTGTCGTCTCAGGTTAAAAGGAAAGCGATGTGTCCTCTGCACCTCATGGTCCCAGTCCCAGCTTGGTTGATCAGGGAAGGATTCTTGTAAGAGTTTCACTATGTAGCGCCTAGGGTCTTCTTCCTCCATTCCTTCCGGAATTCCAAGCAAGCGAATGTTGTTTCTGCGTTGTTGATTTTCCTGTTCCTCCATTTTGGTCATTAGATCGACTAGACAAGCAGAATTGGAATCGCTCTGCTGTTTAACGGTGGAAAACTCTGTTTCCAGACACTCTCTGCGCCCTTCAACCATGGTGATGTGGTCACTTATGTAAGTACATATTATATCCAGTCTTCTCATGCGTCCTTGTAGTTTTTTAGCAGCCCCTTTTGCTGCGCGATTATCCGCCCGAGCCTCTTCTTGGAATTCTTTGATGGAGGCTAGGATCGAAGTTGGTGACGGTTCGGTAGTATCTTCCGGTGCGCTCTTTGTATTTTCCCCGTCGTCGTATGAGAGTCATCTTCTTCAAGAGGGTAGGACATCTGTGAATCTGAGTAGTCCCACTTGAGCTGGCTACGTCTTTTAGCCTTACTTCTTGCCTTCCTGGGGTGCTCTACTTTCCTGGGTCCTTAGTCGACTCCTCGCTGTCGTCTTTGCTGGTGTTAAACCCACCCTTGGGGGCATGGTCTGCAGCCGAGAGGAATGGCCGCGTTCTGAAGCGGCTCCTCGGCCCTCGCCGATATTTCCGCCACTGATCCTTAGCCAGCGCAGCTAATTCCCCCTACTCCAAGGGGTATTGATCCTACGACCAACTGGACGAGATCATCTGCTCCTCGGCCGCCTCCGGGCTCCTGTGGTTGCGGCTGGTCCCTGAGGCTCCACTGTCTTTCGGCCTTAAAATGGCGGACGAGGCCGTTGACCGCTGCAGGGCCTGACTCCGGGACAGATGCTGGAGCCTGGATGCCGCTGCGAAGGAGATCCGGCTGTGACAGAGCCTAAGGAGACGACCGCCTGCTGTCTCGAGGGGGTCCCGTCCTGCTTACACAAGTGAGTGCCGACCTCAGCTGTTGGAAGTGGGCCTCCCCTGGTACCCGGGGTGAATTCTACGCGAGTCCCCGGCTTTGGGCCTGCTGCCGGGGACCGCTCAATATTGCCCGACATCGCACTGACTGCCCGCGCTGGCCATCGCCCTCTACACCGCCTGATTGGCCTACCCTTAACCCCCGAGGTGTGTGGTGGGGGCCGCGCACTGCGACGTGGCGCTCTGTGGGGCCGCCTTGGCCATGAGGAATCGGCGCAGACTGGGGCCTGATCTTGCTATTATGGAGGAGGCCCCTACGGCCTAGTTCTATGGGCTCACGTGCACTGACTTTGCGGACCCTGAATTCTGGATAACGCTGAGGCTGGGGTGGCTCGCCCTGAAGAGGGCCCAGCCTCCTTTGCCCCGAGAGTGCCGGCAAGACGCTGTGGCCGAGTAACGGCTGTTTGTTGCCTCGAACCTGGCCCTCAGTCACACTAGAGGATCACCTTGACATTCTGCCACACGACGCATAGACGGATGGGGCTCTACCCCTGATCGAGGATTTCCGCAACGTGGCCGGGTCCCGGAGTGCCCCCCCTCCTCCTGGACTGATTGGCTGGACTCTCTTCTGTGTGGGGCACTTCTACACGCAGCCTGCGACCTGCTTCAGGGTGAGTGGCGCCTTTGCACTCCCCTACCCACTACAGTCACTCTTCTCCTTTTCCCCCGCTCCCACCTGAGCCTGACACATTCTGGTGGTGGCGACCCGGTAAGGGTGGTGACAAACGTCCCGGACTGGGAAAGTGGGGACCTACTCCTATTTGATTGTGTCTACACCCGGGCCATTGGACTACACAGTGCGTGTTGGCTTTCACGATGGCTTCCAATAAAGGCAACAGACCATCCACTCAGAGACAGATCAATAAACTCTCGTGGGGATCTAAAGGGGAAAACAAAGAGGTGAACCCCGAGACTGCGCCCAAAACTGTAACCCCTCCTCCGACAACACGAACCCCCACACTGGAAGATGTGATGGAGGCGATAGCGGGTGTCCGCTCATCGCTGGAGACCCGTGTAGACTCGGTGAACATAGAGGTTACCCTACTGCGGGCAGACCTCAGCAAAATGGACTCCAAAGTACGAGACATAGAAGTTAAAACCGCAGCACTCATAGATGACACTTCCACCCTCCAACAACAGGTGACCCAACTACAAAAACAACAGCTGCAAATGGGAGAGCTCCTCGACGACTAACAAGGACGCGCAAGGCGCAACAACCTCCGCATCCTAGGGTTTCCGGAATGGATGGAGGGGCCGACTACGGATCTCTTTGTTGAGAATTCAATCCTGAAACACCTCCAGCCAAAACAACCATTATTTCTCCATAGAGCCGGCGCACAGGGTCCCGGGAGGTAGGCCGAAACCAGGCGCTCCCCCCCGCCCTATAATTGCTCGGGTGTTTAACTTCCGAGACCGAGATGTCATCCTTCAAACGACATGAGCGGGGCCACCCCTACGCCTGGAGAACGCTCAGATCACGCTCTTCCCCGACTTCACAGTGAAAGTTCAGGCTCGTCGACGCAGTTTCCTTGAAGTCAAAAAAGCACTCCGTGCTAAGGACATAAAGTACGCTATGCTGTTTCCCGCTAAACTGCGCGTGGAGTCGGAATGCAAGACTTGGTTCTTTGTGTCCCCTGAAGAAGTCTGGAACTGGCTGGAGGGATGGCGTTCATCAGGTACCACTTCGAATCATCGCCAAGGATCGGCTGCTCATCCCGGCCCGAGCTTGCTCCCAGAGAGCCAGGACTTGTTCACCGATGGCAATCAAGAGGACCAGTGACGTTCTCAGCTGCCCGGTCCTTCTCCGCTGGTCGACCGAGATGTTGTCCCAAGACCTGCCTTGTACGGCTGGGACCCTTTACTCTTGACCGGCCAGGGGTCTAAAGGTTTGTGTTCTCCCATGGTCTCCGCACATTCCTTACTCTGGTCTGGACACTATGGACCGTCCAGGTTGTTTCATTGTTTATTGTACTATGCAAATGCCACTGCTGATATCATTTGATTTAAGATGCACTAGGCTACACTATCCTGTAGACTTTGGGGGAGGGGAACTCATGGCTCTCCACACACCCCGTCTATGTTTGGGAGGGCGACAGGCACTCTGCCTAGTTGGGGAGTGGATAGTTTCAAGTCCGCGGGCAGGGGGGCAGGGTGGGGGTTGGATTGAGAGGAAGAGGGGTCCTAGGGTGTTCTGTTTTGGTTTTGTTGGTTTTCTTTGGTGCTTACGGCAGAGTCTTTCCTTGTCACAATTCACTTCTCCTTCAGGGTCCAAACATGGCGTGTCAGCTCCTTCGGGTATCACCTAGTACCCGAGAGGTCCGGAGACCCCCTGATCCTGCGTTGCACCCTATCATGGCCAACCGGCAGTACACGTTGCCTCTCCTCCTGTCGCATTCACACAGACCCCACATCATCCACCACCATGTCACGGCCCCTCTCTAGGACCATTACGATAATGTCATGGAATGTTAATGGGTTGGGGCACAAAATAAAACGTGGTATAGTTCTTCAATACCTAAAGCGCCATTCCCCCGACATAGTATTGTTGCAGGAGACGCACTTGGTGGGCAACACTTGTCAAGCACTTCAGAGAGGAGGCTACAGACTACTAGTACATGCGGGGTTCACTTCTGTGTCCCGGGGCACGGGGATTCTTGTTAAAAAGAGTTTAGCACTAACTTATACGAAGACGTGGGCTGACCCTCTAGGCCGCCTTGCACTTGTTGAGGCCGCCTGGGAGGGACGTCCTCTAAACCTTATATCGGCATACCTCCCACCAACACTAGGTCGAGACTCCCTCAGGGAGTTGGGCGCCCGACTGCTAGGCCTCCCAACTGGCACACTTCTTATTGGGGGAGACTTTAACATGACAATGAGTGACGAACTAGACCGACAACCTAGACGCAGCTCACACAGGCATAGCTCTGACCTTTCAGACTATGTACAGGCGATGGGACTTGAGGACGTATGGCGAACCTACAATCCCGACACACCTTATTTCACGCACTACTCTAATGCACACAACAGCATGTCCCGGATTGACTATTTATTCTGCCCCACAACAGATATTGGCTTCTTCACATGGCCGAAGGGTCTTCCCCGGGGCATCTCTGATCACTCTCCTCTTAGTGTAGATCTAACATATCACCGCCAATTCACCCGAGGCCCCATCATTATCAATCCCTGGCTTCTACAGATTCCGGATATCAAAGATAGCTTGATAGAGCGAACCGACTTCTATTTTGCGGAAAACGTTGGTTCAGTGAGCTCAGCGGTCACTATATGGGGGCTTATCGAGCGGTTATTAAGGGTGAGGCATTAGCACTTAAGATGGGATATCTACAGAAGCACAATGAACAGATCCACCAGGCCGAATCGGACCTTCTTAGTCTCGAAATGTCCCATAATGCTGCCCCCTCGGAAGAGACGGCTCACCGTCTCTGAGCCCAGCAAATAGTCTATAAAGCACTGGCACAGGAAAAGGCACAGGCTCGGTTACTCCACACATGCCACCGCGTATACGAATTTGGTGACAGTGCGGGGAAAATGCTTGCGTGGTTGGAACGGCGTGAACAGGGAACTAGATGGGTATCATCCATAGTTAGACCGGATGGGTCCACGACCGTAGATCCACAGGAAATAGCGGAGGCTTTCGCCCACCATTTGGAACTTATTTATACTGCTGGATCACGCTACACCTCGGAGGCTAGGATCGAAGTTGGTGACGGTTCGGTAGTATCTTCTGGTGCGCTCTTTGTATTTTCCCCGTCGTCGTATGAGAGTCATCTTCTTCAAGAGGGTAGGACATCTGTGAATCTGAGTAGTCCCACTTGAGCTGGCTACGTCTTTTAGCCTTACTTCTTGCCTTCCTGGGGTGCTCTACTTTCCTGGGTCCTTAGTCGACTCCTCGCTGTCGTCTTTGCTGGTGTTAAACCCACCCTTGGGGGCATGGTCTGCAGCCGAGAGGAATGGCCGCGTTCTGAAGCGGCTCCTCGGCCCTCGCCGATATTTCCGCCACTGATCCTTAGCCAGCGCAGCTAATTCCCCCTACTCCAAGGGGTATTGATCCTACGACCAACTGGACGAGATCATCTGCTCCTCTGCCGCCTCCGGGCTCCTGTGGTCGCGGCTGGTCCCTGAGGCTCCTCTGTCTTTCGGCCTTAAAATGGCAGACGAGGCCGCTGACCGCTGCAGGGCCTGACTCCGGGACAGATGCTGGAGCCTAGATGCCGCTGCGAAGGAGATCCGGCTGTGACAGAGCCTAAGGAGACGACTGCCTGCTGTCTCGAGGGGGTCCCGTCCTGCTTACACAAGTGAGTGCCGACCTCAGCTGTTGGAAGTGGGCCTCCCCTGGTACCCGGGGTGAATTCTACGCGAGTCCCCGGCTTTGGGCCTGCTGCCGGGGACCGCTCAATATTGCCCGACATCGCACTGACTGCCCGCGCTGGCCATCGCCCTCTACACCGCCTGATTGGCCTACCCTTAACCCCCGAGGTGTGTGGTGGGGGCCGCGCACTGCGACGTGGCGCTCTGTGGGGCCGCCTTGGCCATGAGGAATCGGCGCAGACTGGGGCCTGATCTTGCTATTATGGAGGAGGCCCCTACGGCCTAGTTCTATGGGCTCACGTGCACTGACTTTGCGGACCCTGAATTCTGGATAACGCTGAGGCTGGGATGGCTCGCCCTGAAGAGGGCCCAGCCTCCTTTGCCCCGAGAGTGCCGGTAAGACGCTGTGGCCGAGTAACGGCTGTTTGTTGCCTCGAACCTGGCCCTCAGTCACACTAGAGGATCACCTTGACATTCTGCCACACGACGCATAGACGGATGGGGCTCTACCCCTGATCGAGGATTTCCGCAACGTGGCCGGGTCCCGGAGTGCCCCCCCTCCTCCTGGACTGATTGGCTGGACTCTCTTCTGTCTGGGGCACTTCTACACGCGGCCTGCGACCTGCTTCAGGGTGAGTGGCGCCTTTGCACTCCCCTACCCACTACAGTCACTCTTCTCCTTTTCCCCCGCTCCCACCTGAGCCTGACACATTCTGGTGGTGGTGACCCGGTAAGGGTGGTGACAAACGTCCCGGACTGGGAAAGTGGGGACCTACTCCTGTTTGATTGTGTCTACACCCGGGCCATTGGACTACACAGTGCGTGTTGGCTTTCACGATGGCTTCCAATAAAGGCAACAGACCATCCACTCAGAGACAGATCAATAAACTCTCGTGGGGATCTAAAGGGGAAAACAAAGAGGTGAACCCCCGAGACTGCGCCCAAAACTGTAACCCCTCCTCCGACAACACGAACCCCCACACTGGAAGATGTGATGGAGGCGATAGCGGGTGTCCGCTCATCGCTGGAGACCCGTGTAGACTCGGTGAACATAGAGGTTACCCTACTGCGGGCAGACCTCAGCAAAATGGACTCCAAAGTACGAGACATAGAAGTTAAAACCGCAGCACTCATAGATGACACTTCCACCCTCCAACAACAGGTGACCCAACTACAAAAACAACAGCTGCAAATGGGAGAGCTACTCGACGACTACCAAGGACGCGCAAGGCGCAACAACCTCCGCATCCTAGGGTTTCCGGAATGGATGGAGGGGCCGACTACGGATCTCTTTGTTGAGAATTCAATCCTGAAACACCTCCAGCCAAAACAACCATTATTTCTCCATAGAGCCGGCGCACAGGGTCCCGGGAGGTAGGCCGAAACCAGGCGCTCCCCCCGCCCTATAATTGCTCGGGTGTTTAACTTCCGAGACCGAGATGTCATCCTTCAAACGACATGAGCGGGGCCACCCCTACGCCTGGAGAACGCTCAGATCACGCTCTTCCCCGACTTCACAGTGAAAGTTCAGGCTCGTCGACGCAGTTTCCTTGAAGTCAAAAAAGCACTCCGTGCTAAGGACATAAAGTACGCTATGCTGTTTCCCGCTAAACTGCGCGTGGAGTCGGAATGCAAGACTTCGTTCTTTGTGTCCCCTGAAGAAGTCTGGAACTGGCTGGAGGGATGGCGTTCATCAGGTACCACTTCGAATCATCGCCAAGGATCGGCTGCTCATCCCGGCCTGAGCTTGCTCCCAGAGAGCCAGGACTTGTTCACCGATGGCAATCAAGAGGACCAGTGACGTTCTCAGCTGCCCGGTCCTTCTCCGCTGGTCGACCGAGATGTTGTCCCAAGACCTGCCTTGTACGGCTGAGACCCTTTACTCTTGACCGGCCAGGGGTCTACAGGTTTGTGTTCTCCCATGGTCTCCGCACATTCCTTACTCTGGTCTGGACACTATGGACCGTCCAGGTTGTTTCATTGTTTATTGTACTATGCAAATGCCACTGCTGATATCATTTGATTTAAGATGCACTAGGCTACACTATCTTGTAGACTTTGGGGGAGGGCACTCATGGCTCTCCACACACCCCGTCTATGTTTGGGAGGGCGACAGGCACTCTGCCTAGTTGGGGAGTGGATAGTTTCAAGTCCGCGGGCAGGGGGGCAGGGTGGGGGTTGGATTGAGAGGAAGAGGGGTCCTAGGGTGTTCTGTTTTGGTTTTGTTGGTTTTCTTTGGTGCTTACGGCAGAGTCTTTCCTTGTCACAATTCACTTCTCCTTCAGGGTCCAAACATGGCGTGTCAGCTCCTTCGGGTATCACCTAGTACCCGAGAGGTCCGGAGACCCCCTGATCCTGCGTTCCACCCTATCATGGCCAACTGGCAGTACACGTTGCCTCTCCTCCTGTCGCATTCACACAGACCCCACATCATCCACCACCATGTCACGGCCCCTCTCTAGGACCATTACAATAATGTCATGGAATGTTAACGGGTTGGGGCACAAAATAAAACGCGGTATAGTTCTTCAATACCTAAAGCGCCATTCCCCCGACATAGTATTGTTGCAGGAGACGCACTTGGTGGGCAACACTTGTCAA
Source organism: Lissotriton helveticus (assembly GCF_964261635.1). Taxonomy (NCBI): domain Eukaryota; kingdom Metazoa; phylum Chordata; class Amphibia; order Caudata; family Salamandridae; genus Lissotriton; species Lissotriton helveticus. The sequence continues at coordinate 950,011,600 of NC_136063.1, forward strand.
GCACTTCAGAGAGGAGGCTACAGACTACTAGTACATGCGGGGTTCACTTCTGTGTCCCGGGGCACGGGGATTCTTGTTAAAAAGAGTTTAGCACTAACTTATACGAAGACGTGGGCTGACCCTCTAGGCCGCCTTGCACTTGTTGAGGCCGCCTGGGAGGGACGTCCTCTAAACCTTATATCGGCATACCTCCCACCAACACTAGGTCGAGACTCCCTCAGGGAGTTGGGCGCCCGACTGCTAGGCCTCCCAACTGGCACACTTCTTATTGGGGGAGACTTTAACATGAAAATGAGTGACGAACTAGACCGACAACCTAGACGCAGCTCACACAGGCATAGCTCTGACCTTTCAGACTATGTACAGGCGATGGGACTTGAGGACGTATGGCGAACCTACAATCCCGACACACCTTATTTCACGCACTACTCTAATGCACACAACAGCATGTCCCGGATTGACTATTTATTCTGCCCCACAACAGATATTGGCTTCTTCACATGGCCGAAGGGTCTTCCCCGGGGCATCTCTGATCACTCTCCTCTTAGTGTAGACCTAACATATCACCGCCAATTCACCCGAGGCCCCATCATTATCAATCCCTGGCTTCTACAGATTCCGGATATCAAAGATAGCTTGATAGAGCGAACCGACTTCTATTTTGCGGAAAACGTTGGTTCAGTGAGCTCAGCGGTCACTATATGGGGGCTTATCGAGCGGTTATTAAGGGTGAGGCATTAGCACTTAAGATGGGATATCTACAGAAGCACAATGAACAGATCCACCAGGCCGAATCGGACCTTCTTAGTCTCGAAATGTCCCATAATGCTGCCCCCTCGGAAGAGACGGCTCACCGTCTCCGAGCCCAGCAAATAGTCTATAAAGCACTGGCACAGGAAAAGGCACAGGCTCGGTTACTCCACACATGCCACCGCGTATACGAATTTGGTGACAGTGCGGGGAAGATGCTTGCGTGGTTGGAACGGCGTGAACAGGGAACTAGATGGGTATCATCCATAGTTAGACCGGATGGGTCCACGACCGTAGATCCACAGGAAATAGCGGAGGCTTTTGCCCACCATTTGGAACTTATTTATACTGCTGGATCACGCTACACCTCGGAGGAGTCCAGACAACTCCTAGAGGAGATGCGCCTACCTACTCTTTCGGAGACTGAAAAAGAGACTCTGGACGCTGACATTACGGAGTACGAGCTAACTACGGCGCTCTTTGCCGTTAACTCTGGCAAGGCTATGGGCCCCAACGGAGTACCCATCGAATTTCTGAAAGGCATGTCTCCGGGAATTGTCCCTCATCTAAAACACATGTTTGAGGACAGCCGTGATAGTGGTACCCTACCGCTCGATCAAAGATTGGCCTCCATTGCGGTCATCCTCAAGCCGAAGAAACCACCCACCGATTGCGGCTCTTATAGACCGATCTCTCTGATTAGTGCGTAGGCCAAGATTCTGGCTAAGCTGTTGACTAATCGCCTCCTCGTCGTGCTTCCCTCCCTAATCCATGATGACCAATCGGGTTTCCTTCCGGGACGCAACACGGCCCTGAACTTACGGAAGGTCAAAAATGTCCTGAGTCGGGAACCTATTATACAACAAGATGCCGCCATTCTGTCCGTTGATGCCACGATGACGTTCGATTCGATCGAGTGGTCCTATCTCTTTGAGGTCCTGCGCAGATTTGGCTTTGGACCCAAGTTTATCCGCTGGGTACGACTCCTGTATACCCACTTACTGGGCCAAGTACGGTTCAACAACCATACGTCTCGACAGTTTAGACTCCACAGGGGAACCCGGCAGGGCTGCCCCTTGTCACCATTACTGTTTGCCCTCACCTTGGAACCCCTGGCCCACTGGGTCCGCACAAACGTTTCCATTAGAGGCCTCCAATGGAACGACGAGATAACAGACAAAATTTCCCTGTATGTAGATGACATCCTGGTATATGTAGCTTCCCCCCGGTCCTCTATTAATAGTCTATTCCATGTCCTTACTAATTTCAGGAAATACTCGGGCTATTCGATCAACTGGTCCAAATCGACATTGTACATGCTACACGGCCCCCCGCCCATGCTGCCCCGAGGGTTTTCCATCACAGTGGCCCCAGACGGATTCAAATACCTAGGTATCTTTGTTACATCAGATCCTAAAGTGTTCCATGATCGCAACCTATTGGGTCCCCTAGAAAGGTTACACAGTGACGTAGCCCACTGGCGGTCTCTCCCACTCTCCCTCCCCGGCAGGGCGGCCTTATTTAAAATGCTGGCGCTCCCGCATTTCTTTTATGCCCTGCAAAACTGTCCCTTTCCGATCCCTGACTCCTATTTCAGCGCTGTGGAGAGTGACATCCGCCTTCTGCTACGCGACGGTGGGGCACCCAGCATCGCCCTCCATAAACTCACACAAAGTTGGTACGACGGAGGCATCGCCTTGCCTAAACCGCGCCTTTACTATTGGGCGTCGCAACTAGTGGCCATCAACCTTTGGATACATGGTTCGCCCATGAATCCGGCCTTCCTCCTTGACAGATGTCAGTCCGGGCGAGAGGGCTACCTGGGGGCCCTCTACAGCAAACCGGTCAGGAACAGATATGTTGGACCCATGGCACACATGGTCACAATATGGCATAGAGCCAACAAGGGTATGGGGTGGTCGGACAAACTTACTGAAGCAACACCACTATGGTCGTCGCAACAACTGGGCTCCCGTTGCTTCCTTGAAGAACCGGGTTTTTAGAACCCAGCGGTGCCAGGGACACACCCGAAGTCTTCGGATTCACCTGTCTTGGTATACAGAGACACAGAATACTTCTGGGTGGCGTCAGAGATCAAATTTATTAGCTGCAGCTAGTAACAGTAATCCCAGCAATACAACACAGTGTACAACTCAGGAAACTGTTCAATTTTCGTAGAGCAAGATATCACCTTTAATCCATAATTTGCTCATTACAAATGCATACCCACTGCGACAAACACTGATGAATGAAATACATTTTCCCACACATTATCACATCGTAAAAAGCTCACTTTACATTGTACCAACCCACAAGTTAATTATTAGGAATGTCCCATATTCGATTTCCACAAGCCGGAGAAACCCATAATTGCAAGCACTACCCATGTAATGAAAGGACATAAGAAAAGAAACCAATTCAAATGCTGAATAGGATAAGGTATTTGCAAGCGAACTAAAAGTTAACGATATCCTGAACATTGATTGGCAATCTCAGACAACGATCAGCCAGGGAAATTGGCCTCGCAAAGGGTCAGTTTCAGGTGACGAGGTCAGCGTCCTTCAGTTCACTCACAAGTCAGAAAAGGCCTAGTTAATGCATACATGAACAACGAAGCCCATGCAACTTTGTTCGTTCGGTTACCTACACCGGCCTACGTGAGGGCAACACAAAATGGCGTCACAAACAACTCGAACAAAATGGAGTCTGGTTTGGAAATCACAGAACCTCAGTCCCTCCTTTTGCCATTACGTAGGCAATAACCTAAACTCACGTCAATCTGAATCCAGGTCTATATCTATTCTCATCAGGTCATCAAGGTGTTGCTGTAGCATCATCTTATTATCCTTCACTTCTCTCTGGACGGGTCTTCTCACACAGATCGTAGCACAAAGACTACAAATGGCGGGACCACACTGGATTCACAAACAACACGAGAAAAGGATAGCTAAAGCCATACCAAGGAACGGTAAATGGTCAAAATATCGAATCCAAAATATAGACAAACCAAAATATCGAGTCCAAATTATAGAATGGACAAAATATTGAATGGATAGAATATAGACATCAAAAATATCGTTTTGAAGGTAAGTAATGTAATATCGATTTTAAAAATATAGACAGTCAAAATATCGAAGTACATAATATAGTTTATTAAAAATATCAATTTTTTTATATAGTTTAAGTAATTAAATTTATGTTATTTAATTATTGTGTAATTTAATTCTGTAGCGGGTTGTGGGTTTATAGGGGAATAGGGTGGGAAGTAATTTAATTATAATTAATTAAATATGTTAATTAATTCATTGGTGTTTATTTAGAATAAATTGTTAATTAATTTTTAATTGTAATTAATTAATTCTTAATTGATAATTATTTTTTATTAATTGATTAATTGATAATTATGTGAATTAAATTAATTTATTTCCTGTAGCGGGTTGTGGGTTTATAGGGGAATAGGGTGGGAAGTAATTTAATTATAATTAATTAAAAATGTTAATTAATTAATTGGTATTTATTTTGAATAAATTGTTAATTAATTTTTAATTGGTAATTAATTAATTCCTAATTGATAAATATTTTTTATTAATTGATTAATTGATAATTATGTGAATTAAATTAATTTATTTTCTGTAGCGGGTTGTGGGATTATAGGGGAATAGGGTGGGAAGTAATTTAATTATAATTAATTAAATATGTTAATTAATTAATTAATTGGTATTTATTTTGAATAAATTGTTAATTAATTTTTAATTGGTAATTAATTAATTCTTAATTGATAATTAATTTGTATTAATTGATTAATTGATGATTATATGAATTATATTAATTTATTTTCACTAGAGTGGGAATAGTAAAATGTACCCCTATGCTATCCAACGCTTTCCCTACTGTTGCACTCTCTGGAGTAGGAATACTATTTTTTTCCCCTACGCTATCCAACGCTTTCTCTACTGTTGCACTCTCTGGAGTGGGAATAGTAAATTTTACCACTACGCTATCCAACGCTTTCCCTACTGTTGCACTCTCTGGAGTGGGAATAGTGATTTTTACCCCTACGCTATCCAACGCTTTCCCTACTGTTGCACTCTCTGGAGTGGGAATAGTAATTTTTACCCCTACGCTATCCAACGCTTTCCCTACTGTTGCACTCTCTGGAGTAGGAATAGTAATTTTTACCCCTACGCTATCCAACGCTTTCCCTACTGTTGCACTCTCTGGAGTGGGAATAGTAATTTTTATCCCTACGCTATCCAACGCTTTCCCTACTGTTGCACTCTCTGGAGTGGGAATAGTAATTTTTACCCCTACGCTATCCAACGTTTTCCCTACTGTTGCACTCTCTGGAGTGGGAATAGTAATTTTTACCCCTGCGCTATCCAACTCTTTCCCTACTGTTGCACTCTCTGGAGTGGGAATAGTAATTTTTACCCCTACGCTATCCAACGCTTTCCCTACTGTTGCACTCTCTGGAGTGGAAATAGTAATTTTTACCCCTACGCTATCCAACGCTTTCCCTACTGTTGCACTCTCTGGAGTGGGAATAGTAATTTTTACCCCTGCGCTATCCAACGCTTTCCCTACTGTTGCACTCTCTGGAGTGGGAATAGTAATTTTCACCCCTACGCTATCCAACGTTTTCCCTAGTGTTGCACTCTCTGGAGTGGGAATAGTAATTTTTACCCCTACGCTATCCAACGCTTTCCCTACTGTTGCACTATCCGGAGTGGGAATAGTAATTTTACCCCTACGCTATCCAACGTTTTCCCTATTGTTGCACTTTCCGGAGTAGGAATAGTAATTTTTACCCCTACGCTATCCAACGCTTTCCCTACTGTTGCACTCTCTGGAGTGGGAATAGTACATTTTACCCCTACGCTATCCAGCGCTTTCCCTACTGTTGCACTCTCTGGAGTGGTAATAGTAATTTTAACCCTACGCTATCCAACGCTTTCCCTACTGTTGCACTCTCTGGAGTGGGAATAGTAATTTTTACCCCTACGCTATCCAAAGCTTTCCCTACTGTTGCACTCTCTGGAGTGGGAATAGTAATTTTTACCCCTGCGCTATCCAACTCTTTCCCTACTGTTGCACTCTCTGGAGTGGGAATAGTAATTTTTACCCCTACGCTATCCAACGCTTTCCCTACTGTTGCACTCTCTGGAGTGGGAATAGTAATTTTTACCCCTACGCTATCCAACGCTTTCCCTACTGTTGCACTCTCTGGAGTGGGAATAGTAATTTTTACCCCTGCGCTATCCAACGCTTTCCCTACTGTTGCACTCTCTGGAGTGGGAATAGTAATTTTTACCCCTAGGCTATCCAACGCTTTCCCTAGTGTTGCACTCTCTGGAGTGGGAATAGTAGTTTTTACTCCTACGCTCTCCAACGCTTTCCCTACTATTGCACTCTCTGGAGTGGGAATAGTAATTTTAACCCCTACGCTATCCAACGCTTTCCCTACTGTTGCACTCTCTGGAGTGGGAATAGTAATTTTTACACCTACGCTATCCAACGCTTTCCCTACTGTTGCACTCTTTAGAGTGGGAATAGTAATTTTTACCCCCACGCTATCCAACGCTTTCCCTACTGTTGCACTTCCAGGAGTGGGAATAGTAATTTTTACACCTCCGCTATCCTACGGAAATAATATTGTGTATTTTTTATTAATATTATGTTAATATATATATATGTTTTAACAGATATGATTGTATTTTTTTTATATAAGTTAAATTAGTTATTTAATAATTTTAAGGTAATTTAAGTATTTTTAAGTATATTTTAGCCATTTTTTTGTTGTAATTTTACATTCATTTTAAGAAATTCGATATTTTTATAATGTATATATATATAAACGATATTTTTGGGTCGATATTTTGGTACTTACCTGTTTGGAGATAAGAATTCGATATTATGTCTGTCGATATTTTGGAATCTATAATTTGGGTAGTCTATATTTTGTCCCTCGATATTTAGTCAGTGATCCCCAAGGAACATCAGAATCTTCCATCCCCATTTAGACAACAGTCCCCAAATCCATCCCATCAATGACCAGTTCCCTTTGTCTACATGTATAGACTCAGCGGACTTATGTAACTTCAAGATGGCTTGATACACTGTCGGGGCTACCTGGTATGAAAACACAGCAACTAGACCCGATAAATTTATATACCCCACCTCTATCTGCAAGTATAACGTCAAAAACAATACGGTTTTGTAATGTCATAAGACGATCCGCCTGAAGCTCGGCTGTAATATTGCTAAGGGCACCAGCAGTTTCATTTATAGTGGCCTCAACCACTCTCGTAAGCTGACGAATATTCCTACTATTGGCCATAGGACCCCAAAAGGGCACGAAACCCTTAAAGAAGTCTCCAGCTTCTTGTGCGACAGTATCTTTCGCATCGATAACACCTCTACCATATCTTGTCTTATGGTAATTGAAAACAGCAGTGTATGTAGGGGGAAGCAAAAATGCCACATAACATGTACCTGAAAAGTCAGATGGCAACCATGTATATGCTCTGTCGTGACAAATAAAATACGTGCCTTTAGCTGGCACGAACGGTGGAGATTTGTAGGACGTATAGACATAGGTGTGAACACACACACTCTTACCAAGCTGAGCTCTCGGATTCCGACCATTACCTTGCAGACAAAAATGACCACGGTGGGGTACAATCCAAATAGGGGGAGACCTTTTCCGTCACTCCTTCTCTGTCAGGCTAATGCTATAATCAGTCTTGTTCCAACCAATATATGCTCGTACCTCATCCTTAGGGAGAGCATTATATGCATCCATATCTCTAATCATATCTACTATTCCCTGTATCAAGGCATTATTACTCGCATTATCTTTGACCGAACGTACAGGAGATGCTTCATTCGCATAAATAAACATCGCTTGGAATGCCCACACTGACCCATTAGGCGAAAAAGGCAAAACCAAATATGGCATTCCCTTATCTGTCGTATGCGGCATAAGACCACATACCCAGCAATTCGTGGTATTTACTACTAGCTGATGCTGATGCAACAATTGTATAAACGAATTGTTAACAAATTCTGATCTTCGTGTCTGTTCATGTTCAGGCAACGTATGAAACTCATGTGGAGAAACAGTAGAAAAAGAAAGAGTAGGTTGGGATGTAAATGCATACGTCTGTTGTGTAATATAGACAATCCAACCCACACAAGCCAACAGAATATTCAAAAGCATCAAGAAACACAATATCAAAAAACATTTGCTACGAACCAATATACACATTTTCATTTTAGCATCAATTTTCTCAACACCCTTATCAGACCCAAAAGACTCCATCCTCTAACATGCTGCTCACGGCTATTACCTTCTTCACTTAAGTGTGCGTCAAGATCGTACTAACAACCATGAACCACAGACCTTTCGTCAATTCGCGGCTCACCCCTTAAGGCTGTATCACGACCCTGCAGCTGAGTCCGGATGGTGACTCGAAAAAGAAAAAGAAAAATAGTCTCTTGATCTGAAAAGGTGTAACTTACAACAAAAAAAATTCAAGTTTTATTTGTCCATTTATTTGTCCTTTCTCGGTCTTAAGTTGTAGCGCTCTTTGCCAGGCACAGTTTGCTCTTGAAAAAGTGTTTCCGGATCCGTCGTATCAAGTCTTAGATGAGGTGGCACAGCAGCTTGCAGAATTTCATCGTCCGCTCGTTCTGACTGAGTCCATACCAAATGTGCATCAGTAAAAGGTACGAATCTAGGAATTCTTTCACATTCAAAATCAGCTATACCTCCCCTCACCCACTTGTCATACGGTAAGGGCAACTGAACCTTTTTACAATGGGTGGCATGTACCCAATTCTTTTTACCAGCTACCCTAACTGCAGCCCGAGTCACTAGCAAAACTAAATGCGGTCCAGTCCAACTCGGCTCCAAGTTCTTAGTTCGTTGAAAATTTTTCGTGAGGATGTAATCTCCAGGTTGAATCGTGTGGCCTGGATCCGCAGTCGCTGTCGGCAAACTGTGATAGACCTGTTGGTGGAGAACACGTAATTTAGCAGTCAAGTCATGTAAGTAATCCACCAACATAGGGTACTCGATGTCACTATACTTTTTGGGCCTTGGGACACCCCAAACATTGGGCGGATGACCAAACACTATTTCATATGGGCTAAGTCCCACACGAGAATGTACTGTTGTCCTCATTGACAAAAGAGCCAATGGCAAGGCATCTGGCCATGTAAGACCAGAGCTCGCTTGTATCTTAGGTAACTTCAGCTTCAGAGTGCCATTATAGCACTCAACAAGTCCAGCTGACTGGGGGTGATTCGCAGCATGGAATTTCTGATTGATACCCAAACCCGCACACACTTTCTTCATGATCTGGCCCACAAATTCACTCCCATTGTCGCTCCATACAATTCTCGGCAAACTGTACCTAGGGAAGTACTCTTTGAGCAAAACCTTGGCTGTAGACAAGGCAGTATTATCCTTTAGGGGGTAAGCCTCTATCCATCTGGAAAAGGCCCAAACAACCACAAGGACCTACTTCAAATTGTTGCATCTCTCCATGTGAATGTAATCTAGCTGTATCACTTCAAACGGATACGTTGGAGGAGCAAAATGACCAGCTGGAGTTGGAGTTCCTTTTCCAGGATTATACATCAGACAAATCATACAATGCTTCACTACATTCTCAGCACATTTAGGAATTCCAGCATTCTGCCATACTGGAGCCAACAACTTACATATCCCTTTCGAACTTATGTGAGCCATTCCATGAGCCATAGTAACCACTGGGAGCACATACGCATCAGGCAACAACCATCGCTGGTGCTCCGACAACTCAACCCAACAACCTGTCGAATCCAACATACCCGTACTTTCTCTCCACGTACTCACTTCTTTCTCAGTAGCTTCAGCCTGAATCAACCTCACACTTTCTATTGTGTCTTCACACATTCCACCTGCCATAATCCAATTAGCAGGGCCTGCAACATACATTCGACTCGTCATGTCTCTCGCCGTTTCTTTCCAACATCATCCGCAAACGCATTCCCTCGACCCACATCATCCACAACCTTTCTATGCGCGCCACACTTCACAATTGCAATCTGCTTTGGCAAAGTAAGTGATTCAAGAAGTTCATTCACCAATTGCCCATGCGGAATTTTCGTACCATGGGAAGTAAGAAATCCTCTCTCTCTCCACAAACGTCCGAAACTATGGGCCACACCAACCGCATACTGGATATCAGTATAGACATTCTCTCGCTTTCCTTCTGACAACACACACGCTCAAGTCAATGCTATTAACTCTGCTGCTTGAGCTGAATTCTGTGCTATACGTGCTGTTTCAACAACTGTATGTAAAGTTGTGACGCCATATGCTGCAGTCGTCTCTCCATTCGAAAGCTTAAAACATGAACCATCTACCCATAGAGTACCATCAACATTCGAAAGAGGAGTATCCTTTAAATCAACTCTAGCCTTCGTTTCTTCCTCTGTCCGAAGAAAACAATCATGCTGTTCCCGAACATCTGTCTCTACAGAAATCGGCAACAACGTAGCTGGATTCAACACATTGCACCTTTTGATGTGCACATGGCTAGCCAAAAGCGTCAACTCATAACCTGACAAACGAGCACTAGTAAGGTGCTGTGTCTTAGTCCTATTCAATAAGTTATCCACTGCATGTGGGACCATCACAATCAACGTATTATCCAATACCAAACCAGCAGACTGTCGGATAGAAACAGCCGCTGCCGCTGTAGCTCTCAAACAACTCGGCAACGCTCTAGCTACCGGATCTAACGTCGCTGAAAAATACGCACATGGACGCTGCTTGTCTCCAAATTGTTGTGTCAACACTGACAATGCACAACCTTCTCTCTCGTGTACATACAGTGTAAAAGGTTTACTGTAGTCCGGGGTACCCAACACCGGAGCAGAACACAATGCATCACGTAATTCAGAAAAACTTTTCTGACATTCGTCACACCAAGGGAGAGGATACAGAGTATCTTTAAGAGTCAGCGCTAACAGAGAAAAATTTGGGATCCACTGTCTACAATACGAGGTAATACCTAAAAAGGCACGCACTTCTCTCTGCGTGGATGGCACAGTCATTCGGGCAATCGCTTGAATTCGTTCTGGGGTCAATCGTCGTCCCTCCTTCGACAAGAGGTGACCTAAGTAGGTCACTTCTTGGCGGCAATACTGTAACTTTGAAGGTGACACTTTATGATGAAGGTCAGACAAATGTCATAACAAAGAAAGAGTAGCTTCTTTACAAATTTCTTCGTTATCAGCAGCAATCAGCAGATCATCAACATACTGGATAAGAGTAGCACCAGAAGGCAACACAAAATTATCAAGCTGAGTTTTCAACGCCTGAATATAGATTGAGGGACTTTCACAACTACCTGAGGAGCACGCTTAAACCAGAAGCTTCGGCCTCCTAAAGAGAAGCCAAAAATATCTCTACTTTCCTCAGCAATCGGAATACTAAAGAAAGAGGGGTATATTATCAAGGGGTTTATCTCCGCTTTTTTGGCTTTAAAAGCCAAGAAAGCGGAGATAAAATTATCTCCCTATTACCAAGCTGTCGCTAACACCAGTTAGTGACAGCTAATAGGAGATAGCGACCATCTTGGGCCCCGCTTTGCATGTCAGTGATATTTATCACTAATGACATGCAAAGTGGGCGTGCCAAGATGTTAGCGACTGGAAACAGTTGCTAACATCGCTATCTCCTATTACCAACTTTTGGAGATATTCGCGCTAAGCGCGAATATCTCCAAAAGCTAACACCTGCCCTGAGCAGTTCTTCACCATGTTATCCAATGGGAGGTGGATAACATGGCTAAGAGCATTTGCTCGATAATGCATGAATATCGCTGACTTTTCAGCGATATTCATGCATTGCGGCCGTTTTTTATCGCATTTGCGATAAACCTTGCTAATAGCAAGGTTTATCTGCGATAAAAATCGCCGATGTGCGGCGATAATTTTTGTCTCTAAACAAGTTAGAGACAAAAATTATCGCTAGTTGTTGGTAATATACCCCAGAGTTCTTCAAGTCGATAACCGAAAACCAAGCAGCTGAAGCAGGGATCAGAGTCAACAAAGCAGTAATGTCCGGTACAACAGGAAACTGTGGCACGACAATCTTGTTGACCTCTCGAAGGTCGATCACAAACCGGTACACAGGTGGCTGAGAAGCATCAGTACGCTTAAGGACAGGCAGAACAGGACTGTTACACACATTACCTCTCGTTTCTTCAACTACACCCTTCTCAAACAAATCATAGATAATCGCCAAAAGAGCTCTCTCGCCATCACTAGAGATTTTATATTGCGGAATACGAGGTAGCCTAGCATTCGACTTAAGGGTAACAACGTAGGGTGGAATCTGCAAGAGACCAACATCATTGGGACCTGTAGCCCAAAGTGTATCAGGAAGAGAACGCAATTCCAGTGGAAGACAATCTTTAGACAAATACATCGGAGAAATCAGTTTCTTACCCATTGTAAGATGTACTCCCGCAGGAGAGCAATGTAATGTTGCATGCAATCTTTTCAGCAAGTCCAAACCCAACAGATTCTCACCACAACCAGTGCTTAAAATAAGAGGAGCTTCCAATTCACAAGGACCAATAGAAAGAGGCAAAGGACTAGAAACTGGATTACGAACTGGGGCGCCAGAAAATCCTACTGAAACATTGGTCAAGCCAGACAAAGGTGCGCCAGGAAGTTTAGAGTGCATAATAGAACTCTTCGCCGCACCAGTATCCAAAAGAAAAGGTTCTGTCACACCTAATGTAACCACTTCAACATAAGGTCCACTCTGGTCTACTGGAACTGACACTACTCCCTCTCTTTGCCCATGGCTGTCCTAACTATCATTATAACCAACACTCTCACTCTCGACACAATAATCATCCACATAGTATTGGGGAGACTGAACATTCGGAACATTCTGTCTATCAAAACAATTCGCAGAATTCTGAGGAGGAAAGGAACGCTCATTCCGGGGAAACACACCACGTCCTCTACCCCTAGAAGCTTGTTGAAAACCACCACGACCTCTCTTATCAGTAACCTTGGGCGAAGCACTACGCTACGCTCACGGAGTTTGCGAAGTTTTTGCAACTTCGCACTACGCGAGCTGCACGTAGCACAGTGCGAACATGCGTAGTGCAGCGTAGCGTAGTGCAGCGGTCATTTTTTGCTTGTTCGCGGTCCTGAACGTCATGTTCGCGACCGCGAGCAAGCAAAATGACATCCCGGCGAGACTCTCAACGCGAGGAGGTCAGGTTTCTCATTTTTGAGTGGTTGCGCATGCTCGCGACCGCTCTCAATGAGAAATTGCCTGTTCGCGTTGAGAAAGCTGCCACTCGAGTAATAATCTACTCGAGCAGCAGAAAACTACAGCTCGCACTGTGCAAGATGCCGTTTTCAATGCTTGCACAGTGCCGGATGCTTGTCGGCACTGTGCAATCATTGAAAACGCATCTTGCACAGTGCAAACATGCTACTACGCAGCTCGCGTAGTGCTACGTGAAGTTCGCGTAGTGCGAAGTGCACTTCGCGTAGCTTTGCGTAGCGCTACTTCGCGAACTACGCCCACCCTTACTTATCAGATACACCATTCGCACGCTGTAGCAAAACCGGACAACTATGCTTGAAATGACCTTCTTCTCTTCAATAAGCACACTGATTAGGTCCTGGCAGAAATCGCGGAGCAAAATACTCGGGCTTCTGTAGCAATCTCTGAAACTGTGGAGGTTGCTGAAACTGAGGCTGATTCGGGCGAGGCGGATAAGCTTGCTGCAAAAGAACTTTTGTTTTTAGGTCTCTAGTCTTCTTCTCTACTTTATCCTTCTCATCTTTATCCCTATTCTCATAATATTGTGCAGTAGCCAATATCTGGGCCGACGAAGAAACAGCCCATGAACTCTCAGAGTCCTTTAATTTATTACAAAGTTCAGGAAGCAAATTAAAGACAAATTTGTCCACGAACAACCTTTGACCACCTTCAGTGCTCATATCCTGACCACTATGATCAATAAACGTTTCCTCAAACCTAGTGAAGAAATCAGACACACTTTCGTCTTTCTTCTGTTTGCATGCTGCTAACTTGTGCCAATTCACTCGTAAAGGAGGCATCATCGTTTTCATCAAATTAATAATTCTACCAGGTAATTCTGCAACTAAAGGTTCAGGTTTGGCACCTCCTACCTGCCGACCATCTGCAGCAGTAATATTAGCCAACGTATCTCCTAATTCTTGCGCATGATCCTCATGACTGATCTCCGCCCACAAAGGTTGAGGGACTACATTACCCATTAACATATCTATGTCAGCTAAATTCATAATACACGCATCAACTGTCTGAGACAACTCCTTGTACTAACCAGCAGGATTTTTACGGGGGTCAGGTAAGGTCTGCTTAAGAGCCAAGACCTCTGCTCTTTTCCAAGGGACATGTACCCATAGGCGCTGAAAATGAGCCGGTTCAGCTACAATACCCTGATTAGGATTAGCAACAACTGCCTCTCTCCAGACAGGAGGAACTTCTCTCATGGGATACTGCTTCACTTTCCTCCTAACAAAGGAATCAGGTTCGTACAATGTCTGAGGCGGTAGCCTAGACTTGAAGACAAGTATCGTCTCTACGGCACCTGTAACATCAGACTCCACTATCGTCCCTTTAGCAAATTCTGACTGAACATCAAGCACTTCCTGCGGAATCAGACCCAACTCATTATTTTCCCATTCCTGACGGAGAAAAGTACACATTACATCAAAAACATACCTTTGCTTAGGCGGTTCCCACTGAAAGAAAACATCCATAATCGCTTGTAAATTATACCTAGAAGCATTTAAAACCCATCTACGAGCCAAAAGATCCAACACTGCTCGCTCTTCGGGACTAGGAAACTGACTACGACTCTGTCTACGTTCCGAAACAGGGGTCATATTCAATGACCCAAAGAGTGGAGACAAAAGACTAGCAACAGTCTCAGTCATTCGTTTTCGAGCAGAAGGAGAAGAAGTAGCCATAAGGACAGGAGAAAGAGTGTTTTGAGGAAAAAGAGGCGTAGGGACAAGAGTAGCAGAAGTCGGAGATACAGGAGTAGAAGGCAAAGGAGTTTGAGGCAAAGCTGATGACAAAGCTGGCGGCCCTAGAGAAGGCTGCACCATAGGAGGGAGAACCATCTGTGAAGCAACGGGTGGCTGAACAACAGCAGGAGGCTGAACAACAAGGGGTGCAACAACCGGGGGTAATGGAGGTGCAGTAGCACCCTGTACATAAGGGGGTGGTAATCTCAGTAAATGAGAGATCAAAGGATCTTTTTCAGGGTCTTCATTCACTTTTGAAAGAGAAGGCGGCAAGGCCGGATAACATTTATCGATAGCCATGCAACGTTGTCTATCTAAGACTTCACTCGCGCGTTCTTCTCCATCTTCCTTAAACTGCCTAGCAGCTTGTAGTACTGACATATTCTTATCTTTCCTATCTCTCTTAGCTTGCTTAATTTCTCGCTGTTTGGCTTCCTTACGCCAAAGGCGGAAAGAGTCAAACATCGCCGGCCGGGCTTTCTTCCTAAATAGCGCAACTTCCAGATTATCTAAAATATTTAATTCGAAACTACCATGTTGTGGCCATCGTAAAACACCATTTTTCTTTGTATAGTGAACCCACACTTCATTATAAGTGATAGGACCCACTCCGTGTTTTGAATAGAGCTCATAAGTTGGACTTCCAACCGGAGGTATTGGACACGAATCCTCCAATCGGGAATCCCTGTTGCAACCACAACTAAACCATTTCCTAATTTTGCTAAGACCAGGCATCTTATAGCTCACTAATCTAGCTTCAAACTTCAAGGGGTTATCAACTATCGATACACTCGTAAATATACGAGCCCCTCGGCTTCGACTATTGCAATAACCGAATCAAAACCAAGGACCAAAACAAAGATCGTGGGAGCGACCCACTTATACTTAACCAAAGTATCTGTCACGCCACCAGAAGACTGTCTATCATCTCGCTTTAGAAAGGATCAATCAAGGGTCCAAGACAGGGCGACAGTCAGGGCAGCAGTCCTTCATAGCCGTCGTAAAACGGGAAGCCTCGCAGCAAAAACCTTCGGTCCACGTCGACATACAGGGGTCGATGAAGTGGCGGCCTTCCTCCAGAATTTTCTCACGTGGCTCCTCACGATCCTCGAGCTTGGACCGGTACCGCTGAAGTCGCCCCACGTTGGGCGCCAACTGAAGAACCGGGTTTTTAGAACCCAGCGGTGCCAGGGACACACCCAAAGTCTTTGGATTCACCTGTCTTGATATACAGAGACACGGAATACTTCTGGGTGGCGTCAGAGATAAAATGTATTAGCTGCAGCTAGTAACAGTAATCCCAGCAATACAACACGGTGTACAACTCAGGAAACTGCTCAATTTTCGTAGAGCAAGACATCACCTTTTATCCATAATTTGCTCATTACAAATGCACACCCACTGCGACAAACACTGATGAATGAAATACATTTTCCCACACATTATCACATCGTAAAAAGCTCACTTTACATTGTACCAACCCACAAGTTAATTATTAGGAATGTCCCAAATTCGATTTCCACAAGCCGGACAAACCCATAATTGAAAGCACTACCCATGTAATGAAAGGACATAAGAAAAGAAGCCAATTCAGATGCTGAATAGGATAAGATATGTGCAAGCGAACTAAAAGTTAACGATATCCTGAACATTGATAGGCAATCTCAGACAACGATCAGCCAGGGAAATTGGCCTCGCAAAGGGTCAGTTTCAGGTGATGGGGTCAGCATCCTTCAGTTCACTCACAAGTCAGAAAAGGCCTAGTTAATGCGTACATGAACAACGAAGCCCATGCAACTTTGTTCGTTCGGTTACCTCCACGGGCCTACGTGAGGGCAACACAAAATGGCGTCACGAACAACTCGGACAAAATGGAGTTTGGTTCGGAAATCACAGACCCTCATCCTTCAGGGATTCGATAAATGGGACACGAAAGGGATTTCGACAGTGGGTGACTTAGTGCATAGAGACAAACTATTGACATTCGCGGATCTTCAGTCCAAACATCCCTTGCACTGACAGAATCTTTCCGCTATCTTCAAATCAAACATGCCATCCTCACCGCCATCCCTGACCTCACTTCCATACCTGAGATTTCCCCCCTGGAGGACAGACTGCTATCTGAACCTCTCCCTGCAAAGGCCATCTCCTACACTTACCGTAAGCTCTGTAACAATCTCCCTGACACCTTCCAGCTCCTACGGAACAAATGGGATGAAGACCTGGATCTCTTAGAAGATGAGGAATGGCGGGCGGCCCTAATGTCCCCTAGAGAGACAGCAATCAATCATCGGTTGCGACTAATCCAGCTGAAGGTTTTACATAGAGCCTACATGTCCGCTCCCATACTGGCCAAAATTGGTATGCGCCCTGACACGCTGTGTCTAAGAGGCTGCGGCCTACCTGGTACCTTCTACCACATCCTATGGGACTGCCCGGTGATACAGCAATTCTGGGGGGGGACGGTTCGTAAAATGAGAAACTCCCTGGGTAAGCCAATCCCACTGTCGCTAAAAGAAAGTGTCCTTAATATATGGGGAGCCACGGACCTGAACGAACTGGAACTACAGTGGGCGGCATTGGGTTTCCTGCTTGCTAAACGCTCCATAGCTATGAAGTGGGGCTCCCCCGAGAGGCCGTTGGTGGTACGCTGGATGGCTGAGATAGACCGCTGCATGCTTGCCGAAAAAACAGTGTACAAAATTAGAGGTTGCCCCACGAAGTGGGACAAGAAATGGGGACATTGTAATAAATACCGTGGTGAACTATGTGACTCTCCGACAGTTGAATTAGCCATGACCCGGGCTGGACCCCTATGTCGAAATGTACGCTAATCTACCACCCTGATTAATCTGTATCTTGATTCAATTGTTTTTACATGTGACCATGTGACTGATTTATTGGCTCTGCTTTTTATTTCCAATAAAATCTTATGTTAAAAAAAACCCCACCCTCATCTGAGGAGGTCCCAGTGACATCCGATACCGAGTAAATGTTTTCAGCACCCGTCTCCGGTGTCCATGGACTTGCGGGCCAGAGGCGGCTTCTAGGTCCTGGATGTAATTATCAGTACCGGCCTCAGGGGTTTTATTTTTTTAATTTAAATATTTGTATTGATTTCTGTGACATTTGTACAATGAAAAACATTAGGTCGTAATCATCAGATTATTCATAACATAACAGTTCTTACAAGGGTCATCTTCTCATTTACATCAATCAATTCTTTCTCGGTCTGCATTTCTGCGCATCACTAACTCCACCATGGGAGACACACATATATCTCCTTAATAACTGTTCCACTTGGACCACTTTTTTGTCCCATTTCTGGAGGCATCCGTGGCTACAAACACCTCCGTCTCCGCCAGCATGCATCTGTAGAGTTCTTTCACCCACACGGATGAGAAGGGTGAAGTGGCCCCCCCAACCCTTTGCCAATTCCCGCTTAACCAGTGTGTATCCTAATATCGCCATCTGTTGCTCAGTCTCAGTCACGTCAGTTGCGGCCCAAATGTTTAATAACCCCAACTGTGGTGTCAGGGTAATTTCCTTCTCTAGTGCCGTCTGCATGTGCCGTGTGGCTTCTTACCAGAGGTGGCGTATGGCAGGGCAACTCCAGATCATATGATAGAAGGTGGCCTGGTGTTGGTAGCCCCTCAGGCAAAGGTCGTCCGGTCTGGTTCCTAGTTTTGCCATTAGTTTCCCAGTCATATATGATCTATGGAGAATTCTAAGCTGTATCAGCCTATATCGTTGTGTAATGGCTGTTTCCCTTGGGGACATGAGAGCCAGTTGCCAGTCTTCATCGTCAATCTGTCCCAGGTCACCCTGCCACTGCTCCCTAAGTTTACCAAATGCATCTGGGAGGTTGTTACATAGTTTTTTATATGTTAAAGATATAGCCTTGCAGGGGAGTAACCCGTCCAGCAAACGGTCTTCCAGAGGCGACAATTCTGGTATGTCTTCGAAGTTTGTAAAGGCTGATTGCAGTGCATGTCGTATTTGCAGGTACCGGAAGACCTCACCCTGATTCAACTGATAGTGTTTCTGGAGTTCCCCAAATGTGAGATTTGCGCCCTTTTTAACCAAATCTCCAACCACTGAAATACCAATCATGTCCCACTTGTCGAACCCAGGTTGGAAACACAGCCTACCAAGTTTTTGGACATACCACAGTGGCCTCAGGGGTTTTAGAAGTATTCTCCAGGCTGCTCGTCATGGGGCAGGAGCAGCCTCCTATTTTTTGTGCTACAGGGGCTAAGGATAGCAAGCTCCCCAGAGCAGTTAGTGCCCCAGCATCCCCTTCTGCATGAGGGCAGAGAGGGGCGGTCAAGCTGTCAGCCATATCTTGCAGGCCACTAGGGATTCCTGTATCAGCTTGTTGTGCCTCTGCAGGGTTTCCCTTAGCTGGAATTGTTTCTTGCTGAGTGATTGACATAATTGGTTCATTAGTTGGCAAGTCCAGGCGGGCACTCTTGGGGGGAGATGTGTGAAGAGCAGAGTTAATCTTAGAGTCTGTGACAGGAAGTGGCCCCTTAGCCCCGAGAAATAGTTTAGTAATTAAAGGCTGAGTACCCACTAAGTCCTTGTGCACACCACCTCCCCCGTGCCTCCCAACCAGCTTTTTGTTAGCACTGACCTCGCACTTGGATTTGGTCATGTTCTCTCCTAGTCCGGTGTCTCCGGTGTCAGCGCTGACAGTGGCTGTTTTTGTCTTGCTGGTCTCTCCGGTCTTGGCTCCCCTGGTAGTCATGATCGTAGACGAGCTCTGGTACCGCCGCCACTGGCCTCTCTCCTCTTTACTCGAATTTCAAAGTTCGGGAGGGCTGAAGCGAGAATCAATAATGCGGCGCACCAGACAACCCAGAGAAAGAGCAGCGATCGTAGCCTCTGGTAAACCCGTGCAGACGCTGGCAGCACCCGGGAACTTTGGTGAGCTTTAAAGATTGCCGCATCCGTAACTGAGATAACTGCTTTGAAACGGCCGGACGAGGGTGCCAACCGATTGTCTGAGGTCTCCTCGCTGTCAGCCTCTGCATCTCATCGCAGGGCACCTAGCCGATAATCGATGTGGCTGGCGTGTGCGGCCGAGCAGCGTGAGTTCTCACTCTGACTCCATCTTGCTCCGCCTGGCAGCTGGAAGCAAACCCTATGCTCTTCAATGCCAATTAATGTGGTCCCCTCTAGCAGAGGTGAATTGGAGGAAAAACTGTTTCAATATTAGAACAATTTAATTATTCTGCGTTGTGCTCTTTTTCAAGTAAGTGTATCACCAATCTTGTGGATAACTTCCCACACCTGACAGAATATTGTCGTCCGAGAATCTTCTTTTAACTTTCTATTTATGATGTCAATATACAATTTACTATTCAGGAATATGAGAAGAAAAATGACCCCCTTCAAGTTGCTCTTTGTGTGTTCCTTAGCTTCCAATTCCTGCATGTATGTA
Source organism: Lissotriton helveticus (assembly GCF_964261635.1). Lineage (NCBI taxonomy): Eukaryota > Metazoa > Chordata > Amphibia > Caudata > Salamandridae > Lissotriton > Lissotriton helveticus. The sequence goes on from NC_136063.1 coordinate 950,031,902, forward strand.
TATGGTAATTCCATAGTGCGTACCTAGCCAGAAGGAAGTGGAGCCCTGTCATAGGTACGCTTAAAGTAATCGAGTAATAGGAGAGGAAGCTGAGTTGAGGATGGTTAATGCATTGTGATGTTGTGTTCTTTGAATAAGTGAGTCTTATACTTTTTCTTAAATTGGAACAACATTGGGGCAGTCTTAATGGATATGGGGGCATTGAACCATATCCTGGGTGCATGGTTGGAAAAAGCCAATCCGTTGTGATCTGAGCCTGAGGTCAATCTCGCTTCATAAAACATAAAAGTCCCAAAGGTTATTCCATTTGCCTATATTTGGGCCAATTAGTCTCCTAGATAGGTATTACACTGTGGGGGCCCACACCCTTTTGTGGGCCATAAAACTATCAAAGTGCTGCAACGAGTTATGGTCTAGTGTTCTGAAATAGACCAGAATCCCTATTTGTTCATGCTTGGCTACAATTACCACGTCCAAAAACGGTCAGCTTTGATGTCCTTGTTGTCATGGTAAATCTGACACACTCATTCTGAAGATGTGACCATTCAATAAAAGTTGTAACGGGGCATTCAATCCCAGGCAGATTAGAAGAAAATCATCGAGTTCATTTTTGTACCTGGTGATGCAGAATCTTGCGAGTCTTTACATGGAGAATATGTAATCTGGCACACTAGATGCAAAAGCATATCTCATCGAGATTTCACTGGTTTGCAGATAAATTCCTGATGCCAAGAAATTGTGCATTGAGGTAATCTCTGCACATTCTAAAACAAATTATATAGATACTACGAATGCCTTAAAAGTTCCCAAATAACTGTCAGTGTTTCTTGTTGTGAGGTAAGAGCATGAGGATTCAATGTCTCATCCTACCAAGGTCCGCTCATTAGGATTAAAATTGACTTTCTTAGTCATATCACATAAGTACATAGGTGTCTGCTGCTAGTGGGTTGAAAAAAATCATAATATCATGACACAGGCTCCAGTGAAGAGTCCGAAGGTTAACCCCACTACAACATCTTGTGAATATTACATCCACTGACCACTTCATTAACCTAAGTAGGTAAAGTAGGTTATTTTAAGGTGCAACACACACTAAATAAAATTATTTGAAATTTGAGTAACTAATTCTGAGGGTTATTCATGAACAGTTAATTTAATTTAATTATGTTTAAAGCCAGATAATTTCCCAGGTCAAAGTACTATACATAAAGTTAGCCAATGATAGTGAATAAACTTATAAATAGTATAGCAGATTGGAGCATATACAATGAATGAGGAGATGGTGTACAATGAACAGCTTACCTTACAGCCATCTTGGCTGAATGATGCCAGTTGATGTTGCTGCTTTATGTTATAAGTCATAAAGTAGACGAACATGAGGAAAGTGTAGGTGCAGCCTATGGAGCAAAACTGGAAATGTCCAAATGGAGAATAAATAGTGGATAGGGCTTTATATTCTGCAAACACCTTTACATTTTTCATTTATGTTGTGAACTTCATTTTAAAGTTGAAAGGAGCTTCTTGCAATCTGGTGAACATTGTTTTTTCCCCCTTTTCTGAATCATGCTTACGAGTCTGGCTGTCTTCTGACCACCAGATGCTCGGTGGCGCAGCAGTGGTGGTCGACTGTCCACCGCATTACAACTTCTAAAGTCTATGCAGCGTGGTACCGGCGCCTGCGCCATGGAACAGTCGGTGGTGCAGGAGCACCACAATGGAACATGCTGAGCGGGGACTGTCACAATCCCGCTCAGCATATTACGAGTTCCTGGACCGCCAGCCTTTTCATGGAAGAGCCGTGCCATGAAAAGGCTGGCAGTGCAGGAACAAAGGGCACCCTACAGGGCCCCCATAGCAACGACACCATAGGGTTACATTCAGAGGGGCACAACATGTGACCCCATTGTCAGTAACCCCACAAAGTTCCAACACACCATGGACGTCCACATCCATGCCATCCTCGAACTTTTTTGCTGTTCCCATTGTGGTGCCTTTTTTGAGGCACTGCCATGGGAATAGCAAAGAACCATCAACCGTATTACGAGTTGTGCATTTCCAACTTGGAACACGGTTGCTGGTCCTTGGGCGGTTTTGCACAGGTTTGGAACATCGGAGGCAGGGTTGCGCCAGTTCCACTGCACCAAACTCGTAATCAGGCCCTTAGTCATGATCTGGGACTTTTGCAGTGCTCAATTTGTAAAATAGCAAGCGCAGATTACCAATAGATTTCTATGGAGTCCACTATTGGCATTGCTAAATGGTAGCACTGCCGAATAACAAGACTGTCTAGTCTTGATTTTACCTCATGCCTCTTTCGCTTCCACCACCCGCACTTCCTGTATCTTTATCCTACACCTACAGGTTTTTTTTCTAGTTGAAGCCTTGTGCAGGTAAGCGCAGTGGGGCGGGGTGGGGGGAGTCGACAGATGACAGAAAAGGATTTATTTATTTATGTAATTTTCCCTATTCTGTTGTCTGTCGGCGCCCCACTGCGCTTACCAGCACTGGCCTCCGCAGTTTTTTCCATTTCTGATTCAAACTTTGTAATTGTATTCTTATCTTTCTCTTCCTTTTGCTCTCTTGCTCTGGGTAAGAGTTAAATTATGAAAAATAAGTCTATTCTCCCCAAAATGAATGCCCGTTTTCCCTACATTCAACCACCTGCATAAATTGAGCACTGTTCACAAGTCCTCTCATTTTTGCAAAAACTGTAGTGTTGCTGCCAGTGGGGCGTACCACTGCAGCACACGCCCCCTCCCACCGATTCCTGTGTGTTCCCCCCTGGGACGTGCAGGGTCTTGGTTTCCCCCTTACGTGAGCGCGGTGGCGCGACTGTTTTGAATAAATAGCCCAGAGCCCTGGGCGTGGTCAGTGCGTAACTAACCACCACCTTGACTACATGTGTCCCCGTGCCTCTGTTCAGCAGGCCCACTCTAGGACACCACAAAAACTATATATATAAATTTATATATATATATATATTTTTTTTTAACATATGGAAGGCTGGTAGAAGAGTAATGATGTGTAATTTGTGCTTTATATGAAACAAGCACAAAAGCCAAGAAGTTCATTAAATCCAACCAGATCGGAAACCTAATAGCTCAGTTTTAACAAACTGATTGTAAAGGCAGTACTGGATTATTGTTATCATTAATACCAATTTATAGGTGCCAACTTAAATTAGCCTGCAAATGTTGAAAGTGCTTGAATTGATTTGAAGCAAAATAGGGTAATTATTCTTGAGTAAAGCACCAATAGCAAATCAATTTCTGATAAAAACAAGGCAGTGATCATGTTTGAGTGAATTGCTTATTGAAAGAATAATGCTTCCTTAAAGCTGCAATATGTTGTTTTATCTTTACATGGGTATTTGTCATCGCCCAATTCAGAGGAGGGGCTTTGTGTATTTATTTAGTTTCGATTTCTTGAGTTAATTGTAAAGAGGTGGATATTGGGTTATGATTATATTGTATCTATGTGATTTGTCTGACTGCAGCATTTAAATATGCAAGATTTGTGCAAGACTTTACTTAAGGTTGCTGGAAGGATGTTCACATTTTCTATTTTGTGCTCTTTGACAAAGACTTTCATTGTTAGGATAAATCTAAGAAAAATATGATGCTTATAATGTGAGTTCTTTCACAAAAGAAATATTTTTTAGATTCCCAATTCTATGCTTGATATTATTCATTTAGCCAGTTACAAACTCATAAAGAATGAAATTCAGCTGTGACAGAATATCCAGATCGTAATTTTTTTTGGTGTAAATTATTTTTATTGTTGCATGAAAATCACAATTACAGACACGCAATCAGTATATGTTCAATTATACATCATTCTTGGACAGTATCATCTACATGAATATCAAACGTTGCAATTTTCCTGTTACCTGTTTATCCTTATCCCTACCATAACATATTCGAACTCCCCCCCTCCCCTAGCACCTACAAATCACACTAATTGTTCTCAACTCCGGTAATGTCTCATGTTCTTAGATCATTGTTGTTACCTTGCTGTCATCGCTCCTCTCACTACAACGTATGCTCAGCATGATATGTTATCGAAGTCTGCAACCCAGCCTGCAAATATGTGCGTGACGCCACCCTGCGAACAAACAAATGTGACGCGACAGACGTAGCGTGGGTATAGTTCTACTGGTACGCCTTTCAACTGAAGAAACTCACTCCAAATGCGTCTTGGCACACTCTTCGAACTCCCTTAGTACCGAGTTCCAATCCAATGATATGTGCGTTTTTCTGAGGCCCCTGTGTTCTTCCCTTTGCAATTCCAAACCTTCCGCTTTCCCCCATCTCAATACCTCTCCATGCCAGTGCTCGATGTCTGGCGGCCTGGCTGTTTTCCATTTTATGGCTACCGCTCGTTTTGCTAACAATAATGCTAGATCCACGAATCTAGTCACCACACTCCTTTTCTTTTCTTTGTGACCCAGACCCAAGATGCTGAATAGGAGTGACATGTAAGGCCTGCCCGGGGCGACCACCGTTAGAATCTCGGTGATCATCCCCCAATAATACCCCAGCTTGGGGCAGTCCCAGAACATATGCAAAAGGCCTGCGTCATCCATATGACATCTGGGGCATGTATCCGCTGCCTCTGGGAACATTGCCTGCAGTCTATGGGGGGTCAGGTAGGCCCTGTGAACTATCATTAGCTGAATAAATTTGAACTTTGGGTTGCGTGACACCTTTTTGGGGTATTTCAGCACCTTTTCCCATTCTTTGTCCCTGAGACCTCTGCACGCGTCTCCTTCCCATTTTGCACAGAGGGGCTGCAAGGATACCGCCCTGTCTGTTCTAATTCCGTTGGTTAGCCACTTCGTTAGGTGATCACCTGACCCCATTAGGTACTGCATTGTGATCAATGTGTTCCTAGCCGGTTCCACTCCGTCACGTTCCCAGTGCGTGGTTATGTAATGTGTAAACTGCGCGTGTGTGAGAAATAACGTCCTCGGGGTCTGGTGTAGCCTGGTGAAGTCCGCATTTGTCAAAAGGCGTCCCTCTGAGAAAAAGTCTCCTATGTGCATAACTCCTGCATCGTGCCATGATCGCAGCCTATGTTCCGTGAGTGTGCCAGTCCCTAGGGGTATTCCCAGTAGTGGTATCGTGGGCGCGTAGGATGAATGTTTGTTAGTGTATTTGACCGCCGCCCTCCAGTGTTTAATTGCTAGCCTAAGCAAAGGCGGGGTGGATTCCGGTATCTTGGCGTTTGGAAGTAGCAAGCGATGGATATCCCCCCTTGCCCTGTCAGCCTCAGACATATTCAGCTCGTGTAGGTTACGCCCTGCTAGTCATTAGGCCAGCCACTGAAGCTGGCATGCATAGCTATATGCAATCAGGTCCGGTACCCCCATGCCACCCTTGTCCGTCGGTAGTTGTAATTTAGCCAAACCAATTCGTCTCCTGCCCGAGCCCCACACCAATTCCGTCAGGACTGTGTTAGATGTTTAAAAAAATTCGTGGGTATCAGTATTGGTATGTTCGTGAAATAATATAACAGTCTGGGCAGTACCACCATTTTTGAGACCGTCACTCTTCCCGCCACTGAGAGTGGTAGTGTGTTCCAGAAGTGCACCTGTGTCTTCAGAGTGCTGAGGGCTTTACCCAGAGTGCCCTCCAGTAGGTCCTGTGTTTGCCTGTAAATCTGTATACCTAAGTATTTGAAGGTCACGGGCACTACCTGAAAGCTGTACGGTGTAAACTGTATGCGCGAGTCTTCTAGTGGCCCATGAAAACAGTATCCGTAGGATTTTGTTTTCATTTATCTCGAGGCCTGATAGCCCTCGGAAATTGCTGAAGATCTCTGGCAGCGGAGTTAGTGAGTTTGACATATCTTTAAGGAACAACAGTATGTCGTCCGCATATGCGGGAATGACATGATGGGCATTAAGTCGGGCGATCCCCGTGTTGGCTGCTTGGGTTCGTACTTTTATTAAGAGAGGCTCTAAGGCGATTATAAAGAGTAAGGGTGAAAGTGGGCAACCTTGCCAAGTACCCTTTGCTATTTCAAACTGTTCAAAGATACATTTGTTTGTTCGGACACATGCTGTGGGCTTGTGGTACAACAATTTCACCCACGCTATGTACTCTGGCGGTATATCGAATTTGCCCATTACCGCGAACATGTAATCCCATCTCAGGGAGTCAAAGGCCTGTCTAAGGTCCAGGGATATACTCCCTTCCGTGCCTCCTCCCATATCATCTTGTGCCATCAACTGACTCAGTCTCCTCAGATTCAGCGCTGTGCTCCTGCCCGGTACAAATCCACACTGGTCTGGGTGGATCAAGTCTGTGATGCATTGGGCGAGTCGGGTCGCCAATATTTTACTGAGAATTTTATAGTCCGTGTTTAATAAGGACAGGGGTCTATAGTTCTCTAGTTGCAGGGCGTCCCTACCCGGTTTCAACAGGGATACTAACAGTGCCTGCAGCGTCGCTCTCGGTAGGGCATTCCCTTCCAGGGCCTCCCTGTATAGTGTATGTAGTCTGGGGGCCAGAATGTCAATATATGTTAGGTAAAATTCAGCCGGTAGGCCGTCCGACCCGGGAGCTTTGTTTCGTGGTAGTGCCTTAATGGCCTGCCTGATTTCCGCTAACGTTATAGGCCTCGCGAGCTCTGCCCGTTGTGTAGGTGTTAATTGAGGGATGCGTGTGCCTTCAAGGAATTACTCTAAGTCCTGCTCCGATATCAGGATGTGCGGGCTGTATAAGTCGGTGTAATACGTTTTGAATTTATTATTTATATCCATCTGAGTACGTATTATCACCCCGTTTTGGTCTCTCACTTCTGTTATAGGGGCACATTCCGGTGCAGTGCGTGTTAATCGTGCCAGTAATGGGCCTGCTCTATCCGCCTGCGTGTGTTGTCTGTTTGTATATTCCCTGTAGTCTATCACCCTTAATTCTTCTAATAGTGCTGCATGCTGGATATGGGCCTCTTGGAGTTGAGTGAGGTGGTCATCCGTGCCCGCCGCTTCGCTTTCAAGCATCGCTAGGCTGCCCTCCACTGTCTTAAGTTTCTCCAGCACTAGACGTTTGACACCCACTTTCATGCCCAGCTAGTAATTTGAGCAATACATTATTAGAAATATCCAAGATTGCTCAGGAGCAGCCTAATGTGGGTTCGGATATGTTGGCAGCACCCTGAAAAGTAAAACTTCATTCATGACGGGAACTTATTGTCTGACAAAGACATTTTGGCTGACTTTTATCTGACCTTTAAAGAACAATGGGCATTATGATTTCCACACAGTATTTACAATTAGAGGTTTTTTTTCCTGCCACTGGATTTCGAATAGATTCTGATTTCCAGTGCAGCACGTGGGATCACATTGACACTGCTGCGCCTGCTGTGCAAACAGTGTTCTGCTGTGGAGCTATTACGCTCATACATGCCAACCCTCCCGATTCAGGCGTGAGACTACCGATTTGAAGGCTAGTCTCCCGCCTCCCGATTCCTGCAAGCAAAAACCCGATTCCTCGGGGTTTGTTGACAGGGCGTTTGTGTGAAGTGCTAATTTTTCCAGCAATAGTCAAAGTGGCCATGCAGGGGCTCTCGATGGGGTGAAAAAACAACAAAGGGTCATTAACAAGGCAATAGTCTTTTGAAGACCTGTGAAGTAGGGGGGGGGGGGCGTGTGTGTGCACAGGAAGCTGTTTTCGGCTGGGGTGTCACACAGGGGCGGGGGGGGGGGGGGGGGACAACACTTGCATCACCCTCTCAGCCTGCCATTGCGCTCCATGCTTGTAAAAGGTAAGAAAAAAAACGTACATTTGTGTTTCAAATGTCCAATCCTGCAGCAGCACACTTCCAAAGCCCATACACGCCAGTAACCCGATTTGAAGCCCCATTCTCCCGATTTTTTAAAAAAAATCTCCCTCTTTGCTCTTCTGAAATGTTGGCATGTATGATTACGCTCTGCATGCTATTTAATGTTACTGAGCAATATCTAAACATTTTCCCCTGGGGTATTTCACCATGACGGAAATTTTTGAAATATGACATTACTCTGCTGTCTGTAAAACCAGTTTCTTTTAAGGACACAGGTTTGAAAATTGGGCTGTATCATACAGCATTTAGTGTAATAATATTCAGGGCCAGACTGCTGTGCTGGGCATCGGTCACTTCCCCAGGAGGCTGGACCGCTCGGGCCGGTTTTGCAGGCGGGGACTGGTTTTTGTTGCTGCGGGTAGTTTTACAATGGTGCTGAAAAATCGGCCCCCAGTAACAAAAGCAGCAGCAGTGCTCCACACCTGCACACCCTAATCACAACCCCCTTCTGGGGGCTGGATGGGTGAGGGCCAGTTTTGCAGGTGGCGGACGGTTTTGTTACTGGGGGCAGTTTTGCAATGGTGCTGAGATATCAGTACTCCACATTGCACCCGCCCCAACCCCTACCCCAATTCCCAGGACAGGTCCGACCAAATTGCCAGGGTTGCTCTGAGTTCCCAGTCTTCCCCTGATATAATTCCACATTTTCTAAGGAGGAGGACCCTCTAGCCCCTCGAAGGTATTTAGGCTTGCCCTCTACACTCAAAATGTGGATGCAAAAAACGCTGTTTTAACTTTTTTCCAGTACTGCTTTTGCTTCCGAGCTCGACCATGGTGGTTGTTACTAAGAAGCTTGTGTGTGAGCCAAGGAGGCTTTACATATTTTAGCTAGGCTATATCATCTCTCCTTGAAATGCTCTTTGCTTGACACAGCCATTCATGAGTTTATTACGTGTTCATGCGTGGTTGCATACACCTTCCTAGGGTGAAGTCCTTGAAGGAAAAGGACACACAGACGCAGGCGGCTCGTGCTTCCAAGATAAGTTGCCCCATGCAGGCCTCCTTCCCAAGAATTGCCACCCTTCACAAACTGGCACTGCGCTAGAGCCCATCTCAATAGTATAAATGAAGCAGGCTGAATCTAACTTCTTGGCCATGAATTATTTGCCAGGCATCAGGCTTGCACCGCACATGCTGGTCAACTTCGATTGTCTGTAACTGCAATAGCCTGTGGTTGCAGAGGTGTGCTAAGATTGACCACAACAGCACATTATGCCCTAACTAAGCTTTTTGTGAGCTAAGCAGCTTCATTGCCACTTATGCATCCAAATATAAACTATAGAACCAATGAAACTTCTATTTCAGCAACTGTCTTTTTTTACATACTTTTCAGTATTACATTATCAAACTACTGTTAAAACAATGTAAAGCTGTGTATTACTGCTTCATTTGATTGTGTCCAAAAATAGTTCTAGCTGGTAGTAATTCCTTTTACCTGGGAGAACGTGGAACTGACAGTTGGTCTATGCTTTTGAAAATGACTAACATATTTGTATTCATTTTTAATTCTTCGTTAAACTTGTTCTGATTTCTGACTAATTCCTTCGGGTATCATTATTTATGTAACAGCAAAGCAATAAAACTTAAGAGGTAATGCAAAGTGAAACTTGTGTGCTGCACGAGTACTGCGGTGTGTGTACTGTGTTTGTAGCACGTCCACGTTTTCAATAATGCTAGTGACAACGCTGACATTTGTAGTTCTTAATTAATTACAGAGGAGCATAAGCTGTTAGTAAGTCATGTCACGCAAAAATGGCATAAAATTAATTCACCCACGGTTCAATGAACAAGACTTTGTGGTACGACCTAGAGATGGACTGGAACAGAATAATGAAACTTATTTCCACAGGACAACTCATACCACAATCTACATACAAACATTAGACACCATCTGACATACATGGGATACAAATTGTACATGTTTTTCTAATGTTATGTATCACTTAGCCCTTGCTGTACATTAATGTAATACTGTTGTGTGGATAGGGAGAATAAGAAGGCCTTCTTTTCAGACCTGCAATAGTGTAAGTTTGCTGAAATGCCTAATTACAAAACGCACTGCAGGGTTTATCAAACGTTGATGCAGTGCAACGTAACGCAGCAAGACAACTTCACTGAGCTTGCTGTGTCAAATGGAGGGAGCTGGAATGTGCCATATCTATGAAGATATAGTGCATACCTGGTCTTGTCTTCTGCTGGCGCCATTGTGGCTGCCTAGTGCCAAAGCAGGAACCTTCGCCTGATGGTGCTTGCATTGCAGAGATGATTGTTTAACCCAGGAAAGGACACCTTCCTCCACAACACCAATCTTTAAAGGCGTTTGTCTCTTTCTAAGTGTGCTACAGAATGCAGCCCACTTAGAAAGAGGAAACAACGAGGAGAAATATATTTCTCCTCGTTGGGCGTCCCCTGGGAATGTGCAGCATTTTGATGCTTTTCAAGGTTTACCACTCTTGGTAAATTAGGGAATGCGCCAAAATCCATGGGTGGATGCCTGGGAACACCCACGCTCCACTCATTTAACGCCTTCTCAGGGCAGACTAATGCAAAGTGCAGCATTGCATTACTCTTGAATTACCAAGCAATGCAGGGCCACCCAAGGTGGGTTTACATAGCTTGGTAAATCTGACTTTAGAATTGTGTTGTCTTTGCAACATCATGCGTGACATGAGGGCACCACAATACCATGAGAAATCTGGCCTTTATTGTGCTTGATTACCACATATTTCTTTGTTGCTCTTAATAACATGAAACCACAAAAGAAGACTGCCCCTAGATTGTGTTCCTAAAGGTATCTACAGAGTTAGGGGGAGATGTGTTGCCAATGGGGGCATCTCATAAAAAGTTACGGACTGGCCTCACACACCGCCTGGTGTCATGCTTCATCATCGGCTGTCCTCACCCTCTAAAAACTTGGTTTGATAGAGGGCGGGCATATACCTGGAGACAGGGATGCACTTCTACATCTAAGTGATGGCCGTCGGGGAGTGAAAAAGTGTATTAAAAACCATTACCCATGCCCATATCCTACGTTTATTCAGGGATCAAAGGTATGGTAGTTAAAAGAAGTGGTCGGTGATATGGGACATTAATCTCCCTTCACCGTGTTATAAAGGACTGACATGTTTCTGCTAAAGTGTCCCCGAAGGGTACGCAGCATTCTTCAGGAACAAAGGGGAGTTTATTAACTAGAGGTCCACTTCCCGGCACCTAGTGACAGAAAAATGACCTGCTACTAATGTGTGAAGGGGCTGTGAATTACAAGTACCCCTCTTGGTGTAGTAACCTAATGAGTAACTCCTATAATCTAGCCTACTTGCTCCATGGGAGGGAAGAGGTGGAAGGACCTACTGAGACTTTTGTCTATCTTCAGTGCTTCCAGCAGCTTTCCCTTAAGTCCTCTCAGTCTCCCCGTTAATAACATGCAATAAAAAAAGAATTTCCTCTCTGTACTACATTTAGCATTACAAAGTAAGCTAGAGATGCTCTTGACTTTGGGCATCAATACGATGCAGGACAGTCGGACTGCCGCCCCCATCACAGCAGTCCGGGAACGTCTGACAGCCATGCGGAGGTCTGACCGCTGAATTACAATTTGACTGCCATGGAGGTGGTCAGAAAAGTGCTCTTTAACACTGCGGATTGTGGTGCAGGCTGGGAAAAGGGCCACAGCACAAGCTACAGTGTTAGAGAGCAGTTTTGCACATCCATTCACCGTGTGCCATGCACCATGTGCTACACGGCACGCTGTGCATGGATGTGCGTGGGGGCAATACATGTGCCCCCTGAGCCCCTTTGCAGTGTCCCATGAGGGACGAGCCGTGTTTGGGGACCTCAAAGACCCTTCCCAACTGCCTTTTTATTTCGATGGGACTGCCATGAAAAGGCTGTTGGAAATGGACATCGTATTTCTGGCAGGGGGGACTGCCTCGGCACTGCTGCAATTATAGGGAAACAAGTCTGACCGACACCCCAACTGGATTGTAGATCCTGTCAGAGGCAGCTGTCTGCCCCCAATAGTTTTGGTATGACTGTCTGCATCATAAAGCAGCGGTCAGAACGAAGGGCTGTCAGTGAGACCGCCAACAATGACCTGTCTGTGGCTGTCCCACGGACATCATAATCAGCCCCTTTATATAGTTTCTAAAAAGATACAACAGGCATATTCTTCCTTGTGCTTCCTGACACTAAAACTGAGTCATAAGTATCTCGTGTAATGATTACAAGCGCAGAGTATCAGGCCCCCCTCCTTGCTACATAGTCCACCATGTATTAAAAGGGTGTAAATGGTAATGGTGTATGGTGAGGGAAAACAGGTGGACTAGTTGCTAGAGGAATGCTGGAAGGTAATTCTCCAACTTCTTGCCCAGTGGAATAAGGTATGCAGGGGGCTAGAACACTACACGGCACCTATTAATAATTTTATTTTGATAACCAATTTTATTGAGTTTTGGAAGAAAGAAAACAAAGAAAAACAGATAGAACAGCACAGCACTGATGTGCATTTCTCATTTGATACATTAATGACCTATTATCACCAATTATGCCCAGACTTACATTGTGACCCATACCGTCCACATTCCGTGCACAAGTTCAGTCCAAGAGGGAGAAGGGAAACTTGTAATTCCACTTGGTCCAACCATTTGCCCCATATCCTTTGATATTTGGAGGACTTCCTCTGATCTCGCACAGCGGTCTTTCTTGCACTGCGCACCAGTCTACACCTTTGCGCCAAGCTATTAATAATTTATGTTGCATTCTAAACTAATTACATAGAATTGTGCGGTGAAACATGATTTGATTATATCTTACGTTCAATCAAGTACTTGACTTGTTTGCTGCATTGTTGATAATTATTCTAGTAATTCTTACTCACATGATTTGTAGAACAGTACATAAATGATCATCGGTATATTGTAACATACCAATATGTTTGTGTGAGTAGTAACTGTGGTGTTTGAGTTGGGGCTCTGTAAAATCACCTGAAGATAAGAAATTCAGACAGGTCTGTTGGAACTCCCACCCAAATGAGCATTACTCATTGCTAGAGGGGTTTCCTTTTGGGGCTTAAGAAATCAACCGGATTAAACCACAATAATACTACAATATTATTAGGGAAAATGAGCGTGATTCCATTCATTCACTCTCAACTGGACCCACTTAATGTTTGGCCTTGACCTGGCAGGGAATGGTCTTCACAGCAGACACTCAAGCAGTTCAGCCTTCACATCAACCTTGGGTTAAAGAGTTGATGCTTGGGATGCCATGTTAAGTGCCTCCAAGTGCCAGTATATGAGTATAATTACTTTCACCACCAAATCGTATTAATTGATATACACATTTTGTCAGACTTGGCCCTTACTGCAGGGACTTCCCCAAACCTTTTGCCTTAAACCCTCCGAATTTGCTGACTCCATTTTTGCTGGCCTTTGGACTCTGCGTACATCAACTCTGATAACCAGTGCTAAAGTGCTTGGCTTGTGCTCCCTTCATAAAACATGCTAGAATTGGCACCTTCCTGCACAAAACAATCCTGAGAGGCTTTTACCTCTTTGTATCTGAGCTGCAGAATGCAGCACACATAGAAAAACGAAAAAACGAGGAGAGATAAACATATTTCTCCTCGTTTTGCTTCTCCCAGGGAGGCATATCTTTTTTCTTATTCCCAAGTTTACCAGGTTTGGTATATCTAGAAATGCATAAAAAACAGTGGGAGCTACTTGGGAACATCCACTCAATGCTCATGGAATACCAACCTTGCGCAGAGTAATGCAGCGCAGTGATCAGCACTGGGTTGTATTACTCTAAATTTTGTAAGCCATTCAAAGCCATGCAAAGTGACTTTGCGTGGCTTCAAAAATATGACTTAAGGTTTCTGTCACTCTTGCACCATGTTATGTGGTGCAAGAGCGGCACAAAGTAGGTCATAAATATGACCCCCTGTGGGTTATTTGCATTCTCAGAATAAGAGCAGTTTATGTTCAGGTAAGTGTACAGAATCAAGTTTCTTCATTATCTAAACAAAATGAAGGCATTTAAGCAAAGGCAAGGAGACCTGAAAAACAGGTTTCATCTAGAAGACACCCCTCACATAGAGAGAATAGGTCTGTACAAATAGTATACAATTAATGAAGGAGCACAGCCTGCCTGAACATGAGGGATAAATGAAGGCGCAATACATTCTGAATATGTTAGAGTTGGACCTGCATTACCATTTCAGTGAGTTTAGAAGATTAGCAGCAATGAGATATTTTCGGCAGAGTTGACATCATGACATGCTTCTAAGTGGCCCAGAATGCAGCCTCAAACATATAGTTATTACTAATTATGATAATTGAAGATGTAAGCCTAGTAGCCTTTTGTTCTCAATGAATATAGGGATGGGATTGGTCAGGTGAAGAGATTGCTCACTCCTACTTGGTTGGGCAGAGACTGTGATTTCAGAGATGCAGTAAAAGGGAGAGAGAGGGGTGAAGATGTATCTCTGGTTGCTGAGAAGTCTTTCTGCTTGCTAGTCACAAAGCCTCTCTCGTTGTCAGAATGGCGACTTGCTATATTGTTACAAAGTACCTAGGGTAGTGTCCTCTGGAAATACAAATACAAAATTCAGGCTGTAAGAAAGGTTTTGGCTGTAATGGCACCGGTGTCTGGCTTGTCCTTGTGTGATTTTTTTTCACTATAAAGACAGATTTATGAGAAATCAGATGTCTCATTGTAGACAGCTCTGTGTGAAAGTTGACACAATGTTGTCGAGCATGATTCTGTTGCTCTAGCCTCCCACTTCCAATACTTCAACTCTCAAGGAAACCCATAAAAATGGTATTATAGTGCAGTCACCCCACTCCACCAACGCCAGTGAGCCATAGGTGTCTGTGAGATGATGGTTGTAGTGATTGACAAGCTGATTGCTTGGAAAGCTTAGCCCCCTGCCTCTCAAAAAGGTCTGTGTAAGGAAGGAGAAATATCCTCAGAGTGTGCCCTTTTAATATACTATCCTCATTCTTTTTTGCTTTAATTTTCTCCATTTTAGAAGAATTTGTCCATCGGGACCATGGAAATGTTGCACCTCGCTTGACATTGTATCCCTTTCGAAGGAAGCAGGCTAGAGAGATGCCTTTGCTGCGATTGGCAGTGGTGTACAGATTGCAGATCTGGAACTGACCACAGTTGCTAGATACAGCAATAGACAATTTCTGATTATGGAGGTCACAATGAATAGTAAAATCAACCAGATGCATGATGGCAGAATGATAACTTCTTAGGATAGTGGCCACCTCCAGAACGTTATTGATGAAAGTCTGCACATATGATGGTGGCTGAGGGCAGACATTGGTAATGATGCTTCTTCAGGAGATACTAAGATGCTCGGTGAATGAATGCCACCCCTTGTCCTGCAAAGCAATTAGACACTGGATAAGGAATCCATACGGGACAATCTCTAGGATGTGTGAAGAAGATACTCCGCTAGAATTCATAAGACTCGCCCGTATGAGAAATTAAGGAGCCAGAGAGCAAGGCAGAGGAATCGAGAAGATAAGACCAGCAGCACCTGAAAAAAGAACTCAAGTTCTGTAAGGATATTCAAGATACACTAGAATGTAAATGAGTGCAAACTGGTCCCATTGTTTTTGTGTTTGATTTGAATTATTGTCAGAGGCTATGCAACCTGTTGTTATGATCTTGAGGTGGTCTGCCTATCTGCATTGAGGTCACAGTGAATGTTATGTGCTGCACTTGCTTTTCCGTCAACCCACAGAATCAAGAAAGAGCCAATACAGAACTCCTGGAAAGAGCATGAGTGTTGGCAAACATCAGCAAACTGGGTAGACAGTACACAGAATTCCCTTGATTGATGTCAGTAATGCATGTAGGCAAAAGGCATAACTCAGTTGCACACCTCTCACATGGGTACAATTCATAGCTGTAATACTGTACATGCTTGAACAGCACAACATGTGTGCTACCAAGGGGCATTCATGAAAGGACACACTAAGCAAATCAGAAGCTGCATGGTGCAGTAAAGGAGGGATTGTAGAGGGAGCGCCTGATAAGGCTTGGAATGTGTGGAAATAGTACATATGAGTACTTGAACAAAATAACAAATTGGTGTGGGCACATCACATGTATTTACTTAACACGAAAAAGCAGGATTTTCCCCTTCCAATACTACACTACCTCAGTGTACAGAAGAAATATAAGCCTCTTGTTAAAATGCAATGTGCATGATTCACTGCCCCAGACGGTTTTTCAGGAATGGGGTGATGAAAATTCGAGTGAAATTAGTGTTTGTGAAATGTTGCCATTTAATCAGTGGCAAACATGTTACAAATAAAAATGGTTCCGATGACTATTGTTAACCAAAACCCCTGCGTTGGTTAGAAAAACCTACAAACTCCATAACAGGCTACTGCACAGTGATGGTTTGTCGTGTCATCACAAATCAAGGAAGTAGAGCAAAAAGTGCTTGATATGTTATTGTCCTTTAAAAGTATCTCAAGTGTTTGCTTAATTGTAGTAAAGAACAATTTTTGTTTCAGAGGGCTTTCCATCATCTCGACAATAAATCCACTCCTGTTGCCCCTAATGCTTTATTGTATTTCCAGCAAGTTTACCGCCTAGCCGCGGGGTTGTTTTGGCAGAACAGTAATTAAATGCTAGCCCCCATTTCTTATGAAAATACTAAAGTGGCCCATGTGAGACCTTAATGATCACATAGGGGCTCATTATGATGTCGGTTGGCAGAGTGTCCGACCGACATCGTAGCGGAACGGAGACCGCCCGACAAGGATTCAGGGGCCTTGCTTCCATTACTACGCTGCGACTGCCTTCATGGCAGTTGGAAAGTGTATTTCCTCTTTTGCGGCTGGAGTTGTGGGCTGCAGCACAAGCTCCAATAGAAAAAATACACTTTTATAACATCCATGCACCACGTGGCAGACACTGAGGGGCACCACAGGTGCCACCTAGGCCTAATAGCGGAGGCCTTGGCGGAACAGAAGCCCTGCTAGGGGACCCCAAGGACCTTCTTGGGCAGCCTTTCTGTGTCAGAAAGGCTGACATGGAAAAGCTGTCGGAAACAGACATCATTATCCTGATGGAGGTGCCTGAGCAGGCACCACCGCCATTTAAGAATTACCTGTCCGATGGATGCGCCAATAGGATCTCTGATCCTGTTGGAGGTGTCGATCTTTCCCAAAGGTCACAGCGGGCTGACCGACCGCATCGTAATGCGGAGGTTGGACCGCTGAGTCATACTGTCGGATGGGCCGACACTGACATCCAATCCGGGGTGATCCACCCGACTTCATGATTGGCCCCATAGTTCATATTTTAGAGTAAAATAGCACACATTTTAGAGCTACATTCATGCAATCTTTGGTAATTTCTACTTCATAAAAGATCTAGTATCACTGTTCTTTACACAACATTACATTGCAAAGTAGATTCTCAGTTGCCAAACCCACGCAAAAAGACTGTTCCTCTCTGCTGTACTCCACCTTACCTCGTACTGTTTCCTCTCTTTCCATTGCTATGCCCCTCCGTTTTCTATTTCCACCCCTTCCCCAAGCTCCGGTCAGCCTGTTTTCTGCACCCTCTACCCCTCTGCTCTTTAACAGAAGCTCTGTTGCCTTGTGGCTAGGTGTGCGCTCAAAAAATCACGCACATGCTGTACACACAACACGAATGCGATGAGCACCAACACAAGTATCATTTTGTGAGCATTCAGAACAATTCCTACTAGCATTTCTCATCCAAATTGTAGCTTAACTTTAGAACTAAAAAGATAGGAGCCAGAGTGAAATATGTGTGAAAAAAACCTAACACATCTACTTATTTTCACGGGATGAGTGACAGTATTTTTAGGAAAAGAAACATACCTTCAATGTGGATAAAAAGGAAAAAAATGGTGCGCCAAGGTAACATTTTGACATGTTCTCCTGCTCATTACCTTTTATGGACATCCCACAAGAGTAAGGGTAGGATCACAGTTGTTCCTGGAAATCTACGACTTCCATCGTTTTTCAGGTATAGCCCCAGAGAATTCTTTTCGTTCCCAAAATATATTAAGTTTCTGATTTATAGATGACCGAATTGTCTGTGAATCATTCAGATAATAAGATGAAAGGGAAAGATTTCACTGCGAAATGGGACTCAAGTTGGTAGTGAGTTGATGGTTTCATATTTAATAGGTGGGTCGAACACCAAGGTGCTCACTTTTTTTGGTTGTTCACTATATGTTTCCTCTATGTAAGGTGGTGATTACACAATGACAACTTCCCCTGCACAAGCTGCTACTTTGAGTTTCCAAGTTTCGGAACTAACAGTTCTTTTCGTACTGTCCCATGTCGCATACAGTATTATTTGAACATATAACAGAATATCCTCATGTCGATCAGTGGGTTAACGGTCTCCCACTGTGTTTGGGAATGTTACAATTATTGACAAATTTTGAGGTTTTAATGACGTGGTGGTAACAGCTTCTTAACAGCACTTTAGTTTTTGAAGGAGCGTCAAACTCAAGGTGGGAAAGCTCGACTAATGTGTCTGGTGCTCTAGTTGCTGGAAATATCTTGTTGTGGCATGCATGATGATAATAATTTAAAAAAACGTATTTAGGGGAGAATTCATCTCATACGTCCAATTCAACATTAGATATTTGAAAGCTGAACTCCAGCAGTCTCTGGAATTTTTTCCAGTGAGGCGTATAATCCCAATTCATGAGGAAACAAGAGTTTGGACCCAATCTGGGATTACAATTTGTGTGGCAGTACCACACTTTTCCCTACACAAATGTGGCCAGATCCCAAGAGGCATGACTCGTGCCAGGAAAATAATGCATATTCTGATTTTTACAGCTCATATTGGAAGAAAACACGCAGTATTGCCACTTTATCCCCATCCCCGGGAGCAGAATTCAAAATCAGGGGCCTCATAATGAGGCCTTGCGTCAGTTTTGTGCTTCCGATGCGTCACTTTGTGTGACGCATCAGTAGCATAAAACATGCCTCCTGTTGCGCACTACTTACAAAGTGACGCATCTAAGCAGATGCGTCACTTTGTAAACCCCTGCGCTACCTTATACCTGCGTCAGGTATAATGTATGCAGAGGGGGCGTTCCCCCGCAAAAAGCCTCGTAATAGTGACGCAGTGAAATATATGAGATTTCACTGCGTCACTTTCAGGACGCTGTTGCGTCAAAATCTTGCGCCTGCCTCACAGCAGGCGTAAGACTGACGCAAGTCCTTTCGCATGGGGCTTTCCCCATGTGAAAGGAGGCATTGCTGGAGTTGCGTCACTTTTGTGACACACTCCAGCAATGCGTCACTTTTGCGCTTACAGATACGGCAGAAATACTGACGTATTTGTAACTCCTTGCGACATGATGCGTCATACATTAAATATGACGCATCAGGTATGTCGCAAGGAGTGCGCACTGAGAAGTGACGCATCGCTGTTTTCACGCAGCGATGCGTCACTTTTCATAAATGAGGCCCCTGGTACGCAACAAGCGTGTTCCAGCCAGAGGGCCTCCTCGCGGTGTACTGAGGCAATCGTTTCAGTAACCTTTCCTGCCTTCTAGTTGTATAATAATAGGCATGAGTGGGAGCACAGAAAGGACAAATTGTATTCATTTGAAAGCTAGCAGAAACAGCCTCTCTAAGAATTATATGAACCCTTGCCAACATCTCTGCGTCCATGCGTCATGACGCTTTATAAATGCGAAAAGCCATGGAAGAATAGACTGCATGAAACCGTGCCATATTCTTTCTGAAAAGGAAGGAAAATAATCTTTCCTTAGCAAAGAAAATCTTATAAATATCATAGTAGACAGAGGTCTTGAGTAAAGAATACCGACTTCTAAAGTGAAACATTTGCTGGCAAAGTGGCCGTCCAAAGTGGTTATGGGTTATTGTGCAGGCAACAAATTGTGGGCTAGAGGTCTTTATTTATATTTCGCAGCAGTCCAGCCTTCATTGATACCACCTAGACATCAACCCCTTTCGGCGGCCATTTGTAAAAAGGGCTGTGATCTGAGATTGACAACTTAAATACTTCATCAATCAATGCTCTAACCAATGTGTTGTTCAGTGATTGGTGGAAAATTCAAGTAATCCATCTTACCCCGAGGACTGCTCTCTATTCTTTTCAGGTATTTCTTTCTGTATTTGATTTTCTTCTCGGTACAAAGCCACATCTGGCGGCAGCGGGCTGGGGCTTTATTTTAACCTTGTCATCCATGTGAAAGTACAGTTCATCAATTGTACACACAGTAGCAAGTACTGCATATTAGTATCTTCTCTGATAGTTTAGCTACCCCATCTGCGAAACTTTTCCATTTTTATTAGAGCAATTTGGGGTTACAAGGGAATGAAGACATTTAACAGAAAACACTTTATTAAAACAATATTTGAAAAAAAAAGTGGGTGTTAGAATGCCTTTTAAAAACTGCAGTGCAAAAATGTTCTCAATAAAAGTTTATGCACAAAATGTCCAGTATTGTGGAGTTCACTATTAGTGTATTTTGCTCTTGGAAGTTCTATATATTTTCTTCTAACCTCTTGCTTCTGGTGGCCCCTAGCCCATGCTTTTTAGATCCCCAACAATCTTTTCAGATTTTAATTTGTGGGACATGTCATGCTATAGAGGTCATGTCCTGTCACCAAGTTTCCAAGAATGTTGATTTTAACCTTCTTTAAGTTTTAGGCCTAATCACCAATTTAATTTTTATTTATCTAGTCAATTGTATATGAAGTGCCCAAAGGCCGTCAAAGTGCATTTCAAGTGACAAACGTTTACCCGTTATACAAATGTTAGAAAACATTTTAATGACCGGAGAGGCACCAGAGCACTTTACAAAAGATACAAGTGATACAACACAATGTAACAACATGTGGTAGAAAAGTACAGTAATGATTAGAAAGTCGCAGCCAATGCATACATTGTAAGATTATAATGACATTTTTAACACAGTGGTTCAAGAGAAGCCTACTCAGGCCAAAGTCACATTTGAAAATGTTAGTAGAACAGGAAAGTTTGAGGTCTTTCTGGGAAACTACATAGAGAAGGTTAGTCAAGATCGATAGAGGAGTAGAATGGCAGATCCTAAAAGCTGCTAGAGTTCTTTGTTTTATTTAATGCTGGTCGTTATAAAGAGAAGGTTCAGAGCTCAAAAGGGAACAGAGACCTACTGATATATTCAGATTTTAACTTTTTG
Source organism: Lissotriton helveticus (assembly GCF_964261635.1). Taxonomy (NCBI): domain Eukaryota; kingdom Metazoa; phylum Chordata; class Amphibia; order Caudata; family Salamandridae; genus Lissotriton; species Lissotriton helveticus. The sequence continues at coordinate 950,052,966 of NC_136063.1, forward strand.
TTTTGCCACCAGAGCGCAGGGCTTTGTGTACCGTATAGTCCATTATGAAAATACCAATAGCATCAATGTGAGCCCATTAAGCAGTGATAAGAACTGTGGTTGGAGGTCCGAGAGTGCTAATCTTTTGTTGACACTGATAGAGCCCCTTTCTTTCTTTCAAGCTACCACCATTACCTCCGTGACTAAGACGGTTTACAGAATAGTTATTGTCCTCATGCCTTTTAAGAGCCTTTCTCAACTCGTTCATGTCATATCACTCATGGCCCCCAATCACCAACATGTGTCTTAAGGTGTGTGTTGGTCTAGAGGGGGACATAATTCTTGTGTATTAGGTGTTTGGTCTTCTATGTCAGTTGAAGTCTTCTAAAGCAACCATAATCCTGGCTTAGCCATTTCTTTAACGGTGGGTCAAGAGCTCTCTTCCACCACACTCCTACAAAATAAAAAACGTTTCTATACATGTTAAATAATGTAAATATGCTAATACAGAAATTGTAATTCTAAAGAATGGCATCTCAAGGTCCAGTAATGAACACAAGCTTTTACATAGTGTAATACACATATTAAAGAAGCTGGGAAACACTTCATGCAAATGTTTGAGTGTAGCACACTTGGTATCTTTGCTGAACATATTCACATACCTTATTGCATTATTAACAGAAACATGACATTCAGAAAACAACCCACTATACCAATAAAACCTAAAATTTAAATTATGCACAATGTATGTGTGCAAGAACTATGGAACACAACTATTCGAAAATTAATATTATCTTTTCTGCTGCCAAAACAAACAGAAATGCAGAACAGTTTCACTACAAATGATTCTATTTGATCTATTCATGACAGTCAGTAGGAGATTCTATATCATCCAAAGATCATAATAAACCAATGACATTGGAGTGACTGATTCTCTGTTCTCTCTATATTCCCTTACTAGCTTACTTTTTAGATTACAGCATGTGGAGTAACTCAATATTCACCACTTTCTCCATTCCAACTTGATGTACCTCCACCCCTACCATCAGGACAACTTGATTAGACTGGATGGCACCACACAGCATTATTGAGCTGGCAACTCTTACTTCATCAATAACACTTTAGCCATCCTCCAATGATATCAGCTCCAGACGGATCTAATTGTTCAATTTAATTATCAAGAAAAACAAAAACGTAGCAGGTGGACTGATTGATTTACTCTCAGCCGCTGCCATTAGTAATCACAGTAGACTGCATTCCATTCAAATCATGTTTTGCTTACTGTGTCACTATAGGCAGGGACCAACCCAATGGAAATGAGTCTTGACCCTTCTCCAGTAGGAGCTGTGCAACCTGACCCGCAAGGCCACTTCGGGTCTGTAGGGAAACAAAAGCAACCCTAGACCAGTTTCAGCGTTATTGAGCCTTATAGGCGAACAGAAGATTTAGATATGCATGTGTTTCCTCCAGTAAGTCTTTTGAATCCCTACTGGACACAGGGGGTTCCATTCATGAACATTTTGCTATGAGTAGATGTGACTTAATTTAGTAGTAGTCTTGCTGTCTTACTCTTGGCTTACTCCTGGAATTCAGGATTTAAGCAGTAGTACTATATGTGTAAGTCACAGCAAAATATTTGTGATTCAGCTCGGTCAGTATAAACATGACTCCCAGATGCGTAATGTATTGGTAGGATCCTGATTACTGGAACTGAAGTCCAACCTCGCATATCTAACCTATCTCCTTTGTCTCACCAATGCATGCCTGTCACACTGCAAGTCATCAAACTGACAAGTACAGCGCTAACTAAATGTAGCCATACGTTCTATGTATATCAAGTGTACGCTTCGGAATCTAGAATCCAAAGGAGGAGGCCATTCATAAGCTTGAAGTGGTATCCAGCTTCTCTAGTTTCCAGGGATAACTGCAGTATTAGTCATGAGGATTGCCTGGCGGCCTCAGTTAAAAATTGTCTTGACACGCCCCTGGGGCTTTCTGTAGGCATGTAGGCAACAAGGATTTGACCCGTTCAGAGGGCAATGTAATGTAATTAGTTAATGTAGATGTGAATACCAAAAGAGGAGTATTGGCACGAGGATATAAATCAATATATAGCCTATAGTTTATGTGTCTAAGTTTTAAGTGCTTTCTGGGATTGTATATGATTTTCAGTTGATCAAGTGTGAATTGGAAGAGAGTACCAATCCCTACAGGTGTTTTTCTTACCATCTGAATGATTAGCAAAAAGGTATTAGCAATGAGAAATCTTTGAGATGGTCCATTAGAATGGAAGAAATGAGTTACCATTTTGGAACCTGAACTCTGTAAGTGTTTGTGCCAAATGCATATTTTTTCGATTGAAAGACCTCTACAATTGGAAGCCTGTGCACGTTTTTCAAATGAGAAAAAAACTTTGAGGGAATGATGAGGCATATCTAAGCGCAGTCAAGCAGTACATTTTTGTAATCCTTGAAAGCAGTCAAATACTTAGGCAGTCCTACATACTGTTACAATAGCCTAATTTGGAGCAAACCGTGGCCTGTGTGACTGCATAATGCATGTCATTTGGAAAAATGGAAGAATCCTCCTTAAAATATTTAGAAGCAAAAAACAAGAGGTGATCATTTTAAAATATGCCCTGAGAAGAAAAGCTTGCCATGGAAGATGATGACCAAATTGTGGAACAGTTTTGACTGGTGGTGGACAGAGACCAAATTATACTGGCCACCAATCTATGGGCCATCCAGGAATAGCAGATCCAGATGTCAAGATTTCAGTTTTATCAGAGTTAAGCTTCAAATGGTTATTGCCCATACACCCAGTCACTGCAGGCATACTATTTTGGAATTTGGAATTGGGTGAGGCTAGGAAGACTGATTTTAAGCATCAGAACTGCTGCATATTTAACTTGTTTTTCTTCTAAGCAAGGTATACCCACTCATGTTAAAACAGTGTTTTTAAAGCATGGAGGGCAAATACATTTCATGTGTCTGGTAACAAATATTTTGAAGAAAGAAAGTAGTGAAATTTGTTCAGTATCATATCTCTTAGGATATGTTTCAGCAAAAGTCAAGTTCTACTTTTTATTTTTTAGAAATGAAAACAGTAATCAAATGAGTAAACAGTGGCTTATTGTCAGCAGAGGTGTGATAGTGTGCCCCTTGTGCCCCTATCAACAACCTAACCACTGGCACCTCCAGAAGCACAGCCACTGCAGTGGAATTCAAGTGCTTTTAATGAAATGATAGTGTGTCAGACTACTTCAGAACTTCATCAATAGGAGTAAAAGCATCAGACCTGTCAACCTCAGAATAATTTCCAGAATGTGTTCCTGGGTGTAAGGTTCTTGGCTTCAAGGGGTGTGTGGTATTTGAGAGGAAATGGAACTTTTGAGTCAGCGCAAACACTGAGGGAGCAGTAGAGCAAGGTACAGTAAGAGCTAGGGGGCATATTATCAAGCAGGGCGTTAAACATTATCGCAGTTTTAGCGGCAGAAAACTGCCGCTATAGCGGCGATAATGGGCTTGCTAATATGGCCTTGTGAATTCCAATAAAAACCCATGTTCTGGTGTGAACATGGGCTTCTATTGGAATTCTCCATGGCATATTATCAAGCCCATTATCGCCGCTTTAGCTGCAGTTTTCTGCCGCTAAAACAGCGATAATTTTAACGCCCTGCTCGATAATATGCCCCATGATCTTTAGCACCAGGCATTAGGGGCTACCTCCAATGTTCTGGAAAGGATGCAAGCCCCACAATGAATTATGGCATGGCAAAGCATGCACAAATGGGCTGGGAACATACTATGTGTGAGGATTTTCAATTTCTCCTAATATTCCCTGTGTGAACAAGTGCCTTCACTATATGTATATATAAAGTCTACTGAAAATTTCGATACACAATAGTGCCATTTGAGTTGGATGGTATGAAACACACTCCATCCCAGAGTGCCTGACAGTCGTGATACCACACAATAGAGCAAGCCCCCTAAGTACATGGGTAGAAATTACTTTCTTGATATGCTTCAGTCATGAATGATGTAGCAGAATCCCAAAGCATCACCTGCTGTCAACGGCCAAAAACATGGCAACGAAGTATAGGCAGCATAAATTACAATCTCAAGATCACACATGATTTTCAATCATAAATACGAGTGGGAACAAAATATTCACCCACAGGATGTCATTGTGAAGATTTTTTCAACAATTTTGGTTAAGGGCAGTGTATTGTTCTTGATTCTCCATTGTGGACCTAATTGTGTGCAGGAAAAGCAAGAGGGCAGAGTCATATTTGACCTCAACACTACATGGGAAGTTACAATTCCAAAGTACTGTGGAAATTAATGAGCCATGCCTATTGTATCACAAGGTCACTCGTCTGTACATTTGTTTGTGCTCTTATATGTCAGAGGGTTGGATACAAATAAAAAGTTTTTATTGAGATCTCGAAAAGGAGCCTGTTTTAATTAAGGTGCTGCCCTACTCTCTTGCACGAAGGCCTTGAAGAAATCTATGAGCTTGATTCCCAAAGCTTTTGCCGTGCCTTACTCTTGTAGTACTGCTGGTTTACTTCTGAATATCAGGAGTTAACCAGAAGTAAACTAGCAGCACTCCTGGGGCACTCCTGGAATTAAGCAGTAAGTCTGGAGTACCTCAAGAGTTACCACGTCTACTCACAGCAAAATCTTTCTGAATTGAGCACAATCCTTTAAACGTTGACATAGGTTCTGCTCAAGCTACCAACTGAATTACTCAAATATACACTGGGCAAGAACCAGTTCAATAACATAAAAGGAAGGTGTTTTATTGGCAAAATATAATTTGCGGGCCTGATTCACAGAATGAACTTAAGACTCATTCCTAAAATTACTACTATTTTGGTATTCACAGAATGCACTTACTACTTTTGGCATTCACAGAATGAACTTACTACTTTTGGTATTCACAGAAGTTAGGATTTTGTCTTAAGTCTGTCTTAAGTCTGTCTTAAGTTTGTCTTAAGTTTGTCTTAAGACAAACTTAAGACAAAATCCTAACTTCTGTGAATACCAAAAGTAGTAAGTTCATTCTGTGAATGCCAAAAGTAGTAAGTGCATTCTGTGAATACCAAAATAGTAGTAATTTTAGGATTGAGTCTTAAGTTCATTCTGTGAATCGGGCCCTGTATGTGCATAAACCCTTATAGTAGCAGAATCCAATGACAATATTTGCGTCTAAGGAAATGCAGCGAATTCCAGTTCAGACTATTAAGCATGTAACAACACAAAACAATGGAAAACGAAAACATTGCAAAAGAAAAAGCACATTAAAAATATTAAGTAGGAAAATATCTATTGAGCCGGATATTAGGTGTGAGAGACTCAATGCCATATTGCACAAATATGCACTATGTGCACCATATACATGGAAAGAAGCACTTCACTTTGCCACCCATGGTATCATAGATTCCTGACATTATCCATCTCTTTTTTTTTATTGAGCAAAGCAGAGGACAAACAAAACAAGAAAGCATTTATAGCGTGAACAAAATCTTAACAGGGGTCTTTAGCAGCTTAGAATAAAATTGAATAAAATCTTCATATATTTAAAAAATAGTCATTTTTATACACAACAGCATAAATATCACCTAAAAAAGAAAACAAGCCTTCCACATTCTATTTCCTAATAGCATTTCACTGTTACAATGGTAAATGCCTCTAATTCCACATTGTCAAACCAGAACTATTGGCATTCCTAAAGTGTCTTGTGCAAAAAGTGCTAAGTGCAAACATATTGTGCCATCGTGGTACTCCACTTGACCTATTTTGAACCATTATAATTTGCCCAAGGCTACTCATGTAATGACAGATCTAAACAAGAGTGTTAGCTTAACTGGCCTGAACTAGTAGCATGCATAAAGTATCTTATGCTAAAGTGCTGGATGTAACTATTGGTATTTCTAAAGTTTTGTGTGCAAGATGTGCTAAATGCAGACATAGTGCCATCACAGTATTCCATATACATAACATCATAAATATCACTTAAAAGAAAAAGAAGCCTTCCACATTCTATTTCTACATTCTATTTCCTACTAGCATTTCACTATTACAATAAAAAAAATACCCCTAATTCAACATGTCGGCCAGAACTATTGGCATTCATAAAGTGTCTTGTGCAAAAGTGCCAAGTGCAAACGTGTTGTGCCATCGCGGTATTCCACTAGACCTATTTTGAACTATTGTGATCTGTCCAGAGCTACTCATATAATGACAGATCCAAACAAGAATGTTAACTTAGCTTCCCTGAGCTAGTGGAATACATAAAGTGTCTTATGTTAAAGTAATGGATCTCCCATTACTGGAAAGAGATAGAAAGTATAAAGTACCAAATGAACAAATGAACAAATTCACCAAATTGACATATTACATGGAGGTTAACAATTCACTATTATTGAAATACTTCCAATTTTTAGCAAATTTTCTCATAGATCTTGCTTTTTTGGCATAAGCCTCTTCAAAATTTTTGGTCCGCCTCATCCTATTCTGCCATTTAAAGTAAGATGGTATCTCCTTGGATCTCCAATTTTGAAGTATTAAGGAGCGGGCCACGAAAGTGCAAATTGCCATATAAGCTTCTTCTGACCTAGACAAATCGCTTCTCCTCACTGAAATACCAAAGAGCGCAATCTCAGCTTCGGGCTCGATAGTCTTGTTAATATCCTGACTAATTCCGGAAAAGATTTTAGACCAAAAACTAACCAATTTGGGGCCTGTATAAAATGTATGGAGCCAGTCTCCCCCCCCCCCCCCCAGTGCTCACATCTGAAGCATCTATTCTCTACTCCCGAAAAAAAAACGCTTATTTAGTGCTTTGGGAGTTAAATAAGCCAACCAACGTGATATAAAAGACATTCTCTTAAAGTTGGCTGCCCGAAGAGTCTTTCCTCCTACCAGGGCAATCCGTTCCCATTCCTGTCTTGAGAAGGAGCAGTTAGTTTCCTGAGATATTTTAACTAAGATTTCATCCACCAAGGAAACTTCTGCACCCTTTCTAAGAAACTTATAGCAGTTGCCTACTCCCGTTAGTCCTATATTATACAAGGCAGTAGCCAGAGGTGTTATGTCTGGCAACAAACTGTATTTAATAATAAAATTCATAATCTGTAAAAGTTCGAGAAATCCCGACCTTAATTTATTATCCGTTCTGGCCATAATTTCCTGCCAAGTAATAAGCTTCTGTGCAACAAAGAATGAATCTAGATTACCGAAGCCTAGATTTTTCCACTTTTGAAGTTTGTTCAGCTATATCTGAAGCCCCATATTCTTACATTCTTCCAATTTCAAATAATGAAACCCACCGCCCCCTCCTTGCTTAAATAACGATTGCAGTCTAAAATCAAAATCGCGCATAGTCTTATATCGAGTCTTTTTTGGTAACTTTGCTGTTTTAAAAAAAATCAGAACTTGGGATCCACCCTCCTGAATCATTTTTTCATAAAAAAACACATCAAATAAACCATTGGACTTCAATAAACGTGCTGTGAGGTCCATTATTGCTGCCATGTAATACATACGTATATTTGGTAAAGCTAAGCCCCCTTGCGTAGTATCTAACTGAAGTATACTCAATTTCACCCTAGGGGACTTTTTATTCCAGACAAATCCCCTGATCATAGAATCGATCTCTCTAAAATACTGAGAGTTGATTCTTAACGGCACGTTTGAAAAAAGAAAAATCATTAACGGAAGAATCGACATTTTTACTGAAGCCACCCGACCAATCAAAGTCAATGGCAATAAGATCCATTTGTCTAACAAATTTTTAATTTGATTAAACATTGAGGAGTAGTTCAAACTAAATAGTTGTTCAAACTGATTAGATACATAAATGCCTAGGTATCTAATAGGTTCTTTTTTTACCGCTTGTGTTTTTACATTTTCAGGTAAAAAATTACACTCCGAGTTCATGACTAATACCTCGGTTTTGTTCTGGTTGATCTTGTATCCACCAATCAATTCAAATCTGCTAAATTCACCTAATGCTAGTTCAAGGTTTAATCTGTCAGGATGTAAATATAAAATAATATCATCAGCAAATTTTAGCAATTCGTGGTATGGGTGGCTTAATATCAGAGTTACCATGTATTCTTACTGCGAGGGGCTCGATAAAGAAAGTGAACAAAATAGGGGCCATCGTGCACCCTTGCCTGGTACCTCTATTAATATTCATAGTCCCTATCGAGTTAGCATTGACTACCACCCTTGCTTGTGCATTATGATAAATATTTTTTAACATATCTACTATTCCCTCTGAAAACCCGAATTTTAACAGACCAATAAATAGAGCTTCCCAATAGACCAGGTCGAAGGCCTTTTTGGCGTCGACCATTGAGTTTAAAGTTGGGATCTAACTGTTGGATACATAATCTAATGCCTGAATTAAATACCCGGTATTTGAGGCCATCGATCTTCCCTGGACAAAGCCAGACTGATCAGCATGAATTAACGCCTGGGCAATCGGAGAAAAGCGCTAAGCCCAAATTTTCATAATGATTTTAAAATCGGCATTAAGGAGGCTGATCGGCCTGTAAGAATATACGTCTTTTTCACACTTACCCTTTTTGACAAAGCTAACTATGATGGATTCCTTAAAGCTAGCGGGGACCTGTTCTCCCAATCTAATAGCATTAAATAGTTTTGCCAAAAAGGGAGTCAATTCTTTTTCAAAAAGCTTATAAAATTCAATTGGAAGGCCATCAGCTCCACATGCTTTTGCCCCAACGATCAATTTAACTGTATCCCGAATTTCTAACTCTGAGATTTCACTCTTTAGTTTATCTGCTCAAAAGGTAGATACGATAGGTAGATGAACTTCATCAAAATATCTATGGATCTGATCCGTCCCTACCTCATATTTCATTGAATATAACTGAGAGTAGTGCTCTAAAAACACTCGAGCTATATCGTCTTTGTCTCTAACTATATTTTGTGTTTTTGGATCCATCATCTCCATAATTGTTGATTTTTCCTTCTTGATTTTTGTCAGTCCTGCTAGCATCCTCCCCACCATTTGACTCTCCTCATATATCTTCTGCTGATAGGTTTTAGAGCTATTAATTTCCTCAATTAAAAAAAATTCTTTTAAGGCAGCTTTAGCCCTTTCCAATTGTAGAGCTGCGTCTGCCCCCCCTGAGAAAGAGTGCCTCTCAAAACCAAAGCATTTGACACATCTAACTGAAGCTTATTGATCTTATCGTGCCTCTCTCTCATCTGTGCGGCTGACCGTGCTATCTTATGGCCTCTAATAGCTGCCTTAAAACCTCCCCAGACTGAAAAAATGTCTGCTGTATCCTCATTCCGATTAAAAAACTCCGTCATCCATTCCTTAGTTGAAGCCACCCATATCGAGACTTGGAGGAGCAGCCGATCCATCTGCCACCTGGATTGAGCCTTTACTCCCCCCTAGATCTTGAATTCAACTTTAACCAAAGAATGGTCAGAGAAGGGATTAATCCCTATTGAGGTACTTAAAACCATTAGTGACCGTGAACTAAGGATAAAATCGATCCATGAGGCCGTGTGAAATTGCTTGGAGTAGCAGGTAAATTCAGCCCCAGAGGGATTACAGAACAGCCATTGATCTACTAATAGATGTTCCTGATTTAGGGCTTCCAGAACCTTCTTTGTCTGGGGTTTCAATGCTTTCTTGTTCTTATTTGAGGAGTCTTTCTTCAAATCTTGAATAAAATTGAAATCCCCACCAACCACAATTTTCCCCGGGATCCCTCTAAGTAGCTAGGTAATCTTGAGCAATGAAGTAGTTTCATCAACTACAGGGCCATAATAATTTATAAAATTTAGCAACATCCCATTCAACTTCGTCTCAACCCAAATCCATCGCCCATTGCTGGTCTGTCCTAATTTGCCCGAACTCCCAAGGAAGATTGCGGCTAAAATATATTCCCACCCCTCTTTTAGCTACCCCAGCAGAGGCAAAAAACACGTGCGAAAAAGACCTTGGAAGATATATTTTGGGAGAATTCGTTTTCAAATGAGTTTCCTGAAAAAACAGGACCTGAGGGGAGCAGGAAACTAACCATCTTATTAATGCTCCATATTTAGATTTATTTAATATGCCATTGACATTGATAGATATATAATACTACACCTATTATTCATTATTCTTTCCTTGCTTTTCAGAACTAACCATACACTCGTACCACGAAATCTCGATATTTTTGCCTAGTAGGCCTCTCCTACTGCTCATTTTGCACCTAAACCTTTTGACCCCCTCTAACCCTTCTCTCGCCCCCCCCCAACTCCCCCGACCCTCCCTCCCCCAGGGGTGGAACCCCTACTTCCCCACACACTTCACCTCTTGCCATCCCCCACTTCCTTAAGAGGTGCCATGTGATTGCGCCCGGTTAACCCTCACCCGCAACATTTCTGAATCTAATACCTAATTAAGTTAGAAATGACAGCCTTTCCAAGCTACTATATACATTTTCAGTTCATTTTCTCATCTTTCCTACCTCTAAACCATGAAATATAGAGAAATATAGAGAACCCATGACACCTCTCTCCAGACTCTCCAGCTCTCCAGCTGAGGAAAACAGCTACACACTGCCTTACTGAGGCCCTGACATTTCCTTAAAGAGCTATTGTGCAACATCTATATTAGTGAACATGTGAAGCTTCCCCTTAACAAGAACGTGCAATTTAGATTGTTGGGCAATAGATGCCTGCGCTCCTTGTGCCTTGAACAGAAAGAGCAGTTTAACAAATTCCTTCCGTCTCCGGGCAGCAGCTGCCGACATATCTAGAAAAATCCTACAGTTCGAAGTTTCATTCACAGGAAACTGTTTTTGCTGTATGGTCCTGGTGAGGATCTTCTCCTTCATCCGATAATCTGAAAAGTTAACTAAAATCATACATGGACCACTTGAGCTTGGCAAAGGATGAAATGGAACCCTATGGGCCCTTGTAATGGTCAGGTCTCCGCTAAGGTCCGGCAGGACCTTTTCTTTAATGAAAGTCTCCACCCATTGTGGTGTCTGCGCTCCCTCCATCCTCTCTGGCACACCCACATTACGAAGGTTTGAGCACCGGGAGTGGTTCTACAACTCCTCAAGTTTATTCTCCAGCATAAGTTTGTGTTTATTAATACGTGCACTTTAGTGAGCAGTCCTGAAATCTGGTCTTCCAACTGTGAGATCCGTGATTCTGCTTCCTGTACTCTAACTGGAAGTCATGAAACTGCCTCCTCTATTTTATTTAATCTGGAATGTAGAGAGGCGATTTCGTTCTCTTGGGACTTCTTCATGTCCCTTATCTCTACAAGGATAAAGTTAAGCAGCGTTTTGATTTCCAATTGTTTAGTTGCCCCAGTTGCTACTTCAGGAACCTCAGTCAGTGCATTTAACATATCCATATCGTGCTCGTAGCTAAAAACTTGTTGATTTTGTGGAGCCTGTGTTTGTGGAAAAGGAGTCAAATTACTCCTATCTAGAACCTGCACTTGCCTCGCCTGGATGGAAGATGCTGGTGGCTGAGCCAAGGCTTGTGCCGTACTGCTACAGGCTGAGGAGGCCGAAGAGGCAGGGGAGGGCAAATTTAGCAGGTTCAATTCTGGGTCTTGCGTCAGAGCAATAAGATTGGATCTTGAAAATGAAGGTAGCGGATTTTGCTTGTCTGGTGTGGCTGGTGCCATCAAGGAATTCTCTGGCGATGTTAAGGTTGACAAAATTAAGTCCAATGGAAGTGGACCAGGAGAGGCTAAATCAGGGTCAGAAGCTATATTTTGAGATGGAGATAGAATGGCGCGCTGGGGGGTAGGCTGTACCAATTTTTTCACGAACAGGAGGAACTCCTTTCTCCCCCCTCCTCCTTTTTGCCAACTTTTCCATTTAGACATACTTCTAGATGATTCATAATGTCTCCAGGTTTACTAGTAATAATTGTGACAGTTATGGGGGGGTTCCAGCTTCCGTAAGCGTCACAGGAGGCTCTGTTGTCGCTTCCAATGGTAGCTCCTCCTCGTCTGACATCTCGAAACTAGAATTATGAAGTTGGGACTCCCCCGTTGCTCCTAACTTGCTGCCACCCACTGCCAAATTTTTCTGTGCCTTGGCTAGCCTTGTTTTAACTTTTAGAGCAATGTTCGTATCTCCTCTGGATACCAGCCGCCCCAATTTGTCGCGTCTTCCCATGTTCCCTTGATTAATCAAATTAATCAGACTATAATTGTAGGGGTAACTGACAGACTCACAGACTCACAATGGTGGCGCAGCGGCAGCACTCCAAAGTCCAGTACCCAGTACCCAAAGAGACCTTGTATATCCACCAACAGAATTCTTCTCCTTCTGAACACAGAGAAGTTTGATGTGATTTTTTTTTCCTTTTTCCTTCTTGCCACAGTGAGACACAACACCCTATTCCCTCTTTGATATCCCTTTTTTTTTTTAAAGTGACCCTTCGTTTTCTATTTCTCCAACCTCTCCTCACCTGGTCCTCCACTCTCTATCCGTCCGTTCCTCTGCATCCTTTTCTCCGACTTCAGGCCACCAGAGCTTTACTAGCCTCTCGCCTGCTCCTTCCGTCATTCGTTTTTAAAGCTGTAAAACCTTTCCGGCTGCCTCATTTTTTTTCCCTCTTTCTCCTTTCACCACCGCCGCGGCCACCACCACTGCTGTTTCTGCAGGAAAATAGAAAATAGAGATAACCACCTCCTCCCTTCCACCGCGGCTTAGTTTCCCAATCGTGGCACTCGGAGCATTTCGCGGGAGAAAGACGCGGCGTGCAAGCTAACCGCTGGCCGGACAGACGTGGAAAACACAAGGAATCGCCATCACGGGGGTGTGGCTACCTGCGGCTATCCGGAGGTGTGGCTCTCCGGCATAGCGGCTTCGAGTTTCGACATTATCCATTTCAATATACGTTTGCATTGACTATTGCAAGAAAATACCTACCAGGTGTCAACTGATGAATAGGTCCTGCTTATCAGAGCATAAACTGAATGCTGTATAATGGCATAAATATTGCAGGAATGACTCAGCCTTTTCACAGAGGAGTAAGTTTAGCACTATCGTGGCATGCAACAAATAAATTGGCACAACATTTCTGAATGCATGTTTCCACTGTATGGTTGTTTAGCCAAGAACAATGAAATGGAAACACTCATCAACAATTGTGAAAAATTCTGGCACAATAGAAGAAAATTTGCAGGAATGTCGCACATGAAGTAAAAACTGTGAACAAGAGGGATTTGTTCATGACACAATGACAGCAAACATTCTATGCCAGGTGTGAATTTTGGGTGCAGGATTGGCTCAGCGGCTCATCACATGCATTCTCTGCTGCTCCTGATTTTAGACCTCCAATTTAGTCATGATGTGCTACTGAGTGTCATTAATCTGATGTCACCATATTCACACATCATCTTCTGGGATGAAAACCTACAGTGCGCAAAATGAGCGGGATTAACCAGGAATATTGGCTAATTCCTCCTGGTAGGTCACTCCCCCTCCACGCAGCTCCGCATGTGTGCCCCTGCTGCTGCTGCGACGCACTGGTAAGTGTGCCCATCCTACGTTTTCTTTGCTTCTGCGCCACTCGTTTTTCCCCCTCCATTGTGACCCGTTTTTCTCTACTTCCTGTGCCACTCGTTCATCCCCCTCCTTAGTGCCCCGTTTTTTTGCTCTGTGCCTCTGTTTTCCCCTCTTCTGTGCCCCATTTTGATTTCTGTACCACTCGTTCTCCCCGCCGATGTGCCCCCTGCGGCCCCGACCCCTGCCCACTCGCTGCTCCCGCCTCCCAGCTGCTCCTCCCTCCCACCTCCCCATATATGCCGGATGCTGCGTGGTGAGGAGAGTGACCCCAGACCCTCCTGGTAGGTCGCTCCCCCTTCAACGCAGCTCCGCCTGTGTGCCCCTGCTACCGCTTCTAAGATGCACTGGTAAGTGTGCCCATCCTCCGTTTTCTTTGCTTCTGTGCCACTCGTTTTTTCCCCCTCCATTGTGACCCATTTTTCTCTGCTTCCTGTGCCACTCGTTCTTCCCCCTCCTTAGTGCCCCGTTTTTTTGCTCTGTGCCTCTGTTTTCCCCTCGTCTGTGCCCCATTTTGCTTTCTGTACCACTCGTGCTCCCCACCGCTGTGCCCCCTGCGGCCCCGCCCCCTGCCCACTCGCTGCTCCCGCCTCCCGCCTCCCAGCTGCTCCTCCCTCCCACCTCCCCATATATGCCGGACGCGCCTAAGGCAAGCCCATCTGCGCCCATCCGCGCCTGGACCGCCCAGCCCCAAAACCCCTGCTTCCAGGCCGCCCCAAAACGCACTCACGGACCTTCCTCCTGCTGAAACTGCAGCTTCACTTGCGACAAAGCCACCAATGCCCGGAGCCAACCACCTCCGCTGCATACTCCTAAACACACGCTCTGCACGCAAACGCACCGTCGAGCGCTGGGACCTGCTCGACACCTCCACCCCAGACGTTGCCTTCCTGACCGAGACCTGGTGGAATGACTCCTCAGCTCCAGACATCGCCATAGCCGTCCCGAACGGCTACAAGATCGCCCGCAGGGACCTCACCAATGGAACTGGAGGAGGAATAGCCATCGTCCACAAGTCCAGCCTCAAGGTCTCCACCGACTCAAACGACACCCTCAGCACTGCCGAACACCTGCACTTCTGGGCCCACACTGACACCAACACCACCCTCAGAGGAACACTAGTCTACAGACCCCCAGGACCCCGACCACAGTTCAGCGACTCCATCGCCGACCTCGCCAGCACCCACGCACTCGCCTCCATGGACTACATCCTCCTCGGGGACCTGAACTTCCACCTCAAGTACAACAACGGTGCCAACTCCGCCACCCTGATCGACAACCTCGCCAACCTCGGCCTCAGACAACTCGTCACCACTCCCACCCACGCCGCCGGCCACACGCTGGACCCCATCTTCTCCACAAGCACCCACGTCTCCTTTAACCGCACCACCGAACTCCACTGGACGGATCACCGCTGCATCCATCTCACCTACAAGAAACCCACCACGCACCACCACACCCATCAACTGCCCGCCACAAAATCACTGAAGACCAGCTGGCCACCACCCTCGCCCAGAACCCACCCACCGACCACACCAACCCAGACGCCGTCACCTGCAACCTCAGACAGTGGATCAACGACTGTGCCAACACCCTCGCCCCGCTCAAGAAACCCTCCAACATCCGCACCAGAAAGAAAGCCACCTGGTTCACCAAAGAACTCCACACTTCCAAATGGATATGCCGGAAATTGGAGAAGAAATGGCTCTACGAACGAACACCGGACAGCCACGCAGCCCATAAGGACGCCACCCGCAGACATCACCATCTCATCAGATTAGCCAAGAGATCCTCCTCAAAGCCCGCCTGGACAACAACGCACATTTCCAGCGAAGGTCATCGAGAAAATCGTCAACACCCAACTGACCCGCTACGATGAGGACAATAACATACTAGACCCATCCCAGTCCGGATTCTGAAAAAACCACAGCACCGAGACAGCCCTCATCGCAACCACAGACAACATCAGGATCCAACTAGACAACGGCGAAAGATCAGCCCTCATCCTCCTGGACCTGTCAGCCGCCTTTCGACACGATCTGCCACTGCACACTAAAAACACGCCTCCAAGAAGCCGGAATCCAAGAGAAGGCCCAGGACTGGACCTCATCCTTCCTCTCCGGCAGAACCCAGAGCGTCCGCCTCCCCCCTTCCTCTCTGAAGCCACCGACATCATCTGCAGTGTACCCCAAGGCTCATCCCTCAGCCCGATGCTGTTCAACGTCTACATGGCCCCCCTCGCTCACGTCGCCCGCCAGCATGACCTCAACATCATCTGCTACGCCGACGACACCCAGCTCATCCTCTCCCTCACCGAGGACCCGCACACCGCCAAAACCAACTTCCACGAGGGAATGAAGGCCGTCACCGAATGGATGAGAGGCAGCCGAATGAAGCTGAACTCGGACAAGACGGAGAACACCACTGAAACCCACCGACCACGCACGCAACCTAGGAATAATCCTCGACTCCTCCCTCTCCATGTCAAAACAGTTCAACGCAGTCTCCTCCTCCTGCTACAACACCCTCGCATGCTCCACAGGATCTACAAGTGGATCCCCACCGAGACAAGAAGAACAGTGACACAAGCCGTCGTCAGCAGCAGGTTGGACTACGGCAACGCACTCTACGCAGGAATCCCGGCCAAACACCTGCGACGACTGCAACGCATCCAAAACGCCTCCGCCCGACTGATTCTCAACGTCCCCCGCTGCAGCCACATCACCCCTACCTGAGAGACATACACTGGCTCCCCGTCGACAAGAGGATCACCTTCAAGATGCTCACCCACACTCACAAAGCACTCCACAACACCCCACCAGCCTTCCTTAACAGCAGACTCAGCTCCTAGACCCCCCACCCGCCAGCTCCGCTCCATCAGCCTCGCCCTCGCTGCCGTCCCCCGCATCCAATGAACGGCCTCTGGCGGCAGATCCTTCTCCTTCCTCGCCGCTAAAACTTGGAACATCCTCCCTACCCACTGACGACAGACCCACGACCTGCTCACCTTCAGAAGACTTCTCAAGACCTGGCTCTTCGAGCAGTAGCGGCACCCCTCCCCCCCTCAGGACCCTGAGACCCTCACGGGTAGGTAGCGAGCTTTATAAGTACAATGATTGATTGATTGATTCCCCCCGCGTTGTGCCGTCTGGCACTAATGGCCTAAATAGGATGTCGGTCGGAAAGCCTGCGACTGCAGGTTGGAGACTTTCCAACCGACTTCCTTGGTTTGAACACCTATCGCTGTATTATGATTAGGGCGGCAAGAATTCAAACTGGCCGGTCATTCTGTCTGGTTTCCGACAGGCTCAAGGAGTCTGTCGGCCAGTCAGAACTACCACCATAATCCCATTCGTACTGCCTTTCTGCCGTTGGGATAATGATGTTGGTTTCCAACAGGCTTTCCATGTCGGGCTTTCCGGAATAGAAAGCCTGTCGGAAAGCAACTTTGGGGGCCCCTAGCAGATCCCCCCTTCTTCAGCGGACTCTGGTTGGGAGAGGAGGGTACACCTATGGTGCCCTCCTGTAAATCCTTGTACCGTGTGACAAGCACTGTGAGGTGGTGCATGCCACATGGTGCAAGATTTACAGTGACTCCCATTTCTGTATGGTAGTTTGTGCTGCAGCTGATTTCTGACCACAGCACAAGCTCTCATAGGGAAATGGAAGTTTGTGACCGCAGCATGTGTGGTCACTTCGCAATTGTGGTTTCGGACTGCTCATCTGAGGTTGGTTGGTTTCGAAACCGCATGGATGTCCGTCTGAGGCAATTCCGACTGACACCTTAATTAGGCCATAAATGACTTCACAAAGTGAGCAATGCCAATCCTTCCTATGAAAGACAGTGAGAATTGTTCCCTGAGGAAAATGTTAAACAAATGGTGTACAATGAGTCATTTTACAAAATATGGGCCATATTTATCAAATTTGTGACATGGAGCAGCACAGCAAGTCACCTCGCTGTTCTGCCCTCCATTACAGGGTATAGGCAGGCTTGCGCTCTATTTGGCGCATTCCTGTCCTTTCCCTCTGCGGTGGTGCCATTATGGTAGCCTGGTGCCAATGCAGACACTCTTGCACCATAGTTTAAGGGTGCCTGTGTTGTAGGCAGGATTGTTGTTGTGTAGGAAGGGGCACCTTTGAAAATGAAAGCAGCCGTGCCCGGTCGCGAGAGGGGCCCACCACCAGCGCGGGCCCGTGATATAGCCAGCATGGCGTTATCTCCACATCGGGAGCAACGAGTGAGGCAGCAGCTGGTAAAATGGATAACAGAGGGAAGCAGTTGGTTCTTTAACCCACTGGGGTGTTTTATTTTATTGAACTGCATTTCACCACATTGCGCTCACTCGAGCAAGCATCCACCTGTCACTACTGGGACCAGAATGACATTGGTTTGGCTCCGCCAACTGGCGCCATCCTAGGAACATATAGAGTGGCTGTTGAGCAAGATGGCGATTGCGGGACTGAGCGGTCATTGAAGAAGGGAACCGATGTTCCCGAAACGCGTCGGACGAAGCCCATGCATCAAGTGGGGCCAGACATAGAAAGTGTGCAAACACACCTCCTGGTGTATTGTAAATTGGGAGATTAAGTCCCCTTCAATCCTGAGGGTCCCTGGGGGCAAACTAGCCCACCACGTACTTCCTGTGTACGCCAAGGAGCTGCATTGCAGAGAGGTGTTGAGAGGCCATGCCCCTTTTTACACCTCTGTGCAACGCAGATCTGTGGCGCTTACTGGAGGTGGCCGGTTGGGTATTTGGCCCCCAGAGACCCTCAGGACTCAGGGGGATTTAACCCCCCAATGTACAAAGCTTTACAGGGCATGTTTGCACAGTGGTGCAGGGAGGGGGTGGTGCCTGATGTGACAAGTGTGCAACCATGCCCTTTGGCATGTTTTAAGTTGGGGGATTAAGTCCCCTTGAATCCTGAGGGTCCATGGCAGCCAACTAGCCCACCAGGTACGTCCAGTATGCGCCAGGGAGCTGCATTGCAGAGAGGTGTTTAGAGGCCAAGCCCCTTTTTACACCTCTGGATCACCCTGCAGGTGTGCGTTTGGTGTGCTGACTCTGCCGTAAAAAAAAAATTATTAAACAGATCTATTTTTCATAATGAGCTCCAGGGGGGCCAAATTCCAGGGGAAAAATTTATAAATTTTATGGGGGCCCCAGAGGGGCCCTCCAGCCCATGGGACCGTCACCACCCGGGGCTACAAAAAAATGGTTGGGGGGGCTCCAAGGCCCCCAAAGCCCCAGGGGCTAGCACCCCCCAGGGCTTTATGTATTGTGGGAGGGGCGTAGTGTGGCCCTCCTCCTGGGGCACTCGAGGGCCCTGGGGACCGCCACCCCACAGGGCTGGCTCCTGCAGTGCCCCAGGGTGCCCACCCCCGGGACACTGCTGTTTGCTATGAGAGGGCGGGAGGAAACTTGGTTTGGATTTTGAAAGACAGAGCAGGGAAACCTGCTCTCTGTTTCAAAATCCAAACCATATTGGTTTTCCACATGGGGGTTTACAACCATTACAACGCAACTATTACAACGCAGGTTTTACTACGCATACCATTACAACGCATTTCACTGGGGGGCGCTCTAGGATAGGGAATAAGTTTAATTTACTATCCAACACCTTCCCTAGTGTCCACGGGGACTGGAGTTGGAATAGTAAATTAAACTATTCCCTATCCAGCACCGCCAAGTGTAATGCATTATAATGGTATGCGTGGTAAAACTGCATGCGTGGTAAAAGCATGCGTTGTAACATCATACATTCCACATGGGGAGCTGCATGTTAGAAGTTCCCTATGTGGAAAAGCAATGCTGGCTCCCAAAGGAAGTGGGGAGCTGGCTCGGACCGTGGGGGCATTGGGGCTCCCCTCACGGTCCCCAACATTTTATATACGCCCCAGGGGATGGGGTGCCCGGGGATAATAGAAATTAGTGATAGGGGCTATTTTTTTTACGGTAAAATTAGGAGTCGCGCACTCAGCGCAGCGCTCAATGCAGCCCCCTGGTGTGCATGTGTTCTATGCACGATTCATAAGCTTTAGGGGTGCGCGATTCCTACTCGTTTGGTGCATGACTTCAAAGCGTTTGGTGCATGAGTCTGACACATTGGGTGCGCGACTCCAAGCACCATTTTTTTAGATATACATCAAGCTTTTGGGTTTAGTTCTTAGGTGGCTCTAAAAAGAGCCCTTGTGTTTATTGAGAGATTTTGGCAAACTTAGGTCTTTGTGAATCGCTTTATTTTCTGCATACCTTTGGCTCCAGAAAATATAGCTGTGCCCCACAATCCACACTCTAAGTATCTTGAAGGGATGTCTGGATGTACTCAGATGGTCTCTGTAAATTAAATGGTAGTTTGAAAAGTAAGATTTTTCTTAAAATGGTGGATAAGATGTTGTTTGAAATAAAAAGAAATGATTGATTGAATGAGAACATTCTACACTGAAAACTAGGGTGCATGTTTCTGTTTTTTAAAAGCATGCTACTTATTGCTTAACAAAATCTGATTGAAAGGAACATTACATAGGATAAGCTGATATATTGAAAAGTCAATCACACTTGCTGTTTTGATTAACAACATTGTGTGGTGAACTTTTGACCTGTGTGCTCAGTTAAGTGTTCCATTAACTGTTTCTATTGTAACAGGCAGAAGGCGGATTGGGGGTAGGGTTGAAATGTATGTCATTTGGAAAGGGTTGAAATGTGCAACCAATGGAAATGTGTGTTTGCTTTAGAATTAATGTGGGAAGCAATGTGATTTGATGATTACATGTGTATGTGTGCAAACTTTGCCATTCTTTTGTTTTGCTGACAGGTGCACAGTACAGGGATTCTGTATAAGAAAATCTGGTGTGTGACATACTTTTTTATCTACAAAACTATTTGAAATGTGAGTTATTAATTTGTGAGGGGATTAAGTGCTGCATTTTGATTTTAATGAGACTAATGTGTTTTTCCTGCTAAAGTGTAGGTAAGTACTTTTTTTCTAGAATCTTATTGTGAGTGTGTGTGAATTTAGAAACCATTCTGAGATAACCATTTGTGTATTTCATGTGTTTCCAGAGAGATAACTGTTTAAAAATCTGTGCTGTTCTCATGTTTTTGTAGAATTAGAAACCAGTCATTGTTTATGTACTTGCAAAATGAGTCAAGTTTCTACACTAAAATGCAGTACTCCTTCTAGACTATGAAATGTGTTTTTTCGTAAAATGCAAGGGATAGTGTTGTTTGTCTAGAATCACACAGTGAGAATGTGTGCATTTAGGAATCTTTCTGAGAGAAGTACTCTATACTAATGTGTAGTAGAAAATGTTGTGGAATGTGTGCAGTCACCTGTCTTGTAGACTAGTAAATGTATTTTTTTTTAAATGTAAGGGATAGTGTTGCTTGTCTTGAATCACACAGTGAGTCTGCGTGCATTTAGGAATCATTCTGAGAGAATCATTTTGGTATTTCATGTGTTTGCAGACATATAACTGATTAAAACCCCATTCTGTTCTCATATTTTGATAGGATTAGAAACCAGTTATTGTTTATATATTTGCAAAATGAGTCAGGCTCCTACAATAATATGGAGTACCCCTTCCAGACTAGTAAATGTGTTTTGGTATTATCCAAGGTATAGTGTTTGTTGTCTAGAATCACAATGTGAATCTGTGTGTATTTAGGAATTATTTTGAGAGAAGCATTTTGGCATTTGACTGCTGTTGCAATCCCATTGTGAATCTTTCAGTACCATGTAGTAGCCATTCACTAAAGTAAAATCCGGTCCATGGAAGGCATGGCTTGGCAGTTCGGGCTGGACTTTTCCCATGAGGTACAGGGTCAGACTGATTTGCATATGGCCATGTCTGAACTGGGGTGGCAGAGTGGGCTAAAGAATGGTGATGGATTAAACCCAGATCTGTAGACTGGGTGTGAATGTTTGATTGGTTTGGATGCTCCGTCCATCACCACCCCTTTTGTACCGCTTTGTTCGCCATAAGTTGGCAGGTTATGCTCAGACGTGAGTCCCTTGCTCACTTTGCCACTGGATTCAAGCAAGCCTGGCTGAAGACGGCTGAAATGCCATAAACCGGTCCTAGGAAGCTTGTTTCCAGTCCAGGAAAGGCATGGCTTGGCAGTTCGGGCTGGACTGTTCCCATGATTATAAAAACAACAATGGTCCCATGCAGCAACAATCAATTTAAGGATGAATACAGACACAATGGATTCTGTATTAGAGTGACTTGTCCAGCCGGACAGAGGTCAGAACGTATTTAATGATTACAACAGAATAAATCGAGAATATCCTTCGACAGTCTCACGTCGTGGGGTACAAGCCTGTACCTCATTCATCCACTAACACTTTAGTACATTCAAAGTGAACAGAAAGGGCTTTTAGGCAAAAAAGCTGAGTTGTTCTTTGGATCATAATTGGAACAGATATTTTCAATTGCGCCATTACAATAAGGTACACAATATACACACTGTATAAGGCACATACATTGGTCGACGGTGTTTCGATCCCACTTTTTTAATTCAAAGGGATCATCATCAGGACAATATGATAAGTGCCTAATAATTGCAAGCCTCTAAAACCATACGGGATCCAGGGCTAGGAGGACATGGTGGTAGAGTCACCGGAATCGGGACCAGTTTATCAGGGTTGGAGAATTCCAAATGGTTAGCAGATTACTGGGGGTACCGGATCAGTCGGTATACCGTCCCGCTCGGCAATGCGGTCTGCAAGTATAATACTTACTCCCCGAGGTCCCCTGCTGACTATATTGGGGCCCCTTGTTGTGTCAAATTGGACTGTTCCCATGAGGCACAGGGTGATGGATTAAACCCAGATCTGTAGACTGGGTGTGAGTGTTTGATTGGTTTGGATGCTCCGTCCATCACCACCCCTTTTGTACCGCTTTGTTCGCCATAAGTTGGCAGGGTATGCTCAGACGTAAGTCCCTTGCTCACTTTGCCACTGGATTCAAGCAAGCCTGGCTGAAGACGGCTGAAATGCCATAAACCGGTCCTAAGAAGCTTGTTTCCAGTCCAGGGAAGGCATGGCTTGGCAGTTCGGGCTGGACTGTTCCCATGAGGCACAGGGTCAGACTGATTTGCATATGGCCATGTCTGAACTGGGGTGGCAGAGTGGGCTAAAGAACGGTGATGGATTAAACTCAGATATTTTGACTGGGTGTGAGTGTTTGATTAGTTCAGATGCTCCGTCCATCACCACCCCCTTTTGTACCGCTTTGTTCACCATAAGTTGGCAGGGTAAGCTCAGACGTGAGTCCCTTGCTCACTTTGCCATGGATTCAAGCAAGCCTGGCTGAAGACGGCTGAAATGCCAGAAACCGGTCGTAGGAAGCTTGTTTCCGGTCCATGGAAGGCATGGCTTGGCAGTTCGGGCTGGACTGTTCCCTGAGGCACAGGGTCAGACTGATTTGCATATGGCCATGTCTGAACTGGGGTGGCAGAGTGGGCTAAAGAACGGTGATGGATTAAACCCAGATCTGTTGACTGGGTGTGAGTGTTTGATTGGTTCGGATGCTCCGTCCATCACCACCCCTTTTTGTACCGCTTTGCTCGCTATAAGTTGGCAGGGTATGCTCAGACGTGAGTCCCTTGCTCACTTTGCCACTGGATTCAAGCAAGCCTGGCTGAAGACGGCTGAAATGCCAGAAACCAGTCCTAGGAAGCTTGTTTCGGGGCCAGGGAAGGCATGTCTTGGCAGTTCTGGCTTGACTGTTCCCATGAGGCACAGGGTCAGACTGATTTGCATATGGCCATGTCTGAACTGGGGTGGCGGAGTGGGCTAAAGAACGGTGATGGATTAAACCCAGATCTGTTGACTGGGGTGAGTGTTTGATTGGTTCGGATGCTCCGTCCATCCCCACCCCCTTTTGTACTGCTTTGTTCGCCATAAGTTGGCAGGGTATGCTCAGACGTGAGTCCCTTGCTCACTCTGCCACCCGATTCAAGCAAGCCTGACTGAAGACGGCTGAAATTCCAGAAACCAGTCCTAGGAAGCTTGTTTCCGGTCCAGGGAAGGCATGGCTTGGCAGTTCGGGCTAGACTGTTCCCATGAGGCACAGGGTCAGACTGATTTGCATATGGCCATGTCTGAACTGGGGTGGCAGAGTGGGCTAAAGAACAGTGATGGATTAAACCCAGATCTGTTGACTGGGTGTGAGTGTTTGATTGGTTCGGATGCTCCGTCCATCACCACCCCCTTTTGTAGCGCTTTGAAACGCTTCCACAGGCATTGTACATGCGGACTTTGGTCCACCCTTTTCATAAATTTTTGCAGTCTGAGATATAACGTCCTACCTCTGTTATTCATCTCCTACTTTCTCCTTTTAAATTCTTTTGTAATGACGTTAACAACAATTAAAGGGAACATTTTCTACATATTTTAAAAAAAGCATTTGACACAATGCATAAAGACACCGTATTTATTTATTGAATGTTTTGAAATTAATTTTCACAAGTCTTAAAAAATGTGAATGCAAGAAAAGTTACTTGCCGCATATGCAAGACTGCTTTCAAGAGGAGACCCCAATAAAAAGGACTGGTGTGGAACTGCAAGTATGCGGAAGCACTTGCAGACTAAGAATCCGGTCAACTTTGCAAGGGAAGAGTTAAGGAGATTGAGAGAGGCTCCTCCTGCTTCATGAGGAGGACAAAGTACCAGTGGAGCAACACCGTTAACCTTTACTGCACAGCCTAATATTCGTCCCCAATTTGGAACCCTTAAAGAAAAAAAGTAGGAAGGTTGGGAGCTCTGTATGCCATCCTAATACCTACTCATCTTTTAATCATACAGAGATCTACCCTGTATCAGCCCTATCTGTACAAGTGTGAATTTGAGATTATCTGCCACCAAAAACCCCTCAAGTACTTATATCTGTTACTTTCTAACTTCGTCGAGTAGTCGTATTGTGAGTATTGACCTTAAAGTTCTCCATTATAAATATGTGAATCTCTCTGGCTTCATACAACTAGTTCATGCCATATTTGAGACATCGGTGAAATGAACTGGAACAGGAAGATATACTTTCTTCAATGTTGCTGCTGCTGACTTATGTAACATTGTGGTAAATGAAAAAAAGAGTTAAAAATGGTGCTGTATGTACTTTATTCGATACATTTTTTTTATCATAAAAGCATGTACATCCTAAATTCATATTTTTAAAAGAATCATAATACAATATTACATGATGAGTGTGTCCAACTGAACATTATACAACATATTAAAAGTATGCACGACAGGATCATTAAAAGGCTATTAGATAGCCATAAAAACAATGCATCAAAAGGCAAATATGGGCACTACCTGGCTGCGCTAGAAGCTTTGATCTTATTAGCCATGCGCAGCCCAAATATTTTGCTACGCCACAGACCAAGGTGAGGGAGGAGGTGTCAGTCTTTATAATACGTAGTGCCACCTGATAGTTCTTGGAATCAAGCTTTTTGCAAACTGGTTTAAGCCACTAGTTCAAGCTGTTCTGTAGGCTGGGCATGCGGAGAGGAAGTGGGTGATAGACTCTTTGGGAGCTGCGCAGCCTGGACAAGAAGCAGATGATGGATTGCGCCGCTCCCAGGCTGCTGTTGTTTCATTTAATGGAAGGGTCCCAATTCTCAACTTCATATAGAGGGCCCTGTCCCTGGAAATTTGGATGAAATCTAGAAAGGGTTCAAGTTTCCGGACAGGTTTGTGTTCCATGAACCGCTCAGTGAGATTCCCCAAGTTGGTGCCGAGAGTGGCCCACGGCCAGCGCGGGCCCGTGATATAGCCAGCATCGCGTTATCTCCACATCTGGAGCAACGAGCGAGGCAGCGCTGGTAAAATGGACAACAGAGGGAAGCGGTTGGTTCTTTAACCCACTGGGGTGTTTTATTTTATTGAACTGCATTTCACCACATTGGGCTCACTCGAGCAAGCATCCAACTGTCACTACTGGGACCAGAATGCCATTGGTTTAGCTCCGCCCACTGGGGCCCTCCTAGGAACATATAGGGTGTTTTTTGAGCAAGATGGCGATTGCGGGACTGAGCGGTCATTGAAGAAGGGAACCGATGTTCCCGAAACGTGTCTGACGAAGCCCATGTATCGAGATTGAACTTACCTGCACTTCTGTATGCCCCAGCTGTTGCCATTAAATTTGCGGTTTACACGTTTCTGCGGCTTCTCTTACAAGGGTGCGCTTTGTGTTTTGAAAATGAAAGCGGCCGTGCCCGGTTGCGAGAGGGGCCCACCGCCAGCGCGGGCCCGTGATATAGCCAGCATGGCGTTATCTCCACATCGGGAGCAACGAGCGAGGCAGCAGCTGGTAAAATGGACAACAAGGGAAGCGGTTGGTTCTTTAACCCACTGGGGTGTTTTATTTTATTGAACTGCATTTCACCACATTGCGCTCACTCGTGCAAGCATCCAACTGTCACTACTGGGACCAGAATGCCATTGGTTTGGCTCCGCCCACTGGGGCCGTCCTAGGAACATATAGAGTGGCTGTTGAGCAAGATGGCGATTGCGGGACTGAGCGGTCATTGAAGAACCGAACCGATGTTCCCGAAACGCATCTGACAAAGCCCATGTATCAATATTGAACTTACCTGCACTTCTGTATGCCCCAGCTGTTGCCATTAAATTTGCTGTTTACACGTTCCTGCGGCCTCTCTTACAAGGGTGCTCGTTGTGTTTTGAAAATGAAAGCTGCTGTGCCCGGTCGCGAGATGGGCCCACCATCAGCGCGGGCCCGTGATATAGCCAGCATGGCGTTATCTCCACATCGGGAGCAACGAGCAAGGCAGCAGCTGGTAAAATGGACAACAGAGGGAAGCGGTTGGTTTTTTAACCCACTGGGGTGTTTTATTTTATTGAACTGCATTTCACCACATTGCGCTCACTCGAGCAAGCATCCAACTGTCACTACTGGGACCAGAATACCATTGGTTTGGCTCCGCCCACTGGGGCCGTCCTAGGAACATATAGAGTGGCTGTTGAGCAAGATGGCGATTGCGGGACTGAGCAGTCATTGAAGAAGGGAACCGATCTTCCTGAAACGTGTCTGACGAAGCCCATGTATCGAGATTGAACTTACCTGCACTTCTGTATACCCCAGCTGTTGCCATTTAATTTGCTGTTTACACGTTCCTGCGGCCTCTCTACAAGGGTGCTCTTTGTGTTTTGAAAATGAAAGCGGCCGTGCCCGGTTGTGAGAGGGGCCCACCGCCAGCACGGGCCCGTGATATAGCCAGCATGGCGTTATCTCCACATCGGGAGCAACGAGTGAGGCAGCAGCTGGTAAAATGGACAACAGAAGGAAGCGGTTGGTTCTTTAACCCACTGGGGTGTTTTATTTTATTGAACTGCATTTCACCACATTGCGCTCACTCGTGCAAGCATCCAACTGTCACTACTGGGACCAGAATGCCATTGGTTTGGCTCCGCCCACTGGGGCCGTCCTAGGAACATATAGAGTGGCTGTTGAGCAAGATGGCGATTGAGGGACTGAGCGGTCATTGAAGAAGGGAACCGATGTTCCCGAAACGCGTCTGACGAAGCCCATGTATCAAGATTGAACTTACCTGCACTTCTGGACGCCCCAGCTGTTGCCATTAAATTTACTGTTTACACGTTCCTGCGGCCTCTCTTACAAGGGTGCTCCTTGTGTTTTGAAAATGAAAGCGGCCTTGCCCGGTCGCGAGAGGGGCCCACCGCCAGCGCGGGCCCGTGATATAGCCAGCATGGCGTTATCTCCACATCGGGAGCAACGAGCGAGGCAGCAGCTGGTAAAATGGAAAACAGAGGGAAGCAGTTGGTTCTTTAACCTACTGGGGTGTTTTATTTTATTGAACTGCATTTCACCACATTGCGCTCACTCGAGCAAGCATCCAACTGTCACTACTGGGACCAGAATGCCATTGGTTTGGCTCCGCCCACTTGGGCCGTCCTAGGAACATATAGGGTGGCTGTTGAGCAAGATAGCGATTGCTGGACTGAGCGGTCATTGAAGAAGGGAACCGATGTTCCCGAAACACGTCTGACGAAGCCCATGTATCAAGATTGAACTTACCTGCACGTCTGTATGCCCCAGCTGTTGCCATTAAATTGGCTGTTTACACGTTCCTGCGGCCTCTCTTACAAGGGTGCTCTTTGTGTTTTGAAAATGAAAGCTGCTGTGCCCGGTTGCGAGATGGGGCCAACGTCAGCACGGGCACGTGATATAGCCAGCATGGCTTTATCTCCACATTGGGAGCAACGAGCGAGGCAGCAGCTGGTAAAATGGATAACAGAGGGAAGCGGTTGGTTTTTTAACCCACTGGGGTGTTTTATTTTATTGAACTGCCTTTCACCACATTGCGCTCACTCGAGCAAGCATCCAACTGTCACTACTGGGACCAGAATGCCATTGGTTTGGCTCCGCCCACTGGGGCTGTCCTAGGAACATATAGAGTGGCTGTTGAGCAAGATGGCGATTGCGGGACTGAGCGGTCATTGAAGAAGGGAACCGATGTGAACCGAAACGTGTCTGACGAACCCCATGTATCGAGATTGAACTTACCTGCACTTCTGTATACCCCAGCTGTTGCCATTACATTTGCTGTTTACACGTTCCTGCGGCCTCTCTTACAAGGGTGCTCTTTGTGTTTCGAAAATGAAAGCAGCTGTGCCCGGTTGCGAGAGGGGCCCACCGCCAGCGCGGGCCAGTGATATAGCCAGCATGGCGTTATCTCCACATCGGGAGCAACGAGCGAGGCAGCAGCTGGTAAAATGGACAACAGAGGGAAGCGGTTTGTTCTTTTACCCACTGGGTGTTTTATTTTATTGAACTGCATTTCACCACATTGCGCTCACTCGAGCAAGCATCCAACTGTCACTACTGGGACCAGAATGAAATTGGTTTGGCTCCGCCCACTAGGGCCGTCCTAGGAACATATAGGGTGGCTGTTGAGCAAGATGGCGATTGCGGGACTGAGCGGTCATTGAAGAAGGGAACCGATGTTCCCGAAACGCGTCTGACGAAGCCCATGTATCAAGATTGAACTTACCTGCACTTCTGTATACCCCAGCTGTTGCCATTAAATTTGCTGTTTACACGTTCCTGCGGCCTCTCTTACAAGGGTGCGCTTTGTGTTTTGAAAATGAAAGCGGCCGTGCCCGGTCGCAAGAGGGGCCCACCGCCAGCGCGGGCCCGTGATATAGCCAGCATGGCGTTATCTCTGCATCCACGGTGGCCGTGTGCTCATGACGAGCTGAGCTCGTCATAACGGCCGCAACGCTCGCACGAGGGGATAATTCCCCCACTGTGCTGAGCATTCTAAATAAATGGGTGTGGTCGAGACAAGCTCAGCTCGCCACGAGCACACGGCCACCGTGGCTCATGATGAGCTGAGCTCGTCACGAGCACCGGGGTGCTGTGCGCGCCCTCCCTCCCCTAGCACAGCAGGGGAATTACCCCCACGGTGAAGGGGTTAAAATGAGAAATGGGTTTCAGAAAGAAACGTCTATAAGACTATCACAATGCAGATTTATATTTTACAAAAATATGTATAGAAGCAAGAAAAATTATAACTCATACATTGTTCAATTTTAAATCACATATTTGGGCAATAAAATCGGGAGGACATGATTTTTTTACGTTAGGTTGATTTCGGAATGCCTACGAATTCTAGTAAACCATGACAATAACACAGTTATCCGTCTGCAAACACATGAAATACACAAGTGCTTATCGCAGAATGGTTTTCGATCATGAAATGTTGAAGACAAACCTTATAACTCCATTAGGTCCATTGTAATTTTTGGCTGATAACATATGGAGAGCAGTCAGTGGATCTGGTGTGTCGAGTTGTCCACCACGTGGTATAGTGTACGGGCAGGACAGCTTGTGGCGACCAGTACGTACGTCTCATGGTTGAGATATCTGTATAATGAGATAGAACAGGGGGCAAAGGAAGTTGAATGTTATTAAAAAACACAGAGAGCATGCTAAAATACAACATTGACCAATCAATTGCATGTGCATTGCATGGGGAGGAAACAGCACGTGACGCACTACTTAAAAAATATATGCGGCGGCATCAAGTGATTTGCTCAGAAACATCGCCTACCAAGGCAAAGTATTTTAGTTATAAGAGCTGGAAACCGTGCTAAAATATGCTTTTGCCGAAAACATTACTTTTGCAATGCATGGGGCACGTGACGTACTACTTACACGAGAAAAACAACATCGTATTCACTTGAACACGTAGCACACTGCTGTAGGAGCGGCCGCGTGGCGCTTGGCAAATTAAACAAACGCACCAGGATTAAGTGATTTGCGCAGAAACAAAAGTGACAAAGTCAAATATAGCAATATAAAAAAGCAGGAAAGCGTGCTTAAAAACAGCATTGCCAAATCCGAACATAAATTTGCATTTATGCGGTATTTAAAGATTGTTCATATTAATTAATCAAATTATTCTTTAAAAAGTGCTCACCTCCGAAGAAGTGGATACAAACACTCTCAATGGCTGTGACTGCGGAATAGGAAAAGTTCAAGAAGGTTGGCAGCTTATAAATCCTTTTCAGAAGGATGATTGGTTGAGCATGATGTCACTGGGTGTGAGAGCTGTGATTGGGCATGTTGTAATTGAGCATGCGCAAATACAATGAAATACGTAGGGGTACATAGCCAGATGGTGGGACATATTGTGACCATGAGTAACATTAACATGTAGGCGCTACCACAAACATGCATGCGCAAAGTGAAGGCAACTCCTACGGGGTACATAAATAGATGGAGTTCAGAGGTCCCCGTGGTCTTGAAGTGGCTTCAGGAGGGGGCTTTGCAGCCCTCCTCCATAAAATAAGGATATATAATTAGCCATGCCCCGGGGGCTGGGGACCCCGGTGCCCGGAATTGGGCACTGGAGGGGGGCCACGCGGCCCACTTCCCATAAAAAAATTGAATACGTATACTCCGCTTATTGTCATCGTACCATAAGCGCACCCTTCCGATCACGCTCTGAAGGCTAATTGGCTTTCAAGTGGTTGTCAACATTCGAAACTAGAAACTGTTGGCAGCCATTTTATGTCTCGGTACAAGGTTAGGCTGAAGAAGAGTGTGAAATGTGTGTTTAAAACCTTAGAAATTCACTGAAAAAAACATAGGTTTTAGGGGTGTTATAGTTAGCTGGACATTTCACTCGTATAAAACCATTGAAATTCCTCCGTTATAGTTAGTTGTACTAACTATAACTCGCGCGCCCACAATCCACTGCTGATGATGACACATATTACATCATTCATGACATGGTCAGTGACATCACTGATGACATCATTGATGACATCTCAAATGAAATACCATCAAAAAAGCGGGGGCTGGACCTGATCCACTAAGATGTAAATCAGGACCTCAGTGTTGATAATTATACTTCTGCTGGTTTCCCAGAGGACATTTCAGGTTGTTTGTCAAGGTTTTCCTTGTGCCGAGAGGTGAAGGCTCACACATCTACCTGGCCCTCAGTTTGAGGGCTAATAGGCAAACAGGCCCTTAATCTCCAGGAGCTTGTCAGATCCCAGAAACAGCTATTTCGAACAGCTTGACCGGTCCTGAGGACAAATTCAAGGAAGAGCAGGCTATGGAAGCAATTTACATCCCTGGTTGAATAAATTCTCTAAGCTAGCCTGTAGGCGAGCTGTTCACTGAAATGGTCAAAGGTTTGACAGCAAATAAAATAAATCAGATTATCTATTGGTGTTGATTTTAACCCAGTCCAGATTATCCTAGATCTGGATAATTTACACTTTCTTGACAGCAGGCGCAAAGGAAAATTGACCAGGGCTTGTTTAACTTCTCTGCAAAGTCCTATATACCATATTCTGTCTATAAAACATGCCTGCCACAATTAGTACTGAGGAACCTGGCTGTTGACACCAGAATGCTACTCTTTTGAACCATTCTCCTGCCTTTGTTGGTATTAGGAGATCCTAACCTAAACCATCCTCTTTATGGATTATTTTATTAAGCAGTACATTTATTCTAACTAAATGTGTGATTTTATATTGCATGTTGTGTGACTCATGACCGAACTGCTTAAACTATTACTTAATTGTATTTTTTTTGGCTCTTAAATACAATAACCAAATACTTCAAAATGTGCCAGAGTGTTTTATAAATTGTGTCTCAAATGTTCTTTTCATAGAAACAGTGCTTTTTAAGATTTGATTTCAAATGCATTACAGAGATAATCATAGATTATTATCAAAGCATCAGATTCTAGTACTTCTGTTCTGCATAGCTGTCACAGAACGGTCTGTATGATTCTTGTTAGAGTGACATTTTTCATAAGGTGTGCTCTCCTTGTCGCAATCCTTTAAAGTTTATAGTATGGCCCTGAGGGTGGGGTATTTGAATTTGATCGCTAATTTGTGAGTTGGCTATGCATTAATTGGTCCTCTTTTGGTGGCCAACAGTTTGACATCCTACTTCTTAACTCTCACTAAGAGCAACAAGGTCCATCAGAGGACCAATGGCACTGAGGGTGAATACAAAATCGGATTTGTTTGACCAAACTTAAGTACTGTAAATAGTTAGTTGGGCCCAAAACAAAGGGGCATATTACCAAGCAATAGCGAAAATTATCGCTATTGCTTGGTTAGAGACAAACTTTTACCGCTAAGCTGCGGCGATTTTTATCGCAGATAAACCTTGGTATTACCAAGGTTTATCGCAAATGCGATAAAAAACGGCCGCAATGCATGAATATCGCTGAAAAGTCAGCGATATTCATGCATTACCGAGCTTATGCTCTTAGCCATGTTATCCACCTCCCATTGGATAACATGGCTAAGAACTGCTCAGGTCAGGTGTTAGCTTTTGGAGATAAAAGTTGGTAATAGGAGATAGCGATGTTAGCGACTGTTTCCAGTCGCTAACATCTTGGCACGCCCACTTTGCATATCATTAGTGATAAATATCACTGACATGCAAAGTGGGGCCCAAGATGGTCGCTATCTCCTACTAGCTGTCGCTAACTGGTGTTAGCGACAGCTAGGTAATAGGGAGATAATTTTATCTCCGCTTTCTTGGCTTTTAAAGCCAAAAAAGCGGAGATAAATCCCCTTGATAATATGCCCCAAACTTCCCCTGCAACAAAACCCATAGATCTCCATGAATTGCCACGTGTAAGGCATAACGAGGCCAACATTTTGTTTCTTTTTTATTTACTGTTACAAGATGGCAGACGCCTTTTAAAACAGTAAGTAAAAATTGTGAATTTACAGTGAGCACTTTACAAAAAAGAACCTGTTCAGCATCAAATATCTGCTCCCCAGTAGTCCAAAAATTTAAACGGAAAGTTAAATAAAATATGTTTTATGGAGGGGTTAGGAGAAATGGTGAAGTAGGTGGGAATAGTGACTGGGGAGAAGTCAATGAGGTGAAAGGGGAATGGGCAAAGGAGCAATGGAACAGTTGTGAAGGGAAAAGAACAACAAATTAAAAGAAAAAAGACTGATTGAGTAGCAGTGGACATGCTGGCAAACTGAGGAGGATGAAGGAACACAGTATGCGGGAAAGCACAAAGGCATGAGAGAGCAAAAAACGACATTAATTTGCATGGAATTCTGAAAGAAAAACATAAAAGTAGTACCCTAAATGTGACTATTAGAAGGATACAAGTCATTCAATTAACAGTCTGGTAAATAAACTATGCTCTAGGGGAGGGGCAAACACGAGAAGATAGGAAAGCCATTGAATAGAAAGCATGCAGTGGTAAGTGATGGTCTAGCTCTATGCCTGCGTAAAGCTCTTGTAAGGTCCAAAAGGGG
The DNA here is from genome assembly GCF_964261635.1 of Lissotriton helveticus. Taxonomy (NCBI): domain Eukaryota; kingdom Metazoa; phylum Chordata; class Amphibia; order Caudata; family Salamandridae; genus Lissotriton; species Lissotriton helveticus. The sequence continues at coordinate 950,086,333 of NC_136063.1, forward strand.
TCTTTCAGAAACAAGGTGAGACATAAAACAACAGCACTTTGTCGCAGGAGCCTCTGCTTGTTGATTTTCAAAAGCCTGCCTCTCCTTTGGGACTTACATATTTTCACTTTCAGCTCCTAAAAACCACTGCGGTACCTGTCAAATGTTTAGAGGAAGACATACATGTGTGTGTGTGATTCAGAATATGGGTGCACTATTTCATGCAGGCCTAGAACGTTGCTCAGTTAATTAACTTCACATTCCATTTTTCAACTAAAACTGAGAACGTAGGTTTATTTATTTATATTTAAACCTGTGATGACTTTTCCGAATCTAAAAAAAAGAAAACGATTTTGAAATTCCTTTATAACGTGAAACAAAGCATTGCAATTTTATAATCCTATCCCAATTTCCGTATTATAAAAGAAATTATGCTCATGCAATTAAAATACACAGTAAGAACATTTTGGATAAATAATTTACACTCTATGGAACTGTGACACGAAGACTTTCACTGAGACGCTACTGAAAGCTCTCCATGTCTGTGTCAGCGGGAATCCTCCAGGCAGCATGTAAAAAGTGTATACAAAAATCAGATGGAATAAATGTAAACTAATATTTAGCTGTTTTTAAAAAAAATATAAGAACAGATGTTTAAATGTGGTGGTGCATTCAATATTATTGTCTTAGTTTTAAGGCTCTAAATGCTTTTTTATGTTATGAAAAATATATTATGCTGATTTGCATGAAAACACGCACACTCGCTCATTGTTTCTTCTTTGTTCAGTACCAAAGAATTGGCTACATTAGATGCTTTGTTTGTCATTTCAATGTCTTCTAAATACCTGTAATTTGGTAAATGTTTAATTTCCGAAAATGTCGAAAGTGTTCACGTTCTCTACACACATTTTTGAAGTACAAAGCACTTTGTCGGATATTCTTTGAATTTGAAGTCCCACTCCTTGTTTTTTGTGCTGCGAAAATGTTGTGGTATTTTACCTGTACTGTGTTTCAATTAATTTCAGGAACACAGATATTTCAATTTGAAAACCAGTACCATACACTGTGTACCTAGCATAGAAAATAAGGGCCTCATTTACAATGAATTGGCCCAGAGCAGAGACGCAAGTATTTTTTCTGTGCTGCCCTATGCGAATTCGAAAGGGCAGGAATGCACCGTATTTACAAGATATGGTGCTTTCCTGACCTTTCAGCCAGCGCAGGCGCATAATTTGGTGTCTAGCGCCAAGGCAGGCTTAACCATAGTGGAAGGGTGTCTGCGTTGTTGGCAGAATTGTTTTGGTGCAGGAAGGGACACCGACCTGCCCCAAAACAATCCATGTAGGTTTTTTCCTTTTTCTATGTGTGCTGCAGAATGTATATGTATGTTGTGTATCACATTTATCCTTTTTCTTCTTGTCATAGGCTGACATGCTCGCTATTGATTAAAAATTTGAACAAAAACTAAATATTGCTAAACAAAGCTGACAATACTTAAATGTCATTAGCTGACAGCTGCACTGAAAGTGAAGACTAATGGATTTCATATTCAGTCCCTAAAATCTCAATTTGGGAAGGTAATCATAGGGATAGCGAAAATGTTGATCAGTTTAGGGATTCCTACAGGAAATTGTTTTATGATGGGTGGCATTTACCTGTTGGCCAAGATATATGTCTAGAGTCTTTTAAGATCACGAGATTCCGGGCAGCTATATCTACAAAATAACCGTGTTGGGCATGGAGAAAATTCCATGAATGGCAGGACCCTTCATTGGTCATTTGTTTTCCAACAGCAAACTCCTGCTTCAGGAGTTTGTTTTTGAAAAACAAACATGTATGCAGAGTGAGACCAAAACAACATGGCACCCGCTGCACATTTATCTCAGCATTCCAGGGGCCGCTCCTCCGTTGTGTGACGCTCTAGTGTTTCGCGGGTCTCGGCTGAGACCCGGGAACACGGCCACAATATGTATCACCTTCTGGCCAGGCGTGGCCAGAAGGCTATAAATAAAAGGACGGAGGTTGCTCGTGGCTTCCGGTCCAACACTGCAACCAAAGCGTGGTGTCTATTATTCTATGTATGTGTCCTCACTTACCGGTATGCCCCAAGTGTAGTGATCTCCCACTCCCCTACACTGGTGACGGAGGGCGGTGACGACGATCCGACGATAGTGGCAGTACCCTATCGGAGGAGTGGACGTCTCCCTGTTGGCGGTGACGGTGGTGCTCCGGCCCTGGGCGTGAGCCGTTGTGGTGGTGGAAGGACAGACGGCGGGAGACGCAGGTACCGGGGTGTTATATCGCACCGGAAAGCAGCGTGAGGAGAGCTGCGTGGGGGCCGGCGAGCGGTGGCACCTTTGTGGTGTGAGACGCGGCAGTCTTCAGCTGCGCAGCGCGGAGCCCGGCTGGCGCCTGGAGTGGTGCGCGCATGCGCAGTGATCGTGAGGCCTGCCCCAGCGTCGAGATCGCAAGAAGAAGCCTCGGTCTTTGTCAAGCAGGTGGTGCGCTCAAAGCAGGAAGGCAGAGGATTCCCGCAGCGACTGAGTGAAGGCGGGTAGCGTGTGGCAGAGACGACATAGGCGAGTGAGAGTCTCAGAGAGAGAAGGAAAAAAAGCATTGGCACCTGCAAGGAAAAAAATAAATAAATAAAGCAAACATAAAGAGGGACATACATAGAAAACAAGGTGACATGAATAAAGGGCATATACACACGAACAAAGCCAACAGGAAGTGACTGGCTAAGTCACAAGACAGCCTCGCATCATGCACCAGACCGGACACGAGGTGCATCAGGAATATCCAAGACAGCTGCAGTGATGTCAGTTGTGCAAGACGCCGCAGCGACAGGAGGGGCTCAACAGGCAGCAGCCCCGGCACAAGGAGCAGGGCAGGCAGGACTACAAGCAGTAGGTCCGGTAGCTCAGCCGTCACCACACTCCCAGATTAACCCAATACCACCATTTAGTGCACTGACTGATCCAGGCACAGCAGCGCCGAGATGGGCAGTATGGCTGAGTCAGTTAAATAACTACTTCACGGCAAGCAACGAGGGAAAAGGACAATGAGGTGAAAAGATCCCTGCTACTGCATTTTGGGGGTGATGAACTCTACAAATTATTCTCACACCTACCGAACACCGGAGCATCTACGGACTATAATGCTGCTGTTCAGGCGCTAAATGCACACTTTGACCCGCAATTGAACCCCCATTATGAAAGGTTCAAATTTAGACAGTCCAGGCAAAGGAAAGGAGAAACGATGGATGCCTTTCATGCAAGACTGAGAGAGCTGATAAGCACGTGTCCGGACGATGATCAAACGAAGGAGGTAACAGCGCAGCTGATTCAAGGATGCAAGAATAAACACCTAAGGACGCTGATACTAAGACAACCCCGCATAACATTGGATGAAATATTAATGTTAGCCAGGTCTCATGAGCTGTCGGATGCACGAGCCACGGCGATGGAGGCCGCCATCAACCCTTCAACAAGCGCTGAAGCAACAGTGAAGACAGAAAGGGTGGATGCCGTGCGGAGCAGCAGTCGCGGAGGAAGAGGAAGATGGCCGACCAGGACACAGCGGCGTGCGCAATGTGGTTCCTGCGGATATGAAGAGCACAACCAAGATGGCTGCCCTGCACGTGGCAAGACGTGCGACAAATGCGGAGGATTTAACCACTTCGCCAGTGTCTGCCGGGGTGGTGCAAGAGGAAACTTTAGAGGACAAGGAACCGCAAGGAAGAAAGCACCGTCTAAAGCAGTCAGACAACTTGCCCTAGAAGAGGTACGTGATGCACACCCGTCAAGAGGGAGTAGAACACCATCCCGCTACCCACAGCGGCTAGATGACTCGTCGACGGAGGATGAGGAAGAGTGCTACTACGTATCATTCGTGAGTGAACTCAAAAGGAGGCGAAGACCACAGCCAAAGTGTCAGATTCAAATCGATGGATCGACAGTAACAGGGGTTATAGACACTGGAGCCACGATCAATGTGATGGGCATTCAACATTACAAGGCGCTGCAACCAAGACCGCAACTGGTACCATCGAAAGCTCGGATTCTCACGTACGTCAGCAAAACGCCATTACCCCTGCGGGGGAAGATGACCGTGCAAGTGAAAGCCGAAATCAAGAGCTGACGACCACCTTTCATGTGATTGACAAAGAGGCAGACTTGTTGGTCGGCAGTCACACGGCTGAGGACCTTAAGCTAATTGCTTTCGCCAATGCTGTTAAAGCCCTACACACGGAGGAAATCCTTCAATTATTCCCAACACTGTTTCAAGGCCTAGGAACCATCAAGAGGCCACCAGTCAAACTACACATTGACAAGGCGATACAACCGATAGCGTTGAGGCATAGGAGAATTCCATTTCATCTGAGGTCAGCAGTAGAACGAGAATTACTAACGCTGGAAGAGCAGGGAGTGATAGAAAAAGTAACGGGACCGACACCGTGGGTATCGCCGATGGTGATCGCAGAGAAACCCCGGCAGCCTGGCAAGATTCGAATATGCATTGACATGAGGATGCCCAATAAAGCGATCAAGAGGGAGAGGCATCTCACGCCCACGGTAGATGACATACTAACGGACCTCAACGGAGCACAATGGTTCTCCAAATTAGACTTAAATGCCGGATACCGTAAACTAAAGCTAGCAGAAGAGAGCCGCTATATCACCACGTTCTCGACGCACTTAGGGCTGAGGAGATATAAAAGACTCAATTTTGGTATAACATCTGCGGCCGAAATTTTTCAAAACGCCATTAAAGAGATCCTGTCTGGGTTGAGTGGGGTATTGAATGTCAGTGATGACATACTCATCCACGCCAAGACTAGCGAAGAAGACCATAGGAGGCTAAAAGCTACGCTCCGAAGACTAGCTGAGTTTGGAGTCACGCTGCACAAGGACAAGTGTCAGTTTTTCAAACAGTCCATAGAGTTTTTCGGATATGTCTTCGACTCGGAAGGAGTCAAGGTTGATCCTCAGAAGTCAAACGCCATCAAGTGTGCTCCAGCCCCAACCACCGCGTCGGAGGTGAGAAGCTCTATGGGCATGGCGCAATATTGTGCCCGGTTCATCCTGCAGCTTGTCACCATAGCCGAACCTCTGCGGAATCTGACAAAAAAAGAAACTCCCTGGAGATGGTCTCAACCAGAAGCAGAGGCGTTTAACAAAGTAAAGGCAGCGTTGTTGGACAGCACCACGATGGCATATTTTGATACGGCAAGACAGACAGAAATATTGGTGGACGCCAGTCCTGTTGGTTTGGGCGCGCTATTAACACAAGAATCGGAGCCTGGGGTGTGGGTTCCCCTGGCATTTGCAAGCAAGGCCCTCACAGCGACGGAGGCAAGGTAGATCGAGAGAGAGGCTTTGGCAGTGAAGTGGGCCTGCAATCATTTCCACCTATGTATCACCGGACAGCCTTTCAGGATGGTCACGGACCATCAGCCGTTGATACCTTTGTTTAAAGGTACAGCACCACACCCGCCGCCGAGAATTGAGCGATGGGCCATTCAGGTCCAACATTACCAAATGGATCTGGTCTACAGACGTGGAGCAAAGAACCCTGCAGATAGCCATGGTAGAAGGGACTGATCCAGAGACAGCACTGCAACTGTTTCTGAGGGAGTACAGAAGCACTCCCCACAGTACCACCCAAAGATCCCCGTGGTCGGTGATGTTTGCAGGACCCCGGCATGACCTACTACCTATAGCAGAGAACTGGATGCCTGAACCATATGTACCGGCCGCTGCCCAAGAGAGGAGGAGAAAGACGAACGAGAGGGCAAGCAAGAAGAGGCGGGCATGGGACAAGAAATTGATCCCTGGAGACACGGTGTTGGTACGAACATGCAGACCGGGAGGAAAGTTTCGCACTCCCTATGAAGTTGAGCCGTGGACAATCAAGGCGACAAAAGGCACCGCTGTAACGGCACAAAAGAGTGGGGAAGAAATCACCAGAAATATATTGTGGTTTAAACGCATTCCTCCTACGCCTGAAAACCTTACGACACGTGATGGGCCCATCACTGAAGCTGCTGACCAATCTGGCAGTGTCGGCGAACCGGTTGAGAATGGTGAACTTGTCAACACACCTCCATCTTCATTAATGAGAGAGTTTGAACCTGTGCCACCCAGGGGACGAAGTTTTCACAACCTTCGACCAAACCCCAGACCAAGCCAGAGGTTAGCTGATTTTTGTATGTTGACTTACCAAGACTGTTCGACAAGAAAAGAAGAACAAATACCAAGGTGGGAAGGGATGTGATGCTCTAGTGTTTCGCGGGTCTCGGCTGAGACCCGGAAACACTCCCAAAATATGTATCACCTTCTGGCCAGGCGTGGCCAGAAGGCTATAAATAAAAGGACGGAGGTTGCTCGTGGCTTCCGGTCCAACACTGCAACCAAAGCGTGGTGTCTATTATTCTATGTATGTGTCCTCACTTACCGGTATGCCCCAAGTGTAGTGATCTCCCACTCCCCTACACGTTGGAGCGGAGGAGCATCACCCCACATAAAATCCCACCAAAACCCCAAGCAAAAGAAAAAATGGAAATTCATTACCATTTTATTTTTCATCCCCGCCCCAAGCCAAGCGTTGGACGGGGTCACTGCTGAGTGACAGCAGCCGGGAGGAGGGTGGGCTGTCTATGCACTTATGTTTAAAGTGTGCATGTCTTTTTGGCCGGCCGCCTTGAGACAGCCAGCCACACATGCGCACTTTCAACATCTCTAACCCAGCTGTCTTCAGATAAAGGTACTTTACTTTACCTTGCCTGATGTGCTGCACCTAAACCCACTTCTAAGAATACCTAATTGCAAGCTGTTCATTTGAATTGCAAAGCAGTGCAGTGGGTAGCTCAGGATAATAGAGAGAGACATGCATCTTGACCAGAAGGTTGGGTCTCAAAATTCTTAACCACGAAACAAGGGCCTCAACCAGTTCGCCTGCCTTGCTTTGACATGCTGAAAAGATGCCCTCATGTATGATAGATAGGTGACTGACGTGATTTAAACTAACAGCATCCAGTTAGACTTATTTGTGGACAAAACGTAGCCCTGGTAGACCTAGATTCACTCAATCACTTGACACAAACCCAATAACTTTTGCATAAAAAATGAGAGCACAGGGACAGACGCGGTGGTGGAAAGGGCGCATCCTGCCAGCGCATGGCAGCAGTTATGAGCATCGTCATCTGCGAGCCTGGAGGGAAACAAAGCCTATTGTTATTTAGGAAGTTTATTTTCATAGAAATGAAAGCATGCAATAATGATAATTCATCGCTGGCACAGCCTGACTGGCTTCCATATCGCATCCGGCCGTAAACCTGTCTTGTAAAGAACAAGAGGGGCTCTGACTGAGAGTGCCTTGTGCAATAACTTTTCTCGCCCATAATCTTGTCGTGCGAAAACGCTGCCATTAAAAAAAGTTGAATAATGTGTCCTATAAATCAGCAGTGGCCAATCGGATAATCATATACATCTCGCAAAGAAGGAACACCCTTGGATGAACTCAAATTCGGTTTGGTGCAGTCTTCACACCCGTAGTTATTGTAGGCTGCCTGGCTGTAGTTACTGTAAGATACCAGGCTAAGCATTTTATGATGCCTTTGAGTGGGGTATTGTGCATGAAAAAAATCGACATTTGCACAGAAACCATGGGCCATATGTATCATCATACCGTTTAGCGATTCCTAAATAGCGAATATTAAGGAATCGCTATTTAGAAATCGCAAAACGGTATGTATGTAGGAAATCGCTTATTTTTAGCGATTCCTACACATTCCTAAATTGCTAATCGCAATTTTCCCATTTAGTTCTATGGGCCAGGAGGCCCATAGGAATGAAGGGGATATTTGCGATTAGCAATTTGCTAATCGCAAATTGCGATTATTTTCAAGGGTGCAGGGGTGTCACAAGAACACCCTGCTTCACCCCTGAAAATGACATGTGTGGGCATATGGCGCACATACATGCCCTAAGGGCATGTATGAGCGTCGTATGGCACCTTTGGAATTTAAATAAATTGCTTTTTTCACAGAATTCGCAACCTACCACCAACTAGAAGTTGGTGATAATCTGCGAATCCTTATTGGCATTTTTCCATAAATATTTCTTTGATACATTGCATTTAAGGAATCGCAAATTTTGCGATTCCTTAAGTGCAATCGCAAAATAAGGAATAGCAAAATGTGCGATTCCTTATTTTGCTGCGAAAATGTTTCATACATACCATTTAGCTATTTGATACATATGGCCCCATCTCTTTCTCGTCTGCAGAGGGGAAACGCCACATTGTTTTATGTAAACTTGACGTGTTTGAACTTTAAACAGGGGGTTCCCCAGCACTGAGGGGCCGATCCATCATATTTGCAAACCAACCTTATGTTTAAGTTAAAAAAACATTTAAGCAACATGCTCGCTGTATGGATAGAACTGGCCTTTTATTCTGTGGGCAGGGCCACTGGAACTACGCGGCAGGGTAGCACCAAATTATGTGGCATGGTTGACTAGATTATGCAACAAGAAAATCCAAAATATTCAGCATAACGCCGCACATTGTTTATAGTATTACTTCATTATTGTGCCTTTTTATCACATGGTTATACTATCTGGGCAATGATTTCACCTCATTAGTATCCGTTTAATAACCACATTAATAAATTAGCAACCGAAGGATGACGAGCTAACCTTTGCAAAGGTGCACAAAGACATATCTCCACGTTTTAGTAACTTTTGATCCGGTTGATTAGCTAGAAACATTTTTTTTGTTAAAATTTGTGAAGTATGCAGTAGATACTGGATTATGTGGCAAATCCTGCAATTCCTTAATTATGTCTTAAACAAAGCTGCAGCCACAGATACGCACAATTCCAGTGGCCCTGGCTATGGGGCGTTTCCCCAGTAGCCTGGGGCCACTGGGCCGGTTTTGAAAGTCCAGTGCTGCTGTCTCTGTCACTTTCCCCAGCACTTTCTCAAGGGAAGGCGATGGAGAGAGAGATCAGAGAGGGAGAAGAGCCAGATGTTAGAAGGAGAGAGAAAGAGAGAGAATGGATGGAAGGAAAGAGAGTCAGGCCTGCTCGCTGTGCTGCATCAAAAGCATGATACAATGTAGAAACATCGTTTAAAGGCGTGAAGGACCCGATAGAGCAGGTGTGAAATTACATCAAATGTGGAGACACAAAGGGCAAATTGATCTTCACCACTACAAAGAAGAAGTCAAAAGCTGCAGTTGTCAATTGAGCAAAGATCGAAATGTCAAATAAATGCAAAAAGCCTGCAAAGATGCCAATTGCTGAACAAAGTGCCTGCGCTTAGGAACGAAAGAAAGATCGACACCTTCCCCTCCGAGTACATTACTGAACGCCATGCCCTCTCACACGATACCAAATACTGTTATCAGCGCACTGACGACATAACAAAAGCCAGTAACAAATCAAGTACATCTATTAACAAACCACAGAGGACAAAACACAGTATGAAAGTACAGATTACTATTTCTAGTAAAGAATTAAAAAGTGGAGCCCATAAAAACAACAGTGGCGTATACCATTGTTCCTGTGTGACACACATGGGCATATGTACAAGCCCCTAAACCCACCGGAGCGCCACTTTTTCTGACTCTCCGGTGGCGTTGTGCCATTCCTCATATTTACAAGGTGGCACTAAGCCACTTAACGTGGCTTTACACTACATTGTAAATATGCCCCTTTCCGCCGAAGACTGCTGAAGCAAAGGGGCGGGCAATGTGTGTTGAAGAGGGCGTTCCACCGCAACATCCATTGCTTTTAGACGCTGCCTAGATTTATAAAGCTGGGGCAGGGCCAAGAACTAAGGCCAGATAATACCTAGTCCTAAAATGAATATATGAGGATAAATTTATATTTTCTCCTACTTGTTTGCTTTTTCTATGTGTGCTGCATTCTGTATACCATATGAATAGAAAACCACATCTGCTGTGCCTTTTAGAAGCATTCTGCAGCCCACATAGAAAAAGCAAATTGCCATTATTGATTGTTAATGGGAGGAAAGGTGTCCCTTCCTGCACATAAACAATCGCCCCTGCAGCACAGGCACACTTGAAACATGGAGCATGGGTGCCTGCACTGGTGCTGGGCAGCTTTTATAGTGCCTGTGGAACAGAAAATGCAGGGGTGTACAATATTTTTGTGAATAAGGCACATCCCTGCATTTTAAAAATGTCAGAGCATTGCCAAATTTGGCGTAACACTGTGCTCCGTCATTTTCTTGTAAATATTGTCACAATGTCATGACTAATGGACTTTAGCTCATGCCAACTGATGCAAACAGATGGGATTGTAGCTGTGTGGCATGCAGGACCAGATTGGCCATTCTACCAGTCTGGCATTTCCCTGTTGGGCTACAGGCTAGGGGCTTGCTTTCTAAAAAGGGTGGACTGCAATGAAAGAGCCACTAAGTCAAGGGGCAATTTTAGTCATAGCATCTTGACGTTTGGGGCTGATTTGAACATTTTTACTAGAACTGATTTTGCTGTCCAATCCTGCTGTGGTGGCATGTCCCAGTCGTGGATGCCAGTGAAGGCTGAGATCATTTATTCAGAACAAGCATACTTAGTTCAATGCGCTCACATTGGAAAACTTGAAAAAGTGATGGAAACAAGTTTCCAAAGCACACCTTCTGAGGGAAGAGTAAATACCAGTAAAAGGGCTATGGGTACATACAAACTAAGACAAATCACAGGCAATATGAACAGTCAGGCTGAACTGGAAGATAACAAGCAGGCAAGCAAGACAATGGGTGGCACATTGGGCAATGTAAAGAGTCACATGCCACATTTCAATAGAATGGTTGCAGCAATATTTGCACAAGCCACCCATGCTAACCACTGGCCTGCAGGGAGTGTCCTGATCCCAAAACAACCATCTACCAAGAGAGGGGATGACACAGTCACCAGGGACTGGAGGAGAAGATATGCCAATGTGACTAGCACACGCGTGGTACCACCAATACAAATATATCCCACCACACAATGTTGTATGTAGTTATAACTGAAACTCAACAGGATGAAGCCACCTCAAGGCCACATGTGAGTGCAACCGTCCATCGCTAACAGTTCAAATCCCTGTGAGCAACATTCAATATAATGGGTATGGAAGCCCCGAAGACAGGACCAGCAATGCGACAATGCCAACAGAGCTAAACCAGGCAGCATTTTGACACAATATATGATGTTACACTCCACCGAGGCTTGACTTAAACGTTATTCCTTGTTTTTTTCTGATACAACCAGATCATGGACCCATATTAATCAGTACATTAAAATACCACAGTAATCTTGCATGTGCTTAGCTCTCTTCCAGAACATAGCAGTGTCCTAAGGGGTTTACAGTTGCAGGAACCAATCAAGTTGGATATAAGGCAATACATACCCTAAAACGTTGAGCATGGAGTAACAGTTAAGTTTATATTCACCCTAAGTTCATGCTGAGGGCATTTGAAGCACTTGGATGACTATATGAAGAAATCATGCATGAAATATGTGAGGTTAGTGTACTGGTTGCTTGTATCATAAATTAAAACGGAACAATAACCAGAACCTTGTGAGGAGGAAGAATGGCTATGGAAGGAGAGGTAGGGAGGGCAGGCACGGATCCATGATATAATGAAGAGTCAGTAGTGTTGGTGCGTCTTAGTGTTTCGACCAGGTGTTAATCCCCAGCTGTATGCAGAGAGAATTGGGTCGAGCGATCATGCTCCATGGGAGAACAGAGCTGTTGCTGTAATAAATATGTCATGTGTTGCAGTGCTTTGTATCGTTAGAGATACAATCAACTGGGTTGCTTTTTTGTAGGTACTTGTCAAGGTTATCCCAAAATCTCCTTGAATTACGTAAGGAGTGTAGTTTTGTATACAGCAGATCATCTTCCCCTCTATTCCACATAAAGTACCACACAAGCTCACAAACTCTGTTTGTGAGTGCCTAAATTAAACTAGGTTAGTTGCATAAGGGAAGATGGTCATGAAGCTGTTTAGTTGTTACCTACTAGACGGTGGGGAAGGAAATCATTCCTTTTATTTATATTACCCTCACACACTCTAATAGTGTCATGCTTCATCGTCGGGTCACCCTGACTCCTAAAATTCAGGGTGGGCTCAACCGTATTCCAGGGAGCTCTTGAAAAGATATGGCCAGGGGGTATTAAAGATAAGAAATCCACAGACAGATCCGAGTATCACTTTATTCATGGAACTGTCAGGGACGTTAAAATATTGAACTAGGGGAGGTCACCAGGAGTTTTAATGTCCTACGACCCTAGTGCCAACATGTTTCAGTCCACTAATGACCTTTGTGGTCCAGGACTTTCTTCAGGGCAGAAAAAGGGGGTTCCTCCCTGGTTTCTCAAAAGGGCAGATAGCTGCTCCTTTAAAAAAACAGAAACATTATTTTGCTTCTAAAGTTCTTTTACTCCATCTGAAATAAAAGAAAGAGAATGTTGATCATAGTAAACATCGTGGTCATAAAATCAACACTTCCCATTTGTGATGTGCTATTGAATACACCCATGCGTGTCAACCAGTTAGGGTGAATAGATGCCATCATTGTTCACACCAACTTGGTGTGCTAGTCAAGTACTATATATCAATGCCTCAATTGGCTCTGTGGTATATATAGTGTTGTGGCGAAATATATCGCATATCGCTATTTTTGAAGCTATTGTGCATCTGAGGTCACAGAGATCTGCCTGCGGATTTGTAATCTTTAATACCCCCTGGCCATTTCTTTTCAAGAGGAATGATTTCCTTCCCCACCTTCTAGTGGGTAACAACTAAATAGCTTACTGACCATCTTCCCTTATTCAACAAACCTATTTTAATTTAGGCACTCGCGAATGGAGTTTGCGAGCTTGTGAGGTACTTTATGTGGAATGGCGTTGAACATGGGAGGGTGTACTCCCATTAGAGACCGCCTGTCAGCCCTTAAGGCATAGGAGAAGCTTTTTCCGTATGCCATAGTTTTCTTGGGATTTTATCGGGCCCTCTAACCATGTCAACCGTTTTTTCAAAGGAAGAACAGATGTGTTTTTCTATTCATATGGTATTATTTTGAAACTCAATGCTAGGAGTAAAGCAATGAGGAGGAGATCATGTGTTGGATAGTTTGGGGGAGTTCACGAGTTAGCAAAGGTGCCTTAATGCAATTGTGGGGAAGTCTGTGTTGAGATGGATTGCGAAGATTCCCTTTATGAGGTTCTGTGTGTTTGCCCCTTCCCCCTCCCTTCTGCTCCCTGTGGTCCACTGTGCTGCCCCTGCCAACCTGCCTTCTATGGTCAGTTTCCTGTCCCTTCCCACTCACCAGCCCTCTGTTCTCCATGTGCGTGCCTCTGCCCCCTCCCTTCTGCCATCCGTGGCCCCTTCTCACACAGGCCTGCCATTTGTGATCAGCATGCAACCTATTTTTCTAATGTGACCATTTTAACATATATATTTTTTCCCATTCACTGAACTACAAAATAAAATGTATAAAGTAAACTAAAGTAAAGATCAGCATGCATCCCCTACCGTCCTCTTGTCTGCCCTCATTTCCACATCTGCCTGCCCCCTCCCTCTCAGTTTAATGCCCCTTTCCCTCCCTTGCCCTCCATTCTCCATGTCCATGCACCTGCCTTGGTTGTCTTGTCCTCTGTGGTCCGTTGAGTTGCCTTGTCCATGCCCGTCTGCCCTCCATGGTCAGCATGCTACTCATACCCCTTCACACCATCACACTTGCCTTTCATTGGCTATATGCATGCCCCTGCACCCTCCTTGCAAACCTCCAAAGTCTTTTTTGCTGCCCCTACCCCTTCTACCTGTTTGTCCTCATTTTAGCTTTCTAGAGCACTAACTATAGTTTCCATGGCAAAAATAACTCCTTCACTTTGTTCATTACTGTGCTTCAAGATTAACAACTTTGCATTTAGCAGAACATTTGAGAGTTAACAGGCAGACTGCTGCTGATGTTGAAAGTACATGTTTCAGTTTGCATATCAAAAAGCTTCCTGGCATGGATGAGAAATACATTTGAGAACTCATAGAAAATGTGTCCCTATCAGGAGTATAGTTTCAGGAATAATGTTTGTGGTGTGATACCGCTCAAATAAACACATTCTAGGCTTGGTAATTGGGCCCAGGGACCCTGAGTTGGGTCTACTGTCTCTTTGTTGGTTTTTCTTCTCATACTGATTTGATTAACAGGTTTTAAGTTGTTAAATTTTTAAATCAGGAACTTAAATATATTGATGCCCAGATTTACATAGATTGTGCATAAAGGTTGTGTCATTTTTATGATGCATACCAGACCCAAACACCTTTTGGGTATTTTCAAAGGTATGCAAATATGGCATTTCACTACCGTAAGTTACTTTGCCTCAGTTAGGCATTCCATGGGTGGTGTCGGGGCATTCCCCTGCATCCACCTATGGATTCTGAGAAAAAAAGATTTATGATGATTTTGTGTATGGGTTTCGTCACTTTTTTGGTATTTACAAAGCCACGCAAATGTTGATTTTTCAGGCTTTATAAGAAAAGTAACTGAACGCACCACAGTACGCTGCCTTGTGTTACTTTGTGTCATGTAGGCCTTCCATGGGTGGTGCATGGGAATTCCATGCATCAACCCATGCATTTAATGCAACTCATATTTACAAAGAGTTGTAGACATGGGGTTGGGCCAAAATGGTGCTCCTGTCTGAGGCTGGCCTAACAAGGAGAAATATCTTTATTTCTCCTTGCTATTTCCTCTTTGTGTGAGTGCTGCTTTCTGCAGCACACATACAAAGAGGAAAATGCCTCCAAGGATAGTTTATGTGCAAGAAGATACTGCTTCTTGCACAAAGGCTATCCTGGCCATAACACAGAAACCCTTAAACTATGGAGCAAGGATGCCGCATTTATAAGAAAGTAGCAAATCTGCACCCACAAAAGTACCTTTAAATGCATGCAAATTTACAACCTTTTAGAATTCACAAATAATGGCAGTAGTAGGCTTGGAAAGTACTGCCAAACTCAGATTTCTAGACATTCTACTGGCAATCAAACACCCGAAAGGTGATAGGACAAATGCTTAAAAATAGTCTAACTACTGGCAATCCCTCGGGGTAGTATTTAAAACTATTGATTTTCAGCCACTTATCCACGCTTGAGAGAGGGCCTGATTTAGGTTATAGCAGACGGAGTAAAGGCAGATAGGGTTGGAAGACCTTTTCTGCCTTTACTCCACTCGCAAAATTTAGAGATGTCTGCCCGCCCCCTTGGACATTTCTATACATTGGCAGGAACCACCACCAGGGTGGTTACTGTCAATGTAGGAAAAGTTTAATGGACGGCTGGCCATCAAATTTTAAAAAAGTTTTTTTATTTTTCAAAGCCAAACTTCCAAAGATTTTGAAAAAAAATGACTGGCACACTAGTTTTCCCCCCATGTTGTGGGGTCATTTTTCAGTTTTTTTACTATCCCCCACTGCCAGGAACTATCTGTTGGGGACGAAAAAAATAGCTGTCCACTCTAAAAAATGCAGATGATTGGAAGGCTTATGTCCGATGGCACCCACTCTGCCGGGCCATCCAAGTAAGTTTTATACTGACAGAGGATAGTTTTCTCAGTCAGCATATACCTTGCAATCCGTCTACTCAAAATCCGGGAAATGGACCTTGAGTTTGTTAAAAAAAAGGCTGCTCTGCCAATGTTGCAACACACTTCCAGGCTGCCAAACCCTGAATCAGCCCCAAAGGCCAACATAATGCAAATCAGTACTGTTGGACTTGGCCTTTTTTGCAGGGTCATCCCTGAACTTTCTGCCTACCTCCTGTATTGTTTCTGACCTGTTTTTGTTGGTTTTAGGACTCTTGGCACTTTATTACTTCTGATCAGTGCTAACCTTCATATGGTTTCTGTGTAAAGTGTTATGGTATTTGGTTGTCCATAATTTGTATGTTTGTCTTACTAGTAAAGTCCCTAGTAAAGTGCACTATGTGTGCCAGGGCTGGTAATGCAAATGCTACTAGTGGGCCTGCAGCACTAATTGTGCCACCCACATAAGTAGCCCTAAAGAGAGAACTCAGGCCTGCCACTGCAGTGCCTGCGTGCAGTTTTCTAACTGCCATGTTGTCTTGACAAGTGCACCCACTTGCCAGAACTTACCCTCCCATTTCCATGCACATCAGACACCCCTAGGGTAGGTCCAATGTACCCCCCTGGGCAGGGTGCAGTGTCTGTGAAAGGTAGGACATGTACTGAGGTGTGTACTATGTCCTAATAGTGAAATAATCTCCATTTCATTTTTCACTGTTGCAAGGCCATCTTGCCCATAGGACAGAACGGGGAAGGCTGTGCAATATGTTTCCAGCCTATCTTCCCATAGGCTTAAGATGGAGAGGTGAGGTCTGGTGTGCCTGAACTCACAATTTAGTAACACATCTTTTTGTGAAAGTAGTTTTTGAATTGTGTGTGTAGAAACCACGCTTTTGGAAGTAGCTGGTTTCTTTGTTCTAACAATACTGTGTGTCTCTGCCTGGTTGTGGATTGACTGTCTGGATTTGAATGTGATAGGATCTGGGAAATGTCTTGACCCAGGGGAGGAGGAGGTGAGACAGCAACAGGCCGACCTGCAGCTGGAGTGTAGTGGGGAAGAGTAGCCCTGGAGGTGAAGAGGCCTCAGCTGCTGCCATAAAAAAAATGGCTCCACCTCCTGCTGAGTGATTGAGGAACCAGACCCCCGCTAAGCAAAGGAAGAAGGTGTCACTAGCAGGGAGACACCCAGAACTGGTTTGGACAGGGGTCAGTGCCCCCCTGAACACAAAGACTTCTAAGACATTTAGGGGTATAACTATGAGAGCTGTAATCCCTGAACATTGGACTGATCACGACCGAAAAGGATTGAAACTACTTCATGGTCAAGAGGAACCTCTGCCAAGGAAGAACAGCTGAAGATAAGGACTGACCCTTGCTGAGTGTTCTGGGGCTGGCCTACAGTTTGCTGATTTAAGTAAGGAGAGGCTAAGGGACTTTGCTGTCTGCTGTGTCCCCCTGCTTGAAAGGACTTTGCTGTGTGCTGTGTCCCGAAGGGCCAGAGGAGAGTTGGTTCCCTGTTGTGGAAACTCAGGTACATCAAAGTTTCCAGGTGTGTCTCAGCAGCGCTGTGTGTGTGTTCTTTTTGCAGCCTGAGACTGCCTTTGGGGTCTGTGGTGCTGGTTGGAAAGTGCCCTGTGACTGCAGTGACCCCGCAGCGTGAATCTTCATCCACCCTGCTGTGAAGTTGTTTGTGGCCCGAGCCGTCATCGTAACAGAGGCTGCGGGTCAAGATCGCCGCCACCGGCCCAAGTCGCAATGTGCTGAAGGATTTCGTAAACCTAAGGAAGTCGAGAGGTAATTGTGATCGTTGTTTGCAAGAGGAATCTGTATAAGATCGTCAGCAACGGAGAAGGCAGTGCCGTAACCTGTCCAGCAACAGCATCGCCTTGCATCGGAGCTGCGTTGTCATCAGGAGCGCCCAGCAGGACGTCCCACGAGTAGGGAGAGAGAGAGAGAGCGAGGCAGCGCATCCGCCAGGTAAGGCTTGGAGTCCTGTCGGGAGCCGCAACAGTGTGTGGCCTAGGGGGGTGCAGGAGGAGTACAGGAGTGCTCCCATCTCTCTCCGCTGCATCGCGTTCAACGCGATGAGCCCTTGAGCGGCCGGACCTGCCCGGCAGTACCGGGTCGCCCTCTGATGTTCAGTACTGATGTCTGTGGTTGGGGCCTAGTGGTGCCTGTGCTAATTGCATCGATTGGCCTGGTATTATTCCTGCATTAAGAACTCTCTTATTACTTGCATTAGGGATTGTATTATTCCTGCATTACGAACTGCCTGATTATGTGCATTGAGGATTGAATTATTCTCGCATTACAAACTGCCATATTACTTGCATTAAGGAGTGCTTTATACTTGCATTAAGGAGTGTATTATACTTGCATTACAAACTGCCTTATTACGTGCATTGAAGATTGAATTATTCTCACATTACGAACTGCCATATTTTGTGCATTGAGTATTGAGTTATTCTCGCAGTACAAACTGCCTTATAACGTGCCCTAAGAAGTGCGTTATACTTGCATTACGAACTGCATGATTACTTGCATTGAGGGTTGCATTATTCTTGCATTATGAACTGCATTAGTCTGACAATATGAACTGCATTACGAACTACATAGCATTGCATTAGGACTGCATTTGAACATCGTGAACTGCTCATTAATGCTGCAAGAACCTAAAAGTGTTTGTTGGCCTAATAACCAGCAAAGTGAAATATTATAAATACGCATATGTTGAATTTTTTTTATCGTTTGGTCTTGCCGTATTTTTCTTCTTGATAAAGATACCGCTATTTTCATACATCAGTGTGGCGTCTGATTCGATTCATAAACTTTATTCGATTCAAAATGATAGAATCACAAAAGTATACAGTCCTTAGTTTAAAAAGAAGAACATATTAACATCAATAAATCAAAATGATTCATTTTACAGTTTACAGTTTATACATTTTAAAATCTAAAAATAAAAGGTTTCCAAAAAGGAAGTTTATACAAATATTATATATCATTTTTCGATTAATCACACCCTGTACCAGAGGATAAAGTTATAATTCATTTTATGCAGATAGCAGAGGAAGAAAGGTATAAACCAACTAGCAGTACCGTTTCCTGAATTGCAGTGACAATCGTATGAAACTTAGCAGGGCGCAACATACTCCAGGTGATGATAACAACAACAAATAATCGTAACCCTCTTTATAATTGCATGGTCGTCGGTTTTGTAGGATAGGCCTAATAAACCTAGTTCTTGGTTCCTTATAAAGAGGACAGCGTCCATTTGTGGCGTCCATTTGTGTTGTTGTCACTGTGTCACTGGGAGTGTGGTTGCAAATACTTTACACATTGCCTGAAAGATGAGCCTGGCTGCCCTTGCCAAGCTACCAGGGGGTGAGCAGGGGTTATCAAAGAGGGTGACCCTCCTTTCCCTGACTAGAAGCAATGGTCCCTATTTCAACTACTGTAACTGCCTCAGCCAACTAGAGACTCCCAGTTCTTACAAGTACTGACACTGCTCCTCATGGGAACAGTTCATCTCGAACCTTGGTCACCTCACACATTCACCCTGTGGCCAACTGCTCTTCTAGTCGGGATATTTGAGATTCACACACCCCGAATTTCACTTAGCAAGGACCTCTGGTCCACATTTCACTTACTAGAGCCCTTACCATATTTTCTTTGACGAAACAACCCTCCTCATTTTGTTCATTTCTAAAGGAAATGCTTTTAAGTTTGCAGCTTTGAATCTATGGTGATGGCTTCAGGTGTGCCAAATTGTTGTCATGAATACAGAATGTTAGTGCTCCAGTTGTTCATTAGCGGTACAAAAGGGGGTGGTGATGGACAGAGCATCTGAACCAATCAAACACTCACACCCAGTCAAAAGATCTGGGTTTGACCCATCACCGTTCTTTAGCCCACTCTTCCACCCCAGTTCAGACATGGCTATATGCAAATCAGTCTGACCCTGTGCCTCATGGGAACAGTCCAGCCCGAACTGCCGAGCCATGCCTTCCCTGGACCGGAAACAAGCTTCCGAGGACCGGTTTCTGGCATTAAAGCCGTCTTCAGCCTGGCTTGCTTGAATCCAGTGGCAAAGTGAGCAAGGGACTCATGTCTGAGAATACCCTGCCACTACTTTGTGGGCCAAAAGCGGTACAAAAGGGGGTGGTGATGGACGGCGCATCTGAACCAATCAAACACTCACACCCAGTCAAAAGATCTGGGTTTGACCCATCACCGTTCTTTAGCCCACTCTGCCACCCCAGTTCAGACATGGCTATATGCAAATCAGTCTGACCCTGTGCCTCATGGGCTCAATGGTTAGAGCGGCAGACCCTGATGCAGAGGTCTAGGCCGGGGCCAGGGTTCAATTCCCCGCCTCGGCGGGTCTTGGGCTCAAAAATTCCACAGACCTGATAATGCTCGCCTCGGTGCCTATTCCAATCAAGGAGTCCCACTCTGCAACTCTGGGCAATAGCTTGCTTAATCTCCACAACGGCTCCCACAACGCTAAGGATGACTGGCCTCCACCTTGGGGGTGCCCAGGAGTGGACACCTCACAGGGAAAGCCAGGATGGGTTCCACAGCGGTATTCGTACAAGCGCCTTGAGACCCTTGCGGGTGAGTAGTGCGCTATACAAGTATCAATTTACATTTTACATTTACATGGGAACAGTCCAGCCCGAACTGCCGAGCCATGCCTTCCCTGGACCGGAAACAAGCTTCCGTGGACCGGTTTCTGGCATTACAGCCGTCTTCAGCCCGGCTTGCTTGAATCCAGTGGCAAAGTGAGCAAGGGCCGCCATAAGTGTGGCAGGGTATGCTCAGACGTGAGTCCCTTGCTCACTTTGCCACTGGATTCAAGCACGCCGGGCTGAAGACGGCTGTAATGCCAGAAACCGGTCCTCGGAAGCTTGTTTCCGGTCCAGGGAAGGCATGGCTTGGCAGTTTGGGCTGGACTGTTCCCATGAGGCACAGGGTCAGACTGATTTGCATATAGCCATGTCTGAACTGGGGTGGCAGAGTGGGCTAAAGAATGGTGATGGATCAAACCCAGATCTTTTGACTGGGTGTGAGTGTTTGATTGTTTCAGATGCTCCGTCCATCACCACCCCCTTTTGTACCGCTTTGGCCGCCATAAGTGTGGCAGGGTATGCTCAGACGTGAGTCCCTTGCTCACTTTGCCACTGGATTCAAGCAAGCCGGGCTGAAGACGGCTGTAAAGCCAGAAACCGGTCCTCGGAAGCTTGTTTCCGGTCCAGGGAAGGCATGGCTTGGCAGTTCGGGCTGGACTGTTCCCATGAGGCACAGGGTCAGACTGATTTGCATATAACCATGTCTGAACTGGTGTGGCAGAGTGGGCTAAAGAACGGTGATGGATCAAACCTAGATCTTTTGACTGGGTGTGAGTGTTTGATTGTTTCAGATGCTCCGTCCATCACCACCCCCGTTTGTACCGCTTTGGCCGCCATAAGTGTGGCAGGGTATGCTCAGACGTGAGTCCCTTGCTCACTTTGCCACTGGATTCAAGCAAGCCGGGCTGAAGACGGCTGTAATGCCAGAAACCGGTCCTCGGAAGCTTGTTTCCGGTCCAGGGAAGGCATGGCTTGGCAGTTCGGGCTAGACTGTTCCCATGAGGCACAGGGTCAGACTGATTTGCATATAGCCATGTCTGAACTGGGGTGACAGAGTGGGCTAAAGAACGGTGATGGATCAAACCCAGATCTTTTGACTGGGTGTGAGTGTTTGATTGTTTCAGATGCTCTGTCCATCACCGCCCCCTTTTGTATCGCTTTGGCCGCCATAAGTGTGGCAGGGTATGCTCAGACGTGAGTCCCTTGCTCACTTTGCCACTGGATTCAAGCAAGCCAGGCTGAAGACGGCTGTGATGCCTGAAACCGGTCCTCGGAAGCTTGTTTCCGGTCCAGGGAAGGCATGGCTTGGCAGTTCGGGCTGGACTGTTCCCATGAGGCACAGGGTCAGACTGATTTGCATATAGCCATGTCTGAACTGGGGTGGCAGAGTGGGCTAAAGAACGGTGATGGATCAAACCCAGATCTTTTGACTGGGTGTGAGTGTTTGATTGTTTCAGATGCTCCGTCCATCACCACCCCCTTTTGTACCGCTTTGGCCGCCATAAGTGTGGCAGGGTATGCTCAGACGTGAGTCTCTTGCTCACTTTGCCACTGGATTCAAGCAAGCCGGGCTGAAGACGGCTGTAATGCCAGAAACCGGTCCTCGGAAGCTTGTCTCTGGTCCAGGGAAGGCATGGCTTGGCAGTTCGGGCTGGACTGTTCTCATGAGGCACAGGGTCAGACTGATTTGCATATAGCCATGTCTGAACTGGGGTGGCAGAGTGGGCTAAAGAACGGTGATGGATCAAACCCAGATCTTTTGTCTGGGTGTGAGTGTTTGATTGTTTCTGATGCTCCGTCCATCACCACCCCCTTTTGTACCGCTTTGGTTGCCATAAGTGTGGCAGGGTATGCTCAGACGTGAGTCCCTTGCTCACTTTGCCACTGGATTCAAGCAAGCAGGGCTGAAGACGGCTGTAATGCCAGAAACCGGTCCTCGGAAGCTTGTTTCCGGTCCAGGGAAGGCATGGCTTGGCAGTTCGGGCTGGACTGTTCCCATGAGGCACAGGGTCAGACTGATTTGCATATAGCCATGTCTGAACTGGGGTGGCAGAGTGGGCTAAAGCACGATGATGGATCAAACCCAGTTCTTTTGACTGGGTGTGAGTGTTTGATTGTTTCAGATGCTCCGTCCATCACCACCCCCTTTTGTACCTAGTTGTTCATTAGAACACTGTAGGAGGCTGCAGTAGAACAATGGGGAATCAACGGACAAGTTGCTTCTGTTGGAAACACATTTTACTCAGAATGTCAGACTTTAGTCTCAAGTGGCTGAGGAAGATAGTGTGAATTTACAGCTAATATGCTCTACTTTTTTTAGTTCTGGAGTGCATTCCATAACCTCAATGAGAAATCATGAGTGAAATCAGTTTTGTCTCTGAAATTGTACATAATCTCCCAGCTGAAAATCAGCATTTTTCACACCTTAACACATAGCACAATTCTGAAAATGATTATTGTACAACCAATAAATGATCCTTATTGTGACTGAAATATTTTATCTTATGCTTTCCTTTTTGTGACCCTCAAAAATAGGCTTTCACTACAATGCATTACAATGGGAACAATGGCCCCAAGTCCTGTAATGACTGCCACAATGTGCTGTCCATGTTATGGCCACGCCCCTGGGGGTCAAAGTGTGCTCACCCTGCCCCGCTATACGTTTTTTAACATTAATGTGCGGGGTACAGGGACCATGTCTGGTAATGATTGCCACAACAATGACCAATCCCCTTCAAATTGGCCAATCATGGTATCTCTGAACTCCAATGGTTAAGATATCACTAACATATTTGGAGGTTGATCACCTATTGCCAAACCCAGCACCGTTTTAAATGCAAATTTCTTGAAACTTACTTAACATCTTAACACCAAATAATGAAAAGCATCAGTTCTATGTAATGTTCTAACTTTGTGCCAAATTTGGTGTAAATTCAGACATCCATTTTTTTGTATATCAGAGAGCAATCTTTCCTATGAGGGTTAAAATGGGAACTTGATTAAACTTTCCATGAAAGAGCCAAAGTAGATGAACTTTTCTTTTGGAATGTTTCATGCAGATTCATTGAACAGAGCCAAAGTTATTCAGAAAACAAAAAAGTACTTTCCTAAGGAAACCAGACCTAACTATAACTACACTGGCTGCGTTGTAAATGCTGCACAAACCATTAAGTTTGTGACAGAGTAACTGTCCACCCAATTCTAAATCATCTACTTTGTAGGTCAACTTTTTTTAGAAGGGTCCTTATTGTTTATGAAACAGGCAATATATTCTTAAAATGTTGAGGCGTTTGTTGCTTCATCTATAGGATGTGCTCCAGGCGAGGCTGATTCCTTTTTGCACAGCCGGTAATCTCTTTACTGTGGTACCTTGTGGTGGCACCTAAAGTACATTGTGTGACTATACTTGCCACTTTTTTGTCTATTTTACTCCTTGCATATAATTGTGAAATGTTGTTAAATGTTGTCACTCATGGCCCCAAACCCTCTATGAAGGTTTGTGATTGCCACATCTGAGAAGTTATTACGTTGTTATGTGTGTTGTGTATTTTCTGGGGATTGGTGGACATGAGAAATCTACATATAAAGAACAATTCCATGGACTATGAAATCTGCACGTTTGTGAGGCACTTCACAAAGAAGGTTAATCAATTAATTTAGTGTGCTGAGAACAGTTTTACATTAATTGAATTATACCTTGTGCTGGATAGCTTATGTAGATTAACATGTTTGTGCGTTTGAAGATGGAACTTGTAAAAATTAGTGAATTTTATTCTATATTTAGGTTTGCCTCCTAAATATTGAGCAGGGACTATTGTGTGACCTTAATATTGTAGAAAGAATATCAAGGGCCAAAATATCGAAAGGTAAGTATGTGCAGATTTTCAACATCTAACTAAACATATGTAGCTTGACGATATATATATCTTCAAGGTACGTAGATGTGGAGTTAAGAATAATACATCTATACTTCCTCTATATATAATTACCTTTTGATATTTTGCCCCTTGATATTTCTTCTACGATATTATGATACCACAATATTCATGCAATTGATATTCTGTGGTACAATCCTAGATGAATGCACCAGATGATGCAGATTCAACAACCACTTGAAAAAGTATGTTGCCATGCCACAGTCTGTGCAGGACAGGAAATATATGAAACAGCAGTTCTATTCTGCAGACAATTTCCAACGCATGCTTGAAGCACCAGACTGAGAGCAAAAGAGTGAGGCAAGGCTTCAGAGGCACAGAAACATGGAAACAGAAATAAAGACAATATGGCAAAAATGGAAACGGACATGGGAAGAGCGAAGAACACAGAGACACAGCAATAGGAAATTCAATAAAGAATGTGATCAGGTTTCTTGAATTGATATCTGTATTGCTCATATAGGCATTCTTTAGTGTGACACATTACCAAGTGAATCTAGAACTTTTAAAAATTCACCTATAGGACTCAATTTCATTTTGATTAACATCTCTGTTTTTTAATAATGATTGAAACTTGATATGTTATTTAAATGTTAGAAAATCATACTAATTTAATGTTGG
The DNA here is from genome assembly GCF_964261635.1 of Lissotriton helveticus. Taxonomy (NCBI): domain Eukaryota; kingdom Metazoa; phylum Chordata; class Amphibia; order Caudata; family Salamandridae; genus Lissotriton; species Lissotriton helveticus. Next base: position 950,111,096 of record NC_136063.1, read on the forward strand.
TTTAACTATTACATCTTTCAGTTAGAGAACGCAAATTCTATTCTTTAATTAATTTTGATTGTCAAGAATAATCAGGACTTTAATATTTTTCACAGAGATTTTGAAGGTGAAACTACATACAATAACCTCATCAAACTATGTTCATGAAACATGCATTACTCAGATATGAGATCGAATAAATGTAAATTGTGATTTAATTCAATAGGTAATGCATGTAGGTTATTATTTAAAAAAGACTGGAGTAATGAGCCTCAGCAATTATAATTTAACATGAGTTGTTAATTCAGCTCTTTAAGAACATGATTATCTCTACTTTATTTGAAAAGGTTTAAGGAATCTTGTAATCATGTTTTAGTTTTTTGTCTTTTCTTTTTTTCTTACTATGTATCTCATTGCAAATAATGTTGTTAATTACCTTGAACAACCAGTTTTTGCTAACTGCGAAACATGTGCTTGCTGTATATTTTTTAACATGTTAACTGAACTTATGAAGAATTACTTTGTGAAGCACTGATGAAAAGGTGACTGTGGATAAGGGATTCTGATTCTTTTGATTACTGGGAAGAAATGCACCAAAGTCAATATTTTAATTTATCATGTGCGATTGGTTTATTAGTACCCTCTGCGACTTGCATCATTAACTTTTAGTATTATTGTGTGGCACCAGTCTTGCAACTGGCCTTTTTGAATTGTACCGTTGGCACTGGACTGACATAAGTCCTTATGAATTCCTCATAGCTATTAACAGCAGACATCACAAATAAGTCTGAAATTAAAGGAAATATATTATATATTCTAAAAATAGCACTGTGTTAATCCCAGAGTGCGTCCAGGCACTGAACCGACAAAGGTTTTAACATGGTAAATGGCTATCTAATAGATCTTGCCTCTAAAATCAAGATAAAAACTGATGTTCTAACACAGTATAGAGCAATCTTGCATTTTCAATTGAAATAAGCATAGAGTAACTGTCGGACTTGGCCCTTTCTGCAGGGTCATCTCCAAACCTTTTGTCCTTGCCCTTTCTGTTTTCTCAACCTATTTTTGTTGGCTTTTAGGACTCTGCCCACTTCAGTACTGCTAACCAGTGCTAAAGTGTCTGTGCTCTCTCCTTACAACATGGTAAGATTAGCTAATACCCAATTGGAATATTTAATTTACTTGTAAATCCTTACAAAAGCAGCACTACTTGTGCCCAGGGCCTTCAAATTAAATGTTACAAGTGGGACTGTAGCACTGATTGTGCCACCCACTTAAGGAGCACTTGATACACGTATTAGGGCTACAATTGCATCCTGTGTGTGTGTGTACAGTTTTAAAAGGCGATTTCCACCTGGCAAAATAAATCTTTTGCCAGACCTAAACATTCCTTTTTGATACATATAATATACCCCTAGGGCATGTCCTGGACAGGCCAGAGGGCACGGTGCAATGTGTTTAAAAAGTATACCATTCACCATAAGTTGAGAAAATCCCAACTTATGGTGAAGTTGATTTTAAAATTACAATTTTGGAAAAACCAGTTGTAGAAGGCTGTTGTTTTCCTGTGTTATCCATTTGGTGCCTGCAGCCTGTCTCTTGGTCACATGCCTGGTTGTCGGTGACAGTTGGGCTTTGTGTGTTTCTTCTAGACAGCCACAACAGGGAGCTTAGGTGTGTCTGGATGGGCTATCACAGGCGACACAGCAGGGAGGAACTGGATCCAGCCCCTCTTATACTTGAATAAGCTATGTCCCACCTCCACACAAAGGGCTGCATACCCCCTGTAGTTTCTCTGGAGCCAGTGCCAGGAAGGCAGGGCACATGTGATCTTCAAAGGCCTGCCTCTAGAATCTTCTCCTGATTCAAAGGCTCAACTGGATATAAATACTGGATGTTAGACACCAGCTCTTTAGTACACTTCTAGACCTGTGGATACTCTGCCAGGAAGAAGGACTGCTGTACTGCTGAAAGGACTGTCACTCTGCTGGACTGCTACTCTGAAGGACTGCTGCCCTGCTTCACTGACCTGGGGCCTGCTGTCCTTTTGCCTGAATGAGGAGACCTGGACCTGCATCTCTTGAACCCAGAATCCCAGAGTGACTCGAAGGGCTAGTTGGCTAGCCTCCTGATCTGAGACCTCAGTTACACAACAGGCTTAAAAAACAGCATTGCATCTGCACCTGGGCTCTGCCATCTGTGAGTTTACCCTGCCAATTGGTGCCACCCCAGTCCTGGACCCGTGTAAGGGGGCTTAAGGTGCTCTACTAGCCTCTGTGGATCTGTTGCACAGCATAACCTTGAGCGGAACTGATGCATTGACAATGTGCATGGATTGGATCCATCTCAAAGATCTGCATCACCACTGCAGCCTGCAACCTCTTTGAACTGCCACTATGTGATGCATATTCAGGGCAGACCCTAGCATCTCTCTTCAACAGCAGCCTCCATGGTGGCACTGGACTCTATATTGCAGCCTTGCAGCTTATTGGAACTGACACATTGCCCCTACTGTATGAGGCATCCTTTACAGCAAACTTCACATTGCAAGCCCTCATCAATGATATCCTCGACAATGATGCATGACCTCATATCTCAGCCTTGCCTCACCTCGTCTATGTGACAGATCTTTGATGCGCATCCTCGCACTGCCCCGCAAAGCAAGGATTTAAGGTACTTTGTTCAGTATGCTTAGCTGGGCACCTGTAGCGGCCTGCAATCCATTGCTGTCGGCCTGAACTTGTGACTGTGTCCCAGTCCGGTGCGACCAGTTATCCACAGTAGGCGCTTTGTACTTTTTTGCACTATGTTGTCTAAAATCTTAATAAATGCATCTCCAGTTCTACTGAAAGGATTTTGGCCATTTTGAGTTCACTTTATTTATTAAAGGCAGCCTATTTTTCTATCTTGGCGTGGATCATCTTTGTGTTTTATTTACTACTGTTTGAACTGGGCTTGGACAATACGAATGAAACAGCTGGGAATCTGTAATTGTTACTGTTGTGATTCACATAAGGGGTATGTTTCCTACAATTTTAGTATTAACAGTCCAGACTTATTTTATTATCTGATCTTGCTTATTTCCTTTTTTAATATTTATCTTATGTGACTTTAATCATTTAATAGCAGACTCTAGTTACTTAATATCTATGGACCATAAGAGAAGGATATTTTTTTAGATTCATGTGGTTGGGGTGCTCAACATGACAAACCCCTTTTTAGCCTAGTTTTAGGTTTCGATTGAGGTTTATGTAGTCTAGTGGCATTTGCTCCTCGAAATAACTCTCCCCAGGCTCAATTGACTATTTATTGTTTATCAAAATCATTACAGATCGTGCTTGTTAGTTTTATGTATAATAATGTATTTATTGCATTTACACTTTTATGGTCACTTGACCGAAATAAAGAAATTTGTTTGGTACTGTTTGAAGTGTTGCACTAATACTTTACACATTGCCTTTAAGTTAAGTCTGATTGCTCTGTGCTAAACTACCAGAATGTTGAGCGCAGGTTAATTTGGGGTTGGCTTGTGCTTCACCCTCTGCTTGACCAGAGTTCATACCCCTGTCAACCAACAACCCAATTTCTTACTGTTACTCTCTTCTTACCTGGCTTTTAAACATGGCAGTTTTGTGGGATGATTATATGGAAAACCCCTTTGTTTAATAGCCCATAGACCTCCATATTGTTTATAATTATGCAAAATTGTTTCTAAAAGCTTCATATATTACTCCTGGCAACGTACTGGACGCTACTTAGTTTCAAAATAGTAAAACACATCAATGTTTAGAAAACAGTTAAAATTGTTATTTTTATAGTACAATAAAATACTTTTAGAAAAGACATAGCCAGAATTGACCTAGGTCCATCTAATGTTGGACTCTCAGTCTCACTACTTGTATGAGCAGAGCAACATCTACATAATAGTATCTATTGTTCATTAGGCGTGAATTGAAACTTGTATTTATAGCCTCATGGAGGGCTTTTGGAAATTATACTCTTATCTTAAAATGATATCTTTTTAACCTGTGAACAGTGGAGACAATGATCTAAACATCTAGCTGCTTGAGGACATTATAAACCCAAATAGTGTTGTATGATATCACAGTGTACTGAATTCTTGTTTAATATTATGTGTTGTAGTGGGATCAACTCCTTAAAGTCTAATTCTGATAATAGTTTGGCAGTACATTATGCTATCAGAAAAGCTTGTAGACAAGTTGCAAGACAAACATATTATCATGATGGAAAACAATAAAGCTTCAAGCAACACTTGTATCCCTCCATGGTTATTTAGCTATTTTCTACTATATGGAACCTTGAAGTTGAAAAATATTCTTTTTTCCTCAAGTGTAACTCTCTACTTCAACCTCTTATACATATTCTCACATTTGCTATGCTAGTCAATCCAATCCAGTTGTAAAAGCAAATAGACAGTTGATACCAGATACCTTTATTCTGTATATCTCAAACCGCCTCCTATCAGTGCTCCCGTTGAAAATCTTCCTCAGCATCTTCAGAGTGTGGAAGCATGAGGCGGTGAAGGCATTGACTTGAGCAATAATGTTGGGTTTGCTGTTAATTATGATCCTGAGGTTCTTGGGGTTATTGTTAGAGATGGATGTTGGTCGTAGCTATGTTGGCCCCCAGGTTGAGTTCCACAGTGATGTGCTCTTCCTAATTGCAAGCCTTGGCAAATATTTATGCATATCTTGGTCTTTTTTAGCCAGAAGCCAGATAAGGACAATAGGGTCACCAGGATTAGGAAATTCCCCACATGCATACCCTTTTCTCACATATGTCTTGTTTGCTTTCTCTTTCATGTGAGTAATTAAAAAATGACATTGAGTTGGGTCCCTCTCAGGCTCTATGATTATGCCTTTAACTTTACAGGAAAAACCCTGATCGAGTGATGAACAATAACTGTAAAAATTGTTAATGTAGTTTCTCCTTCTCTTTCACGTTTTACTTGATCTTGCTTTTCATAAGAGTGCTTGCTTTTTATGTAATATGTTTCTGTATTTTTTTTCCTGCAGCATATTACTCTTTTATAGTGTCTACTGATAACTGAGTAGATTCCGGGTGTTTGTGTGATTTCAGGTTGTGGGTGGGAGTTTATAATGCCACAATTGATAGCTCTGGAGTTGAGACAGAAGGCAGTGTGAGTTTCTCACAGTGTTTGTCAGTTGATCATGAAGGTGTTTAGAATACATGCTCATCCAAGCATTGGCTTCTCTGCAAATTGCACAGAGCATTTATCACATGTTCTACTTGCAATTATCATTCTATGTGAATGTGTGTGGAGAAGGTACACAACTTTCAAAAAGTTGACAGAGTGCAAGTAAACGACCATTTATGAACCATTAATGGTCTTGCCATGGAAGCCGAGAAAGCAGAAAGCCGTGGAAACATGAAAGAACTCTACAACATAACAAGGGAAAACAGCAAGCCAGAAAGACCGGTTAAAGGCAAAGCTGGGAAGACAACCATGGGTAACGAAGGCCAACAATGAACATGAGTGGAGCACTTTGAAGAACGGCTGAACCAGCCTGTGCTGCAGTCACCAGCATACATGCAGTCCGCTAACAAGGGCTTGCCAGCTGACTACAGCAGACCAACCAAGGAAGAAATACAGCAAGCAATCAAACATCTGAGAAATATGAAGGCAGCAGGGCCTTACAACATTCTAAGAGAGGCACTGAAGGCAGACATTGAAACATCAGTAGGCATGTACTATCCAATGTTAGGAAGGATCTGGGAAGAGGAAAAGGTGCCATCAGACTGGAAAGACGGATATCTCATCAAGATCCACCAGAAAGGTGACCTGAGTAACTCTGCATACTACAGAGAGATAACACAGCTCAATGATTGATCTGCAAATGCAATACAATACTGACAATGAGGCAGCCACATCAGCACATCACATCAGTATTTTCTCCGAGACTCAGCCGGCCTATTTAAAGCTCCACCTTTGTCAACGCGCAGCGGTGACGCGCAGGTGTGGCGCCCTCTCTGCGCCTGAGTCGCGCCAGAGTCCTGCCCGTCTGCGCCCGTCAGCGGCACGTAGGCGGACGGGGCAGGACGGCTGGCTTTCTGACTGTTATCTGGTTTATTTTCCTTCTGCGACTCAGTATGCCTAGTTATTCTAGTTCTGAGCTATGCTCTCTCCGTCCTCCGCATAGTTTTTGCCATCATGTCTTTCCCGGAGGAAGGGCCTTAAGGAAAGGCTGCAGCGACTGTGGCTGGCGCCTTCCTAAATGCAACTATTCTTCTAAGGTTAGTACACCCCTGAACTATCAATGTTTATTGCTCAATACCAGATCCCTACCTTGCCATGTTATGGATATCTGGAATCTACTACAGGATTCTAAGATTTCTTGTTTATTTTTGACAGAGACGTGGTTGTCTGATTTGTCTGCCCCTGATTTGGCTAATGCCATACCCCCCGCCTATAATATATTTAGAAAAGACAGATCGTCTGGTAGAGGCGGCGGAGTGGCGATCATAGTAAAGAAGAGCATAACATGTCGCATTTTTCCGGTTGATAACATCCAGGGCAGTGAAGCCCTCGGCTTCACCCTTCAGCTCTCGTCCTCCCAGGCTTGTACAGGGATTCTTGTCTACAGACCACCAGGTTCGGTGGGGCCGTTCTTAGAAGAATTACAGGCAGCCCTTTCGACTCCTTGCCTCAGATCTAATCACTGCCTTCTGCTAGGTGATTTAAACATTCATATGGATGTTAGTTCAGACCCGGATACCCAAAAACTATTTGATATTACTTCTGTGCTCGGATTTGCCCCATACGTGGTAGGACCGTCCCATGAGAAGGGCCACACGCTGGACCAGATCTTTTCTACTCTCCCAATTGGGGTAGAGCTCCCCGAGCCAGTTTTGTGGTCGGACCACTTTCTTATTTCCTTTGCCCTTCCTAATATGGTTTCTACTCGGTCCAAATTTGTGGGGTCGTCAAAGCATCGGTCTAAATCTTTCCATCTATTCACTAGAGAGATGTTATCAAATATCTTAACTAACTTTCCCTGTCCTACATCTGATAATGTAGAGGATTCGACTGCTTTTTTCCATCAATGGCTCTTAGAGTGTCTTGAGAGTTCGATTCCGACCAAGACACAGAATTCTGCCAATAAAAGGGCATATGCCCCATGGTTTACTCCGCAGCTAAAAAAAGCTAGGCAAGATCTTAAAAAAGCCGAAAGAGCCTGGAGACGATCTTATGATCTTTCGGAAAGGCAGAATTTTAAGACACTGACGAGAGTTTACCATAAGTCGATCTGGGCTGGAAAAAAAGCTTACTTGGAAACTAGAATAAATGAGGCGGAGCATTCAAGTACAGAACTCTTTAGGGTGGTAAAAGACTTTACTTCTTCCTCTGCGTACACCCCCATTCACACGCACTCTGAAACCTGGTTGAGGGATCTGGCTGTATACTTTGTACAGAAAATTACTACTATTCAAGATTCCGTCTCTTCCACTTTCCAGCAGCAATCTGTGATCTCGGGGCATCTCATGTCTGATCATGGTCCTCTGTTGTGTGAGTTTCCTCCACTGGACAATGCAAGCTCTTTTGACATTTTGTCCAACCTTAAATCTGGATCTCCACAGGATCCATGCCCGGCCAAGTGTTTAGCGAATTTGGCACCTGTGCTAAATGACTTGGTCAACCCCATTCTAAATATGTCACTTTCATCCGGGGTAGTTCCTAAGGCCTGGAAGAGCGCCATGATCCTGCCACTCCTGAAAAAACCAGCACTCGACCCTCTAGTCCACGCCAACTACAGACCTATTTCCTTACTCCCGGCTCTAGCGAAAGTGACTGAGAGGTTTGTTCACAGATCGATATCTAATTTCATCGAGGAAAACGATCTGTTGCATAACACCCAATCCGGTTTCCGTGCGAATTTTAGCACGGAAACTGCGCTCCTCGAAGTCACAGACGCCATCCGGGAGGAGTTGGATGCTGGAAGAAAGGCGGTACTGGTCATGCTTGACCTGTCGGCGGCATTCGACACCGTTCCCCATGCGCTTCTCCTTGCCAGACTCTGGGACTTTGGCTTGCAGGGAACGGTGTGGAGGTGGCTTAAATCCTTCTTAGCCGACCGCCGGCAGACAATCTGGGCTCCTCCGTACTCCGCCGAGATGCCGCTGCTAGAAGTGGGGGTTCCCCAAGGATCCATCTTGAGCCCCCTCCTCTTTAACATCTTTATGGCTCCTCTGGCAGCGGTCGCGGAGTCTTTCGGCGCCCGGATTGTCACCTACGCCGACGATACCCAGCTCCTGTTTGTGAGCAACAGGAACGGTCTGTTCAATGGCGACCAGATCAGAGGTTGTCTGAATGCGGTTTTTGAGTGGTTAGGATACCATGGACTGAAATGCAACTCCGATAAGTCGGAGCTGCTCTTTTTTGGGTGTACCTCCGAGCCGGATTGGAAACCTTGGTGGCCGCAGGATATGTCTCCCCCCGTTAGCTCATCCCAGAAGGCCAAAAATTTGGGAGTGATCATTGACAACGACCTATCTTTTGGACCACATATTTTCTCTCTTACTGGGAAGTGTTTTGGCATCCTTCGGATGCTACGAAAATTTTTACCATTAATATCCATTGAGCACAGAAAAATTATTGTCCAGGCACTGGTTGGCTCCAGACTGGATTACGCCAATGTTTTATTTTTGGGGCTTCCCAAATACCTGGTCAGGCGTCTTCAAGTTGCTCAGAATTCTGCAGCTCGAGCAGTCTTCGGCCTCCCAAGAAGAGCCAGAGCCACTGCCCTTCTTTCTACCTTGCATTGGCTCCCGATTGATAAAAGGATTCTTTTTAAAACTCTGACTACGACCTTCAAGGCCTTACATGGTATTGGTCCTAAATACATTTCCAAACGTGTGTCTTGGTATCAGCCCTCCAGATCTCTTAGATCTGCCGCGCTATCCAAAGTGAAGGTTCCTACTATTAAGCGCGCCAGAGCAGGAGGTCGGTCCTTCCGCTATCTAGCTCCTCGCGCTTGGAATGACCTCCCGATTTCTCTAAGACAGGCCTCTAGCCTGCTGTCCTTCCGAAAGGCCCTTAAAACATGGCTTTTCCCTTAGACTGCTGCTGTTTTTTATGCGTGTGTTGCATGTCCCTCCAGTGTTATGTTTCTCCCTCATTTGGTGGGTACCTTCGATAAAGCGCCGGGATGCTCCAAATGGAGTGGCCGTGCGCTATAGAAGCATAAATATAACATAACATAACATAACATAACTTGGCCTCAACATTCACAGGGGAAACACCAAGATCCTGAAGGCTAATATGGTCAGCACAATTGCAGTCACTCTTGCAGGCAATGCACTGGGAGATATTGAGGCCTTCACCTACCTGGGAAATGTCAAAGACGGCACAGACGCTGATGCCAAGGCAAGAATCAGCAAAGCAAGGGCTACTTTCATTTAGTTAAAGAAGATCTGGAGCTCCAAGGACCTAATACTGCAAACTAAGATCAGGCTTTTCAACACCAAGGCTATTTTGATCCTTCTGTTAGGAGCAGAAGCCTGGAGTAAAGCAGTGACCACCACTTACAAGGCCCAGACCTTCATTAACATCTGTCTGAGGAAAATCCTTTAAAATTCCCTGGCCAAACACCATCAGCAACAACAACTTATGGCAGTAGACTTTCCAACTCCTTGCTCATGAAGAAATCATGAAGGGATGTTGGGTCTGAATAGGCCACACCCACTCAAGCACACATCAAACACCATCAGGCAAGCCCCAATCTGGAGCCCTCAAAGGAAAAGGAAAAGGAAAAGAGGAAGGCCAAGAAACACCTGGCGCTGATACCTTGAGGTTGACCACAAGGAGGTGGGTTACACCTAAAGTCAGATTGAAAGAAAAGTCCAGGACAGAGATGGCTAGAGAGTCCTGGTTAATAGTTTATACCCCAAGAGGGGTAGTAGACATAAGTAAGTAAGTAGGGGAAACTGTTGCTATGTTCGGGTCAGTGGGTGTTGAGAGCAGTATTGGTAGAACAATGTGTAAACCCGGAGATACTGATAGGGAAGTACACCCTTGCTAAGGCAGGGGCGCTACACCTATGTTTTGTTGACCTCACTAGTGTATTCAACCTTGTTAATCATGCCAAATTATGGCAAAAATTGAAAGAGCTAGGGGCCTTTACTGATATAATTACATATCTATCCCAGATTTACACTTTTTTAACCTCTATTTTAGGGTTACGCATGGACTTAGGCAGGGTTGTATTCTAGCACCTCTTTTATTTTCTTTATATATTAATAATGTAGACCCTTTTATACTAAAACAAGCTGTAGATGCCCCGAAAGAAGGGGCGCGTCCCACGTCAGTATTACTATATGCAGACGATGCTGTCCTAATATCAAGGAGAGCAAACGGTCTGCAATGCCTAATAGAAAACTTTGCCCTTTATATGACGGAAAATGACCTGCAGTTAAATTTAAAGAAAACTTTTGTCATGACATGCGGGGGCAATAGGGTCAAGAATAGACAACATCACATGGGCGGGGTAGTTATTAACCCCTTCCGTGCTCATGACGAGCTGAGCTCGTCATGATGCACGGTGCTCGTGTGCTCATGACGAGCTGAGCTCGTCAAGACCACACCCATTCCTATTATTGTCCAGCACAGGAGAGGAATATCAATAGCAGCCATGAGGTTAACAGAGTTTTATCTTACTCATATCTGTGATTGCTTTTTAGTAGGAGTGGTACCTGGATTACACACATAGAATATTGTAACATGAAATTTTTAGGAATTAAGGAGAGCATTTTTAGATTTTCTGCTAAAATAGGAAATAAACCTATCCGGCAAATTCTTGCATTGTATCGGAGTAAATGTGTCACAGGTGTTTGTTATGGGGCTCCTATCTGGGGGAGAGCTAACATCGCCTCCCTTCAAATTCAAGAGAATATATTTTTAAAAAGATTGTTGGCAGTTCCAAGTTCGACAGCAAATGATATAGTTCATAAAGAGCTCTCTCTACCGTACCTAAGTGATACAATAAATATTGCAGGCCCCATCTTTTGGCAAGGGGTATGGGCCAAATATGAAAAAACATTTTCAAAGGATTTCATTATGGATTGCCTGATCCTTGATCATAGCAGGAAAATAACCTGGTTGGAGCATGTTTATAATCTCCTAACACGCTGGAAGGTAGATTTTGATAAAAAGAATCGTATACCTATCCAGGACCATAGTAAAAGTGACCTGAAGCTGAGATATCTCAATGCTATGGAACACGTAAGAGAGAGTGAAGCTAGCCAAAAACATAGTGTCCTTTGTTACTGCGAACGCCCACTTATGAGGGGCACACAGTTATATTTAACACTGGTAAGATACACCCAACATAGATTCTACTTAACTAGGCTAAGGTTCGGTACACTACATTATATATTAGCGTTCCCTAGATCGGAAAAGTGGTGCTATAAACTCCCCAACTGACCATGTGATGAAAAGCCTCCACAATCCACGCTGCATTGTATACTTTTTTGGCATTTTTACAGGGTAATCCATAAATCAGTTTTAAGACCCCCTTTTCTTATCATATATGCTCTTTCATTACAAACATTCTTTTTAACTTTGTATGCAGTCTGGAAAATGTTAAAATAATGAACATTGGTTTTTTTTTTTTTTTTTAAACCTTTATTTACGCAAAATTGTACACCGCTATTTAGCCGAACATCCCAGGGGCACGGCAGCAACTTAAAGACATAGCATCACGGCATACATCGATCATATTGTCGGATAAGTGAGGTTTAATTTTACGTTTAACTCAGGATAACATCAGGAACGGAAAAAGCTCCAATATAGCGAAAAGGAGGTGGGAATCAGGTGCCGAGCTGTAAGTAACGGTCACATCATAGGCAAGCCAAACAATAAGTCCTGCAGAATGAAGGCAACCACCAGGAAGACCTGGGTAACGCAGCAGAGACATAGGATATATATGCATACAATTGCTACACACATCAATCAAGCGCCAACCCAGTTACACCAATAATGCAGCAACCGCTAGGACACAGCTTACGAAAATTCAGTGAAAACTCGGGAATAACCCAGCCGGCGGACCCCAAACCCAGAAAAAGAAGAAAGGAAAAGAAATACCAGAAAAGCGAAGAAAAAGGCCATAGAAACAAATTAGGAATAAAAAGAAAAACCCCTCCCTCTACCCCCCACCCTGCACAACTGTAGATGGCTACGGCCTACCCCCCTTTAGCAGCGTGCCTGTCGCCCAGTACCTAAACCCGAAATATAGAAGAAAAGTTAATAAAAGAGGGAAAAAGAAAGCGGAGGAGGAGAAAAATCAGTATGGAAGCATCCAATCATCCATCCCCGGAGCCCAGTACCACAAAGTCAACACTGAAGCGAGAGCAGTGGCAAGCAAAACAAATCGTGTCCCTCGTTATCACCAGGTAAACCAACACCATCAATCAATGAAGCAGACTCAGCCCTGTCCCGTGCGCTCGGTCACACCAGTTGAGTACATCCAACCAGCCACCAAGATGAGGAATGTGGGCGACAAGGAGATGCCAATGGGTTGTTTTCTGACATCCGCCGTCAGCAACAGTGTTCTGTGAAGGGCGTCAAATGAAAGCTCCTCGAACAATACCAGTCCCCAATACCAAGCGAGAGCCGATAGTTCCGTTGTCATCGCGGGAGACTGGCCCTCCAAAGCCGCCACATCCACCGGTGAGAGCTCGGCAGACCGCTCCGATTCAGGGTGTGGCATAACGTCCTGAGCGCGCGGATAGTCAAGCAAGGCGTGTCCGGGTACGGGAGTAATGGCCTCCAATTTGCGTCTCAGATCGCGAGCATTGCAGAACATGGCGCCACGAAGGGCACAGAGGGCAATCAGAACATCCCGGACCCTTGGCGACATCCCAGGAGCACAGTCCACAGCGCACATCTCCTCCATAGGCTCTACAGCAGGTTCCGCCATTTTAGTCGGGGCGTCACTGACCCACACATCTGATCGGGCATCCTCTCGCCCCCCACCAGAGCAAAGGTGAATCACAGATGCGAAGGTGGCAAACTTCATAATGTGCACAGAAAAGGACACAAAGGCAGCCTCAGCGGTGTCAGGGTATCACTCACACACCAGTGCCCTCAAGTCTCAAAACACCGACCCCTCGGTGAACAAGATGGCGCTCAGACGTACCTCGGGAGAAATGCAGTGAACGGCCGAGCCATACACAGACAAAAAGTCCCAAAGGAAATATAATCCCCCGGTTCCTCAGCGCACCACCGGCCCGCAACCCACGAGTTGGACCGGAGATCGCAGCAAGAGGCACACGTGTCGGGCGGATCACTCCGGGCAGCCAACTCCTCCCCGTCACAGGGAATCACCAGCAGGATAGCGGGGGCCGGCCGTTCCCCGTACGCAAAACCCCGGATCAGCCGCTGCGGAGGGCCGGATAGGAGACGTGAGCATATCTCCGGATCTACGGCCGATGGGGAGGTCGGGAGCACATCACCGAGCACCGCCACACTTCCCCTCCATAGGAATGCGGCTCGGGGACAGGATAGTATGCAGGATCGGTACACAAAGCAACAAGGTCGGCGGAGCCGAGTGCCTAGGCGGCCATCTCGGTCTCCGGCTTGGCTCCTCCTCAATAATGAACATTGTTATTCGATTTATACAACTTGCAATTAGGAAAAGAAAGGACTATTCACATCTGGATGCATTGGTATATGAAAAGCCCGATGATTATATATAGCATTGTCCCCAACCTTTTACCTTTATATGTAGTGGCACTCTGCATTTTATGTATTTTATATGCACTAGTACATTGCATCCTACATTTGGATGCACTGATATATGAAAGGCTTGAAAACTATATTTAGCTTTGTACCCAACCTTCTATTTTAATATTTAGTGGCACATTGCACTTTATGTATTTTCATATGCATCTGGACCTTGTATCCTGCGTATCTCTAAGATACAGATTATTTTGCACACATTTCATTGTACTGTATTGCGCCATGTATATTTGGATGTGGGGAGAAATTATGAAATATTTTGCTTTTTAACTTTGTGGATTTTAAACTGTGTTTTAAATTATTTATTTCATTTATTTATTTGCTTATATGGCGCAGGAATTCGACCCCCAGAGGGGTATCTCCGCACTTGAGTTCTTACCATAAACCATGAAAGTCAGAGACCAAAAAACAGACAGGAAAGATACAGGGTTTAAATAGTCAGGAACAGGTGTGTCTTTAAGAATTTCCTGAAAGCTCCTAGATTCGAATTTTGTCTCAATGTTAGGGGTAGGGTGTTCCAGAGAGTGGGACCCCTATAAGAGAGTGCTCGACCACCCTTCCTTTTCCTTTTAATCCGCGAAACTTGGAGCAACAGTTGGTTACTAGAGCGCAAAGAGCGCCCTGGCTCGTAGAGTTTAAATTTTTTGGTCAGGTATTTTGGACCAGTGCCAAACAGGCATTTATGGATTACGCAACAAATTTTGAATTTAACCCGCTGGCGAATGGGCAGCCAGTGGAGTTTGTTCAAAAGAGGGCGTGAAGGGGATCTGGCTGGAACATTAAGGACCAGTCTGGCAGCCGTATTCTGGGCTACCTGTAATCTGCCAAGTTGTTCCTCATTGGCAGAAAGAAGAAGCCCATTGCAGTAATCTAGCCTGCTGATCACAAGCGTTTGGACCAGTGTTTTCCTGTAACTATCTGCTAGGTACGGAAATACACGCCTCAGGAGCCCAATGATCCTAAAACAGGATCCCGTTACCTGCGTTACATGATCTTTCAGAAGCAGTGACTGATCAAGGCGAACACCAAGATTTTTTACTACCTGTTTGGGACAGGGAGCAGGCCCTAATTCCAGAGGCCACCAGTCAGGTGACCAAAGGAGAGAGGCTTCTCCGAAAAGCATGACCTCCGTCTTGCCCACGTTACATTGTAGGCAATTGGAGGTCATCCAATCGGCTACAGCTCTCATTCTCGCAGCAAAAGTGTGTTTAATTGCTGGCATCAGGGTCTGGAAAGGAAATAAAAGGTGGGTGTCGTCAGCGTACGATATGGGCGTGAACCCAAATTCTCTATCAATGTCGGCCAAGGGGGCCACGTACACGTTAAAAAGTGTGGGGCTTAGGCATGAGCCCTGAGGAACCCCCTTGGTGAGCTCCCTAGAGATTGAAAAATGGGAGCCCAAACGGACAGTTTGTGAGCGGCCCGAGAGAAAACTCTTCAGCCATGACAGGGCAGATCCGCCTATCCCTACCCTTTTCAGACGACCGATAAGAATTTCATGTGACACCGTGTTGAAGGCAGCGGACAGATCTAACACCACCAGAATCATAGAACCTCCTCTATCCTGTGCCATCCATTATGATTGTGATGCAATGTAGGAATGATTTATTAATCTTCTTTAATTAGAATGCTTTTATGGTGCTATTTTTTGCACCGAATAAAGCTGATTTTGACTTTGACTTGAGAGCAGTATTACAGTCTTTGTGAGGGATGCTGTTCCAGTTTCACTGGACTGGTGGTGATACCAACAGATTTTGATATTAGGGGATTTCAACTACCATTGGGATCGAACACCGAGAGATTGTGTCTAGTAGGTTTGGAGAAGCTATGACCATGCTGGAGCTTCAACAAATTGTGGAGTCCCCCACCCACAAGAAGGATCACACTTTAGACCTCATTTGGACTACGTCGTCAGTTATGTCACAAACAGAATGCAGACCCTGTAGCTGGTCAGATCATTATCTGATCAGCTTTGAGATCCCTGTGGGTAGCCGCTCTAAACACTTCCCTGCAGTGTGGAGGGTGGTACGGAATTGGCGCAAATTAGAGGACGCCAGGCTGAGGGAAGCATTAATTGAGACAGTACACTCAGGAACACAGTTCGGCGATCCGGACTTGGAGTACGAGAAATTCTCAAACTGGCTCAGGACAGCCATTGACACGGTGGCTCCTGCCAGGAGGGAAAGGATAACAAATAGTATGAAGGGTGCCCCATGGTACACACAACAACTAAGAGGGAAAAAACAGGCCCTCTGTCAATGTGAAAGGCATTGGCGGAAATCATACGACCTAAAAGCCCAGGAGACGTGTAAATCAAAACTAGTCCTCTACAAAGCATCAATTATCACAACCAAATCCGCGTATTATGAATTGAAGATTACGGAGACCGCATGCACTCAGAAAGAGACTTTTAATGTACTCAGGGAGCTGAGTCAAAAGAAAGAGCAGAGGACGGTTGCCAATCAGGTTGACTGTGAAAAGGTACAGAACTTCTTTCTAGTTAAGGTTTAAGACATCATTACGGAAATAGACAACCCTCGTTTAAACCCTTCCCTTTATCAGTGGTGGACCCACCTGACTATCAGGGGGGCTCTCTCTGTCTTTCCTGCACTTGACTCAAATGGTTTAGCCCATATTGTGGCAAAAGTAAAATCTGGGTCACCAGAAGATCCCTGTCCTCCTGGGTGTTTAAAATGGTCATTCCGGCGGTAGGGCCAGAGGTGTTAAATCTGTCTTTGGCAACAGGGAAGGTGCCACACAATGGTGATTTCATTGTTGAAGAAAGCAAGGGCGGACATCAATAATCTGAAGAACTTCCAACCAATTTCCAGACTTCCTTTTTTGGCTAAAGTCCTCGAGCAACATGTGCTTAGAGATCTTCCGTCCTTCTTGGAAGAACATTAGCTGTTATATGCACGGCAAGCAGGATTTAGGGCCTACAACAGTTCTGAGCTGGTGATGCTCTCAGTGCTGGAGGAACTGAGGATCGCATCTGATAATAAGAATCCCTCAGCATTGATCCTATTAGATCTCTCAGCGGTGTTCCCCTCAGTGAACCACATGCAACTGTTGGCCCGTGTTCGGCAGCTAGGAGTCACTGGGACGGTCCTCCAATAGATCACCTCTTTCCTGGAGGATCGATCTCAAAAGGTCCAATTAGGGGAATGTACATCCAGGAATGGCCCCCTGCCATGTGGGGTTCCGCTGGGCTCTGCGTTGTCCCCCTGCTCTTCAATATCTACCTTCATCCATTGGTAGAAGCACTGGCAAAATTGGATTGTCAGGTGTTCAATTATGTCGATGACACCCAGTTAATCGTACAATTTGATAATTCCTCTCAAGCGCAGCTCAATGTTCAGAATATCCTCCGGTTCACTATGAACTGGATGACCTTAAATTCACTTAAGGTAAATCCTGATAAGACAGAGGTGCTTGTTCTTACAACAGGGGCTAATCCCTGGACAAGGCTCTTTTGGCCACAGGAGCTTGGCACCACCCTGGCACCACCCTGACACCGGTGCCAGCCATGAAGAGCTTGGGTATCAAGCTGGGCACCAAGTTAACTCTAAACAATCAGGTGTCTGATGTAGTGGGGAGCTGTGTGGGCCTGATGCAGCAACTTCGGAAACTTGGGACCCTGGTGTCATTTTCCACCATGCATACCGTCATGACGGCACTAATCTTGTCACGCCTGGATTACGCTAATGCAGTATACACAGGGCTTCCAGACAAACTTCTGGGGAAACTTCAGGTGGTTCTAAAAGATGCGGCAAGATTGATTTTTAAACTGCCAAGAAGAGCACACGCCACCCCCCTGCTAAAACAGCTACACTGGCTCCCTATTAAGCAGAGGTTCAGGTTCAAGGGCCAATGCATTGCACATAAAGCACAGAATGGAGTGGCGTCTAATTACATCAAAGACCGCTTGAAGCCTTATGTGCCCGGATGATGCCTCTGTTCATCTGAGTCACGCTTGTTGGCCTGCTCACGCTTTAACAAAGCCACCTTGGGGGTGGTGGGCTTTCTCAGTTGTGATTCCCCAGCTCTGGAACAAGCTACCGGACAGTATGTGCGGGGAAGTCACATTACACCCGTTCAGGAGGAAACTCAAGACCATTTTGTTCACTCAGGCATTTGGATAATTTCACCCTAATTTGTGCTGAGCCCAGCTTGAATAAGGGACTCACGGGTCCTTGGTCTATGCTGCAAGCGCTTAGAGACCTCTTGGTGATTTGGCGCTCAACAAATATAAATTAACATTAACATTAACATGTGCGCTGGACAGGGAAGAGGATGCTGAACTTGGTGAAGGCATGGTCTGCCCAGAGGATTGGTATGGTCTAGTTGACTCTATGTTGTTGACGTTGGTTAAAATAGGGTCCAGGAGGGGTCCAGCAACATGGATAGAACTGTTTACTCATTGGGTAGGACCAAGCCTTACAAGGTCTTTGATGAGAGCTCTTGGGTTGGGGTTGGTGTGATCTTCCAGGTGGAAGTTCAGATCTTTGAGCAGTATGTAATTGATATCATTAAGGGCTAGTGGTGCATCCGTGATGGTGTCGATGAAGTTGGTGCATGGTCCTGGAGATCTGTAGATGAGAGTGCCACTCCAGACTGAAGTTGGCTGTGATGTTGGAGGATGGCCCATCCATGGATGTGATGCGGCTGATGGTGTTCTTGTTGATGACGGTGATTCTGCCTCCAGACTAGTGGAGTCTGTCTTACCTGGCAATCTTGTAGCCAGGAGGGATGGCTGCGGCAATGTTAGGTGTTGATGCAGGGTTCAGCCAGGTTTCTGTGAGGAAAAGTAGGTCAGCTGCATTGCCTGGCAGCAGGTCCCAGATCTCTGTGGGGTGTTTGGTGAGGGAGCGGGTGCTGAGGAGAATGAATAAAAGTGTGGATTGTTGTGTGGGTGATTACAGGACTCTGAGTGTGAGAGAGTGGGGTGTTAGGTGCTGTTGGTGCAGTGAGTTTTGGGTGTGGGTATGTGCATGAAAAGTTACAGGAAGTACAGGAGAATGCTCCCACAGTGTCAGTGTTGGTTCTACTTCATTGACAGTACACACACAAAAATGCCAAAACTATTAAGCCAAATGAATGTCATCATATATACCACTGGGAAAAAGAAACTCTAATGCCTTCTTCATATTCTGTTAACCACCAGACACTGCATGGAAGGTTCATGTAAAGAAAAAATGCACCATCATTTCTCACAAACACTGCTTTCATCACATAATGCATATCTGAGTATGAAGCACCTGTAATTGCAATTGGGTGGTCAATATGTAGTTCAATATTCATAATTAAAAGTGTGATTCCAAGTAACTGTCTAGAGTTACAATAAACTCTTTAGGTATAGCCTAGTGTCCAGAATTATTACATTTCCAATTGACATGAACCCACAGTAACTAGGCAAGGCGAGCACGGGGCGCACCATGTAAGAAAAATACCTGCATGGATACAGGGATAACTGATGCATGCACCACCTGGGCAGTGATGCTGCTGCATACAGCTTGTTGATGTGGTTTGAGCAAGATTTGTGTCCCTGTGCCCTGCTTGCACAATTGTGCTGCTGCATGCATCCCGGTATCCAATTTTTTAATATGCCTCTTCTCGTCCTGTCACCTCTTATTCACCTCCGCAGTTGTGGCCAGCCAAAACCCCAGCACATTTCCCATCTCAGTAGCACCGGTACGCCTCTCCTGAGGTAGCTGCGTGCTCTAGAAATGTAATTATCATTATCCTTATCATTATCATACCCCCACAACTCCAACACAGCAGCTTCTCACTGTTGGTAGCAAGGTCTACTCCTTTGCCTCAGTAAAGGTTATTTTCCTATTGAAGATCAAGTGTTTCATCTCAGCAATATGATCTAGGACAATTAAAAGAGTGAACTGCACCTATAAAGGAAAATACCTCTGGCTCTTTGCTTGTTATGCACTTTAGGAGTTATTTTTAGGACTGGGTCATTTTCACAATGCTTATGTCAAAATATCTGCTGAAGAGTTTACACTCTGGCTCCATATTTTTTGCTTGCTATGACTCAACCACACATATGTATAATATTTGTAACTGTACATGCACATATCATGGTGTCAGTTTCGGCAGTGGAAATTCATGCAGAAAAACTTAAACCTTTTTTTTTTAAAACTGTTGCACACAGACTATGGGTGCACCCCTTGACGATTGGAACTTATATTCATAGCTTTCAAATGTAGTAGTTCTGATATGTATATGTCTATCAATGCGGGAGGGGAGCATGCTGATTGTCTGCTTGCATCAGTCCACCACTCAGCTCAATGCATTCTAGTCCACTGACTGCATTCTGGTAGTCTTCAATAGTGATTATATTCACAATTAGACAAGTTTTCGCTAATAACAAATTATGGATATTTTTGGACACGTTTCTTGTTATTTGGCACTATTCAGCAAGATACAATCCATTTGTTTGGTGGTACTTAGCAAGCTGCTTTCAGTATATTAGGTTCACTACCACTCCAAGCTTATAGGTACAACCCCATGGCTCATCAACTGAACATCCTTCAGGAAATGTATGCAACAGGAGAGAAGATAATGCTTCCGGCCTGCACCAGTCCAAGCAATGCATTCTGGTAGAAGCAAACCGTAATAATGCTGATACTCACAATTACACAAGTGTTTGCCACCCAGCAGGGCGATCATTGAATGAACTACTATCTATCGAATAGGTATGAGGAGAACCAGTGAGGTACTTTGTCAGTGAATCTAATTTGAGACTCCAGAGGGTGATCGGGTGCGATATTATCAAAGGTGGCTCAAAGCTCCAGCAATATCAGTAGGCTGGAGTCACCTCTGTCTGTTGCCGGGAGGGAACTATCAATGAATTGTAGTGTAGCTGTCTCAGCGCTGTAGCATAATCTGTAGTGTAATAGGTTATCATGCAGGTGATGGTTGGTCATATTGTAGTTGTGGAGTTGTGCTTAGACTTCCTTGACAAAGATCTTGTTGGTGAAGGCTAGGTGAGTGATGGGCTACAGTGGGTTTCTTAACGCAAAGGGAGATGTAGCCTATCTTGGGAGCTTCTCTGAAGATGCATAAAGTGGAAGAGGAGCTGATGATGGTTAGGTGGGACAAGAGAGCTTCTGCAGACAAGACTTTAATGAATGCAAGAGTATCATCTTCATAAGAGGTCGCTTCGAGAGAATTGAGGACGCTGGTGGGTCTGATGATGTCACCAGTATGAGACAGGGTTATAATTTGGCTGTCTCAAGTTAGACCAGCTACAAGAATAAACCTTACATACTCCTTTATTGATTTAATTGTGAACAATTAAAAAAAAAAACATTTTCCATGATATTTCTGCAAACACATTTTCAATGATAGCTCTTCAGTAGCATTTACCATTTAAATATTGTTGTTATTAAGGGCACTTAAAACTTATACCCAAGGCATGAGCCATCGAAAGGTATTTGTAAAAACCTAATCAACATTTTTACCAGTTTCGGTTTACAGTCAGCAGAAGTAGATTTAGTCATGGCCTACAACTGCTTTGTAGAGAGATGGCTCTTTATAAGAAAAGCTTTCAAAGAATCTATGGCTTTGCAGCCAGAAAAGTAGAGCTGGAACACAGATAAACATCAAATGAGTCAGACATTAAATTATTCCTCGGAGAGGTAAATGTTTACAGGGTCCAGGTATCGTGAAAAGTCTTGTCCTGTTTGTACATTGCTATGGAGTATAAATACCTCGAACGAATGGCTGAAGTGAGCAAACCTACACTCAGAATGAACAAAAAGCGGAAATCACGGATTCAGCGCCAAATTCAAATACTAATAAGCACTGGATTACCACAAGAGGATTCTTCGGTTCAATAGGGTCCCTTATAGGGAGGACCTTTGGTATTCCCTTTGTGTACCGAAGAAGTCATTTCTGTTCTTTGCTTAGAGGAGGGGGACGTTTCCTCTTCACAACCACATGCTGCATCAAAGTATCCAAGAAGCAAACAACCAAATGTCACTGGTCAGCTAAAACAAACATTACTATTAATCAAAAACATCTTCCTTAGACGCTTCTCGGTGAACGCATGCCTGGCATCAATTCGGAAGCCATTTTATGGATCCTGTTGACTGTGAGTTCCTAAGCAGACATCACATACTTGGCAATAATGACGCAGTTAATATTTAACAGTACATTGACAATTCTCAGAAGGAAACATTCTCCAAATTGTATTTGAATGTGTGTAAATCCTGTATATGGGTCTGTTTTGTTCCTCTGAGTACGTACATGGATAATATCTGTCAACATGAAGAGGGTCTCTCAAGCCGCAGTTCAATTGAGACCCCTCACGGTAGAAGATATTAAAATAACAAAACCTAGCAAAGTACCACCCAGAATGAATTCCCAGTAGCAATTAGCGAGCTACACCTTGGAAAGCGATTTCCAGTTAAACACATAAAATGCGTTGCTCATAGTACTAATTATTTACATGTGTATCTTTATATGATAAGTCACATGTCTTGCCAGCCAAGACAGCACTTCAGGATTGTTTTAGACTCATTAGGACGAAATTTGAACCAAGGAATTTATCATTCATGCCAACACGTTTCTTTACAGTGATCAGAAAATGGCAAACAAATAATCCCGTTACTGACGCATATAAAGAGTAAACTTCCTAATAAACAGTGCCCTCAAGATATTGAGTATTCCAATACAAGCGTGCTCCACGCCAACACAACAGATTTTTCTTTTGCACAATAGTATACAGTGAGTTCCTTTTTTAGACAAAAAATGTGATAGACGCAGTGCTTAATTTGTAAACAAATAAGTGCCAGGGCCCTGTCAGGAGGCCACAGCAGCTTGCACCACCCATTGCCCCTGCCAGCACTGCCAACGGCAGTACAAACACAACTACTAACCATCACGCTCCTACAAGTGTAACAATTCAGACGGTTTCAGGCCCCCAAAACTACAAGAATGGCTTGGGTGGTAGGTATTAGTCGTTTATAATGTATATTGACTTAAGAAACAACTGTTGTTCTGCTTATCTCTAAATTACACCATTTGGCAGACAGTCTTAAGTACCTCTGTTGACTACTAAGTGTTGGTGCTAAGCACAGAAAAACCGCCGGCTCAAAATAAGCACTGGATAGATGCATCATTCCACAATATATTAGCAGAGGCGGCTCCTCCACTAGAGCGGAGGAGCGTTGCCTCACTGCTTTCTCACAGTGTGAGAAGCAGAAACATAAATGGTAAGAACTACCATTTTATGTTTCTGCTTGTCGCACTGCAAGAAAGCATAAGAGTTTGTTTGAGGCCAGACCGGTGGTCAGGGCTGCTTTGCAAGCAGGGCTGGGCAGGGAAGGAGTGGGGTGCCCACTCCTGAGGGCATACTAACTATTCGGTCGGCCCTCTAGGGCCGCCCAAACTAGTCATGCGCACTCTGCCATTCCTCCACGCAGGCTGCAATGCAGCCTACATGGACAAAATGGCCTCCCGGTAAGCCCCTGGCTGGGAAGCGTCCCCACCAATCACAACTCGACCATTGCAGCATTGTGATTGGCTTAGGGGAGGGAGGCTGCCTGCTTCCTATTCCTATCGGAGGCAGGAGAGCAAGAGCCAAGAAAATGCTGGACCCAGCCGGCGGACATGTATGTTTTTTAAAAATTAATTATTCAATTCACCCCCACCCCTCCTCACCGTGCGACCCCCGCCCCCCACCTGTGATTAATGCCGGCCGCAACTGTATATTAGGAAAAAGCCAGCACCCTCAGTAGTAACCGGTGACAGAGAGTAAAACAAGCACATGCTCAAGATTACTGCTTAATGCTCATCCCATTAGAAAATAGGATCCTGGACAGAAAGAAAATTAACAGCTGGATGATTTCATTGTATATTTCTTAAATATGAAGAAGCTGGCTTATTTTTCAATCTTGTCTAACACTTTGCTTCCTGGCTGTCACAATAGGTCAAAAGTGACCCATTTCAAACAGATGAGTCAGTCATGAGCCTGTGGAACAAATTTGTGGCCAGACTGTATCCTCTCGACCCGCCTTTTTTAGCTCTCCTTTTGCAGGGCTGGGAGGGCTATTATTTCACCATGGCAATTTCCCGGGACACTGCATGCTTGGGGCTGCTTTCAAAGTTGGATGGGATCAACCCTACCCCATGGCTCATTTGTCTGACGCCTTTCTCCATTAGTGAGCTAGTTTGAACCCTTTTCCCAGGGATGATTTTGGTTTCAGGTTCAGTCCTCTTCATTGTCCCTGTCTCCTCAGAAATACAGAGAATGAATTTGACGTATCTAAAATGTACAAATGTGCGAGCTTGCTAGCAACCCTAGCAAACATTTTTGTACAAAATATTCAAGTTACAATTCAAAATCAAACCCTAGAATATTTGGAGAAAGACCTTTCCGCACAGGTAGTATACAAATTAGAAGGGTATTCAATTATCAAGATGATTTTACTTCTAAAATTTCTAAAGCAGTCCCAGGATATCACTTACCTGAAACACGTTGATATTTAACAAAAAAAGAATGATGATTGAACTCAGAAATCAGAATTAGAAATAAAAAGACAAAACCATTATCAATGCATTATTCACATACACCTTTTAAGAAAGGAATTATGGGGCATCAGAACTGCAGGGGCAGTGTGACTTAAACCGTTATACTCCAGTGGTAGATGAATTTTTCAACAGTACTAACCATAACTAGTTCACAGATTTGTGCCAGCGGTATTTGAACTTGCTTACTGTAAAAGCTGTTGGGGGTATTTTAACTCTTTTAGTGTAAAGAACGTGAATGCCACGTTCTCACACCAAGGAATGATGCTCGCTTTTTTTTTGTTGCTTTTATGGCCCCACCTCAGGCTGCAAGAAAAGAACGTCTCTTGCAGCCTGAGATTTTTTTATAGTGCTGTGCAGCGTGTCATGGATGCTGATGTCAATGATTATGAAACTGAAAGCCTCAAGGGCATAAACTCCTGCTGCTTTCAGTGTGATTGATGCTCAGGAGCAGAGATCAGCCCTCCAGACACTGACCTCAATGCTTGAGGTATCATTAGGAAGGGGATCTAGTCCCTTATCCAGTGATACCTCTCCTATTGGATACAAGGATTGCCACAGAAGGACTATCCCAGAGCAGGAATCACTTCAATACACAGTAGTGGCCCCCCTGGTATTGCCAATTGCTCGCCTCATTGGGGATCCAATAGAGTATTTCTGACCCCTGGGGTCAAGTAAGGGATTTAAAAAGAAATGGGGTGGGAGGGTTAGCCAGTCCTGGCATTAGGCTTACCTTTCAACCTTTAGCCTAAGACAGTATTTCTGCCCCCTACCCCTTTGGAGCCCAGCACCCAAATACTTCCGCCATCCCCAAGTAAGTTAGAGTAAAATTTGGGAGTAGTATTGTCATATCGGCTGCAGAGAGGGAGTTAACCCCCATTGTTCCCTCTTGGGGGAGCAGAAAGAAAGAAATACTAGGAAAAAAGTAAGAGTGGGCAATCATAAAAAATTAAGAATACTATAAAATGAATGCTTATATTAGAATACTAAAACATAATATATTTCATGAATTTAAAAAATATTTAAAACAATCAATTAATTTACATATTAACTAATCTAATTACCAACTAACAGTTAAAACGATGAATTACAATTTTTTAAGTATTATCAAATACATATTTAAAATATAAAATAGTTTAAATAATTGACAATTCATTAAATACAAAAACTGATAAAAGAAATAAACTATTTGTAAATAATTAAAACTATGTAAACATGCTATCACAATGCATAAAACATCTGCTACTGGTCTCTATACCAAGTGGGAATTTAGTTCTCCCTGTTGCAGGGCCGGGAGGGCTATTATGCTACCCTGGCAATTTCCTAGCACTCTGCATGCTTGGGGCTGGTTTCAGAGTTAAATGGGATGCCATGGCCCAACCCTACCCCATGGCTCCATTCGTCTTCTGCCTTCCTCCATTAGTGAGCTGTTTTGAACCTTTTTAACAGGAACGATTGTCCCTGTCTTCTCAGAAATATAGGGAATTAATTTGACGTATCTTAAATGTACGAATGTGCGAGATCACTAGCAAATATTTTTGTACAAAATATTCAAGTCACAATTCAAAATCAAGCCCTAGAATATTTGGGGAAAAACCTTTGCTCAGAGGTAGTATGCACATTAGGTGGGTATTCAATTATCAAGATGATTGTACTTCATCTATTTAATAGAACTAAATAGTATTAATTAGCCCAGGTGCTACTGTCTTTCAATTACAAAGTCCATCTCACATGTACAAGTCTAATAAAAACCTTCCCTGTTGTTGCTCATGTTGGAGCGGGAATAGTAAATCTGACCCTTTCATAGTCAAATGGCAATAGTAAATCCACCCCCCCCCAAACTCCAAGACTTTCCTTACTGTTATTTAGTTTGAAATTAAAATAGTACATCCGACTCTTCCAAACGTGAACACTTTCCCTACTGTTGCTTAGCTTTGAGTGGAAACAATAGCTTTCACCCCTCAAAAGTATAAATATTTTTTATTTCACCTTATTTATTTGTTTTATTTTTTAACATATATTCTTGGTATTTAGTTTTTCATTTTCTCATTGTAGATTTTCTATTGTTTGAGTAATAAATTCACTTTTCATTTTAATAATATTATTGTATTTGTTCATTTTCACTTCTAATATGTAGATTTTCTAAGTTATTCTTAATTTGTCTTAGTATTTTTTTATTTATGCTTAGTTCATATTTTAGTTTAGTTTCATATTTGGTTTGCTATTTTTACATTTAGTTAGAAGCATATATTTTTATTTTTATTTTTGAGTTATAAAATGCATTTACAATTTTAAATTATTACCTATTTTATCATGATATTTTGGTCCAGTATATTTTTGTCTGTCATATATTTCTACTTTACATAACAAGTATGAAAAGTTGATATTTGCGTCTTCTGTATTTGTGGGTGATATTAAGTATTGCAACATCTTTGGCAGTGATATTTTGGCATAGTAGTCTTCTCACCATCAGGTTCAACCCTTTTATTTTACTCTAACACTACTATGCATCATTTTAAATTAAATAAATAGTGATAGATAGCCCTAGCGCTACTCTCTTTCAATTGGCAAGGCCATCTCATATGTATAATAGTAAGCATAAAGAAAAGTTTTAAATATATGTTCCACCACTGCATTAATGTTTTTAATTCTGAAAGTATACACTGGACACTGAGCATGGTTAAACAATTAATCAAATATCCTTTCCAAAGGAATTTTCCTTACCTGCATTGTCATATCACTTTCTTCAGCCACTTCAAGCTCCACACAATGCCACCTGCTTCTTTAGCGTATTTATAACACAACAGAGGATAATACAGAAATGGCAGATGCAGGTTGCTTGAATACTGGAGATAATTCTTTGGTGAAAAAAATCATCAGGAAAGAGCAAGTACTTATTTAAATGTAGACATGCATGCATGAGAGGATAAGATCCCAAAGAAATGCATTCTGTCCCGATGAGTGGAGTGAACATTGCACTAAGGCAGCTCAGTAGAAAGTGTCCCTGAAAGCAGATGATTGGTCCAATACATCTAAATGAGGTAGAGCTCAAGGCTACATAAATTACAGTTCTTATGTCCCTCGGTAGAAGTGATGAGCCTTTGGAGATAAGCAGGTAATGTACCTGAGAAGGCATTAAAGACTCAGGGGGATACTCTAAACGCTGCAGCGAGACTCATCACTGGATCAAAAAAACACTCGCATATCTCCCCTGACTTGAAATCACTGGACTAGCTGCCTTTTGAAGCCAGAATACATCTGAAAATCGCCTGCATGACACACAAGGCTCTACACTTGAGCTCTCCCGGATACCTCACTCAGAAGCTGTCAATCTCTGGCGGCTCTAGAAACACTAGAGGCACAAACAATCTTCTGCTAAAACCTCGAAGATTCCGGAAGGAAAAAACTTATAAACGCTCTTTCTCAGGAATGGCACCCAGGATCTGGAACTCACTCCCGCCTGAAATCAGGCTCATCTCCTCCATCACACTTTTTAAGAAAGAAGTAAAAGCTATTCTTATGGCCAAATACACTTGACCTATTAGCGTGGATCTGTAAAGACTCTACATCGATCTGTACTATTCTGCTCGAACTCTATGACTATGTATTTTACCTGTATTATTGACGTTAATGACTATCTATGCACACATTTATCTGTAATATTTACATTATTGATGTACCTGTACTACTTTGTTTTCGCACGTACCTACCACTTATTACGTTTAATTTCACTCTCTTGTTTGGTATTCCCAGCTGTGTAAAGCGCTCTGATATCTGCAAAGATCTTGTTCGCGCTACATACAACTTTCAAAATAAATAAATAAATTCTCAAGAACGTGCGATAATCATCGCCAAAATTGGTCAACGCAATGTTTCATATCGCCGTCTATCGCTGGAAAATAACTCTGTGTTAACGTCATATTCACAACACGGCAGTAACATGCGATATTATCCTAATAACGCGTCAAATGCCCGCAATAATGTCACCAGGCCAGCAATGAAAATCTAAACCACAACGCGGAAAAAGTAGCGATGGGCCCATCCTCGATAAAAAAATCAGCGATAAGCTGCGCCAGGCCTGCAAGTCACACACGTCAGGCGGGAAAGATCACTATAAAAGAAGAAGAAAAAAATACAAACAAAAGCAAAACAACTGCGAAGCACAATGGAGGTTGCCGGAGTCCAGTGCCAGAGAAGGATCTGGATGAGATGGAGGAAATGGTGTCTACAGTCATCAGTGTGGAGATGGTGGTTGGATTTGACCAGGGACCAGGGGGACGGGGAAGATGGGCACAATGGCACACATGCACAATTAAGTATAGCACAGTGCACATCCACAATGACTCTGGAGCATGTCTCTGATTCCCTTGGCACACTGCAGTACACCTAGAAACAGCAAGTAGGCCCCCTGTCGATTATGTGCCCAGAGGGGGCCCTTCCCACATACCACCAACCTCACAAGCAACCCATGCACATGTGTTAGACCCAGCAAAGCGGCGTGTCTGTGAGCAACACAGACAGTGCAAGTGACACTGCATGATGAATCGCATTGCTGCAGTCAATATATCATGAAAGGTTGCACACCACGACACTGAGGGGGCTGAGTGTGGACCACATCAGTAAAGGAGCAGGTCACACTCTGACACATCCACTTGCACAAACAACCCCTGACGTCAACAACACATCCACTGACAAACCATGCCCCAGACTCCAAACTCCCACCAAGAGACCAATGTACCCAAGTCTGAAATATCTCAGCACTGTATAAGCACAGAGGTAAAAGGCACACCGCATGAAAGGGATAAGGGGCATCACAATCTGAGCTGCAGAGGCGACTCTCCCAAAATGCAGCACACACATAACATGCAGAGCACATCAACATTGACAACAATGTGGTGTAAACTACAACATGTCCACAACAGAACAGAGGACACACCTGGTGCCGCTTATGTATAGAAACAAGCCAATCACATTTGGCATAGCAGGGAAATGTGAGTTGATAATGTACAAGTGCAAACACACATCCGTGATGTCAAAATGTCTACTGTCCCGCATCAAATAGGCAGCTCCTCCCAAACAGTCACAATGTACCATGTCATGCAGTCTGTATGTAAACATGTACAATGCATCAACATACATGTGAACACAATAGTACAGTAAACTGCGCCTCCCCTTCACATTGCAGAGGGAAAACCAACACACTTCCTGTAGAGCAGAACAAACCTCTCTTCTCTGATGACAAAGAGGACCTCCACACCTTCAACACCGATGACCTCCAAGAGTTCATTGACAGCTACGTCAACCCACATCCAGGAGGAGGGCAGGCCAGCTGCATCAATGAGACCCCACTCCCTGCACAGACCACACAGCAGGCAGCACCCACCACCACGGCTATCTCCCAGGTCCCCCACAAACAACACATGGCCTTTCAATGCATTGTGTTGGGGTGCCAGGAGCATATGGCTGAACAGGTGCTGGTGGGGTTCGACCGCATGTCAGCCAAACTAGATGCCATACGTGGGTGTCTAAGTCCCATCAGGGACCACTCACAGTCCCTAATGGACACCCACAGCCCGCTCCATGCTCTTCAACTATCCATGGCTGACATCGCTGGAGTCCTGACTCAGAGACAAGAACAACTGTCTAGTCGGAGTGGCTCCAGCGATGTCACTCCAGGAGTTGGGACACATGCAGAGGATCATGGAGAACATGGAGCCGACGCAGGCAGTAAGAGCGGCTGCTATGACTGGACATCAGTGAGAGGTGGAGCTGGGTTCTTCCATGCCCTGCAGACCAGCCTCATGGCATTGCTGCCACAGGGACTGGCACGGATGAATGCTGCTGCTACCACTCAAGCCACATCTCTGCCCCCTAAAGTGTCAGTGCCACATAGTGCGGCAGACATTCCATCTCTGGCCCTTGAGGTGTCACTGCCACACAGTGCTGGAGAGAGAACACCACCACCCACATGTGAGGCACATGAAACAGCAGAGGATGAAGATGTGGATGAATCTGCCTTACTGGTAAGAAGAAAGCTGTAGCATTCATCTCCGCCATATGGCCTGTTTCTGCTTGGTTCTGCTCTCCGCATCATCACCTTCTGCTGTCCCCGATACACTCTGCGACACTCACCTTGGACCTCGACATGGACTGCCATATTCTGTTTGGTTACCAATGACACAGCAATCAGACTGTGGACTGAGCTCTTCCACTTCCGATGAACGTGTCATTCCCTAAAGGACTCTGGCTGGCCCTCCACGGGCCAACAATGTAAAGTGGGGTTTACATTGCCCTGTACTGCTCCAGCTACAACACACCACTGAATGTGCATTAAACATTCATATTCACACAGATGTGTCATGTGTATGAACATTCAAGTGTGGAAGTATGGATGAATGTAGGGTCAGTGATTCCCCCTTATGTCCATGTTGCTCATGTTGTGGGATTTGAGTCACAGGGTGCAATATTACCAATTGCAGGTGGTGTCGACACTACAACAGAGACACAGGCATTCGTTACTTCCTTGTCCAGAACCATAACGGAACCATGCTCAGAGCCCTGTGGTCATTGTTCACACCCCTACGCTGGACTGGCACACGCAAGACCAGCCTATTCCGCTTACGCTTACAGGGGACAACGACAATGCTACATGTCGCAGGTCTTCCCTGTAGTGATCTGCTGATCACAAGTCTAGTTGTCAGCATGCCACAGCCACTCCCTCAAAGCTAGTTTACTTTACACCCACGCCACACCAATCAAGCACATGCCTCACGGGACGTGTGACTCTGCCAATACAAAGGGCCAGGCGCACGTGCTTGACGCCATTTCCACTCTCTATCTGGTGTATCCGTGTGGTTATTATTTCTGCACGTGGGCCTAGGGCCCTACCATATCACATTCCCCACTGCGGGAGGTGACATGATGGTGTCCACACCACGATACTCAATCATAAAGGATTCATGACTTGCATTGCACAGAGTTGGTGGCACCGGAGACACTGCGGCCGGCACAGGCCTACCGCCATGGGACGGTGACTTTCGGTGCACTGAGTTAGGGGCACCTTAAGTGCTGAGCAGGTGTACAGCCTGCGAAGATCCACCGTCCTGGCGGTCCGGACTGGTAAGGATTTGTGTGAGCCGTGCTGGACCATAGTGTAGGCCTGAGCTAGCGGGCAGCTCGGGCCTACTGAACAACACAGAGAACCCAGGGGGTCTAAAGGCCACCACTCTGGCTGGCTATCCTTAACTCCACTAGATGAGCTAGTGCCCAAGTCACCCTGGAAAGCCTAAGAAATGAAAGAGACTAATGCGTGGGAACCAATAAACACAGTACAAGTTGACAAGATCCAAACCACCAGTATGTGGATTGCCATCAAATGGACTTCGTGATCAGTCATATCATATGGTTATCCAGCAAATGATATGGTAAGTCCCTTGATCATCGAGACCAATTACCATTCAATAATTTCTTGGACTGGATCATGTCCACAAGCACTTATGGACTACCATAGAACAGCTAATCATTTATGGCTAAAATAATAATAACAAAGCAGTGCAAAAGAAATGACTAAATAGTGAGTTAAAATAGAGTGATGTGTCCAAAAAAGACCACTATTTTAATTGAAGTAAGGGCACATCCCCTAATTAAAAACAGAACAGTGCAAACGACAGGAAGACCAAATAAGGCCAACATGTTTCTGCCTGTCGGGCTATCAGTCCCTCGGCTTTTGTCAGGGCCTCTGCTCTCAAAATATTGCTACTGCTACAATGTATGAACTTAAGAAAAACGTGATTAACCAATATGTTAAACAAATATATGAAATATATGAAATGAAGGTTGGAATGAATACAACCTGCAAGATGATAATCCTCCTTGTCAGTGGATGCAAATAACATCTACAAAAAATGTGAAGTAAAACAACATTAACACGATACAATATTCACTGGTTCCCAGCACTATAGTTCCCTCATGCCACACTGTTAAACAAAAATTAATACATTTATTCTCACCCAGCTCGACAGGGGACTGAACCTCACCTCACCTGGACCGTGCTCAGGTTTACGAGGCCCCGCTCTCTGGAAAAAGGAGGCAGACATAAGGGGAATTATAGAGCTACTCATCAGCAGACTCCGTTATTCCCTTAAACCCTTTAGTCACTCAACTCTTCTTGACCCACTCTCGGGTTAAATGGTGGAACAACTCCTCAATGTTCTATTGCACAGGGTTAACAACACTACACCTTAACCAATAGTGTTACTTGCACTCGGTGTCTTGACTACACATCAAGTGGTGTTCCTAATGCGAGACACATCCTCTACCTCGTGAGATATATGTAGGGTACTGAGGAGTGGCCCGCTTTCTAGACTAGTCAATATTTCGGTATTATATTGTCAGGCAGTCTCACATTGAAATACCCTAACAACTGATTGCCTGGCTCTTCATGAATTGGGAAAGATGGAAAACTATTTACCAATCATTCACAAACACGTTCTGAGTGGCTGGGAAGTTGGACCTTCACAATTTCCCCAACACAACTATATCAGAAAGCTGGATATAATGCAGCGTTAACATTTAGTATAGGCAGGCAACAAACAACTAGAAATCACCAGCGTGAAAAAGAAGACCTTTATCATTATCACAGTGAGCACAACTGTTAAGCGGTATTTTTGAACAGAGAAACAGGTGCATCCTTACCTAACCGTCGGTACCTCAAGGCTTTACCCGAGTCTTGGGCGAGGCACCCGCTCGCGTCCAGTGAGCGTATTTATCATAAACCAATGCGCGGGACTATTTACGATCGCGCTCGATGGCACTGCGCGCCGAATTCCGATTGTTGTAACGAAGATTGTAATAGTATTGTGCCCAGGCAGAACAATTTGTATGCACTGTGTTGTCCCAAGGCCCTTTCATTGAATGGTCCCTGGTGTCTGATCTGTCTGTTTCTGTGTATATCGTAAACCCGAAAAAAACGGCCAAAAAAGCCTCAAAACTACAAAGTGACGTCAGTATGTCCGTATTTGTAGTTTCCAAAGAGAAAGCATGCTTGCGAATCAATGTTCTGCCTTGTCTGGCAAAAAAGTCAAATGATTTTACCCAAAAGGAGCTGTGAGAGAACTCTGTATTCTCGCAAGTCTATTTCCTTTAACTGAGCCCATTATTTGAACTGTTTAAATTTACGTGTCAAAGACCTAGAAAAGTTTTGAAACTACAAAGTGACATGATTACGTCCTCGTTTGTAGTTTCATGTCGGAAAGCGAATCCTGGAAAAGCCAGATAGGGCATAGGTTGTAAAATACATAAAGCATCATTTCATGAGCGCAACCCAATGTGTCTTGTTACTGGTCATTGGTGGATATAAATATATGACCTTGACGAGTGTCCAAACCGCCTAATGGCATCTTACAATTAACTGTTGTACAATACAGTCGAGCCCTTATGGTCGGAAGATATTAGATACCAAACTGAACAATCAAATTGCTGCCATCATGTAGGTGACTACTTTCATTCATGGACCCTACAGCTAAGGTTTAGCTACCAATGTGTGTGGCGTAGCTGCCATCTACCCCTGTTACCCTAAAGGGGCTTATTATTGATGATCAATACAGGGAGTCCCTATCCCCGTGTGTAGATTACAACGCCCTTAGTTATATGTTTATGTCTCTCCATTTAGACACTGTGTGACAACGCCAATATTTCGTTCATCCTTGAAGTATGTTAATTTAAGGTGATATGTAGTCTCGTGGCCATCTAACTAGTGGAGCAGTGATGTCTCATACATGTCTCGATGGCTAGTGTGGACAGAATGCAAATCCAAATTATACTATGGCCAAAGGACATGCCGACCTGAAGGCCGGAGTCATGCCTTACAGAGATGTCCACGGTATGTCGTCATTAAGCCCAGATATGTTCGTTCGGAGCCTATAAATCCATTTCTGTTCTTTCACAAACAAATATCTGGAAATATTGCTAATGTGTGATGGTATAAGTGGCTTTTCTAAAACCGTCCATTGGAAATCCTCTTCTCCATGTTGTTTCTCCAAGAAATGTTTAGTAAGGCTCGTCATAGTTTTTTTGCAGCGGAATGAACTCTCATGCTCTAACATACATATGCGCACCTTCCTTGTCGTCATACCCACATATCTGCTTAAACACGGACAGGTGAGGAGATAAATCAAGTTCTTACTATTGCAGTTAGTGAAATGCACTTGTTCCCAAGGCCGGTCTGTGCCCATGTCTACATTAGTGGAATGTTTCGTCTGAGGACAGACAGAACAAATACCACAGGGATGATGTCCCACTACTGGTGGTAAATTCCACAAAGTGCCTACCGCTCTTCTAGATGACTCTTTCGGGCGTGTATGCACCAAGCGGTCATGAATACTGCTCGATCTCTTAAATGCAAAGAGAGTTGAAGCAATCTTGTCGCTGCTGTGATTCAAGATGCGCCAATGGCGACAAACTATTTTCTGGATGTTATTGCTCCTGGTGTTAAACGTACTAACAAAAGTTAGCCTATCCAGAGGGGTTTTACATACTGGGGGTTCTAAGAGCGCTTCTCGGTTGTTGTTAGTGGCTCGCTTCTGAGAACGCTTGATCAGTGAACGTGGATAGTGCCTGTTCAGCTATTGTTTAGTTAGATTTTTAGCATGGTTCCTGAAATCCTCTGTGGAAGAACAGTTTCTCCGCAGGCGGAGAAACTGCCCATAGGGCAAATTATCCCTTAGGGCTTTTGGGTGGTGGCTTTCATACTGGAGTAAAGAGTTTCTCACCATAGGTTTTCTATAGAGTTCATTCTGTACGCCTACAGAGGTGACATATATCGAAAGGTCCAAGAATGCCAATCTCTCTTTATGTGCCTCGACGGTGAATTTCAAAAATTGATTTCTCGTGTTCAACCATTGATGGAATTCTATGATTGATTCTTGATTGCCTCTCCATACTACTAACACATCATCGATGTATCGTTTCTACCATCTAATAGATGCGTGGAATGGGTTAGTGGATGTAAGCACATACTGCTGTTCGAACTGTTGTACATAAAGGTTAGCTAGGCTCGGCGCAAAAACGCTACCCATGCTAGTCCCTGATGTCTGAAGGTAGATCGTCTCTTCAAATCGGAAGAAATTATCTTTCATAGCAAGCCTTGCCAGAGCCATTATGAAAGGTATTGGTGTTATCGTGTCCAAAGTGGTCTCCCCCAGGATGGATGTAATGACTTCTAGAGTCTCATCCTGTGGGATAGAGGTATATAGGGACTCTACGTCGAAAGAGACTAGTAAGTCTCTTTCGGGATCAAATTCAATTTCTGGTAGGACTCTCAGCACATCCTTGGTGTCCTGTAGGTATGTGGGCATCTTTTGCACAATCAGCCTTAGGAAGTGATCTACAAATGTAGATAAGGGTTCGAGAACCGAACCTAGACCAGAAATAATCGGTCTCCCTGAGGGAGGTCTCTGGGACTTATGTACTTTCGGGAGGATGTAAAAGTATGGCATGACTGGATGTTCAGTTATCAAAAATTGTGCCTCCTTGTTGATAATCCATCCTTCCGCAAGGGCCTCCTCCACTAAGCTACTGATTTGTTTCATAAGATCTTCATAAGATCTTCAGTGGGATCTTGCTGTAGTGGCATATATGCATGTCTGTCACTCAGCTGACGCAAGCACTCTGATCTATAGTCACTGGTGTCGTTGCCTCGTGGTTCACAGAGTTAGTGGCACCTAAAGAGCTGAGCGGGTGTGCAGCCTGAGATGATGCCATGTGCACTGATATGATATCTGCCATTGCAAAATCAAGACTTAGGTTCACATGTGTGACCTGGTGGCCCGCGGGGCTGCATGATGTGGAGGCAGCCAAGGGTGCATGCCACGGGCTTGGAGCTTGCACCGGTATGTGGTGGGCCCTCTTGGAGAAACGCCAATGGCAGCAGGTGAGCAGTGAGGCCTGGGTGTGTGGGGCGAGCGATCACCGCTGGGCGGCGGGAGGGGCTGCAGTGCAGCTGCCTGTGTGCCCAGGGGCGGGCAAGCGATGATGGCGTGTGCAATTATATGAACTCTGCCTTTCATAAATCTGGAATCTGTTTCAGATAAGGGACCTGGTGGACTGCAGTGTATACCGGCACGTGATTGGAGATACACCAGTGGCAGCAGGTGAGCAGTGAGGCCTGGGTCCACAGTGTCGGCACTCTCTCTCCCTCTCTTCCTTTCACTGTCTCTCTCTCTCCCTCTCTTTCTCTCTCCCTCTCTTCCTTTCACTCTCTCCCTCTCTTCCTTTCACTCTCTCTTTCTCTCTCTTTCTCTCCCTTTCTCTCTCCTCCTTTCACTCTCTCTCTCTCCCTTTATTTCTCTCTCTCTTTGTCCTTTGAGGAGCGCATGACACCCCTTCTTATCTTTTATTTTGTCTTGCAGGCTGTGACTTACAGATTGTCCAGAAAAGACCCACCGTGACTTTTCCAAATAATTGTGTGACATCAGGCAAATTGTTTTGTTCTTGATTTTCTAAAGTTGATGTAACATATCTTTGTCCGGGGGGTGCCCAGGGGGGTTGGCGGGCCTTGGGGTGGTGGCGGTGGGTGTTGTGGCTCTGTTGGGACTCCGAGCTGCATGATCAGTAGCTCTATGGCATCTGTTGTTCTTCAGGTGTGGCTCTGAGCTGGGTTCCCTTTTATGGTGCAGGTCGTCGTCCGACTTTACACTAGGTAAGAGCAGGTGTTAAATCCCTTCTGCTAACGTGCCTTATCGCATGTTTTGGGATCTTATCACCGACCTGTCTGGTCGTTTGAGAATGTTGCAAAGTGGGTGTTTTTGCAGCTTTTTGCACAGGAACACCTACTATGCATATCATTAGCGTTATTTGCCAGTGTCATCTGTGGCGATGTTTTTTGCGGCTGCTATTGAAGGAAAACTGGTGATATCGGCTGTTAGCACCAGCTTGTGAATAGGGCAATATATTTATTGCCACTTTGGCTGCGATGAGTCCCTAACATCTATATATATAAAAACGAATGTATGTCTGTCTGTCTTTCTGTTTGTCCTTTATGCATTACTACACCATTCATCCGATCGTCATGAAATTTAGGATGTTGTTGAGTACAATCCCGCGAAGGTTTCTGGCATATGCATTACTACACCATTCATCCGATTGCCATGAAACTTTGGGAAGTTGTTGAGTACACTCCCGCGAATGTTTCTGGCAGAAACATTTTTGAAATATCGGCCCCCCAGGGCCCTCATAATCTTTCGAATACTGATGTACACACCAGACGGAAAAACAACAAATCGTGTATCCACAAGCACTCCAATAAATAAATAGAATTAAAACACCATTCATCCGATTGCCATGAATCTTTAGGAAGTTGTTGAGTACACTCCCGCGAAGGATTCTGCCATAACAAATATTTAAATATCGGACCCCCAGGGCCCTCATAATTTTTTGAATACTGATGTACGCACCAGACGGAAAAACAACAAATCATGTATCCACAAGCACTCGAATAAATAGAACTAAAACACCATTAATCCGATCGCCAGGAAACTTTGGGAAGCTGTTGAGTACACTCCCGCGAAGGTTTCTGGCATAAATCTTTTTAAAATATCGGCCCCCAGGGCCCTCATAATCTTTTGAATACTGATGTACGCACCAGACGGAAAAACAAAAAATCATGCATCCACAAGCACTCGAATAAATAAATAGAATTAAAACGACACTTTGAAATGTTTTCCGTATTAAAATGAATAAGTTTCAATAAAAATGACACAAAGTAAGTTTAATGTTATCATGACGAGTTTCCTTGAATTTCCTTTCTTCAGAGATCGCAGCAATGCGCGATGGGTAAGCTAGTTTTTTTATAATTTTGGTTTTGGAAAAACAGACGGTCACATAATTCTTCCACATTGAGATCTGTACACTCAAAATGAACAGCAGGATTTCAGAGGCCTGATCCCAAATGCCGTCCTCTCTCTGACAGAGCCAGGAAACAACCAGCTGTGTCGACCAAACCTTACCAAGAAGCTTCATATTGAGACTAATGTGGAGAAATATTTAATTGATTGGTGAGTATCTGTAGGTTAGGAAGAAAGTTAAGATGTGGATGATCATCAATAGTGCACCCAGCTGACCAAGGACACATTGGAACACAGTACGTAATTGTCTGCAATAATAATACTTCAACTAGTGAAGCTGCAATTGGAATTAAAGTACTGGATAACCACTGACTCCATATCCCTAGAAGTGGATAGAGATCTGCAACACAAAAGAAATGAGCCTGTACAGAGCCCCCCCCCACCCCCATGAAGGAAAATTGGCACATTCAACATGCTGATGTTATATAACACTCCAAAACTCTCCTCAAGGAGGAAGAGTGATAGACCTTAAAACTCGGCATGCTCACCCACACACTAACTCCAGTGAGCAGGATGAGACTTTTTATTTATTCTAAATTATCTTACAGGTTGCTGAAAGGCAAAGACCAAGGGCCTCATTTATGAGGCCCCTTGCACTATCTGAACGTCACTTTTTGTGACGTTCCCTGGCGCAGAAGCCTGTGTGATATTTATCAGGCAGCACTAAGACACTTTATTTTGGCTTAATGCTGCCTGATAAATATCAGCCCCTTTAACGCAGTTTTTTGCGTTAAAGGGCCGTGCAGTGGGTGTTGATGGGGGCATTCCCAGCAACATCCATAGCCTTTCGACACTGCTCCAGATTTACAAGACATCGTAAATCGGAGGCAGTGCCAAAAGCTTATGCCTCCCCAGGGGAGGCGTAAGGGAGGCGCAACGGGGAGAAATATCTTTATTTCTACTGTTTTTTTCTTTTTCTATGTGTGCTGCATTCTGCAGGACACGTAGAAAGAGGAAAAACCTCTTGGGATTATTTTTGTACAGAAAGGTTTCCCTTCCTGTACAAAAATAATCATCCCCGCAATGCAGGCACCCTTGCAACATTGTGCAAAGGTGCCTGTGTTGGCGCACAGCAGTCCATTGTGCGCCAGCGCAGGGGAAAAGGACAGGAATGCGCCGTATCTTATAGATACGGTGCATTCCTGCCTTTTTCTTTTGCCGTAGGGAAGTGCAGCAGGTAAGCCTGCTGCGTTTCCCTACGGCAAAACCTCATAAATGAGGCCCCAAGTATTTTCTAGAACAAATTCCTGCTAAAACAAAATGACTAAGAATGACGTTAATAGATCCTGTAGTGTTGCCTCAATTCAAGTAGAGAGGTTCTGCAGCAGGATCGAACATTTGATATGACATCAGCATGGCATGCTGCACACAATGGCAGTGTCCTGGGTCTGTTACTATATGTGGAGAAGACAGTTGTAGGAAAATGCTTGATTTTAATTACCCTAATTGTTTGAACTGATGCTGCAGTTTTTTTACTCTGTGCACCAAGACACTGCCAGACAGGCCCTTGTGCATGTGGTCTGACCTCTAAAACATGTTGAAATTGACTAGACTGCTAATTGGGATATTTAACTCACCTATAAGCACCTAGGGGCATATTACCAAGCAATAGCGATAATTATCGCTATTGCTTGGTTAGAGACAAAAATATATCGCCGACCTGCGGCGATTTTTATCGCAGATAAATCTTGGTATTACCAAGGTTTATCGCAAATGCGATAAAAATTGGCCGCAATGCATGAATATCGCTGAAAAGTCCGCGATATTCAGGCATTACCGAGATAATGCTCTTAGCCATGTTATCCACCTCCCATTGGATAACATGGCTAAGAACTGCTCAGGGCAGATGTTGGCTTTTGGAGATATTCGCGCTTAGCGCGAATATCTCCAAAAGTTGGTAATAGGAGATAGCGATGTTAGCGACT
Source organism: Lissotriton helveticus (assembly GCF_964261635.1). NCBI lineage: Eukaryota > Metazoa > Chordata > Amphibia > Caudata > Salamandridae > Lissotriton > Lissotriton helveticus. The sequence continues at coordinate 950,151,223 of NC_136063.1, forward strand.
GTTTCCAGTCGCTAACATCTTGGCACGCCCACTTTGCATGTCATTAGTGATAAATTTCTCTGACATGCAAAGTGGGGCCCAAGATGGTCGATATCTCCTACTATCTGTCGCTAACTGGTGTTAGCTACAGCTAGGTAATAGGGAGATAATTTAACTCCGCTTTCTTGGCTTTTAAAGCCAAAAAAGCAGAGATAAACCCCCTTGATAATATGCCCCCTAGTTTTTTATACCAAGTGGCATATTTATAAGCCCCTTGCGATACTGGAGCGTCACTTTTTTTATGCTCTGGCGGCGCAAATTTTGAAATCACATCTACAAGGCCATGCAAAGCCACTTTGCGTAGCTTCGAATGGCCTTATAGATATGGAGAAAGGCAAGGCAGTGGAAACCATTGTGTTGCCTTACTCTGTGCTTGAGAGGTGTTCCATGGGTATTGTGTTGGATGTTTCAATGAATTTTTAATCTTCCTTAGATTTACAAAACCATGTAAACCTGAGGATGCACTAAAACCTTACGCCTCCCGAGGTGAGGTGTAACGAGGTGTGCTGCATTGTGCAGCTCATATAGAAAGAGGAAAAAGCCTCCCAGGAAGGTGCACCTTCCTGCACAAAAATGAGAGCCCAAGTGTACCCAGGGCTGTAAGTTGAATGTTACTAGTGAACTGCAGCGCCCTTTAGGACATCCACTACAGTGACAGTTCAAACATGACTGCAGCCCCATCATCGTAGTCTGGCTCCGCAGTTTTAAAACTGCAAATTCGACCTATCAAAATGACCACTTCCGACAGACCTAAACCATCATTCTAAATATTAATAAGTCTTTCCTAAGTCCCATAAGGCAGGGAAGATGGTATTTTAAAGTAGGACATGTAGATATGGGTTAGCTGTTCCATAAGACAGCATGAAAGTACAATATGAAATGTAATTTCTGGCTAGGCAACAGTTAAAAGTAAACATTCTTGGACTTTTCAAAATATTTATTACAAGCCCATTTTACAGGTAAAGCCAGATCTGTAATAATATTTTGGAAAAGGTACTTTTAGAAAGCTACCTTTTCCTTGCCTAAAGCCTCTAGAAAAACATTTATATAAGCTCCAATTGTCACACAGGTCCTGCATAGCCCATTGATGAGGTGTGAACTTGCTCTAGAGCTAAAATAAAGGCCTTGAGTGTGGGGAAGTTTTCTTTTCCTCTGACAGAATGACCATCTGGGCTGTGCCCAGGAATTTAATCAACTACAAAAAAGCCTACCCTGCCACAGAAAAATGTTAGCCAACACCTGGGCAAGCCCCCCTTTGTCCAATGATTCAGCCAGACACCAATCCCAGTAGAAGAGGATGTCCCCCCCCCAAACTGATTTCAAACAACCACAGGGGAGAGGTTGCTCATTTCCCTGGCCACTCCAAAGGGTTTGATACAGTTGATCTGCACTGGGGAGAAGGTTTTTGCCATCTTGAATTTGGCAAGAGAGGGGCATTGTAGGTTTCTTTGAAGTAGGTACACAAACTGCTTCAGAAGTGGGTAGAGTTACCACTGGAAACATTTTACTTATTGGCTAGTGAGGGACCAGGAGTCACCCCATGCACAAGCTAGTGCCAGGCATGAATGTTAAACCCTGGTTATCCTTTTCAGAATACTACTTAACCTGTGGAAGACGGATAAAGGACTGCACCTACTGTTGTGACATGTGAGGAGACCTGAGAGTCTGGACCTGGACCATGCTGGTGGCTTCTGCTGGAGTGAGTTTTGACTCCAAGTGCCGTTCCTGAGTGCCTGGACACTTGGCTGTGTCAAAGTTTAATCCTCCTGACATCCTGAAAAACCTGAGATGTAGAAACATTTCAGCTCCAAGACCTCTGGAGTACCTGGACAAACCTACCAAAGATTTGGTTGCTCCCGATTGGAAGATTTCTGCAGCAGCAAATCTGTTTCAGCAAGACATCATAGAGAAAGTATGCGACCTCATGGAGCCCTGTTTGGCTACAGCTTGCAGCATTGCCCCGCTTGAGGAATGCGAGCTCCAAAACTGTGACTAAGGGCCTAATTATGAGTTTGGCGGTTCTGCAGCAGGCTGCCATACCAGCGCCACGCTGCAACACCGCCAAACCCATAGTCAGCCCACCCACCTGATTCCGACTGGACTACAGGTCGGGCGGTCCTGTGGCGCGGTCCCACAGCAGTGCCTTTCTAGAGCTCATAGGAGAGCCTCAGAAAGCTGCCACTGTGGGAGCACAGCAGCCCATTCCTGCACGGACCAAAATGCACAAAGCTATCATTTCGTTCTGTGCAGGAACAGGGGGTGCATACAGACAGGAGGGGCACACCATGTTGCCCGCAGCATGCACCCCATTCGTAGGGGCAACAGTAGGCCCTGTAGGTTCTCCTTAGTTTCCACACCTTTCTCCTTTTTCATAGTAGGCTCACCACCTTGAAAAGGGTCTCAGTGAGGAAACGCACAATATTGGCACCGCCAGCATATTACAGCCTCACACCGCTGTGCTGCCGTGGTCGGATCAGGGATCCCTGGCAGTTGCGATGGTCCTGTAGCCATCACCATAGTTGTAATGCGGCGGGTGGACCGCCAGTCTGGTGGATCAGGGACCACCACCAAGGGTTTGGTGGTAGCATGGACTGCCAAACTCGTAATTAGTCCCTACGTCTGAACGTAGAAATCTTCGTTCATGCCTAAGTACTGGTCAAGTGCAACCATATGACCGCATGTGGCGCTTACGCTTTTTGGTACTATTTTTGTTTTAAATGTTTTAAATTCAAATCTCCATTTCTCCTTCTTGGATGTTTGATATTTTGGTGTCATTTTTTCCCATTAAAATATTCTCTATTTTTAGGTCTCGCCTATGCAGCGCGCATACGCTGCATAGGAAAGAGACCTGTAGCGTTGGATTGCCTTTTTCAGGCTAACTCGTGCACGCGTTCTATTGCCTTCAATGACAACGCGTGCACCTACGGCGGGAGCGAGCGGCGCCATGTGTTAGTAATTATCGCAAACACATGGTGCCCCTGGCTCACTCCCACAAGGGAAATGCTTTGGTTGCTCTGGGCCACACCCCCCTTAACCCTCCCACTGTTAGCGCGATGCGCCCATGCTTGTTGTTTATTAGCTTTTCATCCGTTTAACATACTTTCAGTGTCCATGGTCAAAGCAATGATTGCAAAAATATTAACAAAAGGGTAAACTGATTGCTCGAGTAGATCTAAGAATGAGGATAAATTACCTATCCAGGCGTGTAAATTTGTCTTTCGTGGGCACGACCGGAAGAAACAACACCAGCTCCCTTCCACGGGACAGGAGTGCACTGCTCTGCAGCCCTATTCAAACACAGATTAAACCCACATGTTCAGGGGCATGGAGGCGGTGTTACCGCTCTCAGCGGTCGGGTCACTTACTACAGAGGCAGGTAATTTTAGCCTCCTAGAAACAACTGATGACCCACTCAACGGGGACAGAGATTTTTACTGCATACACAACACTTCAAAGAAAAGCAGCAAAGTAAGAGGACAGCAGGTCGCAAAGGTTTCAAACCATAATTTGCCTCTGTTCCCTTTAAATTGCATCCTGATACATGTAGTCCTCCATTTAAATAATTAGCTACTCAAAACAAACTAGCCGAATATGAGCTACTACCGACACCTGACGTAGAGCGCCTATCTGAGTAATCAGAAGTCAGAAGTATTGTCAGCAAAATATATCAAAGGGAAGGAAATTAAGATACTAAAGTTAACAGAATGTATCAGTTCGGTTTTGCCAAAACAACATGGAGTTCAGTGGGCGGGGAGGCCAAAGGAAATTGAAGTATCAGGGAAAGTTCCGAATCTCTCACACTAGCATCAGACTTCCCTGCTCATAGCTTTAATGGGAGTGGCAGACTATGGGAGCGGGCAGTGTTGCATGGTTACCCTAATAAAAGGAAATCTAGGGGTCTAATATAGAGGATATATGGAAACCTCAAATCCATAGCAAAGCTGAATGGATATCACAAACATTCGGAGTGGAATAGACATTAATACTCACATTCTATAGCAGTAACTATGTGCTCCCTTATCTCAATTAAACTTCAAAAAAACGCACAGCTCTGGAAACCACTCGATTCTACCTTCAGAAACAATCTTAACCTCGGTTCATAAAATGTATTCATGTAGCAATTGCTAAAAATGTCTATATTACAAACTAAGTCACTCAAGCTAGTTATCACAGTGTAACTTAGTCGATCAAATAGGCGAATGATTACAAACAGTGGACACTGCTTAATCTTAAACATCCATTGTTTGAACGCTCCCACTCACCTCTCCGTCGTTGCCCCAGGCGAATACCTGAGAAAGGGGGAGGCAACGAACTTGGAGAGTGTGGGATATTTGAACCTCAACTAGGGCCACGCCCTAACCAGCGTCAGTAAGATTACGCTTGAATGATAGTGTCTCTCAAGGGGCTAAGTATTTATTTGTTAATCCACCCTATTAAGACATACAATATCTATACATACTCAATGCTGTCATAATATTTGACTCACCTAGTCGAAAACTCTTTCCAACATCCGGGAACGGCCGCATTGACATGGCAAGTCGCGCCGCGCATGCGCAAATACACACAACTCGCGAGTTTTCTTCAAAAACTACAATGTGACGTAAATCCCGTCAGAGTTGTAGTTTTTTGCAATGTGAGTGATCTCCATATGATATAACAAACGAACTATGCTCACAAATATCAGGGGGTAGGATATGCTCGTAAATGCAAGAACGACCTGTAAAAACTCATAGTACAATGTAAAAGAGTTGGAGATTCGGTCACAATGAGCGATGGCAAATTAGCCCTCATATACGTGTGATCGTTACCCCATATAGAAAACTTAGCTGTTCAATGATGGAACTAGTTGTAAAACATAGTGGTAGATGATAGAATAATTACACCTCCAGAACTACAGCTATTTGTACAAGCACAGGGCAGTAAGAGATATGAAGATGTTTATATTTATATATTGGCAACTGGACTATTACAAAAAGAAGAGAGTACAGTATTTTGAGCATTTAGCTTCAGATGATTGGTGGTTAACCATTGCAGTGTCCTTTTTAAAGTTTCATTCATTAGCTCAATGTCTTCAAGGGAGGCGATCTTTACATATATATTTGCGTGTCGTCCGCATACATATGATAAGACATCTGTGAATTTCTGAGAATTGTTGTAAGAGGTTCGACATACAAGTTAAACAGATCAGGGGATAATGTTGATCCTTGTGGGACTCCGATTGAGTTAGGGGATGATGGTGAAAATGATTGATTGACGAGGAATCGTTGAGTTCTGTTCCGTAGGAAATATTCGAACCATTTCAGCACATTTCCAGACATTCCCATCCTGTCCTGTAGCCTGGCCAGTAAAGCTTCATGATTTACTGTGTCAAATGCCGATGATAGGTCCAGGAGAATTAGCAAGCATGCTTGATTTCGATCAAGAGCCTGTAGCGTGGGGAAGAAAAATTTGGGAACCGGTACATCTATGGAAGGAAAGGTCTAATGCAAACGTAGTCTGATGTATTATTATTAATTTGATCTATGGTTTTCTAAAAAAAAAAAAAAAAAAATTTTTTTTTTTTTTTTTTTTCCCCTTCTTATGCTGTAGGCTAAGTTTAAGTACCAATATGTTTTTCTTGATAGTAATTTTAGTTTATTATATGTATTAAGTTATCTGAATTCAGTGTTATGTGTGTGCCAGAAAAATTTCAATAAAAATTTAAAAAAAAAAAAAAAAAAAGAGCCTGTAGCGCGTCATCAACAATATGGAGGATCTCTGTTTCCGTGCTATGTCCTGCTCTGAATCCTGATTGGCATTCATCTAGTAGGGAGAACTTAGTGATGTGTTGGCTCAGTTGGCCCTGCACGCATTTCTCAATTAGTTTGGCCAATAGAGGGATGTTGGTCACTGGTCGAAAGTTATTCGGGTCTGTAGCATCTGCAGTCGGTTTTTTGATCAATGGAACAACTTGACCAGTTTTTAGGCAGTCTGGGAGGATCCCTTGTGATAATGATGCATTTATTATTTTGGTCCAGATTGGCACCACAATATGGTTGATTTCTCTTAAGCATTTCGCGGGTAGGGGATCTTGGTAATGGTTGTTAGGTTTGATTTTCGAGAGCGTTTTGGCGATCGTGTTCTGATCATATAATTCGAATGTGTCCCCGTTTGCCTTGTTTTTTGTTCTGTTACACACTGTAGTCGAGTTGGGGTCATTCGCAGCCAATGGTTGGATGGGGAGGTTATTTGCTGCGCTTAAGAGCTCTGTTTAAGCGCTTCGGCTTTTTTCGTGAAAAATGTAGAAAATTCATCGCTACTTAGAGATGTTTTTACGTTTTCATGAGCGGTTTTGGTAAGTTTGTTTGATTGTTGTTTCAGGATTTCAAAGAGTTTCCGTGGTCTGTTTTTGGCATTATCCAGTTCCGATCTTATGAATTCCTTTTTGGAGTTGATGATCTTTTTGTTATATTGGTTTCTAATTTTTCTGAGGGCTTTCAGCTCAGGGGATGATGGGTGTTGTCTCCATATTCTTTCGGCCATTCTTAGTTTGCGCCTATCTTCGTTCAGTGATCCGTCAAACCATGGGTTTTTCGTCTTCTCCTTTATTCTTTTTAGTTTTAATGGCAAGGTGTTGTTGACGATATTCCCGACTGAGGTTATATAATGCTCCGTCAGCTCATTTGCATTCTGTAAGTTGCTAGGTGGCTTTAAGTCTCTCTCACAACTTTCTACTAATAAATCAATATTAGCCTCTCTTGTGTCTCGAATCCATTTTTTGAAATTGGCAGGTTGAACAGTCTTGCCCTTTTTCACTATGGGTATCCGGAATGTTATTGCATAGTGATCCGACCAGTCACATGGGGCTATTGAGAGGATTGATGCATTTTTGTTATCTGATATAATCCAGTCAAGTGTTGCTCCTTTAGAGTGTGTAGGTTGCGTGCATGCTTGGTTGAGATTTAGCTCAGCAAGGAAATCCTTAAGCGTGCTGACTAGTTTGTCGTTGCAGTCATCCCAATGTAAGTTAAAATCTCCTAAGAATATGTTATTGGCATTCGTGTTGGAGTTGGTCGTAATGATCTCCATTAACTGTTCTATGAACTTCGCGTTCTCTCCTGGTGGGTGGTAAAACGCATGTAGATTGCATCTTTGATTTGTTGCTGATTTTATATTGAGACCTAAGTATTCGCAAGATTCTAGAGGGTCAGATTGAATTTGGTTGACCGCTATCTCTGATCGGTGAATGCAGGCAATTCCTCCTCCTGACTTTCTTGGTCTATCTAGTCTCACAATGTTATATTCAGGTGGTACTAAGAGATCTATGGTTGGAGATGATGATTCTGATAGCCACGTTTCTGTAAGTATTGCCAGATCAATTTCCTTGTTGATGATGAGGTCTGCTATGTCTGATGCATGTTTGGTAGCCGATCTACAGTTGAGTAGGAGGCAAGTCAGTTGTTTGCCAGAGTTATTACTGTTCAGGGTTTCGTATTCGGAATTAAGCTGGACTTGTTGTAGGTTGTTGTGGTTAAGTTTCCTATCCTTCTTTCTTGATGTTCTATTAGGATCGATCGGAACTGTTTTGATGTTCTCCTCTTCCGCATGATCTGGCGGTTCATAAGTTCGGAGTAAGGCAAGGGCTTCCACCTTCGACAAGGCCTTCGTCCTATTTGGTTGGTTGATCCTATTCGCTAGTGACATGTCTATCTCGTTGCTCTTTCTATGTATGGAGTGTACAAGCTCTTGAATATTAGTGATCTTAGAATGGGTGCTTGCTGTCATTTCCAATATTTCTGCCATTGCTTGTAAAGTATTAATTGTGACTTGAGTCATGTTGCAGACTAGTTTCTGAAGATCATTAATAGCCTTCTGGTTCCTGGTTGATCTCTTAGGGATGGTTAGCCTGTGTGTACGGGGGTTGTATGTCGCTTTTCTCTGTTTTTGATCTTTTCTTAGTGCCTCAGTCATTTTCTTTATATCCTCTGTTTGGTCGTCCGTTCCGTACCTTCTTGAGATGTTTTGTGGGTTATCTGAGTTTTGTGAAGGTAGGAGTATTTTTGTGGGTGAGGTTCTACCTGGCTTTAGTATAGTATTATAGTTAGGTGGAGCACGGTTGGTATCTCCTATCTTATCTGTTTCTTGATTTACATTGAGTGATTCACTCAGCACCACTGTATGTTCTGCGTAGGAAGGCTTCGTGTTTGGAAGCGTTGTCGACTCTTCTCTTTGGAGCTGGTCTTGTTCTTTATTCTCATGACTCGTGGATCTCTCTGTCCATTCTGTCTTATTTTTCGATATAGTCGCTCCTGTTTCAGTTATCTCTCCAGTTTTAGTAGCTGGCTCCAGGCAGCCTCCCGTTCTATTGGCGTCTCTGATATCAATATTATCAGGAGTGAATTCTGGTGGGGTCGGGCGTAGTTGGTGTCTTAAGCCCTCTAGTGATTCTTTTATAATAGGGAATATCTTGTCGAACTTCATAAGTTCGTTGTTCCCTGCCTGTATCAACACTATTCCAGTTTTATATATGGTGGTGCATAATTCTGCTCTGCATCTTCTTGATGGTGAGGTCATTATTTTTGTGCCATGTGGGATGTTTTTCGTACCTTTTATGTTGAGCATTCTTGTGAAGGCACTGCGCCATTTAGCCGTTTTATTAGTGTAAAATATCAAGTCATTAGTTATAGTGCCTTTATCTGAATTAAAGTATGGGTCGGCGAACAGTGTGTCTGCGTTTTTCTTCAGGGTATTATGTTTAAACTTTTTGGCTCCGTTTTTAGATAACTTAGATGGATATTTTATGACCTGGGCATTTGAGCCATCTCGCTGTCTTTCGCCCATATTTGCTTCGCGTTAAAGGTCTTATGGTGGCTCTTCTCTGTTAGTCTCTTAAATGTTCCAAGGATTAAGGTTAAATAGACAAATGCATAGATATCTTATTAAGTAATATTCTTCTATGATAGTGATATATCCAGGTTTCTCTGTTAGGTGATCTCCTTCTATGATAATGATAGATGACAGTTTCTCTTCAGTTGATTTCTTGGGACCTTGTAAGTTGTGGTTTCAGGTAGCAGTAATTATAATTGGCCCTTATTGTGTTGTAATGGTTTAAAACTGGATATTACAAAATGTCCGCCGTTTTGGTACTTTGCTATGTACAGGGGACTTTTTCTCTTTCCACTCATTCATTTAGTCCATTTTCCCTTTCTTGTCCCATATTATAATCTGTTGTAGGCTCCTTTCTCTATGTTTTGTACCTATTTGTCCTCTTTCCATTTCCTGCCTTTTGTTGTTTACTTTCTGCAGTAGAAAAGGATGGACTAAGTGTCTCAAGCGGCCGCCATTTTAGAGTCAGGCGCGCCGCTTCGAGTGCTCCCACGATAGCTTTATTTAAATTATATTCCTTTCCTTTATCCTCCCCGTTATGCCTCTCACCCGCGGGCTCTCGCCGCCTCCCAATCTCGTCGTCGCTCTTCCTCCTCCGCTCCCGCTCCTCGCCCCAAGCCCCCAGCCGCGCCGGCAGTGTTCTCTCTCCGCTCCTCGGCCAGGCCCGGTCTCCGGTCTCCGGTCCTGGTATATGAGGGCTAATTTGCCATCGCTCATTGTGACCGCATTGAGTATGTATAGATATTGTATGTCTTAATAGGGTGGATTAACAAATAAATACTTAGCCCCTTGAGAGACACTATCATTCAAGCGTAATATTTTTGACGCTGGTTAGGGCATGGCCCTACTTGAGGTTCAAATATCCCACACTCTCCAAGTTCGTTGCCTCCCCCTTTCTCAGGTATTCGCCTGGGGCAACGACGGAGAGGTGAGTGGGAGCATTCAAACAATGGACGTTTAAGATTAAGCAGTGTCCACTGTTTGTAATCATTCGCCTATTTGATCGACTAAGTTACACTGTGATAACTAGCTTGAGTGACTTAGTTTGTAATATAGACATTTTTAGCAATTGCAACATGAATACATTTTATGAACCGAGGTTAGGATTGTTTCTGAAGGTAGAATCGAGTGGTTTCCTGAGCTGTGCGTTTTTTTGAAGTTTAATTGAGATAAGGGAGCACATAGTTACTGCTATAGAATGCGAGTATTAATGACTAGTTGTTCGTAAACCAGCATTCTATTGTGTGCTTTCCTTGTTTCCCTTAGAGGGTGGCTTCATTTTTCCCTGAGTTTGAATCCAGGCGAGGTGAGGTTTTCTCCCCGGTAGTGCTGGGTGAGTGGTTTAATTGCCCTATGTTTCGCATTAACGTGGAGTGTCGGAATATCTTTTTAAGTGTGTTTCCTGAATATTGGTGGTGTTTGTGTCTTTATAGATCACACAATGGATCTATCTACATGGAGGAGCTGTAACTAACACGTTGTATCCTTTTCTAAATATCTCAAATTTCATATTATTTTCTCACTAAGCAATAGCATTATTAATGAACAGGGGTCCTGATGAAAGCCTTGGGTCCTTCCCTTTTAGGTTGAAACATGTTGACCATTAATGCAGTGATTTGTTTCCATACTGCATTCTTGCACTGTTCGTTTTGTTTTTAATTAGGAAGAGGGTATATCCTCAATAAAAGTAATGTTCTGTCCTCTATCCTATTTTACGTTCACCACTTTTTCTTGCACTGCACTTCTACCCATCGTGTGTTTTTTCACTGGTCACCTAGTGCTTGTGGGCAGTGACCCCGCTCTCTAACTGGGTAAAATCTGGTCTCAATGATCTAGAGACTTATTACCACAGTAGGATGACCAGATGATACAATTGATCATACAATAGTTTGATGGGTATCCTAAAAATTGAGCGAGTCCTTTTTCACAACCACTGACACTTCCTCTTATTCAGGGTATTGTCTATTCCACTCCGAATGTTTGTGATATCCATTCAGCTTTGCTATGGATTTGAGGTTTCCATATATCCTCTATATTAGACCCCTAGGTTTCCTTGTGTTTAAAGTTATTGAGGAGGGGGCATAACCTAGGCTAGGTCTTTAAACTCCCCTATGACCCTTTGTTTCACCCTTTTTGTAATACCCTAATAAAAGTCCAGAAAAATGTAGCTGGCGTCACCAATGAGAGGGGTCGTTTTAGCCAGACACAGCCTCTCCAGAAGCAGGGCGTGGGCTGGGTGGGACTCAAGCGCAGCAGACAGGGGATTCGGGGCTGCCGGAAAAAGCTCAGACCAGCTGAAATGCCTCACGGTGGTGCCACTTTTAAGGGGAAACACAATGATCTAGGTTGCTTATTTTTATGGGAGTGAACATTATATCACCGTAATATAAAAATTATAGTGTAAAGCAAGAAATAAACTGCTCTAGAGACGGGGAAATTATTAAAGACAAAAAACCTGGAACTTTTCAAAACGTCAGAGACCACAAAAACATTTTTCAGAGGAAATCTCTACATACTCGAAACTCTTCCCTCTTTATCTCCCCTTTGCCTGTTTATTGTCTGTAGCCTGATCGGCTGAAGAGGAGTCAACACGACTCTTCAGGGCTGGTATAACCCAGGTTTGTATGGGTAGATGCGAAAATAAGTGCGAGTAGGTCGATACATCCTGTGTAAATATTGACGGATATGTCAATATATTCTAAATGCAGAGAACCCTGGTGTCGGGTTGGCAGCTAAGTTTTCACACAGCTGTATTGATATGTTTAAAATGTTGCTCGTTACTTCCAAAAGAGACTAAACACGTGTAGGTGTTTAGGTCCGTTTCTGGAACACGGCGACCGGGAACCTACTGAGGAGGGATATCGTCTGGAGTTCACTTACCGACAGAGATTCTTACCCAGAACTCAACCTCATAGTACTTTGAACAGTCGGATCCCCTCCCGGTACGGCTAAACACCTACACGTGTTTAGTCTCTTTTGGAACTAACGAGCAACATTTTAAACATATCAATACAGCTGTGTGAAAACTTAGCTGCCAACCCGACACCAGGGTTCTCTGCATTTAGAATATATTGACATATCCGTCAATATTTACACAGTATATATCGACCTACTCGCACTTATTTTCGCATCTACCCATACAAACCTGGGTTATACCAGCCCTGAAGAGTCGTGTTGACTCCACTTCAACACGATGAAACACGTGTCGGCTGATTGTGGATCAAATTAAAACATCCATTTGAAAAAGAACACGACTTCTGAGATCTGCTGCTTTCTGCTACTTTATTGTCACATTGTTTAATATTTACACTGTTTTGTGGTTGCGAGAGCTTTGCTGTTCACTGCTTATGGTAATCTTTGGATTGTCTTGGGACGGTTTTAGGGTTATTCCGTTCGCTCTGTACGCACCACACATTAGATCTTGTCTTCCTACAGGTGTAACGTATACTACAGGTAGAGCGCCAACATCTGTAATTTCTCCAAACCCTAATAGCTGTATTTTCTGATCGGCTGAAGATCAGAGGCCGGAACTTTCCCTGCTCCACCTAAAGACCCCGATCACATGACCAGAGTCTCTAGTGCTGGAAATGGAGAACATACTCTGGGAGTCTATAAACTGGAGTTCAAGGGTTAACACCAGAAAGAAAGTTTGGGGCAGAGTCATGAGATTCAGACTCAACTTGAACATTATGTTTTTTTAAAAATATTTTGTTTGTCCCATAAAATTTGACAACCAGGACAAATGCGCCTGGCTTACAATACACACATCACAGTTTGTACTGAAGAACGACCGGTATGTGGCTAAGGCCACCCCTGCTTGTTGCCATGCTTGTGATTCTTTACCAGTCCTGCTCTAGCGAAGGCCCGGGCCGCACGTGAACCGCAAGCATACCACGTTCAAGGCACAACATCTGGCTTGTACTTACTTCCCCCGCCAGCGTGGAACACAATCTCTCTAACGCAATCATATGAGCCGCACTGTCCATGTGCTCCCAGCTGAAAGGAACGTGCAAACAACTGCAGAACATTTACACTGAGTCACCCTATCAGTTTATTAAATGGCTGTTTAACTCTCACCTCCAGAAAACTCATTTATCAGGCCAGGTATTACATCCCCTCACGCAAATCGGCGTGAGAAAACTTGTTGCTCATTAAGACTTCAGTGGCGGCAAGCTAGCTCAGGAACTGCATGCAGGCTTTCTGCTGTACACGGTACCTCTTGTGCACGCACATCCAGTCATTCGAGTGTACCGAGGACCACGGCGTTAATGAGCGCTCGCTGTTCATGCACTGCTGCGAGTTTTTGTCCACCTTAGGGAGAAGGACTGTACAGACACAGAATTACTAGGTTCAGTTCTGCATGTTTATTTCAGGGCCTTTCCTGCTCCCGTTTACCACCGGCTGGTACCTGGTAAATGGGAGAGGGGGGCTGTAGGGGGTCAGGGCTGGGGCGGGATGTGTGCCCAAACGGGAGGGACATTTCATGCTTTCCATCTTTCCCTACGCTGCAATTTACCTGCCTGTTCTGTAAACATTCTTAACCTAAAGCGTTGTTCCTCCCACCAGCCCTCATTCTCTCTTTCTCCTCTCTGTTTCATTTCACACACTTCCTAATCCTCATTTATTGCCCACATCCAACCACTTTAAAATTCAATCCTTCATTCCTTAGGAGACACACATGTACCCTTGCGATAAGCCCTAATCCTAACATCCATGTCTTCTGTGTCTGAAACTTCAATTCTCCTTCTTAGGCTTCCCTACTACCATGACATAATTCCTAATTCCAGACATGTACAAAATTCTGCCCTCCAGAAAGGCTTCCCTATTCTGGGCGTGGGGCAGCAAATTCCAGTTCACAGTGTCTAAACCTCTAGACCCTGAAAACCTGGCTTCTATATAAAACATGCAAGACATAAAGAGGCTGGAACATAAAAAAATAAACTTTGAATTCAACGCGCCCCACTTAGTCACCATGTCTATTAAGCAATTATCTCTTCACTTACTGTGAAAAAGTCTCCCCATGACCTTATTTTCATACATACTTGACAAACCTGCTGTCTGGCCAGCCCAGATTTTTCCTCATCCAGTCTTATTGCCCATCACACACTACTTTGTATTTTGTGTACCTTCTTGGGTTTAATCATCTCGAAGCAGTTCTCACAAGGATTGCCACGTGGTCTGTATTTTTATGCCCTGGCACAAGGGAAAATTGGGAAAATATGCAAAAGCTGGTACTGTTCTTTTCCCTCTCTGAAATATGAACTCTAAACATCAAATATCACTTAAGTCTTTAGAGCTGCCTAAATTATTCTTGCATCAAAATGTGCCGTCCTGGATTGCAATGTAAAAAGTAATACAACAGACTTAAAACAAAACTTTAATATTGTACTGGTGCCCTAGTGGACAGTATTTCACAGTCATTACAAACTGCACCTACTGGCCGCCACACCACCCAACGGCGGACTGACTGCAAACACCTCCCTCCCTAAATACACACATAGCAGCTCTGCACATGAGGCAATCAGCTCAGACTTCCTTCACCCACGTAACTTAAGGGCTAGAGCCGCCGACTTTGAAGCCGGGGAACCAGGTTCAGTCTCCGGTGAGGCTCAAACATCCTGTGACTCTGGGCATATCACTTAATCTCCCCGTGCCCATAAAACATTAACGTGCCCATCTGTAATGCAACTGGTCCTCATGTAAACCATTATTACACCATTGACTCGAGTTCACGATATATAAAAGTAAAAAAAAACATCTTTCTCCGACCACCAATCTCACATCTAGAGCCATGCTCACTAAAGCCTACCGGGAACAACATGACCCAACTTATCCAGCCTTCTCAGGCCCGCTTCTGCTGTTCGCGTCTGCGTGGCCCTCTCCACCCCTTCCAACTCACTCACTCATAACAAGCATTGGCATAGCCAATAGGTCTCGCCTTTGGTAACTTATAAGTGTTTAGCCATGCAACAGATGTCATTGCGCCAAGGATACTGTGCTGCATAACTAAATACTTATAAAGTCCCAAAAGCGAGACCTATTGGCTATGCCAATGCTTGTTATAAATTGGAGTGGGATTTTTATTGTGTTGTACTTTTGACTTTTTAACTGTTGTGGCACGTCTAAATGCAAATTTTCTTAAGTTAAGCCTGTCTGCTCTGACCTACAGATATAAGGGGTTGAGTTCAGGTTTAAGTTACTGAAAATGTTACTGTAGCTAACATGAATACGGATATTATTGCTATGGGTGGGAGCAATTTTTCATTCTGCCAGCGTGATTGGAGTAATTTGGTAATTAAGCGTTACTCCTGTAATTCAGAATTACTAATTAATTGTACTGTTCATAGTTTTTCCACAATAACAGGCATTATATTATCCTACAAAATGGGTATCTACCATCTATGTGTTGTTCATTTTGTTATCTTCAAATTTATTTTATGAGTGCATGAGTAAACCCTGTATTGCAATTTTGACTTCAAGTTAGAGAACTCTGTGATTTGAATTTCGGAAGTTGATAAGTGGCCTTCTTTATTTCCACAGGAGAGATCTGTCCGTTTGTCCACCATTGCTAGAGACTAGTAGTATATTGGTTCAATGTTGGGTACATCACTCAGTCGATCGATAATGTAATTAGAAACAGGTGCCCTGTACATTGTGAGTAGCTAATTTTTTACATTAACCCTTAGCTTTTAGATCACGATAATTCACATTGGGGTGTATAATAATTTGCCTACACTATCACACAAGGAACCCCGCATGTGCAATTACCCTATCAAATTCCTTGTAACATAATACCCTTCAGTAAAATGACTTGTATATATTTTTCTTGTAGTGCCAACAGAACGGAGCCAATTTAAGCAACTTCTGCATGCAACAAGCGAAATTACTACATATTGTTATAATAAGTGCATTTATTTGCGAGTTTTTCCCCTGAAGAAGGGTAAATTTAGACCCGAAATGCATTGGATTTTTTATTGTTTATTTTGCTTTAACCATAGAAAATGATGAATTGTTTTGTTCATTGACACAAATTCCGATCATGTAATTGTGTATACATTTTTCATCCTTTTGAAGAATTGATTGTTACATATAAATGGAGTGATTTGAACACAGACTGAAGTGAACGTGGTTGAATGTTTGATTCATTATATTTTTGATAATTGTATTTTCGATAACATTTTGTGACTACTCTTGAATATTGGTTAAAAGATTGGAAACCTTAGGGACATTAGTGAGCATCTCACAGACCAGGTGTTCCCTGGCCTCGACAGAGCTCTCAGGACTAGGGGGGGAGAGCACTCCCCGGTGGGATTGCTCACTTATTCAAAGATAATATTGACTAATAAGGTGAAACATTGCAATTGAGGAGGAGTGCTGCTCTACCCATACAGAGCATTTTTCTTTAGACTACTGCATCTCCACTTCTGAATGGTTAGCATCTGTTAACCCTTTCCCTCTCTTTCAAAACGAGGTTGCTGTTGGCACATTCTCATGATCATCACAGAATAATTGCAGAAATAAATGGGCATTGAAACCGATATCTAGCTTTATTTTGCTAAAATTTAAATACTAAACAACAGTTTATTACATAGTCCTGAGATGGAAAATAAAACCTGCCATTACTTACATTGTGTCATCACTCCTCAACTTTAAAAAAAAGTTTCTGTCTCTTTAATACCCTTCCCCTCAATACAGTCTTAGCTCAGTGTAGCTATCAACCCAGTGGAACCAGTAGGTCAAAAGTTCACAGCACATTTTAGAAAGAACATTCTGCTTTCAAATAAGATACAGCTGGTGTGCTTTACTCCACAGATTCAAAAGCATTTCCATGTCTAGAACTCAGGAACTGTCAATCCACTTTGCCTTCTGCAAAAAGCTCAAGACTTTTCTTTTCAACCAAGTCTAATGCCATTTGAATCTCTCTCTTGCTTGTTTCGCTGTCAGTGCTGGGAAAGCTGTGCGCTTTATAAATCTTTTAAATAAATCCACTTTCTCACAGTGAGTAACTAAGAAGCACTCATTAGTGGCGGCATAGCCAAACAAGCAGCGATGTTTATGGCTGAATAGCCTATTTCAACCAACTTGCCTATGGCAGCCTATTTCTTTTTACCTGGATAGGCAATCAAGGGCATTCTTTTATTTTAAAAATATTGAGAGGAACTTAATTTAAATACAACATTGGCCTGATTCACAGAAGTTACACTTTTGAGGAAATTTACATCTTGGGGCAAGTTTACTACTTTTTGGTATTCACAAATTCTAAGGGCCTTATTACAAGTAGGGCGACCCTAGGACTGTCATATACCCTGTGGCAGTCCGCCTACCGCCAGTACTGTGCTTCTGCCCACTGTATTTTGAGTGTTGCGGTGGGATCGCCACAGGACCGCCGACAAAATCCATGATCCTGTGGTGATGGTGTAGTGGAAAAGGGCAGGAATATGTTGGCGGTGCTGTGTGGCACCAACAAGCATATTCTGAGTTGCATTTCTACTGCCAGTTTAATGGCGGTGAGCCTGCCATGAAAAGGGTGATGGAGATGCAAGCAAGGGTACCTAATAGTGTCCCCTGGGGATTCTAAGCCTGAGAGTGCATGTGGGCGGCACTTGCGGTGTCCCCCTGGAAATGCACCCCCATTCTAGCATGGTGTGGCATGCACAACATGGTTCATGCCACACCGTGCATGCCACTCCATGCAGGAATGTGCTGCAGGTGCTGTCAGGGCAACTGTCTGCCTGGAAGGCTCTCCTACAAGCCTAACACTGCCCCCTGCCATGAGACTGCCTCAGTACCGACTCAGAATCCGGCGAGCGGGCGCATCATATTCTTGGGGGTCCTCCTGCAAGTGATGTGGTGGTGGTGCTACAGGAGGACCGCCAAACTCGTACTAAGGCCTTAAGGGCCTTATTATGAGTACCGCATTCCTTGGACTGACGTACTTGTGGTGGCAGTAAGACCACCACCACCACCACTGCAGGTCTGCCTACTGTATTATGATGGTGGCAGTGGGACCGCCACCTCCACCCGGATCCAGAATCCCACAGCAGTGACAGTGAGTAAAGGGGCCTGAATATGCTGGTGCTGCCAATGCCAGCACTGCCAAGTATATTACGACCTGCATATCCACTGCCCTTTTCATGGTGGGGAAAGGGTTGCGAACATGCAGGATAGGGAGGATGAACCTGGGTCTAGGGGTGCATGCGGGAGGCCACACATCTCCTGGAATTGCACTCTATTTCTGGCACGGTGTGGCATGCACAACATGGTGCATGCCACACGAGGCAGAAACATGCTGCAGGAACTCTCATGGTGGTGGCTTGCTGTTGAGGCTCTCCTATGAGTCTAACAAAGCCACAGTTGTAAGATCACCACTGCACCGCCCCCACTGGATCAAACTCATAATCCGGCAGGCTCAGCATGACCTTTGCGGTATTCATGGGACCGCCACAGTGACAGTCCCTTTGGAAGAACGCCAAAGTCTTAACAAGGCCCTAAGTGTAAGTTGCTGCTAAAGAAAAAAACAGTAGCAAGTCCAGCACTACACATAGCCATCCGCTGGTACTGCAACACCCTCGTATAAAAATAATGGAGTTAGGGACTTAAAACTAAGGGTGGGTGGAACTCACAGAGTTTCACTCTGTGTACTTTTGTTGAATTACATGAAAACACTGCAAGATTCGTCAGAGTTCCACACATGGGTGGAAATCATCATGTTGCACTGCTCATGCTGATTTCTAGCCAAGGGAGCTTGTTCAGAGTGAACAGCACCACCCAGCACGCCAGAGGGCGCTGCATCTTTCCTCCTGATAGATTCGATTTTCTACCTGAGCAGCAGCTTTCTTACCCTGAGTGGTCGTAACTGCACATGACCACCCACATTGAGAACATTTCACTGGGTACCCTCCTAGTGCCCAAAAATTACACTAGGGGATGCCAATACTTGTTCGCACTCACTAACTTATTGTTGACGAACCATGCGCTGGAGAAAACTAGACCGGCGGAGAGTAATTTATCGCCGACCCCTACTTAAAACCCCATAGGAAACAATGTTATATTGGATTACATTATTTCAAATAGTTACTATTGTAAAGGAATATAAATAAATGTTAGAAAATTATTTATTAGTGCATATTTGTTATTTATGTAAAACTAGGCTCCCAGTTTGGTGGAATTTACTTTTTAAGATGTATCCATATTTATTTTTTGCCATCTTGTCAGCATTTCTCAATATTTATTTTGTTGTTTGTTAAAAAACTCAAAAGTGTAAGTTGCCTTCGTGAAGCTAGTGTGAATACCAGAACGTATTAACCACATCGACGCTGATGACGGAACCGCTCCGTCATCAGCCACGGTGGCGCTGTGCTGATGACGGAGCGGTTTCGTCATGGCCCGCCCGACGCGCCTGCGCGGCGCTGATTTCGCGCCTGCGCTGCGCGTTCTATTGAGCAGGCGGGGCCATGACGGACCCGCTCCGTCATCAGCACAGCTCACCCGAGGCTGGTGACGGAGCAGTTCCGTCACCAGAGTGTGAGCGCCGCGCGGCCCCCCGCCCCCTTAGCGCTGCGGCGGAATAGCCGCAACAGCGAAGGTGTTAAACTTACTTAAAAATGTAAACTTATTCAAACGTGTAAGTTACCTTTGTGAATCAATCCCTGTGTGACTACATGTGTCTCAGATGATTGTGTTCATTACCCAGAATACTTCTTCGATGCAAGGGAAGTTCAAAGACTGCCTTTCGTCAGTGGCAACATGACCTCAAAACAGATGCGTTCAACTAAACTCTGAAAAAGCATAAAACTTGATTTTCTGTACATCCAGTTCCATCTGATCTTCAGATTTATGGTTTGATGCTTCTGTTAGCCAGTGGCCCATCCAAGACAGCTAAGAATTTAGGAATAAAATTTGATCAAGACCTATCTTAGGTTGCTACTGTTTCTGCTACCTGTTTTACCTTTCTGAATCCTCTCAGGATTATGTTTTTCCTCCTTGACTTCCAAAACAGTAGTCCATGTCCTGATCACTACTTGACTTGATTACAGAAACCCACTCTATGAAACTTTCAAAATATGTTAATCAGTGTTTGCAAATTGTCCAAATTGCTGCTGTGCAAATTTTTCTGAATCTGTATAGACACCAGTCTGTTTCTGCACATCTTATCGAGCTCCAGTACCTTTCTATTCATAAACAACCAATATATCTTCAAATTCTTTTTCACCTGCACACCTCAGCCAGGTGCCTTAGGTCTTTTTATGTATGCAAAGCTTCTCAAAATGCCCTAAATCCAGCACTCGAAACTGGGTAGCCACTCTTTTGCCTATTTAGCCATTGAGCACTGTAAATCTTTCAGTATTAGCTTCTTGTATTCAGCGCCGGAATGCCATAACTGCAACCTACTTTTAAATCTCACTTGTATTAAACTGATTCTAATACATTTCTGAAACACATATCTAATTGCTTTTTAGTCTGTTTAATTGTGCACTAGAGTTTCTTTCTAGATGTATTCATTATGTTTACTGACAAACAAATTATCTCTTTAGCATTAAATAGAAACACACGAAGGCTTTTAATGTTTTGTGGGAATGGTGACTGTGTAGCCATGCATTATAGGGAATAAAGTCCCCCTGTCGTACCTTATAAGGATATTGCAAGTTGCTTCGGAGTTCCATGACCTTATAAAGGAAATTAGCCCTGTGCCTTGTTCCTCTATATGGTCAAGAAGCTCCTCTATGAATAGCATTATACTTGTAATGTACAGCAGGTGAGATTTAACCCTTTACATATCAATAGGAGCCCAATGTAGCACCTAGATGGAACTTATATTTCAGACAGATCCTGTTCTGCCACCCGCATTCAAAGTTAGCAACAAACAGTCTGGCGGGTCAGGGCAGGGTCCTGTTATACATACCACAGGTAGAGATTACCTTTGCCCTTCTTCCTAGTCGGGAGAATCACAGAGGTACGCACTCATTTTTAATACCAGTTATTCTAATATTGTGGCATACAGTGCCCAACACTTGCAAGAACTGGCACAAATTAAGCAATGGCTTTATTCCAGGTAAATATCATGGCCCCCATACATCCCATTGGGGTAGTAAACAATCACTATAAATGGGGTTCAGTGGATCACTCACCCCATGAGCACAGAAGTCCCTTACACCTGGAGGCACAATGGATACACTCACACCCAGCCATGGTCCATGTAGGTAACAGCAGTGGGGCCGGGTGGGGGTAATTTCGAGGGAACATGTTGAGGAGAAATTAAATAAATAATTAATTTCCCGTCTGCATCGTCCATCGGTATCACCCCCACCTGGCCCCATCGCTGTTACCTGCACGGACCGCGGCAGCTCACACCCTTTGGCGAAGGGGTACCTTCACCTGCTTAACTCAGAACAGCTGCACAAGTGCCCTGCCTGCACTTAATCAACACAGCATGGTAAAGTAAAATAATACAAAATGAGATGTCCTAGTAGAAAAGGAGAGAAAACTTACCATCTGTGTCACACAAATGATTGGAGAAAGGCAAGCTCAAAGACACAGGTCTTGTTTTGATCATAAATTTAGCAAATCCTGGTCAATAATAGATGGATTGATTAAAATGCCTGCGTGGCCTCAAAATGAAAGTGCCAATGATGATAATATTTTTTTAGACAGCGCGATCTTCAAATACATTTCAGGAAACTATTTAAGATACAACAAACATTAAGTAGAGAGCTTAACCAGGAGCATTAAACTGTTCCTCAACTCCAGTAAAACTGGGCCTCAATGAGAACTGGCAGAGATTTTTAAATATAAATAAAATTGCTCATCCTCAACTAAAGCTCAGTATATGTGAGCATTAATTGAGACTGACCAGTTAAGCACTAATTTAGCCTGGCGTCTACCCAATCTAATCTTGGAAAGTACTGAATCAATATTCAACTACATTTGTACAAAAAATATGTAGGAATGTCATTCAGAGAGCTATTCAACAAGCCTACTTGAGGTTTAGTATATCATTGGTTTTAAAAAGTGTTCAACTCTCAGCCCTCAAATATCCTTGTCATTCCTATGAGTTTATTACTTACTTTGAATATATTGTTATTTTAATGGGTGCTCAATTATATTTTTCTCGGGTTAGTCTTGTCTGACTGTTAGCACTTTAAGCTTACACGGGGTACATATTTAATATTTAAAAAACAATAAAGAAACAGCTGGAGCCGATAAAAAATTTAAAAAATCATAGCGCTTACTCAACAATAGCAGTAATAAAAGGAGATGCCTACAAACCTACCACAGGTATGAAACACTTTCGTTCCGAGGAGATGGACAGTTCCAAGTGTACATTTTTAAGGCATTGCACAATCATGTTTAACGACAATAGAGTTTTCAATTTTATTTCTGTGATACCTATAATTTAGGTCGGTGTGTCTCCTGGTTTCAAAGGGTTTGTCTGACTGGAAACTGTCTGGCAGTGAGAATAGAGCATGGCTCTCCACACTCTCTAAGTTCAATTCATTTTTATAATACAAATATGTATTATTTTATTGTGATTTCTGGAAGAGATTGCTATCATTTTATCTGACATTTATAAGCTATTGTTATATATTAGGTACCCAGAATGGAGCCAATCCATTTGCAGTAAAAGCACTTCATGCTATGAAATCTTTTCCTTCAAAATAAATCCAGTAGGTGTTGAATGTGTACTCGGGTATAAAACAGGAATGTTGCGTAAAGTTTAGGCACTGACAACTCGATAGAAGATTTTTTTCTTCTGTCTAGCACAATATTTCTCAAGCATAATGGAAGGGATAGAGATGTTCACCACTGACATAGATGATGTATATATTATTTCATCAATTTGTGTATTTATTTATTCAAGGTATTTTCCATAGCACCACACATTTCTCCTTCTGGCCCTTCTGAGCACTTTGCTGTATAGATAGTTATGTGTACTGTTTATTTCCATAAATGAATGAAGGAATGAACGGAGGGTTCTTCTATAGCGCACAGATACCCGCAGGAGTGTTTCAGTGCTTGTTTAGCCACTGAAGGTAATCAAAGCATAGATTTGCAGAAATTCTAAAATCATTAAAGTCTGAATGGTGGAAATGGCCCTCTTTGCAGGGTTATGCCCAAAAATTTTGCTTCTTCCTCCTATTTTTTCCGGACCTGTGTTTTTTTTTTTAGAGTTTTCTGTAGCGCAAACTAGACCCAAGACATTGGGTATCAGAGCGCTTTAAATGAGCACCAGTTTTGTTACATGAGGACACATTCATTTTTGTTAGGCACGGGGAGATTAAGTGATTTGCCCAGAATCACAGGATGTTGAGCGTTGTTGTCTAGACTCGAACCCGGTTCCCCAGATTCGAGGTCGACTGCTCAAGCCATAAGGCTACATCCTCTCCCCTGTGTTTTTTGGCTATAGGACTCTGGGCACTTTACCACTGCTGATCAGTGCTAAAGTGCATATGCTCTCTGTGGGTCCGATTCACAGAACCAACTTAAGACAAAATCCTAAACTTACTACCATTTTGGTATTCACAGAAGGCACTTACTCATTTCTGTATTCACAGAAGTTAGGATTCCTAACTTTAGGACTCCTAAATGCCTTCTGTGAATACCGAAAGTCTTAAAGTTAGGATTTTTCTCAGTTTAGGAGTAGTAAAGTTAGGACTCCTAACTTTAGGACCCCTAAATGCCTTCTGTGAATACTGAAAGTCTTAAAGTTAGGATTTTTCTCAGTTTTGGAGTTCTAAAGTTAGGAGTCTTAACTTTACTACTCCTAAACTGAGAAAAATACTAACTTTAAGACTTTCGGTATTAAAGAAGGCATTTAGTAGTCCTAAACTTAGGATGCCTATCTTCTGTGAATACCGAAATGAGTAAGTGCCTTCTGTGAATACCAAAATGAGTAAGTGCCTTCAGTGAATATCAAAATGATTAAGTGCCTTCTGTGAATACCAAAATGGTAATAAGTTTAGGATTTTGTCTTAAGTTAGTTCTGTGATCGGGCCCTGTGTAAATTGGTATTGTAAATGGCTATCCATAATTGGCGTATTTGATTTACCAGTAGGTTCCGAGTTAAGTGCACTGAGTGTACCAGGGCTGGCAAATCAAACGCTATTAGTGGGCCTGCAGAGCTGGTTGGGCTACCAACACGAGTATCCCTGAAAAGATGTCTAAAGCCTGTCATTGCAGTGCCTGCGTGCAGTTTGTTAACTGCCATGTCGACTTGGCAACTGCACCCACTTGCCAGGCCCTAAACGTCTCTTTTCTTACATATCGGGCATGCCTATGGTAGGCCCAGGGTAACCCCCTGGGCAGGGTGCAGTGTATGTGAAAGGTAGGACATGAACTGGAGTGTGTAACATGGTCTGATAATAAAATACTGCCAGTTTTGCTTTTCACTATTGAAAGGCGATCTTGCCCTATAGGACAGAATGGGGATAGCTTGTAAAATTTTGCAAGCATATCACCCCATAGGGATAAGATGGAAAAATTGAGTTTGGTATCCCTGAACTCAGGAATTAAAAGCACCTCTTTTAGTAAAGATGGCATTTAAATTGTGTGTTTAAAAACTACCACTTTTAGAAAGTGGCTATGTTCTTGTTCAACCATCCTGTGCGCCGCTGCCTGTTTGCGGATTGACTGTCTGGCTTTGGAGTGACAGGGGCTGGGGAGGTGCAGTGGCTTTGGGAGTCTGGATGAGTCAGCACTAGGCTGAATAGGGCTGATCTGTATTTGGAGTGGTGGGAGGAGTAGCACCTGTACCAGAATAGGGCTGTGCCTGCCTTCCACAATGCTGGCTCCGCCCCCTGTGGTGTGTCCGGAGCCAAGGCTCACACTGACAATGGATTTTGTTGATGTGCACTTGCAGAGTGCCCCCCAGAACTGGTTTGAACTGGGCTCAGAGCCCCTTGCACAAAGAGAACAAAGACATTTTGGGGTATAAGTATCACTTCTAAAACCCCAGACTTTAGATCATTCCTGGAATTCAAGAGAACCTTTGCCAAGGAGAAGAGCTGGAGAGACTGAGGAGAAGTACTGCCCTTGCTGTGTGTCTGGGGTTGGCCTGCAGTTGCTGTTTCTGCCAAGGAAAGGAGAAGGACGTTGCTGTGTGCTATGTCCCCTGCTTGAAGGAGAACTCCAAGTGCCTGAAGTGTGCTGACCTCCTGCTCTGAAGTCTCAGGGACACAAAAGACTTCCTGCAAATCTGCTGGTGCTGCTGGACTCTGCCATCTGTGAGTCCCACCCTTGCCTGAGGGGCCTCCTTCCAGTTACAGGACCTCAGAGGTGGTTTTTGCAGCTAATCTCTGCAAGAACTGGTGCGAAGCATTCGGAAGCCGTGCAAAGTCTCTCGGAACCAGCGCAGGATGATGCGAAGCCTCGCCGAGTCTTGCCGGGTGACACATAGTCTTGCCGCGCAGCCCCCGGCACCGATCCCAAAAGGTGTAAAGCGTCTCAAAGTGACGCATCAGCTCTGGTGTGTCACGCATCGTACCTGTGCACCAAGTTATTCACGCATAACCCGCAGACCAGAACCATCTTGGATTTTGACGCCTCACTTCCCCTACAGTCCAGGTCCGACGCATCACTTCTCCTGTGTGCAGCAGAACTGTGGCCTCATCTCCCCAAGGCCTCAGGAACTTCCTTTGTGGCTGTTGGGCCTTGTGAATTTTGGCGCATCTTCAGGTACTTTGTGTAAAAGTCACGCATCCATCGTTTTCTATGGTACAAGTTCTTGAAACCTTTTGAAAGTCCTATTTTTAACTGTGTATGTTGGATTTTTGTTGTTTTGGTCTTGTTTAGTTTAGATAAAGATATTTTATTTGTCTAAACTGTGTTACTGTGGGTGTTGATACAAATACTTTACACATTGCCTTTGGGATAAGCCTGTCTGCTTGTGCCAAACCACCAAGGGGGTGAGCAGGAGTTATCTAAAGTGTGTATCCACCTTATTCTGACTAGAAGCAAGGGTCCCTATTTGGACAAAGGTACCTACCACTGCCAACTAGAGACCCCCATTTCTAACACTGAATAAAAGTTTTTTTTAGTTCATTTTTTAATCTTACTTCCTCTGAGATAGACCTAGGGAAACAGGTAGCTGATTCCACATACCACATATGGGGGGGCTTATTTACAAACCCCTTGCGCCGCCAGCGCGTCACATTTTGTGATGCAACGGCGGAGCAACTTGCTGCCCCATATTTGTAAGGACACATAAAGCCACCATGGGTGACTTTCCGTGTCCGTGTAAATATGACCCCTTTACATGCAACATTTTGCATGAATGGGGCGTACCATGGGTGTTGGTGTGGGTGTTCCCACGCAACTCCCATGGCTTTGGCCACATTTCCAGATTTACGAGACATAGTAATCCTAGAAAGGCAGCAAAATGCTACGCCTCCCCTTGGGAGGCGTTGGGAGGCGCAACAAGGAGAAGCTTTTCCTTGTTTTTTACGTCTTTTAATGTGTGCTGCATTCTGCAGCACACATAGGAAAAGGAAAATCACCTCTTGTGATTGTTTATTTGTAGAAAGGTGTCCCTTTCTGCACAAAAACATTCATCCCCATGACGCAGGCACCTTTGCACCACAGTGCAAGGGTGCCTGCATCAGCGTATGGCAGCTAATTTTGTGCCAGCACAGGGGAGAGCAAAGAGATCCATCATATAGTTGTAAATATGATGCATCCCTCTGCTTCGGAATTAACGCAGCACGGGGCAGCCAAATGGCTTGCGGCACCGTGCTGTGTTAGTTCCTTGTCAATAAGGCCCACGATTCATATAACCTTTAAGGAGCATTTTTCAAAAGCAGACGGGTATCTTACTTGATTTGGGTGGTTCGCAGCTCTGAATATTACAGAAAATGAAGAGATATTAAAAAAATACTCTGGGAGGCAGCAAATCTAATTTCAGGTTCAGTTGAGAGAGGAAGGGTCTGCTTTAAATTATGTTTAATGACATATAGCTGTAAATGTTGAATGACTTCAGCTCCTAATGACTGTGGAACTCTGTAATGTCATCTTATTACTGAACATGTTATAAAAGGAAGAAATAAATACATTTATTAAAAGAAAATGTTCACACTATAAATCCGCATGCTCATGAAACAAGCATTGGCAAAACCAATAAGCCTCGCCTTTGGGACCTATATGCTTTTCCAGTGATTTTTAGCCCCAATGAAAAAGCCTTTGACGGGGCTGACGGCATCATTTTGTTGGCACTAGCTAAATGAATCAAGAGCATTTTTGCTGTTTAGTTACCTATCCGAGTTGGACAAATACTTTGCAGAGGGAGCTGAGCTCAGGTTAATTTAGCAGTTTTAGTTGTTTACCAGAAGAGACCCTAATCTCCATGTATTTGGCTCAGCCCATATAAGGTGCTTTCTCTTTAAATGGCTGTGTTCATAAATGACAGTTTGTCTCTTTAACAAAATGACTTCTGACAAAGCATGATTACCAATGACATCATTGTACCTTCATCACTTTACACAGCAGAGAGAACCGTCGCAAATCTCCATAATGCATAGATGTAAGACTTCCTTGTGAATCTGGCCCATTCTCATTCGTTCACAACAGTTTCATTCACACAGTGCACCACTTCCATACAGTGGCATCCTGCTGTACCTACAAGCTATGAAGGGACACATTATCCCAGTTTAAGTTTCTAATTATTTCCCGAAACATTGCTTCCTCTGTAAAGGGGCCTGTCACATTAAAGAGGTTTGTGGGGCAAGCATGGAATGCCACAAGAAACTCTGGGTACATGGGAATTGTTTTTCCTTGTCTGGATCTAAACCTCGTTATATTCATTTGATGGTTGCCAACAATGGAGAGGAACCTATCAAAACCAAAAACTTAATGTGCACTGGACCCAGGCATCAGCTTTCCAGTAGAATCTAGGGGCCTCATTTATGAAAAGTGACGCATCGCTGCGTGAATACAGCGATGCGTCACTTTTCACTGCGCTCTCCCTGCGACATGATTGAAGCATCATATTTATAATATGACGCATCATGTCGCAAGGAGTTACAGATACGTCAGTATTTCTGACGTATCTGTAGGCGCAAAAGTGACGCATTGCTGGAGTGTGTCACAAAAGTGACGCAACTCCAGCAATGCTTCCTTTCACATGGGGAAAGCCCCATGTGAAAGGGCTTGAGTCAGTCTTACGCCTGCTGTGAGGCAGGCGCAAGATTTTGACGCAACAGCGTCCTTAAAGTGACGCAGTGAAATCTCATAGATTTCACTGCGTCACTATTACGAGGCTTTTTGCGGGTGAACGCCCCCTCTGCATACATTATACCTGACGCAGGTATAATGTAGCGCAGGGGTTTACAAAGTGACGCATCTGCTTAGATGCGTCACTTTGTAAATAGTGCGCATCGGGAGGCATGTTTTACGCCGCCGATGCGTCACAAAAAGTGACGCATCGGAAGCCCAAAACTCACGCAAGGCCTCATAAATGAGGCCCTAGGGGCATATTATCAAGAACTGCGATAAAATTATCGCTGCTTTAGCGGCAGGAAACTGCCGCTAAAACGGTGATAATGGGCTTGATAATATGCCCTTGTGAATTCCCATAGTAGCCCAGGTTCTGGTGTTAACCTGGGCTGCTATGGGAATTCACAAGGGCATATTATCAAGCCCATTATCGCCGTTTTAGCGACAGTTTCCTGCCGCTAAAGCGTCGATAATTTTATCGCAGTTCTTGATAATATGCCCCACACTGTGAAAATAATAGCGAAGAAATAGAAACTCAAGCTGTAATAATAATTTTTAGTGGATTGCGGAAGCCCTGTGAAACGCATTTAACATAACTTTTTTCCTTATAAATCGTGTTGCATAGAGATGTTAACCAAGAAACTTAAGTTCACGTTCAAACTTAAAAATATATATATATATAAGAAACCGCTAGAAATGGTTTTGCTATTTATATAAGGAAAACGTTCAAACAGACGTTTCAGTCAATCATAATCCCATCGTTCGTTCGCACTGTATAAACAGAGCTGAAATATTGTAAATTCTTTGTGTGCCCGGGTTTGCTCCATTTCTCCTTGCTTCCTCAGTCGCCACAAATGTTGAAAATATGGTAGCACCGTGTTTTTTTCTTTTTACCTGTGCAGAGTCTGCATTAAGGCCTCTCCTCTTTTGGTGCGAGTTTGCACGTACTTTGAGGATCTGGTTAAAATGTGAGAATGACAGAACCGAGGAGTCTGGGCTTGTCTGTCCAGGGTTCTCAAGTCTGTCAGTCTTCAGATAACCACGTCTGAGGTCAAATATAGACTTTCCCCGGCTGTAAAGCTTCCTTCCTTGGTTATCGTTGCTGTCAGCAATATGATGCAATTTCCACTTCAAAATCTACAGCGCTGTCTGTATTTGTACAAGGCTTTTTTTTCCTTTTAAATAGAGGATTTTTTATTGTAAAGCCATATGCATTAGAATCAAACATTGCATTTGGCTGGGTTTAGGAGGCCTCGATTAATTTGTACTTGTTGCTTAACTGTGTGGTTTGAGAGAGGTGGAAACACACAAAACACAAATTTTGTAATATAGGGCCATATGTATCAAGGCCAAATGGGTTCGCAAACGCCGAAATTCGCAGAATTTCGGCGTTTGCGAACCTATTTTCGAAAAAATGGTATGTATGAAACAATTTTGGTGCAAAATAAGGAATCGCAAAAGTTGCCATTCTTTATTTTGCGATTGCATTTAAGGAATCGCATATTTTGCGATTCCTTAAAAGCAATGTATCAAGGAAAAAAAATCCAAAATGCCCTTAAGGAATCGCAAATTACCACCAACTTCTAGTTGGTGGTAAGTTGCGAATTCTCTTAAAAAAGCATTTTTTTAAAAATCCAAAGGTGCCATGTGACGCTCATACATGCCCGTAGGGCATGTATGTGCCCCATATGCGCACACATGTCATTTTCAGGGGTGCAGCAGGGTGTTCTTGAGACACCCCTGCACCCTTGAAATTAATCTCAATTTGTGATTAGCAAATTGAGAATCTCAAATTGAGAATCATTTCACATTCAATCCTATGGGCCTCCTGGCCCATAGAAATGAATGGGAAATGATTCCTGAATTGCGATTAGCAATTTGCTAATCGCAATTAAGGAATCTTAAGAAATCGCTAATAAAAAGCGATTTTCTACATACATACCATTTTGCGATTTCTAAATAGGGATTCCTTAAAATTCGCTATTAAGAAATCGCAAAAGGGTATGTTGATACATATGGCCCATAGTCTCTTACCCATAGATTCATCAAGCATCCATATTGCGATTCCATATTAGCAAAAAATAAGGATTCGCTAATAAGGAATATCAAAATGCTATGCATGAAGAACTCGCTTAAAAAATAGCGATTTCTTAAAATTCCCTAATTGCGACTCGCAAATTGCGAGTCGCAATTAAGGAATACCTCCCCATTCATTCCTATGGGTCTAGAGGCCCATAGGAATGAATGGGAAGACAATCTCAATTTTCGATTCTCAATTAGAGAATCGCAAATTGAGATTGCAATTTCAAGGGTGCCAGGGTGTCAAAAGGTCACCCTGTTTTACCCCTGAAATCTGCATATGGGTACATCTTGCACACACACATGCCCTAATGGCATGTTTGTGTGTAAAATGGAACTGGAAAGTTTTTGCAAATTACCATGAAGTTCAACTTCATGGTAATTTGCTCCCCCTATTAGCGAAATCGCTAATTTTTTAACTTTAATGCATTGCATTTAAGGAATCTCAATTTGAGATTCCTTAAATGCAATAGCAATTTAAGTAATCACAATGTTGCGATTTCTTTAATTGCGATTTTTGCATTTGGGATGATGCATCCCAAATGCAAAAATACCAGTTGCAAAGGGGCAGATTCTGAAAATCTGCCCCTTTGCGAGCGGTGTTTAGCTTGATGCATCTATGCCTTAATCCAGTAAAATGGTCAAATCATCCAGGGTGAGATGTTTCCTTAAATCTTGAAACGAAGCTTGTGGGTATTGGTGAAAGGCCAGCAGATAACATTCTCGGCAAAAGAACTACTTGAAATAAATTTTTCTACGAAATCAGCATGTCTTTTTGAAAATGTTGTCTGACTCCGCTGTTGAATATAAGGTACACTCTTGCATTAAGGACCTCATTTATAAATACATAAAGTAACTTGTGTAGTGGTAATAAGCCCAAAACGTGGCCATGAAGTTGAAAAAGTCATTACAGGTGTATGCACTGCCTCATGGTGCCAACAATCATTTCACAGTGAAAGACAAATTAGAAATTAGAAAGTAAGTACGTAAGTAAGGGCCTCATTACGATGGTGGTCAGATGACGTTACGACCACCATCGCAGCATGAATGAGACCGCTTGAAAAGGAGTTGGCTGTCCCACCTGCAGCACAAGCCACAGTAGAAAAAGGCATTTTTTAAACATCCATGTACCATGTGCCAGGCACCGTGTGGTGCATGGGGGACATGGGCCATGCTTGGGGCCCCCAAAGTCCCTTTCTGGCTGCCTTCCCATGGTTGTGGGACCGTCAGGCCTAACTATTCCCTGACAAAATTATAATGCCTAAAAATCATTTACACAAATATCGCCCCATTGGATTTAATATTAGAACATCTACATGCAACGAAATTAAATTTGCAAAAGGCTACTTAGACAACAATATGTATTTATCAGACGACATAAAGGCACATTTAATGTGACACATTTGAGTTATAGATACAATTTTGCTTGGCCTAATTGCAGTTAAGATGTAGGTGTTTGTCTTTGAAATTGTGTATGTCATCACAAATTACTTGTGCCTGTTTTCAAATGTTAGCACAATGGTGAATAGTTAGTGATGTGTAATAAACATTTAAAGATGGGTTGAGTACTTTCAACAGTACTGTCAATTTAAAGCAAACACAAATGGCATAAGAGACACCTATATATGTGACTTCTACTCAACCTGCAGCGCACGGAAGATTAAGCTACTCTTTCTCTGTTGTCTAGAATCACAGATAGAGTAAACATGATACACCAAAAAAGGGAACTCCTCCATCCTATGATATATCACTGTTTTCTCCCATCCTCAAAACTACTTCCTTCTTCCATTTGACTAGGCCTGCAAGCCATTTTAATTATTCTGGCATAATGTGCATATTTCAGGAATTTTGCAACATGCTTGTTATGTGAAATTCACAAAATTGCACCTTGCACCTAATTACACCGTTTGCATCAAAATTACAACACGAGATACATGCAAGGGACTGTCATTCATAGTGTCATGAGCCGATTTGAGAATATGGTTTTTATAAAAAGTACTTCCTAAGGATTGTCAATATGACATGTGCAGTCCTGTACTGAACGCTCCTCACCAAGAGTTTCAGTACCCCACTCAAATGCTAGTCAGCCATGCCAGACACCTTTATTTGACTCTGCAGGAGCAGGTTCACCTAACTAATCAGGAGAAGACAGATGCGCAGGTGTTAAGATCTTTTAATAATCACAAATATTAAAACCAATGTATTTATTTCAATTTTACCTGGTATCCTATATTCCGAGTCATCTGCTAGACAGTAGTGTACAGTTCATATGAGTTGACCAAGGGCCTTCAGTCAAAGGTTTCAGAAACACCTCCATCAGCCAGTATGTTGCTGGAGCAGGAATCAGTTCACAAATCTTAAAGTATCTCGGTTTACCGTCAAACTGGCTAATTCTCATTTTATTATTTGGCCTCCGCTGGCATGGATCTTTGCCATTGTTTGAGAGAAGTGGAGAACACTGCATCATATAAATTATCATCCCATTCTATTTTCAGTCAATAACAAACGTTGGCATGAGTGTTAAGGCTTTTATTAATAAATCTTTTTGTAGATCATCTATTTTGCATATCACAAGTTAAATTCAGATTAGACTCAATGGTCAATATATAACAGAAATATAAAATCAGTATTGGTTAATCAAATCATATAATAAGTGTATTAAAGTGTGTTCCAATGTAAAGAATCCCCATTCTAAGAATATTGGGGAAAGGAGTCAGTCAGAACCCATAAAGAGTTCTTCGAGAGAGAGTGAGAGAAAAGCATAAAGCTTCAGCATTAGAGTCACCTTAAATAGATCAGAAATATCTCAAAACAGGCCTCCCCATGAAGAGAGGTTCAAGAAACTCAGTAAAGTCTCAAAGTAAATTAAATAAGGTCTGGGTAAATATCTGGAAAAAGAGTGAATAAAAGGGTCTGGCGTAAAAGGTTCTGAGCATACTGTATGAACACGCACTTATTTAGACTTGTCATTTCAGAAAGCTTTGCAACATGTTGCTCTTTTGTCACCCATCAGCCAATCAGCGTTTAATGGTCTCCTGGGAATAGGAATACTCCTCATCTTCTCCAATGGATAAATAGTCTATAGACAGCAATGTTACGTTTCCAGCAGAATTATAACGATTATCAGCTCACATGGAGTTTGCCTCATTCAGGCCTATTTTCCCACATACAGACTAGGGGGCAGATTTACAAGCCCCTTACGCTACTTTTGCGTCACTTTTACCATGGGAAAATTGACGCAAAAGTGGCGCAAGAGGCTTGTAAATAAGCCCCTACATCTTTAAACTTCTAATATCAAGTTTTCTAAACAATAGTCTATGTATAAGTTAAAAAATCTATATTAATGAAAAAGAAAATATTTTGCAGAACCAACAATGATGGGGAAAATAAGTAGGTTAGAAAGTCAAGTTCACATTTTAAGTACTGCATTTCAATGTATGAACTCTTCACTGCCCCATTAGATGACACAAATTTGTCATGTGTCAAGAGTGATCTTTGTGTAAATAGAAACACTTTGCATAAATTCTTGAAACAATATAAGTAGCTTTTTTTTTTAAACATGCTCATGGAAAGGTCAAGAATCAAACTTTTAATGGTATTTAGCATTTTCTGTTTAAGTTTTGTCTTTCAAGCACCACTGCTTTTGTCATTTGAGGCCTAGTACATTTGAGGCATAGTCTGAGTAAACAGAATAGCTTACAATTCTATGCATTTAAACACCTCTTTTTCGTCAAGGCTTGAATATTAATTCTGCACATTTTATTATAACCAGTGTAATTGTATTTGTTAATTCAAAATGTCCTTCTCAAGTAGTTTGCAGCATGAACTAAAGTGAGTTCTCTTTCCAAGTAGACTGTCAACTTTTGTGTATGCAACTTCTATTTTTATGCAAAGAAAATGTCAACTTGACAAACTTTGTGGCGGGAGATCCCCTCTGCATCCACGGCGCGTGGCTAGGAAGCGCAGTGATTACCGCGTGGGAAGCATCCGCGGTGCTGATTTCAGTGGGTACATACAGGCACCACTTTGAGGTAATTATTGCTTCTTACAACTCCTTGAGGAAGAAAAATGGAAATGCATTGTCTCCGAGCTGTTAGTTCAGACAGCTAAAGCAGGCAACTTTACTTAATCTGTCAGAAAACAAAATGCACTTAGCCTGTGATAGTCTCTGCTCCCCTGGGGATTCTGTTTATCTGGATACATTGGCTGTGCTTTCTATGATATGGGAACGTACACACAAATACAGGGTATATTTTATCAATTCGGTGTAGCGGAAGAATGTCTGTGTTTATCCAGCTTGTGGGAATTCCTGTCAGAGGAGGAGCCCTCATAACAATCAGATACAACTGGCCTGGGAAAGAAATTTCATCTCTGACATGCCTTTCACTTCAATTTTATCAATACTTTTGACATCAGGAAATGGAGTTTATTGAATCCCAGTATTCCTCTGCTTCAAAGCCCCTCCCAGTGTCAAAGCAATAATCTAGTGGAGGGCACACAAAAGGTCCCCTGCAGAAACTGCGGTGCCCCCGTGGGGTGAAATTCTATAATCCTCTTTAGTAGACTTTATGTCAGATCTTTCTAAATCTTCACTCTTTTTTTAGGTCACGAAACACCCGAATGATAAGATTGTACTTAAAACTAAGAGGAACAAATAGAGGTAGAATAAACAGGAGCGTCGCACATGAATCACATTAAAACTTCCTTTTCGTCTTTAGTTGTCAGATAATTAACATAAAATAAGTGCAAGGGCCAAACGTTTTTCACGGCCGAATTTTAAGTTTTGCTGAATACCAAGGCCCTCCAAGTTTTGTTCCACCTTATGCTCATTCTCCCACCACCCTACGCTTCCTGTCTGTGTCTCCCGCTTGCAGGCTTTTTATTATTATCCTTTTCTGCTTTCTCCCTTTGTCACTGTTTTTCTGTCTTTCGCTTTCTCCCTTTTCTGCCTTTCTCGCTCTTGCTCTGGGTGTGAGGATGAAAAATTAGAGCTGATCCCAAAAATGAGTATTGGTGCACTGCACACCTCCTGAATACATTAAGCAAAGTATTTAATGATTGCCTTATGTAATAAAGATGACCCTAGTTTTTGTGTTGTCATTTATACATGCGTTTAGATAACTATTGTATTTGTAATACATCACTTTTTGTCTAATCCCATTTCTTTCCACTCCGTGAAGAACTCTAAGGTTATTTATTTAGGGATTGGTATTGAACTTATCACAATTCACTAAACAAGTTGTCAAACTACACTGAGTGCTCTTTTTTTTGGAACTTTATGATTAGATGCAAACGTTGAGCTTTCTGGAAAACAAGCATTGACAAAGTCAGAAAGGCTGACTTATTTGCTAGGGGATGTCTTCGGCAGCAGCTAGGGGGCTTTGTGTTCACGTTCCCAGGTGCCTAAAAAGAAAATCCCACAATGAAAAAACGTCTTGGGCTACAGCAATGTGGAGACTGTGAGTAGACCCTCATTGCTGAAAATACTGCATTGGGAGAGTTAAACTGTACTCTCAAGCAGGAGTGTTATGAAAATGTGTCAGAAGATCAAATTTGCATTGTAAGCGGTGAACTTAAAAGGCATAAACAGCAAAATATTGCATAGTTTATACTTTTGACAATGGGTCAGCAGTTTCGTTGCAACTTTAGGAAAGCCTATGGGTGCACTTCGCTTTACTTTGTGGAAAAAAAGAATATGTTAGCCCACCAATACGTTTTCTTCATAACACATTACAACAAATGAACACATAAGGGTGATTAATTGATAGAACTGTATGTTTATGACAGGCTCCATAGAGTAAGTGCTTTCTAAACAAAAATTCAAAAATGTATTAAAATGTTGCCATACCAGGAAAGTAAATGCTGTTAAAATACAGGTGGGCTCTCAAATAACAGCCATGCGCCATGTTGCTTCTGCAGTTTAACAAACAAACTATTTAATGCTCCATCACCAAAACCTAATGAGAGCACAAAGGGACAATGCAATCAAATATATGAAATATCTTGGCATTGATGGACAGTGCTTCCACGCAATTAGAAACTATGGAAAAGCATGAAAGCCAATGGCTGACCCAAAGCCCACTCATGCTTTGTATTTCTTTTCATACTTTTTGACGTGAGGTCTCGCTGCCACATAAAACATTGTGACCCTTTCTTACTTTGACTTATACTAGAATGCCCGTGGCTCTTGATGCACTTGCAGAGTTAGGAACAATTTTGATGTGTGTCTTAGTGGTGACTCAATTAAAATGGCAGACACATTTTGGGGAGCTGAAAAGTTCAATCAAGAAATATAGCAGTAGGAGACTACATCTTCCAACATCTCTGGCCTCCTTGCGCATATGGTTTGGCTTTCTGTTCCCTCCGAGATATACCCACGATACAGAAAACACAATTTTTCAGAAGTATCTCCTTTTTATATTGAGCTTCAATTTGGTGTAATTGTATTAATCAGTAAGACAGACATTCATGTATATTCTCAGTCTTGCAGTCTTTGTGTTCTTTTTATTTGTTAGTGGATAACTTGAATCACAGAATTTCCTTTTGGACTGCAATTGTAGAGCGACATTCTCTGCAAGTATGTATGGCTGTATATGCTAGTGTTTCCGGACTGCATCATAGGCCTTTTTGGCTGAACTCGATTCTATATTTGGAGCTCTAGGAGAAAGAAAAACAAGGCTGTGTTTCATGAAGGCACTCTAATACAATAATGTTGTGATTTGATCAAGCACTCCACATTCCATGGATCCTCTCTATGGAATATAGAACGTAGGGTGTTGAAGGGTGTGGAGGTTCTCTCTGGGATAGTTGCTGGAGGTGCTGTGCGATGACTGTGGACAATAAACCTACTACTCAAGTTCCTTCATCTGTGACTCTCCATATCACACCAAGCTACCACAAATTTGGTGACAAGTTGGCCACAGCAAAGAACCCATGAGGTGTGTTGTCTGCTGTAGAAAGTGTCGGTGTCTTGACACTTCCATAGGTCGAGGAGCAATGATCTACTGCTCTTACTGCTGGGACAAGTATAAAAAAGGGGAAGATGTTGTGGTGATGTGGTCAAGTACTCCACATTCCATGTTCCATGGACCCTCTCCATGAAATATGGAACATAGGGTGTTGTAGGGGTTGGAGGTGCTAAGTGAGACAGTTGCTGGAGGGGCTGTGTGATGACTGTGGCCAATAAACCTACTTCTCACGTTACTTCTTCTGTGACTCCTCATATTGCACAAAACTACCACAAATAACTACTTAGGTATTGGGTCTGCATGACTGGGGATTGTGCTGTAATCTGATTTCTTGACCGAAAGCTCATGAATGTGTTTCAGTGGTACATTTGGGGGAAATGGTCAGCTGACTTGAAAGCTGGGCTCTGAGAATTAAAGTAAGAATATCTATTGATATATCTGGGCACATTGGGGTATATATTTCCAGTTTTCCCTACAAACAACATGGACTAATAGTGGGCAGTCTCTCCTTGTTCTCTGATCTGAGGCAGTTTGAGATGTGATTATGGGTGTGAAAATATGAGAAGACTTTCATCGCACAACTTTGCTTAGTTCAAAACAAAACATTGGCAGCTTTTCAAACTCCAAAGTTAGCAAAGTGTTATGGGGGAGAGAAAAAGAGCACTGCATGTTAACAGGAAAACATTTCTGCTGAAGCACAGTGGTACGAGCAGTGGAAGTGATGGTTGGTAGGTGTGCAGTGTGATTCCTGGTGACTTATATTCCAGCTCCTTATCTGCTGCCACTCATTACTAAGAGTATTTGCCCACAACAATGGGCAAATTGCATCGCACAGCACACAATGGTTGCGCCACCGACCATGCATGTTTTCACTGCCATCAATTGCATTACCTTTCTGAGAATAATATCAGAATGCAGGAAGTTGTCACCTCAACACAAAGAGGGCAAGAAGGAGAATTTCGACAGAGCCTTGCCATCTCCCAGTACACTCACATTTACATCAATCAGGCTAAGGACCTTCTCAATCTAATAAATGAATATTTGTTTGTGTATCCCAAAGCCCTGCTTGTTCAAAACAGTTGTGCCATCCATGCTCCTGCATCTTCAGCTTTAGCAAACACAAATAACTTGTTTCCTAAACAATTAGATAGAAGATAGAGTAGAGAAATTAGAAAGGGACCTTACCTTGGTTAATCTATATGCAGGAAATAGTCATATGTAGCTGGCTGTGCAATCAAAACTTCATCTCGGGTAACCTTGCCCGAATTTGCATTCAGTGTATAAATGTTTGCCCATTCATACATGCACTATCATTTCTTCAAACCTAGGATAAGGCAAGCAGCCTAGCTTTACAGCTGTAGATGTTTAACTTTTGTTTTGCATAAAACATTTTCATGTGAAATTGATATGACTTATTTGATGTATATCTTTTCTATGACTCAAAGTATGAAGCAGTTTGTCAACCATGTTGTGATTCGACCCCTTCACCTACAGGCTGCACTTGGATGTCTACAACACGTATTTCTTAAATACACTAGTGGTCTCTTTCTGATGAGGACATGAATCCTGATTCAGGTGAGATGGAGCAGAAATTTCATCTTATTTGTAGGGGTGCATTATAAACATGTGTAGAATGCAACCGCAGAAAATCTTGCAAATTATGTTAACATGAGATGTTAGAATTGTCAACCGTATTAATGCAATTATGTGATGTGTTTTAATTTATGGGTAAGTGTCATGGAGATTTAACGTTGGAAATACATGTGACTAGCAGAAAACGTTAACATGTGAAACTCGTGCAATGAAGCTGACACAATTCACATACTAAATGTGCTTAAAAAATTATATTTCCTAATTAGTAGGTAAATGTATTAGTTAAAATGCTATAAAGATTAATCAAACTGTAGTGTTTAAAGAGAGACTTTCTTATGTTCGCTGAAGTCATAGGCCTGAAATGCAAGTTCCTGAAAACTCTAGCTCGAATTTTATGTACACTGCAGAATCTGTTCTTTCTCACATTTACCTTCCAGGTGGAGAAGCATTCTTTAGGAAAAGTAATGTCTTTGTTTAGTAGCTAGGCAGGTAGAGAAGAAGTTACAATTACATGGGTTGGAGGTGATAAAGACAGAGACGGTTTCACGCTGTAGAAGGCTTGGGAGCCAAGGATAAATTGTTGCGAGGAAGGCACATGGACAACATCATGGAAAAGTACATCCATATCTGCACCCAGAGTGGATGGTGTGATGTGAGGTGCATAATGGGAATGCTACCTTAGGATAACTGATTGTTGGAAATAGGTAAAGTGCCCACTTCTTTCTTGCCTTAGGAGAGTGAGCATCTCAGAACAAGCTCTTCCTATTGTTAGTGGCTTTACGCTACTTGACCCATTGATGGTGAAGAGACTTCTTAAGAAGACTCCACGCACTGACACCTTTCTTCCTTTTCACTGAATATGCTTAACAGGGATGTCACCCTAGAGCTAGAGTAGGAATAGATTTAATGTTTTTACTCATCAAATCTTGATGCAGGGACATTTGGACTCATGCTTTTTGACTCTCTGTCTCCTACTTCTTGAATTATTTGTTTTGTTCATGCTCCATAGTCTCAATCAGATTCGTAGATTTGACTTCATGCTAATTCCTTTGTGTTTCTATACCCTCAAGCTGAGTGTCTCAATGTCCAGTTCCTTTTGGCTTTGTAATAAATTAACTAACCATATTTAATTGTCCGTGTATTATTCTGCGGTGAGAAGATTTGTTGATTAATCGACTGATATTAAAGATTCTCTCCCCTTTACACTTTCGTGTTTCAAAAAAGAACCATCAGTTTGTGTTATGTTATGTTATGTTATGTTATAAAATATTTTATTACGCGCTCTGCTACTACAGAGTATCCTGGCGCGATATGTAAGCACTAAACAGACCAAATCCAGAAAGAAAGAAGCAGAGAACTACATACTAAGATTAAAAAGATGGGTTTTTAACCCTTTCTTGAATCCCGCTAATGTGGTTGATGCTCTCAGAGAAAGTGGCAAGGCATTCCAGGACCGTGCTGTTTGGACAGAAATTGACTGCCCACCCAGTCTTGCATATCTGACCTTGGGCATAGACATCAGACGGAGATTGGCCGATCGAAGAGCACGGTGAGGCGTGTAAAAGGTAAACCTCTTGTGCAAATATTGTGGGCCTTGGTGATGCAAGGCCCGAAAGGCCAGAACCAATGATTTGAACAGAATGCGATGTGCCACTGGGAGCCAGTGGAGCTCACGAAGATGGGCATGTGCACTAGTTCTTCGTGGAAGGTGGAACAGAAGTCGCACGGCCGCATTCTGAATGATCTGCATTCGATTTATAAGGTATTTCGGGAGACCACTGTAGAGAGCATTGTGTCTCCAGAATAGGTCTAGAACTAATGGGTCCTGCTCTTTCAGGTGCAAATGGGACTGCACCTGAATTGCGATTGCAGTTTGTGTGAAATTACCACACAGACCCATGGTTGTCCTTGTACAAATGTTGGCTGGTAATTTGTGTGGGAAAAGCTAAATATTATCAGTTAAGTGGCTTGGAACTTGGGAAAGTATGCTAAAATGTGTTTTACTATACAATGATTCCCTATTCCAACCTAGAGAACTTTCAATCAGGCTGTCTCACTTCATCTATTTTAAAAAGCGAACATCGTGCTAGCAGTTCTTATCTGTGCAGTCCTAACTACAGGACATTTTCAAATAAGTGCTTCTCTTTAAGAACAACTTTAGATAAGAGGAGAGGGCAACTTTAAGGGGGAATTGGTAGGAATGTTTAATTCCAGTGGTTGCCACATTTGAAGGAAGGGACACCGCAGGGAAGTGGCTGTTTCAGTTTTGGGAATGCTGTAAAATGCAGTTTTTTCTCAATTAGGTGGGAGACTAAATATTCTTCCAGAATGTTTTGTGTGCTATGCCGATTGCTTTACATTTTTAATTTCATATTTTACATGGACAGGAGCGTCTTGGAAACTGCCTCAGGGGCTGTTCATAATACAAAAGCAAGCAGTATTGCTAAAGAGAAAGTCCGACAAACCGGTATTTGAATTTTGAACGGTTTAGTGTGAAGAGGATGACGAAAAGCCCCACTTAGTCTGACACTACTTGGTTCTGCAGGTGATTCATATATTATATTTTTTATTGCAACACAAGATTTCTAATATCAACGGAAGGGGATTATTTTTTGTAGATCATTAAATCAAGGGAAGTCACTGGGAAGCCACTACCACCAGACACTTTTCTCGATAGTATTCCTATAAGATCCTTAGAACACTATTACTTAAGGGAGGTGGATATAAAGAGGCATTTAATATACTCTCCTTATTTCAGAGATTGCCAAAGTTCATGAACGGCACAGCCAGAAGGAGGAAATAATAGCCCAGGCTACCATCCATAACAAATTCAGTTTAAACATAAAACAAAGTAATTGTACACCAGGGTGAGTAACGACCAGGGACTGGGGGATGAGGGGCACAATGACACACATGTACAATTAAGTAGAGCACATCTGCGGACAAACCATGCCCAGGCCCCAACTTCCACCAAGAGACCAATGTACCCAAGTATGCAACATCTCAGCACTGTGCAAGCACAGAAGTCAAAGGCACAATGCATGAAAGGGAAAAGGGGCAGCAAAATCAGAGCTGCAGGGGCGACTCCCCCGAAATGCAGTACACACACACATAACAAGCAGAGCACATCAACAAAGACAAAAATGTGGTACAAACCGCAACACGTCCACAACGGAACACAGGACACAACTGGTGCAGCTTGTGTGTAGAAACTAGCCAATCACATTTGGCATTGCAGGGAAATGTGAGTTGATAATGTACAAGTACAAACACACATCCGTCATGTTGTCGTAATGTCCACTATCCCCCATCAAAAAGGCAGCTCCTCCCAAACAACCACAATGTACACAGTCATGTAGTCTGTATGAAAACATGTACAATGCGACAACATACATGTGAACACGTTGTTAACCTGCATCT
The DNA here is from genome assembly GCF_964261635.1 of Lissotriton helveticus. Classification (NCBI taxonomy): domain Eukaryota; kingdom Metazoa; phylum Chordata; class Amphibia; order Caudata; family Salamandridae; genus Lissotriton; species Lissotriton helveticus. The sequence goes on from NC_136063.1 coordinate 950,193,390, forward strand.
CCCCTTCACATTGCAGAGGGAGAATCAACACCTCCTGCAGAGCAGCCTGAACCTCTCTTCTCTGATGACGAAGATGACCACCACAGCTTCGACTCCGACCCCCTCCAACAGCTCGTGGAGAGCCTCCGCAGCCCACCTCCAGGAGCAGGGCAGCCCAGCTGCTACGAGGAGACCCCACCCCCTGCCCAGACCACACAGGAGGCAGCACACACCATCACGACTGCCTCCCAGGACCTCCACAATGAAAACATGACCTTCCAATGCCATGTGTTTGGGTGCCAGGATAATATGGCTGAACAGGTGTGGGTGGGCTTTGACCGCATGGCAGCCAAACTAGATGCTATACGTGGGTGTTTAAGGCCCATCAAGTACCACTCACGGTCCTTAACGGACACCCACAGTCCGCTCCATGCTCTCCAATGGACCATGGCTGACATCGCTGGAGCCCTGACTCAGAGACTAGCACAACTGTCCAGTCAGAGTGGCTCTAGCGATGTCACCTGGGAGTTGGGACACATGCGGAGGTTAATGGAGATAATGGAGTGGACGCAGGCGGAAAGAGTGGCTGCCACAGCTGCACACCAGCGAGAGGTAGCTGGGTTTCTCAATGACCTCAGGACCATCCTCATGGCATTGGTGCCACAAGGTCTGGCACTGATGCATGCTGCTGCTACCACTCCATCCACATCTCCGAACCTGAAGTGTCAGTGCCACACAGTGTGGCAGAGAGAACATCACCACCCACACATGAGGCACATGAAACAGCAGAGGACGAAGATGCTGATGGAACCGCCTTACTGGTAAGAAGAAAACTGTAGCATTCATCTCCGCCATATGGCTGGTTTCTGCTTGGTTCTGCCCTCTGCATCATCACCTTCCACTGTCCCCCAATACACTCTGCGACACTCAAATTTTACCTCAACATGGACTGCCATATTCTGTTTGATCGCCAATAACACAGCAATCAGACTGTGGACTGAACTCTTCCTCTTCCTTTGGACTTGTCATTCCCGGAAGAACTCTGGCTGGCCGTCCATGGGCCAACATTGTACAGTGGGGTTTGCATGGCCCTGTACTGCTCCAGCTGCAACACTCCACTGAATGTGCATTAAAAATTCATAATCACACAGATGTATCATGTCTATGATCTTTCAAGTGTGGAAGTATGGATGAATGTTGGGTCAGTGATTCACCCTCACGTCCATGTTGCTCATGTCTTTGGACTTGGGTCACAGGGTGACACATTGCCGAATGTGGTCTGGGTGGTGCAGGCACAACAACAGGGACATACACATTAGTTACTTCCTTTTCCAGCCCAGCATGGAACTATGCCCAGAGCCCCGGGTCATTGTTCAAACCCTTACGCTGGACTGGCATATGCCAGGCCTGACCACTCCGCTCATTCTCATAGGTGGGACGACAATGCTACATGTGCCAGGTCTTCCCTGTAATGATCTGCCGATCACAGGTCTAGTTGTCAGCATGCCACAGCCACACCCTCACGGCTGGTTTACACCCACACCACACCCATCCAGGACACACATCACAGGACATGTGGCCCTGCCAATGAAAAGGGCGGGTGCATGTGCTACACGCCATTTTCACTCTCTATCTGGGTGTATCAGTGTGTTGATCATGTAGGCATGAAGGCCTATGGCCCTGCAACATCACATTTGCCATGGCCGGAGGTGACATGATGTTGTCCGCAACACAATACTCATTCATAGAGGGTCCATGACTTTCGGGGCACAGACTTGGTGGCACTGGATACACTGCGGCCGGCACAGGCACCCGGCCACAGGACGCGCACAGCCTTGCGGGTCACATAGTTAGTGACACTTCAAGGACTGAGCGGGTGTGCAACCTACAATGATTCTGTATGGACTGGCATGTCCTCTGCCATAGCGAAATCAAGAGCTAGAATCAAGTGTGAGACCTGGTGGCCCACGGAGCGGGGCTGCATGATGTGGAGGGTGCCATGTTCACGGGCCCGAGCTTGGGGCTTGTCCCGGCCCTCTATGCGACACGCCGTGGCGCAAGGTGAGCAGTGAGGCGTGTGCTTGCAGGGGCGGGCATGCACCACTGGGCAGCGGGAGGGGCTAGGGTGAAGCTGCATGGGTGCGCAGGGGCGGGCATGCACCGCTGGGCAGTGGGAGGGGCTAAGGTGCAGCTGCCTGGGTGAGCAGGGGCGTGTGCAATTGTATGTACTGTGCCATTCATGTATCTGGACTTTGTTTCAGATGAGGGATCTGTTTCAGATGAGGAGCTGGTGAACTACAGTACATACCAGCACATGGTTGGAGACACACTGGTGGCAGCAGGTGAGCAGTGAGGCCTGGGTGCGCAATGCCGGCACTCTCTGTCCCTGTCCCGCTCTTCTTTTCTCTGTGTCTCTCTCTCCCTCTGTTTCCGTCTTCCTCTCTCTCTCCCTCTTTTTCCGTCTTCCTCTCTCTCTCCCTCTCTTTCCCTCTTTCTCTCTCTCTCTCTCTCTCTCTCCCTCTCTTTCTCTCTGTATCTCTCTCCCACCTTCGCTCTCTCTCTGTCCTTTGATGAGCACATGACACACTGTCTTATCTGGATTTTTGTCTTTCAGGCTGTGACCTACAGATTGTCTTAAGGAAGGAGACCCGCCATGAGTCTTCATTAATGTTCTTTTGAGTTTTTTTAAAATAATTTTCTGTTTGGTAACTCGAAGGTGCATGTGTGATGCTCATTTATGTGAAGGCACATGCATGTTACCCATTGTGTTTGTGCGACATCAGGCGAATGTTTTTGTACATGATTTCGTGAAGCTGATGTGAAATGTCTTATCCCGGGGGGGGGTGTCCGGGGGTGGGTCCTGGGGTGGTGGCGGTGGGTGTTGTGGCCCTGTTGGGGCTCCCAATTGTATGATCAGTGGCTTCATGGCATCTGTTGCCCTTCAGGTGTGGCTCTGGGCTGGGCTCCCTTTTCTGGTGCAGGCTGTTGTCCGACTTTACACCAGGTCAGAGCAGGTGTTAATTTCCTGCTGCTAGCGGTCCTTATTGCCTGTTTTGTGATCTTATCGCCGATCTGGCTGGTCGTTGTGAATGTTGCAGAGTGGAGTTGTCGCAGCTTTTGGCACGGGTACGCCTGCTCTGCTTCTCATTAGCGATAGTTGCTGGGGTCATCTGTGGTGTTGTTTTTTGCAGCTGCTATCGCAGGTAAACTGGTGCTATGGGCTGTTATCACCAACATGTGCATGGGACGGTAGTTTTATTGTGACTTTGGATGTGATAAAGTGCCGTTAACTCTGCAATAAATCCTTGAATATGCGCCTATGTCTGTTATGAATTTGGTAACCAATTACAGTGCCAAAAATTTGCGAATAAAAGTGACATTTCCCGTGTTTTGACTTTTCTAAAACATCCCCAAAGCAAATATGCAACTGGACACTGTAAAATGCATTTTACCACTAGTTGGTGTAAATCCCATTGTTTCATTTGTTTGGTTAAAACAGTGTTCCATGAATGCACTCCACTATGTGTGATGTTGCAGCATCCGGACCATTCATTTGGACATTTCTGCCAAGGTTCAGATGGTTATTAAGCTCTGTCTAGAATCTTGGACACCAAATGAAAATTTGAAAGTTTTGTGAAACATACATTTTTTATTCTCAATGACATATAATAGTGCCTTGTGACAGTTCTAATTTAGGTCCCACCACAGAACTGGCTGCTTTCTTTATATCAGGGACAGTCTCAGTGTCAAGTAAACTGGCTACTTTTGAAATATTGCTTTGTGTTCAAGCAAAATCAATACATTATGCGTTCTAGTTAATTTTGTATGTGGGAGTCAATTCCACTTTTCTAGGATATGTGCTATCATTTTGCCTGCCGAATCTGGAAAATAATCAAGCTATGCTTTCTTCAGGATTTAAAAGCGGGTAAGGCTCTCTTAATAGAATATCTCATACGAGCAGTGTCTATTATAGGGAAAAGTTTAAAAGCATCTCAATCGCTATTTGAAGAGTGCCTCTTGCCAAAAATTGATGTTATACTTTAAATGCATGTAGGCATTCAATATATATTGTATTCTAGGATTGCGTTTGTAGTGTTTGTATGAATCTCAGACCTTTTTAATACCATGCTAATGGTAAAGAGAGATGTGTTTGCAGAATGTGATCATAAATACATCACAAGCAATATGTGCTGAAAGAAAGTTTACAAATCCTCTGTGGATGTTCTCAGTGAGACGAAGTATCTTCTAAATGCCACTTTCTTGTCTGGGGGTGACTAGTCAAGCCAAACAAAATAAAATGCAGGCAGTGAGTTAAATACTTGCTACTGTGACCTGCAGTCTTTGAGTTTGAATCCTGGCGAGGTCAAATCAGTCCTCTATCTAAGTAATGGGCGGAATTTTGGCAAAAAAATCTGCGTGTTTGTTGGTGCTGTGTAGCAAGTTATGACTTTACATTTTGACTGCACCAGACGGTGGTACCACCTACACGGATCAGGAGCATCCAGGCACCAGACTTCATGGTGCAAGAGCATAATGGTGCTGTGCGGTACGGGTATATATGTACTGGGGGCAGGGGGGCACTTAGCACAATGTGTGCTCACACTCAGAGGGCTCCCAGGCAATTGAGCACAAATGATTTTCACACTGAGAGGGCTCCGGGGCAGTTCAGCAGCGCGGGGGCTCACACCCACTGGGCCCCAGGGCACTTCAGTAGCGCGGGGGCTCACAATCCCTGGGCAGCTCAGCAGCACGGGGGCTCACACCCACAGGGCTCCCGGGCAGTTTAGCAGCGCCACCCTCTGATTCATCACTGCCACCCTCTGGTTCACCACTGCCACCCTCTGATTCGCCACTGCCACCCTCTGGTTCATCACTGCCACCCTCTGGTTCATCACAGCATCCTCTGGTTCACCACTGCCACCCTCTGGTTCACTACTGTCACCCTCTGGGTTATCACAGCACCCTCTGGTTCACCACTGCCACCCTCTGCCACCCTCTGGTTCATCACTGCCACCCTCTGGTTCATCACAGCACCCTTAGGTTCACCACTGCCACCCTCTGGTTCACCACTGTCACCCACGGGTTCACCACTGCCACCCTCTGGTTCATCAATGCCACTCTCTGGTTCACCTCTGCCACCCTCTGGTTCATCACTGCCACCCTCTGGTTCACCACTGCCACCCTCTGGTTCACTACTGTCACCCTCTGGTTCACCACTGCCACCCTCTGGTTCATCACTGCCACCCCCTGGTTCATCACAGCACCCTCTGGTTCACCACTGCCACCCTCTGGTTCATCACTGCCACCATCTGGTTCACCACTGCCACCCTCTGGTTCATCACTGCCACCCTCTGGTTCACCACTGCACCTTCTGATTCATCACAGCACCCTCTGGTTCATCACTGCCACCCTCTGGTTCATCACAGCACCCTCTGGTTCACCATTGCCACCCTCTGGTTCATCACTGCCACCCTCTGGTTCACCACTGCCACCCTCTGGTTCATCACTGCCACCATCTGGTTCACCACTGCCACCCTCTGGTTCACCACTGTCACCCTCTGGTTCACCACTGCCACCCTCTGGTTCATCACTGCCACCCTCTGGTTCATCACAGCACCCTCTGGTTCATCACAGCACCCTCTGGTTCACCACTGCCACCCTCTGGTTCATCACTGCCACCCTCTGGTTTACCACTGTCACCCTCTGGTTCACCACTGCCACCCTCTGGTTCATCACTGCCACCCTCTGGTTCATCGCAGCACCCTCTGGTTCATCACAGCACCCTCTGGTTCACCACTGCCACCCTCTGGTTAACCACTGCCACCCTCTGGTTCATCACTGCCACCCTCTGGTTCATCACTGCCACCCTCTGGTTCACCACTGCACCTTCTGGTTCATCACAGCACCCTCTGGTTCATCACTGCCACCCTCTGGTTCATCACAGCACCCTCTGGTTCACCACTGCCACCCTCTGGTTCACCACTGCCACCCTCAGGTTCACCACTGCCACCCTCTGGTTCATCACTGCCACCCTCTGATTCACCACTGCCACCCTCTGGTTCACCACTGTCACCCTCTGGTTCACAACTGCCGCCCTCTGGTTCATCACTGCCACCCTCTGGTTCATCACAGCACCCTCTAGTTCATCACAGCACCCTCTGGTTCACCACTGCCACCCTCTGGTTCACCACTGTCACCCTCTGGTTCACCACTGTCACCCTCTGGTTCAGCGCTGTCACCCTCTGGTTCACCACTGCCACCCTCTGGTTCATCACTGCCCCCCTCTGGTTCACCCCAGCACCCCCTGGTTCATCACAGCACCCTCTGGTTCACCACTGCCACCCTCTGGTTTACCACTGTCACCCACTGGTTCGCCACTGCTACCCTCTGGTTCATCACTGCCACCCTCTGGTTCACCACTGCCACCCTCTGGTTCATCACTGCCACCCTCTGGTTCACCACTGCCACCCTCTGGTTCACCACTGCCACCCTCTGGTTCACCACTGCCATCCGCTGGTTCATCACAGCACCCTCTGGTTCCCCACTGCCACCCTCTGGTTCACCACTGCCACCCTCTGGTTCACCACTGTCACCCTCTGGTTCATCACAGCACCCTCTGGTTCACTACTGTAGATTATGGGGAGAAAGCACACCTGCCAAGCCTCAACCGAGACAAATTAATTTGGGGCTGGTTAATGTGTTACTGAATTTGAGCTTCAAGTCCAGCACCTGCTTCCTTATCTGTAAGTGCTTCCTGTTGTGGTTTAATTTTTGTGACAGGAGCATTGTGCCATACTTGTAACTATTCTCTGACCCTGCTTCGAGGGTCAGAGCAGGGTCAGAGAATAGTTGCAAGTAGGCAACGAACTCTGGAGGCGCCGCTCAGGAAGCACTTACAGGGTTACAGCAGGTGCCCAAGTTGAAGCTAATTTCTTTGTAACCATTTTGTAAATGGTTACAAAGAAATTAGCTTCAACTTGGGCACCTGCTGTAACCCTGTAAGTGCTTCATGTACTTCAGTTTTGCAAAATCCGTTCTGCTCGCGATTTCGCGGAGTTTTCTGCAATTTCGCGAGATTCGCGGATCGCGAAATTGCAGAAAATTCGCAAATTCCGCGAGCGGAACGAATTTTCCGCCCATACTTACCTCTATCCTTCCAATGTTTGTAAATTGAATTCTGTTAAATTGGGTAAAAGTAGTATGGGTTATTGATAGGGCTTAGCAACAGGGTGTATAAATGCTCAATAAAATTAAAGGTATTAAAAACTCATAAGGGCCAAAGGTGTTAGTCTGTCTTCTTTTGCATATGGTGAAGTGTTAGAAATGGGGGTCTCTAGTTGGCAGAGGTAGGTACCTTTGTCTAAGTAGGGCCCCTCTTCCTAGTCAGGGTAAAGGAGATACACTTCTAAAATAACCCCTGCTCACCCCCTTGGTAGCTTGGCGCAAGCAGACAGGCTTATCTCAGAGGCAGTGTGCAAAGCATTTGTGAACACATACAATAATAAAAATATGACTTTCGAATGGTAGAAATAGTTCAGTTCAAAGCAAATTGCAGAGGCGATACTTCTCACATAAGGTACATTGGATGCATTGCACACACAAACAAAAATGGTCGCAGGGAAGGTGATACGTTGGTTGCTTACACTCAGGGAAGGTGATGGGTTGGTTCCTTGATCCTGGGGAGGTGATGCGTTGGTTCCTTGTCCCGGGGGAGGTGATGTGTCGGTTCCTTACTTCTGCACAGGGGAGTTGATACATCAGTTCCTTACCCGGAGAGGAGGTGATGCGAGCTCCCTGAGGTCAGAGAACTCACACTCCACCAGGTATTGGTATAGCTCTGGAAAACAGACAGTTAAAATATGCTCTCCAACAATTGATTCACACAGGTGTTAACCAAGCTACCCTTTGCCTTACCATCCAGGGCCTCGCATAAGTACCCCACATCGCTCTCTGGCAAGATGGTGTCTCACTGTCTCTGTCACTCAACCCACACTCATCTGAGCAGTCTCCACACTCACAAAGCAGGATTCATACCACGGGGAACCCCTCTCCCTACACCTCTCATCCAGAGTCAGTAGAGTGTCCCTCCCACCACCAGAAAGATAATCTCATGTCCCAGTTCCCCAATCCACTACAGGGACACTGCGCACCACTGGGCTACCTCAGAAACTTGAACCCCCTGGTGTGTGTCAACCCCCTTCGTCAAGTCAGGCGCCACATCTCTGGGTGTGTGTACTGTTCCCTCAGCGCTAAATAACACATCTTTGCTGCCACCATCTGAGCTAGACTCCACCTCCAGCTCAGTCAAGCTTACTTCCTAATCTACAGACATTTCTTGTTCTTGGGTTAAGGTCCTCTTGGCCTCAGCCTTCTCGAGCTCCTCATCAAGCTCTCTCAGCCTCTGCTCACAAGCTCGAAGCCAGCCATCTTTTTCTGTTTCTCCCTCACTTTCAGGAAAGTCTTCCTCCTCAGACTCCACTGGTGTGTTGCTTCCAGCAGGGTAGCTCATACTGAAATAGGGCTGCCTCTGGATCATCTCTGAACCTTCTCTTCTCAGGCAGTCGCCTTTTCTTGCAGAACACATATTACTACATCGTCGTATAGATGAAGATGTGCCAGAAGTCCAGTTCCATTTTCTCAAGAATTCACAGGTGCAACAACTAACCAGAGACTCAGTATCAAAAAAACTTCCACGAGGACATCAGAAAACCAAAACAGCAGTATATGGTTGCGTAATGGCCTGCAATATACTAGTAGTGTACACCAATCACTGTATGTAAGACACAAACGCAAGTCCAAATCCTCACTGCTGCCCCCAATTTTAGAAATGGCGGTTTCTAGTTGACAGAGGTAGGTACCTTTGTCCCAGTAGGGACCCTTTTTCCCTGTCAGGATAAGGGGGATACACTTCTAAAATAACCCCTGCTAACCCCCTTTGTAGCTTGGCATGATCCGACAGGCTTATCTCAGAGGCAGTATGTAAAGTATTTGTGAACACATACAGTAATAAAAATATGACTGTAAAATGGTAGAAATAGTTTGGTTCAAAGCAAATTGCAGACGCAACACTTTTTACTCAAAGTACCTTGGATGCGTCGCACACACAAACAAATAGGGTCGCAGGGAAGGTGATGTGTCAGTTCTTTACACTCAGGGAAGGTGATACGTTGGTTCCTTGCTCCGGGGGAGGTGATGCGTCAGTACCTTACTGCTGCGCAGGGGAGGTGATGCGTTGGTTCCTTACTGGAGAGGAGGTGATGCGTTGGTTTCTTATTGTGTGGGGAGGTGATGCATCGGTCGGTACACAGACATATTATCGAATCAAAAATATAGAATGGCAGAAATATCGAAGTAAAAATATAGAATAGACAAAATATCGAATGGACAGAATATAGTGGTGAAAAATATCGTTTTGAAGTTAAGTAATTTAATATCGATTTTTAAAATATAGAAAGTTAAAATATCGAAGTATATAATATAGTAATTAAGATATATCGAATTTTTAATAATATCGAATTTTATAAAGTGATTTTTTATGTTATTTAATTTTTGTGTAATTTAATTCTGTAGCGGGCTGTGGGTTTATAGGGGAATAGGGTGGGAAGTAATTGAATTGTAATTAATAAAATGTGTTAATTTATTTATTGGTATTTATTTTGAATTAATTGTTAATTAATTATTAATTTGTAATTAATTAATTTTTAATTGATAATTAATTTTTAATTGGTAATTGATTTTTATTGATTGATTAATTGATAATTATGTTAATTTTATGAATTTATTTTCCGTAGCGGGTTATGGGTATATAGGGGAATAGGGTGGGAAGTAATTTAATTGTAATTAATTAAATATTAATTTATTTATTGGTATTCATTTTGAATTAATTGTTAATTAATTTTTAATTGGTAATTAATTAATTTTTAATTGTAATTCATTTGTATTAATTGATTAATTGATAACTATGTTAATTTAATTAACTTCTTTTCCGTAACGGGTTGTGGGTTTATAGGGGAATAGGGTGGGAAGTAATTTAATTGTAATTAAATCAATCATTTTTATTTATTTATTGGTATTGATTTTTTATTTATTGTTAATTAATTGTTAATTCATTTGTAATAATAAGAAATTCATTTTAATAACTAATATTCATTTGTATGTTTAATTGATTAATTATTACATAATTTTAAATTTGTAATTTGTTTTAATTAATTTTTATTGGTATTGATATTTAATTTATTTGTATTAATATATTAAATGTTTACTTTCCCTACTGTTAAACTCACTAGAGTGGGAATAGTAATTTTTACCCTTAAGCTATCCAACGCTTTCCCTACTGTTGCACTCTCTGGAGTGGGAATAGTAATTTTTACCCCTACGGTATCCAACGCTTTCTCTACTGTTGCACCCTCTGGAGTGGGAATAGTAATTTTTACCCCTACTCTATCCAACTCTTTCCCTACTGTTGCACTCTCTGGAGTGGGAATAGTAATTTTTACCTCTACGCTATCCAACGCTTTCCCTACTGTTGCAGTTGCTGGAGTGGGAATAGTAACTTTTACCCTCCCGCTATCCTACAGTAAAAATATTGTATATTTTTTATTAATATTATGTTGATATATATATATATATATATGTGTTATAAAATCAAATTGTATGTTTATTTTTTTTAACTTAAATTAATTATGTAATCATTTTAAAGTTATTTAAGTTTTTTAAGTATGTTTTAGTTAATTATATTTATTATTTCATTAATTTTAAATTACTTTGAAGACATTTAAAAAAATTCAATATTTAGACTAACTATATATTTTTTTAGATATTTTTGATTCGATATTTTTGTACTTACCAGTTTGTAGATAGGACATCGATATTTTTGCTTTCTTTATTTTTACTTCAATATTTTTTTCTTCTATAGTTTTGTATTCTATATTTGGTCAGTGATCCGCGTCGGTCTCTTACTGCGTCCCCCAACAATGCAACAGACTTGGCGTTGCGATGATCCATGATGATGCGTGGGTTCTTGCGGATGCACAGCAAGCCTCACGTCGAAATCGGTGCAGTGATCTCGGACTTCAGAGATGGGTGCACTCGATTTCTCGAGCCGCGGGCTGGAGCTGGGACGGTTTATTCAGTGATGCATCAGAAACCGGTGCGGATGTGTCAGGTTTCTTGAAGTACAATTACTTTTCCCAGCTCCCAGTGGCAAACAGCCTCCAGAGGTCCAAAACAACAGCAGGGACATCTTAGCAGGTCAGAACTCCCAGTAAGGAAGTTCAGAGGAGCTGGTGGTAAGTCTTTGTGTCCCTGAGACTTCAGAACAGGAGGCAAGCTCAGTTTCAAGCCCTTGGAGATCTTCCTCAAGCAGGGGACACAGCAAACAGCAGCGCCCTTTTTCCTTTCCGTGGCAGCAAGTAGCCACTGCAGGCCAACCCCAGACAGCAAACAGCACTGGGCAGTATTTCTTCTCAGCTTCTCCGGCTCTTCTACTTGGCAAAGGCACCTCTTGATTCACAGAAGTGATCTTTGAAGTATTTTCTATCCCTGAGACTTCCAACAGGGGGCAATCTCTACTTCAAGTCCTTGGACAAAACTCTAACAGCAGGATGATGAAATCACTGTCCAGTCCCTTCCCTGCCCAATACAGAATCAACCACTGCAGGCCAACCTAAACAGCACACAGTACAGGGGAAGTACTCCTCCTTCAGTTTTCCTGTTCCTATTCCTGTCAGGTTCCTTAGTTCAGCAGTAATCTAAAGTTCAGGGGTCTGAACCCCACTTTTTATAGCAAAAATGCCATCGTTCTCTGGTGGCAGAGAAGCTCTTTGCCCAGTCAAAACCAGTCCTGTCATCACTGGTGCAGCTGCTCGGCAGGAGGTGGAGACAGCGTTGTGTAAGGTAAACAGGGCCTATTCAGGTACAAAAGAAATCTCCTCCCACCTCTCTAAATGGAGACCGGGCCGATTCAGGTGCTAATGAGAACTCCTCCCCCTACTCTGGATGCATCCCAGGTCCATTCAGCCCAGCCCTGACTCATTCACAAAAGGATAGACATACATCAACCCCCGGTAGCTGTCTGAGAGAATGCACATCCCCAGCTGCTGTCACTCCAAAGTCAGACATACAATACACAAACCAGCAGAGGCACACAGGATGGCTAAGCAAGAAAATACCCACTTTCTTAAAATGGTATTTTCAAACACACAATATAAAAATAATCTTTACTAAAAGATGCATTTTTATATTCTGAGTTCAGGCATTCTAAACTCCATCTTTGTCCCTTGTCCCAATGCAAAGTTATATTTATAGGATGTTATAAATAAACTCCAATTTTATCCTATGGGACAGATAACCTTTCAATTGTGAAAAAAGAAATTGGCAGTATTTCATTATCAGGAAATGCCACACACATCAGGGCATGTCCTACCTTTCACATTCACGGCACTTTAGCACTGATCACCAGTGTTAAAGTGCCCATAGTCCTAAAACCAAAAAATATGGGTCCAAAACAGGAGGCCGAAAAGCAAAGAGTCTAGGGATAAACACACTGGACAAGTCAGATCTATCATGAAGGATTTAAATTGAAATTGTTCCCTGCTAAATAGGTAGCTTAGCATTCATCGAAACAAGTTCTGTACATTATGCAATTCACTTTACATTAGTAGTTTTGTGTTTCACATTAACGGGCACATATTGGAAACTTCATCCAGAGCTATTCAAGGAGGACTGCTAAAAAAGAGATATTCAGATAATACCTTAGTTAAGTTATGGAAGTTGTGTTGGATGAAGAGAATGGGGAAATGCCAAGTTTAGACACCCACTACTTGTTTCAGTAAGTGATTCGTATGCAGTGGCGTAATGAAATTTGAGCATGCCCCATTGCAAAGTACATGCAAAGGGCTCCCCATGCTCCAGACCCAGTCCGAAGGTCTCTGTCCACGGGTGTGTGAGTGCTATAGGGGACCCTGGAGTTTAGAGGCCCCACGGCACCGGTGGGGCATTTGTTACGCCACTGTTTGAATGTCATTTTTGTATTGCAACGGGGAATGGTGGGTTCTAATATCATACAGAATGGGATTGTTGAGAGATCATTGCATTGTGGATAATCATAGTGAGTCACTCTCCCAGACAATTTATAAATAAGTGTCCCTCTTTAAGACCCCTGTGGAACACTGCTACCTGGACTTAATTCGCCAATTTAGACCCAGCCACAAGACTCCTAAAGTGGGTGATGTTGCTGAAAATTCCACATGCTCCTGGTTTCAGATTCCTAAATTAATTTTTGATAGCCTATTGAAGATACTTCTATTCAAATTTAGGGGCCTATTTATATTCAGGTGGATGGCCATTGTTCTGAGAGGGCTACAGAGTAAATTACTCTGTCATCCTGGAGTAACATTGCTCACCAAGCTGGTGGTCATTTATAAAGGATTGCCAGAAACTGCCATTCCGGCGGTTGCTGGCAATGCTTTTAACAGTTTGATGCAAGGCTCTGTCAACATGGCGGAGACTTGCAAGAGACTGTTTTCATTTTTTATTTTCAAAAAGTAAATCCAAAAACGTTTTTTTTTAAAAAATAAAAAAGATAATGCCTCCTTGCCATGGGAGCTATTTTCTATTTTACTGCACCTCTCTGCCAAGGTTTGCCTGGTGGTGAAGGACAGTAAAAAAATGGCTATCTGTCCAACCATTCTAATTGGGCAGATGGACCTAAAGCCATTCTCCAATGGCCCTTACTTGGTCTGGCTGTGAGAGAAGTTTGAGTACAACCGAGACGGAGTAGTCACTACTGTAGCCAAACTTAAGGTCTAGCTGCATCTAAATCAGGTGGGTGGACCACTATGTTGGTGGGGAGAGAACTCCATTGCCATTGCAATGGAGTTCCCTCTTCACCAACATTTAAATCAGGCCCTTAGTCGTAAAATCAGAGAAGAACAGACTTAGCCATACCTCAAATCTTCCTGGGCTTAGACTAACAGGGCTGCTTATGAGAGGGCATTACCCCATAATATATGGGAATTAAAGCTACCTTGTCCTTTCACATAGAATGCACTTGAAGTCGGTTCATTAACTGGATTTGACATTATACTAGGAAACTGGAAAATACTGAAGGGTTTTCCTCGTATCTATTGATTTTAGAGGTAAAACACAACTGTATGTCTATCCTTGGAGACAACGTTATCAAGAATGAAGTAGCAGATGAGGCAGAATTGAAATATGACGAGGCCTTTAGACCCCAAGGCTGGTGCATAGTAGGTCTCTGAGGACCTTTTTCCTGTGTTTCTAGACCTATTATTCTGTGATATAAGGAAGTGGATTTTGAGGAAGACGGCAATTTCCAAATCCAGGTTATTTAAGGCTTGCACCAGAGAGTCTAGAGCCTTCTTCATAGACACTAGTGAGGGTATGTAAGATCTCAAGAACCACTCTGTTTTTGGCAGTTGGAGACAGATGTAATCTCAGCAGTGGTACCAAAGAAATACCTACCTAGCCCCCTAAGGGACAACTGCTCACTAGTATAGCAGACTGGACAGCAAGAAGCCATTTGAGGGTAGGAAAAAAGACAGCAGTTATTCCATTAGAGCTAAAAGAAGTATTTTACAAAATATATTGGAAAAATTTGAATGATATAACTAATAATCAGTAAAAAAGCAAAATATCAAAAACCCATAATATTTAACACTAAGGACCATATTTATGACCCGGTTTACATCAATCTTGCACCATGCAACCTGGTGTACTAGTGGCAGAAACATTAAGTCAGATTTTTTAATCCATGCAACACCACTTTGCGTGACTTTGAGTGGCTCCAAAAATCCTCGGTGACACAATGCAGCACAAATAGCTGCTTTGCGCTACTCTGCCCTGGGAAAAGGAGACTGAGTAAATTCCAAGGTGGGCAGTTTTTCTTGATACCTTGAGAAGGACTGACATCAGGTTGTGTCACCTATAAAGCTAGCTGGAATAACCTTGCATATTTGGTGTGGAATGGTAACTTTCCTCCAGTACAATGTCTCGGGTCAATGCAAGACTTTTCCCTCTTTAACAGACAAAACGGATATACTATTATCACTATACTGATAGAAGATAAGGAGTGATAAAAGGCGTCAATTCCACTTGTCTGCCCTAATGCAACAGGAGCTTAGTTCTTTTCTATAATCATAGGGGCATATTCTCAAGGACTTATCGCCGAGTTACCAGCACTTTATCACAGCCAAAGTTGCGATAAACATATAGCCCGATTCTCAAGCTGGTGCTAACAGCCCATATCACCAGTTTACTTGCGATAGCATCCGCAAAAAACATCGCCACAGATGACCTCTGCAACTATCGCTTATGAGATGCAGCGTAGGTGTTCCCGTGCCATAAGCCGCAACAAGACCACTCCGCAACATTCTCAACGACCAGCCAGATATGCGATAAGATCACAAAACATGTGATAAGGCGCGTTAGCAGCAGGAAATTAACACCTACTCTGACCTGGTGTCAAGTCGGACGGCAGCCTGCACCAGAAAAGAGAGCCCAGCCCTGAGCCACACCTGAAGGGCAACAGATGCCATGGAGCTACTAATCATGCAGCTCGGAGCCCCAACAGGGCCACAACACCCACCACCACCACACCCAGGCCCCCCAGACCACCACTTAGGCAGCGCAGAAAAAGACAGTGACCCTCAGAAAACGCACCAACCTCACAGACCCAAAACCAGAGAATGTCATTGCCCACTACAGGCTCAAAGGGACAAACATCCTCCGCATCCTGACCCCCGTTGAACACCGGCTGGTGATACCAACACAGCAGACAACCAACATTCTACCTCAGACAAAGTTGCTGGCCGTGCTGCACGTGTTGGCCTCTGGTACCCTCCAACCAACAACCGCCTAAGACGGAGGAGTCACACAGCCAGCCCAATCCAAGTCCCTCACAACGGTAATGGATGACACCATCAGCTTGGTACCCCACTATCTATACTTCGCCCACACTGCGCAGGAACAGCCAGAGACCAAGTAAGGCATCTACACCATAGCTGGCTTCCCGCACGTGTCAGGGGGCAATTGACTGCACACATGTCCAACATGTGCCCCTTGGCAACACTGCACACAATAACCGCAACAGAAAGCGCAAGTATTCCACCAATTTCCAGGCAATATTGGACCACAGGGGAATCTCCACCAACGTTGTTGCCAACCACCCAGGCAGTGTGCATGATCCCCACATCTTCCAAAAGTCCATCATCAACCTGCGCTACCAGGATGGCACCCGCATAAATGTATTGCTCGTTGGCAAATACCAAATGAACACATCACACACCTCAACTGCACAATCATGCAACTCACAATACTGGGAATGCGCACGTCCCAAGCTCACATTCAACATGCCAAACAACATGCACACCCACCAGACACAACATCCTAAATTACTGTGGGAACCTGGGCCAGCCATGTACATTAGCCATCAACGGCATGGCACCTCAGCTACACAATAGCAGAATGTGGGAAGAGTTAGGGACCAGGCATGTGCGAAGGAGGCAAGTGACCAATGAATGAGAAAGTACACAATGCCAAGTCTGGCGTGGATGTGATGGCCAGACTTCAGTATGCAGACCACACACATATCCATGTCAACACACACCACTGGTGTTTGGAGTGTAGTGGACAGTGGACACAACCATGTCACCCCAGCCAGTGGGGAAGAATGAGGAAACCTAGCTTGTTAGGTTCCCCCCGTTAGAGTGAGTGGAGTGGGCTGGCCCGGCTAGCTTGGGGTGTGAATAAAAGGCACGTAACTCTGGGCATGGTCGTCTTCTGGAATGCCCAACGTCTAAACAAACAAGATGATGGACGGAATGTTGCACAATGGCAAAACATCACCCCCAGTCACAGATCTGGGTTTAATCCATCGTTATTTTGCTCACCAAGCCACCCCAGTTCAGACATGGCCATATGCAAGTCAGTCTTGACCCTGTGCCTCATGGGAACAGTCCAGCCTGAACTGCCAAGCCATGTCTTCCCTGGACCGGAATCAAGCATCCTAGGACCGGTTCTCTGCCAGGACGGTGCCTCTCACCCCACCACGAGACCAATGCCGTTGCCGTGATTGGGGTTGCCTGAGTTCCTGTGTGCCTGCTGCACCCCCGGACACTGGTCCCCGAAGCCGTCATGCCCACCCCTGGGCACCCAGGCCTCAATGCCCACCTCCGACACCGGCGTGTGTCAAAGAGGGCCCACTACGTGCAGGTGCAAGCTCTAAGCCCTTGGCCCGCAAGCTTGGCAGCCTCCTCAGAACATCACGGCCTTCGTAATACAGGCCCGCAGTACTCCTTTCTTGTTGACTTACTCTACCGGCAGACACAGTGGACATGTAGGTCACACATTTCGAACTGAGTCTTGATTACAACATGGCAGAGAACATTAATTATGGCTGAGTTTATGTCATTATACTCCCTTTGATGTGGTGACACCAAGTCTGTGCATAGCATCACAACCACACTTGCATGTGGGCCCACGCAGACTATTGCCCTCGGCCTAGGCTGCGCTCGAGTTGGTCACACAATTGGAACTGAGCATCGATTTTTCAAAGGCAGAGTACATATCATTGCATGCAAAGAGAGGTGTAAGAGAATGATGCATTGTAGTCGAAAGGAAAAAAGAATCATTGCTACGGAGGTGATCGAACACTACGAACAACTGACCTGGTGTCACTAGCGCTGTGCATCGCAAGCCAACGACACGTGACTGTGGGCCACACTGCGGTCCAG
Source organism: Lissotriton helveticus (assembly GCF_964261635.1). Classification (NCBI taxonomy): domain Eukaryota; kingdom Metazoa; phylum Chordata; class Amphibia; order Caudata; family Salamandridae; genus Lissotriton; species Lissotriton helveticus. The sequence goes on from NC_136063.1 coordinate 950,211,122, forward strand.
TAGGTCACAGAGTCTTGGCAATGGCGGAGTTCATATCATTGTACAGGCATAATCGCAGACTGCATCCCCTCTCAGCCCCAGTGCCACTAAGTCTGTTCCCTGACATTCATGGACACTCTCTGGTCAAACTTTGGTGGCGTCTGAGTCTATGGACTTGGGGGTAGTTTTCATCCTCATGTAGCTGATACCCAATTGGGGGTCGAAACGAGGCCGTAGCATTCCACTCCTCCATTTGCTGGTTCCGGACGGTTACTACCCTCTGCATCATGCTCTGGAGGACACCTTCCACTGTCCCCGGTGACCCACCGCCACAGTCCTCTTGGACATCGTCGAGGACCCGCTCAGTCTGCGTGCCCTACTTCAGTGAACCGCAAGGCACCATCCTGTGGCAGTGTGCCTGTGATGGCCGCTGTGCATCCGGGGCCACTGACTCTGTGCAGCTCAAGTCAGGGTCCCTGTCTGATTGAATATTGGATGGCCTCTGAGACAATGACTTTGGGGTCGTCAACACCATGTGTCTGTGTCCCTGCGCTGTCCACTGCCTCCGGCCTCAACTGCGGTCCTCCAGGGCTCACACATCAAATTGAGTCCTGACTGGACCTGGACGTGGCATCACCGCAGGAGGCACATGCCACCATCGTCAGGACCACCTCCACCCGCCATCTGACAGAGTTGAAACAGTGGTACTGGCAGACTAACTGAGTTGCTCACACCTGTCGTGGATGCCTTCACCTGCCTGATACCCTACTCAGCACTCCAGGTTCCACTGACTCAGTGCACTGCAACTCATGGACCGTTACTGATTGGGTTTTGTGCTGTGGAGAGGTTGCGCAGCAAAGTCACCTCAGGTAGTGTGGGAGACCTGGGATGTTGATGAGGAAGAGGATGCAGGTCTGACACACCCCACTGCATATGCATCAGGAATATCCCGAAGGGACAAAATCCTAGACAATTCATTCACATGGGCACGCTCAGTTCTAGTGCCCCAACCTCAGTGCTCTGCAACTCACGGACACTTCTTTTTGCTTATTGTGTGTCCGCTGTGCTTGCTCCAGCTACCACCATGATGCTTCCCAGTAATTTCTGTAATGCTGGTGTGTTCCATTTCCGTTTTGATATTGATCACTGCTCAAGTTGTTGCCAACACCAACCACTCCGTGAGGGCTGGCTTACACTCACCCCTCACAAATCCAGCACAGGCGTCACTGTAGATGTGACCCTGCCAATAAAGTGGCCGGGCGCAAGTGCCCGTAGGCAGTTCAATCTACTATCTGCGTGTGTCCTTGTGGTCATGATGTATGATGAGGGCCCTAGGCCCTACGACATTACATTGTGCTGTTTACAGGGGACGTAGATATGTCACCGCAGGCAGCGGGTTAGAGCTTGGACATGTAGCTTGGGGCCAGATGTAGGTAGCCAAATACCGGTCGGAAACGGCCGAATTCGGCCGTTACCGACCGGTATTTGGAGATCGGCATGTAGGTGACAGAAAATAGGCCGAATCGGTAAATTTCCCGATTCGGTAAAGTTACCGATCGGTAAAGTTACCGATCGGTAAAGTTACCGATCGGCAAAGTTACCGATCGGTAACTTTACCGATCGGTAAAATACCGATTCGGTAATTAAGAATAGGTAAAATTGAAGTTTGAGATGTAGGGAGGCTCTGAAATACCGATTTTGGGCCCAAATCGGTATTTAAGAGTCGGTATTTACCATGGATTCAAATCAGGTGTTAACCAGGTACAGCCTATAAAAAAGGACCCAAAATGCAATTCTGTTTGCAAAATGGCGGCATTCTATGTAATTGCAAGACGGCTACGGCTACAGGAGGAAGGAGAGAGGGAATGGCTGAGACAGGAGCAGGTCTACAGGCAGAGGGTGACCCTGTTCATGCTCACAGAGGAAGAGATTGTGCAAAGGTACAGGTTGGCTCCAGACACCATCATGGAGCTCATCAGGGACCTCAAACCTCTGTTGGAGCACCCCACCCCAAGGGCACATGCAATACCAGCACATGTACAGGTGCTGTGCAGCATCCACCTGCTGGCGTCAGGGAGCTACCAGAGCGTGGTTGCTGCGGTGGGAGGGGTGACCCAGAGCAGCCTCTCAAGGTTTTTTCACAGATTCCTTGACGCCATGTTGCACAGGATGGACCATTACATTTCTTTTCCATCCACCCATGCTGAACTGGTTCAAACCAAATCGGACTTCTACCAGATGGCAGGATTTCCCCATATCATCGGATGCATTGATGGCACACACATCCCCATTTGTCCCCCTGCTGCCACAGAATACATTTACCGCAATAGGAAATCAACCCACACCATCAACGTGCAGGTGATTTGCAATGCTAAGCACTACATCACAGACCTTGTAGCAAAATTCCCGGGAAGTACCCATGATTCATATATATTTCAGAACAGTGGCATCTATGAACGGCTGACTGCAGGGGAATTTGGTGAAGGCTACCTCCTAGGTAAGACACAGTGTGCAACACCTATTAGACCTATTGCAATTAGCAGTACATGTATGCATGTGAGTAAATTATTCCCTTTTGTTTCCAGGAGACAGTGCATATGCCCTTCGCTCATTCATACTAACCCCCTACCTCAACCCCTCAACACCCAGCCAAAGGAGGTACAACCGGGCACACAAGCGCACACGCAATGTTGTTGAGAGAACATTTGGAATTTGGAAGAGCAGGTTTAGATGCCTGCACAAGAGTGGAGGTGCAAGGCAGTATACCCCCATCACATGCTGTAAGATCATTGCTGCCTGTGCCATGTTGCACAATCTGGCTGTTAAGAAGGGGACTGAGGTGGAGTTAAGTGACTATGAGGATCACGACGACGACAATGCTGTGCCTGAAAGACATCCTGCAGGAGTGTCAACACCAAGTGATGGCAGATACAGACGTGAGGAGATTACACGCAACTATTTCTGAGTAAGTGAAGACACTGAGCTATAGTCAAAGCACAAGCTTCTGTTTATTTAGGTTTCATAAACAGATGGTAAAGAAAAAAAGAGCAACAGTAAGCATTTGACATCAATGCTCACAGTGAGCAAACACACTCAGACAGGTCTTGAACCCACCCACCATAGTTGCATATTGTCACTAGGCTTGTTTAAATGGCACAAATGTGCAAATGTAACTTTAACAACTAAATAAAAAAATGTCCACAGGCAGTAGGCCATAGTAAAAAATGTTCATTTTCGGCCACGCTTTGCACTGCCAGGTGTTTGTGGCTCAGCCTGTACACTGGGCGTTTGGCCTGTAGCCTCACCCTGTCGCCTGCTGCTCCTCCTTGGCTCAACACCATGTGGGCTAGCTGTGCTGCTCCTACTGGTGCTAGGTTCACTGTCCGGCACGTCAAGAGCAGAACTTCGTGCACTTTGTGCATTGAGTAGGGCCTCCAGCGCACCAGTCATTCCAGCTATGCCCCTTGTTAACTGGTTGGTATTATTAGTCAGGACTTCCTGGCTATTGATGCCTCTCCTGCATAGCAGGGATGTGGCTGTTGCCAGGCGGTGTAAGGATTTCTCTGCTCTCTGTGCTCGCTGCTTGTCCCTGCGCCTTGCAGCAATTTCAGAGTCAAGTTTAGTGCACAGTTGCTGTATGCCTGTTGCCATGCACTTGTTCACCCCCACAAGCTCTTGTATGCCCTTGCCAATGTCCTGAATGTTAATGTTCATGTTTCTCATTTGTCTCTGACAGGCCATGATGCCCTTGCCCTGCATCCTCTGTATCCTGACCATCGATCCCTCCAGGCCTTGGAAGACACTGGACCCCTCCCCACGTGCACCTGCACCCCTTCCTTGGACTGTGCGCCTTCTAGTGGTAGGTGGTACAGGCTCTGTGCCGGGCTGCAGTGTGGCAGTGATGTCAGCCTCAGACAAGTCATGTGACTCTACACCCACCATTTCCTCAGCACCTATCTCCATTTGCAGCAGTGGGGAAACAACATGCCTCCTGCTAGGGTGTGCAACAGGTGTTACCAATTCAAGGGATGCAGGCATTTCTGGTGATGACACCAATAGTGGTGACTGTGAGGGAATTGGGGATCCATGCATTTCCTCACTGATGTCTGTTGCTTGGGAGGGTGGCTGCCCACTCGGAACCCCTGTGTCCTGGGATGCACTGGGCCCTGGATCCTGACTGTCATCCCTCTGGGGTGCCGTGCCTTCTGCCTCCTCGGACTGCCTTCTGGATGTGTGACCTGTGGACATATGGGCACATATCAGCTAGGTGCTAATGTGTCACAGCCACTATAATTAAACATATCAATTTGCACTTTGAACATGCTGCCTGCCCTTCATTTTGTCTGCAAACATTTAAATTACTTGTTGGTTACAGTGCTATGTCACATGTTCTGTCAAAGACTGACTACATGTACCATGATGCATTGCTACAGTTTTGCACACACACCATGGGACTGGGGTAACTGAGCTGCAAGGGGTGAGGGATGGATGGGGGTGGGAGGGGGATTGCTGTGCATGCATCTTACCTTTTGTTTTTGCAGATTTAGCCGAGCTGTCCACTTCTCCCAGTCCATGGACACTTTCAGACTCCAGGGTTGTGGCTACCAGCTCCTCAAGCTCGGTGAGTGGGGGTGCTGTGTTCTTTCCTCCACCTGTTTTCTGTGACTGTTTGTGGCGATCAGCCAATTTTTTCTTTGTGGGGCTCCTTAGGTCATAGAACCTCTTCTTTAAGTCTTCTGTCACTCTGGTGGTCACTCCCACAGCATTCACTTTATCTAGGATGTCCAGCCATATTTTCCTTTTTGTGGATTCTGCCACAGTGAGGGACAGTTTTCCAAAAAGTCTGTGGTGTACCTTGACCACCTCCTCAACAAGCACCTGTAATTCAGTACTACTGAACTTAAGTTTCCTTTTCCTTTCTGCCTGCTCACTTTCCCTGCTGCTTTCCATTTTAAAGTGTTCTCAATTCACAAGCTCTGCCTGCTGCTGCTGCTGCTCCCAGTCTCTCTGCTCCAACTGCCTTTCCAGAACCTTCTAATTAGTTGCAGCTGCCTGTGTGCACACTTCCTGCCAGGAAGGGGGAGGGTGGTTGCACCTGATTGGCTGTTGTGTTGAGTTTCACTTTTGGTTGCTGGTCGACGCGGGAAATACCGATCGGTATTTACCGATCGGTATTTACCGATCGGTAATTACCGATCGGTATTTCCAATGCTTTCCTATGGGACTTTTGCCCCATAGGAATGCATTGGCCATACCGATCGGTAAATACCGATCGGTAATTACCGATTCAAAATTTACCGATTCTTATTTACTGATTCTTACCGAATCGGTAATTGGAACATCTGGATGTTCCTACATACCCCCCCCTTCTTATTTACCGATTCTTATTTACCGAATCGGTAAAATTCGGTAATTAAGGATCGGTAAATATTTTTTACCTACATCTGGCCCTTGGTCATCACCCATGCAATATGTAAGGGGAGTGGGCTAGGCCATCGTAAGCAGGTCCAGCTCGGGGTGTGACTGATAATAGCAAGGCCCTGGGCATGGTTCAGTACAGATAATGTGCAAATGCATGTGTCTGTTGCAGTGTGGGCCTCCTTTGGGGGGTGTAGGCGGTCCATGAAGGGAATGAGAACCCACGTATGTGATCTAGTTTGGCTTCCATGGGTTCAGACCCTACCCGCACTTGTTCTGCCACCTCCTTTTGACATTCTGACACCTGGCATTGGGATGCCATTTGTGGGTCGGTGAAGTGTTGGGAGCCAGCAGTGCTTGCGGGTGCTTCCTGCTGTGTGGTCTGTTGCAGGGGCTGTGTTCTCCTCTATGTAACTTGGCTGCCCTGGTCCTAGTGGTGGGTTGCGTGGGATGTCCATGGGCTGTTGTAGGGCGTCGGTGTCGAAGGTGTGGTGGTCCTCTCCGGCATCGCTGATGAGTTGTCTGGTCTGCTCTGCTGGAGGTGTTATGTGTCCCTCTGCAATGTGAAGGGGAGATGCATGTTGACATTGTGTTGACATGTATGTTGGCACATTGTTCTTGTTGAAATGCAAACTGTATGACAATGTATGTTGTGACTATTTTGGAGGTGCTGGATTTAGATGCGGGACAGTGGACATTTGGACTAAATGACGGATGTGAGGCTGTACGCGTACATTTCCGTCTCATAGTTTCCAGCACTGTTAGATGTTGTTGACCTGTTTCAGCGCATGTGCGGAGCCAGTTGTGTCCTCTGTTCTGCAGTGTCGGGGTTGCACAGTGTACCACATTGTCGTCAATGTGGATGTGCTGTTATTACAATGTGTGTGTGCTGCAGTGTACCACGGGGATCAGGGACATGATTCCATAGTCATTGTGGGTGTGCAGTGTGCTACACATCATTGTGCATGTGTGCCATTGTGCCCATTTCCCCCGTCCCCTCAGTCCCTGGTAGTTGCTCACCCTGTTGATGTTGTGTCAGGTCCTCCCGAGCTGTGTCCGGACTCCCGACTCCTTGCACCGTCTCCACATTGATGACTGTGGCCTCCGTTTCCTCCAGCTCCTCCTGTGGCGCAGGACTCCCACCTCCTGTCACCATTGCTGCCTTCCTGTTGGCAGCGGGTTTGTGCCTGGTTTAGATTTTTACATCATGCCAGCACCTCTTGGCCTCCTCCATTGGCCTCCTCGACACTCCGACTGCATTCATGGCAGTCTGATTGTGGGTCAGTTGATGACAGTGTTCTGTCACCTCCGTGATGCTGATCTGGTTTTCCTGTGGACTGCACCCCATCTTCCTCTCCCTCTTCTCCTTGGCCTTCCCCGCCCCAGTTGTTCCTTGCTGGTGGTCTGTGGAGCTTCTGGGGTTCGCGTTGTTCTCTGTACTCCGTCAGGGTGTTTGGATTGTTTCTGATGTGTTGTTTTTGTAGCTTTTATAGTGCATTGTTGCGCCAGACTTGTGGGATTTGCAGGCCTGCTGCTGGTTTTTGCTGCTTTTTGTATCGCGATTGGCCTCATCGCAATTTCTTTGCGTTCGTATTTCACAGTTTTGCGGCATGGCGTTGATTTTAACGGAATCATTTGACACGTTATCTGGAGACTATCGCATGGTTCAGCCGTGTTGTGAATACTTAGTTAATATGGCATAATTTTCCCGCGATAGACTGCGATGTTGAGAGTTATGTTAAGTTACTTTTGCGATGGTTATCACATGTTCTTGAGAATATGCCCCATAGTCTTTCAACTATGCGTGTTTTTGGAAGACAGTTTCTGAGGGAGCATTTAAAGGTTTACCAAGCTATTCAGGCTGCTTCAGATTGACACATTAGGGTGACAAATAGCATTCTTCAGAAGATTTTGTGAATATAGAAAAGCTATTTTGTCTATTAATGGAGGAGATGGGGGAGAGGAGCACTATGATATTTTACACCTGTCAGCTATCAGCTATCCCAGTCTCCTTCGTTGAGGATAGCTGCCCTGGCTTTCCACCCTGCACACAGCTGTATCTGAATCAGGAATACATTTATTTGATTAAAGCAATACAATCATAAAAGTAAAAAACAACATAAAGAGTTACAGTGATTGAAAATCTAGGAAATTACAATGTTAAAACATCATAGAAATACGGGGACGCACCGTAGATTTTAAAAAGGCTCCCACAGCAGTACAAATATTGGCACTCTTGTGGCTGCTGTGTTTGTATTTTTGATTCTGTTGATATGTTTAATGACTATAAGGTCAATAAAATCATTTTTTTTAAATACATCAACACTCCAACAACATTTGTAAGAAGCCTAGAGCTGGCATACATTGATAAGATCATAATTATGGAGCACTGGAATTTAAAAACGTTATTAAGGTAGTTAATATTTACTCAAACCCTAAAATGCAACAATGTCTGTTCTGAAGTTTTGGTGCAAGGTCAGACAAACTAAATCAGCCCTATATTGGACAAGTGAAAAATACCTCTTTCAAAAGATACGATTCAATGTTCACTGTGGTCTGAATAATAGTGTAATTACATATGGTAGATTTGAAAGTTATGAATCATCTCAGAAAATTCTCCTTTTATTAATAAAACATTCCTTTACCCAGACTTTTTATATTTCTTTTTTAAAAAAGGGACTTGTGCATAAAGAGGACCTCCTTACTTCTGTCAGACCTAACTTATTATAAGACAGCCAAGGTAATTTAGGCTGATTTGCACAACTTAAGCAATCAACAATAACATCTTTATTCCGTACTACTTGAGGGTTACTCCATTTTAAAATCCATAAAAGTAATGGAGCTAGTTGGATGAGGTCTTCAACATAACATAGCCCCATTTCCTTGTGCTTGAGAATTGCGAGGAACTGGGGAATAGGGTGAGAATGCGATGGCGAAACCAGTTCTCGTCAATGCAGATTCTTAGTGTCAATGTAGCCCCAAATTCCCGCACCATAGGACCCAGTGCGAAGACATTGCATTTTATAGATCTATAAAAGTTATGCAATGTTTTTATTACCAATATTAGATGTGACAATGAAAGCAATGACAATAGAGTGAGAAAATCTTTGTAGTCCATCAGACAGGCAGGGCGCCCATGAGGCATTGGAATCTAACATCTGTCTAAAAATGTAGCTGCTCTGCCCTGTAGGGGCCTGCCCCCACCAGGGTGATTAAAGTAAAAGCATTAGCCCTAACTGTGAGGACCCTCCCTAACCTGGCAGCATTTAAAATAAATGAAGGCTGTAATGTTCTTTGGAGATTTGCAGTCTTCCACAGGCCTTTCTCAAAATACCAGTCTTCACTGGCTTGTGTGAACCTGCCCACCCTGTGAGGCTCATTCTGCACTCCCCTGCAGGGACTCCCACTCTCTAGAGGGGTCAATAACAATGGAGCTTCACTACATTCTGGGGTCTGGCCCCCTCCCGCATTGCTATCATGCTCGATATAAGGATATAATGCACTTGTACTAAGGCAGATGGAATACTCATTACATTTTTGATGGCATGCCCATTGCAAAACGCTGAATCAGGCCCATTGGGCCTCATTTATGAGGTTTTACCAAAGGGCAGCACCGCAGGCCTGCCTGCTGCGCTGCCCTATGGCAAGAAAAAATGGCAGGAATACTACTGGCACCAGACCTTATCCTCTGGAAAAGTTTTTTAAATGCAAGGGAGGGTTGTGGAATATTACAATGGTAACTGTCATATGCACTTTTTTTCTTTATATTTCAACCTCAAATTATGTAACAGTGGCATTTTCAGTGGAAATATTTAAAATAGGGAACTAATATAATCACTTCAAGATATTTGGTAAAACGTGTTGGGCACGTTTATTTTATTTGGGTATACAAAAATTGGTGCCTGAGATTCTTGGTTCATGTAATCAGGATCTGCCAACATGACTGCTGATGTCGCTTACATCTTAGGAAAGTAAGACAGAATATGGAAAACTTCTATGGAAAGGAATGTTGTAAACATCCACAAAGTTGTAACTTCAGATTCACAAATCGTTCCTATCATTTTTCACACTCAAGGCCTGATTACGATGTTGAAACCGTTGTGGTCTGGGGACCGACTGACCTCCGGTCGGCGGTCCTCACATCGCTATTACAATGCGACCGCACATGGGGCCTTATTTATAAGGCCGTGCGTCAATTTTACGCTGCTGGTGCGTAACTTTTTGTGACGCCCCAGCAGCGTAAAAAATGTGCCTTTTTGCACCATATTTACAAAGTGACGCATCTACCTAGATGCCTCACTTTGTAAACCCCTCCGCTACATTATACCTACGCCAGGTATAATGTATGCAGGGGGGGCGTTTTGACGCAAGAAAGGGTCATAGAAGTGACGCAGTGAAATCTATAAGATTTCACTGCGCCATTTCTTGGCCGCTAATGTGTCAAAATCTTACGCCTGCTTCATGGCAGGCGTAAGACTGACGCAGGCACTAACAACATGGGTCTTGTTCATGTGAAAGTACACATTGCTGGAGTTGCGTCACTTTTGTGACACACTCCAGCAATGCGTCACTTTTGCACCTACAGATACGTCAGAAATACTAACGTATCTGTAACTCCTTGCAACATGATGCGCCATATTATAAATATGATGCATCAATCATGATGCAAGGAGTGCACACTGAGAAATGACGCATCGCTGCTTTCTTGCAGCGATGCGTCATTTCTCATAAATGAGGCCCATGGTGCGGTTGCTTACCCCCATTTCTCTATGGGAGCTTGTGCTATGGCCGTAAACGGCTCATAGCACAAGCTCCCATAGGAAAATGGGAGCTTCTGTTAATCTCTGCACCTCGAGGTGCCTGCCACTCTGCGTAGAAATTAACAGGCGCTGAAATCTCAGGATGAAACTTCTTTAGGAAATGTAGAATAACCAAGGATATGACAGTCAGAATTGATTGGAATTCTTCGTACTCCCCGAGTCAACCATACTTCTGGTATGGGCAACTTCGGGAGAGGTAAGGGCCAGAGCTTGCAATTAGGTGGGAAAACTTCCAACACACTTTTGTTCCAACAGTGAAGGAAAAGGGATTTCTCTAGTAGACATATATTTTACATGCAGAGAACATGTTTTTAGAGATTTACAAATGCAAATGCAGGTTAACTAAAAAGTTCCCTGCGATTGTATATATCTGAATCATGAATATGTCGTGCAAACTATTTTGAGACTATAATGGAGTAAGCAGCATCAGAGACGCAATAAAACCAATATACGTGGTACTTATGGACACTTGTGTAAACTTGCATTCTATTTGATTATTTATAAGATAGGAGGATTTTCACAAATTAACAATGATAATCCCCACACAAATACATTCATTTCTGACAAGAACTGCTTCAATACATCTTTTATAAACAGTTTTTGTTATCTGTTTCTTATCGCTTGAGTGTTGTTTGCTCATCTTTCCTTTCATCTCTATAATGAATGTTCCATCATTTATCTGCCAACATAGGAGAGTCCCTAAAGAGAACATCACAAATCCAATTCTAGGAGCTAGCATCATATCATTTTTTTTCTTTATCTGTAAACATAAACTTATCTTCAAGCTGCGGACAAATTCATCTTGCTCTGAGACGTGTGGTCATATTACATTATGAAACATAACACGCCTAAAAGACTTCAGTATTGTTATCTCCATAGAGAAACTTATCAACCTTGATGTACATATTCTTTATCCATTTGGTATTGTCATAACAACTTGAATTTGATTTAGATGCAGTTTGTCTCTGTTTTGACAACGTATTAGGTTGCACATTCTATAAATAATTTGAAGCTTTGTGTCATTTTATCACGGGGTATGTTGCTCTATTTTCTATATAAACATCCCAGCGATAAATTACATAAACTTAAAATGTTCATCCACTTTTCTGGATTATAATGCTTACGCTGTTGCCAGTGTTAGTTTGCACCAGCCTTTGCACCACCTGTCAAAGGTAATACTCATTGACAAAGCTAGTAGGTCTGGTTTTAATGTGCTAACACATTCAAACAGGTATGCACAAGCGCAAATTTGTGTATGTCTGTGTACGCATGCATCAGCACTTTAAATCCAATCGAGCAGAGAAGTGCAGAAACAAGGACAAGGACAGAGGTACAGAGAGAGGGCAAGATATAGATAGATAGATAGATAGATAGATAGATAGATAGATAGATAGATAGATAGATAGATAGATAGATAGATAGATAGATAGATAGATAGATAGATGGATAGATGGATAGATAGATAGAATGATACATTGATAGATAGAGCTAGAACGATAAGTATATTCTAGATAGATAGACAGGTAAGAGTCTGAGATAGATTGAAAGGTGGAAAGTTTGCATTTGAATTGAATAGCTGCACTGCATCTCTGTGATTCTATGCCTGTCAGGTGTCTGTTTTGCTCTTCAGGTATCTACCTTTCACACTCACCTTTGCCCCACCACCAACAAACACTGATCTACCGGGCCCTAGGCAATCACTTACAAAAACAATCAGTGCCCATGGCCTGATAAGCAACAAACAGTTGGTACAGGACAGGTTAAGCCCCGGTGGCACTGTCCTGGGTGCACCACTGGTAGCTGAGCACCTGAGCTTTTGAAACCAAAGCACAGAAAGTTTCATTGATTTAACATAGACATAGGTTGTTCCCAAAATTAAAGTACACTTTAATGTATTTCCATGACGAAATAAAAACGCAATCATTGTTTTTAGAGGTGTGAAAAGGGAAGAAACTTACGTAGTGAACACTCAAAACATATTATTGTTTGCGTTGTAATGAGAAGTTTCAGAAATATAAAACAACTGGATACAAAAGCAGTGGCGGCTTGCACAGGTAAGAGCGGTGAGGTGAGGCGGGGTGGTGTGGGGGTGGTGGAAGTCGACAGATAAGGGAATAAGTAATATTAAATAAATAAATCAAACCATATTGCGCTCGTCGCATCGTTGACACTGTGTTGCGGGGAGCGCAACGTAAGTGGTTTTATTTATTTAATATCAACTTCCACCACCCCAAACTCCACCCGCCCCCGCTCCACGACTCTTACCTGCGCGAGCCGCAACGGTAAAAAAGCAGGTGCTGTAAATGTGAAATAAGTTTATTTTAAAAAAAAATTAAAAGACCATTTCCTCTCATATGTAGTTATATGCATTTAATCTTATTTGAAAGAGGTTACTGTACTGAGGAATAGCTACAGGTTGTGGTGTGCACAAAGTCCTCGTTTGTAGATCCCCTCCAGGCACAATGCAAACCATTGACAAAGGATCTGGCGGGCTCAGTGAATTCCACATGGGTGCCTCATTGGGGTAGCAGAGGGCAGCCACACAAGCACCCAGGACTCAGCAGAAGAAACAGTGTGAGGAAATGATCACACAATTTTGCATGCTTTGAGGTGCAAACGGCCACTTTATTTACAACTAGCAAACAGAGTACCTAGCCCCACCACCTTTCCTCCAATCAGCTAAACAGTTACTGTTCCTCCTCTTTCCCTTCAGTGACAGGAATACACAACAATTACAGCGCCACAATAAAATACCCAAAGCCAATCCTATCCCGTAAACATCACCCCTATACCTCCCCCAATCAGATAACGAGCTTGCCTTTCTCCGCCTTCTGGAGTTCCTCCCCAAGGTCTCATTCCTGTCCCCCCAGCTTAGAGCTTCTCACAGTCTTTCATCTACCCTTTCAGTGACCTCATCAACCCTTCTAAATACAGATTGTTGTCCTGCTCAGACAAGTGCAATCTATTGTGCCTTCTATCACCCACACCCCTCTCACCATGCAGACACCAGTACTCTCTCTATTCAGCTCCTTCCTGGCTTTATTGATCACAGCCAGCTTCTCCATGCTCCCCCGCCCTCCTAGGCAAGAGCCTAGTCCAGAAAACATCTGTGGAAACCCAGCTGACCTTTAGCATTTCCAAGTCCAGCTTTATGGACTTCAGTGAATCCAGCCCGGTTGTTTGCACCATATCATTTTCACCTAGATGAATGACTAAAGCACCAGGCTTGCCCCACTTTACCTTGTACTCCCAAAGGCGTACACCAGTTGCCCCCAACGCATCCTACCATGGTCAAACCAATGCACCTTGGCATCATCTTTTCCCCAACCGTAGCTGTCTGTCTCCAAATTGCCTCTCGGCCTGCATCTGGCCCCCTCCACCAAAGATTGCCCGCAGATCCATATGTCCCACAGGTGAAATGCTGTACAAGAAGCACCTGCCATTAAAACAAACAACCATTAGTTCATGTCTTGCCGAACATACCTCCACACACAACTGCTTGCCACCTACACAAAACCTTCAGTCTGTCTTCTCCCATCCCCAATGAGAAACCCTCGATCACTGGCCCTATTCGAAATGAGTGAGTGCGAAAGTCCAGTGCCGGCAAGTCCAAAGCTTGTAAGCATCTTCGCAACACTCCCAGCACTTTCCACGACCTTACTACCAAACTGTTCTCATGCAAGAAAATGGGGCCCTCACCCGTGCCCCTCAACTCCAAAAAGGTTGGCAACTGCAATCAAGGGCACACTCATGCCTCACCTGAACAGTGTAGGAGCACCACCACCTCCTTAATATTCTGGTCAATCCCTGTACTCCAAAAAAGCCCTCCACAACCCTTTGTATGACACAATAGGTCATCCAACTCCATCCCCAAGCTTCCTTTCACACCTACCATCTCTGAAACCCTAAAGGCGCAGAAGAACATCAAATTGGATAGTGCTCTGAAGAAATGTGCCTTCCTGGATGAAGCAAATGCAACTCTCGCCTACTCTACTGCTGCCCTCAGGAAGCTGATTGAAATCAGATGCCTTACACAGGGCACTTTGCAAAGCAGTTGGGACCAGCGATCCAACACTCAGTGACCCGAAACTCCTCCACATGGTTTATATCCCCATTGCATCTTCCCATTGAATGACATAACTGCCAGCTTGCCCTCTATGGTGATTACAGATAAACCCCTCCCTATTTGACTCAAAATGAATTTCATTTTTTTTAAAAATGTTTTTATTGCCAATTTTTACAGCACATTTTACCCCCCCCCCCGCACCAGACAATATCCTTTAACAGCAGGTATACTTCTAAATAATCACATAATAAAAGGGATTCCATTACATACTTCCACAATTTATACGTCTTGTAGAAAAACAGATTTAGAAGAAAATAAATGAGAAAGAATCAATATAATAAAGCCAGTGAGACACAAATTAATAAAGAAAGGAGCTCAAAAGCACGATAATCAAGATACAAAAGGTGAACAAGAATCAAGAACAGAAATCGTCAAAAGCAAGAGGACAGATTAAACCACCGAGGAGGCAAAAACAAGAAACATGAGTGCAAACATGAGTACAAATGGACACCTCTAGCTATTCATCCCCCTAAACATTTGCCATCCTTCTTTTCCAGTCTGCAATAGGCTTCCACAACTGTAAATCAAGTTCTCTGCCCTTTTTCCCCCTTCTGGCATAAATAGCTTTCTCTAAGTTGTGGATACACAATAACCTAGCCAGCCAGTGCTGGAACGGGGGTGGTGTCTTATCTTTCCATGCAGTTGCTATACATAGGCGTAGAACAGCCATAGCCACAAATATAAAGCCCTCATCTTGATATTGCGAATTGCTCCCTTCTACTCCTAATAGTATTACTTCTGGTATCAGCTTCAATTTATATACCAACGATTTATCAAAGAATGATTCAATACTTTCTATCAATGGAGAGAGGTTTGGACACCCCGCAAACATATTCAATTTGAAAGACTCAAAATGAATTTCAACATGTCTTCGCGACTCAATCAAAACCCCATCCTGTCATGGCCTCATTGTCTTGCACCTGATCCTATGAATTCCCTCATTCCAGTCAGTACATCTTCTTTGTGGACTCCACCGAGAGTATTCCACTAGTATATATGCTTTTACAGCCTGATGTCCCACAAGTTTTCACAAGTACATGAAGACCCTTTGTCGCCAAACTTGGGGTCAAACCATGGAACCTCTCCCACTGTAAACGAGAAAGTGGATCGGTCAGTCTATTGTCAAGACCCACAATTTACTTTGCTTGAAACAAGATGTTCTTCTCCAAACATGATAAGACCAAATGTTTCCAAATCTTTAGCACCCAAGCATCAGAAGCACATATCCTTTTCATCACCTGCATGACTTCTGCATAGTCAGACACAAATGTACCCCTCCTTTTCCTCAACACAAAACTCAACAGCAATGGAAACAATTCCAAAAAGGCGATATTTTGTCCCTTGACCTTCCAATATTGGGGCCAGTTCTCCACTCACCAACACCCGAGCCAAAACACTCCACCCGGCTCTTGAGTCAGCCGAAACAATTTCCCACCTTCCACATCATCGGGTCATTTTCCAGCCACATAGTCACTCCTTTATAACCAACAAAGCTTCCAAACCAATAAGTTATGTTTCAGTCGGCTGGGCAAACAAATCCTGTGATTTGGATTTACAGCCCAGGCAATGCTTCTGCAAAAAAGTCTGCTCCAGGTCCATCAGCCTACATATAAAATTCAAATGACCCACCACCTTTTTGTGCAAGTTGCATCTCACACTTCTCTCTCTGCAGTAGTCATCAATCAAACCATTCAGCACCCCGCAACTTGTCCCTTGAAAGCCAATACACCATTGCTACTGAGTCCAACTAAATCCCCAAAATGTCAGAGTAGTATCCGGTCCCTCTGTCTTTTCAGTGGGATGGGGTACACCAAAATGGTCTGCAATCACCATGAATGTCTTCATCAATCTTGCGTACTCTCCTGTTATACTTGCTCTCCCTTGTGGTAAATAAATAAATAATACCCTATTTTTGACTAGACATATATCATAACAGATAGCTCAATAAATAAGAGTCAAGATTCGAGGTAGTAGGAGTTCTGCAGGTTTATTACAGCATAAGGACAGGAACAGGACAACCTGCATAGGAATAGGATGGCAGGGCCCAGCAGCTGCTGGGGCTGGGTCTGGGATGAGCGCGCTCCCTTTTAATAACAATACATGAGCATATATACATAACGCAAACACATAGCATTACATTGCAGTAGGCGTAGCAGTGGGTGGAGCAGAAGGCGTGACGCGTAGCAGTCGCGAAAGATAAGAGTAAAAAGAAGGTGTAACTCAGACATGTGATACAAACGTAACAGAATATGTCATGAATGGGCGGAAACATAGGAGGGGGCTACCTAAGGAGCCGGGGCCTCTAACCTGGTGGTGCGCGCAAACTGGCAATGACGTGTTACGAGGAGAAGCTGGGGGCTATGAACTCTGTGCTAGGAGCAGAGACTAAAGTCTGGAGGGTCGGAGCGACATGTACCTAAACCCTATCTAGTATCTGATGTTTAGGGAACATGTTGATATAAACTAGAAGTCATGAGGGGAAAAGCTAACAGACTCTGAGACTGGACCATGCATTATTCTACATATAGTGCGTGATGAAGAATATTAAATGACCATTAAATACAGTATTTCTCTTAACATGGAGCCGCATAGGCTAGACAATGACGGAAACTATTGATGTAGTTCAGTAGCTTAGGAATGCAGAGAAGGAGGACTAAACTGATAGCTGGAATCATAACATAGTCTTGGCAGACTTAGAGGCAGAGCCAAGCTGCACCGGGCACTGCGAGGCAGGAAGTAAGTGAAAGGTCGGGGATACAGGTGGGGGCTGGATCGCTCCTCAGCAAGGGTTCAGGAGACAGGAGCTGAATCTGATGTCCGGGCCCTGTTGAGGCCTGGAAACGGGGACTTTATAATGAAATAACGTGCACACTGAGAAACGTGGCAACATTACTTTACATAGGCCTGATACTCATATTACTCATGGGGACTGGGGAATGACATACCAGAGGTGGACACAACTGTAATTGCGTCTTGAATCGGACATGGGGAATAACATACGCATATTGATCATGCACACATAACATATGATGGATGACACGTAGAGACACAGAACATGGCAAAATTTACTTTTCCACATTCCCTCCTTGTCACTACGTTTCCATCAGGAAACATCAATATTCATGATACCATCTATCATTTCATACAGTACCATTTGTTCATCTCGAATTGTCTTGAAACGGGATTTAGAACGGGGCTTGGGACTAGGAATACAAGTGGTAGCACACATGCCGCAAATCGCAGGGCCACATTGTATACAGAGGCAGCAGCTGAATATGATCGCTACTGCGATACCTAGAAAGGACAGGACTTTCCATCCCCAGGCGGAAATTATATTCCAGAACCAACCGGACCATGTCCAGGTGCCTGGATCTTGGTGTAACAGATGGGCAATTTTATGAAGTCTGGTTATAGCTGAATAAACAGACGGCGCGTTATTTGGAATGAAAATGCAACAACTGGATCCGATGACTCTACAGGCCCCGCCCCTATCGGCCAGTATGACGTCAAGGACGAGACGATTCTGGAGCACAACAATTCTCATAAAGGATTGCTCTTCGGTTAAGTTACCTAGAGCGGAGGCAGTCTCATCTACTACAGCTTCAAGGGTTCTTGTTAACCTACGGATTAGCTTACTGTTTACAACTGTACCTAAATAAGGGAACACACCTTTATCAATATCAATGAATTGCTCTGCAGCAGTTTCAGTATAATCGACAATCGGGAGGTTTCTCTTGTGTCTAGTATGTACTAGGAAGGAATTCCTATGGTAGTCAGGTGGGGCTAGGAAAACAGGTGGCAGTAGGAAGGCAATGTAACAGGTTCCCTCCCAATCGAGGGGCAGACAAACATATGCGGTTTGACCACAAACAAAATAAGAATGACGTGAAGCTTTAAAAATAGATTTCCCACTGTCACTATACTGGATAATAGTAGTACAATCACTATGTCCTACGTGTACAGAACCATAATTACGGACACATAATTCGCCTTTGACTGGTAATACTGAAATAGCAGGTGAGTCTGGAGTAGTATCAGACTGAACATTCAGGACCATGAAATTCGAAGAATAGTTACCTAAATTATACACTTCATTTTCTAGATCTAAACCTGTTCTGTGGGGGAAACCTTGCTTGTCTGGAAAACATGTGCTGTTAAGAAAAGACATATCTGTTGAGGATGACGTTAACGTGGACCATGCTCCACACGAACCATTATGTGAAAAAGGATAAGGAAAAAGTGGCAGAACTCCCTTTGACGTCTGGAAAGGGGGCAGTCGACCACACACCCAACAATTAGTGGCATTGCTGGTTTGATGTGAATAATGCAACATGCGGATAAATGTATTGTTACGCATAGCGAGGCGGTATGAATATTCGTGAGGAGGCAGATCACTAAACGTGTGCTCTACTGTAACATTAGAAGGCTTATTTACATGAGGAACTGGAAAACACAGGAAAAATGCGTAACTAGTGCAGGATATCAAAAGGCTGAGAAATAATATGAAACTTAGAAAAACGATACATCGGATTGAGTTTTGACTGACTCTCTCACTATGGGGGTCTATTTTATACATGTCAGAAACAGTCTAACCGTTTCACCTAGGGGAGGACTTAGACAATCAAACTGGCTGACTTATTTTACTACACCTTAATTTCTGTTTATACTCCTGTTGCGGAGTTTTCTCTAACAGGGGAGGGGTTGTGTCAATGTCATTTGCGGGACAGTCCTTAGAAACAATGTTTTGACAAGTCTTGATATCCTGGGAAATGTTCTTGGAGACCGGTTTCAATCCGTAGAATTTCTTGACGTGCGAAAGGTGCACCCAGCCGCGGCGTCCTTCCAATTTCACAGCTGTACGGGTGGTGAGGAGGACCTGACGGGGCTCCTTCCAACGTGGCTCCAGCGGACTTGATCTGTCGAAGTTACGGACGAGCACCATCGAACCTGGAACGATTTCATGCGGTGCCACCTCGGTATTGTCTGGAAATGTGGCGGCAACCTGTGAACGACATGAGTTGAGGGCAGACATCAAGGAAGCTAGGTAATCTGTCAGCATATTACATGAAACATCAGTAATACTTCGGGGTCTAGGAGTACCCCACATGTTAGGGGGGCGGCCGAATACGACCTCATACGGGGACAGACCTGATCTGGAATGTGCGACCATGCGCATATAAAACAAAGCGACTGGCAGAGCTACTAGCCAGTCCACACCCTTATCTTTACATATTTTGGCAATTCGGATTTTCAGAGTCTGATTATGTCTCTCGACTAGACCGGCTGCTTCAGGATGGCGTACACAATGAAACTTCCACTGGTACCCTAACAACAGGGAAACGTGCTTCATCAACTCAGATGAGAATGGCTGACCGTTATCAGAATATACGACTCTAGGGAGTCCATATCGAGGGAAAAACTCACGAACCAACTGCTTGGCAGTGGTCGCGGCTGTGTAATCTGGGACTGGATATGCTTCTGTCCATCTGGACAAAGCGCATACTACTACAAGGACATACTTGAAACCTCGACATCGCTCCATCTGAATATAATCCATCTGGAGGACCTCAAAAGGGTGGTCAGGAGGCTGGAAACCACCTTGTTCCACCGGGACACTTTTACCTGGATTAAACTGACAACATATCATACAGGTACGGACTTTCTGCTTGGCTGCAGCTCGTAAATGCTTGTTGAACCAAATGTTCTGGATACTGTCTAACATTGCTTTTTCTCCTAAATGTGCTGGACTATGTGCGGTATTAATGATGACTTGAACCATAGAGTCGGGGAGAAACCATGCGGTCCTACCCTTTGTTAACCATCCTTGATCTGTCTGGACCCCTCCTTGTTCAGACCACTTCTTGGTTTCATCGGGAGTAGCATGTAACTGGATATCTATGACATCTTGAGTAGGGTCCTTAACTGTCATACATGTAGTCAGATCTGGAGTGTGTGTCATGTTAACTGGACTGTCTAGAGTCTGTGCTGTAAGCTTGGCTGTGCGATCTGCTAGATCATTACCTTGGGAAATAATGTCAGTGACTTTCGTATGTGCTTTGCATTTCATGATAGCGATAGATGTCGGTAAATGTATTGCATCTAACAGAGCTTGAATAAGGAGACCATGCTGAATCTTGGTTCCATGAGAAGTCATGAAACCTCTCTCCTGCCAGAGCACTCCAAAGTCGTGTACAACTCCAAATGCGTAACGTGAATCTGTGTAAACATTAACTTTCAGGTTCTTGGCGTGTATACAGGCTTGTGTCAGAGCAACTAGCTCTGCTGCTTGAGCGGACAGAGTATCAATACGGTGTGTTTCAATAACTTCAGTGTCAGTAGTCACTGCATACGCGGCGACTAGTTCTCCTGTACTAGTTCTCATACATGAACCATCCACATAAAGTGTCAGGTCAGGATCTGGTAACGGAATGTCTGTCAGGTCTTGTCTTGGCTTTGTCGTAATGTTGACTACTTCCACACAGTCGTGTGCGGCAGGATTTGAACTAACTGATGGTAACAGTGTAGCAGGATTCAGGATGTTGCAGCGTCTAATATCTATGTGTGGCTGGAACAGTGTCAATTCATAACCTGTTAAACGTGCAATTGTCAAGTGCTGTGTTTGTGTTCGGTTTAAAAGAACTTCCACGGAGTGTGGGACTTGTACTGTCAAGGAGTCTCCTAAAACTATGGAATCACTTTGTCTGATAGCTAGTGCTGTGGCTGCAACTGACTTGAGGCACGCAGGCAGAGCCTGGGCGACTGGATCTAGTGTGCTAGAAAAATAAGCACAAGGCTTGTATTGTCCTGCTTGGTCTTGTGTAAGAACAGATAATGCTGTACCTTCACGTTCAGTAACGAAAAGTGTAAAAGGCTTACTGTAGTTCGGTGTAGCTAGAACTGGAGCTTGGCATAAAGCTTTCTTTAACTCGTTGAAACTAAGTGTATGTTCAGATGTCCAAGGGAGGACAGTCGATACGGCTGCCTCCTGTGTCGTTAACTGTATCAGTGGTTTGGCTAGAAATGCATACTGGGGAATCCATTGTCTACAATAAGAAGTAAGGCCGATAAAAGCACGTACCTCCTTCTGGGTCCTGGGCTGAGGAAGACTCACTATTAACTGGATACGGTCTGGTGTCAACTGCCTACCCCTCTTGGACAGTAAGTGTCCTAAGTAGACCACTTGCTGGACACAGAATTGAAGCTTCGAAGGGGACACCTTGTGCCCCATCTCGGCTAGAAAATACAGAACCGTCAGTGACGCTCGCTCGCAGTCACGTTCAGAACGGGCTGTGATCAGGAGATCATCGACATACTGGAGCAGGGCAGTGTCAGTTGGCATGTGAATATTATCTAGTTGTCTCTTAAGTGCTTGACTGTAAATACTAGGGCTTTCTGTGAAACCTTGAGGAGCTCGTGTAAACATATAGCTCCTTCCATTTAAACAAAATCCGAAAAGAAACTGGCTGTCTGGATGGATGGGAACACTAAAAAATGCGTTCTTGAGGTCTATGACAGTGAAGAACGTGGCTTCGGAATCAATAGCAGTTAACAGGGAAGAGATATCTGGGACAACTGGGTACTGCGGAATAATACATTTGTTAAGTTCCCGTAAATCAATCACTAATCGATATACTGGGGGTGCATTTGGATCAGTACGTTTCATGACTGGAATGATCGGAGAGTTACATACATTGGAGTCAGTTTCTACAACTACTCCTTGAGCCATGAGCTCGTCTATAATTTTGGATAAGGCTGCTACAGCCTCAGGTGGCAATCTATACTGCCTGATTCGTGGTAACACTACACCTGGTTTGAGAGTCACACGATGGGGTGTGATTTGCATATAACCTACATCAGTTGGACCTTGCGCCCATAAATGCTGCGGAACTTTAGACAGTCTGGAATCAAAATCTCGTAATACATAGTGACCCTTAAAGTCACGTAGGAACAATCGTATTCCCTCTGGGGAACAACATATAACTGCACCTAACTCTTTCAGTGTTTTAATGCCTAATAGATTTTCTGGACATGACTTAGTAAGTAACAGATCAGTAGTGCGGGACAATGGACCTACTTCTAGAGTGACTGGCTTTGAAATCTCATTAACGATAGGCTTTCCTGAAAATCCAAGGGAAACATTTCTTGAGCCTGAGAGCGGAGCCCCTGGAACTTCGGCATGACTAATTGTGGTCCTACTTGCCCCTGTATCAATCAAAAACTTTCTGTCTTTCCCTAATACTTGACTGTGAACATAGGGACCTTCTTGATCTACAGGTATCTCGATGAGAGGCAAGCCTACCTCCCTCTCTAGGCTGTTTCATGAATATGGCTGGTACTCTGGATACTCAGACTGTGCATACTGGTACATCTGCGATGTAACATGCTGTGTTGCAGCAATAGGCTGCGGTGCTGTAACTGTCTGTTGTGCATTCTGTGGCTGAGGAATCTGTGAAACTTGTTCCTGTCTAGACGGACGTGGTCTTTCTTTAGTCTTACCAGTAGCTATGTTGTGTTTCAGAACTGCACACTCATTTATAAAATGACCTGGCTGTTTACAATAATTGCAGTTCCCTTTAACGGGAGCTGCAGGATGACTGGCTTGATTCGGACCCCTCTTCTGACTGTCGTGAGGAACAGATTGTGCAACTAGTACTTTCATTTTCGTGTCTTTCATACGTTTTCTCTCGTGTTCTTGCTCTTCCCTGATTCTATTCTGGTGGTACTGGAGCATCTGGAGCATCTGGGACGGAGTATTTGCTTGCCAGGTACTTTCGACTTTCAGAACTCGGTTTTTAATTGGTGGACTTGAATTCTCGACTAATTTGGTAACGAAAAGGTGAGGGTATGACTCACTACTTGTCTTGAGACCACTGTTGATACTAAAGCACTTTTCAAACCTAGAATAAAAATCACTAATATCTTCATCTTGTTTCTGTTTACAGGCTGAGATTGCATCCCAGTCTTCTTTTCTCGTTGTTAATAATCTGGGTAAAACTTGAATTAATAATTCTGGTAATTCTTTACATTTCTCTCCAAGACCAGTACCTGGTACACGTATCTTATCTTCTGCTTCTAGGACTGCCCAATCTATCTTTTTCTCTCCCACCTCCCATTCTTTTTCCTTTAGCTTTTCATACACCCCTGCGGGCAGCAGAACCTTTAACATTTTAATGATATCTGGGTAAGTGTATTCTCCCATACGGAGCATGTCTTTTAATTCTCTATGGAACCCTGCTGGATCTTTGTCATGACAGGGAATTAATTTCTTCATTTCGAGGAGTTCCATCTTTGTGATCGGAGTGTATACAAACACTCGCTGCATTTCGCCACCCGCTCCTCTGACTGGGTGGACTTCTCGTAACAGATTCTGTCTGTCTATGTAGAATGATTTACTTTCTGGGGGTGAGACATGAACAAAATGCGGGTTTAAGAATGTTCTATATTTGTGGCGCTGTTCTAGAATGACACTAATTAAATCGGTACCTAGACCTCTCCATTTGTACTGGAGTAACTCGTTCAAGATATCATGTAACGGGCCTGGATCAGAATGTTGACCCTCATACAGAGTAATGAGGTGCTGAATCATATACATACCCACCAGTCGCTGCTCGGCTGGGGGCATTTTCAGAAACATTTGTGCCACTATTTCGTCTGGAAAAGTGGTAGAATCAGTAATCCATCTGACTGCTGATCGGACTAGTTCCTGTTCATGCATAGTACTTAACTCACTATAACCGATTCGTGATTTCAGAATGTGATCGGTAGCTTGAAATACTTGTTCTAGGGAACCTTGTTCTGGTGCTGACTGATGGAAAATTGACTTGTGTTCTAGACGTAAATGGCGATCTGGAAATCTAGATTTTCCTACATACGCTATTCTGGCGGTATTCTCGTCGTCTTCCTCTTCAGGATCAGAGGTACTTTCTTTCTCGCTTACTTGTGCTGCTTTACGCTGTTCGTGTATCTTTATTATCTCTCTACGGATTTTCTTGTACATACTTTCCATGGCACCAATGGTATTGTGCTTTCCTTCGGCTATATTATCACTCCACTTTGTCAGAGTTTTCATTTCTTCCGGGTCTTTAGACGGGTAATCCTGTTCTCTTATTAGACAGTTAATTAAGAACTTTAATATCATGCGCTGAATCTCGGCTTTCCTTTGAGACATGGCATCACTAATACTTTGTGGGTCATCCCCTGTACGGATGAAACGATATATCCTTTCTAGATCTTCTTTCATATTCGGCAGGGTGACTAGATACTCGGTCACTCTCCTTACGCGTACGGAATATAAAACCATATTAAACTCGCCTGGAACTGGGTCATAGACACATTCGCCAAGGGTTTGCCTAATCTCTGCAACAGACTTATTACTTTTAGGAGTACGCTGTGATGCTTGAGCATGTAATTCGAGTGCTGATAAACGCTTGTATGGCGGCGGGGTTTGAGGAAGACCTCCTCCTGCGGCCCCTAAACTAGAATCATCAACTGATGCTTTCCGTCCTGGCAGGGTCGGTAATTGTAACGTGGGCTGGACTTGTATGGCGGGCTGACCCGGGGGGGCTGTTAAGGGCACCCCGGTGTCTGGAGGAGCAGGAATTACCTGATTTACAGGGACTGGCGGAGCGCGAACAGGATTTGCATATTCGGGGACTGTGTCGTCCAGATAGGACGAAATAAAAATATCAGCTGCGGTCGGTTTGTGACGTAGCTTGGTCGGAACTAATGGTGGCGGGAAATTACTGGATGCCTCCGGGGTCGCTTTTGGCAAGCCCTCAGCAAGAAGAGGATACATACCCTTAATGAGGGCATTCCTCTGTCTGTCTGATTGCTCAGTTCTAACTCGTTCACCTATCTCGATTAATTCTCTTTCTTGGGCTCGTTCTTGGGATTCTCTACTTAGTTCTGTCTTTCTGATTTCTTTTTCGGTTCTTTTATGAGCTTCTTTACGCCATAACTCGATGGCATCCTTCTGTGACTGTCTGGCTTTCTTTTTCCATAATGCTTCTTCTACTCGCATGATGCATTCGGCATCCCATGTACCCGATACGGGCCATCTATACTTTTCTTCTAACTGTTTGGTATACTCTACCCATAAATCTAGATACAATATGGCGCTTATGCCATGCTTCTGATACATAAAGTGACCTGGACTGTCCCTGGGCGGGACGGGAACTGCTGCTTCCAGCAGACCCTTTCTAGTTTTTAACTGACGTAATTTTGAGAAGAGCGGCATGACTGGACTATAATCTGGACATAATACAATACACAATGAAAACACGAAATCACGTCGCACTCATACCACAACATTAAAATACATGAAGAACATTATGAATAACAGTTCAAACAGAATACCACCTGAAAATACTTGAAATTTCTCGAGAACAGAACTGACTAGAACAGAAACTAGATGCACTGCTGAAACAGTACGAAACTTACCGGTCTCTTAAAGAGACACGTCAGGACCCGCATCCACCGAAGTGGACACTTCGTTTGTGGGACTGTGTACCACCAACCCACAGACCAGAGTCAATTAAATTGACCCTGTCTAGATACCACCCCAGTAACGGTACTCACCGGGCAGCAAGAACGGAAGGCCTCGGACTGGACTGGACTGCTACGACGACGAACTTCGGACTTCGGACTTCAGTTACGGGTGGACCTCCGGATACCTCGGACCTTGGACTCTTGGCTTGGGCTCTGGTCGGGACTCGCCGCGTTCCTCCACCGTCTCGTCTGGATGCTGGACCGCCTCCTCCGTCTCCTCCGTGGGCCTGAGGGATACTTGAGCAGAAATATCTGCCACTGCGCAGAAGAGTTCCGTCACGACTGCAGAGGGTCAGGGGGTCGGCGTGGCTTCACCGACGTGTGGGGAAAGGGCAAGTCCCTGTTCGGGCGCCATTATGTGGTAAATAAATAAATAATACCCTATTTTTGACTAGACATATATCATAACAGATAGCTCAATAAATAAGAGTCAAGATTCGAGGTAGTAGGAGTTCTGCAGGTTTATTACAGCATAAGGACAGGAACAGGACAACCTGCATAGGAATAGGATGGCAGGGCCCAGCAGCTGCTGGGGCTGGGTCTGGGATGAGCGCGCTCCCTTTTAATAACAATACATGAGCATATATACATAACGCAAACACATAGCATTACATTGCAGTAGGCGTAGCAGTGGGTGGAGCAGAAGACGTGACGCGTAGCAGTCGCGAAAGATAAGAGTAAAAAGAAGGTGTAACTCAGACATGTGATACAAACGTAACAGAATATGTCATGAATGGGCGGAAACATAGGAGGGGGCTACCTAAGGAGCCGGGGCCTCTAACCTGGTGGTGCGCGCAAACTGGCAATGACGTGTTACGAGGAGAAGCTGGGGGCTATGAACTCTGTGCTAGGAGCAGAGACTAAAGTCTGGAGGGTCGGAGCGACATGTACCTAAACCCTATCTAGTATCTGATGTTTAGGGAACATGTTGATATAAACTAGAAGTCATGAGGGGAAAAGCTAACAGACTCTGAGACTGGACCATGCATTATTCTACATATAGTGCGTGATGAAGAATATTAAATGACCATTAAATACAGTATTTCTCTTAACATGGAGCCGCATAGGCTAGACAATGACGGAAACTATTGATGTAGTTCAGTAGCTTAGGAATGCAGAGAAGGAGGACTAAACTGATAGCTGAAATCATAACATAGTCTTGGCAGACTTAGAGGCAGAGCCAAGCTGCACCGGGCACTGCGAGGCAGGAAGTAAGTGAAAGGTCGGGGATACAGGTGGGGGCTGGATCGCTCCTCAGCAAGGGTTCAGGAGACAGGAGCTGAATCTGATGTCCGGGCCCTGTTGAGGCCTGGAAACGGGGACTTTATAATGAAATAACGTGCACACTGAGAAACGTGGCAACATTACTTTACATAGGCCTGATACTCATATTACTCATGGGGACTGGGGAATGACATACCAGAGGTGGACACAACTGTAATTGCGTCTTGAATCGGACATGGGGAATAACATACGCATATTGATCATGCACACATAACATATGATGGATGACACGTAGAGACACAGAACATGGCAAAATTTACTTTTCCACACCCTACTAGCTAGAAATTATCCAACTTATGGACAGTGTGCTCTCATACTGTTACTATGCATACCACCCATTCCAGGAAGGTGCTACATTTGTAAAACACTGGATACACAGCTAAACGTCCCATAGGTATGCTCTTATCAACAGGCAGAGAATGAGGAGAGAATGTGGCCTAACGGCTAGGACGGTCGACCTCGGAGCTTGGGAACCGGGTTGGAGTCTCAGCAGGGACACTCAACATTCTGTGTTTCAGGGAAAATCACTTAATCTCCCTGTGCCTAACAAAATTGAATGGGCCCATCTGTAAAGTAAATGGTGCTCATCTAAAGTACTCTGATACCTTCAGGTCTAGTTAGCACTATATAAAACTCCACCCAAAAAAAAAATCCACCCTGAGACTATATTCTCAACAAGTGGAAATCATCTGGGTGCTCTGGCAGGAGACAAAAAGCCAATTTAATAACCCCCTTGTCAAGTTTTGCAACAACCCCACACTCCCATACTAACTGAATTGCTGTGTCTACTTTGGCATTTGACACTGAGCTGGTCAGATGAAATAATTCACAGAACCCATAATGAATGGTGTATTGGCCTGAACTCTCCGTAGCTTTTTTTGGCACCACCTCAAGTGGAGACACCATTAAGTTCTTCAACATCAGAATGGGACCCACTTCCTTCTCCCACACTAGCTCCTCAATTGTTTTGAAGGATTTCAAATTGACTTCTTATTGAGCCATTTGGAGATCCATTTAAAGTATGCAAAAACGAAAACCCTCCCCCAAGAAAGCCTCCATTGCATCATCAGGATATCTCTTCAACCGTGGTAGCATGGCCTCTGGTTTAATCAGAGTGTTCACCCTTTCCAAGCACTTGTTTGCCATTGTAGGTCATCCCCTAATCCCATACTGCTGGGGGCAGGTTGACCCCTGTTGTGCACTGCTGCAGGGAGTGCCTGCCACCGCCCCTGGAACAGACATGGCAAAAATTGCAGTGGTACCTATATCAGGATTCCTTTTCAAAGTTTCAGCAGGCACCTGTGGAAGGCTGCTTGCCCATCCTCCACCCCTCTCTAGGTGGCATGACTTGGAAAGGGCAGTTAAGGAATAGGTAGCCCACTCTTAGTATATGTTGCATTATCAGGTCTCAAAGGTGTCATCTGCCATAGCCAAAGGTCCTGGTCAATATCCTTCATGATTTCGGTGGCATGGTGCTCTTCCATTCCCTGAACTGATTGTCATATCTTAACCATGCCAAGCCACCAAAACTGATGTTAGCTGTCCTAATGACATCCATGAACTTCCATAAGTCCACGCTCTGCTCTGGGGTCTTTTCATATCAGATGCTGGCAAAAATAGTGAACACAGCTGTCCAGGTTTAAATGTCAGTGGGTACCTCCCGCCTGTTATCCAGCTCCCTTTCCTCTGCTTTCAAACCATCTTTGCTCTCTCATCTCTCTTTGCAGTAATTTAAACAAAACGATATACTTATTTACCCAAATCTTATTCTTGGACGTCTGCATCAAATGACCACCTCAAGGGGTCATCTATACTCATAAATGGCAATGTCCCATCACACATCTTCGATGTGTTTGCAGACCGCATTGATTCCCCCACCTGGGCTTCCCTTGCCATGCTATTCCCCTCCTGCCCCACCTCCATCACAGCAGAACCTTCCTTCCATGCTGAATCAGCCACAGCAGTCTGTCCCGCACTCAGTCCCACTGTTCAGACATGCCCCTGCAACGCATCTCCAATGCTTCCCACACTCATGCATTGGTTCCTTACTTCTCCTTTCTGCTGTGCCTCCAACAACTACTTCCACAATTCCCACTATACTTTTTGCATTTTCTCAAATTCCCTGATGCCAACTGAACTCCCGGGAATCCATAGCCTTGACCCCTTCTTTCTACCTGCCAAACCCCCTCCCCATGAGTCTTTCCTGTCATCATCATCCTAAGGTGCTGGCTCATCTCCCCTGGGTGCCAGCTGTCTTCTCTCCATGGTCCCTTGTCGCCTTCCCAATTCTGATCTGTCATCGCCATTCCGCATGTGCCTCTTAGCCGGCTATCCACCTCAGCTTTCCGGGCTACCAGGGCTCGAGTCGGGGTACTACGCGGGTGGACGGCGTCCCCCCACTTATTTTACCGAGGGGACGCCATCCCCCCTGCCAAACAGCTGGACTAAACTCTTTGGCCTCTCTGGGACGAAGACCTCGGCACCTTTCGTGATGTCACTTCCTGTCATGACGTCACTTCCGGTGACAGCGTCCCCCCACTTCTTTTTTTACGACTTATGCCTGGCGGGCTACCATCCCATATGTCAGA
Source organism: Lissotriton helveticus (assembly GCF_964261635.1). Taxonomy (NCBI): domain Eukaryota; kingdom Metazoa; phylum Chordata; class Amphibia; order Caudata; family Salamandridae; genus Lissotriton; species Lissotriton helveticus. Next base: position 950,240,884 of record NC_136063.1, read on the forward strand.
AGATTCACCGTCTACCTCTTCCCCTTCTGGACTATTACCATCATTGTCCTGAGCTTTTCCCAGGCCAGTATCCGACCCTCTTCTACTGAAGAATAGGCGCCATTCCCCCAACAACCACAGTCGTCTACCTTTGTCAGACCCCCTGGCATGCAGCTCATTAGGCACTGCTGAATCTGTGATCCCGACTACTAGGACCTGAGAGAAGCCCTGTTCTCCACTGCCTGTACAAACTTATTGGTCCCCCATTCCTCACCTGCAACCCTTCCAGAGTCCACAGCACCACATACAGCCCCATTTGCCTCCTCTTGGTGCCTAAGACCTTGCTTAAATTCCAAATTATTGATCAAGAACACCCCTCCTGGGGAGGGAGCCCACAACAGGGTCCCTATCCCATGCCAAATAACTTTTCACTGTGGAAAGATCTCTGGAGGGATACTGCGGCCCTGCCCGGCCATCATCCCACATAGGCTGCTATTGGCCACCCACACCATCCCTGGGCACTGCAGCTCCCGCTGGCCAATGATTCTCCACAAGCAATGGTGTCCCAAAGTCTGCAGCACCCTGCTCAGCCCCAATGCTGGCCATAGTTATTCCCAGCCTTTGAGTGAGTACCTGCAGCGGCCACACCACTATCCTCCACCAGCAAGTGATACAAAGATGACCTGGACTTCTGTTTGGACCCTGTCACTGGGGCACCCATCTCGCTCAGTTCCCCACACCCACCTGCCGACAGGGCCTCACAAGGGACTTACTTTAGATGTTGCTGAATTCTTGCCACATCCATTACCTGCACCAGGACCGGCTAGGTCTGCTCAAACACTGCTTTCTGACTGCACCCTGGCTCCTCCAGAACTCTTTGCCCAATACCTGTCCACCCCAGGACTGGTATCTCTGTTCTTCTGATGAAACCCAAAGGGGGAGCAGAAGCCTACCCCACCATCCTGCTCAGGGCCACCCTCCCTTCACTTGTACCAGAGGGGAGTTAGCCACACACAAATATAATTGCAGATACACCATTGGATACAGGACGGCTTGGGTGGCCCCGAACAGCTTGACCCACCCCTCCCCGATTGATTGATGCCAGGAGGGAACTGCCCCACAGCTTCCAGAAGTACAAACGCACACAGGATGTTAAGTTCGATGGAGGCGATTGAAGCCATCAGTTCACCCTTTATTCCGAAATGACTGCCATATATTGGTGTACCATGTGCTGGTATGCTAATTCATTCTTCTTTACGTTCTATATCGCTTTACAATGTGCGAGAAATGCAAAAGAAGCCAAATGCTCATTCCCTTTCAGAAAGAGGTTTCTCCTCTAACTTATACTGTGCTGTAAATTTTTTCATCTTAAACAAGCCTTGATTACTTCTATCCCTCCCAAGACTCATCCATACGTTCCTTTTTGAAGTCACCATCTATTATTTGTGTCCTGAGAAACCTCAATTTAAGGCCTACATCCTACAACAGTCTCATACTCAAGGGGTCCACGACTGTTTAAAATGTTTAATAATATTAGTAGAATAATGAAATATGTATATATAAAAAAGAAAGATGTAAAATCTAAAATTCTGAAACCCTCTGTAAATGTGAAGGAATTTAATTCTGAGGGCTGAAAAGTAAGTTGATTTGTGGGTGGTGCTTAAGTAATAATAATCCACATTTGTAAAGCGCGAACAAGTAAGGGTCTCTAGGCGCTGGGGGACGTCGGAAGATTAAGCAAACTATTGCCTAGAGTCACATGGTGCTGGGCTAATCTGCCGCCGTCACCAGGGATCGAACCGTGATACCCAGATTCCAGAGTCAGTTGGCCTGGCCGCGGCGCCACACCTCTGGCGCCACACCTCTTCCACTCATAATACAGTACATCAAACAGAATCTAAAATGGAGGATTTTTGGCCTCAATCGAAGCACTGCCATGAGCCGACATAAAGGAGACGTGCTAGGGTGTAGCATACGGCTTCATCTTTTAGAAGCATAACCAATTTTTGAAAAGCTCCAACCTTCCCATCAACATAAACATTTCGATATTTGTAAAGTTTTTGTTTGCCAATTAAATAAAACTATTTATAATTTGTGAATTTGTTAGATGTATAAATGTTTCTATATTTTTGTGTACTGTTTTGATGATCAAATGGTAGAACGTGCTTGGGTCGACGCCCCCGAGCTTTCACTAATGATTCAGTTGAGGTCCACAGAAGTCAAAAGAGATCTGCTGCTGGTCTAATGCACTAAAACATTTGAATGGGCATTAATCAAGTTTTTCATTCTTTTGAATAGGTTGTTTTGGAGAAGTAGCAGTTTGCAAAACGAGTACCCAGCAGTGAGTGCAGATGGAGTGAAGGGCAGCTTAGTTTGTGAGACTATAAACTTTGAAATGTGTCTGCATCTGCACAGTGGAATCTTGCTTTCAATGCTTTGCATAATGTAATGAGAATTTCACTTATTCTACAATGCCTCATCTCATGAAAGCCTGCATATTGTCAAGTGCACATGAAGTGAAAGTGCATCTATTATGTCCCTTATAGGATCACTTGAGCAGTGAATAATATTTCCCTCATTTATATTTTAAAAGGTTGAAATAACTGTAATCTACAGTAACTGCTCCATAACATCTTTCCCATGCTTTTCTTGGATCTGATTAACAATAGCTTGGTGTCAGATTATTATTTCTGCCATTCAGTCATCAGCAAATACCGCTTTGCAGCAGGCGCTCTAACTCGCAGATAGTGAAAAACAGAAATAATTGGCCATGGCTTTTCATTGTGTTTCAATGCGTTTGCGTTGCTCATTTTTTATAGCACGTTTTCCAGTAATATATATTTATTTCTATATACAGCGCTTTAAATTCTTATTGCCGCCTCGATGAAAAAGTCTGAAAATATGTGACAATTTATAGTTTGCATATTAAAGTAGAAAAGTACAAAGTAATACTTAATGTGTTCTTGAAACTACTGGGCCTATTCAAGAACTGCACTAAGTCGTGATTTAAGGAGCACTAGTTCAAGTTCAAAAGACCTTTATTCGAATTTCATAAAATCCATAAAAGTACCGATTACAATGACAATTCATTAAAATAAAATACATACAAACAAATAGTAAAAGTTTTTGTGCAAAGGAACAACCCAAAATTTTGTACAATACGATAAGTTTCATTTCATTACATTATATACAAAGTGCAAAGTGACATCTGTTTGCAAAAGTTACTGATGTCAAGGGTTTTCCATCGTCTTACGTGCTCGTATAGCCATTCTTAAGAAAGTGCTGGTGCGAAAAGTCAATTCTTCAGTGTCCAGAGTAAGCAACATTATATATGAGTCTTTGAGGGTGAGTGGTCTGTATTTTTTAAAATAAGGGGTTAAAAGCCATTTAATAAATCTTGTATAAAATTTGCAAAAAAACAAAAAGTGCAAATCATCTTGAGTACTCATTCCATCACAGGGACAAGGGGTAAGATCAGCACTGTGTCGATACCCCAGAGGAAAAGACAACAAGAATTTAACAGTTCCCGCCCTCAGTCGGAACAATAAAGATCTCTCCCAACTGGACATAGGGAGGGAGAGATAGGGCGGGAGGGTTTGCCCACACAGTCCATTTCCAATATATTTTGTGACACTTGATTTCTGGGATTCACTTTCCAAGCGACCATTTCTGTAAAGTGCATAGAGTGCGTTTTGAACCTCCACCTTGTCCTTTAGTTCAATTAACGTTGGATCAGTAAACAAGGTACCTCTGTCAATATCATTAAGTGATTTAGAAACTTCTGTGAGCCAGGGAATGTTCATGCCATGTTCACAATTTAGGCAGTCCTTAATAATATTTTGTGTAAGGACAGCGGCTTCATTTCTCCAGATCCTGATCCAGAAAAGAGCCGGTCTGGCTCTAATAAAATCACTTATAAATGGAAGATTTAATTCTTTGTGACAGATAAAATTAGATGTGGAGATCGGGGCACCCAACACTTTTCTGCAAAAGCGGTTTTCCTCTCTTTGGATACATGTACTACTTCCCAACCCCCACACCTCTGCTCCATACGTGGCAACAGGTGAGCACTGCAATTTAAAAATCTTTAAAATAGCCTTAGTGGCACCAATTTTCTTTGGGCGCGGGAGGCTCAACACGGAATTGTTGGCTTTCGAGAACTTGCTCGTGGCGTGGGCCAAATGCCCACTCCAGGAGCTGTTCGCAGCGAAAACCAACCCTAAGTAGGGAAAGTTATGGACCGACTCTAGTTTGTCTGAGCCTATTCGAATTGTGTTTAGCTTCCTTTTACCCGGGCCACACGACATAATAAAAGATTTTTTTAAATTTACCTTTAAGTCCAGACCCTCCATGAATTTTACAAAACAGTGAACCAGCAGACGAAGGGCATTTGGAGTCCTAGCCATAAGCACCGCATCGTCTGCGTATAAAAGCACGGGCAAAGGATTTCCTAAAATCATTGGAACATCTGGTGTAGCTTTTTTCAGGCAATTGGATAGCCATTAATGTAAATGATGAACAACAGGGGTGCTAAAACACACCCCTGTCTCACCCCCCTTCCTATCATGATGGCTCCCGAGACCTCTCCACCCATCCCAATACGTACCCGTGCTTTCAGGTCAGTATGGAGACAGGCTAGAAATCTAACGAGAGTATCATCAAGGCCATTAGAGACAAGAATTGACCACAACTTCGATCTATTTACAAGATCGAAAGCGGATGAAAGATCCATGAAAGCGAGGTAGGTAGGGGATGAGCGGGCAATGCAGTATTTATCAATTATCAGCTTCAAATTTAGGCATTGCTCCACTGTTCCTACCCCGCTCCTGAACCCCATCTGACATGGGTCCAGGAAGTCAGAATCCGTTGCCCATTCCAATACCCTATTGTAGATTATGCGTCCAAGGATTTTTAGGGTGTTGTCCAAAAGGGAGATTGAACGGTAGTTTGCTGGATCTGTCCTATCTCCCTTTTTATAAATTGGGACAATGACACTGGTAGCCCAGGTGGATGGCATGGCTACTTCTGGAAGACTGTTAAAGATGTTAAGAAATATAGGTGTCCACAAGTCAACATTGTGTTTAATAATATCAATAGGGAGACCATCTGGTCCGGGTGCTTTGTTTCCTAGGCTTTCTCTTATGGCTTTTTTGACTTCATGGTCCAAAATCTTTAGACCGTCCAGTTGATCTGATTTGTGGGGAAAATGCCCCTCAAGCTCTTCAGGAGGGGCTTCATATATTTTGGAGAAATGGCTCTCCCATGCTGCACTAGTTATATTGCAGCTTATTTGGGTAAGCTCTTTACCCATTTCCCTCGTTTTTCGGACAGCGGACCAAAATGGACCGCTGGCACCCAAATTCGCACTAATAGTCAGGGAGTCCCACTGATCGGACAATAAATTAGCCTTCCTAGCCGATATTTTATCTTTATAATTTTTCCTGGCGGCTTGCACAACAACTCTGCACCTTGGTCTGGCAGAGAGTGCCCTTCTTAACTCTCTGTTAGCCATGGAGCAAGATGAGTCAAACCACCTAGGCTCTTTGCATTCTTTGGGGAGTGGGACTGACAGGAGAGTTTTAATGGTATGGCATAATGTTTCAAAATCTGCTATTAGTTTCTCATTGTTACCATTGGGGGACAAGCAGGATTTTATCAAATGTGGGTATGACGCTTGTACGCTATCTAAAATGGCCCCACAATCAACTCCTCTCCATTTCAATCGAAGACCGTCAATTGAGGGGGTAATATCCCTTGCCCCATTTAAATTCATGTAAATTGGGCTAGATACAAAATTTAAAATCACCAACAAAGGGTTATGGTCACTGAAGGAAGTTTGCACCACAGAAGTATTTACTATGCGATCAGTTAAGAATGGTGATGTAAATACATAATCAATAGTAGAACTGCTATTCCCACTGATAAACGTGGGAACATGGGGGGAATTTGTGTTGTGCCCTTTCCTCATAGCATCAGCAAGGTTGAATTCAATTAATATTTTAGACAATTCTGATCCCCTGCGATCTACTGAGTCAGAGCACAAGGTAACATCAGGCCCATGGTTCTTTGGTAGTTTCACATTAAAATCACCCCCTATTAGAATACCGGTGTTAGTATCTACTACTGAGAAACATTCAAGCATACTTAAGATCTTTGATAAAGCCCAAAAATTTTTGTTCGGTACACAGTAAAAATCATTATTATAAAAATTGATTAAATAAATCAAGGTCTTTGACTTTAACTTGTATTCGAGAATTTGTATGTTGAGATTGTCAGAATTATCAATCTGTAAATCTCTGATTTTACCACCTGCTAGAATTCTAATCCCCATGAATAAGCCACCCACTGCTCGGCCAAATCTAGGTTTGGGTGATGTTAAGCTAAAACAGTGGTAACCCTCAATATGCAGTTTCCCCACAGCCCATGTTTCTTGAAACATAAGGATATCCACATCATTAATCACCTCAATCCATGCTGGATCCAATAACTTAGCTTCCAGCCCTGCAACATTCCAACTTAAAATCGATAAACCATAAGCATTACAACATTTACCCAATCGATTCCCAATATTCCCAGTTTTATACTGAGTTGGCTTATGTAAGATGGGCAAGGTGGGCAAAGTGCTGTTGATAGGCGTGATTTCTGTGTGATCGATCGGGTCATGACAGACTGCATCTAGAACCGGAGAGCCCTCCAGTATAATAGTAGCAGCCTGTCCATGTACATGTGTTTCCTTATTGACCGCTGTTCCCAGTCAATCCTGATCATCTAGATTGGAAAAATATTCAAAACGATTGTAGGTTGGGATGTTGAATGTTGTTGGTGTGAACTGATAAAGATCAGGGGCTGGATAAGACCTTTCTCTATAATTTTGTTGGGGCATGGCTGGGAACTGTGGATAGTGAGGGAAATGAGGGGCGGGAATTGACATTAGTGAATGGTTCCGCAGATTGTGGCTATTCATAGGATTTAAAAAGGGCTTCTGATTCTGGGTAAAAAGCGGTGATTTAATCCTTTCTCCAAAATTCATATCTTGATAAGGGATAGCAGGGTGGCTAACCATAGTTTGTTCAGGAGGTATCAAATGCCTATAGAAATAACCTAATGGGAGGAGTGTGGTGTTAAATGCCCAGCGAGAGGGTGATGGGGCGCTAGCAAGTGTTTTTTCCGCCCATTCTGGGCTTTTAAAACTTATTGTAACACAGTCACCCTCAAACTTTTTCCTAAGTGGGCCTATCCAGCCTACTCGCTGAATATTAATGATCTCCCTTGCGCCATCTATAGGAAAATTGCAGTTTGTAATTAGCCAGTGGAGGGTTTTGTTTTTAAGAGATGAATAAGTTTCATCCTGGTCCTTCCGTAATTTGGTGACATTTACCAGCACCAGCACATATGCTCCACATTCTGGTGGGAGATTGATACGAGAGGGGACTTGCCTAGATGTTTTTTGTGGTGGTTGTATCACAGAGGAGCTACTAGCAGAATTTTGAGGTCGGTCATTAATGGTCGCATTTGGTTTTTTAATATTCTGGTCCGTCCTTTTTTCCTGAGCAGTATTGTTAGAATTGAGGGTAACTATTGGCTGGCTAATGGATGGGCCTTTTAGAGTTACTGGTATAACCGATGGAGCTTTAGGTATAGCATTAGTATTTGGAGTTAGTGCTTGTGGAATATTGGGTCTGGTAGCAACTATTTTATTTAGGCTAGGGTTTGTTGCACCATTTACAGCACATTCTTTATGCAAATTCTTGATAGGAATACTCAGATCGTCTAATTGTCTTTCGATTCGAGTAAGCCTACTCTCAATCGGTGATAAGTAAATACTCAGTAATTCAGCCAACCTTTCTAGCATTCGATCATTTGCACTTTCAGGGTCATCATTAATGATATCATTATTAACTGGCATTCTGCCCTGGTGCTCGATATCTCTGTCGGTCTCATTTGTAATGTCTGTAGCTCTGGTTATATTTTGATTTGGGTTGGGGTTGGGTTCTTTCCCATTAATCCTTTTCGTCGGGCCATGTCTACTAACCTGTCTGGGCCGGGGCTTTGATGCATATGCCTTGTGTTTTTGGATGGCCCCCTCACGTCTACCTCTTAGTTGTCTTGTGTTGTCAAGAGGTATCTCTTCTAGAGTGGGACTCATAAGAAGGTCTGGGGTCTTCTCCAAGTCCGTGCTAGTATCTGTATCTGAGTCCATCAGAGAAATAGAGGCTGATAAATTAACCTCACTTGGTAAAGTGTGGATCTCATCACAGACACTAGCTAGGGATCTAGTATTATTTGGCAAGACCTGAACGGGTGTAGTGGCAGCAGCAATAAGGCCAAGGGAAGAGCGTCTAGCATGGGCCAGATGTTTGGAGACCCTGCGCTCTAAAAGTGAGATACCTTGATTTATGGCAACATTGGCCTTAGTGATGAAGTTATCTATGGGACCGATTACTGAACTGCCCCCTGCCGCAGCAGTTTTGCAGCGACTACCCCTTGGAGACATAGTAATGGCTACGTATACTAGACCAGATGAAATAGAGGCTGACGTTTGGTATACAAAATAGTAGTAATGTACAAAGAGCAAAACAAGTATATAAAAGCTACAGCAAATGAGAACAGAATTACCACTCAATTGACACAATAAAAGAATTGTGGGCCAGCATACAGGTACAACCAGCTGCAATATGGGACAAAGTCAAAGTAAGCTTATACCGATTGTGTCTTTTACTGGCCAAGCACATGCACAGGAAATAATGTACCTTGCGGGGCAGATGTTAGGGGGATAGCCCCGTCCCGTCCTCCTCGTGCCACTGAGGGCCACAGAGGGCCCGCCCTTGTCCCGGGCTTCTCCCGCCGCGACTCGCGGGGCGAGAGGGGTGTCAGGCTTTTTCAAGCTCCTCCGGGCGCTCCTGGCGCGTCACAAGCGTGCTGCCGCCCCAGAGGCTGCTGGGGAGTGTGGTTCCGTACCTCCCGGCGTCTGGTGGAGAAGAACGCTACTGCCGTTTCCCTCACGGCTCGCCCGTTGGCGAAATGACAGAGTAAGTTGCCTCCTGGTGTTCCCCCTTAGCTCCCGGGGGTCAGGCATTTTCAAGCTCCTCCGGGCGCTCCTGGCGCGTCACAAGCGCGCTGCCACCCCAGAGGCTGCTGGGGAGTGTGGTTCCGTACCTCCCGGCGTCTGGTGGAGAAGAACGCTACTGCCGTTTCCCTCACGGCTCGCCCGATGGCGAAATGACTAAGTAAGTTGCCTCCTGGTGTTCCCCCTTAGCTCCCGGGGGTCAGGCTTTTTCAAGCTCCTCCGGGCGCTCCTGGCGTGTCACAAGCGCGCTGCCGCCCCAGAGGCTGCTGGGGAGTGTGGTTCCGTACCTCCCGGCGTCTGGTGGAGAAGAACGCTACTGCCGTTTCCCTCACGGCTCGCCCGATGGCGAAATGACAGAGTAAGTTGCCTCCTGGTGTTCCCCCTTAGCTCCCGGGGGTCAGGCTTTTTCAAGCTCCTCCGGGCGCTCCTGGCGCGTCACAAGCGCGCTGCCGCCCCAGAGGCTGCTGGGGAGTGTGGTTCCGTACCTCCCGGCGTCTGGTGGAGAAGAACGCTACTGCCGTTTCCCTCACGGCTCACCCGATGGCGAAATGACAGGGTAAGTTGCCTCCTGGTGTTCTAGTACTACTCATGTACTACAAAATGTTATTCATAAACCTACATTCAGAGACCTCTACCTCCCCTATCTTTTCTTTGCCCTACTCTCCGAGGTCTCCGCACACATAGGTATATATTTTAGTAGAAAATGTGGGAGAACATTGTGGAGGGATGGAAAATGGGAAATACTCGCTACTAAATTGGAAGGGGTTGGGGAGAGCTAAAGTGGTTTTCAGGAGGTATATGCAAATGCAAACACTCACCTACAAAAGAGTAAACCACTGTTATTCACAAACGACACTTCTAAAGTTACTGTAGTAAACAATTATTCAACACTTTGGTCACTGGCGTAACGAGAAGTGAGGGGGCCTCCCTGCACGGTACTGAAAGGGGGCCCCTCCGGGCTCAATCAGGAGCTCTCTGTCCAGGAGTGCAGTGCCGAGGGGGCCCCTTGGAGCTAGGGCCCACCCGCACCGCGTGGGATGCGGGGGCCTGTGTTACGCCCCTGACTGTGGTAAATATACTCCAGCGAAATCTTGGAGTAAGTCCAGCACCTCACATGGCCACTCGCAGATACAGTAATAAGCTTCTATAGAACACAATAGAGGGAGGTACTTAAAAGAACACCCCATAGTTATTAATGTTGATAATAATAATTTATTTTTGATTTTGTATATAAATGTGTACTAAATACTCTCATCTGCCAGAAAATGTAGTGCACACTCAAGAAGTCCAAATTTTAAAAGCATTTGATTAATGACTCACATCGCATTTCGGATGGACATTTAAACAAGGCTGACAACTCCTACCGAAAAGCGTACCGACTGGTCACTTTAAGGGCACCTTTGTGTCCACCAGGAGTCAGGGATCCACCACCATGGATATGTTTCGCAGGGCCAGTCCTAAAAGATCAAGGGGAACCCTCTTCTTCAGGGTCCCCTACAATTTCCCCCTTTACTGTCCACCCAATGAAGATTGGGAGGCCAGTGCCCTTGATCTTCAAGGTACATTCTAGCCTTTAGGTGCTAGCTTGAGTCAGAAGTCCTTGAGTCCTCTTTTTCCATCAGGAGTCAAGTTGTCATTGAGTCTTTTTCTTTAGTGTGAGTCAAGAGTCTTCTTTTTCCAGGAGGGCCTTCTTCTTCCGATGTAGTCTTAACAGGTCCAGGAATGTTCTTTAAGTTCTCTCCTTGTGTATGGGCTTCAAAGTGTAGGTGGAGAGAGTTCTATAGGGTGGGAGTCTCTGACAAAGATGACACATCATTTCTCCACCCTTGATGCATCCTCTGCACTATATTGTGGGATTTTTCAAAATAGCAAACTCAAACTTTTGTCAGTCACAGCTCAATTGGAACCTTTAGCTAGCAAACATGACCAGCTGGTTCCTTACTTCCCCTCCACAACTTAAAAAGAGAGCCCCTTCCGTGAGAGTGTCAGAGGACTGGCTGCCTCCCTTTGTTTCTCGGGTGAAGGACATACACAGGTTTATCAATAAATACAGGTTTATTAGCTCAAGAAGAGTTCTCCTTCACCCTGTTCATCTCTCTGGAGGATTTCTAATGCTCTTCAAAGTGCCTATTATGCAGAGGTTTTGCTTCACCTGCTGGCCCACAGAGCAGTTAACATGGCCTAGTAGAGTTGTTAAAAATAACAGAAACTTTCATTTTGTGTTCACTGTGAACAGAGAAGGACAACAATCAATTTGAGTTGTGGGAAAGACCAAAGACTTTGTTTGGTGGGAATTAAGGACAGTGCTGGCAGGCTGAACAGGGATCATACGTGCCTACTAGGGAGGAAGCATGAAAGCAATGGGAGTGAACCTGTCAGATCTCTAACAGGAAAGGATTCTGTAAAACCAATCTCCTGTTACAAAGCAATCTACTGACTGAAGTATGCCCTCAAGGGGTAGGGGTGATCATTAATAGCATCACAGAAAAAGCTTGTGGCTTTAGCTCTGTTTAGCTAAACAATATCACTGAGTTTAATATAGCATGGTTGGTACTCGGTCTAGTTTATATACAGATAAGCCTCTGCTAGCTTGTTGTACGTACCTATTGCCCTTTTCTGTGAAGGTGAGGAAGCACATCCCAAAATGGTGGATGAGGTTTGTGCTTCGTATTGCTGTGAGTAGAATGATAGATTCTGTTAATATAGGAGGTTAATTCTTCCAGTTTTCTTCTTCCTGCATTCCATGCTTAAGTATCTTACCCAAACAAGGGGTTTGATACTGAAAATAGCAAATATTCAGTCCTCGAGTTTGCCATAGAATGAACCCATTCAAGCACACCAAGAAGTGCCCTGTATCTACATATATTGTTTACCATTGAAAGTAAACTTGATTTATTTAAGGAAATGTAGTGATCAGTTGGTAAGCAGTTTGATTGATAGCAGACTGTTTAACAGGTAAACCAGTTTGCCATTGGTTGTGAGGTCTACCTTTTCCTAATACGATTCCCACTCCTATTTTTCACTCTACTATTTTTTCACCTGTAATTACTTATTTGCGGCATTAAAACTGTCTAGCATCTTATGCATCAAAAACTCAAAATGAGAATTCTTGCCACAGCTGATTAGGCTGTAACCCTACTTTCCAACAAAACCCAGCTGTCCCAGAAAATATCCTCACATCACCCAAATACTTTGACTATGGAGAGCTGCCTTAGCTCAGAAAAGTCACAAATATTGTATTGGGGGCAGGGGACTCCTCAGACCCATTCTATACAGAATACAGCCAGCTCTTTCAAGCGGAAGTTAGAAAGCAGTTATAATGTGATCAAAAGGTGTGAAGCAAGTGTACTTCCAAAAAGAAATGCAGATGGCATTAGTACGCTCTGCAACCTAAGTCATGCAGAATATACCTCACAACGTATAACTGCTCAAAAGCATTAATATATAAAACCAAAGTTCAATACAGGTCCTCTCAAGCCCACTTTACTTATATACAAATATTTTTTTTGTGGTATTTTCTAGGCCAGGGCAGTAAAATAAGCTCCGCTTGCGGAGTTTGAGGAACTTGGGTACTCGGCGGCAATGCACAGAGTTCTTGGCCATAAGGTGGAGTTTTTTTCCATTTGCGCAATCAAGATTTATTTTGGAACTCGCTCAAGGTATTTTAGGGCCACTAGCACACTAGAGACTTCGTGCCAGCTCGCACTGCTTTCTGCCGCATTTGCGCAAATGTAGAGCTGCTCAGGGTCATGAACGCACCACTTGAGTAGTTTTTGTGCTTGAGACGCAGCTACAGAGGTTTTCAAGTGGAGTGGATTTTCTTCTCCAACAGACTGTTGGAGCTGTTTTTCTATGTAAGAATCTTTTTTTGTACTTTTTTCCAACAGTAAGGAAGTGCCCCAGTGACTCCAAGTTCCTGTTCCTGTCCAGCAGGCTCCTCCCAGTGCTTTGGCCACCCCCTGGCAACTTTTCATTTGGATTTGGAACTGGAAGGATCACTCTCCTTGTCTGCTGCATATATACCATTGGGTTGAAGGACTTGGTATTTGAGATTTCCCTAAGTAAGTTCAAAAACTCGTGTATAAGAGTGTGTTTGATAGAGGGCATGCATCAGTATTTATTTGTACTTTTATTTGAATTTTTAAAGGTATTCTGGTGGGTGGCCTGTAACAATAGGACTTGAGCGGATGTGTAGCATTGACGTTTCAACCCTGTGAGGCGCATTAATGTGGATAAGGTTGCAACGGGTCTTCTTCAGGACAGTAGGGTGCAAGTAGGCGTTGTGTACTGGTATCCTCTGTGCTTGGATCAGAAGCAGTCTCTGGTGTAGAGGAGGCCTTGATATTTAAACAATTGCCCTCGTTGAAGATTTGAGTCGCAAAGTTTAATCGGTATAAATAGCGGTTCAAGGTAGATGCTGGTTGTAGGTCATCTGAAATGCCGATTATTGGTCCGCAGAACCCGTCTGTATGAATCTGATGCGGCTCTCGTCAGTGAATGAAACAAAGTCCTCTGCACCCTACTGTCCTGAAAAAGACACGTTGTGACCTTATTCCGAATTAATGCGCCTCACAGGGTCAAAACGTCAACTTTAATAAACGTATATCAAATGCATTGTTGTCCATGTTACAGTAAGCCTTATTTATGTCTAACCTCCAGCAGTGCAAAATGGAGGACGCAGTACCTGTGTGGCTGGTTGTGTGCATTGCCACCTCGATTAACAACCATTGCGGGAGTAGCCCAAGAGCTGTATCTTGGTTTGATAGGTTCTCTAATGTTGCACAACTAGGCATGCAACTTGGTAGGGGGACCTATGGTGAACTACCTATGGAGTATCATACTTTCCCTCCTTTACACTTAGTAGAATATGAGGTTGTAATTTTGTGGATGAATTGCGCACCTTACATTCCTCATGACACCACAACATGTTGCCAGGCAGAGATTCTTGCAAAATGCTTATAAGGAATTGTAGCATAGGTCTGACAACTGCTTTTATTACAAGCTTTTTAAATACCACACATTTGTCAAAATGAAGCAATTTTCAAGAACCCTTAAAACCTTGCATACAGTCCCAATAAATGAGGTTGGCTATGATACCCCACAGAAAATATTGCTAACAATTTTGCTTTCCTAAATTAAACATCTAGAAGTTAGAGCCTTCTCTCTGGGCTATAAGGAAACTCACCATTACCTAAATAAGCCTGATGATGCTTGAAGTCCTCAAATATTAAATAGAGTGCTGTGATTCTATTGAAGCTGTGAAACTTTGATTATGGCATGGTGCCTATTAAGTGTTATAGCAATAAAATCAACATAAATATAAAAATGCAGCTTTTGCAACTGCACTATTCTTTTTTGTGTTTGGCAGCTAATACCACCACCACCATCATCAAAAACAGTATCACCAACATCACCACCATTACCCCTGCTAGCATTGCTCCTACTCTCACCTCTACCATCACTACTCCTGCTGACACCTTTGTCACCGCTGCCAGCATTACCACAGTGACCACTGTCACCATCATCACCACAACCATCCCGCCACCACTATTACCACCACCATCACTATCATCACCATTACTGCTGCCATCATCTTCACCAATATCATCACCCTATCATCACTACTACAACCATCCCCTCTACTATCACCACCACCATCATCACAAACAGTATCATCACTACCATTATACCAGTATCCTCACTCCCTCTATCACCTCACTCACCACCACTCCTGCTGCCAACTTCTTCAGCAATACCACCATGCCTGAACATCACATTTAATTTCTGATTTTTTTTATGTTGGTCCAAAAAAATGAAGTCAGCTCTTCGATTAAATTAATTGTTACTTAATTTAAAACCCCATATCTCAAGCAGTACTTTAATTTATTTTACCAAACAATGTGATCGCTGAGGTTTCATTGAGTTCTTTTCTGCCAACATGTGAAATCCCCTAAAGATGCCCTATATTATTTATATTAAGTGTCTAAGTTTTCAAAGCACTGTAGGGAAAAGCACCATAAAAATGAAAAATGAATCGACAGGAGGTTATTCGCTCTTCACTTTTTTCGACTATATATGTTCCTTAAGCAGCTAAATCAGGCTTCCTTTAGCCAGGTAGAAATCTTTGCATTCAGATAAACACCTGTTTCAAGGACAACGTGTACCACGATGCAGAGCACAGCAGGTTTAGGTATGGAGACTCTAATAATACCCATTATTATTAAAGTACAATTTAGTAGGGTAACGTAGAACTGCTGCAGATCAAAAGCAGCCAGCACATAATACTTATTTAAGCAACATATCATCAACAGAAATCAAATAAAAGATGCTGGAAGTTAGAGTGGGCATTGATTCGATTGTATATACTGCTTTTTTGTATTGTAGCATAAGCATAGCGCTTCATACCCCTGTCAAGGCCGAGAAGCACTCTAATTTGCCTTGTATTCCCTAGATTACTGTCAGAGTGTAAGGCTGGCAGGTATAAAGGGGGCAAATGCAAAAAGCACAATTGATGGGCAGAATGCTGAACAATGTCAAACATTAACCCCAGTACAGAGATCTTCACCTGAATTCATAGATTGTTTTGCTCACTACGCCATTCCAGTTTGGACCGAGCCATATGCAAATCAGTCTTTACCTCTCCATGGGAACAGTCCAGCCTGAACTGCAAGATCAGGTCCTTCCTGGACCAGAAACAATCGTCCTAGGATCGGTTATGAGGTATCACCCCTTATCAGCCAGGGTAGCTTTTCTCCTCCAGTGGCTTAGTGAGCACCGGACCCATGCCTGGGTGTACCCGCTCGACTTAAGGTAGCACATGAAAAAAGAACATCTGATGAGAGGAATGCTGAACAATGTCAAATATTCACCCCCAGTACAGAGACCTGGGCCTAAATCGCTCACTTTTTTGCTCACCACTCCATTCCAGTTTAGACACAGCCGTATGTAAATCTGTCTTGACCCTGCTCCCGTGTATAAGGGAGGTGCTGAGTAAGGTGCGTAAGGTCCAAAGACATTCTTCAAACATGGTACAGCAAACCTAGAGAGAGAGAGCAGAAGAGTGCCATATCTGGAGGCAGAGCTTGCCTAGCTGCAAGATGGCTGCTCGGTGATTGAGCTCCGCCTTCCACCGACACAATCCGGCATTAATTGCAGCTTCTATAGCTCTGATGAGATGAGTAAAGCCTGTTGAGGAGATCCCAGCTGTCTGCTGAACCTGCTGAGGCGAGCTTGTCTTGCCTAGCACCATCTGATCTAGAGAACTGGACCGCCGCTTCTGCCAACTGCGAGTGGCCTAGTAGCATGGTCGGCTTGCGCGCTGCGGTGTCCCGTCGGAGCCTGCCGCGACTAGACTCGAGGGGTGCGCTGTGGACCTTCAGCGATCCCTCGCTGTTGTTGCGGCATCGTGGTGTGCTGCGGACACGATCCTGGGCTCTGTGGATTGCGGGTGAGCTGCTCACTCCTGTGAGCTGTGGGCCACAGGCCTGGGGAGAGACTGAAGCTGGGCAGGCGCACCCCTGCTGCCTGCATTGCGACCCTGCCGATCGGTGGTGACCTGGACCCCTTGCTATTGCCTGCATAGATTTGGGACACCGAGACCCTGGGGCTCTTGATCCACGTTGGTTAATGGAGCTAGACCCTAGTGTCATTGGGGCCGGACAAGCAGTTACTCTGCATTAGGCCCGGGTCGGCGGGTGGATGCCTGGCTGCTTTGTGTGTGAGATTGCGTCCAGCTGGTACCATTGCTGCTGTTTATCTGGGAGGCAAACATCCTTTATGGTGACATTTGCGGTGTGGCAGTGCTGATCACGACTCTGCCCCTCCCCCCAGTGCCCATTGACCTCCTAGGTTGTCGAGCTTCTGATCTAGTGCGCAGAGTTAGGTGACCCTTGGCATAGCCCAACTGCGTAGATCGCACACACCACCAGCGCAACTATGGGCAAAATGGCAAAATGGGCAGAATGGAGCCGAAGCTCAACTTCAGCGTAAATCGAAGCGTCATGAAGATATGGCGGATTCCGCACTGGCCGACTCAGACAACCCAACTGATGACCCTGTGAGTTACATTAAACAAATTATCGCATCCATGCAGCGCGGTCTGACAGCTATAGATGCCAAGATTGACACGCTGGCCTACAGGATGGACAGAATGGATGAAAGGGTTGACAAGCATGCGGAGCGCCTAGATATGGTGGAGCGCTGTATTATTGAAACAGAGGAAGCCCAAACTGACACAACACCAATAACGCAGAGGGACAAGTTGAGAAAGCACTGGCTGCGCAGCAGGACAGGGCAGAAGATTTGGAAACGAGGCCGAGGTGGTGTAATCTCCGTATCACGGGCCTACCTAAATCAACAGCTACGGTACCATGGAACTTTTCATTGAACAACTTCTTAAAACACTGCTCGGGGCTAAAACCTTCTCTGGTATGCTTGTGGTAGAGAGGGTGCACCATTTGTTGGGCTCGAGACCTTAACCTGGTGCTCCCCATGGCGCATTATAGCTAAGCTCCTCAACTACCGAGACAGAGATGCAGCACTATGCAGGGCGAGAGAACTGGGCACGTTGCAATATGAGGGTTCCTCCCTCTCCCTCTTCCCTGACTTTACTATAAAGGTGCAGGAACCCCGGAGGCAGTTTGTCCCCCTAAAGCGCAGACTGTGGGATCATCACACTGAGTAAGCTATGCTGTATCCAGTTCTGCTGAAAGTTCTCTTTGATGGCAAACCTAGAATTTTCTCTGATCCACATTCTCTGCAAAAGGCTCTGGAGTCCTGGGAGGAGGCTGGCAAACGCAAGAGGGACCATTGTGATGATGCTGGTGGGGATGCCTCACCACATAATCTTGATGAAAATTACTGAGCTCAGAGGACTGAGATCAAATTGTTTCTCCCTTTGTACTTTGTAGTGCCATTTAATGTGCTGACACTTCCCTGATTTCCCTGGTTGCTGAGGGGGTTTTCTTCCCAGCGATGGAAGATTTTTGATAGTTGTAGTACTGTTATCCAGAATGATATCCTTAGAGTAGAGGTACCTGTAAAAATGTAGATGGACTTGATCCCCCTCAGTAGTTTATCCTTTGTAAGTGAAGCTTTATTGTATGCTTAAAGGTGGCATGGCGTAGGAGAGTGTAGTTTGAGAATGCTAGGTAACATCCGCCCCAAAGCGTTACCCGCTGTTGTTGATGATGTTCTGGAGTCTGATCTTTGTTTTTCTTTTTTTCCATGTGAATTTTGTGCTGTGTTTGGAACAGGGAGGGTTGTGTGTTGCCTCTGCACAGTTGGGGTATGCATGGCATGGGAGGAGTGTGGTAATGTTGGGATTTATTTTGAGTGTATACAATATTTTCTTTTTGCAGGTCACATGACGTCGTTTTTACTCCTTGAATTGGGGGTGGTACAGTCACTTAATGGTGAGTACAATATAGACGCTTTCCTACTCTACATACTGAGTATACAACAATATCGTTCATAGGAAACATTTAAAACTTTTGATATTGGAATGTTAGAGGTCTTAATGACCATAGAAAGGTGCACAGAATTCTGGCTTATTTGAAGAGGACAGAGGAGGACATAGCTTTATTGCAGCAGACGCACCTACATCCGAGCTGCAGCTTATAGACAGGGAGTCGTGTTTTGGGGGTATTTCATGCTGCTTGCTTCACCTCTCACTCTAGGGGCGCTATGACCTGGGTCAACCCCAGCGCGAAGTTCTGGATTGAATGTTGTGATGCAGACCCTTCTGGTAGATATGTTAACACCCACTGTTACAACTCTTATACGGATATACTTGTAGTGAGCTCCTATGGCCTGAATTATGATGATCCACAGTTCTATCAATCCCTCTTCCGGGCTATTAAGGTACATTCCCCTTTATCTGTAGTGTGGGACGGGATTTTAACTGTGTTAGACTGCTCTAAGAGATCAATGAGAACTCCATCGGCTGCTGCCGGAGAGATTGTTGATGTCTCCGTACAATTACAAATGGTGGATGTGTAGAGAGCTCGCTCAAATACTAGAGGAGGGTTTACACACTATTCGGCGCCCCATGACATGCTCACATTCATAGATTATTGGTTCATCTCGCAAGCCTTGATGTCCACGGTTCAGGACTGTGAAGTATTAGCCTGAACATTCTCTGATCACTCACCTATTTTGTTGACTCTTTCCATTCCTCTGCGTGGGCCCCCTCCCTTCTTATGGCGGTTCCCTCCCTATTTGTTACTAGACGCAGTTTTTAAAACAGAACTAAATGAGGCTATCTCAGAGTTTTTTATGATAAATGTTGGCACAGTAGACTCTTTTGCAAACGTATGGGAATCATTTAAAGCCTATATTAGGGGCATAGCCATCACTAAACATGCAGGAGTACTTCGTCAATCCGAGATAGGCTGGCACTTTTAGAAACCCAGATAGCTGCATTGGAGGACGATCTGACAAGGGAGTCCTCTCCACAACTACTTTAACTCCTGAAATCCACGTTAGCTGAGTTTAAAGCCGAGGCAGATAGTGAGGTAAAACACATGGGCAAATATGATACAGCTAGAATATATGGAGAGGCGGATTGACCAGGTTTGGTTCTGGCAGCCATGGTAAAGCGCAGGCTAAAATCCAGTGGCATACCAATTTTATCAGATACTGATGGCTCGACGTGGTCAGATCCGATAGATATCATTAATCATTTCCGGAATTACTATCAAGAGCTCTATAGCTCAAAGGTCTCCCCTAGTGATGAGGATATACTACAATACCTAGAATATATTGAACTGCCTTGGTTACAAAACTAGGGAAAACGACACAGGGTCGTGACTCTGAACCAGTAAGGCTGAGCCTAAACTTAACTAAAGAACAACACAACTGCCAGTACTGGACAACATTAAGTTATCTTGTTCCGACCTATATGAAATGAACATAAGGGTCCGTTCATTTGATTTGTGTCACTAGTTTATTCATTTATTTTTTTGTTTTTTTTGCACTAGTACACCATGATTATTTTCATGAACAAACAAACTACTTTCATGTGTATGTACAAATATACAATATAACATTGCATATAAATCTTAATATACATTACAATTTACAAATTTACAATACATCCACACTTTCACACTGGCCAAAACTTTCATCCATCTACTATCATACCACAAGAATACTTAGGACCTCATGTCAAAACTAGATTCTTTATGCATATAAATTGTTTCACATCCTAGAAGTACAGTCAGTGTGCTAAACGCAGTTTTTTTAAAGAAAAAGGATTAAATCGGACTTAAAGAACACTATAATAACGTTGGAAAATGACACAAGGAACCAAAAACAGGTCGACTCGTATCGAACTCTCCAAAACAGAGCTCTCCTCAGGACCAACACTCTTAATATTTGTGAGAAATGAACAATCCTCGAGTAGATGGCGTAGTTAGATGAAAAACAACTCTATTTAGATGTTGTTGCCATTATTCGCATATAAGCAGGGATGGTAGCTTTGTATTGTAATTATATTTGTTCTCGGAGGCCGTGTTTTTCTTGTCACCGGCGTCCTCGGAGACCGAATTCTCTCGTCCGTAACATGTATGCGGAAGCCTGCTAGTGTACTAGTGCAAAAAAACAAAAAAATAAATGAATAAACTAGTGACACAAATCAAATATAATTACAATACAAAGCTACCATCCCTGCTTATATGCGAATAATGGCAACAACATCTAAATAGAGTTGTTTTTCATCTAACTACGCCATCTACTCGAGGATTGTTACTTTCTCACAAATATTAAGAGTGTTGGTCCTGAGGAGAACTCTGTATTGGAGAGTTCGAAACGCGTCGACCTATTTTTGGTTCCTTGTGTCATTTTCCAACGTTATGATAGTGTTCTTTAAGTCGGATTTAATCCTTTTTCTTTAAAAAAACTGCGTTTAGCACACTGGCTGTACTTCTAGGATGTGAAACAATTTATATGCATAAAGAACCTAGTTTTGACATGAGGTCCTAAGTATTCTTGTGGTATGATAGTAGATGGATGAAAGTTTTGGCCAGTGTGAAAGTGTGGATGTATTGTAAATTTGTAAATTGTACTGTATATTAAGATTTATATGTAATGTTATATTGTATATTTGTACATACACATGAAAGTAGTTTGTTTGTTCATGAAAATAATCATGGTGTACTAGTGCAAAAAAAACAAAAAAATAAATGAATAAACTAGTGACACAAATCAAATGAACGGACCCTTATGTTCATTTCATATAGGTCGGAACAAAATAAGTTAATGTTGTCCAGTACTGGCAGTTGTGCTGTTCTTTAGTTGGTTACAAAACTGGCATAGGGAGTTTTTAATGCGCCCCATTGAGCACCCGGAGATAAGATTAGCGTTGAACTCTTTGAGAGAGGGTAGTGCTCCTGGTCAGGATGGACTCACAGTGGCATTCTTTAGTGAGCTGTTGATTCCCCATTTGGCCACATTGTTCCAGGAGATTGGGGCTGAGGGGATTATGCCACAGACCATGAGGGATGTCCTGATTGTTACTTTATTGAAGCCAGATAAGGACCCCCAAAAGTGTTCCTCCTATCATCCGCTATCTTTGTTGAATGTGGACACTAAGATATTTGCCAAGATTCTAGCTAACCGTCTCTTTCTGTTATTGCCTCAATTAATTGGTACTGAGCAGGCAGGATTTATTCAGGGCCGTACACTCTCCATAACCTCTGGATGGTGTTTGGAGTCCTTCAACATACCAGCCCGGATGTCCCTGCTGCGGCGCTCTTCTTAGATACTCAAAAGGCATTTGATTCTATTGAGTGGCCGTTTATGTATGCTGTGCTGCATCGTGTAGGGGTTGGTGATGGTTTCTTGTGGTTGGTTGGGGTACTCTATAATTTGCCGGTAGCTTGAGTCCGTGTAGGAGACATGGTTTTTGACCCCATTTTTATTTCAAGGGGCACCAGGCAGGGATGCCCCCTGTCCCTGCTCTTTATATGCTCTAGCGGCTGAACCCCTATTGAGAGCACTGAGGGAATATCATGGCCATAGGGGCCTCCGCTTCCCTCACTATAATGTAATAGTGTCAGCCTGTGCGGACAAAACGCTCTTGTATATTAGAAACCCAGAAGTGCATCTCTCCCCTGTTATTCATGAGGTGCTGCAATATGGAGAACTATCGGGTTGAAAATTAATTCTTTGATTTTTCCGTTTACACCTTGCATGACTTCCACGCAGTTAGATGACCCTTTGCATTGGACCTCTGATCTGGTTCGTTACCTGGGGATTCAAATCTATTTGGATGCTGAACTTGTGATCCGAGCAAATAACGGTAGAGTGATTGCAAAGTTGAGCGAGGATGTTGATCGTTAGACTCGTCTCCCGCTTCCACTGGTGGGGAGAGTCTCCTTGATGAAGATGGTGGTATTGCCCCGCTTTCTCTTTCTGTTCATTAATATTCCCATAGTAGTTCCTCGACACCTGTTTAAGGAATTGCGAGTGTTGATGACCAGATTAGCTTGGGCGGGTAAAGTGTCGCGAGTTTCTATGGACACCCTAATGTTGCCGTGCTCTGCTGATGGTCTGGGAGCTCCAGATTTCGATCTCTATTATCGGGTCACACAGGCGTCACACGCGCATGCCTGGGTTCATGGTCCCCAAAACCTTCCACATCTTCATATAGAGAGAGTGGCTGCTGCTCCTGAGCCATTTCCTTGGGTCTAATCAAAAGCCCAGGTTAGGCGTTGTTTGGTCCTGGACTCAGTGAATTCTGTGGCACATGAGTGGCATGTCCTCCTTGGTTTGTTCACCGGAGCTCAATTGTACTCACCTCAAATGAAAATTGGGTGGTGTCACTGGTACTTTTTTAACTCAGAAAAAGGCATGCTCCGCTCATTGCAAAATCTCGGTATCTCTGAAATGGGTGATCTCTTTAAAAATGGCAAGATGGTTACTTGGGATGACGCAATTGCTAATAAAGAGCAGCCCTCTGCGTAGACGCAGTTTCAGTTCTTCAGAACGCAGCATGCTCTTCGGGCGGTGTTGGGAGATGAGTTGACAGAGCCTATGGAAACCCCTCCTCTATCCATCCTACTCCGCTCCCAGACCCCGATCAAGTTTGTCTCTAAACTATGTGCATCAGCCTCACAGACCAAGATATCTCTGTACTCTAGAACCCGACTAGTCTGGCATGTTGATATTGGGAAGCTACTCTCAGATGACATATGGTTTTATTGTTGCGAAGGCACTCGTAAAATCTCTCAAAACGGCAAGCATAGGCTGGCGCATTTCAAGTTTCTGAATAGGGTTCGCTTTACACCAGAACGCCTACACAGATATGGGTTGCGTGAATCAGACTGCTGTGAACATTGTGACATGCCAGGACCAGGTTTTTACCATCTGGCATGGCAGTGCCCCCCTGTTGCTGATTTTTGGAGTCAAGTCTTTGCAATTCTGACTGCCATTGTGGGCATTCCTATCACACCTGATCCATTATTAGCACTGCTAGGCTACACGAAACCTCTGTGCAAAAAAGCGCGTCAACTGATAGCCATGGGCTTACTTTTAGCTAAGAGTAGGATGTATGTGAGGGCCTCTACCAACAGTGGCTGAATGGAAAAGGGATATGGTGTATTGTAACACTCAGTCTGACGTTTATAATGAGCTGCTTCCACCAACCTCCCGTCCATTGAGTTTTTGGGGCCTCTTTGCTCAGGAGCCAGGCCTCTTTGCTCAGGAGCCGTCGTAATGGGGCTGAAATGCAGGGGCCTCATTTAAGAGGCCTTGCGTCAGTTTTGCGCTTCCGATGCGTCACTTTTTGTGATGCATGGGAGGTGTACAACATGCCTCCTGTTGCGCACTATTTACAAAGTGATGCATCTAAGCAGAAGCGTCATTTTGTAAACCCCTGCGCTACATTATACCTGTGTCAGGTATAATGTATGAAGGGGGGCATTCCCCCACAAAAAGTCTCGTAGAAGTGACGCAGTGAAATCACAATACCGAATTAAACATGAAGCAGAACGGCCTGTTAGGGAAATTCTCTTACAATTAGAGTATCATGGTATAATAGAGCTTTGTATTTAAGCATTGAATATTTCATTGTTCAGTTAGTTAAACAAGAACATTCCTATCATTTAGTCTTAGACTACAGACATTTAAATAAACAGTCATACTCACAATTCAAAATGCACAAAGCAAAGCACTAATGAACAACATAGTGCGCAAAAAATACAAAACCACTTTGGACATTTCCAATGGCTTTTTCTGTCAAAATATAGCACCAGAAAGCAGAGTTTTAGCAGCATTTTTCACTTTAATAGTCTGGAGAAAATTATGCTGATTTCCACAGGGGTATAAGAACAGCCCAGGGATGTTTTCTGCCCCGATAACATCAATTCTACATGACATTGACCCATAAGCCTTGTCCTATTTTGATGACGTATATCTCACAGAAAAGGACTTAAACGCACATTTAGCCAGAGCAGATCTCATAGTTGTGGGATCTGCTGAAAATGACTACAAATTCAGTTTTCAAAAATCTAAAATTGCTTTTCTCAGTGTCCTATTCTTGGATTCGAGTTTTGAAATAAATGCAAAGGTTTTGCACCATGTTTCTCAGAGAAATTTGCTATTTTACAACCACCAAACACCACAAATAGCTATAGTCACTTTTAGGTGTTCTCAAATTTGGGAGAACATGCATACCAGACTATGCACACTGGATTAAGCTATTGTATGAATTATTTTGTCCTGAAACAATGGACTTCAGAGTACACTGATATTCTGAGAACACTACAAACTGACATGCTTGCATCCAGACATTTACACACTCGTACCAACACAACTAACTTCGTGATCCTCATAATTGCGGGGTCGACTGGATATACATATATCACCTCTAAGGAGGGTGATACTGTACCAATTGCATATAAATTGCATTTATTTTCAAATGCTGAAATGTGTTTTGCATCAACAGAAAAAATACTGACTGCACTTCAGACAGCTGTTATGAAGGAAAGATTGTTGACTCATGGGAAATGCATAATTGTGGTTACTCCATCCTAGCCTTAGAGGCTGTCACCAAGGCAAGCATCCCTAACACAAAAGCCTTACATTCTATATGGACACAATGGGCCACCTTCTTAACAGCTTCTGCTGTTAACTATGTCTTTAGCCCTACTTTGAAACGCAAACAGTTCTTCAATATGAACAAGAATACCCTGTGCACAGTGATGTTTTGCCTCTTGATCAGTATAATTACAAAATATATACTGGTGGTTCAGCACAGCCAGCAATTGGCACTAAATAACGATATTCAACTGTTTGCGAAGCAGTTCGCTGTGCCACGAACATTTGAGAATGTCATCAATAAAAAACACCTACACACCGCTTAGGGCATTGTACTGCTCAGCTGGTTAAACTAAAAGGTTTAATCCTGGCCCTAGAGAATACTGATCCTGAATTCCCCACACTCATAGTGTGTGATTCATATTACTGTGCCGTGTCTTTTAATGAACTTTTACATTAATGGTGCTTGAATGGACTCAGAGATTCTAAATGAAACACTTCAAGCATAGATTTCCTTGTAGAAAGCTGGCACATCCTAATGATTGTTTGCCTTGGACTCATGAAACACATACATTGAGAAAGCAGCATGTTGGAATGCACTGGCTAATTGTGCCACCAAATCAGCGATACAGACTGCTGTTGTTGCTGCAATTACTCATTCACACATGAGGGTAAATGAAGACATCATGGTTGATGTCAATGCTTCACGCAGTGGCACTCCATTGCCTAAAATTATCCAGCAAAATACTCCTACCTACTGAGTCCTCAAAACATTCCTTTTTGCTCACATTCCCAAGGTGGGTGATGATTGATACCCAACCAGGACTACAGGCTAGAATTTATCAAAGGTGCTCATGAAGGATAGTGTCTGCCCATGCAGGTGTGGCAGCTACAGTTTCCCTACTACAGAATCCCCATTGGTGGCATGGTCTGTACAAGCAGACAAAACTAATATGTTCTTAGCTGTAACATTTGCCAGCAAATTAAAAGTTCAAACAGAACTCACCCTCCGCAGGCACCCCTTCTCATTTCAAACAAACCTTTCGCCTGTGTATACTTAGATCAGTGCAGATTTCTAAATTCAGATTGTGCATTTAAAATTATTCTTTAAGCCATAGATTCATGTTCTAGATTTCTTTGGGTGTGGCCACAACAATCGGCTGATGCTCAAACCATTAATAGGGACGGGCAAGTCTTTATAGGGACATATGCAGTAGTGGCATTCCGCTCTGACCAGAGATCAGTGTTTACCTCTAAGGCTTACCATGATACCATGGGAACTCTGGGTGTTGATTTGCATTATTCCTCCCCCTATCATCCTGAAGGAAATTTGACAGTGGTAAGGATAAAACATGATTTAAAGTATTAGGTTCTGGTTGAGGTTGGATGCATCACTTGTATGGAGTTTATAAACTTTAAATAATCTGCCAAGAAGATCCTTGGGTGGTCGAACTCCCTTTGAATCCCTCTTTTGCAAAAGGACACCCTGTTGCACCCCTGAATTTTCAATTTATCCACATGTTGCGCGCACAAACATGCCCCAGGGTCATGTGTGTGTGTAACATGAGATTTTGAAAAATGCTTGTTAGTGCATTTTACAAAGAAATCGCAAATTACCATCAACTTGTGATTGGCGGTAATTTGCGATTCCTATTTGGGAAATTGCAAAGTTTTACTGGTTAAATGCAATTGCAGTTTAAGTAATCGCAAATTTTGTGATTCTTTAAATTGCGATTTTTGCATTTGGGATGATGCATCCCAAATACAAAAATACCGGTTGAAAGGGGCAGATTCTGCGAATCTGCCCGTTTGCAAACAGTTTTTTTCCTTGATGCATGTGGCCCAATGGGTGTTGGTTTCTTTCCCTAATCTATGGGGAGGCGTACTGGGGGTTCACTTTTTCACCTGTTGGCTTTCAGAACACAGTAAAATATTTATGGGTGCAACCTGGGCTTCAGGGAGCACCAAAAAGGAAATATTCACATTCAAAGTTCACAATTTAAAGGAAATCAGGAATTTTATTACAACTACATCCCTGTCTGATAAGCTCCATTTTTCATCTTCTGTACCATTCACACAGGGGATCCAAAATGGATTCTTGTCATCATGTAGTAAAGCACTATAGATATACTCAACCTCCAAATAATACATGTACTCAACATGTACAGTGTCAACACTCTTCATATATGTTCTCTGCAACCTCACCATTGGCCCTTACAATAGCAGCACACAGGCAGCAAACCTGATAAAAATAGGTGGGTGCTAGAGGTGGCATCTCATCATTCAATTTAAAGATGTGTGAGAATTAATTTAGGAGGGTCATCACACAGCTGAGGTCGAAATATCAGAGGTCAGAAAGAAACCAACTGGGATTATTCACAGGTTACAACCAATTTTCTTAACTATTCATATGTCTGAATATAAATGAGTGGCATTCACTTATAATAGTTTTGCGCTGTTGCATGTCCTGAACTCTTTGTTGACAATAAGCTTTTATAATGCTGGGACAAAGTAGCAAAAGTATTGCTTTTTGTAAAGAATTAATATAGGATCTAAAGAGTGAATATAACAGTCAGCATGATGAATCAGCATGCTTTTCTGATGTAAAATATTCCTGCATGCATTCAAACGGAAACACTTCCTAGAAGGTGGAATGATACATCAAATAGCCAATGGCATGAGGTGACATAGTAATACTCATCTGGTGGAACCAAAGCCGCACCATGTTTATACTTTAAAGAATTTGTAACAACAAAATCTTTATGACAGTTGCGTTGTCAAGTCAGAACTAAAAAGTGAGTGTTGTTGACTAACACCTATTTCAATGGTACTTTGAAGCCCATGGCAGTAAGCGCTATGTAATCAGGACGGCACTATTAACGTCATAAGTCACAACCTGATCAGTAAAGAAGAAGGTCCAATGAATTCTCAATTAAATATACGTAAACTTTAGCAATCTGATTATTGACTAAAAGACATGGGCATCTGCTTCTTAAGTATGTTGGGGACCACGCCCTCCCATTTGTGTCTGAGATGAAGAGAAAACAATCGTGCCATCCAAAAACTACCCTGTGTGTGTTCCATAGTTACAATGTTTTTTTTAAGTGTCAGTAATACTATGCATGTGTATGCATTTACCTCTCTTGACCAACCATTTTCTAGTGCACAATAGCAGTGGCGCCTCTTGCAAAGATACATTGAACTGCGGTTGCACCATTGCCTCCAATTTTAATCCTTCCTTGACAGCCTGGTTTTGAATGAGAGATCATTCATTTGTGCTGGGTTCCTTCTACTTCTATAACCCCTCCCTTTCCATTATGTTAAGGGTAGGGTGTGGCTAGCAAAGCTCAGTAATTTCACCTGCCCTGTGACAAGTAAGGGAAATGAACATGATTACAGGAGGAGTTTCTCTGTAATGTACTCCTCCCCTCTTGTGGAGATTGTACTTTCACTTTAATTAGAAAGCCATTTACATAGTGTGTATGTAATGGAAATGTGAGCTCAGTGGCTGCTGCAGTCTTCACTGTCCAGCAGAGCAGCATGCTTATTTGACACTGAGGTGTGTGGCGACTATCAAATTTCGACCAACTTCATACACATGCAAGTGTAAAGAAGGTCAAAGGAGTAAAAGATTGTGTTCTGCTTTCAGGACATTTAACACACATTTACCATTTGAAGTAAAGTAGCATTTGTTTAAATGAGGGCCACAGTATCTGTGGAATTCTTTGATCAAGACAAGCAAATTTGGAATCTGTCCCATTTCCATGAGGCACTGAAGCCGTACACACCAGTTGAAAAGAGATGTTATGCTACTAGTTAACCCCTTCGCTGCGGGGTGTTTTCCCCCCCGCTGTGCAGGGGGGCGCGCACAGCGACCCCATGCTGGTGACGAGCTGAGATCGTTATAAGGCAAAGCGGAGCTGCCCTCATGACGAGCTGAGTTCGTTACGACCGCACCCGTTTTTAGAACATTCAGCACAGCAGGGTAATCAGCCCCGCGTGCGAACGTTCCAACAGCCGTGACGAGCTCAGCTCGTCATGAGTGGAGCTCAACTGTACTCCAAGACGAGCTGAGCTCGTCACCAGCATGGACGAGGTTAATAAAGATATAAGTTGACTGTAATGTATGATTATGGATTTTAGGCCATGTGTGAATAAATATGAATTTGAGCTCCCATAGGCCTTTTAACAGCAATAAGAAGCACTGTGCCTCACTCTTATCAAGTGCTCTTTCAGCAGGGATCTGGAAGCAGGCCCAAGTTGAAGCGGGAAACAGCCTCATCGATAGCTTAATGTATTGGTATCAGTGGAATATCCTCGACCTACACTCTGACTCATCCCAAACGCAATTCTACTACTATGATCCCCAAAATAACCCTTTCTAGACTTTACCCCTGCTTGCATCATCTCAAACCACTTTTACTATTCAGATCTCCCTAACAAGTCTCTATAAACCCTTCCCTGTGACTCCCACCCCCCTACTCATCCCAAACGTCCTCCTGCTATTATGATCTCCAAAAAACCACGTTCTTGACCCTTCCCTCTTATATCCTACCACTATCCTTTTCAATCCAACTAACAAACTCACATAACCACGTCTGAATTTCATTTTATATTTCCCTATACTAATTTACCAATAATCCTTTTGTGGGTTCCAGAGTAGCGTGCTAATCGCTAAAGTTCTTCAATGCATCGTTAGGGGTAGTAAACACTATATAAATGCAATTACAATTACAATTAATTTTGAGCTGACTATAAAAGTGCAGCTCTGAGGCCCATGCATTACATGCCGGGTTGTTTATAAGGTTGGAGAGGTGGCACAGGTCACCAGGTGCTAACTGTAGCTGGACACAAACCTGGCTAGTGGTAGTTTGTTTTCACACCTGTCCCCTTCGTACAGATTGTACTTCTACTTTCATTAGAAAGCAATGCAAGTGGTGTGTAAGTTACTCGGAATGGAGAACTGAAAGTCTCTCGTGCAATTAGTGTTCTTTTCTCCAGTGAGTAGGGTTCAGTGCAGCCTTCACTTAAATCAGCCAACCGAGCAGCACTCTGATTTGACACAGCTGAGTGGTGATTACTAGGAGTGACGAGAGGGCACATTTATTTTTCGATTGTAGTAAACATCCTCTTTGTGGTGCATTGTATATGAACTTTGGGGTCTCTGAAAAAGCACTGAGAAGAGCAAAAGTCAAAATTCATGATTTACTTGTAAAGAGGTCATCATTTATTATGAAGAATTGAAGTCACCGGGATTGGAATTGAATTAATTTAACATGCAATGCAAACCTGTTTATTATTGGAAGAACAGTTTACTTTGGTAAACATAAGCACATACATGTGACTGGTACATGCAGATAACTGCACATTGTTGGCCTGTTCTGCACTTTGAAGTACTTCATTTCACCGTGTTTAATGGCTAACGCTATAAAAATCAAAAGGTTTAAACATTTTCAACAATGATTACAGGCCCTGTCAATTTGCATCTCCTAAAATTATATGATTTGTGGCACACCTATTGTTTTGCTAAAATTATGCTATAATATTATTGTTTGACTCAAATTTTCAAACGTCTCTTGGGAAAAGGGTCTGAGGCATCACAAACATTCCAGGGATAAGACCAGCTTCATTCCAAAGATGCAGACAGATTACAGGGTCTTGAGATTGTGTGACAATTCTCTTGATCGCTCTCTGTTTTCTGTTGTGTTCCTCTCTCTGTCTCTCTCTCTCATTCTGTTTTTTGATATTTCGACTGCTCAGCCCTCTGTCTCCCTCGCTCTCTTATCCACCCCCATTCTCTCTTACAATTGATGTCTTATTCTCTGTCTTATTTCTCTCTCTGTTTTTCTCCTTCTCTATCATATACATGTTCTCCATCTCTCTCACTCATTGTCTTTCTCTTTTCCATTCCTTTCTCTTCCTCCCTTTGTTGCTTAATATCTCTCTATATGCCTTTGTGTCACTTTGTCAATCTCTTGCATCCTCCCTCACTCCCTGTTCCATCCAGCCTTTCTCTCTACAGTCATGCCTTCTCCTTCTTTCTCCTTCTTGCACACACTTTCTCCACTCTCGCTCATGCTCTCTCTGCGTCTTAACCTCCTCACTGTTTCTCTTTCTTTATTTTTCTGTATTTCCTCTCTCTCTGGTGCCTCTCTCAGATCCTCCCGCTGTTTCTATTTCTCATTCTCCTGTTCTTTGTCCCCTCTCTCTATATATACTTCTCTCTCACATCACCTACCTCTCACTTCCTTTTTTTGCTTTCCTTTCTCTCTCGTTCTCTCCCTTTCTCTCATACCCACACAGTTTCTCAATTTTTCGCTCCTGCTCCCTGTTCCTCTGCCTCCCCCTGGCTCTACTGCTCTCACTCTATCTTTCTATCTTTTTTTCTCCTCTCGCTCCTCCACACTTTCTCTATTGCTGTATTTTATTATTGTTGCTGTCGTTCAATCTCCTTCCCTCTTTCTTTCTTTTCTACCTCTTTTGTTCCTACTTCTCTCCTTTCATAGTGCTCGCACACTCTTTCTACCCTTCTTTCTCTTCATACATTCTATTTCCTTCTCTTCCTGTTTTTGGTCTTCTGTTATACACTCCAGTTTCTGTCTCTCTCTTATTCGATTGCCTCCCCTATCTTTGCACCACTGTCCCTGTCTCTCTTTGCGTGTCTTACCTTCCCTCTTTTTAGGTTTCGCCTGCATATCACTTGCACTGTGCTTGTGAAATCTCTTGTACTAAATATATCTTAAAAGGGGGGCTCTTATCAGTTCCCATTGACAAATTATTGTGTTCATTTGCTTTTGGGTGAAACTTCTTTCTTTGTATATTTCTCTTGCCTGCACGCATTTACGATACTTCTACTAATACTGTTCACACTGTTTCAGCCCCATTCCCTGTCAAGATAAGATTTCTTCCCATGGAAAAGGGAGACAGCTTCAAACAGTATGCTGTAATGCTTGTTTTTATCGATTAGTTGTGTAAAGCAGATGCTTAAGCTTTAGAATGTGTGTGGTAATTCCTTTTCATTCCTCAGTACCTTTCTTTGCATTTTATAGGCATTATCAGTTTGATTTTTTCATCTTAATCCATTTGGTCATTATGATCAAATTCTAAATGTTGTTATACACACTGCACGTTAATGATAAAGTTAATATACAAGAAATGTGCTATATTCTATTACTAAACAGGCAGCCACAGGCGCATTTACCTTGCAGACAACAGAGTCATGATTTGAATGGTGGAGCAAGAGCAGTAGCACCAGGCCGAAAAGTTGTCAGAACTCCTCTAAACACATTATATATTGCTTTATTTAACTACTAAACTGGCAGTCACAATTGCAGTTACCTTGCAGTTAAAAGGGACTTGATTTGAGTGGTGCAGCAAATGCGGTTGCACTGGGCCCAAAATGTTAAAGCTAAACAGGCAGTCACAAGTGCAGTTACCTTGTAGACAATAGAGTTTAGATTTCGTGGAGCAGCAGGTGCAGTGGCACTGGGCCCAAAAGTTATCAGAACTCCTCTAAAAACCTAATATTGGTTTGTTTTACAACTTAACAGGCAGTCACAAGTGTAGTTACCTAGGAAGCGCTGGAGTCATGATTTCAATAGTACAGCAGGTGCAGTGGCACCATGACCAAAGCTCCAGGCACCCCACTAAACACATATTATTGCTATATTTTACAACTAAACCGACAGCCACAAGTGCTGTTATCTTTAAGGTGCTAGGGTCATGATTTGAATGGTGCAGCAGGTGCAGTGGCACCGGGCCAAACAATTGTCAGAACTCCTCTAAACACCTATTAGTTCTATATTCTCCAACTAAACAGGAGGACACAATAGCAGTTACCTTGAAGTTGAATCGGTCTTGATTTAAATGGTGCAGAAGGTGTAGTGGCATCAGAGGCAAAAATTGTCATAACTCCACTAAACATCAAATATTGCTTTATTTTACTACGAAACAGGCAGTCACAAGTGTAGTTATCTTGCAGGCAACAGGTTCATTATTTGAATGGTGCAACAGGTGCAGTGCACCAGGCCCAAAAGTTGTCAGAACTCCTTTAAACACAAAAAATTGCAATTACGTCAATTAATTCTATAATTTCCCGTTTTCATTTAATGTTTTTGTATTTTTGCTATTACTTACCCACACTATGCCACTGCTAACAGCACATTGTCTTGCCTTTTTATCCATAAACTAGTCACAACTCTTTAAGAGACTTTCTGTAACTTATATTATACAACTACTCAGCAAGCTACAACTTACAAGAAAAAACAGCTTATTATTGATCACATGGGCGAAACCTAATGCTTTTACCATCGCTTGTTTCATTTTTGCGTCACCTTTCTCTCGCCCTGCCTTCTTGTCCTGCGCGCTCATTTTCTTTAACTCGCCCCCCTCTTTCTGTATCTCATGAGCTTTTCTGAAACGGCACCAAATCTGTTTCCCCACAGTGGTTCTTCCCTTAAACAAATACGGTACTGCAGCTGCCTGTTATGTCTAATGATTTTTTCAATCAAAAGCTAACGCATTTAGCTGTAACAGATGTTTCTACCCTGGAAACCGGGAGATCCTTCCGTCCGCCAGTTTATCCTTCAAGGGGATAAACATTGACATTTTTTTCAAACTTTTCTTCTTTTTTTTCATTCTGCAAACTGAATATATTTTCTGCAAGGACGTACTTCCTTTTGGGAACTTAATCACTTTTTGATGAGGGGATGTGAGAGGGAGCGACATGGGTACTGTAATGTTGAAGAGCCGATTACCGCACTTTGAAAGGAAGTTGCCCTCCCGCCCCACGTCTTTGAAGGGGAAACGCCTGGGGTTTTGTGAAAAGGAAAAAAAAATAATTACAATTTTAATAACGAAACCAAGACTGCTGAAAATCCTCTTAAGAGAGCAGAAAGATGATGTAATGGCTAGCAGGGGGCATATTCAAGACAGTGACCACAAGTCTAGCGGGCAGCTGAGTCACACGGGATACAGAGTAAAATGTTTACTTTGGTGTGGGCTGCAAATGGGAGAAGGTGATAAAGTATTTGGGAGATGGTTGGAAGGCATACAGCGAGCCTGGTAAGTGATAATTAAGGCACCATGCTTTGGGGATTATTGTTGCCTTCAATTTATGTAAGAGATCGAGCAGTAATGTGTTACCACTTTTGCCAGAGTATTTGTTTGTTTCTCACTGGAACTTGAAAGAAAAGTGCTGCTTTTGGTGGGAAGGGTAGCAGCATTTGGAAAAGTGTTTAAAGGAACTACATAAGAACCCAATAACAAAAGAACACAATGAAACACCATGTTTTATCATCCTTATTCGGTCAAAATGTTTTAGACCATAAAAGTACATAAACATAAATACACATATATAAAACACAATACAATACATTATCAGATCTCATTTCATTTTCGCATAAGTACACATATATAATACAAAATATCAAATATTATTAGATGTTATTTCATTATTAAAAATACAAAGGTTTCTTTAAAAATTCTAAAAAATTAATTCCAGACCAGTCTGAAAATCATCTATACCTTATGTTAGCTCACGCCCATTAAAATTCAGTACATGTAATCAGCGGATGAAAAAAATGCAGGAGGGTAAGAACCTCAGATCTGGGACCGCCATACGACCCTATTTCCACTCCTCTTCTTTAATTTATGTTACTAACTTTACATATATAGAACAATAAATTGATGTTTTCCATGTACAAAACGAGTCAATTTACCAGCATGATTCTTCTAAACACTCTTCCTCTAATGAAACACAAAAAACGACTATTCAGAAGCAAAATGACAACCCAATCTTAATAACAACACAATGACATGACAACATAATGCAGCACAAAAAGCAACACAGAAAGTAACAAAGTGCACCACCAACGCAGCATAGCAAAGTTTAACATTGGCAGCATACAATATACAATAACACAAAAACAATAATAATCTGCCTAAAAACAATAAAACACATCATAAAACACAATCACTACCACAGACTATAGGACAACATCTGCAATTATACCGTTGGTAAAAACAAAAAGACACTACAACACAGGAACAATACAACAAAATAATCTAAAAAAGCACCATAAAACTCAATAAGAGTACGATGCAGCAACACCTCACTCTATCTACAAAAACAATAGCATAAGACAACAAAACCACAAACAAATCATGAGTGACATGAACTAACAACTCACAACGACTGCAAAACAACACATAAACTGTGACCCAAAAACATATCACAAAACACAGCACTGTTACACTGTTTAAATTTAGTGTTGTCCCATTGTGCTGTTGTGTTTTTGTATTATTTTGTTGTAACAGTATGTTTTGGATACATCATTTTGCTGATGTATTGCAATGCGTTGGTGTTGTGTTGTTTTTTGTTACTCAGTTGTGATTGTGTATTAAGTTGGTGTTCTGTTGTCTGTGTTGTCACTGTATAGTTGTATTTTATTGGTGTATTTTGTACTTAATGTTTTTTTGTACTGCAGAAATGTTGTTGTTGTATCGGTTTTTTGTTAGTGTGTAGTGTCTTTTTATTAGGTCATATTGTAGTTGTAGTATTGTGGTATTTTATTATTGTAATCTGGTATTGTGCTGTTGCTGTAGTATGTCTGGTTACATATGGACAAACATTCTTCTCACATAGTAGCACCCTCACAAATCTGAATTAATGATACAATAGTAAAATGTTTTGTACCAAGCACTGCACTCTTTACCTCAAAGGGCATCTAATAGCACCAACTAAAAATCATTTGTGATCCGGTGATAGAACCCGTCTTCGCATTGCTTGAAAAACCAGTCAAACAGTTTACTTTCTGTTTCTTTTTTGTATTAACCCACAGCCTTCTGTCATTTTGTGTCTCCCGACCCAACTGAAAGATCAATACCATGGAAACCTTAATTAAAGCAACACATACAAATTCAGAAACGTTTGGAGAAATAAAAACATTTCTCCTTTTTAATGCCAGCTTCAAATAGGTGTTCTATTTTGGTGCAAAGCCCTATCTATAAACGTTAGTCATAGGGCTTTGTGTTAAAAGCCATGGGCGGTTGCATGGAAATGTCCATGTACCACCTAGGGGTTTTAACGCGAAGTCCTATGCACTAGCACTTTGCACTGTTTTGCATTACTTTCAGGTATCTTTCCACAACAAAACAAGTTTTGCACATGAAAGTAATTCCCAAATAAACATTTTACCCTGTTTGCAAAATGTAAGTAAATCTATCCTTCGAGTCAAGAAGGAACTCCAGTAGCGGCTATAATCAGAATATCTGAGGGAAGGGAAGTCATAGTAGAATTGGGTTCCAAACGTTATCAAAGCAGATGCAAGGTAATATCGAATGGTGCAACAATGGAATCCATGTGTTTACAGGGCAGGTATCATCCTTCTAAAGAACTGGAAAGAGCTTGAAGCAGTCAGATAGGCTATGTTTGGTTTTGTTCCTCAGATCCATGGTGGTCCAGTTTTGATATGAACGGACAATATGACAACATAGTCATTTATAAATGGGGTGGGGGACCTGGCTCCAAGAGTTTGGAGACAAAAGCAATCATGACCTTTCACTGGGCCAAGAAGCACCTCTTATTATTGACTGCTATTTAAATCAAGGGGTAGACAACACCGCAGCAGCCACGCTCAGCAAAGGAGGTTCCTGCATCCTAGAACTATTGTCTGATCCCTTGATTTTCAAGGCGGTCCAATGGTGATCTATTTGCTAGCAAGAAGAATGCTGATGTACTTTTGCGTCCATAAAGTCCGGTCAGTGGAGGGACTCTGTGTTCAATAACCCAAGCTACCAGGAGGAGGAGGAGGGGCAGCCTGCTGCTGTTCATGTCGCCGCTGCAGAGCTGTAAAGAGATTTCTTACATCCCACGGCATGGGAAAGGCCGATCATTGAAGGGACTCAATTTCCCATTACCCAAGCTGTCAGGAGGCCGGGCAGCCTGCTGTTGGTCACGTCACTGCCGCAGTGCTATAAAGTGCTTTCTCACATCCCGCGGTGCAAGAAAGGCCGATTACTGGAGGGACTCAGTGTCCCAGAACCAAAGCTGCCAGAAGGAAGATGGGCAGCCTGCTGAAGTTCAGGTCACTACTGCAGTGCTATAAAGCACTTACTCACAATCTACTGGGTGGGACAGGCCAATCACTGTAAGGACTCGGTTTCCTATAAGGCAAACTGCCAGAAGGAGGAAGGGCAGCGTGCGGTTGTTCACGTCACCACTGCACAATAAAGAGCTTCCTCACATGACGTGGAATACATGCAGGCCGTGTTCGGGCAAAGCCTAGGCCAAGTGTAGGCCAGTCTGTGCTCATCAGCAGCCGGAGGAGTTGGGCCATCCCTCTTGGCAAGGTCACTGGATATACACCACTAGTCATCGCAATCTCCATTGAGCTACTATGAATCATGGGTAAGAGAAAAGCAAATAACAATGTAACTCCAGTAATTGACCAAGGGGGGACTGGGTCAATCACCTAATTATCCTACCACAGCAATGACAGCCATCAATTCGTAAAATTGAAAGTGTGGAAGAGATTAAGGGGGCAACCAGGAGATCTTTGCTATCCATAACTAAAACTGATCAACCTACTGTCCCCTCAGAAGTAAGTGTGGGAGGTGACGCCTGACAAGCTGTCGGGGGCACTACCACCTGTCCACCAGGTATAACCAGCTCCTCTGCATCGGTGAGGGACCCCATTCCCCCTGAAGTAACCCTAAAGTATCACAAGCATCTTCTGTAAAGCATCTAGCTATTGATGCTATTGGCTCCCCACCTAACAAAAAATAGAAAGCTAACATGCGCCTGGTGGATGCGCAAAAGTGTGGTAACAAAAAAGGCCTGGCGCAGGAGACAGCGGAGACTAGAGGGCAGGCAATTGATCATAACTAACCAAATAAACCCTTATCTCAAACTTCAGGGGTGGCAAATGGTGCTAGCATACTTGGGTTGCTCGCAGCTGTAAAAAACTCTTGATCCCTGGGGTGTCAACCCAGCAGAGTATTGACAAGTCCCTGAAAGAACTGACTTTTCAGTTTCAAAAAGAAACAACTTGACTTACAAAGCCTGTATCCCAACCACAATGTTCCGAACTGGCTGCACAATCTATTGCTTTAGAAAGGGCAGAAAAAGGGGATTCCTACTTTCACACCGGATCAATCATGACCTGCCTTTGCAGCAAGGCTCAGCTGGTGTGACACGGAGTCCATATACAATAATTACTTCAGCCTCCATGACTAATACTGCCCCTGCTGGAACGTCTGACAGCAGAAAGAGCCATCAAATTCTGCACCTTCCTCTGGAGTGCACCCCATTTATTGTAGCACAAAAAATGTGTCACCACAGGGGAGTAGCCAATCGGAATCTGATGCCCAACTGAGGAATAAAGTGATCCATTGGCTTGGTTTCACTCTTGAATGTATCAGTACTTATGTTTTGTCACCCAATATTATTGGAGTGTCAGGTTGCAATGGGTCAGTGTAGGCAGGAAGAATGTTGCTGGCAACTCCATTGTTATAAAGGTTTGCTACACTAAACTGCTGGGTTTCACACTGAACAGACTTTCCAACTCTTACGGACTCCCACACTGGATGGTCCCGGATCTCTTGGACTTCTTTTACAGACATGGAATTGCTGATCATCCTAATAGTTCAGGTGGTTATTATCGTAATATCAGGCCATTCAACATTCCAACATCTAATTGATTTGATGCCCTAGAAGAGGTGGACTGAGTACCATGTGACTTGGAAGCTGCTTCTTCCACTGGGGTCATTAGTGAAAATCCTGTTGAAGTTGTATCAACAATTGCCCTGTGCAAGTCTATTGCTCATTCTGAAGTCAGTGTGTTGTCAGCCGTCTGTTCCCATCGACTATCACCATCTGAGCAGGGGAAACATGCGGGGACATACCCATCCACCTTTCACAGACAGGTGTCACAATTGACAAAGTCCCTTTAAATTCTAGGGCCCCCTCTATCCCTATCCACTTGCCAACAAGCACCGGTGAGCCGCCTGAAGCCAACATTAACCACACAGCTGCTGATTTTAGCCTGCTTTGTTGGAACATTGCTGGTTTAAGTGATAATTTAACCAATGAAACCTGTGCATCAATAATCAACACACAGCAAATTGTCTACCTACAGGAGACTTGGTCACGGACGAAATGTACATGTCAATGGATCTTATTTAGTATTCTCTCCTGTGGCCCGTCATACTCAGGGCACAACAGTGCTTTGATAAGTGCTCCAAAGGGAGCCAAATTCTTTTGAGTTTTTGAGGAAACTACCTTCTTTCAGATCATCTGTCTGTTCCTGGGAGGCGTACCTTAGTAGACTCATTAACCTTTATCACAATACATTTTTGATCCATAATGTTCACTTCATAGAGTCATTAGCTCACACTGTGGATACCTAGCTACTTGAACTCACAGAGGACTTTGTTATACTGTGGGGGAGTTAATTTAAATGTAAGATTATGCCCTATTGCTGACAATAATGTTTGTGGCGGGAGGGGATAATGATTTTTGCGATCCCTCACAAATTGCTCATAATCCTTGTGATACTAAACTGAATAGCTTGCTAAAGATCCATGATCTAGTCCTTACTATTGAGATCGCCCTGAAAGCCATGCTCAACCAGACAACATAAATGGGTCGAGGGAAAAGATCCATGAATGATTTAATTGCTGTCTCCAAAATCTGGTCAAGGAGGGTCCATGAGTTCCAGATTTTAAATTTACCTTTGAGTGACGACAACCTATTAGTTTTAAGTCAAAATGTAGGCATGTTAGCAGATCTATTTAAAGTAGTGGGTCAGATTGAGCATACAACTAATGGGGGTGTGTGTCAGAAATGGCAGGATGTGGAACTCAATGAACTTTTAGGCCACCTTGTGGCAATGCAGAACAATCAGTTCAAGAATTGCTTCAATATGGACTCGGACACAGAGAATGTTTTGTTTGCATTTGCTGTAATTTGTAATAAGGTATCTGAGCAATTAATGGCACCTAAGCGCCAACATTCTCCCAAGCACTGCTCGCACGCCCAAAGCAACCGCCTTAAAAGAACACTATAAACCAACCTGAAGGGCTTGGTGGAAATTAGGAGCAGTAGAAACTTTTAGCAAGAGGCAATCACAAAGAGGAAAAGGGAGATTAGAAGAGACTCCTGGGAACATCTTA
The DNA here is from genome assembly GCF_964261635.1 of Lissotriton helveticus. Taxonomy (NCBI): domain Eukaryota; kingdom Metazoa; phylum Chordata; class Amphibia; order Caudata; family Salamandridae; genus Lissotriton; species Lissotriton helveticus. Next base: position 950,281,142 of record NC_136063.1, read on the forward strand.
CCACTGCATACACCAACTAACAATCATCACCGTTCTGGAAAATAGTTAACCATCCCTTTTTTTCCAACAGTTCTAATATCAGCACAGATGCAAATATCTTTGGGTACACCTTCGCTGACCATTTCACTACTCTGTATGACTCACGGAAAGCTGCTCGCAATGAGTGGCACTATACAACGGACCTGATTAGCCAAGAAGGTATTGAACACCTATTGATTACTGTCAAGGATGTCATCTCGGCCCTGAACAGAATCCCGAGCAATAAATCTCCAGGGCCGGATGGAGTTGCTGCAGATCTCTTTAAAAACAACCTCGCATTCTGGGCTCCAGTCCCGAGAAACGTGCTGCACAGCGCGGGTCATCTAGATCCCCCTAAATCTTGGTCCAGGGCAATTACTTTCCCATTTTTAAATAGAGAGAGAGGAGTGACCCCCATTGCTATCGGCCAATATCTTTATTTGACTCGATGGCCAAAGTGTTGGGTAGAGTGTTGTTGGACCACTGTGATATCTGGCCAAATTGAAAGGGCATCCTAGCACCGGCACAATATGTCTTTAGACAGGGTAAAGGGACAGTTAACCAATGCCTAAACCTCCACTTAATCTTGAGCAAATATATCACTGCAAAAAGGTTGTCTTTACCTGGCATTTATGGACCTCAGTACAGCATTTGACAATGTAATAAGATCATAGCTGTGGCACATGTTGACAAAAAAGGGTGCTACCCCAAAATTGTCCACTTTCTCATTCAGCTGCATGCGGACATGGAGTGTTGTATCAGATTCGGGCCAGGCAGAGAATTCACCCCCTACAGGAATAGAAAAAAGGGGTAAGGCAGTAGTGGGTGCTGGCACTGTTCTTCTTTAATCTTTATATTAATGAGCTTGATGAACACCTGTTAAATGCCACAGCTGACCAGGCTAAGGTAGAGAATTGCTCACTGCCCGAACTCGTGTATGCAGATGATTGTGTCTTGATGGCCAGAACAGGACAGGTATTGCAGAAGTATTTGGATACTTTTGTGATTCATATGTCTAATCTAGGCCTGGTAACAAATAAAATTAAATCTTTTGCTATGGTCTGTGGCTGCCCCCGGAGTCGCCTAACACCATTTCCTATTTACGGTTATGTACTTATTTGTGTGCCCACCTTTACCTATTTAGGGCTCTGGTTTGATCATAAAAAACACCTGTAAGCATCTGAGGCACATTAGGATTAACTGCTTTGAACAAGCCATCGCTTCCCTGTTTAAGTTTGCTGTCAAGCAAGGGGCCATGCCCTTGGGCGCGGCACTTATGATATGTAAAAATAGACTTATCCCAAATGTCTCTTATGGGACAGGAGTTTGGGAGTACATTAATGTTCCTGCTCATCGACCCAGTAAGTTCCTGCGTAGGTTGCTGTTACTTCCCAATAGTGTTTCATCTGCAATTCTTCATTAAGAATTGGGCCTCCAACATCTGGGAGATACATTGAAACTGGTGCCCACCATGTTATGGCTGTCAGTCTGTTCAAGACCAGAAGCAGTCCTGACCCAGGCAGTGATCTTCGATAGCCTTAGGCTGGCAACGGACAACAATATTAAATGGCTCACTCATGTTAGAGAAGATCTCTGAGCAATTAATTGGACTGACCTTTTTGAAAACCTTTTGTGCATTAACTGTTCAGATAAAGCCACAGCAAAAGGTGAAGTATTTAAGCTTTTAGTTGAGAGAAGAAAAGGTCAGCCGAGCTATATCTTCACCTGAGCACTACTCCAGGTATTACTTTCTGCTCAAAACACCACATAAACAAAGGTGTTACTTGATCAGATTTGGGCTTCGACTGGAGCATTTCCTTGTGTCCAGTCCCCTCAATGTGTTCACAATCTAGGATGTGTTACCATGTTCTTGCCATACTACTGCGTCTCAATCACAACTCCATCTGATTTTCGTTTGCGAGTTGTATAAAGAGAAGCGTAATCGAATATGGAGATCACTGCTGAGACTTTTAAACATTCGGAAGTTCAAAGAAGAACTGGATTTTTTGTAGCTGTTCCAGACAGACGAAGTATGCCACACCACTTATAGATTCATAGCTGTTGTAGTTAAGAGTAAGATAATTGTTGGGAAATAATGACATTCTTTTATTCTGAGTATTTCTTTTTAATGAACTAGACTAGGTTTTTTGTATTTCATTAACACCCAACAATAGTGTGTTTTATATGTCATGTATTTTAAACAAACTTTGTAAATGCACTGTGCCACTTTGACCCTTGACTAATCAAAGCTATAAGACATACTGTATAGCTGCTGTTATTTTACTATTGAAAATGTCTGCTTCTTTTGTCCTTTCACTGTTTGTATGTTAAATCTGCTTTTATGGTTTGTTTCAAAACAAATAAAATCTTTTGAACTTGTGTCCAGAACCAATTAAATGGGGCTTGGGCAATAGATATATTACTAGGGTTTCTGTGGTTCCTATATATGCATCCTTCCTCTCCACAGCTTCTGATGGCACGTCACCAGCATCAGAAAAATATGGGATTCAAGTTGTCTTATGTCGTGTAGTTCCTATACTTCTATATAGGATCTGCGCGTTTAGACAAAATAAACTATGGGACTTGGGCGCAGGCTGATGCCCGACACCCCAAAGAATATGTTAGCCTGTTGAACAGCTAGCTCACTGTGCCACTATAAGCCCCCCAACCTTACCAAAGAGCAAATAGTTTCTGGCAACAATCAAACATAACAACCTTGACCCCTCAGAGATTGTGGAACCAGTACAGCACTTTTCGCTCAGTCAGGCGTGCTCACTTAGTCTCAGAGAGCTATACAGAATAAATGTTGGGGATGTTTACATTAAGCATTTATTGAACCAGCGTCATTCTAGTATACAACATGTTTGCTGCGACAATCATTAGACAGAAACAGATGTATAAGATTACAAGCACCAACAGAGTAACTAAAAGGTAGAATTCTACCATTGTGCTAAAACAGTGAATATATGCAGGCATATAGATACATGGCAGTAATCATGCGTACTCCTACTATGCGGATCTTAACTAAGTGTACCTAAGTGTACCTAGCATGTATATGAGTGTAAATCCAAGAATCCCCCCAGGAAAGAGCGAACTCCATTACCTGATGGGAGAGACACCCTGCAAGGGATGTCAGACCACTGCATGCAGGAGTTTTTGCGTGCAGGGACCTCAATGTCTTGTGTCAGCATGGAAATTTCTCCTCTGGTTCCCCAGTGAAGATGTGACCCTTTTGTACCCGAAAGGTACCGTTAGGGTTTCTACCTAGATGTGTGATAGTACAGTAGGCCTGTTGTCCAAGGATGACAATAGTGGTGACTTTTCTACAGAGTTAATATACAGAAGATGGTAATCCTGCTGTGCATGCTCTAGGTAGGGGACTAAGATATGATAATAAGAATCCTCATGCATAATAAATGAAGTTAGTTTTCTGAGAAAACCATACAACATTTATTTGGCACATAACTGGGTAAAAGGTCAGCACCATTACCGTTATGTAGAACAAGGTTTGACAAATATAGGTAAACGGGTGTGCACTTACCTAGGTCTATATTGGGGTACATTGGGGCTCATAACACTTAAATAGAATAATGAAAATGTTTTGACAAACTTGTGAAACCAAATTTGGATGAACAATGGAATACTTGATGAACAAAGGATTTACCTGCTCTTGCTCCATTTTATTTTGAAATTATCATCAATGTGCTGTTGGGGCAGAGCACATCATGCCAGCATGCTAAATGTTGCCAAAGAGCATTATTCAAAAGAAATAGACTAATCATATGTTGGTGTGCATTTCATTATTTTCACATGGACATTGAGATTACCTAAGTACACACCCCACAGACACCACCAGCCCTCTGCTCCCAGGTTTAGTGTGACTGAAGACTTTACCCATCTTGAAAATGCCCAAAATAGGTAGGGTTAGCCCAAGGTACCCTTTACCACACTAGTTAGAGCATCCCCAGGGGCCATTCCCACTCACTAAATTGTGGCAGGCATGAATTTGACATCTTCATGCACCCATTGCAGAACATTCCTGGAACAGTGGAAGGTCAGAAGAGTACTGAACCTTTTGTGAGACCTGAGAAGAGCCAAGAAGTTCAGACCTGCTCTCACTCTTGCATCCAGAACAAAGAAGTGGACTCCAAAAGTCATATGACTGACTTCTTCTCAAAGCTGTAGGGACTCAAGACGCTACAAGAGATCTTTCACTGTAACTACCCAGGTGTCAGTGGCAACTGAACCTGAGCTGAACCCTTCTGTTGGCCTTTGTCTGCAACCCTGTGAGCCTAGGTAAATCCCCTATGATCCTGGTGGGATTTAGAAGTATACTCAGTGGGACGTAAACAACTCAAGTTATAAGGTATAATATTTAACAAGGAAGTACCTGGTTAACGTATCCAACTTGGGCTCCATCTCTGTCAACATCAAAATACATCTAGATCTTGTCCTCCTGCACTCTGTGACTATCCTTGGCATTTTGTTCATCTTGGTACCATTTCAACTTAAAACGTAAAAATGTCATATTTCCAGATACCCTTAATGGATTTTTGTCATTTTGGTGTACATTTGTTATTTACATTTTACACAATTTTTATAGCTTTAGTGGGATTTGTATTGTGTTGCCTTTCTACTTTATTACTGCTTTAGTACTGCATAAATACTTTACACATTGCCTCTAATTTAAGCCTGTCTGCTCTGTGTCATAGCTACCAGGACTTGAGTTCTGGTTTATAAAGTGACTTTAGTCGCTCACCTTGACAATGATTGTCATTATTACTTGAGACTTACACCTCTGATTTACTAGGCCCAGCTATAGCGCCATAAGTTCACTTAACAGTCAGGAGGACATGTGATCATCATGCACTGAGGGCCTTCTGATGAGCACTGTTGGGTGTAGCAATTTATGCAACTGGTAATAGAACAGGCGTACTCTATTGAGTGTGTGGATGAATAGCACAAGTACGTTTGCATTTTGAACTCTTACAAACTGTTTTTCAATGAGGAGAAAACTTTGGTATACCTGTTCACAAATTTTGTGAGTTCTCACTTACACTGATGACCCATTTACTGGGTTAATATAATGCGTCTTATAATATCATTGGAAAACCAGACTCTGCCTTGGCACTGGTTCATTTTACATGCATGCGGGTGAGTAAATCTTTTCATGTATGGAAATGTTTGTTTTGTGAATATAAGGGGGCAGATTTACAAGCCCCGTGCACCACTTGTGCTTCACTTTTCCCATGTGAAAAGTGATGCAAAAGTGGCGCAAGAGGCTTGTAAATCAGCCCCAAGGTTTCTAAACAAAGAACTCTAAAGACATTAAAATTGAAATACAGCCTGGTTACAGTTAGTACAAAAACTGCATTTATCATCATTATGTGAAGTAATGCCATGCACTGACTCCACCCCCCCTCCACCCAACTCTTCAGTAGCCAGAGAAACGTAACCCTGGTGGAAATTCAAGTTGATAAATTACAACTACTTTCTACCAGATGTAGTTGTTGACATTTGTTTTTTCTTAGACATATACTGAACTGCTAAAGAGAAAAATCCAGTGAAATCCAGTTGCAGCTTTGAAACTGATTACTGATATTTAACAGTGGTACTTTTGGTGGCCATTTATTTAACCAGAAGGACGCCCGTTTTTCAGCAGGACATCCTTAATTCCAGTGTCCATAATACACATGCTGTAACTTCATTTATATGGAACAATTTATAGCTTATTGAGGATGCTAAATAAATCCTCTCTCTTCTCTTTCTCTCACTATTTGAACTACTGCACATGACACCATTCACCTGAGACAATTATTCAACAGCATGAGGAAGAAGATCAAAAATAGCTTTCCTTTTCTTTTGTGGCAGCGCAAGCAGGCAGAACTAATGTATTTTCTTCTCGACGATGATGATAGGAACAGCAATTTCACCTGCGTAGTTCATTTTTCAAAGTAGAGCAGAAAGGCGTGAACATTGCAAAATGGCTCACAAGTTCACGCTATAGAACAAGCATTGGCAGAGTCAACAGGCCAGGCTTGCATTATGAGACCAGACTAAAACATTTTTAGAAGCTTGGTGTACTGAAAAAAAGAAAGCAATAAACGATTGTTTTCTGGAACAATGCATGAATAGGGTAAAGAATTAAGAGCATGATGATTTGGTGTACTTTTGAGATGTAAACTAGTCCCTCATGAGGTGATAGAGAAATAATCTACTATGCAAAATATGCAAAACCCAATTTATGTATATGTTAAGAATTGGTAACAATAGGCCACGTAGGTCAGGGTGAGACCCAAAAAAATGGTTCGTGTCAAAGGCCTTCGAATCCTGTCTAACACCAAACAAGTTGTGGACTGTTAGGAAAAAAAGCATCTCTGTGAAGAGACAGCCTACTGTAAGCAGACATGCTCAAGGCATTGAACGCTATTTGAACAAGATTTGACAGTCTTTCCATCATAGACGTCAGAGCCAGGAATGCTATTAAACTATAAACATACTCAAAGCAAGCACTACTCCAAATGTATTTGTGGGCAACGTGAAAATGAGCGCGACCCAGGTGCTAATTTTCAATGAACACATACACTTTTACATGACTCTTTAAAAACAGTCATAATTTATCACTCTTAAAAAGTTAATGACAAAGAAATAACTGCTCCATACCCTGTTAGCCTTTAGGAAGAGTTAGCAGCCACGGCCGGTGGTAGGTGTAACTGCAGGGCGGTGACGTAGGGAGGGGGAGGGGCAGGGTGGGGGGTTCTAATGTATGGATTACGGACTTTAACAGGTAAGTAAACATATAAATTAATAAAACGAATTTCGTTGTGTGCACTGCATCACCAAATGCGATGCAGTGCGCGCAACGAAATTCGTTTTATTTATTTATATGTTTACTTACCTGTTAAAGTCCGTAATCCATACATTACAACCCCCCACCCTGCTCCTCCCCCTCCCTACGTCACTGCCCTGCAGTTACGCCTACCACCGGCCGTGGCTGAGAGTTAGGAATGAAAGTGCTTGCGTAGCTTTTAAAAATGCTGCTGCAGATCTACTCCTCTTCATATGTGAACAGCGCCTAATGGGTGAAGGAAAGAAGCATTTACTGACTCAATGCTGCATTGCACAGCATTGCGTCAGAAATTTCTGTGCTGTGTTGGGGCATTTCCCTGTGCCATGGATACACTGTATTTATGGGATGGTGCACCATGGCGCAAGGTCCTGAGATGCATCCCAAATTTTGACGCACCGGCTTCGAGGATGATGCAAAGTACTGCAATGCAAGTACTACCTACATGATGCAAAGTTGATATGCGTGTCATAAAGCACATTTACATGCCGCAAATCAGCATTGCATCACGCGGAGTGCTTTGTATCAGTAGAATGTTTGAAAAAGCAATGCAATCTACACAGCCAATAATCCTCAATACAGAGAAGCATGGAAGGAGCCTCAGGAAGCCAGCAGGGTAACAACCCCAACCCTGAAGATCTGCCATGATCCCAGGGGAGAAGGAAGAGGAAGTGCAACTTCAATGATGAGGATAACCTGATACTAATCAGTGAGGTGGCAAAGAATGAAAACATCTTATTTATCACCTCAAAATTGCCATTAACAAGGAAGGATGCCATTTGGCGATCCATAGTGGACAAGATAAACTGCATTGCACCAAGAAAAGGGGCAGTACTGGAGAATAAGTAGAGGTGGCATGTCTACAAATGCAAGACCAAAGAAAAACTGGGCAGGAACCTTAAGGCAGCCATGAGGACTGGAGGAGGACCTGAAGTCCAGGAAGTGTGGGACCCATTTGGGCAGCAGGTGGCATCCCTCCTTCCAACAGAGTTGGATCGCTGGAGTGGAAGGTCAGGCTAGTGCTGTAGTAGAGGACAAGCAATAACTACAGGGTGAGTTAAAACAAGGGATCATATATTATCCAGCTGTCATGCAGTGCATTGCAGCAAGACACTTTGCGTTGCTGCGTGAAAGGGTAGGAATGCCACAAACCTTAACTCATCCTTCACATAACTGTCCTTTCCTTGAACAGTACTAATTCTTTCCAGCCCAGTCCAGCTCAACCAAGTTCACCAGGTCCACGCGTGTTGTGCTTCCCCAGCCCAGGTGTTTCCTTTGAATACTGTGACTTTTTTTTTCTTTTGCAGAGTTTTATATAGCGCGAACTTGACCCGAATCGGGTATCAGAGTGCTTTACATAGCACCAGTTACGTTACATGAGGTCACACATTCATTATTGTTAGGCACGGGGACATTAAGTGATTTGCCCAGAATCACAGGATGTTCAACGTCATTGCCGAGATTCAAACCCAGTTCCCCAGATTTGAGGTCGACTGCCCTAGCCGTTAGGCCAACTCCTCTCCCCGATGACTTGTAGTGTATTTACAAAAGAAAAAACCTGGACTTGAGCAACACAAGAAACACAAAAGAATGGACAGGGACCAAACACAAACACTTGCGGCACCAATCACAAAAAATAACCAATAAAACCAGAGTATTGAAAATATCTTGTGTGCAGACTTCCAAAGGTCATCCCTGTCCAAGAGCACCCCCCTTATAAAGGGGTAATTAAACAAACGCTAAATAAGAGCTGCACCACTATGAAAAGAGCATGTCCATATTGATAATCATAGCTCAGTGAAATGCGGAAATGAGACATTTTTCTTCTTTATTCTTTCTTTCAAAACAAGCAACTCCCAACGCATTTCATCCTATAACATAGGACTTCTTCAGGGCTGTAAGTTAATAACATATAAAAAAGGGACATTTACAATACATACACTATATAACACGTACAACATTCATATATACCTATATACAAACATGTGTTTGAGATACATTGAACAAAAAAAGTCACATGCATACAAAGACAATGTACATGGAGATGTCACTTATTAAAGGGAAACTAATACAGGACCATACCCGAAGTTCCACACATAAAGAAAATTAAATGAATAAACAATCCTAGATCAATGGAAAATTAAAAATCCATTTTAAACCAATCAATGTGTTCAGAACATAAAAGATACAGCAGAGAATGGACAGAAGAAGGAGGAGTAAAGCTGAGCAAAAGATCCAAGAGGAAAAAAGCCGAAACTGGCGAGTGGATCTGCAAAGCTTGGCTGGACAATATACTCTAGACGTAAATCACCACAGAACTAATAACCAAAAGGAACCCTGTCCAGGTAATATAAACAAGGCATAGAATAAGCCAAAGATCAAACAAGTTAAAGATGGAATTCAATTGGATCAGAGACTACCAATTATGTAAAGTGTGCCATGTATAGAAGATGTTAATACCGTGAAACCCTAGAGCTCCATAACGAAAAACACCCCAAAGGTGCGCCCAATAGCCCGAGTCAAACACAACACACCCTTGTGTCAACAAACACACTGATAAAAAACCCATTCATAAAATATTCAGTCACAGCTACAATAGTTAAGCGCAATATATAGGGCGTAAGGACAAATTAAATCTGTATTAAAAGTGTGCCTACCTGATTTGTGTGTTGAATGAGTGATCCATATAAAGATCAAAACGTTATTTGAGGTGTTCCAATTTCCAATAGTTGTAGGTTGATCAATCGGTTACGTGGTATGATAGCCACAACTTGATCGAGACTATGCTAGTATGATTAAAACCTGCATGTCTTTTTCGGGGGGACTCTTTGCACTAGCAGCCAAACCTATTGGTAACAGAAAGCTGTAAATGTATCCGGAAACCGCACGCGTAAACCATGTGCCAGCAAACAGTACACAGTGGTAGGCCAAAACAAATATCCGGGGACAGGGGTATATTGTGGCCACCATAGCCCATATCACTGGCAACAACATATAAATGCCGTGGGCAAGATAGATCACTCCAGTAATACCGTAGGGGCTAAATCCTAAACGGTACAGTCGCCCTGCCAAAAATGATCAGCAGGTAACAAGCACATAACCACAGCGGGATCGAAAAGTCAGTGAAGGAAAGGTTCACGTTCTACCCCATTTCTCTATCTTAATACCCGTAGCCCAAGTACTAATGGTAGCCAATTCTCCAGAAAACGGGACATACAGACAATATCATCGACCCAAGGTTCATGCATATTGGAGCAACACATCATGCATGGACCTTGGAAACTTGGCAGATATGCCAGTGCCAATGCAGGCCCCCTTGCACAATGACACAAGCATGCTTGTGTTGGTCTTAGGGAGCCAAAAGTGTACGCTAATGTAAATTCAGTTCATGTGGCTTTGTAGAGGGTCAATGTGTCACCCAAAAGGGTATCTAGGTAATGAGTATGTACATTCTCTGCAAGTAGATTCACTTAAAGAGCCAGGTGTACAGTTTCTACCACAAATCCAAATGTGACGCAGCTATCCTGATGCGCTGGGGAGGCTGTTCCAGGTGTAGCATGCCATGTAAGAGAACACCCTACCTCCTGTCTTCCACAAATGAATATGGGGGTGTGTGGGTGAATGCAAGTGATGTATAGCCAAGGATCGTGGTTGATTGGTGGAGGTGCAAATGTTGTGTGAGCTAGGTGGGTCCCTGGTAGTGTAGTCTCCTATGGGTGTGGGTGAGCATCTGTAACTGGCAGTGTGTCTGAATGGGGACCAAGTGTCTTTGTATGAGGTGAGGTGTGATGTGAATGCGGCAATGTAAGTTGAGTAATAGTCAGGCAGTGGTGTGTTGGATAGTTTGTCTCTTGTGTAGTATGTGTGCAGAGATACTGTAGTAGAGGGTAATGGTATAGTACAGTCTACATGTGATGAGGGCCTGCGTGATAGTATAACAGGTATCAGGAGGAACCCATGTGAATAATGTTCTGAGCATGCAAAAAATGTGAAAGCAGGCGGAGGTTTATTTATTTTATTTATTTAAAAGGTTTTATATAGTGCTGGCTGGACCCAGGAGTATCAGAGCGCTTTACAAGATTAAATTGAAGATTTAGAATGATATACAGTATAGGTACAAATGAGACAAAAAGATAAACAATTTACATATGTGGAGCATAGATTAAATGGAGCAGAACATGGAAGATCAAGGATTAAACAACAGATAATAGAAGATAGAGTGGTTGAGGTAGGATGGGAAGTAGCTGCATAGGCAGAGTGATCAGTGACCAGGTATTTAAGAGTTCCAGTATTTGTTAAGAAGAAGCAGCTTGAGTTCTTTTTTGAAGCAGGGGTAGGAGGGATTACAGCGTAGTTCTTTAGGGAGAGCATTCCAGACAGAGAGTGCACTTCCCGAGAAAGATCGAGATTGTGTTGTTTTCTTTTTTAGTAGAGGAGGGACAAGGGTAAGAGCGTTGGTGCTCCTCAGTGTTCTGGTGCATCCCGCTTTGTGGACTTTTTCAGTGAGGTAAGATGGGGTATTTAGGTGGAGGGCTTTGTGGGTGATGCAGGCAATTTTGTAGGCGGATCTGCCTTCAATCGGGAGCCATTTGAGGTCCTTGCGGACGGGGGAGATGTGGTTGAATCGTTTACAGCCAGTGATCAACCTGGCAGCAAGGTTAAGAACGGCTTTGATAGGGGCAATGTGGACTTTAGGAGCACCTGTGAGGGTGGCATTACCGTAGTCAATTCTTAATAGACCAGCGATTGCAGGTTCTGATTGATGCTGATGCCGAGGGATTTGACAGAGTTAGAGATGGCCAGAGGGCAGTTAAGGGCTTTGATGTCAGAGATCCAGTGATGAATGGGCAGAGGGTTGTTTTTGGGAGAGAATAGAATGATTTCTGTTTTTTTAGGGTTCAGTTTGAGGTGATTTTAATGGAACCATAATTGGATCTTAGTCAAGGTATCATTGAGATGTAGGATGTCAGCATGGGATTTGATCCTATAATAAAGTTGGGTGTCGTCAGCATAGCTGTGGTAACCAATTTTAGCTTGTTTGAGGAGGAGGGTGAGGGGTTCCATGAAGAGGTTGAATAGGGTGGGTGAGAGAATGGAGCCCTGGGGGACGCCCATGGTAACAGGTAGAGGTTTGGAGAGGCAATTGCTGATTTTAATTTGTTGTGTTATGTGTAGGAAATAGGAAGTGAACCACTTAAGAACAGTTCCGTCAAAGCCAAAATGATTTTTGAGTATGTTAAGTAGGGTATGCATGGTTAACGGTATCAAAGGCAGTGGAGAGGTCAAGAAGAATGAAGAGTGAGGCTTCACCATTGTCTAGGGAGCAATGGATTTCGTCAGTGATCTTGAGCATGGCTGTTTCAGTGCTACAACCCTTTCGAAAACCTGAGTCTGAGGCGTCTAAGAGGTTGAAGGAGTTGTGATTTTTCTGCTGGCTCAGGGCACATTTTTCTAGGACCTTGGATAAGAACGGAAGGTTAGAGATAGGGCGCAGGTTATTTAAGTCAGTTGGGTAGGCTTTAGCATTTTTCAAGATGACATAGTTGGAGGGATGCGGGACCAAACCAGAAGCGAGGGAGGAGTTGATGATGGTGGGCCAATACGGGGCGATGATGTGTTTTAGATCTTGAACAAGATGAGCCGGGATGGGATCTCTGGTATGGGAGGATGGTTTCAACTTGGAGATGATGCTAAGGATATCCCTTTCTGAGATAGGACTAAAGTTACTCCAGGAAGCATTGTTCTTTCGCTGGGGTACAGTGTGGTGTGGTCCCACGTGGGGGACAGTGTTGGAAAGTTGAGCTTAGTCCAAGGGGGGGGGGGGAGGAAAGGTAGGAGGTACGGGGAGAAAATTAGGGAGGGGTGGTAGGTTCTGTGTGTGGGTAGAGCGGCGAAGGATAGGTCAATCTTTGTGATTTTGTCTGAGAAGAAGCTAGCGATTTCCTCACATCTTTCAGCCGAAGCTGTACGATTAGGGGGGCAGAAGTAGTTTGTTTTTTAATAATGTTAAATAGTTCTCTCGGTCGATTTTTTGCCCGGTCTAATTGTGAACAGAAGAAGGATGCTTTTTCGTTAAAGGTATGTTTTTTATAGCTGGCCCGAGCAGCTCTGAGGAGGGTAAGGTTAGAAGAGGAGGGCTGTTGCCTCCAAGTGCATTTGGTTTGTCTGAGGGCTTGTTTTTCATTGTTAAGGTCGGCATTGAACCAGGATTTAGATGGTTTGCTTTTTTGTAGTTTGAGTTTGGCTGGGGCAATTTGGTCAAGGACCTCAGCAATGGATCTGTTGTAATAATCCGTAAGGTCAATAGTGTTGTGGGGGAGAGGCATAAGTCATAGGAGGGCTTTTATTTTAGTCTCCAGCTCACCCGGGGGGATAAGGTGAAGGTTTCTGGTTAGTTTAATTTGTTTTGCTGTATTAGAGGAGGAGGAGGGGGAGGGCATGGATCTGTTGATCGTGAAAAGGAAGAGGTGGTGATCGGACCTGTCAATGGGTATAATGTTGGTGAGAATAGCCATGTCTTGCTGGTGATGACAGCATCAAGAGTTGCACCTTTGTCGTGTGTTGGAGAAAAGCAAAGTTGCTTCAAGTTGCTGATATCAAGTAGGTTGTTTATAAGGTGGACCGAGGGGTCGTCAATTTTATTCCCGTGGAGGTTGGAGTCCCCAAGGAAGAGGTTATTAGAGTTGTTAACCGCTGATTGAATAAGAAGATCGGAAAATTCATCGACAAAGGAGAGAGGGTCGCCAGGGGGATGGCAAATATTATGTAAACCAATCGGGGGGAGCCCTGAACAGCGAGTTCAGTGCTCAGATATTCAAAGGTAGTCAGGTCAGGGTGTGGAACAGATGTAAGTAGAAGTTCATCTTTATAGATTATGGCGAGGCCTCCACCAATTTTGATAAGCCTGTCTTTCCTGAGGATGGTGTAACCTGGGGGCAAGCAGGTCAAGGATTGATGAGGAGTGGTCATTCAGCCATGTTTCAGTCAGAAAGGCGATGTCAATGCTTTCGCTAAGAATGGTCTCAGTCATTTCTGTGGCATGGCAGGACACTGAACGGCAGTTGACCAACATGCAGTTGAGGGGTTTGGGGTCGGTCTATTTAGTGGGGGAGCAAGAGTGGATAGTGGTGAGTTGTTGAGGAGGTTTGGGGGATGAAGGGGAGAACGGCGTCCTACTTGTTCCTAGGATCACAGGGATAAAAGAATGAGGTGGATGAGAATTTGAGGCTAGTGAGTAGGCGAGGTGGTTTAGATTGAAGCCAGGAAGAACAGCGGGGAGGAGATGGTTCGAGAAGTGGGGTGGTAAGCTAGGGCTTTGACTAAAGGGCGGATCGGGTGGGGAGCTTTCGAAAGGGGAGTTGAGGGGTTTGGGGTGAATCATTTTTGTGGGGGAACAGGAGTGGGTAGGGGTGAGTTGTTGTGGAGGTCTGGGCGAAGCAGGGGAGGATGGGGTCCTACTAGTACCAAGGATCACAGGGATAGATGAGTGAAGTGGGAGAGACTTAGTGGTTAGTGAGGAGGCAAGGAGGTTTAAATTGTGTATAGGTAGGGCAGGGGGGTGAGATGGTTTAAAACGAGGGTTGGTATGTTAGAGCATTTACTGCTGGGAGGACCGGGTGAGGTGGTTTCAATAGGGGGAGTACTCCCTTGGCAGTGGGGTGAAGGGTTCGTAGGTGACAGGTCCAGGGGGTATGTTTGACTGGAAAGATTTTTTGAGGCGAGGGAATGAAAAACATTTTTGAGGGAGGAAAATTCTAACACCATAGTTGAGAGGTGGAGTTCTATATTTAGGAGAGACTGAGTAAGAAGAGTGATGGGGAGGGAGGATGAGAGATCTAGTGGGGGTGAGAAAATGGTCCCAATTGGTCAGAGGCGTTATATTGAGGCGTGAGATAGGTGGGAAACCAGGTGGAGGGGAGGGAGTAGAGTGAGGGTTGCAGGGAGGCAGTAGTGTAGCAGGGTGTGAGTTGGTCATCCCAGGAGTAAATTGGCATAGAAGAGAGGTGAGAGGGGCATGAGGGGGGTGCTAGGGTCTGTTAGCTGGGTAACGGGTGGGATGAGTGGCGTGAGACAGGATTGGAGTAATTGATGAATCTGTAGGGGAGTCAAAGGTGTGAGTTATGTGCCGATGGGGGAGTATTAGTGGGAGAAGTAGTAAGGCTGCTAGGAGAGAGGGTGAAAGGGGAAATTTGAGCAGCTGTTGGGGTGCCGGGGGGCAAGGGAGCCTGATGAGAGAGGGTTTGGGGGGCAGAGGGGGTTGTAGGGAGATCAAAATGGGGGGAGGTTGTGGATTCGGTAGTGGGAATATATGCTTGTGAAACAGGAGTTTCAATGTCTATTAGTGAGTCCGGGACTAGCTGGGTTGGGATCAGGGAGCGAGAGGGCAAGGGGGTCGCTTGCGTTTGGGGGGCAAGAGGTTAGTGGATGAAGTAGAGAGGTTAGTGGATGAAGTAGCTGGTAGGTATGGAATAGTGAGCTGAAGTGGTGTTCAAAAATGGTGAGGTGGTTTTCAGAAGCTTGGATGAGGATATTTCCTGATTTGAAAATAGAGATGTCAATTTCGCCAGGAAATGTGAGGGAAGGAGTGGTGGAGAGTTTCAGACCGTAAGGGATTTTACGGGAATTTGTGACAGGAAGGTGGCGGAAAAGATACTTTTTCACTTAGAGGGGCGTTTAGTAAAGAAGATGTAGTTAGTTTTAATGATGGAGGTAAGGCTAAGATAGTTGTCCACAAATAAAATTTCTTGATGGTGAATACGAAGTTTGTGTTTGAAGTTTTTCTTGCCATTTTTGGAAAGGGTAGAGGGGTAAAGGATAGACCAAGAGTTGGGTCTGTGTTTCGTGACGTGTGAGTCTTGTAACAAGTGGGAAGTGTAGGGGGGATGTCATGATGGGTCAAAGTTAGTGGCTAGGGAGAGAGGGGAGGGCTGAGGGGAGGTGGATAGGGGTAGAGCAGAATGTAGGCAGGGAATATAAGAGATGGGGAAAATCAGGGGAATTGGCGGTGTAGAGGTAGTATAATCAGGGGTGTGTTGTGAACCGTGGTATGTAAAGGGTCGAGAGTGAGGCTATGTGGGGGGTGAGTGGCGGGCGGATAGGGGGAAGTTTATGAGGGGGAGGTAGTGGGCAGGTTTAGTGTTAAGAGAGGTGGTAGAAAAAGAGGTAGTGCTGTTAAGGAGAGAATTTAATGGAAAGTTGTAGGCGGAAGTGGTGGCAGAAAGAGATATGGTGCTATTCAGGAGAGGAATTCATGGAAAGTATTGGGGTAAGTGGTGGGGGGAGAACGAAATAGAGGGGGGTAGAAATGATAGAAAAAGATCAATGAGCACAAGTTGAAATAAGTCAAAGGGGAGCAGGGGGATAAGAACAAAAGGTGCATCAGTGCGCGTTAATCATAAGATGGGCTAAGCGGGGGAGTCTAAAAGGAGTACAAGTAGAGCATAGGTAGAAAACAAGGTTAAATATCAAAATATAAAAATAGAAGAGGATAAGCCATTAAGATTGCTCAGACTAAATAATAAATAAATAGATAACATAATTCACATTGCGCATTGCGTTATGGATAGCATAAAAATCTAGGGAAAATCCAGGAAAATTAGAATTGAAAATACAAAATGTTAAATTGTGAGTAGTGGAGATAAGAAAGGAGGGGGAGATTAAAATGAGTGCACGTAGAGCAGAGGTAGATAGCAGGCTAATGTCAAAGTACAAAAACAGCAATGAGGTGCAACCATTACGATTATACCTAGACTAGAAATAAAAAACAAAAATAAACATAAGAGATAGTTAACACAGTTAACATTACGTTACAAGCGGCATTTACCTTCCAGGGACACAAATAGTATGAAGAGAGGGATTGTCTGAAACGAGGTTTAGCATCACCCCCAATGGAGTGAGGTGATTGAGGATGTCTTGCAGGCGAAATGAAGCGGAGAAATCCCAGCTTAGTAGCTGTGAGCTGGGGATGATTCGCAAGCCACCAAATCATCTCCCATGATGACGTTTGAAAGGTTTACTTGAGGGTAGAGCCCAGGTCCTGGGTCTTTAAAGCGGCGTCGCCATTTAGTGTTCAGGTCGCCGTCTATTACTGCAAGGATTGTTTAAAGGCGGTCCAGGAGATGCATAATTCCCCGTATTAGTCAATGGGACCACAGTAGGACAAGGGTGAATGGAGGGGCACGTGAGTGTAGGTAGTTAGGGGGGACGGAAGGAGAATGAAAATCAGATTGTCGCCAATTTTTTAGTCCAGGCCAACCGGCGGTGTGATTAGATTGGTCAGAGTGCAAGGGAGGTGTGGTGCAACCCTCCTGCTCCGTTAGGTAGAGCAGCTGAGTAAATGAATTACAGGTCGTCGATTGAAAGAGGACTAGGCAGCCAGCCGCGTGGCTGGTCAGTGAGTTAGGGGGGGGACGAAGAGCGACACCCAGCGCCAACGCGCATCAACCACTAACCCTCAAGTCATGACCTCGGTAGCGCCCAGAGCACTAGTGGAGGCCGATCGAGGGCCAGGAGCAGCTCACTGCCTCGAGCACCAGAAGATGAGGGCGTCAGGTCAAGGACCCAGATCAGTGGAAGCAGGCAATCGGATTGAGGGGCTAACCTGGCCTGCACGAGGGACATAACATCAGGACCATCTGCAATTAAAGTCACCTCTTATTACAAGTCCCTAGTGTATCAAAGTCCAAGTCCAGGTAGTCAGACCAGAATCCTTGTAAGAAACAGTGCGGAAACCAGAGAGAGGCTCACTTTAATAAATGTCTCAAATAGTCGCCATTTTAAGGACAGTAATTCACGTTGATATTGGAAAAGCAATCCTGTTTCTATGTGAACTACCAATGAGGAAATGTCTCGAGCAGGCGCCATTTTAAAGTCAGGCATCCCGCTCGAGGCTCATGCCTTCACCGAGAAAATGGCTCCCATCCCAAAAAGGAGGAATCACCAAAACAAAACAAGATCAGCGGCTCCGGGGTCCAAAGCACCAAATTTGGCCAGGTGACGCCAACGGTCCGCTCACCATCTGTTCTCCCCTTCAGAGAAGCTCTAAATCGGTTGATGCAGGCAAAGCGGAGGTGCTCTAACCGGTCACCAGTTGCACCCGACCGCCAGCAGCACCCACCATCGACAGGCACTCGGATCAGATCTAAGGCAGAACGCAGCAGCCCAACAGCCCCTGTAGTCAGGGCGATGTGCGTGGATTTCCCCCCGCTGCTCCCGCCTTCTGTACGGCTCCGAGGCAGAGCCCATGCAAAGCACGGCGTTCACAGGCACCGAAAGGTTCTCCCCCAGCTATGTGAATGGTGTCCAAGACAGCTGGTCTGGTCGAGAGAGAAACGACATACGGCGGCTGGGCACGAAGACAGGCAAAGACCGCCCGTCGATCAACACCCGGCGAAGGCCACTTCGTATCAGTCCTGAGTATCAAGACTGGCCGCCCCCATCTACGATGCCGAACGCAGCATCCGGTGGCAATCCGATGACCCCACAGGACCCACCAGCTTACTATCTCCAAGAGGTGATAGAAGCAATTTAAAGTCTCATGGTGTGGTTGGTGTCCAGGATAATGAACAGTTTACATGGGTGGTTGGAGGGTTAGGGGTTCAGGCCTAGTTATGTGTGCAACCAGGGTGCGTTCATGTTGCAGATTATCATCACTTCTATCTTGTCAGGTTGAGTATGAGCTACTTATCTCACATAGAATTAGCCATGTTGCTCAATGGCATAATGTAACAACTTTTGGTGGTGTTGGTGTAGAATTCCCGGGTCTAAATGATGTCTGCTATAGGAGTCATGTTTACGTTTAAGAGAGCAGGGCTGAGTAAAGAGATTTGTGGCACTCTGCAGATGAGCTCCTTATGGTCTGAGGGAATGGAATGAGCTTGAGCTTATACATTAAATTATGAAGGAGGTCATCCACTTCAGAAATGGTCCTTAGTTTCTTGTATTGTGAAGTCTGGAGATAACTGTGTGTGTCTGCTAGTAAACTACAGGAGTTCCCTGATTTGTTTTTATTGTGGCACATGCATGTGATCCCCCTTTCATGCAGTGCAACAAGGTGGCTTGTTGTGTTGTGCTGTGTGCATGCTTGTGAAATATGACCCCAGGATGCAATAAGGTGCAAATTGCATGCAAGACAATGCAGCAAGGTAGCTTGGTATGTAGTGCTTTGTGAAAGGTAGAGTTAGGAATGTGTGAGGTATATCCATAAATTAAATTTCTTGTCTTGTGCCGGAGAACAAACTGATGGGTAGAGCAAATGCAGGCACCCTTGCTACATGGTTCAAAGGTCCCTGCAGTAGTGTTAGGCAGCACATTTTGCATCCTGGCACGCAGACAACAGGAACTGCCCCATAACATGTTAAATGTGGCAGATTCCTGCATTCACTCTTTCAGGCAGGACTGAGCAGAAGCTGCCTAGCTGTCTTGGGTTGTGTGATTTTTCAAAGTTATGTACCATAAGCTTGTAATAAATGATCATTTACTCACTTTTAAATAATCCAGTACATCCTTTTTAAATTAATTAATGCATATAAAAAATGATTGCTTAATTTAGATGGAAATTTATTTTTGATTTAAACTTTAGAAATTAGTTTTAATTGTATTTATTATATTTAAATCAATTAAATTCTTTAATTCAAAATTTGGTTAATAGTTCTGTTGCATTTTTTATTTTTACTTAAATAAGCTATTTTAATTTTCCCTATAATTTGCTGTAGGGAGATTTCACACTCATTAATGTATATGGAAAATTAGAAAAGTTTATTGATCATATAATAAATTAGTAAACATATTTTATGTTCAATAATAATGTAAATTAATTTTATATAATTATTTAAAATATAAAACAAAAAATATTTTGACTATTTTAAATAATTTCACTTAATGTGACAACCACAGATATCGTTTATGTTTTTATATTGTAGTGAAATAAAAAACATTGTAAACTTGACCCTACAATCTTTTTCTGTGGCTGGAGATGTGCAAACTACACGTTTCAATTTCTTTACACTTGGATTTTGTGAACAGCCAAATGTAGTAAAGTTACATAAAAGTGTAAAAGTAAACTACACATGTAGATTGAACACAAGTGTAAGCTACATTTGTGAACAGGTCCGCCAGTTTGTATTCTTGAGTGTGTCTATTCATGGCGAAAAGAGATTTGGAACACACTTACAACAATTTTTCTTGTGAGTCTCACAGGACTGAATGGTGTTCAAAATGCACCATCATCTTTAAATAATCAAGTTGCTAGTAGGTTACAGTCCACCAGGTTAACTATCTCAATAAGGTAAATTGGCATTGAGCTTGGACTTCACCAGAGGATCTAGAGAGCCTAATTATGTATGAAAACTACAAAAGAAGTATCATTGACACTCTGCAGTGGGCCGATCTTTGATTAGTCTTGTAGGACACACACACCAGACGTTACCAATATTGCTAATAGCAGCGACATCCATTGTAACATTAGTTTTCTATGTTGGGTCAGACAGGAGCTCCATCTCTGCATTGGGTTTGTCAGGTACTTGAATGGTAAAATGTATTCCCAATTTTTATTTCAGTTGTGGATCATATTTTGAGTCCTTCAAGACACCTTTAATGCTACACCTCACAGAAGGGGCCTTCCATGAGTCTGTGTTGCATGCCCCTTTGAAATATGTGTATACTATAGATACAAACTCTTGGTGCTTTCATACATGTTAAAATGAGTCTGAGGTTTCCGGTAAAACTGTTGTAGGATTCTGCTCAGGAACAGAACTATGCTTGTGACCATAGAACATAGGCATGTGTGGACTGAGTCGACATACCACCTCAGTTTCTATGTGCCCAAGTCTGACCAGCAATAGTTCCTCACCTGCCCTCTTAACCTTAACAGAGAAACAAGTCAATTGGCACCCCAGAACACAACACTCTCGACCCGCTCAGTGATCACGGTAACAGGGCTCACCATTTCTCCCTCTCACTCCTCCTCAATAAATGTAAACAAGAGACATGAAGGATGTTTAGAATATTTATTCAAACTATTGTGTCCATGCCACAAACAGAAAACACATTCATACTATAAATACGGTTTGCATGGTCAATACACCATATATCATAAAAGCCCAGTCATATTATAAGACAGAATATCCTAACCCCTCTCCCTTCTACTGAAGCTAAATGGTTATATATAAAAAATCTCTGGGATTAGTAGCCGACTCCATACCTTAGCATACGCAGATGGATGTCGTACATTTCAGCTGTTGTAGCAATCTTGTGTCAGCACCCTCGCTCACTGTGTGTATTCTCAAGCTCTTGTGCCCAGTTATATGACAAATTGTGTGTGCTGACAAAAAGCAGCTGCGTCTCATGTTATGTCTAGGTACTAGTGTCTGACCAGAGAGAATAACAAGAGATATTGGTGTTTGCCCTTGTTAGTATGTTCAGACTAAATCCCAGGAAAAACAAAAACACGAAAGCATGTGCAGGTTCTGTGTGAAAGTATAATGTCGCACAAAGCAAATGTGTTTACATAGAAACATGTGTGAAAGAAATTGCGGTCTACAACATGCACACTTAGGCTAGCATAGGGAAAACCACAATGGGCCATGCAGTAAACACATGATAAAACTGTACCAGAAACTAAGAAAAAGCAGAAAGCTAAACAAAAAACCAGGACTGAATCTCCACGTCAGCATTAGTCCAGCAGGGCTGATTACAATTTGAGATACCATGATAAAATTAAAAAGTTAGGTCATTATCAGTATTCTGCGAAGTGTTCTTATTCTATGCAGGACTCTTGGGAGTATAAAAGAACAAAAATGGAGTGACCTGACGAATATCACAGAAAGGGTGATTATGCCAGGCCACAAAACTGAAAAATATTAACCAAGTAATGTAGAGGTTATCATGAAGAATGAGGAGAAAGGTGTGGACTCAAAAGCTCTTTTTAAGAAAAAGTAAGTAGCTAGATTAGCAAAAAGAAACATGCCTCAGAAACTGCTCATTCATCTGTGAAACAGCACTGGGGCAGTAGCGCTTCTGCACAGTGCAGTGGAATTTATCACAGTTTGCCAGACTCTCAATGAGCATCTGGTGGTGACTGCAATTGAAACATACATACATTTTGAAATACCAAATGGACATGTAAATTCTATAGATAAGACTTATAATGTAGAAAAACAATCTATAGTGGATATATTGCACAAATTTAAATTAGTATTCTGGTCACACTTGTCAGAGGCATACAACATCATTCCTGCAGAGGATGATTAGCCTGGATCATTTTAAAAGGGATGCATCTCAAGGTGAGCAGGTAATAATGCAAGCATTTTACTCCTTAGTATCTGAAAATCACATGGGCTTTAAAGTCGGCTCTGACGTTGTATGGAAACCAAGCGGGTGGGGCAAAGATTTGTTTCCACATGCAATTCCCTTACATGGTCATCCCCAAGTTTAGGTTCAATACCCATGAAAACCAGAAACAACATGTGATATAAACGCATTTGAAGATGTATTACAGTCTCATGTGCAATAGTGTCTTGTCAAGTTCAAGTTCAAAATACTTTATTCGGATACAGCCGTATCCATAAAAGCACAGTAAATATAATGATATAAATTACACAGATACATAACCACAGTAGGAGTTCATTGGCAATAGGCATAAATACACAATTTTTAAAACATATATATAAAAAGGGAAACTCATATATGAATAAAAAGAAGAACTGACTCAGGGGTTGGACATCATATTGCGGGCGCATACAGCTATTCGGAGAGAAGGTGCCTAGCGCAAAAAAACAACTCTTCATCTGTCAAGGTAAGTATCCTCCTGTAAGCATCTACCAGACTGATTGGCGTAGTTTAAAAAAAAAAACTGAATTAAAAGTCACTTAGTGTATTTTATATACGACTTGCAAAAGAACAGAATTGTAAAATGGTTTGGCCACTATGACCATCGCACAGGCAGCGTTGGGAATCTAGATTTGCATTGTAATCGAGAGGGAAGCACAGCAAGAATTTTACACTACCTGTAAATGTAAATGTAAATGTACAGGAATTTATATAGCGCAAATCACCAAGCGGTTTCTAAGCGCTTGCTTAGGGAACCCGTCCTGGTATTCCCCTGTGAGATAACCCCGGCAGGGTGTCCGCAAGGTGAAAGCCAGGCATCCCGCCGCGAGGGGCCGTTGTGGAGATTAAGCAAGCTATTGCCCAGAGTCGCAGAGTGTGAACCCGTGAATCAAGTAGGCACCGGAGCGAGAATTGTCGAGTCCATGGACATTTTAGGACTCAAGACCCTGCCGAGCCGGGAATTGAAAACTGGTCCCGGGCTGACCTCTGCTTCCAGGTCTGCCTCCTCTAACCAGTGAGCCACACTTCTCCTTGGATGGAAGAAGAGAATCCTCTCACAATGACTCATGGGCAGGGTAAGGTAGCTGGCCAAGGGATGTACAATATGTTCAGTAGGACAGAACGTTTCTTGGATTCCCTCTCCTTCCTTTCTGTGCTACAAAGTGAATTCCTGAGGACATTCTTATGTGTGCTATACTCGGGTTTAAATAGAGGTTTCCTAAATTAACGCTGCATAGGCTCCAGTACACTCCTGACAACCATGGGATGTCCTGCCCTTTCGCACATCCAATGCAGTTGGTTATGATCTCACTCTTGAGTGATGCTGCCCTATTTTTCCATGTGGAAAGCCAAAAAAGGGCAGGACGGGCCCTTATGAAGTCCTCTATATAATTTAGATTGAGTTTTTTTTCTTCAAATATACTGAGCTGTGGAGATTGGTGCACCTAATAATTTTCTACAAAATCTTTTTTCTTTTTGTTGGATCCAGTAACTCTTGGCGATTACCTAAACTTCTGCACCATAAGTGGCTGTCAGAATACACTGAGATTTAAAAATAAATTAAATAGCTAAAAGGGCACCTGTTCTCTTAGGCCGTGGGAGACTAAGGATGGAGTTAGAAGCCTTTGAGATGAACCATATGTTCAGTTCAGGAGCCGTTTGCAGCAAAGACCAACCCAAGATAGGGAAAAGTGCTAATGCTTTGCAGTTTCTGGCCTTCCACAGATATAAAAATTTAGTTGGCATTTTCTTGACCCACAGGAAAATATAAAAGATTTTTTTTAATTGGTGCTTAGGTCCAGACTGGCCATGGATTCAAAGAAGCCCTGCACTAGGATACGTAGGGAGTTGGGAGTGTGGCCCATAAGGACCGCATCATTGGCATATAGGAGCACAGGGAGTATTTTACCATTAATTTTAGGGACATCATGGGTTAATATAACCAATGATTTATGCAGACCATTGATATAAATGATGAAAAGCAGGGGGGCTAGAAAGAACCCCTGTCTAACCCCTCTGCTTTCTTTA
Source organism: Lissotriton helveticus (assembly GCF_964261635.1). Classification (NCBI taxonomy): domain Eukaryota; kingdom Metazoa; phylum Chordata; class Amphibia; order Caudata; family Salamandridae; genus Lissotriton; species Lissotriton helveticus. The sequence goes on from NC_136063.1 coordinate 950,305,362, forward strand.
ATTGCATCAGTAACTTCACCCCAGCTGCTGACACGGGCCTTTAGATCTTTATGTAGGTGTGCTAAAAAGTGCACCATTGCCTCATCCAACCCATAGGCCAAGAGGATAGACCAAAGCTTTGACTTGTTGACAAGGTCAAAAGCAGAGGTCAGATCCACAAAGGCCAGGTATATCGGCGAGTCCCGGACTATGGTATATAGGGGGTCATTAGGATCGCGGACGGACTTGAGGAGGAGGGAACGTCCGCAGGGGCTGCGGCGTTCCCTCCGTGCTGATTAGGATGTGACCGCCAGGGTGGCGGTCACATCCTCTATGTTTAACATTGCGGCGGGTGCAGCTTCAAGCTGCACCCGCCGCAATGTTAAAAAAGCATGCATCGCATTTGCGTGCACAAAGAGGCAGGCACCGCGCGGTGCCTGCTACTTTGTGCACGCAATTGCAGGGGGGTACCATAGGTACCCCCCATGTGCACCCCCCACCCCCCCTTCACCCAGGGGACCGCAACGGGACCCCAAAGTGAATGTCCGTATGCTTTCCCATGGCGGAAAAGCCGCCATGGAAAAGCATGTATTCACCAACATCATAATATGGCGGACGGTGTCTCATAGACACCGCCTGCCATGTTATAGCTTTTCCGCCGCGGTCGGTAGGCGACCGCGGCGGAAAAGCGGCGGACGGTCTTCCTGACCCCCCAGCCATCCTAATCTGGCGGGGGGTCTTTGAAGGCTCCGCCGCGGTTTTTCCGCATCCTCCGGGCCGGCGGACACTTCCGCCGGCCCGGAGGATGCGGAAAAAACGCAATCCTAATGAGGCCCATAGTGTTTTGTCATTGAACCATGAACACTGCACTTTTTTCTGCGTTGAAGCCAGGCAATTCATATTGCATAGTTTAAGATTGTAGACATTTAAATGCACACACATGCATGAGGAACAAAACAATCACAGTACTGGACTTATGACACACTAAGAAAAATACAAAACAACTTTGGATATCTAAAATGCATTCTTCAGTCAAAATATAACCCTTCAATCACAGTATTTAACTATTTAACTGCTTTCTCACTGGGCAGATCTCACTACTCATACATGAGATTGCACAAGTATATAATAGCCCCGGGATCTTTGCCCCAAGAATAGTGAAAATGTTACAAGGAGCTCCTTCGATGTTATTATTATTATTATTATGCAATTTGTATCGCGCAAACTAAACCCGAAGGTGTCAAGGCGCCTATCAAAAAGATCGAAATTGCAGAGCACCACTACAGGTATGCACGTACAAAGAGATGGGTCTTTAGGGCAGATCTAAAAGCTTGTAGAGTGGGAAGAGACCTTACTTCAAGAGGGAGAGCATTCCACCATTTAGGAGCCAGATTGGAGAAAGCTTTACCCCCCCATCTGGTCTTCCGAATACGAGGAACGGAAAGAAGAAGTCTGTTAGAGGAACGGAGATTCCTACCAGGATTATAATGGGACAGAATAGATCCAATGCCAGTGAGGCTAGTTTTAGCTAAGGCCTTGTAGACCATGCACAAGATCTTAAAAAAGATACGGTCCACAACGGGAAGCCAGTGAAGCTGCTTCCGGGCAGAGGTGGCAGAGGCACGTCGGGGTAGATCGAGAACAAATCTGGCTGCTGCATTCTGGACCACCTGCAAGCGGTGCAGCTGACTTACATTATCTTACATTATCTTACATTGATGACATCTACATCACAAATGATGATTTATTAGAACACTTAGGTAGGGTGGACAGAAGAAGGACACTCCTAGGCGAGCATGGGTGTAAAATAAACTTTAAAAGGTTTAAAATTGCATACCTGAAGATGATATTCTTTCAATATGAATTATCCAGTGAAGATAAAGGACTGGCAGCTGTTTCCAACACAAGTATTCTACCTTAAAACCTTCAAACAAACTAAAAATGTTGCAGACCCTGATGGGGTTTTTGGAAGAGCTTAGTTTCAAATTATGTGAGTTAGTTAAGCCTGTACATAAATTGTTTACATCCAAGTTTTCTCAGCAGAACTGGATGAAAACACACACAGCCATTTTACAAGACCTGCAATGAGACATGTTAGAGATAAAAAACAGATATTGGACAGCAAGACAAACCTCATAATCAGTAGCGGCCCGTCTAGGGCATGCTGCCAGTCGGTGATGTGGGGCGGGGGAGAGGCAGGGTTGGGGGTAGTAAACTGCGGAATACGGCCTATTGGAGGTAAGTAAACAAATAAATCAATAAAACGAACTTCGTTGCGGGTGCTGCATCGCCAAATGTGATGCAGCGTGCGCAACAAAATTTGTTTTATGTATTATTTTGTTTACTTACCTCCAATAGGCAATATTCCGCAGTTTACTACACCCCACCCCACATCACCGCTGGGCAGCACGCCCTAGACTGGCTGCTACTGCTCATAATTAGGATCCTTCTGTTATATAGCCATTAGGGTCATTGTCGTTATTGCTAAGTTAGCATGAGATTTGCTGCCATGATGCTGCTTTTGCGCACGTTACTACATGACTTTATTTTGCAAGACTCTGTTTATGCCTTTCACATGAGAAATGTCTGCTTTTCACGTTCTCTGCTAATTTCCTGGAATTGCATCTGAACACGATGTGCAAGGTCGAAAAACAATGCCCCTTGCTATTCTGTTCTCGTCAGTCCTTAGCACCTAGACAAAACATGCTAAACACAGCTGCACTACTGTAGACTGGTGCCTTGATATTACGGGGATGCATGTTGTTCAAAAACAAACTTGGAGAGAGCCCTTTCCATGGAGAAGAGCTATGCTGTTAGTATTATGTAAACCTTTCATCTAGGCTTTAAGGTATGGGGTCTGCTGACAAAGCCTAGAGATCTTCTTTTATAGAGTAAAACTTCTTCCAGTCAAGGGGAGGGTTGTTAGGCCTTATGGTCCTTTTTCCACTGTCTGTATATGATGACTTCCCCTTTATATCCTATGGCATTGTAACAATGCTAATTGTTCTGAATGCATGCATTTCGCTGCTGGTAGTGGTCTGTAGGGAGCACAAAATACCTTGCCTAGAGGAGTATGAGGTGGTCAAATGCCATACCAAATGTTAGTTGGTGCCCAAATGAATGGAGTGGAGGAGTAAAAAACAATGAATCTCACCCTGTTTCATGATTGGAATTGTTACAAAATATTCAAGAAATTAGAGAGACTCGCTCTAACAAAAGGACTCCGCCACTACTGATGACAAAGTTGCTTATGGGTGGCTCCCCATAGTGGGAGAGATACCTCATAAACAAATTCCTTGCAAATAAGTCTTCACACCATATTACCAACCACCTGTTTTAGTTCATGGGGTAGAAGGCACATGCGCTGTAATCCTACTAATACTTCCTGGTGTAAAGAACACCAGAAGGGTTTTTATCAACCACATTAAGAAGTACTATGTGGTAAATTTTCTTCAGTGGACACCTGCCGATGCGAAGCACCTCTAAATGTGTCCGGTAGTTCCTCTCCCTATCCTGTAGGTACCCCAAACGCTTTGTTGAAATCATAAATCGTTTGCCATATTCCGAGGGCTGCTGTGTCTCCAGCTGTCCACCTGATAACAATTGCATCAAGTAATGATCTGGACGTGGTGCAGCTCTCATCTTCAACAAGTGAACCTGCTGCTGCCTTATTAACAATTGCCACTTCTGCATCTGCAACTGCAATCTAATGAGCCCCGCTGTTAGAGCTTACATCAATTGAAGTAAAACATATGCAAAAAAATTGCTTTACATGGAGATGAGCCTGATCAAAATCCTGAAACTGGAAAGGCTTTCCTTTCATTTTATTAGAAGCACAAAAAGAATCATCTTTTCAATTAACCAACACCATAGGCAGCTCCTTGCCTGTTGCTGGTTTGACAACAGATACATCTTTCTACAGTGTTCCTACATGTGAATCTCTCTTGCAGTAATATCACTCCTTTTGTGGACTACAATGATAGTTCTAGTTTTGTTGCTAGCGCATGGACAACATCTTCCAGAAAGTCTGACACTATCTCCTGTGGTTCATGAATTGCCACACAGAGCTAAACAGGATTACTGTGCTGTTCACATCACTGGATACTCTGTGCTTGATGGTGTAATTTGAGAAAAGCTATCTCATCTAGTTTTAGACCCCACAGAAATGTTCTAAATTATGTATGTTTTAAGAATTTGTTTTGGGTGGTACCATCACCCAAGGTCGCTTTGCAAGCTCATACATCAATGCTGTTAAACACCTGATGACAGACTTGAGGATGTATGCTTTATTGGGCAATGAAGATTCTTATCCCGATGCAGAAAATAATCAGGATCTGTTCTATTTCCATCATTATGGACATCACTGCATTCAATGATTTAGCAGCCCGACCTGAGTATATTGCTTTACGAAGATGAAGCTTTGCAAGACCCTACCTATTAACAGTCCTAAAAGGTTTCAGAAAATGATTTCTCATTTTAACTGTGATGACAGCTCTGACCCATCTACATGTTATCATTATCAAGAGCCTGAAAAGCTGAAAAAGATTTTGATTCCCTGTCATAGATTTACCTAATAAGCATAGTTCATTCATTTGTGTTTAGAACAACATTACGCATATTGGAAATAAAATGCTAATTAAAAACTTATTTGGAGAACTAAATTTTGGCAAATTCAAGGCACTGATACCTTATTCAGAACATGCACAATTCTTGGAAAACAATGTATTTTTGAATAAGACTTGCAGTAAACCATTTGCATGAGTTTTGAGTCTTTTATAGATTTAGGAACATCATCGATTGTGGAAAACAATTTGACACACTTTACAAAATGAAAAACAAAAGAAAATATCCCTGTAAATGATTTGAATTAAATGGTGCAGAATGGTACATGCAACCTAACATTACTTGGTTCAGATGGTCTCCAATCTATTATTTACTAGAAAAATTACAACTGCTAACAATAGACAAAAATGCCAGTTGTCCTTTCTGAAAAGTTGTTTTACGCTCCTTCTCAGGAATGGCACCCAGGATCTGGAACGCACTCCCTCCAGCAACCAGACTTATCTCCTCCTCTGCATTTTTCAAGAAGGAAGTAAAAGCTATCCTCATGGCTAAATTCACCTGAACATTTACTTTGGATTTATTTGAGACTGTGCACCTACTTGTACCATTCATTTTGTCTAACCGACCATGCTCTATGATGTTCCTACCCTAATCTGCTACCCTCTTATTTTCTACAACTCTTTGATGTACCTACCCTCTTATTTTCTACAAATCTTTGATGTACCTACCCTATTTTGCTACCCACTTATTTTCTACAGCTACTCTGTGCTCAAAAGACTGATTATCACTCTCATGTTTTCCCTCCCCTTGTTTTTGTAAAGCGCTCTGATATCTGTAAAGATCTTGTTCGCGCTATATAAAACTTTCAAAATAAATAAATAAATAAATATGGTCACTGATGCTGTATTACTGGTTAAGTACATTAGCAATTGTTATTGATAATTTTAACAAAATAATCAGAGTGGTGGCCCTCTATATTGAATAGCACTCTTCATAACGCATGTGTGTACAACACAAGTCATTACAACGACGCAATATTACATCGCATGGCATTACAACGCAAGTTGGTACAACGACTGGCGGTGGGGAATAGTATAATTTACTATTCCAACTCCAGTGTGTGCAACAGTAGGGAAGGTGTTACAAATCCAACACCATCTGCCCCTACTGCAAGTCGTTGTAACGACTTGCATTGTAATGGCATGCGATGTAACAGTGCATCATTGTAACGACTTGCATTGTAACGACTTGCGTTGTAAACGATGCGTTATAAAGGTTGTTTCCCCTCTATATTATTTGGGAAGTTGTGTTTGTTAGGAAAAAGTTTTGCAGATGTTGACAACTCTCTTTTGTTTCATTCAACATCAGTGTGACTCTTAACCACGAAATGTAATCAGTCTCATCTCTTCGTTTGGGGGATTTTGTGGCATACACAGTCTGCTTTCATCTTTTAGCTCCAAAAACCTGAAGCATATTAGCTAACAAAGTGTGCTAAATGAATGCTATTGTAGGCAGCTACTTAATAGTACCACCATAAATTACAAGAAGGTGTCAGAACGGCAAAATGTGACCTTGTTTGAAGCGGAAAATGAATGCGAAAAAGGAAAAATATTATTTTGACATTGTCCAAAAATTCTTGCACCAGTGCTACCTGCATGCAACTTCATAAAAGTTAACAGCTGTATCGCTGGCGTTGCTTAATGATAGAAAAGCACAATTAGCAACTCTTCAATTGTGAAAAGGTGAGAAGACATATCTAGTGCTTTGATTGGGATGCTTGTTTACCTGGATAACACTTTTGAGTGTCTTCTACAGAAGCCTTGGAAGCCTAGCAAACCTCTTGTGTGAGGATTGAGTCTTTGTCTCCACCCATTTTTTACTAGATTTTCTAACTGCATGAGGATAACATTGAATTTGTTAGGGCTCCAACAAAAGTTTTAAACTTATTTTTTTTATCCCCCTGGCCAATTGTATGTTATCCCACTTGATTTTAATTTGATCCCAACGCCACACCCACCCCCTTTTAGCCTTGAGCTTGAAGCGTAGCCTAACCGCTTTGTTGTATAACATCGCACCTTGCACTTTAGTGGATCAGGCTCACTATTGAGTTCATTGTGCAGCCGGTTAATTATGGCTGTTATGGGATACTAAATGTATGAATTGGACAAGCTATATTATGTTTTTGCGCTGTTTTATTATTTTCAGGCAGAATGTTGATTTTATCTATCTATCTATCTATCTATCTATCTATCTATCTATCTATCTATCTATCTATCTATCTATCTATCTATCTATCTATCTATCTATCTATCTATCTATCTATCTATCTCTCTATCTCTCTATCTATCTAGACGCTTATACATTTTCCCAGCCTCCTTCAGACACAAATATGTGTATCTGAGAACTTTATCAAGAAAAACATTCCAATAAGAGTAGGGGTCACTAATGACACTAAACAGTATGAACACAGATTAGCATTTATTGCTGATGTGTGGTAAAAATGTCCACTGTCATGCAACCATAATCACCCAACTGGTATGTTTAGCGCATCTGCTGCATTACTGGCTCCCTCATAAATTAGCTCCACCCTCTACTGGATCGTCATTGAGTTGAGAAAGCAGGGTTGTAAATGAGAGAGTCTTGATTACCTAAATTAATAATTGCTAAATACACATAGAAAGATTATTTGCTAATGCCCCTAGTACACAAAGCCCACACTATCCCCCACCTACCTAAATCCAAAGATTAGTCCGAATGAAACAATATAGTTACCAAATTAAGAGTGATGTCAATCAATGATTAAGTCAAATGCCAGAAAAAACTTTTCTTGCCCATACTTTTATAATAAGCATGTCATTAGACAATTTGATGACAGTCTCTTGAGGTTTCGGAATTATTGTACTGATTGTTGTCATGATTTAATACCATGTGAAGGCATTGTGGTTTATCACAGTCCAAGTTCTATCATGGAGACTTCTAAGGGCAATGGATCCCATATTTAGTAATACTGCAAAACGTTATGAGCTAACACGTGATTTTATTAGCTAAGTATACCAAACATTGTCAAATATGTCATATGTCACAATAAAGCAAAGATGTTACATGTCAACAGTATGGAAATCATGTCAGGGGTATGTGAAAATCAACAAACATTTAAGAAGAACCTCGTGATGATGAAAAACGAAATGATAAAAAGTGACAATAATAATTTGAGGGAGAAGGAAAAAATGGCGGTTAGTGTTCATGGGTACGGCTCTGGTAGTGCCAGGTTAATTTGAGGGATAGTGAGAAAAGTCAATAAAAATATTGGAAACATATTTTCATTACATATAATTTCAGTATTACAGTGCTTAGATGTTTGGTGCGGTTAAATATTAGGATTACAGTTGTGTGAAGGGACTGGATTTGTCAAAGTTCATAACTAGGATTAAAGCTTGGATTTGGCATACGGTGTGGCTGGGATTGGGTTAGGGCTGTGGCAGGATTTGGTTAGTGTATCAGTAAAGATAAATGTGAGCTTTTGGGTTCCGGTAAGGCTAAGGGCCTTAATGCGAGTATGGCCATAATTGCGGTGGCGGTCTGACCATAGTCACCACTGTGAGTCGGCCCACAGTATTCTGAGTATGCCACCAGACCACCAGCTTCACCTAAATCAAGGATCCCACTGCACTGGCAGTCTGCAACCAGCCGCAATATGGTGGGGGTGTCTATGCTGGCACCGCCGAGCAAATTACGAGTTAACTTTCCACAGCCCATTTCATGGCAGTGAGCCCACCATGGAAAGGGTGGTAGAGAGGCAACTAAGAGGGCCCTAACAGGGCCCCCGGCCGGATCTAGGCGTGAGGTGCATGCAGGTGTGGAAAAGTAAATTTTGCCATGTTCTGTGTCCCTACGTGTCCCCCATCTTATGCTATGTGTGCATGATTAATATGCATATGTATTCCCCATGTTTGATTAAAGACGCAATTACAGTTGTGTCCATCCCTAGTATGCCAGTTCCCAGTTCTCGTGAAAGCTACGAATATCAGGCCTATGTAAAGTTACGTTGCCACGTTTCTCAGTGTGCACGTTATTTCATTGTAAAGTCCCCGTTTCTAGGCCTCAAAAGGGCCCGGACACCAGATTCAGCTCCTGTCTCCTGAACCCTCGCTGAGGAGCGATACAGCCCCCACCTGTATCCTCGACCTTTCACTTACTTCCTGCCTCGCAGTGCCCGGCTCGGCCTGGCTCTGCCTACGAGTCTGCCAAGAGTATGTTATGATTCTAGTTATCAGTCCAGCCCTCCTTCTCTGCATTCCTTAGCTACTGAATCGCATCAATAGTTTCCGTCATTGTCTAGCCTTTACGTCTCCATGTAAGAGAAATACTGTATTAATGGTCATTTAATATTCCTCAACACGCACTACATGTAGAATAATGCATGCTCCAGTCTTAGAGTCTGTTAGCCTCTCCCCTCCTGACTCTTAGTTTATATCAACATGTTCTCTAAACATTAGATACTAGATAGTGTTTAGGTACATGTCGCCCTGACTCTCCAGACTTCAGTCTCTACTCCTAGCACAGAGTTCATAGCCCCCAGCTTCTCCTAGTAACACGTCATTGTCAGTTTGCGCGCACCATTAGGTTAGAGGTCCCGGCTCCTTAGGTAGCCCCCTCCATGTTTCCGCCCCATTTATGACATATTCTGTTACGTTTACATCACATGCCTATGTATACGCCTCTTGTTACACCCACTTTCACCCTTATCTTTCGCGACTGCTATTGACCACACCCACTGCTCCGCCTACTGTATTCACTGTAATGCAACTGTTTTAGTATATATGCTTGTGCACTGTTATTAAATGTTACCCCCCATTCCCTTACGCCAGTCCAATCCTGTCCCAGGCAGCGCTGCCATCCTATTCCTGTGCAGGTTGTCCTGTTCCTGTCCTTTATGCTGTATTAAACCTGCAAACTCCTACTACCTCGAATCTTGACTCCTATTTATTGAGCTATCTGTTATTGCTATGTCAAGTAAAACCTAGATCCGGTATTATTTATTTATATACCACATAATGGCGCCCGAATAGGGACTTGCCCTTTCCCCACGCGCCGGTGAAGCCACGCCGGCCCCCTGACCCTCTGCAGCCGTGACGGAACCATACCGTGCACGTGCAGATATTTCTGCTTCAAGTATCCCTCAGGCCCACGGAGGAGACGGAGGTGGCGGTCCAGCATCCAGACGAGGCGGTGGAGGAACGCGGCGAGTCCCGACCAGAGCCCAAGCCGAGAGTCCAAGGTCCGAGGTATCCGGAGGCCCACCCGTAACTGAAGTCCGAAGTTCGTCCGTCCGGCGTCGAAGCAGTCCAGTCCAGTCCGAGGCCTTCCGTTCTTGCTGCCCGGTGAGTACCGTTGCTGGGGTAGTATCTAGACAGGGTCAATCTAATTGACTCTGGTCCGTGGGTTTGGTGGTACACAGACCCAAAACGAAGTGTCCACTTCGGTGGATGCGGGTCCTGACGTGTCTCTTTATGAGACCGGTAAGTTTCGTACTGTTTTAGCAGTGCATCTAGTTTCTGTTCTAGTCAGTTCTGTTCTCGAGAAATTCATGTATTCTGTTTTCAGTATTCCAGGTAGTATTCTGTTCGAACTGTTATTTTAAATGTTCTTCATGTATTTTAATGTCGTGGTATGAAAGTGGTGTAGTTATCGTGTTCATTGTGTATTGTATCGTGTCTAGATTACAGTTCAGTCATGCCCTTATTTTCTAAATTACGTCAGTTGAAAACTAGAAAAGGTCTGTTAGAAGCAGCAGTCCCTGTCCCGCCTAGGGACAGTCCAGGTCATTTTATGTATCAGAAGCATGGCATAAGTGCCATATTATATCTAGATTTATGGGTAGAGTACACCAAGGAGTTAGAAGAAAAGTATAGATGGCCCGTATCAGGCACATGGGATGCCGAGTGCATCATACGAGTAGAAGAAGCATTATGGAAAAAGAAAGCCAGACAGTCACAGAAAGATGCCATCGAGTTATGGCGCAAAGAATCTCATAAAAGAACCGAAAAAGAAATCAGAAAGTCAGAACTAAGTAGAGAATCCTTAGAACGAGCCCAAGAAAGGGAACTAATCGAGATAGGTGAACGAGTTAAAACCGAACAGTCAGACAGACAGAGGCATGCCCTCATTAAGGGTATGTACCCTCTCCTTGCCGAGGGCTTGCCAAAAGCGACCCCGGAGGCATCCAGTAATTTTCCGCCACCATTAGTCCCGACCAAGCTACGTCACAAACCGACCGCAGCTGATATTTTTATTTCGTCCTATTTGGACGACACAGTCCCAGAATATACAAATCTTGTTCCGCCAGCTCCTGTAAATAATGTAAATCCTGCTCCTCCAGACACCGGAGTACCTGCCACGGTACCCCCGGTCCAGCCTACATTACAATTTCCCGCCGCGCCAGTACGAAGAGTATCAGTCGACGATTCTAGTTTAGGGGCCGCAGGAGGAGGTCCTCCTGGTACCCCGCCACCACACCAACGAGTAACGTTAGTCGAGTTACATGAATGTGCGTTACAGCGTACGCCCAAATATAAGTCCGTTGCAGATATCCGACGAGCTTTTACTGAATGCCGCTATGATCCAGTTGCAGGTGATGATAGTACAGTTATATATTCCATCCGTGTAAGACGGGTGACCGGGTATTTGGATACCCTACCGAATATGAAAGAAGATCTAGACAGAATATATCGTTTCATCCGTACAGGGAATGATCCAGAAAGTATTGGCGAAGCCATGTCTCAAAGGAAAGCTGAGATCCAGCTCATGCTATTAAAGTTTCTGATTAATTGTTTAATAAGGGAACAAGATTATCCGACCAAAGATCCGGCCGAAATGAGAATCCTGACAAGGTGGAGTGATAATATAGCCGAGGGTAAACACAGAACTATCAGTAGTATAGAGAGTATGTACAAGAGAATTCGTAAGGAAATAATAAAGTTACACGAACAACGTAAAGCAGCACAAGTAAGCGAGAAAGAAAATGACTCTTCTACTGAAGAGGTAGAGGACGAGAATCCCGCCAGAATAGCGTATGTAGGTAGAACTAGACTTTCCGACCGACATTCACGTCTAGACTACAAGAAAACTGTTCCTCATCCAGCACCAGAACAAGGTTCTCTAGAACAAGTATTTCAAGCTACCGATCATATTCTGAAATCACGAATCGGTTACAGTGAGTTAAGCACTATGCATGAACAAGAACTAGCCCGATCAGCAGTCCGATGGATTACTGATTCTACCACTTTTCCAGATGAAATAGTGGCACAAATGTTTCTGAAACTGCCCCCAGCCGAGCAACGACTGGTGGGTATGTATATGATTCAGCACCTCATCACATTGTATGAGGGTCAACATTCTGATCCAGGTCCGTTACATGATGTCCTGAACGAGTTACTCCAGTATAGATGGAAAGGTCTAGGTACCGATTTAATTAGTGTCATTCTAGAACAGCGCCACAAATATAGAACGTTCCTGAACCCGCATTTTGTTCATGTCTCACCTCCAGAAAGTAAACCCTTTTACATAGACAGACAGAATCCGTTACGAGAAGTACACCCAGTTAGGACAGCGGATGGTGAAATGCAAAGAGTATTTGTTTACACCCCGATTACAAAGATGGAACTCTTAGAGATGAAGAAATTAATTCCCTGTCATGACAAAGATCCAGCAGGGTTCCACCGAGAATTAAAGGACATGCTCCGTATGGGAGAATACACGTATCCAGATATAATTAAAATGTTAAAGGTCCTGTTGCCCGCAGGGGTATATGAAAAACTCAAGGAAAAAGAATGGGAGGTGGGAGAGAAAAAGATCGATTGGGCAGTTCTAGAAGCTGAAGATAAGATACGAGTACCAGGTACCGGTCTTGGAGAGAAATGTAAAGAATTACCTGAATTACTAATACAAGTTTTGCCAAGATTGTTAGCCACTAAAAAGGAAGACTGGGATGCAATCTCAGCCTGTAAACAGAAACCAGACGAAGACACTAGTGATTTTTATTCTAGATTTGAGAAATGCTTTATTATAAACAGTGGCCTCAAGACAAGTAGCGAGTCATACCCTCATCTTTTTGTTACTAAATTAGTCGAGAATTCAAGTCCACAAGTTAAGAATCGAGTTTTGAAAGTCGAAAGTACCTGGCAAGCTAGTACCCCGTCCCAGATGTTGCAGATGCTCCAATATCACCAGAATAGAATCAGAGAAGAGCAAGATCATGAAAGAAAACGTATGAAAGACACGAAAATGAAAGTACTAGTTGCACAATCTGTTCCTCAAGACAGTCAGAAGAGGGGTACGAATCAAGCCAGTCATCCTGCAGCTCCCGTTAAAGGGACATGCAATTATTGTAAACAGCCAGGTCATTTTATAAACGAGTGTGCAGTTCTGAAACACAATATAGCTACCGGTAAGACTAAAGAAAGACCACGTCCGCCTAGACAAGAACAAGTTTCACAGACTTCTCAGCCACAGAATGCACCACAGACAGTTCCAGCACCGCAGCCTATTGCTGCAACACAGCATGTTACACAGCAGATGTACCAGTATGCACAGTCTGAGTATCCAGAGTATCAGCCATATTCATGAAACAGCCTAGAGAGGGAGGTAGGCTTGCCTCTCATCGAGATACCTGTAGATCAAGAGGGTCCCTATGTTCATAGTCAAGTACTAGGGAAAGACAGAAAGTTTCTGATTGATACAGGGGCAAGTAGGACCACCATCAGTCACGCCGAAGTTCCAGGGGCTCCGCTCTCAGGCTCTAGAAATGTTTCCCTTGGATTTTCAGGAAAGCCTATTGTAAACGAGATATCTAAGCCAGTTACTCTAGAAGTAGGTCCATTGTCCCGCACCACTGATCTGTTACTTACGAAGTCGTGTCCAGAACATTTGTTAGGCATTAAAACACTGAAAGAATTAGGTGCAGTTATTTGCTGCTCCCCAGAGGGAATACGACTGTTTCTACGTGACTTCAAGGGTCACTATGTATTACGAGATTTTGATCCAAGATTGTCTAATGTTCCGCAGCATCTATGGGCGCAAGGTCCAACTGATGTAGGTTATATGCAAATCACACCCCATCGTGTGACTCTCAAGCCAGGTGTAGTGTTACCACGAATCAGACAGTACAGATTGCCACCTGAGGCTGTAACAGCCTTATCCAAAATTATTGACGAGCTCATCGCTCAAGGAGTAGTTGTAGAAACTGACTCCAATGTATGTAATTCTCCGATCATTCCAGTCATGAAACGTACTGATCCAAATGCACCCCCAGTATATCGATTAGTGATTGACCTTCGAGAACTTAATAAATGTATTATTCCCCAGTACCCAGTTGTCCCAGATATCTCTTCCCTATTGACAGCCATTGATTCCGAAGCCTCATTTTTACAGTCATAGACCTCAAGAACGCGTTTTTTAGGGTCCCCATTCATCCAGACAGCCAGTTTCTTTTTGGATTTTGTTTAAATGGAAGGAGCTATATGTTCACACGAGCTCCTCAAGGTTTCACAGAAAGTCCTAGTATTTACAGTCAAGCACTTAAGAGACAACTAGACAATATTCACATGCCAACAGACACTGCCCTGCTCCAGTATGTCGATGATCTACTGATCACAGCCCGTTCTGAACGTGCTTGCGAGCGAGCATCACTTACAGTCTTGTATTTCCTTGCCGAGATGGGGCACAAGGTGTCCCCTTCGAAGCTTCAATTCTGTGTCCAGCAAGTGATCTATTTAGGCCACTTGCTGTCCAAGTGGGGTAGGCAGTTGACACCTGACCGTATCCAGTTAATAGCGAGTCTTCCTCAGCCCAAGACCCAGAAGGAGGTACGTGCTTTTATCGGCCTTACTTCTTATTGCAGACAATGGATTCCTCAGTATGCATTCCTAGCCAAGCCACTGATACAGTTAACGACACAGGAGGCAGCCGTATCGACTGTCCTCCCTTGGACATCTGAACATACACTTAGTTTCAATGAGTTAAAGAAAGCCTTATGCCAAGCTCCAGTTCTAGCTACACCGAACTACAGTAAGCCTTTTACACTTTTCGTCACTGAACGTGAAGGTACAGCATTATCTGTTCTCACACAAGATCAAGCAGGACAATACAAGCCCTGTGCTTATTTTTCGAGCACACTAGATCCTGTAGCCCAGGCTCTGCCTGCGTGCCTCAAGTCAGTTGCAGCCACAGCACTAGCTATCAGACAAAGTGATTCCATAGTATTAGGACATTCCTTGACAGTACAAGTTCCACACTCCGTGGAAGTTCTTTTAAACCGAACACAGACTCAGCACTTGACAATAGCACGTTTAACAGGTTATGAACTGACACTGTTCCAGCCACACATAGAAATCAGACGCTGCAACGTTCTAAATCCTGCTACACTGTTACCGTCAGTTATTTCGAATCCTGCCACACACGACTGTGTGGAAGTAGTTAACACTATGACTAAGCCAAGACAAGATCTGACAGATATTCCATTACCAGATCCCGACCTGACACTTTATGTGGATGGTTCATGTATGAGAACAAGTACAGGAGAACTAGTAGCCGCGTATGCAGTGACTACTGACACTGAAGTTATAGAAACACACCGTATTGACACCCTGTCCGCTCAAGCAGCAGAGCTAGTTGCTCTGACTCAAGCCTGCATACACGCCAAGAACCTGAAAGTTAATGTTTACACAGATTCACGTTACGCATTTGGAGTCGTACACGACTTTGGAGTGCTCTGGCAGGAGAGAGGTTTCATGACTTCTCATGGAACCAAGATTCAGCATGGTCTCCTTATTCAAGCTCTGTTAGATGCCATACATTTACCGACATCTATTGCTATCATGAAATGCAAAGCACATATGAAAGTTACTGATACTATTTCTCAAGGTAATGATCTAGCAGATCGCACAGCCAAGCTTACAGCACAGACTCCAGACATTCCAGTTAATCCGACACAGACACATACTCCAGATCCGACTACCTGTATGACAGTTAAGGACCCCACTCAAGATGTCATAGATATCCAGTTACATGCTACTCCCGATGAAATCAAGAAATGGTCCGAACAAGGAGGGGTCCAGACAGATCAGGGATGGGTAACGAAGGGAAAAGCCACATGGTTTCTCCCCGACTCTATGGTTCAAGTCATTATCAATACCGCACATAGTCCAGCACATTTAGGAGAAAAAGCTATGTTAGATAGTATCCAGAACATTTGGTTCAACAAGCATTTACGAGCTGCAGCCAAGCAGAAAGTCCGTACTTGTATGATATGTTGCCAGTTTAATCCAGGTAAAAGTGTCCCGGTGGAACAAGGTGGATTCCAGCCCCCTGACCACCCTTTTGAAGTCCTCCAGATGGATTATATTCAGATGGAGCGATGTCGAGGTTTCAAGTACGTCCTTGTAGTTGTATGCGCTTTGTCCAGATGGACAGAAGCATATCCAGTCCCAGATTACACAGCCGCGACCACTGCCAAGCAGTTGGTTCGTGAATTCTTCCCCCGTTACGGACTCCCAAGGGTCGTATATTCTGATAACGGCCAGCCATTCTCATCTGAGCTCATGAAACACATTTCCCTTTTGTTAGGGTACCAGTGGAAGTTCCATTGTGTACGCCATCCTGAAGCAGCCGGTCTAGTAGAGAGACATAATCAGACCCTGAAAATCCGCATTGCTAAAATATGTAAAGAGAAAGGTGTGGACTGGCTAGTAGCTCTGCCAGTCGCTTTGTTTTATATGCGCATGGTCGCACATTCCAGATCAGGTCTGTCCCCGTATGAGGTCGTATTCGGCCGCCCCCCTAATATGTGGGGTACACCTAGACCTCGAAGTATTACCGATGTTTCAAGTAATATGCTGACAGATTACCTAGCTTCCTTGATGTCTGCCCTACACTCTTGTCGTTCACAGGTTGCCGCCGCATTTCCAGACAATACCGAGGTGGCACCGCATGAAATCGTTCCCGGATGCATGGTTCTTGTGAGGAACTTTGATCGTTCAAGTCCGCTGGAGCCTCGCTGGAAGGAACCCAGACAGGTCCTCCTGGCCACCCGTACTGCCGTCAAGCTGGAAGGCAGGAAGGGCTGGGTCCACCTGTCTCATGTGAAAAGATTTTACGGACTAAAGACTGTTTCAAAGAACATTTCCGAGGATTTTAAGGATTGCCAAGTACTATTCTTAAGGACTGTCCCGCAAAAGACAATGATACAGATTCCTCCCTGTTAGAGAAAACTCCGCAGCAGGAGTATAAGAAAAAATTAAGGTCTAGTAAAATAAGTCAGCCAGTTTGATTGTCTAAGTCCTCCCCTAGGTGAAACGGTTAGACCGGTTTCTGACATGTATATAATAGACCCCCACAGAGAGAGAGTTAGTGAGAACTCTAAAAATTGCACTATTATTTTATGTTTTCTGCTATATCTCAGCCTTATGATTACCTGCACATGTTATGCATTTTATTTGTATTTTCCAGTTTCTCATGTAAATAAGTCTTCTAATGTTACAGTAGAGCACACGTTTAGTGATCTGCCTCCTCATGAACTCTCATATCGTCTTGCTATGCGTAATAATTCCTTTATCCGCATGTTACATTATTCACACCAGACCAGCAATGCCACTAATTGTTGGGTGTGTGGTCGACTCCCCCCTTTCCAGACACCGAAGGGAGTTCTGCCACTTTTTCCTTATCCATTTTCACATAACGGTTCATGTGGAGCATGGTCCACGTTAACGTCATCCTCAACAGATATGTCTCTTCTTAACAGTACATGTTTCCCAGACAAGCAAGGTCTTCCCCACAGAACAGGGTTAGATCTAGAAAATGAAGTTTACAATTTGGGTAATTATTCTTCGAATTTTATGGTCCTGAATGTTCAGTCTGATACTACTCCAGACTTACCTGCTATGTCAGTATTACCAGTCAAAGGTGAATTATGTGTCCGAAAGAATGGTTCCGTACATGTAGGACATAGTGATTGTACTACTATTGTCAAGTATAGTGACAGTAGGAAATCTATTTTCAAAGCTTCACGTCATTCTTATTTTGTTTGTGGTCAGACCGCATATGTTCGTCTGCCCCTCGATTGGGAGGGAACCTGTTACATTGCCTTCCTACTGCCACCAGTTTTCCTAGCCCCACCTGACTATCATAGGAATTCCCACCTAGTACATACTAGACACAAGAGAGACCTCCCGATTGTCGATTATACTGAAACTGCTCTAGAACAATACATAGATATCAATAAAGGTGTCTTCCCCTATTTAGGTACTGTCGTGAATAGTAAACTGATACGTAGATTAACCAGAACCCTTGAAGCAGTAGTGATTGAGACTACTTCTGCTCTAAGTAACTTAACCGAAGAGCAATCTTTTATGAGAATTGTCGTGCTCCAGAATCGTCTCGTCCTTGACGTCATACTGGCCGATAGGGGCGGGGCATGTAGAGTCATCGGATCTAGTTGCTGCATTTTCATTCCTAATAACGCACCGTCTGTTTATTCAGCTATTACCAGACTCCATAATATTGCCCATATGTTACACCAAAATCCAGGCACCTGGACATGGTCCGGTTGGTTCTGGAATATAATTTCCGCCTGGGGATGGAAAGTATTGTCATTTCTAGGTATTGCAGTAGCGATCATATTCAGTTGCTGCCTCTGTATACAATGTGGCCCTGCGATTTGTGGCATTTGTGCTACCTCTTGTATTCCTAGTCCTAAGTCCCGTCCTAAATCCCGTTCCAAGAAAATTCGAGACGAGCAAATGATACTGTATGAAATGATAGATGGTATCATGAATATTGATGTTTCCTGATGGAAACGTAGTGACAAGGAGGGAATGTGGAAAAGTAAATTTTGCCATGTTCTGTGTCCCTACGTGTCCCCCATCTTATGCTATGTGTGCATGATTAATATGCATATGTATTCCCCATGTTTGATTAAAGACGCAATTACAGTTGTGTCCATCCCTAGTATGCCAGTTCCCAGTTCTCGTGAAAGCTACGAATATCAGGCCTATGTAAAGTTACGTTGCCACGTTTCTCAGTGTGCACGTTATTTCATTGTAAAGTCCCCGTTTCTAGGCCTCAAAAGGGCCCGGACACCAGATTCAGCTCCTGTCTCCTGAACCCTCGCTGAGGAGCGATACAGCCCCCACCTGTATCCTCGACCTTTCACTTACTTCCTGCCTCGCAGTGCCCGGCTCGGCCTGGCTCTGCCTACGAGTCTGCCAAGAGTATGTTATGATTCTAGTTATCAGTCCAGCCCTCCTTCTCTGCATTCCTTAGCTACTGAATCGCATCAATAGTTTCCGTCATTGTCTAGCCTTTACGTCTCCATGTAAGAGAAATACTGTATTAATGGTCATTTAATATTCCTCAACACGCACTACATGTAGAATAATGCATGCTCCAGTCTTAGAGTCTGTTAGCCTCTCCCCTCCTGACTCTTAGTTTATATCAACATGTTCTCTAAACATTAGATACTAGATAGTGTTTAGGTACATGTCGCCCTGACTCTCCAGACTTCAGTCTCTACTCCTAGCACAGAGTTCATAGCCCCCAGCTTCTCCTAGTAACACGTCATTGTCAGTTTGCGCGCACCATTAGGTTAGAGGTCCCGGCTCCTTAGGTAGCCCCCTCCATGTTTCCGCCCCATTTATGACATATTCTGTTACGTTTACATCACATGCCTATGTATACGCCTCTTGTTACACCCACTTTCACCCTTATCTTTCGCGACTGCTATTGACCACACCCACTGCTCCGCCTACTGTATTCACTGTAATGCAACTGTTTTAGTATATATGCTTGTGCACTGTTATTAAATGTTACCCCCCATTCCCTTACGCCAGTCCAATCCTGTCCCAGGCAGCGCTGCCATCCTATTCCTGTGCAGGTTGTCCTGTTCCTGTCCTTTATGCTGTATTAAACCTGCAAACTCCTACTACCTCGAATCTTGACTCTTATTTATTGAGCTATCTGTTATTGCTATGTCAAGTCAAACCTAGATCCGGTATTATTTATTTATATACCACACAGGGGGCACATGTTGTGCCCCTTTGGAATTTCACCCCTGTTCCTGCATGGTGTGCATGGAATACACTATTAAACCGGCGGGTAGGCGCACAACGGGCTTGCAGTCCTCCTCCTGTCGGGCGGCAGTGGTGGGTGGACAGGAGGACTGACAAACTCGTAATAAGGCCCTAAGGGCAAGGAGTTATGTTAATATAGTAGGTGTTGGGTTGTTTTTGGTGTACTAGTGGTACTATGTATGAAATTCAGAAAAGTAACAAACTGTTGTGAAGCCCTTCAAGTATATTCAAGGATTGAGGTTTCTGTTTGTTTTTGAAAGCGAACTCGAGAAAAGCTCTCAAGTAATACCTTGCCATCTACTTGTGGAACAGAAACTGTTACCTGTTAGAACTTGCAGTCCATGTGCGAAATATTCAGACAGTTGAGTGTTGCAGCAAAATGGCCGAGTGTCAAGGCACCTGCTACACAAGTGTATTGACATAGGCCCTCAGAGCCCTTTATATTCAATGAAATGTGTTTGATATAGTATGGATTTAACTCCAAGATGCAGGAAGGCAGTTCACACAGGATGTTTTTAAAATTAGAGCATGTTAAATGTGTTGTTATGTAAAAAGAGGCATTTGGCTCCCTATGAAATCAAATTCCAAAAAACAGAATGTGATGCGGTGGTGAGAAAAAAACATAGGTTTCCGACATTACAAGACAGCACAAAGTACAGTTAGCTTTTATATAACACAGGTTTTTTACATTAGGTACATACATCTACACCCCCCTCCATTGTTTGTGGAGTTTCAAAAATTTTAAAATGGGCTTGGGTGATCGGAGCCAAAAGGCTTTCTATTTCAATTTAATTCTCTTTTTAACTATTTATTGCATTTTACTTGATTATTTTAGTAATCACAACTGTATGTTATCATAAGCCTTGAAAATGTATTTTTGTATGTACCGCTTTTAAGATATTTACGTATCGAATTAAAGCTTTTACAACAACAACAACATTAGGTACATATATAATTTGAATCGTTGGGAATAGGGGTACTTGCCTTCAATTAAGTAATATTGGTGGGTTCAAAGGTCAAAAGGCGTGCATTTCAATAATTCAGGAACTCTCAAACTTCGCAATACTTTTCAGCAACTTTTCCAGCTTATCCAAGAAAAGGTTAACTGAAAAAAGGTCCCGGGCTGCATAAGGAGTGTGCAACAGGGATGTGCTTGCTGCTTGAATAGGGCTGCAATCAGCACTGCTATGCTAAGTCTTAAAGGGGCATATTACCAAGCAATAGCGATAATTATCGCTATTGCTTGGTTAGCGGGAAAAAAATATTGCCGAGCACCGAGGATTTTTACCGCTGAGATAGCTTGATATTATCAAGGTTTATCTCAAAAGCGGTAAAAATCCTGCGAAATGCATGAATATCGCTGAAAAATCAGCGATATTCATGCATTATCGTGACAATGCTCTTAGCCATGTTATCCACCTTCCATTGGATAACATGGCTAAGAACTGCTTTTAGCAGGCGTTAGCTTTTGGAGATATTCGCGCTTAGCGCGAATATTTCCAAAAGTTGTTAATAGGAGTTAGAGATGTTAGCGACTGTTTTCAGTCGCTAACATCTTGGCACTCCCACTTTGCATGTCATTAGCGATAATTATCGCTGACATGCAAAGTGGGGCCCTAAATGCCCGCTATCGCCTACAAGCTGTCGCTAACTGGTGTTAGCGGCAGCTTGGTAATAGGGCGATAAAATTATCGCCGCATTAGCGGGAAAAAGTCCCGCTAATGCGGCGATAATGCCCTTGGTAATATGCCCCACAGTTTCTTTCGGCCTTGTTATACACCTCTTCCTCACTGCCAGATGTCCCAATCACGGACTTTAGGCAGTGGAGAAAGGAGATGATCTAGCCTTCCAAGTGTTACTTGTTGTGTTTTCCCATCCTTGGGCAGACCGGAGTGACAGAGGGGAAACACACTGCTCTGCAGACTGATTTTCCATCCATATTGAGAGGGTCATTTGGCTATGGAGAATATGATCAGCAAAGTGACAACGTCACAGATCTTTGCACTTGTTAGTCAAGCACAGTGTTCCCTAATTTCATCTGGCTTCATAGGAAAGGATCTCACTTCACCCTTCCTGGGTAAGCTCCAGGAGCAAGTTGGTAAGTAAGATGGAACCAATACGGCTCTCCACTCACACAACAGAAAAAGGTGTTTTTCAATGTATTTCCTTCAATCCCTGGTGAATGAATGCAAATCAACCTGTTGTACAGGTGATATCAATTTGCCTACAAATGTGGTAATCCCACAGCAGTCCACAAATCACTCTGGGGCAGATTTATGTTGGACTTGCGCCACTTTTACGCCGCCGTTGTGTCACGCAATGGCGCGGAAACGTGGCGCATCCCTGTGACCTATTTACAACGTGACGCATCTAGGCAGATGCGTCACGTTGTAAAGCCCTGCGCCACATGAAACCTGCGTCAGGTTTCATGTGGGCGTTCTGTCGCAGGGTGGGCGTTCCCTCGTAGGAAAGCCCCGTAAAACTGACGCAGTGAAATCTACAAGATTTCACTGAGTCAGTTTTACGACGCTGCTGGGTCAAATCCTTACGCCTGCTTGAAGCAGGCGTAAGGAGTGACGCACCACGTTATGTATGGGTGGCCTCTGTACATTGCAGGAGTTGCGTCGCACTTGCGACGCTACTCCAGCAATGCGCCGCCCGTACTCCACAAGATGCGTCACGCATCTGCCCTCCCTTGCACCATGGTGCGCCGCATTGTAAATGCGGCGCATCTGTGGTGCCGCAAGGAGGGAATTGCGTGACGCATCAGTTCTGGCGCATCCCTGCTGATTTGCAGAGATGCGCCAGAACTCATAAATCTGCCCCTCTGAAGTTAGCGGTCAATACCATATTTTCAACCATTTTAACCCAGGGCTATTCTGATTGGCTGGCGTCAGAATGGGCCCTCTTCTTACTGGTATTACGAATGGACAATGCTGAAACAATAACAACTCGATAGCCCCCATTTCCTACCAATCAGAAGAGGTATCTGTATTAGGCTTATTATGATAGTAGCCAGTCGGAATCACTATGACTAACCCATACCTACCTGATACTCGTATTGTAGTCCATTAAGGTGCATGCAGCCCAAACGCATTTTGTGTTCAGCTAAAAAATATAACCTTTTCTCTAGATTGTTTGCATAGTAAATGTTGGGATGTTTAAAATCAAATCGAATTCCTAAGTGGATATAAAAAAAGGCAAATTACTTAAGTTTTCCATTTAGGTGACACTTTTTTTTCCCATCAATACTTCCGACATTCATCAGCAAGTTTCTTTAGGTCAGAATGGAATGCTAACAAGGCATACCTCAAAGATAGGAACAGATATATGGACGGCTCAAGACACATTCCGTACTTTCACTTATAAAAACAGAAAAACATCAAGGAGGGATGCTACATAATTTAGTTTTACTTTGCATCTTTCCTACCTTCTTTTCTCAAAAAATAGGAAAGCTGCCTAGCAGAAAACCATTGCTTTTCTCCTCTCCCCTTTCCCATTGCAGAGTATATTTTGATATTGTGGGGCCTCACAAACTGAGTTTTGTAGTACGTTTTATACATGTGGTTTAAAGGGGAGGGGAAATTTCGAAGAGTAAGGAGGGGTTAATAGAGTTAGGGAGTGGTTTAGGCCACGAGAGTGAATGCCTATTGCTATTCACAAAACTGCCCTTCTAACTTGCCAAAAGGGGGACACAAAACTGTAGTAACTTACTTCCTCTCAGAGTGGTAGTAAATTCAGCACCACACTTGGCCAACCACTTGTACTGCAACACCCTCCCATAAAAATCAATGGAGGTAGAGACTTAAATATAATCTCATAGGATACAATGCTACATTAATTTAAATTAATTAATTAAATAATAAAAAAATGTACTAAATATATTTTAATATCAAATAAATATTAAAAGAATACATATTTATCATTCAATTGTAAAATATCTTTAAACATGTTTTCCTTAAAAATTAATGCATGGTAACTTTTAGCTTTTTGATAAAACATATTTAAATTACTTTAAATTAATTGCATACACCACATTTAATAATATGTAATGCATGATAAGAACATTTATTTTTAACTTTTGGTGGGAATGTATTTTTTAATTTATGCTTGGGAAAAATCATGTTCATTTAATTTAACAGATTTAGATGAATTTACATTTTAATTCAAAATTAGGTAAATAATGTTGTAGCATTTTATTTTCATTAGTTCTACATTTAAAATAAATATATCAAATCAATTTACATTAATATTTAACATAAAAATGTTAAACAATTTCTGTCCAAGTTTAACAAATGTTTCTCTTTTCCCTGTACTTTCCCTCAGGGAGATCTCCATTGCGGTGGTGGAGATCTCTGCCTAAAGTAATTTGATAGTTAAATGTAATTTGTTCATATTTTAATACAATTTTTGTTACATTCATTTTTAATTTCAAAAAAGGTTATTTAAATATTTTAAAATGAAATAATAAATATGTATTTTTATCTATCTTAAATCACATTTTTGAACCAGTTTAAATAATTTAATTTAATTTAACACTATTCCATATGCAGTTTACATTCAAGTCCGAGCCTCCATTGTTTTCTATGGGGAGTTTTGCAGGACCAGTTGTTAGTCATGTGTGGTGCTGGACTTAATACTGTGTTTTTTTCAGTAGTAACTTACACTCATAGTTTGTCTCCATCTCCTCTTTCAGGGGGTGGAGACAAGTCTACATTTTTGAGTAGCTTAAACTCGGATTTCACGCATAGCCAAAATAGTTAAGTTATTCAAAAGTTTAAGAGTAAATTACAGGTGTAAATTACTCACAAGTTCAAGTTACCTTTGTGAACATGGAATTTATAATGAGGTGTGTCAGACACCTCACACTAACAGGAATACATGGCATAGAGATTTAGTCTAACACTCAAATTAGGGTCAGAATTATGACCGGGGATCTTTTCTGATACTGAGGTTCTCTATACAGAAGATTCAGATCTGTCAATGCAGTGTAAAATATACTAAAGTTAAATTATCAGAGAAATTCACAAGATTGTTTGTTAGATGGTGTGTTTTCATTGTACCGTTTAGGTGCAAATTTATAATTAGCATACCTGCCAGAATTTTTTGTGATACAACTCATCCATAGTTGTCCTATGGTAATTCATTGTAGTGAATGCCTCATTTTGAGGATCACAAAATAGAGCATGTACAAAGGGTGATAATAGATTTTAATCACACTATAAATGTTTTTGGGTGGTGCCATACTAATTTCAGCAATTGTGGTGCATTCTAATGTGATTTCATCCTGTGGGAAATGCTGATCCTCTGCTGCAATGTGATGAACCATGGTTGAGATGAAACCATTTTCTCTCAAATATTTTGTCATAGAAATTATGGTTAGTGCCCAAACAGCTAAAAATGAGAATGCATTTCTTCAAATTCACAAACATCTTCCTCATCCGTGAAAAACGCTTGGCATGGTGACAAGCCGAGTGAATCGTGTACTTGTAATGGAGCAGCAGCCTGGCATTTGGGTTCTGCAGCAGCTACACCTCGGAGTTCTAATGAATAACTAGAACATTGAGGGCCTTATTACGAGTTTGACGGTCCGACCACCCAAACACCACAGCCACCAGGATACCACAGCACCAGCGTACTTCTGACGACCATATTACGAGTTTACTGCAGTGTCCTTGGTGCGGCTGTGGAGATTTTGCAGAAGTGTCGATAGTCTTTCCATATGTATCGATGCCTGTGTGAGCATTTCAACTGCATATGTGACTGATACACAATTAGGCACGATACATGTAGAAAAATACCACCTACCCATCGCCGGAGTCGGACACATATGTGGGTAGTTCAGGCAATGGGTAAATTTACAAAAATAACTCACCTGTATATCGCCATTAATAGGGTCATAATCCTTGAGATGAAGATGCTGCTGTAAAATGAGGACCTGAAGAAAGGAATCCACATTGAACTTTGACCAAAAGAACAGGCAAAGGGTGGGTACGAACCCCAAATCCTTTGTTTCAGCAGACTTCAACCTGACGGTCTCACTCCCATGGTCAGCTGGTGGAAAAGCCAACTTGTAATATGGACGGCGGTAAAACTCACCTGTACCACCCTATGGCCGCTGCTTTTCTCTAACCATGACCCTGGTGGTCTGCGGTGTGCTGGTGGTGTCGGCGGTTTAGCCACGGTCTTTCCAAATACATTAGTACAACTCGTAATACGGCGGTCCAACTGCTGAGCTCGCAGCATTTAGACTGCAATTGTGGGTACCATGGTCATTGGACCGTCAAATTCGTAATTTGGGCTTATGATTCTATATCCATGACAAAAGTGAGGCACACTTTAATGCCATATTGCTTGAGGAGCAGCTGTAGAATTGAAAGCAGTTTTTATCGAGTACACTGCAGTAAAATAACAAAAAGAGGAGCTCACTTTGGTCTAGAGGTGTGCCAATTTTGTGTAATTAAGTGAAATTTCACCAAACTTCTGTGAAAATACACAAAATACAAATCAGTAATTTAGTTCTATAATTCATTGTCACATCAGGACAAATTTAGCACAAAACATAGTGGAAACAAACAAAAGCGCAATTAACAACAGATTCTTCTGTTCAGTTGCTACCATGGTTTTGCAGTAACTTTTACCAAGAAGGAGCATTTGCAGTAAACATTTCCCAAACGTGGTGCCTTAGTTAGGCGTGATGGTATAATTTCAGAAATTCATGAACTTCCCAAAATTACTCAAATTACACTGGCATAATTTAATTTTCGCTCAATGCCTAGTTTTGTCATGAAAATGAAGATTACTTTTCCAGAAAGCTATAATGAAGACTCATGTTTGCTACAAATTCTCAAATATCTTCCTCATCAGTGTGAGAAAATAAAGTATGGGAAAAATGTGCTTTTATGAGTATTGAGAACCATCTGAAAAAATAGCTGTTTAGCAGTGGCAGCTGGCATATACGTTGAGAGCATGTGCATATTTTTAATTATAATTACCTTACCTGACATCCTCCGACTACCTCAGCTCCAGACCTCTTCCCAAGCGGATGCTGCAGTGCGGGCACCAATCCTAGCACTGCTCTAACACTTTGAGAACAACGCCCTGATTGGAGGGAGCAACCTTACTCACCACTCCCGAAAGCACTGGATGCCTCCACTTACTCTGACCCAGTCATCTTAAGACAGCTGGGTTAGAGGTTTAAAAGTTTGCATGTGTTACTGGCCATCACAAGATGACCAGCCAAAAAGACAAGAGCTCTTTGAAAAGTGCAAACGCAGCCCACCCTCCTCCCTACTGTTGTCATTCAGCAGCGTCAGCCGAGAAGATGATAAATAAAATGGTAATGTATTCATTTTATTTTTCATCTTTGGCGGGTAAATTAAGTGGGGTGACACTCCTCCTCTCCAACGGAGGAACCGCCCCTGCTGTTCAGACATTCCATTTTTGTTTTTTCTTCTCCCACACAGTTGAATCTCAACAATGAGACAATTATTTTAAAGCATGGTCAATAATGTCAGAGTGTACAATTTACACAGACTGGGGACACTAATTTAATTAATGCAAACACATAAAAAGATATGTTTTAGCAGGCTCTTTTATTTTGGAAACTTATTGCAGTAAAGATGGGCACCATTTTTTGTGCATACTCAGCTTTCTTCAGAGAAAATTGAATGATTTTAAAGTGGGCTTCTCCAGCTGCATGTCTCTCAGTGGGGACAGATTTTGTTAACTAGGTGAACAACCTCTCCCTGGCAGATGTGAGGAGCCAATAAAAAGTGCATTATTTTAGTAGAGAACAGCTTTCTAATTTGCAACTTTGTACTGGGATATTAATAATTATGCATATTTGTTTCCAACTGCATCTGTGACTGTACACCAACTAAGTGTTTCAGAACCAGATGAACATTTTAGTAACAGTTTTAAACAAACCTATCACTCAATAAATTAAATAAATAGCTCAGAGTTAACCTCTTTGCTGCAGCACGAATTCCGCCGGTGTGCTGGGACATTCTAATCTTGGGTGTGGCTCAGACGGCCCCCGGCCGTAGTGCGCACACGCCCACCGTGACTCATGACGGCCAGGGCTGTCATGAGCATGGAAGAGGTTAAACATAATTCTAAATACCAAGCATCATCATGTGTCCATGAGAAAAAAAGAGACCAACGGTATTAACAAATTATCCGACTATTGTAGCATTTCTCTAATTAAAGCTTGAAAGGCATACATATTTTGTAAACATTCTTTTCCTATTGTTGACTCATTGACACAACTTATTTTTTAATGTGCTTATTTATTTGATTCTTTTGTAAGGTGCTGTCAACCACCCAGTGGTTGCCTCAGAGCACTTAAAACGGATTGATATAATATGCTAACAAAGATAAACACAGGATGCTGTTAAATTTCAAGTTCATATTCAGAATGTGTTCACAACCTGTGATTTTCTATGTGTACAAGTACATTGCCCCACGGTGTGTGTAGGCTTATTTGTTACAGTAACTCAGCAGTTCATAACTTGCAGAACAGTCTTGCAATTAATAACTCGCACACCAAATAAATAACTCTTGATCCTACCATAGGTGTGACAGACACAATAAATAGTCTTACACAACTGAGTTTTCATATAATATTAATCATAACATCATAAAGTGATGATTATTAAACTAGTATTATTTTTATTGTTTGAGTGTGTCTTGATATTTAGACCAATGGTTTCTATCTTACAAGACAGGGTCTTAGTATAGGTTGGGAAGCATTGCATAGGACCAAACAGGAAAGAAGGAACAAGTTGTATAATTAATTTTTGTTTCCTAACCTTGCACAATGAATTTGTATTACAGAAGCTGAAGAGCAGTAAGAGGAGTCTAGATGGCTGATGCTCAGATGGAGGCTCCTCAGCATGGTGGTAAGTCAATAAATACAGAACGTTCATACCTTCATCCCTGGATTAAAAGAGTATTGTCATGTCTACTGTTTACTGGGCCTTGCTATGTCCATGTTGTCTGTATGCCATGGTGTTATGCACAAAGTGCAACTGAAAGCCAATGGTCAAACTAACTAGTATCTGAATTTGTCATATTTCATTAAAAACATGCATTATATATTCTTCACTCACAATTTAACATGGAGGAACTTGGTCATGTTAGAGCATCGGAAGCCTTAACCTCATGCGCGCGGCGGTTTTTCCCGCCGTGCGCTGACTTTTTTTAAAAACGAGTTACATGACGAGCTCAGCTCTTCATGAGCGTACGACAGGCATACCTCATGACGAGCTGAGCTCGTCATCAGCGTCGAAGGGGTTAAATAAAGAGTCAATCGCATTATGGACATATGCCCTATTTATTTTCTCTGGCACTTGATATTGCAAAATCCACATGGGACCCATGCTCATGTCTGCTTAACTCATGTCAAACACAGATCATTGACAACTGTAGCACTGACCATCATTTCAATGTTAAATCATGGATAAACAATGTCCACCAATCAGCCATACATGCTGCTCCCATTAGTCATCATCTATTGCCCTCCGATTCATGTGTACATTCCTATGTGCCATCAAGAGTGTTTGTGAGGGTGACCCTTTGAGTAAGTGATGGCTTCCAATGTACAAAGATGATGTATGTTTAGGTAGAGTTCTGAAACAAGTTTGTGTTGAATGAGGAAGTACTATGCACTACAGCTCCTTTGTTGCCTATAGACAACTAATGGGCAACTAATGAGCAAGTGGGCTTACGGATTTATCAACCTTGCATAAGGGAAGTGAATGGAGAAGGTGACAATGAGATATGATGACATTGTGACCTATTGTCAACATGATGTAGTGGATATGTGCACACATGCGTTTTATTTTCTCACCATTCCTTTCCAGAGGGCAGCCTGGAAGAAAGCAGCAGGGACCTTCAAAATGGGAGGTGAAGACGACCCAGGATTTTAGCCACTTCGCCACTCGGCAGGCACCAGAATCCAGTACCACCCCTGAAGATGAGGGAGAGTGCAGCAGCCTGGAAAGTGGCACAGTTATGAACAAGAGACTCAAAAAACAGGTGAAGGACATTACGAAAAAAGAGCAGTAGACCTGGATGTCACATGAGATGAGGTGTTAGAAGACGGGCCTCTACCTACCCAGGAAAAACATCTTGAGTCTTATCCAGTAAAATGCACCTCTGTCATCAGAACCTGAATTTGTCGCCATCACCAGTGACCATATCCCACAAACACTGGCAGCTGTGGATGAACCTCATTACTCTCCTGGCTTTAATACGCATCTTAAAACCAGACCGTTTTGTCAAGCTTTCTAGAGCCTACTGAATCAGCGACAGTATTGCGGCCACTACATGCGAACAGCATGTAACTATACAACATGGCGTAATATCGTAATTGTGAGAATTTTCCATAGCAAGGGTAATGCTAACTTATCAAAATTACTTGATATTGCCCCTGTGTAACATCAATTTTGCCCTGGCCTATACAGTACCACTAAGGATCTTGTGCTGCGGTGGGCTCCACCTAATGAGCTTCACTGCACTTTCTAACTAATAAGGAAGTAACTTTTTTCCGGGCAGGAAATTACAAGATATGGAAGAGTCGGAACCCCCTCACACCAGTTGGCACTTACAGCACTTGCACTACCCCATTGCATTCACCATTAAAATCAGATCATTATGGATTGAGTCCAGACACACCACAAATGAAAATGCATGAGGGCTCTTTGGGGCTCTGGGTTGCAGAAAGAGAGTCCTCCTATATGCATTGTTTCTGAACTGGGGGCCATGATACAGTGACTCCCTCTCCCTGTTATGCCTTCTGTTACCTAAGCAAACCGTCTTCGCTGGAATATCCTGTGGTTTTCTGTGAACTACTGTGTACAGACCTGGATTACTCTTCAACTTACCTCTGTCTGCAGCTCCTGCTCAGACAACCATCAGCCCACTGGCTTGCTTTGGTGCTATATTTTTTGTTCTCTGGTTATTTGGAATTAATCTGCTGTTTTTCTGTTCACTTCCCAGGCAAGACTGTGATCTCCCTACTTCTTGGTAGGTCTCCGAAACTCTGCTGAAACCTTTTTGTGTTCTTCATGTTGTGCATTGCTTTTGCCACACCTCTTTCAGCGCAACCTACCTCTCGGTCAAACGTCATCCATTGAGAAGGGTGTGCCTTGGTTGCACCATCAGTACATACTGGTTTGCATTCACTTTTCATTTGAGGTACAGTACACGCTTCTTAATGACTTGCAACAACTGAATCATCACCAGTTTAGCTGCACTACCTATAAAGTGCGATTGAGCAGAGCTGGGAAGTGTTTATTCTCTGCTATTATTATGAAGTTACTCATCTGACATGCCACTTACATTTAAAAGTGAGCCTTTCCTGCTTCTTATCATATTTTGATAAGGATATATGAGCCTCAGCGCACTATGGGTGGACAGTTGTTATTAGAGCGTTAGGAATTAGCAGAGTGGGATAAATCATGAAGGAACACTCGACCTCCTCAAGCTCATTTTATTGCTCATATTTGCCGTTTCTGCCCAATGGGCCACTGGAAATGGCACTGCTTAGCAGAATAGGACCATGTGATGTCCCCCTGGGAATGGAGCTTCTTAGTCCACCTTCTGAGGAGTTAGATAGGTTCTCAGATACGCTCTAAAGACTTGGCAGTATCAAGGAGACCCTGAGAACAACAGCCCTATTAAGACTAAGAGAAGGCTAGGCTATAACTCTTTAGCAATGTAATGTCAAAATAATATTCAGTAACTTTGATGGAAGGGGCGAGGCTTCACTTGTGATCAGAAAAATGATTGAATTAATGAACTTACAATAACTAATGTAGTCAGTTTCAAGCCTTTTTTCTGTCTTCTTAGATAACCGTTTATGATGGTAAAACACTATTGACCTAAAGCAACAAAGTGATAATTTCTTGGGAAACAGTCAGATGCAGAGCTTTATTTTCACTACACCAGCGTGCATAGAACAAAGAGTATTAATCCCAAAAAAAAAAAAGATTTTATTTGAAAAGGGGGACTCTATTTGGCATTGGTATGCACCCTGTCCAAGTACGGACCCTTCCTTCCAGACAGGGTAAGGGAGTTCCACACCCAAGATAACCCCTGCTCAGCCCCTTGGTATCTTTGGCACAAGCAGTCAGCCCTATCTTAGAGGAAATGTACAAAGCATTTGTACATAGGTCATACAGTAATCCTGCCAAAATGCCACAAATGGACACCACACCAGTTTAGAAAATGAACCACTTTTCATCTAAACCAAACAAGACCAAAACGACAAAAATCCAACATACAGAAGCTAAGATATCACTTTTTAAAGATTTAAGCAATTCTGTCAGAAGAACACTATGGATGCAGTGATTTTAGCACAACCGACCTTTGATGTGTCAAAATCCAAATGAAAAACAACCACCGAGGGAGGAAGTGTCAGAAAACACACTTGATGCGTCCGTTCCTTAGTCCCAGTGGAGTGGAGGCTTAAGTTCTTCTTGCGCATGGGAGAAGTGTTGAGTCAAATCCTTACTGTGAGGGAAAGCACCTCGCGAAATTCAGATGTGCTGTCTTGATTCTTTACTCTGGGGCTCCGTTGATGAAGATTTGTCACACAGGTACAATGCATTTCAAAATCCAGGCACTGTGGGTCAATGCGGCAGTGAAACAGGAGCAACATTGATTTCCACACACAGGTGATGCATCAATTCCTTCAGCTGCACAGCAGGGCTTGCATCAAAGTCAGAGCGGGGTCGGTGCTCTGGACTTGGGCTGCAGTGGTTCTTCCGGCTGAGAATGGCCCTGCATCGGTTGTTCAGCAGCAACGTGGTGATGATTTTGTTTTTCAACTGTACAGCAAGCTTGCAGCTGGAAAAATGGCGCTGGAAGGGTGATGCATGGATTTTGAGTCGTTGAATAGCCAAACCATCTTCAAGGGCCCAGAACTGGAATTCGCACCACTTGGCAGGTCAGAACTCCCAACAGAGGAGTTCAGGAGTGCTGCAGATGAAGTCTTTGATGATCCTGAGACTTCCAACAGGCGGAAGCACACAAACCTTTGGAGAACCTTGGAAAAGCAAGATACAAGGAAGCAAAGTCCAGTTCTTTCACTGCCCACAGACAGAACCAGCAACTGCAGGCCAACCCAGCAATGCAACACACAGAAAAGGGGCAGTACTCTTCCTGACAGCTCTTCAGCTATTTTTCTAGGTAGAATTCTTAGTCCAGAAGTGTGGGGTTACAGGCCCAATACTTATACCCCTTTTGGCATACTTCAAAGGAAAGTCCTTATTGTCCTGCCTGTGCTCCAGACACACTACCAGTCGACCGCCGTAGCCGTTAGGCCAACTCCTCTCCTCTTACGGGGCTACTCATATGGGTGAAGCTACCAGTGCTGCAGGCCCGCTAGTAGCATTTTATTTACAGGCCCCGGGCACACACAGTGCACTTTACTAGGGACTTGCCAGTAAATTAATATGCCAATCATGGATAATCAACCATAATCACAATTTACACAGGGTGTACTTGCTCTTTAGCACTGATCAGCAGCCCCTAAAGGCAAAAAGGCAGGGGAAACCACGCCAAGGATGCCAGGTCTAACAGATATACACAAAGAGTAAAAGTTCAAAGGCATTACATATTAGACTAATTGAGACGGAGATTCACATGTTAGCTGGTAATCTGCTTTAAGCCTGACCTCTTGGAATGTTCTTTCTCAAGACATAGGGAATTACTTAGAGTTTGGTGATATGTCAAAAAGTGACAGATGCCGTCCACCCTATTTGGAATGCATATGGCCTCCATTCACTCTAAAGAGACAGCACTTGAAATCCGCCACTTTTTGAGGTGCATTCCACATTCCCCAACTCTTTACAAGGCCCATTGTCTATATCTGGAAATGTACAGATTAGATGCCTGTAAAACCCTTATAACAAGTCACGTGCCTCAGTGTGTCTCGGGCTTCTTCTCCTTTTGATTTACACTATATTTGACACCTGGAAATGGTTGAATTCTAGTTTTCTGTACCAACAATGTCACATGTCTTATGTACATCATTTTCTTGATTCGTATTATTTATGTATTTTCAGGACATCAAACCATTGCACTATTTATAATGCCAAATGATTGTATGTGTGCCTGTTTATGATTCCAAACCATTACGTGTGCCGCCATAAGAAATGTTTGTAAATTTGATTACAAATTATCCTTACTGACCTGACGTTTGGACACAACTCCTATAGATTCAAAGCTGCTTGAAAGCATGTTCGAACGTTTCACAGAATTGTTGTTCTTATTTAAGAATGTGAATAGGTTTGTGCATTGAATTAACATATTGGGCTGGGTATCATGAATGATGAAGTTAATTCCTGTTACTGAATGTATCGTATAATAAAACCCAACATGGAGAATCTGACACAAGGAATGGGTCTATTTGTACTATTTTATACATTAGATTTTTGGAGGGAACCAAATAACACATTTAAATTTCAATGTTTGTGGCCACATATCAAAGGCTGTACCAAAGTATCTAGACGATTCGTCTGCTATGAAATTAAAACTACCTGGCATCGCGATCATTGTGAGCCAATGGAAAGCTTTTCAATATGCTCAGACATCGGAAAAGTTCGAATGAGCTTAGTCAAACAACTTCTGAGCAGCACAGTCAACAAAGTTTCGCTTCGCCACACTAAGTTGGTCGGAGAGTTGAGCAGCTGAGCGCTGTCTCTTTAAATGTTCTGTGTTTTTCTGCCTAAAGATTACATTTAATATCTATTTCTCAGCAGTGTACAAACTGACATCATCTACTCATAAAAGCAGAATGCTTAGCTTTTTTTGCAAGCTTCAAACTGAATAACAAATTGCCACAGATGACAGCATAAAAGACTAACAGAACGGAATCAAAAGAAAATTCATTGTCAACAGAAACCCCCCGCTGAGGAATTTCAATTTCATATATCTAATTATCCCTGTCAGTCGGAGGAACTGACAAAAAGCATTCTTTGTTCTCTTTCGCTGCCTCCCGCATCTCACTCTCAATTAATTCCGGCATACAAATATGACTAATTGTCTTTGCAGCGCTCGAGAGCTCTGTGTATAAATGTTCATGAACTGAAAATGATTTGGAGGGCATTCATGCATCGATTTATGATATTTGAGCACAATGGGCATGCATAATTCAGGTGACCATGTTAGCACCCTCACGAGCCCTTATTACAGAGATTAAGCAGGAATCTCTGTTTGCGCCCCTTCCATATCTGCTTTGTGACAATAACTCGCTTTGCACAAAATGGCAGCGGAAGGATTACATGTGGGCTCGTCTTATTGAAAGTACTATGAACACAATATTCAGACTTTCAGCAGCACAGTATCAGCTAGATTCATCAAAGACCCGTTTTGCGAGTCTTTAATAGCGATTCATAAGGAATCGCTATTAAGGACTTGCAAAACGGGATTCATGTAGGAATTGCAAAAAATATTGCGATTCCTACATCTTCCTTATTTGCGATTAGCAAATTGCTAATCGCAAATAAGGAATAACTCCCCATGCATACCTATGGGCTTACAGGCCCATAGGAATGAATGGGGAGTTATTCTTTATTTGCGATTAGCAATTTGCTAATCGCAAATAAGGATGCGATTTCAAGGGTGCCAGGGGTGTCCAAAGGACACCCTGTAACACCCCTGAAATGCAACATTACACAGGTGTTGCGCACACACATGTCCAAAGGACATGTGTGTGTGTAACATGCAACAGAGAATAATGCACTAAAGTGCTTTTTTCTATTTTTTTCGCTATTTACCACAAAGTCAGACTTCGTGGTAAATAGCAGCCAAATATTGCGAATTCGCAATTTAAAATTGGTTAATGAATTGCATTTAAGGAATCTCAAATAGAGATTCCTTAAATGCAATACCTCGCTAAAATGCGAATTCTGTAATAGCGATTTTTGCATTTGGGATGATGAATCCCAAATGCAAAAATTGCGCTCGCAAAGGGCCAGATTCTGAGAATCTGGCCCTTTGCGAGCTGATTTTCCTTTCATGAATCTAGCTGTTAGTTCGGCAAAGTAAGCCATTCTAGATTCTTTGAGCAGGACCGTTAAGAGGATCCTGAGAAAAATGTTCTTCCACAAATACAAGAGGAAATGTTTGGCAATAGCCGTGTTGCATAATAACTCTTCCCACAGTTATAGAATATTTAATTAATTACACGGCACTATCGTTGGGCGATGTCCTAGGAAGCACGGAGGCAGCCACAAACAGCGTTATTGTACATTATGAACCAGTAAAGTAAGTCCTTCCTTTTCGAATCTACTCAAGAATAGTTGTCATGGGGACCTCGTTTCAACAGACTCTTTAGACAAATAGGCCTTAGCGTTTCACTGTTAAAATTCCAGAAGACTTCTAATTGTAGATGCAGAATCGAATACAACTAATGGTTGCGGGTAAAAAAAGCCGGGTTTGCGAGATCAACTTTATATGCCAACGCTGGTGGTTATTATTTTGATTTTCATGATGTTCTGCTACAATATGGACCACCAAGGCGTAAGGTCACAAGGATGTGTCAGAAATTCTGACATATCTACGGGAAGGTTGCCGCTACGCACCAGTCCCAAAAGGGGGGCATTGCTAAAGTTGGCCTAACAACTGACGCAACTTCAGAAATGCGTAATAAAAAACAGAGGCAATGCGTCAGTTCTAAATGATGCAAGTAGCCTAAAGTGTGGGAACCAATGTAATCGACTGTAGAATGGTGGAATAGACACCTTGCATAGCATTACATTGGTCCTGGATGTACTTACCAGTTGTACTTTGGAGTACTCTTGGCTGGACTTGATGACCTATTCCTACATGGAAATGTAGCAATCCTCTCCTGTACTTTACATGGAGTACACAGCGTCAAAATGACATGCTGCAGTGGATGATGGTATCATAGGTGCCATGGTACCAGGTTGGTCAAGGGGTCCTGCAACCTGATTGTTACATGTGTAGACCTACTACTATTAGGGAGATGTGATTCAATAACTCATCCAGTGTGTAAAGTGCCTTCAGGTGGTTAGATTCCTAATGAAAAGCCCCTGTGTCATTTCCTATGCCTGGGTTATAAAGGCGTAGGAATTTTGACGCATTCCAGGCTTAGTGTGACGATATCAAAGATGTGTCACCCATTGAAAAATGTGTAAATATCACTGTGTCAGTTCTAAATGGGTTTTTATGAGGTAATGCCTATCTTGCATACATTATAAACTGCCTGGTACAGCAGGTTCCAGTGCAGGTATTTTTTGATGCAGGTCTACAAAAAGTGACGCATTGAGTCTTATGCGTCAATTTGTAAATATGGGAAAATATGGAGCAGAGAATACGCCGACGACGCGTCAAACAAATGAACGCAGCGGTGGCGCAAGCCCTTGTATATGAGCCCCTAGGTGTCTTGTTCATTATAGAATAGGATTTTCTGTTTTGTTCAATTGAATAGCCGTATCACAATGTTGTATATATTTAATACTTTAAGGCCTCCATATCTGAAATTATAACAGTTTACAGCCTATGTTGTCAAACAAGTTGTCATTATAGCTCACCGGAAATTTCACAAAACTCACAAAAATGAATGATCAAGTAAAATAGTAACAGTTTCCCCAAATTCTGCAACTTGATAGATGGGTGATTAAGCTAAAAATGCAAATTCATAGCATAGCAAGAGGTAAAAATAGTGTGGTATGGGGAGTAAAGCATTACACAACATATTAGCGAGACATACATGTCAGCATGAAGTTAAAGCAAGATTTGGGTTCAAGCAGGCGGGCAACTAGAGCCAAATTTCGGGGGGGGGGGGGGGCTGAAAAATATTTTGGGGTGGGGCTAATTCTTCCAACCATAGACAGAGTGGCTGTATGAAAGGGGTGAACACACAACAAAAGCCTCATTTACAAGTAAATGGTATTTTAAAGACCTGTTAAGTACTCGGGTGCGGCTACAATCAGATGCTCGCCAGCCCGCGAAGCTGTCTCCGCCCGGGCTGACACACACGACGGGGGGGCTGAAGCTCCGTGAGCCCAATGGGTGTTGCGCGCCTGGGTTCAAGTGTTAAGAAAATAAATGACAAAGACATAATGCCATTCGTATTATATACACATACCCCAGAATTAGAGGATTTACCAGTTAGAAGGATGAACACAGTCTATAACCGATCAGGGGTTTCCAAATAGGGACAAGTTTACTTATTTATATATTTTATACATTTGAAGCAATTCTGGTTCTATGATGCCACTGTACCCTTATTTGCATGTTTGGACACACCCAGCTGCCATCAATAATGGGAATGAAGAAATCTCTGTGTGTCTTCCTCTCACGCAGGCCAATTTTGGCATGTTCATAGTGTAGTTCTTTACCAAGTAGATACTTATTTTTTTTAAATGACATATTTTTAATGTTATTTAAAAAAGGGGGGATTTCAGGGTTATGTGGTGTTTTGTTTAGGGCTAAGGTCCAAAGAGAGATAAAGGAGGGGGTTAAAGGTTTTTAATATTCAGGGGCATTTAGGTGTAAATAGGCTTTTTCAGGAACAGGGGTAGGCAGAGGTAAAGGGACATAAAGGTTTTGTAGGGTTCAAGGGCAGGTGGATGCAAACTTTTTTTAAGGTTCACTAGTGGGTAAACGTAAAAGGAGGTAAGGGTATTTTAGGGCTATGGGGTGGGCAGAGGTAAATGAAAGTAAAGGGGTTTTATGGCTCTGGAGTGCATACTGGTAAAAGGAGCTAAGGACTGTTTAGGGTTCAGAGGCAGGTAGAGGTAAATGGGGGTAAAGAATGTTTAGGATTCAGGGTTAGGTAGAGGTAATGAGAGGTAAGGGGTATTAGGGTTCAGGGGATGGTACAGATAAAGCGAGGTATTGGTTTTTGAGGATTATGGGGCGGGTAGAGGTAAAGGAACATAAGGGGTTAATGGAAAAGGGACTCTGAGCGGGATTTAAAACATAAATAAAAGTACATATATAATAGTGTGAAAAGTGGGCTGCTACAAGGGTTACTGAAGTAGTAAGATTCCACTTTACAAAGTTGAGTGAACAGTCACTTTGCACCTGACCTGTCCACCCAACGCAAACAAGGTACACAACTACTAAATATGAGGAAGTAGAAACAGTGGTTCAAATCTGAGAACAGTATGTGGAATAGCTCGTTACTGATTTGTGAAAAATGTGAACTGAAATCTGAAAATTTTTACAGAGAGCTACAGAGCTTTACGTCTTTGTGGTTTGTGTGATGATTGCAGAGGGTGAGAGAAGAGAATCTAGAAAAAAATGAAGTCGCTCACTGCTGCTTCCACACATAGGTTTCTGAACCCTTATAATGGAACAGAGCAGTTCAGCACAGGTTCAAAGCTGGGAAAGTGCATGTTGCACAAAGTTAGCATGGTTTAGAGCGAGGTGTTAGGGAGCTTCTAAGCAATACAAACAACTATACCTTCCTCTGTTATGTCCTTAAAAAGCAAAATTAGAGCTGAACCCACATAGAGCTCTTTCCAAACACCCTTTAGAATGAGTGAAAAGGGTGGGCTGCTGCTAAGCTTGCGGAAGTGGGAATATTTTGCTTTACAAAGTGGAGAGAACGGTTACTTTGCACATTATAACTTTACTAATCGTGTAAGTTCTACCACTACAACATCAGAAGAAGTAGAAACTGTTGTTTGAGTCTGAGAATATTATGTGGAATAGCGTGTAACTAACCAGTACAAACATGCAAACTGAAGTTTGCATGCAATGAGTATCTAAACTGTTCCACATCTGGGGCCAATAAAAGTGGGAGACAAGCCTTTCAAAACTCTTGTTCTGCCCCAGATGTCCAGCTAAAGGTACATCATGAGCCAACCCCAGTAGGAAGGCTCTGAAGCACTGGGGTACCACCAGAACATGGGCTGACCCAGGCTTAGCAACCTTAGGCTCGCTATACAGGAGACCGTTCTCCCAGTAGATCCAATGTGATCCAGACTGATCACCTGCTGCCTGGTTTGTGGCCTGTTGCCTCAAACCCTCAAGAAAAGGGCACTTCTTCTGCTCTGCACAAAATTCCTCCCTGGAGGCCCCCCTTTTTGCTGACAATGGGTCAGCTCAAGTAGGTTCCCCAATTCAGAAA
Organism: Lissotriton helveticus; assembly: GCF_964261635.1. Classification (NCBI taxonomy): domain Eukaryota; kingdom Metazoa; phylum Chordata; class Amphibia; order Caudata; family Salamandridae; genus Lissotriton; species Lissotriton helveticus. Next base: position 950,345,142 of record NC_136063.1, read on the forward strand.
CTTGCTCCCCTGTAGGTTCCAGGGCATCCCCCTCAAGGTCTGCCTCCTCCTGGACTGTGGGAACAATGGGGGCTGGTTTCCAGCATCCCCTACCTCTACTCTTTAAGGCAGGTTCCTGGGCCATACTTCCAGGCTCCAGGATCTTTTGAACACCGTTGGCTGCCATAGAGCGAGTGGTCACACACGCCACTCAGGCAGACCCAACATTCCTAAATGAGCCTTCTTCTCCACCTTAGCCCAAGAGGAGCTTTCCAAATCATTGCCTAACAAACAATCAACAAGCATGGCTGGCCTCACTGCTACTTGAAGGGTACCAGAGAGCCCCACCACTCAAAGGGAACTTGAACCACCTTGCAATGGCTCTCTGTGTTGTCAGCTGCAACAACTGGGAAGAATGCATTGGGGATCACCTGCTCTTCAGCCACCAAGTGGCACTTGACAGCTGTCACACTGGCTCCGGTGTCTCTAACAGCCTCCACCTTATGGCCATTGATGGTCACCCATTGCCTGTATTCTTTAGTGTTATCAGGCAACTGAGTTTTTGGGACCATCTCAAAGTCTCCTAATAAGACAAGCGATATTTCTGCGGGACCCCACCCACCCTGGGCACACTTCTCCCCCACTCCCAGGGCTACACTGGCCATCTGACGGGGGGGGTACAGGGTGGCACATATTGACCCTTTTGGGGACACTGGGGATCATACCAATTGTGTCACACCTGCTTACACTGAAAGCAGGTAATAGGCCCCCTATGAACAGGTTTACCTGTTGGGGTTCTGACTTCTTCTCAGGGGGGGGCTGGGAACCCTTACCTTGGCTCCCTTGGGAATTACTTTGGGGCCCTTTCTGTAACTCCTTCTGTTTACCCCTGTCCCCCCCCACTCTTTTGCTAGGGACCCTGCCCACCTTTGGCGGAGACTCCCACATGACCCTTGTGGACCCTGGTACTGAACCAGCTGTCCGCCTCCTCAGCAAGCTTCCTAGGGTTAGTCAACTTGCTATCAATAAGGTGCTGGCGTATCTCTGGAAAACAATTAGCAGACAAGTGCCCCCTTGCAATCAAATCATAGAGCGCTTGAAAATTATCCACTTGGTTATCCCTCACCCAACCATCCATAGCTCTGCAAAAGAAAGATACATATTCTACCCAAGTGGTTCCCTCCAGCTTCTTACAATTCCTGAACCTGAATAGAGTTCTGGGGTCAAACCATATCTTGTCATCAGGGTTTCCTTCATGTGGGCATAAGACATCCTATTCTCACTGGGTAGGTCTAACAAAGTATCCCTCCCCTCACTCACAAAGCGGTCCCACAACCCGCTGCCCAATCATTCTCAGGGACCTGGTAGGCCAACATTGCTATTTCATAGGCTGCAAACCACTGCCAAATATCTTCATGCTTATGGAAATCTTTGATGACATCCTTGGGAATATATACCCTGCCTTCTAGAGGCACAGATGGTGCGCTGCCAACAGAGGGATTGATGTCTAAGCCCTTCGCCTTGGTCTCTAACTTCCTCAACATCCTCTCATGTTCCATTCTCATTCTCCCTCTCTCCAAGGACAATCTGTTATTCTCTGCTTCCCTCTGACTCTCCATCTTAAGTTTAGCCATCTCCAACTTGTGTGCCCTATTTCTCTCCCTGTCTTCCAGCTCTCTAGGGGACAGGTCTTTGGAAGAGATACTACTACCAGATTGGGATGGTACCCCTCTCTTGGCTGGAAACACTGGCCCAACTGCATCCCCAACTGGCTCCACCACAAGATCAGGGACATTTATTGCTTCCACCCATGCCCTTAGCGCCTTTTGGTAGTCATCCTTTTTAAGAAATGCCTGGTGTAGCAACTTTAATTTCTTGCAGAGATGCTTGAGCTGTTTCAAAGTATAGGTTTCCAACCTCTCTTCCTCAAAATCAAGATCCATAGATGCAACAGATGCTGGTTTACTCATGGTAGTAAGAATTGGGAGTTTTCAGGAAAAAATAACAGTCCAAGGAAAACAAATTCTACTAAAAAATGTATGTGGTCGCGTTTGGTCTGCACTCACTAGTAGTGTATACCAATCACTGTATATGAATCACAAATGCAGGTCCAAATCCTCACCGCTGACCACCAATGTTAGATCTGGGGATCTCTAGTTGGCAATGTTATGCACCTTTGACCAAACAGGGAACCTTATTTCTAAGTCAGGATAAGGGGATTACACTCCTAGATTATCCCTGCTCACCCCTTGGTAGCTTGGCACGAGCATACAGGCTTATCTCAGAGGCAGTGTGTTAAGCATTTGTGAATATACACAGTAATACATTGAAAACACTACAGATGGACATCACACAGGTTTTTATAAAAATAAGTATTCTTTAAAAAGACTTAACACAAGACCACAAACAAGAAAAATCCACAATACTGTACTTGAGATTAGGCATGGGCGGCATATTCCGTTCTGCTCGCGGAATTTGGGTAATTTTGCGTTCCGTGGAGAACGCGAAATTACCCAAAATTCTGTGAACCGCGACTTCGCAACATTTTTTGCTTGTTCGCATTCACAAAATGCGTGTTCGCAAGATATTTCCCCCCGAGCACGCAAACAGCAATTGCGAACAGGAAAAAAGCATCGCGAACAAGCAAATCTGCATGTTCGGGGAATTTCTGCGTGTTCGCGGAGATTTTTTTACCGTTTGGCGGAGATTTGCGTAACGCAATTACGCAAATTACGCCCACCCCTACTTAAGATTGACTTAAAGATGGTAAAAGTTGTTTAGTTAAAGTTGATGATAAATGTGACAAAGTTCTCAACAAAGTACCTGGATGCGTAACACAAAATAAACAAAAGGCTCGCAAAGGGAGATGCGTCGGTTCCGTGCTCCGGGGGAAATGATGCGCCACGCCTCAATGCTTGAGCAGAGTAGGGGATGTGTCGTGATTCTTACCAATTCGGGAGTGATGTGTAGGTTCTCAGCCTGCGGCCCAGTTGCGATGCGCAAGATGGCGCCTCGATGTGATGCAACAATCCTGGTGCGATAAGAGAAGATGGCGTCCCTTGATGCGACGATGCGATGGCGATGCCCTGGCAGTCTTATGACGACTCTGTACTTTGGAGCCGCGACAGGCCCTGCGACAATCTACTCCGGTGATGCGATGGCGACTCTCTCTATGGCGTCACGCTTCTCCTGTGTTGCGACAGCAGACAGCTTTGACGTTGACGTGCTTTCCGAGAGATGCTGCGGCGGCATGCTTCTCCGGCGATATGACAATCTCAGGTGCGGCGGCAACACATTTCTTCTCGTTGCGTCGCGCTTCCAGCTCCCAGCAACACGCAAGCTTCTGCAGTTGGAATTCCCAGCAAGGAAATTCAGAGGGGAGCTGGAGGTGAAGTCTTTTGTTCCTGAGACTTCAGCAGGAGGCAAGCACAAATTCAAGCCTTTGGAGAATATTCTATAGATGATGAAAGTCCTTAGCGACATTTCTCCTATTATCAAGCTTCACGCTAACCCTGTTAGAGACAAAAAAGCAGCACTAACCACGGTTAACGCTGCTATTTTACGTCTGCTACTTTTCAGACTTAGCCATGTAATCCAATGGGAGGTGGATTACATGGTTAAGTCCACCATGGGCTATCAACAAGGATATCCCTATCCATGTAGTTTTATCGCTGCATTACCAGCGATAACCTCCCAAAATGCCGCTATCACTGGATTTTTTATCGCCAAGTGGTTAGCGTTGTTAATAACGCGATAACCAAGCGATATTATTCAGCGATAGCGGGCGTTAAAAAAATTAACGTTAAGCGCCCTTAGCGTTAGTTTTCCCTGTTCCTTGTTAATATGCCTCACACAACCTAGCAGAGGCAGGCTTTGGATAGTTAGGCAAGAAAATACCTACTTTATAAAAGTGGTATTTTCAAACACAGAATGTTAAAACCAATTTTACTAAAAGATGTATTTTATCATTCTGAGTTCAAGCATACTAAATTCGAATTTCTACCATGTTCCCTGAGTCAGTTAGGATTGCAAAGTGTAATAATCTAACTGCCCATTCTGGCCTATGGAGAACAGGTAGCCTTGCAATTGTGAAAAACGAAAATAGCTGTAATTCACTATTAGGACATGCTACACACACCAGGACATGTCCTATCTTATACTTTCAATGCACCCTGCCCTTGGGCCTACCATAGGGGTGTCTGATATGAAGCAAAGGAAAGGTTTAGGGACTGGCAAGTGGGTGCACTTGCCAAGTTGACATGGCAGTCACAGACTGCACACAGGCCTTGCAATGGCAGGCCTGAGACACACTTTACAAGCTGCTTCTGTGGGTGGCACACCCAGTGCTGCAAGCCCACCAGCAGCATTTGAGTTACAAGCCCTGGGCACACATGGTGCACTGTACTAGGGTCTGATGAGTAAATCAAATATCCCAATCATGGAATCACTAATTAGTACATCAATTTAACATAGGGAGCACTTGCACTGTGGCACTGAATAGCAGTGGCACAGTGTCCAAAGCATATAACCAGCAAAACATATAAAAAACAGAGGAGGCAATCAGTAATAAATGGAAGGGAGACTCACGCCAATGATGTCCGGTCTAACAATGGGGTTTTGAAAACTACTACACACTTCAAACCTATGGCGAGAAACGGTCTGTTGCTCTACGACAGCTTTCACCCGCGTAATCTATGCGACAATCTCCCTTATGGACAGTTCCTCCGCCTCCTGCGTAACTGTACCAACCTTACGGACTACAAAAAACAAGCATCTGATCTAAAAACCAGATTGTCTCATAGGAACTACCCAACTCCCATCATAGACAAGGCTATGAAGAGGGCACGCAATAACAACAGGGAGGCACTCCTGGAAGACAAGGTTCTGAAGAACCTACACGCAAGACCAGTCTGCCTGACCACGTACAATACCCACTCCAATAGGGTATCAAAAATGGTGAATAAGCATTGGAGAATCTTGAACTGTGGAGATCTCAATATAGAAAAACCATTGTTCGCACACAAAAGAGGTAAAAACCTCAAAGACCAGATTGTCCACACTCGGCCACAAGCAGACATAGCAATGATTACAAGAACTCCCAATTTGCAACCTATCTAAGGCCACCGCCCGTGTGGTAACTGTAGCACCTGCCACCTGACCAAAAAGAGCAGATGGATCAAGTTCAGGAATGGCAGCGAATGGGAGCAGAGGAAGTTCACTACCTGTAATAGTCGCAATGTCATCTACATGATCACTTGCCCGTGTGGTTTGGCGACGTGGGGATGACATTACGACCAGTCAAAGTCCACATCAGAGAACACAAAAGCAATGTCTGGTGTAAAAAGAGTACAACAAAAATGGCAACACATTACCTGTCAGAAGCCCACGGTGTCAGAACTATAAAACTTGATCTTGGCTTACCAATTCTTGCACAGGAACAGAGATGCTAGTATCCTAATCCCTTTCGGCAATGCTGGTAGGTCATTACTCTGAACCTTCCCTCCTTACCTTAAGGGAAGGGGGAATTGGATAAAATAATAAACAGAGAAGAGAATGGTCCTGCGCTGGTTCCTTCTGGCCTCTACCTTCAGATGGCTCGTTCGTTTGGAACCTAAAAGCAACAACACAACATTACATTCCTGCCTTCCTACAACCTTTACGTCTACTCTATTTATTGGTATGATCTCCGCTCACCCACCCTAGTGCAGCTGGACCTTGCTTCTCCCCTTAATGAATTGATTGAAAATGCTGCTCTTCTATTAGTTGTCACTATTACAAATAAATAAATAGCAATTATAGACTAATACCCTTTCTGGTGACTTCTATACTAATTTATTTATTGTTTAGGAATGTACACTTACTTCACTAATAGTGGAGCCTTCTTTTATAGGGGGGTTCTGTTAGAATGCCTTTTTCTTTTATATATTCGGAATTTTCAGGTGTCTAACCTTAACTTATTCTTTTCTTACAGGTTGCTGAGTTCTTCACCTTCTTTCAACAGACTAACGGTAAGTATTTACATTTATTTACATTGTTTTCGTTTTCCTTTGGGCATGACAGAAAAAGAAACCTTTATTGTCTTATCTTTTTTCCTAGATCGTTATCTTCTGCAAAAGTTCTATTTCAATGAATTGTAACTCGTATATCACAGGAGATTAAGCACAATTGTTCACTTAGCTTTTGACTTCTGTGACTGGGTTCTGTGTTGTCCTTCTTACTCGGACGCGTCAACAGGAACTGCTTCTCTGACGTGTTAAACTGAAAGGCTGCTTCTCAGCTCTCACTAACGCCTCAGTCGTCGACTTCGGCTCTCCGCATTACTCCTCAAAGTCTTTTATAATTCTCTCGGAACTCGTGCTTGGCTTCACGCGCCGAGTCCGAGTTCTAGACGTTCTTTTACTGAAAAGCGTCTTACTGGTGCTCAGCTTCTTAAAACTAGGAAATACGTGACATGAATTAGCGTCTCTCAGAAAACAAACTACTTCAGTCAGGTTCGTCGGTGAAGTGCGCATTTTCCAGGACGCTCGCGCCCCACATAGAATCCTCAGCAGCTGTGGCCAGAGAGACTGGAACGCCTACTGCCCTCTACCCTGGCGACAACGGCGGCCATCTTGAGCCTCCAAGAACGTAATCTTTCAACCCAAGTGCTTGCAGTCTTATTTGATTTAGTTAGCAGCATGGTTGGATAAGAAAGAACGGAACCTACAGTTCGGGTCCTGACAGTACCCCCCAACAAGGCAGGTCCCTTCCTTCTTGGCTTGGTAGGGAATCTTTGATGAAAGGATTTAATTAATCTTGGAGCATGAACATCCTCCTCCTGTTCCCAAGATCGCTCCTCTGGGCCATAGCCTTTCCAGTCTATCAAATAGTACAATTTTCCTCTGGATCGTTTGGAGTCCAAAATTTCTTTTACTACATATTCAGTTCCAGTTTCCAACTGAATTGACTTCGGAGGTGATTGGTTTCTCAGATTTGTAGAAGCCTTCTTTAACAGTGATACATGGAAGACTGGGTGTATCTTTAACTTGGGTGGCAGTTTCAGTCGATAAGCAACCTGGTTGATTTGTTCCTCGATAGGATAAGGACCGATAAATCGGGGTTGAAACTTCCTGTTTCCCTTCAGTCTCAAATTCCTGGTACTTAACCAGACCTGATCTCCATTAACCAGGGATGGCCCTGCTCTTCTCTTCCGATCGGCATATTCTTTGTACTTTTCTTTAGCTGATCGTAGATTGTCTGTGGCCTCTTGTTGAATTTGAAGCAGATGCGACATGACTTCTTTAACTGCTGGAACTGCCGTTTCCATTTGTCGAATGGTAGCATTTGGATGTCTGCCATAGTTCACAAAGAAGGGAGAAAACCCTGTCGAGATATTCTTTGCATTATTATGAGCAAATTCTGCTGTCCACAAATAATCCGACCAATCTCCTTCTTCTTTTAAAAGGAACAATCACAAATATTGTTCCAATTCTTGGTTTACCCTTTCCATCTGCCCATCTGTCTTGGGGTGGTAACTAGTGGAGAATCTAACTTCTGTTCCCAACCCTTCCATAAAGGCCTTCCAAAACCGGGACACAAATTGGGGACCCCTGTCAGAAATGACAATTTTAGGAATCCCATGTATTTTGACAATCTGGGAGCTGAAGTGGGCAGCTAACTGTCTGGCTGAAGGTACCCCTTTTAAGGCTGTAAAGTGGGCCATTTTTGAGAAGGCATCCACCACCACCAGGATGGTGTTGTATCCCTGACTAGCGGGTAGGTCTGTTATAAGGTCTAATGTAACAGTGTGCCATGGATGGGGAGGTGTGGGTAGGGGTTGCAATAACCCTTTTGGAGCCTGCCGTTCTGACTTCCCCTGCGCGCAAATCTCACAAGACTTAACATACTTCTCAATATCTGACGCCATTTTAGGCCACCAATAATGTCTCTTGAATTATTTCTTCTGTCTTAGCTTCTCCTTTGTGGCCAGCCAGTTTGTCATCATGACACTCTTGCATTACTTGCTGTCGTAACTCGGTTGTTGGTAGATACAAGGCATTCCGATAATAGGGCATTTGTTGAATTATTTTTCTGTTGGCATCTTCCTCCATCCATCTCTGCATGGCCTTTGCACTCATGACATCTGCAATTGACTCTTGTAGTTGAATGGCGGTGGTGGCTCCGATGATCTTGTCACTGGGAATGATTGGCTGAATGTCTGTAGAGGTCTTCTGATACTCAGTACCTATCCTGGATAGCGCATCTGCTTTTCCATTTTGGGCTCCCGGACGAAATGTGATTACGAAATCGTTGTCTGCAAAATACAGAGACCACCTCAATTGTCGTGGAGTAAGAGTTCTGGCCGTTTTCAAGAATTTTAAATTACGATGATCCGTGAACACCGTTACTTGATGTCGGGCTCCCATCAAATAGTGTCGCCACTCTTTAAAGGCGTCCTTAATGGCCAACAGCTCCTTCTCCGTGATTGTATAGTTTACTTCAGCTTGAGATAACTTTCTGGATCGATAAGCGACCGGATGCAGTTGGCCTGTGGTTTTGTGTCGCTGTGATAACACTCCTCCCACGGCTTGGTCTGACGCATCAGTTTCTACGTAAAAAGGTTCTGAGGGATCGGCATGTAACAAAACTGGTGCTGTGGTGAAATCTTTTTTTTAAGATTGAAAGGTCTCCTCTGCTTCTTCAGACAACTCAAACTTGGTCCCTTTTCTCAGTAATTTGGTAAGAGGGAGGATCTTTCTGGAGAACTCAACGATAAACCTCCGATAGAAGTTAGCGAACCCTATGAAGCCTTGAACTTCCTTCACACTTCTTGGAGATTCCCAGTTCGTCACTGCTTCCACCTTGCGTTGGTCCATCAAAATTCCGGAAGGTGATAATACGAAGCCCAAGAATTCCACTTGCGACACATCAAAAGCGCATTTTTCTAGCTTCACAAACAATTTGTTCTCCTGCAATTTCCGCAACACTCCTCTCACTTGCTCGTGATGTCTTGCCACATCCGAGGAATAAATTAGAATATCGTCTATGTACACAATTGCACACTGATCAATAAATTCCTTCAGGACGTCGTTGATAGAGTGTTGGAAGGCTGCGGGGGCATTGCACAGTCCATAGGGCATTACTTGATATTCGAAGAGCCCAAATCTAGTCCGAAATGCCGTCTTCCACTCATCTCCTTCTCGCATGCGAACCAAATGATAGGCCCCCCTCAGGTTGAGCTTCGTATAGATTCGAGCTCCCTTCACTTGGTCTAGAAGCACCGAGAATAATGGTAAGGGGTATCGGTTTTTCTTGGTTATTTTATTGATGGCTCTGTAGTCAATGCACGTCCGCAAATCCCCCTCCTTCTTAGGTACAAAAAATAAGGGAGATGAAACGGGCGATTGGGACGGCCGGATGAAACCATTGAATAGATATTTGTCTAAGTACTCCTTTAGATGTTGGTGCTCCTTCTCGGTCAAGGCGTAGACACGACTGCATGGCAAATTTGATCCGGGCTCCAATTCTATCTTGCAGTCATAAACTCGATGCGGCGGTAAAAGTTCTGCTTCCACTTCATTGAACACATCTGCAAATTCCTTATATTCTTCGGGGATTTCCTGAACGTTTATCACGCACATGGAATGTTCGATGGTACACAAGGACAACGCTGGATTGTTCCTTACAAGTCGATTCTCCGAATTAAAACAGTTTTCCTGACAATAACTCGAGTCCATCACAATAGTTCTGGAACTCCAGTTAATTGTAGGATTGTGCTCTGTAAGCCAAGGGAGGCCAAGAATTAATTGGAACTGGGGGGCATCTATCAAGTTAAATTGAATTTTCTCCTGATGTCCCTCTTTGATTGTCAACTGGATAACCTCTGTGTGGCTCACAATGGGTCCTGAGGACAGATTCGTCCCATCAACAGCATGCACTGGTTCACTTTCATCTTTTCGATTTGCCTGGATACCAACGTTAGTGGCAAACCTTAAATCGCAGAAGTTTCCTGTAGCGCCCGAATCAATCATCACTGACACTTCTGTTAAGGTAGTCTGTCCAAATTTCACTTCCATTGTCAAAACCAAATGCGGAGCCGCTGACTGTAACGTGTTCGCCACTTGATGTTCATGTGGAGTTATTACTTGAGTCGCACTCACCTGCTCAACTCCTCCCGCAGGTGGTGCCATTAGTTTTCCTTCGGCTTGAATGGGCCCTTAGGTTTCTTCGGACACTCTCGGACAAAATGGCTTCCGGACCCACAATACATACATTGGTTGTTTGTTCTTCTTTTTTCCTTCTCTTCTTTGGTTAAAGGGCCTCTTATTGTCCCAATTTGCATCGGTTCGGTTCCTGTGTGATTTTCAGAGGGTCTGGTGCCTTCTGACCGAGCCCGGTCAAATCTTGGAGGTATCACCTTAAAGTCTTTCTTCTTTTCTCCACGCCGCTCTCCTTGACGAAAATCTATCTCCAACACTAAATCTATCAGTGCTGAAATCTCGGTGGGTCGATTAGGAATCTGAACCAGGGTGTCCTTTAATTCATCTCTCAGTCCACGATAGAATACTGCGGCTCTCTTGCTCTCTGGCCAATTAGTCTCTACTACCAACTTATTGAACTGAGCCAGATATGCGATTAAGTCTCGATTCCCCTGTCGTAAATCTAATAATTCATTATCCACCACCTGAGAAATCCTCCGTCGGTCGAATATCCTTAAAAACTCTTGTTTGAAATCTTCAAAATTCCTTAGCAAAGGGTCATCGCGTGTGACTAAGGGCATGGACCACGAAGCTGCATCCCCACTTAGATATGAAAGTATGAAGGCCACTCTAGACTGCGCGTCGGGGAAGATCGAAGGGCGGCACATGAAATGTAATGAGCACTGGGATAGGAATATCTGCGCCTTCTGTGGATCCCCGTTAAATCTCTCAGGAGCTGCCAGTGGGATAACTGGAGAGAGAGAGTGTATCACCTGTGTGGTGGACCTATTGGTTGTCTCTAATACCGGGTTCATGGCTTCTCTCTCCAAACTGCTTGGTTGACGTAACCTTAAAGCCAATTCAGCAGTTTCTTTTCTGGCGCTAACCACTTCCTGTCTCAAGTTTCGATTCTCCTCCCTCACCGCTCCCAATTCCTTCTGTATTGCGTCTAGGATTGTACCTAAAGATTGGACATCAATTCCCTCTGCCATCTCTGTTCGGGTGCAAAGGCTACTTGGGCACTTCACTCTGTCAGAACTATAAAACTTGATCTTGGCTTACCAATTCTTGCACAGGAACAGAGATGCTAGTACCCTAATCCCTTTCGGCAATGCTGGTAGGTCATTACTCTGAACCTTCCCTCATTACCTTAAGGGAAGGGGGAATTGGATAAAATAATAAACAGAGAAGAGAATGGTCCTGCGCTGGTTCCTTCTGGCCTCTACCTTCAGATGGCTCATTCGTTTGGAACCTAAAAGCAACATCACAACATTACATTCCTGCCTTCCTACAACCTTTACGTCTACTCTATTTATTGGTATGATATCCGCTCACCCACCCTAGTGCAGCTGGACCTTGCTTCTCTCCTTAATGAATTGACTGAAAACGCTGCTCTTCTATTAGTTGTCACTATTACAAATAAATAAATAGCATTTATAGATTAATACCCTTTCTGGTGACTTCTATACTAATTTATGTATTGTTTAGGAATGTACACTTACTTCACTAATAGTGGAGCCTTCTTTTATAGGGGGGTTCTGTTAGAATGCCTTTTTCTTTTATATATTCGGAATTTTCAGGTGTCTAACCTTAACTTATTCTTTTCTTACAGGTTGCTGAGTTCTTCACCTTCTTTCAACAGACTAATGGTAAGTATTTACATTTATTTACATTGTTTTCGTTTTCCTTTGGGCATGACAGAAAAAGAAACCTTTATTGTCTTATCTTTTTTCCTAGATCGTTATCTTCTGCAAAAGTTCTATTTCAATGAATTGTAACTCGTATATCACAGGAGATTAAGCACAATTGTTCACTTAGCTTTTGACTTCTGTGACTGGGTTCTGTGTTGTCCTTCTTACTCGGACGCGTCAACAGGAACTGCTTCTCTGACGTGTTAAACTGAAAGGCTGCTTCTCAGCTCTCACTAACGCCTGAGTCGCCGACTTCGGCTCTCCGCATTACTCCTCAAAGTCTTTTATAATTCTCTCGGAACTCGTGCTTGGCTTCACGCGCCGAGTCCGAGTTCTAGACGTTCTTTTACTGAAAAGCGTCTTACTGGTGCTCAGCTTCTTAAAACTAGGAAATACGTGACATGAATTAGCGTCTCTCAGAAAACGAACTACTTCAGTCAGGTTCGTCGGTGAAGTGCGCATTTTCCAGGACGCTCGCGCCCCACATAGAATCCTCAGCAGCTGTGGCCAGAGAGACTGGAACGCCTACTGCCCTCTACCCTGGCGACAACGGCGGCCATCTTGAGTCTCCAAGAACGTACTCTTTCAACCCAAGTGCTTGCAGTCTTATTTGATTTAGTTAGCAGCATGGTTGGATAAGAAAGAACGGAACCTACAGTTCGGGTCCTGACACATGGGTTAATGACCTACAATTGACTATCATAGAACAACTACCTACAGACACAGGCCTCCTGGAAAAAGAACAACGCTGGGTATTCCGTCTATTTACCAACACCACAGGCCTAAACGACAATATTCCCTGGAGTCATTTTACCTGATCACGACATCACTTTGGGTATATATATAACGTCTCTCTTATGACTCACAGTGTGCTCAACTATCCATGTAAAGGTTTCTACTTTCTTTACTCTTACAAACGTCTAGCGATATGCGAGCCGTGAGCAGCCCTTGGAACCAGTGAACTGAGCCAATATGGCCTTCTAGAGGGGAAGAAGGTTCCAAAAAAGTGTTCCATGCCATAGTCTCTACCATCTGGCCTGTTATCTGATGATAAATAAGACCAAGTCATTTATGGATATGTGTACCATAATTAATTTCCACCGGTGGAAAATGTTTGCCTAGTCCAACATTAACATTTATAATTCCTTAATAACCTTTTTTGTTCGTTTTCATTTCAACTTTCCTTTGTTGCCTCCTTGATTATGCAGGCACCGTTATTGTGCATTACTCTTGCACACTAAGCAGAGTGAGCGCGGACAACTTTCTGTGTATGCGGACATCATACGTCATCTCCCGCATTTGATATAACTGCAGCAGTCTAGCTCTCACAAGCTCTGCATGCTTTTTGATGCATGCGTTGTCCCATAAGATGAGGCACCGTACAAGGCCTGGCACCATATGCTACCGGCTTCCGCCGGAACTGCAGCTAACACAATGTGTAGCGGTCTAGTCACAACTCGAAACAGTACCGCGCTCCTTTTTGTATGCTCTATCGGTTTTCGTTACAAGGGCTTCTCTGCGGTCATGTGGCCATGCGCGTACAGTAAACCAATCAACCAATTACGGGTAGCATAAAAAAAGATCCCGACCCGCTTCCTCACTATCCACGGAGCCGCGGAGGGGAAAGTCGGGTGAGGTAGTATCCTCATGTATGTAAGTACGGCATAGCCGCTTCCAAGAGACTTTTGGCTGCATCTGTCAAGTAAGTGTAGAGTATTCTCTGAATGCCATTTTTTTCACACAGAGTGCTATAATAGCACAGAGTCCCCTACGTCCTCCCTGGAGGATCATGTGACCTCGGACTTCTAGATAGCAAGTATGACATCAGTTACATTGTTTCGTCCTTCCCTAACAATGACTTGGAAATGGATTACGAGAATAGTCCTGATTAGTGTGTATGTTTTATGTTGAACGTTGTGTATGTCCAAGTCTTTTTACAGCAAACTGCACTTACATTATATAGTCTTTCCTGGGTTTTATGGACACTGTATATTTTCACTTTTGCAGGTCACAACCATCACATCTGGAATCACCGCATCCAGCTAACTGTACTTTTACACCTCTATGTTTCAGGAGGAGATAAAGAAATTACTTTCTCGCCACACCGAATTGAGCATAATAGGCACAACTTACATTTAACTAACACAGGGTATTCCCTATGTTGTGAACTGTATTTTACTGTCTTATGTGAGTAGGGTAAGGATCTGTGTGCCGGTCCTGAAGAAGAAGCATCTGGCTTCTAAACATGTTGACACTAACACACAGGAGGCATGGTACATTAATCCATTAACCCTCCACCTCACTGTTTTTACCAATACCAGCAGGAGGTTTATTAAAAGAAATTCTAGTCCCCACTTGACAGGTATTTTTTAACATTCACTCACTATTCACTGCTGACCCTGCCACTCACACACTACACATAGTGTTTATATCAAGTGCTCCCGCGTATTCACAGGTTAGTAGCACGCTGCACTCTGTAGAGGGGTGGGAAGACCCCTATGATGAAGCATGACAACAAGGGCCCTTTTGGTGTGTGACGGGTATTTAAAAAACACAATGTGCTTCCCACCACTGTAGGAAACACATCACCACAAAGATCATCCTGCTTGGTTCACTTAATGACTTGTGGGTGGGTTCCATTTGTTTATGAATTATAGCCAGGGGGTTTGAATCCACTCCCAGTGTCCCTCTGGACACTCCCTCTCTCCACTCCCTCCTTTGATATATATGATGATCATGATTTCTGTAGCTCAAGTCTCAGATAAAGCCAGGATATCTTCTTCTACAGTCTCCTTTCCAATTTGGTAGGTAATAACAAAATAGAAATCAGCAAAAAATAAAAACAGCATTGCAGGTGGGTTGCAGGCAATCTTTATATAGAACTTAAGTGCTGCAACATAGATTGCAGAGGTGGATATTCTGCTATCCTAAAGGACATTCCCTCATTTGCATAGTGGTGCGCCCCTTGTGACCGCACCCCTTCCATTTATTCTGCAACAATGTTTTATTACAGATGTGGATGCAATGGCAAACTCTCTCTACATTGGCACAGTTATTATGAACCACATAAGCAGTGGCCCATAGTAAACCTGTCCCTTGCAGTGGTGGTTCTAAATCCCAGGGACCCTCTGGGCATTTTTACACAAGTGGACCAGTCACATGCTGTATCTGCTTGTGGGGAATCCCTATCCCCGCTTAAAATCCACTGTCTGAGAAATAAAGAGGGGCATGTTTACAAAAGAATGGCAGAGTGCGGTGTTGAGATAAAATTGCTAAAGCCGCACACCGCCATTCTGAAAATGCAGGGAAGCGTGGTATTTACAAGAATACAGTGCATCCCTGCGTTTCCCCTAGCTCTGGTATTAAATTTAACTGCCAGGCACCAATGCATGTACCCTTGCACTATAGTGCAAGGCTGCCTGCATTGCGGGGATTGATTTTTCATGTGCAGGAAGGTGTCCCTTCCTGCACATAAACAATCAGTAATGTGATTTGTAACTTCTATGTGTGCTGCAGCACACACAGAAGTTGTTATTATTCCTTTTTTAATGATTGTTTTCACCTTTCTCCACATAAACAATCACTAGTGTCGATTTGCTGTTTCTATGTGTGCTGAAGAATGCCGCAAACATAAAAACGCAAAAACAACAATTGATGGACAGAATGCAGAACAATGTCATACATTCACCCCAGTACAGAGATCTGGGCCTAAATCCATCGTTTTTTTGCCCTCCACACCACCCCAGATCAGACATGGCCATTATGCAAATCAGTCTTGACCCTGTGCCTCATGGGAACAGTCCAGCCCGAACTGCCAAGCCATGTCTTTCCTGGACCGGAATCAAGCATCCAAGGACCGGTTTCTGGCTATCAGCCTTCATCAGCCTGGATAGCTTGACTCCAGTGGTGCGGAGAGCATGGGACTCACGTCTGAGCATACCCATCCCACTCGGGGTGACAAATGCAAAAACAATTGATGGACAGAATGCAGAACAATGTCATACATTCACCCCAGTACAGAGATCCGGGCCTAAATCCATCGTTTTTTTGCACTCCACACCACCCCAGATCAGACATGGCCATTATGCAAATCAGTCTTGACCCTGTGCCTCATGGGAACAGTCCAGCCCGAACTGCCAAGCCATGTCTTTCCTGGACCGGAATCAAGCATCCAAGGACCGGTTTCTGGCTATCAGCCTTCATCAGCCTGGATAGCTTGACTCCAGTGGTGTGGAGAGCATGGGACTCACGTCTGAGCATACCCATCCCACTCGGGGTGACAAATGCAAAAACAACAATTGATGGACAGAATGCAGAACAATGTCATACATTCACCCCAGTACAGAGATCTGGGCCTAAATCCATCGTTTTTTTGCACTCCACACCACCCCAGATCAGACATGGCCATTATGCAAATTAGTCTTGACCCTGTGCCTCATGGGAACAGTCCAGCCCGAACTGCCAAGCCATGTCTTTCCTGGACCGGAATCAAGCATCCAAGGACCGGTTTCTGGCTATCAGCCTTCATCAGCCTGGATAGCTTGACTCCAGTGGTGAGTTGTGGTACCCTTTTGTACCGCTTTTGGCCGCCATAAGTGTGGCAGGGTATGCTCAGACGTGAGTCCCTTGCTCACTTATCCACTGGATTCAAGCAAGCCGGGCTGAAGACGGCTGGAATGCCAGAAACCCGTCCTCGGAAGCTTGTTTCCGGTCCAGGGAAGACATGGCTTGGCAGTTCAGCTGGACTGTTCCCATGAGGCACAGGGTCAGACTGATTTGCATATAGCCATGTCTGAACTGGGGTGGCAGAGTGGGCTAAAGAACGGTGATGGATTAAACCCAGATCTTTTGACTGGGTGTGAGTGTTTGATTGATTCAGATGCTCCGTCCATCACCACCCCCTTTTGTACCGCTTTTGGCCGCCATAAGTGTGGCAGGGTATGCTCAGACGTGAGTCCCTTGCTCACTTTGCCACTGGATTCAAGCAAGCCGGGCTGAAGACGGCTGGAATGCCAGAAACCGGTCCTCGGAAGCTTGTTTCCGGTCCAGGGAATACATGGCTTGGCAGTTCGGGCTGGACTGTTCCCATGAGGCACAGGGTCAGACTGATTTGCATATAGCCATGTCTGAACTGGGGTGGCAGAGTGGGCTAAAGAACGGTGATGGATTAAACCCAGATCTTTTGACTGGGTGTGAGTGTTTGATTGATTCAGATGCTCCGTCCATCACCACCCCCTTTTGTACCGCAAACATAGAAACAGCAAAAAACGAGAAGAAATTAATAATTTCTCCTCGTTTCGCCAGGTTTTCTCTAGTCTTCTTTTGGGCACTGTCTCCTATTTACGTAACCTTTGTAAATAGGGCGCTACATCAAAAAGAAATGGGATTTGTGGCTGAACAGCCACTGCAACACCCATTGCCCGCCCCTTTCACGCTAAGTGCTGCATAAAAGGGGGCCTTATGCAAGAGGTAGCCTTAAGCCATGTTAAGTGACTTAAACACACCTTGTAAATAAGGCGAAGGGTTTATCACAACCAGAACATCACAAAAAGTGACGTTCTGGTGGCTAGAAGCTCTTGTAAATATGCCCCAGAGTGAGCCAAGGTATGATAGTGTGTCTTTGTGCCTCACAGCTGCACTCTCCCCAGCACAGGCGATAACTTATGAATTTACATCTGTATGGAAAGCATTTTTTTTTGTAATCTGATACACGGTCATGTTCTGAGTCAGGCACATTCGATGAAGGTGAACACAGCGCAGGGCATTACTGTGAGCCGTATTAGTAGAACTAGGCACCGTGGGTCCACTATTACCATTTTAACGTCTTCTAACTCCCAGAGTAAAAGTGACATTTATTTGTGAGAAATGGTGTAATATTATATTATTTAATTACGAAATCCCTCTGCTCTGAGTCATAGTTTTTTTTGTGCTTGCAGTGTTTGCAAGCTATTCTAATTCAGTAATTTTCGGGGTTTACCATCGACTGTATCTCTTTTTTCCTATTTTGAAAACCGATTGTCTTTTTTTTAAGTACTTCCATCTAAAGCAGATTTATTTACCTTTTTTCGCTCAAATCCTGAACTTGAACATGATGATTGTGGTCAATCTGTCCCTTCATTTCTAATGTGCTGTTATTTCTTTTTTTCATCTTGCCTGAGGCAGCAAGCTTCCTTATTTGATCGTGTTTTCCTCCATTCTTCTCCTTTATTCCCTTCCTATTATTATATTATATGGTGCTTTTTCCCGTCCAAGTTTGTGTGAGCTTTAGTGTCACCCGTTTCCAGTCATTCCTTATTTAAGTTCATTATGGTTATCATGCTGGAGTGCCTGGAGTCTTCCTTCCCACTTCATAGTTCGCATTATGATCTTTCTTTCTTTACAGATTTGGCAGCCATTTAGGTTTGCCATGCAATGTCCCAATCTCTTCAATTACTTATTTGTGCCTTTATTTCACACAGAAATAACAGCTTCCTGCTCTCTAAACGTTCACAAGAGTAAAATGTTTGTCCTTGAGCTGGTGCCTAATTTAGGCATCCTAGATTTTTTTGCTTTTGTGTTTTTTGCACTATTATTGTTTTGCCTTGTGTTTATGTTGTTTGCCACTTTTATTTTTCATCTTAATATTGAGAACAACAATCTACCAAAATATCAAGAGTAGAAGAAGTGACATTTTACATCTTTGAGTCTCAATGATAAACAAGGGTTGACCCATTGCCCCACCCTGAGCGATTTAGCATGCTTCTATTTGCTGCTAGAAAGTGAGTGGTAAGGAGTGAAAAACAGTCACATCCCGTGCAGGTAAGAGCTGTGGGGCGGTTGGGCCTGGGGGGAAGACGGCGAGGAAAAATTAATTATTTTTTCAATTTCTACTCATAGTCGTCTGTCGAATCCCCCCAACCCCGCCCCACCACTCTTACCTGCATGGGCCGCAGCTGGTGAAAACTAAAAATAGTAAATATTTCCTCCAGTAACAGCTTTCATGACTCCTAAGACCAATAGCAGGACTTGAAAGTATGAGGTAGCAAACGTTACATCTAGTTCACGCTAATTCACATTTATACGTATGATCAGTCTCCCTGTTACATGTGGGCACTTTTTTACTTAGCATGATTATCTGTTTAGAGATCCAACAGATAACTATCTGAATTTTGAGATGCAATGTTTTTAGTACCACATAATTCTTCTTATATTTGTCTCTATGAAGACATAACAGATTATATATGGATGTTAAAGTGGGAGGTTGTTCCAGTCGGGGGCTGGTGGATTCTCGAATACCCTTTGCAGGGATCTCAGGACTCTCTGATACAGGGGAATGATGAACAATGGTTAAGGCTGATAATGTATTAGTTGATAGAGCCCATTGCAGCTATGACTTCTCTCCAGCATCACTGCCTGCTATATCAAAGTTTCAGGTACCTTTTGTGGGATCTAATAGCATTGACTTTTAATCAATGGTATATTGTCTGTCTCTTTGTACATCCTTTGGGGTCTTTCTGGCAAGCTAGTCCATAGCCTCCCTCCAAAATGTGTACCCGGCACACATATTTCTTGAGCAGGGTCTGCCTCAAATAGGTCCTGAGGCTAATGGGATTTGTCCTAGAAGGAACATAGAAATTCCTACAGCGGCAGGCCAAACATTTCCTAATAAGTCGCACACACAATATAAATATCGACTTATGGTGAAAAAAATTGGCAGAGAAGTATCACATTGCAAAATTATTAAGGCAGGCAAGTAGTGGCAAGAGCCCAGGTAGAGGCAGATGAGATGAATCTATTTCCTCCTGGCTACATAGTAGGCCATGCAAAAAGTTATTAGACCTTCAATGTTCTCTGCTTCCAAAGAGTTGATGTAGATGTGTTCTCCACTTTATTTTCAATATTTATATTTGTTCAATGCATCCAACAATAAAATGTAGCCAACACCTGTTTCGTCTATGGTAGGTATACCACTGACTTCATCAGGGCTAACAATTCTATCACAAATGACCTAAAGTACAGCATACAAAATTAATAGCAAGGCCTTACAATATCCGTATTGTTCTCTGTGGCTGCCAACCAAAATTGCAGGCAATTTGCCCAATTAAATTAGTTTATATTGTAGCTGTAATATTAGTTCTTTCACAGGAGTGTGCTCCCTTCAGTATAACGATGTGCCTTTAATGGATATATTAGACACATTTGAGGCATTAAAGATTTTGGATACATCCACCAGATTTCTAATCCTAATGTGACTAGCAAATATTTTACATGACAAAGCCAAGGAATGGTGTTGGACGTACAAGAGTTCAAAATTTCAGGAAGGCACGACTTCTAGGGAGCCAATTTATCATTAGTTCATATTTGTACCCAGTACAAAAGGGGTCTCAGGGCAGCCAAATGTTCAATTCTGAATAACCTAATGTAAAACAAATAATGTTATTAAAGGAGTACTTTGTGGGTAATTAGAGAGAACTCTACCACCAGCATTGATGTATTTACATAAACTCAAATCTCAGCTCCATAAAGGGCTGCAAACTGAGCTGTTGCTTTATAAACCTCAAAGGCTGGAGATACAGATCTGGTAGTTGATGGACGCTGGAGTTTCAAAAATGTACTTGCCCTATGCTGCAGAATAGATCCACTCTTCTCTATTTGTGATTCCCAAGATGTTCTATTGACTATTTTTATACCCAAGTAGTCACAGGTCTCCACCTACTCCAATTGAAAAGGGTCTATATATTACTATTACCCTTAAATAACCTATGGGGATCAAGGCTATATATTTCTTTCAAAATGTTAATTTCCTGGCCCTTGTAAGTACAATAGTTATAACATTTGGCTAAAGGATTTTGCAGACCTGTAGATGTTCTTGATAAGAGAACAGTATCATCGGTGAAGCGTTGTGCATTATTATTTAGTAAGAAAAGAATAGGGGCAAGAACACATCCTTCACTTTAGGCGGACTCCAGAGCTTCTCCCCTAAGCTGAAGCCCTTACTGACATTATCCAGCTAGATACTGGCCGCAAAATTAGCTTGATTTCTGATGTTAGAAAAATGTTGACAGCTATAGGGCTCCAAGGTCACTGGGAAAGGCAGGAACCCCCAAGGAAAGATGAGCTCAAACGATTGCATTGGGAATGGGTGGACCCCTGGAAAGGTGTAAACCTAATGTGGGAAGATTAACAATCGAATTTTAGATACATAAAGAAACTAGATATGTAGAGCCCTCTTTAGATATAATCCAGGACCCTAGGGACAGGATGGTGTATATACATTTTAGGTTCGGAGCCCTTCCATTCCGCGAGGTGACCGTGAAATGGCACACATGTAACAAGATACTACAAGACTGCCCATGCCGCAGAGCTCTGCTAGAAGGTGTTGCCCACTTTATGTTCACCTCCCCGGCATATAACACCTTGCGGGCCAAGTGGCTAAAATCGATCTGTTAGTAACTGGGTACACAAGATTATCAGACAGCCCTGCGCAGCCTTAGGTCTGAATGTAGACCTCTTTTTGCTTGCTGTGTGGCAAAGTTTCTTGGCCAGGCATGGCCTATCAGATGGAAAACCCTCTCAAGAGTGGCACAGCACTAACTTGAATGAGGTTGTGACGAAATTGTGGCACAACTTTAAGGGTGTTCGGCGAAATTATAAAATTAGACCTCATGCACAAGCACTTTATTTGCTAATTGCTGCTGCTATCTCAGGAAAACCCAAAATTTCTCAGTAAATTGATAATTAATTACATCATAAGAATTTTTCACCAAGATGATATTTTATCCCGTTTTTATCCCACTTTTATTGTATGTATACCTTAATGTGGTTTACCGATTTTTAACAAATTGAATGTGATAATTGTACTATGAGTGGAGGGTTCAATAGTCTATTTTGTCGTATTGTCTGTTATATAAGTTTCATGTTGTTGTACGCCATACTTATCCTGTTTGTATTTTTTCTTTTAAAAATTGTTTTTACAGCTTTTATGACATTATCTGTTGAATAAAGCTTATACAACAACAACAACATCCTTCACTTACCCCTATTTTCAGAAGGATGCCCTAAGTTATCTCCCCCTGCATGCCCAGCGCACCAGGGCATAATTATTCTTAAATGATCTAATAATAATATGCAGCAACAGGACAGGGAGATCTATCAATTTGATGGATTCCCATAATAACTGTTTCAGGACCGAGTCAAAAGCTGACTGTAGGTCAACAGATGCATTAAGCAAATGATCCTTTGAGGTGATGACATATTTCCAATGGATGAGTGAAAAGCGAAACGTTTGATTGATTGTGCTGTCTTTAGTCTTGATACTGGCATGAAAAGGAAATAAGTTGTTAATATCTGTCATCCATTTTACAATTTTATTTAAAACTTGTCTAGCAAGGATCGTTATAAGGTTGTCCACTAGACATACGGTTCTATAATTCCCCGGTATTGCTCTGCCCCACTTTTTATAAATAGGGACAATTTTGGCTCCAAACTGTGTGTTGGGGATCTCCACATCATCACTTATGCATATGAAAGTAGGTTTATGTAGGGAGTTTGCAAATGGGGTCATGGAGGAAGGGATCCCCAGGAATCTTATCAGGGCCTGGGGCTTTGCCTACTTTCACTGAATCAGTGGCAGCCTGAGTGTCTGCCATACAGAAAGACAAGTACGCCTCAGATGCAAATGTCAGGGGTCCAGATGGAATAAAAGATTAAGTAGCTAGAATAGTCCCCAAAACAGGTGCAGAGGCTTAAAGACTCTCAAAAGGGGAGACCTTGCCTTAGGTTACATTAAATAGTCAGTAGGATAACTTGCATGTCTACTAACATGGACCAAAATGTGCCAGAAAGAAGATATATCATTAGCCCTCAGACCCTCAAAAAGATCTACCCAAATAGTCTCATCGCGCTCCTTTTTACTTATATCAAGAATTTGCCTATCATGTAGTCTGATTCAGAAAAGGGGGTGGTGATGAACAGAGTGTCTGAATTAAGCAGACCACTCTTACCCAGTCCAAAGATCAGGGCTTGATCCATCACCGTTATTTAGCTCACTGCCCCATCCCAGCTCAGAACCTGGCTATATGCAAATTAGTCTGTCCCTGGCCCAGTGCATCATGGGAACAGGGCAGACCAAACTACCAAGCCAATTCTTCACCAGAAAGGAGACAAGCTTCCGGGGACCGGTTTCTGCCGTTTCAGGCGTCGTCGGCCCGACTTGCTTGAATCCTGATGGAGCAGTGAGCAAGGGACTCATGTCTGAGTATACCCTTCCACGCTTATGGTGGACAAAATGATTCAGAAAAGGGGGTGGTGATGAACAGAGTGTCTGAATTAAGCAGACCATTAGACATTCATCAACATACATTTTTTTGGTTATATTATAGCTGTTATTAGCTGGTAACAATAATGACAACCTAATTAGCACCAGTAACAAAAAAGAAAAAAGAGAAAAGAAATAATGCCTCCGTCATCCATTGTTAAAACACAAAATACTAAATTGAGTCTTTTAGGGAGATTGAATCTCCCAACGTATATAAAATGACCTCATTAGCAGTTAACCAGGACAGAAAGGAAGAAGTTTTGAGACAACATAATCTATACCAATTACAGAATCACATATGGCTAATCACAAATTCCTTGATACATCCTGAGTTCGTGGGCAAGGCAGTATTATCTTGCAACTACCCCCCCCCCCCTTAAGATTTTTGTATATTGGGTCTCTATCCCTTGTATATAATAGAAATTCTATTCGTTTTGGCTCACCTTATAAATTAAGAGAGTGAATTCCTTATTAAATCCTCACTGGGAACTTTATGTTATAAGAGCCTCCAAAACCAACGTGTAACGTGGATACTCAATCTTAAAATATAAAATCTTACACTTAGATTAATTTCTTCCTACCCCCATTAGCACTAAATCATTAACAACTTCCTTTTAACTTCATATTTGTAACTCACACGATCGATGATTTAATGGGCGTTTCAACCATTGAGTTAGTTCACCATAGTGTTGTATCCCTATTCTTCGATAAAATATCCATTATCCCATTAACCACAAATGCCAAGCAAGGGGCAACATTAACATTCATCACATCCATTCCACATTCCTGTGATATTTTTGAGATCTACCTTTCTGACTGCACTTACGTTTATCAGTCTGTGCTCCCTCTCCTTACGATCCCTTAGTGCGTTCCCAAACTACGTTCATTCACTTGCTGAAAAAATACACTCCAACCTTCGGCTAAAATAGAACAAGAAATTCTCTCTAAGTCTAGCCAATAATTACAAATGTTTGGATAACACAGTATCAGTGAAACCCATTCACAAGGGGGTGCCTCTACCTTGGAGTAAGGTCCACATTACATGCTCGATCGTCTCATTACTTCACCATGTAGTGACGTCACCTCGTTCACTTCAATTTCTCCTTGTATGATCTATTACGAATTAAAATATATCTTTCAAAAACTACATCTTAAACACAAACAAATCTACAATGACCCTCGTGCTAACTGACTTATCGAATCTTCACTCACCATTCAAAAAATCTTGTTATTTCCGTAAGTGCGCATCCACAGGACCGATAAATCCCGAGTGCGAGGTTGCTTCCTGATTGGCTCGTTTTAAAGCAATACCTAACCAATCACAGCACAACAACTTTCCTACTTGTGTTTAATTAATTGCACTTGTGAGGCTCGGTGTGCTCCTTTTCTGGTTCGCCACCCATAATCTAACCGGAAACTGACTGGCCCGTTCCTTATATCAAGGCCTATCTCCTTTCACTTCCCGTATAACATCTATCCTCCTCCCATATCAATAGCTTTTTGTAAGCGTGTTTCCTATTGGATATTGCAATGTGAAGCCCATTGCAATTGGTTGGCGTGTAGTTGCATGCTGCCTATTGTACCGAATTGGGAAGAATATACACGTATATGAGTCCCTTCCCAAATATAACATCGTGATAGTCTGTGGTGATCAAATAAAATTATCTCACTAATCTAGTATATATTTAAAAGCCTTATAGCCATGCTGCGATTGCCCCAAAATATGAAATAAACATGCTCTCAATGTACAGAGCATTTAGTTCATTATAGCCAGGCTTGCAAAACTCAGGATGTAAGGAGTACATTATACTAAAAAATAGTGCAATTCAGAATCAATATATAATCCATATTTAACCGTTCTACATTTGCTGATACAGCGGGCCTCTGTTTGTCTAATTTGCAACTCCCAGTCACCCCCTCTTACTTTTGGAGTTACTTTTTGAATACCATGGAACTTGAAACTCTTCATTGACTTGTGCTCACTCTCCATGTGTACGTACAGTGGTGATTTAGTGTCATTATTAATAACTGCCCGCCTATGCTCTTGTATTCTTGTTTTGAGGGGGTCTTTTCGTGCTACCAATGTACACTTTTTTACAATCACAGATAAGAGCGTAAACTACACCTACGCTGTTGCAGTTAATGAATTCATTAATCCAATGTTTTTGGGTACTATTATATGCAAAGTTTCTGATTTTATGCAGACCTTGCGCACATACAATGGAAAAACCACAGACAAAGAAACCATTTGGCTGTGGTGGTAGCCAATTCAAGGTACTACAGACCAATGATAAAACATCGTTTTTTGACAATTTGTCTCTAACAGTCGGACATTTTTGAAAATCAATTTTGGTTTATCATCCAACTGTGCAACCAGGCCTGGAACGCCCTTAAGTAGATTCCAATTCCTCCCTAGGGCTTTTCTAATCTGGTCCCTTTGAGTACAATACGTGGTGACAAAGAAAGCCCCCTCTTTTCCGTTTGTCTGTTTTTCTGAATCAAAGTTGATTCCCTATTTATTTTTGATTCTTTGACACTGGCCTGTACCAAATCCTTTTCAGCATAACCTCTCCTGCTCAGTCTCTTCTGAAGATTAATCAATTCCTCCTGATAGTTATCCTCACGACTACAATTTCTTCTAACCCGGATTATTTCCCCATAGGGGATACCTGAGATCACAGATACCGGGTGAAAGCTGTCTGCCCGTAGTACAGAGTTGGTGGCAGTCTCCTTTCTGTATAGTTTACTTGTGATACTATCTCCCTCGACCAATAGTGACACATCCAGGTACTCAATTTGAGAAGAACTCAAATTCATTGTCAGTTTGACATTGAAATAATTCAAATTCAGATAATCCAAGTAATTCAATAGTTCAGATGATGATCCCCTCCAAATTATCAAGATATCGTCGATGAACCTGGCCCAAAATACCACCAAGTCCATCCATTCACTGGCCCTGCGGCTCCAGGCATGCTCACTCTCATACCAACCCATAAATAGGTTGGCATAGGAGGGAGCAAACCTGGAACCCATCGCAGTACCTCTCACCTGCTGGAACCACTCATCCTCGAAAAGAAAGTAATTGTTGGTTAAAATTAGTTTACTCATCTCCACCAGCATTGCTGAGTGATGTCTCAAGCTTGCACTTCTGCTATTGAGGAAGTGTTCCAAAGCTTCCACACCTCTCTCATTTTTTAATGCAGGTGTATAGCCCTACCAAGTCTAATGTGGCTGGTAGCATTCCTTCCTCCCATTTGAAATCTTGGAATTTGTTCAAAATATCAGTAGTATCTTTCACATACGAGGGCAGATTAATTACAAGAGGTTTTAGGAAACCATCTACAAACTCTGATAGATGTTCTGTAGCGCTTCCTATGCTTGAGACTATTGGTCTACCAGGGGGATCGCTTTTACATTGATGTACCTTTGGCAATGGGTACAAAAAGGGCGAGGTGGGATGTGTGACATTTAAATAGTTATACTCAGTAGAATCTATTAATCCTTCCTCTTTCCAAATGTACAAATGTTCCGAGATCCTTTTAGTGACTTCTTTCATAGGATTGATCCTGATTCTCTCATAGCAGCTTGTGTCACCCAGTTGTTTGCGAATTTCTTCAACATAGGAGGATCGATTCATAATCACAATATTTCCC
This sequence comes from Lissotriton helveticus, assembly GCF_964261635.1. Taxonomy (NCBI): domain Eukaryota; kingdom Metazoa; phylum Chordata; class Amphibia; order Caudata; family Salamandridae; genus Lissotriton; species Lissotriton helveticus. The sequence continues at coordinate 950,371,939 of NC_136063.1, forward strand.
CCTTTATCCATTTCCCGGATAATTACCGAAGTATCTTTTTTTAATTCCATAAGTGCTGTTCTTTCCCGATGGGACAGATTGTCCACACTACTCTTATGTTTACTTAGCCTGTCTTGTACTTTATAAAATTCCTCAAGAGTCTTATGCATGAAAATGTCTCTTGCTGCAAACTGGTTGCCATGTGGGATGAATTTAGATTTACAATGTAACCCACTCGAACATGAATAATCTGTTTGTATATCACAAAGGCTAGCCACATCATTAAGATCTAGTTCCATGTCCCTTGACAGTGACATTAATAACTGAACATTTTGCAATACTGCTGTTGTCATTGCTGAACTTTTATTTTGCATTGTCTTCTTCACATTCTCATCCAACAGTGAAAAAAAACTTTTCAATTTCAAGTTACGACAAAATTTAAACAAATCAATTTCCAGATTCGTGAAGTCACAATCATAAGTGGGACAAAATTTCAGACCCTTCTGCAATACAGTTTGTTCATATACATTAAGTGGTCTATCGGAGAAATTAATTACTTCTAATTCTCCCATGGCTGCCGAATCTTGTTCTACTTCTTGACTATCCCTTGGCTCCTGGTGCCCATCCTGGTACCTGTGATGTTTCCTCCTCCTCTTAATTTATAAAGTGAGCCAAAACGAATAGAATTTCTATTATATACAAGGGATAGAGACCCAATATACAAAAAACTTAAGGGGGGGGGGGATCATTGCAAGATAATACTGCCTTGACCACGAACTCAGGATGTATCAAGGAATTTGTGATTAGCCATATGTGATTCTGTAATTGGTATAGATTATGTTGTCTCAAAACTTCTTCCTTTCTGTCCTGGTTAACTGCTAATGAGGTCATTTTATATACGTTGGGAGATTCAATCTCCCTAAAAGACTCAATTTAGTTATTTGTGTTTTAACAATGGATGACGGAGGCATTATTTCTTTTATCTTTTTTCTTTTTTGTTACTGGTGCTAATTAGGTTGTCATTATTGTTACCAGCTAATAACAGCTATAACATAACCAAAAAAATGCATGCTGACGAATCTCAGTTCATGTATGTATTTTTATGTATCTACAGCCTGATGACGTCCTATTGTCAGGACGAAACGCGTCGACTGTTGGTACTGTCATGATCAATTGTTCAAGAAAATACAATTAAAGGATTTCTACAATTCAAGATTCATCTGAAGAATTCTCATTTTCATGCATGTCATGTATACTAAGATACATATATATGTTAATTAGACCTTTTTGATAAACCGCTTTTTGTAATACAAATACTCATGATTCAGCGCTCCTAGGTTTCTTGAGTTTGAATCAGAACATGACAACCTTCATTCCTCCAAGGAAATCAGTTAAATAGAATCTACCCTTTCATTACTAACTCAGGCATCCCTAAAGGGAGACACAAGAAGTACACACATTGGCATTATTGTACTCTTGTGAAAGAAATACATGCACTGCAATGATTAATAGAATGGAGCAAAATAATGTTACCAACATTACAAGAATGGTGAACAGAATGAATAATTCAACCATTATGCATCTCCATTGGATTATATAGAAACATATAATGGCACTCCTACATAGTACTGCCTATCCTATAAAGGGTAAACACACATTACAACGCATTTTTTACAACGCACTACCATTACAACGGAACTTTTACAACGCAAATACTATTACAACGCATTTATTTACAACGCATGTTTTTACAACGCAGGTACTTTTACAACGCATACCATTACAACGTAAGTATAGGTAAGTATATAATTATATTTAAAATGTTATATGTTAGGTTTTTTTTAAAGGGGTATTTTTAGGGTTCAGGGTCATTTTGGGGTTTATGGGTAAAGGGGTATTTTTAGGGTTTAGGGTCAGTTTTGGGTTTTTGGGTAAAGGGGTATTTTTAGGGTTCAGGGTCAGTTTTGGGTTTTTGGGTAAAAGGGTATTTTTAGGGTTCAGGGTCAGTTTTGGGTTTTTGGGTAAAGGGGTATTTTTAGGGTTCAGGGTCATTTTTGGGTTTATGGGTAAAGGGGTATTTTTAGGGTTTAGGGTCAGTTTTGGGTTTTTGGGTAAAGGGGTATTTTTAGGGTTCAGGGTCAGTTTTGGGTTTTTGGGTAAAAGGGTATTTTTAGGGTTCAGGGTCAGTTTTGGGTTTTTGGGTAAAGGGGTATTTTTAGGGTTCAGGGTCAGTTTTGGGTTTTTGGGTAAAGGGGTATTTTTAGGGTTCATGGTCAGTTTTCAGTTTTTGGGCAAAGGGGTATTTTTAGGGTTTAGGGTCAGTTTTCAGTTTTTGGGTAAAGGGGTATTTTTAGGGTTCAGGGTCAGTTTTCAGTTTTTGGGTAAAGGGGTATTTTTAGGGTTTAGGGTCAGTTTTCAGTTTTTGGGTAAAGGGGTATTTTTAGGGTTCAGGGTCAGTTTTCAGTTTTTGGGTAAAGGGGTATTTTTTGGGTTTAGGGTCAGTTTTCAGTTTTTGGGTAAAGGGGTATTTTTAGGGTTCAGGGTCAGTTTTCAGTTTTTGGGTAAAGGGGTATTTTTAGGGTATAGGGTCAGTTTTCAGTTTTTGGGTAAAGGGGTATTTTTAGGGTTTAGGGTCAGTTTTCAGTTTTTGGGTAAAGGGGTATTTTTAGGGTTCAGGGTCAGTTTTCAGTTTTTGGGTAAAGGGGTATTTTTAGGGTTTAGGGTCAGTTTTTAGTTTTTGGGTAAAGGGGTATTTTTAGGGTTCAGGGTCAGTTTTCAGTTTTTGGGTAAAGGGGTATTTTTAGGGTTTAGGGTCAGTTTTCAGTTTTTGGGTAAAGGGGTATTTTTTGGGTTCAGGGTCAGTTTTGGATTTTTGGGTAAAAGGGTATTTTTAGGGTTCATGGTCAGTTTTGGGTTTTTGGGTAAAGGGGTATTTTTAGGGTTCAGGGTCAGTTTTGGGAATTTTAGATAAAGGGGTACAAGAAAAAAATAAAATAAAAATAAATATAAATTAAATTAATTAAATAAAATTAAATTAAATTAAATTAAATTAAATACAATTACATTAAATAAAAATAATTTTAAATAATATACAATTAAAAAAATGATATATACTTACCAATACTTACGTTGTAATGGTATGCGTTGTAAAGGTACCTGCGTTGTAAAAAAATGCGTTGTAAATACATGCGTTGTAATAGTATTTGCGTTGTAAAAGTCCCGTTGTAACGGTATGCATTGTAAAAATATGCGTTTTAACGTCATATATCCCCTATAAAGCATAGGGTGTGTGGGTCTGCCAGAATACCTTAGAGTGGTCAACATTTCCATTAAACTGTGGGTGTGTGTCATATGGCAGCCAAGCTTGGTGTCCTTATCAGGATGGTGTTGAAATTCAGCTGGGCTAGAATTCAGGCATAGGGTGGCCTTCAACAATCCATTGAGATGCTCCTCTGCCTAAACAGAGGCATGGTGTAGCTTATATAATAAACTGGACTCATAAGTGACATACCTGAGTTCTGGTCCTGTCATTGTTAATTATATCCACCCAGAGCTGTCGCTGAATGGACAATAACAAACAGCGACATTTTGCACAGTCACTAGGTCCTTGTACAGAATGTTCCAAGGCCATATAATATACCTACATAGAGATGTAATTGTAAGCAAACCAGTTCTATCTCATGAGACCACACAAACAAATACTTGTCAAGAGTCATCGTCTAAAGAAAATTCTATTTTGAAAGTGAGCATGTAAAATGGAGGTGTTTGTGCCTGGGGTCTATGTAACTTCATGACTTTGGGGCCGATTATGATGCAGGCAGGAAGGACTCCGATCGTCGGTCGGAGCCCTCCTGCCTGCATTTTAATCACTGGTTCGGATTCCCTTCCGACCAAGCCATTTTGATGGACTCGGTCGGAAGGGAATACGAACCAGTCTTCCAAATGTCTTACAACAGGTTCGGAGAGCCCGTCCGCCATTCAGAAGACCCACAGTAATCCCCCAGCCACCTCTTTCCAGCCAAAGGCTTATAATGGCAGTTTCCCATGGCCTTTTTGTGTTGGCCTTTCCAGCACAAAAAGGCAGTGGGAAAAAGCTTTGGGGCCCTGGGTGCAAGACCGCCAAAGGGCTGTCTAGGGGACACCTATGGTCCCCCTCTTTGACCCCTGCACCCGATGGCAGGCATCTTCAGGTACCTGCCTAGGGGTGCAGGGATGAACTGCACCATAGCATTTTGTAATGAGCATACATTGCGTTTGGAATGCATGCTCCTATAGCAAAGTATAGGATGGCAGCCTAACTGGGTTTGGTCGCATCCTAATTCCTGGAATGGAACCGATGACTGAAGGTCATTCGGCTCCAGTTCCAGAATGATGCCGGACAGACTCGGGTCAGTCTGGCATCGAAATCGGTCCTATAGTCTGTTGGAAGAGTTTTCTTAATTAGTCAAATAGTCACTGATGTATGTCGGCTCTCCAAATTTCATGCCACTGGAGGTCAATGTAGGGTGCAAATGCCAGAGAAAAGAAGTAATGAATCTTAGTTTGAGCTCCCTGATCTGCTAAAATCATCAGCCCTTTGCTTGATGTATAGTTATTTCTAATAAAGAGTTCTACTTAGTTTAAACCATTTTGCCCAAGATAGTACATGTTCAAGGTAGGGATTAAAAAAACGTGTAAAGCCAGTGGTTGCTGTGAATTCTAGGGATTACTATAAAGTTGAGCATCTTATCTCATACAGCTGTGTGCTGTAGGGCATTGCAACGCCTGCCCAATGAGGAGCATTGCCCAATGATGAAGCAAGACATCCTTCGGGGTGTATGGGGCCACCAAGATAAGGACACACTGTCCCCAGGCACTACATTAAGAGAACAACACTCCCCCCTCCCCACTCCTTCTATCACACTTTTTCAATAGGAACTGTGACTTCCCAGAGCAACGATCCTACAGAAAATAGTTTAACCTACTTTTCTGCATCCCTCTATTAAAAGTATATGACCTCACTTGATCGGATTTTCACCGACCATTACAAGCTCGCATACTATGGGACAATGTCAAATGGGCAAGCAGTACAGCACCTATAGTCATAGGAATAAACAGGAAGTAAAGGAATGGAATACTCCTGGCTTCAGTTTCTTCCATTACCAAATGTATGGTCTCTAGGTGACATTAAAGTCTCCACCAGTCAAAAGATTCAGACTAGGTCTAAGTTTGAACAACTGAGAGTCTAAAATGAGTAAAATGACAACGTTTGGTGGCTCTTTATTTTGAGGAAGAGTGTGATTATAAATTGAGTCCATTAGGTCCAAATAAGCACACTACCAGTAAATCAAGGGAATCAATGAGCAGAAATCTGATGTTAAACTCAGTGATACCTTGACACAGATAGTCAGTCCTGCAGAGATCCTCCAGCTGCAGAGGGGAATGCGCCAATAAAATAAGTGGTAAAGCCCATCCTATGGATAGCTTCAGTCAACAATTTTTCTTGAATCATTAGTACTTTATAACTGTCCACTAGTTCAAGCCACACCGAGTCAGATATCCTGGAATGTAAGCCAGCACCATTCCAGAATAGCAAGTTCATGGGTTCTGGGTCCTGCAAGGCACAGCCAGAGCTAAGAGAAATCATTATTAATGCTGTTGTTAAGATCTTATCTGAACCATTAGGCCATACAAGAGATTTTAAAGCTGGCTCTTGTGCGGTAACTGAAGGAAAAAAAGACTAAAGGATAGGCAAGGCCCTTGTCCTCAAAACATCTATCTGAATCTTGGGGAAGGGAAATGACAGGACTAGCATACAGACAGTCATTTCCTTTTAGTGCCTGGGCACAAGGATTCAGATTTATAGAAGATGTTTTCTGCCTTGAAAGCAAAAAATTAGCCTGAGACAATTTATGAAAGGGAACACGGAGAGGGAGAATAGGAGGGGGATGAAGTTTAAATTGGATCCCAAGAGTAGAAGGAGGTGAAAAATGTGCATCAAGGGAAATTAGCCTAACTACTGGATTATGATCTGCTAGGGTCAATGTAAACATATTGTACGACTCCCTTTTCCTGGACATGCAAAGTGCATCCACGATGTCAGTGTGGACAAGAGACAGGCAGCTGACCTGCATCCTTATCCAATAGATGACTTTATTTTTTAATGAATCACTGTTTGGCCTTGACTGCTAATCTAACTTAGGCACATTTACCTTATAAACAATTTCCATCTTGACATACACCCTTCTCCTGAACACATCCCTATTACATCATGCCTAAACACTGAAGAGTCATGAGTGCAGTCAAAACTACAAATGCAGGTCACTAACTGGGTCAATATGGGCATCTGAAGCTACAAGCGAAGATTTTTAATATATTCTTTATAAATACGCTGTGTGCGGGCTCAAGTCCACATTCATTAGATGCTTTGGGATTAACCAAAGGTGATGCATGCTGACTTCAGGTGGTAGAGGTTGGGGGGGATCCTTGATGTTACTTGGCCCATTCTGCTGACCATTGGCAGAAGAAACTGTGAAGTTAAAGGTGAGAAAAAAATCCTGTGTGTTGCTAATAAATGCTGCATCAAAAGCTTTAGTTCCATCACTTCATTTCTAAAGCATTAGGTCTAGAGTTTACGGGATCAGGCGCACATATATTTCCCTCCCTGTGTTGCACCTCATTGAGCATTGAGTACAGTACTAGAGTTGAGATCACCAGCCGGAGAGCGGGCAGAAAAGAGGAAAAACATGTTTGAGTGGGAAATTGTTAGATCATTATTGAGGGTTGGGTTCAAGGGAGGAGCTGTGCTCTGGGCTGGAGCCATTGGGGCCGTTGCTAAATTTAGTGGATTAAATGAATGGGTTACCATTGGACCACCAACAGTATTGTTGGTTGGTGCAGATCTGGCCAACAGCATTTCTCTGGTAAAGTGAGTCACTTTTTTAAGGTTTTTACTCTTTAACTATACAACCATTGTGTGTGAGTAGTGTTTCAATTTCTTGGATAAGATTGACAATTTCACTAAGCGTGCTGTTGTCAGATGTGTGCCTTGGATACTTAGGTAGTCTAGCTGCTCCAGGTAGAGGCGTGTGAGCTTTGTGCTTGCCCATCGTGCCTAGTTAAAGAAACAGGTAAGGATCATGCAATAAAGAAGTCGAACACACAATTTAGTAGTTGGAGGGCAACAAAAGACAAAAAACAAGCTTCCAAGGGAGCTAACAATGCTAGCAAGGGTTTGCCTTAGAAGGAGAGGGCAAGAACCCAGCCTTTTCTGGACGATGAGGGGCGAAGGCGGGCCTTCCCTTGGCCTCAGAATTGTGTGTGAGCAGCCCACATGCATCCCATGCATTGGGTAATCAAGAGTGTTTTATAGAGCTGTTGTCATGCAGGGCCCTCCTCCTCCTCTGCCCCCTCCTCCCTGTGCAGCTACTGGACCCTGTAGTGCCCCAAGTGAAGAGCACTCCGTTCAGCAGGTCATGAAGAGTGCTTCATTGTGTTGTCATCTTGCAGGGATCTCCTCCTCCTCTGCCCCATCTCTGTTCTCTGGTGCTCCTGGGATCTGTAGTCCCCAAAGAGAAGAGCGTCCCACGCAGCATGTAATGAAGAGCACTTTCTAGTGCTGTGGTCATGCAGAGCCCTCCTCCTCCACTGTCCCCTCGTTGATGTGCTGCTGGTGCTTCTGGGACCGGTATTCTCCCAAAGTAACAAGCCTTTGCGCAGCAGATAATGCAGAGTGCATTATATCGGTAATGTTGTGTGTCCCCTCCTCTTCTTCTGCCCCCTCCTCACTGTGCTGCTGGTGCTTCTGGGACCTGTAGTCCCCTGAAGAGCGTCCTACGCTGTGGGTAAGGAAAAGTGCTTTATAGCACTGCCACCCTGTGTAACCCTCCTCCTCCAATGACCCCTATTCGTTATAGTGCTGATACTTCTGGGCATGTAGTCCCACAAGTAAGAAGTTTCCCACGCAGCAGGTAATGAAGAGCACTTTATAGCACTGTCACGATGTGGGCCCTCCTCCTCTGGCACCTGTTCTCTGTGCTGCTGGTTCTCCTGGAACCTGTAGTCCCCCATGTGAAGAGCGTCACGCAAAGCGGGTAATGAAGAGCACTTTATTACTCTGACGTCATGCAGGGCTTTCTTCCTCCTCTGACCCCTCTTCACTGCCCTGCTGTTATCTATGGGACCTGTCAACCCCCAAGTGAAGAGCATCAAAATGCAAAATCAATATATAATAATGAATGAGAAAGAAAATAGACTATATACCAATAAACAGTTCCTTGAAGTATTACTAGTGCTTCACTAACATATTTAATGATATAAACGATCCCTCATGAACATGAGTGTCTCAATGGCCATGTTAATCCAAAAAACATACCATGTGCTATGTGTGTAATGGCACCTGTTTAGTGACTTTTAATGTCAATCATTGCATCTTAAGTGTGTTTCCACAAAATGTCCTCCTCCCCTAATAAACATAACCACTGGCTAAATAAAACAATTGGGTGATTCCCAAATTGCTTCACCCCATGTTGTTCATGGATTTATATTACTTAAAAATCACATTCAAAATCAATGTATATGGGTCAGTTATTTGGGTAAGTCTTAAAGTACAAACAATGCTTTGACGTGAAAAATACAAGAATGTATTCAAAAATTGAGGCCGACATAATTAAGATGCAAATGTTCATGCAAATATACCACTCACGGGTTGGCAATGATGGTATTCAACTAATCCACATATTTTTACCACACTCTCATCACTTTATGTAAGTCATATACATTTCTAATTTACATATATTTGTTATCTATCAATTTACATATTTGTGCCATACACCCCAGTGAGTGCTGTGATAGTATATTAGGAATGAATGTGTTTTTCTGTCAAAAAATATAGAAACCAAAACATCTTTATATGAGAGACATTACAAATACAGGAACGGGGCATAGGAAGAGACCTTCAGCTCAGCAGTGACCAGACTGTCACATGAAAGGAGGAGCCTCACATTTACAGAAAGATCACTAATTCTTCATCAATATTCTGTTTCTTAGGCTGTTTGTTGCTGAGATCAAGAATGTGTTTACTTTCCAATCATCGTAATGATTTCTTGTGGGGAACACCTCTCTTGCCCTGTCCACCCTGTCAGTCAGAAAGGATTATAACTTATCAGGATTTGCTCATGATACATTAAAATGTCAGGCAATGGGATACGTTACGAAGCAAACACAGTGAGATGATGGATGGGAGTGCTGAAACTTTTCAGACACTCACCCCCAGTCACAGATCTGGGTTGAATCCATCATCGTTCTTTAGCTCACTATGCCACCTCAGTTCTGACACAGCCATATGCAAATCAGTCTTGACTCTGTTCCTCATGGGAAAAGTCCAGCCCGAACTGTCAAGCCAGGTCTTCCCTGAACCGGAAACAAGCATCTTTGGACCGGTTTTGAGGTAACACCCCTAATTAGCCAGGCTAGCTTGAATCCAGTGGCAAAGTGAGCAAAGGACCCACGTCTGGGCATACCCTGCCTACTTAGGGCGAACAAAGCAAACACAAGAAGATAATGGACGGAGCGCTGAAAATTTTCAGACACTCACCCCGTCACAGATCTTGGTTGGATACATCATCGTTCTTTAGCTCACTTCGCCACCTCAGGTCAGACCCATCTATATGCAAATCAGTCTTGACCCTGTGCCACATGAGAACAGTCCAGCCTAAACTGCCAAGCCAGGTCTTACCTGAACTAGAAACAAGCATCCTGAGACCAGTTTTGGGATGACACCCCTCATCAGCCAGGCAAGCTTGAATCCAGTGGCAAAGTGGGCAAGGGACCCAGGTCTGGCATACCCTGCCAACCCAGGGCGAGCAAAGCAAACAAAAGGAGATGATGGACGGAGTGCTGCAGCTTTTCATACACTCACCCCCAGTCACTGATCTGGGTTGAATCCATCATCTTTAGCTCACCTTGCCACCTCAGTTCAGACCCAGCCATAAGCAAATCAATCTTGACACTGTGCTTCATTGGGATATGTTACATCAGACTTCCTAATAACTAATAGGTGTGCTAATACGTGTTTCCGTACCTGGAAAAAAGTACTGGCCACATATAGTTTATCACAAGGTATTCTTTAAAACATGCATACAATAGTAGGAATTGCAGGTTAGATGTTTAGAAATTATCTTTTCTTTGCATTTTGTAAGAAATTGTAGTTCCATTTAGTGCTGGTTCTGCATGCTTTGCTTCTTGTGCCTCTAAAAAATCCGACTCAGGGACTTATCCAACCCCCATCAGATGGTCCTGTAAAGTTACTTGAAACCAACAAGTCCTTCAATGACTTGGATTTTGGTAAGTTAAAGTGAGCTGGGGACCCAAAGTAGCTCTTATTTTCATGTCTGCCTGAAAAAGAAATGCTCGTGCCTGGATATTATCCTATTGTCATTGCTGCTAGCCTAATTGTAAGTGCATATAATTCTAGGTTTTTCATTTTTGACTATCTATTTATTGTTAAAAAGACATGCCTCCCGTGAGTCAGAGGCAACCTTTTCTGTAGCTGTCTTCAAAACCATTTCTTGGAAACCTCCTACTCTAAACCTCTTCTCCATTATTTTACGTTCCTCAAGGTATCCTTCTTTGGTATTACAGTTACGTTGCACTCTATGGAGTTTCACATGGGGAGGCTACTTCAATTACTTGGATGGTGGCTCGTGGAAGGATAATTCTGTTCCCTGCTGTCTCCTCTCGAAACAGTTTGGTGACTAATATTCCATCAACTACCTTGACCTTGATACCTAGGAACTCCACTTCCTGATTACTGATTTTAGAGGCAAATCTTAAATTGCTAATATTAGTCTGTAATCTTTTCACAAAATCCCATGCCGCTTCTGTGCTTCCATCCTAGATAAAGAAAACGCCATTGATGTAATGGACCCAAAGTGGAATGTTGGTTGACCACCTGCTCCTCCCACCAGCCCATAAAGATGTTAGCGTAGCGCAGGTAGAAGTAGGGTTTGATTAGTCTACATGCACAATTACATTTTTCATCAGTTAAAGCACATTTGATGGACTTGTTGCTGAGAACATGAACTAATGCCATGGTGTTGTTTGGGATATTCTCAGAACACCTTCATAAAATGTGACCTAAATGACAAGAAAGGTAAATCAGGCATCTGCTTTAATCACAACTGAAATTTAGCGCATTCTGAGGGTCTATATTTCACAAAAATGAAGCTGCACCTTTGTTAACAAAGATGTCCAATCCAATTTTGGCACAGGTGCACATTGTTCATAATACGACCTATGATGCCTTCAGCTCCGGTCGATTGGTGATTTTGTTTATTGTGCTTAGGGTTGCACCAGTGTTAAAATAATGCATTTTTGAGCCTCTTTTCTGTAAACTGATGGTTTAAGCTTTCTAAATTCCAGGTTGGAGGTTTTGATTCTTCCAACAAACAATGGGGTCTGTAGTGCTTTCTCCGAACTTTATTTATTTGGTGAGATTTTAGCAATTCTTCCAGGCCTAAGGCTTTGACTCCTGGACGCAGTGGAATTCTGTGGGTCCAAGATTTGGGTCTCAGAACTGGATTTTGGGTTGATAGCTTCTCTCCTTCCAAGTAAGAGGCTAATGTTTCCAATTAAAATGAGATCGGCACTGGCAACACATGAAATCTACTTGTAAGGCAAAAAAAGATCATAAAGTCTATACATGCTGCTTTCAAATCCAAATGTATGCAAAATTAGTGGAACTGTGCTTTACGTTTGTTTCTATAAAAAAAAAAAAATGCGCATCCTGGTTCCACAGAGTCTCTCCTATTAAATTAATGTGATTTGGGAAAGGCTCATATAAGACTAGGTGGAGGTTGTCTGTCTAATGGTCACCTTTCGTTCTTTGGGCAGAAATGGTGCTCTCGTTACCGCGCACAGAAGGCCTGCAATTTGCAGGCTAAGGTCATGATCTAGTGCCTCAAAAGTTCTGTCTTATTAAGGTGCTAAGTCAAGAGCTTCCCCATGACGCCCTCTTTCCGCGCGGGTTAGTATTCAGCAAGGCAAAAGATCCCTTTATGTTGACTATTAGGATATGCCATTATTTCAAAGTGCTCAGAGTCTGCAAATACTGGTGTACGGGGGCGCTGTCTGCATACATACGCTTCTATTTCCCTGTCTCTGTGTTATTTTAACTTCACCCCAAGGAGCCCGCGTTTCCGTCAGAAAGTGGGGATCCCTCACTCAGTTTTCGGTATGGTACAGTAAACTGATGGAGGGAAACGGCGAAGTGGAGTATGTGACTTATGGGGGTTCCTAGCAAGTAGTGTGGCATGGGGGTAGGTATCAAGGGGGTAAAAAATGGTATGAGAAAGGAGGAGGGGGTGTACTTTTTTGGTGTTGTTTCAATGCGGAGGATGCCGCCACGCCACAATTTCAGCTTTTTGGAATATTCTGTGGGATATTCTGTGTGTCATTCTGTCTAACCATCATTTGGCTGTTTTTACTTGTGGAAACCCCAGGATTGTTCTCTATTTATTACCAAGTCTCATTTGTGTGGAACGCTGTGCTTTTGAACTAACTGTACGCCCCATCTCTTTGTGGACTTGTGGGGAGCCTGTGATTAAAAACGCAGATGGAAAATTGCCCAATTGGGAGGTTGCAGGGGAAACACGCCACTGATCAGTTAGCAGAGGGAATCAGGGAGTAACCCATGGGCAAGTTTGCTAAGACTAGATAGCAAGATGAGCTTACCCCCACCTCAGCTTTCTTATTAAAGACACTTAAAAATCCTACGATGGCAGCAATTAAGAATTTCCAAGTGCATCTTGGTGGACCAGGCTGAGAACCCTCTAGGGAATTAATGTTGGCCATCTAGTGTTCTAAGCATAACTTCATGCGCGGTTGCTTAAAGTCTGCGAACAAGTTGGGGTAAGAGCGGGAGAAGAGTGGGGTAACTCAATGGTCTCATGGCAGGGTCCTTTCTAAAATCAAAGAGGAGCTCAGCTTCAACCATCTCAACATTCCCCTGATGGCCCAACCCTGTCAGTTGCATTACCGGTGTGACCTCTGTGCCATATTCAGGAGATATTTTAAAGCAGAAGAAAGTTAGAGGAGGAAAGCAATGAGAGCAAGACACAAACTCTGTCAACAAAGAGCACATACAAAAGCAATGTTGATACCCATGTCACTTTCTCATAGCCAAGACCCACTCAATGCAGATGCTGTTAGAGCAATGTGGAACTTGTCGATAACTGAGAAGGAAAGGAGAAAGTGAGTCCAAGGTTTCAGGCAGGGACTTCAGAAAACATATGACACAAGTTTTGATTAGTCTGATCATCAGAATAGGGCAGAAGGAGTATTTCCTTAAAGTTGCATGCAAGCCTGTAAAAAAGAAAAGACCATCCCAAACAAGGCCCACTAAATCACCTTGGTTCATGTCTTATCAGTCTTATTCTCCTCAACAGCATAAGGGCACAATTAAATACATCGAACAGCGTATCTACAGAGACTGAACACTGAGGGACTCACAGTAAGCCAGGGGAAAAAATTCTATTAATGCTATTTTTCCTGAGAATAAGCAAAGTGAACAGGTCATTTACCTACCAGATTGACCAGAAATTAAGACCAGGGCCTAGAAGAGGCCCTTTCAAAGAGTTGTCAATCCCCCTGAATAAATATTGGAATATTTGGTCCCAGATGAATGATGCAAGGAATGTTATAATTATACATTTTTCATGATTGATGGAAAGGAAACATCCGGAGGCTCTATGGACCTGAACTTTGTTATTCTTAAAATGGAAGGTGAGCTCCACATAGTCTGCAAACGGACATAAACCTGTAAAAGGAATACCCAAAACACACTGGGGACCATATTATCAAGAAAGGGCGATACATTATCGCCGCTTTTATCGTCTGGAAACTGCCGCTAAAGCGGCGATAATGGGCTTGATAATATGCCCTTGTGAATTCCCATAGAAGCCCAGGTTAACACCAGAACCTGGGCTTCTATGGGAATTCACAAGGGCGTATTTATGAAGCCCATTATCGCCGCTTTAGCGGCAGTTTCCTGCCGATAAAAGCGGCGATAATGTATCGCCCTTTCTTGACAATATGGCCCAGGGTTACTTACACATAATGAATGTATTGTGATGTGGTTGGGATACCTGATTTCCTCAAAATAAGCTACCGGATACTCACTAGCTTCACAAACGTGCTTGCATATGTGACTTTGAAGAAAATTCTGAGCAAAATGCAACCTACTCTGGCGGAACAGAGGAATTCATTTAGTGCATTATTGTGGATCCTGTGTTTTTTTCCTAAAGGCCCAAAACTTCATATGTTCCTGGTATAATTCAATTTTTTTTAACTATTGTCCTTCTGTGGCTGCGTTTATGATGTTTTTTTTCTGCATTATCCAAGTGACTTACATAGCCTCTTATATTGTTTTTATGTGTGTATGCATTAAAAGCTTTGGTGAGTCCAAAGTAAGGCAAACGTAACCCTAAATCTAAAATCTACCTGCACATATTGTTGGTGCAATTTCCTCCACAATAAAAAGTCTGCTTTACTTCACGAAAGACTGACCGCATTTTTCTACCAAACATCGAAACGTGGTCTGGGATATAACACGTTTTAATGATATGTTAAACAAATATCTGTGTTCCTGACCGAGAATCTTTACCATTTGTGGAAATCAACAAATTATAGTGTTTTTCCCTCCGGTCTGATCAAATCTCTCCTTCCTGCTCTGAAACTGTTTATTCTCCTCTTATTCAATCACAAATGAAATGGTCCTCTTCGGTAAAAATACATTTTCCATAACTACGAAAGATTCTGTATGCATATTTATGCCTCTATGGAACCCATACACAAAATAATAATAGTAATCTTGCATTCATGGAGCGCTTCTAACGTCCTCGGCGCTGTGGCGATAAAATAACCTAGCAGCAGGGAGCACTCCAGCTATCTACAATTATATTTGTGTAAACGAAGGCACGGGGAGGTAAAGTAGCCCTCAAGGACCGAGCCAAGTAAGCATCAGGGAAGCGCGTGGTGCGCAGAAAAAGTGGGCGGGTCAAGTAGATATTTTGATAGGCAGGGAAGAGTGAACAGAGAGAAGGGGATAACGAGATAGTAGCTGGAGGGGTGAAGCATGTGAAGGAACGGACGAGAGAGAGAGGAGAGAGTGATGAAGAAAGGTTACGAGAGAGAAGGAGTGAGAGGGGGAGAGCAAAAGGGTATTAGAGAAGTAGAGCAAGAAAAGGCGAGACAAAATGTTGAATAAATCCTGCACATTAACAATTCAATAGCTATCTATATCCAGCAGTGGCGGCTGTTTTGATTGTAGTGCTGCTCACTTCCTGACTGCAGTGGAGCGCAGTATTGCCTTGGGGAGGGAGCAATAGAGCACACATCCACAACAGTATCTTGCTTTGGGCGGAAGACCTCAAGCCGTCTCCGCCCCCTTTATTTTTCCCCTCTGGCCACGCCTGGCCAGAGGGTGCTACATGGTGCAGTGAGCTTCTGGGTCACACCTGGCACCACTCTCGTGATACTAGGGTCAAAACATCCTTTCCCAACTGCGCCTAAAGAACAGTTCAACAAACAAAGGGGCATATTAGCAAGGGCAATATCGCCGCTTTAGCGGGACTTTTTTCCGCTAAAGCAGCAATATTTTGATCGCCCTATCATCAAGCTGTCGTTAACAGCAGTTAGTGACAGCTTTTAGGCGATAGCGACCGGTTCGGGGCCTGCTTTGCATGTCAGCGATATTTATTGCTATTGACATGCAAAGTGGGCATACCCAAACTGTTAGCGACTGAAAGCAGTCGCTAACACAGCTACTGCCTATTAGCAACGCAGGCTTAACGATAAAATAAGTTGTGCAAGCTTGATTATCGCTAGAATCTAACGCCTGCTAATAGGATGACTTACCTGTGTATTCAATGGAAGGTGGATTGTCAGGTTAAGCCCCCATTGGCATTAATGTGTGAATATCGCTGGATTTCCAGTGATATTCACGCATTTCGCAGCTATCGCTGGATAATTTAGCACAATGGAGAAAAACGTTGCTGATAGCATGTTTTCTCCGCTAAAATATCCAGCGATAGGCAGCAATAAAAATGTGCTAAGCGCGTTATGCAATAAATATTGAAATTCATTTCTAAAATGCCCGAAACTCTTTTCGTCTCTAGCTTGGTGGTGGGGTCGGCCTCAGGTTATAGCGTTGATGTTTGGTGTGATGGGTTTCGCCCTGGCTGTCTGACTCTGGCTGGGAGCTGGTGTTTTGTTCTTCGCCCCTGTCAGGTGACTCAACTTGAGAGCTAACCAGGGGGGTCTGTCAGAGCTTGGCTGTGAGATTCAGCCATCCCATTTAGCTCCCGTTCCTTCTGATGTAGTGATCTCTTGGTTTGGCCGGTCAACCTCCTGGAACCATGACGCGTTTGTGTCCATGATTGGGGGTGATGGCAGTCCCATTAACACATGATATTGTGCATGTCCCCAGTTCGAAAAGGCGTCCTTAACTTCCCTAATAGTCGGCGGTTTCGGATGAGCACCAGGTTTCCTGGCATGAGTTGCTGGGGTTTGGCACATCTCCTCTTGCTGACATGCTAGTTGGTCTGAGGACATCAAGCTTGAGTGTTGGCGGGCTCAAATGGTGGTGGGGTCCACTTGCTGGACACCAGGATGGTGTCCCTCAGCTGTCCAGTGAGCATCAAGGACCAGGGTGACCACTTTGTGGTGCAAAGTGGTGTCCCTCAATATTCTCGATGAACACTTTGTTCAACATGCGCATAAAGGGTTCTGCTTCACGGTTGGTCTGAGGCCACTGTGGGGTGATACAGCGATGTCATATGCCAAGGGATGGGAGTAGGTCCTTGAATTCACCTCCCTGGAAGGGCAGCCATTGTCCGTCTTTATTTCCTGGTGCAGTCCCAACAAGACAAAGGTCCTTTCCAACACTGGGGTGCTGTTAGTGTAAGCTGTGGACTCTATGACTTCGACTACTGGATACTTGTAATAGCTGTCAATCATCACTGCAGTAACTCTCTGTTGGACTTGGGGGTCTCTAGTTGGAAGAGGTGGGTGCCTTTGTTCAAATAGGGACCCTTGCTTCTAGTCAGGGTAAGGGGGATATACTTCTAAAAGAACCCCTGCTCACCTCCTTGGTGGCTTAGCACAAGCATACAGGCTTATCTCAGAGGCAATGTGTTAAGCATTTGTGAACACATACAGTAATACAGTGAAAACACTACAAATGGACACCACACCAGTTTGGGAAAACAGTTAGGGCCAGATGTACAATGGCCAAAATGGCACCTCGCAAATTGCGAGTCTTTTGCGACTCGCAATTTGCAAGGTTCTATTTAGGATGTACAACAGTCTGTAACACACTGTTAACGATTCCCAATTGGGTCACAAATAGAGAGGCTCATGAATATTATTGAGCCTCTCACAATTTGCGACCTAATTTGGAATGGCAGGCTCTCCCAGGTATGGTGGCCTGATGGGCTCAGCAGACCACCATGTCTGGGACTGCTTTTAAAAAAGCAGATTTTTTTTTTACATGCAGCTCGTTTTCCTTGAAGGAAAACAGGATGCATTTAAAAAAGAAAAAAATGAAACGTTTTTGTTTAATTTTTTAAGGGCAGGCAGTGGACCCTGGGACCACTGCCTGGCCTTAAAAAATATTTTCCCCTGCGTTTGCAAAGGGGAAGGTGTCCACTGGGACCCCTTCTCCTTTGCGATCCCATTGCCACCCTCTTGAAGAGGCTGGTAATTTGTGAGTGTTTTGCACCTGCAATTGCAGACACAAACATTCTTACATTGGGTTGCTCTTGCTATTAGGAAGGGAAAAATTGTGAGTTGCAAAATAGGTTTTGTACATTCCCCATGCTGTTTTTGGCATGTGCAAACAGGTTTGCAAACCTGTTTGCGTATGCAAAAAAAGTCATACATCTGGCCCTCATTCTTTATCTAAACCAACAAGACCAAATACGATAAAAATCCAACATACAATACTCTTGAAAAATAGTACTTGTGCAAAATAACCTTTAAATTTCAGGACATTTAATAAAACACAGTTTTTCCGACACGGTAACTCCTCCTGGGACTACCGCCATACTGAATACGACAGAGTTAAACAATTCCAGCCGACGCATCGATAGGTGCTAGCTAAAGCGTCGACAGACTCGGATACAGTACCTTTCTTATTGCGACCAACACGTCGGTGTGGATCAGTCGGGGTAAACGTTGCAGTCGAGTTGTGAAGTGGAGTGTTGCGGCAGACGATGTCCTCACGATTCGGTGCATGCAGTGGCTCGTTGACGGAGTCTGTGAGACCAGGGCTTGTGTTGAAGGTTGAGACGGCACTCGCTGCGGTGCTGGAAGGTCACGGTGCAGTGACGGAACCGGACAATGTTCCGGTCGGGCAGCGACGTAGTCGGTGACGTCCTTACAGCTTGTAGCAAAGCATTGCGGAGTGAGGTGCCCACAGGACACAGTGCAAGCAGCGGCTCGTTGACAGAGTCGGGGAGACCAGGGTTGCATTGCAAAGCGAGTCGTTACTCTCAGCAGTGCTTTCAGGACACAGAATCCTGTGATGGACTCGATGACAGACTCGGTTAACCTTTTCTTCTGGGGCGACGATCAGAGACGGTGCACAAAGTCAGGGTGAGGTCTTTGCTGTTCCTGAGACCTCTAGAACAGAGGGCAAGCTCAGGTCAAGCCCTTGGAGATCTTTTCTGCAAGCAGGGGGGACAAAGCAAGCAGCAAAGTCCTTTCTCCTCTCCGTGGCAGCAAGTAGCCACTGCAGGCCAACCCCAGACAGCGAGCAGCACATGGGCAGCAATACTCCTCAGCTTCTCTGGCTCTTCTCCTTAGCAAAGGTTCCTCTTGATTGCCCCGAAGGGATAAAAGCCTGGGCCCCTCTTTTTATACACCAAAATCCTTTGTTCTCTGAAGGCAGAGAGTGTCTGTACCCAGCCAAAACCAGTTCTGTCCTCACTGGTGCAGCTTCCTGGCAGGAGGTTGAGACAGCATTGTTGAAGTCAGACCATGCCCATTCAAGTGAAAGGAAATCTCCTCCTTCTACTCTAAATGCAACCCAGGTCCATTCAGCCCAGCCCTGACTCATCAGACTTCTGGAGTCACTGCCCCTCTCCAGCCCCTGTCATCCAAAAGCCAGACATGCAATACACAAACCTAGCAGAGGCACACTGGATGGTTAGGCAAGAAAAAACATACTTTCTAAAAGTGGTATTTTAAAACACAGAATGTAAAAATCAAACACACAAAAAGATGCACTTTAACATTCTGATTTCAGGCATACTAAACTTTATTTCCCTACCTCGTTCCCAGGGCCAGCCATGTTTAGAAAATGTTATAAACAAACTCCCCATTCTGTCCTATGGGAACAGGTATCCTTCCAATAGTGAAATACGAAATGGGCAGTATTTCACTATCATGACATGCCACACACATCAGGGCATGACGTACCTTTCACATACAATGCACCCTGCCCACAGGAGTACCTTGGGCCTACCTTAGGGGAGACTAATATATAGGAAAGGAAAGGTTTAGGGACTGGCAAGCGTGTGCACTTGCCAAGTCGACATGGCAGCCCCAAACTGCACACAGGCTCCGCAATGGCAGGCCAGAGTTATATTTTACAGGCTGCTTCTGTGGGTGGCGCAATCAGTGCTGCAGCACACTAGCAGCATTTGATTTACTGACCCTGGGCACTGACTATACTAGAGTTTGACACCTAAATCAAATATGCCAATCATGGAATCACTAATTCATAACAACAAGTTACAAAGGGAGCACTTGCACTTTGGCACTGAACAGCAGTGGCAAAGTGCCCAAAGCATCAAGACCAGAAAAATTAAATCCAACAAACAGCAAAAACACAGAAGGCAAAGGCAAAAAATGCAGGGGAGACCCACGCTAATGGTGCCAAGTCTAACACTCTCCGATCTGGGAAACTCCCAAAGTCAAGGCTTATCTGGGAGCAGGGAATTGAGCAGGGTTCCTCTTTGATGATTGGTGCCGGCGGTTCTTGACTGCCCGTGACCTGGCAGGAGTGGCAATGTCGCACAAGGGCATCACCGGCAGCTTCTAATCCAGGGAACCAGATCTTGTCTTTCATCGGAGACTTCATGCGGATGGTCCCTTGTTGACCTCCGTGGGTGAGGATCGTCACCCTTTCTTGCAAACTCTTGAGGATTCAAATTCAAGACCCTCATAATACCAGGCTGTCTGCTGTAGCGCTCAGGTAATAGCACACCCTCCATATTTTCCCTAGGTGTTCCTTATCTATGCCGTACCAGTTGTTGGCGTCTTGCAGAAAGTTGGACCATGAGCCTCGGTGTAGGGACTCCACAACTTTTGTTAGGACTGGATGGTTTTTGGTAGCAGTGCTGATCTCCTCTATTGTAAGGGTGTGGAGACATGCTCCTTGCTATACCATGTTCACATATTCTTCTGTCTTGGCAGCGTTGTCAACATCTTCCTCTCTTGGGCTTGGCAGATGCCTGGAGAGGAAGTCCACAGGGTACTTCAGCCCTGGCTGGTAACCCAGCTCAATCTGTTAGTGTTGTAGCTGGATCGCCCAACATTTGATTCATGGTGGAGGGTGTAGAGCAGTTCCCTGGAACATTGAGATGAGCGGCTAACGGTCGGTGACAACACGAAAAGGGCGTCCACTGATGTGGAGATGGAAATGGCTGCATGCCCATTCAATTGCCAGCACCTCTCTCTCAATCTGAGAATATTGCGCTTCCTTAGGTTTGAGGGCTTTGCTAGCAAAAGATAGGGGTGCCCATTTTCCTGGCTCCACCTCTTTAGTGATCGCTGCTCTGAGGCCCACCAGACTAGCATCCACCATTAGTTCTGTATTCTGCGTTGCATCAAAGTAGGCCGTGTTAGTTTTGCTGAGCAGTGCCTCCTTGACGTTCCGGAATGCGTCTTCTTCTTCTCGCCCCTTTAGGGGTAGCGGTGTTTGACTTCGATATGTGAATTTTTTGATGTTGTTTGGGGACAGCTGAGGGCACGTCTGCAGCCACCGATATTGTTGGATGCCCAATACGTGCATGGATGCGACGGTGTCAATCAGGGCCTTGACACTGGATTCTGCCACCTAGATTACACAAGTTGGCTGCAGGCATCTTCATCGCTTTAGGTCACTTGCGAATGATATGAGGAAGCATTCCTCTTCATCGTCAGGGGATAAGTCTTCCAGGCGTTAGCACTGGCACTACGATGTCTCGGATGTCTTCGGGGTTTCTGGGTCTTCTAGGGACAGTTGTCGCACAGACTTAGAGGGTGGTCATCTTCCTTGTGCACCTCTGCTTCTAGGCCCTTCACTGCACGTGGTGGTGAAGTGATTCAGGGTGTTACAATTGGAGCAGCTCCACCCTTGGGCTGGGCACTCCTCCAGGGTATGCTCCTCTCACCTACAGTACCCACATCAGGATCTGGGTGGTGCACTCGCCAGTTGTCTCGTTCGGTTACCTCTTAAACGTGTTCGGATTGCATCAGCGCATTCTGTCTTTATTATGGCGGGCCTTTCCGGCTGTTGAGTGATGGCAATGTCTATTTCCATTGCTCTGTTGTCCGACAGGTCATGGGACCATGCCAGGATGATGATGTCTTCCAGTGGGATCTGAGGCTGATGAAGGATGAAGCACCTTAGGGTCTTGTTTCTGCAGCCTTGTATCACTTGTGCTCTCACTTCCTTGGGCTGGTCGTCGGCCTTGCACGTGCTGGCTATTTCTAGCAGGCATGCATAGAAAGCGTCCATAGACTCCCCTTCTCTTTGGTAGGCTTGGCGGAGTTTGAATCACTCATTGTCCGGATTGAGCTGCGGGTCAAAATGTGCATCGAGGGCTCGGAACGCAGCATGTAGTCGTTCGCCGCTCCTGTGTTTGGCAGGTGTGCAAAAAGTTTGTGGATCTCCTCACCTGTGAAATGAAGCAGCAGTGATCTCTTTATTGTAGTGTCCATCTCTCTGGTTGCGACAAAGTAGTTGTCTAGTTTATTATTCTCTTCCTTCCTCAACTTCTTTAATGTCTCACTCTTCCCTTCTTCCGATTCTTTCTACTGTCCCTAAAGCTTCCATCATTTATACATGTTTCTCCTCTCCTGACCCAAAATCGTCCTAAATCTAAACTGGAACTTGCTTGGGAAGCAGATTTTGATTGTATTTGTTCTGTTACTCTCTGGGATAAAATCTGGTCCAGATCTTTAAAGGTTTCTCGCTCTGCCTCTCTTAACCAATCTTTATTTTATCTATATCATAGATTATATCTTTCCCCTCTTTCTTTGTCCCGTTTCATACCCTCTTCTGATTCTAAATGCTGGACTTGTGGTGCTTTAAACGCTGACCTTCTGCATCTGTACTTTTTCTGTCCTGTTGTTTCTGCTTTCTGGGAAAAAGTTTGGCTATACATTTCTCACATTTTTTCTCTCCCTGTTTCATACTCAATCACTATCCTCTTTTTGGGAAGTCTTTCAGATTCCTTAGAACTCCCTGCACACTCACATGGTCTTTTTGATCTTATGCTTGCTCTTGGATTCCAACACATTGCTTCCAACTGGAAATCCCTTACACACATCTCCATACAAGGCTGGTGGAATACTGTGTGTCATTTTCACAGGCTTGATGTCGCCTTTGCGTCGTCTTGCAAACCAATTCGCAACACTGATCTTTATTGGTTACATCTTACTACATACCTAGATCGGTTAGCTTTCAAGAAAGTTGCTCATATCACTTCAGAAAATGTTAAACCACCTTGAAGGACTTCTGCTTTCTCTCACTTGTTATTTTATTTTGTTTAATAACGGGTCTTTATGTTATATCACTTTATGCTATACAGTTTTTATTAGTTATTTGTATCCTTTGTTTATTGGCTTTAATTCATCTTAGATATTAATATTTTGCAATACTATGGTGTTTCTCCCTCCCCTCCCTTCCCCTTCCTTCCTCCCTGCCCCCCTTTCCCTTATCTCTAAAATTTCGCACAAAATGCTTTTTATTTCTAATTTCCTGATATTAACACTGTTATTGTTATTTACTGTACTTGAGTAATTTTTTACTGTTTCTGCTAATATCTTTACTTATTTAAAATTTCCTTCAATAAAGCTTTTCAAACACAAAAAAATTAGTTGTCTAGTTGCCCAATCCAGATCTTCCATTGGGGGGAGGTGGTGGCAGGGTCGGCAAGCTCACTAAGCGATGGCAGTGCACTGACCTGCGTGTGTTGCGTGGCCGGCGTGGCAGGATCCTGTGCAGGAGGTTGTGCGGGGATTTGTGCTTGTGGAGGGCCCGCATTGTCTGCTTCATCAGCCATTACTGCTACGTAGTGCTGGTGTAGGAAGTGGAGTGGGTGTCTTGTTCCCCCTGTTGGAGGTCTGGTGGGAGTTGCTGTGGTGGAAAGGTGTTGAATTAAGGCAGCAATGTGGTAGGGAGTTAGTTGTATGCTGTTTTGCTCTTGTCCAACCTCATTAAAAAAAATATATATATATATTTTCCAATGTCTTATGCCCCCACAGCCTGTTGGCTTCTGCTATACTCGGGGTGATGTGCCTTATTTGGCGGCAAGCACCCCTGTTTGCTGACCTTCTGGCTGGTGAACAATCCTTTCACATATTCAGCCTCTCCTGGGATGGGTGCGGCCACCCACGCCTGTTGACCATGACCGCATGTGGGAGGGAGAGGAGCTGCCACCACCGGCGAGCTCCTGCGTCCCTTTTGTCTTCTGTTCTCCTGCCTTTGTGATGTTGTTTGGAGTGCAGGCGGATTGACGGCAGGTGAATGCCGCTGCAAGGAAGTGTTCATCGTGTTGGGGCACTTGAGTACAGCAGAGGCACTATGGTATAGTGGACCTGCTGTGGAGGGGCGCCTATGCCAAGGGCAGGACAGCGCCTCGCAGCTCCGCTGAGGTGTTGCTGGTGCCGCGGGGGCTCAGTACCACCCTTGTTGCCGGTGCAGCACGGCACACATCGTGCCTTCAGGAGGGAGCAATAAAGCACGCGTCCACAACAGTATCTTGCTTTGGGCAGAAGACCCTGAGCGGTATCCGCCCCCCTTATTTATCACCTCTGGCCACGCCTGGCCAGAGAGTGCCACATGGTGCAGTACGCTTCTGGGTCACACCCCCGGACCACTCCTGTGGTACTAGGGTCATTACACTGATGACAATATCAACAGATTTTGCACAAAACTATACCACTCCCACACATCCTTGGCATCACCTCCATTTTGATTTCTTTCTGACTGGCATTGTGAGTCCAGAGTAAAACACTTTTTTTAAACTTGCTGCAGTGTAAAAACAACAACAAAACAATTGCTTTCCGTACACAATGCATCTCCGAGATAATTAATTTAATGCATGATGGTTCAACATACTTTTAGGATGGTAATACAATCTCTCATGCCTTGCAATGCAAGCATCCCACAGGAAAGGAGATTATTCCATGAAGGTGCCAATAACATGAGGTGAGAGAATAATGATCCTCCTGGTGACGCTAAAGCCCTCTCTATGTACAATTTAAAGAATCAGTAATAATAGATAATACAGGTAGCAGAGCAATCACGCCAGACTCAATAACCACCTTTAGGACCATTGCTTCTTCTTCAAAGCAATCTGGTGCCCCAAAAGCTGGGGCAAAAGAGCTTAAATGACATGGTTACTCTGAAATAGTGAGACCAATCATAACAAAGCTCATTGACTCTGCCCTGCATGATATTTCTATCAGCACTAACCAGTTACTAGTCACAAAAAGATCATCAAAGCGATGTCTTGACTATTTAGTGGAGTGTGGTCCCTGCTCTCTATCATCTTTTTAACTAGAAGGGAAACATTCAATTATTTACAAGCAATAAACTTCAGAA
The DNA here is from genome assembly GCF_964261635.1 of Lissotriton helveticus. Classification (NCBI taxonomy): domain Eukaryota; kingdom Metazoa; phylum Chordata; class Amphibia; order Caudata; family Salamandridae; genus Lissotriton; species Lissotriton helveticus. Next base: position 950,396,774 of record NC_136063.1, read on the forward strand.
TCAGTGTTTTGAAATGAAAATGGTTCCATTTGTTTGTCGGGGGAAATTAATTTTTATTTTATTTTTTATACCTGCTCCCCCCTGCGTCCTCCCCCTCTACCGCCCCAGCCCCCATACTTCTGATCCGTGCTGGCCGCCGCTGTTGAACTGGTACAGTAAGTGAGCGCACAAGTGCAGAAAGGTGTGTCTATTCTGTAGATCATCAGAATTTTGTTCAAAAACTCATCCAATGTTTGGCACAAAATCTCTCAATATACTGATTTGAATAAGGGAGAAGGCTCCTAATTTTTTTAGGTGTCGTTGCTGTATGTTAAGGTAAAGTCCGTGGTGGTGAGCTTAGTGGTTAGTCATTTAACTTGAATTGTAAGTGAAACAGCACTTACAATTATGTGATCAATGACACATCAAGGTAACACTCTCTGTTGCATTTCTATTATGAGGTTCCAAGGCTCCTCATCAGCTAGGAATCTTTGCACATAGTAAGCCATTGAACAATTCTTCCATAGAAGTAAGGCAATAGTGTGATAAAACATACATGAATTTGTTTTTTCATTTACCCATTGTTTTACCTCAGGCGTAAGGTACAACAGACATAACACAGAATCCAGGATGGTGTTGTTACAGAATATTATTGCCTGAATATCGTCTGATAAAAATATTGTGTCCTAAACATCGTTAACAAAAATGGTGCCCCAGTAGAGTAAGTAATCTAAACATTAACATCCAATAGAGTAATAGTTTTAAAACCAGTATTTAGGCCAAACGTTTTATCAGATAATCTTTAAGTAACAATATTCTCACTTATAACAACTTGTACTTTGCAGAAGCAAGTGAGATTACACTTGTCCTTGTCTAGTTTGATTCTTTGAATTTTAAGTTTTCTCCCCAGTTGGCGTCTGCTGTTCCTTTCTTAAAAAAAGCACCAAAAATTGTTATTGATTTTGTTTCCTTTCTAATGTTACAGCCAAACATACAGTATAGAGCCATCTCTAGTCTATAAGAGTTACCTTTGCACCATTTTGCGTCCTTCATTTACCTGCTATCCTTTTCCTCAGGAATATTGCTCATATTCCTCTTTTAGTTTCCGTATGTGTAGAATGTGCTTGTTTGTGCTTACCTCGTGTATATGTTGGATGTAAATTGTTGACTGTGAATATTTGTTATTTTCTGCCTTTGTGGGGCCCTATTACAGTTAAGGTGCATTTCAATTGTTTGAGCCAGGCTCACCTTTTAAAAGGTCCGCCTGTCACAAACAATAAAAAAATGTCTCCTATTACCATGAATTTGTTGCCCCTAGGGCAGCAGCGAACTCGCTTTGCCTTGGGGCAGTGCATTTAGGTGAAAAACAGAGCGGCTGCTTTAAAGCCACTCCGTTTTTTACATTGCAGGCAGCAAACCGCCTGCCCTTTTGAAGGGGATTAGAGATCTCCTTGCAGGCGGGTGCAGTCAGTGTCTGATTCCACCTGCAAGGGGATGTCTGGGGGGCTTTATGTGCGCCAGTGCTATTAGTATTACAGAAGGGGCCACACAAGCGTCTGCGGCACCTTCTGAAATACCAAAGTGCCCCGGTGGCGTACAAAGCCAGCGCAAACGCCCATTGCACCCCCAGGGCATTCTCTGTAATAGGACCCTAGGTCTTGTTGCTTCTCTCACCAACTGTTATGTGTTCTCTATGCTCCCCAAACTTTCTCATACTTTTGGGGAGATGTCCTCGCATTGAGATGCCCTCGATGCTGTTGTTCAGGGAGGTTCTGCACTGCCCCATTTTTGTGCAATATCTCATTTTGCTACACCATTCTTTGGTGTACCAATATTTCTGGAAACTTGTGAGGACTTGTGTACCCCAAGGGCCCAATAGTGTAGTGGTTGCTACCAGTTTCTGGTACCTGCCCCATCTGTCTCGGTATTTAGGACTGGTATTTCGAATAGTGGAGCATCCCCATTGTTTATGTATGAAGTTCACCTATTCCCCACATTTTCGCAGGCATTTTCATTTCTTGCTGTGCCAAATTTCAGCACTTGTTTCTTGTGTAATATACCCTGTCTAGGATTTTGGACTGTGTTAATCCGAAGTTTGACCTTTATGAGGCTTCACAGTCGTACTTTAGGGCCTCCTCCCTTGTTCCATCTTCCAATTCCCCTTTGATTGGCTCCTATTGTCTGTTCAGTATTTGATGGTCCCTTTCAGTATGATATATGTGCAGGACCCTCCTTTTTCTGTCTTGTGTGTGTCTAGTAGTCTGATTTATAGTGGTGACTCATCAATGTCTGTAAATTTTTCCTGGGTCATTGAGTCCAGAGCATGTCTCAGTTGTTTGTATTTGAATGTCTGTGTCTATTCCATTTCATATTCTTCTTTAAGTTTCAAGAGTGTCCTTAACTCTGTTTTGGTTATTAGTAGGTCTTTTTATCCCCCTTGTCTTGTGAGTTTTTTGCTTAGTTTGACCAGTACTTTTGGAACAGGTGGCAGGTTTTGTTTTTGCTTCCTCCTAGGCAGCATTTGTGTGTAATCCATCTTGCAGAAGGAATGTCTGTCAGTTCTTAGTGCCAGTGTTATCTGGTGGCTATGGTTTGAATGCCTCACTAGTATGTACTCTCCTGGGTGGGAAGGGGGGGTTATTCACCCATGATAGAAATCTCAATAGTTCATCTGCTTTTCAAAGAAATTATTAGGGATTTTGTGGGGTGTGTTCTGTAGCATATATAAAAGAATGTTGGCAGTGATATCATTTAAAACAAATCTACCCTTCCTTGTAGTGTTAGGGGAAGTCCCTTCCAGTATGAGATAATGCCAATCAGCATTTGCAACAGCGTCGCTAGGTTGTCATTGTAGTATTTGTCTGAGACTCCCAAGATCTAGAATTCTAAGCACTTACATTGTTCTAGTTTTATTTTCAGGAGCATTGGTAAGGATGAAAGCAGGATTCAGTTTTGTAAGGGGTACAGAAAAGCTTTCCCCTATTTTATTCTAAATCCTGAGACCCTTCCATATATATTATTATTAGTTTCAATCTAGACATAGTGTGCTAGTGGTCTGCAATATATGTAGCAGTATACCCCCTGAATACAGTGGTAAATGCTCGTCCCATTCTGTGCTCCACTTCCATCCCCCTCATCAGGGAGGAGGTCTCTCCTTAGCCTCACTGCTAAAGATTCTTTCATCAATATGAACAAGATAGAGTAGAGGACACATCCTTGGAGTACTCCATTTTCTATCTGGAATATCTTGGTTTGTGTCCTGTTCACTCGAACCTTCACCAGTGGCCCACTGTAAAGGAGTCATATCCATGTCAACAATTAGGTCCAAAGATTATCTTTTCCAGATTGCCAATTAGGAAAGGCCATTTGACCAAGTCAAACGCTTTGTCAGCATCAAGCAATATTAAAAAAATGGGGCATTTCTGTTACTCTCGGTGCATAAATTGATGTTATTGTATAATTTACATGGGTTAGATGTTGCTGATCTCTTAGCATAAATCCTGATTGTCTGTGTGTATTAACTCCACTGATATTGATAGTAGTCTATATACTAGCAATATCTTAGCTCTGCAAGTTAGTAGTGATATGGTGGCGACGGGATTCACATTCTATCAATGTTATCCCAGTCTCAAGAGACAGTGTTATTGTTGCAGCTTGGAAGTCCCTTGGTAATGCTCTATCTTGTTTTGGTTGATTGAACATATTTAATAAGGGCCGAATTATAACTGTAGTTTGTTTATGAAATTCCGCTGGAGGACCGTTAGGTCCTAGTGCCTTTCCTGTTTGAAGTTTTCATTGATGTTTCTACCTTTTCTTCCGTTTTTTATTCTTCTAATTCTAGATTTTTTCGACCCTTTGTCAATCTTGGGACTCTGCAGTTAGAGGTAAATGTTCTTTTATAGTTTCTGTCATCCTGTATGTGTGAAAGATTTGTTAATACTCATCAGATGTCACCTGCACAACCTTGTCCCTTGTTATTAGTTTCCCATCTTATTTTCTGTACGTGGTTTGCTGCATCATCCTTTTTCCTGAGCTATGCTTTGTAGCCTCCTTTGCTTGAATATATGGTGAAGGCTAGATTTATCAAAGGTTTTCCATCGTCCTTGCACAACGCAAGGGGATGCAGTGCAATGCAAAACCTAGAATGAGATTTATCAAGCCACACAAGGCCACCTTATGTGGCCCTGCATGAATTGGCAAATCTGGAGTAACGCAAGCCAGAGCGAGTAAGTGCCTTGCATTACTCTGCCCCAGGGAAGATTTGCATGGGTGGAGCATGGACTTTCCCATGCATCCACCCATGGATTTTGGTGCATTCCCAGATTTACCATAAGTGGTAGACCAGAGAATACGTCAAAATGCTACAACCTTCGTTTTTTCCTCATTCTACATGTGCTGCATTGAGCAGCACACATAGAAAGAGGAACAAGCCTCAGGGGATTGTTTTTGTGCAGAAAGGTGTCATTTCCTGCACAAAAATAATCCTGCCTACAACACAGGCAAGGTACCCATGCACAATGGTGCGTGAGTGCATGCGTTGGCCCTAGGCAACACCTAGGGGCCGATTACGATCCTGGAAAAACGCTGTACAAATCGTGGTATGGAGCGTTTTCCCCATACAATTCGTACTTGTAAGGAGGCCCCGACAACCTAGGAAGTACGATCCGTACAAATAGATGCACTCCATATAAATTGTAAAAAAGACCATACATCTCGTATATACAAGCGATTCCGATTCGGATTGCTCTGTACGTGACGTTCCCATGTATTCCCGGCAGCAGTTTACAACCCGGCAATTACGGTTCGTACAAACGGCACTCCGTACGGCTCTTTTTTTACAAGAGCCAAAAAGTGCCGGAAAAACCTTGTACGCCCCGATGTACGCGTCGTACACCCCAACAATACAGGGGTACGGTGCGTACGGATGACACTGAAAGTGGGGTACGGTGTGTACATACGCGATGAAGGGGTACTGGTCGTGTACGCACCGTAAAAGCACCGTACCCCAAAATCGACTGTGTACGCACCGTACCCCAAAATCGCCTGTGTACGTACCGTACCCCGAAATCGTCTGTGTACGCACCATACCCCAAAATCGCGTATGTACGCACTGTACCCCAAAATCGCATATGTACGCACCGTACCCCAAAATCGCGTACGTACGGTGCATACATGCTCGATGTTGGGGTACGCACCATACACACGCCTCGCATGTGGGGGGACCCCTGTATGCCTCATACCCCTATACAACCCGTACCCCGGTATGATTCGTACCCCCAGAACGAGTCATACCAGGGTACGTGGCGTATAGGGGTTCGCTTCGTTGCCCGGTACGAGCCATTCCCTGTATACAGGCTATTTTCCATACAAATCGTATGCTGACAACCCGGTACGAATCGTACTTGACGGGTTGGACAGGCTTTTTTACAAATTGTATGGTCTTTTTTACAAGTCCGTGTTGTACAGCTTTTCCCGATCCGATTTGTAAGGATCGGGCCGATCTGTATGTATTTTTCCTGTACGAATCGTACTACACGGGTTGGAAGGGACTTTTACAATTTGTATGGAAAAAATACAAACCTATTTGTATGGAAAATAAAAATCCAGGATCAGAATCGGCCCCTTAGTGTTATATGTACAAGCCCCTGACGCCAAGGGAACGTCACCTTTTAGGACGTTACTGTGGCGATCAGGGCTTCGCCTTCTTTACAAGGCATCATTAAGCCACTTTGTGTGGCTTAACGCTGCCCTTGTAAATAAGGCACCCTTTCACGCTTTGCTTAGCATGAAAGAGGAGGGCAATGGGTGTTTCTGTGGGTGTTCCACCGCAGCACCCATCGATTCTGATGCTGCCTCCTATTTACAAGGGAAGTGTAAATAGGAGGCAGTGCCAGAATTAATATCAGGGAAAACCTGGTCTTACCCTGATGCAACGAGGCAAAATGTCACATTTCTCCTCGTTGTTGCTATTTTCATATGTGCTGCATTGTGCAGAACACATGAAAACAGCAAAAGGCCAATGATTGTTTATGTACAGGAAAGTCCCTCTTCCGGCACATAAACAACCATTTAAAAAAAATGCAGTTTTGCAACTTCTATGTTTGCTTCACTAAGCAGCACACAAAGAAGTTACAAAGCTGCATTTAAAGATTGTTTAGGTGCAGGAAGGGGGACCTTCCTGTACATAAACAATCTTCCCCTGATTACATGGTGCAAGGATGCCTGCGTTGGTGCTAGCCAGCTAAACTTACAGTAAGTTACTATGGGGTAACCCAGTATCCCTCAGAACCTGGTCAATGCGTTTTAACATAAACAATAGTTCTGTTGGGTAAAAATGAGTAATTCAAGCTTTCAAAGATTCCCAGATTTCAAGCTTTCAAAAAATGAATTCTTTGCAAAGAACCTAGTGTTTACTACCTAGAGCTGTCAACGAGAAGGAATCGAATCGCTGCAGCTTACAATACATTATCTACATCACAAAAGAGGAGATGTACAAGAAGAATTTGAATATTCTATCCTACTTGGATTAGGATCCATTCCCCACTGGAATCTGAGCATACTGCCTTTGAGATTCATCGGAAGTCAAGTCTGGGTGCGCCCCCCCCCCCCCCGGGTCCCCAGAGGCGACCTCATCCCTCCCACCCCCCAGTCCTGATGAAGACCCGCTCTGACCCACGAATCGGGAGTCACTAGGATCGAAACATCGACAGAAAAAACCCTTGGACCAACAGTGAGTATTCCATAGAAATCGCCAACCACAGTGGCACAGAGGAATAACTCCAATTGAATACCGCTTTGGCCAACAATCTACCCCCTCCTTCCCTTCACTTATACATAAGTCACTGGTTTTATATCACCACTGCACGATAGATTACTACACTCAATATCGCGATCACCTTAGTCTGATGCGCCGTTTTATAAGATATGCCTAATGTGTAATATACATATTGAATATAGGGTAATTGTGAAAGCTACTAAATTCATAAAATAATTTGTTTATACCCTATCTGTTGTCTTGGATTAGCATTTCTTCTTTACAGAGCAAGTAATACTGCAACTTGACAAATCGTTGTATGAATTCATTTTTTGAAAGCTTGAATTACTCGTTTTTACCCGACAGAACTATTGTTTATGTTAAAAAGCCGGCTAAACTTAGTGCCAGCGCAGGGGGTAATGCCGGGCTGCACCATATTCTTGTAAATATGGTGCAGGACTGCGTTTCAGTAGTGGCAGAGTGTGTCATTAAGCCAAGGAGGCCAACGACAGGCTCCGCCACTTCTTTGTACATATGCCCTTAGTGTGCCAATGCAAGGAGAGAACAGGAATGCTCCATATAATGTTAAATATTGTGCTTTCCTGCCCTCTCCCTGTCAAGCAATGTAGCACAGCAAGGTATCTTGCTGTGCTGCATTGCGAGACATTTTAAAATAAATGTGTCCCTCCTAGTGGACCTCATTCGTGAACAGTAACTTATGTTCATCCCATTTGTCAGTAGCTGCTAATGTATTTGTCAAGTTGAATTATAAATATTATAATAAACTACTGGCCACTGATAAACGGACCCCTGTAATGTATGGGACTATGCGGCAAAACGGAACTTGTTTCAATTGTTTGAATTGGCCCTTCATCAGAGGATCAAACAGCAACTTCAGTAATTGTGTAAAATTCGATTTTATTATATTTATTAACTCATAAATAAAGGATGGATTGTGTCTGATCTTTAAATAGTGGACTGAGTATGATGTCCCTACATCCGTGACTAAAACATACGGTTTGCATTCATCTTTGATTCTGTTCGGTGCTGAGCTAAGGGATTAAAAAATGCAAGGGGGAGAGAGTGCTACTTACGCCGCATCATTGGTTTGCTGCAGTTGGGTCCACGCCGCCACCGCCAGGAGTCACGGGGGTGTAGAAGCAGCTCGTTTGACACCGCGACTGCGCCAGGAGGCGCCTTAAAACACTCCAGAGACCCGCTTCGTGGGACGCGCGCGGGACGTGCCGGGCTAAGCCCGGGCAAAGGGCGGGCCCTCTGTGGCCCTCCGTGAATGACGGAGGACGGGCCGGGCCATGCTATTTCCATCTGGACCTAATGCATGGTTAGTACGGCCCCAAGTGAGACTCATGGTACTCTTAACAGCTAGTAGCCTGCTTACATTTATAAGATCTTCAATTTAAAGCTCCTCTGGTCCATAAAAATTATCTGAAGGTATGGGGAAACGCAAAACTATGGAAGGAGCGAGGGGGGCCATCGAGGCAGCCAAGCGACCAAAACAATCCAAGAACAAGAAAACTAAGGGAGTGCCAAAACACGCTGCTAGAAATTGTGTTATGGACCGTATAGATGCTATTGACGCCATTGTGAATGACTGCCAAGAAATTCTGTCTGCTGATCTGGGGCCAGCGGAGGCGCTTGTTCCATCTGCTGGGGAGGGGACACGGAAGACTGTTACACCTGAGGCAGTAGGCCCACTTATTACCATCCCAGAAATGTTTCGACCCCAGGCTAAACCTCATGTAGCTAGGCCGCTCACTTCAATTGTTAGATCCTCACCACAAGGCCAACCGGGTATTCTAGAGGGAGAAGTGGAGACTGGTAAAACCTCACACACAGCTGCTATTGATATTGATATTGATTCAATTCCTGCTCAAACAGATACTTGGTTCTAGGAGAGGTCCTGGCTGGGGGGTCAAACTTCAATATTGCGTGTGTAGACATTTCCCCCTTATGTATTGATGTTGATAATGTTGACTCTGTTACTAGTACCAATGAACGCCCAGAAACCATAGGGGATCTTGTTAAACTAGTTTCTCTACTCAGGGACGAGATTGTCGCAATGAAAAAACTAATTATTAATCTAACTGTAGCCACTCAATTAAACTACGACAATCCTCGGCCCCAGATTGGGGGTTCTGTAAAGGTAGCAGCTGCCTATCCAACCAAATTAAACTAAAGTGCCCACCAGCCTACGGCGAAAAGTGATCCCAAGAGTAGTAAGGCACCTAAAGCAAGACCTGTAACAGTGAGAGAGAACAGCTCTGCAAGACTCCCCAGTACTACTAGCATAAAGAGATCTGGTCCTGAGGGGTAAAAAAGGTAGCAGCACAGAGCGGTTTAAGCAAGCAGACGGGCCCTAGTGGGGCTATTGGTTTAGATGGGGTTCCCGGACCAAATGTGACAAGATCGAAGGCAGGGGCAACCTACTCCAGCACCCCCATAATTCAGAACCAAGTGACTTTAAATCTTAGCTTAGTGCAAAGTAGGGGCCAGACTTACAATAAGGGTGACTTTCCGACAAACAAAATATTTATGACCAATGTCCCCAAGCAAGTTAGGAGGGCCGGGTGCCCGAGAGAAGAGGTTGACTCTCTGACGAACAAGGCGATTCACTGGCTACGGTACGTCAGAGGGTGCAGATCGGTCATAAGGGATGACATTCTCAAAGTAAGGAGAATAAGTCACCCTGGGGCTACCCATGATGTTATCGAACTAACCCTGTCCTCCAATTATCTAGCTGAGAACCTTTTCCAGATGGAATTTAGATCCAGCCCTCCGGTTTACTCTGGTATACAGCTGAGGAAGATGCCCCCGCTCCCGTTCTCATTGGTTCCAGTTATGTCTCTGGGGGAAACTAGACATAGGATTGGAAATTCCAGGTTGGATTCCATTGATTGACTACCCAGTAGTGGAATAGGGGTCATGAATGACCAAGTGTGGGCTACCGATGGAGACCAGGGCCCCAATTGTAGTTTGGTTAATGTGTCGGTCCGGATAGAACCAAGTGATGGGGTACAACAGGACATTGTCGGGGTGGTATCTGGTGACTTCGGCCCACTATTAAATACAGGTCTGGAATCCTCAAATGAAAAGGGTATAAGTATATGTGATCCAGCTAACACATCACCGGTTTGTGAAGTCTGCAGGGAAGGAGGAAGTGCAGTATCATGGAACATAGCTGGACTGGGCACTAGATTACAATCACCGGACTGGGTTTCTTTTGTAAACAACTTTGACATTTGTATTTTTCAAGAGACCTGGGCCTGCGAGCCCCAGTTTCTTCTGGGTTTCGTGAACTTTTTTGTCCCTGCTGTCAAGGGTCCCAAGGGTCGCCAAAAAGGGGGGTTAACCATTTGGGTGCGACAAGCACTCTTTGCTAGAGTGCTAGAGCTCCCGACTGGCAGAAATGACATCCAGCTGATAAGGATCATGACTGATGCAGGGAGTTTTCTAGATATTTACAATCTGTATGCTAGAGGGACAGGAGGCAGGAAGTCTAAGGTATTGGTTGCTCTAGATCAGCTAATTGATACCCAGCCCGTTGAGAATAATATAATAGTGGCTGGGGATCTAAATATGACCTTTGAGCCTCTCAAAGTAGATGACTGGCATGTAGGGGAGGATGAGGAATCCCAGTGGGGGATCCCCAAGCTGGACCTCGAACCAGTAAAGAAATAGTCAGACAGCATATTACAGTTCAATGCTTTGTGTAGCGAAAGAGGGCTTAGAGCACTCAATGGAAGAACTGTGAGTGACGCCCAAGGAGCAGTCACTTTTGACAACGATCGCTCACAGAGCAGGATTGATTATGCTGTCTGTAGTATGGCTATCTGGCACCTGATCAAGGACATGAAGGTTGTGGATAGGCAGGAGAGCGACCACAATCCCTTATGTATTACACATTTCCTATGGGGAGGAGATACACAGGGGCTAAGTGATTGCGAGGAGGCCCTTGTGGAGACCGTCCCATCAAACAACATGAGGCGGGTAAGATGGGCCCAAGTTATGATCAAAAGGGAAGTGCTTGAGAGCATTAGCGAGGAACTAGATAAAACCACTAACGCCGTGGATGCCAGACTGGAGGTTGGAACAGAGATTGCCAATGACTTGAAAGAAATTACAATGTTCCACGACAACTTCTTTGAAAACATAAAGGGACATTTCTATAGGGTAGTACCCAAACCAGAAGGCAACAACAAGAGGTCCAAAAGAAAGGGTTGGTACAACAAGGATTGCAGGTCTGCAAGATTACTTCTAGGTCTGGCTATTAAAAAAAGAGATCCGTCTGCTGTCAGGGAAGCAAGGTTGGAGTATAAGACCTGTATACTGAGGGCTAAAAAACAATGGGATGAGCAACACTGGCAAGACCTAAAAAGTGCCAGTGCTGCGAAGGATTCCAGACTTTTGTGGAGTATAGTCAAGTGGGGGATAGGAGGTCACCTTGAACCACCAACTAATCATGTAACCCAGAGTAGTTGGATAGAATACTTTGCCCCCCAATATAAATGCCTACCTGAGGACAAGTCCGGAGAAGCCCCAGCCATTATTTTCCACTCAGCTCCTCCCTTTAATATGAACGATGTAGAAGTGGCCCTTAATTCAACCTCACGGGGAAGGCACCCGGACCCGATGGGGTCCCAGTGGATGTTTTTCTCCATGATAAAGCCCGATGGGGCTGCTACATAATGAAGCTGGCCAATGCAGTGGCGTTAGGGGCCCGGTTCCGAAGTCTTGGCAAGGGGCTGTCATAATTCCTGTGTATAAGAAAGGCGATAAAGCGCTTCCCGGGAATTATAGGCCTATTAGCCTAATAGATACAGTCCAAAAGGTGATAGGGAAATTGACATTAGAGAAAATAATGGTCTGGGCAGAAGAAGAAAAAATCCTGTCCCCTTTTCAAGCAGGCTTCTGCAGGTTAACCAGCACCACAGACCAGATATTCCGTTTCACCTTACTTCATTGGAAGACGGTCCTGCTCGGGAAAGGCAGCCTTTACGCTGCCTTTATAGATCTGCGAGCAGCATTTGACCTGGTACCTCGGTCAAAGTTGTGGGAAGTCTTAAGCCAGATGGGTATGCCACTGGAAACTTTATCACTCGTGATGAGATTGCACGAGAGAAACCATGCAAAAATTCTGTGGGGGGGGACATGGGCAAGTTACTAACGACTTTCCTGTCGAGCGGGGTGTGCGCCAAGGGTGCGCTATGGCACCCACGCTCTTTTCCTTGTATATCAATGGGGTGGCTGAACGCATGCTGACAGGAGATGTAGATGCCCGTCTCTGGCGGGAGAGAAGATTCCGATCTTACTATTTGCGGACGATACGCTCATCGTCTCTAAAACCCCCAGTGGACTGCAGCGAGCCCTGAAGATCTTTGAGGGATTTTGCATTGACCGTGGGCTAGAAGTCAACGTTACCAAGACAAAGCTCATGGTTTTTAACCCGCAACACAGTTTTAAAGAGAACTTTTTTATGGATGGTGAAAAAGTGGAAAAGGTATCGGATTTTGTCTATCCGGGCATCCACATAGCAAAGGTAACTAATTGGGGGAAGCATATAGAAATGGCGGCTCTTAAATTTCACCAAATTACAGGAGCCATATTTGTGGAGTATAGAAAATCCTTGACTAAGCCAATTCAGCCAGCACTCCAAGTGTATGAGGCAAAAGCCATCAGTTCGGCTCTTTACGGTGCGGAAATCTGGGGCTACGATAACCTAGGGTCACTGACACTTGTTGAAAATAAATTCTTGGGTAATCTTATTTGCCTCCCCAAAAGTACACCAATGAGACCGTTGTGCTATGAATTGGGCAGGAAAGCAGTTTCGGACATGGCCAGATTGAGACCAATATTATACTGGCGTCGCATCTGGGTCACGCCGGAGCTTGCGCATTATGCCCAGGGTTTCTTGGACGTAATTAAAACCGACACATTCCGCAAGATAAGCTGGCTTAAAGAACTGTCCAAAGTTTTACTTAATATGGGCATGAAGGGATTGTGGGAGAATCCTGAGCTAGCCCAGTTCCCTTCTAAAGAAGATCTAAAAGCTAGGTACTGGGAAATGGTTGCCTACCAGAAATGGAATGACGCTGCTATATAGCGCCCATGCTACCCGGAGGCCTCGCAGCGCTTCAGATTCAAGAAGTAGCAATTACAGAGATGTAACAAAACTATTGCTCGAATAGGTGTGTCTTCAGAAGTTTACGGAAGGCAGTTAGACTACGGGTGTCTCTTATTAATTGAGGGAGAGCATTCCATAGCTTGGCCGCTGAGTATGAAAAGGAGCGGCCTCCCCACCTAGCTTTTTTTATCTTCCTGGTCGTTGCTAAGATTTGGCTACTGGAACGAAGGGATCTGGAAGGTTGATATAATACTACCATTGAGTGAAGGATGGTAGGACCTGTCTTCCAGATGGCCTTATGGGCTATACATAATGCTTTAAACTAAACCCTGGCTCCCATAGGGAGCCAGTGCAGTTGACGAAGGGCGGGCCTTGCAGATTGCCTCCTCGGGACTTGCAGGAGTAATCTTGCAGCGCTGTTCTGTACCACTTGGAGTTTTTTTATTGTAGATAATGGGGCTCCAAGGTACAGGGAGTTCCCATAATCCAACCGGGACAGAATCAGCGCCTGGATCATAGTCCTACGTGCTTCAAATGGTAGGAGAGGAAGAACCTTCCGTAACATCCTTAACAGCCCATAGCATGTTGATGCTAAGACAGTGGCTTGGTGACCTAGATTAAGTTTATCATCAAGCCATTCACCCAAACTCTTTATATAAGGTTTAGGTGATGGAGCTGGTCCCAAGCATGAGGGCCAGATGGGAATCGGTGGTGCAGGGGAGGTGTTGCCTAGTATCATAATCTCTGTCTAATCTCCATTGAGACGGAAGTAGGAGTCCTTCATCCATCCGGCTACGGCTTCAAGACAGGGTGCCAGTCTGTCAGATGATCTCCCATCATGGCCCAAAGATACAACTAATTGGGTATCGTCAGCGTAGCTGACGATCCTAATGCCAAAAGGATGAATAACGGCTGCCAATGGTTGCATGTATACGTTGAAAAGCGTTGGGTTTAAGGCCGATCCCTGTGGGACTCCACATTCCAGAGCTTGGCTAGATGACACAACGCCTCCTTCAAAGACTTGGAAGTGGCGGTTATTGAGGAAGGAGGTGAACCATTTCAGAGCAGCACCCGACACCCCGCTCATTTTGAGTCGGTCGATCAAGATGGAGTGATTGACCGTGTCGAATGCTGCACTGAGGTCCAGCAGGATGATCGCTGCTTCTCCTCCCTCATCCACCAGTTTCCTAGCCTCCTCAGTCACTAGCAGTAAAGCTGTTTCTGTCCCATGGTTAGGACGAAAGCCAGTTTGAGTATTGTCCAGCAAATTATTAGATTCAAGATAGGCTGTAAGAATATTATTTACATGTTTTTCTAACAATTTGCTAAGCCATGGTAAGAGAGAGATTGGACGGTAATTTGATAGTAAGGAGGGGTCTAAGCTGGGCTTTTTAATTAATGCTTTTACCATAGCGCATTTCCACATGTGAGGGACTGTGCATGTTGATAAAGAAAGATTTAAAACCTCCAATATGATGCTTTGGACAGCTTTCATAACTGTCTTTAATTGTTTAGGTGGAGCTGGATCCAATGGAGTTCCTGAGACAACTTTACTGATAATTACATGAAATGTCTCTAAGGTTAGGGGATTTAGGTTATCCAGAATGGAACCATGAGTAGGGTCAGCGAGGTTTTTATGTAGTAAATCGTCTTCATTCAGGGAAAAGGCATTATATATTGTTTCAATTTTCTCTTTAAAGAATATTGCTAGTTGATTGCAGCGTTCAAGCGCTCCTTCACTCGAAGGAAGGGGTTGTGGCGGGGTAATCAATGATTTAGCTATTCTGAAAATCTTTTTCGGGCAATTTGCTGCGGCCTCTATTTTGTCCTCGTAAAATTTTGCTTGAGCTTTCTTGATTTCATTTTTATAGCTCCTAATGGCTTTCCTATATGTTTGCTTAGTTTCTAGCAAGGGGGCTCATCTCCAAAGCCTTTCTAACTTGCGGCAGGATTGCTTTATTATTCTCAATTCGGGACTAAACCAGGGAGCCGGATATTTCCTAATGCAGCTCTGAATAATGACTTTGGGGAGGGTCGTGTCTAATGTGTCTTGGATCCAAGTATTGAAATTGATGTTTGCTTCTTCAATGTTTGTTCCAACTATGGGCTTAGTGGCTATTAGGGATGCTTGCCATTTATCCAAGGGTAACCTATCCCACTTTTGGTCCCACGTTACCTTTGGGGATTGTGCCCCTCGGGTATTTTTAGTAACCCAGAATAGGGGAATTAGAAAATGGTCAGACCACGGTATGGAGATGGGATCTCCGGAGGTAAGGCTATGCAAGTTGCTGAATATGGGGTCCAGAAGGTGACCTTTTTCATGTGTTGGCAGGAGGCATTTTAAATCCAGACCTAAAGCTTGGAGATCGGAAGAGAGATTCTTGGTGGAAGAAAGAGAAGAATCCTCTAAATGTATATTTAGGTCTCCAAGAATGGTGAAATTGGCCATAGCTATTGCTTGTTCTGAGACCAAATCTATCAGTTTTGGAATAAATTTGTTTAGCGCCTCAGGAGGTCGGTAAATTAATATGCCTGATAGACAGTCAGTAGAGGAAAATTCTAGGGAGAAGGGGAGATTTTCTCCTTCTTTGAAAACCGTTGAAAGAAGACGGCATTGGTAGATGTCTTTATAAATAATGGCTAAGCCTCCACCTCGCCCTGTACAGCGATCCATTCTACAGATATTATACCCTGTTGGAAGAGCACGTACAATATCTGGCTCATTTCCTGCTTGCAACCACGTTTCCGTGAGAAATAAGGCATCCAACTTATAATCCTCAATTAGAAGGGCTATCTCTATGCAATGTTTAGGCAGGGATCTGCAATTCAAAAGAGCCATATTATATTGTTTAGTGGAAGTATGGTCTCTGTCTTGGTGGTCATGTGTTTTAAAATACCTATTACAATGGCGACATAGTAGGGGGGGTTTTGCAGGATCCAGTCTATGCCAACACGTCGTCTTCTCGATTGGTCGAAGCGTGTGTAAGATAGTATTGCTATATGTCAAAGAAATATTGGGGATTGGAAACTATATTTCCAGCTCAGAGTAGGGTCACTCCCAGTAAGATCATTAACGAGCAGATGGGCTGAAACCAATTCCAATGTTTCCCCGGCTTGTAAAAATGGTTTTGAAACTATTGCCCATCTTCTTTTTGTCTGTAGGGCTTACTCAACCCCCCGACGTGTCTGGCTAATAGCAATGTGCAAAATGCTAGGCACAAGGGATAGCAAGGTTGCACTAAGATTAATTTGCACTAGCACCTTGCCGGTTATCTCAGTAGCGGCTGCGAAATTTCTGGGGTGGGCATGGGCAATCAGAAGGAAATTTGTACCTTGAATTGCGATTTTACTGATCTTTTTGATGTTTTTTAAATAGTCTGTCAAAATGCTCTGTATATCTAATTCTAGAAAGTATCGCTCTTTTTTAAATCTGTAAATGTATCATTAATAATGGAATTTTATTGGAGTTTGTAAACCTATTTTAGTATGGAACCAAAATGTTTTATTGTGCTTTTATGAGTTTTTATCTCGAATAAAGCAAATTTGACTGACTGGCAATTTTTTTTATTGTAAAATTCCACTAATCCCTATTCTGTTAGTTAAAATATGAAATGTACTACTGTAATTGCCTTTATTAATTTCACTTAGGTGAATGATTCTGGTTTAAATGGATCAGGTTGATCTAGTGCCCTGTATGACAGTTTCAATTGTTACTTTCAGGGTGATTTACAGAGTGGCCGAGGGAATGAATACATTTATCGGTTCACCTACCCACCAAACTTGAAGTTCCCTATCCCATTCAGAGGTGGCAATCCACAGAGTTTCCATCAGTAGAACCTCGGCTGGCTCCACATATGGAAACCCTTGACCTGATTTCTCTTACGCCACTGGTCTGCCAAGACGCAGTGACAGTCACCTCGCAGAACCCATCAGTAGATTACCCTTCCTCAGACGGCTATGCAAGGAAGCAAAAAGTATTGGCCCAAAGCAGAGGGAGAAAACTCCCTACACAGCAGGGCCATTGGATTTTTGTTTTGCAATGGAAATGTCCACTTCAGAGTTTGTTATGACAACCACGAATAGTTTTGCTCTTTGGCGAAACAACATGGCACCTATTCAGCAAAATTCACACCAGCTGCATCATCAGCGGTCGAGTAGCTTGTTTTAGAAATCCCTGCCAGGCAAGTAGGGTTCTTCCAATATGGTGGATGGTCCTCTGACAGGGAGCGCAAGCTAGAGCAACAGCTGAGATGGCAACCTGAGATGGCGGGCTGACATGGCGGCCTCGTAAATTAATTCCTTTATATGTAAAAAATTTCTAGAACTGAACATTAGCATGCATCTGCATGTTTGAACCAGGGATTACCTGTGCGACCAAAGGTCACTAATAAGCAAATTACCTCTATTGAAATTAATGAAATATATATCTGCCTCATGCATATTCACTGTGAATAGTTTAAAAACTTGACTGAGTTTTAGTCTTGCCCAAACTTGAAGCTAACTTTCGAAAAAGAACATGGAATCACTTACTGGTCTAGTGTAAACTTTTGCTTGACCACTTCCTCACACAAGCATTAGTGACATTGATTAAATATACCACTGTACTACAACAGTCAAGATCTAAGGACTCACTGAGTTCAAGCGGGTTCCTCACTTGCATTTATGAAACGTGAGAAAAATCTAATCCATGCCTGCTGCACTAAAATAAAGAACATACAATCCCACCTTGTTTCTTTCTCATAAATCTATGAATTATGTTCCTTTCACAATGTAACTGCAGGATGGAATGGACAGGGATAGTTTCATTTAAAGTGACAGTTCCATTATAATAGCCCGAGCTGGCCAGTGATTGTTTTTTATAGCAGGGGAGCTGTTCAAAATAAGTGTTTTCTTCTCTCCCTTAGTAAAGCATTGAAAGGGATAAAATATATGGGAAATGTTCAGTGCACCAGGAGCTGGATTGTAAGAAATTTTACTGTAAGAGATTTGGAATGGAATATTTACAAATTGGATGTCACTGAAGGCATGAGAGTATGTCACATTTCTTACCAGGTGGCTTTCCGCTTTCATTGTTAATATTAACCTCAGACTGTGTAGAGTGGATGTCTTCGACTCTTCGAATCCTTGTCGGACAGATCACATCAGCTCTCTTAACCCTGTCTACGAACCCTCTCTTATGCCCCTGTCATGCAATCAGGTCTGAAATTATTCATCAAGCTATCAAAATCAGAATTGTACGACATAACCTCAAATTGGAAGAGAAAGGGGTTTGCAAACCGTACGCTGAATGCAGGAGGAGGGGATCTAAAAATAATAACAATTAATATTTAAAAGCAGTTATTAGGCAAAATTCTCGCAGATTCTGCAGCACAGTGGACATTTAGAGCAGAAGGTATATTATAACCTCCATGATGGAAGATCAGATCGCGCACACAGGAACTCACCTTTCGTCAGGGAAAGCTCTCGGAGTTACCAGTATTATCCGTTTGTTTGAGAAACAAAATGGATTGAAGTTAAAAGAAATCCCAGCTGGAACAGAGGGTAAGTTCTCAACCACCAGGTTCAGTTTCAGTCGCTAATAAAAACGCTGGCGGGAAGGTGAGCATGCTTGCTGTTATAAAATGGATTAAGAACCAAGACCAATCCATTCCTGGTCATTGATACATTCGCCCTCCTTATGGAAACATTGGTTAATTTATTAGGAAGAACTCAGCAGCCTAATGAAAAGAGCTGGAGACTGGTGTGAGCCCTAGAAGCCATGCAGCTCATTGCTGAATGCGGCTAATAAAAAAGCACGCAGCTTGTTTAAGACATACAGGGCCTCTTTTATGAGGCCGTGCGTGAGTTTTGCGCTTCCGATGCGTCACTTTTTGTGACACATCGGCGGCATAAAACATGCCTCCTGATGCGCACTATTTACAAAGTGACGCATCTAAGCAGATGCGTCACTTTGTAAACCCCTGCGCTACATTATACCTGCGTCAGGTATAATGTATGCAGAGGGGGCGTTCACCCGCAAAAAGCCTCGTAATAGGGACGCAGTGAAATCTATGAGATTTCACTGCGTCACTTTTAGGATGCTGTTGCGTCAAAATCTTGCGCCTGCCTCACAGCAGGGGTAAGACTGATGCAAGCCCTTTCACATGGGGCTTTCCCCATGTGAAAGGAAGCATTGCTGGAGTTGCGTCACTTTTGTGACACACTCCAGCAATGCGTCACTTTTGCACCTACAGATACGTCAGAAATACTGACGTATCTGTAACTCCTTGCGACATGATGCGTCATATTATAAATATGACGCATCAATCATGTTGCAGGGAGAGCGCAGTGAAAAGTGACGCATCGCTGTTTTCACGCAGCGATGCGTCACTTTTCATAAATGAGGCCCACAGTATAAAACCTAAGAAAGTGATTGCCAGCCTGCCTGAGATAGTCACGACTTCCAATGTTTTTTTTCGGAGCTATCATTAATGCTTTTCTATGGCTTTTCGTCGTCTTAGAGCACATAAACTCCAAAAAGATTTTAGCTATTCGTGGCAACTTTTTTCAATAACACTAGTCATAAATTTACAATTTGATAACTGTTTTTTTTTTAATTTGTAGAAAAGTAGAGCTTCCTGTCTTTCATATAAGATAGTCTGTCAATTTGAGAACTAAAACTAAATTCTTTTCACAACGTTGTTACAGGCTAATTTGCAATTTAAAGTTATGTCAATTCAAAAAAAAAATGGCACTAGTTACTTAGAACTCCACTGGTTGTGAAAAGAAAATCCTCGGAGAGGTTGACTTTTGTTCGGTTGATTGTTGTTTGTACTTTTCTCTAAAGTGGTTCGGAAAGGCTATTTTCCAACTCATGGCAGACAAGTTAGATGGGAGCAATTTTTCAGAAAGCTAATAGGCAGGATCCATCTGCTTCCTGTTCAATATCTCCGGTGTCTCAGGTAAACTTTGGCCAAAAATGAGTTCACATCTTGAAGATTGCCTGGAAAACAATCATTAATGAGAGTCAAGCTAAAGAGATAGGTCGGCTGTCAGGTGATTGTTTTTCACTGCCTTTTGGCCAAGGAAACATGCCATGTTAGAGGAAAGGTGTGAGCTTATGCACTTCTAGATTTCTTTTCATTTAAAGAAATTTTTATTTCGTTTTAAGAACATACAAGATAATTATAACAAGTCACATATATCAGTCAAATAAGGTAATAAAGATGATATAAAATGACTATGAAGAATAAAACATTTAGGAATGAGAGGGGGGAAGGGAGAACGGAAATTAGAAAAGAAAGCTAGAAAGGAAAGAGAGAAGTAGGAAGAGAAGAGAAGGGAAAGGGAGAAAGAAAGAGAAGAGAAGAGGATACAATAATTAGACGGAGGAAAGAGAAGATAAATAGTTAGATAGGGGAAGCCAGAGAAGATCAGATTTAATTTTCAAGGGTATAGAAGAGGAAGAGGAGGCAATGGCAATTCGATGTTCATCACATATGAAATTCCACCAAGTGTGAACAGATAGTGTGGAGTTATCTTTCCAACAAGACAGAATAACTTTGAAAGCAAGAGCAATAAACAAGTCAAGTAATTTTGCACTTGATGGAACAATATCAAGGCCATCGTAGTCAGAACCTAAAAATACAGTAGTAAACGATAATGGAACAGAAAAATGAAACATGCGCATGCAAATATTCCAAACAAGATTCCAAAAACGTAAAACTGAGGGGCAATCAAACAGTTGATGTTTGAGTGTACCAGTTTGCAAAGCACAGGACCAACAAAGATCACTGGAGGATGGAGAAAACTTAGCAATACTCACAGGAGTAATAATAACTCTATGGTAAATAAAAAATAACGATTTTGTAATACGAGCAGCAACTGAAATCTTAAACAATTTACTCCATAAACGGTCCCATACATCAACAGGTAGAGAAATAGATAAGTCAAGTTCCCAAGCACTTTCAGTAATAGATTTAGGCCTAACCTGAGCATTTGACAATAATAATTTATAAACTAGGGCAGCTTTAGGTTGTTGCAGGGAAAATAAGGGATACAAAGGGGAGGGAGGAGATAAAGAAGGGAGAGTATCAAATGCAGGAAGGGTTAACAAGTGAGATGATAAAGCAGTAACAATAATATTGTATTCTTTGGCGTAAGCTGCAGGAAGGTTAAACAAAACTTGCAGTTCCGAAAAAGGAGCAATGGAATTATTAGAGAAAAATTGGTGAACAAATACAACATTCTTTTCTTTCCAGTGCTTGTAGTAGAAAGATTTGCCCTTGTACTTAAGATGTCTATTATACCATACGCTAGATAACAAAAAACATTGTAGAGAGGACAAGTCTTTGGCAAATGTATTATGTAATAGTACTTGGGAGTATTTTAATACAGGATGCTTAGTCAGGAAGGAACAATTGGACATAAAAACGGTGTGTTGAAAAGGAAAATCCTTCAGTAACGAGCGCTCAAGTGTAATCCATTGAGGGACAGGGGTATCAGAGAAATCAAAAGCTAAGGAAAAGGATTGTTTAATAAGGAAAGCAGTGTGGTAAGTTTTAAAATCCGGGAATCGAACCCCACCTTCATTCTTAGGGCGTATCAATTTGGATAGAGCTATGCGGGGATGCTTATTGTTCCATAAAAACTTTGAGCAAATGGAATTCAACTTAATAAAATACGAGTTCGGAATTTTCATGGGGAGCATGGAGACAGTGTACAGTACATGAGGCGTGATCATCATTTTGATGGTGTCTAATCTGCCCCACCATGATAAAAATAATGGGGACCACGTCTGAAGAAGAGACTCCATTTTCTTAGTGAGAGAGGCAAATGTGAGTTTAAGGGTATCGACAAGCGAAGAGGAAAACCATATACCTAGATATTTGAGTTTGGAAGGACACCAAGCAAAATCAGTGGATGCAAACATGTAATGGAAACAGGAGGAGTTTAAGGGAAGGACCTCTGTTTTGGAGAGATTAAGCTTATACCCAGAAACAGCGGAGTATAAACTAACTTCATTCAAAAATGGTGGGAGAGAGGATTCTGGATTAGCCATATAGACCAAGATGTCATCCGCATAGGCAGAGATCTTCGTCTCGATGGCCGAGGATTTAAAACCCTCTATTAAAGGATTGGAACGAATTCTTTCCAAAAAGGGCTCAAGGCAAAGAATACAAAGTAAAGGGGAGAGAGGACAACCTTGTCTTGTACCCCTGGATAAGGGAAAGAATTTGGAGAATTGATTATTTACAAAAATACTAGCCCGGGGAGCTGAATAAAGAAGTTTAACCAGGGAAATAAAAGAGGGTCCAAACCCAAACCATTTCAAGGAACGGAACATGAATTGCCAATTAATACGATCGAAGGCTTTCTCCGCATCCAATGACAAAGCTGCGAGGGGGGAACCATAATGTTTGCCATGAGAAATAACATTTGCAAACATGCAAGCATTATCTGCAGCAAGCCTACCCTTTACAAACCCTACCTGGTCAGTTTTAATCAATAGGGGGATGATGGATTCCAGTCGGGAAGCAAGGATTTTGGCAAAATTTTTACAGTCATAGTTTATCAGGGAAATGGGATGGAAATTCTTACAAAAGGAATGGTCCTTATCAGATTTAGGAATGATAATGATGAGGGCATCTAAAAATGAACCGGAGGCCTTCGCATTTGCTATGAAAGAATTAAAGAGTTGGAGGAGATGGGGAACAAAAATGGAATGAAAGGTGGAATAAAATTCAATAGGTAGGCCATCAGGGTCAGTAGCCTTGGATTTTTTCAGGTAGTTGATAGCTTTAAGGATCTCCTGAGAGGAGATGTCTACCTCCAGTTGAGCAAATTCATCAGGGAGTGAAGGAGGAGGAGGGAGGTTACCAAAAAAAGAGGATAAATCAAGTTCAGTAGGGTGAGTGTCATCCGTGTACAGGGATTGGTAATAATTATGGAAAACATCAGCAATGTCTGCATCAGACGAGACAAGTTTGTTAGATGACTCAAATTCAAATCATGACTCAATGACTCATTAAGGATGGGACCAACAGATTTGCGTTCAGACTTGATTTTAAGATAATTCGCTAACATTTTACCAGTCTTGTTCTGACTCCCATGAAATTTAGATTTAATTTTCAACAGGGTATTGCAGGCCTCAACAGTTGCAATTTTATTCAAGTCGGATTTAGCTTTAATCAGGTTAAGAAGGGCATTAGGGTCTTTAGAGGAAAAGTAAGAGTGTTCTAAATGTTTGATTGTGGTAAGTTGAGCAGTGTATTTAAGTCTATTGGTTTTCCTTTTCTTAGAAACATAAGAAATTGTGAAGGCTTGTAGTGTTGCTTTAAAAGCATCCCAGTTGTTAGAAGTAGAGGTATCAGTCGGGACATTAAAAGTAAAAAACTCAGCTATAAACTTCTTAACTTCTTCAACAAAAACAGCATCAGACAAAAGGAAAGTATTAAATTTCCAGCGGCTAAAGGTAGAGGAGGTGAGGGCAAGATCAAGTGTGACATAAACGGGAGCATGATCTGAGATAAAAATAGATCCAATGTCAGACTTCTGAAGTGTAGGGAGAAGGGATTTACTGATAAGAACATAGTCAATCCTAGATCTAGTATGGTGGACATTAGAATAAAAGGTGTATTCAAGGGAATCAGGATTACAAGTTTTCCAGGCATCAAAAAGAGGTCTGGAAGTCATAGCCGATTGGAAACATTTATGCGTCTTATCAGGGTGAAATTTGCTCGTAGAGAGTCTGTCAGAGAAGGGGTCCAACCATTGGTTAAAATCACCAGCTATGACAATATTAGGGCAATCAATGGAGGAAAGGAGAATTTTGATGGAGTTCCAAAATTGGGGATCAGGGCGAACCGGGCCATATACATTCAATAAGACCAAAGTTTTGTTTTGGATAACAACGGTAACCATAATCCATCTACCTTCATCATCTGATTTTGTGGAGAGAATTTGGACATTTAAACTTTTATGAAATAAAATGGCGACACCACCTTTTTTTTCAATGGCAGGGGAAAAGACCACTTGTCCCACCCATTGCCTTTTTAGTTTAGAAGACTCAACATCAGAACAGTGAGTTTCTTGAAGAAATACAACTTGAGAATTTAGCTTGGATAAATGGGACAATACCTTTTGACGCTTGACGGGGTGACCCAAACCACGAACATTCCACGTTACAAAGTTACACATGATGAGAGGATCGGGAAAGGGAAGACATCTGGAACCACCACACTGCAGGAGGACAACTACAATGGGAGATAATGGTAATAACAAGACTACAGATGAAACAAATGCCAAATAAATGGAAACCAACATGAAAAAACAAACGTGAGCATAGCAAAGACAGCATGCCAACAAACACGGAAAAAGAAATAGAACAGAAACACTGAAAAAAAACTTGCGCCAAGATATGAAAGGAAGAGTTGAAAAAAAGAGAATAGAACCAGATAAAACTAAGAAGGAAGAGGAGAAGAAAGGAAGGGAAGAAAGGAAGAGAACAAAGAGACAGATCAAGGCAAGAAAGCCAGATCTGAGAGGAGAAGAGACACCAAGACATCGAGGACGAGGATACGCCGAAGGGAACACAAACCCCCACGGAGCAACAGGAGAGCAAGAGGGCAGAAAAAGAAGACGAGAAACATAACCTCATGGAGAAAATGAAAACAGAAACAAAACATCAAGAAGCGAAAACAATCGCACGAGGCGCATCAAGTGACAGCAAGACTAGCATGCATATAACAGGATCAATCATTTGTGTCCATAGTAGGAGAAGATACACTTCGAAGATATTCACGTAGCTTCTGAGGATCATCGAAGGAACGGGTACGGCCATTATGAGTGATTTTACACAAACAAGGATGGAGTATGCCGTATTGGATGTTCATGTCCCGCATATGAGAACGAAGGTTCAAGAATTCCTTGCGACGAGCATTCGTTGCACTGGACAGGTCTTGAGAAATATAGATATTATGGCCTGACCATGTGAGGCGGCCTTTAAGTCTCGCAGCTTTAAGAACAGACATTAGCTCAGTAAATTCAAGGAAGAGAAGAATGATCCCACGAGGTTTGGATGGATTGGAGGTGGGACGGCCAAGTCGGTGAGCTCTTTGGATATTAAGAGGGTATGACGCAGGTTGGAGCTCAAGAAGGTCGTGAAGAAACTTGCGAATGAAAGATACCATGTCCTGCCCCTCAAGATTCTCCGGAATTCCATAAACGCGTAGGTTATTCCTCCTATTACGATTTTCAAGGTCCTCTGCGTGTATTTTCAGCTGTTGGATTTCTTTTTCCAGAAGGGGGATCTTGGTTGATAAGTCCTGAATGTTGCTGACGCGCTGCTCTAAATCCGTAACCTTTTCCTCCATGACGACCCATCTGTCTTAAATTTGTTTGAGTTTTGCATTGGTAGCAGACATGAAGGGTTGAAGCCCACGAACCTCCTCTAAGATGGAGTACAACACAGGGTTTGCAGAGGTACTAATTGGAGAAGGAGGGTCGTTTTTAAGACGTTTCGGTTTTGTACCTGTGTGAGAGGATTTTAAGTGACCTGCATCATGAGCCATGGTGATGGTATAGGTGCAAACCAAGAATATAAGAAGAATCCAGGTACTAAGTATAGCAAAATGCGACCCTGTGGGCAAATAGCGAGGAGCCAACAAGGAGGAGAAAGGACTGAAAGCCACTGTGTAGTAGGAGGAACGCACAGGCGGTTCAAACAGGGCAAATAGTGTCTAGCGCAAGACTTGACCAAGCCCCCCACAAGAGAATATGGAGGATAATTCAACGAGCGTAATGGAAAAAGAAAGAGTCCAAAATTTGAAGTCATTTATCAAGTAAAACACAGCAGAAAAGACACGGAGGAATATCCAAAATGCCGCAGAAGACAACAGTAGGACTCCCAAGTCACTTCCACAGATCTAAAATGGCCGTCCCACCTGAGGGGAAGAAGCAGGCTGAGCAATAAAGTCACATGGCAGTGAAAAAATTCCCAGCGCAGGAAATAAAAATTCCATTCATGGCATACCTGAGCCTTGAAGCGCTATGAAATGTAGCTGGAGGCAGTCTCCACATGGGGCTCCGTGAAGATTAGTGGCTGTGAGGAACGCGAGCGCGGCAGCACAAAATGGCGGCCGCTCGCGTCCTGATGGAGAGAGGACAAGTAGTAGTCGGAGCACCCTCGGAGCCGCCTCAATACGCTCCAAAATAGCAAGAAAAGAAGCGGACCATGTTCCGCTACAGCAGGGCGGCGAATTCCGGCATCAATGTTGGGAACGAGGAGGGTAATACTGAGTCCGAGCCCAGTGCTCGCCGGAGCTCACACGGGAGCCGCCATTCCGTGACGGCACGCAAGCCACGCCCCCTTCTAGATTTCTTATCAAATTTGACAATATCAAGGACAGTATATATTTACATTATTCTTCTCCATCCAATAATTAATATTGAACAAGCCAGATATCTTGTATGAGAAGCAGCAGCTGTAATCAAATTTCAGAGAAAGACTTTGAGATTGTCTATGCAACATATTAATCCTGACAAGAAACTAGAAATGAATGTAAAACTAAAAATAGGTAGACAGAGAAAGAAAGCAGAGGAGGAGTTAATGGAACATAGAAGGAATATAATGCAAATACAATATGCAAGATTTCCAAAACAGGCACATATTCTTCTACTCTACTATTTCTAAGGACTGAATCGCATACATTCCTCTACATTGTCCCTTGCTTTAGCTATGGTTTATTCATGAACTGTAAGCAAAACCTAAACAATTTCATTAAAATCTGTGCAAATTTTTGTTTCACCCTGAAGGATGTTTTTCAAGCTATCAAAATATTAACTTGCAATATAAAAATAAGTCACAGAAAACATACTATGTTCCAGTACTACCATCTCGGTGTTCTGGTGGCTTTTACAAATCACTTGGTCTTTGGACTTGTGGTTTATGATGTCCCCATAACCCAACAATGGCAATATTGGACTATATTTAACCCCACCCAGTCCTAAAGTTATAAGTGAATTGTTTCTGCCTCATTGTAGGGGTGGGGAAACAGATGGGTTTCCAAAAGTAAAGCCTCAGCTGTCTCCACAGTTAGAGACTTTGAGCCAGCTGTCTAGTCGCAAATTAGCCATTGGTTAATGAAAGTGCAGAGGCCCAACCTACTTAGAGCAGGCCATTCCATGTTAATGTCCTTTGACTGGAACTTCTCTGTGACACATGATAGAAAATGTCTGAAGTACATATGGTGAAATCTCACTTGCCATAAGGGATATTTTCTTCTCGTTTCACCCTGCACCCTGGGGATTCAGTTCTGAGAAACAAAAATGTGAAGAGTAGCCATAATGACAACGTGACCCACCTGCCATTATATTTTTCCCAACAGTATTCGGGCTGTATTGACTGAACACTTTTGGCAAAACTCCCCTGCCGGAATTGGTGGCAGTCTAAATATGGCAGAGGAGCTGCTACGAGGCTGATGGACGCAAATATTTACCATTACAATGGCCACACACTGAACTCCTATTCACCCTCTAATCAGCGTACTCAGACGCACAGGTTTAAATCAGGACAAGTGTACTGTACACCCTCTCATGGGTGTAAGCCACACCCCTTAGGCTTGTTCACAAAATGTGATACTAAGACAGCATCATTTGAAGCTGAAGGAAAAGGTTGTTGCAAGTGTCTGCCCACTTACATCGGTTTTCCTTATTTCAGGTCCATATCATAACTGTCCTGGGCAGGGAAATCAAATAAACTCTCTGCACATCAGGTACACTGCAATGTACCTTCCTAAAATTAACTCTCAGTTTTTTTGTTTTTTCCCGAAAAACAGGTTTGACCAGCGTGGCCAAAAAAGACATGGCACCCAAACTGCAAACTGACTTATCTGCAACTCTTCCACTGTATTGCCAAACATATTGTAGACAGTGAGTTCCCCACCAGGTAGGCAGGGATTTCAAGCTATAGTGTGTGGTCTTCAGCCAGGAAACAAAGGTCAGGGACAACTCCATGCTACCTTTCAAGGTCTCAGTGTCCTTCAGAGTACTTAACTACCACCCAAAATTACACTATTAAGCCGCCAGCGAACCTGATACTGCAGAGCCTGCTGCTGCGGGGAGGAGCCATGCAATCCCTCTTGGTGCTACTGCTGGCGACTACAGATCCCGACAGCCCGCGCCTGACCTACGCGCTTATAAGAGCAACACCGGCCCGCGGCAATGAAGCTGCCAATGGACCTGATATTGCAGACAGTCGCGGCCGGTAGTGGGAGTACCGGCCGGGCGGTGCTGTGGGAAGGGGGAGGGGCAGGTTGGGGGGCAGTAATGTATGGATTATGGACTTTAAAAGGTAAGTAACCATAAAAATAAATAAAACAAATTTTGTTGCACTCACTGCATCGCATTTGGTGATGCAGTGTGTGCAACGAAATTCGTTGTATTTATTTTTATGGTTACTTACTCTTAGACCTGGCATCTTTGGCGTGGTTTCCCCTGTCTGTTTGGCCTCTACGTCCTGTATTTTTGATGCTGTGCTGGATTTTGTTTTTGCTGGTTTAGGTGCTTTGGACACTCTGCCACTGCTGATCAGTGCCAGAGTGTAAGTGCTCCCTGTGTAAATTGGTATGATGATTGGGTATACATGATTGGCATATTTGTATCACCATGAAGTCCCTAGTAAAGTGCACTGGGTGTGCCAGGGCTGGTGATGACAAATGCTACTAGTGGGCCTGCAGCACTAATTGTGCCACCCACATAAGTAGCCCTAAAATGGTGTCTCAGGCCTGCCACCGCAGTGCCTGTGTGCAGTCTGTGAACTGCCATGTCCTCCTGGTCAGTGTCCCCACTGACCAGGCCTAACCCTTCCCTTTTTGTGCACATTGGTCACCCCTATGGAAGGCCCAAGGTACCCCCCTGGGCAGGGTGCAGGGTATGTGAAAGGTAGAGCATGTACTGGTGCAGGTGACATGCTCTGGTAGTGAATTACAGCCATTTTCGTTTTTCACTGCTGCAAGGCTATCTTGCTCCATAGGCTAACATATGGGATGCTGGCTACAGTGGCTACCAGCATTTCTTCCCATAGGAACAAGACAGGACATAAGCGTCTAGTATCCCTGAACTCAGAATTTAATAACACATCTTTTAGGAAAGGTTGTTTTTGAATCCTGTGTTTGAGAACAGCACTTTTAGAAAGTTGCTGTTCTCTTGTCTGACCTTCCTGTGTGCCTTGGCCTGTTTGTGTATTGACTGTCTGGTTTGAGAGTGACAGGGGCTGGGGATTTCCCAGGAGGCTGGCTGAGTCAGCCCTAGGCTGAATGACTGCATTTGCAACTTGAGTGGTGGGAGGAGATAGCACCTGGGCCTGAATAGGGCTGTGCCTGCCTTCCACAATGCTGGCTCCACCTCCTGCTGGGCGGCTGACGACCCTGCCCCTCACTCTGAAAGAAAAGGAGAAGCCAGGAAAACAAAGTGCTCAAGGAACACCCAGAATTGGTTCAGACCGGGCTCAGGGCCTGCATGCACAAAGAGAACAAAGACTTTTAGGGGTATAAGTGCAGGACAAAGAAAAACCAAAGGTGATGATGGACGGAGCGTTGACAATACAAACACTCACCCCCAGTCAACTGATCTGGGTTTAATCCATCACCGTTCTTTAGCTCACTCCGCCACCCCAGTTCAGACATGGCTATATGCAAATCAGTCTGACCCTGTGCCTTCTGGGAACAGTCCAGCCCGAACTGCCAAGCCATGTCTTTCCTGGACCGGAATCAAGCTTCCCAGGACCCCTGACAATAGAAAATTAGATCATCCTGGAATCAAGAAGGAACCTCTGCCAAGGAGAAAGCTGAAACTGAAGAAGGAAAATTGTCCAGCTGTTGCTCTGCTGGATTGCCCTGCTGTTGCTTTGCTGCCAAGGAGAGGGGAAGGACTTTACTTTGTGCTTTGTCCCCTTGCTTGAAGGAATCTCCAAGGGCCTGAGAAGAGCTGGCTCCCTGTTCTGAGGTCCCAGGAACAAAAGGACTTCACCCCCAGGTTCCCCTGAGCTCTACTGAGAGAGTTCTGTCCTTCCTGGAGTGCTTGGCCCATGTGTGGCGCCTCTGGAAATTGGACCTGTGTTGGGAAGCTGGAAACTAAGCTTGAAAGACTTTGCTACAGAAAAGTTATCACATCGCTCGCTGCGGAGCGCAACCCCGACAGTGCGAGGAAATTCCCACCGCTACGAAGGTCGAGATCGTCGCAGCGCCTGTTGCCGCTGCCAGAGCCGTCGCATCCTTCGTTTGCGGGACGCACCCGATCGGTGCGGGAAATCTAACATCGCTGCGAGTGTCGTCGCAGAGCCTGTCGTCGCTGGGTGAGATCGCCGCACTCCCTGCTTGCGGACTGCATCATCGCATCGAGGAGCTGCAAAAGAGAGGATCACCGCTGGTCCTCGCCTCGCATCGTCGCCCTGGAGATCGTCGCAACTCCAAAGATCGTCGCATCGTGCCTTTGCGAGAACAAACTTCCTACTGAACTTACGCACCGGAATCCAGACAAGTGGCCTTCCTCCCCATACAGACAGGATTCGTCGCAACACGCCCGCTGCTGCAGCGGGGCTGTCGCAAACGCCACCCCAGGGTCTCAGGAGCAACACATTGCTTGTTTTCCACCGCACCAGCTTCTGCTTGTGGAACTTTGTCGCAACTAAAGGTACTGTAAGCTAAACGTGACGCAACTGGGAACTTTTGACGTAACTGTGGATTATTTTATCGCAACCTAAAGAATTTTATCGCAACCTTAAGAACTCTTTTGAAACCATATTCTTGAACTGTCTATGTTGGATTTTTGTCGTTTTGGTCTTGTGTAGTTTAGATTAAATACCTTTATTTTTCTAAACTGTTGTGGAGTCATTTTGTGGTGTTGTCACTCTGTTACTGTGAGTGTCGGTACAAATACTTTACACATTGCCTTCTGATTAGCCTTGACTGCTCGTGCCAAGCTACCTAGAGGGTGAGCAGGGGTTATCTCAGAGGGTTTCCTCCATGCCCTGACTAGAAGCAAGGATCCCTATTTAGACAGTGGTACCTACCTCTGCCAACTAGAGACCCCCAGATCTAACATTGTTGGTCAGCGGTGGGGATTTGAACTTGTATTTGTACTAGTCCCACAGTGATTGGTGTACATCACTGGTGAGTGTAGACCACTATGCCACTGCATACTACTGTTTTTGATTTTTTATTCTATTTTTGAGTAACTCTTCCAAGCATCATGTCTGAGAATGGGAAGGCACCCAGTAAGGAGGCAGAAGTAGAGTGGAAATTTGTCATTGAGGATTTGTATTCCTACAAAGTTGAGGAACTTAGGAAGTTCTGCCACAAGTTTGAGTGCCCCATAAAGACCGCCTACAGGAAGGAAGAGCTGCAGAGAATCTTGAAGGCCCATTGGGAGGCACAAGAGGGAATTGATGATGTGAATACAGGGAATGATTTTCAAATCACAGATCTGCCCGTGGGCAGAGTGGGCTCAGGTGCAGGCAGTACCCATTCCGGTAGGGGTTTCACCCAAGAAGAGTTAGAGGAGAATCATGACTTGGAAGTCCTGAAATTGAAAATGAGGCAATTGGAAATGGAGAAAGAAAGGGCGGCGGAAGACAAGAAAGATGCCCGTGCCCTAGAGGAGAAGAAATTGCTTTTGGCTCATGAGTTGAGCATGAGAGAACTGGAAGTTAAAGCCAAGGAGGTGGATGCCAGTTCAAATGGTGGCAGCGCGCAGCCAGTGCATGGGGGTAAAGTATATATTCCCAAGGATCTGGTACAGAATTACAATAGGAGTGAGGATATTTATACCTGGTTTACTTCCTATGAGAGTGCATTGAGAATGAATGGTGTGCCTGAACAGCATTGGGGGCGGGCCTGTGGAAACATTTTGAGGCTTCTGGGAGGAGTGCTCTAGAGCCCTTAGAATTAGCAGATGCCATGACGTACCCCAATATGAAGGAAGCCCTATGTCTCAGGTATGGACTTACTCCAGAGCAGTACAGACTGCAGTTTAGAAATTCTAAGAAGAAGGAATCTGAGACTTGGAGGGAGTGTGTGAATTTGTACTCGCGTGCACGTGAAGGTTGGATGAAGGGCAACAAAGTAACTGATTTTAAGGGGTTGTTGCATTTAATCAGTTGGGAGCACTTGAGTAGTCTTTGTGTTCCAGAGCTGCGCCAGCATCTTTTAGACAGCAAGTTGACAGACCCAATTGAGCTTGCTCTTGAGGCGTACCGCTGGACCAGTACCAGAGTCCACAGAGGAATTGTGGGTACCACAGCCAAAGGTGGGCAGGATCCCCAGCAGAAGAGTGGGGAGGGCAAGGGTAACCAAAAGGAGTCCCCCCAAGGGCCACAAAATTATTCCCAGGAGAAGAAATCCCAACCCCCCAGACCTAGACAGCCATGGCCCCCTAGGGGCAGACAGGACTACAGAGATCCCAGGGACAACAGGGGCCCTCCTACCTGCTTTCACTGCAATGAGGTGGGACATGTTATCAGCCGGTGCCCCAAGAGACCCCCAGCACCCACTGGTGCTCCAGCCCCAGGGTTAGCAAGTGTAGCTCTGGGAGGGGATTTGGGGCCAGATGTAGGTGGCCGTTTCAGGCCATTTACCGACCGGTAACGGCCGATTTTGGCCGTTACCGACCGGTAAATGGGTTTTCGGTATGTAGGGGCAATTTTTTACAGATTCGGTAAATTTACCGATTCTGTAAAATACCGAATCGGTATTTTTGCCGATTCAGTAAATCTGAGATGTAGGTGGGACTCTTCTGAGTCCCAAAAGCCTTACCGAATCGGTATTTTACCATCAAATCCAATTTGATGGTAAAATACCGATTCCTGTGTGCATGCACGTGTGCATGCACACCTATGCCATATGACAGGCAGACCTGCCCCTAGGGCATGTATGCCTGCCACATGGCACCCGAGCCTGTTTTGGGGGGCCAGAGGGTGTCAAAGTGACACCCCCTGCACCCTTGTGAAAATCGGTATTTACCGATTCGGTAAATACCGAATTGGTAATGCCCATTCATTCCTATGGGCTTCAAAGCCCATAGGAATGAATGGGCATTACCGATTCGGTATTTACCGAATCGGTAAATACCGAATTGTTCCGATTCGGTATTCCAGCACATCTGGAATACCTACATATCCACCCCTCAGATTTACCGATTCTTAATTACCGAACCGGTAAAATTTGGTAATTTTCGGTAATTAAGAATCGGTAAATCTATTCTACCTACATCTGGCCCCTGGTTTCTAGTGGGGAGGTGGGGCTAACAGTTATGTCCCTTGTCTCTTTAGGAGACCAAGAGATGGTCCAGGAAACCTTACTGCCCCTGAACACTAAGAAATATGGGCAGAAGGTGACCGTCAATGGGAGGGAGATAGAGGCTCTGAGAGACACAGGGGCCAGCGTGAAATCTGTGAGGTGTCTGAGGAGCAGTGCCTCCCTAATGTACTCCGCCCTGTAGTAGCTGCTGACAGTTCAGTGCGCCTCTGCAAAGTGGCACGGGTTTCCTTTGAGTGGGGGTCTTTTGGAAGTTGTTGTCAGTGATGCCTTGCCTGTAGACTGTCTGCTAGGTAATGACCTGGAGAGTTCTCCATGGAAGGATGTAGAACACCAAACTCATTTGGAGATGTTGGGGTTGCCTGCGTGGATCTGTGTGACCATGCGTGCTATGACAGCCAGTAGGGGTGATTCAGCAGAACTGGAGCCTGAAACAGTGGCCCAGAGACCTGCCAGGATAGGACAGGGGAGAGGGCGCGGGAAACCAGCCCCAGCAGTTCCCATGGTCCAGGAGGAAGCAGACCCTGAGGGGGATGCCCTGGAACCTACAGGGGAGCAGGTAGCCGAACTGGGCGACCTACCTGAGCTGACCCATTGGCAGCAAGAAGGTGGGCCCTCCAGGGAGGAATTCTGTCAGGAGCAGAAAGAGTGCCCATCTCTCGTGGGTCTGCGGCAACAGGCTGCAGACCAGGCGGCAGGTGGAGCGGCCAGAGATCACTTAATCTCCTGGGAAGATGACTTATTATATAGCGACCTAAGTTTGCTGAGCCCGGTGCAGCCCGTGTGCTGGTGGTACCCGAGCGCTTCAGGAACTTCTTACTGGGTCTGGCTCATGACGTGCCTCTCGCAGGACTTCTGGGCAAGACAAGACCCTAAACAGGCTTGTCACCCACTTCCACTGGCTCCAGATGAGGAAGCACGTTGGTTCCTTTTGCAGGTCTTGCCAAACATGTCAGGCCAGTGGCAAGACTGGAGTGAAGTGCAAGGCACCCCTCCAACCCTTCCCTGTGGTGAGCACCCCTTTCGAGCGGGTGGGCATCGACATCATGGGGCCCCTGGACCCCAAGACAGCCTTAGGCAACAGGTTCATCCTAGTATTGGTGGACCATGATACCCGGTACCCGGAAGCAGTCCCTCTCAGGACAATCACAGCCCCTGTGGTGGGCCGTGCGTTGATGGGGATCTTTCCCCGTGTGGGGTTCCCCAGAGAGGTGGTCTCCGACCTCGGTACCAACTTCATCTCTAGGTACATGAAGTCTCTGTGGGAGGAGTGTGGGGTAACTTATATGTTCACCACCCCTTACCGCCCTCAAGGAAATGGGTTGGTTGAAAGGTTCAACCGCACCCTGAAGGGTATGATCATGGGCCTTGAAGAGCCCATGAGACGGAAGTGGGACGTCTTGTTACCATGCCTGTTGTTTGCCTACAGGGAGGTGCCTCAGACGTCCTTACGGTTCAGCCCCTTTGAACTCCTGTATGGCCACCCTGTTAGAGGATCTCTCGCGCTGGTGAAGGAGGGGTGGGAGAAATCCCATGGGAAAACCCCCCAGGATGTGTTCAGCTATGTGTTGGCCATCCGCAACCAGACACAATGCTTCAGGAAGCTCGCTCAGGAGAACCTGGATGCTAGCCAGGAAGAAATGAAAAGATGGTACGACCAGAATACCACTCTGGTCGAATTTTAACCTGGGCAGAAAGTGTGGGTGATGGCCCCAGTGGAGCCTTGTGCGCTCCAAGACAAGTGGACTGGGCCATATGAGGTGTTGGAAAGGAAAAGTGAAGTAACCTAGGTGGTTAACCTGAGGATCCCCAGGCAGCCCCTGAGGGTCCTGCACGTGAACCGTCTCAAGCCACACTTTGAGAGGTCTGAAGTGACAATGCTCATGGCTACAGATGCTGGAGGGGAAGAGGATAGTGATCCTCTCCCTGACCTCCTGGCAGCTAAGGAGCAAGACGGGTCAGTGGATGGTGTGGTCCTCTCGCCCACCCTGACCCCAGAACAGCAGAGGGACTGTCGCCAAGAGCTGGGTCAGTTTTCCCCCCTGTTCTCCCTGACCCCAGGTATCACCCAATGGTGCGTCCATGATGTGGACACTGGAGATAGCTTTCCTGTGAAACAAAAATTTTACAGGGAAGCTGACAAGGTCAGAGCCAGCATCAAGGAAGAGGTTTCCAAGATTTTGGCGCTAGGGGTGATTGAGCCCTCTAGCAGCCCCTGGGCTAGCCCAGTGGTCTTAGTGCCAAAAGCTGCTGCGCCCGGTGCCACTCCAGAACTCAGGTTTTGCGTGGACTACCGTGGGCTCAATGCGGTCACGAAGACTGACGTACACCCCATCCCCAGAGCTGATGAGCTTGTGGATCGGTTGGGAGCTGCCCAGTACCTCAGTACATTTGATTTGACTTCTGGGTACTGGCAGATTGCCTTAACTGATGGGGGCAAAGAGAGGTCTCCATTCTCAACGCCAGAGGGACACTTCCAGTTCCGAGTCATGCCCTTTGGGTTGAAGAATGCCCCTGCCACCTTCTAGAGACTGGTTAACCAGGTACTGGCCGGGCTGGAGGAATTCAGCGCCGCATACCTGGATGACATTGCGGTGTTCAGCTCCACGTGGGAGGAACACCTGCAACACCTCTGTGAAGTGTTGAAGGCTCTGCAAAGGGCAGGCCTCACTATGATTTGATTTGATTTGATTTTGGGATTTATAGAGCGCGTAGCTACCCTAGGGCATCCCAGCGCTAGTGACCATAACTCCAGCAGGGTGGGGAAACAGGGGAGAGGTAATCAGGGGAAATTTAGGGGAAGAGCCAGGTTTTTAGTCGCTTCCTGAACCTGAGGTGGTTGTGTTCTTGCCTCAGAGAGAGTGGGAGGGAGTTCCACAATCTGGGGGCATTGTAAGAGAACAGGCGACCGCCGGTTCTGGCCTTCCTAATTCTAGGGACGTTTGCGAGGGATAGGGAGTTAGATCTTAATTGTCTACTGGACTGGTGCTGTGTCAGAAGTGGTCGGAGAATGGGGGGGCCTTCATCATGCATTATTCTGTGGGCAATGCACAGGGTTTTGAAGTTGACCCGTTCTTTTACTGGCAACCAGTGCAGGTTTCTGAGGGCTGGTTTGGCCGAGCTCCTCGCTTTAGTTCCTGTTAGGATTCTTGCAGCCGCATTTTGTGCACATTGAAGTCTGTGGACTACAGAGGCTGGAGCCCCCAGATACAACACATTTCCGTAGTCTAATCTGGAGTTCACCAGCCCCTGCATCAGGAGCTTCCTAGATTGGTGGGGGATTAGATGGAGAATCTTTCGTGCGATCTTTAAGAGGCCGAAGCAGGTTCCCGCAGTTTTTCTAGCTTGAGTCTTAAAACTGAGATCCTGGTCCAGCCATATCCCCAGGCTCTTTACCTCGGATTTGGGGATTGGTGGAGTTCCCATACATGGTGGCCAGGGAAGGGATGTGGGGATTTTGTTTGGATTTCCCAAGAGGAGTATTTCTGATTTCTCACCGTTTAATTTTAACCGGGAGTCGCACATCCACTGGTGCACCTTCTCAAGACAACTGGATAGATTAGAGAGGGAATTGTCTGATTGGTTAAGGGAAACGACGAGCTGTGTGTCGTCGGCGTACATTATAGATTTGATGCCAAAAGGTTTGACAACATCCTCGAGGGGTGCCATGTACACATTAAAAAGTGTGGGGCTCAGGGAAGATCCCTGGGGAACCCCACACTTGAGTGCCTGAACCTTGGAGGTGGAGTACCCATCTGCCACTTGAAAGGACCTATCTTCGAGGAAAGATTTAATCCAGGCTAAGGCGAAGTCCGCCACTCCTATCAGACCAAGCCGTTGTATGAGGGTTGCATGGTCCACCGTGTCGAAGGCGGCACTTAGGTCGAGGAGGATCACTGCCACTGATCCTCCTGCGTCCATAATGCTCCTAGTTTCTTCGACCACGGCTAACAGTGCGGTGTCGGTCCCTTGTCCCGGTCTGAAACCTGTCTGAGACTGGCGGAGGAGGTGATTAGTTTCTAGGGACTCAGAGAGTTGTTGGTTTGCTACACGTTCGGCGATTTTGCTGATGGCCGGCAGCAGTGAGATAGGTCTAAAGTTAGATGGGTCCATAGGGTTTAGATGCGGCTTTTTTATAAGCGCCCTGACAGTGGCTTTTTTCCAGTTTGCCGGGACTGTGCCAACTTTGAAAGAGGCATTGATCAAGTTGGTAAGAGGGGGGGCTACAGTAGAAGCAACCAGCTTGAGTTTACTGATCGGGGCTGGGTCTGACGGGGCACCACTTTTGATCGTATGTAGGATGTTAAGAAACATCTCAGTGGTGATTTGGGGGAAGGTGGATAATCTCGGGGCGTCTTGGAGAGGAGAGGAGATAGAGCATCCTTGGGAGATGGAAGGGGCCGGTAGGGAGGTCAGGATTTTTTCAATTTTTGCAGAGAAAAATTCGGCCATCTGGTTACATTTTACGCCCTCCAGGTCTGGAGTCGGCGGTGGGTCCTGCATTTTGGTGAGGAGATTAACTATGCGGTAGGTCTATTTTGCGGAATTGGCCGCTGAGGCTATTTGATCCTTGAAGTAGGAGGCCTGCGCTGTTTTTAAAGTGTTTTTATAGATCCTAATATGGGCTCTGTATTCACTTTTGTCTTCTGTAATCCAGTTTTTTCTCCATTGGCGCTCTAGCCTTTTGCCTTTCTTTCTTAGTTCACGTAATTCCTGAGTAAATCACGGCAGTTTGGAGGATTTCCTGCTAGTTGGAAGAGGTTTGAGTGGCAAGACTGAATTAAGGGAATCGTTAATCCATTTATGCAATTGGACTTCGGCTTTAGAGGGGTCTGGGTCTACTACTGGTAAAGTGGTTGACAGCGAACGTTCCCATAGGTTGGTGTCCAATTTTTTCCATGGGCGTGATGGGACCTGGGGACGGGGAGTTTCCGACTTCTTCCCTGGCAGTTGAAGTTTAAAAGGAACCAAGAAGTGGTCTGACCAGGGGAGGGGGAGAGGAGTTTGTACGGAAAGTTTGGTGAGATTGGAAAAAATGGGATCTAGCAGATGTCCTTTCATATGAGTAGGTTCATTGCTGCGCACTTGTAGGTTGAGGGATGTTAGATCGGTTTTTAAATCTGAGGCAAGTTTGTTAGCGTGGTCATCGAAGTGAAGATTTAAGTCTCCAAGGATTGTGAAATTTGGAGTCACGCAGGCAAGAGAGGAGATGGCGTCCATTAGTGAGTTTATGAAACACCCTACCTGTACTGGTGGGCGGTAGATTAAGACCCCAGATAGGGTGGTAGATGGAGGCAGATGTAAGGAGAAAAGAACATTTTCGCTATCTAGGATGGGGCTGTCTTTAAACTGACATGATAGGTTGTCGCGATATATAATCGCTAAACCCCCTCCCGTTCCCTTCGGTCTGTTGAGGGTTTTGATGAGGTACCCAGGTGGTAATGATTGGATAATGTCCGGGTCGGAACTTGTAGACAGCCAAGTTTCTGTTAAAAACAGGACGTCAATGGCGGAGTCTGTCAGCAGTAGGTTGATTTCTGTCTGGTGCTTAGGAAGGGACCTACAATTGAGCAGAGCCATCTCGAGGCAGGCGGGTTCTGGATGGGGGGAAAGCGTTAACCTGTAGGCGCAGTTCGGGCATCTTGGATGCTTGTCCTCCGGGGTAATGAGTCCATTGCACCTAGTGTGTAAAGGTTCTCTGAGTTGGTGCAGAGATTTTTGTGAATATTTGATTAGAGGGAGGCTGGGCCCGGCCGGGGGTGTGGGCTCTGAGCTCGGTCGGGCGCGGACGGGCGCAGACGGGCTTGCCTTAGGCGCTCCCGCTGCGCTCGTCCGCTGCGCTTCCGCCATAGACACATTATAAAATGATTGTTGAGGGAGGGGACAGGGGGGCGTGGCCAAACAAGTGGGCGTGGCCTGAGTCCTCGCGCTGCGAGCGTCAGAGGAGTGAATCAATTAGGGGTCAGCCGGCAGCGTTAGAGTCCGCTACCAGAACTGAGTGAAGTGCTCGATTCTTAGCAGTTTACAGAGTTGCTGTGGTGAGTTTTAAAAGCTAGCACAAGTAAATTCGTGACAGTTTTACAATTTTAAAAAGCAATGCAATGCGCTATGCGCTCTCCCGGCTTCCGCCTCAGGAGTCTGATCAATGGGCTACCTGGCGCTTTTACTCAGCGTTATGTAGTCGTCTCCGGGGGGGCGTGGCCAAACAAGTGGGCGTGGCCTGAGTCCTCGCGCTGCGAGCGTCAG
Organism: Lissotriton helveticus; assembly: GCF_964261635.1. Taxonomy (NCBI): domain Eukaryota; kingdom Metazoa; phylum Chordata; class Amphibia; order Caudata; family Salamandridae; genus Lissotriton; species Lissotriton helveticus. Next base: position 950,436,186 of record NC_136063.1, read on the forward strand.
AGGAGTGAATCAATTAGGGGTCAGCCGGCAGCGTTAGAGTCCGCTACCAGAACTGAGTGAAGTGCTCGATTCTTAGCAGTAATCACCTACTGAGGTCTTTTTAGAGATACCAGATATTCAGGGCGCAACACTTGTGAACCGCTAAGTAATGACAGGCACTTGTAAAAAAGGGTGTAGGCAATAGGGCGAGTGGTAATACCTCCCAACCACTCCGGATGACCAGAAACTGGTCAGCAATACATATTAGCAACAATGCCCCTGCACTAACACAAAAACAATATGGCAACAATTTCCGTATATGATTGTAACATAAGAAAATGACATATAGTGCATCAATCTAAACAGTTCGTGCAGATACGTGATTCAATAACAGTTCGTCTATTGTGACGGGTAAGTCAGTCAAAAGTCTGCAGTGGGGGTGTCCATTTTCTGTTTAATGTTCCAATTCAACAAAAGCCAACACGTGTTTCATCGCACGGAACAAATGCGAATCTTCAGGGCTGGAGAGAGGCTTTGTGGGTCGGTGATGTCGGTAAGAAGTGGACACAAAAACGAGCGCGAAGGGACCGGTCAGGGTTAGATCCGGCCAAGCAACTAAATAAACCAAAAATGGCTGCAAAGTATGGGAGGTGACTACCGCAGGTGGCGGCAAGAAACCTCATATGCCGTTTAATAGGACTGCAAAATAGGACTGCAAGCTTCGATGTGTGGATAAACACATCTTAGTTTGATGCAAGTGAGGTGGAAACCGGGAGGAGCGAGGTTGGTGTGGTTACAGGGCGGGTGCGCACTTAAACCACAAAGTGCCTAGTCCTGACGGACGTGTATCTCCCTCAACGAAACACGGCGCCGGGAAACCCGTAGAGGGAGATACACGTCCGTCAGGACTAGGCACTTTGTGGTTTAAGTGCGCACCCGCCCTGTAACCACACCAACCTCGCTCCTCCCGGTTTCCACCTCACTTGCATCAAACTAAGATGTGTTTATCCACACATCGAAGCTTGCAGTCCTATTTTGCAGTCCTATTAAACGGCATATGAGGTTTCTTGCCGCCACCTGCGGTAGTCACCTCCCATACTTTGCAGCCATTTTTGGTTTATTTAGTTGCTTGGCCGGATCTAACCCTGACCGGTCCCTTCGCGCTCGTTTTTGTGTCCACTTCTTACCGACATCACCGACCCACAAAGCCTCTCTCCAGCCCTGAAGATTCGCATTTGTTCCGTGCGATGAAACACGTGTTGGCTTTTGTTGAATTGGAACATTAAACAGAAAATGGACACCCCCACTGCAGACTTTTGACTGACTTACCCGTCACAATAGACGAACTGTTATTGAATCACGTATCTGCACGAACTGTTTAGATTGATGCACTATATGCTCGATTCTTAGCAGTTTACAGAGTTGCTGTGGTGAGTTTTAAAAGCTAGCACAAGTAAATTCGTGACAGTTTTACAATTTTAAAAAGCAATGCAATGCGCTATGCGCTCTCCCGGCTTCGGCCTCAGGAGTCTGATCAAGGCCAGCAAGTGCCAGATAGGGCAGGGATCTGTGGTGTATTTGGGACACCAGGTGGGGAGCGGCCAGGTGGTGCCCCTACAGGCAAAGATTGATACCATTCTGGCTTGGGAGCCCCCCAAGACCCAGACAGAGGTGAGAGCCTTTTTAGGTCTCACCGGGTATTACAGACGGTTTGTCAAGGGGTATGGCACCATTGTTACCCCCTTGACAGAACTCACTTTCTACAAGTTGCCCAAAAGAGTGAACTGGACCGAAGCCTGCCAGACTGCTTTTGATACCCTGAAGACTGCCACGTGCACAGCACCGGTGCTCAAGGCACCTGATTTTTCCAGTGAGTTCATAGTGCAGACAGACGCTTCAGAGCATGGTGTGGGAGCAGTACTCTCACAAATCACTGAGGAGGGTGGGGACCAGCCCGTGGCTTTCATTAGTAGGAGTCTACTCCCCAGAGAACAAAGGTGGAGTGCGATTGAAAGGGAAGCTTTTGCTGTGGTTTGGGCCCTGAAGAAGCTGAGGCCCTACCTGTTTGGGACTCACTTCTGTGTTCAGACCGACAACAGGCCCGTCAGGTGGTTGATGCAGATGAGGGAGGAGAACCCAAAAATGTTGAGGTGGTCCATCTCCCTACAGGGAATGGACTTTACGGTGGAACACCGCCCTGGCACAGAACACGCCAACGCTGATGGTCTGTCCAGATTTTCCACCTTAGTGAGGAAAACTCCCAAGAGGGTGGGCAGTTCCCCCCACTTTCAGCTGGAGGGGACACGTGTTAGACCTGGCATCTTTGGCGTGGGTTCTCTTGTCTGCTTGGCCTCTACCTCCTGTATTTTTGATGCTGTGCTGGATTTCGTTTTTGCTGGTTTAGATGCTTTGGACACTCTGCCACTGCTGATCAGTGCCAGAGTGTAAGTGCTCACTGTGTAAATTGTTATGATGATGGGATATACATGATTGGCATATTTGTATCACCATGACGTCCCTAGTAAAGTGCACTGGGTGTGCTAGGGCTGGTGATGACAAATGCTACTAGTGGGCCTGCAGCACTAATTGTGCCACCCACATAAGTAGCCCTAAAATGGTGTCTCAGGCCTGCCACCGCAGCGCCTGTGTGCAGTCTGTGAACTGTCATGTCCTCCTGGTCAGTGTCCCCACTGACCAGGTCTAACCCTTCCCTTTTTGTGCACATTGGTCACCCCTATGGAAGGCCCAAAGTACCCCCCTGGGCAGGGTGCAGTGTATGTGAAATGTAAAGGATGTACTGGTGCAGGTGACATGCTCTGGCAGTGAATTACAGCCATTTTCGTTTTTCACTGCTGCAAGGCTATCTTGCTCCATAAGCTAACATGGGGGATGCTGGCTACAGTGGCCATCAGCATTTCTTCCCATAGGAACAAGATAGGACATAAGAGTCTAGTATCCCTGAACTCAGAATTTAATAACACATCTTTTAGGAAAGGTTGTTTTTGAATTCTGTGTTTGAAAACAGCACTTTTAGAAAGTTGCTGTTCTCTTGTCTGACCTTCCTGTGTGCCTTGGCCTGTTTGTGTATTGACTGTCTGGTTTGAGAGTGACAGGGGCTGGAGATTCCCCAGGAGGCTGGCTGAGTCAGCCCTAGGCTGAATGACTGCATTTGCAACTTGAGTGGTGGGAGGAGATAGCACCTGGGCCTGAATAGGGCTGTGCCTGTCTTCCACAATGCTGGCTCCACCTCCTGCTGGGCAGCTGACGACCCTGCCCCTCACTCTGAAAGGAAAGGAGAAGCCAGGAAAACAAAGTGCTCAAGGAACACCCAGAACTGGTTCAGACCGGGCTCAGGGCCCACATGCACAAAGAGAACAAAGGCTTTTAGGGGTACAAGTACAGGACCCCTGACAACAAAAAATAAGATCATCCTGGAATCAAGAAGGAACCTCTACCAAGGAGAAAGCTGAAACTGAAGAAGGAAGATTGTCCAGCTGTTGCTCTGCTGGATTGCCCTGCTGTTGCTTTGCTGCCAAGGAGAAGGACTTTGCTTTGTTTTGTGTCCCCTTGCTTGAAGGAATCTCCAAGGGCCTGAGAAGAGCTGGCTCCCTGTTCTGAGGTCCCAGGAACAAAAGGACTTCACCCCCAGCTTCCGCTGAGCTCTACTGAGAGAGTTATGTCCTTCCTGGAGTGCTTGGCCCATGTGTGGTGCCTCTGGAAGTTGTACCTGTGTTGGGAAGCTGGAAACAAAGCTTGAGAGACTTTGCTACAGAAAAGTTATCCCATCGCTCGCTGCGGAGCGCATCCCCGACAGTGCGAGGAAATTCCCGCCGCTACGAAGGTCGAGATCGTCGCAGCGCCTGTTGCCGCTGCCAGAGCCGTCGCATCCTTCATTTGCGGGACGCACCCGATTGGTGTGGGAAATCTAACATCGCTGCGAGTGTCGTCGCAGAGCCTGTCGTCGCTGGGTGAGATCGCCGCACCGCCTGCTTGCGTACCACAACACGTCGCTGCGAGAGTCATTGCCGAAGCCATCGCATCGAGGAGCTGCGGGAGAGAAGATCACCGCTGGTCCGCGCATCGTTGCTCCGAAGATCGTCGCAACTCCAAAGATCGTCGCATCTTGCCTTTGCGAGAACAAACTTCCTACGGAACCTACGCACCAGAATCCAGACAAGTGGCCTTCCTCCCCATACAGACCGTATTTATCGCAACACGCCCGCTGCTGCAGCGGGGCTGTCACAAATGCCTCCCCAGGGTCTCAGGAGCAACGCATCGCTCGTTTTCCACCGCACCAGCTTCTGCTTTTGGAACTTTGTCGCAACTAAAGGTACTGTGAGCTAAACGTGACGCAACTGGGAACTTTTCACGTAACTGTGGATTATTTTATCGCAACCTAAAGAATTTGATCGCAACCTAAAGAATTTTATCGCAACCTTAAGAACTCTTTTGAAACCATATTCTTGAACTGTGTATGTTGGATTTTTGTTGTTTTGGTCTTGTGTAGTTTAGATTAAATACCTTCGCACTTATTAGCGCAATGTCGGCCTGTGGCACCGAAGCTGACAACAAACCTGATACTGCAGAGCCTGCTGCTGCGGGGGAGCCAATCAATCCCTCTTGGTGCACCATTAGGACTACAGAGCCCAACAGCCAGTGCGCCTGACCTATGTGCTTATCAGTGCAATGCTGGCCAGCAGTGTGGGATGCACACAGGGACACGTGCGGGGATGTGCCTGGGCTAAGCCTGGGCCAAGGCGGGCCCGTCCTCGTTCATCGGAGCCCGGAGGAAGCTGGGTTGGCCCCCCCTCTAAAATGTCTGTTTCCAGTTTCCAGTTGCTCAAAACAACCTTTAGATGGTTGAAACAGAAGTCTACCTCAGTAACGTACCAGCAAATTGGTATGGGAAGGTATTTATCCAAAGCAGATGAGGCACATCAAACCCACGATTTCATATAAAACTCCCCCCCCCAAAAAAAAGTAATAACAGGATTATCCTTAAATGGTCTACAATTGATAAAGCAAATATTGTCCCTATCATGGTTGCAAATAGGCAAAATGATATGACGACCTGTCTAGAACCCAATTCTTACCCAACTAAGGTAACACCAAAGAGGATGATGGACAGAGCGTTTGAGCAAATCAAATACTCACCCCCGGTTAACTGATTTGGGTTTAATCCCTCAACATTCTTTAGCTCACTTCACCACCCCAGTTTAGACATGGCCATATGCAAATCAGTCTGACCCTGTGCCTCATGGGAACAGTCCAGCCCCCACTGCCAAGCCATGTCTTCCCTGGTCCGGAGACAAGCATCCTATGACCGGTTTCGGGTTCTTAATCCTCATCAGCCAGGCTATCTTGAATCCAGTGGCAAAGTGAGCAAGGGACCCACGTCTCGGCATACCCTGCCAACTTAGGGTGAACAAAGGGATACCAAAGGGAATGCTTGTTTCCAGTTCAGGGAGGACCAGGCCTGGCAGTTCGGGCTGGACTGTTCCCATTGGGCGCAGGGTCAACACTGATTTGCATATGGCTGGGTCCAAACTGGAATGGCATGGTGAGCAAAAAAACGATGTATGGAGGCTCAGATCTCTGTACTGGGGTGAATGTATGACATTGTTCTGCATTCTGTCCATCTATAGTTCTTTTTGCATTTGTCACCCCGAGTGGGATGGGTGTGCTCAGACGTGAGTCCTGTGCTCTCCATGCCACTGGAATCAAGCTATCCTGGCTGAAGAGGGGTGACACCCTGAAATTGGTCCCAGGATGCTTGTTTCCAGTCCAGTGAGGACCTGGCCTGGCAGTTCAGGCTGGACTGTTCCCATTGGGCGCAGGGTCAAGACTGATTTGCGTATGGCTGGGTCTAAACTGGAATGGCATGGTGTGCAAAAAAACTATGGATTTAGGCTCAGGTCTCTGTACAGGGGTGAATTTATGACATTGTTCTGCATTCTGTCCATCTATAGTTATTTTTCCAACTAAGGTAATGACCACCTTCGAACAGACCTTAGTCGAGATAACAAATCCTGTCAGTAATCTATGGATTACGGAGGATTACAGGTAAGTAAACATATAAATAAATAAAACAAATTTTGTTGCATGCACTGCAACACATTTGATGATGCAGTGCGTGCAACTAAATGTGTTTTATTTATTTATATGTTTACTTACCTGTAATCCTCCGTAATCAATAGATTACAACCCCCCACCCTGCCCCTCCCCTCCCCACGTCACCCTTTTTATCAGGCAGGTTCACTCTTCGGCCTCGGCCAGTGTCCGCTATGGGAAGCAGGGAGAGTGCACCAGGTGGTTTTCCAATCAACAGGGGGGTCTGACAGGGTTGCGTCCTTGCCCCATTTATTTTTTCAATCTATACTAATGGGGTGGAGGCACACCTCTTAGACCCAACCCCAGATGTCCCAAAGATGAATAATGTGTGCATTCCAATTCTCCTTTACGCAGACGACACAGGGCTAATTGCCCGTACGGGTTTAGCTCTACAGAAACTATTAAAGACCTATGTGAACTACATGCACAAACTGGACTTGAAAACTAATGAGGCAAAGTCCTTTATTTTAATCACTGGACATAAGGATAGGAAGGCGCCAAATCTCCACATAGCAGTTCAGAAAGTGTTTCAAACAGATACCTTCTCCTATCTAGGGGTGACTTTTGATAGTCAATTGAATTGGTCAAATATGACTACCATGCGGGGTCTCATGCTAGAAAAAGGTATTATTGCCCTATACTCCTTTATAGAAATGCTGGGAGCGAAACCCCTTGAAATGGTTAAAAAAATTACATGGCCAAATCCATCTCATTAGCAAGCTATGGGGCAGGTATCTGGGGAAACTCGAACTCCTCAGCACTCCAGACCATTGAGGACTCCTTCTTGAAAAAAAAACTAGTGGCCTCCCTATACAATTGTTCAAATTTTGTTTGCCATGCAGAATTGGATGTCTCATTCATAACTGATCTAACTAGCCTAACCCCAATCCTGTTATAGCACTCCATCTGGGGAAGGGAATCCGTTAACCTCACTCAGAAGTTTATCAAAGACTGTCTCTCTTTGGAACATTCCCATAGGATTCCTTGGATTACTTTAGTCAAAAATAGTCTTATCTCCCTTGGTTTGGAGCATTTATTTGTCACTCCAACCAATTGGTCCACCATCACCAAAAAGGATATTAAAACACGATTCCTAAAATAAAGGGCAAATGAGAGACTTAAAACAAATTGTCAAAAATCTTCAGTAAAATCCTATCTAGAGGAACTGATTAACCAAGAAGGGACAGCCACATACCTATTTTCAGTGACAAACCTACTCCACAGATTTATTTTACTTAGGTTTCGCTTGAATCTTGTTTCTTGCATACTGGCTTATCTGTCAGGAATCTTCTCCTTACATGAGCCTCTGCCCTTCCCATGTGACGGGGTGTCCACCCAATCTAATTTGCACATCTTCTTTATTTGTAAATTCTATGTGAAACATCGTAAAATATTTATACTCCCTATTGTGCGCAAATACAATTTTATTCAATGTCACCCAGGAATGTTATTTTTACAACCATTGTCCGCTCACCTCATCTGTTACTGTCTTGCGTCTTTTTTATCCCTCTCTTGGAAGCCAGGCGATTGTACAGTATCCTTGAATGAACTGTATGTTTTTACTGTGTCAATGGATGATCTTAACAGCACATTTTTTCCTTTTTGTATATTGATGGATGTTTTTATTACGTCTGTTTGTACTTTTATTATCTTATCAAATAAGCATTGAATAAAGTGATTTGACTGACCGACACCATTATGGTCTATTTTTATATGTGCTCAGATTTTCTCATGCTTCGTTGATGTTCAAGAGTAGGTTCACCTTGGTAAGTAGCAGTACAATCACAAACTTGCAGGTTTTTGGGAATTGGTAAAGTTTTGTGAGACACATTCCTACACCTGGATAAGGTGTGAGATTTAATCCTGTCAAGGGCCGGAGTAAGTTTCTATTCTTGATGGGGATGGGGAGGGATTCCCCACAAAATGAGTAGGTATGTAATGTAATGGTTTCTCCACCCTAAAAATTATTTTCCCTTTGAAAATATAGCAAATGTAAACTGTACAGCTAATACATCCACTCTTGTGTAAATACAGCTTATACATTGGATTACTTAAAGAAACGGGCAACCCTTACAGCTTCACAATAAGCACACCTGTCGTTTTTGGTACATTCTCAAAAAATTGGAGAAAGCCTAAGGGAGAAAAGTTCCATATTTTGTATATATATATATATATATATATATATATATATATATATATATATATATATATATATATATATATATATATATATATATATATATATATATATATATATATATATATCCTTATTGATGGACAATTACAATTATTGTTTTCCATACAACTAGCCCCATGAGTTCATGTAGCAATTTAGAAAATAGAATGGTAACTCTGCATCGGAGTTATGGGTTTATCTTCACGGCCCGTTTCATACAAGAGTGGCTGTTACAGCGACTTAACGCGTGAAAAGAGGCACAAAAAAGTAGAAAAGAATTGTGACACTTCGAGGTTAAAAGCATACAATCGGTCACAGCAAGCGCCCTACTTGTACACTGCGCATCAGCAGATGGGGGGATAAACCTGTCAAGGGCGAAAACACAAAGATAAATATTGGCGTTTTCCTGGTATTCACATTTTTCCCAGGCACTGTTGGCTGTGTTACCATGGCGCAGGCGGTGAGATTTCATAATTTTCCTTCAGCCTGCCATGTGCTGTTGCAACAATATGAATTTAATCAGCCTAGACATTCGACTGGATTGTGTTCATCCGAGTGGCGTTAACACTTTTCTCGCTGGTTAAGCTCACAACCTTCCCAAAGGCCGTGAATATGACTTGCACCTGCTTGCTTTATTTGCTCAAGAATATGGGGGCAAAGGAAGGGCCATCCATTGTGCGTGGACTCCATCGTCAGTCATTTATTTTTTCTCTGCTATGAACTGATCGGGTCATTTCTGCAAGACAAATGAACACTTTTGTGCAGTATCCACGCAGCTGAAATGAAAAATAATGACACATTGTTGTTAAGGCGCATTGTAACACCATAATGAATAACATAGAAAAAAAGTCTATAAAAAAATTTCGTATCTGTAATCGAATTATGCCTGTGTGCAAATTTCACTCGCGGTATCCATCTTTTCAATACAATTAATTCGTGATCAATTGGAATAGAGTTGGCTATCTCTCTCTAACATTTGGTTACAAAAATTATTTAGAGCAGAGGGGGTGGGGTTTCCACAAATAGTTCAAACTTACGTTTGTTTTGGTCATGCAAATTCAGGAACAGATTTAGAAAAGTTTGCATGGCGCAACGCTGCACTAAAGAAACGTTTCGTTGCATGAAGTATTTTTTTTCCGGTGTCAAACTTACTTGACAATGGGCAACCAATACGACATTGTCCTTAAACACACACACTTAGACATTGGATTGTGTCGTTTGCAATGCATAATGTAAACAACAAATTAAGCTGTGTAACAGTAGGATCTGTCCAAAAATTGTGCCAAGGTGAAGGAAAGTATCTCGAGAGTGAGGGAAGGGATTATCCACCCCCAAAATATAATGTAGTTCACAATAGTGTGGGGATGAAAGCTAAACGTTAGTACCTATTCTGTGCAGGTAAATGTGGGTGCAGTGACTGAAATGGGTAGAGATGGAGAATGGTGTGATGACTGATTTAATTTGATTTAAGAATTTATAAAGCGCAACGAATGCCCAGAGGCGTCTTGGCGCTAAGGGAAGTGGAGACTATTGCCTGGCAGGGTAAGCATTACATGCTCTTCCTTGCCTTAGGAGAGAATTAGGTGGGGGCTGAGGACCAGGTCAGTGCTTAATTTGAAAAAAACGGATATCCCAGGAACCTCCTCAGGAAGACACTGCAGCGTGCACCACCTAGCACCACTTCCGGTATTGCCGATAACTCTACCAAAGCAACTACTAGCAATTGTACTCCTACACGTGGGACAATTCAGACTATTCCACTCCAAACGAAGCTAAAAGAATGGCATGGAATAGTCTGAATTTATATATTTAATGTATGATGAATTATTAAACACAGTTGCCAAGCTCATATCAAAATAGACAAACTTTGCCACATGTGGTAGACTGTCTTTTAGTGCCAGTGTTGAGAATAGAGTACCAGTGCTGAGCAACGGAGCCCATCAACTCAAATTGAGAACTAACCAGGGTGCACCTGAAGCCCATTACTAAAGCGGTTATAGTAGCCAGACTTTCTAAGCAGTAGAATCAGGTCTACTGTTACCACACGTAGAAACAATACGAGGTCCAGACAGGTACCGATCAAAGAGTTAACCTCTGGCTTAGACATCTTCTGAGAAGGTAAATCTGCAGCGGGGCAAGGCAGCAGGCCGGATTCCAAGATGGGCTAATGGATAGAGGGTTGATGGAGGATGAGGTCTCAGGGAAGCAGTCGATGAAGGCAGGAAAAGCTTTGAGCTGGAAAAAATCCAGAGTTCATGCCCAGGATGTCATCGATGTCAATCAGATGCTGCTAGGCGTTGGGTCAGTTGAAGATTTCTACCACTGGTCTTTGTCTCTTTTCTGGAGGTCGGATTTCTTCAGCAGGACAAGGATGCTGGCTGTAGTCAGAAAGGATAAAACGTCATCAGATTATGCTCGGTGTCAGGACAACTGAATCGGATGTGCTGCTGAAAGCAGGACCTGTGGCAAAGTCAGGCCCATTTGCCATGCACCCTCTGCAGATCAGCTTGGTCAGTTGGTCTCAGTTTTCTATTAGTTTTCCAAGCAAAGTCCTTAAAAAAATTCTAAGGATTCTAAGGACCAGGTTTTCGAGTTAGGCAAGAGTAGTACACTCTCACTCTTATTTAATGGCTCCTTAGGGACACCGCATAGAGGTCAGGATCCACTGCAGTAGAAGCCACCAGCAGGCTGCAGGCCAGGTCCAGTTGTAACTGGTCTGCTAGGCTCTCTCAGGAAAGTGGGCTTCATGTAGGTTTGTGTTACTGAAACTTAACAGTAGGTCAGCCAACTAATCCTTGGTGTCCAATTCTCAGTCTTGGGCACAAGTGAGTGAAGACCCAGCTCTTAAGGTTCTCCTCCTAGGTCACAACAGCAGGTACAGTCCTTCCTCTGTCTTCTACAGGTCCATGGTGTTCTGCAGATGGCACTGGGGATGCCACATTTATGCCCAGTGCCAGCCTGTGGCTGAGGGGAATTCCTGGTCCCTCCCTAACTAATAAGGCAAAGGTTCTTAGGGGGAACTTTAGCAACTTTTGCAGCACTTAAAGTGTGCTTTATTATAAAACTATTCCACAGTGCCCCTCTCTACCTAAAACAAACTTGGCACACACCTTTCTTCCACTGTGTAGGGTTTCCTGTGCCCGCCCACTGGTGTGGCTATACAAATGAGCAACCCCCTTCTTTTCTCTGTGGTCACTTTAACCGGTAATGGAATCGGTGCCTGGCTGTCTAACAAGACAAAAGAGTGGCAGACCCAGGTAGGAGCTACTTCTGCCAGTGACAGAGCAGGCTTCTTTTGACGATATCCAAGGTGGTGCGAATAACCCCTAGGCCATGCCATCAGGGGATGGTCAACTTCTCCCCACACCCAAGCCTTTTGTCCAATCTCTGGGAGTCAATCCTCACCTAAACAAGGAGTTATTCTGCTCCTGATTGACAGCTGGAATCACAAGCAAATGGGTTTCTAGAACCTATGGGCTGGCTAAAGGTAAAATATTTGTTACAAATCAGACTCTACCAATTAATTGACTTTGCAATAAATAGTTAAAAAAGACCAAGAATGACATTTTTATCTATTTCCTAGGTGGAGATAACTTTATTAACTTTAGTAAAGTATCCTAATGCTTGCCTATGGAACAGCTAAATCTGCTATAGCGGAAATACCTTTAAGATCTTTGCCACTGTAAGGACATGCTTAATACTAAGGTTTTACATGTACTTCTTTTAAATATCAGACACCCTGTCTTAGGGGCATTAAAGGGTTACATGGGGCGACCATAATATTTAAAAGGAGGGCTAAGGCCTGTCAAAAGCGGGTATTTTTGACTGATTGAATTTGCAATTTTAACCTGCACAGCCAAATTACTGGAGGTAGGTCGGTAGTAATGTTTTGCATTGTCACTTTAGTGTTGGCACAATATGTGCTGCGGTCCACTATTGATATTTAACTTATAAGCCCTGGGCACACTTGGTACCATTCCCTGGGGATGTTCAGTGAAGTTAAATATGCCAATTAGGGGTACACCAATTTGACATATTTTTAGGGGTCAGAGTACATACACCGGACCTGGACAGCAGTGTCACAGTGTCTAGAGTCCAAAAAGCTGCAGAAAAATCTAGCAAGAAATTGGGGTGGCCACTCAAAAGGGGCATTTTTCTACACCTAACAAAAATAGTTTGGATGAATAGCTGTGGCATGTGCCCCTTAAAAGGTGCAGTTTGCAGTGATGTTGTCAGTGGATTACCCTACTATTTATGTATTCTATGAGCCTATAGTGGTACCAATCATGTAGTCCTTAAATGGACCGGACTTCCAATGATATAGAAAAGTTCTCATTAATGAATAGTTACAATACATTGCACAAACATATTATGCATTTGTCTAGTTGTCCTGTGGCAGAAATGAGTGAACAGCTCCTTCTTTGACGAATATACTACTTTTCCTGTTGGTGATTACAAATTAATGTATCATCTATTTGAGAAGCAAGAGGCTTGTATTCAATTTTTCTGGGTCAGTAAATTAGAATTTTATTTTGGGTATCACTTCTGACAAATTCAAGTCACTCAGGATACCACTTGGGTCACCTTTACCTTACATCAATAACAATAAATTAAAAAAGTTACATTATTAGAACTCCATTGCAAGCCCCCTTCAATGTGACATATTGTTGCCTGAGATTGGATCATCCAAACGGTTCATACAATAGCTATTCAATCAGTTTAACACTTTAGCTTATTATAAGAACAAACATTTGACTCGCACATCAAAAAATTTGCACAACTCATAAATTTCACGTGAGTCTTGGCACTGTTAAATTGGTTCACCCACGCCATTGTGGGAGATTAAGGGCCGCATTCCCATTTTTTTCTGCTTCTAAGTGCACCAAACAGAATTTGTGATTAGTATTCTTAATTCACAGAATGTTTATTTTTTTTAGAAATTGTGTTGCAACACATTTATTATGGTTGAGGTTCAGGAGTAGGGATAGTGCTATAGGGATAGAGAGGAAAATCCATACTTTGCAAACACCCTGACAATCAGAAAAAGCCATAAATAAAAACGATTTTAGATTTTTTCCAGGATATTTGTAAACCTGTCTCCAAATACCTGCCACCATTTCTTTACCTCTAATTTAGAATACAAAAACAAACAGATATTTTCATTTATTGTGAAATCAATAAGACACGACCCTTCCCCGTGCAAATTACAGCAAATCTGGGCAAGGAAATTCATAATATTTTTTATCTTTCAATAAGTTTTATATACATGTGTTCTTCTTTCTCCATTCCCTTTCCACATGATGGAAAAATGGTGTCAACTATTCTCCAGAATTGGCTGCGAAATCTAACGTTCTAAGCAATCCAAGAAATATGGGTGTCACCAATTAACTTTCTCCAAAATTCAGAGAACTTTTGGTCGAAATGATCTTTGAATGTGTTTCTGTTGCATAAAGAGTATTACACAAACCCTTTCTGATCTTGTGAATGAATGAGGCATGATAATTATATAATTTGTAATGGGGAAGATGTATAACTGTTTCTTTTATATCCGTGGTAGAAAATATACAAATAGTGAACCCTTGCAATCAGTCTCTTGTGAAATAAGATTATTTTACAGTTGTTCCTACTAAAAAATTTTCTTCAATTTGCTGTGTCCTGTATTGTAGATGAGTGCATTGTTTTAATTACCGTAGGTCCTCATTTTTTAGTAAACGTTGGGCATTAAAATATCCAACTGATGTTTATTCTGAAACATTATGGAGGTGAAAGCGCTAAGAGGAGGAGGGTGTGCTCGGGATTCATTTGTAAAGCACCAATCTGTATATTGAAAAGTCACAACACGGGAGAAAGGACAACAACGAAAAGCCTCTTCCCTCCGGTGTTTGTTTTCAAGTTTTAAAATGTCTACAGTATTCTTGTTCAATGCTGAAACGTGATTATTTTGAAACAATATATTTTACAGCAAAATAAAGCACATTTCTTTGTGCGTTCTAAAAAGCATTTCAAAATCAAAGCCTTGGCTGTCTGCTTACTGCTCTTGGGGAATAAGTTGCCCTATGTTGCACCTTTGGAAATCGATAGCACTTATCCAGCTTGAGAACTTAAACTGTAGAAATGCTTCCTTTATGTGTATAGTTGTGCAGATGTGTGTATCAAATCACCTGTTTCCTTGCAGCTCTTTCATGCACCCCTTTGTAGGAATTAAAGCACATCCTGTATTTTGTAATTCGGATAGTAGTACCCTGTTCGATGTTTAATGATAAACGCCAGCAGTCAGGTGTAAATAAAGGTGCAAAAGTCACATAGGGAGGGAAGAAGGATTTAGTTGCACACCATTGGCATTTGTAAGACAACTAAAGATTTCTGATAAAAACAAGATACTTGTTGGTACCATTCTGAAATCCCCTTATCATTCATTAGGTTTAAAAATGCGTAGTTAAATGCCTATCAACACAAATCAAGCCGCACAGCACTTCCTTCTGCACACTCATGTAAAAATTGAACCACAGAAAGGTGTGTTGTCTAAAGTAACGAGTAGACAATATCAGGATATCTTAAATTCATAGCGGAAATATTGAGGAGAAAAATATTGAGGTCAGTACACAAAGCTAAGTATAGATTTACTATCCTTAACTCAACATCAGTATATATATATATTTATATATATATTTATATATATATATATATATATATATATATATATATATATATATATATATATATATATATATGTGTGTGTGTGTGTGTGTGTGTCTTTATATATATATATATATTCACTGAAAGAGAAGTTAGTTGGACATTTCACTCGTACAAAACCAGAGAAATTCAGCTGTTATAGGTAGTAGAGCAAACTATAACTCGCACCCCCACAATGCACTGCTGATGACGTCACATATTGCATCACTCATGACATGCTCAGTGACATCACTCATGACATCACTGATGACATCACTGATGACATCTCAAATTACATCACTGATTACATCACTGATGATGTCATCCACATGATCATCTGATGCACCTCCTCATACCGTAATAAAAGCATGTCATGAGTGATGTAATATGTGATGTCATCAGCAGTGCATTGCAGGGGCGCGAGTTATAGTTAGCTCTACTAACTATAACAGCTGAATTTCTCTGGCTTTGTAGGAGTGAAATGTCCAACTAACTATAACCTGCCTGAAACCTATGTTTTTTTCAGTGAATTTCTATGGTTTTTTAAATGCTAATTTCTAACTATAACATCCCTGAAACCTATGTTTTTTTTTTTGTGAATTTCAAAGGTTTTTTTAATGTTAATTTCTTACTATAATGTCCCTGATACCTGTGGTTGTTTTCAGTGAATTTCAAAGGTTTTTTTAAATGCTCATTTCTAACTATAACAAACCTGAAACCTATGTTTTATTTCAGTGAATTTCAAAGGTTTTTTCAATGATAATTTCCAACTATAACATAGCAGTTGCATTTGCAGGGTGGTAGAGAAAGGTGAGCGAGGCCTTTGACCACCTCTTAGCAATCCCACTGTATGGGATTTACTGGAGGTAACAGGAGGGTTAGTTAGCCCCCAATGTCAACCTCGGGGGCCAACTACCCCCTATTACCTCCAGTAAGTCCCACACAGCAGGATTCCTAACTTCTCACAGCAGGTCCCACTCCCTCCCTGCACCACTCTGCAATCCTGCCCCCTGGCGCGTTTTAAGTTGGGGAATTAATTCCCCTTGAATACTGAGGGTACCTGGGGCCAACTAGTCCACCAGGTACCTCAAGTAAGTGCCACAGAGCTGGATTGCAGAGAGGTGGTCCTAGGCCACGCCCCTTTGTACACCACTCTGCAAACGTGGCTCCTGGCACATTGCTGCTCAGAGGATGAAGTCCACTTGTGTCCTGAGGTCCTCAATACACAAGAGGACCTCATCACCCCACCAGCAGTGTGCCAAGCGGTGACTTGCAGAGTGGTGTAAAAAGAGGCATGTCCTCAGACCACCACTCTGCAATCCAGCTCGGTGGCGCTTACTGGAGGTACCTGGTGGGCTACTTGGTTCCCAGGGACCCTCAGTATTCAAGGGGAATTTATTCCCCAACTTAAAATGCACCTGGGGTCGCGTTTGCAGAGTCATGCAGGGAGGGGGGCCTCCAGCGAGATGTCGGCTTTTAAAAAAAAATTTTTTTAGAAGGGGGGCTGTGTGGCCCCCCTTCATTTAGCATTTATGGTATCCTGTGGACACCATCCCCCAGGGCCTGACCCCTTTTTATAAAAAAATGTAAAGGGGGCCGCACGGCCACCCTCCTGAGGCCTATTTCGGCCCGGGACCCCATCCCCCGGGGCTTGGCCAGACTTGTTTTTTTAATTTATTTATTTATTTTAGAGGATGGTCGCGTGGCCCCCCCATCCTTAGGGCAATTATGGCCCTGGGGACCCCATCCCCCGGTGCAGCCTTCTGCTTTTATTTTATTTTGTTATGAAAGGGAAGGGGGCGCCATGTGGACCTCCTTCCCTGGGCCACTATTGGCTCCGGGGACCCCATCCCCCGGGGCTTGGCCATTATTTAATTTATTTTTTATCAGAGGTGGGGGACCTGGGGAGGGCATGCCCCCCCTCCCCAGGTTGATTGGTCCCCGTCATTCTTTTTTTTCTTAAGTAAAGGGAGGGGGGCTGCGCGGCCCCCCTCCTAGCCCACTTCTGGCCCCGGGGTTCCCCATCCCCCAGGGCCTGGCCTCACTGTTGGGGGCAGTGGGGGGAGCCTCAATGTCCCCACGGTCTCGCCGGCTCCCCGCCTCCTGTGGGAGCCGGCTTTGCTTTTGCACAAGGGGAGCTGCTGACATGCAGCTCCCTTTGTGCAAAAGTAATCTGCTTTGATTTTTGGAAGTGAGAGCAGGTTTCCTGCTCTCGCGTCCAAAAACCGAAGTAGAGATTGCAATGGCATGGCAGGAGCTGTGCTGCCTCCCTGCCATAGCAAACAGTAATGCAGGAGCCAGCCTGGGGGTGGCGGTGCCAAGGGCCATCAAGGGCTACTGGAGGGGGGCCACCCCCCTCCCATCATTTGTTAAGCCCCAGGAAGTGGTTGTCCCTAGGGCCGGGGGTCCATAACGGACCCCCGCATTTGAATATTTATAGCCCCGGGGAGGTGGTGGTCCAATGGGGAATTGTGGGGGGCTTGAGCCTCCCCACACTAATTATTACTTGTAGCCACGGGGAGATGGCGGCACCCAGGGCTTGGGGGACCCGTGAGGCCCCACACCCAATTTTAACAAAGTCCCAGGAAAGTGGTGTACCTGGGGCTGGGGGTCCATGAGGCTCCGGCCCTTATTTAATAAAAGCCTCGGGGAGGTGGTAGTCCCCGGGCTTCCGGAGGCCGCATGCCCCCACACATAAATTCTGAAGCCCCGGGGAGGTGGCATTCCCTGGGCTGTGGGGGCACCCATGGACCCCCACGCCTTAATTTAGGATTGCACCCGGGACCTAGCCCACATTGGGCTTTTTAACAAAGAAAACGCGGGAGACCGTGCTTCATTTTAAAAATAATTTCATATAAATTAGCGCACACAGCGCAAATTCGGCTCAAATTATTTTAAAAATATGCTTTTTTTGGGCCTGGGGGACCTTGTGGGACTCCCTGAGCAAAAAGAACAATTGATGGATGGAATGCAGAACAATGTCATACATTCACCCCAGTACAGAGATCTGGGCCTAAATCCATAGTTTTTTTGCTCACCATGCCATTCCAGTTTTGACCCAGCCATATGCAAATCAGTCTTGACCCTGCGCCCAATGGGAACAGTCCAGCCCGAACTGCCAGGCCAGGTCCTCCCTGGACTTAAAACAAGCAACCTAGGACCGGTTTCGGGCTTTCAGCCCTCATCAGCCAGGATAGCTTGACTCCAGTAACATGGAGAGCACAGGACCCACGTCTGGCCATACCCGTCCCACTCGGGGTGACAAACGCAAAAAGAACAATTGATGGACAGAATTAGGCAAGGGCGGTAATTCAGCTTCGCTCATGGAATTTGAGGAATTTTGGAAAATCTGCGTTCTGCGGAGAATGTGTAATTGTCAAAAATTCCGCGATTAGCGCATAGAGGATTTTTTTCCTTGTTCGTGCTTTCAAAGTGAATGTTTGCATGCGCGGGAGCGACTTACCAGTATCCCTGCGTTCACTGAAGAATTGTCCTATCCGTTTGCGTCCGGCCGTGCGATCCAGCGAGATTGTGCGATCGCGAACACTTCATTAGGACGCGCCATCGGACATCCACGTTCGCGAACAGGAAACATGCATCGCGAGCGGGTGAGACAAGTGAAATAAGATGGCCATGACCGCATGGGCAAGTTCTCGAGACATTTCCCCCGAGCACGCAAACAACATCCCGAACAAGAAAAATGCATCGCGAATGGGCGGAACAAGCAATTTCGCGTGCTCAAGGAATTCTGCGTAGCTCGCTGAGATTTTTTACCATTTCGCTGAACTTTGCATAACGTGACTACGCAAATTCCGCCCACCCATAGACAGAATGCAGAACAATGTCATACATTCACCCCAGTACAGAGATCTGGGCCTAAATCTATCATTTTTTTGCTCACCATGCCATTCCAGTTTTGGACCCATCTTGACCCTGTGCCTAATAAGAACATTCCAGTCCGAACTGCTAGGGGGTCAGGGTGTTTCTGCCCTGCCCCTATTTCTTGTTTTTCATCTTCTTTTTTCTGTTTTCTTGTGACTCGGTTACCGAGTCACAAGATGTCGGCCAACACTTTCTGGTGTGGAGTGTTGGTAGCCAATTAGAACTTAGCTGTGCTCTGGAGGAGTCGCAACTCCTCCTTGGTGCTCAGATATATACATTGTTATATCCTGATTTTCTCAGCAACTACTGAACGGATTTACACCACTTAAAAAGAAGATAGCTTTCTGGACCAAGTGCTACCCGTTTGCCAAATTTGGTGTAATTCCGTTCAGCAGTTCGAGCTGTAGCCGTGTCTAAAGTTCCTATGGATAGTAACATGGGGAAAACGCGTTTTGGGATCCCTTTTTTACTCGGCCCCCGCTTGAGTAATCACCCCGAAACTTTCAAGACAGGAGCTAAACATAGCGCACCATTAGTTTTGAAAATTTCACAAGGATTCATTGAACGTTGCCAAAGATATTGGCAAATAAAAAAAACACTTTTCCTATGGAAAATAGGTTCTCACTCCAACTACCTGCTGGCGACCATGAGTAGGTAACATATACACACAGACACACACATATATATATATTCACTGAAAAAACCATAGGTTATAGACCATATATAGTTAGGAATTAGCATTTACAAAACCTTGAAAATTCACTGAAAAAACCATAGGTTATAGACCATATATAGTTAGGAATTAGCATTTAAAAAACCTTATTTTACTCACACAAAACCATTGAAATTCCATATATAGTTAGTTGCACTAACTATATATCGCGCACCCGCAATCCACTGCTGATCATGTCACATATTACATCATTCATGACATGGTCAGTGACATCACTGATGACATCACTGATGACATCTCAAATGACATCACTGATGACATCACTGATGACATCATCCAGTGACTGTGTGTTTCTGTAAAGTTTAAATATGTTTTAGATATTGAAGAATGAGTAGATGTATAACTGTCTGGACGAAGGATTTAGTAGGTGCATGACTGAATGTATGAGTGAGTGATTAAATGTGTCTCACTGAGTGCATGGGTTAGTGACTAAACTGTCTTAATTTGTGCATCATTATGTCTGTTGTTCTGTAAACTACTGCATGTGTTGATCAGTAGCTATATGATTAACTATATGGGTTATTGATTGATTGTCCAAGTATTTGTATGGGAGACTGAGTGTGTGTGTGGCTGGCTGGGAGGTGTGTGACTCTGTGCAGATCAATGTGTACTTGTATCAATGATTGTATAAGAAAGTAAGTATGTGTTACTATATGTTTGAAAATGTAAGGTGCTCTATGTTTAACTGTATAGACAAGAAAATGGAAGTGTGATTGATTCTTTACAGGACTGACTAGGTGTGTGAGTAACTCCATGGATGAGTGGCAGAGTGTGAGTGTCTGTATAGGTGTATGAGTGCATATGATAGTGTTGTAAAGATGAGTGATTGTATGTATGAATGATTGTATGGGTGAATGAGTGAATGTGTGTGTAGACGTAGGAATCAGTGAGTACGTATGTAGTAACTAGTATTGGTGTGTCAATGGTTTAAAAAATTATACTCTGTATTTAACACTGGGTGAAACAGAGGTTATATTAAAATGTGAGGAGATGCATTGTATTGTCACATGAATGATATCATCAGTGATGTGGTCATTGATGTCAAATGAGATGTCATCAGTGATGTCATCAGTGATGTCATTTGAGATGTCATCAGTGATGTCATCAGTGATGTCACTGACCATGTCATGAATGATGTAATATGTGACATGATCAGCAGTGGATTGCGGGTGCGCGATATATAGTTAGTGCAACTAACTATATATGGAATTTCAATGGTTTTGTGTGAGTAAAATAAGGTTTTTTAAATGCTAATTCCTAACTATATATGGTCTATAACCTATGGTTTTTTCAGTGAATTTTCAAGGTTTTGTAAATGCTAATTCCTAACTATATATGGTCTATAACCTATGGTTTTTTCAGTGAATTTCAATGGTTTTTTAATAGCAAATATCATAAGCTGTCGAATGTCAAGTACGTGGTAAGTGAAAACATTTTCGTGTTTATGCACACTGATCTGCTTTGAATGGTGCCCCCCCCCCCTCATTTCTATTAGGAGTACTCTCTCTTTGCAGATAGTGAAAGGTAGTTAACGCAGGCCTTTGCCCCCGTTGTAATCCGTCGTGCCTGCTTCTCTCTCCATTTGATTGATTGTTATCCAAGTATTTACTGTTTTAGAATTAGTTCTCTTTGGTTCATTCTCTATTTACAAACAAACACAGAGTCGCAATACTCTGTTTAGTCTTTGCAGATAACGAAAAATCGTGTAAAAAAAAAGAAAAGGAATCGAGCAAAATCAGTAGGCCACTAATGGGATCTCTTTTTGACCTCGCTAAAATAGAAACATTAGGAACAACCCCTCATGACAAATACAAAACTAGTGAGATGAACTGAACTCCACACAATGATGGCTGCAAAACAGCTCGGCTCCGCCACCCACCCCGCCCAAAATAACGATAAAGAGCGGCTGCCATGATTGGTTGCGGAATGGCCACAACGGAGCTACGAAATGGTGCTGCTCTCATGCTAACCCCAGCTTCGGTCTGAAACATCCAGAAACACTGTAGACTACCAATTCGATCAGTTCCGGTAGCGCCCCAATGTAACCCGGTAGAGAAGAACTAGCCCTCCCCTCTTTGACTGATGGTTCTTGTTGCCTGTCCCTTCTGTTGTCATTTAACAGAACTATTTAGCCTGCTGAAAGGGGTTGTGTTTCGACCGCTGGTTGGTGGAGACATTTTGACTATATTCTGGACCTGCGTTGTCGCGTAATGCGTCATATGACGCGCCGCGTTAGCGCATCCGGAAGTCATCCGGGGCGCGCAGCGCGTAACGTAAGCATAACAAGTCATGTGACTTGTTAATAAAACTTTTCATTGGTTCATTTTACTTTTCTTATTCTAATGATGAAAGCCTTGGTCATATCACCTAAAAATTACGCTTTTAATTACTTCCGAACATTATTTTCTCTTAAATATATGTTATAATGTTCCAGGCTAATGTACTTTCCCGGAAATTTTACAACTGTCCTGCAAGTAAAATATATTCTTTTTTCGAGAAAAAGAGCGTTTCTTCGTCCCATGACGGAGCCGTTGAGCAAAAGAGGGTCGACCTGCTGTCTTAGTCGCCGATACGCCTGAATATGAGATTCTTATCGATCACTTTATGTTGCAGGAATAGAAAACACAACAGCCCTTGACCATTTATCTTTACTGCGTTCCTTCGTATTATACCTTTTACCCTTCATGTAATTGTCTGCTTTATTTCACTTGCCTTTTAATGATTCTAAAACAGTGACTATTATTAAAAACTTTACCAATGTATACACTACTACCATGTTTTCTTTTAAAAACCTTTATTGTGAAAATTTCATTATACAAATATGAGCCTATAACCACGTGGGCCTGCCACGGAGCAAACTGTAATTGTATATGATGAATAGACATTTACACTGTAGAGGAACGTAACGGGCGGGCCATTAGGTTGCAAAAACTAAGGTGTCTAACAGTTACGGAATCGGTGGACGTACATTTTATAATTAAAATACGACAGGGCCAGTTACAATAAAATTATCTAGATATACATTTGCGGGCAAGTACCATGGGTGACGTTAATTCGAATTTTCAACAGTACAGTAATCAATAACACATCAGAACTTAATATCAATAGGGATGTCGAAATATTCAATCAATTCTCGTCCCCGCCCGCCATGTGCTTCAAAACTGCATACGTATCTCGTGATTTCAAGGTTCTGCAACCAGTACACAACAAGGAGTTACGAGTCCCATTTATTCCGGCGCCATTTTGGGCGAGGACGGGCAGGTCCAGGATATAGTCAAAATGTCTCTACCAACCATCGACTATGATGATGTTCATATGCTGTATTTATTAGAGTAACACTCATCTGCCCACATGAAATTAATTTACCACAATCTAAACATGTCATTTTAATCTTTCCAAAGTTCTTCTAAATATTTGGGACCGTTTCCCTTGCCTCTGAAGCTCTCAGTGCCACTTCTTTGATGAATGTACTAGCAGGTCAGGGGTTCTCCTCCAAATCTCTCTTTTATGCAGCACTATAATGAATTGGTGCCACCTCTCCATATGACGATGCATGGTATAGTTACCACAACTATATTTTTTTTCGGTTCCTCTGGAGAGTTCATCGTGGCAGATGAAGCGTGTAACATACCGGGCATTTACCTTTTTTTGCATGTACAGGAAAGGAAAAAAAAATCGAGCGTCCGAGTTCTAAGGTGTCCCAGGGCCATTTTAGTGGACCAGGCCCAAATCCAAAGAACAGGCCGCCATTTTGAGAGTCCTCTTGCAGCCGCCTGTCGCTGTAGCATCAAGAGCGGCCGAAACTCAGCTGAATGGCAACTGAAACGGTAAAGGGGCGCCCCACTACATTTCAGCATTGTAGGATGACCACACCAGTACAGCAACTTGCTAGACATCACCTCGGTGCCATCCGGATCTCGGCGCCCCACTGCAGATGAAGTGCCTCTCAACTATGAAACCACCACGGTGACATCCGGATCTTGGCGCGTTGTGCTGCCTTCGGCCTATTCGCACATCGGTCCGCTACTGACGCCATCTCACAGGCTAATGGGGTGACCCACGCCGAGTTTCAGCATTGTAGGATGACCACACCAACTTGCTAGACATCACCTCGGTGCCATCCGAATCTTGGCATCTCAACGCCTAGTGGTATCTTCCATACAGAAAATATTGTTACGCTGCCTTTGGCCCCATTCGCACATCAGTCCGCAACTTAGACATCACCTCGATGCCATCCGGATCTTGGCATCTCAGCGCCTTGTGGTGTCAGTCAGAAAATATTGTTGCGCTGCCTTTGGCCCCATTCGCACATCAGTCCGCTACTGACACCATCTCACAGGCCAATAGGGCGCCCCACGCCGACTTTTACCATTGTACGATGGCCACACCAGTGGCACAACTTGCTAGACATCACCTCGGTGCCATCCGAATCTTGGCATCTCAACGCCTAGTGGTATCTTCCATACAGAAAATCTTGTTACGCTACCTTTGGCCCCATTCGCACATCGGTCCGCAACTTAGACATCACCTCGGTGCCATCCGGATCTTGGCATCTCAGCGCCTTGTGGTGTATTTTCTTCAGAAAATATTGTTGAGCTGCCTTTGGCCCCATTCGCACATCGGTCCGCAACTTACACATCACCTCGGTGCCATCCGGATCTTGGCATCTCAGCGCCTTGTGGTGTCTTCTACTCCGAAAATATAGTAGAAAATATTGTTGCGCTGCCTTTGGCCCCATTCACACATCAGTCCGCTACTGACACCATCTCACAGGCCAACAGGGCGCCCCACGCCGACTTTTACCATTGTACGATGGCCACACCAGTGCCACAACTTGCTAGACACCACCTCGGTGCCATCCGGATCTTGGCATCTCAGCGCCTTGTGGTGTCTTCAAATCAGAAAATATTGTTGCGCTGCCTTTGGCCCCATTCGCACATCGGTCCGCTACTGACGCCATCTCACAGGCCAACGGGGCGCCCCACGCCGACTTTCAGCATTGTAGGATGGCCACACCAGTGCGGCAACTTACTAGACACCACCTCGGTGCAATCCGGATCTTGGCGCGTTGTGCTGCCTTCGGCCTATTCGCACATCGGTCCGCTACTGACGCAAACTCACAGGCCAACGGGGCGCCCCACGCCGACTTTCAGCATTGTAGGATGGCCACACCAGTGCGGCAACTTACTAGACACCACCTCGGTGCCATCCAGATCTTGGCGCGTTGTGCTGCCTTCGGCCTATTCGCACATCGGTCCGCTACTGACGCAAACTCACAGGCCAACGGGGCGCCCCACGCCGACTTTCAGCATTGTTGGATGGCCACACCAGTGCGGCAACTTACTAGACACCACCTCGGTGCCATCCGGATCTTGGCGCGTTGTGCTGCCTTCGGCCTATTCGCACATCGGTCCGCTACTGACGCAAACTCACAGGCCAACGGGGCGCCCCACGCCGACTTTCAGCATTGTTGGATAGCCACACCAGTGCGGCAACTTACTAGACACCACCTCGGTGCCATCCGGATCTTGGCGCGTTGTGCTGCCTTCGGCCTATTCGCACATCGGTCCGCTACTGACGCAAACTCACAAGCCAACGGGGCGCCCCACGCCGACTTTCAGCATTGTAGGATGGCCACACCAGTGCTGCAACTTGCTGGACACCACCTCGGTGCCATCCGGATCTTGGCGCGTTGTGTTGCCTTCGGCCTATTCGCACATCGGTCTGCTACTGACGCCGCCTCACGTGCCAACGTATTTTCTCCTAATTTTACACCCTATGCCGCATAACAGGTCATGTGACTTGTTTATAAAACTTTTCATTGGTTCATTTTACTTTTGGTTTCCTAATGATGGAAGGCTTGATCATGTGACCTAAAAACAACACTTTTCATAGGATGAAAACTTTTTTTTTCCCCAAACGATGAAAGCCCCACCTTGTTTCTGGATGTTTCAGACTGAAGCTGGCGTCAGCATGAAAGCACCACCATCTCGTAGCTCAGTCGTGGTCATTCCGCGAGCAATCATGGCAGCCGCTCCCCACCAGAAGCCTGCAGGAGTCGGAGCCCCCAAAACTTTTGATGAATTCTCAAGGCGGAGGGGACGCTTTCGAGAATGAGGTCCAAGACCTAGCAGACAAGCGTCCGATTTCCAAGGTGTCCCAGGGCCATTTCAGTGGACCAGGCCCAAAAAGGAAACAGCCTGCCGCCATTTTGAGAGTCCTGTGACAGCCGCCTATCGCTGCACCGCAAGAGTGGGCGCAACTCAGCTGAATTGCGGCTTTTGACACAGTGGACCAAAAACGGACGGAATGGCAACTGAAACGGTAAAGGGGCGCCCCACTACAACAGACGAGACTCCACCTGGAGAGGCCCGTTCACGCCGCCTCCCCCGGGGCGCTCCACGCCGTTATTCGGAGCAGCATTGTAGGATACCAAAACCAGTGCGGCAACTTACTGGACATCACCTTGGTGCCATCGTTCTGCTGCCTTGGAACTATTCGCGCAACAGTTTGCTACTGATGACCCACCCCCCGCGACGCCCCATGCCGTTATTTGCTGGGTGGCAACTTACTAGACATCACTTTCGTGTCATCTAGATTTCGGCGCATTCTGCTGCCTTGGAACTATTCGCACAACAGTTTGCTACTGATGACCCACCCCCCGCGATGCCCCACGCCGGAAATCTGGACGTTGTGCTGCGTTGGGACTATTCGCACAGCCGACCGCTACTTCGTTGTTTTTCCCTAAAAATGTTTATATGTTATTACTATTTTTGTTTTCTTGTATATATTTATAAATTATTAAAGTTTTATAATCTTACTACTTTGTCGGAGTGCTATATATTTTTAATGTGACACATAATTGTAAAAACTTTGATGTACAAAGAGTCATCCCTGGAATCTTCCGCTTCAGGCTCGGTCCCCTCCCCAATCACAATACAGGATGGTTTTCAGATAATAGCAACGCTTCTGCTGTGACGGATCTCATCGAGTGTGGGCCTTGATCTACTATAACTCCTTTGAAGAGGGGTGATTCTTTACAGCTGTGGCCATAAACTACATCTGCAGGGCTAGCTGATACCCTAGGACCAGCCTGGACAATCGGACACAGAGGAAAAGGAGTGTCAGAGGGTGCGGTAGTGAATAGGGCGAAAGGGAGGTGTCGGGCGGGCACAGGGTGTGATTCTCAGGGAACAGCAGCGCAGATGGGGGAGGTTTATTACCCATGCATAAGACAGAGAGCGGGGGTGACCACTGCCTGGGGGAGATGCTTGCGAGGGTGGGGAGCCATGCTAAGGATCGACAGCTTGCACAGAGTGGGTCTGGTCAAGGCATCTAAAATGGCTGCCGTGCACGACAAAAGTGTGGCATTTGAAAAAAGACAAGATGGCGCAGACAATGTTTTTCAACACTTCCTGATTTCCTTCGAATCGAACGTTAACAGACGTTGGGGCATATTACCAAAGTTAAGCGATATTTATCCCTAACGATGCTTAGCAACGATTTTTTTACCGTCAGAAATTATCGCAGATAAACCTTGCTATTATCAAGGTTTATCGGAAATACGATAAAAAACGACCGCAATGCATTAATATCGCTGAAAACTCAGCGATATTCATGCATTACCGAGCTAATGCTCTTAGCCATGTTATCCACCTCCCATTGGATAACATGGCTAAGAACTGCTCAGGGCAGGTGGTAGCTTTTAGAGATATTCGCCCTTATCTCGAATATTTCCAAAAGTTGATAATAGGAGATAGCGATGTTAGCGACTGTTTCCAGTCGCCAACATCTTGGCATGCCCACTTTGCATGTCATTAGTGATAAATATCACTCACATGCAAAGTGGGGCCCAAGATGGTCGCTATCTTCTACTAGCCGTCGCTAACTGGTGTTAGCAACAGCTAGGTAATACACATATAATTTTATCTCCGCGAAGCGGAGCGCTGTTACAGATATATATCTTGTTTCTGAACGTTAATTTCTCAAAATGCACTGAAGCACATATATTGAGACCTAGCAAAGGCACATCGGGCTACCAGTCCCTACAATTTTGCCAAGTTTCGTGCAAATCCATTCAGCTGTTCGATCCTACCGAGAGACAAGATGGCGGCCGCTACGGACTGTTTGGAATGTTTACAGACACCGGAGAGCCAATCAGCTTCGCTTCGCAAAGCTCCGTAACGCGAAAAGTACGCGAAGCGGTGCGCTGTTACAGATATATACCTTTTTTTGAACGTTAATTTCTCAAAATCCACTGGAGCACATATATTGAGATCTAGCAAAGGCACATCGGGCTACCAGTCCCTACAATTTTGCCAAGTTTCGTGCAAATCCATTCAGCTGTTCGATTATTATTATTTTTATTTTTTTTTGCCCCGCGGGGCCCTTTTAAAACCTCCACATCAAACCTAGGGGGTGAGCGACAATGTACTATGCCCCCTTATGGTCATTTGCCCCTTCGCTTTGGCCTCCTCTTGTCTCTCGATCCTACCGAGAGACAAGATGGCGGCCGCTACGGACTGTTTGGAATGTTGACAGACGCCGGAGAACCAATCAGCTTCGCTTCACAAAGCTCCGTTGCGCGAAAAGTCCGCGAACCAGAGCGCTGCCCGGTCCGCTGTTACAGATATATATCTTTTTTTAAACGTTAATTTCTCAAAATCCACTGGAGCACATATATTGAGACCTACAAAAGGCACATCGGGCTACCAGTCCCTACAATTTTGCCAAGTTTCGTGCAAATCCATTCAGCCGTTCGGGCTAAAAGTGAGGCCAACCGCCCTATGGAAATTAACATGGGAAAAACGTGTTTTGGGACCCCCCTTTTTTCTCGGCCCCCCCTTGACGAACCCCCCCCAAATTTTCAAGGGCTGCTCAGAAACAAAATGTGCCATTTTCCTGAAAATTTCAGCCAATTCCGTCCACAAACGCCAAAGTTATTAGACATAGAATTTTCAAAAAACCCATAGAGAAAAAATCCTAACTATATATACCTACTGGCGACCGCCAGTAGGTAATATATATATATATATATATATATATATATATATATATATATATATATATATATATATATTCACTGAAAAAACCATAGGTTTCAGGCACGTTATAGTTAGAAACTATCATTTAAAAACCTTAGAAATTAATTGAAAACACCATAGGTTTCAGGGGTGTTATAGTTAGCTGGACATTTCACTTATACAAAACCATTGAAATTCCTCCGTTATAGTTAGTTGTACTAACTGAAACTCTCACACCCGCAATCCATTGGTGATGGTGTCACATATTACATCATTCATGACATGGTCAGTGACATCACTGATGACATCACTGATGACATATATATATATATATATATATATATATATATATATATATATATATATATATATATATATTTTCAACATACCAAACTTTCCATCAAAAGAAGGCGCTGACTCCGTGTATCATAATTCAAGCGTTTTATTTTCAGTTACAGCTTCTGCTCAGACGCGTTTCGGCGGCTCACTCCCGCCTTGCTCACATATATATATTACCAAAGCTTCTTCTTTCCACGATTAGTAGACAAAGACACGGCACAGCACAGCAGATGATTTCTTCGCGTTTTTTATTATTTACACACCAGTGCAAAAAAGAAAGTGCATCAATTGGACGGTCTACGCGTTTCGGCTCCTGCCTTCAACTGGACCATAGAGTCCACAGGTCTAGACCTTACTTAAATACAGTGATAAGTGAAAGTGCCCTCTACTATTTCCATGGTCATCTAGACCACCAACCCTGCATAGTGGACATGTGGCCAGTACATGTTTGTAGTTGTTATACATAATTATGTACAATTAACGTAAAGTACAAAAGTGATCCTGAACCAATAATTATAATTAAAGTATAATAATGTATTTACAATCAGATCCAATTCCGTCTATATACAGTAATATATATATATATATATATATATATATATATATATATATATATATATATATATATATATATATATATATATATATATATATATATATATGAAGAAGAGATCCCAACCTGTCAATGGACGACAGGCTACGGCAGGGTGCAGACCTCAGGACGCCACATCAAACGGCCAGATAAGCTCATAAACGAACCAACTCCAGTGAGTATGCAGGAAAAACGTTTATTACAAAATGACGCGTTTCGCTCCGCGAGGGAGCTTGTTCACATATGATATATATATATATATATATATATATATTTTCCAGGAACTTCGTCTAAATATCCATTATCACCGGACACAAAGAACGAACCGAACCCATTCAGGTGAATTTGCTGAATTTTATTTAGTGCATACTTCTGTGCGCCATGACGCGTTTCGGGCCCTGAAGCCCTTGATCACATGACATGGTCAACCTATCCTCGTGATTTAAGGTGCATGCATGGGTCATCTGACCATGTGCCTGTAGACATAAACAACAGACTTCCGCCTAATCCACAATAATTGAACATGCCGGCGAGATGATGCATCTATGTGGCAATCTCCAACAATGTTGTTAAAATATGTGCATTTCATCATTCTCACCTTATTATTTCACCCCTTATAACCCTCGGACTACAAGACATTTTTTTATGTTGTGCTTTTTGGTCCTTCATATTATACTTCATTCATGTGCAAATTTTGCAAATAAATAAATAAATACATGAATATCAAATACAACCCATATAGATTTGTAATACATCCAATGCAAAATCATGGTTCGATATTTCATTATATATAGAAAAATGAATATAAATAAACATTTTATATTAACTTGTGCAAATATGCTGAATATGTGCAACATCCGCTGAAATCTGTGCAAAACAAGCATTATTCTATCAAAAAATGGGTTCAAATGGGGGTGAGTTATATAATGCCCAAGTGGGCTTAATTCATTTTGGGATAACTGCGTCTACACTGCCCTCGTAATCTGGTCTGCCCATTGTGCACATTTGTAGGAGTTTTGTGACTTCACCCTGTGAATAAAGTGTAATTTAAATACATTTTAAAAGCAGTCTTCTGTTTCGATGACCCCCCCCCCAGCAAATGTTATCATGGTATTGCCCTTTGGCATTACTCCTGCGGATATGCTCAACATCATATCTCAGTTTATAAGCATGTGTGCAGGTCCTCTGTCGCGTTGAGACCATTCGGCATCTTGGTGTTAAGCTCAAGGATATATCTGGTCTCCAGTAATCTTAAGCGAGCTTCTCTGTCGCCTCCTCTACGGAGCGGCTACACCATATCTATGGCATAGTAGCTGAGGTAACCCAGATCACCCTTGTGGCACGAGCTGACATGTCTCGCCACCGGATATGACTCTTCCTTATTATTAACAGCCTGCATGTGCTGGAGTATGCACTTGTGGACCTGTAGCTTGGTACTACCCACGTACCGCAGGCCACACGCACACTCCAGCACATACACGACGAAATCGGATTTGCATGTTATTTTTTGGGTGATACGAATTGGTACCTCACTGAATGGGGTCATATAGGTCATCCTATTTTTCCCCATGGTGCATGCTTTGCAAATGGCGCACTTCATGAAACCCTTGCTTTGCTGTAACCAATTATCCCTGCTCACCACCTAAGGGCTACTTCTCACAAGCATGTCGCTCATTGATCTGGCACGACTATACGTTATAGCTGGATAGTCTGCCAACGTTCTACCAATCACGGGGTCCCCCCCGACTATAGGCCAATTTCTACGAAAGATCTTTTGCAACTGCTTGTGTTGGCGACTGTAAGCTGTTATTAGTCTCGGTTGGCTGCCTTCATTACTCCCCACCTTCGGTGTTCTATTGGGTTTCCCCTCTATACTGAGAAGAGTATTTGTCTTGTTAGCCCTTATCATCGCTTTTTCAACTAAGGCCGCCGAATAGCCCCTCGCCAGGAACCTTTCCTTACTGCTTGTTTGTGATGCCAAACACGACTCCTCTGTGCAACATATTCTCCTGATCCTCAGCATCTCCCCGTAGGGGATACTTCGGATCAGGTTAACAGGGTGGTGGCTTGACGCATGGAGGACCGCGTTGCCCGCGGTCTCTTTACGATGCAATCTGGTCTGAAGCTTACCTCCCTCCACATAGATTTCAACGTCAAGGAAGTTGACTCTACTGTCGCTGATCTCGCCTGTGAATCTCATATTCAAATCATTGACATTGATATCTGAGATGAACTGTTCTGCCTTGCTCACCGACCCCTTCCATACTATAAAAAGGTCGTCTATGAACCTATGCCACAACACTACCTTCTTTGTCATCACCTCTGCATAGGCGACTCCCAGGACCTGCTCCTCCCACACCCCCATGTGCAAGCACGCGTAGCTGGGGGAGAAGCAGGCCCCCATCGCAACTCCTCTCCATTGTTGGAATACTTGATTTTGGAATAAGAAATAATTGCTGGTGAGGCAGATCTCCGTCATTTCTTTGATCATGGCATAATGTTCTAACATGAATGCCGGTCTCCTATTCAAAAAGTGTGCTACTGCTTTCAAACCGTCCTTGTGGTTGATACTAGTGTACAAAGCAGTCACATCAAGTGTGATTAATAAATAATCATTATGCCACACAATTGTCTTGGTCTTATCCAGGAAGTCCATAGTGTCTATATATTATCTGCCTTTATGTGCCAAAAACTGCAACTTAAACCTTTCACAGCCCTGTATTACTACAGCAACAACACTCCACTGAATGTACAACAAACATTCATAATCGCGCAGCACTGGCATATGTCAGGCCAGACCACTCTGCTTACGCTTCCAGGAAAAAACAAAAACGCAACATTGCCCAGATTTCCATTGTACTGATTTCTTAGTTCCAGGTCTAGTTGTCAGAACGGCACACACACACACACACACACACTCCCTCATGCCTGGTATACACCCACACCACACCCATCCAGCACATGCGTCACTAAACATGTGACCCTACCAATAAAAGAGACGTGCTCTATGCCATTTTAGAGTTGCTCCCATCGCAAGCGCTTTGATGGCCCGTCCTAGTGGTTCAGACGCCTCATGTACGCCCGAACCACCGAGTACAAGGGCCCACCAATACGTGCGTGGCCTCTTTGGTCACTGAGTTAGTGGTGTAGTGTGACAAAATAAAAAAAAATAAGTATACAGAGCATTAAAAAGAAAAAATTACTAAATCAATATTGAGCAACATTTATGATGCACTGGATAAGATAACAGAGGGCCATAAGGGATGGAAACACAGGATAAATATAATCTAAATAGATCTGGAATACAGAGGGCCCCTGCTAATTTTATAATAACATCATTGGACTACACTCGGATCCTTTGTCCGCAGTAAGTTCTTCTTACCATCTTAACAAGATATTCCCTAATTGATCCAGTTACAGTACAGGTTAAACTTAACCTCATACTATTCGTATTTCTAGACCCTGCGAGACGATCCCTTTCAACACTACTCCATCAGATTCCTATCGGCTCGTTCATGACATCATTTAGATGTTATTTTGAAGACTCCTCTATCAATAAAAGGTATATTTTAGCCGATATTGTTTAAAGCTCTTTGCTGTTTCAGTAGATTTTTTGCCTGACTATATAGTAGGAGCTACTCAAGTTATTGAGAGACTAGAATAGATTATGTGGCTTATGATTGTCTTCAGATGTCTTAGGTCACTTTTCATACGGTAAAGTATCTAATTAGATCTATGACTAGGTCAAGAGCCACTTGGTTATCTGCAATGGTTTTCAGCGGCAAGTGCTTAATCATGTATGATGATATCCTCTTGTCTTTCTCTCTTTTCTTCCTTTTTTGCTTCTGAACTTATATGTATACCCCTACATTTTTTACTTTAAATTTAATCTCATGTTTCTTCTTCTCATCTTGCTCTTGTTAGGTTTCTCAACTATTTATATTTTTTCCCTCTGTTACGCTTTCTCTGATATATGCTTAGAGCACCATTGGTGCACTGAAATATGTATCTCTAGCAGGTAGCTGTAACATGAACTCAGAATTAAGTTCATTAATACAAAAGGGTTTATTTTATTATTTAAACCATTAAAAATTAGCCCGTGTGTCCTAAACTTTTTAAATTAAATATTATTTAATAGCCCTGATTAGTTATAGAC
Source organism: Lissotriton helveticus (assembly GCF_964261635.1). Classification (NCBI taxonomy): domain Eukaryota; kingdom Metazoa; phylum Chordata; class Amphibia; order Caudata; family Salamandridae; genus Lissotriton; species Lissotriton helveticus. The sequence continues at coordinate 950,469,852 of NC_136063.1, forward strand.
AACACCCTTTTTGAACCTGCTAAATAGGAAAATATTTTGTCGTCTCTGGTTAGGCCTTTTAAGCTCTTATGTATATATGTGTATATGCATCTGTTTTTATAAATGTCTTTTATATATGTTTGTCTATATGTTTTTTGTTTAAACAGCCCTGAAGAAGTCCCCTTTGAGGGACGAAATGCGTCGGCTGTATGGTGCTTCATCTTTTTCGATTTTTTTAAATAAAGAAAACGAAACTGAGGAATTTCGATCTCCGTGACTCATTGGAACTCTAGACTGAATATTGATTTGTCTTTCAATAAGAATTGTGGTGCACCTGTGCTGTTATTCTTGACCATATATATAGAAGCACTATAGCTTTGAAACGCATCAGGACTAATCGACGGCGAGCTGTGATAGCTATCTTCACACAGGAAGCATTTGACCAATAAAGGATTTACTCCAGTTCAGTGTCTGAGTGTGTTTCTGCCAGAGGGGCAGTTTGGAGCTTTTGATGTTAACGCAGCAGCCCTTGCCGCGAGAAATGCACCAACCCGAGATGACTGGGTGCCATGGGGCTCGGTATCCAACCTGGCCTCGTTCTGGGACACTGACCTTGGATTTTAATGTAACTGTGTGTGGAGGCCCATCTGAGGGTTTGAAATGGAAAATACAGCATAAATGAAGTGCACCCATCCAGGGAAGGAAAAAGGCACCCTACGAGATCCAGAATTCTCGGCCCATAGGAGGGCGTGGTATTAGTTTAAAAGTAGGTGTGTCTGTGAACGCACGATACTGTCGAGCCTTTGAAAAAGAAGCACTATAGCTTTGAAACGCGTCAGGACTAATCGACGGCGAGCTGTGATAGCTATCTTCACACAGGAAGCATTTGACCAATAAAGGATTTACCCAGTTCAGTGTCTGAGTGCGTTTCTGCCAAAGGGGCAGTTTGGAGCTTTTGATATAAATATATATATTTTTTCCACTGAAAAAAACAAAGGTTAAATGGACATTATAGTTAGGAAATGGATTTAAAAAAAACCTTAGAAATTCACTGAAATAACCAAAGGTTACAGAGATGTTATAGTTAGGCTCAGGTTTCAGCTAAGCTAACTATAACATGTGACTGTGCAATGCACTGCTTATTACCTCACGTATTACGTCACTCATGACATCGTCACTGACATCACAGATGACATCTCAAATGACATCAGTGATGACATCATCCACAAAATCACTAACACACCCCTTACATATATATCCCATAGAACCTTTCATAAACTCACTCCCACACAACCATTTACAAACCCATTCACAGACCCATACCTGTACGTCCCTATGTTTGTTTTTTTCAGTGAATTTCTATAGTGTTTTAACTAGTAGTCACATTTCCAAAGTGGTAGAGAAAGGGGGCTGGACTTCTGACCAGCTCTCATGAATCCCTCTGTTTAGGGCATACAGGAGGCCCCAAGGTACCTCAGGAGTAAAGTGGACTTCATCCCCCACCCGGTAGTGCACCACGAGCCGCATTTGCAGAGTGGGAAGAAATGGGGCGTGACCCCTGAAGACCTCTTAGCAATTGCGCTGTATGGGAATTATATGAGATAACAGAAGGTGTCCTTGGGGCCAACTTCCTCTCCTGTCACTTCCAGTAAGTCCCAGACAGCAGGATTTCTGAGATCTGGTAGGAGGCCGTGCCCCCTTTCACCATGCAAACATGCCTACTAGTTTGGGGATAAAGTCCCCTTGGTTATTCTGGGTCGTTGGGGGGCAACTAGCCCTCCTGTTACCTACAGTAAGACCCACACATTTAGATTGCTGAGATGGTGTCAAAGACCACGCCCCCTTTCACCACTGCTCTGCAAATGTGTCTCCTGGCACACTGCTGGTTGGGGGAATAAGTCTACTTTAGTCCTGAGGCCCTCAGATCAGGAGGCAAGAGGTCCTCATCCCACTGCCAGGCACATTTGCAGAGTGGTGGAGAAAGGGGGCATGGCCTCTGACCACCTCTCAGCAATCCAACTGTGTGAGGCTTACTGGAGGTAACTGAGGTCTTGTTGGCTCCTAAGGACCCTCAGCAGCCAAGGGGACTTCATCCCCCGAAAAGCAGTGCATTTGCAGAGTGTGGAGAAAGGCGACGGGGCCTCTGGCAAGTTGTTGACCTTTTTTTGGCCCCTCTTCCCTGGACTATTTTGGGCCTAGTGACCCCATGCCCTGGGGCCTTCCCTTTTTTAAATTTCTTTCCATAAAAAAAGGGCGGGGGCTGTGCGGCCCCTCTCCTGGGCCAAGTTCAGCCCAGAGGGCCCCATTCCTCAGGTCCCGGCCTGTTTATTTTAATAACTGAAAGGGAGGGGGGCCCCCTACCCGGGACTTTTTCAGCCCGGGGACACCATCCCCTGGGGCCTGACCCTTTTTTTTAACCCTTCCAGGCCATTCTCGGACCCTAGGAGCCCATCCCCAAGGGCCTGCCCCTCTTTTTAAAATGTTTAGTTTTAGAAAAACACCATCCCCTGGGACCATACCTTTAACTTGGGGACCGCAGTGAGTCCCTGCCGGCTTCCCCTCCTGCTTTGAGACCCAGGGAGCTGCTAACATGTAATTTCCTGAATCCCAAACCAATGTCTGTTTCCCTGCCCTCCTCACAGCGGGCAGGGAAACAGACATACTTTCCTTTCAACAAGGAAGGGCATTTTTGCTCCTCCTTGCTGAAATCAGAGTGTTTGCCATGGCTGGGTGGGAGCGGAGCACCCTGAGACATTGCTGGAGCTGGCCCAGGAGGGTGGTGGTCCCCAGGGCTATTTAGGGCTCCAGGAGGGGAACCGGGCGGCACCCCATACTTCCTAGACTAGGGGCCTACCCTGGGATGTTGGAGGTCCCCAGGGCAAAGAACTGGCCCCGCTCCCATTTTAGAGTATGGCCCCCGGGAGGTGGTGTTCCCCAGGCCCCAGGGGGTCCATGAGAACCACCCACCCAAACATTTAAAGTCCGGAGGGGTGGTTATCTCCAGAGTAGGTAACTGTATGTTATAGTAAAGGCTCAGGCTGAGTGTTTTCTGAACTTTTCTGAGTGTGTAAGATATATACTAAGATACTACAAAAGTTAAGTGTGTATACTTTGTATACTTCTAATGAGTGATACTATTTAAAACACATATTATAGGAATGGCTGTGTGACTGAGTGTATCCATGTGTGAGTAGGTGTCTGAGTGGCTCTATCGTACAATATTAGATGAAAATATTTGGTTTGCATTCGCCAAGTCCAAGCATTTAGGATCGTTTCCACTTTACTAAAATGGAGCTTCAACTGGGGCACCTGCTATGTTCATATTTCTAAGTGCTTCCTGTTGAGGTTTAATTGATCTGAATTGAGCATCAGGGCCATAATGGAACTACATTTGTTTAAGAAGAGTCTATAGTTTTGCTAAAATTAAGTCTGCTCAACTGCAGTACTTTCTTCTAGCAAATTAGTAAATGCTTTCCCATTGTGTAAATGACTAGCGTATATTGTCAACTACAGATGCATAATGAAACATCTATTGGTGCATTTCTTTGTGTCTCTCCTTTCCATTCATTCAGGAAGTTAATACCTGTGTATTTTTGTCTGAATTTTTTAATTGGCGCAATTTGGTCCTGAAATTTTGCACCAAGTATGTTCCGGTTTTGCGGAAAGTCACAAAGAAAGCAAGTTTTTGAAAAAGTGTGAAACACATATATGCACATATTGTAATTAATATTTGACAACAGCTGTTTACTAAGATAGTGTTTAAACTTGTATTTCTGTGATTCATACTAATGTACAGCACTTTTTAATTTCACATCGTAGCAACGATACTGGTCTTTGCGATGACATTGGCGTTCGTGAATATCATGTGACCTGGCAACAAAGAGATATGATTGGAAAAGACACTTTCCGTTAGCCTTCAAAGGAAGTTCCCACCTATTTCTTCTTTCTTGAAAGTTCTAGTTGGTATTTGGTTCAGTCTTGGAGGTGTTCTGTACTTGGAATTCAGAACACTAGCTTCTGTATTTGTTTGTCATTTAAAAAAAAAAATGGCATTGTGAAGAGGTGAGAAGCAGGAACTCCATCAAGAAGCTGTGGGGCAGAAAGTACCAGTACGAGCAGAAGACTCTTCTGCTGAGGGATCAGCAGCCAAGAAACAAAGCATAACCTGTGATTTTTTCACCGTCCCTTCTTGTGAATCTAAAACAATGGTAACATTTGTAAAGTGCACCTTGTGCGACAAAACCCTATCAATGGGCTCTGCCAAAATATATTCTTGTGGTACAACAAGTATGTTGAACCACTTAATAACTTATCATGTGAACAATCTCAAAATGCCACAAAAGGAGAGAGCTGTAGAGGGGCCATCAACCTCTAGGGCTGCACCACCTGCTCCTGGAGGGAGAGCACCTGTGGAAGTGGAGAGGCAGCGTCCACAAATATGTCCTAAATTAAAATGCATTGGGACATTTTGCATTGACTGCAACACTACCCCCGCAAGCAGTCTGTTTATTTGATATTGGTGACAGCAATAAAACATAGCTGTTGAGACCAGTTTTTGCAATGTCTTTGTGTGTGTGTGTGTGTGTGTGTGTGTGTGTGTGTGTATGTGTGGATAGAATGTTTTTTTCCTCATTGCCATTTTATTTGAGGAAAAAATACAAAAAAGAAAAAAGAATTTGAAAAAATACAAAAAAGTACAAAATATTAGAAAATATTAGAAATAAAAAGTTCCAGAAAAAAATAAAAAGGTTCTTGTCAGACCCGCCTTTCAAGGTTAAAAAAAAAAGATTAACTGTATGTCTGTGTATATGCTTTGGGGCAACACGCTGGTAGGACAAGCAGTGTGCGACCAATTGGACTTTCTTTTATATTCAAGCTCCCTTGAGCTGGTGGGGCTGACGAGCCCGGGTTACGCACCTGCGTGCCACGAGCGGTACCGGACCTGAGAATATTTTTTGGCAGCCTACGCAGCACCCCTACATATATGCCTATTCCCTGCTGACGAGAGGTAATAACCTCGAAACACGTGTCCAGGGATGGCCAACGCGACAGTGATTTTTGCTCAAGACTCTGGCAGAGGGGCACCTGCTGATGCTTACTTCATGGACCACAATGCTTTGGGGCAACACGCTGGTAGGACAAGTAGTGTGCGACCAATTGGACTTTCTTTTATATTCAAGCTCCCTTGAGCTGGTGGGGCTGACAAGCCCGGGTTACGCACCTGCATGCCACGAGCGGTACCGGACGTGAGAATATTTTTTGGCAGCCTTCGCAGCACCCCTACATATATGCCTATTCCCTGCTGACGAGAGGTAATAACCTCGAAACACATGTCCAGGGATGGCCAACGCGACAGTGATTTTTGCTCAAGACTCTGGCAGAGGCGCACCCGCTGATGCTTACTTCATGGACCACAATGCTTTGGGGCAACACGCTGGTAGGACAAGCAGTGTGCGACCAAATTGACTTTCTTTTATATTCAAGCTCCCTTGAGCTGGTGGGCTGACGAGCCCGGGTTACGCACCTGCGTGCCACGAGCGGTACCGGACCTGAGAATATTTTTTGGCAGCCTATGCAGCACCTCTACATATATGCCTATTCCCTGCTGACGAGAGGTAATAACTTCGAAACACGTGTCCAGGGATGGCCAACGCGACAGTGATTTTTGCCCAAGACTCTGGCAGAGGCGCACCCGCTGATGCTTACTTCATGGACCACAATGCTTTGGGGCAACACGCTGGTAGGACAAGCAGTGTGCGACCAATTGGACTTTCTTTTATATTCAAGCTCCCTTGAGCTGGTGGGGCTGACGAGCCCGGGTTACGCACCTGCATGCCACGAGCGGTACCGGACCTGAGAATATTTTTTGGCAGCCTACGCAGCACCCCTACATATATGCCTATTCCCTGCTGACGAGAGGTAATAACCTCGAAACACGTGTCCAGGGATGGCCAACGCGACAGTGATTTTTGCTCAAGACTCTGGCAGAGGCGCACCCGCTGATGCTTACTTCATGGACCACAATGCTTTCGGGCAACACGCTGGTAGGACAAGCAGTGTGCGACCAATTGGACTTTCTTTTATATTCAAGCTCCCTTGAGCTGGTGGGGTTGACGAGCCCGGGTTACGCACCTACGTGCCACAAGCAGTACCAGACCTGAGAATATGTTTTGGCAGCCTACGCAGCACCCCAACATATATGCCTATTCCCTGCTGACGAGAGGTAATAACCTCGAAACACGTGTCCAGGGATGGCCAACGCGAAAGTGATTTTTGCTCAAGACTCTGGCAGAGGCGCACCCGCTGATGCTTACTTCATGGACCACAATGCTTTGGGGCAACACGCTGGTAGGACAAGCAGTGTGCGACCAATTGGACTTTCTTTTATATTCAAGCTCCCTTGAGCTGGTGGGGCTGACGAGCCCGGGTTACGCACCTGCGTGCCACGAGCGGTACCGGACCTGAGAATATGTTTTGGCAGCCTACGCAGCACCCCTACATATATGCCTATTCCCTGCTGACGAGAGGTAATAATCTCGAAACACGTGTCCAGGGATGGCCAACGCGACAGTGATTTTTGCTCAAGACTCTGGCAGAGGCGTACCCGCTGATGCTTACTTCATGGACCACAATGCTTTGGGGCAACACGCTGTAGGACAAGCAGTGTGCGACCAATTGGACTTTCTTTTATATTCAAGCTCCCTTGAGCTGATGGGGCTGACGAGCCCGGGTTACGCACCTGCGTGCCACGAGCGTTACCGGACCTGAGAATATTTTTTGGCAGCCTACGCAGCACCCCTACATATATGCCTATTCCCTTCTGACGAGAGGTAATAACCTCGAAACACGTGTCCAGGGATGGCCAACGTGACAGTGATTTTTGCTCAAGACTCTGGCAGAGGCGCACCCGCTGATGCTTACTTCATGAACCACAATGCTTTGGGGCAACACGCTGGTAGGACAAGCAGTGTGCGACCAATTGGACTTTCTTTTATATTCAAGCTCCCTTGAGCTGGTGGGGCTGACGAACCCGGGTTACGCACCTGCGTGCCACAAGCGGTACCGGACCTGAGAATATTTTTTGTCAGCCTACGCAGCACCCCTACATATATGCCTATTCCCTGCTGACGAGAGGTAATAACCTCGAAACACGTGTCCAGGGATGGCCAACGCGACAGTGATTTTTGCTCAAGACTCTGGCAGAGGCGCACCCGCTGATGCTTACTTCATGGACCACAATGCTTTGGGGCAACACGCTGGTAGGACAAGCAGTGTGCGACCAATTGGACTTACTCCACTAAGGGAAGTCAGGAAGTCTGATTGGCCCGAGTTCGGCGCATAAACACTTCAATCACAGCAGGGGAGCCATCCAACAAACCACGGATAAACACGTATCTACCCTCCGTGTCCAGCCTCTTTTCCACCAGTTGAAAGGGAACAGAGTTTCTCAACCATATAGCTGCCCCCCTCGAAAACACAGAATAAGTGGTAGCTAACAGTTGTCCCTTCCATTTCTTAAGTAGCTTCCCGCTTTCTGCACTATTCAGATGAATTTCCTGCAGGCATGCGACCATGACGTGCCTCCGATTAAGTTGTGCCAGAAGTCTATGTCTCTTATGAACGGAGCCCATTCCCCTCACATTCCAGGTGCATATTTTGTATGTGTTAAGGGTCCCCATTGCAGTCTGTGTCAGATGGTATCAACAGGCTCGTACCAAAAAGGTTGTATGTAATCTATGTACTGTCTCAAGTGCCAACAAAACTTGTGATCCCCAAACTTCTAGGTCCCCAAGCGAAAAACCCTGAGGTCCAAACATTGTCGCCCAACATGGGCAACAGGTAAACCAGAACATGGCTAAGCTTTGGGGGGGGGGGGTGGGGTGGTACCTACGTACACTCGCTCAGAACCTGTTGTTGGTACTGCAGTGTGCCAAGCTAGTGTGCCCCCTTTCCCTGTCCGCCCACTCTCGCCCCTTCCCAAAGCTCATACATTACCAGCCGGTATCTTCTACTGTTATACTCAGAAGTCATTTGCCACTTTGGCAGTGATTTTAGGAAAAAGTTGCAGGCTGTCGGCAGAGCCCGACACCTCCGTGCGCGAGTCTGTGTCGCCGCCCACGTCTGATTTGTCCCTCGCGTCGTGATCAGCCAGCGCAGCTTCAGTCAGTCGAGCTATTTTCGGCGTCTTCCGAGCTCGGTCCGATATTGTACCCTCGCTCTCCGCAGACCTCTCCGCATGGTCCGCACTCTTGCCAGTCCGCTGCTTGTCGTGGTACGAGGGCCCTCCGCCCTGGTCCTCCTCAAACAGGTCCTGCGTATGTAAGGGTGACAGAGCCACCTCCATCCACTCCGCCGCCTCTTCAGGTGTGTCAAAGAAATAAGATTTGGTCCAATGGATTATTTTGAGGCGGGCCGGGAATAGGAGTGCATATTTCAGGTTCCTATCCCGTAGTTTGCGCTTCACCCCCAAAAATGTCGACCTGGCCTTCTGCACTGCCGGGGTGAAATCAGGGTACACCGAGATGGTCTTATCCTCATACCTCAGTGGGGCCTTCTCCCTTGCCACTCTCAGGATTGAGTCTCGGTCTTTGTAGTGCAGAAGGCGCACTATCAGCGGTCTCGGTGGAGCGCCCAGCTTAGGTGGCTTCGCCGGCATCCTGTGGGCCCTCTCCACGCTATACAAGGGGGTCAGATCTTGCGGTCCCACTATCTTCTTGAGCCAATCCTCAACGAACTGCGTTGGATTCCTCCCTTCGCTGCGCTCCGGAATTCCTAGGATTCGCACATTATTGCGGCGGGCCCGCCCTTCCGCATCGTCCACCTTGTCCCAGAGCAACTTAAGCTGTTTCTCCATATTCTCTAGTTTTGTGGAGTGCTCCGTCTGTTGAGGCACCAGGTCGTCAAGCGCGATCTTATGTTCCGATACCTTTTCGGCTAGTTTGTAATGGTCCGCCCTCAGGAGCGACAAGCCGGTCGCCATGCTGTCCATACGTGCCTCTAGCGCCTCCCTGGACACCCTTATTTCAGCCAGGATGAGGTCCAGTTTAGCGTTTTGTGTGCACTTGCCTGTCGGAGGTGTCATCTCAGCATTTGAGGAGGCCAGCGGATCATCCGATCCAGTGGATTGGAGGTCCGCAGTATTGCTCTGTTCCGGCATCTAGGCTCTGTTCCTCCCCATGGCTCTCGTCGTCAGAATGACGGTGGTGGTGGGGCCTCGGGCGCACTCCCAATTCCAACGTTCGCAGTGCTTATCACAGTTGCCGCTCACCCACCAACCGCAGGCACTCACCAATGGTACCAGTACTTGTAGTGGGATATGCGCGTCTCAGCACTAGGAGCGCGTCCGGTCCAGCCTCCGGGCCCTGACAACGTCACAGGCCCGTGCTCGTTGGCCGTTGCGCGGGGCTCCCAGTCGGGCATCGTTAGGGGTGCAGTGTGCAATGGGGGCTTTCCCCACTGGGGCCCGATATGGCACAGTAGCTGGGAAAGCTGGTGATGGTGTCTCTCAGCGCTCCAGCGACCAGCGGCGCATGTAAACTGTAGGCCAACGATCTATCCTCCACTGCTGGCGCCGATTACAGTAAAGGCGCCAGAGGGAAGCCCTCAGAGGTTCAAGGCAGGCCCCACCTGTCTCCGCTGTCCCCGCTACGGGCCGTGCTGCTTCACTGTAGCGCTCGCCGTCTCGCCGGTGTTCTAGTCGTGCCCCAGTGCCTCAGTGGCAATATCGGCTGTCCGGAGTGAGGACGCCCGGCCCCAGTCGCGTAATGGCGGACACCACACTACGCCCAAGATGGCGCCCCAGCACAGGCCGGCCACAGTGACGCGCACCCCCTCCGGTCCGGTCAGTCAACTCCTTTCCAGGGCCCGCACATACCAGGCAGTGTCCTCGCAGGGCTCCGGGGTCCGCTCACAGAGTTGCCGCAGCTCTCCCGCTATTCCTCAGAGTCTCCGCCGCAACCGGCGCCGGAGCGCCGACTAGCTTATTGCCGCGCCTCCTCGCCGTCCCAGAGCTGGCTCGATACCAGATCAGCGCCGCACCTCACTTCTGCACTCCGGGCAGCTAGGCGATGTACCAGGAGTAGTTTTGCCAGTCGTACCACCGGCGCAGGGTACCGCCCAGTACCCCCGGTCTCCGCTTGTTTCGGCGCTGGCAAGTCACGTCAGGCTCGGATCACCCCGCCACTTGAGGCCGCGGCTTGCCTCGCAGAACCAGGCCTCTCCGGCGCCGGTCGTCTCGCGCACTCCCAGGTGAGGCTCGGGACCCGCAGTCCGCAGGTTTGCGTTTTCTTCACCCACGGCGGTCACGGGGCTTGAGTGGGTGTCCCGTGGGATACGGGGAAGTAAGGATAATCAGCTAATAATCCGGGCAGAGGACGGAGCTACCTCAAAGTGCGTCCGCCATGCTCGGCTCTTGGCCACGCCCCCCTGCGTGAGTATTCATATAGATGAATAAAATGGGTGTGTGAGTGTCTGAATCAAAGACTAATGCACTATGTGAGTGCTTGTACAGGTATGGAAGTGACTTCATCATTGGCTGCATGTAATATAGAATATCTATGACAGTAGCTGTATGAGTAACTGTCTGGCTGTGTTAGTAGCTGTTTACATAAGAAAGTATGTGCATGTGTATGTGTCACTGTTCACAAACGTTAGTGGATGTGTTTCATGTTGCAAGGCAAGTGATTGGCTATATCAGTACTTACATGGCCAAATGAGTGTGTTTGTGATTGTATGCATGGCTAACTGGGTGTATAAGGTACTGTTTAGGGGACTGAGTGCATATTTTTGTACCTGTATTAGGAAGTAACTAATTGTGTGAATTTCTGTATGGGTAAGTAAGATCATGGCACTGTAGATGTATTTGTAAGTGAGACGGTGCATTAATAACTGTATCAATGAGTTAATGGCTTAGTGAGTGGCTGATGAATGAGTGTCTGGGTGTATGAGTTGTGTAATCGGTGTCTGTGTGAATGTATCCGTGGCTGTACAAGACCCTACCTTGGTGTATAGTTTTACAGTAAAATGTGCTGAACTACACTGAAAGTTTTAATTACAAAATGGGTTTGACAAAATGGCGGCAAGCTATACCAAGTGCTCGTTATGTTCAAGAACGTCTAAGATATATATACTTGTGGTAGAACATCTAAACATGTGCAACTCCAGCCACTTTTGAAAAAGAGAAAGATCATGAATATATGTCAGTATTTCATTTAAAAAATTACAGAAAGATTGCTTACGCTGTAACAGCATATCACAATATAGTAAAACATTTTATTTTCCCCTTTTACTGTTCTCAGCTTTCATACTTCTTCACCATAAACAATGGTCAGCCTTGAACAGTGGGGGAAAACCCCCCAAAACTGCACAGTATTTCACTATGAATAAGTGACACTATGCATTGCACCTACTACAATTAAGGAATCAGTCATTTTATCTGGAGTTACAACACTAATCTAAACAAACCTATGTAAGAAATATTTTGAAATTAATATATTTGGTATAATACTGCAATTAAATTAAAAACATTCTTTAATTTTGGAGATCCTTTTGAAAACCTCACCCATAGTTTGCCAAATGATGCATACATTGATAATGATCCATATGAACCAAATCCCTCACGGCAGTTTTTTCCACAAACAGTTTGCGCAAGTTTGCTTGAAGAAACAAAAGGTTTACAATTTTCTTAGTTTTGAAGGCATTTTTTTGCTTTCAAATTAAGGCAGCTGTAATTCAATTGTGACCATCCGGTTTCCAACTTTAATTCGATAGTGTAGTATTTAGATGTTATATTAACTTCTTTCTGGAAGATATAAGGACTCTTGAATTTTGAAGAACTTTTTGAAGACATTACCCCCAATAAGCAAATAATATCTAAAACACAGATGTACCACATAGAAGAAACACTGTACACCCCTTTTTTTATCCCGAGTCCCTCCTTAGAACTTTGGTTGAAGAAAGAAAATATATGAGTTTAATAGTTTGAAAAAAGGTTTTGGTTTGAATTTAAGATTAATGTCATTGCATTCTGTTCATTCATTTTTTCTCTTTAGATAGACAGTGTAGTGTCCAGAGGTTGTATTATTTCCATCATGAAAGAGGATACCCAAAGTAGTAAAATTCTTCCCGAAATCGAAATCTGCTCTGCTTTGAAGCTTGTAAATGGAGTTTCCAATTTCAAACCATCTGCTCTACATTGTGTAGCATTACTAAAAGGTATTTTCTAGTTTTTCCTAGAAACAATGTAGACATAATGTCTGATCTGCAGTTTGGGAAGGTCATATTTTGTTTAGCCTTTTTGAACAATTTCTCAAAAGGCACAGTTTTAGAATTTTATATTTCTAAGTAGAGATGTCGTTTATAATTCATTTCAGTGGTATATGTGAAAGAGCAATCTTCACAGTCATGGGTCCATTTGTAACGCAGTACAAATAAATCATCAATATTTACATCTTCTTGTTCTAATACTCCTAGGTCGGCCATTCTTGTGCATCTTGTTGTGTGTTGACAGTAAATTTAGTGAACTAAAGTAGCTGGACCGGATTATTTACTGGCAACAGTGATTAAGTCAAACTCAATGTGGTGGGCAGGATTTTTCTCAAACGTTTTCATAGGCATAACTAAGACTGGTATATTACCTCTCAGTTGGAAGGGTGCAATAATTAAACTCATACACAAAAAGGCGCGATGAATGTTCAAGGCAATTATCATTTGATAAGCCTGCTGGATGTTGGTGCAAACTTGTACTCTAAGGTTATCCTCAGGTCTTTAAAGAATTGGATTGAGTGCAACAGATTTGTCCCTAAGGAGCAAGGGGGCTTTAAGCCTGGGCACTCAAAAATAGATCATTGCTTCAGCTTGTGGGCCTTGGGGCAGAAGGTGAAGGAAACATTTGGGAGTTTGTTCTGCTGTTTTGTTTATTTTAGTTCAGCTTTCCATTTGGTAGATCGTAGTATACTCTGGGTTAAATTAAGACAACTAGGTATCGCCTAATGTTAATTAGTAATCCTGCAAGAATTGCACTCAGGGATTGGGCCCAAGTGGAGCTCAATTAGGATGAGTGTCATTTAGGGAGAATCCCTCTTGGAAATGGGTTAAGGCAGGGCTGTGTCCTGGCTGACCTCATGCTGTTCTTCTTGTTCCTTGACGATCTTCTGGGGGAGTTGGCAGCGACTCAGCCTTTTTCACCAAAAATAGGGGGCAGATATGCGTTGTGTCTACTCTATGCAGATGATTTGCCAATTTTGGACTTGACCAAAGTAGGCCTGCAAAGGAAGTTGACCAGATTCAATAATTATTGTGAGGCCAATAAATTGAAGATGAATCTGAAAAAACAAAAACAAAAACCTTTTGGGGGAAAAAATAAGCCGTATAAATGGCTGTTAGATAATAGCAGGGTTGAGGTTGCGTTGTCATATAAGTACTTTGGTATGACATTAATAAGATCCTAAAGCTCACAGGGGCTTTAGGATCATGAGGAGGCTGTAGCCAGGAGCTACTGATTTATTTTGTGTTTTTGAATGTGACACTTGTGTTAGAGGAATTTTAAAAATCACTTGACTTAGAAATTTTAATTTAGCCTGCTAACCTGTGCATTCTCACTGGGGACTCGAATCCTGCCCACCCCCACATCGCCGGTCTCGCAGCCGATCAACTGCTGCTCAGACCGACACTCTAGCCGCCATCTTGGGGGTAGGAGGCAGGTTGCACTCTAGCAGCCTGGCCCCTCCCGACCTCCCGGAGTCAAAAAGCGCCAGGAACCGTGCGCACCCGAGCTCACAGGAGCTTTAGGATCATGAGGAGGCTCTAGCCAGGAGCTACTGATTTATTTCGTGTTTTTGAATGTGACACTTGTGTTAGAGGAATTTTAAAAATCACTTGACTTTGAAATTTTAATTTAGCCTGCTAACCTGTGCATTCTCACTGGGGACTCGAATCCTGCCCACCCCCACATCGCCGGTCTCGCAGCCGATCAACTGCTGCTCAGACCGACACTCTAGCCGCCATCTTGGGGGGTAGGAGGCAGGTTGCACTCTAGCAGCCTGGCCCCTCCCAACCTCCCGGAGTCAAAAAGCGCCAGGAACCGTGCGCACCCGAGCTCACAGGAGCTTTAGGATCATGAGGAGGCTGTAGCCAGGAGCTACTGATTTATTTCGTGTTTTTGAATGTGACACTTGTGTTAGAGGAATTTTAAAAATCACTTGACTTAGAAATTTTAATTTAGCCTGCTAACCTGTGCATTCTCACTGGGGACTCGAATCCTGCCCACCCCCACATCGCCGGTCTCACAGCCGATCAACTGCTGCTCAGACCGACACTCTAGTCGCCATCTTGGGGGTAGGAGGCAGGTTGCGCTCTAGCAGCCTGGCCCCTCCCAACCTCCTCTACCATACTATTTATGGCACCACTCAATCGTCCGCGCAGCGGGCGGCCGCAGCGGGCGCGCCGGCGGCGCGCCAAAGGCAAGTCCGTCTGCGCCCGTCCACGCCAAGACGGGCCATGGGGCACTGCACTCTGGGCAAATACTGAAATATTCTCCAGAGACTCTCTGCAACCTTCAAGAGCTATCTTTAATGCCGGTTGTGGGTACCCAGGAGCGCCTCGCAAATCTGGGATTATTGCAAATACGCAGCAAATTTCCGGAACTAGCGCAGTGCCAGGGGAAAATTGGCAGAACTCTCCCTGTTAATCAGGTGACTTTTCGTATCTCTTACCTTAACACTCGCTCTTTAGTGGGACATAAAATGGAGATCTTTACACTACTCTCGACAGAATCTCCTGATATTCTGTTTCTTACTGAAACATGGTTGACCCCTGATTTCACTCCAGATATACTTGCTGCTCTTCCCTTAGATTACTATATACTCCACACTGATCGCTCACCGGGGAAAGCGGGTGGTGGAGTAGCGGCTATTATCCAGCGCAAACACATTTTCACGACCATCACGCCGCTGAATCTGGCTGTGGCAGATAATGCTGTAATCAAGTTAGACTCCGACTATACCTCCCTCATCTGTATTATTGTTTATAGGCCCCCCCAGCCCATGCCCCTTTTTCCCCTCGCCTTGAGCGAGCAGGTAGCGGATCTAGCTACGAAATACTCTAATCTGCTACTCATTGGCGATTTTAATTATTGGTTTGGTGATCCGCTAGGCGGCCCCCACTCCCTTGATTTTACTAACCTTCTCACGAATCTCAATTTAACGCAATATCTTCTAAAACCCACTCATCAGAAAGGTCATATATTGGACCAAATCTGGACTAAAACCCCGATCATCTCTGCCTTAACAGTACTTCCATGTATATGGTCGGACCACTTTTTGGTCTCATTTCAACTAACGCTGCCTATAGGAACTAAGTCCCCCCTAGCCGAAGGTGGCACAGTCAGATGCTGGGGCGCCATTGATAAAGTAGAATTCTTGAATATGTTAACCAGCTCTACTCCTTGCTCGGTGCAGGATGTAGATCTTCAGGAATCTCAGATTGCATCTTGGTTAATTACAGCCAGTAACCATTTTGCTCCCTTAAAAAAATTCAGAATCAACCGTAAGGCTGAAGCCCACAAATGGTTCACCACGGAATTGAAAGAAATGAAATTGGCACTTCGCCAAAAAGAAAGGAGATGGAGAGTGGGCTATGACCCAGGGGACAGGATCCTCTATAAACAAGAACAGGTCAAATACAATAAAGCTATTAAAGCAGCAAAGGTTGTACACTTCTCTTCGAGAATCCTTACCTCTTCCAACAAATCGAAAGAGATCTTTTTAATAGTGGATGAGCTATCCAACCCGGATAGACTGTCACTTAAACCCACTCCCTCTCCCGAGCTATGTGACAAATTGAACTCCTTCTTTTTGGATAAAATTACAGCCATTAAAGCTAGTATCATATGCCCCCCATCAACTAAGCCACCGAAGGACACTATCATGAACAACTCTATCATGGACATTTTTCCCTCAATTAGTGAGGAAACATTTTTTCTTTTATTGTCCAAAGTAAAATCTGGCTCTCCTCGGGACTGCTGCCCACCATATATATTGAGGGAGGTATTTTCTTCCTCCCCTCAACCTGCTCTGTCTTTGCTCAATTCATCAATCTCTCAAGGATGTGTCCCCAGATCATTTAAGGACACGATAGTGGTTCTCTTGCTGAAAAAGATCGGGCCGACACCTCGGAACCCTCCAAATATCGCCCGATCTCTCAGCTCCCTTACCTAGCCAAGGTATTAGAGGCACATGTGGCAAAGTGCAGATTTCATGGAACACACTGGACATCTGGACTCCCATCAGGCCGGCTTTCGACCGGGTCATTCTACAGAGGCAGTCATTCTGGCAGTCCTGGACGAGCTCCAAAGGAAGGTTGATGCAAGCATCCCCCAAGCACTGGTCCTTTTAGATCTGTCTGCCGCGTTCGACACGGTGGACCATACCATCTTGGTGGACCGTGTCGGACGGGCAGGCTTTCAGGGCACTGCCCTGAAATGGATCACTTCCTTTTTGGAGGATCGTACGCAGGCAGTTCATTTATCTACCTTCACTGCCCCCAGGCTGAATACCACCTGCGGAGTCCCACAGGGATCCTCCCTGTTCCCACATCTATTCAACCTGTACCTCCTCCCCTTAATCAAAGCTCTAAAACAGAGGCAAGTATCCACATTTAACTATGCGGATGATCTGCAGCTGTCTTTTACTATTGATAACTCCACTAAGTCCATCACCGATTTCCAGGAAACTATGGTATTCATCCGTCACTGGATGGACCATAACCAGTTGAAACTAAACCCCGAGGTGTTATTGATAGGAGATAGCTGCATTCACTGGGGCCCCCACTATTGGCCCACAGAACTTGGTCCTCTGCCCAAACCGGCCTCTGCTGTAAAAAGTTTAGGGGTTAACATCGATCGCGATCTTTCGCTAAACATCCAAGTGGGTTCAGTGGTATCGAAGTGTTTCTTCCAGTTACGTAAGATTCAGAAGATCCACCATCTGCTCACCCAGGCAGTACTGACCCAGGTTGTGATAGGACTTGTCCTGTCTCACCTGGACTATGCTAAATCCATCTACCTGGGTCTTCCCCTGTATCAGATAAAGAGGCTCCAGCTGGTACAGAACCAGGCCGCGAGATTGATCTACCAACTACCCAAATGGCAATCGGCCAAACCCCTACTAAAACAACTACATTGGCTCCCATTGCTTCAACGGTCAACCTTCAAAACAGCCTGCTTAACATTTAAGTCCCTGAACTGCTACAGTCCCATTTTCATCAACGATCTGATAATTAGGCACATTCCCATTCGTGATCTCCGTTCCAAACATCAAAACCTGTTAGTGAGCGCCAGGTTTAAGAAAAAGCGATATGGTGGCAGTCGCTTTGGATTCCTGGCGCCACAACTTTGGAACACGTTGCCATTTGAGATCCGTTCCTGCTCTGAGCTACTTCAGTTCAGAAGACAACTTAAGACTTGGCTGTTTACACAGGCACATGAATGAACTAAAGTGAATTAGTCTCCGTCCACCCCCTACTCTGATCAGCGCCATGAAACCTTGGTCTACGTGCACTTTACAAATGGGTTAAATAGAACAGAATAGAAATAGAATAAGACAGTTAAGCTCGGTGCTGCATAAAGAATTGGTGGAGATGAGGGCACCAGCAACGATAGGCTGCCATGTCTGCTTTAGGTGTAACTTCGGTGGCCCTTCCTGGTCTCCCCTTTTGACAGTTTTCAATGCAATGGCTTTACTCAGTGTCTCTACGGGACTGAGCTATTGTCCCCGAGTATGGAGGGAAGTTGGGAGAGATGTGGGAGTAAGTGCTTGAAAACATTGTTAGCTCTCCCAAAAGGTGCAAGGAGCCAGGCAATAAGGCTGGAAGAAACCTGCAGGCTTGGAACTTTTTAGCCATGCAAATGTGGGATAAACTTTGGGTCTCAGAGGTAAAGAAGTTATCAGCCTTAAGTGCTGCTGAATTAGGAAAGAGTGAATTAAAGTGGGTGGTGAAGGTCAGGAAAAGGGTAGCAGCCATTGCAGGAGCCTTAAAAATGGAATTAAAGATAACAGAGGCCTTTTATCTTTCTAAGGCTAGAATTAAGTAGGAGGGTGCCTACAAGGGATTTTATTTCTTTTGAAGAAAAGTTTGCCCTTTGTATCCCCATTACATGGTTGCGAGAAAATTATCCACATGAAAAAGAAATGTGTTTTGTTTTGTTTGTTTGATTAATCATTGGTTCATCACTGATCAGGGTTGAACAGGAAGTGATTTTTACAGAAATAACTATTGAATCAAATACAGAAATAAAATCCCTTGTAGGCACCCTAGGGTATATTGGGTTTCCCCACTTTTTTATTACAATTTTATCTTTCTAAAGCAGAATAAAAATTGGGCTGTAGAAAAGAGTCCTGATCGGCTGATATGGAGTATGTAGGGAATAGACTCTGCAAAGTATATGGTAGAATCTTGGGAAAATAGGAGAGCATATCTGTAACTATCAGCACTTCTTGGCGTCCCCCTACGCTTAGCACTATTAACATTTTGGGTAGCCTTAAATGTGCGATATACAAGAGCTGAGAATATTTGCACATGTGGATTGCGTTTTCAAAGTTTTAATGTTCATTTGTTAATTGACTGCTGTCATTTCATTAGGTGTAACCATTCGATTTTAAAACCGCATTTTAAAAGATATGATACAATTCATCATAATGATGCACTTGCACTTTTGTTGAATATGGAATGTTTAGATGTTACATGTGCCCTAGCAAAATTTAAAAAAGTATGTTAGTGATGCAAGAGGTTCATGTAAATATTTAGTGCTGGGGTGCTAGGGGAATGGTGGTTATATGTATTCAATGGTGGTTATTTGGGTACTAACTTGGTTTACAAGTGAGTAGAACATGAGGGGTCATTTAAAGAAATATTTTATTTAATTTTTAAATGTATGTTTCAAAGACAAGTGTCTAAACATTAAAAAGTTGAACTTGAAATTATACTGATCCGCTATATATAGCTAAAAGATCTAGAATACATGAAGCAGAATTTATTATAGTTCTGTCAGTCAGTAAACATTGGAACAAATGATATATTACAGAACACATTCTCTTCTCTGATTTTTGTTGAATTTCTTCAGTAAATTGAGCAGTACATTCAGAATAGCATTTGCATAGCAGTACACACCTGAACTGTTTTTCAATTGGTACCCTATAATATCTCCGTCATTTCCCATTTTTCTCTTCTTAACACCCTCTGATTGTGTTTTTGTGTCCTTTCTTTTCTTCAGCATTCGTAGACTGTTTTGTAATCTTCTGCTTCGGGCAGATTATCCCTTTCTCATTTACAGGGTACTGACCTAAATGAGGAAAGTATGAACTTAATAATTGATTGCACACTTTTACACAGCTTGCTTCAGCAATAACTTTCTATCATCAAAATCAATCAACAACAAACCGGATAATATTCTAATTCGCGACAATGCTACATATGACATCGCTTTTTTTAAATACAGTACTTCCAATATTAACAAAAACTGCATCTACACTTAAACCTTGTGATGTATGGATAGGGACAGCATACACTAGAGTGGGAACTGCTGTGCTGCATACATAAGCCTTTCACTAGCAAAAACATGTACAACGCATCGGCAAATCTGTTTGACACCATCAATATGATTAACATTTATGGCCATGTATTCAACCTCATGTCTATTTGAAAAATGAATTAAAATACCCATTGCACTGTTTACTAACCCTATCTCAACATTTAAATTATGATGCAAAATTACTCAACAGTTTTTGCTCACTTGTAAAGTGATTTCTAATCCAGCAGTTTGGATACAGACTTCTCTAAAGGATCCAATTTTGCTGAAGTTTATCTGTGAGTAGTATTCTGACTCCCAGATGTTCCATTTTATCAATAGCTGTAATTTCCAAAATATCTTCTCTCTCCAGTTGGAGTAATTATTAATTGAAGTTGGAGCACTTTTGAAGTGTTGGCATTAAACAAACTATAGATTTCTGTTCTTCAATGAAATTCTACATTAGTTCTGCTGCTGTAATATTTAGATTGAAATAGTTTCTAGACAAAGCAACTTTCCAAAGCATGTTTCCCTTTTTTTGTCAGAACTTCTACTCTAATTTACTTCAGCATATCCACATATTCCACATCAGATGATTGACGTATATTTTTCACTAGTTCCTTGCATTCTAAGTTCAACCAAATATTTGCATTGCCAATACTTCCCAGATAATTTATTGTTTCATTATGCACAAGTGTTTTGAAAACAGGGTGTCCATTTACAGGGGTACGTTGCTGCGCTACGTGGAGCTCCGCAAAATTTAAAAAACACTCCTTTGCGCTACAGGGAGTTCCGCGATCGTGTGGAGTTCCTTTGCTCTGCCCGTTTGCCTGATGTTTACGCCTTATGTCAAAGCAAAATACGTTCTCAGGTGTAAATGTTATGCAAATTGCACCACGCGGAGCGCATCAGTGCGCCCATCTTGTTTCTCACTCTGTTTATAGTGCTCAGGCCTACTTTTTGATCCTTTTTCAATCTATTTAATCCATACCTCCTAAAAATGTTCCCCTTAGTTTTAGTTAATATCTTTTTTTATGTCTTTCTGAGTCGCTGAAGTTGTAGTAGAGGCTGAATCAAAGTCCTCTACGACAACTTCCATGAGCAGACTCCAGAAACCACCCTTCCATACAGTGATGACAGCCGGCCCACCAAACCCTGCCTGGACCCAGGTCACCACCAAAGATGCCACTTTGACCATGAAGAGCAGCCACTCAGTAGCCCCCACAGACCCCTGCCCTCTGCACATCTTCCACAGAGCCGCTGCTACCAAGGCACCCGAGCTATGACGCACTATCAATGGCACCTTCGAACCCTCATTTTCCTGGATGACTGGAAATGTGCAGAAGTCAAGCCCCTCATCAAGAAACCCTCTGCAGACCCGACGGACCTGAAGAACTACTGATCTATGTCTCTCCTTCCCTTCGCAGCCAAAGTCACCAAGAAGATCATCAATGCCCAGCTGACAAACTTCATTGCAGAGAACTCCATCCTCGACCCCTCCCAATATGGATTCCGCAGCTACCACAGCACCGAGACCTCCCTCCTCGTTGCCACAGACGTCATCCGCACGCTCCTCGACCAAGGGCTCACTGCAGCCCTCATTCTACTCGACCTCTCCGCAGCCTTCGACACCATCTCCCACCGCACCCTCGCATCCAAACTCCACGGTGCGGGAGTACAGGGAACCGCCCTCGACCCGCTCCACTCCTTCCTCGTCAGCAGAACCCAAAGGATCAGACTGTGGAGTACCACAAGGATCATGGCTCAGTCCCACGCTCTTCAACATCTACATGGCCCCCCTCACCGCCATCATCCGACAGCATGGACTCTGCATTGTATCCTGTGCTGACGACACCCAGCTTATCTTCTTCCTCCCGTAGCACCCCTAAACCACCATGACTCTGCTTCCAAGGGGGAATGAAAGACGTCACAGCCTGGATGAGCAGCAGCTGCCTGAAGCTCAATTCTGAGAAGACAGAAGTCATAGTCCTTGGACCCTCCCCCTCTATGCGGGACAACTCCTGGTGGCCCTCTGCCCCTGCCCCCCCACACCCACGGACTATGCCCAGAACCTCTGCATCATACTTGACTCTTCCCTCACCATGACTCAACGCCATCCCCTCCACCTGCTTCAACACCCTCTGCATCCTCCGCAAGACCTTCAAGTGGATCCCCCCGAAGCCAGAAAGACCATCACCCACACACTCATAACAAGCAGACTGGACTATGGAAATGCCCTCTATGCTGGAAACAACAAATCCATGCTATGCAAACTCCAGACCATCCAGAACACCGCTGCCAGACTCTTCCTCAGCATCCCACGGCATGAGCATATCACCCAACACCTGCAACACCTCCACTGGCTCCCTGTCGAGAAGAGAGTAACCTTCAAGCTACTCAGCCACTCCTACAAATCCCTGCACAACATCAGACACAAATACCTCAACGCAAGAATCTCCTTCCGCATACCCAAAAGGATCCTCCACTCCGCCGACCTTGCCCTGGCAGAAACCCCGCACATCCTCAGAACCAGAGCAGGGGGACGGGCCTTCTCCTACACCGGAGCCAAAGCCTGGAACGAGCTCCCAGTCAACATCAGATGCTCCCCTACTTTTCACACCTTCAGAAAGATCTGGCTCTTCGGCTGAATCGGAGCTGCATCCCCCACAGTGCCTTGGGACCCTCATGGGTGAGTAGCACGCTTTAAACCCCCCTTATTGACTAATTGATTGATTGAGTGTGAATTTTACGTTTTTTAAACATTTGGGGTTTTTTTCTGGAGTTTTGTACTTTTTAATTCTTAACTTTACTTTCTTATTTTTTTCAGCTACCTTAGTACTTTTTCCTGTTTATTTTTTTCCTCTCCCCTGCCCCATGTCAGAGAAGGGGTCCAAATAAAAGGGCAGCAGCTGGCTTCCTTGTGGAAGGCGGCGCTAGGAAGGGGTGCAGCCTGTGGTTTGTTTTCAGAGGCAGTGGCACCAGTACCACGTCCCCTCCACCTTGGCAGCAGGCGGCAGGCCCGGGTACGGGTACGGACTGATGGAGCACCAGCAGCATTGGACGAGGGTGTGCCCAGCAGTGTACTGCCACTGTCAGGCCTGGCGCACCCAGAGCAGCTAAAGCACCGTTGGTCTGAAGTTTTGAACCGAGACCAGGATCTGCTGGGCCTGCTATTAGTGGAAGTTGCGGGGCTCAGTGAGTTATTATTAATATTACTATTACTTGTGTTCTGTATGCTATTTCTAATATTTTTTTCCCAAATACCAAGCATGTTGCCAGTGCTCACACGCAGGTAAGTTGAGTTTAAAAATAGTATGTTATTGTTATGCTAGTCAGCTGCTCGGTGCTACCTAATTACACTTGTCAGCGCTTGCTGGGGCTGATTATGTAAGAAGTAATGCAGAGCTTCCCTTGTCCTGTCACTAGGATACTAGTGGAAGTTAGGAGTATTAGTAATTTAGTGGAACGTATCCGCTCACTTCAGTTCTTAGAGCCTTTTTCTGTAGTTTGTACAGTGGCAAGCAACCGCTTTGTTGTATATGCATGCGTCCATCGATGCATTTAAACTCAGAGAAAAATGCAGACTTAGTGAAATGGCCCGTCAAAGGGGATTGAGCGAATGAGATGAGAAGATGCAAACATCATTCGCTGCAATTTCTTAGTAATTCCAAAATGTAGTGTACTAAATTTAGAATAAGGCTACATAGGTTTAGGAAAGTTGGAATAGGATAGGGCGGTACGTGATACTACTAGTCGATCAGATTTAGAAAGGTTCAATGTTATTGTGATTGCCTTTTCCTGCAAAAAATATTTTTAGAGAGATTATTTATTTACCACCAATCTGTTTTTGTCTTTATGTCATACATGAGCATTCAGGGCTAGAAGAGGGCTGGCGTGGGTGAGGGAGCTGGAGGTGCCTCCCAGTTGACCAACAGTTCCTCATCCAATGGCTCTGATGGCCTCAGTAAGTCCTGCGGATCTTAACATTAATATTTATTTCCCTAACTTTTACCGCTCCTTATTTAGAATTATTATTTCTACCCGTTTCCTAATTTTTTTCCAAATCCTCTTCGATCTACCTGTTTCTAAATTGCCCTTATACCTGCATTATCATATTTACATGTTTATTTTCTATATTTCAAGCTTCTATACTTTACTTGAAACTGTCTCTGTACTAGTTTGTCTGAAGCTTCCCTTCTTCTGCTTTGTCAGTCATCTTTCCTTGCCCCTTATATATTTTGTGGACTGCCTAGTGGTGGTACTGTACACACTCAGAGAACTTATTGATCATGTACTACTACTCTGCCATGAAGATTGCATGCCCCTATTCTAAGCATTTTTGTTGAGATGAGAAGGCTTTCTGTTATGTGCTCATGCTCAACTAGTAAAACAAGAGAGTGGCCATGATCAAGTTGGACACCTAAAAGTTGAGTCTCTTAGCATGGGCCTAGTATTATTAGCAGCAGTTGGTAAACTGATGACCGTGCACCATGGCTGGAAGGAAGTATGAGGAGGACAGTTCCGTTGCATTTGCCAATGAAGACCATATGTCCAGATGCCCACTCTTTTATTTCATTTCTAAAACTCAGATTTATCAATATCTCTACCACTCCATTACAGTTTGTCTTGAGGCTTTTCAACAATTACCACAACAAAATGCCCCAATTGATATTTTTGATAGAAGATACTGTAACCAAATTGTTGTGATTTGTGTGGTTGTCCTTTACTATAAAAAAACTAATATGGGGGAGGCGTACCTGACATCTGAAAAATGTGTAATGTTTTTCTAGCAGCACTGACCACCAGTGCTGGGGCCAGAAGTGACGGCACCAGCAAGTCTGCAGATGTGGCAGCGGTAGTGGGTAAGCGAGCAGCAGTGGCAGGCGGTGGTAAGTGGTATTGCTTGCTTGCTGACAATTCATTTTATACTCACTGCAAGGATGTACTGTTGACTTGTAAACAGGTGAATACACTCCTCTTTACATATAAAGCTGGATTTGAGTACTGGTGGTCTTTTCTATTTGCAATTCAGCAGACAAAGTTTCATAAATTGAAGACCTTTAACTATGATGGGTTGATGGAAAAGGAAAAGAAGGATGGAAGGAGAAAGGACGGGTGAAATGTAATATGATTGGAAGATAAGGATGAGTAGGTGAAAGGATGCATATAGATGGGTGATAGGATGCATGGGTGGGTGAAGGACGGGTGAAGGGTATACAGGTGAAAGAAAGGATGCCTGCCTGGGTGGGTGAAAGGAATCCTTGTTGGGTTTGATGGGTAAAAGAAAGAATGCACGGATGGGTATATGTATGTTGGTGAAAGGTTCATTGAGACTAAGAGCCATGTTTGCATGGTTGTATATATGGATTGATGTATGGTTTCAATGGTGATGACTAGACTGGATTGAGAGAATGTAAAATTTAAACAGTGAGTAGCAAAGCCATGGTTGAAGATGAATAATAATAATAATAATACCGGAAGACCAATGCAATGATGAATGGGAAAATTCTTGGATTTAAGAAGAAACAAGGGACTAGGGTGCACCTCTGGAGTGGTGTTCTTCTTACCTTCATTTGCTTGTGATGATCTCATGCCTTCCATAAGGGATCACATCTGTTCAAATTTTACCCTTTCACAACTGTTGAATAAATGGACTTACTTTTAGCAAAATCTAAGCCTAGATTTTCTGCTAGGTAACGACCTGGAGCAGTCCTTTGAAGGATTTGGAGCTTGGGTCTCACTTGGAGAGGCTTGAGTTGCCTGAGTGGGCATGTGTGACTACTCGGTCCATGGCAACCAGAAAGGGCGATCAGAAGGACCTGGAGCATGAAACAGTGGCTGAGGTGCCTGACAAGAGAAAGGGCAAGGGACACGGGAAACCTGCTCCTGAAGTTCCTGCAGTACAGGAGGAGGCTAACCCCGAGAGGGACACACCAGAACCTATATGGGAAACAAGTGGCTGAACTGGGGGACTTATCTGAGATGACCCATTGGCAGCAAGAGGAGGTCCTACCAGGGAAGTGTTCTGCAGGGAGCAGAGAGTTAGCCCTTCTCTGGGTGGTCTGCAGCAGAAAGTTACAAATCAGACAGCTGGTGATCAGTCTGGATTACATTTTATCTATTGGAAGAATGGTCTCCTATAAAGCAAGCCTAAGATCACTGAGCCTGGGTCAGCCTGTGTGCTGGTGGTACCTCAGAGCTTCAGGACCTTCCTACCGGGTCTGGCTCACAACGTGCCTTTGGCAGGACATCTGTGGTGGGGCAAATCCTTTGACAGGTTTGTCACCTACTTCTTTTGGACGCAAATGAGAAGTCAGTCTGATGCACACTGTAGGTCTTGCCAAACTTGCCAGGCAAGTGGTAAGAGTAGGAGTGTAAGGCTCCTCTCCAACCGTTTCCAGTTGAGGGCACCCCTTTTGAGAGGGTGGAAATAGACATTGTTGGGCCTCTGGACCCCAAGGCAGCCTTGGTCCACCGATGCCGGCACCATCGACTCCAGATCATCGACCTATGAGAGCACTTCAGCAACGACACCATCGCTCCTTCCACCGTGACCCGCCAGCACTGCGACAAACACCGTCCCATTTCACACCAAGTCTCTGGTCTAACTGACTCTGTTGGACACAGTCACCAAGCGCTGCCTACACAGTTACCTGAGGTCAACGCACGCCACACCGCTCCACTTTGCACTGCAGCCCCAACACCTGCCGGTGCTCCTGATTTCAACCCCACAGATTTTAATCTGCAACAACTGTGAGACTTCAAGGGCCTGATGACTCCTGCACTGACCTCCGGAACTGACAGTCACGCCACTTCAGAGCTCATTTCAACGTCCACTACACCTTGCATTTCCAAGGTACTGTTTGCATGTCTTCACGACACTGTATCTGGCCGGTTATGCTGAGTTTGGCCTGAACTGTTGGATTTGTTTGTTCACAACCCCGTTATAGCCTTGGACAGAGCTATCGACGTCAAGGAACTGTATTTAAAGTGGCCCTGGGCGTAGTGGGCGTAGTGGGGCTCCGCGGAGCTACGCGGAGTGGGCAAGAAGCTACGCCCACTCCCGCACTCCGCGTAGCCCCACTACGCACCTCCCTCCCGGTCTCCCCTACGTACATTATTTAAGCAACTACCCTGAATAAAACAATTTTAAAGCACTTACCTTGTCCGGGGCTCGTCCGGGGCTCCCTCTTTGCATAGCGTCCTTTCCTGGATACCAATGCGCATGCGCGGGCGGCCGCGCATGCGCATTTCTCCCAAGAAATGCGCATGCGCGGGCGACCGCGCATGCGCATTTGTTTCCAGGAAAGGACGCTATTCAAAGAGGGAGCCCCGGACGAGCCCCGGACAAGGTAAGTGCTTTAAAATTGTTTTATTCAGGGTAGTTGCTTAAATAATGTATCTAGGGGAGGGCGGGAGGGAGGCGGGTGGCGGCCGACTCGGCTACGCTCATGGAGTGGGCGTAGTGTTGCCGGCTACGCTGTCTACGCAAAATGCGTAGAAGGCAACACTACGCCTACTCCGTGGGCGTAGCCGAATCGGACGCCCAGGGTTAATTTAAAGTCTATTATTGCAATATTTGTATCTTGATTACTGCATGTTTTGTTATTGTTTTACACAGATAGATATTGCCTATGTTTCTAAAACTGCTGGGGTGTCCTTTTGTAGTGTTTTCACTGTGTTACTGTGTGTGTATTATGTGTAAATGCTTTTCACATTGCCTCTGAGATAAGCCTGACTGCTCGTGCCAAGCTACCAAGGGGGTGAGCAGGGGTTATTTTGTAAGTGTAATCTGTAGTGATTGACTCCAGGTAGACGTGATGAGTTTACTCGTCGCCATTAATTTGTAATGATTGACTCCAGGTAGACGTGATGAGTTTCAGGCGGATTATTGAAGAAGGTTACAGGATACAAAGATGAGTAGTACAAGCCCCACCAGGAGCAGCCAGCATGCTGCTCAGCCCACTCAACTGTGACTTCTCTAACAGATTCCCAAAATTCTGAACAGCATCATCACAGCAACATTCCACTGGTGGTAAAATAGCATTGCATATAGAAGAGCAGGATACAACGTAATCCCATTACCCTGACTAGACGGAAGGTTCCCTACTTGTACAAAGTGCATACCTCTGCCAACTAGAGAGCCCCATTACTAACAGAGCGGTTTCGGGGTATCACCTGTCATCAGCCAGGCTATCTTGACTTCAGTGGCATGGAGATGGCAACTCACATGAGATGGGGGAATATTTCCAAATAGCAAGTCATATTCTCTCACAGATGCATTGCCATAATTATCACACTGACCATCCACAGATGCTGCATAGGAAGGAAAATGACAGCTGGAAATGTGAAACTTGAGAGGGTGTAGAGACATAGGGGCCTATTTAAAAGCCCCTTGTGCCACTTAACGTGACTTTTTCCTTGTTAAAAATTATGGAAAAGTGGTGCAAGGGACTTGTAAATAAGCCCCATACTATCTTAAAGACCAAGACATTTGTTTCTGTAACTTACATACATAAGTGGCACTTCATCACAGACAAATGAGGCATAACATTGACATATAGCCATATCTGGTGCTTGGTATGTTACCGTGGACATGAGGTTTGATTGCTTCTCACCTGGCAGTGCCATGAAAGCTTGCTGTGTTGATGGACCCCATAACGTCATATATTGAACAATGCTGCATGAAGATGGCTGTGGACATGTACATCTTGCAGCGGTAGAAAAGAAACAAGAGATACGTTGGAGTGTTACTGAGGACAAGTGCATTATTGTGGCAACTTGCTAAGTCTGATACGGTATATTAATTTCATATGGATATATGATATATTGTTACATGGGCAAAAAATCGCACAATAAACCTAATTGGTATAGATCACACACATCACGCCCCTCAGTGGAAGGAGCTATTTACAGTCACCTTATTCACACCCAAATAATATGTGTTAAACAAGAGACATCACGGCTGCGCCTTATCTTTGGATAGAGCAGAAGCAAATAATTGTTGCTCAATAAATGCAAGCCATAACTTCTCTGTTAATTGGTAAAATGAAAAGAGGGGAGTCACCCTTTGCTTTAAAAGCCCTAAATATGTAAACTAATAAAAAAAAGGGCACGTTTTGTACATTTTATAGCTACCTTTTACTCACAGAGGGAACATTAGCCACTCTGTTCACAGAGATCTGTTCTACGATTTACAATTCGCTGTTTGCTAAGCATAATGGATGCTGTACATTTAATGCAAGGCCGGAGCTATACAAGTTTTCTATTAACGCCGACGTCGGGGTAGAAGGTTTCTTCTTCCAAAAAACGTGATAAATAAACATAAGTTGGCCACAATGGAGCTCTTGTTCTGCTTTTGGGAAACCCTAATGGGGAGTTATATTTCCAGGGTCATATCTTTATTCACTTGCAAATTATTTGTTTTTTAGGAGGCGGTGGGGGCTAATGCTCTTCCCCGGTCCATGAATAATGGTATCATTTGAATGCAGAGGACACCTGGTGCAGTAAGCAGGCAGCGCGTGCACCACACTGACCCACTACTACTGCCAACTTTGCATTTTCCCAGCCTTTCCCACCCACCCCATTCAGCATCTAATTTCATTCTCCGGCAGCAAAACGCTAGACACTTGTAACTTTATTCTACGGCCACAAAACTTGCTCTCTTGCAAAAAAATAAATAAATAAAACGACAATGCTGGAAAAAAAATGTCATTTTATCAATGTCTTTACAGAGTCTGGTAATTTGGAAGCTGGCTAAAGTTTCAGGAGGGAAAGCTTCCAATTAAATACTGTAAAAAGATAAAATAACAGTGGCCTTGCTGCTGCCCAATGGCTGCATTGAAGCCCTCCTTTGTTGATTTATTGTACATTAGCCACTGAGCCATGCAAAGGACGTTACGTTTCAGAAAGAGCTATTCGTATGCGGCCTGCGTCCACTCCAGAGACAATCAGCCCTGTATTGAGTTTTGCAAATTTATACCAGGATGTTGGTTTAGAGTGTTGCCCTGAAAAGTTTTTCAAGTAAGTGTCTGCTTTCATGGGCAAGAGTGATTGAGGCACACAAACAAACCTTTGTTTCACAACTCACAGATGTATAGCCCGAGCTGAGTTTTGTTTTCCGCTGTAAGAAGTGGGCTCAGATTTTTTTGTTGTGTGCACAACATAGGATTGTACAAGAATCCGTTTCAGGATGAATGTCTTGTATAATCGCAGGCTTTCTCAGAGTTTCCCAGGGTTAATTTTTTTCTCTCACTATAATCTTTTTCCGTAAACTCCAGGCTCCCCAGAAAATAAATGTATGTGCCTTTGAAACATTGATGACTTCAGGAAACTTCGCGCAGAAGCTGTTTACTGTATTTAACTTCGATAAACAGGCCCAATATTTAATCCTGATCCCATACGTTTAATTACACTTGTTTGGAATGCTTTGGTACCCATGTGAACACAAGGAGTAAAAAACATCCTCCCTTAGTCATAATGGTATCAAATTTGAAATACTTTTTCTCAACTTTCACATGCACACTTCTTGGATATATTTTTTTTTACAGATGTGTTTATTTACAAACAGAATTTGATCATTGCCAAAATGTACTACAGATGAGCAAATTGAAGTGTTCACAAACATTTAGCCCTGCCCAAACTTTGCAGTAGGGGCAGGCTCGGGCAGTGTTGCAGGGACAGGACCAAGTACCTCTGTCCTTCTCCATGAGATGATCCTGGCTTGTTCACTCACTGTGTGCTTTCTTACCAGCTCCCCCCTTCCCTTGAGATGTGCCAGACCCTGCAGCCTCCCTTTCCATGCACTTGTCTTGACTTTGGCAAGGATTCTACTGGACAATGCACCCCTGGTGTCAATCAGTGGAATAACACCCCCTGGCTAGCTCTCTTGGGCCCGCATCCAAAACCTGCAAATATTGTATTTTAGGAAATATGGGAATCTACCTAGATTCTTCCTACTCTTTGGATATCCAGGCGGCCGATATGGCCAGCAGTTGCCTTGTTAAGCTGAGTGTGCTGGAAAAAGGATCCTTCCTTTTGTGAAAGATCACCACCACATCCCCATAGCAAATTCATTAATCCTATCAAGGCTAGATTATATGAACTCTGGAACAGATTTACTAACATTTGACACAACGCAATGCAGCTGTGCTCTGTCAAATGGAGAGAGCAGCTTACTAAGATATGGCGCATTCCTGCTTCCTCACAGCGCTGGCACCCCGGTGGGCATATTTAAAAGCCCATCGCATAACCAGCGCATCACTTTTTTTTACCTATGGTGGCGCTCTATGTAAACCCAAAGTTTAAAGGCCGCTCTAAATACACTTTGCGTGGCTTAGCACACCCTTGTAAATATGGCCCTCAGCAACTCAGTTTTCTGAGGCAAAGGGGCTTGCAATGGGTGTTACTGTGGGGGTTACCATCAACACCCATATCTTTTTGACACTGCTCCAGATGTACAAGGATCTATAAATATGAGGCAATGCTAAATACTAAAGCCTTTCAAAAGGAGGCGTTAATGTGGCGTAACAAGGAGAAATCATTTTATTTCTCCTCTTTTTTTGCTTTTTCAATATGTGCTGCATTCTGCAGCACACATAGAAGAAGCAAAACGGAATTTAATGGTTGTTTTTGTGCTGGAAGGTGTCCCTTCCTGCACAAACATAATTATCCCTGCAACACAGGAACCCTTGCACCATACCTGCGTTGATGCTAGGCAGCTTTTTAAGTTGAAAGATAAAATAACAAGGAGAAATAAAGATCTTTCTCCCCGCTACGCCTCTGTGAG
Organism: Lissotriton helveticus; assembly: GCF_964261635.1. Lineage (NCBI taxonomy): Eukaryota > Metazoa > Chordata > Amphibia > Caudata > Salamandridae > Lissotriton > Lissotriton helveticus. The sequence goes on from NC_136063.1 coordinate 950,501,180, forward strand.
GATAACATAGTATATTGACGCACTTCCAGGCTTACTACCCCATATAAATCTGGGAATCTGGAATTCTGCCAAAATCCATGGGTGAATGGGTGGAAACGCCCACATTCCACTCATGGAACACCTTCCTTACGCAAAGTAGCTTAAGGCAGTGATTTGTGAGGTCTGGCATCACTTTGAATTTACCAAGCCATGCAAGTTGGCTTTAAGTGGCTTAGTAAACCTCACTGAAGCCCTTGCGTTACCTTGCGTCACCCTGCGTGGCACAAGGGCAACACAAGGGGTTTGTAAATCTGTCCCTTTGTCTCTCTGGCTTCGCCAGTCCAACTGATTTAATCACTCCAGCTTGTTCTTATGGCGGCCTTTGTAATTCTCAGTTAGTTCTGGGGTTACCACACAAGCAACCCATCCAAACAGAGCCATTTAAAATCTCTGAATATGAAAATACAACTTAAGTGTATTCATTTTCTTAATACAATACTAGCAGGATGCTGTGCCCTGCTGAAGGTGTTTTGAGCTTTCCTTGTGGCTGTAAAAAAAGCCTTGGAATTATGTGCCATTATATAAAACCATGGAACTAGTCAACCCTTTTCAGAACAATACCGCAAATAAGGACTTTTAATTAGTGATTTTAATCTAGCTTAAACTCCCACTGAATCTAATGATAGTGTGTTATTTGACTGAGTCAAGAAGCTTACATGTACAAATACTTAAATTTAATCAGCATAACAAAACGTAGAAACAAGGACAGCAAAAGATATGTTCCCTGCCTGTACACCACACTGGTGCGATATTTGGTATAGAGGATCCCTTCCCCACCCCTAAATTCAAGTTAACAATGCATCCTAAACATTTCCCTATATGGACTCAATATGGCTCATCCAGATAAATATGTTCCCTTGGATATGTGGGTGGGTAGAAAGAAAACAGCAGGTCCCTAACCCGCCACCCATGTGGCAATTGGGACCAATGAATAGTGAAGAAGATGAAGTGCAAATGCCACCAGAATTCATTGATGGCCAACCTAGAACTGCATAACAGAAATAGAGCAAGCCGCTGGGCCATTGCAAAGGTGCTTTATTAACTGTTCACTGTGAATGTGTACTCAAAACATGAGCATGATGATGTCACAAAGTGGAACCACATACTTCAGCTATAAATATAGAAGACTTCTTTATTCGTTTACCTTTCAATATAAAAACTAAAAACCATTTGAAGGATTATATATATATATATATATATATATATATATATATATATATATATATATATATATATTCACTGAAAAAACCATAGGTTATAGACCATATATAGTTAGGAATTAGCATTTACAAAACCTTGAAAATTCACTGAAAAAACCATAGGTTATTGACCATATATAGTTAGGAATTAGCATTTAAAAAACCTTATTTTACTCACACAAAACCATTGAAATTCCATATATAGTTAGTTGTACTAACTATATATCGCGCACCCGCAATCCACTGCTGATCATGTCACATATTACATCATTCATGACATGGTCAGTGACATCACTGATGACATCACTGATGACATCTCAAATGACATCACTGATGACATCACTGATGACATCTCAAATGACATCACTGATGACATCACTGATGACATCACTGATGACATCTCAAATGACATCACTGATGACATCTCAAATGACATCACTGATGACATCACTGATGACATCTCATTTGACATTACTGATCACATCACTGATGACATCATTCATGTGATAATACGATGAACCTCTTCAGACTCTAATATAACTTTATATACACTCAGTGAAAACAGACACTCACAGACTGTCACTCATCCATGGAGTTACTCACACACCTAGTCAGTCATGCAAAGAATCAATCACACCTCCATTTCCTCAACTATACAGTTATACACACCTTACTTATTGAAACATATACTAACACATATTTACTCACTTATACAATCCTGGATACACGTTCACAATGATCCATACAGCCACTCACACATTCACTGGCTCTTATGCACAGTTATTTATATATGTCAACTCTCACATGTACTGTGTTTTACATATGTACTTACTTTGACATGTAGCACTGAGATATCCATTCACTCACCAATGCACTCATGCACACAGTCAACCGCCCATACAGATGTTTCCACATGCACTTTTGAACCCATACACCTAGTGAATCAACTGCTCACACATCTATGCAGAGAGTCATACACCTCCCAGCCACCCATAAACACTCTCAGTCTCCCATACAAATACTTGGGCAACCAATCAATAACCCATATAGTTAATCATATAGCTACTGATCAACACATGCAGCAGTTTACAGAACAACAGACATAATGATGCACAAATTAAGACAGTTTAGTCACTAACCCATGCACTCAGTGAGACACATTTAATCACTCACTCATACAGTCAGTCATGCACCTACTAAATCCTTTGTTCAGACACTTATACATCCACTCATTCTTCAATATGTAAGATATATTTTAACTTTACAGAAACATACAGTCACTGGATGTTGTCATCAGTGATGTCATCAGTGATGTCATTTGAGATGTCATCAGTGATGTCATCAGTGATGTCATTTGAGATGTCATCAGTGATGTCATCAGTGATGTCACTGACCATGTCATGAATGATGTAATATGTGACATGATCAGCAGTGGATTGCGGGTGCGCGATATATAGTTAGTACAACTAACTATATATGGAATTTCAATGGTTTTGTGTGAGTAAAATAAGGTTTTTAAATGCTAATTCCTAACTATATATGGTCTATAACCTATGGTTTTTTCAGTGAATTTTCAAGGTTTTGTAAATGCTAATTCCTAACTATATATGGTCTATAACCTATGGTTTTTTCAGTGAATTTCATTGGTTTTTTAAAAGCTAATATCTGTAGCTGTAAAATGTATTCTTGTTTAAATCCAAAAATATATTTTATATGTTTATTAATAATTTTTTTTTTTAATATTTTTTTTTTGTTCGCTCCCGGTTCGCGAACCGGGAAGCTTCCCGTTAGCTCATCTTGATGCCGCGACCCAGTCCGCGAACCGGTAAACGTTCCGTTTGCGCAACTGCCGCGTTAGAAATCAACATCGTGACGCGTCGCGGAAGCGCGACGTATCACGTTGTCGCGTAATGCGTCTTATGACGCGCCGCGTTAGCGCACCCGGAAGTGTTCCAGTACGCGAACTGAGACGCGAAGCGCAGCTCCCCGGAAGCGATCCGCGGCGTGTCGCGAAAGCGCGACATATCGCGTTGCCGCGTAATGCGTCTTATGACGCGCCGCGTTAGCGCACCCGGAAGTGCTCCGGAGCGCGAACCGAGGCGCGAAGCGCAGCGACCCGGAAGCGATCCGGGGCACGTTCCGCAGCGCGTAACTTAAGCGTAAGAGGTCATGTGACTTGTTAATAAAACTTTTCATTGGTTCATTTCACTTTTGGTTTCATAATGATGTAAGGCTAGGTCAGGTGACCTAAAAATAACACTTTTCATAGGTTTAGAACTATTGTTTTTCCCAAATGATGAAAACCCCTCCTTCTTTCCTCACTCTGACTTTCATCTTTGTGAGAGGAAGACCTTTTTTGATAGTTGAGCAATGGCTTCATTAGTTGCTTCAGCTGGTGCACCCCCACCACCACCTCCACCTCCTCATGGGAAGAGAGGACCACCTCCCCAGTTCATCAGCAACACAGAGGAGGAAGAGGATGAACTAGAGGAAGAGGAGACAGAAGGACCACAGTTCTTACAAGAGGTGCCCCGGGTTTCCCATCGGAAAGCCAGTTTTATTTGGCAGTTTTTTTCACTCCCTCGAGGGCAGAAGAAAGTAAATGCTAGGTATGTCACCTGCCTCATTTGTAAAGACCAGTTATCTAGAGGCACTGATAAAAAGTATAGCTTCGGTAACTATACAATGCATCGTCACATGAACAGGTGGCATCCATTGAACTACAGCCAGGCAGAGATGCGTGACATGCAGGATAACCCAACAACAACTCCTGTGGCCAGGTCAACATCACAGATATCGTTGACAGGAGCAGAGGCACGGGAAACCGTGCCAAACATTCAGGAGAACTTTGCTCATATCAAATTTACCTGTTTGTATTGCGGTGCATTGCTGTCATGTGGTAACATGAGCATTACCTTAATCAACCTAGCTTATGAAAATCACAATTGCCCTAACCGCCCCAGACAGTAATTTTTTTTTTTGCTCCTGTTGAGCCCTTTTCAATGCCTGTTTTTTGTTGTTTCCCCTCCATCAAAAACAAAAAAAAACATAAAACTGTTCAAAAAATACAAAAAAACCAAAAAATGTTCAAAAAAAAAAAAATATATATAAAACAACAAAAACATTAAAAAAAAAGTTCTTTTCAGGACTACCTCCCCTTTCAAAAAAAATTGCTAGAATGTTTAGCACTCTGGCAAGCTCTATTTCTTTTAGTTCGCTTCCCCGTTCGCTTCCCGGTTCGCGAACCGGGAGCGAACCAAAAAAAAAAAAAAAAAAAGAAGAGTAAGTATAAGGGAAGTAAACAGAGAGTAATGTTAAAAGAAAGACAGCTATAGGGAGTAAACCAGAGATACTGTTTAATAGATCTATTTACCGAAGAAAAGATGGAAAAGGGTATAATTGTGAAAAACAAAATAGATAAGGAAGTGAAAGAAAAAAAAGAGAGTAGAACAATAACAAAGAAGAGTTTCTTGGAGAATGTGAGTGAATGTTCAAAATAAGATTAAAACATGTGGAATAACAGAGAGAAAAAACAGAAAACAGAAAAGAAAAAATAACAGAAAAAGATTAATTGAAACAGCAAAGAAATGTAAATAACATAGAGCCATATCATCAACATAGGCAATAAAAGTTTTGCAGCTTTTATCGGCAGAAATGTGTCGCTAAAGCCGCTTTTGCGGTGGAAAACTGCCGCTAAAACCACTTTTGCAACAGTTTTCTGCCAATAAAAACAGCAATAATTTTATTGGCTGTGTTCATAATATGCCCCTTAGTGTGCTTCAACTACACAGAAAAAGCATAATGAACAAGTAGTGAAAGAGTGATCAGTCAAAGACACTAAGAGTAATAGAGACGGAGTGAGTGAACAAGAGTGAGGAACTATGAGAAGAGAGGGACTGAGAAAAGGAGTGGAAGGAGTAGAGTAAGTAGGTAATAGAGAAAGGAATGAGGGAAGTAGCAAAGGCAAGAAACTGAGGGTTAAAGAAATGAAGCTGTCGAACTACTAGTAGGTGAATGTGATAGAAATGTAACGAAAAGAGTACAAAACATTTACCTTATAATTGTCGTTAACTTACTCACTTTTTGTTTTTATACTTTCAATCTGTGAAAGAGAGAACAAACATTTGAAAAATATTAAAACATGTATTTAAAAATTAGAAAAGACAAGGGAAAAGATTGAAGGACAAACAGTTTTTCAACAACTTTGACACTTACAGAAGCTTCTGCTTCTCCAGGCCCCCTACACAGTCCTAAAGGTATACATTTTAAACTAACAGTATCTTGATGCAGATGAAGTGAGGCCTATCTTAAAACATGGTGCATCTTTTGCACTGCTGTTGTCTCACAAAAGTGTCGCAAGACACTAACATTTTAAATTATTGTTTCAGGTGCCAATAAGATGTGTCCTATCCAGAGGTTTGTTTGAGGTGAGGCCTACTCAGGGTTCCAAATGAAATTTCGAGTTGTTGAAGAGAACAGAGGACATAATACATGTGAAGGCCTACCAATGAAGTAAGTCATGTCCACTTCACTCTTGAACAAAGGCCAGACCTCTTCTGTGTCCGTGGACAGACCTAAACTTCATCTGCACAATGTCATTCATAAACTTAGGAAACACAGGTGATGTAATTGAAAAATGTGGAGTTTCTTTTCCTCATTTCACAATCACATCACCTGTGTTGCCTTTGGTTAGGTATCTAATAGTGCAGATGGAGTCTACCATATCAAAGAGTACATAGAAGTTGGGCAGTATATACAACAATTTTGACATTTACAGAAGACTTAGCTTCTTATCTTGTTGGAGATGAAGTCAGGCCTGTCTTGCAACATGGTGCATCTTTTGCATCACTGCTGCATCGGTTTCATGTGGCACGGGTTTTTTACAGCATGACACATCTGCCTAGATGCATCAATTTGTAATTTTGTCGCCTCATAGCAAATCTTTTGCACCGCCGCTGCATTACAAAAGTGACGCACAGTGGCGCAAAAGAGGCATACACCTATCATAAATCTGTCCCTAACATTTGAAATGATTGATTCAGGATGACGATAAGGTGTGGCCTCTCCAGAGGTTTGTTTAAGGTGAGGCCTACTCAGGATTGCATATCAAATTTATGCTTGTTGAAGAATACAGAGGAGATAATACATGTGAAGGCCTACCAATGAAGTAAGTCATGTCCACTTCACTCTTGAACAAAGGCCAGACCTCTTCTGTGTCCGTGGACAGACCTAAACTTCATCTGCACAATGTCATTCGTAAACTTAGGAAACACAGGTGATGTAATTGAAAAATGTGGAGTTTCTTTTCCTCATTTCACAATCACATCACCTGTGTTGCCTTTGCTTAGGTATCTCATAGTGCAGATGTAGTGCAGCATATTAAACAGTACCCAGAAGTGCAGCACTGCATGCAACAACTTTGACACTACAAAAGCTTCAGCTTCTGCATGCCCCCTACACAGTGCTAATTATATACATTTTAAACTGATGGTATCTTGCTGGAGATGAACTGAAACTTATCTTGCAACATGGTGCATCTTTTACACAAAAGTGACCCACAATGGAGCAAAAGAGGCGCACGGCCACCATAAATCTGACCCTAACATTTTAAATGATTGTTTCAAGATGCCAATAAGGTGTAACCTATCCACAGATTTGTTTCAGGTAAGTCCTACTCAGGGTTGCAGATGGAATTTAGGTTTGTTGAAGAATACAGAGGAGATAATACATGTGGAGGCCTACCAACGAAGTGAGTCATGTCCACTGCACTCTTGAACAAATGTCAGACCTCCTCTGTCTCCAGGAACAGGCCTAAACCTCATCTACACAATGTGATGTGTAATGTTAGGAAACACAGGTAATATAATTGAAAAACGTGCAATTTTTTTTGCTCATTCCACAATCATATCACCTGTGTTTCCTTTGCTTAGGTATCTCATTGTGGAAATGTAGTCTATCATATGAAAGACTACGTAGAATATGAGCACTGTATGCAACAACTTTGACACTTACAGAAGCCTCTCCTTCTCCATGCCTCCTACACAGTTCTAAATGTACATCATAAATGCAAACAGTACAGAATTAATTATGCATGTTAAATGGTTTATTTTTGCTGTTCTCAGAATGTATCAAATTTCACTAAAAACAGTGACTTGAAGGTATTCATCATATAACAGCGGGGAAAAAAAAACACAATCAAAATGATTGTGTTTAAAAAACCCATACAACATAACAAATCAGAATTCAGAACTCCTTAAAGTTAACTTACTTTCCATGACGTCGAAGGATGTCCTAGGAACAGCTTACACTCTGTTGTGCTGTTATTACTTTCAGACCGCCACTTTCTGAAAGAAAACCTCCATCGTTTTGAAAAACATGTTACATACAATAAATGACTTCTTGCTCTCTACCACACGTTTCCACAAGGCCAAATCATGTCAGAGCCATTTATAACTCTTAGAATTCTTGTAAGCCAATCCCGTCATGTTGTATTTCCGCAACTTTCACAATTAAAATGTTGAAGATCATTTTCACAATCCTGGACTAGTAATATCTTCCCCTTCTTGCTCAGTCATGTTCTACATTTCCTATGACACTGATACTGCTTACTATGAAGCAGACTTACACTATCTCTATGACTACTACAATTATTTAATTCTCTACATCACTTTTAATCACAAAGCAATATAAAACAGTAGACAGCATTGCAGACTTACATTCCCTCTACTCCATGTTTTGATTGGCTGCTTCAATTTGCTTATAAAAAGAAACTGTTTTTCTGAATTCATTCAAAGTGCAGTTATTTCTCCATGACGTCCAGTGTTATGGTAAGAAGTTATGTCTCTGTACTACACTTATCCTCAAGGCCAAATTGTGTAGGAGCCATTAGAACTTCTTGAAATTCCTCAGAGCACATCCCGAGATTCTTTCCCTAAAATTTTGGTTTTAAAAACACCAGGTAAGAGTTTTTAAGGTCATACGGCAATTTTTTTTTGAAAATTAAAACAGAATCATTGCAGAATGACCAGCCATTTCTAGACTTTAAATAAGCTGTGTAATGTCCTGATGTTATTGAAGGACCGTCATGATATATAATTGCTGCAGTTACAAAAGTCCTTCCTGATATTGACAACTGTGAAGCCACAAAATTTTTAATTAAAGTTGTCAATTTTGTTCCATCAGGCCTACATCGTTGGAACATTAAAATAACATACTGGCCATATGTTCGTATAAATAATGTGGACATCATTTCAGATTTACATTGGCTACACTCCATGTTGTGATCAGCTGCTTTTACTAGTTTATTAAAAGAGACTGATTTACTGTCTGGCAAAGTTAAATATATAAATCTTTCTGAGTCTACACTAGTAGTACTTGATACCCTACAGTTCTCGCAGTCATGCTGCCATTGATAAGAAAGCCCAAACAGGTGATCTACATCTACACCTTCAGCATGCAATACATCAAGCATATACATTAAAAACTCCTGACAATCTTGCTGAATATTTTGAGAGAATTGTGTTTGGCCTGAACATCTGTCTAACAGATTTCGAATTTCAGACACACTTTCTATTTTTGTTCTATCAGTGCTACATTTCTCTAACACAGAATTTAACAAACTGCAAAATCTTTGATCAGAATTGACCACAATCTCTTCTTTTACATTTTCTAGAGAAAACAAAACATTAACCACTACATTAGCATAGCAGTTGACACCAGAACTGTTTTCAAATTGAAAACCAACAACATCTTCAACAGAATCCTTTGTGTTTCTGCTTATAATTTCAGGTTCATCGACTTTTCGTCTTTTTGCTACAACCTCCCCAGTATTGGTCACATTTCTTCGTTTCCGGCCTACCACACGTTTCTCAAACAAAGGATATTGAGGCAAATGTGGCGCATACTCTCTTCTTAACCTATTGTATTCCTTAACACAATCTAGATCCGCACAAATGTTTGTGACTTCACACTCAATCAAGTACAATCCCGATAAAGTTCTAACTCGTGACAATGCCACATATGCCATACCCTCCTTGAACACAGAACTGCCAATATTCACCAATGCACTGTCTACACTTAAACCTTGCGATTTATGGATTGTCACCGCATATGCCAAGCAAACAGGAAACTGCTTACGGCGAACATATAAGTCTTTTACAAGCAAAAATCTAGCAGAACAACGACCAATTAGCTGTACTTCCTCAATGCCATCAAATTTAATTTTTAAAAATTCAATTCCATCTCTATTTCTGTATTTTACAAAATCAACAACATTACCCATTGATCCATTTACCAGACCTCTTTCAACATGTAAATTCCTTCTTAAAATTATACGGCAGTTCAAGCACACATTCAGAGTCTTTTCAAAACCTGCAGTTTTAGATATAGTCTTCTCTAATGAATCCAATTTTGTTTTCAAATTCTCAGACAAAATATTTGTTGATCCCATATGCTCTACTCTGTCAATAGCTTCCAGTTTCACAATCTCTTGCTTTTATAAATGCAACATTTTGTTGTTGAATTTGGCACATTCTGCAAGAGTTGGCATCAAACATATTCCAGATTTCTTCTCAGTAATTTTCTGAAAAATATTCTCAGGCACAACATCTTGTTCTGGATATAAATTTGACAGTAATCGTGCATGTAAAGCTTCTTTCCCATGCTCGGTCACTTTTCCAATTCTAACATCTTGTAGAATAGTCTTGTAAACTTCATCCTTCGCCTGACGCATATTTTCATGCAGTTCAGCATAATTGAAGTTTAACCATATATTGACGTTGCCAATGCTCCCTAGGCACTTCCTGGTATCTTCATGCGTGAGCATTTTGAACACAGGTTGCCCTTTCACTGGTGTCAGCTGCGGAAGATCTCCGAAAACAATGATGTGTTTGCCACCAAATAACACATCATACTCTGTTTTGAGAACTTCTTGCATTCTCAAATGCACAAAGGCAAGCATGACATTGGAAACCATGCTTACTTCGTCAATGATAAGAAGTTTTATTTTCCTCAAGATTCTTGAAACTTCACAACAAGCATCTCCAGATAGCTTGTGATATTGTAATTTGTTGTCATGCTCCACTGGCAGCATCAGTAAACGATGTAAAGTAATCCCTTTAATGTTATGTGCTGCCAGTCCAGTTGGAGCGGTGACAACACAAGACAGCGATGACTCAGTCCTTTCCTGCAAATAACATGAAATTGCTTTAATAAGGAAACTTTTTCCAGTTCCCGCTTCTCCACTCACGTACAGTCGGACAGGCTTCAACGACGTACATGAGCACTCTTTCTTCTCATGACTTAATCCATGATCAATTTGCATGGTAACTTCGTCATATATTTTCCTCTGCTCAACGTTGAGTTGTCTTTCCAACTCTTCTAAGTTAACCGCATCCTCCTGAGCATGTGCCATGGCTCTTTCCACTTCATTCATAGCAGTGGCAGCTTCATTTTCGATAACAGGTCCTCCTAGTGGATCCTGACTCAATGAAGCAGAACTCTGACTGTCCTGAGAACTGTCTCTGGCAATCTCGGCTGCAATCGTTGCTTCCTGCTCAATTTCCGCATTCAACATTTCTACATATTTGGGAAAAGCAGGACATTCTATGGTCTCCTTGGCAGCATTGAAAGAGTCTTCGTAACAGAGGAAATCTCCAAGCAGTTCCTCTTCTGCACGCCAAGGCTTGAAAAGTTGCAAAAGTGCTAAATAGAAAAACTCCTTTTTTTCAGGAGATTCGCCACTCAATTTTCGATGGTTTACCAAGTGGCATTTTCTTTGCTTGACCAGACATCCCTCACTTCCTATTACAGAATACACTCCTTTCTCAGTATCTTCTTTGATGTTCCTCTTGAATATGTAATTTTGAAGAACCTCATACAGACAAACATTCTCGAGGTGACTGCTTCGATTTGGATAATATGTATCCAATATGTTGGTCTGCAAAATGTCGGTACTGTTTGGCTCCTTTTCCGCCAAATACTCAATTTCCCGCACAGGTTTCAGAACTCGATTACGCGTTGCAGCAAGACCAAGACTCGCCCAAACGATACTCCTGGATTTGGCATAGAGACTTGCTGAAGACAACCGGTCAGAACATTCGTAAGCTCCGATTTCTCGATGCGACAACATCTTCAGACTGAAACTGTACAACTTCTTACTGAGGCTCTTTTCATGGGAAATGTCCTCCCACATATCCTTCAATTCTGTCTTCTCTTTTTTGGTGATGTAAGATGTCACATACCGAGCCACAGCCATACAGTTATCAGCCACAAACTGTATATCCATGTTAGCATTCCACATGGACAAAATCACCGGGTTGTAGTCGTTGATGTACTTGGACTCTTCGTTCCTCTTCAAATTGTATGTGTTTTTAGGTGATTTCTTCATCACATTATGTCGCAGCGAAGACATCAAACTGTTTACTCTTCCTTTAGAAATCACCGGTCGTGGAAAGCCGAAACGACATTTGGTGTAGAACTTGTCCTTGTTTCTTAATTTACGACGACAGTACTTTCCACATCGATGACTTTGGAAACGTAGAACTTTTTCTCTTAGGCTTTTCTTCTCCTTTGCGTTTGGAACAGCACACGTAGAATACTGTTGTATGAAACTCATCACTGAGTCTTCTGGATCCGTTCCAAATTTAGGTGCATCCTTGATCCACAGCAGCATATGAATATGAGGAGCACCTCTTGCTTGGTACTCCTTTCTCCAGAAGAAATCCAACACCTCTCCAAGAGGTGGATTCTTCTTATTCATGATGAAAGACATCATAGCTTCAAATCTATGATTGAAGTACCTGCATACATTGACTGGATCCAAAGAGCACAGTTCTCCGGGTGTCTTGAATTCGATGTTTTTGATGTTTCCATTTGCCTCTCGTAGAAATTCAAGTAAGTCTTCCCAGCCATACTCGGCACAGCTCAGAGTGAGGAACCATGTGGGAGTTCCTAAGTTCCTCAGCATACATTTTAAATCACCATGACGACCGTACCAGTACTCATTAGTACCACGCTGACACGCCATGAGATTAATCAGGTGAGAATCCAAAATACTGTCTGGGACATTGACTTTATCCATAAAGTCACTTGCCGAGATGTTTTGCATGTGTATACCACTTTTCAAGATGTGGTTCACTGCATATGACAGTCCAGACAGATCGCTTTCAAACAGGAGATGAAACAAATAGGGAATGCATTGTCGAAACCTAGCATCTCCTGCATACAATCGCAAAGTCCGGTATTCAGAAGCAGGAATTTGATGAGGTCGCTCATCATATCTTCCTCCCTGACCTGTTGGAAAAAGCTGTGGGAAACACTGAGCTTCCAAACTTTCCTCCCAAACACTAATGGGACTCCCTTTGGCTTGTTTCATTTGAAACAACTCAATAGCATTCCCCATGACTTCCTTGGAATGCAAAGGATGAACACTATAATGTTCATATATTTCTTCACTAGTACAGGGTTCTACTTTCTCAATTTGACCAGCACACAAATCGCTATCCTCTTCCTCACTTACTTCCTCTTCTGCAACATATACATTATTATAGTATTTATTATTATTTTTCAAATACAATGTTGCCTTTTTAACTTTCCTAACATCCACTAAATCTTGCCATATTTTCTTATTCTTTGTCGGAACCCCATTAACTAAGATAACCAGAGGTTCCTCTTCCACTTTTTCTACTCCAATTGTGTTAATGTTTTTCTTCAAATCTAGAGGCAAATAAACAACTCTTCCCTTTAATCCTCTCTGTAAATCTGATGGAGGCAATTTCCCTGTCTTTGGCTCCATTCTTACAATAGCCTGAAAGGGATGGATACTTTGAATCAAAATAGATTCATAAGTATTTAAATCCTTCAATTCAGAAGGAATCTCAACCAATTCCAGATTATTATGAACTGCTCTAGCAGGCATCTGGTTTTGATTTAATTTGTTACAACAATAAGTACACACACGTTGATCCAATCCCAAATCAAAACAATTTTCTACCATCAAGTATGTTGTGAAATCCTTCCATTCACTATTATTTTCCCTTTCACTTTTTGCATATAAATCCACTAACTTAGTCCGATTCTTATAATAAACGCGTCGACAACACACACAAGTGAAATTTGGCCTCTCACTTGATTTCACCTCAAACGTCGCAATTTCCCTCTGGAAATTATCTGTACTGGAAACCTGTACACTATCTTCCACATTACCCTCTTCTTCTTGGTCAATTTCAACATTCTCCTCTTTACTTCCAAAGTAACAAAACTCAATTTCTTCACATATATTCTTCACATCTATTTCAGAACCATGCAAAAGAGCAGCGCATAATTGTTTAAGCATAATTGCTGGACTCTTAGCATAATACAACATTCTAACTAATTTCCTCACTTTATTATGATGCACTGCTAGCATCCTGAAATGATGAAAAACACTCTGGCATACTCTCCTGGAAAGACAAGCCAGTGAATGACCATGCAAACCTGTCACTTCTCTCACTCTGCAAGGATCTAATTCTTGCAACAACTTCATTTTCTGCTTCAAACTTTTCTTATTAAATGACCGTACAAAATCACAAAGCAAATTGATGGAATCCTGTCGCACACTGCAAATACTACTACACTTCCAGGTGTACACAGGACCCTTAGGACGTCTTCCTAAAACCTCATTACCTAACACCTCTTCTGTCTCTGTTGTCACAAGTTTTTCTTTTTCAACTGGACAACCATCTTTCACTTCATAAGCTCGACCACTGGTGTCAACTGCATGCACCAAATCATTATCCTGGAAATAACTCTCCTCATTAAAAAATGCCTCACAGCTTGAACTATGCATCCATTCTCCAGAAAAAACTTCACAAAAATTACTACGATTAACTATTCTCTTCCATCTACTATTTCTTTTGAAATCATAAATTGCCTTGTTTAGCTTCCTAATTCTATTGATTATCAAAATAAATAACTTACGTTTAATTTCAAATGCCTGATCAATAACTTTCTCAACTATTTTTTTTCTCTTATAAAAAACCACTTTCTGTTGACCTTTCTTAATATTTTTTAACAAATTGCCAATTATCCTGTTGCGGAACATTCGTTTACGAATGTCCCTAAACTGTTGTTTCCTTCTACTATCATGCACAGAGTTATCTCTTGCTCTAGCAGTAACATTTTTCAGAGGCCTTTCCTTTCCGTTGGATTGCTTCTCTTTTTCTGGACTGAAACATTTTCTGTAGTAATATTTTTTTTACTACAGATATTTCTTATGAATGTTTTTGTACTCTTACCCGGTGCTTTCTTGGTGACTTGACAAATCTTTTTGTCAGAGGACTGCTGCTTTTTTTCATTCACCTGCTGTCTTTGACGTTTTGCAGCCTTTCTCAGTCTTTCTTTGGTTGGCATGCTGAAATCTTGAAATGATCTGCAGTTGAATCTGTGGTAAAATATAATAAAAAATGTTATTAACCACTATTACCAAACAGTAAATCAATAACAGTCATCAAAAACTTAACACACTACTTGACATTTTTACATAGAAGATTTTTTAGTGCTTGGCAAATTTAGAATACAGAAATAGCAGAAAAGAAATGGAATTTATATTCATTTTACCTGTGCTGTTTTATATGTGAATCTGATCTAATTTTATGAGCATATTTTAATATTTTATTGAAGACACTACACATAACCTGTTTTTGAAGGTGTCTTTATTTTTAAATGAAACGGTTTACATTTTTACTTTTCATTTATTATAAATTTTTAAAATAAATGTTTATAGTTCCATAGGCTCAAGCACGTCAGCTTCCCATCCTATGTCATACAATTCTGACAAATCTGCATCCTCATCACGTTCTTCTTCATCCTCAGGATTTAAATCATCCAAGGGATCAACATCCACTGATGTTTCAATTACGAGTTCAATGATGAGGTCGAAATCAACTGATTGCTGATTGTCGCTCATGTTGATGTTGTCTTTATCTTTAAAGAAAGATAACAACAATGAGATGTTGCAGAGTAAGAGACAAATCTCAGAGATTATAATAGTAAAATTGTTTAACAAGAGTAACATTTTGCAGCTATTATTTAGCCATGTCCAGCGATGCTGAGGAGGTGAAGCCTATGTCCAATTTTTCAGTGAACAGGACTCATCTCTTCTTAACCTTGGATAAGCCTCACCGACTCTGTGTCCCCTGCACATACTTAAATGTAAAGGGGCAGATTTATGTTAACTGGCACATCCCCAGGGATGCACCAGTTAACGTGCACCGCTGCTATGCCACCCATGGTGTGCCGCATTTACAATCAGATAGGACAAAGCTGCGTCAAAACCCTGCGCCTGCTTGAAGCAGGCATAGGTCTTGACGCAGCATTGTGGAGATGGGGCACCCCTGAGCCTTGCTGGAGCTGCATCGCACTTGCGATACAACTCCAGCAATGCGCCACCTTTACGGCACAGATGCGTCACGCATCTGTGCCGTTTTTGCCCCATGGTGCGCCGCATTGTAAATGCAGCACACCATGGGTGGCGGGACAGCGGCGCAGGATGACTGGCACATCCCTGGTGATGTGCCAGTCATCATAAATCTATCCCTAAGCTTCTTATCTTGTTGGAGATGAACCGCCATATGTATCATCAAACTATTTTGCATTTCCTAAATAGCGAATTTCAAGGAATCGCTATTTAGGAAATGCAAAACGGTATGTATGTACAAAATCGGTATTAAATAGCGATTCTTTACCATTCCTAATTTCCGATGAGCAAATTGCTAATTGCAAATTACCCATTCATTTCCATGGGCCAGGAGGCCCATAGGAATGAAGGTGCAATTTGCGATTAGCAATTAGCTCATCGCAAATTAGGAATTTTTCCAAGGGTGCAGGGGTGTCTCAAGAACACCCTGCTGCACCCCTGAAAAAGAAATTTGGGGGCATATGGCGCACATACATGCCCTAAGGGCATGTATGGGCGTCATATGGCACCTTTTGTTTTTTGGAAAAAAAGCTTTTTGAAAAGAATTTGCAAATTACCACCAACTAGAAGTTGGTGGTAATTTGCAAATCCTTAATGGCATTTTTTGCATATTTTTTGTTTGATACATTGCATTTAAGGAATCGCAAAATTTGCAAATCCTTAAGTGCAATCGCAAAATAAGGAATAGCAAATTTTGCTATTCCTTATTTTGCATCAAACTTGTTTGATACATACCATTTGTCTAATTAGCATTCGCAAAGGCCGAAATTCGCAGAATTTCGGTCTTTGCGAATGCTAATTAGCTTGATACATATGGCCCCAAGTGAGGCCTGTCTTGCAACATGGTGCATCTTTTGCATCACTGCTGCATCGGTTTCATGTGGCACGTTTTTTTTACAGCATGACACATCTGCCTAAATGCATCAATTTGTAATTTTGTCGCCTCATAGCAAATCTTTTGCACCGCCGCTGCATCACAAAAGTGACGCACAGTGGCGCAAAAGAGGCATACACCTATCATAAATCTGTCCCTAGCATTTTAAATGATTAATTCAGGATGACGATAAGGTGTGGCCTATCCAGAGGTTTGTTTAAGGTGAGGCCTACTCAGGGTTGCAGATCAAAGTTACGCTTGTTGAAGAATACAGAGGAGATAATACATGTAAAGGCCTACCAATGAAGTAAGTGATGTCCACTTCATTGCGCCAGTCATCATAAATCTATCCCTAAGCTTCTTATCTTGTTAGAGATGAACCACCATATGTATCATCAAACTATTTTGCATTTCCTAAATAGCGAATTTTAAGGAATAAATAGCGATTCTTTACCATTCCTAATTTGCGATGAGCAAATTGCTAATTGCAAATTACCCATTCATTTCCATGGGCCAGGAGGCCCATAGGAATGAAGTTGCAATTTGCGATTAGCAATTAGCTCATCGCAAATTAGGAATTTTTCCAAGGGTGCAGGGGTGTCTCAAGAACACCCTGCTGCACCCCTGAAAAAGAAATTTGGGGGCATATGGCGCACATAAATTTTAAAAACATTCCTTTACCTCAAAAACGATTTTCAAGTCATAATTTGAAAACACTGCCCACGGGGAAATGACTTAAAATGTCCTTAAGACACATGAAAGTGTTTTTTTAAAGCCTTTGCAACTTTTTTGGGTCACTTTTAACATGGCTATGTAACTCAAACAATCAAAATCTAAATTTACCATGCACAGGTGGGAGCATATTTACAAGGAATTTGCTCCACGGGGAAAGGTCTTTTAATTTAATATGGGAAAAATAACATCAGAGACACTGAAATGCCTTATAAAGAAGCATACACCATTATGTCCTTGTCATAAATTTTAAAACCATTCCTTTTCCTCAAAAACGATTTTCAAGTCATAATTTGAAAACACTCCACATGGGGAAATGACTTAAAATGTCCTTAAGACACATGAAAGCATTTTTTGATTGCCTTTGCAGCATGTTTGGGTCACTTTTAACATGGCTATGTAACGCAAACAATCAAAATCTAAATTTGCCATGCACAGGTGGGAGCATATTTACAAGCAATTTGCTCCACAGGGAAAGGTCTTACATTAAAATGGGAAAAATAACATCAGAGACACTCAAATGCCTTATAAAGAAGCATACACCATTATGTCCTTGTCATAAATTTTAAAACCATTCCTTTTCCTCAAAAACGATTTTCAAGTCATAATTTGAAAACACTCCACAGCTCCTATGCACAAAAACACCCTGTCAGTACTAATACTTCACATTTTCTCCAATTACAATTTCTCAAAGAAACAAAATCTATTTGTAAAACACTTGAGACAAAGCAACATTTTAAAAACACAACTTTCTTCATAATTTTCTCCTTAAAGCACACTATTCTCTATCTAAATTAAAGAAATCTTTTCTCACCTTAGCAAATACTTTATGAGTTTCAAAACAGTCTCAGAAACACACCAATTTGTCTTCAGCAGAGCAAAAGGTATGCACTCCAGAGTCTGCAGCTATCAAAAGCACAGAAATGCTGTAATTCTTCACACATATCTCTCATGTCACCCAATCAAAACTCTTCCCTCACTTTTTTCAAATCAAACCCCTTTCCCCCTCTGCCCTCTCTGCCTTTTTTGCATAGCAACCACCTCTTGGAAGACCTCTGGTGTTTGCAAGTTCACACAACAATGTTTCAATTGAACTCTGAACTCTCACTGCACCTGCATATCCAGTGCAATCTTTCATTTAATGATTTTTTCTTGACCACTCAAAATACATCTTTCAAAGAACTCATCCATGCACCCTAACTTTCTGTTTTCAGAATCAAAATCCACCAATCACTGTTACTGCTTCATTAACACAGAAACTCCACAGTTTTTTTCATTTTAAACTCTTATTTTTTCAACTGCCATTTCATTGCCACACTTCATCTGACTGCAGCAGAACCTTCTCTCACCATGTTTTCTGTCTGGATTGTTGGACATAGTTTCATCTATTGGACTCAGAGGTATGCTGAGAACAGAAATTTACCTAACCTCAATTTACAAGATGTGGAAATTAAGTGGTTTGGCCACAGAGGATTAAAATGTCACCAATTGATACCATTGGTGAAAACCTTTATGCATTTGCCAAAACCTGACCTGTTAATTGTGCACTGTGGAGGTAATGATTTGGGCACTTTGACTGGGGTAGGTCTGGAAATGCTTTTAAAGGACACCTTTGAGCAATTGATGGCACTTTTTCCTCAAACTGCCTTGGTATATTCAAATATATGCCAAAGACAGAAATGGAGGTGGTCAAACCAATTTTGTCCACAAATTGAGAAGTCGAGGAAGCATGTAAACAAATCTGTTTCAGCTTACATGAGAGACCATGGAATGGGCTCCATGTACAACAATAACTTGCGTTACTACATGCAAGATATCTACAGAGGAGATGGAGTTCACTTCTCAGATGAGGGCAACAGAATTTGCATTCTGAATTTAAGAATGTGCATTGGTACCTACTTATAAGTACCTAAATGTACCATGAACCCAAAAGCTCTTCTCAGAGCTACCCTACATCTGATCACTCACAATTATTATTTTTCTCTAACTTTTTTCACTAATTTTCAACAAAGTACGCTCCCCGGGTCGCTACCCGGTACGCGAACCGGAAGCTAACCTCGCGAAATTTTTAAAAAAAATGTTTTTTTTCGCACATATAAGCCTCCTCAGCCACCCTCAGAAAACCTAGGGGGTCAAGATAAGTCTACCGTGCCCCCTTCTACCCATTCTGAACATTATTTGCCCTCCATCTTGTATCTTAAGTCGACCGAAACACAAAATGGTGGACTCCCGTAACGCTTCAGGTTCGCGTACCAGGGCGCTCGCCAGTTCGCGTACCGGGTCGCTCCCTGGGAAACGCACCATCAAAAAAGGTGGGAAAGTAATTTACAGAAAAACGACTGGAGACACTCTCACCAAATATAGATTAGCTCATACTACATACCAATCCCTATCATTTTCACAAATTTGATTGAAATTCCATTTAGCCATTTAGCCTGTAGACCTCTCTAAATACCGTGAGGTAAATTACTTCACAAAACACATCTGAAGTGTTGGAATTGACAACCAATGAAAATGTTACTTTCATTTTCTACTTTTATTACCTGACATTTGATTGGTTATATACCTGAATATATATAAAGGAAGAGAAGGAAACACAGCCATTTTGACTACTACTTCTTGTTGTACATTTCAATTGGATTTTCACTAATCACTTCAACTTCTTGTAAAGGTAAGTTATTATTTTTAAAACTGAAGTATATTGTGCACTATAAGTTAATATGGTAAACTTTTTCTGATAGTTATATACTCTGTAGTAGTTATAGATTTAGATAGACTTCTCTGTTATAGTTATGGATGGAGTTAGGCTTCTCTTGTATAATTATGAAATTACTTACATTAAATCACATACACTTTTTTATATTCCTACTTCCACTCTGATACTATACACTGCCCAAAGATAAATTCACTGATAAAAACTGCCTATCTAAAATTAATCCCAACAGTGCCCTATCTCTACTAATATATATTTTTTTTATCCAAATTTCAGGCAAAATGGAAGGCGAACACAAAGTTTCATTTCAAATTGTCCTGCAAGAGAGCGGCCAAGAAATAATTGATCCAAATTATATAGAATTTATGGATGAAACTTGGGACCAAGAACTACTGCAATGTGTGCAAGCAGTAGATGACCTCCTTCAAAATGAGGACATTTTACACCCTCAGAGATTACAAACTATGTTCAATGAAAATAATGACATTTCAGACAGTGAAATGTTAGAAAGTTTATTAAATTTTGAAACACAATCACAATAATAAATAATTGCTTAAAAAATAAAATCAATTAACACACAGTATTTGAAAAGTCTATCATTCTTTTTTCCTTATAATACGCTCCCCAGAACGCTTCCCGGTACGCGAACCGGGCGCTCCCCACGCAAAAAAAAATAATTTTTTTTTTTTTTTGCCCTGCTGGGCCCTTTTAAAGCTTCCACATCAAACCTAGGGGGTCAGCTTCAACGGCAACTGATATGGGATGGGCGTCCGCGTATAGCGCTTGCAAAGCTCACCATCCCTTGGTATGACGGGGGCATGGCGCTCCCCGATATCAAGCGATATTACTGGGCTTCCCAGTTGTCTGCCATTAATCACGTGATGTTTTCCCCGGGTCGTAATCCTGCATTCGAGATGGACAGACTCCAGCTTCCGGGTGGGGACTTTACTAGAGCGCTTTATTCCCGATCGGCCGGGCGCCATCTTGTGGGCCCATCCAGGATTGCAGTAACGGTGTGGCGGGCTGCGAGTGTGAGTTTGGGGTGGGAGGATCGATTGACGTTGGCGACGCCGCTTTATGCATCCGAACGTTTGGGCGGGCTCTGGTCTACCAAGGGTTTCGACCGCTGGGATGTGATTGGGATCTGTAAGGTGGGTGACGTGTACTCGAACGGTTGTGTGAAGTCGTTCCAGGCCCTCCAGGCGGAATATGGTTTGAGTGGTAGGGAATTTTTTCGCTACCTGCAGGTCCGGCATGCCCTCGCCTCAGTCTTGGTCCCTGATGAGGCCCTGCCTGAATCTTCCCCCCTCGAGGACCGTGTCCTTGATGGGCATCTTCCCGATAGCACTATTTCTCTTATTTACAAGAAATTGATTAATAATCGGGCGGACTTACTGGTCCGACTTCGGGAGGCTTGGGTTTGCGATGGGTTGGAACTGGACGACGAAGATTGGCAATCGGCGCTCTCTTCTCCCAAGGAGGTGGCCATTCCTGCCCGTCTCCGCTTGGTTCAGCTTAAGATTCTTCATCGGGTCTATGTCACTGGTCCGCGTCTGGTTGCGATGGGCTTTTCTTCGGATGGGCTGTGCAAGCGTGGATGTGGCTTGAGTGCGACCTTTTTGCATATCCTTTGGGAGTGCCCGGTTGTAGCTGCTTATTGGACTGCTGTGCTTGAGGTGATGACTGCTGTTACGGGTGTTGCCCTGCGGCCAGAGCCTCGCAGATGTCTGTTGAATGTGTGGGAGCCCACTGACTACTCGGTGGCCCAGACCAGATGGGCCACCCTTGGTTACATGATTGCGAAGCGGGATGTCGCGCAACTCTGGGGCGCTTCCAGGCCCCCTGAGGTCTCAAAGTGGGAAGACAATATGGACTGGTCCATGTTTCATGAGAAGACGGTTTATGTGGCCAGAGGCAGGCCCAGGGCTTGGACGAAGGTTTGGGGCCAGTGGAATGATTATCGTGGGGATATTTGCACCCCTCCCCTTGACAACACAGCTGAGATTGTCCTTTCTCCCTAGACTAGAGTTCCCGGAACCCTTCCGTAAGGTTTTTTATACTTCCGGTTCTCCCCGCTGCTCCCCTCCCCCCCCCTCCCCGACTTGATTGGAGCCTCTGGGCTCTGGGTGTGTTCTCCTGATCGTGGAACCGTCCCCTCCGCTCTTTGGGCTGACCTTAAGTATCATTTATTCGCCTTTTAGTGTTTGTGTTTCTTTTGTACAAAATGAAAATACAAATTGTTCTGTGATGTCTATAGAGTAATGCTTTGTACTTGAGCTGTACCTATCCACGGGTGTACATTTTCTTATATGCACTGTGCCTTGTTATTAGCGGCCAGCCCGTGAGGTTGTAGGCCCATTCTTGTACTTTTCTATGCTTACTCCAATAAAGGTTTTGAAAAAAAAAAACAAAAAAAAAAACAAACCTAGGGGGTCAGGGAGGATCTACCATGCCCCCTTATGGTCATTTCCCCCTTTGTTTTGGCCTCCTCTTGTCTCTCGATCCTACCGAGAGACAAGATGGCGGCCGCTCCGGACTGTTTAGAATGTTGACAGACACCGGAGAGCCAATCAGCTTCGCTTCGCGAAGTTCCGTTACACGTCAAGTACGCGAACCGGAGCGCTGCCCAGAGCGCGCTTACAGATATATATCTTTTTTTGAACGTTAATTTCTCAAAATCCACTGGAGCACATATATTGAGACCTAGCAAAGGCACATCGGGCTAACAGTCCCTACAATTTTGCCAAGTTTCGTGCAAATCCATTCCGCCGTTTGGGCTAAAAGTGAGGCCAACCGCCCTATGGAAATTACCATTGGAAAAACACGTTTTGGGACCCCCCTTTTTTTCCGGCCCCCCCTTGACGAACCCCCCCCAAATTTTCAGGGGCTGCTCAGAAACAAAATGTTCCATTTTCCTGAAAATTTCAGCCAATTCCGTCCACAAACGCCAAAGTTATTAGACATAGAATTTTCAAAAATCCCATAGGGAAAAAATCCTAACTATATATACCTACTGGCGACCGCCAGTAGGTAATATATATATATATATATATATATATATATATATATATATATATATATTACCTACTGGCGGTCGCCAGTAGGTAGTTATAGTTAGGACCTAGTTTCCATAGGAAATCCACAACATTCTATTTGGAATAACTTTGGCGCCGGTGGACGAATCTTCGTGAATTTCTCCAAGAAAATGGACTGCTCAGTTCCGCTCCTTCCCTGAAAGTGTGGGGGTGATTCGTCAAGTGGGGGCCGAGAAAAAAGGGGGTCCCAAAACGTGTTTTCCCCATGCAATTTTCCATAGGGACCTTTAGCCAGGACTACAGCCCGAATGGCTGAACGGAATTACACGAAATTTGGCAGAGAGGTAGAGTTCTGTTCGCAGATTGTGCTTTTCATTAAATGGTGTAAATCCCTTCAGTAGTTTCTGAGAAAATTGCAAGTAAAATCATAGCGATATCTAGAGACGGAGTTCAGCACGCGTACGGAAATCTGTTCAATTACGAGCGCGAGATGCATGCTGATTGGCTGTGAACTGTCAACACTCTAAACCAGGAAGTATTGGCGGCCATCTTGTGCCTCGCTAGAACCGAGTCACAAGAAAACAGTAAAGCAAAGTTGAGAAATAAGGGAAGGGGGTAGGCTAGAAACATTCTGACCCTCTAGGCTTGCTCAGGGGGTCGTACATGGATGTTTAGGCTCTATTTTTTATTTTATTTTTTTAAAGGAAAGTCGCGGCGTACGCATATGGAAATATGTACAATTACGAGCAAGAGCTGCATGCTGATTGGCTGTCAATGCTCCAAACCAGGAAGTGTTGGCAGCCATCTTGTTCGTCGGCAGAGCAGAGTCACAGGAAAACAGTAAAACAAAGTTGAGAAAATAAGGTAAGGGGGCAGGGTAGAAACATTCTGACCCTATAGTCTTGGTCAGGGGGTGGTACATGGATCTTTAGGCTCAATTTAAAAATAAAAAATGGTGGCGTACTTGTGCAGTACGTCCTTGTTAATTCCCATAGAAGCCTATGTTCTGGTGTTAACATGGGCTTCTATGGGAAATAACAAGGCCGTATTATCAAGCTCATTATTGCCATTTTATCGGCAGTTTCCTGCCAATAAAACAGCGATAATTTTAACACCGGTACTTGATAATAAGCACCTAAGTTTACTGGTCAAAAAAAGAGCAATGGGCCATATATCAACAAAAGGCGATACATTATCGACGCTTTTATCGGCAGGAAACTGCCGATAAAGTGGCGATAATGGGCTTGATAATATGCCCATGTGAATAACCCTAGCAGCCCAGGTTAACATCAGAACCTGGGCTGCTATGGGAATTTACAAGGGCCTATAGTTTTTTATTAATGTTGGGAGGGTGGGTTTGATAATACGTCCCTGTTAATTCCCATAGAAGTCTATGTTCTGGTGTTAACATGGGCTTCTATGGGAAATAACAAGGCCGTATTATCCAGCTCATTATCGCCGTTTTATCGGCAGTTTCCTGCCAATAAAACTGCAATAATTTTAACACCGGTCCTTGATAATATGCACCTAAGTTTAATGGTCAAAAAAAGAGCAATGGGCCATATTATCAACAAAAGGCAATACATTATCGTCGCTTTTATTGGCAGGAAACTGCTGATAAAGCGGCGATAATGGGCTTGATAATATCAAAAACCAGACCGGGTTTTTAAAAAATATTTTTGGGGCCTTGGGGTCCTTGTGGGACCACCTGGGCAAGCCTAGGGGGTCAGGGTGTTTCTACCCTGCCCCCTTTTTGTGTTCTACACGTTTGTTTTTTCAGATTTCTTGTGCCTCGGTCTACCGAGCACAAGATGGCTGCCAACACTTCCTGGTTTGAAGTGTTGAAAGCCAATGAGCATGCAGCTCGTGCTGATTGGTTGCCACTGTCTGTCGACACTCCAAAACAGAAATTGTTGGCAGCCATCTTGTGCCTCTGTAGACTGAGGCACAAGAAAGCAGAAAAACAAATGTGTAGAACTCAAAAAGGGGGCAGGGTAGAAGCACCCTGACCCCTAGGCCTGCTCAGTGGGTCCCGGAAGGACCCCCAAGGCCCCCCAAAATTAATATTTTTTTTTAAATCACGGGGTACGCGTACCGTACTCGTACGGTGCGCGCACGGTGCGCGCACGGTGCGCGTTCATAGATATATATTTTTTTTCTCTTTTGATTTTCTCAGGAACTACTGGAGGGATTTACACCATTTAAGCAAAAGCGTGATCTTCGAATCAGACTCTACCATTTTGCCAAATTTCTTGTAATTCCGTTCAGCCGTTCGGGCTGTAGCCGTGTCTAAACGTCCTATGGAAAATACCATGGGGGAAAACACGTTTTGGGACCCCCCTTTTTTCTCAGCCCCCACTTCACAAATCCCCCCAAAACTTGCAGGGAAGGAGCGGGCCATCTTCTTTGAGAAATTCGCGAAGTTTCATCAACCGGCGCCAAAGTTATTCCAAATAGAATGTTGTGGATTTCCTATGGAAACTAGGTCCTAACTATATCTACCTACTGGCGACCGCGATGTATTTTGTCAAGTAATTCACCTCAGGATATTTAGAGAGGGCTACAGGCCAAATGGCTCAATGGAATTCCACCAAATTTGGGAAAATGGTAGGGACTGGTATGGAGTATGGCCTATTCTATATTTGGTGAAAGTGTCTCCAGTTGTTTTTATGTAAATTAACTTTAAAAAAAAATTGGGAGCGGTTCCCGGTGCGCACCCCGGTACGTGTACCGGTAAGCGTAACGGGAGTCCTCCATTTTGTGTTTCGGTAGATTTGAGACAGAAAATGGAGGTCAAACAACGTTGGGAATGGGTATAAGGGGGCATCGTAGGCACTCCCTGACCCTCTAGGTTTTCTGAGGGGTCTTAGGAGGCCCATATAGGCGGAAAAAAAAAGTTTTCATTTTTCGCGGGGGGAGCGCCCGGTACGCGCACCGGGGAGCGTACCGGGGAGCGTACTTTGGTGAAAAATAGTGAAAAAAGTTAGAAAAAGATAATCATTTGGAGTGACAGAGGTAGGGTAGCCCTGAAAAGAGCTTTTGGGTTCTGTGGCTGATTTAGGTACCTACAAGTAGGTACCAATGCACAGTCTTAAATTCAGGAGGAATATTCTATTCCCCTCATCTGAGAAGTGCATACCATCTCCTCTGTAGATATCTTGCATGTTGTAACGCAAGTTGTTGTTGTATATTGAACCCATTCCATAGTCTCTCATGTAAGCAGAAACAGATTTATTCACATGTTTCCGTGCTTTCTCAAATTGTGGACAAAATTGGTTGGACCAGTTCCATTTCTGTCTTTGGCATATATTGGAATATACCATGGCAGTTTGTGGAAAAAGTGTCATCAATTGCCCAAAGGTGTCCTTTAAAACCATCTCCAGACCTACCCCAGTCAAAGTGCCTAGGTCATTTCCACCACAGTGCAAAATTATGAGGTCAGGGTGCGGCAGATGGTAAAAGGTTTTCACCAATGGTATCAATTGATGACATCTCAATCCTCTTTGGCCAATCCATTTTATGTGCACATTTGGTAAATCAAGGCTGTGAAAATTTCTGGTAGCTGCATACCTTTGAGCCCAGTGAATGTAGCTATGTCCAATAATCCAGAGAGAGTACATGGTGAGAGGAGGTTCTGGTGCAGTCAGATGAAGTGTAGGAATGAAATGGCAGTTGGAACAGTAGAAATTTGCACACAAAAACTGTGGAGTTTCAGTGCTCTTGAATCACAAGCAATGATTGGTGGATTCAGATAGTTGAAAACTGAAAGTTAGGGTGCATGGTTCTGTTATGTGAAAGATGTACTTTGAGTGGTTAAGAAAAAGTAATTTAAAGAAAGATTGCAGTGGATAAGCTGGTGTATTGAGAGGCCAAACATGCTTGCTGATTTGATTTGCAACATTGTAGAATAAACTTTTAACCCTGGGTGCTCAGTGAGGAGGGAGATGCTATGGTAACAGGTAGAAAGGGCTGAGGGGGGAAGGGTGTTGATTTGAAAATAGAGAGGGAAGAGTTTTGATTGGTTACCATGAGGAATATGTGTGTAGAATTAGAGGTTTTCTGTGCCATTAATGGTTGCAGTGCCTGGAGAACATACCTTTTGCTCTGCTAAAGAAATATTGGTGTGTGTATCTGACACTGTTCTGAATCTCCTAAAGCATTTGTAAAGGTGAGTTATGATTCATTTAGATAGAGAGTTAAGATTAAGAAGCACATTGATTTTCTTTGCTGTTGGTTTGTGTGATGCTTTTTGAAAATGGATGGTTTCAATATTGTAAAATAGAGGATTTGTATTTTGTGAAATAGTGATGTTTCAGTAGTGAAGTTGAATGGTTGTACATAGGACTTGAACTCTGTATCTAAAAATCAATTTTAGGGTAAATTAATGGGTTTCAGTAGTGAAAATAAATGCTTGTACATAGGACCTGTGTTGTGTTCCTAAAATGGTAATTGAAAAACGATTTTAGTGCAAATCAATGGGTTTCAGTAGTGAAAATGAATGCTTGTATATAGGATCTGTGCAGTGTTTCTAAAATGTTAATTGAAAAACGATTTTAGTGCAAAACAATGGGTTTTAGTAGTGAAAATGAATGCTTGTAAATAGGATCTGTGCTCTGTTCATAAGATATTAAAAATAAAACAATTTCAGGGCAAATTAATGGCTTTCAGTAGTGAAAATGAATGCTTGTACATAGGATCTGTGTTCTGTTCCTAAAATGGTAATTGAAAAACGATTTTAGTGCTAAATCCATGGCTTTAACATTTTTAAGAAGGAATAAATAGTGTGTGCATAATTATATAAAAATATTTGAATCTTTTACAAACATGTTACCTGTTTTACCTCACATTGGGAAGCAGACTGAGTTTCTTTGCTGTTGGTTTGTTTCATTTTTTGGGTAATGCTTGGTAGGAATGTTTGCAAGAGATAGGAAATGTATTTTGTAAAATAGTGACTTTTCAGTACTGATATGGAATGATTGTACATAGGACCTGCACTGTGTTTCTAAAATGTTATTCAAAAAACGATTTGGGGGCAAATTAATAGCTTTTACATTTTTGAGAAATAATAAAAAGTGTGTGCATGATTAAATAAAATAATTTGAAGCTTTCACAATCATGTCACCTGTGTTACCTCAGATTAGGAAGCACACTGAGAGCCTTATTTATGAAAACAGCGATGCATCACTTTTAACTGTGCACTCCTTGTGACACCAATGATGCATTATATTTAATGTATGACACATCATGTTTCTAGGACTTACAGATAAGTCAGTATTTGGGACAAATCAATGAATTCTGCATTTTTGAGAAAGAATAAATAGTGTGTGCATGATTACATAAAAAAATTTGAACTTTTCACAATTATGTCACCTGTGTTACCTCAGATTAGGAAGCACACTGAGCTTCTTTGCTGTTGGTTTGTGTTATTTTTTTGGTAATGCTTGGTAGGATTGTTTGCAAGAGAGAGGAAATGTATTTTGTAAAATAGTGAGTTTTCAGTACTGAAATGGAATGCTTGTACTCCAGCAATGCATCCTTTCACATGGGGAAAGCCCCATTTGAAAGCGTTTGCCTCAATCTTATGTCTGCTGTGACCCCTCTGTGTACATTACACCTGACAGAGGTATAATGTGGCGCAGAGGTTTAAAAAGTGACGCATCTACCTACATGTGTCACTTTTTAAATATGGTGCAACAAGGCACATGTTTTATGCCGCCGATGCGTCACAAAAAGTGACGCATCAGTAGCGCAAAACTGACGCAGGGCTTTATAAATGAGGCTCATTTATTTTCTTTGCACACTACTCCAGTTTAGTCCTGTCCACTGCACTCTTGGACACAAGCCTCACCTTTTGTGCTCCCCTGGACAGGCTTCATCACATCTGCACTCCTGCTTAGGCCTCATAATCTTTTTTTAGAGTAACATTTGAAAAACAGAGAAAAGGTCATATGTATAAGCTTTTCATTACACTACTAAAACATTTTTGGGGCAAATCAAGGAGTTTTACATTTTTGGGAAAGAATAAATAGTGTGTGCATGATTACATAAAAAAAATTGTACTTTTCACAATCATGTCACCTGTGTTACCTCAGATTAGGAAGCACACTGAGCTTCTTTGCTGTTGGTTTGTGTTATTTTTTTGGGTAATGCTTGGTAGGATTGTTTGCAAGAGAGAGGAAATGTATTTTGTAAAATAGTGAGTTTTCAGTACTGAAATG
The DNA here is from genome assembly GCF_964261635.1 of Lissotriton helveticus. Lineage (NCBI taxonomy): Eukaryota > Metazoa > Chordata > Amphibia > Caudata > Salamandridae > Lissotriton > Lissotriton helveticus. Next base: position 950,530,445 of record NC_136063.1, read on the forward strand.
GAATGCTTGTACTCCAGCAATGCATCCTTTCACATGGGGAAAGCCCCATGTGAAAGCGTTTGCCTCAGTCTTATGTCTGCTGTGAGGCAGGCGCAAGATTTTGACGTAACAGTGTCTTAAAAGTGACGCAGTGAAATCTCATAGATTTCGCTACGTCACTATTACGAGGCTTTCTGCGGAGAAATTACCCCTCTGTGTACATTACACCTGACAGAGATATAATGTGGCGCAGAGGTTTAAAAAGTAACGCATCTACCTACATGCGTCACTTTTCAAATATGGCGCAACAAGGCACATGTTTTATGCCGCCGATGCGTCATAAAAAGTGACGCATCAGCAGAGGAAAACTGATGCAGGGCTTTATAAATGAGGCTCATCTTTTTTTGGCACACTACTCCAGTTTAGTCCTGTCCACTGCACTCTTGGACACAAGCCTCACCTTTTGTGCTCCCCTGGACAGGCTTTATCACATCTGCACTCCTGCTTAGGCCTCATAATCTTTTTTTAGAATAAAAATTGAAAAACAGAGAAAAGGTAATATGTATAAGCTTTTCATTGCACTACTGAAACATTTTTGGGGCAAATTAATGTCTTTTACATTTTTGAGAAAGAATAAATAGTGTGTGTATGATTACATAAAAAAATTTGACCTTTTCACAATTATGTCACCTGTGTTACCTCAGATTAGGAAGTAGATTGTAGAGATGAGGTGAGGCATGTCCAGAGGGACAGAGGAGGTGAGGCCTGTGTTCAAGACTGTAGTGGGAGAGAGGCTTTTCTTGGAGAGCGTAAATGGTGAGACCTGTGTCTAAGAGTGCAGTGGACTAGGTTTCATGAAGCCTATCCCCCACTGCACTCTTAGACACAGGTCTCAATTCTTTGCACCCGTGGACAGATCTCTCTTCTACTACACTCTTCAATAGAGGCCATACCTCTTGTGCACCCCTAGACAATCCTTACCTCATCTGCAACCCTGAATAGACTTCAACTAATTGGCATGCTTAGACAGGCCTCAGCTTATTTACACCCTTGGACATGCGTCACCTCATTTGCACCTACTTACTATCAATTATACCCAATACATTGAGGCCTGTTCAGAGGACAGAGATGAGGTAAGGCTTGTCCAAGGGTGAGAGGAGGTTAGTCCTCTCCACTGTAGTCATGGACACTGAATGCTTGTACATAGGACCTGCACTGTGTGTCTAAAATGTTATTTTAAAAACGATTTTGGTGAAAAAAAATGACTTTTAGTTTTTTGAGAAGGAATAAATAGTGTCTGCATGATTAAATACATATATTTCATCTTTTCACAATAATGTCACCTGTGTTACCTTAGATTAGGAAGTAGATTGTGTAGATGAGGTGAGGCATGTCCAGAGGGACAGACGAGGTGAGGCCTGAGTTCAAGACTGTAGTGGGAGAGAGGCCTTTCCTGGAGAACATAGGTGGTGAAGCCTGTGTGTAAGAGTGCAGTGGACTAGACTTCATGAAGCTTATCTCCTACTGCACTCTTAGACACAGGTCTCACTTTCTTTGTACCTGTGGACATACCTCTCTTCCACTACACTCTTCAATACAGGTCTCACCTCTTCTGCACCCTTGGAGGATTCTCACTTGATCTGTAACCCTGAATAGACCGTTTGCTTTTTGTCATTGCTTTGTTGTTTGGTAATAGTGGTCTATAATGTGCTATTTTTTTTAACACAGATTGAAATCAAGATTTTAAGAGTAAGGAAAGATGCCCTCAAGACAAAGAAGAAGGAAAAATGAAATACGGTTACAAACAAAAACAGCATCGGAATTACAGCAGTCCTCCACAACAAAGACTTCAAAAAACAGAAAAGAAGCTCCTGGTAAGATAACTAAGTCTTTCTTACGGAACATATGTAGAACAAAAAAAATGTTGGACAGCATGTAGAAAACGAGAAGGAGAGAGTAAGTTTGAAAAGGAAGGAGAGGCCCTCAAAAAATTTTAGTACTGGAGCAGGAGATAATAATATGTATCGGAATAGAAGGCAGAATCAGTTTAGAGACATTCGTAAACTAATGTTTCGCAATAGGGTGGTTTTAAATTTGTTAAAAAACATTAGGAAAGGAAAACAGAGAGCTGCTTTTTATAAGAAAAAGAAAAATGTAGAGAAGATTGTTGATCAGGCTTTTGAAGTTAAGAAAAAATTATTTATTTTAATAATCAATAGAATTAGGACACTTAACAAGACAATTGATGTTTTTAAATCAAACAGTAGATGGAAAAGAGTAATTAATCGGACTCATTTTTGTAAAGTTTTTTCAGGAGAATGGATGCACAGTTCAAGTTGTGAGCCATTTTTAATGAGGAGAGTTACTTTCAGGAGAATGATTTAGTGCATGCAGTTGACACCAGTGGTCGAGCATATGAGGTGAAAGACGGTTGTCCGATTGAAAAAGAGAAACTTGTGCCTAGAGAACCAGAAGAGGTGTTAACTGATGAAGTTTTAGGGAGACGTACTAAGGGTCCAGTGTACACTTGGAAGTGTAGTCGTATTTGTAGTGTGCGACAGGAATCAATTGATTTGTTTTGTAATTTCTTACGTACATATAGTAAGAAAAGTCTGAAGCAGAAAATGAAGTTGTTGCAAGATTTAGATCCTTGCAGAGTGAGAGAAAAGACAGGTTTGCAAGGCCATTCACTGGCTTGTCTTTCTAGAAAAGTCTGTCAAAGTGTTTTTCATCATTTTAGGATGTTAGCAGTGCATCATACCAAAATGAGGAAATTAGTGAGAATGTTGTATTATGCAAAAAGTCCAGCACTTAAGCTTAAACAATTAAACAGTGCTCTTTTGCATGGAACTGAATTAGATGTGAAGAAGATTTGTGAAGAAATTGAGATTTCTTATTTTGGTGAAAAAGAGGACAGTGTAGAAATTAACACAGAAATTCAAGGTATTGTGGAAGACAATGTACAGATTTAAAGTACAGAAAAGTTTGACCAGGAAATTACCAGGTTTAAGGTGAAATCAAGTGAAAGGCCGAATTTTACTTGTGTGTGTTGTCGACGAACTCATTATAAGCATCAAACTAGATTAGTTGATTTATACGTAAAAAGTGAAAAAATAAATAATTATGAGTGGAAGGATTGTGCAACTTATTTGTGGGTGGAGAATTCTTTTGATTTGAGTTCTGATCAGCGTATTTGTAAATATTGTTATGATAAATTAAATCAAAACAGAATGCCTGCTAGAGCTGTTCATAATAATCTTTATTTGGTAGACATTCCTCCTGAATTGATGGATTTAAATACATATGAGTCTATTTTGATTCAATGTGTCCATCCTTTTCAGGCTATTGTTCGCATGGAGCCTAAGATAGGGAAATTGCCTCCTTCAGATTTACAGAGAGGATTAAAGGGAAGAGTTGTTTATTTACCTCTAGATTTTAAGAAAAATATTGATACAATTGGTGTCGAAAAAGTAGAAGAGGAACCTCTGGTTATTCTAGTTAATGGTGTTCCGACAAAGAGTAAGAAAATCTGGCAAGATTTAGTGGATGTTAGGAAAGTCAAAAAGGCAACGTTGTATTTAGTCAAAAACAATGAGTTTTACAAAGATGTATGTGTTGCAGCAGAGGAAACAGCTGCAGATGAAGACAGTGATTGTTCAGGCGGCCAAATTGAAAAAGTTGATGTGTCTAGAAGTGAAGAAATATATGAACATTATACTGTTCATCCTTTGCATTCCAAAGAAGTAATGGGGAATGCAATTAAATTGTTTCAAATGAAAGCAGCAAAAGGAAGTCCCATTAGTGTATGGGAAGAAAGTTTGGAAGCTCGTTGTTTTCCACAGCTATTTCCAACAGGTCGAGGTGGACGATATGACGATCGACCACTTCAAATTCCTGCATCTGAATATCGAACTGTAAGATATATGCTGAAGATCCAAGGTTTCGTCAATGCATTCCCTATTTGTTTCATTTACTGTATGAAAGTGACTTGTCTGGGCTTTCTTATGCAGTAAACCATATACTGAAAAGTGGAGCACATCTGCAAAATGTTTTGGCGAGGGACTTTATGGAGAAAGTGAATCTGCAAGATAATATTTTGGAATCTCATTTAATCAATCTCATGGCATGTCAGCGTGGTACAAATGAGTATTGGTACCGTCGTCATGGGGAATTGAAATGTATGCTAAGAAACTTAGGAACTCCTACATGGTTCCTCACTCTTAGCTGTGCCGAGTATGCATTGGACGACTTACATCAATTTCTACGAGAGGCAAATGCAAATATTCAAAATATAGAATTCAAAACACCTGGAGAACTTTGTTCTTTGGATCCAGTGAATGTATGCAGATATTTCAATCATAGATTTGAAGCTATGATGTCTTTTATTACCAACAAAAAAAATCCTCCCCTTGGAGAGGTTTTGGATTTCTTTTGGAGAAAGGAGTATCAAGCGAGAGGTGCTCCTCATATACATATGTTGTTGTGATTAAAGATGCACCCAAATTTGGAACAGATTCGGATGAGACAGTGATGAGCTTCATTGAAGAGTATTCAACATGTGCTGTTCCGAAAAGTACCGAAGAAAACAGTTTAAGGCAACAAGTTTTACGCTTTCAATCCCATCGTTGTGGAAAGTACTGTCGTCGAAAATTCAGAAACAAGGACAAGTTCTACACAAAATGCTGTTTCGGCTTTCCACGACCAGTGATTTCTAAAGGAAGAGTAAATAATTTGATGTCTTCTCTGCGACATACTGTGACAAGGAAATCACCAAAAAATACATACAATTTAAAAAGAAACGAAGAGTCCAAGTACATCAACGACTACAACCCAGTGATTTTGTCCATGTGGAATGCTAACATGGATATTCAATTCGTTGCTGACAATTCTATTGCTGTGGCTCGATATGTGACGTCTTACATCACAAAAAAAGAAAAGACAGAACTGAAGGAAATGTGGGAGGACATTTCACATGAAAAGAGTCTAAGCAAGAAATTATATAGTTACAGTCTGAAGATGTTGTCGCATCGAGAAATTGGAGCATATGAATGTTCTGATCGATTGTCATCAGCAAGTCTCTATGCCAAATCTAGAACCATCATTTGGGTGAGTCTAGGTCTTGCTGCAACACGAAACCGAGTTTTGAAATCTGTACAAGAAATAGAGTATTTGGCGGAGAAAGAACCTGAAAGTACAGATATTTTGAAGACAAATATGTTGGATACATACTATCCAAATAGAAGTTCTTACCTTGAGAACGCTTGTCTCTATGAAGTTCTGCAAAACTATGTTTATAAGAGAACCATCAGAGAAGATATCAACAATGAAATATATGCTACCAATGGGTGTGAAGGATGTCTAGTGAAGCAGAGAAAAGGCCATTTGATTAATCATCGAAAAATGAGTTGCGAAAATCCAGAGAAAAGGGAATTTTACTATTTAGCTCTTTTGCAACTCTTTAAGCCATGGCGTACAGAAGAGGAACTACTTGGAGATTTTCTCTGTTATGAAGACTCTTTTAATGCAACCAAGGATACCATAGAATATCCTGTTTTTCCAAATTATCTGCCAATGTTAAATGAAGAAATAGAGCAAGAAGCAACAATTGCTGCAGAGATTGCGAGAGACAGTTCTCAAGACAGTCAGAGTTCTGCTTCATTGAGTCAGGATCCACTAGGAGGACCAATTATCCAAAATGAAGCTGCCACTGCCATGGATGAGGTGGAAAGAGCTATGGAACAAGCTCAAGATGATGTAGTTAACTTAGAAGATTTGGTGAAACAACTAAATCTTGAGCAGAAGCAAATATATGACAAAGTCACAGAACAGATTGAACATGGATTCACTCATGAGAAAAAAGAGTGCTCATGTACATCATTTAAACCAGTCCAACTGTACGTAAGTGGAGAAGCGGGAACTGGAAAAAGTTTTCTGATTAAAGCAATTGCAACTTATCTGCAGAAAAGGACTGAATCACCGCTATCTTGTGTTGTTACCGCTCCAACTGGGCTGGCAGCACATAACATTAAAGGGATTACTTTACATCGTTTACTGATGCTGCCAGTGGAGCATGATAACAAATTGCAATATCACAAGCTATCTGGAGATGTGTGTTCCGAAGTTTCGAGAGTCCTGAAGAAAATGAAACTTCTTATCATTGATGAAGTAAGCATGGTGTCAAATATAATGCTTGCATTTGTGCATTTGAGAATGCAAGAAATTCTTAGAACAGACTATGATGTCTTATTTGGAGGAAAACACATTATTGTTTTTGGAGATCTACTGCAGTTGACTCCAGTGAAAGGTCAACCAGTGTTTAAAATGGTCACGCATGAAGATACCAGGAAGTGCCTAGGAAGCATTGGAAACGTTAATATATGGTTAAATTTCAAATATGCAGAACTACTCCAAAATATGCGGCAGGCAAAGGATGAAGATTATAAAAATATTCTACAAGATGTAAGAATTGGAAAAATAAGTCAGCATGGGAAAGAAGCTTTACATGGACGATTAATTTCAAATTTGTACCCAAATGAAAACATTCTTCCAGAGAATATTGTTAAGAAAATTAACGAGAAGAAATCTGGCATATGTTTGATGCCTACTCTGAAAGAATGTTCCATGTTCAACAACAAAATGTTAAAGTTAGAAAATGAAGAGATAGTGAAACTGGAAGCTATATATAAAATAGAGCATATGGGAGCAACAATTATTTTGTCAGAAAATTTGAAATCAAAATTGGATTCATTAGAGAAGACTATATCTAAAACTGCTGGTTTTGAAAAGACTCTGAATGTGTGTTTAAATTGTCGTATCATTTTGAGAAGGAATTTAAATGTTGAAAGAGGTCTGATAAATGGAGCAATGGGTCATGTTGTTGGTTTTGTGAATTACAAAAATAGAGATGGAATTGACATTTTTAAAAATTCAATTTGATGGCATTGACGAAATAGAACAAATTTGTCGTTGTTCAGCTAGATTTTTACTTGTGAAAGACTTATATGTTCGCCGAAAACAGTTTCCTATTTGTTTGGCATATGCGGTGACAATTCATAAATCTCAAGGTTTAAGTGTAGATAGCGCTTTGTGGAACATTGGAAGTTCTGTGTTTAAAGAGGGTGTGGCATATGTGGCATTATCACGAGTCAGAACTTTATCAGGATTGTACTTGATTGAGTGTGATGAAACAAAGATTTGTGCAGATCTACATTGTGTTAAAGAATACAATAGGTTAAGAAGAGAATATGCTCCACATTTGCCTCAATATCCTCTGATTGAAAAACGTGTGGTAGGCCGAAAAAGAAGAAATGAGAGTAATTGCACTGAGGTAGTAGCACAAAGACAAAACATAGATGAAACTGTAATTGTAAGCAGAAGGAAAAAGGATTCTGTTGAAGATAATGTTGGATTTCAGTTTGAAAACAGTTCTGCTGTCAACTGCTATGCTAATGTAGTAGTTAATGTTGTTTTTTTTCTTCAAAATTTACAAGAACAGATTGTTGAAAATCGGGATCAAACATTCTGCTGTTTATTGAATACTGTGTTAGAGAAATGTAGCAGTAATGGAGGAAAAATAGAAAGTGTTTCAGAAATTAGAAATCTTCTAGACATATGTTCAGGTCAAAATCAATTTTCACAGATAAATCAGCAGGATTGTCAGGAATTTTTAATGTATATGTTTGATGTATTGGAAGATGAAGGAGTAGATATAAAAAATCTTTTTAACCTTTCTTATCAATGGCAGCATGACTGCGACAACTGTAGTTTATCAAGTAGTACTAGAATAGACACTGAAAGATTTATATATTTGACTTTACCAGACTGCAAATCAGTGTCTTTCAATAATCTAGTTAAAGCAGCTGATCACAATATGGTGTGTACCCAATGTAAGTCTACAATGCTGTCCACATTATTTCTACAAAGTTATGGTCACTATGTCATTTTAATGTTCCAACGATGTAGAGCTGATGGAACGAAATTGACAACTTCTATTAAAAATTTTGTGGCCTCTCAGTTATCAATTTCAGGATGAACGTGTGGAACTAAAGCTATTATTTATCATGACGGTCCTTCAACAACATCAGGGCATTACACATGTTATTTAAAAAGTTGTAAAGGTTGGACCCTTTGTAATGACACTCATTTGACTTTTAAACAACGTTTGCCTTTTGACTTAAAAAATTCATATCTAGTGTTTTTAGAACCAAAATGTAAGTAAAGGTAATTGGCCTATGAAGACGGGAGCAGTTAATAAAGGTTAGTTTGCTATTTAAAATTATAATGAGAGTAAAAGTGATCAAGATAATATAAATAATTGATTTGTCATATAGGTACTGTAAGTGGATCTTATAGGAAGTGATATCAGTATTATTGGAAATGATGAACATGAGTAAGTCACAGATGGAATTAGGTAAATTTAAATATTATGAAAATGTTGTTTGAGCCTTTCTTTCAGAACGTCGGAAAAACGGTAATTTTAGGGTTTGTTTAAATTCATTTGAAAATATAATGATACATCTGACACTATTTGGCCTTAAGGAATGGTGAAGGAATGAGCAAAGAGTTATGACTGAACAGAAGGAGTATATGAAAATAATGAAAATATTTCAGATGTTCTTGGAGTTTTTCTTCTAGAAAGTCGATGAAATTGACTTTTTAGTGAACAGCAGAGTACTTTGCAACGAGAAAAGGACCTCCATGATATACTATTTGGCCTCAAGGAAAAGTAAGTCAATCAAAGATTAGTGTACATTTGTCATTTGTCAGTATCTAAGGTTTTTTTTAAAACACAATCTTTTAGATTGTGTTTTTTTTTTCCGCTGTCATATGATGAGTAATTTGAACTCACTGTTTTAAGTGAAATTCAATATATTCTGAGAACAGCAAAAATAAACTATGTAACATGTTGTACAAGTTATTCTATACTTTGGATTGTGTAAATTAAATTGTATTCCCATTGTCTGACACTCACTTTCCTTTTTCCATCCTCTTTCAGCTCTTTTTACTCACTTATAATGTCTTTCTCTCACTCTCTTTCACCCCCGTTCCTTTACTCCATTTCTTTCACAACCTCTCATTCTCATTTCAACTGTCTGCATCCCCTCTCTCCCTTGCATATCTATTCAGCTTTCAGTCTCTCTGCTTTACTTCCCTTTTCCGTGTTTTCGTCCTTTGCTATTTTAGTAATTCCTCTTTACTCACTCAGCAGTATTGTCGCACTCTATCACTATAAATCACCCACTCTCCCTCGCTTATCTTTGATTGCTCTTTTCTTTTGACCTCTTCTCCCTATTTTTCGTTCACTACCTCTATGTCCTCAGTGCCTAACTCTTCTTGTGTTATGTTCATTTGTGTTTATCTACCTTCCATCATTTCTTTTACAACAACTTCACTGCTCCTCTGTCATCGTTCTTCATCTTATTTCTTTTACTCTGGTTCCATTAGTATCCCTCATTTCCTTACTTTCAATGTCCTTCTCTTTACTTTCATCACCAAATTATTTTCTCTCAGTACCACTGTTTTAGTCGTCTTCTCCTCTGTTTCCTTTTTTTGCTCCCTTACTCATTTCCTTTCCTCACTCATTGTACTCCACTTCACTCAGTCCTTCTCTTAGTCTCTCTGTCTACTAACTTCCTCACTTATCCTTTTCCCTCAATCCTTCTATATTATCCTCTCTCCCTTCCTCCCTTCACTCTATGACTCTCCTTCACTTACTCTCAGTTATCTTCCATTCCTCATTCTTCTAAATGCATCCTTAATTAGACTCCTTTCCCTCTCAGTCATTATCTTTTTCCTTACTCCTGTTTCCTGATTTAGTTTTGCTAATTCACATTCTTTTAGTATCTTTCTTACCTTCAGTTCATTTCTCTCTTCTTCTCTTCCTCTCTGTCAGTGAATCTATATGCCTTACTCTTAGTAATTTGCTCTCCTATTTCTTTTTCCCTCTTTTTGTCCTTCTACCTTACTTTATTTCCCTTTCTGTGTCCTTCACTCTTACTTTATTTCTTAATACACTGTTATGATTTTTAACCTCTTCATTTGTATCTTTCAATTTAAAATACATATTTTACTAATTATACCTTATTTTTTCTTCTCTCTTTCACAGATACAAAGTGTAGTAAAAAAATGTAATTACAGTTACATTTATTATACGGTAAGTGTGACTAAAAAAATGTAGTTTGTCATCCCCCTTTGCTTTAAGCTCACTAATATTTTATGAACCAACCTCACTCCTGTTTCTTTACTCTGCTTCCCTCACTTATTCATATTCTCCATGTTTACTCCCCTTTCCCTATTTCCCCTCTCATATTCAACTTCTTTCAGTCAACTTCTTTCAGTCCCTATTCTTTACTTCACTTACCCTCTGTTCCCTTCCTTTGCTTCTTCACTCATTCTGTTTTTCTTAATTATTTACTTCACTCCTACACACACACCTCATCCCCCTCCCAACACATACACACACCTCTGACATACACCCCACATACACACCCCACACACACCTCATAAATACACACACCTCCCCACACACACTACTCTCACACACACACATTCCATACACACACATACATCCCACACACATACTCCCCACACCCATACACCCCTCAGACATATCTCACACACCCTCACCTCCACCCACACCGAAGTACCCCACACACTCACACCCACAGACACACCTTACACACCCACACTCCGACCTACACCCACTGACTCCCTATAAGTCACACATACTGCATTACTTACCTTTCTTTGCTGTGTCACTCAGACCTATTCAGGCACTTTTTCCCTTACTGTCTCTGTCCTTTCTCTTTATCACTCCCCATGTGTTATCCTACTTCAATTTTCACCCTCTTTCACCCCTCTTTACTTATACTCACTGCTCTTTTCTTACCCTCTCCCACCGTTGTTCATTTATCCCGGATCCGTCACTACCCTTCATTCCCCATTTTTAACTGTCCTTTTTTTTTCTTTCAACACCCACTCACATTCTCTCACTATCTGTACTTTAGTCTTCTTCCTCTCTCTTCCCTTCTTTCGCTCCCTTATTCATTTTCCTTTTCTCACTTTCACCCTATTACACCTTCTCTGTTTTTACTATGTAATAAACAATCCCTCTGTGTTTCTCCCTCTAGCTCTCTTTCTCTTAACATGACTCTCTTTGTGTTCTTCCCTCATGCTAACTCCTTCATTAATTTTTTTTTGATTTTTTTTTTGGTGTGCTCCCCGGTGCGCGCCCCGGTGCACGTACCGGTACGCGTACCCTGCAGAATAAAGATTGACACAGATTCTTTAAAAATATAGCTTTATTTTTATAAAGTAAAGGTAGTTCTAAAAAGAACTGTTTTTTTCTTCTTTTTGTTGTTTATATTTTTTTTAATGTTTTTATGAACATTTTGTACTTTTTTGGGCTTTTCTGAACACTTTTATATTTTTTTTTATTTTTTATGGGGAGAAACAAAAAACAGGGAATTGTAAATGGCTCAACTGGAGCATAAAAAAATCAGGAAAAATTAGGTTTTTTTTGGACACTTATGGTTATCACCAGCAACCATGATAAGTTCGATGCTTTGCTCACCATAGCAAAGTGTCTTGTTACAATATTTGCACACGATTTTGTAATCGGCAAACTTAGGTTGAATAGTAGCCAATGTGTCTCTTGCCCCCGGACCCGATGGAGTGGGTTGTTTTGATGTTGAGCGTCTAGACGTTGATGGGGGTAGCTTACTGCAGAGGTCCCTTAACTCTGCATTAGAATAATTGTTTGGATGCCAACGCATTATGTGGCGAATCATGGTATGATTCCCGAAGGAATACTTTTTGTTAGGGTTCCCCCTGGATAGCTCAGCACCACAAATTAAACAAGTCACCTTTGCAGCGTTGACTTTTTTAAAACCCCTGGGAGTTTGTAGAACTCCCATATAAAGTGCTCTTTTGGGTTGTAGGGCTGTTTATATTCAGGCAGATACTCCCTTGTCTGTGCCTCCTCTTCATCATCCTCCTCCTCTTCCTCTTGATCACCAATGTAATCTTCTGGTGGTCTTTTTGATGGTGGTGGTGGTGGTGGTGGGGCAGATGCTCCAGCTGCTGCTGCTACTGTAGCCATTTTCTACTAGTAAAGAGTAGAGATATAACTCGAAACAGGTCTTCCTCAGTCAAAGGACAAAGTCAGAATAAGGACAAAGGGTGGGGGCTTTCATCATTTGGAAAACAAAACTGTTCTGGACCAATGAAAAGTGTTATTTTCAAGTCACATGATCCAGGCTTTCATCATTTAGAAACCAAAACTGATCTGCACCAATGAAAAGTGTTATTTTCAGATCACATGACCCGACGCGCTTACGCTACGCGCCCCGGGGCGCGTCGCGTAAGCGAGTCGAGACGTTGCGCGATCGTATGCGATCGCGTGCTTCCGGGTGCGCTTACGCAGTGCGTCATATGACGCGAAACGTCACGATGTTGTTTTCGTTAGCGGGAATAGCGCTAACGGGACGCTCACCGGTACGCGCCCCGGGGTGCGCCGTAACATTGCGCTTACCGGTGCGTTCACCGGTACGCGCCCCGGGAGCGCCCCGGGGCAACAAAAAAAAAATACATATTTACACAATATAAAATTCGTTATAAAAAATATTACGTTTCATACCTATAGAGATTTGCTATTAAAAAACCATTGAAATTCACTGAAAAAACCATAGGTTTCACATCAGTTATAGTTAGGAATTAGCATGAAAAAAACCTATTAAATTCACTGAAAAAACCATAGGTTTCACACCAGTTATAGTTAGCTGGAAATTTTACTCGCATAAAACCATTGAAATTCCCACGTTATAGTTAGTTGGACTCACTATAACTTGCGCGTGCAATGCACTGCTGATGACGTCACACATTACATCACTCATGACATGGTCATTAACATCACTCATGACATCACTGATGACATCTCAAATGACATCACTGATGACATCATCCAGTGAATGTGTATCTTTCTGAAAAATAAATATTTTTTATATATGTATATCTAAAGGTTGATGGAAGAATAAATGGGTAAATAAATGTCTAAATGGATGGAGAAGATATTAGGTCGGACTGCTCTGTTTAACCCATTGGCGCCATTTTACATTGCCGCCGCTGCGTCCTGCCGTACATAGAGTCGGGATGACCTTTATCATCCTGCGGTGCGTGCACTGAGTGAGAGGCGCTGTACGGACCCTGGCAAGGCCGTGTAGATTACTGGGGGGCGCTGGAGGTGTGTGAGGTGATTAACGGAAGTGGCAATTAACAACGGTGGTGGCGTATTGTACAGTGAGCTAATCCCAGAATTAGGTTCAAACCCTACATTGCTGGCCTGCTTTCCATGCATTAGCAGGGTAGCGGGAAGAGCATTTGACATATTGCACTACACACTGATGGCACAGAAACGTGCTGGAAGCTGGGAGTGAATAATAGTGCTTGGTCGCAGTGGGGCATTATTTGCAACTTAACTGATTGAACCCAAACACAATTGCTGAGAGGAGCTGCATTCTGGACTGACCACTATACCCAGGCACATTGTAAAAGAGGAGGCCTTTGATGTATTAACAACCCAGTCGGCCAGGACGAATGAGACAGTGCAACGCTGCATGAGGAAGTGCCTACATCAGAGAGCCAGGGATTGGAGTGGTGTTTTCCTTCCTCTTCCTCTTTCCCTCTTTCCCCTTGCATGTCCAGCACCTGCCTGGGCATTGAAATAACGCAAAGGGTGAACTGCGACGTGCTCCACCGGAAGAACAGGAGGAACATTGGGAAGGCGGACATTAGTAGGTGCTTAAGGGTTCAACGGCTTCAGGACCAGCAGTAAGTGCGATAACATGGGACGCCCGGATTCACGCCAACCAAAACTTACTTTCGATAACACGAAAAAAGGCTCGGCCTCTAATCAGGATACTGCACAATCTCAGAGGGCTGATCAGGCGGCACATGGACCATCCACTGCGGAGATTAATAACCAGCACCTCCTGCATGAAATCAAGCAAGGATTTGCCACGGTGGTGGACAAGGTGGATAAAATGTCGTCCCGAATGGACGCAATAGTGCATAAAATGGACCAGCATGAGGAGCGCATTGTAGAGACTGAACGACGGATATCCGATAATGATGACATCACTGCGGGACATACGGCACAGTTACAGAGAATGGAGAATCTACTGCGGGTCATAGCGGCAAAGAACGAGGATTTGGAGGCCCACAGTAGACGCAATAATATACGCATAACGGGGGTGCCGGAGTCTACAAATACTGGGCGTATGGAAGAATTTGTTGAGAAGTTCCTGTTGGCCGTGATTGGCTCTGATGCCTTCTCCACTCAATTTATTGTGGAACGGGCTCACCGTTCTCTTGGCCCGGTACCGAAGCCTGGGGCGCCGCCTAGGCCGATCATTGCACGTTTGCTGAACTACAGGGATCGAGATGTAGCATTGCAAGCGGCCCGTACAAAATAAACTCTGAACTATAATGGAGTAGCTTTTTCCATTTATCCGGACTTCACTCCGATGGTCCAGGAAGAATGGCGCAAATTCATGGAGGTAAAGAAAAAGCTCAGAACGGGACAGATAGACTATGCTCTGTTATATCCGCCCAAACTCAGAGTTACCCATCAAGGGAAGCAAAGGTTCTTTACTAATCCGCAACAGGCAGAAGATTACCTGCGATCATTGAAGACAGCACAGCGGGGACTGGCGGGTCGAGGTCCGGTGGGACACGCACGATCACCTGAGGATGACGAAGAAGCTTGAGATCCTGCGTTCTGGCCGGGAGAAGCCCCCACGGAGAACTTGTGTTGTTGTTTGGAGGAGATCTGACTATGTCACCGAGGGCTGGGAACTTTGAAGGCCTATCCAGCTCGCAGATTCCGGCTGTACCGGTGGTAATGTAAACCAGGCCCCACTCCCCCTCTCTCACACAGCCCGGAGGTACTCCGGTTTGTAGGGCTTGAGGGGGGGTGGCTGTGTAGCCTAATAGAAATGTCCCCCAACGGGTATTCCCCCTTATTACGAACTATTGACTTTTCGATGATGACGTTGTGTATGGGTCTGTGGGGAGGGGGGAGGGTACAGTGTCTTGACAAGTTGGGGTTGTCTAAGTGGGAGAGGGGTGGAGGGGAGAGGGAGGACTTGCAGTATGGTGGAAATCCGCTGCGTTGTGTTCTTTGTTTATCATTGACTGGGAATGACTCAAGAATGTTGGGGGAAGGGGTGGGGGCTGTGGGGGGATGGTCTGACATGGTTGGGTTTTGTCAGAGGGTGGGGGGTGGGGGGGAAGTAGGTTGTTCTGAAGTTGCGTGGGTGCGGGTACGGATGCATATCTCTCAACGGCTTGGGGTGCTAGGAGCGAGTATGTGATTGGTCTTCGGCAATTATTCAGCTCAGATATGACCTCCAACAATGATGAACGATGATGGAGCGGGGAGGATATCAGTGATATCCTGGAATGTGAGGGGCTTAAATGATGCTAGAAAGTGTAGAAATTGGTTGGCATACTTGGATAGGCATAATGTGCACGTGGCTCTGCTACAAGAGACTCATATACACCCACGCTCCAACCACACTTTTGCAGCTAGATGGGCCTCGGTTAGGACATTTTCTTCATATTCTTCATATGCCAGAGGAACTGCGGTGCTGGTTAAGAAATCAGTCCACTTTCAGGTACTTGGGGATCTGATAGACACTGATGGACACTACGTGGTGTTGTGGGGAAGACTTGGCACTGACACGGTTACGATTGTAAATTGCTACGCTCCAAATATAGATACACCTGATTTTTTCACAACATTGTGGGGTAGGGTGGTCAGCATCGGATCAATGCACGTTATTTGGGGAGGTGATTTTAATATGGCATTGAAACCGGGCATGAATTGAAAAGAAGAGTTCTCCCAATTATAATTTGAGGTCCAGAGGAGGGAGGAGAAAAAACCAAAGCACAAAAGTACCTCTAGTCAGACCTATATGTTTTTCCAATGATAATCTTCACAGTATATTTCAGAAAGGATGCTAAATATCTGACGAAGACATCCAATTTATTCAAAAATGCTGTTTTTTATTTTTCATTTTTTCATTTATTCTATTTTTCTTGTAATAAATACATAGCAATTTGTGTATATACATAATTAACACTTTCTGTAAATCACTCTAAGCAATAATTAGAAAAAGGAAAAGAACCCCAAAAGACTCATCATGTATTCATACCATTCATTCCATCATACATACCATTGCATTCGCTACCCAGTCTTAAAAAACTGTATGGACATATCAAACACAAAACACAATAAGCATACAATAAATCCTCATTGAGAGTCCCCTATAAATTACTGCGAGAAAAGAGTTCTGAAATCTATTCACTATACAATATGTACAATTTTTTCACACGTCTTTGCTTCCTTCTTTTTATATACACAAGATGATTTTCTGCAGGGGGGTCTCAAATGCGTACGGCCAACGTACGTTTCGGTGATTGTCAATATTTGGTTCACCTTCTTCAGGGCCAAAACAAACTAAACAGACATACAACTACATACACCATATGCTAAAACCAGGGGGTTCTTGAGTTTCTGAAAAAAGAACATGTCAGAATACTAATTAATGTATTTCTTTTGGTGCATCCTTATAACAAATCGCACTATTTATTAAACATGATTGTAAGTTACTTTGCATGCTATAGTCTCGGGGACAGGTAGGGCCTATTATAGGGGCCTATTCTGTAAAACAGAGCTCAAGGTGAGAACTGGGAACACCCAGTGTGTGCTAATACATAGTAAATGTGATGTAGAGACAAATAAAGTGAAGCTTTAAAATGTTCTGCCAAAGAAATGAGGTTAAAAATACAATGATAGAAACCACCCCTTCACCATGTGTTTTTCTACTAAAAAATTATTTGTGTCAGGATATTCTGAGCCAATTGCTGTTGGTAACGATGGCAGCCGATTATTAGAAAGTTACCTATAACGCAACAAGTAGCGGTGGAGGCCAGTCTCCAGCTGTTTAATGTGGTGAAGGGCTCAGTTCATTTGGATTCTGTAGCAAAGAATATATAATTGGCACTCATGAAACATTATATTAGCCAAACAACATTGCACATGTAGGCATGAACCTATAAGGATGTTACCTGTGTTCAAGGTAGATCCCGCGTATACTGGGCTTTAAGAATACGTCTATTCCGTATGGGTGTTTCTGGATTTTAGAAATACTTCATATGGATCGTCCAAAAGGAATTATAGTCTGTGTAAGTATAAACATATATTTTGCGGCCCTACCAACTTGGTAGTCAGAGGTACGCAATCTTTGTATTTACCTGATGTTTTATCTGCCAATTGGGAAGGTCGAACAGAGGCAAGTTGCACTTCTTTGCCTTGTTGTTTAAGTTGCCGGTGTCAGTGTGTCACAACTCGATCTGTAAAAAATAAACCCAGGTTTTTTCCAGTGCTCTTTGGGACAGCTTTTTATTGGTCGCGGCGTTAGCTCATTAATTAGGCTGGTGAGATACATCATATAAGATAATGTATTGAATACAATTGTTGCGGATAGATATACGCACAACCAGCCGATGTGTTATTTAAGCTGTTTGGTATCTTTTATCAATATCCGCCGGTTGGGCTAAGAATCTGTTATACGTCTATGCTGTGGGTCTAAAACTCGAGCAGCGTTTCATAAAAAAACGGGCTTCTTTGTATTCGGTTCATGATGTCCTCTAGGTTTGCTAACATATTTTATTTTGAGTGAGTGTAACAGAGGGTGCAATTAAAAGCGCTTTTTAACTCGGACTTAGAGATTAGTTATATCTTTGTTAGTCTGAGTCGTTTTTCCGGTTATTTATTTAGCGCGTATTGATAAGCTGTTAAGACGAGACCCTAGTACATAATGCACATATGTAGCGAGCCAACTACCGTTCATCGGTTTATTTTTTTGGGGCGCATGCTGTAAATAATGCACATATCCTGCGAGCCAGCTGACACACGATCTTACCGTTTCCGACGTATGGCTGTTCGTCCTTGGGGGGGTCCTTAGATTTTCATACCGCTAACGAGTGATTGCTATTGGTGCAGTGGTATTTAAAGGGATTTCAACGTCTCAAAGACGCTGTATCCCATGTGACTGCAATTGGCGTTCTTAGTTTAAACTTTTGAACAACATAGTGGTAGGACTTCTACTGCCGTTCCGTACAGGAATTTCAATGAACACAAAGATAGGACTTTCTGCAAGAGGTCAGCCTTATGGACTGATGATCTCAAGATGGCCACTGTATGGTTTACGGAGGTCCTCTATATTACAGCGAGATTGCCTCCATGTTTAATTGAGCTCGAAGAAAAGTAGTTATGTGTTACTTGATCTATGCAGATGTATACTACTGACCTTGCATAGAGGAATATCGATCTCCAAAACAGAGATGTCATAGATTACATGATATACATTGTATGTGTGGCTTGATTTTAAGGGTTGACCTCTCATATCTTAACAGTGTCATGTGGTGTCAGATGGGATCTGTGGTTGGTTGGCTCTATGCAGTTACTATCCACGATATTTCTTCATTGTGGCCATGTCTTACAGTGTCAAGATTGTAAATCCAGTATGTTTCACGTTGCTTCCTAAGACTGATTATATCTCTGCCAGGGATGGCCTGAATGCGTTCTAGAATAAGCCATCGCATATCTTTTTCAGTGTGGCCATATTGAACATAATGAGATACCACAGGGGCATTCATCTTACCAGTTCTCACTGCTGATTTGTGTTCTGAAAATCTAGTTCGCAGTTCTCTTGCTGTTTCTCCTACGTAGCCAATATTGCATGGGCACATTATAAGATAGACTATGTTTGCGGTTTTACAATTCGTCATCTCTTTTAACTGGCCAGATTTTTTGCCATATGTCCATGTATCTCCTGGGATGACCTGGTCACATGCATGGCAGTTGCCACATTTGTGGTTGCCTCTCGGGAGTGGTTTTCCATCTATGGTGAGCTGGCGGGTGGTCACTTGATTCTTCCACCTGCTGTGGACTAACTTGTCTCTAAGATTTTGATTCCTCCTGAAGGCTACTATTGGTCTACTTAGTTCTTCAGTGTGTTCATTGGTATTTAAGATCTTCCAGTTTTTGTTGATTATTTGTCTGATCCTATTGTTTAAACTTGAATGGTTTAGAACACAGACCAGTTTTTGACTAGTGGCTCTTTCAGTTGGATGAAGTAGAGCATCTCTATTGTAATATTTGGCTCTTTTCATAGATTCACGGACCAATCTTTTGGGGTAACCTCTTAGCAGCAAACGGTCTGTCAATTTAGTTGCATGTATCATAAAATCTTTCATGGTGGTACAGTTCCTTTTTATTCTAAGGAATTCCCCAAAGGGGATAGAGTCTTTTTGACATGATGGATGGAAACTACCATGCTCTAAAACTGTGTTTTTTTGCCGTAGGTTTTCTGTAGAGGCTAACTGTGAGTTCCCCCTCTGTATCTTGGATCCAAATGTCTAAGAATTCTACTTTTTCTGACGAAAAGTTGCAGGTGAATTTTAAATTCTGATCTGCTAAATTTAGCCATTCCACGAATTCCTTCAGCATATCCGACCCTGTCCAAATAAAAAAGACATCATCTATGAATCTGTGCCAACTAGTTATATTTTCATAAAAGGGGGCAAGTTCATTGAAGATGTTCTTTATTTCGAATTCCCCCATGTAGATGTTTGCAATACTGGGGGCACGAGATGCCCCCATGCTAACTCCCTTGACCTGTTTGAAGAGTTCATGCTTGAACTCAAAGAAGTTATTTTGGAGGACAATTTTCAGACATTCTAGGATAAAGACATAAATGAAAAAAATGAAAAATAAAAACCAGCATTTTTGAATAAATTGGATGTCTTCGCCAGATATTTAGCATCCTTTCTGAAATATACTGTGAAGATTATCATTGTAAAAACATATAGGTCTGACTAGAGGTACTTTTGTGCATTGAAACCGGGCATGGACAGATCGGATGGCTGTGTGCAGTATAACAAGCAGTTTGTACAATCCAAATACCTAACACACGTACCAGCTGGGTAAGACCTAAAGTTATCTAATGCATATATTCATCAACATTTTATGTGGTGCAACATTGGAGAAACATCATTACAAATTCAAATTACCTACTGTCAACTAATTGCGTAGACCTTTGTCTGTAAAAAATATCTACAACTGTAGAACGAGGGAGTAAATACACATGTATATAACGCAACAGAATTTTTATTATGACACACTAAATTACACAAAATAAAATAACATAGAACAAGAAGTACAATTCATAAAACCTTTTCTGTGTCAATTTATAAAAAGTTACACATAATCAAAAAATAAAACAGGTTTTCAAATGTGAATCACTAAGATTCCTTCTAAATCTTAAAACATGTCAAGCAAACCAATATTCACAAAAAACATAAAAAGTGGCCAGAAAACTAATTTCTGTTCGACGCGCGTTTCGGCGTTTCCACAAACGCCTTCTTCAGGAGCCACAAGGTAAAACTGTGATAATCTTTAAAAACAAAGAAGAGAAAAAAAATTTATATATTTACATTTACCTTTTGTTCAATCTTTAAAAAAGACAGCACATTTTCATTATATACAAGAAAACATATGTACATATTCCCTCATATTGCATAAATTGTTACACAGTTTGCCAAAAGCATATTAAACATCTATCTTAAGCCATGAACCACAGTTCTCCATTAGTCAGCCTATTTCTAGCTTACACCAGCTGTACTGTCCCTCTTATATCTCAATATTTTTTTTGATTTATTCTAAAAAACACACATGATAGATTTCTAGAGCAGTTTCAGAGGGGTATCTTCCTAATATTAGGGAGTACAGCCTAAGGCAGGCTGCCTTTGTTTTACTATTAAATAAAGGGGCATAGAGCTGTCCCTTATCAAGGTTAATATTTCCTATGCAATGCAAACGATATTTTACCTGTAAGAATCTACTTCCTTAGGGGTGTATGGAATTGCCAGTTCACTCTCCATCCTAATTAACAGAGTAGGTTAGGTATCTTTTTAAATTATCACCTTTCATATTTTACTCATACGTTATATTCCGTCCTATGATGGGCGATATCAAAATGTAGGAACTTAAACCCCAAAGCAGCTACATATGTTGACATCTGATATATATACTCATTGCTGCCTTCAAGTAGATTATACCGATATCCTTTCTACTTACTTCGGTTTGAAAAAGAGACTCGTTCTCTCACTGTTCTGGTTTTTCTAGTTGTAGAATGCAAATCATTCACTTCCTAGAGCCCGATTGTTTCGACGTATTCTGGAAACAAGCTGTGCTAAAAACTCCTCGCAAAGAAGGTCAGAATTAATTTTTAATGTATGTATTGGCAAAAATTCTCACTGCTCGTAACTACACTCAAGCTGGTTTTCTTACAAATCCTTTGTACTTACTTATGTATAAATATGTAGACTCGTTATCGTGATATTTTCGTTTGTTCACAGTGTAGACAGCTAATAAATCACCGTTTTCGAGCCTGTTTAATTAACCCTCGGAATATTCCTGGAAACCGGTAGTCCCTAAAAGAAAGATTATATTGAGGTTTGGAATAAGCATCTCACTCGTAAAAGGGTGTTACTCCAGTTAAACTAGATTCTTATTTGGCAGCACAGACACGGAACTGCGTTCTAAACATAGATTCCTAAAGGGGCCTTTCCACTTACTTTACTTAGGCTACACGGCTTTTATCCACAGTATGTTGTATAATCAGAGAGCGGCAGGAGATTGCTTCGCGCTCTTGAGACACAAAGCTTCCAGCGGAATTCTGGAAGACGGGTGTTTCCTAGAAGAAAGATTGTATCTAATTTTAAAAAAGGCATCTAGCGCACTCGATTTTATCTGGGTTTGTACTTAATAGTGAAAGGACAGCCTTCAGGGGAAACGCGTCTTACCTTTTAAAAGCAAATATAATGAGATAAATTGAAGAAACAGGTCGCGGACAGGCTGGATGTGGCCTCTGGCGTCTCCCGACCGTTAGACTGGATGTTACCGCGAGTGGCCGCCGAAGGCTGCTTTTTAACTGGTGGTACACAAATCAGGCTGATGCCTTGCACCTGTGTCCCAGTCCGGTCAGAAACGTTGCGTTACGTGAGCTGACACGAGTATGGAGATCATTTAAAGGTGTATACAGCGCCACACGCATCTCTATTAGGTCCTTTATGTTTGTAACAACACTTTTCGCCAAATCATCGCACATATAAATGTCGATGCATCTCATTTTATTTTATCTGTGTTGCCATTAATAAACAAACGTAGTTTATCTATAGCCTAAAAGTTTATATCAAAACTCATTTGACTTCTCAATGGCATTACATACATCTAGACTTTTATATACTCCACAACACAAACCTTCCAAATCTTGGAGTGTATATGGCCAAGTATCACTAATGGAAATCAAATGAGAACAGATATGTTCTACCCGGTCTCACATTAGTCTTCGTTTATCCACCTATTTATAAGGTGGTCGCGTCATTGTAAGATTGCATTTTCCCACGGGATATCGCAATTTAGCCCTATCCTATGCGTGTTAAAAACAAAAATCCAAAAGACTTCTCTTTTTTTCCTAATGGCGCATCCACCTTGGCTATCTGGTGTTCGTATTTTTTCAAGGATGCGCCATTGGAAGTCCTCAGGGCTGTGACTTTTCTCAATGAAGTGTTTGACTAGTGGTGCTACCACTTTTTGGGTCCTGATGGCAGACCTATGTTCTGTTATACGTATTTGAATGGATCTGCAGGTTTCGCCAACATAACCTAGACCGCATTTACATCTAATGAAATAGACTACATTAGCAGTCTTGCAATTCCAGAAATCATTTGCCTTCACTGTATATCCATTATGTGTGAATTCTTCACCCTCAATTATGTTATTGCATGATTTGCACGAGGAGCATTTAACTGTTCCACGAACGGGTAAGTTATTCAACAGTGATCTCTGTGTTGGACCATTTTTACCAGAATTGGAATTAAATCTGGAATGCACTATCTTGTCTTTGAGGTTCTTATTCCTCTTAAAAGCGAACAAGGGTTTCGGTAATTTTTTGTTTGACGTTGGGTTACAGTTCAGCAGATGCCAACTCGCATTAATTACCTGTCGGACACGTTCATTCAGAGTGGAATGGGTCGTGACGCATACCAATTGATCTTTAGATTTGGTTTCTTTCGGTGTTAACAAAGCAGCACGATCAAAAAACCGTGCTCTTTTATAGGAGGATCTTATGAGTCTATGGGGATAACCTCGCTCGAGAAATTTTTTACGCATAATGTGGGCCTGTTTATCATAGTCTGCAAGATTCGTACAATTTCTGCGAACCCGCAAAAACTGTGAGAAAGGTATACTCTCCCGTTGGTTTTTAGGATGAAAACTCGTGAAATGTAACAGCGTGTTACGTGCTGTGCCTTTCACGAAAAGATCCACCTCCAATTTATGGTTGTTTTCACGTATTAGTAAGTCCAAAAACTCCACCTGACTGGTGCTATACTGAGCTGTGAAATGTAAATTTTCATCTGTGAGATTAATCCATTCCAGGAACTCCAGGAGAGAGTCCTTCCCATTGGTCCAGATAAAGAAGATATCATCTATATATCTGGACCAATGGGAAATAGACTCAAAAAAGGGAGCCACCTCATTGTCAATAAATTGATCTTCAAACGCTGACATGTAAATATTCGCTATTGATGGGGCAACTGAGGCACCCATACTGACTCCTCTAATTTGGCGATAGATGGAATCGCCAAACTCAATGATGTTCTCTGTTAAGATAATGTATAAACAGTCAATTAAAAAGGTCTTTGGACACTCTATATTATACTTATCTATGAATTGATCCGTTGCCCTTATAGCTCCATCAATGGGGATGTTGCTATATAAGGACGTAATGTCCATAGTGACCAAGATGTCTTTACAGGGGGTAAACTTTAGGTCTTCAACAATATTAATCATATGTCCCGTGTCCTTGACATATGATTTAATCTTAGGAATATGCGGTCTTAGAAAATAATCTGTAAATTTAGACAAGGCCTCGGTTGGTGTTCCAATCGTGGACACAATAGGTCTGTATGGCGGGTTCGAGGCACTCTTATGTATCTTAGGGAGGCCATAGATACAAGCTGTTTTATTCTTATTGGTATTTAAAAAATCATATTCCTTATTGGAGATGTCCCCCTTATTCAGTGCTTCCTTTGTTAGGGATTGGATTTTCCCAACAATGTCCTTAAGGGGATTAGTCCGAATTTTTTGATAAGTCGAACCATCATTCAACATTGTAAGCATATTGCATTCATATTGACAGGAATCTAACACGACAATGCCTCCCCCTTTGTCGCACGCTTTTATAGTCAATTCCTTGTTATCCATTATACTTTTTAAGGCCACAGATTCTTCCCTGCTCAGATTATAGATGGGTTTCGGAACAAATGTTAGGGATTTCTCCAATTTCTGGAGAACTACCAGTTCAAATGTTGCCACCTCTGGGCCTAATTGCTCCAAGCCTGGACTGAATGTGGACGGTAGTGTAATTTCTCTATGTTTTATGTAGTCATCTTCAACAGTTTCCCTATCCTGAAAGAATTTCCTTAACCTGATTTTTCTAAAAAAGGAGATGATGTCCCTATATAGATCAAATATATTAGCATGGGTCTGTGGTACAAACGATAAACCCTTGGACAACAGGGTTTCACTATGTATATCAAGATCTACACTAGACAGGTTAAAAATTGGTATTACATTCCCTGGCCCCAGTACTGCCTGTTCCGGGTCTCCCTGATGAAATGAGGTTCCTGCTGAGGAGGTGGTTGGTGTGACTATTGGTGGGGGCATTGATGATGTTGCATCTGTTGTTGCTGATTCTGATAGTTTCCCCTGTTCTGACCCTGACCTTGGAACCTCACTCTGGGGCGGCCCCGTCGAGGCCCCCTGTTGGATAAAAAAGGGCGCTGGTAGGGGCGGGAACCGGTATAGGAGTTAAACCCACCATCAGAATCATATTGATTCCCATTGGTACATTCACCTTCGGAATCTGATGTATCTGTGAAATTATTCACACGTTGCTGAATGTTTCTGGATTCATCCCTGTAATGATTTTGTTGGTAAAAATCTTTACTTAGGTATGGATATGTTGTTTCTTCAGAGTAATACCTTTTATCTTTATTTAGTTTGTCAGTCTTTCGTTTATTTAGGTAGGTGATGAAGGACTCCAGCTCTTTGTTACATTCTGTTATCTTCTTCATCGCTTCCTCTACTCCCTCACTTATTTTTAGCTTCTCTTCCAAATCTTCTATTTCAGATTTGATGTCTAAGGCTAGTAGTTTAGAGGTCTCAACGATTAGAATCATAAAGTCGCGAGAGCACCTATTTGCTATGAGGCTCCATTTCTCTAAGAAAGGTCTATGATGTACAAATAGACCAGGGGTAATACGGACCCTTAGTCCGTTGGGGATTATGCCTGTCTTCAAATAGGATATCATAAATTCCCCATGGGCCTCCATACGAATCAACCTCTTTTTTAGATCAATCAATTTTCTACTGTCATCATTCCCTCTAAAATTGTGGTTGATGTTGTTAGTGGGAGCTGTTATCCCCACTAGGGTAGCAAATTCTTCGTCGGTGAAGCCAAAAGTTTTTAAATTGGCCATAACTACCACTCAAGCAAGATAGGGGATGTAATAGAAACGACTAACAGATTGAATCAATTACTAAGGGATACTCTCAACTGCTCCAGAAACTATATCCCAGTAATAGCAACTAGATATATATCTTAAATGAAAATCGAACAAGCCCTGCACAGACAAGCTGTGGGAGTATTGGTGCAAAAAACAAGGACCCCCTGTTTAGGAGTAAAGACCACACGACAGGGATAAACACTTTGTACAATCCAAATACCTAACACACGTACCAGCTGGGTAAGACCTAAAGTTATCTAATGCATATATTCATCAACATTTTATGTGGTGCAACATTGGAGAAACATCATTACAAATTCAAATTACCTACTGTCAACTAATTGCGTAGACCTTTGTCTGTAAAAAATATCTACAACTGTAGAACGAGGGAGTAAATACACATGTATATAACGCAACAGAATTTTTATTATGACACACTAAATTACACAAAATAAAATAACATAGAACAAGAAGTACAATTCATAAAACCTTTTCTGTGTCAATTTATAAAAAGTTACACATAATCAAAAAATAAAACAGGTTTTCAAATGTGAATCACTAAGATTCCTTCTAAATCTTAAAACATGTCAAGCAAACCAATATTCACAAAAAACATAAAAAGTGGCCAGAAAACTAATTTCTGTTCGACGCGCGTTTCGGCGTTTCCACAAACGCCTTCTTCAGGAGCCACAAGGTAAAACTGTGATAATCTTTAAAAACAAAGAAGAGAAAAAAAATATATATTTACATTTACCTTTTGTTCAATCTTTAAAAAAGACAGCACATTTTCATTATATACAAGAAAACATATGTACATATTCCCTCATATTGCATAAATTGTTACACAGTTTGCCAAAAGCATATTAAACATCTATCTTAAGCCATGAACCACAGTTCTCCATTAGTCAGCCTATTTCTAGCTTACACCAGCTGTACTGTCCCTCTTATATCTCAATATTTTTTTTGATTTATTCTAAAAAACACACATGATAGATTTCTAGAGCAGTTTCAGAGGGGTATCTTCCTAATATTAGGGAGTACAGCCTAAGGCAGGCTGCCTTTGTTTTACTATTAAATAAAGGGGCATAGAGCTGTCCCTTATCAAGGTTAATATTTCCTATGCAATGCAAACGATATTTTACCTGTAAGAATCTACTTCCTTAGGGGTGTATGGAATTGCCAGTTCACTCTCCATCCTAATTAACAGAGTAGGTTAGGTATCTTTTTAAATTATCACCTTTCATATTTTACTCATACGTTATATTCCGTCCTATGATGGGCGATATCAAAATGTAGGAACTTAAACCCCAAAGCAGCTACATATGTTGACATCTGATATATATACTCATTGCTGCCTTCAAGTAGATTATACCGATATCCTTTCTACTTACTTCGGTTTGAAAAAGAGACTCGTTCTCTCACTGTTCTGGTTTTTCTAGTTGTAGAATGCAAATCATTCACTTCCTAGAGCCCGATTGTTTCGACGTATTCTGGAAACAAGCTGTGCTAAAAACTCCTCGCAAAGAAGGTCAGAATTAATTTTTAATGTATGTATTGGCAAAAATTCTCACTGCTCGTAACTACACTCAAGCTGGTTTTCTTACAAATCCTTTGTACTTACTTATGTATAAATATGTAGACTCGTTATCGTGATATTTTCGTTTGTTCACAGTGTAGACAGCTAATAAATCACCGTTTTCGAGCCTGTTTAATTAACCCTCGGAATATTCCTGGAAACCGGTAGTCCCTAAAAGAAAGATTATATTGAGGTTTGGAATAAGCATCTCACTCGTAAAAGGGTGTTACTCCAGTTAAACTAGATTCTTATTTGGCAGCACAGACACGGAACTGCGTTCTAAACATAGATTCCTAAAGGGGCCTTTCCACTTACTTTACTTAGGCTACACGGCTTTTATCCACAGTATGTTGTATAATCAGAGAGCGGCAGGAGATTGCTTCGCGCTCTTGAGACACAAAGCTTCCAGCGGAATTCTGGAAGACGGGTGTTTCCTAGAAGAAAGATTGTATCTAATTTTAAAAAAGGCATCTAGCGCACTCGATTTTATCTGGGTTTGTACTTAATAGTGAAAGGACAGCCTTCAGGGGAAACGCGTCTTACCTTTTAAAAGCAAATATAATGAGATAAATTGAAGAAACAGGTCGCGGACAGGCTGGATGTGGCCTCTGGCGTCTCCCGACCGTTAGACTGGATGTTACCGCGAGTGGCCGCCGAAGGCTGCTTTTTAACTGGTGGTACACAAATCAGGCTGATGCCTTGCACCTGTGTCCCAGTCCGGTCAGAAACGTTGCGTTACGTGAGCTGACACGAGTATGGAGATCATTTAAAGGTGTATACAGCGCCACACGCATCTCTATTAGGTCCTTTATGTTTGTAACAACACTTTTCGCCAAATCATCGCACATATAAATGTCGATGCATCTCATTTTATTTTATCTGTGTTGCCATTAATAAACAAACGTAGTTTATCTATAGCCTAAAAGTTTATATCAAAACTCATTTGACTTCTCAATGGCATTACATACATCTAGACTTTTATATACTCCACAACACAAACCTTCCAAATCTTGGAGTGTATATGGCCAAGTATCACTAATGGAAATCAAATGAGAACAGATATGTTCTACCCGGTCTCACATTAGTCTTCGTTTATCCACCTATTTATAAGGTGGTCGCGTCATTGTAAGATTGCATTTTCCCACGGGATATCGCAATTTAGCCCTATCCTATGCGTGTTAAAAACAAAAATCCAAAAGACTTCTCTTTTTTTCCTAATGGCGCATCCACCTTGGCTATCTGGTGTTCGTATTTTTTCAAGGATGCGCCATTGGAAGTCCTCAGGGCTGTGACTTTTCTCAATGAAGTGTTTGACTAGTGGTGCTACCACTTTTTGGGTCCTGATGGCAGACCTATGTTCTGTTATACGTATTTGAATGGATCTGCAGGTTTCGCCAACATAACCTAGACCGCATTTACATCTAATGAAATAGACTACATTAGCAGTCTTGCAATTCCAGAAATCATTTGCCTTCACTGTATATCCATTATGTGTGAATTCTTCACCCTCAATTATGTTATTGCATGATTTGCACGAGGAGCATTTAACTGTTCCACGAACGGGTAAGTTATTCAACAGTGATCTCTGTGTTGGACCATTTTTACCAGAATTGGAATTAAATCTGGAATGCACTATCTTGTCTTTGAGGTTCTTATTCCTCTTAAAAGCGAACAAGGGTTTCGGTAATTTTTTGTTTGACGTTGGGTTACAGTTCAGCAGATGCCAACTCGCATTAATTACCTGTCGGACACGTTCATTCAGAGTGGAATGGGTCGTGACGCATACCAATTGATCTTTAGATTTGGTTTCTTTCGGTGTTAACAAAGCAGCACGATCAAAAAACCGTGCTCTTTTATAGGAGGATCTTATGAGTCTATGGGGATAACCTCGCTCGAGAAATTTTTTACGCATAATGTGGGCCTGTTTATCATAGTCTGCAAGATTCGTACAATTTCTGCGAACCCGCAAAAACTGTGAGAAAGGTATACTCTCCCGTTGGTTTTTAGGATGAAAACTCGTGAAATGTAACAGCGTGTTACGTGCTGTGCCTTTCACGAAAAGATCCACCTCCAATTTATGGTTGTTTTCACGTATTAGTAAGTCCAAAAACTCCACCTGACTGGTGCTATACTGAGCTGTGAAATGTAAATTTTCATCTGTGAGATTAATCCATTCCAGGAACTCCAGGAGAGAGTCCTTCCCATTGGTCCAGATAAAGAAGATATCATCTATATATCTGGACCAATGGGAAATAGACTCAAAAAAGGGAGCCACCTCATTGTCAATAAATTGATCTTCAAACGCTGACATGTAAATATTCGCTATTGATGGGGCAACTGAGGCACCCATACTGACTCCTCTAATTTGGCGATAGATGGAATCGCCAAACTCAATGATGTTCTCTGTTAAGATAATGTATAAACAGTCAATTAAAAAGGTCTTTGGACACTCTATATTATACTTATCTATGAATTGATCCGTTGCCCTTATAGCTCCATCAATGGGGATGTTGCTATATAAGGACGTAATGTCCATAGTGACCAAGATGTCTTTACAGGGGGTAAACTTTAGGTCTTCAACAATATTAATCATATGTCCCGTGTCCTTGACATATGATTTAATCTTAGGAATATGCGGTCTTAGAAAATAATCTGTAAATTTAGACAAGGCCTCGGTTGGTGTTCCAATCGTGGACACAATAGGTCTGTATGGCGGGTTCGAGGCACTCTTATGTATCTTAGGGAGGCCATAGATACAAGCTGTTTTATTCTTATTGGTATTTAAAAAATCATATTCCTTATTGGAGATGTCCCCCTTATTCAGTGCTTCCTTTGTTAGGGATTGGATTTTCCCAACAATGTCCTTAAGGGGATTAGTCCGAATTTTTTGATAAGTCGAACCATCATTCAACATTGTAAGCATATTGCATTCATATTGACAGGAATCTAACACGACAATGCCTCCCCCTTTGTCGCACGCTTTTATAGTCAATTCCTTGTTATCCATTATACTTTTTAAGGCCACAGATTCTTCCCTGCTCAGATTATAGATGGGTTTCGGAACAAATGTTAGGGATTTCTCCAATTTCTGGAGAACTACCAGTTCAAATGTTGCCACCTCTGGGCCTAATTGCTCCAAGCCTGGACTGAATGTGGACGGTAGTGTAATTTCTCTATGTTTTATGTAGTCATCTTCAACAGTTTCCCTATCCTGAAAGAATTTCCTTAACCTGATTTTTCTAAAAAAGGAGATGATGTCCCTATATAGATCAAATATATTAGCATGGGTCTGTGGTACAAACGATAAACCCTTGGACAACAGGGTTTCACTATGTATATCAAGATCTACACTAGACAGGTTAAAAATTGGTATTACATTCCCTGGCCCCAGTACTGCCTGTTCCGGGTCTCCCTGATGAAATGAGGTTCCTGCTGAGGAGGTGGTTGGTGTGACTGTAACAAGCAGGCCAGGGATGCTTTGAATGGAATAGTAGAAGAGAGTGGACTGATAGACAGCTGGCGTTTTGCTCACCCTCAGCACTAAGAAGGGACACATTTTACCACGTATGCTAATACTTGGGCTAGACTGGATTATTGCCTACTGTCTCGGGGTCTGGTTGGGGATTTGGGGAGAGTTGCACACCTGGCTAGAACATATTCGGATCATTGCCCGGTGCTGGTACAGTTCGGTATCCCTGGCTATGACAGACCACGACCCCCATGGCGGCTTATACCCACGGCGCTGCTAGATACGGTTTTTAAAACTGAGCTTGGGGAGGAGATTGCGGCCTTCTTTCCCAGGAACAAAGGATCTGTTGCTAGTGTGGAACTGGTATGGGAGGCCTTTAAAATTACGGTGAGAGGATTTTGTATGTCTAAAAGTTTTGGAGTGCTGAGAGGCATACAGAATTTTATCAAGAAACTGGAGCTAGACTGATTGCACAAGGCGCTGATGCACGGGTACATAAGGCGTTTAGAGATAAGCTGTCACAATATGAAGAAGAAGCGGCCAGGGAAGTAAAGTTTAGAGGGAAACAATGGACTGCAAGGAAGTATTGCGAGGGGGGGAGGCCGGGTAAGGTATTAGCAGCACTCGCGAGGAACCCCCGATGTAATACACATATAGTGGAGATAAATACTTCAGGCGGCGGGAGGTGTCAAGACACTAAAGGGATACAGGAAACTTTTCTGGCACACTATGGTCAATTATACACCACAACCCAAATGGGAGAAATGAGATATGGGGATTTCTTAGATGATATCGCACTATGTTGGTTGAGTGATCACCACAGATCATTCCTTAGTGCTCCACTGGAGGTGGATGAGATAAAGGATGCGATAATGTCACTAAACAATGGTAAGGCAACAGGGCTCGACGGTCTACCTGTCGAGTTCTATAAATGCTATATAGACATCATGGCGCCAGTATTGAAGGAAGTATTTGAAGAATCGTTGGAGGTGGGGGTGTTACCCTGCTCAATGCGGGAGGTGGTGATAACGTCGCTTTTAAAACCCGGCAAGGACCCTGCGGAGTGCGATTCTTAACGACCACTCTCGCTCATTAATTGTGATGCCAAAATCCTTGCCAAAGTCCTCGTGACTTGGCTGACCCTCATTATGATTTTATTGCCGGATCAAGCCAGATTTGTCCCTGGTAGATCCACAAACCACAACTTACGCACTCTCTTCTCCCTAGTTCACACCATAGCTCCAGAGCTCCCGGTAGCTGCGATATTCCTTGACGCTACAAAAGCGTTTGACTCAGTTGAATGGAACTACCTCTTTGCTGTATTGCATAGAATGGGTTTCCCGAGAATGTTTGTAGCATGAATACAATTGCTTTACACTCAGCCGGTTGCGAGGGTTGTTATTAATGGAGGATTGTCTACTCAGATGCCCATCACAAGAGGCACCAGACAGGGTTGCCCTCTCTCCCCATTGCTCTTTGCGATAGCGATTGAGCCGTTGGCATGTCACATTTGGCAACTGCATAGAGAGAGTGCCTTTAAATGTTTTCAACGACAAATAGGAGTGTCGCTATATGCGGATGATCTAACCCTATATGTCGTGAACGCTCAAACTAACCTTAACCCTATTTTACGGGAATTTCTGGTGTTTGGACACCTCTCGGGCATACATATCAACTGGAAAAAATCGCTGTTTTTTCAACTCACACCAGCGGTTGTGCGATTTCCGCTGGATTACCCGCTTGAATGGTGTGGGTCAGACCTTCGCTACCTAGGAATCATGGTGTCTACGGACATAGACACAATTAAAATATATCTTTAAAATCAGGTTACTATTCATACAAGTGGGTGATAACTCCTCATCTAAGTTATGACCTCCAGGATATCTGGTTTCCAGTTCCATGATCCACTTAGACTCTCTCTTTACCACTTGTATGAATAGTAACCTAATACTCTGTCGTATCTAGACCTAAGACTAGACCTGATGAATATACTGAACTTGAATGTACAGAACTGCAACTATTAAATATGTTTGATTGTAATATGATTGATTTTAAAGATATATTTTAATTGTGTCTATATGTTCTCTTTCAGGAGAAAAGGAAGGGAGGCATCACTCTTTGGTTAAAGTACTACACAACTTCCCTACCCTTTTCTTCAAGGAAGAATGAAGTCACTCACTGGGTTAAGATAAGGAGCACACTTCACTTTTATTAATTATTTTTCACTGTCTTTTGTTATCATATGAGCCTAGAGCCTATAGATCTCTGAACTTGTATAAAATCACACAGATTCGGGACTGGACAGCAACTATCTATCTTTTTTCACAAAGAAATGTGATAACAGACTGTTGTTTTCATTTGGTAACAGGGGTAGATATGTATAAGGCACTAGACCTCATAGAATCCCTGTATACGCTTTGTGTTATTTCAACAGTATTATTTGAATGTCTTATAATCATGGCACTAGTTCCTGATATATAAAATTGATATAATAATTCAATGTGGATATAAGAATCCAAAAGGCACTTGCTTTTTGTTAGATGTACGATATAATCTCTTTACAATGACTGAGTAATGCATATCTGTATGCTTTTTCAAATCACTCCAACATGGCCGATCGTGTTACACTGTTAGACTACAGGCCCCTTTTTTGGAGACGTCTTTGCTGTCAGTTATACTCTTGACTGTCTGTGATTGTTTATTTATACAAGCAGAACACTGTGTTAGGTAACGTGTGAACAAGACACACTTTGTGTCGAAACGCGTAACGTTTTTGTTTGAGAAATAAAAACACCTTGGAACTGTATCACCGAGTGCGCGCTTTGCTTAACAGCAACCTTGAATTGAATATATATATATATATATATATATATATATATGTTTCAGCAAGAGCGCAAGCGCTTTGATGAGGGCTCACCACAGCGGCCCGAGCCTCCGGCCTCTGTGTGGCACCCAGTGCAGAGCCTCGATTCCCTCCTAAGTAGAAGAGATAAGTCCGACGCGTTTCGGGCCTGAACACGCCCCTTAATCATGGACTGATGAAAGAAAATGCCAAGTTCACCTTACAATGTTCAAACACATATTTATTTGATCATGGGCGTCGTCCGCCCTAAGTGGGAGGAGTTAGCAGCGCCAGGACTTCTGGGATTTGTAGTCCTGTAAGGTGAGTAATGCGTTATGCCCTTGAGTAGGTTTGGCATTCCTTCGTGTTTAGCTGTCCTTTAAAACCTTGAGTAGGTGGCGAAGGAAATCTCCAGCTCTGCTATCAATTCAGGGGTCGTTGTGCTGACAGGCGACTGTCGTTTCCTTGCCTCAGCCTCCAGTGGCAGAGAACCCTTGATCCGCCCTCGGAGTGGAGCTCCTCATCCCGGCCATGGCGGGCCGTTAGTAAATGTTTCAGCAAGAGCGCAAGCGCTTTGATGAGGGCTCACCACAGCGGCCCGAGCCTCCGGCCTCTGTGTGGCACCCAGTGCAGAGCCTCGATTCCCTCCTAAGTAGAAGAGATAAGTCCGACGCGTTTCGGGGCCTGAACACGCCCCTTAATCATGGACTGATGAAAGAAAATGCCAAGTTCACCTTACAATGTTCAAACACATATTTATTTGATCATGGGCGTCGTCCACCCTAAGTGGGAGGAGTTAGCAGCGCCAGGACTTCTGGGATTTGTAGTCCTGTAAGGTGAGTAATGCGTTATGCCCTTGAGTAGGTTTGGCATTCCTTCGTGTTTAGCTGTCCTTTAAAACCTCACCTTACAGGACTACAAATCCCAGAAGTCCTGGCGCTGCTAACTCCTCCCACTTAGGGCGGACGACGCCCATGATCAAATAAATATGTGTTTGAACATTGTAAGGTGAACTTGGCATTTTCTTTCATCAGTCCATGATTAAGGGGCGTGTTCAGGCCCCGAAACGCGTCGGACTTATCTCTTCTACTTAGGAGGGAATCGAGGCTCTGCACTGGGTGCCACACAGAGGCCGGAGGCTCGGGCCGCTGTGGTGAGCCCTCATCAAAGCGCTTGCGCTCTTGCTGAAACATTTACTAACGGCCCGCCATGGCCGGGATGAGGAGCTCCACTCCGAGGGCGGATCAAGGGTTCTCTGCCACTGGAGGCTGAGGCGAGGAAACGACAGTCGCCTGTCAGCACAACGACCCCTGAATTGATAGCAGAGCTGGAGATTTCCTTCGCCACCTACTCAAGGTTTTAAAGGACAGCTAAACACGAAGGAATGCCAAACCTACTCAAGGGCATAACGCATTACTCACCTTACAGGACTACAAATCCCAGAAGTCCTGGCGCTGCTAACTCCTCCCACTTAGGGCGGACGACGCCCATGATCAAATAAATATGTGTTTGAACATTGTAAGGTGAACTTGGCATTTTCTTTCATCAGTCCATGATTAAGGGGCGTGTTCAGGCCCCGAAACGCGTCGGACTTATCTCTTCTACTTAGGAGGGAATCGAGGCTCTGCACTGGGTGCCACACAGAGGCCGGAGGCTCGGGCCGCTGTGGTGAGCCCTCATCAAAGCGCTTGCGCTCTTGCTGAAACATATATATATATATATATATATATATATTCAATTCAAGGTTGCTGTTAAGCAAAGCGCGCACTCGGTGATACAGTTCCAAGGTGTTTTTATTTCTCAAACAAAAACGTTACGCGTTTCGACACAAAGTGTGTCTTGTTCACACGTTACCTAACACAGTGTTCTGCTTGTATAAATAAACAATCACAGACAGTCAAGAGTATAACTGACAGCAAAGACGTCTCCAAAAAAGGGGCCTGTAGTCTAACAGTGTAACACGATCGGCCATGTTGGAGTGATTTGAAAAAGCATACAGATATGCATTACTCAGTCATTGTAAAGAGATTATATCGTACATCTAACAAAAAGCAAGTGCCTTTTGGATTCTTATATCCACATTGAATTATTATATCAATTTTATATATCAGGAACTAGTGCCATGATTATAAGACATTCAAATAATACTGTTGAAATAACACAAAGCGTATACAGGGATTCTATGAGGTCTAGTGCCTTATACATATCTACCCCTGTTACCAAATGAAAACAACAGTCTGTTATCACATTTCTTTGTGAAAAAAGATAGATAGTTGCTGTCCAGTCCCGATTCTGTGTGATTTTATACAAGTTCAGAGATCTATAGGCTCTAGGCTCATATGATAACAAAAGACAGTGAAAAATAATTAATAAAAGTGAAGTGTGCTCCTTATCTTAACCCAGTGAGTGACTTCATTCTTCCTTGAAGAAAAGGGTAGGGAAGTTGTGTAGTACTCTAACCAAAGAGTGATGCCTCCCTTCCTTTTCTCCTGAAAGAGAACATATAGACACAATTAAAATATATCTTTAAAATCAATCAATATATATATATATAGTATTTTTTCTATGTCTATGACTCAGCAGTGGGAAGTACTTACTTGCACTAGCACTTTAAAAAGGTGGCGACCCCTTGCACATGTCATGTGATCAAGGCCCCACGTGGGCTGAAACGCGTCGTGGCGGTGGTGTTGTTGGACTTAACGAAAATAAAATAATTGCACCATCCATCTGGGTTTGCCTCGTCTGATTGTCCATCCCTGGAGTGTGGTTGGAGGACGACTTCTGGTGATATATATATATATAGGTAGAGAAGTAGGTTTTTGCGCATTCCTAGGTCTACTACTTCCGACAAATCTGAGAATGCATCAAAATTCATGAATGTTGGGGGTGTGGCTAAGCCGCGAAGGGCCATGGCCGCAGCTTAGCGGAGCTCTGCTGATCCCTCTCCTCCCCCGTCTATCCGCCACAATCATCCGGAATTTAATCATGCAGTCTTTGAAGGGGAAAGTATCCAGTACGCGTTCACAGGAATACGAACCTCGAGGAGAGACCAGAGGCTGAGATCTGCCCATGTTTGCTGTGTGGCCTTGTCGTGAAGAAGAGACCAGGGCCTCGAGTGGCAGCTGAAGCTGGGAGCGAGGATCATCCCAGAGTACCCCAGCTGGGAGTCTGGTCCCGGAGTCTATCGGACGCGTGTCCCCTGCTGCGGTTGACAGCGGGCATCTCCGGGAGTCCCAGAGCAGACCCTGGAACACCCGGGGCCTAGTCTAAGAGCTGGCGCCAGGGCCTCGAGTACTGAGGCAGATGGCACATGGCCCGGGTGCTCCTGTGACTTGAACGAGGAGCCCTGCCGGGGATTGAGATCTGCCGACCGGAGTCCATTTGGGGCTTCCTCCTCCCTCCTCCCTCCTACGTCAAAGACATTGCGGCTGAAATGAATCCCAAGAGCGGGTAAGCGGCGCATTTCGGCAGCAATCTGGGGGACAAAAGAGACCTTGAAACCGGAGTGGCGGCTTGGATGGGGTGTGAATGGCACACACATTGCCTGTGATCCTCTGGAGGCTGAAACACTTGCACCTTTGAAAGCGTGCCCTCACGTGCATATGATACAGCACTCTCAGATGGCCCGAGGGTACTACGTAGTGAAGGGCTATCCTGAGTGCTGAGATGCTCGCAGAACCCGCAGGCATAGAACAACTGCAACTGAAACAACACCAGTATACTTGTCATTGTGCCTGCCATCTTTTGTATAGAGGCACTTCCATGGTGAGTCAACTTATTGACTGCTTCGACAGCCGCCCTGGTGCAGTCTGCTCTGCAGATATTGAGACTGGTGTTGGGCTTGACCTATGCCCCCCTGGAAAGGCCTGATGCAGATCACTGTTGCCTGATGGGCACGGTGGCCCCTCTGGGTGTGTAATTTATTGCCACCTTGGCACACCATGCCCCCTCAGGCTGCGACGTTAGTGCACTCTGTTGGATACCAGACGAGGGTGCGAGCAGGTCATAGACATTACCAGCACCTACCTACCCTGTCACTGACTCGGAGGGCGGAACCTGCGTGAACGCAGGAGGGTCCGGATGGAGTGACGGAGTGACCTGCGACCTTGGGGAGCAAAATTTCACTGTTGCCGCACCGGAAACAACCTAGTGGCACAATGTCATCATCAAGGGGCAACAAACCAGTGCAACAGAACCGGCTTGACAGATACACTCTCCCCTAGACCTCGATGCCTGATTCCTCCCCTGCTGGCAAGGGAGAAGTAATGCTGGAACCCACACCTAAAGATATCCTAGCAGCGATTGCGGATATTAAAACCTCCCTAGAACACAAGATGGTTTCCATTATGGTGGAAGTTAACCTGCTCCGGGCAGATATGAATAAAAACAATGAACGTGTTAAGCAAGTTGAACTAACAACTGCGAGTCTGGTGGAAGACACCTCCCAACTGCAGCAAGAAGTCAAAGACTTACAAACATACCAGAGATTCACAAAATCCAAGCTGGATGACTATGAAGGAAGCATGCATCGTATTAATGTACAGATTTTAGGCATCCCGGAAAAATCAGAGGGGCAGTCTACAGATCTCTTCATGGAAGATCTTATCCTGAAACACCTGCAACTCAAGTTTTTCGTTATCGAGAGAGCCCATACAATTCCTGGAGGTCGGCCCAAACCCGGGGCCCCCTCCTCCGATCCTGGTCAGGGTACTCAACTTCCGTGACCGAGATGTCTTACTCCAACACGCCAGGGTGCGACCACCCTTGAAGTATGAAAATGCAGACATTATATTCTTCCCGGACTTCACCCAGCTAGTTCAGAGACAGCGAGGCTCCTTTCTGGGAATCAAAAAGGCATTGAGGGATAAAGGCTACAAGTATGCCTTGCTGTTTCCAGCCAGGCTTCGAATTGAGGCAGATGGTAGAGCCTGGTTTTTTGAGCATCCAGAATCAGCGGCGGAGTGGCTAGAGAATCACTGATCAGTGGCACATTTGATGCAGTGGTGAGACCGGAAAGGGGGGAACGGGTGGGTGCTGGTGGGTGGGGTGGTTCCCGGAGTGGGCCTCCATGCAGACCTAAGCGGGTCAGGAATAAGACCTAAAGAGAGGACACGCCAGCCTTTAACTTCAGACATTCTGGGCCCTTCTCAGTGCATATTCTTGAGTGATAATTTGAATTAACTGTATAAGATTGTGCTATAGTTTTTGAGTGGGGGGGTCAGGGGGCACCACGTATCCCACTTTTCTACCTTTAGTTATTTAGTGAGATGACAGGCACTCTCCAAGTTTAATCATGGGCAGTTCAAAGGCTGGAGCGCAGGGGAGCAGGTAGGGTGCGGTTGGGAGGGAATGTCCATGTTGTTTGGCTTTAACTTTATTGAAGGAACAGTTCAATCAACTATACTGATGATGGCATAGAGCGGGAGCATTGCACAAATACAATTTCGGGTGGGTACACAGTGGGATGTAGGGGTTAGGGTCCTTAGTTGGAATGCCAACAGGCTTGACAATAAGATTAAGCACAGCATGGTCCATCAGTATATCAAAAGCCAGGCCCCATACGTTATCCTGTTGCAAGAAACTCATTTGATTGTTAACATGTGCCAAGCGATGAACAGAGGGGGGTACAGGTTTGTGGCAAACGCAGGCTTTACAACAGGTTCCAGAGGGGTGGGGATATTGATCAGGAAATCGTTCCCTTTCACGGTGCAGTCCACTTGGTCCGACATCACGGATAGATATGTGGGAATATCAGGGCAGTGGGAATGTCAGACTATCACGGGTGGTTCAGTATATGTCCCCCCCCGGCCTTCAGAGTGAGTCATAAAGATTTAGGTGCAGTGCTGCTGTCATTCCCGCTAGGTCTCCTCATTGTATGAGGGGATTTTAATTCTGTTGTATCCGTTGAGCTGGACCTCCACCCCCCACAGGACATTAGGCCCGTGCAGGGGTGGCTCTCTAACTTCCTTGAGGCAGTGGGACTGGTAGATGGGTGGAGGATGCATAACCCAGATAGAGCCCAATACAACTTCCGGTCCGGTGCCCATCATAGTCTGTCCTGTATTGATTATATCTTAGTCCCAGCGGCGCAGCCTTGTGATATCCAAGAGATCCGCCATTTGGGCAGGGGCATCTCAGATCATTCTCCTGTCTGGATGCAAATGGTCCTGGGTCAAATTAGTGTAGGAGGTATTGCTCTAATTAATCTGTGGTATCTACGTGATCCTGAGATTCGTAAAAAATGTATTTAGACCACAGATCATTATTTCCTGTAAAATGAGGGAATAGTGCACTCAGCCCAGATGTTATGGGAAGCCTATAAATCGGTTGTCCATGGGGAAGTCATATCCCTTATTACGGGTAAGAAAAAAAGACAAACAAAAAGGCTTGATGAAGTGCTTAAACTGGAGCAAGAACTGGAGCATACAGTGACGCCTGAAAAAAAGACAAGACAAATTTAGAGGCATAGCGACAGACAGAGCTAGGGCACAGGGTAGAGAAACACAGAGTAGACTCTATGAACATGGGGACAAGGCTGGGAAATTGATTGCATGGTTGGATCGGAAGGAATGGGCATCGCGCCTGGTGTCCGAACTAACTGGAGAGGGAACCGATCCAATCACAGACCCGCAACGCATAGCAGACCGGTTTGCAAATCATTATCAGGAAATCTACAGAAAAGAGAGGCAGTTTTCAGAGGGAGAAAATGTTGCCCTACTTCGGGATATTGTTCTCCCCACCCTGACTGATGAGAATCGTGAGTATCTTTAGTCCACTTTTATGATTGATGAGGTGGCTCAGGCTATACAAGCGGTTAATTCCAGGAAAGCTTCGGGTCCAATCGAGTTGTGCAAGTTGAGACCGGACAAGATAGCTCCTTACCTCCATTCAAAGTTTATGGACAGTAGGGATGAAGGGACGCTTCCTATTGATCAGAGAATTGCCAACATTGTGGTCATTCATAAAGAAGGTAAGCCTAAAACCCATTGCATGTCTTATAGACCGATATCACATTTCAATGCTGAGCCCAAGATCCTAGCCAAAATGCTGGCTACACGCCTGGTAAAAGTGATCTATACCCTGGTGCACCCTGACCAGCCTGGTTTCATGCCACACCGTAACACCGCCTTAAACTTACGTCGGCTCCATGGGGTGTTGGGCAGAGCTACAACTATCTTAGAACCTGTAGTCCTGGTGTCACTAGACGCCACCATGGCGTTTGACATGGTGGAGTGGCCGTATCTCGTTGCTGTTTTAGACAAGATGGGATTTGGATCCCAGTTTGTGAGCTGGATCCGGTTGTTATATTCTAAACCCATGGCCCAAGTCATCGTGAACAATCGCAAGTCAGTGGCATTTGAGCTTAGCCATGGAACGCATCAAGGATGTCCCCTGTCACCACTCCTCTTTGCCTTAGCACTGGAGATGTTGGCGGCGTGGATCTGCAGAGATCCTATGATCCACGGTATGAGTTGGTCCCCAGACTGGGAAGATAGGATATCGTTATATGCAGACAATGTACTGTTGTATCTGACCTCCCCGAGGTCCTCTTTGATATGCTTACTAGACATCCTCGCAATATTCGGCAGATATTCCGGATTTACCATAAACTGGTCTAAATCTGTGATTTATGTCTTGCACGGTAAACCACCAGTTCTCCCGAAAGGCTGCCTGAAACAGACTGCCACAGATGGTTTTTGCTACCTCGGAATATTCATTACATTAAACGCTCCGCTCCGGTCACTTGCAATCTCCTACCACCTATTCAGAGGTTGAAGGGTGATATAAACCACAGGAAGTCCTTGCCTATTTCTTTATTGGGTAAGGTCGCCCTTTTTAAAATGATGGCTCTACCCCGCTTTCTCTATGCCCTCCAGTACTCAATTGACCCAGTTCCCAAGTCATATTTTAAAGAGATAGAAACTCTACAAAGAACTCAATATATCTTTATTCGGTATTTAAAAAATACCATAAAAGTGCATAAAAAAAGAGCAGGTCATTAAAATTACAATTCATAGTCCCGATGATTATACAGGTATACAACAATACATTCAGCACTGTCCTCTCGAAGTCCTCAACCTTACAGAAATCCTAATAAAATTCATTATGCAAAACAGCGTGTGGGGATCATTAGCCCTTTGCAGAAACAACAATGCCTCCTTAGAATGTTTAATCTTTGATTGTTTTAAAATACCCACTAAAAACTTACGCCTAGGTAAGATATAAAATGAACATAGCAATACAAAATGAAGGGTTTCCTGCGGAGACCTATTGTCGCAGCCGCAGGTACCCTTCTGCTCAACCGTTGGCGTAAAACCTGCAGGATCAGCCAATATGTGGTGTAAGAGGTTGAGCCTAAAACGGGTCATATAAAATCTGTCCTGTGCATTGTGTGTTAGTGCTAAATAGGGTTCCATTCCCACCTTTGTTTTGAGGAGTCTATAAGCGCACACTGTGGCTTTTGTACCTTCATTAGCCGCCCGACGAGCAGCAGCCTGTTCCCTAAATGTTTTTTTCACTCTCAGCTTATCATGGGTGGTGATCTCCTCCGGGTTGACAAAGAGGTTCAGACAACCAATGCCCTCAAATGTGCTCTTAACATATTTGAGCCAGGGGATATTCAATCCTTTGTCCCTTTTCAGACAGTCTAAAATAATGTGCCTACTTAGAGCTGCCTCATTGTTATTCCAGATCTTCACCCAGGCTAGGAGCAGTCTGACCTTTATTATGTCTTATATGTACTCCCCTCCTAATTCATCATGTATAATGTGGGCAGAAATACTTTGTGGGGTTTTTAATACCTTTCTAAGGTATTTATTTTCTTCTACCTGTAGTTGTTGAGTGTTTGCAAACCCCCAGACTTCTGACCCATAGGTCACTTTGGAGCAACAAATTGATCTATAGACGTTCATGACTTGTTCGGGCGACCACCTTCCCAGCCTCCGACCATAGTTCATTATTGCCCCTGTGGCAGCCACCAGTTTGGAGCGATGTTTTTCCACTAGTGGATTAAAATTTAGCAACCCGTCAAACAGCAACCCTAAATAAGTAAAGGACTGAACCAGGCATAATTTATGGGTGCCTATCCTGTAAGAAAAATTCTTACAGGGTTTGGC
Organism: Lissotriton helveticus; assembly: GCF_964261635.1. Classification (NCBI taxonomy): domain Eukaryota; kingdom Metazoa; phylum Chordata; class Amphibia; order Caudata; family Salamandridae; genus Lissotriton; species Lissotriton helveticus. The sequence continues at coordinate 950,573,128 of NC_136063.1, forward strand.
CCTGGCTAACATGACATAGGATTTGTCCAAATTTGCAGATAAATCAAGTGATGACATAAAACTGACAAACCCGTCAATCAACCTCTGGAGGCCCTTGGGGGTGTGGGCCAGCAACACTGCGTCATCCGCGTACAACAAAACTGGGACCGGGCGGGAACCTATCTGGGGGGAATCCGCTCTTAGTTTGCCTAATTCCCTATCTAAGTTGTTAATGTATAGGGAAAACAGAAAAGGGGCTAGGATGCAGCCTTGTCTGAGCCCACTATTGCATGGAAAGGGTAATGTAGTACCTCCTTCTGAACTAAACCGCACTTTGGCCGAGGTGTTCCAGTGCAAAGCTTTTAGTAAGTTCACCAGGTCAGGTTCGACCCCTAGATTCGATATCAGGGCCCACAACTTTTCTCTGTTAACATGGTCGAAGGCAGCGGATAAATCCATAAACCCCAGATATGCTGCCTCGTTGCTGGCTATAGTGTACTTGGCGGCCAGGAGGTAAAGATTCAGGCATTGGTCCGTCGTAGACCTTCCCTCCCTGAACCCGTATTGAATTTGAGTGATGATGTTATGTGCGTCAGCCCAGTCCTTAAGGCGATTCAGAACCACGCGACCGAGCACCTTGGCCGTTACGTCAATTAGGGATATCGGGCAGTAACATTGGGGGTCGTCCCTATTCCCTTTTTTGAAGATGGGGACTATTACTGCTGTGGACCACGAGCGAGGGAGGCCTGTTTCTGCTGCCGCATTCAGAACCCTCGTTAATATAGGGGCCCACAGTTCCACCTTGCTTAGATATAGATCAGGTGATATACCATCTGGTCCCGGAGCTTTATTTTTGGATGAGCCCTGGATTGCCCCTACAACTTCTTTCAGCGTAAATTCAGGCCTGGCAACCCACCGGGGGCCTGGCTCGATATCCTCATTGCTCCCGTGTGGTTATATAAATCTTTAAAATGGGTGTGCCATTGTTCCGGGAGAATTGTGTTGCTTATCTCAGGGGCATTTGCATCCTGGAAACAAGGTTTATTTATAATTTTCCAGAATGCTGTCAGGTCTCTACTCTCCGCAGCTTCCCTTAAATCCTCCCAGGCTTGTGATTGGTGCGATTGTTTCCTAGCGTAAAAAACTTTCTTGCAAATGGATCTACATTGGGCGATATGTGGCTTATCTCTTGGTAGAGTTTTCAGGCTGACTTTCAAGTTCTTGTGGGCCTGTGAGCATGCATTGTCAAACCATCTTGGTGTGATGACTAAACTCGCCTTCTTGGTGGTCGTTAAAAAGCCATCAATCAGGTGCGCTATATCCTCAAATGCGTTTACAACAGCTACACCTTCTAGGGAAAGGTCGAGACACACCGTAAAGGCATCTCCCCCTTTGTCCATTAGCGATTTATAAAACCTTGCCCCGTCTATTTTGACCCACCTTAGACGCCGCCCCTGGTCTGTAGCCCTTTCAATATTGCCCAGGCCTCGGGGTACCCTTTTAGAGGTAGGGCTTATTAACTCCAAGACTAGGGGATTGTGGTCACTATATATGCTCCATTCAATCTCTGCTCCTTTCACCCAGATTCGGAGCAATCTGGAGACCATAATAAAGTCAATGAAGGAACGGCAACCTCTACCCTTAAAGGTGGGAGTAATCTCCTCTCCATCTTCTGCTGTCACTAGGTCAATTGTGTGCACCAGATCATGGCCCTTCAACAACCTGTCCCATTCCATCCCCTCGAATGAATGCATGAAGTGTGGGCCATCCTCCAGCGTACAACGGGACCAGTCCCTGGTAATAGGTCTAAGTGATGGGCAGATGTGACAATTAAAGTCACCCGCAATTACCACGAGTGGCGCCACTGCCATTTTCCCAGGGGCAGGCTCAGCGTTGAGGCAGTTATCTAGTTCTTTTATTGTGGTTCCCTTCCCATTACTTCCTACTGCATTATACAGGTTTATTATGGTGGCATGTAACCCTTTAATGTGTAGCCCCAGGGCCTGTATGTTATGTGATGGCCAATTGAAATCAGTCCACACCCCTTCTACCTGTAAGTCCACGTACGTAATCAAACCTCCCATGGCTCTCCCTGATGGGGACTTCTGAGCAGGGACAATGAAGCACTTATATCCTGGTAGACAAAAAGGGTTACATTCAATCGCCCAGGTTTCTTGCAAGCATATTATCTGGAACCTCATAATATAATCCCTCCAATCCTGGTTATTAAATTTTGCAGCAAGTCCCGCTATATTCCACGACAACAACTTTAACCCCTTCTGGGTAAGGGTCGTGCTAGCAGGTAGGCTTGGGTTACTGTTTTCTGCCCCATTCCCTTCCGGGGCTTCCTTAACCTCTGTTGTTATATATAATTTAGTGTGCTGGGGGGGTGAGGCAGTGCTATCCAATTTTTTGATTTGGGTGTCTGCTACAGGCCTCTCGTGTGGCACCTCTCTAAGTTCACCCACCAGGTGAAAGGGGGTGTCTTGTAGGTCATTTATTGCGATATGCTGGGGTCTCTTTTGGACGGGACAATCCTTCTCTAGTCAGTCTAGTTCTTCCAAGGACAGTAGGGGATCAAATCTGTTCATCAGGTATATCGCTCCCTGGTTCCTAGTGGGAGCTTGTGCTGAAAGGCGTCGGGGTCCTCCCCTGTTCCACTCGCTTTTACTTTGAGCGGCCAGGTCATGTCCTGGGCTGTACGTACCCCTTGGATAACAGAAATATAAGGGCATGGATCTGATGTTACTGTGTTGCACGTATGGTCCCCAATGTACTATTTGATCAACGATACGGGGGTTTCTAAAATTTACCACCACACAGTCCCCACTGGTATCCTTAGGCCTACTCCCCACCCAGTTCACCCTACGTACCAACAAAATTTCCCCCTGATGATTCTCTGCTCGGGGTCTAAACTTATTTAGCCAAAACATGACTTTGTTTTTGAGCTCATCATGGGACTCCGTCTGTTCTGGCCTTAGCTCAGGAACCCCTGTAAGGATAATTACATATGGAGCGGCTTGGGGTGGTAAACTTATGCAAGGTAGGGTGTTCTTGGGTGCCCAGGTAAGTGGACCTTCTGCTTGGCGCTGTGGCAGGGCTTCTGTGGGGGTCTGCCTATGAACTGTAGCTTGATGCATGATTTTAAGCACGGCATGGTTTATATCCCCGTGATGGCGATGTTATCCTTCGGGACCTGCATAGTAATTGGTCCTTGCGGGCCATCAATCTGGGGAGGGAGTGTGGAGGTAGTAGTTTGTCCTGGTGCGGGATTACTACATATTGCCTTGGCCAAATTTGTGGGAATGGACTCCCCACCTGGGATGCTGCTTGTGGAAGGAAGAGTGCTCCCACCGCCCAACCCCTTTGTTTTTACCATGGTGACCAGCTTGTCCAGCCTGCTGGTAATTAATTTCATTTGGGTGTTAATAACATTCAAAATGGGCCTGTAAGTCTGAAATAATTTGGACTGCCCACCTAGGGGGAACTTGTGTCTGTGATTGCCCCTCACCCGCTGACATGGTTGTAGTACAAGTCTTTTTGCTCCCTGCAGTGACTATAGTACCCTTTTTCTGCTTTTTCTTGGAGCTCGGCTTCTTCTTATTCTTGCATCCTTGTACCAGTGCCTCCCCCTTGTGGAACTCATGTACTTTCGGGAATACCTCCTGTGGGCAGGGTATATCAATTTGCTCGGGGTCTGGTAAGGTGTATGTGGGGATTGATAACTCTTCCAGCTCGCAGTCTATTTGTGAAGTTGTTAAATCAATTTGTGGCGTTAGAGAGAGGCGCCTCTCTGTTCGCTCAATTTCCTCTGCCACTACCCCAATAGCTTTACGCAGCATTCTATCTATTGCTGTGGGTTTATCAGGTGTGATGGAAGCAATTCCCTTTAGTTTACTAGCCGAGCTGTGGTCAGGTGGGGTGCGTACAGTGTGCCTAGGCGACCTAGTTTGGACTGTGCTAGCCATTTATTTTTTTTATTTTGTTGGGTTATTCCACGATAAATTTAAAACTGTAACTACCAGATAGACTTTACTGGCCACTAGTGTAAATTAGCTGCCACAATCCCCCTCTCTGCTTACTCACAGATACGCTAACAGCTTCTGCCCCAGACCCTCACCCCAGCTCTCGTTGCCCCTTATTACAAGTCCACAGAGCTGTCCCAATGTGTCACTGGGTTCAAACCCTTTGCATTCCTGGTGTGATCAACAGTACATTTATGTTTTTTGGCTGCAATGTCAGGGGGGTGGCCCGGCTCGGCCTCTTCTGTCCCCTGATGGCCACAGATGGCCCGCCCTTTGCCCGGGCTTCGCCCGGTGCGTCCCGCGACGCGGGGGTGTGCGCTTCTTAATGCGCCTCCAGGCGCTGCTGGCGCGTCGTTGGTACGCGCCGCCGCTGAGGGTGCCGGGGATTCTAGTCCCGGGGCGGCGGCGCGGGTAGTAGTGGCGTCCGGTGGTGGTGGGGTCCGTCAACAATGGCCCCCGTAGTGGTAGGTGAAGCTCCCCCCGCTCCACTGAGGTGTGCGCTTCTTAATGCGCCTCCTGGTGCTGCTGGTGCGTCGTTGGTGCGCGCCGCCGCTGAGGGTGCCCGGAATTGTAGTCCCGGGGTGGCGGCACGGGTAGTAGTGGCGTCTGGTGGTGGTGGGGTCCGTTAGCAATGGGCCCCGTAGTGGTAGGTGAAGCTCCCCCCACTCCACTGAGGTGTGCGCTTCTTAATGCGCCTCCTGGCGCAGCTGGCGCGTCGTTGGTGCGCGCCGCCGCTGAGGGTGCCGGGGATTGTAGTCCCGGGGTGGCGGCGCGGGTAGTAGTGGCATCCGGTGGCGGTGGGGTCCGTCAGCAATGGCCCCCATAGTGGTAGGTGAAGCTCTCTTATGGGACGGCAAACCTCAGAATGTCTTTGCTAAACTCACCCTCAACTGGTACGATGGCGGCATTAGTCTCCCGGACATTAGGAAATATTATTGGGCAGCCCATCTGACCGCGATAAACCAGGGGATGTATGGTCGTCCGGATGACCCAGGGTACGCCATGGATAGATGGCTCCTCCCAGGTGGGGACTATAGTAGAGCACTCTATTCTAAACTCCATAAATACCCCCTCAACGCGCACTGAGTTCACGTGTGGCATGAGATGACCAAACAGCTGGGATGGGACGGTAGGCTCACACTGGCGACTCCCCTCTGGAATTCCGAAAAGCTAGGGAGCCTCTGGCAAACTAAAGGGTTCGATAAGTGGGACCTTATTGATATTTCCCAGATCGAGGACCTCTGGGTCAAGGGCGCAATCCTCCTGTTTGCCTCTCTTCAACAGCAATATAACTTGGCTGACACTGAGTATTATAGATATCTGCAGGTCCGGCACGCACTCCAAACTCACCTTGCTAGTTGATCCTCCCCTCCCGATGCATCCGCTCTCGAGGGTAGGATATTGGATGGCCATCTTCCCGAGAGGTTTATCTCTCTGCTTTACAAAAAATTGATAAACAATATGGAAGACCCACTCCAGTCCCATATGGAAAAATGGGTTAAAGATGGCTTAGAACTGGATGACGAAGATTGGCAAGCAGCAGTCTCCTCCCCGAGGGAGGTGGCAGTCCAAGCAAGGTTACGATTAGCGCAGCTAAAGATTATGCACATAATTTACATCACTGGGCCATGCTTGGTCCGGATGGGCAGAATGGATAGTGGAGAGTGCAGACGTAGATGTGGGGAGGTTGGTACGTTTATCCACATAATATGGGAATGTGTGCACATACAATCATACTGGCGAGTCTTACATCATACTCTCCGAGAGGTACTCACAGTCGACTTACAACCTGAAGCCTGCAGGTGCCTCCTAAACATTTGGGAGACGACAGACCTTACATTTTATACTAAGCAATGAGTGACCCTGGCAGTAATGGTGGCTAAAAGGAACATAGCACAAAATTGGGGGGCCCACCAACCGCCAACGCTAAAAAGTGGAAGGAAGAAAAATCAGTATATGTGGCCAGAGGGTGTCCCGGGAAGTGGAGCAAAGTATGGGGGCCCTGGAACTTGTATAGAGGAAACATCTGTATCCCGCCATCACCCCTGATTGACGATGAGACTCTTGTAACCTCCTAATTGTCATGTTTTGTATATTGTGGAATGATTCACTGTAACCCAGGACGAAAAATTGGAGGATGTATAGTCTCTTGCTCATGTCGCAAAATGGTATGTAATGTCGATTTGTTTCATGATGAAAAGATTTACAAAAAAACATTTAAAAATTCATTGTTGTTGCGGGGGAACAGCCACACTACACCAGTGGAAATGCCTCCCTGGAACTGAATCGTGCAACACAGCGATTTACGCTGCATTGCATTACTCAAGATTTAGGAATCTACCCATGGCCAGACAAGGCGGCCTTGCCTGGCTTCATAAATCTCATTTTTAAGTTGCGTTGCTCTTGCATCACATTGCATGGTGCTAGAGCGATGCAAAGAGGCTCGCAAATTTGCCCGAGTGCATAATTTCGAGGTAAGTGGTGATGTGAAAACTACTGACTTTCGCATATGTGGTTCACCATCTCCTCATTCACTTTGGCAGAATTACAGCACCCATTTTGTTGTATGGCAGCCATAATTCCACTAGCAGTAATTCCTATGGTATCGGATTTACCACATTCCACCAGTAGACAGCAGATTTTACATTTGTGAATATCTCTAAATCAGGTAGGTCTTATAAAATATCATCAGAAATGGGGACCTGAATTATGCAATGGAAACTTCCAGAAAGACAAGAACGGCAAGCAAACATTTATATCTCTGCATGTTTTCTATAAAAGAACATAATCATTTTTGCCTTTTTATTAAAAGAGCAGTCGTTCTAGAGTTTTTCTTTGAAGAAAGTCGGTGTGGGGGGAAAGACACCTGCCAGACACATTGCAATATCATATTACTAAGCAGTCGCATCCTTGCAAAACCAGCAGCGATATGATTTAGCTAATTAAGACAAGCAGGGTGTTAACAGTTTCATTAGAGGAGATAATATTGCAGAAGAAAAATAGGAAATCATTATGATGAATGTCTCAACATTACATTACATGTTAATGAAGTGTAAATGATCTCATTATTTTTGAAAGAATACAGATTCGATTAAACTGTCGGAATTAAATTGAAAAGGACAGCCCATTGTACTTTTTATGTACAGACAAGTTAGCCTTAATTAGACACAATCTACGGGAACAAATGAGGCACAACCCTCAGTGAGCAATCACAGATCCAGTGCTTAAGGCATCTTTCATGGAGAAATATATTAAGGGAAAATTTTGAAGTCAATTAAATAATGTCCTACACCAGCAGGGGGGTAAAGGGAGGAAATGCTCTGCCCTCTTTTCTGGGGCCTGTTTGCTGTTGTTTTCATCGCAATTACGTAGCTGGGCGTAATTGGTTTTGAGAAGTGAGGATTTGAAGATGAAAATATATGTGTGTATTGAGAGTTTTAGAGCACCTTCTTTTCTAGAAAGGAAGAGTGCGCTGCAGAGATCGGTTTGGAAAGGTAGGAAATGATTTAAGTTTTAAAGTATGTTCGACGATGCATTACGGTAGGCCAGAAAAAAAATCAGGCCGCAACACATATATATCGAGGGGAAGTTCCATAAAGTTCATTTTGAAGTTCCCGAAATTACGATATTACATCACCTAGTATTTGCGTGCCAATTTGCTGCAAACAACGCGAACAACCAGAATGCGAGTGATTGGTGTTTGAAGCACTGGTGTTTTTTGCACTAAAATGATACATTTAAGGTCATAAACACGGTAACATATTGCCCCAAATGCAGTTTTGCATTTTGTCTAATTTTGCACAATTTTGCACAAATTTCACATAATTTCATAACTACAAATTATGTGAATTTCGCATATTCCTAGTCTTCTGCTCCTTTGTGAACAGCCAGAGAGATTCGTGGGAGATGAAAAGTTATTGACACTGACGAATAATGCCTATATACGTTCAGAAAGTAGGATAAACTTTATAAAGAAATGAAATCAAGTTTGCCGTGTCAGGCTTGGATCGTGATTAGACTATGGTAGCAGCTTGACTTTGAGTACCACTAGGAAGGTCCTTGATACCCCAGTTCCCAGGGGTCATGGAGGCAGAGACATGAGCAGAAAAGAAGGTGCTAAGTTACATGTTTACTTCCTGTAGGTTCCCCTCCTTACCATTCAGTTAGAGAATCATCAGCGAATAGGATACGCTTGGTGGGCTCAGGATAGTTCAAAGGCTCAACTCTATGATGTCATTGGGTAATCTAAAAGCTCATGATGTCACTTCTGCTACCCCTGACATTTGGTGAAAAAACTTCCATGTTGCTGAGAATCCACTCTGACTTGAGCTTTAAATTCAGATTGTGTATAGACGTCTATGCATTTATGTGCTTTCACTGTGTCTAAACATTTCAGTGAATATTTCAGGCCGGGTGTAGGGACAACACATGTCACAACCCTATCATCAGTAATGTAATAAAGCTAAAAATAGAAAACACTGTGTAAGGCTTATCTGAGGTTCCAGGCTGTTACTACGTGATTTCAAGGCTAGTGCGGCAGCCTCTATTCCATCTGTGTTAAGAGGAGCAAAATAAAGCTCTCCCATGCACTGCTAGAAACATTTGTGTATTCATTAACCCCTTCCCTGCGCATGATGGAACCACGCCGTCATGAACCATGCCGTCATGAGCCAATGGCGGTGTGTGCTCATGATGGCATGGTTCCATCATGCTGCGGCCGCTCCGCCCACGCGACACTGATTCCCCGCCTGTGCGGGCGAATTAGTGAGTGGGCGGGGTCGTGACTGAACGCCTCAGCCAAGGGGTTAAAGAACAAATAGCCTCATCTGTTCTTCCTCTTGAATTCCAAATGAGCTGCAAAGCTAGGACTTGTAGTGCAGCTGATGACCCTTATTGGAAGTATGTGGGGAATGAGGGAACATTATGAAAACGGTTGCACTGTCTGACAAGGTGAGAGCAGTGGCGGCTCCTCCACTAGGCAGAGGAGCTTCGCCCCACTTCTTTTAAGCAATGCAATGTACGAAACATAAAAGGATAATTACATTGGGTTAATATCATATTATGCTTTGTGCTGCTTTGCAGGCGGGCAGCTGCTCTGCTCTCCAGGCAGGGCAGGAGTGGTTTGCCAACTCCTAAATGCGCAATGACTCTTTGGTTGGCCCTCTTGCGCTGCCAAAACCAGTTAAGCACACTTTCCCTGTTCTCCATGCAGGCTGCATTACAGCCTACATGGAGAAAGTGTCTACCTTCCAGCCCCTGGCTGAGCGCCCATGTCATAGCGCTCTGACCAATCACCCGATGTGTCTCCTGTTCCAAGACGCGGAGAGTTGGAGCAGGGACGCGGGACCCAGCGGCAGGGTCACTTTATTTTTTTTTAAAAATTGTGCACCCCAACTGCAACGTTCACCCCCCTGAGACCCCTCCCCCATACAGAGACTCTGTATTCTAGGTGAGGAGTTATTTACTATTTATTCCATGAGAGCAAGAAATGGCGCTTTTGCAGAAGAGTAAAAACTGACACCATTTTAGGTGAGGAAAGACTGATGGGACAAGTTTTTGTTTCTCAGATTGGCTGCGAATCTGCTTGATCAGCGGAGGCCCAGATTTTGTCCACTTGGCGGCAGCTACGATTTGGCTGGGGATGTTTGAGGAAGTGATCCACCCAGCATGGAGAGAGTAATTTTGACAATAAACAAAACTATGTGGTTGACCATGTTGTGAGGGCCAGTTTGACATTGTTTATGCTTGCTGGAAGCAAGCCCTCAAAGTGGGACTTTCTTTTCCTCTTTTGTCACCATTGTGCCTGTCAAGAGTTCACAAAGAGGAAAACACAGCATCAGAGAGGCCACTGTAAATGTGCAGCTTTCAGGTACACAAATAATTTGGATGGCCTGCCAGTTATAGGTTTCTGATGGCAAATTCAGCTATGACTCCACCATCAGAACCCAAGTCTTTGCACAGTCTCATGAAAAGTTCTCTTTTGCCAAACTCTAAAGGATGTTTTTACACTATTTCTGTAGAGACGAATCTGGAACTTTTTTTCCAAATGTTTACCATTTTATATACTGCAAACTCAACGCAAAAATATTGGAGTGCTCTATATGAGTACCAGTTAGATTACACATTCACTTTTGGTTTTTTTAAGCATAGAAAAAAGTTTGAGGTCCAGATTTATCAAATAGTTGCATCACCCTTTGCGCCATGCAATGGGGTGCAAGAACGACGCAACTACTAAGTTAGATTTATCAAGGCTACCTTGCATGGTCCCGCGTGGCTTGATAAATCTAGAGTAACGTTAAGTTACTCTGCCCCAGAGAGGCGTTCCATGGGTGGGGCGTGGGTGTTCCCATGCACCCACCCATGGACTTTGGCACATTCCCAGATCTGCCATTAGGGGTAGACCTGGGAACGTGTCAAAATGCTACGCCTCCACAGGTGAGACGTAAAAAGGAGAACATCTTTAATTCTCCTAGTTTTTCCTTTTTCTATATGTGTATTCTGCAGCACAAACAGAGGGAGGAAAATGCCTCAGAGGATTGTTTTTGTGCAGGAAGGTGTCCCTTCCTGCACAAACTAATCCTTCCTATAACACAGGACCATGGTGCAAGGGTGCCTGCATTGCACTATGCAGTCAAAAGGGTGCCAGCGCAGGGGAATGTTCCGTATTATGGTAAATAAGGTGCATTCCTGCAGCACAGGAAGGTGGCTTGCAGGGCTGCATTAAACCTTGATAACTGAGGCCCTAAGTGATTTGCCCAGAATATAAGAATGTTGAGCCAATGCCGAGACTCCAACCCGGTACCCATGTTCCCAAATCAGCAGCTCTAGCCATTACACCACATTCTCTCAAGTGAAAGAAAAAACTACCATGAATCCAGGAAAGCAAGAACATATACCTACTCCACGAGGTGAGGAATCGGTACTAGACATAGAATGTTTTTGAGATATTGACAAACTTGCTCCAATGCGTGGAATAAGGTGGAAAACACGGACCTGCTGCTATTGTCTTCTTCTGTGATGGGGCTCTCATCAGGCTGGCTTGGGCGACTCCGAGCCCTGCATGATGGTGCAGAAATGAGTGTGTGCTGTCGAGCATGAGATTTGTATTGGGAGCATACCCTTCCAGTCCAAATTCCATGGACCTAGCTTTGAGGAACAGTGGAGCACTATACAAGGAAATGATTTACTGTAATAGGATTATATAGAACATGATCATCGCTGTTTACAGCAAAAAAGCAGCATATCTTGTGTTTAGTTGATACCGAATTGCAGAAAACAGGCTGGAACTATGAAAGTAACAGAGAGCACAACGTACTGTTGTAAGTTTTTCACAGTGATGTTTCACACATTTTAAAATTAAGCATATGTTGGTTCCTGTTTTGGGTGAAATACTGAAGTTTGGATTAGAGCCCAAATATTCAGGTTCCAACTTCAGCCATTTAGCCATAAAACTGCACATAAAACTGTACAGACCTCACAATTGTAATAGCAATGCCCACCAACTATAAAGTTTTTTACTACAAGCTAAATTGTTTGCTGAGTGTTCATTTGAAGGCGTTTCTATCATACCACTCGATGATGTTGCTTTATCAAACTTGAATTACAAAAGAATGGTTCAGCCCTGCCAGAATTCAGTTTGCTTACCTGCAGGATACACGTTCGTCTCTGGAGCGGTTGCTAAGACTTCTGATGAGTATTATTACCATATAATAGTGTCACAAAGCACACTATGTCCCATTGACAGTTCCCTGTTATTTCTGATGGGGCTGTTAACAGAAGTTGCGTGGCTAAATGGAATTCCAAGTAATGCTGTAAACCTGCAGGGCAGATCATTTTCCTCTGACTCCAGATGCTCAAAGCATTGTGAAGTTGCAAAAATGTGGAAAAGAATGAGGAATTTCAGGAGAAATCTGATGTGGTAAATCTGATAGTTCTGATAGATCCCAGTTTCCTTGTTAGCACTCCGAGCCCAAGTCCCAATGGTGGTGTTTTTCGGATTCACCAACAGCGGCGGCTCCTCCACTATGGCGAAGGATCGTCACCTCCCTGCCAGCACTTTAAAAAATGTAAAACTAAAATGATAATAAACGGGTTCAAAACCCATGTTATCACCGTTTTATTTAGCCTGTGTTAGGGCTTAGGGCGGGCGCCAGGGTTATGATAGGCTGGAGGGGGAATGGTGGGTTCTACCTACACTGCGCATGTGGTTTTTGGTCGGTCGTCTCAGGCCGGCCAAAAACCACATGTACAGTGACCCTTCTCCAACCCCAGCTGCAATGCTGGGGCTGGAGAGAGTAGGCACAGACTCCCAGTCTGTCCTTGAGCGCACAACATCGGTGCTCAGGCCAATCCTGAAGCTGCTCTCATGTGAGAGCAGCTTCACAATTGGCCACAGGGCAGTCTGGGACTCTGTGCCTGCCTGCAAAGGTGGAGAGGAGCGGAAGAGGATGACGCGATGCTGGAGAGCAGCAGGTAAGTTTTTTGTTTGATTTTGTCTTCATTGTCCTCTGTTTTCCTCCCTCCCCGCCTCTTTTGTAATTTGTTTTTGTCTCTGTTGTCCCCCTACTCCAGGCCCCTTCCCCCAACCCGCCTATCTTCTCCAATACGTGTCGCTCCTGTTTACCAAGTTACTGTACTGGATGGTAATGGTAACTGCAGGGGCCAGATTACTAGTCTCCTTAATGGGTCACTGTCTAAGGAACTTCCCAGCCTTAAACTATTAAGGTTACATGCTCACCAAAAGCTTAATCCCAAAGCAAGACCACAGTAGGGATGTGCAAGTTGACTTTTTTCTCAGAAAAAGTATAAAAATTATGCAAAGTCTCAGAAGAGGCTTTCCACATGAAAACTCGGGTTTTCACAAATATTTTGACCGCGTTTAATTTGTGTGGAGACACTCAAGAAGCAAGGTTTGGACTAGCAAAAGAGTTTGCAAATGCTCGCAAAAAATGGCTAAGCAAGATATGCAGTTTCATACAAAATGCTCACAATGTACCAGTGCAACACAGTTTCAGACTACTTCGAGAAAAAGCTAAGCAAAATATGCATTCAATTCAAAATGGTTATAAGTTTCGGGTGCCACCTCAAACGCATACATATAACTAAAATGTACAGCAGGTCTGTGGAAAAGGGTACAACAATGAGGTATGTCAGTTAGGCATTACCTGGATCTCGTTGTTTTCAGTAGAACACAGGATGTTACTTCGAGCGTTTGCATTAAAAACAGCAGAAAGCCATCACTAGCCTTATAGGCATGCGTCATACGAGTCTTTTTCCTTCTCATCCCAGGAAGGTGGAGTAGCCTTGAGTGAGCTGCATCACATCATGGAGTTTTGGAGTTGAAATATGATGTTTGGTGTGTAATTAAGCGGTGTGTATTGGAAATGAGTGGAGTTGAATTGTGTGGCCTGGAACTGGGGTGTTCTGTGAAGTTCTGCTTAGTGAAATTGTGTCATGGTGTGGAGTGTGTTTTGCATTAAGTGCAGTGTAATTGTGTAGCATATAAATATGTGGCACTGAGTGGTATTGTGTGGAGTGTATGTTGCATTCAGTAGAGTGTAATTATGGGGCACTGAGTGGTATTTGGAGTGTATGTTGCATTGAGTGCAGTGTAATTATGTAGCATATAATTATGTGGCACTGAGTGGTATTGTGATGAGTGTATGTTGCATTCAGTGGAGTGTCATTATGTGGTGTGTAATTATGTGGCACTTAGTGGTATTTGGAGTGTATGTTGCATTGAGTGCAGTGTAATGATGTAACATATAATTATGTGGCACTGAGTGGTATTGTGTGGAGTGTATGTTGCATTCAATAGAGTGTAATTATGTGGCGTGTAATATGTGGCACTGAGTGGTACTTGGAGTGTCTGTTGCAATAAGTGCAGTGTAATTATGTAGCATATAAGTATGTGGCACTGTGTGGTATTATGTGGAGTGTATTTATGTTGCATTGAGTAGAGTGTAAGTATGAGGCGTGTAATTATATGGCACTGAGTGGTATTGTGTGGAGTGTATATACGTTGCATTGAATAGAGTGTAATTATGTGGCGTGTAATTATGTGGCACTGAGTGGTAATTGGAGTGTATGTTGCGTTGAGTGCACTATCCCCCACCCTGCCTCTCCCCCGCCGCACCGCCCTGCAGCACCGCCCTGCAGCACTCGCTTGCGGAGCCACCACTGGTAGAGATTTAACACAATAGTGTCTGGCATGCTGTTACTTGTAGGCCCACTCTTATATTGGGGAAGAGAAACCATATGGTTCTTTATGTTTAGTGCTACTAACTTCCATAAAATCCCTAGCATGAAAGTCACCTTTAAGGCATCGGACCAGCTCATACCTATGCTCATGGCATAGGGTTTATCCAAGAAGCAGATATTGTTTGAGTTTGTCGAAGGCCAATTCCATGAGCTTTAACAGAATCAATTACCAGGACATTTTAAAATGTTGGTCAGCTGTAGCAAAGCGAAGGTCAAAAAGAGCCAGGTCCAATCATTGACAACATATCAAATTACGTTTTGTAACTATCTTGAAAATATGGCATCGATCTGTTCATCATGGAGCTATATTGGACACCCCTGCCCTCAGGTGATGATCAGTTCCTACATACTTATACCATTCTGGCTTTTTGGCATGGAAGGCCACTTTTTACCTAACCCTATGCCCATTTGGGAGGGTCACCAATCACCTGACACAACTCAAGTACATTTTCATGCAGTTACATACTTCTGGTATTCTTCCATTGTACAAACTGCATCTGTGACATTACTGTATCTCTATGCTGCAGGTGGTACTAGAGTAAAATATGCATGCCGTCACTGGCGTGCTGTGTGGCCATTTTAATTTGTGGGGCAATTACGTTAGAAGACTTGCCTCAAAATTGAGTAGTGCATGTAGCAAAATTGAATCATAATGGAATTGTTGGAGTTGTAAAGAGAGCACAGTTTAGAGCCCGTGCACTGTGCTCATTTGCAAAGAGGGTTGTTGCATATTTTCACACACGTAGCCTTTGCAGTGGTGCACAGAGACCTTTCATTTGTACAGATAAAGTAAATAAAGTGCAGATATTTTGACCATGAATCACAGCAGGCTCACAATAGCAGTGCTACATATTGAAAACATGGGCGCAGCCATTTTACGAGGCTGTAAAAAAGGAACAACTTGTGGAATTTTACAAGAACAGATGGAAATTCTCTCAGGGCCCCTCTGTGTTACCAAACAGGGCATGCCTTGTGTGCAACAACACCTACATTTGCTTATCCCGTATAATAGTGGTAGTTCACATAATTGTTGTGGTTGATAAGCTTGCATGAAAGAGACAAGCAAGCACATCACCTTCAGCCTAAGCAAGCCAGTCTAGTCGACATCAGAGTGATTTTATTGGAAAGAACTGTGGATATTTTACATTACAATTTTCCAAACACATTACCAACACACATTATTTATAGAACATCCTGAGGAGGAACTCATGGACTATTCTCACATTTCAGGGTATGACACACATAAGGTGTTTCCCTGGAGCACAAAACATGTATTCGCTCAAGGAATGAGAGCGGAAGTATAGGATAAACAAATAACCTTGCAGCACTAAAGCAGGGCCAGATGCTGTGTATCAACATTCCACCACAATAAAATATTTTTCCTAACCCATATGCCAGTTCAAATAACACCAGTTTGAATTAATATGCAAAGAATGAGATTAATTTTCTCTCACTTCTGGAACGGGGTTCTGGGTCAATTGAAACACATGCTGGGCTGGCCAATCCCAGGGAAACCAACCTCATCTTCTTGCATGTCACTGACAACTTAGGGCCTGATTCTGATGCGGTTAGGAAGGCATCCTAACAGCATTTGCTCTATCCAAATCGGATTGGGAATGTATCTTTCCAACCGACTCGGAAAGGTTTCCAACCGACTGAGTACGATGTGAGATAGGCGTTAGGAATATCCCAATCCAAACCCAACGGCATTTGGAATGACTGAACCGTGCAGAGCAGAATTGTATATCTCTACGGGCCGCGTTTCCAAACGACAGAGTACAATGCTGGATTTGGGCAGCCTTTCTGATTCGTGTCGTCTGATTCTAATCAGCAGTCGGAATCAGACTTTGGGGCCCGTAGTGGGCCCCCCTCCACATGGAGCCTTCCCAATTGGGCCCGTGGGGGTACCCATGGGTCTTCCATTACCAGCTATGCACGGTGTGGCAGGCACCAGGAGGTGCCCACTACAGGGTGCCCAATTTTCCCCAGCCACCCCTTTCTGCAATGGGAGCCTATGCATTCAGTTGGAACAAAGGCTCTCATTGAAGTCAATGAGAGTCCAAACAAATTGAATCTGGAAGCATCCAGATACCTCGTACTCGGTTGGTTTGACTCTCCTGATCCATTTCGGTTGGAAGCCATTCCCAAACCCATTTAGTTGGGAAGATTTTCAAACCGCATTAGCATCAGGCTCTTAGTGGGGAATCGGTATCAGAGGGTGCCACTTAAGCTGGGATTGATAGTTGCCAAGAGAGACCTTGCTAAAGCATGAAAGGATACTATGGCTCCCTCTGTAGAGGCATGGGCTAAGGGCATGGATTACTGCATGGAGTCGTCGCATTCAATTTACCTGGCAAGGGGGTGTCTCCAGAAGCATTATCAAGTATGGAAAGAATAGGCCAGGGTCAAAGGCATTCAGCTGGAGCCCTGCCCAGATGGACCTTTGTCCATTTTGGGAAGTGTTCGCTGCCGTATCCTCGACACTATCGGTCTATAATCCGGTTGTGAGAACCAAGTCCTGCTGCATAAGTCAATGTGATTATGACATATTTCATGCCAGTATTGTTTTACTGCTCTTCTGCTGGGCTTTGGATAATGATGTGTCCCGTGCTGCTACACAATGTTGCCTATTATTTTGTTTGTAAAATCAATAAAGAGTTTTAAAAAAAAGAATGAGATCTGTTTCTCTGACACATGTGGGTAGTAAGTGTACTTCTTTAGTGCTGGGATGCATGTGATGCTGCACACATTTTAGTAGAATGGAATAGGAGTTAAAGTGGTATGAAGTTTCTTACAGAGTGTGCCTTCCTACCTTGTCTGGTGCTTACAATGGGACAGGCAGGCTTGGACAGGATTCAGTGCCAGCGTGTGCATTGAAAATTCACTTTTTGGACAAAATATTGAGCTTTTAATATTGTGATACCAGAATATCATCACAATAATATTTTTAATAATAAAATGTTTTTTCTCTTGAAATGCATTTTACGTATTTATTGTGTAATGTTTGTCATTTAAATATTATATATACATATTTATACTGTTTACTAGCAGCCCGTCCCGACCTTGTCCGGGAGCATTCAGGCTTCCCCTACCCCTGCCTCCCCCGACATTGCCCAGCAGCCCGTGCCCCCGCCCGCCCCGTCCCCCGCCTGCCCCGACCTCGCCTGCCTTGTAGTCTGTTGTGTTGTAACTCCCCGTCCCCCGCCTGGCCCGACATCCGCCTGCCCCAACATTAACTCCCCGTCCCCCTTCTGGCCCGACACCCGCCTGCCCCGACATTGTCCCCGGAGCCTTACCTCATTCGCCGCTCCTCAGTTCACCGCTCCTGGCCGCTCTGTGTTGTAACTCCCCGTCCCCCGCCCGGCCCGACACCCGCCTGCCTCGACATTAACTCCCCGTCCCCCGCCTGGCCCGACACCCGCCTGCCCCGACATTGTCCCCGGAGCCTTACCTCATCCGCCGCTCCTCAGTTCACCGCTCCTGGCCGCTCTGCTCCTCACCACCTGTCCGGCGCCGCTGCTCCCCTGCGCCATGTCCGCCTCTCCGCTGCTCGCACCGTCGCTGGCCTGTCCGCAGCTCCTCACGTCACCGCTCTTCCCCCACGCCATGTCCGCCGCTCCTAGGACGCCGCTCCTCCCCGTGCTCCTGACGTGAGCACGCACGTCGCCGCCGGCGCTACTTTGAAGGGACTACTTTTTTTTTTAATATACATTTTTTAAATAACGTTTATTTTTTATATTTATATAGCCTATAACCATCTACACACCCTGACGATTTCAACGGTGTATCGGGTGTGTAGATTGGTGCCGTGGTTCCCGGGGTTACCCGCCTCAAAGCCTGAAAGTTCTTACTTTATTATAGTAGTATAGATATGTGTGTGTGTATATATCTATATATGTTTGTTTGTGTGTGTACATATCTATATATGTATTTATTTATTTATTTATGCCATTTCTAAAGCGCGCTGCAACCCTACGGGCATTCTGGCGCTGTGAAAGTGCAATTAGGAACTGAGCATCATAGGGCAGGATGAGTGGAGTGAGCAATTGCTCATGGGGCAATTAGATTTTGGGGAACAACCAAGTCTTTGTCTTTTTGCGGAAAAGCATCAGTTCATTTGTTTTCCGAATTGCAATTGGGAGGCTATTCCAGAGATGGGCTGCAGCTATGCTAAAGGCTCTGCCACCGTGAGTAGCTTTCGTAATCCTAGGAATACTAATGAGATTAGTGGATGAGGAGCGGAGGGTCCGTGTGGGCTCATACCATTTGAATTTGTTCTGTAGAGGTTTGGGACCCATACCGTGTGCTGCCTTAAAAACAGTGCATAGAGATTTGAACAGGATCCTTTGATGCACGGGCAGCCAGTGTAGCTCGGCCAGTGCTAGAGTGGTGGAGGACCGTCGTCCTCGAGAGAGTGCCATTTTCGCTGCTGCCGCCTGGATACTCTGGAGTCTGGAAATCAAATATGCAGGAGATTCCAGTAGCAGAGCGTTACAGTAATCCAGGAGGCTAAGAATAGTGCTCCTGACTACGGTTGCTCTGGTCTGTGCTGGAAGGAGAGGCAGCAGCTTTCGGAGGCCCCGCATTAGGGCGAAGCAGCTGCTCACCTGTTTGTTGACGTTGGTCTCCAGATTCAGGTTGTCATTAAGGCTGACCCCCAAATTCCGCACCATTTTTACTGGTGTCAGTGGCTTGCCTGAGTCTAGAGGCCAAAAGTCAACAGGCAGGTTTCTGGCAATTCTTCCCACTTTACATTGCATTATCTCAGTTTTGCCGCTGTTAAACTGTAGTGAGTTACTTTTTAGCCAGGTTGCCATTTCCAGCATGCAGGTGTGGAAGGTCTCAAGTGATTCTGCATGGGCACCATCAATAGAGATCATCAGCTGCGTGTCATCCGCATAGTTGATCACGCTAATGCCGTGAGCCTTGAGAATGCCCATCAGGGGTTGCATATAGACATTAAAAAGGATCGGACTGATCGCCGACCCCTGTGGGACCCCATGTGGGACCGTAGCAAACTCAGGTTGGTATGGAGGGAGTGCCACTGCCTGCCATCTATCTGTCAGATAAGAGCGAAGCCAGTCAAGCGCCGCTCCCTCCACTCCAAAGGTTTCCAGCCTTGTCAGCAGGATGTCATGACTCACCGTGTCGAACGCGGCGGACAGGTCCAGCAGAATTAGAATTGCTGATTCTCCCCTGTCCGCCCTCATTCTCAGGTCATCCAGGACCATCAGCAAAGCTGACTTGGTCCCATGGGCTGGTCTAAATCCAAATTGCTCCTCTTCAAGGATGTTGTTTGTTTCCAGGAAGAGGGACAGCGACCTACTGACCAGCCGTTCCATGATCTTAATTGGATACGGCAGGAGCGAGATGGGTCGGTAATTCTTATGGCAGCTGGGGTCCAAATTCGATTTCTTTAGCAGGGGTGTGACAACTGCCTGTTTCCATTCTCTCGGTACAATGCCTGTGCCGAGGGATTGATCGCATAACCGACGGAGTACAGGAAAGAATTTAGCCCCAAACTCCTTTACTACTTTGTGGGGTAGAGGATCCAGTGGGGATCCAGATGTTATGTTAAGGGCTATTTGCGCAAACTCTTGTTCTGCGGGAGTATCAAATTTGTCCAAAATAGCCCTTGGCATTAGGTGTCCATTCATTCCTTCACTCTTCTTCCCGTTCTCCATGCTGCTCTTGTGCTGCGCTAAGGGAGTGGGGACATCCTCCATGCTCTCTATTAGTTTGGTGATTTTTTCCTGAAAGAAGGAGGCCAAACCATCACATAATTCCTGTGAAGGTTTGATATTGCTATTGGTGCACTCAGGGTGGGATAAATCTTTTACAATTTTAAAAATATCACGTGATTTATTAGAGCTTTTTAGGATAATGGCTGCAAAGTGTTCTGCTTTGGCTGTGGCAATCTCTTTCTTGTACTTAGTTATTGTCAGCCTCCAGAGTAGTCTATTCTGTTCTGTGTAATCTTTTCTCCATTGCCTTTCTGCCTTTTTACAAAAAAAAATCAGGTCTTTCAGTGTTGCCGTATACCAGGGCGCGGAAGGGTTGCCTCTTTTCCTGATTCCTTTCAGCAGTGCCATGTGGTCAAGTTTCCTGGTTACATGATCACAGAGTGAACGATAGTTCGCGGTAATATCGTTCTCTTGTTTAAACAGAGTCTGCAGCTGAAAGAGGTCAGTCTCCTTTTCCCTTTTCCTTTTTAGTAGTCCTTTCCAGTCCCGGCTAATGAAGGTTCTGACCTGTGTGTTTGCCGGTCCTATGTTAACCAGAGTGTGGATATTAAATGTTATAAGATGGGGATCTGACCATCCCACTGGTTGGATTTTTCCCATGGCTATAAGATCTTCTTCAGCGAAGATTAGATCTAAAATGTTTCCTTCCCTATGTGTAGGAATAGTTACCCATTGTTTTAGCCCTAGGTTGGCACAGGATTGTATGATGTTATGGAAGGCTGTGTCTAGTTTGCCGTTGGTCCATAGGTTAAAATCTCCCAGTACTAGTAATCTGCTATGGGTGAGTGTCAAGTTGTTAATGACAGCGATCAGTTCCTGTTGTTGCGTAACATTAATGAACCCTGGCGGTCTGTAGCAGATTAGGCCAGTGAGGCAATGACCTGAGTCATGTTTAATCGATATCCCAAGAAATTCAGCGCAGGAGATTTTGTCTATGTCCAACATAGCGATGTTCAATGTATGTGTGTATGTATATATATATATATATATATATATATATATATATATATATATATATATATATATATGTGTGTGCACACACACACACTAACACACACTTTTGCCACTGGTCTGGGTGAGTGTCATTTACGCTCTGCTTTCTTCCATGTCCGCATGTGTGAGGCTGCGTGTCCGCCCACTTCAGTTTTTGTCTCTTGCCCTGTGAGCGACTGTATTTGTCTCGGCACACATGCCTCACAATCACTGTAGGGCTGGTGGCTTGTCATTTAGTTTCACATTTTCTCCTTTTATAGGTCCTCTTCGTATCTTTACTTCTTCTTTTTTGATTTTCATATCATATCACGGCCCCCACACATTGCTAATGTGCAATTTGTTTGCCACTCATTTCATCCGTGGTACATCTGTGGCACACTGCATCCCAAGCGGGCACTGCCTCCAAACCAGGCACCCATCTTGGCTTGGTTACGTTCATCCTGTACCTTAGTTTGACCATTCCAACATGGCCAACGTGTTGGTTCTAAACGTGGGAACCATGCTGGAGCTTTAAAACAACCATACTGTATGTACAACAATATAGCATGACAGCCATCCAGTGCTGTGTTTAATTGTATTTACTATTGGAAAAATATGCCGGCATGCATGTGTTGTTCAGTGTTTGTGTGTTTTATGGTAGCTGTGAAAGTGAATTAATGCAAGAATGAACCAGTGGGTGAATGAATGGATGCAAAAGTGCGGGGGTGAATGACTACATGCCTGTGTGCGTCTTAAGTGCCTAAACCCATCAATGACTGCAGAGGCTTTTCATGTACAAGCTGCATCTGTTGTCATTACCAGTGCTTGTTTTTCCTTACAGCTGCTTGTCATTGCAGTGTCTGTTGGTGGCTCCAGGCGGGTTTTGTTTTGAGTCCTTCTCGTGCCCTGAGTGACCCTCCCAGAGCAGGGAGGGTCAAAGGGTGGCGCCTGTCCGGCCCTTGGGCAGACAGACACACGGACAGCACCGGTCTGTCCGGAATGACCCCGGCCCCCGCCTGCGGGCCCAGGGGGGGGCACCTCCTTCAAAGTGGGGATTTCATTGGAACCTTGGAGCATTCTCAATAACACGTTTTACATTCGCAGAGAAGTGTAAAAAATCCAACATAGTAAGATTCATTTTATATATCAAATAGCTTTAAAAAAAATATTGAAAAGACAAATATAGAACATTTACTGACTTTAATATATGTAAAAATAACACAACTGCTGTGAGAGTAACAGCCAGCCGGTTTCACCTGCACGTGCGGTGATTGGTTAGTTCGAGGTGCGCGCGAACTAAAGCGCTTCTAGGCGCGTCGGGGCGCTGTGAGTGCATCAAAGAAAGAGGTTTATTATGGCTTTGTGAGCTCTGTCTGCGGCAGCGTCGGACGTCCGACCCTGGGCCCCTGGAACAGGTGGGCTTGGGTTTGGGGTTCAGTGGAGGAGGGGGGTGTCTACTCTTGGGGTGAGTCTGGGCCCCCAGGGGCAGCTGTGTCAGTGACGGGGCTCGGGTAGAGATGAGTGGAACTGAGAGGGTGGGGTGTATTTCCAGTATGTAGATGCAGTAATGCGCCTAGAAGCCCCTGTGCACCCGCTCAGGATAGCGCCCAGTAAGATAACTCGGTGGGTCAGTGCACCTGCGAGTGTACGTTCTAAACCCAGTAGGGCCGACCCGGACTTTCATCTTCCAAAGATAATAAGAAGCTGTAAGGCTGCGTGGCTGGAGTTCTTTTTATGTGTTACTTAACTCGGAAATGTGTAAAAACGTCCAACTTGTGATGTGCCTAGAAACACATTCCCTGATGGTACCCCCTCCAGGGTGCATCAGGGCAGGGTGGCTTCCAAGATCCGCCGAGCATTAAAATACCCTGGTCACCGCCAGCGAGGTAATGTCCTTTAAAACAGCCCAAGAGCGTCCCACAGACAACCCCTGAAGTGGGCGAAACGTGTTGGTGGTTTTTGTGCGTCTTTGAGAGATGCCCACCTTGGCAGTGACTTGTTCCTGCTAAAGGATGCTTGGACGGCGAATAGGCCCCTACCTTGGGAAGTTAGTCTGATCTCGGGGGAGCCAGTTACAGTGACCTTTGCCCCTAGAGAGAGGGGGTGATGGGTAGGTAGCCTGAACCTCCCCCTGACCTTGAGGCGGTCCGTGCAGGGACCTTTTTTTTGCGTGAGAGATGTTGTCGCGTGTACGATGGCTGTAGAATTATAAAAGATTACAGCTTAATATCCATACATACATGGCTGCATTTATGTTTTGAAATATATATGTTTATTCGGGTTCAAATTCATACTGCGTTGCCTTTTTTGTCTATTCAAAATGTAATCAACTAATTATATTTTATAATTGAACTTTGTTAACGGCGGAGCACAGAGTCCCATTGAGAAGAGCATGGGATTATCCTACGGAAGCTGAGGTCCCCCGCCCGGCTCGTCCCGTCTCCCGTCTGCCCCTACATGAGTGCCCTTACCTCCGCCGGCGCTGCTCCTGCCTGTCCGCTCGCACTACCGCTCCTCCCCTGCGCCATGTCCGCCGCTCCTCCTCCGCTCCTCTGCTCCTGACGTCACCGCTCCTCCCCGGCGCCATGTCCGCCGCTCGTCGGACGCCGCTCCTCCCCGTGCACTAACGTGACCACGCACGTCGCGGCCGGCGCTACTTTTGAGGGACTACTTTTTTTTAATCTAACATTTTAAATAACGTTTATTTTTTTAATTTATGTAGCCTATAACCATCTACACACCTTGCCGATTTCAACAGTGTATCGGGTGTGTAGATTGGCGCAGTGGTTCCCGAGTTTACCCGCCTCAAATCCTGAAAGTTTCTGCTTTATTATAGTAGTATAGATAATGTATTACAATTGTAAGGTTGGTTATTAATTATACATTTTATTATATTAATACAAATTAAAAGTTACTTTTTTAAATAATACAGATTTTTAATCAAAACATAATGCAAAAACACAAAATTACTATAAATGTAAAATTGTTTTGTGTTTAGTTTTTTAATTACATTTTGTTATATTTATATTTACTATGTATTTAATATTTGTTTAGAGTGCAATTGTTTGTTATGTATAATATTTAGGGAAAATATGTAAGTTGTTAGGTTGAATTGTAAGTAATGTTTTTGTCTTATAATAATATAAATTGTATTTATTTTGGAGTTAGAATATTAAATATGTTGCCTTTAATAGGCTAAACGTCTATAAAATGATTTGGAGTCTAGGGGAATAGTACATTAGATCCCTCTAATGAGTAACACCTTGCTCAAAATGGTTAACATTGGTGTGGCAATAGTTAATATCACCACTTCTATGTCAACATTTTCTCATAAGTAGTTTATATTTGAACTTGAATAGTAATTTTGACCCCTTCAGTGTCCAATTTATTACTTAAAGTGGTTACAATTGGAGTGGGAAGAGTACATCTGACCTCGTAGTGCCCGGCACCTTTCCCTAAATGATTTAAAAGGCAACTGTAGTAGTAAATTCGATCTCTTCAAGGTTCAATGCTTTCCAAAAACTAGTTTAGATTGGAGTGTAAATACTAAATCCAAACCCTTCAATGTCCAACACCATCTCCAAAATGATTTGGATTGGAGTGGGAATAGCAGATTGTACTCTTCCAGTATCCAAAATATTCCCCAAAAGGGTTTAGATTGGAGTAGGAATGGTAAGTCTGGCCTCTTTAGTGTCCAACACCTTCCCTTCCTCAAAGTGGTTTATGTAGAAGTGGCAAGAGTAAATGTTTCCAAAATATTTTTTTATGATGGGTGCACTATATATTAACATATTTATAGTTCCAGCCAGACCAGGGGGAAGTAAGTTGAGCTTCACTATTATTGCTGGATTTGGTACATTTGCTATCACTAGAAACTGTTTGCCATTGTTCATCTGACCTCTAATTTCCACGTTTCTGTATTATCGCATTATTTGTAGCATAATTGTCGGTGGAGATTTTTGATTACTGCCTTGGGGACTTTGCCGCCCTAACTTCACCCTCATTCACAAATGAGCATGGAAAAGTGCAAAATGAACAGGGAACAGGATAGCACTCATGTTCCACCCAGGAAATACCACCGTGGATGCTTTCCTTGTACGAGCTGTGAATGTTGATGTGAGGGATATAGACTTATTTGAGAGGCATTTATCATTGGATATGGAAACAGAGCAGAACTTACCTCTTCTAAGAGTGCCCCCCTCTTTGTGTAATCAGCCATATAAACCCTATGAGGGAACAAGCCCAAGGGTTCTTCGTCCATCATCAATTCCCAACTGCGTAGGAGCAGGAGTAGGCGCAGACTCTATGTTGAACCCGGGTTGGGCACTGCCAATGGAGATTGTCCAGGATCTGTCCAGCAGCTCAGATGAAGTGATGGTCAAGAAAAAAATGAAAATGAAGCAAGTGTCTAATGAACAGGCCAAGAAGATAAGAACCCATGTCTGCCCCAATACCCACCTCCACACCTGATCCTATAAGCAGATGTATCAGGTTACAAGAGTGACAGGGCTGACACTAATCACCAACCCAACCAGCATTGACGTAATCACCAATGTGGAACACAGCAAGCTTATTGCCAAAGTTGTGAGGATAGGAAAAACTGCAGTTGCACCTCTAGTGGACTGGATTAGTGCACTAGAAGAGATCTGCAGAGTCCTAACATCTCTTCCATCGAAACTGGAGACCCTACTGGCCCCTCTATCTTCCGCCCCAATACCAAGTCAAGTGCCCGCAGGAGTGGGACTTTGCTGTAGCGCAAAGACTGACCGTACCAACCCAAGCCATATACTGCCAGTGGAGTCCTGTGCCAGTGATGTCATCCCTTCAGCCTTGGATCCAGGGGATGGACCATCGCCCATAGCAAGCTGTAGCATACATGGGGATGAGGTTCGGGGAGGAAGTCTCCACCTTTTGCATTGGACGTGGGAAGGTCCAATGCAAAAGGTGGGCTACCTCCACGTGAGCAGAAGTAGCAGCCACCTAAAAGGGGCTCCCAGTCCCATTTGTCCCTTCAACCTGACTGCTGTCCATATGTGGCAGATTTAGTTGAAGTACCTCACTTAGTGCATGACAAAAAGAGAACTAGACAGAGCTTAAGAACAAAGCCTGCCACTGGCTTGTATGCAATGCTGACTTTTCTATGCATGAAATTGGCGACATATTGCTTGTGCGGAGGACTGGATGGATAGGCCACTCATCTAAAACCAGAAGAGGGGACTGTGTGGCCATAATTTGCAGACATCCAAGAATGGCACTACGGCTGATCCAATTGGGTCATAGACATTGGGCTACAAGTTCCATCACTGGCATTGCTCTTCTAGGCTTTTCTTCAGACCTACTGAGCTCAGCAGTAGGATGCCTCAGCTGGTAAGAGAGAATGTGGGGTATGCCTTCTCCATCATAACTTATAACCAGTTTATGCTTTTGTCACGACTGGATGCCAGTGACTGACTTGTGCCAGCTCAAGAAATGGGTCAGGCAATGTGCTACTTCCAGGACAAGGTGATGGTTACAGGAAATGCCATTGTGGTAGATGCACCATTGGGCTCTAATGATGCTCACTCCCCAGCAGGGGAAGGAACAATTGTTCCAGCTCCTGCCAATGGTCCCGATTTGCTAGTCCATGATCACACCTTCTCCACTGCTCCACAGGGAAACAACACATTTTTATCCTGGAACATTACAGGGTTAATGAACAAGCGTGGATGTCCGGAATGGGCCAATTTTGTGGAACAAATTGAAATCTGTGCTTTCCAGGAAATCTGGGAAACAGGTTCCCTACTTCTTATTGGTTTTGTCTGCTTTGATCAACCCTCCCTTTTAGACAGAAGAGGCCAACCTTCAGGCGGTTTGGTGACATGAATTAATACAATACTTGCATGCTCTTCCAGAATGATCGGCCTATGCACCTATGAGGTTATGTGCTTGAATTGAAAGTTTGCTAAGGGGGTTTCCTTGTGCATTTATGCTTATTGTATGAATGACAACCACAAGGCCATTCTAACAGTTGTTGTCCTGACACCTCTTCCACATGACGCATTCAGAACAGTGTTGGGGGATTAACTGTTGTTTTGAACCTATCAACGCAGGGTTTGGTCCCGTTACTGGAGAAGAGGATGAACTATGGGCAAAACCTGTTCTTATACTACCACCAATTTGGAGGTGATCAGCTGATGGTATGCAATGAAAAGGCTTTGTTCTTGGCAATTGCCTAAGAGCTTGCAATGGCAGAACTCTATCTGATAAGGAGGGGAGGAACACATTTAATCAACAGGGGAGTTTGAGCTGAATAGATTATATTCTGTTGGGTTTCAGGTTATGACCCATAGTTGCTGACATGAAAGTGGTAGAGTGGCTAGAGAATTACCATACTGCCCTGGACCTTACTCTTCACTCATTGAGGTTCAATGTCTCCTCTAGTGCCAATTAACCATTTGATAGGAGGCTTGTCACCTCAAGCAACCACTCTAGGCTGAGGTCGAGTGTTATCACCTCAACCCGGTCCATCCAAAAGCCTATCTATGAGGCTCTCTCCATGGGCCTGGAAGCGGTCCAATTGAGGAATGTTTCAACAGCTGCTGCATGGGATGATCTTGTTTTAATTCACAATTCCATGTTCCGCACATTCAAAGACTTTTTTATTGTGGAAACTAAGTCCCTCCCCAGAAAGGCTGAAGTGGCTCCATGTTATACCAAAACCTGTAAGGCTGCCCGAATAACACTTTCAGATGCCATTACGGGTGGCAAAAGGGATACAGTTAAGGAAGCAAGAGTCTCTAATAAATCTTTGCTAGACATGGCCAAATGAGAGTATGAGGTAAAGAAATGGGAAATCCTGCAGAAAGCTGTAAAATTGAAAGATCATTGACTGTTTTGGCATACTCTGGCTGATAGGAATCTGTAGTGAGCTGGACTTCTGAACTTTAACTTCTCTGCAGAAGCATGGGTTAACCATTTGTTAGGGCTGTACGACAGAGGGGTCATGGACAAGGCAGAGACCTGTTCTGGCAGTACAGAGAGATCAACTGTTAGGACAATGGAGTCCTGCAGTGTGGAGAATGAGCTATGTAGGGAGGCTCTGTTTTATCCAACCATGTGCACATTTCCCTAATTACTGTAGGGGAGGTCACTAAAGCTAAATATTGGATCACTCCAGGAAAAGCAACAGGATCAGACAAGGTGCCTGGGGACCTGTCCAAGGCAGACATGTCAATTTGGGGCCCATACTTTGCTAAGTATTTTAATTGCATTTGGGAAGACTTACCCTCTCCCCCCTTTAGGCAAGGGCCGAGATTGTACCAATTTACAAGAAAGGCTCACATGCCCTGCCATCTATCGGCCAATCAGCTTTATTGACACTTCCCAAAAACTTTTTAGTCATATACTGTTGGATCGGCCCTGTTAGTGAGTTGAGGGTGCAGGTCTTAGCAGCCCCCTACAAGCAAGGTTTATACCAGAGACCAGTACCATCTACCAAGTATTTTGGTTGCAACTTATACACTGGAAGTATGGTGTTCTTGGAGGTGGTTGGCGTTATGTAATTTTTGTTGACCTCCACACAGCCTTTGATCTTGTCCCAAGGCTGGCCCTGTGGAAAGTCCTAATCGAATAGGGCACCCAAAGTTATGTAGTTGAGGTCATCAGAAGGCTGCACCAAAAGAATGATGTGCAGGTCAGAAATGGCACACATGGGGAACTGACAACATCTTTACCAGTCACGAGGGGGGTAGGGCAGGGCTCTGTCCTTACCCTAACCCTGTTCTTATTATATATCTAGTAGCCCAATCAGAGAAGTGCCATCATGACACCTTGAGCCTAGCAGATATGAAGATCCCAGCCCTCCTATTCGCTGACAACACCTTATTGGCATCCAAATCCCCAATGGGTATTCAAAACCTTCTGGACCAGCTTTGTGTCTTCTGGGAGCAGAGATGGCTTGAGATCAATCTACAAAAAACCCAGTACATGGTTTTTAATCTCAACCACACAACCC
Organism: Lissotriton helveticus; assembly: GCF_964261635.1. NCBI lineage: Eukaryota > Metazoa > Chordata > Amphibia > Caudata > Salamandridae > Lissotriton > Lissotriton helveticus. Next base: position 950,602,101 of record NC_136063.1, read on the forward strand.
ATCCAAATCCATCCCTGCACGGTGCTCCCTTTGAGAATGTCCGCACCTTTAAGTACTTGGGTCTCACCCGGATGGAGAATTTTGCTGCTCTGCTCAGATCCGCAAGAAAAAGGTGAAACTTGAACGTTATGCAGGGGGCATGTTGAAGGGTTTTAAGGGTTCCAGATTTTGATCTGTATCCCGGGCCATCCAATTTTTTTATCTATAAGCATTAGTCTCTGTATGGGGGAGAACTCTGGGGACATGAGAAGGTCACTGCAATAGAGGTGGTCGAGAATAAATGCACATGATCCTTGACAAATCTCCCTACCTGTACCCCACTTCTGCCACTACGGATGGACCTAGGTCAAAGGGCCATCGCTCCAAAAGCAGCCCTCAGACCTTTGCTGTATTATAGACATCTATGGGCCTCAGTAGACCTAGCCACATTTTGGAGAGGATTGGTGGGGCTCCTTCAGAATCCCCGGGTCTCCAGGATCCCCTGGTTAGGGAATTTTAAGACCCTCCTAGCAGTGATGGGGTGTGGACACCTGTGGACTAACCCTGGAACAGTGATCGGCATGTCAAAGGCTGCACTTAATGTGATGTACTGAGCAGGTACAAGAGTTTGGGCACTTTGACATTAGCCTTCTTGGAATTCAAAGACAACTTCCGTATGGAAGACTATATGGACTCCATGGAACCCCCATTGGAAAAAAGCATGTTCATTAAATTTCTTTTTGGGACTTTACCACTGCACACTTTCACTATTAACTGGAGGTTACATAACAGCGATCCAAATCTGAACTGCCCTTTTTGTCCCCTGGCAAAACAATGCATTAACCATATACTAATTTTCTGTCTGATCTATTTTAAAAACAGAAACAAATGAATACATCCACTCTGTCAGAGTATGGGGATTAGGGACTTCGGGGTTTCCTCCTAAATCCTTAGATCAGACAGAACACAACTGACTGTGTTTGCTGTGCACCGCTTTTAAATGGGAGTATAGAAGATCATACAAGGTAGTGTTGGGCCCTGAGTATTGTACTGCATGAATAATTGTTGCTGTTACTGTGATCCGTATAAAAGTATAGCCCTGCACTCTAAAGTATTGACCCTCCCTAATGAGGTGTTACTAGAACCCTGAAGTACAAGCCATTTGCTCCAGCCACACTGTGCAATTCCATGGCTAGTATTGTCTTTGATTAAGTTGTTATACAAGATATGTCCATCAATTACTTTTATTATGGTTTTAAGAATGTAATCGATGTTATTGTTTTAAAGTTAACTGTAAGTAGTGGGACGTGCACAGCCTGAGTTTTGACTGATTTAATCCGTGCTCCAGGATATCTCCCTCCTCCTGGGGAGTGTCGAACTATTCCAAATGTAGTAGGACTATTGAACCATAATCCTATCACCTCGGCCACAAGAGGGGGCTGAAAATTCAGCACATGTTCAAACGCATATGGTAATACATAAATTTCTGTATGTCCGCTTTCTTTAGTTCCAAATTGAATTTTATTGCATTATTTCAAAAAGTATTTCAAAAAATGGTTTCTCATAGTATTTTCATGAGTTCATATAGAAACATTTTCACCAGATTCAACGATCATTTCCAATGCATTTCAGTGCCAGTTACACCTTCATCAGGGAAATCTAGAATCATACAAATAAAGCATCATTGATACTATTCAGTTCATAATAGTCAATTGTAAAACAATCTTAGAACACTATGCGTGCTTTACAATAATGAATGCATTAATTGTAATCAAAACGCTAATTTCATTTACGGGTTAAATGTCAGAGGCGGTTATTACCAGCGGATATATCTACTGTCTTACTATTTATTTATTTATTTATTTATTGGCATTTCTAAAGCGCGGCAAATACCCGTAGGCGTCTCGGCGCTGGCTTAAGGGAGTGGATCAGCATCTAGGAACACCTACAAAATATACAGAGCTATTGGTCGAATAACCAGGTCTTAAGTTGTTTGCGGAATATGAACAGGGAGGGGCTGGTCCTAATATGTAGAGGAAGGATGTTCCAGAGTCTAGGGGCGGCGACCAGAACGCGCCTATCGCCCCAAGTGACTGTTCTAGTACGAGGCACTACTAGGTGATTATGATGAGAAGAGCGGAGGGAACGGGTTGTATTGTAGTGGAGAAGGTTGTGTTTAAGGAAATGGGGGCCTTGATTGTTGAGTGCCTTGTAAACAATACACAATGATTTAAATTTGATACGACTGCGTATCAGGAGCCAGTGAAGTTCCCTGATGGTGTTTGAGACGGGTGCAAACTTGGGAAGTTCCGCCAGCATCCGAGCTGCTGCATTTTGAATTGACTGCATTTTGTTTGTCACCCGGGATTGTGCATTTAGGAAGAGAGCATTACAGTAGTCCAGGGCGGACAAGACCAATGAGCTGACCAGGGTTCTCCCAGCAGTATCCGGTAGGTAGGGTAGTATTTTCCTGATCATTCTGAGTTTCATGTGAGCTGTTGCAGCGGTCTTGTTGGCGTGTGCCATGAAATTTAGACCTACATCAAAAGTGACGCCCAGATTTCTAACTTTGAGGGCAGGACTAGGAGGAGTTCCAAACGATGTTGGCCACCAAACTGGTGACCAGCCCGGGGAGAGGTGACCGAAAATGACAACTTCAGTTTTTTCTGAATTAAGTTTGAGACAATTCGTGGCCATCCAGTCACCTATGGCCACCATTCCTCTAGTGAATAGATTGGCCACTTCTTCACCATCCCCTTTGATGGCCAATACCAATTGGGTGTCGTCGGCGTAGGAGGTCAGGCTCATCCCAAATGCTTTGATGACTCTAGCAAAGTCCGACACATAGATGTTAAATAGTGTCGGACTTAGGGACGAGCCTTGGGGGACCCCACAAGGCAGAGACACCTTAGAGGATTGGTATGGTCCTAGGGATACCGCCTGAGTTCTGTTGGCCAAAAACGATACAAGTAGGTCCAGCGCTGTTTCCTGGACCCCTAGTCGTTCGACGCGGTCGGCCAGGATCTTATGGTCGACCGTGTCGAAGGCCGCAGAGAGATCCAGCAGGACCAGGACTGCTGTCCCCCCCTGATCTCGTATGGCTCTGATGTCATCGGCCGCTTTTAGGAGGGCGGTTTCCGTGCCATGGCATTTGCGGAATCCAAACTGAGTATTGTCGAGCAGCCGATGCTGCTCCACAAACTCCGACAGTTGCTGGTTCATAGCTTTTTCCATGACTTTGGCCAGAAACGGGAGACTAGCTATCGGCCGATAATTTTTTAGTTCATCTTTATTAAGATTAAATTTCTTTAATAGGGGTTTGACCAACGTGTGTTTCAGTGAGACCGGGAATATGCCGGAACTGAACATAGCGTTACAGACCTGAGTTATGACCGGAATCAACGTGTCCATAACTGGGGCAAGCACTTTAAGCGGGCATGGATCCAGTGCTGACCCTGTTTTAATCCTTGAAATGATGCACTTCGTCTGATCCATAGTAAGGTCAGCAAAGCGTGTCAATGAGTTATCCCGTGGTGTAGGAGGAAGGGAACGAGGAGCGGTTTTCGAATTTAAGGAGAAAGCCTGATAGATATCGTTGACCTTCTTAAAGAAAAAATCGGATAGGGCATCGCAAAGATGTTGTGAGGGGGGGGTGTAAGATCCTGCGTGCCACCGGACAGGCGCTTGGTAATGTCAAATAACTCTTTACATGAGTTTTTTGCCTTGTCGATTTGTTCGGCATAGTAGTCTCTTTTCGCCTCTGCAATCATCTGTTTGTACCGAGCAAGTGAGTCTTTATATAATGTTTTGCTCTCGGGGTCGTACTGCTTTCGCCAGTGTCTTTCTCTTTGTTTATTAAGTTGTTTCTGCTTTTTGAGTTTATCAGAGAACCAAGGAGCACTGGGGGAAGCTCGATTCTGGGAAATAGATTTTAAGGGCACTAACTCGTGTGTGGCCTGACTGAGTCAGTTGTAGAACTGATTTGTGGCGACAATGGGATCATCTGACAGCAAAGGCGATGTTCTTGCCAGGAGAGTATTCAGTGTCCCCACGTTTAGATCTTTCCATGCTCTCACCTGTGTGGGGGCATGGTTAACCACTCTCGTCTTGGGGGTATCGGGGATGGCTAACTTGCTTAGGATAGCATGATGATCGGTCCATGGCATAGGAAGGAGAGCTGTGATGTGTAGCGTCTCAATATTGGTGAATATGCCATCAAGAGTGTGACCGGCCTCATGGGTGGGGGCAGATATTAGTTGATGCAACCCTAACGTTTCCATGTCCGATGAGAGACAAGCTGTATCAGTGTCGCTGCCTAATTCGAGGTGGAAATTGAAATCCCCTAACACCGTGAAGTGGTCTTCAAGTGCTATAGATTCCAGTATCGACCCCAGGCTAAGTAAAAAGAGGGCACGTGCTCCTGGTGGGCGATATATCAATACGCCTTTGAGGTTAAAAAGGGGAGTGAGCTTAATACTGAACATTATGGCTTCACAGTAGGTGGATGGTATCGGTGTAGTCCTGATAGGGAAATTGTCTCTGACGATAATGGCAACCCCACCTCCCCTCTGGCCTATTCTGTCCTGCCTGTGTATCGTAAACCCGCTAGGGACTGCTATGACTAGGTCCGGGTCCGAAGCGCCATCCGTCCAAGTTTCCGTTATGAACAGCACGTCCAAGTGAGAATCTCTTATTAGATCTGCGATTTCTTGCCTGTGTCTACACATAGAACGAGCATTGATAAGTGCTAAAAGAAAGGTGGCGATGGGGGGGGGGCGGATTGGTCAGAGCCTTAATCTTGGTGTTGACAATCGGAGTCCTGAAGCTGCAGTGTGAACAACTTAGGTGGTAAGGTGCATTAGAAAGAGTACATGGATCATATATGTAACAGCACTCACTACCTGGTGACCGAAGTGCAGTAAGAGATAACGGCGTATAGACCAATCTGGATGTAGGGACAGGGGGACTGGCACACAGCACAGGCCCAGCGCGGACGGGCGCAGACGGGCTGGACTTTGGCGCGACTTCGGCGCGCTTCCGGCGCGCCCGCTGCGCCGTCTAGTGGTGATGCACATTTATAGGCGGTGGAGGAGGGCAGGAGGCAGCCAGCGACTAGAGCGCTGACCTGCCTACCTCCAAGATGGCGGCCGTCTATCGTCCCAGCACCTAAATCGGCTGGCGAGCGAGGACGGCGTTATCAGGGCAAAGGTAAGCGCTACGAGCGCTGGAAACAAATGTCAAATATTCCTGCACAACAAAAAAGTTAAAATGAGCAAAGTACAAATTGTTAAAAAACACGACAGTAATAGTGCAAATGTTGCAGATCCAAGTGCAAATGCGCAAATAGGGATTGGAATAGTTAGCAGGTCAATGGAGAGCCCCCCAGCGTGACCGACACCCTTAGGTCGATGTGGTCTGGCTGCCCGGCGTTTTTATCACATCCGGGACGGCAGGAGGTAACCAGCGACTAGAGCGCTGACCTGCCTACCTCCAAGATGGCGGCCGTCTATCGTCCCAGCACCTAAATCGGCTGGCGAGCGAGGACGGCGTTATCAGGGCAAAGGTAAGCGCTACGATTGGGCTCATAAAGCATATCAAATGGATATAATTGCACCGATTAATACATATTTCTACTCCTCTACAAATGATAGTCAGCGTATTCAGTCTTCATGATTAACAGCGTGTTCAAAAATAACGTGATACATGATACCCAATGCATTTCAAAGCCGCTACTCAGCTTGCTACCGACTGGCGTCTAGAAACGGTCCAACGCGCATAAAGCTACTACTAAATCACAAATTTAGCTTCTTACCTCTGGTTTAGTGATCCTTCACCTACGCGTTTTCGCGGGCTATTAGGTACGGAAGCCTATGCTGGTCAAAAATAAACGGGATACCTAATCAGCGCATGCGCGTCCCCTCACCTAGTCAGCGCATGCGCGTTCCCTCCAAGTTGCGTTTTTTAACGAAACGTTTAAGGAAACTTTATGAATGTTTTACACGCACAGTATAACCAAATAGTGCTCACAATATAACGAGAATAAACAAATCATGTTCAGTGTGCTATCTACCACATGTTAGTACGCCAGTGTCATGGTAGCTATTAATGAGACTCTGATCTAAATGCATATAAAGATCCAAAGTATTACTTATTCATTATACAGTTCAAACACAGGAAAGTTCAAAGGTAACAAAGAAATTCGGTCCTATCATTTAACCCATACGGTTTTAAGCTGTTTAAATGGAAAATCCAATAGTTCTCACGTTTCAATAAGTTCTTTTTGTTGATGGGACCTTCTTTATGGACCACTGTCTCTAGTATACATGCTCGCAATTGACTTATGTGATGGTGTTTCTCTTTAAAGTGGGTTGCCACAGAAGATTTCACACTTTCCAATCTGATATTGCTCTTGTGTTCTGTTAATCGTGTTTTCAATTTCCTTTCAGTGTGGCCAACATACACTGACCCACATGGGCATTTTAACAGATATATCACGTTCATCGTGTCGCATGTTCCGTTGACTCTTAATGGGATTGTGTGCCCTTTCATAGGATGGGTAATAGAGTTCCCCTTCATTATATTATGACAACTGCTGCAATTCATGCACGGAACTGTACCTCGATACCTTATCCTGGTTTCACTTTCAGTAGGATATGTCAACATTTCTCCCAAGTTTCTACCTCTGGTAAAAGCAAATAAAGGTTCGTGTGTGAAAATGCCCTTAAAGTCCTCTTCTAATTTGAGCATCTGCCAATGTCGTCTTATGGTTGCTTTGAATTGGCTACTCACAGTTGAGAACTTGCTGACGCAAGTAATCCTTTCCGTGGTTTTTCTGTCTTTAATGGTTAATAGGTCTTCTCGTGTGTGATTCTGAGCTCTTTTTAACGCTGAGTCAATGGTGTGTGTAGGGTATCCCCTATCACAAAATCTTTGAGCCATGTCTAGATTATTCCTATCCAATTCCTAGACGTTGAAATCCATCGAATAAACAATCAATTCAGTACGAGCCTATACCGTAAATCCACGGATAGGAATAATCTTTTGAAATATGACAGCCACCATCCCCAATCATTGAAAACGCATCTGCCTTATACTCAATTCTTAAGGGTGAAGAGAGTGGTCTCTGACTCTCAAAAATGTCAAGAACAGCTAGAAGAAATAGCTCAAAGATTTTGTGATAGGGGATACCCTACACACACCATTGACTCAGCGTTAAAAAGAGCTCAGAATCACACACAAGAAGACCTATTAACCATTAAAGACAGAAAAACCACGGAAAGGATTACATGCGTCAGCAAGTTCTCAACTGTGAGTAGCCAATTCAAAGCAACCATAAGATGACATTGGCAGATGCTCAAATTAGAAGAGGACTTTAAGGGCATTTTCACACACGAACCTTTATTTGCTTTTACCAGAGGTAGAAACTTGGGAGAAATGTTGACATATCCTACTGAAAGTGAAACCAGGATAAGGTATCGAGGTACAGTTCCGTGCATGAATTGCAGCAGCTGTCATAATATAATGAAGGGGAACTCTATTACCCATCCTATGAAAGGGCACACAATCCCATTAAGAGTCAACGGAACATGCGATACGATGAACGTGATATATCTGTTAAAATGCCCATGTGGGACAGTGTATGTTGGCCACACTGAAAGGAAATTGAAAACACGATTAACAGAACACAAGAGCAATATCAGATTGGAAAGTGTGAAATCTTCTGTGGCAACCCACTTTAAAGAGAAACACCATCACATAAGTCAATTGCGAGCATGTATACTAGAGACAGTGGTCCATAAAGAAGGTCCCATCAACAAAAAGAACTTATTGAAACGTGAGAAATATTGGATTTTCCATTTAAACAGCTTAAAACCGTATGGGTTAAATGATAGGACCGAATTTCTTTGTTACCTTTGAACTTTCCTGTGTTTGAACTGTATAATGAATAAGTAATACTTTGGATCTTTATATGCATTTAGATCAGAGTCTCATTAATAGCTACCATGACACTGGCGTACTAAAATGTGGTAGATAGCACACTGAACATGATTTGTTTATTCTCGTTATATTGTGAACACTATTTGGTTATACTGTGCGTGTAAAACATTCATAAAGTTTCCTTAAACGTTTCGTTAAAAAACGCAACTTGGAGGGAACGCGCATGCGCTGACTAGGTGAGGGGACGCGCATGCGCTGATTAGGTATCCCGTTTATTTTTGACCAGCATAGGCTTCCGTACCTAATAGCCCGCGAAAACGCGTAGGTGAAGGATCACTAAACCAGAGGTAAGAAGCCGCTAAATTTGTAATTTAGTAGTAGCTTTATGCGCGTTGGACCGTTTCTAGACGCCAGTCGGTAGCAAGCTAAGTAGCGGCTTTGAAATGCATTGGGTATCATGTATCACGTTATTTTTGAACACGCTGTTAATCATGAAGACTGAATACGCTGACTATCATTTGTAGAGGAGTAGAAATATGTATTAATCGGTGCCATTATATCCATTTGATATGCTTTATGAGCCCAATAGTAAGACAGTAGATATATCCGCTGGTAATAACCTCCTCTGACATTTAACCCTTAAATGAAATTAGCGTTTTGATTACAATTAATGCATTTATTATTGTAAAGCACGCATAGTGTTCTAAGATTGTTTTACAATTGACTATTATGAACTGAATAGTATCAATGATGCTTTATTTGTATGATTCTAGATTTCCCTGATGAAGGTGCAACTGGCACCGAAATGCATTGGAAATGATCGTTGAATCTGGTGAAAATGTTTCTATATGAACTCATGAAAATACTATGAGAAACTATTTTTTGAAATACTTTTTGAAATAATGCAATAAAACTCAATTTGGAACTAAAGAAAGCGGACATACAGAAATGTATGTATTACCATATGCGTTTGAACATGTGCTGAATTTTCAGCCCCCTCTTGTGCCCGGGGTGATAGGATTATGGTTCAATAGTCCTACTACATTTGGAATTGTTTTAAAGTTTTCATGTGAACTTTATTTATGTGTACTTTTATGGCAGCATTTGCTGAATAAAGGATAAAAAGAAAATAGGTGCATTTTCATGGCTCACATTTTATACTTACACAGTTGCTGACCTTTTACTTTGCTGCCTTTTCTCTTCTATTAATTTCTTTTGTGATGTGCATCAAGTGGTGCTTTTTTTCTCTTTTGGATACAAAAGGTTTGTTTAAATCTTTTCTTTAAAACAATTGTTACATTATTTTTAGGGGTGCTTGGTTCTTTTATTTTGAACATTTAGGGATTTTGAATTCTTTAACATCAAATTATATTTATTTACTTTTTCAGCCTGTCAAGTTTGACATTTGGGAAGTAAGTGTTTTTGGTGAGCCGGACGGCAGTGTTGTTTGTAGTTGTAATTATATTTGCATTTATATAGCGTTTACTACCCCAGACGAGGCATCGAAGCGCTTTATGCCGGTCAGCACACGGCTCCGGAACCCAAGGTTAATGGTTAGTTATGGTTAGTGTTATCGGTTACTGTACAGCAGCTAACCTTTACAGATATAAAGAAAAACATTTACTTTTGTGGTTTATTTTAAGTTGAGCATTAGGCAATTAGTTTAGGTTAATTTTTAATTAATAGGTTTATTTTACTTACTTTTGAATGTAGATGGTCCATTCTGTGTAGGGTAGCTCCTGGAATTTCATTGTAGAATCAGACAGTGTCTGGTCTAGGTGTAGTGTTTTTGCAGAAAATTTCAGTGTTTTTCTACACTTTTTTATAGTAATTGTTTAATTCAATTTAGAGTTCTATTGGTAACTTTATTATATGTATAACTCTATTGGTTACTTTGTGTTCAGTTTCAATTTTATTGTTAGTTTGTTCCTTATTTGGTGGACACTAATTAACTATTATGTTTAACTGTAACAAATATTTGTATGTATTAAGATTATTTATTTTAATGAAGTATAATGTTCTATTTTTCAGCTGGTGCTTTAAAATATATGTTAGATTATTAGTTGCTGTTTTTGTTTAATTAGTTAAAATCATTGTATATTTATGTTAGTTGTTTGGTCAGTAAATATGGTTTTAGTTCTAATTTATAATATTATATTTTGTGTATATTTGGGAAGTGCAATATTTAAAAAAAATGTTTTTGTTTAGTTAATTTATGGGCTTTTTACACTAATTATTAATTCAGCATTGGTTTATTTTTTTTAACGTATTTATACAATATTTTTATAGGCTATAGTGTTATTTTCAATATTATTTTTGTTTTGAGGAGTCAAGTCAAGTTAAAATACTTTATTTGGATAAGATCATATCCATAAAAGCCAATTGAGTATAACAAACTAAAAACAATTCACGTCTCAAATTCATATAACAGTAAACAATTTCGATAGCAATGATCAAAATATACATTATTTAAAATATATCAATATTTTTTAAAAGAACACATACATTTCAAGGTGCTCTTCAAGGGTCGCTCATCTTTTTGCGGGCCCTTACAGCGGTTCTGAGGAAGGTGCCAAGGCGAAATATTAGCTCGTTGTCTTCCAATTTAAGTATGCTCCTGTATGCGTCTGCTAAATGGATATGCAGGGATTTTCAAAAAAATTGTATTAAAAGCCATTTAGCATATTTTATATCAAATTTACAAAAGAATAAAAAGTGTTGGATTGTCTGGCCACTCTGTCCGTCACACAGACAAGGCAGGGAGTCGAGATTTACATTGTGCCCAAGGGGAAAACAAAGCAAGAATTTTACAGTACCAGCTCTTAAGCAGAAGAGGAGACCCCTCTCCCAGTGAGATATTGGCAGGGTAAGATAACTAGGCAAGGGGGATCCACTGTGCTCAATGGTCATAAAATTAGCAACAGTTAGTTTCTTACATTCCCTCTCCAATCTTTCCATGCTATAAAGTATGTAAAGTGCTGTCCTGAGGACTTTTTTGTGTACACCCTCAGTTGTGCTTCGGCTTTAAAAAGAGCCCTCTATAATTAGCACTGCTTAGGCTCTGGTTATGTTTTGTTATGTTATGCTATGTTAGTAAGCACTTGTAAAGCGCATGTACACCCGTGGGTTTCATGGCACTGGGAATGAAGACTGTTGCGGCCGAGTTACTAGATATATGCTTGCTCAAACAGCCATGTTTTTAAAGCCTTCCTGAAACTAAGAAGGTTATCTCATCCTCTGAGTGCCAGGGTGAGAGAATTCCAGAATCTGGGGCCAGATGGGAGAAACGACATCCTCCCTGTCGTTTCGTCTAAAAGACAAAGTGGTTAACAGGAAGAGATGAGCTGAACGGAGACTGCGCAAAGGAGTATACTTTCTTACCATACTACTGATAAATCTAGGGCTGCTGCCATGCAAAGCCCTAAAGGCTAAGCATCCAGTCTTAAAAGCTACTCGTTGGGCTATCGGGAGCCAGTGGAGCTTTACCTGACCAGGTCTGGCTGACACCCATTTAGGCTGCTTATGAATCAGTCTTGCCACCTGATTCTGGACCATTTGAAGTCTTTTTTGTAGACCAACTGGCAGACCAAGTTAGATTGAGTTTGAGAAATCAAGCTGTGAGAGTCTGAGGGCTAGCACCACCTGTATTAAAGCTGAGTGAGTCAGCAAGTGTGTGATTTTCCTGATTTTCCGTAATTGGTAGAAACGGGAGGAGATCACAGCTCCCACCTGTCCTCGAAGCGAGAGATCAGAGTTGACAATGACCCCTAGGCTTTTCACCGAGGAAGAAGGGGTGAGGAGAGGCCCAAGTTCCACCAGCCAGAAATGCGAGCCCCAACTATCCTCACTTTTCCCAGGCAATACCAACTCCGTCTTGCCCGGGTTAAGTTTCAGGTGGTTCACATCTATCCAGCGCTGGATGTGAAGCATGGTTGACTGAAACTCAATCGCTGCGTTAGGGGATCCAAGTGGAAATATAATCTTAAGATCATTAGCATAGTTAAAGATGATGATGTTTCTGTTTCTTAATGAGTGAATCAACGGCTTTAGATATAAATTAAAAAGCAGCGGAGACAGAGAGGAACCCTGTGGGACCACACAAGTGGAGGTAAGCTTGGGGGCGGTAAAACTTCCAAGCCTTACTGCTTGAGTGCGGTTGGCAAGGAAAGATTCGACCCAGTCAAGTGCGGGTCCACGCAGGCTCGCCTGCTCAACACGGTTCAACAAGATGTTGTGGTCGACCGTGTCGAAAGCGGCTGACAAATCCAGGAGCACCAGAGCTTGATGGTCCCCACTATCTGCATTTGCTCTGAGAGTGTCCAGAACTGCAAGGATCACGGCCTCCATTGAATGCGCCGGGTGGAAGCCAGCTTGATTTGGCTCTAAATAGTCCGAGCGTTCAATGAAGCTAGACACACACCTAGCTACAGAGGCCTCTTGTATTTTTGCCAAGAAAAGGAGGAGAGAGATAGGGTAGTAGTTAACGGGGTTGGTGGAGTCAGCCTATGGTTTTTTTCATAAGGGGGACTACCATCACATGCTTGAAGGCACTGGGAACCTTGCCTTGGGCAAGTGACTCATCAAGAAAAGGAAGCACGCTCTGAGGCAAGACAGTAAAGATCTCTTTTAAGACGTGCGGTGGACAGGAGTCATGACCCCAATTTAACACGGGTCATAAGTTCTGATAGAGTTTTAGGACAGATGGGTTGAAGGGTATCTAATATGCAATGATTGCTAGAGATATCATCCAGTGGTTCCCAGTTGAAGGTATTAGGGAGGATAGCTTTGATGGAAGAGATTTTGTCCAGAAAAAAATTATTCAGGGAGTTACAGAGTTCTTGTGTGGGGGTCTGAATAGGCGAAGTTCTAGTATCATTACATACATCGTTCACTATTTTAAAGATTTCTTTGGATTTGTTGTGGGCTTTAAGTAATTGTGTAGAGAAGTAAGCAGCTTTAGTGGTCAGGATGGCTTTTTTAAACTCTCTACGGGCGGTGGAAAATTGCTCCCTGTCTTCAATGGAGTATCTTAATCTTCATTTTCTCTCGATTTGGCGCAGCTCTTGTTTTTGTTTTTTTAGGTCGGTGGTAAACCATTTGTGGGCATCTGAGTGGCGAGCACGGGAGAATTTGACAATTGGGGCATGAGTGTTGCTAGCTGATAATAGCCACTCAGTGACTTTTCCCTCCATGGAGTTGACGTCCCGACAGAAAATGGGTACAGAGTTCTCCAAAGTATTGATGAAATCCGATTTATTTAAGGATTTCCACTTCCTGGTTACACCCCCCGCCGGGGAGGTGGGCTTTTTATAGGCACTGAAAGTAAATGTGAATTGTATCAGATGATGGTCTGACCAGATGCATGGGGAGACTAGCGGCAAGCCACGGGATGTCCATCCCTTTCTTGCAGCTAATACAGTTGCCTATATTATCTCTTGTGAGAGATGCTGCTGGGTTTTGCAATATGGCGAGCCAAAATAAAGCGGGCGGACCCTTATATAGTCCTCAATATAACTTAGTTTCTGTTCACTGTGGCAGACATACTGCGATGTGGTGATCGGAGTACCCAACAATTTATGAGAAAATCTATTTTCCTCTCGCTGAATGCTATGACCTTTAGCGGTGCCCCACACCTCTGCGCCATAAGTGGCAATGGGAATGCATTGGGATTTTTAAAAAATAAGAATCGCTAAAATAACCCCTGTTCCTCTTTGGCTAAGACTAAGAATTGAATTGGTGGCCTTTGAGAACTTTTTCTTGCAGAATACCATGTGCTCAGTCCAAGAACCGTTCGCAGCAAAGACCAACCCAACTTGTTTTGATTATATTTAATGAGTTAAAAATATTTTAGTTCATTATATTTTTGCGTTCGTTATTATAACATTTTTGATAATTTAACTGGAATACTTTTGTTAGCAATATCGTTTTATTTCTTGTTTGTGTATATAGTGACATTATTTTGCTCAACAATAATTTTGGAGGGATATTGTGACAATTCGATATTTTGGTGGTCGATATTGTGTTACATAGCCAAAAAATCTGTTTTCAGATGTGGCATCTCTAGTCTAGAAGTATTCTACTATGCTGGGGAAGTTACATTCAACCTGTGCATTCGTAATGTTTACACATCCTGCCTCATTTAAAAAAATACATTTGTATCTGGGACTTGACAATGGGTACTCAGGTCCTGCCAAGAATAGTACCTGGGGTCTCATGTCTCCTGCCCTCTATCAGCTTCTTGTTCCATTAATCAGATAAGAGAGACTGTTATCGTGGCAGGCAAAGGCTGACATACTCAGGGGCCTGTGTGGAATATTACATGAGGGCTCTTAAGTGTCAGTAATGAATCTCACTTTCGATCACTGATCATCCCGGCAGGCAGTAAGAGGATGTGTATGAGGAAATAAAGTTGGAGGCTCACTGTAGTAGGTGCCTCTTCACTGATAAAGGTGGTAGTTTCAGGCTTTGACAAATAGAGGACTAGATGCTGAGAAACCACAGATGTAATTTCTTGTTGGCCAGGAGGAGCCTCATCGCCATCCACTTCCTAGTTTGTAATCTCTATATCATTAACCCCTTGTTGGTTCCACAGCTGTCTCTCGTAACTGAGCTGATGAGCTCATAACTAGGGCAAAACCGGTCCCCGGTTGCTTGTGTTATGGTTCACAGAGGAGCTGGCTTGGCAGTGCGGGCCACACTGTTTCCACTGGAGCAGGGTCAAAACTGAGTTGCTTGTAAATGTAAATGTCCAGTATTTGTAAAGCATAAACAATTAACAGAGGGTGTCAAGGAGCTGGAGGCCGTAGGGAAGATCAAGCAAGCTATTGTCCAGAGTCACATGGTGCTGGACTGATCTGCTGCTGCCGCCGGGGATCGAACCATGAGTTCCGGGGTTCTGGAGTCAGCAACCCTGGCCGCTGCACCACACCTCTTCCCTAATGTATTTGGGTCCACACTGAGGTGGCATGGTGAGCAAATGTATGTAGGAATGTAGTGCTACCCTATGCTATTGCTAGGGGTTAGACTTATTGCAAGCTGCCTCCCATCACTTTTTCTGTGTTTCATGTAAGTTAAACATGCCACTTCTAAAGGTGCAAATGAAACATGCATTATTTCCCAGTTAAAAGTTATTCTTTATTTATGATAGAACAACTCAAATCTCACCTTAGCATATGAGATGCCTAAACATACAAAGACTATGTGATACTTACATTCTAGTGTGATGGCAAAAGGAAAACATTTTTTCACACACAGGAAGGGGGGAGAGGCACAGTACAAACACTACTCCAGCCTCCCAAATCACAACTGTAACACACACAGAGGTGATTTGTGTTTATGAATCTCTTCGAGAGAGGTGGCACATGCTTCGTGAAAAAATACTGCCCTCAGTCACAAAATTGTGACATGCTTCATCATCGGGCTTGCTTACAGTACACCTCTGCGCAGACCAAAGCCTGGGGTGGAGCAAAAGGGAGGGGAAGACAATACAAACATATAGGATAATGGATCCTGGGATCACCGAAAGAAAAAGTGCAGTGAAAATGAAAACTAGTTCAGTGGTATCTTTTGTAAATAATTTATTCCTAGATTTTTCACGAAGCACGTGCCACCTCTCTCGAAGAGATTCATACACACTACTACTCTATGTGTGCATTGCAAAAAGGTACACACCCTTGACTTGAAAGTCCAGAGTTTATTATTGATTGATGCAGCATGCATGGGTATTATATGGACATATGATGGCTGACACTTGTAACTGTACGCAGTTTGTAAACTGCATGATAATGACCATTCTATGTGTGTAACTTAGAAATATAATTCAGACATATGCTGCACAACGTCTATAATTAGACCCTTACATAAAGCTTGCTTATACGTTATGTGCATTTTGCATTGCTATGTAACTCAATATAATAAATCAGTGTTAGACCTGTCAGCCTTCGAGTGGATTTCCCCCAAAAAACATTGCCTCCATCCATCCTATTTTTGCTGATCTCGTTTTTTGTTGGCCTTAGGACTGCTAACCAGTGCTAAAGTTCTCTCTCTCCTAAACATGGTAGAATTGTCTTAAACCCAATTGGCCCATTTGATATATCTTATCTTATCTTATCTTAGGGGGAACTTGTATAGCGCGCTGACACTGAGAGGTTTCCTGGCGCTGGCTGAGTGCAGGTGAGATGGAGAGACGAGGGTCTAGCCAGTCTGTGTGAAGAGGTGGGTTTTCAAAAGTTTTCTAAAAGCCAAGAGGGAATTGGCAGATTTAAGAGAGAGAGGTAACTGGTTCCAGAGGGCAGGGGCTAGGGAGGCAAATCTCCGACCGCCGGTCTTTTTTAATTTGGTAGCAGGGACAGCTAGCAAGAGGCGATGGGAGGAACGAAGATTACGTGCTGGACAGTAGGGGATGACCAATGATTTGAGAAAGGCAGGGGAGGTCCCGAACACAGCTTTGAAGGTCAGGCAGCCGATCTTAAATGCGGTCCTCTGCTCTACCGGTAGCCAGTGAAGTCTGTGAAGCAGAGGTCTCGCAGATTGCCACTTCGGGGTTTTATAGGCCAGCCTTGCCGCTTGGTTCAGTACAAACTGGAGCCTACTAAGGAGGAATTTAGGTAGGCCGTAGTACAGGGAGTTTGAGAAATCCAAGCGGGAGAGCACCAGGGCAATCAGGACTTGTATCAGGGCCTCTGGTGTCAGGAGATGGGAGACTTTCCTGACCTTTCTGAGCTGGAACATACATGAGGACACAACCGCACCGATCTGGGGCTTAAGAGAAAGGTCCGAGTCAATTATGACCCCGAGGCTCTTTGCTGACTTAGCCGGGGCGGGCGGGGAACCAAGCTCAGTTGGCCAGAATTGAGGGCCCCAGTGGGTAAGACTGTTTCCTGGGAGGATTAACTCAGTCTTCCCCGGGTTCAATTTGAGCTGATGGGAGTTCATCCAATGTTGGATGTGTAGCATCACTGCTTGACAGTCGAGGGCTGCATTGGGGGTGTTAAGCGGAAAAATGATTTGCAGATCGTCTGCATAGTTGAATACGGTGATATTCCACCTCTTCAAGGAAAAGATAAGCGGCTGAAGATAGAGATTAAATAGCAGAGGGGACAGGGAAGATCCCTGAGGCACTCCGAAGGTAGATGGGACATGTGCGGCTGTGAAGGGACCGAGCCGGACCGCCTGCAATCTACCCGACAAGAAGGATTTGAGCCTTATACTTTGTAAGTCCCTTGTAAATTGGTACTGCACATACCCTAGGGGGTCTAAGTTAAAGGTTACTAGTGGGCCTGCAGCACTTATTGCACCACCCACTTATGAAGCCTTTTCAAACATGTCTCAGGCCTGCCATTGCAGCCGGTGTGTGCAGTTTCAATCTGCCATTTTGGTCTGGCAAAATAAACCTTTTGCCAGGCCCAAACCTTTTTTTTATACACGTAAGTCACTCCTAGGATAGGCTCTGAAAAGCCCAGAGGGTAGGGTGAAGTGTATTTAAAAATGTGGACATTTACTTTTAGGTTTTACATCTCCTGGTAGTGCTAAACTCCTACACTTTGTTTTACTACTGTGAGACCTACCTATTCTTTTGGATAACATTGAATTACTTTATTACATTTAATAAGTGATAACTTTCAATTGGGAGCAGATGGACAGTTTGATTTGGTATCTAAAGAATTGTAATTAAAAGCCCCCTTTAATGGTAAAGTCTGCTTTTTGTTCATAATTTAGAAAATGCTTGTCATTCAGTTGGTGCCTTCAGCCTGTACCTGGATCATATGATTAGGTGTAGCTGGCAGTTGGTTTTTGTGCATTGCGCAAAAACTGTGAGACAAAGGGGCCATAGGTGTTGGCAGGATGGGCCATTTCTGGCAAGATAAGGGGGAAGAGCTGTCACCTACCACACTTGCACATCACAAAGGCTCTGGCTGAGCTCTCTCACAAGAGTATTGTCACTAGTCTTTCTGACTCCATACAAACTGGGACCAGGCAGGGAGGAAGAGGATGCCTAACACCTCAGGGGAGTGGAAACATCCAGAACCTTCTTCATCAAAGAGGGCACCTGGTGTAAATACAGATCCTTAGACCCAACTCTTCTGTACATTTGTGGAATGAATGCTGTGCTGCTTTACTGCAGGAAGGACTGCCAATCTGCTGCCTTGCTGTGCTACCCTGCTGTCACCCTGCCTGAGTGAAAAGGACTGGACCTGCATCTTGAACCCAGGACCACCAGAGCGACTCCAAGGGCTGGTTGGCTGCCCTCCTGAGCAGAAGCCTTAGGGACAAAATAGTCCTCCGCCATCATGAACTCAGCATCTGGACTCTGTCACTTTGAGTCCTGCCCTCCCAGTGGGCGTCACCCCAGTCCAGGACCCTTGAACTGGGCCTGAAGGAGCTTTGCCAGTTGAATTGTGGTGCCAGCAAGACTGACACATTACCTCCCAAAACCCTGCATTGGAGCTGTCACTGGGTCACGAAAACACCGGGATCGTTCCCCGTGACTGACTTTCCGTCTTCCCTGCAGGATTGGTCCGGGCCCTTTAAGGGAAGCCTGGATTCCCTTGGCCACAAATCCGCCCCTCTGACATCAGCGGAGGTAAGCCTATCCCCAGGAGACGTTGCCGAAGACAAGGAGGACCCGGAAGACGCGGAGTTGCTACTGTGCCGAGGAGACATCGAGCCCCGGAGAAGAAGCAGATGTGGAGAGCAAGGAACGGAGGATGTCGAGTCGGACTGGAGAACCAGAGGACCCGGGACGAAGCAAGCCGACAACGGAATGTCGGAGCGAGAGAGAGAGTTGGAGTCCCCGCCCAGGGAGAAGCCAGGAGGCCACTGGTCCCACGCACCGCCCAGCCACGCGCAGGAAGACGCGTGGCTCAATCAGGTACGGGGTCGTTTCCGCAACCTTCTTCATTTTAATAAAGGGGGAACCGGGTAACGGAGGGAGCGGGAGGGACCAGGACACACCAGTTACTTTGTGCACTTCACAGTCACTGCGGGTTATGGTCATTGCTGGTGGCGGTAGTGCGGTCTATCAAACTCCCACAGTAGTTACCCTCACTCCCTTCCCCTTTTATTACTAGGACTCAGGCAGTGAAGTAATAGCCACCTTTTCTTTTGTTTTCTTGTGGACACCGGACACACGCGGAGACCGGGCAGTGGAGACCTCCGAAGAGACGAGCAGGAAGCAATCCCAAGTCCCCTGGAACTGTAAACTGAACTGATCAACTGTCTTGCGTAGAAAGCCTAAATAAATCTGTTTACTAAGACCTTAGTGGTGGCTCCTTCCCTCCTTGTATTCCCACAAGGTTACAGGAGCCTATGTGTGACTCATTGCCTCACCAAATTCTGCAACAGGACCACTGCAGGAGGCATTCCCAATACAGGACTTCACATAGCTCCCCACAGCCTCACAGGAACCGCAGGCCTTCACAACACAGGTGCCTCGTCAACGGCATTCTCGGCAACAACGCAGAACTCCATATTGCAAGCCCTGCAGCTTCTTTGGAAGCAGTTGGTGAGCTTTGCATCTTTGACACAAGACTTCACATCACACGCCATTCCTTGACATCATCCTCGAAAATGACACAGGAAATTGCATGGCAGCCCCTTTGACCACACTGCATGAATCATCCTCGGAGTGGGACTGTGCAACTCTCCGCAACCAGGATTAAAGGTACTCTTGTTCAGTGGGCCTAACTTGGTCCCTGTATCTAGCCCGCACTCCATTGTGGTCTGCCTGAACTTGCTTGATGCTTTTTAGTGCAATTTTTACCTAGATCTTAAAAATCAGATACCTCTGGTTCTACTGAATGGGTTTTTGTTGCTGTGGTCCTAAATTATCTATTAGAATTTACTCTGTTTTCCTAAAATGTTGTGGAATTTCTACTTGTGTTGTGGTTCACTTTATTGCTCCGTGGATTACTGCAGAATTACAAACATTGCCTCTAACCTAAGCATGCCTGCTGTTTTGACAAGCTACCACAGGGTTAAGCACACGTTAATTTGGGTTTGCTTGTGACTTCACCCTGACAAGGACTGAGGTTGGTGTTTGAGTAGATTTTTTTTTGATTTTTTTTTGGGGAGCAGCGGAGCAGGGTAGGTCGGCAGACGGGTTCCGAAGGCAGAACAGAGATACCACCTTTGGGTGTTCAAATCCTCTGCACAAGATGAGGCTTTATACTAGACCTTAATAGGTTGCCTGATTACCCTAATGGACAACTTCCTAGGGTATAGCCAGTGGCAGGTAGCAGAGCACCTTACCACCCACTTGTAGATCGTTTTTTCTTAATTTATTATCGTTTCACGGTCCTGAAGAATCGCCCCTCGATCATTGCATGACTAGTTTAGGGCGAGAAACATGTCGACCATCTGAGAGTAGGGTATGCAATTTGTCACATTAGGAACAATACAAGCTACCCCTCCCGTATCATTTTACTCAGGCAGGGTCCCTCACAGAATAAAGCCTTAGCAAGAGAGGATTCCCTCACCTGTTTTAAAAATCACTAATACTTCTCTACACTTAACTAGGTCCCTCACAACCGCATGTACCCTTACGGCAAGGAACAGAAGATCTCTGACAAAGAGTCCCTTTAAGGGTGCCCGTTGGGCATTGCAGCGACGGCCCGACGAGGAGCAGGCTCAAATGATGAGGCATGACACCTAGCTTGCTGGGTGTGTGAGAGCCCTAGTTCCGAAAGGAGGAATTCCCCTCCTTGACCTCCTGTAATACATTGTCAGACTTCACTAGCTATGACATTTTCTGAGTGATCACCACATCACCAAGGAACTTCGTACTCCTATCTTTGTTAAAATGAGTAGGGTTTTTCTCACCTCAACCAACAACCCAATGTCTTACAATCAGGCATTATGACAATTCTGAGGTATCCTTTAAAAAAATGTGTTATAAATAAATATTCCCGTATGGCAACATATTATACATAAATAAATAGGGGACATGGCACCACAGAATAGCAAACCAAGGAAAAATATTCAAATGTTTTTAGATTGTAAGACTTACCACCTTGCGGCTGCTCCTGAATCTTCAGCTCAGTGTAAAGAGTTGGCCATGCTTCTGTCCCAACCCTCCAGTGTAGTGGGGAGAGTGCGAGGTAAAACAGATGGGCTTGGGCGAGTACATCCTGAACACCATGTGCCTTCAGACATTCCCAGTCCCAGAAGTCCTCCCAGTCCTTGAAGAACTGCCAGGTCCTTCGGGTTTGGATACCCACTGCACTGAAGCACGTGTTGATGTACAGTCAGATCTCAGTCCATGCTGCATTGCTCAGCTGGGTTTCAGGTTCACTTTCAAGCAGAAGAGACTTCTGTAGGACCTCCTTCCCAATGATTTCTAACTTCTCTAGGGAGAATCTGGAGGGTCTCTCAAGTGATCCTCAGCCATGTGGGTGATATATGTAGTAAAAGGGGTAGCAGGATGGAGGAAGATTGTGTGTTTGTCCTGGGATGGCTCAGGAATCGACTACTTCTTGTTCCTTAATTTCAAATCCTGTTTTTGCTGTTGGCAGGGAACTTTGGCCCGAATATGGAGCTCTCCCAATGCTCTATGTTGTTCTAATATGCACAGCAGTGATTGAGAAATCTGCTATGTTGGCAGATTTATTAGATGTGCATGGCAAATAATGGGGAAACATGTCTCCCTAGTGATATTTGAAATAACATTTCTAGGTAATATTATAATATTGCATAGAAGTACATGCATATGAATATAAGTATGTGTATGTGTAATCCTGCAGGTGATAAATGATACTACCCATACAGTACATATTAGATTTCATGATGTAACTTGAAATTGTAATGTGTGTGAAAGAGCAGTGTAATGTTGGGTGAATAAGTGAATAATATGTTAGCATATGCCTTCTACAATAAGACTTGAGAGCTCACATGTAATATCATGGTGTTGAAATGGTGGTCTCTCAATGTGATATGTATGGACAGTGACATTGTTCTTTAATCACCTTTGGTTCAACACTAGCCAACCACTCTGATACAACAACCAAACTAGCATCTCAGGTTAGATGTGAGGTCACTAGTCTGCCACACACTGGCAGATCCTTGAACTCTTTTCTGTGTCCCCCCCCCAGGGAAAATGGAGGTGAGTGTAGTTCAGGGGTAAGGCCACATCAATGTGACACTGTGCAACATACAACAATAGACTTGCATATTACTCCTGGGGAGTACTGAGCACCTCCATTCTATGATCTAGGCACCAGCACAATTAGATGATACAGAAATACACTCAATTATAGTTTGCATAGGTGTGTGTTTTGCTATTCATCAGTTGGGTAAATGTGGATGGACATCGGAAGGGGATGAAGTGAAAGGAAGAGGGACCATACCCAGCATCAACGGAAACAAAGATGTGTTATTTTACAACATTTGGTTAGCTTGAGAATTTTGTACACAATCTATAAATGCATACGCTCAATGTTAGTGACTATATCTATGATGGCAACCACCAACTTAAATGGAATAGCAGACTGTAAGAAAATGTAGATGTTATGTGTGCACTGATTCAAGCAAGCCTGGCTGAAGAGGGCTGTAATGCCAGAAACCGGTCCTAGGAAGCTTGGTTCCGGTCCGGTCCAGGGAAGGCATGGCTTGGCAGTTCGGGCTGGACTGTTACCATGAGGCACAGGGTCAGACTGATTTGCATATGGCCATGTCTGAACTGGGGTGGCAGAGTGGGCTAAAGAACGGTGATGGTTTAAACCCAGATCTGTTGACTGGGTGTGAGTGTTTGATTGGTTCAGATGCTCCGTCCATCACCACCCCCTTTTGTACTTCTTTGTTCGCCATAAGTTGGCAGGGTATGCTCAGACATTGAGTCCCTTGCTCACTTTGCCACTGGATTCAAGCAAGCCTGGCTGAAGACGGCTGTAATGCCAGACACCGGTCCTAGGAAGCTTGATTCCGGTCCAGGGAAGGCATGGCTTGGCAGTTCGGGCTGGACTGTTCCCATGAGGCACAGGGTCAGACTGATTTGTATATGGCCATGTCTGAACTGGGGTGGCAGAGTGGGCTAAAGAACGGTGATAGATTAAACCCAGATCTGTTGACTGGGTGTGAGTGTTTGATTGGTTCAGATGCTCCGTCCATCACCACCCACTTTTGTACCGCTTTGTTCGCCATAAGTTGGCAGGGTATGCTCAGACGTTGAGTCCCTTGCTCACTTTGCCACTGGATTCAAGCAAGCCTGGCTGAAGACGGTTGTAATGTCAGAAACCGGTCCTAGGAAGCTTGATTCCGGTCCAGGGAAGGCATGGCTTGGCAGTTTGGGCTGGACTATGCCCATGAGGCACAGGGTCAGACTGTTTTGCATATGACCATGTCTGAACTGGGGTGGCAGAGTGAGCTAAAGAACGGTGATGGATTAAACCCAGATCTGTTGACTGGGTGTGAGCGTTTGATTGGTGAAGGTCTCCGTC
This sequence comes from Lissotriton helveticus, assembly GCF_964261635.1. NCBI lineage: Eukaryota > Metazoa > Chordata > Amphibia > Caudata > Salamandridae > Lissotriton > Lissotriton helveticus. Next base: position 950,625,449 of record NC_136063.1, read on the forward strand.
CATCACCACCCCCTTTTGTACCGCTTTATTCACCATAAGTTGGCAGGGAATGCTCAGACGTTGAGTCCCTTGCTCACTTTGCCACTGGATTCATTCAAGCCTGGCTGAAGACGGCTGTTATGCCAGAAACCGGTCCTCAGAAGCTTGATTCCGGTCCAGGGAAGGCATGGCTTGGCAGTTCGGGCTGGACTGTTCCCATGAGGCACAGGGTCAGACTGATTTGCATATGGCCATGTCTGAAGTGGGGCGGCAGAGTGGGCTAAAGAACGGTGATGGATTAAACCCAGATCTGTTGACTGAGTGTGAGTGTTTGATTGGTTCAGATGCTCCGTCCATCACCACCCACTTTTGTACCGCTTTGTTCGCCATAAGTTGGCAGGGTATGCTCAGACGTTGAGTCCCTTGCTCACTTTGCCACTGGATTCAAGCAAGCCTGGCTGAAGACGGCTGTAATGCCAGAAACCGGTCCTAGGAAGCTTGATTCCGGTCCAGGGAAGGCATGGCTTGGCAGTTCGGGCTGGACTGTTCCCATGAGGCACAGGGTCAGACTGATTTGCAAATGGCCATGTCTGAACTGGGGTTGAAGATTGGGCTAAAGAACGGTGATGGATTAAACCCAGATCTGTTGACTGGGTGTGAGTGTTTGATTGGTTCAGATGCTCCATCCATCAGCACCCCCTTTTGTACCGCGCTGCACTGAGAAGAAGGTGTCATACACATCAGCAAATCAGCCCAGGGCATCTTGGAATCCATGCACATCAATGGAGTACCAGTGCTGTCGTTGCAGAAATAGTGTTCCCTGTTAAGGGGTGGCTAAAGTGCTGCATGATGGTATTTAAGACCCAAGGAAAGTGGACAATGCAATAGAATTCCCTTACCACCCATTTCCTTTCCAGCATTGATGATGTCAAGGCAATAAACAACTGCACTCAGCCCGGTAAAGCATCTGAATACCTAATGCTAGAATTAGATGGGGTCCAAATGGTGAATTAACCCAGAAGATACCCATCGAGCGTGGAGTTCGCCAGGGTTGCGTCCTGGCCCCCACGCTCTTTTCCCTGTTTGTAAACGATATTCCCCAATTTTTGGAGAGATGTAAAAATGACTCCCCGAAACTAAATGGTGAGAAGGTGACATCGCTACTATTTGCTGATGATACCATTTTGATTTCTCAAACGAAAAATGGTCTGCAGATAATTTTAGATACTTTTAATGAATACTGCAGTCAGAAGGGGCTTGAAATCAATGTGAAGAAGACCAAATATATGGCCCTGAATCCCATAAAACCTGACAGAGGCTGCCTTATATTAAACGGTGAAAAGCTAGAATCCGTCCCTCATTTTTCTTATTTGGGGGTGACATTGGACTCCAACTTTACTTGGAAAGCCCAATTGGATAAAAGTAAACTAATTTTTGTCCAGAATGTTAAACCTATTCTTAGGGAGCAAACTTTAAGTACAAGTAAAGCAGCTTCTCCCGTGATGGAACTTTTCAAAGCCAAGGTTCAATCAGCGGTCCTTTATGGGGCAGAAATATGGGGTCCCGGTTCAAAGGAAACGTTCAGTCTCCTAGACAATAACTTTATGCGAAGTTTAGCAAGGGTCCCGAGAGGCACTCCTTTAGTCCCCCTGGAACTTGATCTAAACTTTAAAAGAACTGATCACCAAGTCTCGATTCGACCATTGATGCTGTGGGTCAGACTATGGCATGTCCCTGAACTTCAAGATTATAGAGATGGATTAAAAGAAGTTATTAGACTTGATAATCAGGGTGACATCCCATGGCTAAGGCACATCAAGATTTGGTTAAGTAATATAGGGCTGAAACATTTTTGGGAGAACCCCGAACATCTACCCGCAAACCCCAAATTAATATTAAAAAGGGCATTTTGGAGTTTCATATTAAATAGGACTACAAGTAATAGTACTAGTGGGACCTTGGTTTCAAGGTTCCTACACTTTAAGAATGAACCTATGTATGAGACTTTAATGGATGAAATAGAGCCCCCATTAGCAAAAACTTTATTTCTAAAATTTAGATATGGGAACTTACAAATAAAAACCACCTTGGCCCGTTGGGCTAGAAATCGTGCTGCAGGAACTCTGATAATGGATGAGAATTGCTCTATGTGTACTTACAATCAGATTGAAAACGAGCAACATATCCTCCTTTTTTGTCCTTGTTATAAACAGGCCAGAAAGAGATGGATTAAACCCATTTGCCTTCTCTTAGGCCTGAGCTCCAGTGCACAGGCGGTGAGAATCCTAACAACCAATACCTCTCAACAAATAACATTTAGTGTTAGTAGATTCCTACTTTCCATATTCTATACAAGGAAAAAATTGGGGCACTATTTGTAATGTAATACAATTAATCTGCTTGGAATTGTTAAGATGCTCCCTATTCTGACCTATGAATGTAATGTTTCGTTCCATCCAGCTCCTTAATTGCCGTAGTCTTTTTTTGTATTTAAACTAATGTTTTATTTATTGTAATGTTTTATTATAATGAAATGTAATGTAATATATGCATTGCTCTTTTATGGCAGTTGTGCCGAAATAAAGATCTAATGAATGAATGAATACCTAGTGGGAACACTGAATTCCTTGCCAAGATGCCCAAAGTGTCTCCAATAACCTTCTGGAAAGCTCCAATTCCATATTTATCAACGTTTTACGTTGCCCTTGTGTCACGTATGGTAAATCAAGGGCGGTGCAAAACCCAGAAAATATTTGCCAAGCAATTCAAGGCCACCCTGCGGTGCTTGGCAAACCCGAAGTATCACAATGCAGCTCTAGTAACTCATTTGCCTTACTCTACCCCAGGGAGAAGTTCCATGGGAGAGCATGGGTGTTACCACGCATCCACCCATGGATTTTTGTGCATTCCCAGATTCGACATGAGAGGCTGACCGGGTATTTGTCAAAATTCTATGCCTACACAGGGAATGCATAATGAGGAGAAATACCTTTATTTCCCCTTGATTTGTCCTCTATCTTTGTGTGTTGCATTCTGCAGCACACATAGAAAGAGGAAAAAAGCCTAAAAGGACTGTTTTTGTGCAAGAAGGTGTCCCTTCCTGCACAAAAACAATACTACCTGCAATGCAGGCACCTTTGTATAACAGTACCTGCGTTGGCGTTAGGCAGCACTTAGTGAACCAGCGCAACAAAAGGACAATTATGTGTAACATAATGTTAAATATGGCACATTCCTGTCCTCTCCCTGTCATGCAACGCAGTGCCGCAAGGTGACTTGCTGCACAATGTTACATAATATTTTGATAAATATGCCTCCCAATGGCCATGACATAAAGTGTAGCCAGTATTTTTTTCATGTGCAGGGATGATCTGGGAGCAAGCTGTAGTTAAAGCAAGGTCCTACTATTAGTCTGAAACCATGTCAAGGATCACATCTGGAGGGTAGCGTAATCTAGCAATCACCTCTTCCATAAACGTCCCAAAGATGCCTGTGAATGTTCTCTCTCATAAAATAATGGTTCCTCAGAATGAGGGACCACATCACAAAGACATTCACCATCATGTGACAAATAGTTTTGTTTCTGGCTTCCCTTTTCATGATGGGCAGTCAGGGCATGATCGGAGGATGGTGTAGAGAATTTTCCTTCTTCATAGATTTGGTGGAGTCTTCCCTGATCACTCCCACTCAATTTACTGTAGCAGGTCTGCTGTTTGTGAATGAATACTTGTTGCAGTATGTGTTCTCTACTTATTCTAGTTACTGTTACATAATGAATTTACGTTTGTGTAAAAGAAATATAAGAGTATTATAAAATATATCTTTTACACAGAAAAATATTTTCCCTTTTTTATTTTCTTATTTTTCCCTATGTGTGTTATTCCCTGTCTGCATTAATTTCTATGCAGCGCCAGTGATTGGTCATTTGTGCTTCTTGACTTACTCCAAGGCTTGACTTAAGTAGGTTTGAGGGTGTTTGGTCAGCCACACTACTTTAGTAGATGTGGGTGTAACTCTGGTGAACAGAAATTTTCTTACTATTTTACTATTTTATGTGTGTTTTTGTATTTGTGCGTTGTTACCTTGCACTATAGGGACCAGTGGCATAGCTTGGGTGTCGTATGTGCTATTGCAAGCAAGGAAACTGGGCCTCACAGTTGGTATTAAACCACAGATAGAATTGGGGTGCAGTGGCCCCTCACACCCTAGGACCTCAGGTCACTGCATCTGCTGCACATCTTACAGCTGCATCTCTGCTTATGGGTTTCTACTTATGGGTTTCTAACTTACTTATTCTACCTCATTTTCCGTCTTTCCTCTAAAACACCATCACTCCTCTCTCATCTCCTTCTCTTTTATCCTGGTCTCCTCTCTAACCTCTTTAAGATCTCTCTATTAACTCTCTTCAGTAACCCACTTATCCTTATCTTCTTCCTCCATTCTCTCCTGACATCCTATTTCTGGTCCCTTTCTTTTACCCTTGCTCCTTTTACTCGTTCTTATCTTTTTTATCTTTCTCTAGAGTATGTCAGTCCTTCTCACATTCAAACACATTTTCTTCTCCTGCTCTCTTTTCTAACTTTCACCCTCTCGTTTTTCCACCCATTTCCTAACTGTCCATTTCTCTCGTATCCATTACTCCCTCGTTTCCCCTGCCCCTCCCACTCTTTACAAATATGGTCAATCAATACATTTGTAGAGGGCGCTACTCACCCGTGAGGGTCTCAAGGCGCTGGGGGAGGGGGGGAGTGCCGCTACTGCTCGAAGAGCCAGGTCTTGAGGTGTTTCCTGAATGTGAGGTGGTCCTGGGTCAGACGTAGGTGGGAGGGGAGGGCGTTCCACGTCTTGGCTGCCAGGTAGGAGAATGATCTTCCTCCGGCGGTGGTTCTGCGGATCCGTGGGGCGGTGGCGAGAGCGAGGCTGGCGGAGTGGAGTTTGTGTGTTGGAGTGTAAAACGTGAGGCGGTTGTTGAGGTATTCGGGACCCATGTCGTGGAGCGCTTTGTGTGCGTGGGTGAGGAGCCTGAACGTCATCCTTTTGTTGATGGGGGCCAGTGCAGGTCTCTCAGGTGGGCTGATATGTGGCTGTGGCGGGGGATGTCGAGGATGAGTCGTGTGGATGCGTTCTGTATGTGTTGGAGTCTTTTCTGAAGTTTGACTGTGGTTCCTGCATATAGGGCGTTCCCGTAGTCTAGTCGGTTGGTGACGAGGGCCTGGGTGACCGTCTTTCTAGTTCTGGTAGGGATCCACCGGAAGATCTTACGGAGCATGCGCAGGGTGTTGAAGCACGATGATGAGATGGCGTTGACTTGCTTGGTCATCGTGAGAGAGGAGTCAAGGATGAATCCCAGGTTGCATGCGTGGTCAGTGGGTGTCGGTGCAGTGCCCAGTTCTGTGGGCCACCAGGAGTCGTCCCAAGCGGATGGGGATGGTCCGTGGATGAGGACCTTCGTCTTGTCTGAGTTCAGTTTCCGACGGCGGAGTTTCATCCATTCAGCGACGTTTTTCATTCCTTCCTGGAGGTTGAGTTTGGCGGTGGTTGGGTCTTTGGTGAGGGAGAGTATCAGCTGGGTGTCGTCGGCATGTGAGATGATGTTGTGGTTGTGTTTGCGTGCGATGGTGGCGAGGGGGCTCATGTAGATATTGAAGAGGGTTGGGCTGAGCGATGAGCCTTGGGGTACGCTGCAGATGATCTCGGTGGCCGTGGAGCGGAAGGGAGGGAAGCTGACTCTCTGGGTTCTGTCGGAGAGGAACGAGGTGATCCAGTCCAGGGCTTTACCTTGGATCCCGGCGTTGTGGAGGTGGGTTATTAGGGTGCGATGGCAGACTGTATCAAAGGCGGCTGAGAGGTCTAGGAGGATAAGGGCGGTAGTTTCCCCGTTGTCGAGTGGGGTCCTGATGTCGTCGGTGGCTGCGATGAGGGCGGTCTCGGTGCTGTGGTGGCTCGAAATACAGACTGGGATGGGTCGAGGGATCTATTGGCCTCGAGGAATGCGGTCAGCTGTTTATTGATGATCTTCTTGATCACTTTCGCCGGGAAGGGAAGAAGAGAGAAGTTTTTTAGGTCTTTAGGGTCCGCTGGCTGTGGGTTTCTTCAGTAGGGCGTTGATCTCTGCGTGCTTCCACCTCTCTGGGAAGGTGGCGGAGGCAAGGGAGTTGTTTATGACGTTCCGTAGGTGGGGAGCGATGATGGTGTCGGCTTTGTTGAAGCTGTGGTGAGGCCATGGGTCGGAAGGAGAGCCGGAGTGGATGGTGTTCATAGCGTGGGCAGTGTCTTCAATGCTGATGGGAGTCCAAGCGCTGAGGGTGGTTGTAGGGGGTGTTGGTTTGGTGGCTGGGGGCGGAGTCTGGGCACCGAAGCTGTTGTGGATATTGGCGATCTTGCGGTGAAAGAACGTGGCGAGGGAGTTGCAGAGGTCTTGCAACGTTGTGATGTCGTTGCTGTTGGCGCTGGGATTGGAGAGTTCTTTTACGATGCTGAAGAGTTCCTTGCTGTTGTGTGTGTTGTTGTCCAGCCGATTTTTGAACGATGTCTTTTTGGTGGTGCGGATCAGCTGGTGGTGTTTGCGGGTGGTGTTCTTGAGGGTTGTCATGTTTTGAAGCATGGGCGGATTTTGCGAATTGGCAATCCGTGAAATTGCGTATTTACGGATTCGCAATCCGCAAAATCCGCGAACTCTCGTGAATTTTGCGGATTCCTTTTTTTTGTGTTCGCAAGTGTTTTCTGCCATTTCGCAAGGGTTTTTTACCAGTGTGCAAACGCGAACTTACTTGTCGGGTAGCAACGGTCGCGACCATGTTGTTTCTACATCTGGTTCATCACAGCACCCTCTGTTTCACCACTGCCACCCTCTGTTTCACCACTGCCACCCTCTGGCTCACCCATGCCACCCTCTGGCTCACCCATGCCACCCTCTAGTTCATTACTGTAGATTATGGGGGGAAAAGCACACCTGCCCTGCCTCAACTGACATGAATGAATTAGGGGCTGATTAATGTGTCACTGAATTTGAACTTCCAGGCTGGCACCTGCTTCCTTATCTGTAATTGCTTTCTGTTGCAGTGTAATTTTTTTAACAGGACCTTTGTTGTATACTTGTAGCTATTCTCTGAGCCTGCTGTGAGAGTCAGAGCAGGGTCATAGAATAGTTGCAAGTAGGCAACTGAACTCTCAAGGGCCCCTCAGGAAGCACTACAGGGAATGGTTACTAATGATAAGATTGAACTTTTGCACCTGCTGAGTGCTTTCAGTTTTGCAAAAATCCAAATATCCAGCAGCATCCACAAAAAGTAATCCTTCCAGGTCAAGATCCAAATCAAAGTGACCAGCACATGAAGAAAGCACTGGGAGGAGCCTGCTGGACAGGAACAGGAAGTTGGAGACTGTGGGGCACTTCCTTCCCCCCATCCCCCCTCCCCCCCAAAATGGACTCCTTGCAAAAAAAAGTGCAGGCAAATGTCAACCTGAGGAGTTATTCTGATAAAAATCATGATTTTCAAGGTTTATGCTGCCTGCTGGTGGATTTCTTGTGCAAAATTGCAAATTTTGCAATCTCGCCATTGCGAGATTGTCACTGCCCGCCGCATCTACGTGTTCGCAAGTGTTTACTCCCGCGAAATTGTATAGTATTCTAGTTGGCAAGTGCGACCAAGCAAAAAATCCGCTTCGCACGGATTTACGAATTTTCGGCAAATTCGCGAGAGTTCGCGGATTGCGAATTTGCCGAAAATCCGCAAAATCCGCGAGCGGAACGGATTTTACGCCCATGCTTAATGTTTTCTGTCGTCTGTTCGCGGTGCCAGGTTTTCTCGAGGGTTCGCCAGGATTCCTTCGATTCTTTGAGGTCGTCGGTGAACCATGTTGTTTTCCTGTTGCCGGGCTTGCCTGGAGGGTTCTTCAGTGGTGCAAGGGAGTTGGCGCAGTTGACGATCCACTGTCTGAGGTTGCGGGCTGCGTCGTTGGTGTCAGTAGCGTTGATTGGTGGGTTCTGGCTCAGTGATGTGGTTAGCTGGTCTGCGGTGACTTTGCTCCAGCATTTACGGAGGATCTGTTCCGGGCGGTGGTGGGATGCAGTCTTCTTAAAGGTGAAGTGGATGCAGCTCTAGTCGGTCCAGTGTAGTCCGGTGGAGTGGCTGAAGGCAACGTGGCTGCTGGCTGAGAAGATGGGGTCGAGCGTGTGGCCGGCGTAGTGGGTAGGGGTGTTCACCAGTTGCTTGAGTCCGAGGTTGGCGAGGTTGTCGAGCAGGGTCGTGGTGTTGTTTTTATTGTTGTTCTCCAGGTGGAAGTTCAGGTCCCCTAGGAGGATGTCGTCTGATGAGGCGAGGGCATGTGGGCTGATGAAGTCGGCAATGGCTTCACTGAATTGTCTGCGTGGGCCCGGGGGTCTGTAGACGAGGGTTGCTCTGAGGGTGGTCTTGGGGTCGGTGTGGATCTGGGAGTGTAGGTGTTCGGCAGTGGTGAGGGCATCTTTGAAGTTGGTTGTGACATCGATGGTGTTCCTGTAGATGATGGCGATTACATAGTCATATGCCAGGCAGGCTCTGTGCTCGAAAAATTCTGAAGGGCAGCCTCTAAAATAATGCAGCCTGTTCAGAGCAGCCTCTGTCCACTCCCACCTCTGGGCCCCAGTGCCAATGCAATGGCTACACCCTGGTAGCTATGCCCCTGTTAAGGACACTATTCTCACCCGTTAGTGAAAGACTACACATCTTCCCTTATAATTTCTTTGTGGTGCTAACTCTGCCAAACAAGTTGATTCACCTGCTACTGTAGATGGGATGAATGGACTGCTGCCATCCTTGGCATAGTTTGTTCTGCACGTTGGTACACCCGATAGTGGAGAACAGTTGTCTCAACAGCAAAACACTCCTCATGTAGGGCCAACTACACTGGATGGTTAATTGAAGAATTGGAATTTGTTGGTGGATTCTGCACTATGGCTCTCTACATGCCTTATGTAATTTGCCTTTGAATCAAGGAATAGTCTGATAGTATCATTCAGCTTATTTTAGTCTTATAGTTGCAAATGTAATATGTAACAGTGATATGCTGTTACAAAAAAAGCAACCAAAATGATAAAGCAATGATACCAACAATATGCTGTTAAAATAATGCAATTTGTTTTAGACCATTACCTCTAATTTTCCCTGAATTTATAAAAAATGTAAACAAATGTTGTCATTACGCTTAGGTTCAGGAATTAGGTTTGCAGTGCAGCCTTAGGCAGGGCAGAAGGTAACATTTACGTTAAAGGTTAGCAATAATTGCAGTGTCTGGTCTACTATAAGGCACAGAATTTAGACCTGCCTTAAGGCTAGGAGAAGGCAGCCGCGGCCCTGTGGGAGTACCTGATGGGCGGTGACGTAGGGAGGGGCAGGGTGGGGGGTAGTAATGTATGGATTACATACCTTAACAGGTAAGTAAACATATAAATAAATAAAACAAATTTCTTTGCGCACACTGCATCGCATTTGGTGATGCAGTGCACGCAACGAAATTAGTTTTATTTATTTATATGTTTACTTACCTGTTAAGGCCCGTAATCCATACATTTCTACCCCCCACCCTGCCCCTCCTCTCCCCACGTCACCGCCCGGCAGGTACTCCCATACCAGCCGTGGCTGGGAGTAGGAAAAGGTTTAGGCCTAGGTTTAGCATTCAAGTCCAGGGAGAAAGGTGAGCATTAGGTTCAGAAGTAATTCATTAAATCTACTTTTACATTTTTGGGTGCATTTAGGGACACTATTTTCGAAATTGTCATCATAATCTGTAGTATTCTTGTTCTTATTTAGAGTGTGTCTACAATTTTATGTTGCTGATCTGGAGCCTTACCCTCGTTCTAAGTGCTCAACAAAAGAAATCAATGTTCAAGAAGTCAAGATTTTGAAAGGAAGCAACAAGAAACTACAAACTACGATTGGTACAAGGACTCTGGCACCCTGAACCTGCGCACCTGGAAATATTATCTACACAGATTTCAAACTGAAATAATGTCATGGTAAAGAAAATTCTTTCGTTATCTACCTGCTATGTACCTTCTTACTAACTGGCACCCCAGAACCCCACCAGTGAGCTTACCACTGGTCGCCCACAACCTAAATGTGCCAGTACTTGTTGTTCTTGTTGTTTCTGCCTCAGTTGTACTAGCTACTACTGCAGCGTCTTCTTATTGTTCCTGACACCTTCCACGTTGTGACAGAAGTTTCTCCTCTGCTTATGTGTGAAAAGTGTCTGGAGAAGAGCAACTTAAAGATCAGCCCGTATTTTGAAGAGCATCTACTCTCCAGAGTCTATCTTCATCACATTGACGTATGTGAGAAATATTTCTGTCCCTCTTTGTGGGCTTAATTTTGTTCCAAGTACTTCTCAAAAGGCTACACTCATTTTGGTGTTCTTCACAAGCTCTTTTCTCTGTGAACATTGTAATACCAGCAAATAATTCAGAACCTATATGTGTTTCAAGAGCAGCTTGTGAGACATTAGTACAGAGTTCATCACCAAATACATGCAGCTGCTAAGCGTGTGATATTAACTTTTGATTCTTTCTCTTTTAGTCATCTACAAGCATTTTCATTTACAGTTTGACCGTTGAGGGACAGTTTAAATGCGAGGCGCGTGTCATGTACAGTGCGTGCAGCCTTACTTGAATCCATGGATCTCCGGCGATGTTCTTTGTTGTGTTTTGCTGCCCCTGGTAGCCGCATGCACAGACGTGCCATGAGCCATTCAGCTCACCGTCAATCGCGTGCCGCCATGTTTTGTTTGGCTGTTTTTGTTATTCCTTCATTTTGCCAACCACGTTTGCTTCGCGAGTACTGCATATATTTCCACGTGAAAGATTCTACTCTACTTTTGTCCTACATGTCAAGTGTTTATCTTGCCCTGTTTGTTTTTGTTTTTTTATGCTTTCCCGCTGCACTAGAGGATTGTTGGCTTGATGCACAGAACTCACAAGACTCTGTCTGGAGTTCAGTGGTGAGTGGCAGTTTGTTCTTGTTCTTCTCTCCAGCTGCCATCCGGTGACAGTGTCCTAATTGACTGGTTGCTGTTATACAAGGAATTCTTTTCACACTGATCCTCAGTGTGAAGTTTGTCTGCTGTATTCTAAAAATGTGCGGAACATGATCCTGTCTAGAGTTGGAAGCTCTATTTTCCCAATGTTCTGTGTCTGGAGCTATAGTGTCTGGGGCAGTTTATAAGTGCATGCTTTGTATAAGTTACTCTAATTGGTTTGCTGCATATGTTTTCTCTTGTGTACCTATGTGTCATGCTTACTATTTACAGAATCTTCAAGTTTTTTACGATTTGCCGTGTGTACAATTTGTTTTCTTACGCAAGAGTGTTATTTGAACTCGGTGAGTGGTCGCTCACCGGCATGGGACTCAGTGTATAATTATACTACAATTGGATATGCTTTCCATGTGTTTTTGTCCGTGGCAGTGACAGTTATCCCCTACTTTAGGGTTGGCTTTAGGGATTTGTTCCCTTTCATGCTACAAATGGATTTTCAGTCCCATGTTCTCTCAGTACGTGTCACGCTATTGATGGGTTTTAGTTCAATGTCTTTACTGTACTTGTAATACCACTAATGGGGATTTTAGTCTTGTACGTGTTACTCTATTAATGAGTTTCAGTCCCATGTCCTCACTGTAGGTGAATACTTTTGTCTTCATGAGCTACTTATGGTTCCAACCCTCTTTCAGGGTATCTATTAATGGGTGTTACTCCTTTTGCATGATTTAACCATCTCTATCCTAAGGGACTGGTTATGAGTTCCTACCCATTTACATTTGTTATCTATACCTTACTTCCTTTGAGTTTTAGACTAGGTAAGTTGTTCTTGCTCCATAGTTCTCACATTCGGTCGTATGGGTATTAGTCCCATTACTACACTGAACTGTGTTTTCTACATGAAGTTGTTTTGCACGGGCTATCTTTTCATGGGTTTTAGTTCCATTCGTAATATTTTTGACCCCTTTTCCTCTTGGTAGTGGTGGGTCTTGGGTTATAGTCCTCCCATTTTCACATAAGTTGGTTACATCTTTACTCCTATTTAGAGTGTGTCTCGTGTGACCCAATTCCCATTTGACTCAACGTTATGTTTTTTAAATTATTACATTGTCAATTTGGCAATGCAGTGTTATGTTTATATTATATTACAATGTTAATTTTATAACAGGGACGTATGAGTTATCTTACTGTAGTTTCCTCTCAACTTCTCTGTTTTCTTGCTTTTACAGTTCTCCTTGTGATGTCTTTTCTCCTTGTCATCTGTGGATTCTTGTTTCTTGTTGTTAGTTTTTCTTTCTTCTCTGTCTTTCCCGTATTATAGTGCGTCTTTCGAGCTCTTCTTTCCTCTTCTGGTTACTCTTGCTTCACCACTTTGTGTGTGTCTGGATGTAGTCCAGTGTTTTGTTGTGTTGTACTATGCTTTGCCTCCTCGCATGTCTGCCTGGCCAGTAGGTGTGTTTTGGGGGTAGTGATTGGTGCTTTCACGTCTATTCCTTTTCTAGTTGTCTTCTTTCGCTGTGTCTTTCTTTTCTTTTATGTTGTTTTATATAGAAGGTAGGATGGGTTATACTGTTTCGCTATTTCTCTGTCTTACCTCATTTGTGGTTCTCTCTTTTCTTATCATTTATGTTTCTCCCTTTTTGGTTTCCATCTTATTTGTTTTTGTTATATAAGAAAAGGGGATATGTAGTATCCTAGTTTCCTGTTCATGTTTATGTATGCCATTTTCCACCACATGCTCAGTCAGTGGAATGTTACAGTGTTGATGTATTGCGGAATGTTAGGAGTCTGTGAAGAAAAGCCACAGTTGAGAACCGGCTGAGCAGCATGCTGGCTGCTCCCGGTGGGGCTCATCTATATATCTTCAATAAATCTCATGAACAACAACAACCTGTCTGGACTTCATTACTACATAATCACTGTAATCAAGTTTAAAGTATTAAAAATTCCCTGTTTTGTTTTCAGTAGGACTGTTTGATTTATTTCAATTTGGGTATAATTACCTACATTAGGTACATTTGTTTGACAATCCCTGGAATTTCGGTGCATGGCTAATGGAGTCATATTCTAGTGCTAAGTATGCAAAGTAAGCCAGAACATTAAACTCATTTGCATAGAAAATCAACAAGCAATCTGTGGGTTAACATTGCTAGCAATAAACTAAATATGTTTCTATTTATGTCATTCAGATGGAAAAAACAGTATGGTTTTAAACCAGTCACGGAAAACATGCTATCTGGTGCTGTTATGTAGGTGGGTAGGCTTCTTTGCTGCTTGCCAAAATAATTGTCTGTACCAGACCATAACTGTGTGTGAATAATAGCATCATTTTGTCCAGATTACCATCAGGATGTATGATAACAGAATTTATCAGTCAGTCAGTCAGTCAAAATCTTTATTTCGATAAATGAATATCAAAAAAAGGCACGGTACAAAAAGAAACCCTACCTTTTTTAAGATTGGTACAAGATACTTCCTTCTTTCTGCTAAAAAATGCCCACAAAACATAGTGAAATGCATAGTGTCTTGGATAGAGAAGCTATCACAAGAACAAGGAAGAAATTCATCAGGTTTACACCAGGTTGTGTACTGTCCTAATATCAGGTGAATCATATTCATGCGGAAGCGAGTCAATAAAAACCTATGATAGGGGCGGTTAACCAGAGTGAGGTAGAATTCAGGGCCAGGTGGGTTTGCAACCAAAAGATGAGCTCTAACCAGGGGTTTTGTTAGTTCCTTTTCCTCTCTTATTAGCGACAGCCTCAAGAGCATATCGCTTTTGGTTCTAGCAATATCAGCTCGGGATATCAACTCCGGTGAAGAAAAGAGGTTATGTCGTCCCAGAGCGCTAAAACCATTTTTAACATAAGTTAACCACCTAATTTTGTGGGCGTTATCAAGTAAGAGACAGTCCCTAAAAATGGCCTGATTTAAAGATAGTTCATTATTAAGCCAAATTTTAAGCCACATGATTAGAGGGGCCACTCGAATTTTGTCTGTTATAAAATCAGCCCCCAGTTCAGAATGGACAGAATAAGATGGTGTTGACTGGGGTACAGACAAGACTGATCGAAAAAATGTATTTTCTGAAGCCTGAAGACAGTCTATCGAGCCATATCCCCATAAGGAACAACCATAAGTTGCAACAGACACGCACTTGGCGTTGTAGATGGACATGAGGGCTGGGACTGGCCTAGCCCCCAGCCTTCTGCTGAAACTCAGGATGGCAGAAGATGTTCTTACTAGGGCACTATTTCTATTTCTTATTTGGGGTCCCCAGCTCCCTTTGTCTTCAAACGTAACTCCTAGATACGGGAATGTCGAAACTCTTTGCATTTCAGCCTTGCTGCAATAGAAAGTTTTAACTTTCTTGCAGCGTGAGCCTTTACCCACCATCATAACTAGTGATTTTTTGGCATTTATCTTAAGGTCTAAGGACGTCATGAAAAGGCCAAAGGCATCCAATAACCGCTGAAGACCCAAGCCAGTGGGGGACAGAAGCACCGCGTCATCCGCGTACAGGAGGACTGGTACACTTGTCTCCCCTATACGCGGTATGTCCGGCGTAGCAGTCTTTAATTCAGATTCGAGGGCGTTGATATAAACTGTGAAGAGCAGGGGTGCCAAAATGCACCCCTGTCTCACCCCTCTTTTGGACTTGAAATGACTGGTACGTCGCCCCCCTGAGTCAACCCTGACTGAGGCCTGGAGGTCTAAGTGAAGGTCTGCCAAAAGGTTAACGAGCGCACGATCAAGACCCAGATCGTCGAGAATGTGCCACAGTTTAGTGCGATTGACAAGGTCAAAGGCCGAGGATAGGTCCATGAACCCTAAGTATAACGACCCATCTTTAGCCCTGGTGTATTTGTCCACTATCATCTGCAGATTGAGGCACTGGTCCATAGTACCCCGTTTAGTTCTAAAACCATACTGCAGGTTGGACAAGACCCCTCTATCATCCAGCCAAGCCTGAAGTCTAAGTAGGATGACCCTGCCCATAATTTTTACAGATGAATCGATTAGAGATATCGGGCGGTAACATGCTGGGTCTACCCTACTTCCCTTCTTAAAGACGGGAATAATTACAGACTCCTTCCAAGATGCTGGAATACTGTTTCTAGTAATAGCATTAAAAACACCGCACAGCACCCTCGACCATAGCTTTGTGTCAGTTTTAAAAAAGTCGGCTGGGACTCCATCCGGCCCGGGGGCCTTATTTTTTAGGGTCTGATCAATGGCAATTTCTACTTCCGAGGCCTCAAAGACAACACCCTGTGTCTCCTGGGAAAAAGAAAGGCCTTCTACCAGATCATCCACTAAGTTGCTCGAGTATATTGACTCAAAATGGTTGATCCAGGGGGCGTGGCCAACAGCCAACGATGGCGGCAGCTTAGAGGGCAAGCTCCGTGGGTGAAGCGGCCTCTTCGACAATCCGGCTTATAATCCGTAACACAATCATTACAGGCGGATAGGTACTGAAGCCCAGGACCGGGCGGCGCAATCGGAGACCGGCGGATTTCAGATCCGGAGACGAGAGGTGAAGTTGGCGAAACGACCCGGCTAGGCCATTGAGGTGGACGGGAGCCGGGGTGTTGACTGCGGCGGTGGGCGGGCAGGAAGTGCGGCGAACCGGGAGAGGCTACGCCGGAAGTATCCGCTCGGGTCCGAGGACCCGTAAACACAAGATACACCCAGACGGGGCCGCAGCTGGAGACACCGCCGGACGAGAGGTGCTCAATTGTGTTGCTCGCCTGCCTCACCCGACCGGACCAAGACGGCGGAGGTATCCAGGCCGTCGCGAGGGTCGTGGGCGCCATCTTAACTGTGGAGAGTAGTAAGACCCGGGGACCCGGAAGGTTTGGAGGCAGCGCGAGCCGCGGTGAGGACCGGACACTGTTCTGACCCACGAGGGCTGCCCGACGGAACGTGGAATCACCGGTGAGGAGGAGGGCCGATGTGAGACGGCTTGCCGAGTGGGGGCGCGAGAGAGAGGAGAGTCGCGCTGCCGCCTCGCAATTTCTGGCAACTAAACGCGGACCTGGTATTCTGAAGCCCCGCAGCGCATTGGGACCGAGGGGGCGTACATGTGCCTTTGAACCGATTGCCGGGGCGGACGCCACGCTTTGGCAATTCCTGGGGTGTGGCGCACCTCACAGCATCGCTTGAGTGGAATTGTCGTGACATTGCGACGATAATTGCAGAGACGTAAATAGAACTACGGAGTCTACCCCCGACATTGCGGGATATGAGAGGTGGAGGCGACCTGAACTACACACCCCTTACCACCCTGCTCTCAACACCTCCTACGCTAGCTTCACTGGGGGAGACGGAAGTGAGGGCCTCACCCACCACTGGCTCAACGGAGCAGTAACTGTACTAAGGCGACACACACAATTCCAGAGTGGTCTACGCAGGGGTGGTCTCCCTTTCGCCTTCGTGTCTGCAGTGACTTTGTGCACGAAGATCGTTCCCTGAACACCAGGTCGGAGGTAACCACCAAGATGGCCGGGAAGGGGTCGAAAGGTGGAGCCGCACAAGCCCGGTTGGAAAGGTATGCCTACGATAGGGCCCCCTTCTCTTCACCTGAAGCGAAAACGATACAGGGCAAAACAGTGGAGACGGCGGGAGGCAAGAAGGC
This sequence comes from Lissotriton helveticus, assembly GCF_964261635.1. Lineage (NCBI taxonomy): Eukaryota > Metazoa > Chordata > Amphibia > Caudata > Salamandridae > Lissotriton > Lissotriton helveticus. The sequence goes on from NC_136063.1 coordinate 950,642,076, forward strand.
GACAATAGACGACGTCATGAAGGCCCTGGCTCAGGTGCAGGTGACGGTGGGAGCAATATCGACCGATATCACACTCCTGCGGGCGGACCTCCATAAAATGTCTGAGAAAGTGCAATCGATGGAAGTAGTAACTAAATCTTTGGTGGAGGACGTCTCGGAACTGCAGATCAACATGGAGCGGATCGCAAAAGAGAACAAGGACTTACGTGATAAGCTGGACGATCAAGAGGGACGCTCCAGACGGAATAACATCCGTATTATTGGGGTTCCGGAGTCGGAGGGCACGGGAGCCGTGGACCTCTATGTCGAGGAGCTGATTAAACAACACCTGCGACCGAAAGGCCTCTCTGACTTTTTCTCAGTAGAGAGGGCACACCGGATACCAGGAGGCCGACCGATGCAAGGCGCGAACCCACGGCCGATCATTGCGCGCCTCTTCAACTTTAGAGACAGGGATGCGATCTTGCAAGCTGCGCGGAAATCACCACCAGTTCGAATCCACAACTCCACGCTGGCGTTTTTTCCGGACTATACGGCGGAGGTGGCACGGAGGAGAAGAACCTTTTTTGAGGTAAAAAAAGAACTCAGGGCCAGAGAACTTCCTTACTCAATGCTCTTTCCAGCCAAGCTCAGGATAGTGGCAGACAATAAAACGTGGTTTTTCGAAACTCCGGAATCGGCACAGGATTGGTTAGAAGGGTGGAGAACAACAGCGCGGCTGCGCCGTTGCAATAGGCCGACCGGACACAGAAACGGAGAGGCGCACCAAAGCTCCCAAACGTCAGGAGAAGAAACAAGCCAACGCTCACCTCTGCACGGCATTCAAGAAGCGGAAGATACGGAAGAACAATGATCTCTACCAACTGCCATTGGGGATCACTTGTAACGCTGGCCGAGCGTGCCGCCATGGACACTGGGCGGAGGACCTCCGTTAATGAGAAGGGAGGCCGCTGACTCCGGAGGGTCCTTCACCCCAGCGCGCAAGTACTATGTTTTGGGATGGGTTCAGGCACTCTGCTGAGTTGGGGGGGCGGGCAGTTCTGAGTCCGTTGAGCAGGGGGGCAGGGAGGGGGGGAGTTGGGAGAGGGGGGGTTCTGCGTTTTGAGTATTGTACTGTTGGTATGGTTGGGATGTATATGGCTAGTTTGCACCACATAGCAGGAATTAGGTACAACAATCGAGCTCAGTTGTGGCTAAACGATACTGCATCCACGCACGGCGCCTATGGCACACACAACACGGTCTGAGGTGGAGAGGGAGGGTCAGGAAATGAAGCGGGTATCACCATTGGGCATTATGACCTGGAATGTACGGGGCTTGGGGGACAGGATCAAGCGGGGACTGGTTTTACAAAGTATAAGGCGGTTTAATACTGCCTTGGTCCTATTGCAAGAAACACACTTAACAGGCACAGCTACACGGGCCTTGGATAGGAAGGGATACAGTATGATCGCCCATTCAGAATTCACGAAGGGGTCCCGTGGCACAGGAATCCTCATGCACCGTTCATCAGGGTTCATTGTTCAATCCACAAAAACAGACACACGAGGACGTTTTGCAGCTGCACATGGTCAGTGGGAGGGGAGGCCGCTGAATGTGGTCTCGGTCTATGTTCCGCCGGCACTGCACGCAGTGGCTCTCCCTGACTTGGGGAGGTTTCTGTTGGAGCTACCAGAGGGAGATCTTGTTTTGGGGGGGGACTTTAACACTGTGGCACACAGCGCACAAGATAGATTCCCGACACGTACTCAATCACCCGGGCCCTCACGCCTGCATGGCTTCCAGGAGGCACAAGGTTTGGTGGACCTATGGAGACATTTACACCCGGAGGATAGGCAATATACCTACCACTCGGCGGTCCATGACAGTCTGTCACGGATTGACTACTTCTTGACTCTAGGACACGGCCTCCTCACTATCGAGGACGTACAAATTAGACCTAGAGGTATTTCGGACCACTCTCCACTGACACTGACCCTCTCCAACCCTGAAAGAACAAGGAAACGTATCTTCCCGATACACCCGGGGTACCTTCAAACACCACAGATAACCAAAACACTGAAGGAGGGGACTAGGTCATATTTTAGCGAAAACGAGGGGACGGTTGAGTCTCCTTCAATTCTATGGGAGGCATACAAAACAGTTCTTCGAGGACTAGCTATTTCAGCGATTACACGACATAAACATACACAAAAACAGGAACTTTTAGACCTCGAAAACAAATTGGATGTGGCCACTAGAGACCATGAGACCGATCCGACGACGACCACACGACACGCACTCCAACTATGCCAGCGGAGTCACTATAATCATGTGCGCAGCGGGGTGGTGAATGCTATAACGTCCACGAGACACAGACTGTATGATGTGGGCGATAAGGCGGGTAGACTCCTAGCCTGGTTAGATAGGAAAAGGGAGGGACAAAGGGCCATACTACATTTGACAGACCGTACGGGTGTGTTGCGGTCCCACCCTTCACAGATAGTTGAGCTCCTAGCGGACCATTTTCAGGCGGTGTACACCCCCGATACCGAGGTGACTCGAGGGATGGCAGAGACATCCCTCGTAGGCGTACCCACTCGAGCCTTGTCGCAGGCCAGCGTCGACGACCTAGAAGGGGACTTAACTGCTGATGAGATTCAAATAGCTATAACAGCATTACACTCAGGGAAGGCTGCAGGACCTAACGGAATACCGATAGAATGGTACAAGGTAATGTCGGAAAAGCTCTCCACACCCTTATGCAACATGTTTCAGGATAGCTTGGAGCGGGGACAACTGCCGCCCGACCAGCGTGCGGCGACTATAGTGACAATCCCAAAACCCGGAAAGCCGCCGGAGGAGTGCGGCTCGTACCGCCCAATCTCACTCCTCAACGCTGAGAACAAAATCTTAGCTAAACTACTGGCGAATAGGCTACAGCCACATTTGGTGCATCTAATACACCCGGACCAGTCAGGATTTATGCCACATAGGAGCACGGCGATGAACCTCAGGCGGCTGCATGGGGTGATGGCGCGGGCTCCACTGTTAACGGAGCGGGCGGCAATCCTCTCACTGGACGCCAAAATGGCATTTGATCTAGTGGAGTGGCAGTACCTTTTCGCAGTTTTGGAACACATGGGTTTCGGCCCGAAATTCATAGCATGGATTAAGCTGTTGTACCAAAACCCGACGGCGCGAGTGACGGCAAATGGTCGTATCTCCAGAGAGATATTGTTGGGGAGGGGTACGAGACAGGGCTGCCCGCTCTCGCCGCTACTGTTCGCCTTGGTCCTGGAGCCTTTAGCTACTGTCATTAGGACTACTCGGCTGCTGAGGGGTGTGCGGTGGGGTGAAGGTTGGGAGGACAGAGTCTCATTATACGCCGATGACATGTTAATATACCTGATGGACCTACCGACGGGGATACCGGCACTGCTAGCAGTGTGTGAGAGACACGGGCTGACCTCGGGTTACAAAATAAACTGGGCGAAATCAGTGCTATACATGATACACGGCACACCACCGGCTCTGCCCACTGACTGTCCATTGCTGTGAGCGATGTTTCTTTCAAATATCTAGGGATCCATGTTACGCGAGATCAAGATACCTTTCTAGAATTGAATTTGCAGCCACTGCTCAGGAGACTGAGAACAGACGTGAGGCACTGGAAGACTCTCCCCCTGACTTTGCTGGGCAGGGCTGCGTTGTTCAAAATGATGGCGCTGCCCCGCTTCCTTTACGTCCTGGAAAACACCCCAGCGACGGTTCCGCCACCATTTTTTAGACAAGTCTCGGCACTGCTGTCGGGCCTCATATGGGGCGACAAACCTGCGAGAGTAGCGCATCTAAAGTTGATCAGGGATTGGTATAGTGGAGGGATAGCTCTCCCAAACCTGGAACTGTACTACTGGGCGGCACACCTTAAGGTGATCAACCAGTGGATACATGGGCCACATGATGACCCGGCATTCATGGCGGATAGGCAGCAGCTAGGTACTGCCACCCTTTTGGCTCCGCTTTATAACAAAGGAATGATTAGGAAACTGAGAGGCCCCACTAGGCATACCGTAGCAATATGGCATAGAGCCCAAACGCGACTGAAATGGGGAGGTGTGATTACGCGTATGACGCCTTTGTGGGACTCCAAAATCTTGGGTAATCTAAGGAATAGCAAGGGCTTTGACCAGTGGGACGTCATAGGAATTTCCACGGTTGGGGACCTGTGGACAGGAGAGGGAGTGGTGCCATTTGAGACCCTCAGGGAACAATACGAGTCGAGAGTTACTGAGACGTACCGTTACATACAGATCCGGCACGCATTAATGGCGGCACTGGAACCTGGGAGGACGGTCCCGGAGTCGGCTCCGTTAGAAGACCGGCTATTGAAAGAATACATGGAAACTAAGGCCACCTCTCTCACTTATCGTAAATTAATAAATAACATGCCAGACCCGTTGCGAAAACTAAAAGAAACCTGGGAGGAAGAGCTGGGTGAACTGAATGAGGAGGACTGGAATGCCGCATTGGCATCACCCAGGGAGGCGGGCATATCGACAAGATTTCGGTTGGTGCAGTTTAAAATACTGCACCGAGTCTATTATACACGTGTTCTGCTACGCAAAATTCATAGAGCTGATCACCCACACTGCCTGAGACAATGCGGAGCACAGGGTACACTATTACACACTTTGTGGGAATGCCCTGACATCATGGTTTACTGGCAGAGAATAACACGCACGATGGCTCAGGTACTACACGCCCCCATCACACCTGACCCCAGAATCTGCCTATTAAATGTATGGGGTCCAAACGACTTGACGACATATGGGAGGCAATGGGTAGTAGTTGGTATGATGCTGGCGAAGAGAGATATAGCGCAGAAATGGGGGGCGCAGGAAACCCCTACCCTGACGCAATGGTGTAGGAATATGGATATGGTAATGATAACGGAGAGGGCAGTGTATCAACAAAGGTGTAACCCACGTAAATGGAACAAAATTTGGCTTTCATGGAACACTTATAGGGGAGATATTTGTGAGCCTTTACCGGAAGGAGAAGAACTAGATAGTGGAGGGGAGGACGAGGAAATAGAATGAGGGGAGGAAGAAAAGAGAGCTGCAGCTTGGTATGGGATTGCTGTACATTGGAAGTGATCTATTGAAGAGGCCGCGGATTGCGTAGGCCGCAATGTGCAACATTTATAATGAAGAGTAGCCAGTACTTATGGGGAGGATGCTTATGATGGTCAATGCCATATATCAAATCAATGAAGTTTTCGGTTAATTGTTAATGTAATAAAATAAAAGTTGCAATATCGAAGAAACGTGGCTGAATGTTGAATCCACACTTAAGAATGTATACAAATGTGACCATGCTATTGCGTATGCAACAATAAAATGTTTAAAAAATAAATAAATAAATAAAAAAAAAAAAAATAAAAAAAAAAAAATGGTTGATCCAATCACCGTCCGGGATATTTATTTCAAGGGAAGCCTGGTTCTTATCTGAGAAAAAAGGCTGATTAACTATCCTCCAAAAATCAGCACTATTTTTAACAATCTCGGGGTCAGACAGTTCTGACCAAGCTAATTCCCTAATCTCCTTCTTTCTACTCTCTATAGCTTTTTTGTACGTGGTTCTTAATATAGTTATTAGTGGACGGTCTTTAGGGACAACTTTAAGGGCCTTGAGCAAATCGGCGTGAGCTCTTGAACATGCATGGTCAAACCACTTTTTCTCTCTGGGCTTAGACAATTTTTTATTGTTTGTCAGGCTAGTGTCAATGGAGTTACAAATATTACCAAAGGCAGACATTACTTGACTATTCGACGCTCTTGCATCCATACATGTTAAAACATCGTTTCCAGTACTAACAAGAACTGCTTGTAGAACGTCCTCTGGAACAACAGAAGACCACTTCAGTCTACGACCCTGGTCCCTTAACACCACATCCTGGCCACTATTCCCATCTGACCCACACTGAGTTAAAAAAGCTGTTGACAATACCTCCACTGCTACGGGGTTATGGTCGCTAAATGCGGAGACAATAGCGCCATAGTTAACCACCCTCTCTAAAATTTGGCAAGACATAAATATGTAATCAATTACAGTACCGTCGCCATTACCTTTAAAGGTAGGAGTTCTACTATCTAATTCCCCACAACCAGACTCGTACAGGTTCCAAGCATTCAGATAAGACTCAAGGGTTTCCCCCCTAGTAGAATGCCCAAAGTGTGTTAATGAAGAGAATGGAGGCCCCTCTTCTGGAGAGCTTGTGCATGTCTGGGTGCAGGGGTGAATGTTAAAATCGCCAAGAAGAATGACTGCAAACTCCTTTACCTTAGTTTTATAGACTGACAAAAATGAATCAATGATATCTAAATTCTGCCTAGTTTCAACATTAGGACTAGAATTATAAAAATTAATAAACAAAATATTTGAATAAGTAGGGGGATTGAGTTCAACGATCAAACAGTTTTGCGAACCGGAATTATGTTGTGTTAACACCCCTTTTAGAGACGTTTTAAACAAAGTTAACAAGCCCCCCTTTGGTCTACCAGCCCCTCCGCTAAAAGCAGGCACAGAAAAATGTCTATAACCATCCAAAGAAAAAATGTTCAAAGGGTCCCAAGTTTCCTGGAGAGCAATGATGTCAAAAGTCTTCAGTAAATCAATCCAGTCATCGATCCCTGCCTTAGCCCTAATACCGGCAATGTTCCAAGTCATTATTCGGCAATGTGCATTTAAGGATCCCTTATTAATAGGCAGTCAGTCATTTTCGCCTAAAGATGATAAAGGTGCAAACCGATTAAACAAGGGCAAGGCTGGGAATACTTGAGGATTAGGCCTACATAGGTTATAACAGTATGAATCCATGTTTATAGATGGTTGTTGAACTTGTGGTAATCCAGGGAAGAAAGCCTGTCTATTTGAGGGGTAGGTAGGAGTATGATGACCTACATAGGATTTAGGGGTAGGGGTCATACTCAGGTGGTTATAGAAAAACCCCAATGGGCGTACACTTATACTATCCTCAGTGACCGGTAAGGAGGCCGCCCTTAATAGTACAGTTGCGACGTGCTGTGGGTGTCTTAAATTTACAATGACACAATCGCCTTTGCAGCATTTTCTTGAGGTACCAATCCATTCAACCCTGCGCACTGACACTATGTCATTACAAAAGGCGGTGGGAAACCCACAATACTTGTTTAGCCAAGCAATGACTTTATTTCCTAAGGAGCTGGTGACCTCTTCCCGGGCTTCAAATGAATTTGGATCAACTGTCGGGACATTTGTTAGGACCACTGTGTATGGTGCACAATCAGGAGGTAGATTCACTACAGGTTTTTTCTTTCCCAGTGGACCCCCCATGTTATTAATGCCTGTTTTATTAGCAACTATTGGCTTCAATGAAGTAGGAGCTATAATGTCAGATGTTGACAAAAGTTGGACAGAACTTGCAGGAATTATAGATGGCCCCGTGGGTGTAGCTTTAGCCACCTTACTGCTATTTAACCCAGAGGCCGCTGTCGTAGCTGCTATAGTAGGTACTCCCGGGCCTACAATCTGAGGCGTCTTGGTCCGTGACAGATGAGTAGACAAGAGGCACCCAAGTCTGGAGACCTCCTTTGAGACTTGATCCAATTTATGATCCACCCCAATCACTACAACACCCTCAGAAGTAGCATTTTGATGTACATTTGTGGAATTTTCAGCTGATGTTTGCGCTGGAGGGGATAAGAGTGAACTTAATCTAGCAACTTCCTTTGTCACCTTATCGACTTTTGTCATTAGAGGTTTGATCAATAGCTCCAATTTAGAGGTCATCATGTCTGCAAGCAACTGAAGATGGTCGCCATTTACAGCTTCATTTCCCCCCCCAATACTATTGTCATTTACTGCCTCCATCCGAACAGGCTGAGAGCTTACATTATTCTTGATCTTACGATGCCCCCCACGCTTGTTAATCGGTCTTCTACAAGCCCTAACTGGGCGGCGGACCAAAGATGGAACAGCAGTGGATGAAGATGGCAAAACGTCATCACTGACAAAAATGTCCGCCGATGTAGAAGCAAGGTCCAAGTCTGGCACTACAGTGGGGGGAGTAAATAGGGCTCCCTCATTCATATCCTTGTTCTCAGTATTATCTAAAACTACAACAACAGAGTCTGCTACAGGCGAAGAGGGGGGAGTAGTCCGACTCAGCGACTGTCGACGGTCAGAATTAATTTTTGACACCATCTTAATCATGAAATTGTCTATTGTCCCAGCTAATGCAGGAGTTTTACATGAGCGCAGTTTAGCCATTTAATCAATAGGCAATATCAATATAAACACTGGTTTATGAAGAGGTTGGGCACTCACTACAGAATAAGGCGAATCTGTGTCCAATTTCCAATCCGCCAGGGGTCGTGGCCCTGCCCGGCCTCCTTCGGCCCCTGACGGCCACAGACGGCCCCGCCCTTGTCCCGGGCTTCACCCTGGCGCCTCCCGCGTGCAACTCGCGGGGCGAGAGGGCGCGTCAGCTTTTCAAGCGCCTCCATGCGCTAGCCTCGCGTCACGGGCGCCCCTAAGGCTGCTGGGGAATGTAGTCTCTCGGGAGGCAGTCTCCCGGCGCTCCCCCTTCAACAAACAAACAGCCGTTTCCCTCACGGCACCGCCCGTTGGCGTCCTTCACACCGGCACTGGTCTCGCTCCCCCAGGGGCTCCTGGGCGTGTCGGCTTTTCAAGCGCCTCCGTGCGCTAGCCTCGCGTCACGGGCGCCCCTAAAGCTGCTGGGGAATGTAGTCTCTCGGGAGGCAGTCTCCCGGCGCTCCCCCTTCAACAAACAAACAGCCGTTTCCCTCACGGCACCGCCCGTTAGCGTCCTTCACACCGGCACTGGTCTCGCTCCCCCAGGGGCTCCTGGGCGCGTCGGCTTTTCAAGCGCCTCCGTGCGCTAGCCTCGCGTCACGGGTGCCCCTAAGGCTGCTGGGGAATGTAGTCTCTCGGGAGGCAGTCTCCCGGCGCTCCCCCTTCAACAAACAAACAGCCGTTTCCCTCACGGCACCGCCCGTTGGCGTCCTTCACACCGGCACTGGTCTCGCTCCCCCAGGGGCTCCTGGGCGCGTCGGCTTTTCAAGCGCCTCCGTGCACTAGCCTCGCGTCACGGGCGCCCCTAAGGCTGCTGGGGAATGTAGTCTCTCGGGAGGCAGTCTCCCGGCGCTCCCCCTTCAACAAACAAACAGCCGTTTCCCTCACGGCACCGCCCGTTGGCGTCCTTCACACCGGCACTGGTCTCGCTAATGGTGAGACAAGCATTTGTATCATAACTATATTTTAAAGTAGACAAATATATTTACGGTACTATACACTTCTTTGCAATAATACTTTATGAACCATGAGACAATTATGTGTGTACCTTACAACATTTATATAGGATAACACTGTTGTGTGTATTCTCTCAAATGCACATATAGTAAGGTAAGTGTGTATAGTGTATGATATATTTATCACAGTAACAAAAATGGCACCGTATTCCCATGTCCAATTGATAAACACTGTAATCAGAGAAGTGATATAAAAAGTGAAAAATAAAGAAAGACAAGAGCCATCGCCTTGTTTTACTAAGAGGACTGTATGAATGTCCTCCCTCCCACCTTTGTTTACTTCACAAGCACGTAGAAGTGATATCAGCTGCACAAACACTGCAGGTCAAGACATGTCAACTATGGTAAATATATGCAACTCGAATGAATGAATGAATGAATGTGCATAATTACTTAAAATCATTGCAAAATTGCAGTATATTAACAAAAAAATTGGACTAAAATAAGGGTCTCACGCCATTATAATACATAAAACATGTATAAAAGACCAGAGATTTCCTTTGGTCACTAGTGACAGTCCGTTTTCAATATGTAGTCTTATTTTTAAATTATTTGGCTTTAAAATTACATATTTAAAGAGGTCCCTGTTCCCTGTATGTTCATGGGAGATTGACACTTACTTCATTGTGGGACTTATGAGAGCCATTTAATTCTTTCTTGGACGGTGCTCTTCACCGTTCAGCTCCTTCTGTTGCTACCGGAGACTCGACAGTGGCAACCGCACACTTTTCCTCTGTACTGTTTTCGATTAGGACCCTTTGTGTCGTATTCATAAATTTGCTGAATTTGGCCAGGTATGAGGGCTCCATGCTGGACTGAAGCATTGCCACCGCTTTGGCGCATTTTCTAGTCCCGCGCCTTAGGAACATTGGTTTCAACAGTATACATTGATATTGTAGTAGAGTGGGGCAGCAGCATAGTAGGTGTCCCAATGATTCTACCCTGTTGTTACAAGCCTGCAACTGACTATATTGTTCAACGATTTCCAGCCCGTGTTCAGTTCTTTTATTGTCAGAGGGACTAGGTGCGCCCATTAAATTTCTTTCAAACACTTCCTTCTCAGAGGATTGTTCACGTAGGGTTGGATTTTATGCAACTCGTATGCTATAGTTAAGCCACCAGCCCTCTGTTTACGTTCAGTCTTGCTATGTCTACCCTCCTTGATATCTGTGTGGTGTGGGTATTTAGCACCCTCTTTATTGCTGGGTAATATAGTGCTTCTTGGGACCAGGCTGCAGTGGATAAGGCAACTCAGCCATTGTCTCCAGACAGTATTTCTGCCATGGATTTGGTGCCCCCTCAAATATAGTTCTCAATACCTCCTTAAGGGAACCTTTCTGAGCTTTTGTCATCTCTAACCAAAATGTGATCAGTGTGCTTCTGCATTCATATTTGTGATGTAATTAGAAGTGAGGGGAAAGAGATCCCAATCCCTTACTTGCCAAAATATGAGCAGGAATTTATTTTTCTTGATGCTTGCCTTTGATAGGGGGAATGCCCCTAGCCCCCTAGGGTAAGCAGGATTGTTGCAGGTTTGTCTGGGCAAGATTAGTTAAGTCTTAGATATCCTGGAAAGAATTCCAACTCCGCAATGTTTTTTTATTTTAGTTATAGTGAGTTTATTTATACTCTATTTGTAAGAGTAGGTAGAAGAGAAACAGCCAACATGTGTTTCGCCCACTTACATCGCCATCTGGCCTGGGGCTTCCTCAGGGCTGTGCAAACAAGGATGAGTGAAATTTTGCAGAGAGCAAAGAGGGTTAGTGTTGTAGATTAATGGAGGGGTGGGTTGGGGTGGGCAGGTAGGTTAGAGTTGAGGAAAGGGGGAGAGACAGGGATGGAGTTAGGTCAGATGGAGTTTAGGAGGAGAGTGCATTAAGAAAGAGAAAGTGTGTTAGTATAGGGGGTTGAAAGTGTATGATACAAATGATAAAGTCAAAGGAAAGGGAATAGAAAGGGATAATAGCTAAATTAAAGGAGCGGAAGAAGTGAAAGTAACATGGTTTTGTGGGTAGATAGTGGAGTGTTGATTTGTAGGAGGAAAGTTTGTGTCATGAAAAAAAGGGACAGAAATATATACAGAATACACATTGGAGCAATATTGTATGTTAAAGCAGGTATAGGTTTGTATGGAAAAACATTAATCATTAACATTAATGGTAAAATCAGATGGGAGGAAAAGGCATAGTTACAACATAACATGTTAAAATAGCATGGGGTATGTTCATAATCGATGGCGTCATTGAGAGGGTTGGTCAAATGAAAGCATTTCAAAGAATGCGTAATTTCATTCATGTGGGGCAATAGTGACGGAAAGATAGTATTGAAACTGTTTTATAAGGGTCACATATGCATTGAAATCAGGTACAAAGTAACGAAATTGGATGAGGTGAAAATTATTTATATGGAAATGCCCCATTGAGGAAGAGCAGGGGTGAGCGGTCAGTGGCATACGTGCCAGTATTTATGGGAGTATAAGTTAAAATGTGTGTTTATGGTTTCCGGCGCATAGGAATAGCAAGGGATGAGGCAAGGTTAGTTTGGAGAGAGTGCCATATTGATCGGGTTCAAACGAAAATTGCAATAAAGTTCCAGAAGGGAGTTGGGTACAGGAATAGCGTCGGCGGTAGTAAATAGTATGCGCATGCAAGTGACAGATCAAAGATAAATTGGGAGCAAAAAGTGCTATAGCAGCATTCAAATATGTGCAATGAAAGAAAAAGAAGGCATATTTACAGTGTATTGAGTCAGTCGTCCCATTCAGCAGGGTCCCGGGTATTGCGAAAAAGGAGGGAAACAAGATGTTTTAGTATAGGTGCATCGGGTTGTCAAGCATCGTGATCTGCGCCGTGGTTGTGAGAGTGGTAGGGCAAAGGAAAGACCGTTGCCTGAGTGAGTAATTAAGACAATGCGGTAGTGGGTTAATAGTGGTTAGACACGGGGGTGAACGGCTAATTTCGGTGGTCCTGCCGTTTTCCATGTGTATGAAATACATCGGAATAAGAGCCGTGTCCACTGTCGTGCGTTACGAAAATGCTTTCGAGACTGGAGGGGCTATGGCGCTGCGTGGTGTGCACCTTAAATACGCAATCTCGTGTCTAAAGAGTACAGATATCACTATTCAGACATGTGGTGTTCAGAGAGGTGGGGGAAACAATACCGTAGCCTAGATGATAAAAATTATCGTACGGTAGTGGCTTGCATTTGATAGAGAAATCAGGTGAAAGACTGATTAGGTGTGGTTTTGCCAAGAGGGTAGTGAGTATTGGTGCGTCCGGTGTCATGCTTTAGGAAAATATTTGCGAGATTGGAAGGTGCTCTGAGGCTACTTAGCGTATCCCACCACATGCGCAACCGGTGTATTTAGAAAAAGTTACCGTTATTGGGACATGGGGTGTAGGGTGTGCTAGAAGGTCTATAACGCCTTCATGAGTCGTCATAAGTGCTGTAGTGGGTGAATTGGCAAAACAAAAAAAACAGTGTCTTACCGAGTGAATAGTATTACTAATTAAACAGCATCGTCGGTCCTAGAAATGAATTTGTAGATTCTGTTGGGGAAATAGATGCGGGCAAAACATGAGTACTAAGGACCGGGGGTCAGGATCTGTTGCGGAATGTGCGTTTCCAAGACAGAAGGCTTACCTCAAGTCTGGGCATAATGCCAGGGAGGAAAACCTGTCAGGTCACGTCAGTGCAGAGTCGGGCACTGAATGGCCAGTCCTTATCTGTATTCTACTGTATGCACTTCTGGGTGGTGGCCCGGAACAGATGAGACCGTCATCTAGGGCGCCATCTTTGAAGGGTGTAGATTGGGTATAGAAGAGTTGTATTTATAGATAGGAATAGAGTGTAAACATGATAAGAGTCGGGTAGGTATGATCATATTAGGTTATTAAGTTAAGGGTTTTAGCACGGGATAAATGGGGTGTTTCAGTTCAAATAAGATGCTCAGTGATTGGTCAATCGTAATCAGAAAGAATGAAGATAATGCAAAACAGAGGAGGAGTTTAATAAATGAATCTAGTGCATAGTTGGCTTTCTTGTGATAGAATATGTATATAAACTCCATCTGACCTATCTCCATTCCTATCCCTCCCCCTTTCATCAACTCTAACCTACCTGCCCACCCCAACCCACCCCTCCATTAATCTACAACACTAACCCTCTTTCCTCTCTGTAAAATTTCACACTTCCTTGTTTGCACAGCCCTGAGGAAGCCACAGGCCAGATGGCCATGTAAGTGGGCGAAACACGTGTTGGATGTTTCTCTTCTACCTACTCTTACGAAATAGAGTATAAATAAACTCACTAACACCAAAATAAAAAACCATTGCGGAATTGGAATTCTTTCCAGGATATCTAAGACTAATCTTGCCCAGACAACCTGTAACAGATTTTTGTTGTACCAGGCCAAACTCCAGCCCTATCAGGGGGTGTTGTGTGTACTTGGGGAGCCTAAAGAGCCTTTTATAACACTGGCCCTGAGCTTTTTCCATCATCTTTTCCATCTTTCCTGGGAATGTCTGTGATGCATACCAAGCAACCGCGAGGAGTTCAGATTTTGTCACTCTCATGATGGGTTTCTTGTAGGGCTGTGTAATTTGCCTTGAAGTGTACACAGGGCGTAGATGGTGGCTTGTATGTTGGCTTACGTCTTGGCTGATGCAACTCAATTAGAATACATTTCTCTGTGATTAACACATATTCCCCAATATTGTCAAGCTCTCTCTTTATTGGAAGATCTAGCGATAGAGATGAAAAGAAATAGGGATCAGGCCACCATTTGTGATCTATACGTCTAGCAAGTGAGAACAGACAGGACATAGTATATACATTGGGGAACTCTAGTCTGAACGTTTTTCATGTACGCTTACATTTAAGCAAAGTAGTTGCTAAAATCCCGAAAATTGAATGGGCAGGGGACCCTCTGTGTATAAACTATTTTTTTAAACACAATGTTTCTCACAAGAAGTCAGAATAGACACTTAAGAATATTTCAAAGTTTACTTTAAGGAGCCACCACTCACCACTAATAGAAATTATTGAAATGCTAGAAGTGGACAGGGGGAGCTAATGGGGAAGAAACGGTGGCAAAAGCGTTGGGGCGTAGCAGCTCAGTAAATGTTACCATGCAAATTTACAATAATCTTTAGGAGCTGTTACATAGTATACCAATATAAATGTATTAGTTCTTCTGAACTGTGCTTCAGGTGCTTGAGGAGTGTGGGAGAGCAGCAGGCTTGTGCCTTTTCCCAAACCATTGTACGTCTGCCCCCTGACACAGTTTAGCAGTCACACCAGGTTATTGTTTTATCCAAAAAATCATACATATTATACATACACAGAAGGGCATTTATTATGTGGGGTTCACCATTGGTCTGCTAAACAGTCATTCACATTTGCCTCCGTCTATCACAACGTATAGCATAAGGCAATCCATAAGCCCATTTTTCCCACTGTCTCCACTGACTTTGAGTGACTGCAGAAACCATGGGCACATTTTTTCCCATGAGCCTCAGATTAGCTCTTTTTTCTTCAGGTGCACACCTGGTTAAAACAATTCTTTTTTATTTTACGTATTTTAATAACTTTAAATACCAGCTGTTTACTTTACCTAAACTACTTTTTAAAGTGTGGTATAACGTGCTCAATTCACATTGTAACATAGTAGGTGCTAGTTGTTTTTAGGTGGTGATTTACTCTTATCTCCTTAACATATAATAATTATAATTCAATTCATGGCTCAACCAAAAGGCGAGTTATTTAAAAAATATTCCTGCGTGAATTTAAGTGTTTTATTGCAAGTATAGGGTATCCACATCGAGGTAAGAGCATATTCTCTTTTTTTCCTTTTTATTTTTAAATCATACGCGTATAATAAAGGCAATATTTAAAACTTGCCAAGGACAGGCATTTTGCCTTTCATTATTGCAAAGGGGTAGGAAAATGTGTGTTCAATTGAGAAGAAAGTTTCCTGCCGAGTATGTTTAGTGTCCATGATATGGACAATCGAAGAGTTAATAAGGTTGGTAACATGTTTTTGCACAATGTGTTCTTTTAAGTAAAAAAAGTGAATGCTAAATAATTGAATTAGTCTCAAGCCCCCGGGCTGGGTGATCTGATTATGGATTGCTAAAATGTTCTAGCTTCTAAATAACATTATTAGTTTCTCATATAAAGGGTGAAACAAACAGGAATTATAAATGGCTACCCTTCTTAGAATATATGTCTTTATGTACATATGTTTGCAAAACATGAACTGAAACTCATGGGGATTGAAGCTCTTTGCAAGAGCGAGGCATATTTGCCTTGATAAATCACTGCAGAGATGAATGTTTACTACTACACCGTGCCCAAAAACTGTGGAACATTCTCTCATAATTGAAACAGTCTACTGAGTGAATACTACTTTCTGAAATTACTACATTAGAGCCATGTTATAACCCGTTTACTTAGCTTCACTTAAAACATCAATAACATTAGATGTAAATGTACAGAAAAAAACTAGTCAAATCTATATTGTATTCAATAACAACTAACCATTAACAAAATACACAATTAACATAGGAACACCAAACACCATCTTGGATCACCAGAGCGGGGATTAATATAAATTGTTACTGAGTGTATTTGACGCCCATTCTTTAAATGTGCTTGTTCTGTACTTTGAGGTTTTTAATGGAAGGTTAGAGTTTCTTTAGTAGCATTTGTTGGCTTGATAAAGTGCAATATATCTAATATTTTAATCTGGCAAATCAATAGCACTTCTGATCCATAAATAAGAACAGGAGCTGTCCAGGAGGCCTTAGAAACAGTTGTTAGAAGCAAATTCTATATAGTATGCACTTTTCCCCTTTATTTATGTACAGCAGGTCTTTATACTGCATACACTTTGTGTGGACAGATACTTGTGGTATTATCCTTGTCTTGCACACGTTTACCCACAGGTTTGCTGGAAAATAGGGACTTTTTCATCATGCTTTTGGGACAATTTGTAAAGTGCTGCTAATCTCTTCAGTGGGATAATTTTGTTGCAGGTCTACTGGAGATATGAAATAACCATGGGACACAATGTTTGGTATTTTTTCATCTAGCCTTTTTATCCAACTGGCCTTAAATATAACATGTTTGCATTCTCTAATCACTGGTACTACTTTTAAGGGTCAAAACGCCTATGTGCCATCTTTAAACATTCCTGCCTTTCTATTAAAGTTCACTGTACATTTTGGAACTTGCACTTTCACTTCTAGCATCAAGCATATGGCATTCAAGCATGCACAGCTTTGTAGGCTATAAAGTCGTAGCTAGAGCAGAGAACGCATGGTAATGTAAGGACTGGTTATTCATTGAGCGATTACTAACTCATAAGTGGCGCCGAAGCGCTTTGCGGTTGCGTAGCACGCTACTCGGATGAAACAAAAAGTTAGCAAGGAAAGGTGTATTTTGTTAAATGCTTGGTTATATTAGTCAGTGTCATTGTTAGGGAGGAGTTATTAGTGTTTATGTACGTTGGTTTGAGATGCTTAGAGTTTGCTGTTTTAGTTTAAATTATGTTAGTTTTTTGTTAGTGGTTGATGTAGAGGGCTGTTGGCTTAGGTTTATGTGGGAAACTTTTCTGTTAGGGTTGTTAGATTGTTTCACTTGAACCCGAGTGCAGGTGGAGATTATTTTGGAAGGTAAGTAAGGATGCAGGTTATTTTTGATCATGCTTTAGTAGTACCCTGGAAAGGGTTTGGGGACAGTTTGGTTGGTTGATTTTGTGTGGGCTTATTTCTGTTTTATCAGACTCTACGATGCAAATTGTAGGGTCCAGTTGAGAAAGGCGGGGATGAGCCAGGTCTTCCTTGTTTTATTTATTTTTAGGTCATCCGCGATAAATCATATTCTTACAGGGAGTGAGTTCCTTCATTTTGCAGCTTGGACTACGAAGGAAGAGCCACCAATAGGTTTCTTTTTGTGAGCCATTACATCCAGATGTGTTATCAGCCTAGGATGTAGTAACCTTCACTTAGAGTATTTGTTTTATCTTGTTGTAAACAAAGAATGGCGCTTTTCCATTTCTAGGCTGTGTTTGATTTTGATGGTGGACCACCTTCCACTAGGGAGCCAGCAAGGGGCCTTCAAGGCAGGTGGAATGTGATCTCATAAATTAACATGTAGAAGTTGTCTTGCAGATGAATTCTGGATTCTTTGTAGATGTCTCATGACTGAGGTTAAAACTCCTTGGTATAGGCTGTTAGCATAGTCAGTCTATGATAAGACCAGGCAGCTTGTTGCTTGTATATTCTGTGGAAATCATAAGTGTGGGAAAATGTGTCTCAGGGACCTCATGGTATCGTGTTTGGATTTTATTACCTGTTGGTCTTGTGGTTTAATGAAGAGTGTTGTGTCCACAATTACTACTAGGTTCCTTACTTGTCTCGATATTGTGGGTTCTTGTCCAAGTTCTTCCAGCAAGACCATCAGGGGTTCTAGATAGTCCAGTCTCTGAAGGTCAGAATCTCTGTTTTTGAGATATTGAGTTTGATGTGGTCTGTATTTACCCGGTGGCCAACGCGTTTTAGACAATCACCTAGGTGTGAGACTATTATGGCATTGTGTTTCTCCAGTTTAAAGATGTATCGTCTGCATAATTATAGCACATGAGAAGAAAGTATTTGATGAGTAATGGAGTGGTCTTATGCATATGTTGAAGAGGGATGGGAATATAAGGAGCCTTGAGGAAAGGACCCCCTGCCTTTTCCCTCCATGTACTCTTGGTGAAACAGGTTATAGATATAACGCTTGACTTGTTGCTGAGGTATAAGGAGGTCAAGTGGAGGAATGTCCCTTTGATGGTGATTTCTTTCAGTTTGTGAAGGAGTTTCCATGGTGAATGGTATTGAAGGTGGTGGATAAGTCAAGTAAGACTAATGCTGCTCCCCCTTTTCTGTCAACTGTGGTTTACTGGTCATTCCTAATCAAGATGAAGGCCACGTCTCTGCCTTTCCCTTGGCAGAAATGGTACCTAATATCTGTTAGACGTTTTTTATATATAAGGTTTGAGATTTGATAAAAGTCTGCTATTTTTATTAATTTTGTTGGGAATTATCAGTTTCAGATTTCCCTGCAATAGTTAGCGTCTGAAGGGTTCAGGATGCTTTTTTTGATGAGTAGTTATATAAATGAAGTCCTATGTTCTATTGGGAAAACCCCTGTAGTTAAAGAAGTGTTGATTTATTTCATTGCTAAGGTTGAAGCTGAAGTCGACAGTACATGTATTAATTTGTTTATGGTGGGTCTGATAGGGAACCAGCTGGACTATTGATTTTTACAAGATCATTGAATTCAGGAAGGGGTCGTTTATTAAATGAGGATAGGTAGGGTGACTTGTCCTTCGGATTATGTTCTTTCTGTTGGTGGTTGACATGGGTGTTAGATGTTTTGCTTAGGGATACAGGTCTAGAATAGTTGCTTTGGATCTAAGATGGTTAGCCATTTGGCTGCACAAGTAGTGTCATTGGGGAGTTGAGAGTCTGCATGTATGCTTGGTTGTGGAAATTTTACAAGATTTTGTGTAATTCTTTAACAGGGTGTTGCCTTCTCAGTTCTGTTTGAGTAGTGCTGTCTTTTAGATTTTTTATGGTGGATTTATAAATAGTGTTATGTCTTTGTAGTTGAATTTTGCATTGATAATTGCTGGATCTGTGTAATTTTCAATGCAGTTTGGCTACTTTTCTTCTATATTTCATCATTGATCAATGTTCTCTTTTGTTTTCTTCCTGCCCGTAATGGGGATGTCAAGAAAATGATTTTGACATGAGATTTATTTATCCTGTCACTTAGATTTTGTACTGTTGAGGTCTCGTGAGGATTTGGGCTATCTGTGAGGTGATTTTCAAGTAAAATAATGTTCAAAATGTTCCACTGTCTGTAGGTTACTATGTGTAAGTACCAGTTGTTTGTGCATTTTGAAATGACACTATGAAGGAGAAGAGGTGGTGATCACCACAGAGAACAAGGGTAATGTTCTTAATCTTGATTGATTCTGGTGTTATGGGTTTTAAGCCCTACTGAAATTTAGTTAGGTAGTGGCTTTTTTGGTTTGTCAAACTATATGTTAAGGTCCCCAAGTATAACCACATTGAAAAGTTTCATGGTCATGTCTCATGTAGCACAGAGGTGGCTATCAGAGATTGAGATCTGTTTGTGATGGCAGTCTGAATAGTAATAAAAAAACACAGAAGAAAGTTGAAACGTGGCTGCACTTTAGCAGCAGTGACTCCCAGTCTGCAAGCTTTATGCCTTGGTCTTATTGACTGCCATTTGTTCATTGAAGTTATTGCCAAGCCTCCTCCCTTCTGCATTGGTAGGCCTGCTGGGATTGTCTTCTTAAGCATTTGTCCTATGTAATCATGCAGTCACTTTAAAATAATGAAAAATAAGTCTGGTTTGTGGTCATTTATCAAGTTATGGATTACATCTGTTCCTTGCCATCCATCGTGCATTGATCAGCATATGGTGTATGGCGTGGTTGTTGTGGCATATAGGGGTAGTTTGGAGGTTGGGGCAGGGGTTATGGTGGTTTAGGGGCTGCTTTAGCCTTGAAATAGAGCAAGTGAACAGGTCTGTGGTTTAGATGTACTTCTATGACCATGATGCCTATGGCAAATGGATCAGGTGCGGTTGAGGTGATGCCCCTCTAATGAGGTAGAGAGTATTATCTGTGCAGGTGACGCAGGAGTTTGGGGCCTCTGAAGTTGTCATAGGTTTTCCTTTAATAGTTGTTCTCCAGTTCCATGAAAAGTAGTAGTGATTTGAAAGGAGTTTTTAGGGAGAGCAGTGCTTAATTTAAGCCAGTGGTTTCCGGTGCTCAGCACCGGCATTTAATCATAAAGATCAGCGCTTTTCGTGAGGACCAGTTAAGGATACATTCATTTATGGTAGGCATGGGTATACTCACAGGATGTTGAGCCAAGGCCGGGACTCAAACCTGGTTCCCCAGCTCCGAAGTTGGCAACTCTGGTCACTACACCACATCCTCTCCCCACTTTCAAAGTTAGTAGTTCGTTAGTAGTTGGTTCTGTTTTAAGCAGCACTAGCAGGAGGAATGTGCTGGTGCACGCCACATCCTGACGAGAGCCCTGGCACTTATGTCTTTTAGATATTAACCACTAAGGGAGGGGAATGTGATAATCTATTGGTTCGGAATGGGTGGTTATAAGGTGGTTAGTGTTATGTACCAGTTTTGATTTTGACTGTGTTCTGTAATGGTGTCGAAAGGGCAAGCAGAAGAAATTGTTTGGAAGGGGCGGTGCTCTTGTTGTCTTTTACAAATTGTCTATGATTAAGGTATATTAGTGGAAGAGAGGATGGGTTGGGATCTGCCTTGAGAGCCCTGAATCCTGCTACCAAGTTTAATAGTGGTTGTTTTTCTTAATTTTGCGGAGTCGGGAAGGTGGGAGGAAGTTGATTGTTTTTTGTCTTTGATGAATGTGCTTTTAAGAGGGTGTTATCAATGGGTGGAATGTAACTGTCTCGTTATAGGAGAATGTGATAATGATTTTGTGGCTGTGTTAAAAATGGAGTAACGGACTACAAGCTAGGTATAGACAAAGGAGAATGTGTCTTTTGTGGTTGAAGTAAAAGAACAGGGAGTGGTTGGGAGGTTCTCCCCTTGTGTGTTAGGGCAGGGAGAGCTAAGTGTACGGTTTCAGAAGGAGTGGTTGGTTGGAAAATTGCAAATGGCAATCAAAGGAGAGTGAAGGATAGTAGCGGATAGCGGTGGATAGACAGGTAGTCATACGGGAACTTGGCAGGTAGTTTAAGGTGTGTGAGTTGTAAAATGTTGACATTTGGAGATTTAAGGGAATAGTTGCGTGTTTTTGTTAAAAGAAGAGCGGTGGTGAAAGTAGAGTGGAAAAATAGTGCTTAGTTGGCAGGATTGGGTAAAGTATTGTGCTGTCTGTTTAAGTGATGGGGCGTTTATGTATTTAATTGAAATGCTCCTGAAGTGATGTGTAATAAAAGCAGCAAAGTAAAAACATCACCATATAATGTATTCTCCTGTATTTGCTGAATGTCACTTCATAACCCTCAATAACCCAAACTTTTAAGCATGAATTCCACACGTTTTACCTAAGTAGGAAAACAATATGGGTGCAGTGAAAAAAGCATGGAAGCAACGAGCTGTTTCTTATTACAAAAGGTGTGTAGTGCAAAAGTTACAGAAAAGTGCTCCGCAAAAAAAGTATAATCATTGCAAACACACCAGACAGACGATGCTCTGCAATTTCTCCACAATTTCTACTTTTTTTAATCTCACAATGCATATCACTACATACTAAACATAATTGAGGTGTTAGTTCTTACAGCACTCATCTGAAGCAACTCACTTCATTTGGGTTATGCCTATAACTTTCCCAAATAAGTACAAGCCTTGGTTGGGACATGAACTATAAAATACATTTTAGGAACATTGCAGCACTGGCTAAATCGGTCACAGTGCTCTTATGGATGTCTGACCTAAAAAGAGATGGAAAGAGCCGTAGAGCAAGAACCAGGGCAACCTACCACAAAACGGCCACCTAGGTAGCAGGCTGTTCTAAGAATATTTACATAATGCCTGAACGCCTTTAATACGCCGGTCAGGGGACAGCTAATGGGTTTAGTAGTACAGCACGAACAAGGTGATGGCGCCCCGTGTATCTCAAGTCCCCCGGGCACAAAGTCCTTATCTGGGAGGCATTTTGAGAGGTTTCATTTTAAAAGCCTCATCTCCGCAGCGTCGAAGGTCTGCCGCGAAGCAGTGATTCCATTACACATACGGAAGATTTCTTTTTTTTTTTTTTAATATCCAATAACAACATCCTACCCTTGCACCTTTCACATCAATAGAAAACAGATTTATTTGCGAGCGCGCGCTTTCTCATACTGTAATTTGATAACCATAATGCCGATAGGTTAATCTTATTGATGAAGTACCCTGAGCGACTGTATTTAATGCAGCTTACCCTGTAAAAGTAACCTGATTTACTGAGGACTCCTTCACCTCCAGCGGCAGGGGAACAGCAGCTAGTCGCTGGCCCTTGCTCTGGAATATAATTCCGCGGCTGCCATGAAACCCAGGGGCGGTGCTGCTACCGCGGGATTGATTCGTGATAACAAGGTAACACAGGCTATCTCTAGTTCGGACACAGACGACGACCAAACGTTGACAGATGACTCGGGTGAATTTACATACGTGGAATGCGCCTCGTGCCCCAATGGAGAGTCTTTTTACCTGAATTCAGAGTCTTTGATCAGGGCAACTCAGAAATGGAATCACCCTCCACAAACTCTTTCCAACCACACAACCTACACTGTGTAGTGTGCTACTTATGTAGGCAAGTGTGTGAGCCCCTTGTAGAGTTGCGGGACCTGGGTCCACATACTTAGTAAATAAGGACACACCGGGTATGCTTACTGAACTGGCCACAAGCTTGAGTGCTTAGGCCCTTTTATTAACATTCAACAGGCGCACGTCACTGTGTTGGATGGGTGTGTGGTGGGTGTATGGACAGCCCTCAAAGGAGTGGCTGATAAATCAGAACCTGCTGAGACGCTAGAACGTGTCCAGCAGGACACTACATTCCTCCCAAACTTAATGGAAAAAAAAAGAAGTCCAACCTGTGAGAATGAATGAAAACAACTAAAACAATACAGTCTCACAGCCTCGAGAGGCAGTCCACAGGGCAGTGGTGGACAGGTGCAGCTGGGGGAACCCGGGCATCTCGGCACGCATCCGTAGTCTAATCAGAACACCTCTGGCAGGAACCCTGTGCTGACTGAATCTGGATCCCTCAGCTTCACGTTAGTTGGGTGACAGTCCACTTATGTGATGTTGATCAGTCGGTGTGCTCTCATTTTGATGCAATTGGTGTTAAAAGTTCAAACTTGTGGCTTCAGGAGTACAGGTGGAGTCTGCTGTGGAGCTTTTCTCCTGTGGGGGTCCTGACTTTGGGAAGGTAAATCTTTTCAGGACTGGGGTGCCGTAGACAATGCTTGGGACATGTTCCTCTGAAAGCCTGGTGCCTCCGGCTACATTGTCAGTTAAGCAGCTTCCAAACCATCTCTTGTATCAGTATACCTTTGTGTTTTTCGCTTGATTGCCACAGGACTGCATGGATTGTGCAGGACTATGTGTGGGCCACCTGGGGCCACTACAGGATTACCGACACAACCATGGATGAGTCCTTTGTGCAAACCGCAGGGTGGATGACTCATAATCAGCGTGCTTATTAACAGGACCCAGGTGTGCATGGGCTGTCAGAGAGTCTGTGGACCCTCACAATGTCAGGAGCACCTTCTTGGTGTCTTGGTGGGTTTAAGGTATTAGGCTCCACATGGGTGGTGAAATACTCCTTTGGTGGTTATGGTGATGCCCATGGCACTGATAGATGTGTTTGCCATATAGATGACCTGGACGACATGTGGTGATGACTCGCCTCGAGTGAGGATGACTGGGGGGGCTTCGCAGCCACAGCTCGGTGTACCTCCTGGAGCTGTGCTTCTCCTTGGGCATGTGCTGTTGCAATCAGGGATGCCATCTGTCTCAAGAAGCCAATCCTGGGGAACTGATGAGCACACTGGGAAGAGTAGAGGGAGAGATGCAGTTTGTACTTGCTGGCGTCTCAAAGTGGTTCACCCATTGGGTTGACTCCAGGGACATCGCTCTGCCTCGGTGGCTGACTTGAATCTGCTGGTGCATTCTTGTAGTATGAGTCTTCATTCTTATGCCCTTGTTGATTTCTCCAGCGCACATGTGGTCTTCCGGTTGTTCAGTGTGACAGAATTATCACTCTTCTTTTCTTCACGATGTAACATTGTGCAACACTATTTTCTTGCTTGTTGTATGATGTGGCATCGAGCCACATCTCATGTCTTCTCTACAGATGTTAAGAAAATGGCATGTCGCCAGTTCTATTTCCATGGAGCTCTAGATGGTCCGGTCCTGTT
This sequence comes from Lissotriton helveticus, assembly GCF_964261635.1. Taxonomy (NCBI): domain Eukaryota; kingdom Metazoa; phylum Chordata; class Amphibia; order Caudata; family Salamandridae; genus Lissotriton; species Lissotriton helveticus. Next base: position 950,666,405 of record NC_136063.1, read on the forward strand.
TGGAGGACTGGGCGTCTTCTCCTCTTCGTGTTATGGTGGTGGCAGAATATGACCACCAGGTGGCGTTGTCTCAGCCACACTGCAGCATGGGAACTGGAAAACCTCTCAAGCCACAACTCCCCCTTTTGTGAGTCTGTGCGGGGAATGTGTCTAGAGTTCAGGGTCATGTTTAATGGTGCTTCTCAACATTATTTTGAAGGGTCCACTTTCTGGGAAGAGGCAATGCCCGAATTCTCACTTCCCGCTGACTCTGCTATTGCAGGCAGTATGTCAATACAGCTGAACCTCTTACTCCCCATGTCTGTGGTTTACTGGCTTGGGCATTGCTGTGAGCTACTTGGGGGCTCTTTGCTGCTGCTGGTCTCCTTCATTTGGAACTGCAGCCTTTCCTCCTCCAATGCTGCATCAACTGCTCTGCTTTCTACTTTGTTTGTGGTGGTGGCAACTCACCACTAGGGAGTGCATGCTGTGTTCTTTTGGCTGACTTCTTTTGCTCAGGCTGCGATGGTCTCATTCACATCACCTCACCCCAGCACACCTACTCTCCTGCTCCAGTGAATGACGACAGACAGGGTGGAGTACAAATGTTCAAGACAGCACTGGAGCGGCAGGGCGGCTTATGTGTTCTTTATTTCACTGGGGCCCCTTCAGTGCTTCACTGAATGTCTGCTGGGCAGGGTGTAGGTGCAATGCAATGGACTAGCACTGCAGCCACCTCTCCTTTCAGGCCATGGCAGTCTCCCTGATGCAGTGGCGCTGAAGCTGCAGGTACAGGGGGCTTTCGTCAGTGCTTGTGCGGGGTCCTTGAATCCATGTAACTGGCAGCTTGGCACCTGCATTATCTTTGCCCGGTTGAGCCACCTTATTTCTTGTCACTAGTGCGGTGTGACAGGGAACCGCTAGATGGCCTAGCACTCACTTTGCATGAGCCACAGCAGCTTTACTAAAGCGCAGTACTGGAGTGAGCAGCAGCAAGGAATAGAGGAACAGTGAAGGGAAGGACAGTGCAGGGAGCAAAGGGGCGGGTCACGCAAGTGGGGTTGCAGCCCTACCTGGGGAAACTGTTCCCTCCAAGGCCTGGGCTGGTGGGACATCATATGGGGTGGTGGGGGCAACCCACCAGTGAGTGTTTATGCCTTCCCCTGGGGATCCGCCTATCACAGCTTGGCAGACAGGCCTAGCCAGTCTCATTTCCCTAACAGTGAAAGAGATGATCTGGCAGAAGGGGTACATCGATATCTTCTTACTCCTGGAAGTACACCAAGCAGGGTTAGATCTGACCTCACTAGACAAAAAGGAAGCGGACAGGAAGGATAGGCAGAGAAGAAGGGTGTAGAGATCAATTAGTTACAGGCCTTCAGAACCCTTAGCAAGTGTTTTCTTGGAGAAATTCCACAGGAACACAACTGCCCTTTTCTTGCACGAGCAAAAGGTACATGAGGCTCAGCAAGAATACCAAGGGAACGGCTGGCTCGTTTACGGCAAGGGCTTTAGGGAGAAAATGGAAACCTAGCTTGTGAATAAATGGGAATTGCAAAAACAACAAGTGATGGACTGAATGTGGATCAATGTCACACACTCCCCCAGTCAAAAGATCTGGGCCCAAATCCATCGTTTTTTTGCACTCCACACCACCCTGGGTCAGACAATGGCGATATGCAAATCAGCTCTGACCCTGTTGCCCCATGGGAACAGTCCAGTCCGAACTACAAAAGCCATGTCCTTCCCAGAACGGAATCAAGCATCCGAGGACCGGACCGGTTTCGAGGTAACACCTCTCTTCAGCCCGGCTAGCTCGACTCCAAATGGTGTGGAGTGCCTGGGACCCACGTCTGGGCATCCCCAGCGCACCTAGGGCGGCAATTGCAAAAACAACAAGTGATGGACTGAATGTGGATCAATGTCACACACTCCCCCAGTCAAAAGATCTGGGCCCAAATCCATCGTTTTTTTGCACTCCACACCACCCTGGGTCAGACAATGGCGATATGCAAATCAGCTCTGACCCTGTTGCCCCATGGGAACAGTCCAGTCCGAACTACAAAAGCCATGTCCTTCCCAGAACGGAATCAAGCATCCGAGGACCGGACCGGTTTCGAGGTAACACCTCTCTTCAGCCCGGCTAGCTCGACTCCAAATGGTGTGGAGTGCCTGGGACCCACGTCTGGGCATCCCCAGCGCACCTAGGGCGGCAATTGCAAAAACAACAAGTGATGGACTGAATGTGGATCAATGTCACACACTCCCCCAGTCAAAAGATCTGGGCCCAAATCCATCGTTTTTTTGCACTCCACACCACCCTGGGTCAGACAATGGCGATATGCAAATCAGCTCTGACCCTGTTGCCCCATGGGAACAGTCCAGTCCGAACTACAAAAGCCATGTCCTGCCCAGAACGGAATCAAGCATCCGAGGACCGGAGCGGTTTCGAGGTAACACCTCTCTTTAGCCCGGCTAGCTCGACTCCAAATGGTGTGGAGTGCCTGGGACCCACGTCTGGGCATCCCCAGCGCACCTAGGGCGGCAATTGCAAAAACAACAAGTGATGGACTGAATGTGGATCAAGGTCACACACTCCCCCAGTCAAAAGATCTGGGCCCAAATCCATCGTTTTTTTGCACTCCACACCACCCTGGGTCAGACAATGGCGATATGCAAATCAGCTCTGACCCTGTTGCCCCATGGGAACAGTCCAGTCCGAACTACAAAAGCCATGTCCTTCCCAGAACGGAATCAAGCATCCGAGGACCGGACCGGTTTCGAGGTAACACCTCTCTTCAGCCCGGCTAGCTCGACTCCAAATGGTGTGGAGTGCCTGGGACCCACGTCTGGGCATCCCCAGCGCACCTAGGGCGGCAATTGCAAAAACAACAAGTGATGGACTGAATGTGGATCAATGTCACACACTCCCCCAGTCAAAAGATCTGGGCCCAAATCCATCGTTTTTTTGCACTCCACACCACCCTGGGTCAGACAATGGCGATATGCAAATCAGCTCTGACCCTGTTGCCCCATGGGAACAGTCCAGTCCGAACTACAAAAGCCATGTCCTTCCCAGAACGGAATCAAGCATCCGAGGACCGGACCGGTTTCGAGGTAACACCTCTCTTCAGCCCGGCTAGCTCGACTCCAAATGGTGTGGAGTGCCTGGGACCCACGTCTGGGCATCCCCAGCGCACCTAGGGCGGCAATTGCAAAAACAACAAGTGATGGACTGAATGTGGATCAATGTCACACGCTCCCCCAGTCAAAAGATCTGGGCCCAAATCCATCGTTTTTTTGCACTCCACACCACCCTGGGTCAGACAATGGCGATATGCAAATCAGCTCTGACCCTGTTGCCCCATGGGAACAGTCCAGTCCGAACTACAAAAGCCATGTCCTTCCCAGAACGGAATCAAGCATCCGAGGACCGGACCGGTTTCGAGGTAACACCTCTCTTCAGCCCGGCTAGCTCGACTCCAAATGGTGTGGAGTGCCTGGGACCCACGTCTGGGCATCCCCAGCGCACCTAGGGCAGCAATTGCAAAAACAACAAGTGATGGACTGAATGTGGATCAATGTCACACACTCCCCCAGTCAAAAGATCTGGGCCCAAATCCATCGTTTTTTTGCACTCCACACCACCCTGGGTCAGACAATGGCGATATGCAAATCAGCTCTGACCCTGTTGCCCCATGGGAACAGTCCAGTCCGAACTACAAAAGCCATGTCCTTCCCAGAACGGAATCAAGCATCCGAGGACCGGACCGGTTTCGAGGTAACACCTCTCTTCAGCCCGGCTAGCTCGACTCCAAATGGTGTGGAGTGCCTGGGACCCACGTCTGGGCATCCCCAGTGCACCTAGGGCGGCAATTGCAAAAACAACAAGTGATGGACTGAATGTGGATCAATGTCACACACTCCCCCAGTCAAAAGATCTGGGCCCAAATCCATCGTTTTTTTGCACTCCACACCACCCTGGGTCAGACAATGGCGATATGCAAATCAGCTCTGACCCTGTTGCCCCATGGGAACAGTTCAGTCCGAACTACAAAAGCCATGTCCTTCCCAGAACGGAATCAAGCATCCGAGGACCGGACCGGTTTCGACGTAACACCTCTCTTCAGCCCGGCTAGCTCGACTCCAAATGGTGTGGAGTGCCTGGGACCCACGTCTGGGCATCCCCAGCGCACCTAGGGCGGCAATTGCAAAAACAACAAGTGATGGACTGAATGTGGATCAATGTCACACACTCCCCCAGTCAAAAGATCTGGGCCCAAATCCATCGTTTTTTTGCACTCCACACCACCCTGGGTCAGACAATGGCGATATGCAAATCAGCTCTGACCCTGTTGCCCCATGGGAACAGTCCAGTCCGAACTACAAAAGCCATGTCCTTCCCAGAACGGAATCAAGCATCCGAGGACCGGACCGGTTTCGAGGTAACACCTCTCTTCAGCCCGGCTAGCTCGACTCCAAATGGTGTGGAGTGCCTGGGACCCACGTCTGGGCATCCCCAGCGCACCTAGGGCGGCAATTGCAAAAACAACAAGTGATGGACTGAATGTGGATCAATGTCACACACTCCCCCAGTCAAAAGATCTGGGCCCAAATCCATCGTTTTTTTGCACTCCACACCACCCTGGGTCAGACAATGGCGATATGCAAATCAGCTCTGACCCTGTTGCCCCATGGGAACAGTCCAGTCCGAACTACAAAAGCCATGTCCTTCCCAGAACGGAATCAAGCATCCGAGGACCGGACCGGTTTCGAGGTAACACCTCTCTTCAGCCCGGCTAGCTCGACTCCAAATGGTGTGGAGTGCCTGGGACCCACGTCTGGGCATCCCCAGCGCACCTAGGGCGGCAATTGCAAAAACAACAAGTGATGGACTGAATGTGGATCAATGTCACACACTCCCCCAGTCAAAAGATCTGGGCCCAAATCCATCGTTTTTTTGCACTCCACACCACCCTGGGTCAGACAATGGCGATATGCAAATCAGCTCTGACCCTGTTGCCCCATGGGAACAGTCCAGTCCGAACTACAAAAGCCATGTCCTTCCCAGAACGGAATCAAGCATCCGAGGACCGGACCGGTTTCGAGGTAACACCTCTCTTCAGCCCAGCTAGCTCGACTCCAAATGGTGTGGAGTGCCTGGGACCCACGTCTGGGCATCCCCAGCGCACCTAGGGCGGCAATTGCAAAAACAACAAGTGATGGACTGAATGTGGATCAATGTCACACACTCCCCCAGTCAAAAGATCTGGGCCCAAATCCATCGTTTTTTTGCACTCCACACCACCCTGGGTCAGACAATGGCGATATGCAAATCAGCTCTGACCCTGTTGCCCCATGGGAACAGTCCAGTCCGAACTACAAAAGCCATGTCCTTCCCAGAACGGAATCAAGCATCCGAGGACCGGACCGGTTTCGAGGTAACACCTCTCTTCAGCCCGGCTAGCTCGACTCCAAATGGTGTGGAGTGCCTGGGACCCACGTCTGGGCATCCCCAGCGCACCTAGGGCGGCAATTGCAAAAACAACAAGTGATGGACTGAATGTGGATCAATGTCACACACTCCCCCAGTCAAAAGATCTGGGCCCAAATCCATCGTTTTTTTGCACTCCACACCACCCTGGGTCAGACAATGGCGATATGCAAATCAGCTCTGACCCTGTTGCCCCATGGGAACAGTCCAGTCCGAACTACAAAAGCCATGTCCTTCCCAGAACGGAATCAAGCATCCGAGGACCGGACCGGTTTCGAGGTAACACCTCTCTTCAGCCCGGCTAGCTCGACTCCAAATGGTGTGGAGTGCCTGGGACCCACGTCTGGGCATCCCCAGCGCACCTAGGGCGGCAATTGCAAAAACAACAAGTGATGGACTGAATGTGGATCAATGTCACACACTCCCCCAGTCAAAAGATCTGGGCCCAAATCCATCGTTTTTTTGCACTCCACACCACCCTGGGTCAGACAATGGCGATATGCAAATCAGCTCTGACCCTGTTGCCCCATGGGAACAGTCCAGTCCGAACTACAAAAGCCATGTCCTTCCCAGAACGGAATCAAGCATCCGAGGACCGGACCGGTTTCGAGGTAACACCTCTCTTCAGCCCGGCTAGCTCGACTCCAAATGGTGTGGAGTGCCTGGGACCCACGTCTGGGCATCCCCAGCGCACCTAGGGCGGCAATTGCAAAAACAACAAGTGATGGACTGAATGTGGATCAATGTCACACACTCCCCCAGTCAAAAGATCTGGGCCCAAATCCATCGTTTTTTTGCACTCCACACCACCCTGGGTCAGACAATGGCGATATGCAAATCAGCTCTGACCCTGTTGCCCCATGGGAACAGTTCAGTCCGAACTACAAAAGCCATGTCCTTCCCAGAACGGAATCAAGCATCCGAGGACCGGACCGGTTTCGAGGTAACACCTCTCTTCAGCCCGGCTAGCTCGACTCCAAATGGTGTGGAGTGCCTGGGACCCACGTCTGGGCATCCCCAGCGCCCCTAGGGCGGCAATTGCAAAAACAACAAGTGATGGACTGAATGTGGATCAATGTCACACACTCCCCCAGTCAAAAGATCTGGGCCCAAATCCATCGTTTTTTTGCACTCCACACCACCCTGGGTCAGACAATGGCGATATGCAAATCAGCTCTGACCCTGTTGCCCCATGGGAACAGTCCAGTCCGAACTACAAAAGCCATGTCCTTCCCAGAACGGAATCAAGCATCCGAGGACCGGACCGGTTTCGAGGTAACACCTCTCTTCAGCCCGGCTAGCTCGACTCCAAATGGTGTGGAGTGCCTGGGACCCACGTCTGGGCATCCCCAGCGCACCTAGGGCGGCAATTGCAAAAACAACAAGTGATGGACTGAATGTGGATCAATGTCACACACTCCCCCAGTCAAAAGATCTGGGCCCAAATCCATCGTTTTTTTGCACTCCACACCACCCTGGGTCAGACAATGGCGATATGCAAATCAGCTCTGACCCTGTTGCCCCATGGGAACAGTCCAGTCCGAACTACAAAAGCCATGTCCTTCCCAGAACGGAATCAAGCATCCGAGGACTGGACCGGTTTCGAGGTAACACCTCTCTTCAGCCCGGCTAGCTCGACTCCAAATGGTGTGGAGTGCCTGGGACCCACGTCTGGGCATCCCCAGCGCACCTAGGGCGGCAATTGCAAAAACAACAAGTGATGGACTGAATGTGGATCAATGTCACACACTCCCCCAGTCAAAAGATCTGGGCCCAAATCCATCGTTTTTTTGCACTCCACACCACCCTGGGTCAGACAATGGCGATATGCAAATCAGCTCTGACCCTGTTGCCCCATGGGAACAGTCCAGTCCGAACTACAAAAGCCATGTCCTTCCCAGAACGGAATCAAGCATCCGAGGACCGGACCGGTTTCGAGGTAACACCTCTCTTCAGCCCGGCTAGCTCGACTCCAAATGGTGTGGAGTGCCTGGGACCCACGTCTGGGCATCCCCAGCGCACCTAGGGCGGCAATTGCAAAAACAACAAGTGATGGACTGAATGTGGATCAATGTCACACACTCCCCCAGTCAAAAGATCTGGGCCCAAATCCATCGTTTTTTTGCACTCCACACCACCCTGGGTCAGACAATGGCGATATGCAAATCAGCTCTGACCCTGTTGCCCCATGGGAACAGTCCAGTCCGAACTACAAAAGCCATGTCCTTCCCAGAACGGAATCAAGCATCCGAGGACCGGACCGGTTTCGAGGTAACACCTCTCTTCAGCCCGGCTAGCTCGACTCCAAATGGTGTGGAGTGCCTGGGACCCACGTCTGGGCATCCCCAGCGCACCTAGGGCGGCAATTGCAAAAACAACAAGTGATGGACTGAATGTGGATCAATGTCACACACTCCCCCAGTCAAAAGATCTGGGCCCAAATCCATCGTTTTTTTGCACTCCACACCACCCTGGGTCAGACAATGGCGATATGCAAATCAGCTCTGACCCTGTTGCCCCATGGGAACAGTCCAGTCCGAACTACAAAAGCCATGTCCTTCCCAGAACGGAATCAAGCATCCGAGGACCGGACCGGTTTCGAGGTAACACCTCTCTTCAGCCCGGCTAGCTCGACTCCAAATGGTGTGGAGTGCCTGGGACCCACGTCTGGGCATCCCCAGCGCCCCTAGGGCGGCAATTGCAAAAACAACAAGTGATGGACTGAATGTGGATCAATGTCACACACTCCCCCAGTCAAAAGATCTGGGCCCAAATCCATCGTTTTTTTGCACTCCACACCACCCTGGGTCAGACAATGGCGATATGCAAATCAGCTCTGACCCTGTTGCCCCATGGGAACAGTCCAGTCCGAACTACAAAAGCCATGTCCTTCCCAGAACGGAATCAAGCATCCGAGGACCGGACCGGTTTCGAGGTAACACCTCTCTTCAGCCCGGCTAGCTCGACTCCAAATGGTGTGGAGTGCCTGGGACCCACGTCTGGGCATCCCCAGCGCACCTAGGGCGGCAATTGCAAAAACAACAAGTGATGGACTGAATGTGGATCAATGTCACACACTCCCCCAGTCAAAAGATCTGGGCCCAAATCCATCGTTTTTTTGCACTCCACACCACCCTGGGTCAGACAATGGCGATATGCAAATCAGCTCTGACCCTGTTGCCCCATGGGAACAGTCCAGTCCGAACTACAAAAGCCATGTCCTTCCCAGAACGGAATCAAGCATCCGAGGACTGGACCGGTTTCGAGGTAACACCTCTCTTCAGCCCGGCTAGCTCGACTCCAAATGGTGTGGAGTGCCTGGGACCCACGTCTGGGCATCCCCAGCGCACCTAGGGCGGCAATTGCAAAAACAACAAGTGATGGACTGAATGTGGATCAATGTCACACACTCCCCCAGTCAAAAGATCTGGGCCCAAATCCATCGTTTTTTTGCACTCCACACCACCCTGGGTCAGACAATGGCGATATGCAAATCAGCTCTGACCCTGTTGCCCCATGGGAACAGTCCAGTCCGAACTACAAAAGCCATGTCCTTCCCAGAACGGAATCAAGCATCCGAGGACCGGACCGGTTTCGAGGTAACACCTCTCTTCAGCCCGGCTAGCTCGACTCCAAATGGTGTGGAGTGCCTGGGACCCACGTCTGGGCATCCCCAGCGCACCTAGGGCGGCAATTGCAAAAACAACAAGTGATGGACTGAATGTGGATCAATGTCACACACTCCCCCAGTCAAAAGATCTGGGCCCAAATCCATCGTTTTTTTGCACTCCACACCACCCTGGGTCAGACAATGGCGATATGCAAATCAGCTCTGACCCTGTTGCCCCATGGGAACAGTCCAGTCCGAACTACAAAAGCCATGTCCTTCCCAGAACGGAATCAAGCATCCGAGGACCGGACCGGTTTCGAGGTAACACCTCTCTTCAGCCCGGCTAGCTCGACTCCAAATGGTGTGGAGTGCCTGGGACCCACGTCTGGGCATCCCCAGCGCACCTAGGGCGGCAATTGCAAAAACAACAAGTGATGGACTGAATGTGGATCAATGTCACACACTCCCCCAGTCAAAAGATCTGGGCCCAAATCCATCGTTTTTTTGCACTCCACACCACCCTGGGTCAGACAATGGCGATATGCAAATCAGCTCTGACCCTGTTGCCCCATGGGAACAGTCCAGTCCGAACTACAAAAGCCATGTCCTTCCCAGAACGGAATCAAGCATCCGAGGACCGGACCGGTTTCGAGGTAACACCTCTCTTCAGCCCGGCTAGCTCGACTCCAAATGGTGTGGAGTGCCTGGGACCCACGTCTGGGCATCCCCAGCGCACCTAGGGCGGCAATTGCAAAAACAACAAGTGATGGACTGAATGTGGATCAATGTCACACACTCCCCCAGTCAAAAGATCTGGGCCCAAATCCATCGTTTTTTTGCACTCCACACCACCCTGGGTCAGACAATGGCGATATGCAAATCAGCTCTGACCCTGTTGCCCCATGGGAACAGTCCAGTCCGAACTACAAAAGCCATGTCCTTCCCAGAACGGAATCAAGCATCCGAGGACCGGACCGGTTTCGAGGTAACACCTCTCTTCAGCCCGGCTAGCTCGACTCCAAATGGTGTGGAGTGCCTGGGACCCACGTCTGGGCATCCCCAGCGCACCTAGGGCGGCAATTGCAAAAACAACAAGTGATGGACTGAATGTGGATCAATGTCACACACTCCCCCAGTCAAAAGATCTGGGCCCAAATCCATCGTTTTTTTGCACTCCACACCACCCTGGGTCAGACAATGGCGATATGCAAATCAGCTCTGACCCTGTTGCCCCATGGGAACAGTCCAGTCCGAACTACAAAAGCCATGTCCTTCCCAGAACGGAATCAAGCATCCGAGGACCGGACCGGTTTCGAGGTAACACCTCTCTTCAGCCCGGCTAGCTCGACTCCAAATGGTGTGGAGTGCCTGGGACCCACGTCTGGGCATCCCCAGCGCACCTAGGGTGGCAATTGCAAAAACAACAAGTGATGGACTGAATGTGGATCAATGTCACACACTCCCCCAGTCAAAAGATCTGGGCCCAAATCCATCGTTTTTTTGCACTCCACACCACCCTGGGTCAGACAATGGCGATATGCAAATCAGCTCTGACCCTGTTGCCCCATGGGAACAGTCCAGTCCGAACTACAAAAGCCATGTCCTTCCCAGAACGGAATCAAGCATCCGAGGACCGGACCGGTTTCGAGGTAACACCTCTCTTCAGCCCGGCTAGCTCGACTCCAAATGGTGTGGAGTGCCTGGGACCCACGTCTGGGCATCCCCAGCGCACCTAGGGCGGCAATTGCAAAAACAACAAGTGATGGACTGAATGTGGATCAATGTCACACACTCCCCCAGTCAAAAGATCTGGGCCCAAATCCATCGTTTTTTTGCACTCCACACCACCCTGGGTCAGACAATGGCGATATGCAAATCAGCTCTGACCCTGTTGCCCCATGGGAACAGTCCAGTCCGAACTACAAAAGCCATGTCCTTCCCAGAACGGAATCAAGCATCCGAGGACCGGACCGGTTTCGAGGTAACACCTCTCTTCAGCCCGGCTAGCTCGACTCCAAATGGTGTGGAGTGCCTGGGACCCACGTCTGGGCATCCCTAGCGCACCTAGGGCGGCAATTGCAAAAACAACAAGTGATGGACTGAATGTGGATCAATGTCACACACTCCCCCAGTCAAAAGATCTGGGCCCAAATCCATCGTTTTTTTGCACTCCACACCACCCTGGGTCAGACAATGGCGATATGCAAATCAGCTCTGACCCTGTTGCCCCATGGGAACAGTCCAGTCCGAACTACAAAAGCCATGTCCTTCCCAGAACGGAATCAAGCATCCGAGGACCGGACCGGTTTCGAGGTAACACCTCTCTTCAGCCCGGCTAGCTCGACTCCAAATGGTGTGGAGTGCCTGGGACCCACGTCTGGGCATCCCCAGCGCACCTAGGGCGGCAATTGCAAAAACAACAAGTGATGGACTGAATGTGGATCAATGTCACACACTCCCCCAGTCAAAAGATCTGGGCCCAAATCCATCGTTTTTTTGCACTCCACACCACCCTGGGTCAGACAATGGCGATATGCAAATCAGCTCTGACCCTGTTGCCCCATGGGAACAGTCCAGTCCGAACTACAAAAGCCATGTCCTTCCCAGAACGGAATCAAGCATCCGAGGACCGGACCGGTTTCGAGGTAACACCTCTCTTCAGCCCGGCTAGCTCGACTCCAAATGGTGTGGAGTGCCTGGGACCCACGTCTGGGCATCCCCAGCGCACCTAGGGCGGCAATTGCAAAAACAACAAGTGATGGACTGAATGTGGATCAATGTCACACACTCCCCCAGTCAAAAGATCTGGGCCCAAATCCATCGTTTTTTTGCACTCCACACCACCCTGGGTCAGACAATGGCGATATGCAAATCAGCTCTGACCCTGTTGCCCCATGGGAACAGTCCAGTCCGAACTACAAAAGCCATGTCCTTCCCAGAACGGAATCAAGCATCCGAGGACCGGACCGGTTTCGAGGTAACACCTCTCTTCAGCCCGGCTAGCTCGACTCTAAATGGTGTGGAGTGCCTGGGACCCACGTCTGGGCATCCCCAGCGCACCTAGGGCGGCAATTGCAAAAACAACAAGTGATGGACTGAATGTGGATCAATGTCACACACTCCCCCAGTCAAAAGATCTGGGCCCAAATCCATCGTTTTTTTGCACTCCACACCACCCTGGGTCAGACAATGGCGATATGCAAATCAGCTCTGACCCTGTTGCCCCATGGGAACAGTCCAGTCCGAACTACAAAAGCCATGTCCTTCCCAGAACGGAATCAAGCATCCGAGGACCGGACCGGTTTCGAGGTAACACCTCTCTTCAGCCCGGCTAGCTCGACTCCAAATGGTGTGGAGTGCCTGGGACCCACGTCTGGGCATCCCCAGCGCACCTAGGGCGGCAATTGCAAAAACAACAAGTGATGGACTGAATGTGGATCAATGTCACACACTCCCCCAGTCAAAAGATCTGGGCCCAAATCCATCGTTTTTTTGCACTCCACACCACCCTGGGTCAGACAATGGCGATATGCAAATCAGCTCTGACCCTGTTGCCCCATGGGAACAGTCCAGTCCGAACTACAAAAGCCATGTCCTTCCCAGAACGGAATCAAGCATCCGAGGACCGGACCGGTTTCGAGGTAACACCTCTCTTCAGCCCGGCTAGCTCGACTCCAAATGGTGTGGAGTGCCTGGGACCCACGTCTGGGCATCCCCAGCGCACCTAGGGCGGCAATTGCAAAAACAACAAGTGATGGACTGAATGTGGATCAATGTCACACACTCCCCCAGTCAAAAGATCTGGGCCCAAATCCATCGTTTTTTTGCACTCCACACCACCCTGGGTCAGACAATGGCGATATGCAAATCAGCTCTGACCCTGTTGCCCCATGGGAACAGTCCAGTCCGAACTACAAAAGCCATGTCCTTCCCAGAACGGAATCAAGCATCCGAGGACCGGACCGGTTTCGAGGTAACACCTCTCTTCAGCCCGGCTAGCTCGACTCCAAATGGTGTGGAGTGCCTGGGACCCACGTCTGGGCATCCCCAGCGCACCTAGGGCGGCAATTGCAAAAACAACAAGTGATGGACTGAATGTGGATCAATGTCACACACTCCCCCAGTCAAAAGATCTGGGCCCAAATCCATCGTTTTTTTGCACTCCACACCACCCTGGGTCAGACAATGGCGATATGCAAATCAGCTCTGACCCTGTTGCCCCATGGGAACAGTCCAGTCCGAACTACAAAAGCCATGTCCTTCCCAGAACGGAATCAAGCATCCGAGGACCGGACCGGTTTCGAGGTAACACCTCTCTTCAGCCCGGCTAGCTCGACTCCAAATGGTGTGGAGTGCCTGGGACCCACGTCTGGGCATCCCCAGCGCACCTAGGGCGGCAATTGCAAAAACAACAAGTGATGGACTGAATGTGGATCAATGTCACACACTCCCCCAGTCAAAAGATCTGGGCCCAAATACATCGTTTTTTTGCACTCCACACCACCCTGGGTCAGACAATGGCGATATGCAAATCAGCTCTGACCCTGTTGCCCCATGGGAACAGTCCAGTCCGAACTACAAAAGCCATGTCCTTCCCAGAACGGAATCAAGCATCCGAGGACCGGACCGGTTTCGAGGTAACACCTCTCTTCAGCCCGGCTAGCTCGACTCCAAATGGTGTGGAGTGCCTGGGACCCACGTCTGGGCATCCCCAGCGCACCTAGGGCGGCAATTGCAAAAACAACAAGTGATGGACTGAATGTGGATCAATGTCACACACTCCCCCAGTCAAAAGATCTGGGCCCAAATCCATCGTTTTTTTGCACTCCACACCACCCTGGGTCAGACAATGGCGATATGCAAATCAGCTCTGACCCTGTTGCCCCATGGGAACAGTCCAGTCCGAACTACAAAAGCCATGTCCTTCCCAGAACGGAATCAAGCATCCGAGGACCGGACCGGTTTCGAGGTAACACCTCTCTTCAGCCCGGCTAGCTCGACTCCAAATGGTGTGGAGTGCCTGGGACCCACGTCTGGGCATCCCCAGCGCACCTAGGGCGGCAATTGCAAAAACAACAAGTGATGGACTGAATGTGGATCAATGTCACACACTCCCCCAGTCAAAAGATCTGGGCCCAAATCCATCGTTTTTTTGCACTCCACACCACCCTGGGTCAGACAATGGCGATATGCAAATCAGCTCTGACCCTGTTGCCCCATGGGAACAGTCCAGTCCGAACTACAAAAGCCATGTCCTTCCCAGAACGGAATCAAGCATCCGAGGACCGGACCGGTTTCGAGGTAACACCTCTCTTCAGCCCGGCTAGCTCGACTCCAAATGGTGTGGAGTGCCTGGGACCCACGTCTGGGCATCCCCAGCGCACCTAGGGCGGCAATTGCAAAAACAACAAGTGATGAACTGAATGTGGATCAATGTCACACACTCCCCCAGTCAAAAGATCTGGGCCCAAATCCATCGTTTTTTTGCACTCCACACCACCCTGGGTCAGACAATGGCGATATGCAAATCAGCTCTGACCCTGTTGCCCCATGGGAACAGTCCAGTCCGAACTACAAAAGCCATGTCCTTCCCAGAACGGAATCAAGCATCCGAGGACCGGACCGGTTTCGAGGTAACACCTCTCTTCAGCCCGGCTAGCTCGACTCCAAATGGATTTGGGCCCAGATCTTTTGACTGGGTGATTGTGTGACATTGATCCACATTCAGTCCATCACTTGTTGTTTTTGCAATTGCCGCCCTAAGTGCGCTGGGGATGCCCAGACGTGGGTCCCAGGCACTCCACACCACTTGGAGTCAAGCTAGCCGGGCTGAAGAGAGGTGTTACCTCGAAACCGGTCCGGTCCTCGGATGCTTGATTCCGTTCTGGGAAGGACATGGCTTTTGTAGTTCGGACTGGACTGTTCCCATGGGGCAACAGGGTCAGAGCTGATTTGCATATCGCCATTGTCTAACCCAGGGTGGTGTGGAGTGCAAAAAACGATGGATTTGGGCCCAGATCTTTTGACTGGGTGATTGTGTGACATTGATCCACATTCAGTCCATCACTTGTTGTTTTTGCAATTGCCGCCCTAAGTGCGCTGGGGATGCCCAGACGTGGGTCCCAGGCACTCCACACCACTTGGAGTCAAGCTAGCCGGGCTGAAGAGAGGTGTTACCTCGAAACCGGTCCGGTCCTCGGATGCTTGATTCCGTTCTGGGAAGGACATGGCTTTTGTAGTTCGGACTGGACTGTTCCCATGGGGCAACAGGGTCAGAGCTGATTTGCATATCGCCATTGTCTAACCCAGGGTGGTGTGGAGTGCAAAAAAACGATGGATTTGGGCCCAGATCTTTTGACTGGGTGATTGTGTGACATTGATCCACATTCAGTCCATCACTTGTTGTTTTTGCAATTGCCGCCCTAAGTGCGCTGGGGATGCCCAGACGTGGGTCCCAGGCACTCCACACCACTTGGAGTCAAGCTAGCCGGGCTGAAGAGAGGTGTTACCTCGAAACCGGTCCGGTCCTCGGATGCTTGATTCCGTTCTGGGAAGGACATGGCTTTTGTAGTTCGGACTGGACTGTTCCCATGGGGCAACAGGGTCAGAGCTGATTTGCATATCGCCATTGTCTAACCCAGGGTGGTGTGGAGTGCAAAAAAACGATGGATTTGGGCCCAGATCTTTTGACTGGGTGATTGTGTGACATTGATCCACATTCAGTCCATCACTTGTTGTTTTTGCAATTGCCGCCCTAAGTGCGCTGGGGATGCCCAGACGTGGGTCCCAGGCACTCCACACCACTTGGAGTCAAGCTAGCCGGGCTGAAGAGAGGTGTTACCTCGAAACCGGTCCGGTCCTCGGATGCTTGATTCCGTTCTGGGAAGGACATGGCTTTTGTAGTTCGGACTGGACTGTTCCCATGGGGCAACAGGGTCAGAGCTGATTTGCATATCGCCATTGTCTAACCCAGGGTGGTGTGGAGTGCAAAAAAACGATGGATTTGGGCCCAGATCTTTTGACTGGGTGATTGTGTGACATTGATCCACATTCAGTCCATCACTTGTTGTTTTTGCAATTGCCGCCCTAAGTGCGCTGGGGATGCCCAGACGTGGGTCCCAGGCACTCCACACCACTTGGAGTCAAGCTAGCCGGGCTGAAGAGAGGTGTTACCTCAAAACCGGTCCGGTCCTCGGATGCTTGATTCTGTTCTGGGAAGGACATGGCTTTTGTAGTTCGGACTGGACTGTTCCCATGGGGCAACAGGGTCAGAGCTGATTTGCATATCGCCATTGTCTAACCCAGGGTGGTGTGGAGTGCAAAAAGACGATGGATTTGGGCCCAGATCTTTTGACTGGGTGATTGTGTGACATTGATCCACATTCAGTCCATCACTTGTTGTTTTTGCAATTGCCGCCCTAAGTGCGCTGGGGATGCCCAGACGTGGGTCCCAGGCACTCCACACCACTTGGAGTCAAGCTAGCCGGGCTGAAGAGAGGTGTTACCTCGAAACCGGTCCGGTCCTCGGATGCTTGATTCCGTTCTGGGAAGGACATGGCTTTTGTAGTTCGGACTGGACTGTTCCCATGGGGCAACAGGGTCAGAGCTGATTTGCATATCGCCATTGTCTAACCCAGGGTGGTGTGGAGTGCAAAAAAACGATGGATTTGGGCCCAGATCTTTTGACTGGGTGATTGTGTGACATTGATCCACATTCAGTCCATCACTTGTTGTTTTTGCAATTGCCGCCCTAAGTGCGCTGGGGATGCCCAGACGTGGGTCCCAGGCACTCCACACCACTTGGAGTCAAGCTAGCCGGGCTGAAGAGAGGTGTTACCTCGAAACCGGTCCGGTCCTCGGATGCTTGATTCCGTTCTGGGAAGGACATGGCTTTTGTAGTTCGGACTGGACTGTTCCCATGGGGCAACAGGGTCAGAGCTGATTTGCATATCGCCATTGTCTAACCCAGGGTGGTGTGGAGTGCAAAAAAACGATGGATTTGGGCCCAGATCTTTTGACTGGGTGATTGTGTGACATTGATCCACATTCAGTCCATCACTTGTTGTTTTTGCAATTGCCGCCCTAAGTGCGCTGGGGATGCCCAGACGTGGGTCCCAGGCACTCCACACCACTTGGAGTCAAGCTAGCCGGGCTGAAGAGAGGTGTTACCTCGAAACCGGTCCGGTCCTCGGATGCTTGATTCCGTTCTGGGAAGGACATGGCTTTTGTAGTTCGGACTGGACTGTTCCCATGGGGCAACAGGGTCAGAGCTGATTTGCATATCGCCATTGTCTAACCCAGGGTGGTGTGGAGTGCAAAAAAACGATGGATTTGGGCCCAGATCTTTTGACTGGGTGATTGTGTGACATTGATCCACATTCAGTCCATCACTTGTTGTTTTTGTGAATAAATGGGGCCATCAGGACATAGAAGGCTTTACTAATGATATGGCAGCAACCAGGGAGAGCACCCTTTTCGTAATATACACAATAAAGGGAGATACAATGGGCCCCAGCAAGTGAACAAGGTCAAAGGGAACACTTGGACACGGACTGAAAAGAGTCGCTACGCAACTTGCTAGGGATTCATGCAAATGGGGTCATGTTTGCAAATTTAGACATACCTGTGGCAACTATGGCAGGACACACCTGCAGCATAAATCTATTGAAGTAGCAGAGGAGACCAGAGTGCCGCTACCTGAGGAGTAGATGGAGGGCTCAGCCACACAACTGACCTTCTTGGGATCAAGCTTGGTACAAAGGAAGGGGTGTGGAGACTGCCCAGGGCCAAGGTGGAGGAGCAACAACAGATAATAGCACTGCTCCTCACAAAGAAGAAGGCCACGCTGGGTGAGTATAGTAAGGATGACAGGCGAAAACCATGTAAGTAGAAGCTGTTTATTGATGGTTACACAGTAGATAGGAACCTCCTCAGCCAACGCCAACCATTGACTGATTCAGCTCGTATTTTCAAACAAAACATTCTACAACTTGACATCTCTCATTGAAATATATGAACAAAGGAGGGACTAGAGTAGGACAATATTTAACGGGGTCCAGTGTACGAGTCCAACAACTAGTAGCACAAGAAGAGTACAAAGTTCCCCGGGAAGAGTGGAAAAGGTGGTGTGCGTGTACTAAAAGGAGGAAAAAGGGGGGAATCCCCTTGTTGGAACTAAAACCCTCACACACCCAGAAAACTAGGTGTCATGCTTCATCATACGGAGATCATTTGTTCCGGCCATATGGTGCATGCGTGTGAGAGGGCGGGGAAGTGTAGTCGTGGCGTGAAAGGTGAATTAAAAAAGGTGGGTCAGTCCACAATGTGATTTATTCGCGTGGTTGACTCCCTTGATTAAAAGGGTGGGAGAGGAGATAAATGCCCTGAACCTATCCGAGCATATAATCTACTACCCTCTGGTCAGCGCCACTGCATCAGGGAGACTGCCATGGCCTGAAAGGAGGAGTGGCTGCAGTGCTAGTTCATTGCATTGCACCTACACCCTGCCCTTTTTCCTCCTTTTAGTACACGCACACCACCTTTTCCACTCTTCCCGGGGAACTTTGTACTCTTATCATCTCATTGAAA
The DNA here is from genome assembly GCF_964261635.1 of Lissotriton helveticus. Taxonomy (NCBI): domain Eukaryota; kingdom Metazoa; phylum Chordata; class Amphibia; order Caudata; family Salamandridae; genus Lissotriton; species Lissotriton helveticus. Next base: position 950,685,076 of record NC_136063.1, read on the forward strand.
CACTAGAATCCCTGGGATAGAATAGTGTCAAGAAACAGCATTGACTTCATTCTACTCTCAGTACTCCATATCCTTCTTCCTTCTTAACGAAAAAAGAAAAGAAAAAAAACAAAGGAAAACAAACATTTCAAAACACAAACACAAAACAATGCTAATGCGGAGTAAATACAAAACTATTCACGAAACCTACCAGGAGTAACTCTGGTTCTCGAGCTCCTCCTGGGAATATTTCCATCGGACACCCTGCTTCTCTCATCATTACCACCATGACTAGGTACAGAATCACACCCAACACCACCCTACTCACCCATTTTCCTCTCCTTTACCTTGACAATTTCACAGAGATTCCACCAATGCTCTCCAACCACCTGAACGGCATTACTTCCCACATTTGTGACAGTTGTAGGTTTCACAAACTTGTGTTGGCCCTTCTTCACAGATCCAGATGATCTGGTGTGAATCATGCCACCTACAGCACAAGGAACCAGCTTAGTTCCACTTTTTTGATTATATCAGTTTTTCTGTTTGGATTGCGTTTTCCGCACATTTTTCTTCACAATCTCCATGAGACTCACAACATTAGAATCTGATTTGAGCCACTCACTCATCCATCCTGGCCTAAAACTGGTGTTCGCTTTACTACCCATCAATAACTCGAAAGGTGAAACCTTGGTGGTGGAGTGGGGTGTGGTCCTTTAGAACCACCACATGCTGCCCAAGGAACTTGGGGCCATATTATCAAGAAGGGGCGATACATTATCGACGCTTTTATTGGCAGGAAACTGCCGCTAAAGCAACGATAATGGACTTGATAATATGCCCTTATGAATTCCCATAGAAGCCCAGGTTAACACCAGAACCTGGGCTTCTATGAGAATTCACAAGGGCATATTATCAAGCCCATTATCGCAGCTTTAGAGACAGTTTCCTGCCGATAAAAGCGGCGATAATGTATCACCCTTTCTTTTAATATGGCCCTTAGTAACATCATGGTTATCTGACTTGGCCCACCTCACACACTCACCAAATACTCTAGTTATCCAGTCCACAAGACCATATGTTTGTGGGTAAAAAAGGGAGCTTCACACATGCTTTATTCCACACACATCCATGAACATCTGCAGTTCTTTACTCACAATCTGAGTCCCATTATGGGAAACAAGAACTTCAGGAAATCCTTCCCTCATACACACTTCTTTCAAAAACACCACACTCGCTACACTAGGATCTTTTACCAACTTGATCTCTGGCCACTTTGACGCATATTCGCCCAAACCTAAAATAAACCTTGAACCACCTGGCAAGGCATTGATAGGTCCCATAACATCAATTCCAAGTTTGACCCAGTGCTGAGAGGGACATTCCAAAGGAAGCAGAGGAGGGGTCGCCACCTTCAAGCTTTTGTCTGCACATCCGCACACCACACAATGCTGAACAACATCATTGACCTCAGTATCCATACCAGGCCAACAAAATCATTCATGCATACGTTGTTTGGTAATTGTTGCACCCATGTGACCGTCATGTACTTTTGATATAATGACCTGTTTTAAAGAATGAGGAGGAATAAGTTTGTCGGAGCACAACATTCCATCTTACCAAATATATTGTTTTTAGCAATGTGCATACCTGTGGATTTTGGGCCCTTGCGCAGCCAGCACATAGGGAAACTTAGCAAACCTGTACATGTTTGAAAACTAGACACCCAGAGAAATCTAGGATGGGGTAACCTGACTGGCTCTCACCAGGTTTTGTTACCCAGAATCCCTTGCAAACCTATAAAGTTGTCAAAAAACACATTTTCCTCACATTTCTGGGGTGGAAAGTTCTGGAATCTGCGACGATCCACAAAATTCCACCCACCCCGAGTTCCCCAAAGTCTTCCGAGAAAAAGGTAGCTCACTTGTGTGGGTAGGCATAGTGCCCGCGACAGGAAATGGCCCAAAACACAATGTGGACACACCACATTTTCAGAGTGAAAACTGACCCTTTTTTTTTTCAAAGTGCCTAGCTGTAGATTTTGAACCCTAGCTCTGCTGACACCTAAGGGAAACCTAGAAAACCTATACATTTTTTAAAACTAGACACCAAGGAAAATCAAGGATGGGGAGCACTTGTCTGGCTCTCACTAGGTTCTGATACCCAGAATCCCTTGCAAACCTCAAACTTTGTAAATAAAAACAAACATATTTTCCTCACATTTCTGTGATGGAAAGTTCTGAAATCCACATGGATCCACAAAATTCCACCCACCCCGCATTTCCCATAGTCTTCTGATACACAATGATGCCTCACATGTGTGGGTAGCCTTAGGGCACGTGATAGGATGCGGCCCAAAACACAACGTGGACACCCCACATTATTACAGTGGAAACTGACCATTTTTTTGCAAAGTGCCTAGCTATAGATTTTGGACCCTAGCTCTCCCGGCAGCTTGGGAAACCTAGCAAACCTATACACTTTTGAATCCAGTATGTGGTGACTTGTATGGCTCTCACCAGGTTCTAATACCCAGAATCCCTTGCAAACCTCAAACTTTATAAAAAAAATGAAACATTTTCCTCAATTTTCTGTGATGAAAAGTTCTGGAATCTCCGTGGATGTACAAAATTCTACCCACCCCGCATTCCCCAAAGTCTTCCGATAAAAATAGTACCTCACTTGTGTGGGTAGGCTTAGTGCCGGCGACAGGAAACCACCCAAAATGCAGCGTGGACACACCACATTTTTACAGTGAAAATGGACCTCTTTTTTGCAAGGTGCCTAGCTGTAGATTTTTAACCCAATCTCTGCCAGCACCTCAGGAAACCTAGCAAACCTATACATTAATGAAAACTCAGCACCCAGGGGAATGCAGGATGGGGTGACTTGTCTGGCTCTCTCCAGGGTATGTTACCCAGCATCCCTTGCAAACCCAAACTTAGTAAAAAAAAAAAACATTTTCCTCTTATTTCTGTGATGGAAAGTTCTAGCATCTTCAAGGATCTACAAAATTCCACCCAACCCACATTCCCAAAAGTCTTCCATTGAAAATGGTACCTCACTAGTGTGGGTAGGCCAAATGCCCTCAACAGGAAACGGCCCAAAATGCAACGGGGACACACTACATTTTTACAGTGAAAACTAACCCTATTTTTGCAAAGTTCCTAGCTGTAGATTTTGAACCCTACCTCTGCCGGCACTCAGGGAGACCAAGCAAACCTATACTTTTTTTTAACTAGACACCTAGAGGAATCCAGGATGGGGTGACTGTTCTGGCTCTCGAGTTCTGTTACCCAGGTTCCCTTGCATACCTCAAACTTTGCAAAAAAACACTTTTTCTTCACATTTCTTTGATGGAAAGTTCTGTAATCTGTGTGGATCCACAAAATTCCACCCACCCCGCATTCTCCAAAGTCTCCCGACATAAATGGTACCCCCCTCATGTGGGTGGGCAAAGTGCCCATGGCAGGGAAGGGCCCAAAACATATTGTGGAGACATCACAATTACCTGTCACAAAATGATCTGGTTTTGCAAGGGGGGTCACTTGGGTTTTTGGCCCCGGACTCGGCGGCCATCTGAGGAAACCTACCAAACCCACACATTTCTGAAAGCTAGACACCCAGGGAGTCCAGGGAGGTATGGTAGCCTAGACCTCCCTAATGTTTTCCTACCCAGAATCCCCTACAAACCTCAAATTTAACTTAAAAAATCACTTTTTTTCAAATTTCTGTGTGGGAAAGTTGTGGGATCACCGGGGTGACACAAATGTCCTACAACCCAGCATTCCCCCAGGTCTCCGAATAAAAATGGTACCACACTCGTGTGTGTGGCCCAAGTAACCACGACAGGCAAGGGCCCAAAACCTATTGAGGAGACATAAAAATTACCTATTACAAAACAACCTGGTTTTGCAAGGGGGGTTCACCTGGGTTTTTGGCCCAGAGCTCAGCAGCCATCTAGGAAACCTACCAAACCAACACATTTCTGAAACTAGACACCAAGGGGAGTCCAGGGAGGTATGGCTTGAGTGGACCCCTAACGTTTTCCTACCCAGAATCCCCCGCAAACCTCAAATTTTGCTGAAAAAATACTTTTTTCTCAAATTTCTGTGCTGGAAAGTTGTGGGATCACCGGGCTGACACAAATTTCCTACCTCCCAGCATTTCACCAGGTCTCCCGATAAAAATGGTACCTCACTCGTGTGGGTGGCCCAAGTACCAACGACAGGCAAGGGCCCAAAATGTGTTGAGGAGACATCAAAATTACCTATTATAAAACAATCAGGTTTTGCAAGGGGGTAACCTGGGCGCCAATCTTGGGAAACTACTAAACTCACATTTCTGAAAACTAGACACCCGGGGGAATCAACACATATTGGTTGGATTTGGCACAAGGGCGAGTGAAGTTTCAGAGAGTAACATTTCATTAACAAGAGATTTCACAAAAAAGGAAATGCACTGTTAACAATTAAAAGGTTAAAAACCTGAACCAATGACTCACAGCTTGTGAGCTGTAAAGCCATGGCAAGGCACCAACTTCTTCATCAGCCATTCACACGCCTCTCATACGTGACACACCAGACTATTCACACCACCAGCATCGGGTCCGGTACATTACAACATTCACATCAACAGACAGCACCATTAAAGGGCCCATCACTTTCATATGCCCACATGACTGACACAGCAATCATGCAGGCTGGTGGTTGACATAATGTGTGCAGTGGCATTTGGCTAATAGATTGTGTAATGACCAGCAGCAAGTCACTACTCACACACCGTCAGCTAAATACCACTGCACCCACATTGCCAGCAAAGCGCCAGTCTACCCACACCACCAGCCAAGAGCCAGCCCACGAAATACCACCAGTCAAGAGCTAGCACACGCACACCACCAGCTAAGCGCCAGCTCACGCACACTGCCAGCCCACACACACTGCCAGCCAAGCACCAGCCCACACACTTCACCAGCCAATCGCCAGTCCACGCACACCACCAGCCAAGTGCCAGTCCATGCACACCGCCAGCCAAGTGCCAGTCCACGCACACCGCCAGCCAACCACTAGTTCATGCACACGTCATCAAATTTTGTTTTAACAAGAAAGAAAACACACACCAATCGGAATTAGATACAAAACTATGACTGCAAACACTACAGCAGTAATTAAAGACATCATTCTAATGCCAACTGTGAAACTGAACATTAACCTTTAAAAACCATACAGATCAGGCAGTACACTATTAGCATCACAGTTTTTGAGTGTGATACAATCTGAAACATTTGGGCACACACAGGCCAGGATTAGAAGGACAATCAGCAGAGTGCATATGACTCTCACTCCACATACCTCTTCGCAAACAGACTCTACATCTCTTCAGGGATCGGTTTTTTGGGCCGGAATGGGAGAAATTAAATCAGGAATGTGGCAATCATTCAATCTAGCCACATCCTCGATCACTCCAACTCTAGGAACACTTGCCTGTTCGACTACAACAAGGCTGCTTATCACAGACTCCTGAAACTGAACAAAAGTCATCTTTGATGCAGGAGAACCCTCTTTAAACACAACAACAGCATTAAAAGTTGCTAAATTGAAGAGATGAATTCAGCTTCTTATACCAAATGTAAGCCTTACGAACAGCAGTATAAGGCTCCAACATCTGATCTACTCTATCGACATCACCCATGTACTTATTGTATTCTACAATGCACACAGGGTAGTGCATTTCAGCAACCTGACCCCAAACAGTCAAAGGTGAAGTACTGTCATCATGGATGGTAGTCAGCATGTACACATCCCTCCTGTCCACAAATTTCTAAGTATGGGTGAAATTTGCGAATTCACGGTCTGCGAATTCGCGCAAAATGGCAAAAAAATCCGCAAGTTCGTGAATTTTTTTGCCATTTGCACAAATATGTGACCACGTGTGCCTGTAACTTTGCCAGCGTGCCAAAAGGCACCGAGGTCCCTTGAGTGAGCTGGCCATTATAGTGGGGATGGGCGAAAAGACGTTTCATACCGCTAGTGTGTGGTGGACGGAGCCAAACGGGCAGGTCTTCTATGCGAGTTCACATGCATCTGGTTTATAAAGGGTCAGAGACCGAGCAGAGCAGCAGATGAGGAGAAAGCAGCCTCCTGGTCACAGGAGCTACACGGGGATGGCGCTCTGGTAACTCATGGATGCAAAAATACGTTGGGCACAGGACCCCAAAATCCTTCAGATGTCCAAGATAGCTCTGCTGTGCGTTTTGGTACAAAGCCATTCTGATCCTGCTCTTTGGGTTCAGGCGCATGCAGCTGCTGCTGCTGGACAGTGTCCCATCTCATACTAAACTGCCCCGTACAGGCATATGCTTGCGCTTAGCAGTAGGGTTCAGTGGCAGGCGGGTGCTGCACGCCTGGTTCATGCGCATACCGGTGCGAGGGGGGGACACGTGTTTATTGGTGCTGTGTAGCAAGTTATGACTTTACATTTCGACTACACCAGACGGTGGTACCACCTACACAGATCAGGAGCATCCAGGCACCAGAGCAAGAGCATAATGGTGCTGTGCGGTACGGGTATATATGTACTGGGGGCAGGGGGGCACTTAGCACAATGTGTGCTCACACCCAGAGGGCTCCCAGTCAGTTGAGCATGAATGATTTTCACACTGAGAGGGCTCCGGGGCAGTACAGCAGCGCGGGGGCTCACACCCACTGGGCCCCGGGGCAGTTCAGTAGCGCGGGGGCTCACAACCCCTGGGCAACTCAGCAGCGCGGGGGCTCACACCCACAGGGCTCCCAGGCAGTTTAGCAGCGCCACCCTCTGGTTCATCACTGCGACCCTCTGGTTCACCACTGCCAACCTCTGGTTCACCACTGTCACCCTCTGGTTCATCACTGCCACCCTCTGGTTCATCACAGCACCCTCTGGTTCACCACTGCCACCCTCTGGTTCACTACTGCACCCTCTGGTTAATCACAGCACCCTCAGGTTCATCACAGCACCCTCTGGTTCACCACTGCCACCCTCTGGTTCACCACTGTCCCCCTCTGGTTCACCACTGCACCTTCTGGTTCATCACAGCACGATCTGGTTCATCACTGCCACCCTCTGGTTCACCACTGCCACCCTCTGGTTCATCACTGCCACCCCCTGGTTCACCACTGTGAACCTCTGGTTCATTACTGCCACCATCTGGTTCACCACTTCCATCCTCTGGTTCACCACTGTCACCCTCTGGTTCACCACTGCCACCCTCTGGTTCATCACTGCCACACTATGGTTCATCACTCTGGTTCATCACAGCACCCTCTGGTTCATCACAGCACCCTCTGGTTCACTATTCCCACCCTCTGGTTTACCACTGTCACCCTCTGGTTCACCACTGCCACCCTCTGGTTCATCACTGCCGCCCTCTGGTTAACCACTGCCACACTATGGTTCATCACAGCACCCTCTGGTTCATCACAACACCCTCTGGTTCATCACTGCCACCCTCTGGTTCATCACTGCCACCCTCTGGTTCATCACAGCACCCTCTGGTTCACCACTGCCACCCTCTGGTTCACCACTGCCACCCTCTGGTTCATCACTGCCGCCCTCTGGTTAACCACTGCCACCCTCTGGCTCGTCACAGCACCCTCTGGTTCACCACTGCCACCCTCTGGTTTATCACTGCCACCCTCTGGTTTATCACAGCACCCTCTGGTTCATCACAGAACCCTCTGGTTCATCACTGCCACTCTCTGGTTCACCACTGTCACCCTCTGGTTCACCACTGCCACCCTCCGATTCAGCACTGTCACCCTCTGGTTCACCACTGCCACCCACTGGTTCACAACAGCCACCCTCTGGTTCATCAGTGCAACCCTCTGGGTCACCACTGCCACCCTCTGGTTCACCACTGTCACCCTCTAGTTCACCACTGCTACCTCTGGTTCATCACTGTCACCCTCTGGTTAATCACAGCACCCTCTGGTTCATCACAGCACCCTCTGGTTCACCACTGCCACCCCCTGGTTCACCACTGTCACCCACTGGTTCACCACTGCCACCCTCTGGTTCATCACTGCCACCCTCTGGTTCACCACTGCCACCCTCTGGTTCACCACTGCCACCCTCTGGTTCACCACTGCCACCCTCGGGTTCACCACTGCACCTTCTGGTTCATCACAGCACCCTCTGGTTCATCACTGCCACCCTCTGGTTCACCACTGCCACCCTCTGGTACACCACTGCCACCCTCTGGTTCATCACTGCCACCCCCTGGTTCACCCCTGCCACCCTCTGGTTCATCACTGCCACCCTCTGTTTCACCACTGCCATCCTCTGGTTCACCACTGTCACACTCTGGTTCACCACTGCCACCCTCTGGTTCATCACTGTCACGCTCTGGTTCATCACAGCACCCTCTGGTTCATCACAGCACCCTCTGGTTCACCACTGCCACCCTCTAGTTCACCTCTGCCACCCTCTGGTTTACCACTGTCACCCTCTGGTTCACCACTGCCACCCTCTGGTTCATCACTGCAACCCTCTGGTTCATCACAGCACACTCTGGTTCATCACAGCACCCTCTAGTTCACCACTGCCACCCTCTGGTTCACCACTGCCACCCTCTGGTTCATCACTGCCATCCTCTTGTTCACCACTGCACCTTCTGGTTCATCACAGCACCCTCTGGTTCATCACTGCCACCCTTTGGTTCATCACAGCGCCCTCTGGTTCACCACTGCCACCCTCTGGTTCACCACTGCCACCCTCTCATCACTGCCACCCTCTTGTTCACCACTGCCACCCTCTGGTTCACCACTGTCACCCTCTGGTTCACCACTGCCACCCTCTGGTTCATCACTGCCACCCTCTGGTTCATCACAGCACCCTCTGGTTCATCACAGCACCCTCTGGTTCACCACTGCCACCCTCTGGTCACCACTGCCACCCTCTGGTTCAGCACTGTCACCATCTGGTTCACCACTGCCACCCTCTGCTTCATCACTGCCACCCTCTGGTTCATCACAGCACCCTCTGGTTCACCACTGCCACCCTCTGGTTCACCATTGTCACCTTCTGGTTCCTCACAGCACCCTCTGGTTCACCACTGTAGATTATGGGGAGAAAGCACACCTGCCCAGCCTCAACCGAGACAAATTAATTTGGGGCTGGTTAATTTGTTACTGAATTTAAGCTTCAAGTCCAGCACCTGCTTCCTTATCTGTAAGTGCTTCCTGTTGTGGTTTAATTTTTGTGACAGGAGCATTGTGCCATACTTGTAACTATTCTCTGACCCTGCTTTGAGGGTCAGAGCAGGGTTAGAGAATAGTTGCAAGTAGGCACCGAACTCTGGAGGCGCCGCTCAGGAAGCACAGGGTTACAGCAGGTGCCCAAGTTGTAGTTAATTTCTTTGTAACCATTTTGTAAATAGTTACAAAGAAATTAGCTCCAACTTTTGCACCTGCGGTAACCCTGTAAGTGCTTCATGTACTTCAGTTTTGCAAAATCCGTTCCGCTCGCGATTTCGCTGAGTTTTCTGCAATTTCACGAGATTCGCGGATCGCAAAATTGCAGAAAATCCGCAAAATCCGCAAGCGGAACGAATTTTCCACCCATACTTACAAATTTCACAGCCAGAAGTTCCTCACATCCCCTCTGAAGCTTTTTGCAAACAAGCTCTTTTGGGTAACCTTTACGGTTAGAGCGGTTTGTGCCACAAGTAAGAGTGTCCACTTTGAACAATTCCTTAAACAATTGCACAGCAGTGTAGAAGTTATCAAGGTACAAACGGTGACCTTTGTTAAACAGTCCTCTACCAAGTTCCCACACATTTTTCTCTTAAACTTCTAAAATGGACAGACAACCAGGGGGGTCAATAGTCAAATACCTACCAGTGTACACCCGGAAATTATGAACATATCCTGTCCTACTCTCAGACAACATATACATCTTTATTCCATAACATGCCCTCTTGCTAGGAATGTACTGCCTAAAAAACAAACAGACCTTGAAAAGGACCAAAGACTCATCAACAGCTATTTCTTTCCCTGGAGTATAGATCTTTGAAAATATATCTACAAAATTATCAAGAACAGGCCGAAACTTAAAAAGACTGTCACAGTCAGGGTGATCTTGAGGCAATGCCAAAGCATTATCAACAAAATGCAGCATCCGAAGCAAAAGTAAATACCGATCACAAATCATAATTGCAGGAAATATGACTGTTGCCATCAAGGGACTGGTAGGCCAATATGAAGCCAGGAGGGCTTCCTTATCAAGCCCATCAAAAAAGTCAAACCTAAAAACGTCTTCATCTCATCCAGATGTCCACCGGGTAGCTCGAGAGCAGAGCCTGTCTGGCACTGTTGTTCCTCAAAAACTGTTCAGCATACACGTTGGTCATCTCTACAATCTCAGCCAAAAATACATCATCCATAAACAACTGAAAAAACTGTATAGGCAAAAAATGTCACAATCCACTCTACACCCTGCATCACCACTAAGGGCAGACAACACCGGCTGCACCATATTTGGATCAACCCTTCCAGTAGGAAGCCTTGCAGCCCCAGGCTACAATCCCAATGCCTCTTGCTGCACCATCAACACATGAGTGTCCTTCTCTAAAACAGGCCCTTCATCCGCACTGAGAGTAGCTTCATCATCAGATTATTCTTCCTGGACAGAAAACTCACTGCCAGACTCTTGCACTCCTCCTCTCCCTCAGACTCACTGTCAGTCTCATATTCATGGGTAGAGGAAGATTCAAAAAGCATACCAAACACCTGCTGAGCAGTAATTCTGTGGCTAGCCATAATCCTTGCTAATAAAGGTAACTTGTCAAACAAGTCAACAACAACAAACACTTTGTAATATAAGTAATAAACAAAATGTGGCTTTATCACAAATACCTATATACACCAAAACTATAACACTCACTTGCCAGAAGAGACTGGACTCACTACCACCTACTCTGCGCAGACACAGAAAGGACCAACAATATCCCACTAAAAAATGAAAATAAAAGAAAAACACAGCGAAAAGAATTTCATGCTCAAAGCACTAACTAAGGGGCTAATTACAATGGCGTAATGATCACCACCCCCGGGCTGGTGGTGGCAATCGTTACGCCATCATAATGAGAATTACTGACCGCCATATTAGGATGGCAGTGGGTAACGCGGCGGACGCAAAGTCCGTCTGTCGCTTTTCTGCCTGTGCCAATCATTACAATTGCCTGCCGGGCGGAGGTGGGCCACTAATATGGTCGCAGTGCCTAGAAGGCACCGTCCACCATATTAGGATGAGGGTGATGTATAGGGCTTTCCATGGCGATGATGCCGCCATGGAAAAGTTGGTGTGGATTGGCTTTGGGGGCTTGTTGCAGGCCCCCTGGGGGAATAGGGGGTGCACTGGGGTACCCCCAGGCAGTTCCCTGCACCAAGTGGCCAGCACCATGTGGTGCAGAGAAATTCTGTGCATGCTCTTTTACCATTGTGGACGGTGCTGCAGCCAGCAGCACCTTCCGCAATGGTAAAAGGCCAGGATGCGCCCGCCAGTATGATGGGCGCATCCTAATTGGGCTGGTGGGACCGCCGCACGTCTGGTGGGCAGTCCCTTCACCGTTATGATGGTGACCTGACTGATGTCCGCCCGCCATCATAATGAGCACCTAAATATGCTCATATTATGACACCACTTACAAAAAATTCATTCATGCATGACAATAAATCTCATTTGGAGTAAACACAACAAAAAAGATGTCTTACCAAATAAATGCAACTACGCAAAACTGCAGAACATTTGCTGCCGAAACCGCAAAGAAGAATCAAATGCTTTGCACTAGAATTAAAAGGAGAAATAAAACATTACAATCACATATACAAATAATGCACAAGTCCACACACAATCCACCAGCCAAGCTGAGGGGTAGGTGGGACTAAAAGCATAAGGCTGATCTGCCACTAAGGGGGCAGAAACAGCCAAAATATTCACCCCCGTAAAAGAGAAGCAACCCTTGGCCAAGAGACCACTCCCCAACACCAACATTTAAAAAAACCCTGGTGTCTTGTGTCTTCTACCCCCCTTGGGAATAGATGGGCCTAAAAAACATATGGCTGATCCGTCCCCAAAGAGGGCAGAAGCAGCCACAATAGTCCCCCTATAAAGGGGAACAACCCTTGCCCAAGGGGCCGCTCCCCAACAACATTTTTAAAAAATCCAGGTGTCTAGTGGCTTCTGCCACCCTTGGGGACAATAGGCCTGAAAACATATGGCCGAATTACCGCCAATGGAGGCAGAATCTGCCACAATAATCACTCTATAAAGGGGAGTGACCAGTGCCCAAGGGGCTGCTCCACAAGGTCCCCAAAAAAACAGAAATCCCTGGTGGCCTAGTGGGCTACACAAAACTGAAAAAATATGCTGATCTACCCCCCAGCGGGGGATAAACGGCAAAAATAATGCTCCCCAAAGGTTGACGACCCTTGCCCAAGGGGCTTCTTTCTCCCTGCAAACATATTTAGGAATGTTTTGCGACTGGAATGTGGTTACAGAACATTCATATTTTACCAACTCTGTAAAGGAGGTGGTAACCTATTTGTAAACGAGAAGGAGTACCCAAGGGACCCATTCCCCATCCTGAATGTGGGCACCAATACTTTTTAAGAGCATGCAGTGGTCCCACGGACCACTACTAACTCTTTATATAAAAAGCAATCAAAGACAGTGGTCTGCTGACCCCAGCGGGTCACCATCCCTGAGAGTGCAGACCATTCCGAATGGGTTGCAAATTGTGATCTGCTCCCATGACTATTGATGAGCCAGGTCATTTGCGGCGCCACCTAGAATCCCTAAATGTGTTGTACTTTTCATTTTGCGAGTCTCTAATTGCGAGTTGCAAAAACTTGCAATTAGTGACTCGCAAATTTAAATGGTCGTACATCTGGCCCTGGGTGCTTTATTTGTAAATAAAATATAGCGACAATTATCACTTTTATGTGTTCCATTAGCTAATACCATTATGCAGAGGGACAAACACACATGGACACCCGCTCCCCCCCACACTCAAACAGATTACATTTGTACAATCTTTTGCATATTAGACCCATTACTACTTTATTATAGGACAGCTACTTCCCTGTACAGCACAAAGGGGATGGAATGTCTGAGATAAACCGTGGTAACCGCCATTTAAAACAGACTAGCCATGCAGATGTTGGCAATCTGTGTGCAATGCGAAGTGATGTCATGCGTTCCAAAACAAACATTTGAGTCTGGAAGGAGTCCCCGGCACGTTTCCCGGACGTCGGTCTCGCCCTTGTTTTATTTTTAGGAGTCAGGGAGGAGGGAGATAGGAACACCAACATGCCTCCACAGAAGCCTGTATTTTTCGATAATCCGCTGGTGATGTTCCCAGGAGAAAAGCACCCTGAACAGCCAGCCATTTCATGATACCATGCAACAGTGGTTTAGGAGTCAGCGTGGTGGCTGTGGGTTAAAGATAAACCTATAGGAAATGCGTGCTGTGATTAGCAGAGGATATTCTTAAACTATCAATATATTATCAGCCATTGGGAATCAGCCAAAACTTCTGTTTCTCCTCCGAAGCTTAAAAGTATAATTGCATGCATTGCTCCTTGTTTGTGGGCTGTCAAAGGTTATTGTGGCGCGTGCATTGGACCGTTGCAAAAAAAATTGATAACGATTATGTGTGGCTCCCAAAAGAGGTTGTCTGTTTAACAGGACGGCCACAGGCCGCTTTTCATAAATTTGCATTTACCATATGAAAATCAATTGGCGCATTATAGATCAAAAGTCAAAATCTGACCCCTCTCACGAACTCTAAATAGATTTTAATTTTCTCATTCTATCATACTGTTTAAGAAATTAAAGACTTTAACCAACCCCTTGAATTATATATTGATACCATTCGGTGAGTAATCTCCCTAATGCCTTGGGGAACTGTCACTTTGACGAATGTTGATTCTTCTGTTCTTAGATTAAATTATCTGTAAAGGAAGCAGGGAAGGTTACGTAAATTTATTCTAGAACATTCGGTATGAAAAAGCTATTTAACAGGATGTTATTTGAACAGTAGATGCTGCACAAGTCGTCTCACCGTGATTTCCGAAAAGTCTGATTCCTGTAGGTAACGTGAGAAATTTAAAACAGATTAAAAATTGCTAAACAAATCACGAAACCACACTTACAATAAGAGGAACATGTTAAGGTGGAAAGAAAATGTTTGCCTTTTTTGAAGCTGTAATTCCACCTTTCCTTTATTTTTAATATATGCAGGTGTTATGACGTCCTGCCACTTTGGGGCATGTTTAAGAGCCCCGGTCATTGCGTCAAGCGACAAAACGAAAAATTAGACTTATGGAGCTGTGCAGGGCCCCCTGGCCCTGAGTGGCTTCATAAATCTCGAGTTAAGTAATGCAGGGCAAATCGCTGCATTGCCTTACTCTGTGCCAGGGAGGCGGTCCATGGGTGTTGCGTGTTCCGACACAACTCCCAATGGTTTTTGAAGCATTCCCAGATTTACCAGAACTGGTAAACCTAGGAATGCACCAAAAAGATACCCCTACCCATGTGAGGCGTAACGAGAAGAAATATCTTTATCTTTATGTCTCCTTGTTACTTCCTCTTTCTATGTGTGCATTCGGCAGCACACAAACAAAGATGAATTTGCCTCTCAAGATTGCTTTTGTGCAGGAAAGTCTTCTTCCTGCCCAAAAACAATCCTCCACCCATGGTGCAAGGGTGCCTGCATTGGCGCTAGGCAGTAAAATGGGGACCAACGTAGGGATAGCAGGACAAGAATGTGTTCTTTTAAATAATGTGATGCAGCGCTGTGCCACGTTCTTATTATTTGCCCCTTTATATTTTTCTGTCTGTGATAACAAGTTTTTAGGAGGTAATGGATACAGACCTACATTGAAGCACTATAGAAACCACAGACACACTTCACTGATGTAAAAGGTCAAGGCCTAGATGTATCAAGCCTTTTGCGAATCGCAAATGGCGAAATTCGCAGAATTTCGGCCTTTGCAAGTCGCAAACGGTCTTTTTGCATGTTTTGGCATTTATCAAAATTTCGCAAAATAAGGAACCGCAAAAATTTGCGATTCCTTATTTTGCCATAGCATTTAAGGAATCGCAATTTTTGCGATTCCTTAAATGCTATGTATGTAGCATTTTTAAATTGCGAATTTTGGTTAAGAAATCGCAAATTAACACCAACTTGTAGTTGATGTTAATTTGTGAATTCTTTTAAAAATAAACAATTTGGCATTTTTTAAGGTGGCATGTGACACACACACATGCCCATAGGGCATGTATGTGCGCCATATGCACACACATGTACATTTCAGGGGTGCAGCAGGGTGTCTTTGAGACACCCCTGCACCCTTGAAATAATTCTCAATTTGAGATTAGCAAATTGCGAATTCGCAATTTGAGAATTATTTCACAATCATTCCTATGGGCCTCCTGGGCCATAGGAATGCATGGGAAATTATTCCTTATTTGCGAATTCGCAAATAAGGAAGATTAAGAAATCGCTAAAAATTAGCAATTTTCTAATACATTCCATTTTGCGATTTCTAGATAGCGATTCCTTAAAAATCGCTATTTAGGAATCGCAAAATGGAATCTTGATACATCTAGGCCCTAGTATCAAACAGCAAATCAAATATGCAAGTAGTAGTTGAACCTGGTCCACATTGGTAACAATTATACAAAGCATCAGGGCCGGACTGGCCTTAGTGGCCACCGGGCATTTCCCCGGTGGACCGCCAGGGTGGGGGCTGCTTTGAGGGCTTAGGGGCTGTTTTTGTTCCTGGGGGCTGGCAATATCGGCTCCCTGTAACAAAATGGTCAGAAATCGGCCATTGCAAACAGCTCGGCCGCACCCCTTCCTCACCCCAAGGGGGGCCGGCCGAGCAGTTTGCCAGAGCCGGTTTTGGTTCCCAGTCTGGCCATGCAAAGCATTACCTTGGAATGTGACATTGTAATTGTGAGAATTGCTTTGCCTTTGACTGGTGGATGATTGTGCTGTCTTTAGCATGATTCTGATACAAGACCTCCACTTTACAGTAGATGTCAGTGACAAGTGGCAGGCCTTATATTTTTTTAATTAATCTTTTTTTCTTTTTTCTTTTTTGGTCACTTTCATTGCCTTAAATTTTAAGTGTGACATTATGGCACTTGCACCATTCATGGCAAACATATTGTACTCTATACTTAAATTCTGGGCTTTTGACTCAGCCCCCTACATCTACTGGTTTGCTTTACCTTGGAAATTTCAGCCATTGACTTGCAACATTGTCAATCACATCTTGGATCAGACCACACGTCAATGACCACCAACTCATCAACAACGCTTAAGCTGGTTTCAGACCCGACTACAGCACGAAAACTGCCCTAATTGCTGCCATGGATGACATCCAATGACTCTGGACAGAAGGGACAGAGCAGCCCTCATCCTCCTGGACCTCTCCACAGCATGTGACACAGTCCCCTACCCCATCCTCACCCAAAGCCTAAACAAGAGCATCAGAATTCAAGAACACGCACTCCAATCGATCTGCTTCTTCTTGATTGGAAGGACCCAGTCAGCCACCCTGGCACTGCACACCTCAGACTCCAACTGCCTCATCTGTGGAGTTCTGCAGGGATCCTCCCTGAGTCCGACCCTCTGCAGCACATATATGATACCTCTAGTCAGCATCAACCACTCTCACGATATCAACATCCTCTCACAATGTGATGATTCATAAACTCATTCTCTTCCTCACGGACAAGATGCCAAGTGCCTGGATCAATTTCAATGCCAGCATGACTGAAATTGCACACTGGATGAAGAGCAACTGTCTAAAGTTAAACACCAACACAACCAAAATCATGACCTTAAGGAAGAGCACATCACTGTGGAACTTTACCTGGTGGCTAACAGAGGTGGTCAGCCCCACCACCCACACCAGGAACCTTGGGAGCATCATCAACAGCAAATTGGACATGACTGCTCAATCTATGCCGTCATTGCCTCATGCAGAATCATTCTCAACCTCTCATGCCTCACTCACCTCACACCACACGTGAAGGAGCTCCACTGACTCCCCATGCACAAATGAGCACGCCTGGACGCCGCGCACCGCGCATTGACCGCTCTCCTCCGGACACAGCTTTCCTCCAGCCTTCCTTCAGCCTCCACGCCTCGCCGACCAGCTCCGCGGGTCCCGCTTCGTGGCTTGAGGCTCTGTGCAGCATTGGGGCATTTAATTTAATAACACTGACACCGGCAGGGCTGCGAGGGTAGGGCGGAGGACTCCATTGTCCAGGAGTCTCCGCGCGCCCATCTCCAGCTGGGCTCCTCTCCCTGCCGGCCGCGCCCCCAACAAGCAGGATTTAACGAGCCTCAGCAGGCTGATCTGTGGATTCTACGCCTGGACGCCGCGCACCGCGCATTGACCGCTCTCCTCCGGACACAGCTTTCCTCCAGCCTTCCTTCAGCCTCCACGCCTCGCCGGACCCGCTCCGCGGGTCCCGCTTCGTGGCTTGAGGCTCTGTGCAGCATTGGGGCATTTAATTTAATAACACTGACACCGGCAGGGCTGCGAGGGTAGGGCGGAGGACTCCATTGTCCAGGAGTCTCCGCGCGCCCATCTCCAGCTGGGCTCCTCTCCCTGCCGGCCGCGCCCCCAACAAGCAGGATTTAACGAGCCTCAGCAGGCTGATCTGTGGATTCTACGCCTGGACGCCGCGCACCGCGCATTGATCGCTCTCCTCCGGACACAGCTTTCCTCCAGCCTTCCTTCAGCCTCCACGCCTCGCCGGACCCGCTCCGCGGGTCCCGCTTCGTGGCTTGAGGCTCTGTGCAGCATTGGGGCATTTAATTTAATAACACTGACACCGGCAGGGCTGCGAGGGTAGGGCGGAGGACTCCATTGTCCAGGAGTCTCCGCGCGCCCATCTCCAGCTGGGCTCCTCTCCCTGCCGGCCGCGCCCCCAACAAGCAGGATTTAACGAGCCTCAGCAGGCTGATCTGTGGATTCTACGCCTGGACGCCGCGCACCGCGCATTGACCGCTCTCCTCCGGACACAGCTTTCCTCCAGCCTTCCTTCAGCCTCCACGCCTCGCCGGACCCGCTCCGCGGGTCCCACTTCGTGGCTTGAGGCTCTGTGCAGCATTGGGGCATTTAATTTAATAACACTGACACCGGCAGGGCTGCGAGGGTAGGGCGGAGGACTCCATTGTCCAGGAGTCTCCGCGCGCCCATCTCCAGCTGGGCTCCTCTCCCTGCCGGCCGCGCCCCCAACAAGCAGGATTTAACGAGCCTCAGCAGGCTGATCTGTGGATTCTACGCCTGGACGCCGCGCACCGCGCATTGACCGCTCTCCTCCGGACACAGCTTTCCTCCAGCCTTCCTTCAGCCTCCACGCCTCGCCGGACCCGCTCCGCGGGTCCCGCTTCGTGGCTTGAGGCTCTGTGCAGCATTGGGGCATTTAATTTAATAACACTGACACCGGCAGGGCTGCGAGGGTAGGGCGGAGGACTCCATTGTCCAGGAGTCTCCGCGCGCCCATCTCCAGCTGGGCTCCTCTCCCTGCCGGCCACGCCCCCTCGGTGCAACCCTTAAAAGGAACTATTACTCCCGCGGCGCGGGAGCGCGCGGGAGAAGCCCGGGAGAAGCCCGGGACAAGGGCGGGACCGTCTGTGGCCGTCCGGGGCCGATAGAGGCCGGGCTGGGCCAGGTTATTTTTATTTCATCTTACAACTTATAACGGTTCGGGGTACTGTGTTGTGACTTTGCTACCGTTTACTATTTGTTTTGTAGCTTTAACACTTATTGATTGGAACCGTCATGAGTCACTCCGCCCCTCCTGGTGTAGGAACTTCTGCTTTGGGTCCTTTGGATAAATTCTTTAAAAAAACCTTAAAGGATTTAGATAGGGACTTACTCCTAGCGGAAAGAAGGGCAGAACGTCGCCGCTCCGTTGAGCAGTTAAAGAAAATCTCACTGCACTCACAATCAGTCCTAAATTCCACCCATGAGACTGTCGCCCAAGGGCTGAGCACAACTGAGGACGACACCACTGACATTATCCAATCTCCAAACATTTTCAGATTTCCAAGTATCTCCCCGCTTTGTGCCGCTGATAACAGTGGTGGAAACTCTAGTCATTTGCCAATGGATCACTCGAGCCTTTTGGTATTAAATTCTCCAACTGGCAATGTAATTGGTCTAGATCCATGTCCTACGCTGCCCAATTGCCAATCAGGGGGCACATATCCTTGTGTGCCCACAGCCTCAACGAGTAAATGTAATAGTAGTCTTAAACCTGAAGAGGCTAAAAGGATTGTGCACTCCCCTCCAAGGAAAAGACGAAGGAAGGGTGGGGTCAAAAGGAAAGGTCATAATGCCCTGATCTCTTCACCTGCCCTGCATAAGTCTAATATTGAGCTGGGGCCCTCACTAATTGTAGCCTCAGAGGTCTCAGACACACAGGTGACGGTAACTCCGGAGTCACCCAGAGAAGAGGTTCATGAGCTGTCCTACGCCAACATTGAGAAGCTAATTAAATCTTACATGCTTCCTGTGTTGGAACGCGTTAGGCTACTGGGTGATAAGTTAGATCGTATATTGGCTAATACCGACCCTGTCCATGCATCTAGTGGGGTCATGGCTATTGGCCCGTCGTCCAGTCGTCCTGGTCTACCTCAGGGTAATGGTACCTTGACTACCACTTCTAGTGTACCAACCAAAAGCGCTTCAAAAAAGGCTACTGTAAACACCAATATAGTACCAGCTATAGCTACTACAACTTCTGTAGTGGTGAATAGTGTGAAAGAAAAGCCCAGGGTGGTTCTGAATAAACCTGTTGAAAAGGGTATGGCACAATATACAAGGAAAGGGATGGGTAAAACAGTCAACCCCTCTGGTCCATCTAATAAACCCCAACCCCTTCCCCAAAAGATCAATGTTGACTTGCCACCGGATTCTTCTAACTATGTGATTGTTATGACGGGTGTGCCTCCGGTTGCGGAAGGGGACAGGGAAAATAATGATAGTTTAAAAAACAAAGTCATTTTCTGGCTGAAAACAAATAGGCCCCTCCCCTCACATCTTAATGGGGACATTGTTACAGTCAGAAGATGCAGGTGGGTAGGGATCCGCCCCAAGGACATAGAGGGGGATATAATTATTATTAATTTTAGGGATCATAAGGTTGTTTCCCATCTGTCCGACTGGTATGTAGGTAGTAATGAGGGAGGGATTTCTACAAAGAACCTTACATACTTTTATCCTGAAACCCTGATTAATCCGACAGACCAACCATCTGGAAACAATCCTATCAAAACTAAAAACCCTCTCAGATGGACCAACTTTTCCAATAATTATCACGGATTCCAATTTAACCCCGAGGTGCAGTATCGCTCTTATATGCAATCCAATTACAACTGTCCTGTTCAGACTCCAGGCTGGGCTAAGATCACCACCCAGTTAAGGGGCCCCCCACCTCCACCGGACCAAATATTTCTCAACCACATTCAACAACCACCTGCCTTTATGCCTTTTGCTCCGACAATGCCACAACAGCAGTTAAGTTCCTTGTCAGTTTATCCCCCCCCAAATAGGCCTACCCGGCCCCATGAATTCTGGAATATCCCTCTAAAAAAGTTGTATGATCCGTTGTCCTGGTTATCGACAAACGATTGACCAGCACGCTTATCTCGGGTTGAAGTTCCTGAATCTGTGGGATTTGGGGGCGGTAATGTATGCTGCACATTAACCAGCATACCCGGAAATATGGTAGTCCATCCTCAACCTCCCACGGAGGTCTGTTCCAACTATAGTGGTGAGCGAGAAACATCAACTCCTGTATCTCCTCCTGTGTTGGTTGATGATGTGGATATTGTAAATGTTGGTTCCGGCTCTCTGTGTCATGTAGGGCCTAAATGTTTGTCAAATGGTGGTCAGGCTATAGCTACATCGGGGCACGTTATTTCCACTCCTTTGTCTGATGTGTTCACACCTAACGTTGTAACTGAAACGAGTGATATTTTATGTAAAAAGGGTACCACCCTGGGTTGCTGGAATGTTGCGGGCATTGCATCTTGTATTAGTGTTCCTGATTGGGTGGACTTTATTCGACGGGGTGATGTCTGGTCATTTCAGGAGACCTGGGCAACTGAAGCTGTGTACTTCCCAGGCTTCCTGAATTTTAATAAACTAGCAGTCAGAGGCCACAGAGGTAGGGCTATGGGGGGGCTTATTACATGGGTTCGTCAGGTTGCAGGTGTGTCTGTGAAGGAAGTCTTTATAGACTGTCCAGATATCCTGATAATTACTGTGAAATCTAGTAGTGGGTTGGATTTACTGCTTATTAATGTATATGTTAGAGGGCTATCTGGTGGCAGAGTTTCTTCGACACTTACCTGCCTGGATGGCTTCTTGGGTTCCACACAACTAGCGGGTTATGTGGTCGTTATGGGGGATTTTAATTCTTGTTTTGAACCCCTAGGTTTAGAGGATGGCATATTGACCGAGGAGGAGGATCAGACCTGGGGGATTCCCCAACTCGACTTACCCCCTATTGTCAAATGGACCCAGGCAGCTACATTTATAAAAGGTCTTTGTTTAAATTGGGGCCTGCGTGCCCTTAATGGGCGAGTCAACTCCGATAGGGAGGGAAACAAAACGTTTTTTAATGGCAGACACGCTAGCCGCATCGATTATATCCTAGTTGATATTAAAATGTGGCACGTAGTCCAGGATATGTCCATCAAACCGCGTCCAGAAAGTGACCATGAACCACTCATAGCGGAACTGAAGGATTCCAGCTTTGAAGGGCCGGTTGATCCACAGCTTAACCCTGTACAAGAGGCAGTGGTATTAACAAATGACCTAAGGAGGGTGCGCTGGCCAAAGGTTGCTGTAGATATTGATGCACGAGCTAAAATTAGGTCTTTGGTTTCAAACTCACTAATGGAAATTGATATCTGTGAAAAGCAGAATACGACACTTTCAAAAGTCACAGATATTCATGCTGGTTTATTTCTCTCCCTAAAAACCTTGTTTGTAAAAATGGTTGCTGTTCACGGGGCCAGGGGGAAGGGCAAGAAGCCAGCAAACTGGTACAATGAAACTTGTCGGAAATCTCAGTTATCCTTGTTTAAGGCTCTGAAGTCAAAGAACCAAGTCCTAATTAAAAATTGTAGGAAGGAATATAAAGTAGTTAAATTCCGGGCCAAAGCCGCTTGGGACGAGGAGCGCTGGTGCCTCTTAGCTGAGGCATGTGGTGCCAGGAACTTACAACATTTCTGGCACCTACTCAGGTGGGGACAGTCCCATGATGACCGTCCCGGCCCAGCGTCCATTGAGCAAAGCAAATGGGTGTCATATTTTGAGGCGCAATTCAGTTGTCTTGGTAACATACAAGATTCCATTAACTGGCCTATTTCCTGTGACACTTTAGTGTTTACAGCCAACGAAGTTGAATTAGTCCTAAAAGCTATCCCAAGAGGGAAAGCACCAGGTCCCGACTGTATACCTGCGGACCTTTTTCAACAGGACCATGATTTATGGATACCGTACTTAGTACGACTGGCAAACGCGTTGGCCATGGGTGCTAGGATCCCGGATTCATGGGCAGGTGCTGAAATATTGCCCATATTTAAGAAGGGTGATCGGTCGGTTCCTTCTAACTACCGACCGATCAGCTTAATTGATGCGGTCCAGAAAATAATTAGCCGTCTTGTCCTTATAAGGGTCCAGGCATGGATTGAGGATTTTAACATCCTTACTCCTCTCCAAGCTGGGTTTAGACCCCGTGTGAGCACTTTGGACCAGGCGTTTCGATTCATGTTATTGCATTGGAAGACGGTAACCTTGGGCAAGGGCAACCTATATGCTGCCTTTGTGGATCTACGGTCAGCTTTTGACCTTGTCCCAAGGGCAGGGTTATGGAATTGCCTTTTAGATTTGGGTATGCCTCCCGCTCTGGTGCGCCTTATAGTGAACCTCCACGCTGAGACGTATGCTTTTGTGCGTTGGGGCAAACCGGGCGAAGTGACAGAAAAATTTTCAGTGGCCAAGGGGGTCAGGCAGGGTTGCGTCTTAGCGCCTACCTTGTTCTCTCTATACATTAACAGAGTTACGAAATATTTTGATAATTTTCCAACGGATGCACCAACCCTTGCAGGCATGAATATCCCCCTGCTCATGTTCGCTGACGATACTCTCCTGATTTCAAGAACCCGTCAGGGTCTCCAACGTGCACTGACAAGGTTCGAGAGTTTCTGCAGCGACCATGAGCTGGAGGTGAATGTCTCAAAAACCAAATTTATGGTTTTAAGGGGGCACAAACGAGTTACTGCAGGGGTTTTTATGGGGGGTGTCCCCCTGGAGCAAACCAAGCACTTTACCTATCTGGGTGTCACTTTCGGTGACACCCTGAGTTGGTCCCATCAGATCGAGCTCATGGCCCTGAAACACCAACAGCTGGGCGGAGCACTGATTAAAGAACATAAAAGATCTTACACAAGGCCAATGTCCCCTCTTTTGAAGATTTATGGTGGTAAGGTTCTCTCAGCCATTCTTTACGGCGCGGAGCTTTGGGGCAGTTGTAATCTGAAACCATTAAAGCTTGCCCAAAATAAATTTTTAAGACTGTCTATAGGTCTTCCCCAGTCGACTCCAACTATACCACTTCTTTACGATCTGGGATGTCAACCAGTGGAGGCCCAAGCGAGATTCCGGCCAGTTGCATTTTGGCGTCGTTTATGGACAACGCCTGAACTTCACCACTATGCAGCAGCATGCCTGGAGGTCAAAAATAGTTCTGGTGCTTCTAGTGTAGGATGGTTCAGAGATCTTAAATCCATCCTTCTAGCCCTGGGCCTCGGTGAACTGTGGTACTCGCCCGAGTTAGCTAGTTTTCCCTCTAAAAAGTACTTAAAGAGATGTTATTGGGAATGGGTGACCCATAATACGTTCATGGAATCAAACCCTAGCAGCCTCACTGGACTGTTCCTCGTACATAAGGATACACCCAAGTTAGAGGGGTTCTGGGATATTATATCCAAATCCTTGGATCGTAAATTATTTTTTCAGTTTAGATGCGGTTCTCTCCCAATAGGGGAGTTTGTTCAAAAATGGGGTACAGAAAAGTTGTGTTACTGCCCTAAATGCAAAGATACTCGGGAAAGTTTGGATCATTTATTGTATGTGTGTCCACTATATTCTGCTCCCAGAGCCAAATGGTTAAAACCCGTATGCCGGCAGCTAGGAACTAGACTGGCTGTTGAAGCAACCAGACTGTTAAAAACAAATTTGGACCAACTTATTGTTGTAGGGGTTGCGAAGTTCCTTGGATGGGCCTGGGTTCTTAGATGCAGGTTTCTTAACAATATCAAATAGTAGGAGTCCTTTTAGCACATTTTAATTGATGATGTAACGTCTCTTGTGTGTTATTACTCAAATTTTTTATAATTATGTTCAAGAAGCTGATTAGCTTGTCAAATGATTTAATAATTCTATTAATTGTTCAAATGTATTTATTGTATTTTTATGTCTTTTATGATGAACTAATCGAATAAAGACTTCTTGACTTGAGCACAATTGAGACCCCTCAAATACACTTTTAAGGCACTACATAACACTAGTCCAGCATACATTAATAATCACATCTGCTTTTACAAACCTTCCAGACTCCTAATAGCACAAATCCCACACATATGAAAGCACAGATGTGACAGTCGAGCCTTCTCCTGCATCACTTGTAAAGTTTAGAACAACCTGCTGCTACACAAAGGAGCATTCTCCTCACTTCTTGAATTCCGCATGAAACTGAAGACTTTAATTTTGTGTGCTCTAGGATACCCTCCTGAGTGATGGTGATGCTACAAATCTTCATAACATAACATGTAGCTGAGCACAAATACTCCCATGGGAGTTTAAATATGAAATTTTACATATGGATCACTTTGAATAACATTGTCAGCTCTTAACAATCTGCACAACATTGGTGCAAATTACATGCGTATTTGTCAAACAGCATCACAGTATCAGCAAACTAACCAAAGAAAACAGTTTCCTGTGAAATTCTAAACTTAATATATGGGATACTGCATTCAGGAGTCAACAGGACGGACAGGGCTACTTCCCCAAACATAAGGGATGAGGTAATTTACCACTTACTGTGGCCCATCCTACTATGGATCTGGAAACTGAGCCAAGTACCCCTTTCAGGGTATTGAGAGCAAGCAGTTAAAAGTCTTCGCAGGAAGGTAATGGGATACAAGAGCTCAGAGCTCAACAGTCACCAAACAGACATAAAAAAGTATGAGCCAATACCATGGTTAACTTTTAAAAAAATGAAGTACTTTAATCAAACAGCTTTATTTAATACTACACTGCACAATTTCTAGAATGCAACACAGAGTTGAATTCCTGTTTGAGACCTTGAGGTACCACATCCATTGGTATCCACCCCCTGCTAACAGAGTGGTTCATTGTATGTAATCCTTGGTGTTTATTCTGGTATATTGTAGAGAACACAGGAGCAAGATACCCATCAACCGTGTTGGGATTGGGGTGTGCTAAAGTAAAAGAATATAATATCCCAACTGGTATTATTAGAAGGCAGTTAGTAAGGATATGATTGCAGCATTATCCGAAAGGAGGCAAGGAGACTCTGTATGATTATACCTTGTGCTTGAAGCATCATTTTATACAAATATTTAAGCAAGGGAAAAATAAAAGGTGATAATTTGCAGTTATTGCAGCACTGCAGTATACAATTCACAAAAATGGAAAACAACCCAAATTGTACGTGGTGCTCTAGGTGTAACAGTGAAAACCAAGGTAGCGACGCATGTGACAATGTGGAACAGCGTAGGCGGTGCGAGGTGACTAGTGCATAAATATACAGTGAAACATTTGGTGCACAGCGGTTCTGAGTGGATTTAGAGGATCATATTCTATATGAACCGCTTCGTGTATTGCGTCTGTATTCGCGCTGGATGGTCGACGGCGTTTCGATCCAGTTAAATCAGGATCTTCATCAGGACTGGGTCGAGGGCAGTGCTGCATAGGGGGCAGAGAAAGAAGAGGGTTGGAGCCAAGGAGATCTGGCGGGGGAAACAATCAGGGACGGCGGTGGCGTGGGGAAAGGGGAAAAAGAAAAAGAAAAAGAAAAGGGGGGGGACGGGTGGTGCAGAAGGGAATTGGCGTGGCAAGCAATTGGAAGGAAAGGAGTGAGGTAATCCGTATGGATTAGGGCCCCTGGAGGTGGTCGCTGAGGAACGCAGGAGCGTAATCCTATGGTCCCGAGGCTAGTGTGTGGTGATCGCTGGGGATGGGAGAACACTGTGTAAAAGGTGCAATATGTCTAGAGCAAGCGACTATTGAGGCTTCCAGGAGTGGGTAGGTCCGCGGGTAAATTAGCTGGGGGCCTTGACGCCCCATGGACCCAAGGCTGGTGTGTGGTGTTCGCTGGGGGTGGGAGACCGCTGCCAGAAAGGTGCAGTGTGTCTAGAGCAAGCAACTCACGAGGCTTCCAGGAGTGTGCAGGCCAGCGGGTATATTAGCTAGGGTCCGTGGCATCCATAGAACAATCGGGTCCGGGCTGGGCCTGAGGGTGCTCGCAATGTATTGGACGTGCACAGTATGGGATATATTGGAATTTACTTCGTAATTCTGCAATGTCACGAAGTACCAACCGCTCAAAGGCAAGAATTTCCGGTGGCATCATGGAGGATGGTGGATTAAAGGTTGATGCTGGGTGGAACCATTGCACAACAGGTTCGATGAGCTCTGGTTCATTTATGAAGAATTGTCGTAATAGTATTCTGCGGAAAAATTTGAGCACACTGGATTGAAGTTCCAGGAAGTTAGTGCGTTCAGTGGGGACAAAACTCCATCTGCGGGAGAGAATCTGGGTTTCATCAGCCGTTAAGGTTTGGTCGGATAAGTTGAAGATGGGAATAGATTCAGCGAGATGTTCAACGTTGGGGGTAGTAGATACCGTGGTGGGCATGCTCGCTATTGTGGGCCTCATTGGTAGATGCGATTGCGTGTGTGCCTATCCCCTGTGAGTTGCGGTTGGTATTGGCGAGTCCTGACGGGGCGTGTGGTTGGTTGGCCGCGTCCGCGGCCTCTCCCTAAAATACCTTGTGGGAGTAAGGGTGGTGGCCTGTTCGCCTGGCGCGTGGAGCTTGGACCTTCACCGGGGTCAGATTCCTCGGCTGAGGTATTAGATGAGTCGGAGAAGGTGATCCGTTGGTTATTTCTGAATCTGCCCCAGTTTCTGGATCTGGGTGGTACGTATGGGGGGTTGTAAAATTCCTCGTTGAGGTACAGGTATGTTTGTTCCACTTTGTAAAATTTGATGTCCTTTTGTATTTTGGTAGCTTTCTTGTTTAGTTCAAAGGTTCCAAATGTAGAGATGGTAGTATTGGCATGAATATGGGACCCCCTCTAAATAAAGTCCACATTTGTAAAGCGCACAATCACCCGTAAGGGTCTCTAGGCGCTGGGGGGCCGTCGGGAAGATTAAGCGAGCTATTGCCCAGAGTCACATGGTGCTGGGCTAACCTGCCACCGGAGCCGGGGATCGAACCGTGGTCCCCAGATTCCAGCGTCAGTCGCCCTGGCCGCGGCGCCACACCTCTCCCTCAAATAAATATATTTTCTAGGTCAGGGAAAGAGGGGAAAACAACATCAAGATAAACAGTTTCCCTCACGACCTCTTAAAGTATTAACCAAACACTTTTGTATCTACTTATTTTATACACAAGGTGACTCCAAATGTGACTATTTTTAAAAAATTTTATTTATTCATTTTTTATCATTTCTTTAAATTCTTCATTCATTTCATAGAAAAAGGTTTTTACAAAAAAACATTTAAAATTTATAGAACAGTTCATCAATAGACATCGTACAAACAAGAAAAACACTAGATATTCATTTGTAGTACACTCATACACCCATTACCATACATACTGCATTCATTCTACAATCTGTGTCGGAGGGATCACGTGTAGTTGTGTGATCTAATACGCAAGGTCGACGCGTTGCGGTGGGTTTGTGACCACCTTCCTCAGGACCTCTTGACAGAACAGTCGTTCACTCCACAAAACATTAAGCTTTCTGTATCGACATCTGCAATAATAAATAATATTCAGTACATATCTTGCATCCCGTGATTTTTTACTTAGTTCAAGACACAAAATATATGTAATTTCTACAGTTGGGCTTCATATTTACATCACCTTGTGCAACAATCATAGCAACTTAAACAACTATACTTTATTTCTTTATAGTTTCTATGAGACAGCTCCAAGACTGCAAAGGGGCACCTTAATTGCACTACTCAGAAAAATTAAGGGTTGATGGAAAAATGGAAAGAATTCCAAAAGGGAGAGAGAAGAACAAGAGAATAATTAAAAAAACTCCAAAGTTTATCACTGGTCCCTAAGTCCATATCAGGTAAGCATGAATAAAGGAGAACAATACATGAATTCCTCACCTATGGGGGTACGACAATGTAGTCCCACTATTCTGTTCTGGTTAGGCTTGGAAACAATTTGTATGCCATCCACTATAGCAATACGACTCTGCATGAGAAAAGAATATTTCGTTGCCTGAGGTCTGTCATAGTTGTGATCGACTTAGAATAGACTCTCTACCATATTGTTAGTTATCTACATCAGTTGAGTCTGATTTTATGACTCGGTAGTAATCTACCCTTAATCAACATGTATCCATGAATGATCATAGATCTTACCTGCAAGTAAAGACTTGCTGTTCATATTTTCAGATCTCCATGGACATGAGGAGCGTCTAGAGGTGGGTAAATTCACTGAAAACGATATAAATATATCTATATTTACAAAATAAGTATGATACTAGATATCGTTCTACGCATTGCTCCTAGCATGCGACTAACAATCAACGTTTACTAACCTTTGTGTGTAGTCTTTTTTACATAAGTTCTGAATGCCAACGGGGTATGTCCTTTTCGTCTTATTATAATCACAGGCTTGTCTTTTTATCTGGAATTGGAATTGAGACAACAAACTTGGTAAGCCTGTCGCGTACGGTTATGCCCGTCTCCAATGTACTTACTAAGCCTACAAATTATGACTACATCTCAATACCATCAAAGATGTATATATTCTTTCCCCATGTGGGCCACAATGATTCCCTGCATAATTGAACCGATTACTTGATTAGAAGCCATCTTTACAATTGTATGTAAAGACTCAAAACGTGTCGGTAAGTTTGGTCTAAGAGCGCTCCTATTCTACCTAGATGACCACAAATATACGTGGTCATGGCAACCAAACTTAGTATTACTCCAGGCGCCCCAAACCATGGAAGAGTCATGGCGTCTGACCCTCATGCCTAAGTATTATGCTCACCTTCGTTAAAGTAACGTGCCGACTTGAATCGCCTCCTCATGTGTGGATCCGTCAGACGAAACCACGGAACTACGTCTTGCTTTTAAATAGCAAGTCGTAGCGCGCCAAATGCCTGTAATTGGCCTATCCATAATTGGCAAGTGGTGTAAACAAAATACGCGCCATTTCTGAGTGGTAAAAAAACGGCGTCGCACCATTTCTAAGTGGTATGCCCGTAGTTGAAACAAACGCGCCATTACTAAATGGGAAGCTAGTATTTATTGCTCCATTCCTACCCAATATGCAAATGGTTGAAGGAATGCGCCATTACTAAGTGGGGTAGGGGGGGAGGTGTTGGATTATTTACATGTAATGGTAGAGGGGTGTAATAATACGTCATGACCGAATGTTCAGACAAATTGTTTATTTACGCTAAGTCACGATGAACTAAGTTGTTTATTAGCCTTCACACAAGAACAAAGAGTGTTAGAAGAAAATGTTTACGTTAAGTCACATCTATACCTCGCATTAGTTTAAACACGCAAGATAAAATTGACGTGCCAAATAAAGTTTAATGTGTCAATGATATTACAAGCAATAAGCAGCGAGTGTGTGTATGTCAGTTTTTTACGTTTAGAAAGTTAGTCCTATCTTGAAATGATAAGATGATTGGGAATTCAAAAGTCCATGGTTATTGATGATCTATCAATATATATGGTCAATTATTATAGATGGAAAACAAAGTGATCCATGGGTTGGTATGTATAACACCCCACCTTCCTGATTTCAAATTTTCCAAAACCTGAAGTGCTATTAATGTTCGTACCTCATATTTAGCGTCTTAGGCACCATATATTGGTATGTATAGATCTATAATTCAGTTGGTTTTCTTGACTCTTTATGAGGGGCCCAACACTCTCTATATGTGCGGTGAATTTATCCTGTTATGTACCAAGAAATATTTTCATTAAGACCTACTTTAACTGTGTCCAAATGAAAAATCCAAAAACATTCACGTTTTTTCCTAGTCCTTTCCATAGTTTCACCGTTTTTGTACAGGACTTTTTCTAAGATACACCATTGGAGGTCAGATTCACTGTGATTCTGATCAAGACAATGTTGGCTCAAGGGTGCTGTCAGTTTACGAGTTCTAACAGCTGACTTGTGTTCGCTGAATCTAAGCCGGAACTCTCTCCCTGTCTCGCCAATGTATGCAAGTCCACATGGACAGACAATATAATATATAACATTTTTGCTTCTGCAGTTGGTAAATGATTTTAATGTTATATTGATATTGTTATGTCGAATGGTGTCACTTATTATAGCAGAGTCACAGGCATGACAATTGCCACATCTGTGATTTCCACGGAATGTATCCAAACCTGTCAAGGTTGTTTGAGTTTCACGTATCTTACTTTTATTCCTTGTATGGACCAGCCGGTCTCTCAGGTTCCTGTTACGTCTATAGGCTATCAATGGTCGTTCCAAAACTGTCTCGTTCTCGACCTCAAGAATTCTCCAGTTTTTGTTGATTACATTTTTTATCTTATAGTTTAGTGTGGAATGATTTATCACACATGTTATTTTCTCTTGTGATTTCCTATTTCCACGATTAAGTAAGGCATCCCTGTCATAGTATTTAGCTCTTTTGAGAGCTTGGCGTACCAGACGGTGTGGGTATCCTCTATCGACTAATCATTTTTTCAGAGCTAGACTGTGAGTATTGTAGTCAGATAGAGAAGTACAATTTCGACGAATACGCAAAAATTGTCCAAAGGGGATAGAATCTTTCTGGCAGTGCGGATGAAAGCTGTTGAATTCTAGGATTGTATTTTTGGCCGTTGGTTTGCGAAAAAGACTCACATTCAGCATGCCTTCTTTTCCTTCAATTACAATGTCCAGATATTCTACTCTGCTATGGCTATAGTTCGAGGTAAACTTCAGATTGCTATCGCTCGCATTGAGCCATAAAATATATTCGTCCAGTTGTGCCATGTCACCATGCCAAATAAAAAAAATGTCATCAATAAATCGTCGCCAAACTGAAACATTCTCAAAAAAAGGGGCAGCTGTATTATAAATATTCTTCCTCTCCCACTCTCCCATGTACGTATTGGCCACACTGGGGGCACAAGATGCTCCCATACTTGTGCCCTTTATCTGCTTATAGAGGGTTCCTTCAAATTCAAAATAATTGTTCAAAAGAACTACCTCCAAACATTGAATGATAAATTGATCTGGTCTGTTTTCTGGATGTCTCTGTAAGAGTGCAGTGACGGCCTGTAACGCTTGACATTGAGGAATGTTGGTGTACAACGCCTCAATGTCAAGCGTCACTAAAACGTCACTCCTCGAGTCGAATGCCAGGCCCTCAATCTTCCTAATCATGTCTCCTGTATCTCGGACAAAAGACTCATACTTTTGTGTCAGAGGGCACAGAAATGTGTCAACATATTTGGAGAGGGGCTCGGTGTTGGAGCCTATAGTTGAAATAATCGGACGCATCGGGGGATCACTCTCGTTTTTATGTGTCTTCGGTAAGCCATACATGGCTGGGGTGACCGGACATGATTTATTTAGGAATAAATATTCTTCCTCACATATGTATCCTTCTTCCAATGCAGCATGTGTCATTTCATTTATAGACACTCCGAGTCTTTGTATTTCTCTCATGTTGGCAGGTCTATAATGCTCCAAATTACTTAACATGATTTTCATTTTGTTGTCATAATCTGATTTATTAAAAACAGATATTTCCCCTCCCTTGTCACATGGTTTGATTATCAACTGAGAGTTGTTCTCGAGGTCAGTCAGCGCCAAATTCTCTTCTTTGCTTAGGTTGAAATTGTATTTCTGCGGTTTGGATAGCAATTTACCAACCTCTGAGAGTATCTGGCGTTCAAAGTTCAAAAATTTGGACTTCTGGTCCCACCATGTCAAGGGTCGGAGTGAACGTAGAAGGTGGCTTACATTTTGACAGATTATCAGTTTCATCCCTTATGTCTCTACCTTCAAAAAAATCTTTTAGTCTTACCTTCCTAAAGAAGGCATGTAGGTCTGTATGTAGTTTGAATTTGTCAATAGTTGTAAAGGGAACAAAGGACAGTCCCTTACTTAAAACTGATGACTCTTCAGATTTAAGTGCAATAGATGACAGATTATATATTGGGAGTAGATCTCTACATGGGTTGTCATTTTCTCCTGATTCTACCACCAATATTGCTGGTTCCTCGTTCTGACATACTGTTGCTGAGGTTGAGGACTCGACGTTTGGGGGCCACCTCTGTTCAGTTGCCAGTGAACCTGTTTGCCCCTGTAGGGGCCTCTCGGTAAAAAACCTCTATGTTGGTAATTATGTTGACCCTGTCTTCCTCTAAATGATCCTGGATTGAAACGCCCTCCCCTTGGACCTTGATGTCCATAGTTATCATTTTCTGAGTCTGATGAACCAGTATCGGAGAAGTTGGTATAGTTTCTTCTCTGATTAGAATTGGGGGTGTAATCTCCCTGATTTCCTGATTGGTAGTAATTCGGATTTAGGTAGGGATAGATCTTTTCTTTCGAGAACCAACGAATATCATTTTTCAATT
This sequence comes from Lissotriton helveticus, assembly GCF_964261635.1. Classification (NCBI taxonomy): domain Eukaryota; kingdom Metazoa; phylum Chordata; class Amphibia; order Caudata; family Salamandridae; genus Lissotriton; species Lissotriton helveticus. The sequence continues at coordinate 950,718,037 of NC_136063.1, forward strand.
TCTCAGTCTTTTTGTTTGTAAGGTAAATTTCAAAATCTTTCATATCAGTCTGAATTTTATCTAGTTTGTTCTTTGCTTCCTCAACAGCATTGGATGAGTTAAGTTTCTCTTCCAACCTAGAGATCTCCTCATTGACTGATATAAGAATGTCCCTGGCTGTCTCTATTATCAACAGCATCCAATCCCTGGAGCATCGATTGGATATTAATGACCAACGCTCCAGGAATTTTCTAATGTCGATAAAGAGAGCTGGTGCATTTCTCACTCTAAGGCCGATGGGTATAACGCCAGCTATCAAATACTCCCGCATATAATGGGCATGGGATTCAATGCGTTTGGCCCTTTTCCCAAGGTTGAGTAGATTTTGCCAACTCACCATTATCGCCTGCTAGTGTATCAGTGGTACTGTTTGTATCAACCACGTGGCCTAGTAATGAGCTGAATTCTGCATCTGAAAAACCAAAGGTTTCCAATCTCTCCATGATTTATATTGGGAGTTGTGAAAAAGGTGGGTGACTTAATTTCTAGATATTTAATAGACAAAAGGGAAACAAAGAAGGGAGAGTAGTGGAAAGCAAGAAAGGATACTACAAGCCCAGTCACAGAAATGAAACAAAGATAACCACTTGTACAACCCCAGAATAACCCGAGAAAATGTGCCAAATTACTGAAAGGAGCTATCCACAAAAACTGCTTCTATCTACGTCAGTTGATCTTCCAACTGAATCCCACAGTTAAAGAACCGCGAATGCATTAGCATGAATATGGGACCCCCTCTAAATATATTTTCTAGGTCAGGGAAAGAGGGGAAAACAACATTAAGATAAACAGTTTCCCTCACGACCTCTTAAAGTATTAACCAAACACTTTTGTATCTACTTATTTTATACACAAGGTGACTCCAAATGTGACTATTTTTAAACTTTTTTATTTATTCATTTTTTATCATTTCTTTAAATTCTTCATTCATTTCATAGAAAAAGGTTTTTACAAAAAAACATTTAAAATTTATAGAACAGTTCATCAATAGACATCGTACAAACAAGAAAAACACTAGATATTAATTTGTAGTACACTCATACACCCGTTTCAATGAGATTCTTAGCGTCAGAAATAGTGGAATCAGCCAGGATCAGTTGTTCCGGTTCTTCAATTTCTTTGAGTTCCTGTTTGCTATGTTCAATTGCTGTGTCAATGCCTAAAACCCTCCAATGTCTGGAGCAGGTGGTGGCAAGGTGGCTGAAGCTAGTCCGGAATTTCGGGTCTTGGGTGAAGATGACCGGGGTGTTGCGAATTTGTAGACCCACTGGGATTACGCCTGATCTGAGGTAATCTGTTACCACGCGGGCATGGAGTTCAAAACGAATTAGTTTTTTCCTGAGTTTCTCAAGTTTTTCAAGGAGAACCCGGGAATTTTTGGCAGTGGGTTTGGTGACAGGGGTAATGGATGGTCCAGAGAGGAGAGAGGGACCACCCAAAAGAGTTTGAATGTATTCCTCTGAGTAGGACAGAGACTCCTTAGACATTCCGGGTGAGCAAAAATATCACACAGAGAAAAAGACCACAGGGTTGGTCCGAAAATAAAGTCCCTCGGGACTAACACTCGCAGCTCAGCAGCTGCTCACAATCTTGTAGAGAACACAGGAGCAAGATACCCGTCAACCGTGTTGGGATTGGGGTGTGCTAAAGTAAAAGAATATAATATCCCAACTGGTATTATTAGAAGGCAGTTAGTAAGGATATGATTGCAGCATTATCTGAAAGAAGGCAAGGAGACTCTTGTATGACTTTACATACGTCTTCCCTGCGCGCCTACCCCTCCGTATACCCACGGACTTCATCATTGATCTCCTGAGAATTGCACTCCAGAACAATTACTTCCTCTACCAAGAGACATTCTATCTACAGATCAAAAGTGTGTCAATGGGCGCATGCTTTGCTCCAAATTTTGCGATCCTCTTTGTCCACCACCTTGAAAAAACACTCATTTTACATCTTGCAACCCATTCTCCAACAACATCAACTTATGGCGTCGATATATTGACGATGTCCTTTTGATCTGGAATGGAAACAAGGAAATGCTAATGTCATTCATTGACTGGCTCAACCGTTCACAGGAACATCTACGCTTCACCTGTGACTGTAGAATCAACGACCTTCCCTTCCTAGATGTGATGATACACGCGGAGGACGGTAAATTGGGTACTTGCCTCTTCAGAAAACCTACAGAGAGGAACACCCTCCTGCAATACAGTAGCTACCACCCACAAGGACTAAGGGATGGATTACCATATGGACAATTTCTCCGGATCAGGAGAAATTGCAAATGGCGAAAGGACTACTTCAGAGAGGGGGCGGTTTTAGCCAAAAAACTGTCAGCCAGAGGCTACCCCAAACGACTGATCTCAAGAGCAAGAAAGAGAGCCTGGTACTGCCACAGGGAAAACCTCCTCAGCATTCAAACAAAGAAGCAACTGAAGAGGATACCCTTCGTGTCCAGATTTAGTCCAAACAGCAACAAAGTGGCTAAAATCATCAAAAAGAACAAGTGTATACTACGGCCCTTTGAACCGTTCAAAGAGGAACCCCTGTTCTCCTACCAGCGAGGAGATAACTTGGCATCCCATTTGGTACATGCTATAACCTGGCCTCAGAAGGCCACTGACAAACACACAATAACTGCTGCCTGGGGGCTTCCCCCAGTAGTTGGTCATTTTAAATGTCAGAACTGCTCAGTCTGTGATCTCACCACCAACACCAAAGTATTTACTTACAAAGACAAAACCTATACCCTCAAAAACCATACTAACTGCAGATCTACCAATGTGATTTATGCTATTTGATGCCCCTGTGCCTTGTTATATATTGGACAAACCACATAAACCATCAAAAACAGAATTATCCAGTACTAAAGCCGGATCAATTGCAAGGTCCTCACGGCACCCCTGGTCACTCACTTCCTAGAAAAAAAACACCTTGACAATGACATCAAGTGGCAGGTCATTGAACAGGTCAGACTGCCACAGAGAGACGGAGATATCAAAGCACTTCTCAACAGAAGTGAGTGTAAATGGATGACCTTCTGCGATACGGTCAATGGTGGTCTTAATACCATTGACGAATGAAGAGCACGATATCCATCTGACCCCCCTCTGATCCACCTCATCCCCAACCTTGATCTCTTATTTGTCTTTGACCACATTCTCTAAAATGATGTCACCCACTGACCTCTTGCTAATTGCCAATAGTATTCACATACCTACACAGACCATTCCTGTGCACATTGTTGATATAGAATGGGCTAAATCTGATATTTATTGGCGCCTGACCATCTGTGTATTTACAAATGTATAAATCTTGCCAATTGCCATAAGTTTTCATATGCCCACTCTGAGCATTCATGTATACACTGCTGATATGGAATGGGTTAAATATGATATATATTGTTGAACGACCATCTGTGTATATTTACAACTGTATAAATCTTCTTTGCTGTAAATCCTGACGCATGTTCCAAACGTACCAAATATGCTTTTATTGATGTAACAATAACACACAAATTAGTCACTCATATAGTACATCACCCTTCAACCTGCTACACCATGCGTTCCATCGCTGCCTTATGCAAACTATGTACACATGAATCCATGGTCAGTTATACTTATGATCCCACACCTGCTGTGGACAACCCTGCTCTGACACACCTGCGTAGCATGTTCCCCGCTTCCACCCCTCCCCTTACTTCGCAGCCCCTCCTGGACCACTACTCCAGGTTGTTACATCCGTGACGGCGCTCCCTTCCTAATCACTATCCCGTCATCACCGTTCAGATGCTTCACTGCACCTGACACACTTCCATATGCCCGCTAATTCCAGCGGAGACCCGCTTCTGTAGCAAGCACGCCCCGAGCCAGCCTCCTTCCTTTCTTCTGGCCTATCACATGCCCCGTGCCTGCCCCCTTCCCTTCCTCCTGCCTATCACTAGCCCTTGGCTCCAAACACCGCCGCCTTTCCCATAGCCACGCCCCTGCCCTATCACCTCTCGGCTGTCATACGAGCCAAGCCTTTGCGTCTCCGTGGTTACTTGGGACCCAACGGACATACAACGAGGCTGGCTCAGGCCGAGGTACGTGCACTGTCTTACTCGATCCCGGCCCTGGCGCCTAACATGCCGTCCCGACACCTATTACAGGTTTAATTTGTCCCTCTCTCCCGTACAGATTCACTCTCTGCAAACCGATCACTCCCATGATCGGTTAGAAGGAATTATTTTCTCTCCCGGACCCCCCACGACAGTACCGATGACTGCCAGACCTGGTAAGCCCGACCGTCCTTGTGCACCTTTTTGCACGATCACGCTGGCCTTGTCTCTCATAAAGGATGTATGATGTTACAACGCATGCTATTACAACGCATGCCTTTATGACGCAAGTTTTACATCGCAAGTCGTTACAACGGCTTGTGTTGGGGGCGCTGGATAGTGAATAGTTTAATTTACTATTCCAACTCCAGTCCCCGTGGACAGTAGGGAAGGTGTTGGAAACTATTCCCTATCCTAGAGCGCCACCCAGCGCAAGTCGTTGTAAAAGTTGCGTTGTAATGGTTGCGTCGTAAAGGCACTTTGTTGTAAAAGTTGCGTTGTAAAGGATGTTCCCCCTCATGAACCCCGTCCTTGCTTTCACGGGCAGGAAGATACTTCGGATCCCGCCGCTCCCCTTAACAGCGGGCCCGTAACCACTTTTTCGGGTGAGTCGTGCGGATCCTTAAAATCCTGTGGCACGTCACTCTCGTGTCGTCTGCATTCACTGATTACCTTCCTTTTCCCAGATCGAGAGCCAGGCACCGATTTTTGGTTGATGCCCTGAGACTCCTGAATCGTCAGGATTTGACTCCTGCTTCGTCCCCACTGCCCGTTCTTCAGGTACTTACAGCCTTACCTCCTGCCTGCGCGCCCAGCGCCCCTCTCCACCTGATGAAGCCCACGACAGCCACACTGCCTAATTAACGATCCAAAATAGACTCTTGTATGACTTTACATATGTCTTCCCTGCGCGCCCACCCCTCCGTATAGTACTGTGCACGTCCAATACATTGCGAGCACCCTCAGGCCCAGCCCAGACCCGGTTCCTCTATGGATGCCACGACCCTAGCTAATATACCCGCGGGCCTGCACACTCCTGGAAGCCTCGTGAGTTGCTTGCTCTAGACACACTGCACCTTTCTGGCAGCGGTCTCCCACCCCCAGCGAACACCACACACCAGCCTTGGATCCATAGGGCGTCAAGGCCCCCAGCTAACTTACCCGCGGACCTACCCACTCCTGGAAGCCTCGATAGTCGCTTGATCTTGACATATTGCACCTTTTAGACAGTGGTCTCCCATCCCCGGCGATCACCACACACTAGCCTCGGGACCATAGGATTACACTCCTGCGTTCCTCAGCGACCACCTCCAGGGGCCCTAATTCATACGCATTACCTCACTCCTTTCCTTCCAATTGCTTGCCACGCCAATTCCCTTCTGCACCACCCGTCCCCCCCTTTTCTTTTTCTATTTTCCCCTTCCCCCCCACCGCCATCCCTGATTTTTTCCCCCCGCCAGATCTCCTTGGCTCCAACCCTCTTCTTTCTCTGCCCCTATGCAGCACTGCCCTCGACCCAGTCCTGATGAAGATCCTGATTTAACTGGATCGAAACACCGTCGACCATCCAGCGCGAATACAGGCGCAATACACAAAGCGGTTCACTACATTGAACATATAGAATATGATCCTCTAAATCCACTCGGAACCGCTGTGTACCAAATGTTTCACTGTATATTTATGCACTAGTCACCTCGCGCCGCCTACGCTGTTCCACATTGTCACATGCGTCGCTACCTTGGTTTTCACTGTTACACCTAGAGCACCACGTACAATTTGGGTTGTTTTCCATTTTTGTGAATTGTATACTGCAGTGCTGCAATAACTGCAAATGATCACCTTTTATTTTTCCCTTGCTTAAATATTTGTATAAAATGATGCTTCAAGCACAAGGTATAATAATACCCTTTCGGATAATGCTGCAATCATATCCTTACTAACTGCCTTCTAATAATACCCGTTGGGATATTATATTCTTTTACTTTAATCTGGTATATGGCACTAATTAGACACAGGTACAGTTCACTCATTCATTCGAAGGCATACATGAACCAAATAGTTCATTTCAATTTCACTGCTTGAGGTTATTTGGAAAAGCTCTAATTCATGCCAAAGATCTTGGTCTGCAACTCAGTCACCCTTTCTTCCACAGTTCTCATGCCTCACAGCTACCTGCATCTCAGAGTTGTAGTCTCAGTGGATGTGCAAAAGACGTGTGCTTGGAATTTGAAAGTGTCTGGAATTCCAGTGCGGCGGCTACCCATTTCAGCTCTAATCTTCAGCAGTTGCACCTCCTGAGGCTGTGTGCAGATGAGAAACTGAAACAACAGGCATGACCTCTGGGCCAATCTCGACCTTGTGGATGACTTCAGTCGTTGTGGCCTCTGGGCCGATCAGGGCACTCATTTCGGAAGTGATGGGATGCTCAGACTCTAACATCTGTGGTGACAGCACCAGACTCTCGGTCATTGCAGATTGCTGATCACCCTCAATACTTGATTTTTGTAGAAGACCTGGTGGAGGCCATGACCAGAACAGTTTAGTCACACTGAAGAATCCTTTGACACAGAAGTCAGCCCTGGCAAAACTCCTTAGCAGCCCTTAACTATATCCAGCTGAGCATGCTGGTCTTCTTTTCCTGGACAGCCTCTCTGCCTCCAGGCCAGGTATGCTGCTTCCCCTGATGCAGGCAGTCAGGCAGGCTTCTAGGCATTAGCAACCCCTTACCTCTTTCAGCAGAAAGTAGAGATTTTATGTCATGTCAAGTGTAGACTTCACCAGCCCTGGTCACACAGCAGTGCGTTGAGTACTCTGTAGAATATGCCTTTTCTTAGTCGTGATGTACTTGTAACTGGACTAAATTGGGGTGGTCTGGATGCCACTTTAAAAACATTTTCCAGACAAGGAATTTGGAATGTATTGTCTAAGGCTTCAGAACTGGTTTGGGCTAGTTCTCTTTGAAATGCCATTTTCTGTCTGGTCCTCAGAGACAGCCTTTGTGCAAGATGATGGTTCTCACAGCAGGTTACAACGATACTGCTTCCAAGCACAAGCATCCAAGACAAGGGCACAATGAAGTGTGAGATCTTTGATCCTAGCTATAATCAGCCTTCTTGAAGCAGTAACCAGTAACAGTCAAAGGGAAAGGCCCTGCTTAGAAACTTCCTCACCTTGAAAAACAGAAACTTTAGGCCCACTCCTCATCCCTATCATCTACCATGTGGCAAACCTAACCAGCATCACTCTATCCTTCTTCACTTCTCTGTCTGGGTCTTAACTCACCAGCCACAAAATTACAGTCAATATACTTCCACTGTACAGGGAACACTGTCAACCTTCCTTCTATTGCAGTGCTAAACCGAGGACCATGCAAAATAAATCCCACTGGTTTTAGTACACAGACTCTCACCATACAGAGTCCTACAACCATACATGTGTCATACTCTCACTGTACTTACATGTACTTGACATGCACATGTAATGTCAAGGATCTAGGGTTCACACAACAGATTAATTTTATGTGAGATAGGTCAGTGGACCACACTCTGTGATACAGAGAAAAAGGTCTCAAACTAGTCACAAAAATGTGGCATGTTGTGATCACCATATACTTTTAAACAGGTATAGACAGCAGTCTTTACCCATTAAGATGACATGCTTTGTGCACTGCTCCTGGTCATAGAACAGGTTCTGGACCTTGAAATGACTTGACGTCCAGAGGAATTTAGAATAAAATAAGTTTATTCAATAAGTCAACCCCAGAGGCATCCAAGGACCAACTCTCCAGCAACTCTACATTTCTTCTCTGCCCCCTGGATTCTCCATTCTAGAATCCAGTGAGCATGTCATAACAATCTGAGACAACCTGAGCATTTAAAGGCATAACATGTTAATATGAAGATATAACATATCTCCCTTCTTAAATAACACATATAAAATGAAATGAAGTTTTGATTAATAGAAAAATTGATAAAGAAAAACAATATTTGATTTAAAAGAAATTTGATAGAATTTGATAAAATGTACACATATCCTCTTTTCTATAAAATATTACAAATGAATGAACAAGAAAATGTAGGAATAACACTAAGGATGTTCCAATTACATAGACAATCAAGGGTAAACAACCTTTACAACGCAACTTTTACAACGCACTACCATTACAACAAAACTTTTACAACGCAATAACCATTACAACGCATGTATTTACAACGCATGTTTTTACAACGTAGGTACCTTTACAACGCATACCATTACAACGTAAGTATTGGTAAGTATATAATTATATTTAAAATGTTATATGTTTGGGTTTTTTTAAGGGGTATTTTTAGGGTTCAGGGTCAGTGTTGGGTTTTTGGGTAAAGGGGTATTTTTAGGGTTCAGGGTCAGTTTTAGGTTTTTGGGTAAAGGGGTATTTTTAGGGTTCAGGGTCAGTTTGGGGTTTTTGGGTAAAGGGGTATTTTTAGGGTTCAGGGTCAGTTTTGGGTTTTTGGGTAAAGGGGTATTTTTAGGGTTCAGGGTCAGTTTTGGGTTTTTGGGTGAAAGGGTATTTTTAGGGTTCAGGGTCAGTTTTGAGTTTTTGGGTAAAGGGGTATTTTTAGGGTTCAGGGTCAGTTTTGGGTTTTTGGGTAAAGGGGTATTTTTAGGGTTCAGGGTCAGTTTTGCATTTTTGGGTAAAAGGGTATTTTTAGGGTTCAGGGCCAGTTTTGGGTTTTTGGGTAAAGGGGTATTTTTAGGGTTCAGGGTCAGTTTTGGGTTTTTGGGTAAAGGGGTATTTTTAGGGTTCAGGGTCAGTTTTGGGTTTTTGGGTAAAAGGGTATTTTTAGGGTTCAGGGTCAGTTTTGGATTATTAGGGTACAGGGGTAAAGGGTAAAAATAAAGTAAAATTAAATTTAAATTAAATTAATTAAATGAAATTAAATGAAAATAAATTAAATTAAATTAAATTATATTAATTTCAATTAATTTACATTTAAAAAATTAATATATACTTACCAATACTTACGTTGTAATGGTATGCGTTGTAAAGGTACCTGCGTTGTAAAAACATGCATTGTAAATACATGCGTTTTAATGGTTTTTGCGTTGTAAAGGTATGCGTTGTAAAAGTATGCGTTGTAACGTCATACATCCACAATCAAGAACACTTATAGTCTTTCATCCATATTGGTTTGATTTTAGGACGAACACACCTCCCCTTTACACCACCTCTTGATGTAATATTTAAAGATTTTGAAGAAGCAGGTACTATGTTGATATTTTCCTGACCCGTACACTGCTTATTGATATTTTCCTGACTTACACACTGCTTATGTTCCAAAACATTGCATTTTGTTATGCTTCTCACATTCCATTGCTTACCATCATCTAATTTAACAATGTTCCCAAAGGTATGAACAATTTGCTTTGGTTTAGACCATTTAGAAGAACCAGATTTTTTGTTCCCCATCTGCTGTGTGCGTACCCACTCACCAACTTTAAACGATCTTGGGGATGTCTTAATCTTAGCATTATGATTCTGAACATATTTTTTTTGATACTCCTGTACTTTACTCACAACATCCTTATTGTCTAAGATCCTCACACTATTATATTTGGACATCCAAGAAGGTTTTACTTTAGATCCCGCCGCTCGTCCCTTTAATAAGGAAAAAGGAGACATTCCATTGGCGGTATGAGGAGTATTTCTGTAACTCCACAACATATCTTTGACAGCATTTTTACAGTTATCACCATTATTGCAAGCTAGTTGAATGCATTCTTTCAATACTTGATTAAATCTCTCTACTAATCCATTTTCCCTTGGATTATATACAGAAGTGTTGATATGTTTCACACCCACCATCTTAAGGTAGACATTAAATTCATCCGCCACAAACTGTGGACCATTATCTGATAAGATCACACTAGGGTAACCCTCCCTGCGAAAAATTTCTTCACAAAAATTAATAATGTTGGAAGCTTTGATATCTTTTATAAAAGCAACTTCAGGCCATTTGGAATGAAAATCCATTAACACTATAGAATATTTATCTTCAATCCCCTTAACATGAAAAGGACCACAAATATCAATAGCAACTTTGTCCCAAGGTTTATCAGGAAATGAAGTTGCAGATATAGTAGTTTCCTGAGATTTGTGAGACTTATCACTGCACATGCACGCCAAGCAATTACGAACACATCTTTCTATGTCCTTGTCCATACCAATCCACCAAAAATCATTTCTAGCTCTCCTTTTCATGCTGGTCATGCCACTGTGTCCTTCGTGCAATAAATCCAACATCCTTTCCTTTAAAATAGAAGGTACAACCAATCTATCACCTGTTCTAAGGATGCCATCAACATATGATAATTCTGCCCAAACCATTTTGTAGTCAGCTAGATCAGTCTTGTTCAAAGATGAGGAATCTATACCTATATGTAACTTATTTATTATATGTTGAAACACATCATCTTTGGCTACAGCTTGAATCCATTCATGTTCATCCAAAGCATTATTACATGTCTCTTCAATACTGGCCACCAGCCATTCGTCTTTGTCTTCTTCAACACTATTCATGTCACAAGACAAGGGAAGACGCAACAAACAATCTGCATTGATATTTTTGTGACCTGGTACATATTTTATATGAAAATTGTACTCTTGTAGCCTGTAAGACCATTTCGCTATTCTGGGTGTGGCCCTGGAAGCGCCTTTTGTAGTGAAGATGTCAATGAGAGGTCTATGATCTGTCCACAATTAAAATTCTGTTCCCCAAATAAATGTCTTAAAGTGATCCACACCCCACCAACATGCTAAAGCTTCTTTTTCAATCACAGAATAAGAAGGTTCAGCACCCTTACGTGTGCGAGAAGCAAAGGCAATGATTCGTTCAACACCATCACTATCCCTTTGCATAAGGACAGCACCTAGACCATATGCACTTGAGTCAACAACAATAATAGAAGTATGACTGGGATCATATGGCTTTAGAGCAACTGCCTTGGTGATATCCTTTTTTATATTGTCAAAAGCCTGTTGACAACATGAGGACCAAACAAAAGAAACGCCCTTTTTCATCAATAACCTCAAATCATGTACCTTGTCGGCAAAATTAGGAACAAATTTAGAATAGTATTCCGCAAGTCCTAAAAATGAACGTAACTGCTCTTTATTAATTGGATGTGGTGCTTTTTCAATAGCATCCAACAATTTCATTTTTGGTTTAACTCCCTCATTAGAAATGGTATGTCCAAGATAATCAATATGTTTCACACCAAATTTGCATTTCTCACCACACACAGTCAAACCAGCATCTTGAAGTTTAAGAAGAACATTATGCACATTTTTATCATGAGTGGAAAGATCTTTACCCCAGATTAAAACGTCATCCTGAAATATTCGCACATGTTTTTCATCCCTCAAAATGCTGCACAAGACTCTTTGAAAAACAGAAGACGCAGATGCTAATCCGAATGGCATTCTTAAATAAACGCCCTCAGGAGTCATAAATGATGTCAAATGTCTGGATTCTGTATGTAATTTGATTTGATGATAAGCATTGGACAGATCAATAGATGAAAAATACATGGCCTCTTTGATGCTAGATATCATTTTGTTTATGTGTGGAAGAGGGTAACGGTCAATCCAGATATTTTTGTTTAAGTCTCTCAGGTCCACACACATCCTAATTTTTCCATTGGGTTTTCGAGCCAAAACAATAGGACTAAGCCAATCGGAAGCTTCAATAGGCTCGATTACTTTAGCATCACACAGCCTATAAGGAAGAGGTGTGGCGCCGCGGCCAGGGCGACTGACTCCGGAATCTGGGGATCACGGTTCGATCCCCGGCACCGGTGGCAGATTAGCCCAGCACCATGTGACTCTGGGCAATAGCTTGCTTAATCTTCCTGACGGCCCCCAGCGCCTAGAGACCCTTACGGGTGATTGTGCGCTTTACACATGTGGATTTACTTACTTACTATTGAACTCCTCTTTTAATAAACCACGTAAAGCAAACGGTACATTTCTTACTTTATGAACTGCCGGAATGCTATCAGACTTGAGAATAATTTTGTGTTCAAATTTGACTAAACATCCAAGATCTTTACTGAACAGCTTGGGAAACTTAGACTCCCACATGGGCGAATAATTATTATCTGTTAACAAAACTTGACCAGTATAATCTTCAGATAATAATATCTGATCTGGATGATTAGGATCTAATATTAGCCCCATTTTTTTTGCATCTTTCCACCCTAATAAGGCACGTCCCTGTTCAACTACATAAACTGGACTCATACAAGATCTCCCTTTAAATGATAACTGTGCATCAAAATATCCTAGCATGGGTAATTTCACACCACAATAACCTTTAGGGTGCACATCCGAATATATTAAAGATGGTTTGCTTCCATTTTCCCACATATATTTATCTATGATAGTGTATGGAGAACACGAATCTGCCCACAGTGCCATGTTATCCTTGTTTATCATTACATTACATTTAGGAGGTTGATAATCTTCAGAAATCTCACATATTGAATCATCATGTATAACCATTACTTCTATTTCAGCTTCATTGTTTTCACTTACATCATCCTCACTCTCACTTTGAGGTTCAATCAGATTGACAGAACGTTTCCAATTGCTATTATCACCAATTCTGCAACACTTAGCAAAATGACCTATCTTTTTGCATTTGATACAAGTGACTCTAGCAGCAGGGCATTTGTTAAAATCTGCAGTGTGTTTTTGACTACCGCATCTAAAACAAACACGCTTGTTGAAATTGCTTTTGTTCTTGTTGCTATTAAATTTTACATCTTTGTTATCAGTTCTAAAATTAGTACTAAAATCATTTTTTTTTTTGCTATTGCTTATTGCACTAACATCACTAGATTCATCTTTCTCTTTCTCTTGCATAGAACTTAATTCCTTGACATAATGAGAGGTATTTTCCTTTTTCCTAGCAGTGTCAAGAGTTTTTTGTAATGAAGGATTTTTAAGTTCGAGTAAGCGTTCTTGAATTTTGATGTTTTTTATTCTATTAATAAACTGATCTCGAATTATTTCTTCATGTAAATCTTTAAATTTACAGGTTATAGCTAATGTTCTCAAACAAGCTACATATTGTTGAACATTTTCTCCTTGCAACTGCGCTCTTGAGAAGAATTTATGCCTTTCTACAACAATGCTAGTTTTTTTTCCATAGTTTTCTTCTAAAGCTTTTAAGGCTTCAGAATAAACGTCTACAAATGAATCATTAGAACTGGTTTAACTAGTTTCACTACTTTCATCAACAGTATCAACAACAGTAGAAACTACTCGATTTATCACAGGTAGAGTTTTTAAAACTTTCCTACCTTCCACACCTAAATTGTGTTTTAATAAAGCTAATTTCCTAGACGGTAGAAATACATCACCCCCAATAGCTTCTAAATAAGTTTCGAACGATTCAGACCAATCCTCCCAATTCATAGAAGGAGAGCCATGACTTTGTAGAAATTTAGGAGGAGCTGCAAGAGAAGAGGTAACATCCATTGTGATTTAAGGAATTAGTTATTTAGCATCAAAACATTCAATTAGTTATTTAGCTTAAAACATTCACTATACACTATAGAATTTTTTTTTTTAGCCCAAAATAAATAAAGTAGTCACCGCTGTCAGGTTGCATATGTTGTAATCGTTCAGATCCACTTCCTTTATCAAGTTGGTGTAAGCAGTACTTTGAATAGTATGGTTAAGGTTCACTTTATTTTATCAATTTCGCTATATGCAGTCAATAAATTGTAGACGATTGCTGAATTTGTCATTAACAAAATCGATGTTTGGAGCTTTATATTTACTCTGTGGTAGTTTGCATCGCTGTAATTCTGATTCTTTTGCTTAAAAATCTTTAAACGCTGAAGTTTTCCATGACGGGAATGAATTCATGCAATTTTTGCCGACGTTGTCATAGGAACTGAAGATGGCCGCTGTGCGTTGAGAGAAACGTGAAGACGCGATGATGCATAAGCTGACGAGCTTTGTGACGCGTGTCACCAGAATACCAGGATGCACGTCAGACGAGCAGAAAATCAACACGGCGCGTGTGTTCGAATGATGCAGACAAGTTGAAAGTCAACACAGCGCGTGTAACCGACTGATGCATCCGCAAATACACAATGAGGTAACGATGAAAGTTAATTAAACGCAAAATGTTACGGTGATCTGAGGCTTTTTCGAACAAAGTTATTCATAGAATTTGTGCCGTTTTTCGATGGCATTCATACCGATCACTGTAACTCGATGACTTTCAAACAACATTCACGATCACAGCAAGGTTAAAATTTTCTCCCTTTTTTTTTTTTCAAAACGATACGATTTTGTAGCAGGTAGCAGATATCTCAATCAGTAATAGAATAAAACATTAGTTCAAAGAAAGGTACCTTGCGAATTTAAAATTTTCAGCCTTAGGGGTTGAGGTTGGATCTTCACCAAGACAAATCTTCATAAAATAGTTGTTGTAAGTCTTCTATTCGATCCCATCCTCGTGGCCACTGAAATGACTTGACGTCCAGAGGAATTTAGAATAAAATAAGTTTATTCAATAAGTCAACCCCAGAGGCATCCAAGGACAAACTCTCCCGTAACTCTACATTTCTTCTCTGCCCCCTGGATTCTCCATTCTAGAATCCAGTGAGCATGTCATAACAATCTGAGACAACCTGAGCATTTAAAGGCATAACATGTTAATATGAAGATATAACAGACCTCACATTACAAGGTACCGATCTAGGCATCTCCCCACATATTAGATGTGTATAATGCTAGTGTCAAGCAAACGGCAAGGATTCCAGTTTCACATACATTTGGGCACTCAAGGCAAGGGTAATAAACTTGTTCACCATGTACGATATATACCCAGCCTGACATCGTAATTACAGAATTTAATTCTCAAACTCTATAATATATAATATAGCACAAGGTGGCAGAAACACCTTTGCATCATAATTAAAATGCACACTTATAGTTGATCATGGAATCTGTAAAATGTATATGTAGACCGTGTTCACAGAGTTACTTTCCTTATGTGACCTTCCAAGAACAAGATTTTGTCAAGCACAAACAAAATAAATATTTTAAGGAGTCACACTAAACTTGGCTTGAAGACTGTAGCCATTGAATCATAAATACTGTCATCGGATTGCTGAAAATCCATCCACCCTCCTGTCCATTCCACAGCTGCATTAAGAACCAGTTGAAACTTGTAAGAAACACTGAGAATTAATTGAAAGTGGATAAAGAAAAGTCTAAAATTGTCATAGCCATTTGCAATACTCAGAATAGTAAATATCAGCTTAAACCAGTAAGAAACTGTTGAAAACTGATTACAACAAAAATGTGCTAATTGAAATCCGTAAGAATGACTTGAACAGAATAAAATCAGGAGGATCCAAGTTAAAGAAAATAAGGACATTATGAATTTATGCAAGCATTTATATTAGCAGTAAGCACTGGTTGAAACTGACTAAATCCTAGAAGAATCCGTTGAAATTAGTTGAAATCAGTATGAGCAAGCCAAAGCCAGTAAGAAATAGTTGAAACTGCTTAGATCAATTTTAAATAGTTGCAATCACTTGGACATTTAATACCAATTGAGAACAGGGGGAGCCAATTGAAACAGGTTAAAACTGGTTGAACTTCTCATCACTATTGCCTAGTCAATAAACAAGGTTTTCCACAGGCGAGGGGGAGAGAGGATAGGTGTAGGATATTACCTTCTACTTCAGCTAGACACTAAACACAAGGTATGAGGGATAAAAAATTAGATTTTCCGTGCATAAGGGGTATTGGACCTATGTTTTGTTAGCATGATGTATCTATATGTATACTTTTTGCTTGATATATGTATCTTTTTGCTAGGAACAAACCCTCTTTTCCTTCTCTGTAAATCTGCTGCTAGAAGAGGAGGCCAAGAGCCATACAGACACCATTTTCAGCACATGTGCTCGAGCACGGGATGCGATCAGGTGCTGTTTTTAAGCTCCCTGTTCATCTGAGTTACTGGTAGCAGCTGAAGGTAGCCTGTTTACTTTACTGTTTTAGACTCAAGGTCGCATCTGGTTTTGGGAGTGATTAGAGCATGCCTGAAGGCGCCGCCTCTTCTTTCCCAAGCACCGAGACGAAAGGGAGTCACCCCTCCTGCCCTCCCCAGTAATAGATAGCTATGCCTTTGTCCCTATCCTGTGCCATACATGGTCCCTTCCTGGAGCTAGGGGGCCAACTGGTGTTTTTCCTATTACAGGGATAATATGAGGTGGGCGAAAGTGTATATAACTCAATGTTTGAATATGAGCCAGCAGTCTTCTCTGCGCACCTGATGGGTGAGGGACAGAGAGGCTCCTCTATAGAGTATTTTGCTTAACAAACGGTTGCACCTTCTTCACTGCCAACTGACTGATTATTTGGTAATGGTATTAGGACTATTGGTAGGTATAGTCCTTTATGTTAGGGTAAGGACAAGGGGTAGTTCTGGTCAAGTGGGTGGATGGAAAAAGGATCCTTTGAAATTTAGCCATCTTTGGTATGAACTTACTCCGCTCTCACGATCAGAGTATCCCCAGCTGCTAGTGACCCTTCACTGGAGTCCCACGGGCATAACCCAGGAGCTGACCGTGTTGGTCTTCAGGAGTTGGCAGTGGAGATCAAGCAATTGTACCTGTGTGCACCAGGTAAGTGGATTGTTTTGGTGTTGTTTGGCACGCACTGTTGAGCAGTGCTTTTGGAGCAGTTAACTGTGTATGATTTGGTTGTCAGTGTACCACGGAGAATTTTGGGGTTCTGACGGGGCAGCATTGTGGCTGCACGGGTAGATGCTCCACGTACTTGTTTTGTGAATAATAGAGACGCCAGTCGGACGCCCTGGTGTGGCTCGTGTGGTGCGCACCCGGCCGGACTGGTCTCGGAAAGGCCTGTGGTTGTACCTGGGTAGCCTTGGGGACACATCTGAAGGGATGCTAAGGCAGCAGGCTTAGTCAGAATAGTCCCAGGGGTGAACCAGGAAGACTGCAGGATGGTCTGTAGGATGGTCTGTGGTTCTACCTGTCTGACGGTCTCTTGGTAGTCTTTGGACTGCCTGATTTTGGTATCTGTTGGTCTTGAATCTGAATTTGATTGATTCTCCATGAACAGGAGTCAACAGGCTCTGTTCTCTTGTTTGGAAAGACATGTCATTTTGAATATCCTTTTATGTACATATTATTGTTCTGTGTGAGTTTGAATAAGAGCGAGGGTGAATGTGTTGTGATTGTTTGGAAGTACGTTTTCATGATTGAATGAGGAATACGTGACAACAATCACTATGCCGTGTATTAGCAAAATTGAGTTGTTTTGGATGTTGTTGCCGCCCCAATGACACCCGCTTGGCTGAGAGTCAACCTGCCCCGCCTGAGGGCAGCCCGAGTCATGATATGTATGTAAAGCATGGTAGTCCACCCCTTTTGTTTAATGCATTGTGGCTGTGATTGTATGAGAGAATGGGAGAAGTGAAATTGTCAAGGAGTGAGTTTAATTTGGCCTCATCGCCATCAATGCGTCGCAAACGGCAATTGAAAGGGGTGTAGCTAGAAAAAGAGCACCCCCTGTGATTTGATGATAACTTGATGTACAAAAGTTCTAATGAAAAGTAAATATGGACAGATCAAAAGTTCAGTTTAAGAGAAAAAAATGTGTGCATTTGGAATTTGCAGGTTGTTCCCATTTGGGGTTGGGGTTTTTTTGGTGGCTCAGTGAGCCAATGTGCCTGGTGCAGAGGTTTGTGTTTAACATCATGGTTGTAGGTTCTAATTCTAGCTGGACCTACTGAGACTTTCATCGATTTGAGGTTGATAAAATGAGTACCATTGCGTGGGGTGGTAACAAACATTTGTTCTATGCTGGTATGTTATGTTATTATGTACTGTGAATTATTCACAGTAAGTGTTTTAATAATTTGAGAATAGAAATAAATGGTGACCCCTAAAAGGAGACAGTATATCTATACTACTATTATAAAGAGAGAACTTTGAACCTTTGAGGCGGGTAAACTCAGGAACCACAGCACCAATCCAAACACCCGATACATCGTTGTAATTGTCAGGGTCTGCAGATGGACATAGGCTATATAAAAAAATAAAATATACGTTCTTTAAAATATTTACGATTAAAAAAAAAGTAGTCCCTTGGAAGTAGCGCCGGCCGCAGATTGCTCTGAAAGCTGTCAAGGAGCGAGCAGTGAAATGGATGCAAATAAACGTGCAGATCTGAACTTCGTGTGGCTTTTAGACTATATGGATATCGGCTGTTTGCCCAGTCGAGAAGCGAGGCCCACCTTACGAAGGGTTCGTGCAGGCTCTGAAAAGGGGCTTGCAAAGACGGAACGATGACAAGAGCAGCTCCAATGCAGGTGGTGCTGCCTTGAGCACGAATTTACTGCTGCAAAGCGCAATCTGAGGGCTTACAGTGCTTTACTTTACTCCACTTGGTGAATACTTGGTTCAAATTGCAAGGACTGTTGAGTGGCCCCACTGTGGGAAGAGGGCCAGCGTACTACAAGGCACAGAAGGCTTTGCGATTTAGCCACGCCCACTGTGGCAGGTGCCAGTGATTATATGAGCAGACACGGACAAAAACTGCTCTTTCAGCCCTTCGTGAACAATGCCTATGAAGAAAGGATTATTTCCTGAAACGCGTCAGGCTTTACATGTTCAAAGATTGCTCTGAAAGCTGTCAAGGAGCGAGCAGTGAAATGGATGCAAATAAACGTGCTGATCTGAACTTCGTGTGGCTTTGCTTTAATTTGGGGCTTCCTGTTTAGACTTTATGGATATCGGCTGTTTGCCCAGTCGAGAAGCGAGGCCCACCTTACGAAGGGTTCGTGCAGGCTCTGAGAAGGGGCTTGCAAAGACGGAACGAAGACAAGAGCAGCTCCAATGCAGGTGGTGCTGCCTTGAGCACGAATTCACTGCTGCAAAGCGCAATCTGAGGGCTTACAGCGCTTTACTTTACTACACTTGGTGAATACTTGGTTCAAATTGCAAGGACTGTTGAGTGGCCCCACTGTGGGAAGAGGGCCAGCGTACTACAAGGCACAGAAGGCTTTGCGATTTAGCCACGCCCACTGTGGCAGGTGCCAGTGATTATATGAGCAGACGCGGCCAAAAACTGCTCTTCCAGCCCTTCGTGAACAATGCCTCTGAAGAAAGGATTATTTCCTGAAACGCGTCAGGCTTTACATGTTCAAAGATTGCTCTGAAAGCTGTCAAGGAGCGAGCAGTGAAATGGATGCAAATAAACGTGCTGATCTGAACTTCATGTGGCTTTGCTTTAATTTGGGGCTTCCTGTTTAGACTTTATATATATATATATATATATATATATTGCGTGGTGACCAGAAACGCGCTGTGAGGCCCCCGTATCTTCAAGTTGGTCTGGCTCTGCTGGTGTCTGCTGCGGCGGAATTTTCTTTTGCTCCAAGGGATTGGAATAGCCAGAACCCACCCATCTGTTCCGGAGGAGAGAAAGTGGTGCAGGGGTCTTTGACTTCACATTGGGCATTATTGGACTGCCAATTTTAGCCCCCACTGACAAGATTCCTGAACATTGGGTTGATGTGGCTGGGGACCCAAGGGGGCGCTGGAAAGCGGACATTGGCAACAAGCAGGTTTGGTGCTCCATTTTCATCGCGCTTACTTCACATCCCGCATTATTTGGAACTTTCCTTTCCCCACGCTACACCTACCTGATTGTCGAAAGGGATGTTGGGAGTTGCAGTTCACACAGACCACGTGACTTGCAACAGGTGAGCTCCAGTACTAACTGCTGTTGGGGGCGGAGATTACGAAGTATTTTTAAGTCGATGACCTGCACACATCTTGAACACTGCTGGCACTGAGGAAGGCAAATGGTGCCGAAATGCATTCGCCGTTGTTCAGTGACGAAATAAAGCTGCCCTCATGGTTTTCCCCTACTGTGGTCTCATCTCTTTCTTTGAAGGAGCTCATTGGATACTTTTGCGTGGTGACCAGAAACGCGCTGTGAGGCCCCCGTATCTTCAAGTTGGTCTGGCTCTGCTGGTGTCTGCTGCGGCGGAATTTTCTTTTGCTCCAAGGGATTGGAATAGCCAGAACCCACCCATCTGTTCCGGAGGAGAGAAAGTGGTGCAGGGGTCTTTGACTTCACATTGGGCATTATTGGACTGCCAATTTTAGCCCCCACTGACAAGATTCCTGAACATTGGGTTGATGCGGCTGGGGACCCAAGGGGGCGGTGGAAAGCGGACATTGGCAACA
This sequence comes from Lissotriton helveticus, assembly GCF_964261635.1. NCBI lineage: Eukaryota > Metazoa > Chordata > Amphibia > Caudata > Salamandridae > Lissotriton > Lissotriton helveticus. Next base: position 950,738,471 of record NC_136063.1, read on the forward strand.
AGCAGGTTTGGTGCTCCATTTTCATCGTGCTTACTTCACATCCCGCATTATTTGGAACTTTCCTTTCCCCACGCTACACCTACCTGATTCTCGAAAGGGATGTTGGGAGTTGCAGTTCACACAGACCACGTGACTTGCAACAGGTGAGCTCCAGTACTAACTGCTGTTGGGGGCGGAGATTACAAAGTATTTTTAAGTCGATGACCTGCACACATCTTGAACACTGCTGGCGCTGAGGAAGGCAAATGGTGCCGAAATGCATTCGCCGTTGTTCAGTGACGAAATAAAGCTGCCCTCATGGTTTTCCCCTACTGTGGTCTCATCTCTTTCTTTGAAGGAGCTCATTTGGATACTTTTGCGTGGTGACCAGAAGCGCGCTGTGAGGCCCCCGTATCTTCAAGTTGGTCTGGCTCTGCTGGTGTCTGCTGCGGCGGAATTTTCTTTTGCTCCAAGGGATTGGAATAGCCAGAACCCACCCATCTGTTCCGGAGGAGAGAAAGTGGTGCAGGGGTCTTTGACTTCACATTGGGCATTATTGGACTGCCAATTTTAGCCCCCACTGACAAGATTCCTGAACATTGGGTTGATGCGGCTGGGGACCCAAGGGGGCGCTGGAAAGCGGACATTGGCAACAAGCAGGTTTGGTGCTCCATTTTCATCGCGCTTACTTCACATCCCGCATTATTTGGAACTTTCCTTTCCCCACGCTACACCTACCTGATTGTCGAAAGGGATGTTGGGAGTTGCAGTTCACACAGACCACGTGACTTGCAACAGGTGAGCTCCAGTACTAACTGCTGTTGGGGGCGAAGATTACGAAGTATTTTTAAGTCGATGACCTGCACACATCTTGAACACTGCTGGCGCTGAGGAAGGCAAATGGTGCCGAAATGCATTCGCCGTTGTTCAGTGACGAAATAAAGCTGCCCTCATGGTTTTCCCCTACTGTGGTCTCATCTCTTTCTTTGAAGAAGCTCATTTGGATATATATATATATATATATATATATATATCAAAAAGATCCCGACCGCCTTTCGCTGCGGTCTTGAACGGGCACGGACCTCCTCTCCTCTTACTCCAATGAACCTTGGTCAGATAGTAAACGCCAATTAACCAGTATAGTGTAAGCAGTGCAGAAATTTATTTTCGATAATGCCAGAGCAAGTGCCCTCCCTGACGCGTTTCGCTCCATGGACGGAGCTTGGTCACATGACGCGTCAGGAGTAGGCAGGTACATTTTGTAGTGAATAAAAGCCCATGCGCCTAAAGAAACAGGACGCATGGGTGCACAACAATGTAGACCTAGCATTTTAAATAAAGGATTTAGCGCAATTAATTGCAGAAATGGAACAACAAAAAAGAAAGAATTGTAGCATAGTGCTCAAAACAACTAATGAGATAGATCAATCGATCTCAAATTCTAGATAACTTCATTAATTCAATTAAGTAAAAGTATATGATACTACTAAATGCGAAATTCAGAAATTAAATGGAGAGAGCATGGTGCTCCAACATCATAACAGTGATATTATCACATTGATCATAATTATTCCAATGCAAGTGCATTAAAAGTAATATTGAGTTGCATCCGAAATTGACAATTCTAAACATCCATGTTCCTATATTAAATTCTCTTTACCAAGCTAGGTTGTGAATAATGTAAGTGCTATCAAACGTGCAGAAAAAATCATATTAAAAATGTAAACAATTAATCTTTTGATTTATAAAAATATATCCGACGGCTGAAGAACCCTCTATGGAACCTATATCATGACTTTTTAGTTCTAATACAACATCCTGCATGTAATTTCATCATTGCTATGCAAAGTCCACTCATCAGCAATATTTACAGAAAATCAAACATTAGTAATTGATCATTAACCCCAAGCAAAAATAATTCACTGAGTTGTCACATTATAAAAAGTGATGTAATTCATCAAAAGCATTCAACCCATTGGGGGACCTAGTGTCGAGTAGCAGAATAAAGTAGGCTTCCCTCTGCCTAAGCAATCTTTCTCGATCACCACCTCTTCCTGGATTGGGTACAGAGCACAGTAAAGTGTATTTCAGGTCTTTCAATTTTTTGTCATGAACCGCCTTGAAATGGCGAGCCACAGGATAGTTCATATCTGGATTTACTATTGCCCGTATATGCTGCAAAATGCGCTGATTAGCAGGCAATTTTGTGCTCCCAATGTAGGAAAGAGAACAAGTGCAAGTAAGTTGGTAAACGACAAAATCACTTCGACAAGTGAGATGTTCATTTATTGTTATAGGTAATTCACTAAAAGCTGATTTGTAGTGAGTACCATTTACAGCAAAAGTGCACGCCCGGCAGGATGTGCATCTGAAAAAACCTGGTTTAGTAAACCAAGAGTTTTTAGTGGAAAGTTCAGGTTGACTTTTATCCAAAGCATCTTTCATGGACGGAGCCCTCCTAAAAGTGATAGCTGGTGTTCTAGGTAACATAGGGCTCAAAATAACATCCGTTAATACAATGGGCCACTGTGTTTTAATGATGTGTCTTAGTTTGTGCACTTGCGAACAATAGGTAGTAATAAATCGGACTGAACCCCCTGAAATGGATTCTAAGTCAGATTGAGAATTGGGGGTTAATAGTTCATCCCTTGGGCGGCCTGAAGCTTTGGAGAGAGCACGCTTTAATACATCTTGTTTATATCCACGCCTCAAAAATCTTTGCATGGACTCAGCTAGACAATGGTTAGTTACCTCAGGGTCACTGCAGATTCTTTTGATGCGAATAAATTCGCCTAGCGGAATGCTTTGGATGGTGTGGGGTGGGTGCGCGCTGCGGGCGTGAAGAATAGAATTACCCGCAGTGATTTTTCTGAATAATTTGGTATGGATCTGTCCCTGGTCAATGTAAACTTGAACATCCAAAAATTCTGCACAGGTAGATGTTATAGTAGCAGTAAACTTTAAATTCCTGTTGTTGATATTAATATCATTGACAAAAAGAGCTGCTTGTTCTTGTGTACCCTTCCAGATGATAAAAATATCATCTATAAACCTCCAGTAATGGACTAGATGTTGAAGCCATTGACTGTGGGTTCTACGGAGGACGTGCTCCTCCCACCAGCCAACATGTAAACATGAATAACTGGGGGAGAAGCACGAACCCATAGCAACACTGCGTTCTTGGTGGAAGATATCCCTGTCAAATTGAAAGTAGTTGTTAAACAAGCAAATGCGTATCATTTCCAGCAACATGGAATTGTGTTCTCTAAAAGTAGCTGCTCTTGCATCAAGAAAATACTTAATGGCTTCCAAACCTTGCAGATGATTGATGCTGGTGTAAAGTGATTCTATGTCCATGACCAGAAAACAAAAATCAGAACACCAAGTGACTTGACTAATTTTAACTAAAAAATCAGTGGTATCTTTGAGGTAAGAGGGAAGTGAAACCATGTGAGTTTGGAGGAAAAAATCAACGTATTTAGAAAGATTCTCATTCATGCTCCCTTGTGCAGAAATAATAGGGAGTCCTGGAACCGGGGAAATACATTTGTGAATTTTAGGCAATAGATAGAAAAGAGGGGTGATTGGATGTGTTACATTCAAAAATTTAGCTTCCTCTTTGGTAAGAAGACCAAGTCTCTGCCAGTGACTGATGTTCTTTCTGGTATTATCATATGTTTTTAACATGACAAATTTGCTAGATTTAGTATAACAAAGGGGGTCACCCAGCTGGCGAGCTGCCTCCTGAAGATAGTCGGATTTTGCCCACAAAACAGTGTCCCCCCCCTTGTCCGCATTCTTGACTATCACATTTGTGTTGCCTTGTATTTTCTTGATCAATGTAGTATATTGCTGGTTGTTAAAGTCAATTTGTTTTTTCTTTCCCAAAATAGTTCGGTTCAATGATTTTAGTTCAGTGATAACCCTATCACTGAATACATCCAAGGCGTCTTTAGGCATCAAAGGTAAAAACGTGGATTTTCCTCTGAATGGAGTAGGTGGCGATTTGTTAACTGGAATTACTTGGCTGACTGTGGGAGTATGTTGAGAACTGTCCTCATAGGCTAACGAGATCAAAGTTTGAAGACCTGTTAAATTTTTCACACTTAATGGTTGTTGTTCGGATGACCCACCAGGAATTTCAATGTCTATGTTGGTAGTTTGTGGATGGATTAGAAAATACTTCATGAGCTTGATTTTTCTAATAAATCTAAAGACATCAATGCGTGCCTGAGTATAAGAAAAATTGTTAGGAGGACAATAAGAAAGACCCAGGGAGAGAAGTTGTTCCTCTGCCTTTGAAAGTACCAAGTCAGTCAAATTAATTACAGTGTTCTCCTGTGTCGTGATTATTTGTTCCAATTCCTGCGTGTGTTGCCTCTTCCTCCACCGCGTTTTGGCATTGCGCCTTCTGATGTGGCGCTTTTGGCTGCTACTTTGCCTGCTGGTTGAGGAATGTTCCGTGAGCGCAGAGAATACCTCCGGTCCTCGTTGACAAAATTCAGTTCATCCACTAATGTAAAGTTGGTTAGATCAGTAGAACCCATTGTAGTGGATGTTAGACTTCCTTCAGACCCACTATATGATGACACAGATAGATTGTCTATATTGGAAGGGGCAGAGTTAAGGTTAACTGCTTGATCAGCTGTTGCACCAGGTTTCTGTTGTTCTGACATTGCTTTACGTTTGTATGAGTCATATTTTCTGGCAAACGTAAAGATACGACCAGTCGCGTAGTCATGTTTGTCTCGTGCAAACTTCTGTATTTTACGCTCTTGAATAGTTTTTTCCAACTTCACTAGTCTCTGGTCTATGTCTTTGCGGCCTTTGTTGATCAAATCAGTTTCACCTGTTGCTTTCAAAAGTTCGTTAACACGATCAATTTCAATCAGTAAGGCTTCCCTATCTGATTGGGCATATTTAATTAAAATATGAAGCATATTTTTGGAAGATTGCAGATTATTCTCGGCCCATTCTTGTAGCATCTTTGGGTCAGGGTTTTCGTAGGTTGGAACAAATAATACTCTCAAACCTCTTGGGACGCGATTTGCGTCAAGGTATTTTTCCAGGGATTTCTTTTCCCACCATTTCGATAACTCACTGCAGAGTAATTTCTCTAAAGTTTTCAACAAATCCCTCGCATTGCTACTGCTCGGCGTAGTGCAACTTTCATGGGATGTTGTAGCAGTGTTGTCAGGTAGGTTCTCATAAAGGGCCTCCGCCGCTGTTTCCCTACTCCTGAGCGCGTCGCTGGAGATCATTTTTGAAAAAAATGTTAGGCTTTTTAAACAAAAGTTATGCCGTCTGGCTGCTAGATGGCTCAATTAAATAAGTGTCAATAGGACAATTTCCCAAATCCCGCTTTTGTTCCGTTGTGGATACTCAGAAATATGCACCAGGTGCCTTACCGGACTCCGCCTCAAGGATCACAGGAGGTCAGCCGACCCCACCGATTCCGAAGCACCTCGCCAGGTCAGGACACCGCTGCCGATGAACTTGAGTAGTTTTCAGATTGCGGGGGGCACAGCAGAAACAAACTCGACCGAGTTGAAGTTTAAATGCCAGAGCGTTGCAGGCTGAAAAGAACGCTGTGCCTCGTAGGTTGGGCAGGTCCGTGAAACCGGAAGCAAACCAAATCCCGGTAATGGAAATCAAAAAGATCCCGACCGCCTTTCGCTGCGGTCTTGAACGGGCACGGACCTCCTCTCCTCTTACTCCAATGAACCTTGGTCAGATAGTAAACGCCAATACACCAGTATAGTGTAAGCAGTGCAGAAATGTATTTTCGATAATGCCAGAGAAAGTGCCCTCCCTGACGCGTTTCGCTCCGCGGACGGAGCTTGGTCACATGACGCGTCAGGAGTAGGCAGGTACATTTTGTAGTGAATAAAAGCCCATGCGCCTAAAGAAACAGGACGCATGGGTGCACAACAATGTAGACCTAGCATTTTAAATAAAGGATTTAGCGCAATTAATTGCAGAAATGGAACAACATTTATATCTATATCTATACTACTATTATAAAGAGAGAACTTTGAACCTTTGAGGCGGGTAAACTCAGGAACCACAGCACCAATCCAAACACCCGATACATCGTTGTGATTGTCAGGGTCTGCAGATGGACATAGGCTATATAAAAAAATAAAATATACGTTCTTTAAAATATTTACGATTAAAAAAAAGTAGTCCCTTGGAAGTAGCGCCGGCCGCGACGTACGTGCGTGCTGACATCAGGAGCGCGGGGAGGAGCGGCGTACAGGAGCGCGAGGAGGAGCGGCGGACATGATAGCGGGGAGGAGCGGCGGACAGGCGGGGAGGAGCGGTGAGGAGCGGCGGACAGGCGGTGAGGAGCGGTGGACAGGCGGGGAGGACCGGCGGCTGAGGTAGGTGAAGCAGCCCCTGTGGGGCTCATTGGGGGCCTTGAAAGTGGCGGGTGCGTTCCGGGGGACCCACGGACAACGTCGGGGCGGGCGGGGGCCCAGAAGCCTGATTGCTCCCGGACAACGTCGGGACGGGCTGCTAGTATATATATATAAAGAATTTTTTTTTCTTACATTTTTTAAATAGGGTTAATTATTGAAGGTTAGAAAGAATTATGAAGGCTTTTTGTCTTTGACAGCTTCAAAGTGAGGAGAAGGTGGGGGCTAAAGAGCACAGAACGCGGATGTGAGAGGGACGGGCGGAAAAAGAAGCTAGGAGGTCTTATGCGTTGATCTGTTTTGGCGTATGTATTTAAATCTTGGTGTACAAACAGCAAAATAAAGACAGGTGAGCGTTGTGGGTGTTGGGTTCAGGTTGTTGTGAGCTTCCTCTGCCGGTTCTTCCTCTTCTCCAGGTGGGTGGTGTTGATGATCCCCGGGTAGCGTGTGAAAAGAAGACACAGAGGCTGTAAGTGTATTGGTCACGGTTTGCTTGGTCAAAAGAATACTATCACCAGGCTGGTAGGGACACCTGGTGCACTCAAGGTAGGGGTAGTGCAGCAATTGGGACGAGTTAGTGCTATTTAGTAAGTGAAAACGAAATGATACAGCTGTCTTTTAGCTCGTTCCTTACTTCAGAACACGAGCTCACACACAGAATAACAGTGTCTAGGATGCCAACATAAGACTAGACACAAGTCGGGACTATGGCACACAAAGAACAGAATGTCAGGGCTAACACTCTTTATGCTTATGCCGGTTTTTCTCAAGTAGAAGAATTACCGAGGGACAGAAAGTCAGGGCTGCAAAACATCACAGTGCGCCCACTCCCCTCCCAAAAGCAAATGCGTTTAAGGACAAATTAAATCCCCGTGCCCGTACTCCTGCTAATGTTGACTCCCTCCCCCACCCCCTCGCCCAATTCACGTACCGTGTATGCCGTAACTCTCCAGAGTTACGGCGGCATACAGGCGTCCTCCGTGGGCGTCCACCAATCCTCCGACCAGGCCTCTACTTCACCAGTGGCAATGTCGTCCTCGTCTTCTTCGGGAACGGCCCTGCTCTTGCGTTGGTCCTTGCTCGGTCCGGTCTTCTCTTGCTGCGGGCTTTCTTTGTTTCCCTTGTCCGGGTTCAGCGTGTCCTCCGCCTCGCTCTTACCGTCTTCCGGGTTCTCCTGTTCTCATGCGAAGTCCGCCTTTTCAACTCTCCCAATCTCCTTCCATTGGTCGGCTGGGCGTTCCTGCAAGAGGAGTTCGGGTTAGTTAACCCTTTCTTGGCTGGCGCTACGGATGGCAATGCGTCCGGTGAATGCCGTCGGGGTTCAATCATGGGGGTAAAGTGGGACTTCTCCTCACATCGATGCAGAAATTGAAGGCAGATTTTGACCTTGAAGTCTGTAAGGTGGGGGTTAGAAATAGGAAAGAGTAAAACAGGAGGTGAAATCACTGCTTAGAAAGCTTCTATGACATGAAAATGGGTATTGCTTGCAGTAGGAGAGCCTTGGAAAGAGGTGGGGGCCAGGAGTGCTCGCAGTGGCTGGCTAACAGCCCAGAAAGTTCCGCGATGAGGTGCTATTTTTAGCTTTTCTGATAAGATAGGACGGCCAAGAATCTAAACTTATGGAGCCCTGTCTGTTCCCATATTGTTCAAGACAAATTTTTAAAAAAGGGTGCTGTGAAAAAAACATGATACATTCGTATTTCTGCTTTTGTAAAAAAATGTTCACGTAGTTGCCTTCATTTAAAAAGTAATGTTGCATTAGTCTTAGACAAAAAGTAAGATGAAGCTCTTTTTCAGAATTTAGTGGGCTACATGCCTAGGTAAAAACCATCAGCAAATTAAGATTTATTTTTCACAGGAGGAATTGTGGTGCAAGGGAAACAGAGTGTCTTTGAAAAAGTTTTAGTTTTAGAATGTCAAAATTAAGGTGGCTAAACATGCTTACATGTTTTAATCATTGCAGAGTTGACAAGATGGTTATAGTTAAGTGCCACTTTATGTGCTGTTACTATGTGTTATGTTTTGTCTCCTGATTAAAAGTTACAGTTGATATTTTTGTGTGTTATGTGAAGCGTCTCTCTTTTGTGTGTTGTGTATTTTTGCTTCTGGCCACAGATCATTCATTGATTGTTCTGGGTGGTTCTAGGGCTGACAAGACTACAGTTGGACATGTGAGTTGGTTTGATGAAGACGTCATAGTTGTGAAGAGATAATTGTGAAATGAGCGCCCTGAATGGCTATAGGCAGGAAATCAGGGTGAGAGAAGACTAGAACGGACTGAAAATGTTATAGTAGGTGCAGAGAAGTAGTGAAAAAGCAGGGGTCAACAGCAAACGCAACAGCGATGATCCATACCACGAGGTGGTGGAACGAGTGTTCCATATGTACCTGTGGGACCTAATCAATGTGCGAATTGCAAAAAGGAGGGTGCTGTCAGCTGTGTGTTGAAACAGATGTGTTTTTGAATAACTTCTTTGGTGCATGTTGTCTTTCTATGAATTGTTCCTGCTGTTCCTGTGTGTCAGAAGCGAGACAGTAAGTTGTGTCGATAGCCGGTCACCACTTTGGTGACTTGCTGTCAGAAGGTGAGAGGAAAGTAAGGAAATTGAATATTAATTTTAATCCTGACAAATTAAGCAGGCCAGAATATTAGTTGTTGGGTTGCAGGTTCATTATGCATAAAGTGCATGACATAGTGTTGTGCGTCACTGCTCATTTACATATGATATTGTAATTTGTCTATGCTTTCTGTGCTTGGTATACAGCAAGTATACCTGATGGCTTGGCATGTGTGTTTTTATTTTATGCATGTTTTTGTTTTACGCTTTTGCTTTTAATACGATTACAAGCTCCCCTGTGTTGTGAGGGGATGGTCATGACGATGCCCATCGCTACGCAACAGTTGGTTGGACTTGTTCTGGTTACTAAATTTCACAGATATGATATTTCATGCTGTGAACATGATAGACAACACTTCACCAGTGCATGTCTATTTGGCTATAATGGTATTGAAGAAAACAACAACAAAAAAAAAGAGATATACAGGATTTAAAGTGTGTCACCTGCAGTTAGTCATGTTACTGCCCCTTCCTTTAAGGGATGGGCAGCCCTTGATTGATGTTCCCTGATTGGACCCTAAGGATGAACTATAAATTTGTGGCTCTTGCTAAAGGTGACCTAACTTTTCTCATGATATTGCACTTCTACATGTAGTCATAAAAGACACCAATAATTTCTTATTTGCTGTCCTGAGTAGCAGGACTGTGATCTTAAATGGGTATAGTGCCCCCTCCGAACAGGTGATGAGGGAAAAGATACATTGTAGATCAGACACCAGAGACCTGAGAATTATTAGACTAGGGTGACAGGTATTCTCAGTGATCATGAGGAGACATTGTTTAACCTGTGTATTGCATAGTGCACCTGATGCACAATTATTAAAGGGAGGTATCTGCATGCCCCTGATAATTTGTATTATGCGTTTCCCCTTTTCAGGTGTTCTAGATAAGGAATGTAGGAACACACAGATGTAGTAATTCAAAAGATGTTTACCCCATTAGACAATGCAACTCTGAGGACATACATTCAGATAGAATTCCCATATAGCTATCTACCCTTAGATGGCAGAGGATAATGCTCTCACATTGAAGTTAGTGAGGATAATGAAGAGTACCCAATTGAAGAGACTAGAAGCACTGCCTTTGCCTTTGTATCCTATGAGAGTCACAGTGCATTCTAGACCAGAGTTGTCCCATGGCGTCTAGCCACTCCCTTGAACATTGCAGGCCACCTGCCTGCAGTCCCATTGTTAAATACAATGAATTGTTTTTGCGCTAATCTGAAGGAAACTAACATCTGTGTCACATTTCCTACATCACTAGGTTCTGTGGGATCTTCCAGAGTAAAAGGAACAGTCATAATAACCTGCAGAACGATGATGAAGATAAGTCCTAACTCAAGGGGCGAACGTCTTGGACCTGCAGTCCCAGCACCCAGAAAGTAGCAAGGCTGGACAGCGATTGCCAGCGCGTCATCAATGGCATCTCCAAAGCATTGTGCTTGCCCCATCAGACAGCGTTGGACATCAGAGAAGAAGGAGGAGTCGATTCCCTGTTTACCACAGAACAAGAGTTCCAGTGCAAAAGAGCGAAATAGAAGGATCCCTGTTGTTGACGGCAGGGGTGGTTTGAGGCTTCAGTTTTCTACCTGTCATGTGATGGTAACCTCAGACAGCACCCTCCAACGCAAGTCGGTGTAATGACTTGCGTTGTGAAAACCGCATTGTAAAGTACCGCGATCAAAAAGATCGCGTTGTACTGACATACATCCTCCTAAAAGAAGTTTCGGGGTTAAATAAGGATTTTGAATATATTCCTTACAACATTTCCCAGATGGAGTGTCAAGCCTTAAAAACACTGAAACAAAACCAGGAAGTGATTATAAAATCATCTGACAAGGGTGGTCGGATAGTTGTCCAATCCATCGACAAATATAAATTGGAAATTAAACGTCAGTTCAATCATGTTAATCATTATCAGACCCTTAGAACTAATCCCCTTCCTAAGATTCAGAAATTGATTACAAAACGTGACAACAAATGCCAAATCTGCTGGGTTTCTAAGTAATAAAGAAAAAACTCCAAGGACCCTGGTGTTGTACACCCTTCCAAAGGTACATAAGGATTTGGAAACCCCCCCAGGGTGACCCATAGTCTCTGACTGTGGGTCGGTCCTGGAACCACTTTGCAAATATATTGACATCTTTATCAAGGACTTTGCAATGACCACTCACAGTTATGTACGTGATAGTGGCGATATCATTATAGAACTGGAAGCAATGACATTCTGTCCTAATTCTGAATTGTTGGTGTGTTTGGATATTGAGTTCCTATACACCAACATTCCCCAAATGGAAGGCATTGAAGTAATTAAAAAAGCTCTTGATACACGTTTGGCTCCTGTGTTGGTACCGACTGACTTCATTATTGAACTATTGACGATTTCATTAACATGTAATTATTTTGAATGTGATGGTCAGTTTTATTTACAGACTAAAGGCACATCCATGGGGGGTTCGTATGCCCCTAATTTAGCTATTTTGTTTGTTGCCAATTTTGAACAAAGCTTTATGTATGATTCCCCTTATTTTGCTACCCATTGCCATTGGCAACGCTATATCGATGACATTTTTTTCATTTGGACTGAAAGGAGTTTTTGAGTTGGGTAAATTCTGACTTGAAGTTCACTTCACATGCAAGCAATACCCAAATTGAATTTTTGAATTTGACAATTTTTCCCCATGAGGGTGGATTAACAACCAAGTTATTTACTACACCTACTGCCCGTAATACATTGCTTGAGTATTCAAGCAACCGTCCAAGAGGCCTGAGGGATGGTCTGTCTTTTGGGCAGCTTTTACGTATTCGTAGAAACTCTTTTTTAGGGATGACTATTTCACAGAGGCAGGTAAATTAGCTGAAAAACTAAGACAATGCGGATACCCGAGGAAATTGGTTAAAAGATCCATGAAGAGAGCATGGTACAATCACCGCAAATTTTTGCTGACTCCAATAACAAAGAAACAAACCAATAGGATCCCCTGTGTTACCACTTTTGGTACACAAAGTAATCGTATTTCTGCAATTATTAAGAAACATTGGCCATTGGTTGTGTCTATGGGAATTACACATGAACAGCCCCTATTTTCATATAAAAGAGGGAAAAATTTGCGAGATCATTAGGTCCGAGCTGCTTTGCCCCGTACAGAACTCCAAAATTTAACAACTATTTGGGGTATGGATTACATTGTGGGACATTACACATGCGGGGGTTGCCTCATGTGTGACTCCAGTCTCAATACTAAACAATTCATCCATGAAAACATATTCCATGAATTGCGGTATTAATCCCATTGCAATACTCAGAATGTTGTGTATGCAATTTGGTGCCCTTGCGATCTTATTTATGTTGGTCAGACAACACAGAAGTTCAAGTTACGTCTAGGCCAACATAAGAGTCGCATTCGATGTAAAACTGAGAATGCCCCTCTAGTAGCTCATTTTCTGGAATTTAATCATGTGCCCTCTGACGTGCGGTTGCAGGTCATTGAGGTTATTCGGACTCCTCCGCGAGGCGGCCACATCTCTAATATTCTGAATAAAAGTGAGTGTTGCTGGATCCTTCGTTGTGACAGTATCAACAAGGGTCTCAACACGATGGAGGATTGCTATTCAGTCATTTCTGGCTAAAGACCCAGGGAATCACTGAGGTTATACCGTCTTGTACCAGGGTGATTCATAATCTGAAATTGTTTGCAGTATATAGAGAGGTCTGATGTTTTCCCTCCCTGTATTAGCTATAGGCAAGAATATTTATTTTTCTATTTTTTAAAATTATATAATTGTGAATTTTATATATTTGGTATGTTTGTTTTGTATTTATGTTGGTGCTAATAGTACATGGCAAATGACATTGTAATTTTTAACCATACAGAAAAATTAACATTGCATAATTTGTCGTGTTCACGAATTAAAATTGCGGGCTATGTTTAAATCATGTCACAAAATGTATTACTAATTGTAATATAATATAGAGACGACGGAACTTTGTGATTGAGGCTTTTATCATTCTGATTTAACTTTTTTGAATTTTACTCAACTGTAAATTGAGTTGTTATCTATGATTTCTGATAATGGCCGCTATACCAGTGATATGCCACGTACATGCACTGTTGTTGCTTTGTCATGCAATATTTGTTAGTATTGTTTTGTATTATTTGTCAGCAATTTGGTTGTTAACTTAGTTTTTTGGAATTGATTTCAAAACAATGTAAAATTATGATTATTAAGTAAATGTCGAAATTATGTAAAATGGTTATTAATTTATTTTTTTCTCTCTTTTCTTTATAATTTTCAAGATTTCTTTGCTTTAAGTATGCACATTTTTAATATGAGTGACATTGGTTGGGCTATTTCCACTCTTTTTTCACCTAATTGATTTATGTGCCTTCATTTCAAGATGGCGCTTGTCTCTCTATTGAATTTCCCTTCAAGCCGTTTTCTTTGGGCCGCTATAGAAAGAAGACACACGGCTGCCTTACAGCGGCTTTTTTCTGCAACCGCGGTTCCCCTTTTCTAATCCCAAACTCTAATTTTATCTAATTTTGCCCTCGAAAATTCACTGGGTGCCAAGCAAGTTATGGTACCTCCATTTAAAGATGGCGCATTACTTGGAGTTTATCTTTAGCAAGTTTGTTTTCTTTCTTTAGTTTCCAATCAGTGCTTCTGTTTTTTCGTGTTTTTTATTACATAATTTTTTTTTTCAGAACAAAATTTTATTGTTGTTTCAAATAAGATTGCAAGACATCCACAGTACTCCGTACACCGGAGGAGCTGTGAGCATATGATCAAAACGTAAAAAATAGCAATCAATACAGTAATCAGGATAAAACATTGGTATCGAACAACCCTTACCCCCCCAGCCCCGTAAAACTACCCCCACCCGGGTCCCACCCTAGCCCCTGTTCTTGATGTCCACCTAGGTCCAAGCGAACCAGTCTGTACAAAATTGGTACTACACTCTTACGCTCGCCCCGGTCCTCAGAACAATTGGTCACCAGTTACATCCTGCTGTATCGGCGGCTCCAGCCACAACTCCCTGTATTCCGCCCACCTCTTCCATATTTTGTAGTGCTTTCTGGGGCAGCCACGGGCCTCAAACACTGGACGTTCCAGTCCCATATAATAATCCAAACCCCGTTTCCATACCTCTATCGGGGGTGCCCTAGGGTCTTTCCAGGCACGGGCCACGTCCCTCTTGGCCACCGTAAGGCCCAGAAGTAGTAAGTGTCGTTTGTAGATGTTACCACCCACTTGTTCCAAGACATGTAAAAGGCCCAACTGCGATGTGCGTGGGAGCTGCCAGCCCAGTACCTCATCCAAGCAATCCCATACACGCCTCCAGTATCTCTCCAATGCCCCACAGGACCACACCGTGTGGAGGAAGGTGCCCACCTCTCTGCCACATCTCAGACAGTCAGGGGTGGCAATCAACCCGGCCCGCCACAGTCTCTCTCTCGTGTAGTAAGCCCTATGCAGGTATTTAAATTGGATAAAGCGCAATCGCACAGCTATGGCCGCCTCCCTCAGAGCCGCGAGGGCCTCCCTCCACCCCTCCTCATCCAGTTCTCCGACGTCTCTCTCCCAAATGGACCGCAAGCCGTCCAGAGAGGGGGAGCAATGAATAACCAGTGATTGATAAATGCGGGATCTTTTCTTTTCCACCAGTTCCCCCATAAATAATTTAGCTTCTAGTGGACTGAACTCCGGTAGGGAGTCTAGTCCCTCCAGGGCAGGGGAAATGGCATGTCGAAACTGCAAGTATTTAAAAAATTGGGTATTAGGCATATCGTATTCGTCCCTCAGCTCCTGAAATGATTTAAGGGTTGTGCCCTTCATGACATGTCCCAGTGCCGAGATCCCTATCATGTCCCAGCCGCGAAACCCTTGCAAGGTCGCCAGAGCCGGTAGACGGCCATTTCGCCACCGCGGGGTCTCCTCAGTCAGCCTGTTCCACCATCCCATACGGCTAAGCGCTCGACGCCAGACCTGGAATACAACCTGCGTAGCCACTGGGAGCCTCTTCCTCTTCCCCGCCGAGTACAATAATGTATGTAAAGTATCTGGTTCCATCAAAAATCTCTCTAGGGCATAAGCCGGATCGCTCCGATCTCCATACCACCACTCGTTTAGCACCAACAAATGGGACACTTGATAATAGGATAGGATATCCGACGACGCCCGGCCACCGCAATACGTAGAGAGGAAACAGGTGCGGAGAGCCACACGTATAGCACCTCCTGCCCAAAGGAAGCGCCTAGTGCCGAGTTAACCTGGCGAAACCACTGCGGCGAGACAGGGTAGGGGTGGTTCTGTAACTGATAGAGCAGACGAGGAAGGGCCACCCTGTCCCAGACTGGAACGATGTTGCGTTCCCATGAGACTCCAGGTATGTCCATTAGAAACACCCCAAGATACTTAATACCTCCTGTCGCCTCCTGTAGAGCCGACGCCCAATTGCCAAGTGCCACACCATTTCCCAGGGTCCATAAAGTGGATTTCTTCACATTGAGATGAAGCCCTGAAACCTCTCCAAACACCCTCATAATTTCAAGGACTCTCGGGCCCGACCTATTTAGGTCTGTAAGAAAGAACAGCACGTTGTCTGCATAAAGTACAATCCTGTCGGACGGCCCAGCCTCCCATTCAAATCCCCTCATCTGCGCATCTATGCACACCCATGCCGCAAGAGGTTCCATCGCGAGGGCGAACAGGTACGGCGAGAGGGCACCCCTGTCGGGTACCCCGTCCAATAGGGAAGATGTCCGAGATCGCGCCGGCCACTCGCACCGACGCCGTCAAATCGGTATATAGCAGCCGTACATACGAGAGAAAATGGGCTCCGAGATTTAGGCGAGGCAGGAGCGCGTGTAGGTAAACCCAGCTCAGCGAGTCAAAGGCTCTATCGATGTCAGCCAACAAAAGCGCCGCCTGGGTTCCGGTAGCTCACATCATTTCCAAAGCTACTTGGGCCCGCCTAATGTTGTGTCTGGTGGCCCTGTGCTGCATAAAACCGGCCTGGTCCGAGTGGACCAGGGTGGTGATCAACGGGAGGAGGCGGTTAGCGAGTGCTTTGGCCAGTATCTTCACCTCAGTATTCAGGAGTGAGATAGGGCGATATGATTCATGACGATCTGGAGGTCTCACTGGCTTGCAGAAAACCACTATCTCGGCATGCCTCCAATCATTCGGTAGGCGACCAGACTCTCTAGCAACATCTAACTCCTTCTTGAAACGTGTCCCTAATTGGAGATGATATTTCTGGAAAAACTCGCACGGAACCCGTTGGGCCCTGGGGCCTTCCCAGCGTTTAATTCTCCAAGGGCCCTCCCTAATTCTTCTGCGGACAGTGGAATCTCAAGACGACTACGCTCTTCATCAGAGATCCCCCGTGGTGGGAGATCCGCCAGAAATTTATCTACAGCCTCTGCTGGGAGGGATTCCCTAGGGGCATATTGTGCCGCGTAATAGCCCGCGACGCTATCATCAATGACCCTTGGGTCAGGCAGAGAGTTCCCGGTCTCATCCCGTAGTGCCGGCAGCGGCTGAGTCTGGAACGTGCCCTGGCAGAGTCTATACAGCATCGTGCCGGACTTGTCCCCCCACTGGTAGATTCTACTCTGCGTTGCAAGCCACACCTGACGTGACTCTTCAAGGTGTAGGGATGCAGCATCTCTCTGCGCCTGCAGCAGCCGTCTTATGTCCTCCTCCACCCCCGTCTCCGTGCATCGTCTCTCCAGGGTGCGGACACGATCTGCCGCCTTCTCTAGATCCTCCCCTCGCTCCCTACGGCCTTCGCGCACCAGGTTATGTCTAGTCCTCGGAGTGTGGGCTTCAGGGCCTCCCAGAGGGTCACATCATCCAACCCGACCTCTCATTATCATCCCAGTAATGGGCTATGGCCTCTTGCATATGAGACTGGTAGTCGTCCTGTTGTAGGTACCAGGTAGAGAGGCGCCATCGAAATGGCTGCCGCCTCCTATCAAGAAGGATATCGATCGCAATGGGGGAGTGGTCAGAGAGCCCACGCTGTAATATAGCCGTTGATTCTACTCTCCCTATCTTGGCGCAGGGAACGAATAGGTAGTCTAACCGTGAAAAAGATTGATGGACCGCCGAGACATAAGTGTATTCCCGACTAAGTGTGTGCTGATAGCGCCATGAATCCGTCCATCCCATGCCCTTCACCATGTCATTCAATCTCGTAGGGGTAGTTACCGTCTGCCCACCACCTGGCCTATAACGATCCACATTGCCATCCATGACATCATTCCAGTCACCCCCAATCACAGCCAGCACATCCGGAATTTCGGCCCAGACAGTGAACAGTTTCTCCACCAGAGACCATTGCAACGGGGGGGGGAGCATACACACTTCCAAAGACTACCGGGTCACCACCAATCGTTCCTTTAACAAACACGTACCTGCCCTGGGCGTCTACCCACTGTGTAGAGTGGACATAAGACACCCTACGGTGAATCATTACCGCCACTCCCCGGGATCCCCTGGCAAAACCAGCGTGGAACACCTGCTGATATCAATAGCGCTGCAAACTAAGGGTCTTGGTACCAAGGAGATGAGTCTCTTGCAACAGTAGGACATCTGCCTTCTCTTTTTTCCCCTGTCGCAGCACAGCGCCCCTTTTGATTTTATCCAGCACGCCCCTTGCATTCCAACTCACTATTCGCAGCGCCGCCCTGGGGAGCTCCGAAGCAGGACCTCTAGCCGCCATCAACCGGGAAAATCTGCAGTCGCCTGGGCGCAGGGTAGTGTAGCTGCCTATATGACATGAATCGAACCTGGCGGACCATCGTGCTTGAACGAGCTGCCCCTATTGTCTCCAAACTTACGCGTCCCCCCACCCCCAAGCCCAGAACCAAACCCCAACCCAACTCCCCAAGTACTGGCCTCCCCCCTCCCCTATACCTCAACAACATTGAAGTATCTGTCGTGGTTTAGGAGCGCCCCAACCCCCAACGGGAGGTCGGCGGCCACCCACTCCAATGGATCCCCATAAACCTCACCCTCAACCCCCAACTAGCCCCACCAGGGGGCAATCAACGCCTGTGGAAGACCGGACTGCTGCTACCCTGGGGCAAATGTCTGCCTTGCAGTCCGCCCCCCCACCCTCTCCCATCCCGCACCCCATAACTGATAGTCTAAGTCTGTAACACAGGATGGCGGTGCTTCCAGCAATTGTTCATCATCTCTGGCTGGACCGCTTGTACCCGCCTGTGGAACTCACCCCGCAACCCAACTCAATTAGGTGGCTCATGTCCCATCGCCTTTCACGGATCCGCCGTCTGAGTGTCTGGAGGAGCGGTCTCCTCCACAGCGCCCTTCTTGGCGGGGGACCTTTTGGTGGAGCGGGACAGCCAGTTGCTCCTACTACGAGAGCGTCGGTGGGTCTGCCGCGGCGCCGTCGAGGAGGATGAATCAGAATCTCGAAGTTTCATCCTCAGTCCACGCGAACACTTTTTCCAGAGAATTGAAGAACAGGGTACGTGATTGATAAACCACTCACAGACAGGCTGGATAAAGTAGAGCATACTGGATTTTGAAGCCCCTTAGGCGAGCCTTGGCCTCTGTGAAGGATTGTCGTTGTCGTTGCACCAGCTTGGTGTAATCCGGGAATATCATAATCCGGTGATTATCGCACATGAAGGGTTCCTTCAAACGGGCTTGTCTCAGGATAGTGTTCCGATCATGATAGTTAAGCAGTTTAGCTATTACTGGCCGTGGGCGCTCTCCAACTGGTGGCTTCGGAGCAGGCGCCCTGTGCGCCCGCTCTATAACAAAGCAGCGAGAGAGGGACTCCGGCGGCAGCCATCCCTCCAGCTATTGAGTGAGAAAGGCCTCCATTTTCCCCTTTTCTCAATCCTCCGGAAATCCAACAAACCGTAGGTTGTTGCGCCGAGCCCGCCCTTCGGCATTTTCCGCCCGGAGCGCCAGGCCCTTCTGAATCCCTTCCATGTTAGCAACTTTCTTCTTTAATATTGCCACGTCATCCTCCACTCCGGTGATCCTTGTTTCGGCCTCGGTGATGCGGGCCACCGCGTTTCGTAAGTCCTGGCGCAATAGAGTAACATCAGCCCCAATTGCCCCTATCTTGGCATCTAAGGTGTCTCTAGATTGGGTGATAGCCGCCAGGAGCGCAGCATTATCCGGCCCCTGGGGCGGCGGACCCCCGGAGGCCCCGGCCGTCCCATCCGTGCCGGTGAAATTGTCGAGGGTACCTTGTTTCGAGGCACCGCTGCCGCCCCGCCTCTGGTCATGGGCTGTAGCCGGTGTGGTCAGCCTGGTAGGGAAGCTTCACTTGTAACCTACGAGGTTTCGCTGTCTCGACCCGGGGGACCCACCATCAGCCACCCGCCGGCAGGCCCACCAGCTATTCTCCCCGCGGGGCCCCGGGCCCAGGCGGCCAGGCAATCCACAGCACGGTCCGCCAGACCAGGTAGCAGTCCTCAGCGTCTATTTCGTGAGCCCCCGATACCTCCTCCGCGAGCCCAAGCTACCATGCAGCTCTACCAACTCGTGGTCAGGATATATCCGTGCAGTCTCTAGGCCCCGCGTCACCCTTGGCCGCTCAGCGTGGTCTGTCTATGGCCGATGGGACGGCTAAAGGGGGCCCCACGTCGTGGATTGTGCACCGCCCTGCGTTCCCGGTGCCTAGGATCACTGTAGTGCTGCTAGGGGGCTCCCCAGGGGGGGCACGCTGCGGCCCGACCCGACCGCCGAGTTCCAGGCCACTTCAATTCAAATTGGGCGCCAACTAGTGCACCCCGTCTCAAGTGCGGCCCACTCGCGTCTCAAGGACCCGGTCCACCGCGGCTCGATCTGACCGCCGGGCTCTCCGGGTTCTCCCCTCAACTCCACTGCCTCTCGAGACTGCCGCCGCGCGCCCCAGTGCACACTCGCCGCAGGGGGTCGCGTCTCCGGGCCCAGGCCTC
Source organism: Lissotriton helveticus (assembly GCF_964261635.1). Classification (NCBI taxonomy): domain Eukaryota; kingdom Metazoa; phylum Chordata; class Amphibia; order Caudata; family Salamandridae; genus Lissotriton; species Lissotriton helveticus. Next base: position 950,758,435 of record NC_136063.1, read on the forward strand.
TCTCAGGGTCCCCGCTGCCACCTCCGGTCAGTTGATCGACGCCTCGCCGGCCGCGACCACTCAGCAGTCGTCCAGGCCCTTCGGTGCAGCATCTGGGCCGATGATCCACTCTGCCAATGGACGATCGCCAGTATCTGCGCCCCGTTCGGGGCCGGGCTGCTTCGCGGCCCCGCTCTGCCGTCAGCCATCTGCCTGTGCGCTCCCCGGGTGCCTCCAAAATCGAGGTCCCGGCGCCAAACCTCAGCGTAGGCCGCTCCACCTCCGGGGCCGATTGCACCCGATCCGTGTCGCCGATGTTGCCCAAAATCACACCGCACCTGCCGGACACCTTCCGCTACTCCCCACAGCCGCGGGACAAGCACGGGTGAGGGGGAGGCAGGATAAATGTCCAAAGGATCAATCGGCGGGACGGAGCTCTTCTAAGCTGCGTCCGCCATGTCAGCCGCCTTAGCCACGCCCCCCATTTTTTCTTTTTTTACATTATTTATAGCCGCTGTGGAGGGGTTGCGGTTGCTTCTAGACTTTTATGCTGCGTGAGGGACGCTTTCAGTGAGTGAAATACGAACTAACATTTATTGATGTTGAAAACCGGCAGGGAATATTACAGTTTAATTAATTTGTCCCCCTTACTACCATAAACTGTCGTATTTGTGTGTGAATAATCTAAATGTCCCAAAATAATTGTGTCGGATTTTATCTATATCGCTGGGTAATAGTAAATAGGTATTTTAAGGGAATATGTCCTTTTCTCATGTAGCCATCACGTTTGAGTGAAGCATACAGGAGATTTGATCTCCTTGCCCGTAATCAGCTTTGCCAGGTTTATTCATGCAGGTAAATATGACGTACTAAATGGGTTCCTGTGGGATGCAACTTTTTATGTACCTTTTTAAGTATAAATCTATAATACATAAATGCCCAACTATAAATCCCAGACCCCTTTTTTTCTGACAACTAAACTTACTATGGGCTGCGTGACATGTTAACTTTATTGTGCATGACGTGTTAACTTTATTGTACCAGCCCTGCAGTTTTGCTTAGTCACCTTGTTTCCTCGTTTTGGAAAGTTTTGTAATTTGCAATGTTACCCCCCCCCCCCCCTCTTTTCATTTTCTGCATCCACTGGGGTAATGAGTGTATCGACATAAGTTGTGTAAATTTGCAACTTATCATCATTGCACTTAGAAGTGGTTTACTTAGACCTCGATTGAATTTTCGTCAAATTACATATTAGAGTGGTCTACTTACTTGACTCTCTGTTTCAGTTTTTTAGTTTTCACCAGGTGCTGGTGAAGTACAACCTAATCGGTGTATGTTACAATTTTTTATCGTGCAACTGGAAGTAAGTGGAATATATGCCACAACTTTATGCTGGATTAGATTTCTTTGGGTAAGTAGGTTAACTCTTTTTCCTTTAAACTGTTAGGTACTTCACTTGTTGTTCAATTTCTTTGTCTTCACAATTGGTGTGTTGGTACATTCTCCTTCTTTCTATGGCTAATAAGTTCCTTTCTGGATTTCTGACTTCTTCTTTCTAGATCTTTCTGCAAAATTCTACTTTGTCTGCCCTTTAGAAATATCGAACTATATATCCATATGCATATAATTTTTGTATTTTATAGATTTTCTTGGATGCTCAGTTAAATTTATGTCCTGATGATGACCATGTAATCATACAAAGGTCGAAACGCCGTCGACGCATCTGTGGCCGTAATTAATGAAGGATGCATCATCTTGTCTGTCGTTGTTTCAGTGTTGTTCTGAAACTCCCCTTGCTATGTTATCCCTTCTGTCTGCCACTTGTGTGGTTTTGTATTATACAACAACTGTTATGTGTACCAGTATAGACTCCTGAGCGCAATGTTAGAAACTTGTTTTTATCCACATATTGAATACATTTTTTATATTTTTCTAAATATTTCTTATATGGGCTTCTCTCTTGTTTCTCCATTTTCACTTTCAACTATAAGCAATTATAGTTGTTTTTTCTCCTAAACATTTGTGTATTGCTTTTGTATGTATGTGAAATTGAAATGTTCACAATACCTTGAACCGCTGTTTGGACTAAATATCACTCCATGTAGATGCATGATATGTTGTTCCCCCCTGTATGCATGCACACCAGTACCTGCACCGCATGGACTGCAGCAGTTCATTCCGTGAAGGTACTGCCTTTGACGTTCCAATTGTGGTGCGTATTTCATAAGCACCACCCTGGGAAAGCCAAAGACCCAACCGTCAGACAGGAGAAAACTCCTTATGTGGTGGCCCGTTTGTACATGGGTTTGGCTGTGCAAGAGTTGGGATGGTCACACTCCCACACACCCAAACTCATAACCAGGCTCTTCGCCTACTGACAACATGAAATTAACTAATACACCTGGCATTATACCTCTGCCTTTCTTCAGAAAACAACCAGACAATCCACCTTGCGTTTGGGAGGAATGGGTAGACATATTTGATAATTATTTAGAGGCTATTGATGGTTAAGAGTTCAGTCCCTCTAGAAACATAGCCATTCGTCTTAGCACTTTAGGTCAATAAGGTCAATGCACTTTTAAGTATTTGCCAGTTGTATTTGATCAGGATGGTCAGCAGTTTGAGGATGTTTACAAAGAGGTAAAGAAGAGGTTCGAAATTCGATTTTCTAAAGACACCAATGTTTTTATGTCCGGGTTCAAATGTTATACCCAACCTCAAAAGGTTGGTGAGAGGGTTGATGAATTTGCATCAAGACTACAGGAGTTGCTCATTGAGTTATAGTTTGGAAATATGAGGATTGAGTTAATTCAGGACCAGTTGATCAATGCCGAAGCAAGAAAATGCAGTAAAGACTTTGGAACAGCAAAAAACCCATAGATGAAGGATACCATTGAGGTTGTAAAAGTCATGGAACAATCAGTATACTGTATGAAGGAGATGGAGAGAAAGGATAAAGGAAGTAACAATGAAGTTGGTTGTGTTGAGAAGGATGACAATGAAGTATTGGCAGGAGCTAAAGGGTTTTACAGATCTCATTAAAGTAAATTTCTAACAAACCAAACAATGGAATGTGCACCAGATGTGGGAGTACTTTTCATAATGTGGAATCTAAATCCTGTTATGCCCTGGGAAAAGTATATAAGAAATGTAGAAGGAGAGGATATTTCGCAAGCATGTGCAAAGTTAGTTCCAAGTCTAGAGTGGGTATTGTACATGACAAACTCTTACAGGGTGATAAAGGAATGGATGGAGTTTTATGTGTCAATAGTAGTGTTAGTAAATGTAATTGCTCACCCAGGTCAATAGCTAATATCAGAGTGAGAAGAATAAATATTCAATTGATGGTGGATTCTGGTTCCTTTTACACTATTGCACTTAGTGAAATGTTTTTGTGAGAATAGCCCTATGTACATCTCTTACCAAAGGATATCAACCCTGGTGGTTATCAAGAGGAGAAAATCGGTGTAATTGGTTACATGTTAACAAAATATTCATTTCAGAAAAGACAGGTGGAAGCAAAAGTACCTGTCGCTGTGAGTGGTCCACCCATTTTGGGTTGGTATCACCAATATGATTTACATATCACATTACATCCAAGGGCTAAAAATCAGGTCATGGTAGTTGAGAACATTACAGTGGAAGAGATTCTGGAAGTGGCTAAACAGGTTTTCAATGGTAAGTTAGGAGAGCTGAAAGGTGGCTGAACGTAGGATTGTGGTCAAACATGAAACAGTTTCAGTGCAACAAAATTTGAAGAAGGTACCTATCACTGCACATGAGGAGGTCCACAAGATGATTTGGGAAATGGTGGAGGAAGGTGTAAACAAACAGATTGAACAATCCAGTTGGGTTTTTCCAATAGTGATCAATCTGAGAAATCTGATGGGAGTCTGAGGTTTTGTGCCGTTCCACACCCAGCCAACCAAAATATCGCAGTGGATAATTATCAGTTACCTAATGTAAATGCTGAAGTTTGGCAAGTACTTTACTAAGTTAGAGCTTAGAGATGCTTTTCATCAGATAAGGTTACATAATAACTCTAAACCACTTTTTGATAGGAGTTAGAACAGCATTTTGCTTTTAAAAATAAAGAAATGTGTGTACCAAAAGTATTAGTCCCATTTGATGTTGAATGCAAAACCATCATTACAGTGGATGAAAATGTAATTGGTTTAGGGTTGGTTTTTATCTCAAATCCATGGGAATGGTGAAAAAACAATTGCATTTGTTTTGCTATCATTAACACAAACTAAAAGACAATATTCAGTAATTGAGAGGCAGACCATGGCAGCAGTTTAGGGTGTTGAGCATTTAAGGACTTATTTTTGGGGCGGTAAAATTATACTGAACACAGATCAAAAACCTTTAGTGAGGACTCTCTTGTTGGGGGATTGGGTAAATAGTTAGCAAGAGTGGCCCGGCTAGCTTCACGGTTGCAAGAATACCAATATTATATTGAATACACTCCTGGTTGGTGTGACATTCAGGCAGATTGCTTGCCCTGTTTACCTTTAGAGTGGCAGGACCTAGATAGAGAACACATGCAGATGTTTGACAAAGAAAGTGCTGATGCAAGTGTCAAGGTTGTGATGGAGAGTACAACATGAACAGTGTCAGAGGAAGAATGGCACAGTAAAATGGAGAGTGATGTGTTGAAAGAGGTAATGATGTTAATTTCAAGCAGCGGTGGCTGGTAAGTTTTGGAGGGAGGAGGTGGATGGGACACGCACGCACGCACACATAACACTCAGAACCATGCATTCACATGCACACACACACACAAACACATTCATTCACAACACTCTTTCCTAAACATTTATACATGCACGCACGCATGCACCAAACAATTTTAAACAAAAACAAAACACACTTACCTTCTTCAGCCAGCTCTGCGCGGCCTCGGCGGCTCTAGAAGGCTTGGGACTGCTGCTTTCCCTCATTGGCTGACAAGCAGTCCCAACGTCATCACAGACTGGGATGGGGTCAGTGAGACTACTGACCCCACTCACTCTGTGATGAAGTGTCACTGATTGACACTTGACCCTGGGCGCTTCACGGCTTAAAACTGAAGCACCCAGGTACAAGGAAATCAGTGATGCTTCCCCTCGTTACTGAGGGGAGGGCCTCAGCTACCTTTGCTGAGCTGAGAACGTCACACCTACCGGAGCTGTGACTTTCTCAGCCCAGTAAAGTTCAGTTCAAGCAGCCAGGAGCCAGTGATAAATGCCCATGTCTGGCTCCTGGCTGCTTGAACTGAAAGTTAACAGTGTCTGTCAGGCTGACCTTTGTTCAGCCTGACAGACACTGTTCCTACGGGGCAAAAGAGAGAGAATATGGTTGATTGGTATGGATGTTGATGTGGATGGTTGGGTCCAAAGATGTGTGGAATGTAAGAAAGGGGAGAAGAGGTTAAAGGTTGGAAAACAGGACGTTTTGGGAGAGATATTGGACCCTGGGAAGGCATGGCACAGTATATGCATGAATTTTATTTGTCCTTTGGATGGTGTTGGTGCGGATTAAAAATGTGCACTAGTTATGGTAGATATTCACTTGAAGTGGTTGATTGTAAAATCTGTTAGGGAAATTGCCATTGGGACTTCCATAATAGCTTGGCAGGACGTTTTCCGAGAAGAGGGATTTCCATTGAGACTCATAACGGATAATGGAACACAGTTGGTATGTGAGGAGATGGAGAATTCTTAAAATCTAGTGATATACATCATTCTCTGACTTTCTTGTACAATCCATATGCAAATGGCATAGTTGAAAGGTGTAACCGAATGGTGAAGCATCCCATTCAAATGGCTTTGAGTAGTAGGAAAGATGTCCCTACCATGGTTAGGGATTTGTTCTGGGATTATCGCACTACAAAAATTGATACTACAGGAATTATAACATTTGACCTGATGAGAGAAAGAAAGGCTGACCCGAAGTTGTGTTCTGCTTGGAAGTCATCGGTGATGCAGGGTGAAGGACAAGCATATACATCTCCATCCACTGCTACCAAGGATTTATGTTTTACCCAGGGGATGGAAAGAAAATATCCAATTACATTAACAATGCATATTGACCAACAGATTCCCATCCCTTGAAACCCATAAAGTGCTCTTCCTCACAGGCAAAGTTCAGATATAAGAATATTTATTGCTATCACACAAAGCACCAGATTGTTTTTGCAACAGTTAAAGGGGGCACCCAGCCCCTGTAACTCCATGTAAACATCCCATCTGCTAAACACCATCTTGATGGGAACAATACAGGATATGCTAAGCACTTTATTTTAGCCCACTGTGTTCAGGGGTCGCTTCACCTCAGACAGTTTAGATGTCAGCTCCCACAACAGCCACAACAGAAATGGAAAAACCTAAACAAAATATGAATCAAATGTCTGTCCTATTAAACGTACTTTTAAGATGTCATATATGTCATAGCTCTCCAAGCTGTGTGGAGTTACCAGACACCACATATCACTACTGTGCAAACCTTTGTTGGCAAACTACTAGCAAAATAGCCTCCATTGTACACAATGTGGGGTCCACTCAGGTTTCTGTTCATACTGTGTCAGAAGACCTAGGGCCAGATGTAGGTAGATTATTACCTGTCGGTAACGGCCGAATTCGGCCGTTACCGACCGGTTATAGACTTTTCCTATGTAGGAGGCTTTTTTACCGATTCGGTAAATAACGAATCGGTATTTACCGATTCGGTATTTACCGAATCATCATTTACCGATTCGGTATTTACCAAATCGGTAAATGAGATGTAGGAAGCACTGTAAACAGTGCTTCTGGGCTTTAAGGATTCGTTATTTACCACCAACTATTAGTTGGTGGTAAATAATGAATTCCTATGTAAATGCAAATATGTGCATTTACACCTGTGCCATGTGACAGACACACATGCCCTTAGGGCATGTATGTGTGCCACATGTGCACACAAGCACTAATCAGGGGTGCAGCAGGGTGTCAAAGTGACAGTACATATTAGCCCAGCACACTTTGAACACAATTTATTACAAATAGATAAATCAAAGAAAATTTAGTTCCACGAAAAAGTCGATGTTTTCAGTTTTCAGTTATTCTTTATTATTCAATCTTTAAAAGCTTTTTGACAGCATCACTTTTGGAACCGCCAACGCGTTTCGTCCCATCCAGGGACTTCTTCAGGGCTTGAACAATTCGTATGATCTACACTAGTTGACAATTTCTTATGAGTTCTGGTTGATAGTATCTTGTAAATCCTTGACGGTGATAATATATTAGAAAAAAAGAGTTTTCTATTCAGTGACCCTTTGTATATTCACAGTTGCTGATTGTTAAGTTTCACTTTAGATCCTTTATTCATGTAGTTAAGGCATCATATTTGATACTTGAATGGTCGATTTTAAAGGGTAAAGACCCGGATATAGTAGTTCGGGTCCGTAAAGGGTCCTCGATCGTCTCGGCTCCAACCAGGAATCACCATTTTCTAATATATTATCACCGTCAAGGATTTACAAGATACTATCAACCAGAACTCATAAGAAATTGTCAACTAGTGTAGATCATACGAATTGTTCAAGCCCTGAAGAAGTCCCTGGATGGGACGAAACGCGTTGGCGGTTCCAAAAGTGATGCTGTCAAAAAGCTTTTAAAGATTGAATAATAAAGAATAAAAACTGAAAACATCGACTTTTTCGTGGAACTAAATTTTCTTTGATTTATCTATTTGTAACAAATTGTGTTCAAAGTGTGCTGGGCTAATATGTACTGTTGAATTGTTGAGGGTTAGGTTCTTTGAATCCGCCCTTAATCTGAGGGAATATAGGGAATTGTGCTCTCAGCCCCTTTTTTTGCACCTTTTTCATTTATCAATACTGATAGGGATCTTTTAGACTGGTGCTGGCATTCTATGCTTTGATTCCCTCTTTTGCTTGTGTATGTCAAAGTGACACCCTGCCACCCTTGACTTTTTCCCAATTTTACCGATTCGGTATTTACTGATTCAGTAATTGACATTCAATCCTATGGGCCTCCAGGCCCATAGGAATGAATGGCAAATACCGAATCGGTAATTACCGATTCGGTAAATACCGAATCTTAACGATTCGGTATTTTTTACCCATTGATTACCTACATTGCATTTACCGATTCGAAAATACCGAATCGGTAAAATTCGGTATTTTTGAATCGGTAAATTAAAATTACCTACATCTAGCCCAATGTCCCTGCTTTCCTGGACAGAATGTGACAACCTTTTAGGCACCCCAGGACATAACCAGGTGATAATCTACTAAGACTTGGCAGCCACGTATGACAAGTCTCCTAATATTATGATCAGGTGGCAAATTAAACTTGCCACTGGTGAGCTGCCCCTTAGGCCAACAACAGACAGTCTCTCTGCTGACAATAGTAAAGGGCTGTTAATCAGAGAGGACTAGCCTATTTGTGAAAGGTACAGGACTCAGGACTGTATGACAAAGTGGAAACCATTAGGTTTCTTCATGAAGCCCTCACCCACCAACCAAGTTGGTGGCACGCTTCATTATCGGGCCCACCCAGTAACACTGAGTGTGTCCCGGGTGTGCTAATACACCTGGATACAGCGGAACTGGTATGTTGCTGATTGTGCAGTGTGGGTGATGTGAAAGTGAGATTTAAAAAAGGCTATACAGTGGTCCCAGTACCAGAGGGGATAATTAATCTTTAATATCTGGGCCTCTGTTAGCATTAAAAAGGCAAGTGGGTGTGATTGGAGTATATATTACGACCTCCTACATCCAGGTGTGGTCTACATGTTTCAGCCAGGCCTTTGTAGTAAAACTGGCTTTCCTCAGGACCATTGAATAAGTAATGGTGCAATCTATACTTAAGTGAGTGTTTGATTGTAAATATGCGAAGCACTCGCTAAGGTGCTATATATGTGGGAGGATACCGTCTTAATGTATCCACTGCTTACCAGTGCATGTGCTTACGTCTCTTAGCCCACCACAAACAAACGTATACTCTGCTAATTTCACTATAACTGCACCACCAGTACGGGTACACCTTTTGCCGCATTTTATCATTTAGACTGCACCTTACTATCGGCAATTCCGATTATTTGTGATCTAAGCAACCATGCTAAAGACTCTTTTTCTGTATGTTTGTTTTTCATACATGTTGTATGTCCAGTAATGCTTACTAGCGTTTTGCTGCGAATGCCCCTGGTGGAAATCCGGCAGAGGTGTTGACCCTAAAAAGAAAGGAGGGGGCCATCGGCTGTTATGGACCTGCAAAGGAAAGGTGGCTTACCCGGACTGTGGATGGTTTGCATATTACTCACGGCTCTGGCGGTCAAGACCTACTGGAAACCTGTAGTTCCGTCACGGACCTCTGAGGAAGTGTTCGAGGTTGCCGCTGTTGTTTAAATATGCTTTGATTCATTGGTTTCACCTGGATCGGTGTGGCGTCCCTGTACTGGGGACATAGAAGAGAGTCTGCCAGCATTTGTCAATGAATGTCTTAAAAGAGAAACGGTAATTCTATTTCGCATTCTCAGACCATATTCCCTGGCACTTACAGCACACATATGCGCAGGAGTGGGCGGTAGCCCAGGCTCCAGCATAATACAAAAACCATGTTGGATGGGGTGAGGATTCAACCCACCACATAATTCCTTAAAAAAATACTCCAACTGCACAGAGGCAGTATCCAATAAAGCAAGAAGAAAAGAAACAGGTCAGGGAGATCTTAGATAAACTTGAATACCAAGGGGTAATTGAAAATTGCACCTCATCAATGAATAATCCTTTGTTTCCGATCATGAAACCAGACAATTCATATCATCTAGTTTTAGATTACAGACATTTAAACACTTGCACTAAGACATTTGCAGTTCAAAATGCACACATTGCTGCATTAATGTATAATATTGTACGGAAAAATATAAAACAACACTTGATATCTCAAATGGATTTTTCTGCCAAAATATAGCACCTGAAAGCAGGTATCTAACAGCATTCTCATCACTAGGATCTCAGAGTCAATTTGTCGACTCCCCAAGGGTATGAAAACAGCCCAGGGTTTTCAGCCAGAGTAACTGAGTTACTTCAAAATTTGGATGAAGAGACATTGCCCTATGTGGATGATATCTCGAGGACGATGACCTAGAGGAACACTTGAACAGAGTAAATACCATAATTTAGGGAATTGCATATGAGGGCTACAAATTCCAATTTAAAACATCAAACATTGCCCACCTCAGTGCCCTGTTTTTAGGATATGAGCTTCAAGTGAAGGGAAAAGACTGGCAGCCAATTTTTTTGAAAAATGCGTGCTTCTCCAACTCCAAAATCATTAAAAAACGTACAATCAATCCTGAGATTCTTAAATTTTGGTAAAACATACAATTTAGATTAGCAGAAATAATAAAACCTTCCTACGATTTAAGAAAAACAGATTTTTCAGTAAGACAATGGACACAGGAACACAAGCTGACATGATAGCTTCCAAACACTTGGGTACACCTATCTGACATATAATGAAGGTGAAACAGTACCAATTGCATACAAATCACATTTGTACACAAATGCTGAGTTGCGCTTCGCATCCACATAAAAGATTCTAACAGCAGTACAGACTGCTGTAGTTAGGGAAAGAGCACTGGCTCAGGGGAAACGAATATTAGTAGTGACTCCGGTTCCATCCTTAAAGGATACGATAAAGGCAAGCGTTACTAACGCTGAAGCCTTACATCCGAGATGGATACAATTCTCTCACTGCAACAGATGTAGATTACAGGTACGACCCAAATTTAAAGACACAAGGATTTCTGCAATATGAACAAGAATATCCTCTACCAAATGAAATAATGCCTCTAGCTCAGTATGAATATATAATTTACATTGATGGATCTGCTCAACTGGCAAGAGGAAGTAAGCAGCAATATAGCGCAGCATGTGCAATTGTTAAAGGTCGCATGCGGGATGGAAAGTTCCATCTGGGTTGCACGAAATCGCAATCTCTAGGAGACTGCATGGCACAGTTGGCAGAGTTGGAAGCCTTGATACTGGCACTGGAACATACGGATCGATTTATTTATTTATTTTATTTTAGAGGCTTATATAGCGCTAGACTCGACTCCCGAAGGAGTATCTCTGCGCTTGGTTCACCCAACCGGAATAAAAAACAGTACTTCTCATGAGTGCGCTGAAGAGGGGTAGGATATTTAAAACAGGAAAGTCTTCAGCAGTTTCCTAAAAATTAGGTAGTTGGGGCAACATCTCAGGTTAAAAGGTAGTTTATTCCAGAGACAGCGGCCCAGAAACGAGAGGGCTCTGCCGCCCAGTCTCGCCTTTCTAATGGGCGGGACCTGTAGCAGAAATTGTTTGCTAGAACGGAGGGTGCGTACAGGTTTATAAGGGATGAACTTTTCAGCCAAATACAGGGGGCCTGAGCCAAAAATGTTTTTGTGAATGACACAACAAGTTTTGAATTTAATCCGTTGTCGGATTGGCAACCAATGAAGTTTTTCCAAAAGAGGACGGGAGGGAGTTCTGGGCGGGGCATTGAGAACCCATCTTGCCGCGGTGTTTTGAGCCACCTGTAGCCTGCTCAGCAAGTTGTCATTCGCTGATATGAGGAGTCCGTTACAGTAATCCAGGCAGCTAAGTATTAGAGCCTGGACAAGGGTTTTTTTTTGAGGTGTCTGGCAGAAAAGGGAACACACGTCTCAAAAGTCCAATTACCCGAAAGCATGAACCAGCTGTTTGGTTGACGTGTTCCTTTAGGGATAGTCCTTGGTCCAGCCGGACCCCTAGGTTCTTCACCGTCTGCTTAGGACTAGGAACGGGGCCCAGGTCTAATGGCCACCAATCTGGCGACCACAGTAGTGGGGCCTCCCCGAATAACATTACCTCGGTCTTCCCTACATTACATTGGAGGAAATTCTAGGCCATCCATCGGGAAACCGCCCTCATGCCCTCAGAAAAAGAATGCTTGACAGCAGGAGTTAGAGTCTGAAATGGGAATGACAGCTGAGTGTCATCAGCGTACGACACTGGGATAAATCCATAGGTTCTCATAAGGTCAGCTAGGGGGGCCACATATATATTGAAAAGAGTGGGGCTCAAGCACGAGCCTTGTGGCACCCCCTTAGTGAGCTCCATAGACGTAGAACAAAAGAAACCCAAGCTGACACTTTGTGAGCGATCTGATAAAAAACTCTTCAACCAGGACAGAGCCAACCCCCCGACCCCGACCTCCTGCAAACGACTGAGCAAGATTTCATGCTATATTGTGTTGAATGCTGCAGACAGGTCCAACAGCACCAGAATCATAGAGCTCCCTCTATCCTGTAACATTCTGATGGTATCGGTCACAGAGAGGAGTGCCGATTCTGTGCTATAGTTGGGCCTGAATCCGGATTGGGAGTGATCTAAGCCTCCCGACAGCTCGATGAAATTCGACAAATGGGTATTGATGTGTTTCTCCATCATCTTGCTCAGGTAGGGTAAGAGAGATATAGGGCGGAAGTTGGAAAGGTCTGTCCATGGGAGAGCCGAGTTCTTACGGATAGGATTTACAAGAGCTTTCTCCCATTCCTGTGGTACCTGGCCTTCGTCGAGAGAGAGATTCATCAGGGTCCGGATCATAGGGCAGAGTAGGTTGCCCAGAGAAATAATAATTTTGGCAGGCATGAGGTCTAGGGGAGATCCTGTTTTAATTTGACCCATCAAAGTATGGATATCAGTCTGACTGACTGCAGGAAAGGCAATGAGCGTTGCAGTGTCACGAGTCGGGGGTAGAGGGGTGTTATGGGGGAGCTGCCCTTAAACTTTGTGGCCTTGATGATTTTATCATATATCATCTCTATTTTGTTTTTAAAAAAGGCAGAGATGTCGTCACACAGTGATTGTGAGGAGGCATCCGCACTTTCACAAGCCACAGGTTTAATAAAGACTTGTAGAATCCGGTATAGTGCTTTGGATGAATTACCAGCTTCTGCCAGCTGAGAGGCGAGCTGAGTTTTTCGAGCCAATCTAATATTTTTACGATATATTGACAGAGCATCAAAATTACCTTTTTTGTGTTCCTCTGAGTTCGTTGTCCTCCAGGCTTTTTCTAATTTTCTACAAGCCTGTTTCTCTGATCTTAGTTGGTCAGTGTACCACGCCTCCTGTCGAGAGGCGGGACGCTGCTTGTACAATTTTAAGGGGGCAAGAGAGTCGGCCGCAACTAAGATAGCAGAATTAAACTTAGAAAGGGCTGACTCAACATTATCAGAAGCTGTGATGAGGGGCTCGACTAGTACCTTCTGGAGTTCATCCAATGTCAATTTACACCATTGCCTGCGCACAAATGAAGGGGGGGGGGCGTATATTAGGTTTATCCAAACCTAAAAGAGAAAACTCAATTATGAAATGGTCTGTCCAGTTCACCTGAATCGAGGGTCGGCATGTAATCTTAGTGCAGTTGGAAAAGATCATGTCCAATGTATGACCTACTAAATGTGTTGGGCCATTATTATGCTTTAAGGGTCCCAATAACGAGAGGTCCGATAGTAGAGATGAGGTCTCAGGATTGCTGGGGAGATCTCCATGTATGTTAAAATCTCCACGAAGGAAGAAATTATCTCCAGCCTTAAAGAGCGGGGCCAATAGTTCGATCAGGGAGAGTGTAAAACCAGCACTCGGCCCTGGAGGACGATAGACCAAGGCCCCTTTCCAGTGGGCTTTGGATGAAGTATTGATCCTGAAGATCATAATTTCCATTGAGGGGTTACTCTTTTGTTCCAGTATGGAAACGCTCAGCCCCTCCTTTTGAACAATAGCAATCCCACCACCGGTTTTGACCGGATGGTCCAGCCTTAAAATTTTATATCCTGCGGGGATGCCCAGGGTGATGGCAGGGACTGTATGAGGTTTTAGCCGAGTTTTGGTCAGAAAACGTATTTCAGGCTGTACGGTCGAGATTAAGTTCCAGGTTTCAGTGTGATGTTTAGCTAGGGATCGGGTGTTACAGAGAATATTCTTCCAGCCCGTTGGCAAATGTATTTCTCCTCTGTGGCATCCAATGGAGATGGAAGACTGGGAAGCCTGAAATTGGCAATATATGCATGCAAAAGGAACTTCCAGGCATGGCCAGGAGTCCCGGGCACAGCCCGGAAGAAGCACTGATTGAAGAGCCAGTAATTCCTGAGCAGAGTAACTAATATGGTTTGTTACAATAGGATCTGTACTAACCTGGACAGAGTTCATGGCCCCTAGCCCCGTCCAGTCGCGGACGGGCACAGACGGGCTACTTTTTGGCTACTCTTCGGCCAATCTTCGGCGCTACCCTGCGCGCGAACGCTGCGCGCTCGAGGTCAGGCGAGGGCTAAATAGCCCTGGTAATCCCACGACTAGAGCGCTAACCGCTCCAGTGGTGGGGCAGAAGTGCCTGGCTCTCCCTGACCCGCCCTCCATGCAACGGTACTGGCTACCGCGTCAGACCGGGGCGGGCAGGAGTGATGACTGAGCCCAGGCTTCCTGTGGATAAGCGGTGAGTGCCAAGCCCCCCTTACAATTCCCAAAATGGCACAGGTAGCGTTATTAGTAAAAACAATCACGTTGCAGTCAAAGACCAGTCACTTTCCAGTTTTCAAATTTAAAATAAACTTTGTTAAAATCACAGCAAAAACAATGGGAGCACTGATTATTAGCTGTGGCAAACAAAGCGGATCGAGGAAGACACTGCCACCGTCTTCCCTACCGCAGTGCGCCCTCAGTGAGACCCCGCCTAAATAGCCCTGGTAATCCCACGACTAGAGCGCTAACCGCTCCAGTGGTGGGGTGGAAGTGCCTGGCTCTCCCTGACCCGCCCTCCGCGCAACGGGACTGGCTACCGCGTCGGACCGGGGCGGGCAGGAGTGATGACTGAGCCCAGGCTTCCTGTGGATAAGCGGTGAGTCCCAAGCCCCCCCTTACAATTCCCAAAATGGCACAGGTAGCGTTATTAGTAAAAGAAATCACATTGCAGTCAAAGACCAGTCACTTTCCAGTTTTCAAATTTAAAATAAACTTTGTTAAAATCACAGCGAAAGCAATGGGAGCACTGATTATTACCTGTGGCAAACAAAGCGGATCAAGGAAGACACTGCCACCGTCTTCCCTACCGATAATTCCCCACACTAATTGTGTGCGGTTTGTTTTACTGTGTACAGTCATATAATAAATACTTGCAACCCTGGATTCAGAACGGGTTCAAAGATGCAAAAGGTGGCACAATTAAGCACAAATTGCTATGGGAACAGGTAGTGAAGTTTAAATCGGAACTACCAAGGACTCACGTGATACATAAACTGAGTCAACAGCGTGATGGCGTTCACGTTGAAGGGAATTTACTGGCGGATGAAGCCGCAAAGGGGGCTGTACGCACGGCTTCTGTAGCTGCAATCACTCATTCTAAAATGAAAATAGACGGTGAGATTATGGTGGCAGTTATTGCTTCATGCAAAAACAGCGAAGCAGTACCAAAAACATTTCCACTCAAGTACTCCTACAAGTTAGATGCAAATAACATTCCATTTGCTCAGATTCCTGGAGTGGGGGATAGAGTAATTCCAAACATGGATTGTAGGTTATGTTTAAATCTAGCAGCACACGAGGGGATAGGTTTTGCACATGCAGGAATACGGAGACAGTTTCTTTATTGAAACAACGCTATTGGTGGCCTGGAGTAACAAATCAGACTAAGGACTATGTCTTGAAATGCGACATCTGCCAGCAGATAAAAGGTTCCTCCGTAACACGTCCAGCACAGACACCATTGTTAATATCTGACAAACCACTAGCATGTGTTTACTTGACCATGGCGGCCCCTTAAAAAGGAGATGGGGCTTACAGATATATCATGGTGGTAGTGGATTCCTGCTCAAGATTCCTATGGGTGTGGTCCCAGCACCCAGCTGATGCTCAAACTGTTATAAAAGATTTGCGTGTCTTCATAGGCACATATGCAATTGGCATATTACATTCTGAACAGGGCCCTACGTTTAGCTCTCGGGCTTATATGGAGGCCATGCGGTACTCCTCTCCATACCATCCAGAGGGAAATTCGATTGTGGAGAGGAAAAACCGAGACTTAAAGCAGTCTTTAATAGCTAGAGTATTAGGCACAGGTGAGAGCTGGGTGAAACATCTGTATGGAGTGCAGCGAGCTCTGAACAATATCCCAAGGAGTTCTCTAGGGGGGTCACTCCATGTGTGGCCCTATTTGGGACATTTATGTGGTTACCTGATCTTGATTGTAAAGGCGCAGTGGCGGATCAAAAACCTTTCGGCATCCATGATCGGTTGGCTGTTTTACAGGATCTAAATGAGTCCAGGATACAACAAAGTAATGTCCACCTGATGCAGACCACCACTGGGGAAGTCAAATCAGTCACGGCAAGACCAGCCTGGATCCCAAAAGTCGGGGATCTGGTCACAAAGAAAATAGCAGAGAAGGAGTTTGGGCCATCCTACAGAAAGCCTGTACAGGTCCTAGCAGTGAAAGGAACAAGAACTGTACTTCTACCGCCTCTTGACGGAAAAAAGGGGAAAAGATTTGTCTCAATCGACCTAATCAAACCACACTATGTGGCCGATACTGAGTATTGCGCCACGTGGACTCCAGAGTAGCAGACACCCTCCTCTCGCTACAATTCAAGAGGTTCAAACGGAAAGTCTCTTCACATTCGAAGAGTCACCTGTACGGAATGAAGGACTATGCAATAACGCTATGGAACTAGTTCCCCTTGAACCTGAAATTCAAATTCAGAATCAAAATGGACAATGAATTGCTATTCGACCAAATACAGATGTCTACATCAACATGCCTCAACAAGAGCAAGCTACGATGTCTACAAATTCGAATGAAATACCAACAATTGATCGAACTGCTTCTGGCTACTTCATAATCTTTGATACATTTTCTTTGGATCCAAGTCAAGCTGAAGCAATGCCAGCCCAAAAATTACGCAGGCAGCAAGTTAAAAACGTTCCGAACTTTCTTAAAAAGACTTACCTGGTATCACCTTGGGTGATACTTTGGGTAATAACTGGGATACTTTTCTTTCTTTTCTGGGTAGGCTTAGTAATAGTTTTAAGCATGCTTGTTAATGGCAAATACCTTCGACAAAGCTCTGCAGACCAAAAGGTGAATTTAATTTTGAAACCCCATCAATCATCTCATCGAGAACAAAGAGACTTGTCATCAGTGAACATTACAGCAGTTCCTACAATGGATGGTATAGTTTGGGACAAGGTTGATTTCGATATATTTGGCCCGACATCAATTTTAAAAATTCCACACTTATTTAAAATATCGTTGAGTGATATCATTACCTCAAGGACATTTTCCGATGATTGGGACTTTGAAACTGTAAATAACATGTTGTCTGATTTAGAAAAATCTGTAGCATTTTCTAATAGTGAAACATTGGAAAGCACATCAGATTTCAAAATGCTGTATTATTTTCAAAATTATGGTCATCACTTTTTGCATCACTTTTTGCATAAATCTGCTAATCCTAGAAATGTGTTCACATACCACCAGTGAGAACATTGTCCAACACCGCCGAAAGACAGTTCAAAAACATTTGCACAAAAATTTCAATGTTTTCAGGGTTTAATATGTCTGACCCAGCCTCATAATATTATAAGGTTGCACCAACATCAGTACAGAAAAATATGGTTGGTTGGTTGATATGCTTTATTTCGATACGTAAAAATATCTTGAAAGCAGTACATGCAATAGGTATGTTAAAAAAGATATACAGCAAATATACATAGCAATACATCCATAAGATAAGAAGAATGATAAAACATTAAGATATGTGCAATTAAGATGGTATTAAAATAGTATGTACAGTTAAAAAGCAAATAAATGGATACAGAAAGCCTATTTGATCGGATCAACCAAGACGATTTTAAAAATTTTGAGACGCTACAAACTACAAGAGGGGACGTATCTGTTAATAAAATGCGTAGGGCTACTGAATAATGGCGAGTGCCAAGTGATCTGCACACAGGTTTAAGCCAGCGCTTTCTTGGGTTACAATAATCTGGGCATTCAAAAAGGATGTGGACAACCGTCTCCACCCTCGTGGGACATAAAGCACAATAGGGGGAGAGCTGGGAGGTAGATTTCCATCTCGATGTCAAATGGCCTACTGGTAGAGTGCCCACCCTAAACCTAAAGTACAGAGCCCTATCAAATGGGATAGAAATCAAATCAAGATAGGGTCGTAAGCCACCACGTCTTTGATACGTAAGAAAACTGCAGTGGAATTGCAGTGTCATGGGTTACTAATAAGTTTAGAGGAAACCCACTCCCAGTACAGTTTCTTCAGGGTGACTTTAGGTGGGGCGGAGCGAGTAACCCAAGCTTCGGCCAGTCCCAACTCCCCCAAAAGGTTTTTAACGTCCCTTAACCACTTTATACTATGCCAACCCCCCGTGGCCATCACCTCGGACAAGCCCTCAGCATATGAGGCGAGTTCTGGGACCCTCCACAATCGAGCCCATAACAACAGGGGCCGTAGTCGTGCCTGATCTACAATCGATCTACATCCCAGGTCTAGTAGTACGGGGACTGTGGGTGTGCACAAAGGGAGAGCCATTAGGTCTTTCAAGAATTTGCTCTCCGCTTTGGCTAGTACCTCCAAATTACAAGTACCCCACAGCTCAGCCCCATATAGTGCAGCCGTGACCCCTCTAGCTTTATATATGTCAATGACAGGGGCCATACAATGTTTGGGGTAAGAACAATGTTCCCTGAGTAGCGCACCACCCACCCTTTTGTGGCTAAGTAACATTTTGTTAATATGCGGGGACCAGCTCATAAAATCTCTAAGCCGGATTCCCAGGTAGTCAAACTCTGCTACCTTCTCCAATGGACAGTTATTCAACACCGGTGGACGCCCTAATTTCCTGGGGGGATTCATGACCAAATATTTGGTTTTATCGATGTTGATCACCAGTCCCCTTAGGGAGCAGAACTCCTGGAAGCGATCGAGAAGCCTTTGCAGACCTTGGGGGGTCTTTGAAATGAGGAGAGTATCATCCGCAAAAAGCAGAGTAGGGATCCGTTTGCCCGCCAGGGAGGGTGCATCGGCCGGTTCTTGTTGTAGGTACTCCACCAAACCATTCACATACAAAGAGAATAGGGTGGGGGCTAGCACACATCCCTGGCGGACTCCCCTGCACACCGGGATCCTATCAGTCTTTTCCCCCCCTGTGCCCCATCGCACCTGTGCATAGTTTCCTGAGTGTAGTTTGGTTAGGAGCAACAAAAGGTAGGGGGGCAACCCCATTTTCTGCAGGACCCTCCACAATTCCTCCCTAGGTACCAGGTCAAAGGCAGTCTTCAGGTATATAAAGGCCAGATAAAGACTGCCCTTGCCCAGCACCACCACCTTCCAGTGCAGGAGCATTAATCTGAAGGCCTGTTCGATGGTTCCAGTTCCCGACCGAAAACCCGCCTGGAGGTCTGACAAGATCTTATTATCATCTACCCATTGAAGAAGCCTCCCCAGGATCGCCTTCCCTGCCACCTTCTGGGAGGAGTCTATGAGGCTTATGGGCCTATAGTTGGCGGGGCTGTCCCGACACCCCTTTTTGAATATCCGGACAACCTCCGCCCCTTTCCAGGAGTCGGGTACAGGACCTCCCCCCAGAATTGCATTTAGCAGGGAGGCAACCAGCTTGCCCCATTCCTTGGGGAAGGCTCGTATCAGGTCTCCAGGAATCCCATCTGGTAATGGCAAATACCTTCGACAAAGCTCTGCAGACCAAAAGGTGAATTTAATTTTGAAACCACATCAATCATCTCATCGAGAACAAAGAGACTTGTCATCAGTGAACATTACAGCAGTTCCTAGAATGGATGGTATAGTTTGGGACAAGGTTGATTTCGATATATTTGGCCCGACATCAATTTTAAAAATTCCACACTTATTTAAAATATCGTTGAGTGATATCATTACCTCAAGGACATTTTCCGATGATTGGGACTTTGAAACTGTAAATAACATGTTGTCTGATTTAGAAAAATCTGTAGCATTTTCTAATAGTGAAACATTGGAAAGCACATCAGATTTCAAAATGCTGTATTATTTTCAAAATTATGGTCATCACTTTTTGCATCACTTTTTGCATGAATCTGCTAATCCTAGAAATGTGTTCACATACCACCAGTGAGAACATTGTCCAACACCGCCGAAAGACAGATCAAAAACATTTGCACAAAAATTTCAATGTTTTCAGGGTTTAATATGTCTGACCCAGCCTCATATTATTATAAGGTTGCACCAACATCAGTACAGAAAAATATGTTAACAAACACCAAACAGATTTACTCTGCACCCTTTATTGCCCAGTTGTCTGTAACAATCTAAATCTGGTACAACTGGTAAACTCCGTGACCCATCAGGGTGGTCACATGCTTGACCTCCTATTTGCCAACCCGCAGGAGATCGAAGTACTAGATATCACTCCGCAAAGTTGGACGGACCACTACCTAATCCGCTTTAAAATCCTGGTAGGAAGGATAGTTGGCCCCATCAGTCACTCAGCGGCAGGCCGAACAGGCAGGGAGTGGGCAAAATTGGATAGAATGGATGTCCATTTGACCCTCCCCAATGCTGACATGTTTGATCCCCAGGCTACGGTAGAAGGGAACTATAAAGCCTACTGTGAATTTGTTACGGGAGCTCTGGATAGGATGATCCTGAGTAAAAGATTAAAAAGTAGGAAGAAACCATCCTCTCCCTGGTACACGGATGAGTTGAGAATGCTGAGACGGGTATGTAAGAAAGCTGAAAGAAAGTGGCGTCTGAATTACCTAGAGGGGGAAAAACAGGAATCAAAAGCGCTACAGGGGAAATATAAGAAGCTGATTTTGGAGTGTAAAGCTGAGTACTACGCCAATTCTATCCTACAAGGCCCGAACAGCACGAAAGCTCTGTTTAAAATAGTTAGGGAGCTCTCCGCCCCGGCCTGTCTTGGTAATAAGACCGCTGCGTCACAGGACCTGTGCAACAATATAGCTTGCCACTTTACAGATAAAGTGTCAAAGATTGTTGACAGGTTTCAAGGCCAAGATCCCGGTGACCCTGTTCCCGCGGAATACAAGGCGGAACCAATCCTCTCCAGTCAGCCATTTTGGATAGATTTCCTAGCCTAAATGACTGTACATTTAACAGCATGGCAGATAGTGTATCCTCGGGTTCTCCGTACGACCCTATGCCGGTAAAAGTCTGGAAAACATTTGGTCTTTTAACCCTCCCATGGCTGCAACGCATCTGTAATCAATCCCTTGAGGAGGGAGTGGTTCCGGATGGCTGGAAGCAGGCAGTGGTGACACCCCTGCTAAAAAAACCTTCTCTGGACCCTGCGAAGTCGGAGAGTTACAGACCCATCTCCCTGCTCCCCTACCCGGGTAAAATACTGGAGCGGGCAGTGGGCAGGTCACTCTCCGGCTTCCTGGAGGAAAACCAGAGGCTGGACAGAGATCAGTTTGACTTCCGCCCAGCACATGGGAAGGAGTCCGCGCTGACTCTGATGCTGGACAAACTGAGAATGCGGGCCGACAGCAGGAATGTCATGGTGTTAGTGCTTCTCGAAATGTCGGCCGCATTCGATACGGTTAACCACTCTATTCTGCTGGGAAGGATCGAGAGTATGGGGGTGCGGGGATGTGCACTACAATGGATGCGGTCCTACCTCTTAGGACGACAGCAGATGGTCACATTGGCACCCTTCTCTGCTAATAAAACGGCAATAGATCATGGGGTCCCTCAGGGGTCGGCCATCAGCCCCATTCTATTTAACGTATACCTACAGCCGCTCCTCCCCCTCATCAAATCATTTGGGGTGGAGGTAATTAACTACGCAGATGACACGCAGCTGGCGTTCGCCCTGGAAGGGAAGCACGTAGTCACAATGGACACATTCCAGGAATGTATGCGCCATACAGCTAGGTGGATCAGGAAGAACTCCCTACAGTTCAATGGGGAGAAAACAGAGGTTCTGTACTGTGCCCCAGCAGGATTAACCAAGCACCTACCGAGGGAATTCAGACTTACCCCGGAGGAGGAGCCAGTGCCCCCGTCTGACACTTTAAGAAATCTAGGGGTCCTGCTTGACAAAAATCTACAAATGGAGTCACAGGCTAATAGGATAGCTGGCGTGTGTTTCGGTCTCCTACGGATGCTGCGCCGGCTCCTCCCGATCCTGCCAGATGACAAACGGTCGCTGGTGGTGAGGAGCATTGTCCAGAGCAGGCTGGACTATTGCAACTCGTTATATCTGGGGGCGCCTCAGTTTGTCATTGACAGGCTGCAGAGAGTGCAATCGGCAGCGGCAAAGCTGGCACTAAAAAGAAATCGCCGTGCCTCATCACACCAAGCCCTACGGGATCTGCACTGGCTGCCGATCAAGGAGAGGGTACTATTCATGTCTCTGTGTATGGTATTTAAAGCAACACATGAGCAAGGCCCAGCTCTGCTGCAGGGATGTTTCTCCTGGTACCGGCCACAGAGACAACTCCGATCAGCTGGTGCAGGTCTGCTGGAAGTCCCAAGAGTCAAGCAGGCTAGGCTGGGGGGCAGGGCCTTCTGGGTGGTTGCAGCGCGCCGGTGGAATGAACTTCCTCTGAGCATCAGACAGAGTCAGTCCCTTATGAGTTTCAGGCGTAGCCTGAAAACTTGGCTTTTTCCCGCCGACTTGTTAGTGCTTCTCTGCGCCCATAATTCTTCTTCATCTGAGTCTGATACTGTAAAATCTAAAGCGCCAGGATACCCGTAGGGTGACAGTATGCGCGGTATAAAACCTTCATACAATACAAGGTTACGACTTATGGAAAAACACCATAGACTTGAAATCAGTCTGGGGTACTAGAGAATGGCAAGTTCAGGGAACGGAAGCTTTGTTTAGAGCATGCCTTATCCCTGAACAGATTATGTTTTTGAACGAGACAATACAACAGACGTCTTGCCTTGGACTAACCAAGAACAAAGGCTTGAACACACCTTGGCTGCCAACGCGATCAATGACCGAAGGCAATGATACATCAGAAAAAGAGGTTACATTAGATGACGTAATATAATACAATCGATCAGACCCCGATTAGAAGAAATGGTTGATTTGGCCCACAGACACCAATAATTGTCAGGCAAGATTCATAGGTAAAACTGAAGGGTTCGCTATCCATAGGCCAGATCCACGCTATGTACAAAGAGAACATGCAGGGTTAGTGACATCCTACAGTGTTGGGAAGTTGTGCCTTGATTGGCTAAAAACCTCAACACTCACACAGGTGAAACAACACTTATCTTTACCGTTACAGGATGTGGATCTTAGGGATTTTTTACTGGGTCCCAGGAAGCCACGTCAGAAACATTTCATATATGCTAGCATGTATGCTGCCTATGATGAAATATGGAAAATATCCCAACAAGAGGTTGCAGAGAGATTACGGGAAATAGACCGTATAAATCTAGAAGAATCTCTAGCAGTGGTAGACAATGGGGTAACAACATTAACTTCCAGGATATATTTCTTAGGCAACATTGTATCTTCTGCAATAGACATTTTACAACTGGATTTGGCCATTTTACAACAGGGGCAATCTCAATTACGTTCTATTATGTTGTTAAGCTGGACGCTGCAATCTGTGTGCAGGCTATGTGCCCTGACGCTTTATCAATGGCACGTCTCTGTTTTCTGAATACAATCTAACAGATAAACAGATAGAAATGGCACAAAGGGGAGCAAAATATACAATGCTGCATATCGAAAAGCTGGATAGATTACCATTTACAGTGGCAGAATCACCGTCCACAGAATGGCTAATCCATGGCCACATAACTCAAATGGGTAAGGAATTCATTAAGGAAGGATGTATGACATTACAATGCATGCTTTTACATCGCATGCCTTTACAACGCGGTTTTTACAACGCAAACCTTTACAACACATAGCGCTTTGGGGTGCTGGATAGTGAATAGTTTAATTTACTATTCCAACTCCAGTCCCCGTGGACACTAGGGAAGGTGTTGGACAGTAAATTAAACTTATTCCCTATCCTAGAGCGCCCCCCAGCCCAATGCGTTGTAATGGTTTGCGTTGTAAAAGTTGCGTCGTAAAGGCACTGCATGGTAAAAGTTGCATTGTAAAGGATGTTTCCCATTAAGGAATCATGGAAATTACCATACAGATTTCGATGCCGGAGTGGGGATAGAGAAGTGTTTCTTAGCGGTACAAACTGTGAGCATGCTTAAAGTGGATCACTCATATGTCAGGATGTAATGCTGGATGAGGCTTGTAATGGTTCTGTAGCGAACTTGTCCTGTCATCTGAGGGGTGCCCCAGCTGCAGTGATTACTCCAGCATTCGGGCTACTTTCAAAAGGGAGTTACTTGATGCTGAACAATCAAGGCTTCTGCGGAATGCTCCCGGGCATTGCATATCTGGTCACCGTGAGCTCCAGGGTTACTTATTTGCACCGACAAATACAGTTTGGGAGGCGCCATTATGGCCTTCACTGCATGTTTCTTTAATACGGTTTGATACTCTAAGCAGAATGAAAGCCATGCTTTTACAGAAGTCTGTGCCCTTAATCTCCGCTCGAGAAACTTTTGATCTCCAGATCGCAAGGTCTTCGGCAGAGCTACAGGCTCTAATCCATACAAACTGCCCTTTCCGTTGTGCAGAAATGGTAAATCGTATCTTTAACATGTCTGACATAACAGGCCTAGTCCACCTATTTAAGACCATAGGTTGTGGACTTCTAGACACCTTTCAGACGGTACTTGGAATTGTACCAAACTTCATACACTCCGTATTCAGAAGCATCTTTGGAGGACTTCGGCTAATCCTGTTTCTAATAACAGGTATCCTGATTATCTTCTATCTGCTACTCAATGGATGTCCCAGTCACCAAGGAGATAGAAAAAGCCCTCCTGGAGCGTAAATACCATGACCACGTGGTACAACATCTAAGCATGCCTTGCCTGAGAGAACTAAGAACTAAGTGCATCTTGGTTCTTGTCATTTCAACCAGTCTGGATGGACTTAATCTTCCCTGTCCGCCGATGTCTGTTTTGCAGAAAAGAATGTGTGTTAGACCTTTGTTTGACACTCCCATAATGGGCACAACCAGACGTGAATGCTCTACTGGACCTGATAACAGCCCATTTTCTGCAGTGTCCTCAGCGTATTCCAATGTTGATGGTGGCATTCCTTGAGCCACCACAGGTATTAACTGCACCTGTTGGTATCGACACCGGCTCCTCCACAGACACGCAGGCTTTGGAGGGCGCATAGGCTGCCCAGCAACGGCTGCGGAGAGCGTGGAACATCATTTGTGCTCAATTGACGGACTCTACGAGGTGCTACAGGGGCAGTTTACTGCGAAAGCAAGTAACGAAAATGTCTACCAAGCTAGAATACATAAACAATTAACTCATTTGGCTCCTTAAGTGCTGGAAGAAATTCACCCTTTTTTAAACAAGCTCGATTTGGAATTCAGAAACAAAATAGACATTCCGTACATTTATTGGGCATACATGGCTTTCTAATGCTTATAGTGGTTTGGACTATAACTACGGAAACTTTAGAGCTATGGCTTGCAAGTATTTTTGTATTTAACATTTTTAACAAATGTGTTTATAAACTTTGTGCGTACTAATATCTAGTTAGGCTAGTAGTACGGTAATAAGTTACATATATCGTCCAATCGGAAGAGGACTGGGTGTTATATTCCATATAGGTACCCTATATAGGCGCAGGTAACATTGCACCCTTTCACCTATATTCTACCCTACATTACATACATAACGGTTCTGAGGGACTGACCTTTTACCTAGATATGACATTGTATTCAGAACGCGGGTTTCCCCCTAGTTTGAATCTCATACATTATGCATGAGACTTCTTGGAAGCACAACAGGACTGACAGCAGGACGAACATCTCCTGTATAATATCTTTGTATAAAGTTCAGGCCCGACGTCATCCTTTAGGCCGACACAGTAACACAGCAAGGTAGGATCCCTGGTAAGACCTATGGGTATATATATATCATGTCTTGCTTAGAAAGACAGAGGAGACCGTGACTTCCAGGCAGATACACTGACCAGAGATGCTGAGGTTCCTGCATGCAGATATTCCAGCTCACAGTGGTATAACATCCCTTGTGGGGTGTCCAGCTCAAGACCAGGACAGGGTCCCATATTCTCAGGTAATGGGGTTGACTATATCCTAGAGGGATTCTTGGCATAACACCTACACCGATGCTAGGTACATTTAGGTACATCTAGTTAGGGAGACAACGTAGGAGTACACACTTATTATCATGTTTTTTATATTGTATTGTATATATTCATGATTGCTGCAAAATGGTAGAACTGGACCATCCCTTTACTTTCATAGTACTGCTAATCGTATATCTCTGTTACTGTCTAATGGTTGTTGCAGCATATCTACACTAGAATAACAACTGTTTAATAAATTCTTATTGAAATGCTCAGCCTGTTTATTCTGTGTATCTCTGAGACAAACTAAGTGAGTATGAATGACTCAGCGAAAGGTAGGATATTATTTCCACGATCCTGAGTGAGTCAGGGTTGTCCTGTTCTGAGGTTGCCAGAATCTATTCTATCCTTGGTAAGAGGAGATTATATTGGCACTGTGAGGTAGCTGATACATACATGCTAACGTATCCAGTGGGGGTGTACAGAAGTAGTCTGCCACCAGTCCAACAGTTTATGTTATCCAAACGTGCAGATCCTGTATAGGTTATATAGGAACTACACAGCATTCTGTGCAGAAAACAAGAGTACAGAATAAAATACTAATACTATATCTCAGAAAGGAACTAAAAATAATTAATTCTCTATTTTAATAGTATTAAAAATCCAATTCAATAATGAAGTTGGCTTTTTAACAAATAGTTAGAAAAAAAAGCTTTAGAAAGCTACGCCTTACCTGCCTGACCTGGCAGAAGGCCTCTGCCAGAACCAAGCCTGTTCTTGGCCTGAATATGGCATGAGTGATCTGTGAAATTGATCGCACGAGCTACACAGTAGATCAAAGGGATTTACAAGTTGACCTGAACAGGCAGGGATGACTCCTTTGAGCTCAGCAGAAGGGCGGGGTTATGCCCATCCTGTTGATGCCCTACTGTCAACTCCTGAAGGACACTTATAACTCTTGGGGCAAGCTTGAAAGAGGAGAGAACGGGATGCCAAAAAAATCTTTGTGACTCTAATGTCTAGTTACTGAAGGACTCTGCTTTTGTCCTACCGGACTTCTGTCTCTGGGTTTATATATAACCTTTGGAGCACACCTGAAAGGATAGAGAATTGGATACCAGGACAATTCTTATGTATTCACTGTCTGGTTGCCTGAGGACCCTGCTTTTGTCTTACCAGATTTCAGTCTCTGTGTTAATTGTGAGCCCAGCGACTTGATTTTAGTGTTAGATGTGAGAGATCACTAGGGTTATCAATGTATACTGCCCACACATACACCCAGCCATCAGAGCCCATTTTTAGTGTGGCAGAAGGCTTTTCTTCTCTTGAAAATGCCTAAAGGTGATAGGGTTGGCCCAGGGAAATTTTACATCAACGGGTATGGCATGCCCAGGAGTCATTCTGCCCCGCTAGTTACTGTCAGGCAGAAAATGGCACCTCCAGGCACCAACACCAATCACTACTGGAACTGAGGAAGCAGAGAAAAGAACTGGACCTGCTGTCAGTGACACAAGAGAAACCCTGAAAGCCTGGATCTGCTCCCCCTTGTATCAAGGACAAATACGTTTATTCCAAGGGTCATAAAGCTAACCATCTGTTAAAGCTGCAGGGACATAATACGCTACAATATACCTTTTCCAGCAACTACCCAGCTTGCCAGTGACAGTTGGACCTGGACTTTACCCTGCTGTTGGCCTCAGCTTGCTACCCTATGAGTTTTTAAGAGACTCTCCAGAGGTCTTGGGGGTGGTTCAAAGTGTATTCCTGGTACTTAAAGGACTAGGTTAGAAGGCAAAACTTGGCACAGGATGAACCTGGTGTGTGTATCTAACCCATACTCTATTCAGTCTCAAATTGCACCCACGCCTTGGTCTGCCACAACCATTGACTATGTGCTCTTTGGGCAATTTCTACTCAAAACATTAAAAATGCATACCTCATGTTCCCCTTTTCGGATTTTTGTCATTCTGGTGCACTTTTTTTTAGAACAATTTGCTCTATTTTTCTAATTTAGTTTAGCTTTTTTATTGTTTTGTATTTTTACTTCATTACTATTTGGGTACTTGTTGGAATGGAAAAGTCCCTTGCATAGAGACAGATGTGTACCCCTGCCCTGAGCGCCCCAGCTTTAACGATGTCTGGATCCCTAGTTCTATTTATTTGTCATAGGCAAACATGGATCATGCATGTGGACCATGACATAGACCTGTCTCACAGATTGTGGTCTTGTTGGACTGGGAGCGGCGCCCAAAGCTGTGCCCTCATAGCGGTGAAATGCTATTGCTTTTGCTAGGAGTTAAGTAGCACAAGCACGGTGGTGGCAGCATACATGTAGTGACCAGTAGAAGTGAACAGGCCTTTTTACTTTTGGCATTGGAGTGAGGCCTACAGGCTCACTCATGTAAAGTTATGCTTCTGTGTACTTAACGCACCTTTGACCTACAACTAGTTGGTATACAGTGCATTGTATGCATGTGCTGGGTGTAAGTACACCTGTGAATAGTGCAATACATGTAAGATTATGGGTTCCATTTTGGAAGACCCAAGGCTTACTGGAGTAGCATAAGAAGTTAGAGGAATAACCCCAAACAGATTTGTGGCTTGCTGCATTTTTGTGAGCTGGGTGGGACACACACAGGAGAATGAAGAGGCAGACTACTCGGTATACTTCAAAGGGTGCTCTTTGATTCAGAGAGAGGTCACTGAAAAGGGGCCTGGGCACATCTCTGGAAGGATATGGAGCTGATAAGAAAATCATAAATACCATGTTTGGGGCCCTGGAGTAACCTTTTGATGCACATAGCACTGTGGCTGACATTCAGATGGGAACCTCTCCTCACTCTAATGGCCTGTGTTGTGGAGCTATCAGTTTTTGAGTCACTCTGGCTGTGACAGACTTCTTTCTGGATGTAAACGCGATTCGTTAACGCGGAAGCAAGGGAGGACGGTGAGATCGATTTTGACCCCTTGAGTCTATCCAATTTATGAAGCGAGGTTGCAACAGTAATAGCTCAGCTACTTGGCTGTCTCTAGCCCCTTGAAGTATAGAAACATGGATACTCTTGACATCTGCTGAGTATGAGATAAAATTATTGCGGTATTTAATTTTCTACTTTCTTGGCAGATCCTTGAAAGCCCCAGTCCTGATGAGGCCCGAGAATAATAGGGCTGAAACGCGTCGACATTTGTTTTGAAGACACCATTGCAAAAATAGAGAATATAAAAATTAAATTAGAAGGAGTATAGAAATATTAGAGGTTTAAATATTAAACCTCCTAAGCTCCCGTGTTTTTGAGTGATCTTCTGTTGAAAGAATGCCTTATGTAAAAAAAGATTGGAACATCCTTCGGGTGATAAATAAGGGCTACAACATGTAAAGGTCCAAAATAAATGTTAGTTTGTTAAAAATGAAAATAGTGTGTGTGTATATTTGTCTTTGTATTGAGTATATTTGCTTTGTATATATATATATGTTTGAAGAACCGTTTATACCCACTTACTGGGTCTCGGTGGCAGGGGAACCACCCAAGTGTCCATTCCCTCCTTATTTAGGAAAAGGAGACACAGGAGCCTTCGTCTGCAGGAGGAACCAAGTTTTATTCGAATAGCCTGGGCTATGGAACAGAGTCCCAAGCTTGTTAGAAACAAGACAGAGGAGGCTGCTGCTTCACTCTGCAACTTACAGGCCTTATAAACACATTTCCTACATTAAGAAACCAGTTTGGGTGGGGGGTTTGGCGCACCCGAGTCAAAAATGCCGTTACACCATTCTTTGTTCAGGCAGGACGGGGGCTGCAACAGATGGTACAAAGATTATGGACAGGTCTTGCAAAACAGGATATGTACGTGAGGGAACAGAGAGATCTTGAACAACAGGATATGTGAAAGAAACAAGTTCTGGGACGGTGGTGTGACCAAGTCTTGCGAAACAGGATGGATGTGTGCAGGAGTTCAGTCCGAGGGTGGTGAGGCCAATTCTTGGTTCCCCTTTTTCGAAATTGGCTCAACCATAAGGAGCAGGAAGACCAGGGTGGTCGTGACAGCTAGAATTTCAACAGACATCAGCAGAAATGACCAGGAGGGTCGTGCAGAAGTGTTTGACACGAATTGGCAATGCAAAAACAATGGAGTCATGACACAAAATGGATTCTGACAAGAAGGACACTTTTCCTCAGACCCTCCTTGTGCCATTGAGTACCGAAAATACTCTAGGAGACGTCGATATTCATAAGATCATCTGTTTCTTGTTGAGCATCATCTTCATATTAGTGTCGTGAATGTTAGAAGGTTGAGGCTTGAGAGCCTGAACACACGTTGCACAGAGCATTGGCAGACACTGAATGCACAAACAGCAGGAGACTAGGACAGCCACTCTCAAGGCAAGGAAGATGAGGACCCTCCATCCCCATTGGGAAAGGAGGCCCCAGATCCAGCCTGTGAGGGACCAGTTGCCTTCATCCTGATGAATTTCAGAGGAAAGGTGATGCAGACATTGGATGGCATCATATACTGTGGGTGCGTGATCAGGAATGTACACACAGCAGCTGGAGCCAATCAATTTACACACACCACCATGATCAGCGAGGATGATGTCAAGGACCATACGATTTTGAAGTGTTACAAGGCGATTTGCCTGTAGCTCTGCAGTGATGTTGGTGAGGGCACCAGCTGTTTCTGTGATGGTGGCCTCAAGGACCCTGGTCAGTCCTTGTATAGCTCGACTGTTTGCCATTGGGCCCCAGAATGGGAGGATACCCTTAAAGAAGTCCCCGGCTTCCTGGCCTACTATATCCTCAGCCGATATGACACCCCTACGTGAGCGGCGCAAAGTGCCCTTCATCAACAGGTGGTAATCTCCATGGGTAGAATACGTCGGTGGAAGGAGGAAGGCCAGATAGCAGGTTCCAGACAGTTACGGGGGAGCCAAGTGTAGTCTGCCGTGCCACAGATAAAGTAAGTGTTGAGGGACGCCACCAACTTTGGAGGAGACGTAGAGTTAAAAGTTTTAGTGATGTCACAGATACTAGTACAAACTTTCTTAGTTCCTAAGCCATGGATGCAGACACGGCACCGCACATTTATAACATTCAGAGTGTTTCGTACATCAGGTAGTAGCTTTCTGGCGCGAAATTTGGTAAATGTTTGTCGAGAAGTTGAGTTAAATACCACCATCTCACCGAGTTCATCCAGTGGTAATAGCAATGTGGATGAACTGGTCGGGCAAAAAGGGGTATTGGTATTGCCAGACCTGCTTCGTCAGAAGTCATCTCGAAATGTTCCAAGGGCAGAATTGGCAGTACCATTGACAGTATAGGCCTCCTGTATCAACATCCACCATGCAAGACAGGACCCAGAGATGGAGAAAGGATAAGGAAAGAATAGAACAGGCTGTGTCATAGCATGCGGCATCAGTCCACATACCCAACAGTTGGAGGTATTTATGATCAGCTGATGATGATGTAACATCTGGACAAAGGTGTTATTGAAAAATTCTGCACGGCAGGGCAATTAGTGGGGGGGTAACGTTAAATACTGATGCTCTACAGGGGTCAGGGTAGGAGTTGGTGGGGTAACAGGATAGTAGATCAGTAACATCCAACCAATCATAGACAATATGATTGAGACAAACAGCACCACCACGGGGGCCACAAAGCACTTGCTATGTAGGAGACTGACGTATCGTTTCTGGACTTGGGTGTATTGGATGGCTGCAATTGTATTAAGCCAGGGACCACTAGCGGCTGTCTGTGATTGATGGTTGCATCACTGGATGCAGGTGCCAAGAGCCCTATGGTGTACCTTATTCTGACATACCAGCACCGTTCTTAGGGGCCGATTATGATGGCGGACGGACCTGAGTCCGTCCGCCACCATAGAGTAGGAGGGACCGTCCGCAGGGGCAGCGGCGGTCCCTCCCTGCAAATTAGGATGTGACCGCCACCCTGGCGATCACATCCTGTATTTTTAACATTGAGGTGGGTGCTGCTTGAAGCAGCAGCCGCCGCAATGTTAAAAATGTAAGCTGTGCATTTGCATGCACAGAGCGGCAGGCACCACGCGGTGCCTGCCGCTTTGTGCACGCAAATGCAGGGGGGTACCATAGGTACCCCCCATGTGCACCCTCCACCCCCCCTTCACCCCTGGGGGCCCGTAACGGGCCCCCAAACAAAAAACCGTATGCCTTTGCACGGCGGAAACGCCGCCGTGTAAAGGCATGTTACTCCAGACATGTTAGAGCTTTTCCGCCGCGGACGGGAGGTGACCGCGGCAGAAAAGCTGCGGACTGAAAAACGATCCCCCAGCCATCCTAATCTGGCGGGGGGTCTTTTTCAGTCCGCTGCGGTTTTCCCGCATCCTCCGGGCCGGCGGTGGCTTCCGCCGGCCCGGAAGATGCGGGATAAACGCCATCATAATTAGCCCCTTAGTCGGGAGATCACAGCCCTACAGCCTGTAGGCGCCTGAACGAAGTCAAGGGCAAGCCTTCCTTCTGGAACGCAAGTTATATCGGGTAGAAATAGGAACAGTATGGTCGGGGAATAATTGTTCCTGATGCTGTGCAGAATGAGGGGAGTGTTTTCTCTTTCCCTTCAGTATACTGTCACTCTCTGCTTCCGTAGATGTGGAATGTAATCTTGCGTCGCTGAAGGGAACAAACATCGGGACTATTTCTGTCTCTGAGTCTCCTTGTCCTTCTCTCACCCACTGATAATAGGGGAGAGGCAGAGGCACTCGTCTACAGTGCTTGGCATGGATCCAGTTCTTCTGTCCCTCAACTTTCACGGCGGTGCGGGTGGCCAGTAACACCTGACGGGGCTGTGTCCAGCGGGGCTCGAGGCTCTTAGTACGTTGAAAGTTTTGAATCAGGACCCAGTCGCCAGGTTGGATAACGTGTCCTGGGCCCTCGCTTTTATCAGGTATGGCCTCCTGCACCTGGTGGTAAAGAGTACGAAAGGTGTTAGTCAAACTGTACAGATAATTAGTCAACACAGGGTATTCAACATCAGACAGTTTCTGGGGCCATGGAACACCCAACAGGCAGGCCTCCTGAACACAATCTCATGGGGAGAAAGGTCTATTCTGGTATGGGCCATTGTCCTAACAGACCGCAAGGCCAGGGGCAGAGCATCAACCCAAGTGACACCTGTCTCGGCTACTATCTTGGCCATTTTAGTCTTTAGGATGCCATTGTACACCTCCACTAGACCTGCTGATTGGGGGTGGTTAGCTGCATGAAATGTTTGTTTTATACCCAGTTCTGAACAGACATACTCCATTATCTGAGCCGTAAAGTGTGTCCCATTGTCACTCCAGACCAAACGGGGCAAACGGAATCGTGGGAAGTGTTCTTTCAATAGTATTTTGGCAGTAGTGATAGCGGTACAGTCTTTGACAGGGGAGGCCTCCACCCATCGGCTGAAGGTACAGATCACCACCAGGACTTATTTTAAACTGTTACATCTGTCCATCTGGATATAATCCATCTGGAGGGCTTCAAAAGGAAAGGTAGGGCGAGAGAATCCTCCTCCAGGGGTTAATGTGCCTTTTCCCGGGTTGTACATAAGGCAAATCATGCATGTTTTAACCATCCTCTCAGCATATGCTTGTATCTTTGAGTTATACCAGGTGGGTTCCAGCAACTTGCATATCCCTTTCGCACTAATGTGAGCAGGGCCATGGGCCATCGTTACAACTGGTAGCACATGACTGTCGGGCAACATCCATTGTCTCTCCATAGTGATACGGGCCCAACAACCATTTATTTCCTTTACCGCTAAATGCTCCGTCCACATCCTCAGCTCCTCAGTGGTAGCATGGGACTGAATATCGATCACACTCTGTACAGTATCTTCAACCATGCCCCATTCTGCCACCCACCTGGTGGGATCTCCCACATACATTCCTTCCTTTTTCTTAAGAGCTGTCTGTCTGGCTGTCTGGTCAGCTAGGGCAGTGCCTTTTCCAACATCATCCATCACTTCCTTTTGCGCTTTACATTTTATAATAGCTACATTCGTGGGAAATGTCAGGGAGTCTAAATATCGGTGAATTAGGGGGCCATGTTGAATTTTTGTCCCATGTGAAGTAAGGAAATTCCTTTCCTTTCAGAGTCTCCCAAAGCTGTGAGCCACCCAAAAGTCGTACTGGCTGTCAGTGTAGATATTAACCATTATTCCTTTGCTTAACTCACAGGCTCAAGTGAGGGCCACTAATTCTGCAGCCTGAGCAGAGCACTGCGGAATCTGAGCTGTTTCTACTACTTGCTCTAATGTCGTGAGGGCGTAGGCGGCTGAGGTGTTACCATCTGGCCCTCTGAGACATGATCCGTCCACATACAGTGTACCTTCTGGGTCTGCTATTGGGGTATCCTGTAAGTCAACCCGTCCCTATGTCTCCTCTTCTGTCCTTAATATACAGTCATGTGGATCTAAACAGGCATCCTGAGTATCCAGTGGGAGTAATGTGGCGGGATTCAGTACAGTGCATCTCTTAATCTTAATATGGCTGGAAAAGAGTGACAATTCATATCCTGTGAGTCGTGCGCTAGTGAGGTACTGTGTCTTGGTGTTATTAAGGAGGGTATCCACAGAATGGGGAACCATCAGAGTCAAGGGGGAGTTCATGACGATCCCCGCACTCTGACGGACCATGAGTGCGGCCGCAGCTGTCGCCCGTAGGCATCCTGGGAGAGCCCTCACAACAGGAACTAAGGTGGCTGAAAAATAGGCACATGGCCGATGGTGACCTACAAACATCTGGGTCAAGACAGCGCATGCACAGCCGTCTGTCTCATGTACAAAAAGAAAAAATTGTTTGTTATAATCAGGAGTATCGAGGACTGGAGCAGTACACAGAGCTCTTTTTAAATCCTGGAAGGCCTATGTATGCTCTCTAGTCCATGGAAAGGAACTGTCTGATACGTCTTTAGTGGTGAGGGCAAGAAGAGGTTTGACCATGGCAGAAAAATTGGAACTCCACTGTCTGTAGTATGAGGTTAGACCTATGAAGGCACACACCTGCTTTTGGGTCCGTGGGCTGCCATAGCATTTTTAATGGCTACACGATCAGCGATGAGCTGCCTTCCCTCCTTTGAGAGGAGATGACCTAAATAGGTCACCTTTCCTTGACAAAACTGAAGCTTTTTTAAAGAGACCTTGTGGTTATGGAGGGCAAGGTGGCGTAACAAACAGAGAGTAGCCTCTTTACATGTCGGGGCGGAATTTGCAGTAATGAGGAGGTCATCAAGATAGTGCAGCAGTGTGGAATTATCAGGGAGTTCCAAGGAATGTAGTTGACTTTCGAGAGCTTGACTATAGATACTGGGGCTCTCGATGAAGCCTTAAGGGCGTGGCAAAATCTAAAGCTCCGCCCACCAAGGGAGAAACAAAAAAATGTCTGTTGTCAGGATATATAGGAATGCTGAAAAAAGCATTCTTCAGGTCTATGACAGAAAAGTGTGTGACGTCAGAAGGGACTATCGTCAAGAGGGCTGTAATGTCGGGGACAACAGGGTATTGGGAGATCGTTATTTTGTTAAGAGCTCTCAGGTCAATCACAAATCTGTATATTTTAGGGGAGAGAGCATCTCCATTGGTCTTTTTAAGAACCGGAATAATGGGACTGTTACAGATATTACCACGTGTCTCCTCCACTACGCCCTTGTCCATCAATTCAGATATTATTGTTAAAAGAGCTGCTTCTCCTTCCGCGGGTAGCGGTACTGTCGAAGGCGGGGGAGAAGTGTGCCTGGCTGAATACGTACCACATGAGGGGGTATGTTGAGACACCCCACATCAGTGTCTGATGATGCCTAGAGGGAGGAAGGTAAAGACTGCAACTCTGGTGGGAGAGGACCCGACAGATACATATAGGAGGCTGCAGTGGGGGAAATTGTTAGGGATACACCTTAGGGACTACAAGATATGGTCGCATACGGAGCTTTCAGTAAATCCATGCCTAATAAGTGTTCACTGCAACCTGTAGTAAGGACCAAGGGAGCGTCAACATGTGCTGGGCCAATATTAAGAGGGAAGGGTTCAGAGACAGGGCTGGTCACGGGTGTTCCTGCAAAACCCACGGAGACATTCATTTTGCAAGAAAGGGGTACCTCCGGGACTGACAGATGTGCAATAAAAGACCTAGTGGCCCCAGTATCCAAAAGAAAATTCTGATTGTTCCCCACAACTGACATTTGAACATACGGGCCCCTTTGATCCACTGGAATTTGCACTCTAGTAATACCCCTTTCCTGGCTGTCCTATACTTGATAGAACCCTGTCTCATCAACTTAGTCATAATCATCATTGTAATAAGTGCGTGTTGCTTTGTATCCATCAAACCTATTGGCCAGGCGTTGCCGGATAGGAGCGTCATCCCTGGACCTACGTTCTTTGTCCTGTGAATGGGGCGGGCCATGGTCCCTAGTTGGCCTCCCCTCCCTAGGAGCACAAGGCTGAGTCTTCCCTGTTCGGATGTTTTCAGCTAATACGGGACACTCATCTATCCAATGGCCTTAACCCTTACAATAGGTACACTGATCTGTTTGGAGGGCTCCCGTGCATTGAGGGCCTGAGGGGGTAGACTGGCGAGCCCTCGTAGGGGGTTGGGGCTGTGGTCTGAAATTCCCGCGGGCATCGGGACCTCGGGGAGGGTAAGCCTGCGGCAGAAGTACCTTAGTCTTAAGATCCCTAGCCTTCTTACTTTCCTTCTCTCTATCTTCATTCTCCCTATTCTCGTGATACTGTGTCATAGCCAAGATACCAGTCATAGTCTGGGCGGACCATGTACTCTCAACTTTCGTGAGCCTGGAAGAAATCTCAGGAAGCAGGTTGCTGATAAACCTATCGACAAATACTGGGCTAGAGCCTGGGATCCGGGGGTCCAAGCCACTATGGATCTTGCATTCTGTTTCAAAACGGGTATAGAAGTCAACCACACTTTTATCTTTTCGTTGCCTACAGGCATTTATCTTATCCCAGTTAATGACTGTTTCTGTCAAAAAAAAATTCAAAAGCGTTATTATTTTACCGAGCAACGTCAGGATGGCAGCTTTTGGTTTAGTCCCTCCTGCCCTTGCGTCTTCCATAGCTTCCAGATTAGCCCATTTACCTCCCAGCTCTACTTCATGGTCAGTATGTCGAATTTTATCCCAAATTTCAGTAGGAACGACCGTACCAAAGAGCAAGTCGATGTCTTCAAGAAGAAGTGTACCAGCAGAAATTATCTGGCCTAATTCTTTGTAAAAGGCAGCCGGATTTTTTTGAGGATCTGGTAATTGCCCTTTCAACTGCATTACCTCTGACCTTTTCCAAGGGACATGAACCCATAGCCTGAGCCAGTGTGCTTCGGCAGCCCCTCGACCATTATTTTGGGCATCAGTGAGTGCGTTAACAAAGACAGGGGCCTCCTCTCTCATTGGCATAGCTGTCTGCAGCGGGGGTTTGGGGAAGGCAGCCATATCACGGTAAGCTATCAAAGCAGACATAGCGCCAAACATCCCCTCTCCCTGGACATCGCTTCTTTTTATTTGTGACCTGAGGTCCACCTATCCGGCGGGTATCTGCATAAACGAATTCTCGAATCTCTGCTTAACCAAGGTGCACATGTATTCAGCCCAGGTGGTCTGTCTCATAACCGTCCACTGAGAGAAGGTGGACCATATTTCTTTAAATGGGTAAATATTCCTGCTATTTATCCAACATTCACACTGTTGCTTTTGCATGTCATCTTCTCTAAGGGACGAAAATCTGACTGCAGAGTGCAAGGAAGCCAGTCGGGGGGAATTGAATAATCTATAAAAATCCTGCTTAACCGTAGACCACGAGGAAGAAGGGAAGGGGCGGGCAGGGGTAAGGCTGCAGGGATTGGGCGGATGGGGACTCGTTGTCATTCCCGTGGTGAAGACAGAGGTGGTGTGGGCAGTCGGTATCGTAGGCGTCAAAACAGGGGGGGTCAGTATGACGGGGGAACAGTAGGAGGGGCAGTGGGGGCAGGAGTGTGCAGCACAGCTGATGCATCTGCATGCGGGGCAAGGGGTGTCAATGCAGGGTACATGGGGGCATAAGCAGGAGGACTTTCCAACATGGTATCAAGCAGGGAATCACCCTCTCCTCCCCCTTACATAAAGACTTTTCTTTTCTCTTCCTGGGTCGGGTAGCACTTCTGCACCCCCCCCTCATATGTTCCCTATCGGCTATCTTTACAGATGTTTCCATTCGGTCGTGTAAGTGCTCCCTAGCATGGTCAGCCATTGACATCCGCGCCCGCTTCCTTTCTAGTGCCTTTTACCTCTTTGCTCTCTGCTCAATTTCCTTCCTCCACAGTCTGACAGACTCAAACATTGAGGGACGAATCTTCCGTTTTAATAGCTGTTCCTCTAGATTTGCCAGAACTTGTGGGTTAAAAGACCCATAAGGCGGCCATTGTAATTCTGAGTTACTTTGTTTAGTGTATTTGGTCCAAAAAGGGGAAAATATTATAGCAGAGGGACCATGTTTAGTATACATGGTGTGACCAGGGGTCCCCTCTGGAGGAAGCGGACAGGCCACCTCCAGCTGGGAGTCCTGCGCACACATACAACAACATAATTTCTTAAACTTACTACTGACCGGCATGCTTGTAAACAGATAACAGCGGGTTTAAAAACTCACCTCGCTGGCTGGGCTTTTGCAAAAGTCAATAACAGCAGAATCATACAGACTAGGTGGGTGATCAGCCCATCCTTACCTGACAGGGGTAGTTCTTTTCTGCAGACGTAGGGCTGTGTCCTGCTCCAGAAATCACTTTGTTAGGGGACTCCAGCGAGGACACGGTCACGTGGCCCAGACCGGGTGGGGAGGAACAGCGGGCGAGTCGTTTAGCTACCTGACTGCAAGAATCCCTCTGGTAGGGTACCTTCCGTTTGAGTCTCTCCGTGCACCTCCTTACATCCACCGGGCCTGACCTTCATGCTCATGGAGTCCCTATTCGGGCACCATTTGAAGAACCGTTTATACCCACTTACTGGGTCTCGGTGGCGGGGGAACCGCCCAAGTCTTCCATATCCTCCTTATTTAGTAAAAGGAGACACAGGAGCCTTCGTCTGCAGGAGGAACCACGTTTTATTCAAATAGCCTGGGCTATGGAACAGAGTCCCAAGCTCGTTAGAAACAAGACAGAGAAGGCTGCTGCTTCACTCTGCAGCTTACAGGCCATATATACACATTTCCCACATTAAGAAACTAGTTTGGGTGGGGGGGTTTGGCACCCCCGAGTCAAAAATGCAGTTACACCATTCTTTGTTCAGGCAGGACGGGGGCTGCAACAGATGGTATAAAGATTACGGACAGGTCTTGCAAAACAGGATATGTACGTGAGAGAACAGAGAGATCTTGAACAACAGAATATGAAAGATGGGACGGTAGCGTGACCAAGTCTTGCGAAACAGGATGGATGTATGCAGTTCAGTCCGAGGGTGGTGAGGCCAATTCTTGGTTCCCCTTTTTTGAAATTGGCTCAACCACAAGGAGCAGGAAGGACAGGGTGGTCGTGACAGCTAGAATTTCAACAGACATCAGCAGAAATGACCAGGAGGGTCGTGCAGAGGTGTTTGACACTAAATGGCAATGCAAAAACAATGGAGTCATGACACAAAATAGATGCCGACAAGAAGGACACTTTTCCTCCTGTTCTACAAAGAAGAAAAATGTATCTATATTCTTTTTGGAAGAAAATGGCTAAATAAACAAAAATGTTTACTCTTGTACCTGTATTTGGGTTGTCTTTGGTCTTGGATGGTTAAAAGACACAGATTTTTTATGTGATTAAATCAAGATAGGAAGGGATCATTTTTTCATCTCTATCCTGTAGTTTTTTATTATTATTTCCTAGGCAACATTTACTTTATCAAAATTTGCTTTCTGGAGGAAGGGCACGGCAGAGGAGTGGACACTTCAAAAGAACCCCTACAAAAATGTCAAAGATGCACACCCTAAATCACATTTAGTGTCTAGAATAGACTATAAGAAGGGGAGCTCAAGGCCACCAAAACTGTCAAGTAGCCAGTCTGGCTGAGGAGAAGTTCAGCAGGACTCCTGTCTCTAGCCTGGGCTGGAGGCTAAGACCTGCAGTTTCTCAACTGGGTGAAGTGACACCACTAAGGGACATCCAAGACAGCCAGCCCCTGGAACAAGGAGCACCAGTGCTTGCCGAGATGAGTGTGCCCTCTGAGGAAGTGAAAAGAGCGGGAGGAAGTGACGTCCAGTGGACGATCCTGGTGATTGAATCACTTTAGTGAGGTGTGAGGGGATGGCTGCTGCACCAATCGGGTCATTGTCCATGTGCAGGTTCAACTCGGCAGCCCCGTATGCCAGAGGAGACCACTGTGAATTTAGCCATAGTCATCATCACTGCTGTGCTGATCAGTCAGTAGCCTGTGTGTGGAGGAAAGTTGATGATCTCAGCTGCCAGGTGGGGTCACTGTGTAAATTACTGCACAGCCAATCAGACGGTAGCTCATATACAGAGGAAAAGGTCAGTGACCCCATATCCCAGGTATGGCTGATGGGAAGATTACTGCTGTGCTGATCAAGCTCATCCCACGTGCATTGGAAAGTCAGCAAACCCATATTTAAGGTGTAGCCACCAGGAAGATTACTACCAGATTGACCAGGACGTAGTCTGGGTGAGGAGTAAGGTTAGTGACCCCGTATGCCAGGTTAAACCACTGAGAAGTACAAATACCATTTCCCAGTTCCATCAGTCATTGTGAGGAGAAACCGCAGTGATAATCTATGCAGACCCGAGCCTCAAATAAGGATCGGAACCTGCGCAACCCCCCTCCCCCAACACCTGTGAGAAGGCTCAAAGGAACTTACTGACTCACCGGAGGAGGCGCCATGGATGCCCAGCAACTGCTGCAGCTGCCACTCCCGGGGAGAGTCTGGTCGCACCATCCTATCAGTAGCAGGTTAGGCTGATTGCTGGGCCAGAAGGCCCTGAGAGAACTTGTTCTGAAACTCAGCGCTTCAGGAGCTGGAACACTTTTGGCTTTTATAAGAGTTTGTAGTGGGACTCCTGAGACTCGAACTACTAGTGGCGCCTAACCTGTATGTTACCTATAGTGAAAGAGGAATAACCACTACCGCTAGTGAGAGGGCAGCAGGAATCAGAGACCTGACTATTGAACTCCACAGCCCTGATCACAAGGGACTGTGTTTATTGTTTGTTTGTGCAGTATTTCACTTTGTGATCCTTTATAAATACTAAGGGGCAGATTTATGAAGGCCTTGCGCCGCCTGTGCGTCATTTTTAACATGAGAAAAAGTGACGCACCGGCAGCGCAAGGCCTTCATAAATCTGCCCCTAATTTTGTCATTAAAAAAAGTATTGTACAAGTCATATTTTGCTGTAATTGAATATTAAATATACTTTGAGTTGTGAGCATGTATTGACCCACCAACCCTGTCTTTCCACTCACTCCCCCCCCCCCCCCCGCTTCCGAGTAACCTTGTACTGCAGACCCACACTTACCACTGAGAGTCAAGTGCTGAAGAGACACTTGGCCAAGGTGCTCAGGACCCCAAAGTAGGTCGGAGGAATAGGCCTCAAATAATCCTTCAATAACGTCCTGGCTGCTTGATGAATAAAAAAAAGGTAAATCTTTTACAGCGCCGCAATATTTTCTCCCATGCGTGTGAATCCGCAAATGCCCCCATCTTTCGCATGTTTTCAAGTGCCTCTTTTGTAGCTCTCTTGGAGCACCGTTTCAATGGGGAAATACGCCATTTGCGTTTTTTTTTAAATCATATTCCAGGCCCACCATATTTTTTTCACCTTTATTAAACCAATACAATCCGACTCAGCTTTGCATAATGAGCGTCAGAGCTGTCCGGTGCCCTGATGTTAACCTTTGCTGAGGTAAAATACTTTTTACCCGAGACTATCCCGCTCTGATTGGCTGGCGTTCGACGAGAGTTTTGGCTCGAACCTCTCGCTTCCAAGTACCGAGTGACGAGTGAGCATGGCCCTTACGGGGGCAGTTACCTGGAACTAAATAGGATTCATTTAAATCGCGATGCCAAGCCCTGGAAAGCTGAATTGGCCGCGGTCGCATAGGAAGTCTTCACGGCCTGTTTACACACTTTGTTGAATGCGGGGCATTGATTCTGCGCTTGATGTGAAAAGAAATTAAAGCTCTGGTCTCATTAGATAACCGGTTATGGTTAAAGATCACAGGGACCCTCTCCTGCCTTTTGTATGGAACTGAGCGGTCACCACAGGCCGCGTCTCGCGCGCAATTGATTTCAAGCTGAGTTTTGTCTGATAGATGCTCTCAGATTATGACAAGAAAGCATTCCATAATCCTTCTGCCAATGCACTTATGTTCAGAGGACAGTCAGCTCTTATCGCTGATTGATAACGCTTAACTCAAAACATATTTAAGCTTTAAGGATGTCAATATTTCCCGCCAAGTGAAGGTGACCCTTGCTCCGCTGGTCTGCTAAGTGCGCAGCGTGGTCTGCTGGTAAAACGAGTGAGGGACGGTGGTTATGCAGGCAGGCCCGCTATGGATTGGCTATCCTTGCCCGAAGTGTGCGCTGCTGATTATGTGATTAAATCAATAACACTTTTTCTGCCGTGCGCCTTGAATCATCTTCGTTTCTAGGCCGTGAAGCGTGACGACAGACTCAGGCGCTCCGGTCTGAAGTGTGAGGTCGCCGGCGAGACTCCAGCCCCTGCATCCTTTCAGAAAGCAAAATATTAGACGAGCTGCGCAGGTAAATAAACACGCCAGGCCCCTGTGGTTCCAAGGCAGGAGGGGTGTGTGTGTGTGTGGGGGGGGGGGGGGGGGGGGGGTCATGACAGGTGCAGAGTAGGGGCTTGCCCGAATCACCGCTTCCCTTTATTTGAGACCAGCCGACGCACTGTGCTGCCTGAACATTTGGCTTTCGTTTTGTATCAATGAGGCGTTCTTTTATTCTGAAGAAGAGGGTTCGCCACAGTGGCTTACATTCTAAACATATGGTCATTCTTGACATCCTGCTGGGTTTGAATTACAGCACAGAAGGCACGGTTGATGCACTTCGTGGTCTTAAAACGGCGCATCCTCTTTCGCCAACAAAACCTCCCAGGCACACCTCTTCCCCTTTCATTTTCTGTCCCCTTTCTCCCCCTCGCTCTATCTTTTGTTCACCTTGTGCCGTTAATTGATCGCTGTCCCTTTCGTTTTGTCCCAGGGTTCCTTTTTGATTTACCTATTTTTTTTATTTATTACGTTTCTATAAATGTAGTTTTTGCACTTTCACTTTCTTTTGTTTTCTTTCTCTGCCCATGTTATCTATAGCTTTTGTGTCCTTTCTCCACTGGCGTTTTATTGCGACTTTCTAATAGCCTCGTATTAGCTTGTAC
The DNA here is from genome assembly GCF_964261635.1 of Lissotriton helveticus. NCBI lineage: Eukaryota > Metazoa > Chordata > Amphibia > Caudata > Salamandridae > Lissotriton > Lissotriton helveticus. Next base: position 950,802,038 of record NC_136063.1, read on the forward strand.
TACATCTCTGCCACTTTTTATCTCACCCATTCTCTCTTTCCTTCTTTTAACCTCATTTTCTCTTCCTTTTCTTTGTCTTCAAACCCCTTATCCTGCTCCTCTCTCCTCTGTAGCTAACCACTCATTTGCCCTTCTTTTGATCACTTATTCTTTTCTTGTTTGGGAGAATTAAACACAGGATCACGTAAGATATCTCCATCCACCCCATCAGCAAGAGCCCCCAGGTTAACCCTGCAGCGCATCGGCTACACCGTGTGCTTCAGGCATTGCTGCAGTGGTGTTCCATGTGGAGGGAGAATTGCCCACTGTCATGGATTCCCACTGCTCCCATTTGAGGTCCTCATTGGTCTCCCACTGTGATTTTGTTTCTCTTGCCACCACATACCATCCTGGTGGCCGCAGCTGACTTTCATAAACCTCAATACATCCATGGTTCATGGGTATGAGGTATAAGTGTGGGCCAAAAATCTGTTCCGCTCACATAATTCGGCAATTTCGCGATCCACAAATCTCGCGAAATTGCCGAAAAATCTGCAAATCCGCTCGCAGGCGGATTTTTTTTTGGGCCCACAGGAAGCGCAGTTAAGGCAGGTGCTCGAGTTGAAGCTAACTTTGTAACCATTTTACAATGGCGCCGGCAAGCTGCCAGAGTTGAAGTTGCTTACTTGTAAGTTGCAACTTCAATTCTGGCAGCTTGCCGGCGCCACTCTAAAATGGTTACAAAGTTAGCTTCAATTCGGGTACCTGCCTTAACTCTGTAAGTGCTTCCTGTGGGCCAAAAATTAAACCTCAACAGAAAGCACTTACAGATATAACTAAAGCAGGTGCCTGAGTTGAAGCTCAAATTCAGTAACGTTTTAATCAGCCCAAAACATTAGAGAGCACGGTCGAGGCTGGGCAAGTGTGCTTTAACCCCATATCTGCCGTCGAAAATTAGCGGTAATACTCGAGGGAGGTCTTTGAATCCCTGAGTTTCTTGAGCGCAACCCCCGTGTAGTTCCTGTGACCAGGAGGCTGCTTTCTCCTCACCTGCTGCCCTGCTCGCTCTCTGACCTTATACACAAGAGGCATGTGAACACGCATAGAAGCCCTGCCTGTTTGGCCCCGCACCACACACTAGCGGTATCAAACGTCTTTCCGCCCTTTCCCAATCCCAACTTTGATGGACAGCTCACTCAAGGGACCTCGGCGCCTTTTGGCGCGGTGGCAAGTTACAGGCACACATGGTCAGTGGAGACAAATCTTCTGGCCCTTTACGCAGCTGCAGTGTAGGAAAAGCACTTTTTATTTATCCAACGAGGTAGCACTTACTCATTAGCCAGTAGAAAGTACGCCAGTTGAGTAGAGTGCAAATCGCAAAAAATCCACGAGTTCGCGGGAAAATACGCAAATTCGCAGATTTGTTTGCGATTTCACGCGAATTCGCGGACCGCAGATCCGCAAAATTCACCCATAATTAATGAGGTATCTCCGCACCAATGACCTGCAGCCTTGGATTATTTGGGCCATGCACGCTTATTCACTTCATCTTCATTACTGAAGCCGACCAACTCTCTCAGTCGATTATAAAAATTGTAGATAGTATCACCATTTCTCTGTTGGGTTCAGGCACAAGATGAACCTCTTTTAGTGCACATTCAGTTTGGGACAAAAATGTACTTCTAAGGGAACAACATCAGCGTCATAGCTGCCTTCATCAACATTGGATGTTTCTATACATGCCCAGTGAAGGAGGAATCAGCGTTCTACTGTTTTCTCTTGTAGCTACGAAGTAGTTGGCGAAGAAACCAATCCACACTGTTCACCTAGGTGCTGCTGTTATAGGGGATGGATAATTCACTAAAGGGGGCAATGGACATAACATAGCATCCTAGCGTGCACTTAGTGGGGCGGCAGTAACAGTCATCCATGGCAGCATGATTCCACCAGGTAGCATGTTTCTGTTCTCCTGAACACAACAATCTATTTCATTGGTTTTGTGCAGGGTCAGCTTGAGGGTGGTGTGACTGGTGCACCCGCACTGGGCGCTGACCTCGAGGGGGGTGCTGTGTTCAGCAATACCTTAAGATTGAAAAGCACCTGTTGCAAAGTTCCTTGTGCGTCCAGATTTCAGGCACCAGTAACATTTCAAGATAACTCATGATAAATGTTCCTGCTAGAGAGACAGATCAGAGTTTTGTCTAGTGGCAGTTTTGACTCACCCTAAAGTAGCGCAGAGGGTTAATATGTCTGCTGTGAAGAACAAATCTGCATTTTATGTGGATAGCTGAGATGATTAGTAAAGCCAGCACTTTAAAACAAATGAAATGTATGTGTAGAGATGAAGGGCACATTTGCAGGGTGGTTGTGAGGGAAACTAAGAAGGAGGTCTTGAGGGGTGGGCAAAAAACAATTTTTGCACCGGGCTCCACCAGCGCTAAAGCCGACCTAGGTTTTGTGTTTGGCCACCAACTTGCCCTGTGTCTCAATCTATCTGCTTTTGCGCATAATGCATGTTCTTCAGGATCTTCTGTCTATTGCATAGTTTCTGCTTTTTTGTTCTCCTACCTTCTTTTAAGTTTACTCATGTAGCATTTGTGTTCCTCATTTGGATGGTACTTCATTGATTAAAGCAGCTTTTACCTATTTCTGGTGGGTTAATGTAGCTTACTGCCTGTGGTGGCCACAGCCATTATGAGGCTATCATTTATTGGTCCTGTAGCACTTTGGTGAAGGAGGACCCTCCCACCTGGCAGTCCCCTATGCCTGGGGCCTCATCCATTCCTTCACATGCTTGCCAGGAAGCGTAACCACACCACTCCAACAAGCAGTCCCCTCAGGTATTGATTGCTGAGCACAGCGTAAGGGAAGGCACAATGTTACTTGGCATCAACTTCCATTGGTTGATTGGTGTGCAATACATTTTGTGGCTGATTGAGGGTGAATGCTGGGTTTTCGACCTCGTTGCCAGTGTGACAGTCTCAGGGCAGCATGTAGTGAAAGGACACCAGACACTGGTTAATATTAGTCAGAACCCAGCTTGTGCTCTCAAGATCGTTTTATATTTATTGGGTGACTTATCTAGCTCATGGTGTTGGAATGCCTGCCTATGTGCCTAGGTGCTGGCTGGCAAACTACAATAGAAGTACTAGCAACCTTGCACTTGACACACACTCTTTATTCTAGCATAGAGACTAATTAACAACACTTTTAGTACTTTGAGCACAAGCTGGCACTAAAGAACAGACCAAAGGCCCAATTTATGAATTGCATGCAAGAACCTTCAGATTCCTGAGATATGCTGCCTCATTCGCTAGATGCAAAAAGAACAATTGATGGACAGAAAGCTGCACAATGTCAAACATTCACCCCAGTACCGAGATTTGGGCCTAAATCCATCGTTTTTTGCTCCTGATGCCATGCCAGTTCAGACCCAGCCATATGCAAATCAGTCTTGACCCTACTCCTCATGGGAACAGTCCAGCCCGAACTGCCAGGCCAGGTCCTCGCTGGACAGGAAACAAGCATCCTGGGACCGTTCTGGGGCATCACCCCTCATCAGCCAGGCTAGCTTGACTCCACTGGCATGGAGAGCACGGGACCCACGTCTGGGCGTACCAGTCCCACTCGGGGTAACAATTGCAAACAGAACAATTGAAGGACAGAATGCTACACAATGTCAAACATTCACCCCAGTACAGAGATCTGGGCCTAAATCCATCATTCACCAGATCACTTATCACATGTAAAGAATACAATTCCTACTCTCTTGTGCACTCTCACCTTACAGATCATAGAAAAGGACAAGCTCTCTTAAAGTTAATAATTTGGTCTTCTTCCAACCTTGCTGTAGACAAGGTGTTGTATATATCGTCCAAAAATAGCAGGATATGGCATTCTTGTGATCTGCAAAAAGTGATCGCTGAAACAGCACTTTTGTAAAAAGCTGACACTTTTTACCATCACCCCACACATTTTAAAACCTGGGTAACTCAGTTTATCTATCCGTTCGTGCTGTGGCGACCAATAACAGGACGGTACGTGCAGCATGTAGAAGAGGTGTTTACATTCTACCCTGCATGCTTTGTGCAATGCCATGATTAAAGATTGCTAGGAGGTGCAACTTGACTGCCAGAGCAGAAACATGTCCCTCCCTATCCCAGCCCTCATGCCCTTGACCGCTTAGCTGATGTACTTCTTCACTGACCTAAAGTACCACTTCCTGTTGAGGACCCACCCCTTTCACGGTTCTGTGGAAGGAAGCAAATATAGACCTTGCAGCTTTTTATATTCCAGAACTAAGGTGAGCCCTTTTACAGCTCACCTGATTGTAAGGCCTCTTTGTATTCCTGAACTAAGACTGTTCACAGCTCAACTGTTGCACCTTAGCTACCTCAGTTACGACCGCGAAGCAGCCTATTGCATAAGTAAACCAAAAATAATTCACCCAGTGACCTTCAGTGGGATTCTCAAGGACCTGTAATTATTGCACTACTAGATCCTTCCCCTTATACACAAGCTAAGGATTAGACAATGCCGCACAGCACTTTACTATTTGCAGCAATTACTGGATCCCTTGATATGCTTTCTCTCTTGCCTCGCTCTTTTTATCCGCAATAAAGTCAAGAAAATGTATTCTTCAGCTGAACTTCATAATTGAGATAACACCCAAGTTGACTAATTCCCATTTTACTTCCTTCTCTTTTTAACTGATGAACATTTTTTTATTCTTCATTATAAGTTGTATAATAACTTCGAGTTTTAATAGCTGTCTTTGCATCTGCAATGTTTTTACTGTACAATACCTTTTATGCCATTATTCCATCAGCAAAACAAAGTTATTATGACTGACTGACTGACACTACTGATGATTCACACAGCAGCCGCCATGCAGGTCAATACTGACCATACTGACCCAAAAAAGGCAACAAGTGCTTTGGGGACTCTACTTTGGTCATCCAATGTGCCTTATTACTAACCTAATACACTAAGTAAGAACTCACCTCTTACAGCCTAGCGTGACACCTTTATTTGACCAATCAGCCCACAGCAGAGTCCACTGCATGGTGGACTCACACAACTCAGTCAATGCTCCTTATTCCTGGCCTTATATTTTTTATCCATGAGCCCCACATTAAGCTCTGCCAATGACCATCTACTCTTATCTTTGGCTCTCCCATTTAAAGGTGTAGTATTTTGGCTTGTACTGTCTCTTTTGGGGGCGGGGTCAAGGCTTTAGTTTTGTTTTTGAATATGTTTGGATTCTGTCTACAAAAGCACAGGGCCTCATTTTGTCACCACTGTAAATCCCAGTTTTGGTATACATGAGAGTTTGCACCTGAATTCATACTGCTTGGGTTTTTCCTCACACACTTTAGGGCAGGTAAAACATGGCACAATTAATGTGGGAAAAATGAACATTCCCAGTTTAGGCATTTTAGAATGGGGAAAACACACAGTGCTGCCAATTGTCCTAGCTGCTGTTGAAAGGCATATGTAATGCTGCCCCAGTAAGCCTTCTCACTTTTCCAATACAGATTAACAGCCTGATTCATGTACGGGCCGTTTTGCGTGGCCCTAATAGCGAATCATAGCGACTCGCTATTGAGGACACGCAAAACGGTATTCATGTAGGAATTGCTAAGTAAATAGCGATTCCTACATGTTCTCTATTTGCGAGTAGAAAATTGCTACTCGCAAAAAAAGGAATAACTCCCCATTCATTCCTATGGGCCAAAAGGCCCATAGGAATGAATGGGGAGTATCCCTTATTTGCGAATAGCAATTTACTACTCGCAAATATGATAGCGATTTTAAGGGTGCCAGGGGTGTCCAAAGGACACCCTGTAGCACCCCTAAAATGCACATTTGAACAGGTGTTGCGCACACACATGTCCAAAGGTCATGTGTGTGTGCAACATGCAACTTAGAAAAATGCTTTTAAAAGCATTTTTCTACGTTTTTGCTATTTACCGAGAGGTCTGACCTCTCGGTAAATAGCGGCCCAAATTTGCAAAATCGCAATTTTTGAAAGTGTCATGAATAGCATTTAAGGAATCTCTAATAGAGATTCCTTAAATGCTAATTCTCGCATATTAGCTAATTCTTCATTAGCGATTTTTGCATTTGGGATTGTGAATCCCAAATGCCAAAATTGCACTCGCAAAAGGCAAGATTCTGAGAATCTTGCCCTTTGCGAGTGCAATTTAGCTTCATGAATCAGGCTGCTAGTCTCCAGTGTGTTTTACAAAACATGATGCTATAAATCGGACATTCCAAGACAAAAAAGAAATGCAAGTAAATATTTTTATGCTAAGTGGTGCCTTAGTGCAAATTACCACCAAATAAATACCATATCACACTACTGCATACAAATTCAAACTCCACATTGTATTGTAATGTACACCTCAGTCATCCCAATGGATTCTAAATACAACTAACAGCAACAAGATGCACATATCATCAACTCAGAACTAAAGTAACAAGGGTGTAGATTAACACACATACTGCCGCACCCTTCAAACAACTGGACATCTTTCCAAACGCCACTACATTATTCCTTACTTCAGGGAATACATTCCTTTTCCCAAGGAAGCATGCACACACGCACACAATGCACACACATGCATGCTTTGCTTTATACCGGCTTTGGGATAACATGTTTTATTTTTACATTTGTCGTTCATTTTTTCATTTACTTTTCCTCTCATTCTTATTTCATCAAAAGCAATTTTGTTCTCCCACCCCATACATATTTCGCAGATTTATTTTCACTCATTAGCTTTGTCAGACTCACTATATGTTTTTTCTTCATTTCCATTCTCTGGCTCAATTAGCCAATTCATCGTTTTGGTCAGCCTGTAAGCGTTTCTCACCTCTATTTATTTTCTCTTTAGTAACCTCGCTTGACACGCGTTTAGTACTCTGAACTCTGCGCTTAAGTCCTCGGACTGCTGAAAAAGTAACAGTCTGGCGTGTACATTATCCATGGTTCCACGGGCAGCTTCCTTGTGCGCGAGGCAAACGCCATCAAAGGAGTAATTCGCAATTATGATTGAGTTAATCTCAAGCACTGTGGAAGAGTCTTAAACTCGCACGAGGGAGCGGCTTCCTCTAATCCCTTTTGCAACAATCCCAGGCGGCGCGGGCCTCTCCTTTACAGGCAACTTCCGTGGTGCGCGCGCTCACAGCGGGAAAATCTGGGACAATGCAGGGTCCCGGCAGAACACATGGGGACAGCAGCCGATCTATTAAATGAGAACATCTGGTCACATTCTCCTGTCTGGGTGTGCAGAACTTTCTGCGCTTTTAATTAGGCCGCTCTGAAAAAACTGATCGAAACTCCCGGCAGTTAGCAGTTATGGGCTAGCAATTTGCCTTGCTGTTTTTGAAAGACTTAAAATGTTGTATTCTGCGATGGACTGCAACTGTGCCAGTCAATTCTTCCAAACAACAAAATGACAATGCTGGCAACTGTTTTCATTCGAGCGGGAAGAGTAGAGTAACATCTGGGGTTGCGCTCGTTTTCGAGCTTCTTTCCCTTCCATTTTAGGTAACATCGTTTCATGGTAATTTTCTTTTGTTGTGAAGCGTGCGATAGCTAGCGCTGGCGCTTGGCAAATACATGAAAATTGTTGTTTTTGTTTAGTCAGATAAAGCATATTTAACATAAGCACTTCGCATTCAAGTTGTTCTAATCTTAACGCTCCAACTTCCCCATTTTACCTCCCAGTCAACTGTTTACTTCTTGCCTATCTCTTTAATCCATTTGCCACCGTTATTTTTTTTCATTCCTGCCCTTTGACCTCTATGCTTGACTGCATCATTGTTCATATTCTTCTCTTGTCCCACTTCTTTATCACCTCCCTATTCAACTTACCTTTGCCACTTGCAATATTTCCAAACTAACATTAATGGTTTTGTGTTGTCTTCTTTTAAATGTCTGTATATCAACCTCACCGACTTCTCCTTATCACCCAGTTTCTCTTCTCTCATCTACCTATGGCTTTTTTGGATATTCACCCGACTAGCCATCACTTTCTCAAGCACAACCATCGTCTGATCTTATTCAGCTGCCTTTTTACCAGGGTAAGAATATACTGGATCCCAGTATCAATGTGAGGTAGCTAATACTAGTCACAGAATGTGCTCTATATATTGGATAAAGTTGCCTTGAGTGTACATTACATATGGGCTACCCCATGCTGTACATTACAAGGATATTGCAAGTTACTCAGGAGTTCCGTTGCCATATAGAGATATAAGGCCAAATGCTGAATCCCTTTAAAAGGCCATTGAATTCTGATGTGATTTGCAATATCCTTATAACATACGGTGGGGATTCTTTATTCCTTATAATACATGGTCACACTGTCACCCTTCCCATGAACTGTTTATTTCCTTCACAATGACGTGCCCGATCGTTAATGTACTTTATTACAGGAAGGGGTTATGTTGGGGTTTGTTATACTTTGTGCAATGTCATTGCAATGTATAATCAAGAGATGTATGTAATGTGCGCTATTGAAAATTAATAAACAAATGAAAAAAAACACCTGTTTATATCCTTAGTGAGTTGCTCTTCCATATGAAACAGATACAATGACTGTAGGTATGATCACTCTGTAATACATATTTAAGCAAACCAGAAAGCAGTCCAATATTTGTTGAAAAAAGATTTTAGAATAAGTTTAATGAGTCAGATTCAAAAAATGCTCTGGCTCAGGACATTTAGAAATGTGCAGAAAGAGTCTCCGTTTACTAGAATTACCTAAAGTGCATAAAAAATAAATATGCTGCCATAAATATGTTGTTTCTGCTGGTCACTATTCATTTAGAAAAGCCGATCAGAAGGAAAAGCCAAATTTTGTTTTCACTATTTAAACTGCAGCTTTATAATAGCCCCATGACCTGTGTTTCCCCATGGCTACTGGCTCTGGCAGTTTGCAATGTGATGTCAGAACAACTGTAAATAAGTTACTACAGTTGAGCCGCCATCTCATTTCTTTACTAGAGGTGAATAGAGACACCAGAAATACTGAAATGAGAAAATTAGAGACAAGCCTTGTGAGATAATGTTCCTTTTGGAGTGGTCACCCGTTTTTTGGCTAAATTTTATTGCTCATTTTAAGACTCCGCACACTAGGGCACTGCTCTCCAGTGCTCAGTGCATGTGCTCTGACTGCTAAAACATGTAGAATCATCTAATCCCTTATCGGCTTATATAACTTTCGTATAAGGCCATAGGATATGGTGCTGAAAATACACTTAAGGCATAACAAAGAAAATGTCATCTGTAGACTGCAGCACTTATTGTGCATCAACTAGTGTAACAAGAAAAACATGGCTACAGGCAATATGGATACATTTGTATCCATACTCCAACAGCTTAAACCTATAGGTTGACCTGCCGAAATAAAACCTATTGACAGAGTAAAAACCTTCCTTTCAAATATTAAGTCATCCCTATGTAAGACTTGAAGCCACAAGGTAGGATGCATAGTATTTAAACATGGGACATGAAGACATACACAATCAATTATGGAACATCCCAATTCTGGGTAAGAGTTCATCAGAACTACCCACAAAAATTGGCCAGCGCCTCATAGAAGATCTCGAATACCTCAACCTTAGAGCGCTGAATGGCAGAAGGAAGGGTGATATCCCCCCGGCATTTACCCACTATACATCAACCAAAAGCTCAATGCTAGACAATACCTTTGTGTCCACAACGCTGTTTAACAAAATCATTTCATTCAGCATGGGCAACAAAGCGTAGAGTGATCATCAGCCCCAGGAGCTGACACTCCGCACAAACATGCCAAAGCTTCTGCAATGGTATGGCCAAACAAGGAACAACGGCTACAATCAACTATAAGAAAATAAAATTTAGCCAAGCAATGAAAGGGAATTTTCTACAAACCGCAACACTCTTATTCGAAACACAGGAAGGGGGCAATGAAAAAGAGAAATGGATGAACTACACAAATACATTGGCAAAATCCTTTGCTGTCCCAATTAAATCAAGAGCACTGCTGAGCTATAGTGGCACAACCAACTTGACTAAGATGCAAAAAAAATGAAAAGATCAATAAAAAATACAATTAACCGCACGCTGCATCACCTGCGGTGAAACCCAACCGACATCATAACTTTAACAGTATTATTACAGCAGAAAAACCAGCTGAAGCAAGCACTATGGGCGGCCAAGAGAGACTCTGAGGATTCTCTATGGGCAAATTTGCATGCCGATATTAAGCAGAAGGACAGTACAAGGTTATGGGGGACAATAAACCGACTAATTCAACCTACACACGAGGGATTGTCATCTAATATATCTGAGGAGGATAGAGCAACATACCTTGGAAATCACTTCCATCAAGAAGGCACCACAAAGCCTACAGGCACCAGGTCGGAGACAACTCCGAGAACACCACTATCGCGCACCGACCCAGCAAGGAAAGTACAACAGCATTGGAGTGGGATGAAGGGGAACTGCTGGGAGCTATACCCCCAAGCGATTACCTCAAAGCAATCAAACGCCATATAAAGAAGGGAAGAAAAGAAGGGGCACCAGCGGCCAATGGAATACAGCTAGTGCTCTACAAACAAGATGCAGATTACTGGGCAAAAGCACTTAGTCCACTTTTCACCGAGATATGGCCGATTGGCCTACTACCCCCGTCGTGGCGGTCTTCGATAATCTCACCAACTTTCAAGTCAGGAGACAAGACTCAGCCAAAAAACTACAGTTTGGTCACTCTACTTGATAACAAGGCAAAAAAGTTTGCGGGGACACTTCTGGACGAATTACAACAATGGGCCGAAGATAACACAATAATCCCTTTGAATCAGACATGCTTCTCCAAATCCGTCGGAACGGCAACAAACATAACAACTATGGCTCTGCTTATCGACAAGGCTGAGAAAACAAAAATGCCACTACACCTATGCTTTATTGATTACAGGGCCGCCTTCGAACATGTGAATCACAGCAAACTATGTACAAAACTAGCCAACTGGGGCATATCCCAAGCTTTGCTCAATCTGCTAATTAATCTGCACACCGAGACATGTATTCAAGTAAAACTGGGGGATGGGTCAACTGATTCAAGACGGATACCAACAATTAAAGGTCTCAAGCAAGGATATGTGTTGGCCCGACTCTGTTTAACCTGTTCCTAGCAGATCTTATCCCGCTTTTAAATACCAGCAACTCTGGATTAGGGAACCTAGCGTTACCATGTCTACTCTACGTGGATGACTTAGTTCTAATTAATCAAACGATGGTGGGCTTCCAGCACCTTCTTAATACTTAATACCACTTTCGAATACTCCGAGGCAAACAACATGAACATCAACTTGAAGGAAACCAAAACCATGACAATCAACAAGAACTTGAATAAAACACCCATCTGGTTTTGGGGTCATACCCGCATTGACGCAGCAACAGAATATACATATTTAGGGGTGGTCATCGATAAAGGAGGGCATTTTACAGCCCAAAGGGACTCAATCAGGAGGAGGGGAACAGCCTGGTTGTCTCGCTAAGAAATTTTAAATTCAAGCTGAGGGACCCCTCACTAGCCCCACTAGCAGAAGTAATACGGGCACAACTCCTCCCACAATAGCTTATGGGAGTGAAGCACAGAGGAGCAGGGATTCCAAGCTCCTAGATGACACAGTTGCAAAAGCATACAGAATAATCTTTGGCTTAGCAAAAAGAGTCTCTCCAGCACAGGTCAGGCTCGAGTTCGGCGTTCAGAAACAGCTATGGGAAACACCAATTTGCCACTGTTTCTAAAAAAAACAGATAGTAAACAAAATTGTAAAGCGCCTATCCTGGGTTGAGGACAAAGCAGCATTATCCAAGAGGCCACATGGCTGGATGACCTTGCGCACCTTTTCCATTCCCACTGCCCGAAAATACTTAGCCCTGGGATTTGCCAGATCTATTAAATTTCAATTCTAAAAATACCGATTTGGCCTGGTACCATGCACAAAGCACTTTCCGCATTGGTTGAAAAACTAATTCGATTCCACCTGCCGCTTGTGCAGCAAAGCGCAGGAAGACATGCTGCACCTGCTTTGCATCTGTAAAGAAATGACACAAGAACAAAAACAGCTTTTAAAACCACTTTTTAATTACAGAGGCATCCACACGGGGAGGCAAGTGGTGCTGGCCTGTTTTGCAACTGATGACACACAGCTGAACTGCCGCCTGGTATAGTTTCTGAGGCTAGTAGAGAAGAAAATGCCACAATAGCTATAGGCATGCCTCAGCACTAAATCAGACAATGCAATTTTAGTGCCTAAATGTAAAAAGGTTAAATGCCGCTAAGTTGTTGAACTAATCACAAAATCTTGCATTTCAAACATGACAGATTAACCGATTTAACTGATTTGAACTGATCTAACTGATTTTTTACTAAATCTCTATTTTTATCTTTCTTAAAATTGTAATTTATAATGAAAACTTTAAAAAGTTTTTTAGCAATGGTTTTAAGTAACTAACCTAATAAAATAAAACTTAAAACTTGATGTCACCATGGTCCTGCTGTGACAAGCCCCAAAAAGTAATTTTCACTGTGGAAGGGACTGACTGTCCTATGAGAAAACTAGAGTACAGATTGAAATATTAATTCTACTGTCTCAAGCTTGGAACCAGCTAGAAAGATAATTAAACCACTAATTTTAAAAGTTATGGAAAGCCCATTTCAATTTGGAAGTTGAATTTTTAATAACTATTTTGGAAAAGCAACTTTTAGAAAGTTACCTTTTACTTGCATTAAGATTCAGGAAGATAATTTGCATTATCGCTCCAGCAACTGTTAATCCAGTGTTTGACTTAATGAGGTATGAAAAATGGCCTGGAAATGGGGAGGTGTTTGCTTCCTCTGGCAAGAAGACCAGTTGAAGTGGGCCCATGAACCTAATTAACTTCAAAGATGCCTGTCCTGTCACGAGTAAATGTCAGGTGACAATTGGAAAGTCCTAGCCTTTATTTTCATAACCAGACTTTCACTAAATCAAAGGGTGGAAAGCTGCCCCGAACCAGTTTTGAGTGACCACAAAAGAGGTAACTGCTTGTTTACCTGGCCACTAAGCACACAGGCTCTGCACAAGGGGAGACGGGTATCCCTATATTGTATTTGGGGATTAAGTTGACCTATTGCATTTTGTAAGGAAGAGCCAATGATGCCCCCAACCACTATAGCTAGTAGCAATTATGAAGGTAGTACCCTAAGGGAGCCTCCATTGAACATTTTCTGGGCGTGCTGAAGTTCACAGAAGGACTGAATCTACTGCCGGACTGGACCTGCCAGCTCTTAGACCCATGACAAAGATGTGAACTGCAAAGGCCAGCTTGACCTCCTATATTAGTTCATGGTCACAACAAACTGTAAGAGGCCTTTATTCATGACAAGCCCAGCTGACCAGTGGCAACTGGACCTGGACTGGACTTTGCTGTTGAACTTTGTCTGACACCAAAGAGTCTTGAAGTGTCTTCCTCTGATGTTTTGGGGGCCTTAGTAGTCATTTAGACACCAGAAGATTGTTTGGAAACCTATACACACTTTTCCTCCACAGCTTCAATTGGATCCACCAGAACTATGTCTGACCAGCAGTTCCACAGCTTCGGATTCAATTTCAGGCTTATTCCACTAAAAGGTCTTAGCATCACTGCAAAAAAGGTTAAGTCCCATTCTGCATTGGGACTTGGAAGGAATGTCAATTATTTCTATCCTGTTATGAGGTGTCTTTGACTTTTTAACTTTTTTGGTAATTGTAAATGCTTTGCACGCATGTTTATGCTAAACCTTCCTGCTCCCTGTCACAGCTAACAAGGGTTGAGCTCGGGTTTAAATTACTGAAACCTTTGATCGACCTAACAGGTTAGTGACGTTATTACTTGTGGTGGACTAGCATCCACCCCAATCAAAAATGCACTTTCTTACAAGCTATTATGCAAGGATTTCAGTCTCCCACATATTACAAACATAGTGCAAGGCACTGAGGAGTTCTCTGACCCCTACCTGAATGACTCAGCAGCCTACCTGAGACTCCATGGTTAATTAAGGGCTTCAAGACGTTTGACCACATGACCCCAATGCTGATGGATCTATATAGGTCTCCTCATGTATCACCTTCAAGAACAGTTGTATTACCTACAAGACCATCAGAAATGAAACATTTCCATGTCTGGATAAGAAATGGATCAACCTAACTGAACATGCCACCTTCAAAGACAGGCTATTGTCAGACTGAGGAAAAAGAAAATGAAGACGGATAACAATAGAAGGCTGCCTTCTCCAAATAGGATCTGAAACAGCATTTCCATTGACATCAGAACGGCTCTTGCCCTCCTGCAATCAAAAAGAAACTAAAAGCTCGTCTCTTGAAGTAGCTTTACCCCTCAATGCAATTGGGACCTAGCTACCGCTTGCTGTTACTCCTTAAACATACCCATATGGTTTTGCACTCTGGTCAGTGCTACGTCCTGACTAGGTCATGTTATACAAGTACCATTACATACATTGCTTCATTTGTAAAACATTAAGTGCCAGGGCCCTTGAAAGGAGACGACTACAGTTTATACCACCGATTGCCCCTGCCAGTGCTTCCAATGACAGTGACATCACAACTTCTAACCTGCACACTCCTACAAGTATGATAATTCTGCCTATTCAAAGTCCCTAAAACTATAAGAATGGTTGCAAGTATTAATCATTTTAATGTACATTTAACTAATAAATAACTGTTGCTGTGCTCATCTCTAGACCGTCATAAGATCCTGACTTCATTAAATTGCAGGAGATTGTGGCTCCTCTGGGGCTGATTTCTTACATTACTAGCCCCACGCATATCAAGGGCCATACCATTGACCAGATTTTCTCGACGAGGATGTTAGATGTATCTATGCCGCGTCCTGTGCTCTGGACTGATCATTTTTTAATTGATTTTTGCATCCTGTCCTCCACCTTGAATGGTTCCAGAGTACAGAAAGAGGTGAAACGGTCGGGCGACCTTTCCATCAGGTCTCGGTGGAAATGCTGGCCGATGCTTTGCGTTGTCATCCATGTCGGCTTTCGGGCAGCTTGGAGGAAGATTTAGATTCCGTTCAAAAGTGGCTGGCTGCTAGATTTGAGGAGCTGGCCCCGAGGAGACCAGCTAAATCAGTAGCCAGACCTTTCTCGGCCCCATGGTTTACTCCTTCTATGGGAAAAATGCGCCAGGAATGCAAGAAAGCAGAAAGAACGTGGCAGCGTAAGTACGCCCCAGATGATAAATCTAAATACCGGGAGGTAGTTAGGAGCTACCGTAAGCACATTCTCGAGGGAAAAAAGGTTTTTTTGGAGCGCAGAATTGACGAGGCGGAAAATAGGAGCAAAGAGCTCTTTAGAATTGTAAAGGAGTTCATTTCCCCTCCTTCGAGCTCCCCCTCACATTCTCATTCCGAGGTCTGGATCAGTCAGTTGGGGGACTTTTTTATTAACAAAATTAAGTCCATTCAGGAATCTCTCTCAAACGTCGGCCTCGGTCCATCTTCCAGTCATCGGGCCACGGTTTGCTCATCCATTGTGGTTAGGAGTACAGTCCTTGCTGACTTTCCCTCTTTATCTGTAGCTTCTTCCCTTGACCTTCTTTCTCGGCTTCAGTCTGGCTCGCCGCTGGATCCTTGCCCAGCGAAATGTCTAGGAAAATTTGCACCTGCAATCAACAGTTTGCTTAATCCGCTGTTGAATCTTTCCCTGACTACGGGCGAAGTTCCGTCGGCCTGGAAGCATGCCCTGATCTTGCCACTACTCAAAAAGCCCACTCTGGATCCTCTAGTCCACGCTAACTATAGGCCTATCTCCCTTCTCCCTGCTCTGGCAAAGGTGATCGAGAAACATGTTCAGCTCTCTATTTCCAACTATATAGAGAGCAATAACATTCTACATGATTCCCAATCGGGCTTACGTGCTAATTACAGCACGGAGACAGCTTTGCTCGAGATCACCGATGCCATCAGAGAGACGCTAGATCTGGGGGGGAAGGCAATTTTGGTTATGCTGGACTTGTCGGCGGCGTTTGACACCGTCCCCCATGCCGCTCTCCTTTCTAGACTCTGGGAGTTTGGCTTTCGTGGGACGGTGTGGAATTGGCTTAAATCCTTTCTGGCCGGCCGTCGACAAGTGGTCTGGGCACCTCCGTTCTCCGCGGAAATGCCGCCGCTCGAGGTGGGGGTTCCTCAGGGGTCCATCCTGAGCCCCACCCTCTTCAATATCTATATGGCCCCTCTGGCGGCGGTAGCGGAGTCCTTCGGTGCCCGGATCATATCCTACGCTGACGACACCCAGCTCCTTTTTACTTCTAAAAAGGGAGAGGCTTTTGATGGTGGTTTGATCAGGGAGTGCCTGGGTGCGGTCTTCGACTGGTTTAGGCGGCACTGGCTGAAATGCAACTCCGACAAGTCGGAGCTGCTCTTCTTTGGCTGTCCGCCGGACCCGAACTGGAAGACCTGGTGGCCCCAGGACATGTCTCCGCCTGTTGAGGCCTCTGTGAAAGCTAAAAACCTTGGGGTGCAATGTGATGACAACCTCTCTTTCAGACCTCAAATCATCGGTCTATCGGGGAAATGCTTCGGCATTTTGAAAATGCTTCGGAAGTTTCTCCCCTTGCTGTCTTTGCAGCATAAAAAATCATTGTGCAGTCTCTGATTGGCTCGCGTTTAGATTACGCTAGCGCCCTGTATATCGGGCTGCCTAAATATCTGCTGGCCCGACTGCAGATTGTGCAGAATTCGGCTGCAAGAGCCATTTTTGGTCTCCCACGCAGGGCGAAAGCCTCTGAACTTCTTAGGAGATTGCATTGGCTGCCCATCGCCAAAATAATCACCTTTAAGGTGCTGACTTTGGCATTCAAGGCCCTCCATTCAATTGGCCCTAAGTATATGGAGAAGCGCCTGTCTTTTTATGTTCCTAGGAGGTCGCTTCGGTCGGCTTTGTTGGCCAAAGCTGTCGTTCCTCTGATTAAATTGGTTCGGATCGGAGGGCGTGCCTTTCGATACTTGGCCCCGCGTTGCTGGAATGAGCTACCTGTCTCCTTAAGAAAGTCAAACAATCTTCTTGCTTTCAGAAAGGAGCTGAAGACCTGGCTCTTCTCGGTATAAAGTTTTCTTTGTGGGACCGTCGGAGCTGCTGTGTGTGTCTCTTAGCTGTATGACTCTTTGCCAAAGCGCCGGGACGCCCCTTGGGGCAGCCGCGCGCTATAGAAGAGATCTGAACATAACATAACATAACAAGTGCTGGTGTTCACAATTAAGTACCAGTGCTGAACAACAGAAACCACCAGATCAAATTAAGAGCTTATTGCACATATACATGCATACATACTATTTTTAAACTCAAAAGGATACAGGCAGTCATTTAAAAAAGTAATGTGACTATGATCTGACATCCTTATAAATGTATAGTTGAAGTATTTGATCTTAGGCAATACATAGTGCAGTGCATTGCAGTTTCACTTTTATAGCGACCTCAGAAGTTGTTTAAGATAGTTTTTCTTTCGGACTTCCAGTTTTGTTTTCACATTAAAAAAGAAGGATTACAAGACCCAGAATACAAAGAAAGAATAAGGAATAGATGAACTGCTCATGGTTGAACTTGGAAAAAAGTACGAGCTGTACATCCCTCCCTCTTTCTCTCTCGCTCTCAGCAAACTTTAATGATGCGTTCATAAGAAGAATGCCTGCTAGTCTTCAGTACACGTGAAGGCATACCTCATACTGTCAGTCCAAAGGCCTCAAGGGTGCCTGTGGAGATCAAGGACGCCCCAGGACCATGGTGATATGACTGCCACTGCACTACTAAGCACAGCTGCCCAGAGTCCAGTGTCTTTCATATTTCAGTTTGCACCTATGTGCTACGCTGTCCTTCGGTTCAAGCCTGCATCTAGGTTTGGGTCATCCACTGACTGTGACAAACTTCCAAAAAAAGCCTTACTTTCTCACCCATAAGAAAAAAGTATGTCTTCAAGGGAAGGAACTACAGAGAAGCCTAAGGAAAATAAGTGAGAAGAAAAAGCAAGTAAAGAAAAGAATGAAAGAAAGATAGAGTAACCAAAGGAATAGGCATTGCTCATAAATTGAACTCCATAATACTGTAGAAACCACGGTGCATTTTACAGATTCAAAGCACACTGAAATCAAACAGAAATAAATAGCCAGGTACCGAAACATAGAATTACAAAAATATTCAGAAAATAACAAAGTCCGGACAAAAATCTTTTCTGGATCCTGCGGTAGCTAAGAAAACAAAAGAGTTCCAAGTTTATATTTATTTTCAGTTGAGAACAGTTAACAAAACCTTAAAATTGAATCAATAAAAGCCATTATACAGTGTTTAACAACTTACTGATTCTGTACTATTACATATCCATATGAAATGTAAAATCCAAAATCAATTACATTGTATTGCTACCCTTAATACAGGGAGTTTAATTCCTCAGATACAAAGACCCAATAAATCCATACAATGCACACATACCTAGTCAATGGAAAAAATAAAAACACAAAACAAATAACTGGTTTCAGGTTAGCCTGCTGTTTCAGAAACCCTGCTGTTAAAAAGGGTAATCAAGGAAGAGCCCTGCCTGGTCTGGGCCAGTGCACAGTGCTGTCCATGTGCCTACTAAAATCTTGCAGACCCAGGATAAAGCCTGCAGTAGAATAATAATAGTGACTGGGTCACGCACTATGCACTTAAAGGCACCTATTTGCGGAGAGGGTGCAGGTTTATAACGTTCACGAAGATTCTTACCTTCTGTACAAAGATACATAGGGGTCCATTAGTATGTCGGACGGATTGCCTCCGCCAGGGTGGCGGTGGCCACCGCCACCCTGGTGGAGGCAATCCGCCCGACAAGCACTCTCGTTTTCCCCTCCGCCAGATTAGGATGGCGGAGGGGACAGCGGCGGACGGAAAGACCGCCCGCCACTTTACCGCCGTGATAGATTAATATGGTTAATAGATTAATATGGTGGCGGTGTCCAATGGACACCGCCAGCCATATTACCATGGCACAAAGTAGGGGCAATGCCGCCATGGAAAGGCAGGCGGAGATTGCTGCGGGGGCCCCCTGCAGGGCCCCCAGGTTGACACCACTGTCGGGGGGCACATGGGGGGTACCTATGGTACCCCCCACATGTACATATGCAAAGCGGCAGGCACTGCGCGGTGCCTGCCGCTTTGCATCTTGAAATGCGTCAACATATGTTTTGCATTGTGGCGGGCGGTGCAGAGAGTACCGCCCGCCACAATGCAAAACATATAGGATGTGCCCACCACTGTGGCGGGCACATCCTAATACCCACAACGGGACCCCCGCCCTTATGGCGGGCGGTCCCGATCTCCGTTAGGGTGGCGGGCGGACAAAGTCCGCCCGCCATCCTAATGGACCCCATAGTGTCAGTTTGCATGGTACTGTACTGTGGGGATAGGACAGGGGAAATGTGTTGTCATGAGGCTAATATACCCTATCCATAAAGGCTTCCATTTTTACATGTTCACGTTTAAAATTGACATATTTTTAGAAAATGATTTTTAGCACATATTTGCTTGCACGCCTGTATGAGATAATGTACTCAGAAAAGTGTTGCTTACAAATACATTTCTTCGTGGGCACATTATCATACCGTAGAACATTCTGTCCAAGGACTGAGAACCCTGCACAAACTGTCCTTGTTTGCTGTTGTCAGTTCGGCGACAGCTCTGGGTGGATAGAATAAACAATGATGGCTGGACCAGAGCTCAGGCACAATACAAACGGGTCCCGTTTTATTATATAAACTGCACCAAGCCTCTGTTTGACAGATGAACATTTTTATGGATTGCCTGAATTCTAGCCCTGCTAAATCCCATCACTATCCTAAGACAGACCGCGACCTGTTCTACACCAGACTGGCTACCAGATGACACACACACACAAAGGTAAATGGAGAGTAAGGCCACTCTAAGTTATTCTGGCAGAAATTCAGATCCTATGCTTTCTAGGATAAGCAGCTCTACGTAGGAGTACAAATATATACAAAGATATAATAGTTGAAATATTTATATTTTTTACCATTCTTGTAATGTTGGTTACAGCGCTTTGTTTCGTTCTATTAATCATTGCTGCGTACATATTTTACACAGGAATCCAATTGTTTCAATACATTTTCAAAATGCCTATTTGTGCATTCCTTGTGTCTCCCTCTGGGCATGCCTGAGTTAACAATGAAAGGGTAGATCTGTTTCCACAATTTCCTTGGGGGAATTAGGGTTGTCATGTACTGAGGTTGCAGATACCATCAGATACCCTGCAAGGTTTAGGGGTCCAGGTGGAGCACTGTGAGCTAGCCAGGAACTAGCTCAACACATTTTGATGGTATGAGTGGAGACAGTCCCCACAGTTTTGACGCTTATGTTGCCCAAACACACAGTCCTACTGAATTAGTAGGTCCATGCAATATGGCCCCACCAACATTACAGGTATTCATTTGATGGGTCTCATGAGTAATTTTCTTACGTGTGCCCAGAGACCCTACTCACCTTTAAACGGAGACGTCTGGGGTGTTAGGGAAAAATCCTCCTCAGCTTAATGTGAACCCCTATTTCTGCCTGTAGGTTGTTTATGCTTGAACCTTTCAAAGGATCAACCCACCAATAATTACCTTCTCTGAATTCCATTAATCAAAATGTCTAATCCAGTACCAGTGGTTATACAACTAAACTGCTAGCATGCATTAACATAGATGTTACAATAATAAGGGCATCATCTTATGGGAGGGATGTTACCTTTGTGGTAGAGGCCCACAAAAAGTATAAAACAGAGGCATTCTATTCATGTGTAATATTTCCATCAGCAGGCGCCAACACAGGAATTTTTCATGCATACTTTGAAGCAGCCATACCAAACTAATACAGAGTAAATGGAGATTTAGAAATTGCAATAACATTTCAGGAACAGACAAACTGGTGCCAAGGAGCACTACCACATGCACTAGAAAATGTCAGACTGGGTTCCCTCAGCAATGATGGGGCAACATGGCTAGACGGCTATACACCATATCCATGAATAGGGATTGTATGAGGGAACCACACATGCATTTACAATGCATTCTTTTACAATGTGGTTTTTACCTAATTGTGTCTTTACCATGTATATGTCCTTATAACGCATGACTTTAGAATTGAAATAGAAATAATTTAGCAGGTAAGTATTATGCCGCATATATCACCAGTAGGTAATATATATATATATATATATATATATATATATTCACTGAAAAAACCATAGGTTATAGACCATATATAGTTAGGAATTAGCATTTAAAAAACCTTATTTTACTCACACAAAACCATTGAAATTCCATATATAGTTAGTTGTACTAACTATATATCGCGCACCCGCAATCCACTGCTGATGATGTCACATATTACATCATTCATGACATGGTCAGTGACATCACTGATGACATCACTGATGACATCTCAAATGACATCACTGATGACATCACTGATGACGTCATCCAGTGACTGTATAATTCTGTAAAGTTAAAATATGTCTTACATATTTAAGAATTAGTGGATGTATAAATGTCTGGATGAAGGATTTATTAGGTGCATGACTGACTGTATGAGTGAGTGGTTAAATGTGTCTCACTGAGTGCATGGGTTAGTGACTAAACTGTCTCAATTTGTGCATCATTATCTTTGTTGTTCTATAAACTGCTGCATGTGTTGATCATTAGCTATATGATTAACTATATGCGTTATTGATTGGTTGCCTACGTATTTGTATGGGAGACTGAGAGTGTGTATGGGTGGCTGGGAGGTGTATGACTCTGTGCATAGATGTGTGAGCAGTTGATTCACTAGATGTATGGGTTCAAAAGTGCATGTGGAAACAGCTGTATGGGCGGTTGACTGTGTGCATGAGTGTATGGGTGAGTGAATGGATATCTCAGTGCTGCATGTAAAAGTAAGTACATATGTAAAACACAGTACATGTGAGAGTTGACATATATAAATAACTGTGCATAAGAACTAGTGAATGTGTGAGTGGCTGTATGGATCATTGTGAACTTGTATCAGGGATTGCATAAGAGAGTAAATATGTGTTAGTATATCTTTGAATAAGTAAGGTGTGTATAACTGTATAGTTGAGAAAATGGATGTGTGATTGATTCTTTCCATGACTGACTAGGTGTGTGTGTAACTCTATGGATGAGTGACAGTCTGTGAGTGTCTGTTTACACTTACTGTATCTAAGGTTATATTAGAGTCTGAAGAGCTTCATCGTATTATCACATGAATGATGTCATCAGTGATGTCATCAGTAATGTCAAATGAGATGTCATCAGTGATGTCATCAGCGATGTCATTTGAGATGTCATCAGTGATGTCATCAGTGATGTCATTTGAGATGTCATCAGTGATGTCATCAGTGATGTCATTTGAGATGTCATCAGTGATGTCATCAGTGATGTCATTTGAGATGTCATCAGTGATGTCATCAGTGATGTCATTTGAGATGTCATCAGTGATGTCATCAGTGATGTCATTTGAGATGTCATCAGTGATGTCATCAGTGATGTCATTTGAGATGTCATCAGTGATGTCATCAGTGATGTCACTGACCATGTCATGAATGATGTAATATGTGACATCATCAGCAGTGGATTGCGGGTGCGCGATATATAGTTAGTACAACTAACTATATATGGAATTTCAATGGTTTTGTGTGAGTAAAATAAGGTTTTTTAAATGCTAATTCCTAACTATATATGGTCTATAACCTATGGTTTTTTCAGTGAATTTTCAAGGTTTTGTAAATGCTAATTCCTAACTATATATGGTCTATAACCTATGGTTTTTTCAGTGAATTTTCAAGGTTTTGTAAATGCTAATTCCTAACTATATATGGTCTATAACCTATGGTTTTTTCAGTGAATTTCATTGGTTTTTTAAAAGCTAATATCTATAGCTGTAAAATGTATTATTCTTTAAATCCAAAAATATATTTTATATGTTTATTAATAATTTTTTTTAAAATATTTTTTTTGTTTCGCTCCCGGTCCGCTAACCGGGAAGCTTCCAGTTAGCTCAATTCGATTCCGCGATCCCGTCCGCGAACCGGTAACAAATCAACATAGTGACGGTATTGCGTTGCCGCGTAATGCGTCTTATGACGTACTGCGTTAGCGCACCCGGAAGTGCCCCGGGGCGCGGACCGAGGCGCGAAACGCAACTCCCCGGAAGCGATCCGCGGCGCGAAAGCGCGACGTATCGCGTTGCCGCGAAATGCGTCTTGTGACGTACTGCGTTAGCGCACCCGGAAGTGTCCCGGGGCGCGGACCGAGGCGCGAAGCGCAGCGAACCGGAAGCTAACCGGGGAGCGTTCCGCAGCGCGTAACATGAAAGTTAGAGGTCATGTGACTTGTTAATAAAGCTTTTCATTGGTTCATTTCACTTTTAGTTTCATAATTATGGAAGGCTAGGTCAGGTGACCTAAAAATAACACTTTTCATTGGTTGAGAAGTATTGTTTTTTCCAAATGATGAAAACCACTCCTTCTTTCCTCACTCTGACTTTCATTATTGTGAGAGGAAGACCTATTTTGCTTCTTGGAAGACCTATTTTGATTCTATGAAAATGGCTTCACTGATTGCTTCAGCTGGTGCACCCCCACCACCACCTCCACCTCCTCATGGGAAGAGAGGACCACCTCCCCAGGTGGTTATCAACACTGAGGAGGAAGATGAAGAGATGGATGAGGAGGGAGAACAACCACAATTTCTTGAAGAGTTGCCCCGGGTTTCAAGAAAGAAACCCAGTTTCATCTGGCAGTTTTTTTCCATCCCTCGTGGCCAAAAAAAGGTCAATGCCAGGTATGCAACATGCCTATTATGCAAGGAACAATTGTCCAGAGGGACGGACAAAAAATACAGCTACGGTAATCATACCATGCATAGGCATATGACGAGGAAACATCCCTTAAATTACAGCCGGGCGGAATTAAGGGATATGATGGACAATCCTCGACCAACTCCTGTGACGAGACCAGCAACATCGGTTTCTTTATCACCAGAGGAGGCACGGGAAACTGTGCCAAATATCCAGCCCAATTTTGGGAACATGATACACTTATGTATGCGCTGTCGTTGATTATTAGCTTGTGGCAACATGAGCATCAATGCACTGAACCTGGCGTATGAACACCATGATTGCCCTAACCGCCCCCATTAATTTTTTTTGCTCCTGTTGAGCCCTTTTCAACGCCTGTTTTTTGTTGTTTCCCCCCCCCCAAAAAAACCCAAAAAAATATAAAATCGTTCAAAAAATACAAAAAAAACAAAAAATGTTCAAAAAATACAAAAAAAAATATAAAACAACAAAAATATTTAAAAAAAAGTTCTTTTCAGAACTACCTTCCCTTTCCAAAAAAATTGCTAGAATGTTTAGCACTCTGGCAAGCTCTATTTCTTTTGGTTCGCTTCCGGTTTAGCTTCCCGGTACGCGTACCGGGAGCTAACCAAAAAATTTTTTTTTTTAAAAAAAAAGAGTAAGTATAAGGAAAGTAAACAGAGAGTGATGTTTCAAGAAAGACAGCTATAGGGAGTAAAGAAGAGATACTATTTAATAGATCTATTTACCAAAGAACAGACAGAAGAGGGTATAATTGTGAAAAACAAAATAGATAACGAAGTGAAAGAAAAACAAGCATTGGCATAGCCAATAGGTATCGACTTTGGGACCTTCTAAGTCTTTAGTTATGCAGCATAATATCCTTGGTGCAGCAACATCAACTGTTGCATGGCTAAACACATATAAAGTCCCAAAGGCGAGACCTATTGTCTATGCCAATGCTTGTTTCTTAAGTAGAATTGCAATACGTATGGCTCTTCCATGTAAAAAAATCTTATCTTGTGCTCTAAAGATTGCTAAAGTCTCGACAGAGAACAGGCTAGATTGTAAGTAGGGTAAATTGCGCTTGGTGATCTGTTTGAGGGAGCGTCTGCTTTGCCTGGTGTCTTTGGAGAGCAATTTTGATTGTTATACTGGACAATATAGCCCTAATGTAAATAACATAGGGGCATATTATCAACATAGGCAATAAAAGTTTTGCAGCTTTTATCGGCAGAAATGTGTCGCTAAAGCTGCTTTTGCGGCAGAAAACTGCCGCTAAAGCCGCTTTTGCACCAGTTTTCTGTCAATAAAAAGAGCAATAATTTTATTGGCTGCATTCATAATATGCCCCTTAGTGTGCTTCAACTACACAGAGAAAGCATTATGAACAAATAGTGATACAGTGATCAGTCAAAGACACTAAGAGTAATAGAGACGGAGTGAGTGAACAAGAGTGAGGAACTATGAGAAGAGAGGGACTGAGAAAAAGAGTGGAAGGAGTTGAGTAAGTAGTTAATAGATAAAGGAATGAGGGAAATAGCAAAGGCAGGAAACTGAGGATTAAAGAAATGAAGCAGTGGAACTAATAGTAGTTCAATGTGATAGAAATGTAACGAAAAGAGTACAAAATACTTACCTTATAATTGTCGTTAAATTCCTCACTTTTCATTTTTATACTTTCAATCTGTGAAAGAGAGAACAAACATTTGAAAAATATAAAAACATGTATTAAAAAATTACAAAAGACAAGGGCAAAGATTGAAGGACAAACAGTTTTTCAATAACTTTGACACTTACAGAAGCTACACAGTCCTAAAGATATACATTTTAAACTAACACTATCTTGATGCAGATGAAGTGAGGCCTATCTTAAAACATGGTGCATCTTTTGCATTGCTGTTGTCTCAGAAAAGTGTCGCAAGACACTAAAATTTAAAATAATTGCTTCAGGATGCCAATAAGATGTCTACTATCCAGAGTTTTGTTTCAGGTGAGGCCTACTCAGGGTTGCAGATGAAATTTCGAGTTGTTGAAGAGAATAAAAGACATAATACATGTGAAGGTCTACCAATGAAGTGAGTCATGTCCACTGCACTCTTCAACAAAGTAGAAACCTCCTATGTTTCCCTGGACAGACCTAAACTTGATCTGCACAATGTGATTCATAATGATAGGAAACACAGGTGATGTAATTGAAATATGTACAATTTATTTTGCTCATTTCACAATCACATCACTTGTGTTTCCTTTGCTTAGGTATCTCATTGTGCAGATGTAGTCCAGCATATGAAAGAATACGTAGAAGTGCAGCACTGCATGCAATAAATTTAACACTTACAGAAAACTCACCTTCTCCATGCCTCCTACACAGTTCTACATATACATCATAAATGCAAACAGTACAGAATTAATTATACATGTTAAATGGTTTATTTTTGCTGTTCTCAGAATGTATCAAAATTCACTAAAAACAGTGACTTGAAGGTATTCATCATGTAACAGCGGGGGAAAAAAAACACAATCAAAATGATTGTGTTTAAAAAACCCATACAACATCAGCAATCAAAATTCAGAACTCCTTAAAGTTAACTTACTTTCCATGACGTCCAAGGATGTCCTATGAACAGCTTACACTCTTTTGTGCTGTTATTACTTTCAGCCCGCCACTTTCTGAAAGAAAACCTCCATCGTTTTTAAAAACACGTTACATGCAATAAATGACTTCTTGCTCTCTACCACTATTTTCCACAAGGCCAAATCTAGTCAGAGCTATTTATAACTCTTGGATTTCTTGTAAGCCAATCCCATCATTTGGCATTTCCGCAACTTTCACAATTAAAATGTTGAAGATCATTTTCACAATCCTGGAATAGTAATATCTTCTCCTTCTTGCTCAGTCATGTTCTACATTTCCTATGACACTGATACTGCTTAATATGAAGCAGACTTACACTACCTCTATGACTACTACAATTATTTAATTCTCTACATCACTTTTAATCACAAAGCAATGTAAAACAGTAGACAGCATTGCAGACTTACATTCCCTCTACTCCATGTTTTGATTGGCTGCTTCAATTAGCTTATAAAAAGAAACAGTTTTTCTGAACTCATTCAAAGTGCACATATATCTCCATGATGTCCAGTCCTATGATTAGAAGTTATGTCTCTGAACTACACTTATCCTCAAGGCCAAATTGTGTAGGAGCCATTAGAACTTCTTGAAATTCCACAGAGCACATCCCGAGATTATTTCCCTAAAATTTTGGTTTTAAAAACACCAGGTAAGAGTTTTTGAGGTCATACGGCAATTTTTTTTTTAAAACTAAAACAGAATCATTGCAGAATGACCAGCCATTTCTAGACTTTAAATAAGCTGTGTAATGTCCTGATGTTATTGAAGGGCCGTCATGATATATAATTGCTGTAGTTACAAAAGTCCTTCCTGATATTGACAACTGCGAAGCTACAAATTTTTTTATTAAAGTTGTCAATTTTGTTCCATCAGTCCTACATCGTTGGAACATTAAAATGACGTACTGGCCATATGTTCGTATAAATAATGTGGACATCATTTCAGATTTACATTGGCTACACTCCATGTTGTGATTAGCAGCTTTTACTAGCTTATTAAAGGAGACTGATTTACTGTCTGGCAAAGTTAAATATATAAATCTTTCTGAGTCTACACTAGTAGTACTTGATACCATACAGTTCTCGCAGTCATGCTGCCATTGATAAGAAAGCCCAAACAGCTGATCTACATCTACACCTTCAGCATGTAATACATCAAGCATATACATTAAAAACTCCTGACAATCTTGCTGAATATTTTGAGAGAATTGTGTTTGGCCTGAACATCTATCTAACAGATTTCGAATTTCAGACACACTTTCTATGTTTCTTCTATCAGTGGTACATTTCTCTAACACAGAATTTAACAAACTGCAAAATCTTTGATCAGAATTGACCACAATCTCTTCTTTTACATTTTTTAGAGAAAACAAAACATTAATTACTACATTAGCATAGCAGTTGACACCAGAACTGTTTTCAAACTGAAAACCAACAACATCTTCAACAGAATCCTCTTTGTTTCTGCTTGTAATTTTAGGTTCATTCACTTTTTGTCTTTTTGCTACAACCTCCCCAGTATTGTTCTCATTTCTTCGTTTCCGGCCTACCAGACGTTTCTCAAACAAAGGAAACTGAGGCAAATGTGGCGCATACTCTCTTCTTAACCTATTGTATTCCTTAACACAATCTAGATCTGCACAAATGTTTGTGACATCACACTCAATCAAGTACAATCCCGATAAAGTTCTAACTCGTGACAATGCCACATATGCCATACCCTCCTTGAACACAGAACTGCCAATATTCACCAATGCACTGTCTACACTTAAACCTTGCGATTTATGGATTGTCACCGCATATGCCAAGCAAACCGGGAACTGCTTACGGCGCACATATAAGTCTTTTACAAGCAAAAATCTAGCAGAACAACGAGCAATTAGCTGTACTTCCTCAATGCCATCAAATTTAATTTTTAAAAATTCAATTCCATCTCTATTTCTGTATTTCACAAAATCAACAACATTACCCATTGATCCATTTACCAGACCTCTTTCAACATGTAAATTCCTTCTTAAAATTATACGGCAGTTCAAGCACACATTCAGAGTCTTTTCAAAACCTGCAGTTTTAGATATACTCTTCTCTAATGAATCCAATTTAGTTTTCAGATTCTCAGACAAAATAATTGTTGATCCCATATGCTCTACTCTATCAATAGCTTCCAGTTTCACAATCTCTTGCTTTTCTAAATGCAACATTTTGTTGTTAAATTTGGCACATTCTGCAAGAGTTGGCATCAAACATATTCCAGATTTCTTTTCAGTAATTTTCTGAAAAATATTCTCAGGCACAACATCTTGTTCTGGATATAAATTTGACAGTAATCGTGCATTTAAAACTTCTTTCCCATGCTCAGTCACTTTTCCAATTCTAACATCTTGTAGAATAGTCTTGTAAACTTCATCCTTCGCCTGACGCATATTTTCATGCAGTTCAGCATAATTGAAGTTTAACCATATATTGACGTTGCCAATGCTGCCTAGGCACTTCCTGGTATCTTCATGAGTGAGCATTTTGAACACAGGTTGCCCTTTCACTGGTGTCAGCTGCAGAAGATCTCCGAAAACAATGATGTGTTTGCCACCAAATAACACATCATACTCTGTTTTGAGAACTTCTTGCATCCTCAAATGCACAAAGGCAAGCATGACATTGGAAACCATGCTTACTTCGTCAATGATAAGAAGTTTCATTTTCCTCAAGATTCTTGAAACTTCAAAACAAGCATCTCCAGATAGCTTGTGATATTCTAATTTGTTGTCATGCTCCACTGGCAGCATCAGTAAACGATGTAAAGTAATCCCTTTAATATTATGTGCTGCCAGTCCAGTTGGAGCAGTGACAACACAAGACAGCGATGACTCTGTCCTTTCCTGCAAATAGCATGAAATTGCTTTAATGAGGAAACTTTTTCCAGTTCCCGCTTCTCCACTCACGTACAGTCGGACAGGCTTCAACGACGTACATGAGCACTCTTTCTTATCATGACTTAATCCATGATCAATTTGCATGGTAACTTCGTCATATATTTTCCTCTGCTCAACGTTGAGTTGCCTTTCCAACTCTTCTAAGTTAACCGCATCCTCTTGAGCATGTGCCATGGCTCTTTCCACTTCATTCATAGCAGTGGCAGCTTCATTTTCAATAAGAGGTCCTCCTAGTGGATCCTGACTCAATGAAGCAGAACTCTGACTGTCCTGAGAACTGTCTCTGGCAATCTCGGCTGCAATCGTTGCTTCCTGCTCAATTTCCGCATTCAACATTTCTACATATTTGGGAAAAGCAGGACATTCTATGGTCTCCTTGGCGGCATTGAAAGAGTCTTCGTAACAGAGGAAATCTCCAAGCAGTTCCTCTTCTGCACGCCAAGGCTTGAAAAGTTGCAAAAGTGCTAAATAGAAAAACTCCTTTTTTTCAGGAGATTCGCCACTCAATTTTCGATGGTTTATCAAGTGGCATTTTCTTTGCTTGACCAGACATCCCTCACTTCCTATTACAGCATACACTCCTTTCTCAGTATCTTCTTTGATGTTCCTCTTGAATATGTAATTTTGCAGAACCTCATACAGACAAACATTCTCTAGGTGACTGCTTCGATTTGGATAATATGTATCCAACATGTTTGTCTTCAAAATGTCGGTACTGTTTGGCTCCTTTTCCGCCAAATACTCAATTTCCCGCACAGGTTTGAGAACTCGATTACGCGTTGCAGCAAGACCAAGACTCGCCCAAACGATACTCCTGGACTTGGCATAGAGACTTGCTGAAGACAACCGGTCAGAACATTCGTACGCTCCGATTTCTCGATGCGACAACATCTTCAGACTGAAACTGTACAACTTCTTGCTGAGGCTCTTTTCATGGGAAATGTCCTCCCACATATCCTTCAATTCTGTCTTCTCTTTTTTGGTGATGTAAGACGTCACATACCGAGCCACAGCCATACAGTTATCAGCCACAAACTGTATATCCATGTTAGCATTCCACGTGGACAAAATCACCGGGTTGTAGTCGTTGATGTACTTGGACTCTTCATTCCTCTTCAAATTGTATGTGTTTTTAGGTGATTTCTTCATCACATTATGTCGCAGCGAAGACATCAAACTGTTTACTCTTCCTTTAGAAATCACCGGTCGTGGAAAGCCGAAACGACATTTGGTGTAGAACTTGTCCTTGTTTCGGAATTTACGACGGCAGTACTTTCCACATCGATGGCTTTGGAAACGCAGAACTTTTTCTCTTAGGCTTTTCTTCTCCTTTGCGTTTGGAACAGCACACGTAGAATACTGTTGGATGAAACTCATCACTGAGTCTTCTGGATCCGTTCCAAATTTAGGTGCATCCTTGATCCACAACAACATATGTATATGAGGAGCACCTCTTGCTTGGTACTCCTTTCTCCAGAAGAAATCCAACACCTCTCCAAGAGGTGGATTCTTCTTATTCATGATGAAAGACATCATAGCTTCAAATCTATGATTGAAGTACCTACATACATTGACTGGATCCAAAGAGCACAGTTCTCCGGGTGTCTTGAATTCAATGTTATCTACGTTAGCATTTGCCTCTCGTAGAAATTGAAGTAAGTCTTCCCAGCCATACTCGGCACAACTCAGAGTGAGGAACCATGTGGGAGTACCTAAGTTCCTCAGCATACATTTTAAATCACCATGACGACGGTACCAGTACTCATTAGTACCACGCTGACACGCCATGAGATTAATCAGGTGAGAATCCAAAATACTATCTTGGACATTCACTTTATCCATAAAATCACTTGCCGAGATGTTTTGCATGTGTATACCACTTTTCAAGATGTGGTTCACTGCATATGACAGTCCAGACAGATCGCTTTCAAACAGGAGATGAAACAAATAAGGAATGCATTGTCGAAACCTAGCATCTCCTGCATACAATCGCAAAGTCCGGTATTCAGAAGCAGGAATTTGATGAGGTCGCTCATCATATCTTCCTCCCTGACCTGTTGGAAAAAGCTGTGGGAAACACCGAGCTTCCAAACTTTCCTCCCAAACACTAATGGGACTCCCTTTGGCTTGTTTCATTTGAAACAACTCAATAGCATTCCCCATGACTTCCTTGGAATGCAAAGGATGAACACTATAATGTTCATATATTTCCTCACTAGTAGAGGGTTCTACTTTCTCAATTTGACCAGCACACAAATCGCTATCCTCTTCCTCACTTACTTCCTCTTCTGCAACATATACATTCTTATAGTATTTATTATTTTTTTTCAAATACAATGTTGCCTTTTTAACTTTCCTAACATCTACTAAATCTTGCCATATTTTCTTATTCTTTGTCGGAACCCCATTAACTAAGATAACCAGAGGTTCCTCTTCCACTTTTTCTACTCCAATTGTGTTAATGTTTTTCTTCAAATCTAGAGGCAAATAAACAACTCTTCCCTTTAATCCTCTCTGTAAATCTGATGGAGGCAATTTCCCTGTCTTTGGCTCCATTCTTACAATAGCCTGAAAGGGATGGATACTTTGAATCAAAATAGATTCATAAGTATTTAAGTCCTTCAATTCAGAAGGAATCTCAACCAATTCCAGATTATTATGAACTGCTCTAGCAGGCATCTGGTTTTGTTTTAATTTGTTACAACAATAAGTACACACACGTTGATCCAATCCCAAATCAAAACAATTTTCTACCATCAAGTATGTTGCAAAATCCTTCCATTCACTATTATTTTCCCTTTCACTTTTTGCATATAAATCCACTAACTTAGTCTGATTCTTATAATAAGTGCGTCTACAACACACACAAGTGAAATTAGGCCTCTCACTTGATTTCATGTCAAACGTCGCAATTTCCCTCTGGAAATTATCTGTACTGGAAACATGTACACTATCTTCCAAATGACCCTCTACTTCTTGCTCAATTTCAACATTCTCCTCTTTACTTCCAAAGTAACAAAACTCAATTTCTTCACATATATTCTTCACATCTATTTCAGAACCATGCAAAAGAGCAGCGCATAATTGTTTCAGCATAATTGCTGGACTCTTAGCATAATACAACATTCTAACTAATTTCCTCACTTTGTTATGATGCACTGCTAGCATCCTGAAATGATGAAAAACACTCTGGCATACTCTCCTGGAAAGACAAGCCAGTGAATGACCATGCAAACCTGTCACTTCTCTTACTCTGCAAGGATCTAATTCTTGCAACAACCTCATTTTCTGCTTCAAACTTTTTTTGTTAAATGACCGTACAAAATCACAAAGCAAATTGATGGAATCCTGTCGCACACTGCAAATACTACTACACTTCCAGGTGTACACAGGACCCTTAGCACGTCTTCCTAAAACCTCATTACCTAACAACTCTTCTGCCTCTGTTGTCACAAGTTTTTCTTTTTCAACTGGACAACCATCTTTCACTTCATAAGCACGACCACTGATGTCAACTGCATGCACCAAATCATTATCCTGGAAATAACTCTCTTCATTAAAAAATGCCTCACAGCTTGAACTATGCATCCATTCTCCAGAAAAAACTTCACACAAATTACTACGATTAACTATTCTCTTCCATCTACTATTTCTTTTGAAATCAAAAATTGCCTTGTTTAGTTTCCTAATTCTATTGATTATCAAAATAAATAACTTACGTTTAATTTCAAATGCCTGATCAATAACTTTCTCAACTTTTTTTTTTCTCTTATAAAAAACTAGTTTCTGTTGACCTTTCTTAATATTTTTTAACAAATTGCCAATTATCCTGTTGCGGAACATTCGTTTACGAATCTCCCTAAACTGTTGTTTCCTTCTACTATCATGCACAGATTTATCTCTTGCTCTAGCAGTAACATTTTCCATTGTCCTTTTCTTTCCATTTGATTTACTGCTCGTGTTATGGACTGAAACATTTTCTGTAGTAATATTTTTTTTATTACAAATATTTCTTATGAAATATTTAGAGCTCTTACCCGGTGCTTTCTTCGTGGCTTGAGAAATCTTTTTGTTAGAGGACTGCTGCATTTTTTTTTTCTCCTGCTGTCTTTGACGTTTTGCAGCCTTTATCTGTCTTTCTGTTGTAGGCATATTACATTCTTGAAATGATCTGCAGTTGAATCTGAGGAAAAATATAATAAAAAATGTTAATAAACATTATTATCAAACAGTAAATCAGTAATAGTGATCAAAAACATAACACACTACTTGACATTTTAATTTGAAGATTTTTTAGTCATTGCCATTTTTACAATACAGAAATACCAGAAAAGAAATGACATTTATATTTATGTTACCTATGCTATTTTATATGTGAATCTGATCTACTTTTATGAGCATATTTTAATATTTTATTGAAGACACTACACATAACCTGTTTTTGAAGGTGTCTTTATTTTTAAATTAAACGGTTTACCTTTTTACTTTTTATTGATTATAAATTTTAAAAATAAATGTTTATAATTCCAAAGGCTCAAGCAGGTCAGCTTCCCATCCTATATCATATAATTCGGACAAATCTGCATCCTCATCACGCTCTTCTTCATCCTCAGGATTTAAATCATCCAAGGGATCAACATCCACTGATGTTTCAATTACGAGTTCAATGATGAGGTCAAAATCAACTGATTGCTGATTGTCGCTCATGTTGATGTTGTCTTTATCTTTAAAGAAAGATAACAACAATGAGATGTTGCAGAGTAAGAAACAAATCTCAGAGATTATAATAGTAAAATTGTTTAACAAGATTAACATTTTGCAGCTATTATTTAGCCATGTCCAGCAATGCTGAGCAGGTGAAGCCTATGTCTAATTTTTCACTGAACAGGACTCATCTCTTCTTAACCTTGGATAAGCCTCAACGACTCTGTGTCCCCTGCACATACTCAAATGTTAAAGTGCAGATTTATATTAAATGGCACATCCCCAGGCATGCACCAGTTAATGTGCACCACTGCTTTACCACCCATGGTGTGCCGCATTTACAATCAGATAGGAGAAAGCTGCGTCAAAACCCTGCGCCTGATTGAAGCTGGCATAGGTCTTGACGCAGCATTGTGGAGATGGGGCACCCCTGAGCCTTGCTGGAGCTGCATCGCACTTGCGATACAACTCCAGCAATGCGCCACCTTTACGGCACAGATGCGTCACGCATCTGTGCCGTTTTTGCCCCATGCTGTGCCGCATTGTAAATGCAGCACAACATGGGTGGCGGAACAGTGGCGCAGGATGACTGTCACATCCCTGGTGATGCGCCAGTCATCATAAATCTATCCCTAAGCTTCTTATCTTGTTACAGATGAACTGCCATATGTATCATCAAAATATTTTACATTTTCTAAATAGCGAATTTTAAGGAATAAATAGCGATTCTTTACCATTCCTAATTTGCGATGAGCAAATTGCTAATTGCAAGTTACCCATTCATTTCCATGGCCTAGGAGGCTAATATGAATGAAGGTTTAATTTGCGATTAGCAATTTGCTCATCACAAACTAGGAATTTTTCCAAGGGTGCAGGGGTGTCTCAAGAACACCTGCTGCACCCCTGAAAAACAAATTTGGGGGCATATGGCACACATACATGCCCTAAGGGCATGTGTTGGCGTCATATGGCACCTTTTGTTTTTTTGAAAAAAAGCTTTTTGAAAAGAATTCACAAATTACCACTAATTTACCACAATAGTTTCCAAATCCTTAATGTCATTTTTTACATAGTTTTTGTTTGATACATTGCATTTAAGTAGTCACAAAATTTACAAATGCTTCAGTGCAATCGCAAAATAAGGAATAGCAAATTTTGCTACTCCTTATTTTGCATCAAAGTTGTTTGATACATACCATTTGTCTAATTAACATTCGCAAAGGCCGAAATTCATAGAATTTTGATCTTTGCAAATGCTAATTAGCTTGATACATATGGCCCCAAGTGAGGCCTGTCTTGCGACATGGTGCATCTTTTGCATTACTCCTGATTGGGTTTTATGTGGTACGTTTTTTTTTTACACCATGACATATCTGCCTAAATGCATCAATTTTTAATGTTGTCACCTCATAGCAAATATTTTGCACCACCGCTGCATCATAAAAGTGACGCACAGTGGCAGAAAAAAGGCATACACCTATCATAAATCTATCCTTAGCATTTTAAATGATTAATCCAGGATGACAATAAAGTGTGTCCTATCCAGAGGTTTGTTTAAGGTGAGGCCTACTCAGGATTGCAGATCAAAGTTACGCTTGATGAAGAATACAGAGGAGATAATACATATAAAGGACTACCAATGAAGTAAGTAATGTGCACTTTATTGCACCAGTCATCATAAATGTATCCTTAAGCTTCTTATCTTGTTACAGATGAACCACCATATGTACCATCAAACTATTTTCCATTTCCTAAATAGCAAATTTTAAGGAATAAATAGCAATTCTTTACTATTCCTAATTTGCAATGACCAAATTGCTAATTGCAAATTACCCATTCATTTCCATGGGCTAGGAGGCTCATAGGAATTAAGGTTGCAATTTGTGATTAGCAATTAGCTCATCACAAAATAGGATTTTTTTCAAGCGTGCAGGGGTATCTCAAGAACACCCTGCTGCACCCCTGAAAAAGAAATTTGAGAGCACATGGCACACCTACATGCCCTAATGGCATGTATGGGCGTCATATGGGACCTTTTTTTTTTGTTGAAAAAAATGCTTTTTGAAAAGAATTCGCAAATTACCACAAACTAGAAGTTGGTGGTAGTTTCCAAATCCTTAATATCATTTTTTACATATTTTTTTTTTGATACATTGCATTTAAGGAATCGCAAATTTTGAATTATTGACATTTTAAGTAATTTCCACATGTGCAGTGTTTTCAAAATATAATTTGAAAATCGTTTTTGGGGAAAAGTAATGGTTTGCAAATTTATGACAAGGACATAATGGTGTATGCTTCTCTATAAGGCATTTCAGTGTCTCTAATGTCATTTTTCCCATATTACATTATAAGACCTTTCCCCATGAAGCACATTCCTTGTAAATATGCTCCCACCTGTGCATTGCAAATTTAGATTTTGACTGTTTCAGTCACATAGCCATGTTGAAAGTGACCCAAAAAAATTGCAAACGTTTTAAAATAACACATTCATGTGTCTTAAGGACATTTTAAGTCATTTCCCCATGGACAATGTTTTCTAAGTGGCACAAAAGAGGTATACACCTATCATAAATCTGTCCCTAGCATTTTAAATGATTAATTCAGGATGACAATAGGATGTGGCCTATCCAGAGGTTTGTTTAAGGTGAGGCCTACTCAGGATTGCAGATTAAAGTTACGCTTGATGAAGAATACAGAGGAGATAATTCATGTAAAGGCCTACCAATGAAGTAAGTGATTTCTACTTCATTGCGCCAGTCATCATAAATGTATACCTAAGCTTCTTATCTTGTTAGCCATCAACCGCCATATGTATCATATAACTATTTTGCATTTCCAAAAAAGCGAATTTTAAGGAATAAATAGCGATTCTTTACCATTCCAAATTTGCGATGAGAAAATTGCTAATTGCAAATTACCCATTCATTTCCATGAGCTAGGAGGCTCATATAAATGAAGGTGCAATTTGCGATTAACAATTTGCTCATCACAAATTAGGAATTTATTCCAAAGGTGCAGGGGTGTCTCAAGAACACCCTGCTGCAACCCTAAAAAAGAAATTTGGGGGCATATGGCGCACATAAATTTTAACAACATTCCTTTCCCTCAACAACGATTTTCAAATCATAACTTCAAAACACTACACATGGGAAAATTACTTAAATTGTCCTTAAGACACATAAAAGCGTTTTTTGATTGGCTTTCCTGCATGGTAGGGTCACTTTTAACATGGCTATGTAACACAAACATTCAAAATTAAAACTTTCCATGCACAGGTGGGAGCATATTTACAAGCAATTTGCGCCACAGAGAAAGGTCTTACATTAAAATGGGAAAAATAACATCAGGGACAGTTAATTGCCTTATAAAGAACCATACACCATTATGTCCTTCTCATGAATTTAAAAACAATTCCTTTTTCCCAAAAACGATTTTCAAATCATAATTTCTAAACACTGCACATGAGAAAATGACTTGAAATGTCATTGAAACACATGAAAGCGTTTTTTGATTGGCTTTCCTGCATGGTTGGGTCACTTTTAACATGGCTATGTAACACAAACATTCAAAATTAAAACTTTCCATGCACATGTGAGAGCATATTTACCCACAATTTGCGCCACAGAGAAAGGTCTTACACTAAAATGAGAAAAATAACATCAGGGACAGTCAATTGCCTTATAAAGAACCATACACCATTATGTCCTTGTCATGATTTTATAAACTATTCCTTTTCCCCAAAAACGATTTTCAAATCATAATTTCTAAACACTGCACATGGGAAAATGACTTAAAATGTCATTAAAACACATGAAAGCGTTTTTTGATTGCCTTCCCAGCATGGTTGGGTCACTTTTAACATGGCTATTTAACACAAACATTCAAAATCTAAATTTTCCATGCACATGTGAGAGCATATTTACAAGCAATTTGCGCCACAGAGAAAGGTCTTACACTAAAATGAGAAAAATAACATCAGGGACAGTCAATTGCCTTATAAAGAACCATACACCATTATATCCTTGTCATGAATTTAAAAACAATTCCTTTTCCACAAAAACGATTTTCAAATCATAATTTCTAAACACTGCACATGAGAAAATGACTTAAAATGTCATTAAAACACATGAAATCATTTTTTGATTGACTTTCCAGCATGGTTGAGTCACTTTTAACATGGCTATATAACACTAACATTCAAAATCAAATTTTTCCATGCACATGTGAGAGCATATTTACAAGCAATTTGCGCCACATAAATCATAATTTTCTCCTTAAAGCACACTATTCTCTATCTAAAATAAAGAAATATTTTCTCACCTTAGCAAATACTTTGAGTTTGAAAACAGTCTAAGAAACACACCAATTTGTCTTCAGCAGAGCAAAAGGTATGCACTCCAGAGTCTGCAGCTATCAAAAGCACAGAAATGCTGTAATTCTTCACACATATTTCTCATGTCACCCAATCAAAACTCTTCCCTCACTTTTTTTCAAATGAAAACCCTTCCCCCCTCTGCCATTTCTGGCTATTTTCCATAGCAACCACCTCTTGGAGAAACTCTGGTGTTTGCAAGTTCACACAACAATGTTGCAATTGAACTCTGAACTCTCAGTGCACCTGCATATCCAGTGCTTTCTTTCATTTAAGGATTTTTTATTGACCACTCAAAATACATCTCTCAAACAACACATCTGTACACCCTAACTTTCTGTTTTCATCAATCAAAATCCACCAATCACTGTTACTGCTTCATGAACACAGAAACTCCATAGTTTTTTTCATTTCAAACTCTCATTTTTTCAACTGCCATTTCATTGCCACACTTCATCTGACTGCAGGAGAACCTTCTCTCACCATGTTTTCTGTCTGGATTGTTGGTCATAGTTATATTCACTGGGCTCAAAGGTACGTTGAAAGCAGGAATTTACCTAACCTCAATTTACAAGATGTGGAAATTAAGTGGTTTGGCCACAGAGGATTAAAATGTCACCAATTGATACCATTGGTGAAAACCTTTATGCATTTGCCCAAACCTGACCTGTTAATTGTGCACTGTGGAGGTAATGACTTGGGCACTTTGACTGGGGTAGGTCTGGAAATGCTTTTAAAGGACACCTTTGAGCAATTAATGGCACTTTTTCCTCAGACTGCCTTGGTATATTCAAATATATGCCAAAGACAGAAATGGAGGTGGTCCAACCAATTTTGTCCACAAATTGAGAAATCGAGGAAGCATGTAAACAAATCTGTTTCAGCTTACATGAGAGACCATGGAATGGGCTCCCTGTACAACAATAACTTGCGTTACTACATGCAAGATATCTACAGAGGAGATGGAGTTCACTTCTCAGATGAGGGCAACAGAATTTTCACTCTGAATTTAAGAATGTGCATTGGTACCTACTTATAAGTACCTAAATGTACCATAAACCCAAAAGCTCTTCTCAGAGCTACCCTACATCTGATCACTCACAATTATTATTTTACTCTAACATTTTTCACTAATTTTCAACAAAATACGCTACCGGGGCCGCTACCCGGTACGCGAACCGGGAGCTAACCTCGCGAAATTTTTTTTGAAATTTTTTTTTTCTCGCACATATAAGCCTCCTCAGCCACCCTCAGAAAACCTAGGGGGTCAAGATAACTCTACCGTGCCCCCTTCTACCCATTCTGAACATTATTTGCCCTCCATCTTGTATCTTAATTCGACCGAAACACAAAATGGTGGACTCCTGGAACGCTTAAGGTCCGCGAACCGGGGCGCTCAACGGTTCGCGTACCGGGTCGCTCCCTGGGAAGCGCACCATCAAAAAAGGTGGGAAAGTAGTTCACACAAAAGCCACTTGAGATAATTTCACCAAATATAGATTAGCTCATACTACATACCAATCCCTACCATTTTCACAAATTTGATTGGAATTCCATTTAGCCATTTAGCCTGTAGACCTCTCTAAATACCGTGAGGTAAATTACTTCACAAAACACATCTGAAGTGTTGGAATTCACAACCAATTAAAATGTTACTTTCATTTTCTACTTTTTTTACCTGACATTTGATTGGTTATGTACCCGAATATATATAAAGGAAGAGAAGGAAACACAGCCATTTTGACTACTACTTCCTGGTGTACATTTCAATAGGATTTTCATTAATAACTTCAACTTATTTTTAAAGGTAAGTTGTTATTTTTAAAACTGAAGTATATTGTGCACTTTAAGTTATTATGGCAAACTTTTTCTGTTAGTTATATACTATCCCTCTGTAGTACTTATAAATTTAGATACAATCACTCTGATACTATACACTGCCCAAAGATAAATTCACTGTTAAAAATTAATCCCAACATTGCCCTACCTCTACTAATATATATTTATTTTATGCAAATTTCAGGGAAAATGGAAAGCGAACAAAAAATTTCATTTGAAATTGTCCTTCCAGAGTCCAACACAGAAATCATTGATCCAAATGAGATTGAATTTATGGATGAAACTTGGGACCAAGAACTACTGCAATGTGTACAAGCAGTAGATAACCTCCTTGCAAATGAGGACATTTTACAACCTCAGAGACTACAAAGTATATTCCATGATAATTTTGAAATTTCTGACAATGAAATGTTTAATAAAATATGAAACACAATAAAAAATGCTTAAAAAATAAATAAATAAATAAATAATCAACAAAAACAACAATCAATTAACATACAGCATTTGAAAAGTCTATTATTCATTTTTCATTGCAGTACGCTGCCCAGAACGCTTCCCGGTTCGCGTACCGGGCGCTACCCACGCAAAAAAACAAAAAAAATTTTTTTTTTTTTTTGCCCCGCGGGGCCCTTTTAAAGCCTCCACATTAAACCTAAGGGGTCAGGGAGGATCTACTATGCCCCCTTATGGTTATTTCCCCTTTTGTTTTGGCCTCCTCTTGTCTCTCAATCCTACCGAGAGACAAGATGGCGGCCGCTCCGGACTGTTTGGAATGTTTACAGACGCCGGAGAGCCAATCAGCTTCGCTACGCGAAGTTTTGGTACGCTCCCCGGTCCGCGAACCGGGAGCTGCCCAGTCCGCTGTTACAGATATATATCTTTTTTTAAATGTTAATTTTTCAAAATCCACTGGAGCACATATATTGAGACCTACAAAAGGCACATCGGGCTACCAGTCTCTACAATTTTGCCAAGTTTCGTGCAAATCCATTCAGCCGTTCGGGCTAAAAGTGCGACAGACCGCCCTATGGAAAACTCAATGTTAAAAACACGTTTTGGGACCCCCCTTTTTTCTCGGCCCCCCCTGGACGAACCCCCCCCAAATTTCCAGGGGCTGCTCAGAAACAAAATGTTCCATTTTCCAGAAAATTTCAGCCAATTCCGTCCACAAACGCCAAAGTTATTAGACATAGAATTTTCAAAAAACCCATAGGGAAAAAATCCTAACTATATATACCTACTGGCGACCGCCAGTAGGTAATATTTATATATATATATATAGCCAGTAGTTAGTTATAGTTAGGACCCAAGTTTCCATAGGAGAAGCAGTTTTTGTTTTTCCAATAACTTTAGCGCTGCTTGACAAATCTCCAGGAAATTTCCCCAAAAAACATCCCCTTTTGGTTCAATTGCTGTGTCGTAAGTTTTGGGATCACTAGACAAGTGGGGGCCGAGAAAAAGGGGGGGCCTCAAAACATGTTTTTCCCATGTTAAGTCGATAGGGATTTTTCATTTTCTGAAAACGACTACAGTCTGAGCTGCTGAACGGAATTACACCAAATTTGGCAGAAAGCTAGATGTTGCTCCAGAATGCATGCTTTCTGTGATTTGGTGTAAATCTGTTCATTAGTTTTTCAGACATCTAACTTAAAAAAATATAGAAATCTTGGGAGTAGAGTCCTTGCAGTGGACTCCCAACACTTCAACCAGGAAGTGTTGGCAGCCAACTTGAGACTTGGCTTCAAGCGGAGTCCCACAAAAAATATAAACGTAAAGAAAAGGGGGCAGCTTAGGAATACCCTGAACCCCTAGGTATGGTGGGGGGTTAAAACGCATTTAATTTTTTTTTTGCTGTGGTCTTCAAATCTGAAGCAAAAGCTTTAAAATAAGCAAGTGTTCTCCCACGCTTGCTTTAGAATAAACCTCGGGTGGGTCAGCTCTTGGGGGCATATGTCAAATGTAGGAGGGGCATACAGGGCACTTTTACCCTGGGTACCCTACGAGTGGTCCTTGCAATTGTATTTAAACGGTGCTCTGTGTTTTAATTAACTTGCGTATTTGCACAACTTTCTGCTAAATACTAGAAATTGGCGTTCTTTGCACAATCTTTATTTTTAAAGTTTTAAATCCTACCTCATTACTGCCCGTCGGCCAGTGTTTGTTTGACTGTTGTTTCCTCCGCCCGACCCCAGCGGTACCCGGAAGTTAGGCGGGACCGCACTGCACTTGGGGTTGGCAGTCTAGTTTCCTTCGCCGCCGCCAGTATTTAGGTCACGCTGGGGCGACCACGCTTCTTGTATGTGAGTGGTCCTAGCAATTGTATTTAAACGGTGCTCTGTGTTTTAATTAACTTGCGTATTTGCACAACTTTCAGCTAGATACTAGAAATTGGCGTTCTTTGCACAATCTCTGTTTTTAAAGTTTTAGATCCTACCTCATTACTCCCCGCCGGCCAATGTTTGTTTGACTGTTGGTTCCTTCACCCGACCCCAGTGGTACCCGGAAGTTAGGCGGGACCGCACTGCACTTGGGGTTGGCGGTCTAGTTTCCTTCTCTGCAGCCAGTATTTATTTCATGCTGGGGCGACCGGCGGGCGGACGCGCACAGTGGGTCCGTCCGCAAGCCTGTCTGCGCCCGTCCGCGCCTGGCCCGTGCCGAGGGCCAGGAACCCTGGTGGTCCGGAGCCTTACAGGTATAGTCGAACCCAGCTGTTCGCTCTCCGGAGCGATGTTTGTTGGTCCCAGGAGTTATCGTCTCAGACACTAACATCTCAAGACGGTAAGGCTGCCGTTTGCTGTTCTCAGCCTTCGTCAGCCAGTAATAATGTTCTTGAACATAGGAATAGGATCGGGAGACAGCAGACGATCGAACCAGGGGAACCAGATAACATTAGAGGAAGGGGGTAGGGGCAAAGACTATCAATAAGGGGGGATTAATTAATGGCCTGCAAGGTATAAATCAATGTACTGCCCAATGTATTTTACTGAATGTTCGTTCCTTGGGGAAACATAAATATGAAGTGGAGGAACTGATTCAGACATCCTCCCCAGATATACTTTTCCTGACAGAAACATGGATGGACAACACCGCCGCACCCGACTGGAACATTGCGGTGCCAGAGGGATATGCCATTATGTCACAAGATAGAGTAAAAGGTCGAGGGGGGGGAATAGCCATTATATACCGGGAGCATTTTAAGATACGGACTAAATCCATATCAGCCCTGCTGGCAGAGGCAGTACGTTTCTGTATAAAATTAAATAATTTTACCTCGTTTCAGGGACTCCTTTTATATCGCCCGCCTGGAGCTAGGCTGGCCTTCTCCCAAGCTTTACAGACACTTTTGGAGTCTTTTACTGGTTCCCTCCCTCTCACTATTCTGGGTGACTTTAATTATCACCTAGAATTGTTAAACAACTCAGAGTCTGCTAAATTGCTGGATATGTTGGAGGCCTACGGTTTCGGCCAATTAGTAACTGGACCGACCCATAAGGCAGGTCATACCTTGGACGGTATCTTTACAAATAATACGGACATTGAGCTGGGGACATATCTACCTTAGCTTGGACGGATCATAAGGCCATTCATTTTACTATTAGAACCGTGCAGCCCATTCGAGGACCTGACACCAGACCTGGTAAAGTAAAGGTCCGGGGATGGAATAAGGTTCGGGGCAGTGACTTTGAGTTGGCGCTGGATGTTGGTTCTGCTCTGCTTACATTGGACAATGATGCTGCAGTTCAATGAATGGCTTGAGGTGGCGGCCAGTCA
The DNA here is from genome assembly GCF_964261635.1 of Lissotriton helveticus. NCBI lineage: Eukaryota > Metazoa > Chordata > Amphibia > Caudata > Salamandridae > Lissotriton > Lissotriton helveticus. Next base: position 950,846,203 of record NC_136063.1, read on the forward strand.
GGTAGCCCCTGAGAAAATGTTAACAGTGAGGAGGCCAATGATATCCTCGCCTTGGTACAGCCCTCAGCTCAAAGATCTAAAGGTGGAATGTAGGAGAGCAGAGAACTTGTGGAGACAAGATTACAGTGAGAGCAGGAAAGTAATCTGTAGCCATGCACTTCAGCGATATAAGAATGCGATAATTGTGGCTAAAGAGCATTATTTTACAACTAAAATCAGAGATGCAGGTAATTCCAATAAAGAACTCTTTAGAGTGGTTAACTTTCTGGCAAAACCACAGCAGAACAATGCTTTTAAGGCAGACCAGGAAATGTGCAACAATCTGGCCCTTTTCTTTCAAAATAAGGTCCAAGTAATACATGATGACCTTGTAAACATGCTGGGGTCTTGCGAGGCTAATGGGAATTCAGAGGAGGATCCGTCGCTAACGCAGTGCAGATTGCCCTGCTTTCCAGAAATTGCAAATGAGGAGGTGCAAAAGCTGCTCCTTTCTATAAAATCAGGCTCTCCTAGGGACCATGTCCTCCTGCTATTATGCAGCTGGCCTCCAAGAAGATCTGTGAGAGGTTGACGCCCCTCATTAATCAAGTATTGAAGACAGGTTCATACCCTGCATTGTGGAAACAAGCGGCCATCAGACCATTGCTCAAAAACCCAATCTGGATCCGCACGTGCTGAAGAATTATCGTCCAATTGCTGGATTACCAATGGTGGCGAAGGTCATTGAGAAATCATTGAATAAGGTGTTGAGTGACTATCTGAATATAAATAATTTGTTAGACTCAACACAACATGGCTTTCGTGCCTGTCATTCCACCGAATCGGCCTTGATTGTTGCAACTGAGGACATACGGAGGGTTGTGGATGGTGGGGGCAGGGCGGTCCTTATACTCCTAGACCTATCAGCAGCATTTGACACCGTGATTCACACGGTGTTGGTGCAGCGGCTGAGGGATCTAGGGGTTGAGGGTACGGCCCTTGCCCTGCTCTCCTCCTTTTTGGAGGACAGGGAACAAAATTTGGTTTGGGACGGATTGAAGTCTGAAAGTTTCCATCTTCCATGCGGGGTCCCTCAGGGATCAGATTTATCCCCTACACTGTTTAATATCTATGTCACCGAGTTGGCTAGGCTCATCAGAAGGTATGGCTTTGCATTGTGTTAGAAATGGGATTCCTGGTTGGCCAAGGCTTGCGCCAACGCCAGGCAGAAACCACCATTCCTAGTTAGGGTAAGGAAGTCACCCGCCAAGACAACCCCTGCTCACCCCCTTGGTAGCTTGGCACGAGCAGTCAGGCCTATCTCGGAGGCGATGTGTAAAGCATTTGCGCACGCACCCACCAACACCAACCTCCAGGGCCCCCCACAAAAGGAACTCCACACAAGGTATATATGAAAATAGCCTTTGTATTGAAAAACACACTTAGATATGAATACGCAATTCACAAGGTGCCAGGGGCACGGGCATAATTTACAAGGGACTATGTACAGGACAGGGCCATGGGACCACTGCTAGGAATATGCACATGATGGAACTGGCATTAGAACACATATCAATCAGGAGCTTCATAGAACTAGCACTAGGACTCACTATAACTATAAGCAACATACATGAGGCATAGGATATTCTGGAAGGAACAAGGACAAGGTACATAACGTAACAGAAGCACCTTCAGAGGGGCAACACAGAATAACGCTCAGGAATCACAGTTAACATTAGCCAATAACGTTCAACAGGCCAACTGGCCTTTCTGGGGCTAGAGCGCCCAAAGTCCCGATGTCAGGACAGGCTGTAGGTAGTCAGAATAAACCTACACGTGGCAGCTGCCCACGAAGTGCTGGGCAGCTGAGGGGCCCGGATGGGACCAACACGTTGGAGCCTCGCAGGCTCGGAACAAATGTGCAATGATGGAGCCTCTCTGGCTCGAGAACAAAGGTGCAGGGGTTGAGCCTCGCAGGCTCGGGACACATGACAGAGGTGGATCCTCTCCAGGCTCGGCAAATAACAATGGGGGCCCTTGTCGGAGTCCCTCTCGGGGGACTCGAGATCACTGGGGCCCCGGGGAGCCTCTCGGGGCTCGGGAAACAATGGCGCGGGTAGGTGGACTCCCTCCCGGGGGACTCGGCTTCGCTGGAGGCCTCATGGGCCTCGTATCCTCACAAGGGCTTCACTGGAGGGGAGGGGCGGGCACCGGCAGTGTGTCCCAATGCCCCTCCTCTCTCTCTCCTGCCGCACCCACCGGGTTGTGGGCGCGCCGGTCTCTCCTCGCTCTCCGGGGCTCCTCCTCGCTCCAGGGGGCCCTGGGGGGAGACAGCAGATTCCTGGGGGGGGAAACAGGGGCGTGGAGTCGGCTCCCGCCGCTCCCTGCCTCATCGTGCTCCGGGACCGCCTTCCTCTACCCCCCGGGCTGGCAGCCAATCATGGCGTGGCCTGGGGCAACATCCGCAGGAAATTCCGGGCCGGCAGCCAATCCCAGCGCGGCCCGGGACAGACATCTCGAGGGGTCCGGGCCCGTGGCGGGGAACTCAGGGGAAATGACGAGGAGTAGGCTCCCTCGTAAATACGGGCAAAATAAGGGACAGGCGAGGTAGGCACTCACTCGGACAGCGATCTGGGGGCAAATGCCGGGTGGGCTCCGGCTGTGAACAAAACAGCGCTCACAGGCGCTAGGTCAGCAATACAGCGCTCCCAGCGCTAGGGCAGACAGAAAGCGCTCCCAGCGCTAGAAGTCAAAAATAGAGCGCTCCCAGCGCTCCAAACAGTATAAAGCGTTCCCAAGCGCTAGAGCCACAGCAAGCACAAAAGTCCTTCAGCAATCCAGCATCTCAGCAGTCCAGGGGTTGGGCAGGGCTCGGGGGGGGGCAAGCCTTCCCCTGAGCCCAAGCAGCAGCACGCCCCTGGTCGATTCAAGTTGGGAACAAGAAGAAATAGAAGAGGTCACAGCCTCCTTTTATACATGAGATTCCTTTGTCTAAAGGGGCAGGCAGGGTGAGAACCAGCTAGAACTGGTTATAAGGAATTCCTTTTACTGGCCAGGCTAGGGACACCAGACGCACCCCAGGGGGTGGAGCCAGCATTGTGGGGGGGGGAAACCCAGCCTCATTCAGGACCCTCCAACCAGACAGTCAATCCACAAGCAGGCCCGGGCTCACTCCTCCCCTCACATCAGCATGCTAAACACTCCATTCACCACCAGGGCAGACCCTCCCAGACTCATGGAGCCAGGCTCACCAGCCAGCCTCAGCCAATCACACGCCAGATACAACGTACACAAATATGCCAACTTCTAAAAGTGGCGCATCTACACTAGACACAATCATACCTCATATACCATTGCGCAGCATTCAATCTCACGAGTTCGCACATACCAGACTCGACCCTGCACACCCCATGCATCAGGAACTACCAGAGACACATACATTCCCCATGCATTCCTATGGGAGGGCAGGACTCTCTCCCCACACGCACTCAGAGTGGGAATCACCATCCCCAGGTCACATATAGCAAGCAAAAACTTCAGGGGTGAACCTGCCAGAAGGGCCAAGTCCCACACAACCCCCTTCCAGCCAAAACGCAGAACAGACCAATCACCACCGTGATGGGCTTCCCTACTTTGGGCGATAGAACACGGACGCGGCCCGCACTGCAGGGACACCTTCTGGTTCTACGCCACGTTGATCCATAAGACACGCATAGACTTAAAAAAAACACAGGCCCAACCAGGCTACCCCACTGGTACTCCTTAGTTGTCCACGACTAGGACCAGGCTCTAGGCCACCCAGATACCACTGGCCCATGCCCATCCGGAGTGGGGGTGGTAACCCCCTGACCCACAATAGCCATTCTCCACTCCCTTTCTCAGTGTAGCTCCAACTACCACTGCTCCTTCCACCTAGGGTCCGCACCCTCAGGCTGGCCAGAGGTCACGGGCAAGAATGCCCCACCCTACCTCTACTTCTGAGGTTCCGCGCTCTCCCAGGAGAAGCACCCTCAGAACACACTCTCCTACCAGTTTCGGAACTTCCTCCCTCCACTGGTCTACTACCTGGGAACTAAGTTCACCGGATGCCCAGGGGTCAGACTCCCTCTGACCCCCTTCCAGTTCCGCACCCTCCCATGTAGAACAGGGTCCTTCCACTTAAGGTAGGCCCCACCTGCTCTCAGGGCAGTACCGCAACACTCAGCCAAGAATCCTAAGGATCCCTGCTAGGCCCGTACCGCCCCTTCTGGGAAACACAGGGTCTCCTCCTTGGGAGAAGCCTCACCTGTGCCCCTAGGAGTACATCTAGAAGACAAACCGTCCAGGACACTGGCTACAGTCGCCCTGCCGTCCAGATCCGGAAACACCAACTACTGGCTCCCCAACTGCGGGCAGTACCCTTCGGCCAGATGCCTGGCGCACCAGGACTTCTACAAGATGAAAATAAAATCTAAGACTTTCTCTCCTCCTTCAGCAGGCAGGCAACCACTGCAGGTCAATACCCCATACAGCTTACCCGGTTCCTCCTCTTCAGGCAGGAGTTCCCTCTTTTACTAGGATGAGCCGCGACCACGTCAGCAGGGCTCAGAGTTCAGCTCTCCCCAAGGCAAGCCGCGATCCAATCAGCAGGGCTCCCTTGTCTGGGATACAACTTAACATTCATTCAGCAAGATGAGTCGCGACAACGTCAGCAGGGCTCAGTGTTCAGCTCTCCCCAAGGCAAGCCGCGAGTCACTCAGCAGGACTTCCTTGTCCGGGATACAACTTAACATTCATTCAGCACGAGGAGCCGCGACAACGTCAGCAGGGCTCAGAGTTCAGCTCTCCCCATGGCAAGCCACGATCCCATCAGCAGGGCTTCCTTGTCCGGGATACAACTTAACATTCATTCAGCAAGATGAGCCGCGACAACGTCAGCAGGGCTCAGTGTTCAGCTCTCCCCAAGGCAAGCTGCGACCCAGTCAGCAGGGCTTCCTTGTCCGGGATACAACTTAACATTCATTCAGCAAGCTTCCCCATCTCAGAGAACTTACACTCCATTATTCAGCACAACTCAACATTCATCCACACACCCTCCCCCGGACTGGTAAGACAGTTTCTACCGCCCCTGATTCCTCAACCTGACCCGTGTGGCACAGGTACCATTACTCTAGGGAAGGGACAGGGACCACACACATTGGACACAATTTCGCTGCCACCACTGGATCCCACCCTTCTGGTGAATCCAGAAAACACATTGCACTTAGGGGGATGATCTACCCTCCCGAGCTAGGGACACCTAACTCACAGTGCACCAGAACCATATTTTCCACAGAAACAGATATTTTTAGCAAACTTGAAATAATAATCCCCTTTCTTTGCGACCATCTAAAATGCAGAGTTTTGTAGTGAGGCCAGTTATCGCTGTGGTACTGCGCAAACACAAGTCCAAATCCCACCGCTAGCCAACAATGTTAGAAATGGGATTCCTGGTTGGCCAAGGCTTGCGCCAAGGCCAGGCAGAAACCACCATTCCTAGTTAGGGTAAGGAAGTCACCCGCCAAGACAACCCCTGCTCACCCCCTTGGTAGCTTGGCACGAGCAGTCAGGCCTATCTCGGAGACGATGTGTAAAGCATTTGCGCACGCACCCACCAGCAACAACCTCCAGGGCCCCCCACAAAAGGAACTCCACACAAGGTATATATGAAAATAGCCTTTGTATTGAAAAACACACTTAGATATGAATACGCAATTCACAAGGTGCCAGGGGCACGGGCATAATTTACAAGGGACTATGTACAGGACAGGGCCATGGGACCACTGTTAGGAATATGCACATGATGGAACTGGCATTAGAACACATATCAATCAGGAGCTTCATAGAACTAGCACTAGGACTCACTATAACCATAAGCAACATACATGAGGTATAGGATATTCTGGAAGGAACAAGGACAAGGTACATAACGTAACAGAAGCACCTTCAGAGGGGCAACACAGAATAACTCTCAGAAATCACAGTTAACATTAGCCAATAATGTTCAACAGGCCAACTGGCCTTTCTGGGGCTAAAGCGCCCAAAGTCCCGATGTCAGGACAGGCTGTAGGTAGTCAGAATAAACCTACACGTGGCAGCTGCCCACGAAGTGCTGGGCAACTGAGGGGCACGGATGGGGCCAACGCGTTGGAGCCTTGCAGGCTCGGAACAAATGTGCAATGATGGAGCCTCTCTGGCTCGAGAACAAAGGTGCAGGGGTTGAGCCTCGCAGGCTCGGGACACATGACAGAGGTGGAGCCTTTCCAGGCTCGGGAAATAACAATGGGGGCCCTCGTCGGAGTCCCTCTCGGGGGACTCGAGATCACTGGGGCCCCAGGGAGCCTCTCGGGGCCGGGAAACAATGGCGGGGGTAGGTGGAGTCCCTGCCGGGGGACTCGGCTTCGCTGGAGGCCTCACGGGCCTCGTATCCTCACAAGGGCTTCACTGGAGGGGAGGGGCGGGCACCGGCAGTGTGTCCCGACGCCCCTCCTCTCTCTCTCCTGCCGCACTCACCGGGTTGTGAGCGCGCCGGTCTCTCCTCGCTCTCCGGGGCTCCTCCTAGCCCCTGGGGGCCCTGGGGGGAGACGGCAGATTCTTTGGGGGGAAAACAGGGGCGCGGAGTCAGCTCCCGCCGCTCCCTGCCTCGTCGTGCTCCGGGACCGCCTTCCTCTACCCCCCGGGCTGGCAGCCAATCACGGCGCGGCCTGGGGCAACATCAGCAGGAAATTCCAGGCCGGCAGCCAATCCCAGCGTGGCCCGGGAGAGACATCACGAGGGGTCCGGGCCCGTGGCGGGGAACTCAGGGGAAATGGTAGTGAGACAAAATATCGAAATTAAAATATCGATATACAATAATATCGATGTTTTAATTTCGATAGTATAGAATATCGATGTCCAAAATATCGACAGACAGAATATCGTTTTTTTAAGGTATGTATCTTACTAATATCGAATTTTACTAATATCGAAATTTTGTTTAGTGTTATGTATTTTATTATGTTGTTTATATGTTTGTTAAACATGTTTTGTAATGTATGTTTGAAAATTTGTAAATTTGTTTACATTTTGCGTTTTAGTATCAGAGCGGGTTGTGGGTTTATAGGGGAATAGGGTGGGAAGTAATTTAATAATAATTAATTAATTAATATATGTTTGTAAATATTTTTTATTAATAATTAATTGGTAATTAATTAATATTAATTAGTTAATTAATTAATATAATTTTGTACATATTTTTTATTAATAATTAATTGGTAATTAATTAATATGAATTAGTTAGTTACATTAATTAGAGTAATTTTTTTATATATATAATTTTTTGTTATTGTTAATTAATTAATTGGGGAAAAATAATATTAATTAGTAAATTAAATTAATTACAGCTAATGTGCTAATATATTTACTTTATTGTTATTGTTAATTAATAATTAATTGGTAATTAAATAATATTAATTATGTAATTAAATTATTTAGAGTTAATGTGCTAATATATTTACTTTATTGTTATTGTTAATTAATAGTTAATTGGTAATTAAATAATATTAATTATGTAATTAAATTATTTAGAGTTAATGTGCTAATATATTTAATTTTTTGTTAGGGTTCAGGGTCAGTTTTCAGTTTTTGGGTAAAAGGGTATTTTTAGTGTTCAGGGTCAGTTTTCAGTTTTTGGGTAAAGGGGTATTTTTAGGGTTCAGCGTCAGTTTTCAGTTTTTGGGTAAAGGGGTATTTTTAGTGTTCAGGGTCAGTTTTCAGTTTTTGGGTAAAGGGGTATTTTTAGGGTTCAGGGTCAGTTTTCAGTTTTTGGGTAAAGGGGTATTTTTAGGGTTCAGGGTCAGTTTTCAGTTTTTGGGTAAAGGGGTATTTTTAGGGTTCAGGGTCAGTTTTCAGTTTTTGGGTAAAGGGGTATTTTTAGGGTACAGGGTCAGTTTTGGGTTTTTGGTATTTTTAGGGTTCAGGGTCAGTTTTCAGTTTTTGGGAAAAGGGGTATTTTTAGGGTTCAGGGTCAGTTTTGGGTTTTTGGGTACATGGGTATTTTTAGGGTTCAGGGTCAGTTTTCAGTTTTTGGGTAAAGGTAAATTTTTAGGGTTCAGGGTCAGTTTTGGGTTTTTGGGTAAAGGGGTATTTTTAGGGTTCAGGGTCAGTTTTGGGTTTTTGGGTAAAGGGGTATTTTTAGGGTTCAGGGTCAGTTTTGGGTTTTTGGGTAAAAGGGTATTTTTAGGGTTCAGGGTCAGTTTTGGGTTTTTGGGTAAATGGGTATTTTTAGGGTTCAGGGTCAGTTTTGGGTTTTTGGGGTACAGGGGTATTTTTAGGGTTCAGGGTCAGTTTTGGGTTTTTGGGGTACAGCGGTACAGGGTAAAAATAAAATAAAATTAAATTTAAATTAAATCAATTAAATGAAATAAAAAAAATTAAATTACATTAAATTATATTAAATTAAATTATATTATTTTCAATTTTTTTAAATTAAAAAAAGTAATATATACTTACGAATACTTACGTTGTAATGGTATGCGTTGTAAAGGTACCTGCGTTGTAAAAACATGCGTTGTAAATACATGCGTTTTAATAGTTTTTGCGTTAATTTATATGTAGAGTTTTTAATTAATTTTAAATGTATATGTATTAGTTTTAATTTTTTAATTATGTTTTAATGTTTTTATTTAATATTTGTAAATTTATATGTATTTTAAAATTATTTTTACATTATTATTAATATATTTAAAAAAACGATATTTTTATTTTCGATATTTTTGTACTACGATATTAATTTTTTGATATTTTTGTACTTACCTTTATGAAGATAGGACTCCGATATTTTTGATTTCGATATTTTTGTGTCGATATTTTTGTATGTAGATATTCTGTCTGTCGATATTATGTGATAGATTCAGGGGAAATGATGAGGAGTAGGTTCCCTCGTAAATACGGGCAAAATAAGGGACAGGCGAGGTAGGCACTCACTCGGACAGCGATCTGGGGGCAAATGCCGGGTGGGCTCCGGCTGTGAACAAAACAGCGCTCACAGGCGCTAGGTCAGCAATACAGCGCTCCCAGCGCTAGGGCAGACAGAAAGCGCTCCCAGCGCTAGAAGTCAAAAATAGAGCGCTCCCAGCGCTCCAAACAGTATAAAGCGTTCCCAAGCGCTAGAGCCACAGCAAGCACAAAAGTCCTTCAGCAATCCAGCATCTCAGCAGTCCAGGGGTTGGGCAGGGCTCGGGGGGGGGGGCAAGCCTTCCCCTGAGCCCAAGCAGCAGCACGCCCCTGGTCGATTCAAGTTGGGAACAAGAAGAAATAGAAGAGGTCACAGCCTCCTTTTATACATGAGATTCCTTTGTCTAAAGGGGCAGGCAGGGTGAGAACCAGCTAGAACTGGTTATAAGGAATTCCTTTTACTGGCCAGGCTAGGGACACCAGACGCACACCAGGGGGTGGAGCCAGCATTGTGGGGGGGGGAAACCCAGCCTCATTCAGGACCCTCCAACCAGACAGTCAATCCACAAGCAGGCCCGGGCTCACTCCTCCCCTCACATCAGCATGCTAAACACTACATTCACCACCGGGGCAGACCCTCCCAGACTCTTGGAGCCAGGCTCACCAGCCAGCCTCAGCCAATCACATGCCAGATACAACTTACACAAATATGCCAAATTCTAAAAGTGGCGCTTCTACACTAGACACAATCATACCGCATATACCATTGCGCAGCATTCAATCTCACGAGTTCGCACATACCAGACTCGACCCTGCACACCCCATGCATCAGGAACTACCAGGGACACATACATTCCCCATGCATTCCTATGGGAGGGCAGGCCTCTTTCCCCACACGCACTAAGAGTGGGAATCACCATCCCCAGGTCACATATAGCAAGCAAAAACTTCAGGGGTGAACCTGCCAGAAGGGCCAAGTCCCACACATTCGTATCTTATGCTGACGACTCGCAACTTGTTATTTCCATATGCAAGCAGCCGGAGGTCACAGCTGCTAAATTTCACGCTTGCCTTTCCGAGATCATTACCTGGATGAACCATAATTTTTTGAAGATCAATACAGACAAAACGGAGGTGATCGAATTTGGAGGTGGACTCCCCGTGTGGAATGATTCTTGGTGGCCAGCTGAGGCTGGGAAGTGTCCGGTCCCTGTCACTAAGGTCAGGAACCGTGGGGTCATCTTTGATGACAAGTTAAATTTCTCTGCCCAGGTTAACAGTTTGACTTCATCCTGCTTCTTTCTCCTAAAAACATTAAGAAAGATTTTCCATTTATCTCACGTGAGCTACAAAAGACAGTAATGGTGAGACTTTTCCTGTCTAAATTAGACTATTGTAACACCCTTTTTATGGGCATAGACAAACCACAGATGGGAAAGCTCCAGTCTCTTCAGAATGCACCAGCAAGGTTGCTTCTGAACATCCCCAGGGGTTGCTCAACTTCCGCGGGCATCAGTTCAGTTCAGTTAGCTTTATTCGATTTTGTTTAAAAACCATAAAAGCGTCAACAATACATAAATAAACACCATAGGGTTACATAAAACATCATAACATTTCATTACAAAAATAGTAAAACAGAATTAAATAGGTATATCGAATCAGCTAATCAATATACATAAATATACATAAATTACATTTTCAATAATCAACTTTAGAACAAGGGCATTAAACAAGCTGCAGTGACATCCTGTCTTGTCTGTAAATTCCTCTTAGTGATGGGTTTTTTAGTATACAATTTTTAAGACAAAAGTTGAAAACCATTAAGGACTAAGAGATTAAATGGCTATTGGTGTAACTAGATATACCGGGGGCTCGGGTAAAAATCGTGCAAATCCCAAGTTTGAATGGTGCCATGTCTCTCCTTGGGGGGGCGAAATCGTAAGTAAGGGACGATATTACTGTTCTTGAATTCGACTAGCACCAGGTCCCCAGCGATGTCCTTGGGCAGCGAGCCCAACCACCCCACCCTCCTGATACCCAAAATGCCACCATCCAGCCCGGGCGGCAGAGGTCTATTTTTCCGCAACCAGGCAATGGCCTTGTCTAGCAGGTCCTGCCGTGACTCGTGTGTTCCCTTGGTGATGGCAGGAACCGCAGAGAGGATAGACACGTATGGGGTGGCCTGTGGAGGCAAGTGGATACATGGCATTCTTGCCAGGGCTGGACGAACCACCATATGAGTTAGTGACGGGGGTTTTGAAGTTACTTTGTGCTCTATGGAAGTTGGTATACAGGGGGGCCGTAGTTGATGTTCGCCATTTTTACAGGTATTAAACTTGTACTTTTTAGGGACAGTGACAGTGGGAGGGTTTGTGCAGGCGGATACATCCAATTTGTTATTTGGAAGAGGATACTTTTTTATTGCTTCCTCGATGCTGTTCAGCTTATCCCCCAACTCATTTATTTTTAGGACCAAAGGTGAAATAACAGTTAACAAGAGTTGCTCAATTTGAGACAGTAAAGTCATTTGGGGAGGCAAGACAGGGTCATCTTGCTTGGCCGCGGCCATGTCCAGCGCTGATGTTATTAGATTGGAGGGAGATAGTGTTGGGCCACTGCACAGATATTGTATATTTGCATTATTCGCAGTGACAATGTCGCTGTCGTGTTTCCCTCTAATGGTGTGATCCAGGGGTGAGGCGTTTACTTGTTTCTGATCTTTTAATATAGGTGATGATGAGTCCCGTGAGAAGTCATTAGAGATAACACAATTAGGGCTCACAGTAGGGGAGGTTATAACAACATCTGGTGCGTACTTTGTGCCACACAGGGCGTTAAGCTCCTCCCAGATGGACATAGTGTCTATGTTAATGAATGAAACGCCGATATAGTCAATATAAGAATTAAAGCATCACAATACCTCCTCCCGTGATGGAATCAAGTGGGGTGGCCCGTCCCGTCCTCCTCGGGTCCTCTGAGGGCCACAGAGGGCCCGCCCTTTGCCCGGGCTTAGCCCGGCGTCCCGCGGAGTGGAGCGGAGCGCTGCTTTATGGCGCCTCCTGGCGCTGTCCGGTGTCAGAAGGCAGCGCCGCCGCTGAGGCTGCCGGGAAACGTAGTCCCGGGGCGGCGGCGCTGTTAGGAACAAGAGCGTGACTCCTGGCGGTGGCGGCTGCAGTGGGGGCCTCCTCTCCTCCCCCCTCCGAGTTGGCTGATGTCACCCGCGCTCCGCCGAGCGGAGCGCTGCTTTATGGCGCCTCCTGGCGCTGTCCGGTGTCAGAAGGCAGCGCCGCCGCTGAGGCTGCCGGGAAACGTAGTCCCGGGGCGGCGGCGCTGTTAGGAACAAGAGCGTGACTCCTGGCGGTGGCGGCTGCAGTGGGGGCCTCCTCTCCTCCCCCCTCCGAGTTGGCTGATGTCACCCGCGCTCCGCCGAGCGGAGCGCTGCTTTATGGCGCCTCCTGGCGCTGTCCGGTGTCAGAAGGCAGCGCCGCCGCTGAGGCTGCCGGGAAACGTAGTCCCGGGGTGGCGGCACTGTTAGGAACAAGAGCGTGACTCCTGGCGGTGGCGGCTGCAGTGGGGGCCTCCTCTCCTCCCCCCTCCGAGTTGGCTGATGTCACCCGCGCTCCGCCGAGCGGAGCGCTGCTTTATGGCGCCTCCTGGCGCTGTCCGGTGTCAGAAGGCAGCGCCGCCGCTGAGGCTGCCGGGAAACGTAGTCCCGGGGCGGCGGCGCTGTTAGGAACAAGAGCGTGACTCCTGGCGGTGGCGGCTGCAGTGGGGGCCTCCTCTCCTCCCCCCTCCGAGTTGGCTGATGTCACCCCGCGGGCATTAAATGGTTGCATTGGCTTTAGGTGCAGCAGCGCTTGGATTTCAAGGCATTATGCCTGGTTCACAAATTGCTTTATGGAGGCGGTGCCGAAGAGGTTTCTAAATATTTATGCCCTATAGCCCCTCACGCCCCTTAAGATCCACTAACTTGGGTCTACTTAAGACGGCTAAGATTAGGCAGGCAAGGTGGGGAGGTAGGACTTTATCCAATGGGGCAGCACACTTATGGAATAGACTACCTATGGCCATGAGGTTCCAAGCTGACAAAAAGTTGTTTAGGAAGGACTTGAAGACGCTTCTTTTAATTGACATCTAAGCTGTTGAAGCTGCACTTGCTGGATCTTTTCACATATATTAGCGCCAAGACGCCACGGCAATTGAGCGCTTTATAAACATTTATCCTATCCTATCCTTTACTTATGTAGGTGGGCGGACCCACTGGGCCCACCCACAGCCCCGGGGACCTCCACCTCCCCGGCGCACTCAAAGTTACAAATGTAGGAGGGCCTGTGCAGCCCACCCCCAGCTCTGGGGACCACCACCTACTTGGGGCAGATATTTAATGAACTACGGTCGGGCTCGCTCAGCCCCCGATGCCCCAGGGACCGCCACCTCCCCAGGGCAATCAATGTTTCAAATGATGGAGGGCACACGTGGCCCTCCCACAGACCACCATCTAACCAAGGCAAATAATTAATGAACTGCAGGGGGCTCGCTGGGCTCCCAAAGCCCCAAGGACCAACACCTCCCTGGGCTGAAAAAATGTAATGGAGTGGGCCCGTTGTGGACCCCCAGCCCAAGGGACCAATATCTCGCAGGGGCTATACCGAAGATGGGAGGGGGCACAAGGCCCCCCTCCTGGAGCAATAGGAGGCCCTGGGGGACCGCCACCCCCCAAGGCCGACTCCTGCAATGTCCAAGGGTGCCTACTCTGGGACATTGCTGTTTGCTATGGCTTGTTGGCAGCTTTACCACTGCCGCCAAGTCCAAGCAAGCTGTGCTCGTTTTCAACAAGCGGGAGCATCCAAAATGCTGTCTCTTGTTCAAAACAAGCACAATTGCTTTAACACAATGGAAACTTCATATTTACAGTTCCCTCTGTGTCAAAGCAGTGCCAGCTCCCGCAGGAGGTAGGTAGTCAGCTGGGACTGTGGGGGCCTTCAGGCTCCCTCCGTGGTCCCCAATGAAGTGGCCTGGTCCCGGAGGATGGGGTCCCTGGGGCCGAAAATGGCCCAGGAGGGGGACCACCCTGCCCCCTCTCTCTAAAGAATGTATTTTGAAAAAAAGAAAATGCATGGCCCCCAGGGAAGGGGTACCCAGGGCCGAAATAGGCCTGGGTAGGGGGGCTACATGCCCCCTACCCTTTTTTTCAGGATAAATCTAAAGGTCTGGCCTCCGGGGATGGGGTCCCTAGGGCCAAAATGGGATGGGATCCCCTGGGCCGCAATTGTCTCAGGATGGGGGGCCCCCTCCTGTTTCTTTATATAATTTGTTTTTTTAAATGGGTAAGGCCCTGGGGTTGGGGTCCCGGGGGCCCAACATGGTCCATTGAAGGGGGGCCATCCAGGCCCCCTTCCTAAAATATGAAAAAAGAAAACACCAGAGGCTCCGCCCCCTTTCTCCAGTACTCTGCAAATGCACCTCCTGGCTCCCTCCTGGTTGGGGGATGAAGTCCTGTTGGTAGCTGAGGGCCCTGAGAGGCCAACACGACCTCCTGAAACCTCCAGTAAGCCCCACACAGTGGAATTGCAGAGAGGTGGTCAGAGGCCATGCCCCCTTTCTCCACCACTCTGCAAACATGCCTCCTGGTATGCTCTTGTTTGGGAGGTGAAGTCCCCTTGCCTCCTAAGGGTCCCTTGGGGCCAACTAGCCCTCCTGTTATCTCTAGTAAGCACTACACAGCTGGATTGCTGAGAGTGGTCTGAGGGCACACATCCTTTTTATACCACTCTGCAAACACGCCTCTTGGTCTAAAAGATTAACTGTTAAACTGTTTACATTTTCCATTATGCTTCTTCAATTTTTTGCTTTTTAATATTTTGCACGTTGCACTTAAGTATGGTGGCACTGTAAGAAAGTATTAAACAGCACTGGCACTTTATAAGATTGCAAAGAAGATTCTGGTCGATGCCCACTTAGGGATCTATTAAGCTTTCAGCAAAATGAGATTTATGCAAATGGATGACCAATACTGTGTAGCAATATCAAGCAGAATTCACCTTACATCTTATTACAGATGAAGTGTTGAAAAGTTTGCTATCAGTATCAGGGTATTAACATGATATTATTGATGATTTTTTACTTGTCTGCTAGATATGGATTTTGTTTTAAAAATACACGAATTGAGGCGATTATTAAATGAATATTTTAGGCATAACCTTGTTTACATATTTATATGTTTTTAAGGATGTTTTATCAATTTATGCCTGTTGTTTGTGTATCCAATGCATTATATTCAATTATGGCTGCTATTAACATGATCACGACCGCAAAAAAGAGACAAATGTATATACTTCTTCTATGACTATACATCAGGTGATAGGTCATGAGTGATTGCACTAGCACTTTTAAGGTATGGCACTTTGCATGCGCGTTATGTGAACAAGATCTCTGCAAGGTCGAAACGCATTTTTTCCAAGCACAAAATTGAGGATCCGTTTTCATCATTTCCTTTCAGACTGGATGTTATTTGGCGAACTCTTTCGATATATATATATAGACCTCAGCGCACGCGAAAATGGTGGGCAAGGCATCGCAGGACAACCTTATTAAATATAATTAATCTGACATCGCCCACTGAAGGGAAGTAATTTTGTGGCCAAAGACGCACTACACGGACCAGAATCCTCGATACTGAAGCTCAAAAGGGCACCCACCTGAGGGTAATTATTGTGAGCAAATCACTGGACCCAAGTGTGCTCGGAAGGCCATTGGATGTGTCAAGCTCCTCCTCTGAAGAAGGCCGATGCGGCCGAAATGCATAAGGACTATGGAGCATTTGCATATGGTGAAATAAATGGGGACATCCTACCTGCGTTGTGTGCGTCTCATTTCTCTCCATGAGGAGAGGTCTTGGGGAACATAATACGGCCGGGTCCTGGCCGCGAGCGACGCACCCCCAACGAAAGCACGCCGAACTCTGCCCGAAATAGGACATCTTGGTGCTGGCGAATGCCAAAAGACGGGCAGCGGTAGCCACCAGGGACAGGCCCCTGGATTGGACCTCAGCGCACTCGAAAATGGTGCGCAAGGGATCGCAGGACAACCTTATTAAATATAATTAATCTGACATCGCCCACTGAAGGGAAGTCATTTTGTGGCCAAAGATGCACTACACGGACCAGAATGCTCGATACTGAAGCTCAAAAGGGCACCCACCTGAGGGTAATTATTGTGAGCAAATCACTGGGCCCAAGTGTGCTCGGAAGGCCATTGGATGTGTCAAGCTCCTCCTCTGAAGAAGGCCGATGCGGCCGAAATGCATAATGTCTATGGAGCATTTGCAAATGGTGAAATAAATGGTGACATCCTACCTGCGTTGTGTGCGGCTTATTTCTCTCCTTGAGGAAAGGTTTTGGGGAACATATTACGGCCGGGTCCTGGCCGCGAGCGACGCACCTCCAACGAAAGCGCGCCAAACTCTGCCCGAAATAGGACCATCTTGATGCTGGCGAATGCCGAAAGACGGGCAGCGGTAGCCACCAGGGACTGGCCCCTGGATTGGACCTCAGCGCAGTCGAAAATGGTGCGCAAGGGATCGCAGGACAACCTTATTAAATATAATTAATCTGACATCGCCCACTGAAGGGAAGTAATTTTGTGGCCAAAGGCACACTACACGGACCAGAATGCTCGATACTGAAGCTCAAAAGGGCACCCACCTGAGGGTAATTATTGTGAGCAAATCACTGGGCCCAAGTGTGCTCGAAGGCCATTGGATGTGTCAAGCTCCTCCTCTGAAGAAGGCCGATGCGGCCGAAATGCATAAGGACTATGGAGCATTTGCAAATGGTGAAATAAATAGTGACATCCTACCTGCGTTGTATGCGTCTCATTTCTCTCCATGAGGAGAGGTCTTGGGGAACATAATACGGCCGGGTCCTGGCCGCGAGCGACGCACCCCCAACGAAAGCGCGCCAAACTCTGCCCGAAATAGGACCATCTTGATGCTGGTGAATGCGGAAAGACGGGTAGCGGTAGCCACCAGGGACTGGCCCCTGGATTGGACCTCATCGCACTCGAAAATGGTGCGGAAGGGATCGCAGGACAACCTTATTAAATATAATTAATCTGACATCGCCCACTGAAGGGAAGTAATTTTGTGGCCAAAGACGCACTACACGGACCAGAATCCTCGATACTGAAGCTCAAAAGGGCACCCACCTGAGGGTAATTATTGTGAGCAAATCACTGGACCCAAGTGTGCTCGGAAGGCCATTGGATGTGTCAAGCTCCTCCTCTGAAGAAGGCCGATGCGGCCGAAATGCATAAGGACTATGGAGCATTTGCATATGGTGAAATAAATGGGGACATCCTACCTGCGTTGTGTGCGTCTCATTTCTCTCCATGAGGAGAGGTCTTGGGGAACATAATACGGCCGGGTCCTGGCCGCGAGCGACGCACCCCCAACGAAAGCACGCCGAACTCTGCCCGAAATAGGACATCTTGGTGCTGGCGAATGCCAAAAGACGGGCAGCGGTAGCCACCAGGGACAGGCCCCTGGATTGGACCTCAGCGCACTCGAAAATGGTGCACAAGGGATCGCAGGACAACCTTATTAAATATAATTAATCTGACATCGCCCACTGAAGGGAAGTCATTTTGTGGCCAAAGATGCACTACACGGACCAGAATGCTCGATACTGAAGCTCAAAAGGGCACCCACCTGAGGGTAATTATTGTGAGCAAATCACTGGGCCCAAGTGTGCTCGGAAGGCCATTGGATGTGTCAAGCTCCTCCTCTGAAGAAGGCCGATGCGGCCGAAATGCATAATGTCTATGGAGCATTTGCAAATGGTGAAATAAATGGTGACATCCTACCTGCGTTGTGTGCGTCTTATTTCTCTCCTTGAGGAAAGGTTTTGGGGAACATATTACGGCCGGGTCCTGGCCGCGAGCGACGCACCTCCAACGAAAGCGCGCCAAACTCTGCCCGAAATAGGACCATCTTGATGCTGGCGAATGCCGAAAGACGGGCAGCGGTAGCCACCAGGGACTGGCCCCTGGATTGGACCTCAGCGCAGTCGAAAATGGTGCGCAAGGGATCGCAGGACAACCTTATTAAATATAATTAATCTGACATCGCCCACTGAAGGGAAGTAATTTTGTGGCCAAAGGCACACTACACGGACCAGAATGCTCGATACTGAAGCTCAAAAGGGCACCCACCTGAGGGTAATTATTGTGAGCAAATCACTGGGCCCAAGTGTGCTCGAAGGCCATTGGATGTGTCAAGCTCCTCCTCTGAAGAAGGCCGATGCGGCCGAAATGCATAAGGACTATGGAGCATTTGCAAATGGTGAAATAAATAGTGACATCCTACCTGCGTTGTATGCGTCTCATTTCTCTCCATGAGGAGAGGTCTTGGGGAACATAATACGGCCGGGTCCTGGCCGCGAGCGACACACCCCCAACGAAAGCGCGCCAAACTCTGCCCGAAATAGGACCATCTTGATGCTGGTGAATGCGGAAAGACGGGTAGCGGTAGCCACCAGGGACTGGCCCCTGGATTGGACCTCATCGCACTCGAAAATGGTGCGGAAGGGATCGCAGGACAACCTTATTAAATATAATTAATCTGACATCGCCCACTGAAGGGAAGTAATTTTGTGGCCAAAGATGCACTACACGGACCAGAATGCTCGATACTGAAGCTCAAAAGGGCACCCACCTGAGGGTAATTATTGTGAGCAAATCACTGGGCCCAAGTGTGCTCGGAAGGCCATTGGATGTGTCAAGCTCCTCCTCTGAAGAAGGCCGATGCGGCCGAAATGCATAGGGACTATGGAGCATTTGCAAATGGTGAAATAAATGGTGACATCCTACCTGCGTTGTGTGCGCTCGTTTCTCTCCATGAGGAGAGGTCTTGGGGAACATAATACGGCCGGGTCCTGGCCGCGAGCGACGCACCCCCAACAAAAGCGCACCGAACTCTGCCCGAAATAGGACCATCTTGATGCTGGCGAATGCCGAAAGACGGGCAGCGGTAGCCACCAGGGACTGGCCCCTGGATTGGACCTCAGCGCACTCGAAAATGTTGCGCGAGGGATCGCAGGACAACCTTATTAAATATAATTAATCTGACATCGCCCACTGAAGGGAAGTAATTTTGTGGCCAAAGACGCACTACACGGACCAGAATGCTCGATACTGAAGCTCAAAAGGGCACCCACCTGAGGGTAATGATTGTGAGCAAATCACAGGGCCCAAGTGTGCTCGGAAGGCCATTGGATGTGTCAAGCTCCTCCTCTGAAGAAGGCCGATGCGGCCAAAATGCATAAGGACTATGGAGCATTTGCAAATGGTGAAATAAATGGTGACATCCTACCTGCGTTGTGTGCGGCTCATTTCTCTCCATGAGGAGAGGTCTTGGGGAATATATATATATATACTGCTCATTAATTCTGCTACGCAAAAATCACAGCACTCCAGAGGGATAAATCAGATCCACAGGTTTATTTTCATTCAGGGACCACACAAACGCGTTTCGGCGTTCTGCCTTCGTCAGTGTCATTGACACTATGCTATTGACATGTAGATAAAGTTTCTTGACATACATGGACATAAACAAAGGACTCAACCCTCCAAAACAACAAGGGCGCCATCTTGGAATATATATTATTTCGTTGCATTGTCTGCATGTTGTCATTTCTCACCTTACAAATAAGTTACTTTTTTTGTGATGAGAGGGTATATGATGTTATGATTTTAAAGTTGTAACTTATAAAGCAGTGGATCGGCTAATGTCCTTAGTTACTCTGCCCAAGTTATTAAAACCTATTTAGTAAGAACGAAGCCAAAAAAGATTCAAATGATCCAACAGATCAACAAAGGATCAGATAAAATACAACGGAACACCCAAATTAAATTCACACATAGTTCTGTTCTCGTTGCTTTCAAAAAACTTCATCAAATGGCACTCAAATGATAATTACTCTGGAAATTGGTGCTTCTTCATATTCAGATCAAATTCTCAATATTCATTACATACATATCATACCATAATCACAGCAAACGAATCAGCATATCCAATTGTTCTCCTATTTCTATATCATTCCCCCAGATGAACCGCCATCTCCTCCCCGCTATTCAAGCCCCTTATAAATAGATATAAATATATATATCCTACTCGTAGTTATAGTTAGGACCTATTTTCGATAGGAAACCCGCAACATTCTATTTGGAATAACTTTGGCGTCGGTTGACAAAGCTTCGTGAAATTTTCAAAAGTGGTGGGGCACTCCAGTCCGCTCCTATCCTGAAAGTCTTGGGGTGATTAGTGAAGTGGGGGTGAGAAATAAGGGGGTCCCAAAAACATGTTTTCCCCATGCAATTTTCAATAGGTACTGTTCATCGCGGCTACAGCCCGAACGGCTGAGCGGAATTACTCCATATTTGCCAAAGTTGTAGTCCTTGGTTCATACTTGTGCCTTTTGCTTATATGGTGTAAATCTGTTCAGTAGTTCCCGAGGAAATTACAATTAAAAGTACATATATATCTATGGCCTTGGTGGATCCGCGTATCTTGCGCGGATTATAAGCGCACCGTCCCCATCACGCGCTGAATGCTCATTGGCTGTCAAGGGGTTGTTAACATTCGAAACCAGGAAGTGTTGGCAGCCATTTTGTGTCTCGGTAGAAGCGAGGTTGAAGAAGTCAGTGGAAGAAGTGTGGAAAACGTATAAAGGGGGTAGGGTAGAGATATCTTGACCCTCTATACCTGCTTAGAGGGTCCCACAATGACTCTCAGGGCCCCCAAATGTTTTTTTTTCTAAATACGGCAAAGTGTGCTTAGGGTGCGTGGATCATGCCGTAAACAAACATATAAAAGGAAGCACAGGCTTTAATAATTAGCTACTGGGGGGGTCAAATTCCGGGGGCAAAAGTTTAAAATTTTAAGGGGTCCCAGAGGGGCTTCCTAGCACCGGGGATCACCACCCTCCGGGGCTAAAACATTAATGGGTGGTGGTGGTGGCTCAACCGCCACCCCACCAGTAAAATAGATGGGTGGGGGTGGCTTAAAAGCCCGCTACCCCCTGGGGCTTTTTCAAAAATGGTTGAGGGGGGCTCAAAGGCCCCTCCAGTCCCAGGGACCGCCATTTCTGTTTGCTATGGCTCCCTGGTGTGCACACATTGGGTGCACGACTCTAACACGCCGGGTGCGCGACTCCAAGGGAAAAAAAACGAATATTTTTCAGATATACATGAAGCTTATGTGTTTAGATTTTGGGTGGCTCTAAAAAGAGCCCTTGTGTTTATTGAGAGAATTTTGGTACTTACAAGTAAGTACCTATGCAGAGTATAACGTTCAAGAGGAAGACTCTGTTACCCTCATCTGTAAAATGTACACCAGCTGTCCTATAGATGCCATCAATATTGAAACGCAGATTGGTGTGGTAAATGGACCCTATTCTATAATCTCGGACAAAAGCAGAAACAGATTTATTGACTTGTTTCCTACCTTTCTCAATTTGTGGACAAACTTGATTGGAACAGTTCCATTGCTGGCTTTGGCATATGTTAGAATAGACAAAGGCAATTTGGGGGGAAAAGTGACATATGATTTGATATTTACATATATATGTGTGCAGAATGAGAGGTAAACTTTGCCATTTTTTGGTTTTGCTAAGTAGTGCAGTATTGAGATTCTCCATAAGAAAATCTGCTGTGTTACTGACATTCTTCTTAATCTACAAATCAATTTGAAAGGTAAATTAGTAATTTGTGAAGAGTTTTATGTGGGGTTTTTGTTTTTAATAAAAGTAATGTGTTTTTCCTGGTAAAAACCAGGCAGTGGTGTTGCTTGTCTAGAATTGCAAGTGTGCTTGCTGTTAGGATCCTGCATAAACCGCAATTAGCGAGAGTTTTGGTATTGTTCCTCAAGTGCAGGGTTACCTTGTAAATACAACGCTATTGTCGTACTCCCCTCTTCCATGTTCTATTGTCATAGGAAAACGTACCTTGCCTCTGGGAAAGCCTACATTGCAACTCATTGGAGATACGAGGCGAGCCGTTACCAAACCGGCTGCTAACATGCGTTAATGCATCTTATCGTCACCTAGTAAATAGGGCGATATAAATTTCACTGTACTTTCGGCTTTTTTTTTAAATTGCAGTGAAATGGCACTTGTTAACATGCCTTCAAGTTTGCTATGACAGACCTGGAACGTCGACTCCTACCCTGCTATAGCAAACAGCAGTGTCCTGGGGGTAGACACCCCGAAATACAGCAGGAGCCGGTCCTGGGGGGGTGGTGTTCCCCAAGGCTTTCGACTGCTCCAGAATGGGGGCCACCCGGCCACTCTCCTACACTATAAAAAGCCCTCGAGGGTGGTGATCAGCGGGTTTTAGAGGGGCCTTTGAGCCCTCCGACTCATTGTATTTCAAAGCCTCAAAGAGTAGCGGTTCCCGGAGCTGGACGGGGTCTTTAAGGCCGTCCTACCTAAGTATTTTTCTGGGGAGTACCTTTGAGTCCCCCACACATTTGTAAATGTAAATATAAATCCAGTACTTGTATAGCGCACGAATCACCCCGAAGGGGTATCTCGGCACTGGGGGCCGTTGGGAAGATTAAGTGAGCTATTGCCCAGAGTCGCATGGTGCTGGGCAGACCCCTGCTGCCGGAGCCAGGGATCGAACCGTGATCCCCAGCGTCCAGCATCAGTCGCCCTGGCCGCAGCACCACACCTATTCCCCATTTATTTTGTAGCACAGAGAAATGGTGGTTCCCGGGCTACAGGGTCCCTCTGAACCCCAATGAAATGTAATATTTTAGACCCCGGGATTTGGCCCTCCCCAGGTAGCTTATTTTTAAACAAGCACAGAAGCCCGTACTTCGTTTTTTTTTTTAACGGCTCATCCATGCACCCTGCTCACATTTCTCTGAAAAAAAAAAAACATGCTTTAGGACATGGACTGTTTTAAACTTATATACACTATTCATGTACTAGTCTTATCACCTTTACAGTTGTGTTTCAGGCCTACAATTCTCTAGTCATTATACCTACACTACAGCAAACACCCTGTCACTGCTCTTGCAGTGCCATAGTGAATCTTTCAGTAATATGTTTTATTCCATTCAGTAAAGTAAAACTCAACTAGTTATAAATTCACTTAATATCTTTTCTTGTACTATTCTAATTATTCAGTTAGTATTCATATAGTGATTCTGTCTTTAGGGCACAGAGTGCTTCAAACTCCTATGCACTATGCATGTGGTGTAATGTAACCACTTTCACAATTGTATTTAAGGTATACAATTCCTCTGTCAGTATCTATATAGAATGTGTTTCCATAGTAATGGAGAAGTATAATTTATAAGATTAGTAATACACTATTATTTATGTTTATTTTTTACAGATATTGTTTATCATCATTAAAATAAAGTTATCATGCCTGAAAAAGGTTAAAAAGAAAAAGAGAGCTAAAGGATATTTACTTGAAGAAAACTCAACAACAAGTATTGGATGAGCAACATATTATGGCCAAAAAGAGAAAATCGTCTGATAAGATTACTAAGAAGTTTATTAAACATGCTTCTAGACTGAAAAATAAGGTTCAAAATGTTGAAAGCGGTGATGACGCTTCAACGAGAAAAAAAATCAAAATAATAGGGAAGGAAAAAAAGCAAATGTAGAATCAAAAAAATTGACGTTTGGTAAAAGAAGAGAAAATCAGTATAAGAGATTCGAAAGAAAATATTTTATAATAGAGAAGTACATAATTTGCTGAAAGATTTGAAGAAATATAAAAAGAAATCACTATTTTATAAAAAGAAGAAGCATATTGAACCCATTGTTGAGAAGGCTTTTCAAGTAAAAAGAAAACTATTTATTTTAGTGTTAAACAGAATTCGATCACTAGATAAACCAATCCATTCAATGAAGTCCAAAAGTAAGAGGAAAATGGTAATGAACAGAACTAATTTTTGTGATTTGTTTTGGGTGAATGGAAACACAGTTCAAGTTCAGAGCCTTTTTTTAAGAAAGAGACTTATTTTCAGACCAATGATTTGTTGAATGCAGTTGACACCAGTGGTCGAGCTTATGAGGTTAGAAAAGGTTGTCCAATTGACAAAGAAAAATGGTTCCCAGAAAAGCAGAAGAAGTGATAGCTGATGAAGTTCTAGGCAGATGTGCTAAAGCCCCAGTGTACACATGGTGAACTCACTATAAAATCAGACTAGGAGTAATGATCTGTATTTAAAAAGTGAAAGAGAAAATAATAATATGTGGAAGGAATGTGCAACTTATTTGTTGGTAGAAAATTGTTTTGATTTGGGTTCTGATCAGCATATTTGTAAATATTGTTATAACAAATTAGATGAGAATAAAATGCCCGCTAGAGCTATCCATAATAATCTAGAGTTGGTTGCTAATCCTCCAGAATTGATAGTTTTAATTTGTTTAAATTTAAATTGTTTTGATTTGGGTTCTGATCAGCATATTTGTAAATATTGTTATAACAAATTAGATGAGAATAAAATGTGCGCTAGAGCTGTCCATAATATTCTAGAGTTGGTTGCTATTCCTCCAGAATTGATAGATTTAAATACCTATGAGTCTATTCTCATTCAATGTGTGCACCCGTTTCAGGCTATTGTTCGTATGGAGCCTAAAACAGGTAAATTGCTTCCTTCAGAGGATTAAAAGGAAGAGTTGTATATTTACCATTAGATGTAAAGAAAAATGTTGAAACTATTGGTGTAGAGTGTGTAGAAAATGAACCACTAGTGATTCTAGTTAGTGGCGTTCCTACTAAGAGTAAGAAAATCTGGCAAGAGTTAGTGGATGTTGGGAAAGTGCAGAAGGCGGCTTTGTATTTAATAAAAAACAATGAGTACTATCAAAATTTGTATATCGGAGAAGAAGAAATACTTTTAGCAAAAGATACTGAAACGTCAAGCGGATAAACTGAAAAAGTGGATAGGTCAAAAAGTGAATAAATCTATGAACATTGCAGTGTGCATCCACTTCATTCAAAAGAAGTGATGGGGAACACTATTGAGTTGTTTCAAATGAAAAAAACAAAGGGAAGTCCCATGAGTGTATGGGAAGAGAGCTTGGAAGCTCGTTGTTTTCTGCAGTTGTTTCTAACAGGAAAAGGAGGACGATATGATGAACGACCTGTGCAAATTCCTGCATCTGAATATCAGACAAGAAGATTCTATGCAGAAGATCCAAGATTTAGACAACGTATCCCTTATATATTTCATCTTTTGTTTGAAAGGTACTTGTCTGGACTTTCATATGCAGTCAATCACATATTGAAAACAGGGGTACATCTGAAAAATATTTCTGCAAAGGATTTTATGGATAAAGTGCACCAGAGGGATGATCATTTAGAATCTCAGCTGATTAATCTAATGGCATGTCAGCGTGGCACTAATGAATATTGGTACCTTCGTCATGGAGAACTGAAAGGTATTCTACGGAACTTAGGAACTCCTACATGGTTCCTTACCCTAAGCTGTGCTAAGTAAGCTTGGGATGATTTACTTGAATTTCATTGAGAAGCAAATTCCAAGATAAAAAATATTGAATACATGACAGCTGGAGAATTGTGCTCTTTGGATCCTGTTAATGTATGCAGGTATTTTAATCATAGATTTGAAGCTATGATGTCTTTTATCTGCAATAAAAAAAAATCCTCCTCTTGGAGAAGTTGTGGATTTCTTTTGAGAATGGAGTATCAAGCAAGAAATGCACCTCATATACATGTGCTCTTATGGATCAAGGATGCCACAAAATTCAGAACAGATTCAGATGATACTGTCTTGTCTTTTATTGAAGAATATGCCACCTGTGCTGTACCCAAAAGTACAGAAGAAAACAACTTAAGACAACAAGTCTTACGATTCCAAAGCCATTGATGTGGAAAATACTGCAGACGAAAGTAAAAGTCTAAGGATAAGTTCTAAACCAAATGTCGTTTCGCATTTCCACGACCGGTAATATCCAAAGGAAGAGTGAACAGTTTTATGTCAGCTATGCGACATGTCATCACAAGAAAATATCCAAAAAATACCTACAATTTAAGAAGAAGTGAAGAGTCTAAATACATAAATGACTACAATCTGGTTATTCTGTCCATGTGGAATGCTAACATGGATATTCAGTATGTTGCGGACAATTCCATTGCTGTTGCTCGATATGTAACGTTCTACATTACAAAATCAGAAAATATGGAATTGAAAGAAATGTGGAAAGAGATTTCTCACGAAAAGAGTCTAAGTAAGAAATTATACAGTTTCAGTTTGAAGATGTTATCTCATTGAGAAATTGGAGTATATGAATGCTCAGATTGGTTATCATCTGCAAGTCTAAACTCCAAATCTAGAAGAATTATTTGGGTAAGTCTAGGTCTTGCTGCAATGCGAAATCGGGTACTGAAATTTGTTCACAAAATTGAATATTTAGCAGAAAAAGATCCAGAAAGTACAGATATTTTGAAAATGAATATGTTGGACCCATATTACCCAAACAGAAGTCATTATCTTGAGAACATGTGTCTCTATGAAATGCTGCAAAACTACTCTTTTAAATGGAATACTACTGAGAACATAAATGACGGAAAATATGCAGTAATTGGTTCCAAAGGATGTTTGGTGAAACAAACTAAAGGGAATTTGATTAATCACAGGAAGCTGAGCTGTGACACTGCTGATAAAAGGGAATTTTACTATTTAGCCCTTTTGCAACTGTTCAAGCCATGGCGTTCAGAATTGGAATTACTTGGAGAATTTCAGAGCTATGAAGATCCCTTCAATGCTTGTAAAGATACCATACAATGCACTGTTTTTGCAAATTATGTGAAAATGTTGAACGATGAAATTGATCAAGAAGCTACTATTGCAGCTGAGATTTCTAGAGACAGTTCTCAAGACAGTCAAAGTTCTGCTGTGTTGAGTCAAGATCCACTAGGACAACCAATTGTTGAAAATAAAGCAGCAATCGCCATGAATGAGGTGGAAACAGTAATGCATCAAGCTCAAGAAGATGCAACAGACTTCGCAAACTTGGAAGAACAACTAAATGTTGAACAGAAAGAAATATATCAGCAAGTGAGACAACAGATTGATCATGGATTTCTTCATGAAAAGAAAGAATGTACATGCACATCTTTTCAGCCTATCCGAATGTGTGTGAGTGGCCAAGCTGGAACAGGAAAAAGTTTCTTAATTAAAGTAATCACCAGTTATCTACAGAAAACAACTGAGTCACATTTGGCTTGAGTTTTAACTGCTCAAACTGGGTTAGCAGCACACAATGTTAAAGTAATTACATTACCTCGTTTACTGATGCTACCTGTGGAGCATGAAAACAAATTGGAATATCACAACCTATCTGGAGAAGCCTGTTGTGAAGTTTCAGGAGTGCTGAAGAAAATGAAATTTCTGATTATTGATGAGGTAAGCATGGTATTAAACTTAATGCTTACATTTCTGCATTTAAGAATGCAGCAAATTCTTAAAACTGGGTGTGACGTGTAAATTGTAGGAAAACATGTCATAGTTTTTGGAGATCTACTGCAACTTACTCCCGTAAAAGGACAACCAGTATTTAAAACACTTGCGCATGAAGACACCAGAAAGTCTCTGGGTAGTGTTGGAAATGTAAACATTTGGTCCTATTTTGAATGCAAGGAACTCATTACAAATATGCGACAGGCAAATGATGTTGATTATGGAACTATTCTTCAAGATATAAGAATTGGCGTACTGACAGAAATTGGCATAGAAGCTTTGCAGAGTCGATTACTTTCCAAGTTGTTTCCAAATGAAAATATAGTTCCTGAAAAAATATATATGAAAATTGCAGTAAACAAATCTGTAATCTGCTTAAAGCCAACTCTGCGTGAGTGTTCTATATTCAACTAACAGCTTTTGAAGCTGGAAAATGAAAAAATATTAAAAATGGAAGCCATTGATTAAATTGAGCATGAAGGAATCACTATTATTTTGACAGAAAAGTTGAAAACAAAATTGGATACTTTAGAACAATCTATATCTAAAACTGCTGGTTTAGAAAAGAATTTACATGTATGCAGAAACTGTAGGGTAATTTAAGGCGTATTTTGGATGTAGAAAAAGGTTTAGTTAATAGAGCAATGGGCAAAGGTGTGGATTTTGTTAATTATCCAAATAAAGATCGGATTGAATTTTTTTAAATTAAATTTGATCAGATTGAAGAAGTAAAACAAAGTGGTCGTTGTTCAGTTCATTTTTTGCTTGTTAAAAATGTATATGTCCGTAGAAAACAGTTTCCAGTTTCTCTGGCATATGCACTGACTATTAATAACTCTCAAGGTTTAAGTGTAGAAAGTGTTTTGGTGAACATTGGAAATACGGGGCCTCATTTATGAGGCTGTGTGTCACTTTTACGCCGTTGGTGCGTCACTTTTTGTGACGCACCAGTGGCGTAAAAAATGTGCCTTGTTGCACCATATTTACAAAGTGATGCATCTAGGTAGATGTGTCACTTTGTAAACCCCTGCGCCACATTATACCTGCGCCAGTTATAATGTATGCAAGGGGGGCATTTTAACGCAAGAAAGGGTCGTAGAAGTGACGCAGTGAAATCTATGTGATTTCACTGCGCCACTTCTAGGACACAAATGCGTCAATTTCTTACGCCTGCCTCACGACAGGCGTAAGACTGACGCATGCCCTTTCACATCGGGCTTGCCCCATGTGAAAGGATACATTGCTGGAGTTGCGTCACTTTTGTGACACACTCCAGCAATGCGTCACTTTTGCGCCATACAGATACGTCAGAAATACTGACGTATCTGTAACTCCTTGCGCAATGATGCGTCATACTGTGAATATGACGCATCATTGGTGTCGCAATGAGGGCGCAGTGAAAAGTGGCGCATCGCTGTTTTCACGCAGCGATGCGTCACTTTTCATAAATGAGGCCCACTGTGTTTAAAGAGGGTATGGCATATGTTGCTTTGTCACGAGTCAAAACTTTATCTGGTTTGTTTTTGATTGATTTTGATGACACAAAGGTTACTGCAGACTGTGTAAAAGAGTATAATCGGTTAAGAAGAGTTTATGCTCCGAATTTAGGTTAATATCCTGTATTTGAAAAGCGTGTAGTAGGAAGAAAAAGAAGACATGAGAACATTTGTGGTGATTGTATAGAGAAGGGAAAAAAAGAAGATAACGTTGTGATTGCAAGCAAAAAGAAAAAGGACACTGTTGAAGAGATTGTTGGTTATCAGTTTGAAAATAGTTCAGGTGTCAACTGCTATGCTAATATAGTGGTCAATGTTGCTTTTTTCTTGAAGGTTTGCAAGAGCAAATAATAGAGAATCAGGAAGAAAGATTTCGTTCATTGTTGTATTGCGTTTATGAAAAATTGAGAACTGATAAAAGTAAAATACAAAGTGTTTGTGATATTCATAATCTTTTGGATGTATGTTCTGGTTCTACACAATTTACGCAAAATATCCAACAAGATGCTAAGGAAGTTCTAATGTATATGCTTACCATATTGGAAAATGAAGGTATACAAATTGAAAAACTTTTAGGCCTTTGTTATAAATGGGAACATCATTGTGAAAATTGTATGTATACATGTAGCACTAACATAGACATTGAAAGATTTATATATTTGACATTGCCAGACTGTAAATCAGTGTCTTTCAATAAACTAGTTAAAGCAGCAAATCAGAACATGGAGTGCAGCCATTATTTATACAAAGATATGGACAATATATAATTTTAATGATGCAACATTGTACAGCTGATTAGAAACTTTAATAAAACATTTTGTAGCAAGTCAACTATCAATATCAGGAACGACTTTTGTAGCAGTAGCGATAATTTTCCATGATGGTCCTTCCACAACATCTGGACATTACACTGCCTATCTAAAATGTGAAAAAGGCTGGACACTTTGTAATGATGCTCAGTTAGTTTTTAAACAACGTTTGCCAAGCGAATTACCTAATTCCTACCTAACATTTTTAAAGTCAAAGTTTTAGGAGCAAAATTCGGCCTCTGAGGAATTTATTAATATGTATTAATATGATTACTGTTGCAAAATTTCAATATAACGGATTTCAAGAATACCATTTGGCCTTGAGGAAAGGTGTTTATTTGAATTATGGACTTTTTCTTGCACATTGTCTCGGCATATATTTTTAAGCAATAGCATTTACAGTGTTTATAAATTTAAGTTACAAAATGTTCTTAACAGTAAGCATTTTATATATGTTTGATTTGTATTTCATGGTATTTTATTAAGGATGGATTTTTTTTTAAACAATCTTATTGATTGTTTTTTTTTTTGCCCTCTGTTATGTGATGAGTACGATTGAAATCACTGTTTCTAGTGAAATTAAATATATTCTGAGAACAGCAAAAAAGGCAAAGGAATTAATTTGAGAAATGTAAAAATTATTCTGTTTTCTAAAAAGTATAGTACTATTTATTATAACTGTATTTTTTCTTCTCTTTTATAGTTCTAATTCTAAAGTATCAAATTTATTCAAATGTATTTTATAAAATAACTGAAAAAAAATGTCTAGCATTTTTCATTTATATTATTGTGCAGGTAAGTTTAACTAAGTATTAAAATGCACAATAGCCTGTGTTTGCACACAGGTGAAGAAAATGGAGAAGGACAGAGTAGATATATGTGGAAAGATGCTTTGTGGGTGTTTTAAGTTACAGGATAAAATTAACATGAATACTGAGGGGCAGATCTAGAAGAAAGTGCCACAGCTTGGCACCGCAAGCCGTTTGCCTGTGCCACGCTGCGGCACTTTCAGAGCACAGGAATGCTACATATCTACAATGATATGTCGCATTCCTGTGCTCTCCCCTGCGCTGGTGCAGAAACAGCTGCCAAGCGCCGGCGCAGGCACACTTGCACCATGGTGCAAGGATGCCTGTGCCATGGGTAGATTGTTTTTCCGCAGGAAGGGGCACCGTCCTGCACGAAAACAATCACAAAAAGCTTTTTTCTTTTTCAATGCATGCTATAGAATACAGCACGCATTGAAAGAGGAAAAAAACAAGGAGAAATGAAAAATATTCACACATGACACAGATATTCTTGCACCATGGTGCAAGGGTGCCTATGTCGCCACATGGATGTAGTTTAAGCAGCAGTGCAGAGAGAAGCACAGAGTTGCAATATATTTATGTATATATGTTGCATCCCTGTGGTTCAGAAGTTCCTTAGAATGCTGTAGGTAAAGAGCTTATAGTATCGTGCTACAGCACTTCCTTATAGTTCTGCAGTTATGCATTCACCATACACCACAAATGCATTATTTTACTCAGTTTTGTAGTACGTATACATTCATGTAAACTTTCACACACTAGCATACAAATGTAGCTTTTTCTTTAACCAGAGTAGTTAGTTCTGAAAATAACTTTTTTTTAGTTTTTTGTACTTTTATATCTTTCTTTATTTTTTGAACGTTGTCTTTTTTTCTGGGTTTTTTAAAAAGAAATAAACAGTAAACAGGACGAACAAAACCATGAACTTTGAAGGAATAAAAAAAAACTAGCATCGGTGGTTATCACTTGCGCTGCAAACTAGGTCTACTGACTGCTCCCCATAACAAATTAAACGATTGCACTTAACCCAGTGCATTCTAACTTTCACAAATTGGAGACGTATGTCTGATGGTGATGTTGATGCCCCAGAGGTACTTGGCATTGCCGGTGGTGGAGGTGCATTTTGGCACAGTCTTCTAAATTCTTCGTGCGCATAGTTCACAGGATGCAGGGATAGGAGGTGCTTGCGCATACTAGCAGTGCCACAGGAGTATTTTTTATTAGGATCTCCTCTGGACAGCACTGCCTGGCAAATCTTGCATGTCACCTTCGTGGCAATACATTTCTTTTGCCCCTCCGGAAAAGTAAAACATTTTCATACGATGGATGTGTACCTTTCGGGAGGGGGAGGTTCTGGTAAAAACTGTTCAGCAACAAAATCAGCAGAATCAGATGATTGTTCCAGCGTTGTAGGAATTTGTTTTCTCCAAAAAAGAAGTTCAGATTTCCAACGAAGAAAAAGTGAGGTTCTTCTCAGAACAGGTCTTCTCCTAAGGAAGGTCTAAGAAGAGTAATTGAAATGGGTGGGGTTCTGCAATAGTTAGAACAGTGAGTGTTATAAACCAATCAACTCTCTTTTTTTTTTGTCACATGGGATCCGCGTTGGGTGCGTACACGCAACACGCACCCAGTGCGACTCTGTGAAATTGCATTTAAAAGTAATATAAGTTTATTACAACTAAAACAAATTTTTTTTTTGCCTTCATATTTATATTAAATACATAGATATATCTTTTTGTGTATCGAAAAATTTTGCGGAAGTCGCGCGCCCAGAACAATTGTAAAATGGCGGCTACGATCCACGCAGTAATCGAGAGAGGTGCACTTTGGGTGCGCGACTTCTCAAATAATTGTAAAAATATATATATATATTATAAAAATATAAAAAATAAAATGTATTAAAAAATATTTTTATTGTAAACAAAAATTTTTAAAAAATGTCTTATGTAATCTAAAAAATAAGATATCTAAACATAAATATATTTTTTTTTAAATTGTAAATCGGTACCAAAGAAATAAACATAACAATTAATACATTTAAAAATTGTCATTGAATAAACCTTTGAAATTCACTGAAAAAACCATAGGTTTCACATATGTTATAGTTAGGAATTATCATTTAAAAAACCTTTGAAATTCACGTAAAAACCATAGGTTTCAGACAGGTTATAGTTAGGAATTATCATTTAAAAAACCTTAGAAATTCACTGAAAAAAACATCGGTTTCAGACATTTTATTGTTAGGAATTAGCATTTAAAAAACCTTAGAAATTCATTGACAAAACCGTAGGTTTCAGGGGTGTTATAGTTAGCTGGACATTTCACTCACACAAAACCATTGAAATTCCTCTGTTATAGTTAGTTGTACAAATTGTAACTCGCGCGCCCGCAATCCACTGCTGATGATGTCACATATTACAACATTCATGACATGGTCAGTGACATCACTGATGACATCACTGATGACATCTCAAATGACATAACTGATTACATCACTGATGACATCATCCACGTGACAATCAGATACACCTCATCATACACTAATATAACCTTTCATCACTCACTGTAAAATACAGAGTACCATATTTGAATCCATTGACACAGGAATACAAGTTTCTAAAAACCTACTCAGTGATTCATAGATCTACACACACATCTAATCACTTACTTATAGATTCACTAATACATGCTGTGAATGATCAATAAAACACTATCAAATATACTTATCCACCTATATCATCATTACACACCAGCACACATCCTGTTCACTTATGCAGTCATCCTACTCACTTATGCAAACAATGGATCATACTTAAATTTACTCAGCTATACACTTACAAACATCACTTCATTTATTCATATAGATAGTAACTCATATTTAGTGTGTTATAAAATCACTATTACAAGTATACAGTTATCCATACAGTCACTCATACAATCACTGAGTCTTATGTATACTTATTTATATACAAAACAATGTCACATACACTGCCTTTTATTTTTCTAGTTTGTTGGACATGTACCATTGAGAGATATATTTGCTCATCACCACACCCATAAAGATATTCAGTTACCCAAACAGCTGTTATAACATGTAGTCTTAACCTCATATACCTACTGAATCAACTATTCATACATCTTTGGCCAGTCACACACCCCCTACTGAACCACACACAAATTCACTTCCCCATACAAATAGTCAGTTAACCAATCAATAACTAATATAGACTTTCACGTAGCTAGTAACCAACAAGTGCAGCAGTTTACACAACAACTGACAAAGTAATACAGATATTCACACAGTTTAGTCACTATCCAGTGTTTTTAGTGAGACACTATAAATTAGTCAAGTAGACAGTCAATCACACTGCTACTAAATCCTCCATTCAGATATTTATATATCCACTCATTCTTCATTGCAGATTGCTATACATTGAAGATGTTTGAACTGTCGCATTTATGCTAGGTTTGGAAAATTAACTTTCATTTGACTATACCATTTGAAGTCTGTCTGTCACGGTTTTTTAATAAAATGCAAAAATATATATGCTTAGGATGTGTTAATTGGACTAGAGAAAAAGAGTAGTTAGCTTGCTTTTAACAATCGTTTTATGTGTTTGTATAAAAGTGATTCTATGTGATTTTTTTATGGTGTTGTCCAGTTATGTGTATTTATTTGTACATTTATGTGTTTGGCATTTACAGCCCTGAAGAAGTCCGCTTCAAGGACGAAACGCGTCGGCTGTGCCACTGTCAACAAGTGATGTTTATGACCCTGTTTTTACAAATGATTTTGATACTAGAATAAAGGAAACTTTGGAAATACACTGTTGTTTGGGAAGAAATTGTATACTTGTTTTCCCTGTTTAATGTGAAGCTGTGCACCTGTGCTTTTGTTTAAAACTACATATAAGACATATTTAAATATCGAACCAAACCACATTCACTGGATGATGTCATCAGTGATGTCATCAGTGATTTCATTTGAGATGTCATCAGTGATGTCATCAGTGATGTCACTGACTATGTCATGAATTATGTAATATGTGACATCCTCAACAGTGGATTGCGGGCGCGTGAGTTATAGTGAGTGCAACTAACTATAACGGGGGAAGTTCAATGGTTTTGTAAGAGTAAAATGTACGCGTACGGTACGCGGACGGTGCGCGTACCTTTCCGAGAAAGCTACATGATTATTGGCTGTCAACACTCCAAACCAGGAAGTGTTGGCAGTGTATATGTTTATGGGTGTGGTGGTGATGAAATATTTCTCTCAATGGTACATCTCCATTAAATTGAAAAAAGGCAGTGTATGTGACAGTTATATCTAATTAAGTGTGCCTAAGACTTAGTGATTGTATGAGTCACTATATGGATAACTGTATACTTGTAATAGTGATTTTATAACACACTAAGTGTGAGTTACTATCTATATAAATAGATGAAGTGGTGTTTGTATAAGTGTGTAGGTGAGTACATGTAAGTATAATCAATTGTTTGCATAAGTCAGAAGGATGTCTTTATAAGTGAATACAATGTGTGCTGTCAAAAATTCCAAAGTACTTGGTTGTGAAAAAAAAAAAATTCCAAAGTATAGGACATGATAATCCAAATCCATATGTTTCTCAAGAAAAGTCATAAACCGTGTCAGTGGGTCATATCTGCCCAAACGCCGATATTCCGAACGATTGAAAATGACTTTTCTTGAGAAACATTTGGATTTGGATTATCATGTCCTACACTTTGGAATTTTTGAAAGACTGACTTTGAGGATGCTAAAAATTACTCAAGTCTGCCCGAATTGTGTGGGTAAAATTGATACCTAGTCACTTTGAATAAGAATGTACTTACGTCTCGTCTAACATTTGGAAGAAATATCTAGTTATATGACAACAGGATACCGACATAACTTGAAGGAAATAAGAACGCCCTGAAGAAGTTCTGTTGTACAGAACGAAACACATCGGCTGGCTGTGGTACATAAACTTAAGCAAAATAAAAGCATTTGAATATACACCAAGATTCAGCGCTTCAATAAGGACCCTAAGTGATATGATTTGATTGGACTTGTTGTGCAAGTGG
Organism: Lissotriton helveticus; assembly: GCF_964261635.1. NCBI lineage: Eukaryota > Metazoa > Chordata > Amphibia > Caudata > Salamandridae > Lissotriton > Lissotriton helveticus. The sequence goes on from NC_136063.1 coordinate 950,881,835, forward strand.
TGCTGTGCCAAACTTTGGAATATTCTCCACTACTCTCTACTACTCACTCTCTACTGCTCCACTACTCTCTAATACTCACTCTCTACTACTCATTCTCTACTACTCTACTACTCTCTACTACTCTCTCTCTACTACTCACTCCCTACTACTCAGTATCTACTTCTCTCTACTACTCACTCTCTACTACTCTCTACTCTCTACTACTCACTCTCTACTACTCTCTCTATACTACTCACTCTTTACTACTCACTCTCTACTACTCTCTCTCTACTACTCACTCTCTACTTCTCACTCGCTACTACTCTCTACTACTCACTCTCTACTACTCTCTCTCTACTACTCTCTACTACTCACTCTCTACTACTCACTCTACTACTCACTCTCTACTACTCTCTACTACTCACTCTCTACTACTCTCTCTCTCTACTACTCTCTACTACTCACTCTACTACTCACTCTCTACTACTCTCTACTATTATCTCACTCTGCTACTCACTCTCTACTACTCACTCTCTCCTACTACTCTCTACAACTCATTCTCTACTACTCACTCTCTACTACTCTCTACTACTCACTCTTTACTACTCTCTACTGCTCACTCTCTACTGCTCTCTACAATCACTCTACTACTTACTCTCTACTACTCTCTACGACTCTCTACTACTCACTCTACTATTCACTCTACTACTCTCTACTACGCACTCTCTGCTACTCTCTCTACTGCTCTCTACTCTTTACTACTCTTTACTCTCTCTACTGCCCCTAAATCAGCCTTGCTATCTCCCCCCCCCAGTGTCACCGTCCTCTCTTTGATACTGGGGACCTGGATCTTTAATCACTCAGAGGGAGATGGGTCTATTGTTTTCTGGCTCTGATCCAGGGCTCTACACCTCGTAAAGCCTCTCTTGCTCCCCGCTCCAGCTCTGGACACACAGCGACAAAACCATCTACCCAAAAGATGTGTTTTGACACTGTGAGATCAGACATACCAAACTTCACTGTTCCATTTCCAATTCTTGGGAAACTAGGCTAACAATACTCCACCCAGCCTCCCCTATTCTGTCCTATGGGCAGGATAGCCGTTCACCAGTGAAAATGAAATGGAGTATTTTCCACTGTCAGGGCCTAGCACCCACACTGGCACAGGTCCTGCCTTTAACCTACACTGCACCCTGCCTAGGGGTTACCCAGGACGTTCTACAGGGGTGCCCCATGTGTATGCAAAAGGAAAAGTAAGGCCTGACAAGTGGTAGCACTTGTCAGGACAACATGCTAATTTAGCATAATGTGCACAGGCCCTACACTGAAGACCTTTGTTCCCTCTCTGCACAGTTCTTTAGTACTAGCTCTGGCACACACAATGCACATCACTTAGGGATCTTGCTAGTAAGGCAAATATACCAATCAGAGACAACCAAACACCACTACAATTTATACAGGGAACATCTGTACTTGCACACTGATTAGCAGTGGCAAGTACCTACAGCATCTAACTTCACAGCTCTCTGTCAGGAAAACGGTCTAGGGGAAAAGCAAAATGTTTAAGTGAACTTTAGCCAACGAGGCCAAGTCCAACACAACCCCCTCCCAGCCAAAAGCCAGGGAAGACCAATCATTCCCATGATGGACACCCTTACTTAAGGCGATAGAACAAGGACACAGGCCCTCTACCACAGGGACACTCTTCTGTTCCTCGCCTTCCTGACCCCAGGTGATCCTCGTGAAGACTACCTCCTGAGTATCGATAAAGGTAGCCTCTTTCTAGACCCGAGTAGAGCTGATCAACTTCATAAGAATGAGTTGAAAAATGCATTTTATACACTTTATAACTCAGAAAGGATCAGTATGGAATCCAAGAAATCCTCCGTATTAAGTTATATGAGCAAAGAACTGTATAGGCACCCCTTACCAATATATCTTACTTTGCCTATGACTTATTGGGAAAGGAGCCTTTTATTTCGTTTGAGAGCAGGAACTGTTACATTTTTGTTATGTTTCCCTCTTGGTTATCAGCCCAATCTTGAATACACACTATGCCCTTGTGACGGGGTGAGCGGGTATGCATTTCTTCTTTTTCTGTAACTACTATCTAAAATATGTGAAGTGGCTTTTAACTCCTTTTTTTAAAAACAGAGACCTGTTCTTTTGGACAAAGCCCATCAAATGCTGCTCTCTTTAGGAAATGAAGAATTAGTTTTTCGCACTTACACTTTCTTGAAAATTGACACCAGAGCCCGTAAGATGATGACCAACCCCTGAATTTTAACTCTGTATGAAAACCTTGCTAAACCAATTGATACATTGTTAATGGCGTACCAAATGAAGTGTCTCATATTCTTTTATATGGATTTTATGGCACGGGGTCCGGTAGCAGGAGACGCTAGGTGCTAAACGGGTGGCAGGCGTTGCGGGCGGTGTGCCATTGTCGCTTTCCTCCCCCCCCGAGACCCATGGGGTGTGGATCTTGTGCATTACAAACAGTACAGGGACCTCAAATTGAAGGTATCCCATCACATTTTCTGTTTGGTTTTTGCACTGTATTTTACACACTTGTTTTTAACTTTCACGTCCTCTGGTAAGGGTGGGCCTTAGCGCGCCCATACCGCCGAGGTACACCACCTGACGGTCCTGATGAAAGCCCAGTAAATGACACATAGATGGGCAGAAACATGTTGACCCCACTTTAAGTGGAAACAACCAAGTCATTAATTGGTAAGTTTCCCACACATATTTTACTTATGTCAAACTGACCATTGAATAACATTTTTTGTATGGTACAGTTTCTGACATTTTTAATTCACATTTCTTTTTGACACCTTTGCCACAAAGAACCTGCTCCGCAGTAATCTGGCGTTGTAGCACACCAGGGAGGCACTCGGCTTCTCCTGGTGGGCCCGATGATGAAGCATGTCACCACCCAGGGTGGTGAGTGAGGGCTTCCTTTTAAAAAAATGCTGATTTCCAATGTGACTTCTTCAGGGTGATTTCTTCTCTGTGTCTAGTGCTTACGCACTTCTTTCACGACACTCTTTTGTTGTTTTACAAGATTGACCAGGGGGACCAAGAGTGCCCTTTTTCCCCCTCTCTCAATTTGTTATTACTTCTTTAGTCACCTCCATGGGACCCAGCCCTAGGGGCTGGACACTGTCCCTCCGGTGTTCCCTCCGGGGAGCACCACCCTCTTTTAACCTTCCATTTGGTTTTCTGGGCCTGCCACTTAGGAATGGCACCTACAAACTTCAGTACTGCATCGGCCCTGATGACCGACTCCCTGGGCCCTCCTGACACTAGGTGTTTTTCTCCACACTGGTGGCAACCAGGCACAAGGCCTCTACCCAGGGGCTTTCCCACGGCCTCCCCCAGTTCCCTGGGTGGTGCTACTGATCCCTAGGGGTACTGCTTAGTCTTCCTCTCCCTCCTTGGGGACAAGCGGTTTGCCGGCCACCTTTCCTCACTAATCTGGGATCTCCTTGCGCCTCCTGGCCCTCCTTCCCTCTCTGGGACCTTTGAAAGACCCGGGACCAGTGACCAGGGGTCCGGCTCTTGGGCAGGCTCCCGGGAATCAAAGAGCCCACTCCCTAACCCTGGGTGATGTAAACCTGGAAAATAATGCCTGAGCCTAGGCTCCCCTGGGGCCATACTAGACAACCCCTCCATTTCATTTACCATGCTTATCACCACCCACTCTTTCAGTGTCCTCCTGTACACCTCCACACTTGGCATTGGTGGTGCGCTGCCACCATCCGAACTGAGCTCCAGTTGCCTACCATTCATGTCCAGTACCCTCATGCTTATCTCATTAGCGAGGAGAATCTTCTTCTTCTCAATTGCGTGAGCTCCCTTGCTCTCCTCTACGTGAGCCTTCAGTTTTAACACCTCCAACTTATGCAGTCTGACCCGTTGGTTTTCCTACAACTCCTCTGGTGAAAAACTCCTCCCGGAATGGCCACTGCCAGCCCCACTGACTGGCTCCTCCACTGGCAAATCATGTGGACCAAATCCATTCCCGGGGTCCTCTTCATCCACCTCACCATCACCCGTCCCCGGAGTCTCTTGGGCTTCCCACCAGGCCCTCAAGGCCCACTGTAGCTCCTCCTTCTTGGAGCTACCCCTCATGGAACATCCCAAGGCTCTGCAGAACCTCCTCAATTGTTCAACCTTATAAGACAACAACGCCACAATGTCAAACTCACATTCTACAGCCACAGCCCCACTGGCTATCAGACTCCCCTCCTGAGACATGACATGTGGATAACATGTGGATAACAGGGTCACTCCAAAGATAGAAGCAATAAACAAATACAATATGTGGTTGTATTGTGGTCTACAGTCAAATTGCGATGCGCATCAATTACTGTGAGTGGTTTTGCACAACCGTGCACAACCGTTTTAATAACGTTAGGATCCAATCCCGCCGCTCTGCCACCAATTGTTAGAAGCCGGCGTTCCCGCGTGCACATTGTTGTCAAGTGCACAACTCAGACCCCCACTGCTCCCACATTAGGCCAAGAAAGGACACTCTCTGAGACAGCCCTGCTCACCCCCTTATTAACTTGACAAGAGCAGCCAGGCTTATCTCCAAGGCACGTGTGTTCAGTATGTGCAACCACGCCCACAGCAATCCCAATGATGTCACCACAAATGGACTCCACACGAGTTTGTATAAAACGAGTGTACTTTATATAAAAAGATATACAAAATTACCACACCGCTTCCCTGGTGCTCACCGCTCCCCGGTACTCCTCACCAGCACCTCTGGTGGCACCTTTGACCTGCACCCCCAGCGCGACCTAGACTCCCTCTGTCTCCTGGTGCACCTGGTCTTCAGGCACTCTCCACTAACGCCCGGGTTGCACCATGACACGCACACTGCGCGTCTGAGTCTCACCTCTCTTCCTAGTGCACACGAGGTACCAGGCACTCTCCACTAACGCCCTGGCTGCATCACCACACTCCGACCTGTGTGTTAGAGACTCACTCCTTCTTAGTGCCCATGATTTCCCAGCACTCTACACTAGTGCCTGGACTGCACTGCGACACGGACCCCCTGCGCGTCCCGAATCTCGGCTCCCTTCCACGATGCCCAAAATCCACAGGCGCTCCAACACCTGTAGCCGCACCAAGACATGCACCCTGCATGTCAGAGTCTTGATAGGCACCCCTTCGGAGGTCTCAGGCTGCCACAACACGGTCCCACCACAGCACCACTTGAGACTTCCTGGAAACCTTTATGGTCCTGTGTTTCCCAACAGGGAATCAGCTCACCTCGGGCCCTTGAGGTACAGGACACAGCACACAGCAAAGTCCTGCTCAGAAAGAAGGGGGCACACGACCCACTGCAGAGCCCCTTCAATCTCTCCTCGCTCAAGAGCTACAAACTGCCCACAAGCCCCAGATCCCGAAGCAAGGGTCAAGTGTCTCCCGCAGACTATTCAGCAACTCTTCCTGAGGCAGAGGTTTTCTTCCTGATCGCGGACAGGTCAATGCCGTCAGAGACTCGACCAGTCCACGGCATCTTCAAAGCTCTCCCAGCACTTCTCTGAACAATACCGAGACCGTTCTTGATGACATCATCAACATAACGAAAGTCTTGGGGTTACAGTTCTTCCAGTTACACCAGTCTTTGTCTTTGAAATTTCCTTGTGCTCAGGGGTCCCCGACCCCTCCCTAAATCAGTCTTGCGTACCCCCCCCCAGTGTCACCGTCCTCTCTTTGATACTGGTGGCCTGGATCTTTAATCACTCAGAGTGAGATGGGTCTATTGGTTTATGGCTCTGACCCAGACCTCTTCACCTCGCAAAGCCTCTCCTTCTCCCCGCTCCAGGTGCAGGGAAGCCTGGTGCTATTTCCACCCCTCCCCCAGGGCATGACCTCCCTCAGCCTTTCTCACCTCTCACAGATCCAGGTAGGCATTTCACATTCTGCTGAGACACACAAAAAGGTTGAAAGCACAAACTCTTCCATTTTCTCAAACAGCGGTTTCTGGACACACAGCAACAAAACCATCTACTCAAAAAGATGCGTTATGACACTGTGAGTTCAGACATACCAAACTTCACTGTTCCATTTCCAATTCTTGGGAAACTAGGCTAACAATTCTACACCCAGCACCCCCCCATTCTGTCCTATGGGCAGGAAGACCTTTCACCAGGAAAAATGAAATGGAGTATTTTTCACTATCAGGGCCTAGCACCCACACTGGCACAGGTCCTGCCTTTTACCTACACTTCACATTGCCTAGGGGTTACCCTGGAATGGCCCACCTCCGGCAGCTCCAACTCTGATTTGTCGTAATGAGGTGAGGAGAAGGGTTTTGGGAAGTACCAGCGGGGAAGGAGATCTGCAAAAAAAGGCCAATGTACATTAAACACTGTATAATGATATGTATACCAATAATTTCTCAGTGACAAATGGAAACTAATATTCACCTGTGTTTCCCTGCTGTAGACGGGTAAGTTAACCTTGCAATATTGTGTAGACTTTCCACACTGGTAAAGTTCTGAGGATATGCTGGACCAGCCACGCAACTTTATACAATGTCACAAGAGTACATTCTTGTTCAAGTTCTGATTCCAAAGTTCAAGTGTTCAAAAGGTATTGCGTGGGTTCATAGTATTTATATAAAGTTCAAGAGTTCAAAAAGTATTGTGTGGGGCTCACAGTATTTGTATTCTACTGAAGAATTCGTTTGCACAGAAGAAATAGAAGTCTGGGGAAATTAATCCCTGTTAAAAAGGCTTCACAAACATTAGGGAATTGCTTTCATCCAAACTAAGGGCCTCATTTATGAAAAGTGACGCATTGCTGCGTGAAAACAGCGATGCGTCACTTTTCATTGCGCCCTCCTTGCGACACCAATGATGCGTCATATTTACAGTATGACGCATCATGTCGCAAGGAGTTACAGATACGTTAGTATTTCTGACGTATCTGTAGGCGCAAAAGTGACGCATTGCTGGAAATGTATCACAAAAGTGACGCAACTCCAGCAATGTGTCCTTCACATGGGGCAAGCCCCATGTGAAAGGACCTGCGTGAGTCTTACGCCTGCTGTGAGGCAGGCGTAAGATTTTGATGCATTTGAGTCCTAGAAGTGGCGCAGGGAAATCTCATGGATTTCACAGCGTCACTTCCATGACCCTTTCTTGCGTCAATACGCCCCCCCTTGCATACATTATACCTGGCGCAGGTATAATGTGGCACAGGGGTTTACAAAGTGACGCATCTACCTAGATGCGTCACTTTGTAAATATGGTGCAACAAGGCACATTTTTTACACCACTGGTGCGTCACAAAAAGTGACGCACCGGCGGCGTAAAAGTGATGCATGGCTTCATAAATAAGGCCCCAAATGTTCAAAAATAGTCTTACCCTGATTCTGCAGGCTCGAGGTCAGGAGGTTAAATAACGCGCTGGAAGGTGCTGTGCCTTCTCCTTACTGTCCTGAGATGTTTCAGGGAATGGTCAGAAGGCTTTGCAGAGGCACGCAGGAAACACTGGCTTCGATGAAGATGAGGAATAGCGAGCGCATTGTCTTGGGTGTGGTTCCTTTTATAGACGTGCCACACCCAAGGGGATGAATGCGTGCAGAACGTAACGACATTTATTTACTGAAACCGGCCCGAGTTTTCAGTGAGAGCACTGAGAGCTCCTGCGCAATTACACACTCTGCACTTTTCAAACTTGCAAAGTGGAAAACTCCTGTTCTGAACCTTTAAACCTGCAAATTGAAGAACTCCCAAGCAAGTTATTGCGATGTATGACGTTACAACGCATGCCTTTACGAAGCAAGTTTTACAACGCAAGTCGTTACAACGACTTGCGTTGGGGGCGCTGGATAGTGAATAGTTTAATTTACTATTCCAACTCCAGTCCCCGTGGATACTAGGGAAGGTGTTGGAAACTATTCCCTATCCTAGAGTGCCCCCCAGCGCAAGACGTTGTAAAAGTTGCATTGTAATGGTTGCGTCGTAAAGGTACTTTGTTGTAAAAGTTGCGTTGTAAAGGATGTTCCCCAGTTATTGCATGTCCGCACTTTTAGATAACTTTTAGGCAACGAAAGGCAGAAATATTATGCATTTCAATAAACAAAGCATAAAAAGTACAAACTGCAAAGGAATATAAGACTATAATAGCATAAATAAGATACACAGGGATAATACACTTGCGTTTCTTAGAACATCGCCACCAATAGCGAGCCCTGGGTATGACACTGTGCATTTTACCACAGAGTGATTGCGAGCATGAACTCGAGCCCCTTGAGCCGCAGTGTAAACCATGACATTGACAACATGCTAATTTAGCATAATGCGCGCAGGCCCTACACTGAAGACCTGTGTTCCCTCTCTGCGCATTTCTTTGGTACTGGCTCTGGCACACATAGTGCAAATCACTTAGGGATCTTGCTAGTAAGGCAAACATACCAATCAGAGACAACCAAACACCACTACAATTTCCACAGGGAACATATGTACTTGCACACTGATTAGCAGTGCCAAGTACCTCAGCATCTAACTTCACAGCTCTCTGTCAGGAAATCGGTCTAGGGGAAAAGTTTAAGCCAACATGGCCAAGTCCAACACTAACCTATATGAATGGTTGAGTGGGCTCAATGATCAAGACTGATTGGTGCTGGAAACTGTCAGCAAGGGCCCTAAATGTATGACAACTGTAAACAGGGAGATTCAGGTATTAAGCTAGAAACATTGAGGGGATGCAGGGGAAATTGGTGACACCTTCCTGCACATAAACAATCAATAATGGCGATTTGCTCTTTCTATTTTCCTTCTATTGCCATTTTAAGTCCAGGTATAGCATTGATAGGAGATGTGTAAAACGGTCAGGGACAACTGGTGAACAAGATCCTTAAGTATTGCCCGGCGATGTCGCCACTTGAACCCACAGAATATTAACCAATGAAGAGGCAGGCGCTGGAGACGGGAAGGCAGGAAACAAGGTTTATTCTCTCCGGAGGAGAACACGTCAGTTAGACAGCAGGTATCGTCATGAGGTGCTCTAACTGCATCTCTGAGGCCTGGCCTCTTATATACAGGTTTTATTGCTTTATTATAGATTACATGTTCATGGCAATGCTTTGATGTACGGAAAGACATTCCCGGAATCTCCCCTTCGGGCCCGTTCCCACACACATTTACAGTAGAAGTCCCCACCCCGGTCACAACAGGTGATGATTATCGCGCAGCTGGATATTCCGCCGATTCATGGAATGTGGGGGGGGGTTCGATCGGATCTCATGGGGTGGGGGCTTTGATCAACTCGGGGGTCCTTTGATGAGGGAAGCTTTCTACTGTACGGGGAGGGGCGAGGAATAGTACCGGCAGAGCTGGGTGTCGGCCTGGGAACGAGGAAGACAAACGGGCACACACAGGAAAAAGGGGGTTGGCATCAAAGGGCCTGGGACCATGAAAAGGAATGAAGGGAGGTGTCGCGCTGGGAACAGGATGGGGTTCTGAGGCAGAGTTGCGCTGAAGAGGGGTTTATGACTCAAAGCAGGTGCGAGCAGGGGGTTGGTCAGCGTGCAGGCTTGGTGCGAGGGCGAAGGGCTAAGCTGGGGGCCAGCGGCGTGCAGAGGGTGGTTCTGATCGAGGCACCTAAGATGGCGGATGCGTACGACAAAAAGTGTGGCATCCGAAAAAGGCAAGATGGCGCAGATAATGTTTACCAAAATCGTACTAGTTTTCCACAGTCCTCCCTTTAACATATCTAGCCAACTTGTCTACTCAATGTCAATCTTCATCAAGTTCTTAACCTCGGCCTCATATAAAGCTCCCATGCGTTCGTTTCCAAAGTCCAAAGTCTTAGGGCAAATACAGTTTGCGCATAGTGAACACAGGGGTGGCAGACATTGGATTCCTAAGCATAGACCACATATTACAACTACAGGAATCAGGATAATGGTGAACAGTCTCCAGCCCCAGGTCTTAACGGTGTTCCAGAACCACCCTCCAAGCGACCATTCTTCCTGCTCCTGGTGGACTTCCGAAGAGAGTCTGTGAAGATGTTCGATGGCCTTGTACACTGAGGGCGAGTTGTCCGGTATGTATGTACAGCAGCTGGACCCAATAATGCGGCATGCTCCACCGCGGTCCGCAAGAACCACATCCAGGACAAGGCGGTTCTGAAGGGCCACCAAGCGGACTGCTTGGAGTTCGGCGGTGTTGTTAGCAAAGATGCCAGCCGTGATGTTCATTGTTGTCTCAACTGCCTGGGTCAGATGTCGGATGGCGCGGCTGTTTGCCATCGGGCCCCAGAGAGGAACGAGTCCCTTCATAGCATCGAGGAACTGCGCCCCAGTTGAGTCGGCTTGCTCCATGTCCTTGGCTCGTTTTTGTCTATGGTGATTCGCTGGAGCCACATAAGTCGGAGGAAGGATGAAAGAGATGAAACAAGTGCCCCCCCAGCCTTTGGGGAGCCAGGTGTAAGCTTTTGTGCCACAGACGAAATACATGTTCGGGGACGATACAAAGGAAGGTGGATCCATAGAGTCCAAAGTTCTGGTAAAACGGCAAGCACTGTGACCCACCGGTTGTGTCCCAAGTCCTTCTATGCACAGGTGGCCTGTGACGTTGATGACTGACAGGACTACAGTCAGGGTGGCGGCCGTTCGTTTCCGCAGATAGGAGAAGGTGGGCCTGATTGGATTGTTGAACACCTGCATTTCGACTTGCTCTTTAGCAGGGATGTCGATTTGGGTGGAGTCGTTGGAGGTCTGCGGACAGAAATGTGTCTTTGTTCTGTTTCGCCTGACCCCGTGAGAGAAATGCATTATGGTTTTGCTGGAGGTGGTGTTGTCCTTATAGCTTTCTTGCAGGAGGATCAGCCAAGCAAGGCAGGAGCCATGAACTGAGAAAGGTGAAGGGATGAATGGTATCGAGTGTCCAGTAGCGTGGGGTAGCAACCCACAGATCCAGCAGTTGGTGGCATTGGTGGCGAGATTGTGCTGGTGGAGTAATTGTACGAAAGAGTTATTCCAAAACTCCTTTCGCCTCTCTCGGAGTTGAGGAGAGAGTGAAATCAGATAATGTTCCTTTATGGTGGTAGGCCAGGCGGTGGTCAAGAATGTTTCGTGAGCAGGTGCATTCTCTTCCACAATCCAGAGTGTGGTCATGAGGAGAAAGCAGAGGAGGATGGTGATGAAGAGTGCAATTGTCTTTGAGCTGTGGAGTCTGTCTGTTCTTGGGTTTCTGTAGTGGGTATTTCCTGTTGTCTCCATCATCTTTTTATTTGGCGCTTCCATCATCTTCTTATCTGGCGCTTCCATCATCTTCATCTTCAAGGTGCTCGGTAGTGGGCAGAACCACCGACTTAGTTTAGCTTCTCTCCAGGTAACCCTTGGTAGTTTTGGGGTCACCGTTCTGAGACTTTTTAACCTAGTCAGTGGCCTACTTAGCCGAAGCTCCCTCCTTTCGACGCAGGAAATACCCTTCTCGAGATGGCACAGTGGGATCAGAATGTTTTGAAAGTTCAAGTGTCTCTGTGTCGGGATAGCAGCTCAATGCTGGTCGGTCTTTGTTAAGGAGCTCTTCTTGGGTACTGACGTTGTCTGTCTTGGCCAGGGCTGAGGAGACCTTTTTGCAGTGATGGGCGTGCAGCCAGTGCTTCTTCCCCTCCACTCGAAGAGCTGTCTGAGTGGTGATCAACACTTGCCAGGGGCCCGTCCACCGGGGTTCCAAACTCTTTGACCGCTGAAAATTCCGGATCAGCACGAAATCCCCAGGTTGGATGGCGTGACCCGGACCCCTGGAAGCATCGGGGATGGCCTGCTGCACCTGCTGATGAATGACAGACAGAGTTTCAGTCAATTTATACAGATAATCAGACATTAGGACGTCCGGGACGTCATGAATGGAAGTTGGTTTCGGTGCAGACCAGATACTCATGGGTCGGCCAAAAACAACCTCATAAGGGGTTAAATGATGTTTAGTGGGAGTGGAACGCATCGATAGCAATGCCAGTGGGAGGGCGTCTGGCCACTTCAGACCTGTGGTAGCCACTATCTTGGCCAGTTTAAGCTTCAGTGTGGCATTGTGTCGTTCAACAAGTCCAGCAGACTGGGGGTGGAAGACTGCGTGGAACTTCTGTTTGATGCCCAACCCCTTTAAGATGAGTTGGATGACTTCGGCTATGAAGTGGGGGCCATTATCGCTCCATAAAATACGACAAAGGCCGTAACGGGGGAAAAACTCCTTTAACAGTACTTTTGCAGTGGCCATAGCAGTGTTGTCACGAGTTGGATATGCTTCCACCCATTTGCTAAAGGCGCACACCACGACAAGTACATATTTCAGGCCTTGACATCTGTCTAGTTGGATGTAGTCCATCTGCAGGACTTCGAACGGGTGATCTGGGACCCCAAATCCCCCCCGGGGTACTACAGCTCCCTTCCCGGGGTTATGTTGCAGGCATATCAAGCACTGTTGGACCAGACGTTTGGCGGAGTCTGTGATTTTATCATTGTGCCAAACTCTGGAGACAAGTTCGATCATGGGGGCTGAACCTATGTGGGCAGGGGGGTGTGCCATAGTCAGTATGGGAATCAGGTACGAGTCAGGTAGCAACCATTTGTTCGTGTCTCTTGTCCGCCAGCAGCCTTCATCATCTTTCAACCCCACCCGTGCCCATTCAGTCAGTTTGTGCTGTGTGCTAGCCATTTGAATGTCTCTAATAGTGTCCCTAGCGTCAGTCCATTTTTCTGCTTGTGACCTGGTCACGTACATACGTGTTGTCGTCCTGTTTTCAGCTGTCGTTCGGGCAGTGATGTCGGCTAGGGCATTTCCCTGTCCAATGATGTCTGTCACCTTTTTGTGTGCCTGGCATTTGATGACGGCAAGCTTCTTGGGGAGGAGGACAGCTTCGATCAAGGCGGAGACTAGATCCCCGTGTAAAATGGGGGTGCCGTGTGAGGTCAGGAATCCCCTTTCCCTCCAAAGGAGCCCAAAATGGTGAACCACCCCAAAGGCATACTGGCTGTCGGTGTAAATGTTCGCTGTGGTTCCTGCTGCCAGAAAGCAGGCTCGTGTCAGGGCAATCAGTTCCGCTGCCTGGGCCGATCGTTGCGTGATACGGGCTGTCTCGACTACAGTTCGAGCCGTGGTGACCGCATAGGCAGCGGAAGTGGTGCCGTCGGGGAGTTTGATGCAAGAACCGTCCACCCACAGCTCCCCGTCAGGGTCAGGGAAGGCCGTGTCTCTGAGGTCAACCCTACTCCTAGTCTGTTCGTCCGTAAGGGTCACGCAGTCATGCACGGGGTGTACATTGGGATCGTTCTCTGGCAAGGGTAACAGAGTTGCCGGGTTCAGTGTGGTGCATCTTTTCAGGGTGATGTGGGGTGCAAGCAAAGTCAGTTCGTATCCAGTCAGTCGTGCACTAGTTAGGTGTTGTGTCTTGGTTTGGTTCAGAAGGGTGTCAACTGCATGGGGTACCAGTACCGTGAGGGAGTTCGAGAGTACGATCCCCTCACTCTGTCGGATAGAGATTGCAGCAGCAGCTACAGCTCGAAGGCAGGCAGGCAAGGCTCTGGCTACAGGGTCAAGAGTGGCAGAGAAGTAAGCACATGGTCGTTGCTTTGGGCCGATGGCCTGGGTCAGGACAGATAAAGCACACCCCTCCCTTTCGTGAGTGTAAAGGAAGAAGGGCTTTTTGTAATCGGGGGTACCTAGGACAGGGGCCGAGCAAAGGGCATCTCGTAATTCCGTGAAGGAGGTTTGACACTCAGCGGTCCAAGGGAGTGGGAAGGGGACGTCTTTACCTAGCAGAGAAAGCAGCGGTTTAACTACGAGGCTAAAGTTTGGTAACCATTGTCGGCAGAAGGAGGTGAGGCCTAGTAGGGAGCGAACCTGTTTCTGGGTCTGAGGGACAGGGGTTTCGAGAATGGTTTGGATTCGATCAGGGGTGAGTTTCCTTCCTTCTTTGGACAAAAGGTGGCCTAGGTAAGTGACCTGGGGTTGGCAGAATTGTAACTTCTTCTTGGAGACCTTGTGGCCGTTTTCCGCAAGGAAGTGTAGGAGTTGAAGGGTGGTTGTGACGGCTAAGGGAGCGGTGTCGGCTGCCAAAAGGATGTCGTCGACATATTGCACTAACACCACTCCGTCGGGTAACTGGACTTGATCCAGTTGTCTCTTGAGGGCCTGGCTGTAAATGCTAGGGCTTTCCGTGTAGCCCTGGGGTGCTCGGCAGAACCTATATGAGCGATTTTTCAGGGTGAAGCCGAAGAGGTATCGGCTATCTGGGTGGATGGGGATGGAAAAGAATGCGTTTTTGAGGTCAATGACAGTGAAGGTGGTGGCAGTAGAAGGAATCAAAGTCAGGATGGTGGTGATGTCTGAGACGACAGGGTACTGGGGTACTACCACTTTGTTGATCTCTCGAAGGTCGATGATAAAACGGTATGCCTTCTCATCTCCCTCTCCTTGTTTCTTGATGATGGGCAAGATTGGGCTATTGCAAACGTTGCTTACCACTTCCTCTACCACTCCTGCATCTATTAGTGACTGAATAATCTTTACCAATGCCTTCTCGCCCTCGGGCGATATCCGATATTGTGGAAGTTTCGGGAGTGTTGCATCGGGTTGGACAGTAATGCGTACTGGGTCAATCAACATGCGCCCTACGTCCGAATCCATGTTGGCCCACAGATACGGAGGCAGGGTGTCGAGCAGGGATGTGTCAGCATCGGTGATGGAAAACATGCGTCGGGGAGGGCAATGTCTAAGCAGAACAGGGTTGTCGTAAAGAAAAACTCGAACTCCGTCCTGGGAACATCTGATTGTCGCTCGGAAGTGTTTCAATAAATCAAGTCCCATAATGGCGTCGGGGCTATTCGAGGAAAGCAAAAACGTGGTGTCAGTGGTGTTATTTTCTACATCAAAGAGGATCGGGGCAGACAAAGGGTTAGTGGAGGGCGTTCCATCGAAACCTGTCGATGTTATAAGTGAGCCAGACAAGGGTGCCCCCGGAATCAGTCGTTTAGATAACGCACTACGTGTTGCGCCAGTGTCTACCAGAAATGGAGACTTGGTGCCCAGGACCTTAGCAGTGACATAAGGGCCTTGCTGGTCAACATAGAGCTCGACTGGATCCCTCCCTTGCCCCTGGCAGTCCTATGCACAGTCGTGGGCGTCATCGTAGTCAGATTGCTGGTATTGGTTCTGTCGGGGTCGATCAAATGTATTGGGTCTGCCTGATCTGTCGTTAGTCGTGTCGTTTGGAAGCCCTCGCTGTTGTCCCTTATTTCTTGGTCCATTTACTATGTCTTTGGGGTCTTTGTTTCTGATTATTTCCAGAAGAACTGGGCACTGGGATTTCCAATGGCCAGTTCCTTTGCAAAAGGCGCACTGGTCCTGTCTAAGGTCTGTACGTCCGGGATGGGGAGTCGAAGTGCGGTCCTGGGAAAACGTAGCCCTAGGGGCGTTCGTCTGGTAGTTTCCCCGGTATTGGTCTCGCCCTATAGTCACCCCTTGCAGTTGGGCCATCATCACCCTCTCTTTCAAGTCCTTCTTCTTTTTCTCTGTTGCCCTATCGTTTTCATTTTTCTGATGTTCATAATATTGGGCCATCTGGAGGATAGCCATAGGTTTGGAGGCTGCCCAACTACTCTCGCTAGCTTGCAGTTTCTGGGAGACCTCCGACAACAGACCCTTGACATAATTCTGGACAAACAGATGGTGTCCGGTTGCAGTGGTCATGTCCTGGCCGCTGTAATCGGAGAACACCGTTTCAAACCGGGAGAAGTATTCCGATACATCCTCCTGGGGTTTCTGGCGACAGGCCGTTACTATCGACCAATCCACTTTCTTTTCTGGAATCAGGGTTTTTAATTTCAGTACAATTTTATCTGGAAGGTCTAGAATGGGTTTTAAAGGCTTTTGCCCAGGTCCTCGTTGTTTATCGAAGGTATCGAGTTGTGACCAGGTATGTCCGAACAGCTCAAGGTGGTCGACTTTCCGGATTTGCTTCCACACATCAGCTGGTAGACATAACCCGAAAAACAAGTCGATGTCAGCCAAGCTCATGATTGTTGAACCTAGGGCTGTACCTAATTCAGTATAGAAGGCAGTGGGGTTTTTACGCAGGTCAGGCAGAGATTTCCGGAATGTCAGAATCTCTTGCCGGTCCCATGGCTGGTAGACCCAGTTGTACACTACCCTTCCCTTTGCATCTTGGTTGTTTGCATCATCGTGAGTCCCTGTTCCTCGGGGAGGAACCCAGTAAGGGGCAGCCTCTCGTATCGGCATCATGGTGTTAGATTGCTCAGTTTGTGGTCCAGTCGCCACGGATGTCGGGGATTTAGTTCCTGATTCTCGTTCAGTGAGGTGGCGGAAAACCTCAAGCGTACGCGTGAGGAGGTCCGTCACATCATTCTCGCCCTCATCCCCGATATCGACCTTCCGGTACAGAGTCGTTAGGCTCTCGGGACCTTGGTCTCGATATCGGTCCTCATATGCGTTCAAGACATGGTAACACAGTCGTGCAGTAAAGTGTCGTCTGTGACTCCCTGTATATGATTTAAACATATCCGTGATGTACTCTTCACCTTCCTTCCTTTCTACCAGTGTCCTTGCTATCTTGTCGATCCCTGTTAGCTCATCTTTGCTTAGTCTGTTCGTTCTCGCGGAACCGGTCCTTCGGGTCTCAGGGTCACCTAACGTTGTCGTTTGTGGAGTATTTGGTGCAAGAGGTTCGGCCGGTACAGAGGCCATGGGGGCCGAAGCTGTGGCACTACCTTCGTTTGTACCAGGGGGTGGTGAGTGTTGTGCTAAGGGTTGGGAGGGGGCATATGGAGGGGGCATGTAGATGATCGGAGGACCTAACAGCAGATCATCGTTGGCTCGTTGTTTCGAGGGTAGATCAGGGTAAAGCGTGGAGGGCGTTCTAACCGGACACTGGCTTGAGGTTTCCCTTTCTAACTTCTGTTTGGCTTTCTCCCTTTCCTTTATCTCTTCTTCTAATTTCTGAGCAGCTAGGTGGGCTGCTTTTCGCAGCTCTTTTTCCAACCTACTCTCAATTTTCCTTCTACGTTGTTCGGTTTCTTTGCGCCACATGCCGAAACTATCGAGCATAGTGGGTGTTGTCTTGTTTTTACCAAGGGCTGTTTCTAGCGCATTTATTTTGTCATTATCAAAGGATCCTATCAGTGGCCACTGACTTTCTTGATCCTTTTTCGTATATTTATGCCATAGTTTGTTATAGGCTATAGCGATCAATCCATGCTTCATGAACATGTCCTTATTAGGGGTGCCTTCCAGTGGAGCCGGATGGTTCATCTCTAATAGGCGGTCCGGGCTAAACAGGCTACTAATCAGTGGGGAGAAGACAGACATGACGGCTCGCAATGAGGGACAAAAAGTCAGCACTGCCTATCTTATCACTGTGTGCAAAGACTAGACAGAATATTGCTATTCTACGTTGTTTGCAGGCAGTGAATACCTCATGGACCAATATCAAATAGTCAATGTTCGGTAATAAATAATTCAGTGGGGAGAATAAGTAGGCCCGCAAAGGTCTGCGTTACCTTACCCTTTCGCTATCTGTAAAAAGAGGAGGGGGGAGCCTTTCCTGTTTGCAGACAGAGAATCTCCAGAAAAACAGTCCGCGAACAATAGTTCAGTTTCAAATAATTAATCAGTGGGGGAGAAAGACAGGCGCGGCGGTTGCATTACCTATCCTCCACTGCTTGCAAAGAGAGAGCCTGTTGTTTTTTCCGTTTGCAGACAGCGGATCTCCAAATAAATTAACGATGAGTAATACTAGTATTTTCTAAACAATTCAAATAATCATTTTGCCATTCGTCGTGTTTACACGACCTTACCCGGACCGCATGGACAGTTTCTTGTCTTCCGAATCCAGCGCCCGATCGTCCTCTTTTCCTCGTAATCTTCGCGGCACTCCTGATGGTTCCCAGTCAGGACCGTAGATCACTCGAGAGAGGTCTGTTCGGAACCAGTGAAGTTCGGATGATCGGCTGTCAGACGAGGGTCTATCGGAGAGGTGCACTTCCCGATCGTTGCAGTCGTTCACTCTGTCGTCAGGACCTCTCCCACTGGATCCACGAGTCGCTGATGGGCCCCACGTTTGGGACGCCAATTGTAAAACGGTCAGGGACAACTGGTGAACAAGATCCTTAAGTATTGCCCGGCGATGTCGCCACTTGAACCCACAGAATATTAACCAATGAAGAGGCAGGCGCTGGAGACGGGAAGGCAGGAAACAAGGTTTATTCTCTCCGGAGGAGAACACGTCAGTTAGACAGCAGGTATCATCATGAGGTGCTCTAACTGCATCTCTGAGGCCTGGCCTCTTATATACAGGTTTTATTGCTTTATTATAGATTACATGTTCATGGCAATGCTTTGATGTACGGAAAGACATTCCCGGAATCTCCCCTTCGGGCCCGTTCCCACACACATTTACAGTAGAAGTCCCCACCCCGGTCACAACAGGTGATGATTATCGCGCAGCTGGATATTCCGCCGATTCATGGAATGTGGGGGGGGGGGGTTCGATCGGATCTCATGGGGTGGGGGCTTTGATCAACTCGGGGGTCCTTTGATGAGGGAAGCTTTCTACTGTACGGGGAGGGGCGAGGAATAGTACCGGCAGAGCTGGGTGTCGGCCTGGGAACGAGGAAGACAAACGGGCACACACAGGAAAAAGGGGGTTGGCATCAAAGGGCCTGGGACCATGAAAAGGAATGAAGGGAGGTGTCGCGCTGGGAACAGGATGGGGTTCTGAGGCAGAGCTGCGCTGAAGAGGGGTTTATGACTCAAAGCAGGTGCGAGCAGGGGGTTGGTCAGCGTGCAGGCTTGGTGCGAGGGCGAAGGGCTAAGCTGGGGGCCAGCGGCGTGCAGAGGGTGGTTCTGATCGAGGCACCTAAGATGGCGGATGCGTACGACAAAAAGTGTGGCATCCGAAAAAGGCAAGATGGCGCAGATAATGTTTACCAAAATCGTACTAGTTTTCCACAGATGTGGCACCAGTAGCTTTGTGTATTCCTTATAAAAACAGATCATATGGTCGTCCAGACCCGGGGCCTTGCCCCCAACCATCCTGCTAATAGCCTGAACAGTAGCTTTCATGGTGGAGGGGGTATCTAAGTAGAGTCTATGATTGTTATCAAGCCAAATTACATGTATTTAATTGAAGTACTCTTGAAGCCTCGCTGGCTTCACCTATTTTTGGGAAGAGTACAACTCGGCATAGGATCTGAGTATAATTTGGGTAATACCATCTGAGGAGTAGTAAGATTCCCCATCAGGATCCAGTAGTTCAGTACCTTATAAACGACTCCAGCACTTCTTAAGCAGCGCTACAGGCATCGGCCTGCCCTGTCCCCCTCGGCATGGTGATGGGCCATAGCCTCATTGTGCAGGAAGCATACCTCACTGGCTGCACAGTCTTCATAGTCCAACTGTTTGTCTTAAAATTGAGAGAGGTATTGTTGGATGTGTCGATTTAACATGATTCGAGCTGTCATAGTTCTCATTCTAGGGTATATAGCCATGTACAAAAGTCGACTGATCAGAAATGCAAGTTCCCTGCATGTATACCTTAAAGGCCTCCAGAGCTCTCTGGAACAGTCAACAGTATCAGTGTTGCACTCAGAGTATTCAATGATTGTGGTATCTATCTCAAAGTGAAAAAGAGGGCCTCTAAGTTCATTACGAGAAAATCGCCAGGTGAAAGTGCAGCCCGATGGTTCTCCAAAGGTCATGATCACTGGTGCACGGTGAGGGAGACTCTAGGCCTGCTGCTCCATGGTGACCACAAAGCCACACACATCATGAGTAAGGCTCCCTGTTTTCCTTTTTTACTGATTTTTACAGATAAATACACACATAAAACATTTATTTACTTGTCTTTGTTTATTTTTAAATGTGGATAAAAACGAAAATTGTGTTGCTTTTTGAGTAATTATAAATACTGTCTGCCATGACTGCCAGGCCAATGGCTGTGTGGATTGATAGGTTGGGGGCCCAAAAAGAAAGGAATTTTAGTAAAGAGGTTGTAACCGAAGTAGATATGCACAAGGTTGATACTAAAATTTGCATATTTTCTTTTAAGTGCATTGATTTATCTTTTACAGGTGTTTAAGCATTGAAACATGATATGCATTCAAGCATGAGTGCATATTTACCGGTTAAATAAATGTGGAAATATACTAATTTCAGCTTAATTTTTCCAAAAAACTCAAAATAAATATGGATAAATACAGATAAAATTAGCAAAAAATAAATATGGATAAATACAGACGGAAATGTAAAAAAAAAGAAATACTATCAAACCGGGATCCCTAATCAGGAGTGACAAGCCAATAGTCAATTTGCTGTCCTCTTTGTCTGTTAGGGATCCTAATGTTCATCACTGTTGCCCTCTCCGAAATAGCATGGTCACTCAACAGGCATATGCAGAGTATGTGGAGATGTCCACCTCACCGATCCATCCAGATCTCAGGCATTCTCGGGTATGCGGTGGAAGTTGGGTCTCTTGCAGTAGTGCAATATCCACCGGGCAGCAACGAAGATAGGCAAATGCTTTTCACAATTTCCATGCATTGTTCAGGCCGCGTGCATTTCAAGTCAGCATTGTGACCCCAGTCATAGTCAAGGGTGACCTATCCAGGCCATCATAGACAATCTGAGAGGGCATGTTCCAAGCAGAGTCTCCAAGAAGGGAACTAGAGCATGAGGAGTACTTGAGGATAGCATGCATAAAGCCAAAAGGAATAGCATGGAAACTTCAAACAAAAACTATATTCCAACGATCCCATCCACTTCAACCATCCAACCCAATTGAAGAAAGACCCCTTTCCAACAAACAAAGGAACAAACATTGAACATTATGGGACTCATCCCTCAGGAAAGCCAGAGAGGCGGGTGGTCTCCCGATCCAACATTTGGGATGAGTGGTCCATAGTGCACATATAGAAAGCTGCAAAGATGATGCCATTCTCGTTGAGGCAGCCATCCGTATCTGCATCAATTTGTGAGTCTGTATCTTGGGGCCTTCATAAGAACCTGCTACAGAATTTAAGAGCCAGCTTGGGATCCATGAAAGATGTGTTTTCCCATGAAGAGTGACACAAAGCTTGGTAACATAGAGGAGCACGTGCGAGACGCCCAGATTCAGCAACAGTCACTTGGCAGGGAGGGACCCTTTACGGGACGTTTGCAGAGTGGAAGTTAAATCCAGGTAGAACGATAGCCTATTGCCACGATATTGGTGCTCTCCTTGTTCGCGTACAAGGTGCGGGATGGTTTCTTGGTCTCTATATTGGAGTAAGCCACTATAATAGGCCTTACCTGGGCTCGCAATGGAGGGCACAGGCCCAAGGAGCAATGCACCCACTCCACGAAAAAAACATAGTATTTGGATGAACTTCAAATAGAGAGAATAGGAGAGATTCCATGTAGGCTTCTACCGAGGTCATGGCGAGGGACTCTGGAAGCCCCAGGGCCCTAATATTGTTGAGCCTGGAGAAGAACTCCAACTCCACATTCTTAGCCTTTATCACCTTGTGCACCTTTTCCATGTGTAGAAATTACTCCATATACTTTGCCGACCCATCCTCCAAGTTGGATACCCATTGCTCCATCTGGGTCCAGGCAATTCCCCATGCAATCTAGGCAGCTGGTTAAGGTGTCTATCTTAGTGTATATGCTCCTTAATCTGTTCCACACCTCCATGAGTGAATCTGTGAAATCTTGAGCGCCAGAGGCTTTCCCAAAGGGCCATCATCTGCTGATCTCTGGGTACGCCGTTTATCAAAAACCAACTTGGTCTGCTGTTTATACAACTTCTCCAACCTTAGGCTCTAGACTGAGGTAGTAAGGTGGAAAAAGTGCTGGAAGATCAGGGAAGGCAAAGTCACTCCAGTCACTCTTGTCAGGCCCTCAGTAGTGGGAAACTAGTGAGGGGTTCACTGACGTCGGGCCTAAAAGATCACACAAGCGGCTCACCTTGCCCCAGGTCCATCCCTGGGGGGCATGAACAGGCCAATCAGTGAGGCATGCCAGTGCATGTCTCGAGTGCAATCAGGGCCGGACTGGCTACCGGGCAGTTCTGTGTGATGCCGAGCAGAGGGATGCTTTCGTTGATGGGGACCTGTGTGTGCAAAACGAAATCCGTTTTGCTTTTTTTTTTTCAAAGCGCACGCAGGTCTCCATCAACTAAATACGCCCATACCACGGAGAAATCATCCCCCTGCTCGGCAGCACACACAACTGCCCGGTAGCCAGTCCGGCCCTGAGTGCAATAAAGACTCAGTGGCAGCCCCGCCTCTCCCCAACCAAAATCCAGGTTAAGAGCAGGCTAAAGACATCACAGGGTCAATCAGCAGGCCCATCGCACTATCTGAGCACAGGGAGTAGAAGCACTCCTTCTCATCCACAGACAGAAATTCAGTGAGCTGTGCCACGGCCCCAGCCAGCACCTCAAGGGAGCCACAATCAGGGCTAAACTTCCCCAGGGAGATAAGCCGCAATGCTAGTGTTAGACCGCTCGTAAAAATATGTAAGGGTGCATTATACTCATGGACAACTGCATTTGCGTATATCCTGTTGTTTTGCTGTAATTCGTGTTATTAGAATGGAGCTTATATCGCTATATTAACACAGTCGAATGCAATTTGTAATGTTATATACAGGAATGATTAGGGTTTCACACATGTTTAGAGAAATCATGCATGTGCATTATAACTATTATGCAATATAAATGTATCCTCTTCTTTTGAAGGATTCATATAGAGACTCTTTTAACAGGTGCACATTAAAGAACCTTCTTAGGTTAGCCAATCCTGTAGGCCTAACTTTCGTTTTTCTCAAGTTTTGTTTCTCCTTGTTTGATCTCAAGCTATGAGTTAATTAGAATTTATGTTTGTGTAGAAAGTTTTCTTTCATCCCTACTGCAGGTGCAGGAATTCTACCTCTTTTTTTTTTATTTAAGAAGATACATGGGGAGGAGAGGAATGTCTTTGAAGAGCCTGAAGAGAGAGAAGGGAGGACACCTTTCGTGCTTTGTGAAACCTGGGAACCAAGGTCGCTGGACGAAACCTAAATAAATTAAAGTTTTGTGGAAAGGTACTTAAAGGAGGTGTTCACGGAATAGGTTACAATGTGACCTGTTAGGGGTGTAGCTTTGTCTTTTTGTATTAGGCACAGGAACAGTTTCGGGGGACTTCTGCTTTGGACTGAGGAAAGGGAAGATCTTAGCGCGAGCTTTGTAGCTTTACACTACTTGACCCATTTAACGTGAGTGAGATTGTTAGGAAGTCTTCACGTGCTGACACCTTTTGAGGGGAAACCAAATGGGAGGTTAAGTAGGGATGTCACTCTATACGTAGAGTATGGACAGATCATAGTCTTAATTCCTGAAATACAAATGAAAAGGGAATTGGACACGGCGTCTATACTCAGTTGTGTTCTGATATTGGAGTTCATTGTTCTGTGCCTATTGTGTCGAATGAATTATATTCACAGACTTGGCTCTGTATTGGTATTCATGTATCTCTATACACTTATATTGAGGTTTGTCTATGTTCTCCTATTTTTGGCCTTATAAACAATTTGCAAATATTGAATTAAGAGTCTGTAGTTCTTTGGTCGCATGGAGAAGGGAAATGTATTATTCGGAAGAAATAAATTCTCCCCTCTGCATTTTCTTAACAGGCAATGAAGACCATTGGCCAGAAGTTCTTAAGTAAATCTAGAACATGGAATCCGGCCCATCAATAGCATTCGATCGCGGCGAGCCCCTCTCACCACACCAGTCCAAACGGCTGCCAGTAGCTCTGGGTCCACATCTGGCCTGACCGCACACAGTGCCGCAGGGCCAGGTGGGGTGACAGCGGTCCCCAGAGAGGAGTCCTACAGGTAACCCCAGTGGCCTGGGTCCACAGGCCTCCCAGGTGGCTACCCTGTGGCACTGCAGTTGTGGCCAACCACCACCTTTCGATCGGGCCGCTCAGCACTGCAACAGCAGCGCCAGTAACAGCTAAGGCGGATCAGCCGCCGAAGAGCATGGATGGCAGCTGATTTGGCAGAATATGGAAGGATTTTTCTCTGGGCCAGTGAAGCCTCACTTAATGACGGCCATCTTACAGTACGGTTCTCTAGCACTCATCAAGTAATATGTTGAGTTTGTTCAAAATGTCAAAGTGGAGGAGGTGAAATAATCCACCCACCTATCTAGCCCCATAAATAGCAAAAGTTCCCCTAACTTTGATCTGCTGACACTGTTGAAGGTGCAGGAAAGGTCCATAAAAGTTACATGTAATAAGCTATGTTTTGCAACCGGAATTTTACTTATCAACAGATGCAGAGGGAGCCAGTGTTCAAATATCTCCAAATCTGTCCTAAACTTGTACTGTACCTCAGATAAGATGTAAATTCTGAGGACCAGAGCAATAACATATCAATAATGATTCTACCAATAATGTTTACCATAGAGTTCTATAAGTAAATTGGGTGACAAGCTTTAGGGTCTTGGCAGTTCCCCTTTTTGATGACTGGAACAATAATTGCCAAAAGTCAAGATTGAGACAGGCTGGTTTTGCAGGCAGAGTTAATACTGTTTGTGAATAAGGGTGTCCAAAAGTCAAACTTGTCTTTGTATAGGTCCACAGGGACCCCATCCGGGCCTGGCACCTTTTTAGAAGGAGTTTTTTTCATTACATTCATCACCTCATCCAAATGAAACGTCGTGCTTGCAGGAAAGAGAGACGACTCTGAGCCACTGGCGGGCAGTAAATCATTTAAAAGCTAGTTATCCATTCCTTTGGTCCAGTATTCGAGCTCAAGGCCCGCTCTGGCATTTTGTAAAACGTATTCGAGCGTAATATTTGTCAATATTCCTGGGTAGATTTTAGCTTACCGAAACATGCCAGTTTCTCCCATGTTTGCAACTGTAAATCAGCATCCTTGTTTTTCCAATGCCAATTTGAATTCCATTCTATTTATCGCTATGTTTTATCTATGCATTGGAGTAGATTTTAGTGCATTTCGTGCCTGTTATTCGTGCATCTGAAGACCCCATCAAACCAGGTACCGCCATTATCTTTTAGGTTCCTAATTAGCTTTAGAATTAAGGCCCTCGCATTGATACCCAATTTTACAACAGACTCAAATAATGAAAGAAGGGGAGGTATAGAATGAAAGACAGCTATTTACAAGGTTCAGATGACTTACTATTAGCCTATGCAGTATGTTGCTCGTGGTGGTAAATTCCCACACCAACCTTCACCCATTATCTTTTGTAGAAACTTTAGTGAGATGCTCGACCACTTCCTTGGGTCTTCCTTTAGTAGTGGTAAGAGTAAGGGTAATGGGATTATGATCGCTAGTCTAGATTTCTTGTAATGAAGTTGCAGTCAATTGTAGTGCTGAATCCCCTTCCAGTAAATGTTGCTATTTTCAAGTTTGGAGGACTTATCAGCTCTATACCCTTACAAAGATCAAGGGGTCAGCGAATAATTCTATAGCATAATATCGACATCATCCATAAAATTATTTAAATGGAAAGGATTCGTTTTTAATGTTGAAATGTCCCCCAGTTTAGCATTACCGCTGCAGAACAGCAGCATCTGGCATACAGTGTACCTCTATGAGGGAAATTGTGATGTGATGGTTGCATTCTTGCTAAGGGTTTTGTTTCAGCGTTTGAGCATAAGCCGTAGTGTAACTGTACCGTTTTTGATCTAGTAATCGACATAAATATTGTTCACTTTATATCAGTTACACTCAGAGAGCGGCATATTATCAAGGAACAGCGTTAAAATTATCGCCGCTTTAGCGGCAGGAAATTGTTGCTAAAGCGGCGATAATGGGCTTGATAATATGCCCTTTAGAATTCCAATAGAAGCCCATGTTTTGGTGTTACCATGGACTTCTATTGGAATTTTCAACGGCATATTATCAAGCCCATTATCGCAGTTTTAGCTGCAGTTTCCTGCCGCTAAAGCGCCGATAATTTTAACGCCATTCCTTGATAATATGCCCCATAGTTTTTTTACAATTCAGCGTAACAGTATTGCTTATGCAGGAACTAACGTATACCACATCAGATTTTTAAGGAGTATTGTCACTGCTACAAAAGCATAGGGGTCCCTATTTAGAGAAAGTTGATTTGCGGTATTTCAATGATTTTCGGTAATTGCATTGCCTCAACCTTTAATCATGACGTGATCGCAAATTGAGATGTAAATGAGGAATAATGTGGAGTAAACTGCCGCTAAAGCGGCGATAATGGGCTTGATAATATGCCCTTGTGATTTCCCATAGAAGCCCAGGATCTGGTGTGAACCTGGGCTTCTATGGGCATTCACAAGGGCATATCATCAAGCCCATTATCGCTGCTTTAGCAGCAGTTTCCTGCCGCTAAAGCAGTGATAATTTTAACGCCGTTCTTGATAATATGACCCAAGGTTTCTACATGATTTACCTCTTTATTGGTGCAGAATTAGAACCAGCGTTTTGCCGTTGCTAATGGGACACCGATGTCCCATGCAGAGACTGATAATATTACATTATTGAATACAGGACAACCTCTTCTCGATACATGAAAGAATCGTTTTAAATGTATGAAATACTACTTTCCCCACATTTAGCGCATTTTCCCACCACCTAAACTCCAAACGAGGCATAGGTATGGCTATGTTACATAATTATTTAGCATGGTTTCTGATATTAGTACGGCCTCATTTATGAATCACTTATGCAACCATGCGGAAGGGCGCCATTTTGTACTATGGAAGGAGGGCCCACAGTCTGTCGCAAGTTCGTTGTTTCAATACTGCACAGTGGCACTTCATGTTTTTCTCAAACAGCCGAGTTTAAAAGGTGCGCTAGCGCTACATAAATGATTTTCATCATGAGTTCTCAGAAAACCATTTTTCCCTGTATCTGTGAATGACACTTAAATGAAAATGGGAGGTATCGCTTTGCAAAGGCTGCACCTACATTCAGTGCTTGATTTACGAGGCCACTGACAGAATTTATTGCACGGTGGGAAAAAGTCATGTTTTCATTGAAGTGGTACTTTTATAATTTCCCATAACTAGATCTTTGTAGCATCTCTACAATGGGTTAAGTCAACATAGTGACTAATTTCAGCAGTCATGAATAGAAGCACAGCTGCAGATTTGTTGACACGTCTCCCTTTTATAGAGTTCTGCTCTGCTAACTGATAACTTACTTAAAATGGAGCCCTTCCCTAAGGCAAAGAAATATTTTTTTTCTGATTGGGAGTGGGTGCCTATTTACCATTCAGGGACACAGATGTTTCGTTGTGTTTTTTTTAATGAATAGCGGTGACTTCACTCACCTGGCTTTATTGCTCAGGTGTGGGGCTGCCAGTGGCACCCCTCGACCATGGCAAAGATACCGAGGGCCTTCATGTAAACAAGGAAAATGGAGTCCCGAGCCAGACTTGGCAGTAAAAAAAAACTATTATTGGACTGCAGTGGGCCTTAACAACCCCATGAAGTGGGTCCCTTGCTACCTCATGCAACAATGTCACTGTGCCCGCTGAGCTGGTGATACCTTTGTCCCTCAACGAATATATCTTAAATATGACGGTCCCCGGAAATCTCTGACGTTTTGATTTTCTTGGCAGTAGGTGTGTTGGTTAAACTGAGGAGTGAACTTATGTAGAAAGTCATGATTCGTCAATATGTTTTCCTTGGTCATGTCTTATGCTTTTAATTGATCTTTTTTAATTAAGTTTTTAAACACTACTTGGGGCTTATTTATGACCCCGCTTTGCGTCACTCTTGCACCATGCAACGTGGTGAAAGAGCTACGGAAACCTTAAGTCAGATTTTTGAAGCCACACAAAGCCACTTTCCTTGGCTCTGAGTGGCTTAAAAAAATCTGAAGTAACGCAACGCAGCGCAAATCGCTGCGTTGCGTTACTCTACCCTGGGAAGGCTTTCCATGGACTTTGCCTGGGAGTTCCCACCCAACTCCCATGGATTTTGACGCGTCCCCAGATTTACAAGAACTTGTACACCTAGGGATGCGTTTACATCTTACACTTTCCTAGGGGAAGTGTAGCAAGGAGTATTATCTATGTTTCTCCTTGTTTCTTCCTCTTCTATGGGTGCTGCATTCTGAATGAGTCCCTTCCTGCACAAAAACAATCCTGCATGCAAAGCAGGCACCCCTGCACTATGGTGCATGGGTGCCTGCGTTGGCCCTAGGCAATCTATTGTGCGCCACTGCATGAGAAAGGACAGGAATACGCCGTATTCCTTTAAATACGTAACATTTCTGCCCTTTCCCAGTCACACAGCACAGCAAGGTGACCTGCTGCTCTGCACTGCATCACAAACCTCATAAATTAGCCCCTATTTAATTATTAGTATAGCGCAGCAGTCACGTATGCATTATGGCACCAAGAAAGAAAAACAAGGCCATCAGAGATTTCCGAAAACCAACAGTCAGTTATCGAGTTCACCTCTAGAGGAAGAGAGTTCCACATGAAATGCTCCTCATCCACACCTCGATTTCCTGACAAGTGAGATTGTCAAGAGGGCCCTAGATTCAGAACTCAGAAGGCATGGTCGAACTCGGGGAACAAAGTCATAAAACCGAAATTTAGGTCCTGGGCAAAAAAACGCCCAATGCAAATGGCACAATACCTTGTGGTAGATCCTTTGGGTCATATTTATGGGCAACTCACACAGGGCAGCGCAGCAAGTCACCTTGCTGCGCTGCCCTGCATGAAAGCGAAATAGCAGGAATGCCCCATATTTAAGTCAATATGGCGCGTTCCTGCCTTTTCCCCTGCGCTGGCACTCTTTTGGCTGCCTAGCGCCAACGCAGGCACCACTGCACCACAGTGGAAAGGTGCCTGCGTTGTAAGGAGGATTGCTAAGGTGTTTTCATATTCTGCAGCACACATAGAAAGAGGAAAAATAGAGAAATAAACATATTTCTCCTCATTAGGCCTCACCTGGGGAGGTGTAGGTTCTTTGGCGTGGTCTCAGGTCTACCACTTCTGGTAAATCTGGGAATGTGTCAAATTCCATGGATGTTGAATGGGAACACCCATGCAATGCCCATGGAAATGCCTTCCTGGCGCAGAGTAATGCAATACAGCGATTTGCACTGTGTAGCGTTGCAATACTTGACATTTATGAATCCACTCAGGGCCCCGCAATCTGGCCTTGCGTGGCTTCATAAATCTCATTTAAATTTGCATCACTTTGTGCACCACATTGTGTGGTGCAAGAGCGACGCAAAGGGAACCGAGCCTGGTTATTAATCTGGCCTTGCGTGGCTTCATAAATCTCATTTAAATTTGCATCACTTTGTGCACCACATTGTGTGGTGCAAGAGCGACGCAAAGGGAACCGAGCCTGGTTATTTACAGACTGCTGTTACATGATCATACTATCGGAAATGAAATGAAATGAAATGATTCGTACTTGTAAAGCGCACTTATACTCATGAGTGTCTTGGCGCTATACGCATTCCGCTGTGGAACCCTTCCTGGCTTTTCCCTGTGAAATGCCCACTCCTGGGCACCCCCAAGATGAAGCCAGGCATCCCAGCGATGTTGGGGCCGTTGTGGAGATTAAGGGCCCGATGTAGGTAAATCCCATTTACCGATTTAGAAATACCGAATCCTACCGATTCGGTATTCAAAAATCGGTAAATGGGATGTAGGTCCCAACATCTGGATTCGTTACCGAATCCTTAACAATTCTTAAATTACCGATTTGGTAAATACCGAATCGGTAATGCCCATTCATTCCTATGGGCATTGAAGCCCATAGGAATGATTAGGCATTACCGATTCGGTATTTACCAAATCGGTAATTTAAGAATTCACAAGGGTGCAGGGGGTGTCACTTTGACACCCTCTAGCACCCCCAAAACGGCCATGTGTGCAATGTGGCACACAGACATGCCCTAAGGGCACGTCTGTCTGTCACATGGCACATGTGTACATGCACAGATGTGCATGTACACAGGAATCGGTTTTTTACCATGGATTTGTATTCCATGGTAAAATACCGATTCTGTAAGCCATGTGCTGCCGGAACATAGGCTACCTACATTGCATTTTCGGTAATTTTACCGAATCGTTATCATTACCGAATCGGTAAATTTACCGATTCGGTAATGATAACGATTCGGTAAAATTACCGAAAATGTGCCCCTACATCTCCATTGCCCTTTACCGATCGGAAACGGCCGAAAATCGGTATTTTCGGCCGATTCCGATCGGTAAAGGGCTACCTACATCGGGCCCTATGTAAGCTATTGCCCAGAGTCGCAGCATGGGACCCATGGTTAGAAAAGGCACCGAGGCGAGAATTATCAGGTCCGAGGAAATTGAGCCCGAGACCCGCCGAGGCGGGAATTGAACCCTGGTCCCGGGCTAGACCTCTGCATCTGGGTCTGCCGCTCTAACCATTGAGCCACACTTCTCCACAACCCATAACTACATGAGTATATTAAACTACATTTGCAACAAATATGGATTTTCTGCATGGATTCATACTTTAGAACAGAATGGTACCTAAGGAAGTAATCCTGATTGGAAAAAATAATTCTCTAAAACTATATAATAGGACTCAAGATAAGTGTACATTTAAAAGCTGAATGGATACCCAGTGATATAGATAACTCTCTATATTGTATAAGTAGCAGAGAAATGTAATATGCTGAAATATATAACTGCATGACATAGATAAGCTGCTGCCTCTCACCAAATCCTTTTATTGTGTTTCAATAAAAATTTCTGCCAGGACATATAAATCTCTATATTGTGATGGGTGTTGCCACTAACTCTAAAGATATAGGAGAAGCAACAGAGGATCTAACACCACATACACTGTCTACCATGGAGGCGTACCATTGATTCAACAATTACAGTACTTAGGTGGGAAGGGGCTGGTTTCCATTACCCTCCTTTCTCCATGTCATTTGTCCTGTTTCACGTGTGAGCAGATGGAGGGTGGTTACATAGATTGGTTATGAGAACTTCGAATGGATCAGGGAGTGGGGCCTAAGCTGTTCAATAAAGTTATGACAATAACCCTCTTTCAGAAAATCCAGTTCAATACCATCTGCTTCGCTTGGAAAGCATGGAAACGTCAAGGTACCACTCATGGGGGAGCTTGATGTATAGTAATGTGAAGCAGTGCATTACATTGGTTAGTGTTAATTTCAGGCACCTCTTGTTTTGTGCTGGAAAGTAAATAACAAATCAACACTTTGCACTGGTTTGCGTCACTTTTAATGACAATGAATCGGCACACAGAGCAGCTAAATCTGGCCCTAAATATCACTGTATGTCACTGCTTCTACAAACGTCTACAAAATGTTATTAATGTTGCCACCTGAACACAGTTCAACTTACTAAACCTCTACCAACATTCCCTTTTAATGCCAAATGTTATGGCTAACCATCCACAACAGATCTAAACATGCTTCTAGTCAATATGTTTCAACCCATCTAAATTGCCAGAGCAGCAATGAGTCTTTGTTACACACCTATGCCCAGTCACACATCAATTTCAGACCCCACAGTGGCTTACTGTTCAGCAGTCTAATTATGCCGCTATCATCTTACACATTCTCCTTCCTTGCACAACAACACTGACATGCTGTTTTCTCAGCCTTAGGACTTGAAACCAAGTGAATCCCCTTCTAGATGCATTTAAACACATTCCTGCTGAGAGGTGAGAAACCCGGCAACCGGACACTACCACTGAAGTGGGAAAAATAACTTTGACTACAGGTAAATGGACATGAGATAAAGAACACTAGAAACTGATTAAGCAAAACTCACGAGGTTCCATTAATTATAGGTGGGACATTTACAAGGTCCTGTAGATACCTTCTATTGCAAGTTTCTGCCCTGGGAATGAGGCCTAGTTTGCTCATGCTATATTTAGAACACCAAGGGGGCAGATTTACTAACATTTCACGCAACACAATAACCACAGTTAGGTGCATTTCTATTAAAGAGTTTCATTGCCCTTGCATCACGCAATAGGCGCAAGAGCAGCACAGCTCTTAAGTTTGATTTATCAAGCAACTCAAATTCCACCTTGCTTGGACTTGCGTGGCTTGACAAATATAGGGTAACGCAACTCAGTGCAAATCACTATGTTGCATTTCTTCACCCCAGGGAGGCATTCTGTGGGTTGTCATGGTTTTTTCCACGCATCCACCCAAGGATTAGGGTGCATTCCCAGATTTAACATTAGCGGTAGACCTGGGAGTGTGCCAAAAGCCTACGATTTCCCAGGCAAGGTGTAATGAGAATGTTGGAAGCCGGAGTCCCCGTCCTGCACCACAGTCACCAAATGCGAGACCCAGGACTCCTCACTCAACGTTAGGCCAAGTAAGGACACCGTTTAAGATAGCCCTGCTCACCCCCTTAGTAGCTTGGCATGAGCATCCAGGCCTATCTCCAAGGCACGAGTGTGAAGTATGTGCAACCACGCTCACACAACCCCCCTGGTGACACCACAAATGGACTCCACACAAGTTTGATAAAAAACGGCTATAAACTTTTTACAAAAAGATATACGATCAGACCACACGCTACAAAAGGCAACATATAATAAAGGGTAATATTCGTTCCGGCTGGTTAGTAGGATCAAATCCCAGCCACCGCTTTCAAAATGCTATGCTGGTCATAATGCTAGAATCACACACGTTGCAATGGAAAAACAATAGTGCACTGCGTAACGATACAATCCTGTGCCGGGCAAAGGAGAAATAATAAAATGCGTAACGATACACCCCGGAACCTTGCAATGGGAGAAATAATGCAATGCATACAGCTACAATCATGTACTGCGCAATGAAGGAATAATGTAATGCGTCACACCCAAGTCACGTACTTTGCAATAAAGAAATAATGCAATGCAGGCCGCTACAATCAGGTACTTTGCAATTAAGGAATAATGCAATGCGTAACTACCATCATGTACTTTGCAATGAAGAAATAATGCAATGCGGGCCGCTACAATCCTGTACTTTGCAATGGAGAAATAATGCAATGTGTAGCGCTACAATCGTGTACTTCATTATGCAGAAATAATGTCAGGCGTCATAAGACAGTCCGGCAGGTCGTTAGCAGCAATATTGGCAATGTGCATTACGACAATCAGCCTCTTCGATAATAGTTGCCTCCGACACATATCAACGATGACATAAAGTACAGCGTCTTACTCTGGCCCCAGTACTGCCACTCCTTTCGTCAGTACAGACCCCAATCTGAGCCAAAGCAAAAGCTCGGGTCATCGGAAGAACTGAAAGAGTGTCCCTCCGAGCCCGCACTCCGCTCAGGTAGTGATCCACGTTACCTGGGGACGCGACCCCACTCTCCTCTCCTCCTTCAGCGAACTGGGCCTTTCGTGCAGAACTTTCTCAATGGGCCTCAGTGGCATGGCCTGGCAGCTCAGCTCCTTCGGGGCTGCCGGTCCGAGCCACGACTGTTAGGAAGGTCGCAGGCGGCTGCAGGACACACATACCCCATGCCCCTGAGATTGCTTTACTCTGAGTGCATGTTCACCACAGCACTCTCCGGGTCTCCTCTGGCACAAAGCCATACACACAACGCTGATGGGACTTCACTTCAACTCTGCGTTCACGCTGACCAGGCACTCCTTCCTGCGGTCTCAGTTGGCACCAAGACCCGCACACACCGCTGCAGAGACTCACTTTCTTCCGGTGCACACGATGATCAGTCAATCACCTCCACAGTCCCAAGTTGCACCAAAGCACGCACACTGCTTCACTGACACTTACGCCAACTCTGGGCCCTGATATATAGGGGCTCATCACCAACACCTTCAGCCGCCCCATGACACGCTCACCATGTCCGAGGCTCACTTCTCCTCCGGTGCACTTGATGATCAGGCGCTCTCCACCAACGCCTCCGGTGCAGTTTCAGTCTCAATCCATTTCTGTTCCATTCCCACGTTAAGAGGTCTCAGCTCTCATAGTTATACCCCTAAATGTCTTAGTTAGTTGTGCTAAGGGGTCCCTGACCCCTGCCTAAATCAGTTCCGGGTGTCTCCTTCCCAGTATCACCTTTCTCCCTTTGATACTCGGGGTCTAGATCCTTAATCACTCAGCAGGAGACGGGTCGATTGTTTTATAGCAGCAACCCATGCCTCCACCTCCCGGGGCTTCTCCTCGCCTACTCTCAGGATAGAGGTCAGCCGGGTGCCATCTCAACCCCTCCCTTGGGTCAAGACCTCCCCCAGCTTCTGAACACACAGTGACAAAACCTCTTTCATAGAAAGATTTGTTATGACACTGTGAGTTCATACATACTAAACTTCACCTCTCCATTATAAACGTATAGGAAACTAGGCTACCAAAACACAATACCCAGCCTCCCCCAGTCTGCCCTATGGGCAGGATGGCCTTTCACCAGTTAAAACAAAATGGAGTGTTTTTCATTGTCAGGACATAGCACACACCTCAGTATATGTCCTGCCTTTTACTTACACTGCACCCTGCCCACAGGTTACCTGGGACCTACCACAGGGGTGCCCAATGTGTATGCAAAAGGGAAAGTAAGGCCTGACAAGTGGTTGCACTTGTCAGGACAACATGCTAATTTAGCAAACTGCGTGCAGGCCCTACACTGCAGGCCTGAGTTCCCTTCTCCACGCGCCTTTGCATTACTATCCCTGGCACACACAGTGCACATCACTAGGGACTTCACTAGTAAAGCCAACATACCAATCATGGCTAACCAATTACCATTACACTTTACACAGGGCACACTTGTACTTTGACACTGATCAGCAGTGGGAAAGTGCCCACAGCATCTAAATTGGCAACTCTATGTCAGGGAAATGGTCTAGAGGGAAAGCAAACAGTTTAGGGACTTTAGCCAAAAGGCCAAGTCCTACAGAGAAGAAGTATCTTAATTTCTCCTCGTTACTTCCTCTTTCTATGTGTACTGCATTCTGCGTGTGTGATGGCTCTAGGTAGCAAATTGTGCACCACCACTGGAAAATGACATGAATGACCTGTATATTGTTAAGTATGGTGCATTCCTGCCCTTTCCCTATCTGGCAGCACAGCAAGGTAACTTGCTGCGCTGCATGAATATTTGTTAAATATGCCCCCAGATGTGATGTGTTGCATAAAGGGGAGTAAGCTGAAGAATGCCATTTACCCTCCCACTACAAATACTTTACCACATTGGATGCGTGCAGTACACATACATGTTGAAAAAGGTATGAAAAATGAAAACATTTCTCTTTTTTTAACACATGCCTCAAAGAGGCATCTTTTGCCCAAAGCTCTGTCTGCCATTGTAGTAGATACAGCTTTGAATCAAAACCAATGGGATGTTTCATGGGAAAGCCCATGTCCGACCCACGCGACTACCAAGTGGTGCAAAGCAACGCAAA
The DNA here is from genome assembly GCF_964261635.1 of Lissotriton helveticus. Classification (NCBI taxonomy): domain Eukaryota; kingdom Metazoa; phylum Chordata; class Amphibia; order Caudata; family Salamandridae; genus Lissotriton; species Lissotriton helveticus. The sequence goes on from NC_136063.1 coordinate 950,917,248, forward strand.
GAAGCACTAGCACTACTTTGCAATACTTTAGGGCTACCTTCTAGGGCAAAATGCAGTTTTGCACTGGAAAGTAAATCCAAAACCAACAGTTGGCGCTGGGTTTGCATCAATGTTGTAATGCACACCCAGTGTAAATTGTTATTAAGTCTGCCCTTTAATCTGCAGGTGTTGGCTCTTTTCAGGGCATTTTCCCTTTACATGGTTCAAGAGGTTGTTCTTGGCGAAACAAGTCAGAGGCGCTCGTAATTTCGGTCCCTGAAAAAACTCTGGTTTGCATAGGGATTGGAATTTACAGCCTGACTGGTAGTAGGCTCAGATTTCACTGCCATGATTTGGTCTTGCTCTTCTCCTACCTCTTTCCCAACCAGTTAATTGTTCCCTGTGCACCTTGATTCTTTAAAGACACTACCACACTCATCTACATACACTATTTGTGTTTGAAAAGCTAATTAAAAAATAGGAACATTAAGCACATATTTGTTTCCTCCCTTTCCATTTCCTTGTCAATAGTTATGATCCATCCAGTTTCTTTTCTGGTTACTCCATGAAGGTACCTCCGCATTCCATCTGTGGTTATTAAAGTCCCAAATAACACAACAGAGTGACAAGACATCTATTCCAGATTTAGGGTTCTGTCTTCTGAGTGGAAAACTCATAACACTTATGTTCTTTGCTAGAATCTATATAAATAAAAATGTAACTGTTCGTTTGTTCAAAATCTCAAATCTCAGAAAGTTCTTCACCGATTGCTTTGATATTTTGACACAACGTTGCATTCGAAAACATGAGTGTTTTTATATACACAACGCTCGATTTGAATACGCGAATATTGGTTAATGCCCAATTGGCCTATTTAATTTACTTTTAAGTCCATAATAAAGTGCACCACATTGCCCAGTGCCTGTAAATTAAATGCTACTAGTGGGCCTGTAGCACTGTTTGTACCACCAACATAAGTAGCCCCTTAAGCAATCTCAGGCCTGCCACTGCAGAGTCTTTTTGTGCAGTTTTATGCTGTCATGTCGACCTGGCAAGGGTACCCTCATGCCAGGCCCAACCCTTCCCTTTTTTTACATGTATGTAGCTCCTCAGGTAAGCCCTGTATAACCCAAAGGACAGATTGCAATGTATTTAAAAGGCAGGACATGTACTTTTACGTTTTACAGGTCTTGGTAGTGACAGACTCCCAATTTCGTTTCTCACTACTGCAATTCCTATCTATCCCATATAATAACATTGGGATTACTTCATTAAAACTTTTAAGTGCAATTGCTAATTGTGAAGAGACGGATTTTTCAATTTGTTGTCACTGGACTCACAATGTACAATCACAACTTATAGCGAAGTTGTATTTTAAATAATAGTTTGATAAGTGCCACTTCCAGAAAGTTTGCATTTTATTTGCTTTAGCCATTCGGTGCTTGCTGCCTGTCTCTGTATAGTCTGGAGTTAGGGGACAGCTGGATTTTGTGTATTCCCCCTAGACAGCCACACACAAATGTCTCTTAGGTGTGACTGCTGGATCTTCCTAGGAGATTGGAAGGGAGGAGCTGGACACAGCCTCACACTTGCTCCAGAAGAGGCTGGGCCCTGTTTATATGCAAAGGACTGCATACCCCCTGTAATGAGTCTTGTGCCAGGGGCGGAAAGGGTGGACCTCTGTGCACTACAAATCTAGTTTTTGAAGTCTCCCCCACTTCAAAGGCACAACTGGGTATACCTACTGGACCCATGACACCACAGCTTCAGCACAATCTGGACCTGTGAACACTCTGCTAGGAAGAAGAGGATCTGTTGTGCTGCCCAAGGACCTGCTGGTTGCTTAACTCGTGCCTTGCTGTGTTGCTCTACTGCCTGCTGGTCTCTCTGTCTAGGTGAGAAGTACTGAATCTGTTTCACTTAAACCCAGGGTGACTCCAAGGGCTTGCTGCCTTGCCTCAAGTTTTCTGAATCTCTGGGACACAAAAGACTTACAACCCTCATATTCCAACCCTGTCCCAATGCTTGAACTCTACTATTTGTGAGTCTTCCCTGCCAAGTGGTGCACCCAATTCTGGGGCCCTTTGAAGTGGACTTAGGGGCTTGCTCCAAGGGAACAAACGTATCCTCTGTTGCATTGCCGCAGTTGCGGGAATCAGACCGAAATATCACACTCAGAACTGCCACATCTCACTTGGAACTGCCGCTTTGGAATCAACGTATCGCTGCTACTATGTGGAGGAGATCAACGCATCACCTCTACAGCGTGGAGAAACCTGGTGCATCACATTCAGAACCGCTACAGCTCAAACCTGGAGCTTTGCTCACGGAACCACCACATCACCCCAACTGCGTGGGGAACATCGACTCATCTCGTTGTCTGCGACCATGATTAAGGTACTTTTGCTCAGAGGCCACAGTGTGGATCTTGTATCCATCACGTGCTCCCTCACAGTTGGCCTGAACTTTTGGCTTTGTCCTGGTCCAGTGCAATCATATATCACAGTTGGCTCTTATTGCTTCTAAGCGCTATTTCTACATTTATTTATAAATTCATATATCAACTTCATCACATTGATTTTTTGTCTTTTTGGTCTTGTTTTATTTATACAATTATTCTATATTTTTCTAAACTGGTATGGATCCTTTTGTGGTGCTTTCACTGACGAAATGTTTAAGGACTGCACAAATTCTTTACATATTGCCTCTTAAGATAAGCTAAACTGCTCTGTGCCAAGCTACCGGGGGGTGAGCACTGGAGCATTTAGGGTGTATTGTGATTTACTCTAGGTAGGATTGTGGTTCCTGCTTGTACCGGATGCATACCTCTGCCAACCAGGAACAATTTCTAACAGAATCCCATTATCCACTTCATCCTGAAACATAAGTCAAGATTTCTTTTCTTTCATAAAAGCTACTAAGGCTCAAAGGTCAGGACAGTGAGATCCCTAAATGGTATGTCCTACTGTACTTTCATTCTGCAATGAAAATTCTGGGGGTGATTTGATAAATATGAACGTGAAAATTTTAAGGATACTGAAATAATAAAAACAATACTTTTTTTTCATAGGAACATCTTCTTTGTTTTCTCTTTGTACAGACAACATTGTGACATATCAACGTATGACATGGCACTGATGCATGACAGGTGAGGATGGCAGACCATTACATGAATAACCAAACCACCTAAATGCCCTTTTATAACCTCTGTATGCCCCTTCTCATGATATCTTGAGGCAGAAGAAAGTCAGATTTCAAGGGTAATATTGGTGTCTGATTAAGTAAACCCTTGACATAGTTTACTTACCATAGACTCTAATGGGTCAGATGTCATGGCCATTGTGATCTTATCTGCCTATATAGAACCAATCATAATATTTTCCTGCTAGTGTTTGATTCCTAGGTTCCTCTCCCATATATATATATGTAAAAACGAAGCAGAGAACTTTGGATAGTTCCCAAATTTAGGTGGGGAGCAGCTACTGTATTGAGCACCCTACAACACCATTGACACTTTGAATTTGCTCATCTCATTTGCTTGTTTTTCTAGCAAAGGTTTTAAGCATTGGATTAGCATAGTGCCATCTACACCGAGCTAGATAGAGAGAAAGTCATTTGTGAATTCTACGGCAAAGTCCTTAAGCATAGGATTAGCATAGTGCCATCCACGCTAAGCCGTAAAATTACAAAATACTTTTACCATTCCTGGCACAGTATTACAGCAATAGATTGGTAAAATACCATCCAAGCCAACCTGGAATGAATGAAAGCAACCCCTGACATGTGTTTTGTTATTATCATAGCTCCTCAGAGAGGTGTAGCTTTGTCCAGGCTCAAGAGAGCACACAGTATAAGTCAAGACAATGCACCTTCAGGTTTAGAGTGCCACATAAATAATGCAAAAAAGAAGCAGATTATTCTGGGCAGTTCCCAAGTTTAGAAAGTGAGCAGCTCCTGTATAGAGCACACTACAACACCAGCGACATTCTGAATTTGCTCACCTCAAATGCTGTTTTTCTAGCAAAGTTTTTAAGCATAAGATTAGCACAGTCCAATCCACACCAAGCTAGAAAGTGGCACCGTCTTAAGCCATTTCTACAGCAAAGACTTTACGCACAGGATTAGCACAGTGCCATCCATGCTGAGCTATAAAAAGCCTTTTAGCACACCAGGCACAGTATTATAGACTTGGATCTGTAAAATACCACCCAAGTCAATCTGGAATGTATAAAAACAACCCCTGACATGTGTTTCACTATCATTATAGCTTTTCAGAGAGGTTTAGCTTTGACCGGGCACAAGGGAGCACCCTGTATAAGTCAAAACAATACCTTTCAGGCTTAGAGTGCCACATAAATTATATAGAAAAGAAGGAGAGAACTCTGGGCAGTTCCCGAGCTTAGGTTGAGAGCAGCTCCTGTATATAGCACCCTGCTACACTCTAAATTTGCTAACCTCAAATATCTGTTTTTCTAGCAAAGTTTTAAAGCATTGAATTAGGACACCGTCATCCATGCTGAACTAGAAAGGGACAAAGTCTTTCACCATTTCTACAGCAAAGTCTTTAAGCATAGGATTAGCATTGTGCTCTCCACACTGAACTGTTAAGTGACAAAAGCTTTTTATCACGCCAGGCACAGTATTGCAGCTATGAATTTGTAATATACCATACAAGTCAACCTAAAATGAATCAAAGCAAGCAACCTCTGACAGGTGTTTCACTATCATCACAGCTCTTCGGAGACATTTTGCTTAGTCTAGACACAAGGGAGCATTCAGTATAAGTCAAAACAATGCTCTTTCAGGATTAGAGTGCCACATAAATTATGCAAAAAAGAAGCACAGAACTCTGTGAAGGTCTGAGGTTTGGGGGGAGAGCTGGATTTGTAAAATACCATCCAAGCCAACTTGGAATTCATAAAAGCAACACCTAAAACGTGTTCCTCTATCATTATAGCTCTTCAGAGCGGATTAGTTTTGTGCAGTCACAAGGGAGCACCCATTAAAGGTCAATACAATACCCTTTAAGGCTTACAATGCCACATAAAGTATGCAAAAAAAGAAGCAGAGACCTCTGGGTAGTTGCCAAGTTTTGTTGGGAAGCAGCTCCTGTATAGAGCTCCCTACAAAACCAGCAACAGTCTGAATTTGCTCCCTTCCAATGACTGTTATTCCAGCAAAGTTTTTAAGTACGGGATTAGCAGAGTGCCATCCACACCGAGTTGTAAAAAGAAAAAAGCATTTTACCACTCCAGGTACAGTAATACAGCTATGGATTTGTAAAATACCACACAAGCCAACTTGGAATTAATAAAAGCAACCTCTATAACGTGTTCGTCTATAATTATAGCTCTTAAGAGAGGATTAGTTTTGTCCCGACTCAAGGGGGCACCCATTAAAGTTCAATACAATACCCTTTAAGGCTTACAATGCCACATAAAGAATGCAAAAAAAGAAGCAGAGACCTCAGGCTAGTTGCCAAGTTTTGTTGGAGAGTAGCTCCTATGTAGAGCTCCCTACAAAACCAGCAGCAGTCTGAATTTGCTCCCCTCCAATGACTGTTATTCCAGCAAAGTGTGTAAGCATTGGATTAGCACACTGCCATCCATGCCAAGCTAGAAAATGACACATTATTTTGTCATTTCTTCAGCAAAGTCTATAAGCATAGGATTAGCACAGTGCAATACATGTGAAGGTGCAAAATTACAAAAGCCTTTTGCCACCCCAGGCAGAGTATTGGTCAAATGTTGGTAAAAGTCCACCTAAGCCAACCTAAAATGAATAAAAGCAGCCCCTGAAATGTGTGTTGCTATCATTGCAGCTCTTCAGAGAGATTTAGCTTTGTTAAGTCACAAGGCAGCACTCAGTAGAAGTCAAAACCATTTTTGGCATACAGTGCCTCATAATTATTCAAAACAGAAGCATAAAACTCTGGACAGTTTGCAATTTTAGTTGGAGAGCAGCTTCTGTATAAAGCAGCATAAAACACCAGCAGCACTGAATTTGTTCACCTCAAATGCCTGTTTCTTCTAGCAAAGTTTTAAGCATTAGATTACCACACTGCTATCCATGCCAATCTAAAATGGGACAAAGTCTTTTCCATTTCAACAGTAAAGTCTTTAATCATAGGATTAGCAGAGTGCCATCCATGCACAGCTGTAAAATGACAAAAGCCTTTTACCACTCCAGGCTTAGTGTTAAATCTTTGGATTGGTAAAATACCGTCCAGTCCAACCTAGAATGAATAAAATCAACCGCTGACACTTGTTTTGCTACCATTGTAGCTATTCAGGGAATTTAGCATTGTCCAGACACAAGGGAGCACCTTGTTCTAATTCTTATTGGTTTAGATTTGGATTGTCCTTCAGAGTATTTTGTTATATTCCTTCACCTCTGTGCGAATGTAAAGGACTTCGTCCAGATGCAAAGAGGGTACAGCAGTAGCCCCAATTACTCTATTGGCTGAAGATACATTGGCATTACAGGTCTTAGTTGCTTACACATTAGTGGGCTATTCACTGGGGTACTTCTCAGATTATTGGCTTGTTTATTGCCTGCGAAAACACCCTTCCCCTTTGTTTGTTGGAGGTTTGTGTTTAGGTTCATTACCATAGCCGATAAGTTGTCCATTTTATTGTTAAGAACCTGAACAGCCTTCCAATATAATCTCTCAGACTAGTTATCTCTTTTTTTAGCGATTTTAACTGCAGGTGTGTGGAGTCCCCGTCAGCCCCAGGAGCGCTTGAGTGAATTACCACTGACTGGGTGCTATCAGAAGTTTGTTCTTCCAGGGCCAGAATGCATCAAACTAGTTGTTGCATTCAATAGCTACTGTGGAAGATGTGGTAGCCATTTCTAATGCCTGCATTCTTGAAGGGGTTTGTTGGCTAATTCCTGAGTATGTGTGTTAGTTTTAGTGTGATCTAGTAAGCCGGAATGCTTCAATTTATTGAAAAGTGATTGAATGTCTCCCCTCCAGGTATAGAGTCAGAATATCGAGTTTCAAATGTCGACTTGCACTAATATCGACTTTGAAATATCGAGGAACAGATATATCGACAGCAAGAATATCGTGGTCCAGAATATCGAGTTTAAGGTAAGTACTATCGTTGTTTAAAATATGCAAGTCGCTCTGCTGCTTTGTGAGGTCGCAGTGCAGTCAGGCAATTTTTAACTCACCGCCTTTCTTCTTGCCTACTCCTTGCGGAACCCGCTGCGCGGGTCCCGCTTCGTTGGATCAACTTTACCGGGATTCCTGTTTGCCTGCTGCTTGGACGTAACGAGGGAAAAGCAGGGCTGCGAGCGGAGTGCTACTGCCGGCGAGGGACTACCTGTCCCAGAAGCACCGCCGGCCGGACCAGCTGCACCTGGGCTGCTCTCCCCGCCTACCCCTCCCCTTTACCCATAGTTCTACATATTGGAGGGACCAGCCCGCTGCGCGGTAGCGACCGGGAGAAGCCCGGGAAAAGGGCGGGACAGTCTGCGACAGTCCGCGACTGACAGAGACTGGACTGGGCCAGGAACGCTGCCCATTTTACCTGTAAGTCATTACCGCTGTAGGCGGAAATTCCTAGACAATTATTTACACTTGAAGGACTTTAGGGCTATATTGTAATCCGACGTTAGTGGTGGTTTGTTGCATGCGGTGGGTCACCGTAGTCTGTGACTATAGCTGTTACTGGTATGTCCAAACAAAAACAAGCTGTTGCTCCCGCAAACACCATGGACAATTATTTATTCCAAGTAGTCACTACAATAAATAATAATAGAAGGGCCTCCCTGGGGATGAGCCCAACTGCTAGTACTAATCTAATTGACCCATCCCAAGTACACATTTCTGATTTAGAAAACACTAGTGAAATAGTTGCACTCTCACAGCATACTATCGAGGGCCTTGCTGATAATACCTCCCCATCATCTCCATCGAGCAAAGTGGAAGAGGTTGCCCAAGGCGGCATAAATCCGGATATAGTATTAGTAGAAGTTAATACCATAAGCCCCACTCCAGTCCCGGCACCAAGGGTGGCAAAAGGGCCTACGAAGGATAAACCCAGGCGCGATGGTCTATGCTCTGGCAAGAATAGACTCTTAACCCCTCCGCGTAAAAATAGTATAGAAGATATGGGGGCTGAAGATGAGGGTACTATGCAATGGGATGAAGCCAATATTAAAAAACTACTAGGCATGTTTGATCAGAAAATGAAAGGGCTAATCAAGCCACTTTTATCTAAGATCGACCATCTTACTGATAAGGTTAACAAGCTGGAGGACCTTTTGACAAACACAAATGTATGTGTGGGGGAACTGCCAAACAAGATAGTAGACAAAATAGAGCACACAAATTTTAGGGAAGATAGAAATAAAGGAAATGGGGACACTTTGGTACATATACAACCACCCATCCCTTCCCCAGCCCCAACAATAAATAACGGCCTCCATCCAGATTCATTGACTAGTGTTGAGGCCAATGAAGACCCTCTTGCGGAAATAGGACCAATGGAATTAATTGTTGAAGCTTCCCCTTTAATCCTGGTTTTAGCCAATGTACCAATTTTGAAACAGGGCCAGATAGAGTCTCCTCAATCACTTAAAACTAAAGCTCTATATTGGTTGTCTAATAACATGCACATCTCTGATCGGGGTAAACATATACTATCAGAGGAATTGTCAAATGCGAGAAGGGTAAAATGGATAGGCAACCGCCCAAAGAGATTTGCAGGCGACTGCGTTGTACTGCATTTTAGAGACCCGGAGGTGTTGCCTGAAATCTTACCCAATCTTCTGCCCCCCCAACGCAGAACAGCGGAAATTGTCCCCCTTACACTCGACTTCTTTTATAGTAGGAGAGGTCTTATTGCTAGACCCAGTATTTTAAGGACAAAATGGACTACAGTGTCACGTAGAAGTGGTGGGGGTGGGGGTGGCAGTGGGATTGGTGGTGCCCGGAGATGTGATTGGGGCATAAACCTAGAAAACAGATTCACCGCCCTTTCAAATTTAAATGAGTGCGATTGACTCACACAGCAATATATTGGGACAGGACATTACAGCCAAGTGAGAGTAGATAATGATACCATTATAACAGAGGGTCCACCACCCCAGGCACACCGTAGCAATTGTAAGCTAACATATAATACCAGGAAAAGTGGGGCGAGATTGGTTGACCTTGAAGAGCATAGTAACTTAATTCGGGGTAACGGCAGTGACCCAATATCTGAACTCCGATTAGATGAAGTATGTACTACCCCTTTTAGAGTACCTTCAGAAGTTATATCCTCAAGTAATTGCTCAAGTTCTGCCCAAACTGGCTCACCTGATGATAGTCCACCGTTGTCCTTTATTTCTTGGAATCTTGCGGGATAGTGAGTAAAATGTCATCAACTGAAAGGTGTGCCTTTATCGATCTGCATGATATCATATTATTTCAGGAAACTTGGTCAGTAAGCCCTGTCCATCGGGTGGGGTATCTCAATTTCTTCATTCCTGCAGTGTCAAATGGTAAAGGTAGACCTTCAGGAGGCATGTTGATTTGGATTCGTCAATCATTGAATTGCACGACCAGACAAAAAATGCTCCCAAGTGGGGATATTTTATCAGCTATCATCAAATGGAATAATGGTGAAGAACTTGCCCTTTTAATATATACGCTAGGGGGGGTCAAAGGGGGAAAGCCCTCAGAAGTAGTAAAGGTCCTTGAACAGGAGTTAGAAACCTTGCCCACAGACCAGTTTATAATTATTGGGGGGGATCTAAATACCACCTTTGAACCCCTGGGCCAGGAGGATAAATTTCTTGCCGAAGAAGAGGATAGCAAATGGGGCATCCCACAGCTTGAGATCACTACAGTTAAGAAATGGAGTACAGTTGCCATTCAAGTGAAGAGCCTTTGTTTAGCCAGGGGGCTTAGAGCGGCAAATGGTCGCACAGTTTCTGATCGGGTTGGAAACAACACGTTTGATAATGGGCGGGCATCCAGTAGAATCGACTATTTCCTGATAGATATCAGGGTTTGGAGTAAACTGGTAGATATGTCCGTAGTGAAAAGATTGGAAAGCGATCATAATCAGCTGTGTATGGATTTCAAGCCCTACTCAGAGGGAAGGGGGGGTTGTCTAGAGGATGAGAGAGTGACCTTGGATTTAGTAAGCTCTAACAATCAGTGCCACCTAAAGTGGGGGAAGCTAGTGGAGGATGAGGGGAAGTTTGACGAACTTAAGAAAGTAGTAGGTGAGGAAGTAGATCGTATAAATTCATTTTTATGTAACACCAATTTTAGCGATATTATGATGGAGGCCCATAACAAATTCTTTTTTAGATTACAAACCTTCTTTTTAAAACCAGCAAGTAGTAATAAGGGTAAAAACCATCAAATCTGCCAGGGGTGGTATGATAAAAACTGTAGACAGTCACGCCATAAACTTAGTAGAGCACTCCGGTTGGGGAATGCAGCAGTAGTAAGAGAAGCTAGGGATATTTACAGACGTGCTCAAAAGCAGGCAAAGAAGACGTGGGATGAGGAAATCTGGTGCGAGCTTAGAACTGCTTGTGCGGCTAAAGATTCAAAATTAATTTTGGTCCACGGTAAAGTGGGGTTGGGGGGGGCAGGCTGCCTCTCCTCAAAACTATGTTGCCGTCGATGACTGGATAGCATTTTTTAAACCACAATATGCTCGCAACCAACTGTTACCCAGTGATGACCTCCCACTAAGTGTTTATTTTAAGCACAATGTTTTCAACGAGAACGATGTTAGTCTTGCCCTTGATTGTGTAACAAGGGGAAGAGCGCCTGGCATGGATGGTATACCGGCTGATGTCTACCTAAGCGATAGGAACTCATGGTGTAAATACTTTTCTTGTCTTGCCAATGCATTGGCATTGGGTGGTGAGGTTCCACTGTCCTGGAAAGGAGCAGAAATAATACCTGTGTACAAAAAAGGGGATAAATCACTCCCCTGTAACTATCGACCCATCAGTCTCATAGACTCTGCCCAGAAACTGATGGACCGTATGGTCCAGAACAAACTTCAAGTATGGATTGATGAAAACAACATCTTGTCTCCATACCAAGCAGGATTTCGTCCCCTGACAAGCTCAATAGACCAGGTATTTTATTTCATTACTTTATATTGGAGGAACGTCACCCTAAAAAATGGCCCTCTGTATGCTGTCTTTGTCGACCTAAAGTCAGCTTTTGACTTGGTCCCCAGAGACAAGCTTTGGAAAGTTCTGGCCGATGAAGGGATATCTCAGGAACTTCTCACACTTATTGTACGACTGCATGAAAACAATTATGCTAAAATTAGATGGGGGTCGCAGGGAGAAGTAACCGAGCCCTTCCCGGTAGAGCGTGGGGTGAGACAAGGCTGCGTCCTTGCGCCTACATTATTTTCGATATACGTAAATGGAATAGTAGACTTTTTGAAAAAGTCCCCCTCAGATGCCCCAATAATTGCTGGCTCGCGTGTCCCCGTCCTTATGTTTGCGGACGACACGCTGATATTATCTCGCACCCCAAGCGGCCTTCAAAAGGCGGTTAATGCTTTTGGGGAGTTTTGCGACTTGCGAGGCCTAGAATTAAACACCAGCAAGACAAAGTTTATGTGTATGAATTGTCGAACAACATTCAGGGGGGTTATCACCTACAAAAGTATACCTCTTGAACAAGTAGATGCCTTTACCTACTTGGGAATAACACTCCAGGGGAACATGAAATGGAAGTCTCACCTAGACACCGCAGCCCTAAAGTTCAGCCAAATAACAGGAGCATTATTATTAAAACACAAAGCTTCCCTAACGAAACCGATAAGTTGTGTGCTTGAGATATACCAAATGAAAGCTATCAGCGCCAGTCTATATGGCTCAGAATTATGGGGTTTTGGCAACCTAGCAAACTTGACCACAATAGAAAACAAGTTCCTCAGGGGTCTGGTGGGAGCACCGCAAAGTACCCCTACTGTACCTCTAAAATTGGACCTTGGTAGGAAAAATATTGTGGACATAGCAAAGTTGCGCCCGTTGCTATATTGGAGACGGCTAATGGTAACCCCGGAGTTAGCCCATTACGCTACAGCGTTGTTAGATGTTGTCTCGCTCGATGAGTTTCATAAAATAGCCTTGTTAAAAGACCTACGAGGGTTACTATCAGAGCTAAATTTAGACCACCTGTGGGGCAATCCTGATGTGTCTTGTTTTCCCTCAAAGATCGAGATAAAACGGCTGTATTGGGAGATGGCGTACTATAGAATCTTTGCCAATGGTAATAATTGTTCATTGTCGAGACGCTTTCTGGATTTAAAAATGATTCCATCGTGTGAAGCTTATTGGGACTTGATCGAGAAACCATACGACGGGAAACTGTATTTCCAATTTAGAGTTGGATCTCTCCCAGTAAATATGTTTAAAAAGAAATGGTCCACAGCATGGGATGAACATTGTTACTTTTGTAAAGATAAATCTGAGCACGTCTCCCATATATTGTTTTGCTGTCCCTTATATGTAAATCCAAGACATAAATGGATAAGACCTCTTTGCCTTAATATGGGGACGAGTAGCCAAGTGGTAGCACTTAGAATACTGGAGACTGATGGTTCTCCATTATTTGCAATTGCAGTCGCAAAGTTCTTGGGCTGGGCCTGGGCCATCCGAACACGCACCTTGCTAGGAAAAACGCTGTGAAGATTTGTAGTTTGCACCCACAAAGTTTTTTCAATTATGAGTATAATTAATGATGATCCAAACTCTGTTAAAAGCTTATTGTATTCGACTTATAACTGTATAATTCTTGTTTTAACATTGTGAACATTGTGTATATAGATTAGCCTTTTTTTATGTATAGTACTAGGGAGGAAGTGCTTTTATGACTGATGTCGAATAAAGCTTTGATAACGCAAGTCATTAATATTGTTTGCAAAAAAATCATTCTTAAAAATATTGTTTTTTTAGTTAGTGTTATGTATTTTAGTATGTATTTTAAATGTATGTGCTTTGTTTTTTTGTGTAAGTATTGCCTTTGTTTTTTAAGATATGTGTTCATTTTTAGTAGTTATTCATTTTATTTTAATTAAATGTTGCTTTTTAGTTCGGTAGCGGGTTGTGGGTTTATAGGGGAATAGGGTGGGAAGTAATTTAATTATAATAAATTGAATATTAATTTTTTTGTATTGGTATTTATTTATCTTTGATTTTATAGTGTTAATTGTGGGAATTAATTTATAATTATTTAATTAATAATTGGCTGTTAATTGTTATTGATTAATTAATTGGTAATTATGTTAATTATGTAATTTTTTTTGCAGCAGGTTGTGGATTTATAGGGGAATAGGGTCGGAAGCAATTAAGTTATAGCTAACTTATTGATATATTTTATGAATTAAAATATATTTATTTTATATTTTATATTGTTAAATGTGGGAATACATTTATTATTAATGATGTATTAATTGGTTGTTAATTATTATTAATTAATTAGTAATTATGTTAACTGTGGTTTTTTTAGGAGCAGGTTGTGGGTTGATAGGGGAGTAGGGTGGGAAGTAATTTAATTGTAATACATTTATTAATATTTTTAATATAATATTTAATTAATTTTATTTTATAGTGTTAATTGTGTGAATTTTTTATAATTATTTATATTTTGCTTGTTAATTGTTAATTAATTATGTGAATTGTGTCAAGTTTTACGAAATTGGTGGTGGCATTTATAGGGGAATATGGTGGGAGGTAATTTATTTATAATTATTTAACTATTTGTTAATTAATGCTAATTAATTAATATTTAAATATACCAATTGTGTAATAATTTTGATGTGTGAGATTTGGGGTTTATAGTGGTAAATGGTGGAAAGTAATACAAACAAAATAATGATTTGTTGTTAATTGATATTAATTTATTAATGAGAATTAGTTATGGAAATTGTCTAAATATTTTTAGGTGTGTGTTTTGGTGTTTATTGGGTTAGAGTGTCGAAAGTAATTTCGTTTACATTAATTAATCATTCATTTTTCATAATCATTTATTAATTGATAAATATTTTTGGTAACTGTTCAGTTTTTATTTTGTTTGTGGATTTGGGTTCAGTAGCAGTAACATTTTATTTTATTTTTTACATTTTTAAATGTGTTTTAAAATTATTAATATTTGTTTAATCGGTAATTAATTGTGTTAATTACAGCGGTACACTTTTTTGTTTAATTTAGATGTGTGTTGTAAATTGTGTGGTGTCATAGGGTTGGAAAATAAATACCACATTTATGTAAATGTTAATTTTGGATTAAGATTGATTTCTATTACAAAATATGTATTTGTTTGTAAATTGTTAAATTTACAAAATGTATATTTTAGGTTAATTTTAGATTTGTGCTACATTAAAATATTTATTTGTTTAGTTAATTTTGTATATTTTTTTACATATGTTTCGTTTTTGTTTTTTTATTATATTTTGTATTGTAGTTGATCTTTTGTTTGTTTTCAAATTTGAATTTTGTTCTGTGGAAATAGTAATTTATATCCCTATGCTATCCAACACTTTCCCTACTGTTGCACCCGCTGGAGTGGGAATAGTAATTTTTACCCCTCCGCTATTCAACACTTTCCCTACTGTTGCACTTGCTACAGTGGGAATAGTATTTTTTTACCCTATGCTATCCAACACTGTCCCTACTGTTGGACTGATTGGAGTGGGAATAGTAAATTATTCCCCTCCGCTATCCAAGACTTTCGGTACTGTTGCACTCGCTGGAGTGGGAATAGTAAATTATTACCTTCCGCGATCCAACAGTTTCCCTACTGTTGTACTTGGTGGAGTGGGAATGATAAATTATTCCCCTCCACTATCCAACACTTTCCCTACTGTTTCCTACTGTTGCACTCGCTGGAGTGGTAATAGTAAATTATTCTCCTCTGCTATCCAACAGTTTTCCCACTGTTGCACTTGCGCTGTTTTATGGTTATTTGATAATAGAAGAAAATGGAGAGGCAGACACCTATTTGTTTCGCAATTACTGTGTTCGCAGTATTTCCCTCTTGGAGCTGATGCAAATGAGGAAACAACTCAAGACCTGGCTGTTCGAGCAGTAGCATACCCCTCCCCCCAAGCGCCTTGAGACCCTCCCGGGTGAGTAGTGCGCTATACAAATGGCATGATTGATTGATTGATTGATCCTGTGATTAGTGCCAGCGTGGGCGTCATTGAAAATGTTCCTAACAAATTCTTTAAAGGCTGTCAAGGAGATTAACAAGTAGCCTCCTATGTGTCACATGCTGAATGAAACACGGAGTCCGGTGACACCAACTGAAGCAGCGAGTCTGTGCATCAGCTGTAGGGGGTGGGGGGCAAAACAGTTACCTGTATGCCACGAGCAAGACCTCCACTGCCAACTGCAAAAGTGTAGTGGGCCAGCGGCGTAGGATTTCTGTCTGGTAAACAATGGGCGCCACCTCACCTCAAGCACACCAGCCTCTCCAAGTTCACAGGCAGATTGCAAAAAGTGAGGTACAGTATAGGTAAGCTAGAGGAACCACTCTCAAGCTGCTAATAAGCTCTTACCAGTCTTGCAGTGTCCTGAAGTGGAGTCAAGGGGGTGGCCTTGCTCTGACTCTTCCTGGCGATGATGGGCACAGGATGGGCCCAAACTTGACCCGTGCTTTTTCTTGGCTCAACCCGCAACATAGGAGCTTGCAGTGAGCTAAAATAGTGCTGTGAGCATCACTGGGCTTCTCCTCCCGCCCCTGTGCAGGCTGTAGCAGCTTTCCTGGGACAGGCAGTCCCTCCCGTGATAACCAGTGACTCTACCCAAACTTCACATGAGGGACCGTAGACATTAGGAGAACTTCTAGAGCATGGGTACTCACACACATTTTTCCAGGGGCTGTAAAGTTCGGCCTTTGGTGTGACCGATGGCCACACTGCTGCCAAGGGGTGTAAAGTCAGCGTAGGGGAAGCAAAGCATGTATATTTAGTGGCTGAACTCATCCCCCAATGTGAAACTAGAAAACCTGGGATGAATCCCGGCTTCTCCACTTGACCAAATTGTGTGACCAAGGGCAATTGTTTTATTTCAATTTAACTGCTTTTTCTTCATATAAGAGGAACTCAAAATACATGGCTTAAAGATGCATGTTGTTCAAAACCATCTCCTGTGCTTGGATGTAATCACTAATGCCATTGTTGTCAGGAGGGGAAGCATGAACATTTCTAAAGTCATGTTTAAAAACCATCACTTTAATAAAAAATACTTCTGAATGCACTGATTTATTAAAGTGAAATGATTCTACAGGTCAATGAAATACTCGTTTTGAATTTTGAACAAACTATTGTATTTTTACACGTTTTCTGTCATTAAAAATGAAGGTCTCACAAAGTTAAGGGCATTTTACTTTCTTTCCCTAACTGTAATTAACCTTTAAATAAGTGTTTTCTGTATAGTTTATAAAAAAAATCATGTTAGTGCTGAGTCCAATAAACAGCAGCTCAGTGCTGCTGCTTCCCGAGGGACCCATGTAAAGGTCAGGAGGGCCACATGCGCCCCCCCGGCCGTACTTTGAGTATCGCTGTTCTAGAGCTAGGAGAAGGTGCCAGGGGGTGTAGTGCTTCACTGAGATTTGTAGACGAGATTACAACTTGGTAACTCTATTCCTTTTTTAACAAGGCAGTATTTTATTTTCCTGTTGTAGGAAATCCATCCTTTTTGCCCTGATTACCCATATTTATTGACTGATACTGGTGGTTATTGACTCTGGAAATTCCCTGGGCTCTGCTAAGCAGGCCCTATATGGTGCCTCCATGGTGCTACCCCTAGAAGAGCATTTTTTAAAGACACACTAGCTCCCTGTATCAACAACTTTTTTGAGACAAACAATGAGTCGACAAATTCAAAAATAACATTTTTAATGGAATACTCTCAAGATGGTCATCTGGGCCACTGTCTATGTGAGGCCACAAGGAAATGCAGGCAAATGGAGACAGAACTCACTCAGACAGAGAACACTAGAAGAACCCTGAAGCATCAGCCTCTTTATGGGGAAGGCTTAGGTGCTTCGACTTTATTCAATACATTGTTCGATTGCACACTGAAGGTTATAAAGCAAGGAAGTTACAAGTCTGAATGACTACCTTTTATTCTTCTCAGACTACAATAAGCAAACATTTGGTTTCCGACATTACACTAGTTCACTCCCAAGAAGTGATCCTTTGAGGATTCCCGGAATTTCTACATAAACCTTTATGCTACGGAGACTGGGGACTTCACACCACACAGTTTTTCTTTCTGGAGTGTCGCTCCCTCAAATCTCCCCCAGATTGTAAAGAATTAGATAAACCAATATCCTCCAAGATGGCAAGGCAGCGGTCAGGAATCTTTCCTTTGACTTATAAGTCCTAGTTAAGCCTTCTTGCATCCAAACTAGCTAAACTATATGCAGCATTATTAGCTGAAGGCATTCTACCGCTATCACAGAAGGAAGCCACATTGTTCCATATATTAAAACCTGGATAACCCCTCGAGGACTGGTCCTTCTTTAGCCCTATAGGGACACTTAGTTCAGACTACAAAGACCTCGTTAAACTTCTCGCATCATGCATTCTCCTACTCCTCCCACAATTAATTCATCCAGATCAAAATGGATTTATAGCTCAAAGGAACACCTTCTTAAACCTCTGTCAGGTATATCATATCATGGAGGCGCACTCCGCCTCAAATTGTCCCAGAGCAGCAGTGCTGAATCTAGATCTGGGGAAAGCTTTCAATAACGTCCTCTGTGAATATCGCTTGGAGATACTGCAGTGGTTTGATTTTGGCCCTCGTATTATTGGATTGAAATGCTCTATACTCAACCCACGGAGTATGTTCAAATTGGTAAATCGTTCTCTTGTGCTTTTAAAATAAATCAAGGAACCCAGCAGGGCTGCTCACAATCCTCTTTACTCTTCGTACTTATCATGGAGTTACTTCCACACTGACTCCAAACAGGTGGGAAGGAATGCGAAATCCCTCTCCCAGATGGGGCCTAGGTAGTCTCCCTATATTCTGATAATCTTCTCCTCGATGTAAAAGATTTCCAGGTCTCTCTAACAGATCTAACACAGATCCAAGAAGAATTTGCCACCGCATCTCTCCGAGTAAATTGTAGGCACAGCAGGTACAGGTAAGAGTGGCGATGCAGCGAGCGCAAGGTAAGTGGTTTTATTTATGTATTTATTCTATTTTCCCTATCCCTTGTCTGTCAGCTTCCCCCACCCCACCACCCCACCGCCCCACCACCCCACCAGTCTTACCTGTACCAGCAGAGCCTGGTAAATTGGATAAAGTCCTGTATCTGTCCCATAACCCCAGTAATCCCGGAGGTGCAGTTGGACCTAGGTTGGGACCCCCTAAAGTGGGAAGGAACCACATTCCAATATCTAGGCATAAAGATTTACCATGGGAACTCTGACCTCACGGTGGGCAATCTCAGTAGGACAATGACATCCATCTCATTACAGGTGTTGTTTTGGAAATCTCTTCCCCTAGCCCCGATCGAGTGTATCACCCTTTCCAAAATGATAATCTCCCAATCCTGCTATATTATTGCTGAAACTTGCCCTTAGCCCTACCCCCAGATTATTTCTGTAGCCTGGATGAACTCCCGAGAGAGCTCATCTGTTCCAACAGGTTCACAATCTTATACCAAAGTCATTAGCCTTAGGCTCAACATTGACAAGACAGAAGTAGTGATTTTGGGCAAGAACACCTCGCCATGGGACTCCAACTGTTTCCTGGCCAACCATGGACCCAGCCCCACCCCAATATTCAGGAACCTCAGGGTCATCATTGACAGCAAGCCGGACATGACTGCACAAGTCAGCTCTGTCACATCAACCTGTTTCGACACCCTAAAGATGCTGAGGAAAATCTTCAAATGGCTACCTAGCAACACCAGAAAAAACATCACCCATGCTCTCTTCACCAGCAAGCTGAACTACAGGAAAATCCTCTATCCTGAACTCACCAAGAAACTCATCAGAAGCCTGCAAACCATTCCTACCTCAGCAGTCAGACTAATCTTCAACCTCTCAGTAGAACACACATCACACCACACCTCAGGGAACTTCCCTGACTCCTGATACACAATCACATCGAGCTCATACTCCTCACTCACACATAAGGCCTTACACAACACAGACCCACCTATCTAAACAATCACATCATTTCTACCAACCACCTTAGGCACCTTCGCTCTGCTGCTGGACTCCTACTCGCACATGCCACACAAGTCCATACAAACAGATCTGGAGTCTGGGCCTTCTCGCACATCGCTCTTAATACGTGGTTAGGAGTTACTTCCCAATACACATCAGAACCTCCTCCTCTTTCTTGAGTCCCACAAGAAGCTGAATACCTGTCTTTTCGAATAGCATTCCATTTTAGGCAATGTCAGACACACACACAGGTGATAATATGCTCTACAAGTACACATAACATCACATAACATGACATATGCAACTGTTTCAATTTTGATAAGAGCACCCCAAATATCAGATAGCATCATGTCATTGGGATACGATTCAAGTTCTGGCCTTTAATTTTACAAATCCGGGTTTTTAGATGTATTAGTCAGATTTGTTTAATTGAACTTAACCAGTATTAATAACTCCACAATGTACTGATGTGCTACATAAATATAGCTGTTATGATAACATGGAGTATATTAGCAATTCTATATTTGGCCCTAATACGTTCCCATGACTTTGTGAGCAAAAGTAACATAGATTCAGAAAAGTAAACAGTTTCACTTAGTCCTGAAAAGATGTAACCAGCTTTATCAATAGCCACCTTTGAGGGTAAACTTAAAGCAATAGGAGCATTTGTGGACCAAGAAACAGCTCCATAAAGGGGCTCCCAAGTCACTATGGCCCATATATATTGTGATTTCCAAATAAGGGTTTATGGAAATCACTATTTGGAAATCACAAAATGAGAAGTATGTAGGAGGGTATTCCTCTATTAGCGATTCCTATATATTCACAATTATAGTTAGGAAATTTCCTGTTCAGAAATCACACTGATGCAATTTCCAAATATGAAATGCATTTAGGAAAAGTCACCTTTTGGATGCAGAATGATGATGTAAGAACCAGGAAGTTTAGGAATACAGGGTGTGGCCATAACTCAGAAGCGTGATAGAGTGCTAGAAGGAAGGTGGATTCCTGTGTGACTACTGGCAGAGAAAATCAGATTTCCCAGCAACACCATGTCTAAGTAGGGAAACAGCCTTTACAACGAGATTTTTACCTCGTGGTGCCTTTCCCGCGCACTTTTTAGCACACATATTTTTCCACATGCATGACTTTACAACGCATGACTTCACCACACATTTAAGGTAAGTTGGGGTGTGGTGGGGTCTTCCCCCACAAATACATTGTTTTTATATATATATAAAAAATGCATGGTAATGGCATGCGTTGTAAAAGCATATGTGTGGTAAAGGCAAGCAATGTATTTACCTGTGTTGTACCATTGTACAACTGTCTAAGGATGATGGGGATAAGGACCTTGGCAACAGGAAGCGGAAAGTTAAACTTTCAGATAAGGATTGAGCTGTTGACAGAGGAATGAATGGCACAAATGGACCAGCTGTTTGGAAAAACATCATTTTCAGTATCTGAGGCCTAGAAAACCAAAATTGGGAAACATCATCCTGGAAAAAATGAACGCTCTTGGTGTCTCCCAGAGGATCATACTTGAAGTAAGGAAACACTCTTATGACCTAAGATACAGTGCTAATGAGAAGGTGGTTAGCAGGATGTCTGAGGCTCGTGGCACCCGTGGTGGACCCTCCAAACCTCGTCCTTGCACTCCAATGGAATCAGTAATTGAGTGGACACCTGAACCTGAAAGAGTGGTTTGACAGAGAATGACACCTTCAATCCTGCAGACACCGACCAAGGTAAGTCATTTTCTGGCATAAATTGTTCCTTAACACATTGTTTGCTAGTCTCCAAGTACAATGTCTCAGCTACCCAAACTCCATTTAAATGTTTGCTGTAATTTGGCAATGCATTGTACAACTAAGCTACATGGAGTACTGTGTTTTGATCAATAAACTACACATATCTGTATATAATCTTTATGTCACAATAAACCTCACATTTTCAACAACATAAGTCACTCTTTGCAACCATTTATTTATAGTAATTATATACATACATTTGCACAGATCACACCTAGGACGTGTCTGAACCATTGAGGCCAAGAAAGCAATGGACACACACATGCAAATTGAGGACAGCACAATTGCTGTACCTACTCCAACCACTAGGAGAGCAAATGTGTCACCATTACCAGACTTTGAGGAAGGTGATGAGGAGCAAACACAAGGCAGGAACACAACTCCTTCTGTGCGCAGGACACACAGACAACATAGAGTCCAACAACAAACAGATCACAATGTTAATGTCTCTGATGACATGTCAGACAGTTCGAAATTGTTGGGTGACCTTGAGAAATCCTTTGTCACAGTACAGTATCTGCAAGCCAAATAGATAAAAGCAGTGAATAGGCATCTTCAAAGCATGTCACGATCAATGCTGCAATTGCAGAAAGGACAAGAACGCTGGATTGCTGCCATGGAGAAGGAGCAACGTCTGCAATGTCACAGGCACAAGCAGCACATGGCACACTATGAAGCATTTACAAAATCAATCACTCAATTGCCAGTAGCCACCCCCAACACTACTCTTGCAGGAGAACTGTGAACATCCAAAATGACATGGGCACTGCTGCCAAGATGTAGTACACGGGCTGGTCCAAGTGACCATAGCTCTGGAGAACATTCAGACACATAACCTGTCTGTCCCTAATATTTTCCCACCACCTGAAAGTGAAGACAGCTCTATCCTCAGTGGCACATCTGTGCCAGAATAACGTTGTTCAAGGCGAACACGCTGACACACATCTGGAACAGATATATCCCCAACTCCATAGCCAAGTCCTGCTGAGAAGGTAACCAACACCAGGGGTCATAAAAAGTGACCTTTATATACACTCCGATTTATGAAACTAGTTGGTTATGTTTGTATTCCATAATTTGTTACTTTGTTTAAAAAAATGACATCCTAAAAGGATAACATTGATTATACACAAGAACAAGGCATTGTAACCACCTGAATAAAAGGTTATATTTCAGTAACACACAATCCTTCCATCGGGTGTGTTGGCTATTTCTTAGATGTTGTCATCATTCTTACCTTAAAAATAGTTGTTTGTGATCTCTGTGCATCATGCTTGACGCTCTGCTGCACTTGTCTTGTCCTTCTGATTCTGAAGTAGTGGTAGGTTGTCATATAAGTCTGATTCTGACTTTATATTGACGTTGTGAATACCCATACTCGTGGCTATGTTGTGGAGAATGGCAAACGTGGCAATGATTGTGCAACAGGTCTCTTTTCTATAGGATAGTGCTCTTGTGGAGGCATCTAAAGGTGATTTGAGAATTCCAAAAGTGTGTTCAATTATTGATTGTGTTGTTTTATGTGCCCTGTTGTACTCCCAATCACTTCTGGTTCTTGGTTGCAAGTATGGTGTCACAATCCAAGGGCGCAAGGTATGTGCACTGTCTCCTTAAATAGTATGAAAAGGAGAAACGGTTAGATTATTTGACAAGCATGCAGTCATCTTATCAAGTAAAAAGCCATTGCCAAATTCTCCCTGAGACAGCTGGTTAATTATTCCACTGTGGCAGAACATAAAGAAGTCAAGCATGCTGCTTGGGAATCTGGCTACAAGGTCAGTTATGATGTATGAGGCATCACACACTACTTGTACAATGAGTGGATGATTGTTTTTCCAGTTTCTATAAATGAATTAATTTGCAGAGGGGGGACATATGGCACTATGAGTGCCATAATGCAACCAATAACTTTATAAAACTGTGCTACCTGATAAAACATGAGTAATATCTTTGAGGTATTCAGAAATAAAACATACTGGTTCACTTTGCCAAACATGATGACCTATGGAAAAACCTAGAGAATGTGCGACTCCCTTGCTACCTTCTTCCACCGCAAGATCTCAGACATCCATGAAAGGTTCAACAACCTGACCACCCCGACAGCCACCGAGACCTCCGACCTCACGACCACCACCCACATCGATCCCCTGCTCACCTGGACCAACTTAAACGAGAACAACACCATCAAGATCATGAACACCATCCACTCCGGCTCTCCGTCAGACCCATGCCCACACCACATCTTCAACAAAGCCAGCGCCACCATCGCACCATATCTCCGCAAGGCCATCAATGTCTCCTTCGAGACCGCGACCTTCCCGGAGAGCTGGAAATATGCCGAGATCAACGCCCTGCTCAAAAAACCCAAGGCTGACCCAAAGGACCTCAAGAACTTTTGACCTATCTCCCTGCTCCCGTTCCCGGCGAAGGTCATTGAGAAGACCGTCAACAGACATCTGACCCGCTACCTCGAGGAGAACAGCATCCTGGACCCTTCCCAGTCCGGGTTCCGCAGCAACCACAGTACCGAAACTGTCCTCATCGCCGCCACCGATGACATCAGGGCCCTACTGGACAACGGTGAAACCGCGGCCCTCATCCTTCAGGACCTATCCGCTGCCTTTGACACAGTCTGCCACTGCACACTATTCACATGCCTCCACGACGCAGGGATCCAAGACAAGGCGATAGAATGGACCACCTCCTTCCTCTCTGACAGAACCCAGAGCGTCAGCCTCCCCCTTTCTGATCCAAACCCACCAAGATCATCTACGGCATACCCCAAGGATCATCCCTCAGTCCGACCCTGTTCAACATCTACATGGCGCCGCTCGCTCACGTCGCCTGACTTCACAACCTCAACATCATCTTTTACGCCGACGACACCCAGCTGATCCTCTCCCTCACCAAGGACCCCCTCACTGCCAAAACCAACCTCCACGAAGGAATAAAAGCCATCGCTGAATGGATGAAGAACAGCCGTCTGAAACTGAACTCGGACAAGACGGAAGTCCTCATCCTCGGCTCCACCCCCTCGGCCTGGGATGACTCCGGGTGGCCGTCCGCACTGGGAGCAGCACCAGCACCCACCAACCATGCACGCAACCTGGGGTTCATCCTCGACTCAACACTCTCCATGACCAAGCAAGTCAACGCCGTCTCGTCCTCCTGCTTCAACAGCTTCCACATGCTCCGCAAGATTTACAGGTGGATCCCCACAGAAACAAGAACGGTCACCCAGGCCCTCATCAGCAGCAGGTTGGACTATGGAAACGCCCTCTACGTAGGAGTCTCGGCCAAACTCCTGAAATGACTACAACGCATACAGAACGCCTCTGCACGCTTGATCCTCGACATCCCCCGCCACATCCACATCACACCCCACCTGAGAGACCTGCACTGGCTTCCCGTCAACAAGATGATCACCTTCAAGCTTCTCACCCACGCACACAAGGCGCTCCACAACACCGAACCAGCATACCTCAACAGACGACTCACCTTTTACATCCCCAACCGCCAACTCCGCTCCACCGACCTCGCCCTCGCCTCCGTCCCCCGCATCCGAAGAGCGACCTCTGGTGGCAGATTGTTCTCTCACCTCGCCGCCAAGACCTGGAACACCCTCCCAACCCTCCAACGGCAGACCCAGTATCCACTAACCTTCAGGAGACTACACAAGACCTGGCTATTCGAGCAGTAGCAGCATCCCTCCCCCCCAGCGCCTTGAGACCCGTACGGGTGAGTAGTGTGCTTTACAAATGTTCTGATTGATTGATTGATTGACTTTGTGACACTCCCTTTGCCACTGCTATGACTCCCTTGTAACTGGCAGAAGCTAAAAGGGGAATAACACAAGATGCCTGCACACGTGGTGGGATTGCATTGCTTTTGACTGTTTGGGGTTTGTAGCTGAGGATGTAACTCAGCAATTAATTCTAAAACTACTTCACTACTCAGTCAATACTTCTCACAAATCTCCTAAGTCTGTTGAAGCAGGGTGACCCTCAGCCTAAATATCTTCTCCTGTCTCCACCTCCTTCTCTGCCTACCAGTAAACATTCTCATCCTCCTCACCAAGACATGCTGCCATCTGAAAGAGCTGGAACCATTTTGGGTGACTTTTATGGTCTGCACCTGGTTACCAGAAGATTCAAATTGATGGTAATTACATTTTCTAAATGGCCATTTTGCGACTAATCATAATTAGGAAATTCTTCCTACATAGTGTTGGCGATTATTTCCAAATTTGAAGTGCAAAAAATGCAATTTCTACACGAGGGAAATCGCAGATTGCACCAGAGCAACTGCCTTTCGTACATACCAAAATACTATTTTGCATGAGAAATAGCGGTTGCCTAGAAATAGCGGTTCACACCGTTAACAAATGCAAAATGCCTTCTTACATATGGCCGTATGTCTTGGCACATGGAGCAATAGAAATGCATTCTCTTCCATGTCTATCACATTACTTGAAAATAATAAAACATTTGGAACCTTTAGACCTACGAGTTAGTGCTTAGGGTTAAAATTGCATTTAAGCCAGTTTTAGCACTAAGGGACTCATGTTGCAAAATCACTGGGTTTGTCACCACAAAATAGCGTATCCTTATGTACAAAAGGTCTTTTATGAGTTAGAAAATGATTTCAAATCAAATATTTGAATTTCAAATAGAAAAGTTTGTAAAAGGTGTGCTGCCCCTACCATTTCCAGTTAGGAAAGAAATTAGTAAAAGGCCATTTTGCTAAATACTATTCCATTCACAAAGCATTTGTGTGCAATTTGCAATCATTTTTTGCAAATGGAATAATAACTTATCAAGACCATAGCTTGCTTAAGTGAATGTATGCCAATTGTGTTCACTCCTTGTTTGCAGTAATACCTGGTAGTAAGCACTTGTTCAAAATCTGTATAATGCTTCATAATTCATAGTTTCAGCTGTTTAGACAGCAGCTGGGTAAATAGTAAAGTCTGCATGGTATTTTCAGAGCTATTAGCCAAGTTGTTCAAAATACCTTTTACTTAGCCCACCACCAGATGAATAATGAAGTTTCTTTTCTGTGTGTACAGCTCCTGGCCAAACAATACATACTTGATGATATTAGGTCAGTAGTCGGAAAAATAATAATAACGTGTCTTTGTTATTTGCATGGCCACCGACCAAATGGTACATAATGTCTGCTATTTAGCCAGCAGTTGGGCAAATAGTGACATTTCTTTGCTATTTGCAAGTCTGCTGGTCAAATTGTACATAATGTCTGCTATTTTGCCAGAGAGTGAAATTTCTCTGCTTATTTACTTGACCACTGGCCAAAGAGTACATAATGTCTGTTAATTAGCCACAGGTCTGGTACATAGTAAATTGCCCTTGCTATTTGTGTGGCTGTTGTCCATATAGTACATAATCTCTGCTTTTTACCCAGAGGCCAGGTAAATTGTGAAGTTTTCTTTGTTATTTTATCGGCTGCTGGCCAAACAGTGCAGAATCTCTGCTTGTTAGCCAGCAGCTGGGGATATAGTGAAATTTGGGCCAGATGTACAACCGTTTTTTGCAGTCGCAAAGGGGCATTTGGTCCGCTTGCGACTGCAAAAAACGGAAGCACAATGTACTAACCCTATTTTGCGAGTTGCTAATCTATTAATGACTCGCAAAATAGGGTTAGCAACTCACTATTAGGAAGGGGCGTTCCAAGGGCGTCCCTTCCTAATAGGAGTACAAATGCCATGTATGAGTGTTTTGCGACCGCATTTGCAGTCGCAAAAACTCACAGTTTACCCCCTACTTCAAGTAGGTGGTAAACCACTCACAAACAGGAAGGGGTTCCCAGGGGACCCCTCCTCTTTTGTGAATGGGTGCACAAACATTTTTTGAGAGCAGGCAGTGGTCCCAGGGACCACTGCCTGCCTTTAAAATACGAAATTGAAAAGGTGAATTTTTCTTTTTTAAATGCATTCCGGGCAGCATTTTTTTTAAAAAAACTGCTTTATTGACAAAGCAGTCCCAGACATGATGGTCTGCTGACCCCAGCAGGCCACCATCCCTGAGAGTGATAGCCATTTGCAATGGGGTCGCAAATTGCTACAGCCTCATTAGTATTCATGAGGCGTGCAATTTGCGACCCCATTGGGAAATGCAAACAGTGTCTGAGACACTGTTATACATTGAATTTTGTGACTCGCAAATTGCGACTCGTAATTTGTCGCAATTTGCAAGTTGCAAAATTCAATGGTCGTACATCTGACCCTTTGTCTGCTATTTGCAAGATCACTGACAAATAGTAAATGATATCTACTATTTTGGAAGTGGTTGGGTAAATAACAGAAAAAAATCACTATTTACCCATCGGCTGGCTAAATAGCACCCACCCTAAATACTACTGAAGTACTTTTGTACATCAGTGCAAAATGCAGGGTCTCGGAACCATGATTCCCATGTGTAGTGTCCAATTGACCACATCAAATTTACAACTATTTTTCCTAAATTTTATTGACTGTTTTTCCTCAATTCTTCTCATGAAAATGCAGATCTATGTCAAGAATTAATGTTAAAATGTGTTTCACTACACAATGATCGGGCTCACCTTCCTCTTTCAATGGAGAACACTTAAAGATCCATAACGAAAACTCCAACCATTATGCAGTCTATATGGTTCAATTATCTGGATTTCTCTATTTCAAGATTTCATGATGGTGAAGCTACAGGGTAACACAAGTCCTCATTTAGAGTTTGGAGGTTGGCCTACTGTCTGGCAGAATGGCAGAGGTCTTTACCTGCACCATCCTACTGGACTTCTGCCCACCATATTTAAAAGAACTCCGCCTACCTGGCAGGGATTTCTCTACCATCAAATGAGTGTTACGCAGCTAATCTTAAGGTTCTCAAAGTTTGCTGAGGGCTGCTATGTTTCATTTGGCCACTCAGCAAATGTTGGTTTACAAAAACACACTCCCAAAGCAGATGTTTTTGGAATGCAAAATACTAATGACCCTAATACCCTGGAAGTTTCTCCAAAGGTGTGAAGATTATTTTTTTTATGTCCTTTCAGGACTGCCAGGCTTAGCCTGGAGGCCTCCAAAACTAAGAAAAGTAAATCAGACCATCCGCTCTGATTGGGGCTTGCAGTCTGATATACTTACACTGACAGCTCCCAGTTCATTTGGCCATCACTGTATGGTTTCCGTCTGTGGATCCAGTGTGGTACTCCAACAGAAACATGACAGTCAGTTCAATTTTAAATAAAGCATGTGGATGGCCTGTTTGGTGGACAGGGTACTCCGCCATGCTTGTGGTGGAGTAACCTATCAGCCAAACTCTAAATCACCCTCATAGGGCCTGACTACACGTTGGTCGGTGTATTCTGACTCGTGCATAAACCCCTGATTACGCACAGGTCAGAATTACGTGTTTGGAGGTATTTAACCCATCTGATGATTATCAGATGCATTAAATAATTCAATTTCACTGGTCATATCTACTGAAATTTAACAGGGTAAAAGCATGCGGTATTTTGCATATCATACAGATGTTCGTGAGTTAAACAACAAAATCCGCATGTTCTTTCACACAAACTCATAATAGGTGCTCTTAATTCCACAGGTAAATATTATACCCCGTGGGAATCATTGTTTATCAGGTACAATAAATAGCACCTGTACTCGTAATCAGGGCCTTAGTCCTCAAATCTAACTATGAGGAGAGTGTGCTGGTTTAGGCATTAGGAGTAATTTTAATTTAAGACAGGAGTGTGATACAACCTCTCATAAAACGTGGATTATAAAATGTGGATCTGACAAAACTTCGTATAGCATAATTTGTTTATGTATCCCCGGACTCTAAATAGGATCCAGCTAGGTAGGTAGTTATGCTCAGATTCTAAGACGTTTACTGGGTACCAATACAATAGTGATGTAATAACAGGTGGAATATAAAGTATGGATCATTTAATGAAGAATCGTTATCACTGTTTTTTTTGGAAACACTGAGTTGTAGCTATAACTTGATGAATGTACACAGCAACTGATGCGATCAATGTCTTATGGTCGGTCAGCGGCCAATCAGGAACGTTGTCTGATCTGAATCCCTGTTAACAAACAGAACCATCATTTTGAGAACTAGCACATGCAACTGCTGTGCGAATATTAGCTTTTTTAAAGACTTTCTTAAGCGAATCCTCTCCCATTAGCGTAAATGCTTGGCATCTCCGAAGTAGCCAAGGCAGCAGAAAAGACTGGTTAAAGGTTCACCGAAATGATGTGTCCTGAGTTCATAATGTGCTTTTTCTGCGAGCAAAAGTGCCGTGTATTTTTCAGTCACAGAGCATAAAGCAGGTCGAAGTCAGCAAGTCGCTCCCACAGCAGGATTAATGCACTGTGGTACGAGGGCGAAAGCACCGCATCAGCGCACTAACAAACAAAAAATTCAGTTTATTTGTGTGCCGTTCTGCTAAACTCAAGGGGCTCTTCAGAAGCTCGCCTTTTGCCTGTGTCATGTTATTATGAGCCATCAACGCTAAAGCTCCCGTGACAACTTACCCCCTCCGCTGTTGCTTCCAGTTCTTTTCTTTCAGAGGGCATTGGACGTGTTTTCTCTCGAGCCAAAGCGAGGATTATTTTTCCAATTAAAATGAATTCAATTTTGAACTTCGGTTTTATTAAAGCCTCGAATGCTAAAGAGTAAATATTTGAGAACTCTAATAATAATTCATAAACAGCAGGTAGAAAAGTGCATGCCTTTGTTGGCGAACTGGTTTGAGCTGGTACGATTTTAAAGAATTTCACGCCACCTAATGTCCATACATTTTTCACAATGATCTTAAAATAGACTATTTTTATTCTCACATCTTTTTGTCTTTTCTTTTTTGTCTTTTTCCTCCTAAGTGTCTCCCAGAGTTTGTTCATTAGAATGAGAGCCATATCTGAGCAGTGAAATCCGTCATTAATTACCTTGGGACCTGTCTTGCCACTGTAATTTAAATTGAATGTAACAATAATCCGGCCCGATTGCCCGGCTCACTCGTTAATGTGAGGATATTTGACGCTGTTAATCACCACAATGGCCAGGTCACGTTTCCAGCCTTGCATAAGTAAACAGATTAACCATCATGCAGTTCATTCTCAACAGCAGGTCAGCACTGGTGGCATTTACAGCACAGCCGGCTGAGGTCTAACTCAATCAAAGAGAGAGCTTGCATGAATTGGAGACAGATTTGGAATGTTTCACTTGTGGAACCTGCAGGGACAAAAAATAGAGTAGCATAGCTTAAAGTGATTCTCTGACCAAGCTTTCTTGCCTCCATCTAGTTGAGGAAATATTTTGTTTGGAAACAATGGGCCCGATGAACAAACTTTGCACTCACAATGTGCAAACGGAAAGTAGCAATTTGCAAAAAGAAAGGTACTTAGAATACGCAGGCTCAAGGGAGAGAGCAAAAGATCATTCATATATCCTCCTCACACCATTGTGCCAAAAGGGGCAGCACAGACCACATACTTGCTTCTTTTGTGTAAAAGGCAGCATTATTGAAGACAGGTGCACATCACATAAAATCACCCGAGGCGTTATCCTCATAAAACTAGACCTTCACCTAATTCCCCCTATCCCCAACCACTACATTTCCCACCCCTTAACATCTTTATCTTGCAACTGTAACTCATACCCTGGCATGGAACTGTCAACTTTAACATTGAGAAACACTTTAACCTACATCTAGTATCATCTAAGTATTCTAACTCTCAACTTTTCCTTTGCTTCCTACAGGTTTAACTTTATTACCCCCGCCCCTCCAGTGTCCTGTTTCTCCTATGTTCACAACTATCATTTTAATGTATTCCTATGGCAACTGAAATTGCCCACCAGCCACTGAGAACAGACCTACCCACCACCTCCCCTTTTCTAACCACTCCCCCTTTAGGAGGCTCCACTCCCTGTCAAATCTTTATCTAATACCTCTTGTATCTGTATTAAATATAGCTGTATCCTGTACATTGATAAATGGACCCCATCCCCTCTGAAAAAATCTAGGGCATCGAATCTCAGCTTCGGATGTTCTATCCTGCCAAACCTTTCCTTCCTACAAAAACCCCTCATGTCCCTGTTAATCTATCACCGCCCCTCTCCAGTGTTGCTGCAGAATAAATTCCGTCCAGATGACAAATGTCCCTGACCCCTACCTCCAAATCTCCTGCATGTCCTCTTCATCACTTTTAACAGGGCAAGGCCTTTAAACACCACTTAATCGTTTTTCACCTAAATGTAACACAAGAATGTCAGGACACCTTTGCCTCCCCAGTAGCTGGTTCAAGCTTTGTAAAAGTTCTCAGCATCTCATACCACCTTTTCAATGCCACTTCGTGGGAAAAAGCTGCATATCCAGCCCAAGGTTACACCTCATACCTTCTGGAGTCCATGCCTTTCAGCCCATTTACTACATTAATGTCCTGCGATCCACATCGGCAAGTCAGTTGCTTCCGGCCCAGCTGCAGCACCTTTAAAGAACACAATTGTGAGATACCGAATTAACGCTATTCATAAACCCCCTTCCTGCTCCCAACGAACATATTGGCATCAGCAGTCTGACGACCAAAGCCTGAATGACATAATCCTTTCCCTGCCCTAGTCCCTCCAAGCTGCCTCTGTGGCTGCACCAATTCTGAAGGAATGTGTTCCCAAGTCCCCCTGGTTTCCACAATGCTTTCCAATGTTCTTCTCAAGACCCACAGCAGCTGATGAGCAGTCACTCAGGTCCTGTCCACGTGACAAAAGACTTCCCCTCTTGATGCCTCGATAACCACCCAGACACACATAGTTGGCTGGCAAGACTTGAAGCCTCACTCTCTTTCCAAGCAAACTCTGGTCTGTCATGGATTTCAGAATGCACAATTCCAGCCCACCCTCCTGGCCTTCAACATCTACCCAGTACAACCCCAGAATATCTTTTCTACCCAGCAATTCCAAAATGTGACAGGCCTCGAAAATCTTCCAGGAAACGAGAATTAAAAAAAAAATCACTCTCCATTTTCCTTGCATATCTCCAGCAGTACCGCTATAATTTTGCCTAACACCCCACCATGTCAAAGGCCTTTTCAGCCAAGGCCGGCGACCCCTTTCCCTAGACCATCCCTCTAACGTTCTCCTTCCCAGTTCCCTGGACTGAAGGTTTATAGCCCCATAAAAGCGTACCCATAAAGGTAATGCTTGCCAGCTTTCCCGCTATCATGACCCTTGAAAGTCCTTTTCCAATCAGCGTGAGGATGTACTGTACTACATCTTCCTCCCTAACCCACAGCTCTGACCTCCGCTTTGATCCCCGCTTGAAACTCTTTCCAAGCAAGAGCATACACTTTTCTGGTGGATACGGCCAACAACCCTACCACCAACTGCAGCATCCTCCCTCTCCTATGCTCCATACTGTCTTTGTCTGCCTCCGTGGCCAGCCCATGGGACCGCACCTACTGAAGAATCCACAATGTCATTGTCCACCCCTGGCACATGCTTTACTCTGAAGGCTACATCATACTTCAAACAACAAACCACAAAAACGTACAGCAGCTTAAGTACCTGTTCATCCCTTGCCAGCTGCTTGCTCACTACATGTGCAACTGACATATTATCTACTCTGAATAAAACTTTTCTGTGAGCAAGCTCCTGCCCCATAGAGTTACTGCCACAACTAATGGGAAGAATTCCAGAGAAGCAATGCTCCTACCCCCTTGTTTCCACGCCACAGGCCATTCTTCTGCACACCATCTGTCCTGCCAGTATAGCCCAAAACCGATCTCCCCAGATGCGTCTGAGTATATCTGCACATCCCACTCTCATTCCTTTAGACTGATCATTGGCATCTCATGGAAGTAGTCCAAGAACTGTGCCTGCAGACAGATGCATGTGATAAAGGGGCAACGACAGCCCTGACAAAGACATGCCCAAGCACCTACAGAGAGTCCTACCTGTCGTGACTACTCTGCATGCAAAATTCAAATGTCTCAGCAAGACCTGTACTTCCTTGACCGTCACCTTAGGTTTGTCCAGCATTGCACCCAATAACAGTTGCATTTGCACCTTCTTGTCGCCTGGGAAGCACACTTTCATGAATACAGAATCCAGTTTGATACCCAAAAACGAAAGCACTGTTGCTATCCCATAGTTTTTTCCGTAGCCAGAGGTACCCCGATGTCGCCCATGAGCTCTTGAAAACTTGTCAACTGCCACTGACAGTCCACAGATACAGGCAGCCCCACAAAAAATACATTGCCCTGATAGTGCATTACAGTTCTCGTTCCCGTCTTGAAACTCTCAAACAGTGCACAAGATATCGCACAACCCATGGATAAAGCCATATCAACATACAATTGGCCTTGAAACTGTATGGCAAGCAACTGAAAATCTGCCAAATTAACCGGCAAGAGCCGGAAGGCTGACTACGCTTTGCCATGAGTGTGCCCCTTCCGATCTGTTCCACAAATGCCATAGCCAAATGTTATGTTATGTTATAGAAAATGTCTAAAGTGCACGTACACCATCAGGTCTCTTGGCGCTGAGTTCAGAGGTCACCATTTGTGGAAGTCAGTGTCTTAACTATATGCTTGGGTAAAAAGCCATGTTTTCAGCTTTTTCCTAAAGCGCATGTAGTCTGTTTCTTGTCTCGTAGTGATGGGCAGAGAATTCCAAAATGGGGTCCTTGTATTGAGAATCACGACCCTCCTGTCCGTTTGCGTCTAAATCTGGGGACCAGTAATAGATTCACATGTGCATCCTTGTATTGAGAATCGCGACCCTCCTGTCCGTTTACATCTAAATCTGGGGACCACCAATAGATTCACATGTGCAGATCTAAGAGTGCGCTTTGGGGAGTATCTGTGAATCCTCGAGGATATATACTTGGGGCCTAAGCCGTGAAAAGCTTTGAAAAGGATACCGGCGGTCTTAAATGTAGATCTCTGCTCCACTGGAAGCCAGTAGAGCTCCTTCATCAGTGGCCTAACAGGACAGCGCCTGTTGATCCACTGGTGAATATGAAATCAACGTAACCTCCCTTGGGATAAAGTCAATAACCGAGTTCCCTTCCGGCCATGACAAGTGCTATATTAATTGAAATTGCCCTTGAACTTTTTTTGGCACCACCCGATCGGGGACACAGTCAAATTGGGCATAGGCCATTGCTTAAACGGTCCACCCATTCTGCCCTCCTGCACTTCTTTTTCCAACTTCTCCAACATGACTTGCTTTTGTGTGGCCACAGATTTCAAATTGTCTGCCATCTTGTGATTCAGGGGCCCGTATCCCAAACAAAACCCCTCTGGAAACCGTTGCTCAGCAACTTTGTGTACTGTCTGTCATGATATCACCCCAACCAATCATCAAGCCAGTTGGCCTTAATTGGCATATGAGTCTTTGCCCATATTCCTATGTGCCCCCTGTTTACCACGGTTTTCAGCTACTGGATTTCCCTGTTGTCCATTATAGCCCCATTGGTGTGGGTTATACTGTCCTGCCTGTGTACCCTGTGCCTTTCCTCCTGCCCCATAGCACTGGACAAGCAAAAGTCTTCTTGAATACTGAACATTTGTGCCAGAACTTACAGTGTTCTCTAGTACACAAGCCTCTTTATTGAAGTCCCGGCATGTCCCCATTGTTCCCCCATGACTCGGCTGCAGTCCCCACTCCCCCCTTGGGTGGGGCAGGGCTGAAAGTGCTGCTATGCCAACGGCTACCCACTCGTTGTGTATGTCGTCTTGTTGAACTTAACCGACCCCATTGTTTGCTGATTTAAGTCAGTGTCAATTTCCCCCCACTTCCTCTCCATGTCCTATGCCATCTGTGACCTAAACTCCACATCATAATGTGCCCAGGCATACCCTCTGTATGTTATGTGTGCTCTACGAATGATGTCCATGGATTAAAGGGGGATACACGCCGCTCTGGATATTTTTCGCAATATAAGCTTGCAAAAATGAGTTCTCTATTGTTGTAGGCACTCTAGAACATCTAGCCAATTTAACTTCCTCTTCTTTTGAACCCCCCTTTGGCCCGCATTTCCCTACGGAGGGGCTTCAGCATGTCCACATATTCCCTCTTCCATATTCTTTCCTTGGTCGTCACCATTAAATGCACTCCAAGTGGCTTACTCACCCCCGTATATGGCAGGTTCTTGATCTTTATTTCTTTACTCTTCTTTGCACTTGTGTCCTCAACTCCTGCCGTATCCTGATTATCTTTCACCTCTGCCTCCCCCAATGTGTTCTGCACTCCCTTGGCTGCTATGTCTGACACCTTTGATTCCTGACTTTCCGTCAGTACATGAGCCACCCCTGCTTTGGTGTCTTGCACATCCGTACCTATCTCTGAATCTTTTATGTACCGTCCTTTTTGCAAATGGATATTCCCACTATCTTCCTCACCCCACAAATTCACCTCCACAGAAACCTTGCCTTTTAGTAATGTATTACCCCCTTCCCCACTAGCACCCTTACCTGGCATCAAGGTCGGCCTCCTCTTTGGATCCAGCTACCCAACCAGTTGCAAAGGGGCTCCACCAGCTGATTCTGTCAGACGTATTCCTGTTCCGTCATGACACACCTGCAACAAACTATGAACAAGTGCACTATGTGAACCCTCTAAGTGCCCCTCACCCACCACCAGTCCTTGTCTTACTGTGCATCATCCACCACTTTCCTTCCTTCTAGGCTTATTTAGTCATAATTAAGTTGTTTCTGCTCTTCACTTAGATCCTCGCTCCCTGTGGACCCCATAGCCCCCCTAAGAAACCTGTCATTCACCTTAGGTTCCACACTGATATCCCTATCTGAGGGAGGACAGGGTGCCTGGCTTGACCTGCACCTGCCACCATTTGACACTACTGTTCGCTGTCCGACGGCCACAATGACCCGTCCCAGTTGTTGCACTAGTGAAGCCACCCCAGACCCTCCAAGGGCAGTGTTTTCGCCGTCCCACATCGCAATATGGCTGGCCATCCTAGACCCTGCCATCTCTTCTCCTCGGGGTCTTTGAGCTACATAAGAATCTCCCAATTCCGCAAGTCTGCCTGGACACTGAAAAGGCAGGTCTGGCGTACCATCATTAAGGTACTTCTCTCACTACTCCTCACCCCATCCAACACCCACAGCCAACTTCCCCCTGCAGGACTGTCCCAACTAGCCTCTCTGCCTTGCCATTGTCCTGTCCTTTCCACACAGTCCTGAATGCATCCTGCCCCCTCCTTCCCCCTCCTGCTGAGTGCCTGCCCTTATCAGTGCCTCCTCCTCAGCTAAACTGTGTCAGGTATAAGTCCTCCCCGGGGGCCCCCTCATCACTCCACTCCAGAGCTGCCACGAATAACGAATAATGCTGAAGCAGGTCCTTCAACATATTGCTGGATCCCCCACCCCCGGAAAATCCGCCAGGCTCTCTTCCTGCCCCTCACAGCCTTTCTTCACCCCAAAAACCCTGCAGCTCTCTGGTGTCCCTCTCTAACCGCCCCCTGCAGATAATGACACAGGGGCCATTTCACTGCTCCCACATTTGCCCTCTTCCTTCTCCCCACCCCCACCTCTGCCCATCCATCTTCTTCTGGATCCTTCTGCTTTCTGAGGCCTGGTCTGACAGCTTCTGCCTCTCCCTTCCCATCTGCTGTCTGTGGCAGATAGCTCATCCCCTTCAATCTCCCCTCCCTGATGCCAGCAAAGGGTTACTGCCCCTTCTCCCCTGCTTCACTGTGCTGCATGGTGGAGCGCCTGTAACTTCTGAGAGCCCCATGCCAATTTCGGTGCACTCGGTCTTCCCCTTTTTTATGGGCCCAGACTTAGCCCTTCCCCCTTTCCTGCCCATAAATAACAGTGTGGGTCGACACACTGGGCCTTTCCCAGCACACGAGCCACACACACCACTTGGGGCAGCCCTCCTGGGTACCAATCGACCTTTTCTGTTTACCTATGCACCGTTGCCATGACGCAAGGGCGATCAAGCGAGGAACGCTGCCACCACACCGCCCGTGGTGATTGGCCTTATAAAATAGCCGATTATAAAATGGGTTTGAAATCTAACGCAGCCCAACCCAAAAGAAGCCTGATGTAGTCCAGGCTGCACCCTGTTCTAAACTCCTCTGGAGACACACATCCCTATAGGCGCTGCCACCAAAGCCCATTATGCGTATATTTTATGAGACTGGTCTTGTTGTCGACTGGTCTTGTTGTCGCAGAGGATTAAATAGTTAAAGACTGCTTGTATCACCCAGCAACCATTTACTCAGTGTTTTTGCTAGTCTAAACTTTGCGGCTACGCATTTGCGTCACCCATGCATTAAACAGGGTAATGCAGGGTAATGAAAAGGCTTATTTGGGATTTGCCAAGCCACACAAACCCTGCTTTCCATGGACCTGTGTGGCTTTGTAAATAAATGTAACACAACACAGCAGCTTATGCTGCATTGCATTAGATTTATTTGTAGTAGACACTCCATGGGTGGAACTTGGGCATTCCAATGTATCTAGCTGTGAATTTTATGCAACGTTTTGTAAAGCTCGGAATTGCATGAAATCGTTATGCGTACGACAGAGAGGCTTAGTGAAGAGAAATGTGTTTATTTCTAGTCATTACTTCCTCTCATTATGGGTGAAGCATTTTGCATCACATATAGAGAGAGGAATAGGCCTTTTTGGATTGTTTTTGTGCAGGAAGGTACTCTTTCCTGCAAAAAAGCAAACCTGGTTTGCCTGCATAGGCGCTAGACAGCCATAAGTCCACCAGTGCAGGAGAGATAGATGTGGAGCCTTTCATCTCTTCCATTCACACAAACCAGTGCAGCAACTTTGCTTGCAGCCCTTTGGTGTGTGTATGTTTGATAAAATATGCAGCTGCATGTGCAGCCACTAGCACTGGAAGGGGTAATTAGTATAGCTATGTGCCTGAGCTTTGGATCAAAACTAAAGTAATAGAACAGCATTAGAAAGTAAAAGTACTCATGAGGAACTTAGGGCCTCATTATGATGGCGGGTGGGCATCAGTCCGCCCGCCATCATAATGGTGATGGTACCACCCGCGAGACGTGCGGCGGCCCCACCAGCCCAATTAGGATGCCCCGGCATACTGGCAGGTGCATTCTGGCCTTTTACCATTGCGGACGGTGCAGCTGACTGCAGCACCGTCCGCAATGGTAGAAGAGCATGCACAGCATTTCCCTGAACCACGTGTCAGACACCACACGGTGCCTGCCACTTGATGCAGGGAACTGCAGGGGGGTACCATGGGTACCCCCCAGTGCACCACCACAACCCTCCACAGAGGGGCCCGCAATGGACCCCCAAAGCCAATCTCCCCCAGCCTTTCCATGGCGCCATTGCCGCCATTGAAAGGCCTGTCCAATACCCTGATCCTAATATGGCGGACGGTGCCTGCTGGGCACCGCCACCATATTAGTGGCCCAGATCCGCCTGGCAGGTAATCGTAACGATTGCCACCGGCTGAAAAGCGGCGGACGGACTTTGCGTCCGCCTCGATACCCACCCCCATCCTAATATGGAGGTGGGTAATTCTCATTACGATGTTGTAACAATCGCCACACCCGGCCCACCGGTGGCGATCGTTACGCCATTGTAATGAGCCCCTTAGTATTTTCCAAAATTTCTCTTATAAATTTGAGTTATAAATCCTTCATTAATGACACCTTCTGGGTGAATTTGCACTGCATGCCTACAACAGCATACAGAAAAATAAATGATGATCATTCACGTAGCACATAGAACAAACTGAATTCTGAGTGAAAAATATCTGCTAATATTGAACTCATTAAATTTACTTCAGAAAGATGAAAGGCTGACTTAACCATGTTTGGATTTAAACCAATGACCTGCTAGTTTCTTGATGGGTTCTCTTAACAGCATGACACTATTGCCCTTGTCACAAAGGTATGTTTACAAATGTAGGAGGGGCCTAGTAACAATCTGCATTTTGTAGTATGTTTACTAGTACCACAATAGTACCACTAAAGTACTACAAAATGCAATTCATAATCATCAAAAACTGTTTATTTCGTATTACAAATCCATAAAAAGTACAATAAAATACATCAAATTCTTCATATCCATCACTAATAAGATACACAGCTCCAACATTTTAAAACAATTAGAATTTGAATAAATCAGATGATACTGCACCCATACTGTGCAAAATAAGTTATACAGCAGCTTTCCCTGTTAAGCTTTTACTAAAATACTTTCCTTTCTGTACAAGTCTGATGGATCATCATAGCATTCATCGTTATAAAATTTCCCAATAAAATATAAACTATAAACTTACCAACCCTCCTGCAGAAGTGTTTTAAAAGCTATATTCTTCCTAAATCCTAAAACACACTAGGCTATGAGCTCATATGGATGAGCAAAAGACAAGTGCACTTATCATATTTAGATGGTCCGGATAGCTGTATAAATTCTATGTGTTTTTACTGATATTCGAAAAGCTTCCCAAAGCGGTG
This sequence comes from Lissotriton helveticus, assembly GCF_964261635.1. Lineage (NCBI taxonomy): Eukaryota > Metazoa > Chordata > Amphibia > Caudata > Salamandridae > Lissotriton > Lissotriton helveticus. The sequence continues at coordinate 950,956,678 of NC_136063.1, forward strand.
GCAAGGATAGCAGAATGGTTTCTCCCAGGCAATTATCAATTATTCAAGCGGCATACAGAAATTTTGATGTACTGACCACAACCACCGCCCTTGTGTCAGACTTCAGGACCCTTAATGCTACCCCTAGGGTCCGCAAGTCTCATAGCTGGCACATTGGAATAATCCACTTCTTACGTAGAATCCGATAGAGGCAGTACAAAAGAATACAAGATATGTTATAGTTTCAGGAGCACAATTGAAAGCTGGGTACATTTTGCTGGACCTCTTTGTACCTCCTCATCTTACAGTGAACTCAGATGTTGAGAAATATTCATATCTAAACTTCAAAAAAAGCAGCCTTTGGAAGAAACCTTAGATGGCATCTAGCAAAGGTTCATAAAATTGAATATTCTAATGGTCAAGGAATAGATCTGACAATGAACTTTTTAGTGTACTAAAGCTGAAGTTAGATTACTAGATTTCATTTTTTTGGCCATCTTAAGAACTGCCCCAGACTCATATAGCAGCTTAAGCACACTCTTGGTTACATCGGCCTGCCAACTAAATTATGAGACAGAGTCACCCCCAGGTAAACACAATCATGCACTAACACCAGGGGTGGGTTTGGGGCCAGAAAACTGGCTTGAGCACCATATATTTGGTTTTACTTACATTGAACTCTCGGCCACGGTCTGCGCAGATCAGCAGAAAACGTTTCAAAATTGCTTGGAGGCCACCAGGTGTTTTTGAAATGAGGAGAGTGTCATCTGCAAATAGTAATGTAGTTATTTTCCTAGAACAACTTTTGCGGCATCATCATTTTGGAAACTTAGGGGCATATTATCAAGTAAGGGCGTTACATTAGCGCCGCTTTTATCAGCAGGAAACTGCCGATAAAGCGGCGATAATAGGCTTGATAATATGCTCTATGAATTCCAATCGAAGCCCATGGTAGATGGCCTCCGCCATATCATCGTTAAATAGGGAGAAGATGGTCGAAGGTAAAACACAGCCCTTTTGCACTCCCATCTCAATCCTGAATGGATCAGACAGCTCCACATTCTTACCACATGTGACCAGTTGTTCTCATGGATTCTTAGAAGAATATCCAAAATATTTGTTGGTACTCTCATATTTTCCAAACATTCCCACAATTTACTTTGGGGGACCATATCAAAAGCAGTTTTAAATGTATGAAAACAACATAAAGATGGTCTTTTCCTAGTACTACTGTTTTCCAATATATTAAACTAAACCTCAGAATTTGATCTAGGGTACTGGTTTTTGGCCTAAAACCTGCTTTTAAACCAGAGGGTATGTTATTTGTAAGCGCCCAATTAGTCCACGTATCTAACATTTGCCAACAGAAAATCTTCTGGAGCCCATCTATTAAGCTAATTAGTCTATTGTTTCCAGGTTCATCACACCGTCCTTTCTTATAGATGGGGGCGATCTTGGCACTATGCTATGAGTCAGGTATGGAGCCCCTATTTAATTGCCCTTGTTAGGAGGCTTGGATAGGTAGCTCACATATCAGGCTCTGAAACATAAAGATCAGCTGGGATGGAGTCTGGCCTGGGACTTATTTTGGCAACAATAGATTTTAATGCCCTAAGGGAGTCCAAGCTAGTTCTCTGAAGATGTTCTGGTTGCCTCAAGGTTTTAGTGCAGCCAGAGCCACCATGTCCATTAACCCCTCCTCCAGAGCTAGTCGTATAGTACAGCTTCGCGAAAGGGTCAACCCACCTATGCGGTTGTACGTGAAAGTCTACTGATCTAACTGAATAGCAGCTACCATGCACTATAATTCTCCAGAAAGCCTTAGAGTCCACTGATTTAGCCACGTATGTGAAGTCCGCCCAAACCTCTCTCCCAACATATTTTGCCGTGGGTTAATACTTCTTTACATTTTCTGCAAGCCTCGTGTAAACCACTTTGTTTCCTAGCTTTGATAAAATCCAAGAGTGAATATGTTGTTGTCCTACACTGTGCATTTTACCATGGATGCCGTCTAGACTTACTGTTCACTACTTTACTTGGTGCTCTAAAGGGAAAATCCCTCAAACTTGCAAACAGGTCCTTATGGTCCTTTACTATTAAATTTAGGGTTTCATCTTCATCAAATATATGGCTCATCTTTTCTAATGCATCACCCACATTTAAATATACATGATTCAAGAGATCTGGGTGTGCCTCCACATACTCCCATTTTAAATCCTTTTTGTTGTCTGTGGGGACTGCATTGTAACCTCTGGTCCGGGATCTATAAACCTAATGAGCTCTAGTTTCAGTCCATTATGATCACTGTCTACCCTTTCTATAACAGTTATGTCTATCATAGACGACCAAATATATAATGATAGGAGTATGTAAAAATGCTATTCAAAAACCTACATGTGTAAATTTCCACCTCAAACTTTCCTATGGAGAGATCCTCACATATGTAAGTTTACTACTTTGGGGTCGATTCTGATGTCGCTTGGAAGGGCTCCAAACAGGATTCGGAATAAGCATATCCGATTCAGAGCGCATGGTTCTGCCCGAATCATCCCCAGGTCTGAATGACCAAGTACAGTGCGAGGAAGCCGTCCGCACTGACCGAATCGGTCCCGAATGAGTCAGTCCGACTCATTTGGAGCTGATTCGTTCAGCTCAATGGTGCAGGGTTTTCGAGCGAGCAAGTACGATGCCCCATTCTGACAGCTGCTTTAATGAGACAAAACAGCTGTGGGAATCAGACTGCAGGTGGCTGTAGCAGGCCCCCATTCACCCTGGGCCCTCCGAATCGGTTGCAGGGGGGTACTCATGGGTCCCCCCTCTCCATGCAGTCACAGTGTGGTGGGCACATAGGGGAACGCCACTGGGTTCATGCTTTTCCCCACCCACCCCTTTTTGCAATGGGAGCCTGTGTATTTGTTCGGTACACAGGGTGCCATTGAGTTCAAAGGGAGTTTGACCGAACCTTGTCCATCACTATATGGACACATCGAAATCGGTTGTTCAGACTCATGGAGTGCGATTCGCTTGTAAAGGTCTCCGGAACCGAGTCATTTGGAGGGCATTGCCAACAAGATCGTAATCGGGCCCTTAGTCATATATGTGGCAGGGGCCAGAATAATGGCTGAATAAACAGGCATACAGACTACTAAATGGGATGGATTTAGGGAAGAGTAAGGAAGGGTTTAGCCAGGGTTAGGGGCAGGTTTAGGGAGGGATACGCACCCACCCACAAAAGGGTAAGCCAATTTCTATTCACAAATTGCATATCTAAAGTTATTGCGGCCAAAATGGGACCCAAAATAGTAGTAAATTACTCCAGCTCGGACATGATGTGGTGCAAGATTTACTAATTATTCTTTTTTTCTCAGTAGCAACTTACGCTACACATCCTTTTTTAGGGGGTGGGATGTGTAAGTCTACACTTTTTAACAACTTTGCACTCAGATTTTGAGTACAGCCATTAGCAGTGAAGGGTCAGAAAAGTGTAAAAGTAAACTATCTGTAAATTTCTCACAAGTGTAAGTTAACGTGTGTGAAAAGCCCCAGTATATTTACACTTTGTAGTAACTGTATCACGTTTGGCTATTACCAATTCCGAGTGTAAAATTACTACATGTTGTAAATCTACCACTGGTAACTTTTCACACATAGTTGAAGTTCTAGGCTACTGGGAGATTTCCCTATGGTAAAGCATAGAGAAAGTAAAAACATTTAGTAAAAAAGTTTTAATGTTAATTATTCATGTAAAATAATTGTATATATTTTTTAAACCTAGAACAAATAAATACTTTACAGCATTATCATCTTAAAAGTATAACATATTAATTAATTTCAATATATTTAAACAATTAATAATTATTTATATAAAGATTTATCAAAGAAATATCCCTTCTTTAGTAAATTGAGGGCCTCATTTACAATATTTTGATGCACAGCAGTGTAGGAAGCCTTCCTGTTGCGCTGCCGTGTGTCAAAATAAAAGAGCAGGAGTTTGCTGTATCAACAAGATACAGCGCATTCCTGTCCTTCTCCCCTGCAATGGATCAAAAACGGCCGTGCGCCAGTGCAGACACCCTTGCGTCATTTTGCAAGGGAGCCTGTGCTGAGGAGATGATTATTTTTGTGCAGGAAGGGAAACCTTCCTGCACAAAGCTATCATTAAAGGCATTTTCCTCTTTCTATGTGTGCTGCAAAAGGATAAATAAAAGTAGGCCCTGGGGGGGCGTAGGATTTTGACACATTCACAGGTATACAAAATGTTGTAAATATGGAAATGTGTCAAGTTCCATGGGTGTTGAGTTATGCTTGAAAGGACAATATATTTACACGGCCATGAAAAGTCACGGTTGGGTGACTTTACATGGTCTTGTAAATATGGGGAAGCCCATTGCACTGCTGGTGCGTCAATAAAAGTGACGCACCGGCAGCGCAATGGGCATGTAAATAAGCCCCTCAGTTTTATTTAAAAAGTATATTTAAAAATGCATATTATAATATATATATATATTTTTTAATTATATGCAACATCTTGACATAAAATAAAATGGATTTGGAGACATTTTAACGTGTGCAAATTCCAACTCTCGATGCTGGTATGTGCTCGGAGGTGCTTACCGTTATTCTTTTTTAAAATAAGGGTGCTTTCGCAGCCCCTCCCAACCTGCTGACAGGCCTGTCCTCATATGCAACTGCATCGCTATTAAATTAAGCACTGCAGTGCAGGTGGAAAAATGTATTATGGGAGGAACAACACAGCCCAAAACCTGCATATCAATAAAATGTAAATATATGTTTTAAATTTCATATAAGTTAATTTATTTTATCATTATTCAATTTTAAGTCCCTGTCTCTATTAATTTCTACAGCTGGGTGTTACAGCATCTGCGAATTGGCCATATGTGGTGTTGGACTTATTTCAGGAAATGTTTTCCCAATTTTCCATCCACTGTTATGTTATGTTATGTTATGTTAGGGGGAGTCTTGTAGAGCGCTCAGGTACTCGGGCAGAGTGTCCCAGCGCTATCAGACCTGTAGGGCCAAAAAAACGTAAATCGCAGAAGGCTACTGTCCAAACAACCATGTTTTGAGCTCCTTCCTAAAAGAAAACAGGTTATCTAGCTTCCTGAGAGACAGTAGCAATTTGTTCCACAGTTGGGGTGCCAAAAGTCTATAAGAGCGTCCCCCAATGCGAGCTTGTTTAATTGCCAGAACAGTAGCCAACGCTAGGGAGGCGGATCGTAGGGATCTGGAAGGATGGTAGAAGCATACCCTTTTCCTTAAATAGAAGGCGCGAGTGCTGTGAAGGGATTTAAATGCCACAGTGAGAGTCTTAAAAAGAATGCGTTTGCGCACTGGCAGCCAATGGAGCGAGTTTAAAAGAGAAGAAGCGTTGGACGTACGACTGAGGCCAAAGATTGCTCGTGCGGCCGAGTTTTGAACAGTTTGTAGATGGGTAAGGAGATACTCAGGGAGGCCTAGGTATAGTATATTGGCATAATCAAGCCGTGATCCAATCAAGGCCTGTACCGTGATCCTCCTATGGGCATGAGACAGAAAGGGAAGACATTTCCTAAGAATTTTTAGAAGGCCAAAATATTGTCCCACTAGACCCAAAATCTGGGGTTTGAGAGTCAGCCCATTGTCCACTTTCACACCCAGATTTTTTGCCATGGGGTAGCAGCTGATAGAGGAAACATATCAGCAGGCCACCAGGATTTCCAGTTGGCATCCGGGGGCAGCCGAAAAAGAGAACCTCTGATTTGTCAGAGTTACACTTTAGTTGATTCAATTGGAACCAAGAAAAGACAGCCTCAAGTCAGCTCTTGATGTTGTCGCCGTTAAAATCAGTATTCTTATTACAGGTAAAAAGAAGCTGCGTGTCGTCGGCATAGGATACAATCTGGGCTCTATAGGACTCAGCCAGTGCTGCCAAGGGGGACATATATATATTAAAAAGAGTAGGACTCAGGATTAATCCCTGTGGAACTCCCACCTCCAGAGATGGAACTGGGGCTGAGAATGGAGGGGCACAAATTGCTTGTTGGCGGTCAGATAGAAAAGACACAAACCAACTGAATACCGACCCTCTCAAGCCAATCTCCTGGAGTCTTAAAAGAAGACGGTTGTGAGGGACGGTATCAAAAGCCGGTGACAGATCTAGCAGAACCAACATCGCCTTCCCTCCGTTGTCCAGAACCTCCTTAATAGATTCAGTAACCTCCAACAGCGCTGTTTCCGTACTCATATTAGAACGGAACCCGGACTGAGTGTGAAGGAGGATATCATGAGCCTCCAGAAAATTAGAAAGGGAGGAATGGACATGTTTTTCCACAACCTTGGCAAAGGCCGGGAGTAACGAAATTGGCCTGTAATTAGCATGGGCGAGGGGGTCAAGGTTGGGTTTTTTTAATAGTGAGAGGATATGAGCCGGATATGAGCCGTTTTCCAGGAGCTAGGAAAGAAGCCAGTATTAAGGGAATGATTAAGAACCGGATTGATTATAGGATTGATGACATGCGCTATCTTGGCAAGGAACTTTGCAGGGCAAGGATCCGTCGGCGAACCAGATTTTAATTTGGATAGAAATTCCAATATATGTCCACTCCCCCTGTCACTCCCACATTTCCTGCAACAATGTATGTGTACCTGTGCAGAAATCTCCACAATAAGGGTGGAGAGCTCAACAGAGAAAAGAAATGCAGGGGCCAATGCATGTAGGTTTGTTAATAGCATCATGCAGTATGTCAGTAGTACTACTGTAGTGTTACTAAATGTACTGCAAGATGCAGTTTGCAAATAGGCCCCAATATGTTTAATGGGCAACAATGTTTCACTCTTGTGTGCAATACCTCCATGTGGCCACTACTGCATCTCTAGGTGTGCAAGTTAATGTACAAACATCACTAGTGGCACAACCGTATGTAACCACTGTTTCTGCTCTTTGTCAGATTTAGTGTTATGCAATTATACAGTGTTAGTAAAGTGGTGTTAGTGCAGCCCACCACAAAAGAAAATGGGATTGATTTTGCCAGCACCGGGTTGCTGAATATTAAATATAACTTATGTGGAAAATTATTAAAATAGGATATTCTGTAAGCCTTTGTATACAAGTCTAAATCTGGAGTTAATAGGAAGCTGTAATGTTATTCCATTTGAGCAATATTACCTTCAGATTTTACCCAAAAATCAAAGTTAGCACACGTTTGCAATGCCATCAGGGTTGATGCAAGATTTCCTTCCCTGGGTGAAGTGAAAATTTGCTGATCCCTGTGTATTGCTAGGCTGCCCCATGCAAATGACTGAAATCTGTAAGCTGCTTTCCCTCCACTCTAGCTCATACATGACAGACCCTGGTTTCAGAGAAAGCCTTCAGCTCCTACATGCTTCCCAGAGAGTCCATCATAGCACTTATACTGTCTTTTAGAGCCCATTGCATAGCACTCCAATAAACAACTTCAAACCACTGATACCGTCTTCCTTCTTTCTTTGCTAGACTCACTCCCTGTTTTGAACGTATATGTGGCCAGCAATCTTCAACGTTGGCCCTCACACATCTTTCATCTGCACTGAGAACTCCAATATAAGATTCGGATTGTCACGCCTGCCATCAGAAGCCATCAGGCTCTCTCAATTGGCTGTGAAAGCTCCTCATTTAAACCTCAAAGGATCTCAATCAGACACTGGCCCATTCAATAGACCCTCAACAGACTCTCACAGTTTCCCCAAGTACCCTCAAAAACCCCTACCAGCCACCATTATCTCACTATGATTACTTCAGTCCCCCTCTATTGACCATCAGAACCATACCGTAAAACTACAGTGCCTCCTAAACCGGCCCCAACACATTACCTAGTCCCGGCCCAGAGCTAATTATCAATGTTCACCCAGCCCTCCAATACACCTGAATCCCATATGCAACCTCTCCAATCCCCTTCTATGCAATTAGAAGACCCTCAGTTTCAAAAATGTCTCTAGGATGGATGTATGACGATACAACACGATCATTTAGATCGCGGTACATTACATCGCGGTTTTTACAATGGTCGTTACAACAACTTGCGCTGGAGGGCGCTGGACTTAGGAATAGTGTGATTTACTATTTCTACTCCAGTCTACGTACAGTAGGGAAGGTGTTGGAATAGTAAATCACACTATTCCTTAGTCTAGAGCGCCCTCCAGTGCAAGTCGTTGTATCGACTTGTGTTGTAAAAACAGCGATGTAAATGTATTGCAGTGTTTTGACCGCGTTGTAAAGATCGTTTTCCCTCTGGGATGTCCTCTATTAGCACTCACTGGCACTCTGCCAGTCCTTAAAACTTATCTACCAGCACTCTAGCTCCTCATCCACCCTCATCAGACATCAACACAGCTGCTCTGCAAGAACTTTCTACACTGAACTGCAAGACATACACATCTGAATTGTTGTCCTCAGTGTCTGACACAGCCTTACCTGCAGCAGTCAGAGTGCTTAGAAAGGAAGAAGAACTGCTATCATGAATGTAATGGGGTAGGGTTAGTGATTCGGGGAGGGGGATAAGACACCTGGTTAAAAAGAACACAATATTCTGAAAGTATTTTGTTGCCGTTTATCCTATAGAGAATTGCATAAAATATAATGGACACACCTTAAATGAAAAACAAATGCAAGATAAACCAATCTGTGGAAAATGCACTGATTTAGTAATATAACAGGTGTATTTGTAAAGCGCTCGATTACCCAAAGGTGTCCTTGCGCTGAATAACAGATGTTTATTGTTACCCAACTAAATGATACTAATTTTATCTACCTCAAATGGATAAAAGGCTGAGTGGACCCGCCAGGATTTGAACCTGTGAGCATGAGGTCAAACACAAGCTCCTGCAGTGGCTGCTTTAGACCACTGAGCTGGTTAATGCGATCATAGATTCGCTACAAGGGACACACCATACCCTGGTGCACCTGTTTAGTGCACTGAAGACTATTGACGTGTGTATTTATAGTGCTATTAATGAGTAAGGCATTATTTTGAAAATTAATTTCACACAGAATTAGAGTCTGCCATATTGACGTGTATTTATAGTGCTATTAATATGTAAGTAATTATTTTGAAAATTAATTTCACACAGTATTAGAGTCTTCCATAGAATGTGCAAACACATTCAGTGTATACATAGTCAAAGGTTAAAGTGGAGTTATATGTGAGGAAGGTATTACAATTTTAACATACTTTTTAAAGAAAAAGTTAGAAATTCACTGAAAAAGAACTAGCGTACACACTCAAAAAACACTGAAATACACCAGCTATGCAGAACTGAATAAAGTGTAACTCACACAGCAACAGATTTCAGATGTCATTTGTGATGTAATATGTGGGAAACACCATATATATTGGCATTCTATTGGCACCGAGTTTCGACAATTCGAACCTGAACATGTTAAAAGAGTGGGAAACCAACAATTTAGCTGCATCAATGAACTTGGTAAAAATACTGATCAATTAAGCCCAAAGCGATCGAGAGAAGAACTTTTAAAAGAAATTAACAGCATAAATGAACATTTAGCAAAATTAGTGCAAACTGATCACATAATAAAAACCAGAAAAGAGATAGGGGACAGACTGAAAAAACAAGAAGAGAAAATTAAGGAAAGGAAAGCGTACAAATCTGCCCGCAATAAGGCTGATTATGAACAGGGGCAGGTATTCACATTCTCCCGCAAATACAATAATGCTAAAAAAATGCGATTTGGTAACACTACAAAAACCGACACAAATGTAAATGGAGGAGCAACAACATGCACAGCCAATGCGGACGTGTCCGGCTCGGATTTAAGCTCTCTAACTAGCAATAATGATTCAGAAGATGGACGATCTAATGCATGCAATGAGCCAGATGAAAGAAACAAGCTAAGTCCAGCAGAAGAGCAGAATTTTTTATCGGTAGACCGCTGCTGACAAACGTTGCGGCCACGGATCCAGAAAAACCCTCTAAACAACGAAGAAACCAGAGGCGCAGAGCAAGGCGCAAGCTCAGGTGGGGGAAAACCAAAGAAAACTCAATGGCGCAGGCGGTAACTCTAAATGATAATACCGTAGTGAACCTGTCATCTGAAGTGGTATCGAAGGCAGAAACCCAGCTGTTAGCCATCAAGCTCTCCTACTACCCGGAGAGTCATTTTAATTACGGGGGCACCAGAATCATCATATTCAGTTACATCAGAAAATTAAAACTGAAAAAGTTTTTCACAATCAAAGAAGGAAATAAAGAACAAAGTAATACTGCAAGACAAGAGATCTATGATAACACAAGGCACGAAAATCTCCAAGTCTCGGATGCGCAATTGTTACTCACCTTACATGAGTTGAATTATGTAACCAATTCAAACCAACAAGACCAAGTACAACAGGGATTAACGCAGGCCAGACTGGAAGCGCTTAATATAGTTCATTCTAGTGCTGGAATCAGCCCTTTTAAGGCTAAGTCTACATTTTATCCAATGATGCCAAAAGACGCTATTGATATTTTTCACGACAGAGTAACAGAGGATTTGAAGCAATTATATCATCAAGTGAATCAAGGAAAAAAGAGAATGAAATATCATGACAAACAGACTGAGAATTTGATTCAATAGTTGAAAAATAATCAAGAAACAGTAATAAACAAGTCAGATAAGGGTGGTAATATAGTCATCTGGTCATGTAAGGAATACACTCAGGAAGCACTAAGACAGCTTAGTAATACGGACTGTTATGAGAAAACAACTATGGCGGAATACCACAAGTCAAAGGAATTATTGAAAAAGGACTTACAGTCATGGAAGAGACAAGGTCAAATTTCTAGCCAAGTATACAAATACATGCATAATGATTTCCCTGTGATACCAACCATGTATCGCATACCGAAAATGCATACAAATTTTACACCAACACCAGGCAGACCGATCATATCTGCCTTAGGAGGAATTAGTGAGAACATAAATAGATATGTGGATTATTTCCATCAAAATCATGTTCTGACACTTTCCACTTATGTAAGGGATACAAGCGATTTCTTGAATAAAATCAAACTAATATAATGGACGGAAGATTTGCTTTTAATTACATTGGACATAGAATCGCTCTATACGAGCATTGACCATCATGTAGGTTTAACAGTGATAAAACACTACCTGGACACTAGTGGTCCCATTAGGATAGCGGGCGGAAAATCACCCCGACCGCCATGGAGGCGGAAAACAACCGTCCGCCGGGACCGCGGACAAACCGGCGGTCAAATTAGGATCAACCGCCAAAAAAGACTGACCGAGGCGGTAGTGGGCTAACAAAAACCGCCCGACGCATGCGGTGACATCCAAAAAACGACCGCTGCGGTCGGAAACGCAGCGGAAAAGCTACACCCCGCCGCAAGCAAAGTGGAGACACCGCACGGGAAATTAGGATTTCCCCGTTGGTCCCGCGGTACAAACCACTGTTTCCTACTGCCGCGGACGCAACTGCAGTGAATGGGAGAGCCAGCAGAAGAGCTGCAGCATAGCCACCGCAGCGGACGGTACATGAAAAACATGGCAGACGAAGCCAAAACACCGCAACGATGCCTAATTGAGCACAAATCAAAGTAGCCATGTCCCACAAATACACAAAACACATACCAATAATAAAAGAAATGCAAAAAAATAAAATACAATTCAGAGGACAACACCCACAATACACCTCACAGCAAAAGCCCATTTGGACACACCCACACAGTTGAGTATAAAAACAGCCCCTTTCCTGACCACAATCCTTTGTAACACTTCAGAAGAGAAGGGCAAACACCACATCTGACAGGAGAGGCAAAACAACACAACACACACACCACCAACAGCACCACCACCATCACTACCACCATCACACCAGCACCAACAATCCCCCAGCACTCAACACACCTCAACACCACACCCACCACACACACGCCTGCACCCACAAACACTGCAAACATCAACCACCATGGCAGCACAGAAAATGCCAAAATTCACAAAGGGTGAGTTGACAGTCATGGTCAATGAGATAGTGAGAGTGGAACCACAACTGTTTGGTAGCCTGGTCCAACAGACACCATTAGCCACAAGGACACAAATGTGGGAAAGGATAGTCCAAAGGGTCAATGCAGTAGGGACCACCCCGCGATCCAAGAAGGAGATCATGAAGCGATGGCATGATCTCAAGAGGGTTGTCAAGGAGAAACGGAGCAAGAACTGGGAGCTGGCGAACCAGACTGGCAGTGGCCCTCCCATCCCACAGAAAAAATTCACACTATGGGAGGAGAAGGTGCTTGCCATACTGCATCCTGAGAGTCTCACATGAGTAGCCGGGGGAACAGAGGCTGGTAAGTACAAACAAATGGCAACCAACGCACTGATAAGTACTTCCTTGCCCAACCCAAACACCATTGCACGGTTCACCCTCACCTAACAGGTAGGCAGCCATCTTCACTGGGAGGCTTGTTTCGGGTTGGGAGGCCTGCACTATCACTCCCACCATGCCCCCTGTCTCACACCTGAGCAGCATGGAGGCCTCCCCCACCCAGGAACATGTGTCAGCCATTGCACTGTTCACCCACTACTAATAGGTAGGCAGCCATCTTGTATTGGAGGACTGTTTGGGGGTGGGAGGCCTGTATCATGACTCCCACAATGCCCCCTGTCCCACACTCCAGCAGCATGGAGGCCTCCTCACCCAGGATCATGTGTCAGCCATTGCACTGTTCACCCTCACCTAACAGGTATGTAGCCATCTTCACTGGGAGGCCTGTTTGGGGAGGGAGGCCTGCACTATCACTCCCACCCTGCCCCCTGTCCCACACTCCAGCAGCATGGAAGCCTCCCCACCCAGGAGCATGTGTCAGCCATTGCAATGTTCACCCTCACCTAACAGGTAGGTAGCCATCGTCACAGGTCTGGCTGTTTGTGGTTGTGAGACCTGCAACACTTCACACTGCACCAATTGCCTGCAATGCATCGATGCAAGACATGTATGATTATTTGATGTTTCCCTGCACCATGTAATAACAGCCAGTATTGCATTTAACAATCATACTAAAGTTGTCTCAATTGTGTAGTGTACAGACATCAGATGACATGCAGCTAACAGAATACTTGCACATTGCACAACACTGACCATTCCCCATCGAATCTACAGGTGATGAAGATCTTGCTGCTGAGGACAACAATGACCAGCAGAGCCAGTCTCCACCCCCGGTACATGGACTTTCGGATGTTGACTCCCTGGACAATTTGGACGATGAGCTCCGGGCTGGCCCATCTGGTGTGCCAAGGACCAACCAGTCCCAGGACCCCATCCTTCCCACCACCACGTCTGCTGCACCAACAACTGCACAGCAGACCCCTGCAGTCACGGCCTGTGCCTCCACCGCTGCCACCTCCAACACCACCACCACCACCAGCACCCTCCCTGTTCCAGGGGACTACCAGGACATACCACCAACTGCGGAGGGCAGGGAGAGTGTGCGAGGACCCACCGTGGCGAGGCAACAGGTCCATGGCAGCAGGGCAGGTGGGAGCGCCAGGGTCCCCCCAGACCTCAGGAGGTTGGCACACCATCCCTGGACCACTTCACCAGAGTCATCAGTGCATATGAACAGGTTCAGGGACAAAGTGGCCGGTCAGATGAACTATTACGTAAGCTCATCCTACTGATGAGGTCCATCGACACACGCATTGGTCAAATGGTGGACCTCATGGCCCAGCAAGTGGTGTTGCTGAGGGACAGGCCTGCGTCACAACCAACACCTCCGCCCTCTTCTGTTGTGCCTCAGGATGACAGTGCACCATCCTCCCCTGTGCCAACAGAGAGTGGTGAGTCTTCAGACGCCGCTGGCCATTCAACGGGCCCCCTGCCAAAAAGATCAAGGGGGCGTCCAAAGAAGAGCCTGGGAGTCTCCGGAGGCAAAGCACCAGCTACATGCCAGTCACGGAGCCAGCCCTGATGGCAACCCTCTTCCTCACTGCATTGACTATTTGGACTGTCCTTCCCCACACTGCCTTGGCAACGGCACTTGTCTGTTGGACTGGGTCACCACATCCATGTGGTGTCTACTCTTGCATCTCATCTACCATGACTGTCAACTCACTGCTCCTTCACCACCTTCATGTAAATATTCCCTCACCCCTTACATGTCCACTTTGCAAATAAAATACCTGACGCACCAGATTTTGTGCTGTATTGTTTTTAGTGCAATATTTACAGTTTAGAAAATGTCCATGATGTGTCCAAATGATGTACAGTATGTAGGGCTGGATTATTTTGAAGCACCTAGGGAGATACAACAGAACAACAGTCACTGGTGACATTGTGGTATCACAGACATAACACTACACAAAACATACACATGAGTCTACAGGCATACAAGACAATGTGCAGCAGGTGTCAACCAATAGAGTCCTGCATACGTCTACATATCCAATGTCAATGCCACCTTTCCTACACACAGGTGACTCAACATGTGCCTGTACCATCCGCCCATAGCCCTTCACAACAACAACAACAACAGACAATGTACAAGTCACACATCTTCACACACCTTCAAGTGAAGTAGCGGTTGATGAGCTGTTGATGTATGTCAACTCCTTCCTCCTCTCCACTTTCCTTATCACTGGACTCAGGTCCTTGGGCAGGCGGGGCTTGGTTACTCTCAGTCATTCAGGAGCAGGGGAATTCCCTTGTGAATGGCCATGTTGTGCAGCATACAGCGTGCCACAACGATCTTGCACACCTTCCCAGGCGAGTATGCCAGTGCACCTCCAGTCCTGTCAAGGCAGCGGAATCTTGACTTGAGTAGGCCAAAAGTCCGCTCAATGACACGTCGGCTTCTGCCATGGGCCTCATTGTACCTGACGTCAGTCGGGATCCTGGGATTCCTTAGTGGGCTCAGCAGCCATGGACGACTGAGATAGGCAGAGTCACCTAGGAATGACAAACACACATTGCAATGTTGCACAGGCAGAGGACAGCAGGTCACAAACACACATCACGCCATATCACTAGGCATACTCACCCACAATCCAAGCATGATCGGGATGCAGGTTAGTCATCATCCGAGGCACTATGCTGTTCCTCATTACGTATGAATCATGGGCTGAGCTGGGAATTCTTGCACACACAAGTGAAATGGTCATGTCCGCAAGGCACACCACCTGCACATTTATTGAGTGATAATGTTTGCGATTCCTAAAAATTTGCTCAGTGGCCTGTGGTGGCACCAGACCGACATGGGTACAATCAATAGCACCAACAACATGGGGGATGTGCCCAAGGGCATAGAAGTCACCCTTCACACTGGGCAATTCTGCTCCCCTGGGGAAATGTATGTATTGATCCTTATATCTCATCATGGCTGCAAGAACATCCCTCAGCATCATGCTGAACATGGGTTGTGACATCCCTTCAGCACCGGCCACGGTCTCCTGAAAGGAACCAGTTGCAAAAAAGTAGAGGGCTGACATCACTTTGTATGTGGGTGTAAAGGCTGTTGGGTAGTGTTGACGAGGCTGCAGGTGGGGCTCCAACAGATCACAAAGGGTATTCATGGTCGCTCTGTTGAGGCGGAATTTTCGGATGATCGCTAAATCCTCCATGTCCCCCAGCACTGTCAGGTGACGTATGACATTTGGCCTCCTCCTAGTTGAGATGTACATGGACACATGTCAATGACAACCATCATGAGGTGGACTCAGCACATACCGTTAAGCATGTCACGCAAACCCTTAAAATTCCATGAGAGATGCGTGGCACACAAGGTCACATGTGTTTAAATTTGAGACACACAGAGGACACACCAATCCATTTATAATACACAAGTGCCTCAAACAAAACAGAATGTAAATGGAAATGCACAGTTTCTGAACACCACATTCGACATGTGCACGCCTCATACCGTACCATCAAGAAAAGTGTGTAAGATGACCATGAATGCCTCACACACATCAGTTGTACCTGTCACACCTCAATGCATCATGTGAAGCTGGCACACATCAAGAGCCCAATGATCACAGTAGATGATAAACTTGTGTGTATGGGCTGATATGGTAGCACACAAATGAAACAACACCATACAGTGAGACAAGCCTTGCCAAGGTGAGCACTGACCCACGACACATCGATTTGTCACACATCATTGACAACACCTTAACACTGTCAGGCATCATCAACCATCAAATGCATCAGTGACATTGCAGGGACAACAGACCAAGGTGCGTCACACATATCGTGCGAACACCTTTGCATTAAATCAATTGATGGCATTATGTGCATAATGATGTGCCATTAAACATGTTGCTGCTGTGTACTGATGCAGAGTTTACGATGGAATTTGGCATTGCATGTGACCAAATTCATGGTAGCTACCGCCTGTCCACGGCGGTGTGACACAAGCACCACCCCCTACACAAGTGCGGTAGACATTGGCATGGAGGCATGGGTTGCCGGCGGTGGGTATGCTGTGCCACACAAATGGCGGTTGATACCGCCTGTGCACGGCGGTGTGACACAAGCACCACCCCCTACACAAGTGTGGTAGACATTGGCATGGATGCATGGGTTGCTGGTGGTGGGCATGCTGTGCAACACAAATGGCGGTTGCTACCGCCTGTTTACGGCGGTGTGACACAATCACCATCCCCTACACAAGTGTGGTAGACATTGGCATGGTTTGCTGATGGTGGGCATGCTGCGCCACACAAATGGCAGTTGCTACCGCCTGTCCACGGCAGTGTGACACAAGCACCACCCCCTACACAAGTGCGGTAGAGATTGGCATGGAGGCATGGTTTGCTGATGGTGGGCATGCTGCGCCACACAAATGGCAGTTGCTACCGCCTGTCCACGGCAGTGTGACACAAGCACCACCCCCTACACAAGTGCGCTAGACATTGGCATCGAGGCATGGGTTGCCCGCGGTGGGAATGCTGCGCCACACAAATGGCGGTTGCTACCGCCTGTCCACGGTGGTGTGACACAAGCACCACCCCCTCCACAAGTATGGTAGACATTGGCATGGAGGCATGGGTTGCCGGCGGTGAGCATGCTGCGCCACACAAATGGCGGTTGCTACCACCTGTCCACGGAGGTGTGATACAAGCACCACCCCCTACACAAGTGTGGTAGACATTGGCATGGAGGCATGGGTTGTCGGCGGTGGGCATGCTGCGCCACACAAATGGCAGTTGCTACCACCTGTCCAAGGTGGTGTGACACAAGCACCACCCCCTACACAAGTGTGGTAGACATTGGCATGGAGGCATGGGTTGCCGGCGGTGAGCATGCTGTGCCACACATATGGCAGTTGCTACCGCCTGTCCACGGAGGTGTGATACAAGCACCACCCCCTACACAAGTGTGGTAATCATTGGCATGGAGGCATGGAGTGACGGGGGTGGGCGTACTGAACCACACAAATGGTGGTTGACACCGCCATGGAGCATTGCCTACAGCCAATGGGAGCAATGTTTGCGGTGGCAAGATGCAGGTTTGAAAATCGCAGAAGCCGGTCATTGGATGCTTTTGAACGATGCACCATCGCGGTAGCGCACCCCGGGCCCCTGTGGTGCATCAACACCATGGAGCATTGCCTACAGCCAATGGGAGCGATGTTTGCGGTGGCATGATGCAGGTTTGAAAATCGCGGAAGGCGTGCTCCGCCACCGCGGACACGGTCATTGGATGCTTTTGAATGAGGCAGTCCTGCACAACCAATTACTGCAGCTTTGCTCCTCACAAACGTGCCCGGGGGGCTATAAATCTGTGGGAGTGAGCCCCACATTTTCACTGCTCACAGAGCATGCTGCCTGGGACCCTCTCCTGCTGCTGCCTGAAGTGCCTGCTGCCTAGGACCCTCTCCTGCTGCTGCCTGGGACACTCTCCTGCTGCTGCCTGGGACCCTCTCCTGCTGCTGCCTGAAGTGCCAGCGGCCTGGGACCCTCTCCTGCTGCTGCCTGGGACCCTCTCCTGCTGATGCCTGAAGTGCCTGCTGCCTTGGACTCCTCACCACTCACTTCAACCACAGGTGTTACATGTCCACAGGGATGGCAAGAACTGAGAAGATCCGTGTCAGCCCATTCACAAGTGAGGAGCTGGAGGTGCTAGTGGACGAGGTGCTGGCACAGTACCCAACGCTGTATGGTGGCACCAATGTAGTGGTAAGGTAACATTGAGGGTGCTGTTGGGCAGGGGGGGGTCACACATGCATGGGGCTGGTGATGTGTGCGACCCACTGAGGGGGTTCAGTGCAGTCATCCTGCATGTGTGTGTGATTAGCATGTAGCCTCTACGCCCTCATGTATGCATGCTATGATATCAATTTGGGCCATGCAGAGTGCCCTTGTGAGGTGTCCCCCAGATTGGGAATTAGGGGATTACAATTGGTCCTGAGTCTGTGTATTGCTACCGTTGTGATAGATGTTGGTACATGACACTGTGTAACTGGTCATTTACCCTACTTTTCTCCCAAACCTTCAGCTCAAGGTACACCAGCGTATGGCCGTGTGGGGGACCATTGCTGCAAAGGTATGAGCCCTCGGGGTATCCAACAGACAACGCACCCACTGCCACAAGAGGTGGGACGACATCAGCCGGCTGGCAAACAACGTGGCCGAGATGACCTTGGGGCTGCAACCGCGCACTGGTCGTCTAGCACGGCGCAATTTAACACCACTGATGGTCCGCCGATTGTTATTGACTTATCCGGAGTTGGATGCACGTCTGAAGGAGCATGGCCAGCAAGGCAGGGGTGAGTATTCGGGGAGGGTGACTTTGCCTGGGAGCAGATGCATGTGTACAGAGCCTGTGGCAGCGGTGAGTCATGTGATGTTCGTGAGGTGGTGCTGTGATGTATCACGTGAGTGGCTGCAGGTATGTGTGCTAGTGTCAGGCATTGTGCCAAGCAGCCCTTACAAGGCTGATCATCCCTGCTGTGCTTTATCATAGCCAGGTGTACTTGGATCCACATGGTCATTCTGCATTGGGATGGTGTGGGAAATCTATTAGGGGGTGAACAGAAGGGTCCACAAATGAGTGTAAGTTCATGTATTCCTACTTTGCATGCACCATGACTGTTGAGGGTCACACGTCTGACAACAATGTGCCCCAGAGTACCACATGGTGCTTGGTATGGCCTACTTGGCATTGTGGACTGTCATTTCCTAATAGGTGAGTGTGTTCTCCCCTCAGGTTCCCTGAAGGCCTGTCAGTGGCAATAAGTGTTGGGACATGATAGGTGTGGGCATGGCAAGTTGTGTGTGGTACCCGCGCCAGGACACTCGTGAGTATTTGCGCGAGTTAGAAAAGTGCTATATCATATCCAGGGGCAAGGTGTAGTGCTGTGTGGCCTCAACATGGCTCTGTCATGGCAGCTATTCAGTGTTGCAGGCACTGTTGTGCTATATGTAGTGTGTTGCTGCAATGTTTATGCAGGGTGTGGTGGTCAGCATGTTGATTTGGGCATCCCTTGTATGCATTGTTTGTTTTGCTTTGTCTTGATGATATAATTTATACAACCCTGCATTTCTCTCTCATGCAGAATTGCCAGTGGGCACGGAGGAACGGGAGCCGGAAACCAGTGGTGGTGAGAGTAGCACTACAGCTGCACCGGAGGCCAGTGACATAGATATCATCAGCGCCTCTGAAGGGGACAGGAGTATGCAGGAGGAATCCGTTGCTGGACACAGATTACTACATCATCTGATGTGACTGGTGATGCATCCATGTTGTCAGGCACAGGGGATGGGGAGTCTGCTACATCATCTACCACTCAACGGCCAGTGCCCAGCCTCTCATCCACTTCCTCTGGTGCTGGCCGTGTCTGTGTCAGTAAGAGGGGACAAGTTACATTCACACCTGGCACCGCTGACCCTGCACCTGTCCCCCTTGCTGCCCTCAGTGCAGAGTGTGTAGAGCTCCTGCACCAGCTTTGTGTGGGCCAGACCGCCATGCTCAATGCCTTCAGCGACCATGACAAGAAATTAGGGCAGGTGGTTGCCTACATGGAGGGCATACACTCTGACGTGGGTGGGCTCCACCGTACAGTCCAAGCTTTGTCATCCGCAGTAACGTCTGCCCTTCAACAAGCTCATGCTCCCATTGCTGCTCAGGTGCCTTTGTCCACCCCCCATTCAGTGGCCACATCAGAGGACAGTGACCACGGTTTGCATGCATCACAGACACGATACAGCACAAGGAGCACAAAGCAGACACAACCCAAGCGGTCCCGCCCACAGAAGAGCAGAGCTAGCCCAGAATGCAAAGACAAGAGCCCGTCAGGGAAGAGCAAGGCTGAAAAAGCAATGAGGCTCACATCAGCCTCACAAACCTCTGAGGCATCACCAGCAAAGGACTCTCCTGTCCCTAAAACTTCACACAGAGCTAGGCGTGCAGTGTCTGTGCCCACTGAGGAGGTGTTGTATAGCAATGGTACACCTAGGAAGGGCACAGGCCCACATCCACCCACCACATCAACTCCAATTCCAAGCCCAGTGAACCAGGTGGAGGAGGGCACTATGGAGTTTGACAGTAAGACCCCAACAGGACTTAACACCACGGAGGACCTCCACAAATTCTTATAAACAAGCTTAGTGAAATTGTGAATGCATGATCATGTAGTAAAATGAATTGATAAACTCACATTATTAAGAGGACAATATTGTGGAAATGTGCTAGGACAAAATAATGAAAAAATATAATTAGCCGCCTTAGAAACTAAATGAACATAGAATTGATTTTTTAAAATTTTATCTTGAAAAAAACCATAAACCCCCCAAAAATATTTTATATAGGAAGTATATGTACTACTGCCTATTTGCACTCATCAATAATAAGCACTGTATAGAACTTTGCACTTTATGGCCTATTTTGCACACAGTTAGCATTAGGATGCACTAGGCACTTTAGGGGGTTGACATAAGAAGAAACTGAGACTAATCATTGAAAGATGAAAACGCATCATTTTATATGGGACTCAACTTATGGCTTACATGATTGCATTCATGCACTTTTTGGGGACAGTAGCTGAATAGGATGACTTGCAATAGGACCATTCAAGGGGCATTTATGCTAGTATATTAATCAAATGATTATGAATTGATGATATTTGAATGGTGCCTGGATACCATTATGGTTTTAGACTAATATTTATTTATTTATATATATTGATATGTGTCTAATGGAGTCATTGTCAGTGTCACCGATATAAGATGTACATAAGGTTTGAAGAATGTATGTTTTTACTGGCCTTTAAATAATTTTGAGTCTCCGATTACATAACGATGTTAATTTGTGATTCATGGCTGTACTTCAGTAAAGATATGGGACATTTTTGTAAAATAATGTCGGCTGACATTATAAATTAGCAAATTCCAATGAGATTTCTGGTGGTACAAACGAATAGAATAATGGTAACAGTCTTTCTTTTATGTTTGGGATCACGTGATACACAAACGAAAAAAGCATTTAAATTGTCTCACCGCAAGGTATGCCGCATGTGACCAAGGCCGTTTTACTGGCCTAAAACGCGTCATGACTGAAAGATGAGAGACAATAAGTAATAATCGCACAAGCAAGAGGAGTTTGTGCATTCTTTTTTGCCGTCAAGGAGGTTAAGGAGTGCTATACAATTGGACTATAGATATATATACTAGCTTACCCATCGCGCGTTGCTGCGATCTCCGAAGAAAGGAAATTCAAGGAAACTCGTTATGATAACATTCAATTTATATTGTGTCATTTTTATTGAAACTTATTCATTTTAATATGGAAATCATTTCAAAGTGTAGTTTTAATTCTATTTATTTATTCCAGTGCTTGTGGATACACGATTTTTTGTTTTTTCGTCTGGTGCGTACATCAGTATTC
This sequence comes from Lissotriton helveticus, assembly GCF_964261635.1. NCBI lineage: Eukaryota > Metazoa > Chordata > Amphibia > Caudata > Salamandridae > Lissotriton > Lissotriton helveticus. The sequence continues at coordinate 950,978,532 of NC_136063.1, forward strand.
AAAAGATTATGAGGGCCCTGGGGGGGCGATATTTAAAAAAATGTTATGCCAGAAACCTTCGTGGGAGTGTACTCAACAACTTCCCAAAGTTTCCTGGTGATCGGATGAATGCTGTTTTAATTCTATTTATTTATTCGAGTGCTTGTGGATACACGATTTTTTGTTTTTCCGTCTTGTGCGTACATCAGTATTCGAAAGATTATGAGGGCCCTGGGGGTACAATATTTCAAAAGATTTTATGCCAGAAACCTTCGCGGAAGTGTACTCAACAACTTCCCAAAGTTTCCTGGCGATCGGATGAATGCTGTTTTAATTCTATTTATTTATTCGAGTGCTTGTGGATACTCAATTTTTTGTTTTTCCGTCTTGTGCGTACATCAGTATTCAAAAGATTATGAGGGCCCTGGGGGGGCGATATTTAAAAAAAAAATATGCCACAAAACCTTTGCAGGAGTGTACTCAACAACTTCCCAAAGTTTCATGGCGATCGGATGAATGGTATTTTAATTCTATTTATTTATTCAAGTGCTTGTGGATACACGATTTGTTGTTTTTCTGTCTGGTGCGTACATCAGTATTCGAAAGATTATGAGGGCCCTGGGGGGGCCGATATTTCAAAAAAGTTTATGCCAGAAACCTTTGCGGGAGTGTACTCAACAACTTCCCAAAGTTTCATGGCGATCGGATGAATGGTGTAGTAATGCATAAAGGACAAACAGACAGACATACATTCGTTTATATGAATATATATATATTCACTGAAAAAACCATAGGTTATAGACCATATATAGTTAGGAATTAGCATTTAAAAAACCTTATTTTACTCACACAAAACCATTGAAATTCCATATATAGTTAGTTGTACTAACTATATATCGCGCACCCGCAATCCACTGCTGATCATGTCACATATTACATCATTCATGACATGGTCAGTGACATCACTGATGACATCACTGATGACATCTCAAATGACTTCACTGATGACATCACTGATGACATCTCAAATGACATCACTGATGACATCACTGATGACATCTCAAATGACATCACTGATGACATCTCAAATGACATCACTGATGACATCACTGATGACATCTCATTTGACATTACTGATCACATCACTGATGACATCATTCATGTGATAATACGATGAACCTCTTCAGACTCTAATATAACCTTAGATACAATCAGTGTAAACAGACACTCATAGACTGTCACTCATCCATGGAGTTACTCAGACACTTAGTCAGTCATACAAAGAATCAATCACACCTCCATTTCCTCAACTATACAGTTATACACACCTTACTTATTCAAACATATACAAAAACATATTTACTCACTTATACAATCCTGGATACAAGTTCACAATGATCCATACAGCCACTCACACATTCACTGGCTCTTATGCACAGTTATTTATATATGTCAACTCTCACATGTACTGTATTTTACATATGTACTTACTTTAACATGTAGCACTGAGATATCCATTCACTCACCAATACACTCATGCACACAGTCAACTGCCCATACAGATGTTTCCACATAAACTTTTGAACCCATACATCTAGTCAATCAACTGCTCACACATCTATGCAGAGAGTCATACACCTCCCAGCCACCCACACACACACTCAGTCTCCCATACAAATGCTTGGGCAACCAATCAATAACCCATATAGTTAATCATATAGCTACTGATCAACACATGCAGCAGTTTACAGAACAACAGACATAATGATGCACAAATTAAGACAGTTTAGTCACTAACCCATGCACTCAGTGAGACACATTTAATCAGTCACTCATACAGTCAGTCATGCCCCTACTAAATCCTTCATCCAGACACTTATACATCCACTCAAGACATATTTTAACTTTACAGAAAAATACAGTCACTGGATGTTGTCATCAGTGATGTCATTTGAGATGTCATCAGTGATGTCATCAGTGATGTCATTTGAGATGTCATCAGTGATGTCATCAGTGATGTCACTGACCATGTCATGAATGATGTAATATGTGACATGATCAGCAGTGGATTGCGGGTGCGCGATATATAGTTAGTACAACTAACTATATATGGAATTTCAATGGTTTTGTGTGAGTAAAATAAGGTTTTTTAAATGCTAATTCCTAACTATATATGGTCTATAACCTATGGTTTTTTCAGTGAATTTTCAAGGTTTTGTAAATGCTAATTCCTAACTATATATGGTCTATAACCTATGGTTTTTTCAGTGAATTTTCAAGGTTTTGTAAATGCTAATTCCTAACTATATATGGTCTATAACCTATGGTTTTTTCAGTGAATTTCATTGGTTTTTTAAAAGCTAATATCTATAGCTGTAAAATGTATTCTTCTTTAAATCCAAAAATATATTTTATGTTTATTAATAATTTTTTTTTAAATATTTTTTTTGTTTCGCTCCCGGTTCGCGAACCGGGAAGCTTCCCGTTAGCTCATCTTGATGCCGCGACCCAGTCCGCGAACCGGTAAACGTTCCGTTAGCGCAACTGCCGCGTTAGAAATCAACATCGTGACGCGTCGCGGAAGCGCGACGTATCACGTTGTCGCGTAATGCGTCTTATGACGCGCTGCGTTAGCGCACCCGGAAGTGCTCCGGTACGCGAACCGAGGCGCGAAGCGCAGCGACCCGGAAGCGATCCGGGGCGCGTTCCGCAGCGCGTAACATAAGCGTGAGAGGTCATGTGACTTGTTGATAAAACTTTTCATTGGTTCATTTAACTTTTGGTTTCATAATCATGTAAGGCTAGGTCAGGTGACCTAAAAATAACACTTTTCATTGGTTTAGAACTATTGTTTTTCCCAAATGATGAAAACCCCTCCTTCTTTCCTCACTCTGACTTTCATCTTTGTGAGAGGAAGACCTTATTTCATACTAGAGCAATGGCTTCAATGGTAGCTTCAGCTGGTGGAGCCCCACCACCACCACCACCTCCTCATGGGAAGAGAGGACCACCTCCCCAGGTCATCACCAACACAGAGGAGGAAGAGGAAGAAATAGAGGAAGAGGAGAGAGAAGGACCACAGTTCTTGGAAGAGGTGCCCCGGGTTTCCCATAGGAAAGCCAGTTTCATTTGGCAGTTTTTTTCAATGCCTCCAGGCCAGAAGAAAGTGAATGCGAGGTATGTCACCTGCCTCATTTGCAAAGAAAAATTATCAAGAGGGACTGATAAAAGTATAGTTATGGGAACTATACTATGCATAGGCACATTAGCAGGTGGCATCCACTCAATTACAGCCGGGCGGAAATACGAGACATGGAACAGAACCCAACAGCAACTCCTGTGGCCAGGTCAACTTCGTTGATTTCTTTGACAGCAGCAGAGGCACGGGAAACCGTGCCAAACATCCAGGATAATTTTGGGCATATGAAGTTTACTTGTCTGCACTGCGGTGCATTGATATCATGTGGCAACATGAGTATCAATTCAATAAACTTAGCTTACAACAATCATAATTGCCCTAACCGCCCCACACAGTAATTTTTTTTTGCTCCTGTTGAGCCCTTTTCAATGCCTGTTTTTTGTTGTTTCACCCCCCCAAAAAAACCAAAAAAAATATAAAATTGTTCAAAAAATACAAAAAAAACCAAAAAATGTTCAAAAAATAAAAAAATATATAAAACAACAAAAACATTAAAAAAAAGTTCTTTTCAGAACTACCTCCCCTTTCAAAAAAAATTGCTAGAATGTTTAGCACTCTAGCAAGCTCTATTTCTTTTAGTTCGCTCCCAGTTCGCTTCCCGGTTCGCGAACCGGGAGCGAACCAAAAAAATAAAAAAAAATAAAAAAAGAAGAGTAAGTATAAGGAAAGTAAACAGAGAGTGATGTTAAAAGAAAGACAGCTATAGGGAGTAAACCAGAGATACTGTTTAATAGATATATTTACCGAAGAAAAGACGGAAGAGGGTATAATTGTGGAAAACAAAATAGATAAGGAAGTGAAAGAAAAAAAGAGAGTAGAACAATAACAAAGAAGAGTTTCTTGGAGAATGTGAGTGAATGTTCAAAATAAGATTAAAACATGGGGAATAACAGAGAGAAAAAATAGAAAACAGAAAACAAAAAATAACAGAAAAAGATTAATTGAAACAGCAAAGAAATGTAAATAACATAGAGCCATATCATCAACATAGGCAATGAAAGTTTTGCAGCTTTTATCGGCAGAAATATGTCACCAAAGCCGCTTTTGCGGCAGAAAACTGCCGCTAAAACCACTTTTGCACCAGTTTTCTGCCAATAAAAACAGCAATAATTTTATTGGCTGTGTTCATAATATGCCCCTTAGTGTGCTTCAACTACACAGAGAAAGCATTATGAACAAGTAGTGAAAAAGTGATCAGTCAAAGACACTAAGAGTAATAGAGACGGAGTGAGTGAACAAGAGTGAGGAACTATGAGAAGAGAGGGACTGAGAAAAGGAGTGGAAGGAGTTGAGTAAGTAGGTAAAAGAGAAAAGAATGAGGAAAGTAGCAAAGGCAGGAAACTGAGGGTTAAAGAAATAAAGCTGTGGAACTAATAGTAGGTGAATGTGATAGAAATGTAACGAAAAGAATACAAAACATTTACCTTATAATTGTCGTTAAATTACTCACTTTTTGTTTTTATACTTTCAATCTGTGAAAGAGAGAACAGACATTTGAAAAATATTAAAACATGTATTTAAAAATTACAAAAGACAAGGGGAAAGATTGAAGGACAAACAGTTTTTCAACAACTTTGACACTGACAGAAGCTTCTGCTTCTCCAGGCCCCCTACACAGTCCTAAAGATATACATTTTAAACTAACAGTATCTTGATGCAGATGAAGTGAGGCCTATCTTAAAACATGGTGCATCTTTTGCACTGCTGTTGTCTCAGAAAAGTGTCGCAAGACACTAACATTTTAAATGATTGCTTCAGGATGCCAATAAGATGTGTCCTATCCAGAGGTTTGTTTGAGGTGAGACCTACTCAGGGTTCCAAATGAAATTTCGAGTTGTTTGAAGAGAACAGAGGACATAATACATGTGGAAGCCTACCAACGAAGTGATTAATGTCCACTGCACTCTTGAACAAATGTCAGACCTCCTCTGTCTCCAGGAACAGGCCTAAACCTCATCTACACAATGTGGTGTGTAATGTTAGGAAACACAGGTAATATAATTGAAAAACATGGACATTTTTTTGCTCATTCCACAATCATATGACCTGTGTTTCCTTTGCTTAGGTATCTCATTGTGGAAATGTAGTCTATCATATGAAAGACTACGTAGAATATGAGCACTGTATGCAAGAACTTTGACACTTACAGAAGCCTCTCCTTCTCCATCCCTCCTACACAGTTCTAAATGTACATCATAAATGGAAACAGTACAGAATTAATTATACATGTTAAATGGTTTATTTTTGCTGTTCTCAGAATGTATCAAATTTCACTAAAAACAGTGACTTGAAGGTATTCATCATATAACAGCGGGGAAAAAAAACACAATCAAAATGATTGTGTTTAAAAAACCCATACAACATAACAAATCAGAATTCAGAACTCCTTAAAGTTAACTTACTTTCCATGACGTCAAAGGATGTCCTATGAACAGCTTACACTCTGTTGTGCTGTTATTACTTTCAGCCCGCCACTTTCTGAAAGAAAACCTCCATCGTTTTGAAAAACATGTTACATACAATAAATGACTTCTTGCTCTCTACCACAAGTTTCCACAAGGCCAAATCTTGTCAGAGCCATTTACAACTCTTGGATTTCTTGTAAGCCAATCCCGTCATTTGGCATTTCCGCAACTTTCAGAATTAAAATGTTGAAGATCATTTTCACAATCCTGGACTAGTAATATCTTCCCCTTCTTCCTCAGTCATGTTCTACATTTCCTATGACACTGATACTGCTTACTATGAAGCAGACTTACACTACCTCTATGACTACTACAATTATTTAATTCTCTACATCACTTTTAATCACAAAGCAATGTAAAACAGTAGACAGCATTGCAGACTTACATTCCCTCTACTCTATGTTTTGATTGGCTGCTTCAATTAGCTTATAAAAAGAAATAGTTTTTCTGAACTCATTCAAAGTGCACTTATTTCTCCATGACGTCCAGTCTTATGGTTAGAAGTTATGTCTCTGAACTACACTTATCCTCAAGGCCAAATCGTGTAGGAGCCATTAGAACTTCTTGAAATTCCTCAGAGCACATCCCGAGATTCTTTCCCTAAAATTTTGGTTTTAAAAACACCAGGTAAGAGTTTTTAAGGTCATACGGCAATTTTTTTTTGAAAATTAAAACAGAATCATTGCAGAATGACCAGCCATTTCTAGACTTTAAATAAGCTGTGTAATGTCCTGATGTTATTGAAGGACCGTCATGATATATAATTGCTGCAGTTACAAAAGTCCTTCCTGATATTGACAACTGCGAAGCCACAAAATTTTTAATTAAAGTTGTCAATTTTGTTCCATCAGGCCTACATCGTTGGAACATTAAAATGACATACTGGCCATATGTTTGTATAAATAATGTGGACATCATTTCAGATTTACATTGGCTACACTCCATGTTGTGATCAGCTGCTTTTACTAGCTTATTAAAGGAGACTGATTTACTGTCTGGCAAAGTTAAATATATAAATCTTTCTGAGTCTACACTAGTAGTACTTGATACCATACAGTTCTCGCAGTCATGCTGCCATTGATAAGAAAGCCCAAACAGCTGATCTACATCTACACCTTCAGCATGCAATACATCAAGGATATACATTAAAAACTCCTGACAATCTTGCTGAATATTTTGAGAGAATTGTGTTTGGCCTGAACATCTGTCTAACAGATTTCGAATTTCAGACACACTTTCTATGTTTGTTCTATCAGTGCTACATTTTTCTAAGACAGAATTTAACAAACTGCAAAATCTTTGATCAGAATTGACCACAATCTCTTCTTTTACATTTTCTAGAGAAAACAAAACATTAACCACTACATTAGCATAGCAGTTGACACCAGAACTGTTTTCAAATTGAAAACCAACAACATCTTCAACAGAATCCTTTTTGTTTCTGCTTATAATTTCAGGTTCATCGACTTTTCGTCTTTTTGCTACAACCTCCCTAGTATTGGTCACATTTCTTCGTTTCCGGCCTACCACACGTTTCTCAAAGAAAGGATATTGAGGCAAATGTGGCACATACTCTCTTCTTAACCTATTGTATTCCTTAACACAATCTAGATCCGCACAAATGTTTGTGACATCACACTCAATCAAGTACAATCCCGATAAAGTTCTAACTCGTGACAATGCCACATATGCCATACCCTCCTTGAACACAGAACTGCCAATATTCACCAATGCACTGTCTACACTTAAACCTTGCGATTTATGGATTGTCACCGCATATGCCAAGCAAACAGGAAACTGCTTACGGCGAACATATAAGTCTTTTACAAGCAAAAATCTAGCAGAACAACAACCAATTAGCTGTACTTCCTCAATGCCATCAAATTTAATTTTTAAAAATTCAATTCCATCTCTATTTCTGTATTTCACAAAATCAACAACATTACCCATTGATCCATTTACCAGACCTCTTTCAACATGTAAATTCCTTCTTAAAATTATACGGCAGTTCAAGCACACATTCAGAGTCTTTTCAAAACCTGCAGTTTTAGATATACTCTTCTCTAATGAATCCAATTTTGTTTTCAGATTCTCAGACAAAATAATTGTTGATCCCATATGCTCTACTCTGTCAATAGCTTCCAGTGTCACAATCTCTTGCTTTTCTAAATGCAACATTTTGTTGTTGAATTTGGCACATTCTGCAAGAGTTGGCATCAAACATATTCCAGATTTCTTCTCAGTAATTTTCTGAAAAATATTCTCAGGCACAACATCTTGTTCTGGATATAAATTTGACAGTAATCGTGCATGTAAAGCTTCTTTCCCATGCTCGGTCACTTTTCCAATTCTAACATCTTGTAGAATAGTCTTGTAAACTTCATCCTTCGCCTGACGCATATTTTCATGCAGTTCAGCATAATTGAAGTTTAACCATATATTGACGTTGCCAATGCTGCCTAGGCACTTCCTGGTATCTTCATGCGTGAGCATTTTGAACACAGGTTGCCCTTTCACTGGTGTCAGCTGCAGAAGATCTCCGAAAACAATGATGTGTTTGCCACCAAATAACACATCATACTCTGTTTTGAGAACTTCTTGCATTCTTAAATGCACAAAGGCAAGCATGACATTGGAAACCATGCTTACTTCGTCAATGATAAGAAGTTTCATTTTCCTCAAGATTCTTGAAACTTCAAAACAAGCATCTCCAGATAGCTTGTGATATTGTAATTTGTTGTCATGCTCCACTGGCAGCATCAGTAAACGATGTAAAGTAATCCCTTTAATGTTATGTGCTGCCAGTCCAGTTGGAGCGGTGACAACACAAGACAGCGATGACTCTGTCCTTTCCTGCAAATAACATGAAATTACTTTAATAAGGAAACTTTTTCCAGTTCCCGCTTCTCCACTCACGTACAGTCGGACAGGCTTCAACGACGTACATGAGCACTCTTTCTTGTCATGACTTAATCCATGATCAATTTGCATGGTAACTTCGTCATATATTTTCCTCTGCTCAACGTTGAGTTGTCTTTCCAACTCTTCTAAGTTAACCGCATCCTCCTGAGCATGTGCCATGGCTCTTTCCACTTCATTCATAGCAGTGGCAGCTTCATTTTCGATAACAGGTCCTCCTAGTGGATCCTGACTCAATGAAGCAGAACTCTGACTGTCCTGAGAACTGTCTCTGGCAATCTCGGCTGCAATCATTGCTTCCTGCTCAATTTCCGCATTCAACATTTCTAGATATTTGGGAAAAGCAGGACATTCTATGGTCTCCTTGGCGGCATTGAAAGAGTCTTCGTAACAGAGAAAATCTCCAAGCAGTTCCTCTTCTGCACGCCAAGGCTTGAAAAGTTGCAAAAGTGCTAAATAGAAAAACTCCTTTTTTTCAGGACATTCGCCACTCAATTTTCGATGGTTTACCAAGTGGCATTTTCTTTGCTTGACCAGACATCCCTCACTTCCTATTACAGCATACACTCCTTTCTCAGTATCTTCTTTGATGTTCCTCTTGAATATGTAATTTTGAAGAACCTCATATAAACAAACATTCTCGAGGTGAATGCTTCGATTTGGATAATATGTATCCAACATGTTGGTCTTCAAAATGTCGGTACTGTTTGGCTCCTTTTCCGCCAAATACTCAATTTCCCGCACAGGTTTGAGAACTCGATTAAGCGTTGCAGCAAGACCAAGACTCGCCCAAATGATACTCCTGGACTTGGCATAGAGACTTGCTGAAGACAACCGGTCAGAACATTCGTACGCTCCAATTTCTCGATGCGACAACATCTTCAGACTGAAACTGTACAACTTCTTGCTGAGGTCTTTTCATGGGAAATGTCCTCCCACATATCCTTCAATTCTGTCTTCTCTTTTTTGGTGATGTAAGACGTCACATACCGAGCCACAGCCATACAGTTATCAGCCACAAACTGTATATCCATGTTAGCATTCCACATGGACAAAATCACCGGGTTGTAGTCGTTGATGTACTTGGACTCTTCGTTCCTCTTCAAATTGTATGTGTTTTTAGGTGATTTCTTCATCACATTATGTCGCAGCGAAGACATCAAACTGTTTACTCTTCCTTTAGAAATCACCGGTCGTGGAAAGCCGAAACGACATTTGGTGTAGAACTTGTCCTTGTTTCGGAATTTACGACGACAGTACTTTCCACATCGATGGCTTTGGAAACGCAGAACTTTTTCTCTTAGGCTTTTCTTCTCCATTGCGTTTGGAACAGCACACGTAGAATACTCTTGTATAAAACTCATCACTGAGTCTTCTGGATCCGTTCCAAATTTAGGTGCATCCTTGATCCACAGCAACATATGTATGTGAGGAGCACCTCTTGCTTGGTACTCCTTTCTCCAGAAGAAATCCAACACCTCTCCAAGAGGTGGATTCTTCTTATTCATGATGAAAGACATCATAGCTTCAAATCTATGATTGAAGTACCTACATACATTGACTGGATCCAAAGAGCACAGTTCTCCGGGTGTCTTGAATTCGATGTTTTCTACGTTAGCATTTGCCTCTCGTAGAAATTCAAGTAAGTCTTCCCAGCCATACTCGGCACAGCTCAGAGTGAGGAACCATGTGGGAGTTCCTAAGTTTCTCAGCATACATTTTAAATCACCATGACGACGGTACCAGTACTCATTAGTACCACGCTGACACGCCATGAGATTAATCAGGTGAGAATCCAAAATACTGTCTTGGACATTGACTTTATCCATAAAGTCACTTGCCGAGATGTTTTGCGTGTGTATACCACTTTTCAAGATGTGGTTCACTGCATATGACAGTCCAGACAGATCGCTTTCAAACAGGAGATGAAACAAATAGGGAATGCATTGTCGAAACCTAGCATCTCCTGCATACAATCGCAAAGTCCGGTATTCAGAAGCAGGAATTTGATGAGGTCGCTCATCATATCTTCCTCCCTGACCTGTTGGAAAAAGCTGTGGGAAACACCGAGCTTCCAAACTTTCCTCCCAAACACTAATGGGACTCCCTTTGGCTTGTTTCATTTGAAACAACTCAATAGCATTCCCCATGACTTCCTTGGAATGCAAAGGATGAACACTATAATGTTCATATATTTCTTCACTAGTAGAGGGTTCTACTTTCTCAATTTGACCAGCACACAAATCGCTATCCTCTTCCTCACTTACTTCCTCTTCTGCAACATATGCATTCTTATAGTATTTTATTTTTTTTCAAATACAATGTTGCCTTTTTAACTTTCCTAACATCCACTAAATCTTGCCATATTTTCTTATTCTTTGTCGGAACCCCATTAACTAAGATAACCAGAGGTTCCTCTTCCACTTTTTCTACTCCAATTGTGTTAATGTTTTTCTTCAAATCTAGAGGCAAATAAACAACTCTTCCCTTTAATCCTCTCTGTAAATCTGATGGAGGCAATTTCCCTGTCTTTGGCTCCATTCTTACAATAGCCTGAAAGGGATGGATACTTTGAATCAAAATAGATTCATAAGTATTTAAATCCTTCAATTCAGAAGGAATCTCAACCAATTCCAGATTATTATGAACTGCTCTAGCAGGCATCTGGTTTTGATTTAATTTGCAACAACAATAAGTACACACACGTTGATCCAATCCCAAATCAAAACAATTTTCTGCCATCAAGTATGTTGCGAAATCCTTCCATTCACTATTATTTTCCCTTTCACTTTTTGCATATAAATCCACTAACTTAGTCTGATTCTTATAATAAGTGTGTCGACAACACACACAAGTGAAATTTGGCCTCTCACTTGATTTGACCTGAAACGTCGCAATTTCCCTCTGGAAATTATCTGTACTGGAAACCTGTACACTATCTTCCACATTACCCGCTTCTTCTTGGTCAATTTCAACATTCTCCTCTTTACTTCCAAAGTAACAAAACTCAATTTCTTCACATATATTCTTCACATCTATTTCAGAACCATGCAAAAGAGCAGCGCATAATTGTTTAAGCATAATTGCTGGACTCTTAGCATAATACAACATTCTAACTAATTTCCTCACTTTATTATGATGCACTGCTAGCATCCTGAAATGATGAAAAACACTCTGGCATACTCTCCTGGAAAGACAAGCCAGTGAATGACCATGCAAACCTGTCACTTCTCTCACTCTGCAAGGATCTAATTCTTGCAACAACCTCATTTTCTGCTTCAAACTTTTCTTATTAAATGACCGTACAAAATCACAAAGCAAATTGATGGAATCCTGTCGCACACTGCAAATACTACTACCCTTCCAGGTGTACACAGGACCCTTAGCACGTCTTCCTAAAACCTCATTACCTAACACCTCTTCTGCCTCTGTTGTCACAAGTTTTTCTTTTTCAACTGGACAACCATCTTTCACTTCATAAGCACGACCACTGGTGTCAACTGCATGCACCAAATCATTATCCTGGAAATAACTCTCCTCATTAAAAAATGCCTCACAGCTTGAACTATGCATCCATTCTCCAGAAAAAACGTCACAAAAATTACTACGATTAACTATTCTCTTCCATCTACTATTTCTTTTGAAATCATAAATTGCCTTGTTTAGCTTCCTAATTCTATTGATTATCAAAATAAATAACTTACGTTTAATTTCAAATGCCTGATCAATAACTTTCTCAACTTTTTTTTTTCTCTTATAAAAAAGCACTTTCTGTTGACCTTTCTTAATATTTTTTAACAAATTGCCAATTATCCTGTTGCGGAACATTCGTTTACGAATGTCCCTAAACTGTTGTTTCCTTCTACTATCATGCACAGAGTTATCTCTTGCTCTAGCAGTAACATTTTTGATTGGCCTTTCCTTTCCGTTTGAATTGCTTCTCTTTTTCTGGACTGAAACATTTTCTGTAGTAATATTTTTTTTACTACAAATATTTCTTATGAATGTTTTTGTACTCTTACCCGGTGCTTTCTTGGTGACTTGACGATTTTTTTTTGTAGAGGACTGCTGCTGTAAATGATGGACCTGCTGTCTTTGACGTTTTGTAGCCTTTCTCATTCTCTCCTTAGTTGGCATTCTCAAAATTTGAAATTATCTGCAGTTGAATCTGTGGTAAAATATAATAAAAAATGTTATTAACCACTATTACCAAACAGTAAATCAATAACAGTCAACAAAAACTTAACACACTACTTAACATTTTTACATATAATAGTTTTTAGTGCTTTGGCAAATTTAGAATACAGAAATAGCAGAAAAGAAATGGAATTCTTCTTCATTTACCTGTCCTGTTTTATATGTGAATCTGATCTAATTTTATGAGCATATTTTAATATTTTATTGAAGACACTACACATAACCTGTTTTTGAAGGTGTGTTTAATTTAAAATTAAACAGTTTACATTTTTACTTTTCATTTATTGTAAAATTTAAAAATAAATGTTTATAGTTCCATAGGCTCAAGCAGGTCAGCTTCCCACCCTATGTCATATAATTCGGACAAATCTGCATCCTCATCACGTTCTTCTTCATCCTCAGGATTTAAATCATCCAAGGGATCAACATCCACTGATGTTTCAATTACGAGTTCAATGATGAGGTCGAAATCAACTGATTGCTGATTGTCGCTCATGTTGATGTTGTCTTTATCTTTAAAGAAAGATAACAACAATGAGATGTTGCAGAGTAAGAGACAAATGTCAGAGATTATAATAGTAAAATTGTTTAACAAGAGTAACATTTTGCAGCTATTATTTAGCCATGTCCAGCGATGCTGAGCAGGTGAAGCCTATGTCTAATTTTTCAGTGAACAGGACTCATCTCTTCTTAACCTTGGATAAGCCTCACCGACTCTGTGTCCCCTGCACATACTTAAATGTAAAGGGGCAGATTTATGTTAAATGGCACATCCCCAGGCATGCACCAGTTAACGTGCACCACTGCTCTGCCACCCATGGTGTGCCGCATTTACAATCAGATAGGAAAAAGCTGCGTCAAAACCCTGCGCCTGCTTTAAGCAGGCATAGGTCTTGACACAACATTGTGGAGATGGGGCACCCCTGAGCCTTGCTGGAGCTGCATCGCACTTGCGATACAACTCCAGCAATGCGCCACCTTTACGGCACAGATGCATCACGCATCTGTGCCATTTTTGCCCCATGCTGCGCCGCATTGTAAATGCAGCACACCATGGGTGGCGGAACAGTGGCGCAGGATGACTGGCACATCCCTGGTGATGCGCCAGTCATCATAAATCTATCCCTAAGCTTCTTATCTTGTTAGAGATGAACCGCCATATGTATCATCAAACTATTTTGCATTTCCTAAATAGCGAATTTTAAGGGATAAATAGCGATTCTTTACCATTCCTAATTTGCGATGAGCAAATTGCTAATTGCAAATTACCCATTCATTTCCATGGGCCAGGAGGCCCATAGGAATGAAGGTGCGATTTGCGATTAGCAATTAGCTCATCACAAATTAGGAATTTTTCCAAAGGTGCAGGGGTGTCTCAAGAACACCCTGCTGCACCCCTGAAAAAGAAATTTGGGGGCATATGGCGCACATACATGCCCTAAGGGCATGTATGGGCGTCATATGGCACCTTTTGTTTTTTGGAAAAAAAGCTTTTTGAAAAGAATTCGCAAATTACCACCAACTAGAAGTTGGTGGTAGTTTGCAAATCCTTAATGTTATTTTTTCATATTTTTTGTTTGATACATTGCATTTAAGGAATCGCAAAATTTGCAAATCCTTCAGTGCATTCGCAAAATAAGTAATAGCAAATTTTGCTATTCCTTATTTTGCATCAAACTTGTTTGATACATACCATTTGTCTAATTAGCATTCGCAAAGGCCGAAATTCGCAGAATTTTGACCTTTCCGAATGGTAATTAGCTTGATACATATGGCCCCAAGTGAGGCCTGTCTTGCAACATGGTGCATCTTTTGCATCACTGCTGCATCGGTTTCATGTGGCACGTTTTTTTTACACCATGACACATCTGCCTAAATGCATCAATTTGTAATTTTGTCGCCTCATAGCAAATCTTTTGCACCACCGCTGCATCACAAAAGTGACGCACAGTGGCGCAAAAGAGGCATACACCTATCATAAACCTGTCCCTTGCATTTTAAATGATTAATTCAGGATGACGATAAGGTGTGCCCTATCCAGAGGTTTGTTTAAGGTGAGGCCTACTCAGGATTGCAGATGAAAGTTACGCTTGAAGAAGAATACAGAGGAGATAATACATGTAAAGCTCTACCAAAGAAGTAAGTGATGTCCACTTCATTGCGCCAGTCATCATAAATGTATCCCTAAGCTTCTTATCTTGTTAGAGATGAACCGCCATATGTATCATCAAACTATTTTGCATTTCCAAAATAGCGAATTTTAAGGAATAAATAGCGATTCTTTACCATTCCTAATTTGCAATGAGCAAATTGCTAATTGCAAATTACCCATTCATTTCCATGGGCCAGGAGGCCCATAGGAATGAAGGTGCAATTTGCGATTAGCAATTAGCTCATCGCAAATTAGGAATTTTTCCAAAGGTGCAGGGGTGTCTCAAGAACACCCTGCTGCACCCCTGAAAAAGAAATTTGGGGGCATATGGCGCACATAAATTTTAACAACATTCCTTTACGTCAAAAACGATTTTCAAGTCATAATTTGAAAACACTGCACCCGGGGGGAAATGACTTAAAATGTCCTTAAGACACATGAAAGTGTTTTTTTAAAGCCTTTGCAAGTTTTTGGGTCACTTTTAACATGGCTATGTAACTCAAACAGTCAAAATCTAAATTTACCATGCACAGGTGGGACCATATTTACAAGGAATGTGCCCCACGGGGAAAAGTCTTTTAATGTAATATGGGAAAAATGACATCAGAGACACTGAAATGCCTTATAAAGAAGCATACACCATTATATCCTTGTCATAAATTTACAAACCATTCCTTTTCGCCAAAAACGATTTTCAAATCATAATTTGAAAACACTGCACATAGGGAAATGACTTAAAATGTCCTTAAGACACATGAAAGCGTTTTTTGATTGCCTTTCCAGCATGGTTGGGTCACTTTTAACATAGCTATGTAACACAAACATTCAAAATCTAAATTTGCCATGCACAGGTGGGAGCATATTTACAAGGAATGTGCCCCACGGGGAAAGGTCTTTTAATGTAATATGGGAAAAATGACATCAGAGACACTGAAATGCCTTATAAAGAAGCATACACCATTATATCCTTGTCAAAAATTTACAAACCATTCCTTTTCCCCAAAAACGATTTTCAAATCATAATTTGAAAACACTGCACATAGGGAAATGACTTAAAATGTCCTTAAGACACATAAAAGCGTTTTTTGATTGCCTTTGCAGCATGGTTGGGTCACTTTTAACATAGCTATGGAACACAATCATTCAAAATCTAAATTTGCCATGCACAGGTGGGAGCATATTTACAAGCAATATGCTCCACAGAGAAAGGTCTTACATTAAAATGGGAAAAATAACATCAGAGACACTCAATTGCCTTATAATGAAGCATACACCATTATGTCCTTGTCATAAATATTATAACCATTCATTTTCCTCAAAAACGATTTTCAAATCATAATTTGAAAAGACTCCACAGCTCCTATGCACAATAACACCCTGTCAGTACTAATACTTCACATTTTCTCCAATTACATTTTCTCAAAGAAACAAAATCTATTTGTAAAACACTTGAGACAAAGCAACATTTGAAGAACACAACTTTCTTCATAATTTTCTCCTTAAAGCACACTATTCTCTATCTAAATTAAAGAAATCTTTTCTCACCTTAGCAAATACTTTGAGTTTCAAAACAGTCTCAGAAACACACCAATTTGTCTTCAGCAGAGCAAAAGGTATGCACTCCAGAGTCTGCAGCTATCAAAAGCACAGAAATGCTGTAATTCTTCACACATATCTCTCATGTCACCCAATCAAAACTCTTCCCTCACTTTTTTTCAAATGAAAACCCTTCCCCCCTCTGCCATTTCATGCCTTTTCTGCATGGCAACCACCTCTTGGAAGACTTCTGGTGTTTGCAAGTTCACACAACAATGTTGCAATTGAACTCTGAACTCTCAGTGCACCTCATATCCAGTGCATTCTTTCATTTAATGATTTTTTCTTGACCACTCAAAATACATCTTTCAAACAACTCATCCATGCACCCTAACTTTCTGTTTTCAGCAATCAAAATCCACCAATCACTGTTACTGCTTCATTAACACAGAAACTCCACAGTTTTTTTCATTTTAAACTCTTATTTTTTCAACTGCCATTTCATTGCCACACTTCATCTGACTGCAGGAGAACCTTCTCTCACCATGTTTTCTGTCTGGATTGTTGGACATAGTTACATCTATTGGGCTCAGAGGTATGCTGAGAACAGGAATTTACCTAACCTCAATTTACAAGATGTGGAAATTAAGTGGTTTGGCCACAGAGGATTAAAATGTCACCAATTGATACCATTGGTGAAAACCTTTATGCATTTGCCAAAACCTGACCTGTTAATTGTGCACTGTGGAGGTAATGATTTGGGCACTTTGACTGGGGTAGGTCTGGAAATGCTTTTAAAGGACACCTTTGAGCAATTGATGGCACTTTTTCCTCAGACTGCCTTGGTATATTCAAATATATGCCAAAGACAGAAATGGAGGTGGTCAAACCAATTTTGTCCACAAATTGAGAAGTCGAGGAAGCATGTAAACAAATCTGTTTCAGCTTACATGAGAGACCATGGAATGGGCTCCCTGTACAACAATAACTTGGGTTACTACATGCAAGATATCTACAGAGGAGATGGAGTTCACTTCTCAGATGAGGGCAACAGAATTTTCATTCTGAATTTAAGACTGTGCATTGGTACCTACTTATAAGTACCTAAATGTACCATAAACCCAAAAGCTCTTCTCAGAGCTACCCTACATCTGATTACTCACAATTATTATTTTACTCTAACTTTTTTCACTAATTTTCAACAAAGTACGCTCCCTGGGGCGCTTCCCGGTACGCGAACCGGGAGCTAACCTAGCTACATTTTTAAAAAAATGTTTTTTTTTTCGCACATATGGGCCTCCTCAGCCACCCTCAGAAAACCTAGGGGGTCAAGATAAGTCTACCGTGCCCCCTTCTACCCATTCTGAACATTATTTGCCCTCCATCTTGTATCTTAATTCGACCGAAACACAAAATGGTGGACTCCCGTAACGCTTAAGGTTCGCGAACCGGGGCGCTCACCAGTTCGCGTACCGGGTCGCTCCCTGGGAAGCGCACCATCAAAAAAGGTGGGAAAGTAGTTTACAGAAAAGCGACTGGAGACAATTTCACCAAATATAGATTAGCTCATACTACATACCAATGCCTACCATTTTCACAAATTTGATTGAAATTCCATTTAACCATTTAGCCTGTAGACCTCTCTAAATACTCTGAGGTAAATTACTTCACAAAACACATCTGAAGTGTTGGAATTGACAACCAATTAAAATGTTACTTTCATTTTCTACTTTTTTTACCTGACATTTGATTGGCTATTGATATATATATATATATATTACCTACTGGCGGTCGCCAGTAGGTATATATAGTTAGGATTTTTTCTCTATGGGATTTTTGAAAATTCTATGTGTAATAACTTTGGCGTTTGTGGACGGAATTGGCAGAAATTTTCAGGAAAATGGCACATTTTGTTTCTGAGCAGCCCTTGAACATTTGGGGGGGGTTCGTCAAGGGGGGGCCGAGAAAAAAGGGGGGTCCCAAAACGTGTTTTTAACATTGAGTTTTCCATAGGGCGGTTGGCCTCACTTTTAGCCCGAACGGCTGAATGGATTTGCACGAAACTTGGCAAAATTGTAGGGACTGGTAGCCCGATGTGCCTTTTGTAGGTCTCAATATATGTGCTCCAGTGGATTTTGAGAAATTAACGTTTAAAAAAAGATATATATCTGTAACAGCGGACCTGGCAGCGTCCCAGGACGCGTACTTTTCGCGCAACGGAGCTTTGTGAAGCGAAGCTGATTGGTTCTCCGGCGTCTGTCAACATTCCAAAAAGTCCGTAGCGGCCGCCATCTTGTCTCTCGGTAGGATCGAGAGACAAGAGGAGGTCAAAACAAAGGGGGAAATAACTATAAGGGGGCATAGTAAATCCTCGCTGACCCCCTAGGTTTGATGTGGAGGTTTTAAAAGGGCCCCGCGGGGCAAAAAAAAATAATAATAATAATAATCGAACGGCTGAATGGATTTGCCCGAAACTTGGCAAAATATTAGGGACTGGTAGCCCGATGTGCCTTTGCTAGGTCTCAATATATGTGCTCCAGTGGATTTTGAGAAATTAACGTTCAAAAAAAGATATATATCTGTAACAGCGCTCCGCTTCGCGTAACGGAGGTTTGCGAAGCTGATTGGTCATTCTGTCACTGGGCTATAGTTGGGCTACATCTGGCTGATATTTGGGCTACATTTGTTTTTTTGTGTGTCTGGCGGCCATCTTTGGGCTACATTGGGCTACATTGGGCTTCATTGGGCTACATTGGGCTACATTTGGGCTCCAACATATATATAGGCCAATGTAGCCCAATATATATTTTTCAAAGTTAATTTTCGTAAAAACCACTGGAGCATATATCTTGAGACATAGCAAAGGCACATCGGGCTACCAGTCCCTACAATTTTGCCAAGTTTCGTGGAAATCCATTCAGCCGTTCGAGCTAAAAGTGAGTCCAACCGCCCTATGGAAATGAAGGAAATGAATGGGTAATTTGTAATTAGCAAATAGCTAATCGCAAACTAGGAATGGTAAAGAATCGCTATTTATTCCTTAAAGTTCGCTATTTAGGAAATGCAAAAAACTTTGATGATACATATGGCGGTTCATCTCTAACAAGATAAGAAGCATAGGGATACATTTATGATGACTGGCGCATCACCAGGGATGTGTTAGTCATTCTGTGCCGCTGTTCCGTCACCTATGGTGTGCTGCATTTACAATGCGGCGCATCATGGGGCAAAAACAGCACAGATGCGTGATGTATCTGTGCCGTAAAGGTGGCGCATTGCTGGAGTTGTATCGCAAGTGTGATGAAGCTCCAGCAAGGGTCGGAGGTGCCCCTGTCGCAGGGTTTCTGTTCTCACACAGAACTGTGGACAGAGGATTGGAACCTCGGCGAATTAGGGTGTCCCAAAACTCACGTTAGTAATAAAAAACTCCTTAGCAAGCTAGGTACAGTGTCACATTGGATATAACAAACTCTCAATGTTTAGACAATCCAGAATATGAACTTATAGTACCTCAGGATACGTGGAACTCATGAACAGTCGGTCGTTATATATTTCTTAGAAACCAGAACATGGAGTTAAGAAGAACACATGTGTATTTGAAATGTTTATTTACTAATGCCGTCTTCTCAGGCGTAGTATCTTAGATAATACAAGTACACATATTATCAGTAGCAAAATTACCAGCATAGTTACTAGTACATAAAAAGCGAATGGTGATAGTATGTTAACATGCTGTAAATGAATAAGAGTTAGCAACACTTATAAGCAGCCGCGGGCCGTGGAGGGAGTTACGGTGAGGCAGGGAGGCGGGGAGGGGGAGAAGCAGGGTGGAGAATACAAGTACACATATTATCAGTAGCAAAATTACCAGCATAGTTACTAGTACATAAAAAGCGAATGGTGACAGTATGTTAACATGCTGTAAATGAATAAGAGTTAGCAACACTTATAAGCAGCCGCGGGCCGTGGAGGGAGTTACGGTGGGGCAGGGAGGCGGGGAGGGGGAGGGGCAAGGTAGAGAGGGCTCCACCCTGCTTCTCCCCCTCCCCGCCTCCCTGCCTCACCGTAACTCCCTCCACGGCCCGCGGCTGCTTATATCTCACCCTCCCTAATACACATATTATATTATTTGCTAAGAAGGTCTCTTTGTGTTGGTTTAGGGCGTGCCCATACTTTAGTGTCTTAGATTTGAAGGAATCACATCAGCATACACCAGCTCTCTCTTCATGTGAACCGCATCAACTGTTGTGTATGTGTGTTCGGCAAAGCAATATAAAACCCGCCTCATGCCCAGAATTGGCAGAAGTTGCACTTATGTTATGAGTATGAAGTCGTGGAGATCAGACCTCATAACAATTCTGTATCGTGTTGTTCTTGAAACTTTAGCACTCGCTGTACAGATATAGTTTAACAAGCAAAGCAGATAGTAGAGCAATAACATATTATTCTCATGTAAACCACGATGAACTACTAGGTGGAAAGCTAAAGCAACAACTAAGTGTCGTGTGCAGAAGTTGCAAAAAAGGAAAAATGGCGTTTAAACCGGTAATGAGCCCATGCTAACTTAACACGGTGTAAAGATATCCAGGACCTAGATGACACCTCCCCATGATCCGGAAACGAACTGAATAAGATAATAGAAGTGCCATCTCATGAGAGCAGATTGCAAGTTTATATGTGGACGGTCCGCAAGGTAAACCATTAAAAACTAGGAAAATTTAATGCTAAAGAAAAATAAAACAGCCAAGTACTTTATCGAGTCTTAAGCCAATAGGCAAGGTAAATAATAAAAACTTGACAAATAAGTCAATGAATTGTCAATGAAATGCTAGTACTCAGCATATCAAACATGAAAAAGGTCTATGACATAACTGTGTATGCAAAATAAGCTGCAACAGCCTCCAATAGGAAGTCACCGTCTTCATCCGAAAACAGTTCAGCCATCCAATTTAAAAGCGGAAAAGAACATACGTGCTCTCCCAGCACCGGATCCTCTATCACCATCAGAGGACAGCTCGGTGGGTTTTCAAGAAAGCTCTGTTCCAAGAAAGACTGTGCTGCCGCCAGTAAATTCCAGGGACCAAGTAGTCCATGCATCAATGCCACAGCCATAATCCTTTCGCCAGGACAAACCAACTCGTGAGTAATGATAGGAGTCATCAGCTGATTAAAGTCGACGTCAGGAGAAACCGGTCCGCAGAGACACAAATCAATGGCCCAATCGAAATCACAGGTCAGGCAGTGAAATACAGGCTGGACACAGGTGAAGTAGGAGAATCGAAAAGATAATCCATATGCCGTGCTTAATATCGCCAACGGCATTGTGCCATAATATTCTAGCATGCGATTGCGGAACAGTGTCAGCAGCTGCAGGGTGGGAGGTTGCATAGGAGGGACATCCATATTTAAAAATGTAAAAAAGCACAAGAGCGTCCGCTGGTAATGCAAGTAAAAATGCCAATCCACGAACCAGAGTGGAGAAAATAGAATGAAAGGAAGCAGGGATGACTCCAAAGATTTTCTCAAATGAAGTCACGAGACCACTGGTAACAACTTTAAAAAAGTGCGCCAGGGCTTTTGTGGAGGATGCGTTAAAGATAGTCGGAACCATCTTGCTGAAATTGAAAGGCAAATCTGAATTGAAAAGGGTCTGCACCTCTGTACGGGTGTTCGCTATGTGAAGCACGAAAGTTTCACGGGCCGAACTCAAGGCCACCTCTCTCTGAGACAAAAGAGCTCTTATTCTTGCCATGCCGTTGAAATCTGTCCCAAGGTTGGTATTTGTGGCCAGATTGAAAACTCCCTATGTTCATGTGTGGGAGGAAATAGAACATTTCTGCAGCAAATAACCCGTTCACTTACTGTTACGATAAAAGGAATACTTTTAATTAACTCAGAACAATCTTCATTATTGAGCATCAAATAACTACCATTTTCCAACAACTTGAACGTGGGGATGATAGCAGGAACTGGCGTGCCTTGCAACACGCAAGCCATATTTGGTCGGTGTTTGTTGCATGAACCGTGTAACTGTATGTGCCTACACATTAGTGAATGATCTGGCGTCTCAGTGCATTCCTCTCCATTCAGATAAACTTCTTGATCATCTTTGAAACATCTGTATGTGTATGGAAGCGACCAGACCTCATGAAGAAAAGCACTACCTAAAGGTTCATAACGACCTATTGATATATATTTCATACAATTTGAAAACTTATATAAAGCAAAAGGCAGCGTTATTAAACCGTGGATAAGGCACGTTGCCAAAAAACCCGCAATCCTCTGCTGATGATGTCACTGAGCATGTCATGAATGATGTAATATGTGACATCATCAGCAGTGGATTACGGGTAATAGTATCTCTAGTTTACTCCCCTATAGCTGTCTTTCTTTTAACATAAGTGTCTGTTTCCTTCCCTTATACTTACTGTTTTTGGTTCGCTTCCGGTTCACGTACCGGCGAGCGAACTGGGAAGTGAACTAAGAGAAATAGAGGTTGGCACAGTTCCAAATATTGTACCAATTTTTTAATAACGGGGAGGTAGTTCTGAAAAGAACTTTTTTTTTATTGTTTTTGTTGTTTTATATTTTTTTTATTATTTTTCGGAACATTTTTTTACTTTTTTTGAATTTTTCTGAACAGTTTTATATTTTTTGGGGTTTTTCTTGGAGGGGGCAATGAAAACGATTCATTGTAAAGGGCTCAACAGGAGCAACAAAACAAAAAAAGAAGTATTTATTATTTTGGGCGTTTCGTACAAACTTGCATATGATAGTCAATAGCTCTGTTGATCAGAGTGATGCTTCTTTCTCCGTAGGAAATGAATCCATCGCAAAATACGCAGATGTGTTTTACTTCACCAAATTTCATTTGTATATTTGGCACCATCTCCCTGCCCTCTGGTCCCGTTACTTCCGGTACAACAGATCTTCTGGCCATAATAGGGAGATTATCTAGGTCGTTCCGAAACTGTGCAGCACTGTAGTTGTTAGGATGCCACCTAGTCATATGGCGATGCATTGTGTAGTTTCCGAAACTGTATTTTTTCTCGGTTCCTCTGGACAGTCTATCTTGACATATAAGGCAAGTTACGTATCTTGCATTTACTTTTTTCTGACCTTTGGGAATTTTAAAAAATTGCCAAATGAAGTTTTCTTTCCGGTGAGACGTCCTGGGCTGCTCAGGCAAAAACTGCCTCTCTTCGTGCTCGTCGTCCTGTTCCTCTTCTTCCTCTTCTTGTTGAATTATAACTTGAGCAGGTGGTCCACTCTTCCTTGGATGTGGTGGAGGTGGTGGGGAAGCACCAGCTGAAGCTACTAAAGAAGCCATTGCTCAGTGATCACAAAGGGTCTTTCTCTCACAATGATGAAAGTCAGAGTGAGGAAAGAAGGAGGGATTTTCATCATTTGGGAAAAACAAGAGTTCTCAACCAATCAAAAGTGTTCATTTTAGATTATATGACCTAGTCTTACATCATTAGGAAACCAAAAGTGAAATGAACCAATGAAAAGTGTTATTACCAAGTCACATGACTTGCTGTGTTTACGTTAAGCGCTTTGCAGGGCCTCCCGGTTTGCTTCCAGAAACCTGCGCTTTGCGACTCGCTTCGCGTACCAGTTCGCTAACGTAGCACGACATATGACGTATCACGCGACAACGTGAAACGTCATGCGGACGGGAGGCGTCACGATGTTGTTTTCTAACGCGGCACTTGCGGTAAAGAAACGTTTACCGGCTCGCGGTCTATTTCGCGGCATCAAGGTCAGCTAACGGGAAGCTTCCCGATTCGCGAAGCGGGAACGAAGAAAAAAAAATATTTTTAAAAAAAATTATTCATAAACATATAAAATATATTTTTGGATTTAAAGAAGAATACATTTTACAGCTACAGATATTAGCTGTTAAAAAACCAATGAAATTCACAGAAAAAACCATAGGTTATAGACCATATATATGTTAGGAATTAGCATTTACAAAACCTTGAAAATTCACTGAAAAAAACATAGGTTATAGACCATATATAGTTAGGAATTAGCATTTAGAAAACCTTATTTTACTCACACAAAACCATTGAAATTCCATATATAGTTAGTTGCACTAACTATATATCGCGCACCCGCAATCCACTGCTGATGATGTCACATATTACATCATTCATGACATGGTCAGTGACATCACTGATGACATCACTGATGACATCTCAAATGACATCACTGATGACATCATCTAGTGTCTGTGTGTTTTTGTAAAGTTTAAATACGTTTTACATATTGAAGAATGAGTGGATGTATGGAAGACTGAGTGTGTGTGTGGCTGGCTGGGAGGTGTGTGACTCTGTGCATATCAATGTGTACTTGTATCAGTGATTGTATAAGAGAGTAAGTATGTGTTAGTATATGTGTGAAAAGTATGGTGTTCTGTGTTTAACTATAGATGAGGAAATCGAAGTGTGATTGATTCTTCACAGGACTGACTAGGTGTATGAGTGCATATGATAGTGTTCTAATAATAACTGACTGTATGTATGAGTAATTGTATGGGTGAATGAGTGAATGTGTGTGTAGACGTACGAATCAGTGAGTGCGTATGTAGTAACTGGTATTGGTGTGTCATGATGTCATCAGTGATGTCATTTGAGATGTCATCAGTGATGTCATTTCAGATGTCATTAGTGATGTCATCAGTGATGTCACTGAAGTATGGTGTTCTGTGTTTAACTGTATAGATGAAGAAATGGAAGTGTGATTGATTCTTTACAGGACTGACTTGGTGTGTGAGTAACTCCATGGATGAGTGGCAGTGTGTGACTGTCTGCATAGGTGTATGAGTGCATATGATAGTGTTGTAATAATGAGTGACTGTATGTATGAGTGATTGTATGGGTGAATGAGTGAATGTGTGTGTAGACGTAGGAATCAGTGAGTGCGTATGTAGTAACTGGTATTGGTGTGTCATGATGTCATCAGTGATGTCATTTGAGATGTCATCAGTGATGTCATCAGTGATGTCATTTGAGATGTCATCAGTGATGTCATCAGTGATGTCACTGACCATGTCATGAATGATGTAATATGTGACATCATCAGCAGTGGATTGCGGGTGCGCGATATATAGTTAGTGCAACTAACTATATATGGAATTTCAATGGTTTTGTGTGAGTAAAATAAGGTTTTCTAAATGCTAATTCCTAACTATATATGGTCTATAACCTATGGTTTTTTCAGTGAATATATATATATATATATATATATTACCTAGGTAGTTATAGTTAGGACCTAGTTTCCATAGGAAATCCGCAACATTCTATTTGGAATAACTTTGCCGCCGGTTGACGAATCTTCGCGAAATTATCAAAGAAGATGGGGCGCTCAGCTCCTTCCCTGAAAGTTTCGGGGTGATTCCTCAAGCGGGGGCAGAGAAAAAAGAGGGGTCCCAAAACGTGTTTTCCCCATGCAATTTTCCATAGAGACCTTTAGACACGGCTACAGCTCGAACTGCTGAACGGAATTACACCAAATTTGACAAAAAGGTAGAGTTTGGTTCGAAGATTGTGCTTTTTCTTAAATGGTGTAAATCCGTTCAGTAGTTCCTGAGAAAATCAAAAGTAAAATCATAGATATATCTATAGACGAAGTACCGTCGCGTACCCTCCAGAGCACGAGTTTTATGCTAATTGGCTCTCAACACTCCAAACCAGGAAGTGTTGGCAGCCATCTTTGCCTCGGTAGAACCGAGGTACAAGAAAACAGAAAAAGAAACGCGAAAAACGCGAAAAGGGGGCAGGGTAGAAACACCCTGATCCCCTAGGCCTGCTCAGGGGGTCCCACAAGGACCCCAAAGGCCCAAAATTGTTTTTTTTTTTTATTTAAAAATTGCGGGATACGGTACGCATATCCCGCGAACAAAAACAAAAAAAACCGAAGCCGCTTTATTAGTTATTAGCCCCCGGGGGGCCAAATCCCGGGGGCAATTTGCTTAATTATAATGGGGGGCCCAGAGGGGCCCCCCAGCCCCGGGACCACCACCCTCAGGGGCTTTCACAAAATGTATGCGGGGGGGCTCACGGCCCCCCGCAGCCCCGGGGACCACCACCCCGGGGCTTCTTTTAAAAAATAAAAAAAACCTGTGTGGGGGGCCCAAATGCCCCGGGAACCGCTACCTCCCCGGGGCACTAGTATTCAAAATAGGGGGTCCGAGATGGGCCCCCCAGCCATGGGGACCACCACCCCCGGGGCTTTTAACTGTTGGGAGGGGGGCCGCGCAGCCCCCCTCCTGGAGCCCTTGATGACCCTGGGGACCGCCACCCCCCCCCCGGGCCGGCTCCTGTAGTGTCCCGGGATGCCTACCCCCAGGACACTGCTGTTTGCTATGGTAGGGCGGGAACCTCGTGGCTCCCGCCCTACCATAGCAAACTGCTTTGGTTTTTGAAAGAGAGAGCAGGAAACCTGCTCTTTCTTTCAAAAACCAAAGCGGATTGCTCTTCTGCATGGGGAGAAACATGTTAGCTGCTCCCCAAGCAGAAAAGCAATGCCGGCTGTGTTTTAGAGAGGTGTAAAAAGGGGCGTGGCCGCATTACACCTCTCTGCAATGCAGCCCCCGGCGCATACTGGATGGTTCCTGGTGGGCTAGTTGGCCCCCCCAGTAGTCAAGGGGATTTAGTTCCCCCTCTAGAAATGCGTCAGGTGCTGCGCTGCAGAGAGGTGTTATGAGGCCATGCCCCTTTTTACACCTCTCTGCAACGCAGCCCCCTGGCGCATACTGGAGGTTCCTGGTGGGCTACTTGGCCCCCAGGGACCCCCAGTATTTAAGGGGATTTAGTTCCCCCTCTGGAAACGCACCAGGTGGCTGCGTTGCAGAGAGGTGTAATGAGGCCACGCCCCTTTTTTCACCTCTCTGCAACGCTGCCCCCTGGCACATACTGGAGGTTCCTGGTGGGCTAGTTGGCCCCCAGGGATCCCCAGTATTCAAGGGGATTTAGTTCCCACTCTGGAAACGCGCCAGGGGGCTGTGATGCAGAGAGGTGTAATGAGGCCAGGCCCCTATTTACACCTCTCTGCAATGCAGCCCCCTGGCGCATACTGGAGGTTCCTGGTGGGCTAGTTGGCCCCCAGGGACCCCCAGTATGCAAGGGGACTTAATCCCCCAACTTAGAACGCGTTACGGAGCGCGTTTGCACAGTGGTGAAGGTAGAGGGCGGGGCTTAAGGGGATATGTGTAGAAACATGCCCTGTGGCGCATTTTAAGTTGGGACATTCATTCCTCTTCAATCCAAAGGTGCCCTAAGGGCCAACTAGCCCAACAGGTACCTCCGGTAAGTGCCACAGAGCTGCGTTGCAGAGTGTTGTAGAAAGGGGGTGTGGCCTCTGAACACCTCTCTGCAACGCAGCTCCCTGGAGGTACCTGGTGGGCTAGTTGGCCCACAGGGGACCTCAGGATTGAAGAGGAATTAATTCCCCAACTTAAAACGCGCCACAGGGCATGTTTGCACACATGTCACCTCAAGCCCCGCCCCCTTCCTTCACTATTGAGCAAAATATTCCTCTAAAATCAGCCGAACTACAAATTCCGATTTACTCACCTGTTATCAGGAGAGACCTCAGTGCTGCATCTTTCAGCCCACTGCTGATCCTGAAAAGTAATTCTAACCATACTTACAGTAACTTGAATTTCCTTCCATAGGCTAACAGTGACTGGTTTCACTTGGAAATTCTTTTAAGTGTGGAGTTTTGGAATTTTAAAAGATTCCTCTAAAATCAGTCGAACTACGAATTCTGATTGAGACCTCAGGGCTGCATCTTGCAGCCCAGTACTGATCCTGAAAAGTAATTTTAACTGTACTTACCAGTGACTTGAATTTCCTTCCATAGGATACCATTGCCTGCTATATAAAATATATATCAATTAAAAAATATATAAAATAAAATTAAAAAAATTACAATTTCAATATTTTTTTAAAAAAAAATCAATTTATATTAAAAATATGTAATGTAATTTAAAAATAAAATATCTAAAAATAAATACTTTAAAGCAATATAGTAAATCAGTATAAAAAAATATAACAATTAATACATTTAAAAATTATCAT
The DNA here is from genome assembly GCF_964261635.1 of Lissotriton helveticus. Classification (NCBI taxonomy): domain Eukaryota; kingdom Metazoa; phylum Chordata; class Amphibia; order Caudata; family Salamandridae; genus Lissotriton; species Lissotriton helveticus. The sequence continues at coordinate 951,007,065 of NC_136063.1, forward strand.
TTACAAAACCTTTGAAATTCACTGAAAAAAACATAGGTTTCAGCCACGTTATAGTTAGGAATTAGCATTAAAAAAGTTAGAAATTCACTGAAAAAACCATAGGTTTCAGCCACGTTATAGTTAGGAATTAGCATTTAAAAAACCTTAGAAATTCACGGAAAAAACCATAGGTTTCACACATGTTATAGTTAGCTGGACATTTCACTCATACAAAACCATTGAAATTCCCCTGTTATAGTTAGTTCAGCTAACTATAACTCGTGCGCCCGCAATGCACTGCTGATGACATCACATATTACATCACTAATGACATGGTCAGTGACATCACTCATGACACCTCTGATGACATCTCAAATGACATCACTGATGATGACAATTACAAATATCTAATCCACACTATCCATAAACTCACACTGCTTCAAAACAGCCACAAGGTATAACACCAGTCACTACAGCAGCACTGAAATGCATCGTAGGGATGTAAGATTGAGGGGGCATGGCTAAGCGCCCGACGCGGATGGCAGCACACGGGTAGCGGCTCCGTCCACACCGGAGTTCACAGGCGGCTCGCATCCCTCTGGCGAAATATGGAGACCTGTACCTGATGTCGGAATTCACCAGGCACCATCCAGGCTGGTTTTTACTTCTCCATTGTGCCGGCGCTGCTTACAATCACCGGTTTTAACTCCGGTCGCGGCTCCTCCGGGTCGCGACCGCCATTTTGTTTTTTATCCCGGCGCCTCTCGCAGATGTGCATTCCTCCGCACGCATTTTCACCGGCTCTCATAGCCCTTCTCTGATGCCGGTTCTCCTCATTTTATGATGGTAACTCCCCTCAATTAACACAGGTGACTTTTCTCCATTTTTTGACCTTGACTTGCTGTGTTTGCTCCGCATTTACTGTTCTCCTCAGGCTGGGCGGCCATTTTTTTTGCCTCATCTTGCACTATCCCTTTCGCCTGATTTATCGGCATTTCAATGGCGCAGCGTTTCGACAAGCCCCCTAAGCGCAATTTTGTCAAGAACTCTAAGCTATTCTCAACGCTGGCTAATCTAGAAGCCTCTGCAAACCCTCCCACTGATACTGCGACAGCTGACATGGAGGCCTCTTCTTCTCAGGTGGCAACCAAAACTACCCCAAAAAGGCTGAAGAAAGACCCACCCTCACCCTCGCACTCCTCCTCCTCTATCTCAATCGAATTGCTCCTCGAAGAAATACGAGCCCTGCGTCCCTACATGGAAGATACCAATCCTAAGCTGCAAACGCTTACCGACAATTGGTCAAGCATGGACGCCAGGGTCTCTACTGTGGAAAAAGATGTCTCCTCTCTTCAGGAAACGGCAACCAAGGTCATTCATATGGATCTTCAGATTTCTTCTCTTCAAAAACAGGTCGAAGACCTTGAAAATAGGAACAGGCGCAATAATCTACGTCTTTACGGCCTGAAGGAGGGAAGCGAGGGGAATGATCCTATTGATTTCTTTCAGTCCTTTCTTCCCAAGCTCTTGCACTTACCTGAAGGCACTTCACTCAACATTCAGCGTGCTCACAGGCTTGGACGACTCCCTTCCTCTATTTCGCCCTCAACTAAACCTAGGGGTGTAATAATGTACTTCCTTCAATACACGGACTTACTGAAGGTCCTTTTAGCTGCCAAGGCCTCTCCACGTATCACTTGGTCAGGTTCCACATTATTTTTTGCTCAAGATTATGCCAAGTCCACTGCTGCCCGCCGAAAAGCCTTTCTTGACATGCGGCCTGACCTTCGTTCCATTGGAGCCAGATATGGACTTTTTCATCCGTGCTTATTTAAAGTCACCTATAACAACAAGACTACCACTTTTGAGGACCCTGTGCGACTTCGCAGTTTTCTGAATTCTTGTGGTTCTGCTGGCATGGAGTTTTCTAACCCTTCTTCCTCGTTTCCAACATGACTCCTGTTGTTATTCTCATTGATTTTTCCTTGTCACTTTGTTCATTGCTCACTCATGTTTATTTAGTTTCGTGTTTTTAGACTCTCTGACGAGTCTATATATTTCTCTTACTTGTTATCTGATATCGTTCTTTCATTTGTCATCATGATATCGTTCTGTGTTCCTGGTCTTTATTCCCTTTAATCCCGTTGTTCTCCTTTTTCCACAGATTGTCTATAGCGTTCCGTCATGTTTTCTCCGGTTGGACATCTCGCTGCCTTATGTGCTCGCCCTTCGTTGGTTGGTCTTACCTCCCTCCCGCTGATTCCGTATTGTTCCCCCCTTATCCCGACGTTGACTGTTTATCCCTTCCACGACTCCTTGTAAGTACCTCCCCTTCATCGCATTGTATCATGTTAACATTTATTGTATTTGTTTTCTTTTATGTACTCTTCTTGCTCTTTTCAACTATTTTGGTGTCAGTTCCGCTCCGATTGCTCTTTACTCTCTTTTCCCTTTTTTCTCTTCTCCTTATCAGTGTTCTTTGGTATTTTATTTGGTTCACTCTGTATCCTTCTTCTAGTTGTTACTTTTTCACATTTTCTACATGTTTCCCATGGCTTTCCTTTTCCGTTGCTTCTTCTCATTCCTGGCTTGCACTCTTTTTCTTAACACAACTCACTCATTCTCCCACGTTTTTTTTTCTCTTCTTGGGAGCCTCCGACGTTGTTTTTCTTGGTGTTTCTTTTCTTCAGATTTCTTATGTTCTTCCCTATTTACTATGTCACTCCTCTATATTGTTTCTCTCATCCTCTTCAATGGTTTTTTGCATTATTACAATCTCTTGTGCGTTCTTACTTCTTTTATTTCTTTTCTTCCTTTCCTTTCTCTGTTTCCTTTCCTTTCTCCTTTTCATTTCTCCAGATTATGAGGCTTTAATTTTATTCCTTACTTTTATTATGCTACTCCCTCTTAATTTTCTCTGATGTCAATACGTATTATTTCTTGGAACGTTAAAGGTTTGCACTCACCCATTAAGAGGCAAAAGATCCTTTCCCATTTAGCTAAATTGAATGTAGATGTAGCCTTTTTGCAAGAAACCCATTTATCTGATGCCGAAGCTGCCAAGCTTAAAAGAGGTTGGGTGGGGGCCGTATTCTCTGCTCCTGGTGATGGTAAGAGAAATGGTGTTGTTTTGTTAATTCGCAAGTCTTTTTCTCACTCAGTTTTACAGTTTGAGTCTGACCCTGATGGCAGATGGTTATTTGTCAAACTTTCCTCCAAAGGTGTCCCCCTTTCCCTGCTCAATGTTTATGCACCTACTGGTGGGAATCCTACTTTTTGGAGTGCGTTCGCTTCCCGTATCACTGAATATATTGAGGACAATTTTGTTTTAGCAGGCGACTGTAATATGCCTTTAGATCCCTTTTTAGATAGGCATTCCAAATCTTTTTTTGTCCCTAATAAATCTCATAAACTTTTCACACATGCCATTTCCCAACACAAGCTTGTCGATGCCTGGCGATTATGCAATCCAACCTGTAATGAATTTACTTTTTATTCCCCGGTGCATCATTCCCAATCACGTATCGACTATATTTTTTTGTCCCGTCGCTTGTCCCAATCCCTCACTCAAGCTGAGATTGGTCCCCTAATGTTCTCTGACCACGCTCCAGTTACAATTAACATCGATATTTTACCCAAATCCACCGGACCCAGGAGGTGGCGTTTCAACAACACCCTTCTTCTTGATCCCAAATTCACCACCTCCTTCACCGATTTTACTATCAAATTTTTTGCTATTAACGATACCCCCTCCTTAGCCAATCACATCATATGGGACGCATATAAAGCTGCAGCTAGAGACTTCATAATCAGACATGTTTCTGCGAAGCCTAAAGATGCTCGAACCCTTACTAGTGGCCTGCTAGCTCAGATCAAATCCCTAGAACACTCCTTTTACACTTCCCACACTCAGGAAAGTTTGACGGCTTTAGTAAATACCAAAATGAAATTTAACAAGAAATCCACTGAAGATGCTTCATTGTACCTATTGAAATCCAGTTCTAAATTTTATGGTGGGAAGAATAAGGCGGGGAAAGTTCTAGCTAATTATTTGAAAGTTAAGCAAAACAAATTGAATATTGAGTCTGTTTTTGATGTTCATTCAATCCTGAAACATAAAGATACTGATATCTTGGATGAATTCTCTCGCTTCTACTCTACACTCTACTCTTCTGAGACTCAACCCTCTGCTTTCTCTCTTTCTGCCTTCTTTGACAGCATTCAACCCCCACCAACTTTCCTGTTGACCTTTCCACCCTTGAATCTCCCATCACCACCCGCGAATTACATAAGGCCCTTCACTCCCTTAAGAAAGACAAAGCTCCTGGCCCAGATGGGTTCACTGTCGAATTTTATCAACACTTTGCAACCCTTCTGATACCCAAAACACACTGTCTTCTCGACTCCTTCAAAACCAATGGTGCTTCCTCAGGTACTTTTTCTGACGCTTACATTTGTATTATACCCAAAGAGGGGAAAGATACTCAGCATTGTAAAAATTACAGACCGATATCTCTTGTCAACATCGATTACAAATTATATGCCAAATCTTTAGCTATTAGATTAGATCCTTTTCTTCCAGAGCTTCTTGGCCCCGAACAATCGGGATTTGTTAAAGGACGCTTCATTTCTGATAACACCAGACTCCTCTTCAATGTACTTTCTAAGTCGTCACGTTTTCAAGATTCCCTTGCCGCTATCGCCTTAGATGCTGAGAAGGCGTTTGATAGAGTGGAATGGTCTTTTCTTTTCTCTGCACTGCACTGGTTTGGGTTTGGTCCTAATTTTATTTCTCTCGTTTCCTTCCTTTACACAAACCCTAGAGCTACGGTTTGTGCCAATGGCTTGATTTCGTCATTTTTTAGCCTTGGTAGAGGAGTCCGCCAGGGTTGCCCTCTTTCCCCTTTCCTCTTTAATCTGGCCCTAGAACCTTTCCTATCAAAATTGCGTCAGAATCCAAACATCCATGGCTTTCAACTTTCTAGTTCGCAGGTCAAACTAGCTGCCTATGCGGATGATATCCTACTTTTCATTTCCAAACCATCTGCTTCCATCCCTGCCTTCCTTACTGAAGTCAATGTTTATTCTCAACTCTCTGGATATAAACTGAATAATGATAAATGCGAAATTCTCCCTCTAACCAAATTCACCTTCAAACCTGATTTTGCGGCATCTAACTTCAAATGGAACACGGCTCATATAAAATATCTTGGTTTGCATATTACTTCTTCTATTTCAGATACTATCTCACTTTGCCTTAATCAATGTACCCAAAAATTATCTGACCTCACATCCAGATGGCACCCCCTCTACCTCTCTTGGTGGGGTCGTCTTGATACTATCAAGATGATGTTATCCCCAATTGTCCTTTATACCATTTCAAACATTCCTGTACCCATCCCTATCAAATTCTTTACTAAGATCAACAAAACGCTTTCCTCTTTTCTGTGGTCTGGTAAGAAGCCTCGTATGTCTTTGTTGCGTTTGCGTTTGCCCAAATCAGAGGGTGGGGTTAATTTCCCAAATTTCCCTGCATACCATAAGGCTTTTCTCTTGAAACAAGCTTCCCTCTGGCTTAAAGATCCAACCGAGCCTCTTCCCCTATGGGCTATACTCGAACGTCTCTCTCTTTCTCCTTTCTCGTTTGCCGAATATCTCTCCTTCTCTCGCAAACCCCAGTTTGTTTCTACCCCGATCCACAAATATACTGCGAAATTACTCTTAGCTTCTGCTCCAGACCCTCCCTCCTCTGTTAATGAGTTTCTCAACACCACCATCTGGTATAACAATAGCATTCTTATTAATCAGAAGCCTTTTTTCTGGAAAACTTGGAGACAACGAGGCCTAATTTGGGTTTCCCAACTCTTTCATGGCACTAATTTCCAATCCTTTTCTGTCCTCAGTCGAACTTTCTCGCTCCCTTCCTCCTTTATTCGCAAATTCGTCTTACTCAGGACTGCTGTTCTGTCCGCATATGATTCCCTTTCTCATTCCCCCCTTCCCGTTGTCTCCTCTAACCCGACTTCTTCACTCCATTCCCTATTGAGTTCCAATCCTTCAGCTTCTTCCATTTACCATTCCTTTCACAAACCTCTCTCACCGAGGCCGAAGTCTATAGTAGAAGAGCAGTGGGAAGCTGATTTCGACACGTCTTGGCCTACCTCCCTCTGGGACAAAATATGGACTAAACTCCGCAAATCTTCTAGAGCTGCCTCCCTCACACAAACACTTTTCTTTCTTTATAATCGACTCCTCTACACGCCATCTCTCCTTCACAAGAGATTCCCCTTGACTCCGGACCTTTGTTGGTCCTGCTCCCTCCCCAACGCCACGCTCTTTCATATGCTTTTTCTATGTCCTCTTACACGCATTTTTTGGACCCAGGTTTGGGACCAAATTAATACTATATTTCATACTTCTATCCCCTTTTCCTTTACTGATATTTTTCTTGGCTCTCTTTCATCCTCCTGGACTGATGTTGATGCACATGTTCAAATCATAGATTTGTTAATAGCTGTTGCATTCCAACAGATTACTGTTCACTGGAAAAATTCAAATGACATTACTCTCAAATTTTGGTGGTTCAATGTATGTTATAATCATAGACTTGATACTGCATTTGTATATCCCATTACCCTTGCCCCGAAAAGACATTCCCTTTGGCTTCCCATCACCTTGTACCTTGATGTTTGTGCCAAACGCTCCTCAAATTTATCCCCTTCTCAACAAGAGGTTTCTAAACCTCCCTAAATACCTTCCGTTCCTTTACTTTCTCTAGTATTTAATTCTCTATGTATACATTATGATGCATTTCCCCATGTACATAGCCTCATTTATTTTTTATCCCTAGCCTCATCTTCTTTTTTCTCCCCTATAACTTTCAATTGTTGATATTTACTGTTGTTATCTCACTTACCTTACCTTTTGACGATAATGTATCTCATTTCTTCTGATGTACTGACACTTCTGTTATATCAATAAAGCTTTTATTTGAACTTAAAAAAAGGGATGTAAGATTGAAGCAATATTAAGTCTAACTAATCAACCTCCAATCAGTCAATCAATCAGAAGTTTATATAGCGCAGCTACTCACCCATGAAGGTCTCAAGGTGAGGAGGGGGTGCTGCCTGCTGATCTGTCTGAGTGTGGAGGTTCAGTCGAAAAGCCAGGTCTTGAGGTCCTTCCTGAATTGGGTCAACAACACAGACTGACTGTGGTGGAGGGGCAGGGTGTTCCAGGTCTTGGCGGCAAGGTAGGAGAAGGATATTCCTCCGTCTCTGGTCTTTTGGATCCATGCGACGGAGGCCAGGGCGAATTGGGCGGAGCGGAGCTGCCTGGCCAATGTGTGGAATGTGAGGCATTGGTTCAGATAGTCTGGTCCTGCGTCATGGAGAATTTTGTAGGCATGTGTAAGGAGCTTGAAGGTGATTCTCTTATTGTTTGGGAGACAGTGGAGTTGATGGAGGTCTTGTGTCATGTGGCTGCAGCAGGGGATGTCGAGGACCAGTCTGGCTGCAGCTTTTTTGGACATTCTGTCGTTTCTTGAGTTGTTTATGGGGGGCGCCGGTGTGGAGTGCGTTGATGTAGTCAAGTATGCTGGTGATGAGTGCATGGGTGACTGTCTTTCTGGATTCTGTGGGGATCCATCTGAATGTCTTTCAGGGCAGGGGGGGCATGTGGAAGCAGGATGAGGCTACTGCATTGATTTGGCGGTTCATTGTGAGAGAGGAGTCCAGTATGATGCTGAGGTTGTGTGCGTAGTCCGTAGGTGTGGGAGAGGTTCCTAGTGCGGCAGGTCACTAGGACTTGTCCCAAGCTGAGGGGGTGGGTCTCAGCATTAGTACTTTGGTATTGTACGCGTTGAGCTTGAGACAGCTGTCTCATCCAGGTGGCAACAGCGTTCTTTCTGCTGTGAAAGTTGTTTCTGGTGATTATGGGTTTGTTGGTGGGAGAGAAGATCAGCTGGGTGTAGCCGGTGTAGGAGATGATGTTGAGTCTGTGGCTTCTGGCGATGGAGGCTAGGGGGGCCATGTAGATGTTGATGAGGGTGGAGCTCAGGGAGTAGCCCTGGGGCACTCTACAGCATATGCCTGTAGGTTTTGAGAGGAATGGGGTTAGTCTGACTCACTGTGTTTGGCCTGTAAGGAAGGCATGGATCCAGTCCAGAGCCCTAACGTGAATGCCAGCTTCATGAAGTCTTGTGATTAGGGTGCAGTGTGTCGAAGGCGGCCGAGAGAGTCAGCAGGATGGAGGGGGTATGGTTTCACCCCGATCGAGGAAGGAGTGGATGTCGTCGATGGCGGTGATTAGTGCAGTTTTGGTGCTGTGGTTGCTTTGGAAGATGAATTGGGAGTTGTCCAGGACGAGGTTCTCTTCAAAGAGCTCTGAGAGTTGGATGTTGATGGCCTTCCCGATGACCTTGACTGGGAGGGAGGAGGGTGATGGGTCTGAAGTTCTGTCGGGTCGGAAAACAGCTTCTTCAGCAGGGAGTTGATCTTGCGTATTTCCAGTCGTCGGAAAAGGTGGCGGTTTTAATGGAGCAGATGATGGTGCGGCGAAGCTGGGGGAGCAAAGGAGGGGGCAGTTCTATGCAATAGGTGGAACAGGCAAGGGTCCGATGGGCTCCTGAGTGGATACTCTTCATGGTCTTGAGTGTGTAATCTGTGGTTAGCTGAGTCCAATCGGGCATGATCTATTGGGGTGCGGTGTGGTTGCGAACAGTGGTGACAGTGCGTAGTGGCAGGGTCTAGTGTGTCAAAGCTGACGTAAATCTGTCTGATCTTGTGGTCGAAGACAGTGCTGAGTTTGTTGCAGGGGTCTTGTGAGGGTGGGAGGAATATAAAATGTTGCAACGCATACCATTATAATGCATACCTTTACAACATGAATTTTTGCATGTTTTTACAATGAGAACGATTACAATGCATGCCATTACAATGCATACTATTACTATGTGTACTAATATAACGAATACCATCACAACGTATATTAATTAAACTTTTTTAAATGTAGACACATATTACGTGTGAAAAAAGTAATAGAAAAAAACAAAGTTCAATAATTTGAAAAAATATCTTATTTTATTTAGAATGTTTTATAAGGAGCGAACATTACCCAAGAGTATCTGAGTGCATCAATAATAAATAATTTTCCGGAATACAAATCCTATAAGTTTTTTTAAAGCGCATTTATTTGGCAAAACATGCATATACAAACAAAGCTTTAAAAACGTGTGTCCTTCCACTATTTCCACTACTACAGCCCAGCTATCATCTACTCAAAATGGCGACCAAATAATTTGGATCTATTGATTCTCACTGAAACCTGGCTCAATGATGCTTCCTCCGCTGTTCTTGACATCTTAAACCCTCCTGATTATGCCATTTTCAGATACGATCGACTTGTAAAAATGGGGGGGGGGTATTGCTTGCACTCATCGCTCCAGCATCACTATAAAGCAATCTCAAATTGCCTTCCTGTCTTCATGTGAGCAACTAGTCACAGAAATTTGGAATAAGGGCAAGATTGTCTGCTTGCTTCACACTATCTATCATCCACCGGGTGACAATCTGCTCTTTATATAGCAAACCATGGAGGTTATTAGCTCGTGTTCAGACCAACACTGCCATTTCTTCCTCAGAGGCTTTAACCTCCACTGGAATTACACAAATTATCCTTTAGTCTGCTCCTTTAAGGCTTCCCTCTCTGATCTCAACTTCTCACAGATATGTAAGGGTCCTATCCACAACACGGGTGCCACTCTCGACCTTATCTTGGCTTCAGACAGTATCATACAACTGGGTGACATTTTGCCCTGTGACTGTTTGGATCATAATCAAATTTTCTTCCAAATCCAGGAAAAGGTCTAGTGCAGACAGGGCCAATCTTTTAAAGCTAAACAACTGATTCGCAATCTGAGAGACATCAACATCAATGTTCTAACTTCCATCACCAAGAATAGGCTTCAGCCTCCTCCTAACATGACCAACCTTGACGATCTTTCTGATCACTACATTAGCACTGTGGCTAATATTTTTGACAGTTTCGCTGAAGCAACTCAAAAGGATTCCAGTCAAACAATCCAAACCTTAGGTTAATGGTGCCCTAAATGATGAATGTTGCAAGCGTACGCTCTCAGAGAGGCTTTGGAGGAAGGCGCCCTCCACCACAAGCCTCTTTCAGCTAAGTAAGGTGAGAAGTACATACAACAAACACACCTGCATTGCTAAAACCAACCATTTCAGGACTTGTAGTGTAGTTCCTATATTCCCAATAGGCTCTGCGCATTGGAATAACATAAACGATAGTTTAGACGTAGGACTGAGGTCGACTAGGTCTCTATTGAATATGTTAGACTTAATTATGAATGCCAGCTAGCTCAGAGGTCACTAGAAACTTTCTCAAGTAAACAAGAAGGTGTTAACTTTACTGATTAGACAAGAAGGGTTTAGTTTCTGACAACCGCATAAACATGACAACTTTGCTCCCTCCAGAATAAAGAGTATATCTCCAGAGTCGCGGAAACAATAGATAACTATTTTACTCAGTCAATCGTGCATGCTTAGTTTCACCAAAAGCGCAGAGAAACAGAGAGACGTGCGTTTTCAATAAAAGAGGTTATTTATTGAACAGTCTTCTTTCTCATGCAAGAGAAGTGAGTTGCCACAATTGCAATACTTGTCATAAAGTAAAGTGCGTACAGTAAAATGAGTATTATGAAATAATACTGTAAAAGCATGGTATGGTTTCTAAGCCATACGGTGTTTAAAATAGATAAAATATATACATATATAAAACCATGACTAAACGTACTCAACTGGTGCTTCTAAGATACGCCTACCCCGGTGTACCTAACCTAAGCCTAGTACGTGGGAAGGAGTAAGTGAGCTGCAGTTCAAGATGGTTTTTGCCAATAATCTGAATCAAGAATTCTCTAAGGATCTAATCAGCTCCGTACCTTGGTTATAGAATGAAGGAGGTCTTGTATCTCTTTCTTAGGACTCGTTCTCCCAGCAACCCGCAAGGGTGACTGGAAACACTGGAGCTGGATTTCTCGGCAGGAGAAAAGACAGTGTCTCTCTCAGTGCGTCAATGGGAGGGTCGGCTCCCTTTGGCACTTGCCACAGCAGGCCGTCGGTCAAGTAGATAGCTGATCTGCTCCAAACCACCCTTTGTTTTTGTTAGGGCAACTGCTGGTATATTTATACCTGGAAGGTGCCGAGTTTGAGGTAAGGTTGGACATAAGACGTCACTAAAAACTCACACTTCTTTTTAGGACTCCAGGAGTTCTAGGACAAATCAATACAGAAGCAGGGGGAATTCCCGGGCTGCTGGAGGCTTGGTTTGTTTAAGAACGCGTTGTGCTTTCTAGGAGTCTATGGGAGTAGCCCTGCCGTATTTGGACTGCATTGGCTATGATTAAATATGGATATGATTCTTATGCCTTTATAAGGATATGATTTGTTATGACCACATAAGGGCATAAATCGGGAATATTTAAATAGGGTCCTAGATACGTTTACAACACCCACTCCACGTATAATGTCCATCATTACTAAATACTAAGCAATTTTAAACATATGAATATGCATGTGTTTTCCATCCCACCCCAAAATACATAAAATGCATTTGAAATGGTATATACACGAAAAATGAGTAATATACTGTACATTTTTAAGCAGTGGTATCATTCAGATAATGCAAATATAGTACGTTCAAATATTGGCTGAATGAATCACGAAAATTACATTCATGAAATGGCTCTAAATACAGAAGAGAAGGTCGAGACCATTTCATCACATATTTATACAGGATTGTACATGTGCTAGAGGCTGAATCAAAATATTGTCTCTAGAGTTTCAAAATAGAAATCTTGTTCTCTAAGAATAGTTCTACTTTAAGCAGAGTATCGTGTGCCAAAAAAAAGTAAATATTTTGGAAACGGGGAAAAATAATTTCGCTTTCAGGGAAAAAAATTGTTCCTCACTTTTTTAGAAGTTTCTGTTTTTCCAAATTGAAGGTTGAATTCAGAGTTCAGGGAACGCTGTGTGCTCAAAAATCATTCTCGTTGTTAGGAGAGAACATTAACTCAGATAGGGTGGCAAAGAATTCGTCTACATCAGTAGGTGAAAGTTTGACCAAGTTCGAAAAAGCAGAAATAGTGCAGATATGAGAGGCATTGCTGTCATCGGTGTTCAGATCAGCAATGGTCACAGAAGGTGGTACCTGTGTGCCTCTTTCATCTCGTACCTCACCATCACTTAATCGTAATGGTGAAGTCTCAACGAATGCCGTCATCAGAATAGGTAGCCGCTGGGGACAACACGTTGCATGAGCCGTTACCAAACCAAGCAAAGTATCGATATCCAAAGGTACTGCTGATGGTAGTGTGAGACAGACGTCCAACACGCATTCTTCTCCGCATAGCAGGCATCGTAGAACAGGTATTTATTTATTTATTTTATTATTTGTTTACATTTGTAATGCGCACAGCTACCCAACAAAGGGTTTCCCGGCGCGGGTAGGATGCAATCTTGCCAGATTGGTCTGAATGAAAGAAACCATGTGGTATTCAAATATCTTAGCCGAGCTAAGCCGAGTACTTTAGTTATTCTTTCTCGGTATCTCATCGCAAGGATCGTTTCTTCCATGGTAGCCTGAGTTTTGTTTGTGGCTGGATTTACCATATCGGAGCAGAAGGAACAAAAATAAAATTCCTGCTATAAGTCCCAAGATGAGATGCAGGCCGCCAAACACAGAGTGCATGAAATTCAGGAAGATGCTCAGGACTGCTTCAAAGGGTGCTAATAGTCCCTAAAAAATTGTCTTAAATACATGTGCGATGCCACTGGTTTCAGACATGTTTAAAATTTGACCTAACATTTCTGCGAAATGCACGGGGCAATTTGTTGATAATAATGCATGTATCTCTGCCGCTGTCCTTGCAACTTGCAGATCATACGTCTCTTTGGACAAGGTTAAAGGCACAGTTTTTTGTAAAAGAATGGATTTCATTCTGCTTAAAGTATCAATTTGAATAGAAGAGATATTCAGAGAAGGCCATATCGGTGCCTCCTTGTCTGGCTTGCTGTTTGGATACAATACTTGCATACAGCAAATGACCATGGAAGTTACACTGACGAGATAGGCCCATCCTGGCACCATGCCACAACAGCTGTGGTCACGTATTATAACGTAACTGCAGTTGGAAAGTTGTCTGAAAAAAGACTCTATCTGTGTAGCTGGGGTGCCGTGCAAGTGGCATGAAAGGTTATTTGGTGAACCTTCGCAGGCTCCATGCAAGTTAATTCCTTGACACAGAAGAGTGCCGCTTAGTGAATTTTTACAGTCATTACCACTAAGAAACACCTCTTTTTTCCCCTCACTGTAACATTTATGTGTATAAGGTAGATTCCAGGTCAACTTGATGTAACCTTTACCCAACCTTTCAAACAGGCCTGCTGGTATATGCTTTTGACAATATTGAAACTGAAAAGTCGTTATCGGAATTGTAATTGTGCCATGTATTATCCATTCAATGACGGGTCTTTCGGAGACTGTCAATGGCAATTTTTCAAGTTTTTCAACGTTCAGCACCATATAGTCTGCTCCCTTTTGTGCCAAAGAGATTTGTTTATCAGTAAGGTTAAAGATAGAAAATAATGACGTTGTGTTGATTAGACGCCATGGCACGTAGCCTGAACGGAGGTTTTGCAACGTCCAGCCTAACTGAACAATAGAACCCAATTGGGACTGGCCATGTTGTAACATTAGCGTATCCTGTTCTATTATATCAATAGCAGATGATACAATGCTGTCCAGTGAATAACTTCTGGAGGACAGAGTCGTTAACCCATTGTCCACTACAGACAGTGATTTTTCCAAATTAATACGATCCATTTCTCGTATTTTTTCAGCAGTTTCAATTTGAGTTACTTTCCAAGCTTCGTTGTAAGCAGCGTATATTCCGGCGTATATGAAACATTTTTGACGCTGTTTGCGAGGTCCCAATATGAAATTGCCCAAGTCAGCACCTTCTTTAAGTAAAGTCAAGTGTTGTTTAATTTCAGGCAGTGTGGATTTCTGTAGCCATTCGAGGCATAGTTTCCCTACACTGTATGTTGTAATTATCCCTGGATGTTGTCTCTGGGAATATCTTGGGTCTGGCCTGTTCTGTTTGAACCCCTGTCTTTTATTCAGGAATCTATCTGACAGTTATTAGTGTCTATGGGCCAGATCAACCATTTTCTCCAATCAGGATTAGTTCTGTTTTGTTTACAAATGTGGGATACGTCTATTTCCGCATCTATAGAGCTATTACTATCAGGTATGGGCTTTGGTATAGACCTTTTGTTTAAGTCCTTTTTCTTGGCTAGGCAAAGACAGGTTGTTTATTGAATAGTGTCATTCAGGAACATTATTTGTTCTGGGATCATGCAGGCTCTAAATAATGATTCTAGACCTTGTACCTGCCAATCTTTTGTACCCCAAATGGTTTTTGTTTCAATGTTGTTTTTCCAAAATTCAAAACCAAATGTAGACATTTTTTCATAACATTTTGTGGAATATATCAATTTAGTGTTTGTCAACATGTTTTACATTCCTGTCTTATTTAACATTTTAAAATAAAATGTTTCTGGATCAGTGATGTTAAACCCTGAGAAGTATGGGAATTTTTCATAAAATGTTTTCGAGCTGCCTTTTGGCGGTGTTGGACAATGTTCCCATTGATTATATGTAAAAACATTTCTAGGATTAGCAGATTTATGCAAATAGTGATGCCCATAATGATTAAAGCAATATATTTCTTCATAGTTTCATGAGCCTTCTAAATAATCATGTTCTGTAAATTTTGTTGACATTTCTAAATCTGACATCATATTATTAATATTTTCAAAGTCCCAATCATCAGAGAAAATACTAGGTGATAAAAATTCACTTAATGAAACCTTGAACTGATGTAGATATTTCAAGAGCTCAACCGGGCCATATATGTCGTAATCAGTAGTGTCCCATGCTACACCACCAGGTATAGGAATGGCTGTGATGTTCACTGATAATAGTTCTCTTTTTTCAATGTGAGAAGATCTGTGAGGCTTTAGGACCAAGTTGATGTTCTGACTTGCTGTGTCCATTGTACTATATTTTCCTTCAATCATTCTTCTCAAGCTTAAAACTAAAATGAGCCAGAGTAGGAGCAAAAGTACACCTAAAACAATCCATAATTCAATCCATGGTGAAATCAGATATGTTTCTTTGAGTTGATGAAAGAGTTCAGTCATTTTTTCTTTGAAAGTTTTAGTTGCTGGCGTTTCTTCATGTTCACTTGGATCATCAGAAAAGTCATCGAAATTGATGAAGTAGCCAGATGCAGTTCTGTCAATTGTTGGAATTGCTTCCGGATTTTCATTAGTCTTTGCATTTGTGTAGTCAGAGGCTACATCATTGTAGATTGGTGTTTCTTGACGAACTGTTGCAATTTGGGTTTCAAGAGGCACAAGTTCCATGGCTTTGCTGCATAGTCCTTTTTTATTCACTGCAGGTTTATCAAATGTGATTAGTCTCTCAGTTTGAACCTCTTGAATTGTAGCAAGGTTTGGTCTTCTGCTACTTCTTGGGAGTCTACTGGGCCTACTACTTATTATTGGCAACATGATTGTGGTTTTACCAGGTTGATTGATACAACTCTGTTCTACTTTTTACCAGCAAGGGGCGGTAGTACTACTGATCTTGTTCCTCTGATAGCTAGGACAGGTGCTGCTTTTCTGTAAGAAGGCCAAATTCCTTCTTCACCGCGATCTTTTCTCTGACCAGATCCCCAATCTTTTGAATCCAAACAGGTCTTGCTGGGACAGGTGTTTTTTCTTCAGTGGCCGTTGGCTTTAGCTTTGTGTTACTTAGACTTCTTCTTGTTTCATTTAAGTCCTGTAAAGGAGGCAAATGATCTTTTATATCAAAGGTTTTTTGTTCTACCACTTAAATCTGACAATCGAGGTCTTCGATTAACATTCTAGTACCAAACAAAAGTTCATACGGAGTGATTCCCCCCAGAGAATTTCTTGGCAGATTATTAAGACTACGTTGGACACTTGTTAGATGTTTGACCCACCCGTCACCCGAACCTATTACCCTCGCTGTTATAGATTGCTTTATGTCACTTTTTTTTTCTCCACTACCGCATTTCCCTCGGGATGGAATGGACTAGAGTACCGCAATGCAGTGCCCAAGCTGGCCATGGCCTCCTTGTAAGTTCGAGAGCTAAACACAGGACCCTGGTCAGAATGTAGCATGCCAATTGTGTATGTGCCGATAAAGATTTGCAAATCTTTTATAACAGTTCTGGCGTCAGCCGAGCGCTGGGGCCTCATCTAAATGAATCTCGTCTTAATAATTATGGGATCGCATTTTTCCGTCTGGATGTCTGCGTATAGATAGCCTAATGCTGTCTAATAGAGGTGTCCGGGCAGGTGTCTGGTCCGGTTCACAACTGCGATCTCTGTTGCAGTCCTGACATTCCATTGCAAAGTTATAAATTTGCACGCTCATCCCCGGCCACCAGTATTGTGATTGTAATTCTATTAGAGATTTCAAGATCTCTTGGTGCCTCAGACCCATTCCCATGTGTGCTTCTTGAATCAAGTAAGCCCTCCGGTTCGTGTTTGGAATTACTCTGTTCCCCACTCCAGGGATTCGAGCAAAAGGAACGGAGTTCGCATCAATTATGTATGTATTGTCGAGTGGATAGTTGAGAGGTAATGCTGCATAGTTGCCTTTTAATTCACCCCTGCCACCGGCCAGCCCTCAACCCTCCCTGGATGTCTTTGGCCCCGTAACAACGGAAGAGGTAGGGGCAACCTTGGCCTCAATTAAAAGTGGTTCCCCCCTCGACCCTGCACCCCTCCGCTTCCTGAAAAAGGTATTGAGTACAATCATCCCCCCCCTCACGGCCTTAATCAACTCCTCCCTTTCGGAAGGTATAGTTCCCCCTAGCTGGAAAGCGGCAGCAGTTAAAGGCCTTTTAAAAAAAACCTCCCTAGACTCACAGGACCTCTCCAACTATAGGCCCATTTCCCTTCTCCCAGGAAATAGCAAAGTCGCGGAGAAGCTGGTTAACAAGCAATTGTCATTCTACTTGGAGAGCAATAACCTATTAGGGATCTCCCAGACAGGGTTTCGTCCAGGCCAGGGCACGGACATCGCCCTCCTGGCAGCAGTGGAGAAGGCCAGAAGCATTTTGGATACGGGAGGATCAGTGGCAGTGATCCTCCTGGACCTCAGTGCGGCCTTCGACACTGTAGACCACCTTACCCTAATCCACCGACTGGGAGAAATTGGACTAAAGGGTATGGCTTTGAAGTGGCTAAAATCCTTCTTATCCGGACGTTCCTTTCAGGTACGGGAAAATGACAGCCACTCACCCTTTATCCCGCTCCGATGTGGAGTACCGCAGGGCTCCTCCCTGAGCCCTACGTTATTCAACGTTTACATGGCCCCATTGGAGAAGAGGGTCAGCTCGTTCGGCGTATCAGTTATTAATTACGCCGACGACACTCAGTTGGTCGTAACCCTCTCACACCCCCACCAAACCCCCTCCGACCTTCACAGCTGCCTCTCCGAAGTCTACCGATGGATGAATCTTTCTTCGCTAAAATTAAACGGGTCTAAGACAGAGATACTGCTGATGGGACACAAGGGGCCCTCCCTGCCACCTAACCTTTGGCCCAGCTGCCTAGGTAACCCTCCCGCACCCAAGGATGAGGTCAAAAGCCTAGGTGTATGGATCGAGAAGGACATGAGCTTTAAAACCCAAGCAAAAAGGACGGCAGGGACATGCTTTGGCTTACTCAGAGCCTGCAGGAAGATCTTCCCCTTGCTCCCTGAAACCGCAAGGAGGCTCCTCATTCAGGGTCTAATTCTGGCAAGATTGGACTACTGTAACGCCATCTACCTGGGAGCTCCCGAAACCACCCTTAACACTCTTCAGAAAGTCCAAAATGCCGCGGCCCGTCTACTTACGGACACACCGGCAAGATCCTCTGCTAGGCCAGCGCTGAAGTCCCTCCACTGGCTCCCAGTCAGAGAAAGGGTGGTCTTCAAGGCCCTCTGTTTGGCCCATAAAACCCTTATCAACAATGGCCCCCCTCTCCTGAAAGAACTCCTAATTCCCTACAAAGTGGAGAGAGATCTCCGTTCTAGTGGAGAAAATCTGATCTCGGTCCCGAGAGTCAAAAAGGCCAGGACCGGTGGCCGTCGTTTTTCGGTCCACACAGCCAAACATTGGAACCAACTACCACGGGGACTAAGGACAGAACTGAACTACCTCCAGTTCAGGAAAACTTTAAAAACTCTTCTTTTCCCGCAAACATAATTCCGTTACATGGCAGAACCCTTTGGAGAAGCAGGTTTTAGCGCTGGGATGCTCTTTGAGTTACTACGCGCTTTATAAAACCATTAAATAAATAAATAAATAATAAATAAATTAATGAGGCTTTTACTGCCAGCATGGTTTCTCCATCTATTTGTTTTTTAGAACGCTTTTTTGTAGCTACGGAAGCCGGTTGAACCGCTGCTGTTCTGGCTCTGCTAGCCAATGAATTCCCTGCAACGTGAACGCCATCGCGTTGAAGACTCTGCGTATGTATCACGTGAGTCTTTCGTAGTTCTTTCTGTAAAAGAACTACTTGTTCCCAAAGCAACTTATGCTTGATTGTGCCACCTTTTGGATCTTTGAAACCGTTTTGAACCCAGTTCTGCAAGTATTTGTTGTAAGACTGGACGCAATAATACGAATCGCACACTATTAGTGTGGGGAATTCGCGATCGGCATTCTCAAGCGCCATCTTTAAAGATCTTATTTCAGCTCACTGAGCTGTACAGTTTCTAAAAGATTCAGTTTTAGTGACCATCGGTCTGAATTTACCTAAGCGCCAATGACCTTTAACAATCGCGCATGCTGCATTGTAAATTTGTTTTTCCACAACGTAGTGTTGTGCAAATCTGTCCGTGTAGATTACACAGGTGTATTGTTCGATAGGCAGAATTTTGATTGACAGAGGACATTCATGTTCGTATTCCAGATCTTCTAGTTTTTTCATTTTCGGATCAAATGCGTGTTTCACGTCTGTTGCAGCAAGAGAATTTTCCCATTGTATCCATTTTGGATCTAAAGCTTTAGCATTCAGATTGCTCAATCTTGTTACTGCCTCAAGGGCTGATACTGCTGTTAAAACAGATATGCTCTTGCCTTGGGCTAAGGCTATTTCTTTTGCTACAGCAGTTTGAACCGCAGTCAGAATTTTTTCAGTAGAACTGAATTTCATTTCATCTTGTGTGTACAAGTGTGATTTATAAGCTATTGGTGCCGTTTTTCCCTCATTCGAGGTCAGGTACGTAAATCCCCATCTTCCTGGGTTGACTCGGATTACAAGGTTGCGTTCATTTGCGCGTGTTTGCAGTTTTGTTTTAGTTAACATATCTGTTTTTATTGATCTTAACATTTTTGTGTGTTTCTCAGTCCAATTGATTGGTTTGAAATCAGGTTTTATTAATTTGTAGAGAGGTTTAACCCTCTCTGCATAGTTTAGAATGTAAGTTCTTCTGAAATTCAGGAAACCTAGAATTGATTGTAAGTTTTTCAGCGTTTTTGGAGCTTGGAGTACTGCACAATTCTCTAAGAAGTTGTCTGCTAGGCTTTTGCCTTCACTTGATAATTCATATCCTAAAAATAGGACAGTGGGGTGGGCAATTCGTGACTTTTTGAAGTTGAATTTGTACCCTTCAGATGCGAACCCAAGTATAATGGTGTTCACTCTTTTCAAGTGTGTCTCCAGGTCATCGTCTGTATGGTAGATGTCATCGACATAAGATAATGCCTCATCATCATACATTTGTAGTAATTCTGTTACCCTGGCTGAAAATAATCCTGGGCTGTTCTTGAATCCCTGGGGGAGACGACAAAATTGCCCTTGGGCCCCCATACTTGAGAAAGCGGTCAAATACCTGCTTTCTGGTGCAATGTTTTGACAAAAGAAACCATTTGAGATATCTAAAGTCGTTTTTATATTTTTTGCGCACAATGTTATTCATTAGTGCTGCACTGTGTGAGTTTTATACTGCAAATGTTTTGCAGCATGAGTTTAGATGTCTGTAGTCCAAAACTAGACGATATGAACCGTCTGGCTTGGAGACAGGAAACAAAGGATTGTTCATTTGTGAGGTGCATGTTTCAATCACCCCCTGATATTCAAGTTGATCTAAGATCTCCCTGACTTGTTTTTTAGCTTCTTGCTTAACAGGATACTGCCTCTGTGCAGTAGGTTGATTTTTTAACTGAATTTTATGGTGAGGAGAATCCTCATCCCGTCCTACATGATTTTTATATAATGCAGGGGCTTGGGCCACTGCCCATTTTCTAGCATATGTGTATTTTTTCTGAATTCGAATGTGATTTGAGAAGGCAGGCATAATCATTTCTTCGCCATGTGGGCACTCCCTGACAAACTCTGGTGGCCAGTCCCTTTCTGCTAGCAGGATATCATAGCCTTTAGATAGGTTCTCCCAAAAGAGACCTTTTATTTTCCTAGTTTTGTCCCCTTCTATACGTAATGTTATTTTATATAATTTATGGGGCACACTAACTCTGGTGTCTGCAGTTTCCACCTGAATGTATTAATTCGTGTTCACTGTCTCCAGAATATTCATCAGGATCTAGCGAGCTATGGTCACTTCTGCTGCGCTGTCTAGCATTGTCTGGGCCCATTCTCCGTTCTTGAGTTGTGTCCTCAGAATCCTTGGCATGTTTTATTTTAATACTGGCTACCTTCTTTTTGGGAAATTGTAATTTTTTACTTTGATGAGCAGGTTCCTTGTCTTTGGACTTGACGCGCTCTTCTTTATGTTCTGACCGTCCTCTTCTGTCCGATTTCTGTGAGGAAGTCTGAAAAGATCGAGAGGGATGTGTATCATTATCTTGATATCTGTCAGGTTTTCTTAAATTATCCCTATTTCTAAGGTTGTACCTTTTTTCAGAGGGCTCCCGTTGTGGAGACCTGCCCCCCCCGTTCTGGAGATCTATTTCTCCGTTGGGGAGACCTTCCTCTGGACTGAAACTGTTTTTCTCTGGGAGTTGTTTGTTTATTACCCTCCCACTTCTTTTTTGGAGTAATGAGATTATTTTTGATAAAGCTCTTTTCAGGATTTTCAGTTAGTTGTGGTTTTAGTGGTTTCCCACCCAAACTATCTCTACCTAATTCTTCATAGGATTTTTCAATTATTCTGGCAAGTTCAAAAGGTTGTTCTGCTATATCTGTTTCTTTCAATTTTTGGCGGATCGCCACAGATGCTGCTTCTCCTTTTATGTTGGCTAATAGTATAGCCGAGACTTGCTTAAAGTCTTTCATTAATTTCATACCTAGATTTAAAGCAGGCTCTGGACCATATTCATTTTGAATCTGTCTTAGTACGTCTGGTATAACTGCCATAGACGGAACACCATGTGTTTTTTTGTATATCGAAGCAAAGACTGTGCCCCAAGTGTCACAGTCCTCCACATGTGGTGCGATCCCCATTGGAAGACAGATAGTCAGAATTCTGTGTTTGTCATGAGGTGTAGTATCTGGAAATACTGCCTCTATCTGAGTAATTTTTTGAGCTAACCAGAATGGAATTTGTTCCCGTTTTGCGGGTAATTTTCCAATCACTGATTGTATAGTCTGTGGTGTAATTTTATTTGTGTTCCCCTGGTGAGGGGTGTGCTGTGGAATTCTTATTCCTGTTGGACTGTTAAAGTCCGCATGACATATTGGACCAATTGTCTATGTATTTTAATTAGTTGTTTTAGCTGAACTAAAAGTTCTCCGCTTGACATTCCTTCAATGTCAGGATGTGGTGTATAGCCTGCTAGAACCGGCCATGTGGCTCCTGGTCTACCTAGTGGACCGAGCCTGGTGAAGTGATTTTGATGTTTTAGGGCGCCATTAAATCAGAGCTGGTGTTCTTGGTACGTTAGTGGAATTTCAATGTCCTCAAAAGGAACGTATTCCGTTGGAGATTCATCTATTTTGTAATAGTGGAAATCGCGTGTCACAGCATGTGCTGCTGGAAAATTTATCCAGGAATAGAATACCTCTGTCTGCCGACATTCATGGGCCTCTACCACAAATATGACTGTACCACCTCTTGGTGATACTCCATTATTTATAAGTTTGTAAGTTACGCTCTTCCTTACATTGACTGGGATGATTATAGCATCCGGGTCATCTTGCCGGAGACTTGTGTCTTCCGCTAAAAGTTGAGCTACTAACGCTTCTCTTTCTCTTTCCTCTTCACCTTCCGACATTTTGCTGACAAAAAGTTTGCAGAGCAAGTTTCAAGGAAACAAATATTAGGTGCACAATATTTTGGAACACTGTATCCTTCAACGTTGACTAAACCAAAAACTAATGCATAGGAATCTCTTCCTACTAAGTTTTGGCGGATATTAACCTTTCACCCACTCCAGACGTCTATTGGAGTATTTTTGGGGAAAAAGGGGTTTGTGTGAAAAGCACGACTGAGTTACTCTAGTATCTAGCGTTAAATTATCGCCTTACCAAACGTTGGGCGCCATCTAGTGTATTTCCTATATTCCCAATAGGCTCTGCGCATTGGAATAACATAAACGATAGTTTAGACGTATGACTGAGGTCGACTAGGTCTCTATTGAATATGTTAGACTTAATTATGAATGCCAGCTAGCTCAGAGGTCACTAGAAACTTTCTCGAGTAAACAAGAAGGTGTTAACTTTCCTGAATAGACAAGAAGGGATTAGTTTCTGACAGCCGCATAAACATGACAACTTTGCTCCCTCCAGAATAAGGAGTATATCTCCAGAGTCGCGGAAACAATTGATAACTATTTTACTCAGTCAATCGTGCATGCTTAGTTTCACCAGAAGCGCAGAGAAACAGAGAGACGGGTGTTTTCAATAAAAGAGGTTATTTATTGAACAGTCTTCTTTCTCATGCAAGAGATGTGAGTTGCCACAATTGCAATACTTGTCATAAAGTAAAGTGCGTACAGTAAAATGAGTATTATGAAATAATACTGTAAAGCATGGTATGGTTTCTAAGCCATACGGTGTTTAAAATAGATCAAATATATACATATATAAAGCCATGACTAAACGTACTCAACTGGTGCTTCTAAGATATGCCTACCCCGGTGTACCTAACCTAAGCCTAGTACGTGGGAAGGAGTAAGTGAGCTGCAGTTCAAGATAGTTTTTGCCAAGAATCTGAATCATGAATTCTCTAAGGATCTAATCAGCTCCGTACCTTAGTTATAGAATGAAGGAGGTCTTGTATCTCTTTCTCAGGACTCGATCTCCCAGCAACCCGCAAGGGTGACTGGAAACACTGGAGCTGGATTTCTCGGCAGGAGAAAAGGCAGCGTCTCTCTCAGTGCGTCAATGGGAGGGTCGGCTTCCTTTGGCACTTGCCACAGCAGGGCGTCGGGCAAGTAGATAGCTGATCTGCTCCAAACCACCGTGTGTTTTGTTAGGGCAGCTGCTGGTATATATATACCTGGAAGGTGCCGAGTTTGACGTAAGGTTGGACATTAGACGTCACTAAGAACTCGCACTTCTTTTTAGGACTCCAGGAGTTCTAGGACAAATCAATACAGAAGCAGGGGGAATTCCCGGGCTGCTGGAGGCTTGGTTTGTTTAAGAACGTGTTGTGCTTTCTAGGAGTCTATGGGAGGAGCCTTGCCGTATTTGGATTACATTGGCTATGACTAAATATGGATATGATTCTTATGCCTTTATAAGGATATGATTTGTTATAACCACATAAGGGCATAAATCGGGAATATTTAAATAGGGTCCTAGATACGTTTACAACAGACTCAGCTGGACGGTGCTAAAAATAGACCCAAGAAATCATCAAGCAACAAACTAACCACTCTTATAACCCTATCTTGACTCGTATGACCTCGCTTGCGAGTGGGGAGAACTTCTCAGTGCACTTCCCTGAAAAAACAAGAAAAATTGAACTGGAGCTGCAACCGGACACTTCCATTTTGCGGCCTTAGAGCTACTCTGCATCATCAGCTGAGCCTGCTGATCCGTTGGTTGTACCCATTGGTTATTCTCCCCAAAATAACGCCTCTTGGAATTCCTTTCTCCATCCGGATGTCACCGAGCTGCTCCATGCTATGTCATCCTTAAAACCTTCCAACCATGTCAGCGATCCACTACTTGCTAAGTTTTTTAAAGATCTCACTTTGGCTATTTTCCCACTTTGGCCCAGATCATCCATGAATCTCTCTTGCAGGGGAGGATTCCTGATTGCCTCAAGACTGGGCAAGTCACTCCCATCCCTAAAAAGCCCAACACTGATTTATCTGATCCTAGCAACTTCCAGCCCATCATCAGCCTCATGACTCTAGCTACATTGCTCGAGAAAAGCGTCCACAGGCAGCGCTGCAACCACATAGAGAAAATTCAACTCCTTGTTCTCAATCAATCAGGTTTCAGAGCAGGGCACAGTAATGCAACGGCACTAACTCACATTGTAGATGACGCCCTGAGATCTTTTGATCAAAATGTCTCTTGTCTTCTGACCCTTCTCGGCCTGTCCTCAGCATTTGACACCATCAAACATGATAACTTGATTGCTTTTCTTCAACAGAGGATGGGTCTCTTGGGCCCGGTCTTAAATTGGTTTGCCTTTTTCTTACATAACCGCATACAAAGAATCAAAGTTAACCATTCCCTTGCAACCAGTACCCCTGTCACGATTGGAGTTCCTCAAGGTTCCGCACTCTCCACCACTCCTTTCAACCTTATTATGGAACCACTTACTGACATTCTGAACCATTCTAACATTCATTATCAAATGTACGCGGATGACACGCAACTGACCTTGAAGATTTCCTCTCCAGAGGACATACAAATGTTAAATGATGCACTCTCACAAACTCAATAATGGTTTGCCCAGAACCATCTTTTGTTAAATACTCTCAAAACCAAATTCCTTCTGATTGCCTCCTATAACCACTCTGCCCCTACCCTTGACTCGCTTAAACAACTTACTGCTCTTAACTGTACCCCTCATCAGGTTGACTCCACAAAATCCTTAGGCATTACCTTGGACAAATACCTAAATATGTAAGCGCACATCAGTGCAACTATTAGGGGAGCCAATTTTCAACTCAACACCCTTAAGAAAATCAAGTCTTTCCTTCCCCCTGAAGACATCTGGCCTGCAGTACAATCCCTGGTTATATCTCATCTGGAATATGGTTTGGTGATCCTTGCTGGGCCTCCCTAAGCTAGTTTGGCCCCACTCAGAGACACTCTAAATGCATCGGCCAGGCTCATCACTGGCTCCAGAAAGCATGACCACATTACCCCCGACCTTATGCAACTAAATTGGCTGTCTATCGAAGCTAGGATACGTTTCAAGATAGCCTGCTTGACACATGAAGTCATACATTACAACACCCCAGTTTACTCGGCGAACAAGCTTGAAATATCTGGCTCCTGTCAGAACTTAAGAAGACGTCCACCCTAGATTTGAAACCTTCCAAATTCAAAAAGAAAAGAACTTACAATCGTGCCTTCTTCGGACTTGCTCCAAGAATTTTGAACACTCTTCCTCCCGAGATCAGATCCAATCCTTCAACTGCATCTTTCAAGAAACATGTCAAATTGCTGCTCTTGAGTGAACAGCATCAACCTGTACTCCTTCTCAAGCCCCCATGTCTATAGATTTTGATACTTATTTTACACTGTTGTTGGATCTATTTATGCTTGTCTGTTAAATTGTTATCTCGCTATGTGGACCTTTTGAAACTGTACTGGTTGGTCCAACTCACGGCCCCTGACCTTGATTTTTTCCTCCTTTTTCTTTGACAGTGTGTTTACTTAACTACATCATTTGTACCATTGTGTTGGTTTTATTCGTGCTTTCACCACTTTGTACAGCGCTCTGATACCCGTAAGGGTCATGTTCGCGCTTTATAAAAACTCTTCACAATTCTGAAAACAGAATGTTGAAAAGAATATTTTACTCACAACATAATAAAGAAACATTCTGTCAGGTTCTAATTCACATGGAAAAATAGAATTCAATACATATTTTCTATTAAATTTTCTCTAACCCCAAACAAACATAAATTCAACCAACCACCATTTTGTGCTCAGTGACACACTGGCTTCCCTGGTGACCACAAACATCTGCAGTAGTAGGAGAATTGTGAGAGCTTTAACTTCAAGCACTGCTATCTATTGACTAAAGTAAGAGAAAGTTGTAAACAAAACATATTTGGATAGACAGCAAATAATTAATAAACCAAAACCTAAAATTACATTTACAGATCTTGGACAAGCAGATACAGCAACACAGTACTCATCTTCTGAATGAGGTAATTGAATGCTTAACATAAATTAGATTTATGGGCCCAATATAATGTTGGTCATAAAGCCTCAGACTTTAGGTCAGAGGCTTTCTGACCGACATCGTTGGTTTTAATTCTGACTGGCTGATTACGATACAGCCGGTGGGAATTGAAACCAGGCAGTCCTTCCAGCTGGCTTCTGACGAGCTTAAGGAGCCCGTTGGCCAGTTGGAACTGGCCTGTAATCCATATGGACGGGCGTTTACACTGTCCAGATTATAATGCACAGTTTCCGGCAGGGTTTCAATGCCCGGCTATCGGACATGGAAACCCTTCCGGAAAGCGTGTTTGGGAACCCCTAGCAGGGCCCACTTTCCCATATGGGCTCAGGTTGGGGGCTGTTAATCCCTGCACCTTGCACAGGCACCTTTATGTGCCTGACATAGATTCCAGGGATTAACACAATCTCCCATTTCTCTAGGGCAGTTTGTGTTACGGCCAGTTTATGGGCTTAACACAAGCTCCCATGGAGAAATGGTAGAATGCAATCACACCATGTGCGGTCACATCATAATTAGGTGGGTGGGACAGCCGACCGGTCGGTTGGTCCTGTTTCCAGCACGGTGTAGGTCAGAGGAAGCTCCGACATCTGACATTATAATAGGCCCCTTAATTTTAAACGAAAAAAAGACTCAAACTGACATATTAACTTTGTTTTTCTAATACATTCACAGATATTGAAGAGACACATACACATACCAAAATTAATTTCAATCTCTGAGAAAATCCATCAGTAAGTTCAAACAAAAGTATTTTTATAAGCTAAAATTTTTTCAACAAAGTTACATTTTTATATAATTAATATATATTGTGAAAAATGCTGGGCAGCAGTTTGAGACAAGTGCTGTAACTCTCCAGGGTGCTTACCTCTAGAAAAATGCTGGTCAATGGTAGGTGGCAAAATTAATATTATAACTCCGACAGGTGTTGGCCTCAGGGAAGGTACTGGTCAGTTCTGGGAACAAAATTACTATTATAAATCCACAGTGTGTTGGGCTCAGAGAAGATGCGGGTCAGTTGTGGGGGGGCAAGATTAGTATTCTAACTCTGCCGGGTGCTTGCATCAGGAAAGATGCTAGTCAGTGGTGGTGAACAAACTTAACAATTCTAACTCCACTGGTTGCTAGCCTCAGGAAGTGTACTGGTCAGTGTTGATGGGTAAACTTACAATTCTAACTCCACTCTGGGTTTGCCTCTGGGAAGGTGCTGGTCAGTGGCGGGGCAAAATTAGTATTCTAACTCTACTGTGTGCTTGCCTCACGGAAGGTGCTGGTCAGTGGTGAGGGGTAAACTTAGTATTCTAACTTAGCAGGCATCTTGCCTCAGGAAAGGTGCTGGTCAGTAACAGGGGGCAACCTTACTCTTCTAACTCCAGAGGGTGCTTGCCTCATGAAGGTGCTGGTCAGTGGTGGGGAGCAAAAAGTGTAGTCTAACTCCACTGGGTGCTTACATCATGGAAAATGCAGGTCAGTGGGGGGTGCAAAACTAGTATAAATCTGCAGAGTTCTTGTTTCTGAGAAGGTGCTGGTCAGTGGTGTGGAGCATAATTAATATTCTAACTCCACATGGTGCTTGTCTCATGAAAATTGTTGGCCACTTCTTGCTTTGTTAAAAAAAATATGAATACATTCAATAATTATCTTTTTTTTTACCCAGCTTGAATAAAATCTAAAATCAATAAAAATCAAATCAATCAACTGGACTACAAAACATCCTCTCAACCACTTATTCAACAATCTGAAGATCTTTCACAGGTAAATTAGTTAAAAAGCCTGAGGGCCGATTGAGATGGCGGTGAGACCGCCACCAACAGCCCTTGGGTGGCTGTCTCACTGCCATTGTAGACATGTTTCCCACCCGCCATATTACAATGGTGGGCGGTGTGATGCAGTCGGTGTGGAAAAACTGACCACCATGCATCCGACTGACTACTTGAGCCCGCCAGTGTGGCAGAGGGCCTCACAATCCCTGCAATGGTGGTGGTGCCTATCAGGCATGCTGTAGGGATTATGATGTCCCTACCCGCCGACCGTTTCATGGTGGTTCACCCGTCATGGAAAGGCTGGCAGAAAGGGACATTGGTGGCATGTAGTGGGTCCCCCTTCCCCCTGGTTCTTTATTTTTGGTGTTGGGGGCACCATATGTGCCCCCCTACATATCCCTGCACCATGTGGTGAGCACCTGTACGGTACCTGCCATGTTGAGCAGGGATATGTTTCTTGTCTATTTTTTGTACTGTGGCGTGTGCTGCAGCACCCTCCACAACTCAAGAGATAGACACTGGGACCCCCTTGGAGGCTGTCGCATTGTAATCAGGTTGATGTGGCAGCCGAAATATGTCAGGCCACCATTCAAATCCCCCCTTAGTGTTGCAACCAAAACTAACACAAATATTTATTTTTTTAGAAGCAAAAAGCCATGCAAACATCATTCATTAAAAATCCACTTTTCCTTTTAGACCTACCCAACATCGCCCAAAAGGGAGAAACAAAATCACAGAAACAAACTAAATCAGCAAAACAGCACACAAAGGACCCTTTCTAAGGTGTGGCATAATACTTCAACTATATGACATGCTTCTTTGTCTTTCAACTGAAATCAACAACAAAGCATATTAGAAAATGACAGCTGGGAAAATCTAAATCAAACCAAGTAATAAATAACCTGTTCTTAGAAAGCTTACTACACAACCAATTAACTTTTAACCATTTTTTGCAGGTTGTAATCAACAAAAATCCATTCTGAAATATACATTGTCAAGGGTAAACCTGACAACATTTTCTTTGCATTTAAACGTTCATTAAAAAAAATATAGCACAAAAACTCTTTTTCTCCCTTCTTTTACAAACAAATACATAATGGCATCAGGAAGACAAGACAACTATGTAAAATTCCTAAGAGAACATCGACTCCTAAAGCAGGATGGCTACCTTTATTATAACGGTAGATTAACTGAGCCCAGGAGTCATTGGATGTGGGTGCAGTTTTACTCACCCCATTGCACAGGCAGAGTGGGTACTATTAGTGACACTGTTGAAAAGATCACAGAACATTAGCACTCAGCCTCTGCAATGGAGATCGAGGTTAGAGAAAGCATTAACCAAATGAAAGAACTTGCATCCACCTCCAATGAACCCTATGGCGAAGTTTTGAGGGCGGTGTCCCAACACATTCCTATACATGTAGCTAGTTGTATGCCCACAATATCAAACTTATGTAGAATTATCGAGAGCAAAAAAAGGCAAGTAACCCCGAAAGAGTACCACCCCAAACATACTCTGATATTAACATTTCTCCTGAACGAACTGTTACTGTTACTAATTAAACCTTTCTTTTGTATAACAACAAAAACCCTCACAAAAGAATACGAATCTTTAGCGCACACAGTAACCTTGTTAAATTGGGGACTAGTGATATTTGGATGATGGATGGGATGTTTAAATCCACACCCAAATGTACACTATTCACGTCTACGTTAATAACACTGTAGTTCCCTTAGTGTACATTTTATTCCCTGATAAGCAAACTTCAACTTACACTGAATTATTAACAGTGGTAAAAACTAAAACACAAAATAAAGTCCTAGGAAAATGATAACTGATTTCGAATTATCAATGATTAACACCATGTTATGTTATGTTATGTTAATATTATTTTTATAGCGCACAGCTGCCCCAGCAAAGGGGCATCCTGGCGCTTTAGACAGGTACTATAACATAACACAGAAAAGGAATAGGAAAGAAAAAAAGGGACAACTACTCAGAAGCAGAAAACAAGAAAGTTTTGATGGCACGCCTGAAGGTGAGCAGATCATTCAAAGCTCGGATGTGCACCGGGAGCGAATTCCATAGCCCCGCAGCCAACACCCGGTAAGAGCGGCCACCCATTCGGCAAAGTTTAAAGCGAGGGCAAACTGCCAGATGAAGAGCCTCTGATCTTAAGGATCTCAAAGGGATGTAGGGAATAAGCAAGTTAGTCAGAGCCGGCGGCGACGAAAGTTTCATGATTTTAAAGGCCAGACAGAGCGCTTTAAACTTGATCCTCTGCCTGACCGGTAGCCAATGTAGGGCCGAGATGGTGCCCGAGGCAGAACAGTGTCTGGGAAGACCAACAATGGCCCGCGCCGCGGCATTTTGTACCCTTTGAAGTCTGGATGCCTCAGCTTGATTCACCCCTAGCATCAGCGCACTTCCGTAGTCCAGCCGGGATAAAACTGAAGCTTGGACCACGAGCTGCCGAGTGGGAGGATCGAAGTATTTCAGGACTGGCCTTATGCCACGCAAGATACCATAACAGGTGGCTGCAGCCTTCTTCGTGTGGCCTATGAAGGTGAGCGCGGGGTCCAGCAAAATTCCTAGATTTTTGACTTCTAAGGCTGGGATAGGAGTGATGCCCAGCTCTGGAGGCCACCACTGGTCTCCCCATAACTCAGCATGTTTCCCCAAGACCAGCACTTCAGTTTTGGTGGCATTCAACTGTAAGCAGTTGGTACGAAGCCAACTCGCTACTGCCACAAGTCCAGCTCGGAATCTGGGGGCCTCCACTTCAGGGTCTCCACTTAGTGTCACCGCCAGCTGCGTATCGTCAGCATATGAGGTCATCGTCAAACCCCACTGTTTGACGACTGCAGCTAGCGGTTTCACATATAGGTTGAATAAGGTAGGGCTCAACGAGGAGCCCTGTGGGACCCCCAGGCCCAGGGGATGGATGGTAGATTGGCAGGGTGGTATTGCCACTTTAAAGGTTCGATCTGAAAGGAAAGATCGAAACCACTGAAGAGCGGTGCCTGCTACTCCAGCTCCCTCTAGGCATTGGATCAGTGTATGGTGGGACACAGTATCGAAAGCAGCGCTCAGATCTAATAGCAGGAGCGCTGCCGTACGTCCGGAGTCAAGTACCAGGCGTAGATGCTCGATAATATAGAGCAAGGCGGTCTCGGTACTGTGTCCTGGCCGGAAGCCGTTTTGGCTGGAGTCCAATATCTGGTTGCGGGCCAGGTGAGCAGATAAGATTGAATTAACATGGGCTTCGGTGACTTTGGCAGTCCATGGCAGAAGAGATATGGGGCGGTAGTTCTCAGGCAATAGGGGATCAGAATTTGCCTTTTTCAAGATAGGGGTAACTACCGCCAGCTTCCACGCAGAAGGGACCGTTCCAGTGGACAGCGACATGTTAATTAAAGTAAGAATCGGTGCTCGACACAGCGGGGAAAGCGTACTAATAAGAGCTGGCTTTAGCGGATCCAGGGGAGAGCCTGATTTAACGCTAAGGCTAAGTTTGTCAAAAGCCTCAGCAGACAAATCAGGTAAGAAAGTCAACATCTCGTACCCCAAAGAATTAGGGTCAACTGGCTCTGGATCCGGTCGGCACGGGTCAAATCCTCGATATATTTTCTGCACTTTCTCCAAGAAGAAAGTTGCCAAATTCTCGCAGTGGGAGTCAGTGCAGATCTCTGCCGAGGTAGCTCTTTTATTCATAAGGTCTTTCAAGACCTTGAATATTAGTTTAGAGGGATTACTACTAGATTGAAATTCCTGAGCATAGAATGCGGCCCGTGTTCTGCAGATTGCCCTGTGATAGTGCTTGAGTTTGGTATAATACAAGGTTTTCAGGGCAGGATCATAAGATCTTCTCCAGTCCCTCTCCGCTTTCCGGCAAGTTTTTTTAAGCTCGGCGAGAGAATCGTTATACCACAGGCTGGGTGACTTTGAATGACCTTTCGACCAGCGCATAGGTATAAGGGAATCAAGAGCGCCTAAAATCCATGTGCAAAATAGATGGTAACCATGGTCCACATTCAAAAAAGCGCTCAGGGGTTTCTGCTCCAGCAGTCTATAGAACTCTTCAAGTTTAAGCTTGTGCCAATGCCTTTTGAAAGTTAGCCTATCCACAGGTTTAAATGGCTTATCGTGAATAGGACAAAAGACTTCCACTAGCAAATGATCCGTCCATCCCATCAACATCGGGTCAGACACCTTCACCCTCTCAAGAGTGGAAAAAAAGGGATCGAGGATATGACCTCCAGTGTGGGTGGGAAGAGTAACTAACTGGACCAGTTGAAGAGCTTCAAGATCCGCTAGCAAGGTGTTAACTGCAGTGGACGACCTGTTGTCAAAATGAATATTAAGGTCACCCATGATGTTAAAATTCGCACAGTCAAGCGCTAAGGAGCTTACAATATCAGCAAGAGCGGACTTGAAGACAGAGTCATTGCCAGGTGGGCGGTAAATAAGCAGACCGCTAAACGTAAAATGATGGCTAATAGCCACTTTAAAGAGGGCGCTTTCACACGCAGGCAGCCCAAGAGCTTTCCATTCTGCAGGGAAGCAGAATTTAACAGCCATGGCAATGCCACCTCCTCTCGTCGTCCGATTCAGAGTGAAGATCGTGTAGTCTGATGGGAAAGTGAGGTTCAGAATGGCGGTATCCGAATCCTGGAGCCAGGTTTCGGTAAGAAGAAAAAGATCAGGATCATCTTTTTCGATGACCAAGAAGTATCCTGATACCCAAATTCAAGGATTATTTTTCACTTTTCACAGGCGTTTAAGGGAAAAATTTAAAAAAACATCCTTAGTTGATTACCAGACAGTAAACTGCAATTTGATTTTAAAAAACAAACTGCCTTCTGCTTTGTTCCTCCTCACTTTTTGGATGAATACTACACATCAATTAATGAATCTGACTATTTTACTACAAATGAAGACAAATTGGGTGCACTACTAAATTACTTTGAGGACACATGGATTTGCCATCTAAGCATGTTGGGTCGCAGGAGAAATCCATGGTTTCCTGTGAAGTGGTGGGACCAATACATGACCTGCTTAGAGGGAGGAGCAAAGACCAATAATGCCATAGAATAATGGCACAACTGCTTCAATAAATTAGTAGGAAAATATCACCCAAACTTTTATAATTTCTTGGAAATTTTGAAGAAGGAACTAAGGGGCTGATTAGCATGTTGGGCGGACTTACGTCCGCCCACCACTCTATCGGAAATCGGGAGCGCCCGACATGCTGTCGGTGGTCCGACATAGGCATTATAATACGACCGCTACCATGGCAGTCGCAATGCTATACTTTGCATTGCGGCGGGTGCTGCTGGCTACAGCACCCCACGCAATGCAAAATAGGGAGACAAGACATATCCCATAACTACATGGCAGGCACAATGTGGTGTCTGCCACATGGTGCAGGGATATTTAGGGTGCTCCCGTGCCCATGTTGGAGGGCTGGGGGCCACTACAGGTTAACCACCGCGAAAAGGCGGGCGGAAAGGGACATTGTAATCCCTATGGTGTGCCTGGCAGGAACCGCCACCATGGTAGGGTATACAACCCCCTCTGCTGCACCAGCGGGCTCAAGGAGTCCTTCAGATGCATGGCGGTTGGCTTTGCCAACCACCAACCATCCGCCAGCCATATGGCGGGCAGATAAGATGGTTCTGATGACGGTGGGACCACCACCAACGGGCTGCCGTAGACGTACCACCGTCATCATAATCAGCCTCAAAGTTATCAAGAAATGAGAATAGCACAATCATTGACTGGTAGTCTGAACCCACGACTCTCTAAAAGAACAAAAGAAGTGTCCAAGAGGCTATTGAGACAAATTCAACAGTTTTCGTTGATGGTGGCTCCAAACTACCTAGACAATATTGCACCCATGCTACATTTCTAACTATCACTAACACCTGATCTATCTTACCTGCCTGTTTTATAAAATGTTTTTTTAAATTAGATTAGCATTTTTCGAAACATTTACCATGCTCCACCGCAAACACACAACAGGGTATGTCATTTGTAAAAGTAAAAAGAAAAAAAGGACAATTTTACTTGAATGGAAAAACATGGTAAAAATCCCACGAATATGAATAACGCAATGTTGATGTACATCTTTCTAATAGATACTTTCATGTGTGCTATTGCATTATTACATTAAAAAATATATTAATACATTTATTTTTATTTTATCATATTTAATGTATGTTTATAAAATTATCTGACTGTAAACTTAACCATTTTTACACAGTTGTAATTTTGTAATTGTTTTAATAATTTATTGTATATCAACTAATATTTATAAATGATATTTCTAAAAATACTACACACCCCTAAACAAAATAAATCTATTACTGTACAATCCCATGCTAGATTGTAAATGTTAAACCCTCATAAAAAACATTCAACATTAGAAATATATTAGGAATATTATTATTAGCAAATTAAATTACTAACCAAGTATTAAAATTAATACTTGGGTATTAATACATTCCACCACCCAAAACCCCTAATTCTCTTGCACCCCGAACCAGACAAAGGGTGTCATAGCCTCATAACTCATATTTTTAATTATTATTAAATTAAATATTAAATGTAATATTTATTAATACTCAAGGATGTAAATGTATACCTGAGTATTAATACATTCCTCGCCCAAGCCCCTAATTCCCTTACATCCTGTGCCAGACAAAGGGTCTCACACCCAAATAAGTATTATTTTAATTATTGTTCAATTGCTAAAAATAAATAATACATTTAATATTCGTTAATACCCAGATACTCAAATGTATACCTGAGTATTAATACACTCCCCCACCCAAAACCCCTAACTCTCTTGCATCCCTAGCCAGAGAAAGGGTTTCACATCCTCATAAGTATTAATTTTAATTTGTATTAAATAACTAAAATTTAAAATTATATTACATACAAAATACGAACATCTATCTAACTACGTCCCGCCTCTCTCCTTACAGTGAGCTGTGCCACCCACAATCTATATTTATTAAATAAAAGTTGTCTTACCTGACAGCAGCTCTTTCTTGCTTCCGATCTTGACCGCGATGCTCCACCGCAAACACACAACCGCGTACGCCATTTGTAAAAGTAAAAAGAAAAAAGGGACAATTTTACTTGAATGGAAAAACATGGGGAAAATTCCATGAATATGAATAACACAATGTTGACGTACATCTTTCTAATAAATACTTGTATGTGTGCTATTGAATTATTTCATTAAAAAAATATGAATACATTTCTTTTTATTATTATCTTATTTACTGTATGTTCATAAAATTATCTGACCGTACACTTAACCATTTGTACAATTTTGTAATTTTTTAATTGTTTTATTAATTTATTGTACATCAACTAATATTTACAAATGATATTTTTAAAAATACTACACACCCCTACACAAAAAAATCTATTTCTGTAATTTCCATGCTAGATTGTAAATGTTAAACCCTCATAAAAAACATTCATCATTAGAACTATATTAGAATTATTATCATTATAAAATTAAATTACTAACCAAGCATTGAAATTAATAATTGGGTATTAATACATTCCACCACCTAAAACCCCTAATTCTCTTGCATCCCATACCAGACAAAGGGTGTCACACGGTCATAACTAATATTTTATATTTTTATTATTATTAAATTACTTTAAATTAATATTAAATGTAATATTCATTAATACTCAAGGATTTAAATGTATACCTGAGTACTAAAACACTCCCCGCCCCAAGCCCTTAATTCCCTTACATCTTGTGCCAGACAAAGGGTCTCACACCCACATAAGTATTATTTTTAATTATTATTCAATTGCTAAAAATAAATAATACATTTAATATTCATTAATACCCAGGTATTCACAATTATACCTGAGTATTAATACACTCCCCCACCCAAAACCCCTAACCCTGTTGCATCCCTTGCCAGAGAAAGGGTGTCACATCCTCATAAGTATTATTTTTAAGTATTATTAAATAACTACAATTTAAATTATATTAAATACAATAGTACTAAAATACATTTTAAAACTATACAAAAATTATTTCATAGTAATTACCTAAAGACTTACTTTAATTCTTGATGTAATAGCATGAGTTGTAATGGCATATGGGTTGTAATGGCATGCATTGTAATAGCATGCGTTGTAATGGCATATTCGTTGTAATGGCTGCATTGTAAAGGCATTACAATGTGATGCCTGCATTGAATTAGATGTTTCCCGGGTAGGACATCTGTGGTCTTACTGTTGGACCTGGCAAACTCCTTAACGATGGTGAAGAGTTCTTTGCTGTTGTTGGCGTTGATTCTGTCTTGGAATGCCGATTTCTTTGTGGTTTTGAGGAGAAGGTGATGTGCGTTGACGGTGAATTTGAAGGTTGCATGAGTTTCCAGGATTTTGTTGCTCCTCCATTGCTTCTCGAGTTGGCTGCAACTTCGTCTGGACTCATGGAGGGCATGAGTGAACCAGCTGGCTTTTTTGGAGTGTTGCTTGCCTGGTGTCTTCCTGCAGGGTACAAGCATGTTGGCGCAGTTGGAGATCCATCGGTGAAGGTTGCGCGCTGCGGTGCTGGAGTTTGTTGGTGTTGGTGGAGTGGTTATGCTGAGGAATTCACAGAGAGATGCTTTGGTGGCCTTGTTCAAGCTCCAACGTGGGGGCGATAAGGCGGTGGTGTACGGTGGGTGTGGTGATGGCGAGAAGCACGCAGTGGTGGTCAGTTTAGAGGAGTTCGCTGGTGTGGCTGTAGGTAATGTTCCCGCTGGCGGAGAAAACGGGGTTGAGCTTGTGTCCGGCTGTGTGGGCTTGTGCAGTGACCAGCTGCTACTGCCTGATGATGGCGAGGTTCTCCAGAAGGGAGGCAGTGTACTGGTCAATGGGGTTATCCAGGTGGAAGTTGAGGTCACAGAGTAGGATGTAATCAGTGGATGCAAGAGCCTGGGGGTGTGATGAGGTCTACGATGGCGTCAATGAAGGGCGGACGGGGGATGGGGGCCTGCGACTAGGGTGCCACAGAGGGTGTTGTTGGGGTTGGTCTAAATCTGGAAGTGGAGGTGTTCCATGTTGTAGTTGGGCTGTTTGAGTGCGTGGTCAGTCGGAGGGTGTTCTTTTAGACGATGGCAATGCCTCCTCCTGGTCGATCGGTGCTGTCCTTGGGGGTGATTTGGTAGCCGTCGGGGATGGCGATGACGATGTCCGGTCCAGAACCGGAGTTGGTCCACGTTTCAGTAAAGAAGGTGATGTTGGGAGAGGCAGCTTCGAGGAGGTCCCAGATTTCTGTGGAGGGATTGCATGCTGAGGAAGATGCAGTTGATCAGGTAGGGTGCGCTGTTGGTCGACTATAGGGCGATAGGCTTTGGAGTGTTGGTGTGGGTAAATATGATGGTGCGCAGCAATTACGGCATGTGAAGGGTCCATGTGGCTCCTTTGGCGATGCGAGGTGGCAGGCAGCGTGGCCTTCGGAGTTTAGCACGACGAGGGTGCTGGCGTCGTAACAGTGGAAAGTCCAAGAACTAAGGTCCCTGGTTCTGGGCACAGTCCAGACACGGACTGGCGCAGATGGGCCCGAAGGCGTGCCAGCGGCGCAAGCACTAGTGCTGCAGGGGGCTGGACAGCTGGGAAGTGGGAAATACAGGCAGGGTCACTGGAGCGGGCAGGGCCATGGGGGATCACAGCGGCAGGGGGGGAGGGCTGGGAAAATTAGAGGAAAAACAGAAAAAAGTGCAAAACACAAAAACACAAAAAAACAGTACAAATGCAGAGCAAAAATAAAGGCGAAAAAAGCAAAAAAGAGATACAGAGGGGCAGCCCTAGCAGCAGAGCAGTGACGCTCTGCCACTAGACCACCAGGGATGAGGTGCAGGCAGGAGACTGCGGTGGAGTTCCTTCTGACTCTGTTCATTTTAATGGTTGTGTTTCAAGTGCTGGTGGTCAGAAGACCGTCACACTTGAAACCAGGCCCTTGGTCTGTTGTTCTGCTCCATTTAGATAGGTAAGCCATGTTTATTAAACCAGAAGTCTATTCTAAATCTGGTAGAGCAAAAGATAGTTTGATAACTTGGTTTGCAACCTCATTTAACTGTGCTGTCAGCTATGTTCCAATTGACTTTCCAAGAATACAGGAAATGAACTAAAGT
Source organism: Lissotriton helveticus (assembly GCF_964261635.1). Taxonomy (NCBI): domain Eukaryota; kingdom Metazoa; phylum Chordata; class Amphibia; order Caudata; family Salamandridae; genus Lissotriton; species Lissotriton helveticus. Next base: position 951,045,410 of record NC_136063.1, read on the forward strand.
AGATGATACATCGCTATTTTTATTTTTTTTACCACAGAAAGTTTGTGAAAGGCAACAAAGAAAATGTATCTGTTTTGTTTTAACAGGTTGACACTCATATTAATTGTTACACCTACAAGTTGAGTAACAATAACCAGGTAATTATTACCGGGTTATTTAATTCTCGGGTTCAAGGAGATTACCTAATGATTTCTATTTACATGTGGATCATGCAAAGGGCTTCCCAGTTATTTCTGAAACGTGTGATAAACAGAAAGCCTTCCTCGCAAAACTTGTTTTAGAGCAGAATCTTGTAAATGTCCATTCTCTGTGACATCTTTCAGCCATGTTTACCTCACCTTTACTGGTCGGGTTTCCGTAAGTATTATTAACTACACATTTATATCTAGTAATTTGTTGAACAAATACATTATTTCGGCGAGAGCCTAACACCCTTTAGTGCGCATTAACCACTCCTTTTGTCTTTGTAGGTATTCTGTAATGCTACACCAGATTTTAAACTAGTACTTTGGGCTTATGAAACCATAGAAGGCGGTCCTAGATTAAAAGAGGGTCGGTTTAACCCAGATGAAGTGTGGTCACGAATAATGTTTCTGACTTTTATAATTGTGTAAACTTATCTGAGTGCATGGATGTTTCAGTGCATGACTCATTCTATCTGATGCTAGTAATATTAACATTGTATTAACCTAAGATCATTTATTGCTGTTGAGGCAAAGGCTACTAGATGTGTTAACAGTGCATGTTCGAAGGCCAATAGGAACCTGAGACAAGCCCTCGTAAGGTCATCTAGAGACAGAGAGGAGGTGGCTGTCTGTCAACAGCAATATAAAGAAGCAGTCTAAGCCAGGAAGAATGGCTTGAAAGAAAAGGTGTGGGAATATTTTCTTCTAGCCAGTACAAAAGGCGATACCAATTCTTTTTGAAAGCTAATTAACTCTACCTGTTTTAATTCCAACAAGAATGTTGAATTAGAATTGTCAATTACCAGAAGACTGGATTAAATAATTCCCTGGTGTATATGAAGAGATTCCCACATATTCACCTGATGGTATATCTCAAAGGGGCCCTACCCAACCTAGGGCCTTATTATGATGGCGGTCGGTTGGACTGTCGACCGCTATCGCAGTGGTCAGGAGACCACCCGACAAGCATGTGGCGGTCCAACTGCCGCAATATGATGTGACTACCGGGCTGGCAGTCAGAAACTGCTCCATACCACATCGGCTTGTGCTGTGGGCAAGGAAAAGTACTGCTGGTCAATAATCAAGGGTTTCTGCCCAGATCACCCTCCCACACCTGAGCAAGGGACATCAAAAAGATGAAAAAGTAGAAACAATGGTACTGAGGGATTAATTACACATTTAATTTGACCCAAGATACAATTAATTATCCTGTTCTGTACAAATAAATGTAAAACACACACTATTCGCAAATTTATAAGGACATATCACGTGTCACAAGATAAAGTGGCACACAACAAAACAAAATTATACAAATACTGCTTCAAAAAACACAATTATGTATATTCAAATCACAAATACATTATATACAAAATATATATACAACAATGTACCATACAGAAATATATACACATATACTTCTCAAAGTGATCTCTCCTAATTTCGAGTGATGCACATCAGAAAGGGAATCCGTACAGCGCCTGAGATATAAATTCTCTCAAACCCACAGTTTTGTCCAAGGCGCATGAAATTGAACAAACAAATATCAAGTTATGGGGACTCCTTAACACAATGGTGTCGACGCAGTCGCGGTCGCGTTTCCGCCAGTAATCTCTTCATGGCTTCATCAGGACAAGGGTACTAAAATAATATTGTAAAACAAAAATTATAATAAGACAAAATACACTGTGCCATCTGTGGTGCTGCAGTGTCATACGTGCACAATTCACAAAGGTTCAGCGTGCAGATAATAACCACACCGTGTACTAACTCAAATCTAAAGAAATGTTGATCCAAAAGCGAGGAAGAGAGGGATATAGACCAAAAAGCCAAACCCACGTGACATATCTGAATCATATGTAGAGTGGTCATGCACTAGTGAAAAAAGAGCTGGAGTGTGTGCCAGAAAGAAAGAATAAATCCAACGTCCGGTAAGCTTCTAAAATCATCACAACCGAAGTCCAAACAGGTCAAGATGTACCTTAGAGCTGAAAGCCAATGTCTCGGTGGCTCAGCCAATCCCACACCGGGGAAGGGAAAGAGGAGTCCTCCTCTAGGACACACTTCAAAGACCCCTAAAGGACAACACAAAATGACTGAAAAGGGGCAGAGACAGGACTAAAACAACACACTTGCTGCACGAGGGGTCGTGGACACATACCTCATAGCAGACAGGGCAGCGCCTACTTCAAACTCCGGGGGTAACCAATCGTAAATACACCCACAGGAAAAGGAGGGTGAAAGGCAATCACGCTCCTATTGCACTCCTAAAATGACACAAAACAACAAGCGAAGGGGTCCGTGAGTAAAAACACGAAAATATGCCCGGTAGTATATCAAAAGGGACAAGGGAATGCCCTACATTCTCACTTACCTAACACGGAGGTCACCACCATGGGCATCCGCAGAAGTTTTTCCAGGGGGGGGGCGCTAACCTGGCAAATGAAGGGGCGTGGCTAATGTTAATCAATAGGGGCGGGGCTAAAATGGCAGACAATCAGGATCGGGTAATGCTCAGGCCAAGCTGAGAAAAAAAACGTGGTGAATTCTGCATTTGAAACTGGACAACAATTAGAGCACACATATGAACCCTAATATTACACCCTGCCCCCTTAAAACTCATACATTCCCTAATCCCTGAAATTAGCCCCCTGGCACCCCAAAACTCATAACCCATACCCGCCCTGACCCCTAAAATTGTCCCCCTGGTACCCCAAAACCCATACCCACCCTGAACCCTAAAATGTCCCCCCTTGCAACCCAAAACCCATACCCACCCTGAACCCTAAAATTACCCCCTAGTACCACAAAACCCATACCCACCCTGAACCCTAAAATTACCCATGCCCCCCAAAACTCATACCCGCCCTGAACCCTAACATTACCCCTGGCACCCCAAAACCCATATCCACCCTGAACCCTAACATTTCCCCTAGCACCCCAAACCCCATACTCACCCTGAACCCTCAAATTATCCCTGGCACCACAAAACTCATACCCACCTTGAACCCTAAAATTATCCCTGCCACCCCAAAACCCATACCCACCCTAAACCCTAAAATTAACCCACTGGCATGCCAAAAGCTGAACGCTATGGGGCAGATTTACAAGCCCCTGCGCCACTTTTGCGTCACTATTAACATGGGAAAAGTGTTGCAAAAGTGGCCCAAGGGGCTTGTAAATCTACCCCTACAAGCTTACACTACATTCGCATATTCGGAGGGGACTATCCTCCTTGAGGTTTCCACGCATGTAAGTCTAAAACACTGTAACCTAGATATGCAGCCAGTAGGTAATGCTGGTGATGCTGCAGAATGCATTAAAGTTACTGGGGCTTACTTAAAAACTACTGCCTTCTCTTCTGATACTATTCGGTGGAGTCGGGCTGATCAGCGGCACTGTCGTCCTGGCATCCATCCCCTCCCGAAGGTCTCACTTTCTAGATAGGTGTTGGTCAAATGTCTCCTGGATTCTCCTTGCCTGGGCCTCCTCTACTTCTTCGTCTGTGCCCTTGGATGCAAAAAGAGACAGATCCATGGCCCTGTTCACCATTTATCTGGTGAGCAGCGACATGGATGTGTATTCCATGCAAGTGCACAGACAGCAGGGTGAAAGGGATGGCAGTGCAGGTGACGCTTTCCTTTGTAAAGTCATTCCTGCTGGCGTCATAGCCCATGGTTTGCTGTCTGTGCACTTGTATGGATACACACCTATACAAGTGCATAGACAGCAAACCCTGGGCTATGATGCCAGCAGAAATTCCTGTACAAAAGAAAAGCGTCACCATCCCTTTCCACTTGCTGTGCACATCTTCCCACTCCCACGCCATGACCAGGCAGCTAGAAGTGGTGATTTGTCATTCTGAGGGGTGTGAATGTTATACGAATGTGTGTGCCCGGCTGAGACGGCTTCCCGGCATACCACACACACACAGCCGCACCCAAGTACTTCACACAGGTCTTTAAAAGACCATTTACTTGGTAATGAGGCTTTGTTGTGTTTTCACCCCTACTTAGAGCCCCTGCATCTCCACTCTGCACATGGCTTTGGCTGGATGAATTAGCCCCCCCCTCCCGAAATTTGAGGGAGAGGAGTTGACGTGAGGATTAAAAGAGGGGTGAACAAGGGATTGAAGACACTGAGTGGTGACCGTGATGGGGCAGACATTTAATGCAGTTTCCTTTACAAATAGGTTTATTGTACAAATCTAATTTGACATACTCGCAGACAGCAAATGCTGCTGCCTTTCCATGGTGTCTGAAAGTTTTTTACAGGAAGTTGGGTCGACGAGCTGAACGGGTTATTTTCTTCCTTCATGTGGTGGTGATGAGTGGGTTGCAGGGCGCCTGCACTTGTCGCCTCTGTCATTGGTAGCCCCCTCCATCTGAACGCCAAGGATCACAGCCCCCCCAACCACCGGCACCTGGAGGGGTCGCTGTGATGCCTAGAGTAACCAACTGGCATGGGTGCAAATTCAGGAGAGTGAGTGTAAAAATTCAGGACAAAAATTCAAGACAGGAGGTCAAAATTCAGGACAAAAGGTAAGGTTTAAAGACACATCAGAGAAGGTTGAGCAATAGTATATAAGTAAGTAAATAGACAACCACTAAAGTACAAGTGAAAATAAGTTTATATTAGGTTGAGACAATTGTGCACTTTATGGTTTGTCAGTATACGCGCAGCTTTAAGCAAATGTGCAGGTCTTTTTATGGTAACAAAACCGGCCCCACCTTTCGAGCTCCCAGAGAAAACGCCTGATGCCCGTTCCGGCCAGTCTGGCCTTGATACCACCCTCCAATGGCGCCCCTCATCTTCACATAGACCCTCTCTCATGTGTATTTAATTTCTTGTATAGTGCTACTCATCCCAAATATGTGGGGCAGAGTTTTGGAGTGCGTTACAACACACACATATTATATAGAGACAATCACTCATATAAATGAGAAAGTCAATATATAGGAAATGTTGCTTAAGATAATGGGGCTTACAATGTGTAATCATACTTTCATCCATCATTCAGTCTTTCACGATTCATTCTGTCCTTCCATATGTGTGCCGATCCATGTCCATATTCATCCATTTACAAACCTATCCATCACGTTTCCTTCCATCCATCTGTACACTCATCCATCCACTCTTCCACACATCCATCCATTAACTCATCCATCCAGCCATTCACCTGTTCAGTCATCCATTTACACATCCCCCTTCCTCTTTCAATCCCCCTTTCACTTAGCCATCCATCCTTCCATCCACCCACCCATCCAACTACTCATCCACTCATGAATCCATCCATTGAACCTATCATTCATCTATCCTTTCTCTCATCCATCCACCCTATTTTATTTATTTATTTATTTATTTTTTGCATTTGTAATGCGCACAGATACCCACAAAGGGTTTCCCGGTGCCAGGACTGAGAGGCCGAAAACACAGAGAGCAGCAACAGTCAAAGACCACAATTATTTATTAAAGAGCCAAGTTTTAACGTTTTTCTTAAAACTGGCGAGGTTATCCTCCTTACGTAGGGCTATAGGGAGGGAGTTCCAAAGAACTGGTCCCAGATGGGAGAAGGATTTTCCCCCCACTCGGGCCAGTTTAAATCTAGGAACCACAAAATTTGCTCCATTTAAAGAACGGAGGTTGCGTGCAGGAACGTGGGGCCTAACCAGTTTTTGCAGGTACTTTGGTGCGGTCCCTGCCCTGATCTTAAACATGTAGGTCTAGGCTTTGAACCGGACCCGGTTTTCAACCCTCAGCCAGTGCAGGTCCCTAAGGTGCTTCGAGATCCTTGGTGTCCTAGGGATCTTACACAGCAACCTGGCTGCGGAGTTCTGGACCAGCTGTAGCCGCCTGATCACGGCTAGATTGGAACCCAGGTATAAGATGTTACCGTAGTCAAGCCTGGATGTAATTAGTGCATTGACTACGGTCTTCTGGGTATCCACAGGCAGCATCCAGATAATCTTCCGCAGCCATTTGAGGATCGTGAAGCAAGTACCAGCCACTTTATTGACCTGCTGTTTCATCGATAGTGAATCATCGATGCACACCCCTAAATTTCTAACCTGGGTAGCCGGGATGGGGAAAGCACCCAGGGATGGCGGCCAATGGGTATCCTGCCACAGATCTCTGTTTTTACCTAGGAGAAGGATCTCCGTCTTTTCCCCGTTAAGCTTCAGCTGGTTCGTTGACATCCAGCTGAAGACTTCCTGAAGACCTAGTTTCAGCGCAGAGGGGGATGAAGGCTCTGAGTTGGTAAGGGAAAAGATAATCTGCGAATCGTCCGCATAGGTCATGAGTTCTAGACCTACTCGCTCTGCTAGATCGGCGAGGGGGCGGAGATACAGGTTAAAAAATAGCGGACTCAAAATTGAGCCCTGAGGCACGCCATGGGGTGAAAGAAAGGTGTCCGACTGGGCATGTGAGGACGAGATCTGAAACGTCCGGTTGCTCAAGTAAGATCTAATCCAATCCAGCGCTGTCCCTCCGACACCATCCTCACTCAGTCTGGCAAGCAGTCTGTTGTGTGAGATGGTGTCGAAGGCTGCGCTCAGATCAAGCAGGACAAGAGCAACCGTTTGCCCATCGTCCAAGAGTCCCCTGATCTTTTCGGTGACTCCCAGGAGGGCGGATTCGGTGGAGTGGCCCGCCCTGAAGCCTGACTGGGAAAAATGGAGTAGGTTGTTGTTCTCCGTGTATGTTGAGAGTACACCATGAATGTGCTTCTCCAAGATTTTTGAGAAGGCAGGCAGCAGGGATATCGGGCGGTAGTTGGCCAGCACCTCTGGATCAGCAGCCGGCTTCTTCAACAGAGGGCTGACCATGGCGTGCTTCCAGGACGCTGGGACAGTTGCCAGATGAATGGAGGCATTTAATGTCTCGGCAATAATCCCCAAAGCAGAGTCATCCAGTTGGCTCAGAATGTTAATAGGGAGAGGGTCACATGGAGAGCCCGACTTAATGGAAGCAGCTAAGGATTTCAGGGTGTCCAAGGAGATGGGTGGCCAAAAGTCAAGCCGTTGTCCTGTTGAGCTTACTAGAGATGGAACTTCCCTATCGTCCCTCACCGGGGGATTGATATTGGCGAGAATGGTCTCGATCTTTTCCACAAAATACGTGGCAAGATCTTGACATTTTTGAGGGGTAAGGGGGCGTGCAGCCGCCATAGAATTTGCTCCGGCTAGTTCTTTGACTGTGTTAAAAAGGGTCCGCGCTTTGTTGGCAGCAGTGTTGATGGTTTCTGTTACATAGGATGCTTTGGCTCTGGTGCAGGCCGTATGATAGAGATTTCTGGCCTTACGATATGTTTCCTTTTTTAGAGGATCATAATGTTTGCGCCATTTCCTCTCAAGTGCCTTACACTTGGTTTTTTCTAATTTCAGTTCTTCAGTATACCAGGGGGCCGGGGGACGATGGACATTCCCTCTACACCTGGTAGCAGGCAGACAAATGTCGACTGCTCTCTCCAGCCAAGTGTGGGCTTCCAGCGCATTTCTTTCCATGTCAGCACCCAAGACAGGGGGGGATATCTGTAATGCGTTCTGCAACTCGGTCAGGTCTAACTTTTTCCAATTTCACTCCTTCACTCATCTATCCATCCTTTTGTCCATCTACCCGCCCTTTCACTCACCCATCCAGCCGTACATCCACCCTTTCACTCATCCGTCCATCCATTCACCCTTTCACTTATCAATTCATTAATCCACCCTTTCACTTATCAATTCATCAATCCATCCATCATTTCACTCATCCATCCACCCATTCACTCGCCCGTCATCCACCCTTTCACTCATCCATCCATCCATCATTTCACTCATCTATCCAGCCATCCATCCATCCCCTCATCCCTTAACTTACTTACTCAATCACCTTTTCACAGTAATTATGAGACCCATCAAGGACCCCACCCTCGCTGTAGTTCCTAAAGTAAGGGGTGGGGTGGAGCAGGGTTCACTATGCCCCTGCACATAGGCAATCTGAAAAATTGGAAGGCATGAGTCATGCATGATGCGCAGGGCCTTGATGTGGGGCGACTGTGACATGGTGTTGTTTCCAGAGCTTTAAGTGGGATGAGAAAACTAGGGGGTCTCTTCAAAAGGGTGTTTGATGTAACAAAATGCGTGCCTTAAAACACATAAGCTAAAATTCTGTGCTTAATATAATGTGCCGCCTGACTGGTATTTTTGTTGCTTCTGTCATTGCATCCAGATATATAATACAAGTAACGTTACACTTAGAACAAGTAACGTTACACCTACAACAAGCCAGAACTATTGGCTTTGTCAATGGTTGTTAGTTGAATAAAATAAAAAAGCAGCAACCATGGTTGCTGTACTAAAACTATAATCCTTTCCTTTCAACTTCTTTCACCGCCTCACTTCGGTTAACTGGATTCTCACCTAGCAGCAGCATGGGCGTTTTTGCACTTCCATGTGACAGAATGCCCTGTCTGGACTGAGGCTGGAGGAGGCCACCACATGCTGTGCCAGCCTAGACTGACCCATTGTCATTCTGTATGGGGCAATCAGCCCCACGCAGAATGATAATGGGTGGGGTGGGGCTGCTCTTTTGCTCAGAGGAGTGCGAGGCGCCCAATCAGGGAGCTGAGGCCTTTTGCAGGGGAACAGCTCTGTTCCCTGCAATGCTTAAAAGCCCCGGCGTCAGGCCTCACTCCTGGATGCATTTGTACAGATGGGCTTGCGCAGGGGGGGCCATGAGATGCGCTCCAGGGGGGGCAAGCGCCCCTCCTTGCCCCCCCTGCGGACGCCCATGGTCACCACATAATCAGTGATCCTTCCCGTCGCTCCCTTGGCAGCAAACATCCGCGGTCTCGTGGTCCGGTCGCGCGCAGCACAAGTCGCTGTGGTATGAAGCACCTCATGTATATCCATGCGCTGTGTGTCCTGCACCATGTTGTCCATGGCACACGATGCATGGAGGCAAGTGGGGGCCCTGCATGTGCCCCCAGGGGCACTTTAAAGTTGCCCACAAGGGATTGGGGTCCTGTTTGTGGCCCCCAAATTTCATTTCTGACAGACTTTTTATGCAGTCTTCCCGACATGTAAAGGCTGTCCGGAAGGGATATCGTCATCCCAACGGTGATGCATGCCTCTGCACCGCCTCTATTCAGGAATACGAATCCAACCGCCGCCCCATCGGGATCACTGATCCTGGCAGAGGCGGCGGTCTTCTCCCGACCACTTGGGCGTCCGACTCCCGGATTACCATGCAAAAGGCTATCGGACCGCCAACGAAAGCGTGCCGGTGTGCGGTCCAGCCACCATCATAATAAGGCCCCTAGTATGAGTATGACCTTCTGTTATTTAGAAGTTAGATATGTGATTATTAATAGCCTATCTATGAAGGCCACCCAGGGCAGACGGGGTTCCTGTGGACCTACTTAGACGCAATATTGAGATTTGTGTCCCAATCGTCAAAGAATTTTGAATTCAGCTAGTAAGTAAAGGATCCCTGAATCTTGATCACAATCGATCATAATAGTTCTGGGATATAAAAAAGGCAACAGAGGAGAGCCACACTGCTATCATCCTATTTCGCTAAAAGACTCTGTAATAAAAATTGCTCGAAGGTTATCATGGAGCAAATCTGCAGCTGAGCAGTGGAGAAAGTTTTTTTTTCAGATTTCCAGTATGAATCAAGAGCAAGTTTAGGCATGACAGAGTAGGGTCTTAAATTACAACTTTCGACAGAGAAGTACAACTTTGTGAAGAGAGGTACTCTTCACCTAGCTTTTATGGACCCCTGGTCGGTATTTGACTGTATCAACAGGCCAAACCTGTGGTCCATACTTGCCAATACGGGTGTAGACCTAGATGTCTTATCTTTGCAACAATGCCTGCAATGACCTTTAGGCTAAGGTATGTTATAATAAAAAGGGGAACCGCACCTACTCTTTTAAATTGGCCAGGGGCATTAGACAAAACTGCGTACTATTATTTGTTTTATATTAATGATTTAAAATTGACTCTTGCTGCTAGATATAAAGAAGTTCCATGTGTTAATAAACATCTTTTGCCAATTGTACTATATGCAGATGATGCTGTTTTATTGGCTAAGACAGCATTTGCACTAAAAGCGTTTCTGGATGGAATTTTTTTATACGGATGAACGGGATCTTAGTACAAATCTTAGTATGACTTTTATTATGGTAACAGGTAATAAAAAGGTAAAATCAATAGATTTTATGATAAAGGGCAAGTGTTTAGTAAAAGGTAAGGCATTTTCCTATTTGGGATAGGCCTTTGATAATCTTATTAGAAGGAGTTGAAAAGACTTAAGCAAAGGTCATTTGTACATTCTTGTGCATCTGTTTTTAACTTTGCACAGAAACTGGGAAAGAAACACATTCCACATATTCTTAGTTTATAGCAATCTAAATGATGTTCAATTGTGTGTAAGGGTGCGGGCTCTGGGGATACATTCATTCTGACCCCGGCCCAGATGGAAGAAAATACATTTTGTAGACAACTGTTGTCCGTTTCACAATAATGTTCACATTATTCCTGTCATGCGGAGTTTGGGATCTCTTATTTGACAGATGGAACCCAACTCTCATCCTTTTTACTATGGATTTCCATCTGGAGTAATCAGTGTGTCATCTTAAATAGGCTGATCATCAAAGGCCTGCTATCTATCGATTGCCAAGGTAAATCCAGATGGGTTCGTTATATTAAATCCCTCTGCTCAGAATTAGGCAGAGCACGTTGCATGATTCCTTAGAGACTATCACTATAAGGGACAAGATATGGGCCAAGACTACTTTTTTATCAACTCAGAAGTCAGGAGAGAGAAATTACGGAACTGACAAAACCAACAGTTAGATCATATTTCATGGTTTAAAGGACTTCTAAAATGGAACCATATCTTTCTAACATCTTTGATTCATGGGCCCTACATTTGCTAACTCAGTTCAGATTGGGAATTGTGCAATAGTATCTTTTCTTTCTGTTGGTAGAAGCCAAACTGGTAGCATCTATCTTTGTCCTTTCGATAATCTATCTTCATCATGCACTTTATGTTTTCCTGTAAATTTCATGTACTTCTGCCTGAGAAGTCTCTTATACCTATTCTCAAAAATGCAAATTTTGCCCTTTGCAAACCGGTATTTTTATATTTACAGATGGTTGCTATAGCCTCTTCCTCAGTCTGGGTACCTATCAATGACTACACCACACAGAGAGCTTAGTATGATATGTCTTTAATCTTCTGCGTGTAACTGCAAACTCAACATTCTAAATCAGTCTTCATTGCATTGTGCTCTAACCACTACGTTAGAACTCTACGGAGTACATCAGGAGCCGAAAGTCTCCTGTCTTTTCTAACTCACAAGACAATACATCTCCCACTCTGGTAATATAGATATGCAGGACTACTCACCAATGCAACACTTGTTGAATAAAGGACACAGCCACTGGAGGACGATTACTATAAATTATGAGGTGGAGTACAAGTGTTTTTTCAAAATGACCGCATTCAAACTTCAATGCCTGTGACCAAGGTGCTGATGCACTGAAACGCGTTAGGCAAGAACAAAAATTCAAGCACAGCAAAGTTGGCATGCCTTATTAAACTGCTGTTGAATGCGCTTTCGAATGGAGGAGGAATTGTTTTGCATATGTTGAACGGCGTATCAAGCAGTGAAAGCCGCACCGTCCCAGCGATGGAGGGAGCCGTTGAGTTAGGAACAATCCGGGCTTACTTGCGGGGTGGCAGAACTGGCTAAATTAATTAACATACTGTGACTGAATGCCCTCTGTAGGGAGAACAAAATGAACAATTGTTTTAATGCGGCGCCTACTGAAGGTAACAATTTAAGAAGAGAAACCACATACACCAGAATGTAATACTTGATGAATAAAGGACATGGCCCACTGGAGGGCTATTACTATAAATTGTGAGGTGGAGTAAAAGTGGCAAGAAGAAAATTCAAGCACAGCAAAGTTGGCATGCCTTATTAACCTGCCATTGAGTGCACTTTCAAATCGAGGATGAATTGTTTTGTATATATCTATCTATCCATCTATATATCTATATGTATATATATATATATTACCTACTGGCGGTCGCCAGTAAGTAGTTATAGTTAGGATTGTTTTCCATATGAAATCCGCAAAATTCTATTGGGAATAACTTTAGCGCCGGTGGACGAATCTTCGCGAATTTCTCAAAGAAGATGGCCCGCTCCGCTCTGCTCCTTCCCTGAAAGTTTGGGGGGGCAAAAATCTACTTAGTGGAACACCATATAGACGTACGAGTTCCCATCAGTCAACTCACGAGACCGCCCTTCATCATTTGGGGACCATCACATTTCCACAATAGATTGGCCGTTGTTTTTAAGCCTAATCTATAACAAACATAGGAGGACTAGGTGTCTGTGGGAGACCGAGTAGCAGTGCAAAAAAATAATAAAAGTGAGTTGGTGAAAAATTGTTAAAATTGGGTAGTGATTGGGGAAAACAACTTTTATTCAGTACCCCTTCAATCCCAAACCATAAAAACCAGTGCAATAGTAGTATAACAAAATAACTACTAAGGAGTATCTTAGGTCGACATGTTACTGCAGACTAGTGGAGCCAGGTGGTCTCCTGCTGCTTCTTCAGGACCATTACATGCTACTGCTAAAAAACGTGAATCAAATATCACCTTAGACGTGATCTGTTACCATCTTCCAGACTTATTGGCAGGAAGGAATAGCCCCACCTCACCTGGCTTCAGCTCAGGTACATGGAGCACCGCTCTCTCCGTCGGTACCCCTGGACATCTATATGGTGTTCCACTAGGTAGATTTTTCTACACAGATACATACTCTAAGTTACATATAATTTGTGTTTTGACTTACTGCTATCTAGTGTTGGTGTTATTGATGTATTTAGGGGTTATAGCAGTTTTTAAGTCGGTAAACTTCCCCTAGGATCCTCTCCTCTCTGTGTTCTATATGGAATCCATACCATAGTCTGTCAGGAAAGCAGAAACAGATCCTTTAAGGACTCCCTGAGAAGGGCTAGGGGATCATGGGTAGTCTACCCTGCTCCCTTGTGATGTTTTCAAGTATTACATTTTACTCTCTTCTGAATCTACACAAAATTGGCGGTGATATGGTGCATTAGAGACAGACAGTGAGAGAAAGGAGGCAGGAGATGAAAAAGAGATGTGATAAACACATTGGAGATAATATAGTGGGAGAAAGGAAGTAACTATGAGCAAACTTACTATGTAACACAAAAAAGTTGCACAGTATACTGTAAGTCGCAGTTTATATTATAATCATTTTGGTAGTATTTCATGAATTACATATAAAAATGAATAATGTCTCGAACAATTTTTAATTATTAAATATACATTTATTGTTGAGATTGTTCATAATTTAATAACACTTCTAACATTACTTCATCCGGAATGTCCTCCAAATTTTCATTACATGATTCAATTGCTTCAAGACAGTCAATTAGTTCTTGATCCTCAGACTCATCCATGAAATCCAAGTCTTCGTTAAGAATGTCCTTATCTATAATTTCAAAATAAATTTTATTGGTCTCCTCTTTACCTTCCATTTTTTTGCTGTAAATTGCATAAAAAATAACTATATCAGTAGAGTTAGGGCACTGTTGGGTTTAAGTTCAGACAGGTACTTCTGAGTTTTTGACAGTGAAGTTATCTTTGGGCAGTGTATGGTATCAGGCAGGAAGTAGAAATATAAAAAAGTGCATGTGATGAAGCCTAAGTAAATTCATAATTATACCAGAGAAGCCTAACTCAATGCATAACTATAACAGAGAAGCCTATCTCAATCTATAACTATAACAGAGGGACCGTAAAAAACTATCAGAAAACGTTTTTCCAATTTAAGTTAAAGTGCAGAATATAGTTGCCCTTGCAAATTAACAACTTACCTTTCAGAAAGTAGTTGATGTTTTCAGAGGAAATCTTTTATAAATGTACCTCAGGTAGTACTAGTCAAAATGGCAGTGTTTCCCTCTCATTTTTTATATATATTCATGTCTATAACCAATGAAATGTCAGCACATAAAAATACAAAATGAAAGTAACATTTTCATTGGTTGCAAATTCTAACACTTTCATATGAGTTTTAGTCATGTAATTTACCTCAGGATATTTAGACAGGGCTACAGGCCAAATGGCTCAATGGAATTCAACAAAATTTGGGAAAATGGTAGGGACTGGTATGTAGTAGGGCCTATTCTATATTTGGTGAAAAGCTCTACAGAGGTTTCTATGTAAATTAACTTATAAAAACTTTTGGGAGCGCTTACAGGTGAGCGCCCCGGTACGCGTACCGGTAGCGCTACGGAAGTCCTCCATCTTGTGTTTCGGAAGAATTGAGACACAGATTGAGGACAAACAACGTTGGGAATGGGTAAAAGGGGGCACGGTAGACACCCCCTGACCCCTTAGGTTTTCTGAGGGGGGCTTAGGAGTCCCATATAGGCGACTATATATATAAACGACTTTGGGGCAAGTAAATGGCTTTTACATTTTTGAGAAGGAATAAATAGTGTTTGCAAGATTAAATAAATATATTTGAACCTTTTACAATCATGTCACCTGTGTTTCCTCAGATTACGAAGTAGATTGTGCAGATGAGGTGAGGCATGTACAGGGGTGCAAAGGAGGTGAGGCCTGTGTCCATGAGTGCAGTGTAGAGGACTCACGTCCTCTGACTCTTGGACAAGACTCATCTCCTCTGTGCCCCCTGGACAGGCCTGAATGTATTGGGTATAATTGATGGTAACAAGGTGCAGATGAGGTGAGGCGTGTCCAGGGGTGTAGATGAGCTGAGGCCTGTCTAGGGGTGCAGATGAGGTGAGGTTTGTTCAGGGTTGCAGATGAGGTGAGGATTGTCCAGGGGTGCAGAGGAGGTGAGGCCTGTGTTCAAGAGTGTAGTGGGAGAGAAGCCTGTCCAGGGGTGCAAAGGAGGTAAGGCTTGTGTCTAAGAGTGCAGTGGGGGAGAGGCTTCATGAAGTCCATTCCACTGCCCTCTTAGACACAGGCCTCAACACCTCTGCTCCCCTGGACAGGCCTCACCTCATCTGCACTCCTGGTTAGGCCTCACCTTATCTGCATCCTGTTACCATTAATTATACCCAACACAGAGGAGATGAGTCCTGTCCAATGCACTCTTCGACACAGGCCTTACCTCCTCTGCACCCCTGGACAGGCCTCACCTCATGTGCACAATGTGGATATATGACGGTACAACGCGTACCGTCACAACGCATACCTTTACAACGCGGCCGTGACAACGCAAGTCGTTACCACGACTTGCGTTGGGGGGGCGCGGATTTCGAATAGTTTAATTTACTATTCTAACACCAGTCCCCGTGGACCCTAGGGAAGGTGTTAGGATAGTAAATTAACTATTTTTAGAACTTGAGCGCCCTCCAGCGCAAGTCGTGGTAACGACTTGCGTTGTCACAGCCGCGGTGTAAAGGTACCGCGTTGTGAAAACATCGTTGTAAACGATGTTTACCGCACAATGTACTTACTAATCTGAGAAAACACAGGTGACATGATTGTGAAAGGTTCAAATATATCTATTTAATCTTGTGGACACAAAATCATTTTTCCAATAACATTCAAGAAACAGAGCGCTCGTCCTATGTACAAGCATTCGATTTGTAAGCATATTGTGCAGATGAGGTGAGGCTTGTCCAGGGGTGCAGAGGAGGTAAGTCCTGTCCACAGCACTGTTGGACACAGGACTTATCTCCTATGCACCCCTGGACAGGCCTCACCTCATCTGCACAATCTGCTTACTAATCTGAGGAAACACAGGTGACATGATTGTGAAATGTGCTAATATATTTTTTTAATCATGTAGATACTATCTAATCCTTGTCAATAATGTAAAAGCAATTCATGTGCCCGAAATCTTTTTTTTTAAATAACATTTACAAAACAGAGCACAGGTCATATGTATAAGCATTTCATTACACTACTGAAACCTCACTCATTTAGAAAATACAATTCCTTCATGCACCAACATTTTTTTTACCAAGCATTATCAACAATGTATTAGTCTCTATTATATTCTCTTCCTGACTTACTCTATTTTTCCACCTGTCCCCTTCTAACACCCTCTCTCTGACTTATTCCTTTTTACATCCTGACTCTGTGTTACACTCTCTTACTCTCTGTCTTTGACTTACTTTCTCTTACACCCTGTCTCTAATTTATTCCCTCTCTCTCTTTTTTACAGCAATTTGTAAGTCATACTTTCTCTTACATCCTCTTCCTGATTTACTCCGTCTTACAACCTTTCTCTTTGTAACATTCTCTCCCAGACTTAATCCCTATTACACCTTTTTTCTGTTTTACACCCTCTCTCCCTCTTTCTGACTTTTTTATTCTTTTCCTCTCTTCCTGTTACACCCTCTGTCTGACTTACTCCTTGTTACATCCTCTCTCTGATTTACTTCCTCTTACACCCTCTCTCAAACTTACTCTCTCTCTCTCCCTTTTACAGTCTCTCTCTGTTTTAGTCTCTTTTACATACTCTCCCCTTCTAACACCCTCTCTCTATCTTACATCCTCTTACACCCTCTCTCTGTCTTAAACCCTGTTACATCCTTTTTCTGACTTTCTCCCTTTGTCCCTTTCTTTGACTGACTCCCTCTCCCTATTACATCCTTTTTCTATCTTACAACATATTATACACTTTTCTGTCTTACTCCTTCTCTATGTTTTACTCCCTCTACCTGTTTCTTTGTCTGACTCTCTCTGTCTTTTTGTGTTAGTTCCTCTAGCTCTTTTTCTCTGTCTTAATCCTAGTTACATAGTTGCTGTGATATAAACTTAGATATGTTGTAAACTAGTGTTTATATCGTTTGCTTATTGTCATTGCTTTGTTGTTTGGTAATAGTGATCTAAAATGTGTTATTTTTTTCTTTAACACAGATTGAAATCAAGATTTCAATAGTAAGGAAATATGCCCTCAAGGCAGAGGAGAAGAAAAGATGCCAAGCGGAAAAAATCAAAAACAGCAACGGAATTAAAGCACTCGTCTACAACAAATACTTCAAAAAACAGGAAAAAAGCTCCTGGTAAGACAACTAAGTCTTTCTTTCGGAACATATGTAGATCAAAAAAAAATGTTGATGAGGATGGGAATATACAGAAGGAGAGAGCAAATTTGAAAAGGAAAGAGAGGCCCCCAAAAATGTTACTACTGGAGCAGGAGAGAATAATATGTATAGGAATAGAAGGCAAAACCAATTTAGGGACATTCATAAACGAATGTTTCTCAATAGGGTGGTTTTAAATTTGTTAAAAAATATTAAAAAAGGTAAACAGAGAGCTGCTTTTTATAAGAAAAAGAAAAGTGTGAAGAAGATTGTTGATCAGGCATTTGAACTTAAGAAAAAATTATTTATTTTAGTAATCAATAGAATTAGAACACTTAACAAGACTATTGATGTTTTCAAATCAAAGAGAAGATGCAAAAGAGCAATTAATCGGACTAATTTTTGTAAAGTTTTTTCTGGAGAATGGATGCATAGTTCAAGTTGTGAGCCATTTTTTAAAGAGGAGAGTTACTTCCAGGAGAATGATTTGGTGCATGCAGTTGATACCAGTGGTCGAGCATATGAGGTGAAAGACGGTTGTCCGATTGAAAAAGAGAAACTTGTGTCTAGAAATGCAGAAGAGGTGTTAACTGATGAAGTTTTAGGGAGACGTACTAAGGGTCCAGTGTACACTTGGCAGTGTAGTAGTATTTGTAGTGTGCGACAGGAATCAATCGATTTGCTTCGTAATTTCTTACGTACATATAGTAAGAAAAGTCTAAAACAGAAAATGAAGATGTTGCAAGACTTAGATCCTTACAGAGTGAGAGAAAACACAGGTTTGCAAGGGCATTCACTGGCTTGTCTTTCTAGAAAAGTATGTCAGAGTGTTTATCATCATTTTAGGATGTTAGCAGTGCATCATAACAAAATGAGGCAATTAGTGAGAAGGTTGTATTATGCAAAAAGTCCAGCACTTAAGCTTAAACAATTAAACAGTGCTCTTTTGCATGGAACTGAATTAGATGTGAAGAAGATTTGTGAAGAAATTGAGATTTGTTATTTTGGTGAAAAAGAGGACAGTGTAGAAATTGACACAGTAATAGAAGGTAATGTGAAAGACAATGTACAGATTTCAAGTACAGAAAAGTTTGACCAGGAAATTAAGTTTAAGGTGAAATCAAGTGAAAGGCCTAATTTTACTTGTGTGTGTTGTCGACGGACTCATTATAAGATTCAGACTAGGTTAGTTGATTTATATGCAGAAAGTGAAATGGAAAATAATAGTGAATGGAAGAATTTTGCAACTTTTTTGTTGGTGGAGAATTCTTTTGATTTGACTTCTGATCAGCGTATTTGTAAATATTGTTATAATAAATTAAATGAAAACAGAATGCCTGCTAGAGCTGTTCATAATAATCTTGAGTTGGTAGACATTCCTCCTGAATTGATGGATTTAAATACATATGAATCTATTTTGATTCAATGTGTCCATCCTTTTCAGGCTATTGTTCGCATTGAGCCTAAGATAGGGAAATTGCCTCCTTCAGATTTACAGAGAGGATTAAAAGGAAGAGTTGTTTATTTTGCCTCTAGATTTCAAGAAAAATATTGATACAATTGGTGTAGAGAAAGTGGAAGAAGAACCTCTGGTTATTCTAGTTAATGGGGTTCCGACAAAGAGTAAGAAAATCTGGCAAGATTTAGTGGATGTTAGGAAAGTCAAAAAGGCAACGTTGTATTTGGTCAAAAACAATGAGTACTACAAAGATGTATGTGTTGGAGCAGAGGAAACAGCTGCAGAAGAAGACAGTGATTGTTCAGCCGGCCAAATTGAAAAAGTTGATGTGTCTAGAAGTGAAGAAATATATGAATATTATACTGTTCATCCTTTGCATTCCAAAGAAGTAATGGGGAATGCATTTGACTTGTTTCAAATGAAATCAGCAAAAGGAAGTCCCATTAGTGTATGGGAAGAAAGTTTGGAAGCTCGTTGTTTTCCACATTTATTTCCAACAGGTCGAGGTGGACGATATGACGATCGACCACTTCAAATTCCTGCATCTGAATACCGGACTTTAAGATTATATGCTGAAGATCCAAGGTTTCGTCAATGCATCCCATATTTGTTTCATCTACTGTATGAAAGTGACTTGTCTGGGCTTTCTTATGCAGTAAACCATATACTGAAAAGTGGAGCACATCTGCAAAATGTTTCGACGAGGGACATTATGGAGAATGTCAATCTGCAAGACAATATTTTGGAATCTCATCTAATCAATCTCATGGCATGTCAGCGTGGTACAAACAAGTATTGGTACCGTCGTCATGGGGAATTGAAATGTATGCTAAGAAACATAGGAACTCCTACATGATTCCTCACTCTTAGCTGTGCCGAGTATGCATGGGACGACTTACTTCAATTTCTACGCGAGGTAAATGCAAACATATAAAATATAGAATTCAAAACACCTGGAGAACTGTGTTCTTTGGATCCAGTGAATGTATGCAGATATTTCAATCATAGATTTGAAGCTATGATGTCTTTCATTACCAACAAAAAAATCCTCCCCTTGGAGAGGTTTTAGATTTCTTTTGGAGAAAGGAGTATCAAGCGAGAGGTGCTCCTCACATACATATGTTGTTATGGATTAAAGATGCACACAAATTTGGAACAGATTCGGACTAAACAGTGATGAGTTTCATTGAAGAGTATTCAACATGTGTTGTTCCGAAAACTACGAAGAAAACAGTTTAAGGCAACAAGTTTTACGCTTTCAATCCCATCGTTGTGGAAAGTACTGTCGTCAAAAATTCAGAAACAAGGAAAAGTTCTACACAAAATGTCGTTTCGGGTTTCCACGACCAGTGATTTCTAAAGGAAGAGTAAATAATTTGATGTCTTCTCTACGACATACTGTGACAAGAAAATCACCCAAAAATACATACAAGAAACGAAGAGTCCAAGTACATCAACGACTACAACCCAGTGATTTTGTCCATGTGGAATGCTAACATGGATATTCAATTCGTTGCTGACAACTCTATTGCTGTGGCTCGATATGTGACGTCTTACATCACAAAAAAAGAAAAGACAGAACTGAAGGAAATGTGGGAGGACATTTCACATGAAAAGAGTATAAGCAAGAAATTATACAGTTCCAGTTTGAAGATGTTGTCGCATCGAGAAATTGGAGCATATGAATGTTCTGATCGGTTATCATCAGCAAGTCTCTACGCCAAGTCTAGAACAATTATTTGGGTGAGTCTAGGTCTTGCTGCAACATGAAACCGAGTTTTGAAATCTGTACAATAAATTGAGTATTTGGCGGAGAAAGAACCAAACAGTACAGATATTTTGAAGACAAACATGTTGGATACATACTATCCAAATAGAAGTAGTCATCTTGAGAACAGTTGTTTGTATGAAGTTCTGCAAAACTATATCTATAAGAGGACCATCAGAGAAGATATCAACAATGGAATATATGCTATCATTGGGTGTGAAGGATGTCTAGTGAAGCAGAGAAAAGGCCATTTGATTAATCATCGAAAATTGAGTTGCGCAAATCCAGAGAAAAGGGAATTTTACTATTTAGCTCTTTTGCAACTCTTTAAGCCATGGCGTACAGAAGAGGAACTACTTGGAGATTTTCTCTGTTACGAAGATTCTTTTAATGCAACCAAGGATACCATAGAATGTTCTGATTTTCCAAATTATCTGCAAATGTTGAACGAAGAAATAGAGCAAGAAGCCACAATTGCAGCAGAGATTGCTAGAGACAGTTCTCAAGACAGTCAGAGTTCTGCTTCATTGAGTCAGGATCCACTAGGAGGACCAATTATCCAAAATGAAGCTGCCACTGCCATGGATGAGGTGGAAAGAGCTATGGAACAAGCTCAAGATGATGTAGTTAACTTAGAAGATTTGGTGAAACAAGTAAACCTTGAGCAGAAACAGATATATGACGAAGTCACAGAACAGGTTGAACATGGATTCAGTCATGAGAAAAAAGAGTGCTCATGTACATCATTTAAGCCTGTCCGACTGTATGTGAGTGGAGAAGCGGGAACTGGAAAAAGTTTTCTGATTAAAGCAATTGCAACTTATCTGCAGAAAAGGACTGAATCACCGCTGTCTTGTGTTGTTATCGCTCCAACTGGGCTGGCAGCAGATAACATTAAAGGGATTACTTTACATCGTTTACTGATGCTACCAGTTGAGCATGATAACAAATTACAATACCACAAGCTATCTGGAGATACATTTATTTACATTTACTTGTTCTGAAGTTTCCTTAGTCCTGAAGAAAATGAAACTTCTTATCATTGATGAGGTAAGCAATGTCTCAAATCTAATGCTTGCTTTTGTGAATTTGAGAATGCAAGAAATTCTTAGAACAGACTATGATGTCTTATTCGGAGGAAAACACATTATTGTTTTTGGAGCTCTACTGCAGTTGACTCCAGTGAAAGGACAACCAGTGTTTAAAATGCTCACACATGAAGATACCAGGAAGTGCCTAGGAAGCATTGGAAACGTTAATATATGGTTAAATTTCAAATATGCAGAACTGCTTCAAAATATGCGACAGGCAAAGGATGAAGATTATAAAAATATTCTACAAGATGTAAGAATCGGAAAAGTAAGTGAGCATTGGAAAGAAGCATTACATGCACGATTAATTTCACATTTGTATCCAAATGAAAACATTCTTCCAGAGAATTACTGAGAACAAATCTGGGATATGTTTGATGCCAACTCTGCAAGAATGTTCCATCTTCAACCACAAAATGTTAAAGTTAGAAAATGAAGAGATTGTGAAACTGGAAGCTATAGATAAAATAGAGCATATGAAGCAACAATTATTTTGTCTGAAAATTTTAAATCAAAATTGGATTTATTAGAGAAGAGTATATCTAAAACTGCTGGTTTTGAAAAGACTCTGAATGTGTGTTTAAATTGTCGTATCATTTTGAGAAGGAATTTAAATGTTGAAAGAGGTCTGGAAAATGGAGCAATGGGTCATGTTGTTGATTTTGTGAATTACAAAAATAGAGATGGAATTGAAATTTTAAAAATTAAATTTGATGGCATTGACGAAATAGAAAAAATTTGTCGTTGTTCAGCTAGATTTTTGCTTGTAAAAGACTTATATGTTCGCCGAAAACAGTTTCCTGTTTGTTTGGCATATGCGGTGACAATTCATAAATCTCAAGGTTTAAGTGTAGATAGTGCTTTGGTGAACATTGGAAGTTCTGTGTTTAAAGAGGGTATGGCATATGTGGCTTTATCACGAGTCAGAACTTTATCAGGATTGTACTTGATTGAGTGTGATGAAACAAAGATTTGTGCTGATCTAGATTGTGTTAAAGAATACAATAGGTTAAGAAGAGAGTATGCTCCACATTTGCCTCAATATCCTCTGTTTGAAAAACATCTGGTAGGCCGAAAAAGAAGAAATGAGAATAATTGCAGTGAGGTAGTAGCAAAAAGACAAAAAGTAGATGAAACTGTAATTGTAAGCAGAAAGAAAAAGGATTCTGTTGAAGATGTTGGATTTCAGTTTGAAAACAGTTCTGGTGTCAACTGCTATGCTAATGTAGTGCTTAATGTTGTTTTTTTCTTCAAAATTTACAAGAACAGATTGTTGAAAATCGGGATCAAACATTCTGCTGTTTATTGAATTCTGTGTTTGAGAAATGTAGCAGTGATAGAGCAAAAATAGAAAGTGTTTCAGAAATTCGAAATCTTCTAGACATATGTTCTGGTCAAAATCAATTTTCACAGAATATTCAGCAGGATTGTCAGGAATTTTTAATGTATATGTTTGATGTATTGGAAGATGAAGGTGTAGATATAAAAAATCTTTTTAGCCTTTCTTATCAATGGCAGCATGACTGCGACGACTGTAGTTTATCAAGTAGTACTAGAATAGACACTGAAAGATTTATATATTTGACTTTACCAGACTGCAAATCAGTGTCTTTTAATAATCTAGTTAAAGCAGCTGATCACAATATGTTGTGTACCCAATGTAAGTCTGCAATGCTGTCCACATTATTTTTACAAACTTATGGTAAATATGTCATTTTAATGTTCCAACGATGTAGACCTGATGGAAGTAAATTGTCAACTTCTATTAAAAATTTCGTGGCTTCTCAGTTATCAATATCAGGAAGAACTATTGCAACTGTAGCTATTATTTATCATGACGGTCCTTCAACAACATCAGGGCATTACACATGCTATTTAAAATGTCAAAAAGGTTGGACTAACTGTAATGACACTCATTTGACTTTCAAACAACGTTTGCCTTTTGACTTAAAAAATTCATACCTAGTGTTTTTAGAACCAAAATTTAAGGAAAGGTAATTGCCCTATGAAGACGGGAGCAGTTAATAAAAGTTAGTTTGCTGTTTAAAATTATATTGTGAGTAAAAGTGATGAAGATTATATAAAAATTATAGTTCTCATAAAGGTATGGTAAGTGGATCGCATAGTAAGTGATATCAGTATTATAGGAAATGTTCAACATGAGAGAGCCAGAGATGGAATTATGAATATTTAAATATTGTGAAAATGTTGTTTGAGCCTTTCTTTCAGAACGTCGGGAAAACGGTAATTTTAGAGTTTTAAGTCATTTGAAAATATACTGATACTTCTGACACTATTTGGCCTTAAGGAAAGGTGAAGGAATGAGCAAAGAGTCATGACTGAACAGAAGGAGTATATGAAAATATTGAAACATATTTCAGATGTTCTTGGAGCTTTTTTTTTAGAAAGTCGATGAAATGAAATTTTTAGAGAACGGCAGAGTACCTTCCAACATAAAGGACCTTCATGATGTACTATTTGGCCTAAAGGAAAAGTAAGTGAATCAAAGATTAGTGTACATATGTGATTTGTAAGTTTATATGGTTTTTTTAAACACAATCTTTTTGATTGTGATTTTTTTCCCGCTGTCATATGATGAATAGTTTTAACTCACTGTTTTTAGTGAAATTCAATATGATCTGAGAACAGCAAAAATAAACTATCTAACATGTTGTATAAATTATTCTATAGTTTGTATTGTGTAATTTATATTGTATTCCCATTGTCTCATACTCACTTTCCTTTTTCCTCTCTCTTTCAGCTCTCTTTACTCACTCACACTGCCTTTCTCTCACTCTGTTTCACACCCATTCGTCTACTGCACTTCTTTCACAACCCCTCATTTCTATTTCAACTGTCTGCATCCCCTCTCTCCCTTGCACCACTTTTCAGCTTTCAGTCTCTCTGTTTTACTTCCCTTTTCCGTCTTTTCCTCCTTTGCTCTTTTAGTAATTCCTCTTTACTCACTCACCAGTATTGTTGCACTTTGTCACTATAACTCACCCACTCTCCCTCGCTTATCTTTGTTTGCTCCTTTTTTTTTACCTCTTCTCTCTATTTTCCGTTCACTACCTCTATGTCCTCAGTCCCTCACTCTCCTTGTGTTATGTTCACTTGTGTTTATCTACCTTCTATCATTTCTCTTACAACAACTTCACTGCTCCTCTCTCATCGTTCTTCACCCCATTTCTTTTAGTCCGGTTCCAATACTACCCCTCATTTCCTATCTTTCAATGTTCTTCTCTTTACTTTTATCACCGAATCACTTTCTCTCAGTACCACTGTTTTAGTCCTCTTCTCCTCTCTTTCCTTCTTTTGCTCCATTACTCATTTTCCTTTCCTCACTCATTGTACTCCACTTCACTCAGTCCTTCCCTTAGTTTCTTTGTCTACTAACTTCCTCACTCCTTTTACCTCAATCCTTCTATATTATCCTCTCTCCCTTCATCCCTTCACTCTATGACTCTCCTTCACTTACTCTCAGTTATCTTCCATTCCTCATTCTTCTTTTTTTTTTTTTTTTTTTTTTTTTTTTTTTAAAACCTTTATTTGAGCAAGCAAGAAGGTACAAGGATGGGCC
Source organism: Lissotriton helveticus (assembly GCF_964261635.1). NCBI lineage: Eukaryota > Metazoa > Chordata > Amphibia > Caudata > Salamandridae > Lissotriton > Lissotriton helveticus. Next base: position 951,070,595 of record NC_136063.1, read on the forward strand.
TACAACCACACGGGCCAGCCGCTAAAAAGGAGTAGACACATATCATATATGCCCGCAGAGGTAACCGTCAATCAACAATGCAATACTCCACAATATATACAGGACAAAAACAGGTTTGATATATATGAAAGAACAAACATACAAAAAGGCGAGAGTGTATCACTGAAGGTCAGCCCAAGGGACGCAAGGGGGGGACAGCAACGGAAGTGCAGTAGCAATATTCTAAGCACTAAGGAGTTCGGAGGGGGGGGGGAGGGGCGCAGAGATCAGGAAGAAGAAGGGGGGAGAGCCGGAGATACCAGCTCAGTCCCTATATGAAGATTCCGGGAACGCTAGCCTAAGGAGACAGGGTAATCTCGATAGTGTCCACAAGGGGAGGAGTACAAATGTCGCCACGGTATTCGTTCCATTGACCCCACACCTTCACCCATGCCCTGGGTCTGCCCCTGGCCACATAGACAGTTTTCTCACGGAACATGGACCAATCCATGTTATCCTCCCATTGCGAGAGGGCAGGGGGCCTGAAGGCCCCCCAGAGTTGCGCAATATCTCGCTTCGCAATCATATAGCCCAGGGTGGCCCATCTAGTCTGTGCCACCGAATAGTCCGTGGGCTCCCAAACATTCAAAAGACAGCGACGAGGTTCCGGACGCAAGGATATCCCTGTCACCACAGTCATCAGATCAAGCACAGCCACCCAATAAGCAGCCACCATCGGGCACTCCCAAAGAATATGCAGGAAAGTAGCACGCAAACCACATCCACGCTTACACAGTCCATCGGAGGAAAAGCCCATCACCATCAGTCGCGGTCCCGTCACGTACACCCGATGAAGGATCTTCAATTGGACCAGACGGAGTCGAGCCGGTATAGCCACCTCCTTCGGAGAGGAGAGGGCCGATTGCCAATCCTCATCATCAAGTTCCAACCCATCTCCCATCCACTGTTCCCGAAGTCGGGCCAATAAGTCAGTCCGATTGTTAATCAACTTTTTATAGATCAGGGAGATAGTGCTATCAGGAAGATGTTCGTCAAGGATACGGTCTTCAAGTGGGGAAGAGTCAGGCGGAATCTCACCAGGAGCAAACACCGAAACCAAAGCGTGCCTGATCTGTAAATAACGAAAGAATTCCCGACTACTCAGGCCGTAGTCAGCCTGGAGGGCCTGAAACGGGCGCACAGAACCCTTAGAGTAGACATCCCCCACTTTAGAGATCCCAATCAAGTCCCAACGGTCAAAACCCTTGGAAGACCAAAGACCGCCCAGACGTTCTGAAGCATAAAGCGGCGTCGCCAACGTCAAGCGATCCTCCCAGCCCAGGCTCACATTCGCGGCACGCCACACCGTCAAAGCAGTCAAAGTAGGTCCCACAAGATGGCGCCCAGCGGAGCGAGAATAGAGCACTCTGTTAAAGTCACCTCCCGGAAGCTGAAGTTTATCCATCTCAAACGCCGGATTACGACCCGGCGAGAACATAGCGTGATTAATAGCGGACAGATGGGAAGCCCAGTAGTATCTCTTAATATCGGGGAGCGCCATGCCCCCATCGTACCACGGGATGGAAAGTTTCGCGAGAGCAATGCGCGGTCGCCCATCCCAAATAAGTTGCCTCTGAAGGCTCTCAATCTCCCGAAAATAGGTCTTAGGGATAGGATCATAATAATTCTGGAGAGCGTAGAGAAACCGCGGTAGTGACATCATCTTAAACAGGGCCGCCCGACCCAGTGGAGACAGGGGAAGTTTGCGCCAACGGGCAACGTCCAAACGGAGCCTAAGCAACGGGGGAAGGAGATTACGATCAAAACGAAGGGACGGGTCCAAGGTAACAAAAACCCCCAAGTATTTGAAACCATCCCGGACCACCTGAAGAGGAAGTCTACTCGGCAACGGAGGCAAGACACCAGATAAAACGTATACACAGGACTTAGACCAGTTGATGACGAGGCCTGAGTTAGCGCCAAAGGACGCAAGAACGTCAAATAAAACAGATAAAGACTTGCGAGGAGAAGTAAGATACAAGAGGATGTCGTCCGCATAAAGCGAGACACGGTCTTCGAAATCCGGGGCCCAACGAATACCTTTAAGGGACGGTTCCCAACGGAGCCAGGCCGCCAACGGTTCAAGAGCGAGCGCGAACAACAGGGGGGACAAGGGGCAACCCTGACGGGTACCCCTGCCCAAGGAGAAGGGGGCCGACACTCTACCGTTCACTACAACTTGCGCCAGAGGTTCCGCGTACAACAGTCTAACCCAGCTAATAAACTCGCACCCGAATCCAAATTTCTCAAGTGTCGCCCATAAGTAGGGCCACTCCACAGTGTCAAAGGCCATGGAGGCATCCAGGGACGCCAAAATGGCCGGTTCAGTCAAAAGCCCCGCCCTCGCCAGCGCGCCGTGGAGGCGACGTAAATTCAGAGCAGTGTTGCGATGCGGGATAAAGCCAGATTGATCCGGATGGACCAACTCCCCGAGAACCGAAAGGAGACGGGTCGCCAAAAGTTTAGCCAACACCTTAGGTTCAACATTTAATAGGGATATGGGCCTATACGAGGAACAGAGGTCACGCGGTTTACCCTCTTTGGGAATGACGACGATTGACGCCAGACGCTGATCATAAGGAAGTATGTTCCGCTCACGAGATTCTAGAAACATGGCGCGGAGATACGGCGCCACCTTATCGGGGCGTAACTTGTACAACTCAATAGGCAAACCGTTCGGGCCCAATGCTTTGCCCGAACGGAGCGATCGAACTGCATTGGCAATCTCATCAGTCGTAAAAGGGGAGTCCAAAGCAATACGGTCCAAGTCGGTGACACAGGGCAAAGTGATATCACGCAGAAGAAGGCGGGAGTCGGCAACATCCCTCACAGACACGGGAGCATATACCACACGGAAATATTCCGCAAAACGATCAACAATGGCGGTCGGATCAATCACATTCTCACCACTCGCAGACTGAATCACGGGCACCACACGATTAGCTCTTTCTTTCTTGTCCAACCACGCTAGGAGTTTGCCCGCCTTGTCACCCACATCGTACAATCTGCCCTGCTGCTCACGAAACATCACCTTTGCAGCGTCAGTGACCAGAGATTTATATGCAAACTGTTTTAGACCCAGGGCATGGAGTTTCTCAGGCGTGACACCAGATTCCAACTCGTCCTCCAAAGCAGAGATCTCCCCCTCAAGGTCCACCACCTCCCTCCTCCCAGCCCTCTTAGCTTCAACAATCAAGGAAAGGGCCTGTCCACGAATCACAGTTTTAAAGGCTTCCCACAGGGACACAGCCGAAGAGACCGACCCCTCGTTTTCCAGGAAATATGCATCCATGGACTTGAGCAAGAGGGTACGAGTCTCAGGGGAGGAAAGATACCAAGGGTTAATGGGAGCCACTCGGCCCGCCGCCTCTACCCCAACCTCGAAACGAAGCCAGAGCGGCGAGTGATCAGAAATACCCCTCGGCAAATGTAAAATCTCACGAACCGCCGATGATTGGGCTGCGGGCATCAGGAAATAATCCAGCCGAGACAGACTGCCATGAGCCCCAGAATGGAAGGTGTATTGGAGCTGAGTAGGATGCAACAGTCGCCAGCAGTCCACAAGGCCAAAGGTATCTAAAAACCCACCCAACCACTGCTGAGCCTGCGGGGTATCTCTAGGGGGATGGCGATCGTGAAGGCCGGAAAGCACCGAATTAAAATCACCGGCCAGAAAGAGAGTACTATCAGGGAGATCTAACAAAACTCGGCCCAAGTCAGTAAAAGTAGAGGCCTGCAAACCCGGGGGAACATAAACATTGAAGAGAGATAGGGTGCGGCCCTCATACCTACCCACCAGGACAGTATATCTCCCACGGTCATCATGAATCACCTCATCGATCGCCAGGGGGAGGGAGGTTCGAACAAGAATACCCACACCCCTAGATCCGGAGGTAAACCCCGAGTGCGCCACAAGGCGGTAGCCCCATCTATTCATTGCATAACAAACATTACCAATCAAATGGGTTTCTTGCATGAAAACAATGTCCGGTGACAAACGTCGTATACATTTTAAGACCACACTGCGCTTAATACGATCTCCCAGGCCATTAACGTTCCAGGAAAGAAATTTCAACCCTCTACCCCCCATCCCAGCCGCCCGAGCCAAGACCCCTCGTCCATGAGCTAGACATCAGAAACAGCAGCAAACACAGGAGCAACTCGCCTTGAAAACAACACACAGAAAAGAAAAAACTTCCCAACCCCCCTCCCCCAAACTGAAGAGAAACACCCCCACCCTGCACCCCTGCAAAAAGCTAAAGAGCCACCCCAACCTGCAGTGTGCCTGTCGCCCAAAAACCCCTATTCTACACAAAGACCCCGGAGGAGGAAAGGTCTCCGTACCACCCTCCCCCCGACCTCAGCAAGAACAAAAATAACAAACGAAAGACAGAATGATCACAATGTAGAGGGACGCCGGCCAACACTCCTGAGAATGTATTCAAAATAAGACATAAGAGCCGAACAGTTAGATCTCCACACCACCTTCGGCACCACCAGGGTGAGCGGCGGAGTCAGTCTCGGGAGGACGGTCAGGCAATGAGTCCAGCCAGTCATTAACAGCATCTGGCCGATCAAAGAAAAGGGTACGCTCATTGTATTCGACCCGAAGTCTGGTGGGAAAGAGCATGGCGTAACGTAGGCCCCGATCCCGAAGACGTTTCTTGGCACCACGAAACTCCATACGTTGTCTCTGAACCTGTTGGGAAAAGTCCGGGTAAAAGTTCACCGTAGCATTCTCAAAGGCCACCGGGCCCTTCACCCGCGAGGCCTGCAGGATAGCGTCCCGGTCTCTATAATGAAAAAGCTTCGCTACAATGGGTCTCGGCGGGGCTCCCGGCTTGACTTTGCCCCCTGGAACACGATGTGCGCGTTCCACCGTGAAAAATTTTGTGAGACCAGAAGGGGCCAGATGGTTCAAGACCAGATCCTCAACCAGGAGATCCACCGAGTGGGGTTCAGGGTTCTCCGGTACACCAACCAGGCGAACATTGCAGCGACGCGCCCTATTTTCAAAGTCCTCCAGGCGACGGGTCATGAAGTCGTTTCCCCGACGGAGATTTCCAATCTCTGTTTGGAGCTCCGAGACGTCATTCGTAAGGCTAGAAGATTTAATATCCAGTGATTGTACCCTCTCATTCGTCTTGCCGAGATCAGCACGAATCAGATTCACCTCAATAGCCACGGTGTCAAGTTTATGGGCCAAGGCCTCGTACTGTAGGCCGATGGATTCCCTCACACCCGAGATGGCGCCCATGATATCCTGTAGGGAGGGCTCCGCCGACTCATCCAAAACTCGTTCGGACGCTATACTGGAACCAGGCAGGGCAGCTCCGGGGGACCCCTTAGAATGGGTATAACGGTCCATGACATTTGATTGAACTGGAGCTCCGCGCAGAGGTGTTTTCGTCTTGCGCGTCTCTCTGTCCCCTCTGCCCGCCATTTTGAAGATGCGTCACAGGACAAGCCACCAGGTTCGACGGGCCCGACACTCAAAGTACAGGATCAAAAGTACATGAAAAAGGGGGCACAACTCGGGTAGAGGTCGCCAAGCCAGCAAATAGGTCACATGAAAGCCCAACAGCCGATCTGCCTCCAGGTCTCAGTCGCAACACGACATCCACACCCGTGGCCCAAGTCGGAACGGAATCGAAACCGAAACTTAGGAAGGGGGGACCCACAAGGCCAGATCTCCTGCCGTTGTTGTTCAATTGCAGGACGACTACAGAACCGCACCCCGTCCCGGGCGCACCTCAAGGGCGGAGCCCAAAAGTTCAGAGCACCATATCTCAGGAATACGAGATCCAAATCGATTTCTGAAAAGTGCCAGGGTAGTCAGCCAAACGTCCCCCACACGAATTCTTGCAAGAAATCAGGATTCAGCCAGGATAAAATGCCGGGAGCGGCGAGGGTCCGGAGAGCGCTGTGCTCAAGCGGCCATCTCGGATGCCCGCCAAGCTCCTCCCCCCCATTCCTCATTCTTCTAAATGCATCCTTAATTAGACTCCTTCCCTCTCAGTCATTATCTTTTTACTTACTCCTGTTTCCTGATTTAGTTTTGCTAATTCACATTCTTTTAGTATCTTTCTTACCTTCAGTTCATTTCTCTCTTCTTCTCTTCCTCTCTGTCAGTGAATCTATATACCTTACTCTTAGTAATTTGCTCTCCTTCTATTTCTTTTTCCTTCTTTTTGTCCTTCTACATTACTTTATTTCCCTTTCTGTGTCCTTCACTCTTACTTTATGTCTTAATAAACTGTTATGATTTTTAACCTCTTCATTTGTATCTTTTATTTTAAAATATATATTTTACTAATTATAACTTATTTTTTCTTCTCTCTTTCACAGATACAAAGTGTAGTAAAAAAATGTAATTAAAGTTACATTAATTATATGGTAAGTGTGACTAAAAAAATGTAGTTTGTCATCACCCTTTGCTTTAACCTCACTATTATTCTCTCACCCTACCTCACTCCTGTTTCCTAACTCTGCTTCCCTCACTTATTCTTATCCTCCATGTTTACTCTCCTTTCCCTAACTCCCCTCCCACATTCAACTTCTTTCAGTCCCCCTGCTTTACTTCCCTTACCCTCTGTTCCCTTCCTTTGCTCCCTCACTCATTCCCTTTCCCTTAATCATTTACTTCACTCCTGTCACTCCTTCTCTCAGTCCGTCTGTCCTCACAGTTCCTCACTTCCGTTCCCTCACTCTGTCTCTCTTATCGTCGCTGTCTCTCTCCCCTCATTCTGTAAATACTCTTTCGTCATGTTCACTCCCTACAACTCACCCACACTCCTTCATTTACCTTTCTTTGCTGCTTCACTCACTACCTTTCAGTCACTCCTTCCTTTACTCTCTCTCTCCTTTCTCTCTGTCACTCCCCATCTCTTACCTTTATTCACTTTTATCTACCCTCTTTCACCCCTCTTTACTTACAGTCACTGCTCTTTTCTAATCCTCCCTCACTGTTTTACTATCTAATACACAGTCCCTCTGTGTTGCTCCCTCTAGCTCTCTTTCTCTTAACATCACTCTCTCTGTCCCTTTCCCTCAAGCTCACTCCTTCATTCTTTTTTTTCTTTTTTTTTGGTGAGCGCATCGGTGCGCTCCCCGGTGCACGTACCGGTACGCGTACCCTGGAGAAAAAAGAATGACAGAATTTTTTTAAAATGTTTTTTTTTTTTATAAATTAGAGGTAGTTCTAAAAAGAACTGTTTTTTTTATTCTTTTTGTTGTTTTATATTTTTTTATTGTTTTTTTGAACATTTTTTGGCTTTTCTGAACAGTTTTATATTTTTTTGTATTTTTTATGGGTAGAAACAAAAAACAGGGAATTGAAAATGGCTCAACTGGAGCACAAAAAAAATCAGGAAAAATTATGGTTTCCTCGGGCATTTGTGGTTATCCATAGCAACATTGATTAGTGTAATGCTTTGCTGACTATAACTAATTGTTTTGTTACAATATATACAAAAAATGTTGTATCCCCCAAACTTTGATTGTATATTTGGAATCACCTCACTTGCCTCTGGACCCGATGGAGTGGGTTCTTTGGTTGTTGAGGTTCTGGATGATGATTGAGGTAGGTTTCTGCAGAGTTCCCTCACCTCTGCTGCAGAATAGTTATTAGGGTGTAAACGCTGCATGTGCCGAATCATAGTATGATTCCCAAAGGAATATTTTTTGCAGGGTTCCCCCTGGATAGCACAGCACCACAGATGAGACAAGTCACCTTTGCAGCGTTTACTTTTTTGGAACCCCTTGGGATTTTGTAAAACTCCATATGAAGTGCTCTTTTGGTTTGTATGGGGGATTGACTTCAGGCAGGAACTGCCTTCTCTCTTCCTCCTCTTCCTCCTCCTCCTCCTCTTCTTCTTGACCACCAATGTGATCTTCTGGTGGTCCTTGTGGTGGTGGTGGTGGTGGTGGTGGTGGGGCAGATGCTCCAGCTGCTGATAGTACTGTAGCCATATCTGTAAGAAAAAAGCTGGTCTTCCTCACTCAAAGAACAAAGTGAGAATGAGGAAAAAAGGTGGGGGCTTTCATCATTTGGAAAACAAAACTGTTCTGAACCAATGAAAAGTGTTATTTTCAAGTCACATGATCCGGGCTTTCATCATTTGGAAACCAAAATTGATCTGAACCAATGAAAAGTGTATTTTTCAGATCACATGACCCGACGCGCTTACGCTACGTGCCCCGGTGCGTGCCCGGGGGCGCGCGTCGCGCCCCGGGGCGCGCCCAGTGGCGCTTACATTGCGCGATCGTATGTGCTCGGGTGCTTCCGGGTGCGCTTACGCCGTGCGTCATATGACGCATCACGCGGCTACGCGATACGTCACGATGTTGTTTTCGTTCGCGGCAATAGCGCTAACGGGACGCTCACCGGTACGCGCCCCGGGGCGCGCCGTAACAATGCGCTCACCGGTGAGCGCATCGGTACGCGCCCCGGGAGCGCTCCGGGGCAAAAAAAAAAATATAATAATAATAATAAACATAAAAAAAATAGTATTACATAATTATAACATATAAAATTCATTATAAAAAATATTACATTTCATACCTATAGAGATTTGCTATTAAAAAACCTATGAAATTCACTGTAAAAACCATAGGTTTCACACCACTTATAGTTAGGAATTAGCATTTAAAAAACCTATGAAATTCACTGAAAAAACCATAGGTTTCACATCAGTTATTGTTAGGAATTAGCATTTAAAAAACCTATAAAATTCACTGACAAAACCATAGGTTTGATACCAGTTATAGTTAGCTGGAAATTTTACTCACATAAAACCAATGAAATTCCCACGTTATAGTTAGTTGGACTGACTATAACTTGCGCGTGCAATGCACTGCTGATGACATCACATATTACATCACTCATGACATGGTCAGTGACATCACTCATGACATCACTGATGACACCATCCAGTGAATGTGTGTATTTTTAAAAAATAATTATGTGTTATATATGTATATGTAAAAGTTGATGGAAGAATAAATGTTTAAATAAGTGTTTACATGGATGTTTTAAAAAAAAAAAATTGATTGGTTAACTCGCTTAATAAGTGTATTTTAGTGAATACATATATTAATGAGTAATGTTTAAATATTTCATAGGTTTTTTAAATACTCCAACTGCAGCTCGCAAAATTCCAGCCAGGTGTATGATGGGACTAGTAGTTCGTGGCTAGGGACTACCGGGCGTCGACACAGTAACGAGCTGTAGCTGGGCCCTTTGCTGTTTTGGTGGGAGGAGCTCATTTGAACATTTCTGAGGACTCTGAGTAATGGACTGAGGCATTTGAAAAAGGCTGTTAGCTGAAACTGGTCATGCCGAATTTTCAGAATAAAGCGTCCTGACGAGCCCTGCTGTGTCCCTTTCTTCTGTCCTGGAGGGAGAAGTTGCTTTCATGTTCTGCCCACAGCCTGTGGTGCGCTTAAAGGGACCCTTCCTGAAAGTTGGTCGTGGAGAACACTGGCGTGTTGAAACTGCGTGTGGAAACAAGATGTGCCTGAGGTATCGGATATCCACGACCCCCTACTCACCTGTGGTTACCTAATTGCTTCTGCAGATTGCAGTCCAACACTGCATGGAGAGGCACATTCATACAGTTGAGTCACCAGCCTTGGTGCCGCTTCGTGAAAAGGTGGGAAGTAGGGAACCCAAGGACGTTTATTCCCCCAGCATTTCCATTCAAGACTCCTACTGCAGCTCGCAAAATTCCAGCCAGGTGTATGATGGGACTAGTAGTTCGTGGCAAGGGACTACTGGGCGTCGACACAGCAATGAGCTGCAGCTGGGCCCTTTGCTATTTTGGTGGGAGGAGCTCATTTGAACATTTCTGAGGACTCTGAGTAATGGACTGAGGCATTTGAAAAAGGCTGTTAGCCGTAACTGGTCTTGCCGAATTTTCAGAATAAAGCGTCCTGACGAGCCCTGCTGTGTCCCTTTCTTCTGTCCTGCAGGGTGAAGTTTCTTTCATGTTTTGCGCACGCCCCGTGGTGCACTTAAAGGGACCCTTCCTGAAAGTTGGTCGTGGAGAACACTGGCGTGTTGAAACTGCGTGTGGAAACAAGATGTGCCTGAGGTATCGGATATCCACGACCCCCTACTCACCTGTGGTTACCTAATTGCTGCTGCAGATTGCAGCCCAACACTGCGTGGAGAGGCACATTCATACAGTTTGTCACCAGCCTTGGTGCTGCTTCGTGAAGAGGTGGGAAGTAGGGGACCCAAGGACGTTTATTCCCCTAGCATTTCCGTTCAAGACTCCTACTGCAGCTCGCAAAATTCCAGCCAGGTGTATGATGGGACTAGTAGTTCGTGGCAAGGGACTACTGGGCGTCAACACAGCAATGAGCTGCAGCTGGGCCCTTTGCTATTTTGGTGGGAGGAGCTCATTTGAACATTTCTGAGGACTCTGAGTAATGGACTGAGGCATTTGAAAAAGGCTGTTAGCCGAAACTGGTCTTGCCGAATTTTCAGAATAAAGTGTCCTGACGAGCCTTGCTGTGTCCCTTTCTTCTGTCCTGGAGGGAGAAGTTGCTTTCATGTTTTGCCCACAGCCTGTGGTGCGCTTAAAGGGACCCTTCCTCAAAGTTGGTCATGGAGAACACTGGCGTTTTGAAACTGCGTGTGGAAACAAGATGTGCCTGAGGTATCGGATATCCATGCCCCCCTACTCACCTGTGGTTACCTAATTGCTGCTGCAGATTGCAGTCCAACACTGCGTGTAGAGGCACATTCATACAGTTGTGTCACCAGCCTTGGTGCCGCTTCTTGCAGAGGTGGGAAGTAGGGGACCCAAGGACGTTTATTCCCCCAGCATTTCCGTTCAAGACTCCTACTGCAGCTCGCAAAATTCCAGCCAGGTGTATGATGGGACTAGTAGTTCGTGGCAAGGGACTACTGGGCGTCGACACAGTAACGAGCTGCGGCTGGGCCCTTTGCTATTTTGGTGGGAGGAGCTTATTTGAACATTTCTGAGGACTCTGAGTAATGGACTGAGGCATTTGAAAAAGGCTGTTAGCCGAAATCGGTCATGCCGAATTTTGAGAATAAAGCGTCCGGACGATCCCTGCTGTGTCCCTTTCTTCTGTCCTGGAGGGAGAAGAAGCTTTCATGTTTTGCGCACAGCCTGTGGTGCGCTTAAAGGGACCCTTCCTGAAAGTTGGTCGTAGAGAACACTGGCGTGTTGAAACTGCCTGTGGAAACAAGATGTGCCTGAGTTATCGGATATCCACGACCCCCTACTCACCTGTGGTTACCTAATTGCTGCTGCAGATTGCACTCCAACACTGCATGGAGAGGCACATTCATACAGTTGTGTCACCAGCCTTGGTGCCGCTTCGTGAAGAGGTGGGAAGTAGGGGACCCAAGGACGTTTATTCTCCTAGCATTTCCGTTCAAGGCTCCTACTGCAGCTCGCAAAATTCCAGCCAGGTGTATGATGGGACTAGTAGTTCCTGGCAAGGGACTACTGGGCGTCGACACAGTAACGAGCTGCAGCTGGGCCCTTTGCTATTTTGGTGGGAGCAGCTCATCTGAACATTTCTGAGGACTCTGAGTAATGGACTGAGGCATTTGAAAAAGGCTGTTAGCCGAAATCTGTCTTTTAATTAAAGGTGAACTTGAGCCACCGAGCATGTGTCGGACCTGTTCCTTTGGGATGGGATTTTGTTTGGAGATGTGAATGGTCCGCAAATACCGTTTTTCCAGCACGCTTTTCGTTCAAGAGCCCTGCGTATATAGTTCGAGACTGTGTGGGAAGAAAGCATGCGGCGGTCTGTAATGGTCCGCTGCGTGAAGGTGACTCAAACTGCATTTTTACATCACTGCCCCCACCATGATTATCGGAGAAGAATGCCTGCCACCGCCAAACTTTGTTTGGGACATCACTATGTGTTGGATAAAGCAGTTCACTGTATCTGCAGCCTCTGTGGGAGACATGAAAACTCCGACATGGATTATTGTGGGAGAGGCGGAGGTGAAAGCCGAGGAGGTTGGGCCAATCAGATAAGATCATTCTGACTTCAAAATCACGAGCCCCTACGGCGTTATGTCATCCATAGTGAAGCGGGCACTGAAGAAAGCCGCAAGGCTGAAACGCGTCTGTCTGCCCCAGCGTTTCGCTATTCCAGCAACAGAGCCTCTTTAATTAAAAGTGAACTTGAGCCACCGAGCCTGTGTCGGACCTGTTCCTTTGGGATGGGATTTGGTTTGAATGAATATATATATATATATATATATATATATATATATATATATATATATATATATATATATATATATATATATATATATATTCACTGAAAAAACCATAGGTTTTACACCAGTTATAGTTAGCTGGAAATTTTACTCGCATAAAACCATTGAAATTCCCACGTTATAGTTAGTTGGACTCACTATAACGTGCGCGTGCAATGCACTGCTGATGACGTCACATATTACATCACTCATGACATGGTCAGTGACATCACTCATGACATCACTGATGACACCATCCAGTGAATGTGTGTCTTTCTGAAAAATAAATATTAGAGAGTAATGTTTAAATTTTTAAATATATGTATTATTGTTTCACTTTGTGTATAAGTGGCTGCATGGGTTGCTGAGTAGCTACATGTGTATGTATATGGGTTATTAGATGTTTTTCTTAGTATTAGTATGAGTGTTTGTATGGTTTGGTGGGGGTATTACTTAGCACATAGATGCATGAATCACTGACTCTCTCTTTGTATGTGTTTTGAAGACAGCATATGTGCAGGACTGTATGGGTGGATGAGTGTGTATATGTGTGTGTTAGTGAGTGAATGACTGTCTCACTAGTGTCTTTATCAGTAACTACATATGTTTTAATCTAGTGTATGTGAATATTGATGTATATAAGTGAGTATATGTGAGAGTGAGGGATTCTAAGAGTTCCTGTTTAAATTAGTATGTGTTTCTATAAGTGATTGTTTAAGAGAGTAAGTATGTGTAAGTTTCCTTAGAAGTAAAGTGGTAGTGTGTGTATAGCTGTATATGCAAATGAATGGATGTTCAATAGTTTATTTGCATGTGTGAGTATGTGTGTGAGTAACTTTTGGATGCCTGTCAGTGTGTAACAGGATGTATAGGTGTATCACTACATATGATGAGTGAGTATATGTATGAGTGACTATATAGAACTGTTGGTGAATGAGTGGATGTATATATAGATGGTGGAATTATTGAATTGGTTGTTGTAACTGGTATGGGTATCTCCATTTTTTTGAAAATTTTAGTTTCTATTTTTGAATATGTGTTTCAAGGGTTACATTACAGTGAAAGGAGGTCTGTCACTCTGTCACAAGGATGGTGTCATCAGTGATGTCATGAGTGATGTCACTGACCATGTCATGAGTGATGTAATATGTGACGTCATCAGCAGTGCATTGCACGCGCAAGTTATAGTGAGTCCAACTAACTATAACGTGGGAATTTCAATGGTTTTATGCGAGTAAAATTTCCAGCTAACTATAACTGGTGTAAAACCTATGGTTTTTTCAGTGAATTTAATAGGTTTTTTAAATGCTAATTCCTAACTATAACTGGGGTGAAACCTATGTTTTTTTCAGTGAATTTCATAGGTTTTTTAATAGCAAATATCTATAGGTAAGAAAGTAATAATTTTTATAACAAATTTTAAATAGTGTAAATATATATATATTTTTTTAATTGTTTGCCCTGGTACGTGCCCCGGAGCGCTCCCGGGGCGCGTACCGGTGAACGCACGGGTAAGCGCAATGTTACGGCGCGCCCCGGGGCGCGTACTGGGGAGCGTCCCGAGAGCGCTATTCCCGCGAACGAAAACAACATCATGACGTTTCGCGTAGTCGCGTGATGCGTCATATGACGCACTGCGTAAGCGCACCCGGAATCACGCGATCGCATACGATCGCGCAACGTCATGACGCGCCCCGGGCGCGCCCCAGGGTGCGTACCGTAAGCGCATCGGGTCATGTGATCTGAAAATAACACTTTTCATTGGTCCAGAATACTTTTGTTTTCCAAATGATGAAAGCCCCCTCCTTTTTTCCTTACTGTGACTTTGTCCTTTGACTGAGGAAGACCTGTTTCGAGTTCTATCTCAGAAAATGGCTACAGTAGTATCAGCAGCTGGAGCATCTGGCCCACCACCACCACCATCTAAAAGACCACTAGAAGATTATATTGGTGGTGAACAGGAAGAGGAGGAGGATGAGGAAGAGGAGGCACAGACAAGGGAGTTCCTGCCAGAAGATAAACAACCCTACAAACCCAAAGAGCACTTTGTATGGCAGTTCTACAAACTCCCAAGGGGTTTTAAAAAAGTCAACGCAGCAAAGGTGACTTGCTTAATTTGTGGTGATCAGCTATCCAGGGGGAACCCTAACAAAAAGTATTCCTTCGGGAATCATACGATGATTCGCCACATGATGCGTTGGCATCCAAACAACTACTCTAATGCAGAGTTAAGGGACCTCTGCAGTAAACTACCCCCATCATCGGCTCGAGGCTCAACATCAAAACAACCCACTCCATCGGGTTCGGGGGTAAGAGACACATTGGCTACTATCCAACCAAAGTTTAATGATTACAAAATTGTATGCAAATATTGTAACAAGTTACTTGCTTATGGTGAGCAAAGCATTGAACTTATTATGGTTTCTGGTGATAACCATAAGTGTCCAAAAAAAAACTAATTTTTCCTGATTTTTTTTCATGCTCCAGTTGAGCCAATTACAATTTTCTGTTTTTTGTTTCTCCCCATAAAAAATACAAAAAAAATATAAAACAACAAAAAGAAGAACAAACCCAGTTCTTTTTAGAACTACCTTTACTTTATAAAAATAAACCTATATTTTTAAAGAATCTGTGTCAATCTTTTTTCTGCAGGGTACGCGTACCGGTACGTGCACCGGGGCGTGCACCGGGGAGCGCACCAAAAAAAAAAAAAAAAAACTTAATGAAGGAGTTAGCATGAGGGAAGAACACAAAGAGAGTAATGTTAAGAGAAAGAGAGCTAGAGGGAGAAACACAGAGGGATTGTTTACTACATAGTTAAAAACAGACAATGTGTAATAGGGTGAAAATGAGAAAAGTAAAATCACTAAAGGAGCGAAAGAAGGGAAGAGAGAGGAAGAACACTAAACTAGAGATAGCGGGAGAATGTGAGTGGGTGTTGAAAGAAAACGATAGGACAGAAAAAAAGTGAGAATGAACGGTAGTGGCGTAACTGGGATAAATGAATAACGGTGAGGGAGGGTAAGAGAAGACCAGTTAGTATAAGTAAAGAGGGGTGAAAGACAGTGAAAAATTGAATTAGAATAAGAGATGGGGAGTGACAAACACAAAGGACAGAGAAAATAAAGGTAACAGTACCTGAATGGAATGTGTGTGTGTATGTGAAGTGTGTGTGGGGGGGGATTTTATTCTGTGTATGAGGTGTGTGTGTGATGTGTGTGTGTGGTGTATGTCAGAGGTGTGTGTATGTGTTGGGACGGGGATGAGGTGTGTTTGTAGGAGTACAGTAAATAATTAAGAAAAACAGAATGAGTGAAGAAGCAAAGGAAGAGAACAGAGGGTAAGTGAAGTAAATAATAGGGACTGAAAGAAGTTGAATATGAGAGGGGAAATAGGGAAATTGGAGTAAACATGGAGAATAAGAATAAGTGAGGGAAGCAGAGTAAAGAAACAGGAGTGAGGTTGGTTGAGAAAATATTAGTGAGCTTAAAGCAAAGGGTGATGACATTTTTTTAGTCACACTTACCATATAATAAATGTAACTTTAATTAATTTTTTTTAGTACACTTTATATCTGTGAAAGAGAGCAGAAAAAATAAGTTATAATTAGTAAAATATGTATTTTAAATTAAAAGATACAAATGAAGAGGTTAAAAATCATAACTGTGAAAGATAGGAAATGAGAGATAGTAATGGAACCAGAGTAAAAGAAATGGGATGAAGAACGATGAGAGAGGAGCAGTGAAGTTGTTGTAAAAGAAATGATAGAAGGTAGATAAACACAAG
This sequence comes from Lissotriton helveticus, assembly GCF_964261635.1. Classification (NCBI taxonomy): domain Eukaryota; kingdom Metazoa; phylum Chordata; class Amphibia; order Caudata; family Salamandridae; genus Lissotriton; species Lissotriton helveticus. Next base: position 951,086,673 of record NC_136063.1, read on the forward strand.
TGAACATAACACAAGGAGAGTGAGGCACTGAGGACATAGAAGTAGTGAACGAAAAATAGATAGAAAAGGTCAAAAGTAACGAGCAAACAAAGATAAGCGAGGGAGAGTGGGTGATTTATAGTGATAGAGTGCGATAATAGTGCTGAGTGAGTAAACAGGAATTACTAAAGGAGGAAAATACGGAAAAGGGAAGTAAAGCAGAGAGACTGAAAGCTGAAAAGTTATGCAAGGGAGAGAGGTGATGCAGACAGTTGAAATGAAAATGAGGGGTTGTCAAAGAAGTGGAGTAAAGGAACGGGGTTTACAGAGAGTGAGAGAAAGACAATATAAGTGAGTTAAAAGAGCTGAAAGAGGATGGAAAAAGGAAAGTGAGTGTCAGAGAATGGGAATACAATTTAATTTACACAATCCAAAATATAGAATAACTTGTACAACATGTTACATAGTTTATTTTTGCTGTTCTCAGAATATATTGAATTTCACTTAAAACAGTGAGTTCAAATTACTCATCATATGACAGCGGAAAAAAAAAAACACAATCTAAAAGATTGTGTTTTAAAAAAAAAACTTAGATACTAACAAATGACAAATGTACACTAATGTTTGATTGACTTACTTTTCCTTGAGGCCAAGTAGTATATCATGGATGTCCTTTTCTCGTTGCAAAGTACTTTGCTGTTCAGTAAAAAATCCATTTCATCGACTTTCTAGAAGAAAAACTCCAAGAACATCTGAAATATTTTCAATATTTTCATATACTCCTTTTTTTCAGTCATGACTCTTTACTCATTCCTGCACCTTTCCATTTGGCCAAATAGTGTCAGATGTATGAGTATTTATCAGTACTCCTCCCGTCTTCATAGGCCAAATACCTTTACCTAAATTTTGGCTGTAAAAACACTAGGTATGAATTTATAAAGCCATAAGGCAAATGTTGTTTCAAAGTCAAATGAGTGTCGTTACATTGGGTCCAACCTTTAGAAGTTTTTAAATAGCATGTGTAATGCCCTGATGTTGTAGAAGGACCGTCATGAAAAATATTAGCTATAGTTGCAAAGGTTCTTCCTGATATTGATAACTGAGAAGCCACAAATTTTTTTATAGAAGTTGACAATTTAGTTCCATCAGGTCTACATCGTTGGAACATTAAAATGACATAGTGACCATAATTTTGAAGAAATAATGTGGACAGCATTGCAGAGTTACATTGGGTACACACCATATTGTGATCCGCTGCTTTAACTAGATTATTAAAAGGCACTGATTTGCAGTCTGGTAAAGTCAAATATATAAATCTTTCAGAGTCTATTCTAGTAGTACTTGATGAAGCACAGTTATCACAGTCATGTTGCCATTGATAAGAAAGGCTAAAAAGATTTTTTATATCTACTCCTTCATCTTGCAATACATCAAACATATACATTAAAAATTCCTGACAATCCTGCTGAATATTCTGTGAAAATTGATTTTGACCTGAACATATGTCTACAAGATTCCTAATTTCTGAAACACTTTCTATTTTTCCTCTATCACTACTACATTTCTCTAACATAGAATTCAATAAACAGCACAATGTTTGTTCTCGATTTTTGACAATCTGTTTTTGTAAATTTTGAAGAAAAAAAACAACATTAACTACTACATTAGCATAGCAGTTGACACCAGAACTGTTTTCAAACTGAAATCCAGCAACATCTTCAACAGAATCCTTTTTCTTTCTCTTTACAATTACACTTTTATCTACTCTATGCCTTTTTTCTGATATCTCACTGCAATTACTCTCATTTCTTCTTTTTCGGCCTACCACACGTTTTTCAATCAGAGGATATTGAGGCAAATGCGGAGCATACTCTCTTCTTAACCTATTGTATTCTTTAACACAATGTAGATCTGCACAAATCTTTGTTTCATCACACTCAATCAAGTACAATCCTGATAAAGTTCTGACTCGTGATAATGCCACATATGCCATACCCTCTTTAAACACAGAACTTCCAATGTTCACCAAAGCGCTATCTACACTTAAACCTTGAGACTTATGAATTGTCGCCGCATATGCCAAACAAATAGGAAACTGTTTTCGGCGAACATATAAGTCTTTCACGAGCAAAAATCTAGCTGAACAACGACAAATTTGTTCTATTTCATCAATGCCATCAAATTTAATTTTTAAAATTTCAATTCCATCTCTATTTTTGTAATTCACAAAACCAACAACATGACCAATTGCTCCATTTACCAGACCTCTTTCAACATTTAAATTCCTTCTCAAAATGATACGACAATTTAAACACACATTGAGAGTCTTTTCAAAACCAGCAGTTTTAGATATAGTCTTCTCTAATTAATCCAATTTTGATTTCAAATTTTCAGACAAAATAATTGTTGCTCCCATATGCTCTATTTTATCTGTAGCTTCCAGTTTCACTATCTCTTCATTTTCTAACTGTAACATTTTGTTATTGAACATGGAACATTCTTTCAGAGTTGGCATCAAACATATGCCAGAATTCTTCTCGTTAATTTTCTTAAAAATATTCTCTGGAAGAATGTTTTCATTTGGGTACAAATTTGAAATTAATCGTCCATGTAAAGCTTCTTTCCCTTGCTCACTTAGTTTTCCAATTCTTACATCTTGTAAAATATTTTTATAATCTTCATCCTTTGCCTGCCGCATATTTTGAAGCAGTTCTGCATATTTGAAGTTTAAACATATATTAACATTTCCAATGCTCCCTAAGCACTTCTTGGTATCTTCATGCGTGAGCATTTTGAACACAGGTTGTCCTTTCACTGGAGTCAACTGCAGTAGATCTCCAAAAACAATAATATGTTTTCCTCCAAATAAGACATCATAGTCTGTTCTAAGAATTTCTTGCATTCTCAAATGCACAAAAGCAAGCATTATATTTGACACCATGCTTACTTCATCAATGATAAGAAGTTTCATTTTCTTCAGGACTCTCGAAACTTTGGAACACGCATCTCCAGATAGCTTGTGATACTCCAATTTGTTATCATGCTCCACTGGCAGCATCAGTAAACGATGTAAAGTAATCCCTTTAATGTTATGTGCTGCCAGCCCAGTTGGAGCGGTAACAACACAAGACAGCGATGATTCAGTCCTTTTCTGCAGATAAGTTGCAATTGCTTTAATCAGAAAACTTTTTCCAGTTCCCGCTTCTCCACTCACATACAGTTGGACAGCCTTAAATGATGTACATGAGCACTCTTTTTTCTCATGACTGAATCCATGTTCAATCTGTTCTGTGACTTCGTCATATATCTGTTTCTGCTCAAGGTTTAGTTGTTTCACCAAATCTTCTAAGTTAACTTCATCATCTTGAGCATGTTCCATAGCTCTTTCCACCTCATCCATGGCAGTGACAGCTTCATTTTGGATAATTGGTCCTCCAAGTGGATCCTGACTCAATGAAGCAGAACTCTGACTGTCTTGAGAACTGTCTCTAGCAATCTCTGCAGCAATTGTGGCTTCTTGCTCTATTTCTTCGTTCAGCATTTGCAGATAATTTGGAAAAACAGGACATTCTATGGTATCCTTGGTTGCATTAAAATAATCTTCATTACAGATAAAATTTCCAAGTAGCTCCTCTTCTGTACGCCATGGCTTAAAGAGTTGCAAAAGAGCTAAATAGTAAAATTCCCTTTTCTCTCCATTTTCGCAACTCAATTTTCGATGATTAATCAAATGGCCTTTTTTCTGTCTCACTAGACATCCTTCACACCCAATGATAGCATATATTCCATTGTTAATATCTTCTCTGATGGTTCTCTTATAAATATAGTTTTGCAGAACTTCATACAAACAAACGTTCTCAAGATGACTACTTCTATTTGGATATTATGTATCCAACATGTTGGTCTTCAAAATATCTGTACTTTCTGGTTCTTTCTCCGCCAAATACTCTATTTCTTGTACAGATTTCAAAACTCGATTCCGTGTTGCAGCAAGACCTAGACTCACCCAAATGATGGTTCTAGATTTGGCATATAGACTTGCTGATGACAATCGATCAGAACATTCATATGCTCCAATTTCTCGATGCGACAACATCTTCAGACTGTAACTGTATAATTTCTTGCTTAGACTCTTTTCATGTGAAATGTCCTCCCACATTTCCTTCAGTTCTGTCTTTTCTTTTTTTGTGATGTAAGACGTCACATATCGAGCCACAGCAATAGAGTTGTCAGCAACGAATTGAATATCCATGTTAGCATTCCACATGGACAAAATCACTGGATTGTAGTTGTTGATGTACTTGGACTCTTCGTTTCTTTTTAAATTGTATGTATTTTTTGGTGATTTCCTCGTCACAGTATGTCGTAGAGAAGACATCAAATTATTTACTCTTCCTTTAGAAATCACTGGTCGTGGAAAGGCGAAACAACATTTTGTATAGAAATTGTCCTTGTTTCTGAATTTTTGACGACAGTACTTTCCACAACGATGGGATTGAAAGCGTAAAACTTGTTGCCTTAAACTGTTTTCTTCAGTAGTTTTAGGAACAGCACATGTTGAATACTCTTCAATAAAGCTCATCACTGTCTCATCCGAATCTGTTCCAAATTTGGGTGCATCTTTAATCCACAACAACATATGTATGTGAGGAGCACCTCTCGCTTGATACTCCTTTCTCCAAAATAAATCCATTTTTTTTGTTGGTAATAAAAGACATCATAGCTTCAAATCTATGATTGAAATATCTGCATACATTTACTGGATCCAAAGAACACAGTTCTCCAGGTGTTTTGAATTCTATATTTTGTATATTTGCATTTGCCTCGCGTAGAAATTGAAGTAAGTCATCCCATGCATACTCGGCACAGCTAAGAGTGAGGAACCATGTAGGAGTTCCTAAGTTTCTTAGCATACATTTCAATTCCCCATGACGACGGTACCAATACTCGTTTGTACCACGCTGACATGCCATGAGATTGATTAGATGAGATTCCAAAATATTATCTTGCAGATTCACTTTCTCCATAAAGTCCCTCGCCGAAACATTTTGCAGATGTGCTCCACTTTTCAGTATATGGTTTACTGCATAAGAAAGCCCAGACAAGTCACTTTCATACAGTAGATGAAACAAATAGGGAATGCATTGGCGAAACCTTGGATCTTCAGCATATAATCTTACAGTTCGATATTCAGATGCAGGAATTTGAAGTGGTCGATCGTCATATCGTCCACCTCGACCTGTTGGAAAACAACGAGCTTCCAAACTTTCTTCCCATACACTAACGGGACTTCCCTTTGCTGCTTTCATTTGAAACAATTCAATTGCATTCCCCATTACTTCTTTGGAATGCAAAGGATGAACAGTATAATTTCTTCACTTCTAGAGACATCAACTTTTTCAATTTGGCCGACTGAACAATCACTGTCTTCATCTGCAGCTGTTTCCTCTGCTGCAACACATACATCTTTGTAATACTCATTGTTTTTGACTAAATACAACGTTGCCTTTTTGACTTTCCTAACATCCACTAAATCTTGCCAGATTTTTTTACTCTTTGTCGGAACCCCAGTAACTAGAATAACTAAAGGTTCCTCTTCTACTTTTTCTATACCAATTGTATCAATATTTTTTTTGAAATCTAGAGGCAAATAAACAACTCTTCCCTTTAATCCTCTCTGCAAATCTGTAGGAGGCAATTTCCCTATCTTAGGCTCCAATGCGAACAATTGCCTGAAAAGGGTGGACACATTGAATCAAAATAGACTCATATGTATTTAAATCCATCAATTCAGGGGGAATGTCTACCAACTCCAGATTATTATGAACAGCTCTAGCAGGCATTCTGTTTTGATTTAATTTATCATAACAATATTTACAAATACGCTGATCAGAACTCAAATCAAAACAATTCTCCACCCACAAATAAGTTGCTAAATCTTTCCACTCATAATTATTCATCTTTTCGCTTTTTACATATAAATCAACTAATCTAGTTTGATGCTTATAATGACTTCGTCGACAACACACACAAGTAAAATTCGGTCTTTCACTTGATTTCACCTTAAACCTGGTAATTTCCTGCTCAAACTTTTCTGTATTTGAAATCTGTACATTGTCTTCCACATTACCTTGAATTGCTGTCTCAATTTCTACACTGTCCTCTTTTTCACCAAAATAACAAATCTCAATTTCTTCACAAATCTTCTTCACATCTAATTCAGTTCCATGCAAAAGAGCACTGTTTAATTGTTTAAGCTTAAGTGCTGGACTTTTTGCATAATACAACATTCTCACTAATTTCCTCATTTTGGTATGATGCACTGCTAACATCCTAAAATGATGAAAAACACTCTGACAGACTTTTCTAGAAAGACAAGCCAGTGAATGCCCTTGCAAACTTGTGTTTTCTCTCACTCTACAAGGATCTAAGTCTTGCAACAACTTCACTTTCTGCTTTAGACTTTTCTTACTCTATGTACGTAAGAAATTAGAAAACAAATCAATTGATTCCTGTTGCACACTACAAATACTACTACACTTCCAAGTGTACACTGGACCCTTAGTACGTCTCCCTAAAACTTCATCAGTTAACACCTCTTCTGGTTCTCTAGGCACAAGTTTCTCATTTTCAATCGGACAACCGTCTTTCACTTCATACGCTCGACCACAGGTGTCAACTGCATGCACTAAATCATTATCCTGGAAGTAACTCTCACAATGGCTCACAACTTGAACTGTGCATCCATTCTCCTGAAAAAACTTTACAAAAATTAGTCCGATTAATTACTCTTTTCCATCTACTGTTTGATTTGAAAACATCAATTGTCTTGTTAAGTGTCCTAATTCTATTGATTATTAAAATAAATAATTTTTTCTTAACTTCAAAAGCCTGATCAACAATCTTCTCTACACTTTTCTTTTTCTTATAAAAAGCAGCTCTCTGTTTACCTTTCCTAATGTGTTTTAACAAATTTAAAACCACCCTATTGCGAAACATTCGTCTATGAATGTCTCTAAACTGATTCTGCCTTCTATTCCTATACATATTATTCTCTCCTGCTCCAGTTGTAGGATTCTTTGAGGTTCTCTCCTTCCTTTTCAAATTTACTCTCTCATTTTCTTTTTCTACATGCTGTCCATTATTTTTTTTTAAAGTACATATGTTCTGAATAAAAGACTTAGTTGTCTTACCAGGAGCTTGCTTCCTGTTTTTTGAAGTATTTGTTGTGGAAGAGTACTAATTCCGTTGCTGTTTTTCATTTTTCTTGGTTACGTTGTTTTCTTGTCTTTTCCCTTGTGGGCATGTTTGCTAACTCTTTAAATCTTGATTTCAATCTGTGTTAAAGAAAAAAATAGCACATTATAGACCACTATTACCAAACAACAAAGCAATGACAAAAAGCAAACGATCTATTCAGGGTTACAGATCAGGTGAGGATTCTCCAGGGGTACACAAAAGGTGAGGCCTGTATTGAAGAGTATAGTGGAAGACAGCTCTGTCCACAGGTACAAAGAAGATGAGACCTGTGTCTAAGTCCACTGCACTCTTATACACAGGCTTCACCACCTATGCTTCCCGGGAAAGCCCTCTCTCCCACTACAGTCTTGATCATAAACCTCACCTCCTCTGTCCCTCTGGACATATCTCACCTCATCTGCACAATCTACTTCCTAATCTCAGGTAACACAGATGACATAATTGATCCTCATTTATAAAGCCATGCGTCAGTTTTGCGCTACTGAAGCGTCACTTTTTGTGACACATTGGCATCATAAAACATGTGCCTTGTTGCACCATATTTAAAAAGCATTTTTAAAACCTTTTGCACCACATTATATCTCTGTCAAGTGTAATGTACAGAGAGGGGTCATTTCTCTGCAAAAAGCCTCGTAATAATGACACAGTGAAATCTATAAAACTTCACTGCGTCACTTTTAGGAAACTGTTATGTCAAAATCTTGCACCTGCCTCACAGTAGGGATAAGACTGAGGCAAACGCTTTCACATGGGGCTTTCCCCATGTGATACGATTCTCACACCTAAGCAGGAGTGCAGATGAGATGAAGACTCTCCAGGGGAGCACAAACGTGAGGATAGTGTCCAAGCGTGCAGTGGACAGGACTAAACTGGAGTAGTGTGCAAGAAAAAGATGAGCCTCATTTATAAAGCCATGCGTCAGTTTTGCGCTACTGATGCGTCACTTTTTGTGACGCATTGACGGTATAAAACATGTGCCTTGTTGCACCATATTTAAAAAGTGGCACATGTAGGTAGATGCCTCACTTTTTAAACCTCTGCGCCACATTATACCTCTGTCAAGTGTTATGTACTTTACAATGATGTTACCTGTGTTAACTCAGTGTAGGAAGCATATTGAGTTTGTTTGCATAGAGGAATTGTATTTTGTAAAATAGTGAGGTTTCAGTAATGACATGGAATACTTGTACATAGGACCTGTGCTGTGCTTCCTAAATGTGATGTCAAACACGATTTTGAGGAAAATGAATGGCTTTTATATTTTTGAGTATAATGTGGCGCAGAGGTTTAAAAAGTGACGCATCTACCTACATGCGTCACTTTTTAAAAATAGGGCAAAAAGGTACATGTTTGGGCTTTCCTGGGGAGCGTAGGTGATGAAGCTTGTGTCTAAGAGTGCAGTGGACTAGGCTCCATGAAGCCTATCCCCGTCTGCATTCTTAGACACAGGTGTCAATTTGACTCTTTACAATGATGTTACCTGTGTTAACTCAGTGTAGGAAGCATATTGAGTTTGTTTGCATAGAGGAATTGTATTTTGTGAAATTGTGAAGCTCCATGTGAAAGCGTTTGCCTCAGTCTTATCCCTGCTGTGAGGCAGATGCTTGTACATAGGATCTGTGCTATTTTGGGGAAAATGAATGGTATTAAACATTTTTGAGTATAATGTGACACAGAGGTTTAAAAAGTGACGCATCTATCTGCATGCGTCACTTTTTAAATATGGCGCAAAAAGGTACATGTTTGGGCTTTCCTGGGGAGCGTCGGTGGTGAGGCTTGTGTCTAAGAGTGCAGTGGACTAGGCTTCATGAAGCCTATGCTTGTACATAGGACCTGTGCTGTGTTCCCTAAATGTGATGTCAAAAACGATTTTGGGTAAAATGAATGGCTTTTACTTTTTTGAGTATAATGTGGCGCAGAGGTTTAAAAAGAGACGCATCTACCTACATGCGTCACTTTTTAAATATGGCGCAAAAAGGTACATGTTTGGGCTTTCCTGGGAAGGGTAGGTGGTGAGGCCTGTGTCTAAGAGTGCAGTGGACTAGGCTACATGAAGCCTATGCTTCTACATAGGACCTGTGCTGTGTTCCCTAAATGTGATGTCAAAAACGGACCTCTGCGCCACATTATACCTCTGTCAAGTGTTATGTACTTTACAATGATGTTACCTGTGTTAACTCAGTGTAGGAAGCATATTGAGTTTGTTTGCATAGAGGAATTGTATTTTGTAAAATAGTGAGGTTTCAGTAATGACATGGAATACTTGTACATAGGACCCGTGCTGTGCTTCCTAAATGTGATGTCAAACACGATTTTGAGGAAAATGAATGGCTTTTATATTTTTTAGTATAATGTGGCGAAGAGGTTTTAAAAGGAACGCATCTACCTACAATGCAGACGGGGATAGGCTTCATGGAGCCTAGTCCACTGCACTCTTAGATGCAAGCCTCACATCCTACTCTCCCCAGGAAAGCCCAAACATGTACTTTTTTGCACCATATTTAAAAAGTGACGCATGTAGTTAGATGCGTCACTTTTTAAACCTCTGCGCCACATTATACTCAAAAATGTAAAAACCATTCATTTTCCCCAAAATAGCACAGATCCTATGTACAAACATCTGCCTCTCAACAGGGATAAAACTGAGGCAAAAGCTTTCACATGGAGCTTCTCAATTTTACAAATACAATTCCTCTATGCAAACAAACTCAATATGCTTCCTACACTGAGGTAACACAGGTAACATCATTGTAAAGAGTCAAATGTATTTCTTTAAACATGCACACATTCTTTATTCCTTTAAAAAAATGTAAAAGCCATTCATTTTTCCCAAAATCGTTTTTGACATCACATTTACAAAACACAGCACAGGTCCTATGTAGAAGCATTCCATGTCACGACTAAAACTTCACAATTTTACAAAATACAATTACTCTATGCAGTAAAAACTTTTTACCAAGCATTATCAAAAAGCATGACACAAAGCAACATTAACAAACCACAATTTGCTTCCAAATCTTCTCCATAGAGTATACAAGTCTCTATGTATATTAAATGAATCATAACTCACCTTTACAAATATTTTAGGAGATTCAGAACAGTGTCAGATACACACACCAATATTTCTTTAGCAGAGCAAAAGGTATGTTCTCCAGGCACTGCAAACCTCTAATTCTACACACATATTGCTCATGGTAACCAATCAAATCTCTTCCCTCTGTATTTTCAAACCAACACCCTTCCCCCCTCGGCCCTTTCTACCTGTTACCATAGCAACTCCCTCCTCACTGAGCTCCCAAGGTTAAAAGTTTATTCTACAATGTTGCAAATCACCTCATCAAGGATGTTTGACCTGCGAATACACCAGCTTTTCTGGTGCAAGGTTTCTTTAAATGACTTTTTTTTAACCATTCAAATTACTTTTTACACAGTAAAAAACAACCATGCACCCTAACTTTCAGTTTTCAACTATCTCATTCTACCAATCATTGCTTGTGATTCAAGAGCACTGAAACTCCACAGGTTTTTTTTTGCAAACTCCTATTGTTCCAACTGCCATTTATTTTCCACACTTCATCTGACTGCATCAGAATCTCCTCTCACCATGTATTCTGTCTGGATTATTGGACATAGCTATATCCACTGGGCTCAAAGGTATGCAGCTACCAGAAATTTTCACAACCTTGACTTACCAAATGTGAAGATAAAATGGATTGGCCAGAGAGGATTGAAATGTCACCAATTGATACCATTGGTGAAAACCTTTTTGCATTTGCCACACCCTGACCTTTTAATTGTGCACTGTGGAGGAAATGACTTGGGCACTTTGACTGGGGTAGGTCTGGAAATGCTTTTAAAGGACACCTTTGATCAATTGATGGCACTTTTTCCTCAAACTGCCTTGGTATATTCCAATATATGCCAAAGGCAGAAATGGAAGTGGTCCAATCAATTTTGTCCACAATTTGAGAAAGCACGGAAACATGTGAATAAATCTGTTTCTGCTTACATGAGAGACATGAGAGACTATGAAATGGGTTCAATATACAATAATAACTTGCGTTACAACATGCAAGATATCTACAGGGCAGATGGTGTGCACTTTTCAGATGAGGGGAATAGAATATTCCTCCTGAATTTAAGACTGTGCATTGGTACCTACTTGTAGGTACCTAAATCAGCCACAGAACCCAAAAGCCCTTTTCAGGGCTACCCTATCTCTGATCACTCCAAATGATTATCTTTTTCAAACTTTTTTCACTATTTTTCACCATAGTACGCTCCCCGGTACGCTTCCCGGTGCGCGTACCGGGCGCTCCCCCCGCGAAAAATAAAAAATATTTTATTTTTTATTTTGCCTATTTGGGCCTCCTAAGACCCCCTCACAAAACATAGAGGGTCAAGGAGTGCCTACGATGCCCCCTTATACCCATTCCCAACGTTGTTTGTCCTCCATTTTCTGTCTTAAATCTACCGAAAACAAAATGGAGGACTGCCGTAGCGCTGCCGGTACGTGTACCGGGGCGCGCACCGGGAAGCGCTCTAAAAAAATGTTAAAAGTTAATTTACACAAAAACCACTGGAGACACTTTCACCAAATATAGAATAGCTCATACTACATAACAATCCCTACCATTTTTCCAAATTCGATGGAATTCCATTGAGCCATTTAGCCTGTAGACCTCTCTAAATACCCTGAGGTAAATTACTTCACAAAAACACATCTGAAGTGTTAGAATTTACAACCAATTAAAATGTTACTTTTCTACTTTTTTTTCCTGACATTTGATTAGTTATGTACATGAATATATATGAAAAATGAGAGGGAAACACGGCCATTTTGACTACAACTACTTGAGGTACATCTTGAAAGGATTTTCGCATTTTGTCTTCTTCACCTCTCTGTAAAGTAAGTTGATAATTTGTAAGGGGCACTTTAAGTTAATTTGTAAAAACGTTTTCTGATAGTTATTTACTGTCCCTCTGCTATAGTTATAGATAGAGATAGGCTCCTCTGTTATATTTATGGATTGACTTAGGCTTCTCTGCTATAATTATGAATTTACTTCACAGGCACTTTTTTATATTTCTACTTCCTGCCTGTTACCATACATTGCCCAAAGTTAACTTCACTGTTAAAAAATCAAAACTACCTGTCTGAACTTAAACCCAACAGTGCCATATTTCTACTGATTTTTTTGTAATGCAAATTTCAGCACAAAAATGGAAGGAGAACAGAACGTTTCCTTTGAAATTGTCCTAGAGATGAACAATGAAGAAATCATTGAACCCAATGACTTGGAATTCATGGATGAATCACGGGACCATGAACTTCTACAATGTGTAGAATCCGTGGATTTGTTAATTCAATATGAGGACGTTTCTGACAGTCAAATGTTGGAAGTTATGTTCACTCAAAAAGAGGACATTTCGGACAGTCAAATGTTAGATGTTCTATCAAATTTTGAAAATGAATCTCAAAAATAAATTTATATTGAATAATTCTAAAATTGTTTGAGACATTATTCATTTTTATATGTAATTCTTAAACTAGTACCAAATTGATTATAATGTAAAGTCAGACTTATACTATACTGTGCAACTTTTTTGTTTTACATAGTAATTTTGCTCATAGATACTTCCTTTCTCCCACTATATTATCTCCACTGTGTATTTGACATCTCTTTTTCATCTCCTACCTCCATGTTCTTTATGCTTTCCTGACAGACTATGGTATGGATTCCATATACCACAATAACTTCTATAACAACATGCAAATTACCTACAGAGGAAACGGTGTACATTGAATTTAAGACTCAGCATTGGTACCTACATGTTGGTACTTAAATCACCCACACAACACAACAACTCTATTCAGAGATACCCTACCTCTAAGCACTTTAAATTATTATTTTAGTGTTTCACTGAGTTTTCCCCATGTGTGGGGGTGGGGGAGGTGTGTGTGGGGGATGTGCGGGGTGTGTCTGTGAGGTGTGTATGTGTGTGTGTGTGTGTCTGGGGGGATGAGGTGTATAGGTGTGTGGGGTATGCGGGTGTGGGTGGGGATGTGGGTGTGTAAGGTGTGTGTCTGGGTGTGGGTGTGTGGGGTGTTTGGGTGTAGGTGGAAGTGTGGGTGTGTGAGGTGTGTGTGGGGTGTGTCTGGGTGTGGGGGTATGTGTGTAGGATGTGTGTGTATGTGTGGGATGTGTGAGTGTGTCAGTGAGGTGTGTGTGTGTGGGGGGAGGTGTGTGTGTGGGATGTGTGAGGTGCATCTGTGAGGTATCTGTGTGTGCGTGTGTGTGTGTTGGGGGAGGGTGAGGTGTGTGTATGTCTGGGTGTGTGGGATGTGTGGTTGTGGGTGTGGATGTGTAAGGTGTTGGTGTGGGGGTGTGGGGTGTTTGGGTGTGGGTGGAGGTGTGCATGTGTGAGGTGTGTGTGGGGAGTGTGTGGGTGTGGGGGTGTGGGGTTGTGTGCGTGTGGGTGTGTGAGACGTACTTGTAGGTACCTAAATCAGCCACAGAACCCAAAAGCTCTTTTCAGAGCTACCCTACCTCTAATCACTCAAAATGATTATTTTTCACTACTATTTTCACTATTTTTCACCAAAGTACGCTCCCTGGTACGCTCCCCGGTATGCGTACCGTGCGCTCCCCCTGCGAAAATCGAAAAAAAATTAAATTTTTTTGGGACCCGCGGGACCCTTTTATGGCCCCCACATCAAACCTAGGGGGTCAGGGGGGGTCTACCCTGCCCCCTTTTGGTTCTTTCCTCCTTTGTTTTTGCCACCTCTTGTGTCTCGATCCTACCGAGACACAAGATGGCGGCCGCTCCGGACTGTTTTGAATGTTTACAGACACCCGAGAGCCAATCAGCTTTCCGTGCGCAAGTCGCGTGGCGCGCCCAGTGCGCTCCCCGGTACGCGTACCGGGGCGCGCCTACAGATATATATATATTTTTTTAACCTAAATTACTCAAAATCCTCTCGAGCACATATCTTGAAACATAGCAAAGGCACATCGGGCTACCAGTCCCTACAATTTTGCCAAGTTTGGTGAAAATCCATTCAGCCGTTCGAGCTAAAAGTGCGACAGACCGCCCTATGGAAATTAACATGGGGAAAACACGTTTTGGGACCCCCCTTTTATCTCGGCCCCCGCTTGTCGGATCCCCCCCAAACTTTCAGGGAAGGAGCGGAGAGCCGCGAGGCAAAGTTGCTGAAAAATTCAGGCAGATTCCTCAACCGGCGCCAAAGTTATTCCCAATAGAATGTTGCGATTTCCCTATGGAAATCAATCCTAACTATAACTACCTACTGGCGACCGCCAGTAGGTAATATATATATATATATATATATATATATATATATATATATATATAGATATCCATGCTGACAGTCTCTTCAACTAGCAGGCACCGACTCCGTGAGTAATTTGGCATAAAAGGTGATTTATTTCAACAAAGACAGACACGTTTCGGCGGCAGGATCGCCTTGATCACCGCGTATATATATATATATATATATATATATATATATATATATATATATATATATATATATATTTTGACAACAATGCGACTCCCAATATCATCTCTCTCAGCCGTCTGGTGCAGGCAATAAACGGGTAGAGCCCAGCCCAATATTGTTTCCAAAGCAAAAAGAATGGAGCACTCCAGAAATGGATTCCAAAGGTTGTTTATTTCACCTCCACTATTACCAACACGTTTTACCACACGAGCTTGTTCACGGTTGGATAAGTCCTTTTTCTATGCCATTATATATATCCATTCATTAGCCCATGATGAGGCTTAATAGGATTTGTAGTTTTACCAATATCTATAAAAATATATACAATGTATTTCGTTCCATTGAATTACAGTTGATAAAACATGAAATTATAATTTATTTTTTTGTTATTTTTTTGTTTGATTAGTTACCAGTTTCTAGTAAACATATCAATTCAACCATAGAGAACTACAATCATTGCTCTTCATATAACATGAGCTATAGTATGATTTGCGTTGTGCAATTGCGTGTTCGTGTCCGTTTTTGCGTGCTCGTGGACAAAAAGCCTCGCGACCAAGCAAAAAATCCACAAGCTTGCGAATTGTGAATTGTTTGACAAATTCGCGCGATTCGCGGAACGCGAATTTATCAAACATTCTCAAATTCCGCGAGCGGAACGGATTTTACGCCCATGCTTAGTATAGATCAAGTCAGGCATTAGGGGACAATTCAAATGCACCTTGAAAAAAAAAACATGAAATACACACGCCCGAGAGGACAGCAGCCCTCAGTCATAACAACAATGGTAAGCCACATGAAACAGCGTGGCCAATGAGGAAAAGGGGGGGGGCAGTCACCGGCCAGCACTGGCGACCACCGCAGACACAGGGACGGCGGGGAGCGCGGTAGACGCAGCGCCGCTGGGGGGGTATGTGAGTGGAGATAAGTGATCAGAGGGCCCCAAATGTCCACTGGACGGGACCTGGTGGGCAGTAAGTCCCAGAACTCTGATAACAGAGTCTGACACCGAGAGGCATCCTCCAGCCAACTCTTGGCCCTAGGAGCAGGTCTGCGGCTCCAGCACATCCCCACCCTGTGCCTGGCCAAGATCAGTAGCAACGCAATTAGGCGTAAAGAAGCATCCAGGCAAAATTTAACAAAGCCAAGCAAGCACAGGGAGGGATCCAGGTGCACAGCAGCACCAGCAATGTCTGAAACAATGGAGCACACTGCCCGCCAGAATTCGGAGACCATAGGGCATAGGCACGCTAAATGTGCGAAGTCCGCGGCGGCGGCCGCACAATGCATGCAAGTGTCAGTTGGGATGAGCCCTAGTTTGTGTAGCTGAGCAGGGGTGCGGTATAGCCTGTGCAGAAACTTAAAATGTATCAGACGGAGCCGATAGTTTGGCGACAGCTTCTTCGTCTGGTTACAGCAGTATAGCCAGTCCTACTGCGCAATGTCCATACCCAGATCCACGCCCCAAGCCTCGCGCGTGCGATCCGTAGAAATAGAGGTGGACATTAGAGTAAACACAAACAGTTTAGTGACTAGTTCATGGGGGGACTGGGATGTGTACATAAAGTCAAGAGCCTGCATGGTGGGTGGAGGATGAGGAAATGTGGAGTGCAACTTCCGACAGATAGCACCTAGTTGATAATACAGAAGCATATCCAAAGGGCCTGAGGAGGCAGGAGGAGAATAAAAAGTGTTGCCAGGGTAGAGGTCCCCAACAGTCTGCCATCCCAAGCGCATTGCATGTTTAGACGTGCCTGAGGGCTGGAGCGGGGGAAAATCGGGGTGGTTCACTATTGGCACAGCATTGGCAGAGAGACGGGAAAAATTGGATATTCGGCGGAGGCCGGACCAGGCCCATCGCAAGGTCTCCACCTCCGCCCGTGTGCGCACTGCCGGCACGAACAAAGCAGTGGCTAAAGGCCGGGGGAAGCAATGTCCGTCTCAATAGCAACATGGGGTTGATAAGGGGTGGGATGAATGCAGAAGTGGAGGAAGCTGGTCTGAGCGCAAAAGGCATAGATCTTGAAATCAGGAGCCCCCATCCCCAGACAGACATGGTAAGAGTAAGGATATCGTATGCCACTCTGGGCTGTTTACCTGCCCAGACGAGCGATATGATGAGGGAGCGCAATATGCAAAAGAATTGAGTGGTAAGAGGAATCGGAATGTTGGAAAACAGATACAGAAATTTTGGCAGAACCACCATCTTGGCGATTGTGATCCGGCCTGCCAGAGAAAGCGGAAGCCGGCTCCAGGTCGGGATCTTTGATTCCAACCAATCGACTGCACAACCGAAGTTGGATCTCCACAGTTCGTCCAGATCCCTGCTTAGCCAGATGACAAGATAGCGCGTGGGGCGAGAAGCCCACATAAAGGGGAAGTCAGGAGGGAACGGCATGGTGGCATCGGTAAGGGGGAATAACATCGACTTGCTCCAGTTTACTTGAATTCCGGAGAGTCCACCAAAGCGAATGATTTCCTGAACGAGGGGGCTGAGGTTCTCCTGAGGATTACGGACATATAAGGTGACGTCGTCCGCGTACATGGATACGAGGAGAGAACGGGCCGAGAAACCGATTCCCCTGTGGGTGTGGTGCTGACGGAGTCTGGCGGCCAGGGGCTACATCGCATCGGCAAAAAGTATTAGCAATAGTGGGCATCCCTGCCGGGTGCCCCTGTTGATACTGATAGGGTCTGAAACCTGGCTATTAATACGGTGACATGCCGAAGGGTTGATGTAGAGGAGCATGGTCTTGCGTATGTACATTTCGCTGAAGCCCGTGCGTGGCAAGAGGTAAAAGAGGAAAGGCCATTCCAGTGTGTCCAATGCCTTTGTGGAGTCCAGCAAGGCCGCCACTGCAGGGAGGCCGGGGTTGATTTGGTAAAGGACTGAAAAAATTGTGCGGAGATTGTGCGAGGTAGCTCTACCAGGAATAAAGTCAGACTGGTCTGGAAGAGCAATGAGAGGCATGGGCAACAAGAGTTGAGAGGCGATCAATTTAGCAAAAATTTTGTTATCAATATTTATTAAAAAGAGGAGGCGATAGGAATCGCGACGGTCAGCCGGCGAGCGTAACGGACTGTGCCAGCAGCGAACCACGAAGTATTAAAATTGAGGCACCCCTTGCGTAAGAAGAGTAGGTAGAGGAGTGTGCTTCCCCCAGTAAGGTTGCCTGGATTCTAGTGAGGGAGTTTGGCATCAGGTGCGTCTCCTGTAGGAGGCAAATGTCAACTCTGTGTCGCTGAGTGAATCAATCTGGCCTTACGATGATCGTTCAGACCCCGATCATTCCAAGTCCAGCATACAGCGTCAGTCATGAGGAGGTGGTCCCGGGCGTAGCAAGATGTAGGACAGGTGGGGGCACCGCAGGTGGGTGTAGTGAGTACATCTGGGGCATCCCCTATAAAGGCAATTCGGTGGGGGGTGCGCAAGCATCAGACTGACGTAAGTGGTTCTGAGGTGGAGCGCTTGCCAGAGAGCAGAGGCAGCACACCTTGTACCCCAACCCGGTGAGTACAACCAGCAAGCAGGTAGAAGGATCATAGGAGCAGTGTAACCATAGAATGTGGATAACAGTAGACTCGAGTCAAAACGAGGCGTGGAGCACAGTGCAGTGTTAAGATCAAGACTTGTGAAAACAAAACACATCAAGCATAAAGTGGCAATAGAAGGCCACCGTCCCAATAAAGGAGCAAAGAACCCTAAGGAGAACCCCTCTTCCTGTCCAAACCTAACCAACCCGGACAAAGAAAACCCCCCAACCCCACACCCACTCCAACCCCCCCAAATAGCCTGAGCAACCCACCCGCCCCACCCCAGGGACCCACAACTGGGAGAGGGAGGAACATCAGGAGAAAGGGAATCATCCCGTGGGGGCATGGCAGGGCTAGGCAAACACCCCCGCTATGGAGCAGGGTGGCCAAGCTTGGATGAGTTCAGGAATCACTCAGGAAAAATGAAGTTAATGAGACAATAAAGTCTGCACAGTCAATAATTGTCAGTAAGGTGGTCAGCGCTGTCGAGCTGAGATTTTTGAGGGGAGGAGGGGGCCTCCTTGTCCAGTTTCTTGGCGAAAGCCAGGGCAGCTCCTGGATCAGGAAAGACAAGAGTCTTGGCACCCAGACGGACTCTCAGTTTCGCAGGATAGGCCAGGGAGTATGAAACTTCATGCTTCTGCAGGATGCGCTTGGCGGGGAGGAATTCTCTTTGGGCGGCCTGAACAGTGAGGGTATAGTCCGGATAAAAGGAGAGTGTGTTGCCTTGGTGGTTGATGGTGCCCTTGTCTCGTGCAGCACGAAGTATGGCGTCCCTATCCCGGTAATTCAGAATTTTGGCAATAATGGGGTGTGGAGGAAGACTGGGACGCGAACCCAGTGGCCGGTGTGCCCGCTCGACGATGAACACCAGGGAGAGGACGTCACCGAAGAGCTCCCTGGCCAGCTGCTCCACAAAGTCCTCCATCCTGGAAAGGTTGGTGGACTCCGAAAGTCCCGTGATGCGGAGGTTGCTCTGGCGGAAGCGAGCCTCCAAATCCTCATTCTTTTCCCGGATGACCGCTAGGATCTTGTCCATCTTAAGTAATTTCTGACGGTCTTGGGTGGCTGCATCCTCGGCGTCTGACACCCTGGACTCGATGCACCCTGCCAAAGTCATTGATAAAACCGTCAACAGTCAGCTCGCCGCCTTCCTCGAATCCAACCAATCCCTCGACCCTCACAGTCTGGCTTCTGAGCCAAACACAGCACCGAGACCGCCCTCATCGCAGCAACAGACGACATTCGAACTCTACTGAACAACGGAGACACAGCTTCCCTCATCCTACTTGACCTCTCCGCAGCCTTCGACACAGTCTATCATAACACCCTTATACAACGCCTCAGCAACATCGGAATACAAGGAAAAGCACTGGACTGGATCATCTCGTTCCTCGCCGGAAGAACTCAGAGAGTCCGCCTCCCCCCTTTTAGATCAGAGGCCACCGAAGTCACCTGCGGCGTACCACAAGGATCAACTCTCAGTCCCACCCTCTTCAACGTATACATGAGTCCCCTCGCATCCATCGCGCGCCAACACAACCTCAACATCATCTCCTACGCAGACGACACCCAGCTGATCCTCTCCCTCACCAAAGACCCAAACACCGCCAAAACCAACCTACACGAAGGGATGAAAGAAGTAGCCGAGTGGATGGAGAACAGCCGTCTAAAATAGAACTCGGACAAAACGGAAGTCCTCATTTTAGGATCATCCCCCTCCGCCTGGGATGACTCATGGTGGCCACAGGCCCTGGGAACCGCACCCATACCAACGGATCACGCACGTAATCTGGGCTTCATCCTGGACTCCTCCCTCTCGATGACCAGACAAGTCAACGCCGTATCATCATCATGCTTCAACATCCTACGTATGCTCGAAACAATCTTCCGTTGGATCCCCACCGAAACAAGAAAGACGGTCACCCATGCACTGGTCACAAGCCGACTGGACTACGGAAACACCCTTTACGCCGGAACCACAGCCAAACTACGGAAAAAACTCCAACGCATCCAAAACACCTCACCCAGACTCATCCTAGACGTCCCCCGCCAAGCTCACATTTCCGGTCACCTGAAAGACCTCCACTGGCGCCCTGTCAACAAGAGAATAACGTTCCGTCTCCTCACCCACGCACACAAAGCCCTCTACAACCTAGGACCTGAATACCTCAACACACGCCTGGCCTTCTACACCCCCACCCGCCAACTTCGATCGTCCAATCAAGCCCTCGCCGCAATTCCACGCATCCAAACATCCACCATGGGGGGAAGATCCTTCTCCTACTTAGCGTCCATGACCTGGAATTCCCTCCCCCCCACCTCCGCCTTACACAGAACCACCTCTCCTTCAGAAAACAACTAAAAACTTGGATATTCGATAAGTAAAGTACCCCCCCCTCCCCCCTCCCTCAAGCGCCTTGAGACCCTCTGGGTGAGTAGTGCGCTATACAAATTTTAAACTTGACTTGATGTGGAGCACCCGGTTGTCGTGGGAGTCTACGCGGGCCTTAACCATGTCCAGGCGGGCAGAGAGTTGGTCCAACTGAGTCACGATACCGGTCACTGTAGATTTAACGTCCAGCATGATTGCCTTGAGGTCATCCTCTCAATTCGGGGGGGGGGTCCATGGTGGCAGCAGAGTCGGTACCCTCCGAACTAGCAACGTCCTGTCTAGCGGACCTACGGCGGTCGAATGCAATCTTGGGCTGCTTTGGATCCGTTTTTCCCATGGTGAGGGGCCCAGTCGGAGGAGGAGAGGCCCACATGGGCCAGGAGGCTGTCAATCCAGATCAGAAGTAGCCGGCCACTGACAGTATGAGGCAATGAAGGTTCAGCCGGGATTCCCACACTGAAGGCCACCGGAATTCGCAGAGAGACCCCTTGAGCAGTGGAGGCGACAGTGGCCCCCGAGGAGAAAGAGGCGGAGGGACCAGCATAGTCACCGCAATGACGGACAGATGGGGCAAGCAAGCGGAGAGCCGGCAGGTACCGAACAGGCAGTCCACAGGCAGAGCCGTGGGCCAGAGTGGTCACGGAAGCGGAGATTGAAGAAGATGCGGCCTGGCAGGTAATCAACACACCTGAGGGTGGGGTCCAAAAGGGCCTCTCCGCCCGCCTCAAGACACTATCCCAGGCCACAGCGCCCAGTGAGTAGGAGAAGCGCCGGGCGCACCACAGTCCACGAGGGGCCGACCTAGGCCTGGAAGGAACAACCAGTCATAGGGCGTCGAAGCAGAAGTGCCCCGGGGGTGAGAAGCCCCCCCAGAGCGCAGAAGAGCCACAGCGCCTGGCAGCATTAAGGGAGGAGTGCCATGACGAGCAACACACCTATGGAGGCCCAGGTTGCGGCGCAGGTACAGGGGCAGAACACCCGACACCCGCGGCGTCCTCCTAATCATGAAGGGGCCACTGTGCCCGGCAGCGATGAGACTGGGGCACCACAAGGAGCGCCACACCTATGTGGCAACGGCAGTGGCGATATCCAGATAGGGTGGGTGTGGGGGCGGGCACTCCAGGCCCCCGCAGCGCCCCCCCAGGCAAGACCGGACAGGCGGGAGTCAGCGGCTGGGCCTAGTCATGGTAGCACGGGGATTCAGGGCCAACAGTGCACCAGGGCCCAGTGGTGATAATGCGGTCTGCGGGCAATGCCCACACAGCGAGGCAGATCAGTAGACGGAGGGGAGGGGAGGGGAGCGTGCCGACCAGACAAAGGCAAAGCCGGCAGGGAGCCGTGGGGGGCCCGCCACTCACCTCGCCAAGCCCGGGTGCTCGCGCCAGCAGCAGCTAGAGGACCGGGAGGCAACACAGCGTCGGCACCCACAACGCAGCACACCGGCCCAGGTGGAACAGCCCGCGGGCCCCCTACTCGGCCGGCAAGACCAGAAGGCAGCGCAACTCACTCTGAGTCTGCAGACTATGCCACCAGAGCAGGCCACGGACGTGGGCGGCAGCCGCGAGCCTCCACAATCAGTGGAAAGGAAGGTCGAACCTCGAGGCCCGGGAACGTAGGCCGGGCATCTTCGCCAGATGGCCGCTCTCCGCCACAGGGTCGAGCCGGAGGGCAGTGGAGTGATCAATCTGCGCCTCGCGTCATGGGATCTCAGGAGCAGCGTTGATGTGCAAATCAGGTAGGGATCCCTGCTGGATTGTGCCGGATTATCAAGCTTTATCGGCAGACCCCACTTAAAGTGCGGCCATCTTGCAGCCGGCCAAGCCATGCCCCGAGTAGTTCAATAATTGGTTGTATTAATTTGCTCCAGAGTAGAGAATATAGAAATGTTTTGACATATATATATATATATATATATATATATATTTATATATATATATATATATATATATATATATATATATATGCACGAGTGCAGCTCTCTCACCAAACCAGCGCGCAGCAGCCGCTACAGCAGTGAAGGAAAAGAAAGCCACGCCACTCCAACGTCCGTTATGGGCTAAAAAACGATTTATTTAGCGCTCAAGGCCACCAGATCTTACGCGTTTCGGGCGTCCGCCCTTGTTCACAGATCGTTATATATATATACAGTAGGTGCCGGTTCTCATAAGTCGGGTACTCTTATATATATATATATGACTTAAGGTTTTCTTATAAGTTATTTTCTGAGATCAATACAGTCATTAGGGCTACAGCAAGGTTCTCAGGATGAGCATCTGACTAATTGTGTTTACATCTGTGTACATATATGAAATTTATAGTGCATATTATATCATGATTTATCAACTCGTGATGGTTTTATATTTACCTCTTTTGAGTAAAACTAGAGACATTGCGCAGTCACCATGCACTTTAGAAACGTAACTTGCACTTGCACTTTTTTCTCAAGCACGGGTTGTGTGTTTTTTTTAAATGATATGGGATAATTTCAATGTTTACATGAGTTAATATTTACCATTGTGGATATACGAGACACAATAGCCGACAATCTTTTTAGTAGCGTTCTAGGTAAATACAAAGAATTGTATAAAAAATGTTTTACATATATTGTTTTACCACTGTGGTCTTATATATGAACGCTGTGACCAGGAGAAAAATTATTGCAATTTATTTTGTACAATACACATATGGATTGTTGGCACCGTACGTAGGGACTTAAGCAGTATTTTTATTGAGCCACTCACATTATTTGATATGTTAATGTGTAAATAGGCAATGAATTGTTCCGCGTTTTTCCTTCTGCAATCCTTTTGGGCAGTTGTAGTATCTTTTCCATATCATTCAACCAGGTGCTTGTTGTTAACTTTAATTTGCACAGTATTTAAACACTCCCATTGGTATTTTGAAGCCATGTGATCAAGGCTGTTGTAATACAGCCGAAACACATCATGCTGGTGGAGAGGAGAGAATAAAACACTAAATATTCACGAACGCCTTGTGTCTGAGTGATCCGTACCTGTTATGAACGCAGTGCTGAAGAGCCGAGGCAACAGGATCTTGTTTATATATATATATATATATATATATATATATATATATATATATATATATATATATATACGCACACGATTAAATCTTTTCAATCAATTTATTTGGTACTTTAATTGTTCAATCCTTTCTTGTGATTCAAAGCTGGGAACTGTCATCATCAATGTCTTAGATCTGTGTACATGGTTGAGAGGCAACAGAAGTCACTGGTGTGTCAGAACCAGTCTTTCTTTAAACAAGTAGATCTGATGAACGAGGAGTATAACATCAAAAGTGAGAAGAGTCTCTGCTAGTAGACTTCCCAGGGTTCTCTGTAGTCATCATGTGCTCCTCGGTGGACACCACTTGAAAAAGTTCTGCCACAGAGGTTTGCTCTTCTGATGCTTGATATTCAGATGCTGTAAGACATCTTTAAGGTCACGACTGTTAAATGGGGGGGCCATTGTCAGATTTCAGCATAGCTGGAATACCCCATGTTGCAAAGATGCCAGCTAGTCTCTCAATGACTTGGTCTTGAGTGGTGGATGAGAGATTCTCAATTAAGGTAAATCAGGAGTGTTCGTCCACAACCACCATCAGGTGATGTCTATTGTCAAGTAGACCAAAAAGGTAAATGGCTACCCTCTCCCAGGCTTATTTCAGGAGTTCTGGCATGTTTAAGGTGTGTTGAGTAACTTTAGTAGAAAGGTGGCCGCATAAATGACAGGACTTTAATTCCATCTCAACCTGCTCATCGAGATACGGAAACTAGACTCAGTCTCAGAGAGCCTGTATTGTTAAAACAATCCCACAATGTCCTTTTTGGGTCACTTGAATCATTCTCTGCCTCAGACGCTCTGAAATCAGGATTCCCGACCCTCACAATATAACTCCTTCCTGAGTTATGGACTATTCTTTTTTTTTTTTTATTATTTTATTTTAGGGTTTTAAGAACAAGTTACAGACAGTTCAGGCAAGGCATCAAACCTCACCCACCCACCCACCTCCCACCATAGGATTAACAAGTCAGTACAACTTCAAGCACACACCCACGTTCCTTCCAAGGAGCTACATCGCCAGTTAGCCAACAACCCCGTAAATGGGGCAGGCGGCGTTACGAGAACACAGCAACTTTAACACATTAGGAATCAGATCGACATTTCCAATACTTGCTACCCCGGTGGAAGCACCCGCGTGAAGTCCCAGTGTCTAGTTCTCAGCGTGTGTCACACATTCTCTCCCTGGGACCCCCGTACCTCCAGAGGTTGTTCCCTGTCTGCTCTGGCATTTAAGTAGGTTTGGTACAGCCCCTAAAAATTCTTCGGTCTGCTAGTGGGGGGCAACAGCTCGCTGTAAATCTCAGATTGCGTGCAGCAGAACAACAGATCGCTCGCCCATCTCTTAAGGGTCGGTGTCGGACCCATCATCCAGCAGCAGGCCACTACTCTACGCGCCATTAATAGCCCCATGTCGACCAGTCTCCGAATTGCTTTCGGTAAAGGCTTGGTGTAACCTATTAGCGCCATCGCAGGGTCAGGGGAAATAGCAGTTTCAGTAATACCGCTAAGCTCTGCAAAAATTTTAACCCAAAAGTTGGCAATGCCTGGGCAAGTCCATGCAAGATGGAGAAAATCAGCATTGGGGGAATGACACCTCTCGCACTCCGCATTGGGTCGGAGCCCATATCTAAAGAGTCTAGATGGCGTATAGTATATACGGTTAAGGAATTTAAAGTGTACAAGCCTGTGCCGTCCATTCAAGGAGAGTCTCCTAGTGTTGGTGCAACAGTATGTCCAAGTGGTGTCATCTAATGTCTTCTGTAAATCTACTTGCCAGGCTAGTCTGGCTTTAGTGTACATGTGCTCCCTATGGGATTGTGACAAGGCGTAAAGACGCGTAAGAAGCCTCCGTGGGGTCGTGGCCTTAATGACATATGTGAGTTCCTTCACCTCCGGCGGTTCCGCCATGTCACTCCCCAGCAGTCCCAGACAAGCATGACGCACTCGGAAGAAGTGGAATCTCATCAGCAGCGACGGATCCTCCAGATCCGCCTGTGCCTGTTCCCAAGTTTTGACCACCCCGTCGGCAAACAAGTCTCCTGCAGTTTCAATCCCTAGTGTCCGCATAGCTTCCAATACCCCCTTCTTGAGCAGAGGGGGCAACCACCGCTTCCACCCAATGGGCATACTAGGGGAGTACAGCAACGCACCATCCTGTCGCTGCAGGAGGTTGTGCCATGCATGTGTCGTAGCCGCAAGCGAGTCTAGGATTCCTGTGCGGCGATCAACAGGCTCAAATATCGTGTGTGGGAGGGAGAGTGGTTGGGCAAACAGTGTCTCCATTTTCACGTGTGGTATATCTTTATGTCTGTGTACCCATGTGTGGAGATGTGCCGCCTGCTCTACCCTATAGTACAATTCGAGGTCTGGAGCCCCCAGCCCCCCCATACTGTATGGCAGTGTGAAGAGCGACCACTTCGCCCTCGGCTGTCTGCCCGCCCATGCAAGCCTTGTCAGTTCCTGCTGTAGTCTTGTAAAGAAAATTTTGGGAAGCACCATCGGAATGGACGTGAATATAAAGAGGAATCTGGGGAGCACCACCATTTTCATGATGGCAATCCGCCCAATGAGGGAGAGCGGGAGTTTGCACCACGCGGTCACGTCGTCCTCCAGTCTACTGAACACCGTGCCGTAGTTAGCTCCGAAGAGGGTCTCCGGATCAGTGTGTAATTGAACCCCGAGGTACCTAACCGTGTCTGTAGTCCAAGTAAGTGGGTATTCCATAGTCATGGGGCGTGTAACAGGTGTCAAGGGGAACGCTAGCGATTTGGACCAGTTAACTCGCAGTCCTGACAGTGCACCAAAACGGACTACCTCCCTCAATACCAATGTCAAATTGTTGTCCGGGTCCCTGATGTATAGTAAGGTGTCATCCGCATACATCGAGACTACTATCTTGTAATTCAGGAAGCAGATGCCCTCATTACAATGGTATTCTCGGAGGGCACAGGCCAATGGCTCGGCCACTAAAGCGTACAACAGGGGAGACAAGGGACAGCCCTGCCACGTGCCTCTGGTGATCGGAAGGGGTCTGTCACTAGGTCATTTATGCGTACCCTGGCGCACGGCTTATAGTAAAGTGCTCCTATCATATGTAAAAAAGGAGTGCCCAGGCCCATGCATTGCAGCACCCTCCTCATGAATGGCCACTCCACAGAGTCAAATGCCTTCTCCATGTCTAGGAATACTGCTAGAGCTGCCCTATCCTGTTGCGTGTGTTGCATTGTGCCTAGTACAGTGCGTATATTATACGTCAAGTTCCTGCTCGGGATGAAGCCGGCCTGCTCCGGGGCCACCAGCTGAGGAGCCAGTAGTTCCAATCTAGTGGCGAGGACCTTAGCAAATAGCTTTGCATCAATGTTGAGCAGGGACAGAGGCCTGTACGAACCACACTCCGCCCTGGGCTTGCCGGGTTTCGGGATAGTTACTAAGAGCGCCTCTCTCATTGAGTTGGGCATCTTTCCCTCCACGCATACATCATCGAAGAGGGTCGATAAGTGTGGGATCAGTTGGTCTTTAAAAGCTTTATAGAATCCCGCAGTAAGGCCATCTGTACCAGGGGCACTACCTGACCTCATGCTCATTAAGGCGTCTGATATTTCATCTCTTTCTATCGGGTGCATTAAATTCAAAATTCAAATTCAAAAGTTCTTTATTCGGTTAGAAGTATAACCATAAAAGCATGACACGTAAAATTACATTCACAGTAAAATAAACAAAAATTCAATAGAAGTGTAATTCCATAGTCACAGACTGTAGGAAAGAAAAAAAAATGTTAAAAGGAATTATTACTACAAAATAGAATTTAATTCATTGCTTTTTTGAAATATTGTCTCTGTCCATACATTTTAATCCTTCAAAGTTAGACCCAGGAGTGGGTCAAGTTGATTAAAAATAGGGGTGAAGTGGCCACTCGCAACAAAACCACTTCTGCCCGTCAGATAATTGGTACACGAGGACGAGACGTATAATGTTCTGGGGTAGAAATCACTTATGCTCCAGACGGATATAGGACCATCTCCTATTTGTGGCTGCCAGGATCGAAAATGTGGGACAACATATTTGCTCTTAAATTTTACAAGGACCAAATCACCTGCAATGTTTTTTGGTAGAGGTCCGAACCAGCTCACCCTTCTAACACTTAGTATGGTACCATCAATATTGGATGGCAGAGGTCTGTTCTTAGTTAACCAGAACGTGACCTTATTTCTTAGGTCCTGTTGTCTTTCGTTATTCCCCTTAGTGAGTTCTGGTACTCCCGCGAGGACACCCACAAAAGGAGCGGCCTCCGGTGGCAGATGTAGGAGATTGGTTTTAAACGGCATATTCTCACTGTTTGCCGCTGACTCTTTATGTGTTATGGATGTTTTGTTCGGCCCTGCTCTATTATGTGAGCTCCGTGCTGTTGGGCCTACTTTCGAGGAGTTCAGAGTTTTCTTTTGTGGGGTTACTAATTGTTTATGCGTAGTATTACTTTGTATGGTGGTTTTAAGCATTACTGTGGAGGCTAGGCACTGTGGTTGAGAGGGTCCTGTCAGGGTTTTTATGAATTGCGAGTTCGCCTTAATCGCTTCTTCAACGCCCGTGAGCCTATCCCCTAAGCTGTTTATTTTTTCAATCAGGGGAGATATTAATGTTTTCAGCATATTTTCAATCGAGGCCAGTAAAGAAGCCTGAATAGGTGCGGTGCTGGCGGAGCTAACAGTGCTGGGAGTGATGGGCAGTGGGGGGTTTGAGTTTAGTTTTTGTTGCTTTGCCTGGCTCCTCATTTGTTTAACCCCAACTCTCTTCCTTTTGGTAGAGGAGACCTGTGGTGACACTATTGATTTGAGATTTATCTTTGAGCGTACAAGAAGGGGAGTACCCTGGGGGCTTTCTGTTAGGTGAAGTTGACTACAGGGCTGGGGACTAGTGGTTGCTATGGTGCAAATAGGGGCACTAGTTTGCGCATATTCTGATTCCAGAGGGACGTAGGTGGATTTGCATAAATTATTTAGTTCCTCCAGTAGCGATAATTCTGGTGCTGCTTCAGGGGTCTGTACAAGGGAACAAATACTGGGAGGGCAATCCATGACGGGGGATCGTTCTAATCTCTCTAGTGCGGTTGTATTGGGGAGAGTTACCCTCTTACTATAGTAGTCCATTATCCCCTTACGCGAGTAACTCTGGGAGGGAGTCTTTGTGGTATCCTCCTCACGTGTCATAGTGAAATGGCTTATATAAGTTAACAATTTGGTGCAACCGCAGGGGAAATTTTCAACTATGTTGAGGCTCTCGAGAGACTTATAATAGACTTGGCAATGTCAAAGAGTATCTATACCTTATGTCTTTATTTTTACTTCCTTCCGCGGATCAGAAGTGAAAGGGGAGTGCCCCGTCCCGGCCTCTTCCGGCCCCTGATGGCCTTAGATGGTCCCGCCCTTGTCCCGGGCTTCTCCCGTGTGCGTCCTCGCGGGACGAGGGACCTGACGCGCCTTTATGCGCCTTCTGGCGCGCTCTGTAGTGTCGTGGGCGTTTGCCCCAAAGGATCCTGGGAGATGTAGTCTCTCCAGAGACCGGCGGAGCAAAGCCCGGCCGGTCGTTTCAGCAGCAAGGGGGCGGAGCCAAGCCCGGCCAAGGCACTAGGAAACCGGGGCAGCAAAGGTCAACAAAGCTCCCCACAGCAATGCTCCCCGCAGTAGCAGCGTCTGGGGGCACCAAGGACTCGGCCCCTGACGCGCCTTTATGCGCCTCCTGGCGCGCTCTGTAGTGTCGTGGGCGTTTGGCCCAAAGGATCCTGGGGGATGTAGTCTCTCCAGGGACCGGTGGAGCGAAGCCCGGCCGGTCGTTTCAGCAGCAAGGGGGCGGAGCCAAGCCCGGCCGTAGGCACTAGGAAACCGGGGCAGCAAAGGTCAGCAAAGCTCCCCGCAGCAATGCTCCCCGCAGTAGCAGCATCTGGGGGCACCAAGGACTCGGCCCCTGACGCGCCTTTATGCGCCTTCTGGCGCGCTCTGTAGTGTCGTGGGCGTTTGCCCCAAAGGATCCTGGGGGATGTAGTCTCTCCAGAGACCGGTGGAGCGAAGCCCGGCCGGTCGTTTCAGCAGCAAGGGGGCGGAGCCAAGCCTGGCCGTAGGCACTAGGAAACCGGGGCAGCGAAGGTCAACAAAGCTCCCCGCAGCAATGCTCCCCGCAGTAGCAGCGTCTGGGGGCACCAAGGACTCGGCCCCTGACGCGCCTTTATGCGCCTCCTGGCGCGCTCTGTAGTGTCGTGGGCGTTTGCCCCAAAGGATCCTGGGGGATGTAGTCTCTCCAGGGACTGGCGGAGCAAAGCCCGGCCGGTCGTTTCAGCAGCAAGGGGGCGGAGCCAAGCCCGGCCGTAGGCACTAGGAAACCGGGGCAGCAAAGGTCAACAAAGCTCCCCGCAGCAATGCTCCCCGCAGTAGCAGCGTCTGGGGGCATTAGAAATTCCCTGTCCGAGTTTGGCAGGAAAGGGAGTTCTATAAGCTCCAGGTAGTCCTCAATGTCATCGTCTAATCCCCCCCTTGTGCCGTATAAAGAGTCGCATAATAAGATTTAAATTCTTGGGCTATGTCTGCCGTTTCAGTAAGGGTATCGCCCGTGTTTGAATTTATTTCTGTTATTATCTGACTCTTCCTCCCGCCTCCGACTATCCTGGCTAACAGCGCGCCTGGTCTATCTCGCTCGCCATACACCCTTGCCGTGGCATATTTTCCCATATGTTTAACTTCCCTATCTGCCTCCTCGTGGTATTCCCCAAGCAGGGTCTTAATCTCGCCGCTTACAGCGCCGTCAGACCCATCCCTCTGCCTTTTCTCCAGCACGGCTAGTTGCCTCTCAATATCACAGAGACATGTACGGATCGATTTCAGTACTCCCGAGTGTTTAGATATTGCCACCCCACGTATATATACTTTGAATGTCTCCCAGACTGTCTGAAAGCTGTCCACTGAGCCTATGTTGGTTTCAAAGAAGAGATCAATGGCCGATGCTAGCTCTTCCCTGAATACCGGGTCCAATAGAGAGTAGGGCGGAAATCGCCAAGTGAACGGGGGAATCGGGGGGCTGCGTGTTAGTATCTCAAGGAGCACAGGAGAGTGGTCTGACAGAGTCCTGGGGAGGACTTTACAGTTGGTAATCACATCCATTCTGGAAGCTGAGACTAGCCAATAGTCAATCCTTGTGTGTATGTTGTGAAATGCAGAATAGTGGGTGTAGACCCCCTGTGTCGGGTTGCGCGTTCGCCAGGCATCCTCCAGGCCCAACCTTGTCATGATCCCAAGTAGCTCCAGTGCCGCCGCCGCTGGTTTACGGTGCGGGCCAGCAGACCTATCTAGTGTTGGGTCCAGAGTGAGGTTCATATCCCCCCCACCAGAGGTCATTAGTGTCGTAGGGGCGTAGTTTATGGGCCAGTTCCTTGTAAAAATCTGGGGAGTCAAAGTTAGGACCATATGTATTTACCACTACGAAAGACATACCTCGCCCCGTGCATCTAGAGATAACATACCGGCCCTCAGAGTCTGCCTCTAGCATTTGCAGTGTAAGTTTAGATCTGGGGTTAACCCAAGTCATGACGCCTCTGGAATATGAGGTGTACCCTGCAGTTGCCACATTGCCTTCCAGCCCCCTGTGACGCAATATCCTGCTGTCCAAGGCAAGGTGAGTCTCTTGTAGCAAGGCTAAGTCTATATTGTGTCTCTGTAGGTAGCTCACTACTATGCGCACTTTCCTGTGGTCATTTAGGCCGCGCACATTCCATGTAAGGGCCGTGATCTTATCAGCACGTTCCATACCTATGTCAGTCGCCATTGCGCAGTATTTGACGGGCATGCTCTCGCAAGTTGCAGGGCGCTCTCGCAACACCTCCACGCCTCGCTTGTGCATCTATTACTGGTTACTCCAAGTGTCGTGTCATGTGTGCTTGTTAGCGCTAGGTGGCGTGTGTAAACATCGAAGTGGTGTATTCTCTTCCCAACTCCCCCCCAAACAAAAACAGCCCCCCCCTCCCACAGTAGACCATCCCCAACTCGGCCTAGTCTGAAATTGCTCCCCTCCCAAGAACCCCCCAAGTAACCCATACCAGTCCCCGAGGGAACTCACAGTGCTAATAGCGCTAGGGCAGAGGTCGCCAGCCGTGGATCAAGAGAAAGTTACAATGAAACAGTTTTCGTAGCTCTGCTCCTAGCCCCATCGCCCGTTATGTGTCATTCAACGGCAGCCCACCGCCGCATAGCAGTAAATACCAGCTAGTGTTCGCTCCTCGCAATGTCCCCTCCTCAAACTTCAGACTGGTAATATCTCGGCCCTCTAGCGCAGGTCTGGTGCATACGTCAGAAAAACAGCAACCAGCCGATGCAATTACAAGTAATAAGCAGTGCAGAAACACCATGGAATTATCTCACCGCCATCCGGAGTCGCAGAGTATTCTTAATCAGCATCTGAAGTCCCCATCCTCCACCGCGAGCCGAGACAAGAGGCCGACAGTACCTCCTCCAGCACCGGTAATGTCTCCCAGACCATGGTCAGGTCATCGATAGACAGGGCAGTTCGGTGGAGCTGCGCAGTCATTCCTGCTCATCCAATTGGCTGGGAGAGCTCGGTTGTCCTGCTGACTCCTAGGGCTAGTCCGTTGCTCCTTTGTCCAAGTCTTGAGCGCTTTTTGGAGGGCTTTCGGATCCGTGAAGAAATGGGAGTGCCCCTGCCGGTTTATCCTGAGCTTCGCTGGATACAGCATGGCGTAGTCCAAGCCCAAATCGCGAAGTTGTTGTTTGTAAGGGGCAAAATGCCGGCGCTCCTCCTGTACTCTCGCAGTGAAATCCGGGTACAAGGAGATGTTTGACCCTCCGTATTGCAGCTGCCCCTTCTCCCTTGCAACTCGAAGCGCTATGTCTCTGTCTCTATAGTTTAGCAGTTTAGCTATTATTGGCCTCGGAGGGGCCCCCGGACGGGGCTGAGGTCCCAAAGTGCGATGCGCCCTCTCAACAAAGAACACTGGCGAGAAGACGTCAGCACCCAGCAAGGTAGTCAGAAGTTACTCGACGAATAGCTCCATTTTGCCCATCTGAGTGGACTCCGGGACGCCCGTGATGCGTATGTTGGATCTTCTGGAGCAGGCTTCGAAATCCTCCAATTTGTTCTGTATCACCTGCAGAAGCTTGCTTATTTGCTTGCGGTCCTCGTCCAGTTTCATTTGCCCCTCCTCGACCTCAGTTAGACGCCTTTCCGACATGTCGAGGCGTTCTGCATGTTTGTCCCCTCTCTCGGACATCCTGTCCATGCGGTAGGAAAGCGGTACAAAAAGGGGGTGGTGATGGACGGAGCATCTGAATCAATCAAATGCTCCCACCCAGTCAAAAGATCTGGGTTTAATCCATCACCGTTCTTTAGCCCACTCTGCCACCCCAGTTCAGACATGGCTATATGCAAATCAGTCTCACCCGGTGCCTCATGGGAACAGTCCAGCCCGAACTGCCAAGCCATGTCTTCCCTGGACCGGAAACAAGCTTCCGAGGACCGGTTTCTGGCATTCCAGCCGTCTTCAGCCCGGCTTGCTTGAATCCAGTGGCAAAGTGAGCAAGGGACTCACGTCTGAGCATACCCTGCCACACTTATGGCGGCCAAAAGCGGTACAAAAAGGGGGTGGTGATGGACGGAGCATCTGAATCAATCAAATGCTCACACCCAGTCAAAAGATCTGGGTTTAATCCATCACCGTTCTTTAGCCCACATGCGGTGGGAAAGAGCATCAATCTTCGTCCCTATCTGCGCCATACTGTCTTGCAATCCCTTTTCCATGGTGAGAAGAAGCTCCTTAATGTCCGAGTAGATCGATTGGTCCTGAGCCCCTGACTGCCTCCCAGTGTCCGGTTCCTGTGTGTCAGGCGCTTTCGTACGTTGCTGTTCAAAAGGGAGTTTCGTTTGTGTCTTGTCACCTTTCCCCATCTTGCCGGTCAAGTTCTCTAAGATGGTCCGCAACTCAATCCGACTCAGGGGGAGGGAGAATGGGGAAGCCAAAATGGTCACCTTGCTTCAGCAGCCAGCTACGTCCCCAGTCCTCACAGGATGTAGGCCGAGACGATGTAGGCTCACCTCGCGTCGAAGACAGGGCCGCTCTAGTATGGCCAAGGTGTAGGAGGACGCGAGGCTGGCTCGAGCAGGGCGTGTCGCAGGCCAATCCCGGAGGGCACACTGGGCGCAGGATGGCTAAGCCGGAGTGTGCTGCCACGATCACAAGGTCTCTCCCACGCCACCACTGTCGTCTCAAAACGGTGTCATGGGGCTCAAGCGTCTGTGCTCTCCAATTGGGCGTCTCAGGCAGTGTCCAAGCGGTAACCCCAGCGGCAAATGGCGGCCCGCTCCTTCGGAGACGCCGGGGAGCACTTTAGTCTGTCCAAAGCGCCGGTCCGGGCAGGGTGAGGCACCAGCACCTCAGGAGGTCACTTTGGGCACAGGATGTCTTAGCCGGTGTCCGCCGCCACCCACAGCGTCCTCGAGCTCCCCCTCACAGTGCCACAAGAGGCTTAAAATGGCGTTGCGGGGCGCCGTTCGGACGCACATCTCAGGCAATGTCCGTGTGGCGGCACTGGCGGCACCCAGCAGCCCGCTCCTCAGGCGGCTCCAGTACGGATGATCAGTAGACCCCCGGGTGGAGCACAAGCACAGCCGGGTCCTAAGCACACACAGAGCGGATGTCCCTGGCGCTTCGCTGCCCCCCAGACAGTGCAGCAACTCCATGGCCCCTCCCGGTCAGCAGCCGCAATCGGCCGGCGTAACACCCGCAATTATTCCCCCGTCTGGGCCGCAATGTCAAAATTAGGTTCTGTCCCCTGTGCCGGCAACGCACTGGAGTCCGCTCACCTCCGCCACCTCAATCCGATCACCAGACGTCGGACAGCTACTCTTGTTGTCTGGCCCGCAGTAGCTCCGGGCTCCCAGGACCGACCCACGCCACACGTCGGGCGACGCAGGCTAGGCGCGGTTCCACTCCAGTCCGAGGCTGCGCGGCCTCCACCGCCAAATTTCCACGAGGACGCCGCCCGTTCTCTGAAGGTCAAAACTTCTCCGCTCCAAGCACCAATTACTCCGGGGGTGCCTGGGGGTGAAGTACTGCCCGCGGCGGTCGACCAAAGCCGTTGCAGAAGGATAAATTCCGGATAGTGTTAGGCGATGAAGCGGAGCCCAGCGCTCAGGCGTCCACCATAGACGCCGGCAAGCTCCGCCCCCGAGTTATGGACTATTCATTGACATTTTTTTTTTATATTCACCATCACTGGTGAGAGTTTGAGGGTGCTGGTTCTGTGACTGTCAAGTTATGATATCTTTCAACTTTAGCATTTCACTGTCATGGCTTGTGGCAGTGATGATCTGGACTAACAAAATGGCAGCTGGTGTGTTTGATTTTACAATTAAATTAATATAGGCTTCAGATGTCTTGGATAGAGTACCATGACCTTGTATTCAGTCGCAGTCAATTCAGGTAAGCACAGTCGGCTATGTGGCGATGTGGCGAGCACAAGGAAATTGGTTTAATTTATGTATTTATTTTATGTTCACTATCCTGTCGTATGTCGACTTCTACCCCCCCACCCCCTCCGTCTCACCGCACTTACCTGCACGGGCCACCACTGCTTGTATAGTTCTCTGGAGAAATAGTCAGAAGGGTTCTGATTCTTTCCTGGATGATGCACAATGTTATAATTGTACTCTTGTAGTCATAGACCCCATCATTAAGAGAAGGAGGCATCTTGGCCTTTGAATTGCTAAATATAGTTAGCAAAACTTGATGATCACTTACCAATGTAAAGGGCATTCCGTACAGGAATACATGGAAATGTTCACAAGCCCATACCACGGAAAACCTTTCTTTTTCAGGTTGTAAATAAGCACGTTCTGTTTGGGACAAACTCCTACTTGCATGTGCCACAATATGTCTTCAAGCATTTGGATGTCCACAGTGCTGTGTAAGGATGGTGCTTAACCTGACTGGGCAAGCATCAATCAACCTGTCCCCCAGGCTATAGGATCATACACTCTCCTCGGGTGGGGGCTAGAGGAGAAGGTCTCGGACTAATCTATAGGGAATCGCTGGATTTTTCCTATTTGGAAATCAAGGAGATCCCTGATTGTGAGCTGATGGCTTTCTCATTGAAGGAGCAGAGCGGGTTCTCTATACTGGCTTATTGTGCTATCGCCCACCAGCCTGCGCCCTATCTGCCATAACCGAGCTCACGGATCTAATTTATGACCTTTCAAATTCCCACGCTAGATTGGTGGTGTTAGGGGATTTTAATCTGTGGCAAGAGGGGCCAACAGACTCAGCCTCTAAATATCTGACTCAGGCCTGTTGTAACATTCAACTGGAGCAGTTAGTTCGTTCCCAAACCCACCAAAAGGGTCCTGCTCTGGACTTGATTTTTGCCAACACCAGTCAGGTGTCTGTTGGACATATCCTACCACAATGTTGGACAGACCATGCTCTGGTCCTCTTCTCTTTAGCTCTCCCAAAGGGTTGCTCAAAGATCTGCAGCTCTGGAGTGGCTAAGATAGGCAGACAGTGGTCGAGACTTTTGAAAACATACTAGTTTACCTAAGCTACTTCCAGGAATCTTCATGCTGGGCGATAATGCGGATGAAAGTTATAACTCTCTTAGCCGGCAAATAACCGCCTCATTGGACAAACTAGCTCCACTGAGGGAAACGCGAGATAAAACTAAAACCGCTAGGCCCTGGTTCTCGAAGGAGCTTTTTCAGCAAAAACTCCAGTGTAAGCGTGCTGAGCGGACATGGAGAAAACAATACCGTGAGGCTGACAAACTCCTTTTTAAACAGGAACTGGCGTCTTATAAGTCGCAGATCAAGTGCGCAAAGGCCAGTTTCTTAGAGGAAACTTTATGTTCAGCCTCAAACAAAGTCCAGGCCTTGTTTAAAATCGTTAAAAATCTATCTCACCCGTCTTGCGTCACAACAGCTATTCCAGCCTCCCAATTGCTATGTGACTCGCTGGCTAAAGCCTTCGAGGATAAGATCAGGACCATTCTAAGCAATTTGAGTCCACTGGCACTGGGGACGGCTTCTCCTCCCGTCTCTGAGTTGGAACCCGGGAAAGCTCGGCTGGATAACTTCTCTCTCCCTTCCTTTGTGGAATTTTGCTCTTTGGCGGATGGGGTAGCCTCTGGCTCTCCCCTTGATGTGCTTCCTCATAAATTCTGGAAGCTGTTCAGGGATGAACTTTTTCCCCCTCTTTATGCTATTTGTTGCCAGTCTCTTGGGACTGCCCAAGTCCCGCTAACTGGAAGCTTGCGGTAGTCTCTCCACTGCTGAAAAGGGAATCATTGGACCCTTTATGCCCCGCAAATTATAGACCCATCTCATTGCTCCCCTTTCTGATTAAAATCATGGAAAAAATGGTCACAAAACACCTGTCCAGTTTCTTGGAGGCCAATGACTGTCTGGACTCGGCGCAGTTCGGGTTTAGACCAGCCCATGGAACAGAATCAGCCTTGGTGACTGTTCTGAATGACCTTTGTTCGCGTGCCGACCAAGGCTGAGCAGCATTTCTTGTGCT
This sequence comes from Lissotriton helveticus, assembly GCF_964261635.1. Taxonomy (NCBI): domain Eukaryota; kingdom Metazoa; phylum Chordata; class Amphibia; order Caudata; family Salamandridae; genus Lissotriton; species Lissotriton helveticus. The sequence goes on from NC_136063.1 coordinate 951,124,007, forward strand.
GCTCGACATGTCGGCAGCGTTCGATATGGTCAGTCATGCCATCTTGATCAGGAGACTGGAGGAGGCTGGGGTGGCGGGCCTGGCACTGGATTGGCTGGTTTCGTACCTTGCCAACAGACATCAGGTAGTTGCACTGCCCCCTTTTAAGTCTTCCATTAAAAGGGTTGAGCAGGGCATACCACAGGGCTCGGCCATCAGCCCCATCCTTTTTAATCTTTACCTCCGACCCCTGATCAAGATTATTAAATCTTTTGGCATCACAGTCACCAACTACGCCGATGACACGCAACTTATCTTCTCTTTTGAGGGTAAGAATGCAGTGTCACAGGAGCCCTTCCATCACTGCATGGTCAGCACGGCGGAATGGCTGGGCAATAACTCCTTACAGTTTAACAGCTCTAAGACTGAGGTGCTTTATTGCTCAGCAGACCGTATTCCTCGTCCTCTTCCGCAAGATTTCTGGCCTTTAGCCTGTCAAGGCACGGTATCAGTGGCTGAATCTGTTCGAAACCTGGGAGTGGCGATGGAATCTAACCTTCAACTAGACGGTTTTGTAAATAAAACTGTGTCCACCTGTATGGTGCTGTTGCGTACTCTACGGAAGATCCTCCCATTGCTCCCAACCCACGCCAGACCAGAAGTAGTGCGGAGTATCATCCTAAGCAGATTAGATTACTGCAACGCACTGCTTCTGGGGGCCCCTGCCATCTTGTTGGGCAAATTGCAGCGGGTCCAGAATTTTGCTGCAAAATCGGCACTCTCTCGTAGACGCTATGATTCCTCCTCAGCGGCACTTAAAGATCTTCATTGGCTGCCCATATTCCAGCACGTCGAATTTAAGGCTTTGTGCCTGGTGTTTCGGGCTCTTCATGATCTGGGTCCGACTTCTCTACGAGAGATGTTCTCCTGGTACACTCCCACCAGACCCCTTCGTTCTGCCTCAGCCTATCTAGTGGCAGTCCCAAAAATCCGGAGGATACGGATGGGTGGTCGCTCTTTTGGCTACGCAGCATCTAGGCTGTGGAATGCGCTTCCACTTTCTCTCCGGAGTATGGGAGACCTTTCCGCCTTCAAAAAGGAACTAAAAACTCACCTTTTCCCAAGAACAATATAGATGGCTGCAAATGTAATGTTTCTTGTGTTCAGGCCTGAAAGATCATACCGCCAGGATACCCGCCGGGTGACAGTCGCGCTTTAGAAGTATGCCTTACAATACAATACAACTACCTCTGTATGAAGCTTCAGATTGCAGTATGGCACTCCTTGCGACATGATGCGTCATACTGTAAATATGACGCATCCAGCATGTCGCAAGGAGGGCGCAATGAAAAGTGACGCATCGCTGTTTTCACGCAGCAATGCGTCACTTTTCATAAATGAGGCCCTGAGTCTCTTGTATCAAAACAAACCATTATGTATGGAAAAAGTTGTAATGTACCGGCAACTTTCTTTGAGTTCCAACTGATGATAAACTTTATTCAAATCAAGATGAGGGAAGACCTTGGCACCATTTAATTGCGTTATCATGTCAGCAATGTGTGGACCTGGATGTTGCCCTCATTCACTTACCATGTTTGCCTGATGCACGTCAACGCATGTGTGTACGGCTCCTTTACTGTCCTTTTTGGGCACTACCACTACGGGAGAAACCCATGGTGTGGTGCCAGTGGACCACTTAATTATATCATGCTTAAGTAACTATTCAAGTTCTTTTTAAACAGCATCTTATAAATGAAAAGCAATTTGTCTAAGTCTTTGAGCAACAGGACAGACATCCTCATTAATATGCAGCTTTACTTTCACAGTCTTAAGCTTTCCTAAACCATGAAACAATGTAGGGAATTGACTTATTATTTTATGGCGAGCATTCAGGTTGTAGTTTGCGGAAATCAGTCCCATATCAGCAGCGGTGCTGAAATTGAGTAGACAAGCACTTGATGCTGTACCTGGAAGCACATGGATGGATGCCTGCACCTTCATTTTCTTGTGTTTCATCATCGCTATAAATGAACCTTGACTTTTCAAGGGTGTTGATACAGTCCATGGTTTTCAATGGTGTAAGTTTCAGTAATGGAGATAATTCATTATATTTCTCCTCAGGCATAATGTTTTTCGAAGCACCACAGTCAATGATTAAAGGTATTGAACAACCATTTACTTTCAGTGTGATCCTCAGACAATGTTTGAATAACTTGAGTGCTTTAGCATGTTGACTTTCCTTTGAGTGACATTTTTCTTCACATGCTGCCAGTCCAACATGCACACGCTTTTCTGAGGTAAACATCAACATGGCGCAACCATCTTCTTCACTTTCCCTTGATACAGATCTAGAAGAACCACTTGATGATGATTTAGATGACAATCAACTTCATTTAGTGACCTTTTGTCTCAACTGATGTCGCTCCTTGGCCTTGTGGGTACGCTTCGAATGTGGCTTCTGGAAAGTTCGGGCAGTCATTTTGTCTTCGCGCCTTGATGCACTTGCTTTTTCCATTGCTTTGCAAACCGTTACAAAATGGTTCTCCTTTCCACAGCCTTTACATAGCTGTCATTTGGTGGGAAATTTACCTTTGTGTGGAAATTAAAAAACACACTTTTTTTTTACGTGTAGACATTACCTTGCATCGACCAGACTCTGGCTTTGGCTTACTTTTCACACTCATGACTGATTGATTCGGGGCACCTCCAGCCTCCATGTCAGCAGCTCATCTATTGGCATGCTCTTCAGCTCTGGCAGCCATTAAAACTTGCTCCAGACTAAGAGTTTCTCTAATATTTGTCTTGTGAATAAATCTGACAAGCATCCATCAATAGCTCTAAGACGTATATCTTCTTCATCATTAAATTAATTGAACCTACAGCGTTTGATGACTGTGTCGAGTCTCTCCACAAATTCATCGATAGATTCACCAGCTTTTTGTCATTCTTGACTGAAAATGTATCTTTTTTAATCTACATTGGGCATTGAATTGAATTTGCGTTATAAAGTATCTTTAATATGACGGCATGTGGTTTCTTCATCAATTTGTGGCATCTTCCTTATGACTTCTTCTACACCATCACCAGCAAGACTTTTGTGATATTTGATAATCTTTTTGTTATCAGTCTCTTCAAGTGCACCAATGAAATCATCAAGTGTCTCTATCGACCCAATCGATTTATCGCCAATATTTTGCTTTTGGCGGTATCGAAAGGTAGTAGTGGTTTCAGGAAGGTGGCAGCGTTGTATAACAGTGTGGAACTTAGTGGCACTGCTGGTGGATCACTGTGATTTAGTTTAAGCAACTCATCTGTGAGGCCCTGTGACCTGCTGGCCATTGGATCATCATTAATGATAGCTGGAAATGTGACTTTCTTCGCAGCGATCTGAAAAACTTCACTATCCTGAGAGTCACTCTCAGCTCTTTGTTCTTCGAAGACCTGTGAAGTTGTTCTGAGCTTCACTCAGCAGTTTTGGTGGCTGGCCACTTTGGATAGGGGCGGCTTGGTAAAAACAACAGTAGGCAAGTCTCCTTGAGCCATTTCACTGCATGCAGAAGTGCAATGACTCTTTTCCAAATAGTCAAGTCAATTATTTCTTCTATCTATGACTCCTCTTTAAAAACCTGGTTGTATCCGCCTTCAACGTAGATAATCTGTTTAATGTATAACTTTATCTTGCATAGCAGCATGGTATCTTTGTGAATGGTCTAACTCGCAGGTTCTCGGCCAATGACTTGTAGATTCTCTGCTATGCTTTCCTTATTTTCAAGTGCTTCACAGCGGCTGGAGCTCAGTTTTGACTGCATTAAGTGTTGATTCTGTACTTCGAAGCCAGCACACGTGGCACGCATGAGCAGATTGTGTGGACCACAACCAACTGTCTGGAAGAGCACTGTTAATCTTCGGGTTACTTATGCCCTATCTTGTCACCATTTGTAGCGTCTTCCACTCCCTGGTTGCCTGCCAATGATTACCCCACACATGGAGCTTAGTATTACATGTCTTTACTTTCTTGCGTGCAACTGCAAACTCAACATTCTAAATCAGCCTTTATTGTATTCTGCTGCAACACCCACGTCACAGCTCAACGGAGTCCATCAGGAGCCAAAAAGGTTCCATCTTTGCTAACTCGCAAGAAACTACAGTTGCCTTCCCCCTGGTATGTATGATTGTCAATATCTATCTGCTGCTATTGGAATTCGGAAAAATCTTAATACTTAATTGTGGTGGACTGTATATTTTATTTGCTCTTTTTATCTACATTTTTATGGTCTAATGCCTAGATGCATCATTCATAATTGCATTCGCAAACGGTGCGAATCGCATAATTCGACCATTTGCGAATGCAATTCATGGATTTGGGATGCATCAATTTTTAAGTCTGTTTCGCATTTTTAGGAATCGCAAAAGTATTTGCAATTTCTTAAAAAAGTCGCTAAATTTGCGAATCGCATTTAATTTGCGAAAAATTGCAAAGCATGAAACATCGCAATTTGCGAATTGTTAAGAAATCGCATTTTGGAATTCTTAAAATTAGAAGAAGTTGAACCTGGTGCTAATTTAACTAACTTATTGCACTACAGCTGTCAATCATCAATGCTGCATATAAGGACCTCATAGACCTTGAATTTGCTTTTCAGGATGGCTGCACTTTACTTTTTGGCTCGCAGGCAGAGGTTGAGAGTAGCTGCAGGATGGAGGAGAAGGCTCATACGAGAGAGAATCTTCAGAGTGCGCATAACCTTACTAGGGCAGACTGAATCTGAGATATTTGCTAAGTATAGGCTCAATGCTGATTTAATTTTAGAATTAATTCAAGAATTGGACCCAATTTTGCAGAGGCAAACACGCAGGACACAAGCAATACCAACCCATGTGCAGGTATTGTGTTCACAGCACCTCCTTGCTTCTGGCTCATTTCAGGGTGTAATAGCCATTGCTGGTGGTGTCTCCCAGAGTTCACTTTCCAGATTTTTTAATACCTTTCTAAATGCCATGTTACAAAGAATAAGGTATCATATAAAATTCCCTAGCACACAACAGGAGTTGATGAAAACCAAACTAGATTTCTACAACATGGCTCAATTTCCACATGTCATTGGCTGTGTAGATGGCACACATGTTCCCATTTGCCCACCCTCTGAAAATGAGTATATTTTTCGCAACAGAAAATGCCTCCATTCCCTTAACATTCAAGCAATATGTAATTCCAAAACCATTATCACAGACATAGTTGCAAGTTACCCTGGAAGTGCCCATGACTGCTTGGTAAATATTTATTTTTTAAAATTGTAACACACTTTCCCTTCATCTTCACACATTTCTTCTGTGCAATTTTAAAATTCCATTGTTTCTATTACAGGAGATAGTGCCTATGCAGTAAGGTCTTACATTTTAACACCATACCTAAATCCAACTTCCAGGAAAGAGCAGCATTATAACCAGGCTCACATAACAACCAGGAATGTGATAGAAAGGACCTTTGGTGTGATGAAATCACGCTTTCGAATACTTGATAAGACTGGTGAAGCATTGCAATATCAACCTGACATTTGCTGCAAAATAGTTGCAGCATGTGCAATGCTGCACAATCTAGCAACTGAGAGAGGCATAGAACTTGATGAAGAAGATGTTTTATCTCAAAATGACAATCAGCCTCCTCAACCACAAGCAAGAGCACATGGACCAGAGGCAGCAGAGGGGAGAAGGAGAAGGGCAGAGATCACACAGCATTACTTCTGAATGAGGTAGGAAACATACTCTGTTTTTATGTTTATGAAATCAATGTAAATTTTAATTCAAAATGAAACATAAATGCATTTACTTCTTGGACTTTGACTGTATTTCAAACTTTTTAATGTATTTCAAATCTGAAAAGTTGAAATGATAATTATTGAACCAAAGGCAACTTTGACAGTATTAATACCAATCCAGAGGCATCACAGACATAATGTCATTTCTTACGCCCACGCACTCCTAATGCCTTCCCTGCATTTTTTCCACATTTTTTCCACTATGCATGGCCATATTACTTGCATCATTCTGCTTTCTATTACTGCGCCGTGTGCCACTTAAGCAATGCTCAAGAGTGCCACTCACAGCACTGCTGGCACCACTCTCCCCCATTGGTAGTTGCTTTGCTGGGGATACATTAGAATGTGAATTTCCAGGTGGATCATAGATGGTCCCCATTCCCTTTTGAATATGTTCAAATGTTTTCATCAAGAGTACCTGTGTTGAAAGGTTCTGTTTGCAGAGGCCACTTGTACAATTGGAAAGGCGAGTCATTTGCCTGTTATGAGCCTGCATGTTGGTCAGTAGTTGCACCTGCCTTTTGCCACTTATATTTTGCTGTTTTTGCATCAATGTGCACAGGGTCTCCAAAGAGTTGGCAATGCGGTCAAGCTTCAATGAAGATGTTTCATGGCCGGTCTTCATTAAATTTATAATTTTATTCATACTGCTTGTTAAAGAACCCATTTGTTTGCTGATATGTCCAAGTTTACCTTTAATTATTCTAATGTCTTTACCTTGCAGGCGCTGTACCTTGAGGATTTTGTCTTCCACAAGATTGCCAGTGATGGGACCCTCTCCAAGTTGACCACTTTCTGTCACATTACCTCGGCGCAAAGAAAACTGCTGAAGTCTCCTTCGCCTACTCAGCCTTCTATTTGTGACTGTTGTAGTGCTTTGAGGTTGCCTTTCAACTACATTGTCATTCTGCTCTGTTTCAGAATCAGTTTGCAGCAGTTGTCGCACTCTCTGTCTTTCCCCTGTTTGTAAATTGGATGCTGATGTGCTAGGGGCATTTCCCTCTTCTGTTTCTTGAACTTCTTGGTTGTTGAAATCCCTCAAATCCCGCTCAATTATTTCCTGCAGTGTTTCTATGTTTAAAAAAATGCAAACATGATGTTATTTTATGTTTGCACTTTCATTAACATAATTAATGAAATGTGACATTCCACACAATCACATGATTCAAGTCTCATTCTTAATATTTATTCGTAGTAATAAAGTATTAATTACAAATTATTGTTTGTGTACATGATGGACTTGTAAAAACTACAACTCCCATAATGCACTGCATTCAATTTCCTAACATTAAGTTACTGTTGTTGGTGACACACAGATTAGATATCATACACAACAGAAATGCAATGCAGTGAATCCAACTACTTTCACAAGACTCTTGCAATTTATAGGCTCCATTCAGACAATCAAAAGCATATACAATTCACTTACCTTCAGAAGGAGTTGGAATCTCAGAAGTATCAATATCTATCACTCCAACTACAGCCTCAGTCAACAGTGTGCCTTCCACCATGTCTTCCAGGGGGGTGTTGGGTCTATCCCTGGGTGTTCCACCTCCAGTTTTCTTTGAAGATTTAATCCTGTTTGCTAGCTTCTCTTTTGCACGACTGCGCAGGTCATACCATCTTTTTTGTAAATTATTTATGTCACGATGTGCCACTCCTACAGCGTTAACCTTTGCTTGTATGGCAATCCATAGGTTTCTTTTTACAGCTTCAGGAACCTTCAGAGACAGCTTACCAAAAAGCTGTTCCTGTCTTGCAGTCACCTCCTCAATAAGAATTTCCAACTCTTGATCAGAAAACTTAATTTTCCTTTTCCTGGCGGGCCCCTCTTCAACAGGATTCTCATTTTCCATTTTACAAAAGATTTGTCAAGCACACACAGCAGCAGCAACCTCCTGGGAAAACTCACAAAGCAAACTGCCAAATATCACCTTCAAAAAAGGGATCAGCTGTGCCTAATTGCTGTACTGGCTTTCAGGCAGTTGATTCAATGAAATTCATCATGTGTGTAAAATCGCAATTTGCGATATTGCAAATTGCGAATTCGCAATTAAGAATTCAAAATTTTACTGCGATTCGGTAAAATTTGCGAATTTTACCGAATCGCTAAATAATTGCGAAAAAAATGATGCATTGACATTTGCGATTCCTTATTTGCGATTCCTTATTTTTCGCAAATAAGGAATCGCAAAAAAAAGTTGATGTATCTACCCATAAGTATCATGTAAATCATTTTTTTTGCAAATTTGATGCAAGAACTCCCATATGCACATTTTAAGAAAATGCAATCTGTCCACATCGTAAACTTAAAATGTATTTTATTTTAAAATCCTGATTTCTTTTTTTTAGCATGCTTTGCTATCAGTTGTTATTTACTTGCTTTTACTCAAACCTGGTAAAACTACGAAATACAATTGTGATAGACTGTATATTTTATCCATAATTCATATTTGTATGTTTTAAAAGTTTTTTTGCACCCAAAGAAGGATGAGATGAACTGGTCTAACTATTGAAGATCAGCAATTATGGCCAACATAAAGCCCAGAAAAATATCTTCAAAACATTAGCATGAGCTAAACACTTATGGCATCATTTGGATGCCAGTTGTACCACCACCGACGGCCTGTTGGTGGTGGTCTTACTGGCTGACAGACCTTCAGTCCAACCGCTGGATCATGATACTGGCGGTTGGACCATTTGCTGTCAGGGCAAATACAGCTGCCTCTGACAGGATCTAGGATCCAGTTGGGGCAGCAGACGGACTCCTTTCCCTACAATGGAGGCGGTGCCAATACAGGCACTGCTGTATTGATTAGCATGTCCATTTCCAACTGCCTTTTCATGGCAGTCTAGCCACCAGTAAAAGGCAGCCAGAAAGGGACTTTGGATCCCCCAAACAGGGCCCTGTCACCCGTGGGCCACTGCTAAGTGGCCCAGGTGGCACATGTTGTGTCTCCCGACACATCCAAGCACTGTGTGTCAGGCATCACAACGTGCCTGGCACATGGTGCATTGATGTTCACCAAGGTCCTTTTACTTCTGCTTGTGATGCGCCCCTTTTCCTGTACTGCAGCATAAGCCGCAGTAGGAAACAGCACTTTCCAACTGCCTGCACACCAGTCCAATAAAAGTAGGGCAGATGAGACCGCCAACTCATTGAGGGAGGACACCTGCCTGCTGTGATGGTGGTCGAATGCTCATCACCATTTGGGCCGCGGATGTGACAGAAATAGGTTGCAGGAGGGGAGTCGGCAAGGAGAAAAATATCCTTCCCGTGAAGAATACCCCTGCCACAGTGCCCAGGGAATATATTTTTCTCACTGAATAAAAAGTGGTAAGGTCTGGAAGTACCAAGACTAACCTACATCCGGGTAAAACCGTGAGTTTTTGTATTATGACACATAGTCCCAAGGTTAGGGTACGCTTTAGGGTGCGTATACCGCCGGGGACTTTCACTACTTTTGGTCCTGATGAAAGCTTGGCTGAAATAGCAAATCCAAAGCAGAAACATGTCGACCTTTTTATTGATATAGGACATAATTGACTTCATTGTAGTTTAATAATGTCCGTTCACTAGATTTTAACAATGATGGCCTGACTTGCTATTAAAAAGTTTTGGGGGGAGTACAGTCCACCATTTTTTTAATTCACCTATCACAACACACTGTCACTTCACAATTTACTGATACCAGCTCCGCTGCAACTCAGGCGTGGTAGCATACTTGGGAGACATTTTGTCTCCTGGGTAAAAACCCATTGATGAAGCATGTCATCAATGATGTTGATGAGTGAGGGTTTTATTAAAACATAGTGTTTGCTTCCTAGTCTTATACTATTCTAGAGTATAATCGCCAATACAGCATTGTCGCGGTTTGTTGTCCAGTAATTTCCATCCAGAACATATCTATCGCTTGTGTATGTATGTAAATGTAGTTGAGCTTATATAGCGCACAGCTACCCGCAGTGGGTTTCCCGGTGCTTGCTTAGGGAACCCTTCCTGGTATTCCCCTGTGAGATAGCAGGGTATCCACAAGGTGAAAGTCAGGCATCCCGCTGCGAGGGGCCGTTGTGGAGATTAAGCAAGCTATTGCCCAGAGTCACAGAGTGTGAACCCATGAGTCAAGGAGGCACCAGGGCGAGAATTATCGAGTCCGTGGAATTTTTAGCCCAAGACCCCGCCGAGGCGGGGAATTGAACCCTGGTCCAAGACCGATCTCAGCTTCCAGGTCTGCTGCCTCTAACCCCTGAGCCACACTTCTCCACCGATCTCAGCTTCCGGGTCTGCTGCCTCTAGCTTGTTATCAGGTCACTCCTTTGTTGTTTCTAACGAATGCTCATCCGACCACCATCATAATGAGGGTCTTAATTTTGTACATTATGTTCAACTTTGCAATCGACAACTTGCACAACATCTATGCACATCATAACTTGCACTCCAAATGCAATGCATACAATCACACACTAATAAGTAACAACACCTAAAACCATAACGTAATTGAATTATACCATATATTAAAACTGATAAATATTACTACATTCTCGGTCATTCCTTTCATAGCGTTAAGCGTAGTTTGATGTGTAATCTCATTTACAAGAATATTTATGATACTTGCAACTGCGCCTGTCACATTAAGGCTGAGGTCATGAGCATTTCGTTTGAAATGGTGGAGTTTGTGGAAAAGCTTTCAAGGCCACACTTTTAATTCTTTATGTTGCATTTGTATGTGGTAGTTTGTAAGTATGATATGAGAAGGGGTGGCTCCTCTGCTATGGGGGAGACGCTCCCCCCACTGCTGCTACCCATCAGAGGCAACTCAAAAAATAAATGATAATATAACATTTTATTATCATTTTCTTTTTCACCGTTGCCTATGCTGGTTAGACAAGTCGCAGGGTGGGGCAGGACGAGGAAGGCCACCCTGAGTTTCCGGAAGAGGAGTTGTGGGCCCTACTAAGTTCACATGATGGTTTGGCCAACACTTAGCATTTCTCCCCCTGGCTTGGTTGTACAGCTGGGTGGAGAAAAGCCACAGGATCCCAGGACCTCTCTAAGTGGCAAAGCAGGCTGCTCAGACCAATCCCAGTGCTTGTCTCATGCTCGTAATAGTATTCCCAGCATGAGAGAAGCACTGGGATTGGCATCTCGGAGCCTGGGCAGTGTACACCAGTCGAGGATCAGGAAAGGAGCAAGATGAAGCGGCTACAGCAGCAGGTAAGTCGTCATTATTTTTAATTCTTTTTCCTTGGTTTTTTATTTATGTATTCCCCTCTTCCCGCTGTTGCCCCACCATGTCGTTTTGGAAGCAGCCATCACTGATATGATGAAGGTCTCTGGGTGAGATTTCACAAACTGACCATAGAGTCTCAAGTTTGCTCTGGCCTTTGTGAGCAGAAATCAGACTGTGGGTTTTTCCGATCTTAGGGAAGAATCAGTAGGAAGTAGTTGGATGAAGAGCGAGAGGGTGATGAAAGCGTAAGTTACCATCAGCCTTGACATTCAAGCCAGACTTATATGCAGTTGACAGAGCTGCCAATGCAGGTGGGAAAACGGCAGCTTAGGTTCAACTAAGGTCATTTAAAGGCACTGAGAAATCAACGGTAGCGGTTAGGGAGGAGAAAAGGATTCAGGTCAGCAGCATAGTAAAAACCACCATCCAAAAAGAGCACAAGCAATAAAATCTGGTTATCGCTACATTGTCCAAGAGGAAAATAAAGGCAGCAGTGATGCTGGGAGCGCAGAAAGCAGCTAGAACAGTGATAGTGCGCTGGTGACCATTTTTTCATAGTATTCTGATACTTAATTTTTACTAAGCGTGACCTAAGTTCAGAGGTCAAATAGTGAAATGCTCCTGGTGTGGGCTGCCACACACCAGATGCAAGTGTGGAAATCCTAACATTTACACGTGGCATTATTTGATGCTCTAGCAACCTAACTAACTACCACAATAATCTCCATACTGCTACATATAACCATGTTTATCAGTGTCAAGTAGTGTGAAGTGTATTTAATAAGTATGCCGGGGGCGCAAACGGCATTTGCGCCCACTTTGCACACCCCCAGGACACTTTGGTATTACAAAAGGGGCCCCTTGTGCGGCCCCTTCTGTAATACCAATAGCGCTGCCACACATAAAGCATATAAAACATCTGTATCTTCAGACAGCGTTCCCTCGTTTGCAAGGGGGCGTGCTCCGTGCAAATGAGGGAATCTCTTTGCCTCTGCACCCATGCTGTATTACAGATGCGGGCACAGAGGCAAAGAAACTGTCAGTGTGGCCCCTGAAGGCAGCCCTCTGGAGGGGGGTAATGAGGTCCTATGGACCCCCAGACATCCCCTTGCAGTCGGGTGCAGTCACTTACTGCACCCTCCTGCATGGGGATCTCTATTTGCCCTTCAAAGTGAAGGTGGGTTGTGGCCTGCACTGTAAAAACACGGAGTGGCTTCAAAGCAGCTGCTCCTTTTTTCACATGAATTCGCTGCCCCCAGGGCAGTGCAAGTTTGTGTCTGACTGGGGGGCATCGCATTCATCATAATACGGCACATTTTCCTTCATTGCTCTGGGCGCACCATTTAAAAGGTGTGCCCAGCGAAGTGAAGGAAAATGCACCGCATTTTTAATATGGCCCCAGGTGTCCTTCAGCACAACCAAAGACTTAGAGGCAGGGAGGAGCCTAAACCTCTTTTAGACAGCTGCTACACTCTCCACCACCATCACAACAGTTGATTCAGCTAGCCAGGTGGAAAAAACTCCCTTTAACAATCTGCTGCAGGGTCAGCCTGGTTAAAATGGTTATTCTCCCTAAACTAACATACCTTTTTAATGCCATCCCCCATAATTTCCCAAAACTGGACATCAGTAAAATTCAGAGTAAGATCAAGAGTTTCATCTGGTCTTATAATGGTGCCAGATTGGCTTGGAAAAAGCTTAGGCATAGGCTTATCAAAGGGGGGTTGGCTCTTCCAGATATTAAGTGGTATTGTATTGCCTTTCAATTAAGAAATATTCGGATCTTACTTACGAAACCAGACGAGTCATCTTGGGGCAGACTTCTGGCTGAAATGACAAGGCAGGATGGTGGAGACGGCTTTCTGTAAACATTCGGGGCACCTAGGTACTTTAAAAAATTGCGATTGAAAGTACTGAAGGCTGCCCTTAGGCTGAGGTACAAGGTCAGAAGTAGATGGGGAATAGGGTATTACTCTGCGTTTGCACCAATCTGTCTTAAGGACAGTCTTACAACACCAATCAATTCAATTTCATTTTATTGTTTGATTAATTAAAATCGTTACAATATTCGAGCAGAGTAAAAATTACAAATTTCTAAAACAGTAAAAGAATAAGTATTCTATCCCGAGTAAAGACAGCACTAGTCATATTTCATCCATTATAATACATTGTTAAGATCATTATCAAAGTTTTCAGTATTGTCCGTTCTACCACCACGGATTTCCTTCCTTAAACCACTATTTGCGCTAGGCCTTGGGTGCCTTTATCAGTTCACGTTCTTGTATCAGTTTTGTTACCTTGGTCATAAATTTAACTCCCCGACATGCCAAGATAGATGATGTGCCTCCTAACCAACTTGTCACTGCTTGCCGGCAAGTGCGTATCTTTAACGTAATAAAGATGGCCCGTAGGTACAATCTTCTTAGAGCTAGTAGGGTTGGACATGCACATAGCAGATGCATCAAAGTTTCCTTCTGGTGTCCACACAGTCTACAGTTGGGACTTTCTACTTGTTGTTTCCACGAGGGCCTTAAGTCCCTTGAATAATGCATGCCCATTCCGTATGCTAATAAAGCTTTTTTTAAATGTTGGCTGTAGTGTCAGGCTAAGTAACCCTGTGGTTTTTGTTGGGTATAGGAGTTGACTACTGTCCATGCGTGGCGCCATTTCGTTAAAGATGTTTTATCTTCTAACAAGGCAATCCTTTTTGCTGACTTATTGGCTGCTTTACAGAAGCGCACTTGGTCTATTTTTTTTCCATACTTCTTGTAGTTCCAATGTGTTCAAACAGGTACTGAGGTAGCTTCCCCATAAGGTGGTGTTAGGCTGGTTTTCATGATAATTTATTTCCTTCCAGCAGATGTTGTCCATTGACTCGCTTGGGGCAGAGCGAATTTTATGACACAACTTTGCGAACGTGGATATTGACCGGAATTTTTGATTCTGTAGGCCAAATTCGAGATGGCCTTGGCGGCTGAGTGTGGCAGGTTAAACACTACTTTGTAGATTTTGTTTTGTAGCTTGTTTAACATTTTTGCCTCCCCTCCTAGACAAGAGGATAACCCGTATGATGAAGAACTGAAATCTTCTTTCTCAGGGAATACTTACTAATAAAAAAAGAACTTGGCACAGAAGCTGAAAATATGAAAAGACATCTTTATTAAATTTAATAAGTGAGGCCACGTCAAACAGAAGCCGTAGCAACTGAATGAGGCAGTCTGAGGAATACAGAGAACAGAGGCCTTATATATATGCTCAGGGTTACAAAACTCAGCATAAAAGTAAGGGGCAGTAGTCCTTGCTTTTGCAAGCATGCAAAATGCCTAACATTCCTTCTTACACAAGCCAGACAAACCCATAATAAAAGGACCACAACCCATATCATAAACAGACCATGAAAGAAGGAACAGAAAACAGATAAGAAGCAGTATAAGGGGTGTGTGTGTGTGCATACCAAACTCTACAATGTCCTGTGCTTTGATCCTCAATCTTGATCAGCTAAAGGGCAGGAACTGGTTTAACAAAGTCAGCTTCAGGCAACAGGGTCAGTTCACTCAGGTCAAACAGGAGTCAGCATGAACTCGAGCTAAGGTCTACATGTCCTTAAAAGACTGGTTCAGCCACAATCATGGGCCTATGTGAGGGCAACCACAAAATGGCTGCCATACACAAAAAGGAACCCACGGGTTCAGAATTCACAGAACCTCAGACCCTCCTTTTGCCCTTACATAGGCAATCACTCAGTCTGTGTCTGAATCGGTGTCAATATTATCCGTTATTCCCTTCACTAAGGCATTATTACTCAAGTTATATTTCATGGAACGCACGGGATAGACGTTGGCATAAATAAACATCGTCTGATATGCCCATACAGACCCATTGTAACTAAATGACAGAACGAAATAGGGAATACCTCTATCTGTAGTATGTGGCATAAGACCACACACCCAACAATTAGTGGTGTTCATTACTAACTGGTGTTGATGCAGAAGCTGTACAAAGGAATTATTAGTAAACTCTGACCACCGAACCAGTTCATGTTCAGGTGAAACAGTGGTGATCCTCATTAATGCGCTGAGGTGAAAAGGGGGTACTCTTCCACAGAGAATGGATTTTATTCTGCTTTTACTAAACAGAATACTACTGTAAAACAATGCCAGCAAAACAGCAAAAAATCAGTCTCTTAACACCCATTTTATGCAATCGCACGGAAACCACTTTGTGCAACAATTATGCCCAGAGTCCGTTCAAGCCTCTCTGGCAGGCTTCTATCGTCCATCAAATCTTCTCCCATTGTTGCATGGGCCTCTTGATTCAGGCCTCCCATGAAAAATAGTGTTTTTCAGTATCCGTTGGAGTGCCCTCCTGGCAAACACTCACAGCTCCTTTGAAAGTCTCAATGTCTCAAGGCAGTGCACCAATATCTCTTCTCTGCGGCAGGCACTACAGATAGTGTGCTCTCCATTGATCATGGGCACAGATCATCTCATGCAGACCCAAGTACTATTAATCAGGAAAGAGCAACAGGCTTTCATACTCAGCAACACTTTCAGACTCCAACACTCGCTTTTCAGTGTCAGAGGATGCTCGGGCTGCTCTTCCATTTAATCATAGGTACCACAATGTAGTGCCTTTTTCCGGTCTTGGATCCTCCGGTGCACTGCCTTTCCGTTGGAGCAAAGAAAAGGGGTGGGGTGTGGCCAAAACTCAGGCCAAGGGGCTCAATGGACTGCCTACTGTCAGAGGTTACCAGCACATGACAAGTGAGAAAACTGAAACTTCAAAGCAACAGATATCCTTCTCTTTTGCACGTTTGCACTGAAATTCTGGTTCTGTGATGTCCAATGCCGTCTGATGGAGCAAGTTCGATGCTTTGGAGGTACCATTGATTGCGCGCTGGCGATTGCTTGTCCAGCCTTACTGCTTTCTGGGTGCTGGGACTATAGCTGACACTGATGGGAATTAGCTTTTCATCAAAGGTCCGCAGGTTATTATGACTTAATCCCGCAGAACCTAGTGACGTAGGAAATGGGACACATTTGTTATTTTCTTTCAATTTAGTACAAAAACAGTTCGTTTTTAACAAGAGGATTGCAAGCAGGTGGCCTGCAATCTGCGAGGGAGTGGCCATACGCCATGAGACAATTCTGGTCTAGAACACACTGTCATTCTCATAGAATACAAAGACAAAGGCAATAAGCAAAACAGTGCCTCTAATTTCTTCAATTGGGTTTCCATGTGAGAGCATATCCTCTACCATCTAAGGGTAGATAACTATATGAGAATTTTATCTAAATGGATGTCCTCACACATAGTGACATCGTCTAATGGGGTAAACACGTTTTTTTCTCTCAATGATTAAGTCTAGGTGTTCCTAAATTCCTTATCTAGAACATCTCAAAAGAGAAATCACATGATACAGATTATCAGGGACATGTAGATACCTCCCTTTTAATAACTGTGCATCAAGTGCACTATGCAATACACAGGCTAATGATCAAAATGTGGAAACTTGTCTTATAATAATATGCTAAAAAAGCTTTTTTTAAATGTTGGCTGTAGTGTCAGGCTAAGTAACCCTGTGGTTTTTGTTGGGTATAGGAGTTGACTACTGTCCATGCGTGGCGCCGTTTCGTTAAAGATGTTTTATCTTCTAACAAGGCAATCTTTTTTGCTGACTTATTGGCTGCTTTACAGAAGCGCACTTGGTCTATTTTTTTTCCATACTTCTTGTAGTTCCAATGTGTTCAAACAGGTACTGAGGTAGCTTCCCCATAAGGTGGTGTTAGGCTGGTTTTCATGATAATTTATTTCCTTCCAGCAGATGTTGTCCATTGACTCGCTTGGGGCAGAGCGAATTTTATGACACAACTTTGCGAACGTGGATATTGACCGGAATTTTTGATTCTGTAGGCCAAATTCGAGATGGCCTTGGCGGCTGAGTGTGGCAGGTTAAACACTACTTTGTAGATTTTGTTTTGTAGGTTGTTTAACATTTTTGCCTCCCCTCCTAGACACGAGGATAACCCGTATGATGAAGAACTGAAATCTTCTTTCTCAGGGAATACTTACTAATAAAAAAAGAACTTGGCACAGAAGCTGAAAATATGAAAAGACATCTTTATTAAATTTAATAAGTGAGGCCACGTCAAACAGAAGCCGTAGCAACTGAATGAGGCAGTCTGAGGAATACAGAGAACAGAGGCCTTATATATATGCTCAGGGTTACAAAACTCAGCATAAAAGTAAGGGGCAGTAGTCCTTGCTTTTGCAAGCATGCAAAATGCCTAACATTCCTTCTTACACAAGCCAGACAAACCCATAATAAAAGGACCACAACCCATATCATAAACAGACCATAAAAGAAGGAACAGAAAACAGATAAGAAGCAGTATAAGGGGTGTGTGTGTGTGCATACCAAACTCTACAATGTCCTGTGCTTTGATCCTCAATCTTGATCAGCTAAAGGGCAGGAACTGGTTTAACAAAGTCAGCTTCAGGCAACAGGGTCAGTTCACTCAGGTCAAACAGGAGTCAGCATGAACTCGAGCTAAGGTCTACATGTCCTTAAAAGACTGGTTCAGCCACAATCATGGGCCTATGTGAGGGCAACCACAAAATGGCTGCCATACACAAAATGGAACCCACGGGTTCAGAATTCACAGAACCTCAGACCCTCCTTTTGCCCTTACATAGGCAATCACTCAGTCTGTGTCTGAATCGGTGTCAATATTATCCGTTATTCCCTTCACTAAGGCATTATTACTCAAGTTATATTTCATGGAACGCACGGGATAGACGTTGGCATAAATAAACATCGTCTGATATGCCCATACAGACCCATTGTAACTAAATGACAGAACGAAATAGGGAATACCTCTATCTGTAGTATGTGGCATAAGACCACACACCCAACAATTAGTGGTGTTCATTACTAACTGGTGTTGATGCAGAAGCTGTACAAAGGAATTATTAGTAAACTCTGACCACCGAACCAGTTCATGTTCAGGTGAAACAGTGGTGATCCTCATTACTGCGCTGAGGTGAAAAGGGGGTACTCTTCCACAGAGAATGGATTTTATTCTGCTTTTACTAAACAGAATACTACTGTAAAACAATGCCAGCAAAACAGCAAAAAATCAGTCTCTTAACACCCATTTTATGCAATCGCACGGAAACCACTTTGTGCAACAATTATGCCCAGAGTCCGTTCAAGCCTCTCTGGCAGGCTTCTATCGTCCATCAAATCTTCTCCCATTGTTGCATGGGCCTCTTGATTCAGGCCTCCCATGAAAAATAGTGTTTTTCAGTATCCGTTGGAGTGCCCTCCTGGCAAACACTCACAGCTCCTTTGAAAGTCTCAATGTCTCAAGGCAGTGCACCAATATCTCTTCTCTGCGGCAGGCACTACAGATAGTGTGCTCTCCATTGATCATGGGCACAGATCATCTCATGCAGACCCAAGTACTATTAATCAGGAAAGAGCAACAGGCTTTCATACTCAGCAACACTTTCAGACTCCAACACTCGCTTTTCAGTGTCAGAGGATGCTCGGGCTGCTCTTCCATTTAATCATAGGTACCACAATGTAGTGCCTTTTTCCGGTCTTGGATTCTCCGGTGCACTGCCTTTCCGTTGGAGCAAAGAAAAGGGGTGGGGTGTGGCCAAAACTCAGGCCAAGGGGCTCAATGGACTGCCTACTGTCAGAGGTTACCAGCACATGACAAGTGAGAAAACTGAAACTTCAAAGCAACAGATATCCTTCTCTTTTGCTCGTTTGCACTGAAAATCTGGTTCTGTGATGTCCAATGCCGTCTGATGGAGCAAGTTCGATGCTTTGGAGGTACCATTGATTGCGCGCTGGCGATTGCTTGTCCAGCCTTACTGCTTTCTGGGTGCTGGGACTATAGCTGACACTGATGGGAATTAGCTTTTCATCAAAGGTCCGCAGGTTATTATGACTTAATCCCGCAGAACCTAGTGACGTAGGAAATGGGACACATTTGTTATTTTCTTTCAATTTAGTACAAAAACAGTTCGTTTTTAACAAGAGGATTGCAAGCAGGTGGCCTGCAATCTGCGAGGGAGTGGCCATACGCCATGAGACAATTCTGGTCTAGAACACACTGTCATTCTCATAGAATACAAAGACAAAGGCAATAAGCAAAACAGTGCCTCTAATTTCTTCAATTGGGTTTCCATGTGAGAGCATATCCTCTACCATCTAAGGGTAGATAACTATATGAGAATTTTATCTAAATGGATGTCCTCACACATAGTGACATCGTCTAATGGGGTAAACACGTTTTTTTCTCTCAATGATTAAGTCTAGGTGTTCCTAAATTCCTTATCTAGAACATCTCAAAAGAGAAATCACATGATACAGATTATCAGGGACATGTAGATACCTCCCTTTTAATAACTGTGCATCAAGTGCACTATGCAATACACAGGCTAATGATCAAAATGTGGAAACTTGTCTTATAATAGCATTGAGTCAGTTAACCAGTCCATCACTACCATGACGGTTAGACTGAAAAACATCGAGTTAGGCCTAAAGAAAATTCTTAAAAAACAGTCTAGTCATACAAAAGGGAATTATACATAATATAGGGGTTCCTAGTACATTACTGCAATCTGGAAGTGTGTACCTAATACAATAATAATGATAAAAGAAGGCTAACTGGTGAAAGGAATTTGGAAAAGGGAAAATGGGACTAGGACACAGCTAAAATCCCCAATTACTAAGCACGATGCAACATCAATCAGGGGAAAATGTAAGCCTTGTTTCCTTTATGGTACAAAGCCATACACTATTCAGGAAGCAGAACAAAACTGACTAATGTAATATAAAAATTAGGTCACCATGCACAAAAGTCACAGATCTATAATTCATCCTTACGTCCAATTACGGATACATAATTTTGGGGCTGCCTGTTCCTTACAGGAAAGGGGGCAGTAACGTGACTGTAGGTGAAACCTTGTTTCCTGTATATTTTTTTATTTTTGTTCAAATACCATTATAGCCAAATTTGAATTGCACTGGTGAAGTGGTGTCTGTCTTGCTCACAGGATGAAAAAATATCATATCTGTGAAATTTAGCGCAAATTCACCCAGCTGTTGTACAGGATACACATCGTCATGTATATCCCTTCACAACACAGGTAAACTTGTAATAGTATCATAAGCAGCAACATAAAACAAAAAACATGCAAAAAAACGCACAAAACGGACATGTCAAGCCATCAGATATACTCGCTGTATATCAAGCACAAAAAGCATAGACAAAACAATAGCATATATAAATGAGCAGTGACGCATAACACCGTGTCAGGTTTAAAATCCTTACCCTCCTTTTTGACAGTAGATCACCAGGTAGTGGAGATTTGGCTGTCAAATGCAACTTACTGTGTGTCACTTCTGACACACAGGACCAGCAGGAACAATTCATAAAAGGATAAAATGCAAGAATATGTAAAATGTACAAACATTTCTTTTCAAAGAAATTACGCAAAAACACATCTCTTTTCAACCAACCAAACTCACTTGTCTTGTCAGCCTTAAAATCACCCAGAACAATCCATGAATGATCTGTGAGCAGAAGCAAAAAGAAAAAATACACAACACACAAAAGAGAGACATTTCTCATAACAAACAGACATCAATTATAACTTTTAATCAGAAGACAAAACATGATACACATTAATAGACACAAAAAAATTCCATTACTTAACTGTTACCATCTTGTCAGTCAGCTTGCAACATGAAGCCCTTTTAACTTTCCAAAAGTAAAATTCTTTCACTGACACTCTGCGTGTCCCGTGCGCCAACACCCTTTGAGGCCCTGCTTTTCCAAGCAATCATTTCTCCATCTGTTTACACTTACTCCTAACTCCCACCTTACTGACCTTAAGGTCAAAATCTGCCTTGCTCCTCAGCCCTCTATCTCTTCCTCACTCTTAAGGCTGAAAAAAGTCAAAAAACCTTCCCAACTCTTTCTAACCTGCAATAACCAACCCTATTTAAAACACATGATATATATATTACTCCTGTTAGGGGCTACAATTTATTTCTATACTTAGATTATTAAAACAGTTACTGTGACTAATTCGCAAAACATAATAACACACATACCAGTTTTTAGAACAAATGCTTGTTTGCAATGGTACTCATTTCATCAACCTTAAATAGATGAAGGTCTCAGTTAGGTCCAGCCAAAGTTAAAAACCTTCAACCCTGATATTAAACTCAAACCTCTGCACCAGGCACATTGGCTCACTGAGCAATTAAACGCAACCCCAAATGGGAACAACCTGCAAATTTGTGTTTTATACCTAAATGTATGCATTTACTGAAGCCTAAAGCACTTTAAAGCTATTATAAATGGCAAAAATACCCAAAATCGACTTTGATATTTGGGGCACTTAAAAATAAATATCCTATAAGTATGTTACATATTAATCATCCTCATAATGTTCTTTACACATTACAGATATTAGACATTAGACATATCTCGTGTAAATCCTTAGAAAAATGAGTTTTTTACGCTTGCGCTAAGTGAAATTCTGTATGCTAATGTCCTCATTATGCAGTGCAACACAACTGAAATTAAATGTTAATGCTAGGGGGGTCATAGTATGAGTATTAAGCTTCATGAATAGTAAAAAACGAATTTTGTAGCACTTATTTTTAATAATTATTTTTCGTAATTTAATAATTATTTTTAATCAATCCAATCATTTTGGCTAATTTCACATATAAAAACAAGCTGCAACCCTTGCCTATCATTTAGACGCATTCATTTATAAGCCTAAGCACAGAAGCCTAACTTAAAACATGACAAAATTTGGCGCCACATTTTTTTCTTTCTAAAAAGGACAATTTTATTTAGCAACAGAGCCAAGAATATGCGAGAGAGGAAAACCCTTAATTAAAATGTCTTCCTGTAATACAAAATAATGAACCTTAGGTTTGGAACCTTTTGAAAACAACAATCTAAAATGTAAAGATTCACCCGTGTTTTAGCTAAGGGCAAAGTCCTGGCTGAATAAATACTCCTGTTTATTCTGTGACCTGCCAAGACAACAGCTATTTGCTCAGAGGTAATAAAAGTTCTCCTCTCAGTATCGTAACATGAGCATGGTGACAGTCTTTTTCAAACTAAGACATATCAATGCGTCTGAGTTCAGAAAAAAATGTACTTCAGCTGAAGTGCTTACCTGGTAATTTCTAATACAATGTATGTAAGTAAAAAATGCTATAAGTTTGTTTTCCTACAAAATACACCATTTTCGTTTTTGAGGCTCTTTTGTTATTCCTAGTGAATGTGAATTAAAATTTTAGTTTTTAAGCATT
Source organism: Lissotriton helveticus (assembly GCF_964261635.1). NCBI lineage: Eukaryota > Metazoa > Chordata > Amphibia > Caudata > Salamandridae > Lissotriton > Lissotriton helveticus. Next base: position 951,146,389 of record NC_136063.1, read on the forward strand.
TTAGACATGTTGCTTAATAGACTGAAAACATCAAGAAAAACCACGAACAGACATTGAGCTCAATTCAGACATAAACAGAAAGGGGTCAAACACTCAGGACACACAATACAGCGCGCTTTAGCCATGCATTTCGTAAATAGCGCCAACGCTATTCACTTACAGAAATTGCACTAATGGGAAAACCACATAGACATTTAAACACAAATTTAACCCACAAATCAATACTCAGGACAGAAACCAAGGACAGCCCACAGACTGTACTTAAACCAAACCATTTGTAAATACTAGTTGTAAGTCATATTTACAAGAAACGCTTCTCAATTGTGTTTCAAAAGACTGCAAAAACAGCCCAACAGACTGATGTATGTCCAAGAAGTGAAAATACACTCAATTCACTAGCTTTGGTTAGCAGAACACCAAAAAAAATCGCTCTGCATATCTTCCTTCATAACATTGCGCAGAACAAAGGATCCTTATATGTATTATGTCATATTTTAATTCCCTGGGAATTACAGAATCACCAAGGAAGAAACATGTTTGTATATTTAAACCTATTTAAGTATTCCTTCTAGGAGAGCCGGCCAATTAATTTCACATCACACTATGGTACCTTCCAAATAAAGCCACACATTCTTATGTGAGCTTTTAAACAGGCATGCCCAAAATATTGCAAAATATACAATATTATAATTAATGTAGTGCTTAATGTACTTTTCGTACGTGCACCGTTCAACTAAACCAAATAGAGAAAATTCTCCACATTACCTGTTCTACACAAATTGCAATTCGCATATACAAACCTATACAAATCCAAAGTTGGCTAACACAAATTCCAAAGTTCCAAAGTTACAGTCCTAAATTTGCTAAGACCAGGCATCTTATAGCTCACTAATCTAGCTTCAAACTTCAAGGGGTTATCAAAAACGATATACTCGCAAATATACGAGACCCTCGGCTTTGGTAATTGCAATAACCAAATCAAAACCAAGAAACCAAACAAAGTCATGGAAGCGACCCACTTGTACTTCTTATTTTTACTAATCAAAAGGTTATCCAAATTCTAACTGTCAAGTTCTACATGACCTAACGGTCTTTTTTAGAATACTCACGCCAAAAAGGTTCTCAGTCAGGAGTGACATCATGTGGAGGATCAAAATCAGGAAGATCAGAAATATACCGGGCTGCGAAGACAGAGAATCTCCAGAATCCTTGTGCACAAAGTAGCAGAGTCCCATCCTCTCCTCCTCAGTAGATTTCAGTCTCCTGACAAGATCACTCCTTCAGAAAGTCACTTCTCTGATGAAGCCCTACGTTGGGCGCCATTTGAAGAACTGAAATCTTCATTCTCAGGGAATACTTACTAATAAAAAAAAGAACTTGGCACAGAAGCTGAAAATATGAAAAGACATCTTTATTAAATGTAATAAGTGAGGCCACGTCACACAGAAGCCGTAGCAACTGAATGAGGCAGTCTGAGGAATACAGAGAACAGAGGCCTTATATATATGCTCAGGGTTACAAAACTCAGCATAAAAGTAAGGGGCAGTCCTTGCTTTTGCAAGCATGCAAAATGCCTAACATTCCTTCTTACACAAGCCGGGCAAACCCATAATAAAAGGACCACAACCCATATCATAAACAGACCATAAAAGAAGGAACAGAAAACAGATAAGAAGCAGTATAAGGGGTGTGTGTGAGCATACCAAAATCTACAATGTCCTGTGCTTTGATCCTCAATCTTGATCAGCTAAAGGGCAGGAACTGGTTTAACAAGGTCAGCTTCAGGCAACAGGGTCAGTTCACTCAGGTCAAACAGGAGTCAGCATGAACTCAAGCTAAGGTCTACATGTCCTTAACCACTTGGATGCTAAGGTGTTTTATGGCTCCGCATGCAATTTCCATTGAAATCAATGGAAACTCCATGACGAGTTACCCTTGTCATTAGCACTGAAGGGGTTAAAAGACTGGTTCAGCCACAATCGTGGCCCTATGTGAGGGCAACCACAAAATGGCTGCCATACACAAAATGGAACCCACGGGTTCAGAATTCACAGAACCTCAATGACAAGGTAGGTATGATTTGTGAAGCCATTACTTTTAGTAGATGCGTATAATTCCGGCCGGCCATTTTTTGTTGCAGTTGCCTGTATGCGTAGATTAATGATTGGGCCTTCCCTTTTAATACCAGGAGGTGCTTCTTTTTTGAATTCCCTTGCTCAAGGGTCATCCCCAAGTACTTGTATGAGTCTTGTTCTTCTAGGACTGAGTTGTTTGTTGTTCAATTAAAGTTCAATTTCTTCTTCCCCTCCACTATCCGAACCACTTTTGTTTTTTCTTTGTTCAGCTCCAGATTTTCTTGTGCTAAATAAGTTGATAATCCGTTTACTAAGCGTTGCAGACCTATTGGAGTGTTGCTTAGTAGTACTATATTGTCTGCATACTGCAGAATTGGGACTGAGAAGTTGCCAAGTTTCAGGGTGTGGCTCTCGATTTTTTCTAGGTTGCATCCGATGTCTGCTAGGTATAAGTTAAAAAGGATGGGGGCTAGGACACACCCTTGTTTTAGGCCATCCTGGGTCTCGATTTTTTCTGTTAAACTGGTCCCATTCCCTTGTTTTACCTGTGCCCATGTGTCACTGTACAGGCTGATTATTGCGTTTATTAGTTTGTCCGGCAGCCCCCATTTTCTCAACTTTCCCCAGAGTCTTGGCCTACTTACATGGTCGAAAGCTGCTTTTATATCAACAAAACACCCATATAGTCGTTGGTTCTTTTTTTTGGCATTCTCCGTTAACAGGCCCAAGGTGGGCAGGTTTGTGGTCGTCCCCATCCCGTGTCTAAATCCAATTTGGAAACTAGGGATTATGTTAATGGATTTTGCCCAGTCTTGAAGCTCTTCCAAGAGGCACGAAGCATAAAGCTTGGCTTCAACGTCGATTAAGGAAATCAACCTATAATTCACAGGGTGTTTTCGATCCCCTTTCTTATGGATTGGATGAATGATGTTTCCTTTCCATGAAGCAGGTATGGTTCCATTTGTAAAAATATGGTTGAATAACACTGTTAAGTGTTCAGCCCAAAATTCTTTGTTGGTTTTGAATACTGCTGTTGGAAGACCATTTGGGCCAGGAGCCCCCTCTGCTTTCAGTTTTTGGATTAGCATTTTTACATGGGTACGGGTGGTCAAGGTCTCTTGATGAAAAACGTCTTTTTCAGGGTTAGCGTTTTCATGCTTTCTTTTACTAGCGCCTATAACTTTTAGTTTATCGTATTCGGTTGATGGACCTTGGTTGTTTTAATTTCTATGAGGTTCCCTTCTTAGGTAAAGGTTCTTCACGTAATCTCCCCAACACCAATCAAAAGAGCGGGTGTCACTATACGGTCAGATCTGGTATCATCAGAGGGGGTCCACCCATTGGAGGTTTTAAGAGCCAGAATTGGAAGTGGCTTCTACAGATTTAAATACATGCAATTAGTCTCTTGGTTTGCAGCGGAGAAGAGGGAAATACATGGGATCTAGGAGGTGGAGCAATCCCTCCAAGATTTAAACCGTAAGAGCAAGGAAATCTCAAAATAGTATAAGAAGTCCGTAGAGGCAGAGGAGAAGGAATACCCCCCACAACATCTAGTATGGAATCAGGTTCCCTTGCAATGTGACATCGAAGAATTATATGAACCTTCTCTGAAGCTTTTGTACTAGTATGTTAAGCCGGCAAACCTCAAGAAGAAGAATTTCTCTGTTATTAATCGATTATACTATACCCCTGCTAGGATAGCAAAGTTTCCTCCACCCTCCACCCCTAAATACCCAAGATGCGACCTTATTAAAGCCAAGGACCTCCATACATTTTATGAGTGTCCCAGACTCTTTGCTGTTTAGAGAGGAATTGAGGAATCCCTTTGTGGTATTTTTGGAGAGAAAATTATTTTTAATGTAACTCTGGTTCTTTTTGGGGATGATGGTATGTTCAGTAAGAAGATGAGGCAGACACATAGAGGCCTTTTGTTATATCTTGTTTTAATAGCACAGAGGGAAATGTGTATGAATTGGAGAGATCCTTTGCGCCCCAAGCTTGAAGGCTGGGTTAAAGCTGCTTCCATAATGGCCCGACTGGACCAGGGAGGAGGAAATGAGAACTGTTTGAATATCTGGCCGGCCTTTACTGTGTGGCGTAGAGGTCTGGGGCTTGTCTAACTCCTCTTGGTCCTATGATTACACCAAGCAACCAACAATGGGGCAGGTCTGGTCCTGGGTACAGACCAAAGCGAATGCAGCAGCCGCTGGGCACGTAGGTTGGAAGGGCGTCTCTTAAAGAATTGCAGACACATATTTGATGAGATGAGGACAAAGAAAAAAAAAAGTTGATTCAGCTCTTCCTGATGTTGCAGTATGTCCACTCTTTTCCAACTCACATCTTAACATCTAAATTAGGATCCATTGATCAGTTGATGCTGGTGAGGCATGTAATGCAATGCCATTGTCACTGTTATTATATGGAGATGTATAGTAGTGATTCTGTTTTTCCCTCTGTCATGGGAGAGCACTAAGTATCACTTGATGCCAAGCTGACTGTGCTTTCTTCCACTGACTCCACAAAGTCAACCTCTGATGAATTGGGGGGGTTTGTATCTTAATCGCCTAGTATAATCTTAGATTTCAACACTAGAAGTTAATATAATCCTTCAAGCGATATCTGATTATAAAATAGAAAAGAATGTTAATCAAAATCACAGTTAGAATAGTGATAGTACAACAAGTATATCCCAAAAAGCAAACTCACTACTCTAAATAATATTTGGGTTAAGAGAATAAAGGTATCAGTTCAGAAACCAATAAAGAGTTCTGAAATATTCTCAGCTCAAAATAATAGCACACAATTCAAGGAATAATCTAAGTAAGCAGCCTCACATGAAGTAAGAAATTTGAGACTCAAAAAGCGAGTGTCTGGTCAGAGAGTTGGGGAAGGAATCCCTAGGATCTACCCCACGAGATCTGAAGTTTCTGCTTTGCACTCTCTAAACAACTCTAGGAACACGCACTGTTATAAACCCACCAATGCTTTGTCGCAACATTATTTTCTTTCATCTTCTTCATCCACCAATAGAATATCAGCAAACTCCAAGAAACAGGTTCACTTCCATGCCCTCACCAAAGGATAATAGACTTTCAGTCATCAGTCTTAGGAAAAGTTACAATGTCGATTTCTTGAGGTCCAAAACTTCTTCCCCATAATCATTCTTCTTGTCCTTATTGTCTCTTCCTGATGAGAACCTCACTATCAGTTGTCTAACACAAAACTAGTGTCTATTCACTAACTATGAGTAGACTTCTGAAGTTTCAACATCTGTAGCAAAGAGAAAAAAACATCTTGCACAAACAACTATTCAATTTGAAAAACAGGCCTTTCTGTGTTAATGCATTATTTTTCATTTATTAAGCATCAACAGTTAGGCTAAGCTAGTCCAGCACTTGATTTATGTGCAGACCTTGAGCATCCAAGTATGGTTACTTACTACAAATTTTGCATTTAGCACATCTTTTATTTAAACGAACAATTGTGCACATTACCAATATAAATGTTTTCAATAGCAGATAAAATATGCTGAAGCACCTCCATGTTTCTAACTGCTGGGTTCAATAGAAACACATACATGTAAGCAATATAACCGCTTCCTTCGGGATCAAACTGACAACTGATGGTGCTTCTGGAAAGAGGAGCTGCAAGCTGCAGACAGTACCAGCACTTGAGACAACAACCAAGTCAAAACTCTTCAGAGCAACCTTGTTAACGGTAATGCATCCTCAACACTGAGGTAACATTCTTCCATTGCAATTGCCGGCAAAGATTACACCAGTGTCAATATCTGTCATGATGCTTGAAATAATGTCTAGATTAAAAGTCATTTCCGGATCAGTAACCAGTTACCACTGAGGTTCAGCAGGGAAAGCCTATCCTATAAACCAGAGATGGATGCAGAGACAAACGTAGACAATGAAAAGCTATTTATGACTGACTGACTAACTACACTGATAAAACAGCACCACTGCCCAGAATGGTCCCTTAGTGCTGGTCTAAGTGCAACCTTAGCCAAATAGAATGATTTCAGTTTTTCCTATCTTCTAGCATAGAGGTGGACCTAACATCCGTTCAAGTGAATTCTAAATACTGAGGGTCTGATGTGTGAAAGGCTGGCTACAATTGGTCAGGAATTTCCTGGGGAGTAAGTGGTAATTCCAGAGTTGAGGTTTCCAGCAGTCAATGGGTCAAGCATATGTAAGCAAGGCATGTCATTTTCAACTTGCCTTACTTATAAATGCAGTGCAGGCATCTTCTCATGGCTTACCAGCAATAGTTCCCTGGCGTTATGAGCTGAGTGAAGCCAGATCTGTACCACAAAAGTGTTAATGGAGAAAAACGACAAGTTTATCTAGGTTTTCAAAATATCAAGAAGTAAGATGTGCTTCATTTGGAAGGGCATTCCATAAAGCAGGGTGGAGGCAACTTGCGGAATGGTAGGGGTGCGGTGGTCCTCAAAGGAAATAGGTGACCCACAATATGCTCACAAAATGACCAGGCACCTGACATTAAACTGCACATGCTTCACAAGTGACAGAAAATGAATTCACCCTCAATTGTCTTATTTGGAATCCTTCCTTGCACATTCCTATTAGATTTGAGCTCTCTTCTTATGGCTCTTTTTAAAGCAAAATCTGTCTCGACTGTAGTTTATTGTAAGGCGCACTAACACCTATGTCCTCATTACTAGTGAGCTGGTATTTGTAGCGACATTTAAATCATATGATAATATCCAACTCTGCTAAGTCAGAATTCATCAAATGTGATTTTTGAGAATTATGAGTTTCCCCCAATAGTGGGGAATAACGTGAGGATTGTGGTGCTGACTGCACTTTGTTTTACCTACTAAATGTTGGCAGGTGTAACCTGCCACAATTCATGCAATGTGTTTTTTATCGCATTCTGGAGATTTACTAAGATTTTACACCGCTTTCGAGTCACAAAAGTGTAAGTGTGCTAAACTTTACAGCACATATACAAAGAGTCAAAAGGGTTAAAGTGAGTCTATGCATAGTATTTTGTACTGAAAGGGTTTCCTTCCACTACAAAACCTATGCTAGACTGGGAGACACCCTTGCACTATGGCGTAAAGGTGTCTCCTATGGCGTAAAGGTGTCTCCGTGGCACACAGCAGCTGCTTTCAGCACCAGCACTAGGAAAAGGGGAGGAGAGTGCCATATTTCTGTAAATATGTAGATCTTTCCTCTCTCCTTTTCAGGCAGCGCAGCACAGCATCTGAGGCTGCTGCACTGCGCTGCTTGAGCAAGTGGTAAATCTGGCCCCCAGTATGTACATGGTATGATACAAAAAGCAAAACTCATGTTTTCAAAAGTGCTGTAACATCAGTCATCGCATATATCAAAAATTGTTGCACAACTCGAAAAGAGGGTCCTAGTTCGAGATAGAGATCAAATGCAAAATCTATAAATAAGTCAACATACTGCCATGCTTTAGGCAAGATGCTATGGATGCAGTCACTGTGGATGTATGGCTTTACTCCTTCAGAAGTGGTAAAGTTTTCAACACATTCTGTGGTGAGCAAAAAGAAGTCACAGTTTTCACGTTTTCAGGAAGTTACAACTCCCTATCGGTCCTAAAGAATAGACTGTAAATGTCCTTGATCAGAAAGGGGCATTCTTTTGGAGACTTTGACAGTGATACAGCCTATATTCTGGGGGACATGCAAAGTTCCACCTAAAAAGCTTGTTTTCTAATTCCACCACTATTCAGCTTTTACAAAACCCACCAGACATTTTTGCAGCAAATTTATTTGCACTTCTTGGCTTAGAGAATCCTCTTTTTTTATATTTGTAGTTCTGTCATAAGCCAAGACCTTTTGGATTTGCTAAAATTATACTTATGATATATTTACTTATGGGGGCTTACAGCCAGCTCTCAACATCCATTGGTCTAGCATGTGTCATTCACACCTTCAGCTTTTGGCTGTTGGCTAACTTCACAGTGAGTGAGGGCATTTCACCCTTACAGGAATAGCACACTCACACAAAAAGTAGTTCCCTTAAGGGCCATGGAACTACTATGGCAGAGTGTGCTTTTTGAGGCCCAAAATAGTTTTTGGGGTTCTTTCATCTTTTTTAGATTGATGAAGGCCCGGAATCTTTCCAACAATAAAGTTTCGCAAAAACCACGACACAAAACAAGCATTTACAAAGCCAAAAGGCTTTCTTTTCTTGCCATAGCCGGGAAATTATGAGTTGGAGAATGCTCTAATAATTCAAGAAAGTGACGTTTAAAATGAGTGTACTTCTATTTACTGAATTGTAAATGCTCTAGGCAACATGCTAACAGGAGGTCAGCCATTCCCTATGCTTTTTCACTGTGTAATGACATATAATTGCGTGACACGGCATCTGATAACCACGAAGAGATGGCACTGCAATGAATGCATCGCTGCATTCACACACAAGGTTAATGTATAGGTTCAAGTCCACACGTTGTCTTACAGGAAGATGCTATTAGCTGGCGGCAACAGTCGTATTAATCTTTTTCTTGGCTATCTAGAAATCAGCAGAACACAGGCTGAGATCAGGACACAGGACTGGACCTACGTGAACCTCTCTAAAGGCATGGCATTGCTGCATAGGGGCTGATCTTGATTAAAAGAAAATATTTGGAATCTTCAATGGCTTTTGACCCATATCTTCCCGGTTATGCTAGCTTGCACTGCTGAACTTCAGTCGAGAAAATGTACTTCCACTTGTAGAATTTCCAGTCATGACAGTTCATAGAGAACAATGTAACGTGACCTGCTCTCCAGCTTTTATATTTACGAAGTACTCTAGTGTTTCCATCATCAATTACACTTTGAGAAAGTTACAAAAGCTGGCTTTGTTTCGTTTTATTTATTTGGTAAAGCGCTACCTTGAGTTAAACGCAGCGGATGAGGCAGAGCCAATCCCCTTCCCAGGGCTGGTCAGACACTCCTCTGTGGACCTCCGGGGGTCACCTGGCGGTGATTGATTCAGAATCTATCATCTTTGTAGTTCCATATGCACTGAAACAGAAATCTGCCCCTTTAGGGAGAGGTCAGGGGAGCCAGGTCATTTCGATGTTGGTTGAGGAAATCTTATTAAAAAAAAAGTAGGGAGCCTTTCTTATCCCTTACAGGGCAGGACTTGGTGGGTTCCTAACATCTGATCACAAGGAATTTCAAAATTGCACCCCAGCGCCCGGATCCAACTCCCTCTATGATTCTTGTGAATTAATCTGAATTTTATGATATCGCTTGACTTAGCAGGGCTCAAGAGATAGGGCAAAGTATACGGTGTAAGGACAATTAGCGGGATCTTGGGAGAATTTCTGGATCTATTGGTCTGTACACAATATTTAGTTATAGGTGCAGGACCGTTTGAATGCTGCAGTACTCTTGTTTGTGCACCTCTGCTCTCTTGTTTGCCTTTTTAATGAGTGTGCAAGACAGTTTACGCCACCCTTGGCATAGTGCAGTTCTCACGTGCTTTTAGGCTTATATTTTACTCATACATAAAAAGTCCAAAAGATACTGTTTTTCTTTGACAAAAATGCCACGCTAAATTGCCTGTTTACTAAGATTAGTATGTGAATGTATTTTTTGCCATAATTGACGAGGTGGATAGCTCACCTTAATGTTGTAAGCTCATGTACACAGTTCAGTGTCCTTTATATAATAATAATATTAGCAAAAAGAAAAAGAAACAGCTTTGTGAAAAGATCCTATATTCTCACCTACATCACCAGCTGGATTTCAAAACACTTGAAGAAAACAAGGACATTGGTGAGGCTACAACGCTACTAAAGAATGATATAATGGGACAATTTCACCACTGTTCAATCAAATGGCCAAACAAGTCACAATTACCACTATTGCACTTCCTTTTCCACAAAAAGCTCTGGAAAAAGATATAACATTGATGACTTGGGTACACAGAATAAGGGAAAGACTTTGGTTTGTGAAATCCAAAACTAAAAAGGAAAAAACATAGGCTTGGAAACATTGTAAACATTGTATGGGAAATTAGGAAATAAACACCAACCTGCAGGAGTTCATACACTAAATGATATGTGGAACAACTGCAGATAGGTGATTGTTTTTTGTTATACCCAGGATACAGAAATACTAAAAACATAAGGTGTCCCCTAGCAACAGTGTTTAGACACTCTGTTGACCAAGAGAACTCAATATATGAATAAACAACTACAACATACAACTCAATATGGTCAATGTTTATCACAAAATGTAGGGGAGTCGCAAGGTTATCACCTACTTGGCACATACTTATCAACTTTGAAGTGTAGTCACAAAGGCATTTTGAAGAACATAAACTAGCATTCCTTTAATGCTCTTTTGGGCACTCTTACATACCTTTGTGAATTGGCCCAAAACATCTAAGCTAAGAACACCATTGAAATATTGAGGGAATGTTCATATATAATTAGTAGAAATAGAAAGGACGGTGTCCACTTTGCACTTTTATTAACAGGGAGGTGGGCGTTTTGGGCCATTTCAAAAGGGCCTGTAAGTTTACATAGAAAAGTACTCCTGTGGTACTGCTTCTTGTACACATAAATGCTTTTGTGAATCAACCCTTATGTTTTAGAGCTGGACATCAGAGAAGCCAAATCATTGGGGAACGTTTTTGAATGCTACTGTTAAATTAACAACCAGTTTAAAGGAAATAACATTATTTGGGGTATTTCTCAAGTAGCCTTAGCCAGTGAGATCTAGAGTTTCATGTCAGGATGATTTGATGTTGGTTGCAGAGAAAGAAGGAGAGTAATTAAAGTCTCCTGCTGTTCAATTTCAAGGGTGATAAAAGCATATTTATCTAGCATATTTATGAGCAGTGGTTTTGTATGATGGCATAGAAATCAAGCAAGAACAGACCCATGGGCAGGGGTCCTATGTATGATGAGAAGGATGTCAACCATAAATAGAAAGCTTGTTTTTGCAGTGGTACAGCATGATCTGAAACTAGATAAAGAGTCTTGTATTATGATATTTGTTAGACCTTACGTCATTGGCGTGAGTCTGCCTTCCATTTTTTGACGGATTGCCTCCTCTGTTTTTACCTATTTTTGCTGGTTGTATGTTTTGGGCCCTGTGCCACTGCTAATCAGTGCCACAGTGCAAGTGCTCCCTATGTTAAATTGATATACTGATTGGATTCCATGATTGGCTTATTTTATCTACTGTCAGCCCCTAGTACAGTAGACCATGTGTGCCCAGGGCTTGTAGAGCAAATGCTGCTGGTGGGCTTGCAGCACTGGTTGTGCCACCAACAGAAGCAGCTTGTAAAGTGTGTCTCAGGCCTGCCATTGCAAGGCCTGTGGGTAGTCTGTGACTACCATGTCGACTTGGCCAAGTGCACCCACTTGCCAGTCCCTAAACCTTCCCTTTGCTTCATATTAGACACCCCTATGGTATGCCCAAGGGCAGGCAGGGTGCATTGAAAGTATAAGGTAGGACATGCTCTGATGTGTGTAGCATGTTCTAATAGTGAATCACAGCCATTTTCGTTTTCACTATTGAAGGCTACCTGTTCTCATAGACTAGAATGGCAGTGAAGATTGTTACATCCCTACAATCCTAACTGACTCAGGGAACATGGTAGAGATTCGAGTTTAGTATGCCTGAACTCAGAATAATAAAATACATCTTTTAGTAACGTTTATTTTAATATTCTGTGTTTGCAAATACCACTTTTGGAAAGTAGGTATTTGCTTGCCTAACCATTTGAGCCCGCCTCTGCTGACTTGTGTATTCCTTGTCTGGGTTTGTGTGTGACAGGGCTGGGGAAATTCCAGGAGACAGTCTGGGACAGCCCAGTGGTGAATAGGGAGATTTACCTCCAGATGGAAGGGGGAGAGTGCACCTGGGACCTGAATAGGGCTGGGCCTTCCCTCCACACTGCTGGCTCCACCCCCTGTGGCTTGTCTGATGTCTCTACCCTGCACAGTGAAAGGAGAAGGGGAATCCTGTCAACAGAGTGCTCCAGAGCTGCATCTTCCCTCCCCTGTGCTGGCTCCACCTCCTGTGGGGCGTCTGATGCTTCTGCCCTGCACAGTGAAAGGAAGAGAAGAGTCATGTAAACACAGTGCTCAGGAACTGATTTGAACTAGGCAGAGGCCTCTCTGCCTTCAGAGAACAAAGGATTTTTTGGTATAAATATTGGGACCCAGTCCCACAGACTTTAGATCACTTCTGGAACAAGAAACCTTTCTGTCAAGGAGAAGAACCAAGGAAGCTGCAGGAGTTTGGACTGCCCCTCTGCCAGTGTGCTGTTTGCTGGGTTGGCCTGCAGTGGTTGCTTCATTGCCAAGGGAAAGGAGAAGGAACTTTGTAAGGACTTTCATCCACAGAATATTCTCCAAGGGCTTAAACTGTGCTTGCCTCCTGCTGAAGTCTCAGGGCCAAAAGACTTCACCCCAAGCTCCCTCCTGAATTTCCTTGATGGGAATTCTGACTCCAGTCACTTGCGTGCCGCTGGGAGCTGGAAGCACGACACATCGAGAGAAGCGTGTCGCCGCCGCAGCTGAAATCATCGCAACGCCGGAGAAGCAAGAGTTTGTCGCATCTCCCTGGAAGCGTGTGTTCATCGAAGTTGTCTGCCGTCGCATCGCCGGAGAAGCGCGACGCATCGAGAGAGCTGTCATCGCATCACCGGAGAAGCGCATCGCAGGGCCTGTTGCGGCTCCAAAGTACAGAGTCGTCGCAAGGCTGCCAGGGCGTCATGGCATGGTCATCGCATCGCCGCATCAAGGGCGCCATCTTCTTGCATCGCAACTGGATCATCGCATCGTCATCGCATCGCATCAAGGCACCAACTTGCGCACCGCAACAGGTCGAGAATCTACACATCACCTCCGCACCTGTAAGGCTCACGACGAGTCCCCTACTCTGCACAAGCATTGAGGAAGGACGCAACCGTTCCCTCGGGTCACGGAACCGACGCATCTCCCCTTCTGCGAGCCTTTTGTTTACTTTGCGTGCCGCATCCAAGAACTTTGTTGAGAACTTTGTCGCATTTACCATCAACTTGAATTAAGAGAATGTTATCATCTTTTAAGTAGCCTTTAGTATAGTATTGTGGATTTTTGTTGTTTGTGGTCTTGTGTTTAAGTCTATATAAAGAATACCTATTTTTATAAAACCTGTGTTGTGTCCATCTGTAGTGTTATCACTGTATTACTGTGTATATTCACAAATGCTTAACACACTGCCTCTGAGATAAGCCTGTCTGCTCGTGCCAAGCTACCAAGGGGGTGAGCAGGGGTTATTAAGCAGAGTAATTCCCTTATCCTGACTTAGAAGTAAGGGTCCCTATTTGGACAAAGGTGATAACCATTGCCAACTAGAGACCCCCAGATCTAACAATATTGATGTTAAATTGGTCTTTTAATTGGATAGCCCTCCATACTTACTTAGGCTTTTGAAGAGTTTCACGTTTCTTATGGGTGATAAGTGTCAGGGTCTAAGAGGTGAGCCTTAGTACTTTAAGGAATGGGGTGATGTTTCTAATGTTGATTCAATCATGGGGAGCATGTCTTGTATAATGAATACCTAGACAAAGCTGAGGAGTCTGGGTGCCTCTGTGGAAAAGGATTTATTATTGTGAACAGGAGAATGCGTTCCCTATGTATTGTAGATTTATGGGTCTGCAAGAGGAGACAATTTTAAGGTAGAATGTTAAGTTATGTTTTTTAGGTGAATTATAAGGTGCTGATGAGATCGGTGATTTCCTCAAAGAAGGTTTTGCAGGTATTTGGTCTGCAGATTGAGTGAACAGTGGTGGTCTGAGAGGGGGTCAGAAGGCAGTAGTCCTAGGAATTGTAAGCTGAGCCTTCCATCGCTTGCTCAGGACACTGTCACTCAATGTGTCATTTGCGCTACATGATACAAGTCACACTGCCCAGGATTGTGACTGTCACTTATGCTGCCCAGTTGTTATCTCACTCCCCCCACATCACCAGCACAAACATTTCTAGCCCATACACGCAGCTCAAAATCTGTGACCATATGATCCATCTCAGTGTCAGGCTACTGCGGAATTCAAGGATCTACTGTAGAATTTGAGGATCCCAGGATTCAAGAATTTATAACAGGAACCAAGCACCCTGGGATTCAAGGATCTACAGCAGAATTAAGGGATCCTGCAGCCCATAACACTCACACTCAAGGCATGGTCAGATTTTCCTCCCTGCTTATGAGAGAAAGCCACTGCTTTGGCTCTGCTCTTCACCTGTGTTGTTTTGTTTGGGCTCAGCACTTCACATGTGCTCTAGGCTCTCCAGTCTAATTTTCTGTGGAATATTACCATCCCTGTGCAATGCGTGTAAACAAAAAACCTGTGTGTATTTTAAGTTGGTGTAAGAGCAGGGAATAGAAGTAGTTTTCTGTTCTGTGTACCGCCATCTGATGAGACCAGCTGAGTGTGCACTGAGGTAAGTGCTGAGCACAGTATTGGACATGCTAAGCACTGTTGGCATGGCAAGGAAGGAGACTGGTCAGTTTGACGTTGTTCCAGGTGCAACATTCATACCTACAGATTAGTTGTGGCGACACCCACAATCCTTAAAATGGCTCTGATTATTGTTAAGTACATGAAAACATAATGCTGTGAGGTACAAATACAACTAGGCATCATAATTATCTGTTATTACCATCACACCACATACAGAACAAACACCAGATCCTTCAGAAAGGGAATCCAAACAAAAGTAATGGTACCTGAGACACCATAGGTGCTGAAGCTGGATTCTACCTAATCATAAAAAGCATACCTCACAAGCAGCATCATGACTGCCAGGGTGGAATGCAGCAGATTAGGGAGGAGAAAGACAGCACAAAGAAGAATAAACTGACTATCAATGAAGACTCAGGAGCTCACAAACTATCTGCATCTCATGATGCTTATGCTGATCATGTGTGCAGTCGTAGAGACTCTGCAAAATATCTATAGGAGCTAGAATCATAAACTTAACAGCAAACAATACCAAAAAGCAGGTGCTGACATATTATGTGGCACACATGGGAAACTACAAACGCTACCCAGAAACATCTGATACCACACACGGCATGAAGGTCCAATTCTACAATGGCAGGGTTAAATTGTTTTTAGGAAAAGCTAGGTGCACATGAACACCTTCTATGTTTTGCCAAATGACACTCCAATTGATAGCTTCACAAGGTTCCTAGGATCCAATCATAATATCACAACCATGAGGAAGCCAGCATCCTACAAAGAAATTAAAATATACTGCCTCACAATAATATGGCTTGTATGTCAGGACTCAAGAAACACATAACTAAGTACAGCCGTGCAGAGTGATGTACGTACAAGTGACTACAGGGCAACGTCACAGATCAACTGCAATTTCAGAGTGTCACACTTTGACTCCAAAGGAAAAGGATTCTGATATTTATTGTAGCCCCTACCTATTTATTGCTGGGCTCCTCCACAATACATTGTAACGATAAAAGCAGTAGGGACCTAGGTCAGCACTATGTGAAGGACCTGTGAGTGAAAACATGAACACTGTCAGCAGAAAGTACAACATACCTGATAGGGCTCAACCTGTACAGTGGCTGGGTAAACAGACATCTGACACAGCGAGTGGAAAAGAAAAGTTCAGCAGGCTGACATGACAGTTTGCAGTGTTGGCTAACAGTTGCAGATGTGTAGCATGCTGGCTGATTACTATATTGCTGGATTGCAGGAAGGCACATGAAGGGAGCATGTGGTGGGAAAAGGAAAAAGGTTAGGAGGGAACTGAATGTCTGGGAAGCGATAATGCAAGTGACAATGTAAGGAATATAGAAGATGTTTCCACCTAAAGATCCATGTTGGACCTGGACCTCTCTGTAGGACTCTGTGCACTTTACCAATTATAACCAGTGCTAGGGTGCATGTGCTCCCTCCTGTAAACATGGTAAAATTGGCTTAAACCTAATTGGCATATTTATTTTACTTGTAAGTCCATAATAATGTGGTATATCATATAACCAGGGCTGGTAAATCAAATGCTACTAGTGGGCCTGCGGTACAAAAGGGGGTGGTGATGGACGGAGCATCTGAATCAATCAAACACTCACACCCAGTCAAAAGATCTGGGTTTAATCCATCACCGTTCTTTAGCCCACTCTGCCACCCCAGTTCAGACATGGCTATATGCAAATCAGTCTGACTCCGTGCCTCATGGGAACAGTCCAGCCCGAACTGCCAAGCCATGTCTTCCCTGGACCGGAAACAAGCTTCCGAGGACCGGTTTCTGGCATTCCAGCCGTCTTCAGCCCGGCTTGCTTGAATCCAGTGGCAAAGTGAGCAAGGGACTCACGTCTGAGCATACCCTGCCACACTTATGGTGGCCAAAAGCGGTACAAAAGGGGGTGGTGATGGACGGAGCATCTGAATCAATCAAACACTCACACCCAGTCAAAAGATCTGGGTTTAATCCATCACCGTTCTTTAGCCCACTCTGCCACCCCAGTTCAGACATGGCTATATGCAAATCAGTCTGACCCTGTGCCTCATGGGAACAGTCCAGCCCGAACTGCCAAGCCATGTCTAGTGGGCCTGCAGCACTTATTGTGAAATTCACTTAAGTACCCCACTAAAACATGTCTCAGGCCTACCATTGAAGCCTATGTGTGCTGTTTCAAACTGGCAGTTCAACCTGGTAAAATGCACCTTTTGTTATCCCTAAACCTTCCTTTTTAATACATATAAGTCACCGCTAGGGTAGGCCCTAAAATCCCCATGGGGCTGGATGCATTGTATTTAAAAAGTTGGACATATACTTTTACATTTTACATGTCCTGGTAGTGAAAAACTCTAAAATTAATTTTTCACTACTTCATGGCCTATCTCTCCCATATGATAGCATTGGGTTACCTTATTACATTTAATACGTAATAACCTTTATTTGGGAGCAGGTAGGAATACAATGTTTGGTGTCTGAGGAATTGTAATTTGAAACCCTTTTTTATGATAAAGTTGGATTTTTAGTCACAATTCTGAAAATGTCACTTTTCGAAAGTTACCATTTTCTTGTCCTACAGATTTGGTCCCTGCAGCCTGTTTCCTGGATCACATCACTAGGTGTAGTTGGCAGTTGGCCTTTGTGAATTCCTCCCAGCAGCCACCCAATATAGGGTCTGAGTGTTGGGAGGATGCGCCACCCTGACTTGATGAGAGAGGCGTAGCTGTCACCTGTCACACTTGCACTTCAACAACCCTGCGCAGCTCACATACAAAAGACTTCAGACTTGCCTATTGTGCCTCCAGACAGTCTGGGACCAGAGCATGGAAGCAGGAAATTTCAGACACTTCCGTAAGTGAAAAACTCTGGAAGCGTCTCCCACTTCAAACGGGGCACCAGGTGTAAAAATAGAGACCTCAGACCCACTCTTCAGTACACTACTTGACCTGTAGATACTACAGAATAAGGACTGCCCTGTTGCCAGAGGACTACCCTGCTGTTTGAGGTCCGCCCTGCTGTCTGAGAGGTAGACTAGGTCTACACCCTTCATCCCAGGCTGAACTGACTCAACCCTTCAGTGACACAACAAGCTCCAGAGGTCTTCTTGCAACTGCCCAGCTGGCCCGCTGCACTAGACCTGCCTGGATAGCAACTGGACCTGCCTGAGCACTGCTGGCATCTGCTGGAGTGAGTTTCTGAACTCCAGGAGGTGCCTCTCAGGTCATGGACCCTTGGTGTGGCTCCTCCTTAAACAAACGGAGAAATCCTGAAGTTGTGAGCTCTGTGCAACTTAGTGAAAACAGGCCCGTTCGCACCAAGAGCTTGCAACCCAGGCCAACTACTACCTATGACTCTCTCCCTGCTCCTCGTTGCCTCCTCCACCATTAACTGGACTCTCCATGCAAAACTTTGAAAGGTAACATTTTCAGCAGGACTAACCTGGACCCTATAACTGGCCCATGCTCTTTGTGGTCGGCCTGAACTTGTGACTTTCACCCAGACTTGCACACTCACTTAACTGTGAGTGACGCTTTGTGCTTTTAGGTGCTATACTTACCTTAGATCTGTAATATTGCATATCTCCAGTTCTACTCATTAAATTTGTGTCATTTTGGTGTCCTATATTATATTAAAGTTGCCTTTATTTTTCTAAATTGTGTGGGATTTTCCTTTTGTTGTGTTTTCACTTTATTATATTTTAAGTGCAGCATAAATACTTTACACATTGCCTCTAAAGTTAAGCCTGACAGCTTTTGTGCCACGCTACAGAAGGTTAATGACAGATTAAGTTAGGATCTTTTTGTGGTTCACCCTGACAGGGATTGTGGATGTTGCTTGAGTAGGGGTTCAGCCCCCATCAAAACCACAACCTAATGCCTCCCAATTATCATTGTGGGGGTAGAACACCTGTGAAGGGAAGTCAATGTCCCCAATCGGAAGATGTTCTTTCCAAACACTGGCCTCATTATGAATCTTTTGGGATCCACAACAGTGAAGGAATAATGACCAATGGAGGGTGCCACTTCAAAGAAAACACCAGATTAGTATGAGTTTGAGGTTATTTAAAGAGTAATGGACGCACTACCACTTGGAAGGTGCTGCTTCCATAAACCACCAACCTAATGTGAATCTATGATAGCAACTAAAGAACAGTCTAGCTGCAATTACATAAATAATTCATGAACTGCAATTTGTATTAAAGTCATTACAATACTACACAACATACTGCAAAATGCTATTCACAAACCTACAGGTGGAGCATATGCCTCCACTTCTTCTACCTTTTTTGTGTGGAGATCTCCACCCCAAATGCTGAGTCTTCACTCACGTGAATATTTGTTAGTAGTAAATATGGGAGGAACAGAGTGGAGTGGCTGGAAAATGGAGAATACGTACTACTAAGGGGGAATAAAGAGGAGTAAGAAGGGGGCCAGGGAGGGCCAGGGAGGGATTTAGTGAGAGATGTCGACCTACCCACATAAGAGTAAGGCCATTACTATTCACAAACTGCACTTTTTAACCAAAACGGGACCTCAAACGGTAATACGTTACTCCAGCTCTGAGGTAAAGTAAGTCCAGCATCACACATGGCCAACCATTTGTACTACAACACCTTCTCCTATAAATCAATGGAGTGAGGGACTTAAAATAAAACCTCATAGGAAATAATGTTAAATGAAATTAAACGAAATTAATGTGAATAGTAAAAAAATATAAATACATATAATTTAATGTTAATATATAAAAATACATATTTTTAATTTAATTATAAAATATTTTAGTAATCTTTTTTGCACTTAAAATTAGTGTGGCAATAAGTTGTATTAAATATATTTAAAGTACTTTTAATTAGTATTAAATCTAGCCAACAACCCTCACTACCTTTCTTCGGTCATCTTTCTGCCGTCCATTTCAAACGACTTATCAACGCCAGTGACACTTCAGGCTTCATAGCGGACCCATGCCCACAGTAACTATTTTATAAATCAGAAATGTGCCTCTACACATTTTTTTTTTACCTAATTGAAAAGCAGTTAAACAACATTTAAGAATCAGAAGCAGAGTTGGCCAATGGTGAGCCAATTGAAGAGCTTGGTGACTCCTAATGGTCCAAGCATTCAAAGGTTCAGTTAACTTATATAACTCTACATATAAATTCCGTAGCCTGAAAATGAAATTCAAAATTCCACTTGCCTTACGAAAATAGTAAACCCTACTGACATATATGTGAAATTACAGCTCCCAAGACGCTATTGTATTTATTCATTGGTCCTTGATAAAGCGGTGAGAATAATTCTGGGGGCATTTAAACAATTTCTAGCGTGGCTTTGCTTTGAGTTAAAGTGTGCACATTGTTTTCCGTGTAGCATGACCATCGACTGAATATGTCTTCTTGGTGGCTAAATCTATATGTCTGTCTTTTTTTTACTCTTTTGGTATTTGCACTCGTGGGTTTATTTCAGGGAAACTTCAGCAATTCTCTGCTTCGTTTTCATCAGTTTTGCACGTGGTTTTAGTTGAGTTCGGAAAGGAAACTTGACTTCCTAAAGCACAGCTGAAACGATAGAGAAGTGAAAATTCATATCGCATGGCTGCAATGTTTCTTAATACTTGCATCATTTTGTACAGTACCAATTTTTTTTAACCGATAGAGGCAGTTTTGCTTCTCAGTTATGTCCTCAAATAACTGAAGTTCATCTGAATCTATGCTAGTGTTTAAATTCCACAGCGAGGTGGGCAGCTTTGCCCTTGGACGTTGCTAGCAATGGTGCATCAGGTGCAGTGGCGCCGGGTCCCAGTGGACTATGGGCCCACTGTTATGACTCAGTTATTGTTTACTAGTCAACCAGAGGTTATGAAGGTAAATGTTATTACTTGCATAAAGGTATCTTGTACCCATGCCTCGCATCCAGTGCCTTTTACAGGGCAAAGCCTGCCACCACCACAGAGATCAAACGCAATAATAGTGTCTTCATACAGTACCAACCGATTTGAAATGTCTAAAGTTGTTTATTTTTCCACACCAAAAAACTCTTCCTTCAAACAACCTATCACTGTTTAACTTGTAAAAAAACGAATGAATGGCTGCCTCACTTTGATTTCGCCTCAGACCGCTTTCTTCTCCCACCCTACACTTCATTTCTTTTTATTTCATTCTTGTGTGTTCTGTCTCATCCTTGCTTTCTCCCATTGTCATTGTTTTTCGCTCGTACTCTTCCTTCTTCTTTCTGTCTTCCTCTGTCCTGCTCTGGGTTTAAGTCTCATAATAAAAAACAAGTCCTGGTCCCCAAAAATCAGTGCTGATGCCCACTACCTGCACAAAAAAGCACTTTATCAGCCAGATTCATCATTGCAAATTGCGCTCGCAAAGGGCCAGATTCTGAGAATCTGACCCTTTGCGAGCGCAATTTATCATCCCATATGCAAAAATCGGTAATAGCAAAATCGCAAAATTGCGAGGAATTGCATTTAAGGAATCTCTATTTGAGAATCCTTAAATGCAATTCATTAACCATTTTTAAATTGCGAATTTGCAATTTTTGGCCGCTATTTACCGCGAAGTCTGACTTCGTGGTAAATAGCGAAAAATTAGAAAAATGCACTTTAGTGCATTTTTCTAAGTTGTATGTTACACACACACATGTCCTTTGGACATGTGTGTGCGCAATACCTGTGTACATTTGCTTTTCAGGGATGCTACAGGGTGTCCTTTGGACACCCCTGGCACCCTTGAAATCGCATCCTTATTTGCGATTAGCAATTTGCTAATCGCAAATAAGGAAGATGTAGGAATCACAATTTTGTTTGCTATTCCTACATGAATCCCGTTTTGCAAGTCCTTAATAGCGATTCCTTAATAATCGCTATTAAGGACTCGCAAAATGGGACAATGATGAATCTGGCTGTATATCCGTAAGAAATACCAGAGTGGTTTCTGATTGAAAGAAAAATGTTTTCATCAGAGAGTATGTACAAAATTTGATACAGTAGTCAAGTAGTACTTACAATTTTAAAGATATGGGAAAAGTTGACGTGCATTCATATAACTTAGTTACTATAATAGCTCATATTTGCAACCAGGATGAGAGGCCAGCCATAGGGTGAGTTCATTACTGCTCATGACATTTGTCATCAGCACTACTAACAAGGACTGGTAAAATGTCTGATGTTTCACATGGAACACTGTATTGCAAAACCCTAATAAAAATGTTTTAAACATCAGAGGTAACAAGGAAAGGTCTGCCAACTCAAGGGATGCTGGAGGCCTCTAGCAGCAGTGTCCTCGTCTGCACACCACAGACACCAGAGTTGAGCGTTACAATGGAGTAAGGGCGTTTATGCCCAGCTCCAATTCATTAACCCAGTCACCTGATCTATGACACGGATAGTTAATGGGTGTGGGCAAGGGTATAGGAAAGCCCAGTAAAAGAGCAGGTTCTTCTGTAGTGCAGGACACACTACAGAAGAACCCGCTCTGCACTACCCTAGCATCCCTCACAGCAACCAACTAAACATCTGACCTTACAGCCTCGAAGAGAGAACAGCCATCATATCATGCTAAAATACAGAGTGGAATGACTGTTGCGTGCTGCAGGGATGCCCAGGGGCGTACCGCAAAATGGTAAGGCCCCCTGCAGAATGGGAGGAAGGGCCTCCAAGTCTCATATAACACATATATTCAATGGCCTAGGGCTGAGTAGGGGCCCCTTGAATGGTTGGGGTCCAACTTAAGAGTTGACACTCCCCGGCACTGCAGGGGATGCAGAGGCCTGTGCAACATCCCTGGAGACACCTGGAGAGGGGCTTTGCTAGGCTCGGAATGGAGAAAGCTACCGTGCTACCCTACATGAACACTCATATGAGCTTGATGAAGCAGAAAACTGTGGATTCCCTTAGTTGACACATAAGACCGATTCTGACACCTTTTGAGAGAAACGTTAAAAACTGTGCACATGTGTGTTTATTATACTTTAGAAAATCTTGAGAGATAGATCATGAAAAGATTTAGTTAACGCATCGTTAAAGCATGCAGAAGAGTGTAGAGAAGTTGAAAATGCTCGTTTTAATAACATAGGTTCGTGGTACACTAAATTACAATGGTGTATTTGTTTACCGTGGAATAGAAATGTGAAGGTGATGACTCACTTGTAATGTAAATTGATACTTGTATAGCACACTACTCACCCACAGGGGTCTCAAGGTGCTTGTACGAGTACCGCTGTGGAACCCATCCTGGCTTTCCCTGTGAGGTGTCCACTCCTGGGCACCCCCAAGGTGGAGGCCAGGCATCCTTAGCGTTGTGGAGATTAAGCAAGCTATTGCCCAGAGGGGGACTCTATGATTGGAATAGGCACCGAGGCGAGAATTATCAGGTCCGTGGAATTTTTTAGCTAAAGACCTGCCGAGACGGGGAATTGAACCCTGGTCCCAGGCTAGACCTCTGCATCAGGGTCTGCCGCTCTAACCATTGAGCCACACTTCTCCACAGAATAATAGAGAGTAATAGAGGTTTATTAATTTTTTCTCAATTAATGCATTATATGTGGGAAGATTTAATAAAACGAATGTATTTTAGGTGACATTACGTGTATTTCAGTAAACTTGTATTGAAACACTATGCTTTGCATACGTGAAAATGTGCACGGGGAAAAGAAAGGAAGTGGTTCTACATGCTCATACTAATTCCAATTACTCTGGAACGTCCAGAGAATTACCTTCATATATTTACTAATGAGAATTTACTATAAACGACATCAGAATTCTGTGTTTTTAATTATAATTGCATGTTGGTACTTTGGTAATGTTGTAATGTGCTACAGTTTCATGTGAAAGCAACAATGAAAACAAAATGATTTATAAGTGTGAAGAATTGAAAGTAATATGGAAGGTTTTAGAGACTTCGAATGTAATGCATATTCTCATTATTTTATATTCTGAATTTCATCAACAAAATTCAATTCAGGCCTCCATTATTCTTTACTTGCTTGATTCTGTTCTCATGGAAAGGCTCCTTAGATTCAAAATGTGGAATGTGTTAAGAAGTAGTCACGATTCAGTAGAGGTTATTAAGTATGAGTTTATTAATAACAGCCGCACACCGATGGTGGTGCGTGGGTCAGTGGAACATCTGTTGTGACAGATCATAACAAGGATGGTGAACCTAGAGGGAATGGAATGTAGGGGAACCAATCAGGGGGGCTCACGCGCTGGGGAGGGGAAGGTACCAAGCGCAGGCAGGGGGGTAGCATAGGTGAGATACAACACATCTTCCTCTCTTGAGAATTTAAACAACTGTGCCACAGGGTGTGGTAAACATTAACATGACGGAGGATGAGCTAAGGGCAGCTAGTCACAGACAAAGTCCTCTAAGCGTTTTGGTCTTCGGATGGTTCTGCCAAACCTCCCTGAGATTAACGGTAAGTCAGGTGCACATTCAGAGTCAGAATGGGAATCATGGCTAGTTCTGCTAAACCTACTACTGAACCTGTGACCGTCAACTTCAGAGTCAGAATGTGGGTCATCATGACCACTTCGATTGTATGTCGAAGTGCTGGGATAGGCACCAACAGACCGATCTGTCGATTGACCATCATCTGAGTCAGTGTCAGGTTGGAGATCGTGTGTGATGACATCCCTAGGCAAATTACTCTCTTCAACACAAGATTTGTCAACGTCTACCCACAGATCATTGCTAACAGTGACATGTTGTTGTTGATTGTGAGACTTGTCACCAGGATGATACTTTGCCAGTCTGCTCATGTGCCATACTTTCCCATCGCTGAGTCTTGCCGCATTGTTAAACAGTTCATCAATGTAAAGAGGAACAGTGAATCTGCTTTCTCCTTTCTTTACTTTTTTTTCCAAACGAACTTTCACCAGATCGCCTACTTTAAAAGCATGTCCTTTAGTACTGTGTTTCGAATCATACCATTCCTTGTAGTATTTCTGGGCTTTGATAATGTTATTCCTGATGTTATCAGGTGACCACTCAATTTGTTTTGATTTGGGCATCCAACCCAGGTCGATGCTCAAAGGCTGTCTGCTTCTCATGAGAACAAATGGTGCAGTGCATGTGCTGGCACACGGAGATATCCTGAATGCCCAGATGAGTTTGTAAATTTCTTCTTCCCAGTTTTGGTTTGCATTTCTAGATAGTTGTATATGTCCCTTTAAGACACGGTTGAAACGTTCAGTGAGACCATTACCTTCTGGGTGGTAAATTGAAGTGGTGTGATGAGTGATGCAGTTCCTTGCTAGAAACGACTTGAATGCCTCTGAGCAGAATTGCGGACCATTATCAGTGAGTACCGATTTGGGTAATCCTTCACTCAAAAACAGTTTGTCCAGAAAATTAATGAATTCTGAGCTGTCAATTTCTTCGACAATTTTTATTTCAGGCCATTTGGAGAAATGATCTATTGCCACAAGGATGTATTTGATTTCTCCGTCGTGACCTTCGATGGGCCCCACTATGTCCAAGCCAAGCTTCTCCCATGCCATTAGGGGGGGTTGAATTGGAGAGAGACTGACTTTAGACGTTTTGAGGGTTTTGTCAGAGTCACAGCATTCTACACAGTTCCTGACCTGGACCTCAATTTGTTTGTCAATACCCGGCCACCAATAACTTGACCTGACTCTTTGCTTAGTCTTGGTGATGCCAAGGTGGCCAATGTGGCACAATTTTAGAATTTTGTCTCTGAGTGTGACAGGGGCTATAGCTTTACCGATTCTGTACAACACACCATTTTCCCAACTGAGTTCATTTCTTGTTTCCCAGTACGGTTTGATAGTGTCATTTAGGTTGCGCTTTTCAGGCCATGCAGAGTTGACGAATTTGCATACCTCTTGCAGCGTTGAGTCATGCAACATGTGTTGTCCCCATTCTTCGACCGATATTCCGTCCAGGTCTGTGTTGAAGAGCAGCGCCACTTTCTCCTCATCTTCCTGTGTGGCCATGTTTTCTACGAGAGGCAGAGGCAGTCTGCTGAGGAAGTCAGCAATTTTGTTTTTCACTCCTGGCCAATATTCCACTGTGTAGTTGTAATCCAACAGTTTGATTGACATTTTGCTCAGTCTTGGTGAAGCATTTTGCAGACCCGAGGCAGACAGTATCTTGATCAATGGCTTGTGGTCTGTGCGAAGATGGATTTCATACCCCCACACATATGCTCTGAAGTGATTGAGCGCCCATGAACAGGCCAGCATTTCGCGCTCAATTACCGAGTACTTTTCCTCTGCAGAGGTGAGCGACCTGGAGGCAAAGGCTACAATCCATTCATGGTTCGATGCGTCCTTCTGAGCTAGAACAGCACCAATTCCTTTGTTGCTAGCATCAGTCGTTATGTAGATTTCTGCTTTGGGATCAAAACCTTTGAGAAAAGGTGCCTCACTGATTTCCTTTTTGATGGTATCAAAAGTGACCTGACAGTCAGGTGACCAGGCAAATTTGGTTTTATTTTTCAGTAATTGTCTTATACTGTAGGTCTTTTCTGAGAAATTCCTAATGAACTTGGAGTAATACTCCGTCAAGCCAAGAAAAGCTCTTACATCTTCTTTGCTCGAGGGACACGGAGCATTGAGGATTGCATCCACTAAACCTTGTTTGGGTTTAATACCTTCATGGCTGATGGTGTGCCCAAGGTAAATCACTTTGTCCTGTGAGATTTTACATTTGTCTAATTCTACAGTTAAACCATGCATTTTCAATTTGTTAAAAACTTGTCTACGGCGTGTGTCATGTTCCAATTGGTTGCTGCCCATGACCAGGATATCATCTTGGAAAAACCTGATGCCATCAACACCTTCCAGAATGGATGTCATGACCCTTAGGAACAGTGCTGCTGCAGAGGCTAAACCAAAAGGTACTCTGGTAAACTGATAACAACCAAAGGGTGTGATAAAGGTTGTGAATTTTTTACTGTCAGTGTGTAGGGGGATTTGGTGGTATGCGGATTTCAAGTCTAAAATGGAAAATACACACATATCATTTGTGGCACTAAACATTTCGCAAATACGAGGCAAAGGGTATTGATCTACAATAATGTTCTTATTGAGGTCCCTGAGATCGATGCAAAGTCTAATTTTCCCATTTGGACGTTTGACAACAACCAAGGGGGAAACCCACTCCGCAGATTCCACCTCTTCTATAATACCATCTGTGACAAGTTTGTTTAATTCTGCTTGAACATCATCCCTCACTGACACTGGTAGATGTCTTACCTTGTGAATGCAAGGAACAGCTGCGTCTTTTAGCTCAATTTTATGTTCGAAGCTGTTCAGAAGACCAACTTTACCTGAGAACACTTCTGGTAAGTCTTTTAGTATAGCCAGTTTACAAGAATCATCAATAGACAACACCGGATCAGCGCTGTTTGGATCAAGCATGATACCAAGATCAGCTTGGTCACTCCAACCCAGGACAGAAGGGCCTTTCTTAGCAACAAAAAGTCTGCACAATGCTCTCCTGTTTTTAAATTCAAATTCTAGATCGCGAGTTCCTAAGAATTCTATGTTGTTTCCCGTGTAACTTCTAGCGATGACCTTTGATTTTTCAAGAGTTGAATCAACTTTATCCGAGAATTGCTTCCACACATTTTCGTTGATAATTGTGAAGGGAGAACCAGAGTCTGCCATCAGATTGACTGTCACACCACCCAATTTTACATCACACATGGGTTTTTTCTTCTTAGTCGGCGTGAGTTCCAACACGTCATATTCAATTGAGAAGACATAACTGACGCTGTCGGAGTCAGAATACTCAGAATCTTCATCTGTGGAATCACTCTCTTCATGAATTTGTCGGACTTGTCTGTTTTGTTTATAAATTTTCCTATTGCATGCTTTAGCAATGTGTCCAGTCATTCCACATGACAAGCATTTTTGATGTATAGCTGGACACTTTTTAGAATCAGCTAAATGGGTTGGAGACCCACAGCGATAACATCTAAGTTCGGCGAACTCATTGTCTCTGGTACTACCACGTCTGTCACTGCTTTGTCTTGGTTTGCTTGGTTCATTTCTTTTGTGATATTCATGTCTCACTTCTCTCTTATTTCCTTTGTGTTTTAGTTTGGTTGCATTTGAGGATCTAATAGCTTTAACTTCCACAGGTTCATCCATAACTGCTTTGGCGCATCTGCCAGTGAGTTCAGCTTTCTTGACCAGAGCAACAACTTCTTTCAGCGAAGCCTCTCCGTTGACCCAAAGTTTGTCCTGGATATTGGGGTTGCTCGCGTGCATAATTATTTGATCACGCACAAACTCCTCTTGCAGTGCTCCAAATCTGCATGTCAAGGCTAAGTTGTTCAAGGCCGCAAAATAATCTTCAATGCTCTCTTCTTTCCCTTGCTTTCTTCTTGAGAATTTGTACCGATCAACAGCCACACACACAATGGGCGAGAAGTGATCGTCCAGATCATCTAAGGCATGCTGATATACATCATCACCAGTTCTCACTTTCTTCTCTATGTTGTTATAGGTCTTCACACCGCCTGGCCCTAAACAGTACAACAGTACTTTTTTTTTCTTCACCGCTGTGAAATCATCATCTTCCACTGTCTCAATGTAATTAATGAAGTATTCTTTCCACTCTTTCCAAGGCATGCATGGTGCACCTTTAAGAGGTAGGAACGCTTGTGGTTGAGAAAGATTTAAAGAACTAAGAGCACACATGGCGGTGGGGAACCTTCAAGATCTCACTGTTGCTTGTTGACCTTATTCTTTGTATATGAGTGGATGTGTTCAAATTACAAATAAACTGGTAGATTAACTTAATGCAATTTGAATTAAAACTTTTCAATGTGTGTGTGAAGTATTTACTGTCACAGTTCATACATAGTCACTGTATTAGTATTTATCCAGTTGCTCAGGTAAGATATTCCTTCCCTGTTTATTCACGCGTTGTTCAGGCTCAAAAACACAGAGACTCGAGCAACACGCTCAATTACTACGAGAGCGTGTGTGATGGAGTTGCTGCCTAAATTATATTGCGCCATCAAGTTATGCTTGTAAAATTGGTGGCCTTGTTTTATACATTCCGCAAATTAGTTAAACATTGGCCAGGCTCGAACCTTGACTCGCGGGGAGATTTCAATCACCACTTTTTTTTTTTTTAAATGGCATCCAGCGCCGCGTTCCAGTGACGTCACACGCAGCCGAGCATGCGCAGATGGCGTTGAAAAGAAGCGCGAACACAGCTGACTGGAATTGCTTGAGGAAATGCGCACAGCAATCGGAGGAACGGCTGACAGAAAAGTTTCATGTAAATACTGCCGATGACCGTAGACCACTTCAGGCACCCACAAGCAACACTCGAGAAGAGGAAAACTGGGAATGCCGTGCGGCCGTACCTCAAAGCGATGCTGCAGCTGTTAAGTCGTGACTAACTGCTCCCGCATATAGGATCCAACATGCAAGACTGCAAATCATCGGACGTCCTGAGATACTCAAATCTCGGCACAAGACGTTCTTTTCCGCAGGCACTGACACTGCAGAGGATCGGGGATGCACTACCGACTTAAATGAGCGACGTCTTCATCCTCAAATGACGACAGGCAGTCCATTTTCAATCATCAGCGAAACAGCTTCATCAGGTAGGAGGAATTCGACCCGATCTCACGTTCATTAATAGTTTTCATTAAGTTATCAGATCATCAGCTGTTTCTGGAAATACCACGGTGTGAGGCTGTAGTTCCGCTCGTACTCGTCGCCACTGTTAAGAAGTAGTCACGATTCAGTAGAGGTTATTAAGTATGAGTTTATTAATAACAGCCGCACACCGATGGTGGTGCGTGGGTCAGTGGAACATCTGTTGTGACAGATCATAACAAGGATGGTGAACCTAGAGGGAATGGAATGTAGGGGAACCAATCAGGGGGGCTCACGCGCTGGGGAGGGGAAGGTACCAAGCGCAGGCAGGGGGGTAGCATAGGTGAGATACAACAGAATGAAACTATGTTTCACAGAAAGAGTTCCCATGCACATAATAGGACTACTTGCTATTAATTTTCTACTTTGGGAACATCTGACAGTGAGAAACTGTCCTCTTGAACTCACTCATGCGGTTTTACTAAAAGACTGTTGTTCATAACTTGCTTTCTTGAATAGTTCGACAGCATACGTGATGAACACCACCTTTATGCAATTTAATGTGTCTTCTTGATTCTGAATGGCAAGCACCCTATACAAACTGACCAATGGACTCAGTGGTCAGACCCCATGAGGTGACTCAGGGGGTGTCACCTCGGAACTTGTGGATTAATATACTGTGACAGAGTGACTAAAGATGTGAGACACCTTTCCTTTTCCTTCGGAGATCTTGCTCTTTGCAAACTAAGATATATCATTTTACAGGCTCAAATGGCTGACGCAAACAATATGTGTGCTATTTCCGAACTTCTTTCCCTCATAGGAGAGTGCCTTGAGCTGATCAGATTCATGTCCCTTCCTGAACTTTTCTTTTTTTTCAAATCTTGGTAATTGATGGTCCAAAGAAGATTAGTTTGTTTATCCTGTACTCTTAGATTCTAATGCCTGATATTGATGTATTTACCTTTTAAATTTTACTGGTCAATTAAAATCATCCTTAAATCCTATTTCTGCCTCTCAATGTATTGTCTTCCATTATTGATTGTAAATTCAAACCTGTGCATTAATGAGGGATGGGGTTTAAAGTAGAGAGATCTCTGGTCAACAGGTCCTACTGCTATTATTCTGCATAGATCCAACTGAATTATTGGTTTGTATGATTTTAGTCTGACTGAATTTCTCACTACGAGATTTGGTCTAGCCGTGATAATTCTGTATTTGTAGTGTTGGGTGGAGGGTTACATACATGAATCTAATTTCAAGTCTGGGTTTCCTCTTTTCTCCAGAACTATGCCCAAAGCGTAAAAATCTGAAACTTCTTGTTCTGACCTACACCCCGTCAACAGTGGTGTCCCCCAAGGATCGGTTCTCTCCCCACAACTGTTCAACATCTACATGGAACACCTCCCCTCCATACTCAAAAACAAAAACATACCCTTCCACCTATATGCAGAAAACACCCAGTTCTATCTTAAAACCTCCTCCATTGATGACATTCACAGACTCAATGGCACTATAAGAGAAGTTCAACACTGGCTTTCACGAATTCACCTGAAACTCAACAAGGACAAAACGGAAATCCTCCTCATGTCCAAAAAAGAGGAGAACACCCAAATTGCTGAATTGATAAAAGCGATTGATGCTCTCAACGACAATCTCACCCTGGCAGACTCTGTAAAATCGCTGGGAATCATCCTGGACCCAAACCTAGACATGCACATACACATCAAGAACACTGCAAAGAGCGCCTTCATCAGCTTGAAGCTACTCAACAAAATATAACCCATCATCCCGCCAAACTACCTCAATCAAGCGACTCAATCCCTGGTGCTGTCGAGACTAGACTACGGGAATGCTTCCCTCACAGGTACAGCAAAATCCCACTTAGCTCCCCTCAGAACAACTCTGAATGCAGCCGCCAGAATGGTCACTAGAGTAAAGAAATATGACCACATCTCGCCTGCACTCAGAGAGCTAAAATGGCTCCTAGTTGAAATGCGTGCCAACTTCAGAACTGCCTGCCTCACACAAAAAGCCTTGCACATAGTGAAACCCACTTACCTGGCCCCCTAACTCAAGAAGGCTGTCCAGACAAGGAGCCTCAGGAGCACCAACACTCTACTCCTCATACCCTCAAAAACCTGCAAACCGGAAAATGCTTCCCGTTCCTTCTCTGGAACTCCATCCCAGTCCATATCTGGACTACCCCCTCCTTTATACAATTCAAAAGACAGCTCAAAGACCTCTTCCTCGACCGTTCTCTCCCGAAGGGATAACTGTTGCCGAAACGCTCAAGCCTGCACGCTGCATGACACAGACACTTTGTCATTAAGACTTCCACCTCATCCCTTTCCGGACTCGTCCCTCTATCCCCCCTCCCTAAAGGAGGCATGGCTCGAGTCTATGTGCTCACTAGTGCGACATTCCATGTCTTATTTGCCCTCAATGTTTTTTAGTGTGCTCAATATTGCATCATTATGTGTCCACCGTGCCTTTAATGCTGCTCAGCGCACCAAGACTTCTGATGCGCCAGGTGTTGAAAATTGACAGTGATCAGTGTTAGCATTTAGCTGAAGCCATCTTGTTTTAGGCATCCATTTTGTCTGCCATGTGCTCAACATATGTTCTTACCTTCTTCACTAACATTTACCCTTGTGCTCTGCTTAGAGGACTAGCTATACATAAACTCTGCCACTCTGCTCATGCGCAGAGAAATCTGTAACTGTTCATACATATGTTCTAGTCTGTAACTGTCAGGTTCTTTCTACCGGAGTCAGCAACTGCTATCTCCTCCTTTACTGTTGACTGTGTATCTCTGTGTGGCCATTTATGTATGTAACTCTCCTATGTGTGCTTGTACTGCCTTCTTTTGAGCCCCTGTGTGGGTATAAAAGACCCATGGTTCTTCTACTCATTGTGCTACTTCATACACTACCAAGGGGTGCTGTGTGAATGTAGTTCCACCTCATGAGGTTTAATAAACATTTCTGTTATCCTTTCAGTTTCCGTGCCAACTTCTATTTACTTGTCTGAGGACTTGCGTGCAGAGAAGGGCGAACCCCTAGCACTGTTAGGCCTGGCCGAGGCCCACCTCTACAGATTGGCGCCCAACCAAAGTGGGGCTCATCGGCGACTTGGATGTCCGAAGGAGTGGTCGAAACGAAAGATTGGAATCTCGCTGCGGACGATCAATGCCCGAGGAGACCCGCGTCTTGGCACCCACGACATTTTCCCTCTCTTTCTGATCTGACCCTCCAGGTGGTGCCGGTCCTCAACTGAGATCTCTTCTGGTGTTCGCCGTGCAAAGACCATTTGCTCAATTCAGAACTTGGCAGTTGGAATCTGGAGACCTATGTGTGGCAAGGTCGTTTGATGCGACAATATGTATATGGAATATGTAGTTGGCCAACATATGGAATGTATGTAGATATATAAATTGCAATTTATATAGGCAGGTAATGAGGAGATTTTTCTCTAATCTATGAAGGATATGTAACGGCACACTTTGCGTTAAGTGCCACTGCTGTATAATATTGTATATTTTACAATATTCTTGGGCATGCCTGTTTTAAGCACACTTCGTAGAATGTGTTGCTTCTGTAGCGGTACCGATGTAAGTATTGAGAGGAAACAGTTGGCTCCCCCCAAAGGGACGCCTAATAGGGATATATATATATTAAAAGAAGGTATTTCTTCTATAATGTACAGCACGTTCTGGAATAAATATACTAGCAAGTATCCTGAGTTGTGCTGGCCTATGCATGGGTCATTTGATCCTAAGAAGATTCAGTATGTGGAGCAATGTATGTTTAAGCGTAAGAGTCGACAAGACATGTTTGACTGTGTACGAATGTGGGCGAAAGAAGCGCGTGAACGAATGAGGAGAGAGCAAGCTTTATTAGATAAGAAACAACGCAAAAGTATCCATGCAAAAGCACAGGAATTGAAAGAGAAAGAAATGAAGGAGATAAAAGAAAGAGAAGAAAGGGAGCGTTGTTTACAGGTAAATGGTCAATACCCTATCCGGCGCCCCCTCTATCCTCTCCTCAATAACCACAGGATGATTCCATTTTGCTAGACCATTCTCTGCCTCCATATACCTTTCCCTCTGCTCCTACTCGTGATTCTGATGATGATGATTCTCCTTCAGATCAGGATAAGTTGCGAGAGAATCGCTCTATGCTAACCGCTGAACGTGCGGCTGATCTTAGATCTGCTGCCCGTAGAGCTGTTCGTAATGATATTTCTGCTTCTGATCTTTTGGCTGATGTACAACAATGGCAGGAAAGGGAGCAGTTATATTTTGCAGAAATGTTTGCCACAGAAGTAATTGAACGGTTTAGGAAACATTCCACAGTGTTAGAACTTGATGATATAGCAAGGGATTATAAGAAATTGCGTGGCGGTCTTTTTCTCCTCCCTCTGGTAACTGACTTAATTAGACGCGTGGTTAAACTGCAAGCTGATGTATTCCGTTTGCGAGAGGAGAAAAAGGCAGCTGCCGCAGTTGCACAAACACTTCAGACCTCCATGATGCAGGCCGATGCTTCAGAGACAGATGAGAATGTTGTAGTTCATGGGAAACCTCTGCGGGAAGCCGCACCTTTGTATGTTCCTCCTAAGGGTACGGGCACAGATGATGATAAAAGTTCTGTGGATGCGAAGGGTTATTTCATTTATAATTGGTTTTATACTCCATGGAGTCGAGCAGATGTCATGGCTCTTAAAGCTGCTTTGCCTGACCCGCGCAAAAATCTGGCCGCTTTTTATGAGGAATGTAGGAGGGTGGATACCTGACTATGGTCACCCCAGATTTTTTGCCTTGTGTTTAGTTGGTTTTCGCCTTAGTTGGCCTGGGACCCTACTAATCAGGGCCCAGGCTATCTGCTCTCTCTGTAAAATGGACTCCATGTACCCTAGGTACATACCTAATTGGATATTGGGTCACCTTATGAGCCCCTGTACAGTGTACTATAGGTACCCAGGGCATAGGTGCATCCAAGGCCTACCAGGGGCTGCAGCATATCTTTTGCCACCCCTGGCTGGCCATCGAAACTGACACAACTGGCTGATCCCTCAGCTGGGGCAAGGTCGTGTAATCACCCCTTGCTTAGATATAGTATACCTATATCTAAACCTATATCTGGACACATATATACCTATAAGTCACTCCTAAGGCAGGCCTTAACAATCCTGGAGGCAGAGTGCTTGGTTTTATATGAGATGGTGCTCTAGCATGAGCTGATCCTGTCTGCAGCTTTCGGAACCATTTCCTTATAGCTGTACTCTTAAGTGCATTATAATCCTCGCGGTTATTGCTAACTTTGGTTTGGCTTTATCAAAACATGTCGTGTAAGGTGTCATACACTTTGGAATACTACCCCCTCGCCAGTTCTGGCAACGGGTGTAGCATTCCACCCTTCTAGAGGGCTAAGACAAGTGGGTAACAGTAAACGTGGTTAAAACTAACCAGAGCCCCGGCATCACAAAATGGATGCTGCTGCCACCGACACAAGTCTGGCCTCCTGCTGCTGACCGAAACCTGGCAGGGGAGGCTTGGACAAAGGGTTTCCTGTCACAGGGAGGTGTGACACCACCCCAGACAGGAGATAGTGGATTGAGGCAGGCAGGGCGAGTGAAACTAGACACTGCCTGGGGAACACAAGGTGTCCCATGCATAGCCCAGTTCAAACCGGTCCTGGGGCACTCCAGCCCCAGCTCTGGCGCGAAACTGGACAAAGGGAAAGGGGTGTAACCACCCCCTTCCTGGGTCCCACCCATAAGAGGGACCTAGCAGGTAATCCAGCCCCTTGATTTGGAATAAAGGTAGGAGCTGTGTCCATAGAGATTAGACTTATCCTGACTGAAACTTTGATACAGAACTCTGGACCCTTCGACATCCCACTCGACGTGGAAGACTGAAGAATCTCACTTGTGGTCAAGGAGTGACCACCCTGTGCAAACAGGCACTATCCAGCGCCCATTGGTTTGCTTTGTTGCAGCCCCCGCTGGAGTTCGAGCAACAGAGATCAACAAGAACCAGAATCCTAGACATCCAACAGTCCGATCCACAGCCACAGCAAAGCTGAGACCCGTGGAGGCGACGTGAGACATGGGACTGGCCATCTTGTAAAGACTGCGAAGTGCTGACCGTGCAGTTCCCGAGGCACCCTCGAAACTGTGCATTGGGGTTTGAGAAGCCCCAGCCCCGAGCAGCTCGTGCACCGAAGACCACCCCTCCACACTCACCGAGTGCTGTGTGGGGCCATTTTGCATTTTCCGGCTTGACGTGTCTGTCTGGTCACTTGCCCATTGGCTAGTGGCCTCTACGTCGACGAATCTTTAAAACTACTCTGCTAGTCTAGTTGCTCCAGACTGACCCTTGCTCCCCTGAAAAGGAGCCACCTCTCTGACCTTGCTGGTCTGAGTAAGAAGCGATCTTCGAATCCTGCGTGGGTTGCCTTTGCCAAGGCCTGGTGACTCTGATCTGGAAGCCGACACCGCCGACAGCGAGAGCATTTGTGGAACAGCTCGTGATCCACTCCTGGTCATCCTTGATGCCCCAGAGTCCACATGGCAGTGGAGTCAAGCTTCTTGACAACCACTTGATTGCGCCCGACATCGCCTGGTTCCTTCCTGGTTCCATCCTGGTCACTGGCTAGTGACCCAGACTCTGTCCCCTCTGCTTTCAGGTACTCTACATCTTCGATCCACCCTTGGATCCAACCGGACTCTTCTGTCCTGGCCGCCTGCAACATCTTCGTCTCCAGGCTCCATAGAACTCCACGACGAAACCCGACACACTTTGGCACCTATGCACCCGCTTCCTGTGGGTGAGGTAACGATCTAACACCGGTGCTCCTGTAGTGGTGTACACCTCTAGTGTCCTAGTTTAAAGTGGCATAATTCTATTCCAGTCGGAAGACTTCCAAAACAGTAACTTAATAACTTTTACGCACCATTGACTTTGCATTGTTGCATGCGTGTGCTTTTAGAGCTGCACCCGAATCCCGCGGGCTACTCCCGTCCTAACTGCTGTTAGTCCAGTGTAGTCCCAGCGATTCCCAAGGCCCTAGGTCTTACCATTGTTCGAGAAGTGGTTCTTATACCACTTATTTAGTATATGGTTTGAGTGGCCACCGGCCCTATCCATAACTGTGCACATTTTGTATGTTTAACTGTGCTTTTGTTTAAACGCTTGTGCCTCTGGACTCATAAAGAGTACAGAGGATTATTCTAGTAATAAATACATATATTTTTATAATATATAACTTGTGTGGTGTCCTTTCATTTGATATTACAGGACTGCATATGGTAAAACAGCTGGCTTCACATGCCCTCTTGAGTTAAGCCTAAGACTGCTTAGTCCATGCTACCATTAGGATAGCTTGTCTATAAGGTTGACTTTCAACCACCACCATAAGGGATTGTTTGGACTGATACAAGGTGCTCACTAGAATAGTGAACATCATACATCAGGTCAACTTCTCACAAGGAAGTTGAAGGAGCTATTAGTGCTTGTACCATGACTTTGTATGATATTGATATGTTTTTTTGGGCTGATTTTACCCCCTGATATGTGGAGGTCTATTCGTAAGATCCATGATCATGTAACTTTTTGGGATGTTTGATAAGAATTAGAAAGGATTGATGCAGAAACAGCACAGAAGCCGCAACAGGAAAGTTTAGACCTTGCAAAAGCTATACTAGTTAAATTGAAAACTATTATTCCTCTCAACAAGATAGATTGGACGGTGTTAGCATCCTGTAAGCAAAAGGTAGATGATTCAGTTTCAGATTTCTTTACACGTTTTGAGAAAGCATTCCACGACTTTAGTGGCCAGTCATTGACAGATGACACAGGCAGGCATCTGTTTGTCGATAAATTCGTCACAAACATGTTGCCAGGAATAGCTAGTCACCTAAAGGCCAGCGAGAGTTCATGGACTACGTCTTCCCCAGTCTCTCTTTTGACTATGGTTCAGTATTATGAACGACAGGAGTTAGAAGCTAAGTTAAATGAGGATAAGAAGAATAAGGAGTTGAAAACAAAGTTTATGATTGCTCAGGTTTACGGTCCCTCTTATGAAAATAATAGTTGAGGCGGATGTGCAATTTATCGTTCTGGTGCGCCCTCTTTTTCCCGAGCTACTTTGTCTATTGGTCAGTGCACTTCGGACATTGGGATGGTGAATGTCCTCGTTCGCGGCCTCCGCAGGTCCAGCGTGGTCGGGGACAAATGAGAGGTCGCCCAGAGACCCCAGGGCATAGGGGAGGTATGGATGATCGTGCTAGATTTGAGACTGTGGGGCGTCCTCCAAATTCTTCGAATACGTTTGATAGGGGTCATCAATATCAAATATCTGACTATTTGAATTTGGATTTGAAAGACTCTGCTTATGCATAGGAATGCCTAGGATGGGGTAAGGAATCAGTTGAAGTTCCAGTCGATCAGATGAGTCTCTATGTCCAAGCACGTGTTTTGGGTTCTACTGATCGGTTTCTGGTTGATACAGGAGCTACTCATAGCGCCTTGTCTAAACAATTGGTTCCCAGGGCTCCCCTGTCTGGCTTGACCATTACATCGATAGGTTTCGATAAGACACCTTCCCTTAACCCACTGTCATAACCACTTGCATTCAATGTTGATAAATGTAGTGCTCCGTGTCCATTTCTGCTTTTCCCTAACACACCGGACAATATTGTGGGTCTTGATATGCTCAAGTGTTTTAGGGCTACGATAAGTTGTTCCCAGAAGGTGTACGTGTTATTTTAAATGAAAATTATCCATTGGTTGAAAAGTCCTGTCTCCTGAGGGAAGATATTGCATTGACTTTACTCCCTAGTACTTTTTGGGCCACTTCGGACACTGATGTAGGGCAAGTGGTTATTCCACCAGTGCATATTAGTGTCAAGGAGGCAGCTTCATTGCCACGACTGCCTCAATACAAAATTTCTCGAGAAGGTGAAGAGGCACTTGTACGCATTGTTCATGATATGATTGAAGTGGGGGTTGTGGAAGAAGTCCCTTATAATTTTTGCAATAGCCCTATTCAGCTTATTTTGAAGAAAGGCACTGATACTAAAATCTACAGGTTTATCATTGATTTACGAGAGGTTAATAAGATTGTAGTACCACAATACCCAGTGGTTTCTGATATTACGACACTTCTTACTTTGGTTCCACCGACGGCTACTATCTTCACTGTGATAGATTTGAAGAACACTGTCTTTTCAATTCCTATTCATCCTGACAGCCGGTATTTGTTCGGCTTCACTTTGAATATTCGCTCCTATAGATTCTGTAGAGTTCCTCAGGGGTATACAGAGAGTCCTAGTATTTACAGGCAAGTATTGAAAAGACAGCTTGATTCTTTCCCTTTACCCACGGGGTGGCTCTCATACAATATGTCGATGACATTTTGTTGGCAGCTGATACGCCCGAACAGTGTGAAGAAGGAACACTGTCTTTGCTTTCATTCCTTGCTTCACACCATCAAAAAGTTTCATGGAAGAAAATGCAGTATTGTAGACCGAAGGTGAATTATTTGGGTCACCTTCTGCCTAAGGAAGGACATGCACTTACACCAGATCGCATTCAAGCTATTTTAGACACACCAGTGCCCCGTACTCAGAAAGATGTCTGTGCATTCATTGGTCTTACCTCTTTTTGTAGGCAATGAATTTTAGGTTTTTTACACATTGTTAAACCCTTGTTGGCTCTTCTGACTAAAGACACTCCAATGCCCCTACCATGGACGACTGAATGTCAGAATGTTTTCCATCAGTTGAGTCAAGCTCTTTGTTCTGCACCAGTATTAGGCAAACCAGATTATAGTAAGACTTTTGCACTCTATGTACATCAGAGAGATGGGTGTGTATTGTCTGTTTTAGTACAGACACACTGTGACAAGCAACGCCCTTGTGCATATTTTTCAGTTGTTCTTGATCCAGTTGCCCGTGCATTGCCTGGGTACTTACGCTCTGTTGCAGCGGCAGCTGTGTCTATACGTCAGAGTGAAGGGATAGTTATGTCACACATATTAT
This sequence comes from Lissotriton helveticus, assembly GCF_964261635.1. Taxonomy (NCBI): domain Eukaryota; kingdom Metazoa; phylum Chordata; class Amphibia; order Caudata; family Salamandridae; genus Lissotriton; species Lissotriton helveticus. The sequence goes on from NC_136063.1 coordinate 951,185,580, forward strand.
TGGTGTTAGTACCCTATGCAGTTGATGCCCTTCTGAACCAAACCAAAACGCAGCACTTAGCTAGTGCTCATTTGACAAGATATGAATTGACACTTTTGGCTCCTCATATCACCGTGAAAAGATGTTCAACCCTGAATCCAGCTACTTTGTTGCCATATCCAGCGACTCAGCCTCAGTTACAGGAGTCGCATGATTGTATATTCCTTACTGAGGATCAGACAAAGGGTCGTGTAGATTTGCAAGACACGCCCCTCTCAAATGTTGATGGGGAACTGTGGGTTGATGGGTCTTGTTTAAAGTTACCTAATGGCACAACATCAGCTGCATATGCGATTACAACACTACAGACGGTAGTTGAGACAGCTAGTATCCCACAGAAGTCAGCTCAGACAGCTGAGTTAATAGCTTTGACACGAGCGTGTGAACTCAGTACTGACTTGTCTGTGAACATTTATACAGATAGCTGCTATGCTTTTGGAGTGGCTCATGATTTTGAGTTGCTCTGGAAGAAAAGAGGTTTTCTTACATCCCACGGGATGCAAATAATGCATGGAGAGTTGGTGCATAATCTTTTGACTGCCCTGACATATGCAAAGAAAATAGCAATTGTTAAACGTAGTGCACACAAGACAGTGACCGATAAAATAGGACAAGGCAATGCCTTTGCGGATCACACAGCTTGTGAGACTGCAATGCAGCGAAGTACTATATCTATGTATGTAGTGAAGTCACAGGCTGAACGATGGCATGATGTTAGGCAGGAAGTGCTAGACATGCAGAGATCTGCTTCCGCTGAAGAACTAGAGCAATTGTCTAAAGAGGGAACGTTAGATGATGAGGGCTGCTGGAGGAATAAAGAGATGACCAAATGGAAACTGCCCACAGCCTATTTACGAGCTATGATTCACATGGCACATGGGCCGGCACATGTTGGAGCTTCCTCAGTAACGAAATTGCTCACGCAAATTTGGGAGCATCCAGAGATTGCCGGCACAGCTAAGTGGACAGTACAGTCCTGCTTGATTTGTCTCCAGTAAAATCCTGGAAAAGGGACACAAACTCCTATAGGAGGGTTTGCTATACCAACTGCACCGTTTGAAGTTTTGCAAATGGATTATATTCAGCTTGAACGCTGGAATAATCTAAAATATGTCTTAGTAATGGTTTGTGCTTTCAGTAAGTGGATAGAGGCGTACCCTACGAAAGATATTACAGCTCTGACCACAGCAAAGGTGCTTCTGAAAGAATTCTTCCCCAGATTCGGTGATTGCAAACTTTTATGGAGTGATAACGGACCCCATTTTGTTGGGCAGATTATTGAATATATCCTGAAAGGATTAGGGATCAAGCAGAAGTTTCGTGCAGTCTTTCATCCACACTTAACAGCGCTAGTGGAGAGAAATAATGCTACTTTAAAATTGAAGCTAGTGAAAATACAGGCTTCTACATCCTTGAAATGGCCAGATGCACTACCCTTGGCATTGTTGTCCATCAGATCAGTGCTACACTCATGATCTGGTCTTACACCATATGAGGTGGTATTTGGAAGACCGATGAATATTTGGAGAATTCCTAAGCCACGTCCCATACATGATGTACCATGCATTTTGATGAGTGACTATCTATCACAGTTGACTGACAGTTTGATTTCTATTCATCAACAGGTTCGAGAAGCTCTTCCTGACAGGTCCACAGGTGAGGCTCATGGACTCCGGCACGGTGATTATGTGATGGTCTGAGTATTTCAGAGGTCGAGCAGCTTGGAGCCCAGGTGGCGAGACCAGAGCAGGTGCTCCTTGCGACGAGAACTGCAGTTCGAGTGACGAACAAGAAGAACTGGATCCACTCAACACATTGTAAGCGTGTGCCGTCTACCCTGGTGGAACCTGCGGCCCTGATCGACCATCAAGAGATTTTGGATATGGAGAAAGGCCAAGTTGTATCACCTGGAGAACCTGCGGAAGTCTTCCCGGAACACATGATCTCTGGTGTATCCTTCATTGTTGAAGAAAGACTGGTTGAGCTACCATCCTGGGTTAGTGAAAAGGAGCTTATGTGGCAGGGGGGAATCGGTTCTGCATAGTGACACCCGTCTTGACCCCCAGCGAAGAAACCAACGGCTGCCCAGGACTTTAGAGCTCCAAAGATATTTGGTATTTTAACCAGCGGGATGGATATGCCAAAGGAGAAAATGTCAACTGCTGCCAGACTTTATGATAGAAAAACCATGTGCATTACTGGATTTGTTGTCACTGTGGTTGCTATGGCAGTGATAACTTGGGTTGTAGAGGAAGTGGCTCCTGCTCAACAATTGCTGACTGCCACTAGTCCAGTACCAATTGAGCACTACTATTTTACTCTCCCATATCATGAGCAGAAGCATAGACAATCTTACTTGAACAACACGTTCATCCAGATGTTGCACCACACACACAATGCTATGAACACTACTGACTGTTGGGTGTGGGGGATGATACCTGTTCACCAGAAAAAGGGAGGAACACCTTTTATTCATCTTCCCTTTTCCCACAATGGTTTGCACTTCTAATCGCTTCTGAAAGAGCTAACATTACTAGTATGGCTGTAGGGGGAATAAACTACCATCTCAATAAAGTGTGTTATCCGGATGAAGATGGCAATCCACAGGCTAAAGGAACTAAATGGGAGTGGGAGGAGTATCGACCTGAAAATATTTCTTTGCCTTATGTTTTTCCAAATATGCGAACCACCAAGGGTAATGGACCATTTGTAATATCTGTTACTAGAGCCCAAGCAGACTTGTGTATAAGCAGTGTTGGGAGAATTCCAGTAGGAAGAAGTGAATGTACTCAGGTTCTGTCCATTGAAGGTGAAAATACCAGTAGTTTCACTTCTTTGCATAACAGCTACTTTGTCTGCGGTAACAAGGGATACTACCATCTACCTGTTGGATGGTCCGGAGTCTGCTACGTGTCCGTTTTGTTATTACCTTTGTTTCTGACACCTATCATAAGGACTATCGATTGTTTAATGATATCACTAAGAACCGATACAGGAGGACAATAAGTAATGATGGGGTGGACCAGACTGACACTGAACTACAACAATATGTTGATTTCAATCTGGGACTGTTCTTCTTTGTTGGTGCTGCCTTAAACAGTAGAAAGATCAGATGTTTGACTCGTGTAGTGGAAGCTGTGATCAACCACACAGCTATGGCACTTGAGAACATTACAGAGGAACTGAAATTTGCAAGGATTGTGGTGCTCCAAAACCGTATGGTCCTAGATGTAGTATTAGCTGACCAAGGTGGTGCATGCCATATCATTGGAAGTAGCTGCTGCGTCTATATACCCGACAATATCCCCTCAGTTTTTGATGCAATCTCTAAGTTACATAAAATTGCTGCTGAAATCCACCCCGATACTGGCACATGGACTTTTACCAGCTGGTTTTGGGGGTTAATTGTAACTTGGAGTTGGAAAGTAATTACTATCCTATGTATATTATTCTCTGTTCTACTGACATTTTGCTTATGTATACAATGTGGTCCAATGCTTTGCTCTGCTTGCATTACTGCCTGTACTCCTGCTAAACGAAATGTTGCACAAATGAATGCCCAGAAAATATTAGATAAAGAAATTGATATTATGATGCGAATTGATATACAAGATGCATATAAGGATTATCCTAGATCATAAATGTCTTCAGCTAATGCTAAAAGGGTCCTCTGTGGAAAATTGACAGTGATCAGTGTTAGCATTTAGCTGAAGCCATCTTGTTTTCGACAGCCATTTTGTCTGCCATGTGCTTACCATGTGCTCTTTCCTTCTTTACTGTTGTTTACCCTTGTGCTCTGCTTAGAGGACTAGCTATACTTAGACTCTGCACATGCGCAGAGGAATCTGTAACTTCATACATATGTTCTACCCTGTAACTGTCAGGTTGTTTCAACCGGAGTCAGCAACTGCTAGCTCCTCCTTTACTGTTGACTTTGCATTTCTTTATGACCATTTATGTATATAACTCTCCTATGTGTGCTTTTACCGCCTTCTTTTGAGCCCCTGTGTGGGTATAAAAGACCCATGGTTCTTCTACTCCTTGTGCTTCTTCATACACTACCGAAGGGTGCTGTGTGAATGTAGTTCCACCTCATGAGGTTTAATAAACATGTCTTTTATCCTTTCAGTTTCCGTGCCAAATTCTATTTACTTGTCTGAGGACTTGCGTGCAGAGACGGGCGAACCCCTAGCACTGGTAGGCCTGGCTGAGACCCATCTCTACACAGGAATCAATTTGCTAAACTGTGTGTTTTTCCCCATGTTATAAAGCGCTCGGATACTTTTGGGTCTGGCTGCACTATATAAAACTCCGCAAATAAATAAAATAAAGTCTGTGGGCCAGTTATCCAATTTCTGGTCCTCAATGGATACCTGGATTGGGTCCCCTATATCTAACCCCTCTCAGCATGGTTCAAAGATCTATCGGAGGTCCGAGTCAATGATGCTGAAAGGCAGTATAAGAATTTAATGTGAGACTGAGTATATGGGCCCAGCGGCACTAAAGCAAGCTCTATAATGTTCTCTACAGGTGTTTTTGACCAGCAGCAGAATATGAGTGGATGTCCTGCTCAGCATCCCACACATGAGAAGGCTGTGACTTGAAAGAATCGTTTAATGCTCAACATTGCAAAATGCAAGCTAACAGAGCAAACAAGTTCGAACTAGTCCACGGATATTTATGCAGGATCTGAAAGCAAACAGTTTTCAAAAACGGCACCCAATAGTAAATTTAATAACAAATTTTGAAATATAATGGCTAAAAAGAAATCAAAGATGTTCTGAAGGAGGACTAATGAAATGTGCCAATATCGCTGTGTCTCATAGTGAACAAGAGCAGTATTACTCCGTAGCAACAAAATCATTTATGTATCTATATGAAATTGGTATGTCCAGTACAAAAAGTTGGATGTATAGAAGGTAAATATTTCTTCCAATAGAAAAGTATTGACTAACTGATACAATGTGCCACATTGGAAAAATGAAATCTACTTCCAGAAAATGTACCACCGTTTATATTTATATCCCATGACATAATGCGCATTACTGTTTCTGTGTGTACCATTACCATGCCACAATCCACATTGGCCGAAGATATAAATCATCTTTTAGTATATTCTATACTATTATGTAAAGCACCAATGCCTTTCCAGAATCCACAAAGCCCTCATACATAAAGTACAGCTGTCATTCCAGAATTTACATGGCCCTGATTTGAAAATGCTTTAAAAGTAACAGCACCAATACTGCCTCAAATGAGTGTTGCTTCCTTAATTCTCCTCTCCCTCAAGTTCCTTTTCACCAACCTCAGTCTGCTCTGCAGATATCATGCTGCACAAAGTGGGTTCTAGGGCACACTGTCACGCTAGAGTCATCACGGAGTGCTACTGTACTTTGACTAGAAGCTGTGGCATTGTCATGACGCCATCAACTCTACTTTTATCAGGGAGCCACTTTAGTGAGGGCGTAGTTTCATTGTCCTTCTTACGAGCTCGAGACATGAGCAGGTGTCATCAATGGACAGATGAGCGGGAGACTGCTCCCATCAGACACTCTTCCACCCTTAGTTAAACTCCAAAGACAATGAAGCAACTAGCAGGGGTGGACTGTGCCTGTTGGTTCTGCAGCTCAAGTAAGAACAATTGAGCTTTGCTGTTTATTTTAAAAATGCACTCAACAAACAATCCACAATGAGTTGTGCATATTTTCCAGTAAACAACCTAAAATGCCATGTGAATGTTTTACTAACAACAGTCCCTGAACAACAAATAGAACAACTACAACCAATGTCTTACGGGAACAATAAGATTAGGACCACTCTCGATAATAAAAAGTTCTTGAAGTAACTGGACTAGAATTCAATGAGTCGCAAATGCCCAAATGCATTCACCTAATTTGTTTTGCAGGGTTTTGAGGGAGAACACAGCATCATATTTACCAGTTGCAAGCTTCTTGCCTTGGAACTGCGGCTGACTATAGCAGCAATATCGAGCTTCACTGAGCTTTCCAACAAGCATCTCATGCAAGATACAGAGAACTACAAGAAAAGACTTAGGGCCTGATTATGAGTTTGGCGGTGCAGGAGCGGGACCGCCTTGCTCCCGCACCGCCAAACTCATGTTTTACCCGCCGTCAGATTAGGAGTATCCTGCTCTGGTGGGTGGTTTTTTGGCGTTCCCATGGCAGTGCCTAAGAAATAACATCAAAATCAGTACCTGTGTGGCATGGACTGCTGCAGTCCATGCTGTGCAGGTACTGATGTGCATGCACAACATGTGCCCACTTGCAAGCATCCCAAGGCCCAGGGGCATGAAGGGACCCTGTAGGGCCCCCTTTGTTTCATCTCTGCCATGGTTTTCATGGTCCTTGGACTGCCAGACTTGTAATTAGCCCCTAAAAGATTCAATGTGTGCTAACCTTGTATTGGGAGAAAATCTAAGCTGTCATAAGCATTACTAAGACTTGGATTCTAAATAATGAAACAGTTCCAAGCAGATATTACTACATGGGAGTGCAAGACAAAGTAGTACCTGAACTTATAGCGTGGCCGCAGAAGAGACCAGAGAAAACAAAGAAAATTGAAAGTGGAAACCAACCTGTCAGCAAAGAGTCCAGAACCTCTTTGGGTAGATGCAGCTCAGATGTTTATGTAATTGTCTTAGATAGTACCAAGACATATCTGATAATTGATTTGTTAACGTTGCTGGTTAACCATTCCTCTTATCGTTTTCGGTAGTACCAGCTCAAAGCATATAGTCCTTGGTAGTCAAAGAAATTACTTAGGTAGTAGTAGTACATTTAAGTTTCTTACAACATATGTCCTTTAAACAGGCTAAAAATCATCATCACATAATACGACGAAGTTGAAATCCACAGATATCATATGCAGAATTTCTTTGTTTGATAAAAGTGAGAAATCAAGCTATTTCGACAGCAAACTAAAAAAAAGTACAGATGAGCCAAAAGTGCAAATGCAATGTCTGTACAGTATGAGACTTTATAAAAAAAAAATTGAAAACTTCAACCAAGCACTTACATAAAAAGGACATCCAATAACCACATATTAAGGATTGGGTATTTCAAAGCACAAGCATGCACAATGTTCCACCATACATGCTTATTCAATGCAGATCTAGAAAAGATTGGATTAAAATCGAACCGTAACTCAAGGATTTCTATGTTCAGCTTGAGATCTGGTAGACGTGTTAGGTGAGGTAAAAGATTCACATGACCTAATATATACCAGTCCATCCTTGGGTGCTGCTTCATGCTAACTATTTTCTAGATGCTACTGATATGGACTTCAGTGTGTGACTACTGGAGAAACTCTTACTGTCACACCTCTGGAAGGGCTTGAATGAAAGTTTTACATCAAGATGTTAAGCAGTATCAGTTGATGAAATTGGTAAACAAACTGGACAAGGACTCTGGCAAGGCTGCCTTTGCTTGAAGTAGTCTTGTAATGTTAACCCATTCTGGAGAGGAACTGGCTTATTACTACATCCTTTGGGAGTGACACAAAATCTTCAGAATGGCTCTTGTTGTAGATTGAACTGAAAATTCCAAAGTGATTATGTTTGTGCCTGCTAAACCTCCCACATTTAGAAGAATGTAATCTCAGGATTGGAGAAAGTGTCAGTACCTAATGCGAATATAAGAAGAATCTCATGATATGTAAAAAAAGATTCTCTAGGGCCATAGTGGGTACAAATACAGCCCCTAAAAAACACACACAAAACTATAATCCTATAACCTGCTTTGTACTGTCTTTGAAGATGTAAATCACTATGAGTAATGTATACTTTTTTGGGGGCCTCCTCCCTTAGGGCCCGATTCACAGGGATAGGGACTTAAAATAAAACCCCAAGGAAATAATTACAAAGGAAATCATTAAAAATATAAATAAATATAAATTGATGTTACCAATATATGAAAATAGTACATAATTATTATTTAATTTTAAAGTATTTTAATAACCTATTTTTAATTTGAAAAGTAGTTAACCAATAAATGTTATTAAAATATAATTACATTAATTTTAAATAGTTCCATACATACCATGCCTGTGGGTGACGAAGTGGACTGGGACCAGGACCCTCGACCGAGCTCTGCTCTTCCCCCCTCCAAAGGGTTACCGCTGACTGCTTCACCGCTCGCCCGCTTCGTGCGGTCAGCGAGGGGCAGCTCGGTTCTCTTGTGTGCTGAGGAGCTGCTGAATTCCAGGCGAGGAGGCGGAGCAAGCGGTGCAGCGGCAGCAACCACAACTACACTGACCAGAAGGCTCAGCGTATCGCCTGCAAGTGCCGCCCCGCACCCTGGTCACCACGCCCCCCGCCCGCAATGCCCCTTCATCAAGGATCGGCAATCGCGTAGCGGGACGCGAGCGGGACGCCGAGCAAAGCCCGGGCAAAGGGCGGGCAGTCTGAGGCAGTCAGGGGCTGTCAGAGGCTGGGCTGGGCCACCCCCCTGTCATCTGCCATCTTTTGCTACAGAGTGAGTAATCCCTTGGAGGTTCAGAGGCCCACATGTCTACCCGTTCTGGGAAAGCTCTGAGAGGCGGGGGTGAGGGTGCTGCAGGGTGCTCTATGATTGGCACGATGGACACATTTATTACAAGAGTAGCCGCTGTCATTGAAAAGGAGATTGTGATGACGGAACGCCGCCTCTCACAAGAATCCTTCCCGGCCAGACACTCCTCGTTAGGAGCAGTGGCACATGCCCTGTCTCCAACACCTACCCAGCCTCCCTCCACTCTACCTGGGATTTTCCCTGAGCCGCCACGGATTGAAGCAATAGAGGCAAGCATCGATAGGTTGGAAAGCATGGTAGTACAACCCTTGCCCATTAGCTCTAGTCCAGTGATTACAGGTCCTCTATCTATTACACCCCCTAGTACTTCTGCCGGTCTGGTGTGTCAACCGCTTCCTCAGGTCCTCTTACAGGCTCCCACTTTTTCATGTTTGGCACAAGCCCCCCTGGTTCGCACTAAGAGAAAAAGGGTTACTTGCACACAGAAGGGTAGCTTCATTTCACGCCACAAGCACCTGAGGAAGTATGTCCCAAGAGGTCCTGCCACATCAAATAGCCGTGGACTTGCAACATCGACCACTGATTCAGCCGGAGAAAATGATCACTCGGTAACTGTGGCTGAAACCACACAGGCACACTTCATCGTTCCCCCACCTCCAAAATCTCCTCATGAAGCGCTTACCCCTAAATTCGTTGAGAATTTGGTTAAGTCTTTAGTGTGCCCGCTTATCGACCAAGTGAAGAGTCTGGGGGATAGGCTGAAAGGTTCGAACAAACCACGCGGGATAACTTTTTTTCCCTAAAAACTCTCATTAAACTACAGTCCAATCCTAGGGAGTCCATCGCGGGTGGGAATGTTGGGAAGGGGGATCTCGGGGGCTCAATTCAAGCAGCATTACCAACAACGTCTGTATACGCCGTAGCGATAGGGAAAGATACGTTAACTGCTTCCGAGAACCCTGGTACTGTAAAATCAGGACCTATAATTCATACTGCCCAGGTCCATGCTAGTACCCCCCCGATAGTGAGGAATGCAAAGCTCAAACCTGATCAAAGGAAGTTGCAAGCGGGAGGGGCCCCTATTATCCCAAAACGACCGGTTCATCAAATTGACGATGCCAGGGTAGCTGCCCCGGCCTTAAAGGCAAAAGCAGCACTGAGCCATCCTGTAGTCTCTCCTCCTGCGACCATACCGCCGAAGGTGGTTCGAAAATGCCCCCCAGTTAATCTCCCCCCAGAGTGTCATCCATATGTTGCCGTCCTCACTAATGTTCCCGTCCTGAAGGATGCTCAGCCAGAAAACCATCAGGCACTGAAGAATAAAATCATCCACTGGCTAAAAGCCAATAGACCCCTTCCCATGGGAGTGGATGGGGTGATTCTTGGAGTGCGTAGGGTAGATTGGATTGGACAGGAAAAGAAAACGTTTGAGGGTGATTGCGTGGTAGTCAACTTTCAAGACATGAGAGTCGCTCACGCAATATGTAATTCTGAGCAGGTCATGGGTGGACCAGGTATTGATGTGGTCGATTTAACATACTTCTACCCACGGCCGGCTATGAAATGTCCTGGTCAAATCCCTGGGGCTACTTATCATAACATCCTTGAGAGCCAATGGCACCCTGCAATACCTCTGTTCCAGCCACATGCCGTGTGGCCGAGGCCAAGTTGGGGTCCCAGGGGGTACTGACTTGCTGATTCTCTTGGGGAGGCACGGGGGGATTTAAAAACTGATGGAGTTTCCCATTCATCACCAAAGTTGACAGGTTCAACTACCGCAACAGGGAGGCAGGTAGCCTTAATGGCTAATCTGGAATTAGGTGTGGGGCGGCGGGATCCAACTGAAGTTGTCATCGATCATCCCACTTTGGCAGAGGTAGGGTTGGTTGGCACTGTCATGTCCAGTAGCGCTGCAGCTGTGACGGACCCACTTATTAGGGTTTTCAGCTGGAACGTGGCTGGACTAGTTAGTAAGTTGGCCTTGCCTGACTGGAATGCTCTTGTGGAGGAGTACTCCATTTGCATGTTCCAGGAGACCTGGAGCAGGGAGCCCCTGCACAAGGCGGGTTATTCATCTCATTTCACACCTGCTGTCTACCCGGAATTGGGCAGGGGGCGTCCCTCGGGAGGCCTTCTAATTTGGGTATCTTCCTCCCTCAATTGCAGGGTAGAGGAGCATCAAACAAACTGCCCGGATCTCCTTAATATCACCTTAAAAAATTCCAGGGGCCTCATCGATTCTACACAGAAGGTGGCGGGAAAGGCAATTTTGGGGCGGATTTTCATTGGGTGGATGAAAATTATATATTGTCCGACCTGCAGGCGGGTTTCCGTTCCGGTACAGGAACTATTGAGCAAGTGTTTAGATTATTGCTTCTACACTGGAAGGTGGTGGAACTGGGCAAGGGCAGTCTTTACTTGGCCTTTATAGACCTGAAGACTGCCTTTGACCTATTTCCTAGGGAGGAACTCTGGAGGGTCTTGCAGGGTCTTGGGTTGCCCCCTTACATCTTACTGCTCCTCATCAAACTACATAATGACAACTACACCCAGGTGCGATGGGGCCAGAACGGGGAAAAGACCGACAGGATCCCGGTTAATAGGGGTGTCCGACAGGGTTGCGTATTAGCTCCCACACTATTCTCCTTGTACGTGAATGGTGTGGTAGAGCACCTGCTTGAAGAACCAGCAGACGCCCCCTCCTTGGGGGGCGTGAGGATTCCAACCCTGTTGTTTGCGGACGACACCCTGCTTATCTCAAAAACTCCCCAGGGCCTCCAGAAGCTTTTGAACCGCTTTCAGGACTTTTGCTCAAAAAGAGGGTTGGTCATAAACGTGGAAAAAAACAAATACTTGATCATGCACCCTCCACGCAAGCTTGGTCGTCCACCAGTATTAAACTCTGTTCCCCTTGAGAGAGTCTCAGAATTTGATTATTTAGGGATCCGTATGAGTGATGTCATGAGCTGGTCACCCCATATCAACAAAATGACCCTTAGTCACAAAAGGGTGGGGGGAGCTTTGTTGAATGAGTACCGCAATTCTTCCAAGCAATGTGTAGCTCCAGTAATTTACATTTACAAAGCCAGAGCTGTCACGGCATCTCTTTACGGGGCTGAGCTATGGGGCCTTGGTAATGTGGATGTACTTTCCAAGGCAGAGAATAAATTTCTGAAAGACCTCCTAGCCATCCCGATGAGCACTCCAACAGTTCCGGTGCTTTTGGATGCGGGTTGCAAAGCAGTCAAGGACCAGGCTCGCCTCCGGCCACTCCTCCTATGGGCTCGTCTGTGGAGAGTTCCTGAATTGAAAACATATGCGGATGGGCTGTCAGAGGTGATGGGAATGTGCGGTTGGAACAAAATTAAGTGGCTGAGGGATATTAAAAAGCTCCTGGGAGACCTAGGTCTGGGGTCTTGTTGGACTACACAATCTGCCCCGCCAAAGGCGACCCTGAAAAAACTATATTGGGAGTGGGTCTCTGCCCAGCTCATTAGTAATCCACGTCACTGCAATTCCACCGCAGCTTACTTGAAAATAAAAGACGTTGTCGCCTTTGAGCCCTTTTTGGACTTAATTACAATTCCTGCTGACTGGACACTTTATATCAAATTTAGAGTAGGCACCTTACCTCTAGGAGATTTGCTCTCAAGATGGAACACACCCGCGCAGGCATCACCATACTGTTCATTATGTTTAACTAGGCCAGAAACTGTGGCTCATTTCTTTTTTGAGTGCCCTGACTACACCCGCCCAAGAAGACATTGGCTTAAACCTCTTTGCAGGCAACTGGGAACTCGCCAATACACGGTGGCTCTACGGATTTTATTAACTGACACATCCTCCCCCATAGTTTGTGGTGTGTCCAAATTCCTAAAATGGGCATGGTTGATTCGCCTAAAAAGACTGTCTATATCAATATAATTCCTTTTTAAATAATTTATTGTTGTACAATTCAGAAATTCTTTTATCTCCCCAATTTTAACTTGTACAGTTCTTTTTACGATGTGCTATTTTTATATATTTCTGTAATGCTTTTATGATATCTGCATATCGAAATAAAGCTATCAACCAATAATAATCAAGGCACATTAAAAAAATATCCGGTGGGAATTTATTTTTAATTTAAACTTCAGAAAAAAATTAATTTAGTTAAATATATTTCCATTAATTAAAGTTTTCATTAAAAAATTATTTTAATAGTGCTGTTACATATTTAGCGTAAAAATATGTTTGATGTTTATTTTCAAGTAAAATAAATCTTTTTCCCTATACTTTACCATGTGGAGATCCGAGGGGAGGTGTTAAGGACAGAATACTTTTCTTTGGCAGATACAAGCTCCCACAGTTTAATGAGTAGAGGTTTGGGTGAAGTATCAAATTCAAATACATATTAATTTAGCTCACAGGGTAACATTGGGATAGCACAGACATAAGACCAGTAGCTCAACTTAGATGACTTCTGCAGGGTCTTTTTCATACGGTTAAATGCAGGATGACAGCCTGCATTGCATGGTTGAATTAAGTTTAAGTGCAAATCCACTCCAAACACAAACCTACTCTATTTATATGAGAAAACTGCCATCTCGAGTGGAACTTAACGACTAACCTCTGTATTGAAAACTAGAGCCCCCGGTTAGAAAGTTGCTTGAATATCTCAGGAAAACTCATCTTGAATCCTCTCCTCCTTTTTACTATAGGGTCTCTTGTCATACCAGAGGCAGTCAGAGTGGCCCAATGGTGGTATAAGCTAAACTGAGGCACACATGACTTTCCAGTGCAAAAAGCTTTTAGGAAACTTCCATTGGCAAAAGTTAAGTTCTGCATCTTTGTGTCTGGTCTGCCTAAGAATATTGCTGCCCAGTTTTTCTGAGAGTGCAACCAAGCATAGATGTAGTCATAGTTTTAGTGCATACACTGTGTAAGGGAGCTAGGTAGGAGAGAAACAAAAACAACACTTTACTGCAGCATTAAAGGAATAAGGGACTAAAAGACTGATTTAGAGTTTGATGGATGGAGTAGTGTCTGTTTGGATGGGGGAGGGGTTCACCTATGCCTTCTCAACGGTAAACCATTATAGTGGACTGCAAGCCCAGTGCTCATCTCTGTACATGGAAAGGCACCGCCGTCATAGCAGTTTATTGTAATGTACTAATAGTATGGTGGACAGCAGCTATGGGTTTTGATGGTGACCGAACAAATGTTTACTATTTTTGATTTTCACAAAAAAAAGAAAACAAGTGAGAGTATAGTACTAAAAGCAAGACTAAACGCCATAGCATCATTGGAATTTTATCCTAGGATATGGGTGTCATTATTCTTTTTTTACCTACCACCCTACCCCAAGGTTTTCCTGGGGGTGACAGAAAAAAGGCATTACAGCATCCAACATAAATAGGGTTGGCTGTGTAATGCCCTTCCTCTCAAAACGCCTACTTCATCAGAGGAAGAATTCAGTTGATGGAGATATCAGGTATTCCATCAATAGAAGACTTAAGATTGGGCCATCTCTAAATGAGGTGGCTGGATCAAGGGTTTGTCTGGCATAGTACTCTGTTGTGTTTCTGACTTAGTCCTATGAGGAAAACTCTAAATCAAGCCTAAAGTATCAACCAGATCAGGAAAGCCAACAAGTCAAGCCATCTTCAGACTGTGGAACTAATGAGACAAATAACTTCAACTTAGATTTGTTCTACGGTGTCTCAGTGATGGAGAGGTGATTGAAGTTTCCACAGAGATCACATTGGGACATAACTGCAGAGTCCGGAGAGTTTAGAGATATGAAAACAGATGACATGAATTGTGTTGAAGGGAAGGGGAGAAAGTTGCTGGATTCTTTATCACTGCCTGAAAGCTAGGTAAAAGGTGATGGCAAGTAGGAGGAGGAATGTGTCTTCACACTTTGAAAACTGTGTGGGAATGCATGGGAATGTTATTGTTTTTTTCAATGGGGAGAAAAAGTTTTACTGGAGGGTGACTGGAAGGCAGTCACAACTGTTGAGCTTCCTGGTAAACAGGATGCTCATAGCATATGTGCTAGTGTGGAAGAGAAAATGTGGGTGATTCTTTTCAAATGTTTAATAGTTAAATGCCGCCTTTGTTAAAAGTCACAGATTACAGTCTCATAATGATTAAAAGGGAAAATCCACCTACCAATGGCTTTGCATTACTCTCTCATTCTTCATTGATGTTGTGGGAGATGGATGAGAAAGAGATGAAAATCTGCGTCTTGGTAGAAGAAGCCAAAGGAGGAGATGATATCTCCTCGAAAAGTGATTTAGAGGTAGACTGAAAGAGGGCCTAGAATTTAACTTTGATGGACTTCAGAAGTAAAAATATTAAGTTTTAAATATTGGGAGACAGAAAGATCAGAAAAGAATATTGTGATACAAAAATATTGTGATGCAGAATTATTGTTGTCAAGAGTATACTTTTTTATGCAAGTAATGTTATTGATAGGAATATAATTTGTAATATCGTTTTCAATAATATACTTATTTACAATATTTTCAGAATTTTTGAATGTGGTTTTTAGTGCATATATTCATTTTAAGTGTTATTATTGTTTGTATAATTGTTATAAAAAATTTTTAAATAGAGGTTGTGATTTCAAGTAATTTATATATTTTAATTTAATTGCTAATGGCAATTTATAGTGTCATAGCAGATTGTTGGGGCCGTAGGGGTATAGGATGGTAAGATAATGAAGTAATATTTAATTATGAATTAATAATTTTTTTATTAAATATGTAATTGATCTTAATTGTGTACATTATATCTCATTTATTTATTGTAGTTTTATTTTAGGTGTGAATTGCTAGGTTTTTAAGGGTATGGGGGAAGTTAATTAAGAAATCATCTGTTCATAATTGTTATTATCATTTTAACTGGTTAATCATTATGTATAATGTCTAATGACTACATAGTCTTGGTATATTTTTGGTGTGGGCTGCTGGGTTTCCAGAGGTATAGAGTGGGAAGTGTATGATGTAATAATTAATTATTACTTCATTATTAACCGTTAATTATTTAATTGATTATTAATTATGTAAATTGTGTTATACGTATTTGATTTAGTTATAGTTTAGATGCTAGATTTTTAAGGGCATATGGTGGGACAATATTTAGGTAATACATATTTATTATTTGAATTGATAATGAATTATTAAATTGTTTATTAATTATGTACATTGTTTAATTTTCGTTTTATTTTTTAATATATATTTTTATGTAAATTAATATTGTTTATATTAAGAGTTTCACATACTTTTTTAAAGTAAATTATTAGGTCTATTCAATTATATAATGTGTTTGAAGAGAAATACTTTCCCTACTGTTGCACAAACTGGAGTGGGAATAGTAAATGTAACCTTTCCAAAGCCCAAACACTTTCCCTACTGTAGCACAACTGGAGTGGGAATGGTAAATCTTACCCCTCCAAAGTCCAACTCTGTCCCTATTGTTGTATAGACTGGAGTGGGAAAAGTAAAGCTTTCCCCTCTGAAGAAAATGTTTTCCCTACTATTGCACAGACTGGAGTGGGAACAGTATCTTTCCCCCCTCTGAACTCCAATGAGCATTCCCTACTGTTGAATAGAATGGCATGGGAATAGTGCATCTCACCTTTTTTGAACTCCAACAATTTTCCAGCTGCTGCATAGACTGGTGTGAGAATAGTAAATGTGGCCCCTCCAAAGTCCAACACTTTCCCTACAGTAGCATAGACTGGAGTGGGAGTAGTAAATCTTACCCCTCCAAAATCCAATGATTTCCTTATTGTTGAACAGACTGGAGTAGGAACAGTACATTTAACCCCTCTGAATTCCAATGTTTTCCCTAATGTTGCACAAACTGGAGTGGGAATAGTATATCGTCCCATTTCCAAAGTCCAATCCTTTCCCTACTGTTGAACAGGCTGGAGTGTGAGTAGTAAACTTAACCCCTCTGAAGTCCATCGCTTTTCCTACTGTTGCACAGACTGGAGTGGGAATAGCAAATTTAAAACCTCCGAAGTACAACAGTTTCTCTACTGTAGCACAGCCAGGAGTGGGAATAGTAAATCATACCCCTTCAAAGTGCAACGCTTTCCCTACTGTTGTACTGACTGGAGTGGGAATAGTAAATTGAATCCTTTTCAAGTCATATGCTTTCCCAAATCCTAATATTATTTTTAGTGCTAAATTTTGGAAGATTTAATTTACCGTTCAAAGTAATTTTGTCCTGGCATTGTTTCACAGTGGGAGGGATAGCACCTCTCCATACACCACCAGTGGTCAGGAGCAAGCTGGCAGCCACAAAGTGAAGGGAATATATATATATATATATATATATATATATATATATATTACCTACTGGCGGTCGCCAGTAGGTAGTTATAGTTAGGATCGTTTTCCATAGGAAATCCGCAACATTCTATTGGGAATAACTTTGGCGCCGAATGAGGGATCTGCCTGTAATTTTGCTTAACTTTGCCTCGCTGCGCTCCGCTCCTTCCCTGAAAGTTTCAGGGGGATCCGTCAAGCGGGGGCCGAGATAAAAGGGGGATCCCAAAACGTGTTTTCCCCATGTTAATTTCCATTGGGCGGTTGGACTCACTTTTAGCCCGAACGGCTGAATGGATTTCCACCAAACTTGGCAAAATTGTAGGGACTGGTACCCCGATGTGCCTTTTCTATGTCTCAAGATATATGCTCCAGTGGTTTTTACGAAAATTTACTTTGAAAAAATATATATTGGGCTACATTGGGCTATATATATGTTAGAGCCCAAATGTAGCCCAATGTAGCCCAATGTAGCCCAAAGATGGCCACCAGAGACAAAAAAAACAAATGTAGCCCAAATATCAGCCAGATGTAGCCCAACTATAGCCCAATGACAGAATGTCCCAGAGTGTTCTAAAGAACAACTAGAGCGCTAACAGTCTTACTTATGACAAAAGTATGGCACACCTGAAGTCATCTTGATTGGAATAAAGTGTTAACACTTAAAACATTTAATTTGCAAAGAAACAAAATGAGGGGGTTCATTTTGCCATAGAAATTATGATTAGTGCTGAAGAAAGAAAAATTAGGGCACATTTTGAGTGACTTCTCAAATCCTCTTATATTTCATTAAAAAAATTCTGATATGCAGTCTCCCAAGAGGGCCACCAGAGACAAAGGAGCCCAAATGTAGCCCAAATATCAGCCCGATGTAGCCCAACTATAGCCCAATGACAGAATGTCCCAGAGTGTTCTAAAGAACAACTAGAACGCTAACAGTCTTACTTATGACAAAAGTATGGC
This sequence comes from Lissotriton helveticus, assembly GCF_964261635.1. Lineage (NCBI taxonomy): Eukaryota > Metazoa > Chordata > Amphibia > Caudata > Salamandridae > Lissotriton > Lissotriton helveticus. Next base: position 951,203,431 of record NC_136063.1, read on the forward strand.
ACACCTGAAGTCATCTTGATTGGAATAAAGTGGTAACACTTAATACATTTAATTTGAAAAGGAACAAAATGAGGGGTTTAATTTTGCCATAGAAATTTTATATATATATATATATATATATATATATATATATATATATATATATATATATATATATATATATATATATATATATATATATATATATATATATATACACTGAAAAAGCCATTGGTTTCAGGCCTTATATAGTTAGGAATTAGCATTTAAAAAAACCTTGCAAATTCACTGAAAAAACCATAGGTTTCAGGCCTTATATAGTTAGGAATTAGCATTTAAAAAACCTTTGAAATTCACTGAAAAAACCATAGGTTTCAGGCCTTATATAGTTAGGAATTAGCATTTAAAAAACCTTGCAAATTCACTGAAAAAACCATAGGTTTCAGGCCTTATATAGTTAGGAATTAGCATTTAAAAAACCTTTCAAATTCACTTAAAAAACTATAGGTTTCAGGAGTTATATAGTTAGGAATTAGCTTTTAAAAAACCTTTGAAATTCACTCAAAAAACTATAGGTTTTAGTGGTGTTATAGTTAACTGGACATTTTACTCATACAAAACCATTGAAATTGCTCCTATATAGTTAGTTGTACTAACTATATTTCGCGCACCCGCAATCCACTGCTGATGATGTCCCATATTAGATCATTCATGACATGGTCAGTGACATCACTGATGACATCTCAAATGACATCACTGATGACATCACTGATGACATCATCCAGTGAATGTGGTTTGCTTCGTTATTTAAATATGCATTATATATATATAGCAATTAAGCATGGGCGGGTTTTGCGGATTGGCAATCCGCGAACTTGCGTATTTACGGATTCGCAATCCGCGAAGATCCGCGAACTCTAGCGGACTTGCGGATTTTTCCGTTTTTTGTGTTGGCGCGTGTTCGCGCCGATTTTGGGACAAGTTCGCAATTGCGAACTTACTTTTCGGCTTGCAACGGCCGCGACTATGTTGTTTCTACGTCTGGTTTATCATCACAGGTTCACAGCACCCTCTGTTTCACCACTGCCACCCTCTGGGACACCCATGCCACCCTCTAGTACATCCTCACAGGCACCTATTAGGTTTATTTATTACTGTAGATTATGGTGGTTGAAAAAAGCTAGCACACCTGCCCTTCTTCAACTGCCATCAATTAATTTGTGTTTCATTAATGTGTCAGTAATTTTGAAAGTTCCAGTCTGGCTGGCACCTGCTTCCTTCCTTATCTGTAATTTGCTTTTTGTTGCAGTGAAATTTTTTTTTTACAGGACCTTTATGGTGCTATTCTATGAGCCTGCTGTTTGGGTCATAGCAGGGTCATAGAATTGTTGCAAACTCTGGAGGGGCCCATCAGGAAGCACTACCTTGAATGTTACTAATGTTAAGTTTGAACTTTTGCACCTGCTCATTGCTTTCATTTTAGCTAAAATCGTTTTTTTTGCAATTTCGCGCGTTATTTGGGGCGCGAATCCGTGCGAGATCGATTTCGGAAGCCGCGAATACGTGCGAATACAAAATTGTTTTTGTTGCGACGTGTATGTTCGCGTGATCTTGCGCGTGTTCGCGAGGCGCTTCTAGCTATTCGTTTGCCAAGTTACCCTATCGGTCGTACACGGGCGCGGCCATCTTGTTGGCGTGACGTAATTCCGTTTCCGCCCGCTATGTGTAATCTCGCAAAGTGTGCTGCTCGCGAGTACAAGTTCGCGCGTACTCGCAAGGAAAATCTCGCGCGAACTTACCCACGCGGTCGTGAACGGGCGCGGCCATCTTGTTTCTCATTCATTGCTATGGTTCTGGGCATGCTTTCTCTATCCTCTCTCAATCTCTGCCATCCTTTGCTTGTTTGAAGTTTTTTTGATCTAATTTTACTTATTATCTAACCCTCTATTTTTCTAGCTCTATATTTTTGTGTTTTCTGCAGCTTTTAGTTACTTTTAAACTACTTTTTTAAACTCTTTTATTTTCTTCTTCACTATTCTATTTCTTCTTTATCATTTAAGTTTATTTCTGCCCAGACCATGGTAAAGGGAGCCGGGAAGCACCCTGAGAAGGGGAAGGGTCCCGCACCCCGTGCCCGGCTCCCGTGCGGGCGTTTAAGGGGGGAGCAAGTGGTCCCGAGGGAGATCTTTAGCGCGGAGGAAGTGGCGGCACTGATCTTCCATGTCCAGCGCCGCCTCCCCAAGACGATCCTGGGAGGCGGCAAGATCGCGACCGGCTATGGCATCCGGGAGCGCCGCCAGCGGTGGGAGAAGGTGTGCCGGGCCATGTACAAGATCTCTGGGGTCCGGCGCACATATAACCAGGCCACCCACCGCTGGACCGATGTCATGGACCGGGAGCGGGACTTGCTGGACGCGCTCGGCGTAGAGGTCCCCGGGCTTGGTGAGTAGTAGTAGTAGTACATTTACTACTCTGTTTTATCCTGCTCTGTTATTTGCAAATCTTTGTTCTTTACCAAGAGCAATAATGCTGCCGATTACATTGAGGTAAATTATATTTCAAAATCTTCTATGCATTTCATTTTCAGGTGCACTGCTCTCCTTCTCAGTAGCCTTGCTTGCTACTATGCTTCTTTGTTTTGTATGTTGTGTTCAGAAGCATTTCATTGGCCTGAGAAATTATGTATCAGTGTACTGTAAAGAAAAGAACTGCGTAATGCTAGACAGTAAGGGTCATATTTTCAATTACCGGCGCATCCCTGCAAAGTAGCAGGGATGCGGCAGTAATTGTGTGCCATGCCACCACCACCCATTGGCCCAAAACGTCACAGAAGCCTTACGCATCTGTGCCGTAAAGGCAGCGCATTGCTGGAGTTGCGTGCCAACGATGGCGCAGCTCCAGCAATGCTCTGGGGTACCCTATCTCCCCAATGCTGCATCAAGCCGTACGTCGGCTTCAAGCGCGCAGGGTTTGAGTCATGCATCATTGTCATAAAAATGACTGATTGACATCTTGTAGATTTCCCTCAGCCACTTTTAGGATTCGTTCCTGCGCAGGTACGCCCTCCCTTGCGCCGGAACGCCCCCTGATGGCGCAGGGCTTTACAACGTGATGCATCGCCCATATGCCCATATGTGTTTTTTTTTTTAATATATACGCCGCACCAACACCATGGCGAGTCTTTTGTTCTGCCGCTGCGTCAGAAAAGGCACGCAACAATGGAGGAAAATCAGCCGCAACTTCCGCAAGGGACTTATAAATCAGCCCCAACAGACTGAAGTCCAGTGTCCTTCCTTTAGACAGTCACATGGCTATCAGAAGAAATAGTGGCGGTGGTGGCGGATGGATTGATAGTTTGAGTATTCACTGATCTGCAAGCAGGATGGACTTTGTCTGTCACGTGTTGTGCACTACTGCCTGCAGTGCCAGGCCTAGGCAAACCTCTTTAGTAGTCTGTTTATTGAGTTACATAGGAACTTTCTAAGTCAACGTTCCGCAAATCAGGCAATACGAATAACGTAGTATACCACATGAGATAGATCCCGTGGAATAGTTGTCTATCTATTTGCTATTTTTCCAAAATATGTTGTTATTGTTCTTTTGAAATGTTTGATTTGGTTGAAAAATCTCATCCATGTTTTATGGTTTTTCTTTCTTTCATGTTGTACATCAGCTCCCCCCAAGGGCAAGAGGACACAGGAGGAGGGTGCTGAGGATGCAGGCCAGGATCGGGCAGGCGAGGGCTCCTTTGCTGGCCCCAGTAAGTTTACATTTTACTAAACAGTACCTATTTTTTCCTAGCGTTCCTCATTCGATTTTTTCTAAATCGTCTTTGATCTTCTTGTAGACTGGATATAAATTCTTATCCTGCCTCGAATATGATGACTCCCTGTGGTATTACTAGACTATTCTTATTAGTCTGTCTGTGTAGCTAACTAAGATTGGACATTTGGCAATTCCATTGGACTCCCATTATATTCAGCAATACCTCTATGCACTGTCTCCTTACTGACTAGATAGTGTGGCAGAGTCATTCAGCTCCCGAAGTCACCGATTATAGATCCCCAATGATCTCTAGATTATCGTACGCAGGACAAGAGAGTAGTACGGAGTCACAGCACAGTCAAGAAGTGTCAGAGGCACTCATGCTTGCAAAAATTCCAAAACCTTTAGCTCATCCACTCTAGTCTAGAGGAACAAAAACCACAGAGTCTATTTAAGTGTAAAAGCTTTATTAAAAGTAAACACATTTATTGAAATCTACTTTGTCATAAAACTATTTAACTGTAAACGGAAAAGTGGTTAGTGCTGACGATTAATTGGACACATTTCTTGTGGTCGAGCCGAACTCTCACCTACTTTGAACTTGATCCTGGTCGTGTTCTTAGGACTCAGGAGTCAAGCTTCTGTCTGTTAGGAGAAAAAGTGGTGCGTGTTAAAAATCAAAAGCAAGCATTCATCAGTTGTGCATAAAAGTGCAGCAAGACAACAGCCTTCCCTGGAAAATGGGACATTTTTACTATGGAGTAGACAGTCACAAATTATTACATTGTATTCTGTTTTTTTAACATTTCTCCTAGACCAAATATTATATAGTAGTGAGTGGTGTATTCTAACTTTCTTAAATGTACTTTGTAGGTGTAACATCTGGTGACGGGGCCAGCGCGGAGGTGGCTGATGTGTTGGACTTGGACTCGGAGGCCTCTGGGGAGGATGCGGCGGTAGAAGAGCTGGTGGCCGTTCCTGTGGGGGATCAAACGGTGGTGGCGGAAACAGGTAAGCTATATATTCCTTACTTATTGAGATTGAAGACTGCATAGTGTGCTTTCTGCACGGGTGTATTACAATTACAAATCAACCAGGTAGTAGCCTCCTCTAAATGTACTTCGACTTAGCTGTGAAGTTTTTGGTGAGAAGAATCCCAATAAGTTCTTAGACGAACGTGATGGATGGGATGAACGAAAAGCGAAAGAAGGGTGTAAGTAAGTGGGACGCGAACTTGTATGATGGCTGGCAAAGAAGAACGATATGTGTTTGCTTGGACCCAGAGGTGGCTGGGAAGGAAAGAATATGGTATGGTGCATGGCTGGGTCAATGATGAAGCAAGGATGGGTGGAAGGACAGCAGCCTGGGTGGGTGAAACAGAAACTGTATGTGTGCGTATACTTTGAATGAATGGATGCCTGGAGCATGGTATTCTCTGACTCTTACATAGCAAATGTGTATCTAGAGAGAGTAGATGGTCGCCAGGTGAAGTAAGTGTTACCTTGAAGAGCATGTACCACCGCACCCGCACGTCCGTCCCAGTGCAGGGAAGGCAAGGAAAAGAAATTGTAAATGTGTCCAATACTACCATGAATAGTAGCAGTACTTTGTATTGCGTTTGCATTCACAGCATATATCTGGTTATTACGGTGGACACTCCGTACCTCTCTTAATAACTTTAGTTTACTTGTAGTACGTCATTCATGTGTGGGTGTATCACTGTGTTCACTCAATATTAAGCAAAGCACCTAAAGTCATCTCATCTGTCATTAAATACGTCCCATGTGAAGTGATAGATAATCAAATTAGTTAGCTTCTTCAGTTTCCTTTTCTAGTACTCATTTGCACTGTAGGGTGAAAGGTAAATTAATTAAGCAGTAGCCCTTGTAACAGAGTATTCTCAGTGCCACCCGTAATAGAAAAGTAATAGCTTCACCACCTGCATGTACTGGACCGGTACAGTAACGCAAGTCTGTCTCCATCATCATGGTGTGCAACTTTTTTTCTCGGGTGCAACTTCACTGTGCTGTGTCCATGTCATTCTGCCGGCTTGCATAAGATAACGTACCCATTTCCCTAAACAAGAGAGAAGAAGAAGAATAAGACTGGTGTACTGTCATAGTCGACTGTAATGGAAGTCCATAGTGGTCGTAGAATTAGTTCATTAAACTACCACTACTGTTAGAGCAAGGATGCAGAAGTGGGAGGGTTACATAGATACTGTCCTCAATAGTTATGTACTGTGCTTTCAATTTGCTACTTGTACTCTGTGACCCAACTTTCGGCTCAATCACTTTGTGTTATTAATAAGGAGCATTGGTTACAGACTATGTCTTTCTTTCTTCATATAGTTGCTCCTTCCAAATCAACAACAAGGAGGGAGCAGGCTAGATTGGCCCGGCAACGGAGGCTGGAGGCCACAGTCGCCGAGTATCGGCGGCTGGTGGCCCTGGAGGAGGAGGAGGACACGCAGTCGAGCGGGGCAACATCTTCGACTGTGACCACTGCATCCTCCTCCGTGACTAAACCAGCGGGACCGAGCCGGGCTAAGAAAGCCGACCGCCACCGCCAAGCACCCGAAACACCAGCTGCCCCCCACAGGAGCTGCAAGGAACGCCAACACCGCCTACGAGTCCGCATGTCCAACCTGGAGCAGGAGGTCCTGAGGTATAAGACCTTGGTTAAGGGCCTCCGCTCCGAGCTTGCCACCCTCCGCAAGGAGTATGATGCCCATGCCGCATCATGCACCAGCACCAGCACCCTCCAGTAGTGGAGTGTCCCTTGCCCTTTTTTTATAGACTTTTGGGGGGTGGGATTTGGGAGTTGGGATCGTTTTGGGACGTTTCAGAGACAATCGTTGGGGTTAGGGTGGGTGAGGGAGATTATTTTGTTAGGGATAAATAAATATATTTTTCAACTACTTTATCTGACCATACCTGTTTTTTACTGCTTTTCAGTCTGGTGGGTGGGGGGCGGGGGTGTAACAGTAACTTTGTTTTCCTGAACAGTCGTAGGACTTTAGTAGTACAACCGTCAAACTCTTGTCTACTCCGAAATAATACTCCATTATACTACCTCCCACCAAACGCTTATCTTACCTGTAATTTGTGTTAGAAATTAGGGCTAGGCCCAGGGCTGGCTCCAGGTGAAATGGGGATTAACGTTGTCATTCCTGGGCGGGTGACATTTCCTCATTGCGGTGTTACTAGTGGTGTGACACAGTGGCAGTTGCATGCCTATGGAAAAAAAGAAAACGAAACCTTGTTTGTACTCCTTACTGTAGCATTACAACGGTTACGGTACGATCGAGAAAATAGCAGGTGACAGTACACTAGAACAGTGCCATAATGTAGCCTAACAAATGGTAAAGTATTGCAAGTATAACTAGTACTTGCGTTGAATTTATTTGACATTGGCTACTACTACTAGAAGATATAGTACTGAAGCTGAGTAAGTCTAGAAGATATCCTCGTATTCCTTCACCAGCCTGTTGCTGCTATCACCTTATCCTCCCCAGCAAGTGTGTGGAATTATTGATGTCATTTTAGTCAGACATCAAGCAAAACAACACAGCCCGGGGGAAGAGGGTTAGGGTTTGTAAAATGGATGGGAATGGGGGTTTCTTTTTGGGTAGGTTTTGTTGAGAGAAGAAAAAAAAAGCAGAGCATGGACAAACAATAATTGAAGATACAGAGTTTACAGACAATCTTTGGTTACAAAGTAAAGGTAAGCACATGCAGTCACACTCATAGAATAAAAGACAACAATGGATACTGTATCTGTATTGCGTATGTTGTTGGAGTTGTCCTGTTGAAATTGGTAAGTAAGTTGCATGCAGCAAACAATTCCTCTTATTGGCGGCACTCCTCCATTCCAGCTGACGCTTCGTCCATCAATGTGGTGGTGACCACTGACAGAAGAGACACCCTGTCCACTGCCTGCCTGGCGGATGTTGACTGAAACCCGGCCTGTAATTATTGAACGGAAAACAGGAAGTGCTATTACAATACCACTGATAAATAAATAAAAGGTATGTACGCTGTGTGGTTCAAAAAGTCACACTTTGATTTCCCTAATAGACAGTACAATATTTTTGAAATTGCGTGCTCTGTCTGAGTCACCTTTTTAAGGATCAATAAGTATGGCCAAAATATTATAGCGGATCTTTCCCCTCAAGGTGGGTGTACTACTGTGTTTTAGAACAAAATTTGACCTTCCCAGCAATGCTCCCACCAAGACCCTTACTAAAGCCAGTCGCAAAAATGTAGAAGAACCCAATCATATCTCCAAAAACGATGCCTAGCAGAAAAATGGTTACAAAACGTACTTTGAAAGTAACAGTAGACCCAAATACAGACCGTGGATTGTATTCAAACCACTTGCCTGCAAGCAAAAGTATCCATAGCCAGCATCGCTCCAACAGTGCTCTACAACAACAGAACCGCGTTGCAATAGAACCCCCCTAAACACATGCAATCCTGCTGCTAGGGCTAACCCTAACGAACCCTAACTTACAAAAAGTGCCAAAACTGGTGTTTCCTTATGGATTTTGTCCAACTAACTTCTAGCCGGTATTAGACCTTCCCAGGAATGCCCCAGGCAAGACCCGCCAACCCACCCGCAAAAAAACACCCGACACAACACCACCAAACAGCGAAAAAGCTAAATCTCATACTTACAATGTCTCTCGGCCTTCGGTCCAAACGCGGCGCTGTGCAGCTAGGTCGTCATCATCATCATCAATCATCATAACTCCTGTTTTCCACCACGGATTTCCTGAAAAGCAAATGCAATCAAGATTAGACTGTCGCAGCAGTGCTTCGACAGAGACCCCGGCCGCAACCCACCCACGAACAGCAGGAAGCCCCCCAAAACGCTACATTGAGCAAGATGTCTGAAGAAATGGCAAAAAAAAGGCTGTTCCTTATGGATTTTGTCCAAAACACTTGTATCCGGTATTAGACCTTCCCAGGAATGCCCCAGGCAAGACCCGCCGGCGCCAACCCACCCGCAAAAAAACACGCGACACAACACCACCAAACAGCGAAAAAGCTAAATCTCATACTTACAATGTCTCTCGGCCTTCGGTCCAAACGCGGCGCTGTGCAGCTAGGTCGTCATCATCATCAATCATCATAACTCCTGTTTTCCACCACGGATTTCCTGAAAAGCAAATGCAATCAAGATTAGACTGTCGCAGCAGTGCTTCGACAGAGACCCCGGCCGCAACCCACCCACGAACAGCAGGAAGCCCCCCAAAAGGCTACATTGAGCAAGATGTCTGAAGAAATGGCAAAAAAAAGGCTGTTCCTTATGGATTTTGTCCAAAACACTTGTATCCGGTATTAGACCTTCCCAGGAATGCCCCAGGCAAGACCCGCCGGCGCCAACCCACCCGCAAAAAAACACGCGACACAACACCACCAAACAGCGAAAAAGCTAAATCTCATACTTACAATGTCTCTCGGCCTTCGGTCCAAACGCGGCGCTGTGCAGCTAGGTCGTCATCATCATCAATCATCATAACTCCTGTTTTCCACCACGGATTTCCTGAAAAGCAAATGCAATCAAGATTAGACTGTCGCAGCAGTGCTTCGACAGAGACCCCGGCCGCAACCCACCCACGAACAGCAGGAAGCCCCCCAAAAGGCTACATTGAGCAAGATGTCTGAAGAAATGGCAAAAAAAAGGCTGTTCCTTATGGATTTTGTCCAAAACACTTGTATCCGGTATTAGACCTTCCCAGGAATGCCCCAGGCAAGACCCGCCGGCGCCAACCCACCCGCAAAAAAACACCCGACAACACCCCCAAACAGCGAAAAAGCTAAATCTCATACTTACAATATCTCTCGGCCTTCGGTCCAAAGTAACGCGCTGTGCAGCTAGGTCATCATCAATCATCATAACTCCTGTTTTCCACCACGGATTTCCTGAAAAGCAAATGCAATCAAGATTAGACTGTCGCAGCAGTGCTTCGACAGACACCAAAAATTACACACAAACCCCCGGAACCCCGCCAAAGAGCACCTCAAAGGCAAGCAAGTCAGCAAAAACGGCAAGAAATTTCCACCTCATATTTGGTCCAAAACACTTTTGTCCATTATTAGAGCTTCACAGCAATGGGCCCAAAACCGTCAACTCACCCGCAAAGAAGTACAACACCCCCACAAGTGCTGAGTCTTTCTTCATTGTGCGTAATCCAGCACTCTGCTTGGAGGGAAATCGCAGTCTGGAGGAGGAGGATAGAGGAGCATGTTCTTCAGAACTTGTGAACCTGAGGAATGTAGACTGCGGCACCTTCAAATCAATAAGCAAACAAGTGAAGACAGTTCTGATGATGGTCTTGTTTTTGGGATTAGGTGATTAAAGTTTGAATTAAATTAACTGTGCAAAACAAAGAAAGAGAGACACAAAGCACACAGGAATAAAAGTGAATAAGGACGAAAAAGAAAGTTCTTGATTGATTGTCTCATTTTCAGGGCTCGGTGTCAGGGAATAAGAACAAGATTTCGTCATCATACTCTGCGAATTCAGGCTGGATGAGGTCAGTGGCACCGAACAGAGAAAAAATCCCCTCATCTACGTTGCTGTCCTCATCGTCTTCATGTGGCGTGCTTTCTCGCACTTTGTAATCTGGTGGTATGAGGTGCTGATTCATCTTGATCATTGTCAGCCGCTCCACATTTTTGGGCGATAGGCGGCTCCGTTTGGCAGTTACAATGCCACCAGCAGCACTGAAAACACGTTCAGAAGACACACTTGCGAGTGGGCAAGACAAATAGTTTATAGCCAGGTTGTAGAGCTGTGGCCACAATTGTTTTTTGCCATGCCAATACTGCAATGGCTCCTCATTAAGAAAGACCACTGTTGAGTCATTCAGATAGTCCTGCACCATCGACTCAAGGTCATCAACTGTTCCTCCACTTTGCTTACTTTTTGCTGTGCCTGTGACATTTTTTAGAGAACCATACCCCATCAAACTTAGCCAATCCTCCTCCCCAGCCACTGTTAGTGTTGTCATTGTGTGTGGTGCAGATGATCCAGTTGCCGGTGTCTTTAACGGCTGAGAGGTCACTTGTGCCCCAGCCACAGGTGCAGAAGTGGATTCTTGTGACTGCGGATGGCCTGCTGATGCTGATGCTGATGTACTGGCTTCTCCTTCAATAACCTGCCGTTCTTTTTCAAACCTCTTGGCTGACCAGGCTAACCAATGTTTGTACTTTTGAACATCTGCATCAGCGAAAGGAAAGAATGCGTTGTCTGCCAGCGCCTTTTTGTAGCGTGGATCCAGAATAGTAGCACAAATGTAATGCTGATCTGAGTTGATGTTTTTAAGACGTTCATCACCACGTAGGCGATGTAATAATTTCTCAGACAAAATGAAATGTTTTTTTTTTTTTCATCTTTTTCAAACTCAGAAGAAACCGCCATCAGTTGGTGCTCCAGTATGCACAACAATGGGATAGCTTTTCCCAAATTACAGTCCTCCTGGCTGACTGCACGCGTGAAGAACTCAAAAGGACGAAGCATGTCTGTCAGGCTTTTAACTATGGCCCATTGCGCCTTACTCATCCGCAGGTCCTCCTTCTGAGATGTAGCCTCTGTCAAGAAATAGTGATCGAGTACCGTATACTGCTCATGCAGACGCTCAAGCATGTAGAAGGTTGAGTTCCAACGTGTTGCCACCTCCTGGATGAGTGCTTTCACTGGCATTCCACGTTGAAGTAGCAGTCTCCGCAGATGCTTCCGGGCCTTAAAAGAATGGCTGAAATGGTTGCACATTTTGCGGCAGGTGGCCATTACCTCGAACGCTGGACTCTCTTTATCACTCAAGAATTTTTGAACTACCAGGTTGATACAGTGCGCCAAACACGGCACTCTAACATGGTGACCCTGTGACATGGCCTTAACTACATTGGCGCCATTATCCGTGGAAACATAACCAATCTTGCGTTTTAGGGGGGATAGCATTGACAACACCTTTTTGTCAAACTCTTCCAAAAGGTTTTCTGCTGTGTGACTTTTCTCCAAGGCAAACATGGCTAGTGTTGCATGTTTCCGAGCAGCTTTGAAAACTTGGTCCGGGTCAACACCTGCGTTTAGCTTTGCTATAACACCTGAAAAAGAGACCAAGTGTGCAGTGATGCACATGTAATCATCGCCTGGGCCACTGGTCCACATGTCTGTTGTCAGATGTATTGTGTGAACAGCACTCTTCTGCAAAGCTGCCCCAATCGCCTGCAGCACATCTTCATGTAGTGCTGGAACCGCAACTCTGGCAAAATAGAACCGGCTCGGAACCTTCCATTTAGGGCAGAGCGTTGCAACTAATTCAAGAAAACCTACCGCTTCTACAAAAGAAAAAGGTAGAAGGTCCACAGCTAGCATTTTAGCCAGCTTAGTGTTATACAGACGCGTCAGTGGGTGGTTGCGTTCATATGGCACGTCTGAAGTAAGCATTGTTCTAATGTTGGCCTGGACCAAGCATTTACGGGCTGATAATGACTTCGTTGACCCAATTTTGCTCGCTGGTGAACTTTTGTGCGTTGGTGTCTCACTCGCTCCAACACTCTTAGTGTGCCTCACATTGGGTGTGCTGCTGAGAGGGGTACTGGGTGTAAGGGAAGTGTTTGACACGTCTTCTTCCTGCTCGTCAACATCAGATGAAACATCAACGTTTCCTTGATTTTGGCCTTTCTTGATCGCAGCTAGGTGCGCAAACCATTGGACACCGTGCTTTCTGTCAAGATGACCACTCTGGCCGCCGGTACCATAGTTGCTACCTGGCTTACCACGACTAACTGCAAGCTTACAAAGGGTACAAATGGCAAACCTTGGATTTTTGGGACAAACAGTAAAGAAGTCCCAAACTGGGGACTTGAAGTGTCTGTGGGACCTGGAGGAGGCGGCGATACTGGTGGTGGTGGTGGTCATGAAGCTAATGCCAGATGAAGTGGAGGATCTGGATTGGCCAACTTTTGTACGTTTTCCACTTTCACCGCCACTAATTAAGGTCGAGGTTGACGCAGGTCTCTTCTTGCCAGAAAGAAATATGGAAGCGGGACGAGTTGGTGTACTACTTAACTCCAATGATTGTGGTGTTTCCACTGCCTCCTCATCGACAACATCATCATCATCATCATCACGCGCAGCAGCTCTTCGGGCTAGGGTCAAAATGTCTGTTTGCTGCATGCCCGCTGGGGCTGCAGTGACCTTTATGATGACTGGGTCGTCGTTGGCAGAGTCTTCATCAGCAGCAGTATCCGCCACTTCTTGTTGAGCCTCATCACACTCCATAAGTCTGAGACTTTGGACGAGCTTCCTTTTACGCTTAAGTACCTTTGTTGGATCATGGTGTGCCTCACTCTCAGACGGCTGTGGTGCTGGTTCCCAAGTTTGATCCGTATCATCAGAAGGAGGTGTGCTTGAAGAGGATGTAGACACCACCCTTGATCTCTTCCTTGCTAGGGTTGTGGAAGACAATGAAGGATCATCAGGAGGAGTGGCTTCCTCAAATGATACCTCGCCTTGATTGTCGATTTCCTGATGTGCCCCTACTTCGGGAGGAACAACTATTGTGGGCACTTGTTGTGACCCTCCATGCACCTCTGCATGCGCATCTCCTTGCGCTGCCTCTCCTTCCACATGTACTTGGGCTTGTACTTGCACATGTGATTGTTGTTGCCGCTGTGGTTGTTCAACACTCGTCAGATGAGCTACAACAACCTGTGTTGATTGAGGGACATTGCTGCTGCTTTCTTGCGATGAGCCAACATCACTGGTCGATGGTGATTGAAGAAGTATACTGGCTGCCTCTGCAGCACTCAAGGGCTTGGACTTAAGTTGGCGTGGTGGTGGTGGTGGCACTGAGCCCAATGGAGCGGGGGTGCTGCTGCCAGCTTGGTCCCCAGCAGATCCCGCTGCAGCTGCTGCAGGCATACTTTTTTTTTTACTCACAAAAAAAGGGGCGGGCGGCACACCAGTGTCCTTGGTAACTTGCTTCTTCTGCTCCTTACTGGCACCTTTCTTGCTAGAGGAGCTACGGGTTACTTTTTTTGGGGCCATCTTCTTCAGAGCAGGTCAGCAGGCAGCAGTTGCACGAGTTGCAGAGGGTTCTGTGTCCAGACGTGACGTCGCGTGACGTTATGCTGCACACACCGCTGCAGGACTTCTTCCTGGCACTGGTGGTTCTATTGAGTCTTCTTGTGCACCTAAAAGCAATGGAAGACAGAGGAACATCAGTTCAGTTATACACCCCAAAAAATCGACAAAACACAGAAAAATGAGCACAATCCCATGCCATCCATGATGTTTACATTGAAGACACCCCACAGAAAGACTAGGGACATGCAAGTATGCAACACTCACTACCCCTGGGCATAAGGGATGAAAAGTAGGCAAAATAAGTGCAGGCCTCAGACACTGCCTCTCCTCAAAATGGCCCCCTTACACCCCAAGCACATGTTGCCTGTACCAGCCAGCACTCAAGATGGCCACCACCACCACCCACATGGCCAGTCCACATCAACAGTACACCCCCAAAAAACAGAAAAACAGCCAGAAATCACCACAATCCAATGCCATCCATGATGTTTACATCAAAGAGAGTGAGACAACACCACAGGCACACTCAGTCCATGCACCACCACCACCCCTGGGCAAGCAAAAGGCCACACCAGCAGCCCCCCAAAAACGACAAAAAACAATAAAATAAGCACAATCCCAGCCCATCCATGGCCTCAATTATGTTTAAATTCAAGAAGACACCCCACAGAAAGACTAGGCCCATGCAACACTCACCACCCCTGGGCAAAGGGCCACACCAGCAGGCCCAAAAAAACGACAAAAAACAATAAAATCTGCACAATCCCAGCCCATCCATGGCCTCAATGGTGTTTAAATTCAAGAAGACACCCCACAGAAAGACTAGGCCCATGCAACACTCACCACCCCTGGGCAAAGGGCCACACCAGCAGGCCCAAAAAAACGACAAAAACCAATAAAATCTGCACATTCCCAGTCCATCCATGACCTCAATGGTGTTTAAATTCAAGAAGACACCCCTCAGAAACACTAGGCCCATGCAACACTCACTACCCCTGGGCATAAGGGATGAAAAGTAGGCAAAATAAGTGCAGGCCTCAGACACTGCCTCTCCTCAAAATGGCCCCCTTACACCCCAAGCACATGTTGCCTGTACCAGCCAGCACTCAAGATGGCCACCACCACCACCCACATGGCCAGTCCACATCAACAGTACACCCCCAAAAAACAGAAAAACTGCCAGAAATCACCACAATCCAATGCCATCCATGATGTTTACATCAAAAAGAGTGAGACAACACCACAGGCACACTCAGTCCATGCACCACCACCACCCCTGGGCAAGCAAAAGGCCACACCACCAGCCCCCCAAAAACGACAAAAAACAATAAAATAAGCACAATCCCAGCCCATCCATGGCCTCAATTATGTTTAAATTCAAGAAGACACCCCACAGAAAGACTAGGCCCATGCAACACTCACCACCCCTGGGCAAAGGGCCACACCAGCAGGCCCAAAAAAACGACAAAAAACAATAAAATCTGCACAATCCCAGCCCATCCATGGCCTCAATGGTGTTTAAATTCAAGAAGACACCCCACAGAAAGACTAGGCCCATGCAACACTCACCACCCCTGGGCAAAGGGCCACACCAGCAGGCCCAAAAAAACGACAAAAAACAATAAAATCTGCACAATCCCAGCCCATCCATGGCCTCAATGGTGTTTAAATTCAAGAAGACACCCCACAGAAAGACTAGGCCCATGCAACACTCACCACCCCTGGGCAAAGGGCCACACCAGCAGGCCCAAAAAAACGACAAAAAACAATAAAATCTGCACAATCCCAGCCCATCCATGGCCTCAATGGTGTTTAAATTCAAGAAGACACCCCTCAGAAACACTAGACCCATGCAACACTCACTACCCCTGGGCATAAGGGATGAAAAGTAGGCAAAATAAGTGCAGGCCTCAGACACTGCCTCTCCTCAAAATGGCCCCCTTACACCCCAAGCACATGTTGCCTGTACCAGCCAGCACTCAAGATGGCCACCACCACCACCCACATGGCCAGTCCACATCAACAGTACACCCCCAAAAAACAGAAAAACAGCCAGAAATCACCACAATCCAATGCCATCCATGATGTTTACATCAAAGAGAGTGAGACAACACCACAGGCACACTCAGTCCATGCACCACCACCACCCCTGGGCAAGCAAAAGGCCACACCAGCAGCCCCCCAAAAACGACAAAAAACAATAAAATAAGCACAATCCCAGCCCATCCATGGCCTCAATTATGTTTAAATTCAAGAAGACACCCCACAGAAAGACTAGGCCCATGCAACACTCACCACCCCTGGGCAAAGGGCCACACCAGCAGGCCCAAAAAAACGACAAAAAACAATAAAATCTGCACAATCCCAGCCCATCCATGGCCTCAATGGTGTTTAAATTCAAGAAGACACCCCACAGAAAGACTAGGCCCATGCAACACTCACCACCCCTGGGCAAAGGGCCACACCAGCAGGCCCAAAAAAACGACAAAAAACAATAAAATCTGCACAATCCCAGCCCATCCATGGCCTCAATGGTGTTTAAATTCAAGAAGACACCCCTCAGAAACACTAGGCCCATGCAACACTCACTACCCCTGGGCATAAGGGATGAAAAGTAGGCAAAATAAGTGCAGGCCTCAGACACTGCCTCTCCTCAAAATGGCCCCCTTACACCCCAAGCACATGTTGCCTGTACCAGCCAGCACTCAAGATGGCCACCACCACCACCCACATGGCCAGACCACATCAACAGTACACCCCCAAAAAACAGAAAAACAGCCAGAAATCACCACAATCCAATGCCATCCATGATGTTTACATCAAAGAGAGTGAGACAACACCACAGGCACACTCAGTCCATGCACCACCACCACCCCTGGGCAAGCAAAAGGCCACACCAGCAGCCCCCCAAAAACGACAAAAAACAATAAAATAAGCACAATCCCAGCCCATCCATGGCCTCAATTATGTTTAAATTCAAGAAGACACCCCACAGAAAGACTAGGCCCATGCAACACTCACCACCCCTGGGCAAAGGGCCACACCAGCAGGCCCAAAAAAACGACAAAAAACAATAAAATCTGCACAATCCCAGCCCATCCATGGCCTCAATGGTGTTTAAATTCAACAAAACAGTTGTATCATGCACCCATAACCAACCCTGGTCCTACTGGATACTGTGGCTACCCACAATATAATTTATTTAATTTTCTGAAAAAGTTCCAAAATTGTACTTGCAGCAACTGTAATGCCCCAAACAAACTTACTTGTGAAAGTTGATTTCTAATCCAAAAGTGATCCAAAGACAGTCAAAAAGGCCTCAAATCCAAATATCCAGCAGCACCCACAAAAAGTAATCCTTCCAGCTCCAGATCCAAATGAAAGTGACCAGGAGATGGACAAAGCACTGGGAGGAGCCTGCTGGACAGGAACAGGAAGTTGGAGACTGTGGGGCACTTCCTTCCTCCCCCCCCCCCCCAAAATGGACTCCTTGCAAAAAAAAAGGCCATGCAAATGTCAACCTGAGGAGTGATTCTGATAAAAATCATAATTTTCTGAAGGTTTATCCTGTTTGCTGGTGATTTTCTTGTGCGAAATTGCAAAATCTCTATTTCGCAAGTGCGAGATTGTTCCTTTCCGCCGCAACTACATGTTCGCAATTGCGAACTCTCGCGAGGTGTGCTGTGCAAGGTGGCAAGCCGCGAGTACGTATTCGCGGGCGACAAACTCCCGCGGGAACACGCAGCAAGATCTAAAATGGCGCGTCACTCGCAAAGAAAAACAACTCGGCAAACGCTAAAATGACGGAAAGTGAACGCCGTGCACCACGCCGCGCGCCGCAACCAAGCAAAAAATCCGCCGCGAGCGGATTCACGGATTTTCGACAAATTCGCGAGCGTTCGCGGATTGCGGATTTGCCGAAAATCCGAAAAATCCGCGAGCGGAGCGGATTTTACGCCCATGCTTAATAGCAATTTGCATTGAAGAATAAGTGGATATATATAAATAAATATTTGGATGGAGGATTTAGTAGCAGTGTAATTGACTGTTTACTTGACCAATTTATAATGTCTCACTAAATATAGTGGATAGTGACTAAACTGTGTGAATATCTGTATCACTTTGTCAGTTGTTGTGTAAACTGATTCTACAGTTGGTTACTAGCTATGTGAAAGTCTATATTAGTTATTGATTAGTTAATTGAGTATTTGTATGGGAGTGTGAAAGTGTGTGTGGTTCGGTGGGGGGGGTGTGACTGTCCAAAGATGTGTGAATAGTTGATTCAGTAGATATATGAAGTTAAAACTACATGTTCTAACAGTTGTTTGGGTGAGTGAATATCTTTATGGGTGTGGCGATGAGCAAATATATTTCTCAATGGTACAGGTCCAACAAACTAGAAAAATAAAAGGCAGTGTATGTGTCAGTTGTTGTATATAAATACGTATACATAAGACACAATGATTGTGTGAGTGACTGTATGGATAACTGTATACTTGTAATAATTATTTTATAATTCACTAAGTATGACTTACTATCTAAATGAATAGAAGAAGTGGTGTTTGTATAAGTGTTTTGCTAAGTAAATATGTAAGTATGATCCATTGTTTGCATAAGTGAGTAGGATGACTTCATATGTGAATAGGATGCGTGCTGTTGTTTAATGTCGATATAGATGTATAAGTATTTTTGATAGTGTTCTATTGTTCATTGACAGCATGTATGAGTGAATCCATAGGTAAGTGATTAGATGTGTGTATACATCTATGAATCACTGAGTGGATTTTTAGATACTTGTATTGCTGTGACAATGGATTTAAATATGATACTCTGTATTTTACAAAGAATGATGAAAAATTGTAATAGTGTATGAAAAGGTGTATGTGATTGTCATGTGGATGATGTCATCAGTGATGTCATCAGTGATGTCATTTGAGATGTCATCAGTGATGTCACTGACCATGTCATGAATGATCTAATATGTGACATCATCAGCAGTGGATTGCGGGTGCGCGAAATATAGTTAGTACAACTAACTATATAGGAGCAATTTATATGGTTTTGTATGAGTAAAATGTCCAGCTAACTATAACACCACTAAAACTTATAGTTTTTTGAGTGAATATATATATATATATATATATATAAACGCTCACTTTCCACCTCCTATCCGGTGCACCCACAGGCGGGTGCGGTTAGCAGCCGTGTATAGCCGCATCATCTGGCGCTCAAATTCCTTAGTTTTTAAGAAGAAAAACCGCACTCAAGGGAGAGTTTTCACAGCAGGCTTCTTTATTTTCAAAGCGAACAAACGTGTTTTGCCTTCAATCCTTCGTCGGTGTTCATGACACCGCTATCGTCACAGACTAATAAAGTTTCTTAGTCCAATGGCAATCGAAAAGGGACCATAACCCTAATGCAAATATTGGGCGCCATCTTAGAGTGTGCAGTGTAAATTACACATAATACGCTTGTCTCAAGAAATTGCAGTGATATTATTAAACCACAGTACTATTAAGCCATAAATCGTCATATTTTGGGCCCCATAAAATCACATATTTACATAGGATATACCAAATTAAACATGTGTACCATCACACTACATCGTGCCGTGGATCGGCTTGGGTCCCTTCTACATGAGCCAATATTCTCCTACAAATGAAACTTTACATTCCTTCTGCAAAAAGTACAATTTCATAAAATTCTCAGAATTCAAAGAATACATTCTCAATAAATTATAACGTAACATTTCACCCAGCATACATGAATACACATAAAACACCCATAAATTGCCCATAAATCCCCTTGACCTACTCTAACCAACGCAAAGTATAAACAGGGTCAATATCGCTTCAATGTGTACCTTACAGAACAGAGCAGACCAAACCAAACCTTTATGGCAGAACCTACTACTTCCCCAAATGTACTGTTAGTTCCTTCCCACTGTTGAGACCCTTAGGGAATTTAGTCAATAGGTCGATGATATATCTCGACTCTAGTCATCGTAATTTCCGTAAGCGGTCCCCTCCTCTGATGTTACACGGGACACAATCTAATCCAAAATACTGTAGCTTTCTTCTGTCCTTATTGTGGAACTCCACAAAATGCCGGGCAACCGGATAGGCGGGATCCGCCTTGTCGATAGCCCGCAGATGTTCCAATATTCTAATTTTCAGCTCATGAAAGGTGTTCAACTTGGGGACAGGTTTCTCAAAATGACTTTTAACCAACATGTCCTTTAAGGACCTAGCTTTGACAAAAGTGACCTGTGGGTATCGGGGTATATCCTCCTTAATTACATAATCAGTCAGGAGAATGTGCCAGTTCTTTCTAAGCATTCTTTTCAAATAATTTGCCTCTGAGGAGTATGGTGTAATCATCCGAAATTTTCTTTCATTCTCAGTTTCCTCCTTCTTTTTGGGTTTATCTGCTAAAAGTGTCTCCCTTGGAATCTTTCTGACCTTATTTAGTGTCTGATTCAAAGCGACTCTTTCATAGCCTCGCAGGCTAAATCTCTCTACACACTCTGAGGCAGCCGCCTCAAAGTCTTGTTCCCTCAAACTATTTCTACGTAGCCTCAACAGCTAACCATAAGGTATGCTGTTAATTAACTTCAGTGGATAATTACTGCTGGCGAACAGAATGGAATTGCCAGCAGTTGGCTTGCGGAGAAGTGCAGTATGGAGCCG
Source organism: Lissotriton helveticus (assembly GCF_964261635.1). NCBI lineage: Eukaryota > Metazoa > Chordata > Amphibia > Caudata > Salamandridae > Lissotriton > Lissotriton helveticus. Next base: position 951,223,968 of record NC_136063.1, read on the forward strand.
ACCCCTATCAACAAACACTCTCAGGTCCAAAAAGTCCACTGCCACTGGACTAATGGTACCCGAGAAGTGTAGGTTGTAGTAGTTGTTATTCAAGTCATCGATATACTTGTGAGCTGTCTCAGTTGACCCCTGCCATACAATGAATAAATCGTCGATGTAACAATGCCACTGTATGATCCTACCGTTATCCTGACCCACTTTACAGCATCTGGGCACCTGCTCCTCCCACCAGCCAACGAACAAGTTCGCATAGCTGGGGGCAAAGCAGGTGCCCATTGCTGTCCCAGATATCTGTCTGAAAAATTGATTCTCAAACAGGAATATATTGTTCGTGAGACAAAATTCCACAAATTCCAATAGCATCATATTGTGTTGTGCAAACCTCAATTGACATTGTTCTAAATAGTGCCGGACTGCAAACAAACCATGCTTATGTTCTATACTCGTATAAAGGCTTGTGATGTCCAACACTATTAGCAAATACTCATTGTTCCAGGTGATATCAGTAATTTTTTTCAAAAAGTCCTTAGTATCCTTTGTGTATGATTCAAGTTGCACAACAAAAGGGAAAAAAGGGAAAAAATTCACCTACTTAAGGAACAGAACTTTGAGCTTAATGAATTTGCAGGGGGACTGAGCCTACTTAAGGTTTGATTGTGTTACAGCGCTGTTTGGACTTCAACTGCCAGTGCGCAAATGCTAGTCTAAAATATGCCACGCCCATTTAGGGTGTTTGTATATATTGAATAAATTACGGACTAAGCGCTGTTTCTTTCAATCCCTCTAAAGAGCTTTCCATGATTACGGAGCGTTCCAGCCTCGAAACGCGTTGGAAATGGGCAATGAAAGAAGGTTGTCAACGAGCAAGCTAAAGCGAGGCTAAACACTCTGGATGGCATGAGGCAGTGTTGTGTGCTCTTCTGAAGCTCGAGGGATCTTTGTAGAACAATTACTTACACTGCTGCCCTGGCCGTGAGAAGATGCACCAGTTTCCAGGAGGACTGCAAGTCGAATGGAAAACAGCCTCGGAAAGTAACCCTTCCTTTTCGTGAGGCACGCTGTCTCCAGGGAGATGAAGCCTGTGAAATTGACCCCTTCACCTACTTAAGGAACAGAACTTTGAGCTTAATGAATTTGCAGGGGGTCTGAGCCTACTTAAGGTTTAATTGAGTTACAGCGCTGTTTGGACTTCAACTACCAGCGTGCAAATGCTAGTCTAAAACATGCCACGTCCACTTAGAGTGTTTGTATATAATGAATAAATTAAGGACTAAGCGCTGTTTCTTTTATTCCCTCTACAGAGCCTTCCATGATTACGGGACGTTCCAGCCTCGAAACGCGTCGGAAATGGGCAAAGAGAGAAGGTTGTCAATGAGCAAGCTACAGCGAGGCTAAATACGCTGGATGGCATGAGGCAGAGTTGTGTGCTCTTCTGAAGCTCGAGGGCTCTTTGCAGAACAATTACTTACATGGCTGCCCCGGCCGTGAAAAGATGCACCAGTTTCCAGGAGGACTGCATGTCGAATGGAAAACGGCCTCGGAAAGGAACCCTTCCTTTTCGTGAGGCACGCTGTATCCAGGACGATGAAGCCTGTGAAATTAACCCCTTCACCTACTTAACGAACAGAACTTTGAGCTTAATGAATTTACAGGGGGACTGAGCCTACTTAAAGTTTAATTGTGTTACAGCGCTGTTTGAACTTCAACTACCAGCATGCAAATGCTAGTCTAAAATATGCCACGCCCACTTAGGGTGTTTGTATATAATGAATAAATTACGGACTGAGCGCTGTTTCTTCCAATGCCTCTACAGAGCCTTCCATGATTACGGGGCGTTCCAGCCTCGAAACGCGTCAGAAATGGGCAATGAAGGAAGGTTGTCAATGAGCAAGCTACAGCGAGGCTAAACATGCTGGATGGCATGAGGCAGTGTTGTGTGCTCTTCTGAAGCTCGAGGGCTCTTTGCAGAACATATATATGTATATATATATATATATATATATATTACCTACTGGCGGTCGCCAGTAGGTATATATAGTTAGGATTTTTTCCCTATGGGATTTTTGAAAATTCTATGTCTAATAACTTTGGCGTTTGTGGACGGAATTGGCTGAAATTTTCAGGAAAATGGCACATTTTGTTTCTGAGCAGCCCCTGAAAATTTTGGGGGGGTTCGTCAAGGGGGGGCCGAGAAAAAAGGGGGGTCCCAAAACGCGTTTTTCCCATGTTAATTTCCATAGGGCGGTTGGCCTCACTTTTAGCCCGAACGGCTGAATGGATTTGCACGAAACTTGGCAAAATTGTAGGGACTGGTAGCCCGATGTGCCTTTTGTAGGTCTCAATATATGTGCTCCAGTGGATTTTGAGAAATTAACGTTTAAAAAAAGATATATATCTGTAACAGCGGACTGGGCAGCGGCCCAGGACGCGTACTTTTCGCGCAACGGAGCTTTGTGAAGCGAAGCTGATTGGTTCTCCAGCGTCTGTCAACATTCCAAACAGTCCGTAGCGGCCGCCATCTTGTCTCTCGGTAGGATCGAGAGACAAGAGGAGGTCAAAACAAAGGGGGAAATAACTATAAGGGGGCATAGTAGATCCTCGCTGACCCCCTAGGTTTGATGTGGAGGTTTTAAAAGGGCCCCGCGGGGCAAAAAAAATAAATAATAATAATAATCGAACGGCTGAATGGATTTGCACGAAACTTGGCAAAATATTAGGGACTGGTAGCCCGATGTGCCTTTGCTAGGTCTCAATATATGTGCTCCAGTGGATTTTGAGAAATTAACGTTCAAAAAAAGATATATATCTGTAACAGCGCTCCGCTTCGCGTAACGGAGGTTTGCGAAGCTGATTGGTCATTCTGTCACTGGGCTATAGTTGGGCTACATCTGGCTGATATTTGGGCTACATTTGTTTTTTTGTGTGTCTGGCGGCCATCTTTGGGCTACATTGGGCTACATTGGGCTACATTTGGGCTCCAACATATATATAGGCCAATGTAGCCCAATATATATTTTTCAAAGTTAATTTTCGTAAAAACCACTGGAGCATATATCTTGAGACATAGCAAAGGCACATCGGTCTACCAGTCCCTACAATTTTGCCAAGTTTCGTGGAAATCCATTCAGCCGTTCGAGCTAAAAGTGAGTCCAACCGCCCTATGGAAATGAAGGAAATGAATGGGTAATTTGTAATTAGCAAATAGCTCATCGCAAACTAGGAATGGTAAAGAATCGCCATTTATTCCTTAAAGTTCGCTATTTAGGAAATGCAAAAAACTTTGATGATACATATGGCGGTTCATCTCTAACAAGATAAGAAGCATAGGGATACATTTATGATGACTGGCGCATCACCAGGGATGTGTTAGTCATTCTGTGCCGCTGTTCCGTCACCTATGGTGTGCTGCATTTACAATGCGGCGCATCATGGGGCAAAAACAGCACAGATGCGTGATGTATCTGTGCCGTAAAGGTGGCGCATTGCTGGAGTTGTATCGCAAGTGTGATGAAGCTCCAGCAAGGGTCGGGGGTGCCCCTGTCGCAGGGTTTCTGTTCTCACACAGAACTGTGGACAGAGGATTGGAACCTCGGCGAATTAGGGTGTCCCAAAACTCACGTTAGTAATCAAAAACTCCTTAGCAAGCTAGGTACAGTGTCACATTGGATATAACAAACTCTCAATGTTCAGACAATCCAGAATATGAACTTATAGTACCTCAGGATACGTGGAACTCATGAACAGTCGGTCGTTATATATTTCTTAGAAACCAGAACATGGAGTTAAGAAGAACACATGTGTATTTGAAATGTTTATTTACTAATGCCGTCTTCACAGGCGTAGTATCTTAGATAATACAAGTACACATATTATCAGTAGCAAAATTACCAGCATAGTTACTAGTACATAAAAAGCGAATGGTGATAGTATGTTAACATGCTGTAAATGAATAAGAGTTAACAACACTTATAAGCAGCCGCGGGCCGTGGAGGGAGTTACGGTGGGGCAGGGAGGCGGGGAGGGGGAGGGGCAAGGTAGAGAGGGCTCCACCCTGCTTCTCCCCCTCCCCGCCTCCCTGCCTCACCGTAACTCCCTCCACGGCCCGCGGCTGCTTATATCTCACCCTCCCTAATACACATATTATATTATTTGCTAAGAAGGTCTCTTTGTGTTGGTTTAGGGCGTGCCCATACTTTAGTGTCTTAGATTTGAAGGAATCACATCAGCATACACCAGCTCTCTCTTTATGTGAGCCGCATCAACTGTTGTGTATGTGTGTTCGGCAAAGCAATATAAAACCCGCCTCATGCCCAGAATTGGCAGAAGTTGCACTTATGTTATGAGTATGAAGTCGTGGAGATCAGACCTCATAACAATTCTGTATCGTGTTGTTCTTGAAACTTTAGCACTCGCTGTACAGATATAGTTTAACAAGCAAAGCAGATAGTAGAGCAATAACATATTATTCTCATGTAAACCACGATGAACTACTAGGTGGAAAGCTAAAGCAACAACTAAGTGTCGTGTGCAGAAGTTGCAAAAAAGGAAAAATGGCGTTTAAACCGGTAATGAGCCCATGCTAACTTAACACGGTGTAAAGATATCCAGGACCTAGATGACACCTCCCCATGATCCGGAAACGAACTGAATAAGATAATAGAAGTGCCATCTCATGAGAGCAGATTGCAAGTTTATATGTGGACGGTCCGCAAGGTAAAGCATTTAAAACTAGGAAAATTTAATGCTAAAGAAAAATAAAACAGCCAAGTACTTTATTGAGTCTTAAGCCAATAGGCAAGGTAAATAATAAAAACTTGACAAATAAGTCAATGAATTGTCAATGAAATGCTAGTACTCAGCATATCAAACATGAAAAAGGTCTATGACATTACTGTGTATGCAAAATAAGCTGCAACAGCCTCCAATAGGAAGTCACCGTCTTCATCCGAAAACAGTTCAGCCATCCAATTTAAAAGCGGAAAAGAACATACGTGCTCTCCCAGCACCGGATCCTCTATCACCATCAGAGGACAGCTCGTGGGTTTTCAAGAAAGCTCTGTTCCAAGAAAGACTGTGCTGCCGCCAGTAAATTCCAGGGACCAAGTAGTCCATGCATCAATGCCACAGCCATAATCCTTTCGCCAGGACAAACCAACTCGTGAGTAATGATAGGAGTCATCAGCTGATTAAAGTCGACGTCAGGAGAAACCGGTCCGCAGAGACACAAATCAATGGCCCAATCGAAATCACAGGTCAGGCAGTGAAATACAGGCTGGACACAGGTGAAGTAGGAGAATCGAAAAGATAATCCATATGCCGTGCTTAATATCGCCAACGGCATTGTGCCATAATATTCTAGCATGCGATTGCGGAACAGTGTCAGCAGCTGCAGGGTGGGAGGTTGCATAGGAGGGACATCCATATTTAAAAATGTAAAAAAGCACAAGAGCGTCCGCTGGTAATGCAAGTAAAAATGCCAATCCACGAACCAGAGTGGAGAAAATAGAATGAAAGGAAGCAGGGATGAGTCCAAAGATTTTCTCAAATGAAGTCACGAGACCACTGGTAACAACTTTAAAAAAGTGCGCCAGGGACTTTGCGGAGGATGCGTTAAAGATAGTCGGAACTATCTTGCTGAATTTGAAAGGCAAATCTGAATTGAAAAGTGTGTGCACCTCTGTACGGGTGTTGGCTATGTGAAGCACGAAAGTTTCACGGGCCGAACTCAAGGCCACCTCTCTCTGAGACAAAAGAGCTCTTATTCTTGCCATGCCGTTGAAATCTGTCCCAAGGTTGGTATTTGTGGCCAGATTGAAAACTCCCTATGTTCATGTGTGGGAGGAAATAGAACATTTCTGCAGCAAATAACCCGTTCACTTACTGTTACGATAAAAGGAATACTTTTAATTAACTCAGAACAATCTTCATTATTGAGCATCAAATAACTACCATTTTCCAACAACTTGAACGTGGGGATGATAGCAGGAACTGGCGTGCCTTGCAACACGCAAGCCATATTTGGTCGGTGTTTGTTGCATGAACCGTGTAACTGTATGTGCCTACACATTAGTGAATGATCTGGCGTCTCAGTGCATTCCTCTCCATTCAGATAAACTTCTTGATCATCTTTGAAACATCTGTATGTGTATGGAAGCGACCAGACCTCATGAAGAAAAGCACTACCTAAAGGTTCATAACGACCTATTGGTATATATTTCATACAATTTGAAAACTTATATAAAGCAAAAGGCAGCGTTATTAAACCGTGGATAAGGCACGTTGCCAAAAAACCCGCAATCCTCTGCTGATGATGTCACTGAGCATGTCATGAATGATGTAATATGTGACATCATCAGCAGTGGATTACGGGTAATAGTATCTCTAGTTTACTCCCCTATAGCTGTCTTTCTTTTAACATAAGTGTCTGTTTCCTTCCCTTATACTTACTGTTTTTGGTTCGCTTCCGGTTCGCGTACCGGCGAGCGAACTGGGAAGCGAACTAAGAGAAATAGAGGTTGGCACAGTTCCAAATATTGTACCAATTTTTTAATAACGGGGAGGTAGTTCTGAAAAGAACTTTTTTTTTTATTTTTCAGAACATTTTTTTACTTTTTTTGAATTTTTCTGAACAGTTTTATATTTTTTTGGGTTTTTCTTGGAGGGAGCAATGAAAACAATTCATTGTAAAGGGCTCAACAGGAGCAACAAAACAAAAAAAAGAAGTATTTATTATTTTGGGCGTTTCGTACAAACTTGCATATGATAGTCAATAGCTCTGTTGATCAGAGTGATGCTTTTTTCTCCGTAGGAAATGAATCCATCGCAAAATACGCAGATGTGTTTTACATCACCAAATCTCATTTGTATATTTGGCACCATCTCCCTGCCCTCTGGTCCCGTTACTTCCGGTACAACAGATCTTCTGGCCATAATAGGGAGATTATCTAGGTCGTTCCGAAACTGTGCAGCACTGTAGTTGTTAGGATGCCACCTAGTCATATGGCGATGCATTGTGTAGTTTCCGAAACTGTATTTTTTGTCGGTCCCTCTGGACAGTCTATCTTGACATATAAGGCAAGTTACGTATCTTGCATTTACTTTTTTCTGACCTTTGGGAATTTAAAAAAATTGCCAAATGAAGTTTTCTTTCCGGTGAGACGTCCTGGGCTGCTCAGGCAAAAACTGCCTCTCTTCGTGCTCGTCCTCCTGTTCCTCTTCTTCCTCTTCTTGTTGAATTATAACTTGAGCAGGTGGTCCACTCTTCCTTGGATGTGGTGGAGGTGGTGGGGAAGCACCAGCTGAAGCTACTAAAGAAGCCATTGCTCAGTGATCACAAAGGGTCTTTCTCTCACAATGATGAAAGTCAGAGTGAGGAAAGAAGGAGGGATTTTCATCATTTGGGAAAAACAAGAGTTCTCAACCAATCAAAAGTGTTCATTTTAGATTATGTGACCTAGTCTTACATCATTAGGAAACCAAAAGTGAAATGAACCAATGAAAAGTGTTATTACCAAGTCACATGACTTGCTGTGTTTACGTTAAGCGCTTTGCAGGGCCTCCCGGTTTGCTTCCAGAAACCTGCGCTTTGCGACTCGCTTCGCGTACCAGTTCGCTAACGTAGTACGTCATATGACGTATCACGCGACAACGTGAAACGTCATGCGGACGGGAGGCGTCACGATGTTGTTTTCTAACGCGGCACTTGCGGTAAAGAAACCTTTACCGGCTCGCGGTCTATTTCGCGGCATCAAGGTCAGCTAACGGGAAGCTTCCCGATTCGTGAAGCGGGAACGAAGAAAAAAAAATATTTAAAAAAAAAATTCTTCATAAACATATAAAATATATTTTTGGATTTAAAGAAGAATACATTTTACAGCTACAGATATTAGCTGTTAAAAAACCAATGAAATTCACTGAAAAAACCATAGGTTATAGACCATATATAGTTAGGAATTAGCATTTACAAAACCTTGAAAATTCACTGAAAAAACCATAGGTTATAGACCATATATAGTTAGGAATTAGCATTTAGAAAACCTTATTTTACTCACACAAAACCATTGAAATTCCATATATAGTTAGTTGCACTAACTATATATCGCGCACCCGCAATCCACTGCTGATGATGTCACATATTACATCATTCATGACATGGTCAGTGACATCACTGATGACATCACTGATGACATCTCAAATGACATCACTGATGACATCACTGATGACATCTCAAATGACATCACTGATGACATCATGACACACCAATACCAGTTACTACATAAGCACTCACTGATTCCTACGTCTACACACACATTCACTCATTCACCCATACAATCACTCATACATACAGTCACTTATTATTACAACACTATCATATGCACTCATACACCTATGCAGACAGTCACACACTGCCACTCATCCATGGAGTTACTCACACACCAAGCCAGTCCTGTAAAGAATCAATCACACTTCCATTTCTTCATCTATACAGTTAAACACAGAACACCATACTTCAGTGACATCACTGATGACATCACTAATGACATCTGAAATGACATCACTGATGACATCTCAAATGACATCACTGATGACATCATGACACACCAATACCAGTTACTACATACACACTCACTGATTCGTACGTCTACACACACATTCACTCATTCACCCATACAATTACTCATACATACAGTCACTTATTATTAGAACACTATCATATGCACTCATACACCTAGTCAGTCCTGTGAAGAATCAATCACACTTCGATTTCCTCATCTATAGTTAAACACAGAACACCATACTTTTCACACATATACTAACACATACTTACTCTCTTATACAATCACTGATACAAGTACACATTGATATGCACAGAGTCACACACCTCTCAGCCAGCCACACACACACTCAGTCTTCCATACATCCAGTCATTCTTCAATATGTAAAACGTATTTAAACTTTACAAAAACACACAGACACTAGATGATGTCATCAGTGATGTCATTTGAGATGTCATCAGTGATGTCATCAGTGATGTCACTGACCATGTCATGAATGATGTAATATGTGACATCATCAGCAGTGGATTGCGGGTGCGCGATATATAGTTAGTGCAACTAACTATATATGGAATTTCAATGGTTTTGTGTGAGTAAAATAAGGTTTTCTAAATGCTAATTCCTAACTATATATGGTCTATAACCTATGGTTTTTTCAGTGAATATATATATATTTATATCTATATATATATATATATATAAACCAAAGTGCCTTTGAGCATTGGGAGGTCACTCGACCGAGCCTCCCCATACGGCTCCCTGATGCAGCCTGCTTTCCTTCTACTTTATAATTAGATTCACCAACGCATTTCAAGGAAAAACCCCTTCTTCATGGGCTGCCAACAAACAGAGCACCTGAGCCTCGCATTCATTTTCATTTGCAGCTTTATTGGTTTGCATTACTGCCCCCCTGTGGGCATGTGCTCAGTGCAAATCGTGATGTATGCTGGGACATGGAGTACTGAATGCGAGTGTCACTGTTCACTTAAAGTAATTTCAAATGTTCCTTTGCATATTTAAGGCAATTTCATATCCTATAATAGGACAGAGCATTTTTGGCAGGCTCGAATAAGCATATGAGGCACTCACTGTGCTGATAACGTCTTGATTCAGTGCAAAACAACAGCCTCACCCAGTTGGTGTCTGTATTTCTCCTCCAGCCGGTGATGGTGCTCCTCCCCACGGCCAGGCTGCCGTGTAACGATCTTGAATTCAAAGTGCCCTTGAGCATTGGGAGGTCACTCGACAGAGCCTCGCCATACGGCTCCCTGATGCAGCCTGCTTTCCTGCTCCTTTCATAATTAGATTTGCCAACTCGTTTCAAGGAAAAACCCGTTCTTCATGGGCTGCCAACAAACGGCACACCTGAGCCTTGCATTCATTTTCATTTGCAGCTTTATTGGTTTGCATTACTGCCCCCCAGTGGGCGTGTGCTCAGTGCAAATTGGGATGTATGCTGGGACATAGAGTCCTGAATCCGAGTGTCACTGTTCACTTAAAGTAAGTTCAAATGTTCCTTTGCATGTTTAAGGCAATTTCCTCTCCTATAGTTGGGCAGAGCATCTTGGCAGGCTCGAATTGGCATATGAGGCACTGTGCTGACAACGTCTTGATTTAGTGCAAAACAGCCGCCTCACCCAGCTGGTGTCTGTATTTCTCCTCCAGCCGGCGATGGTGCTGCTCCCCACGGCCAGGCCCCCTTGTAGCAATCTTGAAACCAAAGTGCCCTTGAGCATTGGGAGGTCACTTGACAGAGCCTCGCCATACGGCTCCCTGATGCAACCTGCTTTCCTGCTCCTTTATAATTAGATTTGCCAACGTGTTTCACCCATGGTATTGGTGTGTCTATGGTTTCGTAAATGGTAGTCTGTAATTTAGAGTGGGTGTATCAAAGGTTATATTAGGATATGAGGAGATGCATCAGATTATCATGTGGATGATATCATCAGTGATTTCATTTGTGATGTCATCAGTGATGTCGCTGACCATGTCATGAATGATATAATATGTGACATCATCAGCAGTGCATTGTGGGGGCGTGAGTTAAAGTAAGCTGAACTTACCATAACGGCTGAATTTCTCTGGTTTTGTACAAGTGAAATGTCCATCTAACCATCAGTGAATTTTTATGGTTCTTTAAATGCTAATTTCTAAGTATGACTTCCCTGAAACCTTTGTTTTTTTCAGTGAATTTCAAAGGTTTTTTAAATGCTAATTTCCAAGTATAACGTCCCTGAAACCTTTGGTTTTTTCTGTGATTTTCAAATGTATTTTTAAGTGATATTTTGTTACTGTTATATGTAAAAAATATTTTTAGAGACGTTTTTATTTGTTGTAAAAATAATATAATGTTTTTGTTTTTTTAAATAGGACTGGTGAGTGGCCCCACTGGGGGAAGAAGGTCAGCGTACTACAAAGCACAGAATGCTTTGCGGTGTAGCCACGCCCACTGTGACAGGTGACATTGATTATAAGAGCAGACGCTGCCTGAAATCTGCTCCTCCAGCCCTTCACGAACAATGCCTCTGAAGAAAGGACTGATTCCTGAAAGGCGTCAGGCTTTACATATTTGAAGATTGCTCTGAAAGCATCCAAGGAGCGAGCAGTGAAATGGATCCAAATAAACGTGCTGAATTGAACTTCGTGTGGCTGTGCTTCAATGGGGCTTCCTGTGTTTGAATTTGATGTATATCGGCTGTTGCCCAGTCGAGAAGCGAGGCCACCTTGACAGGGTGCGTGCAGGCTCTGAGCTGGGGCTTGCAGACAACGGAACGAAGACAAGAACAGCTCCAATACAGGTGGTGCTGCCTTACGCACGACTTCACTGCTGCAAAAACGCAATTGGAGAGCTTCCGGCGCACTCTCTACTCCACTTGGTGAACACTTGGTTCCATTTGTAAGGACTGGTGAGTGGCCCCACTGGGGGAAGAAGGTCAGCGTACTACAAAGCACAGAATGCTTTGCGATGTAGCCACGCCCACTGTGGCAGGTGACATTGATTATAAGAGCAGACGCTGCCTGAAATCTGCTCCTCCAGCCCTTCACGAACAATGCCTCTGAAGAAAGGACTGATTCCTGAAACGCGTCTGGCTTTACATATTTGAAGATTGCTCTGAAAGCATCCAAGGAGCGAGCAGTGAAATGGATTCAAATAAACGTGCTGAATTGAACTTCGTGTGGCTGTGCTTCAATGGGGCTTCCTGTGTTTGAATTTGGTATATATATTACCTACTGGCGGTCGCCAGTAGGTATATATAGTTAGGATTTTTTCTCTATGGGATTTTTGAAAATTCTATGTCTAATAACTTTGGCGTTTGTGGACGGAATTGGCTGAAATTTTCAGAAAAATTGAACATTTTGTTTCTGAGCAGCCCCTGAAAATTTGGGGGGGGTTTCGTCAAGGGGGGGCCGAGAAAAAAGGGGGGTCCCAAAACGTGTTTTTAACATTGAGTTTTCCATAGGGCGGTTGGCCTCACTTTTAGCCCGAACGGCTGAATGGATTTGCACGAAACTTGGCAAAATTGTAGGGACTGGTAGCCCGATGTGCCTTTTGTAGGTCTCAATATATGTGCTCCAGTGGATTTTGAGAAATTAACGTTCAAAAAAAGATACATATCTGTAACAGCGGACCGGGCAGCGCTCCGGTTCGCGGACTTTTCGCGTTACGGAGCTTTGTGAAGCGAAGCTGATTGGTTCTCCGGCGTCTGTAAACATTCCAAACAGTCCGTAGCGGCCGCCATCTTGTCTCTCGGTAGGATCGAGAGACAAGAGGAGGCCAAAGCGAAGGGGCAAATGACCATAAGGGGGCATAGTAGATCCTCCCTGACCCCCTAGGTTTGATGTGGAGGTTTTAAAAGGGCCCCGCGGGGCAAAAAAAAATAAAAATAATAATAATCGAACGGCTGAATGGATTTGCACAAAACTTGGGGAAATTGTAGGTACTGGTAGCCCGATGTGCCTTTGCTAGGTCTCAATATATGTGCTCCAGTGGATTTTGAGAAATTAACGTTCAAAAAAAGATATATATCTGTAACAGCGCTCCGCTTCGCGTACTTTTTGCGTTACGGAGCTTTGCGAAGCTGATTGGTTCTTCGGCGTCTGTAAACATTGCAAACAGTCCGTAGCGGCCGCCATCTTGTCTCTCGGTAGGATCGAGAGAGAAGAGGAGGCCAAAGCGAAGGGGCAAATGACCATAAGGGGGCATAGTAGGTCCTCCCTGACCCCCTAGGTTTGATGTGGAGGCTTTAAAAGGGCCTCGCAGGGCAAAAAAAAAAATATCGTTTTTTTAGTTCTTTTGCGTGGGGAGCGCCCGGTTCGCGAACCGGGAAGCGTTCTGGGGAGCGTACTTTCTTGAAAATTAGTGAAAAAAGTTAGAGTAAAATAATAATTGTGAGTGATCAGATGTAGGGTAGCTCTGAGAAGAGCTTTTGGGTTTATGGTACATTTAGGTACTTATAAGTAGGTACCAATGCACAGTCTTAAATTCAGAATGAAAATTCTGTTGCCCTCATCTGAGAAGTGAACTCCATCTCCTCTGTAGATATCTTGCATGTAGTAACGCAAGTTATTGTTGTACAAGGAGCCCATTCCATGGTCTCTCATGTAAGCTGAAACAGATTTGTTTACATGCTTCCTCGACTTCTCAATTTGTGGACAAAATTGGTTCGACCACCTCCATTTCTGTCTTTGGCATATATTTGAATATACCAAGGCAGTCTGAGGAAAAAGTGCCATCAATTGCTCAAAGGTGTCCTTTAAAAGCATTTCCAGACCTACCCCAGTCAAAGTGCCCAGGTCATTACCTCCACAGTGCACAATTAACAGGTCAGGTTTTGGCAAATGCATAAAGGTTTTCACCAATGGTATCAATTGGTGACATTTTAATCCTCTGTGGCCAAACCACTTAATTTCCACATCTTGTAAATTGAGGTTAGGTAAATTCCTGTTTTCAGCGTACCTCTGAGCCCAATAGATGTAACTATGTCCAACAATCCAGACAGAAAACATGGCGAGAGAAGGTTCTGCTGCAGTCAGATGAAGTGTGGCAATGAAATGGCAGTTGAAAAAATAAGAGTTTAAAATGAAAAAAACTGTGGAGTTTCTGTGTTAATGAAGCAGTAACAGTGATTGGTGGATTTTGATTGCTGAAAACAGAAAGTTAGGGTGCATGGATGAGTTCGTTGAAAGATGTATTTTGAGTGGCGAAGAAAAAAATCATTAAATGGAAGAATGTACTGGATATGCAGGTGCACTGAGAGTTCAGAGTTCAATTGCAACATTGTTGTGTGAACTTGCAAACACCAGAGGTCTTGCAAGAGGTGGTTGCTATGCAAAAAAGCAGAGAGGGAGAGGGGGGAAGGGTTTTGATTTGAAAAAAAGTGAGGGAAGAGTTTTGATTGGGTGACATGAGAGATATGTGTGAAGAATTACAGCATTTCTGTGCTTTTGATAGCTGCAGACTCTGGAGTGCATACCTTTTGCTCTGCTGAAGACAAATTGGTGTGTTTCTGAGACTGTTTTGAAACTCAAAGTATTTGCTAAGGTGAGAAAAGATTTCTTTAATTTAGATAGAAAATAGTGTGCTTTAAGGAGAAAATTATGAAGAAAGTTGTGTTTTTCAAATGTTGCTTTGTCTCAAGTGTTTTACAAATAGATTTTGTTTCTTTGAGAAATTGTAATTGGAGAAAATGTGAAGTATTAGTACTGACAGGGTTTTTATGTGCATAGGAGCTGTGGAGTGTTTTCAAATTATGACTTGTAAATCGTTTTTGAGGAAAAGGAATGGTTTTAATATTTATGACAAGGACATAATGGTGTATGCTTCTTTATAAGGCAATTGAGTGTCTCTGATGTTATTTTTCCCATTTTAATGTAAGACGTTTCCCTGTGGAGCAAATTGCTTGTAAATATGCTCCCACCTGTGCATGGCAAATTTAGATTTTGAATGTTTGCGTTACATAGGCATGTTAAAGGTGACCGAAACATGCTGCAAAGGCAATCAAAAAACGCTTTCATGTGTCTTAAGGACATTTTAAGTCATTTCCCCATGTGGAGTGTTTTTAAATTATGACTTGAAAATCGTTTTTGGGGAAAATGAATGCTTTTAAAATTTATGACAAGGACATAATGGTGTATGCTTCTTTATAAGGCATTTCAGTGTCTCTGATGTTATTTTTGTAATATTAAATTAAAAGACCTTTCTCCGTGGAGCAAATTCCTTGTAAATATGCTCCCACCTGTGCATGGTAAATTTAGATTTTGACTGTTTGAGTTACTTAGCCATGTTAAAAGTGACCCAAAAAAGTTGCAAAGGCTTTAAAAAAACATTTTCATGTGTCTTGAGGACATTTTAAGTCATTTCCCCGTGGGCAGTGTTTTCAAATTATGAGTTGAAAATCGTTTTTGAGGTAAAGGAATGTTTTCAAAATTTATGTGCGCCATATGCCCCCAAATTTCTTTTTCAGGGGTGCAGCAGGGTGTTCTTGAGACACCCCTGCACCCTCGGAAAAATTCGTAATTTGCGATGAGCTAATTGCTAATCGCAAATTGCACGTTCATTCCTATGGGCCTCCTGCTCCATGGAAATGAATGGGTAATTTGTAATTAGCAAATAGCTCATCGCAAACTAGGAATGGTAAAGAATCGCTATTTATTCCTTAAAGTTCGCTATTTAGGAAATGTAAAAAACTTTGATGATACATATGGCGGTTCATCTCTAACAAGATAAGAAGCTTAGGGATAGATTTATGATGACTGGCGTATCATCAGGGATGTGCCAGTCATCCAATCGCGGGCCGTGGAGGGAGTTACGGTGGGGCAGGGAGGCGGGGAGGGGGAGGGGCAGGGTGGAGGGACCTAAAAACTGGCATATGGATAATTGCAGGTAAGTACACAATTTAATTATTCAAACGAAATTCGTAGCGCGCACAGCATCCCATTTTGCGATGCAGTGCGCGCTACGAAATTCGTTTGAATAATTAAATTGTGTACTTACCTGCAATTATCCATATGCCAGTTTTTAGGTCCCTCCGCCCTGCCCCTCCCCCTTCCCGCCTCCCTTCCCCACCGTAACTTCCTCCACGGCCCGCGGCTGCAGTCATCCTGTGCCGCTGTTCCGCCACCCATGGTGTGCTGCATTTACAATGCGGCGCATCATGGGGCAAAAACAGCATAGATGCGTGACGCATCTGTGCCGTAAAGGTGGCGCATTGCTGGAGTTGTATCACAAGTGTGATGAAGCTCCAGCAAGGCTCAGGGGTGCCCCTGTCGCAGGGTTTCTGTTCTCACACAGAACTGTGCACAGAGGATTGGAACCTCGGCGAATTAGGGTGCCCCAAAACTCACCTTAGTACCCAAAAACCCCTTAGCAAGCTAGCTACAGTGTCACATTATATATAACAAACTCTCAATGTTTAGACAATCCAGAATATGAACTTACAGTACCTCAGGATACGTGGAACTCATGAACACTCGGTCGTTATATATTCATTACAAACCAGAACATGGAGTTAAGAAGAACACATGTGTATTTGAAATGTTTATTTACTAATGCCGTCTTCTCAGGCGTAGTATCTTAGATAATACAAGTACACATCTTCGTCGCCATTGTAATAATGTGAGAACGTACGTCTTTAAATGCTTTTTAGTTATCTTTACTCCGGAGCGCCGGGGCTAAGCTGTTGCTCAACGGTCGGCGCCAAGCAAACAATATGGCCGCCTTTCGCTTTCTGTTTCCCCAAATCCTGTTCCTGTGCAGGAACACTAGAACGCTACCACAATTATCAGTAGCAAAATTACCAGCATAGTTACTAGTACATAAAAAGCGAATGGTGACAGTATGTTAACATGCTGTAAATGAATAAGAGTTAGCAACACTTATATCTCACCCTGCCTAATACACATATTATATTATTTGCTAAGAAGGTCTCTTTGGGTTAGTTTAGGGCGTGCCTATACTTTAGTGTCCTAGATTTGAAGGAATCACATCAGCATACACCAGCTCTCTCTTCATGTGAACCGCATCAAGTGTTGTGTATGTGTGTGTTCGGCAAAGCAATATAAAACCCGCCTCATGCCCAGAATTGGCAGAAGCTGCACTTATGTTATGACTATGAAGTCGTGGAGATCAGACCTCATAACAATTCTGTATCGTGTTGTTCTTGAAACTTCAGCACTCGCTGTACAGATATAGTTTAAGAAGCAAAGCAGATAGTAGAGCAATAACATATTATTCTCATGTAAACCATGATGAACTACTAGGTTGAAAGCTAAAGCAACAACTAAGTGTCGTGTGCAGAAGTTGCAAAAAAGGAAAAATGGCGTTTAAACCGGTAATGAGCCCATGCTAACTTAACACGGTGTAAAGATATCCAGGATCTACATGACACCCCTCCATGATCCGGAAACGAACAAAATAAGGTAATAGAAGTGCCATCTCATGAGAGCATATTGCAACTTTATATGTGCACGGTCCGCAAGGTAAAACATTAAAAACTAGCAAAATTTAATGCTAAGAAAAAATAAAACAGTCAACTAGTTTATCGAGGCTTAAGCCAATAGGCAAGCTAAATAATAAAAACTTGACAAATAAGTCAATGAATTGTCAATGAAATGCTAGTACTCAGCATATCAAACATGAAAAAGGTCTATGACATAATTGTGTATGCAAAATAAGCTGCAACAGCCTCCAATAGGAAGTCACCGTCTTCATCCGAAAAGAGTTCAGCCATCCAATTTAAAAGCGGAAAAGAACATACGTGCTCTCCCAGCACCGGATCCTCTATCACCATCAGAGGACAGCTCGGTGGGTTTTCAAGAAAGCTCTGTTCAAAGAAAGACTGTGTTGCCGCCAGTAAATTCCAGGGACCAATTAGTCCATGCATCAATGCCACAGCCATAATCCTTTCGCCAGGACAAACCAACTCGTGAGCAATGATAGGACTCATCAGCTGATTAAAGTCGACGTCAGGAGAAACCGGTCCGCAGAGACACAAATTAATGGCCCAATCGAAATCACAGGTCAGGCAGTGAAATACAGGCTGGACACAGGTGAAGTAGGTGAATCGAAAAGATAATCCATATGCCGTGCTTAATATCGCCAACGGCATTGTGCCATAATATTCAAGCATGCGATTGCGGAACAGCGTTAGCAGCTGCAGGGCGGGACCTTGCACAGGAGGGACATCCATATTTAAAAATGTAAAAAAGCACAAGAGCGTCCGGTGCTAATGCAAGTAAAACTGGGAATCCACCAAACAAAGTGGAAAAAATAGAATGAAAGAAAGCAGGGATGACTCCAAAGATTTTCTCAAATGAAGTCACGAGACCACTGCTAACAACTTTAAAAAAATGCGCCAGGGCCTTTGTGGAGGACGCGTTAAAGATAGTCCGAACCATCTCGCTGAAATGCAAAGGCGAATCAGTATTTAAAAGGGTCTGCACCTCTGTACGGGTGTTCGCTATGTGAAGCACGAAAGTTTCACGGGCCGAACTCAAGGCCACCTCTGTCTGAGACAAAAGAGCCCTTATTCTTGCCATGCCGTTGAAATCTGCTCCCAAGGTTGGTATTTGTGGCCAGATTGAAAACTCCCTATGTTCATGTGTGGGAGGAAATAGAACATTTCTGCAGCAAATAACCCGTTCACTTACTGTTACGATAAAAGGAATACTTTTAATTAACCCAGAACAATCTTCAATATTGAGCATCAAATAACTACCATTTTCCAACAACTTGAACGTGGGGATGATAGTAGGAACTGGCGTGCCTTGCAACACGCAAGCCATATTTGGTCGGTCTTTGTTGCATGAACCGTGTAACTGTATGTGCGTACACATTAGTGAATGATCTGGCGTCTCAGTGCATTCATCTCCATTCAGATAAACTTCTTGATCATCTTTGAAACATCTGTATGTGTATGGAAGCGACCAGACCTCATGAAGAAAACCACTACCTAAAGGTTCATAACGACCTATTGGTATATATTTCATACAATTTGAAAACTTATATAAAGCAAAAGGCAGCGTTATTAAACCGTGGATAAGGCACGTTGCCAAAGCAGCCAACCTTTTGGATTTATACTGGAAATGTTAAAGGAAGAATTACGGAGTAGGGCCTGTAAATCACTAATGGACAACCGAGTAAAATGACTCCAACCATCATATTCCTCTAACTCCGGGATAGTAGGGGTGTTTAATTTTTTAGAAGTAGCCAATCCAAAGCATTTGGTCTGGGAAATTGTTTCATTCACAAACAACATATGATTTGGGATGAGACATGCACGGTGCAAAGCCTCAGTGCCTTGTACCTGCCAGGTTCGTGAACCACAAACTGATGTAGATCCTGGATATCTTTACACTGTGTTAAGTTAGCATGGGCTCATTACCGGTTTAAACGCCATTTTTCCTTTTTTGCAACTTCTGCACACGACACTTAGTTGTTGCTTTAGCTTTCAGCCTACCTGCGTCAAGATCTATGCCTGCTTCAAGCAGGCGCAGGGTTTTGACGCAGCTTTGTCCTATCTGATTGTAAATGCGGCACACCATGGGTGGCAGAGCAGCGGTGCACGTTAACTGGTGCATCCCTGGGGATGTGCTAGTTAACATAAATCTGCCCCTTTTATTATTAATTATGTGCAGGGGACACAGAGTCGGTGAGGTTTATCCAAGGTTAAGAAGAGATGAGTCCTGTTCACTGAAAAATTGGACATAGGCTTCACCTCCTCACAGCCGCGGGCCGTGGAGGGAGTTACGGTGGGGCAGGGAGGCGGGGAGGGGGAGGGGCAGGGTGGAGGGACCTAAAAACTGGCATATGGATAATTGCAGGTAAGTACACAATTTAATTATTCAAACGAAATTCGTAGCGCGCACAGCATCGCATTTTGCGATGCAGTGCGTGCTACGAAATTCGTTTGAATAATTAAATTGTGTACTTACCTGCAATTATTCATATGCCAGTTTTTAGGTCCCTCCACCCTGCCCCTCCCCCTTCCCGCCTCCCTGCCCCACCGTAACTTCCTCCACAGCCCGCGGCTGCCTCCTCAGCATCGCTGGACATGGTTAAATAATAGCTGCAAAATGTTACTCTTGTTAAACAATTTTACTATTATAATCTCTGAGATTTGTCTCTTACTCTGCAACATCTCATTGTTGTTATCTTTCTTTAAAGATAAAGACAACATCAACATGAGCGACAATCAGCAATTAATTGATTTCGACCTCATCATTGAACTTGTAATTGAAACATCAGTGGATGTTGATCCTTTGGATGATTTAAATCCTGAGGATGAAGAAGAACGTGATGAGGATGCAGATTTGTCAGAATTGTATGACATAGGATGGGAAGCTGACGTGCTTGAGCCTATGGAACTATAAACATTTATTTTATAAATTTATAATAAATAAAAAGTAAAAATGTAAACCGTTTAATTTAAAAATAAAGACACCTTCAAAAACAGGTTATGTGTAGTGTCTTCAATAAAATATTAAAATATGCTCATAAAATTAGATCAGATTCACATATAAAACAGCACAGGTAAAATGAATATAAATTCCATTTCTTTTCTGCTATTTCTGTATTCTAAATTTGCCATGCACAAAAAAATCTTCTATGTAAAAATGTTAAGTAATGTGTTAAGTTTTTGATGACTGTTATTGATTTACTGTTGGGTAATAGTGGTTAATAACATTTTTTATTATATTTTACCACAGATTCAACTGCAGATCATTTCAAGATTTCAGCATGCCAACCAAAGACAGAGTGAGAAAGGCTGCAAAACGTCAAAGACAGCAGGTGAATGAAAAAAAGCAGCAGTCCTCTAACAAAAAGATTTGTCAAGTCACCAAGAAAGCACCGGGTAAGAGTACAAAAACATTCATAAGAAATATCTGTGGTAAAAAAAATATTACTACAGAAAATGTTTCAGTCCAGAAAAGGAGAAGCAATTCAAACGGAAAGGAAAGGCCAATGAAAAATGTTACTGCTAGAGTAAGAGATAACTCTATGCATGAAAGTAGAAGGAAACAACAGTTTAGGGACATTCGTAAACGAATGTTCCGCAACAGGATAATTGGCAATTTGTTAAAAAATATTAAGAAAGGTCAACAGAAAGTGGTTTTTTATAAGAGAAAAAAAATAGTTGAGAAAGTTATTGATCAGGCATTTGAAATTAAACGTAAGTTATTTATTTTGACAATCAATAGAATTAGGAAGCTAAACAAGGCAATTTATGATTTCAAAAGAAATAGTAGATGGAAGAGAATAGTTAATCGTAGTAATTTTTGTGAAGTTTTTTCTGGAGAATGGATGCATAGTTCAAGCTCTGAGGCATTTTTTAATGAGGAGAGTTATTTCCAGGATAATGATTTGGTGCATGCAGTTGACACCAGTGGTCGAGCTTATGAAGTGAAAGATGGTTGTCCAGTTGAAAAAGAAAAACTTGTGACAACAGAGATAGAAGAGGTGTTAGGTAATGAGGTTTTAGGGAGACGTCCTAAGGGTCCTGTGTACACCTGGAAGTGTAGTAGTATTTGCAGTGTACGACAGGATTCCATCAATTTGCTTTGTGATTTTATACGGTCATTTAATAAGAAAAGTTTGAAGCAGAAAATGAAGTTGTTGCAAGAATTAGATCCTTGCAGAGTGAGAGAAGTGATAGGTTTGCATGGTCATTCACTGGCTTGTCTTTCCAGGAGAGTATGCCAGAGTGTTTTTCATAATTTCAGGATGCTAGCAGTGCATCATAATAAAGTGAGGAAATTAGTTAGAATGTTGTATTATGCTAAGAGTCCAGCAATTATGCTTAAACAATTATGCGCTGCTCTTTTGCATGGTTCTGAAATAGATGTGAAGAATATATGTGAAGAAATTGAGTTTTGTTACTTTGGAAGTAAAGAGGAGAATGTTGAAATTGACCAAGAAGAAGAGAGTAATGTGGAAGATAGTGTACAGGTTTCCAGTACAGATAATTTCCAGAGGGAAATTGCGACGTTTGAGGTGAAATCAAGTGAGAGGCCAAATTTCACTTGTGTGTGTTGTCGAAGCACTTATTATAAGAATCAGACTAAGTTAGTGGATTTATATGCAAAAAGTGAAAGGGAAAATAATAGTGAATGGAAGGATTTTACAACATACTTGATGGTAGAAAATTGTTTTGATTTGGGATTGGATCAACGTGTGTGTACTTATTGTTGTAACAAATTACCAGATGCCTGCTAGAGCAGTTCATAATAATCTGGAATTGGTTGAGATTCCTTCTGAATTGAAGGATTTAAATACTTATGAATCTATTTTGATTCAAAGTATCCATCCCTTTCAGGCTATTGTAAGAATGGAGCCAAAGACAGGGAAATTGCCTCCATCAGATTTACAGAGAGGATTAAAGGGAAGAGTTGTTTATTTGCCTCTAGATTTCAAGAAAAACATTAACACAATTGGAGTAGAAAAAGTGGAAGAGGAACCTCTGGTTATCTTAGTTAATGGGGTTCCGACAAAGAATAAGAAAATATGGCAAGATTTAGTAGATGTTAGGAAAGTCAAAAGGGCAACATTGTATTTGAAAAAAAATAATAAATACTATAAAAATGTATATGTTGCAGAAGAGGAAGTAAGTGAGGAAGAGGATAGCGATTTGTGTGCTGGTCAAATTGAGAAAGTAGAACCCTGTACTAGTGAAGAAATATATGAACATTATAGTGTTCATCCTTTGCATTCCAAGGAAGTCATGGGGAATGCTATTGAGTTGTTTCAAATGAAACAAGCCAAAGGGAGTCCCATTAGTGTTTGGGAGGAAAGTTTGGAAGCTCGGTGTTTCCCACAGCTTTTTCCAACAGGTCAGGGAGGAAGATATGATGAGCGACCTCATCAAATTCCTGCTTCTGAATACCGGACTTTGCGATTGTATGCAGGAGATGCTAGGTTTCGACAATGCATTCCTTATTTGTTTCATCTCCTGTTTGAAAGCGATCTGTCTGGACTGTCATATGCAGTGAACCACATCTTGAAAAGTGGTATACACATGCAAAACATCTCGGCAAGTGACTTTATGGATAAAGTCAATGTCCAAGACAGTATTTTAGATTCTCACCTGATTAATCTCATGGCGTGTCAGCGTGGTACTAATGAGTACTGGTACCGTCGTCATGGTGATTTAAAATGTATGCTGAGGAACTTAGGAACTCCCACATGGTTCCTCACTCTGAGCTGTGCTGAGTATGGCTGGGAAGACTTACTTGAATTTCTACGAGAGGCAAATGCTAACGTAGAAAACATCAAATTCAAGACACCCGGAGAACTGTGCTCTTTGGATCCAGTCAATGTATGTAGGTACTTCAATCATAGATTTGAAGGTATGATGTCTTTCATCATGAATAAGAAGAATCCACCTCTTGGAGAGGTGTTGGATTTCTTCTGGAGAAAGGAGTACCAAGCAAGAGGTGCTCCTCATATACATATGTTGCTGTGGATCAAGGATGCACCTAAATTTGGAACGGATCCAGAAGACTCAGTGATGAGTTTCATAGAACAGTATTCTACGTGTGCTGTTCCAAACGCAAAGGAGAAAAAAAGCCTAAGAGAAAAAGTTCTACGTTTCCAAAGCCATCGATGTGGAAAGTACTGTCGTCGTAAATTCCGAAACAAAGACAAGTTCTACACCAAATGTCGTTTCGGCTTTCCACGACCGGTGATTTCCAAAGGAAGAGTGAACAGTTTGATGTCTTCGCTGCGACATAATGTGATGAAGAAATCACCTAAAAACACATACAATTTGAAGAGGAACGAAGAGTCTAAGTACATCAACGACTACAACCCGGTGATTTTGTCCATGTGGAATGCTAACATGGATATACAGTTTGTGGCTGATAACTGTATGGCTGTGGCTCGGTATGTGACATCTTACATCACCAAAAAAGAGAAGACAGAATTGAAGGATATGTGGGAGGACATTTCCCATGAAAAGAGCCTCAGCAAGAAGTTGTACAGTTTCAGTCTGAAGATGTTGTCGCATCGAGAAATCGGAGCTTACGAATGTTCTGACCGGTTGTCTTCAGCAAGTCTCTATGCCAAGTCCAGGAGTATCGTTTGGGCGAGTCTTGGTCTTGCTGCAACGCGTAATCGAGTTCTCAAACCTGTGCGGGAAATTGAGTATTTGGCGGAAAAGGAGCCAAACAGTACTGACATTTTGAAGAGCAACATGTTGGATACATATTATCCAAATCGAAGCAGTCACCTCGAGAATGTTTGTCTGTATGAGGTTCTGCAAAATTACATATTCAAGAGGAACATCAAAGAAGATACTGAGAAAGGAGTGTATGCTGTAATAGGAAGTGAGGGATGTCTGGTGAAGCAAAGAAAATGCCACTTGATAAACCATCGAAAATTGAGTGGCGAATCTCCTGAAAAAAAGGAGTTTTTCTATTTAGCACTTTTGCAACTTTTTAAGCCTTGGCGTGCAGAAGAGGAACTGCTTGGAGATTTCCTCTGTTATGAAGACTCTTTCAATGCTGCCAAGGAGACCATAGAATGTCCTGCTTTTCCCAAATATGTAGAAATGTTGAATGTGGAAATTGAGCAGGAAGCAACGATTGCAGCGGAGATTGCCAGAGACAGTTCTCAGGACAGTCAGAGTTCTGCTTCATTGAGTCAGGATCCACTAGGAGGACCTGTTATCGAAAATGAAGCTGCCACTGCTATGAATGAAGTGGAAAGAGCAATGGCACATGCTCAGGAGGATGCGGTTAACTTAGAAGAGTTGGAAAGACAACTCAACGTTGAGCAGAGGAAAATATATGACGAAGTTACCATGCAAATTGATCATGGATTAAGTCATGACAAGAAAGAGTGCTCATGTACGTCGTTGAAGCCTGTTCGACTGTACGTGAGTGGAGAAGCGGGAACTGGAAAAAGTTTCCTTATTAAAGCAATTTCATGTTATTTGCAGGAAAGGACAGAGTCATCGCTGTCTTGTGTTGTCACCGCTCCAACTGGACTGGCAGCACATAACATTAAAGGGATTACTTTACATCGTTTACTGATGCTGCCAGTGGAGCATGACAACAAATTACAATATCACAAGCTATCGGGAGATGCTTGTTTTGAAGTTTCTAGAGTCTTGAGGAAAATGAAACTTCTTATCATTGACGAAGTAAGCATGGTTTCCAATGTCATGCTTGCCTTTGTGCATTTGAGAATGCAAGAAGTTCTCAAAACAGAGTATGATGTGTTATTTGGTGGCAAACACATCATTGTTTTCGGAGATCTTTTGCAGCTGACACCAGTGAAAGGGCAACCTGTGTTCAAAATGCTCACGCATGAAGATACCAGGAAGTGCCTAGGGAGCATTGGCAATGTCAATATATGGTTAAACTTCAATTATGCTGAACTGCATGAAAATATGCGTCAGGCGAAGGATGAAGTTTACAAGACTATTCTACAAGATGTTAGAATTGGAAAAGTGACCGAGCATGGGAAAGAAGCTTTACATGCACGATTACTGACAAATTTATATCCAGACCAAGATGTTGTGCCTGAGAATATTTTTCAGAAAATTACTGAGAAGAAATCTGGAATATGTTTGATGCCAACTCTTGCAGAATGTGCCAAATTCAACAACAAAATGTTGCATTTAGAAAAGCAAGAGATTGTGAAACTGGAAGCTATTGACAGAGTAGAGCATATGGGATCAACAATTATTTTGTCTGAGAATCTGAAAACAAAATTGTATTCATTAGAGAAGAGTATATCTAAAACTGCAGGTTTTGAAAAGACTCTGAATGTGTGCTTGAACTGCCGTATAATTTTAAGAAGGAATTTACATGTTGAAAGAGGTCTGGTAAATGGATCAATGGGTAATGTTGTTGATTTTGTGAAATACAGAAATAGAGATGGAATTGAATTTTTAAAAATTAAATTTGATGGCATTGAGGAAGTACAGCTAATTGGTCGTTGTTCTGCTAGATTTTTGCTTGTAAAAGACTTATATGTTCGTCGTAAGCAGTTTACTGTTTGCTTGGCATATGCGGTGACAATCCATAAATCGCAAGGTTTAAGTGTAGACAGTGCATTGGTGAATATTGGCAGTTCTGTGTTCAAGGAGGGTATGGCATATGTGGCATTGTCACGAGTTAGAACTTTATTGGGATTGTACTTGATTGAGTGTGATGTCACAAACATTTGTGCCGATCTAGATTGTGTTAAGGAATACAATAGGTTAAGAAGAGAGTATGCGCCACATTTGCCTCAGTATCCTTTGTTTGAGAAACGTGTGGTAGGCCGGAAACGAAGAAATGTGACCAATATTGGGGAGGTTGTAGCAAAAAGACGAAAAGTCGATGAACCTGAAATTATAAGCAGAAAGAAAAAGGATTCTGTTGAAGATGTTGTTGGTTTTCAATTTGAAAACAGTTCTGGTGTCAACTGCTATGCTAATGTAGTGGTTAATGTTTTGTTTTCTCTAGAAAATGTAAAAGAAGAGATTGTGGTCAATTCTGATCAAAGATTTTGCAGTTTGTTAAATTCTGTGTTAGAGAAATGTAGCACTGATAGAACAAACATAGAAAGTGTGTCTGAAATTCGAAATCTGTTAGACAGATGTTCAGGCCAAACACAATTCTCTCAAAATAGTCAGCAAGATTGTCAGGAGTTTTTAATGTATATGCTTGATGTATTGCATGATGAAGGTGTAGATGTAGATCACCTGTTTGGGCTTTCTTATCAATGGCAGCATGACTGCGAGAACTGTAGGGTATCAAGTACTACTAGTGTAGACTCAGAAAGATTTATATATTTAACTTTGCCAGACAGTAAATCAGTCTCTTTTAATAAGCTAGTAAAAGGAGCTGATCACAACATGGAGTGTAGCCAATGTAAATCTGAAATTATTTCCACATTGTTTATACGAACATATGGCCAGTATGTCATTTTAATGTTCCAACGATGTAGGCCTGATGGAACAAAATTGACAACTTTAATTACAAATTTTGTGGCTTCACAGTTGTCAATATCAGGAAGGACTTTTGTAACTGTAGCAATTATATATCATGACGGTCCTTCAATAACATCAGGACATTACACAGCTTATTTAAAGTCTAGAAATGGCTGGTCATTCTGCAATGATTCTGTTTTAATTTTCAAAAAAAAATTGCCGTATGACCTTAAAAACTCTTACCTGGTGTTTTTAAAACCAAAATTTTAGGGAAAGAATCTCGGGATGTGCTCTGAGGAATTTCAAGAAGTTCTAATGGCTCCTACACGATTTGGCCTTGAGGATAAGTGTAGTACAGAGACATAACTTCTTACCATAACACTGGACGTCATGGAGAAATACGTGCACTTTGAATGAGTTCAGAAAAACTGTTTCTTTTTATAAGCTAATTGAAGCAGCCAATCAAAACATGGAGTAGAGGGAATGTAAGTCTGCAATGCTGTCTACTGTTGTACATTGCTTTGTGATTAAAAGTGATGTAGAGAATTAAATAATTGTAGTAGTCATAAAGGTAGTGTAAGTCTGCTTCATAGTAAGCAGTATCAGTGTCATAGGAAATGTAGAACATGATTGAGCAAGAAGGGGAAGATATTACTAGTCCAGGATTGTGAAAATGATCTTGAACATTTTAATTGTGAAAGTTGCGGAAATACAACATGACGGGATTGGCTTACAAGAATTCTAAGAGTTATAAATGGCTCAGACACGATTTGGCCTTGTGGAAACGTGTGGTAGAGAGCGAGAAGTCATTTATTGTATGTAACATGTTTTTGAAAACAATGGAGGTTTTCTTTCAGAAAGTGGCGGGTTGAAAGTAATAACAGCACAACAGAGTGTAAGCTGTTCATAGGACATCCTTCGCCGTCATGGAAAGTAAGTTAACTTTAAGGAGTTCTGAATTCTGATTTGTTATGTTGTATGGGTTTTTTAAACACAATCATTTTGATTGTGGTTTTTTTTCCCCGCTGTTATATGATGAATACCTTCAAGTCACTGTTTTTAGTGAAATTTGATACATTCTGAGAACAGCAAAAATAAACCATTTAATATGTATAATTAATTCTGTTCTGTTTGCATTTATGATGTACATGTAGAACTGTGTAGGAGGCATGGAGAAGGTGAGGCTTCTGTAAGTGTCAAAGTTGTTGCATACAGTGCTCATATTCTACGTAGTCTTTCATATGATAGACTACATTTCCACAATGAGATACCTAAGCAAAGGAAACACAGGTGATATGATTGTGGAATGAGGAAAAAAAATTGCACGTTTTTCAATTATATTACCTGTGTTTCTTAACATTACACATCACATTGTGTAGATGAGGTTTAGGCCTGTTCCTGGAGACAGAGGAGGTCTAACATTTGTCCAAGCGTGCAGTCGACATGACACACTTGGTTGGTAGGCCTGCACATGTATTTTCTTCTCTGTATTCTTCAATAAGTGTAAATTTGATCTGCAACCCTGAGTAGGCCTCACCTTAAACAAACCTCTGGATAGGCCACACCTTATTGTCATCCTGAATCAATTATTTAACATGTTAGGGACAGATTTATGATAGGTGTATGCCTCTTTTGCGCCACTGTGCGTCACTTTTGTGACGCAGTCGCGGTTGAAAAGATTTGGTATGAGGCGACAAAATTATAAAATGATGAATCTAGGCAGATGTGTCATGCTGTAAAAAAACAATGCCACATGAAACCGATGCAGCAGTCATGCAAAAGATGCACAATGTTGCAAGATAGGACTCACTTCATCTGCATCAAGATACTATTAGTTTAAAATGTATATTTTTAGGACTGTGTAGAGGCATGGAGAAGCAGAGGCTTCTGTAAGTGTCAAAGTTCTTGAAAAACTATTTGTCCTTCAATCTTTTCCCTTGTTTTTTCTAATTTATTAAAAACATGTTTTAATATTTTTCAAATGTTTGTTCTCTCTTTCACAGATTTTTTAGTATAAAAAGAACAAATGAGTAACTTAACGACAATTATAAGGTAAATGTTTTGTACTCTTTTTGTTATATTTCTATCACATTTAACTTCTATTAGTTCCACTGCTTTATTTCTTTAAGAATCACTTTCCTGCCTTTGCTACTTCGCTCATTCCTTTGTCTATTACTTAATTACTCTACTCCTTCACTAATTTTCTTAGTCCCTCTCTTCTCATACTTCTTCACTCTTGGTCACTCACTCTGTCTCTATTACTTTCACTGTTTCTGACTGATCTAAAAATTTTTTTAAAAAAAGAACAGTAAGTATAAGGGAAGGAAACAGACAGTTATGTTAAAAGAAAGACAGCTATAGGGAGTAAACTAGGGATACTGTTACCCGCAATCCTCTGCTGATGATGTCACTGACCATGTCATGAATGATGTAATATGTGACATCATCAGCAGTGGATTACGGGTAATAGTATCTCTAGTTTACTCCCCTATAGCTGTCTTTCTTTTAACATAACTGTCTGTTTCCTTCCCTTATACTTACTGTTCTTTTTTTTTAAAAAAAAAAATTTTGGTTCGCTCCCGGTTCGCGTACCGGCGAGCGAACTGGGAAGCGAACTAAGAGAAATAGAGGTTGGCAGAGTTCCAAATATTCTACCAATTTTTTAATAACGGGGAGGTAGTTCTGAAAAGAACTTTTTTTTTTATTGTTTTTGTTGTTTTATATTTTTTTTATTTTTTTCTGAACTTTTTTTACTTTTTTTGAATTTTTCTGAACGGTTTTATATTTTTTTTGGTTTTTTTGGGGGGGGGAAACGAAAACGATTCATTGTAAAGGGCTCAACAGGAGCAACAAAAAAAAAAGAATTTATTGTTTGCGGCGTTTCGGACAAATTGGAAGATGATTGTCAATAGCTCTGTTGATCAGAGTGATGCTACTTTCTCTGTAGCAAATGAATCCATTGCAAAGTACGCAGACTTGTTTTACTTCCCCAAATCTCAGTTGTATATTTGGCACCATCTCCCTGCCCTCTGGTCCCGTCACTTCGGGTACAACAGATCTTCTGGCCATAATAGGGGGATTATCTAGTTCGTTACGAAACTGTGCAGCACTGTAGTTGTTAGGATGGCACCTAGTCATATGGCGATGCATTGTGTAGTTTCCATAACTGTATTTCTTCTCGGTCCCTCTGGACAGTCTATCTTGACATATAAGGCAAGTTACGTATCTTGCATTTACTTTTTTCTCGCCTTTGGGAAATTAAAAAAATTGCCAAATGAAGTTTTCTTTCCGGTGAGACCTCCTGGGCTCCTCAGGCAAAAACTGCCTCTCTTCCTGCTCTTCCTCCTCTTCCTCTTCTTCCTCTTCTTGCTGAATTATAACTTCAGCAGGTGGTCCTCTCTTCCTTGGATGTGGTGGAGGTGGTGGGGAAGCACCAGCTGAAGCTACTAAAGAAGCCATTGCTCACTGGTAACAAAGGGTCTTTCTCTCACAAAGATGAAAGTCAGAGTGAGGAAAGAAGGAGGGGTTTTCATCATTTGGGAAAAACAATAGTTCTCAACCAATGAAAAGTGTTAATTTTACATTACATGACCTAGTGTTACATCATTAGGAAACCAAAAGTGAAATGAACCAATGAAAAGTGTTATTACCAAGTCACATGACCTGCTGTGTTTACGTTACGCGCTTTGCGCCGCCTCCCGGTTTGCTTCCGGGAACCTGCGCTTCGCGCCTCGCTTCGCGTACTAGTTCGCTAACGTAGCACGTCATATGACGTATCACGCGACAACGTGAAACGTCATGCGGACGCGAGGCGTCACGATGTTTTCTAACGCGGCAGTTGCGTTAAAGGAACGTTTACCGGTTTGCGGACTATTTCGCGGCATCAAGGCCAGCTAACGGGAAGCTTCCCGATTCGCGAAGCGGGAGGGAAGAAAAAAAAATATTTAAAAAAAAAATTATTAATAAACATATAAAATATATTTTTGGATTTAAAGAAGAATACATTTTACAGCTACAGATATTAGCTTTTAAAAAACCAATGAAATTCACTGAAAAAACCATAGGTTATAGACCATATATAGTTAGGAATTAGCATTTACAAAACCTTGAAAATTCACTGAAAAAACCATAGGTTATAGACCATATATAGTTAGGAATTAGCATTTAAAAAACCTTATTTTACTCACACAAAACCATTGAAATTCCATATATAGTTAGTTGCACTAACTATATATCGCGCACCCGCAATCCACTGCTGATGATGTCACATATTACATCATTCATGACATGGTCAGTGACATCACTGATGACATCACTGATGACATCTCAAATGACATCACTGATGACATCACTGATGACATCTCATTTGACATCATTCTTGTGCTAATACGATAAACCTCTTCAGACTCTAATAAAACCTTAGATACACTCAGTGTATACAGACACTCACACACTGTCACTCATCCATGGAGTTACTCACACACCTAGTCAGTCATGCAAAGAATCAATCACACCTCCATTTCCTCAACTATACAGTTATACACACCTTACTTATTCAAACATATACTAACACATATTTACTCTCTTATACAATCCCTGATACAAGTTCACAATGATCCATACAGCCACTCACACATTCACTGGCTCTCATGCACAGTTATTTATATATGCCAACTCTCACATGTACTGTGTTTTACATATGTACTTACTATGACATGTAGCATTGACATATCCATTCACTCATCAATACACTCATGCACACAGTCAACCGCCCATGTAGCTGTTTCCACATGCACTCTTGAACTCATACACCTAGTGAATCAACTGCTCACACATCTATGCACAGAGTCACACACCTCCCAGCCACCCCCACACAAACTCAATCTCCCATACAAATACTTGGGCAACCAATCAATAACATATATAGCCTCTCGTATAGCTAATGATCCACACATGCAGCAGTTTACATCACAACAGACATACTGAAGCAAACATTCAGACAGTTTAGTCACTAACCCATGCATTTAGTACGACACATTTATTCACTCACTCATACAGTCAGTCACGCACCTACTAAATCCTTCATCCAGACACTTATACATCCACTCATTCTTCAATATATCTAACATATTTAAACTTTACAGAAACACACAGTCACTGGATGATGTCATCAGTGATGTCATCAGTGATGTCATCAGTGATGTCATTTGAGATGTCATCAGTGATGTCATCAGTGATGTCACTGACCATGTCATGAATGATGTAATATGTGACATCATCAGCAGTGGATTGCGGGTGCGCGATATATATAGTTAGTGCAACTAACTATATATGGAATTTCAATGGTTTTGTGTGAGTAAAATAAGGTTTTTTAAATGCTAATTCCTAACTATATATGGTCTATAACCTATGGTTTTTTCAGTGAATTTTCAAGGTTTTGTAAATGCTAATTCCTAACTATATATGGTCTATAACCTATGGTTTTTTCAGTGAATATATATATATATAACTTTAATATGTGTATTAAAGGAAGAGCTTATCTACACTAAATATAAAAATCATATATTTCTAATTGGAATAAAGTTATATTTTTGTTAAATATATTTTCCTGAAGTCGCGCCGGGTGCGCGTTGGTTCACGCGCCCGGTACGCGAACCCCACGTGATTTGAAAAGAAAGCCGTTTATTGGGTTACAAGGTTTTGTTTCTAGAATGTAAAGGATGCCCTCCCTCTTTTTTCATTCCTTCATCTACATCCTAGGAGACACCGGTTGTGTTTGTTAGCTAGTTTGTAGCTTTTTTTGGTGTTTTTATACTAAAAAAGGGATTCTTCTACTGATGTAAACTTGTTAACTGAAGAAGATGAAGAGTTGGAGGAAAAGAAGAAAAAATCAACTGTTTGGCTTTCTTCACAATTCCTGATGGGGAAAAGAAGGTCAATGTTCGGAAAGTCAGCTGCACTCTGTGTCCAAGGGTGCTCTCACGGGGAAGTGAAAAAAAGTTTTCTGTGAGGCGTCCAGCATGCGCAAACATCTCCAGACACTACATCCTCGGCATCTGGCCCGTGAACAACATCGTCGCGCCCAGGAAGCTGTGCAGCATGATGACCAGGCTGCTGGACCAACCACTTCTGGAGTGAACTGTGGACCTCACATTCGTCCAGAGTTTGCTAATCTTCAACAACTCTGCATCAAGTGCAAGGCTGTAATGTGTTTCGGCAAGCAGTCTGCCGATGCTGTGGTTTCTGCCACAAGAAACCACTCTTGTTAAAAAAAAAATGAATTGCATTTTTTCCTGCAATGACTGTTTAGTTGCAAAGTAGCACAGTTTGTTCTGTTTTTCTTCCTTTTTTTTAAAACTCCCAAAAAATTTACAAAATAGTTAAAAAACACAAACAAAATTATGAAATTGAAAAAACAAGAAAAAAAATGATTCAGTTCAGAACCACCTATTCTGATTTAAAAAGAGCAATAAGTGTATGGTAGTGCCTGGATGATTGCATGGGTACATATGTAGAGCTTCAGTAATTAAAAGAGTGCATGGGTAGTGCGTAAGTGATTGTATGAGTGCATCACTAGTGCTTGTGTGATTGGAGGAGTGCATTGGTAGTGCCTGGGTGATTTCTACAGTGCATGGGTAGTCCCTTTGTGATTGGACAAGTGCATGGGTAATGCCCGGCTGATTGCATGAGAGCATGGGTAGTGCCTGTGTGATTGGACAAGTGCATGGGTAATGCCTGGCTCATTTAATTAGTGCATGGGTAGTGCCTGCATGATTCGATGAGTGTGTGGGTCATGCCTGGCTGTTTGTTTGAGTTCTTGGGTAGTACCTGCCTGATTGCATGAGTGCATGGAAAATGTCTGGTGATTGCATGAGTGCATGAGTAGTACCTGTGTGATTCGATGAGTGTGTGGGTAATGCCTGGCTGTTTGTATGAGTGTATAGGTAGTGCCTGCCTGATTGCATGAGTGAATGGAAAATGTCTGGTGATTGCATGAGTGTATGGGCAGTGCCTGCGTGATTGGACAAGTGTATGGGTAAAGCGCGCTGATTGCATAAGTGCATTGGTAGTGCCTGCGTGAATAGACGAGTGCATGAGTAATACTTGGGTGGATGCATGACTGCATGAGTAGTGCCTGTATAATAGGACAAGTGCATGGGTAATGCCTGAGTTATTGCATGAGTGCATGGGTAATGGCTCCGTGTTTCCATTAGTATATAAGTGGTGGTTGGGTGTTTGGAAAACTGTATCAGTAGTGATTGGGTGATTGTATGAGTGCATCAGTAATGTCTGAGTTATTGCATGAGCACATAGGTAGTGGTTGAGTGATTGGAAGACTAGTACTCCCTTGCTACCTCTTAGACTTGATAAGGGCCTCAGGCCAATAGATGAGGTCTTGGGTCTCAAGCCACTGACATTCTGGCGGAGGCTATGGAGCACGCCGGAGCTCCTTAACTACAGGCAGGAACTCCTAGAAATTCTAAATTTGGCAAATGTAGTGAAAATACCATGGCTTGATTGTATAAAAAATGAATTTATCAAGCTAGGGGTCCTGCAAATGTGGTATGACCCTGAAATTGCCTGTACCAGGGTTTCAAGAAAAAGCTTATCAAAACTTTATTATGAAAATAAATTATCCAACTCCATACATAATGCGCAAACCGGCACCTTAACTGATTGTTTTTTAAAGGAAAAAGATTGTTATCACTTTGAATGTGTTTTGGACGACATTTTTCCTGTTTTAACTAGGAAGTTGTATTTACAGTGGAGGTATGGTACTTTACCAATTAGAGCTTTTACCACTAAATGGTCTCCATCCTCCCCGGAAAATTGTCCTAGCTGCAAATGTGACTTGGAAAATGACCTACATCTTATGTTTTTTTGTCCTGCATATCAAAGAATAAGGAGGCATTGGCTTGTGCCATTGTGCAGAAACATGGGAATCACACACTGCATGTAAGCCTATCGTATTTTAATAACAGATTTATCTAGTAAGGTTGTTTTTGGTGTAGCAAACTTTCTCACAGCAATATGGCTTAAGCGTAGGGCTCTAGTAAACAACGCCTAATTTTAAGCTTTGTACATGCACTTTTTAAATTAATTTTAGAGATGATAATGTAGATGTCTACTGATTGATTTGGATAATGTATTATATTGATTACTTGTGCTTATCTTGAATTATTTATTATCCAGGTATTTTACAGATTGTTGATTTTATTATTGTATGTACATCTTTTTGGGCAAAAATTGCCGAAATAAAGATAAATGAATGGAATGGATTGGAAGACTGCATAGGTAGTGCCTGAGTAATTGCATGGGTGCATCAGAAGTACGTACGTGGTTGTATGAGGACATGGATAGTACCTGTCTAATTGGACAAATGCATGGGTAACACCTGGGTGATTGCATAAGTGCATCAGTACTACATAAGTGCTTGTATGAGTGCAGGGGTAATGCCTGCATGATTGGATGAGTGTATGGGTAATGCCTGGGTTATTGCATGAGTGCACGGATAATACCCTGGTGAAAGCCTAGTGTGTGTTGATTTTATTATTGGTGGACTGTTTGGATAACTGTATTACTACTAGCTTGGTGATCAGAGGAGTGTATGGGTACTGGCTGAGTGGTTTAAGAAGTGAATGCATAGTGCCTGGGTGACTACATGAGTCTGGAGGCAATGTTTGGTGATTGCAAGAGTGCCTGGGTAATGGGAGGTACTGACTGGATGATTAGAGTACTGCAAGGATAGTGCATAGTGAATTTACAAGTGCGTGAGTATTGGTGAAGTGCTTAGATTAGTACATGGTACTGGCTGGGTGATTGTAGGAGTGCATGGGTAGTGACAGGGTGATAGCTGGAGCGCATGGGTACTATCTGGGTAATTGAAGGAGTGAATGAGTAGTGTCTAGGTGATTAGAGGACTGCGTGGGTGGTGCACAGGTGATTGTAGCAGTGCATGGTTAGTGCCTGGGTCATTGCATAAGAACATGGGTACTGACTGGATGATTAGAGTACTGCAAGTATAGTGCATGGTAAATTCACAAGTGCTTCAGTATTGGCAAAGTGATTAGATAAGTACATAGTGCTGGCTGGGTGATTGGAGGAGTGCATGGGTAGTGACAGGACGATGGCTGGACTCCATAGGTAGTGCTCAGGGGATTGTAGCAGTGCAATAGTTAGTGCCTGGGTCATTGCCTGAATGGGTAGTGACAGGATGATTAGAGTACTGCAAGGAGAGTGCATGGTGAATTTATAAGTGCTTGGGTATTGGCGGAGTGATTGGATGAGTACATGATACTGGCTGGGTGATTGGAGGAGTGCATGGGGAGTGACAGTGGGATTGCTGGACTGCATGGGTACTACCTGGGTAAATGAAGTTGTGAATGAGCAGTGTCTAGGCGTTTAGAAGATTGTATGGGTAGGGCACAGGTGATTGTAGCAGTGCAGGGTTACTGCCTGGGTCATAGCACAAGTACATTGATACTGACGGGATGATTACCGTTCTGCAAGGAGAATGCATGGTGAATTTATAAGTGCTTGGGTATTGGCGGAGTGATTGGATAAGTACTAGGTACTGACTGAACGATTGGAGGAGTGCATGGGTAGTGACAAGGTGATTGCTGGACTGCATGGGTACTACCTGGATGATTGAAGGTGTGAATGAGTAGTGTCTAGGTGATTAGAGTTTTGTATGAGTAGTGCACAGGTGATTGTAGTAGTGCATGTGTTAGTGCATGGGTCATTGCATGAGTACATGGGTACTGACTGGATGATTAGAGTACTGCAAGTAGAGTGCATGGTGAATTTATAAGTGCTTGGGTATTGGCTGAGTGATTGGATAAGTACATGGTACTGGCTGGGTGATTGGAGGAGTGCATGGGTAGTGAGACGGTGATTGTTGGATTGCATGGGCACCACATGGGTAAATGAAGATGTGAATGAATAGTGTCTAGATGGTTACAGGACTGCATGAGTTGTGCACAGGGGATTGTAGCACTGCATGTGTTAGTGCCTGGATCATTGCATGAGTACATGGGTACTGACTGGATGATTAGAGTACTGCAAGGAGAGTGCATGGCAAATTTATAAGTGCTTGGGTTTTGGCTGAGTGATTGGAGAAGTACATGGTGCTGCCTGCGTCATTGAAAGACTGCACAGGGAGTAACAGGGGGATTGCTGGACTGCATGGAAACTACCTGGGTAATTGAAGGTGTGAATGAGCAGTGTCTAGGTGGAAACAGGATTGTATGGCAAGAGCACATGTGATTGTAGCAGTGCATGTGTTAGTGCCTGGGTCATTGCATGAGTACATGGGTAGTGACTGGATGATTGGAGTGCTGCAAGGAGAGTGCATGGTGAATGTATAAGTGCTTGGGTTTTGGAGGTGTGATTGGATAAGTACATGGTGCTGGCTGGGGGATTAGAGGACTGCATGGGCAGTGCAGTGGTGATTGTACCACTGCATGTGTTAGTGCCCGGATCATTGCATGAGTACATGGGTAGTGACTGAATGATTAGAGTACAGCAAAGAGAGTGCATGAGGATTTTATAAGTGCTTGCATTTTGGCGGAGTGATTGGATAAGTACATGATACTAGCTGGGTGATTGGAGGAGTGCATAGGCAGAGACAGGGAGGCGGCTGGACTGCATGGGTTGTGCTCAGGAGCTCATAGCAGTGCATGTGTTAGTGCCTGGGTCATTGCATGAGTACATGGGTACTTCCTGGATGATTAGAGTACTGCAAGGAGAGTGCATGGTGAATTTATAAGTGCTTGGGTTTTGGCAGAGTGATTGGATAAGTACATGGTGCTGGCTGGGTGATTAGATGACTGCATGGGCAGTGCACAGGTGATTGTACCTCTGCATGTGTTAGTGCCTGGGTCATTGCATGAGTACATGGGTAGTGACTGGATGATTAGAGTACTGCAAGGAGAGTGCATGGTGAATTTATAAGTGCTTGGGTTTTGACAGTGTTTGGATAAGTACATGGTACTGGCTGGGTGATTGGTGGAGTGCATGGGTAGTGCTCGGGGGATCGCAGCAGTGCATGCGTTATTTCCTGGGTCATTGCATGAGTACATGGATAGTGAATGGATGAATAGAGTGCTGAAAGTAGAGTGCATGATGATTTTAGAAGTGTCTCCTGTTTCGGGTACTTGAACCACCCATGCAAGTAAGGTACCATTTTTATTGAAAGACTTTGGGGAACTCGGGGTGGGTGGAAATTTGTGGATCCATGCAGATTCCAGAACTTTCCACCACAGAAACTTGATTTTTTGGACAATTTGTTTTGTTTGCAAGGGATTCTGGGTAACAGAACCTGGTGAGAGCTAGTCAAGTCACCCCATCCTGGATTCCCCTGGGTGTCTAGTTTTGAAAAATGTATAGGTTTGCTAGGTTTCCCTAGGTGCCGAAAGAGCTAGGGTAAAAAAACCACAGCTAGGCACTTTGCCGAAAAAAGGGTAATTTTTCACTGTGAAATTGTGGTGTGTCCACGTTGCGTTTTTTGCGCCGCTTCCTGTCACGGGAACTAGGCCTAGAGGTACCATTTTTCTCGGAAGACTTTGTGGAACGCTTGGTGCGTGGAAATTTGTGAATCCACGCAGATTCCAGGACTTTCCACCACAGAAATGTGAGGAAAATTTGCTTTTTTGAAATTTTTTTAGATTTGCAAGGGATTCTGTGTAACAGAACCGTGTGCGAGCCAGTCAAGTCACCCCATCCTGGATTCACCTGGGTGTCGAGTTTTTAAAAAGGTATAGATTTGCAAGGTTTCCCTAGGTGCCAGCAGAGCTAGGGTTCAAAAACTACAGCTAGGCACTTTGCCAAAAAAGGGTCATTTTTCACTGTGAAATTGTGGTTTGTCCACGTTGCGTTTTGTGCTGTTTCCTGTCGCGGGCACTAGGCCTACCCGCACAGGTTAGGTACCATTTTTCGTCGAAGACTTTGGGGAATGCGTGGTGGGTGGAAATTTGTGGATCCACGCAGATTCTAGAACTTTCCACCATAGAAATGTGAGGAAAATGTAGGATTTTTGATAGTTTTTTAGGCTTGCAAGGGGTTCTTGGTAACAGAACCTGGTGCAAGCCAGTCAAGTCACCCCATCCTGGATTCCCCTGGGTATCTAGTTTTTAAAAATGTATAGGTTTGCTAGGTTTCCTTAGGTGCCGGCAGAGCAAGGGTTCAAAAACTACAGCTAGGCACTCTGCCAAAAAAGGGTAATTTTACACTGTGAAATTGTGGTGTGTCCACGTTGCGTTTTGCACCATTTCCTGTTGTGGGCACTAGGCCTACTCACACAAGTAAGGTACCATTTTTCTCAGGAGACTTTGGGAAACACGGGGTGGGTGGACATTTGTGGATCAACGCAGATTCCAGAACTTTTCACCACAGAAATGTGAGGAAAATTTGATTTTTTGCACAATTCTTTAGGATTGCAAGGGATTGTGGGTAACAGAACCTGGTGAGATGCAGTCAAGTCACCCCATCCTGGATTCCCCGGGGTGTCGAGCTTTGAAAAATGTATAGGTTTGTGAGGTTTTTCTAGGTGCCGGCAGAGCTAGGGTTCAAAAACTAAAGCTAGGCACTTTGCCAAAAAATTGTCATTTTTCACTGTGAAATTGTGGTGTGTCCACGTTGAGTTTTGTGCCGCTTTCTATCACGGGCACTAGGCCTATCCACACAAGTGAGGTACCATTTGTCTTGGAAGACTTTGGGGAATGCAGGGTGGGTGGAAATTTGTGGATCCACGCAGATTCCAGAACTTTCCACCACAGAAATATGAGGAAAATGTGTGTTTTTTTGATAATTATTTAGGTTTGCAAGGGGTTCTGGGTAACAGAACCTGGTGCGAGCCAGTCAAGTCACCCCATCCTGTATTCCCCTGGGTATCTAGTTTAAAAATGTATAGGTTTGCTAGGTTTCTCTTAGGTGCCGGCAGAGCTAGGGTTAAAAAACTACAGCTAGGCACTTTGCCAAAAAAGGATAATTTTTCACTGTGAAATTGTGGTGTGTCCACGTTGTGTTCTGCACCGTTTCTTGTCGCGAGCACTAGGCCTACCCACACAAGTGGGGTAGCATTTTTATTGGACGATATTGGGGAACATCGGGGTGGGTGAAAATTTGTGGATCCACGCAGATTCCAGAACTTTCCACCACAGAAATGTGAGGAAAATTTGTTTTTGGGGGAAAAAATGTAGGTTTGCAATGGATTCTGGGTAACAGAACCTGGTGAGAGCCAGTCAAGTCACCCCATCTGGATTTCCCTGGTTGTCTAGTGTTTAAAAATGTACAGGTTTGCTAGGTTTCCCTAGGTGCTGGCAGAGCTAGGGTTC
The DNA here is from genome assembly GCF_964261635.1 of Lissotriton helveticus. NCBI lineage: Eukaryota > Metazoa > Chordata > Amphibia > Caudata > Salamandridae > Lissotriton > Lissotriton helveticus. The sequence continues at coordinate 951,263,775 of NC_136063.1, forward strand.
AAAAACTACAGCTAGGCACTTTGCAAAAATAGGGTATATTTTCATTGTGAAATTGTGGTGTGTTTACGTTTCGGTTTGAGCCGTTTCCTGTCGTGGACATCATGCCTACCCACACAAGTGAAGTACCATTTTTATCGGGAGACTTAGGGTAATTAAAATTTGTAAAGCAAATGTTATTACCTATTGACTTTTGATGCATTTCTGCCTTCCAAATGAAAGACAATGTGTAAAAAAGAAGTCATTTTGAAAAATGACCGAAAACTCTCATGCTAGTATGAGTATTCCCAATTTCGGAAATGTGCAAATGTCTACTGTTTCTAAACTCTATATTTTGTTCTCATTTCAGAAATACATATGTGTCTTTCATACAGATTTTTCCATGTATATATTTTCCCAGAATAATTGCTATATACCGGTACATAATAAAAAACCATTGCAAGTTGCTGCTCAGTTTTTGGCTCTGGGTTCATCGGGTTCCTATATATCCCCACAACAAGTAAGGTCTAGCGGATGTAACGGCATATTGCTTTCAAAGGGATGTCATAATTAGAAGAAGTTACAGGTGAAAACGTTGACACCAAAGGCTGTTTTTTCCAACTAATTTTCAATTTTTACGATATTTAACTGGTAGTTTCTATAAAGAAACCTTGCAGGATATACACAAATGACCCCTTGCTGAATTCAGAATTGTGTCTACTTTTTGGAAATGTATAGCTTTCCAGGATATATTATTGCTTTCATACCCATGCCTACCATTAACTGAAAGAGGTTGAAAGCACAAAAAATAGCAAAAATAGGCTATGTCCCAGAAAAATGCCAAAACTGTGTACACAATTTTGGTTTTCTGACAAAAGTATGTCATTCTCTAAAAGCGGAGAAAATGGTGATTTCAGCCCCACAAACCCTTTTTTGATACCATTTGTAGGGGGAAAAATGCACCTTAATTTGCAGCACTTTTGTCCTATTTTCCCCCCAAAAAAACATTTAGCTGTATTTTGGCTAATTTCTGGGTCCCCTCCAGGGGATTCCACAAACCCTGGGTACCTTCAGAATCCCCAGATTGTAGGAAAAAACGACGCAAATTTGGCGTGGATACCTTATGTGGTCAAAAAGATACAGGGGCCTAAGCGCGAACTACCCCAAATAGCCAAAAAAAAGGCTTAGCACGGGGGGTGGGGGAGACCTAGCAGCGAAGGGGTTAAATAGTAGTGGAATTGATACATTTACATTATATTAAATTCATACATTAAAATATTTAATATTTACTACTTTAAACTCTATTTACATTAAAACATCGACATATTTTTATTTATTTTGACAATATTAGTGTCAACATTATTATTTTCCTGATATTTTTTTACTTACCATATTAAGTATAGGGTCATGATATTTAGGCAAAAGAAATGTATGACACAATATTTGTGTCAAATGATATTGTTTACCTTGATATTGTGTCAGTGATCCATTCGTAGCATCAGGGCACGAGTACAGATTGAAAAGGTTGAAAAAAAGGTTGATGGTTGGAAGGATAGTGTGGGGACAGCCATGGGTATTTGTGTAAGGGGAATGTGAGAATTCATTGAAGAGTGGATGATGAAAACAGTACCAGGGACTTGATCGTTTTTGGGACCATAATGGTTTGAGTTTGCAAAAGAAGTGTTAGTGAACAGAAATGTGAAAGCAGATCCAACTAAAGATATGAGAGTATAAATGGCAGTTTGGGCTGAGTGGAAGTGAACAGAGAGCTTACAGTGCTCTTGATAAGGAAGATTTTATGAGACACAGTAGGTAAGGTTACTGTCTGTTTTGTTGGAGTGGACTGATGTTTTGAAAGAACGGAGAGAATACATTTTATATTTGAGACAGATGCTAGGGTTAAGATTGAAGAAGGTTGATGTGGCTTTTGTGATAGGTTGATTGTACTAAATTAGGGCCTGTCATGAGGTTCTGTTTGTAGATTTCTAGGTGCTTTTGAGACAATGACCTCAGTGACCATAGCGCCAGATCTGGCAGAGGGTTGGCATAGCATTGTACTCTGTTTTTGGTAAAATTATGTCTTATCCTTGCCGTCCCTTTCTACCATGATCATCTATTCTTCTTCTCTTCATGTTTGTAGCACCATTTCATATCATTTCTTTTTCTGCTCTTGCTTTTGTTGCTATCACTTGCTGCCACTTTAACATTGACGTTCAAATTGAAAGCACAAAAGTGTTGCATTATGGGTCATCACACCATTTATATTGTGGAATGTGTTTAACGTTCCCGAAACCTGTTGATGGACATAGCTTATAGTTCATGCAATAATGTCCCACCAATAAACCGTAAATTTTAAAAAAAGATTTTTGGGGTGGGTGTTTAACCCCTCCTCTTCCAGTTCTCTTATTCAATGTGGTTAGGATGGTCTTTGTGCCCCTATTTGATCCGCTTGTATACTTTTACCGACCTCCATTGCCATAGCGTGGGACATTTATTGCCATTGAGCTGCAAAACTACCGCTTTTTCCACAAAGAAAATATCTCAAAAATTCAAACCATCGAAAAACATCTTTCACTGTTTCTATTTCTTAATTTACGTTTTTTAGGGTTATTATCCTTTGGAACTCAGGTGTTTATTCGCCAGACATGTTCGGATGTGGTCAGAAGACTAACCGAACATGGAGGGAGTTTCAACCGAGCTGGACGAGGTGAGAGAGGTGCACAAACAATTATTAGCAACAACCTACAATATCACAAAATCTGAATTATTTGAAGCAAATATTATCTTAACACCTTTGTATCTACACGTGCCTCTCAAAGGGTGTATAAAGATGTGTTTGTATCATTTCTCTTATTGTTTTCTGTTGGATGCTCAGAAACTTTAAAATATCAGTCCACTTTTCATACAATATTGATTTGGCCGCGTCAATTTTTCTGCGGTAGTTGGAACATAATATTGCTCAAAACACAAAATTATAGACTTGCTCTGTAGGCTTAATCATAAACAGTGACATTGTCCTGGCTACTGGAGTGAACATAAAGAAAAAAGAAGCAAACACACTGGAGTACATCGTGTGGAAAAAATCAGCCCCACAGGAAGAGCTTATACCTCTATTCAAGAATTAGAAATACTTCGTTGACACCTGACATTCCGACAAAAAGTTGCACCTCAGTAATTACAGATGTAAGTGATGCTGGAGCAGAGACCCGCGCCACTTACTGACACTGTGCCAACTTAGCTTCCTCTTCAGCAAGGCTAATCATCCTCACAAACACCTGTCATGCATCACTTTATAGCACACTGCTTCGTTTCATATTTCCTGATTACAAGAATGCCTCTGAATCAGCTTTTTTACATGGGACATTTGAATTACCATTAGAACTCATACATGGACGCATTTAAGTGAAGGGTAAAAAACGTTGTACAGTTTAAAAAGGTCGGTATGTTTTAGTCTTTCCGTACAGTCTGTCTACCATATCTACTATGAAGATAGAGGGCTTCATTTAGAGCCTTTTTTACAAGCCCCTTGCGCCCCTGCTGCATCACTTATTTTGATGCGGTGACGGCGCAATCAGGGCACCACACTGCGCCATATCTACAAACTGATGCATAGGGTCAATGCATCAGTTTGTAGAGCCACATTATACCTGCGCCAGGATACAACATATGCAGGGTAGGTTTTCCGACGCAAAAAATCAACATAGAACTGGCACAGTGAAATTTAAAACATTTCACTGTGTCATTCTATGACTCACTGCGTCAAAATCCTTACGCCTGTTGAGACCAGGCATAAGGAATGACTCAGGGCTTTTACAATGGGACTCGCCTGTGTGTGCTGATGCATTGCTGGAGTTGAGTCCGTTTTACGACCAACTCAGACAATGTGTAACTTTTGTGCCAACAGATGTGTCAGAGTTTCTGACGCATCTGTTAATCCTTGCGCCATGGAGCCCTGTATTGTAAATACAGCGCATCCATGGTGTCGCAAGAACATTTCGTGCAGGCTCAAGGAAACAGAGGCATCGATGCTGATGGGTCAGTTTCTTGTAAATGAGGCCCTTAGAGTTTGGCAGAGTATTACTATGTCACAAATGTGACAAATATCCCGTCCGCATTATTACAAGTGCCATAGGATATGATGCAGTTGTAATAAAGCGGATGGGGGGTATACCTCATGTTTGCAAGGGTGTAACCTATCCGCCAAACTCGAAATCGGCACCGCTGATCTAGCGAAAGGCCAGGGATAAACACTTCACAGTCAAGAACATTTCAAATGGGCCCATTTAAAGATTTAAATTTCCTGGCGGTTTAGCTGGGGGTCAAGTTTTGTAATTCCACTTTGATCTTGATTAGTTAACTCACTGCAGACCCAAATGTATTCTTAATAAATTTATTCAGGATATAACTAATCTTCACAGATCAACACTCTTCCTTTGGTTGATGGACCATTAGTTGAGTAGTTGATGGAGATATTAACAATTAACTAACTAACTTACAGATCTTAGCGAAATAACCACAGACTCTGGGTAAGATTCAATGAATTTTATCTAAATCTCAGTCATGAATGAATTCTTATCAGTACAAATTCACAGTGCACATTCCATCAACTTTTATGGGAGAGAAAATTCATTTAGCAAATAAATTCAAAATCACAGGCACATTCAACAAATCAAAGCATTAGGAGTGGATAGATGTAGAGACAAAAGTCATAATAAATCATACATTTGCAAACAATATGCAAATTTGAGACAGAATAATAGCTACCCAAAAGTGATAACGGAAAACCAACTCTCTGGCCAAAAGGACTGCTGGAGGTCCCCTGATGAAGCATCAGGTGACAAAGGCTATAGGACAGGGTCAGGACAGGGCAATACTTACAACATTTCTCCATAAACCCCAAATACCAGGGCGCATCCCTCACTTACACTCTCTCCCTCCTCGATATTCTTCTGGAATCTTCAATCTAATCAGGATGTCATTCAGGTAAGAATCTTCCCAGTCTGCTCTCTCTTTTTCCTCATCAACAACAGTCCTCGCCTCTATCTTTCTTTCCTGATCTCTTTCTTTTGCTCTCCGATCCATCTCCTTGTGCATGCAACCCTCGTGTGTAATCCTTGCGTTCCACTCTTGCTAAACTTAAGTCATTCTAGTTATAGTCTTTATTTCTGCATGTCCCACCCTCAAAAGTTGCAAATATTGATGAAGTACGAACTTGATTGGCCAGGGGCAGGGGAGTTGTCATTCACCTCATGCTGTCATTTTTAATTTCTTAATAAACTCTTTTGTCTAACAAACCCATCCCCTTTAGCTCATTAATTTTTTGTCATATTTCCTTTCCCATATATCTAATGTTGCAAATCCAATAACATTATGAATACAGCTCCACAGTCGAGAAGAGGTTTCACACGTCTTCCGTCCTTGGCTCTTGGCAGCTCGTCAGCGACACAGTCAGGGGGTCGAATCATGATTCTCCTGCGCATGTTTAGCTTGCCTCCACTTTCACCGCCATCTTTTCCCTTGCTTATAATAACAGGCCCAACGTACACTATTAATAAATTAATCATAAACAGATGGTCATTTCTCAAATATGTGATTTCACTGTTTACCACCCACTTCTACTCTATCCCATGTTATTATCTCTTTCTTTAAGCAAAAGCATTAGCAGCAATAGCTCTCTTTTAATTCAGGCAAGCATATGCCGGGCATGCGGTGCCTCAAGACATAATGTTAGTAATTCTTGCACATGCGTGAGAGTTTTCCCTCTCAAAATGGGTTAGTCATGTTACTATCTAAGTAATTCTAGTTTGCACATGCGCAAAGTGTTTTCCAGTTTAAAACGGGTTTTAGTCGCGTTGCATTTTATTTTCATTAATTAAGCATGCCTAAAGCTCTCTTCCCCATATGTATATGTTGTGCGTGTATATTAATTTTGTTTTCTTTACTATTTCTACTGATTAGTACTTGTTAATGAGGGATTTCTCTGAGCAAGTTTTGTTTTCTTGAATCCTTGCTCCATCACAGCTTCTACCAAATGGAAGCTGTATGGCTATGAAATAACCAAAACTGCAAAAGTATTAAGGGCTATGATACATGTTTATCAAAAGATCCCATACATTTTGTCATTTATTTCTGTAATGGACACATCCAGAGGAGATGCTAAGGTTAATCTTTGCTGGGCACAATGTGTTGCTTGCCTGTCCTAGATGATTGACTGTGCGCCCCAACTATAGCTTCCAGGTGGGGGGTCAGAAAAAAGGCTGGACATGAGGAAACCTTGTTTATAGAAAGCCTACTGCCATTGTCCCAGAGACTTGAGGTCACTGCAATGCCTAGTGGATCCCTGGGAAGCAAGCATTTCAGTGACAGTGCAGGGCATACATGGTGTTCAGCCCTCATACTTTTCTGTGTCCAGATTAGCTAGCTAAGCAGTTCTTTGCACTCCTCATTCATAGTGAGTGCCCGATCACTGCCAGCAGTTGCTCAGCCTGATTCAGTATCCGTGGCCCTAGTGGTACAGTGGCATGTACATTATGGCACGGAACTGAAGATTCACTTGCTCAGTGTGGAGTTGCCCAGTGCCATAGGTCATGATAAAATAAACAAAACCTAAACATTCTAATTCCAATCAGTACTCACTGGTAACCACACCTGGAAGTGAGCAGCTTCAACATCTTCTCCCTTCTATAGGAAGAAAGTCTTTTTAACAATTCAAAGTGTTTTTTGCCTAAAATTCTACATACTTAACTACATAAACAAGCATCTTTTTCTCCTTTTATCACAGTCAACAAAACAGTTTAGTCCACTTAGTTTCAAAAAACATTCCTTGTTTGAAGAAAATACCTTTTTCAAGATAACTCCCCCCCCACCAAACAAACATGTAAAATAAAAATGCATAAGGGGTAACGTGTATTATGGTCAATACTGTTTTTTCGGATTTCTGGTAATAATTGATGTTACTAGAAGCCCTCGATGGCAATCCTGGACCATGATACATAGTTACCTATTGTACATCCTCTCTATATATGAAGACACACACACATATTCCTCATTATTTTTGTTATTGCATTTTTTTATTAAAACATTTTTTCACGCATATACACTGCACATCAACTGACATTAATATTACAAGCTTGATTCCACACAGGCTAAAAAAATGTATCTTAAAGCGTTTTACTTTAAAGTCTGATATACGTTTGTCTCATCCACTTTTGAACTAAAGTACATTTATCTGGTTATCTAGGATTAGATTTGCTTTTCTTCCTTTTTGTAAAATAATGAACCTGTATAACCATCCCAGGCGAGGATAATGGACACTGAGAAGTGAAGAAGACACAATGAGAGTTTTCCCTTATGATCAGAACCGGTTTTAGTTTTTCTAATTGCATGTAATCTTACATTTTGTTATTCATTTTAACATTCTGACATATCACATGAACAAAGTTCTTTGCTTGTGAAACAGAATAACCCTAAAGAGGATACATACCCATAAATAAACCACTTCCGCTTTCTGAACGAGACAATCTATTCACGGTTCACAGAAAGGCAAGACCCAGTCCTGAAACAGCATAGTCTAGACATGAAAAAATGAGAAAAAATAGGCTGTGTATCTCTCCTTCCTCTAGCTGTCGAGAATTTCCATGGCTGCATGAGCCACATCACAGTTCTCCATCAAGTATTAAGATTGAGCAACATTCATGTTCCTAAGAAGTTGTCGTTTTTTGTCTTGTAGGGAAAACAGAGGCATTTGGGTTTGGTCAGGGCTTTTAAAACCTAATGAGCAATAGTGCTACATGCTGGTCCTTGTCTGGTATGGTCCTGCAGTGCAAGCAAGGGTGCATGGAGGGTAAGCAAAGTAAATAGGGATATTGACTGACTCCATGGCCGATAATGCAATCAGTATAAGGATGTGCTAGTGCAAACTACATTTATGTCCACCAAAAAAGGCAGATTACTGTTGTGAGAGAACTTTGTTGAGCATCATAACCAGTTGTTACGGACTGCATTGTAACATGTTTTACTCTCCAAAAGATGTGCTAATTTACCACTACTGCCCACAGCTGTATGCAATAATTGCTGTCAATGCGACGCTCAGTCACTGTGGGCCACAGCCAAAGGCAAGGGCCCGTAGCTGGAGGGCCAGCATATAACTAGCCATTAAGAAGATGTATGTCTGTGAACCCTTTTACTTTACTGCTAAAAGCATTGTGCTCCATCTCACCAGCTAAATGTTTTATCTGATAGAACTGTTCCAGGCTGCCAGCTCAGGCTCCCCACTCTGCTTCTTCTGCCAAGCCCATTCCCTATTCATACCACTTCTCGGCCTGCTCAAAAATGCATTGTCTTCACAGCCATGCTTCTGTGCTCCATTCACACCCTAAAAGCATACTGAGTGACACCAAATACACCTAGCATTATGAGCCATACTCAACCACTGACCGCCCTCTAGATTAGGAGTTTTCTCTTGGTCTGACGGGCGGTCCTTTGGTGGTCACGCAGCAGTGCAGTTCCAGGGCTCATAAGGTAGTCTTAAAAAAGCAGCTCTGAGGGACCATTGAAGCTCGTTCCTGCACGGCTTGGACTTTTAAGTCCATGCCATGCAGGAACTGGGGGTCCATGCAGACAGGGGGAACAACATGTGCCCACCTGCATGCATCCCTGGCCCTGAGGCAACAGGCCCCCTTAGTTTCCTCACTGCCACACTTTTCATGGCAGGCTCACCGCCATAAAAACTCTGGCAGTGAGGAAACTGGTAATATGCTTGGCAGTGATGCAGCGGCACTGCCAGCATATTTCGGGCCTCAGACCACTGCAAGACCACCAGGGCTTGCAGATCCCTGCTGGTAGCAGCGGTCCTATGGCAGTCCGACTGCCCAACTCGTAATAGGGTGGTCGGACTGTTGGCGCAACGGTGCCTGCAACGCCACCACGGCTACGGTGGTCCATCGGACTGCCGAAGTCATAATCAGGCCCTAAGTCTTATCTCAGCGTTCCACCCTGGGTAGCTAATAAGGCTTCTATGGTTAGACAATATCTTAACTTGCTTTTCCTTTATTACCACCCTATCAACATAAAAAGGCTGTCGTAGGGATTGAAAGGTCAACTACGCTTTTGCACCCAGTCACAAACCAGTCCCAAACACCACTGTATTGAGTACTTCGATGACAAGGTTTAAAGCCATTAATTATACATTCAGATTCCGTAAATTTCACAGTTGATCTAGCAGTCACAAGATTTTTGTCGAATGTGTATCTATTAACTAAGGGAATCTAGTCCAACTCAATCTCCGTATCACTTAGAATAGTACTTCAACAATCCCTGTGAGTGTGTCATGAGTGTTTCACTCACATCAATGATCCACAAAGGCGAGAGGAGGAGCTTAGCGCGCACCCAAGATGGTCGCGTGAGCTCAGAGCTCCCGGACCTTCGCCACCTCCATCGACTATCCTGCAACTAATCCTGATTTGGACGACGGGCTTTTGTGGTTGAGAACCTGCTGATCACTTATCCGTTTGCGCATTTCGATTTGGTCTCCGGGAACCGAAGATATGGCTTTTTGAATATTGGCGGCCTGCTCCATGGCACTGCCCCGGGCTTGCCTACTCTGCCAGCCGGGTAGTAATTGAATAACAACGGCCTGCGCTAACCTCCCTTGCCCGGTCTTCTACTTTCGGTTTCGATTCTGACGACCCTACATCATTGACCTTGCCTTGGTCGCCCTGGTTGCTTGCTTCACTCGACTGTTCGCAACATCGCTCGGAGATCCGGACTTTCTTGCTCTTTGCCTAGTGCTTGGCCCTCACTTTATTCTCGGAGTTTCTGCGGGCACATCGAGTGTAGCCATTTTCACTAGGTCTCAGAATACCCTCCGGGGCACACGACCTAAGATGGCCACCAAGCCTGAAGCAGAGAGGCGCAAGACCAGACCGGCAGCTCGAGGAGGTTCTGTCCAATCCAACGTCATGGACCGATATACCCTCACTAAGAGCTCTCCGACCGGAATGGCTAAACCCCCGGCCGGCCTTGTGGACGAATCCCTGCTGGGTGATGACCCGTCGTTGAAAGACGTCATGTGCGCCATTGCTGGGATGAAGGCCGCGATGGGACAGCAGTATGAGGCCCTAACCCACAAGCTGGACACTGTTGCCATAGACGTCAATCTGATCAGGGCGGGTCTTGCAAAAACCAACGAAAAGGTCAAGTCTCTCGACCTGAAGACTACTAGTCTTATCACCGACGTCTCTGACCTCCAGACGGAGGTCGGTAATCTGAGATCCGCCCGTGACTATCTCTCCCGTCGCTTGGACGATTTTGAGGGCCGAGCACGACGGAACAACGTCCGACTGGTCGGTGTCCCGGAGAAGACAGACTCGTCAGCTGTGGACCTACTGGTGGAGGACCTTGTCCTAAATCATTTAGCGCCCAAGGGCCTGAGCAAGTTTTTTGCAGTAGAACGGGCCCACCGTGTCCCGGGTGGCCCGCCCAAGCTGGGTGCCTCTCCGCGCCCCATCATTGCGCGGATTTTCAACTTTCGTGACAGAGATGTGATACTGCAGGCTTCCCGCACAGCAGGCCCCACGGAATATGAGAACGCTGCGGTCAGCTTTTACCCGGACTTCACCCAACAAGTCCAGAAACAGCGGCTGGGATTTCAAGGAGTGAAGAAGAGACTGAGAGACAGGGACATGAAATATGCCATGCTTTTCCCGGCTCGATTGCGTATCGTCCATAACGATAGAACATTTTTCTTTGACCATCCCGCAGCGGCTAATGACTGGTTGGACTCGCTGCCTACGGGACAAGGGCAATTTGAACAATCGGAACCTTCCGGTGGAGCGGAGGGCGGCCCGACGGAGCAGGAATAGGGAGCGATATCGGCCCCCGGACCAACGTTTTGACTTTCGGCAATGGTTCGCTGCTATACTGATAATGATTGCTACTCCGTTGTCTTACTGGGGTGTGGGTGAGGGGTGGGTGAGACTTCCTCCTCTGGGGTTCTTTTCGTAGATTAGTTGTATGTTAGGGCAACAGGCAGGCTGCGAGTTGGGGTGGCTTTTGACTCTAACGCAGGGGTGCGGGGTGGGGGGCATGATGTTGTTCTGGGGGGTTGGGAAGTTCAGGGATGTGTTTCTTTGTTTTTTTCAAGGCATACTGCTGATGATCTTCAGTGTTGTGGTGTCGCGGCTGGTGTGGGGGGGGACTTGGGGTGGACTCTGGGATGGGGGTAGGGGACTAAGGATACTGTGTTGGAATGTAAATGGTCTGGGAGACAGAATTAAACGGGGAGTGGTCTTGCAGTTACTGAGACGCTTGTCCCCTGATGTGGTTTTGCTTCAGGAGACGCACTTGCTGGGTAATACGTGCCACGTCATGAATAGGCGTGGCTATCGTCTCATTGCACACTCAGGTTTCACTTCTGGCTCCAGAGGGGTGGGCATTCTAATCCGGACCTCCCTCCCCCTCGCTGTTGACGACATTATACTTGACGATAGAGGGCGGTACGCCGCCATTGTGGGGCGTTGGGAGGGTAGGGTGGTTACATTATTTTCTGTCTACATACCCCCAGGTCTTCAATCTACGACCTATGCAGATCTGGGAAGAGTGATTCTGGGAGTCCCCGAGGGTTTGCTTGTGGTCGGGGGAGACTTTAATTCAGTAGTATCTGGGATGTGTGATCGTTACCCTCCCCGAGTTCTCGGTAAGTTCCAATCCTGGCTTGGGGACTTCATGGGGGCGCTGGGGCTGACCGATTGTTGGCGCTTACATCATCCTGGGCAACAACAATATACCTTTCACTCTGGGGCCCACGGCAGCCTTTCGAGATTGGATTATGTTTTGATGCCCTCCTCCCAGACTTCCCGTATAGGGGAGGTGAAACATCTTGCCAGGGGTATTTCGGATCATTCCCCACTGTGGTTGGTTGTGAACGCACATGGGGGATCAGAGGGTCGAGTGGCCCCGATCAACCCATGGTACCTCCGTGATCCTAAGATTAGAGTGGAACTACTTAAGACAATCGATCAATACTTTGCCGAAAATGTGGGGTCAGTCTCCTCTTCTTTCTCCTTGTGGGAGGCGTACAAAACTGTAATTCGGGGGCAGGCCCTCTCGTCGATTGGCAATGTTAAGAGATGTAGACGAGAGGAGGTTGTTCGTCTTGAGACCGAAATTACCGTTCTAGAGGGAGAGTTTGATGCTGGGGTCTCCCCTGAGAGGCTCCATCTGTTGGACCTAAAACAACATGAGTACAGAGCTCTGGTGACTGATGCAGCGAAGGAGATGAGTCGTGAACAGCAGGGACGTCTGTACGATGTGGGAGATAAGGCTGGGAAGTTGCTTGCTTGGTTGGATAGGAGAGAATGCGCGAGTCGAGTGGTTCCTGTTATAGTTGACGCGAATGGTGAAAGTATCACGGACCCTGCTGGGATTGTTGAGAGGTTCGCCGATTATTTTCGGGTAGTGTACTCCCCTGTGTCCGATAGATCGGAGCAGGACTCTCACATGCTTTTACGCGATATTTCGCTGCCATGCTTGTCCGATTCTGAGAGGGACCTGCTGGAAGCTCCGCCCACGGCGGATGAGGTTGCGACCGCTATCCGTTCGATCCGCTCCGGGAAGGCCTCGGGCCCTAATGGACTCCCTATAGAACTTTACAAGCTCCGTCCGGATGTGCTGGCGCCATATATGCGATCTATGTTTTTGGAATCACTGGCGGAAGGGTTTCTTCCTCCTGACCTGAGATTGGCTTCCATAGTGGTTATTCATAAAGAGGGTAAGCCACGTGACCGCTGCGACTCATACAGGCCTATTTCCCTAATAAATGCTGAACCCAAGATCCTGGCCAAAGTTCTTGCTACTCGTCTGGTGGCTGTTATAGGCGATCTGGTTCATCCGGACCAGTCCGGATTTATACCACATCGCAATACGGCACTTAATCTTCGGCGCTTGCATGGAGTCCTCGCGCGAGCGGGGACATTGAGAGAGTCGGCCATCTTGGCGTCTTTGGACGCCACCATGGCGTTTGACACGATTGAATGGCCCTATCTTTGGGCGGTCCTTTCCAAATTCGGGTTTGGGCCCACCTTTATCCTTTGGGTTCGATTGCTTTATGCTGATCCCTTAGCCCAGGTAGTGGTGAATGGACGTGTCTCGGCCTCCTTTGCTCTCGGTAGAGGTACGCGCCAGGGCTGTCCGCTGTCCCCACTCTTGTTTGCCCTTGCTTTAGAGCCACTGGCGGCTTGGCTGCGATGGGAACCATCCATGAAGGGCATTCGATGGTCTCCGGAATTTGAAGACCGTGTATCATTGTATGCAGATGATATCCTTTTGTACCTCACATCGCCCCGAAAGTCGTTAATCGTCCTTTTCGACGTTTTGACTTCTTTCCGTAAAAATTCCGGCTTAGTTATAAATTGGTCTAAATCTTGCGTTTATGTTCTCTCCGATGATATTCCTCTCCTGCCCCGTGATTGTCCTATTCCGGTGGTACTAGATGGTTTCAAATATTTGGGAATCTTTGTCACCTTGGACCCCACACTTCGGTATGAGCGCAATCTGCTGCCCCCTCTCAGACGCCTTCGGGCGGATGTCGGGACTTGGAGCAGACTCCCCCTTTCTCCCTTGGGACGAGCTGCGTTGTTTAAGATGATGTCGCTCCCCCGATTCCTTTATGCGCTTCAAAACACGCTTGATGTAGTGCCAGCGGATTATTTTCGTGAGATTGAGAGTCTACAGCGGCAATTGTTATGGGGGGGCCGTCCTCGCATCGCCCTCTCGAAGCTTACACTCCCTTGGTACGATGGCGGCATCGCTCTCCCGGACATTCGTCGCTATTACTGGGCCTCTCAATTGGGGGCCATCAACCATGGCACCTACGCTCCCCCACTAAACCCGACTTTTGCGATGGACAGATGGTTGCTACCCGGTGGGGACTACAATAGGGCTCTATATGCGAAATCAGCTGGCGAACCTCTTACGGGCCCCACCAAAACAGCAGTGCAGGTGTGGCGTAGAGCTACGGTGGCCACGGGATGGGCTGACAGGCCGACCCGGGCTACCCCACTATATGCTTCGGATAAACTGGGCTCCCTTTGGCAATCGAAGGGATTTGATCGGTGGGACATGATCGGGATCAGTAGGGTAGATGACGTATGGATCAAGGGCAGGGTCAAGACGTTTGAGGAAATGAAAGTTGAGTATGGGCTGAATGATAGGGAATTCTTCAGATATGCGCAAGTCCAGCATGCGGTCTTGTCTGTTTTTCCACTAGGCTCAGACGTGCCGGAGGCGTCCCCGCTTGAGGATCGGATTCTGGATGGCCACGTTCCTGATAGCACGATCTCGCTAATTTATAAAAAGTTGATCAATACCAGGACCGATCTACTGGATAGTCTTCGAGGGTTGTGGACCAGAGATGGTCTAGAACTCGATGATGAGGACTGGCAGTCCGCTATTTCTTCCCCGAGGGAAGTGGCTATCCCGGCACGTCTTCGGTTCGTTCAACTGAAAATTTTGCATAGGGTGTATGTGACTGGCCCACGTCTGGTTCGAATGGGATTTTCGATGGATGGCTTGTGCAGGCGCGGATGCGGTATGGTGGCTACGTTCCTTCATATTATCTGGGAATGCCCTGCTGTGCTACGTTATTGGAACCGCGTGCATGAAGTAATGAGTGAGGTCACGGGAGTGCTGTTAATGCCTGAAGCGCGAAGATGCTTGTTGAACGTCTGGGAGCCGAATGACTACAATCAAGCGCAGCTCCGTTGGGCGACCTTGGGCAACATGGTAGCCAAGCGTGATATTGCCCAATTGTGGGGCGCTCAGAGGCCTCCGACACTTCTGGGGTGGACACAAAACATGGATTGGTGCATGTTTCGAGAAAAAACTGTGTATGTTTCCCGTGGCAGACCAGGCAAGTGGGGGAAAGTGTGGACCCAATGGAACGCATACCGTGGAGATATATGTACTCCCCCAATGTCGGCATTTGATGATGATTTGTCTTCCTCCCAACCTGACGTTTCCTTCCTCAGGAATATAGTTGTTTTGTATATATTTTGGTCTCCTTTCCCCACCCCCTCTCCTCCCCCCCAATTATTGATTGCACTACCGCTTGATTCCTCTATGTACCCCCCCCACAGACCACGTGATGACCCGTTTTACTGTACTGCCTTGTTTTGTATTGTTCTTTTGTTTTCTTGTTTTAAAATCAATAAAAAGTTTTCACAAAAAAAATGATCCACAAAGGCAATATAGATTTGAATAAACTGATGCAAGATCAATCTAGACGTAAGGTGGTTTAGCGAGTTAACACTTGCCAAGGACATATAATGTAATCTGTATATTACAAATTATATTAAAATTATCTGAAAATGTTTGATTTGCACATAAATATAATTATTCATGAAAAATAGACTGTGAAACAGAAAATATACAATGTTCTGGGATTCAGCACATTGCATTATATAATTGTAGACCATTTGTGTTCAAGATATTTATTAAATTAAGTAATTAATGAGCATTTAAATGCCATGGACTATAATCATATTTTTGTTACTTGATTTTTTAATTATTGTACTATGCCAATGAACTAGAGAAATTAAATGAATATGCAGATCACAAGTTTCATTTCTTGTAGTAACACCTCAGCCTTCCACCCTTCTAAGGACAACAGCAGCAAAGTGAGCACCATAGTTATATAATGTTATGGCTTGTTACTTACAGTACTTAAAGATGTACTATAAACGCTATGTAAAAGATAATTATTATTAATTAAGTGAATATGCCAAAAATGATCAGCTCGAACATCACAAAATAACAGTATTGTAGATGGTTCAAAGTAATATGAGGGAGCCTCGCTGTTGACACCCTGTCCAAGGTAAATTGTTATACCTAAACATTGTATTTTTTCATACTCAAGGTGTCAAAAATTAGCAAAAACACATATTAGGTAATATTGTTCACAAAAAATCAATTTCTTTAATCATTTGTTAGTGCACACATCTCTAAATCTGTGGTAAGCTGGGCAAAGAATGTGGCTAAAGCCTGTGCACAGTGGGGACTAGCCACCCACAAGGGTTCATGGATAGAGTATATCATAAAAGAATAGAAATCCACTGAGAAAACAGTTAAAGTTTTGGTTGAATAAAGTTGGAGCTGTACCATAGGGAAGCCAGTCATAGGCACAACCCTTCTTCAATCAATGTTTTTTCCATTACCACTCATTCGGAGGAGTAACTACCTGCTCTGGATAGAGAGGATATCCAAGTAGTGTTTTCGGTATGTCTGAGAAAGAGATTACCTCCAGGTGTGATTCTGGACAGGGTAACATATTTGAAGCAGATGCTAACTTTACTACTGACAATCCCCCTGGCCATTCCTGCCAATGGCAATGGTACTTGTTGTACTCAACTTCCTAGACACTGGATCATACCTGAGACCGTGCACGGCCATATGTGGCATCTCACAGGCAAGTCATTTCCCGAGCTTCCACCAGTTAATGAGATGTATCACTAGTAAAACTCAGCAGCATAGTATCATGCCACAATTATTGCTGACCAGACAATGGATGGGCTGACAGTGCATTGCCCGTTTCCTCATTTTGCTACAAGTGATCATCTGCATGTAGCATGTTGGTATGGAACCCCTGCAAGATTGGTCCTCTGGTACTCCATCAATGTGCAAGCTATCTGCAATAGCAAGGGGCATTTTATTCATGCACATCTGTGCTTTCCCTGTAACTATGGTACCAGGTGGCTGCGGGGCGACTACAGCAAGCATACCGTGCAACTAGAAACAGGCAAGGGCGATCTTGTACACTACTTAAGACAAGTACAATAGCAATCCTTGGGCGATCTAGACACAAAGTAGGATTTGGCATGCGGAATGTCTGTTTTGTGATGCCTTTGATAAATAGGAGAGCTGTGCTATACCTCTATGTAGAAAGTGTGGTTGGCTGACATATTTTGCTAGCAGTACTCTGAAACAGACTGGTCATGGTACAGGGTGGATGCATGGCGCTGAGGAAACCCTCCCCACGGGGTGAGCTCAAGGTGTGATCCTTGCCCTCCTCCAGGAACTACAGATGTCACATGTATCTAGATAAACTTAGCCTTCATACGCCTCCTATCAACTCTCCATGTCGTTTTCAAATCTTACACAATGCATACCTCCTAACCAACACATTCACTCTGCTGGTCATGTCCTTCCACACCGCTTTTTTTTTTTCCACTGAGGGTTTGTGGAAGTAGGCGATGTAGTTCACCACATTGGTCAACTATAAAGTTAACTAGAAGCTCTGTCTTCTCCTCAGTGAATCTTCTCTTCTTCTTGAGTGTGACAGTCTGCATTCTAGTGTTCTAGAAGCACTCTGCCTCGCAGACAAACATCGTACAAGGGACAGAGCGAAGGGATCTTGGTGTTGGTTGTGTATATAAGTTGTAAGTTGTTATTACTGCCTGTTTTGTGTTTGGAGCAGGTATGTCAAGATGGCTGCTGGACAGGAGCTCCTCTAGTGAGCCCCGTGTTGGGGATCACCAATTCGGTTGACATCCCCGTATAACCCCATCGCCCCTTCGCCCTGCAGTCCATCCCCACTCCACATCTACTTAACCGCTGTACTTTTTGCTTGGACACCACTTACCCCCCTCGGCCCATCTGCCACGTGACGGAAGCCTCGCCACGGCTGGCTGATGACGGGGAGCCTGCGTTGTCCGGTGATCTTCGGGACGAGATCCCCGTGTGGCCCAGCATTGTAGCGGCATCTAGGAGTCCGGGTCATTGATGCTGGTTCCTCCGTTTGGGGGCCCGCGCTAGGTCTGGCTGCAGGAGGCGACCATAGTAGACCTGACGGATTCCCTGGAACCCGGATCTGGGTCCGGGAGCACCTCGCCGGGTCCCCCGCGCCTGTTGACTGTAGGGGGCTGATCAACGGAGCAGCGAGGCCGGGAGTCAACATTCACATCACCAGTGAGTCCCAAATAGCTGCCCAGCTGCCCACGTGGCCTAACGGATTCCCTGGGAGCGAGACCTGGGTCCAGGAGCTCTTCGCTGGGTCCCCCTCACCTGCTGATCGCATGGGGCTGATCAATGGAGCAGCGAGGCCGGGAATCAACATTCACAGCACCGGTGAGTCCCAGATAGCTGCCCACGCGGATTGACGACGCCACCCGCGGCGGGCGATTCCCAGGGACATGGCTCTGGGGCAGGCGCTTGTCCCCGAGAATGCAGAGGATTTTGGCACATCATCTGCCAATCGAGGGTGCAATTTTTTGTCCCTGTTGCAGCAGAGAACTGACCGCTTGCGTGATCCTGTGAGCCTCTGCAGTGGGTATGCTCCATCGCTCACCTATGAAATCACGCACCGCATCTAACTTAGAGGCTGGTCGATATCTTCTTAAAGGGACCTCGCACAACTAAACAGTCCCAGCTGCATTTACTTTCCTCTCGGCTATGTCTCTATTTATGAGGGCACAGATACTGTTAAGTTTGTGGTTCTGCCGTTTCCGAGCTATCCTGAAGCCCTGACACCACCGGTGAATTGCCTCAGTTTGATGCTCGCAGCCCTTATTTATTTACCGACTAGTTATTGAAAGGGTCCGTTCACTACCAATCAGTTGATACATTAACTTTCCTCTCGGTTGTGTTCCTTTGTGTTTAGGACACAGATAATTTATCTCTGTTGCTCTGATATCTCTGGGCTCATTCTGAAACCCTGACGCCACTTGAGAGTTTCCCTATTTTGTTTCTCTTAGCCCTTAATTATCTACTAGTGAACTTCAAAATGGTGGCTATCCTGTAGCCCTGAGGGGAAGACCAACATGGCAGCATCACCCGTAAACCAAGGCCTCGACATGGAGAAAGGTCTTGGTCTGTAGATTGTGCACTAAAACTAAAAAAGGACTACTAAAAAATGACTATTATGATTAGAGGAGCAATCTCGACTTACGTGGTGGCCATCTTGAAAAGCCTTTTTCCACTCATTCTGCCCACTGAATGTTATGATGGCTGGATTTGTTTACTGGGAACTTTTTAGTATTCATTCGCCCTTGACAAAGCTGGAGTGACCGGTTTCATCCCTTGCCATCTCTGTTCTCCTCGGTTTACGCTCACCATGGCTGCCAACACCAGCATCCCGACTGAAGGATCGGTCTCTAAAGTGGGCCTCAGTGCCTTTAAGATCACTTATCCACCTAACCTCACTAAGAATGCATCAAAAAACCACAAACACAGCCTAGTAAAAAAAACTGACACACTTATATCAGATACATATTTCAGTATGTGCAATGGCAACACGATGTCTGACCTAATCTTCTTCACGAACAAGAGAGCCCAATGGAGGAAAACTCTCATATCATTTTTCCAGTGTAAACAGATAAGGAAAAAACCCCATGGATTTGTTCTTTCTATCACTTTCTCTCCTATCCACAAAATAGATCTCACCCTTACTATCTATAATAATGGGATTGTTCTCATTCAAGCTTCTAATCGAAACCTAGAGCAGTTCGACAAACTCTTTTTGAAGATCAAAAACTTTGTAGCTAACTATTCAACCCCAGGGTGACTAGATACAACACTAACCACCTCAAGTTCACTCCAAATCAGTGCTCCCATTCCCCCCTCAGATTTACATCCCTCCTCTCTCACCACCCTTCCCTTCCCCCTGCCGGTTGCAGAACTGTTTGAATTACATATTTCGCGACCATTAACTGTATCACTACTTCCAACCTCCTTATCAATACTTCCTGGAACACCTCTAACACTCAGTGACCAACCCCCTCCTCGGGAATCTCCCATTATTGCCTCTGACCCCTCTAACACACATCAGCAGTCACCCTACCCCCGCGGCAGTTCTCCACACTCAATCAACCTCCTGGTCTATGCATCCTGGAACACGCTCATATTCAGGGACCTACCTTCTCCTAGGGTATCCCCATTACTACCTCAGACCCCTCTAACACACTTAGTCACCCTCCCCCCTCTCCAGATCTCCACACTCAATTTCCTCCCCTTTCCCAACACCCAGACATGTTGGTACACTTAGACGATATCTCCCGCCTGCTGCACTTTCTCTCCCCCGAACTCCACGGTTTGAAAGCCCTCTCACTTGAATATCTCCCCTTGTTAACCCCCCTCCTCTCTAGTCCGAACCGGCCCAGAGCCCCCGCCAGCACCACTGAAACAGCTCCCCGTGACCATCCTGTCACCTACCATCTCCAATTCTGTTCCCCTACCTAACCCAGCCTCTCTCCCAAGAAGAGCGTCCTGTCTCACGCCCAAGGAAATCGACAGCCTTCTCAAGTCTCATTTGTCCAACAAGGACTTCAACACGAGTCCAAAGGGAATAATTCAAACCATTCATTCTAACCCTAACAGAGAACCCTACCACAACCTCGGAGCCATAAACAACGATAACCTCAAGAGAGTGAACATCACTCAGACTCCTCCCCCATACAACAGCTCCACTCATATGCATATTACTCAATTGTAGGTCTGCTAACAAACACGCCTCCGACCTCTTCGACCTCATATAACAGAATGAGATAGATATCATAATGCTCACAGAAACTTGGTTTAAACCTTCGTCCACTCCAATTCTTGACCTCTTGGTGCCCCCCACCCATGACATAATTCGTCTTGACAGAGTTAAGTAGCTGGGTGGTGGCCTAGCTTGTATACATCGGAGCATGCTTGCGGTCCCCCTTTCAGAGTCCTCTTCGACAGTAAGTTGCCAATACCTTTGTCTCAACATCTCTAGTAACAATCACACATTCTATCACCCCCCCCAGGCGAAAATCTCCCCTTCATTGAACAATTAATGGAAATCATCTCTGACCAAGCAGTCTCATGCTTCAATTCCTTCTTGAATGACCACAAATTGATTCAACATTGTGATCAGCCTACTCACATTAAAGGGGAAACTTTAGACCTCAATATCTCCAAAGGTCATACCATCTCATTGGATTCCATCATACCATGTGATTGGTCGGACCATCACATCATCTCCTTCCATATTAACTCGGAGGTTTATCAGAGTAATGCACAAAAAACCCAAACGAAAGATTTGGAAAAGGGACCTCAGAGATATCAATACAGCTGACCTAGCAACCCGCTGTAATTGGGCCCTCTCTTCCCAATTGGACATACTTGAAGTCCATGCTCTCACAGACATTTACAACTCTTCTATTTCCAACATCATGGATTCTATGGTCCCACTCTAACAAAAAAATCCACCTGCCAAAATATCTAAATCTTGGTTCAATGGCATCAATAACTCTGAACATCGCAATCTAAGGGCCATAGAACGTACCTGGAGAACCACTCCATCCGCGGACCATCTAAAAAACCTTAGAGCAGCAAGAAGTTCGTATAACAAACAAATCAAGACAGCTAAGGTGGAGTATTTAAGATCCCAACTTAACCAAGTGGCTAATCGACCCAAGAAACTGTTTGAACTGGTTAAACAACAATCGGTGGTAGCCCCTAACCGATCGGCCTCGGAAGTCAGACCTCCCTCATGTGATGATCTGGCTGCCGTTTTCACTGAGAAAGCTAGACTTATTAACATTGATCTGGAAACCAGGAGGGCTCTACTGCTACCCAATGAACCGCCCCCCCCCACTGGCCATACTAGACAAGACAGCACCATGTAGCTGGGGGTATCAAGAACAACGCTTCCTGGGACACCTTTACCCCCCTCAATGAAAATGATATCAAAAAGGTTCTTTGGAGTATCAACCCATCTAATCACTTCAGTGACCCGATACTAACCCTGGGCGTAGTTCGGGAAGTAGCGCTATGCGTAGCTATGCGAAGTGCTTTTCGCACTGCGCGAGCTACGCATAGCACTACGCGAACTGCATAGTAACCTGTTCGCACTGTGCAAGATGCCGTTTTCAATGATTGCACAGTGCGGACAAGCATCCAGCACTGTTCAATCATTGAAAACGGCATCTTGCACAGTGCGAGCTGTAGTTTTCTGCTGCTCAAGTATATTTTTACTCGAGTGGCAACTTTCTCAACGCTGACTGGTAGTTTCTCATCGTGAGCGGTCGCGAGCATACGCGACCACTCCCAATGAGAAACCTGACCTCCCCGCATTGAGAATCTCGCCGGGAGGTTTCTTTTCCACGCTCGCGATTAGCAACTTGATGTTGCCGCTCGCAAACGAGGAAAAAGTCTCGCCGGGATGTCATTTTGCTTGCTCGCGGTCACCAACTTGAGGTTGAGGACCACGAGCAAGCAAAAAATGAGCGCTGCACTATGCTACACTACGCGACATGTGTTTACACTGAGCTATGTGCAATTTGCGTAGTGCAAAGTAGTGGAAACTTCACAAACTACGCAAGCATAGCGTAGTGCTTTGCCCAGGGTTACACATTACCACCTACCATCTTCAAAGTAATTAAGGATGAAATCTCCCCCTTCTGGACAAAGATCATCAATGCATCTCTGTCACAAGGCACGATCCCAGAATGCCTAAAAGAGGCTCAGCTAACACCTATATTAAAAAAAAACACAGCTGACAGTACAGATCTTAACAACTTCTGACCTATCTCCAGCATCCCCACTCTAGCCAAACTCCTTGAAAAATGCGTCCAGTCACAACTATGTGTGCACATCGAAAATGTCCATCTCCTGGACCAACACCAATCTGGCTTTCCTAGTGGGCACAGCACTGAATCGGCTCTCACCCATGTGATGGATGATATCCTAATAAAGCTTGATCAAAATGAGTCCTGCCTCTTTATCCTACTTGACCTTTCCTCCGCATTTGACACTGTCAATCATGACAACCTCCTATTCATTCTGGAGCATAGGATGGGCCTTTCTGGTCAGGTGCTGCAGTGGTTCTCGTCCTTCCTGCAGCACAGGACCCAAAGAGTTAAAGCCATCCCCAGTCAGCATGGGGGTTCCCCAAGGGTCCTCCTTATCTCCCATTCTCTTCAATTTGTCCCTGGAACCATTAGCTAATGTTCTAAAATCATTGGTCATTCGCTCCCATATGTATGCAGACGACACACAACTCTATCTGAAAATCTCCTCCCCGGATGACATCACTTCACTCAACTCCACCCTACTGACTACCCAAAACTGGTTAACTGAGAACCACCTCCTGCTAAACACCTCCAAAACAGAATTCCTCCTCATTTCTCCCCCGAAACATACTCCTAAAATCGATCTAAGGATGAACCAACTCACCTCCTTCAACTGCTCCCCCGCATTATTGACTCAGCAATCATTTGAATATGAAGACTCACATTAGCAACATGTGCAAGGGAGCTAACCACCGTCTGAGAACACTCAGGAAACTCAAACCTTTCTTACCTCAAGCAGATTTAAAGCAAGTGGTCCATGCGCTTGTTTTGCCAAGACTTGACTATTGCAGTGCTACGCTATGTGGCCTCCCCAAATACACTTTGGCCCCCCTTAAGGCTTCACTGAATGCGGCGGCCAGATTGATTATGGGCACCAAGAGAAATGCACACATCTCCCCGGTTTTAAAATCTCTAAACTGGCTACCCTATGAATCTAGAAGCCAACTAAACATTGCCTGCCTATCACACAGAGCCCTCCACTTTAAAACCCCCATTTACCTTGCACAAAAATTAGAACTATCCAGAGGGGATAGACTGTCAAGGAGTGCTAATTCCCTCCTCTTGAAACCACAGATCTTCCGCAAAAAGAGAACATGCCAACAAGCCTTTTCTGGCTCTGCTCCAAAAATTTGGAAAACTCTGCCACCAGAAATTCGCAGGATCTCTTCCAAGGATGCTTTCACACTGGGAGCAAAAAGATTCCTCATGAATAAGTTCTTACCTTAACATGAGGGACAATTGTTAGCTCTAAGCACATCGGACATACCATGGCATTGGTTATTATGCCTGTATATGATTATTATTTTGTTTTGGTTATTATTCCTGTACATGATTATTGTATTTACTCCCCTTAAGTCATTATGCTCCATCGTCTAGCCCATTCTTCGTTCACCCAGGTGTATAAATGATCTGTTAAGTGTTCACAATTTGATTCAATACCTATTAGACTCCCCATTTGACTCATGTTTTGATTATTGTTTTGGTATTGGTTTTTATTCCTGTATATGATTATTGTACTCACTCCCCTTATGTCACTATGCTCCATCGTATGGCCCATTTCTCTTTCACTCAGGTTATAAATGTTCTGTTATGTGTGCACTATTTGATTCAATTCCTATTAGATTCCCCATATTAGACTCATGTTTCGATTTGTTACCTTCCTTTCCCTCAAATTGTAAAGCGCTCTGATATCCTTCGGGATCAAGTTTGCGCTATAGAAAACTTTATAAATAAATAAATGGCTGATTTTCTATCCTCCCCATTCCATTTGGCAACATAAGCATCAGATTCTGCCTGCACTACGTATGCAGTTGTACGTGTGATCTACAAATTTAATGTTACATGTAGCATTATGTTCATTGCTGAAGGTGTATGTGCACACTATTTTTAATCTGCATGGTTCCAAGGAGGAGTGCCCATGTTGATCTGCACTTGGGCATACATCTGTGTCTGATTTCTGTGAAAATTATATAATCTGAAAAGTAAAAATAGTGGTGGACCTGGCCTGCTCTGCAGGGTCACTGCAGACCTGGCCTTCTTCGCAGGTCGATGCCAAAGGTTTTGCCTTCCCCTTCTATTTCTGAACCAATTTTTTTGTTGGCTTGTAGGACTCTGTGCAAATTTCCACTCCTAACCAGCGCTAAAATGCTTGTGCTCTCTCCTTTAAACATGGTAATTTGGCTTACACTCAATTGTCACATTTAATTTACTTGTAAGTCACTAGTAAAGTGGTATTGCATGTCCCCAGGGCCAGTATATTAAATGCTACTAGTAAGGCCTGCAAAACGTATTGCGTCACACACTTAAGTAGCCCATTAATGTCTCAGGCCTGTGGTTGCAGCATGTGTGTGCAGTTCTAAACTGCCATTTCGACCTGTCAAAATAAACCTTTTGCCAGACCTAAACCTGCCTTCTTAATACACATGTCACCCCTAGAGTAGGCCCTAAAAAGCCCATAGTTGTATATCAAAGGAGGTGGCCCAATTAACCCTCTTAAGTCTAGAGCACATGTACTGAAATCATAAAAAATCTATGAGGGAAAAATTCTATATTTTTTGTTAACAATAATACCTTGATTATTATTGGACTTTCATTATCTTTTACCAATACGTTTATTTCATAATATTAGCAATATGAAGCACTTCTAGGATATGGCTTTACAGCCATTATTTGTGAATAATGACTTTAGTTATTCCTTTGGGAAAAAAAATCCATATTTGGTACACACATCATGCAATACACACTGTCCTTATATATACATTAAGCAAACGGCCCAAAATGTTTTTTTTTACATTGGGTTCGTCTCCGAGGTAGTCCACTCCAAAATTCAGTAAACCAAATGCCTAATGTCCATTTGATCCACACTAGTTGTGATTAGATTAGTAATCCTTGGATCAAATATATTTTTCAATTGTGGTGGACTCCTTTTGTGAAGAAGGTCGACATGTTTCGGCCAGGTAACTTCCGGCCTCCTCAGGACTATGCAAGAAGTGTGGGTACTTTAGCTTGTACTCCCTCCAAAGGAGGAATCCCCACATTTATGGTCTAAGCTTCACCTTTAGACAAGCCTAATTGATGGCAGTCGTCACTTCTGGGACACCAGTTTTCCATATCCATTTGAACGGTGCACACCCGGCATTACCGTACTAGATGGAGGCCAGCTCCTGGCCGCATTAGAAGTTGACGGCATTTCCTCCTGTAGGGTTGATAGACAATCATCAGGACCAGGTTACGATAATTTATATGGCAGTGGCAAGAGAGTGCACTGTCAGAAGACCAGGTGGGGCAGGAACCAAAGCAATTTAGAGTTGGATCTGCAAGGGTATTGTTTGATGGTGTCAGCTAGACGTGTGGCAAAGCATACCACGGGGCCAGCATGAATCAGGCTCTGTAGGCCAAAACGCCGCCGACTTCTACAGCAGAACTCTCAGCACTCCCCTCAATTATACCCCACTTGATTATTTATTTATTTGAGTTTTATATAGCGCTGGCTAGACCCGGAGGTATCAGAGCGCTTTACAAGAGTATCAACATAGGTACAATAAATTACACATAGTTGCACATTAAAAACAGGGACATGAGAATACTTGAGGATGGCAAACGAAGACGCTAGGTGAGGCAATGACAAGCAGTGGGATAGCAGTAAAGACGGCAGAGTAGAGGACACAAAAACAATCTTAGGGGCAGGGGAAGGAAGCGGGGGGGACAGAAAGAAAGGGAAAGGAAGGCAGATAAGGACAGGTAAGTGAAATTGAAACAAAATTAGAGAGGGAAAGGAAGGCAGATAAGGTCAGGAAAGTGGAAGAGCAACAAAGCGAGGGAGGGAAAGGAAGTCCGATAAGGACAGGAGAGTGAGAGAGAAACAAAGCGAGAGAGGGAAATAGAGATAGTAACAAGATCGACAGCGAGGAGTAGGTCAGAGGCACGGGAGAGACTATATAAAGGTCGCCTGGCTGGGACAGGAGAAGAGGTCAGAGATCGCTAAGATGGCGTATCAGGTATAATGGAGTAAAAGAAGCAAGTCACAAAATGGCGGGGAGCACAAGGGTCAAAGTCCGAAAATCAAAGGGAAGAAAAATTCCCTAAAACATCAAGAGCAAGTTTAGCAAAGGGCTACCAGAGGGGGAAACGAGCCAGGGAGTCAGGAGGGAGGAATGCAGTCGGCCCCAAAGTCGCAGCCGCACCGTCCATGAGCAAAGGCTCGGGGCAGCGGGGGCAGCGGTGTTCGATCTGGTGTCCATGGGTCAGGAAAGAATGACCACAGACGCCAAGGCAGCAGTCCGCAGAACGGGAGGCAGCAAAGTCCAAAGAAAGCTGGAGGGGTGTCTCTCCGGCATTGTTGCAGAACAATGGGTTCAGATAGCCACAGAGAGCGATACAGATTACAAAACTTCGCTATGTCTCTAAATCAGCCCCGATGTCTAGTGAGAAGGCGAAGCAGCTGCAAAGTTAGAGAAAGCGGAGGGGGGCCCTCTCTGAAACAGTTGAGGGACGAAGGGCTCAGAACAGCTACGGAGAGCGGGCCGGTACTTCTCACCTCCGCCATGCCCCCAAATCGGTTCAGATGTCCTGCGAAGAGGCAAAGCAGGTGGGCTGGATGTAGTGAAGGGCAGCGGCAATCAGGCCCAGAGACAGGAGGGGGAGCTTCTGCCCGCCACTTCAGGAGCCCTCCGGAGAGATCAAAGAGGCATCGGCTACGAAGTAAAGGGATCCGTCGAATTTTGCAAACCAGGAAATGAAGAGAAAAAGGGGAAGACAAAGACGAGCAGCGGAGGTAGGAGTGGAGCTATGTCCGATGACCGGCTGGGTAGGTGTCGGCCACGGCGAGATACCTGGGCCCGATTCCCCTGTAGCTGAACAGAGTGGCTCCACCAGACATCGGCCATGCTGGCTCTGGAACTCCCGGGAGAACGCCTCAGTAGCCAATTCTGACGAGTATCACGGCTCACAAGCACAGGAATGGAGCATCGGGGACTGCAGTTGAGGAGGGAAACCCAGGTGAGTAGGTTAATCCCCGGAGGTGGTGGAATTCAGGGATATTAGCCAAAAAGGCTATGTCTGGCCGGGAGCTCCCAGCCGGAGCTCCTCACGGGCGGCCATCTTGCTTGCTTGCTTGCTGATTACTTTTGTATTAATTATCATTTACTGTTCAGTTATCCTAACTCTGTATAATTTTAAACCTCACATTTTGTTTGTTGCGCCCTTCACCATCACTGTACATACTATCTCCCTGCAGGAACGGAGAGCTGTTGAAAGCCTTGGGACACGGAACAACGCTAGAAACGGCACAGCAGAGGAACTTAAGGGACTTCGAAAGGCTCGGGACGTTGTTAATCGACACCCGATATCCCCCACAGCCAACACCGAGGACGGAACGGATCTCACACCGGACCCTCTCCCCACCCCGAACAGACCGCAGACGCTGATATCGGGAGATAGGGGGTCGCATATCAGCGGACACCCCGGGACCGCAGGGGATTAAGGCTGAGGCAAATACAACGGAACACCCACCCGACTGCAGCAGAGGACGCCGGTCGCTGCACCGGGACAGGAGGAGGATCACCGAGATCAGCGGTAACAAGACAACGGAGCCCCCCCCCCCACCTCCTTGCACCTCCCGCCGCAGCAGAGGAATCAGAGCGGGCAGCGGGCACCAGGACCAAAGCGGGAGGAGCACCGGACCCCTCTCTAATTCTCACGTTCATTCTCTCTGGTCCCGACGGCAGCAAAGGCAACACCGGGGATGTGACAAAACACCCCCCCTCCTCCACACTCCGCAGCAGAGAAATACTAGCGGACTGGAGAGCTGGGAGGGACGCTGGCTACCGGCTGCTGGCTAATACTGCGGGGGCACAAGCTCTCGGAGCGGATCAGTGTGATCTAAACACAGCGCAACTCCAAAAAGAAACCTTTGAATAAGAGCGAGCGAGGAACTGTAGGGGCGACAGAACAGCGAAGCTTGCCCACACTGACATCGGTGGATACCTGACAAATGGATGGGGTGCTTCTCAATTATATTACAGGCTGAGCTCTGACGTGAGATCAATTACATACAGCCTCATACATCTACGAGGAGGAGGGATCTGAGCCAATCATGGATTAATGCAGCGCTGCTGTAAAACTCCACTGGTAATATTTCACTGAAACACAGTAACACAGGTATTTACTTCTCCCACCCGCCTTGCTCTCTTTTTGAAAAATCCAACTCCTTTGTACAAAATGGCTGGGGCCATAAAACTGTAACAATAAATCCCCCATACCTCTGTTGTCCACGTGGCCCCCCTGGCTTGACTCCCCCACACAGAGATAAGATTTCCTCCAGCTAGCCTTGAGCCCTGTTTGATTAAACAGGAAGTGGAATCTCTCCCCCTGTACGCAGAATAATAGCAACAAACAGAGGACTAATCTCTCTTTCTCCCAGCCTACACAGCAACAAAGAGAGGACTACTGGCCGATCTGAACTATTTGGCGGCCATTTTAAGCTAGTTTCTAGTTTCTATTGGGTAGAGTATTTTAGACTAGTAGAACAGAACGCTGGCCTTTGCCCATAGGATTATACTTCTATCTATAGTTAGATCATTTGTGTATTGCAGAGTACTACCTCATATATGAAAGAATGTCTCCCTATTATTATATTATTGCAGTATTGCTCTCCTAGTCTTAGTCTGAACTTTTATATCACACAGATTGCTACCTCATATATGAAAGGGTGTTTGCTATTATTGCATTAGTACACTCCTAGCCTTATTTAAGCATCTGCACGGCCCAGATCACTACCCTATATATGAGTGCTTGCATACCACTGCAGTACTATATCTATATCGGTACTTTGAACACCTGTAACGCACAGATTAGTACCTCATATTAGGACTCCTCACTAGTGACAATTCTACCTGTACTTTGATCACACGCAACTTGATACGTGCATTTGTACCTTTTCCCATGATTGTACTTCACTCGGGCACTTGTACTGCTGTTATACTTGCTCCACTTTTGTAGTTTCGTATGTATTTGCTATACAACGCAGTCATAAGGATATATTTAGAAGATAGCAGAGGAAATATACTTACCACGAAATACTGATATCTAAACTACTGCCAATCCTCTGACGACCACTGTTCAACTACAAGCTATCAAATCAGAACTAATCACCTGAAGATTTAGTACGGGAAAGGAACATGGATAATAGATACCGGGCGATGGCTAGTCCCAAAGCACAGACTATAAAATATCCTCCTTCACTATCCAAAAATGCTGCCAAAAAGTTTAAACATAACACATTAAGAAAGAACCCAGACATACTGTTCGCAGACCCATACTTTGATGGAGTCAAAGGCACCATAATGAATGACTTGATTTTCTACACAAACAAAACAGCGAAATGGCGCTACGCCCTCACAGAAATGCTGTTCATAAAAATTATGAGAAACATCCCTCATGGCACAAAAATAATGTCCTCCCCGTCAATAAGATGCAATGCAGAATTATGCATCACTTTATATAAAACGGGAATAGTGCTGATACAAGCACCTAATAGAGACCTGGAAGAGTTTGAAAAGTCTTTTCTAATAATAAAAGATACTCTGGAGAGACCAAGATACCAACTACCTATGACCTCACATGAAATCACTCTCGACAACACTGTGACTACAACTAGAGATACCAACCGAACCGGGGACCATAACAATCAAACTTCCAGCTCGGGAGAAATAACTGAAAGGGAGATAGCAACCCCAGAGAACGAGCCAGAAAGGGAGATGGTAACCCCAGAGAACGACCCAGAAAGTACAGAGAGATCTTCCAATATGACAAATGAAGAGCAGGTCCAGGACCAAAGGACACAGCTGATGCCGCCACCAGTCAGGGCGAATCTGGTTGTAAAGAATACCTCAGCTCCTAGCGAGTCACTAAATGACTCGATACCTCTCCCGAATTTCATACCAGAGTGTGATAGATCCCCACTCATAAATTCAATACTTCCATTACACAACATAAATAACACACACGACATCCCAAACAGACTCGGAAGCGACAACCCAACCAAGGAAACAAATGATAGAACCGTGAAAATGAGAACAGAACAACGACGGAGTAGAGCAAAATGCACAACCCGAAGTGGCAGGGCAATCCTCCCTAAGAAAATACCCCGAAACCAGAAAGAAATCAAGAAGCTCCAGAAAATAGTAGGCAACCTGGCACAAGGCTCGATGATAATTTCGCAGGCATTCGAAAAAATGTGGGAGTTGACGGCAAGCACACACTCCAAGGTCTCTGATATCCAGAACCTAGTACTCGCCGCACAAAAAAGGAATGACGAGATGACCCTGTCCCTAAAAAATAGGCCCAACAGACCAGACAGGATAAACCCCCTGTCAAACGAAGAAACTCAGGCCTTACTCCGAATTTATGATCAACCGGCCCGGGGGAAGGAGGAGAGAATCAAAACAGTACCAATTGATTCAAATAGAACATCCAGAAAGAATGACAGGAAAGCAATTCACCTCAACCTACAACATATTCAGGTATCAGCAAATGAATCTGAAAATGGGAACATCCTTAACCCAGATAATCCCTTGAAATGCCTCCTACTCAATTGTCGTTCGGCATCCAAACATGCATCAGACATAGCAGCCCTCATCATCAATAACGAAATCGACCTGGCAATCCTTACGGAAACGTGGCTAAAGGAATCATCCTCCCCCGCCATTGATCTCTTAGTACCACCTCATTATAACATTGTGAGATTAGATAGGCCAAGGAAAACAGGAGGAGGTATAGCATGTATTCATCGATCAGAGATAGAGGTCAACATGATTCAAGCCGACCCCATAGAAGCTTGTGAATACCTGGGTTTGAACATAAGATCATCAAGTAATCAAAAATGCAACTTGCATGCATTCTATCATCCACCAGGAGATAATGGAAAGTTCACTGAGCAGCTAATAGAGATCATAACTGCCAACTCCAATCCGGATGCCAACAACATATTCCTGGGTGACTTTAATTTACACTGGGACGACGTCAACGACAAACTGGTCAATTCGTTAAAAGAGTTCCTGGTCGAACTAAACCTCATACAAACATGCACCCAACCTACCCACGCGCAAGGAGCGACCTTAGATTGGATCATCTCCAGAAACAAAGAGACACTGATCTGCGCCATAGATCCATGCGACTGGTCTGACCATCACACCATAACATTTGTGATTCCCACAGTGAAAAAGGGTAGAACCGTACAACCCCCCAAGTCCACAATAATGATCCGAGATATAAAAGAGGCGAATATTGAGCTATTGGTCGAGAGCTGCGAGAGAGACCTAAAGCCACCCAACAACATGCAGGATGTAAATGAGCTGACTGAGCACTACATAACCTCAATAGGAAATATTGTCAATGACACCATGCCTCTAAAAATGAAAAAAGTCACAGACAAGCCAAAGAATCCGTGGTTTAGTGGGTCACTGAATGAGGACAGGCGCAAACTGAGAACAGCCGAGAGAAAATGGAGACAACATCCTTCCTCACCTGAGCTGAAAGCCCTCAGAAAAATCAGAAACGAATATAACAAAAAGGTAATCAATTCCAAAAAAGAATTCATAAAAGCAGAACTAGACAATGCCAAAAACAGACCACGAAAACTCTTCGAGATACTAAAACAGCAATCAGATAAACTAGCCAAATCAACCCAAGAAATCTCAAAAACTCCCTTAAGCTGTGAGGAATTCTCTACATTCTTCTCCGAGAAAGCAAAATCGCTAGAGGGAGAGCTCTCAAACGCCGCGGCTATCCTCCCGACCCAAACTCTGCCGAGGAGCGAGACCGGTGTGACAACAGAAAGTGACAAAACAAAGAATGAAGCAAACTGGGACACATTTGAACTATATGACCAGGTCAAGATCGCCAAAACACTGTCAGAAATCAGACCAAACAACCACTATCAAGACCCTCTACCTGCAAAATGTGTAAGAGAAATCAGCCACATTGTGGTTCCAATCTGGACCAAATTAATAAACGCTTCACTTACACAAGGGATCCTCCCCGACTGCCTAAAAACAGGACAAGTAGCGCCAATAATCAAAAAACCGACAGCGGACGCATCAGATCCGAATAACTATCGACCAGTAACCAACATCCCTTTACTGGCCAAACTAATTGAGAAATGCGTGCAGAGCCAATTGAAGCAACACATCACCAAGTTCTCCCTACTAGACGAATGCCAATCAGGGTTCAGAGCAGGGCACAGCACAGAAACAGCGATCCTGCATATTGTGGATGACGCGCTACAAGCTCTAGATCAAAATCAAGCATGCCTATTGATTCTCCTAGATCTGTCATCCGCTTTTGACACGGTAAACCACGAAACACTACTGTCCAGGCTACAGGACAGGATGGGATTGGCCGGTAACGTGCTGAGATGGTTCAAATCATTCCTAAGCAACAGAACACAACGATTCCGGGTTAACCAAGCAATTTCAACCCCTTGTCCTAATGCAATTGGGGTCCCGCAAGGCTCAACACTATCCCCAGATCTATTCAACTTATATGTCGAACCTCTTACAGACATACTTCGGAAATCAACGATATCCTACCACATGTATGCTGACGACACGCAAATATATTTAAAGATCGCCTCCCTTGATGACATAGATCTAATGAATAAGACACTAAAGATGGCTATGCAATGGTTAACGACGAATCATCTGAAATTAAATGCCCAGAAAACAGAATTCATGTTAATTGCACCCCCAAGGAGCCACCCGGAAGTAAAGGAATGGACCAAATTGGTGACTGCACTTAACTGCACACCAACCCTAGTTAACTCAGCGAAATCATTAGGAATCATATTAGATGAGAACCTCGACATGAAAGCTCACATTAATTCAATGGCGAAAAATGCCCGCTTCCATCTAAGCTACTTAAGAAAATTAAAACCATTCATTTCAGAAGCAGACTTGAAATTGGCTATACAGTCCTTAGTCATATCCAGGATCGAATATGGCTGCTCTACACTAACTGGTCTACCTAAAACATCTACAGCACCACTAAAAGCCTGCCTCAATGCTGCGGCAAGACTTATCACGGGATCGAGGAAATTTGATCATATATCTCCTCACCTGAAAGCACTAAACTGGCTACCCTTTGAGGCCAGAATACAAATGAAGACAGCATGTATTACTCACAAAGCGGTGCACTATAACACACCAGGATACCTAAGCAAGAAAATAAAGCTATCAGGAGGAAACAGACCAACGAGAAGCGCCAAGGAGCTGTTGCTGAGGCCGGCCTTTTTTCGAAAGAAAAAGACCTATGATCGAGCATTCACTGGAGCTGCCCCCAGAGTTTGGAACTCACTCCCTCCAAGCATCAGGAAGATACAAAATATTGCAACATTCAAACGGGAATTGAAAAGCCATATGATGAGTAAATACTTGGCATAGGGAAGCCGACGGATCGCTGATAAGAACTACTACACCAGCTGAAGAGTGGTCCCCCTTCATGAATACTAACACTGTCAAGAGACTGACACCACTCGCAAGCCTCGGCTGTACCCTGATTGATACCACAATGTGAACCAAGTGATGTTTTCATAACCAAACTATATAACCTCTACCTCATCTTATCTACTGATATGGATCGCGTATAAGCTAGGCCTTTATCACCTTCTATTACTAATTACTCTTATGTTTTGGAATATACCTATTTGGGCACCCTTATAGCCACAGCCTCTTTCACCTCATATCTGTTGGTTTTTAGAATTGATATTGAGAAGTGATATTTGACTGCCAATATGTAACCTACAGTGATGTTATGTGATGTAATGTGCTGAGATGGCTCAATTCGCTTCTAAGCAATAGAACTCATTGATTCCGGGTTAATCAAGGAATCGCAATAGGTTGTTTTCATAGCCAAACTATATAACTTCTACCTCACCTATCAATTGATATTGACTGTGTTATAAGCTAGGCCTTTCTCACCTTTTATTACTAATTGCACATGTGATTGGAATATATTTATTCAGGCATCCCTTATAGCCACAACTTTTTCTACTTTATATCTGTGGTTGTTGGAATTGATATCTGACTGTCAATGTGTAACCTACCGCGATGTAATGTGATGTAGTGTGCTGAGAGGGTTAATCCATTCCTAAGCAACAGTAATCAATGAGTCCGGGTTACCAAGTAACCGCAACCCCTTGTCCTCATGCAATTGGGGTCTTGCAAGGTCTACCTTTTCTACTGATATGGATCGTGTTTATGTACTAGGCCTCTCTCACCTTTATTACTAACTGCACATGTGTTGAATAGATTTATTTAGGCACCCTTATAGCCATAGTGCCTATTACCTTATATCTGTTTGTTTTTAGATGGGATATTGGACTGTCAATTGTGTAACCTACCTCGATGTTAAGCGCTCTGATACCCACGGGTCTTGTTCGCGCTATACAAAACTCTAAAAATAAATAAATAAATAAATAAATACCTCACGTGTCACTTGCACCGTCACAATCCTTCACGAGCACTTGTGCACAGTATCCAACAGGTTACATGTCTTTTAATGTAACGCGTTGCCACCCTTCCGTATGTTTGATCATATGAAGCATAAATAAGTCAAATATGTATATTCTCTAATATAAATTATATTGCAAAGAATTGTGTCTCCCTTGTTTTCTCCCTTTTTGATTTATTTCTCAGCAAAGTAATTTTGCTATATGTAATTGACCTCCAACTTACACCCTTTTGAGACATTGTTTTATGTTATGGAACGAAAGAATTGGCAAGGTGAGAGATATCGGTATGTGCCATGGATAGTCAGTTTCCTCTTCTTCTTCCCCTTCAGGGTTAGGTGTTACCTGACAACTTCCTTGGAGACGGACTCAATGTAAAAAGAAATGTATTTAACCATTTGCTAAATATATGTATAAGGACTGTGTGCATTGCATGATATGTGTACCAAATATGGATTTCTTTCCCAAAGGAATGAATTGAATCATTAAATATAATGGATGCACAAACGTATTAAAATAAAATACACATGATGGCAAAAGATAATGAGAGTCCTAAAATAATTAACCCCTTCCATGCTCATGACGAGCTGAGCTCGTCATGAGCATGGAAGGAGTTAATTACTTTAGGACTCTCATTATCTTTTGCCATCATGTGTATTTTATCATTTCAGTAATTTCAAACACTTCTAGAATACGTTTGTGCATCCATTATATTTAATGATTCAAATCGAGCTCAGCTCAGCTCGTCATGCAGCACAGTGCTCCTGTGCTCATGACGAGCTCAGCTCGTCATGACCACACCCGTTTTTATTGCTGTCCAGCACAGCAGGAGAATCTCTCTAGCAGCGATGCGGTTAAGGTAGTATTGTTGACAAAAAAATTGCATTTATCCATCATTAGTCAGATAGGTAATCTATCATCTAAAACGCTGATAGGGAAGACTGCAGTGCATTGAAAAATTTGGACATGTACTTTTTCGTTTTAGATCTACTGGTAGTGAATAACTTACTAATTCATTTTTCATTACTAGGAGGCCTACCTCTCTAATAGGATTACCTTATTATATTTAATAAGTGATACCTTTTGGTTGGAAGCAGGTGGACATTTCAAGCTAGGTGTCGGAGCAATAGCAATGTAAAGTCCTCTTTAATGGTAAAGTCAGATTTTAAGTCACAATTCTGAAAATGCCACTTTTAGAAACTTGCCATTTTCTTGTCCTAGACATTTGGTGCCTGCTGCCTGTATCCTTGGGTGCATGACTAGGTGTAGTTGGCAAATGACCTTTGCCTATTCCTCCCAGACAGCATCACAATAGAGGTTCTGGATCTTGATGAGGGGGGGCGGGCCATCACATGTCACACTAGCACTTCAAAGACTCAGCCTCAGCTCACACAGAAAGGACTTTGCGCTTGCCTATTGTTTTTGCAGACAGGCTGGGATCAGAGAGACAGGTCATTTCAAACACCTCTGTAGGGAGGAGACTCCAGAAGCTTATTCCACTTCAAAGTGGGTACCATGTATAAATAGGGGGCCCTCAGACCTACTCTTTAGTACACTCCTGGACTTGTGGATACTACGGAAGAAGAAGTATTGCTCTGCTGAAAGAGGACTGTCCTGCTACTTGAGGCCTGCCCTGCGGCTGGAGAAGGAAAAGTAGACCTGCACAGTTCATCCCAGGCTGAAATGACTCCAAGGGCCAGAAGACTGGCCTCCTGTTCTGAGCTACAGGAACACAGAAACCTGCATAGGTCTACCTGCAACTGCCTAGGTGACCTGCTGCACTGAACCTGCAACTGGACCTGCCTGAGTCTACTGGCCTTTGCTGGAATGAGTTCCTGATCCCCAAGAAAACACCAGCAAAGAACAGTATAACATTCAAAATGTGCTGCCTCACCTATAAAGCTCGGCTGAGCAAGGGTCCCGAGTATCTCTGTCAAAGGCTCAAACTATATCACCCTGCTAGGAACTTGAGTTCCGGCGAGAAAGAACTACTGTCAGTCCCCTCATGTCGGACAATCTAGATGGGGTAGAAGAGCCTTCCATATCTGGCTCCTACCCTTTGGAATAAACTGCCATTTCATATCAGAACCAGTCCTGACTACAAGAAATTTATGAAAGCACTAAAAACTGTTCTAACTCAGTATCATTCCTGCTGAATTGACTGTGCGCCGAGATACCCTTGTGGGGGTGATTTGTGCGCATTATCAAATTATTTCATTCAAGAGGTGCCTCCCAGGCCATATACCCTTGGTTGGGCATCAGTTGAGCTCCGCCTTGAAGAAAAGAAGAATTCCTAAAGTTTGAGGCTCTGTGTGAGCATAAAGGGGTTTATTAGCAATGAAAGGCAACGTGAGATCTGCACTTGATGCCACAGCATCGACAGACCACTGTGACTATGAACGTGACGCTCCAGCAGCGACCGTCCATTACAGCTGACAGGGAATTTGCACTACAGTGACGACCGTCTGTGATGGCCAGTCTGCTCTTTGCACTACAGCGATGACCATCTACCCATGCTCCATCACAGTTAGACTGAACTTGCGACTTTCACCAGGTCTTGCACAACCATATAACCGCCAGTGGACATTTGTGCTTTTAGGCACTATACGTATTTTAAATCTTTGAAATTGCATATGCCCGGTTCTATGGATTGGATATTTGTCATTTTGTTGAAAAATAATTTATTACAGTTTACTTAATTTTTCTAAATTGGTGAGGGAATTTTCTTGTGTTTTCACTTTATTACTGTTTGTGTGATGCATAAATACTTAACACATTAAGTCTAAGTTAAGCCTGACTTATTTTGTGCCAAGCTACCAGAAGGTTCATCACATGTTAATTTAGTGACGGTTTCTGGTTCA
Organism: Lissotriton helveticus; assembly: GCF_964261635.1. Taxonomy (NCBI): domain Eukaryota; kingdom Metazoa; phylum Chordata; class Amphibia; order Caudata; family Salamandridae; genus Lissotriton; species Lissotriton helveticus. The sequence goes on from NC_136063.1 coordinate 951,301,706, forward strand.
CCCTGCCAAGGATTGTGGCAGCTGCTTCAGTAGGGATTCACCCACCTCAATCAATAACCCAATTTCCCAGACTTAGTAATAGTTCTAGCTCTACTTTTGCATACTCTTCCACGGGAAACAACCTTTACAACGCAACTTTTACAACGCACTACCATTACAATGAAACTTTTACAACGCAACATCCATTACATCGCATGCCATTACAACGCAACCATTACAACGCATGACACTACAACGCATACCACTACAATGCATGTCATTACAATGCATACCATTACAACGCATAACATTACAACGCATAGTACCCTTACACTATCCAACACTTACCCTACTGTTGCACCCCCTGGAGTTAGAATAGTAATTTTTACCCCTACACTATCCAACACTTACCCTACTGTTGCACCCCCCTTGAGTTAGAATAGTAATGTTTACCCCTACACTATCCAAAACTTACCCTACTGTTGCACCCCCCATGGAGTTAGAATAGCAATTGTTACCCCTACACTATCCAATACTTACCATACATGCAATGTAATGTTATGAGTTGTAATGGTATGTGTTGTAAAGGTAGTATGCGTTGTAAAGGTAGTTTTTAAAAATTTGTTGTAATGGCATGCGTTTTAATGGAATGCGTTGTAATGGATGTTGCGTTGTAAAAAATGCATTGTAAAGGTATGCGTTGTAAAAGTATGCGTTGTAATGTCATACATCCCTCTTCCACACGTATGCTCTCCCCATTGGACCTGGGGTCGAAAAGGGAATGTTGATTTTCAACCATGCTACTATCCATCATCTCAGTATGATCATGAGGACTTTGAAAATTAAATTGAGTGCAGTAGAATTTGATTTTCAGTTCTCAGGGAGAGAGCCTACAGCACTTTACACGAAAACGTACATAACTGTATGTAATGTTTACTATTATTTTTCAATTATTTTATTATTTAATTTACCTTTATAAAACTTTTTTTTAGAAAGGAATTCAATTTGTGATGACAACCTGAAACTATTTGCTTTTAAAGTCTTTTGATATAGGAGTTAACTATGAAAGGAATTTGTAATAAAATTAGAAGCCTAACTCAATGGATGAGAATACCAGGGCAGCACTGTCCAATCCCATTTTAAATATTCAAGTCAAACCGAATAAGATCATCAACCCAGTAAACGAGGAGATAAACACAATAAAAGAAAATAAACATGATGGTACCCAGTCTGGTCCTTCTGGGAATTAAGTGGATCCAATCGAACACAAAAACTACATGAAACCAGTAGTGGTGTAAACTTTCAGTATTGCCCATCCTCAGTTGCCTTAAATAAGGTTGTGTTAATGCGTACATTAGTAAGACTGGCTTAAATCTATATATAGATTGGTAGAGGCAACAAAAATGTGTTACGATTCAAATGACCTCCATTGTTGACATGATGCTTTGCATCTAATACAATGTGTGCAATGCATGTGATACATGGGAAGACGAGAGAAACTGTGCAAACAGTGAACATACAGTGTAAGCAGGGATTTAAGTGGGCCGGGTCTCACTGGTGCTGAGCACCAGCAGTTTTTTAAAGGGGGCTTCGAAATGAGTCTCTATCTGGCTCTGTTTTGTGCCCTGGAACAGTTGGTCCATATTTTTCCCCGGACTGAAGTGACAGCAGGCACATCTATGTGCGTATGCTCACACTGCTCACTTTTCACTAGTGGAGATCTTACGGCATGACGTCATGCCAGGTGAGCTTTGTAGGGTAAGGGAAATCCGTTAAAGAGAGTCATTTTCTCTCTGCATTTTCTTTCTCTTTTTTAAACTCAGGAGCAGCAACATTGTCGTGGTGTTACCAGGGCTTTAAGCGGAAGCGTTTTCAATATTATATACAAGCCATAGTTGCTGTTTATTTACCTTATGCAACTAGCAACCATTGTCAAATCCAGTAGTCCTGACTTGTTGTAGGTATGATGTTACTTGTTTCATCATATATCTGAATGCAATTAAAGAAACAGCAAAATACAAGTCGGTCGGCACACTATGCTAAGCACAGATTTTTAGTTTAGGAATTGTTAAACCACGCCCTTAATTACATTGGCTACGCCCCTTTGAGAAAAATCCCCAATTTTTTCATCCCACTTAAAGCCTTGAGTGTAAGTACACTAACTTCATAGGCAGGTGATAAAACAAAGCAAAATATGAAAGATTGAGGCTCTTACGTAGAGAGTTCATACATCTACAGTAGGCAATATAAGATTACCTCCATGTGACATAAAGAGATAAGAGATGGGTGGACAACTCAACAGCGATCGCGCCTGTAACAAAATACATCTACTGTGTATATAATGAATATAAGCATGCATAAGAGACCCCATAACAAGTGTAAGTACATTGTAAACGATCACACATGATTACAGGAAGGGTTACACAAAAAAAAGAAAGGGTTATGTGTCGAAAAATCTAGAGCATAAATACAGACCCCCCACATGTATCGATTAAAAAACATCGACTACCAATTTGGGGCCGATTATCCACATGGCCTCATATTCTCCCACCAGAAATTACCAGGTGCATACCACCGGGCACTGATTTACCAGTTATAGAAACAATCCAGTTCAGAGCAGGAGATATGGACAGAGGCATGACCTGCCCCCCACTGCCCCACCGCCTCCCCCATCAGCAAACCCACAGCGTTCCCTGCATCCTGTCACCTTCCCAAGCCACAAACCCCCACCCTGCAGCGCGCACGAGCACCCCTGTTCATATTTGCCACCTGTCAGTGAAGACGGTAAGTGGGAGCGAAAAAGTCTTCAGAATATGGGATAACCAGGTAGAAAAGGGCCCACTAATCCCGCGCTAATAAGTGCACTGCTGAAGGGCGCTAGCAGGCATGGAGGCAGCTTTAGCGTAAGCAAAGGGTTTAAGTCTCCACTGCATTGTGTCAGTGCACACCACAAAACACCAGTTACGTCAAGTTAAGTGTGCGTGATACACTTCTGTCTGGTACATCACCAAGTGACTGAGTAAACATGGCAAACGCGCTGTCATTGAGGCGTACACATTGTAATGCGCGCCACTGACTTGACGTGCACCATGACAGCGTAATAGAAACTTACTGATAACAAGACATAAACATTTGTCACTCAGTTATGACAGATACTGTTACAGAGAGCGCGGAAGCCTCTGCTGTGTGCAGTAAGCCCCTGGATTTAATAACATAGGCAAATAAATATCTCGCAAGGGGCCATTACACGAAGAGCAGTGCGTTACCTGGGTACACATGTACAATGTATGCACGAGTGCTTACGTAAGATCCACGTGGCATGGAAATTCATTACCATTGTGTGTCACCAACACTAATGACAATATATTGGCCTTATTATTTAATGGTAAGTGGCAAGCAGGTACGAGACATTGGAGTAAACGTTAAAAAAGATCATATTACTCGTGGGCAGAATTTCTAATGATATCAGTTACTTGGTATGACGTAGGACAGAATTTGCTAAACCTTATTAAAACCTAGTAATATCGAAATATTGTTATACACTGTAATTGCTATTTAATGATGTAACTGTTATATACTCTCTGGAGTGAGCAATGGTACAACTTAAAAATGTGTATTACTCCCAATGAAATTTATGTTATCACATTGCACATTTCTGTATTTTATTGCCTTTACTCCATTATATTTCCTAAATGCTAATAAACAAATTCCAACACAAAAAAAATAATAGAGTGCATTTTTAGCAGTTTTTGTTATAGTTTCAAAATTCTGCATTTTGGTGTTGCCAATTTGGGATGGGTATCGAGAAGCCTGAAAGCCACTATGGTCGCTGCTGTAGCCTCAAAATTATTGGGGGAAAACGTGAGCTTGCATCATATCCCAGTGACACAAAAGTCACATTGTGTCCCAGAGCCCGCACTACACACACAATGCCTCGTTTTGGGCCAGCAAAGCGTCAGATCTTAATTTAACAGACTATTGTCATTTCCAGTGCAAAAGCATGGGGCGTGGCACAGTCCCCTGCACCTGCACCTGCACCCCATGTGTCAAGGGGGTACCCACCGGTAGCGAGACACCCAGCCACTACATGCCTCATCCCGAGGGCTGGGGCCTGGCCGCTCGAGGTCAGAGTGCATGTGTCCTTGGTCCACCATCTTGCGAAACAGCAGACATTCTACTGCCCTCCCTTGGTGCTGTGTCTGCGTCCCCCCTCCGACCCCACTTAATGGAACTCTGTTCTCCTTGTTTTTTGAGTCGTGACCTGAGAAAATCTACTATTTGTATATATATGTATATAGAGATAACTCTGACCACTAGTATATGTAGTAGACCTTTATACTCTCTACCATTCCTATGTGACTCTTAGAGTTTATCCATTTGTATCTCTTCCTTGAGTAACTTTACAACTTGTACATTTGCAAAAAAAAATTCTGTTTGTATCTCCTCCTTGTGTGACTCTACAACTTGTACATTTGCAATTTTTTTTCAGTTTCTATCTCTTCCTTGTGTGACTTAACAACTTGAAAAAAAACACTCAAAAGGGTCCCAGGGGAAATAATTTAACGACCCTAACTGCTAAACCCCCAAACTAATCATTACACCAACAAAAATTAGCAGTGAGTCAATCTTCAACTATGTATCCAAAATAGTGTATATAAAGTGGGACAGACTACCAAGGTAGATGAGTTCCCATCAGTCCTCTATCGAGACCGCCCTTCATCATCTGGGATCTCTCACTCCTTATGAGGTAGAACACCACATGAAACAGGCAGATTTAATAACCTGGTCACGGGTATCTCAAGGAAGGGTACTCCAGATGTGAAATAGGTATGCCTAGTGAGGAACTGGGTAGCAGTGCTTAGAAGTGAAAAAGTGGTAAAGTGAATAAAGAAAAAGGTTCTAAAATTGGGTAATGATAGGGAAAATAGAAATTTTTAATATGTACCCAAACATTCCCAAATGGATAAAAAACAGTGCAAGTAGTAGTATAACAAATGACTACTAATAGAGAGTGTTAGGTCGACATGTTTCTGCAGTCACTGGAGCCTCTAGGTCTCCTGCTGCTTCCTCAGGACCATTAGAGCTACTGCTATTTACAAAAAAGGTAAAAGATATCACCTGATGTAGAGAAGTCTATTCGTCCTCCTAACTGTGAGAAAGAATAATAAATAAATAAAAGGATACATAAGTTGAAAAAAGAGGGAACAGTCAAAATTATTACATTCTTCATTGACTGTACTATAGGTTATTTTCCAATTAACCATTCGTTATTTGTAATACCTCTATTAAGATAAAACACTCAGTATGATTTACAAATATTCACTCACCCATTTGTTGGGAAGGAACAGCCCCACCTCACCTGGCGCCAGCTCAGGTAGTGAGTGCAGCGCGCTACAGTAAAATGAAGATGATTTATGTTAGATAGAGATATTATATCTAGTGTTTCACAGTCACACCAGACTCTCTCCAAAGCCACTTCCGGTGCTCATGCTCTCGCTGTTCGTTTAATCATGAACATTTATAGAGCGTGTATAATAGAATTCATCGCTCCATAATTAATATCACTCGATCTGTAATTACATGTAACAGCACGCCTCGGAACCCCTGCGTGGAAATTAGGGTCCAACAGACGCATTCACTTTCCTCCGTGATTCGCATCACCCGATCAAAGGTTGCAAGTAACAAGCCATAATACGCATCGGAACGACTGCATTAAAGTTAGGGTCCGGGTGCATTCACGCGTACTGTTAAAACACGCGTACTGTTGAAACAGCCACACCAACAAACAGTGCCTTTCATCCCGCTTAGAGTATTGGATCCTCACCTCTCCGTCGGTACACCGGTCGTCCCTCTGAAGCTGTTTCATGGGGAGGTGACGACCCGGTGCACCGGCGGTAGATAAATACGTGATATCCGTATCGAACGTAAGTGCGCATGACGTGGTAACGTCACCACGTTACGGGAATTTTGGGAAATGTAGTACCTGTAAGTGTGTACACAACCGTTACTTAGTTGGAGACCTCGTGTCACTAAAAACTGACATTAACTGTAAAAATACACAGCTCGTCAAGAATAGCAAAGAATGTTTTATAATTCACATTAGTAATTACGTAGATCTATAATATAGCCATTTGTGTCCTGATACATCGCGGCAATCTAGCAGCATAATGTGATTGGCTTAGTTCATGGACCCAATCAACATTTGATGTGGAAAGTCTCTACACCTCTATCCCACAAACAGAGACGCTCGAAATGATTGAATATCTGCTCACTAATAGAGACCTAAATTCTATTACACCTGTAAGACTCATCATGACCTTGGCTACCTTGGCTATGACTGAGAATTTTTTCCAGTTTGAGGAGTCAATCTATCTGCAGGTTAGCGGGACCAGTATGGGCAGTGTTTTTGCTCCTAGTCTCGCTAACCTGTATGTTCACAAGTTTGAACAGACCCACATATTCGCAGACACCAACCCCCATCATCGGTGTCTGCGTGTATGGAAAAGGTATATAGATGACATCCTGGTTATATGATAAGTGGCAGCACTGAAGAACTTTGTCAGTTCCATATGTGGCTCAACGAGAGGAATCGCTTTCTTAAGTTTACTATGGAATTTGATAAACATCGATTACCCTTCCTAGATCTATTGATCTCAACCTCGGGAATGGGACTTCAATCAGAGTTGTACAGGAAGCCAATGGCAAGAAATTCTCTGCTAAACTACGAGAGTTTCCACCCTAAAGCTCTCAGGGACAATTTGCCCTTTGGGCAATTCCTCCGGATCCAAAGGAATTGCTCAACAAAATCGGCCTTTCGTGAACACTCTAAAGTGCTTGAAAAAAACTTACTGGCAAAGAAATACCCTAAACATCTGGTTAGACATGCCATGAAAAGGGCTTCTAATAATAACAGGGAAGGTCTTTTAGAACTGGCAATTCCGAAACCAAAACAAGACAGAATTACCTGCGTTAACACCTATTGCACATACTCGAACAAAATCAAAAAAATTGTCAACAACATTGGAAAATTTTAAATACAGGTGCAGATACTTTACCCCCCCCTTTATGCCTTCAAGAGAGGGCAAAACCTGAAAGACCAGTTGGTGCATACCAGACCGAAAACAGGGATTCCACGAGCAGTTGGCACTTTATGGGATTTGCCGGCAGTTATGAGACATCATTCGTGTGGCAACTGTGGCTTAGTTCATGGACCCAAACAACAGAGTTCAGGGACAAATCGTCAGGAGTGGCATAATGATATTTACACGGATGTATATTAACCGTTCTTGTCATGATACATCGCGGTAATTTAAAGAACGTGATTGACCATGGGCTAAATTCAAAGACCCATTGGGCAGAGCGTTAGAGGCAATTGATGTTCAGTATCGAAAAACCACAAGGAGATTTGGTTCGCAAATAATGGGGATGGCGAAAGGCTAAGTTCAGAGCCACCTTAGGCAGAGTTCAAAGACATTAGATGTTCAGTGTCAGAAAACCACATTGAGAATTAGTGCGAAAGTTCAATACACCCAGAGGGATACAACCGGGTTGAGTATTGTAGAACACCCATACATGTATATCTCTCACAACCGGTTATAGAGTCTAATAATGTAATACCAGACATCAGAGCGACATCCAGGGAATGTCTTCATTTAGCCCTGATTCATCTGTTTTCAACCTGAAAACCCATTTTTGTTCACGCCTGAACAAAAATTTTGAGATGTCCGTAATTGTTGGAGGAATCCAAGGTTGGTCTAGTACCGTCCAGAACATTTCAGAGGGTTGGTGCCCTGCCTCCATGAAATGATTCGTTAGTTTTGTTGCTTGCCTGGCACAACAAATCGAGCTTTTATGCTCCGAAATTCTTAACTTATTTTTTCTCGTAGTCATCCCTACATAGTTCTTCTTGCAGGGACATGTGATTAAGTAAATGAGATTCGAACTGTTACAGTTCGTGTACCTTCTGAGTTGCCAAGGTCTGTCGGTGCCAATATCGATGGTAAGTGTTTTAGCAGTTTGGGGACATGCAGCACAGTTGCCACACGGATGATGTCTCATAACTGCCGGCAAATCCCATAAAGTGCCGACTGCTCGTGGAATCCCTGTTTTCGGTCTGGTATGCACCAACTGGTCTTTCAGATTTTGCCCTCTCTTGAAGGCAAAAAGGGGGGGGGGGTAAAGTATCTGCACCTGTATTTAAAATGTTCCAATGTTTGTTGACAATTTTTTTGATTTTGTTCGAGTATGTGCAATAGGTGTTAACGCAGGTAATTCTGTTTTGTTTTGGTTTCGGAATTGCCAGTTCTAAAAGACCTTCCCTGTTATTATTAGAAGCCCTTTTCATGGCATGTCTAACCAGATGTTTAGGGTATTTCTTTGCCAGTAAGTTTTTTTCAAGCACTTTAGAGTGTTCACGAAAGGCCGATTTTGTTGAGCAATTCCTTTGGATCCGGAGGAATTGCCCAAAGGGCAAATTGTCCCTGAGAGCTTTAGGGTGGAAACTCTCGTAGTTTAGCAGAGAATTTCTTGCCATTGGCTTCCTGTACAACTCTGATTGAAGTCCCATTCCCGAGGTTGAGATCAATAGATCTAGGAAGGGTAATCGATGTTTATCAAATTCCATAGTAAACTTAAGAAAGCGATTCCTCTCGTTGAGCCACATATGGAACTGACAGAGTTCTTCGGTGGTGCCACGCCATATCACCAGGATGTCATCTATATACCTTTTCCATACACGCAGACACCGATGATGGGGGTTGGTGTCTGCGAATATGTGGGTCTGTTCAAACTTGTGAACATACAGGTTAGCGAGACTAGGAGCAAAAACACTGCCCATACTAGTCCCGCTAACCTGCAGATAGATTGACTCCTCAAACTGGAAAAAATTCTCAGTCATAGCCAAGGTAGCCAAGGTCATGATGAGTCTTACAGGTGTAATAGAATTTAGGTCTCTATTAGTGAGCAGATATTCAATCATTTCGAGCGTCTCTGTTTGTGGGATAGAGGTGTAGAGACTTTCCACATCAAATGACACTAAAAGATCCAGATCCTCATCAAACTCAATATCGGGAAGGATCCTCAGGACGTCTTTTGTGTCCTTAAGATAGGTGGGCATCTCCTTCACAATTGGTTGTAAGAAAAAGTCTACGAAGGTAGACAAGGGTTCATGTAACGAACCCATGCCAGATATAATCGGCCTACCAGGCGGTGGCCGTTGTGTCTTGTGTACTTTTGGTAATGTGTAAAAGTACGGCATTTTTGGGTTTGTGGTACACAGATATTGAGACTCCTTGTGAGTGATCCATCCCTCTGCCAGTGCTTCCTCCACTATGTGGCCAATTACTACAGTAAGTCTCTCTGTTGGACCAGTATTCAATTTGCAATAGGCCCTAGTGTTATTTAATTGGCGTAGGCACTCGTCATGATAGGAGTCCGAATCCATCAGTACGATCGCCCCGCCCTTGTCGGCTGGTTTCACTACCAAAGTTTCCATATTGGCTAAAGTCTTTGCTACCTCTTGCTCTCTTTTCGACAGATTGACAAAGTTGGTGCATGGTTGTTGGTACAGCTGTCTCAGATCGTGTTCTACCGCTTCTTCGAAGGTCAGGACTTTGGCTGGTAATCCAACAGTAGTTGGATTGAAGATAGATGGTAATTTTAACCCAGTGTTGGCAGTGATCTCCATTTGTGGATCACTCTGTTTGTTAGCAAAAAGAAAATGGAGTCTGATTTTACGAAAAAATCTTCCCATTTCAGTTTGAATCAAAAAAGGGTCACCTTTATTCGTGATTACAAAGCCTAATCCTTTGTTAAGGACAGACTCTTCAATATCAGTTAGATTATGTTGGCTGAGGTTTATCACAAGGCTGGCCCCGCTGAAGTCCCCGCCTGGTCCTATGGGATTTTCTTCCCATTCCACAGGTCCATGGTTGCCGGCGGTAGATTCCAGCGGACTTGTCCGTGTTGTTGTGCTCTCCTCCGGCCTCGTGAGCGTCCCTGGCCTAGTCCTAAAAAAGGCTGTTGATTGAATTCGGGATATGTTTGTTGTGGGCCAAAAGGTCCTACTGGTGGAAAGGACAGTGGACCCCAAGGTGTTGGTTGCCACCAAGGCGGGATTGGAGGTTGACTGTAATAGGAGTTATACCCCCTCCAGTTTCTCCTATTGTTGCCCCTGCCTCTAGGGCCACCTCTGTTGTTACCTTGATTTGAAGAATCAGAATCAGTAGATGTATTATCGGAGTCCCATGTTCCGTATGTAGATCCTCCTGTGCGACCATTTTTATTAAAGGGCACAGGTACATAGTTCTCATTTGTATATGGATAAGTTTTCTCAGCGGAAAATTTCGCCAGGTCTTTTTTAAATTTTTCAAGTTTATTAAACAAAATGGAATCCCTGAATTCCTTACTGGACTTATTGCCTTCCTCCTGTCCCTTCCCAAATGCTTTTCCTGACAGGGTGGCCGTAATCTGACCCTCTAGGGTTTGAATTTCAATAAGTATCTCATCAGCTGTTTTTTTGGCGGTCTTGATGATTAACACCAGCCAATCCCTAGTGCATTTCCATGCTATGAGATACCAATCCCTGCGGAAGTCTTTATTATCAAGGAAGAGGCGGGGGGCATTAGTAACAATTAATCCACTCGGGGCACAATTACCTCTCAAGTATTCTGCCATGATAATTCCGTGGACACTGACTCTCGCTTGTTTTTTTTTAAGCACCAAAACCTTAGCCCATCCCTCATCACTGGTAGTCTGAGGGGACGGTAGAATATCCATAATACTGGGATTATCTGCCAAAATGTTTTCGAGTTCCGCCTCATCAAAAGCCAATCCTGGATTGGTAGCCATAGTTGAGGGCGAAGATGTAACAGAGCACTCGATTATAGCATGAGAATACTAGTGTGTGAGAAAATACACAATCTATCTTCTAGCTGTAGTGGTTACTGGACCCGCAGTTTATGCTGCACACATACTCAAAAAACACTCAAAAGGGTCCCAGGGGAAATAATTTAACGACCCTAACTGCTAAACCCCCAAACTAATCATTACACCAACAAAAATTAGCAGTGAGTCAATCTTCAACTATGTATCCAAAATAGTGTATCTAAAGTGGGACAGACTACCAAGGTAGATGAGTTCCCATCAGTCCTCTATCGAGACCGCCCTTCATCATCTGGGATCTCTCACTCCTTATGAGGTAGAACACCACATGAAACAGGCAGATTTAATAACCTGGTCACGGGTATCTCAAGGAAGGGTACTCCAGATGTGAAATAGGTATGCCTAGTGAGGAACTGGGTAGCAGTGCTTAGAAGTGAAAAAGTGGTAAAGTGAATAAAGAAAAAGGTTCTAAAATTGGGTAATGATAGGGAAAATAGAAATTTTTAATATGTACCCACACATTCCCAAATGGATAAAAAACAGTGCAAGTAGTAGTATAACAAATGACTACTAATAGAGAGTGTTAGGTCGACATGTTTCTGCAGTCACTGGAGCCTCTAGGTCGCCTGCTGCTTCCTCAGGACCATTAGAGCTACTGCTATTAACAAAAAAGGTAAAAGATATCACCTGATGTAGAGAAATCTATTCGTCCTCCCAACTGTGAGAAAGAATAATACATAAATAAAAGGATACATAAGTTGAAAAAAGAGGGAACAGTCAAAATTATTACATTCTTCATTGACTGTACTATAGGTTATTTTCCATTTAACCATTCGTTATTTGTAATACCTCTATTAAGATAAAACACTCAGTATGATTTACAAATATTCACTCACCCATTTGTTGGGAAGGAACAGCCCCACCTCACCTGGCGCCAGCTCAGGTAGTGAGTGCACCGCGCTACAGTAAAATGAAGATGATTTATGTTAGATAGAGATATTATATCTAGTGTTTCACAGTCACACCAGACTCTCCCAAGCCACTTCCGGTGCTCATGCTTAACAACTTGTACATTTGCAAGTTTTTCCGTTTGTATCTTTTATGTAACTCATGTAATCCTAACTCCTTATGTATCGCAACTGGTTCTTATGTAAAGCGCTCTGACACCTTCGGGTAATGTTCGCGCTATATAAAATAGCATTAAATAAATAAAATAAAATAAATAAATAAAAAATCTTGGCGCCTGGAACGGGACACTCACAGCAGTGCTCCCCACAACGTTTCGCATTAATTAATCTCTTTTAACTGTCTGGCTCCTTTCCCCTTCTTGTTCTTCCTTCATTGGTTTGGCTCCCCAGTTTGCTTTGGATTTGGCACTGGTAACTTTTGGACTGGAACTAGTGTGCGCCCTGCCATTTTGGGTCCGTCTCCTGTTGTCACACTTGTCCTTGGTCCGCCATCTTGCGGAACAGCAGACATTCTACTGCCCTCCCTTGGTGCTGTGACTGCGTCCCCCCTCCTACCCCACTTAATTGAACTCTGCTCTCATGGTTTTTGGGTCCTGACCTGGGTGCATCTTGCCATTTTGAGATGGTTTCCATCGATGCCCACGACCCGGGTCCGCCATCTTGTTGATTCATGTGCTTTCCTTTGGTCCACTGGATTCCATCCTGCCGACCTTCAGTCATTTCTCTTTTGCTGGATTGCCTCATCTCTTTCTACCCCTCAGGTCCCCCTCTCTCCTCTCACCAATCTCAGCCTCCAACTCTTCTCCCCCATCTACCTCTCCCTAGCCCTTTTTTTTTTATTTTTTATTTCTCTTTTCACTCTGTAAATATGTGATATATACTTATTCAAGCCTAATCGCTGGTAAAATGTCATCCTGAGCAAATCTATTTGTATATATATATGTATATAGAGATAACTCTAACCATGAGTATATGTAGTAGACCCTTGTACTCACTACCATTCCTATGTGATTCTTAGAGTTTATCCATTTGTATCTCTTCCTTGAGTGACTTTACAACTTGTACATTTGCAATTATTCTGTTTGTATCTCTTCCTTGTGTGACGTTACAACTTGTACATTTGCAATTTTTTCAGTTTGTATCTTTTATGTAACTCATGTAATCCTAAATACTTATGTATCGCAACTGGTTCTTATGTAAAGCGCTCTGACACCTTCGAATAATGTTTGCGCTATGTAAAATCGCATTAAATAAAATTAAAATAAACACCGAAGCATGGAGTGGGCTCTGTCTGTGTGATGTATCTATAACCCAGTACTGGCCTAGACATCTGGGTTCGGGCCGAGTTTACACCAACCCTTCAGGGATCCCCCAATGCTTCATGGGAACTACATTTATCCCGAGGCCAATGAATACCTATGAGATATGCACATTTCCTGGGCCCCACTTTACATTCTGCAGGGGGACTTTAATTTTGCGTTACACCACTTATGAAGGGAGCTGCTGCCCCATTCCTGCAAGGTCCAGCCTATAAGGCTTTGCATCCAATCAAATGAGAGTAACAATAAAGCTGACCAATATTAAGCAATGGCCAGACTGTAAGCCCACTGTAAGACAACAATAGGTTTTTTTGCAACCAGATAGCTTCGGCTACTTGGTAGTCCCAGATTAGAGGAGGACAACAGAGGCAGTTTGTTACACCTCTCACACTTCCAAAAGACATATATGGAATGACTACCCTCGTGGGAAATTATATTCTTATCAGGGTTGATGGTGTTGAAAATGATGCTCCCTGCGCCGTAAGGGTTCACCTCTGTTGCCAGCTGGTAGTCAAGTAGTACCTTATCTCATAAATAAAAGTAAACACCATCAAGGCTATAATTTCGAGATGGCCCTTAATTTGGGAAACCAAACCAATAGCAGAGGTAATGACAGGTCCATTATCGCCAGGGGATTAAAAGTTATCCCTTCATAGGACCATGTATAATAGGGAATAGCTTGCAGAAATCGGCGTAACACCCTAGATTTCAGCATTTATCATCAATTTTGTTCTGCTTTCCAGCCAAATATTCATTATGTGGAAGAGGTATTGCCCCGTGGCTTGTGGAAGAGGTGTGGCGCCGCGGCTAGGGCGACTGACGCCGGATGCTGGGGATCATGGTTCGATCCCTGGCTCAGACGGCAGGGGTCTGCCCAGCACCATGCGACTCTTGGCAATAGCTCACTAAATCTTCCCAACGGCCCCCAGCGCCGGGATTCCCAATAGGGTGAGCCGTGCGCGCTATACAAGTACTGGATTTACATTTACATTATCCACCTGCTTTTAAGAGACAAAAAGATCCATAATACACCTATTTTTAACAGATGGTCAGAAGCACTACTCAACTTATTTCCTTTTTGGGCTGGAAGTGAGAATTTTCAGACAGAAAGGGAATTGATGCCGACTTGTACTAGAAACTAATTATAGGTCCTGTCCTCACTTTAAAAGCGCCAGACAAACTGTCAGAGCACAGGAATCCCCTCCACTCTAAGGAATTCCATGTTAGGGGAACAAGTGAAAGTACACATCACCATAACCAGTAGTGCCTTTGCAGCACTTGGTCTAAAAGTCGCCACATTGGTCAAAAACATTGCAATCTAAACTTCTGAATTACAGAACAGAATTAGTGAATTCCTTCTTTCTGTCTCCTGAGTGTAAGGACACGCTATCATAAGAACTCAGGGCAAAAGTGGGAACCTTCAAGATGTCTTTGAAGATCAAGCATGAGCAACACGATGTGAGATCCCATCTTTAAAAATATTGTAATATGTAGTTGTCCATTGTCCTGTCATAGACATTAGTCATAGAATAATTTCCCAAAAACGAAATACCATTACATGTGAAGGAAATAAGTTTAAAATTAAACGTGTCTGCTTAGTTAAGGCATAGAAGCCCATTTATGTGACCGTGTTATTTTTATAGCTGACCTATTGCTTTAGCCTCCACCCATAGAAGCAACCTGTAGATCACACTGTGGCACGGTTTATAAAACTAATTAACATAATATAAAACAGCAATTTCAAAACCAAGATGAGAATGGTTGCAATTTTTATGCAGTTCTAACATGGATTTGCAAAAAACGAAAACTTTTTTAGGAAAATAGTAAAAGTATATTTAGAGGCCGATTATGATGCGACCCGGAATGGCTCCTACTTATGGTTGGAGCCTACAGAGCCGCATCGTAATCGGCCCCTCAGTTTACTTTCTGACCACCGCATTACAATGCTGGTGGTTGGAAACTAAATTGGCCAGTCATTCTGGCTGGCTTCTGACTAGCTCAAGGAGCCCGTCATCCTGTCGGAACCAGTTTGTAATCCCAAAGAGCAAGCCTTTCCACCCTTGGGATTATGATGTATAGTTTTCGGCATGGTTTCCATGCCGGCCTGTCCGACATGGAAACCATGTTGGAAAGCGTGTTTGGGGGCCCCCAGCAGGGCCCCTTTGTGTGTGCGGCCTCCGTTTGGGGGCGAGGGACACCTATGGTGCCCCCTGTTGATCCTACACCCCGTGGCAGGCACCTCAAGGTGCCTGGCAAGGGTTGCAGGGATGAACAGCACCTCCCATTTCCCTATGGGAATTTGTATTTCAGACGGTTTACGGCCGTAATGCATGCTCCCATAGGGAAATGTAGGAATGCTCCCGAACAGTGTTTGGTCGTATCCTAATCAGGCAGTCGGGACCGCCGACCAGAGTTCGATCGGTCCCAGCACTGAGACGGTGTTGGACGAACTTTCGTAATTAGGCCTTTTGGCTATATTCATTTTAGATTTGGCATTAGCTAATACCTTTTGTTTTTAATAAAAGATATCTATACCATGCATATTAAATGTCAGGAGTTTTCAGTCAGCTCTCTTCATATGTTTGTCTGCTGGAACGCCATTCACATTTTGCTTCCACCTACCACAGCATAGAGTGAGGGGCACTGGGTCAGACCATTTCAACCATTGTCTTTCCTGACTCTGAATCATGGCATTGTGCTCCTGCATAATGTGAACGTCTGCACAATAAGTAGTCTCCTTCAGTGCTGGGGACTACTGGTGCAATGTGTGCTTTACCTTAACATAATGTATATGTATTGGCTTTTAGACAATGCCTGTTTTGCTTAGGCGAGGGACCAGCTGCTCTGGAAATACTGCTACCAGGTCACTTGTACCTTAATACAACACAATTCACAAACATGCACTGGTAAAGGGAAAGGGTCATCCACCAGACCAAATCCAATATTCGTCTAGCAATTAGAAACAGCAACAAAAACCCGCCGCTTGCATATTACTCACCCAAAAGGAAGTGAGGGGGTTAAAGATAGATTAAAAGCGCGCATATTTCACAACACTTTGCCTCCTGTCCAGTTTACTTTTTTTGTCTTTGAGTTTTGTTTTTAAACATTTTCCACACGGTCCCCCTCAGCTAAAATCAAGAAACTAAAATCTGCTGACGGGTAATATCCACAGGAAAGGAAGCCGTGGGGATGTGAGGCGGTTTCTGGAGGCTGTCATAGCATCTCAAAGCGCGGCAAACGCTGGAATCGGATACTGTACGACGCAACAGAGGAGACGGCGAATTGACAATAAAAAAATGAACGTCTCCCGGTCTAATGGGACTAAGGCGGCTGTGATACCACCGACAGCCAGCCTTGCTGCGTGCTAGCAGACAGAACGCAAACATCACAAAGACAAGAAAGTTTTTCTCAGAAGGAGGCCTGTCTGGCTGCCTCTCCTCTTAACGCTATTGATTATGTTTCCAAAAGGTCATAAATTACTGGAGGAGTTATTTTTAAGAATATTTGCTGAGCCTGACCTGTCAGGCGAGGCTAATCTAATGGCTTTCCTACCTCCGCCTCACACGGTGTAATGAAGCTGGATTCTTTTTTGACTGCTCTTAAAAGCCCACTTGTCTTCGGAGCTTCCAGCGTTCAACGCAACTTGTTAGTGGAACAAAGATGAGTCAGTTGACAAAGTGGATGCAGCGGGCGGTGCAGCAAGGGGGACAGGCTCTTGCTCAAGACAAAGAGACCTACTCAGAGGTTGATCACAATGTGTGCTGTAAGGGGGCAGGAGATGAGAGCAGAGGCGTAACGTAGGGCCCCACACTCCCATGCGGTGCAGGGGGGCACGAGCTCCTGGTCCTGGGAGGATATACCCTCAGCCAACTGTCATCTTCTCTCTTAAAGCCTGTCTGGCTGAGTCGAAGTCCCACCACAAACATCTCGAGGCCTGTTGGGTATCGCTGAAGGAAGGACCAGTCACGGGGAATAATTCTGGCCTGCAGGAAGCGACGTGCAGCGACCCTCACAAATTAGGAAAGCGCAAAGGGGCAGATTTACAAGGAAGTGACGCACCTATAGAGATGCGTCACTTTCCTCGCACCACCCTAAAAAATGCTTGCGCCATCATGGATGCGCGTATTTTTCAATACGGCGCATCATGGTGGAAGGATTGACAGATGCGTCAGAAATTCTGACGCATCTGTTGGGGCAAAAGTCACGCATTGCTGGAGTTGTGTTGCAAACACAAAGCTACTCCAGCAATGCATTTTGTGGCCTATTCCTACTACACTGCATCACTCCTTACGCCTGCTTCAAGCAGGCGTAAGGTTTTGACGCAGTGGGGTCTTAAAAGAGACGCAGTGAAATCTTGTAGATTTCACTTTGTCACTTTTACGAGGCTTTCCTGTGTAGGAACTCCCCCCTGCATACATTATACCTGACGCAGGTATAATGTGACACAGGTCTTTAAAACGTGACGTATCTCCCTAGATGCGTCACATTGTAAATAGGGCTCATTGTTTGCGCCATTGTTGCATCACAAAAAAGTGACGCTATGGCTGCGCAAAGAGGCGCAAGGGGCTTGTAAATCTGCCCCAAAGATTTTATTGCGTGAGCCATGGGCCTCGTAGACACTAAAATTCTGGGGGAACAGGGACACTCTTGATACACTTTCCAAATTGCCAGTGACATTTCTGCAAAAGACTGTATGTCCCTATAAACCTGCAAAAAAATTGCCAAATTGTAATAGTTTGCAAAACTGATTTTATATGTCTTTAGCCACTAATAAAGAAATACTGGGGAAAGCTGAAAGTACCTGGGATCCCAGTTGGCACAATAAGGTGCTCAAAAGGCATTACACTGAAAAGACACAGAAGAATAGCTCAAACTGCAAGAGACCTCTAATGTCAAGAAGGCATATCCGGAGGAAGTTAATAGTACCTGGGATCAAAAAGTCACTGTGACAGGAGGACTTATAGCTGAAGCTTTCATGATTGGGATCCTATATTTATTCAGAGTACATTCATGGAAACAGTTAGAAGTGCTTGATTTCTCAAGAGCTTGGAAGGCACTACTAGGAAAAAATAGATAGCTCTCACTGAGGAATTATTGGGCTAATTCAGTGTGGGGGCGTGGCTTCGCCTGGCTGCAACATGGCCGCACCTTGAGTGGGCTCTACCGGCCGAGTGAAAATATCCTACAAAGTACCGCGATGAAAGGGTGCATGAATCCCCTGTAGCAGAGGATCTACAACTTTATTTAATTCTGGGGTGGTGAATTGCAACAGAAACTCACAACTAGCCCCATATGAGCTGTGACACTGACTGAGACTGGAAGGCAGAGTCAGCCTGTTGAAGAGCCCCCTGAAGAGGTGTCCGCTGCAACACACACCACAAGGCTGGAGACAGCTTGTCTTAGGCGGACCTGGCTTGGTGCTCTCCGCTGACGGAGAAGCAGAAAATGGCCTACAAAATCAGTGCGCACACCGAAGGCACTCCGAGATACCTATAGCTCGGACCAACTAAGCTAAGGGAGAACTTCTGGGAAAACTGTGAGGTGAGCTTGCAGTGGCCCTACTGTATTGGAAATGAGGCAGCGTTGGAAGGATCTAACAAGTTAGCAAAACTGTGACCTCTGTTCCTTTCCCATGGTGGCGGTGACGCAGTGGGGTGCGGTGCGAAACCAGAACCGGAACGCACTCACTGCTGGCGAGAAGGAGGACTGACATCCGCAATTGCGGCTCACCCGCAAGGGCCTCATGAGGCCTACATCTGTGTGGTGAGCGCCGAGAGGAGGACGCAGAGGCAACAGGGCGAAAAGACCAGAAGGGACAGAATTCCAGAAGCCTAACGGGGTGAGACACAAACCCTAAGACCACCACTAAGGTAGGAGACGTTGCCACTGAGGTGCGGGGGCCAGAAGTGGGTGAAACTAAAATAGCGCAGGAGAATTGGCACACCACTGTGCAAGATAAGCTGGCCCAACCCCCTCCTCTCTCTGTTGCATCGCACCCTGTGGGCCCCAATTGGCATCTGACACCAGGGGAACGCCACCATTGTACAGAGGGGAACTGGCCCTGGCCCTCTAGACTTCCCCCGATCTATCAAAAGCAGTCTGACCGCTGAACCCCACAACAGGAGTGGCGTAAAGAAGAGAATACACTGCCCATAAAAGAGAAAACAAAGCTGTCAGCCTTCACGTCGTCACATACCTTAGTCCACCACTCAGAATGCTCACAGTTGACACAGGAGACATTGCGGCTCCCCCTCACACGCCAAGCATAAAAGTGTACCGAAGGTCGAAAGGCAGACCACTTGAACACTACCTAAAGCAATGGGTAAGCCTGATCCTAAGCAGTCCCAGCTCATGTTTGAGGGCCACGCCACACCGAACAGGGCAAATCCACCCAAGATACAGAAGGGCAAAACACGCAGACAGCTGAACCTGAAACACAGGACGAAGATATTTGCTAGCTCTTAATAGACGTAAATTCAAGGCTAAAAACAATAGACTCCAAGCTAGACCTAATTACATCATGTCTAGACCAGGTGAAATGCCAAGTAGACACACAAGATGAGTGCATCAATCATTTGAAAGCAAGGATTTCGGACGCCAAAGATCAAAGGATAGATGACATGACAATCAGAAGATGTTGAAATGGACAAAGTATTAGAGGTTACAAAAGCCAAAAACAAAGACTTAGGGGCAGATTTACAAGCCCCTTGCGCCACTTTTGCGTCACTTTTCCCATGTTAAAATTGACGCAAATGTTATAAAGAAGAGGCATAGAGAGAAACTCATTACCTAGGTAAAGAGGCCCAGGCACGGAGATATGGAGTGGGCGACAGCGCGGTTAAGACTTTAGCTGGATTGCTGCGGAAGCCTCATGCGGCCACATAGGTGACCAAATTAAAGGGAGACGACACCCTAACAATATTTTTGTGGTCAAAATTACCAGAAATAATGTCCTCTTTTTATGCCTGATTATACACTGCTGGAATAGATAGAGAACCAGAGTCTCTGCTGGAGTTTTTTAAATTCCATTCAACTCCTGTGACTAGACTAGATCAAAGCCACAGAGACTACTTAGATGCCCGATTGAACCAGAAGAGATTGCCCAAGTTATGGCGAGTATGCCAGCAGATAAAACTCCTGTTCTCGATAGACTGAGGCCAGCCTTCTACAAAGAATATGCCCCATACGTATCCCACTTCTTATTGAGATGTACCACGAGTCTCTAACATTGAGAAGACTTCAACCCTTACTGCAGGAGGTGGTAATAGTGACCATCCTAAAACCTGATAAACCTGCTGACCTATGCAAATCATAGTGTCCACTGGCTTTAATAAACATAGACAAAAAGATATCTTCGAAAGTCCTAGCGCATCGCCTGCTGCCCCTTCTGCCATTGATTGTATGAATGGATCAGTCGGGTTTCGTCCCCGGGACATCACATCATTTCCCAACTATCAATGCGATTATGCACCACTTACACCCCAACACCCCAGCGGTGGCTGCCTTATTGGATTCAACCAAAGCATCTCACTCTCTGGAGTGGCCCTTTCTCTTTCCGCTACTTCGTCGGTTGAGTCTGAGCCATAGTTTCATTCATCACTCACGGCACTAGACAGGGATGCCAGTCAAAAAACAGAAGAGGGACCCTGAGAAAAGGGGAACCACCCTCCAGGAGAAAAAAAGTTAAACAGTATAACATGAAAAAGTGGTATCCCCACAATAAAGATAGGACAAAAGTTCCAGAATATGAAAACAAACGCCCACAGAACAGCTAATAGATTTTCATTATTTAATTTTCATTTTAATCATTTTCTTTTTCATTAAATAGGCAAAAGGGAAAATATACAAAACAGTTCATTTTGATAACTTCATAACATGTAAAATTCCATAAAACATTTAGACAAGAAACAGTCCAAGAACAAAATATACAGTTCAATATAAATAACAATTCACACTTTCTCTTTCAGGCAACCATCCACCCACTCACACAAAACACTCACTCAATTCAAGAATGTAAAAAACAACATAACACATTACATAAAGCAAACAGGGGAGAGAGAGACAACCTATTCATACACAGAAGAAAAGCGCCGACGCGCGTTTGGGAAAGTACCAAACACCATTAAAAAATTCCTTCATCAGGGCCCACAAATTTCATAAATCTTTAATGTCTCAGAATTCTGTCATCATGAAAATGTGATATAAGCCAGTGTGAACATCAGGACTGAAGAAGCATATCTTCGAGCTTAAAAGCCAGGCTCTAATTAGTAGATTCCCTTTAGGATAGATGAGCCCAGACAAAATATAAGGCTAAATAAAGCCTGACACAACAAAGTGCACGCAGGCTCTGTAATATTACAGCCGAGAAAAGCAAGGACGGTTCACCATTCATAGCCTGTAAGGTCAGGATGCAAACCCCAGAACTAAGGGCCATATGTAGGTGGCCAAATACCGATCGGTAACACCGAAAAAGGGTCATTTTCGGTGTTACCGACAAAAATGTTGCCATGTGAGATGTAGGTAATACCGAATAGGTTCGATAATAACGAATCGGTAATAACCATAAGTTACCGACTTGGAATTACCGAAACAATGAATACCGAATCGGTATAAACGAATCGGTAATAACCCCAAATATGCTATGTAGCAAACCCGGGTAATACCGATTTTGACCAAAATCGGTAATAACGATTCGTTAATTACCACGTTTCAGGAGCATGTGGTAAACAGGAGGAGTCTATATAAACAGACCCAAAATGCATCACTGTGAACACTATGGCAGGCCTCTATCTCATAGCAAGGCGGCTACGCCTGAGAGCAGCAGGAATGAGGATCTGGAGACGTGAGGAGCAGGTGTACAGAGTACGCATCACTCTGTTCCAGTTGACAGAGGCAGAAATACACGAGAGATACAGATTGCACCCACAAACCATCCTGGATCTAATACGGGACCTAAGACCCTATCTGGAGCACCAGACGCCAAGGGCCCACGCAATCCCCACCCATGTCCAGGTACTCTGCTGCCTGCACCTCCTTGCATCAGGAAGTTTCCAGGGTGTGATAGCAGTAGTGGGTGGAGTATCACAGAGCTGCCTATCCCGGTTCTTCAACACCTTCCTAGACGCCATGATGGACAGAATGGAACATTACATATCCTTCCCCAGTACGCAGGCGGAGCTGCAGAGAACCAAGCTGGAGTTCTATCAACTTGCCCACTTCCCCCACGTGATCGGCTGCATCGATGGGACCCACATTCCCATCTGCCCACCTGCAGCAAGTGAATACATTTACAGGAACCGCAAATCCACCCACTCAATCAATGTGCAGGTGATCTGCAATGCCAAACACATAATAACAGACATCGTGGCAAAATACCCCGGGAGTACCCACGATGCTTACATCTTCAGGAACAGTGGCATACACACACATCTGCTTGCTGGTGAATTTGCCGACATATACATACTTGGTAAGTAAATGTCACACACCCTGATGTACACCCTGGCACAAGCTGTTGGTCACACCAATCAATGCCACTTACTTCTCATCATAGGTGACAGCGCATATGCCCTCCGGCCGTATATCCTCACACCATATCTGAACCCAACCACCCGAAGGGAGAGGAGATACAATGTGGCACATAGGAGCACACGCAACGTGGTGGAGCGCACTTTTGGTTTGCTCAAAAGCAGATTCCGTTGCCTCCACAAAACAGGAGGTGCGCGTCTGTACAGCCCCATCAAATGTTGCAAGATCATTGCTACGTGTGCAATGCTACACAATCTGGCCACTAAGAAAGGAACAGCAGTGGAACTAACTGAGTCAGAGGACGAGGACGAGGACAACCCTCAGCCAGAGCCCAGCGCGGCTGGTGCAGCAATTGAACATGATGGGAGACATAGACGGGCAGAGATAACATCACACTATTTCTGAGTGAGTAACGACACTGAGGCATTTCAATTTACATGTAGAGGTGTTTATTTGGCACACCTCCAGCATTGTGAGCATTGTCCAATTGGACATGGGTTACAACACCCATCACATGCATGTGGACAGCCAGTGTCCTTCACTTCTTGCGTCCCCGTGCTGCACGTGCATGTTCCCCATCTACACAGACTTCTGAGTTGGACCGTTCCTGTGCTGGGACATTACGTCCACTACGCCTCCTGCACTCGGTGGGTGAGGGTGTAATGCTACCACGGCTGGTAGCCTCCTCACTGTCCCCCCCTTCCATATTTGAGGCCTTAGCATTCTGCATGAGCTCTAGCACTGAGGTCATGGACACCATCCCCCTGGCCACATCCCTGCTGCAATGCGCCATCTCCTCCTGCATGGCGATGGACCGGCGACACATCAGTGATGTCGTAGTGGCCAGCCGGTTCACCGACTTGGTATAGTCCTGGAGTCTCTGTCTCTCCCAGCGCATGCCAACACGATCCTGCTCCAGCTGGCTGCAGAGGTTGTCCACCGAGGTTGCTACCCTCTCCATCCCTGCAGACATATTCTCCCCCATGGCACTGATTCCCTTCTCCATCTTGTGCATATGTCTGTTAATGTTTGCCACCTCCCTGTGTATTGACTTCATCTCCCTCCATTGCAGGCGCTGGACCTTCAGCATGTTGCCTTCCAGTCCAGCAAACACACTGTCACCCTGCTCAAATGCCACTGGACTGTCTGGCCTTGCCCTGCGGCGTCGTGATGAGTTGTACGCACCCTCGGATGCAGAACCAGCCCGCTCCCTGTTGGATCTCACTACGATAGGACTTTGTGCGCGCTGGCTGCCCTCCTCCTCCGACGCCTCCATCTGCTGGAGGGTGTTCACGGCATGCCTCCTGCCTGACTGTGGTGGTGGTGGTGGTGGTGGTGTTGGTGAACGTCGCAGTGGTGACTGAGTGAGAGGGGATTGCGGACCTCCCTGGCGCTGTGGTGATGGCTGTGGTGGTGGATTGGCTGGCTGCGTTGGCGCAGAGCTGGTGTTCCCTGCAGGCATGCTGTCTTCATCCTGTTCACTCCCCTCTGGCCTGGCTGACCTGCCTCTGCTGCCCTCAGCTGCACTGCGAGATGACTCGCCTGAAATGACACAAATGTAAATATTCTCAATGCTCTGTCTGCATTGCCATTGCATTAAAGTACATGCCAACAGTGCACAGTGGTTATCCTGACCTATCGAATTCTATTACCATGCTATTGTGTTAGCTGCCCTGACAGTCCTGATCATGATTTCACACTGACTACATCACCCAGAATGCATTGCAGGTAAGCAGTAAGACATGGTGTGGAGTGGGAGCACATTTACCACTATGGGGGTTGGGGTGGGGGAGGGGGTAGGGCAGCATGCTGGGCATGCTTCTTACCTTGTTTTCTAGCTGCTCTGGCGGAGCTGTCTGCGTCTCCTATGCCACTCACACTCTCCCGCTGGATGGTGGACTCTACCATCTGTTCCAGTGGTGTTGGTACTGGGGCTCGATTTTTTCCTCCTCCAGTTTTCCCTGCCAGCCTATGTCTCTCTGCCATCCTCTGTTTTGCTGTTTTTCTGAGGTCATACCACCTCTTTCTGATGTCCTCTATGGTGCGCAGGGTCACACCTATGGCATTGATCTTGTCCCGAATGCCACTCAATATTTGCCTCTTCTGTGCGTCTGGCACTTGTTGGGACTGGGCTCCAAACAGCTTGTGGTACTCTTGTGTGACATCCTCGATCAGGATCTCAAGCTCCTTGTCGCTGAACTTGAGTTTTCTTTTTCTTTCACCTGCCTCCTTCTCCTTGTCCTGGCTTGCCATTTCAATGCTTGTTCAGTGGTTTTCCTTTTTATTTTCTTGGCTGTGTTGCTGCTGGCTCCTCAGCTCTCCTGCCTGCCTGCCTGCCTCACAGTGAGCTCCAGGCCCTGTGCACCTGGCTGGGTGTGGCAACTTCCTGTTTGGGAAGTAAATGGGTGTATCAGGATTGGCTGATTCACCAAAACGCTATTTTTTGAATTACCGAGTCGGTAATACCGAATTTGGGTGTGGATTCGGTAACACCGATTCGGTAATAGCCTTTCGGTATGTATTTTTATTACCGATCTGTTCACATTCGGTATTTAATACCGATTTGCTACGAATCGGTAATGTTTACCGAATTTTTACCTACATCACGTTTACCTTATTCTTAATACCGATTCGGTATGAATCGGTATTAAGGATTCGGTATTGGCAATTTACCTACATATGGCCCTAAGTCTTTTAAAGATGGGCAGTTCTGATTTTGAAGAAAAAAGGGGGAGAAGCACGGAGAGACCAACAAGTCGATCTGTGTCCCTCAACGATAAGCCCAATCCTTGAATAATTGATTCCTTTAGCCAAAATCCATACCACGCTGTCCTCGCCGGAATCCGATAAATAATGCTAGACAGGGATGCCACCTATCCCCGATCCTATTTGCCACAGCCATGGAGCCGTTATTGGCCAGACTGTGGCAATACCACGCAGAACGGGGAATAGGCTTTACAACCCGAGGCCTCATTGTATCCATGTACGCTGATGATGTAGCGCTGTACATGCAGGATCCGGAAACAAATTTAGGGCCAGTGATTCGGGAGGTGGTCCACTACGGTTGTTACTCGGGAATCCAGGTAAACGGAGCCAAATTGATTCTATTTCCATTGACAGATTCCGAATACCCTCTGAGATGAGCGATGGAGCCTGCCAAATATTTGAGAATATAGCTTAGCGGAGACTCTGAAGAACTATGGAGAGAGAACTATAGTCATGCCATCGACTGGTTGGAAACCAGCATTCAACTGTGTATTAAACTTCATTGTCATTGGCGGGCCGTATAGCCATAGCCAAGATAGTGATACTTCCAATGTTTCTGTACCTCTTTGTGCATATCACTCTCCCTCTCACTGCACAATTCTTGAAATGGCTGCAGTCAAACTTGATCACACTCACCTTGGTGGTCGCCAACCAAGAGTGTCTTATGAAAGATTAACACTATCACCCGCACACGGAGGACTGGGCACCCCAGACATGAAGCTTTATTTGCTTTGTGCCCAGGCACAAATTCTGCACCTCTGGTAACACCCCACCCCGTTTCAGCCGCACTTTGCAATTGAGTGCGATCAGGCGAGGCCGTGGCCACTAAAAACGACACTGTTCCAACAATACAAGGCCCCTAAAGCCGAAATTAACACAGTGGAGTGTGTGCGTTGGGCGTGGGACAGTCTCCGTAATCGAGCCAGCCTCACAGAGTGCCTGCTGCCTCTCTTGTAGACAACACCGCATTCCCTCTGCTACAGGATAAGCGAGCATCCAGGCATGCAGGAATATGCAGTATATACACAGACGGCGAGTTCCTTCATAGCTTTGTGAATACTGACACAGGTACGCCATCGCTCTTGGACATGCTAATATATTATCAAATCAGAGCCACCTGCTGCACACTGCGTGACTCTTTCCCTGCGTACCCACCCATTTTTACAGCACTGGAATATGTCCATAGAACTACCACACTGTGCAAGCTTATAACCCGGCTTTACACACTAACACAGTCAGTCTCTACTATTGATACATCGAAGGCCCGAATGGCTTAGGAGTTTGACTTACACTCTGAGATATCAGAAGCACAATGGTACTATTGATGTGCCTAAACTAAACCGCTTTCCCCCAACTATTGACTACAGCTGATACACTTCAATTACTTGAATAGGACATACTGCATGCCAGCACAACTGCATAGAATTGGCTTAATGACTGATTCTACATGTATCCGATGCCAAAGCCCAGAAGCCACTTTTTCACACTTAGCATGGCCCTGCCCTATAGTAGCTTGGCATTGGGCCGACGTGTGCGATACAGTGAGCACCATCACCAAGGCCCCACTCCTGCCAGACCCTATTTTGTGCCTACTGCGATACATGAAAAATGGCCCAAAGGGTTGTCGACTCCTCCCTGCGATGCTGCTACAACTGACTAAATGCAGGGTGGTGATGCACTGGGGGAGACGGACGACACCAACCAAACGAGCCTGTATTGCAGAAATCTCATACTGCCAAGAACAACTGACGACATATAGGAATCTGATGTCCCTAGCTACGGGACCCAAAAATATCTGGGAACCTTTTGTATCTTACCTTAGACAGACCAATACAGATGGACCATGGTGCAAGGGTGCCTGCATTGGCCCTAGGCAGTCTATTGTGATCCGGCACAGAAAAAGCCAGGGATGTGTTGTAAATACGGCACATCGTTGCACTTTACAAATGGCTAGCTTGTCCCAGCAAGATGGCATTCAGTCAAAGACAAAGGTAGGCACAAAATATATTTTCCTAAAATGTTTGGCAGGGTTTGTTCACAATTGTTGACAAAAGCATAGCAGGCTTTGCAACTAAGGAAAAAATCGTGAATTTTCAACTGAAATTCAATTTTAGTACAATTCACTGAGGATTTGACGTGGTGGCATATTTCCTTATTGTGAATGTTATCACTGTGTGTCATTTTTATTTAGTTCACAGGGCCTAACTGTCTCCGTAAGAAGGAATACAAGACACCTGCTGTAGGTCCTTCCTTTAGTTCTAAGGTAAAAGCAAAAAAATATAAAAGCCAAAACAATGCAATAAAGAAAAGGCCTGCTGCAGAATAATATAATGCTCTGAAAATGCAATGCATGGATGCGATAATGAATTAGATAGTCCTGTGAGCTGATCCCACGGGTGAGTGACAATGTCCTGAGCCAATCGCTTAATGATTCTGAGCCATGGAAACGAATGGCTAAAGAAGGGCGAATTAAAGCTGATTTGCATCTGAGTAGAATACAACGGGGCCAGGTCTCAAAGGCAAATTTACACATGTAGATTTACTCATCTGTAAACCTACTACCACACATATTATTAACTTTAGACTTTTTTGCTTTTCACCATTTCCAAGTATACATTTACTGCTACTTGCAGACTTGCATGTCCCCACCCCTCAAAGCAGCAGGTAGACACTGTTAGAGCAAGATTTATGAGTGTGAAGTTACTAGTAACTTTCCACATGTAGTCTCCACCACCAGAGTGGAGATCTCCCTATAATGAAGTACAGGGAAAACTATAACTTTTATTAATTATTTAAAACATAATAGAAATATTGTAATGCAAAATAAAAATGTAAAAAAACATAACATAAATATTCTTAAGGTTGAAAAAAAATTACATTGTGTGGTACATTAACTGATCAAAACAAATTTTTAATAAATAATAAAACAATATAGATTAATAACATGTATAATTATTATTCAAAATATGTTTTTTTAAATCCCACTGTATTATTTTTGTTTTTAAAACCACGCCGTCATGAGCCATGGGCGGCATGTGCTCATGACGGCGTGGTTCCGTCATGCTGCGGCTGCTCCGCCCACACGACACTGATTCCCCGCATGTGCAGGTAAATTAGTGAGTGGGCGGAGTCGTGACGGAACCACGCCATCATGAGCCCAGCTCGCCCGTGGCTCATGACGGCGTGGTTCCGCCACGAGCATGGTGGCGACGCGCTCCCCCCTTCCTCCCAGCGCAGGGGCGGAATTACCGCCAAGACCAAGGGGTTAATCAAGTTATCATGGCTGCAGCTCCTCTAAAGGCATAGAGATCTCTGGAGACATCTTTAAGTAAAGCCACTTGAGTCCTCTAGACCATCTAAGTACAATCTTCTGCTGCCCTGGTGGAATGGAGTACTGCCTGCCAAACTCTAGATAAAAGCCTCGGTCCTTAAGGCTGCAACCATTATCCTACCCCACCTTCAAATTTAAGCAGAGAGTTTCCTCACCTTGTCATCAACCATAAAATGTGTACTATTGTGTGTGTCCAACATCATACACATCCCACACCAAAGCACCCGTTTAGATAATTTTAAACTATTCATGTGTTGTTTACTTACATTCACTAGAGATTGGTAAATATGCTTTAAAGGTAGTTTTTGTCCGAAATATCAAGTGGTGGTGTCTTCGCTTAGAATCTCAAAAGCATAAGAGTTGGTACTTTCAGCTATGAATTTACCTGCCTACAATTCCGGACTGTGTTTTGAGTCTAACCTCTACCTTGCAGCCCTTCAGGCAAAGGTTCATTGAGGAGGAGGGAAATTAGAGGCCCCATTAGGATGGTGGGCAGACTTTGTCCGCCCGCAATCCTGTCGTGAAATGGGACCGCCCGCCATAAGGGCGGGGGTCCCGTGGGCCATTAGGATGCGTTGCCACCACCGAAAGGCACATCCCCGCACACATGCTAATATGGATGGCGGTATCTCCCAGACACTGCCACCATGTTAGCTGCTTTTCCACCCGGTCGACTCTGCGACCGGGCGGAAAACCGGCAGACGGTCTTTACGTCCGCAGGGGTCCCCCCTGCCATGGTAATGTGGCAGGGGGAATTTGGGAGCGGGCTTTGGTTTTTAGCGGGCGGATCGCCACCGCCATACGGGCGGTGACGATCCGCCCGCTATACAAATGAGCCCCTAAGTGAGGATGCCAGCCATCTCGAGACTGTGGGCCCGATTTACAAAGGTAAACTGAGACGAAAGTCTAACTTTATGACTTTCGATATTGACAAAGTGCATTTTGTACTTGTAAATGCCCTTTGTGAATATTGAAAGTTGTAAAGTTAGACTTTTGTCTCAGTTTACCTTTGCAAATCGGGTACTATGAGTCTTTATTACCAGCCATGATGGAGACTTGAGGAGGCAGCACTTACTGAGGGATCTGACAGTAATCAACAAATTAAGCCAGTCTGGATGATGATGAAGGAATTGTCTTCAAGCCTCAGATTACATTGCTGTGGGATCAGTGGCTGAGTATTTGGTGTCTGATGTGATGGCCTATTCTGTGGTACAGTATTATATGATGTGATGTGGAATGGGACTGTATAGTGTGGGTGATGTGGTGTTGTGTATTATGGAGTGTTTTAATGTGGTATGGTACAGTGTGATGTAGCATGGTAATATGGTGGATTATGTAGTGTGAGTGAGTGATATTATGTAATCTAGTGTTGCAAGATCTTGTACAATGTAGTGCTGCATGTTACACTATGAGTCATGTGGTATGATACAATATTATGTGCTCTAGTCTGTTGTAGCGCAACACATACTATGCTATAATATGGTGCCGTGTATTGTGGAATGATGGAGGATGTCAAAGGAGATGTAGTATGGTAAAAAGTGGAGTTATGTGATGTGGCCTGAGGTGATGTGGTGTGGTGCATTGTATCATGCTGTAAGAGGAATATTGTGGTAAGATGTATTGCAATTTGTGTTCAGTGTGGTATATAGTGATAGGTATGATTTGTATTATCTATAGTGGTGTAATGTGATGCATTGCTGTGTTGTGAAGTATGTCAATAAATAGACCAGATTCAAGAGGGAGACTCATGAATTTTTTAAGGTTAGAAAGGCTTCATTTTGGCTGTCTACTGCCTGAAATTGCCTCAGGTTCAATTGAAGTCAGTGGGGGAACCCATTCCCTCGACTTTTGTTCAAACTCTTCTACTTTCCTGTTGTAAACTGTTGGCATGTTTGCGTTCAGGAGGGCCAGATTCATGCCAGATTTTCAGAGTAACCTATTCCATATAGATTTACTCTATATAAAGTTACGTTTTGTGAATACCTGAAAGTCGTGCACTGAACAAGCCCCTCAGGATCGAATTTGGAGACCCTAGACAAAACATACATTCCTAACTTGGATCTATAAGGCATTAAGGGACATATTTATCAAGAATTGTGCAACACAACCCAATAGATTAATACACAGCGTTGCCTATTCCAAGCAACAAAATATTGTTCAACAATGTACTTACAATGTGTTGCATATCAACGTTGTCATTGGCCATGCAAGTGCAAAATATGCCCTGCATGTGTGACGTGATAAAGCGCGATGGTGCTCTTTCGTTTGTAGGGGTGCATCCTAATCATGAGTAGTTCGCATCTGCATTTATTCTTTTGTCGTATTAACATGAGACAGCAGAATGTGCACTGTAATAATGTGAAAGTTGATGTTCTATGTAGAATTTTCATGTAATCGTGAAGAAATGAATGGTGCAATACATACGTATACAGTTGAAAACATTAAGGTGTAGAATTTGTGTAAGAGGCTTACAATTATTCACGTATTTGAGCTAATGTAACGTGTTGAGTTAGAAATGCTTAGTAAAATGTTCATTTATGCGTGATTTCCATATAGCCTACGTGCCTCACTCTTATGTTGGCCAATTTCTTTAGGCCTAAAATGCATTCTCCCTGAAGGCTCTCGTAGTGGATTTCAAAGCTAAATTTCATGTGCATTGTGGATTTGTTCTGTTATCACGTTTCTGTTGCAGGTGGAGAAATTCATCTTTGTTAGTTAGAATAACACTTTTGTTTTAGAAGTTAGGCTCGGGGGTGAGAGGTTACATTTCTACAAGGAGTGCTGCTAATGTGAGACAGTGTTCTTTCTCACGGATGTATGACATTACAACGCACACTTTTACAACACATACCTTTACAACACATTTTTTACAACGCAACATCCATTACAACGCATGCCATTACAACGAAATTTTAAAAACTACATTTACAACGCATTCCATTACAACGCATAATACATTTACAACGCATACCATTACAACGCATAACATTACATTTCATGTTTGGTAAGTATTGGATAGTGTAGGGGTAAAAATTACTATTCTAACTCCAGGGGGTGCAACAGTAGAGTAAGTGTTGGATAGTGTAGGGGTAAAAATTACTATTCTAACTCCAGGGGTTGCAACAGTAGGGTAATTGTTGGATGGTAATGTTATGCGTTGTAATGGTATGCGCTGTAATGACTGAGTTGTAATGACATGCCTTGTAGTGGTGTGCGATGTAGTGTCAAGTGTTGTAATGGTTGCGTTGTAATTGCATGCGTTGTAATGGATGTTGCATTGTAAAAGTTTCGTTGTAATGGTAGTGCGTTATAAAAAGTTGCGTTGTAAATGTTGTTTCCCTTTTGCACTGGAGAAGGCCTGGCAATCAAGGTCAAAGAGCCCGGAGTTGGGAGTATCAAGGCTAAATGGAAAATCACCTATGAGGAGTTGCCCAGCGGGATGATCAGATGATGCCCAAAGGGCGTGTTCTATGATTTGGTGTATTTGAATTAGGGAGAGTGCCCAGGGGTTACGTTAGGAGAAGAGAGAAGATCGATGAAGAGGGAAGGAGCATCTTACAACAAGCTCTGTAGCCTTTGGCTACATTACCCATTCAACGTGAGTACACTTCTTTTGAAGTCTTCAGACGCTGACACCTTTTCCTAACTTGCCTGGAGAATGCTAAGTAGGGATGTCACAGTAGCAGTAGTGTAGGGACAGACTAATGCTTTCTACTTACGAACCTCCAATAAAATCTGACCTAGACGTGGGGGCACTTACTGCCTGAGTCCTGGCTTTGGAATTTGTCATTGTTTTCATGCTCCAGAAGTTTAACTTTGCCCGTGGATTTGGCTTTGTATCAATTCCAATGTATTTTTACAATCTCGTCTTGAGGTGTCTGTACGTCCAGTTATTTTTGGCTTTGTAATAAACTCACTAAACTAGAAATTTGGAGTCTGTGATTCTTCAGAGTCATGATTCTTTGAGCCAGTGAATCTGACCTAATGAGTTATTTATTCCCCTCTACACTTCCAAAGCAGGTATAAATGGTCCATTGGCTGAGGGTTCCAGAGTACATTGATGAGAGGGAAGTCAGCTCCTTCAGACGCTAAATACGATTTGAGTTTCTCCACGGTGCAAAGGCAACAAAAGATGTCTTGCATAAGATATGTATTTAAGGCACACACTCCAGTACAAATTTCGTCACGCAAATGATCGCAGAATATAAGTAGCTTTCATGAAAAATAGGTACATTGATTAAAATTACACTTATCATGCATGGAGATATATGATTTCCTTTTGCAAATTGTTAGTGCCTGTTTTTATTTGCCACTACAATTTCACCCAAGACCAGCTTGCTCTACTTTGGGTGACTTTAGTTGATTCTGACTCTGAGCCGGACTTGCCCTGTTATACCGACTGTATATGTCTCATGCTATGTGACGTAATATTTCTTTCATTGTAGGGAGCAAGACAACAAGGATTTAAGCAGTTGGTAGGGTGGGTAATGGTGTGAACGTGTATTATAAGGAGTAAAATACCCTCTTTAGTAGTTAAAAGGATATTGCAAAGAACCTCAGTCTTTCATGAACTTATAATGTGATTCCTTTCAAGACTGAGCTCCTATCAATTTGTGCCAAACTCATTTCTGATCAATGCTATAAATTCCGTCACTTTGCATACCGTGAGCACCCATGTAAATCTTCAATAATTCTAGGGCTACTTTTTAATTCAGGGACCACAAATGATAGCCGACTTTCTCTGTCGTCACATAGATATCTTCAAATTGAAGTATCTCTCAGTTAAAGCCCACAGGTTCTTTCACATGCTATTTTTCCAGAATCAATGCTCCTGTACTTAGCCACCAGCAGATCCATCGAATTATGTTGCGTGCTTGTTCAGCATACTACTGTGCTATTTTCTGCCTTTATGCAGCATTGCAATCCTTTTCGCCCTGTCTTTCTCATCGACTAATAGAGGAGCTTGCTTTCGCGATACGCGCTGCAGTCGTTTTCAATCCCATTTGCAAATTTCTATACAAGTATTGAAGAAGGCAGATGAGATAAATGCTGCTGCGGTTGAACAAGCTACACATATACCAGAGCTTAGAAAGCCATATTTAATTGTTTATTGCTTTGCATGCAACACAAATAGCAAGCCCAACTCTAGCACCGTGCTAAGCGTTTTAGTGTTGTTCTGCTATACAATACATCCCAATGTTAATTTTCCACATTGCTTTAGTTTTCCGCTAGAGCATATTTCACAACAGAGAAAGCAAATTGCTGGTAATTACAATAGATGCCACCACAAATTATGCAAGCTCCCATTTTAACAGTGTGCAGCTCCAAGGGTGGGCCTCAGCAGAGTAAGGGCAGAGTTAATGCTATGCTGCTGCTCAGAGATGCTCCAGATAGATATCAGATTGTGGCTGAAACAGTAATCAATGCAATGCTTGTGAAAAAAAGCTGCTGAAGGACACTTCTCTAAAATGTCTCTGTGCTCTGGGCAACAGTCATTACAAGCAGATTGGTAAAAAATGATATAAAAACAGATACTCATATTTGTGAATGAAATGTTTGATTAATGTGTTTTAACTGCGCATTCACAATACGTGTATTATAAACGTCATTCACACATTTAAGGCGTTTGATGCCAGTCTCGAATTCATATTCTCCCAAAAGGCTCGCATTGACATATTTGATTAAAATATGAAATTGAGATTGGCACCCAACACCTTGTATATAAAGAGAAGGGCAAACATTACAGAAGTAATGCCCAAGAAGTAGCAAGTTTTTAGCATAGTTTTGAGGCTAAAACAAGATTGGAGGGGACCACTGGTGACTTAAGATACACACGAAAGAACCTATTCTTTAGCACAATTTATGGACATGTATGAATCATTTGCCTCAGGAGTGTCGCATTTGGATTGAGGCGGGCAAAATCCGTAACAGATTTTTAGAATGATCAAAGTTTATAAATGTTATATCGTAATCTGAATTAAACTTGTTTACTCAATCAATGATCATTCCGAAAATATTGCATAGATTCGTTCTTCCTGGACCTACACTGGACACCCTCGATTTAAGTCATTGTTTTTAGGAAAAGTGTCCCCCTCCAGTCAGGCCCATGTACTCCTGAAAAACTCTCCATGTGTTTAATGGTTTAATTAAAAGATGTGCCTTGATAATTGCAGTTTTACAGCACATTCAATGATGAACATTTATTTTAATAGGTTTAGCCAAAACATATGCACTCCCCCCTCGTCTTGAAGATGACTCAGTGAGTTAAATGCTTATTATTGCCACGTCCAGTGACCTTGTCAACATAAAGGCAACTGATCCTTTAAATGCCTGTAAACGAAATGCTTTGAAATGGGGAATATTGACAGCTGTTATATATGCGCTTAGAATTTTTCAGAAGTTTATTATAAGGAACAGTTTAAAAAAATATTCATATTTTTTAGGTTAGCCTGGCCAGTTTTCAAGACCTCTAGCTAATTACCCTGAGCTATACAATGTTTTAAGCTTTCCAAGAAACCAGTTTCTGAACAAGAGCCCAGAAGTGCAGTGAAACTGTTAATATTTTTGTTAATAAGCTAATGGAGGAATATGAGCTCTAAAATCCAAATCTTTACATTTTATGTGCAAAGAGATGGCCCATCCAAGGTGCTTCCTTTAATCCTGTTGGTTTGATGTTTTAAATTAGATCTCAGTTCCCTTAACAGTGATCTGCTCAGCTGGTTACTTAATTTTAGTTTTTCACAGCTACTGTTTATTGGGTGTCATTTTTTGTTACGGGTACTCACATTACCACCAGATTTGTCAGCATTTTTTCAGCATCTATTCAGATTCAAATCCAAATTTGTCAGGGAGACAAAAGCTAAGTTTCCCTCTGCAAAGAAAGAATGTGATAGCTAGGAGAATGTGTAAAACTAATGGGATCCCAGAATGAGTTGGTATTATTTGGGAGGAAAAGATACACAATTGATGGACGGAATGCAGAACAAATCAAAACATTCACCCCCAGTCAAGAGCTCTTGGTTAAATCCATCATTCTTTTGCATACCATGCCGCCCCAGTTAAGACCTGGCCATATGCAAATCAGTCTTGACCCTGTGCCTCATAGGAACAGTCCAGACCGAACTGCCACGTCAGGTCCTCATTGGACCAGAAACAAGCATCCCAGGACCGGTTTCGGGGTTTCACTCCTCATCAGCCAGGATAGCTTGAACTAAGTGGCAGATGATGGATCAAGACTGATTTGCATATTACTGGGTGTGAAATGGGGGGGGGGCAAAGTGAGCTAAAGAACAATGATGGATCCAACCAAGATCTGTGACTGGGGGCGAGTGTCTGCAAAATTTCAGCGCTCCGTCCATCATCTCCTTCTGTTTGCTTTGTTTGCCATAATTTGGCATGGTATTCCCAGACGTGGGTCCCTTGCTCACTTTGTCACTGGATTCAAGCTAGCCTGGCTGCTGAGGGTTGGTACCCCGAAACTGGTCCCAGGATGCTTGTTTCCGATACAGGGAAGACCTAGCTTGGCAGTTAGGGCTGGACTGTTCTCATGAGGCACACGGTCAAGACTGATTTGCATGTGGCTGGGTCTCAACTGGGGTGGCGAAGTTAGCTAAAGAATGATGATGGATTCAACCCAGATCTGTGACTGGGGGTGGGTGTCTGAAAGGTTTCAGCACTCCATTTATCATCTCCTTGTGTTTGCATTGTTTGCCCTAAGTCGGCAGGGTATGACCAGACGTGGGCCTCTTGCTCACTTTGCCACTGGATTTAAGCTAGCCTGGCTGATGAGGGATATTACCCCGAAACCGGTCCCAGGATGCTCGTTTCAAGTCCAGGGAAGACCTGGCTCAGAAGTTCAGGCGGGACTGTTCCCACGAGGCACAGGGTCAAGACTAATTTGCATATGGCTGGGTCTCAACTGGGGTGGCAAAGTGAGCTAAAGAACGATGATGGATTCAACCCTGATCTGTGACTGGGGGTGAGTGTCTGAAAAGTTTCAGCGCTCCATCCATCATCTCCTTGTGTTTGCTTTATTCAGGAGGACCTCTCTGAGTGGAATTACCTTTCAGAAAAAGACCACTGGGATGTTTCGCAAGCTCCTTTCTGTGCCATCCTCAATATCCCAGTCAGAGATTCGCCCATTCATTTTCCCGTTTATTTCAGGCCATTATTCATTCCTGCTTGAATGCAGCACTTGCATAATGAGTCAGAAAAAGCTCTCTATTCCCCATGCTTTGCCTCCCTCCAAATGTGGAAAATCAAATAAAATTTGCACCTCCTTAATTATAAAAATGTATCCCAAGAGCAATAAACAGGCATGAGCTGACTAAGTAAGGCACTTTAGCTCAGTGGTGTACCAAAACTTGAGTGGCCCCCCCTGCGAAATCCCTCTCCAAGGCCCACCACCAATCACTTTTGCTGAGCGGGCCCAATGGAGCTCAGGCCCTTCCCCCCGCACCACGTGGACCATGGGAGCTTAAGTTATGCCACTGCTTGAACTCAGTTTTGAGTGTGAATTCATACTGATGTCCCTCAACCTTTAGAAAGACCAACTTGTCATGAGAGATATCATCATTAATATTGTTTTTCTTATTAAAAGGAATTTTTTAAAGTGCAACACTCATTCACATGAAGTCTCTTGGAGCTATCAGTAAGCTTTTAAATGATTAACAATAAAACACAATATATATATAACCATCCTGGCCCACACTAACACTGTTACTAAATACATTACACTCAGCAGTTGAGCATCAATTCTAGTCCATGCAGGCTCCATAATAATTCCCTTATACTGCTTGACACTCTTACACTGACATAAGACAAAACTGCATTGGGTCATATCCATCACCCAGTATTGTACCAATCTACAGCAATTAAAGCCACCCATCACCAACCAAACAGACATGGTATAACTGAAGAGATCTGGCATATGCCACTGGCAAATGGAAGACTTTTACTTTGTCCCAATAAGCTACAAACTGTTACCACTTCTTGGAATCTCACATTGACAATCAGACATGGGATAATATTTACAGAGTTCATCCCAGCAGAGTTCTCTCCACCATTTCTCCCTTTAACCCATACCTACTCATGACCATAAACGTTAAACAAAATATAACAGAATGGACAACCCAGTGCAGTGCAGTAACCAGCTAAGTGCACTACGATCATACGACATACCATTGAAGGACCTGCAGAGCTGTTCAAAGCTGCCAGCTTACTGAAAGCCATAAGCGATGCACCTCTCTCTCAAACTTCTTCATTCATCACACTGCAAAGCACTGGGTTTCATAATGCAATAACTGCACCTCTGTGATCCTCACAAATGACATGGAAACACTTCCCACAAAGGATTAAAACAATGTCAAAGGACTTCTATCCACACAACCTACACGTTGCAGCTTGCTATCAATGTAGACATGTGCTTCTGTGCCCCACATAGGGGTAATAAGTGCAATATAAATGCTATTATACAATACAGTAATTATACTCCAATGAGGGTTAATTTTTGAAAAGTCAGGTCTCCATTCTCATTCCGAATTTTAACAGATTAGATTCAGCACTGATTTCTTAGGGAGGGATGTTCCATATTAGGTGGTGCCCCTGCATTCCAAAATCTCAAAACACTTTTCAAAAAAGTGATAATAAGTATATAGAACTATACAGCCATATGGGGGCTTTAGGTCAGTCCTCTTCATTCTTTGCCAAGTGTTATTCACATTCTGCTTCCCTTCCCCACGCATATAGCATCATCCCTTGGCTGACAGTGATTGATGCCTTTTTACCTAATAACCTGTGCACATCTGCCCAAGTCTCAGTTATAAAGGCTATATCTATCGTTTGACTTTATATCAATTCAGCTAGTTCTACACCATGCTTCACTAGTAAGCGTGCGTTAATTAATACTGCTTTGACCCCAGTGTCAATAGCCATCTTAGTCGTTTTTACGTGGGAGCTTAAATTCCTCACTGTCTCATTGCTAAGGTGTATTTTACATTTGTCACAACTCTTCACTCTAGCCCAACTATCGACCAACCGGGACAAGAGCTGCTGCACCCTGCCAGTGCCGGTCTGAAGCCCCTCGGAGACCGCGGGAGCAAACAAGACAGCAGAACAGGTGGACGGATGAGGGAGCTGAGACCCAAGTCCTGCTCCGACAATGGCGCCCTGCCTAAATGGTACGCTCCACCCAGGGGGCCCTACCTATCACTCACAGAGCTTGCGTGCTGCAGCTCCTAGGGCCACTGCTGGCTGTCCTGATACAGGTGCAGAGTAAAGTATCATGCCTGCCCTGACTGAATGAGGAGGAAGAACTCGAGTGGGGGATTGAGGCCCAACTACCTCTGCCGTGCTGACAATGCACTGAGGGGAGCTCTGGTATAGAGCTTACCAGCCTTCATATTGGCGGG
Organism: Lissotriton helveticus; assembly: GCF_964261635.1. Classification (NCBI taxonomy): domain Eukaryota; kingdom Metazoa; phylum Chordata; class Amphibia; order Caudata; family Salamandridae; genus Lissotriton; species Lissotriton helveticus. The sequence continues at coordinate 951,340,884 of NC_136063.1, forward strand.
CCCCCCAGTGACTACCTGTATAACCCTGTAATTGCATTGGGGCATACTACCTGGCAGAGAGATGAGCGCTAACAGCATTTGAGGCCCTATTGACTTCTGCTTGAATTTCTGTTTGAAGGGGCCACATATAGGATCGTGTTCCTTTACAACTGACCTACTGCCTAGGGTGCAGGAGATTGAGGTTTAACTCTGTGGACCGACATCTGGTAGCCTAGGACTTTTTATGATTGGACCCGATGTGAAGCCCAGTTGCATTTGAGAACAGCCGACCTGTTTCCCGTGCAAATCATTGCTACTGTTTATTGAGGCCACCCTACTCTGTGATACTAATAGGTGCGCCTGGAGCCTAGCTGATAACCGGGAGAATCCTGCACGCTCACGGTGGTGACCCACAGCGGATTCACCTGTACACGTCTCCTTAGCTGGTTGTGCTGTGACCACCTATTGCGACCTGAAGAAGGCTCACCTACAATAGTGATCGATTGTTGCTTATCATTTATAGTAGAGCTTGATGACTGCATATCATGAGCGCACCTGCCTCTGGGGACCGTTTCCCATCGCCTACTCCCTCTCAATCATGGACAAGGTCTCTAGAAAGCGTTACCTGGGTGCTGGTGATCCGGCTGGAACTGCAGTGACGGTTGATGTGGCAGAAGCTGTGAGACCGCCACCTCTGGAGGGCCTACAGGGTGAGACCACACTGGTGGATATCTTGCAGGCTATTGCTGCATCTAAAGAAACATTGAAATCTAAATTTGATGGTTCGAGATCAGACTTCGGCTTACAAAAAGATGACCACAACCGGTTGGCCGACAGAGTCACAGCAATGGAGAAAGATATGGGTGACTTTCCTAAAGCTATGGCGTAGATGCGTAAGCAGATGACACAGATGGAGAACAAACTGTGCACCCTATAAATCAGGGCAGAGGACAGTGAAAACAGGTTTCCTGGAATGCCAATAACTTTTATGTGCTTCATTCAGTATATCTTATGCCTGGAAGGATTGCCAGACACTTTGCAGTGAAGGGTGCAAAATGCCTGAGGTGTGGAGAGGAGAGGGCTGAGTTTCACCAGATTTTTTGGACATGCCCAGTGGGTGGGACGTTATTGTGAGGAAATTACTAGAGTTTTACCAATAGTAACTGAGCGAGAGGTCCCGTTCATGCCTGGCGATTGTCTTTTGCATTGGTAGCCACACACTGCTTAGAATAAGGCGACAAGTGGGTTGCAGGAAATAGCCTTCATTTTAGCAAAAAGGGAGATGACGGTCAACTAGAAAACTCAGAGGGGCCCTCCGGTGGAGGTTTAGAACCAGGAACTAGACATATGAGTGACTTATGACTGTGCAGTGTTGTTATGGTAGACTCAGCGGGGCCATGGATCACTGGATATGGCCTGAGCTTGGGAGTCGCTGGTGAATACCGTGCAAAATCCTGATCCCCCTCACCTGGGAGATTGTCGAGACCCCCTAAATGTTTTTAACTCTGAAGGGAGCTTGCATCCTCCTTAGATATAGGTTCTAACATGTTAAAGAGACTGAGACTTTACAAAGAACCACGATATACACCGGGCTTAGTGTAATACACTAATCGAGACAAGACTGAGAGTTGGCACCCCCCATTGGGGGCAGAGTATGACAGGGCATGACCATGTTGAGAGATGGGAGTGAGGGAGGGAGCTGCCTGTTGTGGGTGTTGAGCAGCAGTTAAGAGAAAAAATTGCCCTGAGGTTGGGCTGGTAATTGAACCTCACATTGTTATTACGAGAGATGCTACTTATTATTATTATATTTTCCTAACTGGCATAGTTTGGCTAGATATTACCAAGTCGACAGTGAGAGGATTATATTTTCACAAAATGACAATTTAATCTGTTTACAAAAAAAACTATTATGGCCATTTAGTTTTAAGTAAATTAATGAGAAAATCTATAAATTAACAAATGAGGAATGTAATTATTCATAAAGGGCACATTGCAAATCACACCAGGTAATGTAATCAAACCATTCATTCTTCTGTGCTTTGTCTTGCTGCAGAGAATATATCCTCTGGCCCAATAAACTATATAAGAGTTCATTCTGACCCACCTGGAGAGGTATCCTGGGGCAGGGGTGTAGCTTAGTCAGTGAGATTCAGGGGGTGTGAATCGCAAATTGCCCACCTACATAAGCGAAGGGTCACAGAGTGTATGGTTAAGATCGTTCAGGATGGACTGTTCACAGGATCAACAGGGTCAGTATTGTTGTTGTGCATCAGCTGGACCTCTGTCTAAAGTGGCATAGTGGATGAAAAACAATGAGTTGGAATTAGAGTGTGTAAAACTACGTCATTTTGCATAATTATGTGAAATTATCAGGGCTCGAGTCGGGGTACCACGCGGGTGGACGGCGTCCCCCCACTTATTTTACCGGGGGACGCCGTCTCCCCTGCCAAACAGCTGGACTTCACTCTTTGGCCTCTCTGGGACGAGGAGCTTGGCACCTTTCGTGACATCACTTCCTGTCGTGACGTCACTTCCGGTGACCGTGTCCCCCCACTTCTTTTTTTACGAATTGTGCCCTGGAAATTATAGCAAGATTAAGCAAAATGAAACTCTGTTCTTTAGCGCTATTTTTTAGGCATCCTCATGGCAAATTATGGAGCGAGGATACATTTAAATAAGAGCACTGTGAACAAGAGGCTTTTGAGTTCTGTTGTCCCTGTGGTTTCACTGTAAATTTTTTATGTGAATTGCACCATTCACTTCAAATGTTTACTGTGAATGGCATATAGTGTGTGCACATCGTGACATTCCCTCCTCCCCAAATTCCTTCACCTTACTGCCCGCTACGCCCAAAAACTCTCAGAATCATGATATGTTGTCCACGGCGTAGCCTTTTTATTCACATCAATCCAAGTGAATCATCATAGACCATTACCAAGGAAAAGTAACCTTTCTGGATATATAAGAACAATTCACAGCATCACACTTTATCGGCATCAACATGTCAACAGCAGTAAGTGAATTAGGTACGACATTACATTTAACTCGGCCGTACACTAGAACAACTTGGCCGTACATTTCGAGCTTACCCTTTATCTTTTAACTCGGCCATACACAGGAACTTGACCATACATTTGAACTTGACCGTCTAGGTCGCCAATTTCCCTCTGTGCTGCGCACATTGCGCCATCAGGCCCCAACGCGCTACAGACAACAGGTGCATTATTTGACATCCAGGGCACCGCATACCGCACCGGTCCTCCGAGGTACCTGAAAACAGGCATCCTCCTCAAGATTGTACTCCGTCCATACGTGGTGGGTTAGGGCAGTAGAGTCCGGGACTACCGTCAGGTCAGTCCCTCCTCCCCGCCTATCCACTGCACTCGTGGAATCTACCCCTTCCAGGGGTCCCTCAAATGGCTGCACCTCCATTGTTGTGCATCCCCCTTTGTTGTAAACTGCCAGCGCTCCGCCTTCGTGAACCCTTGGCCTTCTGCCGGGTGGGTGGGTGGCCGTTTCATATAAGTTTCGTTTCCCTTGCAGCCAGCCCTTTTTTATCTGCCAGCCCCACCTCCTTCTCTGGCTCCCGGAGGAGGCTCAGTCCCGCGGCGCAACTAAGGGCGCCCCTCCCCTAGTCGAGGGGGGCGCCTGTTCAATTACGCAAAGTGGCGTAAATGCATACTTTTTGGGATGGCATGTAACAAGAGCAGCATGATATTCCTGCTTATTATAACATTTCTCCCAGGCCTACTAGGAATACTTCTACACGCAATTGACAGAGCTTAGACGATTTCCAAGCATTCTTCCTATCACCTTTTGGGTGTCTGATTACCAGTAGTATGCCAGGAAGCCTGAGAATGGAGCAGCTTTCCAAGCGATGTACTGCAAATGTTTGTGCCTTCCAAAAAGTAGTGCATTTGCATCCATTCAAGGAATACTTACAAAATAGTGTTTTGACATGTGGAAGCTTTGACATAAATGCATCACAACATGGCACTGCTCTGAACAATACTTTTTAAAAGTGATAACTTTTAAGCATGGAACATTATTTATGTGAACCCTGGACAGGGCCCAGATTGTTATAGAGCAACATTACAGTATATTAAATCAAACACAATAGTTTTTGTACAAACTGTGTTCTGAACTCACATGTTTAATAGTGCTTTATGAAGTGATGATGAAGAAAAAGGAGTTCTGCTGAAATAAAATATTTGCAAAAGATCATATAATTTAAGTGGTAAGCCGCAAGTTGTCCAGGTTTTCTGGTTCTACTTGTAAAAATCAGCTACTTAATGGTTATCAATTTGTATTTCCTCTTTTATGTAAATGCTTTGTTTTTACCTCATTGTGCATTATTTGTCGCGTTTACATAGGGCAAACTTGCCTCGAAGGTATGCGAGCGCCTTACGTGAGCACCAGTTAGATTACTCCAGATCCCATTCATTTTTGAAAGGCACAGGGAGACTAAGAGATAGATTTGCAAACAGTTTGCACTGTGTTTCACTAAATGTTGTTTTTGTTATTTACTCTCCGAGAACAGGAAAGTTACCTAAAAGAAACACAAAGCAACACAAAGCATTCCTTTGTGTAACTTAGCGTCAAGGTGATGTTACATGCGTGGTACATGGGTGTTCCCATTCAACCACCCATGCTTTTTAACGCAAAACACTATCTACTAAAAATGCATGTAAAAAATAAATGGTCTGGGTGGGCCCCATGGAGGAAGAAGACTAGCGTAATGCCCTTATGGCCCCCAGAACGGTCACCGCCTCTGCTAGGCTGCGCCTTGTGCAGCTCTATTATCTGCATGCTGCATATCTCACCCCTGCACGCCTTAATCGTGCAGGGGTTAGTCCATCCTCAGCCTGTACCAGGTGTGGATATGACCCTGCTGACTTCCTCCACATGGTTTGGGCCTGTCCCCTCTTGGCGGGATTTTGGCAGGGCATCGAAGAAGAACTTTCTAAGGTTCTGGGGTGGGAGGTTCAACACGACCCTAAACACACGCTCCTGGGCATCACTGATGAGCTGGACGGGTCACGCAACGAAAAACTGTTCTTTACTACAGCTATGGTGGTAGCTAAAAGAGACATTGCGGCCTCTTCGAAATGCCCTGAACCCCGAAGTGTGGGGCGTTGGTGGAATGGAGTGGACTGGACTGTGCGCCACACAGGAGAAATTTATGTATGCAGCACGCGGTTGCCCCAAGAAATATCGTTGAATATGGGGGAAATGTTCTAACTGTGAGGGGTTCGACTGTTTGCATCTAATTTCTGCCCTATTAATGTCTGTATGTTGGGTATTGAGAACTTGTGATTGTAATCCTCGATCATTGCAATACGGTGCGGATTGGCTGGTGCATTCCTTTTGTAAAATGAATAAAAATTTGTTTATCAAAAAAATCAACGGTACTTGAAAGCAGGTGTTAAAAGAAGAAATGTTTCATTTATCCTTTCTTTACAGACTTTGCATGTGTGCTGCACTGTGCAGCACACATACAAAGTAAGGAAAGTTTTCAAAGTTGTCTAGGCATAATATTTTGTACTATAAGGGAACCCTACTAGTACAAAACCTATGCTGGACTCACACAACACCCTTACACTATGGCGCAAAGGTGAGTGCATGGTGCTCAGCAGCAGAATTCTGCACCTGTGCGAGGGAGAGTGGGCGAGAGAGCCATAGCTCTGTAAATATGGCATTCTCCTGCTTCCTTCTTCTCAAGCGATGTAGTGCAGCATTTTTGGCTGCTGCAATACTTCAGTGAAAATTTTGTAAAACTGGCCCTAAGTGTTTTGCCCAAAATCACAGTATGCTGAGCTGTCACCAAGACTCCAACTTCCAAAATCGGCAGCTCTTGCCGTAATGTCACATTCTGGGTAGAGGTAGTGTTTTCAGGCAGAAGCCTGTTGTAGGGTCGGGTCATTATAGGCTCCAACAGTACCTCGAGTTGAGTTTCAGGCTCAAACCTGGCTCAAGCTTTCTGTGGCTCGCCCACCTAATTTTTCCACCTATTCAGAGCAGGTGGAAAATGTCTTGGTATAGAACCCAGTACCATAAATCAGCATGTGGTAAAGACCCTAGCCTACTCAGATCCATGTTATTCCCCATTCTGGCAACTTTAACTCATGATCCCACAAAATAGAGATGGCGATCCTTCCAGGAGTCAGTATCTTTGTCCCCGTATCATCATCTCCTAATTTCAGTCCTCCTGTAATGGGGCCCATTAAGATCACTAATAGATTATGCATATTGTGAGGAATAATTCACTGACAAAAAAAACGAGAGATTGACACCTCGAAAAGGATTCGTATGAATTATTTCCTTTAAAATGAAGCCAATATGCAGCAGTGTAAAATACATGTATATAATTATTATTTTGATTCATTTTTATTTTTACTATTTTGTGATGTTTGTATTGTGTAATTATTTGGAACACACACATGCTCAGACACACAAGCTATGTAACCAGATTTAAATACTAATTATTGTGTTAGAAAAGATTTGTCTCCCCAACTGTCACATCCGCTGATCCGTGGCCTCCTCGTATTTATTTCCATGCACTCTCACCACAGTAAAATGTTATTCAGACATTTTGTGCATATTTGGCGTTCCGCTAACGGTCCGGGCGAATCCCATTGAAGATCGTCGAGCATGTCACTGATTTACAGAGGTTGCCCTCAAAGTTACCTGATGAATTGGAAAATCTGTTTCGACACCGCAGTGGCTGCGAACTATCAGTGCCTAAGGACCTCTTAAGAGCTAAGAGCTCCATTTGGCAAAACCTAGTTAACATATCAAAGAGCGGTTAATGTGCAAATTGCTGTCATAAGGAACCCTTTATTGCTTTTCCTTTTCATTACCAGCCACTCCCCCGCGCTCTTGAATTCTAGCCACTCGGGCGAGGGCAGCCATTGGCGGGAAGAGCAGGCTATTTATGTGCCTCAGATGTTTACCTTCAGTAAAAGACACTTCAAAGAGCGCTTGTGAGGCGGCCCCTCCCCCCGCAGACACTTAAGCCCTATTGTTGTATTGATGTATCCTTCCAGCAGATTTAATAAATATAACCAGATCCCTCTTTGAGGCCAGCTGTCTGAATAATGGGCTAATGACTCGTGGGTGGGCCGGGGGGACACAAGCGTCTTCACAAAATACCGAAACAAGCAATCAGCGGTGCCCTAGTTTTTTGTTTCCTTATTTGAGATTATCCTCTTTTTAATTAGGATTTCTGCAACTATATTTCCAGCCGGGCCTTTAGTGTCCTTGGTACCGCTCCGGCTCAAAGGCTTCGCTTTCAAAGCGTGAAACATGAATGATGCGGATGTTTCCTATCCATTTGAGGTTACAATTTTTCAGAAGATTTTAAAAATAAAGTGGCACGTCGCCATGTTCTACTGTGTAACTGCGTGTTATTGTAAATAGCGACCTATATAAAATGGAAACAGCTTCCTGAATTCACTACACTTCTCTCCATAGCGCAATATCATATTAAATATGTTTTATGTGTGTTAACAATACTAACCACTCAAAACACGAGCATGTATAAAGAAAAGAGTGTTTATTCCTGGACATCTGAGGCAAACCGGCAAAGTAACAATGCACACATGTATATCTAATCTTAAGGTCACATGTACGCATCCCAGCAAGACAAGACAGAACGAGCCTTTCCAGATAAAAGTGCCGCTGGGGGAGGGGGGGGGGGGGGGTTGGTGGGAGGGATTGACATCAGTTCACTGAAAAAATGCTAGTGGTGCCCGTAGCGATATTACACACCTTTTGACTTCCTCGGACATGGTATGGTTGAAGTGTCCCATTCTGAGCCCTTCACGAGTCTCTTATTCGATGCTGCATTGGCTTGAAGAAGGGTAAGGAGAGGAAGCTACAGATTACAAGCATTGGCAAAGCCAGTAGGTCATGCTGTGACACCAGGATTCAAAACTATTAGCTATGCCAATACTTGTCTGTTTTGCCACCTTTTATGAAACAAAATTCAAAGATGCCCACCAGTGCATGTGCACCCATGAGCATGCGCTGACAAGCATCTTTGTATGGTTGATACAACCACAGAAAGAATTCTCCAGCGAGCTGCCTTGGTTCCGCCAACAGGAAGGATGCCTCATATGTTTCAGCCTGGACTGCGGACTTGTGTTGTCATGCTTGCCCGTCGTGGAAGCCCTGAAGGATTTCCACTGGTGGTGGACTGCTCTGTGCGTCATCGAAGATGTTAGACTGAGAGTTCGGAGGAAGGATCATGGTGGTTCAGAGGATCAGAGAAGCATCAAAGGCAGGATGTCAGGCATTCACTGTCTCTTCTTATTCCTGCCATACAAGGGCTACACCATTTACCTCTGACCCACGGTAGGTTAGGGTTATATTATTTCCTAACTATGAAGGCCATTTTTCCAAATTTGGCTGCCAGAACTTCCCTGTCTATCATGGTGTTTGAACTTTTTCCTCTGAAGTCATCTTCTGTTCTCCTCATATTTAAGGGAGTTTGGACCTGATAAGAGTATTCAACACAGCTTTCAATTTCCTATTTTTAGTTGTGTTTAACATGCATGGTAGATACGTTTTGTAACTGATTTTTGCTCCTTCCCTCCTGCATCTGTTTTTCCCTATTGCTTTCTTCAGCCTGGAAGACTATGCTGCACAATTTATCTCAACTCTGGGTAGTTTTGATGTCTCAGAGAACATGGTTAGCTACTAGGAGTACCAAATGGAACGCTTGGGTTACGCACAGCAACCCCTGCCAGTCCTTAATTGACGTCCATGGGACAGGTTTACGGCCCCTGTGACTAATCAGAAGTTTGTGCTATGGAGACGGTAATCCACAGACAGTTGAACCTTGACCCTCCCCTCTTTCTCATTCTTCTGGTAGATGCACATTTGGCGTGAGTGCACCTGCGTGGTAGGTGGAAGATAGTGAGACTGACATGAGGTTAAGTGGAAGAGAAAATCCTACCATAGGGCTACAGCAGACCATATAGAGGGTTTCTACAGTGTCCCCAAAAACAAACAAATCCACACAGAATGTACACTACCAAAGTTGTGGGAGCTATCAGTGACCTACAGTGGACCAGAGAAAGATGCAGCATGGCTATGACAGATGCTGCACCAAAGGGCTGTGATCTCCATCCATTCTTCTGTGCACAATCAGTTTTTAAGGCACAGAGGGAGTTGAAGTGAGGGATAACACCAGACAATGATAAATAACCTCTCTATAGGAGAATGAATGTGAGGAGTGGTCTTTTTTTTAATTCAACATCATCCTCACATCACTTTCTGTGTCAGCTAAGTCCTAATAGAGCTAGGGGAAGATCATCATGTTGCATTTACCACATTTTAGTATGATGCAATTTAGATTTTCAGATGTTCTCCACTCCGTGACTTGTGCTCTGTCATGCCTCAAGGCCTTGACTTTCCAAAACAGCTCTGATTAACCGTCCATGCAGCACACAGAGATTCATAAAAAAGGTGCTGTAGCACACTGCATTTCTGATACTAGAATGCCAACTTCTTAAGATGGATGGTGCACTCTCACAGCATCCACATGAAAAAGTAGCATGACATTCCCTTCCAGAAACAGTGCATGCTAAGTCCAACTAAGGAAACGCAGTGGCAAAAAGTCCCTCTCAGGTGCCCATCATATCAGAAACCACGGTAGTACTGTATGGAAATATATAATCTCCTATACTCTTATAACCCACTAAATATTTAGACTACCAAACTCCACAAGAGAATCCCAGATAAGGTTAGAACTTGGCCTCCCCGGACAACATTGGCACAGAGGGCTGCTTCATTGAAATGTTTGTTTAAATTTAAGAAAGCTGAAGTTGTGATCCTCAAATTTCATCTGGGTTAATACCTGCTTATTTGCCTTTGTCGCCTTGGCAGGAGGCTGTGCAAAAGTCCTTGGAAGTTCTTCAAATGAACCACCCATGGGTCTTGGACATCTCAGATGGGGCCTTTAAATTCCTTCTAGGAAAGTCAGTAAAATGCTGTCGGTAAAAAAAGATCTTCTGACCTTACAATCACATTCTCATAACAGAGAGGTAGTTGCAACCTATGCTGAGATGAAGCCCCAATGTTATCTGCCGAACCGACCATCCAAACTCAGCAGAAGACTTGATTCCTCCTAATGAGCCCTTGCCTCCTGAACCAGGACTTTGAGGCGCATCAGGGCATCTTCCCCAAGGCTGGTACACCAGCAATGCACCAGGCATGGGCCTGCTTAGAGCAGAACCTCCTACGCACCCTCACATTGTGCTGAGGCCATAACACCCCAGCTGCAGAGCTTCAGCCCTCTGTCCTGGGACCTGACCCCACAGGACCTACCTGATTGGCCTTCCGGCTAGACATTGCCCCATCCACCACTTCAGGTACAGAAAAAAAGGCCTAGGATGACATCCTACACTGCTCTCAAGCAGTTCTCTACCCTGCCCTGAAATCTCAGGATCCATATGTAACCCATCCCGGGAATCTAGGGAATCCTATCCCCATCTCTTATCTCCTTAGGGTCAGGTACTACACCTTTAACAGTGCAAAACATCCCTCCACAGGGCCACCCACCTCTATGGGCCACACTGGACTAGCTCCCCCTCCCCACTAGATAACCAATGGGGGTCATGGGAACCACAATTTTCTCCCACCCCCACCACGCCAGCCGCAGGAAAAGTTCTCAGGAACTTCCCACCCTCCTGACGGGAAGCACTAGAGGGGGTCAACTACTACTGGGTACCCTCTCCCCCACCTTTCCAGTGGTCTTCTGGTCTGCACTAATTGTAGGAAAAAGGCTGTAAGATGAATGACTCATAATGGACTCCCTTGTGAGAAAACCACACTGCCCAGGGCAAGAGCAATAATTTCCTGGAGCCCCCAATCACTTGCTACACCCCCAAAAGCAGGCCCCACCCTTACACCCAGATCTATGGTATGGTACCTGTTGTAGCCCCTCAACCTATAGCGAAGAATCCTCCTCATACAGGCCGAGTGTGTAGTGCAGGGGTTAAAAGGACACTCTATAGTCTGTAATACTCCAATGGGACCACTGTGTTTAAAATCTTACCCTGACATCACACCATTTAAAAAAGGCAAGCTGGCCTTAACTAACACAGTCAATACATTTATCAACAACCAATGTTTTTACATGACAAATGTGTGCAGGGGCTTTTCCCTCCCTCATCTAGAGTTCAGCCAACCAAACTTTTTAACCCTTCTCAGAGCTTTGCACTCTGATATTTTTGCATTAATGCATAGATAATGTGAGGCAAAACTGGACTTATCAAATGTTATCAATGCGTATCGGAACTGGGACACTATGGGGTCGATTCCAATCCGGTAAAATCCCGGTCCGTACGATTCGTATCCGGAGGCGTTTCCGTACGACTCGTACGGACGCCGTACGACCGGCCGATTCCGATCCCGATCGGGCGACCCGGACGCGATTCGTACGGTCCACGTCGATTCGTACGGAAAAGCGCACGATCACCTACACACCGTACGGCGCGTACGCCCCATGATCGCAGGGGTACGGCGCGTACCCCTGCGATCATGGGGGGTATGTGCCGTACACCCAGCGTACATGGGGTACGTGCCGTACACCCACCGTACATGGGGTACGGTGCGTACCCCATGTACGCTGGGTGTAAGGCACGTACGCCCCATGATCGCAGGGGTACGGCGCGTACCCCTGCGATCATGGGGGGTACGTGCCGTACCCGGGGGGGGGGCGTTCCGTACCTGTTTCGGCGCGAACTGTGCGTTTACGACTGTTTTCAGCTCCCGTAGGAAAAGGGTCGTACGGTGCGTACCCGATACGAATCGTACTTGCTGGGTCGTAAAAACCAGCCGCGAACCGTAGTGATGTCACGTACAGCGGGTTCCGAGTGAGACTCGTACGGAGATTTGAGTCGTACGGAGTCCTGTACGACTCGTACGGAGTTCGGCACCTAGTATGGATCGTACTTCATCGTACGTACGGGACGTCTACGAGTACGATTCGTACGGGGAAAAAACGCCCCGTACGACGATTCGGAGCACATTTTACCGGATCGGAATCGACCCCTATGTATCCCACAGCTGCCACCAATGTTGAAAATTGGGCTATTAGTTGTGTGGTCATCACAAGTAATAGATACAGAATGTTCCTCAGTGGGAACCAAACACCCTATTGTAGTGCTTGACTCTCACAGAGTAGCGAAGCATAGCAATTTAAGTCCCACTCAAGGGAGGTGGTGTGGGCCAGTAATCACCAATCACTGGCGCACAATAGTAACACTAAATAAATGCTTGTCCAGTCAGTACTTTAAAAAAAAATGAAGAAGTATATTTATCACGCACACACTACTAAATATTATGCAATATTTTACAAATATATACATTGGCTGATCAAACATACCATAGATGCCATTATGTAATCACTGGGGTCACCCAACCATATCAAGTGACTTTCAACAGTCATTTTGTAATAACCACGGTACTTTGGCATGAGTCCTTGTCATTTTTGCACAAGGTTGAGCCAATAAAACACGTGCAATCATTATGACAACCTAATAAAACATTTATAAGAAATAAACCTTGTGTTTGTTTCGTATATTATGCATCAACATGTAATGGTAGAAACAGCCCCTAGAGGGCATCACAGTGAGAAAACATTGCATTGAAACCATACAGGTAGCCTCTAGAGGGCGCAACCAAATGAACATTACATTAGACGTCAATGGTCTCTAGGCCAAGGAGCAGTGAAACTACACTCTAAGGCAGTTTCCTCCCTATGTGTATAATGTTATGCCCCTATAGTTAAAACAGTAAAGCACACTGACTTTCCCTATTAATGTACACTACCCTTATAGGCCTATCCCAGGTGAATACCTAACCCTGCAAAGTCCCCATTGCATCAGGCTACCCGTGAGCAATGGGGTGTACTGAAGGGGCAGAACCCAGTGCAACAAAGAGGAAGATCTATCATTTGGAGACATTTTTCTAGTAACAGAAAGCAGTTACTCTAATACACAGAATGGCATCTTCATTCTAGGATAGATGCAGCACAGTTTGCTTTTCCACCAACCCCCCATTCCACAGCTATGACACATCCCACCAGGGGCCAGAGGCTGAGGTCTGTGACAAAGAGAGCAGGCCAGATCCACGGAAGGATTCAGTATCTGAAAGACAGTTATTCATCTGAAACGGAGGTTGTACCAATGAGAGGTGATGGGTGCATTTTTGTGCATGAGCAGAGGAGCAGGGCAGGTAGCATGACTCCATCCAGGAATAAGAGGAGCTAGGTGATTTTGGGTGCCTGAGTTCACCTGCAGGAGAGAAGGCAGGAGCAGGAATGGTTCTGACAGGCAGCCCTAGCAGGTTTGGAGATGGACACTAGTGGGCTGGCATCTCACAGAGGTCCCGCACAGTTGCACTGAGAAGAATGGAGCCATGTCAGCAGTCCAACAAACTTCACATCTGTGTTGTTGATGAGCAGCACATGGTAAGGGACTCTTAGCAGTGCTGCAGAGCAGACTTCCTTTGGTGCACCTTCACATACACACAACCACCTGGTCAGAGAGTATGGCAGATTTTGAGTTGTCAGTCAGGTAAGGACGCTTGATCCTGAGAATGGAAACTGTAGAGACAGCAAATTAGTTTTGTACAGTACAGCAGAACTGCTTCATTATTTTATTACAGGTCTAACACAGTAGCTGAGTTGGGTCAGTTTGTAGTCAGTCCCATAACTATTTAGTAGGAGCGCAGCCTGGTTCTTTGGATTTGCATGGCCCTGATGGATCAAACTGCAACAGGTAAGGTGTCTGAGCACTTCTGTTGAGTCTCAGAGCAGATCATTGCTATTTTGTTTCCAAGTGTGCCGTTACTTCTTTCTATCTTTCCTGCTGAGTCGGGATGAGAATCACAATAGAAGTGCTGGTTGATGGCTAAGCTTTGCAAGTCCCCTGTACTACTGAAATGGAGTGTGATTTCTGGAGAGGTGACTCAGACACTTTACAATTCTCCACGTATCTAGGTAGGTTTTCCTAATGTCCATTAAATTGGAAGGAGTCAAGAAAAAATGAACAGTCACTCTACTCCTAAAGGTGGGATAATCTCTCAATAGAAGGAGATTGCCAGGAACTAGTAAACTGGGGTCTTCATTGTCTGCAATGCTAGAGTGAGGGGTGGCCTCTACCATCTGTTTGAATCCTTTTCCTAGCCAGACGCTCTGCGATTCATCTTAAACTGTCTTGGGTAATAGTGCTGCTGTGTATGTGGGGTTTTTATGCCCATCGGGATTAAACACTGTCTCGGTCTACATAGCTTCACAGTAATGACGTCTGTGTCCCATCTAGCTACCCATGTACCCCCTTCTAGTGCTCTACTGTCAGTTGCTCATCTTGCTGCACTTGCATGTGCATTACCTCCTTGTGCTCCACCCACCAGCAGTCTAGCTAGAGCTGCCCTGTTTCCATATTCATCTGTAGGTGCACTCTGAGCATTATCTGCCAGGATAGTGAATGCTCCTTTCTGGGGTTCCCACTCTCATTCTCTTTCTCATGTGGTTCAGTGATCTGGGCAAATAGGTATGGAGAATGCATGGCAGTAGTACCACAAGTATCAGCTCTGTCTATAAGGGGCCGATTTGGTATTCCAATTTTCCCAGGGTATGATTCACACCAAGTGCCCAGGATTAATGATCTATTAGGCTTTGTTGTGAAGTGCAGGTGAGGAATCTTTGAGTGCATCAAAAAAGGTTATTTTAACCCTTAATGTAGCCCTTTTGTATTTTGGATGGCGTAAATCCTATATGTATGTCATCCTCTGTCATAAAGAGACCCCAGCAGATCAACACCAATGACATCAGGGAACATCCTTGATGCAACTATTAGGCCCTCTCCTATCTGTCTGCTAGGTAAGTCTGGGAACCTATGTTTTTTACATTGGTATCTCATTATTAATTCTTTAAGTAAATCGCCTGGCTCTATTTTGTAAGTATATCAAGTGGTATCAGTCTTTTTTAATAGTGACGTTTGTATTCTGTTCTTGTATGTATCTTTAACGTGTCAGCATTTCTGCTATCTATTCATTTGTTATGAATTTTATAGAGGGATAACATTTATCGATGGGATCTGATACAGCACACCTGCCAGTTGAAGCTGGCAGGTGTGCTGCAATTCTTTGCGTCGATTCCGATGAGGCTGGCAGCTGTGCGGCAAGGCTTTTCATGGCTTTATATTGCTTCACGATGGAAATTGATGGAACCTTTAGTTAGGCCAGGAATAGCTCTTTCTGTTGTTAGCCAAGGGCTCGGGAGCTAGGGAGGCACCACTTGTAAATCAGGAACTCACTCCAGCAGAGGCTAGCACGGTTCAGGCAGGCCCAGTTGCAGATCCAAGGAGGTCTAGTGCTGCAAGTCAGTTGGGCAATAACAGGGAGACCTCTGGAGCATGTTGAGTCCCTGTAGCTCAGAACAGGTGTGTCAGCTTCCCCTTGGTGTAACTCAGGTTACCTGGGATGAGGGGTCCAGTCTTCTTTCTCAGACAGCTGGGCAAGCCTCAGGCAGTAGGGCAGTATTCTGGCAGCAGGGCAGTCCTTCTGCTGCAGGACCCACTGGTCCAGGAGTGTACTGAAGACTGGGTCTGAGGGACTTATCTTTATACCTGGTGACCTCTTTGAAGTGGGAGTAGCTGCTGACGCCCCCCCCCCCAAGAAGTGTCTGGAATATCCTGCCCCCTTCCCTGGTCCCAGTCTATATGGGAGCTTAATAGGCTAGTGTGAAGTTCTTTGTGAGTGTGCATATGAGCTGCAAGTGTGGCTGCTGACAGCACCTCCCCTCATCCTACCTTGGACAGCTCATCCTGCCAAAACACAGTTACTCTCCATCTGTGGTTGCCTGGGTGGAATACACAAAGGCCATCTGCCAACTACACCTAGTCATATGACCCAGGGTGCAAGTTGTACGCACCAAAAGGTTATGACAAGACAATGCAACTTTCCAAAAGTGTCATTTTCACATTGTGACTTAAAATTCAACTTTACCATTAAAGAGGGTTTTAAATTAAAATAGAGACCAAACTCTATATTCCTACCAACTCACAATCAAAAGTTATCACTTTTTAAATGTAATTAGGTAACCAAATGTAATCCTATGGTAGGCATTACTTTGGGTCTGTCTCCCCAACCCACCCAACCTCCTGTTGTCCACTCTCCATCATACCTATTTCCCCTGCTACCTTCTGTTTCTTTATTTCCGTAGGGTGTCTGGTCCTCTCATGACCAGCCATTAAACATCCAAGAAGGACTTCTCCTTTGGGGATGGCAGGAACTTTTGCCCCAAGCCAAGAACATGATTCTGACACCAGTTCGGGCTTGAGAGAATGTTTTTATCATACTTTGGGACAGTGATTGTGGACTGTTATGGACTATGGACTTTCTTTGTTTTTTCCTCTTTATAAGTAGACTAGTTCCCTTAATGTTTCCTGGTGTGTTTTTATTGTTTTCCCAACTTAGACCAAGAGAGCATTGAGCTCTCTTCTAGAAATTTTCTAACGTGTTCTAGGTGCATCTTGGCTGTATCCTTCCAACATTTTGCAATGTTATCCAAGGAATGGGATGCCTATCAATCATCAGATGGTGTTATTTAAGGGTGACTGCTATCTGATCGAGAGTAGCACTTGCTGCATGAATATCCTCCTGCACTGGACATTGTTGATGGAAAACTGATCCTCTCGGACTGCAGCTTATCCCATGCCACAATCCCCTTATGCATGGCCAGCTGGTTTTGCATGACATAGTGTTGTGTAATTCCTATATAACCTATACAGGATCTGCACGTTTCGATAACATAAACTGTGGGATTGGTGGCAGACTGATTCCGTGCACCCCCACCGGGTATGTTAGCCTGTCTGTATCAGCTAGCTCACAGTGCCACTAGAATCTCCTCTTATCGGGGAGAGAATAGTTCTTGGCAACCTCAGAACATGACAACCCTGATCCCTCAGAATCGTGGAAAGAATATACTACCTTTCGCTAAGTCACTAGTGCTCACTTTTGTCTCAGAGAGATACACAGAATAAACAGGCTGGGTGTTTTCAATAAGAGTTTATTGAACATTTGTTATTCTAATGTAGAATAGATGAGCGGCAACAACTATTAGACAGTAGCAGAGATATATGATTAGAAGTACTACGAAAGTAAAGGGATGGTAAAGTTCTACCATTTTGCAGTAATCATGAATATATAACAGTACATAAAATACATGATGAAAAGTGCGCACTGCTAGAATGCCTCCCTAATTAGATGTACCTAAATGTACCTAGCATCTGTGTAGGTGTTATGCCAAGAATCCCTCTCGGATCTAGTCAACCCTATTACCTGAGAATGAGAGAATATAGGACCTCATCCAGGTCTCGACTTGGACACCCCACGAAGGATGTTAGACCACTGCAAGCTGGGGTGTCTGCATGCAGGAACATCAGCGTCTCTGGTGATGATGAAGTGCCTGGGTATCACAAGACTTCGCTCCCGAAACTCTCCAATTGTCATCAGGGCCTCCTTGAGAGTTGCCAAGGTCACATATTCTGGGGAAAGGAAGTGGGCTGCACAAGAGGGAAGTGGGGTGTTGGGGACATAATTGTCCTTGACTGGTGGTATTGTTCTGGGAGGCATTGGAAAGGGGCAGATGCAACTGTGTAGGAGTGAAGCTGAAGGCCCTGATGCACTGGGGGTTTCTGGTGTTAAGGAGGGGCTGGTTGCAAGCCCAGATGGTGGTGGGGAGTGCTCTTTGGACTCCACAGGTTGTTGTTGCTGAATGCCATGAGGAGCCCAAAACGTTTCTCTTCCTGGATGGTGGTGTCCACAGTTGCCTCTTCAGCCTCTACCCAGAGACTCTTGGTTACAGATTGGGCCAGATTTATCATATTATTGCATTGACCTTGTGTCACGCAAGGTAACTCAAGGGCAACCAACACTAAAGTCAGATTTACCAAGCAAAGCAAGGCTACCTTGCGTGGCCTTGTAATGCTTGGTAAATCTGGAGTACTGCAGGGCAGCGTAAGTTGCTTCCTTGCATTACTCTGCCCCAGGGAGGCATTCCATGGGTGGAGCATGAGTGTTCCCATGCTCCACCCATGGATTTTCGTGCATTCCCAGATTTTTACCATTAGTGGTAGACCTGGAAATGCACCAGGGGAGGTGTAACAAATTAGAAATATCTTAGTTTCTTCTTGTATTCTCCTCTATCTACGTTTACTGCATTCTGAAGTATGCATAGAAAGAGGAAAAAACCTCAGAGGATTTTTTGTGTGCAGGAAGGCCCTTCCTGCACAAACACAATCTTGCCTGCAATGCAGGCACCCTTGCAACATGATGAAAGGGCGTCTGCATTGGGGATAGGCAGCCAAAAGTGGGACAGTGCTAGGAAAGGACAGAATGTGCTGTCTAATGGTAAATATGGCTAATTCCTGCCCTTTCACTTTCATGCGGTTCGGCAATATTGCTTGCTGTGTTGCGCTGTGTGAACGTTTGATAAATAACGCCTAGATTATGTCTGACTGGTGCACAACTCATGCTGGAATTCGCTTCCTCCTCCTCACTGGTGGTGGAAAATCTTAGTGCTGACTTTCTAGTTGAGGAACTTCTTTCTTGTACCAGGTTCTGCTAGGATGGAGCTTGGCCTAAAAGGCTTGGGTTAAAAGTTGAAAGGGTGGTTTTCAACTTTTCTACACTTTGGTTATCTGAGTTGAGAATGTATTTGTACAAGGCACCAAAGCACTGTAAAGAATTATGAATTTGTTGTTTATTTTTTACCAGGTATTCCACACATTAATAATTATTTGTGTGAATTTGGAATGTAATGGGTAAAACATACATGGTAGTTATGAAGTAAGGTAAAAGTACCCAATGTCACAATCACATAATCTGACATTGACAAAATGGAATGTAACAGACCACAAATTTGCAATTCCGTTTTTTTTATATTGCTACAAAATTGAGACTTTAAACAATGTTTGCCTAATTGCACGAACTGGTGATTAGTCAATTTAAGCAAACAAATTAATATGCATTTATGCTGATGATGTACTACTTCAAACTTTCTCATAAAACACAAATGCTAAATATAATTCAGCATTACAACAAAACTGAGGTTACTTATCCATTAACCCCTTACTGATGATTCCCAATTCAGTATCATGGAATACAATCAATCAATCAATCAATGACACTTATAAAGCGCGCTACATACCCGTAGGGTCTCAAGGCGCTGGGGGGGGGGGGGGTGCCGCTACTGCTCGAACAGCCAGGTCTTCAGCTTCTTCCTGAAGGAGAGGTGGTCTTGGGTCAGGCGCAGGTCGGTCGGGAGGGAGTTCCAGGTCTTGGCGGCCAGGTAGGAGAAGGACCTTCCTCCTGTAGTTGCTCTTCGGATGCGGGGGACGGCGGCGAGGGCGTGGTTGGCTGATCGGAGGTGGCGTTTGGGAGCGTAGAAGTTGACTCGGCTGTTGAGGTAGCTCGGGCCTTGGTCGTGTAGGGCTTTGTGTGCGTGGGTGAGGAGGCGGAAGGTGATTCTTTTGTTGACGGGGAGCCAGTGAAGGTCTTTCAGATGTCCGGAGATGTGACTGGTTCGTGGGATGTCGAGGATGAGTCTGGCTGAGGCGTTCTGGATCCGCTGGAGTCTCTTCTGGAGCTTGGCGGTGGTACCGGCGTAGAGGGCGTTGCCGTAGTCCAGTCGGCTGGTGACGAGGGCCTGGGTGACGGTCTTCCTGGTCTCGGTGGGGATCCACCAGAAGATCTTCCGTAGCATGCGTAGGATGTTGAAGCACGCCGAGGAGACGTTGTTGACTTGCCTGGTCATGGAGAGGGAGGAGTCCAGGATGACGCCCAGGTTTCGTGCATGGTCAGTCGGTTTGGGTGCGGTGCCCAGGGCGGGGGGCCACCAGGAGTCGTCCCAGGCGGAGGGTGAGGAGCCCAGGATGAGGACCTCTGTCTTGTCCGAGTTCAGTTTCAGGCGGCTGGTCGTCATCCACTCGGCTACCTCTTTCATCCCTTCGTGCAGGTTGGCTCTGGCGGCGGCGGGGTCGTTGGTCAGGGAGAGGATCAGCTGGGTGTCGTCGGCGTAGGAGATTATGCTGAGGTTGTGTTTGCGTACGATGGCCGCAAGGGGGCTCATGTAGACGTTGAAGAGGGTGGGGCTCAGAGATGATCCTTGGGGGACGCCGCAGATGACTTCGGAGGCCTCTGACTTGTACGGTGGTAGGCGGACTCTCTGTGTTCTTCCGTCGAGGAAGGAGATGATCCATTCCAGCGCCTTGTCCTGGATGCCAAGAGTCTTCTCACCAGGTCTCAACCGAGTCACAAGAGAAAAGGTTACAAAACATGCAAAACAAGACAAGGGGTCAGGGTAGTAACACCCTGACCCCCTAGTCCTGCTCGGGGGACCCCCAGGAACCCAAAGGGGCAGAAAAACAATGTTTTTGTTATTTCCTGTGGGATTTACGGTAGATCTGCGGATGAACATTTAAAAAAACATGGCAATAGAAGCCCAGGTCGGACCCATGCAGGTGTACATTGGCTTGATGCGGGCAAACCATGCAAAGTTGGTGGAATGGGTAGACTAGGCAGTATCCTTTCTGTCTCCCTTACGCCTTAGATAAGGAATGTTCAAGAACCGCTGAAGGTTCTCCAGGTTGAAGGGCAGGCACTCCAGGCAGGGACCTAGAATGCGAAGGGATGCTCACGCCACAATAATATCCGCTTGATAGGTTTTCCAGGAAGGGCAGAGGGCCTAGACACTGAGCTGCTACTTGAAGACTGGCTGATGGACACAGTCCAAGCAAACAAGGTCCCAAAATTCTTTTCAGTCGAGAGAGCGCGCAGGGTCCTGGGCCACTCCCACCCCATGCCTGATTAAAGTGTGTTTACTAAATTTTCGAGACAGATACTTACTGCTGCAGCTATTCAGAGCAAAGGGCCCTTGGACTTTTGATGGAACCAACAATATCACAGTATACCCGGATTACACTACAGAGGTCCAAAAGCGACTCAGTATCGTTGTTGCAGTTAAGGTCCAACTGAATACCCTGAATCTTCCATATGCCTTATTGTTTCTGGCCCATCTGCATGTGGTAGACAGTGGAACCACACACTTCTTCATGTCGCCCGAATATGCCTAGCAATGGCTTCACACTAAAGGGGTACCTGAACAGCCGGAGTCCCGCAAGGGTGATCAACTGGGCTGGTCAGGATGCAAGTCCAAACATCGATGATGACGCCAGCTTGAGTCGCAGTCTCGCCCCTGTGAGGAACAAGCTTCCCTGAAACAGGCTTTGGTGGTGGTGGAGATTTCTACCCACAGCCCAAACAGGTACAGAGCAATTGCTCCAGACACTGACCTAGACTCGGAGCCTGGGACACTTGGTTTGAGCGCCTCTGAGTTCGGATCGCTGCAGACACTGGTGGGTTCCCCCTGATGAGACCCCCCCGGACTCCTGAGGTGCCACCGGTGGTGAATCATTGTTGATCTTGTTGGATTGTGGTGAGGTCCTTGGCTGCCTGCTCGTGTATCTTTGGGGCCCTAGAGCAGACAATGACTTTGGACTCAGGACAGTTTAATTTTAAGCTAGATGGCTGGACCCGATGCAGGAAGCGAGAGCCGCAGCTGCCAGATGAAAGGCTCCTCTTCGTCCTCCTCCCTGATAGCCTATTCCACATGGAAATGTTCTGTTTGCAAATACTTCAGACACTGATTGGGGTGCTGCGGCATGAGGAGGGAAGACATTCAGGCCTGGGATAGGGGAGATGTTCATCACACTGGTTTGACTGCTTTATTTAACCTTTGGCTGGAGGGGTGGGTGGTGGGTGGTGGGATCAGGCGTGGGGGATAGGTGAGGAGTGCTGACGGTTTTGAGGGTCTTGGAATGCATTATCTGCAAATATAGCCATTACCTTTAGTGCCTTGACTTGGAATGTTCGAGGTATGGTAAACCCTGCTAGGTGAAGAGAATATATGACTATCTCCGATGCCGGCATGTTCACTTTCCATAACTCCAGGAGACGCACCTGACCATGGGGGAACTTGGCAAAGTTAGTAAACGATGAAGCGATTAGATGTGTGGTACAGGATTCCCAGCATACACCGAAGGGATACTGGGTTGTGTTGAACCAGAGGTTTCTTTAATGAAACCCAAGCTCCTGGTTAATAAAGAGGGCTGTTATGTGACCCTAGAGGGAAGCCTGGACGGGTGCCCATTTTTTGTAGTATCCCTTAATGTACCCAACACCTCACATTACGGGTTTCTAGACTACCTCTCACAAACTACGCTGCTTGATCCAAATGTTCTCAGGCTGCGGGCAGTGACTTTAATTGCGTACATGATACATTCTCGGACTGCTCCATCCCCCTGCATCCGAGCACACAATGTTTACAGGGAACAAAACACTTCCAGCACTGGACTCGGGCTATTAATGAGCATGATGTTTGGTTCCTGGGGCATCTCGGGGACACAGAGTACTCTTACTACACATCGGGGCACAAAGTTCACACTAGGCTGGATTATTTATTTTGCAACAACGACTGTTGACCTCTCATACACAGCTCTAAGTATTTAGACAGGACAAGTCAAGTTCCAATGGGGGAAAGTTTGGGCTGCTATTTCAACGTGACTGCTGTGTACGGAAGCATTACAAGAAACAGTGTATAGGGACACCATCGCCACACACCTCGCCCAGTACTTCGCCGATAATGTAGGATCAGTGGATTACTGAGGGTTCAAATAGGATGCCTTAAAGGTAGTCATGCAGGGACATTGTATCAGCACGCCATGGGGAGTTTGGGCAACATTCACACGCACTGTGCTGGACATAGAGACGCATCTGCAGACAACTGAGATAGAGGCCGTGATGGCACCTGCCACCAAACCCCAACTTATGGCCCTACATCACCAATATCAGGAGGAGGTAGGGCAATTGTGTGCTCCTGATTATAAGAATTCCTTGGCCTGCCACTATGCTAATGGTAATAAGCCAGGGCACACACCGGCGTAGTTATTGTGATCTGAGGCCCCTAGGACTCTGATTGGCACCATATGGGACAGTGCGGGCAATGTGTTGAATACACAGAGTGACATCAAGGAAGTTTTCACACAATATAATGAGCGGTTGTAGTCCCCCCCTCAGGAACCAAAGTTTGGCACAGCTTCAGGACTAACTCCACACAGTGGCACTTCCCCATTTGGCCCCAATACAGCTGTTGGGGCTGGAGCAACCCCTTCAGTTAGAGTAAATTCAACTGGCCATTTCTCAGATGGCCCGCGGCAAGACCCCAGGCACCCACAGGTTTCCCATGGAGTATTAAATCACTTGCAAGGAAATCCTAGCCCCTCATTTGTTAGAGATTTATTGGGAGGCACACGAATCCCTCATAGTGGTGCTTCCAAAACCGGGCAGAGAGCCTCTCGAGGTGAGTTCTTATCACCCGCTGTCAATGCTTAACATTGACTAGAAAATATTAAGCAAGATCTTTACCAACAAACTAATTCATGTGCTTGGCTCCCTAGTCCCCTCAGACCAATGTGGGTTTGTGTGAAGATGGGTGACACACTCTACTACTTAGCTTCTGTTCCATATCATGGATGCTGTATCCAGGGGGGCTGACCTTTTGGCGGTGGTCTCTCTGGATTTTGGAAAAAGCGCTTGACACGCTTATTTGGTCTCACTTGATATGAGTGTTGGAAGTAATCAGGATGGCCCTAGGTTTTTGCAATGGGTCAGGATACTGTATACTGCCACACAGGTGAGGCTCCACACTGGCTGTCAGATTTCACATTCTTTTCCCATCGGAAGGGGGAACCAACAGGGTTGCTCCCTGTCCCCAGTGATCTTCGTGCTAGCCATGGAGCCGCTGACTGTTCAGTTGCATGCCAGATGGCCGGGGTGGGGTATCAAGGTGGGATTTGACTGGAACACAGTGTCTTTGTATGCAGATGATGTCTTTGTGTATTTAAGGGACCACACAGTTACCCTACCGGCCTTCTAACACCTGATGGATCATTTTGGAGGCATGAAAGGCCTCAGGATAAACGGGGGGTAAGTCCTGTATTTTCCCACTGCGCTGGGGCGAGCCTAAACATCGCATGGTTCTGGTAGCGGGGTGTCTCTCCTGGAGCTTTGAAATTTTTCATTACCTGCGTGTGAACATTTATCATACATACAAGGACTTGATTGATGGAAATTATGGCAGGACCCTGACCTCACTTCATCAATCCCTGTATATTTAGGCGCTGCAGCCCCTCTTACCCATATGTAGGGATTCAATCACGAAGATGCAAGTTTTTCCTAGGCTTTTTTATGTTTTCTATGTTTTGCCAGTGATTTCCCCAAGATCTTTTTTTGCTGCTCTGCGGAGTTTAGAGTCCGAGCTCATTTGAGGACCTACTAGAAAACAAGTTTCTATCCAATGATTCAGCACTCTAAGCTCGAGGGAGGGCTTGGGGTCCCTAGCTTGGAGCTGTATTGTACGGCCGACCAATTGTAGTGACCCATGCCATGACTGGGTGGAGATGAGGTTGGGGACGGTAGACTCATTCGGGAGAGTTAAGGGATGTGAATATACTAGAATAGCTATTCTCACCATGTGGTCCAGACAAGGGAATGGGCAGATTTCCAGGTGTGGCCAAACTTGTTTGGGTCCATTACAGGCAAACTCACTGTTCACTGGTCCCTTGTGCCTTGCTTGAGGCCAACTGGGCGACTTGTACAATGAGGGTGAGCCACTCTCCTTCCAGAGTCTGAGGAAACTCTACAGACTGGAGCCTGGCAACCCTTTCTTGCACATAATGCAATTATGACCACGATCTGGGATATATATGGTTGCCGGGACAGGCTGCGCTGGCACTGCATTCGGGTTTGAAATGCTTCGTGACACATGGATTTGGCCGTCGGGCAGTGTTGGCATTATACTCTGCACTGCCCACAGGTCGTAGGGATCTCCTGACTCAAGATAAACCCAAGTGGGTTGAGTGCTTGGGTACGAACTTGATGACCAAGCAGTGGACCATGGCCTTGGAGTGGGTAAAATGTATTTCCCGCAATGCCTGTCTGAACTTTATACAATTCCATTATCTACATCAGACCTACCTTACGCAGCACCGCCTCCACAAATTGCTCCCAGAGGTGCCTCCAGCATGTTTGCGCTGTGGATACCTGGACGCCACATTTATACACATGGTATGGGAGTGTCCTCCATTGCTGTGTGTGTGGACCCAGGTGATGGAACAGGTGTCGATGGTGGTTGATGTGCAGACACCACTAGACCCACTCCTTTGCCTTTTTGGGATCACAAAGCATACCAGACACAACAACACTATCTAAAGCTGGGTTTAGTCTTTAAACACTTAGGGGGTCTATTAGGATGGCGGACGGATGGCTGCCACCAGGCAGGTGGTGGACATCTGCCCACGATCGCAACATGGAAACCACCGGTCCCAATTAGCATGGCGGTGACGACCGCAGCAGTGACATTTTCTGCCCACCACTTTCTGCCAGTACCAGTTTGCATGCCTGCCTAGCGGGCGGAACTAGACCACTACAATGGTGCCGGTGCAGGGCCAGGCTCCACCGGCATGATTATGATGCCGGCAGTAGACAGCCTTTCTGAGGAGGTGGGACCACCATGGAAAGGCATGGGGAGAATGTCTCCGGGGGCCCATTGCAGACCCCCAATGTATTGGGAGTGTGTGTGGGTGCACTAGGGGGGGTACATGTCCCTGTACCAGGTGGCAGGCACTGTGCAGTGCCTGCCACGCTGTGCAGTGATATGCATGACATGCTCCTTTTCATATTGCGGCGGTGCTGCTGGCAGCAGCAACCGCCGCAAAGTTAAAGGCCACGATCATACCGCCGCAGTCGGATTTCAACTGCGGAGCATACTAATATGCCCGGCGGTTATGCTGCGGTTCTAGCGGGTGGTCTTTTTCTGCTACCATTGCGGTCGGTGTGATTTTCCGACCACCATCCTAATAGGCTCCTTAGTTGCTATGGTTTGAAAGGCCCAGCGCCCATCCGCGCTTAGATGCTGACTCCAGGTGACTCACAAATGGGCTGTGGTGGAGGCGGACGCCATGACGCACAATTACTGACTGCAGGGGGTGGTGATGCTGCCATGCTTTGGGGCACTTTTGTCGTCAAATTATTTGACAGATTAGACTAGGTGGGGGGGCTCCTCCACCTAGGTGACGGACCCTTGTACTGCAACTTGTTGATGGTCAAGGGGATCTTGGTACCACCGGCCTCATCATTGAGTGGACGATTAGTGGGTTACACTGAGGACCATGCAGATTCGGGGAGGGGTCCACGTGGAGATGAACCTTTGTTCCCTCCCCCGACCACAAGTGATGACATGGTTGCACATTGTGCTGGTAAAGAGCTTCTGGCATGCCACCTGCCACTCTCCAAGCAAACTGCTAGGGCTCATCAGCTGAAGGGTTTTGTTAGCTGTTAGTTTTTTCTATTTTACTACGGGAATATTGACTGCTCCTCTTTGGGATTAGATGCACTATGTCAATTTGGGCTGTTGTTCTAATCATTTAACATTTTCCTGTTTTAATTGAATGATTTGCTGGCAGGACACTGTCTCTGTATCTAAAATGGTGCACAAACAGAATATCGAGTTTATCAATGTCGACATACACAAATATTGAGTTGGAAATATCGTGATGCAGAAATATAGACAACAAGAATATTGTTGTTAAGAATATCGACGTGGCGGTAAGAAATATCGTTTTTGAAAATATCGAAGTCATTAATATCATTTGCAAAAATCTAGTTGTTTGAACTATCAATGTTTTAATTAGTGTTATGTATTTTAGTATGTATTTTAAAAATGTGTGCACAATTTCTTTGTATAAGTATTGCTATATTTTTTAATATATGTATTACATTGTAGTAGTTAATAATTACATTTTAATTACTTTATAGTTCTATAGCAGGTTGAGGGTTTATAGGGGATTAGGTTGGGAAGTAATGTAATTATAATAAATTAATATTTTTTTAAATTTAATTATATTTATTTTACATTTTATAGTGTTATTTGTCTAATTTAATATTATTTATTTATTAATTGGTTGTTAAATATTATTAATTGATTAATTGGTAATTATGCTAATTTTGTCATTTTTTTAGGTGTGGGTTGTGGGTGTATAGGGTGGGAGGTAATTTAATTATGATACATTTAATAATATTTTATATTTATTTAATTTACATTTTCTAGTGTTAATTGAGGGAATTAATTTATTCTTAATTATTTATTAATTGCTTTTTAGTTATTATTTATTAATTAATTAATTGGTAATTCATTATGTAAATTGTGGCATAGGAGTGGGTGGTGGGGTTTATAGGGAATAAGGGTGGGAAGTAATTTATTTATAATTAATTAATAAATATTTGTTAATTAATCCTAATTAATTAATTACAATTTAAATATGGCAATTGTATAATTCATTTTAGATGTGAGTTGTGGGGATTATAGTGGTGAAGGTGTGTTGTGAATTCTGTGGATTTATAGGGTATGCAATATGTAATAATTAATGTTTTTGCTTATAAATGAATTCTATAAAAAATAGTTATTTCTTTGTAAATTATTATTATAATAAAAAAAAAATCTTTACTAGGTATATGTTTGATCTTTTAAATATTATAATATGTTTTTATCTATTGTAAACTTTTCATACTTTTATATATGTTTTCTTTTTTGTTTTTTAAAATCTTTTATGTTGTAGTGATATTTTGTTTGTTTTTAATTTTGAACTAACTACAAAGGGAATATTAATTTGTCCCTTCTGCTAGCCAACACTTTCCGTACTGTTGCACTCACTGGAGTGGGGATAGTCATTTTTACCTCTGCGCTATCCAACACTTTCCCTACTGTTGCACTCACTGGAGTAGGAATAGTAATTTTTACCCCTCCACTACCCAACACTTTGCCTAATGTCACACTCACTGGATTGGGAATAGTAAGTTTTACCTCTCCGCTATCCAACACTTTCCCTACTGTTGCACTCACTGGAGTGGGAATAGTAATTTTTACCTCTCCGCTATACAAAATGTTCCCTACTGTTGCACTCACTGGCATGGAAATATTTAGTTTTACCCCTCTGCTATCCAACACCTTCCCTACTGTTGCACTCACTGAAGTGCGAATAGTAATTTTTACACCTCCGCTATCCAACACTTTCTCTACTGTTGCATTCACTGGAGGGGAATAGTAATTTTTAGCCCTCCGCTATCCAACACTTTCCCTATTGTTGCACTCACTGGAGTGGGAATAGTAATTTTACCTCTCCGCTATCCAACACTAGTACAATGGTTTTTTAAACATTTTTATGCTATGGCTGTATATATATATATATATATATATATATATATATATATATATATATATATTACCTACTGGCGGTCACCAGTAGGTAGTTATAGTTAGGATTGTTTTCCATAGGGAAATCGCAACATTCTATTGGGAATAACTTTGGCGCCGGTTGAGGAATCTGCTTGAAAGTTTCCTCAAATTTGCCTCGTGGCGCTCCGGTCCTTCCCTGAAATTTTGGGGGGGATTCGTCAAGCGGGGGCCGAGATAAAAGGGGGTCCCAAAACGTGTTTTCCCCATGTTAATTTCCATAGGGCGGTTGGATTCACTTTTAGCTCGAACGGCTGAATGGATTTTCACCAAACTTGGCAAAATTGTAGTGACTGGTAGCACAATGTGCCTTTGCTATGTCTCACGATATGCGCTCCAGAGGATTTTGAATAATTTAGGTTAAAAAATATATATATATCTGTAAGCGCGCCCCGGTACGCGCACCGGGGCGCGTACCAGCGCGCTACGCGAGTTCGCGAGCGGAAAGCTGATTGGCTCTCGGGTGTCTGTCAACATTCCAAACAGTCCGGAGCGGCCGCCATCTTGTGTCTCGGTAGGATCGAGACACAAGAGGTGGCAAAAACAAAGGGGGAAATGACCAAAAGGGGGCAGGGTAGACCCCCCCTGACCCCCTAGGTTTGATGTGGGGGCCATAAAAGGGTCCCGCGGGACAACATTTTTTTTTTTTTTGATTTTCGGGGGGGGGAGAGGCCGGTACGCGCACCGGGGAGCGTACCGGGGAGTGTACCATGGGGAAAAAAGAATGACAGAGTTTTAAAAAAATGTAGCATTTTTTTTATAAATTAGAGGTAGTTCTAAAAAGAACTGTTTTTTTTATTTCTGTTGTTTTATATTTTTTTATTGTTTTTTTGAACATTTTTTATTTTTTTTGGCTTTTCTGAACAATTTTATATTTTTTTGTAGTTTTTCTGGGGTCAAACAAAACACAGGGAATTGCAAACAGCTCAACTGGAGCAAAAAAATTGAAAAAAATTAAAGTTGCTGGCTGCAGTGATGGTTGTCTGCAGCTCGATTGAGTAAAGTGATGCTTTGCACACCATATGAAATTGTTTTGTTGCAATATATGCAAACACATTTAAATTTTGCAAACTTGATTTGTACATTAGGGACCATCTCCCTAGCCTCTGCACCCGATGGAGTGGGTTGATTGGAGGCGCTTGAAGAAGAAGGATGGGGAGGGTTCCTGGTCAGTTCCCTGACCTCTGCTGCCGAATAATTGTTCGGGTGCTTCCTCTGCATATGTCTATTCATAGTGTGGTTCCCAAAAGAGTACTTCTTCTTTGGGTTCCCTCTTGACAGTTCTGTGCCACAGATGAGGCAAGTCACCTTAGTTGCATTCACTTTTTTTGCACCCCTTGGTAACTTGTAAAACTCCCAAATAAAATGTTCCTTGGGTCTGTATGGGGGATTGTCCTCAGGCAGAAAGTGCCTCTCCTCCTCCTCCTCTTCATCCTCCTCTTCTTCTTGACCACCAATGTAGTCTTGTGGTGGTCCTTGTGGTGGTGGTGGAGGTGGTGGTGGTGCAGATGCACCTGCAGCTGCTACTAGTGAAGCCATTTCTCACAGAATGAATGCAGGTCTTCTTCACTCAAACAACAAAGTGAGAATGAGGAAAAAGGAGGGGTCTTTCATCATTTGGAAAACAAAACTCTTGTGAACCAAACAAAAGTGTTATTTTCAGGTCTCATGACCTGGGCTTTCTCATCATTTCGAAACCAAAACTGTTCTGAACCAATCAAAAGTGTTATTTTGAGGTCACATGACTCGACGCGCTTATGCTGCGCGTAGCGTAAGAATTTACAACAAGGGGTGGTGATGGACAGAGTCTCTGAATTAAGCAGAGTACTCTCACCCAGTCAAGAGATCAGGGCTAGATCCAACACCGTTTTTTAGCTCATTGCACCATCCCAGTTTCAGAACCTGGCTGTATGCAAATTAGTCTGTCCCTGGCCCAGTGCATCATGGGAACAGGGCAGACCAGACTACAAAAGCCAATTCTTACACTGGGATTTTGGTGCAATGAGCAAGGGACTCACATCTGAGTATACCCTTCCACGCTTAGGGTGGACAAAATATTTTGGTGCAATGAGCAAGGGACTCACATCTGAGTATACCCTTCCACGCTTAGGGTGTTTTGGTGCAATGAGCAAGGGACTCACATCTGAGTATACCCTTCCACGCTTAGGGTGTTGGTGCAATGAGCAAGGGACTCACATCTGAGTATACCCTTCCACGCTTAGGGTGTGGTGCAATGAGCAAGGGACTCACATCTGAGTATACCCTTCCACGCTTAGGGTGTGGTGCAATGAGCAAGGGACTCACATCTGAGTATACCCTTCCACGCTTAGGGTGTGGTGCAATGAGCAAGGGACTCACATCTGAGTATACCCTTCCACGCTTAGGGTGTGGTGCAATGAGCAAGGGACTCACATCTGAGTATACCCTTCCACGCTTAGGGTGTGGTGCAATGAGCAAGGGACTCACATCTGAGTATACCCTTCCACGCTTAGGGTGCGTAAGAGCGTCAGTACGTTGTGCGATCGTATGCGCTCGCGTGCTTCCGGGTGCGCTTACGCAGTGTGTCATATGACGCATCACGCGGCTACGCGATACGTCACAATGTTGTTTTCGTTCGCGGAAATAGCGCTAATGGGACGCTCACCGTAACACTGCGCTTACCGGTGAGCGCATCGGTACGCGCCCTGGGAGTGCTCCGGTGCAAAAAAAAAAAAAAAAACTATTACATAATTATACACTTCGTTATAAAAATTATTACTTTTCATGCCTATAGAGATTTGCTATTAAAAAACCTATGAAATTCACTGAGAAAACCATAGGTTTCACACCAGTTATAGTTAGGAATTAGCATTTTTTTATTCTCAAATTCTTTATTTCGGCTTAAAAAATGCCATAAAAGAGTCACAACACAATTCATCATAATATACATTAAATCACATTTTTGATTGCATTTGTTATGGTTAAAACATATGTAAGTTAAAAGAAAAAAGTTAAAACATGGAAAATAGGTTTCCCCAGTAAAATGTTTCATCTGAGCACAATCCAATATCAAAATACCAGTGGTCCTGCTGGCATTACTAAGGCACATTTGGTCGTATAAACATAATTCTTTATCATTACAGCTTTAGGCCTTTTTTCCTCCTCAGAAAATAAATTGAATGCAGGAATCGGCTAACACTAAATACTATTGTTTGTGTTGTGTCTGTTTTAATTATTCTTAGGGCCTGGTTGCAGGATCTTATTCCTATTAACAAACATAAGGGCTGGATCCATTTTCTTCTGGCCAATGCATAGGCTGGGCAGAAGAAAAGGATATGAAGGTCATCATCTTTCTGTTTGCCTTCACACATATTGCAGATTTCATCTGCCACTGAAACTGCAGTATTAGGCCCTCTAGTCCAACGTGCCAAGGTTGTTTTAGTCAAAAGATTCCCATATCTTAGTTTTAAGAAAAGGGTTTTGGCAAGTGGGGGCTCAATTTCATCAAGGAAAGCCTCAAAAAGAGGCTTGTCCTTGAAACTTAGAAAATTATTCACTTGAGTTCCAGCATTAGTCATGTTTGTTACTTGGTTATACACAAAGCTCCAAAAGGCCCTTTTTACAACTGATTTTGGGTTTGGCGGTATACATTCTGGGTCCTCCCAAAAGTGGTTTAGGCCTATTTTAATAAACCAGGTTTTTACATGTTTTAGCCAAGATATAGTGTTCGAATTGTCCAGTCTCATTATCTCTTTTAACCCTTCTCTGTAGTCATACAGTTCGGAAACCCGCCAGAGTCTAACCCATAGCATCAGTGGTCTAATTATTGTATAGTGATCTGTTCTTTTAATATTCAGATCCAACTGAAGTGGCACTAGCGGAGTGCCTCTTGGAACCCTTACCAGACTCCTCATGAAGTTATTATCCAAGACGAGGAAGGAGTCCTTCGACATGGGCCCCCAAATTTCTGCGCCATAAAGTGCTGCTGCTTGGACCTTAAATTTAAATAGCTCAACCACTGGGGACACAGCCTTACTAGTACTCAGGCCTTGTTTCCTAAGGATAGGTTTTACGTTCTGTGTAAATGCTAACTTACTTTTTTCAATTTGGGGCCTCCAGGAGAAATTAGAATCTAGCGTGACCCCTAAATATGAAAAATTTGGGACCGATTCCAGTTTCTCGCCATTCAGAGTTAAGCAGCCTTTATCTGGTTTTGGCGGATTAAGGACCATACATTTTGTTTTTTTCCCATTAATTTCCAGTCCTTTTTTGCTGCAATAATCACTAAAGGAATTGAGTAGTGCTTGTAGACCTTTCTTAGTTTGTGAGATCAAAATGGTGTCATCTGCAAATAATAATGATGTTACCTTTTCACCGTTCAGTTTCGGTGAATCATTTGCACATCCCTTTAGATGTACAGGGATGTCATTCACAAAAAGGGAGAAAATTGTAGGGGCCAATACGCAGCCTTGGAGGACGCCACGTTCAGTAGGTATTTTTTATGTCAATTCCCCATTTGGGCCCCATCGTACTTTGGCAAAAACCTTCATCTATGTTTACCGAAGCGCCATCTTACAACGTGCATATTGTTTATATAGACATCTTCAAATGTCTAAATAAACAATATGCACGTTGTAAGATGGCGCTTTGGTAAACACAGATGAAGGTTTTTTACCGAAACGCGTCTGTTGATGGAGTGTCTATCTGTTGGTGAAATAAAATAAACCAAACGAGAACTCCCCCGTGAGTGCCTTTTTTCCGGGAGGGCGGAAGTCCTGTGGTACGGATATCGGAGCGGTGATTTAATTTGTGGGTGCACCCCCACATTGGAAAGCACCCGCCTGCGAGTGCATTGCCCTGGTGTTTTGGAGCGATGATATTACCTACTGGCGATAGCCAGTAGGTATATATAGTTAGGATTTTTTTCCTATGGGATTTTTGAAAATTCTATGTCGAATAACTTTGGCGTTTGAGGACAGATTTGGCTGAAATTTACAGGAAAATGGAACATTTTGTTTCTGAGCAGCCCCTGAAAATTTGAGGGGGTTTCGTCAAGGGGGGGCCGAGAAAAAAGGGGGGTCCCAAAACGTGTTTTTCCCATGCAATTTTCCATAGGGCGGTTGGCCTCACTTTTAGCCCGAACGGCTGAATGGATTTACACCAAACTTGGCAAAATTGTAGGGACTGGTAGCCCGATGTGCCTTTGCTATGTCTCAAGATATAGGCTCCAGTGGTTTTTACGAAAATTAACTTTGAAAAATATATATTGGGCTACATTGGGCTATATATATGTTGGAGCCCAAATGTAGCCCAATGTAGCCCAATGTAGCCCAATGTAGCCCAAAGATGGCCACCAGAGACAAAAAAAAACAAATGTAGCCCAAATATCAGCCAGATGTAGCCCAACTATAGCCCAATGACAGAATGTCCCAGAGTGTTCTAAAGAACAACTAGAGTGCTAACAGTCCTACTTATTACAAAGGTATGGCACACCTGAAGCCATCTTGATTGGAATAAAGTGGTAACTCTTAAAACATTTAATTTAAAAAGGAACAAAATGAGGGGGTTCATTTTGCCATAGAAAGTATGATTAGCGAATATATGATGAAATCCCGCATACCATCAGTCCACAAAAAAAATCCTGCATGTGCTATTAGGCCGCAAATTAAAATAACGAAAACTTTTAGAACGAATATGCCTTTAGCATACACTAAACAACTAAACTACCCTAAACCCTAAAACACTACCCCCAGCATGACCCTACACTACACAAACAGTACAACACTACCCTAAACCCTAAAACACTACCCCCAGCATGACCCTACACTACACAAACACTACAACACTACCCTAAACCCTAAAACACTACCCCCAGCATGACCCTACACTACGCAAACACTACAACACTACCCAAAACCCTAAAACACTACACCCCAGCATGACCCTACACTACGCAAACACTACAACACTACCCTAAACCCTAAAACACTACCCCCAGCATGACCCTACACTACACAAACACTACAACACAACCCTAAACCCTAAAACACTACCCCCAGCATGACCCTACACTACACAAACACTACAACACTACCCTAAACCCTAAAACACTACCCCCAGCATGACCCTACACTACACAAACACTACAACACAACCCTAAACCCTAAAACACTACACCCCAGCATGACCCTACACTACGCAAACACTACAACACTACCCTAAACCCTAAAACACTACCACCAGCATGACCCTACACTACGCAAACACTACAACACTACGCAAAACCCTAAAACACTACACCCCAGCATGACCCTACACTACGCAAACACTACAACACTACCCTAAACCCTAAAACACTACCCCCAGCATGACCCTACACTAAGCAAACACTACAACACTACCCTAAACCCTAAAACACTACCCCCAGCATGACCCTACACTACGCAAACACTACAACACTACCCAAAACCCTAAAACACTACACCCCAGCATGACCCTACACTACGCAAAAACTACAACACTACCCTAAACCCTAAAACACTACCCCCAGCATGACCCTACACTACGCAAACATTACAACACTACCCTAAACCCTAAAACACTACCCCCAGCATGACCCTACACTACGCAAACACTACAACACTACCCAAAACCCTAAAACACTACACCCCAGCATGACCCTACACTACGCAAACAGTACAACACTACCCTAAACCCTAAAACACTACCCCCAGCATGACCCTACACTACGCAAACACTACAACACTACCCTAAACCCTAAAACACTACCCCCAGCATGACCCTACACTACGCAAACACTACAACACTACCCTAAACCCTAAAACACTACCCCCAGCATGACCCTACACTACGCAAACACTACAACACTACCCAAAACCCTAAAACACTACACCCCAGCATGACCCTACACTACGCCAACACTACAACACTACCCTAAACCCTAAAACACTACCCCCAGCATGACCCTACACTACGCAAACACTACAACACTACCCTAAACCCTAAAACACTACCCCCAGCATGACCCTACACTACGCAAACACTACAACACTACCCTAAACCCTGAAACACAACCCCCAGCATGACCCTACACTATGCAAACAATACAACACTACCCTAAACCCTAAAACACTACCCCCAGCATGACCCTACACTACGCAAACACTACAACACTACCCTAAACCCTAAAACACTACCCCCAGCATGACCCTACACTACGCAAACACTACAACACTACCCTAAACCCTAAAACACTACACCCCAGCATGACCCTACACTACGCAAACACTACAACACTACCCTAAACCCTAAAACACTACCCCCAGCATGACCCTACACTACGCAAACATTACAACACTACCCTAAACCCTAATACACTACCCCCAGCATGACCCTACACTACGCAAACACTACAACACTACCCAAAACCCTAAAACACTACACCCCAGCATGACCCTACACTACGCAAACAGTACAACACTACCCTAAACCCTAAAACACTACCCCCAGCATGACCCTACACTACGCAAACACTACAACACTACCCTAAACCCTAAAACACTACCCCCAGCATGACCCTACACTACGCAAACACTACAACACTACCCTAAACCCTAAAACACTACCCCCAGCATGACCCTACACTACGCAAACACTACCCAAAACCCTAAAACACTACACCCCAGCATGACCCTACACTACGCAAACACTACAACACTACCCTAAACCCTAAAACACTACCCCCAGCATGACCCTACACTACGCAAACACTACAACACTACCCTAAACCCTAAAACACTACCCCCAGCATGACCCTACACTACGCAAACACTACAACACTACCCTAAACCCTAAAACACAACCCCAAGCATGACCCTACACTACGCAAACAATACAACACTACCCTAAACCCTAAAACACTACCCCCAGCATGACCCTACACTACGCAAACACTACAACACTACACTAAACCCTAAAACACTACCCCCAGCATGACCCTACACTACGCAAACACTACAACACTACCCTAAACCCTAAAACACTACACCCCAGCATGACCCTACACTACGCAAACACTACAACACTACCCTAAACCCTAAAACACTACCCCCAGCATGACCCTACACTACGCAAACACTACAACACTACCCTAAACCCTAAAACACTACACCCAGCATGACCCTACACTACGCAAACACTACAACACTACCCTAAACCCTAAAACACTACCCCCCAGCATGACCCTACACTACGCAAACAGTACAACACTACCCTAAACCCTAAAACACTACCCCCAGCATGACCCTACACTACGCAAACACTACAACACTACCCTAAACCCTAAAACACTACCCCCAGCATGACCCTACACTACGCAAACACTACAACACTACCCTAAACCCTAAAACACTACCCCCAGCATGACCCTACACTACGCAAACACTACCCAAAACCCTAAAACACTACACCCCAGCATGACCCTACACTACGCAAACACTACAACACTACCCTAAACCCTAAAACACTACCCCCAGCATGACCCTACACTACGCAAACACTACAACACTACCCTAAACCCTAAAACACTACCCCCAGCATGACCCTACACTACGCAAACACTACAATTTATTTATTTTATTTATTTTATTTTATTTTATATTCTTCTATAGCGCAAGAATAAACCCCCGGAGGGGTATCTCCGCGCTTTGCCAGTGAGTAAGTTCTCAGATGTTAATTAGGGAGGACAATGGAGCATATAGAGAGAGAGATCAGTTACTGGGAAATAGATATGTTTTCAAGATCTTACGAAAGGTCAGATGATTGGTTAGAGTCCTTATCTCAAGAGGCAGAGAATTCCAGAGCTTTGGTCCCAGGTGGGCCAGGGCTCGCCCCCCTTGTCTGGCCTTTTTTATTCTGGGCACCTGCAGAAGCTGTTGGTTCACTGAGCGCAAGATGCGCCCAGGGGCATAAGGTAGGAAGATGTTGGCCAGATATTTAGGGCCTTTACCTATCACACTCTTGTGAATTGTGCATAGGGTCTTGAAGTGCACTCGTTTCTTTACTGGTAACCAATGAAGTTTGGTTAGCAGGGGAAGGGAGGGAGTCCTGGGAGGGGCGTTGAGGACTATCCTAGCTGCCGTATTTTGGATTACTTGCAGTTTTTTTAACTGCCCTTCATTTGCTCCCAAAAGAAGGCCGTTGCAGTAATCTACTCTGCTGATAATTAATGCCTGCACTAGAGTTTTTCTATGGCAGTCTGGCAGGTAGGGAAACACTCTCCTTAGCATGCCGATGGCTCGAAAACAGGTGCTTGCCACCTGGTTAACGTGGTCCTTGTAGGTAAGTGTTTGATCTATTAACACTCCTAAGTTTCTCACTGTGTTTTTGGGGCTAGGAACGGGGCCTAGTTCCAGGGGCCACCAGTCCGGTGTCCAGTGCGTTATTGCTTGCCCAAACAACATGACCTCCGTTTTTCCTATATTGCATTGGAGGCAATTTGCTGACATCCAAGCAGATATTGCTCTCATTCCCTCTGCGAAAGATTTTTTTATCGCAGGTGTCAGATCTTTAAAGGGGAAGAGGAGTTGGGTGTCGTCAGCGTACGACACTGGTGTAAACCCAAATGATCTTGCTAGGTTGGCTAGGGGAGCCACATACACGTTGAAAAGTGTAGGGCTTAAACAAGAGCCCTGTGGCACTCCCTTATTGAGCTCCCTATGGATGGATTTGTGGGAGCCCAGCCTAACCTCTTGAGAGCGTCCTGACAGAAAGCTTTCCATCCATGCCAATGCCGTACCCTCCAAACCTACGTCTTTTAGTCGCTCAAGAAGCACTTTGTGAGACACCGTATCAAAAGCGGTGGAGAGATCCAACAGCACCAGAATCATGGAATTGCCCCCATCCAGTGCCATTCTGATGTTATTGGTCACTGTTTGGAGGGCAGATTCGGTGCTGTGGTTTGGCCTGAACCCAGATTGAGAATAGTCCAGGCCCTCCGTCGCTTCTAGATGTTGTGACAGATAGGTGTTCACATGCTTCTCAGCTATCTTACTGATGTATGGCAAGAGTGAAATGGGACGCAGGTTGGAAAGGTCGGTCCATGGGGAAGCAGCTTTCTTGCGTATTGGGTTTACTACCGCCCTCTTCCACTCTGCTGGGACTTGTCCTTTCGTAAGAGATGTATTAATGACAACCAGTATAAAGGGGCCCAGGAGAGGGAGCAGGGGAGGAACCATCTTAGCTGGGAGAAGGTCATTTGGAGACCCTGATTTGATGTGGGTGATGAGATGAGAGAGATCTGCACTTTCAATAAAGGGGAAGTGTGATATAAAACTTCCACTGTCTTTATCTTTGGGCGGGTCTAGAGGTATAGTCCTGCTAGCTACATTCGTACTGTTATTGGCAGCCACTATTTTCTCGTATATAATATCAATTTTACTCTCAAAGAAGGACGATATATCGTCACATAAAGTCTGTGAGAACTCCTCTGAGCTTTCACATGCGACAGGGTTTACAAAGGTTTGGAGAATTTTGAAAAGCTCCTTGGGACAGTTTGTGGCTTCTTCTAATTGTTGCAGAAGACGATTTTTCCTAGCCTGTCTGATGTTTTTATAGTACTGGGATTGAACATGATGAAAGACCGCTCTTGTTTCCTCGGTCTTATGTTTCCTCCATTTTTTTTCGGCTTGCCTACATTTTTGTTTTTCCTCCCTTAACTCCTTAGTGTACCAACTTTCTTGTTTGGAGGCAGGGTGTTCTTTATATAGTTTTAAGGGGGCCAAGATGTCGATGGCTTGTTTGATTGAGCCTGTAAGCTTAGCCAATGCTGCATCTACTGTATCTTCTACTGATATGGTGGGTATTACCCACGTTTCCTGTAGATTGCTTAGGGAAATTTTGTGCCATTGACGGCGCCAGG
This sequence comes from Lissotriton helveticus, assembly GCF_964261635.1. Taxonomy (NCBI): domain Eukaryota; kingdom Metazoa; phylum Chordata; class Amphibia; order Caudata; family Salamandridae; genus Lissotriton; species Lissotriton helveticus. Next base: position 951,380,207 of record NC_136063.1, read on the forward strand.
AGGGAAGGGAGGGTCCTTTATTTGTCGGTCTTTTGGGAGTTGAGAGTATAAATTCTAGAAGAAAGTGATCTGTCCATAATATCTCTCTGGCTGGAAGACAGATGACCTTAGGACCATTAGAGAGAACAAGATCTAATGTGTGGCCACCATTATGCGTGGGTCCAGTGTTTTTGATCTCTAGACCTACGTTTAGCAAATCAGTGGTTAGGGTATGAGATTCAGGTAAATTTGGTAAGTCTACATGAATGTTGAAGTCTCCAAGAAGAATGAAGTCTTCATTTGATTTAAGTTGGGGGGCTAATAGTTCTTGGAGAAGGAGAGAAAAATCAGGGTTTGGTCCTGGTGGGCGGTAAACAAGGGCTCCTTTCCAAAAAGTGTGGCTAGGAAGAGCAATTTTAAAAAACATAACTTCTAATTGCAGACTTTGATATTGTGAGAGTATAGTGACCTTTAAATCATCCTTATGTATGATTGCTAGGCCACCGCCTGTCTTCCCTTCTCTGTCTAGATGTTTCAATTTGTATCCGGTTGGGATCCCTATTGTTACAGCTGTGATGGTGTGGGGTTTCATCCAAGTTTCAGTGAGGAAACATATGTCTGGTTGGATAGAGTTAACCAGGTCCCATACCTCATGCTGGTGTTTAGGCAGGGATCTTACATTTAGGAGAAAAGCCTTCAGCCCGGTAACAAGGGCTCCTACCTTGGGCGGGGCGTTGTTACCAAGTAATCGATGATGACATTGGAAACATGAGAATGCTCCCACTACGGTGTGCCATGGTATTTTAGAACTACATGCTGTGTATGGTTTTAAATCTAGTAGAGCCTGAGTAGTATAGGTAATACGATGTGGACACATACCTGAACACAAAAAGATAATGAGGGCAGTGTCCCTGGCCCCTGTGCCCGTCCTGTCGCGGACGGGCGCAGACGGGCAGCTCTTTGGCGGGTCTTCGGCGGGGCTGCGCGCGATCGCTGCGCGCTCAGGAGGGTGCGAGGGCTATATAGCGCTGTGAGGATCCACTAGAGCGCTAACCGCTCCCAGTGGACCAGGAAGTAAACCGGAAGTGAGTCAAAGACTCTACCACCCCCTTGTGAGCGAGGGAGGCGGCAGCCTAGCGTTTCCCCAAGCGAGAAGGGCTGGAAGCAAAGCTGCTTTTGGTGAATGCGTGGGTGCAGGTAATGCGCTCCAATTTTAAAACACACAAATACAATACAGTGGAAATAAAATATTGCTCCTATTCTGTTTAAAAATCTACCATTGCGTGAATGCTCTCCTGGTCGATGTAACCGGCAAGCAGGTTAGAGACACTGCCATTGTCTCCTTCCCAACACTACCCTAAACCCTAAAACACAACTCCCAGCATGACCCTACACTACGCAAACAATACAACACTACCCTAAACCCTAAAACACTACCCCCAACATGACCCTACACTACGCAAACACTACAACACTACACTAAACCCTAAAACACTACCCCCAGCATGACCCTACACTACGCAAACACTACAACACTACCCTAAACCCTAAAACACTACACCCCAGCATGACCCTACACTATGCAAACACTACAACACTACCCTAAACCCTAAAACACTACCCCCAGCATGACCCTACACTACGCAAACACTACAACACTACCCTAAACCCTAAAACACTACACCCAGCATGACCCTACACTACGCAAACACTACAACACTACCCTAAACCCTAAAACACTACCCCCAGCATGACCCTACACTACGCAAACACTACAACACTACCCTAAACCCTAAAACACTACCCCCAGCATGACCCTACACTACGCAAACACTACAACACTACCCAAAACCCTAAAACACTACCCCCAGCATGACCCTACACTACGCAAACACTACAACACTACCCTACACCCTAAAACACTACCCCCAGCATGACCCTACACTACGCAAACACTACAACACTACCCTAAACCCTAAAACACTAGCCCCAGCATGACCCTACACTACGCAAACACTACAACACAACCCTAAACCCTAAAACACTACCCCCAGCATGACCCTACACTAAACAACCACCACAACTCTACACTACACTAACACAACACTACACTACACAACACTACACTACACAATCACTAACCCACGAAAAAATTAACACAAACCCACTTACCTCTCTCGTCATCGTGGTTTTCACAACGCAAATGCATTTACCATACATGCCTTTAAAACGTAATTCTTTGTAAAGGCATGCGCGATAAATGCACATGCGTTTTGAAAAAATGCGGGATAATGGTATGCGAGGTCAATGACCTTGCGGGATAATGGTATGCGGACTGAAAGTCTGCGGGATAAAAAATGCGGGAAAATGGCTGCAAACCATGATTAGCAGCAGACTTCCCTGGTGAGCACTAGCTTTACTACAGTGATCTAATGAGCAACTAGAGTGCTAACATTCAGAATTTATGGCAAATGTGTGACACATCTGAATGCCTTCTTGATAGAACCAAAGTAAACAAGCATTGAAAATGCAATAGATCTCGCCCTCGTTTAAGTTAAAGCCATTCTGTTTGTAATGAGGTGGCTTTTTAGCTTTGCTTTTATTAGTGTTTTTAAAACTTTCATGTAAATAACATGCATATGTATGCATATATGTATATGTATGCATGCATTTATATTTATATAGATATGCAGATTATATATGTTTATATATGTATATTACCTACTGGCGATAGATAGCCAGTGGGTATATATAGTTAGGATTTTTTCTCTATGGGATTTCTGAAACTTCTATGTCTAATAACTTTGGCGTTTGTGGACGGAATTGGCAGAAATTTTCAGGAAAATGGCACATTTTGTTTTTGAGCAGCCCCTAAAAATTTGGGGGGGTTTCGTCAAGGGGGGGGCCGAGAAAAAAGGGGGGTCCCAAAACGCGTTTTTCCCATTCATTTTTCCATAGGGCGGTTGGACTCACTTTTAGCTCGAACGGCTGAATAGATTTACATGAAACTTGGCAAAATTGTAGATATGGTTTGCCCGACGTGCCTTTGCTATGTCTCAATATATGTGCTCCAGTGGATTTTGAGAAATTAACGTTTAAAAAAATATATATATCTGTGACAGCGCTCCGGTTAGCGCCCCGGTTCGCGTACCTGACGCGTAACGGAACTTCGCGAAGTGGAGCTGATTGGCTCTCCGGTGTCTGTCAACATTCTAAACAGTCCGGAGCGGCCGCCATCTTGTCTCTCGGTAGGATCGAGAGACAAGATGTGGTGAAAAACGAAGGGGGAAATTAAGGAAAGGGGGCAAGGTAGACCCCTCCTGACCCCCTAGGGCTGATGAGGGGGATATTAAAGTGCCCCGCGGGGCAAAAAATAAAAAAACATTTTTTTTTGCGATTTTACGCCGTAGAGGCGCGTCCCGGTACGCGAACCGGGCAGCTCACCGGGCAGCTAACCGAGCAGCTAACCGGCAGCGTAGCTGTCAACATTGTAAACAGCCCGGAGCGGCCGCCATCTTGTCTCTCGGTAGGTTCGAGAGACAAGATGTGGTGAAAAAAGAAGGGGGAAATGAAGGAAAGGGGGCAAGGTAAACCCCTCCTGACCCCCTAGGATTGATGAGGGGGATATTAAAGTCCCCCGCGATTTTTCGCAGTAGAGGCGCTTCCCGGTACGCAAACCGGGCAGCTAACCGGCAGCGTAACGGGAGTCCGCCATCTTGTGTTTTTGGAGCGTCCGGTTCTCGTACCGGGTAGCGTCCCGGTAAGCGTAACAAGGGGAAAACCAAGAGAAACAGTAAAAAAAAAATGAAGGTAATAGATTTCCAGCAAACTTGGCAAAATTGTAGGGACTGTTTGTTTGATGTGCCTTTGCAAGGCCTCAAGATATGTGCACGTGTGGATTTTGTCTAATTAAGGTTAAAAAAAATATATATATCTGTAAGCGTGCTCCGACACGCTTACGTTACGGGTTTTGTTTGCGCTGCAGAGCCGATACGTCACGGTTATGCGACGCGTCATGAGGCGTCTCACGTGGCTACGTGATACGTCACGTAATAAAGAATATATTTTACAGCTATAGATATTAGCTTTTAAAAAACCAATGAAATTCACTGAAAAAACCATAGGTTATAGACCATATATAGTTAGGAATTTGCATTTACAAAACCTTGAAAATTCACTGAAAAAACCATAGGTTAGAGACCATATATAGTTAGCTGGACATTTTATTGACATAAAACCAATGAAATTCCATATATAGTTAGTTGCACTAACTATATATCGCGCACCCGCAATCCACTGCTGATGATGTCACATATTACATCATTCATGACATGGTCAGTGACATCACTGATGACATCACTGATGACATCTCAAATGACATCACTGATGACATCTCAAATGACATCACTGATGACATCATGACACACCAATACCAGTTACTACATACGCACTCACTGATTCCTACGTCTACACACACATTCACTCATTCACCCATACAATCACTCATACATACAGTCACTCATTATTACAACACTATCATATGCACTCATACACCTATGCAGACACTCACACACTGCCACTCATCCATGGAGTTACTCACACACCTAGTCAGTCCTGTAAAGAATCAATCACACTTCCATTTCCTCATCTATACAGTTAAACACAGAACACCATACTTTAGTGACATCACTGATGACATCACTGATGACATCTCAAATGACATCACTGATGACATCTCAAATGACATCACTGATGACATCATGACACACCAATACCAGTTACTACATACGCACTCACTGATTCCTACGTCTACACACACATTCACTCATTCACCCATACAATCACTCATACATACAGTCACTCATTATTACAACACTATCATATGCACTCATACACCTAGTCAGTCCTGTGAAGAATCAATCACACTTCGATTTCCTCATCTATACAGTTAAACACAGAACACCATACTTTTTCACACATATACTAACACATACTTACTCTCTTATACAATCACTGATACAAGTACACATTGATATGCACAGAGTCACACACCTACCAGCCAGCCACACATACACTCAGTCTTCCATACATCCACTCATTCTTCAATATGTAAAACATATTTAAACTTTACAAAAACACACAGACACTAGATGATGTCATCAGTGATGTCATTTGAGATGTCATCAGTGATGTCATCAGTGATGTCATTTGAGATGTCATCAGTGATGTCATCAGTGATGTCACTGACCATGTCATGAATGATGTAATATGTGACATCATCAGCAGTGGATTGCGGGTGCGCGATATATAGTTAGTGCAACTAACTATATATGGAATTTCATTGGTTTTATGTCAATAAAATGTCCAGCTAACTATATATGGTCTCTAACCTATGGTTTTTTCAGTGAATTTTCAAGGTTTTGTAAATGCAAATTCCTAACTATATATGGTCTATAACCTATGTTTTTTTCAGTGAATATATATATATATACATACATACATATATCAAAAACCACGTTGCCCCTTCTGGAAACGAAGCTTGGTCACGTGAATAGTATCTCCAATGGGGGCATAGATATTGAAACATAAATCGGAAACATAACAATGGGACTTACACGCCAAAATCATATCATGTAATGCAGTTTAAATACATTGCTTTAGAACATACACGTTTTGTTGCACATAATGAAATTTACACTGAAAATAATAATAACAGCACCCTTGTTAAATGTATTACATACAAATGACTGTGACATCCAGCGTATTGTGCATTAAGTACCTCTTAATACTCTCATATTCGTCATAGTCAGTAGTTAACCGTCATCCTACCCAAAATTGATACACGATCAAGATAGAAATGGAAAAAGATGAAACTTCTGACGCTAATGTCGCTTGTCATGAACGTGCGCGGGCCGTTCGAACAATACATTTGTAAGAGTCAAATGTGAAAGAAAAGCCTTATTATTGACGCATGTTGATATGACTCACATGATACATAGGGGTCCATTAGGATGACGGGCGGACTTTGTCCGCCTGTCATTCTTCCGGTGCATGGGACCACCCGCCATAAGGGCGGCCGTCCCATCCTACAGATTATAATGCGCCCGCTACAGTGGTGGGCACTTCCTGCATTTTTAGCATTGCGGCGGGCGGTGCTAAAAGTACCCCCCCGGAGTCCCTAGGGGCCCACAACGGGCCCCAGCAGGGGGACTCCGCATGCCACCACGGAAGGGCATTGAAAAATGCCCATCATAATATGGCTGGCGGTGTCTGATAGACACCGCCACCATATTATTCCTTTTCCACCCCGGCCGCAAGGCGACCGGGGTGGAAAAGCGGCAGACGGTACTAATATGGCGGGGGGGGAAATGAGTGTGGATGTCGGGCGGATTGCCCCCGCCAGGCTGGCGGTGGCTACCGCCAGCCTGGCAGGGGCAATCCGCCCGACATCATAATGGGCCCCATAGTGTCAATGTTGAAGACAACTGGATAGGTTGTACAAATATGTATAAAAAGATGGAATGCTTCAATGCGTCAAACACGTGCTGTATGTGCAACAAATGCATCTAAGTAGAAACAGTATGTAATCAAATTAGTGCAGCATTGGAAGGGAACAGAGAAAGCACAAATTGCCATGGTGGCATAATAATGTCCAAATGAATATTAAAAAGTTCATGTGCCAGATGGTCAGTGTTCCACTTTGAGGCATGCTATATATGTCCTGACATGACGTTAAATATGTTCAAAACACGTTACCCCCAGGTAATGCAGTGACGAAATACTCATGTGCACATAGAAGAAAAAAAGGGTAGGTGGTCCGTGCTGGTTATACCGGTGAATGGACCCCTTCCTTTCTTCCTGTGAGAAATAGAGAAAAGAAAGAAAAAGAGAGAAAGACAGTTCATTAAAAAGCACATTGTTATCTTTTTACAATGGTACTTTGAGCATTCAAAAATCATTAAAAATAGATTCTTCATCAAAACATGGAATATACAGGTGTTATTCAAAAAGGCAGAGTTATTACAGATAACTTTGGTGTCTGCAAAACAGCCTACAATCAATGTTTGCACATAAATATGTAGATCAGAAGAACTGGGGGACAGGGAGAGATAGAATGGATACCTGAGAAATCTCCTGATCATTATCAACAGCAGAGAAATGAAATTGGCCATAGAATGTTATTCCTTAAGATGTATTGCCACTTCTTCTTCTTGATTGAGACCCCCTGGACTCTTGGATTGAAAGTCGATGATGTATTTCGACTCTTTCTGTCTAAGGGTCAGGGCCCTATTGCCACCTCTAGGATGTTTTTCAATATGTTGTAAGATGAAGTACCTCATATCTCTGATGTTTGAGAAATGTTTGTCCCTAAAATGCCTGGCCACTGGGTATTTGGGATCAAAGTTGGTGATTGCTCTCCCATGTTCCAATATGCGTTTTTTCACCATGCATGTCGTGCTGCCAATGTACCATAAATTGCACCTGCATTCAATGGCATACACGACGAACGTGGTACTGCATGTAAAAAAATTGGGTTAAGATCTTACTGACCCCATTGTACTGAACCTGTGTTCTGGATGTGCTGTTGTTGCATGCTTTGCAATGGCTGCAAGGATAAAAACCCTTGAGGCCATGTTGGTTCTTTTGCGTAAAGTTGGTAATATCACTCTGAACTAGCATGTCCCTCAGGTTTCTATTCCTCCTAAAAGTAATACTGGGTCTGTCAGGTATGCTGTTACCTATTATGCTGTCGTTCTTGAGAATGTTCCAGTTTTTTACCATGATTTTCCTGATATTATCTGCATCTGTACTAAAAGTCATGATCATCCTAGTCTGCTCATTCGCACTTTCATCCTCTTGTGTCTCCTTGTCAGCAATGGCCCTAGATCTATCAATGCATTCGGCCCTACTGATAGCTTTTTTCAATACCCACATAGGGTACCAACGCTCTCTGAAACGTTCAGTGATGATAGAACTCTCTTGCTGGTAAGCCACATCCGTGTTGCTGTTCCTTTTTGCCCTCAGTAGTTCCCCATACGGAATGCTCCATTTGAGGGTGTCCGGGTGACTACTAAGGGCATGTAGGATGCTGTTGCCTGCTGTATTCTTCCTAAACAAGGATGTGCACACGGAGTTGTTGATTTTCTCAAGTTTGACATCGAAGCCACATCGACACCCATTTCCAGTAAGATTGGAGATCCAATTGGGATCTTGCTTCTACTTCCCAGCGCCCCGTGAAAAGATTGGCAAAACTGGGAGAGAAGCAAGATCCCATGGCAGCGCCCGTCACTTGGCGGAACAAATATATTGTTGGTAAGGCAGTGTTTTAGCATTGTCATTAGCATGTTGGAATATTCCTGAAATCTGATTGCTCTAGTTTCGAGGTAGTATCCACATGCTTCCATTCCCTGTTGATGTTCTATAATCGTATATAGACTATGAACATTGTGGTACTTGTCCCTGCTGCCCAGCATAGAATGTATGATGCAAGGGCCTGTTAGAATGTTCTGTGTGGATGTCTGGCAGTTGAATGAGGGCTGAGTGGCAGGAGGCCGCTCCTGGTGGGGTTTCCCCTTTATATAACTAACTTATCATCTAACCTGAATAAAGGAGCATCAAGAAAGTATATGGACTACCTAGCATTATTTACAACATTTTTGGCGACAGAAAGAAGAACCAACAGCGTGCAGAAAACGAAACTTTACAAAACTGAAGAACCTACAAGGAGGAAAGAGTGTTGAATTTATGAAAAGATAATCCAAGAGTACAAAACAGAAACGGAAGATTTAAAAAAAAGGTAAAAGACTTTCTACGTTTGCGTGTGTTTATCCAACTGGCACTAGGAGACCCTACCAGTGACCAAGAAATCGGTCGCCCTAAGAATCAAGAGTGCCAGATCAAGCTCAACATCATAGACATTGTTAAAATACTGGTAGCGTGAGATTACGACCTTAAAATAGAGTTTTAAGACATTTAAAAAAAAACGCCTTGCTTAGAGAAACAAGAGAGCTTCTAAAAAATAGAATTGCCAGCTGATTGATCGTGTGCTCGTGTATTTGAAGCACAGGTGAATGAAATTGGCATCTGTTTAGTGTTGAGCACTTGAAGGTTTACGACCCGCACTCAAGAGAAGTTTTTTTGGACAGATTTTATCAACTGTGAAAAGTGGATGCGCTGTTTTAGATGCGATGCTACACTGTTTAATGACATAAGGAGAGAGTGAGAGGTAATGCACAGTGCGATCAAACAAGTTTGTGTATATGCGGCAGATCGGCACTACGGAGAAACATTGCATTTAATACTCTCATGTTGTGACACCTGGGGGTGAGTCTACATATTTTAATATAGGTTTACGGTGAGTGGCAAATTCAAACGGATGTCTTAATATTTGAAATTCAAAGTGGACATGCACTCACCGGTTCACGAGCTACAGCTAGACAGCCTCTATGACGTATCATCCTCAGTGTGCATTGCTGCTCATACACGCTTGACAGCACTGGCGTGCCGAGAGCCACATGGTGCGGCGTGTAATGCGTGCCACCATTTTGAGCATATCATCTTTACATATATATCGTCTATCATTCAAGGAATGCTTAGCTACTGACAGACAGACATATGAAGATGATCGGAACATCGGGAAAAAGGAAATTGCGCTCTGCCGGTAACTTTTAAAACAACATAAGTTTATTTGGTGAGGACGTCCCAACCAATGGAGGATGTTTGTTTTAAGGCAGCGAACTTCCTGTGCCGCAGATTTAACGGACAACTTGCTGAGCTGTCGCGTTGAGTGGCACAAGCTTGCTACTCATTTAAATGACTAAGTTTGGAAAGGACCTCGGGGACGTTTCAGAGAATGTGGGTACCCTTTGTGGGTACTGAAAAAAGCTATCAGTAGGGTCAAACGCATTGACAGATCTAGGGCCATTGCTGACAAGGAGACACAAGAGGATGAACGTGGGAATGAGCAGACTAGGATTATCATGACTTTCAGTACAGATGCAGATAATATCAGGAAAATCATGGTGAAAAACTGGAACATTCTCAAGAACGACAGTGTAATAGGTAACAGCATACCTGACAGACCCAGTATTACTTTTAGGAGGAATAGAAACCTGAGGGACATGCTAGTTCATTATGATATTACCAACTATCCTCAAAAGAACCAACATGGCCTCACAGGTTTTTACCCTTGCAGCCATTGCAAAGCAGGCAACAACAGCACATTCAGAATACAGGTTCAGTACAATGGGGTCAGTAAGATCCTAACCCAATTTCTTACATGCAGTACCACGTTCGTTGTGTATGCCATTGAATGCACGTGCAATTTATGGTACATTGGCAGCACAACGTACATGGCGAAAAAACGCATAATGGAACATGGGAGAGCCATCACCAACTTTGATCCCAAATACCCAGTGGCCAGGCATTTTAGGGACAAACATTTCTCAAACATCAGAGATATGAGGTACTGCATCTTAGAACATATTGAAAAACATCCTAGAGGTGGCAATAGGGCCCTGTCCCTTAGACAGAAAGAGTCGAAATACATCATCGACTTCCAAACTAAGGGCCCCATTAGGTGGTCACCGCCAGCCCGGCGGGGGCAATTCGCCCGCCATCCATGTGAAAAAGACCTCCTGCCATATTATTATGGCTGGGGGGTCCGCGGCAGACGGAAAGACCATCCACCGCATTCCCACCCCGGTCGACTTGCGACTCGGGCGGAAAAGGCTGCAATATGGGGGGGGGTGTCTTTCAGACACCGCCAGCCATATTACAATGTGCGTTTAGGAATGCCTTTCTGCTGCCATGGAAAGACATGCAGAGTCTGCTAGGGGGGCCTGGTGCGGTCCCCCAAGGACTCCGTGGGGGTGGGGGGTGCACATGGAGGGTACCTATGGTACCCCCCAGCAGTTCCATGCACAACATGGCAGTCACCGCGCGGTGTCTGCCATGTTGTGAATGGAAGTGCAAAACATACCTCCCTAACATTGTGGCGGGCGGTGCTGAGTGCATCGCCCGCCACAATGTTAGGGATGCAGGATGCGCTCACCACTGTAGCGGGCGCATCCTAATGGCAGTCATGGAACCCCCGCCCTTATGGAGGGCGGTCCCTCTGTACGACGGGATGGTGTGCGGACTTTCCTAATGTGCCCCTAAGAGTCCAGGGGTCTCAATGAAGAAGACGAATTGCATTACCTGGGGGTAACGTGTTTTGAACATATTTAACGTCATGTCAGGACATATATAGCATGCCTCAAATTGGAACACTGACCATCTGGCACATGAACTTTTTAATATTCATTTGGACATTATTATGCCACCATGGCAATATGTGCTTTCTCTGTTCCCTTCCAATGCTGCACTAATTTGATTACATACTGTTTCTACTTAGATGCATTTGTTACACATACAGCACGCGTTTGACGCATTGAAGCATTCCAGCTTGGTTTACATTTTTGTACAACCTATCCAGTTGTCTTCAACATTGACTCTATGTATCATGTGAGTCATATCAACTTGCGTCAATAATAGGGCTTTTCTTTCACATTTGACTCTTACAACTCTATTGTTCGAACGGCCCGCGCACGTTCATGAGAAACGACATTAGCGTAAGAAGATTCTTCTTTTTCTATTTCTATCTTGATCGTATATCAATTTGGGTATGATGACGGTTACCTACTGACTATTACGATTATGAGAGTATTAAGAGTTACTTATTGCACAATACGCTGGATTTCACTCATTTGTATGTAATACATTTAAAAAGGGTGCTGTTAATATTATTTTCATTGTAAATTTCATTATGTGCAGCAAAGTGAGTACGTTCTAAAGCAATGTATTTAAATTGCATTACATGATATGATTTCGGCGTGTAAGTCCCATTTTTATGTTTCCAATTCATGTTTCAATATCTATGCCCCCATTGGAGATGCTATTCACGTGACCAAGCTTCGTTCCGAAGCTAAACGTGTTGTGATGAAATCCGAAGGTGAAACACTTTACCGTTGCCGAGTTTGCTTATTGCTGAGAGTATGCTTATTTGTGGCTTTTGCTGTATATTGCTTCGTGAACAAGCTCCTTCACGGAGCGAAACGCGTCATGGATGACACTATGTCCTTCACTTTCTGTTGTGTGGAATAAAAATCCTGCCTTTTCACTTGAAAAAGACTTGCTGCCTTTCTTTGCCTTCTGATGCTGTGATCGTTTAAAAGTCATTTGGAAGAGGTCCTTACCTGGCGGTTCTCACCGTGGAGTAGTGAGCAGGAACATTGTTGTATATATATATATATAGAACCTTTATTGTTTGCATGACTACAACGTTTGTAATGCACTTGCATATTTTTGAATAGGATTATTGATGTTTGATACTCAGTTTTTTTAAGGTTTGCGCCGAAACAGACAGTATCCTCTTAAATGCACTGCACAAAAGCTCCTTTTAACTTATAAGTGCTAAAATGGCCGCTGCATTTACAGGCAATTCGTCTAGTATTTTATGGTCCCTTTACTGTGTTCATTGCCCTATCTGTGTATTTATGGAAGCATTGATTGGCTATACAAACATCGTGATCAAGGGAGCATGACTCTCGAAACGCGTTGATGGATGTGATTTAAGACTCAATAAAGAAGCCTAATTTAAAGATATCCACGAGTGAGTGGCGGATGATTTCCTTGAAAATAATTAAAGAAATCCCATTTTGAATATATATATATATATATATATTCACTGAAAAAACCATAGGTTATAGACCATATATAGTTAGGAAATAGCATTTAGAAAACCTTATTTTACTCACACAAAACCATTGAAATTCCATATATAGTTAGTTGCACTAACTATATATCGCGCACCTGCAATCCACTGCTGATGATGTCACATATTACATCATTCATGACATGGTCAGTGACATCACTGATGACATCACTGATGACATCTCAAATGACATCACTGATGACATCACTGATGACATCTCATTTGACATTACTGATCACATCACTGATGACATCATTCATGTGATGATACAATGAACCTCTTCAGACTCTAATATAACCTTAGATACACTCAGTGTAAACAGACACTCACAGACTGTCACTCATCCATGGAGTTACTCACACACCTAGTCAGTCTTGCAAAGAATCAATCACACCTCGATTTCCTCAACTATATAGTTATACACACCTTACTTATTGGAACATATAATAACACATATTTACTCTGTTATACAATCCCTGATACAAGTTCACAATAATCCATACAGCCACTCACACATTCACTGGCTCTTATGCACAGTTATTTATATATGTCAACTATCACATGTACTGTGTTTTACATATGTACTTACTTTGACATGTAGCACTGAGATATCCATTCACTCACCAATACACTCATGCACACAGTCAACCGCCCATACAGATGTTTCCACATGCACTTTTGAACCCATACATCTAGTGAATCAACTGCTCACACATCTATGCACAGAGTCATACACCTCCCAGACACCCACACACACACTCAGTCTCCCATACAAATACTTGGGCAACTAATCAATAACCCATATAGTTAGTCATATAGCTAATGATCAACACATGCATCAGATTACAAAACAACAGACACAATGATGCACAATTTAAAACAGTTTAGTCACTAACCCATGCACTCAGTGAGACACATTTAATCACTCACTTATACAGTCAGTCATGCACCTACTAAATCCTTCATCCAGACACTTATACATCCACTCATTCTTCAATATGTAAGACATATTTTAACTTTACAGAAGCATACAGTCACTGGATGTTGTCATCAGTGATGTCATCAGTGATGTCATTTGAGATGTCATCAGTGATGTCATCAGTGATGTCACTGACCATGTCATGAATGATGTAATATGTGACATCATCAGCAGTGGATTGCAGGTGCGCGATATATAGTTAGTGCAACTAACTATATATGGAATTTCAATGGTTTTGTGTGAGTAAAATAAGGTTTTCTAAATGCTATTTCCTAACTATATATGGTCTATAACCTATGGTTTTTTCAGTGAATTTTCAAGGTTTTGTAAATGCTAATTCCTAACTATATATGGTCTATAACCTATGGTTTTTTCTGTGAATTTCATTGGTTTTTTAACAGCTAATATCTGTAGCTGTAAAATGTATTCTTCTTTAAATCCAAAAATATATTTTATATGTTTATGAATAATTTTTTTTTAAAATATTTTTTTTTCTTCGTTCCCGCTTCGCGAATCGGGAAGCTTCCCGTTAGCTGACCTTGATGCCGCGAAATAGACCGCGAGCCGGTAAACGTTTCTTTACCGCAAGTGCCGCGTTAGAAAACAACATCGTGACGCCTCCCGTCCGCATGACGTTCCACGTTGTCGCTTGATACGTCATATGACGTGCTACGTTAGCAAACTGGTACGCGAAGCGAGTGCCAAAGCGCAGGTTTCTGGAAGCAAACCGGGAGGCCCTGCAAAGCGCTTAACGTAAACACAGCAAGTCATGTGACTTGGTAATAACACTTTTCATTGGTTCATTTCACTTTTGGTTTCCTAATGATGTAAGACTAGGTCATATAATCTAAAATGAACACTTTTGATTGGTTGAGAACTCTTGTTTTTCCCAAATGATGAAAATCCCTCCTTCTTTCCTCACTCTGACTTTCATCATTGTGAGAGAAAGACCCTTTGTGATCACTGAGCAATGGCTTCTTTAGTAGCTTCAGCTGGTGCTTCCCCACCACCTCCACCACATCCAAGGAAGAGTGGACCACCTGCTCAAGTTGTAATTCAACAAGAAGAAGAAGAAGAGGAACAGGAGGACGAGCACGAAGAGAGGCAGTTTTTGCCTGAGCAGCCCAAGACGTCTCACCGGAAAGAAAACTTCATTTGGCAATTTTTTAAAATTCCCAAAGGTCAGAAAAAAGTAAATGCAAGATACGTAACTTGCCTTATATGTCAAGATAGACTGTCCAGAGGGACCGACAAAAAATACAGTTTCGGAAACTACACAATGCATCGCCATATGACTAGGTGGCATCCTAACAACTACAGTGCTGCACAGTTTCGGAACGACCTAGATAATCTCCCTATTATGGCCAGAAGATCTGTTGTACCGGAAGTAACGGGACCAGAGGGCAGGGAGATGGTGCCAAATATACAAATGAGATTTGGTGAAGTAAAACACACCTGCGTATTTTGCGATGGATTCATTTCCTACGGAGAAAGAAGCATCACTCTGATCAACAGAGCTATTGACTATCATATGCAAGTTTGTCCGAAACGCCCAAAATAATAAATACTTCTTTTTTTTGTTTTGTTGCTCCTGTTGAGCCCTTTACAATGAATCGTTTTCATTGCCCCCTCCAAGAAAAACCCAAAAAAATATAAAACTGTTCCGAAAAATTCAAAAACAGTAAAAAAATGTTCAGAAAAATAAAAAAAAAAGTTCTTTTCAGAACTACCTCCCCGTTATTAAAAAATTGGTACAATATTTGGAACTGTGCCAACCTCTATTTCTCTTAGTTCGCTTCCTAGTTCGCTCGCTGGTACGCGAACTGGAAGCGAACCAAAAACAGTAAGTATAAGGGAAGGAAACACACACTTATGTTAAAAGAAAGACAGCTATAGGGGAGTAAACTAGAGATACTATTACCCATAATCCACTACTGATGATGTCACATATTACATCATTCATGACATGCTCAGTGACATCATCAGCAGAGGATTGCGGGTTTTTTGGCAACATGCCTTATCCACGGTTTAATAACGCTGCCTTTTGCTTTATATAAGTTTTCAAATTGTATGAAATATATACCAATAGGTCTTTATGAACCTTTAGGTAGTGCTTTTGTTCATGAGGTCTGGTCGCTTCCATACACATACAGATGTTTCAAAAATGATCAAGAAGTTTATCTGAATGGAGAGGAATGCACTGAGACGCCAGATCATTCACTAATGTGTAGGCACATACAGTTACACGATTCATGCAACAAACACCGACCAAATATGGCTTGCGTGTTGCAAGGCACGCCAGTTCCTGCTATCATCCCCACGTTCAAGTTGTTGGAAAATGGTAGTTATTTGATGCTCAATAATGAAGATTGTTCTGAGTTAATTAAAAAGTATTCCTTTTATCGTAACAGTAAGTGAACGGGTTATTTGCTGCAGAAATGTTCTATTTCCTCCCACACATGAACATAGGGAGTTTTCAATCTGGCCACAAATACCAACCTTGGGACACGTTTCAACGGCATGACAAGAATAAGAGCTCTTTTGTCTCAGAGAGAGGTGGCCTTGAGTTCGGCCCGTGAAACTTTCGTACTTCACATAGCGAACACCCGTACACAGGTTTGCCTTTCAATTTCAGCAACATGTTTCCGACTATCTTTAACGCATCCTCCACAAAATCCCTGGCACACTTTTTTAAAGTTGTTACCAGTGGTCTCGTGACTTCATTTGAGAAAATCTTTGGAGTCATCCCTGCTCCCTTTCATTCCATTTTCTCCACTCTGGTTCGTGGATTGCATTTTTACTTGCATTACCAGCGGACGCTCTTGTGCTTTTTTACATTTTTAAATATGGATGTCCCTCCTATGCAACCTCCGACCCTGCAGCTGCTGACACTGTTCCGCAATCGCATGCTAGAATATTATGGCACAATGCCGTTGGCGATATTAAGCACGGCATATGGATTATCTTTTCGGTTCTCCTACTTCACCTGTGTCCAGCCTGTATTTCACTGCCTGACCTGTGATTTCGATTGGGCCATTGATTTGTGTCTCTGCGGACCGGTTTCTCCTGACGTCGACTTTAATCAGCTGATGACTCCTATCATTACTCACGAGTTGATTTGTCCTGGCGAAAGGATTATGGCTGTGGCATTGATGCATGGACTACTTGGTCCCTGGAATTTACTGGCGGCAGCACAGTCTTTCTTGGAACACAGCTTTCTTGAAAACCCACCGAGCTGTCCTCTGATGGTGATAGAGGATCCGGTGCTGGGAGAGCACGTATGTTCTTTTCCGCTTTTAAATTGGATGGCTGAACTGTTTTCGGATGAAGACGGTGACTTCCTATTGGAGGCTGTTGCAGCTTATTTTGCATACACAGTTATGTCATAGACCTTTTTCATGTTTGATATGCTGAGTACTAGCATTTCATTGACAATTCATTGACTTATTTGTCAAGTTTTTATTATTTACCTTGCCTATTGGCTTAAGACTCGATAAAGTACTTGGCTGTTTTATTTTTCTTTAGCATTGAATTTTCCTAGTTTTTAATGCTTTACCTTGCGGACCGTCCACATATAAACTTGCAATCTGCTCTCATGAGATGGCACTTCTATTATCTTATTCAGTTCGTTTCCGGATCATGAGGAGGTGTCATCTAGGTCCTGGATATCTTTACACCGTGTTAAGTTAGCATGGGCTCATTACCGGTTTAAACGCCATTTTTCCTTTTTTGCAACTTCTGCACACGACACTTAGTTGTTGCTTTAGCTTTCCACCTAGTAGTTCATCGTGGTTTACATGAGAATAATATGTTATTGGTCTACTATCTGCTTTACTTGTTAAACTATATCTGTACAGCGAGTGCTAAAGTTTCAAGAACAACACGATACAGAATTGTTATGAGGTCTGATCTCCACGACTTCATACTCATAACATAAGTGCAACTTCTGCCAATTCTGGGCATGAGGCGGGTTTTATATTGCTTTGCCGAACACACATACACAACAGTTGATGCGGTTCACATGAAGAGAGAGCTGGTGTATGCTGATGTGATTCCTTCAAATCTAAGACACTAAAGTATGGACACGCCCTAAACCAACACAAAGAGACCTTCTTAGCAAATAATATAATATGTGTATTAGGGAGGGTGAGATATAAGCAGCCGCGGGCCGTGGAGGGAGTTACGATGGGGCAGGGAGGCGGGGAGGGGGAGAAGCAGGGTGGAGCCCTCTCTACCTTGCCCCTCCCCCTCCCCGCCTCCCTGCCCCACCGTAACTCCCTCCACGGCCCGCGGCTGCTTATAAGTGTTGCTAACTCTTATTCATTTACAGCATGTTAACATACTGTCACCATTCGCTTTTTATGTACTAGTAACTATGCTGGTAATTTTGCTACTGATAATATGTGTACTTGTATTCTCCACCCTGCTTCTCCCCCTCCCCGCCTCCCTGCCTCACCGTAACTCCCTCCACGGCCCGCAGCTGCTTATAAGTGTTGCTAACTCTTATTCATTTACAGCATGTTAACATACTATCACCATTCACTTTTTATGTACTAGTAACTATGCTGGTAATTTTGCTACTGATAATATGTGTACTTTTATTATCTAAGGTACTACGCCTGAGAAGACGGCATTAGTAAATAAACATTTCAAATACACATGTGTTCTTCTTAACTCCATGTTCTGGTTTCTAAGAAATATATAACGACCGACTGTTCATGAGTTCCACGTATCCTGAGGTACTATAAGTTCATATTCTGGATTGTCTAAACATTGAGAGTTTGTTATATCCAATGTGACACTGTACCTAGCTTGCTAAATAGTTTTTGATTACTAACGTGAGTTTTGGGACACCCTAATTCGCCGAGGTTCCAATCCTCTGTCCACAGTTCTGTGTGAAAACAGAAACCCTGCGACAGGGGCACCCCCGACCCTTGCTGGAGCTTCATCACACTTGCGATACAACTCCAGCAATGCGCCACCTTTACGGCACAGATACATCACGCATCTGTGCTGTTTTTGCCCCATGATGCGCCGCATTGTAAATGCAGCACACCATAGGTGACGGAACAGCGGCACAGAATGACTAACACATCCCTGGTGATGCGCCAGTCATCATAAATCTATCCCTATGCTTCTTATCTTGTTAGAGATGAACCGCCATATGTATCATCAAAGTTATTTGCATTTCCTAAATAGCGAACTTTAAGGAATAAATAGCGATTCTTTACCATTCCTAGTTTGCGATGAGCTATTTGCTAATTAGCCGAATGTAGCCCAATGAAGCCCAATGTAGCCCAATGTAGCCCAAAGATGGCCGCCAGACACACAAAAAAACAAATGTAGCCCAAATATCAGCCAGATGTAGCCCAACTATAGCCCAGTGACAGAATGACCAATCAGCTTCGCAAACCTCCGTTACGCGAAGCGGAGCGCTGTTACAGATATATATCTTTTTTTGAACGTTAATTTCTCAAAATCCACTGGAGCACATATATTGAGACCTAGCAAAGGCACATCGGGCTACCAGTCCCTAATATTTTGCCAAGTTTCGTGCAAATCCATTCAGCCGTTCAATTATTATTTTTATTATTTTTTTTTGCCCCGCGGGGCCCTTTTAAAACCTCCACATCAAACCTAGGGGGTCAGCGAGGATCTACTATGCCCCCTTATAGTTATTTCCCCCTTTGTTTTGACCTCCTCTTGTCTCTCGATCCTACCGAGAGACAAGATGGCGGCCGCTACGGACTGTTTGGAATGTTGACAGACGCCGGAGAACCAATCAGCTTCGCTTCACAAAGCTCCGTTGCGCGAAAAGTCCGCGAACCAGAGCGCTAACCGGTCCGCTGTTACAGATATATATCTTTTTTTAAACGTTAATTTCTCAAAATCCACTGGAGCACATATATTGAGACCTACAAAAGGCACATCGGGCTACCAGTCCCTACAATTTTGCCAAGTTTCGTGCAAATCCATTCAGCCGTTCGGGCTAAAAGTGAGGCCAACCGCCCTATGGAAAACTCAATGTTAAAAACACGTTTTGGGACCCCCCTTTTTTCTCGGCCCCCACTGGACGAACCCCCCCCAAATTTTCAAGGGCTGCTCAGAAACAAAATGTGCCATTTTCCTGAAAATTTCAGCCGATTCCGTCCACAAACGCCAAAGTTATTAGACATAGAATTTTCAAAAAACCCATAGAGAAAAAATCCTAACTATATATACCTACTGGCGACCGCCAGTAGGTAATATATATATATATATATATATATATATATATATATATTTATATTTATATATATATATATTACATTTTATGTATGTATGTTTAATTGTTTTTTAAATTACATTTATTTCTTATATTTGTTAAAATATATATTAAATCCAAAGAGTTTTTTAAAGTTAATTGTATTATTTGATATATATAACATTATTTTTTACATATATAAAAAAACGATAATTTGTACATCTATATTTTTCACATCAATATTTTTATACTTACCATTATGAATATAGGATGTTGATTATTTTGATATCGATATTTATGTCTTGATATTTGTGTATAGGGATATTCTGGGCATCAATATTCTATCAGTGAACCATATAAAATGGACCATGTTTGATTACTCACTCCTTGAAGATAACTATTGCTTCATTCTCTTCAAGATCTGATGTTTTGTACATAAATGTCAATAACGATATTGAGAAAATCAAATAAACAACTTTTTCTCAGGATGGTATATATTTATATATATAAAGGCATCGTTTTATTTGTCCACCATTCATCTTTGACAAAAGACTGTCCAACAACATAAAGGCAGTTATAAAACTAGCTGCTCAAGAGAAAATGTTCACTAGCTGATCCTGCTCCTCTATACCATGACCTCTAGACTGGATCTCAACCTGGATACTTGGATGTGAGCGTAGATTAGGGATAAGGCTGATATATGAGTTCTGTCGCATGGCATGTTGTGCAGCCCACAAAAGGCTACTGCGGTCTTGAACCCAACTTCAGTAGAGTACTTCAGAACCCCACTATACAGTCAAGACATGTAAATCGCAACTGAAGGATCCAAAAATTGTGTTCTAGAACGACTCATGTACTTATGTGGGCCTAATACAGTCCTGTTGAGGTAGTATGTTTGGCTGTCTGTAGGGTTTGAGGAGACGGGAAGAGAGAGAGAGTATACCCAAGATAAACTGCAACAAAGACATGTGAAAACTTTAAAAAGGAAAGTCTATTTTATATCTAATACATCATGCCTACAAAGTGGCTGTGAGGGTAATATGTTTGCGTTGTGTTGTAATAATGATTGAGTATGTTAGAGATGGTACCCCTAGATGTATTTGTTGCCCCAGGTTTGAGGTGTTATCCTTACCATAGACCACGTGCCTCCGAAATACCCAGCAATCAAGCGACGTGCAAGAGGTGACTGTCAGAAGATGTAATTGTCATGTGTGCTTCCATGAAGTGCTAAATTAGCATTACATTTAAATATAGTTTTAAAAAAGTCAAAATAATGATTTTTCTTAACAATATTTCTTACTTCCTTTATTTTTAAGTACTTGCCTTCATTATTTTCTTTAAAGTGTGCTGCAGTACCAGCGGTTGACCATGTGTGGTGCTACATGCACTCCGCCTTTGAGCTGGAGTACATTTACTATTGTTTTTGGGTCCTTTTTGACGGAAGTACCTATAGAAGTGCAGTTTGTGAATATAAATGATCTTACTTTTTTGCAGGTGGCTGCTTGTCCCTCCCCAAAACCCCTGCCTCATCCTCCCTAACTGCACCCTACTCCTCCTTTAAACCCTCCCCTTACTAGTGAATGTTGCCCATTTCCCAGCCACGCGTTTGTCTGTCCAACATTTACTACTAAAATGTATAGATATGTGTGTGGAGATCTCCGCAATCAGGCGGAGATCACTGCACAGAACATATAGGAGAGGTGGAGGTGAAGACCTCTGCAGGGAAGTTTGTGAATATCATTTTTCAGGACTTGAATAGTAGTTTTGTAGTACGGCTTAATGTACTACAAAATGCAGTTAGTAAATGGGCTCTTATGCATTTTCTAAATTATGTTAAGGGAGCTTACTGCTTTCTGCAGCAGTTACAATGCAATGCCCATGACCCCACGCATGATGTGTCAAATTAAATGACAATGAGGTAATCACTAGTGACATTACAAAGCACCTTAACGTTATCGATACCATCACAATGGAAGGCCGTTCGCCATGTGTAATAGGGTTGGCCCTATGGCGTGGCCTGTGTCCAGGAGCTGCTGCTGAATTCCAGCGCACCTAACTCTGGCAAAGCACAGCCTTACTCTATGCTCAACAGGGGTCGGCTGCAGGGCCTCGTCTGCAATTTGGATTTACACCTAAGTTCCATTGCACCCTAATCTGGCTGCAGATGGCCTTTGTCCAGGCCTTATACCCAATTTACGGTACACCAGGCGCGCAACGCCCATAGGGCTCAAAGGGCTTCAGCCCTCCCCTGACGTGTGTTTTAGCCCAGGCTGAGACAGCTTTCCCGGCACACACACAGGCAGTTTTTGAGCTGCTGTAGGCTGGATGGTCTGCTGTCCGTTCCATTGTAGCCGCACCCGAGTACTGCACAGGTCTTTAAAAGACCATTTACATGTTAACAATGCTTTGTTGTTTTTTCACCCCATCTTAGAGCCCCTGCATCTCCACTCTGCCTATTGCTGGAAGAATTGGCCCTCCCGAAATTCTTATTAGCCCCCCACCCTCCCCCCGAAATACGGCTCTTGTTGCGCCTCTGCTGTACATCCAATTCTGACTTCAAGAGTGCTCTTACAACCTCCTTCCTGCACATGCAACCTATCTGCACCTCAGCTATGTGCACTTGAAGTCTGCCACAGGCTATACACCTATCCTTCCATGCAGCCGGTTCCAGCTACGCCGCATTCTTGGTGTGCATGTATCCAGCCATTTGTAGCAGGTTCAGGGTGTAGTCCAGTGCCAGATGCCATGCCACTGAACCAGCAGCATATGACACACTCTGGCAGATACCTGACCAACATGCAAGTCCTCTGCCACCAAACCAGCGCTTTAAGATCTCCAACCATGAACTGTGGCCTCTAGGCAAAGGGTTTGGCTTATAGCAAGGTCGCAAGCAAGCATCTGCTTTCATATTGTTGGCTGGGCATGATCTTTGACAGACACGAATGCATAGGGACCTTCCTTGCATTGTTTTAAAAAAATAATTTCAGGTTTGCAAAAAAGAAAAAAAACAGGACATTGAATTTTTCGGTAATTCGCAGGTCTACCTGTGAATTTTCAGATCTACAAAACTGAATGTGGATCTTGAAATGCTGCAATAATAACCAGCATGATTATTTTAACTTGGGGACAGTATCTGCCCCTCTTTAACAACCCATGAATGCCTGCCATGCTGTAAAGCTCACCACATCGAAAATGTACACTTGCTCACAGCCACTCAGATTCCGCTGAACCTAGAATACACCGAGAATCTGTGAATCCTGCATTGTCCAAAGGGAAACAATGGTCCCTCTTTCAAAGGTATTTGATTATTTTTCAATTGCATTATTCTGTATGGATTAGTGCAACCAGATTCGTGAAAACATTGCGATTTTTGTACAATTTTTTTTAAACAATCGGAGTGCTGCCACTTAGAGTGGAGACCATGTGCAATGTACACTGTGCATGCAGGTACAGAGGGCTACCCTTTGCACGGTCAAAGGATATGTGCTGCTGACTCAGTGGCACAGGCCTGGGTGTGAGTGTTTGATTGGTTCAGATGCTCCGTCCATCACCACCCCCTTTTGTACCACTTTGTTCGCCACAAGTTGGCAGGGTATGCTCAGACATGAGTCCCTTGCTCACTTTGCCACTGGATTCAAGCAAACCGGGCTGAAGACGGCTGAAATGCCAGAAACCGGTCCTCAGAAGCTTGTTTCCGGTCCCGGGAAGGCATGGCTTGGCACTTCGGGCTGGACTGTTCCCATGAGGCACAGGGTCAGAATGATTTGCATATGGCCATGTCTGAACTGGGTTGGCAGAGTGGGCTAAAGAACGGTGATGGATTAAAACCCAGATCTGTTGACTGGGTGTGAGTGTTGGTTTGGTTCAGATGCTCCGTCCATCACCACCCCCTTTTGTACCACTTTGTTCGCCATAAGTTGGCAGGGTATGCTCAGATGTGAGTCCCTTGCTCACTTTGCCACTGGATTCAAGCAAGCCGGGGTAAAGACGGCTGAAATGCCAGAAACCGGTCCTCGGAAGCTTGTTTCCGGTCCAGGGAAGGCATGGCTTGGCAGTTCGGGCTGGACTGTTCCCATGAGGCACTGGGTCAGACTGATTTGCATATGGCCATGTCTGAACTGGGGTGGCAGAGTGGGCTAAAGAACGGTGATGGATTAAACCCAGATCTGTTGACTGGATGTGAGTGTTTGATTGGTTCAGATGCTCCGTCCATCACCACCCCCTTCTGTACCACTTTGTTCGCCATAAGTTGGCAGGGTATGCTCAGACGTGAGTCCCTAGCTCACTTTGCCACTGGATTCAAGCAAGCCGAGCTGAAGACGGCTGAAATGCCAGAAACCGGTCCTCGGAAGCTTGTTTCCGGTCCAGGGAAGGCATGACTTGGCAGTTCGGGCTGGACTGTTCCCATGAGGCACAGGGTCAGACTGATTTGCATATGGCCATGTCTGAACTGGCGTGGCAGAGTGGGCTAAAGAACGGTGATGGATTAAACCCAGATCTGTTGACTGGGTGTGAGTGTTTGATTGGTTCAGATGCTCTGTCCATCACCACCCCCTTTTGTACCACTTTGTTCGCCATGAGTTGGCAGGGTATGCTCAGACGTGAGTCCCTTGCTCACTTTGCCACTGGATTCAAGCAAGCCGGGCTGAAGACGGCTGAAATGCCAGAAATCGGTCCTCGGAAGCTTGTTTCTGGTCCAGGGAAGGCATGGCTTGGCAGTTCGGGCTGGACTGTTCCCATGAGGCACAGGGTCAGACTGATTTGCATATGGCCATGTCTGAACTGGGGTGGCAGAGTGGGCTAAAGAACGGTGATGGATTAAACCCAGATCTGTTGACTGGGTGTGAGTGTTTGATTGGTTCAGATGCACCGTCCATCACCACCCCCTTTTGTACCAAGTGCAGACCCTGGCTGCAAGTAAATGTCCAGTATGTCCAGTATGTGTAAAGCGCGAACAATTACCCGAGGGTGTCAAGGCGCTGGGGGCCGTTGGGAAGATTAAGCGAGCTATTGCCCAGAGTCACATGGTGCTTGGCTGACCGGGCCCCCTGGAATGCAGGGCCCCCGCTCCCCGCACTGCGGGGGCTAATGTTACACCGCTGACCAACAGCACATGGCCAAATGTCACGCACACTCATGTCAGAGTCACAGAAGCTGGTGCAGGGCTTTGCCACCAGCCAGGCCTTGGTCCTGGAGTGCACTGTGCATGGGCAGAGGCCGAGCACAGTTGATTCACTGAGGGCAATGCACAGGGCCTGTACCCATAGCTCACTTCGCACAACCAAAGGCAGTCAGAGCCAGTGAAGGGACCACTTAGGTCCAGGGAGACAGTTACTTGTCGGGTACAGCAGTCTCAGAGTACTCACAGAAGATATCACCAGGATCGCTGTTCCAACAAAGAAGCAGTGCTGATGCTTCACAACTAAAGCCCTGGCAGCTTGCTCAGTGGGTCATAGGGCAGGTCCAGGCCCTGCAACTGACCTCTGATATAAGAGTTGGATTTGCAGGAGATGAGGTGGTGTCAGGACATGACCTGCAGCCAATGCCTACCGTGCAAAGCAAAGACAGTGCACAGAGTGAAGAAGGGTGGATTTAGCATATCATCAACAAAACAGAAATATACTTTGTTATGGATTCATGTGCACATAGCAAACTAATATCATGTAATCTGTCCTAAAAATACAGTGGCAGTGCAATTAAAGTAAAGTTACTGTTCTGAAATAAAACTGAAACCCCCCTGAATTTTGGCCTATTCACTCCCGCAAATGGACTGCTTATGACCTCATACATGCCATGACACATCACAAATGACAACAATCACTGCACTGTTAACACTACACGCCAGCTTAACATTGACATTATTGAAAACATAACTCTGGTAAAGTATCATTTTCTGGAAAGATATGTTGTTATTTAATGAGACTCTGTTCTCAAGTAATGGTATTTATTGTTTTTGTTGGACTTGGCCCTTTTTGCAGGGTCATCCCTATACTTTTTGCCTTTCTCCTAGCCTTTTTTTTGACATGGTGTCAGTGGTTTTAGGACTCCGGGCATTTTAGCACTGCTGTCCAGTGTAAAGTGCGTGTGCTCTCTGTGATAAATATGGTAAGATTGGTCTACATCTGTTTGGCCTATTTAATTAACCTGTCAGTCCCTTGTAGAGTATCTCAGATACCCCTGGCTGGTAAATTAAATGCTACTAGTGGGCTTGCAGTGCTGATTGCGCCACCCACCAAAGTAGCCTTTCAAACCTATCTCAGGCCTCTGCCATTGCAGGGCCTGTGCGTGCAGTGTTACTGCGGCTGTGACGTGGCACCTAAAGTGTGTGCCATGTCCGTGACCCCCCTTTCACTACATGTCAGTCACCCCTAAGGTAGGCCGTAGCTAGCCCTATGGGCAGGGTGGATTGTAGGTAAAAGATAGGACATGTACCTTAAGTGTGTGACATGTCCTGGTAGTGACAAAACAGCCATTTTGATTTCTCACTACTGTGGAGCTGCCCTCCCATAGGAATGCATTGGGGGTTCCTTGATAAGTGTTTCAGTGGTAATCCCTGATATGAGAGGGGCAGCGTGCTCAAGTTTGGTATGTTTGGGATAGTAATAAAAATGCTATGCAATGGTGTGCGCAGATTTATTATAACTATTTTAGAAATGCCACTTTTAGAAGTTGGCATTTCTGTGTGATATGTGTCTGCCTGCCTGATGTGAATTGCATGTCTGACTTTTGAGTGACAGGGTCTGGTGAGGTGTATGTGGCTCCAGGAAGGGCAGGGTGAGTCAGCGCTAGGCTGAATGGGACATCTACATTTTTAGTAGTGGGAGGGGAAGTCCCTGGTCCCTGAATAGGATTGTGCCTGTCCTAGTGATGCTGGATCCACCCCCCTGTGGTGTGTCTGATGATGAGCCCCCACCTAACAATAGGGAAGAGGAGCCTGGTAAACAGAGTGCTCCAGAACCAGCTCTAGCTGGTCCCCCAAAGCCCTGTGCTCTGCAGACAAAGGAAATGTTGGTATAAATGTAGGGGCTGTGACCCCAAGTTTGGTGTGCTGTCCCTGTGCTACTGGGGCATGCTGCTGCTGGGGGCCAGAAGGAACCATCATGGGGGCTTGCCTCCCTGCTGGAGGACCCTGTGTGTCTGCCTCCCTGGGCCCAGCTGTGCCCCTTGGACCTTTTCCTTGGATTTTCCAGGACCTTTTGACTTCCATGGCCTAGTGAGCCCTATACTTTGATTTCTAAGAGAAGAGGAGCATTTATTTCTTGCCTAGCTTCGCAGCACTGAGCTGCAACTTGTATGGAGGGAGTCCCGACGTGGGGATTCCCCCCCCCAGTGATGCCGGGAGAGCGGGTGCCCACCCCATGTTTTGCAGTCTAAAGGAGGGGGAGATACCCCGCTGTCATGCCTATTTCGCAGGTGCCCACCCCACATTGAGGATCTGACTGACGAGCGGGTGCCCACCCAGCTGTCATACTTATTTGGTGGGTGCCCACCCCACACTGAGGATTCGTTTGACGAGTGGGTGCCCACCCTGCCTGGCCACCGAAAAGAGGAGCCGCCACCGAGATCGCCATAAGTCAGGCGTGATTTCGCCTGTTTGTCGGCAAGACGGGCCAGGAAGAAGAAGTGCCTAAAGAAGACAGCGGGAGACTACCCCACATTGCTGCCTTTGGGAGCGGGAGTTCACCCCGTGTTTGTGCAGCCTTACCGGTGGGAGCCCACCCTGCATGGGTATGTTGTTTTGCAGTGAGAGCCAACCCGCACTGCAGAGCCACCACCGAGAGCCAGAACAGGAAGTCAAGCAGAGTCGAAAGCCTGACCGGGGGAGTGACCGGGAGTGAAGGGCCGTGACGAAGAGGAAGCCAAGCTGAGGTGCCGCCTGGTTGTGGGTGGGGCACTGTGTCCACGAGGAGCCCTGCATGCCGCTGATGCACGGAGACCCGCGTGGCTTGAAGTGCAGGGTGAGCCCTTCCTCCTGTTTGCCGAAGAGACCAGCCGGCTCTTGAGGAAGGAGAAGCAGTGGTGCCGCAGGGTCAGGAATGACACACCAGCCAAGGAGACGGCGGGGACAACGGGTGAGTGCCTTTGAGGGGGACCAGGGCACGTTCATCCCCGGGCCACGCTGTTGTGTTCTCAGCCCGAGGGTCCATTAGCAAATCTCATGCTGAAGAATGGGGAGCACCAAGGATATCCCTGAATTTGCTCCCCTTAAGTGTAGCTGTGCCGCATGGTCGCGGGCAGCTGCAAGTTGCTGAGGTATCGGGGGCGAGTGGGTCTTAAGTGACCTAGCGGGGTGAGCCCAGGATGGGGCCCCCGCCTTAGAAAGTACTGACTTGGGGCACTAATTAGTCTTAGAGAGCGGGTGGAACCTCGACCCATGTGGGGCTGTGGGCACCTTGTCTGTGATTACGGTGCCCCAATGACGTAATTTATACTTAATGCCTTGGGCTAAATTGTGCCCATTGAAAGTGGGTACGGTGGTGAACTGTTGCTAAGGTTAATGCCTAATATGTTTGGCCAAGTTTACCCTTACCAGTAGTTACTGGTTGTTTACTCCACATGTGAGATATGATGATTTGATGCCATGGTATTTATGCATAATGTGTGTATGCCTACAGGGAATGCATAATGTGTTTATGCTTATGAGGTTTTATGCCCATTGTGATGCCTAGGACATAATGTGTTTATGCTTAGGATGATTTTTGCATAATGTGTTTATGTTAATGAGGTTTGGGCCTAACGTGGTTATGTCTATTGTCATGCTATGATAGTTTAGGATGGTGTCTAATGCTAATGTGATAATGCTTAGGACATTACGGTACCAGTAGTTGCTGGTTGTGTTTTGCATTTACTTACCTGGTCTGATGGTTCTGACAGTGGCCCGATTGGCCTGGTCCTGTATGTAATCCCCTGTGAATATTGCCCGTGCCAGTTGGCACAGTGTAAATGTGTGATTAGGTTTTTAATGTGTTTATGATAATACCAAGGCTATTTTTTTATATAATCTTGTGTGGAGTTTCTTTTGTGGTGTGCCTAGCTTGTTGCCTAGCGTGTTGCTGCTGTGTGTGTGAGTTGCGCAAACTCTTTACACATTGCCTCTGGGATAAGCCTGACTGCTCGTGCCAAGCTACCAAGGGGGTGAGCAGGGGTTATCTTCAGTGTGTAACTCCCTTGCCCTGACTAGAGTGGTGGTTTCTGCCTGGCTGTGGCAAAAGCCCTAGCCAACCAGAAATCCAGTTTCTAACAGTTATAAACCACAATAACCACAATTAACAACATCTTTCACTAGTAAGGGAATCCTCTGAATGTTCAAGATTTTAAAAGGGTACATTTATATAAAGACAATTCAACTCAATCAGAAAGCTGCTGCAGGAAACCTTTGCACTTCAGCAGTCAACAACATTATGGCAACAGGGCAATTAATATACAGCTATTACATTATGCTTCAGAAAGGAGATGAAACAATTTTCTGCATCAGGCTGAGCTTAACATCAAGAACGAGCTGCAGGTACCTACAATCTATCAACTGGGTCTGTATACTTATAAGTAATTATGGGCACATTGCTGAAGACAATTAAGTAAATGTTAATACCTCAAATGTGCTCCCTTTGTTTGTAAAACTGAATTATGCTTTACTTTTTAGAGTTTTGGCTCATTTCAACCATTAGGGACATATTTATAAAAAGCCACGCAGGGCAGCAAGTCACCTTGCTGCGTTGCATGACGGAAAAAGCAAGAACGTGCTGTATTAAAAATATACGGTGCATTCCTGCCTTTTTTCCTGCGCTGGCGCCATTTTGGATGCCTAGTGCCAATGCAGACACCCTTGCACCATGGTGCAAGAGTTGCTTGTATTGCATACAGAATTGTTTTTGTGCAGGAAGGGGCACCTTCCTGCAAAAAAACAATCCTGAGAGGCATATTCCACTTAAAAAGATGAAGTAACATGGACAAATAAAGATATTTCTCCTAGTTACGCCTCCTTTGAGAAGGCATATCTTTTGGGTGCATTCCCGGTTCTACCACTTTTGGTAAACATGGGAATGTGTCAAAAACCATGGGCGTGGCATACCCATGCAATGCCCATGGACCATCTTCCCAGGGCAGAGTAAAGTAATGCAGTAATGTTCACTGTCTTCCATTACTCAAGATTTATGAAGCCACTCAGGGCCACGCTAGGTGGACTTGCGTGGTTTTATAGATCACATTTTGGGCTTGCATCACATTGCGTGGAGCAAGTGCAGCCCGGGCCCTTTCATAAATAAGTTCCTTGATGCCCATATCCTAGATCACTGTTACGTAACCCTGAGGCAAGGAATGCACACACTCCTGAAAAACATAGTGGAACAATGTGCCTTCCAATTTGACCAGACTGTCAATTTTGTGATTGACAAAGTACACACAGCTCAATGGTTTCCCCAATGGCAAAATGCAAAACTGTCCATAAATAGAAGGATAAACTATCAACAGACTTGAGGTTCATACATAAGCATTAGACACAGCGGTGGGTGGTGTCCTTGATCCATCAATGATATTGAAATTCTACAGAAAGGCACACTCGTTATACCATGGTCACATTACACCCTCGTTAGGATATACTACTTGGTACATACCATGAATGCCAATCACCAACATGCTAATTACAAGCATGTATGTGTAGCCACCGACTTTCAACACTTCAGTTTCAACTCCTTCTCTGAAGAACAGGCACCTTCCCCACCGATGTACAGTCTAGCTGCCGTACGACTGTCATGACATACATCATGCAGACATTATAGTCATAATGGAGCCTTGCGATTGTGGTTAAAGCCCTTGCATATGTTCATGATCTTGAGTTCAGGGGTACAAATCGGAGCATGTATTTTGACATTGCTAATAAGAGCATCTTACCTATCAAAAAAGTTAAATTGATTCCACCACAATATTAGAGACACAGCATGATCGCTGCTGCATCATTATTTACAATCTACAGATGATGTTGGATGTCTACCACTGCCAATGGCTACTATCGTCCGGCAGAGTGCCAGACAAGGTACAGCAACAGAGGTACAACAGCGAGATGCCCAGAGGGACTATCAGCCTGATTCATGTACGGGCCGTTTTGCGTGTCCCTAATAGCGATTAATAGCGACTCGCTATTGAGGAAACGCAAAACGGCATTCATGTACTTTTCGGGGAAAAAATAGTGACTCGCACGCGGGCGCTAAAGCCGTTAGCGACCGACAAAAAACGCAGAAAAATCGCTATTTCCGGCTACCTGCGATCGGGATAGCGACTCGCATTCCCGATCGCACGGGATAGCGACTCGCAATCCCGATCGCACGGGATAGCGACTCACAATCCCGTGGGATCGGGAATGCGAGTCGCTATCTCGCGGGATCTGGAAAACGGGAAGACGCATTACGAGCACCGTGATGACATCACAACCAGGAAGCAGCCAAATCCCACCCCCAAACAACACAGTGACGCTATCAGTCGAGTGTTGAAGACCGAAAGCTGCCGCTAAACTGCCGTTAGCGACTCACAACCCCGCCGAAATAGCGACCGCCATGTCGGAGGAACCCCAGCCAGGCCCCAGCAACAGCGCTGCCCGCAAGCGCAAACTGAAATTCTCCGAACAGGAGCTGGAGAACCTCATCGAAGGGGTGGTGGCCAACCACGACCAGCTGTTTGGTGCCAACTCCCGGAGGGTCCCAGAGCAGGAGAAGAGGAGGATCTGGGTTGGGATTGCCTCCAGTGTGAACTCTGTGGGCGTTGCGGACAGGTCTCTGGAGGAACTCAAAAAGCGGTGGTACGACCTCCGAGGCCGTGCCAAGGAGAGGGTTGCGGAGCGCCTTGGTGAGGCATCAGGCACCGGAGGTGGTGGACCGACTGTCCCACCCAACACCCCCCTGGAGGACCAGGTAGAGGACACGTTGGAGAGGGAGGCGTGTGTTGGCGTGACCCCTCTGGACTCCTCCCGCCCCACCCAAGACACCCAAGGTAAGTGGCATGCGACTGCGACCCTGTCCCCTATGACCGCCCCTGACCAAATAGGCTCACCCATTGGCCCTTAGTCATGCCTATGTTGTGCATCAGGAAATGCCCTGAAGCATTGTGGGAGACGTAGTATGTCCACAATGTAGTAGTACCACAATGCGGCCAGAAAGGTTCCAACGTGCGCAAATACACAGCCACCCAGGGAATGACACCCAGCATGCATGTAACATCTGCACGTCTGACAGTCACATGCACCTAATGAGTATCCACTTACCCTCACAGGTGCGGGAGACAGCAGTGACAGTGAGAGGCTGCTGATCGATGAGGAGGCCCAGGAGGAGGAATCCCTACCTGATACACAGCCACCAGCCCCTGCAGCAGCGCCAACACCAGCAGCCAGGCCCCCCACCTTACCTGCTGCAACACCTGCAGGCCCACCGGCTGCCAAGGCCAGGCCCCCCGCCTCTGCTGCTTCAACACCTGCAGGCCCACCGTCTGCCAGAGCCAGGCACCCCGCCTCTGCTGCTTCAACACCTACAGGCCCACCGTCTGCCAAGGCCAGGCCCCCCGCCTCTGCTGCTTCAACACCTGCAGGCCCACCGTCTGCCAGAGCCAGGCACCCCACCAATGTGCCTCCAGTGGCTGCGGCACCTGCAACACCAGCTGCAACAACACCTGCAGCACGGACAATAAGATCTGGGCCAGCCACATCCGCTACACAGCGGCCCAACAGCAGGCGGGGCAATGGGCATCTCCATGCCTGCATGAGCGTGGAGCGGCGCATGCTCCGCATACACCAGCGGCAGTCCCAGCAGCAAGGAGCAATCCAGCTCCAGCTTCATAAGATAGGCCGCAATGTGGCTGGAGTCGGGGAGAGGATGGACCGCATGACGGCGGCCATGGACCGCATGACGGCGGCTATGGAAGACAACACTGCAGCGCTGGTGAAGCACCGCAGTGTTGCAAGCAGGCGCCACCACCAGTTGCTGAGCCGGCTGTCTACCTATAGCCGCTCCAATTATGTCTCGGCAAATGCCACCACCCTGCTTGCGCGGCGCTCCCTGACCCAGCAGCACCAACTGGTCCAGTGCTGCGAAGATATTACCCGGGTGCTGGAGCATTTGACCACCGCCGTCACCGCACTGCACGCACCTGTGCTACCGGCAATTGTGGGGGGTGATGATGCTAGTGAGGGTGCCTCCAGTGTCAGCAGCCACTCTGCCACGCAGGCCCCCCCACCTAGGCGCAGCACAAGGGCTACGCCTGCTCCAGCTGCCCAGGAGGAGGAAGAGCCTCCCAGGCACCTGCAAATTGTGCGCCGGAGGCGCCAATGACTTTGTGTCAGGGACACAGGCGCAGGCTGAACTTAAGCCTGCCATGGACCGTGTCATGCAGTATGCATGAATACTGCATTTTGTAAATAGTTGTTTCCAAGACCCATTATTTTTTGTGATTATAACAAATACATTTATTTTGGTGCACACATACGCCTTGTGTAATCATTACAGTTTGCATGCAATTGTGATATGTGGGGTGGGGGAAGGGGGTGGGCTAGAAATTGTTAGCTGTGATGTGGTTGCGACGTCTGTGGCCTTCAGCTGGGTTCTCCCCGCGTGCATGGTGCGCATGTGCTGGTGGCCGGTCGTCCCCCTCAGATTCACTGCCTGAGATGTCAACTGGTATCCGGCGCTTGGTTGCAATGTTATGAAGCATTGCACAGACAGCCACAATGCGGCAGCACGCTGCAGGACTGTAATACATGGCCCCACCTGTCTTGTGCAGTATACGGAACCTGCTCTTGAGCAGGCCAAATGTCCTTTCAATACAGTTCCTTGTCCGGATGTGCGCAACATTGTAGCGGCGTTGCTGAGGTGTGGCAGGGTTGAGGTAAGGGGTCAGGAGGTATTCCCGTAGGGCGTAGCCACTGTCACCTGTATGAGAGGAGCAGATGTTGATTGCCTGTGCAGCGCAGTTACTTCATAGCAATGTGACATTGTCGACAAAGTGTACTTACCAAGTAGGTGTCCTTCCCCAAACTCTCCCCTGATCAGTCGTGTGTGGAGTCCGCTGTGCCTGAAGATGAAGGAGTCATGGGTACTCCCTGGGTACTGGGCCACAATGTCAGTGATGATGGTCTTGGCATTGCAGACCATCTGTATGTTGAGGGAGTGGTACGACTTCCTGTTGCGGTACATATACTCCGTGCCAGCTGGTGGGCAGATGGCTACGTGGGTACAGTCTATGCAGCCAAGGACATGGGGAAAATGTGCAACATTATAAAATTGTAGTTTTGTGAGGTCCAAATCCTGTTGGCTCGTGGGAAATGTGATGTGCCGGTGGAGCTGGGTGAGCATGGCGTCAACAAAAGTGTGGAGGCAGCGTGACATGGTGGGCTGGGATATCCCCCCAGCAGCGGCTACTATGCCCTGGAAACTGCCGGATGCCAGGAGGTGCAGGCTGCACAATACCTGCACATGTGTGGGCACAGAATTGTTTCGCCTTGTTGGGTGCTGCATGATGGGGTCGAGTTCTTGTATCAGCCAGGTGATCATTTCCCCATTCAGCCTGTATTTAGCATAAATCTGTTCTCTGGTTTGCCCCAGCAAGGTGACCCGCTGCCGGTAAATCCTTGCCTGCCTCATGCGTCTCCTCCGTGCTGCTCGCTGTAGCCTTCGCCGCCTCACCACCATGTACATCCCAGGCATTGTGGAACGCCTATTGCTGCTGCTGAATGTCCTTATGTGTGATTGGTCAGGCCTGGACCTGTTGGTGATTGGCTAACAGTTTTTCAAATTTTGGTTAATCATGGCTTTTATGGTTACCACCTGCTTTGAGTTGTCCTTAAACTGCGCCGCGCAAATGTGCGATTTAGCGCTTTTTCGCTAATGTATTTCTTTCATGAATGCCGATTGAGACAATATTGCGTTTCGCTATTCAATTCGCAGATTCCGTGGTTGGTCGCTATTTCATTATCGCTAATGCTCGGCTTCCCGGAGTCTGCGACTTTTACAGCGTAATCGCTATTCCGCTCGCTATTATTTTTTAGCGATTTCGCTATTTCCTACTTGAATGCCGATTCCGTGTTTTGCACCCGCAATTGCGTTTTCGCAGCCATTGCGGGCGCTATTTCGCTTCATGAATCAGGCTGTATGTGTACAATAATTGTTAACATGTGCAAACTAATTGTCTTCTCCTATGAAGACAAGATTCAATGTACCACTTTTTAAATGTTTGTGTCATTTGGATCTTTTAAAGAGAGCCAAACCCCATCAAACACCTACGAAGGAACTTCCTCTCCAACACAATCCTATCTCCTCTCTAATTCCAAAAAACATGCACCAATGAATATCCCTTACTATTCTGCTGACGACGTAACACAAACAAACATCCACCAATAAGAATTCCATGAATCACAGAACTACCCACTCCTTAGCTCAACTGAATTTCCATCATTGAAAATCAGTAACATCACGATGTGCAATCCTATCAATAAATATCCCCTGCCTAGCAACTCTACCGCCTCCTTAACCCCAATAGCAAATTGATGTTTAAATGGTAGCACTACTTCTTCCAGATG
The DNA here is from genome assembly GCF_964261635.1 of Lissotriton helveticus. NCBI lineage: Eukaryota > Metazoa > Chordata > Amphibia > Caudata > Salamandridae > Lissotriton > Lissotriton helveticus. Next base: position 951,415,716 of record NC_136063.1, read on the forward strand.
ACTTTGCCAGACTCTATCGAGTTGCAAATAAGCTGCCTTTGCTGGTAGAGCACCTACTCAATGGGTGCTTGTTGGGAGCAGCTGTGATGAAAATGAGAACTGCTTCATAGACAGTATCATTATGTCCCGAGATAAGGATGCAGGTATCTGAAATGTTTGTAGAAGCTTGCTGGGAATTGCTAAGTTATTACCCATGAAGACATGAATTTCAGCATTCTGCTGAAGAGTGGTGAGTAAAGAAGTGGTATATAGGAGGGCAGATGGCTTTTTGCTTCACTTTGTGCCATCATGATCCTCATGATAATCAACAGTAGATTTGACATAGCACTCCATTGTTTACTTGGTTGTGACTCTCAGCATAAAGCTGGGGTCTGCAGCTCTGGCTCAGAGATATCCTGATTGTCAATTCTGTAGTTGATGGATAAAAAGAAAGTCTGTCTACCGGATCAGATATGGGTTGTTTCTGTGATGCCTTGAGCTGCAGCTTCCAGTAAGTGTTGATGTTAATGCAATCCTGAGTTGTTTATTTTTTTATTTTATAAACTTCAGCTTCTGTCGCTTTCGGAAGCACTTATTGCATACGATACATGGAATACAAAATTAAATAACAAACGTTTGGGATTTGGACTGGCAAAGCTTTTTAAAATTGTTCACTGTGCAAAAAGGGAAACAGTTACTTTTCGGGTACAGCAGTCTCAGAGTACTCACAGAAGATTTTACCAGGATTGCTATTCCAACAAAGAAGGAGTGCTGATGCTGGAGATGCAGGATGCTGAAGATTCTGAGAAGCTGCTAAGGATGCTGAAGGTGCTGGAGCTGCAGAATAGATGCACTGATCACTCCTTGGGCCACCGTGGGGTCTACAAATGTCAGGGGTTGCCCCCGACCTCAGGACTCAATCTCCTAAATGTAAATAAAATGTCGGAATTTGTAAAGCGCACAGCTACCTCCACCGGAGGTGTCCCGGCGCTGTCTGTATACCGCTTAGGAACCCCTCCTGGCTTTCCTGGGAAATGTCCACTCCTGGGCACCCCCCAGGTGCAGCCAGGCATCCCAGCGCTTTTGGGGCCGTTGTGGAGACTAAGCAAGCTATTGCCCAGAGTTGCAGCATGGGACCCATGATCAGAACAGGTACTGAGGCGAGAATATCCAGTCAGGGGAATTAATGAGCCAGAGACCCGCCGAGGCGGGAATCGAACCCTGGTCCCTGGCCAGAGCTCTGCATCAAGGTCTGCCTGCTCTAACCATTGAGCCGCACTTCTCCTCCTACGATGGCCCAGTGAAGTCCAATGAAGATCCAGTTGCCACTGGTCAGCTGGTCTCAGTTTACAGTAGTCTTCAGGGATTGTCCAGAGGTGTGTGTCTCTTTCTTGCAGGAGGACCAAAATCCTCTTCAACAATGGCCACGGATCCCACAGACTAAAGGACACCTCAGGCAGGTCAGAATTTGGTCTCTCAGCAGGCACTTGGGTGTCCAGCAGTACAAATCATACGGGGAAGCTGTGCTCTCTCAAGGGCAGGCTTCAGCCAGCTTTTGTGATCCTGAGGCTGAACAGAGGGCTAGCCTCCTTTTCCTTGGAGTCACTTCTGTCCTGGCACAAGTGTACCCTTGTTCTATAAGTGGCCACTACAGGAACAGTCCTCGGGTTCAGCAGGTGCAGTCCAGTTGTTGGTGCAGCCTCTCTTTGCTGGGTTCAGGGAGCAGTAGGGCAGTCCTGCTTCAGTTATTTACACAAGTGGAGCTTTTCTTCCATGAGCGGGCACCGAAGGCACAGTCCTCCTTGATAGTCTATTGAGATCAGCAGGTGAAGGCCTTCCTTGATGCAGCCTTTCTTTGCTGGGTCCAGGGAGCAGCAGGGCCGTCCTTCTGTCTTCTTGCCAGTCCAGCAGTGATCTGAGGATTGTTGCTCTGGAGTGCACTTCTATGCCATCTTCTCATTTGTGGGAGGGAAGGACTCGCTGGCCAATAGGACAATAGTTACCACAAGGCTACCCTTCCCACTTTACGTCACTTCCCAGGGATTTGGTCCTCCAACAATCACAGGATACCCCTCTCTACCCTAAACCAAGATGGTGCAAACCTTCTGCTCCTGTGAGTAGCCCTGGGCACACACCTGGGGAGTACCCAGCATAATGACCCACTCCTCCTGGAAAACCAGTTCTGCAGCCAGTTCCCACCACCCTTTGGAGGAGATGCAAGTCTGTCTGCCTACACAATGGAGTGGGCAGATAAAAGTATGATCACCATTTGTTTCACTGAAGGGGTAGCCTCTCTGAAGCTGAGCCATCTGTGGCGCTGCCGCTTAGTAGTCATCATGCTTGAGAAGGTCACACCTCCTCCCTTCATCAATTCTCTTTGTTCCCTGTTCCTAGGAGCACTTCATACATCCTAGCAGGGGACTGCTTGTTGTCTCAGGTGACAACTGTTGCAGCTAAACAGGAAAAGCTATAGAAAGTTTGAGCAATAAAGTGGTGACTTTCTAAAGTCATCAGCAATTTAGAGAGTAACTAAATATTGAGGTTGCCGCATAATTGTTTTTTTGTTTCATCAAAATTATACTTGATGTTCTGAAGTTGATAATTAGGCATCCACATAGCCAAAGTTCAGATGTTTTAAAGTTGCCTTTCTCTTAAACGTTACCTTAAATCAGATCTCAGCAAAGAGTTTGGTTTAATGTAATGATTAATTTGATACCTTGGAGTAATATTTTTGGTGGTCCCCAATGAAGCCACCTCTTGTCCTTTTTCTCGTCCGTTCGCCTTCTCCCTCTGCTGCTTCCATCCAGGATTGAAAACCATACAAGAGAGGGAACGCTTAATAAGTTCAAGAAATGTACTGAAAGTTCAATAGCTCAAATGTTCATCATAGCAGGATAGACAACTAATTATTTCTTCTTTTCAATTCATCATGAAGCGGTGCCATAATACGTTATCCCAAAAAGTTTTATTTATGTTCATCAAACATCGCACTCCAACCCAGCCATGCATTCCATCCTAAGGAGGACTTCATCAGGGCTGCAGAGTGTAGCAGAGATGAATGTGACAGCACCGACACAAAAGTCAGGATTGCCTGAAACCGGCTGCAAGTGCTCATCAGTGGAGAAGAAAATGATAAATATAGTTATGCGTTCATTAAAGGAGGAAGATGAGGGCACTGAGACCCCAAAAGCATATGTGAATATAAGGTGAGAGTGCTCCTCTTCCACTTTCACTCTCTTCTACTAGAGTCACAGCCAGCCTGTCTATTAGAACGCTAACATTATTTATTGCTCTAGTTTGTATCCTTCCTCCCTTGTTATGACTCCTCTACACAGACTCTAATGCATTTGTGCCTCCTTCCTAGACCACAAGCAGTACTTCAGGTTGTGCCTCAGCCTTGATTGAGCTATGTGGGGAGTGGGGAGGTCAGTACTACCACTCATGCAAATTTCTATGGATTCTTTCTCTGCCCATGGGTCATGGCATGCCCTTTGCTGACCCACCTACAGGTGGGACAGCAGTGGTTATAACAGTGCCCCCAAGATTGTTTAATTCAGGATTATGCCTTTGGTCTTTAAAGGTACCACGAGGCAGAAAGTATGTAAAGTTGATGCAACAAAAAAGGCACATCAGTGCATAGACAGAGAAAGGAAAAGGAAAAATCAGCACAATCTACATCAGCACACTGGGAAAATAAATGAGTGGGGAGCAAGTATAATTTGAAATATAGCACTACATGTCAATAAATGTTTCACTATCCAACCATAAACAAACATGTGGCTCAATTGCACAAAACCAAGAACAGAGAGGATTGCAGCTTACTGCTGAAACAGCTTGTTGGCTGCCCTACTCCACTAACACCCAACAGCAAGACCACTCATGACATGTCCTGAGCAGCCGAGACATGAAAGAGCCAGTGCAAGTTCGTCATCTGTACATCCAGGAGGCCAAACATTTCTCTCTTCTTGCTTCAAAATAGAACACCTACAACAACGTATGCAGGGAATTTAGAGGTACTCGAAGCAGCAGACACACTATATCATCGGAACAAAAAGGCCACTTTAGCGAGCCTCAGAACACCCATACACTCCCTGCTGCCAAGCCACACCACGTGCATGCATACCAGTGTGGCAGCATGCACACTTCCAGGCACAGTCACCTCTGTCATCAGAGATAGCCAGGATGAAAATCTCTTCAGATGTCAAAGATGCTGGAGTGATTCATTTGTTTGGCTGCTAGTACCGTCTGCTGTGTCTTCCTCTTCTATAACTTGGAGGATTTGACCAAGTTGCAGGTTTTCAAGCACGTTTGGTGATGGCATGTAAGTTGGGAGGCTTGATGGGTAGATTGTGTATGAGACAGTACTACTGCCTTGCAGTGGTGTAACAAAACCTGAGAGAGGGTCCTTGCAAAGTACATGGAGGCGCCCCCTCCACCGGACCCAGTCAGGAGCTCTCAGGCCAGGAGCCTGGCACCCATGCACAGTGGCCCCATGGAGTTGCGGGTTGCGGGGGTTAAGGTTACACCACTGCTGCCTTGCTGCATGATATTGGGTGGACTTGTATGTAAGTTGTTACCTGCCCGATGTACCAACCATCTTAACCTACAAATTCATCTGACTTTGTATTTATGTCCGTTATTCAAAGAAAAAGTTGACATATTGTGTAGATAACTGACCTTCAACATGGGTGTATTTTGCTACATGCCGTGCCCTGTATCAACTGACAATTGCTGCGCACTTTCATATGGCTACATCAAGCCACCCACACTCAAAACAATATATCTAGTATGTACATTACAGAAAAGATTCTTCCCTTGAGCGTAGTGTCATTTGTGCTGTTGACTCACCTCTAGTCTGGGTCGTACCGTGATTGACGGCACATTGATCACATAGTCCAAATCTACTGCGTCACTTTTTTGTGGCGGCCTTCCATTTCCGGGTTTCGGCAGGAGCAGATGTCTTGCTGGCAAGGTTGTCAAATAACCTGCTACACCCATTTACTTCTTCATCTGCCAGTACATTTAGCTTGTTGTCCCCATATTAGCATTTCTATAGTATTTCTGCTAATGTTTTAGTGATGGTATATGCTGACATAGATGTGCTCTTACCACCAGCTGTTTGGATAGCAATGGGTGGAGTGCCAGATGGTGAGTGGGAAAAAAGCAGCATTATGCAGTGTTTCACATTTTGCATTTTCCCTGTTATTTTGCAGAGGTGAAATGATCAATTATCTTTCATGCAAATGTTGAATTGCTCCTTGATCATGACACACATCCAACCCCATGTGAGGTATGCAAATTCAAATGCTCCAGGCACAGTTTTGACGTAATCACTGGGAATGCCCTCCTCCAGAACCTCTTGAAAACCAACCCTTCGAACCACTCTCTAGACCCTATCCCAAACGACATTGAAATAGACCTCTACACCCACACTCGCTCCTCTACTGGACAAATCTGATCAACCTCTTTCTCAGCCAAGGATCCTTTCCTGATGCCCTCAAAACTGGTCAGGTGACCCAACTACTAAAGAAAACCTCCCTGCTGTGAATGACCCAAAAACTTCGGCTCTATCTCCAACCTCCCTTTCCTCACCAAAATCACTGAAAGATGTATGGCAGAACAACTCCCCCAACACATCAAGGACAACAATCTTCTAGACAAATTTCAATCCCGCTTCAGTCAAGGCTGTAGCACCGAAAAAGCACTGCTACAGGCTATCAACGATGTCCTTCGAGTCCTAGACTTGGGTAGCTCCTGCCTCCTGATCCTTCTGGACTTAGCTGCAACCTTTGATACTGTAAACCCTCACGCACTTTTTAACACACTAAAACAAAGCTTGGGAACTGAATCCATATTACTTAAATGGGTTCAATCTTACCCCATCTCAGATTATTAAAATGGAAAACTGTCTCTCAACTCCAAAGGCTGTGGATCAAGGGTTATCCTTGTTCCAACCCTATTTAATCTTTACATTAAACCTCTATGCTGATGACACCCAACTCTACCTCAAAGTGTCCTCTGCACGCAACATTTCGCTTCTCGCCACCACCCTGAACTCCATTCAAGAATGGATAACGCCTCATCACCTATAACTGAATCTCTCTAAAACTGAATTCCTTCTTAATGTTACCTCAAACGCTCCACCTCCTGTTCAATCATGGATGGATAATCTAAACATTCTTAACAGTAACCTGCCATCATTGACAGTGCCAAATCCCTAAGTGTCATCCTGGACAAAAGACTTAACCTCCAATCCCAAATCAGCACCCTGGCCAAGAATGCACGCTTTCAACTGTGCCTTCTCTGAGGAATTCAACCTTACATACCACAGCAAAACCTGAAAACTGTTGACCAATCTTTTGTACTCCCTATGACCAGACTACTGTAATTCTCTCCTTGCACGCCTTCCCAAGACCCACCTATCTCCTTTAACATCCATCGTTCACTCAGCTGTGCGTTTCGTGTACAGGGCCAAAGGAAATTACCATATCACATGGATGCTGCTAACTCTCCGCTGGCTTCGTATTGAAGCCAGGACTATATACAAGACTGCTTGTATCACCCATAAAGCCATTCACACTCCCACCCCTAGGTACCTAGCAAACAAACCGCAAGATACCGGTGGCTCTAAACCTTCACAAAATGCTGAAAATCTGCTGCTCTTACCTCCAACCTTCAAAAGGGGAACTCTCATGGCGCAATCTCTCTCAGGTAATGCAACAAGAATTTGGAATTCGCTACCACCACCTCTTTTTTATCTTCAAAACGGACCTTAACATTTTTCTCTTCAGACACATTTTCCTCAATAAAACTCCTCGCAAAGCTCCCAACCAGGCATACGCCCACACATTTAAATGCGCGACCCTGGCTGTTACATGACACCCTTGAGAGCTATAATGACCTTTCCACTTAAACTCTGCAAATATGTCAAATGTATTTATGTAACCCTAAGCACTTCAACTTTTTTTAAATATGCAATTTGCTTTGAAGTCTCACCAAGACTAACCGTAGCAGCTACACGTCTTGCCAAATACTAACTTGCTACTGTAAAGTTCTCATGCGACATTCTTTCGTTCTCTTATAAGACGCTCTGACACCTCTGGGTAATGTCCATGCCATATAAAAACGTATAAATAAATAAGGTAGTGTGGAGTGCAATAGAGATGTGTTGCCAACCTGGTTTTAGCGCACGTACCAATTGCAATTATAATACCCCGTGCAATCAATGCATACGAAATTTCAGAGTGTGATAATGGTGTATGCTATTAGCAGGCATTCTGTTCAACGACAGAATGAATAACACTCACATACCCCAATATGTCGGTCAGGATGTGCGGAAGCTCGACATTTAACAAAGCACAGCTCTTCCGGATTCAGCCCCACGTGTTACTTTACTGTCTAATTCCCTTAAATCCCCCGATTCTGCGCTCATTTGTTTCCCTCTATTCTCATCATCTACACTGAAAAATCTTTCAGCCAAATGTACAGGTTCTTTTAATTTACGGAAATAGCTATATTTTTTTTCCTCCAAAACTCTACTTTCAAACAGGCGAATGTCATCGCCGCTCCTTCCTGCCTGGGGCGAAACTGCTATTGTGTTGCCAGTTCTAATTTACAGTGATATTGTAATCAGGCATTGAAAATAGATGGTAGTGTAAGAATTCATTTAGAAGTTATAACATAATAATTATCATAATTATTGTGATTGTTATAAAATATAATAATAGTTTTTTTCCCATTAGCTTTTGAAAGTTGATTGTCATCATTGTGACTGAAGTACAGCTTCGATGTGCATGTGTGAGGGCAATTATCCAAACCTCCCACTTCTGGATATTTTACCCTTAGCACTGAATGAAAACATTGAAGCACAGGCATAGCTATCAAGTTTTCCAAAGTAATGAGTAATGATCTCATTCCTCTAAAGGTTTTATGCCACTTTCTACCTGCAGAGAGAAATCTATAGGAAGTATGGCCTTAAAATGTCTGATATGTTTTGCAAGTGCAATAAATGCTGGGTTTATGCACTGATCCCATTTGCCACTCTTTAACCACAAACTGTACTGCAAACCTCTCGCAAAGCATTGTGATGCATACAGTCGTGTTTTGACAAATGTAAAGGATCCATTTTGCATTGTAGTTTCTTAATAAGGCAAGACTATGGGGAAAGATAACAGGTAATATTGGACCAGTTGGTAAAAAAGTTGCTAGATTTATCAACACTTTTTGATTGTGCATAGTCACCAAAAGTGTTGCCATTGGTGCACAGTGTTGATTTGTTATTTACTTTCCAGTGTAAAATTGTATTTGCGCTGGAGAGTTGCCTAAAAGTAACACAAAGGAGCGCTATGTGGCATTCTATGGGTGGTACATGAGTGTTCCAAAGGAAGCATTCATGTGTGTTTTTTACACACAGTCCTATTTTGTAAAATGTGGAGACAGGGTTTTGTGACAAAAAAAGACACCTCCTTGAGGCAGGGGCAAATTACGAGAAATCAGTTTTTTTCTCCAAACCTTTCCTACTTGGTATGTGTGCTGCTGCACTTTTGAGCACACATACAAAGTGGGAAAAGTTTTCAATTTTTTCCATGGAAAGCATTTTGTACTGGAAAGGGTACCTTGTTTGTGTGCCTGAGTTTAGGAAGAGCGCAGCAGTGACATGTCTTAGTAAATATGGCGCCGTCCTGATCCCTCCTTCTCACCCAATGCAGTGCAGTAATTTTGGGTGCAGTGCTGCATCACGTGACATTTTAACAAATCTGCCCCAGGCCCGGCTTTAGGGCAGTGCGACCAGCGTGGCCGCACTCGGAGCTGACTTGTGGAGGGGGGCGTTGACCTCAGCAATAACTTATGATTGGAGAGATGAGGGCCCTTTTGCCCAGTGGTAATGAGAGAATCCGAGGAGGAGGTCATGGGGGTGCCAAAAATGACTGTCGCACCGGCGCCACCAGCACTAAAGCCGGCCCTGATCTGCCTCAATGTTCTAAGGCACTCTCCATGACATGAAGCACATAAAAACTCCATTTAAAATGGTGGGCTGTTGAGTTGCATGTTGTTTTTTTCTGTTTTATGATTCCTCACAACAATTGAGCCTGTAAAAAAAAAAAAACTATATCTGCTGAGATGACTGATGAGCACAAAGTGAAGAATCCTTCGGTTTTGTACAATATTATTCCTAGCTCTGCCCTGCGGAATGCATCCCCGTGTCAGCAAAAGAATTGCAGTTTGTACCAACATCAGAATTTTTACTGCATCAATAGGAATTTCACTACTGTGACCTTAAAATCGAAGTTTCTCCACCACAGAGTATTGGACGTACCATCAACACTATAATTGTTTTACTTCTACATATTGCTCCTTTTAACTCCTGTGTGATCATATTAAATATAAATGTGAGAAAGCACTTTCTTCATATTATCATATCCAATTTATACTTGTGCCTCGGGTTATATGCTTGTGAACCTCTAACAGATGTATTAGTATCACCACAAAAACCGTGTTAATAAAAAAAATGCATTACCTTATTTTTTGTGTTCTGGTGTTATGTTATGTCATCTAGTTTTAATATGCTGTGCTACTTTGTGTTTTGTAAATTATATGGTGCTAATAACCAACTACTGCAGCCAAGTATGTTGTGAGTGCGCCTTTCAATCTTTCTGTGTCTAGCACATTCAGTTCTGTGACTAGCAGACATTTAAATTAAATAAAGAAATACAGGCAAATGTCATTCGAGGGTTAAAAAAGAGTAAATTTATATAACATATTTGAGAGATGTCAATGCTATAATTTTCTAAATTAACTTTATGCTTGTTGTGTTTTCACATGGAAACAGAATCCCTTATGTCATTGCCCTTCAACATGCTTCCTTTTCCATCTCAATCTATACACAATTTGAATTTATCATTGTGCTTGAATAAACTCCTATTTATGTCCTTCAAACTCGGGGCCTCATTTATGAAAAGGGTCGCATCGCTGGGGGAAACCAGTGATGCAACACTTTTCATAGCACCATCCTTGCAACACCATGGATGCGCCGTATTTTCTGTAAGGTGCTCCATAGCGCAAGGTTTAAAGATTCGTCAGTATTCCTGACGTATCTGTAGGTGCAAAACTGACGCATTCCTGGAGTGTGTGTGAAAATAAACGCAACTCCAGCAATGTGTTCATTTTTGTGTCTCAGCAAAGTCCTACTTTTGCCCAGATTACATTTGTCGCCATGTTTCAGATATTTTTCCTTGTTATGGCAGTCTTAGATAGTCACAGATGTTTGTTGTAAATTAAATGTCTACAAGTCTTTGTAGATATAGATGTGCATCAAAATCCATGGGTTGATTCAAGGGAATGCAGATTCACCACCCATAGAATGCCTCCGTGAGGCAAAGCAACGCAAGACAGCGCATTGTGCTGCTTTGTGCTACTTGTTGTTAGCACTCAGTCCATCATCTCCTTGTGTTTGCTTTGTTTGCCCTAAGTTGGCAGGGTATGCCCAGACATGGGTCCCTTACTCACTTTGGCACTGGATTCAAGCTAACCTGGCTGATGAGGGCTGTTAGCCCGAAACCGGTCCCAGGATGCTTGTTTCCGGACCAGGCAAGACATGGCTTGGCAGTTCAGGCTGGACTGTTCCAATGAGGCACAAGGTCAAGACTGATTTGCATATAGCTATGGCAGAACTGGGGTGGTGAAAGTAAGTTAAAGAACAATGATAGAATCAACCCAAATCTGTGACTGGAGAGGAGTGTCTGAAAAGTTTCAACGCTCCGTCCATCATCTCCTTGTGTGTGCTTTGTTCGCCCTAAGTTGGCAGGGTATGCCCAGACGTGGGTCCCTTGCTCACTTTGCTACTGGATTCAAGCTAGCCTGGCTGATGAGGGCTGTTAGACTGAAACCGGTCCCAGGATGCTTGTTTCCTGTCCAGGGAGACATGGCTTGGCAGTTCGGCTGGACTGTTCCCATGAGGCACAGGGTCAAGACTGATTTGCATATAGCTCTGTCTGAACTGGGGTGGCGAAGTTAAAGAACAATGATGGATTCAAACCAGATCTGTGACTGGGGGTGAGTGTCTGACAAGTTTCAGCGCTCCGTCCAATCACTATTTGCATTTTTTTGTAAAAACCAAACAGGATTTTGAACGGTGATGGATCAAACCCAGATCTTTTGACTGGGTGTGAGTGTTTGATGGGGATGCTCCGTCCATCACCCCCCCTTTTGTACCGCTTTGGCTGCCATAAGTGTGGCAGGGTATGCTCAGACGTGAGTCCCTTGCTCACTTTGCCACTGGATTCAAGCAAGCCGGGCTGAAGACGGCTGGAATGCCAGAAACCGGTCCTCGGAAGCTTGTTTCGGTCCAGGGAAGGCATGGCTTGGCAGTTCGGGCTGGACTGTTCCCATGAGGCACAGGGTCAGACTGATTTGCATATAGCCATGTCTGAACTGGGGTGGCAGAGTGGGCTAAAGAACGGTGATGGATCAAACCCAGATCTTTTGACTGGGTGTGAGTGTTTGATTGGTTCAGATGCTCCGTCCATCACCACCCCCTTTTGTACTGCTATAACACTAGCAAAGCGCCCTGTGAATCCAAACAGTGTAATTGGCCTCAGAGGTTCATTGACACCACTGTTAGTATACAGGAAATTATTACTGAAAAATGGCATAGCTACTCATTTAAACTCATAGGTGAACTGTGCATGCAAAGCAACTCAGCAGAGATAGCAAATGCACCAGTACTTTGGTGTTCTTGGCACCCAGTGTACACATGAGCCAAAGAAATGGGGAAAAACAAGTGCAGTGTTTGAAGGTTTTTTCCAAGATCTTCACCTCGCACAATATATATATATATACATATATATGAAACCCACGCTCACTCCAACAGATTGAGCCCGACATATGCTGACTTCACCACCAGGATTTATTGTGCAGAAAATAAAGATAAAGCACCGTCCAGGAAACGCCAGGCAGACGCGTTTCTAGCGAGTGTGTTTGCTTTCTTCAGTGCCGGTTCCTGTTTCCTCTCAGAGCCTCGCACCTGGGGATACTTGCAGTGTCCTGAGCAATCTCTGGGCACGCTTTTAAAGATAGTTACTCCCCGCCTCCGCTCACAGCTGCAGTGCCTCCTGTGAAGGTGTTGAGACCAGGAGCATGCTGGGACACCGAGTCCAATGTGACAGCTCATACAGTGAAGAGCCGCCAAACGCACAGTGGCTTGTCTCGATGTCGCCGCATCCTTCCAATTCATCCACAGGGTTATTTTCAACACTACCTGGTGGGGTCCCTGCAGACGCGCTGCAGCCTCCTTCCCCGAAGTAATGTTTCACAGCCAAATACCGCAAAACACTCGGGGGGTGAAGCGCTTGTAGTTGATACGAAGTCCCAAGGTTTGCTGCCTTAGCGCTTCACACCAGATCAGGAGGGCATGCCGGTTGACCAGTACACAGCAAAGTGGTCTTTGATATGAAACCCACGCTCACTCCAACAGATTGAGCCCGACATATGCTGACTTCACCACCAGGATTTATTGTGCAGAAAATAAAGATAAAGCACCGTCCAGGAAACGCCAGGCAGACGCGTTTCTAGCGAGTGTGTTTGCTTTCTTCAGTGCCGGTTCCTGTTTCCTCTCAGAGCCTCGCACCTGGGGATACTTGCAGTGTCCTGAGCAATCTCTGGGCACGCTTTTAAAGATTGTTACTCCCCGCCTCCGCTCACAGCTGCAGTGCCTCCTGTGAAGGTGTTGAGACCAGGAGCATGCTGGGACACCGAGTCCAATGTGACAGCTCATACAGTGAAGAGCCGCCAAACGCACAGTGGCTTGTCTCGATGTCGCCGCATCCTTCCAATTCATCCACAGGGTTATTTTCAACACTACCTGGTGGGGTCCCTGCAGACGCGCTGCAGCCTCCTTCCCCGAAGTAATGTTTCACAGCCAAATACCGCAAAACACTCGGGGGGGTGAAGCGCTTGTAGTTGATACGAAGTCCCAAGGTTTGCTGCCTTAGCGCTTCACACCAGATCAGGAGGGCATGCCGGTTGACCAGTACACAGCAAACTGGTCTTTGATATGAAACCCACGCTCACTCCAACAGATTGAGCCCGACATATGCTGACTTCACCACCAGGATTTATTGTGCAGAAAATAAAGATAAAGCACCGTCCAGGAAACGCCAGGCAGAATTTTAAAAATAACATAAGCAACTGTTTTTGACATTTTATTCATTCAAAACAACTAATAAATAGGACAAGTCCCTAGAAAAAGTCACTAGAAAGATTAATTCTAATATACACATTACAGCATGTTTCTCCCATTGTCACTCAATATTCCTCAAAACCTAATATTTCATGACTTTAAAGACCTAATTTCATTGCTCATTGTTGTTCAAAGCGCCAATGTTAATGTGAGATGAAGTCAAAAGAGTAAAACATAAAGGATAAAAGGTCAAAGGTCTTAATCGACTCTCTAATCTTATTCATAACCAAAAGGACTTCTTTTTTATGACCTTAATTTGATGATAGTTGATGATAGCTAATAAGTTTTGATCATTTTTAGTTATACTTACTGCTCTAACAGTTTTTCAGGAATGAAGATGGATGATATAGTCCGTGGAATAAAGATGGTTAAACTATAGGAAGAAGGATAACACAATTTCAAATGTGAATCATATTATTCTGAATGGATTTATTTCTCACGAATCGATTTAATTTAGAAAACTGCTAAAGCTGATATTATGAGAGACTTACAGTTTCAGGTAAGCTGGATGTACTACTGGTTAATCGAAATACAACCAAGGGAGAATTCCCTGTTCTAAGAAAGATGTTTCATCTGGATAAAATCTGTACGGTGAGATTATCACATGCTTTGGAAAATCTTAAACTAGTTATTTCCTCCTTGTAGTGCATTATTTAATCTATCTTATGCGGCCAGGAGGCTAAAACATCACCGAATTTTCATTTAAGGTAAATTCTTACTGCTATATATTCCTTTATTCATCTTCATAAACCCTATGTCCAGAAGTAATTGATTGGTCTCTAGTAGACTAATTCGCCTTGAACTTATCCTCTGTAGATCTATACAAGTTCTGCCCTTTTGCACTGTGCCATAATCGACATTGATAACTTAGGCAACAACCGCTTACTGTTAATATGAGATAATTCCGTAGGCTTGAAAAAATAGATATTGAAAGGAATCCTTTGCGGTTCATCCAGTTCATTTATCACTTAAATTATTTAATATATTCAAATCCTGTGATTTATCAATGATCTACAAAAACCTTTGAAACTATCGAAATAAGAGATGTCCACATACATTTTATAAATGCAGTATACATCTTGTTATAGCACCGCCAACTTCCTGGGTATCTTGTAATATTGCAATAATTGAATAATAATGACCTCATAGTAAAGAGCAATATTAACACATAATCTCACCTTACAGATTTTATCCAGATGAAACATCTTTCTTAGAACAGGGAATTCTCCCTTGGTTGTATTTCGATTAACCAGTAGTACATCCAGCTTACCTGAAACTGTAGGTCTCTCATAATATCAGCTTTAGCAGTTTTCTAAATTAAATCGATTCGTGAGAAATAAATCCATTCAGAATAATATGATACACATTTGAAATTGTGTTATCCTTCTTCCTATAGTTTAACCATCTTTATTCCACGGACTATATCATCCATCTTCATTCCTGAAAAACTGTTAGAGCAGTAAGTATAACTAAAAATGATCAAAACTTATTAGCCATCATCAATTATCATCAAATTATGGTCATAAAAAAAGAAGTCCTTTTGGTTATGAATAAGATTAGAGAGTCGATTAAGACCTTTGACCTTTTATCCTTTATGTTTTACTCTTTTGACTTCATCTCACATTAACATTGGCGCTTTGAACAAGAATGAGCAAAGAAATTAGGTCTTTGAACGTCATGAAATATTAGGTTTTGAGGAATATTGAGTGACAATGGGGATTCGCTTTTGAGCTGACGTGTAGCGAGTGCAGCTCCCTTCGCCTCTCTTCTCCCTGTTTGGCTGAACCCACGCCTCGCGGCACCCGCTCCGCGGGCGCCGCTCGCAGGCCAAGGAACTTTGGCAGTCTTTTGTTGTTGGACCCCCCCGAGTGCATAGGAGCACCAACGCGGCTTTGTTGAGCCGGTATTTGCACCTGAAGGCGTGAGGCGGGACTGCGAGGACCAGCGTGCAGCGCGGCGCTGATCGGCCGCAGCTGGTCCTCTTCCCGCCCCTCCACCGGTCAAAATCATCGCGGCGAGTGAGCCGCCTGGGATTCGCTTTTGAGCTGACGTGTAGCGAGTGCAGCTCCCTTCGCCTCTCTTCTCCCTGTTTGGCTGAACCCACGCCTCGCGGCACCCGCTCCGCGGGCGCCGCTCGCAGGCCAAGGAACTTTGGCAGTCTTCTGTTGTTGGACCCCCCCGAGTGCATAGGAGCACCAACGCGGCTTTGTTGAGCCGGTATTTGCACCTGAAGGCGTGAGGCGGGACTGCGAGGACCAGCGTGCAGCGCGGCGCTGATCGGCCGCAGCTGGTCCTCTTCCCGCCCCTCCACCGGTCAAAATCATCGCGGCGAGTGAGCCGCCTGGGATTCGCTTTTGAGCTGATGTGTAGCGAGTGCAGCTCCCTTCGCCTCTCTTCTCCCTGTTTGGCTGAACCCACGCCTCGCGGCACCCGCTCCGCGGGCGCCGCTCGCAGGCCAAGGAACTTTGGCAGTCTTTTGTTGTTGGACCCCCCCGAGTGCATAGGAGCACCAACGCGGCTTTGTTGAGCCGGTATTTGCACCTGAAGGCGTGAGGCGGGACTGCGAGGACCAGCGTGCAGCGCGGCGCTGATCGGCCGCAGCTGGTCCTCTTCCCGCCCCTCCACCTGTCCTTCCCATTTATTCTGCAGCAGCAACGCGCACGCGGGACGCGCGCGGGGCAAAGGCCGGGGCGAAGACCGGGCAAAGAGCGGGCCGTTTAAGGCCGTTCAAGGACGGCAGAGGACGGCCCTGGCCCTGAACCCCTGCATCCTCGCCCTTGATAACCATAACGTCTAAGATGTCGACCATACGCAACAGAACTAGAAGTTGCGCGAAAAAATCTACGGCGGTAGCACAGGTGACCGGACCGATTGATCTTTTCATTTCACGTGTACATGAGACTATTGACCAAAGTATTGTTTTATTGGAAAAGAGAGTCTCTATGGACCTTGCAAATGCTAGGCGCTCATCCTTGGGTCCCCTGGCAAATGTAAAATCACCTGCCTTGCAGACTTTGAATAATTGCTCCCTACCTTCAACCATGCCTACTAATAGTGCCCCGATTGTACCAAATACTGTTGATCTATCGGTTGCCCTATCAGACTCAGATCCGTCTTTCGAAGATCTGGAGGTTACACCAGATCTAGAAACCTGCCAGTCCCCTGACAAAGCGGCGCCGAGTCTGAGCGGGTTTAACGATGCGGAAACAGTTTCTGCACCTAAAGTTTCCCGGGGAAGGGCTCCTAATCTCCCAAAGGCTACATCAAAGGGTAAAAATAAAGTAAAAGCACCTGTAAGGAATCATAATTTGATTTCCCCTACCCCACAAATGACATCGGGTATTCCTTGCTGGGTGCAAAACATGGTAACAGATTTAAAGATAGACCTTGAAGCCACTTTAGCAGCACAAATCAAGCCTCTAATTTCTAAAGTGGACAGGCTTACATCTTTAATACACTCTAAATGGCCACACAAAAAGCAGGGACAAGGGCCTGAGCAGTTACAAGGGATTACAGAATTAGTCCCTAATTGTTTATCAAGTATCCCGCTCCCTATAGATGTATCAAACAATGTTCAAGCTATCACAGTACCTGGGAATCCAGTTATATCTCCTGTGTCGCAAATAGGGAACAATTCCGTCCAATCTGCAACTATCCCCATCTCGAAGGAGAGGGCTCCTGTTTTGACTAACCAACACTCAGTTGTTGATAATAATACCGCCACTACCATTCAAGTAAAAGATGGTGCAGGGAAATCCAATCCACCCTCTGCATCTCTTTCTACGAACAAACCTGAAAGGCCTAAGTCAAAGCAGGCACGTTTCAGATCCATTAATTTACCACCAGAGGTTTCCCCTTTCGTTGTTGTGTTGACAGCAGTTCCCCCATTGAAGGAGGGAGTTAAAGAAACGTTCACCGAGCTTAGAAATAAATGTGCTCAATGGCTCCATCTACATAAACCCCTACCTAATAGCATGAACGGTGAAATTCTTACCGTGCGTAGAGGGGATTGGGTGGGCAGAAGCAAGAAAACAATAGTAGGGGACGTAATCACAGTTAATTTTAGGGATGTAGGGGCAGCAAGATATATATGTAATGCACCCAATAGTGGTCCTGCGACTCAAATTAACCCACTTCCTTTGTCTTATTTTTTACCAATGTCTTCAAGGTCGAACCCCCCCTGTTCCACTTTCCAAAGTAACAGTGGACCTGGGTACCCCCCACAACAAGCTGTTAAACCTTGGCTACAACCACCTTATCCGCCTCCTTTTCTTCAACATTATGCTAATTTTCAGCAGCAGCTATCAAATGCTCCACCCTATCCCATGCATCAAGTTAAATCTCACTGGCAACACCCTTTTCATTTTCTACCACCCCCACCTCAGTCTGCTCATCAGTGGCAGCAATTCTTTCAGCCACCACAATTAGATAAACATCTGTGGCAACAAACAAGGCAGGACTTGCCCCACTCCCAAGATCCCCTGTTTTCACAGTTCGCCCATCCAAATAGATACGCCGTGCTAGATGAGGTAGATTGACTCAGCCTTCCCGAAACTCTGGATTCAAATATTTCTACGCCCTATCTTGATAAGGTGTGTTCTTTTTCTCCTGCCACGCCTTTAGCTGCATTTCCCGAATCTCTAACAGTGACATCCCTAACACCTCCCCCAACATCTCCCCTATATATAGGAAAAAGGGGTACAACTACCGTTAGCCCTAGCTTGAGCCCAGTTACCATCTTTCGGGAAGATGGTCCTGCTCTATTTCCATCAGCAATTCAGCCAGAGTCGTCTGTTATTGATGACTCTGGTAAACCAGTAGGACTCTCTCTTGTTTCCTGGAATATTGCTGGCCTTACCCGCAAATTAGGAACACCCTTCTGGACCAGCTTTTTAGGGGAGGGATTTGACCTAATTTTATTGCAGGAAACTTGGTGCCCGGACCCTATTAATATCGAAGGGTATGTATCCTACTGTCTTCGAGCAACCAAATCTAGCTCGGGCAGGGCTAAGGGGGGCCTTTTGTTGCTTTTATCAACCAAGCTGTGTGACTGTACGGTCAAATACAGTACAACCGTGGGGACACACAGTCAAGTTATAAGGGTGGAGTGTAGGAAGAATATTGATTTAGTCATTGTAAATTTCTACAACAACGTTTTTGATGCTACTAGAGGGGATATTTTATTGCCTCTAGAAAGGGAAATTATAAAGGCCCTCGGTATCTCGAAAAGAAAGGCCGAGGTGGTTTGGGCCGGTGATTTTAACTTGCAGCCCTGCCATTTGTCGAACGGGAACATCTGTGGCTTCGGCGCAGCAACGAGTAGTCATTGGGGAGGCCTGGGGGCGAGGGAGGATTCTCCCCACTTCCAACACAGCAGTTATGGTTCCACATTAAATAATATGCTAGTCACGCTAGATATGACCCTGTTAAACTGCAACGTTAATAATCGGGCATTAACATGCCCTACATTTACGGGCAGAGATGCAGGATCATTTATAGATCATATTTTGTTGTCTAGCAGTGGAGACTATACTGATTTGTATGTTAACGAAGAAAGTCTCAGTGACCATAACAGCCTTCGTGTTACTCTTTTGGGGCATGGTACCCCATTAGTTTCTGGTGGAAAATGTATAACCGACATAGTGCCTATTAGACCAAAGGGCCTAAGGGTTAAATGGACTGGTTTAAATTCTAAAGTCAAGCAGAAGGAGGTTCTTATTCAATGCAAGACTCAAATTAGCTACTGTTTGGATGATGATTGTGATTTTGGCTGCTTAATAGATTACTTTGTATCAATGAATAGTATTATCGATGGTATTTTCACTAAGATCCCGTCAGCCAATAGAGGTCCAAAGCAGGGGTGGTTTGATAAGACCTGTATAGTCGCCCTCCGTGATTTAAAGAATGTTTTGGGCTCCAAACCACGTGTCAAGACGGAGATACAAGACTTTAGGGCTAGATATAAAACAGTAATTAACAAAAGGAAAAGGGTATTACAGACTGAGGCGTGGGATAAGTTGAAGGAGGCTGCTGAGACTAAAAATAGTAAACTGTATTGGGAAACAATTAATAGCCCGTTTCTCAATAAAGAAAATGTCCCAGAACTAACCTCTTATGTGGCATGTAGCGATTGGGTCAGACATTTTTCCAAAATATTTAATCCAGAAGGGTCAACTTCTGAGTCACCATCACCAGATATAACCCCATGGTTGCCCCTCTCAATGGGTATAACACTAGAAGAATGCCATGAAGCAATTTCTTTAAGCAAAGGAGGCAAGGCCCCTGGCCCCGATGGGGTCCCGCTGGATTTATATAAAGATGAAACGGCTTTATGGGCCCCCATCTTGGTGAGGATTTTTAATTGTGCGGCTGAAAGCGAATTTCCATCTACTTGGGGCCAATCGACTATTATCCCTTTACATAAGAAAGGTGATAAATCAGAGGCCTCCAATTATCGTCCAATTTCATTATTAGACGCCTCTGTAAAGGTGATGAGTAGGATTTTGCTGAAGAGGCTGGAAGACTGGGCAACTGATTTTAACATCTTAACCAGAGTCCAATATGGCTTTCGGAAAGGCCTGGGCACATTGGATCAATGTGTAAATCTGGACCTTTTAATCAATAAATATACTGTGGCTAAAAATGGCAACCTCTTTTTATGTTTTGCTGATTTGAGCAGCGCTTTTGATTTGGTTAACCATAACATTCTCTGGGAGGTTCTGCTTGATGCAGGGGCCCCAAGGGAAATAGTTCATTTTTTAGCTAGACTCTACGAAAAACTTTCATGTAAAGTCCGCTATGGCACCCTTGGCGAATGTACCCCGTTCTTTAAAGTGTCCCGGGGCATACGCCAGGGATGTGTTTTGGCTCCGCTTTTATTTTCCCTTTTTATCAACGGTGTCGACCGTTCCTTGGCCGACATCCCAGCAGATGCCCCCCTGATTGGTGGTAAACCTGTTCCGCTGTTACTTTATGCGGATGATGCTGTTCTTTTATCTCGAACACAGATGGGCCTTCAGCGCCTAATTGATAATTTTATGCAGTTTATTCAAGTTAGGCGGCTACGTGTGAATAAAACCAAGACGTACGTAATGTCCTGTGGTCAGGCAGCTAAGCAGGTAAAACATACTTTTTTTCTAGATAAGGAAAAGTTGACTTCTGTTAAATCCTTTTGTTATCTGGGAATAACATACAACAACAGTGGGTCCTGGAATCCGGAATTTGATGCTGTTAGAATAAAAATGCTACGGTCTACTAGTAGTATTTTTCGTTTTGCTTCTAAACTTGGCTCACGAAGTATTTTAGATATGATGAACATATACAATGTATGTTGTGTCTCCTCTGCTCTGTATGGGGCAGGGGTATGGGGACACTGCGAGGGTATTTCCCTGCTGAAGGAGGAAAATAAGTTTTTAAGGAGGTTGTTATGTGTTCCCTTTTCTGCCTCCATCCAGCTGATTCATGAAGAAGTCGGGATCGAGTACATTTCTGACTTAGCAGCAGTTCGGCCACTCTTATTGTGGCGTTCTATTTGGGCTAAGCCAGAGACTCGATTCACTCAGGATATTATCCTTGATTGTATAGGTTTGGACCACTCTGCACGAATATTGTGGTTAAGATACATTCACCGCTGGTATCTCCTTCTTTTCAACATTGATGTGTTCCGTGAGCCTGAAAATGTTGTTTCTATTTCAAAAAAAGAAATCAAGACAACGTTTCTAAACTTCCGTAAGGCTGAGCGAGATAAAACTGTTGGCAATCTTGTCACTGTGAAATTCTATAAAGATTTAAATCTAACTTCGGGACTCCAACCCTATCTTGTATATGTGACTCGTCCCTCCCATCAGTATGTTTTAACACGGGTCAGATTGGGTATTGTTCACCACTTGGTTGCTTTTCCAAACACAAAAACCAGTTCAGACATACCCTGTCCGTGCGACAGCATCTCTCGGCAGAGTAGTTGCCATTTCTTACTTTTTTGTAAATTTTTTCAGTTTCTTAGGTTAAAATACCTTAAGCCAATTTTTATCAAATATAACATTCGTACTACACAAACAGCATTGATATTTTTATCCTCATTAGAGAATGAGGAGATTTGTTTCTTTTTGGCTACTTTTATTTTAAAATGTACAGCTGCCAGGAAAAGTATTGTACTATAATAATGTTTTTACTTACCTGTCTGTATTTACGTTATACAGCTGCCAGGAATTGTTTCATGATGCTATTACCGATAACACTCCTGTCTGTATATATATGCCTTCAATTTTAAATTATATCAATTTCTGTAATCAAGGTATTTTTTTATATATTTTTAGATGTCCACAGTATTGTATGATTATTTAGTATTTTTAATGTACAGTTCCCAGGAAAGGCCTATTGAGTAACTCCTACTGATCCCCAGTTTATCTATGTAAGAATGTTTTGTATTTTATAATAATATGCCGACCCAAAGAGACTTGATCACTTACCACTTGCTGCACTTTAGCCTTTTTTTGCCTCTCTAGGAGAGTTTATATGGTGATTTTTAATATTTTAATCATGTATTTTTGCTTGTATGATTTGTATGTACAAATCGAATAAAAGCTTTTTTGAAATTGAAATTGAGTGACAATGGGAGAAACATGCTGTAATGTGTATATTAGAATTAATCTTTCTAGTGACTTTTTCTAGGGACTTGTCCTATTTATTAGTTGTTTGAATGAATAAAATGTCAAAAACAGTTGCTTATGTTATTTTTAAAATTCTTTTGTTATTAGATTATTCGTGGCTACTCCAGAAGAAGGCGCTGGCCACCGAAACGCGCGTCGAGAAGCATTTTTGCCACTTCTTTGTTCCCTCATTTTATAAAGTTCTTTTTTATATAGAGAAATTGTAATTCTTAATTTGTCTGTGATGTTATGCAATGTTGATTTCCTTATGTGATTATTTACATTTGAGAATCAATTTTTAATGATTGTTTTTTATCTTTGCATGAGAATTAACTGAATGTCATTTAATTTTTTGTCTGGTTATGTTTTCTCCCTTGTCACTTTCCTATTAAGCATTAAATATTGAATTGCCTAGGTTGTTACATATTATGTGTTGTTTATCCCTGACCTAGGAATTATTATATTCAAGTACTCAGGGGGTCCTTGTTACCTATGAATAAATGGACGGATGTGCTGCAGGCTGTTGTGTTGCTGCCGGCGGCAAGTGTGTGTTAACCCCCATGTGAGTGACCTTCCAACTTGGCAACTTTTGGAAAGAATATATATATATATATATATATATATATATATATATATATATATATATATATATATATATATTACCTACTGGCGGTCGCCAGTAGGTATATATAGTTAGGATTTTTTCTCTATGGGATTTTTGAAAATTCTATGTCTAATAACTTTGGCGTTTGTGGACGGAATTGGCTGAAATTTTCAGGAAAATGGAACATTTTGTTTCTGAGCAGCCCCTGAAAATTTGGGGGGGTACGTCAAGGGGGGGCCGCGAAAAAAGGGGGGTCCCAAAACGCGTTTTTCCCATGTTAATTTCCATAGGGCGGTTGGCCTCACTTTTAGCCCGAACGGCTGAATGGATTTGCATGAAACTTGGCAAAATTGTAGGGACTGTTAGCCCGATGTGCCTTTGCTAGGTCTCAATATATGTGCTCCAGTTGATTTTGATAAATTAACGTTCAAAAAAAGTATATATATCTGTAACAGCGCTCCGGGTAGCGCCCCGGTTCGCGAACCTGACGCATAACGGAACTTCGTGAAGCGAAGCTGATTGGCTCTCCGGTGTCTGTCAACATTCTAAACAGTGCGGAGTGGCCGCCATCTTGTCTCTCGGTAGGATCGAGAGACAAGAGGAGGCCAAAACAAAGGGGGAAATGACCATAAGGGGGCATAGTAGATCCTCCCTGACCCCCTAGGTTTGATGTGGAGGCTTTAAAAGGGCCCCGCGGGGCAAAAAAACAAAAAAAAAACCGTTTTTTTTTGCGTGGGGTGCGCCCGGTTCGCGCACCGGAAAGCGGTCTGGGGAGCGTATTATGAGGAAAAAAGAATTATAGACTTTTTAAATACTGTATGTTTATTGATTGTTCGTTTTGTTGTTTTTTTTTTGTTTTTTTTTATTTAAGTAGCAATATGTAGGTATCAATGCAGAGTCAAAAAATTAATATACACCGTCTCCTTTGTAGATATCTTGCATGTTGTTTCAGAAGTTATTGTGGAATATGGAATTCATACCATAGTGTGTCAGGAAAGCAGAAACAATATGGAGGCAGGAGATGATAAAGAGATGTTAAATACACATTGGAGATAATATAGTTCTCTCTCCCAACCCCAAGTAGTTGGGGAAACGTTTATCGGTCACTCTATGGTGGATGTCTATTAACTCTTACAACGGTGTATGCTACTAACTCATAAATCATTGCTGTGACGCAGGTTTGCGAGTGCTCCTGCAAATTTCCATCATCAGGTCGGCTAGGTGTTTATTCCTGCATTTTACAAACGTGGCAGGAAGTCTGACATCTATCAACTACCTAGTCTATCAAAATTCGAACCGGCTTCTTCGGTAGAGACTCGTCTTTCTAACACAAGCCTTGTGGATTCATATTTTTCTCCAGGGACGGCTAAGTTTATGAAAAAGTGCGAGGTGCTATTGTCATGGGCTCACAAGTATCTGTTCGGGGAGGAACACAAGCTAAACATTTTTCTTGCTGGAGACAATGGTTAACCTTTATCAGTTTTAAGCGATGCATCTTCAAAAACAAGGTCATCAGTTATTTCTTAAAATATCCAGGGACGGCTAGTACAGAACTGGGACTATTCTGGAGGAACGGGAGTGTTTAGACGTTCTACTTTTGGGCAATGGGCGGGGCGATCTGAGCGATGGAGGTGGGGTTGTTAGAGCCCTAAAACAACAAAAACCACTGACGTATAGTTCCCGTAAAAAGGGCCAGATTGGGGGACATCAGTCGTCTTACCTGTCCTTTCTTTCTCAGCCAATTAAGTTCCATCATTTTACAGAAAGGAGAGGTAGTAGTGTGGCAAAATACGGTCGTTTTATTTCTGATAATTTGTTCGAACCCTGTCGAGTTTAAGCCAATTATACATATACCGAGGAGGTACAGTGTCGTTACTTATTTAAATGAGGGCAAGGGGCCTTCAGCGAGGAAGAAAGAAAGAAAGAGAGAGAGAGAGAGAGAGAGAGAGAGAGAGAGGGAGAGAGAGAGAGAGAGATAGAGAGAGAGAGATAGAGAGAGAGAGAGAGAGAGAGAGAGAGAGAGGGACGTGCGCATCAAGTAGGCTATTTGGTACACGTACGACATAAAACGAGGGAGAGAGAGAGACAAACGTGTACGATAATAGGCTACTTGGTGCACACACAACATAGAGCAACACGGGTCAGGTTTACGTACAAGAACACAAGCTGAGGGAAAACATAAATTCAACGTTCACGTACACACAAATACCGGATAGGGTGTGACAGTACATAAATCAAACGCAGAAATCTAAGACGAAGACACAGAGCTATTTTGGGTAAGGGGACCTTTCGTTTCCTTTCCTTTTTCTATGCGTGCTGCGTATTTTCAGTATTGTCCGTAATTCTTTTGGGGGGGGGTCGGACTTTTCACTCCCCTCCCTTTCTGGGCAATTTTGTTGGAGGCCTCATTTCAAAAAAATACTTACTCCTCTTTTTCCGGTCGGACATTAGTCCAGTCGTGCTTATACTCACGGTGGAGCCTTCCGACCTCTGGGCAGGCGGTGATCAAAAACCGGGACAGAGGAGGGGTATCGGTCGGGCGTTCAGTGGTACACCTCTTATTTTTTTTATGTGGTGAATCTAAAACATGCCAATATCCCCAACTCCTGGACTGAGGGAGAGTTGTTTCTTCAGACGAGGAGTTACCATATTCGGGCTTATTTCCCCATCCCCTTGATCGGTAGACCAGCATTTCAGTCATACCAAAGACGTTCTCTCCAACAACCCGGGCATATGGAATACATAAACATTCATACCATACAATCAGGGCATGTACGCACAGTCACACCATACAATTTTTCACGTTCCCAGTGATGGTCTGCACTCCATGCAATATCTCACAGCGCTTGTCTATGTCTTTCCCTACATGGAGCACGGTGCGGTCCATGTCCACTCCATTCTTCAGTCGGAACTCCAATGTAACCTACAGAGGAGAAAAGAAAGGGGGGGTACAGCATTCAGAGCATGTCAGCGCGCGCAAACACGAAAAAGCTTCTACTTACCATGTATCAGACTAGCTGCAGGAACGTGTGATACAACAGATCTTGGCTATCCCTTTCGCATTATTTTTCTGTGTAACATATCCTCCCCTTCTTATGATGCCAAAAAATGTTTCATTTTGTTTGTCTCTAAATTCGAGTTCCCTCTTCGTGTATTTGTTTCTCAATTAGTCGTATATTATGGGACAAAATACCACACCTTACATTCGGCAGATACCTTAAGCTACAGTCGACCATTTTCTAACAATTCTGGAACAAGGGCAGGTGTGACGGATACAAATTTCAATCAATCCAAAATTCAGGCAAAGGGTCTGCATTATCTGTCTTCTATTGTTTGGGAATAACAGCCATTATTCAAAAACCCTACCAACCTAGACGATTGTTATGACGCTGATTCCATACTTCCTTCGAAAACTCTTTATTGCAAAAATGTCAGTATACAAATACGGGCCTACAACCACGTGGGCCGGCCACGGAGCAAACTGGAATCGTATATGATGAGGGGACATTTACACTGTAGAAAAACGTAACGGGTGGGCCATTAGGTTGCAGGAATTAAGGTGTCTAACAGTTGCGGAATCGGTGGACGTTAATTTTATAATCAAAGTACGACAGGACCAGTTACAATGAAATTATCTAGATATACATTTGCTGGCAAGTACCATGAGTAACGTTAATTCGAACTTTCAATAGTACAGTAATCAATAATACATCAGAACTTAATATCAATAGGGATGTCCAAATGTTCAATCAGTACCCATCCCCGCCCGCCATGTGCTCCAAAACTGCATACATATCTCGTGATATCAAGGCTGAGCAACCAGTACATATCAAGGAGTTGCGAGTCTCATTTATACCGGCGCCATTTTGGGCGAGGCCGGGCAGGTCCAGAATATAGTCAAAATGTCTCCACCAACCAGCGGTCGGACCAGAACCCCTTTCAGCAGTCCAAAAAGTTCCGTTAAATGACAACTGAAGGGACAGGCAACAAGAACCATCAGTCAAAGAGGGGAGGGCAAGTTCTTCCCTACCGGGTCACGTTGGGGCTCCACCGGAACTGATCGAATTGGTAGTCTACAGTGTTTCTGGATGTTTCAGACTGAAGCTGGCGTCAGCATGAGAGCACCACCATCCCATGGCTACATCGTGGCCATTCCGCGAGCAATCATGGCAGTCGCTCCCCACCGGAAGCCTGCGGGAGTCGGGGGCCCCGGTGACTCTTGTAGAATCTTCAAGGCTGAGGGGACGCTTTCGGGAATGGAGCCCATGCCCTAGCAGTCAAGCGTCCGAGTTCCAGGGTTGCCCAGAGCCTTCCTTGCAGGCCAGGCCCAAGTCTGTGGAGCCGACCGCCATTTCGTGAGCTCCGTGGCAGCCGCCTGTCGCTGTACCGCAAGAGTGGGTGCAATTCAGCCGGATGGCGGGTGAGACGCTGTAGCCGCAAGAGCAGGCGAAACTCAACCGGCCGAGTGAGGCACTGTGCCGCAAGAGCGGGTGAGACTCAGCTGGCAGAGCGAGGCACTGTGCCGCAAGAGCGGGCGCAACTCAGCTGGCCGAGTGAAGCGCTGGGGTGCAGCTGAGGAACCTCCACCTGGGGAGGTGGGGGAGGCTCGTTCGCGCCGCCTCTCCCTCCCAGTGCACCCCACGCCGTCTCCTGGCGCAGGTAAATGTGATGGTCGGACCAGGCAATAAGAGGGGGGGGTCATCAGCAAGGCATTCACCCCCCCACCCGTGGCTCGCTGGATGCCACCTCAGGGTGGACGAATGGGAAGACCAGTACAACAACATCGTGGCCGTGGTGCTTCCGGGCCATCAACCCAACGACCTCTTCGGCCGATGGCTGCCAGCAAGGCCCCGCCCTATACGTGCCGGGGGCCTCGTCTTCCGGATGGGCGTAGCCACGGACCTGCTGCACTTCGGGACGACCCTGGGTTTGAGAGTCTCATGCTCGATCGATTGAGGTGGCCGGATCAGGCAACAAGAAGGTTGGGGGGGGTAGCGGCATCAGCAAGGCATCCCCCCACACAACTTGTCGGACATCACCTCTGGATGTACTGGGGACGAGCCTTGGCGCGTGGTGTCATCCCCGGGCTATTTGCACAACGGTCCTCCACCCCTAGGCCGCCAGCTATGCTACCTCGCCGGCTGATGGCCTTTGTGGACTTTCTAAAGCCGAAATCCTACTAAAAAGTAACCCAAAGTAGCCCAACATTGCTACTTTAAGGAAGGAGGGACAGGAACAGCGTCATGCATTTGGATCGATGTTGCAGCAGGCTGCCATGTAAATATTTATTTAATAAAACGTTTTACCCTGTTACTTTGCTGGTGTGTTGTATATATTTATAATATTTGCATAGGGTTTGTCGTTATTTTGGGCGGGGTGGGCGGCGGAGCCGAGCTGTCTTGCAGACATCATGGCGTCGAGCTCGGTTCCTCTCCCTAGTTTCATATTTCTCATGAGGGGTTGTTCCTAATGTTTCTTTTTTAGCGAGGTCAAAAAGAGATCCCATCAGTGGCCTACTGATTTTGCTCGATTCCTTTTGTTTTTTCTAACGATTTTTATGTTATAGTTTGCTAGCACGATACAGCGGCTAGTCCGCATTTTATATATATGTCCTTTTTATTAGGGGTGTCCTCCGGTGGAGTCGGATGATCTACCTCTAATAAACGGTCCGGGTTGAACCAACTACCAACAAACGGGGCAGAGATAGGCATGACGGGTTACAAAGGGGACAAAAGTCTGCACTACCTATCCTTCACTATCCGCAAAGACTAAACAGAGTATTGCGACTCTGTGCTTATTTGTGAATAGAGAATCACCCAAAGAGAACCAATTCCGAACGATCATAGGCTATTGGCAGTGGGCAGAGAGGCCATGACACACAAAATGGCTGTCACTTACGTGCATGATGGGGCCTAAAAGGGACTAGATGGCGTGGCCACTGTTTCGCGACTTTCACTTACTTTCAACAGTGGCTGTGGTGAACATAAATGAACGCCGCTTATGTATACCTAATTTTAGTCATTTTCCACAAAAAAAGCTTTTGATATTTGCTATTAAAAAAACATTGAAATTCACTGAAAAAAACCATAGGTTATAGACCATATATAGTTAGGAATTAGCATTTACAAAACCTTGAAAATTCATTGAAAAAACCATAGGTTATAGACCATATATAGTTAGCTGGACATTTTATTGACATAAAACCAATGAAATTCCATATATAGTTATTTGCACTAACTATATATCGCGCACCCGCAATCCACTGCTGATGATGTCACATATTACATCATTCATGACATGGTCAGTGACATCACTGATGACATCACTGATGACATCTCAAATGACATCACTGATGACATCACTGATGACATCATCCAGTGACTGTGTGTTTCTGTAAAGTGTAAATATGTTTTACATATTGAAGAATGAGTAGATGTATAAGTGTCTGGATGAAGGATTTAGTAGGTGCATGACTGACTGTATGAATGAGTGATTAAATGTGTCTCACTGAGTGCATGGGTTAGTGACTAAACTGTCTTAATTTGTGCATCATTATGTCTGTTGTTCTGTAAACTGCTGCATGTGTTGATCAGTAGCTATATGAGTAACTATATGGGTTATTGATTGATTGTCCAAGTATTTGTATGGGAGACTGAGTGTGTGTGTGGCTGGCTGGGAGATGTGTGACTCTGTGCAGATCAATGTGTACTTGTATCAATGATTGTATAAGAGAGTAAGTATGTGTTAGTATATGTTTGAAAATGTAAGGTACTCTATGTTTAACTGTATAGATTAGAAAATGGAAGTGTGATTGATTATTTACAGGACTGACTAGGTGTGTGAGTAACTCCAAGGATGAGTGGCAGAGTGTGAGTGTCTGTATAGGTGTATGAGTGCATATGATAGTGTTGTAAAGATGAGTGATTGTATGTATGAATGATTGTATGAGTGAATGAGTGAATGTGTGTGTAGACATAGGAATCAGTGAGTGCGTATGTAGTAACTAGTATTGGTGCGTCAATGGTTTAAAAAATTATATTCTGTATTTAACACTGGGTGTAACAGAGGTTATATTAAAGTGTGAGGAGATGCATTGTATTGTCACATGAATGTTATCATCAGTGATGTGACCATTGATGTTAAATGAGATGTCATCAGTGATGTCATCAGTGATGTCATTTGAGATGTCATCAGTGATGTCATCAGTGATGTCACTGACCATGTCATGAATGATGTAATATGTGACATCATCAGCAGTGGATTGCGGGTGCGCGATATATAGTTAGTGCAAATAACTATATATGGAATTTCATTGGTTTTATGTCAATAAAATGTCCAGCTAACTATATATGGTCTATAACCTATGGTTTTTTCAGTGAATATATATATATATATATATATTTATACATATATATATATATATATATAGACATATGTGTGTGTGTGTGTGTGTGTGTATATATATCTATCTATAGATATATATATTTTTTGGGGGGGAGGGGGTGTTTACCACCACGCAAAATGTAAACAATGCATGTGCTGAAAGAGAAATAGATCAGTTTTACTTGTTTTTGCTTTTTCCCTTTCAGTCTAAATGGTCCTGTGAGTCTATTTATGAATCTTTATCATGGGAACCTGACCACGTCAAGCCAAAGTGTTCGTACAGGTTGGATAAAGCTTGGAGGTTTGGCTGAGTGGCCAAATTAACATACGACATAGGGGGCTCATTACAGTGTTGGGCAGAAAGCCTCTTCCGAACACTCGGACTCTCGTTGACCGCGTTGGAGCCCTTCGGACCGACTCAGTCGGTTTACATTCAGACTGCCTGAATGCGATGTTTGCGGTCGGAATGTAAACTGCGCGATCATTCTGTCTCAGTTCTGACCGATTCGAGGGGTATTCCTGTTGGTCGGAACAGCATCATACACCCTATGGATGTTTCCGCCATCGGGATTACAATGTTGATTACCAACAGCCTTTCTGAGTCGGTCTGTCTGACAAGGAAAGGCTGTCGGAAAGTGACTTTGGGGGCCACTGGCAGGGCCCCCTAACTCTGCAGCCTACAGTTTATGGCTGAGGGGGTACCTAAGGGACGCCCCTGTAAAACCCTGCACTGTGTGGCAGGCACCGCGGGTTGTCTGCGACAGGTTGCAGGGTTTTCTGCACAGCCCCCATTTCCAGATAGGAGCTTGTGTTGCGGCCGTTTCTCGGGCGTAACACAAGCTCCCGTAGGGAACAATGGGACTCCTCATGAACAGTGTTCGGTCACATCATAATCAGACAGTGGTAACGGCCGACTGTAAGTCATTTGATCCCGAATCCGAGTCAGTGTCGTGCGGAGGTTTTCCGCACGACATTATAATGAGCCCCTTAGTTGCTTTTGTCGAGCTCAAACGTTGCGAGCAGGGAGCATCTCAAAACAGTCCACTGAAATCTCCTGGTTCATTATTAGTTGTAGTACTTCCCTTCAATGGATGCCCCATCCCTTAGACATTGTGTTGTTTTGGTATCAAAGCCCTTACCAAAGATCATCAGTGAAATCTTTGTATTGGTTCCAATAATACATTCTGCTGCCACAAAAGTCACTTTGCAAATTCCTATGCTGACTTCCCTTTCAGCTACTTTTGAAAGTTCTATCTGGGGTGTTTCGGATTTGAAATGACTGATTGTTGATGCAACTAAATAATATTATTTAAGGTGTCTTCTGTAGAAATTAGGACAACCCCATATAAGGTTCTGTGTTGATCAGTCCAGTTACTGAGAGCTTTCTTTATAGTATCAACATAACCTCTGATATCTTGCTGCCAAATGTAGCACAATGTCTGAGATTTCTCAAAAACTGCTTTGTGACAGGATAACCATGCTTAAAATGACCTAATTCGAAATCTTTTCTTTCTCAAATGCTAAAATGACATCAGTACCCTGTAACGATAATTTACCCAATAATACCGTCCCCAAGTTATCCTATGATGATAGTAAAACGGATGAAAGGAAAATTGACAAGCCATGTATGTCCCAGTAGACTTTCACGTTAAATAGCACAGGACGTTTCCTACTGCTCCCTAAAGGTAACACAATGTCTCCCCCTGACCTGAGGAATATTACGTTGTCACCTCCCTCAGGAAAGTAGGGGTCACATTACATAAAGTATACCCTGATGTAAGCATCTGCATGTAATGGGCAGTCCATAACACCCAAGCATGGAAGATGATCCATAATACGCTTCGCAAATTTTTCCACCAGAGCAAACCTTACTTACTATAGTCCCTGGTCTTTTCTTTCACCCTTTAACCCCGGCATCATGTTATCTGGAATTATAAAAATCTGTGGCTGTCGCATTTTTCGCACAATTAAGGATTTGCCACCCTTGCCACATAATCCATCATCTTTTGTAAAATTGGCAGATTTGAAGAAAGAAAAGTTGTTTCTAGCTCAAATAGATCAAAAGTTACAAATAATCTGCCACGCATTCTGTTGGGCAGTGAAATGGGCTTTCGTTGAGCAGACGCGAGTTACCATTCAGATGTTTGATTGCCGTATTTCGGTGTTAAATCGATATAAATGAGGTGAAACCAATGTTCATACAGTATTAACATAAGTAAAAGTAGCAAGATATCAAAAATGTGCTGCATTACGTTGAATATTTTGCCTTTTTTGGTGCTCTGCACCCTTATTTGAAACCTCCCCTGTCACATAAATCCAGGGGCTCTGTCTACTAATCGATCTGCCATAAAGGTTATCATCATCATATTTAATAAAATAGAATAAACAACTGAACGATAACAAAGAATACCACACATTAAAGAATATATCAAATAATCACAAAATCATTTGCAATCATTATATTAATTGAAAGATAAAGTCAATGTAGTAATTTAATCCTTGTCCTATTATCATCCACGTACACTAGATATTCAGGCACCTCCAGTAACAAAAGGAAGGTTGAGCATGACCTTCCTTATACAGCTGCAATTAAATGCCCTGTGTCATATAGTTTGGCTTACGAATTCTAGAAGCACTGAAGTGTGTTTAACATTACCATTGGGTCTTCCATTGCTCACATTTTGGTGAGCACCAATTAACGTCCCAGATGTTGCCTTCGATCTATAGGACAAAGAAGACAATATCTTTGTTGAATCTCCAAATCAGGGAATACAATTGAAAGCATGCAAGCCTTGTTTGTCATAAAGTACTCAATGGTCCTACTTTTACATCCGGGTTTTGAAATCACAGATGTCACACAGGGCTACTGTTTACAATATACAACGAGTGAGCTTCGTGTCTGCCCCTTTCAAACATGGAGGGACTGACTCAAAAAGGTAAACTTGGACCAAAAGTCTTACGAGTAGTATCTTTACTACTGTGGAGTCTGCACTCAGGGCAGATTTTTTGCACTCGGGATGGAAACTCTGCACTCGGGATGGACACTCCACACTTGTGGCAGAATCTCGCACTCAAGATGGAGTAAGTGTAATTTAATACACTTGCAGACAATTAGCACCAACTGGAACCCCTCAACTACAAACCACAAAAAAACAGCACACACTTAATGCTAGTTTCTCCAGACCAACACTTCACCTGCCTGCGCCTTGCTTTCATCATGCTACCTTTGAGGAGGAAGAATAATTATACAGAAGAGGGGACCAATAGGATAGTCCTTTTTAGGTCTCGCCTTTTCCCATTCCGCAGGAATGGCAAAGGAGAGAATTCTAGTGGTCAAAATACTCGTCAAACTATGGCTTTTTCTGTGCGTTCTTCTTCGAGTTCATGTGAATCACGTGACCAAACAAGGACGCGCATCAGCCTCCCTCCCTCCCTCCCTCCTAATTGCATTTTTTCCCGGCCGCCACCAGATCAAAGGGCTTCTCCCAGCGTGCGCTCTGCGGCTTCTCCTCCCCTAATTATTCATGGCTGGCCGGCCGTACTTTCAGTTTCCCGGCCGCTCTTGTTTTTTTTTAATGAGGGTGTTGCCTCTTTATCCATTGCCACTCCACCGCGCTCCATGTTGCTCCGCCACTCCCTCAGTGTTGTGCTTGCCCTAGTGTGCTTCACCTCCCACGCATTGCTTTTTTCCCTGTGTGCTTCTACCCGTTCCGCGTTGCTCTCTTTCTCCTGTGTGCTTCTGTTCTCACGTGCTCCACGTTGCTCTCTATCGCCCTGCTTGTCCAGCCGCCATCCTCTTATGATCTTTCCCGCACCAGTACTTTCCGTGTTACTTCTGAGCCCAGCTTTCGTTATTTCCCTCCACCCGCCTTAAAAAAAAAAGCTTTGCCACTGCTTTATTTTTTCTTTATTTACGAGTACAACTTGGATCAGTAAATGAAAAAAAAAGAAAACTTCACACGCACGCTGTAGGTGCGTTCATGTATTGTGCTTTTTACCTACAAAATTACACAGCTGCTGCGACTGCATATTAGCATCTTTATTTTAATGGGGGGGTGCCTCTTTATCCATGCTGCACAACATCGCTAAACAAGCATTGGCATAGCCAATAGTTCTCGCCTTTGGGATCTTATAAGTGTTTAGTTATCCAGCACAATATCCTTGGTGCAACAACATCAACTGTTGCATGGCTAAACACTTATAAGGTACAAGGTTTAGTCATGCAACAGCTGATGTTACATCAAGGATATTGTGCTGCAAAACTAAATAATTATAAGGTCCCAAAAGCGAGACCTATTGGCTATGCCAATGCTTGTTGTATTGAGGAACTACAACAAATTGCATGGCTTTCCTCCATACTTCTGTAGTGCAATACATAAGGCAGTCCCATGGCAGCAGTTGGTAACTTCAATTATTGCGTTGAGGGACGATAGCTAGTCTGTCACAGACACCAAGAAGATGTGGCAGGATGAGAAGATGTGGGTGAAGAAGAAGTTCACCAGGATTGAGGTGGCTAGAGTTCTCCTAGGTCTCCCCACTTGAGAAGGACTTCCTCTTCACCATGCGTCCCACGTGCTGCATGGGCTGCCTGTGAGTGATGACCTTGATGTGGTGCCAGGTAATATTTTGTTTCAAATAACTTTATTGGCAGTTATAGATATAACATAGGCAGTGTACATCATAAGGAGTCCATCCATAAGCGTCCCTCACCCCCCCCCGAGAAACAAATGATCCAAATCACAGTACTTATTCAGAAACCACAGATGTATCTGGTGAGAGCAAAAGGAAGGACAAAAACCATGCAGTTTTCTCAGAGATAGGGAAAAAGCACACGTTGGTAGTCAACCACAATTTATCTATAAGTGAGAAAAAGCTCTGTGCATCATCTATTTAACTCCAAATGCTGAGATATAACAGTTTAAATACCACTGCTTTCATGTTAGGCCAGCACAAAAAAATAAAGAAGCAAAACATTGTATGTAAGTGATTTCCAGCTACCCTCTGATTTTATAGCCGTCTCCCACCTTTATTTGTTTCTGCATTCGCACACCCGGGCGAGGGGCACCAACTCGTCAGCCACTCCATTAGATGTCGGCACCTCCTGTGGCTCCCTCAGCTCAAACAGCATAGATGACCAAGCCATCAGATCATCTTCAAGTTTTTCATCTCTTCGCACATGTCGCATTTGCATCCCCCTCTGCAATTTGTCCACTCACAAACCTCTCTCAACAATGCCCTGTGGATTGGGGGTGTAATACTAAGCTCTGTAATGGTAATCCGCCTCTTTGCCAAAACTAGACCCAACATGACAAACTTCCTGATTAATTTATTTTTCCTGGGAATGGGAGCAATCTGAGCAATAACTGTCTAAACACCATTGGGGCATTCAACCCGAGCCCTCATTAAGGAGGGTAAGTATTTCTTGCCAATAGGAAGTCAAGGAGGGGCAAGTTTGCACCATCTGAATACAATATGCACTTGGGGCTCTACAGCGTGGGTACTCTTCTGGGCAGGCAGGATAAATAACATGTAAAGTCTGCTGAGTAAGGTAGGTCTGGTGGACAAAGTTATAATGGAGGAGTTTAAAGAGTGCATTAGAGCAGACAGTTCGGACCCGCTCATTGACTTTCACCCATTTTTTAGTCGACAAGGGATCCTCCAACAGGGTGCGCCACTTTGCTTGTATAGGAAACATTGCTCGTGGCAGGTTATCCCACAGGCCCCGATAAAGCTGGGATATCAATCGGCATCCCTGGGCCATACACAACATGCCCATTAATACATTAGACTTCTGAGGCTCTGCAGGCAAAGATGTCTACACCGTTAGAGCGATGCTTGAAATTTTCATATATTGGAGCTATTGCCCCCTACCCAAAGCAAAAAAAGCTGTTGCCTCAGTTTGCGTGATAAAATGTTGATCAACATATAGCTCTACCATTAGATTCCAACCCCCATCTTTCCAACGCTGCACTGACGTGGACTAACCGATGCAGGAGGAGGGCCGCACCGCCCAGAGATGCCTATCTGGTGCATAGAGAGCCCGTTCGATAGCCCGTCTAACAACACTCTCCCAAATAGTTGCAACGTGCCGTATAATATAGGGGAACAATTAGGGGACACAGGATCTAGACATCAGAAGGGCTGCTAAAGGCCTCCCGCAATGGGTGCCAAGTAAGAGCCGTTTTTCCCAATTATCATCCTCGTCCAACCAATAAATCACATCTTTCTGCTGAGCTGCCATATAATAAAATTCCAGGCGCGGAACCTCCAGTCCTCTCTGACTTCACTTTCCCTGTAAAGTGGTGAGTCCAACCCGCCTACGCTTGGAAACCCGGAGGAGGTCTACCACCAAACTGTCCAGCGCACACAAATAATAACTGGGGATCCCATGAAAAGTGTTTTGCATGGAGTAAGGACAGCGCAGTAATATTAATTATTTTAACTAATATCATTATTTTAACTTAAGCGCTGGGATGCCTCCGGGTAGCCATGCACTATATAAATGTTTTTACAATTACAATCACAATCGTGATCTTGCCAATAAGGGACCGATGTAACTCCTTCCAGGACCTGATCGAGGCTCGTATTCCCTCCAACCCTGTTCCAATGTTAAGATCTAAGATTATTAGAGCCAAGGGAGCCAGGTGAACTCCCTAATAGGTAATATTAAAGGTCACCCTAGGGGACCCCCACCACAGGCAGCCCGTCTTCCAGCACTCCCATCAGCCTCCTCAGGGGTAATAGCTTAGATTTACTCAAGTTGATCCGAAGGCCCGGACCACCCCAAACTACTGCATAGTTTAAGTAGGATGGGTGCCGAATAAGCCAGTTGTTGAAGATTCACTAAAGCATCATTGGCATAGAGGGACAGTACATGGTTATTTTACCCTAAGAATATGCCCCGCAGTTGCATCTTGCTGCCCGGGGTCTCTGCCAACAGCTCCATGTCAATGGCGAACAAATGTGGTGACAGAGGGCATCCCTGTTGGGTGCCTCTCTATAATCTACATTGATTAAAAATCACTTCTCCAGATCGTACGCTAGCATATGAAGCAGAATAAAATAAGTGAAACCATTGAATAAATCTAGGGCCCAACCCTAGCTTTTGGAGCACCTGCCATAGTTAGGACCAATTTACAGAATTAAATGTGTATTCAATATCTAGGAGTGCCAGAGCAAAGCTGTCTGCCAAAGGTCGCATTGCGTGCCACACATGAGCCAGTCGCCAGAAATTATGAATGGTACTGCACCTCAGGATAAATGCCGACTCGTCTTAGTGTATGAGAAGGGGCAGATGGTAGAGGAGACGTGCCGCCAATACACCAATCCTAATTTTTACATCTATATTTAAGAGTGATATCGTTCTGTATGAGGAAGCGAGCAAAGGGTCCCTGCCAATCTTCTGTATCATGACCACTAGGGCATCCTGCATTGAGGCTGGCAGAGAACCAGTATCTAGGGCCTCATGGAACAACTCTAGAATTTCATCTGCACCCTCCTCAACTGAGGGAAAACTGCAGCCCTTGTCCTCCTGGTCACCGTCTACCACCGCACCCTAAGACTCCACACCGCCAGCATCCATGACAAAGCCCTGGAATGGATCTGCTCCTTTCTCATTGGCCGAACACAGAGAGTCAGACTACCACCCTTTCACTCTGAACCCACAGAGATCAGCTGCTGAGTACCTCAGGGCTCCTCCTTAAGCCCCACTCTCTTCAAAATCTACATGGCCCTGCTTGCAGCCATCGTCAGGAACCACAAACTTAATATCGTCTCCTACACCGACTACACCCAGCTGATCCTCGCCATCACCAACAAACCCACAGTTGCCAAGATCAACTTCCACAGCAGGATGAAGGCTGTGGGCTCCTGGATGAAGGACAGCTGCCTCAAGCTCAACTCAGAGAAGACCAATTTCCTCATCCTCGGCTCCAACCCCTTTGCCTGGGACAACTCCTGGTAACCTGCAGATCTTGGATCGCCGAAGACTTATTTATTTATTTATTTATTTATTTATTTATTTATTTATATAGCGCACTACGACCCGAAGCACAAAACCTCTGCATCATCCTGGACTCCTCACTCACCATGAACTGCCAGATCGACGCCTTCTCATCATCCTGTATCCACAAGCTACGCCTGCTCCAAAAGATCTTCAAGTGGAACCCCACAGAGTCCAGAAAGTCGATCACCATGCACTCATCAGCAGCATACTTGACTAAGGCAATGCACTGTATGCCAGCATCACCTAGAAACTCCTGAAGAAACTGCATAACATGGCGATTTCTTACCAGGACTCAGCAGGGGTATGGCTTTCTCCTTCAGGATCCACTTAGGCCTCTACTGCGTCCTTCAGGTCAGCACTGACCAGGCATCCTCACTGCACGGCTTGTCCAGTCTCCACTCTGCAGGACCTCCCAGGCCAAGGACCATCACCAACTCTCCCAGAGGCAGGCAGCCAGTGACTCACCGCCACACCCGGAGGAGCGCTCACTTATTACGGCTTCAGCATTTTGTTGGCAGCCCCTGTCATCACCGGCCCAATGAGCAGCTCGGGAAGGCAATCTACTCTTCCTCCGCCCCCTGCAGAATGCCTTTCAGGTGAGTCTGGCCAGCAGGGCACTCAGCCTTTTCACTGGACACCACTGGGTTTCTAGTTAGGTATCTGAAACGGGCCGCAGACTTCTTGACCTCGGCAGGGAAAATGGCACCTGCCTGTTTCCCCAGGGCAGGGCTGATAGCACCGTGGCCAAACTGCTCCGGGGTCAGATTAGGCTTCCAAGCATACCCCAGGGCACTGCCAGTATCTCGGGCAGCTATCAGGGAGAAAATCTTCGCAGGATATCACAGGATACGGAAGGATGATGACTGTGTCCGCGGGAGCACAAAAAAACACATCTACTATGCCATCTTGCCTTGCCCCTTGGTGCCAGTTGATATGTGATGATGTAAAAAACGACTTGAAATGATAAATGTGTATGATACTCTATGAATGTGACAATTGAAGTCGGTCCAAGTTTGTGCAAATATACATGGTGAATTAGACTCTCATGCATCTCATTTTGTCTATTGCACTACAAGCCTCTGAAACCTTTGTGATGGAAATGGTAACTTCCATATTCTTATTCACAAACAGTGTCCCATAACTGCCGGTGATTTCATCTTATACTGGTAAATGGCACTAGAAAATGTGCCTGCTTTAGTAATCATCACTGTTGTCTTGTAAATGCAATTGATTAAATATGTGACAAGTTGTCTATAATCATAATTTGTTGGTACTGTCTGTTGCCGTCTCCTTTTTATAGCCATATACAGCCCGAGTAGATTCACCCACTCATGCAGAGGTCCCTGCACTTGCAGGGAGGCAACGTTATGGGGCATATCTACCCATACCACCAGCACAAACTGGTACATAAATATGTCCAGAAGAGGGTCCCATCTACTACGTTCTGACCAGGCAATCCATTGTCCAGAAAAATACAGCCCACAGCGATCTCTGCTGCATGTATGTGTGTGACATCTGGTCAGGCAACACACACTGGGCCGATTGTAGACTCTGGTAAGTACACATAATAATGACTTCACAAAAAGCTCATACTGTTAAATATTAGATGATATGTCAGCAATATGTGCTGAGGTGCTCACATGTGGCCATGGAAAACTTATGGCCCACTCCGTGCCTGACCTGACAATCTGAGACCACCTCCTGGGATATCAAAGGAAGTAAAGGGCCTTGGTATTGCCATGGACTCCAGGTTGTCCATGGGTGCCCAATTTGACAAATTGGCAAGATAGAGCTTCATTGTTGTGAAAACGCTTCTTCACCCACCTGGGATTTCAGCACGGGGTCCGGACTGCTGTCTCTCATGTACTGTCTGGGCTAGATTATTCCAGTGGCCTCTGCCACGGAGCATTTTTGTCGGCTATGGAGAGACTGCACCGAATTCGGAGCTCTACTGCCACACTGCTCCTGCATGTTGGGTCACGGGCCCACATCTCCCCTGCAGGCCCTGCATTGGTTGCCAGGGGATCAGCCATTGAGCTTCTTTTTCTCACCCACTGGGCAGTGCATGGAGCAGGCCACAATTCATCTGGTATAAAATCCTAAACAAAGGGACGTCCACGCAGGATTGGCACCACGCCTCGAGCCCCACCATAGAAGCAAAAAGTTATAGGTGGTACATCTTTCTCTGTTCTGGCAGCCTGGTTGTGGAATTCATTGACCCCGGGCATGGGTTCCATGGACAGCTCTTGTATTTGGAGAGCTACTCAGGAGCTGCCTCTTTCCTGCATAAACACTGTGCTCAGACACAAGTTGGTGTATAGAATATCCCTGTATATATGAACATTTATAAATTTGATTGTATGTCTGTATCGAGATATGTACAATATCTAGATATATATGTATAATATCTATTGTTTTAAAATATATCGATGTTCTTTGGGTCTGTTTACAAATGTATATATTATGGTTGAATATACATGTGTGTGTATATATATATATATTCACTGAAAAAACCATAGGTTTCACACCAGTTATAGTTAGGTGGAAATTTTACTCGCATAAAACCATTGAAATTCCCACGTTATAGTTAGTTGGACTCACTATAACTTGCGCGTGCAATGCACTGCTGATGACGTCACATATTACATTACTCATGACATGGTCAGTGACATCACTTATGACATCACTGATGACATCTCAAATGACATCACTGATGACATCATCCAGTGAATGTGTATCTTTCTGAAAAATAAATATCTTGAGGCTACTCTTTACGTTGGGATATTTGCGGCTAAGCCTAGCCGCTGAGAGAAGCTCACCGCTGATGAGCGGGCCAGCGCTGTCGCCGGGAAGGTGTCAGCGTAATTGGGCGGCAGAATTCAATTGGAAACAACTACAAAGCGGAACAGGCAATGTTGGCAGAATGCGCATCAACCCACATGGACAAAACTGCTTTTATTTTGTTTTAAGGAAGACGGACTCACATGAGGTTTATTTTTCTCGGCACTACAAGACCCAGAAACGCCATGA
This sequence comes from Lissotriton helveticus, assembly GCF_964261635.1. NCBI lineage: Eukaryota > Metazoa > Chordata > Amphibia > Caudata > Salamandridae > Lissotriton > Lissotriton helveticus. The sequence continues at coordinate 951,456,602 of NC_136063.1, forward strand.
AATTGGTCACACCCACTGGGGCGGGTTCTTGGATTTGAAAAGGTGTGCGGAGTAAGACTGTCCCTGTAAAACTAGCAATACGAGCCATTGAGGAAGGGAACGCTGTTCCCGAAACGCGTCTGGCCTGGTATTTAATGCGGATGCTGACATTCATGCTGCAAGCTTGTGTGCGAGCTGTTTCCAAATAAAGGATTGAAATATTTACCTGCCGGGTGGCTCTTTCCTTGAGGCTACTCTTTACGTTGGGATATTTGCGGCTAAGCCTAGCCGCTGAGAGAAGCTCACCGCTGATGAGCGGGCCAGCGCTGTCGCCGGGAAGGTGTCAGCGTAATTGGGCGGCAGAATTCAATTGGAAACAACTACAAAGCGGAACAGGCAATGTTGGCAGAATGCGCATCAACCCACATGGACAAAACTTCTTTTATTTTGTTTTAAGGAAGACGGACTCACATGAGGTTTATTTTTCTCGGCACTACAAGACCCAGAAACGCCATGAAATTGGTCACACCCACTGGGGCGGGTTCTTGGATTTGAAAAGGTGTGCGGAGTAAGACTGTCCCTGTAAAACTAGCAATACGAGCCATTGAGGAAGGGAACGCTGTTCCCGAAACGCGTCTGGCCTGGTATTTAATGCGGATGCTGACATTCATGCTGCAAGCTTGTGTGCGAGCTGTTTCCAAATAAAGGATTGAAATATTTACCTGCCGGGTGGCTCTTTCCTTGAGGCTACTCTTTACGTTGGGATATTTGCGGCTAAGCCTAGCCGCTGAGAGAAGCTCACCGCTGATGAGCGGGCCAGCGCTGTCGCCGGGAAGGTGTCAGCGTAATTGGGCGGCAGAATTCAATTGGAAACAACTACAAAGCGGAACAGGCAAAGTTGGCAGAATGCGCATCAACCCACATGGACAAAACTGCTTTTATTTTGTTTTAAGGAAGACGGACTCACATGAGGTTTATTTTTCTCGGCACTACAAGACCCAGAAACGCCATGAAATTGGTCACACCCACTGGGGCGGGTTCTTGGATTTGAAAAGGTGTGCGGAGTAAGACTGTCCCTGTAAAACTAGCAATACGAGCCATTGAGGAAGGGAACGCTGTTCCCGAAACGCGTCTGGCCTGGTATTTAATGCGGATGCTGACATTCATGCTGCAAGCTTGTGTGCGAGCTGTTTCCAAATAAAGGATTGAAATATTTACCTGCCGGGTGGCTCTTTCCTTGAGGCTACTCTTTACGTTGGGATATTTGCGGCTAAGCCTAGCCGCTGAGAGAAGCTCACCGCTGATGAGCGGGCCAGCGCTGTCGCCGGGAAGGTGTCAGCGTAATTGGGCGGCAGAATTCAATTGGAAACAACTACAAAGCGGAACAGGCAATGTTGGCAGAATGCGCATCAACCCACATGGACAAAACTGCTTTTATTTTGTTTTAAGGAAGACGGACTCACATGAGGTTTATTTTTCTCGGCACTACAAGACCCAGAAACGCCATGAAATTGGTCACACCCACTGGGGCGGGTTCTTGGATTTGAAAAGGTGTGCGGAGTAAGACTGTCCCTGTAAAACTAGCAATACGAGCCATTGAGGAAGGGAACGCTGTTCCCGAAACGCGTCTGGCCTGGTATTTAATGCGGATGCTGACATTCATGCTGCAAGCTTGTGTGCGAGCTGTTTCCAAATAAAGGATTGAAATATTTACCTGCCGGGTGGCTCTTTCCTTGAGGCTACTCTTTACGTTGGGATATTTGCGGCTAAGCCTAGCCGCTGAGAGAAGCTCACCGCTGATGAGCGGGCCAGCGCTGTCGCCGGGAAGGTGTCAGCGTAATTGGGCGGCAGAATTCAATTGGAAACAACTACAAAGCGGAACAGGCAATGTTGGCAGAATGCGCATCAACCCACATGGACAAAACTGCTTTTATTTTGTTTTAAGGAAGACGGACTCACATGAGGTTTATTTTTCTCGGCACTACAAGACCCAGAAACGCCATGAAATTGGTCACACCCACTGGGGCGGGTTCTTGGATTTGAAAAGGTGTGCGGAGTAAGACTGTCCCTGTAAAACTAGCAATACGAGCCATTGAGGAAGGGAACGCTGTTCCCGAAACGCGTCTGGCCTGGTATTTAATGCGGATGCTGACATTCATGCTGCAAGCTTGTGTGCGAGCTGTTTCCAAATAAAGGATTGAAATATTTACCTGCCGGGTGGCTCTTTCCTTGAGGCTACTCTTTACGTTGGGATATTTGCGGCTAAGCCTAGCCGCTGAGAGAAGCTCACCGCTGATGAGCGGGCCAGCGCTGTCGCCGGGAAGGTGTCAGCGTAATTGGGCGGCAGAATTCAATTGGAAACAACTACAAAGCGGAACAGGCAATGTTGGCAGAATGCGCATCAACCCACATGGACAAAACTGCTTTTATTTTGTTTTAAGGAAGACGGACTCACATGAGGTTTATTTTTCTCGGCACTACAAGACCCAGAAACGCCATGAAATTGGTCACACCCACTGGGGCGGGTTCTTGGATTTGAAAAGGTGTGCGGAGTAAGACTGTCCCTGTAAAACTAGCAATACGAGCCATTGAGGAAGGGAACGCTGTTCCCGAAACGCGTCTGGCCTGGTATTTAATGCGGATGCTGACATTCATGCTGCAAGCTTGTGTGCGAGCTGTTTCCAAATAAAGGATTGAAATATTTACCTGCCGGGTGGCTCTTTCCTTGAGGCTACTCTTTACGTTGGGATATTTGCGGCTAAGCCTAGCCGCTGAGAGAAGCTCACCGCTGATGAGCGGGCCAGCGCTGTCGCCGGGAAGGTGTCAGCGTAATTGGGCGGCAGAATTCAATTGGAAACAACTACAAAGCGGAACAGGCAATGTTGGCAGAATGCGCATCAACCCACATGGACAAAACTGCTTTTATTTTGTTTTAAGGAAGACGGACTCACATGAGGTTTATTTTTCTCGGCACTACAAGACCCAGAAACGCCATGAAATTGGTCACACCCACTGGGGCGGGTTCTTGGATTTGAAAAGGTGTGCGGAGTAAGACTGTCCCTGTAAAACTAGCAATACGAGCCATTGAGGAAGGGAACGCTGTTCCCGAAACGCGTCTGGCCTGGTATTTAATGCGGATGCTGACATTCATGCTGCAAGCTTGTGTGCGAGCTGTTTCCAAATAAAGGATTGAAATATTTACCTGCCGGGTGGCTCTTTCCTTGAGGCTACTCTTTACGTTGGGATATTTGCGGCTAAGCCTAGCCGCTGAGAGAAGCTCATCGCTGATGAGCGGGCCAGCGCTGTCGCCGGGAAGGTGTCAGCGTAATTGGGCGGCAGAATTCAATTGGAAACAACTACAAAGCGGAACAGGCAATGTTGGCAGAATGCGCATCAACCCACATGGACAAAACTGCTTTTATTTTGTTTTAAGGAAGACGGACTCACATGAGGTTTATTTTTCTCGGCACTACAAGACCCAGAAACGCCATGAAATTGGTCACACCCACTGGGGCGGGTTCTTGGATTTGAAAAGGTGTGCGGAGTAAGACTGTCCCTGTAAAACTAGCAATACGAGCCATTGAGGAAGGGAACGCTGTTCCCGAAACGCGTCTGGCCTGGTATTTAATGCGGATGCTGACATTCATGCTGCAAGCTTGTGTGCGAGCTGTTTCCAAATAAAGGATTGAAATATTTACCTGCCGGGTGGCTCTTTCCTTGAGGCTACTCTTTACGTTGGGATATTTGCGGCTAAGCCTAGCCGCTGAGAGAAGCTCACCGCTGATGAGCGGGCCAGCGCTGTCGCCGGGAAGGTGTCAGCGTAATTGGGCGGCAGAATTCAATTGGAAACAACTACAAAGCGGAACAGGCAATGTTGGCAGAATGCGCATCAACCCACATGGACAAAACTGCTTTTATTTTGTTTTAAGGAAGACGGACTCACATGAGGTTTATTTTTCTCGGCACTACAAGACCCAGAAACGCCATGAAATTGGTCACACCCACTGGGGCGGGTTCTTGGATTTGAAAAGGTGTGCGGAGTAAGACTGTCCCTGTAAAACTAGCAATACGAGCCATTGAGGAAGGGAACGCTGTTCCCGAAACGCGTCTGGCCTGGTATTTAATGCGGATGCTGACATTCATGCTGCAAGCTTGTGTGCGAGCTGTTTCCAAATAAAGGATTGAAATATTTACCTGCCGGGTGGCTCTTTCCTTGAGGCTACTCTTTACGTTGGGATATTTGCGGCTAAGCCTAGCCGCTGAGAGAAGCTCACCGCTGATGAGCGGGCCAGCGCTGTCGCCGGGAAGGTGTCAGCGTAATTGGGCGGCAGAATTCAATTGGAAACAACTACAAAGCGGAACAGGCAATGTTGGCAGAATGCGCATCAACCCACATGGACAAAACTGCTTTTATTTTGTTTTAAGGAAGACGGACTCACATGAGGTTTATTTTTCTCGGCACTACAAGACCCAGAAACGCCATGAAATTGGTCACACCCACTGGGGCGGGTTCTTGGATTTGAAAAGGTGTGCGGAGTAAGACTGTCCCTGTAAAACTAGCAATACGAGCCATTGAGGAAGGGAACGCTGTTCCCGAAACGCGTCTGGCCTGGTATTTAATGCGGATGCTGACATTCATGCTGCAAGCTTGTGTGCGAGCTGTTTCCAAATAAAGGATTGAAATATTTACCTGCCGGGTGGCTCTTTCCTTGAGGCTACTCTTTACGTTGGGATATTTGCGGCTAAGCCTAGCCGCTGAGAGAAGCTCACCGCTGATGAGCGGGCCAGCGCTGTCGCCGGGAAGGTGTCAGCGTAATTGGGCGGCAGAATTCAATTGGAAACAACTACAAAGCGGAACAGGCAATGTTGGCAGAATGCGCATCAACCCACATGGACAAAACTGCTTTTATTTTGTTTTAAGGAAGACGGACTCACATGAGGTTTATTTTTCTCGGCACTACAAGACCCAGAAACGCCATGAAATTGGTCACACCCACTGGGGCGGGTTCTTGGATTTGAAAAGGTGTGCGGAGTAAGACTGTCCCTGTAAAACTAGCAATACGAGCCATTGAGGAAGGGAACGCTGTTCCCGAAACGCGTCTGGCCTGGTATTTAATGCGGATGCTGACATTCATGCTGCAAGCTTGTGTGCGAGCTGTTTCCAAATAAAGGATTGAAATATTTACCTGCCGGGTGGCTCTTTCCTTGAGGCTACTCTTTACGTTGGGATATTTGCGGCTAAGCCTAGCCGCTGAGAGAAGCTCACCGCTGATGAGCGGGCCAGCGCTGTCGCCGGGAAGGTGTCAGCGTAATTGGGCGGCAGAATTCAATTGGAAACAACTACAAAGCGGAACAGGCAATGTTGGCAGAATGCGCATCAACCCACATGGACAAAACTGCTTTTATTTTGTTTTAAGGAAGACGGACTCACATGAGGTTTATTTTTCTCGGCACTACAAGACCCAGAAACGCCATGAAATTGGTCACACCCACTGGGGCGGGTTCTTGGATTTGAAAAGGTGTGCGGAGTAAGACTGTCCCTGTAAAACTAGCAATACGAGCCATTGAGGAAGGGAACGCTGTTCCCGAAACGCGTCTGGCCTGGTATTTAATGCGGATGCTGACATTCATGCTGCAAGCTTGTGTGCGAGCTGTTTCCAAATAAAGGATTGAAATATTTACCTGCCGGGTGGCTCTTTCCTTGAGGCTACTCTTTACGTTGGGATATTTGCGGCTAAGCCTAGCCGCTGAGAGAAGCTCACCGCTGATGAGCGGGCCAGCGCTGTCGCCGGGAAGGTGTCAGCGTAATTGGGCGGCAGAATTCAATTGGAAACAACTACAAAGCGGAACAGGCAATGTTGGCAGAATGCGCATCAACCCACATGGACAAAACTGCTTTTATTTTGTTTTAAGGAAGACGGACTCACATGAGGTTTATTTTTCTCGGCACTACAAGACCCAGAAACGCCATGAAATTGGTCACACCCACTGGGGCGGGTTCTTGGATTTGAAAAGGTGTGCGGAGTAAGACTGTCCCTGTAAAACTAGCAATACGAGCCATTGAGGAAGGGAACGCTGTTCCCGAAACGCGTCTGGCCTGGTATTTAATGCGGATGCTGACATTCATGCTGCAAGCTTGTGTGCGAGCTGTTTCCAAATAAAGGATTGAAATATTTACCTGCCGGGTGGCTCTTTCCTTGAGGCTACTCTTTACGTTGGGATATTTGCGGCTAAGCCTAGCCGCTGAGAGAAGCTCACCGCTGATGAGCGGGCCAGCGCTGTCGCCGGGAAGGTGTCAGCGTAATTGGGCGGCAGAATTCAATTGGAAACAACTACAAAGCGGAACAGGCAATGTTGGCAGAATGCGCATCAACCCACATGGACAAAACTGCTTTTATTTTGTTTTAAGGAAGACGGACTCACATGAGGTTTATTTTTCTCGGCACTACAAGACCCAGAAACGCCATGAAATTGGTCACACCCACTGGGGCGGGTTCTTGGATTTGAAAAGGTGTGCGGAGTAAGACTGTCCCTGTAAAACTAGCAATACGAGCCATTGAGGAAGGGAACGCTGTTCCCGAAACGCGTCTGGCCTGGTATTTAATGCGGATGCTGACATTCATGCTGCAAGCTTGTGTGCGAGCTGTTTCCAAATAAAGGATTGAAATATTTACCTGCCGGGTGGCTCTTTCCTTGAGGCTACTCTTTACGTTGGGATATTTGCGGCTAAGCCTAGCCGCTGAGAGAAGCTCACCGCTGATGAGCGGGCCAGCGCTGTCGCCGGGAAGGTGTCAGCGTAATTGGGCGGCAGAATTCAATTGGAAACAACTACAAAGCGGAACAGGCAATGTTGGCAGAATGCGCATCAACCCACATGGACAAAACTGCTTTTATTTTGTTTTAAGGAAGACGGACTCACATGAGGTTTATTTTTCTCGGCACTACAAGACCCAGAAACGCCATGAAATTGGTCACACCCACTGGGGCGGGTTCTTGGATTTGAAAAGGTGTGCGGAGTAAGACTGTCCCTGTAAAACTAGCAATACGAGCCATTGAGGAAGGGAACGCTGTTCCCGAAACGCGTCTGGCCTGGTATTTAATGCGGATGCTGACATTCATGCTGCAAGCTTGTGTGCGAGCTGTTTCCAAATAAAGGATTGAAATATTTACCTGCCGGGTGGCTCTTTCCTTGAGGCTACTCTTTACGTTGGGATATTTGCGGCTAAGCCTAGCCGCTGAGAGAAGCTCACCGCTGATGAGCGGGCCAGCGCTGTCGCCGGGAAGGTGTCAGCGTAATTGGGCGGCAGAATTCAATTGGAAACAACTACAAAGCGGAACAGGCAATGTTGGCAGAATGCGCATCAACCCACATGGACAAAACTGCTTTTATTTTGTTTTAAGGAAGACGGACTCACATGAGGTTTATTTTTCTCGGCACTACAAGACCCAGAAACGCCATGAAATTGGTCACACCCACTGGGGCGGGTTCTTGGATTTGAAAAGGTGTGCGGAGTAAGACTGTCCCTGTAAAACTAGCAATACGAGCCATTGAGGAAGGGAACGCTGTTCCCGAAACGCGTCTGGCCTGGTATTTAATGCGGATGCTGACATTCATGCTGCAAGCTTGTGTGCGAGCTGTTTCCAAATAAAGGATTGAAATATTTACCTGCCGGGTGGCTCTTTCCTTGAGGCTACTCTTTACGTTGGGATATTTGCGGCTAAGCCTAGCCGCTGAGAGAAGCTCACCGCTGATGAGCGGGCCAGCGCTGTCGCCGGGAAGGTGTCAGCGTAATTGGGCGGCAGAATTCAATTGGAAACAACTACAAAGCGGAACAGGCAATGTTGGCAGAATGCGCATCAACCCACATGGACAAAACTGCTTTTATTTTGTTTTAAGGAAGACGGACTCACATGAGGTTTATTTTTCTCGGCACTACAAGACCCAGAAACGCCATGAAATTGGTCACACCCACTGGGGCGGGTTCTTGGATTTGAAAAGGTGTGCGGAGTAAGACTGTCCCTGTAAAACTAGCAATACGAGCCATTGAGGAAGGGAACGCTGTTCCCGAAACGCGTCTGGCCTGGTATTTAATGCGGATGCTGACATTCATGCTGCAAGCTTGTGTGCGAGCTGTTTCCAAATAAAGGATTGAAATATTTACCTGCCGGGTGGCTCTTTCCTTGAGGCTACTCTTTACGTTGGGATATTTGCGGCTAAGCCTAGCCGCTGAGAGAAGCTCACCGCTGATGAGCGGGCCAGCGCTGTCGCCGGGAAGGTGTCAGCGTAATTGGGCGGCAGAATTCAATTGGAAACAACTACAAAGCGGAACAGGCAATGTTGGCAGAATGCGCATCAACCCACATGGACAAAACTGCTTTTATTTTGTTTTAAGGAAGACGGACTCACATGAGGTTTATTTTTCTCGGCACTACAAGACCCAGAAACGCCATGAAATTGGTCACACCCACTGGGGCGGGTTCTTGGATTTGAAAAGGTGTGCGGAGTAAGACTGTCCCTGTAAAACTAGCAATACGAGCCATTGAGGAAGGGAACGCTGTTCCCGAAACGCGTCTGGCCTGGTATTTAATGCGGATGCTGACATTCATGCTGCAAGCTTGTGTGCGAGCTGTTTCCAAATAAAGGATTGAAATATTTACCTGCCGGGTGGCTCTTTCCTTGAGGCTACTCTTTACGTTGGGATATTTGCGGCTAAGCCTAGCCGCTGAGAGAAGCTCACCGCTGATGAGCGGGCCAGCGCTGTCGCCGGGAAGGTGTCAGCGTAATTGGGCGGCAGAATTCAATTGGAAACAACTACAAAGCGGAACAGGCAATGTTGGCAGAATGCGCATCAACCCACATGGACAAAACTGCTTTTATTTTGTTTTAAGGAAGACGGACTCACATGAGGTTTATTTTTCTCGGCACTACAAGACCCAGAAACGCCATGAAATTGGTCACACCCACTGGGGCGGGTTCTTGGATTTGAAAAGGTGTGCGGAGTAAGACTGTCCCTGTAAAACTAGCAATACGAGCCATTGAGGAAGGGAACGCTGTTCCCGAAACGCGTCTGGCCTGGTATTTAATGCGGATGCTGACATTCATGCTGCAAGCTTGTGTGCGAGCTGTTTCCAAATAAAGGATTGAAATATTTACCTGCCGGGTGGCTCTTTCCTTGAGGCTACTCTTTACGTTGGGATATTTGCGGCTAAGCCTAGCCGCTGAGAGAAGCTCACCGCTGATGAGCGGGCCAGCGCTGTCGCCGGGAAGGTGTCAGCGTAATTGGGCGGCAGAATTCAATTGGAAACAACTACAAAGCGGAACAGGCAATGTTGGCAGAATGCGCATCAACCCACATGGACAAAACTGCTTTTATTTTGTTTTAAGGAAGACGGACTCACATGAGGTTTATTTTTCTCGGCACTACAAGACCCAGAAACGCCATGAAATTGGTCACACCCACTGGGGCGGGTTCTTGGATTTGAAAAGGTGTGCGGAGTAAGACTGTCCCTGTAAAACTAGCAATACGAGCCATTGAGGAAGGGAACGCTGTTCCCGAAACGCGTCTGGCCTGGTATTTAATGCGGATGCTGACATTCATGCTGCAAGCTTGTGTGCGAGCTGTTTCCAAATAAAGGATTGAAATATTTACCTGCCGGGTGGCTCTTTCCTTGAGGCTACTCTTTACGTTGGGATATTTGCGGCTAAGCCTAGCCGCTGAGAGAAGCTCACCGCTGATGAGCGGGCCAGCGCTGTCGCCGGGAAGGTGTCAGCGTAATTGGGCGGCAGAATTCAATTGGAAACAACTACAAAGCGGAACAGGCAATGTTGGCAGAATGCGCATCAACCCACATGGACAAAACTGCTTTTATTTTGTTTTAAGGAAGACGGACTCACATGAGGTTTATTTTTCTCGGCACTACAAGACCCAGAAACGCCATGAAATTGGTCACACCCACTGGGGCGGGTTCTTGGATTTGAAAAGGTGTGCGGAGTAAGACTGTCCCTGTAAAACTAGCAATACGAGCCATTGAGGAAGGGAACGCTGTTCCCGAAACGCGTCTGGCCTGGTATTTAATGCGGATGCTGACATTCATGCTGCAAGCTTGTGTGCGAGCTGTTTCCAAATAAAGGATTGAAATATTTACCTGCCGGGTGGCTCTTTCCTTGAGGCTACTCTTTACGTTGGGATATTTGCGGCTAAGCCTAGCCGCTGAGAGAAGCTCACCGCTGATGAGCGGGCCAGCGCTGTCGCCGGGAAGGTGTCAGCGTAATTGGGCGGCAGAATTCAATTGGAAACAACTACAAAGCGGAACAGGCAATGTTGGCAGAATGCGCATCAACCCACATGGACAAAACTGCTTTTATTTTGTTTTAAGGAAGACGGACTCACATGAGGTTTATTTTTCTCGGCACTACAAGACCCAGAAACGCCATGAAATTGGTCACACCCACTGGGGCGGGTTCTTGGATTTGAAAAGGTGTGCGGAGTAAGACTGTCCCTGTAAAACTAGCAATACGAGCCATTGAGGAAGGGAACGCTGTTCCCGAAACGCGTCTGGCCTGGTATTTAATGCGGATGCTGACATTCATGCTGCAAGCTTGTGTGCGAGCTGTTTCCAAATAAAGGATTGAAATATTTACCTGCCGGGTGGCTCTTTCCTTGAGGCTACTCTTTACGTTGGGATATTTGCGGCTAAGCCTAGCCGCTGAGAGAAGCTCACCGCTGATGAGCGGGCCAGCGCTGTCGCCGGGAAGGTGTCAGCGTAATTGGGCGGCAGAATTCAATTGGAAACAACTACAAAGCGGAACAGGCAATGTTGGCAGAATGCGCATCAACCCACATGGACAAAACTGCTTTTATTTTGTTTTAAGGAAGACGGACTCACATGAGGTTTATTTTTCTCGGCACTACAAGACCCAGAAACGCCATGAAATTGGTCACACCCACTGGGGCGGGTTCTTGGATTTGAAAAGGTGTGCGGAGTAAGACTGTCCCTGTAAAACTAGCAATACGAGCCATTGAGGAAGGGAACGCTGTTCCCGAAACGCGTCTGGCCTGGTATTTAATGCGGATGCTGACATTCATGCTGCAAGCTTGTGTGCGAGCTGTTTCCAAATAAAGGATTGAAATATTTACCTGCCGGGTGGCTCTTTCCTTGAGGCTACTCTTTACGTTGGGATATTTGCGGCTAAGCCTAGCCGCTGAGAGAAGCTCACCGCTGATGAGCGGGCCAGCGCTGTCGCCGGGAAGGTGTCAGCGTAATTGGGCGGCAGAATTCAATTGGAAACAACTACAAAGCGGAACAGGCAATGTTGGCAGAATGCGCATCAACCCACATGGACAAAACTGCTTTTATTTTGTTTTAAGGAAGACGGACTCACATGAGGTTTATTTTTCTCGGCACTACAAGACCCAGAAACGCCATGAAATTGGTCACACCCACTGGGGCGGGTTCTTGGATTTGAAAAGGTGTGCGGAGTAAGACTGTCCCTGTAAAACTAGCAATACGAGCCATTGAGGAAGGGAACGCTGTTCCCGAAACGCGTCTGGCCTGGTATTTAATGCGGATGCTGACATTCATGCTGCAAGCTTGTGTGCGAGCTGTTTCCAAATAAAGGATTGAAATATTTACCTGCCGGGTGGCTCTTTCCTTGAGGCTACTCTTTACGTTGGGATATTTGCGGCTAAGCCTAGCCGCTGAGAGAAGCTCACCGCTGATGAGCGGGCCAGCGCTGTCGCCGGGAAGGTGTCAGCGTAATTGGGCGGCAGAATTCAATTGGAAACAACTACAAAGCGGAACAGGCAATGTTGGCAGAATGCGCATCAACCCACATGGACAAAACTGCTTTTATTTTGTTTTAAGGAAGACGGACTCACATGAGGTTTATTTTTCTCGGCACTACAAGACCCAGAAACGCCATGAAATTGGTCACACCCACTGGGGCGGGTTCTTGGATTTGAAAAGGTGTGCGGAGTAAGACTGTCCCTGTAAAACTAGCAATACGAGCCATTGAGGAAGGGAACGCTGTTCCCGAAACGCGTCTGGCCTGGTATTTAATGCGGATGCTGACATTCATGCTGCAAGCTTGTGTGCGAGCTGTTTCCAAATAAAGGATTGAAATATTTACCTGCCGGGTGGCTCTTTCCTTGAGGCTACTCTTTACGTTGGGATATTTGCGGCTAAGCCTAGCCGCTGAGAGAAGCTCACCGCTGATGAGCGGGCCAGCGCTGTCGCCGGGAAGGTGTCAGCGTAATTGGGCGGCAGAATTCAATTGGAAACAACTACAAAGCGGAACAGGCAATGTTGGCAGAATGCGCATCAACCCACATGGACAAAACTGCTTTTATTTTGTTTTAAGGAAGACGGACTCACATGAGGTTTATTTTTCTCGGCACTACAAGACCCAGAAACGCCATGAAATTGGTCACACCCACTGGGGCGGGTTCTTGGATTTGAAAAGGTGTGCGGAGTAAGACTGTCCCTGTAAAACTAGCAATACGAGCCATTGAGGAAGGGAACGCTGTTCCCGAAACGCGTCTGGCCTGGTATTTAATGCGGATGCTGACATTCATGCTGCAAGCTTGTGTGCGAGCTGTTTCCAAATAAAGGATTGAAATATTTACCTGCCGGGTGGCTCTTTCCTTGAGGCTACTCTTTACGTTGGGATATTTGCGGCTAAGCCTAGCCGCTGAGAGAAGCTCACCGCTGATGAGCGGGCCAGCGCTGTCGCCGGGAAGGTGTCAGCGTAATTGGGCGGCAGAATTCAATTGGAAACAACTACAAAGCGGAACAGGCAATGTTGGCAGAATGCGCATCAACCCACATGGACAAAACTGCTTTTATTTTGTTTTAAGGAAGACGGACTCACATGAGGTTTATTTTTCTCGGCACTACAAGACCCAGAAACGCCATGAAATTGGTCACACCCACTGGGGCGGGTTCTTGGATTTGAAAAGGTGTGCGGAGTAAGACTGTCCCTGTAAAACTAGCAATACGAGCCATTGAGGAAGGGAACGCTGTTCCCGAAACGCGTCTGGCCTGGTATTTAATGCGGATGCTGACATTCATGCTGCAAGCTTGTGTGCGAGCTGTTTCCAAATAAAGGATTGAAATATTTACCTGCCGGGTGGCTCTTTCCTTGAGGCTACTCTTTACGTTGGGATATATATATATATATATATATATATATATATATATATATATATATTACCTACTGGCGGTCGCCAGTAGGTATCTATAGTTAGGATTTTTTCTCTATGGGATTTTTGAAAATTCTATGTCTAATAACTTTGGCGTTTGTGGACGGAATTGGCTGAAATTTTCAGGAAAATGGCACATTTTGTTTCTGAGCAGCCCTTGAAAATTTGGGGGGGTTCGTCAAGGGGGGGCTGAGAAAAAAGGGGGGTCCCAAAACGTGTTTTTAACATTGAGTTTTCCATAGGGCGGTTGGCCTCACTTTTAGCCCGAACGGCTGAATGGATTTGCACGAAACTTGGCAAAATTGTAGGGACTGGTAGCCCGATGTGCCTTTTGTAGGTCTCAATATATGTGCTACAGTGGATTTTGAGAAATTAACGTTTAAAAAAAGATATATATCTGTAACAGCGGACCGGGCAGCGCTCCAGGACGCGTACTTTTCGCGCAACGGAGCTTTGTGAAGCGAAGCTGATTGGTTCTCCGGCGTCTGTCAACATTCCAAACAGTCCGTAGCGGCCGCCATCTTGTCTCTCGGTAGGATCGAGAGACAAGAGGAGGCCAAAGCGAAGGGGCAAATGACCATAAGGGGGAATAGTAGATCCTCGCTGACCCCCTACGTTTGATGTGGAGGTTTTAAAAGGGCCCCGCGGGGCAAAAAAAATAAAAAATAATAATAATCGCACGGCTGAATGGATTTGCACGAAACTTGGCAAAATATTAGGGACTGGTAGCCCGATGTGCCTTTGCTAGGTCTCAATATATGTGCTCCAGTGGATTTTGAGAAATTAACGTTCAAAAAAAGATATATATCTGTAACAGCGCTCCGCTTCGCGTACTTTTCGCGTTACGGAGCTTTGCGAAGCTGATTGGTTCTCCGGCGTCTGTCAACATTCCAAACAGTCCGTAGCGGCCGCCATCTTGTCTCTCGGTAGGATTGAGAGACAAGAGGAGGCCAAAGCGAAGGGGGAAATGACCATAAGGGGGCATAGTAGATCCTTCCTGACCTCTTAGGTTTGATGTACCATTTTGCCAAGTTTGGTGTAATTCCGTTCAGCCATTCAGGCTGTAGACGTATGTAAATGTCCTATGGAAAATTGCATGGGGAAAACACATTTGAAAGTGTTGAAATTTAGAACCAATTAAAATGTTAGTTTGGTTTTGTATTTGTGTGTGATGAAAGTTAATTGGTTATGTATATATTTCAAATGAGAGGAAACCACAGCCATTTTGTGATACTACTGTCTGAGGTACATTTGTGAGGAATTTTTGGTGGTGAATTTCTGGTGTTTGATTTACACAGTACTAACACTTCTCCTACTTTTAAAAAGGTGAGTTGTTAATTTGTAAGGGGAACTATGTTGTACACTTGAAGATAATTTGAAAAATGTTTTCTGTTATTTATTTGCAGTCCTTCTGTTATACTAAATACTTGATAAAGTTAGTTTTATATTATGTATTACTAAAAACGATAAATGAAAGTGATTATTTTTTTCTGCAATTTACAGCAAGCAATTTCAAAATAAAAGGGCTCACAATGAAGAGACCGTGGCAATTTCTTTTGAATTGTCCACTACATTGATTGAAATTGAGAGCACCAATAATGAAATATTGTCACAAGGAGGAGATGACTTGTATGATTCCATTAGATTGATTGAAATGGACAGCACCAATAATGAAATATTGGCACAAGGAGATGACTTGAATGATTCCACTACATTGATTGAAATTGAGAGCACCAATAATGAAATATTGTCACAAGGAGGAGATGACTTGTATGATTCCATTAGATTGATTGAAATGGACAGCACCAATAATGAAATATTGTCACAAGGAGGAGATGACTTGAATGATTCCACTACATTGATTGAAATTGAGAGCACCAATAATGAAATATTGTCACGAGGAGATGACTTGAATGATTCCACTACATTGATTGAAATTGACAGCACCAATAATGAAATATTGTCACAAGGAGGAGATGACTTGAATGATTTTTTTGATCAATCTCTTGATGGCGAATTTATCGAATGTTTGGAGACCATAGAGTTACAAGAATCATCATTGCAGACTTTTCATGAGGACATTGCTGATGAGGACATGTTACTAGTTCTTTCAAATTTAGAAAATTCTGAAGAATACATTTATATTTAGAAATCAAAAATTGTTTGAGACATTATTCATTTTTATTTTTAATTTATGAGGTTGTAGCGAAGTGATTGTAGTATAAAATGAGACTTATAGTATAGAGTGCAACATTTTTATGTTACATGGTAAGTTTACTCATATTTACTTCCCTTCTGCCACTATATTATCTCCAATGTGTATTTGACATCTCTTCTTCATCTCCGGCCTCCTTTCTCTCACTGTGTGTCTCCGATGCATCTTATCGCTGCTATTTTGTGTAATTACAGAAGAGAGTAAAATAAAATAGTTCGGAACGTGAAAAGGGGGCAAAGTAGAGTACTCCTCACCCCCTAGGCCTTTTTAGGCGGTCCCAAAAGGATCAGTTTCTGCTTTCCTGAGAGATTATGGTATGAGTTCCATATACCACAATAACTTGCATTACAACATGCAAGATATCTATCTCCTTTTGGAAATATTCGCGCTAAGCGCGAATATCTCCAAAAAGTAACACCTGCCCTGAGCAGTTCTTAGCCATGTTATCCAATGGGAGGTGGATAACATGGCTAAGAGCATTAGCTCGGTAATGCATGAATATCGCTGAGTTTTTAGCGATATTCATGCATTGCGGCCGTTTATTATCGCATTTGCGATAAACCTTGATAATAGCAAGGTTTATCTTCGATAATTTCTGACGATGCTTAGCGGTAAAAAATTCGTTGGTAAGCATCGTTAGCGATAAATATCGCTTAACTTTGGTAATATGCCCCAACGTCTGTTAACGTTCGATTCGAAGGAAATGAGGAAGTGTTGAAAAACATTGTTTGCGCCATCTTGCCTTTTTTGAAATGCCACACTTTTGTGGTGCACGGCAGCCATTTTAGATGCCTTGACCAGACCCACTCTCTGCACGCTGTCGATTCGTAGCATGGCTCCTCACCCTCGCAAGCATCTTCCCCAGGCACTGGTCACCCCCGCTCTCTGTCTTATGCATGGGCAATAAACCTCCCCCCATCTGCGCTGCTCTTCCCTGAGAATCACACTCTGTGCCCGCCCGACACCTCCCTTTCGCCCTATTCACTACCGCACCCTCTGACACTCCTCTTCCTCTGTGTCCGATTGTCCAGGCTATCAGCTAGCCCTGCAGATGTAGTTTATGGCCCCAGCTGTAAAGAATCACCCCTCTTCAAAGGAGTTATAGTAGATCAAGGCCCACACCCGATGAGATCCGTCACACCACACGTGTTCCTACTATCTGAAAACCATCCTGTATTGTGATTGGGGAGGGGACCGAGCCTGAAGCGGAAGATTCCAGGAATGACTCTTGGTACATCAAAGTTTTTACAATTATGTGTCACATTAAAAATATGTAGCACTCCAACAAAGTAGTAGGAATATAAAACTTTAATAACATATAAATATATACAACAAAACAAAAACAGTAAAAACATTTAAACAACGAAGAGACCGTGGCAATTTCTTTTGAATTATCCAATAGATTTATTGAAATTGACAGCACCAATAATGAAATATTCTTGTCAGTAGCGGTCTGTTGTGCGAATAGTTCCAAGGCAGCAGAACGCGCTGAAATCTAGATGGCACGAAAGTGATGTCTAGTAAGTTGCCGCCCAGCAAATAACGGCGTGGGGCGCCGCGGGGGTGAGTGAGTCCAGTAGGCACCACAGCTATTCTTACCGGCATCGCAGAATTACTGCTGGGGACAATGCCTGTGCTGTAGCAGGGTCACAGCAGAAACAAAAAGGATTTTGTTGAAGATGTTGTTGGTTTTAAATTTGAAAACAGTTCTGGTGTCAACTGCTATGCTAATGTAGTGGTTAATGTTTTGTTTTCTCTAGAAAATGTAAAAGAGGGGGAGGCAGTCCAAAGTTCCGTTAAAAGGGCAAAGGAAAGGATCGGTGGTTTGAACTATCAGTGAAAAAAGGGAGGGGGTGCAACAATTTTTCCTACCGGGTCACACTGTGCTTTCACCGGAACTGAGGTCTGCAGGATTCTAGTAATTCAAAGTGAGGCTGGCGCCAGCATGGGAGCGCAGACGTCCCGCGGATACAGTTTCGTCACTCCACGGGCGATCATGGCAGTCATTCCCCATCGGGGGTCGGAGACTCCCGCGGCTCCTCTAGAATCTTCAAGGTCGTGGAGGACTACGGTGGTGGAGTCAACCAGTGACCGGGCCATTTCTTTATGCTGGGCCCGCTCTTGCCAGGTCGACCGCCATTTTGAGAGTTCGGTAGCTACTGGCGATCGCGGGGTCAAATGAGCGGACGGGCTCCACCCTGCCGGGCGAGACGTTGCAGCATGGCCACAGTGGAAGAACCCTTTTCCGGGCGCCTGGAGCGCTGAGGGTGCAGCTGGGAAGCCTCCACCTGGGAGGCGGGAGAGGCCTGTTCGCACCGTCTCTCCCTCCCAGTGCACCCCACGGCGTCTCGCTTGAGATTTGTTATGGCCGGACCAGGCGATGAGGACGAGGGGGGGTGGGGGGGGGTCGGAGGCATGTGCAAGACATCCCCCCCCAGTGTTGTCGCAGCCATTATTCATGAAAGAAGAAGTGTCCCGTCCGTCTTCGGGCCGGGCTTCCGGTAGATGTCGGCCGGACACCACTGGCTCTGGCCCCATGAACGGGTTTCTTGGTTTATCGGCTGCAGCCGGATCCCGTCGTCCTCGGCCCCCCGACCGTTGGTGGCCGGACCGGAAGAGCATGTGGCGGGAGTACCTGCAACTCTCAAGGGCCACCGCGGCCGGACTGGGAGAGAGAGGGGAGGGTCGAGGAGACATTCCCCCCCCTGCAACTGTTCAGCGTTGTAAAGGCAATCCCCTGGCCGGGTCCCGCTGGCCTCGGCCTCTCCTCCGGCTACACCCTACGTTAGGATCTCCTGGCCGAGGCGTGGCAGCAGGACCTGCCTTATATGGGCTGCTCCCGGCTGGGCGTAGCCGCAACCCTGCCCCACCTTGGAAGTTTCCAGAGTGGGGGCGGATGTTCTACTGACTTGCATTTTCCCTAGTCTATCGATTTTTTTGGCGTGGCAGGCGGTGGGACAGCGAGGGGTGATTTGGTTTCTCTTACTGTTTTTCTGGTCTCTCACCACTGGCATATTTTAACGTTTTCTTGTTTCTAGGACATTAATAGGTTTTATCATTACGTTATGTTATCGTTTCTTTGTTCGTTGTTTAATAAAAGTTCATGTTCATCAGTGGCCTACTGACTTTCGTTTTCCTATTCTTTTCTTTCCAGGTTGTTTCATGCTAAAGTTTCTGTTAACAGGATACAGTGATCACTTCGTTATTATTGCATATGTCCTTTTCACTAGGGGTGCTCTCTGGTCGGGCCAGATGACGTATCTCTAGTAAATGGTCCGGGTGAAACAGGTGCATCAATCAGTGGGGAGTAGATAGGCATGACAGATTACAACGGGGGAGAAAGGTCCGCAGTACGTACCCTTTCACTACTTGCAAAGATTTTTCTACGTTTATTTGCAAACAGGGAATACCTCCAAAAAGAACTAATTCCCAAACAGTCAATGTTCGGACAATCAATCAATCAATGAGGAATGAAATAGGTACGACGTGTTAAAGGCTTGCGTTACCTACCCTTCACTATCTGCAAAGGGAGAGAGAATATTCCTATTCTTCCTCGTTTGCAGGCAGAGAAGATCCTTAAGAGAACCAACTTCGAACAATTCAATGCTCGATTGAAACAATCAACAAGGGGTACTGTGAACACAAATGAACGCCGCTTATGTACATACGCATTGCTATTTTCAACAGGTTGTTCCTAATGTTTCTATTTTAGCGAGGTCAAAAAGAGATCCCATTAGTGGCCTACTGATTTTGTTCGATTCCTTTTGTTTTTTTACACGATTTTTCGCTATCTGCAAAGACTAAACAGAGTATTGCGACTCTGTGCTTGTTTGTAAATAGAGAATGAACCAAAGACAACAATCAATCAAATGGAGAGAGAAGCAGGCACGACGGATTACAAAGGGGGCAAAGGGCTGCGTTAACTACCCTTCACTATCTGCAAAGAGAGAGTACTCCTAATAGAAATGAGGGGTGGGGGGCAGCATTCAAAGCAGATCAGTGTGCATAAACACGAAAATGTTTTTACTTACCACGTACTTGACATTCGACAGCTTATGATATTTGCTATTAAAAAAACATTGAAATTCACTGAAAAAACCATAGGTTATAGACCATATATAGTTAGGAATTAGCATTTACAAAACCTTGAAAATTCACTGAAAAAACCATAGGTTATAGACCATATATAGGGGTCGATTAGGATCGCGGTGTTTCCGCATCCTCGGGGCCGGCGGAAGGCACCGCCGGCCCAGAGGATGCGGAAAAACCGCAGCGGACTGACCAAAGACCCACCGCCACATTAGGATGGCTGGTGGGTCCTGGTTTCCGTCCGCAGCTTTTCCGCCGCGGCTGGCTTACAACCGCGGCGGAAAAGCTCTAATATGGTGATGGTGTCTGTCAGACACCGTCCACCATATTAGGATGGCCTGTAAAGTATGCCTTTCCGCGGCGGGTTTTCCGCCGTGGAAAAACATACGGAACTTCACTGCGGGGGCCCGTTGCGGGCCCCCTAGGTGAAGGGGGGGTGGGGGGTGCACATGGGGGGTACCTATGGTACCCCCCTGCATTTGCATGCAGAAAGCGGCAGGCACCGCGCGGTGCCTGCCTCTTACTGCATGCAAATGCAATGCGTGCATTTTTAACATTGCGGCGGGTGCAGCTTGAAGCTCCACCCGCCGCAATGTTAAAAATAGAGGATGTGACCGCAACCCTTGCGGTCACATCCTAATTGCACAGGAGGGAACTCTGCATGCCATGCGGAGGTTCCCTCCTGCTCTGGGGTCGCGGACGGACGCAAGTCCGTCCGCGATCCTAATGACCCCCATAGTTAGGAATTAGCATTTACAAAACCTTGAAAATTCACTGCAAAAACCATAGGTTAGAGACCATATATAGTTAGCTGGACATTTTATTGACATAAAACCAATGAAATTCCATATATAGTTAGTTGCACTAACTATATATCGCGCACCCGCAATCCACTGCTGATGATGTCACATATTACATCATTCATGACATGGTCAGTGACATCACTGATGACATCACTGATGACATCTCAAATGACATCACTGATGACATCACTGATGACATCTCATTTGACATCAATGACCACATCACTGATGATATCATTCATGTGACAATACAATGCATCTCCTCACATTTTAATATAACCTCTGTTTCACCCAGTGTTAAAAAGAGAGTATAATTTTTGAAACCATTGACACACCAATACTAGTTACTACATACGCACTCACTGATTGCTACGTCTACACACACCTTCACTCATTCACCCATACAATCATTCATACATACAATCACTCATCTTTACAACACTATCATATGCACTCATACACCTATACAGACACTCACAGTCTGCCACTCATCCATGGAGTTACTCACACACCTAGTCAGTCCTGTAAAGAATCAATGACACTTCCATTTTCTTGTCTATACAGTTAAACATAGAGCACCTTACATTTTCAAACATATACTAACACATACTTACCTTCTTATACAATCATTGATACAAGTACAGATTGATCTGCACAGAGTCACACACCTCCCAGCTAACCACACACACACTCAGTCTCCCATACAAATACTTGGGCAATCAATCAATAACCCATATAGTTACTCATATAGCTACTGATCAACACATGCAGCAGTTTACAGAACAACAGACATAATGATGCACAAATTAAGACAGTTTAGTCACTAACCCATGCACTCAGTGAGACACATTTAATCACTCACTCATACAGTCAGTCATGCACCTACTAAATCCTTCGTCCAGACACTTACACATCCACTCATTCTTCAATATGTAAGACATATTTAAACTTTATAGAAACAAAAAATCACTGGATGTTGTTATCAGTGATGTCATCAGTGATGTCACTTGAGATGTCATCAGTGATGTCATCAGTGATGTCACTGACCATGTCATGAATGAAGTAATATGTGACATCATCAGCAGTGGATTGCGGGTGCGCGATATATAGTTAGTGCAACTAACTATATATGGAATTTCATTGGTTTTATGTCAATAAAATGTCCAGCTAACTATATATGGTCTCTAACCTATGGTTTTTGCAGTGAATTTTCAAGGTTTTGTAAATGCTAATTCCTAACTATATATGGTCTATAACCTATGGTTTTTTCAGTGAATTTTCAAGGTTTTGTAAATGCTAATTCCTAACTATATATGCTCTATAACCTATGGTTTTTTCAGTGAATATATATATATATATATATATTCACTGAAAAAACCATAGGTTATAGACCATATATAGTTAGGAATTAGCATTTACAAAACCTTATTTTACTCACACAAAACCATTGAAATTCCATATATAGTTAGTTGCACTAACTATATATCGCGCACCCGCAATCCACTGCTGATGATGTCACATATTACATCATTCATGACATGGTCAGTGACATCACTGATGACATCACTGATGACATCTCAAATGACATCACTGATGACATCACTGATGACAACATCCAGTGACTGTATGTTTCTGTAAAGTTAAAATATGTCTTACATATTGAAGAATGAGTGGATGTATAAGTGTCTGGATGAAGGATTTAGTAGGTGCATGACTGACTGTATAAGTGAGTGATTAAATGTGTCTCACTGAGTGCATGGGTTAGTGACTAAACTGTTTTAAATTGTGCATCATTGTGTCTGTTGTTCTGTAATCTGATGCATGTGTTGATCAGTAGCTATATGAGTAACTATATGGGTTATTGATTGGTTGCCCAAGTATTTGTATGGGAGACGGAGTGTGTGTGTGGGTGGCTGGGAGGTGTATGACTCTGTGCATAGATGTGTGAGCAGTTGATTCACTAGATGTATGGGTTCAAAAGTGCATGTGGAAACAGCTGTATGGGCGGTTGGCTGTGTGCATGAGTGTATTGGTGAGTGAATGGATATCTCAGTGCTACATGTCAAAGTAAGTACATATGTAAAACACAGTACATGTGATAGTTGACATATATAAATAACTGTGCATAAGAGCCAGTGAATGTGTGAGTGGCTGTATGGATTATTGTGAACTTGTATTAGGGATTGTATAACAGAGTAAATGTGTTATTATATGTTTCAATAAGTAAGGTGTGTATACCTATATAGTTGAGGAAATGGAGGTGTGATTGATTCTTTGCAAGACTGACTAGGTGTGTGAGTAACTCCATGGATGAGTGACAGTCTGTGAGTGTCTGTTTACACTGAGTGTATCTAAGGTTATATTAGAGTCTGAAGAGGTTCATCGTATCATCACATGAATGATGTCATCAGTGATGTGATCAGTAATGTCAAATGAGATGTCATCAGTGATGTCATCAGTGATGTCATTTGAGATGTCATCAGTGATGTCATCAGTGATGTCACTGACCATGTCATGAATGATGTAATATGTGACATCATCAGCAGTGGATTGCGGGTGCGCGATATATAGTTAGTGCAACTAACTATATATGGAATTTCAATGGTTTTGTGTGAGTAAAATAAGGTTTTGTAAATGCTAATTCCTAACTATATATGGTCTATAACCTATGGTTTTTTCAGTGAATTTTCAAGGTTTTGTAAATGCTAATTCCTAACTATATATGGTCTATAACCTATGGTTTTTTCAGTGAATTTCATAGGTTTTTTAATAGCAAATCTTTATAGTTCTAAAAAAGAATACATTTTAAATCGAATTTTATATTCTATAATTCTGTCATTTTTTTTTTAAATTCTTTTTGGTGCGCTCCCGGGGCGCGGACAGGTGAACGCACGGGTAAGCGCAATCTTGCGGCGCGCCCCGGGGCGCGTACTGATGAGCGTCCCGATAGCGCTATTGCCGCGAACGAAAACAACATCGTGACGTATTGCGTAGCCGCCACGCCTTGCGTCATAAGACACGTATCGCGTAGCCGCGAGATGCGTCTTACGACGCACCGCGTAAGCGCACCCGGAAGCGCATACGATCGCGCAACGTAAACGCCCTGATGCGCTTACGAAACACGCCTCGGGACGTGCCCCGGGGCGCGTAGCGTAAGCGCGTCAAACCATGTGACTTTAAAATAACACTTTTCATTGGTTCAGAACTTTTTTTTTTCAAAATTGTGTGAAACCCACCCATTTCTCTCACTATTGCTTTGTACTTGGAGAGAGCAAGAGCTGTTCTGTGTACTGTGTTTATCTCCTACTTTTCTGATCTACAGCAATGGCTGCAAGAGAGTCATCCAGCAGTGATTCAGAGGGATTTTTAGATGAGGACCCTCCTCAGCAGAAGAAAAAACCCATTTCATCTGGAAATTTTATGACATCCCTGAAGGACAAAAAAAAGTCAACGCTCCCAAAGTAACCTGCAAAATATGTGGGAGTAGTTTATCCAGAGGCAATCCTCTGAAAAAATATAGTTTTGGAAATGCTAATTTAATCAGGCATGTGAAAAGAAGACACCCTAACAACTTTGCCAGGGAGAGTGTCAGAGAGCTGGCACGGAATTTACCCACAGATGGCGGCAGCACCTCCACTGGTGGAGCAACACCTTCGGGACCACCCGGTGGAAGAATGGTCCCTAACATTTAGCCGGTGTTTGCAGGCATCAAATTTCTGTGCACGGAGTGTGACGAACTGCTCTGCTATGGGGAGCAGAGTGTTGAACTCATTGCCCTAAAGAAACAGCAACACCGCTGCTCTGCAGTCCCTACATTTTCAAATTTTTTTGCTCCTGTTGAGCAGTTTTGGAATCCCTGTTTTTGTTTTTCCCTTGACAAAAATCCCAAAAAAATATAAAATTGTTTTAAAAAGTCTAAAAAAATATAAAACAACAAAAACAAAAAAGAAATATATATAAAACAACAAAATCAAAAAAAGTTCTTTTCAGAACTACCTCCAATTTATAAAAGTCGCGTGGCGCGCCCGAAGCGCTCCCTGGTACGCGTACCGGGCACGGCTCTAGATATATATCTGTTTTTTAACCTAATTTACTCAAAATTCACAGGACCACATATCTTGAGACCTAGCAAAGGCACATCGGGCAAACAATATCTACAATTTTGCCAGGTTTCGTGGAAATCCATTCAGCCGTTCGAGCTAAAAGTGAGGCCAACCGCCCTTTGGAAAATTGCATGGCAAAAACACGTTTTAGGACCCCCTTTTTTCTCGGCCCCCCCTTGACGACCCCCCCCAAATTTTTAGGGGCTGCTCAGAAACAAAATGTTCCATTTTCCTGAAAATTTCAGCCAATTCCGTCCACAAACGCCAAAGTTATTAGACATAGAATTTTCAAAAATCCCATAGAGAAAAAATCCTAACTATATATACCTACTGGCGACCGCCAGTAGGTAATATATATATATATATATAAAATTTCTATGGCAAAATTAAACCCCTCATTTTATTCCTTTTCAAATTAAATGTATTAAGTGTTACCACTTTATTCCAATCAAGATGACTTCAGGCGTGCCATGCTTTTGTCATAAGTAAGACTGTTAGCGTTCTAGTTGTTCTTTAGAACACTCTGGGACATTTTGTCATTGGGCTATAGTTGGGCTACATCTGGCTGATATTTGGGCTACATTTGGGCTCTTTTTTCTCTGGTGGCCATCTTGGGAGACTGCATATCAGAATTTTTTTCATGAAATATAAGAGGATTTGAGAAGTCACTCAAAATGTGCCCTAATTTTTCTTTCTTCAGCACTAATCATAATTTCTATGGCAAAATGAACCCCTCATTTTGTTCCTTTCCAAATTAAATGTTTTAAGTGTTAACACTTTATTCCAATCAAGATGATTTCAGGTGTGCCATACTTTTGTCATAAGTAAGACTGTTAGCGCTCTAGTTGTTCTCTAGAACACTCCGGGACATTCTGTCATTGGGCTATAGTTGGGCTACATCTGGCTGATATTTGGGCTACATTTGTTTTTTTTGTCTCTGGTGGCCATCTTTGGGCTACATTGGGCTACATTGGGCTACATTGGGCTACATTTGGGCTCTAACATATATATAGCCCAATGTAGCCCAATATATATTTTTTCAAAGTTAATTTTCGTAAAAACCACTGGAGCATATATCTTGAGACATAGCAAAGGCACATCGGGGTACCAGTCCCTACAATTTTGCCAAGTTTGGTGGAAATCCATTCAGCCGTTCGGGCTAAAAGTGAGTCCAACCGCCCTATGAAAATTAACATGGGGAAAACACGTTATGGGACCCCCCTTTTATCTCGGCCCCCGCTTGACGGATCCCCCTGAAACTTTCAGGGAAGGAGCAGAGCGCAGCGAGGCAAAGTTAAGGAAAATTACAGGCAGATCCCTCATTCGGCGCCAAAGTTATTTCCAATAGAATGTTGCTGATTTCCTATGGAAAACAATCCTAACTATAACTACCTACTGGCGACTGCCAGTAGGTAATATATATATATATATATATATATATATATATATATATATATATATATATAAAATTTCTATGGCAAAATGAAACCCCTCATTTTGTTCCTTTTCAAATTAAATGTATTAAGTGTTACCTGTTACCACTTTATTCCAATCAAGATGACTTCAGGCGTGCCATGCTTTTGTCATAAGTAAGACTGTTAGCGTTCTAGTTGTTCTTTAGAACACTCTGGGACATTCTGTCATTGGGCTATAGTTGGGCTACATCTGGCTGATATTTGGGCTACATTTGGGCTCTTTTGTCTCTGGTGGCCATCTTGGGAGACTGCATATCAGAATTTTTTTAATGAAATATAAGAGGATTTGAGAAGTCACTCAAAATGTGCCCTAATTTTTCTTTCTTCAGCACTAATCATAATTTCTATGGAAAAATGACCCCCCTCATTTTGTTCCTTTGCAAATTAAATGTTTTAAGTGTTAACACTTTATTCCAATCAAGATGAGTTCAGGTGTGCCATACTTTTGTCATAAGTAAGACTGTTAGCGCTCTAGTTGTTCTTTAGAACACTCTGGGACATTCTGTCATTGGGCTATAGTTGGGCTACATCTGGCTGATATGTGGGCTACATTTGTTTTTTTTTGTCTCTGGTGGCCATCTTTGGGCTACATTGGGCTACATTGGGCTACATTTGGGCTCTAACATATATATTGCCCATTGTAGCCCAATATATATTTTTTCAAGGTTAATTTTCGTAAAAACCACTGGAGCATATATCTTGAGACATAGCAAAGGCGCATCGGGGTACCAGTCCCTACAATTTTGCCAAGTTTGGTGGAAATCCATTCAGCCGTTTGGGCTAAAAGTGAGTCCAACCGCCCTATGGAAATTAACATGGGGAAAACACGCTTTGGGACCCCCTTTTATCTCGGCCCCCGCTTGACGGATCCCCACGATATTTTCAGGGAAGGAGCGGAGCGCAGCGAGGCAAAGTTAAGGTAAATCACAGGCAGATCCCTCATTCGGCGCCAAAGTTATTCCCAATAGAATGTTGCGGATTTCCTATGGAAAACAATCCTAACTATAACTACCTACTAGTTTTTATTTAAGGTGTTTGATTGGATGTGTATGGGTCTCTGTTTTGTTTATCTATCACAGTATGTGAATGTTATCATGACAGTTTTTTATGCAAGTGCTTCACTACTAAAGTATTGAGGGACAGATAAAATTCAATTTAAAATAGTTACACTATACACAGGTAAGTTTGCTTCAAGTTCAGCATCACTTGAAGGTCTGAGTTTGTACAATACAAATGTAAAATATCAGAATATAGGCAAGGTTCAGGGTCACCCTGCCTTACAGGGGTGTGCAGGTTGGGACTAATGGGTCACTCCCTTAGGGTGAGTACACCCCATATTATGCCACCCTTCAGTGGAAGGGGGTCATGAGCCTCTCTGTAATGGACTGTGTTTCCCCATCTTCAAGATGGAGGGGACTAAGATGTGTACTTCACCTCTACTCCCCACCTGAGGGGTGGGGTTGGTAAATGTGGGCACACCTCTCTTTCTAAGTTGGTTTTCCCAATGATTCTCCTGTCCAAAGTGGGGGTCAGAACAGGTGGGAGTCAGTTGCTTGGGGCAGCAAAAGGCTGGGTCAGCTAACAAAGGTGGCAGGCCTTTGAATCTTCCACTTCGGGGACCCAGCCCATCCTGGGTGTGGAGGGCATGACACTTCTGCCCACAATGGGCTTTGTTTCTGGACCCAGAGAGCAGAGGTTCTCTACCCAGGGGTCAGAAACCTGTCTATTGGTAGCAAATGGCAGGTAGATATTCACTAACCACACCAGAGCGGGTCATTTTTCAGAGGGCATCTCTAAGATACCCCCTAAGTGTTTTTTACATTAAATTCCACATTGGCATCAGTGTGGGTTTAATGTGCTGAGAGGTTTGCTACCAAACTTCCCAGGTTTCGGTAAAGCCATCATGGATCTGTGGAGTTTGTAATGACCAACTCCTAGACCATATACTGTATGGCTTTACTGCACTTACAATGTCTAAGAAGGGGCTTAGACACTGTAGGAGTACAGTGCTCAGGCACCTGTACCTTCACCTGTGGTCTAGTGCACCCTGCTAGAGGGGTGACTTATCTGGACACAGGCACTGGGTTGTAGGCATGGCACACAGGGATCTGTGCCATGTTGACTCTTCACTTTTCTCTGCACCAAAACATGCAGCCTGCAATGGCAGTGTATTGGTGTCAAGGTGCAGGCCTCTAAGGGTGGCACAATAGGCACTACAGCCCTTATAGGCCTTCCCAAGTCACAATGCCCTTAGTACCCATGTTATCTTTTATAAGGGGCTTAACTGTGGCCAGAAATGTGCCAATGGTGGGTACAAAGGTACACTTTTGGGAAAGAACACAGACGCTGGGAACCTGATTGGCAAGGACCCAGGGCACATCAAGTCAAAGTGAATCTAGCGTCAATCAAAAAGTAGGGTGTAACCATGCAAAAAGCTGCACTTTCCTATATCCTTCCTTGCCATGTTCGACTACCAGTCCTTTTCCCCTTAGTGTTTTGAATCAGTCTGAAGGAAGTCCAAGCACTTCAGAAACACATAGCATGAAATAACATCATGCTCTCTTCTTCTATAACACCAAAACCTTTCTCCTATCTGTTCTCATCCTCGTTCACTCTCATTGCCAATCTTTTCCTGTTCCCTGCTGTGCTTTGAAGCAGCTTTATTGAAGATCCACAGTGAAGCTGCATTGCATACCCACAAAGCGATACATGGAACAGGCCAATCTTCATTAGGAATAAAATCACCAGATACATTTTAAAAAAGCAACCTCCATTCTAGATTGGCACCTCACCGCAAAATTCCAACATTCAAGAAAAAAAACACAGGTGCATATCCTTCTCTGTTCAAGCAGCCAAACTATGGAACTCTTTACCCCACAGATAACTGCCTTATCTTCAGAATACTACTAAAGAGTTGACTCCCTTACGTACTTGCCAGTGTATGAGGCATACGTATGTGGAGATACACTCTCCTATTGATGCAGCTTAGTACCTGACATAAGCATAAAGACAGGCTTGCCTGAGAGATGCCCACTTTGTCATTGGACACCCTCCGGAAAGACCCTGTAGCAAAGAAAAGGAGAACTGCTAGGATATTCACATAAGCCGGTATGGCATGGGAGCGGCATGTCTTAGAGTCAAGATCCTGCTCCCACTCAAAATCCATCTCCGAGATGACATCAGGAGGCAAAAGGTATCTGGACCTGACATTTTGGGTTGGACATCCCAAAGAGGTTTATCCTCTGTCTAAAGATCCTCTCTGCTCTCCTCCCCCTTCTCCTCAAATCATTCTGTCACATAACAAGAGGCAAACCGACAAACACATTCAGTGACATGTTGAAAGATCTGAAAGGGTTTGTGTATGGCAGCTCTGAATTTGTGTATGCATCCAGGCTGGATTTGGCTGTTGGGCAAACAAGTCAATGAATAAGGTGAAGCACGTCCACTGGAAACAATTGTGAAGTTTCACTTGATTGCCATTTTTGTGGAATTAATCTAGACAGAAATGTAACTCGAGTAAATGGATTTGGTAGAATGTGGAGCGATTTTGACCTGTTGTTAGAAGACCACTGATAAAAGTGAAGTTTTCAACAAAAAACCAAAATGGCGTGAACAGCTTTTAATTATATGTGTCGGCGACTTCCAGTGAAATACAATTAACATTGCAATCACTTCTCATGAAGCATACTTGCCATATTATTTTTTCCTTTGCAATAGCTATGATGAATTCTAATTACAAATGTCATTTTACAGACTCAGTTCCTGGGGAGCTTTGTGGCTCAGAGAACCTTTTGTTCACTGTGCTTGACACTTCGTTTTGATGATTGTAATCACATTTTTCAGTGTGTGGATTGTCAAAAACTGTGTTTTGCAAAGAATATAGACAGGAGAGGACCAGATCATCTGAAACAAATGTATCCGAATTCTAACCAAATAACTTATAACATAACATAATGTGTACTTAAACGCATTTAGTGAAGCATCAATTTTAAGATATGAAAGCAAAGTCAAAGATGTATTTCTAGCCGACACTAGCTCTATCTACAAGTGCACTATTTCACCATGGCTCAAAGGAGAGGGACAATCTTTAACAAACGCCTATTTTATGCTATTATGTTAACTTTTAAGTCTCATCAAATGTATTCATATTTTAGAACGAAGACATTAAGTCCGAAGCGAGTGCTATCCACGGGTGGAATAACAATTCTGCGTAAATACTATTTGCACTGGGTAGCTGGCGGGTTTTTGCACTTTGCTTATTAATTTTTCAGAAAAAAATTGAAATTACGGAGCAAATGTTTCTGTCTGAAATAAAGTACGTTGTTATTCCTTTTGGACCGGATCTAGTGCACGTTATGAATCCTAGCACATAGATTTGCTTGGTTACTGTCCAAGCCGAGCACAGGAGTGAGCAGTTTGTCCAGTCATCTCATAATGTGTGCAAATGGCAAAATTTGGCACAGTTGACCCAGTTCTGCACCTTTCACCACCACAACATGAGGCTTTTAGTGATAATTTGTTCACAGAGATCACACATTCACTCAAGTCCTCCTCGGATTGTCTACAGCAAAATCACAAGCAATTCTGTGGATACTGCAAAATGAACTTTCTCTGCTGTAGATATGTTGCCAACAGTATGCATGCAAGGTTGCGTGTTCCCTAATATCTGTGCAGCTGTCGTATTCAAGTACCTTTTCCTATTGTCTTTTCTAGACCCCCTGGATTTTCACTTTGTCACCTCTTTGTGCAGCCACTGATCTGTATGAGCCCCTTAAATTCGAAATCTGATGCTCCCTAAGGACAATCTTTGGGGTACCCTGAGATGGAGAGACCCACCACTTCTTCCCACACAGGAAGCCTCAAGGGCCCTTCCTCTGCGCAGGCCCTGGTGTAAGGTAGCATTATACGTTTTGGTGTCCGTTCGACATCTGGACATTATCCCCTTTACACTGAGAGAGGTCTTGGATCCCAGCCAACCCCATGCTGGAGAGAACTTAAGGGCATATTATCAAGAACGGCGTTAAAATTCCCATAGAAGCCCAGGTTCACACCAGAACATGGACTTCTATTGGAATTCTCAAGGGCATATTATCAAGCCCATTATCGCCTCTTTAGCGGCAGTTTTCTGCTGCTAAACCGGCAATATTTTTTAACACTGTTCTTGATAATATGCCCCTTGGATCTTGCAAGTCCATCTACAGGCAATTCCACCATCAGAGGGGTTATTGTAGTGAGTATGGTTAAGGGTATGTTTATTGTCTTTAGCTTTTTAGATTTGTTCAAATGTTTTGCTATTCTATTCGTTTGCAAAGGTCTTCAGTTGAGATATGATGCTGGTTGCAGACAGGGAGCACCGTACCTCAATGAGAAATGGCGTTTTCTTAATAAACTTCCCGTTCTCGTTTTGGGGTGTACCAAGTAGTGATGCCTACTTATCTCCCCTTCTAACTTAGATTCAGTGGCCTGGGGTAGATGGGTTCACTTTGTAGGGTTTATACCACAACACTAAGTGACAAAATATTACCTGATACAATATGGAATGCAAGATACCTACTACTATCGTCACGGTGAGTATACATAGGTGAGTATAGATTTACCATTCCTAACTCCACATCTTTGTAGTATGAAGACATGTATATATATATTGTTAAGGAACATGGATGTAGAGTGGAGCCAATAATAGTAAATATATGCTTGTCTTTATGTACATTTGTTGGCAATATTGTGTTTGTCAATATCCTGCATTCAATATTGTTGCAGGGCAATAGTAAATAATCGATATTTCGGTACAACACCACTTTAGAATAGTTATTTTTTTTGTATAGATGAAAATGTTTGCAAACATTACCTGTATTGGTTTTGCAACAATCAATAATTTCGAAATGAGCAGACATGTTTGTGATTATTAGTGATTATTAGTGGTGCATCTATCATTACGATACTGATATATGATTGCAAACATCTTTAAAATTCTGAGCTTGTTGTTTGCAAGATGGAGATTGGATGCTGCTCATAGAGAAATAGAAAACAAATCCCTCCCTTCTTCTTCCTTTCCAAATTTCTGCTCTCCGGGAACTGTCTGAGAGGAAAAAGCACAGTGGTCCTGATTAAGGCATGGTGGACAGGCTACTTCATAATAAAGGTGACGGATATCCTGTCCACTTATTACAAATGCATTGGATCCTATGGCACTCATAATAGGGCAGATGGGATATCCGTCTCGTTTGTGATGTAGTAGCCAGTTTGCCATTTGGGAAGAAATGGAAATATAATCTGGTGTAGCGTTCCAGTGTACTGAACAACTTCTTCAAGCCAGACCTCGAAGGACCCTGCTGGTGATGCTTCAGAATGGGTAGCCCAGTGCTTTCTGTTTCTTCGTGGCTGGGAACAAAGATGAAGGCCCTGCTAAAGTTCTGCTGGCCTACACTCCGGCTGATACTTCTTTGCCTGTGTGGAAGTCTCAACCTGTCCATAATCATGGGCATGGTACCCAGACTCCCTCTCAACCCCTCACCTGAGATTAGAGGGTTGCTTCAAGAACCTATTGCCATAGATGCAGGGGAGCTACGTATTGCCTCTTCCTGTCTCACTCCTTCTCCGCACTGAGTTGTATTATATTTTAGTTCCTCTGACCTTGTTTTGAGTGCAGAGG
Organism: Lissotriton helveticus; assembly: GCF_964261635.1. Classification (NCBI taxonomy): domain Eukaryota; kingdom Metazoa; phylum Chordata; class Amphibia; order Caudata; family Salamandridae; genus Lissotriton; species Lissotriton helveticus. The sequence continues at coordinate 951,489,120 of NC_136063.1, forward strand.
TCAATCACTGAGTTCACCTGCATAGAGCCAAATCAAGAAAGTGCCTTGGGAGCCCAGGGTGTGTCTTTAATGTTCTGTGGATCCACACTCCATTTCTTTAGGTCAGCTTGAAGTCTTTCCCACTTGTCCCCTGCGTCAGTTCACCTTGAATGTGGAGGCAATGGCTCAAAGGCTTTAAGACCCTCATGGCTTGAGATCTTCCCATTTACAGAGACCAACTGCCAATGAATCTGTCAGGAGAGGAGCACGTCTTCCTTTATACAGAAACTCTGGGAGACTCTTGCTTACTTTTCAGGGTTTTCCCCTGCATGAATTTCCCCAGAAAAAAGTGACAGGGAAACATTCGAAGTTCCTGACCTCAGGATGCAGATTGTTCAGCACCTGATAACAAAGAGATACACATGGTGCTACTGTGTTATCCCCATTACCAGGTATGTCTCCACCAGACAAAGAAGTGCAAAATGAAACAAGACAACAAGCCTTTTCTGTTTATACACCCACAATCTGGAAATACATCCCTGTATCCATCATAACTTTACCTACCCTGGTCCCGAAGACTCACCTATTTAAAGAACACTTCATCACAACAAAATGATTCCACCTGAACTCAGGCCCTAGTTTTCACTCCAGTCACTAATTGAGTGTATGTTTGCCTTTAACCCAGGACAGGACTCATATTCTGAAGGATGTGCTAATAGCACACCCAATAAATACATAATGCTCTCTGGGGTACATGTATTTATCTGGTGCGGTATTACCTGGTGCTGGACTGACCTTATGTCACTGCCAGATGGGCCAGCTTGATAGGGCAGCGCATACACTGCTCTGGGACATGCTGTATTGGAGAATGGAATAGAAGCCCTGCCCAATCTCGGCCCATATTTATCATTGGCTTGTGTCATTGCCCTTCATAAATGCTGGCTTCTGATTTGTTAATAGGCTTGTTAGTCCCTCCTTAGTACCTCCTTGTCTTGATATGTAACCTCCCATGAGGACTGACCCTTTGACTTCGGTTGTTACACTGTACGTCTTTTTAAGTCTGTAAGCACTATTTTCTATAAGGAGTTTCTCCTACTGCAGGCACAACATGCTTTCCTGCTACCTTCACCATGCCATGCGTGCTTTCACTTTCCGAGCAGCCCGGGACAAAAGCGGACGCTTCTTTGAATAGGTATTGCATTTGCAAGAGTTTGAGCTATTGGCATTGTAAATGACAATGCCTTTTATTTATGTGTTAACTATCAAAATAGGTCATTTACAATGCCAATAGCTTAAACTCATGCACATGCGAGGCCTATTGCTTTGCAAAGCTTGTTTGTTTAGCCCTGTGGGCTCTGACAGGCCTTTTTTTTAAAACGCCCACACATTGGCCCTTTCAAGCTGGCATATCTAACAGCGCCAGAGAATCTGACTGCCCTATAGGCGACTCCAACACTGATATTACAGCACCACTATAGGGCCAGCTCGCAAATAGGTCCTAAATCGAACGGTCTCCTCTAAACAGCGCCCCGTTATTTCACCAGAAGGCCTAATTGTCTTTTATGAGATCCCCCGGTTCTGATGCCATATTGACAGTGGCGCACATTTAAATTCCAGGAGATGTTTGGAAGCACTCTCGCCCCACGCTGCCAGCTTCCCTCCCCAGGCCTCCCCCCCGCCCTCGTCGCGGCAGATGACAATTAAATCTATAGATGCAAAGAACTCACCTCACACCACTCTGCAGTAATTATAACTTTGCTGTCGACTCCCCGAGCTGACAGGCTCCGTCTTGTCTGCCCCCTGATGCTGCGGCATGTATACACAATCCCAACAGCAGCTTTGCAGAAAATTAATTGAAACAATGCCAGGGATCAGTGATTGATAAATTGACATGTGATCTTGGTGGAGCCAATATCAAAAGACGCGGCACAAGTGGCTGACGAGAATGGGGGCTGACATCCATTACATTTAACGAGGAGATATCCGTTTGCAAGGGACAGGGAATTGATTTTGAACTGCAATTGAAAGCACCGAGTGCACAACAGGGGGAATGAAAGGGTAGACAGGGAAGGGAATACATAATTTCGGAAATGTGACAAGTAGGCAAGAAGCTTTCTTTTAACGGACCCTGTAAAAGTTGCAGGAGGCGGTTGGATTCGGACGAAAATCGTTGCGCATTTTATCTCGGAAATTGCGTCATGCTATAATCAATGGCGGATTTGGGGACCAAAAGCAGCCTAAGCAAAAATGCCCAAACCAGCCCCACTTGCTTACTTTCTTCGATGCATCTATTTTCATCTATTTTTCCTCTCCTCCCCATCTGGTCGCTTTCTCTCTGCCTCCTTCTCTTCCTCTGTCTTTCTCTCAAAGCCCCCTCTGTCTGCTACAATTAACCTCGGGGGCTGGAGAGAGTGACAGAGGCACCAGCAGTAGTAGCTCTGGGTAAAAAAAAAAACACAGCTACCAAGGGCTCCAGTCCACCTGGAAAATGTCTGATGGAATAAAAGGCCTGTCCAGCACTGATACTGGTCTTTTGTCAATTTAAAGAATCTCAGTATTGAAAAGTGAGAATTGCTGGAGAGGGGATTGTGGTCTGAATTATAGGATTTCAGAAGGTGAGACAACCGTGGCATTCTTTACAAAGTGCTAATAAAGATGCCCAGGATCAATACAGGACAAAAAATGTCATAAAAGCATTGTAGTGCTCAGAGGCTTTACTACCTGTTTACCTGAAGAACATGATTGACCGGCAGTTGTTCTGTGCATGATGTTTGTTTAAGGTTGACTGTGCATTTGGACCAGGTTTTATATGTGTATACTTCTGTGCATATGTGGATGAGTCGTGTGTGTGTTTCCACTGGTTCCATGACCAGCCATGGTTTGCAGGAGATTGTGAGGACATCACAGAATTTTAAGGCTGGCTAGAAAAATCTCTGGTGAGAGGAGTTGGCTGTGGGCTGCTGACTGAACCTGAGGCTGAGGGATTGCTTCTAGGCACTCTGAAAAGATAGAGTTTTCCCACTTAAACCCTGCCCAGGACCCCTCCCATATTAAGTGAGGGAGCACGAAATCCTGTGTTTTTTGCCTAAATTCATTGGAACCAAACGTTATATTAACGGAACATTGTCTAGGTGAGAGGCGAACCTCGAAATCATTAGGATTTCTAGTAAACCACCTGAATCACAATTGGTGACACTGTCACTACTTTTCAGGTTGGCTGATAAATACTATTCTGCACGTTATATTCGTATATTGTAAACTGTGACTTTCACGCTATAGGTGACCATAATTAAAGTGTGTTCATGTTAAGATAGCCATTTTTAATATAGTCTATACAACTCATGCTTAATTTTTGCTTCTGTGCCATCTCTCTCATTTCAGGGTTTGAGCTCCAGTAATTGGACTTAATTAAATGTAACAAATGTTTTTGTTTCTGTAAAAATAGATTATCACAATGTTTTCTGTAGCGAGTGAAAAGTGAATATCAACGACCGTGCCTGGGACAATCTGACGCGATGTATCATCCTGCTTTGAGACTTCACTTTAAAGTCACGCAGCTGAACACTTCCATTATGCGGTACGTAGGAAGAAGACTGCAAATGTGTTGTCAGTAATGCTGGTTACCTTTCCCTGAAAAACTTGGGGAGTATAGTGTATTGTCGAAAATTGTATGTTTTAATTGTGCTTTGCTGAGTTAGTCAGTTGGAGATGCCTGTTGTGTTCTGTAGCGTGGCTGGAGTAGCCTAGCTAATCGGCACTAGGCCTAACACGTGGCCCTAGAAATAAAGGAGTCAGACACTGGGAATAACTTGCTGGCTCTCCGTGCGCCCGTCTCAGAATAGCGTACGTGAGTGCGGAGCTTCAGGTCACATGACTTCAACACTACACGCCCCTTACGCCAGGGGCGGATCATGGGCCCAGAACATAACATTCCTCCTAAAACAAGAAAAACTCAAAGATAAACTCAAAAACAGCTGCAACCCTGCAGTCTCGATGGACAGTCTATTGCAATGATCTTCATAGACCTCGAGTCCGCTTTCCAAAACCACTATCAACAAGTAGGACACATTACTAAACATTGTACTCAATACTGATACATGAAACAGTCTTACGTGAGGTTATCGCGTAGTCGGCAGGAAGGCATCGGGTTTCTTCTCAGCCTTTGATCCACGCCCCTCTGGCTTGAACAGTCTGTTTCTGGGGCGGTGCTGGTCTCAGGCGCCTCCATGTCGGGCCCCTCCGGATCTGACACCTCCTCCTGGGCCTCCGCGCCGCCCTCCGTCTCCTTGATCACCGCCCTCGGAGTGTTACTCTGGGTGACCTCGAGACTAGGCGTCGGCTCCCTGCCTGGCAAGTCCTGTGCAGTTTCGGTTTCTGTCGACAGAGTTGGAGAATCGGATGCTCTCAAACCCCCATGGAAATGTTTAAAGTGCGACACATTCCTGGTTACAGTCTCTCTTCCTCTGACCACAGTGATGCGGGTTCCTTTCACACCAACTACTCGCCACGGTCTTCTTTCATAGTTCAACCGGAACTTTCCACTGGTCACCCTGTTGCGGAGAAGTACCACATCTCCTCTGCTGAATTGTGTCACCATGGCTCTTCTCTTTTGGCTAATTTTAGCAAAAACAGTCTCTCGTTTGCGTGCAATTATTTCTTCATTCGCGGTTGCTGGTGCCCATTGGGGATGGTGAGGAATGGAATCGGGTATGATCCGTCCCATCAAGAGATGCGCCGGGACTATCCCCGTAGTTGAATGTGGGGTTTGCCGGTAGCTGCGGAGAAAGGTGAAGATGGCCATTTCCACGGACTGTCCTTTGTCATGGGCAATGCGAATCACTTTATTGAGGGTCCTCATGAAGCGTTCCGCTTTCCCATTCGCTTGTGGCCATCGGGGAGTTATACGTCGATGCCGAATGCCCAGAGATGATAGGTAGGTGGCCAATTCCTGTCCTTGAAATGGGGGTCCATTGTCTGTGCGGATTTCACACATGGCCCCATGGGTGGCAATGATCTTTTCCACTTTCGGGATTACACACTCGGCACTGGTGCTAGCTATTATTTCTACTTCCGGATACTTAGAATGGTCATCAATCATGACCAGCGTGTACTTTCCATCCGGAAGACTGCCAAAGTCCATGCTGACCTTTTCCCATGGCTGTTGTGGGCGAGGTTCCACGGCAATCGGGGCTTCACGAGGAGCTTCCCCGGTCACTTGACACGCAGCGCATGTCCTCACCACCTGCTCCACCATGTCATCCATCAGGGGAAACCACACCTTTGTCCGTAAGCGTGCCTTGGTTTTGACGATTCCTTGGTGACCTACGTGCGCTAACTGTATTACTTGATCAGTGAGGGCTGAAGGTATCACCAAGCGATGTCCCCGCAGAAGGCATCCTGCTTCATCCTCATTGAGCTCCTCCCGGACATGATACAGACTTTCCATTATTTTCTGGGCTTCGGACGTGAGCATCTTCCACCCCTCCTTGGCCCGGTGCCAGTTAGTCGTGTGAATAAGTTATTTGGCCCTCTGGAGGCATGCGTCCTGTGCTGTGGCACTCACAATGTCACTGATAGAGATTGGACGAGGGCAAGATCGCGCCACCACCCACCTGACATAGGCCTCCGTTTCTTCAGCCACCTCCATCTCCTCGGCCGTGGCTGGTCTGGGGTGTCGTGACAGATAGTCTGCCGGGTTCCTTGCTCCGGGCTGATACTCAATTGTACAGTTGTACTCCTGCAGTTGGAGCAGCCACTTCTCTATGCGAGGCGGGGGTTTAGATGAGGTTCCCGCAAACAGAGACAGCAAGGGTTTATGGTCGGTCACCACAGTGAATGGTTTGCCATAGATGTATAGGTGAAAATGTCGACACCCCCAATGAATGGCGATTGCTTCTTTCTCAATCTGCGAGTACCGTTGTTCCGTGTCCGTGAGAGATCTGCTCGCAAAAGCAACAGGCGTCCAGTCGATGTCGTCCCTCTTCCTTTGCATGAGAACCGCTCCCAGTCCAGCAGGCCCAGCATCCACTGCAATGAGCGTGAAGTTACGTGGGTCAAAGAAGGCGAGAGTGGTATTGTTGGACAGAGAATCTTTGATGTCTCGGAAAGCTTTTTCTTGCTCCGGTCCCCAGTGCCAAGGAGTAGAGTCTTTGGTGAGGTTCCGTAGGGGGAACGTGAGATTAGCCAAGTCTCTGATGAACCGGCCACAATAGTTGACCATGCCCAGGAAGCTCCGGACTTCCGTGACGGTCTGCGGGGGTGGCGCATCTTTAATGTCTTTCACTTTGTCCGGATCCGGGTTGACACCATCGGCTGAGAAGATGTATCCAAAAAACCCTATCCGGTCCCGCAGGAATTCACACTTTTCTCGGTGGAGCGTTAGTCCTGCGTCTTTGAGTCTTCGAAATACTTGGGCCAGCCGTTGATTGTGCTCCGGGATGGTGCGGGCATGTATCATTATGTCATCACTGACATTTATCACTCCAGGTATTCCGGCAATGAGCTCCTGGATGACATTCTGGAATACCTCCGCTGCACTGGAAATTCCGAAACTGAGCCGAGTGTATCGTCGAAGGCCGATGTGGGTGGAGAAGGTCGTGATGTTGCGCGACTCCATGTCCAACACCAACTGGTGATACCCTGATCGCAAGTCCAGCTTAGAAAACCAGCGGGCACCTGCCATCTCTCCGATGAGGTCATCTATGGTGGGCGTAATGTGACGCTCCCGTTTTATGGCGGCATTCGGGAGGCGCATGTCCACGCAGATCCTGACCGCTCCGGGCTGCTTCGGTTTCCGGGTGACCACGATGGGCGAGACCCAGGGGGTGGGACCCGAGACCTTTTCGATTATGCCCGCCGCTTCCAGTTTGTGGAGCTCCTCTTCCACCAGCGGCCGTAGATGGAATGCAATGCGGCGGTGTCGCAGAGCCACCGGCTGTACCGTTGGATCAATGTGTAGATGAATTTCTCGACCTTTGAACTTGCCAATGCCCTCAAAAAGGTCCGGATATTCCATGAGGAGATGTTGAACGGATTCCTCATGGACCCCAAAGGCAAATGTCACCACACCCAGGTCTTCGGCCGCTTTGCAACTCAGCAGCATACCTTGGCCTTCTTCCGACACAAAAATGTTGGTTTTGGTGGTCTTGTTCCCATGGCGGATTACCGCTCTGAATTTCCCTCGAATCTTGAGAGGGGTGTCTTGCCCATACGCGAAGACGGTGATGGGGGTGGGACGCAGCGCCGGAGGCGTGGTCATGGTCCTGTAGAGGGAAACACTCATAAGGTTTATGGATGCGCCCGTATCCACTACTGCTATTAGATCTTGGTCCGCCACCTGTATGGCGCATTGAGGCAGTGGCCTTGTACGGCGGGCAGCGGTGCCGATCATGTGCACCTTGTGCACCGACCGTTCTTCTTCTTCATCGTCATCCATGTCGCTGTGACTCTGTTCCCCCTCCGTTATGGCCTGCACAGCGGGGCGTGGTTTGCGGAATTTCTTCGAACGGCACACCTTTTCAAAGTGATTTTGCCTGCCACATCCCGAACACCGCTTACCCCGTGCTGGGCATTCTGCCATCTGGTGTCGCGGACCTCCACAATAACCACATGACTGTCCCGACGCTCCACCCTGAGTGGGCGGTCTCTTGTGCCACTTGGTGGGTGTGTGTGTCTGTATCTTGTTAACCGGTTCCACTTTGACCGATGCCTGCAAAGCGGCTTCCATGTGCGCAGCTCTAGCTTTGGAGAGTTCTTTCGTGTGGCCAAGAGTTAGGATGTCCGTCAGCGGCTTGCCAGACTCCTCTAGAATCCGTTCCCTCAGTTTGGCCGACGCACATCCCTGTATAATTTGTCCCCGAATCTCCTCAGTGGTATCTTGAAACCCGCACGTGAGCGCCAACCTTTTGAGCCTGGTGTGATATGTGTCCAGCGATTCCTCGGGCAGCTGGCGCGCTTGTCTGAACACAAATCGTTCATAATCTTGATTGGCCATGGGCTCAAAGTGGGCATTGAGGGCATTAATCAGCGTGTGATGCGTTCTGGGGGTCGCCTCCGGGAGGGTCCGGGCAATGGAATGGATGTCCTTGCCGCCGAGATGTAACACCATGGCCCGTTTCTTTTCCTTGTGCGTTTTCGTAGCTTCGAAAAATACTAGGAGTCTATCCACCCACTCCTTCCATTTGGGAGCGAGCGCTGAGGGCGCACCCTCCACCACAAAGGGTTCAATGGGCGGAATCGTCGCCATCCTCCCAGTTGTGCTAGATCAGGCACTCCGCGCAACCACCTGATGCGTGTGCTGAAACAGGGCACCGCCCGGATCACCGTGCAGATGTGAGCTGTGCGGCGCTAGGGTTGTAAGCACCTACTCGCGTCCATGCACCAGTCCGCTCCTCCCGGCGGTCCGCGCGGGGGTGGGGTACGCCGCACGGCACGAGCACCACGAGCCGAGGGACAGGCTCGCGGCCGCCACACGGGGCAGGAGGCAGATACCCTCACCCAGCGAGGATTCAGCAGCCACCCTCGTCGCCAATTGTTGTGTTCTGTAGCGTGGCTGGAGTAGCCTAGCTAATCGGCACTAGGCCTAACACGTGGCCCTAGAAATAAAGGAGTCAGACACTGGGAATAACTTGCTGGCTCTCCGTGCGCCCGTCTCAGAATAGCGTACGTGAGTGCGGAGCTTCTCTTTATTATACCAGGTCACATGACTTCAACACTACACGCCCCTTACGCCAGGGGCGGATCATGGGCCCAGAACATAACAATGCCCTTACTACTTGTTTAAGAGTATATGCTCCTTTCTACTTTTTTAAGACATGCTCCAGCCCAAAGAGTTAGGTTCTTGAGCAAATTATTTCTCAATTATTTGACCTATTCTTAATTTGATTCTGTCAACTGGAGGATTTATTTTCTGACACCTTCTTCTCCATTTCACCATTTTCTCAGCCCTTAATTTAGCATGTTACGCAATTTCCCTTCAGTGGCGGCTGGTAGAGAACGGTGGAGGGGGCGGGGCAAGGTGGTGGGGTTAGGAATAAAAAAGAAAAGAAAACTTGCCTGGCAGTCGCAGTCGCCAGCCACCGTCTCACCTCTGATGCATTTTGTTAAAAGATGCTATTCGGTTCCAACTTAAGGCTTCTGGGAGAAACAGACTCTTAATCGTAAACTGATGCCACACAGTTCTCCTGAGGAAGGGTGTCAGTTGGGCTGTTTGTGCATTCACTCTAGACTGTTACACAAAGGGAGCTGAGGTGTGCTTCAAATTAACTTGAAATATGTTTTCATATATGCTGACTAGCCTTTGTTTCTGAGCTGAAGCTCATAGTGCATCTTTAGCCTAGGTAGGAGTGTTCTCATGGGAACCTTCCCTCATGTAACAATTGTGCTAGCAAACTGTATCAATCCAGATGATGAGAGTGCAAACTGTGGGAATCAGAAGAAGATGCACTGTATGACTGACAACACCACCTTACGAGCTGTTCCGATTGGACATCGAGTGAAGGCGTCTTCGAAGAAATTATACATATATTAAAATGTTATAATAATGAGTTTTCTTAGCTAGTTAGACACATCTCTACCTTCTCTTTGCCTGCCCTGTGGTCTTACTACTGGAGTTCGCCTCTGCCGAGGCTTTTCTTTATGGATAGTTGGTTTCTTTTCAGATTCCTTTATAATTTGTGATTGATGCTACTGCACAGATCGCCATTCTAAAACAGTTGCTACTGCAATTGTGGGAATCTCATCTGAGTTTTCCAGAATAACTCTTCATGAGAAGTTCGTCTTTTGTTTACCGCTCTTTTCCAATGTAGGTCTTTATGAGTTCTTATGTAGAATCCATCCTTTAGCTAGCTTATTGTTATTTTTTAATGGAACACATCTTGCTTGTTGATTTTTAACCTTTTTTTATTTATTACTATAAATTACTAAACTGAATAAAAATATTTGAGGTTTTAACATTTTAGATAAAAATAAAGCTTTTAAAACTATCTTAACCTCTCCTCATTGACCCATTGAAAATTATAAAAGACCATGATGTTTTGACGGCTTTACTCTGCAGTGAGCTCTAATTTTGAGCACAGTGGAAAAGGTAAATTGACTTCTCCGAAGACTGGCGGATTCCCCATGGTGCCATTTGTAAGTGAGTGTATGTAAAGGTTTAAACCATCAAGAAGAGTCCCTTTGGGCTCTAGCACAGTCCTTCAGGCAAACAGTGGCTGTTGCTGGGCTTCAGCTTTATTCTGCCTCATCTTACAACAATGGGTTATGATGAACAGGAAGACACATTTTTACTGGTGTGCGTTCTAAATATTGAGGTCAGAAAATTGAAAGTACTAAGTCTCAAGGACAAAATATCAAAAACAAAATATCAACAGGTAAGTAGGTCTAGGTTTTCTATACCTATGTGGTACATATATCTTCAAGATATGTAGATGTGAAGTTATGAATGGTAAATGTATACTTCCCTGTATGCACTTATCTTTCGATATTTTGTCCCTCAATATTCAGTCCTGGATATTCTTGTATATTGATATTCTCCATGTGGAGATTCAGTAATGCCATCCTTTTTACCAATATTTTTCATCCATGTGGTGCAGGCTCCATGCCCTTAGTCACAGACCTTATTTAGGTGTTTTTTTTTATTAAGGCCACAGGCTTAACCATGTACTGGAAATGCCAAGAAGTCTGCCTGATCCATTAAAGTTACTGTTGATCTGAACCAGCACACAAACACCTATCTACAATCTAGCTGCAATGAACCCATGGCTATCAATGAGCAGCAACAAACTGTCAGTCATGTGATAGACTGAACATAGGATCAGGAGTAACCCATGTTACAAAGTGGTTTTATTTTCGGTAAACAAAATCCAGGTCAGAGTTGAATAGACACTGATATAACAACGGAGTGTGACCTTGTGAAAGGGCTGTCAGTTACTCCACCTATGACAGAGATGCACTTGTAACTTCCAAGTTATAGGTTAACATTTTGGCAGGACTGACTCGGCCAACTCAGTCATTTAATTTGTTTGAAGTTTAAGATTGTTAATATAAGTGCTGTTGAGCAATTATAATCATTCTTATTTTCCATACTACAAAGTGGCAACACTGTGGCATCAAGTGCCACACAGATATTATCATATGTCAAGACACAAATACAAAGTGCAAATGTGTTGAGAAAACAATATGGTACCAGAATATTATTGTCAGAATGTCATCTGAAATAAACATTCTGTCCTAATTATCGTCAGCAAAAATATCACCCCTTTGGAGTTCATTGAAAATCTACACCAATGGGGCAATATGCTTGTAAACAATATTTATCACACTATATTTATGTCAGACAATATTTCTGTATACAATATTCAGACACATAACTGGAAAGCTATAAAGAAACAAATGATGATATGTAGATAAATCCAATTGATTTCTCATGGAGTATGGTTGGAATTATTACTGTTTTTAAGGGTTGTTGATAAGGCGAGATGCAGAAACATTGTAAAACAAAAAAAGGGAGTAGTAAGCTGCCATTATTATGAGCCTGTGGCTTTCATTTCCACAAGGCCAGAACTTTGGTGGTTTGTAATGCACGTTAGAACTGAATGCTGTCACTTCTATATTTTAGCTAATGTCAAGGGTTCAGGAGCTGCCCATGTAGGTAGGAGCGGTAGGATGGGGTGAGCAGGGAGTCAGCAGACAAAAACGAGGGAAAATTACATATAAAAAGAGAAAAACACTTCTCCTGCGCTGAGTAAGCAACGTGGCAAGCGCAAAGTAAGGGTTTTTCTTTTTTTTTATTTTCTATATATTTTTTATTGTTTTTATATCATATAACATATAAGCGCTTTGTCATTACAGGGTGACAGCCTAAACTAGCTGTGTTATTTGTAGTACAGTTTCAGCTTATATATGCTTGGCTGACCCCCTATCCACTGTAAAATATAATTTTCCCTCGTTGTCATCTGTCGACTCCCTCCCCACCTTGCCCCACTGCTCTTACTTGCACAAGCCCCTCCTTCAAGGGTCGTGGATAGCAAACGAAAGCCAGATTTTATTAGCACAACATTGTCTAATGTTAAAGCCTCCATCCAGCAAAGCCACATAAGATTCCACAGAAGTGAAGCTTTCTTTTTGCTGACAACAATAGGCTTTAGGTGCCAGAAGAAGAGACAGCTGTGCGTGTAGACAGTCACCTTATTCCTACAGTCACCTTGACTCTGCTCAAATGGCAGATTTGATGGGGCTGTTGGACAGAGTTGCATATAAAGAGATGAAGTAGGCGGCTGCAGGAGCGACAGAATTGAAGGGAGAAATTAGAAGCAGCAACATTCAGGAAGTGAGACAAGTGCAGTGATAGTAGCTACAAGAACAAGCGCTCCCCTTCCAAGCTGCAAAATAATCAATTGGCATGAATCCAAATCTCTACACCATGTAGGCAAATCAGTCTATAGCACCTTCTTTGCAGAAAAGCAGAAAGTGAGCGGTTGAGAGATGCATGCGCGTGCTCATCACCTTGCATTAATTTGCTCCTAGTAGTGGTAAGGCTCAACTACATACCAAAATGTGAAGAAGAAGAAAGGAAACAAATCACAATATTAGTTTAATATCAAGCCTCTCCTTTCACATATCAATTTCCTATATACTTAATAAAAAAAGGGACTTTGTATCATACTCTTTGCTCAAAATATCTTTATTTGTGAACTTCACCAACAAAATCTGTGGTATTTTAAACATCTTTGAATAGTTTCAGTTTGCACTTCACACAATTATAAATTTAGAGTCGTGACTCATTTTCATTCAAGGCCCAGTAAGTCAAAGTTTAACATTAATTGATTTAATTCTCAAAATCTTTTCTTTTTATACAGCAGTGTCAGTGACAATCTTGAAAGAGAAGCCTTCTAGCATTTCCGTCGATCTCTTTTCCAGTGTATTTTTTCAAGGATGTTTTTCCTTGACAAAAAAAAATTCTATCTAAAAGACATAACCACATTTTTGGGTCTTTCACTATATATAGTGTTTGTACCTGGAGTTATATGCACTCTGACTGCCGAGAGAGTTCAATACGCTATGTTGCAATATATGATTCTTGATCAAGACAGACTCTAATTAGGTCTGCTCCTTCAGAGAATCCCAACCTTTGGAAATTATTTTAACAGAGGTGATTTTGAAAGCCTCATTCATCAACTGAACTTACATTGAAGGCTTTTCCAATTGTTATCTTTCATCAGACTTACGATTGCTCTCAATTTTTCTTCAAACTTTACTATGCAGTTTATTACACATTTCAAACTTCACATCTGAGAAATAATTTTCAGTTTATGTGAGTTATATTACAGCATAACAAACATATGATATCTGCCCTCTTATATTCATGTTCTTCACCATTCAAGTGCCAGTAGAGATCATTTGAAAATCATAAGTTTTGTTTAAATACACAATTTTCTTTCAAGTGCTTTTTAGCTTTATCAGGATCAAGTTAATACTTTTTCCTTGGTTTCACTTGCAATGACTCATCTGACTTAAGTCTTATCCTGTAATTCGGGTCCCTCTCCTTTCTTCTGAGTTGCATGCTTGCGAACTTGGAAAAGTTGCTATCAAGAAAATATTCCTGGTGGCCTTCTAATTTGTGAAGGGCCTGATATCCGTTGTCAGTAGGTGTTGTTTCTTTAGAGGTCTTTGTGCCTAGTGTTTGAACCATCGCTTCAAAAATGCACCTATCTAACAGCGGCATTTGTACCTTCTCTAGTTCATTTTTAAATATGATTTTAATCTCACAGTAGATTCGCCACATAGCTAGTTTTATCTATTAATTTCATTTGGAAAAATTGGGGTATATGGTTCACCTAATGAGTGATGGCAAACTTTTCCTATGTCATTGAACTAATTTAAAGGTAGACAGTGCTCTTTGAAGGAGGGGATGTGAGTCTTTTGCAGCTTCATTGATACTAGTGGGAAAAGCAACTCTAAACATCTGAGTCCAAGGGGTAAAACTTTCCCCTTTGAAAGTGTCTCTTCTCATGTCTTCGGAATTTGGGACTTGTCAGTGCAGTAGTGGATGCATTTCTGAATCCTCTTAACTACCCGCTTGGGGATACTAAGGTTCGATCCATGGCTGTTATTTTCAAAACCTTCAATGTATCTTTGCCCAATATCCCATCACTGCCTGGGGGTAGATCTACTTGTGGCTAATTTCCACTGTCCATGGGTGACAAGGTCAGGTACTGCCCCAAATGCACTATGTACTCTAGGAATTAGTAAACAACCACACTACACCTCTCTTGAGCAGTGACGGATATTCCTTGCCCTACAGCAGATCTCAGAAAGGACCTCTGTTATGTCTGGTGTCAGTGTGATGTCTGTGTGGTTGAGTGTTGAATACTTTGTTTAAAGCGAAATGGTTGTGGTTGAAATATTACACCCCATCTCTCAGTTACAGGGGAGCGTGGGTTGATTGTACTCACTGATTAAACAGGTTTTCACTAAAAAAAATCGTCATTTCTGCTTCTTGATTTACTAAGATGTTTTAGCCGACATGGCCTCAATTTGATGATGTGTATACATGCCTGTGTGTGGTTTGCACTCCATTAAGCACTCAAAACAGGAAAGAAAAAAGAAGAATCGAATAATGCACTGCATTTGGGGAATCGTTTAAAACAGCTACACAGCTACTGTTGCCCTTTGGCCTTGTCAACCAACAAATGCCTGTTAGTCTGTGAGAACCATTTTCTGATATATGTGATTTGAGCGCTGCGTTCCTTTATGTGAATTTTGTAAGGAGGCGTTTGTGGGAGAGAAGGAGCTAAGAAAATAATTGTCAAATGAGGCTTGAAAAACATCAGTGCGTCCACCAACCATTGGAAGCACAAGCAGGAAAACAAAGCAAGTTTGCAGCCTGATCAATGATAACCCATTTCTCCATAGGACTGTGCAAATCAGTAGAGCTTTCCTGACGACACAATTGCATTCTTTGGGGAAATTAATGCTAATTGTTGTCTAGACATTTTATTACAGCAGTGGGATACAAGCCACTGACCATCCGTTTTAACGCATCACAAAACTCTCCAGAGAGAATTTGTTTACTTCTATAGACAGTAGCAACTTGGTTGCAGGGTGGCATTAAAAGAAGCCCTCTGTGTTACCAATATCCATCCACTCATGAAGAAATCCAGCAAGGTCTCCATTGGCACTGTGCATTTTATGGAAGGTCTCTTTCCCTTGCTTGAAAAACACAAATAGCTTAATTTTGAAGAGACTCCATAGCACATGCATGTCCGAGACGTATGTCATGAACTCATTCACTTTCTTGATCCATGTGTAGGAGCCTGGCGCATATTAGAACAATTGTAGAAGCCTTTGCCATGTGGGTGCTGCCTTTGATAATTTAATGATGCCATATCAACTAAATTCAAGCAGCATAATGTGTTGTCTCTTTCTCATGGGTGTGCTGCAATAATCCTAAATGGATCCTTTGACACTCTCTGCTTTTCCCTTTCTCAGTGGCGAATAATGTGGAAACTATGGGGCATATTACCAACATATAGCGATATTTATCGCTAAGTAGGGTTAGCGGCAATATTTTTATCGCCGCGCATGACCAGTTTTAATCGCTTAGATAACTTGCTATTAGCAAGGTTTATCTCAAAAGCGTTAAAAATCAGGCGAAATGCGTGAATATCGCTGAGAATACAGAGATATTTACGCATTAGCGACGATATGCTCTTAGCCATGTTATCCACCTCCCATTGGATAACATGGCTAAGAACTGGTCTGAGCAGGCGTTGTTTTTTGGCGATAGCGGGAATATTTCCATCGCTACGCCTGCCTTGCTAATAGGAGATAGTGACGTTAGCGACTGCTTTCAGTCACTAACAGGTTGGGTACGCCCACTTTGCATGTCATTAGCAGTAAATATCGCTGACATGCAAAGCGGGCCCCAAACCGCTCGCTATCGCCTAAAAGCTGTCGCTAACATCAGTTAGCGACAGCTTACTAATAGAGCGATAGAATTATTGCCGCTTAGCGGCGGAAAACAGCCGCTAAACTGGCGATAATTGTCTATCGCCACCCTTGGTAATATGCCCCTATGTTTCAACAACAGCGACATATCTCTCAATGTTCTAAATTTGTTGAAGGGTCATTTTAATTTAGCAAATATCCTCAAATTCAATGAGTAATCAAAAGCAACAAGCACCCCCAGGCATAATAGAGTTGTTTTCATTACATGTTCTTTAAATTTTGATACTGGTTAATATATCAGGCAAGAAAACTACTTGTTGTACAGACGGTCTAAGGGTAGCTCAAGAAGTACTCGGCAACAATAAAAGTTTTTATATGCCTTTCGCAAACTAATATTGCAGAAAAAACAAACAGGCAGCAACATAAAATAAACACCAAATGAAAAAATTGTCTTTCTGCAAGACTGTGCCAGAATTTGCTACTGCTGAAATTTGAATAAAATCGACATTGTCGACACCCTTCAAAAAGTCTTTTTAATGGGGGCAGGCTTCCAAAGCACTGAATTTCGTTTGCAAATATTATTAGCTTATGCACATTTAGGATTTCGGAAAGTAAATCAACAGGTACATAGTTAAAAAATAGATAGGAATTTAAAAACATGCACAAAAAACCAGCAGTGTTGTCTTTTGTACAGTGAAAACGCTTTCTAAAACATCAAACAGACAGAGAAAATACCACATGGTCAGGTACAAGGTGCATCCAGGAAAAGGTACATCAAGGTACACCGAGGGCACTGCTAGTGCCAGATCTCAACCTACAAACACAGGACAGGTATGGCGCATGTAACAGTAGTGCAAGTTTTCCTCACACACACACACACAATGGCATGTAGCATGTCTAGGAGAAGTGTAAGCTTCCCCCACATAAAGCACAGGGACCAGTGCTTCATTTGTAACAAAATGGGTACCAGTGCTCAAAGCTCTGCTCAGAAGCCCACAGCTGGCGCTTTTAAATGTCGATGCAACAAATTCCAAGGATTCGTTGCCTTGAATGCACCTCATGCCTCTTTCATCTGACACCAGTCACCCCCTGCCCTGTTATATCACTCATACAAGTTCATGCTTTCTCCCTTTGTGACGTTTTGTAATGAACTTTGAAAGTCAGCATTTGCAGTAAGAGAAGTTTATTCGTCAACTGACACCTCCAAGGTACTTCACAGCAATGAACATTCTGATGCTGCGTTCCAAGGCAAACTCCCGGACATTCTATCATCAATAGACACCAGGGGGTCGATTCCGATTCGGGAAAAAAACTGTCCGTATGATTCGTATCCGGAGCCCTCTCCGTACGAATCATAAACATGCCGTACAACCCGACGAGTACGATCCGGACCGGGGTATGAGGACGCGATTCGTACGGTTCACGTCAGGTAAGGGCGATTCGTACGGTAAAGCATGCAATCACATACACACGGTACGGTCCGTACACCCCATGATCACGGGGGTACGGTCCGTAGCCCTGCGATCGCAGGGTGTACGCACCGTACACCCAGCGAACATGGGGTACAGTGCATACACCCCATGATCACGAGGTACGGTGCGTACAACCCATGATCGCAGGGGTACGCACCGCACCCCTGCGATCATGGGGTGTACGTACCGTACCCGGGGGGGGGGGGCCTTCCGTACCTGTTACGAGGCGAACTCTGCTTTAACGGCTGTTTTCAGTTCCGTAGAAAAAGGGTCGTATGATGCGTACTCGACACAAATCGTACTTGCTGGGTCAGAAAAACCAGCCGCAAACCATACGGATGTCGCGTACAGCGGGTTCCGAGGGAGATTCGTACGGGGATTTGAGTCGTATGGTCGCTGTACGATTCGTACGGAGTCCAACTCCTGGTACGAATCGTACTTCGTCGTACGTACGGGGGACATTGCAGGGTACTGTTCGTATGGGAAAAGCGCTCCGAACGGCTATTTGGAGCGGTTTTTCCCGAATCGGAATCGACCCCTAGGTGAGGCCAGGACAGGGAAAAACCAAGTAGGATGGAGATGTAATAAGAAGTAAATTACAAAACATATTATCCTTTATAATGAAACAAGAAAAGTGGTTAAGTATAGATATGTGGTTATGAAATAGTTCACAAAAAGCATCAAGACTAATAGCTGAGAGTCAGCAAGCTAGGCAAGATAGACTGAAGTACATATCAATTCATAACAAAGTCTCTTGAACAAGCAGGTTTTTTCCTATAGCTTTCTGGTGTGGTACTTCCAACAATAATATAATTGGCCCTATCCCTTTCCCTGACAAACCAGGTAATATTAATGGGTACCTTGATAGTCTATCCATGGTCTATGTTTTCCATCATCTAGAACAACCACATTCTTTTGCACTCTTGCAATGGTTTTAGGTTCAGAGTGTTTACCGACCTTAAATCTGCTTGAATCTGGGAGTTTGACCATCACCCTCATTCCGATTTCACAGGTCCTCCTCAGTACTCTTTGCCGCTTGTTGTAATGTGCACTGTAGTTATCTTGATGGAGTTTAATTGATTCTCCAACCTCTCCCAACCAATTTGGCATCAGTTTGGATACTTGTACTCTCCCTTTGAGTGAGGTAAATGGAGAGATACCTGTGACAGATTTTGTAGTCGTGTGGTAAGACCAAAGCATATCATGTAAAGATTTTTCTAAAGGATTGCCTGAAATTATGGCTAGTTGCAAATTCTCTTTTATTATCCTATTGACTCGTCAATAAAGCCATTGGCCCTGGGACAATACAGTACTGTAGGGAAATTAAGTTTAGATAAGCTCTTTAAGAAATCCTTCATTTCCACTGAAAATAATTGTACCCCTTTATCCAATATGAATGTGTTGGGGATACCCTAAGTATAAAAGGGATCGGTGAGGAACTCTAACATAACGTCCGTGATCATAGCGTGTACCACCTTGGTAATCAATCAGTACTATCATGTACTTCCCGTGCCATGCTGTGTATTTGCGTGGTCCAATAATGTCTACAGCTAACTTGCCCCACGGTTTTACTTGGTACTTCAACTGGGGACATTGGAGCTCTTCTTACATTTTTAGATTTTTCACTTTGAACACATGTTATGCAGCTCTTCAATATGTTTTCTAACAAAGTGTCCATGCCTGGGAACAAATAATGGGCTCTGGCATTGCTTATCGTAAGACTCCTACCAGGGTGTCACTCGTGCGAATTCTGCTATTCTATCCCACAACATCCTAGGTGGTATTCGTTTATTTCCTCTTTTAATGAGTTTTCCTTCAATGTTTAGTTCCTGTCTGACTCCTCAATAACCAGGAAGTTTGTCTGGCAGGCAATTTTGTCTGGTGGCCCAACACTGTACGATTTTGTCTTTTACCCAGGATAAGGACTCATCCTCCTCTGTCCCTGAATCCCATTCATCCATGCTGATGTCCAACAAAACTACTTCCAACACTGATCCTTCCTGACACCCTGCTTTGGCTGAAATTTTTGTATCAGCATCCATGAGAGGCAATCAGCTGCCAGATTCTTAATTCCGAAATGTATTCTATATGATGAATGAATGAATGAAACAACACTTGTATAGCGCTATCTACCCGGAGGCCTCGTAGCGCTTATGACAGGAACTTAATTAGCGAGGGCTCAGGCAGGTCAGCAGGGTGTAGCATACAAGTGTGTTTTCAGAGTTTTCCTGAAGGAGAGATGATTTACAGTTTCCCGAAGGGGTAGAGGGAGGATGTTCCAGAGTCTTGCCGCAATGTGTGAAAAGGAGCGGCCACCCCAACGTGCTTTCCTGACTCTGATGGGAGTAGCCAGCTGGAGGGAGCAGGAACGGAGGGAACGAGATGGAACATAGGGAGTGACCAGGGACTGAAGAATTGCGGGGCCAGTGCGATGAAAGGCCTTGTGTAATATACACATGGCCTTAAATTGTATTCTTGCAGCTATAGGAAGCCAATGAAGTTCCCTTAAAGCATTCCTTGCTGACTGCCATCGGGGAAGGTTGTAAAGTAGACGGGCAGCACTGTTTTGGGTGACTTGGAGCCTCTGAATGGTGTACGCAGGGGCTCCCATGTAGAGGACATTCCCATAGTCCAGGCGAGATAGTATAAGAGCCTGGACCAGGATCCTCCTTGCCTGGAATGGGAGCAGAGGGAGCACCCTCCTTAGCATCCTCATCAACCCAAAACAGATAGCCGCAGTCTTCGTAGCTTGGACCGAGAAATTCAGGTCGGTGTCAAGCCAAATCCCTAAGCTTTTTATTTGGGATTTGGGAATAGGGGGCGGGCCTAAACATGGGGGCCAGGAGGATGCAAAGCCCGAGGGGGAGGGATTACCCAGCAAGATGACATCTGTCTTCTCCCCGTTAAGTTTTAGGCAGGAAGATTGCATCCATCTGGAAACAGCCTCCAGACAGGAACCTAGGGTGCTAGACGATCCCTCCTGGTGGTCTAAGGAGACCACCAGTTGGGTATTGTCTGCAGAGGTGACGATACGCACACCGAAGGGATGGACTATCCTGTCTAGGGGTTCCATGTAGGCGTTAAACAGAGTGGGGCTCAGGGAGGAGCCCTGAGGAACCCCACATCTGAGAGGGTGTTTAGGGGACGCCACCTCGCCCTCGAAGACCTGGAAGAAACGGTCAGCCAGGAAGGATGTCAGCCATTCTAGGGCTGCGTCCGACACACCCATGTCCGCCAGGCGTTGTAAAAGCGTGACATGGTTGACTGTGTCGAACGCAGCGCTTAGATCTAGTAGAATGATGGCAACCTTTCCACCCTGGTCCAACACAGTTCTTGCTTCCTCCGTTACCGCTAGAAGAGCGGTTTCTGTTCCATGTCGAGGGCGGAACCCTGTTTGAGAGGCACGCAGAAGGCCATTTGATTCCAAATGGCTCATCAAGGTGTTATTTACGTGCCTCTCTAGTAATTTGCTCAGCCAGGGGAGCAAAGAGATGGGGCGATAGTTCGCCAGGTTGTTCTGGTCAAGATTGGGCTTCTTCAACAGAGCCCTCACCATTGCGCACTTCCATGAAGGAGGTACGGATTTTGTGGTGATGGAGGTGTTGAGGACGTCCAATATGACCGGGCGAATTACGTCCATCACCTTAAGGAGGGTCTGGGGGGATGCCGAGTCGCTAGGTGAACCAGAAGTGATTTGTGGGATGAGTCTGTCCAAAGCCGGCATATCCAAGAGTGGGATTGTATTAAGCTGACAAGGAATAACGGTGGCCGGGGTTCGAAGGGCAGAGGGGTCCAGAGCGCTGTTAACATCTCCAAAAGAAGAGTATATGGTCTCAATTTTTTGGGAGAAAAAATTAGCCAGGTTGTTACAGCGATTCTGGGCACCCTCAGCGGAGGGGCATTCCGTTGGAGGTGAGATAAGGGATTTAACAATTTTAAAAATTTCCCTTGGAGCATTAGCGGCAGCCTCAATTTTGCTGCCGTAGTAGGAGGCTTGTGCTGTTTTTAGCTCCTGTTTATAGAGCCTAATAGCCGCTCTATAATTATCCTTCCTGTCTTGGGAATAGTCTTGTCTCCAGGCTCTTTCATATTTACGACAGATTAGTTTCCTAGATTTAAGGTTGGGAGTGAACCATGGAGCAGGTTTAAGTCTTTTTATGACATTGGTGGTGTGCACGGGGAGGACCATGTCAAGTGTAGAGGAGATCCAGCCATCGAAATTGTTGGCTGCTGTATTGACATTCAGTACCTTCATCGGGGGATCTCTAACCAGGGCAGCTTCCCATTCAGGGAGGGGGAGTGAAGACCACTTCCTACCTCGCTGTTTAGCCGGATGGTGAGTGGGGATAAAAGGGTATGTGTGCCAAATAAAGGGTACTAAAAAGTGATCGGTCCAAGGTAATGGAATGGGGGGTAGCACCGTAAGATCGTTACTATTACTGTAAATGTGGTCCAGAAGATGGCCTCTATTGTGGGTTATATGAAAACCCTTTTGGTGAAGATCCAGTGCTAAAAGGTTTGAACGGAGAATATTGGCTGCTGTGTCGTGTGGATCATCGAGGTGCAGATTGAGATCCCCCAATAAAGTAAAATTGGGTGAGGACAACACAACGTTTGCAGCAAGATCCGTTATTTGAGCAATGGAGTTTTTTAGAGCACCAGGAGGACGATAGGCTAATATGCCTGAAAAAGTGGTGGTAGGGGAGAATTCTAACGAAAAGTGGACACTTTCGCAGGTTGATGAGGTGGTGGGGGTAATGCGGCATTTATAATTGTCTCGATAGACAATGGCCACTCCCCCACCCCTCCCGGTCTGACGGTCTAGTCTCTTTAGTGTAAAGCCCTGGGGAATGGCCCACCCAATAGCTGGATCATTATCTGTGTGAAGCCACGTTTCCGTTAGGAAGAGAGCGTGAGGATTGAGCTCTTCGATCAGTATATGTATTTCCGTGTGATGTTTACAAACGGACCTGCAATTTAAGAGATACAATCTCCATTCCAGGGCAGAGGAAGGATGTAAGGTGCCTGTATTCGAAAGGGATGGGCTCCAGTTACAATTTTTACAGGAATAATTAGTGTCAGATGGGTGGAACGAATGGACACAATGAGGATATGTAGGAGGGCGAAGGGCAAACAGCGAAGGGACATCATAAGAAAGCAGAGGTTGTGCCATAGCAAACCAATCTACCCACCGGTCCGCCGGAGCGTCTGGACGCGGACTGGCGCAGACTGGCTTCTCTCTGGCGCCTCTCCGGCGCGTCTACGGCGCTACCGCTGCGCGTCACCGCTGCGCGAGTGATTGAGGGCTAAATAGGTTAGGCGGAGTGGGAGACTAGCGCATCAACCCACCAAATATGGCCGCCTCCGATGGAGCAACCAGGAAGTTGTGCCGCTTGCCTCCCTCCACAACAAACAGCACTGGTAGCTGCGGTGGACCGGGGAGTGAGCGAGCACACAACAGGTAAGTAAGTTTCACAAAAGTACACTTTTTAAAATCACTTTTAAATCAGTCTAAAAACAATGGCTAGCAGGAATACAAGGAGAAACGCTTGTAGCAGTCCTGCTTGCTACCAAGCGCCAGCGCTACTAAATTCGCAATCAATTTTCGAGCGCGCTTCCAACCGGCCCTTTTGTGATCAGGGCGGAGTGGGAGACTAGCGCGTTAACCCACCAAATATGGCCGCCTCCGATGGAGCAACCAGGAAGTTGTGCCGCTTGCCTCCCTCCACAACAAACAGCACTGGTAGTTGCGGTGGACCGGGGAGTGAGCGAGCACACAACAGGTAAGTAAGTTTCACAAAAGTACACTTTTTAAAATCACTTTTAAATCAGTCTAAAAACAATGGCTAGCAGGAATACAAGGAGAAACGCTTGTAGCAGTCCTGCTTGCTACCAAGCGCCAGCGCTACTAAATTCGCAATCAATTTTCGAGCGCGCTTCCAACCGGCCCTTTTGTGATCAGGGCGGAGTGGGAGACTAGCGCGTCAACCCACCAAATATGGCCGCCTCCGATGGAGCAACCAGGAAGTTGTGCCGCTTGCCTCCCTCCACAACAAACAGCACTGGTAGCTGCGGTGGACCGGGGAGTGAGCGAGCACACAACAGGTAAGTAAGTTTCACAAAAGTACACTTTTTAAAATCCCTTTTAAATCAGTCTAAAAACAATGGCTAGCAGGAATACAAGGAGAAACGCTTGTAGCAGTCCTGCTTGCTACCAAGCGCCAGCGCTACTAAATTCGCAATCAATTTTTGATGATAATTATACCATTTCTGTCCTAATACCCATTTTGATATTCGTAGAGTAGTGTTTTCTGTGCCTTTAGAAAAGAAAATGTGAGTTATGCTGTTTGTGGTCAGCACGTAGGGTAAATGGCAAACCCCACAGGAAGTACTTAAAATGTAGGATGTCCCAGAAGCAAGCTAGGGCTTCCCTTTCAATTGTGGTGTAATTTGTCTCTACCCCTTTGAATGTGCATGAAGCAAACACCACAACTTGTTCCTGGTTGTCCACAACCTGGGTTAGAATGGCCCCTTAGTCCCAGACAGCCAACATACCTAACTACCATTTGACATTTGTCTAGTTTCAACGTTAGGCCCGATTTCTTAGAACAGAAAAAACAGACCCCGCGATGCCATTATGTTGCATTTCAGAATTTACATAAACCAAGACGTTGTCCTGGAAAACAAGAACGTTTTTTAGGCCTTCAGCATATTTTCTGCATTATTCTTTGAAAGACTACAGCTGCGGAAGCTAGACCAAACAACATTATGCAATACCTGTAGGCTCTAAAAGGAGTTATAAAAAATGTGCAAGACCTAGAATCTGAGTGGAGCTCCACTTGATGATATGCCTGTGTGAGATAAATTACACTAAAAAGACTAGATTTGTCCCTCATGCTTAACATACGATTTATCCTCAATAGGGGTAACCGATCTACCCAGATGCTGGAGTTAAGGTCCCTAAGGTCCACACATGAGCTAATCCCTGTCCCCAGCCTTATTAGTTACTGCAGTGGGCGCCAACCATTCCAAGTTTTCAGTCTGCTCAATCACCCCTTGTTCTTCCAATTTCTTAAGTTCTTCTTTCAAAGGTTCTTCCATAAGAAGAGCAATGACCCTAACTTTATGTACTACAGAACAAGCTCTACTTTTAAGTTTTATGTTATGTTTGCAGTTTTTTAAGCAGCCCAACGTGTAAATATTCATGTGTGACCTTTCACCAAGAAGAACCTTCTCTGGATTGTTAGGTTCTAACTTCATGCCCATTTCTTTCTGGTGTCTCCACCCTAATAAGTTGGATCCATGTGTTGTCACATATATCTTCCCAATGGTGGAACAATCCTTAAATACAACTCTCATTGTGGCCATACTTAGCAGTTATATCTACTGGGATTTACATCAGAACTGCAAACTGTAAACTTTTTTAGAAAACTTATCCTTATACACATTTTTCTCAATAAAGGTATATGGAGAACATAAATCTGCAAAAACAGTAACTTCTCCCCAATCTAATACAATTTTACAAGTAGGGTATGTGTTCTTTGTCCTACACTCGGGTGTTTCTATTCGGAAATAAATGTCTCTTTAATGTCTTCTTCTCTCCCCACTACATGCACAAGTACTCTCCAATTCTTTACAAACTTTGGCATAGTGACCCCTTTTATTACTCTTCCTGCATATACAATGGAGAGCTGGGCAGTTGGTAATGTGATGATTAAAATACCCACACCTGAAACACCTTGTTTCCTTGTTGAGTTTGTACTTACTCTCCACATAAGTGTTTTTCTGTTTAATTTCCAACACAGCATCATCCCTTTCCTCCTCATTGTACACCTCATACACTTCTTCATTGGTACTGGTTTGTTTTATTACCTTTATGTACGGATCTGTGTGCTTTATGCTTTTTGAAAGTTCTAATGTTTCTTTTAAATTAGGCCTCTGAGCAAGTAATTTCTCCTGTATATGTGTATTGCTTGTACATCTTACTAATTGGTCACAAATCAATGAATTACATAGTACACCAAATCCATAGGTATTTGAAAGACATCTAAGTACTGAAATATAGCTCATTACTTTTTCCTTCTTTTTCTGTACCATGCTAAAAAATATGTTACGTTCCAGTACAACATTTATTTTCTGACCAAAATGCTCTTCTAGTTTCTTTACTCTTGCTTGATAAAGATCTAATTGATCCGTGTCCTCATACTAACTATCCCTACTGGGTTCATTCAGGTTTTCAAAGATTTTCCTCCCCTGTGTAATCTAGGGAGATTATGGAGAAGGATATGTTGTTTACTATATGTTGAAAGCTTTTCTCCACCAATAGCTACTAAATAAGTTTAAAATAATGTTATCCACTCCTTCCAGGGTAACAAAGGGTCCCCAATTTCATTTACGAAAGGAGGGGGTTGGTCATGCTTGCTGCTACCATAGTTTTATTTCAAAATAAAAGACAAGATTTAGAACACCCAACGGTGACCCCCCACAATCAATAATGTACATCTACAGGATTTTATATATTCAATAATGTAATGAATGAATATATATGGTTATTAACTATGCAGCTAATATATATATATATATATATATATATATATATATATATATCCAAAAAAAGCAGGTTAGCCCCAAAGTTGAAGTTAAACCACAAGAAGTTTAATCGGCATTTCAAAATTTGCATCCATTTCACAGCTTGCCAGCAGAGAAACACACAACTGCAGTCTTCGAAGATTAATGTCAGCCTGACGCGTTTCAGGATTTCCTCATCCTTTCATCAGAGGCAAAGTTCAGAGGATGTTAGCAGACAGTTTTAAACAGCGCACATTTGTAGATATTTTAAACACCTGCCTCAGTGGGCGTGTCCTTTCGCAAGGCCTTCTGGTCATTGCAGTGCGCCACATCTTCCCCTCGTGGGGCTGCCTCTAATACCTTCAATTTCGAACTGAAATAATGTTCCAAGTGGAGAGAAGTACCACACCAGGTGCACTCCGCCTTGCTTTGTAGCTGTGGAATTTATGCCTCAGACAGCACCATCCTGCGTATGGCACTGCCCTCTTCATTCCTGGCTGCAAGCAAAATGATGAGCCTGCAAGGACCCGCTTCCAGGCGGTGGGCTTAACCTCCCGGCTGGGCATCAGCCGTAAATACTTCCAAAAAAAGCAGGTTAGCCCCAAAGTTGAAGTTAAACCACAAGAAGTTTAATCGGCATTTCAAAATTTGCATCCATTTCACAGCTTGCCAGCAGAGAAACACACAACTGCAGTCTTCGAAGATTAATGTCAGCCTGACGCGTTTCAGGATTTCCTCATCCTTTCATCAGAGGCAAAGTTCAGAGGATGTTAGCAGACAGTTTTAAACAGCGCACATTTGTAGATATTTTAAACACCTGCCTCAGTGGGCGTGTCCTTTCGCAAGGCCTTCTGGTCATTGCAGTGCGCCACATCTTCCCCTCGTGGGGCTGCCTCTAATACCTTCAATTTCGAACTGAAATAATGTTCCAAGTGGAGAGAAGTACCACACCAGGTGCACTCCGCCTTGCTTTGTAGCTGTGGAATTTATGCCTCAGACAGCACCATCCTGCGTATGGCACTGCCCTCTTCATTCCTGGCTGCAAGCAAAATGATGAGCCTGCAAGGACCCGCTTCCAGGCGGTGGGCTTAACCTCCCGGCTGGGCATCAGCCGTAAATACTTCCAAAAAAAGCAGGTTAGCCCCAAAGTTGAAGTTAAACCACAAGAAGTTTAATCGGCATTTCAAAATTTGCATCCATTTCACAGCTTGCCAGCAGAGAAACACACAACTGCAGTCTTCGAAGATTAATGTCAGCCTGACGCGTTTCAGGATTTCCTCATCCTTTCATCAGAGGCAAAGTTCAGAGGATGTTAGCAGACAGTTTTAAACAGCGCACATTTGTAGATATTTTAAACACCTGCCTCAGTGGGCGTGTCCTTTCGCAAGGCCTTCTGGTCATTGCAGTGCGCCACATCTTCCCCTCGTGGGGCTGCCTCTAATACCTTCAATTTCGAACTGAAATAATGTTCCAAGTGGAGAGAAGTACCACACCAGGTGCACTCCGCCTTGCTTTGTAGCTGTGGAATTTATGCCTCAGACAGCACCATCCTGCTTGGAACATTATTTCAGTTCGAAATTGAAGGTATTAGAGGCAGCCCCACGAGGCTAGTTAGGAATTAGCATTTAAAAAACCTATTAAATTCACTGAAAAAAACATAGGTTTGACACCAGTTATAGTTAGCTGGAAATTTTACTGACATAAAACCATTGAAATTCCCACGTTATAGTTAGTTGGACTCACTATAACTTGCGCGCCTGCAATGCACTGCTGATGACGTCACATATTACATCACTCATGACATGGTCAGTGACATCACTCATGACATCACTGATGACACCATCCAGTGAATGTGTGTCTTTCTGAAAAATAAATATGTTTTATATATGTATATGTAAAGGTCGATGGAAGAATAAATGTTTAAATAAGTGTCTTAATGGATGTTTTTAAAAAAAAAATTTGATTGGTTAACTGGCTTATTAAGTGTATCTTAGTGAATACATATATTAGCGAGTATTGTTTAAATATTTAAATGTTTGTATCAGTGTTTCACTTTGTGTATAAGTGGCTGCAAGGGTTGGTGAGTAGCTACATGTGTGTGTATATGGGTTATTAGATGTTTTTTTTAGTATCAGTATGAGTGTCTGTATGGTTTGGTGGGGGTGTTACTTAGCACATAGATGCATCAATGACTGACTCACTGTTTGTATGTGTTTTGAAGAAAGCATATGTGCAGGACTGTATGGGTGGATGAGTGTGTATATGTGTGTGTTAGTGAGTGAATGACTGTCTCACTATTGTCTTTATCAGTAACTACATATGTTTTAATCTAGTATATTGGAGTATTGATGTATATAAGTGAGTATATATGAGAGTGAGAGATTGAAAGAGTTCTTGTTTAAATAAGTATGTGTTTCTATAAGTGATTGTTTAAGATAGTAAGTATGTGTAAGTTTCCTTAGAAGTAAGGTGGTAGTGTGTGTATAGCTGTATATGCAAATAAATGGATGTTCAATAGTTTATTTGCATGTGTGATTATGTGTGTGAGTAACTTTTGGATGACTGTCGGTGTGTAACAGGATGTATAGGTGTTTCACTACATATGATGAGTGAATATATGTATGAGTGACTATATAGAACTGTTGGTGAATGAGTGGATGTGTATATAGATGGTGGTATTACTGAATTGGTTGTTGTAACTGGTATGGGTATCTCTATTTTTTGAAAATTTTAGTTTCTATTTTTGAATATGTGTTTCAAGGGTTACATTACACTGAAAGGAGGTCTGTCACTCTGTCACAAGGATGGTGTCATCAGTGATGTCATGAGTGATGTCACTGACCATGTCATGAGTGATGTAATATGTGACGTCATCAGCAGTGCATTGCAGGCGCGCAAGTTATAGTGAGTCCAACTAACTATAACGTGGGAATTTCAATGGTTTTATGTCAGTAAAATTTCCAGCTAACTATAACTGGTGTCAAACCTATGTTTTTTCAGTGAATTTAATAGGTTTTTTATATGCTAATTCCTAACTATAACTGGTGTGAAACCTATGGTTTTTTCAGTGAATTTCATAGGTTTTTTAAATGCTAATTCCTAACTATATAAGGCCTGAAACCTATGTTTTGTTCAGTGAATTTCAAAGGGTTTTTTAATGCCAATTCCTAACTATATAAGACCTGAAAGCCCACCAGGAATCTCCAGTATGCGCCAGGGGACTGCATTGCAGAGAGGTGTAATGAAGCCACGCCCCTTTTTAGACCTCTCTGCAACGCAGCCCCCGCGCATGTTTGAAGAGGGAGAACTAATTCCCCTTGCATACTGGGGGCCCCTGGGGGCCAACTAGCCCACCTGGAACCTCCAGTATGCGCCAGGGGGCTGCATTGCAGAGGTGTAATGAGGCTATGCCCCTTGTTACACCTCTCTGCAACGCAGCCCCCTGCCGCGTTTGTAGAGGGGGAACTAATTCCCCTTGCATACTGGGGGTCCCTGGGGGCCAACTATCCCACCAGGAGCCTCCAGTATGCGCCAGGGGGCTGCATTGCAGAGAGGTATAATGAGGCCACACCCTTTTTTACACCTCTCTGCAACGCAGCCCCCGTGCATGTTTGAAGAAGGGGAACTAATTCCCCTTGCATACTAGGGGTCCCTGGGGGCCAACTAGCCCACCTGGAACCTCCAGTATGCGCCAGGGGGCTGCATTGCACAGAGGTGTAATGAGGCTATGCCCCTTTTTACACCTCTCTGCAACGCAGGCCACTGGCGCGTTTGCAGAGGGGGGACTAATTCCCCTTGCATACTGGGGGTCCCTGGGTCATATCTGCCCAAACACCGATATTCCGAACGATTGAAAATGACTTTTCTTGAGAAACATTTGGATTTGGATTATCATGTCCTATACTTTGGAATTTTTGAAAGACTGACTTTGAGGATGCTATAAATTACTCAAGTCTGCCCGAATTGTGTGGGTAAAATTGATACCTAGTCACTTTGAATAAGAATGTACTTACGTCTCGTCTAACATTTGGAAGAAATATCTACTTATATGACAACAGGATACCGACATAACTTGAAGGAAATAAGAACGCCCTGAAGAAGTTCTGTTGTACAGAACGAAACGTTTCGGCTGGCTGTGGTACATAAACTTAAGGAAAATAAAAGCATTTGAATATACACCAAGATTCAGTGCTTCAATAAGGACTCTAAGTGATATGATTTGATTGGACTTATTGTGCAAGTGGTGCTGTGCCAAACTTTGGAATATTCTCCACTACTCTCTACTACTTACTCTCTCCTACTCCACTACTCTCAAATACTCACTCTCTACTACTCATTCTCTACTACTCTACTACTCTCTACTACTCTCTCTCTACTACTCACTCCCTACTACTCACTATCTACTACTCTCTACTACTCACTCTCTACTACTCTCTCTCTACTACTCACTCTTTACTACTCACTCTCTACTACTCTCTACTACTCACTCTCTACTACTCTCTACTACTCGCTCTCTACTACTCTCTCTCTACTACTCACTCTCTACTACTCACTCTACTACTCACTCTCTACTACTCTCTACTACTCACTCTCTACTAATCTCTCTCTACTAGTCTACTACTCACTCTACTACTCACTCTCTACTACTCTCTACTATTCTCTCTCCCACTCTCTACTACTCTCTACTACTCACTCTCTACTACTCACTCTCTACTACTCTCTACTACTCACTCTACTATTTACTGTCTACTACTCACTCTCTACTGCTCTCTACTACTCACTCTACTACTTACTTTCTACTACTCTCTACTACTCACTCTCTACTACTCACTCTCTACTACTCTCTACTACTCACTCTACTATTCACTCTACTACTCTCTACTACTCACTCTCTGCTACTCTCTCTACTGCTCTCTACTACTCTCTACTACTCACTCTCTACTCTCTATTACTCACTCTCTACTCTCTACCTCTCTACCTCTCTCTACTTCTCTCTCTACTAGTCTCTACCTCTCTACCGCTACCTCTCTACCTCTACCTCTCTACCTCTACACCTCTACCTCTCTACCTCTCTCTACACCCACACATATACACATATATATATGCATATATATGCATATGCATTTATATATATGTATGTGTATGTATATACATACATATATAAACATATATAATCTGTATATCTATATAAATACAAATATAAATGCATGCATACATATACATATATGCATACAGATGCATGGTATTTACATGAAAGTTTAAAAAACACTAATAAAAGCAAAGCTAACAAGCCACCTCATTACAAACAGAATGGCTTTAACTTAAACGAGGGCGAGATCTATTGCATTTTCAATGCTTGTTTACTTTGGTTCCATCAAGAAGGCATTCAGATGTGTCACACATTTGCCATAAATTCTGAATGTTAGCACTCTAGTTGCTCATTAGATCACTGTAGTAAAGCTACTGCTCACCAGGGAAGTCTGCTGCTGGTATTCAAAGTGCATGTTTCAGTCTGCATGTCAGAATTTCTTTAATGAAATTGAAGAGGATTTGAGAAGTCACTCAAAATGTGCCCTAATTTTTCTTTCTGCAGCACTAATCATACTTTCTATGGCAAAATATACCCCCTCATTTTGTTCCTTTTTAAATTAAATGTTTTAAGAGTTACCGCTTTATTCCAATCAAGATGGCTTCAGGTGTGCCATACCTTTGTAATAGGTAGGACTGTTAGCGCTCTAGTTGTTCTTTAGAACACTCTGGGACATTCTGTCATTGGGCTATACTTGGGCTACATCTGGGTGATATTTGGGCTACATTTGGGCTCTTTTGTCTCTGGTGGCCATCTTGGGAGACTGCATGTCAGAATTTTTTAATGAAATAGAAGAGGATTTGAGAAGTCACTCAAAATGTGCCCTAATTTTTCTTTTTGCAGGACTAATAATACTTTCTATGGCATAATATACCCCCTCTTTTTGTTCCTTTTAAAATTAAATGTTTTAAGAGTTACCACTTTGTTCCCATCACAATGGCTTCAGGTGTGCTATACCTTTGTAATAAGTAGGACTGTTAGCGCTCTAGTTGTTCTTTAGAACACTCTAGGAGGCTGCAGTAGTGCACAACGGAATCAACTGACAGCCTCTGTCCTTGTTGGATGTACATGTTTTACTGAGAATGTCAGACTTCATTCTCACATGACTGAGAAAGATAATGTGAATTTACAGAAAATATGCTTTCAGTTTAGCTTATAGATCCCCTTCCAAACCACTGTGGAAAATCATGAGATATTCGTTTTCTTTCAAACATGATTCATGATATCACAGCAGAAGGCTTTTTCACATGGTAAAATCACCTTAGAACACACCACAATTCCTAAAATGACTATGGTACCATCAACAAATGATTTTTAATGTATCTAAAGTCCTAAAACCCTCTATTAACTACAATGCTATTTAATGAGGTGCTATCATGTATATTGGTCCCAAGATGGCTGCCAACACTTCTTGTATGAAGTGCTGACAGCCAATCAGATCAGATGTGTGGTTAGGCTCCGCCCAGATATATATATTTTTTTGAACCTAAATTACTCAAAATCCACTGGAGCACATATCTTGAGACATAGCAAAGGCACATCGGGCTACCAGTCCCTACAATTTTGCCAAGTTTTGTGGAAATCCATTCAGCCGTTCGAGCTAAAAGTGAGTCCAACCGCCCTATGGAAATTAACATGGGGAAAACACATTTTGGGACCCCCTTTTATCTCGGCCCCCGCTTGACGAATCCCCCCCAAACTTTCAGGGAAGGAGCAGAGCAGAGCGGGCCATCTTCTTTGAGACATTTGAGAAGATTCGTCCACCGGCGCCAAAGTTATTCCCAATAGAATGTTGCGGATTTCCTATGGAAATCAATCCTAACTATAACTACCTACTGGCAACCGCCAGTAGGTAATATTACCTACTGGCGGTCGCCAGTAGGTATATATAGTTAGGATTTTTTCTCTATGGGATTTTTGAAAATTCTATGTCTAATAACTTTGGCGTTTGTGGACGGAATTGGCTGAAATTTTCAGGAAAATGGAACATTTTGTTTCTGAGCAGCCCCTGAAAATTTGGGGGGGGGGTCGTCAAGGGGGGGCCGAGAAAAAAGGGGGGCCTCACTTTTAGCTCGAACGGCTGAATGGATTTCCACGAAACTTGGCAAAATTGTAGATATTGTTTGCCCGATGTGCCTTTGCTAGGTCTCAAGATATGTGGTCCTGTGAATTTTGAGTAAATTAGGTTTAAAAAAAGATATATATCTAGAGCCGCGCCCGGTACGCGTACCGGGGAGCGCTCCAGGCGCGCCACCGACTTGCGCACGGCAAGCTGATTGGTTCTCGGGTGTCTGTAAACATTCGAAACAGTCCGCAGCGGCCGCCATCTTGTGTCTCGGTAGGATTGAGATACAAGAGGTGGCAGGAATCAAAGGGGGGAAATGAGCAAAAGGGGGCAGGGTACACCCCCCTGACCCCCTACTTTTGATGTGGGGGCCATAAAGGGCTCCCGCGGGTGAAAATTATATTTTAAAAAAATCGATTTCCGCGGGGGGGAGCGCCCGGTACGCGCACCGGGGAGCGTACGGGGGAGCGTACCATGGAGATTAAAAATGACAGACTTTTTTTTTTTTAAAAAAAAGCTTCTTTTTATAAATTGGAGGTAGTTCTGAAAAGAACTTTTTTTTTATTTTGTTGTTTTATATATTTTTTTTTGTTTTTGTTGTTTTATATTTTTTTTAGACTTTTTAAAACAATTTTATATTTTTTTGGGATTTTTGTCAAGGGAAAAACAAAAACAAGGATTCCAAAACTGCTCAACAGGAGCAAAAAAATTAGAAAATTTAGGGACTGGAAGAGCAGCGGTGTTGCTGTTTCTTTAGGGCAATGAGTTCAACACTCTGCTCCCCATAGCAGAGCAGTTCGTCACACTCCGTGCACAAAAATTTGATGCCTGCAAACACCGGCTGAATGTTAGGGACCATTCTTCCACGGGGTGGTCCCGAAGGTGTTGCTCCACCAGTGGAGGTGCTGCCGCCATCTGTTGGTACATTCCGTGCCAGCTCTCTGACACTCTCCCTGGCAAAGTTGTTAGGGTGTCTTCTTTTCACATGCCTGATCAAATTAGCATTCCCAAAACTATATTTTTTCAGAGGATTGCCTCTGGATAAACTACTCCCACATATTTTGCAGGTTACTTTGGGAGCGTTGACTTTTTTCTGTCCTTCAGGGATGTCGTAAAATTTCCAGATGAAATGGTTTTTTTTCTTTTGCTGAGGAGGGTCCTCATCTAAAAATCCATCTGAATCACTGCTGGATGACTCTCTTGCAGCCATTGCTGGAGATCAGAAAAGTAGGAGATAGAGTAGACAGAACAGCTCTTGCTCTCTCCAAGTACAAAGCAATAGTGAGAGAAATGGGTGGGTTTCACACAATTTGGAAAAAAAAAAGTTCTGAACCAATGAAAAGTGTTATTTTAAAGTCACATGGTTTGACGCGCTTACGCTACGCGCCCCGGGGCGCGTCCCGGGCGTGTATCGTAAGCGCATCGGGGCGCTTACGTTGCGCGATCGTATGCGCTTCCGGGTGCGCTTACGCGGTGCGTCATAAGACGCATCTCGCGGCTACGCGATACGTGTCTTATGACGCAAGGCGTGGCGGCTACGCGATACGTCACAATGTTGTTTTCGTTCGCGGCAATAGCGCTTACGGGACGCGCATCAGTACGCGCCCCGGGGCGCGCCGCAAGATTGCGCACCAAAAATAATATAAAAAAAAATAAAAAAATTATAAAATATAAAATTCGATTTAAAATGTATTATTTTTTTAAAGATTTGCTATTAAAAAACCTATGAAATTCACTGAAAAAACCATAGGTTATAGACCATATATAGTTAGGAATTGGCATTTACAAAACCTTGAAAATTCACTGAAAAAACCATAGGTTATAGACCATATATAGTTAGGAATTAGCATTTAAAAAACCTTATTTTACTCACACAAAACCATTGAAATTCCATATATAGTTAGTTGTACTAACTACATATCGCGCACCCGCAATCCACTGCTGATGATGTCACATATTACATCATTCATGACATGGTCAGTGACATCACTGATGACATCACTGATGACATCTCAAATGACATCACTGATGACATCACTGATGACATCTCATTTGACATTACTCATGACATCAATCATGTGATGATACGATGAACCTCTTCAGACTCTAATATAACCTTAGATACACTCAGTGTAAACAGACACTCACAGACTGTCACTCATCCATGGAGTTACTCACACACCTAATCAGTCTTGCAAAGAATCAATCACACCTCCATTTCCTCAACTATATAGTTAAACACACCTTACTTATTGAAACATATAATAACACATATTTACTCTGTTATACAATCCCTGATACAAGTTCACAATAATCCATACAGCCACTCACACATTCACTGGCTCTTATGCACAGTTATTTATATATGTCAACTACCACATGTACTGTGTTTTACATATGTACTTACTTTGACATGTAGCACTGAGATATCCATTCACTCACCAATACACTCATGCACACAGTAAACCGCCCATACAGCTGTTTCCACATGCACTTTTGAACCCATACATCTAGTGAATCAACTGCTCACACATCTATGCACAGAGTCATACACCTCCCAGACACCCACACACACACTCAGTCTCCCATACAAATACTTGGCCAACTAATCAATAACCCATATAGTTAGTCATATAGCTAATGATCAACAATTGCATCAGATTACAAAACAACAGACACAATGGTGCACAATTTAAAACAGTTTAGTCACTAACCCATGCACTCAGTGAGACACATTTAATCACTCACTTATACAGTCAGTCATGCACCTACTAAATACATCATCCAGACACTTATACATCCACTCATTCTTCAATATATAAGACATATTTTAACTTTACAGAAACATACAGTCACTGGATGTTGTCATCAGTGATGTCATCAGTGATGTCATTTGAGATGTCATCAGTGATGTCATCAGTGATGTCACTGACCATGTCATGAATGATGTAATATGTGACATCATCAGCAGTGGATTGCGGGTGCGCGATATGTAGTTAGTACAACTAACTATATATGGAATTTCAATGGTTTTGTGTGAGTAAAATAAGGTTTTTTAAATGCTAATTCCTAACTATATATGGTCTATAACCTATGGTTTTTTCAGTGATATATATATATATATATGCCTTCCTCCTCCTCTGAAGTAGCCGGGACCTACACGCCGAGGTGCAACCACGGGTCAGACTCCAGGATTTTGTGCGTGATTTCGCTGCGTGGAGTGCATTGTACGTTGTGTACGAGGACGCAATATATATATGTATGTATATATATATATATATATATATATATATATATATTTATATATGTGTGTGTGACCTTTTCCTTACTAATGTACAGATTCCTAGTCTATACTCTCAATATGCCACTGAATATCACCAAACATTCTTGTTCCTTTCTGCAATACTCTTCCTAAACATAACCATTATCCCAGGAGGCAGAGCTTGAGTTCATTTCATTGCAAGAATAAGACCACACCAAGGTACAGCAACAGCAACCCCTTCTTCAGAGCACAAACAAAAGGTTAGACTAACTCTATAAAATATTAATTATTACACACACTATTTAATGTGTGTTAGAAGATGAAAAAGACTTGAGCTGTGCCTGTCAGTGAGTCGTTTGAAGGCATTTTGTAGGACAGACTGTGCCTTCTGAGACCCTGCGTATCCACCAGCACCGTGTCTCACACATGGACTCCACATGCAAAACGTTGCTACCTCAGGCTGTGCACGTCAGCGTACAGACGTCACTCAGTTGAGCGTTATAAAGACTAGAAAATATGACAATGAGACTAGCAGTGTGTTTTACATGTCAACTCCATGAGTAAAACGTTGCTCCCTTAACCTGTGCCTGTCAGCATACAGGTGTCATGCTTGGGATGAGGTGGGAATGCCTTCAATACACTGTATACTGAGTCCCTTCTGAGTACAAAACAAATGCGCCAGATATAATCCATGCACCAAGTACACTGCCTCAGTTGTAATACTCCAACAATGTAAGAACAGCTATGCCTGTCAGTGTCACAGGCCCCACGCCTTTATGGAGTAAGGCTATCCACTTTGCAGGCTTGAATCCCAGCTGTGCCTCTCAGCGCAACATTCCTTCCATCGTTCGCTGATGAACAGCACACATTTTTACTCTAATATACTAATTAATATGTAGATCACTTAAGCTCGTACACGTGTTAATTCACTTGAGAAATTCAGGTAAGTAGCTGCTACAGCTGTATGTTTCCTGACCAGTTGTGAGAAGTTAGCCTGGCATATGATGTCCACTAGGTCTAGTGGGCACCTTGCACCAGTCTAATCGACCCTTATTGATGGTGGTTGTAAAGTCAACCTTATAGAAAACTATCCTAGTGGTAGCATGAACCAGCAGTCTAGGACTTCAGTAGGCGAGTTAAGCAAGTTGTTTCACCATATATCCCTTGAGTACCAAATGAAAGGACACCACACTATGTAGCTGGCTGGTCATATTCCTTACTCTGAATAGTTTTATGGTGACAAAAACACCTGTCTGCCAATACAGTTATGACGTACGAGCGAGAGTAACACTTATTTCCAGAGCTCTAGCTTCCTTGTACAGTGAGCAAGCATCTTGCTCCCCCCCATTGCTCAAATACCTTCTCTTCCTGGAGACTCCCCCAGTCAGATGGTAGCTCACACCGCACCAGGATGTATAGATCGGAATCTCTTGCTTTTTGAGTGAAATATAACTCTGGAGTGGAGGTTTTAAGCTGTCCCTTGCTTAGCAAGGATCCCGCCCTCCTTCGCCAGTGCAATACACTTCGATAGTCAGCAATTGCAGTAAGAAAAGTTTATTAGTCAACTGACACCTCCAATTCACTTCACAGCAATGAACATTCTGATGCTAACATTCCAAGGCAAAACGCCTGGGTATTCTATTATCAATAGAACAAGGGGGCACCAGGTGAGGCGGACTGCGAAATATCAAGTGTGATAGGTAACAATCATTTAAAATGCAATAGGTTCATGCAATTGCCAGTTTTTGAGCTAGTGGCATTGTAAATGGCAATGCCTTTAAAAAAACATTAAACGGTATTGTCATTTACAATACCAAAGCAATACCTATTGTATTTCAAAGCGCGGTGTCCGTGAAGCGGGCGCCGCGCTCATTGTCAAAGTAAAAAAAAAGAAAGAGCGCGGTGTCTTCCTGAAGCGGGCGTCATGCTCATTACTAAAGTAAAAAGAAAATAATTAAACCAAGTGCGGTGACCCTGATGCGGGCACTGCGCTCAGTATGAAAGTTAAAAAAAATTGAAACCGAGCACAGTGTCCCTGAAGAGGGCACAGTGCTCAGTATTAAATTTAAAAAATATTAATAAACAGAGTGTGGTGTCCCTGAAGTGAGTGCCGCACTCAACATACAAGCTTTTTTTTAAAAACATATCAACTGAGCGTGGTGTCCCAAAAGCGGGCTAAATCAAAGAGGACACTATTCCATGGAAATAGGCGCATGGATGTCACCCACCATGGAAGGGGAAAGAGAGAAAAAAGAGGTACGTGAAAGGCAGGGGTGAGAGAAGAGGAAAAGAGGCAGATGTATATCCCCAATTTCAAGGAAACCAATCCCGAAGGGGAAGACCAAGTCTTGCCTCATACTCGCCCACACACACTCAGAAGGATGTCATGCTTCATCATCGGAATTTTAGTGCTCCTCTTCAGACCGGCGCTGCAATGCTGACGGGCCCCCGAAGGATCTCTTTAGGGGAGGTCTTTTAAAAGAGAAACAGCCGTATGGTGCGTGCAGGTGTGGGGGCGGGGCAGGTATGGGAAAGGATTCCGTGAAGGATAGTGAATAAGTGCATGTGGGAAAAGTTAAAACTACCTAAGGCCATCCACTGGATGGTAGTTTATTCTTGTGGTGTCCTTGGTAGACTAAAAAACAACACTAAAAAGGTTAGTGAGTTCCATGGGGCTCAATGTGCCAGTGTAACTAGTCACTAGGTCGACATGTTTCACGCTTAAACGTCCTAATGATCAGTCGCGTTTCTTCAGGACCTAAAATAAGGGGTTGGGAAAAGTGCACGTCAGTGAAGGGAAAGGGAAGAGGGTTACGCAGTAATAACCCTGTCAGGCTCATGGTGTACCCTGGTGAGTAGTCCTAGGGTAAGCTAGTGATCACAAAAAGTTGATCCGTCCACATGGTGCCTGGGTGGGGATAAAGGGGAGAAAAAGAGGAAAAAGAGGAAACAACACTCAGATATTATTATCTTATAGGTCATGGGGGCCTCCAGTAACAGAGATCAGAAGGTTGACCCATACAGACCAAATAAACACAATCAAGGATACGTGTTGCATTCGAGGTAGACAGTAAAATCATGGTGGGTGTTGTGACATTTGCACTCTCATAGGTAAAACCTGCATGATATGTGTGGTTTATACATAGGTGGGAAAACACACATCATCATACTCATGGGAAATACCAGAATGATAGTTTATTCATAGGCAGGAAATCACACTCGATCACACTGGGCCAGTGTAGTCAGCCATGCACAGATAGGCTGGCTGAGTTTAATGGGACCGTGTACCACTCAGGAGAACCGTAAGCGGCATACATGTCCCGAAATCTAACCCACCTGGGTAGCTGGCCGTAAGTGAGCCCAAGTGTCCTGTTGGCGCGCGGGAGTCCGGTACCCCCGACTAACCCGCAAGCCTCACAGGATGAGGTGCGATGTCGGGAGGGCGAGGGTGTCCGCGCTACAATGGACTCCAAGCTCGTCTCCCAACTAATTCTAGTCCGGTAGAGGGTCACCAACAGAAAACTATGATAACCCGCGGTTCCACCGGCCGTATCTCACCAACAGTAAACAACGGTAACCCGCAGTCCCACCAGTCGTATATCAGACATGGTGAGTAGCGATGCTTACCTTCATAGTATTGGTACTAACTCCTTAAAGCTATGCTGCGCTGGTTTGTGCACGCATCAGGGGTACTGAGGGCGAAAACACAAAGTGCGTCGGTACAGTTACTACACAGATGTCCCTGATTGCTCAGAGTGGTGGGTGTCGTAACACAAAGTAGTGGGGGCCACAGGGCGTCCGCCCCCGGAGTGGTGTTTACTCACGGTTATTGATGGGTGTATGAACCTCTGCACCTACCCTCCTCAGCGGCCGCCTCAAAATGGCGGCCGTGCCCGTCTCTGTTTATGGATCATCGGATCGCGGTCAGGTGGGGCGGGAGGCTTCTATTTCCAGCTCTGCGTGCAGTATGACCTGTTGCGTGCGCATGTTCCAGAGAGCTCTGGATGCATGCACTATCGCGCATGCGCCGGTGTCTATTGTACTCCAAGACATGACGTGGAGGTTAGAGTGTTGACAGGGGTGTGGCTTTGTGTCCACGCCAGACACAGGAGTGTGGTGAGAGTACCCTGAAAAGGAATCGGAATGGCTAGTAGAAGCCAGTGTGGGTGTAGGAGGTGTTGTTTACAGTGTTACACCCAGACATGGCATATTAAAATATAGTGAATGAGCTGCCCATGATTATGTTGTCAACCCCGGCGGGGCTAGGGAGCTATGATGTAAGATGCGTGTAAACCACTGCCTGGCAGTGCCCCAGACTTTAGAATTATACATATAGAGGGGTGAAGAGGTCGCCCAGCACGGCACCGGAATGTGGGACAGGTGGTTGGAATCTAGTGCCCTAAGACCATGGTCA
Source organism: Lissotriton helveticus (assembly GCF_964261635.1). Lineage (NCBI taxonomy): Eukaryota > Metazoa > Chordata > Amphibia > Caudata > Salamandridae > Lissotriton > Lissotriton helveticus. The sequence goes on from NC_136063.1 coordinate 951,529,917, forward strand.
GTGACCAGACGGCTCTCAAGTCCTGTGTGTCAGGGATAAAGACAAGGCAGCCTGAAAGAACCTGAAAAAGCAATAGAAGGTTAAGGGTGGGTCTGGATCAAAGTTCCACCCACGGTATGTCGTCATTCAGGCCATGGACATGCGTTTGGAGACGGAAAACCCATCTTTGTTCCTGGCTGAGCAGTGCCCGTTGGTCCCAGCCTGGTCTTGCCTCTAGGACGGTCCAGATTATTTCATCGCATTTAGGGTTGAATTTGAGGTAGTGGTTCGTAAGTTTGGTTGCCATTCTCCCTTGTCTAATTGTACTCTTATACTCGCTGATGCGAATCTTAACAGGGCGTGATGTCATGCCGATATATCTGAGTTCGCATGGGCACGTGATCAGATATATGCAGTTTCTTAAGTTACAATTAGTATGGTTCCGTTGTTCCCATGTGAAACTCCCTAGACCGAGGTTTTTTGTTTGTTTTGTATTTAAACGGGCGTGGCAGCTGCCACAGGGGTGGTGGTGTCTGATGATGTTCCTCACTTTGTTGGATAAGGGTGTGAAGGTGGTCACACACGTGAGGGCTTGATTTGGTTCTTTCTCTCTGGTCTCCAAGAGGGCTTGTCTGTTGTTATTCTTGGCGCGTTTTCACGCTCTTTCTACCATGCGGGCCGGGTAGTGTCTGTCCAGTAGGTTCTGTTCCAAATTCTCAGCTTCTGTTTCGTAATATCCAATGGTGGTGCAGTTGCGGCGTATCCGGAGGAACTGGCCATATGAAAGGTTCTCACGGAGGGCCTTAGGGTGGTGACTCCGGTAATCCAGCAGGTTATTACGGTCTGTGGTCTTTTTATGAAGTGTGGTTTTCAATGTCCCTTCTTCCAGCATGATTCTCAGGTCCAGGAAGGGGATGGTGTGTGTCGAGACCGTTGATCCATTCGAGGAATTTGTCGCAGGCGTCCTTGGGCCCTTTCCAGAGGATCTTCCTGGACCTGAGAATCATCATCAGACACAACTGGAGGACGCTCAACAGCGATACCCTGGAATTGGCACAACCGCAAATCGCTTTCAAAAGAATAGCTAACCTCCGGGACGTCCTGGTCCACACACGCCCCCAAGAGAAAGAAAAAACTAGTGGAGAGACAACACTCTGGAACTTACCCAGGTATCAGGCCACTACCCCTGTGGCAGCTACCACGCCTAATCAACTACAAAACAAAAAAAAACCTCAGTCTAGGGAGTTTCACATGGGAACAATGGAACCATACTAATTGTAACTCAAGAAACTGCATAGATCTGATCACGTGCCCATGCAAACTCAGATATATCGGCATGACATCACGCCCTGTTAAGATCCGCATCAGCGAGCATAAGAGTACAATTAGACGAGGGAGAATGGCAACCAAACTTACGAACCACTACCTGGAATCCAACCATAAATGTGATGAAATTATCTGGACCGTCCTAGAGGCAAGACCAGGCTGGGACCAACGGGCACTGCTCCGCCAGGAACAACGATGGGTTTTCCGTCTCCAAACACACGTCCATGGCCTGAATGATGACATACCGTGGGTGGAACTTTGATCATGACCCACCCTTATTCTTCTATTGCTTTTTCAGGTTCTTTCAGGCTGCCGTGTCTTTATCCCTGACACACAGGACTTGAGAGCCGTCTGGTCCCTGACCATGGTCTTAGGACACTAGATTCCAACCACCTGTCCCACATTCCTGTGCCGTGCTGGGCGACCTCTTCACCCCTCGATATGTATAATTCTAAATTCTGGTGCCCTGCCAGGCAGTGGTTTACACGCATCTTACATCATAGCTCCCTAGCTCCGCCGGGGTTGACAACATAATCATGGGCAACTCATTCACAATATTTTAATATGCCATGTCTGGGAGTAACACTGTAAACAACACCTCCTAGACCCACACTGGCTTCTACTAGCCATTCCGATTACTTTTCAGGGTACTCTCACCACACTCCTGTGTCTGGCGCGGACACACAGCCACGCCCCTGTCAACACTCTAACCTTCACGTCACGTCTTGGAGTACAATAGACACCGACGCATGCGCGATAGTGCATGCATCCACAGCTCTGTGGCACATGCGCACGCAACAGGTCATACTGCGCAGAGCCGGAAATAGGAGCCTCCCGCCCCACCTGACCGCGATCCGATGATCCATAAACAGAGACGGGCACTGCCGCCATTTTGAGGCGGCCACTGGTGAGGGTAGGTGCAGAGGTTCATGCACCCATCAATAACCATGAGTAAATACCCCTCCGGGGGTGGACGCCCTGTGGCCCCCACTACTTTGTCTTACGACACCGGCCACCCAGAGCAATCGGGGACGTGTGTGTAGTAACTGTGCCGACGCATTTTGTCTTTTCACCCTCAGTACTCCTGATGCGTGCACAAACCAGCGCAGCAAAGCCTTAAGGAGTCAGTACCTACACTATGAGGGTAACCATCGCTACTCACCATGTCTGATATACGACCGGTGGGACAGCGGGTTACCGTTGTTTACTGTTGGTGAGATACGGCCGGTGGAACCGCAGGTTATCATAGTTTTCTGTTGGTGACCCTGTACCGAACTAGAATTAGTTGGGAGACGAGCTCGGACTCCATTGTAGCGCGGACACCCTCGCCCTCCCGACATCGCACCTCATCCTGTGAGGCTTGCGGGTTAGTCGGGGGTCCCGGGCTCCCGCGTGGCTGTAGTTTCTCTTGCCCCACCCTCCTGCCAACAGGACACTTGGGCTCACTTACGGCCAGCTACCCAGGTGGGTTAGATTTCGGGACATGTATGCCGCTACTGGTTCTCCTGAGTGGCACACGGTCCCATTAAACTCCACCAACCACCAACCTATCCGTGCATGGCTCACTACACTGGCCCAGTGTGATCGAGTGTGATTTCCTGCCTATGTATAAACTACCATTCTGGTATTTCCTATGAGTATGATGATGTGTGTTTTCCCACCTATGTATAAACCACACGTATCATGCAGGCTTTACCTATGAGACCGCAAATGTCACAACACCCATCATGCTTTTACTGTCTACCTCGAATGCAACATGTATCCTTGATTGTGTTTATTTGGTCTGTATATGTCAACCTTCTGGTCTCTGTTACTGGAGGCCCCCATGACCTATGAGATAATAATATCTGAGTGTTGTTTCCTCTTTTTCCTCTTTTTCTCCCCTTTATCCCCACCCAGGCACCATGTGGACGGATCAACTTTTTGTGATCACTAGCTTACCCTAGGACTACTCACCGGAGTACACCACGAGCCTGACAGAGTTATCACTGCGTAACCCCCTTCCCTTTCTCTTCACTGACGTGCACTTTTCCCAACCCCTTATTTTAGGTCCTGAAGAAACGCGACTTATCATTAGGACGTTTAAGCGTGAAACATGTCGACCTAGTGGCTAGTTACACTGGCACATTGAGCCCCATGTAACTCACTAACCTTTTAAGTTTAGTTTTTTAGTGTACCAAGGACACCACAAGAATAAACTACCATCCAGTGGAGGGCCTTAGGTAGTTTTAACTTTTCCCACACGCACTTATTCACTACCCTTCACGGGATCCTTTCCCATACCTGCCCCGCCCCCACACCCGCATGCACCATACGGCTGTTTCTCTTTTAAAAGACCTCCGCTAAAGAGACCCTTCGGGGGCCCGTCGGACATTGCAGCGCCGGTCTGACGAGGAGCACTAAAAGCCCGATGATGAAGCATGACCTCCTTCTGGGTGTGTGAGGGCGAGTAAGAGGTAAGACTTGGTCTTCCCCTTCGGGATTGGTTTCCTTGAAATTGGGGATATACATATGCCTCTTTTCCTCTTCTCTCACTCCTGCCTTTCTCGTACCTCTTTTTTCTCTCTTTCCCCTTCTATGGTGGTTGACATCCATATGCCCATTTTCATGGAACAGTGTCCTCTTTCATTTAACCATTACTAGAGGAGCACGGACATTGGACCTCAACAAGCTCCTGGTCCCCCCTTCTCCTTATTGTTTTTGATCCCGTCCCAAAAGCGGGCGCATTGCTCAGCATGCAAATACAAAAACAAAAAAAAGCAGCTGCCATGGTCCCCATCAGTGTCCTAAAACAAAATAGTGCTCACCCACTAGATAAAGCTGACCCTGTAACAAGCCAAGTAAAAGGTCCAGTCGTTATGGGCGTTAACAAATGCAGACAAGGCGGTACCAGGGTGGGACTAGCAAGCCTTTTTACGAATCAGAAGCCACCACTTAAGAAGGACAATGACACGGGGCGTGGCTTGGCGCCGTGGGTGATGGTGGCGCCTGAGTGAAGCTCCGCCGAGGCACCGGGAGTCTTCCCTCACTCTCCGCTATGTTCCTGTGCTAAAAGCCTCCTATTGACGTCGGAACATCTCTGCATGGCTGCGGCACTCTTGGCGGCCTTTCTACAGCGACGGAGAAGGAGATAATCGCTGCTTCGCAGCCACGAACGTTCCGGTGAGCGCAGCCGCCATTTTAGACACCCAGTCCCGGAACGGCTCTATCGCGGAGACGACTTTAAGTCTCCGTCCTGCCTTCAAGTGTGCGCTCTTCATCATCCGGACCACACATGCATCTCCTCATGACCCAGTCTCGTTGCTGTCTTTTTTTCGGCGCTCCATACATGAGGTAAAATGTTTCTTTTCTTTTTTCCTCATACAGTGCGTCCGCCATCTTAAGAGCTCCACAATCTCTTTTCCCACATGTTGGACTATTTTTCTTTATACTTCAAAATCTGGCTTTCCACGCCCAATATTTTACATGGTCCTTTCTGGAGCGGTTTTCTGCATACATTCTCGCTCCATTGTAAGTAGGGATGGTAGAATGCGTACTATCCTTACTAGCTAACCTATTTTTGTGGGAATTGCCTCAATGACGCACCAGCTTCCTTTTTACCTCTTTTTCTGCCCAGTCATGTCTTGGTGATTTCTCCTTATTATTGGTCTGGCTGATCCTCTTTTTTGTTAAGGAATCACATGACTTTCAACGCAGTTTGTGAATACGCTGTGTGAGGCACTTGGTTGCACATCTCCGCCATCTTGCTCTTTGCTCTACTTGATTGGCTCTTCATTACTGAGGTCGCTTTCAGCTTTTTTCCTGGCTAAATACCAATTGACATTTATTTTTTGCTTTTCTGCATATTTCCATGGGAAAACAGCAACTCATGTCTCGCTCTTCTTTTAAAGCATCTTCAAAGGTGGCTTTTATCAAGAACTCGAAAGTCTTTTCTGCTCTCTCCAACTTAGAGGACTCTCGTTCACCTTCAGGTTCGGAGGAACTAATGGACACACCGTCCCCTACCACATTGGGGAAAACGGCCACCAAGCGGTTAAAGAAAAATCCTCTTTCTCCGCCCAAGTCACCATCCCCGGTATCCATGGAGCTGCTACTGGAAGAAATACGCTCCTTTTGTCTTTTTCTCGAGGAAATTGGATCACTCCGCCCTTTTATGGAGGAGACTAATGCCAAACTTCAGGTCCTCACGGACAATTGGTCTCAACTTGACACAAGAGTCTCTTCGGTGGAACACTCTGTTGCATCCTTTCAGGAATCACAAGCCAAAGTTGCACATCTGTCTTCACAAGTCGGATCTCTGCAAAAGCAGGTGGAGGAGTTGGAAAATAGAGGCATGCGTAATAATCTTCGCATTTACGGCCTTGTGGAAAATCTTGAAGGGTCAGACCCGATTGCTTTTTTCAAATCCTTCCTTCCTAAATTGCTCCATCTACCGCAGGATACATCTCTCAACATCCAACGTGCACACCGCTTGGGACGCCTACCTACATCCCTCTCCATGTCTCAAAGGCCTAGAGGTGTCATCCTCTACTTCCTGGAGTATACTGATCTTTTGAAAGTTCTTGCAGCGGCAAAGGCTCTTCCCAAATTGACATGGCTTGAATCCCCGCTGTAATTCGCTCAGGATTATGCCAAAGCCACTGCCAACCGTAGGAAAGCTTTCCTTAGCATGAGAGAGGTCCTTCGCGGCATGGGCGCCCGATATGGCTTATATCATCCATGTTTGTTTAAGGTTACCTATAACAACAAAACCACCACCTATGAAGATCCGGTGAGATTGCAGAGTTTCATCAATGCTCATCGTACTTCTACTATGGATACCTCCGGTCCTTCATCGTCTTCTCCTGGTTGATTCTTCATAATGTTGCCGGTCTGGAGACTTACGCTCTTCTATTGCTGTGTTGTTGTTCGCCTCAGGTTTTAGGCTAATTACTTGATTCTGTTAGTCTTTTCAAGTCTTACTCACACGTTCTGTTGTTATGGCTTCCCCTTGTTTTTGACGTTTCATGTTTACTTGCTTGTTTTTCTCCCTTCTCCATATCTTGATGTTCCCCATTGTGTCCTTTCCCTTATTTTCATTTTTTGCTCTTGCTTTCTACTTTGTACTATTTTCTCAGATTACCCCGTATTTGTTTCCACAGGAACTCATTGACCCGTGATGACATCTCCCTGGTTCCTCGCCCGGTTGTCCTCAGTTGTGTTGCCTTCCCTACCTGGCTCCTTCCCCCCTCATCTTCTTCTCGTATTCTCCCTTCATAGGTATGTTTTCCTCATGTTTTTTGTCCCATTTTTGTTCCTTGTTCTACTTCACTTCCCTTTCCTTCATCAACTCGCTCATGTTTTCCATAACGATGATGTTCTTTTATCCTCAAGTCTTCCTTACTCCTTTACTACTTTAATTTCTTTTACCTGCTTACTCTTTTCTTTTTACCTCAACTTCCTTTTCTTTTCTCTCAATTTTTACTCATCGTTCTTTTACTTTTCTGATTCTACTCTCTTCTTTTCATTCTCCTTGTTATTTCTGGGATGCATTGCTCAGTTCATTTATGCTTTTATTAGTTCACTATGTCTTTAAATTTGATTTCATGGAATGTTAAGGGTATTAATTCACCTGTTAAGCGACAACGTATTTTATCTCACTTAGCTAAGTTGAATACTGATATTGCATTTCTTCAAGAAACCCACCTATCGGGCACAGAATCTGATAAGCTCAAAAGAGGTTGGGTGGGTGATGTCTTTTTTTCGCAGGGCGATGGAAAACGTAATGGTGTTGCCATTCTTTGCCGCAAGTCACTCCCTTTATTGGTTCTTTCTCAAGAATCTGATACCAATGGCAGATGGACGCATGTCAGACTATCACTTAGAGGTGTTCCAATCTCTCTCCTTAATGTTTATGGTCCCACGACGGGTGACCCCCTTTTTTGGGCTGACCTCTCTCCCCGTATCACTCAATTTATGGATGATAATTTCATTCTTGCAGGAGATTGCAATCACCCTTTTGACCCTTTTTTGGATAGGAAATCTGATGCTACTTATATTCCCACAAGGCCCCACAAATTGTTCACCCAAGCTATATCGCAACATAAGCTCATTGACTCTTGGCGCTTATGTAACCCAACTTTGCAAGAGTTTACTTTTTATTCCCCCCACCATCGTTCTCAGTCCCGGCTTGATTATATTTTTGTTTCGCATGCTCTCTCTCAAACTTTGCAGGCGGCGGAAATTGGTCCAATTTTACTTTCGGATCATGCCCCTGTCCTGATTAGTCTTGAAGTTTTACCCAAAATTGAAGGTCCTAAGAGATGGCGTTTTAATAATGCTCTCCTTTTAGATCCCAATTTTTCTGCTTCTTTTTCTGCCTTTTTTGATGAATTCTTCCTGCTTAATGACGTCCCACCTATTTCGAAACATACTCTGTGGGATGCATTTAAAGCGGCTGCACGTGATTTCATTATTACCTTTGTTGCTAAAAAAACGTAGATCTGCCCGTCAATTCACCAAAACCCTCCTTCAGGATATTAAGAGACTGGAACACGCCTACTTTACCTCACACTCTTCGGATAGTCTGACATCTCTCGTTGCTGCTAAACTTAAATTTAACGAAAAATCTACTGAGGATGCTTCTTTATAGTTGCTTAAATCTAGTGCCAAATTTTATGGTGGTCGAAACAAAGCAGGGAAGATTCTTGCTAATTACTTAAAGGTCAAACAAAATAAAATACACATTGACTCGATATATGATGATAATGCCCATTTACACCACAAAGATGCTGACATTCTTGCTACTTTTTCACAGTTTTATGAGTCCCTATACACTTCAGATACCCCTTCCTCCCCTCAGACTCTCACTCATTTTTTCTCTAACATTCAGGTTCCTCCTTCTTTTCCTCTAGACCTATCCTCCTTAGAATCTGACGCCTCGCAAAAAGAGCTCCTTGATGCCCTTAATCGTTTAAAACTGAACAAAGCACCTGGTCCTGACGGGTTCACTGTCGAGTTTTATCTTCATTTCTCCAAGCTTCTTATTCCAAAACTTCACTCCCTTATCCACTCTTTTGTTGACATGGGTAATTCTTCCGGTACTTTTTCCGATGCCCATATTTGTTTAATTCCCAAGCCAGGGAAGGATGTCCAATATTGTAAGAATTACAGACCTATTTCCCTAGTCAACATAGATTACAAAATTTTTGCCAAACTATTAGCACTTAGATTGGATCATTTACTTCCTGATTTGCTTGGGGATGAACAATCAGGTTTTGTTAAAGGTCGTTATATTACAGACAATACTAGACTCTTATTCAACGTTCTGACAAAATCCTCGCATCTCCAATCTCCCCTTGCAGCCATTGCCTTGGATGCGGAAAAGGCATTTGATAGGGTAGAATGGTCCTACCTTTTCCACACCCTTAACTGGTTTGGTTTCGGCCCTAAATTTATTTCCCTAATTTCGCTGTTATACTCTCACCCACGTGCTGCAGTTTTTGCAAACGGCCAAGTCTCTCCTTACTTTGATCTTGGTCGCGGTGTACGTCAAGGTTGTCCTCTTTCGCCCTTCCTTTTTAACTTAGCCCTAGAACCTTTTCTGTCTAAACTCCGTCAAAACCCTAATATTCATGGCTTTCATTATAATGATCTTTCCATCAAATTGGCTGCTTATGCTGATGACATTTTACTGTTCATCTCTAACCCTACTGTCTCTATTCCCGCTTTTTTGTCGGAAGTTCACCATTACTCCTCAGTCTCCGGCTACAAGCTTAATAATGATAAGTGCGAGATTCTACCTTTGACAAAGTTCACTTTTAAACAAGACTTTCATGCCTCCAATTTTACTTGGAGTCCTTCCAATATCAAATATTTAGGTTTGCATATTACTCCCTCCATCCCTGATACAGTTTCCCTTTGTTTAACCAAATGCATCCAGAATTTGTCCGATCTTACTGCTAGGTGGCACCCTCTTTATCTGTCCTGGTGGGGTCGCCTCGATACGATCAAAATGATGCTTTCCCCTGTTATTCTATATACCCTATCTAATATTCCCGTTGCTATTCCAGCCAAATTCATAAAGAAAATCAATTCTATTCTCTCTTCTTTTCTTTGGAGTAAGAGTAAACCCAGAATGTCTTTGGCTCGGCTCATCCGTCCTCTTTCTGAGGGTGGAGTCAATTTTCCAGATTTTTCTGCTTATCACAAGGCCTTTCTGTTACGTCAATCCTCTTTCTGGTTACAAGACCCTGATTCTCCCTGTCCCTTATGGACCAAGGTAGAGCGCCTCTTTCTCTCCCCTTTCTCTTTTGCCGAATGTATCTCCTTTTCGCGCAAGCCTGCATCACTTCTCACTCCTATCCATAAGCTTACTCTTAAACTTCTCTTATCCTCCAACCCTCCGCCCCCTGTTTGCATTGCTGATTTCCTCTCCTCCACTATCTGGTATAACAAATATCTTTTAATTCGAGGTAGGCCCATACTTTGGAAATCTTGGAGAACTAAAGGGCTCCTTTGGATTTCGCAATTGTTCTCCAATTCCGTCTTTCTACCTTTTCATACTCTTCGTCTCGCATTCCAACTACCTCTCTCTTCCCTTCCTCAGTATCTCCTCCTTAAAGCATCAGTTCTGGCCACATACAATACACTTCCTCACTCTCGTCCTCCTGTACCCATTCCCGATCCTCTCACCCACCTTCACTCTACCTTAATTACCTTTCCAAAAGCTGCACACTTATACAAACATCTTCATTCACGCCCTCTCCCTAGACTCAAAACCAAAGTAGCGGAGCAGTGGGAGACTGACCTTTCCTTATCTTGGCCTACCTCCACTTGGGATAAGATCTGGTCGAAAATCCGCAAATCCTCTAGAGCTGCCTCCCTAACGCAATCCCTTTTTTTCATTTATAACCGTTTACTCCACACTCCATCTTCCCTTCATAAACGTTTTCCCACCACACCAGATACTTGTTGGTCGTGTGCCTCCCCGAATGCCACTTTGTTTCACATGCTGTTCCTTTGCAAGAATGTTCATGCCTTCTGGTTACAGATATGGGCTCAACTCAATGTTATTTTTTCAACTACTATTCCATTTTCATATGCTCATGTTTTTCTAGGAAGCCTTTCTCCATGTTGGGAACATACTGACCTTAATGTTAGAATTGTTGATTTGCTGTTAGCGGTTGCCTTTCAGCAAATCACGGTCAATTGGAAATCTACGTCAAATATTACGTTTAAGGCCTGGTGGTACAATGTATGTCATAACCATAGACTTGATACTGCCTTTGTTTTTCCTCCACAAATGGCTACTAAACGTGCTGAATTATGGCTTCCTATCACCTCGTATTTAGATAATTGTACTGCTCGTTCTTTCCGTCCAACTCCTGCTCAGCAGGAAGTCCCTAAACCCCCCTGATACCCTTCTCATTTCTTTTTGTTAGCTACTTCAATTCATTGCATTGCTGTATTTACACTTTTATTATATTGCATATTTCTTGTATTTTGTATTCCTGATTTTCCATGATTTGTGTTTATACCATGCATTACTTCTTTACCATTGTATTGCTCCTATTTTCTTTTCTTATTTCATCATCGTATGTTTCCCCTCCCCTCTTCTCCTCCTTCCTCCTTTCCCTACGATACCTGTTCATTTTTGTACTTGTACCATGCATTTCTCTCAATAAAAATTTTTGAACTGGAAGAAGGACAATGACACAAAGCCAATGACAAATGTGAGCGGAGAGTGGGTGGGGCTGCTAGTGCATACCCTAATACCTTGCAGAGCGAGCAGTGCATGCGCGCTGCCACTAGGCTCGACCTAAAAAGGAACAATACCTTTTTACAAAGTTAATGCTAATGTTTCCATGAATAGAGATATAATATAAGAAATGAAGTACAACATGTTTATTCTGTCTTTCTCTTTTTTTCTCCTTGGCTTGTTTTCCCTCTCTTGCCCCTGGAAAATGTATGATAAGGATAAATAAGTGCTGGTCCCCAAACATGAGTGACAGCGTCCCCCTACCAGCAACTACCAGCTCAGATTAAGTACTTATATAGACAACACGCCAATAACAGTGTAAACCTCCCTCACAAACACAGTACATTTAAAGTGTAGACATAAAAAGCGTGAGGTTCTCTTCTACTTGAGTATCTTAGAATCCTTCAATACTATAATGTGCAAATCAACCTTGATTTTCAGTGATAGTATAGGAGGATTCTAAGATACTAGAGGACAAGGGAACCTTGTGTTTTTTTATGTCTATACTTTAAATGTACTGTGTCAAGGAGACGAGGAGGAATGTCTGGATCTTGGGGATCAGGGTCTGATGGCAGCACTGTTGTTGTTCGCAACTCATTTGACTATGAAATGTTTTTTCTCCTGCTCTCCCACAAACACATCTTTTTGCAAAGTTCATATGTAGGAACGCTGTGCTCAAAGATATGACATCAGAAAGTGGTTATCAAAGACTAGCATGCCTTTTGTTGGTTCGTTTGGTCAAAGGGCAACAGTAACTGCTTGCTGTTTCAAATGATTCCCCATTCAATATATTAATTGATTCACTTTTTCTTTACTTTCCTGTTCCTTTTCCAGGAAAGAATATACATCTTGTTGGAAAAAGATGGTGCTGCAACTGTGCAGAATGCAAAACTCTGCATCATTGTGTTTAGCTTGGAGATCCCAATCTAGAGTATTTTGTTGGAGGCTTCAACTCGAGTGTTCTTTACCCTTCCAGCCAGAGGAAGCGGAAAAGAAGCAGCAGCGGCTGCTACCAATCGGGAGTGGTGGGTATGGGGTGGGGACGAGGACCAGGGCGGGAAGGAAATGAAACAAAAAACACTTACCTGGGTAGGCCGGCCACTGCCTCTCCTCCATCCTCTTCTTTCTTTGTCGGCCGGCAGCAGGAAGTATCTGGGCTTCCAGGACCCCCATAACCATTTACAACGCTGCAATGGTTTGGCGCTCAGATGGGAACTGGGTGGATTTGTTAAGCAAGACTGGTGGGGAAGATGCAAAGTTGTGCAGGACTGTTTGGCCGGCCCGAGAAATCCTGCCCAAGCAGTCCTGTGCGCTTAAGGAGCGCAAACCACTCCTCTCCCTGCTCTGGCCAGGCCCACCTCACCCTGAGAGCCACTGATATCAATTGTAAAAATAAATGATAAAAACTATACATTATTATCATTTAATTTTTCCTTTTGATAAGTGGGACGATGCTCCTCTGTCTTAGCGGAGGAGACTTCACTGAAAAAAATTAGTCAAAAGTTATAGGGACATGAATGGCTTGCGGTGAATAGTTTGGGGTTCTGGTGGGCACTCTGACAAGGAGGGATGAGAGGCAAGAGAAATAGGAGGAGGCAAAGTAAGCAATCACTGGGACGATATGCAGGAGTATTGCTTCCTGCTCTATGTGCGCCAACTGACAGGGTCCAAGGCTATCATATGCAATGTGCACAATGATTTTCATATCACAATAAACTGTGTGGAGAATCAACCAAACCAGACAATTTGCAAAAGTATCACAAATGTATTGTATATAGATCCTAATAAAAATACTACGGGCTTACATGTGCATTAAATAGGTGAGTGGAAATCTCTCAAAAGCCAACATTTCTCCAACGTCCATGGGCTTTCTCAAAATTGCATGACTAATAAAAGATTGCATTTTCACATATATGCCTAATTAGATTAAGATGCCATCCTTTAAAGTGCAAATGAAAAATCATAGCAAATCATTGCATTCTTGGATATTAATTTCTAACACAATTGTATTAACTCATCAAGTATATATTCACATAGCAGGTCAAAGCATGCAACCATATATTTTCCACCGTATGTTTATTCCAGTGTGTTAACCAGCTACAAAAAGCCATTTTATACACGTATGTAACATTAAAAAACATATGGCTTTCTTTTAGTGTACCGTAACTGTAACTTGCTGCAGCCATGTTTTTTCACTCATGCTAACTTTGCCTCCCAGATGTGCTTATCCATGAGACCAGCCACATTGTATCTTGGCACCGAAAGTATGAAAGTTGAAAATCAGCTTCATCAGCCGAAACTGCTTACATTCTAGTTACTCTTGTAGGCCATCTTAATAGCTCAGATATGCGCCTAGTAAGCAATTCATACCAGAAACAAAGTACAGTATTTGGGCTTTGCCTTCCCTGTGGGGCATTGTCTCCATTGCCACTGTATAGGAAACCCCTTTTTTTTAAATTCGTGTGATTCACAGGCTATTAACTTATCAAAAACACTTTACAACCTCAACCTAAACATGAAATATTGTTTTCGTCCACACTATTAAGTGGTGGTCAAAGAGTAGCACATGAGGCGTAGTATGTATGTGTATAGGGATATGTACAGAAAGGGAAAATAGATACAAAGCAATGCAGCACTGCACACGAAAGTGCCACAGATAAGAGCATAGGAAATTGCTTGAAGGGATGTTTCTGTAGTTCTTTTCAGAAAGTGAAGAATAGATAGAGATTGTTGGAAGGATATTTTTGTAACTATATGAAAGTTAGGCACATTTAGATTTTGCGAGAGCAGGTGAACTGCCTTTCATTTACAGTTCACTCACCCTACAAAGCCTACAATATACCCGCCTCACTAACAGATGGGAGAGCCACAGAGTTTCCATAGGCTGAGCTCCAGCTGGCTCCTCGAATGTAAATTCTTGACTGGCACCCCAACCAACACAGGGCAACCAGGTAACAGTGACTGCTGTAGAACCAACCCCATAAAACTTCCCACTTGTTCTAGTGGGGTACAGGCCAGCGGCGCAGGGCATGCCTAAATCTACGTTTCACCTCTTCCAGGAAAAGACAAAGTGGACTCGGGACTTCAGGCTTGAAACGGGAACACCAGCTTTATTTTGCTAACCCGGGTTAGGACAGTCTCCTGGAATAAAACATGAAACTGATCTGTTGAGACTGCCACTTCATTCTGTGGCGTACATTCTCTTATACCCATAGCTACGCCCCTCCCGCCTTTGATGTCCGGACACAAGAGTCTTAAAACAGGATGGAGAAAACAAAGGTTTGATTCCCAGGTCATTAACGGCCGGATTCCGCCGTTCTCAGGGAGGGGGTGTTAAGTCCGCACAGGAAGAGTGTTTGATGGTCCTATTCATAGCTTTCAGCTGTTGTCAAAGGCAGGTGTGCGCACCCAGGAGCGGAGCGTGGGAAACAGTCCAGGGCCATCTTCCCGAGTCGGCTCGGTGGCAGATGGCAGGAAGGGAGTTTCTTGTGTGCACAGCTCTGTCTGAGGTGGGGATGGTACGCGATCGGCAGGGTTTGGGCATTCAAGGGCAACGTTCGCGTAAACTTTTCAAGATGGTGGCACGATAGCCATGTTAGCATTTTTTCACAGTCCTTCAGTCCTTCCTTTTGCCATTGAATGGCAAACCCTAGGGGCGTATCTGCATGAGTTCATGGATTTCTTGTTGTTGTTTCCGTTCGTTACGTTTGTGGATATTGACAGGTGAGGGTATCAGACACATGGCACAAAATCCACAGAGTACCGACATACACTGGATACAGAGGCAGCATGTGATCAAAACAACTAGGATGGCTCAGATGACAGTCATTATTCTCCAGCCCCAGCTTGCGATTAGCTCCCATACCCAGCTAGTTAAGGACCAACTTCCATCCTCTGTGTGTGGGGATTCAGCGATCTTATGCAGTCTTTGAATGGCCTGATACACTGTTGGAGCGTTGTCTGGAATGTACACACAGCAGCTGGACCCGATCAGTGTGCATACACCATCACAATCTGCCAGGATGATATCTAGGACCATGCGGTGTTGAAGTGTCATGAGACGGTCCGCTTGGGCCTCTGCTGTGATGTTGCTCAATGCTCCTGCTGTTTCGTTGATAGTGGCTTCAACCACTCTGGACAGATGCCTGACCTCTTGGCTGTTGACCATCAGACCCCAGAAAGGAATGAGCCCCTTGAAGAAATCGCCTGCTATTTGGCCAGCAGTGCTTTCGGAATTCAGAGTGTCTCTTTTCCTTGGTGTTTTGAATCCCACCTGATGATGGGTAGCTGTGGCAGTATATGTTGGTGGAAGGAGGAAGGCAACGTAACAAGTCCCTGTGAAGTTGGCTGGTAGCCATGTATGTGCTTTGTCACCGCAGACAAAGTAGGTACCCTGTGCTGTCACCAGTGGCGGAGATACTGTTACAGAGAAGGCGTATGTGTCGTCGCATATGCTGGTGCCTAGTTGGGCCTTGCTGTTTCCACCTTTCCCTTGGAGGCACAGATTTCCTTTATGTGGCACCACCCAGATATCTGGTGGTGGCTTCCTGTTGCGTTCTCTTTCTTTGAAGCTGGCCACATAGTATGTTAAGTTCCACCGTTCATATTTTTCGTTTTCATCTAGAGTCCCGGTATTATTGTTTTTAAGATAGTCCATCATTGCCATTACTCCGTTTATTATTGCTCTTCTTTGAGCCCCAAATGGAGTGTCAGGGGCCGGGATTGGAGGGCTTAGATATGCACCTGCGAACATGTTGTAGAGGGCCCATGTGGACCCATTCTCTGAGAATGGCAGGGAAAGGAAAGGCGTTCCCCGTTTGGTGGAATGCGGTATCAGGCCGCACACCCAGCAGTTTGTAACATTCATGACAAGCTGGTGTTGGTGCAACATTTGGAGGAATGTGTTGTTCACATATTCTCGTTGTCTGTGGCCCTCATGTGGTGGCATTGTGGCATATTCATGTTCTGAAAGGATTTGGGGTACTGTTTTTGGCAGAATGTCATGTAGTACCCATCCGATGATAGCCAGTGTCATACAAACGATCAGTAGTAAGCCCAGACATATAGTGAACCTTCCGTGTATTATTTTACAGTACTTCTCTTTTTTCTTTTCCAGTTGTTCTATTGCTTGTGCTTCAATGTTTCTGTTCATCCTGTATCTGAGTTGTGACGCACCCACTGGACCCCTAGTTGCTGCCCATGATGGTTGGTTGCTTCACCCGGTAGCGATACCCGCAGCCCTATTAGCACTCTCTCAAGTCCCGTCCCAGGACATCTATCATGACCCTCGCAGCGGTCAGGTCAGCGGTGTCAGAAACTTTGTCAGAGGATGACACGTGTCATGTCCCACTTTTTGGTTTTCTCTGCCTTAGGTCGTATCTTTCTTTGCCTGGGGTGGTGTGATCATCAAACAATTGTTTGTTTCTTAGGTGAGGAAGTATGGCCTCCAACAGTATGTCATCCGTTTCTTTGTGTGTCTCTGTGTCTCTTAGTTGTGTGTCACTGAAGGGTATGGATCTTGGAACCGTCTCACTTTCTTGGTCTGGCAAGTCGTCATCCACCCATCGATCATAGGGTAATGGCAGAGGCACACGCCTGCAGTGGTTGGCATGAATCCAGTTCTTCCATCCCTCGACCTTGACGGCGGTTCTCGTGGCCAGGAGCACTTGCTGTGGTTCTTTCCAGCGGGGCTCGAGGCTCTTCTTCCTCTGGAAGTTCCGGGTTAGCACCCAATCGCCAAGCCGTATGGTGTGGCCGGGTCCTTCAGGAATCGGGGGAAGGACGTCTTTCACCTGTGCATGGATGGAAGGTAAACTGTCAGTGAGCTGTTTTAGGTAATCTATCAACATTGGGTATTCTATTTTGGAAAACCTCCTTGGTCTGGGTACTCCCCACACATTGGCAGGTCTACCGAAGACCACCTTGTGTGGTGAGATTCCGGACCGTGTGTGTGGTGTGGTTCTGGTGGATAGCAAGGCCAGCGGTATTGCATACGGCCATGACAATCCGGTACTTGCACAAATCTTAGACATTTTAAGTTTGAGGGTGCCATTGTATTTTTCCACCAATCCGGCAGACTGCGGATGATTTGCGGCATGAAATTATTGTCTGATGTCTAGACCAGTGCAGACGTCCTGTATGGCTAGGCCTGTGAAGTGACTTCCGTTGTCACTCCATATTAGGCGGGGTAGCTCAAACCGCGGGAGGAATTCCTTCAGGAGGATTTTTGCGGTCGTGGTGGCTGTACAATTTTTAGCGGGGTACGCTTCTACCCACTTGCTAAAAGAGCAGATCACCACCAACACATATTTTAGATTGTTCACCCGTTCCATCTCAATGAAGTCCATCTGAAGGGCTTCAAATGGAAGGAAGGAGGAGCGAAGTTGCCAGGGGGTGTTGGAGTGCCTTTGCCGGGATTGTGCATGAGGCATATCATGCAGTTCTTAACTAGGTGTATGGCTGTCTTGGGGATGGTCCCGTTGGCCCAGGTCGGTGCCAGGAGTTTGCATATTCCCTTCGCATTGATATGTGCCGGTCCGTGGGCCATTGATACTACCGGGAGGACATAGGCGTCTGGAAGCATTCATCTCTGATGTTCAGAGAGGTCTGTCCAACATCCCATGTCGTCTAATTGGGCGGTCTTGTCCTTCCATACCGCTTTCTCTGTCTCAGTCACTTCTGCCTGTATTTCCTTCACACTGTCTATTGAGTCTTCAATCATTCCTCCCTCAGGTACCCATCTGGCCGGACCTGCTACATACATTCTGTCTGATTTTTGCTTTGCTGTCTCTCTGGCTGTCTGGTCAGCGAAGGCATTTCCTCGTCCTCTGTCCTCTGTGATCCGTTTGTGAGCACTGCATTTCACTATGACCAGCTGCTTGGGGCGTGTCAGGGCATCGAGCAACTTGCCTATCAAAACACCATGTTGGATACGTGTCCCATGGGATGTGAGGAACCCTCTGTTTGTCCATAGTCGGCCAAAGTTATGTGCTACCCCGAACGCGTACTGACTGCCTGTATAAATAGTCACCCGTAAATCAGTGCTAAGTTCGCAAGCTCTGGTGAGCGCTACGAGTTCAGCTGCCTGCACTGATTGCTGGGGTATCCTAGCTGTCTCTACTTTCGTCTGTAATGTGGTTACTGCATAGGCTGCTGTGGTTCTCCCATCAGGTAGCTTGAAGCAAGACCCGTCTACATAGAGTGTGCCGTCCGGCGTACTTAGGGGAAGGTCTGTCAGGTCAATTCGTCCTTTTGTTTCCTCCTCCGTTCGGAGAAGGTAGTCATGCGGATCAGTATTGTCCTGTTGTCCGTCAGTAGCGGGCAATAGGGTGGCTGGGTTAAGTGTGGTGCATCTCTGTATGATAATGTGGGTTGCCATGAGTGTTAGCTCGTAACTGGTCAAGCGTGCACTAGTCAGATGTTGGGTCTTTGTCTTGTTCAGGAGGGCCTCAACAGAGTGTAGTACCATTATGGTGAGGGTATGACACATTACTAGTCCGGCACTTTGTCGTATTGACACAGCTGTAGTAGCAGCAGCTCTTAAACAACTTGGGAGCCCTTGGGCAACTGGGTCTAGGGTTGCTGAGAAATAGGCTCACGGGCGCTGTTTGTCGGTATAGGGCTGGGTCAGCACGAACATTGCACATCCGCCTCGTTCATGTGTGTAAAGGAAAAAGGGCTTGGTGTAGCAGGGGGAACCTAGTACAGGTGCAGAGCATAAGTTTTGTTTAAGCGTCTGGAAGGTTTGCTCGCTTTCAGAAGACCATGGTACTACATCGGGAACTTTATTTGTGATCAATGCGAGTAAAGGTTTGACTGTGAGAGAGTAATTTGGGATCCACTGACGGCAGTATGAAGTGATACCTATGAAGCCTCGGACTGCTGTCTGAGTACGAGGTCTGCTCATGTTAAAAATTAACTGTATCCTATCTGGTGTGAGATGTCTCCCTTCCTTTGATAGGAGGTGTCCGAGATACGTAACTTCTTTTGGCATTACTGTAATTTGGGAAGGGAAACTTTATGTTTGTGTTTGTGCAGATGTAGTAACAGTATGATGGTGCATTTGCAACATTCTTTTTCGGAAGGGGAAGCGACAAGTAGGTCATCGACGTACTGTATGAGTGCGGAAGTGGGGGCTAGGGTCATGGTGTCCAACTGACTTTTCAGGGCTTGGCTGTAGATGCTAGGGCTCTCTGTGTACCCCTGTGGAGCTCGGCAGAACCGGAAGCTTCTGCCAGCTAATGTGAATCCAAATATATTGCGGCTGGTCGGGTGTATGGGGATGGAGAAAAATGCATTTTTGAGGTCTATGACAGTGAAATGTGTGGCAGTAGGAGGGATCATGGTTAGTAACATGGTAATGTCGGGCACTACAGGGTACAGGGGAACGACTATTTTGTTGATAGCACGTAGGTCAACTATCAGTCGGTAGACATGTGGGGTACCTACTGGACCTTTCTTTTTTGAGCGGTATAAGGGGGCTGTTGCATATATTCCCTCTTGTTTCCTCCACTACTCCCTTCTCAACTAGATCGTTTACTATCTGGATGAGTGCTTGCTGCCCATCTGCGGGTATCTTATACTGGGGAATGCGAGGCATGTGGGCATTCTCTTTTAGCTGTACATGGTAGGGTGGTATGTCCAGGCATCCAACATCAGTGTCAGACTGGGCCCATATGGCGTCTGGGATCGTAGACAACTCAGGCGGTAATTGACATGAGGAGGTGAAACAGGCTTTTGTAACCTCTGGGGCATTCATAGTCACCTGTACACCGTCTGGAGAACATTGTATGGTAGCGTGTAAGGCTTTCAACAAGTCTAGGCCTAGTAGGTTCTCCGCACATCCAGACGTGAGAACTACTGGAGCATGGGCAGTGTAAGGGCCTATCTGCAAGGGGATGGGTAATGAAACGGGGCTGGCTACAGGGATACCTGGAAAACCTACTGAAATATTTGTAATGCCTGAAAGGGGTGCCCCAGGGACCAGCACGTATGAGACAGAAGTTCTTGTTGCCCCAGTGTCTACTAGGAAGTTGTCCTGCTTTCCATTTGGAAGGCCTATAGGAATGTAAGGTCCCTTCCGGTCAGTTGGAATCTGTACTGGCCCATTTCCCCTCTCTTGGCTGTCCTATGCTGTCCGATAACCCTCACCTTCCTCGGGGTCGTAATCTTCCGTATAATAGTTCCGGGATCTTTCAGTGGATTTGTCAAAGTAATTTGACACCTGTTTGGGTTGCTGATGTGGTGTCGCCTGTCCTCTGCCTCTACCTTGCCCCTATATTGGGTGGGTGTCTAATGGTCGGGGTGCACCTGGTCTCGTTATGCCGGCGGCTATGTTGGCGGCGAGAACAGGGCAGTTTTTAGACCAGTGGCCGTCATGTTTACAATAAGAACACTGGTTCTCACCTAAGGGTGGTCTTTGTCTACTCATTGGGCGAGGCTCTTTGGTCTGAACCGTGGCTACTTGGGGTGCAGGATAAGCTTGTTGGAACAGTGCTTTTGTTTTCAGGTCCTTCAACTTTGTACCTTCCTTTTCCTGCTTCTCATGTACTCTCTGCTCGTAATAGTTTGCCATAAAGACCAACCGGCACTTAGTAGCCGCCTGCCAGGACCTTTCGGACCTCTTTAAGAGGACGGATATGTCGGGCGACAAATTCTCAACAAATTTGTCCACAAAGAGGCGGAGGCCGCCTTCAGTGGATGGGTCTTGACCGCTATAATCAGTGAAGGTCTGCTCGAAGCGGGTAAAGAAGCCCGAGACGCTTTAGTTTTTGCCCTGCTTGCACGCCGTCAGTTTGTCCTATATTATATTTTTAGGTTTCAGTATTCCCTTCATCATGGTAACTATTTTCTTTGGTAAGTCAAGTATTATTTGTGGTGGTTTATCTCCTACATTCCGATCTAGGTCTGCCTGTTCTAGGGCCTTCCATGTGTCCCCTAATTGTGTTACGTGATCGGTTCCGTGTATCTCTGCCCATACGTCTGTCGGGACTGCGCTACCAAAGAACATCACTATGTCCGTGTACGTCATGATGGAGGCATTAAGCTGCTGTTCGAATTCCTTGTAATAGGCCGTGGGGTTTTTACGTGGATCCGGTAACGCTGCCTTGAACTGTAATATGTCAGACCGTTGCCAAGGCATGTGTACCCATTGTCGAACCATGTGGGGACTTATCTCTGGTTGGCCGAGGATTGGGGTATTGGTAGTTGAGTCTGGAGCAATGGCCGGAGTACCTGGGTGAAAGAAGGGGGGTACCTCTCGCATAGGGTTCATCCGCGATAGCTCACTTCCAGTCATGCGTGTTATAAGCTCGTTCCTATACTGCGTGAGTGTCAACAGGAAGTGTTCTAACTTGTGTGACGCTACATGACCCGTTTTTACCTCGTCCTTCATCTTCTGTAAGGGAATGGGTGTCAGTGGGGATAGGAATGTCGCCCAATCTTCCTGTATCTCTGTGCACATGCTGAGGAATACCATAGACTGTTGTTCGGGAGCGTATTGACTCATTGTCTGCCAAATTCTATCGAATGTGTAGTTGGAGTCAGACATCCATGTATGGCACTGTTCTAATATAACCCCGTCTTTTTCTGCCTGATTCCGACGAGACCGGAGAAAATATGCATTGGGGGTAAATAGGGTTCTTGCCACACTAAATGCTTGATCTTTCCAGTAATCCGCTGTGCCTGTTGCCTTGGACATGTTGTGTCTAGGAGTAGGTGTGCTGGATTCCTCGACTAGCTGTGTGCCCATTATTGGTGATTCCAAGGTCAACGCGTGTGTAGCGGTTTGATGTACTGCGCTTGCTGAAATGGGCTGGTGCTGAATGGGAGGTTGGGGCGGGTGCAGGACAGTTCGGTGCACTGGGCTTAAGCTGGAGGCAGTGGGCTGAATTTCAATGACTGGCTGATACAGGGTTTCGGGTGCGGGTGCATTTGGCTGTTGCGAGCGGTCATGTTGATCATTCCGTTGTACTAAACCAGGGTAGATAGGTGAGGGATTACAAGTGGGTGGTTTCCTATCCTCCAATAACTGCCTCATAAGGAGGTCTTGATTTTCTGATTCTACATTCCTTTTTTTGGATACGTAGCATCCCTCCATTTCTGCTCTAAACTTCCTGTCCTGTCGTATCATTTCTTCCTCTTTCGTATCTTTCTCGGTCTGCCTATTCTTGCCCTCGTCTAATGCCTTTTGGTGCCGGCGAGCATGTTTCTCTGCTTTCTTTTGCTGCTGATTAGCTTCTTTCTGCCAGGCTCGAAAAGATTCGAACATAGTCTGACGAGCTCTATTTGAAAACAGTATTTGCTCGAGGTAGTCTAATATGTCTTGATCAAAGGACCCATGTTCTGGCCATTGACGTTCGCGGTCCTTTTTGGTCCACTTCCGCCAAATAGACGTCCATCTTATGTGAGCTATTCCCGTCTTGACATACATCTCATAAAGAGGTGTACCAGGAAGGGGTACCGGTTGATTCTCTTCTAACCACTCTTCTAAACTTAAACAACAACAACAACATAGTTTCTTAAACTTACTGAGCCCTGGCATACTTCCTTATCCGAAATCCGACTTACCAGAAATAATCAGTAGCGTAACAAAAACAATCACTACTGGCTTTGGACTTTGCAAAGGCCGAAGACTACCCGAATTACCCGATATACACTGATTTAGTTGCAACTCCGAATTTAAAATAGGTGGGTTTGTAAGACCCACCCTTACCTGACTGATTTAAAGATGTTTGTCGTTTCAGCAGTGGGGCCCGGTCCTTTTCCCGAAATCCGACCATCCGACAGGAGCCCCAGCCAGGGTCGTAGTCCATTAGCCCAGACCGGGTGACGGGGACTGGTTTTCGGGATCCGCAGGTCCACAAGCTGACAACTTGGACAGAATTGGTGTAGGGCGCCTCCCTTGGATGTCGATCACCGGACCCGTCCACAACCATCGGGCTTGACCTATGACCTCTGGAGGTGTCCGCTTTCGGGCGCCATTCTGTAGAACCAGCCCCTGAAAACTTCCCACTTGTTCTAGTGGGGTACAGGCCAGCGGCGCAGGGCACGCCTAAATCTACGTTTCACCTCTTCCAGGAAAAGACAAAGTGGACTCGGGACTTCAGGCGTGAAACGGGAACACCAGCTTTATTTTGCTAACCCAGGTTAGGACAGTCTCCTGGAATAAAACATAACATGAAACTGATCTGTTGAGACTGCCACTTCATTCCGTGGCGTACATTCTCTTATACCCATAGCTCCGCCCCTCCTGCCTTTGATGTCCGGACACAAGCGTCTTAAAACAGGATGGAGAAAACAAAGGTTTAATTCCCAGGTCATAAAGGGCCGGATTCCGCTATTCTCAGGGAGGGGGTGTTAAGTCCGCACAGGAGTGTTTGATGGTCCTATTCATAGCTTTCAGCTGTTGTCAAAGGCAGGTGTGCGCACCCAGGAGCGGGGCAACGGGAAACAGTCCAGGGCCATCTTCCCGAGTCGGCTCGGTGGCAGATGGCAGAAAGGGGGTTTCTTGTGTGCACAGCTGTGTCTGCGGTGGGGATGGTACGGGATCGGCAGGGTTTGGGCATTCAAGGGCAACGTTAGCGTTAACTTTTCAAGATGGTGGCACGACAGCCATGTTAACATTTTTTCACAGTCCTTCACTGCCACCTGTCCTGTTTAGGTTGGGGTGATCATGACAAGAATTTTCCTGACCAGGGAAGAAAATCAAGCATTCAATCTGAGGTGTAGGGAGAAAACTCGGCATTGATCTTCCATTTTAAGAACTGAGTTGATTTTTTTATATTTTGACTAATTCCATCTTATGACCTTTTTTCAGCTTCATGGAATTAAAATGTACAATGCTTAACCATGGACTCATAGCAGAAATAATTCCTTCTTATGCTATCTCTGCTCACTGAATGTGCAAATATCCAAGAGTATATTTTCGAAATCTAGCTTGCTCAGACGAAACTACACTTTGGTTTTTACTGACTCTTCCATGAGCTTATCTATGCACCTACTTGCATTTTTAGTGAGTATTCAGTTATGTACACGTGGGAGTGAATGAATGATTGAAGGTTGATATGTAAAGCATGAACAGATGACCAGAGGTTACTCGGCACTAGTGAAGATGGCTATGACAGATGGACCACAGAGACTGAGATGATCAGGGCTGAGAAAAAAGCAGAAGGAGGGAAAGAAAATATCTGAGCGAAGCTCTGAGGGAGAGAGTTCCATAGGGTGGGACCATAGATGGAGAAGGATCTTTCTCCCCATTTGCATTTCTATTACGTGGAACATTCGTAAGAAGAGCTTTCGCAGGATGAAGAGGACAGGTTGGAGAGTAATGGGTACATCTGGATTGAATAAACACAAGTTTTTTCTTTCTGTAAAATACACTAAGACAAAAGTAGTGGTGGCTGGTGTACTATGGAAGTGATAGGACCCAGAAGCATTATCCAGCACTCTACATCAGGCCTTGACAACCACCGGGCCAGACTTTCACATTGCATACAAACATACATGCATACATGCACACACCGTTGCAGGCACACTCACAGACTTCATACATACATACAAACGCAATCCCCAGCACACAGACAAACAAACACTAAGGGGCCGATTCCGATCTGGGTCAGAAAGCTCTCCAACCGAGCCGGATCCGGAGTGTTTTCCGACCGAGCCGGAGTCCTGCAGTCCAACCGAGCGAGTAGGATGCGGCCGCATGTTGCCGGACTCGGTTCTGTCGGACTCCCATAGACGTCAATGGGAGCCGGTCGTACGACGCGTACATGGGCTCTCTTTGACTGAATTGGTACGTCTCACACAAGGGCACCACCTGCAGTGGGTATGCGTCGTGCCATCTGCACCGTACATGCCTGTGTTGGGGAGACCTTTGGGTCTCCCCCTGTGTCCGAGTCATAAGGGTGCGGGTGACAGGGGGTCTTACACGGACCCCCAAAGGCAACTTCCCGGACGTTATGCGAGCTGGAAACTTTAGTTCACACCGGCTGTCCGACGCATGCATTGTACTGGCTCGATCGTAAATCACATCCATTGCACGGCACGGTTTACTTACGGATGAGACGTACGGAGTGGTTCGGACCCGGAAACGACTCGGTCGGTGAATTTCACCTTGCTCTCATCGTACTTGCTCACTCGCACAGTTCGGGCGGAAAACACGCCTGCGGCTCGTACTTTTTCCAGCAGGATCGCGTTCATTGCCCTTCCGAGCAAGATTGGAATCGGCCCCTTAGACTTTTATTCACAAAAACATACCTGAGTCAGACCCATGATTTCCAACTCCCTAATCTCTCTGCAGCAGCCACAGCAGCGTCAGAAGCTTCCACTATGTCAGATGGTGGAATAGGGTTAACGGTACCGAGGTAGAACTTTTTTACTATATTCTATTCTTGATTGGGCAAGAGGGCATGTCATTGACAATCCCTGAAGCTCCATTATCTGACATGCTGCACTGCTTCACGTTAGTGCAGCATGTTAAATATGTTTTGTGTATCTGTGAGGCTGGGCTGTAACAGCTCCCTCCTGACACATGCGTAAGCCCTCTTCTGCTGACAAGGAAATATTACAGCTTTTACATGCAAACAAACAATCTGTGAGATCGTTTCTTTTCATATTAAAACTGTAATATGCCGAGCAGTAGTGAGCAGAGGGTCGAGCCCTGGTGAACCCTAAGGGCTTCATCTAATGGAAAAAAGTATTAAGCTTTACACTGAATGCGTTTATGTACTGACATCCAGTGCAAGTTCCTTAGGTAAGGAGAAGATTGACAGTGAGGACTCAAAAGACTCTCACAGCGGAATTTTGAATCTGGTTTAGGAAGGCTAAGAAAGAGCGCATTACAGTCAATGCACAGCAGAATTAGAGCACACACCACTGTTCTGTATAATGAAAGGAGTGGCAGGTTTTTACATAACAGTCTAAGATAATACAAGCAAGTGGAGTGAAGTTAGTTGAAGAGATGGGACAAAGAAAGGGACATATCCATCTTAACTCCGATGTTCATTGTCACCTGTTTAGTTGTTGGGGCGGAGAATAACTCCTCAGGCTACCATTGAGGAGACCATATTACAGAGGCCTCTCCATTCTGCTACAGCTGACATACATAAACCAACTCCAGGTGGTCCAAAACACTGCGGCCCGACTGGTGACAAATGCCCCCCCAAGAACCGCATTACTCCCTCTTCTTCAAAAACTACACTGGTTACCAGTACGGAAGAGGATTAAATTTAAGATCTGCTGTATGGCATACAAAGCATTAAACAACCTAGGCCCCAGCTACCTAAATGATAAATTTGTTAGCTATGTCCCCTCCAGACCCCTCCGCTCTGGCACTAAAGCGCTGCTCTAAGTCCCGCGATTAAAAAAAACCCCGTCTAGGCGGTAAAGCCTTTTACCACTTGGCCCCACACTGCTGGAATGAACTCCCCATTCACATGCGTCAATGCACCTATTAACTGGCATTCAGAAAGTTGTTGAAAACCTCACTGTTCTGAATGTCCCTCCTTAGCTTACTTTTGCGGTCCTAGCGTGGAGATACCCTAATGGGGTGATTAGGGCGCTCTATAAGTAAATAAATAGAAATACAACTGAGGAACCAATGCTTAGGGGATTTGGAGTCACGAGTATAGAAGACCAAACGTTCGGTACCGTCTGCATATGACATCAGCTCAGATCTGAAACTACATATTACCACTGCCTACGGGGTCAATTAGATGTTAAAGAGGGGGTGTGGCCCAGATTCGAACCTTAGGAACTCCATACTCCAAGACTTCATGGACCTGAATGACTTCAGATAAACTGCCTGAGAAGGAATGATAAAAAAAAGACCATCAACCATCTTATAGAAGAGCTTTCTACACCAATCTTACTGAGCTGGTCCTGAAGAGTGGAGGGTGAAATGGTGTTGTAGTCAAAACTAGGATGCAATATCATCAGTGCAGCCAAGCCACCACTGACCAGCCTCATGCCGATATCACCTTTGATTGCCAACCAGGCAGCCACAGTCCCACGTAGAGGTCAAATGCCAGCCCAATGAAAATCAAGCTAAATGTTAGGGGGGGCACGAGTGCATCCTTCTATATCTAAGGAATGCATAATTATAGGTTTGCCACACTTGCTACGTAGTCCATCATCTTATGCATATTTTGCAGATTGTAACAAATAAAGCTGTTTCTAGACAAAAGTGATACAAGGTTACTTAAAAAGGCTGCCACAGTTCTTCCACACAGTAGCAGGACCATTGCAGTGAAGAGGCAGGTCACCATTCAACTGCTAATTGGTGTATTTAATGGTTCGAACAATATAAATGAAATCAACCCTTTGAAGACATTCTTTCCTTCAGGAGACTTCTCAAGACCTGGCTCTTCGAACAGAAGCAGCTTCCCCACCCTTAGCGCCTTGAGACCCTCACGGGTATGTAGCGCTTCATAAATGCTATGATTGATTGATTTATGATACAGTATATGTGTAAAAAATTTCAAAACAATGAAAAAATACTGCTACGCATTGTGCCGCATTTCATCGCACAATTTGCCTTTTTCTTGCTGCATTATACTGTCAACCACACTGTGTAATGTGGTCTCATCCGACCACATATTTCCAGAGGTCCTGCTTAATGCTCTAAAAATTAAACCTTGCAGGAATGATTTTGAGACAGCCAGTGTAGAGCAAGCGCACAACAGTGCATAAGCGCCAGCTCCGGATGTACGACGGTACAACGCGTACCGTTTCAACGCGTATTTTACAATGCAAGTCGTTACCATGACTTGCGCTGTAGGGGTGCTGGACTTAGGAATAGTTAAATTTACTATTCCAACACCAGCCTACGTACAGTAGGGAAGGTGTTGGAATAGTAAATCTACTGGTTACGACTTGCGTTGTAAAAGACGCGTCGTAATGGTGTACTGCGGGGT
Organism: Lissotriton helveticus; assembly: GCF_964261635.1. Lineage (NCBI taxonomy): Eukaryota > Metazoa > Chordata > Amphibia > Caudata > Salamandridae > Lissotriton > Lissotriton helveticus. Next base: position 951,557,877 of record NC_136063.1, read on the forward strand.
AACATCCGCGTTGAAAAGGATGTTCCCCGCCAGCTCCATATCTTGTTCACAGTTTGTTCACCTGACAAGAAATGTGTCTAATGTTGTGGAGTATTTAACCCATCTGGAAATCAGCAGCCTTTTGGGTTTCAATTAGATTCTAAAATTACATCAATGAAGGAGCCCCAAAAAACCTGATAGACAAAAAGAATGCGTCATCAAAGGTAAACTGGTGTACAGTTGTCGTGACGGAGTCCTAGAGGAGCAGTGGGTAAGGTAGCATTGTAAGCTACATTCTTGCTACATGGATCTCTGATGGAATGCACATCACAAGTTCAAATCCCTCCAAGCAGACTCTTCCTTTGCCTTATCACGTTGGTAAGTTGAGTATGTTTGTAATCATAGTAACACGTTATTTATTGTACAAATTGTGCTACCAAGCGCAGGTTTCTTAACCCTTGAGGCTAGTGCAGAGTTACAAAATGTGACGCAAACTGGTGCAAATTGAGGATAAAGTATTTCATCATCAACTTTATTTCGGTCAATGTGCCCTCAAAAGTGCAATCAAAATACATACAAGATAATTAAAAATATAAGATGATCTCTTGGCAAAGTTACATATTTTAAATAATAACTGTGAAAAAGTACATCAATGAGTACAAGTTAAAAAAAAAACAATAAAAATGCAGAAATTCACGAGCCTGATAGTAAGGGACCACTATTCATATGATAAGGGGAATGGACTGGACAGTAAACAAGAATCCATAAATGGAAAGTGCATAGTGAATATAATAAATAAATAAATACATTAGTTATAAAAAATTCCTAAAAGATGACCAGATCTTATCATGAAGGAAATAACATAGTCCTCAATTTAGGCTTACGCTCTGCTAGATATTACTTCTACACATTAGGTTTTTACAATGGGGTGGAAGTAAAGTGATTGATCCAAAATTCCTCAGACAATGGGTAAACAAATATATGTCGAATCAACATAGCAGGACCATGAATTTAAGACCATCATTAAGTGATCATAAAAGAGTGGGTTACCCAACTTGCGAAAAGGTAGAATAATTACAATTCTATTCTCTGGGCTTCTATCATCAGTTGGGAAGATTTTAAATTATAGTTACGGGAGCACCACATGGAGAATAAAAATCCTGCAACTGAAAAAACAATGGGGATACTCGTGTCACACTTGAGGATCCTAAACGCCTCCGAACATTTTCTAGTTCCAAGATTCCTGCAAATCTGCACCAGCCAACGTTTTCTAGCTTTATGGTGGCCAGGGCAGCTGAAGTACACTTGAAATACTGTCTCATCCGGGCAATCACATCCCGGGCAATTCGAGATTTGCAAACCCTTCCATTTGTATAAAGTATTTACTTTCCAGTGCAACACTTTTTTTCGAGCTGAAACGTAGCCCAAAAATAACACAGATAATGCTTTGTACCTTTGTACTGCTTTGCGTTACTCTGCGTCAAGGGGATGTCTCATACAAGCAATAGTAGACATGGCTTTACACCAAATCATAACACTGCCTCAAGGCAAGCGCTAAGAAGGAGAAATGTTTTTATTTGTCCTAAACTTTTCTCACATTTCACGTGTGCTGCACTGTGCAGTGCATAAATAGTATGTTGGTATAAAGTAATAAAGTATGTCAAAGCATGGCATTTTATGAAAAGCTACCCTTGCACGACAAAACCTTGGTTAGACATCATACACACCTTTGTACTTGGCATTAGGCAGTCTGAAAGAGTGCCAGTGCTGGAGAAGAGGAAAGCAGTGCAATATATTAGTAGATATGGCAGTGCCATTCTCTCTCCTCCGAGGGCAATACAGCACAGAAATCTTTGTTGCTGCACTTTGTTGGGCTATAACGTACACCACCCATGGAACGCCTCACTGGGGCAGAGTAACGCAATGCAGTGATTTGTGATGTGTTGAGTTACTCTGGATTTATCCAGCCACTCAGGGCCACGCAAGATGGCCTTGCATGGCTTGAGAAAGCACACTTAAGGGTTGCGTCGCGCTTGCAACCCGTTGCGTGGTGCAAAAGCAACACAACCCTTTGATAAATATGGCCCACAATCTGCAGAACGTTCAGCAATCATGAGCATAGTAACTTTCTCAGGATAGACTCAGTCTCCTGTGAAACAAGAACCCTTCACAAACATTTGATCATTTTTGTCCTAAAAATATAGAAAAGGGGTCTCTGCTCAGGAGAGATTTGTTTTATCCTTTGTGGTGAGGTGACTCGGCCCTGTTCCCTCTTGCTGTTTACAAGGGATCTTTTTATTGGTGAATGCATGCCTAAGCAATGCCATTGCACGACGAGGCCTGAGCTTTTTACTGCTTTATGCGTCATGAAGGAACACTTTGTACTCGGATATGCGTGTCACAGAGCCTGTCTGCTTTCATTTCACTCTTCTCTCTCGTGTACCCGCAGATTCCTTCTTCCCTTCTGACTATTATGTGTTTCTTTTATGTACTTCTCACAAAAAAAGACATCACAGATTCCTCACAAAAAAAGTGTAAAAAAAAAGGCACCCTTGGCGGTGGAATCTGCAGACAAGCTAAAAACGACGCGGGCAGGCATTGAGTACAACCCAAGGACCAGCCACTGCTAATGTACAGCGACAATTACGGGAAAATGTGGTGAACTGTTTCAAAGGATGTAAAGTGCCCCTGTTTCAACTCATTTCTTTAATCCAAGGTGTACACTCATCCAAGTGGGAAGAGGCAAATCACTTTGAACTATACACTGTTAAAAAATTATCAAAAACAAAATTAGCGCCACCAGTTGGGGAAGAGATATTGCCTTATTCTGAATATTGTGAGGTTATCATACTGTTTGCACTTCTTTGAGTCCTTTTAACCACACACAAATGGTGAGGATTAAAATATCGAAACTAAAAGAGTGAAATGAATAACATAAAAATGCATTTTATAGATTTCTTTAACATTTTGCAAAACACGTGCCATATTGCTTCACACCTACTTCAGAGCCTTCGGTTGTACATTTCTGAAAAGTAGACAAAATCCAGCAAGGGGTCATTTGTTTATATCCTGCAAAGTGTTCTCAAAGAAATTTATGGTTGTAAATAAAAAACGGATGAAATTGAATTGGAAAAAATTGTCATTGGTGACAACGTTTTCATCTGCAATTTTTTGTCGCCCGGACAGTTTTACAAAAGCAATATACCATTATGTCCGAAAGACCCTTCTGGCCAAGGCGAACTATAATGTTTGTAGATTATGCAAAAACACACATTACCAAAAGCCAACAATTGATCTGCAGATTGTAATTATTTTTCATTGCGTACAGAACATACAGCAATTCATATGGTAAAATATGATGAAGAAAAAATGGGTATGAATCTAACCTTTTAATTTCTGAAATTTGCACAAGGACAAGATACTGAGATTAGGAAAAGTGATTATTTGTACACCTTTTTCATTTGGAGGTTATCCTTACTATCATGAGTCATAAGGCATTTTGCAAAATGTCTTCTTTTTTGCACGCAGGCTCACATTTAGAAGCCAAACATTCAAAGAAATCCAGTTGACAATAACAAATGTTCTAATATTCTGTCTTTCCACCTTCCATGATTAAAACGGTACCCCACTTGTGTGGCTGGGCCTAGTGTCCACAAAACGCAACTCCCAAAACCAAACTTGGCGCCATCACATTTGACCCATAATTATCAACTCATTTTTACAATGTGGTAGCTGTGGAATTTGGGCCCTAGCTCAGCTGTCACCCAAGGAAACCTACAAAATCCATAAATGCCTGAAAACTAGACAGTCATGGGAGTCCAGGGAGGTGAGCCTTGCACGGATCCGATGTTGTCTTACCCACAATGTCCTTTAATCCTCAAGCTTTGGTAAAAAACATATTTTCTTCAAATTTTTGTGAGGAAAAAGTTCTGGAATCTGCTGGGACCCACAAATTTCCACCTAACCAAGGTTCTCACAGTTGTCTCAATAATTAGAGTACCCCACTTGTGTGGGTGCACAGCACCAACAACAGGAACAGAACAAGCCAGAGACCATGACAAGATCATATATACTTGGCATAATCCCTGGTTTGAACTGTTCCTCTTATGCTCACTAGTCCAGCCACACAAGTGGGGTAGTTTATTTATTGGGAGATATGTGGGACTGCTGGGTGGCAGAAATGTTGTCGATCCACACAGATACTGGAACGTTCCCACACATAAATGCAAGGAAAATGGTTGATTTTAGGCACAGTTTGAGGTTTGAAGGGGACCATGGGTAAGAAAACATTGTGAGATCAATGTTAGGCGTACCCCAAATATCTAGTTATTCAGAAATGTCTGGGTCTGGTAGGTTTCCTTGGGTGGCCGCTGAACCTGGACCCAAATAGCACAGCTACCCCCTGTCGGAAAGTAGGATCTGCTTCTTCTGGTTACCCCCACTTTTTGCTGATGTCTCACTGTTTTGGATTAGCCTGACTGGGATCCTACTGTTCAGGACCCCAGTCTATCTGCTTTCTCCCTTAAATTGCTATGTATGTACTTTAGGTACACTCCAGATTGAATACTGGGATACCCTTATCAGTCTCTATTATATGGTACACATGTACCCAGGGCATAGGTACCCCAGAGGCCTCCCATGGGCTGAAGCATGTATTATGCCACTCATGAGAGGCCATTCAAAATGACACCACAGGTCTGCTACAGCAGCCTGTGTAAGCTGGTGCTTGCACCACTTACTTAGATGAAGGTTCACTATATCTATCTAAATCACTACACTTAAAAACCTATCACTCACCCCTATGGCAGGCCTTATCAATCCTGAAGGCAGGGTTCTGGGTTTTACGTGAGAGGGTGCACCTGCATGAGTAGGGCCTCTCTGCAGCCTCCGAAGACCATTCTCCGGTGTTGTCTCTGATGCAGCCAGAGATGTAGGTTAACTTGCATTATAACATCACGGTAAATGCTAACTTTAAAACGGCTGCTTAGAAACATGTTGTGTTTAGTATCAAACACCTTGGAATCATACCTCCCACACCAGTAACTGGTGTGGGAAGTATGATTCCACCTTTCTGAAACTACTATTGTGGGTCACCGGACTACCCGGTACCAGCTTTTATTGACCCAGGCAGCACAAAATGGATGCTGCTAGTCACAGACATGATTCTGCGCCCCTGCTGCTGAGCCAAGCTTGAGCAGAGGAAGGTATGACAATAGGCATCCTGTCACAGAGAGGTATGACCACCTCCCAGACAGGGTTTAGTGTATTGGGGCTGGGTGGGTGCACTCTGAGAGTTCCAGAAAGTCTGCACTGGGGCACATTTGGTGTCCCTGTGCATAGTCCAGCTCAAATCAGTTCTGGGAGCCATTAGCTCTTGCTCTGGCGTGAAACTGGACAAAGGACAAGGGTGAAGGACAAGGGTGTAGCCACCCCTCTGTCCTGCCCCTACCCTAGGAGGGTCCACAGAATCTGGGTTACCTGGCTACAGGACGTTAGATTTTATCTGGACAAGAAAATACTAAGAAAAAACAAAGTACTTTGACTGCCTGCATGATGTTGCATCACAGAAGAATCTCCCTTGGAGTAAAGGAGTTACTCCCCTGCACTAGCAGTCACCTAAGCGCATCTGACCAACTTGCATCTCCCAAGCTCCTGAGGACTCCAAACATTTTAGCAATACAGGAGGTGGGTTTCGGTGTGTCCCTGAGGTTGATCTGCCCTCTCAGTGATTCTAAGACCAGTATCCCTCATAGGGACGGCATGACCTAAACTCCTGTGCATCGCGTACATTTACAAATGCATATGCTTGTTGGCAATTCCCGAGCTTGTGCATTGGACTCCGTGTAGTCATGACCCCAAGCAGTATTTGCACTGAAGAAATATGGCCTCCTTGCACTGAGTGCTCTGTGGGCTGGTGCTTTGCAAACTTGCTTGTGGTCTCCTCCCAACTCCTTGTCCGTTGGCCAGTGGGTCCTGCTGAGGGTCACCTTGTTTGTTCTTGGGCTTTCCTAGTTGCTCCAGACATGCCCTGACTCCCCATTGCTTGGAGAGTCCCCTGGACCTTGCTGGTCCACACCATAACTTCTTTGTCTTTCCTGCAGGGGTTGTATTTGCCAAGGCTTGTATGTAATTCAGCCAGACATCAACCCCTCAGCACTCAACATCCTTTGTGGGACAGCTCACCTCCAGATCCTGGTCATCTTCGACATCTCCTGTTCCCCGTGGCTGCAGAGTCAAGGATCCCTTCTTCGCACCTGAAGCACCCGACATCGGTGGGCATTTGTCTACCGAGCCCCTGGTCACTTGAAGTGACCCAGACTCTGTCTCCTCTGCTTACAGGTTCCTCTCACCTAGAATACAGGCTTGGATTCCACCGTTCACTCTTCACCTTCCTGGCAGGGGTACTTCTTTGCAGGTCTCCATTGAAAACGATGAAGGTTTCCGACACCACTTGACCCCTCTGCACCCGGCTCCTCTGAGATAGGTAACACGGATACTTCGGTACTCACTGGTGGGTTGGTTCTAGAACCTCCGATGTTCCAAAGGGTTTGCTTGAAGTCCTCATAGAAGTGTCCTTAAACTGTAACTTTGCAACCGCGACTTTCCCATAGAGTTGTACGTAGCACTCTGTCGTGTTTTCTCACTGCACCCGTCCTCTGTGGGCTCCTTGTGTGACTACCTTGGGTGGTTCTTTGGGATCCCAGTGATTCTACGTGCTCTAGGCACTGTGTCTAGTCAAGTCGTGATTGTCATACCATTTTTTTAGTATATGGTTCGGTCTCCCCCCTGGAGCCCGCTCTGTATTGTGCTATTTATGAATGTTCTAATGATTCTGTATTGTGTGCTTTCTGTTCTAATCTTATGTAGATATTAGTAGAAAGTGTTATATTAATAAATATATCTTTTTATATAACTACTGTGTGGTTCTCCTTTCATTTAGTCATTCAGGGGGTGATTTTCTGGTAAAACAAGCTGCTTTACATTCCCTCAAGAATAAGCCTGAAGGCTGCTCCCCACAGCTACCACTAGGATAGCTTTCTAAAGGTTATCTTTGACCTCATAAGGGTCTTGTGGACTGGTACTGGGCGCCCACTTTAATTAGTGGACAGCACATACCAGGCCACCTTCTCACATCCCCCATCGCCAAATCATGACATTTTTATTACAGGAAAAACTGATGTCTCCACGTTGCGTTACGGGGAATGTTGTTTTGCAGGCACAAGGACAAGCCACACAAGTGTAGTAGCATTTTTATAGGGAGAACTGTGGGCACACTGTGTGGTAGAAGATTTGTGGATCTCCACAGATTCCTGAACCTTCTCATAGGCAAATGTGAGAAAAATCATTTATTTTAGGCAAAGTTTGAAATTTGCTGCCCATTGTTGATAAGAAAATGCCATGGGAAACATGCAAGGAACGCCACCCTGGACTGCCCTGGGTGTCTACCTTTCAGTAATGTCTCTGTTTGGAATGTTTTCCTAGTGGTAGGTTGGCCCCATGCAAAAATAGTGCAAACATTGACTTGGTAAATCTCATCTAGGTTTTGAGTCATCCTTCTATTACCTTGCCTGGCGCAAGGGTGATGCAAAACTTTGATAAATATCCCCCTAAGGATATACAGCTTCTATTCAAAGCAACTCTTAAATTGTGCGAAAATGAGGAGAGAATCTACATAGCACAACTTACTAAGTTATACAGCAACAAACACCAATTTATGCACCATAGAAAAGCAAATTATGAGGCATATTTTGCAATTAGAGGAAACTATGCTGCATTTTCTATGGCATTATTATCTAACTTTTTTGACAATTTGGCGCACTGTGATACAAAGGAGATCGCAAAACCATAGACAATATACAGGTTTCTGAAGGAAGATAACTGTACACTCGTAACGTATCCTATTCAAAATATTATTTTCCAAATATTGATTTTGACTTGTATGGCAAAAAAGGAATGCCATTCTAATAACACTGCCTTTTCTACCCCGCCCCCCAAGGTAAAACAGTTACAGCAAAACACACGCAGTGTTGGACTCACATGAAAATAAGGCATCAAGTGCACACTTTTTTTTTTAAACATTTCATTATCATTCTAATACACATCGAGTAGAGCAATTCACAATCACGACCGTTACAGAGAATATTTGACATAGTGTAACATGCAATAATTCCGTACACAATGAATAGAAATATGAATACTGTTGTGCCCACCCAAGCACCATACAGCTGCCGAATTCCCTCACCGCACACTGGGAACTTTCTCATGGCGTGCCAGTTTAGGGTTATCAGTCACTCCAAGAGTTCCTCGCCCACCCGATAACAGTCGACTCGGTGGTGGAAGCCATAGACGCCCTACGAGGCTCAGCTGCTCCTGGTCTCGATGGCTTCTCGGCCGATTTTTACAAGGCTTACAAGGAGGAACTGGTGCCGGAGTTGATAGAGGTATATGCTGAAGCTCTAGAGACGGGTGTTTTACCCCCACGTTTAGGGAAGCGGTAATCATATTGCTCCCGAAGCCCGGAAAAGACCCGACACTCTGTGGCTCCTACAGGCCTCTTTCGCTATTGAACACAGACTATAAAATCTTGGCGAAAATAGTGGCCACACGGCTGGCCCTCTTAATGGAATTCATCATATCCCCCGCCCAATCTGGATTCGTGCCACAACGATCCACATCGTTGAATCTGCGTACATTATTCGCTGTGATTCACCGGGTGGACCCCAGCACTCCGGCGGCCGCCGTGCTTTTAGACGCTGAAAAGGCGTTCGACTCCCTTAAATGGCCCTTTTTCCTATCGATTATGAGACGCATGGGCATGCCGGTGTGTTTTGTCTCCACAGTGGCGTTGCTATATACTAAGCCTACGGCTCGTATACGCCTGAATGGCACCATCATGGAGGCGTTCTCCCTATCCAGAGGCACGAGACAGGGGTGCCCATTGTCCCCCTTGTTATTCATATTGGCAATGGACCCACTGGTCCGTCACTTCCAGGAAACCCACATTTTTCGGGGCCTACAATTCCGCACGGGTCCTCTGCTTGCGTCGCTATATGCGGATGATTTAATTCTATATGTCCATACACCTGCCGTAAACTTGACACTGCTACTAGCGGAAATTACGCGGTTTGGCACTTACTCCGGGCTGCGCATGAACTGGCGCAAATCCCTCATTTTCCCGCTGACCGCCGTCACCTCGCCCTGGGACTGTGAGTACCCACTAGAGTGGTGTGAGGATTCGGTTAAATACTTAGGTATACACGTCCATCTCAACACTGTGGACATTATTCAGCTCAACTATGGAAGAGCACTAGATTTTTGGGAAGATAACATTGACAAATGGCTCCGGCTGCCGCTATCTTTGGTGGGACGCATTGCCATAGTGAAAATGGTGGTACTGCCCCGGTTTTTGTACTTATTTATTAACATTCCAATACCTCTGACTAAGATTTTTTTCACACAGCTGCGAACGTTGCTGCTACGGTTGATATGGGAAACACAACCCCTCAAGTCGCGTGGCACGTTTTGACCCTGCCCTATGAGAGGGGTGGCCTGGGGGTGCCCGATTTTTATCTGTACTTTTTGGCAGCACAATGTTCCTACGCATAATCATGGTTCCACCCAGATGCGCGCATATTATACTTCCCACGCGAACCCCAAGATATCCAGACAGTATACTCCACATGCTGGGCGTGGGAGAAACTCCGGAGGCTACTAAAACTAGATATACTCTACTCCCCACTCCTCCCTCTCCCTAATGCACACTGGCTCCAAATCACGGGTGAAACGGTGGTACGCACTACACTCTCCAAGTTCGGCTTAACTACAGTGGGTGACCTGTTCCCAGACGGACATGCCTTTAGTCTGACGGAAGACCCCCGCTTCCTGGATCGCAACTTTATGGACTCCTTTGTACTGTCCCGACTGCGATCATTGTTGAGGGCTACATTTCCCACCTTCCCGCTGGCTCCGGAGGAGGCGCTGCCTCTGACTACTGTCATCCAACATCCCTCAGGGGCACACATGGTTACTAAACTTTACAGGCTTAGCGTCGCAGCCACACCCGCAGCGGATGCGAAGGTCCGCCTGGCATGGGAGAGGGATCTGGGGAAGCCGATCTCAGATGTAGAATGGGCTCAGTGCTGCGCTGTAACCAAAAGAGTGTCATTAAACAGCCGGCACAAACTCATTCATTTTAAATTCCTGAGGCGTTTGTACCACACCCCTGCTTTGGCCCATAGGATAGACCCCTCTCGCTCCCCTAATTGCCCAAAGTGTAAGGCTGTGGATGCTGATTTTGCACATTTATCATGGACCTGCCCCCGACTACATGACTATTGGCTTCAGATACACACCACATTTGGTAAAATACTAGGTGTCCCCTTGGTTCCAGCCCCCGAAATTGCTTTGTTGGGCTATGTGACGAACTTTCCGCAGGCAGTTCGTAGACTCGCAACGCTGGGCTCCTTGTTAGCTAAGAGAGAGGTGGCCTTGCTTTGGTGCTCCGGGAGAAGCCCGACGGTGAAATCCTGGCTAAAGAGCTTGGCCTCCTGCAATGTTAATTGTGTCGAATACTCCTCCACCATCCCTACATCATCTAGACCCTTGGAGATATGGGGACCATACCGCAATTACATTGCTAAGCTCACAGCGGAGCGTCAGGCACAATTGGACAATCAACTGTACCCAGAAGGAGTGGGCTAGCACGTGATGTTGTCACACCTTATACGCTGTTACTGAGCACCAATTGTATATGTCGGGTGGGAATGTTATTGAGGCCGGGGCTATTTGGTGGCTGTGATCCGTTGCCGTGGACGACCCCCTTCCCTTTTGGTTTAACATTTGTTATTGGACCGAGGGCTGTCAAACTTGGTGTCTTGAACTGTAAGATGGTGTGTGCTTTTTCCATTGCTGATGGTTTATGTGTGATGCTTCTGAAAATGACAAATAAAGTTTAAAAAAAATAAAATGTACGTTCTATGCAGTATTTTGAGTTGCACAAGTTTTAATCTGGAAGGGGTCGCCACCTCCCGCTGGGACGCCAGCGCCTCCTGCCATTCCTGTTCATCCATCTCCCCCACTTCAGCTCGCCATCTCTCCTTAAGAGTTTGTGTGGGATCCTTCTGATTGGTGACCAATTTTCGATATGTTAATGAGATTGCCTTTTTTGGATAGTGAGTCTGTTAGTAAATGGTCCTCGAGTGGGGAGGACTCGGGCAGATCAGCTCCCGGAGGTATTGTTTCCTCCCTGCCATCTGATTTGTTGCCTGGAGCTGAGCGAATGTAACCACCTTGTCTTTTTTCCATAGGTCGCCAACTCTGGACATGTCTATGAGGTCCCACCTTGTAAGACCTTTGCTCCTGTGTAGCTTGCCGAGCTTGGGGGAGTCCCACAGAGGTGTATGGTGAGTTATCACCCCCTCCCATCCCAGTACACGCTGCGCCGTGTACCAGACATGCACAGTGTGGGCCGCGGGTCCTATTAGCGCGGTTTTCTTTTGTTTATCATTTAAGGCACCCAGGGGTCCATTCACACCCAAAATGTGCCTGTCCATGCAGAGAGCTGGTTCATCCTGTGGGGCGTGCAGCCATTCGTTAATCATTATGAGCCGGGATGCCCAATAGTATAGCTGAACGTTGGGCAGGGCGATACCGCCTTCGTACCAGCTTCGAGTTAATTTACTCATAGCTATTCGGTGAGGCTTTCCTTCCCACAAGAGATGGTCTATCTTCGCCTCAATGGCTTTAAAATATGAGCTGGGGACCGGCATGGGCGTATTTTGGAGTGCGTACAGGAACCTATGGAGAGCCATCATTTTGAACAACGCAGCTCTCCCCAGCGGTGTCAGTGGGAGTGATTGCCAGCTTTTAACATCATTCTTCAGCCTCCTCAGAGGTGGGAGCAAATTACGCTCCATGAATTGCGCATGATGGGGCGTGATATTTATACCAAGGTATTTAAAGCCGGTCTGTGTCATCTTTATCTCTGCTCCCCAGGGCAGGTGTGGGGGGGCCCTTAAGTATGTATAGCACTGACTTGGCCCAGTTTATTGTATAATCGGAGACCCTATCACAAGTTGCACAAATGTCGAGTAAGCAATTGAGGGATCGTCCGGGGTGTGTCAAATATAATAAGATGTAGTCTGCATAAAGGGAAATGCGGTCCTCCGCTTTCCTCTGTCCACTTCATTCCCTGAATCACTGGGTCTCTCCGTATCCATGCCGCAAGGGGCTCCAACACCGAGGCGAGCAGCAGTTGGAAGAGGGGACAGCCTTGCCTAGTCCCTCGCCCCAGTGGAAAGTCCTCCGATAAGTGCCCATTTACCACTACCTGCACCAGTGGCTGTGTGTAGAGCAGCTGTATCCAGGGGCAAAATTTCGGTCCAAAACCAAAATGTCACAGCACCGCAAATAGGAAGGGCCACTCCACCCGGTCAAAGGCCATACTGGCATCCAGTGAGAGAATCACCGCCTCCTCTTGGATATATGGCCCTTGAGCAAGAACACCATGTAGCCAGCGCAGGTTCATTGCCGTATTTCTGCCCGGCATGAAGCCGGATTGGTCTTGGTATACAAGTGCCGCAAGGTGGGGCTGCAGCCTGGTCACTATCGCTTTAGCTAGTATTTTCACTTCCCAGTTAAGGAGCGAAAACGGCCGATAGGAGTTGCACTCCTGGGGGGATTTGCCGGGCTTAAGTATTGCTATAAGTGTCGCCACCCTCTGATCATGAAGAAGTGATTCCATCGCCAGACTGGCTTGGTACATTCTCAGCAGGTGCGGCACAAGTGTGTCTGCTTCCCTTTTGAACAGTTTCACTGGGACACCGTTGGGCTCCAGTGCTTTCCCCGGCTGAAGTCCCTTAATGTCTGCAGCGAATTCCTCTCCTGTGATGTCCACTTCTAGTAGTTGTGCATCTTACGATGTCAGTTTTGAGAGAAGTATATCTCTTAGGAAGTCTAAGTTTTCCTCAACCATTGTCATGGCCACAGTCGTGTAAACTATTTCGTAATGTTGTGCAAAGGCCTTAACGATGTCGTCAGGATCTGTTATCGATTCTCCGTTCGTTAATCTAAGTTGTGCTACCCACCGGCTAGCCCTTTCCTTTTTATCTAACCACGCAAGCAGTTTGCCAGCTTTATCCCCCACTTATATCTTATGCTGCGTCTTCGTGATTCACGCCCTGGCCTCCTCCCATACGTGGTCCCTGTAGGCCTGTGTGGCGAGACTAAGAGCATGTGCAGTGTCGTTGTTAGGATCTGTAGAGTGCGCGCCTTCCGCCTGGTCCACCGCCCGCTCCAGCCCCAAAACCTGTTGCGCCAAGTCACGTTTGTGGGCAGATATCACGGAGATGGCCTGTCCACGCAGGACCGTCTTGTACACCTCCCAGAGAATAACTCGGGAGGCCACTGAGCCCTAGTTGTCCTGAAAGTATTGTTCTGAGGTCTTATGTATGGCCTTTTCTTATCTTTGGTACCTTGAGATACCCGGGGTGAACGGGGAAAATAAGTTTCCGAACCGTGAGGTGCAATGTATATGTTAATAGTATCGGCGAATGGTCTCAGATGTCTCTCGAGAGGTGTTTGATGCCTTGTATGGCAACCAAGCCCGTCGATGCTGTGAAAAAAAGGTCTATCCGGGAAATACTAATATTATATTCACCTGAGTGATGTGTGTACTGATGTTCTGTGGGGTTTAGCATGCGCCATGCATCCACCAACCCCATTGCGTCAGTGAAGTCCCGTAAGGTCGTTGTGCCCGCTCCCCACCTCCTCGGAGGGCGTCTGTCCAATGTGTCATCCTTTGTGGCGTTGAAATCGCCCCCTATTACAAGTTCCCCGGGGGGTAAGATCTAGCAGGAACCTACCCAGGGCTGGGAAAGCAAGTGTGTGAAGTGTCGGAGGGATGTACACCGAGACAAAGTTATACATCTTCCTCTCCCACTGACAGGAGGTCGCTGCAAAGCATCCCTGGTCATCCGTCCATGACCCAGTCACTATCACAGGGCAGCTCTTTCGGACCAGAATCCCGACCCCTCGAGAACCAGAGGTAAAAAGTGGGTCACTATTTTAAACCCCCATCTGTCCAGTGCTTTAACTGATGTGCCCACCAGGTGGGTTTCCTGTATAAGGCAGATTGATGGGCAGTGTCTCCTAAGATACTGTAATACTAGACCCCGTTTTATCTTGTTGCCGAGTCCGTTCATATTCCAGGATTTCAAGGTCAAGGGCGAACCCTGCGAATGCGTATTATCTAACCGTAGATACCATAGCATAGGGGATTGTGTGATCACTACACGACAGTGGGTCTCAACCAGTGGAATACAAAGCGTACATAGCAAAGGTTGTGTGACTAACTCTGTCTGCTGTACTTGAGCTCGTATGTGTATCAAGAAAAAAGCAACCATGAACAAAGAAAAATACCCTCTCCTCCCCCCTCCCTACTTGCGTGTGGGGGGAGAAAGTCCAAGAGGCGCCTTGATCGTCCCCCTCAAAGACAACCATAAACTGCGAATCGTAGCATGTCGGTGCAGTTCCAGAGTCCCATTGTGAAGCTTCAGTTTGTTGTCCTGGAAGACAAGTTTGACTAAGCCATCCGACCCCATCCAAATGAGCATTCCCTGTTGCGGCACCAGCTGCGCGCATGCCTTTATGCCAGGGTCGGACCCAATAATGTGATGCTGCCTGGTTTCACACTCCAGCCTCCGTCAGCGAGGAAGCTTCCTCCCCGCTCTCGTGTCTGTGGTCCCGAATGTCGTCTTCCTCCCTGAGATGCTGTCTATGTCTCTCTGCCCGGCGTGATCCTCCCACTTGTCTCCAGCCCTCGAGCCAGTCCAGGGCCTCCTCTGGTGTTTCAAAAAACCACGTTTTTCCGTCTGCCACTACTCGTAGTTTTGCTGGAAACAACATGGAATAGGCTAGCTCCCTGCTTCTGAGTTCCTTTTTTACCTCTAGGAAGCTCCTTTTTCGCTTCGTAACTGCTGCCCTGTAATCCGGGAAGAAAGAGACCACAGAATTCTGTATGCATAGTGGAGAAGCCACCCGTGCCGTTTGCAGTATAACATCTCGGTCTCGGAAGTTTAAAATGTGGGCCAGGAAGGGTCTATGGGGGCCCCGGCTTTGGCCTGTCCCCGGGCACCCTGTGTGCTCTTTCCACTGAGAAAAAGGCAGAGAGGCCCCCAGGTTGAAGTCTAGATTTAATGAGATCTTCAACGTAAAGATCCATTGTCGGGCCCCCTTCACTCACAGGAACACCAGTAATTCTTACATTATTGCACCCAGAGCACCCCTCCTGATCGTCAAGCTTGGCCGCCATGAGCTTGTTTTCAGCTTCCAATTGACTGACCTTCTTTAGCAGGGTGGTAGTGTCTTTCGTGAGGGACGTCGTCACCTGTTCAACCTTCGTGACCCTAGTGGCCATTTTTTGAAAGTCTGCCCTTAGGAAGGAAACATCAGATGAGATTGACCCAACCATCGTTTGGACATTGTTGAGGGCAGACATGATATCTTCAAGCTTGATCTTGGCCGGACCCTCCGGCAGCAGGGCCTTTTCTGATGGGGCCTGCCGTTCCGGAGGAGCTGGAAAGTCCTTAGAGTAGGCATATTTATCAAGCTTGACCTGTGAGGTCGTTCGTGGACCTCTGCCCCCCATCTCTGGCAGGTAGTCCGGCACTGACGGGTACTCACTTCCGCCTGCCACGTGTCTGCGTGCCACGCACGGCCTGCCAGCTTTCTCACTGAGTCATGTGTTCGTGGTGGGTAGTGGAAGATGGAGGTGGGGCAACACTGTATGAAGGCAGGCTGAATGCGGGGAGACACAGGCGCTGATGTTGCCAATATTCTTCCTCAGTGCCTTCTCTGGGCCAATGGGCTAATGTTGACGAGACTATCGGTCTCCTTTCTTCACAGCATATGGGCATCTGGGTACACCTCAGTTGCAGACGCCAGTGATTGAGCCCGTAGGGCAAGGGTCTCGCTGCCCCTTACTTGCCCCCAAACTGCAGGAGAAATATGCTGCCTGGCGTCCTCACGGCTGCTGCCCAGCTTAGCTCATCACCAGTGGTTCATTAGGGCCACGGACCCTCACAGTGGTCCTGCAATTTCGTCCCAACACCGCCGCTTGCAGGGGCTGCTTGGTCGGAGCGATCGTTGCTTCCCTCTGGCTCTGCGCTGTGTCTCAGGAGCCCAGTCTTACTGGCCTGGCTCTGCCGATTCGCGTTCAGCTTGGTCGGGTCTCCCCACCAATCGCGGCCCCGGCTTCAGTTGCCCGTCAAGGCCATTGTTGTCTTCACGGCCCCAGAGTCACGGGGAGTGCAGTATGTGGGTGGAATTTGGGTCGGAGGATGCTTCACGTGCTCCGAATCTGGCCTACGTCTTGTAGGCTGGATTTATGGGCCCAGCGCCGCTGAGCCGCGTACACCCCGGTCGGGCCTCCACACCAGGAAAGGCCCCGGCTTAAGCAGTGTGTCTAGGCGGCTGCTATCTCCTCAGCCCCAAAGTCACTGGGAATATTGTTTGCGGCTGGAATCAGGGTCTGTCGACGCCCCACTTGCTCCGATTCATGTGTGTGTCTTCAAGGGAGGATTTTGAGCGGATTCTGTTCTGGACTGATGAGGGAACTCGCGCCTTCCCCGGAGCTCCTCTAAGCAGCAGTCATTTAGCTCTGCTGCAAACCATGCCCCCAGGTGCACACTTCTTGTAATAACAGGCATGCTACCTTTATCTTGTGTGTTACAGCTGTTTAGAAAATGTTGTTCATTTTCAGTTTTACTGTGTCTCACCAGAAGGTGCTTTAGAATTCAAGAAATCGAGCCTTCCAAGAGACGCAATATCTTAGCCTTGGAGAGATCCTTTAACTAACTCTTGCATTGAGATTAATGATACATTGTAAGCATGAGTTTTCAGGAGCAGTGAAGGGATATAGACTTGGATTACCAAATAGGCAAAGTAGGCACAGGCCTATGGGCCCCAGCCCTTATAGGGGCCCCACGACACTGGATCAAAATAATATAGATTTGATCTTGAAAGAAAATTACAATCAAGCTTTCTTAAATTGTTTCCAAAAGAGAGAAAAAAATGAATCAACTCAAAGAAACGTAAACTTTACATTAAAGACTTTATAGAGAAAATACTGTATTAATGTAATGTACCCATTGAATATTTAGATTGTGTTGGTTTATTATTATTTTTTTTTAATTGATAATAATTGTTAATATTTAGTTGTGTGTAATAAAATCGGTTTACTTTGATTGCTGGTTGGTAAAATTAAAAACTTATTAGGAGCCAATTTGCAAGGGGAGGGTCCAAAATGTTGACTGCCTACGGGCCTCCACAGGGCTTAATCCAGCTCTGAAGGGAACACTTCCACCCTGTTTAAAAAATATTTAAATATGTTTCCAGCTGCTGAACAACATCTTCCCCCGTCCATGAACCGTAGATTTTAACAACCCCTAGGCACAGTTCTCTCCTTTTTGTGCCTCAAGACAGCGACCAATTAGGTTTTGTAAAGGGTCAGCATGAGTTGAGTTGCCCTCGACATGCACTATTTGTAGTGAACTTTGATCTTTTTCAACTATAAAAGCTTTTGGGCTGGAAAGTACACATTATGCAGCAGTTAGTAAATTATGTTGCAAGTGCAGCAAATGCAAAATTAAGCTGACATCTCAGACGCCACTAAATTGTAACTCTGATTACAAGCAGTAAAGTACCTTTACTATACTTCAAAGGAATATTGCTGATCACCTTGGAGTTCCTGATGACTTAAGTATTGTACAGCAGAGGTTGCTTTGTAACATTTTGTATTATTATTATTATTATTATCATTTTTGTTGTTGTTATTGTTGTTTTGTTGCAGTTGTTCTTGCTATTGCAGTTCAATAATTTGTCACTATTGCTATTGTTGTTGCTATTGTTATATTAATATGGTATTATTGTTGTTGGTGTTATAGCTGTTGTTATATTATCATTAATATTGTTATTATAATTGTTGTTGCTCGTATTGGTACATCAATAATTTATTATTGTTGTTATTGTTCTATCAATGATATCTTAATAGGGATGTTGTTGCATCAAAAATACTTTTATTGTTATTATTACTTTATTGTTATTTTTAGGTTTTTTTCCCTGGACTTTTATGTAGCGCTAACTTGACCTGAAGGTATCAGAGCGCTTACATAGCACCAGTTACGTTACATTTGATGTTTTTTTTGTTAGGCATGGGGAGATTAAGTGATTTTCCCAGAATCACGGGATGTTGAGCGTCATTGCTGAGACTCAAACGCGGTTCCCCAGATTTGAGGTCGATCGCTCTAGTCGTTAGGCCACATCCTCTCCCCAATTATTAATATTATGATTATTATGAAAATTATGAGTATTATTATTATCATTATTGGCATTGCAGTTGCTCCTATTGGTACATCAACAATGTATTATTATTGTTGCTATTGTTCTATCAATAATATCTTATTAGTGAGGTTGTATCAAAATTACCAATATTGTTATGATTAATGTTTCGTTATTATTATTAGTATTATCATTATTATTAATAATATTGTTATTATTGTTATTATTATTATTATTATTATTATCATTATTATCATTATTATTGTAATTATATGATTAGTAGTAGTAGTAGTAGTATTGTTATTATTATTTGCAATCTGTTTATGGTTTTGGTTATGATTTTAAATTCCAAATATACTCTTTTTCAGTGGAAAATAAGATGGGTTTGGCAGCCCTTCCTGTCGATAGGAACGGAAATAATGCTCCTTTTGCTGCCACAGTCATTAACGATCAGCTCTTCTGCTCTTCTTCCAACTCTATCATTAACTTGCTTGAAATTTGTTTTCTCAAGTGTGTTACAAGGCGCACCTGCTGCTCCCCAGGGTTTTGGGAAGGAAACAAAAGAATCTGAGGACAATTATTTTTTCCTAGATGATTTAACATGAAACAAATGCCGGTGCCTATGCTAGGAGGTGGCACTGGTGCCAAAGGCCTACTGTATGTGGGCTCGTCGGGGGTGTGGGGGCCGGGCAGGTGCTGCCAACCGGGGCTATCTCACTTAATTGGCAGAGGCAAGGCTCTGCGTGAAGACGCAAGGGCCCGCCCCTCTCTGCGTCTCATACGTTTCAACTCTTGCACTTTGGATGCAATCGCTGGCCCGCCTCCAAATTATTCCTAATGCTCTGCATGATTTTTGTTCCCCCGTGCCAGAAAAACAGAAAACAAATAGCATTTTCTTATTTCATTGCCAGTGCCTGCCCTCTCATGCGCACTCCTCTCTGCTTACAGAGCCTCAGCACAGGTTTTTCCTCATTTAAAGTTAGCTAGATTCCTATTTTGCAGTGTTAAGAGTCAGAAGTTCAATTGAAATTAAGGTGGGTGCCCAATTGCTTGCATTTTGTAACACTTCTGGAACTTTGCGCATAAACTGAGCGGTGCAAGTTCTACGTTAGGGCGGATCACAAAACATTTTTGACAGGCGCTATTTCATGCCCTCGGTGGTAAGTTAAGGTAGTGCTTGCTCCAAACACCGTATAACATCCTGTTATAAAAAAACAGGATTCTGTAGGTGGTTTTGTGTGACAAGAACGTTGTTGTACACTTGTTGCGCGTTATTTCTGTCTTATGGTAGAATCCAATGGTGACTTCGAGAATGTTGCTACATTTCCAACCAGAATCTGAGCAATAGTTAGCATCCCTCGCAAAATAAACAAATGCCCCTTCCAAAGACACTAGCATTCAACCACTCCCAGCTTTACATGTCTGCATGATACCAGTAAGCATAAAGCCACCTCAATAGACCCTGCCTTAAAATCACCTTCTCAAATTTACTTTTGTGATCCGGCTCAGGTAGTCCAACAGGTTCAATTCAATTGATTGCATTGCAGTGCACATGGATTTCAAGCAGCCACTGGGTAGTAACTTTTCTATTCCAAGATGCTCCCAAATAGTGAACCTGCTTTCAGGGAGAAATGGGGGGTGACCAGATGTATGATAGTAGGCACTTCCCTATCATAAGACTGCATAAAGCTAACATTAAAATACCGAGGAAGTTGCAGACAGATAAAACTCAGCATCCAAACACAAGTGCCGCTATCCCAGCTCTGCAACGGAAATATCTGTGTAGGGAAGGATGCTGCTGTAGTTAGGTTTGTGGATGTTGGCGTGACTGTGGGCAATTACTAGGGATGTGCACATTTTTAAAACGTAGGCATAGTCTCACTCACCGCCCCATCATTGACCTACACAAAGGGGTATATTACCAACAACTAGCGATAATTTTTGTCTCTAACTTGTTTAGAGACAAAATTTATCGCCGCAAATCGGTGATTTTTATCGCAGATAAACCTTGCTATTAGCAAGGTTTATCGCAAATGCGATAAAAAACGGCCGCAATGCATGAATATCGCTGAAAAGTCAGCGATATTCATGCATTATCGAGCAAATGCTCTTAGCCATGTTATCCACCTCCCATTGGATAACATGGCTAAGAACTGCTCCTGGGCAGGTGTTAGCTTTTGGAGATATTCGCGCTTAGCGCGAATATCTCCAAAAGTTGGTAATAGGAGATAGCGATGTTAGCGACTGTTTCCAGTCGCTAACATCTTGGCACGCCCACTTTGCATGTCATTAGTGATAAATATCACTGACATGCAAAGCGGGGCCCAAGATGGTCGCTATCTCCTATTAGCTGTCGCTAACTGGTGTTAGCGAGGGCTTGGTAATAGGGAGATAATTTTATCTCCGCTTTCTTGGCTTTTAAAGCCAAAAAAGCGGAGATAAACCCCCTTGATAATATGCCCCAAAGTTCGCAAAATGTATCAGTTTCACTATGTCTATATACATTTGCTTGGATTGTGCTCACCAACTGGCACCGTATCCTCAAAAGTGCCAATATTTCTTCGTGAGTAGGAATTGACACGGGAAATGTATTTAGTGTTTCCTTACTTGTTGTTTGTCTTCTTCACGACTTACAGACTGGGTGTATGTTGATGATTTTTTTTTTACCTGAAAAACCATGTGCAGAAAACTTAGTAAACGGTGGGTCCGAACTACAGAATTCGCAACGATTACAGGAGGTTAGCTTTATAAATTAACACATTCTTAGCATCACAAGTCTCCCTCATCTCTGGCATCAATTGTAATGAATCGCCCAGTAAAGTATAGATGACCTATGTCAAGTAGCAGGGAGGATTTACAGCTAGATTCATCATTGGAAAATGGGCTCGTGTTTGCGAGCGCAATTTTTGCATTTGGGATTCATCATCCCAAAAAATAAAATTGCTGATAGCGAAATCGCATATTTGCGAGGAATTGCATTTAAGGAATCTCTATTTGAGATTCCTTAAATGCAATTCATGAAACTTTTAAAATATGCGAATTCGCAATTTCTGGCGCTATTTACCACGAAGTCTGACTTCGTGGTAAATAGCTAAAAAATAGAAAAAAGCACTTTAGTGCATTTTTCTCAGTTGCATGTTACACACACACATGTCCTTTGGACATGTGTATGCGCAACACCTGTGTACATTTGCTTTTCAGGGGTGCTACAGGGTGTCCTTTGGACACCCCTGGCACCCTTGAAATCGCATCCTTATTTACGATTAGCAAATTGCTAATCGCAAATAAGGAATAACTGCCCATTCATTCCTATGGGCCTACAGTTATTCCTTATTTGCGATTAGCAATTTGCTAATTGCAAATAAGGATGATGTAGGAATCGCAATATTTTTTGCTATTCCTACATGAATCCCGTTTTGCAAGTCCTTAATAGCGATTCCTTAATAATCGCTATTAAGGACTCGCAAAACGGGACTATGATGAATCTAGCGGATAGTGGTGGGGACCAGGACACCCTGTGTAATATGTGCGTCTGGGTTTTATGTCACGTGATTCACTTACCTCAAAGCTTAGAGTCCTGGAGTGTGTGAGTGAATGAGGGCCTGGCTACATCTCCAACAAAAGAGATGGGAGAAATCCTGTCTAGGCCCAATACTATAAACACCAGTTCTGAAGCAGAAAGTCACTTGGAATCATGGAACGTATTCCTTTCCCATGAAAGCAATTTCTAGTGTAAATAAGCAAGGGGTAGCAATGCACACTGACAGGCCAGAGCCCAATCAGCTCTTTCGGGTCCTTAAGTGCACTCCAACACTTTTCCCAACATGAATGCAAGCAGTGGCAGCCAAACTTCTGTTAATTGCAGACTTCACTGGCTAATTGGGTTCAAACCACCAAAAGGGGCTCTCCACTCCCCCTTGGTGGAGTATTCTAAATGGTTCAGCTGATAGCTTGGGGCCACGTGTCAACGATGGACAGTCACAACTGAATCACTTATTTATATTCTATATCTATTGCTCTTGACATTGGGACCTGCCTTGGATCTGGGACGCTCTCCCACCAAGATCTCAGGTGGAAGCCCTGCTCACATGTGGAGCTACCCGGATTTGAGATTGTGTCCCATCGTGTATGGGCTGTGGCCAGACTGGGTCCAGATCACAGACTGTCCCTTGCATGGTGTGTGAGACAACACTCTGGTCCTTCTTGTATTTGCTTATTCCAAGGAGAAGTGGAATAATGGAGATCCTATTGAACATTATGCCCTAACCCCTGAACTACCAGGGGAAGGTGACATAATACAGGGGGCTGTTTTCATGGAGGTTATAGTGCTGGGTTCACTGAATGAAGGTTTGAGAAATGTTTGGTGTGAGGACAGGATGGACATAGTGGGGGTGACTAAGGATTCCCCTTGTAAATAGCGAGCACCCCTTTATAACTCCCCCCATATGCCACTTGTTAGGAACACACATTAAAACCTACATCCAGGCATGCACCACAAAGAGATTTATTATTCTAAATAATGTTGACCAAGATGTTGTGCACAGTGTCAATTTCACCTGCGATGTGTTGAAACACGATGTGCAGTTTGCTAGGTAGCTTCATGCCGGTGGAAACTGTGCACTCTGAGATGTGCTCATGTTGTGGCACATTTATTTTTCATGAATGACTCCTGTGATGATGTCACGCTTCCTTGTTAGTTCAACCATATTACTATTGTATATCTTCTTCGAACGCGGATTATTCTTGATAAACATATGGCAGATATGTTGATTGCATTTATTTCCATACGTTTATTATTATCTGGCGAGTGAACAAAACACAAATGCCTGTCTGTCATGAGCGCAGACAGCAGTATGTCCCACAGTCAGAAACTGTGAAAGATAAAGTCTTTGATTTCCTAAATATATGTATTTTGAGCTGAAGAAATGCCTGGCTTGTTGAACCGTTGAGAAATGTTAAATTCGCCACCAAATTATAAGGGGATTATGTAAAAAGAGCGTTTTATACTTCTTAATCTGTACTCAGACATAGAGAGGTATTCTGTGTATATGTCTGAAGACGGGGGTGGTAGGATCGAACCTGCTGCCCTGGAAACTAATCTGACCACAACTTTAAGCACTTTCTTCGGGTGGTGAAAGTGGATCTTGGAAGGGCAGCAAGCCAATCAATTGTCAATAACAATTGTGTCTGGACTACTGTGTGGACCACAATGCCTCAGAAAGGAGGGTGTTATCTTTTTCAAGGATGGCAGATGTAAATTGTCTGCTATTGCATGTTAATGTTTGACATATAATGGCGCATGTGCATTTCATTACATACAGATTGTACTCTAAACATACTCTAAGAGGGTGATACCAGCATATCATGGCCTAAATAATATCTGATAAAACTTTAGTTGCATAAACATCACTAACAAATTAGCAGTCCCAAGTTAATATGGTAAAAGCTACACCTTGTAAGCAATATTTAGGCCCCAATATTTATGTCAGATCGTAATTTTTGTTATTGATGTTTTAACACACACTGCTCTAAGAAAGCTTTGGCTCATCCTCATTCAGTATTGGTTTATTTGGCTCATTAACCATCAGCCATTGGATTGAGTCATTTTCAATCACATCTTTGATCAGCCTGTAGGAGTATTTTTGTCTCGCCTTTTCTTCATTGGATGCATCCTTCAGCCTCCATTAGAATGCACTAAGGAGTTACATTTTTACCAGAATTGGGGCATGGTGCAGAGACCAGTCCCAAGAGGTGTCAGAAGCTCGCTAGAATCAATGTTGATCAGCCTCTCTCTGATTTGTTCCAGTGCTTTCACTGTTACTGTGACTGAGGGATTTCCTGCAAGCTGAGTGGAGTGTGAAGAGCGGCAGCAGGACTCCCGAGTTCTGTGCAGTATGCAGGATGTTAAACCTTGCCTTCTTCTTCATACTTGAACCAACATTATGAGCTTTTGGAAATGGATAGAACCCAAACATATCAACAACCTTTTCATGATGATGGACTGTCAATTGGAAGATGTCTTGAATCTCCCATTCCAAGATTTTACAGACAGCCGCGGCCTGTGCAGGTAAGCGCGTCGGGGCGGGGGCCTCATCGCCAATTCGGTGATGGGGCGAGCTCAAGGTAATTGGCTTTATTTATGTATTTATTTATTTTACATTCCCTATCCCTTCGTTTCTCAGGTTCAAACTCCCTCACCTAGGCCCCAGCGCCCCACAGCGCTTACCTGGCTTCAGAGGTGGCAAAATCAGTGCCAGGAACACAGCGGAAATTCGTCCTTATGGGCGATGGTTGGGGCTCCACATTCCATGTTTTCTTTTCTTATTACACTAACTGTGAATAATACTCCCTGGAAACTCAGGTAACTAAAAAATGCTTTAAAATGTATGTTGTGTGCAAGCTTGCAGGCGAGAGTGTGTTTATGCAAGAGACAGTGTGTGTATGTGCAAGTGTGTGCATGTGTGAGTGAAAGTAAAGTCAGTCAGTCGAAAAGCTTTATTATCGGTTAAAAACCATAAAAGCACATATGCACACATTTAGGGAAGAGCAATTTAGACAAATAGTATAAAACAAACATAAAATAGCCCAAATTCATATGGTATTAAAAAAGAGCACAATGTTAAAAACATAACGAAAACTGTACCAGTTAAAAAGAGGGAAATCATGCACATTCCCTGAACTATATTTTGTTTGTGAAGCACAGGTGCTCAATACAGTGTTATGTGGATGCACAGAAACAATAATTTAACAATTTTTCGTTTTAAGTTTGGCACCACTTAAGCACCACATAGACAGGAGGAATCTAGCTGTTGCAAACACAATCAGCGGGGTGGTGTCATATTTTAGAATTCTGAGTACCTCCCTATAATCCCTAAGACCCCTAGACTTGTAAACTGGAATGATCCATTTGGCTCCAGCCCTAGAGTAGGAGGGACAGAAGAGCAGAACGTGCAGATCCGTCTCTTCCCTGGCCTCACACCCTGGGCAAGAACTCAACGACTGGGGAGCATTGGACCACTTATGTGTTACAGCCCTTAGGGGCAGAGTTCCATGTCTAAACTGGACGTATAATTTCTTAGCCAGTAGGGGCTGGATATCCTCCAAGAACTTCTCGAAGTAGGGAATAACCTTAATATCTAAGAAGGTATTGGTCAACCTACCCAAAGCGGAGTTTGCTAGCATGGTTTCCGTTCGGTATTGCTTGAGTAACAGACTCATTGAACTCTTGGAGATCAGGGCGCAGGCTTCCTCAGGTAAAGACCACAAGTCACCTTTGCCATGTGCGTGGCAAAGCTGTTTGATGTATTTCAGCCAGGGGATTCTTCCCACGCCCACTCTGGACAGAAGGTCCCTTAGGTCCCCCCTGTAGCTCGAGAGCTCAGGGGTTGACCACAGTCGCCTCCAGTACAGCAGGGGGCGATTAGAAACAATCTCCTGGATAGGGAGCAGACCTAGATCTAGCCGTAGGGGGTTCAGAGGGGAACTCTTGGGTAGTGTCAAAAGGCGCCTAATAAAGCTATTCTCAGTAAGGGTTAGAGGAGTTGTGCAGTGATGACCCCACAGATCTGCGCCATATAATGCTCCTCCTCTCGCTTGGGCTTTGTTTATCTCCAAGGGCGGTCCCAACGGCTTAAAAGAACTCTCGTTATGAACCTTTAGGATACCGCCAGAGGATTAGGCCAGCTTCAGGTTCGCCTTCGCCATATGAGACCCCCAATCCATTCTATCGTTTAGAGTTACCCCGAGGTAATCAAAGGTTGACACTCGTTCCAACCCCCGACCATCCAAATGGGGATGGGGACAGTTGGATGATCTGGTGTTATAGACCATAAGTTTAGTTTTGTAGAGGTTAATCTCCAGATTCCTCATTCTACAGAAGGAGCAAAACGCCTCCAGTGTTCGCTGAATACCCGTGGAGGATTTTGATAATAAAAGGGTATTATCAGCGAACATCAGGGCTGGTATCTTACGGCCTGATAGGGTAGGTGAGTCAATGTCCCTCGCTCCCAATAGATGTTCAATCAACCCATTGAGGAAGAGAGGAGAGCGTGGGGGACAGCACGCACCCCTGCCTCACTCCCTTTTCTACTTGGAACGGAGCCGAGAGCTCCCCGTTCCTTCCAAACCTCACCTAGCGTAGGTACCTTGGTGCAAGCGTTTGAGTAATTGGCACAAATAGACCGGCACGCCCATCTCTTGTAATATTACCCAGAGCTTGTCCCGCTGGACCAGGTCAAATGCGGAATGGAGGTCCACGAAGATCAAATACAAACTACCCGCCCCGAGGAAAACCGTCTTCCTGTATACCAATTGTAATCTGAACAGTTAGTCGATGGTAGAAACCTTCGCTCGAAAGCCCGCTTGCAGGGAGGTTAGGACGTGATGCTCATCCATCCAGCTCTTCAACCTTGTTAGTAAAAGGCGGGCAAATAGTTTCTGGAGGACATCAATAAGACTAATGGGGCGGTAGTTGGCCGGGTCGAGGGGGGAAGCCTTTTTGTAGATGGGCATAATTTCTGCACCTAACCAGGTTTAGGGAATCTCCATACCCTGTAGAATGGCATTAAAGTATAACCAAAGATAGGGAGCCCAAACCTTCTGTTAGTTTAGATATAGATCTCCAGGGATCCTATCTAGCCCCGGAGCTTTCCCGGTATTTAAACTTTTTAAGGCTGCCTGGATTTCAAGCAGGGTGCAGGGTGGGCAATCAAGGCCCAATGCGACCGGGTGAGGTGAGTCAGGGGTGTTCTTTGGTGGGGCTAGATCTTCTACCGCTGTGCTGTCAGAGAGAGAGTAGGGGGGCCTAAAGTGAGTAAGCCAAACCTCTTCACTAAGGTTAGGAGTTATCGCTGTCGACCCCTCTACAGAACCTGATCTAACTAGGTTCCAAAAGGCCCTGTAGTCTCTTCCCTCCAAGGCTACTTTTAGGCTTTCCCACCTTGAGGCCTCCCACTCTGACCTAGCACCCGTGGTCAATCTTTTGTAGTTCTGCCTATCTGATCGAATGCTCGACAGAGACCCAGATTTTACTTCCTTTATAAGGGTATTTTTAGCCGCTCTGCAGTTTTTGTTAAACCAGTGCACCTGGTCTTTTGCCTGTGGCCTCATATTGTCAGTTTTATAGAAATAACCCGCTAAGCTGGAAAGGAGCTTATTATGAATATATTGTAGATCCTGGAAGTAGGGCCAATCGTGATTGACGCCCACGAGGTCACCTGCCTCTATTAAGGAACAAGCCACAAGATGATATATCTCCGCTAGTTTTTCTGGGGCTAGCGCAACCTTTGCCCACCTAATGCGTCTGCTACCCGCCGCTGTGACTAAATTCAGGTCATTAATAGACTCCAGTACCCCCAGATCATTTCGGTGTCCCAAAGTAAAGTTCAATTCAAGTGATAGGAGGTTATGGTCGCTATCTACCCTTGGGATAACAGTAAAGGCTCTCAATTGGGCCCAAAAATCCACATTTACCAAAATATAGTCAATGGATGTACTTTTCCCTGATCTATTATATGTCCCTGGTACATCGGGAGGTATCCTGCCATTGCAGGCCCTAAGGGAGTAAGTAACTGTCAGTTTATTAATCTCCAGGGCCAAAGGCGATATACGCTTAGCCGGATACATAATACACTCCGGAATATGCCAGTTGGAGTCCTCCTCCGCCGTTACAGGGGGGATCCCAACAAACGGCTCAAAATGGGAATTAAAGTCACCCCCGATGATTTTGTGGGACGATGGAGGAAACATAAGAAAAAGTTCCTCCAGCGCCTCCAATTGGGATAAGCCCAGCTGGAGTGGAGTGGGACGTAGATATATATTGATCACTACCAGCGTCAAACCATCCAAAAATTTAAGTAAGATACAAAGGATGTCCGGGGAGTGAGAGTCTAATAGCTTGACCGAACACCCAAGATGAGAGGCAACCCACGTACACAACCCCCCCGAAGGTCTTCCCCTGGGGCCCTGCACTGCCGGTGTGTAGAATGTTGCGTAACCCACCCTGGCAGGGGCTGACACTGACCAGGTCTCTTGGAACAAACACAAGGCATGCCTATCCACCAACTCTCCCCATTCTGGATCATCCAACTTAGACCCTATCCCTGCTACATTCCACGACCCAATCAACGATCTACAGGTTTCTGCTCGGGCTGGAATAACTTTTGTCAATTGGGGGACAAAGGGAGGGGTTGATACTATGTGGGTGTGAATGTCCAACTCCCTACCGGCTCCAATGGGTCTGGTAATCAAGGATGGGCGGCATCTTACCATACTATCCGCCTTAATCCCACTACCCATCTCAGATGACCCCGCCTCGTCACTCACACCCACCTCCGCCTTACTCCCAGCTTGGTAAATTCCCAAAGCATTAGGGCCTGAGTAAGGAGATAGTCAGTCCACGTTGTTCAAGACACTGTAACTATTAGCTACGGGGATATTGTATTCTAGGTCCTGTCCTCCCTGGAAAAAATAAGATAGAACAGGGCCACCCTGTGCATGAGCTCGTGAGTAGAAATACCCCAAATGTATAGTGTTGATTGGATCCAGATTAGATAGGCCACCATGATCCAGGATGTGGTTAACCACTCCTGGATCCCTAAAGTTGACAATTACACAGTCTCCCATGATATCCTTAGGTCTGGTCCCTAACCAACTAACTCTTCGGGCAAATAGAATTTCCCCCTGACCTGCCCTCATAAGGGGTCTATGTTTGTTAAGCCAGAAGATAATTTTATTCTTCAGCTCAAGGAATGTTTCACCTCGCTCACCTACCAGCGGGGGCACTCCGGTCAAAACCACTACGTACGGAGATGCTTTAGGAGGTAGCTGGGGGCAAGGGGGGGTTTTATAGGATCCCTTCTCAACGTTTTTCTCGGTGGGATTGACTTGGGCTCTACCCGATTCTGGCCGCTCTTTTTCAGTAAGCTTTTGAATAGGAAAAGAGTCACATGGGGTCAGACTGGTTGTATTTGGACACCCCTTAGATGTTGTTGCTGGGCCAGACACTAACATATCAGTGTTACTTTTCTGCCTATTTAGGGAAACTGGATCCTGTACAGGGTTGTCCAAGCGAACGCCTTCGCTTGGATTATGGCTTTTATTGGTTGTCTTAGTTGCGCCCGATGCCGCTTTCGCGGCGTTATTCCCAATTGTAGTCACTGGCTGAACACTGCCTGGACATTTATTATTTATCAAGGTAACTAGTTTATCAATCCTACAAGAAAGTAGTAGTAGTAGTAGAAAAGCTTTATTCGATTTCACAAGAATATAAAATCATAAAAGCAACAATTCATTCGAATATACAATCCAGTGAATTTACAGATACAGGCAATAAGTAACACCATAAAAATTTCTAAGAACAAGTTAAACTTTTTCTTTTCCTCAAGATACTTTTAAAAAAAACTTGTCATAATTGTAACACAATAAACATCATTTAGGGATTGTGAAAACAATAGAGCCGGGTGGCATTGACGCCATGTACCTTGTTTTTATAAAAATGGTTTAATCCAACTATTCCTTTCTACAGTATAAAATTTACAGAAACATATTGCGTGCAGTGTTGATTGGTCTGATAAGTTATCGCATGGGCATTTACTGAGTATTCTGGACCAGTCATTTACTTGTGGAAATGTAATTAGGCGAAAGAAATAGTTAAATCTAAATCTGGTCAGGATATACCTATCATAGCCCTCCTGTCACCAGACCAAATAGGGTTGGATTGAGGCTGAGACCAGGGTGAGTTGATGCTGTTGAACAGTTTTTTATTTAACTCCAGTCCTAACCTTAATGTTTCAAAATGATTCCAGCATAATGACTTTAGATCTTTCCTCGTTATATTATGAAGGGAGTCCGGCTTGTGGAAAAACTCTGGTTTCCCCAGGTCATTAGTCAATTTGCGTAGCTCAACCATGGAATCTTAGCAACTTGATCCAAACCCAAGGAGCCTTTAATTACATCTCTATTCAAGACTAAGGGGTCGATTAGGATCGCGGACGGACTCAAGTCCGTCCGCGACCCCTGAGGAGGAGGGAACGTCCGCATGGGCTGCGGCGTTCCCTCCGATCTGATTAGGATGTGACCGCCAGGGTGGCGGTCACATCCTCTATCTCTAACATTGCGGCAGGTGCAGCTTCAAGCTGCACCCGCCCCAATGTAAAAAATGCATGCACAGCATTTGCGTGCATAAAGCGGCAGGCACCGCGCGGTGCCTGCTGCATTGTGCACGCAAATGCAGGGGGGTACCATAGGTACCCCCCATGTGCACCCCCCACCACCCCTTCACCCAGGGGGCCCGCAACGGGCCCCCGAAGTGAAGGTCCGTATGCTTTTTCACGGCGGCTTTTCCGCCGTGGAAAAGCATAGAATTGCAGACATCCTAATATGCCTGGCGGTGTCTGCTAGACACCGCCAGCCATGTTAGTGCTTTTCCGCCGTGGTCGCCTTCCGATCGCGGCGGAAAAGCGGCTGACAGATTGTGAGACCCACCAGCCATCCTGATTTGGCGGTGGGTCTTTCAGGCCTCCTCGGTGGATTTCCCGCATACTCCGGGCCGGCGGTGGCTTCCGCCGGCCCGGAGTATGCGGAAAATCCGCCATCATAATGACCCCCTAAGTCTGGCGAGGTCCAGGCTCTTTGCCATAGCAATAAAGATTGCATACTTATCAAGTCACTCATATGGCGGATGCCCAGTTCGTAATGACAATTAAAAACTTAAGTACTTTGAGGAATGGCTAAAATGAATCTTAAAAAAGCATTTTCTACCTTTTGAATGGATGAGGAGTCATAGGCACCCCAGACGCCTGCTCCATAAATAGCTGTGCTAATACACTTAGGGCCAGATGCAAGTAAATGTAATTTACCGATTCTTAAATACCGAATTTTACCGATTCGGTAATCAAAAATCGGTAAATGATATGTAGGGAAAAAATCAGTATCGGACTTTCGGAAATTACAGAATTGGTATTTACCGAATCGGTATTTACCGAATCGGTATTTACCGAATCGGTATTTCCCATTCATCCCTATGGGCCAAATGGCCCATAGGAATGCATTGGAAATACCGATTTGGTAAATACCGAATCGGTAAATAACGATTCGGTAAATACCGAATCGGAAAACAAGCAAAAGTGAAACTTAAGACAACAGCCAATCAGGTGCAACCACCCTCCCCATTCCTACCAGGAAGTGGCTACACAGGCAGCTGCAACTAATTAGAAGGTTCTGGAGAGGCAGTTGGAGCAGAGAGACTGGGAGCAGCAGCAGACAAAGTTTGTGCACTTTTAAACCTTAAACATGGCAAGCAGCAAGGACACAGAGCAGACAGAAAGAAAAAGAAAGCTCAAATTCAGCAGCATGGAGCTCCAGGTCCTTGTGGAGGAGGTGGTAAAGGTGCACCACAAACCTTTTGGAAGGCAGTCCCTCACTGTGCCTGAATCTGCAAAAAGGAAGATTTGGCATGATATTCTTGATAAAGTCAATGCAGTGGGAGTGACCACCAGAGTCACAGAAGATTTAAAAAAGAGGTTTTATGACCTAAGGACCTCACCAAAAAAAAAAAATTGCTGACCACCATAAACAGGCCTCGCAAACAGGTGGAGGAAAGAACACAGCACCCCCCCTGACTGACCTGGAGGAGATGGTGGCCACAACCTTGGAGCCAGAAAGCGTCCACGGACTGGGAGAAGTGCACAGCTCGGCGAAAGCTGCAAGTAGAAAAGGTAAGATGCATGCACAGCAATCCCCCTCACACCCTCATCCATCCCTCACCCCTTGAAGCTAAGTTACCCCAGTCCCAGTGTGTCTGTGCAAAACAGTAGCAATGCATCATGGTACATGTAGTCAGTTAATGAAAGACCATGTCATACAGCACAGTAATCACCAAGTTAGGCAAATGATTGCAGACATAATGAAGGGCAGGAAACATGTACATTGTGCTATTTGAAAAGATTTAATTGTAGTGGCTGTGAGACATTTGTACCTGGCTGATATGCCCTCATATGTCCACAGGTCACACATCCAGAAGGCAGTCACACGAGGCAGAAGGCACGGCACCCGAGAGGGATGAAAGTCATGAGCCAGGTCTCAGTACATCACGGGACACAGGTGTACCGAGTGGGCAGCCACCTTCCCAAGAACCTGACATCACTGAAGAAATGCAGGCATCCCCAAGGCCTTCACAGTCCCCACTATTGTTACCTTCACCAGAAATGCCAGCATCACTGGATATTCAAACACCTGCAGCACAACCTAGCAGGAGGCATGTCGTTTCCCCACTGATGGAAATGGAGACAGCTGCTGGTGAAATGGTGGGTAAAGACTCACACAACTTGCCTGGAGCTGACATCTCTGCCACACTGCAGCCCAGCGCAGAACCTGTACCTAGTACCACTAGACGCCGCACAGTACAAGGAAGGAGTGTAGGTGCACGTGGGGAGGGGTCCAGTGTCTTCCAAGGCCTGGAGGGATCCATGGTCAGGATTCAGAGGATGCAGGGTAAGGGCATCATGTCCTGTCAAAGACAAATGCGCAACCTCAATATCAACATGCAGGAAATTGGTAAGGGCATCAGGGAACTGGTGGAAGTAAATAAGAACATGGCTACAGGGATACATGACATGACCCAATCCATGCAGCAACTGTGCACAAAACTGGACTCTGAAATAACATCAAGGCGCAGGAAGAAGCTGCGTGCACAGAGACATGAGAAAGCTATTCACCGCCTGGCAACAGCCACATCCCTGCTATGCAGGCGTAGCATGAACAGTCAGGAAGTCTTGACTCAAAACAGCAATCACCTGACAAGGGGCATAGCCGGAATGACCGATGCGCTAGAGGCTCCAATTAATGCTCAAACTGCTCAAACTGCTGCTATTGACGTGCCGGAGAGTGAAGGTAGCACCAGTAGGAGCAGCATGGCAAGCCCCCTTGCTGTAGAGACAAGGAGGAGCAGCAGACGACAGGGTGAGGCTACAGGCCAAACGCCCAGTGAACAGAGTGAGCCACATACACCTGCCAGTGCAAAGCGTGGCCACAAATGAACACTTAATAGTATGGGCCACTGCCATTGGACATACAATTTAGAAATTAGAAAGTTTGTGTTGCACATTTGTGCCTTTGAAACCTGCGTAGTGACAATATACAACTACAGTGGGTGCATTCAACACCTGTCTGTGTGTGTTTACTCACTGTGAGCATTGCAGTGAAATGCTTACCTGTGCACTTTTGTTCTTTAACATACCTAGATATATACTAAATAAAACAAATTTACGTGCATTCAATATAGGTCTCAGTCTCATTACTTACTGAGAAATAGTTGCGTGTAATCTCCTCACGTCTGTATCTTCCATCACTTGGTGTTGACACTCCAGCAGGTTGTGTTTCAGGCACAGCAATGTCGTCATCATGATCCTCATAGTCTGACAACTCCACCTCAGTACCCTTATTCACAGCAAGGTTGTGTAACATAGCACAGGCAGCAATGATCTTACAGCAGATGATTGGGGTATACTGCCTTGCACCTCCGCTCTTGTGAAAGCATCTGAACCTGCTTTTCCAGATACCAAATGTTCGTTCAATGACATTCCTTGTGCTCTTGTGGGCCCGGTTATATCTCCTTTGGCTGGGTGTTGAGGGGTTGAGGTAGGGAGTGAGTATGAAGGAGCGGAGGGCATATGCACTGTCTCCTAAAAGGAAATGGGAATACATTACTCACATGCATACATGTACTTCTTACTGCAATAGGTGTTATGGGGGTCGGACACAGTGTCTTACCTAGGAGGTATCCTTCACCAAATTCCCCTGCAGTCAGCCGTGCATAGATGCCGCTGTTTTGAAATATATAGGAGTCGTGGGTACTCCCAGGGAATGTTGCCACAAGGTCAGTGATGGCGCACTTTGCATTGCAAATCACCTGCACATTGATGGTGTGGGTGAACTTCCTATTCCTGTATATATATTCAGTGGCAGCAGCGGGACAAATGGGAATGTGCGTTGCATCTATGCAGCCAATTATATTGGGGAATCGAGCCATCTGGTAAAAGTCAGATTTTGTTTGGACCCGTTCAGCATGGGTTGCAGGAAAAGATATGTAATGGTCCATCCTCTGTAACATGGCGTCAAGGAATTTGTGGAAAAACCTTGACAGGCTGCTCTGGGTCACCCCACCTACCGCAGCAACCACGCTCTGGTAGCTCCCAGACGCAAGCAGGTGTAGGCTGCACAGCACCTGCACGTGGGGTGGATAGCGTGTGCCCTTGGGGTGGTGTGCTCCAACAGTGGTTGGAGGTCCCTGATGAGGTCCAAGATGGTGTCTGGGGCCAACCTGTACCTCTGGAGTATCTCTGCCTCTGTGAGCATGAGCAAGGTGACCCTCTGTCTGTAGACCTGCTCCTCTCTCTGCCATTCCCTCTCTACTTCCTCCTGTAGCCGTAGCCGTCTTGCAATGACATAAAATGCCGCCATTGTGCAAAAAGAATTGCATTTTGGGTCCTTTTTTATAGGCTGCACCTGGTTACCACCTGATTTCAATCCATGGTAAATACCGACTCTTAAATACCGAATTTCATGCAAATTCGGTATTTAAGAGCTTACCTACATCTCAATATTCAATTTTACCACTTCTTATTTACCGATTCGGTATTTTACCGATTCGGTAACTTTACCGATTCGGTAAATTTACCGATTCGCAAACCGTTGCGATTCGGTAAATTTACCAATTCGGTAAATTATCCGATTCGGTATTTTACCGATTCAGTAACTTTACCGATTCGGTAAATTTACCGAATCGGACGATTTTCGGTCTCCTACATCCCGAATGCTCAATACCGGTCGGTAACGGCCAAAAAGACCGATTTTCGGCCATTACCGACCGGTAAAGGGCTACCTACATCTGGCCCTTAGCCTGATAGATTTTTAGCAGAATTGTTGGTGGTCTTTTCCCCAT
This sequence comes from Lissotriton helveticus, assembly GCF_964261635.1. NCBI lineage: Eukaryota > Metazoa > Chordata > Amphibia > Caudata > Salamandridae > Lissotriton > Lissotriton helveticus. The sequence goes on from NC_136063.1 coordinate 951,593,131, forward strand.
TTTTTTTGCGAATGCCATTGGTGCTGCTGTTGCTCTTTTAAACATCAATGTCCTACTTCTAATAGCTGGTCCCCAAGATCCTGATTCTTCTAATACAATTCCTAAATAGGAAAATGTTTTTGTGGGTTGGATTTTCTCTTTCCCAACGAACAGGGGACATGATCTATTCTTACCCCTCCCACAGGTCATAACAAAAGTTTTTTACATTAAGTTTCAGGCCCCTATTGTCCATGAAATTCATATAAGTGTCAAGTACCGTCTGAAGGCCGATTTGTGTTCTAGCCATTGAGACGGCATCGTCGGCATACAGGAGCGATACTATCTGTTTGTGATTGACCTGGGGGGAGTCTCGTACTTTGGCCACCAGTTCTTTTTCTAAATCATTGGTGTGTAGGGTAAAAAGAAGAGGGGCCAGTACGCAGCCTTGCCTAACTCCTCTCCTCACATGGAAAGGCTTGATGCATTCGCCTTTAAGGCCAAATCTCACCTTAGCTGTGGCACCTGCAAAAGTTGTTTTAAGAATAATATGAGTACCTCATCCGCGTTTAATTCTGTTAAAATCTGCCATAATCGACTATGGATTACGCAGTCGAAAGCAGCGCTTAAATCCACAAACGCTGCATAAAGATTGCCTCCCTTGGCCTGAGTGTATTTGCCCTGTAGGATGGAAAAATTAAGGACCTGCTCTACTGTGCCCCGCCCCTCCCTGAACCCATATTGCACTGGGGTTAATACGTTGGCATCTTCCACCTATTGTTGCAGCCGATTCAAAATAACCCTGCCTGCAACTTTCATAAAAGAATCAAGCAGGGATATTGGGCGATAGCAGGAGGGATTATCCCGATCCCCTTTTTTAAATATAGGGATAATTATCGATTCGGACCAGGTTTTAATGAAGCCCTTCTCGCAGGTAGCTTCAAATACTCGTGTTAATAGTGGGGACCAAAGTTCGACCGAGTATTTAAATAAATCGATCGGGGTACCATCGGGACCCGGCGCTTTGCCTCTCTTGCTTTGTTTTATGGCTTCGGTCACTTCCTTATTACTGACATTCATTTTGATATGTACGAAATGTCCTGGTCCCTCCTCGGTTACAGACCTTATATCAGCAATTTTATCAATCCCCCCGGGATTGTAGACTTCTGAGAAGTCTATCCATAGATCTTCTGATATGGCCACCTCGATCCTTGCGCCGTCCCCCGTTCTAAAAAATGGTACTTTGACAACACCCCAGAAAAGAGAACTGTCCCTTGCTAATAAGGCATCATATAAATTGGTCCAGGCCTGTTCTTTAATGTTCCGCTTACATCTCTTTCTAGCTAAGTTGTACTCCTTCCTGCACATCCTAACTTCTTCAGCATCCCTATTCGGACTTAATAGGGCCTTTTTTAATTGGGAGTAAGCATTCGTACAGTTAGAGTCAAACCAACCATTTTTGTTGGGTTTAAAAACTCTATTAGGGCGCTGAAGATTTTTTTGAATAATCCTTGAGATATCAGCAAAAGAATCCAGTATATCTGTGTTTGATACCTCCTCCTGTAGACACTTTAGAATTGGACTTAGTGCCTCCATGATTATTACTTTATTTGTGACCTCAGGGTTACTCTTGGCCCATCGTAGGGTATACCCGTTTTGTCTGTCCAAGACGTACCGTTGGGACCAAGCTAGTCTTTCTGCCAATGAACTTGCCTTTTTCTGGGGAAATAAGATGTCAATACTTAGCGGGAGATGGTCGCTGATCCCGACCGTGTGGGTGACAAAATCCACTACCCAGGTTGCATGGCTATTAGGAAAAGTGATGAAATCAATCAATGTGCTGTGTCCTCTCCCTACAAATGTAGGGCAAAAGTCCGCTATAGGTGAACATAACATGTTGGCGAAACCTAGGTTATGTGTAGCCATAACTTCGTTAAAACTATCACCCCCATTAGTGTGGGTAAAATGGGACTGGTGGTCGTTGTCCTCACCCTCTCTGACGCCACATCCGCTCAAGAACTGTTGGCAGAGGTTGTGATTAAAATCACCACCCCAAATGGGGATGATGTCCTTCCCCAGGTTATCGCTTACACTCTTAAGATCCTCGTTGAGGTCCCGTAACATATCACCTACTTGGCCCTTATCCAAATTATTATCCATATTAATGATGATTAGCTCAACCCGTAAGGAAACTTTAATAACAATAATTTGGTAGTGACTACAAGATTTCACCATTTTTATCCCTACTACACCCAAAAGATTAGTAACGTACACACAAATACCCCCTTTATGCCTCCCATGACTCAAATGGCCTGCTGGGACATGGAACGTTTTAAAACCGTCAAGATGTATTTCATCCACAGACCATGTCTCCTGCAGGCATAAGATGTCGAAGTTACCAATAAAGTCCACCCATATTGGATTATTAATCTTGGAGCGAAGCCCAGAAATATTCCAGAATACTACCCTCGCCCGTCCCCATAGGAACGACTCTTTAATTCCGTGGGTAGCTATATTCCCTAACCCGTGATCATCCCCTATAATCTCTCTGGTACCCGGGGCGGAGACTCCAACCCTGCCCAATGTACTAGTACCTGATAGCGGTAATTCGTTCGGGAATGCATTACATGCCTGTTCTAGAATGACCATGCCCATATTGGCGTCCACGGGAGGTACCAAATAGGGAGCAACAACATGTGAGATTTTATCAGTAACATTCATGCCCCTATAAATGGGTTCTCCCTCATGTCCCAAGTGTTCTAAAATTGGGGGTGCACGGTTGCTTGATGGAATACTACATTGCCGGGGAACCCTAGCTAATGTAGGTCTAATTTCTAATTTAAAACATTTATAAAGCGCAGCGTGCACCATACGGTTTCTTGGCGCTAGTGGTTCGTTCGACACCAGAGGAAAATAAAACCTATCTTGGGTGAAGAGGGGCATTTAAGCAGGGAAGGCTTGTTTGAAGAGGAAGGTTTTTAGGTTTTTGCGGAAAGAAAGATAATGGGTTGCATAACGGAGATAATCGGGGAGGGAATTCCAAAAAGTGGGGGCAAGAGTAGCAAAATTGGTTCCGCCCCACTTTTTTCGATTGAAACGTGGGGTTTGAAGGAGGGATTTTGAGGAAGAACGAAGCTCTCTAGTGGGGACGTATTCCTTTAGTAACTAGGTAATGAAGGCAGGGGCAGTGCCTTGTCGGGCCTGAAAGACCATACAGCCGGTCTTAAACAGGGAACGTTCTTTGACCGGGAGCCAGTGAAGCTCTTTGAGGAGGGGTGTGGAGTGATGGTACCGTGGGAGACCGTAGACCAGGCGGGCCGCCTGGTTCTGAACCAACTGGAGTCTCCGCAGGCTATAAGCTGGGATGCCGTTGTAGATGGCATTGGCATAGTCTAGCCTCGAGATCACCAGTGCGGCCATGATCAACTTAAGTGCCTGTGGGGAGAAAAAACGAGAAACAGAGCGGATAGTGCGGAGGGTGAGAAAACAGGAGGAAACAACGGTGCTGATTTGTGAGTGGAGGGTGAGCTGGTTGTTGATTTTGACCCCCAATGTTTTAACTGTAGGTGAGGGAGAAGGGGAGGGACCAAGAGAGGGGGGCCAGAAGTGGGAATTCCAGGGACTGGACGAACCACCGGTGAGAACCAGCTCGGTTTTATCCGGGTTCAATTTTAGATGGTTGTGGTTCATCCAGTCCCTGATGAAAGTCATGGTAGACTGAAAATTAGAGACAGAAGAAGGGGAAGTAGACAGATCGAAGATGAGCTGGAGGTCATCAGCGTAGTTAAACACGGTGACCTCCAGCTGCTGAAGAGCAAAGATAAGGGGGGAGATGTAAAGGTTAAACAACAAAGGGGAAAGAGAAGATCCCTGGGGAACACCACAAGTGACAGGGAGTGGAGTGGAGGTCAATCAACTTCTTCTAGCGATTGTAAAGGGGCAAACCTATTTGTAACTTCCAGGTTGTACCTTGATGGATTATTAAAAGGGTGGTCCAAAAAGGCGATGTTAAAATTGGTCGACATATTAGGGTAGTAGAAAAAACCAAGTGAGAGCACATTGATACCCCCCGCCCGCCTTTCTATTATCTCCTACCCGAGCAAGAATTTCTTTGACTAAGGGTGGAGAGGCAAATTATAGTACTATACAGTCCCCATCAAATGACTTATTGCTTGGCCCAAGCCGCCTTACTCTCCCCGCCATTTTAAATGTGCAGGACATATCTTGTGTTAATACCGTTTTCTGTCCCAGGAAGTGTAATGCTTTGTTTCTCAGTGTTACCCAATCTTCCCTCGCCCCGTCTTCCACTATAGGGGCGTTGGCCAGAACCACCGTATACGGGACTGCCGCTGGTGGGAGATTTAAATTTGGCAAAATATGGCATTCATCTTGGTGTGAGAAAATTCTGCTAGCCATTTTTCTAGGTCCCTCTACCGTGGGCAATACAGAATGATGCCCTCTATTATCTTGAGTAATGGGTACAGGGGACCTAACTCTATTTGGACTTCCAAGCTGGCTGGGCTGGGTGTTCCTTGCCCTGTCAGGCATAGCCTGTTTGCTGGGGACCTCAATTCCTTGTACTTTGAGGCTAAATTCAAATTCAAATGATCTTTATTCGGATTAATACATCCATAAAAGTACATACAGAATGAAAATACATTAAAAACATTAAAAACAGCTCATACACATAAGACAATAACCAAATTAAAGTTTAGGTTAAGCAGCAAGATGACTTAAAGTGCATAATATAATTTGTAAAGTGCATAGTACCTAATACTAACAAGTATTGATTCATCAATATCCACAGTTGCCCAATATAGAAATATCTCATAAAATCATTCGATATTACTACAGTTTAGTAACTAATACTCATATATGTGAACCAACATGACTCTGTTATCCATTATCCAGTTTCCATGGTTGCCCTAGATTTTACACAGGCTTTTATAAAACAGCTAACAGAGTAAGTAACATCATCCAAATGCAGCATTTGCAAAAATTGTAAAGCAGGAATAGATTCCCGTAGATTATATTTACATAAAATTGGTCTTAAGTATTGACATGTATACAATTTGTAGTGGCCACAAAAGAAGAAATAATGCAATAAATTTTGTCGTCCACCTATAGAGCAGGGACAATCCAATTCTTCTAGATTTTTATTGTAGCCAATGGGGAAGCTAAGCAAATAAACTAAGCTTCCCTCCCGGAACCTAAATAGAAGACTCCGGATCCATCTACCTATAGGCAATGTCAAATATCTAAAAAATCTGTTAGGATTATTGGCATCTGGGTCACAAATGCGTGAATATTTCATGACCACAGGTTTACTAGATTCTGATCTCATCCTTTCCTCAGTATATGCCTCCAAAAGTGCCAGTTTAATGCTGTTTTTATGGGCGGGTACAATTAAATCAGGGGAACTAAATAAAGATCCCAGTCCCACCTGTTGCAGGCTAGTTTTGACTGCTTTTAGCCAAGGTATATGTTGGGATCTATCACTAGACAAACAATCAGATATAATACTACGAGTCAGTGTTGCTGCTGGGTTTAACCAGATTTTAATCCAGAATAAGACAGGCCTTGACTTTATAAAATCAGCGATATATGGCAGCCTCAATTCGTTATGGCAAATCAATGTGGGAGCACACGGGACTCCCCCTAGCACCCTCCTACAAAATCTATTTTCTGCCACCTGAAGGGCCGAGCTGTTACAATATCCCCATACTTCTGCGCCGTAAGTCCCAGTAGGTCGACATTGGGTACGGTAGATGGAAAGAAGAGGGGTAACAACATCAGCCAGTTTCGGTTGGCGGAGGGATAGGATCGAGTTAATCGACTTGCAAATTTTACTACTTGCAGAAACTACATGTTGCTGCCATAAGCCTGAATTAGAAAATGTCAACCCTAAATAAGGGAAAGTGCTGGTGCATTTTAGAATATTATTCCCAGTTTTAATGGATGCAATGTTATACTTCTTTGGTCCGCAATTCATTATAAAAGATTTTTTAAAATTGGTATTTAAACCAAGATCATACATAAAGGCAACAAAGCCGGAGATTAAGGTGCGTAATGCATTCGGCGTACGCCCCATCAATACGGCATCATCCGCATAGAGAAGAGTAGTGATGGGCGAGCCGTTTATTATGGGGACATCCTTAACAATCTCACTCAAAGTGTTGCTTAGCCTATTAATATATAAAATAAAAAGCAATGGGGCGAGTACGCAGCCCTGTCTAACACCTCTACTAATAGGGATGTCATCAGACAGATCACCATCATTATTAATTCGCACTCGTGCTTTTAAATCCCTATGTAAATAAGAAAGGAAATAAACCAGTGAGTCGTCCAAACCATACTCAAGCAAAACTGACCACAACCTAGAACGGTTAACAAAATCAAACGCAGAACTCAAGTCCATAAAACCTAAATAAAGAGGAGATTTTTTAACAATAATATATTTAGCCATAATCAGGTTTAGGTTTAAGCATTGTTCTATGGTGCCCACCTTACTTCTAAAACCCAATTGACTACAATGTAGAATATTGTTTTCTTCCGCCCAATCCCTTATCCTGGTGAAGATTACTCTTCCCAAGACTTTTAACGTATTGTCGATTAGTGAAATCGGGCGGTAGCAAGCGGGATCCGACCTATCGCCTTTCTTAAAGATAGGCACGATGACACTATTCGACCAGGATTCAGGGATTGAGCTGTCATTTAGGTTGTTAAATAGGTTGCATAAGAGAGGAGCCCAAAAATTAGGTTCCGATTTTATTTGGTCGATGGAGAGACCATCAGGACCCGGAGCTTTATTGCTAGCACTATCAAAGATTGCATCCTCGACCTCCAATAATGAAAAAGTCAAGGGTTCATCACTAAGGGATGGATAGACCGTATCTGAGGGGGTAACTGGTGCGGCATAAATTTGGGAGAAATGATCTACCCATGCCTCGCCCGTTATATTACAGGTAATTTGGCTGGTATTTGAGCCAAACGATCTTAACGACTTGACTTCTTTCCAGAATCCCATTGAGTCCTTCAGTTTGGCGGTGTGCGTAAGTGATTCCCAGTGTTTAATTACCAGGGTTTCAGATCTAATATATAAGACCCTTTTATATTGTGATCTTAATGTTCTCACAAGTTGACGATCCCTCGGGATGGTGTTAAGTGCATCCCTCATCCTTTGAGGCTAGACAGGGTAGACTCTATCTGTCCCAATCTATTCTCTAGCGAGACTATTGCTCCTTTCACACACATGGTGAGATCAGCTATTAATTTCACAATGTCTCCATAGACTATATTGCTTTGGCCCTTACTTAATATTAAACAACAATGGTCCGAGACCTCTATTTTTCCAATTAAATTGAATTAATCAATCACATTTCACAAGTTAGGAGCATATACACATTGATCAGCTCCACTCAATTTATGAAAAACACATAAATAAGGCACCAGCATCCATTTCCAGAAACAATGCAGTGTTTTAATCTATTGTCTCAATCTCAAACCAAGAGTATAAAATTCAAAATTCAATTTGCAAGTCAGTACAAAATATAAATTGCCCCGAATAGAGCGTGCAGCATAGCAAAGGGTGCCAAGAAAATGTGAAGTGATTGAAGAAGAAAGGGGAGGAAAAATCAAAGTGGTGACATAAAATTCAAATAATTTTTAAAGAACAGTACCGGACCCACAAGTAACCGATCTGCATAACCTAGCCACTTAATTAATAAAGAAACAATCTCTCATTCTTGATCAAGGCAATGAGTGGAGCTGATCAATGTGTATATGCTCCTAACTTGTGAATTGTGATTGATTAATTCAATTTAATTGGAAATATAGAGGTCTCGGACCATTGTTGTTTAGTATTGACTGATACCCAGGTCCAGTACCTTATGGATTACCCCATTACTTTATTGGCCCTTACTTAGTCATTCCTCAATAGTGGATTTTGGGCAAGTTTTTTTTTTGTTCCTTGCTACTTTTTTTACCTCTTTCCCTGTCTGAGATTTACTTTTGGTTTTTAGAACATTCGGGGTTACAGTGACTTTATGAATCTGAGGTGGTAAGGTACTAAGGGGAGGATTCTTGGACAGACATACTCTTTTTTGTGGGGGGAAATCTAAGCCCTCCGACTCGATAGCAGAGATCTCATCGCTAACCTGCTGTACGCATCCATTATGGTGATCAAAAGGAGATTCATTAGCAGTAAGAATGGCAGGTACATCGTTCGATTCATTTCTGACAGGATCATTAATGCTAGTAACAGGTAACCCTTTATTAAGCTTTTCTTCTACGTTGGATATTTGTTTCTCTATGGCTCCTACTGCGCCCGTCAAATATTTCATTAGAGTCATATTCGACTCTTTTACAGTGGGCGTACTCTTGCCTGGTGGGCCAGTGTATAACTTTCTTTTCCCCATTTAGCTCTTATCAGTTGAAAAGAAAAACTGAGCGGGATATATAAGATGTTAATCAAGGTAGAGTTATCTAACAGGGCTATTTATAGAATACAGCTAGCTTACTGTCCCAGCCCCCTATTGGCCCACTAAATAAAAATAGCAGGCCCAAATGGGTATACGATAGAGTAGGTCCCAAGTCAATTGTAGATTTTGCAAGCATACAGCAGGGTTTATACACAATAATGTTGATTACTTTCCTTAGTTCGTGAGGTCCATCTGCACCCTGCTGATACTGAAACCACGAGACCTAGCCGAGCCCGGCCTCCTCCGGTCTGTGACGGGCCCGCCCTGGGCCCGCGCGCGTCCCACACTGCGTGTGTCCTCCCGCAAATTTAAGCGCCTCCTGGAGCTGAGTGTTGGCGTGTGCTTTCAGCGCCGCTGAGGCCTGATGGGAGATGTAGTCCCTTTGGCATGGTCGTGTGTGCAGGGGCAGCAGCGGCGGCAGCCGCGAACAGAGCAACAGGCCCCCACCGGGGGCAAACAGATACCAAAGGCAGCCGCAGGTAAAGCTTGGGCTTGAGCAGCGAAGTTCAGCGCGTCCCTCGCTGCGTGTGTCCTCCCGCAAATTTAAGCGCCTCCTGGCGCTGAGTGTTGACATGTGCTTTCAGCGCCGCTGAGGCCTGATGGGAGATGTAGTACCTTTGGCACGGTCGTGAGTGCAGGGGCAGCAGCGGCGGAAGCCGCGAACAGAGCAACAGGCCCCCACCAGAGGAAACAGATACCAAAGGCAGCCGCAGGTAAAGCTTGGGCTTGAGCAGCGAAGTTCAGCGCGTCCCGCGCTGCGTGTGTCCTCCCGCAAATTTAAGCGCCTCCTGGCGCTGAGTGTTGACGTGTGCTATCAGCGCCGCTGAGGCCTGATGGGAGATGTAGTCCCTTTGGCACGGTCGTGTGTGCAGGGGCAGCAGCGGCGGCAGCCGCGAACAGAGCAACAGGCCCCCACCAGAGGAAACAGATACCAAAGGCAGCCGCAGGTAAAGCTTGGGCTTGAGCAGCGAAGTTCAGCGCGTCCCCAAGATAAGGATTTAAAATGCGAATTGATAAGCTGTTCCATTTGGGCATAAAGATCAATTAGTAGGTGGGTAGCCCAGACGGGAGGTGCCAAAGTGGAAAAGGAGGGACCTGGGGCCGGCTGAGGAGGATCAGGTATAGATTCAATTCTCCTAGGGACTTTTTTAGCAGGTTTCACCTTCTTAGTTCTGGGGTGCGGTTTAGGAGCCTTTATCCCTGACTGGAGGGCTGGGGACGGAGCAAGGTCAATAGAGACACTATCGTCCGGGGCGGGCTGTGCGCATGGTAACTCAACAAAGGAGGGCATCAGTGTTGACGTTAATTCTGGGGAATTAGCTATAGCTAGGGAAAAGTCCTCAGTAGACAAAGGGGGGGGGCATGGCAGGAGTAATAGAAAGTCGTCTTTTAGTGTTTTCAATAGCCGATGCCACCACCCCTATTGTTTTTGTCAGCATTTTATCAATAGCTGTTAAGCTCGGCACTGGTTGACTCGTTGCTGCCTTATGCCTAGTTAAGGGGCGAGAAGTTGAAGGGTTTGGTTTGCCCATGCTGATCACCAAGGATTCTTAGTAAATGGTGTTTTCCAGGGACTCAAACTAAAAATCAAAAATAGAGTTATAAAATATGTAAAACATTTATAAAAGATAATAAGGCCCAGCAACAGACTAGGAAACAATATTAGAAACGAAATGCTGTATGGCGAAAAGCCTTGACTGAGTAAATTGCTTAAAATACCACATCAAAGGTAGGAAGTCCCAGACATTCAGTTGCAGGAGGGGTTAGAGGGGTGGCCCAGCCCAGCCTCCTTTGGCCCCTGACGGCCTCAGACGGTCCCGCCCTTGTCCCGGGCTTAGCCCGGCGACGCCGGCATGCGTCCCGCGATGCGGGAACTCCAGCGTCCTTTTGAGCGCACCTGGCGTGAAATCAGCGTTAGAGCGGCGTCCCGCCACTAGGAATCCTGGGGAATGTAGTCTCCCCCCACGCAGCTGCGCACTAGATTGCGGAAGGCAGCGGCAGCGGGGGAGACCAGCAGGGACCAGCAATGCTCGTGATCAGGCTGTCCGTGCCTCAAGACCAAAGCAGGATCCCAGGGCAAGAGTCTAGGAAACAGAGTCAGTGGCAGGTAAGTTTTAGATCAGTGAAAGTAAAGGTCAAAGGGTGTTGGATGTCGCCTCGGCAGGGCTCCAGGGCTCCAGGGCTTGGGGACTGCAGGGCTCTGGGGACTGCAGGGCTCCGGTGCTGTAGGGCTCCGGGGCTGCAGGGCTTCGGGGCTACAGGGCTCCAGGGCTCTGGGGCTCAGGGACTGCAGGGCTCCGGGGCTGCATGGCTCTGGGGCTGCAGGGCTGCAGGGCTCCGGGGTTGCAGGGCCCGGGACCCATGGAGCCCGTCCCGGGTACTTTGCCACGCCGCGGGCCGGAGGAGGGAGCCCCGGACGCCTGGGAGGTGCTGCCCGGGAATACATAGCCCATCTGGTCCCCGGCAGGGAACCGCCCGCCCGGGAGGGGTCCCAGAGTACCTTGTCCCTAGTAATCCGGAGGAAGGCTACCCCTCTTTATGGGAACAAGTGCGCACCGCACGGCTCAGGGGACCCTAGGCGCGAAAATGCCCGACCTCCTGGAGCCCTGGCTGGGATCTGGGAGGCGAATGGCACCTCATCGGGACTTCCAGGGAAACCCGGCCATTTGGTCGCCCCATTGGGAAGCATTGGGTGCGACTAGATGGCCGAGTGGAAAGGTGCGACCAGATGGCCGGGACCGACATGATGCCAATCTGCCTGCCCCGAGCCTCCGCGGGAGGGCTCCCGCCTGCCCTTCCAGGGCTCTGGGGCCACAGGGCTCTGATGCTAAAGGGCTCCGAGGCTCCAGGGCTCCAGGGCTCTAGGGCTCCAGGGCTCCAGGGCTCTGGGGCTCCGGGGCTCCAGGGCTCCAGGGCTGCAGGGCTCCGGGGCTGCAGGGCTCCGGGACTCCAGGGCTCGGGGGCTGCAGGGCTCCGGGGGCTGCAGGGCTCCGGGGGCTCCGGGGCTCCAGGGCTCCAGGGCTCCGGGGCACCAGGACTTGGGGATTGCAGGGCTCCAGGGACTGCAGGGCTCCGGGGCTGCAGGGCTCAGGGGCTGCAGGACTCCGGGGCTGCAGGGCTCCAGGGCTCCAGGGCTCCAGGGCTCGGGGGCTCGGGGACTGCAGGGTTCCGGGGCTGCAGGGCTGCGGAGCTCCAGGGTTGCAGGGCCCGGGACCCATGGAGCCCGTCCCGGGTACTTTGCCACGCCACAGGCCGGAGGAGGGAGCCCCGGACGCCTGGGAGGTGTTGCCCGGGAACACAGCCCATCTGGTCCCAGGCAGGGAACCGCCCGCCCGGGAGGGGTCCCAGAGTACCTTCTCCCTAGTAATCCGGAGGAAGGCTACCCATCTTTCTGGGAACAAGTGCGCACCGCACGGCTCAGGGGACCCTAGGCGCGAACGTGCCCGACCTCCTGGAGCCCTTGCTGGGATACGGAAGGCGAAGGGCACCTCATCGGGACTTCCAGTGAAGTCCGGCCATCTGGTCACCCTATTGGGAAGCATTGGGTGCGACCAGATGGCCGCAGGGCTCCCGGGCTGCAGGGCTCCGGGGCTGCAGGGATCGGGAGCTGCAGGGCTCCGGGGCTCCAGGGCTCCAGGGCTCATGGGCTTACAGGCTCCAGGGCTCCTGGGCCGCAGGGCTCCAGGGCTCTGGGATGCAGGGCTCCAGGGCTCCGGGGTTGCAGGGCTCAGGGGGGCTCTGAAACCCCACGCTGGGCCTCAGGCACGGGGAGGACGGCCCGGGACCCATGGAGCCCGTCCCGGGTACTTTGCCACGCCGCGGGCTGGAGGAGGGAGCCCCAGACGCCTGGGAGTTGTTGCCCGGTCATCACCCATCTGGTCCCCAGCAGGGAACTGCCAGCCCCGGGAGGGTGTCCGGGCATACCCTTGCCCCTAGTAATCCGGAGGAAGGCTACCCATCTTTCTGGGAACCCGTGCGTGCCGAGTGATGGAAGGGAACCAGGGCGCCAACGTGCCCGACATCCTGGAGCCCTGGCTGGGATCCGGGAGGTGAATGGCACCTCATCGGGACTTCCAGGGAAACCCGGCCATCTGGTCGCCCCATTGGGAAGCATTGGGTGCGACCAGATGGCCGAGTGGAAAGGTGCGTCCAGATGGCCGGGATCGACATGACGCCAATCTGCCTGTCCCGAACCTCCACGGGAGGGCTCCCACCTGCCCTTCCAGGGCTCCGGGGCCGCAGGGCTCTGAGGCTCCAGAGCTCCGAGGCTCCAAGGCTCCTGGGCTCCAGGGCTCCGGGACTCCGGGGCTCCAGGGCTCCAGGGCTCCGGGGCTCCTGGGCTGCAGGGCTCCAGGGCTGCAGGGCTCCGGGACTCCAGGGCTCAGGGGCTGCAGGGCTCCGGGGGCTCCGGGGTTCCAGGGTTCCAGGGTTCCAGGGCTCCAGGGCTCCGGGGCTCCAGGGCTTGGGGACTGCAGGGCTCCGGGGACTGCAGGGCTCCGGGGACTGCAGGGCTCCGGGGCTGCAGGGCTCCGGGGCTGCAGGGCTCTGGGGCTGCAGGGCTCCAGGGCTCCAGGGGTCGGTGGCTCGCGGACTGCAGGGCTCCGGGGCTGCAGGGCTCCGGGGCTGCAGGACTGCGGGCTCCGGGGTTGCAGGGCCCGGGACCCATGGAGTCCATCCCGGGTACTTTGCCACGCCGCGGGCCGGAGGATGGAGCCCCGGATGCCTGGGAGGTGATTGCCCGGGAACACAGCGCATCTGGTCCCCGGCAGGGAACCGCCCGCCCGGGATGGGTCCCAGAGTACCTTGTCCCTAGTAAACCGGAGGAAGGCTACCCCTCTTTCTGGGAACAAGTGCGCACCGCACGGCTCAGGGGACCCTAGGCGCGTACGTGCCCGACCTCCTGGAGCCCTGGCTGGGATACGGGTGGCAAATGGCACCTCATCAGGACTTCCAGGGAAACCCGGCCATCTGGTCGCCCCATTGGGAATCATTGGGTGCGACCAGATGGCCGAGTGGAAAGGTGCGACCAGATGACCGGGACCGACATGACGCCAATCTGCCTGCCCCGAGCCTCTGCAGGAGGGCTCCCGCCTGCCCTTCCAAGGCTCCGGGGCCGCATGGCTCTGAGGTTCCAGGGCTCGGAGGCTCCAGGGCTCCAGGGCACTGGGGCTCCGGGGCTCCAGGGCTCCGGGGCTCCAGGGCTCTGGGGCTCTGGGGCTCCAGGGCTCTGGGGCTCCAGGGCTGCAGGGCTCCGGGGCTGCAGGGCTCCGGGGCTGCAGGGCTCCGGGGCTCCAGGGCTTGGGGACTGCAGGGCTCCAGGGACTGCAGGGCTCCGGGGCTGCAGGGCTCTGGGACTGCAGGGCTCCAGGGCTCCAGGGTTCTGGGGCTCAGGGACCGCAGGGCTCCGGGGCTGCAGGGCTCCGGGGCTGCAGGGCTGCGGGGCTCCGGGGATGCAGGGCCCGGGACCCATGGAGCCCGTCCCGGGTAATTTGCCACACCACGGGCCAGAGGAGGGAGCCCCGGACGCCTGGGAGGGGTTGCCCGGGAACACAGCCCATCTGGTCCCCGTCAGGGAACCGCACGCCCGAGAGGGGTCCCAGAGTACCTTGTCCCTAGTAATCCGGAGGAAGGCTACCCCTCTTTATGGGAACAAGTGCGCACCGCACGGCTCAGGGGACCCTAGGCGCGAAAATGCCCGACCTCCTGGATCCCTGGTTGGGATCCGGAAGGCAAATGGCACCTCATCAGGACTTCCAGTGAAGCCCGGCCATCTGGTCGCCCTATTGGGAAGCATTGGGTGCGACTAGATGGCCGAGTGGAAAGGTGCGTCCAGATGGCCGGGATCGACATGACGCCAATCTGCCTGTCCCGAACCTCCACGGGAGGGCTCCCACCTGCCCTTCCAGGGCTCCGGGGCCGCAGGGCTCTGAGGCTCCAGAGCTCCGAGGCTCCAAGGCTCCTGGGCTCCAGGGCTCCGGGACTCCGGGGCTCCAGGGCTCCAGGGCTCCGGGGCTCCTGGGCTGCAGGGCTCCAGGGCTGCAGGGCTCCGGGACTCCAGGGCTCAGGGGCTGCAGGGCTCCGGGGGCTCCGGGGTTCCAGGGTTCCAGGGTTCCAGGGCTCCAGGGCTCCGGGGCTCCAGGGCTTGGGGACTGCAGGGCTCCGGGGACTGCAGGGCTCCGGGGACTGCAGGGCTCCGGGGACTGCAGGGCTCCGGGGCTGCAGGGCTCCGGGGCTGCAGGGCTCTGGGGCTGCAGGGCTCCAGGGCTCCAGGGCTCGGTGGCTCGCGGACTGCAGGGCTCCGGGGCTGCAGGGCTCCGGGGCTGCAGGACTGCGGGCTCCGGGGTTGCAGGGCCCGGGACCCATGGAGTCCATCCCGGGTACTTTGCCACGCCGCGGGCCGGAGGATGGAGCCCCGGATGCCTGGGAGGTGATTGCCCGGGAACACAGCGCATCTGGTCCCCGGCAGGGAACCGCCCGCCCGGGATGGGTCCCAGAGTACCTTGTCCCTAGTAAACCGGAGGAAGGCTACCCCTCTTTCTGGGAACAAGTGCGCACCGCACGGCTCAGGGGACCCTAGGCGCGTACGTGCCCGACCTCCTGGAGCCCTGGCTGGGATACGGGTGGCAAATGGCACCTCATCAGGACTTCCAGGGAAACCCGGCCATCTGGTCGCCCCATTGGGAATCATTGGGTGCGACCAGATGGCCGAGTGGAAAGGTGCGACCAGATGACCGGGACCGACATGACGCCAATCTGCCTGCCCCGAGCCTCTGCGGGAGGGCTCCCGCCTGCCCTTCCAAGGCTCCGGGGCCGCATGGCTCTGAGGTTCCAGGGCTCAGAGGCTCCAGGGGTCCAGGGCACTGGGGCTCCGGGGCTCCAGGGCTCCGGGGCTCCAGGGCTCTGGGGCTCTGGGGCTCCAGGGCTCTGGGGCTCCAGGGCTGCAGGGCTCCGGGGCTGCAGGGCTCCGGGGCTGCAGGGCTCCGGGGCTCCAGGGCTTGGGGACTGCAGGGCTCCAGGGACTGCAGGGCTCCGGGGCTGCAGGGCTCTGGGACTGCAGGGCTCCAGGGCTCCAGGGTTCTGGGGCTCAGGGACCGCAGGGCTCCGGGGCTGCAGGGCTCCGGGGCTGCAGGGCTGCGGGGCTCCGGGGATGCAGGGCCCGGGACCCATGGAGCCCGTCCCGGGTAATTTGCCACACCACGGGCCAGAGGAGGGAGCCCCGGACGCCTGGGAGGGGTTGCCCGGGAACACAGCCCATCTGGTCCCCGTCAGGGAACCGCACGCCCGAGAGGGGTCCCAGAGTACCTTTTCCCTAGTAATCCGGAGGAAGGCTACCCCTCTTTATGGGAACAAGTGCGCACCGCACGGCTCAGGGGACCCTAGGCGCGAAAATGCCCGACCTCCTGGATCCCTGGTTGGAATCCGGAAGGCAAATGGCACCTCATCAGGACTTCCAGTGAAGCCCGGCCATCTGGTCGCCCTATTGGGAAGCATTGGGTGCGACTAGATGGCCGAGTGGAAAGGTGCGTCCAGATGGCCGGGATCGACATGACGCCAATCTGCCTGTCCCGAACCTCCACGGGAGGGCTCCCACCTGCCCTTCCAGGGCTCCGGGGCCGCAGGGCTCTGAGGCTCCAGAGCTCCGAGGCTCCAGGGCTCCTGGGCTCCAGGGCTCCGGGACTCCGGGGCTCCAGGGCTCCAGGGCTCCGGGGCTCCTGGGCTGCAGGGCTCCAGGGCTGCAGGGCTCCGGGACTCCAGGGCTCAGGGGCTGCAGGGCTCCGGGGGCTCCGGGGTTCCAGGGTTCCAGGGTTCCAGGGCTCCAGGGCTCCGGGGCTCCAGGGCTTGGGGACTGCAGGGCTCCGGGGACTGCAGGGCTCCGGGGACTGCAGGGCTCCGGGGCTGCAGGGCTCCGGGGCTGCAGGGCTCTGGGGCTGCAGGGCTCCAGGGCTCCAGGGCTCGGTGGCTCGCGGACTGCAGGGCTCCGGGGCTGCAGGGCTCCGGGGCTGCAGGACTGCGGGCTCCGGGGTTGCAGGGCCCGGGACCCATGGAGTCCATCCCGGGTACTTTGCCACGCCGCGGGCCGGAGGATGGAGCCCCGGATGCCTGGGAGGTGATTGCCCGGGAACACAGCGCATCTGGTCCCCGGCAGGGAACCGCCCGCCCGGGATGGGTCCCAGAGTACCTTGTCCCTAGTAAACCGGAGGAAGGCTACCCCTCTTTCTGGGAACAAGTGCACACCGCACGGCTCAGGGGACCCTAGGCGCGTACGTGCCCGACCTCCTGGAGCCCTGGCTGGGATACGGGTGGCAAATGGCACCTCATCAGGACTTCCAGGGAAACCCGGCCATCTGGTCGCCCCATTGGGAATCATTGGGTGCGACCAGATGGCCGAGTGGAAAGGTGCGACCAGATGACCGGGACCGACATGACGCCAATCTGCCTGCCCCGAGCCTCTGCGGGAGGGCTCCCGCCTGCCCTTCCAAGGCTCCGGGGCCGCATGGCTCTGAGGTTCCAGGGCTCGGAGGCTCCAGGGCTCCAGGGCACTGGGGCTCCGGGGCTCCAGGGCTCCGGGGCTCCAGGGCTCTGGGGCTCTGGGGCTCCAGGGCTCTGGGGCTCCAGGGCTGCAGGGCTCCGGGGCTGCAGGGCTCCGGGGCTGCAGGGCTCCGGGGCTCCAGGGCTTGGGGACTGCAGGGCTCCAGGGACTGCAGGGCTCCGGGGCTGCAGGGCTCTGGGACTGCAGGGCTCCAGGGCTCCAGGGTTCTGGGGCTCAGGGACCGCAGGGCTCCGGGGCTGCAGGGCTCCGGGGCTGCAGGGCTGCGGGGCTCCGGGGATGCAGGGCCCGGGACCCATGGAGCCCGTCCCGGGTAATTTGCCACACCACGGGCCAGAGGAGGGAGCCCCGGACGCCTGGGAGGGGTTGCCCGGGAACACAGCCCATCTGGTCCCCGTCAGGGAACCGCACGCCCGAGAGGGGTCCCAGAGTACCTTGTCCCTAGTAATCCGGAGGAAGGCTACCCCTCTTTATGGGAACAAGTGCGCACCGCACGGCTCAGGGGACCCTAGGCGCGAAAATGCCCGACCTCCTGGATCCCTGGTTGGGATCCGGAAGGCAAATGGCACCTCATCAGGACTTCCAGTGAAGCCCGGCCATCTGGTCGCCCTATTGGGAAGCATTGGGTGCGACTAGATGGCCGAGTGGAAAGGTGCGACCAGATGGCCGGGACCGACATGATGCCAATCTGCCTGCCCCGAGCCTCCGCGGGAGGGCTCCCGCCTGCCCTTCCAGGGCTCTGGGGCCACAGGGCTCTGATGCTCCAGGGCTCCGAGGCTCCAGGGCTCCAGGGCTCTAGGGCTCCAGGGCTCCAGGGCTCTGGGGCTCCGGGGCTCCAGGGCTCCAGGGCTGCAGGGCTCCGGGGCTGCAGGGCTCCGGGACTCCAGGGCTCGGGGGCTGCAGGGCTCCGGGGGCTGCAGGGCTCCGGGGGCTCCGGGGCTCCAGGGCTCCAGGGCTCCGGGGCACCAGGACTTGGGGATTGCAGGGCTCCAGGGACTGCAGGGCTCCGGGGCTGCAGGGCTCAGGGGCTGCAGGACTCCGGGGCTGCAGGGCTCCAGGGCTCCAGGGCTCCAGGGCTCGGGGGCTCGGGGACTGCAGGGTTCCGGGGCTGCAGGGCTGCGGAGCTCCAGGGTTGCAGGGCCCGGGACCCATGGAGCCCGTCCCGGGTACTTTGCCACGCCACAGGCCGGAGGAGGGAGCCCCGGACGCCTGGGAGGTGTTGCCCGGGAACACAGCCCATCTGGTCCCAGGCAGGGAACCGCCCGCCCGGGAGGGGTCCCAGAGTACCTTCTCCCTAGTAATCCGGAGGAAGGCTACCCATCTTTCTGGGAACAAGTGCGCACCGCACGGCTCAGGGGACCCTAGGCGCGAACGTGCCCGACCTCCTGGAGCCCTTGCTGGGATCCGGAAGGCGAAGGGCACCTCATTGGGACTTCCAGTGAAGTCCGGCCATCTGGTCGCCCTATTGGGAAGCATTGGGTGCGACCAGATGGCCGCAGGGCTCCCGGGCTGCAGGGCTCCGGGGCTGCAGGGATCGGGAGCTGCAGGGCTCCGGGGCTCCAGGGCTCCAGGGCTCATGGGCTCACAGGCTCCAGGGCTCCTGGGCCGCAGGGCTCCAGGGCTCTGGGATGCAGGGCTCCAGGGCTCCGGGGTTGCAGGGCTCAGGGGGGCTCTGAAACCCCACGCTGGGCCTCAGGCACGGGGAGGACGGCCCGGGACCCATGGAGCCCGTCCCGGGTACTTTGCCACGCCGCGGGCTGGAGGAGGGAGCCCCAGACGCCTGGGAGTTGTTGCCCGGTCATCACCCATCTGGTCCCCAGCAGGGAACTGCCAGCCCCGGGAGGGTGTCCGGGCATACCCTTGCCCCTAGTAATCCGGAGGAAGGCTACCCATCTTTCTGGGAACCCGTGCGTGCCGAGTGATGGAAGGGAACCAGGGCGCCAACGTGCCCGACATCCTGGAGCCCTGGCTGGGATCCGGGAGGTGAATGGCACCTCATCGGGACTTCCAGGGAAACCCGGCCATCTGGTCGCCCCATTGGGAAGCATTGGGTGCGACCAGATGGCCGAGTGGAAAGGTGCGTCCAGATGGCCGGGATCGACATGACGCCAATCTGCCTGTCCCGAACCTCCACGGGAGGGCTCCCACCTGCCCTTCCAGGGCTCCGGGGCCGCAGGGCTCTGAGGCTCCAGAGCTCCGAGGCTCCAGGGCTCCTGGGCTCCAGGGCTCCGGGACTCCGGGGCTCCAGGGCTCCAGGGCTCCGGGGCTCCTGGGCTGCAGGGCTCCAGGGCTGCAGGGCTCCGGGACTCCAGGGCTCAGGGGCTGCAGGGCTCCGGGGGCTCCGGGGTTCCAGGGTTCCAGGGTTCCAGGGCTCCAGGGCTCCAGGGCTCCGGGGCTCCAGGGCTTGGGGACTGCAGGGCTCCGGGGACTGCAGGGCTCCGGGGACTGCAGGGCTCCGGGGCTGCAGGGCTCCGGGGCTGCAGGGCTCTGGGGCTGCAGGGCTCCAGGGCTCCAGGGCTCGGTGGCTCGCGGACTGCAGGGCTCCGGGGCTGCAGGGCTCCGGGGCTGCAGGACTGCGGGCTCCGGGGTTGCAGGGCCCGGGACCCATGGAGTCCATCCCGGGTACTTTGCCACGCCGCGGGCCGGAGGATGGAGCCCCGGATGCCTGGGAGGTGATTGCCCGGGAACACAGCGCATCTGGTCCCCGGCAGGGAACCGCCCGCCCGGGATGGGTCCCAGAGTACCTTGTCCCTAGTAAACCGGAGGAAGGCTACCCCTCTTTCTGGGAACAAGTGCGCACCGCACGGCTCAGGGGACCCTAGGCGCGTACGTGCCCGACCTCCTGGAGCCCTGGCTGGGATCCGGGTGGCAAATGGCACCTCATCAGGGCTTCCAGGGAAACCCGGCCATCTGGTCGCCCCATTGGGAATCATTGGGTGCGACCAGATGGCCGAGTGGAAAGGTGCGACCAGATGACCGGGACCGACATGACGCCAATCTGCCTGCCCCGAGCCTCTGCGGGAGGGCTCCCGCCTGCCCTTCCAAGGCTCCGGGGCCGCATGGCTCTGAGGTTCCAGGGCTCGGAGGCTCCAGGGCTCCAGGGCACTGGGGCTCCGGGGCTCCAGGGCTCCGGGGCTCCAGGGCTCTGGGGCTCTGGGGCTCCAGGGCTCTGGGGCTCCAGGGCTGCAGGGCTCCGGGGCTGCAGGGCTCCGGGGCTGCAGGGCTCCGGGGCTCCAGGGCTTGGGGACTGCAGGGCTCCAGGGACTGCAGGGCTCCGGGGCTGCAGGGCTCTGGGACTGCAGGGCTCCAGGGCTCCAGGGTTCTGGGGCTCAGGGACCGCAGGGCTCCGGGGCTGCAGGGCTCCGGGGCTGCAGGGCTGCGGGGCTCCGGGGATGCAGGGCCCGGGACCCATGGAGCCCGTCCCGGGTAATTTGCCACACCACGGGCCAGAGGAGGGAGCCCCGGACGCCTGGGAGGGGTTGCCCGGGAACACAGCCCATCTGGTCCCCGTCAGGGAACCGCACGCCCGAGAGGGGTCCCAGAGTACCTTGTCCCTAGTAATCTGGAGGAAGGCTACCCCTCTTTCTGGGAACAAGTGCGCACCGCATGGCTCAGGGGACCCTAGGCGCGAACATTCCCGACCTCCTGGATCCCTGGTTGGGATCCGGAAGGCAAATGGCACCTCATCAGGACTTCCAGTGAAGTCCGGCCATCTGGTCGCCCTATTGGGAAGCATTGGGTGCGACCAGATGGCCGAGTGGAAAGGTGCGACCAGATGGCCGGGACCAACATGACGCCAATCTGCCTGCCCCGAGCCTCCGCGGGAGGGCTCCCGCCTGCCCTTCCAGGGCTCTGGGGCCGCAGGGCTCTGATGCTCCAGGGCTCCGAGGCTCCAGGGCTCCAGGGCTCCAGGGCTCTAGGGCTCCAGGGCTCTGGGGCTCTGGGACTCCGGGGCTCCGGGGCTCCAGGGCTCCAGGGCTCCAGGGCTGCAGGGCTCCGGGACTCCAGGGCTCGGGGGCTGCAGGGCTCCGGGGGCTGCAGGGCTCCGGGGGCTGCAGGGCTCCGGGGGCTCCGGGGCTCCAGGGCTCCGGGGCACCAGGGCTTGGGGATTGCAGGGCTCCAGGGACTGCAGGGCTCCGGGGCTGCAGGGCTCAGAGGCTGCAGGACTCCGGGGCTGCAGGGCTCCAGGGCTCCAGGGCTCCAGGGCTCGGGGGCTCGGGGACTGCAGGGTTCCGGGGCTGCAGGGCTGCGGGGCTCCAGGGTTGCAGGGCCCGGGACCCATGGAGCCCGTCCCGGGTACTTTGCCACGCCGCAGGCCGGAGGAGGGAGCCCCGGACGCCTGGGAGGTGTTGCCCGGGAACACAGCCCATCTGGTCCCCGGCAGGGAACCGCCCGCCCGGGAGGGGTCCCAGAGTACCTTCTCCCTAGTAATCCGGAGGAAGGCTACCCCTCTTTCTGGGAACAAGTGCGCACCGCACGGCTCAGGGGACCCTAGGCGCGAAAGTGCTCGACCTCCTGGAGCCCTTGCTGGGATCCGGAAGGTGAAGGGCACCTCATCGGGACTTCCAGTGAAGTCCGGCCATCTGGTCGCCCTATTGGGAAGCATTGGGTGCGACCAGATGGCCGCAGGGCTCCCGGGCTGCAGGGCTCCCGGGCTGCAGGGCTCCGGGGCTGCAGGGATCGGGAGCTGCAGGGCTCCGGGGCTCCAGGGCTCCAGGGCTCATGGGCTCACAGGCTCCAGGGCTCCTGGGCCGCAGGGCTCCAGGGCTCCGGGGATGCAGGGCTCCAGGGCTCCGGGGATGCAGGGCTCAGGTGGGCTCTGAAACCCCACGCTGGGCCTCAGGCACGGGGAGGACGGCCCGGGACCCATGGAGCCCGTCCCGGGTACTTTGCCACGCCGCGGGCTGGAGGAGGGAGCCCCAGACGCCTGGGAGTTGTTGCCCGGTCATCACCCATCTGGTCCCTGGCAGGGAACTGCCAGCCCCGGGAGGGTGTCCGGGCATACCCTTGCCCCTAGTAATCCGGAGGAAGGCTACCCATCTTTCTGGGAACCCGTGCGTGCCGAGTGACGGAAGGGAACCAGGGCGCCAAGGTGCCTGACATCCTGGAGCCCTGGCTGGGATCCGGGAGGTGAATGGCACCTCATCGGGACTTCCAGGGAAACCCGGCCATCTGGTCGCCCCATTGGGAAGCATTGGGTGCGACCAGATGGCCGAGTGGAAAGGTGCGTCCAGATGGCCGGGATCGACATGACGCCAATCTGCCTGCCCTGAACCTCCGCGGGAGGGCTCCCACCTGCCCTTCCAGGGCTCCGGGGCCGCAGGGCTCTGAGGCTCCAGAGCTCCGAGGCTCCAGGGCTCCTGGGCTCCAGGGCTCCGGGGCTCCGGGACTCCGGGGCTCCAGGGCTCTGGGGCTCCTGGGCTGCAGGACTCCAGGGCTGCAGGGCTCCGGGACTCCAGGGCTCAGGGGCTGCAGGGCTCCGGGGGCTGCAGGGCTCCGGGGGCTCCGGGGTTCCAGGGCTCCAGGGCTCCAGGGCTCCATGGCTCTGGGGCTCCAGGGCTTGGGGACTGCAGGGCTCCGGGGACTGCAGGGCTCCGGGGCTGCAGGGCTCTGGGGCTGCAGGGCTCTGGGGCTGCAGGGCTCCAGGGCTCCAGGGCTCCAGGGCTCCAGGGCTCCAGGGCTCCAGGGCTCCAGGGCTCGGTGGCTCACGGACTGCAGGGCTCCGGGGCTGCAGGACTGCGGGCTCCGGGGTTGCAGGGCCCGGGACCCATGGAGTCCGTCCCGGGTACTTTGCCACGCCGTGGGCCGGAGGAGGGAGCCCCGGACGCCTGGGAGGTGATTGCCCGGGAACACAGCGCATCTGGTCCCCGGCAGGGAACCGTCCGCCCGGGACGGGTCCCAGAGTACCTTGTCCCTAGTAAACCGGAGGAAGGCTACCCCTCTTTCTGGGAACAAGTGCGCACCGCACGGCTCAGGGGACCCTAGGCGCGTACGTGCCCGACCTCCTGGAGCCCTGGCTGGGATCCGGGTGGCAAATGGCACCTCATCAGGACTTCCAGGGAAACCCGGCCATCTGGTCGCCCCATTGGGAAGCATTGGGTGCGACCAGATGGCCGAGTGGAAAGGTGCGACCAGATGACCGGGACCGACATGACGCCAATCTGCCTGCCCCGAGCCTCTGCGGGAGGGCTCCCGCCTGCCCTTCCAAGGCTCCGGGGCCGCATGGCTCTAAGGTTCCAGGGCACTGGGGCTCCAGGGCTGCAGGGCTCCGGGGCTGCAGGGCTCCGGGGCTGCAGGGCTCCGGGGCTCCAGGGCTTGGGGACTGCAGGGCTCCGGGGACTGCAGGGCTCCGGGGCTGCAGGGCTCTGGGACTGCAGGGCTCCAGGGCTCCAGGGCTCCAGGGTTCTGGGGCTCAGGGACCGCAGGGCTCCGGGGCTGCAGGGCTCCGGGGCTGCAGGGCTGTGGGGCTCCGGGGTTGCAGGGCCCGGGACCCATGGAGCCCGTCCCGGGTAATTTGCCACACCGCGGGCCAGAGGAGGGAGCCCCGGACACCTGGGAGGGGTTGCCAGGGAACACAGCCCATCTGGTCCCCGTCAGGGAACCGCACGCCCGAGAGGGGTCCCAGAGTACCTTGTCCCTAGTAATCCGGAGGAAGGCTACCCCTCTTTCTGGGAACAAGTGCGCACCGCACGGCTCAGGGGACCCTAGGGGCGAACATGCCCGACCTCCTGGAGCCCTGGTTGGGATCCGGAAGGCAAATGGCACCTCATCAGGACTTCCAGTGAAGCCCGGCCATCTGGTCGCCCTATTGGGAAGCATTGGGTGCGACCAGATGGCCGAGTGGAAAGGTGCGACCAGATGGCCGGGACCGACATGATGCCAATCTGCCTGCCCCGAGCCTCTGCGGGAGGACTCCCGCCTGCCCTTCCAGGGCTCCGGGGCCACAGGGCTCTGAGGCTCCAGGGCTCCGAGGCTCCAGGGCTCTAGAGCTCCAGGGCTCCGGGGCTCCGGAGCTCCAGGGCTCTGGGGCTCCAGGGCAGCAGGGCTCCGGGGCTGCAGGGCTCCGGGACTCCAGGGCTCCGGGGGCTGCAGGGCTCCGGGGGCTCCAGGGCTCCAGGGCTCCAGGGCTCCAGGGCAGCAGGGCTCCCGGGCTGCAGGGCTCCCGGGCTGCAGGGCTCCGGGGCTGCAGGGCTCTGGGGCTGCAGGGCTCCAGGGCTCCAGGGCTCGCGGACTGCAGGGCTCCGGGGCTGCAGGGCTCCGGGGCTGCAGGGCTGCGGGCTCCGGGGTTGCAGGGCCCGGGACCCATGGAGCCCGTCCCGGGTACTTTGCCACGCCGCGGGCCGGAGGAGGGAGCCCCGGACCCCTGGGAGGTGATTGCCCGGGAACACAGCGCATCTGGTCCCCAGCAGGGAACCGCCCGCCCGGGACGGGTCCCAGAGTACCTTGTCCCTAGTAAACCGGAGGAAGGCTACCCCTCTTTCTGGGAACAAGTGCGCACCGCACGGCTCAGGGGACCCTAGGCGCGAACGTGCCCGACCTCCTGGAGCCCTGGCTGGGATCCGGGTGGCAAATGGCACCTCATCAGGACTTCCAGGGAAACCTGGCCATCTGGTCGCCCCATTGGGAAGCATTGGGTGCGACCAGATGGCCGAGTGGAAAGGTGCGACCGGATGACCGGGACCGACATGACGCCAATCTGCCTGCCCCGAGCCTCTGCGGGAGGGCTCCCGCCTGCCCTTCCAAGGCTCCGGGGCCGCATGGCTCTGAGGTTCCAGGGCTCGGAGGCTCCAGGGCTCCAGGGCTCTGGGGCTCCTGGGCTCCAGGGCTCTGGGGCTCCAGGGCTCTGGGGCTCCAGGGCTGCAGGGCTCCGGGGCTGCAGGGCTCCGGGGCTCCAGGGCTTGGGGACTGCAGGGCTCCGGGGACTGCAGGGCTCTGGGGCTGCAGGGCTCTGGGACTGCAGGGCTCCAGGGCTCCAGGGTTCTGGGGCTCAGGGACCGCAGGGCTCCGGGGCTGCAGGGCTCCGGGGCTGCAGGGCTGCGGGGCTCCGGGGTTGCAGGGCCCGGGACCCATGGAGCCCGTCCCGGGTAATTTGCCACACCGCGGGCCAGAGGAGGGAGCCCCGGACCCCTGGGAGGGGTTGCCCGGGAACACAGCCCATCTGGTCCCCGTCAGGGAACCGCACGCCCGAGAGGGGTCCTAGAGTACCTTGTCCCTAGTAATCCGGAGGAAGGCTACCCCTCTTTCTGGGAACAAGTGCGCACCGCACGGCTCAGGGGACCCTAGGCGCGAACGTGCTCGACCTCCTGGAGCCCTGGTTGGGATCCGGAAGGCAAATGGCACCTCATCAGGACTTCCAGTGAAGCCCGGCCATCTGGTCGCCCTATTGGGAAGCATTGGGTGCGACCAGATGGCCGAGTGGAAAGGTGCGACCAGATGGCCGGGACCGACATGACGCCAATCTGCCTGCCCCGAGCCTCCGCGGGAGGACTCCCGCCTGCCCTTCCAGGGCTCCGGGGCCACAGGGCTCTGAGGCTCCAGGGCTCCGAGGCTCCTGGGCTCCAGAGCTTCAGGGCTCCGGGGCTCCGGAGCTCCAGGGCTCTGGGGCTCCAGGGTAGCAGGGCTCCGGGGCTGCAGGGCTCCGGGACTCCAGGGCTCGGGGCTGCAGGGCTCTGGGGGCTGCAGGGCTCCGGGGGCTCCAGGGCTCCAGGGCTCCAGGGCTCCAGGGCTCCAGGGCAGCAGGGCTCTCGGGCTGCAGGTCTCCCGGGCTGCAGGGCTCCGGGGCTGCAGGGCTCAGGGGCTGCAGGGCTCCGGGGCTCCAGGGCTCCAGGGCCGCAGGGCTCAAGGGCTCCGGAGCCGCAGGGCTCAGGGGGACTCTGAAACCCCACGCTGGGCTCAGGCTTGGGGAGGACGGCCCGGGACCCGGCCCGGGTACTTTGCCACACCGCGGGCTAGAGGAGGGAGCCCCGGACACCTGGGAGGTGTTGCCCGGTCATCACCCATCTGGTCCCCGGCAGGGAACCGCCAGCCCCGGAAGGGTGTCTGGGCATACCCTCGCCCCTAGTAATCAGGAGGAAGGCTACCCCTCTTTCTGGGAACCCGTGCGTGCCGAGTGACGAAAGGGACCCAGGGCGCCAACGTGCCCGACCTCCTGGAGCCCTGGCTAGGATCCCGGAGGCGAATGGCACCTCATCGGGACTTCCAGGGAAGCCCGGCCATCTGGTCGCCCCATTTGGAAGCATTGGGTGCGACCAGATGGCCGAGTGGAAAGGTGCGACCAGGATGGCCGGGACCGACATGACGGCAATCTGCCTGCCCCGAGCCTCCGTGAGAGGGCTCCGCCTGCCCTTCCAGGGCTCCGGAGCTGCAGGGCTCTGAGGCTCCAGGGTTCCGAGGCCCCAAGGCTCCAGGGCTCCGGGGCTGCAGGGCTCCTGGGCCGCAGGGCTCCAGGGCTCCGGGGCCGCAGGGCTCAGGGGTGCTCTGAATCCCCACGCTCGGCCTCAGGCACGGGGAGGACGGCCCGGGACCCATGGAGCCCGTCCCGGGTACTTTGCCACGCCAAGGATTGGAGGAGGGAGCCCCGGACGCCTGGGATGTGTTGTCCGGTCATCGCCCATCTGGTCCCCGGCAGGGAACCGCCAGCCCCGGAAGGGTGTCCGGGCATACCCTTGCCCCTAGTAATCCGGAGGAAGGCTACCCCTCTTTCTGGGAACCCGTGCGTGCCGAGTGACGGAAGGGACCCAGGGCGCCAACGTGCCCGACCTCCTGGATCCCTGGCTGGGATCCGGGAGGCGAATGGCACCTCATCGGGACTTCCAGGGAAGCCCGGCCATCTGGTCGCCCCATTGGGAAGCATTAGGTATGACCAGATGGCCGAGTGGAAAGGTGCGACCAGATGGTTGGGACCGACATGACGCCAATCTGCCTGACCCGAGCCTCCGCGGGAGGGCTCCCGCCTGCCCTTCCAGGGTTCCGGGACTGCAGGGCTATGAGGCTCCAGGGCTCCGAGGCTCCAGGACTCCAGGGCTCCAGGGCTCCGGGACTCTGGGGCTCCAGGGCTCCAGGGCTCCCGGGCTCCAGGGCTGCAGGCCTCCGGAGCTGTAGGGCTCCGGGACTCCAGGGCTCAGGGGCTGCAGGGCTCCAGGGGCTGCAGGGCTCTGGGGGCTACGGGGCTCCAGGGCTCCAGATCTCCGGGGCTCCAGGGCTTGGGGACCTCAGGGCTCAGGGGCTGCAGGGCTCCAGGGCTGCAGGGCTCCAGGGCTCCAGGGCTCGGGGGCTCGGGGACTGCAGGGCTCCGGGGCTGCAGGGCTGCGGGGCTCCGGGGTTGCAGGGCCCGGGACCCATGGAGCCTGTCCCGGGTACTTTGCCACGCCGCGGGCCGGAGGAGGGAGCCCCGGACGCCTGGGAGGTGTTGCCCGGGAACACAGCCCTTCTGGTCCCCAGCAGGGAACCGCCCGCCCGGGAGGGGACCCAGAGTAACTTGTCCCTAGTAATCCGGAGGAAGGCTACCCCTCTTTCTGGGAACAAGTGCGCACCGCACGGCTCAGGGGACCCTAGGCACGAACGTGCCCCACCTTCTGGAGCCCCGGCTGGGATCCAGGAGGCGAAGGGCACCTCATCGGAACTTCCAGTGAGGCCCGGCCATCTGGTCGCCCCATTGGGAAGCATTGGGTACGACCGGATGGCCGAGTGGAAAGGTGCGACCAGATGGCCGGGACCGACATGACGCCAATCTGCCTGCCCCGAGCCTCCTCAGGAGGGCTCCGGCCTGCCCTTCCAGGGCTCGGGGGCCACAGGGCTCTGAGGCTCCAGGGCTCCGAGGCTCCAGAGCTCCGAGGCTCCAGGGCTCCTGGGCTCCAGGGCTCCAGGGCTCCGGGGCTCCGGAGCACCAGGGCTCCAGGGCTGCAAGGCTCCAGGGTTGCAGGGCTCCGGGACTCCAGGGCTCGGGGGCTGCAGGGCTCCGGGGGCTGCAGGGCTCCGGGGGCTGCAGGGCTGCGGGGGCTCCTGGGCTCCAGGGCTCCCGGGCTCCAGGGCTCCAGGGCTCCAGGGCAGCAGGGCTCCTGGGCTGCAGGGCTCCGGGGCTGCAGGGCTTGGAGGCTGCAGGGCTCCGGGGCTCCAGGACTCCAGGGCTGCAGGGCTCCTGGGCCGCAGGGCTCCAGGGCCCCGAGGCCGCAGGGCTCAAGGGCTCCGGGGCCGCAGGGCTCCGGGGGGCTCTGAAACCCCACGCTGGGCTCAGGCACTGGGAGGATGGCCCGGGACTCATGGAGCCCGTCTTGGGTAATTTGCCACACCGCGGCCTGAAGGAGGGAGCCCCGGACGCCTGGGAGGTGTTGCCCGGTCATCGCCCATCTGGTCCCCGGCAGGGAACCGCCAGACCCGGAAGGGTGTCCGGGCATACCCTTGCCCCTAGTAATTCGGAGGAAGGCTACCCCTCTTTAAGGGAACCCGTGCGTGCAGAGTGACGGAAGGGACCCAGGGAGCCAACGTGCCCGACCTCCTGGAGCCCTGGCTGGGATTCGGGAGGCGAATGGCACCTCATCGGGAATTCCAGGGAAGCTCGGCCATCTGGTCGCCCCATTGGGAAGCATTGGGTGCGACCAGATGGCCGAGTGGAAAGGTGCGACCAGATGGCCGGGACCGACCTGACGCCAATCTGCCTGCCCCGATCCTCCACGGGAGGGCTCCCGCCTGCCCTTCCAGGGCTCCGGGGCCGCAGGGCTCTGAGGCTCCAGGGCTCCGAGGCTCCAGGGCTCCAGAGTTCCAGGGCTCCGGGGCTTCGGGGCTCCAGGGCTGCAGGGCTCCGGGGCTGCCGCCAGCCCCGGAAGGGTGTTCGGGCATACCCTTGGCCCTAGTAATCCGGAGGAAGGCTACCTCTCTTTCTGGGAACCTGTGCATGTCGAGTGACAGAAGGGACCCAGGGCGCCAACGTGCCCGACCTCCTGGAGCCCTGGCTGGGATCCTGGAGGCGAATGGCACCTCATTGGGACTTCCAGGGAAGCCCGGCCATCTGGTCTCCCCATTGGGAAGCATTGGGTGCGACCAGATGGCTGAGTGGAAAGGTGCAACCAGATGGCCGGGACTGACATGACGCCAATCTGCCTGCCCCAAGCCTCCACGGGAGGGCTCCCGTCTGCCCTTCCAGGGCTCCGGGGCTGCAGGGCTCTGAGGCTCCAGGGCTCCCAGGCTCCAGGACTCCAGGGCTCCGGGGCTCCAGGGCTCCGGGGCTCCAGGGCTGCAGGGCTCCGGGGCGCCGGGGCTGCAGGGCTCTGGGACTCCAGGGCTCGGGGGCTGCAGGGCTCCGGGGGCTCCGGGGCTCCAGGGCTCCAGGGCTGCAGGGCTCCCGGGCTGCAGGGCTCCCGGGCTGGAGGGCTCCCGGGCTGCAGGGCTCCGGGGCTACAGGGCTTGGGGGCTGCAGGGCTCCAGGGCTCGGGGACTGCAGGGCCCCGGGGCTGCAGGGCTGCGGGGCTCCGGGGTTGCAGGGCCCGGGACGCATGGAGCCCGTCCCGGGTACTTTGCCACGCTGTGGGCCGGAGGAGGGAGCCCCGGACGCCTGGGAGGTGTTGCCCGGTGTTGGACAGGCCCCATGAAGGGCTCGCTCCCTCCCCGCAGGACAGGGCCCGGGTCCCGGCCTTCCAGGTACTACCCACAGAATAAACCCGCACCCCGTCCCCCATGGGACGCCTGCTCCCGGATGTCCCTGTGTCACGGGCCCGGGCCACCGTCAGCACCATTGCCCGGCCCAGCCGCCATCTTGGACACGGCACCACGCGGCCGCGCGGCCTCAGCCCGACCCCGACCCTGGGCCTGGCCAGGCCCCGACATTCCGGCACCACCATCCACCCAGGAGGTGAACGGACCACTTGGCAGGTCAATGGGAGTAAGAAGTGTCGATGGCTCTCCCCCGCCAGGTGCCGAGCACCCCCAGCCTCCTCGGGCGCTGGCTCCACCCCCCTGCTGGGTGTCTGGACTCCCTCATCCCAGACCTCCCGACCTCCCAGAGCGAGGGTCCGGACATCAAAGGGCGCCAGACCTATAACTGAGGCAGCCCCAGGACAGGAAGGCAGTTGTATCCTGGAGTCGAGAGACACCGCGACGAACTCATCCTTGACGGACTGCTGGCGCTGCCGCAGCCCTGCCTTGTGAACTATTGTCCTGCCTGCTGGCGCTGCCGCGGCCTTCTGCAACCCTCATCCTCGTGGGACCTGCTGGCGCTGCCACGGCCCGTTGTGACCATCATCTTCGTGGGGACCTGCTGGCGCTGCCGCGGCCCGTTGCAACTACCATCCTTGCTGGGACCTGCTGGCGCTGCCGCGGCCCGTTGTAACCTTCATCTCCGTGGGGACCTGCTGGCGCTGCCGCGGCCCGTTGTAACTGCCATCTTTGCTGGGACCTGCAGGCGCTGCCGCGGTCCGTCGCCACCTACGACCCCTTCGGGACCTGCTGGCGCTGCCGCGGTCCGACCTGTCCGCACCCCGAGCTCGAGGATTGTGAGCTACCACCGTCTCATCGTGGTACCCGTGGGTACCAAGACTGTCCCGCTACCCCCTTCCCTTACTAGAGACTAGAATTGAGAGGATCCTCGTGTCCTGATCTCACTGTACCGTATTACCTTACTCCAAGAACGGCCTATAAAGAGTGTTGAATCTTATCTTCGTGTGGTGTCCATCTGTGGGGGGGAAGTTACTGGTCTGTACGATCGCTGGAGACGGCCCTCACCGGAGGCCTCTCCCCTTGTGCTCGGCCGACCCTCCAGGTCCCCGTCTAACATTGGTGGCCAGCGGCGCGATCCGAACCAACGCGTACCGTACAGACAGGAACTCACCCTACGACTAAAACCACAATGACGACCAAAGAGAGCGGATCGGCAGAGAAGTTCCAGATGGAAAGGCTGGAAGAATACAACCACCGAGAGCTCAAACAATTTTGCATGGATTTAGGCATTGCTACCACCGGGCTAAGCACAAAAGAAGACTTCAAAACCCCCCGGGACCCCGTAGCCCCGGAAGTCAACACCACCCTGACGGAAGAACGGAGAACAGGCCCCTCCCGAGAAGAGATCCAGGAGCGGGAAAAAAATAGATTACACGAGTTAGACTTGGCACGACTCAAATTAGACGGAGAATTGAAGCTGGCGGAACAAAAAATAAACTTAGAACACTTACGGCTCAGAGAAGAGCGAGAGGAAAAACAGAGACAGAGGGATCTCGAGGAAAAAAGACTGGCATACGAGCACGAGTGCAAACTAGCGGAGATAGAAATACGCAAACTGAACAAAAACCTAGGGGGGCCCGAGCCACCGCGCTCCCCGGGTACTACCGAGCAGAAGGTCCACATCCCCAAGGATGTGGTCCGAGAATATCACCGAAACAACGACATACAGCAGTGGTTCAAGGCCTATGAGATCGCCATGACTGCCCACCGGGTCGCTCGAAGTGACTGGGGAGCCGGTCTATGGGGGAGATTCGTCAATGAGGGCCGTGATGCCCTGCTGCAGCTTCCGGACCATCAAATGACGTCCTATGACCACATGAAGGCCGCCCTCCTCAGTCGATATGGGCTTACGCCCGAAATGTACCGCCAGAGGTTCCGCAACTGTACCCGGATCCCAGGTACAACGTGGTTGGAATACGTGAACTATTTCAGCCGGGCCTTCGAGGGATGGATCAAGGGCAACAACGTAACCACTTACGAACAACTCTTCAATCTTATTGTGTGGGAGCACCTCTCCAACAACTGCTTCGTCGAGCTCAGGCAGCACCTCCTCGACAGTAAATTGACTGACCCACGGCAGCTCGCCACCGAGGCTGACCGGTGGGAGAGCACCCGAGTGGCCCGGAGTGGGCCGAACGAGCAGAACAGAACCAACCAAGGTCATCATCGCCCCCGGGGAGGAGGTGGAGGACAGGGCCGGGGCAGAGACGCGGTCCCAGCCGCTCCCGCTAACGCAACCCCGCCCCCAGCGGGCCGGGGAAACCCCCCGATGCGCCCGGGGTTCCGAGCCAACGTGATGTGTCATCGATGCCAGCGAGTCGGCCACTATGCCAGTGACCCGACCTGCCCGAAGAACCAGGTTCCTGGGCCCCGCCAGGTGGCGGCCGCCGCCCTAGGAGAGGAACAAGTCTCCGAAGACTCTGAGGCCTACGAGTCAGAGCAGTGCGAGTGGGAACCCGCCGCCATGACCCTGGCATGCCTAGGAGGAAGAGACCTGGTCCCGCGGACTCCCCTGCCCGCCAACACTCGGAAGTACGGCCAATGGGTGAGCATAAATGGGCGCAAGGCCGAGGCCCTGCGTGACACCGGGGCCAGTGTGACGGCCGTCCGTTGTCACCTGGTGACCCCAGAACAAATCCTGCCAAACGTGCTTTGCCCCGTCCGATCGGCAGATAACTCGGAGAGCCTGTGTCGGATGGCCTGCGTCCCCTTCGAATGGGGAGGAGTGTCCGGCATGCTGAAAGTAACTGTCCGCGACGATGCCCCCGTGGACTGCCTCCTGGGGAACGATCTTGAGAGCTCCCCGTGGGCAGCTGTTGAAAGAAGAGAGCATCTGGGGATGTTGGGTCTCCCGGACTGGGCGTGCGTGACCACCCGGTCCATGGCCACCCGCACCATCACTGGACCAGAAGAACACGAATGGGCAGCACCTCCGCCCTCGATCGCTCCAGAAGAGGACTTCCTCCAGACCGACCACCCGGACCCCACCACAGAGGGGTCCACACAGCCCCCCGAGCTTCCCGACCTCGCTCAGTGGCGTCAAGAAGGGGGGCCCACCCAAGAACAATTCCGGCGGGAGCAAAAGACCTGTCCCTCCCTCGAGGGATTGCGACAGCAAGCGCTCGCCCAGGGCCAAGGAGACACCACCGGGGCCCACTGGGTTTATTGGGACAATGATCTCTTGTACAGCGAGCAAAGAATCGCAGAACTGGGGGCCGGGCGAGTGCTGGTGGTGCCCCTCCGCTTCAGAGACTTCCTGTTGAACCTGGCCCATGATGTCCCCCTGGCTGGGCACCTGGGGCAAGACAAGACCTACCACCGCCTGGTGACTCACTTTTTTTGGCCCAAAATGAGAAATGACGTCTCCAATCACTGCCGGTCCTGCCCGACCTGCCAGGCCAGCGGGAAGAGCGGCCGCAAACTCAAGGCACCCCTGCAACCCTTCCCCGTGGTGACCACCCCGTTCGAAAGGGTGGGAATAGACATTGTGGGGCCCCTGGACCCCCGAACAGCACAGGGGCATCGCTTCATCCTGGTCCTGGTGGACCACGCTACCCGCTATCCTGAGGCGGTCCCCCTTCGCACTATAACAGCCCCAGTAGTGGGTCGAGCCTTAATGGGGATCTTCTCTCGAGTGGGCTTCCCCCGGGAAGTCGTCAGCGACAGGGGCACGAACTTTATTTCAAAGTATATGAAATCCCTCTGGCAGCAGTGCGGGGTCACTTACCGATTCACAACACCCTATCACCCCCAGGGGAACGGACTGGTCGAGCGGTTCAACCGCACTCTCAAGGGGATGATTATGGGGCTGGAAGAACCCCTACGCCGCCAGTGGGACGTGCTACTACCGTGCCTCCTCTTCGCCTACCGAGAAGTCCCCCAGAAGTCCCTCGGCTTCAGCCCCTTCGAACTCCTGTACGGACACCCCGTTCGCGGGCCTCTCAGCCTAGTGAAGGAAGGATGGGAAATGGCCCCCCTAAAAACCCCTCCTGACGTCTACAAATACCTCCTGACCCTCCGCAATCAGACCCGGAAATTCCGGGAGATCGCTAAAGCCAATCTGGAGGCCAGTCAAGAGGACATGAAGAAGTGGTACGACCAACATGCCTCCTCCATCGAGTTTGAACCGGGTCAGCAGGTATGGGTGATGTCCCCCATCGAACCGTGTGCCTTGCAGGACAAATGGACGGGGCCCTTCAAGGTGATCGAGCGCAAGAGTCCCGTCACCTACCCCATCGACCTGGAGTCCCCCCGGAACCCCCTCCGGGTCCTCCACGCCAACAGACTCAAACCCCACTTCGTGCGCTCAGAGCTCAGCCTGCTGATGGCTACCGACAGTGGCGCAGAAGGAGACTCCGAGCCCCTCCCTGACCTACTGAGGACCGGGGAAAGAGATGGTTCGGTGGACGGGGTCCGACTCTCCGAGGCCCTGACCCCAGAGCAGCGTCAAGATTGCCGGGCCCTCCTGCTGCCGTTCGCAAACCTGTTCTCCCTCGCACCCGGAGTCACCTCCTGGTGCCTGCACGACGTGGACACGGGGGACAGTCCTCCTGTTCGACACCGGGCGTACCGAGTACCGGATCGGGTACGTACATGCATCCAAGAAGAAGTCTCCAAGATGCTCGCCCTCGGAGTCATCGAACCTTCGGACAGTCCCTGGGCCAGCCCGGTCGTCCTGGTCCCCAAGGCCGCAGCCCCGGGTACCACCCCTGAACTCCGGTTCTGCATTGACTATCGGGGTCTGAACGCGGTCACCCGAACCGACGCTCACCCTATCCCCCGAGCAGATGAACTAGTCGACCGCATGGGGGCAGCCCGCTACCTAAGCATCTTCGACCTGACAGCGGGCTACTGGCAGATCGGCCTCACCCCCAGAGCCCAAGAACGTTCCGCTTTCTCCACCCCGGATGGGCACTACCATTTCAGAGTGATGCCCTTCGGCATGAAGAACGCTCCAGCCACTTTTCAAAGACTGGTGAACCAGGTATTGGCGGGCCTCGAAGAATTCAGCGCCGCCTACCTGGACGACATCGCGGTATACAGCCGCCACTGGACAGACCACCTCCACCACCTCAGAGAGGTCCTGCAGGCCCTCCAACAGGCCGGCCTCACCATAAAGGCCAGCAAGTGCCAAATCGGCCAGGGGTCCGTGACATACCTCGGACACCAAGTGGGGAGCGGCCTGGTGGCCCCTCTCCAACTCAAGGTAGCTGCCATTCAGTCCTGGCAACCCCCCGAAACACAAACCGAGGTCCGAGCCTTCCTGGGGCTCACCGGATACTACCAGCGGTTTGTAAGGGACTATGGCAGCATTGTGGGGCCCCTCACGGAACTCACGTATAAAAACCACCCAAAAAGAGTCAACTGGACTCCCGACTGTCAAGCAGCCTTCGAGACGCTGAAGGCCGCCATGTGCACCACTCCTGTGCTCCAGGCCCCCGACTACAGCCACGAGTTCATCGTGCAGACCGATGCCTCCGACCATGGTATTGGGGCCGTCCTCTCTCAACTGAACCCCGAAGGAGTGGACCAACCAGTGGCCTTCATCAGCAGACGCCTACTGCCCCGAGAACAGCGCTGGAGCACCATTGAGCGAGAGGCCTTCGCAGTGGTATGGGCCCTCAAGAAGCTCCGGCCGTACCTCTTCGGAACCCATTTCCGGGTACAGACAGATCATCGGCCCCTGCAATGGCTCATGCAGAGGCGGGGGGAGAACCCCAAACTATTGCGATGGTCCATCTCCCTGCAGGGGATGGACTTCACTGTGGAGCATCGCCCTGGCCAAGACCACGCCAACGCGGACGGCCTGTCCCGCTTTTTCCGCCTCGACGAGGAAAGTCCCCAAGAAGATGGGTGACTCTCCCCGCCTTCAGCTGGGGGGGACGCATGTTGGACAGGCCCCATGAAGGGCTCGCTCCCTCCCCGCAGGACAGGGCCCGGGTCCCGGCCTTCCAGGTACTACCCACAGAATAAACCCGCACCCCGTCCCCCATGGGACGCCTGCTCCCGGATGTCCCTGTGTCACGGGCCCGGGCCACCGTCAGCACCATTGCCCGGCCCAGCCGCCATCTTGGACACGGCACCACGCGGCCGCGCGGCCTCAGCCCGACCCCGACCCTGGGCCTGGCCAGGCCCCGACATTCCGGCACCACCATCCACCCAGGAGGTGAACGGACCACTTGGCAGGTCAATGGGAGTAAGAAGTGTCGATGGCTCTCCCCCGCCAGGTGCCGAGCACCCCCAGCCTCCTCGGGCGCTGGCTCCACCCCCCTGCTGGGTGTCTGGACTCCCTCATCCCAGACCTCCCGACCTCCCAGAGCGAGGGTCCGGACATCAAAGGGCGCCAGACCTATAACTGAGGCAGCCCCAGGACAGGAAGGCAGTTGTATCCTGGAGTCGAGAGACACCGCGACGAACTCATCCTTGACGGACTGCTGGCGCTGCCGCAGCCCTGCCTTGTGAACTATTGTCCTGCCTGCTGGCGCTGCCGCGGCCTTCTGCAACCCTCATCCTCGTGGGACCTGCTGGCGCTGCCGCGGCCCGTTGTGACCATCATCTTCGTGGGGACCTGCTGGCGCTGCCGCGGCCCGTTGCAACTACCATCCTTGCTGGGACCTGCTGGCGCTGCCGCGGCCCGTTGTAACCTTCATCTCCGTGGGGACCTGCTGGCGCTGCCGCGGCCCGTTGTAACTGCCATCTTTGCTGGGACCTGCAGGCGCTGCCGCGGCCCGTCGCCACCTACGACCCCTTCGGGACCTGCTGGCGCTGCCGCGGTCCGACCTGTCCGCACCCCGAGCTCGAGGATTGTGAGCTACCACCGTCTCATCGCGGTACCCGTGGGTACCAAGACTGTCCCGCTACCCCCTTCCCTTACTAGAGACTAGAATTGAGAGGATCCTCGTGTCCTGATCTCACTGTACCGTATTACCTTACTCCAAGAACGGCCTATAAAGAGTGTTGAATCTTATCTTCGTGTGGTGTCCATCTGTGGGGGGGAAGTTACTGGTCTGTACGATCGCTGGAGACGGCCCTCACCGGAGGCCTCTCCCCTTGTGCTCGGCCGACCCTCCAGGTCCCCGTCTAACACCCGGGAACACAGCCCATCTGGTCCCCGGCAGGGAACCGCCCGCCGGGGAGGGTGTCCGGGCATACCCTTACCTCTAGTAATCCGGAGGAAAATTACCCCCCTTTCTTGTAATCCGTGCACTCAAGGTGACAGAGGGGACCTAGGGCGCAAACGTGCCTGACCTCCTGGAGCCCTGCCTGGGATCCGGGAGGCGAATGGCACCTCATTGGGACTTCCAGGGAAGCCCGGCCATCTGGTCGCCCCATAGGAAAACATTGGGCGCGACCAGATGGCCGAGGCGAGAGGGGCGACCAGATGGCCGGGACCGAAATGACGCCAATCTGCCTGCCCTGAGCCTTGCAGGGCTCCGGGGTTGCAGGGCTCCTTGGCTCCAAGGCTCAGAGACTGCAGGGCTCTGGTTGACTGCAGTGCACGTTCAGCTGGTAACATCCAACTTGATAACGTTTCCAGTGTCTATTCAATGCTACGCACAGCAGTGCCCACCATCACACTCAGCGGTACAAAAGGGGGTGGTGATGGACGGAGCATCTGAGCCAATCAAACACTTACACCCAGTCAACAGATCTGGGTTTAATCCATCACCGTTCTTTAGCCCACTCTGCCACCCCAGTTCCACTTTGTTCGCCATAAGTTGGCAGGGTATGCTCAGACGTGAGTCCCTTGCTCACTTTGCCACTGGATTCAAGCAAGCCGGGCTGAAGACGGCTGAAATGCCAGAAACCGGTCCTCGGAAGCTTGTTTCCGGTCCAGGGAAGGCATGGCTTGGCAGTTCGGGCTGGACTGTTCCCATGAGGCACAGGGTCAGACTGATTTGCATATGGCCATGTCTGAACTGGGGTGGCAGAGTGGGCTAAAGAACGGTGATGGATTAAACCCAGATCTGTTGACTGGGTGTGAGTGTTTGATTGGTTCAGATGCTCCGTCCATCACCACCCCCTTTTGTACCACTATCACACTCAGGTCAGCATAGAGAGCCTGAAGTGAGCACATGAGAGCCTGATCTGCCCTAGATGGTTGTAGTCCCTGAGGAGCCTCTAACACTGTATTTCTCTTGGTGGGTGTCAATACAGTCTACATGAGAATGAAGCAGTCTTTCTGCCCTTTCATCTTTGCCACCATGGTAGTCAGCTGCTGGGTGTGTCATGGAACTATGGCTTACGGGGCAGTACAAGGGGCCACAAGCTGGGTCAGAACCCCCAGCAGAACATTACAAATGGGAACTTCCCACCTCAGATGTGTGTGAGGCTGGCCTCTACTATCCCAGGCAATCACTGCTTCCACAGCGTGGTCACCACCTGCCTCGCCCTACCAGGCTGCAGCTGTTCCAGCATGCCCCTGATCTATTTTACGGATTCCTGTGGGGACCACAGCGTCTTCCCCATTAGCTGCGCTGCAACTGTAACTCACTGAAGCGGCCTTAAGAAGATTGCCACTGTTGGTAAACCCAATATTGAGCACCAGCGTGGGCTTCAAATCCTAGGCCCAGGCGCTGTTAACAGCCTCCATTTCAGCCACGCCACCTCCATAACTCCACCAAGACAGTCCTGCGGGATCACACTGTCCCTGCACTGTTTTTGATGTGCATACCAGCACCACAAAACAGAAGAATGGGGCTCAGCCCGGAACCCAAACATTTGCGATCATCTTATGTCCCGCCCAGGCCGGCCCTCTTAAATTCTTTTACATTCACATAAAAGCAA
Organism: Lissotriton helveticus; assembly: GCF_964261635.1. Taxonomy (NCBI): domain Eukaryota; kingdom Metazoa; phylum Chordata; class Amphibia; order Caudata; family Salamandridae; genus Lissotriton; species Lissotriton helveticus. The sequence continues at coordinate 951,631,630 of NC_136063.1, forward strand.
AGTTATCCAATTGGCAAAATATGATTATTAAACCATTACGGCACACTTATTGCAAGTAAAGCAGCCTGCATAAGCAGCTGATCATCTAGTGGAAGTGAAAATAAATGTGTACTCTATGACTGCCTGCTCTTTTCGGCCTTACTAAGGTGAACCACAGGCTTTCAATTCTCCTAACGCAACAGTTCGCTAGAGTCAAACAAAAGGGCCTTATTTTGCCACGGCCTCTTGCCGTAGAAATAGAATTATAGGCGATCCCCCTGACTTAACTGACTATTGCTTTACATGAGCGCGATCATTGTAATACTATTGTTAATTGAATCCAGGCCCCACAATGGAGTCCCAGGAAAAAAAATATTTATTGAAATGGCCACGTATTCGAGCTTAGAAGTTAGATTTAATCACATTGGTCATATTTAAGCATTTTTGAACCCTTGGTAAAGCAGACATGATTATTAGCAGGGTCTGTTCTTCAAAGCGTTGAGATCCGATTGGTTCCATGCGAATTACAGGGCCGACTAGGCGCATCTTCTGCTGCGCTGCCCAGGTTATGGCGTTATTGTCCGGCACTTCTGTTTCCAGGGGGCTTACTTGTGTCGCAGTCCCGCTCCGCTCTTTCATCTCCTCCAGCGACTCGAGATGGCGCGCTGCTCTCCAGGAGCAGCATTAGCTCGAGAGCAGGCGACAGAAAGGCAAAGAGGCTTAGCATACCTCGACGCCGCAGATTAAGTGCCTCTTCAAAGATGTCGCCCCAGATGTGACAACTCCTCGCGGTGACAGCTGCGGAAGCGCATCAACGCGGCCGCCTTATGTCGCCGTGTGTTTATGAGGAAGAGCAAAAGATGCCTTTCGGAGCGCGAGGGTGTGTGACGAGGCGTCCTTTGCTGTTTACATTTCAAAAAGGCGCAACCTGTGAATTGCGCCTACTGGCAAAGCACAGAAACATGTGCGCGTGCTGGTGGCGGATGGATGATACCGCTCTATTCAACATGTCGACAGCAAGTACGTTAACAAAATAATGCAGTGAGGCAAACCTGCATATAACGAATAATCGTGTAGCAATTACTACTTATGCAGATTAGAGACTGATCATTCTTTGCACGACACATAAACTTATATTGAGATAAAAACTTATAAATAAACGATGACAGACATAAAGCGAATGTGCACCTTGCACATTCGCTTTATGTGTTCAGATACATTATTAGGCTTTACTCGCAGCTATAATGATTTACATGCTGAATTTAAAGGTGACACTGTCTCGAAGCCATTTTTTTATTCTCTTGAAATGCACTATTGAATTATGAAAAGTTGGTGCAAAACTGTTATCCAAGTAGCTAGAATGCTTAAACTTTTCTGACTCAATCTTTATATACATATAAAGTCTCAAATTTCCTAAAACGACAGCATTCTTTCAATGTATGCACATATGGTGCAGGTATATGTTAGCAAGTAGTAATAAGACATACTTGCTATTGAATAATTTCATGAGGCAACCTATGACAATTGACTGCCTTGACAAATGCATTAATTAATTTACTCATGATTATGTTTAAAGATATGCTTGTATATTAATTATATATTGCCTTTTAATACATTAACTTGACTTAATTTTTACACCTGCACTTCCTCATAATGTCTGTGAGAAAGTATTTCATTCCAGCTCTCAATCATGTAACATTCTTGAAGAAATCGTCTGGTTTTCCCACATTCATTGGGTCACCAACTAAACTGCTGTTCTATTTTTATTCATATGTCATGAATGTATGAAAATGTTTTAATTTCAAGTATGTTTTATGAATATGTACTAAATCCGCACTTTATCAATTTTTTATCAATATATTACATTTGATATCTTTATAATTTTTATTTTCTAGTGCCTAGATTGTTTTATTTGCACTCATTGCCTTTCTCTAGTTTTGCCTGGGCATGTTTATTTACATAAAAAAACATTCTTGTACTTTCCCATAAGCCCCAAGGAGAATTGATACATACTGTATTAGAATATTGATACTTCCATGAGAAATGGACATTTGCAACTAAACACCAAAAGGCTCTAGCAATGAATGTCCTTTTGTGATTTAATCTGTGTGTCTGAGATGGACAATTACTTTCCATGCTTGGGGTGCAATAATTCCTAGCAGTTGCCACTTTTGCGCCTTGTGAGCAGAAGAATAGAAGAATACCTCATGGATGTCGGACGGTGATGCTGTAACAAAGTAGCTGTTACATCCGTACTGATGAACTATAATATCACATTTTCTCAGGAGGGAAGAGAGTTTTCTTCTGGTTCTTCATTCCGCCAGTTGATTTTCTGACCAGACCCCCATCCTTATGCTGGGAACTTTGCAGACACCTTCCTGCCCTTGCAAACTAAAGGAACCTCTTGTCTAGAGGGCTTGCCTTGGACTCCTTGCCGAACCATAACTCATAATTTCCTGTCAATCAATCAATCAATCATGGACATTTGTATAGCGCGCTACTCACCCGGAAGGGTCTCAAGGCGCTTGGGGGGAGGGGTCCGCTACTGCTCGAAGAGCCAGGTTTTGAGGAGCTTCCTGAAGGAGAGATGATCCTGGGTCAGCCGGAGGTGGATCGGGAGGGAGTTCCATGTCTTGGCTGCCAGGTAGGAGAAGGATCTTCCTCTGGCGGTGGCTCGGCGGATGCGTGGTACGGCGGCGAGGGCGAGGCAGGTTGATCATAGCTGGCGGGTGGGCGCGTAGAAGGTCAGGCGGTTGTTGAGGTACTTGGGGCCCCGGTCGTGGAGGGCCTTATGTGCGTGGGTGAGGAGCCTGAACGTGATCCTCTTGCTGACGGGGAGCCAGTGCAGGTCTCTCAGGTGGCCGGAGATGTGGCTGTGTCGGGGGATGTCCAGGACGAGTCGTGCGGAGGCGTTCTGGATGCGCTGGAGTCTTTTCTGAAGTTTGGCTGTGGGTCCGGCGTAGAGGGTGTTTCCGTAGTCCAGTCGGCTGGTGACGAGTGCCTGGGTGATCGTCTTCCTGGTTTCGGTGGGGATCCATCTGAAGATCTTACGGAGCATGCGCAGGGTGTTGAAGCATGATAATGAGACGGCGTTGACTTGTCTGGTCATCGAGAGGGAGGAGTCAAAGATGAAACCCAGGTTGCGTGCGTGGTCGTTGGTTTGGGAGTGGTGCCCAGGGCACGGGGCCACCAGGAGTCGTCCCAGGCGGAGGGTGATGATCCCAGGATGAGGATTTCCGTCTTGTCTGAGTTCAGTTTCAGGCGGCTGTTCTTCATCCATTCGGCGATGTCTTTCATCCCTTCGTGTAGGCTGGTTCTGGCGGTGGAGGGGCGTTGGTGAGGGAGAGGATTAGCTGGGTGTCGTCGGCGTAGGAGATGATGTTGAGGTTGTGTTTGCGTGCGATGGCTGCGAGAGGGCTCATGTAGACGTTGAAAAGGGTTGGGCTGAGTGATGATCCTTGTGGTACGCCGCAGATGACTTCGGTGGCCTCGGATCTGAACTGGGGGAGGCGGACTCTCTGGGTTCTTCCGGCGAGGAACGAGATGATCCACTCCAGTGCCTTCTCTTGGATTCCGATGTTGCTGAGGCGCTGTACTAGGGTGCGGTGGCAGACAGTGTCGAATGCTGCGGAGAGGTCCAGGAGGATGAGGGCCGCTGTTTCCCCGTTGTTGAGCAGGGATCTGATGTCGTCAGTGGCTGCGATGAGGGCGGTCTCGGTGCTGTGGTTGTCTCGGAAACCGGACTGCGAGGAGTCGAGGGATCCGTTCGTCTCGAGGAAGGTGGCGAGCTGTCTGTTGACGGTCTTCTCGATGACTTTGGCAGGAAAAGGGAGGAGCGAGATGGGGCGGTAGTTCTTGAGGTCGGTGGGGTCCGCTGTAGGTTTCTTCAGGAGGGCGCTGAGTTCTGCGTGCTTCCAGCTCTCCGTGAAGGTGGCGGTGTTGAAGGAGGAGTTGATGATGTCCTGGAGATGGGGTGCGATGATGGAGTCGGCCTTGTTGAAGACGTGGTGGGGGCAGGGGTCGGTTGGCGATCTGGAGTGGATGGGGTTCATCGTGTGGGTGGTGTCTTGGGTGCTGACCAGGGTCCAGGCGCAGAGGCTGGTGGTGGGGGGCGTTGGTTCGGTGGTTGGGTGCGTGGTTGGTGCACCGAAGCTGTTGTGTATATCGGCGATCTTGCGGTGGAAGAGCGAGGCGAGTGAGTCGCAGAGGTCTTGCGAGGGAGTGATGTTGTTGTTTCTGGCGCTGGGGTTGGAGAGCTCTTTGACGATGCTGAAGAGTTCCTTGATGTTGTGGGCGTTGTTGTCCAGTCGTTCTTTGAATGCTGTCTTCTTGGTGGTGCGGATCAGCTGGTGGTGTTTGCGGGTGGTGTGCTTGAGGGCCGACATGTTGTCCGTGGTCTGGTTGTGGCGCCAGGCTTTCTCGAGGGTGCGGCAGTTCTTCTTGGAGATCTTGAGTTCGTCGGTGAACCAGGGGGCTTTCTTGCTGCTGGGTCTGCTGGGAGGGTTCTTCAGTGGTGCGAGGTCATCTGCGCAGTTGGTGAGCCACTGTGTGAGGTTGCTGGCTGCTTCGTTGGGGTCCGTTGTGCTGGTGGGAGGGTTCTGGCGGAGGGAGGTGGTGAGCTGCTCGGCAGTGATCTTGCTCCAGCTCCTGTGAGGAATCTGTTGCGGGTGGTGGTGGGTCGTGGTTCTTCTGAAGCTGAAGTGGATGCAGCTGTGGTCAGTCCAATGGAGTCCGGTGGAGTGCCTGAAGGAGATGTGCTTGCTGGAGGAGAAGAAGGGGTCAAGCGTGTGGCCGGCGTAGTGGGTGGGGTTGTTCACCAGTTGCTTGAGTCCGAGGTTAGCGAGGTTGTCCAGCAGGGTGGTGGTGTTGCTGTCCTTGTTGTTCTCCAGGTGGAAGTTGAGGTCCCCTAGGAGGATGTAGTCGGCGGAGGGGAGGGCGTGCAGGCTGATGAAGTCGGCGATGTCTTCGCTAAATTTGGTGCGTGGTCCCGGGGGTCTGTAGATGAGGGTGCCTCTGAGGGTGGTCTTGGGGTCGGTGTGTATCTGGAAGTGGAGGTGTTCGGCGGCGGTGAGTGTGTCGTCGGAGTTGGTCGTGATGCGGATGGTGTTCCTGTGTACGATGGCGATGCCTCCTCCAGTCTGGTTGACACGGTCCTTCCGGGTGATCTTGTATCCGTCCGGGATGGCTATGGCGATGTCAGGCGCTGAGGAGGCGTTCATCCAGGTTTCTGTGAGGAAGGTGACGTCTGGTGATGTTGTGTCGAGCAGGTTCCATAGTTCGACGGCGTGTCTGTGGACTGAGCGGGTGTTGAGCAGGATGCACTTGAGGTGGCTGCTGCTGGTGCTCTGCTTGTTGGGTGCGGTGCAGGTCCGGAGGCAGGTGTATTTGCAGGCTTGGCAGGCGAAGGGTCCGTGGGTGCGTTTCGGGGTGGCTCGGTAGCAGGCGGGGGATCGGCCGGCTTTGAGTGCGTAGAGGGTGGCGGCGTCGTAGGTCCGTCGTGTGGTGTGGCGTCGTCGGGGGCCATGGGTCCTGGCGCTGGGCGCGGTCCAGGCGCGGACGGGCGTAGACGGGCTTGCTTTGGCACACAATAGGCGCGCCTGCTGCGCGTGCTCGCTGCGCGTATGCGTGTACTCCGCCATAAATGGCGAAGTGGGAGGGAGGAGCAGCTGGGAGGCGAGAGCGGGGCGGCGAATGGGAAGGGAAACAGAAGAAAAAGAGGTGGGGCCGCAGGGGAGCAGCGGCGGGGAGCGGGGAGAAGGGCGGGAAACGCGGCAGGGGTAGGACACAGTAACAGCGCAAACAAGGAGAAAAACAAGCACAGAAACAAAATAGAGAGGCAGAAAACAAAATACAGAGGCAGAGACCAAAATACAGAGGCAGAATAAAAAATACAGAGGCCCAGGAACTCAGCTGCAGGGCAGCGGCGAAACTCGGCAGATGCGGGGGAAGCCTGGGCTCACTCACGGGGAGTGTGCGCGGTGCGTGGAGCGACCGGCCCAGAACAGGGTCAAGGGTCACTGCTCACCACCGCGTGCACTCCGCCATAAAAGGCCAAGTGGGAGGGAGGAGCAGCTGGGAGGCGGGCGGCGAATGGGAAGGGAAACAGAAGAAAAAGGGGCGGGGCTGCAGGGGAGCAGCGGCGGGGAGCGGGGAGAAGGGCGGGAAACGCGGCAGGGGCAGGACACAGTAACGGGGCAAACAAGGAGAAAAACAAGCACAGAAACAAAATACAGAGGCAGGAAACAAAATACAGAGGCAGAGACCAAAATACAGAGGCAGAATAAAAAATACAGAGGCCCAGGAACTCAGCTGCAGGGCAGCGGCGAAACTCGGCAGAAGCGGGGGAAGCCTGGGCTCACTCACGGGGAGTGTGCGCGGTGCGTGGAGCGACCGGCCCAGAACAGGGTCAAGGGTCACGATTTCCTTTAAATTTGCATATTCTTGACCCCTTCCATGGTCTAGCCTTTCCTTTGGACTTTGAGAACTTTACCTCGTAGACCTTGTTTTAATTTGCAGTTTTACACTACACCTGAAACTGACTTATTTGAGACTCATAATTGAGCCTCCTAAATATTTATTGATGCCTTGCTTATTATTGCTAATTATCATAAACTTTAATTAAAACTTTTTAATGTCTGAGTCTTTTGAATTTCATTGGGATACTTATAATTCTAATGCATAAAAGAAATAGAAAATAATTGTTCACAGATTCTATTGTTACTGTTCTGTATTGCAGTAGCAGAGTTGTTAGTCGGTGTGATTCTAGTCGGTTTAAATTTGTTGAGCAGATTCAGACTTTCTGTTGCCATCCTGTACCTTTACAGTATGGCCCTAATGGTAGTATATCTGAATTTAATCTCTAATCGATACGTTTGTTACCAATGCCTGGTCCCTATTGGGTAGCTAACCTTGACACCCTAGTTCCCTTAACCCCTCAATGTGACGAGGAAGATCAATCAGAGGACCAAATGAAGGAGAGATAAAATACACTAAGTAAATAGAAGTAAAATTATTAGGGCCCTGTAAACCGCTGCATTACTATAAACACCTGATTATAAAATGTGCTAACTTTAATGATTTTGTGATGATCATTTTTATTAACAGGTGTACTTTCTTGTTTAAGGTGTGAGTGGTCACTGGTAGTGTATAGTATTTATAACAAATCATCCTAGATTTTTGTCACTGCATTGTACTGCATTATTGTTATTTACATCATTATTGTAGCTGCAATGACTTAGTGCCTTGTTCAGAGTTAAGCAGATGCCAGTAAATCTGTAAAAAAATGGTGGATGTCCAACCACGATGCTAAGACTATAGGTGGGTGAAATATTCCTTTCCAGCAGGATTGGTGGAAATTTGGTGACGCAGAGTTCCGCCAAATTCCTCCAATCGCCGGTTGACAAAACAGATTCTTGCACGTGCTCCAAAACTGTAAGTTTGTGAGCGAGATTTGGTGTCCCTCAGTAGCTAAGAGGACAGCCAGCAAGATTTTTCCAACACGGGCGGTCGTGACTATTCACCATCCGAAGCAAAAACAACAATGGATGGACAGAATGCAGAACAATGTCATACATTCAACCCATTACAGAGATCTGGGCCTAAATCCATCGCTTTTTTGCTTGCCATGCCATTCCAGTTTGAACCCAACCATATGCAAATAAGTCTTGGCCCTGTGCCCAATGGGAACAGTCCAGCCCGAACTGCCAGGCCAGGTCCTCCCTTGACTGAAAACAAGCATCCTAGGACCGGTTTCGGGATTTCACCCCTCCAGCCAGGATAGCTTGACTCCAGTGGCATGGAGAGCACAGGACCCACGTCTGGGCATACCAGTCCCACAAAGGTGACAAATGCAAAAACAACAATTGATGGACAGACTGCAGAACAATATCATAGATTCACCCCAGTACAGAGTTCTGGGCCTAAATCCAATGTATTTTTTGCTCAGCAAGCCATTCCAGTTTGAACCCAGCCATTTGCAAATCAGTCTTGACCCTGTACCCAATGGGAACAGTTCAGCCCGAACTGCCAGGCCATGTCCTCCCTGCACTGGAAACAAGCATCCTAGGACGGGTTTCAGGGGGTCACCCCTCATCAGTCAGGATAGTTTAACTCCAGTGGCATGGAGAGCACGGGACCCATGTCTGGGCATACCCGTCCCACTCAGGTGACAAATGTAAAAACAACAATTGATGGACAGAATGCAGAACAATGTCATACATTCACCCTAGTACAGAGATCTGGGCCTAAATCCATCGTTTTGTTGCTCACAATGTCATTCCAGTTTTAACCCAGCCATATGCAAATCAGTCTTGACCCTATGCCCAATGGGAACAGCCCAGCCCAAACTACCAGGCCAGGTCCTCCCTGGACTGGAAACAAGCATCATAGGACCAGTTTCGGGGGTTCACCCCTCATCAGCCAGGATAGCTTGACTCCAGTGGCATGGAGAGCACGGGATTCACTTCTGGGCATACCCGTCCCACTTAGAGTGACAAATGCAAAAAGAACAATAGATGGACAGAATGCAGAACAATGTCATACATTCACCCAGTACAGAGATCTGGGCCTAAATCCATCGTTTTTTTGCTCACCATGCCATTCCAGTATGAACCCAACCATATGCAAATCAGTCTTGACCCTGCACCCAATGGGAAAAGTCCAGCCCGACTGCCAGGCCAGGTTCTCCCTGGACTTGAAATAAGCATCCTAGGACAATGTTTTCGGGGTTTCACCCCTCAATAGCCAGGATAGTTGGACTCCAGTGGCATGGAGAGCACGGGACCCATGTCTGAGCATACCAGTCCCACTCGGGGTGACAAATGCAAAAAGAACAATGGATGGACAGAATGCGGAACAATGTCATAGATTCAGCCCAGTACAGAGTTCTGAGCCTATATCCATTGTTTTTGTTCTCGCCATGGCATTCCAGTTTGAACCCAGCCATTTGCAAATCAGTCTTGACCCTGTGCCCAGTGGGCACAGTCCAGCCCGAACTGCCAGGCCAGGTCTTCCTGGAATGGAAACAAGCATCCTAGGGCCGGTTTCGGGGGTTCACCCCTCATCAGCCAGAATAGCTTGACTCCAGTAGCATGGAGACCACAGGACCAACGTCTGGACATAATCGTTCCACTCAGGTGACAAATGCAAAAACAATTGATGGACAGAATGCAGAATAATGTCATACATTCACCCTAGTACAGATATCTGGGCCTAAATCCATCGTTTTGTTGCTCGCCATGCCATTCCAGTTTCAACCCAGCCATATGCAAATCAGTCTTGACCCTATGCCCCATGGGAACAGCCCAGCCCAAACTGCCAGGCCAGGTTCTCCCTGGACTGGAAACAAGCATCATAGGACCAGTTTCGGGGGTTCAGCCTTCATCAGCCAAGATAGCTTGACTCCAGTGGCACGAAGAGCACGGGATTCACTTCTGGGCATACCCATCCCACTTAAAGTGACAAATGCAAAAAGAACAATTGATGGACAGAATGCAGAACAATGTCATACATTCACCCCAGTACAGAGATCTGGGCCTAAATCCATTGTTTTTTTGCTCACCATGCCATTCCAGTATGAACCCAACCATATGCAAATCAGTCTTGACCCTGCACCCAATGGGAACAGACCAGCCCGACTGCCAGGCCAGGTTCTCCCTGGACTTGAAATAAGCATCCTAGGACAATGTTTTCGGGGTTTCACCCCTCAATAACCAGGATAGTTGGACTCCAGTGGCATGGAGAGCACGGGACCCATGTCTGAGCATACCAGTCCCACTCGGGGTGACAAATGCAAAAAGAACAATGGATGGACAGAATGCAGAACAATGTCATAGATTCAGCCCAGTACAGAGTTCTGAGCCTATATCCATTGTTTTTGTTCTCGCCATGCCATTCCAGTTTGAAACCAGCCATTTGCAAATCAGTCTTGACCCTGTGCCCAGTGGGCACAGTCCTGCCCGAACTGCCAGGCCAGGTCCTTCCTGGAATGGAAACAAGCATCCTAGGGCCGGTTTCGGGGGTTCACCCCTCATCAGCCAGAATAGCTTGACTCCAGTAGCATGGAGACCACAGGACCAACGTCTGGACATAATCGTTCCACTCAGGTGACAAATGCAAAAACAATTGATGGACAGAATGCAGAACAATGTCATATATTCACCCTAGTACAGAGATCTGGGCCTAAATCCATCGTATTGTTGCTCACCATGCCATTCCAGTTTCAACCCAGCCATATGCAAATCAGTCTTGACCCTATGCCCCATGGGAACAGCCCAGCCCAAACTGCCAGGCCAGGTTCTCCCTGGACTGGAAACAAGCATCATAGGACCAGTTTCGGGGGTTCAGCCCTCATCAGCCAGGATAGCTTGACTCCAGTGGCACGAAGAGCACGGGATTCACTTCTGGGCATACCCGTCCCACTTAAAGTGACAAATGCAAAAAGAACAATTGATGGACAGAATGCAGAACAATGTCATACATTCACCCCAGTACAGAGATCTGGCCCTAAATCCATTGTTTTTTTGCTCACCATGCCATTCCAGTATGAACCCAACCATATGCAAATCAGTCTTGACCCTGCACCCAATGGGAACAGTCCAGCCCGACTGCCAGGCCAGGTTCTCCCTGGACTTGAAATAAGCATCCTAGGACAATGTTTTCGGGGTTTCACCCCTCAATAGCCAGGATAGTTGGACTCCAGTGGCATGGAGAGCACGGGACCCATGTCTGAGCATACCAGTCCCACTCGAGGTGACAAATGCAAAAAGAACAATGGATGGACAGAATGCAGAACAATGTCATAGATTCAGCCCAGTACAGAGTTCTGAGCCTATATCCATTGTTTTTGTTCTCGCCATGCCATTCCAGTTTGAACCCAGCCATTTGCAAATCAGTCTTGACCCTGTGCCCAGTGGGCACAGTCCAGCCCGAACTGCCAGGCCAGGTCCTTCCTGGAATGGAAACAAGCATCCTAGGACCGGTTTCGGGGGTTCACCCCTCATCAGCCAGAATAGCTTGACTCCAGTAGCATGGAGACCACAGGACCAACGTCTGGACATAATCGTTCCACTCAGGTGACAAATGCAAAAACAATTGATGGACAGAATGCAGAAAAATGTCATACATTCACCCTAGTACAGAGATCTGGGCCTAAATCCATTGTTTTGTTGCTCACCATGCCATTCCAGTTTCAACCCAGCCATATGCAAATCAGTCTTCTTGACCATGCACCCAATGGGAACAGTCCAGCCCGACTGCCAGGCTAGGTTCTCCCTGGAATTGAAACGAGCATCCTAGGACAACGGTTTCGGGGCTTCACCCCTCAATAGCCAGGATAGTTGGACTCCAGTGGCATGGAGAGCACGGGACCCACGTCTGGGCATACCAGTCCCACTCGGGGTGACAAATGCAAAAAGAACAATGGATGGACAGAATGCAGAACAATGTCATAGATTCAGCCCAGTACAGAGTTCTGGGCCTATATCCATTGTTTTTGTTCTCGCCATGCCATTCCAGTTTTAACCCAGCCATTTGCAAATCAGTCTTGACCCTGTGCCCAGTGGGCACAGTCCAGCCCGAACTGCCAGGCCAGGTCCTTCCTGGAATGGAAACAAGCATCCTAGGCTAGGACCGGTTTCGGGGGTTCACCCCTCATGAGCCAGAATAGCTTGACTCCAGTGGCATGGAGACCACAGGACCAACGTCTGGACATAATCGTTCCACTCAGGTGACAAATGCAAAAACAAGTGATGGACAGAATGCCGAACAATGTCATACATTCACCCCAGTACAGAGATCTGGGCCAAAATCCATCATTTTTTGCTCACCATGCCATTCCAGTTTTAACCCAGCCATATGCTAATCAGTCTTGACTCATGGCCCAATGGGAACAATCCAGCCAAACCTGCCAGGGCAGGTCCTCTCTGGACTGGAAAGAAGCATCCTAGTACCGGTTTCGGGGTTTCACCCCTCGTCAGCTAGGATAGCTTGACTACAGTGGCATGGAGAGCAAAGGACTCATGTCTGGGCATACCCATCCCACTCGGGGTGACAAATGCAAAAAGAACAAATGATAGACAGAATGGAGAACAATGTCATAGATTCACCCTAGTACAGAGATCTGGGCCTGAATCCATAGTTTTTTTGCTCACCATTCCATTCCAGTTTGAACCCAGCCATATGCAAATCAGTATTGACACAGCACCCAATGGGAACAGTCCAGCCCGAACTGCCAGGCCAGGTTCTCCCTGGACTGGGACAAGCATCCTAGGACCGGTTTCTGATTTAACCCCTCATCAGCCTGGATTGCAGTGATATGGAGGGCACGGGACCCACGTCTGAGCATACCCGTACCAATCAGAAGGTTGAAGCTTGAGTAGACAATCTACTCGAGCAGCAGCAAGATCAGTTTGAGTAGCTGTGCCCTCTGGAACACCGTGTGGTGCCATTTGTGCTTATTTTCAGCACAAAATTTAGTCCCAGCCCTTAATCACAGTGCTGCAGAATCTCATAGAGTTTTTTTACAACTCCGTGGAGTTCCACAAAGTCACATTCTGAGAGTTTCTTATGCCATTGTAAATATGGCAGACAGGACCATTGCAATTTTTTGTACAATGTCCTATTCTGTTAAACTCTAAATAATGCCGTATATTATGCTGTACCTCCTCCCAACAGTAAATTACCTCCTTTGACGTAAACTAGGATCCCTCATCCACCTCTACCCCAAAAGTAAAGGGGATTTCATAGTCCATCTTCTTATTACATCCCATTTGACTGGTGGTTTAGCTCCTCCCCTCACTGCCCATTGCTCCCTTGCCTCGCTGGCTGCAAAATGGCACAGGGTGACATGATTTGTTAGATCCTCCCAACCTGGCTGACCCCTGGACTTATTTAACGTTTCCACTCAGAGCGTCCATCCATGATGTCCAGGTGAAGTCGGAGAGGTTCAAGAGTGTATATCTTCCTGTTTCACTTCCCATCACCGTGACTAAGTATTTATCTCCCAACCTACTAATTTTATTCCTTATGATTGTTGTCCCAAGTGTTTAGATGAGCTTTTACTTGGTCATTCCTGGACATACTCTAAATGGCTTTTATCCAGGCTTCCTGTAACCAGTGAAAGCCATGGGCTTCTCCTCCGTTTCTCCTGAATCTACTCTACTGGCTATTTATCCTGTATGCTTGTATCTAGTGCAGTCCCAAGGATCACTCATCTCTGTCTAATGGGTGTACCAAGTTGAGTTTTTAATCCGTCTGCTTTTAACGAATCCTCTATCTTAGGTTGCTCCTCTATCCCGGCCGCATACCATCTAAAGAGCATTTACTATTGCCGTCCTTCTCATGTACCTGCCTATGGTAAACTCCTGAACACTCCTGGATAGACTCAAGATCATTTATCAAGCCTTGCTCTTAACAGTGCCCCAGAATGTTGCTCACCTGATGCTCCAGGGAGATTATGTGGAGCATCTGCCATTACTGTATGTAACAAGTGTATGCAGTGGGCTACTTCTCTGTCACTTCTGGGTGGATTCCATAGCAACCACTGCAGTAAACCTTAGTAAAGTGCATGTGGTTAATCTCTCATTGTTCTTATCACCAATACATGTATGGCCACAGATAACTAAGACCACTCTGGTGACTCCCTCTCAATGCCTAAATGCTTTCTACAGAGGCCACATTACAATTCGACACTCTTCCAACCAAGCACCCTGACAGTGTAGCATGATACCAATCCGCTAATGTGCTTTGGCACTTTCTCAAGTGTGTGAAGCACTCTAGAAATGCAATTACAATGCAATTCAATTGCACTGCAGTATGTGTAGAGTCTTGTGAATTAGCATTGATGGAACCCTTTTGGCTCCTGATGGCCTCCATAGAGCTGTGACGCAAATGTTCGAATGGAATGCAATGAAGGCTGGTTTAGAATGTTGAGTTTACAGTTACACGCAGAAGAACAAAGATTTGAAATACTGAGCTCCGTGTGTGGGGTAGTCTTTGGTGGGTACCCAGGCTGGGGATGATGCTACCAATGGTGATGAGATAGGGGATAAGTAACCCAAAGATCAACAGTGCTCTCCCTGAGAGTTTGCTGTGGTCCAAGCCAACTACTCGTTCATGTCACATGTGCCCTCTTCGAAGTATGGACCAACACTTAATGTATGTGGAGTCAAAATGCAGTTCCAGCTGATGTGAAGCAGTTGAAAATAATGAAAACTTTGCAGAGAATCTACAAGTCGTTGGTCGAGAACCAGCTGGTCAGGTCATACATAAAGGTACCGCACTGCCACGCAAGATAAAGTCATACATTGTACGTAGTATCTTCACTGAAAGTGGATACAACCAGATTTTCAAGGAGCAGTCAATGTTATTCCGAAATTGCAAAATGATCCTGCACAACGAAAGCGCTACAAGGCAGATCAACCAGGTGTCACCAAGTGCAATGTGACGTTGATAAAAGAAAAATAATTGACTTAAGGAACCCATTAAAGAGAGTCATCATGCCACTGCACTCAATGAAGTGGCTTAAGGAGACATGCCTAAGGGTGTGCTTACAGAGCCGTCTATACCCGAAGTAGCTAGCCACCAAAAACTGCTGAGTGAAGCTCAGTACAACTTCACATGTCTTCAAGGAATAAGGAGCAAAGAGCAACTCTCGTAATAGTGAGATTTTTCAGATGACAGCTAAGAAAGTAACGTTTCCAGTTATATTAAAGATGATCCAGAGGCCAGCATGCTGCAAGGGCTCACAGATGATTTGCATAAACCAAGCCACAGTGATCCACAAACAGTGACATTAAGTTCCAAACTGGTCTACAATGCTGATGTTTTCCTAAAACCATAATCACCTTTCAATACCGCCAAAAGGCAAAATATTGGAGATAGATGGCTTGTTTGCATAGAGACATTTGAAGATTTCATTGATGCACTTGAAGAGGCTGATAACACCAAAATTATCAAATACCTCGAAAATCTTGCTAGTGAAGGTGTAAAAGAAGCCATAAAGAAAATGCCTCGAAATGACAAACAAGTCACACATCTTCAGGAAAAAGGTGCTTTGAATCCCAAATGTATTCCAATGCCCAATGTTGATTATGAAAGATACATGTTCAGTCAAGAACAACAGAATGTTGCTGAAACCACTGATGAATTTGTGAAGAGACTCGACACACTCATCAAACACTGTAAGTTCAATTAATTAAATGATGAAGAAACTATATGTCTTAGAGTTATTGATGGATGCGTGCAAGTTCCATTCAGACAATGATAAGGAGAGAAACTCTAAGTCTTGTGTGAGTGTTAATGGCTGCCAGAGCTGAAGAGCATGCTCATAGACAAGCCACTGACATGGAGACCAGAGGTGCCCAGAAGGTATCAATCATGAGTGCAAAAAGTAAACCAAAGCAAAAGACTGAAGGACTCAAAGTGAAGTCTACACATAAAAAGAGGTTCTGTTTTAGATGTAGATTTTTGTTTTCACACAAAGTTAAATCTCCCACCCTTGGACAGATAAGTAAGGGCTGTGGGTAGGACAACTGTTTTGTGATGGTCTGTAAAACAAAGGAAAAAGCAAGTGAGTCACTGCACGAAGACAAAATCGCTGGTTAAAAGTTCCAGAGGCAACATCTGACGCATACCCACAAGGCCACGCAGCAATAACAATTACGACAATTAAACACTGAACTAAGTCGATTGTCATCTAAATCATTGTCAAACAGTTCTTCTGTATCAGTATCACATGACAGTGAAGAAGATGGTTGTACCATGTCGAAGTTTACCTTAGAAAAGCATGCACATGTTGGACTGGCCGCAAGTGAAGAAATATGTAATTCAAAGAAAGGTCGAGATACAAAAGCACCAAAGTCATTCAAACTTTGTCCAAAGATTACCTTGAACATAAATAGTTGTTTGATACCTTTCATTATCGACAGTAGTGCATCGATTAAACGTTATGCCTGAGGAGAAATATAATGAATCGGCTTCATTACCACAACATATGCCATTGAAAGGCAAAGTGTATACCAGGGCTGCATAGACGCCAAGAAAACGAAGGACCAAGCACCCTTACATGTGCTTCTGTGACAGTGGTCAGTCCTCAGGATCGTTTTGTTGCAAGGAGTGGCCACCTCTTGATCTAACCAAGCTTACAAGCCATAATGGCAAAGGTCATCAGAAGGATCAAGTGGGGGAAGGAAAGGAAGGGAACAGCGGGGAGGGAGATCTGAAACAAGAAAGAAAACACCACACCGAGAACACCTTCTTATTGCTTACCAAATCATGAAAACCTATTAGCAATAACAGACCCTGAAGTGGTGGATACACCTCTTATACCTGTAAATAAAATGAATAACCCTTGTAGAGGTTGTTGCTTGGATAGAAGATGTTGCCTTCTGTGTGGACAGACTTGAAGTGTTATAACTGCAGGAAGGAAACAAAGAACATATAGCCATATATTCATAAGCTCACTCTTTTTCTGAAAACATCAACAATCTTGCACAAAACATATATCATGAACCTACCCTATCTAGACTCCACCATACCTCACAGGATAGAGCGTAGTCCACTACCACTCAACCCAACCCCTGTTAAAGATAGTGCCAGAAAAAACACTTTTAACAAGACCTTAGACATCCTCCAAGTACATAACAAAAGCAATCCAAAATAATTCAGCCACAGCAGTGGTAATACAACATGTGGAACTTAAATCCTCAATAAACTTTTGTGGATCCATAAAAAAGTATACGAAAGTACTTCTTGTGTCATACGTCTTACACAGAAGTATCTTAGCAATGCAGCAAACAAAGTACATGGAACACCAGGGATAGCGCTTTAGAGGGTGAGCCCAGAAGAACGAGGAAAATACTCAGATTAAGAGACCGCTTTACACAGGACCCCTGCCGGCCGACAATGCAGGCCGAGCAAATCCAAAATAGTCCAACTCGCTCGCCGCCAGCCGACAATGCCAGCCGAGGAAGCAGCCACGGAATGAGTCAGCCTCCACACGAGCAAGACGCTCACCAATGGAGGTTGGCTAAAGCAGGAACAACGAGTGGTGCAGGGCACCCTTACCGATCTGAAAATATAGGAACAGGAACCGCTGCGGGAAAACAACCAGGGATGAAGAATTTCCAATGACGGCTCGGGAAAACATTTCCTCTTTGTGCCGTCTTCTCGCGACATCAGACGTGGCGCGCGAGGGATCATCGGTATTGTAGTTCTTCCTGAACGGAACGGAATACCGGTGAAGTGTTCCACATCATGAAGCGTGCGCTCACAGGATTGCGCTCATGACAGCTTCAAGGCACAGCTTCAAGTGCCTATCTACTCAGTTTCAGCAATGTGGCAGATATGGGTCTGATTTCCATGAACAACAGCATGAAGGCTCTCCACGAAATAGAAAGTCAATTCTCTTTGATGTTTCATGGTTTGGGAAAGCTTAAAACTATGAAAGTAAAGGTGCATCTGTTCTGTTACTCAAAGTCATAGAATTGCTTTTCATTTACAAGACACTGTTGAAAAAGCACTTGAATCTTTACTTAAGTATGATACCATTGAGCGGTCCACTGGTCCAATGTCATGGGTTTCTCCTATAGTGATGGTGCCCAAAGAGGAGAATGAAGGAGCAATATGCATATGCATTGACAAGCATTAGGTAAATAAGACATTTGACCAACAACATCCAGGTCCACTAGTTGCTGACATGATAACGCAATTAAATGGTGCAAAGTTCTTCTCTCACCTTGATTTGAATCATCAGGTGGAACGCAAAGAAAAGTGCAGGTACATTACAACCTTTTCTACACAGGTTGGGTTGTTTGGAAATAAAAGACTACGTTTTTATATGTCATTGACTGCAGAACTTTTCCAAGACGTTATTCGACACTTCATGCAGCCTGTAATGAATGTGTTCAATTATAGCGATCGCACATTGGTGTTTGGAGCGTCTTCACGCTATGAGAGGGTTATCCCTGATAAAATTGGCAGCATGTCAAGCAACCCGTAAATATTCTCTACTGGTGAGGGAGGAATCCCAAAACACAAGTGTCTAGAGATACGATTTCGAAAGATGACATTTGCTGAAAAATGATATGAACTTTGTGTGAGGAACTGAACTACAACTACCAAGAACCTAAGGGGTAATAGCGCTGTTACATACAAGCAGTGTGTTCCTACCCACTTTCACTAATAAAAGGCTCTTGTGAGCCGCCCACAAGCTGAGAAGGTTTGGAATGCCTGCACGCTATGAGTGGGATTATACCTGAGAAAATTGGCAGCATGTCCAGCAACCTGTAAATATTCTCTACTGATGAGCGAGGAATCCCAAGACACTGCTGTCTTGAGATGCGATTTCGAAAGATGGCATTAGCTGAAAAATAATATGAACTTTGTGTGAGAAACTGACCTACAACTACCGAGACGCTATGGGGTAATGGCGCAGTTACATGCAAGTAGTGTGTTCCTACCCACTTTTGCGGATAAAAGGCTCTCGTGAGCCACCCCGAAGCTGACAAGCTTTGAAACGCCTGCACACTATGATTAGGATTAGACCTGAGAAAATTGGCAGCATGTCCAGCAACCCGTAAATATTCTTTACTAATGAGGGCGGAATCCCAAAACACTGGTGTCTAGCGATACAATTTCAAAAGATGGCATTAGCTGAAAAATAATAGGAACTTTGTGTGAGAAACTGAACTACAACTACCAAGGGGTGGGGTAATGGCGCTGTTACATGCAAGCAGTGCTTTCCTACCCAATGTCACTGATAAAAGGCTCTTGTGAGCTGGCATCAAGCTGACAAGCTTTGGAATGCCTGCATGCTGTGAGTGGGATTATGCCTGAGAAAATTGGCAGCTTGTCAAGCAACCCGCAAATATTCTCTACTGATGAGGGAGGAATCCCGAAACACGGGTGTCTGGAGCTAAGATTTCGAGAGACAGCATTAGCTGAAAAATATTATGAACTTAGTGTGAGAAACTGAACTACAACTACTGAGACACTATGGGGTAATGGCGCTGTGACGTGCAAGCAATGCGTTCCTATCCACTTTCACTGATCGGACGGCTCTTGAGAGCCGCAATCAAGCTGACGAGCTTTGGAATGCCTTCACGCTATGAGTGGGATTATACCTGAGAAAATTGGCAGCATGTCAGGCATCCCGTAAATATCTCTACTGATGAAGGAGGAATCCTGAAACTTTGGTGTCTAGAGATACGATTTCGAAAGACAGCATTAGCTGAAAAATAATGTGAACATTGTGTGAGAAACTGAACAACAACTAACAAGATGCTACGGGGTAATGGCGCTGTTACATGCAAGCAGTGCATTCCGAACCATTTCACTGATAAAAGGCTCTTGTGAGCCGCCCCCAGAGCTGACGAGCTGTAGAACACCTGCACGCTATGAGTGGGATTTTTCCCGAGAAAATTGGCAGCATGTCCAGCATCCTGTAAATATTCTCTACTGAAGATGGAGGAATCCCGAAACATGTATGTCTAGAGATACGATTTCAAGAGACGGCATTAGCTGAAAAATAATATGAACTGTGTGAGAAACTGAACTACAACTACTGAGACACCATGTGTTAATGGTGCTGTGACATGCAAACAGTGCGTTCCTACCCACTTTCACTGATAAAAGGCTCTTGGTGATCACTGTCAGGTTCTCAGCGGTTGCATGCATTACAGGTTTGCACTTAAGTATGCCGATTCTTCCAAATTTATTGTACCTTTTGACTTTGTTTTTCTGGCGGTTACCCAAGCACTACATATTTCGAAAATATCTTTTTGTTATCATTTTACAGAGAACCCCCACCCACTTTTGAGATTTATCTTAACTTAAATGGTCCTGATGAAGATGGTTAGAATTCCTACCCACCAAACCGTGAATTGGCAGACCCTATGGGAAACCCACCTACAACAACACACCAGTGGACAATCCTTAGATTAAGTCATACCACATAATTGAGAAACAGTATATGTCATACGAAAAAATAGGGTTTCTCTTGAAAATTCAAATCTTATTTGTGTGTAAATGTGTTGCGTGTATGAGATGGTTATGACTAGTGAGAGTGGCTGGTTGATGGTTTTTAGTGGGGTTAAAGCTACTTTTTATATGATGTTATTTATTGCATTGTGTATGTCACTGTGTCTCTTTCTTTAGGTACAATTTTGATGTAGACAATGTAGGATTTCTGTTTGTGGAATATTTTATGTTGTTTATCTTTTACAAAAACTGTGAAATAATTGTACAATTCTGTTTAAACTGCACTGGGATGAACAAAAAAGTAATACATTCTTTATTTAAATGATTGAAAAATAATTTGTATTTAAAAAATAAATGTATTTTTGAATAATTGTTCTGGTTAAGCTTTGTGCTGTGGATCTGTTCTGGGTATGAGCCTATTGGAGGCTGCTTATGAAGAGATATAGGTCAGACAAGAGTCTTCCTTTACACTAGCCGCTCTACTGTCAACGCAGATCCTAGACATTGATGATGACAGTTCCCATTTTCCAATGACAAAATCAGGTAGAACAATTAAAGTGCCAAAAAGTTTGATTGCAGAGATCTAATTGTACATGTGTATATATATTTTGTAAAAATGTCAACTTTTTATTTAACAGAGGGGGAGATATATGGGCCGGTCCCGCCCGCCTCATTAGGATACGACCGAACACTGTTCGGTCACATTCCAACATTTCCTCATGGGAGCATGCACTATGGTCGTAAACCGACCGTAATACATTCTCCCGTAGGGAAATGGGAGGTGTGGTTCATCCCTCTACCCTGTGGCAGGCACCCTAGTGTCTTTCGAGTTAGCAATGATGAAACCCTTTTGGCACCTGATGGACTCCGTAGAGCTGTGACGTAACTGTTAGAAATGCAATGAAGCCTGCCTTAGAATGTTGAGTTTGCAGTGATACGCACACAAATAAAGATGTATAATGCTAAACTCTGTGTGTGGCGTAATCATTGGCAGGTACCCGGACTGGGGAAGCTGCTACAGTGTGAAACTGATTAACTGGAGTTATATTAACTTTGCTATGATATGTTATCTAATGTTATTTGCTTCATTTATTTCAGTTCACTGATAGAATATCGATGTTCAAAATATCGAAAAAAATATATGGACTACAAAAATGTTGACCCACATACCTACACAGGTAAGTGCAAAAATATTGAATCAAAAATTTCGATGTAAAAAATCTAGTTGTAAAAAATATTGAATTAAATATATATAAAATAAAATAATATATATTAAATATAATACATATTAATATTAATTTTAACAAAATAAATTACAATTTAATATACATTTTTACAAAATATTACAAATAAACTTAATTTAAAAAAATAAACACACAAACATAATCATTTCACCACACTTATTCCTTAGTCAAAGAATAAAGTTCAGGACACTTCCACAGTGCTCAAATGCTGTTTATTGCAGACACGATAGCCTCAGACAGACGCGTTTCGCCTTTACAGATTTGTCACGGTAAGGAAAGACACATTACACTAATGTATTAATCTAAACATAGAAACAGGATCTGCACATTGTTTCACAGAATTACATGGGCGCCATCTTTTATTGGTGTTCAATCCCGTGTTTCAGAGGCAAAATGTATCAATAAAGGTATGTTTACCACACTGCAATAATAATCTATTACAGTTAAAAATACTCATGTGAACAATCAAGTCTACCATTTTTATGCAGACACCAATTGATAAAGTGCGAAAGCACGTTCACGAGCCCTCTTAAAGAAGCATAGTAAATGAAGCATAAAAAATCAGTGCCTGCGATCTGTTAACTCATTTCAAAACCACAAAGTAAAGCGATTTGGAATACTATGAAATACCGTTGCCAACATTTATACATGGCTATTACAGACACAATTGTACGTAAATACATGTTTGTAAAGATCGAGTCAATACTCATCGATACAATTACTTATAATTCTTTGCGTTACAGCAAGGATTATATTGCAAGTGTAATCCTACCCCAGTGGGCATAGAGTGTCCAGGTTTAACTCATACTGCTTCTTAAAGATGTACTGAGTAATAATGCAGTCACATCTGAAACTATGAATCGAAAACATAACTGTGCAGGATTTGAATGTTGCATGCATTGTAAGGCGTGTGCCAACAGTAGAAGCTGCACCAAAATCAGGGTACCCAAAAGCAGTAGGAATTTTTAATCAAAGGAAGCTATGATTGCAATACTGAATTTTGTGGGGTGGGGGTTCTGCCCGTGCAAGAAGTACTACATAGGCAGTACCATACATAAAGACAGGAAAAGGATCTTAGAGCACAAGCATGTAATACGTAATAACAATGAACAATACCTGGTAGCCAGACATTTTAAGAGTAATGGACAAAATGACAAACTTTTATCTTTTGTCATATTAAATGCGATACCAATACAATCCAGGGGAGGTGACAGAGAACGCCAGCTGAGAGCCCTAGAATCTAAATACATCATTGATTTTGAGACATTATTCCCTGTAGGGCTAAACTCTAGCGAAGAAATGGGCATTCATTTAGGTTGACCTGGTATACAACAGGTTATACCATATCTGTAATATGAAATGGAAAGTTAACTGACTGAGTGTACAGTTTAGGAAGTTTCCTTCCTTTAAGTATAATATATGTTTTTAATTGTACTAAAGGATATTTTAGAATTAAGAATTTTGTTTACACTGTTATATATATTTCTTTTTGTAAATAGGATCTAGCAGAAGTTCATGGCATCATATACCAACGAATGACAAGGTTATGAGATCAGAGGAGCGTCATATCTAAAGAAGGTGTAATGGGACTATTACGATATGATATCATCAAGCCCACTTTGGCATGAAGGAGAAGATGTATAGTAGCAGTATGAATTAAAACTGGATACGCTATGCCCACTGGGGCAGGATTGGACTTGCAATATAATCCTTGCTGTAACGCAAAGAATTATAAGTTATTGTATCGATGAATATTGACTCGATCTTTACAAACATGTATTTACGTGCAATTGTGTCTGTAATAGCCATAAACAAATGTTGGTATTGGTATTTCACAGTCTTCCAAATCGCTTTACTCTTGTGGTTTTAAAATGAGTTACCAGATCGCAGGCATTGATTTTTTATGCTTCATTTACAATGCTTCTTTAAGAGTGCTTGTGAACGTGCATTCGCACTTTATGAAATGGTGTCTGCATAAAAATGGTAGATTTGAGTGTTCACCCATTAGTATTTTTTGACTGTAATAGATTATTATTGCAGTGTGGTAAACATAACTTTATTGCTACATTTTGCCTCTGAAACACGGGATTGAACACCAGTCAAAGATGGCGCCCATGTATTTCTGTGAAACAACATGCAGATTCTGTTTCTATGTTTAGATCACGATTGTATGAATACGGAAGTGTAACATGTCTTTCCTTACAGTGACAAAGCCCTAAAGGAGAAACGTATCGGTCGGAGGCTATTGCGTCTGCAATAAACTACATTTGCGCACTGTGCAAGTGTCCGGAACTTTAATCTTTGAATAAGGAATAAGTGTGGCGAATCTTAGAGATTTCCGGGATCCGTTCAGGACTGCCGCAAGTTCGAGCCCCCTTCTACCGGACTCTGTGGGGAGAAGAGAAACATAATCATTTATGTATATATATATATATATATATATATATATATATATATATATATATATATATATATATATATATATATATATATATATATATATATTTATATATTTATATATATATTTACTTTAAAATAAGTAATAAAGTATTATCTTTAATATTTTTTACAAAATGTAAAAAATGTTATAAAAATAAATGCACTCCGAACAGTGCAACAGTAGAGAAAGTGTTGGATAGCGGGGGGACAAATATTACTATTCCCACTCCAGTAAGAGCAGTGGTAGGGAAAGTGTTGGATACCGGAGGGCTAAAAAATACTGTTCCCACTCCTCTGAGTGCAACGATAGGATAAGTGTTAGATAGCAAAGAGGTAAAAATGACTATTCCCACTTCAGTGAGTGCCACAGTAGGGAAAGTGTTGGATAGTGGCGTGGTAACATTTACTATTGCCACTCCAGTGAAAGCAAAAGTAGGGAAAGTGTTGGATAGCGGATGGGAAAAAAATCCTATTCCCACTCCAGTGAGAGCCACAGTAGGGAAAGTGTTGGATAGCGGAGGGGGAAAACGTATTATTCCCACTCCAGTGATTGCAACAGTAGGGAAAGTACTGGATAGCGGAGGGGTAGAAGTACTATTCCAACTCCTAAGAGCGCAACAGTAGGGAAAATGTTGGATAGTGGAGGGGTAAATTAGTATTACACATCCACAGGGATAGCCATAATTTATTGGTCCCATTATATGGTGAGGATAGAGCCCACACCATCATTGGAAGCTGAGGCGCTGACATTCAGCATTAAAGTTAATATTTAACGCTATGCTCTTCCCGGGGCTACTCATCTACAGGTCTCCCGGGGTGAGGTCCCCATTCACCAACTCACTTCAGACTTTTCTTGAATCATGCTTAGAGACCCCCACCTTGACAGTATTAGGGGATTTTAATTTTCACATTTAAGCTAACAACAATTCTGAGATTGCCAAATTGGTGGACAATCTCGCAGGTTATGGGCTGAGGCAGATTGTAACAGAGCCGACGCAAACTGCAGGCCATACGTTGGGTGGCATATTCACACATAACCAGCACATTGAGCTGGTCAGTGTGATGCCCGTACCATGGTCATACTTATTTTCCTGGTATTCCGCGCAACGCAGTCTTAGGTCAGCCAACACAGGACTGCTACTGGTCCCTAAGACAAAAAAAGCCAGATGGGATGGCAAGAGCTTCTCACACCGAGCAGCCAAACTGTGGAATTCCCTCCCGACCACGAGCAGATTACAACCGAATAGGTCTCTTTTTAGGAAACTGGTAAAGACCTGGCTTTTCCCGTAAGCTCCAAGGTTGGAGAGCCTATGCATCGGTATCAACTCACTTCAGCGCCAAGACACCTCGGCAATCGCACGCTTTGCAAGTATATCAGTCAGTCAGTCAGTCACTGAATGTAACAATAGAATAAGTGTTTGATAGAGGAGGGGTAAAAAATGTATTCCCACTCCAGTGAGTGCAACAGTAGGGAAAGTGTTGGATGTGGGGGGTAAAAATCACTATTTCCACTCCAGAGAGTGCAACAGTAGGTAACGTGTTGGATAGCAGAGAGGTAAAAATTACTATTCCAACTCCAGTGAGTGCAACAGTAGGACAAGTGCAGGATAGCTGGGAAATAAAAAGTAATATTCCCACTCCAGTGAGTGCAACAGTAGGGAAAGTGCTGGATAGCATAGGGGTAAAAATTACTATTCCCACTCCAGTGAATGCAACAGTAGGGAAAGTTTTGGATAGTGGAGAATTTTTTTTTACTATTCACACTCAAACACTTAAAAATATATATATATATTACAAATTAAAAACAACTATTCAGAATGAATAAACAACTAAAAAAATTAAACATATAAAAAGAACACATATTATAATACTAATTACATATAACAAAAACCTACAATTATTATATAAAATAAAATAATAAATACATTTACAAAAAATAATTATTTTCAACTAGAAATATTTATTTCCTACACGATAACGCCACACCAATAACTAAACACTTCAACATTTTTAATTACATGCATTTACATAAGTAAAATAATTAATATTGAATTAAAAATATTATTAATAAAGAAACTAATAAAGAATAATTGACTACACACACTTTAACACTATAATATCCACAACACACACCTAAATTAAACTATATAATAGTAAAACACAATTAAAACTTATTTTTAAAATTAAAAACTATTACTCTTAACAACTAATATTTAAATAATTAAAATGTTTTTAATACCCTCCCTTTACCCCTTTAATCGTAAAAACAACACGCAAAAAATAAACAATTACCCAAAATAAATATCAAATATTTAACATTACTAACAACTATATATAATTAATTAAACACAAATTACTTCTGACGCTTTACTCCTATAAAAACCACAACACACGCCTACAATTACACAATTACCATAATTAATTTCCAATTAATTTATTAAAATTAATTAACAACCAATTGTTAGTTCATCAATTAAACATAAATTACTTCCCACCCTTTACACCTATAAACACCACAACACACACCTAAAATTGATTACAAAATTACCAAAATTAATAACCAATTAATTCATTGCAATTTAATTACTTCTCACCCTTTACACCTATAAATACCACAACACACACCTAAGATTAATTACATAATTACCATAATTAATTACCAATAATTAATTAAAATTAATTAATAACAAGTATTAATGAATTAATAATCAATTAATTTACACATTTAACACTACAACAGCTCAACTAAACAAATATTAATAAATGGAAATTAATCAATACATTTAATATAATTAAATTACTTCCCGCCTAGTTCCCCTATAAACTCAAAGCCCGCTACGGAACTAAAAACGCAAAATTCAAATAAAATAAAAAATAAAAAATGTATATAATTATACCTCCCACCATATTCCTCTAGAAATCCACAACCCGGTATGGAACTAAAAGCGAAAATAAAATACTTTTTTTATAACTACTAAAAATGTAACACATATATTAAAAATACAAACAATTCTTATACAAAAATAGATACATAACATACATATAAAATACAAACTAAAATACATAGCAATAATAAAAAACGATATTTTTAACATCTATAGTTTTGCAAATATTAAACACTTCGCTATTTTTAAAATCGATGTTACTTACCTTAAGTAGATATTCTTGACCACGATATACTTGCTGTCGATATTTCTGACCCCAGATATTAATGACTCGATATTTGTGCAACTCGATATTTTGTACTCGACATTCTGTCTTTGCACCATTTCTTTCTTTATTTATAGTGTACTCAGTCACTCCAAGGAGTATCACATCAAACTAAAGAAATTAACAGTACAGTTCAAATTTCAGATCCTTACTGAAAAGGTAATTTTTCTGTTCACATAGAAATAAAGAGAGCGAGAGTTCCAGAATTTGGGCAGACAGGTACGCATCCCCTAACCCAAGCTTTTTTTTAATTTTGGGTACTTTGAAGAGCAGCTGAATACTAGAACTAATGGGCCCCTGGGATTGGTGTTCTTTGACGCTCTTTGGTTTTAGATTCATGCAGCTCTTAAGAAATATTGTGCGTAATAAATGCCTTAGCCACTAGTAATCAGGAAAGGTATTTCCTTGCTGTACTTAAGTGTTGGAACATTCCTAACCCAGATGCTGCACTAAGCGTAAAGTTCTGAATGCACAACTGCTTATTGTAAAATTTGTCAAGGAGGCCTAAGGAGGAGCTGTTGCAGTAGTCAATTTGTGATATCAAGCAGGCAAAGAATACCTGTGCTTGCATGGGCTACGGATTGAACTGTTTTCTTTAAGAAGTGCAAGATGCTGAAACAGCTAGATGGAATGGCACTGATTTGATTTTGTTATGTTATGTTATGTTATATTGTGTTTATATAGCGCACGGCTACTCTAAAAGAGTGCCCCGGCGCTTTCCACATGCAGCTCAGTGTAAATAACACAACAGACAAATAACAGCACACAGCAAAGAAAAAAAGGGAGAAAATGAAAGGCCTAGAGGTTAAAAAGCCAGGTCTTTAGGCTCTTCCTGAACTGAAGCAAGTTAGAGGTGCTGCGTAAGGCCATCGTAAGCGAATTCCAAAGCTGAGGGGCCTTAAAGCTAAAAGAGCGACCCCCAGTGCGGGCCTTTCTCACACGCGGAACCACGGCCATGAAAAGAGATTCTGACCGGAGTGAGCGGGCTGGACGGTAAAAGGACAGCCTCCGTTGCAAATACCTAGCGCCTGAGCGAAAAAGCGCTTTATGCATCAGCGTCAAAGATTTAAATATGATCCGTTTCCGGATGGGCAGCCAGTAAAGCGTCTGCAGCAGCCCAGAAACTCGTGCTCGCCTGTGAAGGCCAAAAATGGCACGAGCAGCAGAGTTCTGCGCCACCTGCAGGCGCTGGACCAAATAATCCGGGAGACCTAAAAAGAGGGCATTCGCATAGTCCAACCTGGATCCGATAAGAGCTTGCACAATAATCCGCCTGTGTTCCACCGATAGCAGTGGTAAGAACTTGCGGAGCATCTTCAAGATGCCAAAACAGGTGCCAGCTAGGCCAAGGACATGCGCTCTCAACATAAGCTTATTGTCCAGCTTAACTCCCAGGTTTTTGGCGACCAATGATGACTGTGCAGGAGGACACATATCCAACGGCCACCATTCCTGCCACTCGGGGTCAGTGGCACAGCCGAAGAATAAGACCTCCGACTTGCTGGAGTTGGCCTTCAGACTATTCCGCTGGAACCAGTCGAAGACCATTCCCAAGCACCTCCGGATGCTTTCTCCATCAAATGCCTGATCTTTTCCGCATGTGAAGAGAAGTTGCGTGTCATCAGCGTATGAGACGATCTGGGCCCCATAAGCCTCCACCAAGGCCGCCAGAGGGGACATGAAGATGTTAAACAACGTCGGGCTCAACACAGACCCCTGTGGAACTCCGACTCCCAGTGGCGGCATCTCAGCGGAGCTCTGGGAAACCCAGATCGTCTGGCGGCGGCCCTCAAGAAAGGATGTAAACCATTTAAGCACCGTCCCCCTCAGGCCGATGTTATGAAGCCTGGCGAGGAGCACCTCATGGGGGACGGTGTCAAAGGCCGCCGACAGATCTAACATGACCCGCATGGCCTTGCCACCAACATCCAAGGTCTCCCGAATGACCTCCGAGACCTCGAACAAAGCCGTTTCCGTACTTAAATCAGGACAGAATCCGGATTGGGACGGATGAAGTAGATCGTTTGTTTCTAAGAAACCGGACAAGATGCCATGCACATGTTTCTCTGTGATCTTGGCCAGAGCCGGGAGAAGAGAAATTGGCCTGTAGTTGGCCAGAACCTCGGCATCTAAACCAGGCTTTTTCAGGAGGGGGATCACCATCGCCATTTTCCAGGTGCGTGGGACACTCCGCTCCCTCAGGGAGGCATTGAGAAGGGGGTTGACCAGTGGGTTCACCACCGCAGCCATTCCGGCCAAAAATTTGGCAGGGCAGGGGTCAAGCGGCGAGCCCGATTTAAGACTGGCCAGCAGCACCAGGGAGGCGTCGCTAGAGACAGCTGGAAAATCCGACAGCACAGCGACCGGCGTGGACGATGGAACGTGTCCCGCCCCGGAGCCGCAGCATCCCTTCTCCGATCCCTCCAAGAAGGAGGCCTGAATCGCCTTGATCTTATCTGTAAAAAAGCTGGCCAGATCACACGCCCACACATCAGATGACACTGGAAGGGGCAAGTTGGAACTGGGGGTCGTGAACTCCTTTACCACAGTGAAGAGCTCCTTACAGGAGTTCGCCGACTCCTCAATCCTCCTAGCAAGATATTCCTTCTTAGCACACAAGATGTCCCGGTGATAGGCCTTCACAGCCGACCTGTAGGCGAGTTTGGCCTTCCCGTCATACTGAAGGTGCCAGGCTCGCTCAGCAACCTTACATTGGCATTTTGAGTGAGTCTTCCACCCGCACTCCTACTGATTTTACCTTTGCAGCAGAAACAGAAGAAGTACCAAGTAAGTATCTCAATGCCAGAGTTTTGTATGTTTCCTATCAGAAGTAGGTCAGTTTTAGTGTTGTTTAATCAGCTGAAAGAGAGCGGACACAAGAACATTAAACAGAAGGGGTGAGAGAAGTGAACTTGGCAGGACTGCAGAAGTGACTGAGATTCTGAATAATGTGGTCCACTTCATTAAATGCAATGGCCGGTCGAGTAGAAACACTTTTCCGGAGTCTCCTTCATTGATTATTATATGCTGTTTACTGTAGAACTGTAATGCTGTTTCAGAATCATTTTCATGGCAGAATCTCATTTGTGCAGGGTGAGGTGTGTGAGATCCTTCTAAAAAGAAGGATAGCTTTTCTTCCAGTTTTTCCAGAATGTTCTTAATTCTCGAAGAAGTGAAATTGGATGATCATTTTCACTACTCGCTGTCCATATTCTCCTTTTTCGGTCTCACCTAGGCAACACTTGTGCTGTCTCTTCGAGACATGCTATATTCAGGATATAGGCATAAAGCTCAGCCCACTTTCCAGCCATCTTTTTAATTGGCTCCTGTTCCTGTCCTTTGTAAATGGTTGCTTTTTATTGCTCAATAGGCTTAGTAGTCCTTCCTAAGTACCCTCTTGTCTCTTCTTTTAACTTCTCATGAGGACACCCCTTGTTACATGTGTTGTTACTCCCTAGGTTTTAACGACAGCCTCAAGGCACTATTTTCTTAAAAGGCTTCAGGCAAGACACACATTTGGTCATATGCTAGGCACTGAGACATAAAATGTTGGTTCCTGGCTCACTACGCAAGCATTTGCAATACACTAGGTCTCACATTACTAAAAATATGAGCTATTGACGTTGCATTATTATTTGTAACACCAATATCTCAAACTATCAGTAATGCAAGACCTAATGCATTGCAAATCGTTGTTCAATAAAGGGATGGTTACGCCAGCTTTCCACTGCCCTGAAAAGGGTCTGGAGGACAGCAAGGTATTAAAAATATCTGTAACCCGACCACTGACTTAAGGTGTGAGGAATTGATTCTCTGACAGCAACAGATGCTATCTTGCATACCGGACCTTAGGCAGGTTGGATTGTTCAGCACCCTGTCTAGTGGGATGGGGTGGAAATTGTACCATTGTATCTTAGCAGGGCGTAATTGCACTACTTGTAGTCAAAGTATGCTAGCTGATCGAACTGCTGTTATATCCTTGTAAATACTTTGGGCATCATTAGCATGGCGGGTGGAATTTGTCCGCCCGCCATAGCCCGGGAATAGGGACCGCCAGCAATGCATGGGGCAGTCCCGCAGATACAATTAGGATGCGCCCGCCACACTGGTGGGCGCATCCCGTATTTTTAACATTGCGGCTGGCGGTGCAGAAAGCACCGCCCGCCGCAATGCCAAAAATACAAGATGTGCATTTGAATTAACAACGTAGCAGGCACTGCGAGGTACCTGCCATGTTGTACATGCAAATGCCCATCCCCCAAAATACCTGGGGGCCCGCTACGGGCCCCCAATGTGAAAGACTGCATGCCAAGGCAAATCCCCGCATGCATCCTGATATGGATGGCGGTGTATATTAAAAGCTTTTCCGCCCGGTCGACTCATCAACCAGGCGGAAATCCGGCGGACCGTCTTTCTGTACGCCAGGGTCCCCCCGCCATAGTAATATGGCGGAGATAATTGGCATGTAAGCGGGAGAAAATGTCAGGTGGATCGCCACCCGACATACTCATGGACCCCTTTGTATTTTAGGAATGAAAAAGGATGGGATGTATGACGTTACAACGCATGCTTTTACCACGCATGCTGTTACAATGCAGTTTTTACAACGCAAACCTTTTACAACGCATAGCGCTTTGGGGTGCTGGATAGTGAATAGTTTAATTTACTGTTCCAACTCCAGTCCCCGTGGACACTAGGGAAGGTGTTGGATAGTAAATTAAATCTATTCCCTATCCTAGAGCGCCCCCCAGCGCAATGCGTTGTAATGGTTTTCGTTGTAAAACCTGCGTTGTAAAAGCACTGCGTTGTAAAAGTTTCGTTGTAAAGGATGTTTCCCAAAAGGATGCCATGCTGTTTTAAACTGGGACCTAATTAATATGCATTTATAATGAAAAAAGGTGTTTACATCTTTGATCAGTTGTTGGGGTGTGTTACTGGCTGTCATAATACCACTGCAGAAAAAACCTGAGTTCACTTTAACTAGCGCTCTTTTATAGATGCGAAGTTGTTTCTCCTATAGAATGGCCAATTCTATGAAGTAGTTTGTGTGCTATTTTCTCTTCGCAGGTTTAAGTTGTTTGCTTTTTATAGATTGAGATATATTTTATTTTGGGTGCATGCTATCTTTCGTTATATTACTCTTTGTTATGTTATGCAACGTTAAGTTCTACTATGCTGTGTTATGTTATGTTTGTTATTTTATGTTATATTATGTTGTTCTGTTATGTTATATTGTTGGCATATGTAATGTGCACTGCCTATCACTTGCATGACCTTGTAGTGCTGTCAGAAATTTGGCAATGTCTTCAGCACATAATTGCATGGTTTCCATGACCGATCGGAGTCTGAGTTATCCAGTGGTGATATGTTCTGTTTTTTGTGCTCTGGTCTGTGTCGCTGTTATGTTCTGTTACGCTTTACTAATTTTTGTGCTTCTTATTTGTGTCCTAGAGTGTCAATCTTTTGTTTGTCCCGCCCATGGAACATATGTTCTTTATAATCTGTTTTGATTGGCTGGCTTCTATGCTTCCACTACATGCTTTACAAGCACTATTTTTTTTATTTTTGGTTACGAGCTCAACAAGAGTGCATGTGGTCTCCAGTGTCTCCCGTGTGCATTTCTTTACCCATGCACTCCATGTTGCACTCTGACGTCTGTTTGTTCTCCCCACGCCCCTTCATGTTACGCTCATTCTTGTATCATTGTCCGGTTGCTTTCTCACCCATGTGTTTTACACTCGCCCATTGCTTCTCCTCCCTACTCCCATCCTCCATGTGGTTTCTTCCTACCTGAGCACTCCTTCTCTGTTGCCTGTTTCTTCTCCCCTAATCTGTGTCCTCCACCCTCCATGTGCTTTCCCTCCAACCGCTTCCTTCTTCTATGTCACCTGTTGCTTCTTCTTTCCACCTTCCTGATATTGCTCTCATCCACCTGTGCCCTAAACTTTGCCCCATCCGTGCCCTCCGTGTTGGTCCACCCCAACTTGCGCTTAAAAAAAGCTTTCACATACTTTTTATTTTAATTTTCCAATCAAACTTGGATCTGCAATTAAAAAGAAAAAGAAAGAGGTTTCCTTATCTTATATGTGTGTGTATTGTGCACGCCTACAATATGACACAGTTAGGCACACCGCAGGCTCTTTTTTAGGTCTCGCCTGTCGATGCGCATGCGCATCGAGCTTGCGAGCCTATTGCGGCCTAACCACGCTTTAACTAACAAGCAAGGAATCGTGGCGATTCCTTGCAGTGCCCGTGACTTTTAAGCTCAATGCGCATGTGCATTGAGCTTAAAAGCGCGTGCACAGCCGCCCGCATTCCTCCGACACCTTTGAAGTGAAGCTTAGCTTAGCTTCACTTCAAAGGCCCGGCTTCTTCACACCCACATGCCGCTCTCGCTCTCCCCGCTCCGCCCCCTCCCCTGCCCGCCGTTAAAGCCATCTGTTGCTCGGCCTCAGTTCTCCACTTCTCCTCCCCCCTCCTCCCCTTTAATTACATCCCTGTTCACGACCGCTCCCTGCTCGCCGTGCTCCTTGCTTCCAGCCCAGGCCAAACTCATGCCTTCAAAACGTGACAGCATTGTACAGCCTGGCCGCCTTTTGGTCTCCATCATTGTGTTAAAGTCTGTCGACACCTGGTGTTCTGCTTTCTTTCCTGTGGAGCGCCATCGGCTCCGTTAAATGTATCTTCCCTCCCTCTCTCTATCTGTCTCGCTCCTGGGCAGACTGTCTCCCTCCCACGTCTCCCTGTCTGTTCTCCTTTTCTCCACCACTCGTCCCTTGCTGCACTCTTTGCCTCTCCATTTACCCCCTCCACCTTCTCTGCTTCGTCCTGTATTTCTTCTCTCTACCGCCCTCTCTTCCCATCTTCCTTCACTTTCCTGCTGCCTGCCCAGCCTCTTCCCCCACCATAGCCTCCCAGGCGCACACCACTGCTCGCAAACCACTCCATTTCACATTCTCTCTGTGACAATTCACACTTCGTTCAAATGCTGTGAAAATGCTGCCTGTCTGGCCCTGTTGCGATTCTTGGCCTGGCAGACCCACAGATGTCCCTGTGCCTGTTTCCCGGGCCTTTTCCGCACGGATTTCAGATACTATCTGCCGTCGCCATGTGTGCTCTTGGAGTTTGCATCAAGTAGGCGCTCCAGGGACGTCTCCAAATCAGTCTCGTCTACGGATTACATCCCGCATGTGGTCATCTCTGTAGAAAAGCAGTTTGTCTGCCAACCAGCACTGTGCCTCCGGTTAACATATGTTTTAGTTGAATGCAAGAATGCAATTGAAGAAAGTATTTTTCAACGCATTATTATTGTAGATTCATGCAAGACATTGAAGGCGCTACTCAATACCACCCGTATGCTAATTTATTCTTAGAGGTGGGCTTCACGGTATTGAGTCACTTCACATTCTCCAGTTACGTCCCAGATAAGGAGTAACGGCTCATTGTTTGAACGTAACACTTAGGAGAGTGTCTCAAGGATTCCACGCATTTCATCTTCATAAGGGCACGAACATTTAGTTGGAATTTATTTTCTGCAGTCTAATATTTAACGCCCCCACCTGAAAGTCTTTATCCTGCAGGCATCTGAACGAGCCGCCTGCCTCGCATCATTGCATCGGACCCGCCAGCACAAATGCAGAGAGGCTTCACTTTAAAGGGATCCGCTCCCCCCTGCTTCACACTTTGCCGAGAACATTTCCCGGCAGCTTTTAATTTCATTTCGTGGCCGCTTTGCGCGCGCTTGGCCCTTTCCCTCCCACTCGCTCGCAACGCGCCCCCCCCCCCCCACCAGGCTCACGCTTCTCCAGCGCGCGCTTGTTTCTCCTTATTCTTTCTTTATAGCATTCTATCATTCCAATGCCTGGCTTACGGTATATCTTTTCCCTACTGTCCAATCTCTGGGGCTTTTCTCTTTGTGCATGTTTAAATATGCTCCAACAGCCCCTTTTCTGTATTCATTGCAATGCCTTCTCAAAGTCCTTATCACAATTTGCATAACCCCAATGTTACACGTTATGCCACTTTACATGTTGCTTCTCTTCATACGCTTATTTATACATTACATCATGTCCGCCGTTATAGGCACAGTTTCTGATGGAATTTACCCTTACGTCCTCACGTCAACTGGATGTGCTTTTTTTTTTTTGCTTTTTACCCGGCATTGGTCCAGCGTCTTCTCCATGTGAGACCGCGTCCGGCTGCCCCGCTCACATGATCCTCTCACCTGCTTGATCCTCTCACCTCATTCATCAAAAGTTTAAGCTATTGCCATTAAGAATTACAATCACTTTTATTTAAGTATTAATTATTTATAAAAAATAAAAGGCAATGTTAATTGTAATATCAATACATCCAAGTCAAGTCAATACAAAACATGTGACATTACAAATACTAAAAGTGTCACATATGCTAAAGTATTGGCATTGTAAATCACAAAACAAAAATATAAAATGTAATTTAGAAAACCAATAGCTCCAACTTTCCTACTGCGAGACCTATTGGCAACGCCAGTGCTTGTTGTTATTTAGCCATGCTGCACAACATCAGGGGTGCAGTGCAGCATGGCTGAAAAACATTGGCAATCCCAATAGGTCTCAAAGAAAAGATCTATTGGCTTTGCCAATTCTGGTTGTTTTTCTGAGTAATGGTAGATGGCTAGACTTCAGATGTTACCGGGCTCAAGTGTAGAGTTTTCTTCACACACAGCATGGACTGCCTGTGATTGTCCTCAATGCTATTTGGGCACTCCATAACTGCAGCGTAACCCTTGTAGAAAATGGAAGCTGATCTTAGTAATTGATACCAGTCCTCTTTTAACATAAGCCCTCACTGGGTACCATACACAGGCGCTGACCATGTAGGTATGAGCAGGTGGGTGGTGGTAGAGACTCATCAGACCACGACGAGGGAAAATTAAATAAATAATTAATTGACCCTCCTCGTTGTCTGTCGAGTCTCCCCCCTCCCCCTCCACCCCGCCCCACCGCTTTTACATGCACGGGCTGCTCCTGACCTCATATGGAACCAGAAAAAATCTACACTCTATGAGCCTGATTCACATAGCTTTTTCAGTGAGAAATGTATCTTATTACAGACAGGGTGTGACTAATTCCTGAATCTTTAACACAAAAGCAGAGAGGTGGGTGATAGGCCACCGCACCCCCCCCCCCCCCCACCGAAGAACCAATGTAATCACAGGAATGTGTATGGCAGCTCAAAGAACAAAAAAAGAGAAATGGAAGGTAGACTGTTTCTTAATCTTACAGAAACGGCCTGGGATCCAGAGTATGAGCATCACAGGATTTCTGACAAGCTTTGGAGGAAAGCCAAACTTTTCGTGGGAGAGGGAACCACACACACCTACTCATTCTTGTGATTACATGAATTCCTAAATTTCCCAGTCTGAGTCACAAATAATTTTCGGTGAGTATTTGTGTCTTACCCCAGACGTAAATGTGACTGACTCAGGAATTCCCTGGTCTGATTCAAAATGAGTAATTTTTACGCTTCATTTCGCTTTGATTTACTCATTCTAGCTTTTCCTATTTAAGTAAGCATGTGCTACTACTGAAAATGCATATTTAAGTCTGGAATAATGCTTAAATAACATACAGAAAATGCTTTGTGAATTGGGCCTGGAAATTCGGGAATTATTTGCAACTAAACTTGAGTTAGACACAGCTACACACCTAAAACGTTTTGTGAATTGGGCTCATTTATGCACAATGTTTTTGGACACTGAGTGCTGTGAAGAGGCTAAAAGACAACATGTGCGGGCGCCAGGGGCTTAATGCAGGCACCTGCAGCCCCTGGAGTGCAGGGGGCCCCCAACTCTTAAGGGGTACCCATCCCTTCACTGGGTGGGATTCAGCCCAAGACCAATAGAATCATTGTGAGATACTGAAAACTCAGGGACCCCTCATCACATTATGCTGGGGGGGAGGAGGGAATCATTTTGCCACAGTTGGGCACTGCAGTGAACAACTTAAATAAATTATTTAAAAAAGAAAAAAATTTTGAGAGTACAGGAAATCTTCTGGCAACAGTTACTTTGCCAAAGTGCTGTACTGAAACGCAACACAGAAAAAAACACAAGCCAGAAACAGACACATTTAATCAAAAGAAGACCAGCAGTTGTTTGCACTATCCTCATTCATATATCTAGGGGCAGATTTATGAGGCACTTGCGCCACGTTTACGCCGCTGTTGCGTCACGCAAGGCGGCGTAAACGTGGCGCATCCCTACGAACGATTTACAACGTGACGCATCTAGGCAGATGCGTCACGTTGTAAAGCCCTGCGCCGCTTGTGGGCGTTCTGGCGCAGGGTGGGCGTTCCGGGGCAGGTGCGCCTCGCAAAAGTGGCTGAGTGAAATCTATAAGATTTCACTCAGTCACTTTCAGGCCAATGCTGCGTCAAAAGCCTGCGCCTGCTTGAAGCAGGCGTAGGTCTTGACGCAGCATTGTTAAGATGGGGCACCCCCGAGCCTTGCTGGAGCTGCGTCGCGCTTGCGACGCAACTCCAGCAATGCGCCACCTTAACGGCACAGATGCGTCACGCATCTCTGCCGTTTTTGCCCCATGGTGCGCCGCATTGTAAATGCGGCGCACCATGGGTGGCGGAGCTGTGGCGCACATTAACTGGCGCATCCCTGGGGATGCGCCAGTTAACATAAATCTGCCCCCAAGCCTCTTAAGGACAAACCCCACATTAAATACCAGGGGCCTCATTTATGAGGCCTTGCGTGAGTTTTGGGCTTCCGATGCGTCACTTTTTGTGAAACATCGGCGCCGTAAAACATGCGTCCTGTTGTGCACTATTTACAAAGTGACGCATCTAAGCAGATGCGTCATTTTGTAAACCCCTGCGCTACATAATACCTGCGTCAGGTATAATGGGGCAGATTTATGTTAACTGGCGCATCCCCAGGGATGCGCCAGTTAACATGCGCCACAGTGCGCCACAGCTCCGCCACCCTTGGTGCGCCGCATTTATGATGCGGCGCACCATGGGGCAAAAACGGCACAGATGCGTGACGCATCTGTGCCGTAAAGGTGACGCATTGCTGGAGTTGCGTCGCAAGCGCGACGCAGCTCCAGCAAGGCTCGGGGGTGCCCCATCTCCACAATGTTGCGTCAAGACCTACGCCTGCTTCAAGCAGGCGCAGGCTTTTGACGCAGCATTGGCCTGAAAGTGACTGAGTGAAATCTTATAGATTTCACTCAGCCACTTTTGCGAGGCGCACCTGCCCCGGAACGCCCACCCTGCGCCGGAACGCCCACAAGCGGCGCAGGGCTTTACAACGTGACGCATCTGCCTAGATGCGTCACGTTGTAAATCGTTCGTAGGGATGCGCCACGTTTACGCCGCCTTGCGTGACGCAACAGCGGCGTAAACGTGGCGCAAGTGCCTCATAAATCTGCCCTAATGTATGCAGAGGGGGCGTTCCCCCGCAAGAAGCCTCGTAATAGTGACGCAGTGAAATCTATGAGATTTCACTGCGTCACTTTTAGGACGCTGTTGCGTCAAAATCTTGCGCCTGCCTCACAGCAGACGTAAGACTGACGCAAGCCCTTTCACTTGCGGCTTTCCCCATGTGAAAGGACGCATTGCTGGAGTTGCCTCACTTTTGTGACACACCCCAGCAATGCGTGACTTTTGCGCTTACAGATACGTCAGAAATACTGACGTATCTGTAACTCCTTGCGACATGATGCGTCATATTATAAATATGACGCATCAATCATGTCGCAGGGAGAGCGCAGTGAAAAGTGACGCATCGCTGTTTTTACGCAGTGATGCGTCACTTTTCATAAATAAGACCCCAGAGGTGGTCGAAAATATCCCCTCAACCACCACCTTTGTTGTTTAGACCATTGCTTTGCAACTTAAGGTGCTTTCTTTCCTTCTTAAGGCTACCAGGGTATAAAAGTTGCAATTAACAGCTTCTTTATTGCCTTCTAAATAGTAATGGTCTTGTACCGCCTTGAGGTACGGTAAAAGCTAGCATTTAAAAAACATGTTTTTCCCTCCTCTCCTGTCCCACGCCCCCTGTTTAACCGGCATTCAGTGGTTGTTGTTATGGCGCTGGCAACACTTCACCTTTAACGAGAGCGCGGTAATAGTAGTGCAGCCTCCACGCACTGACCTCTGCATCCAGCAATCAATACACGCCGCTGTGCTGTAATATTTCCCCTACCTCCGGTTTTTCCAGGGCAGCCTGGAAAATGTAGACCGGACAGAGATTAGATTATCAATTACCGCGAAAGTGTCTGCAACTTCAAAGGGCCCCAGAGCAGGGCGCGCGCGGGGTATCAGTGAAGTAAGCCCCTGCAATTATCTTTCATGTCACCCAGATGCAGAGCAGTGGTCGGGGGTGGGCAGATCTGAAGAGAAAAAAAGCATAAAGCTACTTTTTTTCTGGAAACGTGTATTGGGTCTAGGTCAGATATTGATAATAAGCAGAGTTGTTAATTCACGCCCAACGTCACTTAAAATGCGCGCGCATCTCTGCCCTGTTAGCATTTTATCGTTAAACAGACATAGGATGGCTTTTTCTATGATTCTCTCGTGTTTTTTACGTAGGTCAACAGTTTGTTAATGGCCTGTCAACGAATTGATAGCCTATAGAACTGCAAGATTACTGTGTTCACTGTCCAGCGGAACACATACAGTTGGAGGCAATGCTCGAAGTCCTGACGTCACTTCCTCAATAAATGAGCCTCGTGATTTTGTTCTCTGAGGCGAATGTGTCTTTGGTGTGAAAAGTCTTTAGAACAGGCAGTGTTCAAGTTCACTGAACAAAGGAAAATTAGCATCATGTTCATTAATACACAGAAATGACCCCTGGCAATGAAATTCAAATCACTTGCACAAGTTTAGTTAATGAACAACCTTCTCAATAAGGCTTCGAAATGCAGGAAACGCGATGTTTATGTGGGGGGAGGTATTTAAATCAGTGAGAAATACATCCTGAGATGTTTTTCGCTCTCAAATTATAAATATTCAATTATTTTGAAACCTTGGGGCCTCTGGTGGTTATCAGATGTGACTGTTTCGGGTAGTGTGACTTCAATGCGGGAACAGTGACACTGGTTGTAAGGACGAAAGTCCCAGCAAAGAGGACAGTGGTTTGTCACCTTATCATTTTTGGGACTGGCCAGCCCAAGCAAGTATAAAAACGAATGCATCATTTTCTAGAACCTACTAAATGCAGAAACGAGCTCGGGGTCAGTTTCCTTTAGCCATTGGGCAATCGGAATGTCGTTCAAACGCTAGCTCCATGCATAAAATAACACGCAAAGGAGCCCTGGGAATCAGGAAGTGAATGCTTAATCATAAGCAGTCACAAACAGGTCGGTCTTAAACTCTGACTGAACTTCAGGTGAGCTCCTTCAAGCAGGCCGTACTTTTGACAGGCAGAATAGGGGTTGTTCTGCATCTAATATGCACTTTTTTCCGGGCGCTGTTGCTGGGCTTGATGTTTACACAGTGTGAAACTTCTGCATGGTCTCTGAGATGCAAGCACCAGAGGATTCTCCAAGAGTGGGTGAATCCTGACTGGCCTTTGCCAGAGAGTTAAACCCTTAACATGCACCCACCACCAGCCACATCTTTGTATTTGGCTGAACAGAAAGTGAACACACTCTGGGTAGTCAAACCTATTTCGCTAAGTGGGACTGTTAGATCTGGGGGTCTCTAGTTGGCAATGGTTATCACCTTTGTCCAAATAGGGACCCTTACTTTTAAGTCAGGACAAGGGGATTGCTCTCCTTAATAACCCCTGCTCACCCCCTTGGTAGCTTGGCACGAGCAGACAGGCTTATCTCAGAGGCAATGTGTTAAGCATTTGTGAATATACACAGTAATACAGTGATAGCACTACAGATGAACACAACCCAGGTTTTATAAAAATAGGTATTCTTTATATAGACTTACCACACAAGACCACAACCAACAAAAATCCACAATACTATACTAAAGGTTACTTAAAGGATGATAAAAGTCTCTTAGCTCAAGTTGTTGGTAAATGCGACAAAGTTCTCAACAAAGTTCTTGGATGCGGCATGCAAAGTAAACAAAAGGCTCGCAGAAGGGGAGATGCGTCGGTTCCGTGACCCGGGGGAACGGTTGCGTCCTTCCTCAAAGCTTGCGCAGAGTAGGGGAATCGTCGTGAGCCTTACCGGTGCGGAGGTGATGCGTAGATTCTCGACCTGTTGCGGTGCGCAAGATGGCGCCTTGATGCGATGCCGATGCGATGATCCAGTTGCGATGCAAGAAGATGGCGCCCTTGATGCAGCGATGCGATGACGATGCGATGACGCCCTGGCAGCCTTGCGACGACTCTGTACTTTGGAGCCGCGTCAGGCCCTGCGATGCGCTTCTCCGGTGATGCAATGACAGCTCTCTCGATGAGTCGCGCTTCTCCGGCGATGCGTCAGCAGACAGCTTCGATGAACACACGCTTCCAGGGAGATGCGACAAACTCTCGCTTCTCCGGCGTTGCGATGATTTCAGCTGCGGCGGCGACACGCTTCTTCTCGATGCGTCGAGCTTCCAGCTCCCAGCGGCATGCAAGTGACTGGAGTCAGAATTCCCAGCAAGGAAATTCAGGAGGGAGCTGGGGGTGAAGTCTTTTGGCCCTTAGACTTCAGCAGGCGGCAGGCACAGTTCAAACCCTTGGAGAATATTCTGTAGATGAAAGTCCTTACAAAGTTCCTTCTCCTTTCCCTTGGCAATGAAGTAACCACTGCAGGCCAACCCAGCAAACAGCACACTGGCAGAGGGGCAGTCCAAAATCCTGCAGCTTCCTTGGTTCTTCTCCTTGGCAGAAAGGTTTCTTGTTCCAGAAGTGATCTAAAGTCTGTGGGACTGGGTCCCAATATTTATACCCCCAAATCCTTTGTTCTCTGAAGGCAGAGAGGCCTCTGCCTAGTTCAAACCAGTTCCTGAGCACTGTGTTTACATGACTCTTCTATTCCTTTCACTGTGCAGGGCAGAAACATCAGACGCCCCACAGGAGGTGGAGCCAGCACAGGGGAGGGAAGATGCAGCTCTGGAGCACTCTGTTGACAGGATTCCCCTTCTCCTTTCACTGTGCAGGGCAGAGACATCAGACAAGCCACAGGGGGTGGAGCCAGCATTGTGGAGGGAAGGCCCAGCGCTATTCAGGTCCCAGGTGCACTCTCCCCCTCCCATCTGGAGGTAAATCTTCCTATTCACCACTGGCCTGTCCCAGACTATCTCCTGGAATTTCCCCAGCCCTGTCACACACAAACCCAGACAAGGAATACACAAGTCAGCAGAGGCGGGCTCAAATGGTTAGGCAAGCAAATACCTACTTTCTAAAAGTGGTATTTGCAAACACAGAATATTAAAATAAACTTTACTAAAAGATGTATTTTATTATTCTGAGTTCAGGCATACTAAACTCGAATTTCTACCATGTTCCGTGAGTCAGTTAGGATTGTAGGGATGTAACAATCTTCACTGCCCATTCTAGTCTATGAGAACAGGAAGCCTTCAATAGTGAAAAACGAAAATGGCTGTAATTCACTACTAGAACATGCTACACACATCAGAGCATGGCCTACCTTATACTTACAATGCACCCTGCCCTTGGGCCTACCTTAGGGGTGTCTAATAGGCAGCAAAGGGAAGGTTTAGGGACTGGCAAGTGGGTGCACTTGGCCCAGTCGACTTGGTAGTCATAGACTACACACAGGCCTTGCAATGGCAGGCCTGAGACATACTTTACAAGGTGCTTCTGTGGGTGGCACAACCAGTGCTGCAAGCCCACCAGCAGCATTTGCTCTACAAGCCCTGGGAACACATGGTACACTGTACTAGGGGCTGACAGTAGATCAAATAAGCCAATCATGGAATCCAATCGGTAAATCAATTTAACATAGGGAGCACTTGCACTGTGGCACTGATTAGCAGTGGCACAGCGCCCAAAACATACAACCAGCAAAAATAGGTCAAAACGGAGGAGGCAATCCATCAAAAATGGATGGGAGACTCACGCCAATGATGTCAGGTCTAACAGGGACATTAGGTTGAAAGATCTTGGTCAGATGTTCAGGAGTGTGACCATAAAGAATCACATGAACTAGGCTGAGGGTCTTGATTTGGGATCTCTCTTTTTTGGAAGCCATTATAGGGCATTCAAAGCAAACACAAGGAGATGATGGACGGAGCGCTGAAACTTTTCAGACACTCACCCCCCCCACTCACCACTGA
The DNA here is from genome assembly GCF_964261635.1 of Lissotriton helveticus. Taxonomy (NCBI): domain Eukaryota; kingdom Metazoa; phylum Chordata; class Amphibia; order Caudata; family Salamandridae; genus Lissotriton; species Lissotriton helveticus. The sequence continues at coordinate 951,674,721 of NC_136063.1, forward strand.
ACATTTTCACAATATTCGTCTGTAGACTTATATTATGTAAGTGGGTATGAATAGTTGTGTAGGGGTGCAGACAATGGGAGCACTGAGCCAACGGTGACCCAGTATTATTAGTGGAGTGTGCCATGACCGTTAGGCTATGCCATGCAATAAATCTATATTTAGGAGCACATCAGGGTAGCACAGGGGGTGCTGTATAGTGGGGCGGAGCAATAGCACCAGACCAGGGAAGACAGGACACATCATACAAAATGCCTTTGGTAATTAAAATTAATCTTTGGCAGCATCCTGAACCGTGAAGGATTCCAGCAGTGCATCCAATTTTAGTACTATGGGCTGCTTCCGCAAGCCTTGGTATTCCTCTCTACACAGGACATCGCTCTCTGCCAGCCCCCACCGTGCCAACTCTTCCCACCACTGGGAGCCAAGGGGCACTGATGAGGATTTCAGTATCGCTTCAAGAGTCACTTCGCCAGTAAGATTGCAAAATCTTTGAAACATGGCACTACTCTGGAGCCTTTGGGCCTCGGATATAATCCCAAACTACATTGTTCCATCATTTGCCCGTGATCCAGCCCAGTCAGTTCCAATAGAGCAAGTCGGAAATGTGCGCAGCAAGAGAATAAAAAGACACAAGCCCATAGCATGTGCAGTAGATCTGCGTCTGAGGCGCGGCAGTGGGAGAAGCAGGAGACACACCGGGGAACATCAAATGGAGTCTATGATATGTAAGGTAGGCATGATGTAAGATGGAAAACTGAATAGATTTGAAGCAGCAGTTGCAGGACCATTTTTTGGGGTATTCAAGTAGGAAGTTCCATTCCTTATTATGGAGCTCTTGTGCAAAGTCCCATTCCCATTTCGCCCATAGGGGAGTCAAGGAAACCAACAGTTGTGAATGGAGCCCACAGTATAGTCAATTAATAAGGTGGCTGCCGTGACCCATAGTGTTTATTTATTTATTTTATTTTAAAGGTTTTATATAGCGCTGGCTAGACCCGGAGGTATCAGAGCGCTTTACATGGATATCAGACACTAAATTGAAGGTTACAGCTTTACAAAGGTTACACAGTTATTAGAACATGGCAAATTTTAGTTACAAGTAAGGTTGAGACAAACAAAAAGGAACATATAGGTAGGGGAAAAAGCTGGCACGGGTAGATATTCCAGGGAGTGGGGGCATAAGAGCTGGGGAAGTAGACAGAGAGTGGAGGAGGGAAACCCCTTTCCATACCATACCTCAATTGTGAGTGTGTCCCTTGGCGCTGTGGACTCTCTCAGCGGGTATTCTGAGACTCCAGCGTATATGACTTGGATCTTTCCTCAAAAAGGGTAGAAGGAGTGCATAGTCAAAGGGCACAAAAGTAAAGGGGGCTAGGTGGTGAAAGCAGGCAAGGGAAAATATTCCGGGGAATGGGGGTTAGGAGCAGGGAAGTAGACAGAGAGTGGAGGAGGGAAAGAGGAGGGGAGGATTAGAGACACGGCAAGGCAAGAGGAGGGGGAGGGTGACAGGCACACAAACCGGTAGGCGAGTCAAAGCTGCACCCAAAGTCCAATAAGCTGTGAACCCAGGGGGAATGGTAAAATTTCCCCATCTCAGTGGCGAGAGGCTCCCTAAGCGCAGTGGACTCGCTCAGAGTGTTCTCTGAAACTCCAAGGCCTACTTTACTGGATCCTTCCCCAAAAAGGGGAGAGGGAGTGCTTTGGCAAGGGGTGCCATACAATACCTCAATTGTGAGTGACTCCCTTGGCGCTGTGGACTCTCTCAGCGGGTATGCTGAGACTATCGCCTGTATTAAATTCATGGGAAAATGGTTCGGTACCGCTTAGCACCCAGCATTGAGGAATGTAACAGGTAATTCCGGCGGGTGTTCAGAAAAGAGTTTCCGGCAGATCATGAGTGTGTGTGAAATCTGAGTGAGTCAGGATGATGCAGTCTGCGAATAGTGCTCCAATCATTGTAACTCCCCCTTGCTCCCAAGGATGTAATCTCTGCATTGTGAGGTACCTAAAGACATGAGGAGACCACGCAAAGCGATAGTTGGGGCATAAGGCACCCAAGGGTCAGTGTGGCGTAAGGCCGCCTTCCAGTAATCATGGGCTGTATACAGCAGAAGGGGGTTAAACGGAGCCCGGACAGAACAAACTGTGCAATTTTCCCTGATTGAGCATATTATTTGTGTATCTGATCTCTGTAAGGTTAGCCGGCTAGCTAGTGGGAGAGCAATTTCAGTTTTATGGCACGACACGGAGGCTAATATTATGCAAATCTCCTTTATTACCACAGCTCAGTAGCAACAATAGAATGTAGAACATCAATGAACATTCTTAGTAAGAATAAAGTCCCTTAGAAACCATCTCCCATCCTTCTTTGTTGCTGCTGCTCAGAAAGATAAGTAACTCCTCCTTACTCTCTGACCTACTCTACTAATTACCTCTTGTTTTATACTATATTTACAGTATATGATAACTATTACAACAGGAATTACTTTCCCTGTAGTTCAGCGCATATTCTATTGATATTTTACATATTTGGTGTTTTAAATTTCTCTCCCGGTTTGTGTGTACCTGTAACCCTTTTAGCCTTTCCCTTTGGTGATCGGCCTCGCTATTATATTTATACCCCCTCCGGTTCTATTTTGGACCGGTTTCGTTACCCACTATGTTTTAAATACATGCGCGCTCGTAAACGGAATCGCGCTTCAGCTGACTCACCCTTGCGAGTCTCTCCGCCCTCGGAACACGCCTGATCCTCACTGGGACTACACCGTGAAGACGGTGCGTCCCTAAATTTACCGCAATGCTCCGACCCCCTCGCAGCAATAGCGCAAGAGGGGCCGGATTAGAAAAATTGCCTTGGCAACGCCCGACGCACGCGTAATGCGTGCGTGGCAGCCATTTTAGGCGATTGGGAACTCGACATTGAAGGCCTACTGAACGGCCATTTTAGGAAGCTGGGATCGATCACTGCCTCGATCCAGTGACAGTTTAACCCCACAGTCAGCCTCGGCTTTCGAAGATCAACAGCGTTTTTAATCTACAGTACCTCATATATTGTTTCAACGAGCCTTACCTCATTATACCTCGATTCTATATCAAATAGAGATCTAACCCTTACTATATCTTTACTCTACCCCAATATGTCTGACCCTATCCCTAACATTGAGGGACAACTTGAAAAACTAGTCAACAAGGCCTTTGAAAAGGTCCTTGTCTCCATTGACGAAAATATTAATAAGAAACTTGAGGCATTACAATCCCCTCGCCCTTCTACCAGCGCAAATGAATTAGGAGCAACTAAGGCTCCCAAAAAGCGGGCAATTGGAGGTAAAGAGCGCAGAGATTCTAAAAAACCTAAGACATCCTCCGCCCTCTCACGCCCACGGGGTGGTGACAAGAATGGTGCCTCGGGCACCCCATTCGGGCAAGATGAAGGCCCAGAGCCCCCTATTAACATTGATTCCGATGAAAACTCAGACCAAGAAATAGATCTATCCTATTCGTCTGATTTTAATACCGATGAAGATGAGACACAAAATAGGGGAACAGGGAGCTCTGATGGGACACCTAAGGTCCTAGATAAAAACATAGCCATAATAGACCCATTTGGAGACCCTATGTTCGACCCACTCTTGATTAAACACCCTCTGTCCCCTGAGTGGGCTCCCTCCCAACATGTGGGAGAATACCTCTCATTCTGGTTACGAAAAGAGATCCCGCAAGAGGTCAGGACAAGACTTAGATCCGAATGTCCCAGACCTTCCCTACCTAACAAAATAACAACTACACCTGAACTCGATCCTAAGGTGGTAGCGTTCATCTCGAAGACCTCTCGTGACCCTAGAAAAGGACTAGACATAGGCCTTAGATCCTGCCAAGATCGCCTACTCGACTCAATTGGCCCAATAACAAAAATCTTCGAGATGGCAGAAACAGCATATCCACAAGACCGACAGGTCGACCCTAAAGAATTGAGAGAGTGGGTCCAGAGGGCTATATGTCTGATTGGTAATGCCAATGCTGCTCTTTCCATTGAAAGAAGAAAAGGGATCTTGTTCAAGATCGACCCCAAACTAATTGAGTTAGCAAAAAACGAAGGGGGGCAAAATACTCAAGGCTTCCTCTTTGGGGAAGATTTTATTAAAGAAATGGCAAGATATGTCGGAGCATTTAGCTCTATTCAAAAGTCACAAAAAGATATAAAAAGAGTTTTCCAAGATCGTGTTTATACACGGGCCGGGAGAATGCGGGGTCGTTTTCCCGGCCGAGGAAACTCAAATTCAAGACCCTTCATGTCTCGTGGAGGAGGCAGATTTAATACCAATAACTCCAGCAACTTTGGACAATTCTATCCTCAAAGGCAAAGACCCCATGGCAGAAACTTCAGGGGCGAGAGAAGACAACGCTCCTTCTCTACAGGTAAGACTCTTGTCAGACCCTTCAGATACCCCTCTAAAGGTGGGAGCGAGACTACTCCAGTTTGCTGGGAATTGGAACCTAGTAACCAAAGACCCCTGGGTACTCAATACCGTGAAAGGTTACAAAATAGACTTTATAGACACCCCCTTTCAGACAAAGACACCAAGAGAGATTACCTTCTCTGGCAAGGACAAGGTATTAGTTTCTCAAGAAGTCCAAGAACTCTTGAAAAAGGCGCAATAATAGAGAGTTTTTCTGTGGGTTTCCTGAGCAACATTTTCCTAGTAGAATAGAAAAACAAAGAGCAAAGACCGGTAATAAACTTGAAGGAATTAAACCAATGGGTGGTTTATCAACACTTCAAAATGGAGGGAATTCCCTCCTAAGAGATGTTCTAAGGAAAGGAGACTGGTTAACAAGACTCGATCTAAAAGATGCATACCTAACAATTCCTATATGGAAACCCCATCAAAGGTTTCTCCAATTTACATGGGAAGGCCATCTCTATCAGTTTTGCAGCCTTCCACAGTTAAAATACTTTCGGCCTCTCCTCCTCCCCCTGGTGCTTCACCAAGGTACTTCGACCCGTCGCAACTTGGATGAGACAAAGGGGAGTGAGGTTGATTATTTATCTAGACGATATCCTCTTAATGGCCCAATCAAAAAAGACTGTCTCACTCCATACGGACCTTACAATACACCTCTTACAACACCTGGGTTTTGTTATAAATCTAAAAAAGTCATGTATAATTCCTTCTCAGCAAACCCAATTCCTAGGCTTTTTAGTAGACACTGTGAAAACGGAATTCCGTCTTCCCAGCGACAAAGTGAGGAAAGTGAGGAAAGAATTGAGGAAGACACTTCATATGAAAGTCTTTCCCCTAAGATACCTGGCGAAAATCCTGGGCCTTCTTTCCTCCACAATTCAAGCAATATTTCCAGGACCCCTTCATTATCGGGCATTACAAAGACTCAAGTCAAGACACTTGAGATCCAACGGATCGTATTCCCAACTAATTTCCCTAGACCAAGAATCCAAAACAGAACTGCTTTGGTGGCTCAAGAATCTAGAGGCATGGAATGGAAGAGCCATTTTCGGAGAACTACCAGATTTAATAATAGAATCAGATGCGAGTTTAGAAGGCTGGGGTGCCAGATGTGGAAACTCGTCAACAGGGGGCCGTTGGACCCAACAAGAAAAAGAATTACATATCAACTGCTTAGAGTTACTAGCAGGCTCATTTGCGGTTCGTTGTTTCACTCAAGACTCAATGAAATGTTGTGTAACTTTACGAATGGACAATGTGTCAGCAGTTCGCTATGTCAGCAAACTGGGCGGTCCCCATTCCAAAGATTTGACAGACTTAGCGAATGGCCTATGGTACTACTGTTTGAGCAAAGGTATTTCAGTTGTTGCGGAACATATTCCCGGACTGAAGAACGAAGTTGCAGACTGGTACTCCAGGAATTTCAGGGACTCCAGCAATTGGAGACTGAACAGAGATGTATTCCTATCCATCCAATCAATCTGGGGCCCATTCACAACAGATCTGTTTGCAGACCGTATAAACACCCATCTGAAAGACTTCTTCAGTTAGAGACCAGACCCTCAGGCCACGCAGTTTTTGAACAAAGAAGGATGGGAGATGGTTTCTAAGGGACTTTATTCTTACTAAGAATGTTCATTGATGTTCTACATTCTATTGTTGCTACTGAGCTGTGGTAATAAAGGAGATTTGCATAATATTAGCCTCCGTGTCCTTAATAAAATCCAGATTTTCTGCCCAGCAGGCTGTGAAAAATCTAAATTGTCCAGCCAAACAGTAGGCTTTAATCTCTAGGGTGCCCATCCCTCCCTTATCAGGTGGTATCTGTAACTTAGACAAGCTTACACTGCATCAGCCACTGCCCCATACCAAATCAATAAATAATGTATTTAACAATTAAAAAATCCGGGCCTCTATAATCACAGGTAAATTTACAAAGTGGTGCAGCAGTCGGGGCAGCATAACCATCTTTGGAAGGGTAAAATGACCCGCTAATGATAATGGTAAAGTAGTCCACAAAGTAATTTGTGATTTGAGGCATGCAACCATTTCCAGAGATTTTTCATCATTAAGCCTAGTGCTTCACAATATACCTGTATACCTGAATAATGGAATGAGTAGGGTGCCTTTTGAATGTATACTTCATCAAAAGATCAAAAAGGGCTATCATAAGTGCCCTCAAATGAATAGGCATTGGATTTGTCGACGTTTAGGCAAGGCCGGAGAAGTCCCCAAACATGAAGAACAATCAAGAGATCTCAGAAAGATTTGTACGGAGATCTTTCACATACAATATCATATCATGGGCATACAATGTGTTGTGGGGCCACGGGAGATCCCCCTTGCAGAATCCCTTGTGTCAGAGGCTCCAGCGCTAAAGCAAAAAATAATGGTGAAAGCAGGCATCCCTGCCAAGTACTGCGGACCACTGGGTAGGAAAAGGAGAAGTGTGGTCCCGTCCGAGCCATTGCAGAGGGGGAGGTATATAGTAATTCTACCCAACGTATTTAGCTGGGATGAATACCAAAATGCTTGAGGGAGACAAACATGAAGTCCTTGTCAGAGATCTAATGCCAGTCAACCGGCCATCGGGTAGTGACCACAAGCGGCATCCATAATCTGATGTAAGCAGCGTATAATGAGTGAAGTGTTATGGTGTGGTACAAAACCACATTTATCCGTTTGTAATAGCTGTGGGAGTAGGGGAAGCACCCAGAGCACTATCACTTTCCTCAAAATTTTATATTCAGTGTTTAGTCATGATAATGGTCTATAAGAGGTAATTTTGGCAAGTGGATTACCTGGTTTTAAAAGGGAGGTGACCAACGCTTGTCTAGTAGTTGGTGGGGGTGTTCTTTCTTCTAACGAGGTCTTATAAAGCCATTCTAAATCTGGGACCATTCATGGAGCAGAGGTGGTATAAAATTCAATAGGAAGGTCATCAGGGCCTGGCTTTTTTTACGCGCAGTTCTTTAAGGGCACCTCAAAACTCGCCAGGAGTGAGGGAGGACCCTAAGGCTTCCTTGTCAGTGGATGGGGAGGACTGTACAGGGTGGAGTAAAGGTCACAAAATGCTGTATTAATATCTAATTGAGTGGTGGCATGGTTGTGTTGGGGCATAATTATGGTGAGGTTAGGAATGGGTGGGGATGTCAGTATTCTGTAAATAGGCCCTGTAATCTATAATGCGCATGCGCTCAAGAAGCTAAGCGTTTTTAATTCTGGCTTCTTGCAAACGTGGTATACGTTTGTCATTTTCTGTTGCAACGTTTTCCAGCGGGCCTAGACTGTTTTCAACGCATACATTTCAGGCTCCTATGACTGCATTAATGGATGCCCTCCACACCACTACTTTAAATGCCTCCCGTAACAGCAGTGGAGAGGGGCACTGTTGGTGTTTTCCGTAAAATAGGTGTCAATCACATTGGCCATGTTCTCTCAAAGCACTGCATCATCCAAGAGCAAAGATAGAACACACCAGGTGAGTATAGGAGCAGGTATTCTGCCACACAATGGCATAAGTTCTAAAGGATTGTGATCCGACAAAGTTTTACCCAGGTATGTTGCATGGGTGATACTATTCTGAAAAGGGGTGGTGCAAAGGATTCTATCAAAGGCATGCATGCAATGCATGTGGGGGTGAATAAAATAAATAGTCACACATGCCGCTATTGTGACTGCATGATACATCAGACAGGGTTCATCCCTCAACCCATTGCTGAAAAGCCCTAGCTTGTTGCACTGAAATGGGACTTGTTAAAAGGGTTCTGAGCGATTTTAATTAATATTCAATACTGCATTAAAGTCCCTGACTATCACCCAGGGATAATGTGCCCAATCTGTGAAGACTGTGGATAAGTGCACCAAAAAACTCCTGCTCCACGTTAGGTGCATAAAAACTACCGAGCACCACAGGTGCTGCATCTAAGGTAGCCGTAATGAGAACATAACGCGGTGGGCATCAATACTAGTGTCTGAGGCTTCAAAGGGAGTTCCTGTGCGTAACCATATTGCAGCACACAGGATGAAGGCAGAATAAGAGGTATGGAATAGCTGAACCCTCCACTTCTTGTGCATTCTAATGACTTTGGGGGTAGTAAGATGGGTCTCTTTCAAATATACTATGTGTGCCTCACGACAGTGCAGTTGAGCCAGTATTCTGTACCTTTTTTGCACTGACCCCATGCCACTGATGTTCCAAGTGAATTACGTTATATTAGCATTCGGTAGCCAGCATTGTGTGCTGTGAGTGAATAAGGAAATCCACATAACATCCAGCATACTATAATACCATGAACATAAACCGTGTGTGACAATGTAATTTATCAAATACAAAACCTCAACACAAGGTCAAGCGATGAACACTTGTTCGACCAAAACTGTAAAAAAAAACATGAAAACAGAATAACAGATGTGCATTCGCTTCTGGTGTGTGGCATTGAGCCGGTGAACAAATGCCTGTTGGGTCAGAAGGACCATCTAGGCCCCAGTATCCACCCAGGCCAGGAGCCCGGTAATCCAGTACATTAAGCAAATCGGTGCATCATTTTTGGAAGATAGTATACAAGGAAATAGTGACAAACTCATTGGGTTCCCAGTGATACCAATTACAGAGGCAAAATCAGCCCAGGAGGTCATTAGCAGGCTGTGCGTTATTGGACAGGAACAGAGCCATACTGCCATAGGAGTCAGAGTCTGAGGTGCTGCCAGACGACTAGCTGGTGGCGGTGTGTGGCTGTGTGTCTCGCAGCAAAGTTTCTGAGTTAAGTGCATCTCTCTGGCCTTCCAAAGCCTGCGGCGGAGATGGAGACAGCCCATCCGAGCATGGGAAGGCGGACACCGGCATTGTTGTCGGGGTGTTGGTTGAGCTTTGGGCATCAGCGGCTGAGTGGTTCTAGGCCTCTGAGATTGGCAAAGTGCTGTTTCAACAAATTCATTACTGCTTCCGGGGTTTCAAAAATTGGGCCCGCTGCTCATTGATCACTTGTAGTCAGCTAGGAACAGTAGGGCATATGTGAGACCCATTGATTAATTGTCACTTAATTTCCTGATAGGAGGAGCGTTGATGTTAAACTGCCAGTGCATAGTCTGGAAACAGAGAGATTCATACATCATCCATTGTGATGGGTGCAGTCTCTAGTGTGTTTTGGAGCAGCACATCCCAGTCTTTAAAGTTGAGCATTTGGGCCACCAAAGGGCGCTGCAGTGCACCCGGAGTGGCCTACTTGCTGGCACTAGGTGCACTCTCTCCATTGCGAAAATGTCGGATAAGCCTGTTGTTGCCACTGTGTTACAGAGCCAGTCCTCCACACATTGAGTGGCGTTCGGGCCTTCAACACCCTCTGGCATTATTCTGTCATTCCGGCATGCCAGCCTTTCAGCGTTTTCCGCTCACTCCTGGAGCATATCAACTTGCTTAAGGGGTTGGGTAATGGTAGAGGTTTGTTCTGTCTGCTAGGACATTAGTGTGGTGAGGGTCATCTCATTTGCTTTGATTTTGTAGGACAATTTCCGGTAATCATCTTTGAGTAGACAGAGATCAGGAGTGATAAAATCCAACTGTTGCTTAATGGCCACTCTGGAGTCACGTATATGAAGATGTCATCAGCTTAAAATTACATTTGAATTTGTAGAGTCCCAATTTGAAAACAAGCCGGAAATGAGTGAGTCTTGCCTAATTTTGGTTAAAAAGGGTTTGAATGCAATAATAAACAAAAGAGGAGACAGTAGACAACCTTGACGTACTCTAAACAAAGGAACATATTCAGAGAGCAAACCGTTAACAAAAACTGCAGCCTTAGGGCTTGTGTACAACAAAGACATTAAAGCCATCCATTTAGGTGAAAACCCAATCCATTTTAATACATGAAACAAAAAATCACAACTGATCCCATCAAAAGCTTTTTCTGCATTCAAAGTAATAAAAGCAATAGGATAGTCCCTCCCTCACAAGAACTCTGCAACGCTCTAGAAAGTAATTTCCACAACAAGATATCCACCTTCTACAGGAACTTTGAGCCCCAACCCACTGATCTCCTCAGCCTCCCCCGACCAACGTCTAACCACATGGGAACGGCTCATGACACCAGACATCACAGCCGTAATGAACTCCATCCACTCAGGAGCACCCACCAACCCATGCCTCCACCGTCTCTTCAACCTAGAAAGTGACAAGATCTGCCACCAACTCACCCACATCCATGGCCACACCCTTCTTTCCTGACATACGGAAACACACAGAGGTCAGACCTCTCCTCAAAAAACCCATTTCAGACCCCAGAGATCTCCAGAACTGCTGCCCCATCTCTCTGCTCCCGTTTTCTATCAAAGTCCCGAAGAAGGCCATTAACCGTCAGCTCACCGAACACTTGGAGAGCAACAATCTGGTAGGCCCCTTCTAATCAGGTTTCAAAGCCAGCCACAGCGCCAAGACCTCCCTGATCACCTTCACAGATGACACACACACCCTACTCAACAGAGGAGAATAGGCCACCCTGATCCTTCACAACCTCTCCGCAGCCTTTAACACTGTGTCTCACCGCACACTCATCAAAAGACTGCACCAGATTGGAATCACTGGAGACAAACTCAGATGAATTGCATAATTTTTCACGGGACGCATGCAGAGAATCCGTCTCCCACCCTTCGCCTCGCAATCCAAGAACACCATCTGCCGGTCCCCCAAGGCTCATCCCTCAGCTCCACCCTCTTCAACATCTACATTACAACGTCAGAACCCACAATATCAACATCATATCCTAAGCCAAGAACGTCACAGCCTGGATGAAGGACAACTGTCTGAAGCTCAACACGAACAAGACTGAAGTGCTGGTCTTTGGCAACCATACTTCTCTCTGGAACCACACCTAGTGGCCTGCCGAACTCGGACTCACCCCCACACCAAAGACCATGCCCACAACGTCAGTATCATGCTGGATAGCAAACTCACAAAGAAATGACAGATCAACACAGTTTCCTCACTCTCCACATGTTCAGAAGAATCATCAAACATCTCCCCACAAGCACCAGGACAACAGTCACACAAGCCCTAATCACCAGCTGTCTGGACTACGGCAACGCAGTGGATGCAGGAACCACCATCTAACTCATGAGAATGCCCCAGACGCAATAGAATGCAGCAGTCAGACTGATCCTCAACCTGCCCAAATGGTCCCACATCACCAAGCACCTTAGGAAACTCAACTGTCTACCCACCCAGAAAAGATGCTAATTCAAACTACTGACACGCATATACAAAGCCCTCCCTGACCAAGGACCAGCATAATGAACCACTGCCTGAACTTTCACCAACCATTCAGAAACCTATACTTAAACTCCCTCACCCTGGCACAGACACCGCTCATCCACCATAGCCACATTGAAGGACGTTCCTTCTCCCACCTCGCCTCCAAGTCCTGAAACACTCTCCCCCTCTCCTTCTGAACATCACCCTCGCTGACAGACTTCAGGAAGGAACTCAAGACCCAGATCTTCGACTAAGTCCAGCAACCCAGTGTCTGAATACCTGCACAGGTGTTAAGCAGTGCTCTACAAATGTTTGATTGATTGTTTGATAGTCCAAGGTAGATAACTTACTTAAAATATTGAAAAAGACACACACATTTTCAGTTGCCAATCGGCTCTTAACAAAACCAGATTGTTCTGAACGTATGAGATGGTAAAATAGGGTCAAGGCTCAATGCCATAATTTTTGCGAACATTTTGTAATCAACATTAACTAAAGAGATTGGACAATTTACAGATAGCTTAGTGGAGTTGAAGGACCTGTGAAAGAGGATATTTCAGGATGTGTCTCTGTATTTGTGTTGGGGTTGCAACTGTAGATTAGTGCCCATTTTAAGCAAAGTGCGATGTGCTGGCCAGAAAAATTGTCAGACGAAATCATTGCCTGTGTGAAATATTGTATTAACTGTGTCAATCCTAAAAAAAAAGGAAAAGAAAAAGGAGAAGTTGATTGTGGCTCAAACAGTTCTGTCAGAAAGGTGGATAAGGAGGTTTTCAGGCACCTGATTTTCTTGTCTGTGCTGGTGATGGTCTGCAAGGTGCTAATGCACAAGGCAATGATATACAATTTGTGCAAGGTGGAAATGGTCCTTGTAGTAGAGGGAGAGGATTTAATAGCAATGATAATGTGAGGAATGAAATTAAAAATACACAATTGAGAAATAATTGGTACGGCATCTGTAGAAGCAGCCACTGGAAACAACAATGTATGTTTAATCCAAATATGTTTCAAAATGAGTTGCAAATAGTTCGCCAAAAGCAGTAGAACATGAATCACATGGCAAAGAATTGGATGACACTCTCAGTGGTGCCATCCCTACTGTTCTCTGTGCAGATTATGCAAAATCCAAGGCAGTTCAGTGGGAATAAGCATCTATCTCCAGTTAAGCAACAGCCCTTACAAAACAAGTGCAGGGTTACCAACAGAGTTTGCATTTCAGCAAAAACCTTCAGTGATTAATGTCAATTTTCCACAACTTGCAGCTACACTAGGAGTTCCTACAGGACCAAGTCATACCCAATGGCGATGCCTGTGGGGGGAGGAGGATTGTATGCTTGGTGTAGTCCTAGAGGTAGACCATTATGGTCCTTTTGTGAGAGGAGAAGTGAATGTCCATGGCTGTATCATTTTTAATAGATACATCAGCTGGTGGAGGTTCCCAACTTACCACTTTGGGAAACGAAATCCAAGTAGTAGGCATTTCAAATAAGCAGGTGACCAATAAGTTGTCAGCTATGGACACTGTGAAAATTGGTTCAACTGTGAATATTCATGAATTTTTATTCAGTGAGATGAGTTCAGTTAATTTGTTGGGTCATGATTTATTGTGAAAATGAAATAGTGTGCTTTACTGTACACCAAATGGTGTTGGCCTCCAAATACAGGATGAAGAATCTGATGTTAAAATAAAATCACATGAGACAATAGTTCAAATGTTCCCAGTACTAACTACAGAGGACCAAATTCCAGATTCAGGACATATTGTGAATATGAATGTTTGGAATTTTACAGCAAATAAATTGGGTTGATTAAAGTTGTAGAGATAGTGCAGATAATTGTAAAACTGAACACAGTGCATCTCCATACTCCTCAATAAAGACTTATTCGTAAAGTAGAGAAGAGAATTTCACCTATAATTGACAAAATGACTGAACAGAGCCTTTTATATAGAGGTGCTAGGAAGGCCATGTAACTCTCCAATCATGCGAAAAAAAGAAACCAAACTGGAAATGGTTATATAATAATAATAATCATCTTAATCCTTTTCCTGAAATGCATAGCTACCTCAAATGAGGTGTCCGAGTGCCAGGTACAGGTATCCGCAGGTCTAAATTCAGCAATTAAACTTGCTCTCTATACTTGTGGAACAGACACCAACATCACCCCTGCTGTTCTTAAGTTTCTCACAGGTATATATGATCTAACCTATACCTGACCTTTGACCCTGTCACCAGGCAGGTTGCTCCCCCGCGCCACCACACAGCCCTCCTGTGTGCCCTGAGGCGCTGCTGCCGCTCAAACTGGTTTGTGCCTGCGTGATTAGCATTGTTGTTCTCTTTGTACTTTGATCCCCATTTTGCCTTGTGTATCCCCTGCTCGCCCCAACTGCTTGGTTAGCATTGTTGTTTTTTGTACCTTTGTGACCCTCTGTGCCCCACTTTGCCTTCTGTATCCCCCCCTTGCCCCATCCAAGCTCTTTTCACATGCTGCGGCCCCGCCCCCCTGAGCTCCCATTCGCCGTCCAGCTCCCGCCTTCCAGCTGCTCCTCCTTCCCACTCCCCCTCATATGTAGGCCGCGCAACGGACTTGCGCAGTGGGCGCGCCGCTGGCACGCTGAAGGCGTGCCTATAGAATGCCCATCTGCGCCCGTCCATGCATGGACTGCGCCCAGCGCCAAGACCCCTGGCCCCCGCACTCACCATGACGCCTGCCACTACTACGACTCCAGCACCCTCCACGCACTCAACGCCGAACGGTCACGCACCTGCTGCCTGGCCACCCCAAAGCGCACCCAAGGACCCTTCTCCTGCCGGAACTTCAGCTTCAGCTTCACCAGCATCCAGCCCGCCAACCCACCCACCAAAGAACCCATCTTCCTCAGATGCATCCTGCTCAACACCCGCTCTGGCCGCAAACACACCGTCGAACTCTGGGACCCACTCGACACCAATACCCCAGACGTCGCCTTCCTGACGGAGACCTGGCTGACCCCCACCTCGATGCCCGACATCGCCATAGCCATCCCAGAAGGCTACAAGATCTCCTGCAAGGACCGCTCCAACGAAGTAGGTGGAGGAATTGCCATCGTCCACAGAAACACCCTCAAAATCTCGACAGACCCCGACGACACCCTCAGCACCGCCGAACACCTGCACTTCCAGATCCACACCGACCATAACACAACCCTCAAAGGCACCGTCATCTACAGACCCCCGGACCCCAAACGCAGTTCAGCGACTCCTTTGCCGACTTCATCAGCACACACGCCCTCGCCTCCAAGGACTACATCCTCCTCGTGGACCTGAACTTCCACATCGAGAACAACAACGACTCCAACACCTCCAACCTGATCGACAACCTCTGACTCAGACAACTCGTCACAACACCAACTCACTCCGCCGGACACACGCTTGACCCCATCTTCTCAGCAAGCACCCATGTCTCCTTCGACTGCACCACCGAACTCCACTGGACCGACCACCGCTGCATCCACTTCACCTTCCGGAAACCCACCACCGCACCCAGCTGATGCCTCGCCGCAGCTGGGGTAAGATCACGAGGACCAGCTAACCACCGCCCTCGCCCAGAGCCCACTCGCAGACCCGACCGACCCCGATGCCGCAGCCCACAACCTCAGATAATGGATCGACGACTGCGCCAACACCCTCGCCCCACTCATGAAACCCCCCAACACCCAGACCAGCAAGAGAGCCAGGTGGTTCACCGAAGGCCTCCAGGCCTCCAAGCTAACCTGCCGAAAACTGGAAAAAAACTGGACCCGCGAAAGAACACCAGAAAGCTACACAGCCCACAGGAACGGCACCCACCGCCACCATCAGCTCATCAGATCCGCCAAAAGGATCACCTTCAGAGACCACATAGACAACAACGCACACAACAGCAAAGAGCTCTTCAGCATCGTGAAGGAACTCTCCAACCTCAGTTCCAACACCAACGACATCCCACCGTCACAAGACCTGTACGACTCACTGGCCACCTTCTTCTATCGCAAGATCGCAGACATACGCCATCATCACCACGGCAACCACCAGCACCCTGCTCCCACGACCACCACCCGCACCAACCGCCTGATTGCCTGGGACAACATCAACGACAACGACATCATCAAGATCATGAACACCGTCCATTCCAGATGCACGGAAGACCCCTGCCCATACCACATCTTCAACAAAGCCAGCAGCACCATCGCACCCCACCTCCGGAAAACCATCAACATCTCCTTCGAGACAGCGACCTTCCCGGAGAGCTGTAAGCAGGCAGAGATCAACACCTTACTCAAGAAACCGAAGGCAGACCCCAAGGACCTAAAGAACTTCTGACCCATCTCCTTGCTCCCGTTCCCGGCGAAGGTCATCAAAAAGGCAGTCAACAAACAACTGACCAGCTTCCTCGAAGAGAACAACATCCTGGACCCCTCCCAGTCCGGGTTCCATAGCAACCACAGCACCAAAACTGCCCTCATTGCTGCCACCGATGACATCAGGACCCTGCTCGACAATGGAGTAACCGCGGCCCTCATCCTCCTGGACCTGTCAGCCGATTTCGACACAGTCTGCCACCACACACTAAAAGCACGCCTCCATGACGCCGGAATCCAAGAGAAGGCCCTGTACTGGACCACCTCCTTCCTCTCTGGGAGAACCCAGAGAGTCTGCCTCCCCCCTTCCGCTCAAAACCTACCGAGATCATCTGTGGCATCATCCCTCAGCCCAACATTGTTCAACGTATACATGGCACCGCTCAACCACGTCGCCTGACGGCACAACCTAAACATCATCTCCTACGCTGACAACACCCAGCTGATCCTCTCGCTCACCAATGACCCCCACACCACCAAAGCCAACCTCCACGAAGGAATGAAGGCCATCGCCGACTGGAGGAGGAACAGCCGACTGAAGATGAACTCGGACAAGACGAAGGTCCTCATCCTCGGTACCACCCCCTCAGCCTGGGATGACTCCTTGTGGCCAATGGCACTAGGAGCACCCCTACACCCACCGACCACGCATGAAACCTGGGGGTCATTCTCGATTCCACACTCTCGATGACGAAGCAGGTCAACGCCGTCTCCTCCTCCTGCTTCAAAACCCTCCACATGCTTCGCAGGATCTTCAAGTGGATCCCCACCACAACTAGAAGGACGGTCACCCAGGCCCTCGTCAGCAGTAGACTGGACTACGTCAACGCACTCTACACAGGAGCCCCAGCCAAACTCCTGAAACGCTCCAACACATCCAGAACGCCTCCGCACGGCTGATCCTCGACATCCCGCGCCACAGCCACATCACACCCCACCTGAGAGACCTGCACTGGTTTCCCATCAACAAGAGGATAACCTTCAAGCGCCTCACCCACGCACAGAAGGCACTCCACGACACCGGACCAGCGTACCTCAACAGCCGACTCAGCCTCTACTCCCCGTCCTGCCAGCTGTGCTCTGCAGACCGCGCCCTCGCCACTGTCACCCGCATCCGGAGAGTGACCACCGGCGGCAGATCATTCTCCCACCTCGCCGCCAAGACGTGGAACACCCTCCCCATCCGCCTGCGGCAGACTGAAGACCTCCTAACCTTCAGGAGACTCCTCAAGACCTGGCTCTTCGAACAGTAGCAGCTTCCCCCCCCCAGCGCCTTGAGACCCTCACGGGTATGTAGTGAGCTTTACAAATGCTATGATTGATTGATTTATTGATTGAAGATACTATGGTCCTTTTCTAGCAAACACATTGTGACCATAACACAAGGCTTTAAATAAAGACCTCTGCCTCACCGGAGGCCTGTGGAGCTTCATAAGTGCGGCCCCTATCGATGCACGCATCAGTATGAGATGCACAGCAGTGTTCTGCACTCTTTGGAGTCTCTTGATCCTGCCGTGTGTGACTCCAAGATACAACACATAGCAGTAATTGAGCCTCAATACAATCAGAGCCTATACTACTGTGTTTTGTTGCTGGCTCTGGCAGACGGCACAACATTTTTCTTAACATCTTGAGCAGTAAAAAGCATTTTCCTGCCACTGCAGTTATTTGGCTGTCAAAAAGCAGTTTTCTGTCAAACCAAATACCAAAGTTCTTTACCTTGGGTTTTGGATCAGGTAGTGGGCCTAACTTCTTGGGCCACCATGAAGTGGATCAGATGTTTGAGGGATTGGCCAGGGTCAAAACTTCAGTCTTTCCAGCGTTGAGCTTGAGAAAGTTCTAGTCCATCCACCCGGCAACCTCTGCTAGGCAGGAGCATAAAGACAAGGCAGGAGCATAAAGACAAAGCCAATTTTTATCTACTTTGTCAAAAATGAGAAGGGTGCATACTTTCTGTTTTGACTCAGAAACATGGAGATGTTAAGCATTCCATTGCATATATTTTTATAACATTTGGTCTAGTAACTGACATTCTGCTTGGTTGCATGAGAGTGTTGTGGTAACTCCTTTGGCAGGTGTTCAGATAGAGACAATTGTGATGGTGTGCACACTCATTGTGTTTGTTCCACACTCAGGAGACCTGCTGACTTGCAATCACACTCAACAACCAACAAATAGTTGTTTGATTAAGCATGAGCAGATAATCTTGTCAACAGAGAATGTTTCAATTAGACACTACAATAACATGAATCCCGCTACACTATTGTCTTTGCCAAAGGAGGATGTGGGAGATGAAGCAAATTATGGTGATCATGATTATGTTTTATGTGACATAGTTGTGCTCCAAACCAAGACCAGACATTCAAGATGCATCACTCAAGTTGGCTGATTTTTTTGTATTTGTTGATGATTCTTGTCTGAGAGATGATCATGGAACTCTTCGAGCAGCATATGCAGTTTACACAGTGAAACATACTGTGTAGGCATTGAACTTGTGTAATGTAACTTCAGCAGAAGTAGGATAACTAATTGTGATTACAAGAGCATGCTCTATAGTATAGCTAATGAAACGAGTGTAATAATCTACATGAATAGTCACTATAGTTTTGTAATGGTCATCGACTGCAACTCCAAATAAATAAGGACAGCATATTCTAAATTTTCGTGCTGACTTGCCAATGCCAAAGAAAATTATGGTTGTATAATGTATCCCACACAAGAGTGTAGATCACATGATCACATTGGGTAATAACTTTGGAGATGAAATTGCAAAGTGCTCTGCTCTTCATCAGATACATTAGAGCAGAAAGAAACTTCTGAGACAGAAGAGAGCAAAATAAACAGCTATTTGTCAATACCAGTTCAAAAATTCAATAGGTGATGAGTTGAAGGACTCGTAAAGTAAGGTGTCAGATGTTGAAAGAACAAGGTGGGAAAACACAATTTGGGTGGCTATCTAGTTAGCAAATGGATCAAAAGGTTCCAAACTAGGTGTTGTCTTGCGCTGCCTAGCCAAGCTATTACTGAGGAAGTTGATCCCTATACCTTGCCTGCCTACTTCTTTGGAATCAGATAGGGGAATTCATTTAAAAAATGAAGTTATTAGAGTGCTATGCATGACACTCAACATTAGACAGAAACTCCATTGTAGTGGCCATCTCCAAGCATAGGGGCCGGCGATAAACTCTCCCTCTCGCTGGTGGAGTTCACAAAGTTTTGCCACTCCGCGCTGCCCTTGTAACGCAGAATTTGGCAAAAACACCATCCAGCACCACTTTACGTTCACAGCTGGAAGCCTGGACATCAAATACACTTTACATACACTGCTAAAGCCTGCACATTCAATTCCCTCAACTTGTTCTGCTGAGTGTAAGCCTGCATCTCTGGCGGTCTAATAGGACTCTTGCTAGTGATCTCCCATCACACAAAGAGAAAGCCCCATGTAGAGTGAACAAATGACCCCTGGGAAACACAGTTTCTATGAGCCTTACAAATAAAGCCTGTAGGAAAGTGGGTTTCTGTTGCAGTAACCCCCCCCTCTTTTTGCCTGACAACTGATGCACTTTGGCTTGATGTACCCGGGGTCCTGCTAATCAGGTTCCCAGGGCCTGTGTTCTTTCCCCAAACCTAACCCAATTGGCATCTCTGGCCACAGGTCAGCCCTTGGTAAATGGTACCACAGGTACCCAGGGCACAGTGACCAGGGAAGACCTCTAAGGGCTGCAGCACTTATTGTGCCACCCTTAGAGGCCCTGTACCTTTACAAACACACTGCCTTTGCAGGCTGCTTGTTCTGGTGCAGAACAAAGTGAAGAGTCGACATGGCACACATCCCTGTGTGCCATGCCTACAACCCACTGCGCTGGCATAGATCATTCACCCGTCTAGCTGGGAGCCCTATGTCAGTACTAAGGGTACAGGTACATGAGCCCTGTACCCCTACAGTGTCTAAGACCATTCTTAGACATTGTAAGTGCAGTGCTGCCATTAAGAGTATATGGTGCTGGGAGCTTGTCATTACAAACTCCAACGCACCATAATGGCTACACAGAAAACTGAAAAGTTTGGTATCAAACTTCTCAGCACAATAAACCCACACTAATGCCAGTGTGAGATTTAGTGGAAAATACACACAGAGAGCATCTTAGAAATTCCCCCTGAAAAATGACCAGCCTCTGGTGGGTTCCATGACTGGTACACACCAGCCTGCCACCACGAAACATGTTTCTGGACCCCTAGGGTGGGAGCATTCGCACCTCCCCGGGCCAAGAAGAGCCATCTGTGGCAGGGGGGCTTTAAAGGCCTGGCAGCCTTTGTAATGCGACCCCCAGCCTCTGCTGCTATCAGGAGCAGGCCCCCTTCCTGTCTCCCCTCCTTTTCAGCTGTAAGACTGGTGGTAAAATCTAGCCAGCCCAGAAGGTGTGCCCACCTCTGCCAAATCCACCCCTCAGGTGGGGGAGGCGAAGTGAAGCCAACTCTTCAGTTCCCGCCATCTTGCAGATGGCAGGCACTCATCAATCAGGATTAGGGAGTGTGCTCACTCCCCCACGTGGGGTGAGCACACAAAGGGTGTAGTCACCCTAAGGTCAGTAGCCTATTGCCTACTGACCTCGAGACCCTTAAAACGCCCTAAATACAGTGTTTACGGGGCAGCCCTGAACCAAGAGGGCAGATTTCTGAAACCTAAGAAGAAAAAGGACAAAAGAAGACACCCAGCAGAGGAGACTGCGGAGAACAACTGACTTTGCCCATAATCCCCAAAGGGATTGTCCCTAAATTTGAGGATGGTTGGTGATGATATCACTAAGTGGGTCACAGACTTTGCGAAGTGCTTGTGAAGCCAGAAGGGTGAAGACAACTCACTGGGGGGGGGGGCACTGCTTTGTGAACTGTTCTCTGGTAAGTGCAGAGACAGACTTCTGACCCTTAGTGGGGCAGATGCTGGGTCTTATGACCTAATGAAGAGAACTCTGATTGAGGGATTTGGACTCACAACTGAGGAGTATAGAATTAGATTCAGGGGGGGCTCAGAAAACCCAGAGTCAGCCCTGGGTCCAATTTGTAGACTACTCAATGAAACTACTAGGTGGCTGGTTGACTGGAAGCAAGGTGCAAGATTATGATGGTCTTAAAAATGTGTTTATAAAAGAACACATATTAAGTAATTGCATTGATGAAACATTGCATCAGAATCTGGTAGACCTAGGTCCAATTTCTCCCCAAGAATTGGGAAGGACGGCGGACCATTGGGTCAAAACAAGGGTGACTAGGACGTCCACTGGCACCCCTGAAAACTGCACTGCAACCAACGCATCCTTGAGCATCTTTTCATCTTGTATCCTCAGCATCAGGGCCACTCTATTAAAGTCTATGTCTGTCATGCCATAAAGTTTAGAACTAGACTGGAAAATGCTCTGGTGGCCAGGTAACTTTCCAAATCTTCCCAATTGACCCCTCAGACCTTCTCCCTGTTGGATTTGGTCTTCCAAACCGGGCCAGAGTAGCTGAAGTAAATTTCACAAACTTATCAAACGTTTGTAAACATTTGACTGACCAATGCTTGTGTGCGGTTGAATTAAAAAGTGATAATATCTTTTAAAATCTGTATCTCCGAAATCCTCCAATGGATTTTGCTCATCAAGGACTCTAAATATTCATAACAATATAATCTATTTTTAGAAATTGGTGTTGTGTTTCTTTTCTGTTGTGTGGCTTTCTTCCTTCATTGTTTGGCACTGTTAATGTTGAAGCTCCTTTGTGCAAGCCTTGCTGCTTGAAGACATGCTACTCAGGATTGAGCTTAAGGTTGTTCAAAAGAGCCTCACTGGACCCAAAACTGTTTTTGTGGGTGTGTTCCATGATAAGGCTTTACAGCCATACCATATAATACACCTGAATCCTCACTCACATGAAGAGAGTGAAGACTGTAGAAGTGGAGACATTTAACAATAATTCACAGAGTCAAATTGGAGTTTTCCATGTGGATCAGGGGGTGGGGCGGAACAAATAGTTCAAAATGAAGAAGAACAAGGAGAACAAGAACAAGAAGAATTAAAAAGATTCATTTTCCACAGAGGGGAACATGGCGGCAGACAGGTAGTGCCAGCTGAGAGCTCTCTGCCGTCTACGGTGCATCTCTCAACTTCACATACCTGCTGTAACGGTTTCCTGCCTGCCTCCCGGGGGGCTGGGGGGTCCCAGTGGGTGTTTGGGGGAGGCCTGCTCCTGGGTTATCGGTTCTTCCTGCGCGTGGTAAATCGCGCTGCATGACGGCTTCCTCCTCCCAGCATAGACCGCCAACGGCACCCAAAGTGGTAGAGGGACCAGACGTATATGCGGAGGCTGCAGCGCCACCGTGAAGATCAGCTTCTGGGGCATAGTGAGCAGCATCAGTGGCAGGAAACTATACAGAGGGTTTGGCTTCTGTTGGTCCCTCCAGCTGCTTTTTCCACACAAGCCTATTGATGGCAATGAGGGTGACATTGACACCAGGGTGCCCATGAGCACGGCGACCAAGAAGTCTTGGGGGGAAAAGATATCCTTGTGGAGGCCCCCCGAAACAGACTCAAGTGCTCAAGGTAACAACAAAGGGGTTAGTGGGGGGGCTAGTAGATCCCACTTTATCCTCTCAACCCTCTCTAGTTTAGCCACTTAACAGATATGTGCTTAGGAGTAGGCACATCTCGAAGAAGGGAGACACAGGAGGGTAGATTTACAAGCCCCTTGCATGACGTTTGCGCTGCCTTTGCATAACTTTTGTGACGCAGCTGCGGTGTAAATCTTGCGGCCCATTTACAACGTGACGCATCTAGGGAGATGTGTCACGTTGCAAAGCCCTGCGTCACATTATACCTGCGTCAGGTATAATGTATGCAGGGTGGGCTTTCCCACGCAAAAAGCCATGTAGTACTGACTCAGTGAAATCTAAAAGATTTCTCTGCGTCACTCTATGTCTTCACTGCGCCAAACTCCCTACGCCTGCTCAAACCAGATGTAAGGAATGACGCATGGCTTTTTGAATGGGACTCACCCATCTATTGTGGAGCATTGCTGGAGTTGCATCACTTTCATGAGCAACTCCAGCAAGGCCTCACTTTTGCACCAACAGATGCATCAGAGTTTCTGCCGCATCTGTTAATCCTTGCGCCATGGAGCACTGTATTGTAAATACAGTGCATCCTTAGTGGTGCAAGGACACTCGGCGCTGACGCAAGGAAACTGATGAATCTATGCAGATGTGTCAGTGCCTTGTAAATCTGCCCTTGGGATTTTACCCCATGTAATATTCTTCCTGAAAATAAATCCCCTGCCCACCAAGAAGGGTCAGTCAATGTAGAGGGTGCTTCACTCCCACACCCTCCTTATACTCGCACCCAGTTTTAAAAGCGGCAGGAAGGAAGGGGTCAAAGAGGGTATAACAGGCCAAAATCACTCATTCCCTGCACTCCTATTTTAGGGTCCAGGCAGAAGGGGAACAGATGGTGTTGCTTCTGGCTCCTCTTTCCCCTCAACCCACACTGAATTCTGTGGCTGAACTCACACCTAAACTACATAAAAGCATTAATAAATTGGAGAATTCTGGTGTAAGACCACTGTCTCCGAAAACAGATTTCAAGTGTTAGCGGAAGAAGATGATCTGGGGCAGGACCAGGAGACCTTAAGGGCGCCTAGTACACTGGGGTGGGAGAGTCAGTCAGGCACTGAGAAACTGCTGTCCACATTGATAACTGAGGTTAGGGAAAAGTTTGCAGAGTCTGCAAAGAATCAGCACAAATTTCAAGACACATGTGAGGCCCTTGAAGTAAAGATCAACTTCCTAATGGATAGAGTGGGGATGCTGGAAACATCTCTGTTAGAACTAACCAATGAGTTGGAATTAAACCAAAAAGAAATCCCGATGCTGAAAACCTGGGATAAAGACTTACGAGATAAACTAGAGACCCTTGAGAACAACGCAAGAAGGAACAATCTTAGGCTACTGAATGTACCAGAAGGCCTTGAGGGTGACAATATCAAAGGATTTCCAATTAGACTCTGAAAGAAGCTATGTCAGATGTTGATGTATACAAAGAAGAAGAGGATATAGAGAGGATTCACCAAGACCCGTTCTCCAGAGGACCAGCCAGGAAAACGCCAAGAAGAATCCTGGTCAACTTGAAAACATACTCTTTTAACCCCTTCGCTGCTTCCGTCGGCCAACGGCGGTCACGAGCACTTCCTCCGTAGTGCTGCGCTTGTCCGTTGGCCGACGCGGTCCCGCCCACCTAATTAAACCGCCACACCACAGCGGACTTCGAGCCGCGGTTAAGTGGTTAAATAAAAGATCCTTTCTGCCGCTCTTAAAGCAGGGTGTAACAAAAAGAGAGACTGGTCTCTGCGTATTAGACCTGACATTTCCAGAGCCATACAAGTTAGGGAGTGGGAACTAGGTATATGTATCCAGGAGCTCAGGGAATTGGGAGCTACAACACACATCCATTTTCCTGCTTCCCTCAGAAGTATGTGAAACAATAAAATGCATAACTTTAGAGACCCTAAGGAAGTAAAATAATTAGTTGTTCAAATTTAAGCGCAACAGATTTAATTCAAACATCATTGCTGTGGAGCAAAAGATGAGCTTGACTAGTTAATCTTTTAGAATACCTGTAGTCAATAGGGAGGGGTCACCAGGGTGGGGTGGGGGGTTTACAAGTAAGAAAACAACCATATAAAATAGCACTTTTATTAATCACTGGGTGTGGGAGAATGTGGGAAAAAAACAAGTCCTTATAAGTTAAATAGGTGGATAAGCCAATTATACAGCCTTACCTATGTCTGCGCTTGACAGCAAGCTCAACTTATGGTGGAATCAGGAAAAGGTAAACCCCTTCTGGTTTTAACTTGGAATGGGAATCGTCTCAGGGTCAGTCTGATAGGGAGGGAAATTCTAGAATATCTTAGGCTCTCGAAGAGCATTGTCATTTTCATACAAGAATTTCACCTATTAAAAGATAATTTAAAAAGTCAGAAATGGATTGAGAATTGTCTATGTACTTCCCAGGTATGCTGTGTAAAGGGGGTGGTGCTGCTTTTTATGAAATCCATTAAAGCTATTTTGGGGGAATGTGTGGCCGACCCAGCAGGGAGGTGGGCAAGACCAAAGGCAAAAGATTATGGCACTTGGATAGCTCTGGTAGGATACTGTGGTCCAAACTCAGATGACACCACCCCACTTCATGGTTTATATTAGTAACTGTTAGATCTTAAACTCCCCAATATCTTGGCCGGGGAGGGTTTAACATAATAATAGATCCTGTTGTAGATAAATCCTCCATGAGAGGAAACACAAACCTACCTAACATGAGGGGTCTACTGAACAAGTTGATGGATGATATAGGTCTTGTGAATATTTAGAGGTTGAAGAGAAGTAAAGGGGGGTCCCAGGGGGAAGGTTAACTTTCCACAATAAAAAATATGAACATCGATCCAGAATAGATTGTTTTCTTGGTAGATATTATCACCAGTAAAAAAAACATCCGTTATTCAGATACCAGAATATCTGTCCGATCAGTCTGTGGTAAGCTCATAGATCATGCTAGAGAGTAGGCCTGCTCTTCAGAGATGGACTGTTAATCGATCACTACTCTCATGCCCACAGGTTATAGAGCAACTGAAAGAAGCCACAAGGGGATTTATTTTTAATAAAGCATCCTTCTCGCTGCACACTGTCTGGGACACATATAAGCCTTTTTAAGAGGCATCTTACTGGGTCTAACAGCAGCCCAAAATAAGAGAGCAAGGAAGGACATTTGTCTATTTGAATCATTAATACAAACCCTACTTAGAGAGGTTGAGAATGCCCCTGATACCCCTACCTTGATAAAAGTTGAAGGACAATTAAAAAAGGCAAGGTTAGAGCTAGTGGATTACTACAGGTAAGAGTAAGGAGGAAGCCAAAACAGAACACACAAGGAACATTATTAAATCCATTAAAAGCAAGGAAACGGGTGACCTAGCCTCGGATGATGTAGAGATTGAATATGCCTTTACACAGTTCTTTCAAAACCTTTATACAGAAGAACTGGAGGCAGGGGATGATAAAATTGAGGCATATCTTCAGGACTTAGATATTCAGCCCATAGAAGCGGCTTTTAAAAACAAATTGAATGCCCCCCTTAGCCTGGAATAAGTCTTTAAGATAATTAGTAGTTTGAATAGAGGAAAAGCGTCCAGCCCAGACACTCTACCGAATGAAGTCTATATCATTTTGAAGGAAGAACTGACACCTATCATGACAGAAATCTTTAATATCAAAACACACAAGGTGATGGACGGAATGTTGCACATTGGCAAAACATTCACCCCCAGTCACAGATCTGGGTTTAATCCATCGTTATTTTTCTCACCACGCCACCCCAGTTCAGACATGGCCATATTCAAATCTGTCTTGACCCTGTGCCTCATGGGAACAGTCCAGCCCGAACTACCAAGCCATGTCTTCGCTTGAACGAAATCAAGCATCCTAGGACCGTTTTTTGGCTATCAGCCGTCATCAGCCAAAAATCTTTAATATAGCATTCATGAACAGATAGGACTTTCGGCATTCCTGGGATGAGGCTCCCATAAGCACAATCTTGAAACAAAATAAGGGCCCAGCTTCTGCCAATCTTATAGACCTATCTCCCTGTTAAACTGTGATTATAAGATCTTTACACAGATTTTAAC
Organism: Lissotriton helveticus; assembly: GCF_964261635.1. Taxonomy (NCBI): domain Eukaryota; kingdom Metazoa; phylum Chordata; class Amphibia; order Caudata; family Salamandridae; genus Lissotriton; species Lissotriton helveticus. Next base: position 951,701,512 of record NC_136063.1, read on the forward strand.
AAAGAGGCTAGAAAAGGTGGTCGATGTCTTAGTCCACAAAGATCAGAAGAGTTTCATCAAGGGGAGGCGATTGCATGAATTGACTCATGACTTAATAGGTGCAATAGATCTAGCCGGCAAGGAATGTATTCCTCTGGTCATATTGACCTTCAATGCAGCCAAAGCCTTTGACAGGGTCAGTGGGCCCTTCCTATAAAGTAACGGAGCAGTTAGACTTAGGCAAGGCATTTCTAGGGGCAGTCTGATCACTTTATAAAAAACCCATGCCCAGGATCCTAGTTAATGGTAACCTAACCAATCAGATAGAAATCAGAAAAGAGACCAGACAGAATGCCCACTATCACCACTCCTATTTTAATCTTCATATAGAGCCTCTGGCAAACAAAATAAGCGCAAATGAGTAGATAGACCCCCTTCACTGCAACAGGCGGGAGAAAAAAATTGGTTTGTACGTTGATGATTTGATGGTTTACACAGGACATTCAGCAAAGCCCTCCCAGTAATATTGACCACTCTGGAAGACTTTGGGAAGGCTTCTGGTTATTTCATGAACAAACAAAAAACTGACATCATGGTATGGAACATCCAATATGTTAGTGACCTGATAAAGTGAGAAAAAAAGTATTTAGGAATCCAAGTAGAGCACGACTTAGGGAAATTGGTTCAGCTTGATATTAACAAGGTAGCATCCAGGGTAAAAAAACTGCTTAATGTATGGGAAGATCTCCCTCTTTCATTTATAAGAAGATCCAATCTGTTAAAAATGTCTACCCTCCCTAAGTTCACCTTCATATTCAATGCAATCCCCCTAGAATTTAAACTAGTATGGTTCAAGCAGTTTCAGGAAGATTTAAACAGTTTTATATGGAGGGCTAAAGGAGTGAGAATTGCTTGGTGGAAGATCCGCAGGAAGAAGGTACAGGGTGGAATTTTAAGCCATGATCTTTTTCTATGTTACTGCGCCTTTCACATAAGGCGACTACTTTTGGATAGTTCCACCTATCCCCGCTATTTAGAGACTTGACAGCTGATTTTGTAATGAGTGCGGACTTTTTTCTTTTAAAATTTGGCCATCCAAAGTATTTTAAGAAAGTGAGACTTAAAATTCTTGCCATTGCCTGTAAGCTGTGCTACCAAATCAGACGGTCATTAAGAATTCCTTATTATAGCAGTTCTGTCCTGATACGGAATTCGCCAGGTACACCGCCCTGCCTCCTGGACACATTTGCCAAACCCTTGATCGAAAGGGGTATAAATAAATGGGGCCAACTTATAGGAGACTTTCAACTGGTACCCTGGGAGCACTTAGAAGAAATTACTGATGGTAGTTTATCGAAATTCAAATATTACCAACTACTAAGCTGGGTAAAGGGGTTAGATAAAGTTGGCAAAGGTAACCAATACTGGGAGGACAGGATTGAGAAGCACCCACTTTTTTTAAATACATTTTGCAGTGGTACTGGAAGCTGGTTCAAGCTGTAAATGATGAGTTTGGTCTGCCCAACAAGATCTGGAAGAAGGACCTGCCAAACTAAAACATCGAATCCTTGTGGCAAGTATCTATGTCTATTTTGTTGCTGTTATGATTTAGTCCTCAGGATCGGTTTGTTGATTGGTAAGCCCACCTCTAAATCGAGCCAATGCCTGAATAGCCGTAATGGCACAGAGCGTTGACTGGATTAAGTGAGGGGATAATAGAAAAGATCAGGGAAGGAAAGGAAGGGGACAGCAGGGAGGGAGATCTGAAAGACATAAACAGAACATACACATAAGAATAGATTCCTATGTTTTAAACATCACTATGCTCCGGAAAGTACTATAAAGGGCTATACCTGTAAAAGAAGAATAAAGCCTTGTAGATGTGTAGAGGCAACGTAGGGGTTGATACGGTGTAACTAAAGTAATGTACAAAATACAAGAACACATGTGATATACTTGGGAAAGAAGATCCAGCGTTCATATACAAAACCAATTATACATGACATATGAACATACCTAAGTATTGACTCCACTAAACCTCACAGGGGAAGAGTGTAGCCCACACCTCCAGAACCCCTGTTAATAGAAGAGTCAAATACACAGTTAACACCTAAATCAAAGTTAAGCAAATAACCTTTCCACACAGTGTATATGCCAAACACAAAGCTCCACTGGAACTCCTGAAGTTCACAACACCAACTAATACTTCTTAGCTGGGTCTAAGGTTTCATCCAATTCACAGCAAAGAAACCAGTACAGCAAGAGATGCTATCCAATGTCTGATAGCACCTAAAACAACCACCACCGTTGGCCGAAAATGCCAACCGAACTCCCAAAATAATAGTTCCGGTAACACGATAAATCCGTTATCGCCAAACCCCCAAAGCAAAACAGGAACCAAAAGGCAGCAAACAGCGTTCTGCTGTGAAGAACTGTGGTGCAAGCACCCTTACCGCACCAGGACAAAAGAAATCCGAATCAGAACTGCACCAGGACAGGAATACCCGACACCGATCCCTGGCTGCCATTCTCTTTAAAGAAGTTCCTCGCGAGAATGCAGCGCGTCACGTAGGATCTCGGGAACTGTAGTTCTATCCCGGAGCATGCCGGGAAATGTAGTTCGCGAGCCCCGCGATCGGGACAGCTGCTATCTATAAAATCTGCACCGCTCAGGAAAAACCATCTGTTTACAGTTCACAAGGCTTATTGAATTGCAAGGAAATTGTCGAACCTGGGTACCTGGGAGGAAAGGAAGTGCCCCAAGTGTGGTGAAGAAAAAGCAGATGACGTCCACATGTTTTGTCGGTAACCCCTGATGGAGAACTTTTGAGTGGGTAAGGTCAGCGCAAATATTTAGACTGAAGTGGCCCCCCTTCTAGAAGAATACAATTCTGGGAGATATGGGAATAATAGCTTATATCTCGCCCCCTGGCAGGTATATTTACCAATACCCAGCATATAAATGCTACCTGTCCTATAATTAAACGTCTACGCAACAACGGTCAAAGGTGAACCGGTTATTTTGGCTAGAATCCCACACTATTGAACCTATTTACAGTTAAGGCTTAGGCTCCTGACCTGGTCAATTGTGTGATCCATGATTTCTGAGAAGCCCCCTGAGGGGAGACTGGCACCTCTGACAGTCTCTTAGAGCTTTCTGGCCTTGCACGATAAACAAAGAGAACTTTAAAAAAAAAAAGAATTAAAAACAAGAAAATCGGACCGCAAAAACCTGAACTCTGAAAACACCAAGAGCAACTCAGTTGCAAGTTGTACATATTAAGAAACAAGGGGAAATGAAAATGAGGCAAGTGGAGCAAACGAGACTGAAGAAGAAAGCATGATACAACCTGATTAGTCTGAGGGTGTGAGGGAAAGAACAAGAATGTTGCAAAAATTTGACAGTCTGAAGAGAATTGGAGAAAAAGCAGTGACAGATCTGAATGACAAAGAATTTGAATAGCCTGAAGTCAGAAGACTGACAAGAGTAAAAGTGGCAAACACAAAATATGCAGCCCTTAAAATGGCATATCTGACAAAGATGGAACCAGAAAAAAGGGAGATTGATTTGAGAGACTATTGATTTCTGGTGAAATAACATCTGTGAATCGGCATTTACTGATATCAATTCATAAGTGTGCCCGCATAAACTCTTAGAATAGGAGTAGAATTTTTGTTTTTATCTGAGCTTCAATTTAAGAATTTGGCCCATAACTAAATAGCCCCATCCTAAAAAGACTAATTATGTACTAAGTTAGGTAACAAGTTGAAGATAGATTTGTTTCAGCATAATTTTCATGAAAATACTGAAAAAACAAATGGCAGCCAGGGAAACAAATACCGCACAAACTGGAGTAATCACTTGTATTAATGCACACTGACCATAACATTTCAAATTATGTACACAAACAAGAGAGGCACTGGAGGACATTTAAATGGTTGATATTGCACACGGTTGTGGAAATCGAAGCAGGATAGTGGGTTAATTCATTGTCTGGCTCCATATCACTCATGCGGTGAATATGAAATAGACTGACTAGATTGTGGAATTGAACCTTGGAGAGTAAGTGCATCTTGATTTATTTGATCTTTGTTGAATACATATTTTGATATCTAGCAGAACCAGGGGATTGATGATATTGCCTTGAGGAAGCCTTTCCTAAGGTGGTATGCGTTGGCTGCTTTTTTTGTAAAATGGATCAAGAATTTCAATAAAGAATACGCTACATGTACATCAAGAACCAATGAGTTATAATTTGAAGTCAACTACTTATGCTAGAAATTGTGTTCCTTGCCTCTCTTGTTTGTGTACATAATTTGTATGAATATCTGCATAGAACTTTTGGGCCTCTTTACGATGCAATACAGGAATACACTGAATCATAAATATAATAAATTGCTATGTTTATACTTGCTTGCCTCCTTCTATTTCCAAGGTATTACATTTATACATCGTTTGCTTACCTTTGGAATTTCCTGCAATGTATACATGCCTAATTTGTTACGATCAGATGTCCTTAAAGAGTTAGCAGTAGATTATAATCTTTCTATAGATAAATTGCCTGAAGTTGAAAATGTAGATGTTACTAATAAACATAATGGATCCATTATGGTCTATAATTCCAACACGGTAATAGCAGTAATGAGAGGAATGTGTGTAAACTAACTGATGTAGAGCACACCTTTATTAGATAATATAATAAGAAGATAGTGAGAATTGATATGAATGCTGCTGAATCAATGGAGCTACCGTTAAAAGAGGAAGCTGGGGCAAATTTGAAAAAATTCACAAGTGCATCCTATACATAGGATTTCACAGGAGAAGAAAGAAGCAATGATGAAAGAGAAAAGTGGATGAATGAATGCTTCAGTTATGGTTGGAATGAGTGAGTTTAGTTATATTATGATGGTTTCATGTTGGGTAATGATCCTATATTTAGAGGTATTTTTCTCACTTGTGTTAAAGTGGCTTTGTTAATATTCCAGGTAACTGGGTAGGTTCTTGTTATCTAGCATTAGTGTTCCCTAAAATATATCAAACTAATGAGTTGAGTGAAATGAGTAAAGTGAATTTTAGAAGAGTGAAAAGTGGATTTAGTCAAGCGCACTTGGGTGTGTTTGGTGTGTTGATTTCTCCTATTTACGTGGCTTTAAATGATGTGAAGATTACAAAACTGTCTACTTGGGTTGCTTGCTTAGCTATTAATGCTGTTGGTGCATTAACTAAAATTAGTGAGGAAAAGGTTGCTACTCTTGCAATGTTAATTTAAAATAAAATAGCTTTGGATATTTTGTTGGCAAAGGAATGTGAAGTGTGTGATTTAGTTAAGTTCCAGCAGTGTTGTACGTGTGTGCCTGATAACAGCATAGAAATCAATAAATGTATTAATAACATAACTAATATTCTGAGTGAAGCTAGAACCTTTGGAGAAACTGGTGTGTGGGAAAGAGGCTCATGGTTAGTGAGATTGGAAAGATTGGTGAATGATTTGGTGAAGTAGGTGGTGGCTTACTAAAGAAAATACTAACACCACTAATGATATTAACACTGAATATAATAGGTCTAATGCTGATAGTAGCATTTTTAAAACTTGTTTGTCTTAAGTGAGGTTTTAACTGTGATTGTGAAAATAAGAAGAGTACAACCTGAAATAGAAAGAGAGAAGATATTGAAACTGATTACATCTAAGTCAGAGTCCATAACGAAATGAAGGCCTTGGAGAAGACGAAATTGAAGAAGCCAAGAATGACTGATGAAGGGATGTTGTGTAATATATAGTGATTTGGTGATGATATAGAAATAAATCATCAGAGGGGGGAATATCATTGCATTTTCAATAAGCAGAATATAGAAAATAATGCAGTACCTAAATGCGTTGACAAGATTAGGTCAAAGTTAGCTTGCATTGACATTTATTTTGCCTTAACAAAGGAAATGTGGCTTTTAAAAAGTACCTGAAAGAGTTTCCTACATGCATGTTTCTCTTCAGTGTTTTTCCTTTTCAGAAAATAAGTGAAATAGAATTCAGTTTCTTTTTTTTTTTTTAAATATGTTTATTGATAATTTTTTTACACCAATTTTTACCCCCCTCCCCCGCACCAGTCGATATCTTTCAACAGCAGGTACATTTCTAGATAGTCACATAAAAGATTCCATTGCATACTTCAATGTATATACATATACAAAATTAAAGAGAGAAAAACAATAATCAACAATCCATAGTCCCAGTTCCGAGATCAAGAATGTAGAGATGGCAGAGGATACCCCAAATTGCATATATATATTTTATCTCATCCAACTATACACTCCCCTAGGCTCTTGCCATCCTACTTTTCCATTCTGCGATAGGCTTCCACAGCTGTAGACCAAGCGCTCTACCCTTTTTCCCCCTTCTGGCATAAATAGCTTTCTCCAGATTATGCATGTATAATAACTTAGCCAACCAGTGCTGAAACGGGGGTGGTATCTTGTCTTTCCATGCAGCTGCTATACATAAGCGCAGAACAGCCATAGCCACAAACATAAAACCCCCATCTTGATTTTGCTGTGGAGTACTCCCCTCCACTCCTAGTAGAATTACTTCTGGTGTCAGCTTCAATTTATATGCCAAGGAGTTGTCGAGGAATGTTTCGATATTTTTTATTAGCGGATAAAGGTTTGGGCATCCCGCAAACATATGCACTATATCTGCCTCCGTACTGTCACACCTAGGGCACCGAATCCCCTGTGTTCCTCCCCACTGAGCAATTCTGGCTGGTGTGTAATAGAGTTTATATAGAGTCTTATAGTGTTGTGCCTGCAGCGCTGCCGAGCAAAGGGTTTCCCGTCCTAATCTTAGTGACTTTAAGAATACACCCTCTGGTACTCCTAGGGCTTCCCTCCATTTGGTCTCATATTTTTCCAAATCATCTCCTCGGTGTTCGATTAATTCTGCATACAACCTTTTAATTGAGCATAATTGGCCCCCCTCCACCATCTGTAATATCGAATTTCCTTTAAAGCCCATCGGTCCGCCTCGCTTATTTCCTAGGAAACTTCTTAATTGCAAATATTTAAAAAAAGTCCTATTGCTAACACCAAATTCCTGCAGGATTTCTGTGAATTGTCGTACCCCTCCCTCCCCTATTAGGTCCCCCATATTTTTAATTCCCGCACGAGCCCATTCCTTGAATATAGTATCTGCAAATATTTCTGATGGTAACGTTGGATCGTCCAATAATCTAGTGTATGCATGAAATCTCCCCAGGCCAAAACTTTTCTTAAATGCTTTCCATATTTTATCGGCAGCTTCTAATGTCTTGAACCTAGTTCGCTTAAAATAACTTGGCTCCGAGTACCTAAGGAAAGCATTGTTTGTCTCCTCGCCGAGTATTATCCCGTACACTTCCGTTGACCCTGTTGGGATTTCTGTTTCCCCCTCAGCCCCGCCCAATAAACCCGTCATCTGCTGTAATGCAGCCGCCCAATAGTACATTTTAAAATCTGGCAACGCCCATCCGCCCCTAGTCCGTGGTAATGACATATATTTCAACGCTCTTCTCGTCTTCCCCTGGGACCACACAAATCGATTTACCATATTCTCCAACTTATTAAACCAAATCATACTAAAAAACAACGGTATTGTTCTAAATAAATACAAAAATTTCGGCAACAAATTCATTTTTACGTAGTTCACTCTACCTACTATAGACATGTGTAAATTATTTACCCTATCCAAATCTTTCCTTGCTTTTATAATTATGGGGTTGATGTTGATTTCCACCAATTTTTCCAGATCGGCCGTGATCGTGAAATAGAATTCAGTTTCTGGTGTTGTTTATTTTGCTGAGTTGAATTTCTTAATTTGTGTTTGTCAAGAAGGATGACATGTACAGAGTGTTCCTGTATTTGCAAAATATTCAAAGTCCCATGCCGGGCCAGGCCTCCTTTTTGCAGATGCAATGTGTATTGTTTTCACTTCTTGCACAAATTTCACTTTATTATTATTATTATTATTTTCAATGTATAATTATGCATTAAAGTAGGAGCTTCACTTTAGTCTGTTTATTTGATGTATACATATTCATTTTCTTTCTTTATGAACTGAGCAGGCTCTATTGTTGATTAATTACTTAGACTCATTGACTTGAGCAAGTGTATGCAAGTGTATGCAATCTTCTTGCGGAACTATATTTGATTCTGGCTATTTACTAGGTTTGGAGTTTTATGTAATTTTATTACCTCTGAAAATTGGAACAATTTGATACAGAATTGATGCTAATTTGACTCTGACTGACCCAACAGTGATGGTCTATTAAAAACCTGCACCAACATTCGATGAAATTCTAAAATTCCATCTCTTACATTATACCAAGAAACCTCAGACACTTATTGTGCCAATCAGACTTTAAAAGGCAAACATGGAACAATGCAAATTACATCCTTGGCAGGGACAAATAAAAAGGCTTTTACACCTGCCTTTAATGTAATGTCTGTGGATATGAGATGAACTAAACTAACAACTCTCAATATAAGAATAGCACAGCCAGTTCAGTTAATTTTTCATCAATCACAATAATGTATATATAGTTTACATCTGCTTTTGCTCCTGTCAAAAGACCTGTAATGAAAGCGCCAAGAGGCGTCTTAAGTCATGGGCCCAAGAATATCTTCAAGCCATTAAGAATATTGATGAGAAACACACACACATTCTGAATGATATATTAAAATCACCTTTAAGAACACATTTTTACTTTTCACACAATAAACATAAAAAACATCAACAGCAAGAATCATAGTTTATTTCGAATATGGAAATCATAGAAACAGGCTTGAATCAGGATAAAAAACAACTTTATTTCCTTGCATACACCAACAAAATGAAACATAATTGGACAAGATGGAAACTCAGAACTATGGAGTCTATTATAATAGCGGGCGGATCGCCACCGCCCATATGGCGGTGGCGATCTACCCGCCATTATCTACCGCCCACCTCCCATTCCCCCGCCAAATTACGATGGCGGGGGACCCCGGCAGACAGAAAGACCGTCCGCCAGTTTTCCGCCCGTCGACAAGTCAACCAGACGGAAAAGGGGCTGAATATTGGTGCTGTGTCTGCAAGACACTGCCATCCATATTACAATTGAGGCGGAGATGTGCCTTTCTGTGGCGGCACTGGCATGCGGTCCCTGATTGTGGGGGCCCGTTGTGGACCCCAGGATGTTGGGGGGGTTGCACATGGGGGTACCTATGATACCCCCTGCATTTGCATGCACAGCATGGCAGGCACAGCGCAGTGCCTGCCACGTTGTGAATGCAAATGCACAAGGTGCAACCACAGCATTGTGGTGGGTGGTGCTGCGAGCACTGCCCGCCACAATGTTGTGGATGGGGGATGCCACTGCCACTGTGGCGGTAGCATCCTAATTGCCGGTGCGGGACTGCCATACCACTGGTGGCTGGTCCCAGCACCGCTAGGGTGGCGGGCGGACTAAAGTCCGCCCACCATCCTAATAGCCCCCGAATTTGTTTTAATTTATATGTTCATCTTTTTCTTTCATTTCATTTTCCCAGTCTATATCACACTTAATTTTGAAATGTCTGTTGCAGAGATTGGTGGCCTGTCCTCCACCATATCAAATTTGTGTTCTATAATGCACACTAGAAACATAATCTTGTCTGGCCACTATCATTCTTCATATCTGAGTCTCTCCACACCAAGCACCGAAGCGAGAATAGTATATAACCCAAGCAGTGAGTGACTCAGAAGCCCATACATTTCATAACAGGACACTTAGAAGTGTGCCTGAGTATATCATGTAAATAGGATCACAAGTCTTCCTTCACTACAGCTTTGAAGTAAGTTTGCTATCTCAATACAATAATTTGACCTTTTTATTTATACATGCTATTCTTGTGAAAACCAATCCCATATTGTACACAGTAGAGAGGGCTTCTTCAATAAGGACACCGAGTAGCTCTCAATGGAATTCTACATGCCTCACTCAAGATGGCCACTGCCAATACGGAAGTACTTTATGTGGCGTTACTTAAGCTGGTGCCCTTGGCATACCAACATGAATATTGAACACGATATTATTCTGTCATGAACTAGTAAGCTACCTCATGATAGTCCATTTCCTGCAGACATCTAGATTTTATATTTGCCCGCCTCGATCTGATAGTTGCCCTTTCCATTACAAATAGAACGTTTTCTTCCTTTCTGGACCTGACACAAAATCTTGAAATAGTAAATACCTGAGGTAGAGATAGTTGTGCTAGACTTTCGGAATTCATGCATGCCACTGGCTCTCTTAATACAATCAAACACACAGCCCGCCTTATTTTCTCACTAGAACCGAAATATAATGGTGTAATTACTGCACTATGGGATAAGACAGCATCGTATAACGGACATCAGTAATGCCAAACATAACTAGAGCTACAACAGCATTATAAGCCTACCATGCTTATTCAATGCCACCTTTTAATGAATCCTTAAATTTTATATAATAGAGCATTTACCAATTTAAAGTTTGTTCAAATGGGCTCCTCTCACATCTAACATTATAACTGTAGAAGTTAATAATCAATTAATAACTATCCACTCAGGACAGAGCGGACTTTTTGCACTCTTGTTTACATGTATTGGTTCTGCAGTGCCCTGACTCACCACACCCTGGTGATAATTTGTTAACCGGGTCAGTTTTAAAACAGACTGTTAGCAATTGTTTTGTCGGTTCCTCTCTCCAAACCCACTACTTGCTTACAATAACAACATTTTTCAACAAAATGTATGCGATAAACGTTCTATATACTTCAAACTACATATTGTTGGGTTGTATTTTAATACTCAAACCAAAACTTTGGAATAAATAATTTAAGGATAGTTTCATCATCTATTGGAAAAAAATATGCATTCCTTCTCAAATCTCACCAGCTGTCTATGACCCGATGCAATGCAAACTAGTCACCCCTTGCCATACATTATACGGATATCACAAAACACTGGGATATCCCATGACCATACAGAGGAATGAGGTTGACGGGCAAGTTCCATTATCAGATCATGAAACTCCAAGGTGATTTGCAATATCCTTTTGACATACAGCAGAGGGCATTTTGGGCTAAGTACAAACTTTAGGAATTAGGAACCTTCTCTCCAAATTGCAATTAGAAAACCTGTATTCCTAATGTATGAAACTTATTGAGTTTGGGTCACAAATCGACCTACCTCATGAATAATATTGAGGTAGGTCACAGTTTGCACCCATTAGGAATCGCAGCCATCACTGGGATGGTGGCCTGCTGAGGGCAGCAAACCACAATGTCTGAGACAGCTTTTTAATAAAGCAATCTTTTTTTTTCAAAATGCAGCCAGTTTTCCTTAAAGGAAAACAGGATGGGGCATATGCATCAAAAATCGGTATTACATGTCCTTAATAGCGAAAAATAAGGAATCGCTATTAAGGACATGCAAACCGCGATGCATCAATGAATTCGGTATTAATTACCGAATCGGTAAAAATCGGTATTAAATAGCGAAACAACGTCAGCGAGACTAGCAAATACCGAATTAGCAAATACCGATTCGGTATTAGTGATTCCGGTATTTGAGAAATCGGTAATAGCGAAAACGGCAAAAATACGCGACGCATCGGAAGCAGGCTGATGACATCACAACCAGGAAGTAGGACAGTCCATGCTCCATTCTGTGCCGAGGAGCTCAGAGGAGGAGGCAGAGCACAGGAGCTGAGGAGCCAGACTGAACCAGCATCAACCAGGACTAGGCAAGCAGGTCAAGATGGAGAAGGAGGCACCCCAGCAGGGAAAGGACACACACAGAAAGAGGAAGCGCAAGTTCTCAGACAAGGAACTCGAAATCCTGATAGAGTGTGTGACCAGCAACAATGACAAACTGTTTGGGAAGTTGTCGCTGAACGTGCCAGAGGCAGAAAAACGAAAGATGTGGCTGCGCATCAAGGACAAGGTCAATGCCTGCGGAGTCACCCACCGCAGCATCGACGATTTAAAAAAACGCTGGTATGACCTGCGTAAAAGGGCCAAGGAGAGGATTGCGCAGAGGGTCAAGGATGCTGCAGGCACAGGTGGGGGCACATCCAATGTGACACCTAACACAGCCCTGGAGGACCTAGTGGAGTCTACCATAGAGCCGGAAGCTGTCGCGGGGGTCACCCATCTGGACACCTCTGGTGCTGCAGAAGGAGGACAAGGTAAGATGCATGGCAGCGTAGCAATGCAGCGTGTAGTCAATCCCTGCCCACTCCCACATGCCAGACCCAGTGCACATGTAGCCGTGCCTCAAACACATAGCCCCACCACAGTGTTGCACCATGGGAGTTGTAGTCAATACATGAATGAGTGCATGTCTGACCCCAGAGGTGAATGAAATGAATACAGCAGCAAAGGGCCAAATGTCTGTCCAAAAAACAGCTTTATTTTGAGACAACAATGCTATATCCACATACAATACATTTATATTAACTATGCACTGTTTCACACACAGATGCATCCCCCATGGATTCTGACGGCAGTGACCGCCTCGTCATCTCGGAGTCACCAGTGCTGACCGATGCGGAGTGCTCACAGGGACATGAAGCCATGTCCTCCCCTTCACCACCACCGCGGACAACACCTCCACCATCCATGCGGAAAAAGACACCACCACCATCCTCATGGAAAAAGACACCACCACCGCCATCCTCGTGGGCAAAGACACCACCACCACCAGTGCGGTCAACTCCGCAGAGCCGCAGGGCAGATGTTCCCTCCCTGGTCGAGATGGAGTCAGAGCAGAGTTCAGCACCCCAAAATGTCCCACGCCAGGCTGTCGTCACTCCAACCACCCAATCTGCAGCAGGTCAGCGGGTCAGACAGAGGGCTGTGCCCCTGGTCAGGGCAGCAGCAAGACAAGTGGATCCGTCCGAAGGGTACGGGGTTGTGGAGGCCCTGATGCTGCGTGTCCAGCGCCTGCAGGGGAGACACATGGGTGCTATGAAACTCTCCATGACAAAACTGTGCAACAAAATAGGCAACATGACTGACGATGTGCGTGAGCACACCACTGCCGTTGCTGCGGGCAACAATGAGATCAAGCTTTGCCTGCAGGAAATGACACGTGCCATAGTCACAGGCCAACAAAGTGAGCGCCGGCGTCACAAGCAGGTCATGCTCGCTTTGAATTCCACCAACAAGGCCATCAATAAGCTGTGCAACAGCACAGCTGTGCTGTCCCGCAGGTCCGTGTCCCTGCAAGTGGACCTAGGGCATTATTGTGGGGATGTGGCAAAGGCCCTTGAGAGGGTGACCACTGCAGTGGAGCAACTGCAGCCTGGGTCAGCCAGTGTCAGTAGTGTGGGAGTGGATGAGGGGAGTGAGGCAGCCTCCAGTGTGAGCAGCGTCTCCCTGCCGGAGACTAGCGGGAGGAGGCGCAGTGTGCGCAGCGCAACTGCCACTGACACCCATCGTGGAGAAGCAGAGGAGTCACAGGACAAGAGACTGGGGGTACGCGGCAAACGCAAGTAGACATGTGGCAAAGTCAGACTATCCATGCTGACGTAACCATGGGCCAACTATAGTGCCACATGCATCACCCGTGTTGAGAAGGGACAATTTAAGTTTAACTTCTACTGCAGCTGCATCATGTTTGAGTTAAATACTGGTGTCAAGGCACTCTCTTACCTGTCTCAGAAATGATGCTGTGTGATGTATGTCCACCTCCATTGCCCTTCTGCTGTGTTGGGCACATGCGCCTGTTGGTGTTGGGGGGTTGCTGTGCACGTAGTTCATCCTCTCCGTCCACCTCTATGGGTATCCCCCTGCGGGTGGCGATGTTGTGCAGGATGGCACAGACTGCTATGATCTGGCAGCAGGTCACTGGGTTGTACTGTAAGGCACCTCCAGTCTTGTGCAGTATTCGGAAGCGACTTTTGAGGATGCCGAAAGTACGCTCGACCACATTCCGTGTGCTGATGTGTGCTCTGTTGTAGCGCTGCTCTTGCGGTGTAGCTGGGTTGAGGTAGGGAGTCAGTAGATATTCACGCAATGCGTAAGTGCTGTCACCTGCAGGATGGGGAGAGAAAGGTCATCAGCATGAATGCAATGATACATGTGGGGATGGAGTCGACGATGATGCATCAATATGTACCTAGTAGGTGTCACTCTCCAAATTCACAGTTGATCAGGCGCCTGTGGAGGCCACAGTGACGGAATATGTAAGCGTTGTGTGTGCTCCCAGGGAATTGGGCTACAAGGTCCGTAATTATGTACTTAGCATTGCACACAACCTGCACATTAATAGAATGATATGACTTCCGGTTGCGGTATATGTATTCGGTGGCTGATGGAGGACAGATGGGGACATGCGTGCAGTCAACACACCCTATCACATGGGGGAATTGTGCCACCTGGTAGAATTCCTGTTTGGTGCTGGTCAGCTGCTGGGGGGTTGTGGGGAAGGTGATGTGGCGATTCATGAATGTCAGCATGGCCTCTAGGAACCGGTGGAAGAAGCGTGACAATGCGCTTTGCGACACGCCTCCAGTCTCAGCTATTACCCCCTGGAAGCTTCCAGACGCCAGCAGGTGCAAGCAGCATAGGACCTGGACATGGGCTGGTATGGCGATGGTCCGACGGGTCTAATGCTGCAGTAATGGTTCCAGATCTGCTATTAGGCGCATGATCATGGCACGGTTGAGTCTGTACTTATCATACACCTGTTCCTCGGTCTGCCCCAGCAAAGTGATGCGCACCCTGAAGACCCTGTCCTGGATCATCCTCCTGCGCTGAGCCTGGGCGTTGATCCTCCTCCTCCTAGCAAGCACGTAGAGGGCAGCCATTTTGGATGACTTGTGGGGTTTCCCAGGACATATGTGAAGGGTTACTGATTGTCAGCACCTGCTGAGATTTTTTTTTTTTCAATCCTTCAAATAACTTTACCTCCTGATTCAGATTCCCCTTATTTTGCTCATGCTAATAGCGATGTTTGCGTTTTTCGGTATTAGCGATTGTTCATGCATTCCATTGTGATTCGTTAATAGCGATTCGGTATTACCGAGGTCAGCTTTGGTGTTCGTTATTTCCGATTGTCTGATTAGCGATTTGGTAATTTACCGAGGGGATGGTGTTAGCGATTCTTTATTTTTTTCCGATTTTTGGTTGATGCATGGCATTTTCAGGTTTAGCGTTCGGTAACGGCCTGTTTTACCGATTCGGTATTTTACCGGGAGGTATTTTGCTTGATGCATCTGCCAGTTAGTGTTTAAAAAGAAAAAAATTAAAGTTTGAAGTTTAATCTTTTAAGAGCAGGCAACGGTCCATTGGACCACTGCCTGCTCTTAAAAAATATTTTGGGGAATTCGGTCGCAAAAACTGTAACACATACCATACCAATTTGGTATTTGGAAGGGGCGCCGTAAAAACAGCCCTTCCAAACACTGAATTGCAAATGCAAAATGCAATTCGGTATCAAGTTACTGAATCATATTTTGCATTTTGTACATTTGAAAAAGCATTGTTAAGGTCTCAAAAGGCCCGGTCAGTTTGCGACCGAAAAAATGCTTTGCACATTTGGCCCCTTATTCCTTATAATGCATGGTTGCACTGATACCCTTCCTATACACTATTTAAAACCCTGGATCTTGTTCTTTCATAAAAGAGAGATAGTATGTCTGTAGACATGAAGAATAAACATATTTTGGACCCATCCCCACCTCACTATTTGCTTACCATGACAGCATTTTTCTACGAAACCTATGCAATTTAAGTTCTGTCTATTCCAAACTACATTTTTTGGGATTGCATATTGATACTAAAACTTAGAAGTTGCAATATATTAATTAAGGAGTGCTTCAAAATCTTTTGGAAAAAACCTACCGTATTTTCCGGCGTATAAGACGACTTTTTAACCCCTTAAAATGTTCTGGAAAGTCGGGGGTCGTCTTATACGCCAGGTGCCAAATTTGAAGGTATGTTTTCATGCGTTTTACATAGCGCGGACTTTACCCGAAGGTGTCAGAGCGCTTTACAGTAGGAACAGTATTGATACAAGAGGAACAATTACAAATGAACAAACTACAAAAGCAAACGTTAAGTTACATGGATCAAAAGTGACAATAGTGAGCAACCAAAATACATGAGGTAGCAATCGGTACATTCCTGGAGAAAAAAGTGATAAGTGTGCAGGTTACAAAAGCGTACAAAGTACGAGATAAAATAAAATAAATTCTCAAAATGGCTATGCAGGACTGCGTTGGACTGCGCTGGAAGTGGGGGTAGTCTTATAGGGCGAGTATAGCACGAAACCTACATTTTATCTAGCAAAGTAGGGGGTCGTCTTATACGCCGGGTCGTCTTATACGCCGGAAAATACGGTATATGATCCTTCTCATATCCTCACTAGCTGTTTATGGCCTGCAATTAATACTAATTAGTGCATTGTTACACATTCACTCTTCCCATAAATCGTGTAAATCCTTGGGTCTTCCCCTTTCATACAAAGGAGACAGTATGTCTATTAACATGAAGAATAAAAGGAGAATCTGAAATGCAAAAATCAACGAAACATAAAGCAATTATTAACTTGTTTCAAAAAGATATTAGACTTAGTTCAATGTAAGTCTCATTAACAAATGTTATCCTCATGCAGAGAGATTCTATATTTCCTGTAATGACCTATTACATGGACAAAATGTTGGCTTAAGTATCTCCTTTCTGTTGATCACTGTTCAGTTTTAGAACAAGAGATCAGAAGAAAGAAAAGCAGGTTCTCGTTTATGTGGTTTAAACTGCAGCTGAAATGATGCTCCTTAGTCTGCATTTAACCTTTGCTGCTCTCAGCAGGCATGTGGGCGTCACAACTGAACTTTAGTAACTTATTACAGCTGAACAACTATGTCATTTCATCACTGCAGGTTACTAGAGACATTACAACTTAACTGTACTATGGAGGAATGTAGGGCTTCTGTACAGGGATAACAGTGTCCCATATATCATAGTATGGTTTCCTGTGATCTCTTTTTCTGTTATGTTAATAGCTGTTTTATGTACCATTAATGATGAATGTTCGTATCCCCATTTTTGGGGAAGTGACGATTCGTGATCGGTGGTGTGAAAACTGATCTTTCCATTATAAAACTAATGCTTAATATAGATTTGGTTCAGTTAGAATAACCAGGCTTCACTAAGCCACATTTGTAAAAGTGCATGTTTAAATGTTGTGCGTGAGCATTTCTTTTCGTTTGCTTTTCAGAGAATCTTGAAAATTAATCTGCAATCACTGTGTATGCCCGTGTCAAAAGCATCATTTATAGCTTCCTCAGCCAAGGAGATGTATTTGAAACAGTTTGAAGGTTAATGCGACAAACCTCCATTTCGTTGTAATGAATGTGCCAAACAGTCCATTGTATTAAGATACATTTCTCATGTTTTTCTCTGATGAAAATCCTTTCTAAGTAGGTGTTTTAGAAATTACCAGTCTGATTGGTTTGCTGTGCAAGAAACATTTTAATGCCTCCTCTCTATAATGTTAAGGATCTGCAAACATTATACCATTAGCATTAGGATTAGATGAATTCAGCTTTGGGGATGATCTTCCTGTAGACACGTATTGTTTTTATTTTAGAGATGCATTACTCACATTATTATTTTACTATGCTAGCTTGATCAGAGCAGAGAGAACTTCTTTTTTATGTAGAAAGGTTTTGTTACAGTCCATTTGTATTTGTAAAAAAATGTAAATGTAGTGCACGTATCACCCCCGAAGGGGTCTCAAGGCGCTGTACACATACCGCTGTGGAACCCTTCCTGGCCTTTCCCTGTGAAGCGCCCACTCCTGGGCACCCTCAGGGTGAAGCCAAGCCTAGCGCTGTTGGGGCCGTTGTGGAGATTAAGCAAGCTATTGCCCAGAGTTGCAGAGTGGGACCCATGATTAGAATAGGCACCGAGGCGAGAATGATCAGGTCCGAGGAAATTGAGCCCAAGACCCATCGAGGCGGGAATTGAACCCTGGTCCGGGCCAGATCTCTGCATCAGGGTCTGCCGCTCTAACCGTGGAGCCACACTTCTCCACTATTTAGAACGTAGTCATATGATTTGATTAATTCTATTCCTTGATTATGATTAACGTTTGTTTTCTGTAACGATAACTTGGATATTTGAGTAAATCTGAAAAATTGGAGACCAATGTGCAATTTTATTTAAATGATCTTTGCTGAATATTTGAGCGCTAGGTACTCTTTTCACACGAATTGACGATTGGGGAGAGGTTTAGATAGGAGCGTCAACAGTGGCACGTGCATAGCTCCATGTCTACTATTTGATACCCTAGCACCCATCACCACTCCCATCCCGTATATCTGATGTCCTGATACCCTCCCAAAGTAGCCTAGAAGCACCCTCAGCACACGTTCCCAATAGTGAAGAAAAAACTCAGTGTGTGGTGTCTGTCACCCTCATCCACCACCCTGTTCAGTTTGCTTCCAAATGCCCTTTGAAGCCATGCATTGTGCTCTTCGTAATAGCAGAGAGCTTGTGTAGAGTTGACAGGTTCGCAGAACGACAGCGAGGAATCCCATCAGGGCAGGTCTGTGAAGAGAAGTACTAACAGGGGGAGGCAACAGTTGGCACTTGCCTACCTCTCTTGGATTTGTGGAGACGGTGGGTAAGATTGAAAACCATCACCAGCCATGCTACTGCTTTGATCGGGTCTCAAAGCGATGGGGGAACACCAAGGAAGCTACCACTCCCCTTGATGATGTCACAGCAGTGCATAAACAGTTATTGTTTTGCCTCTGTTGTTAGATCAGTGAATGGCTGGATTTAGACATTGATAGTCACTGTAATGGCTTTGTATGAGTGCCATAGATAACATATAGAAATCTATGGGTAACAGTGAGTAACAAAGATGTTTTTCACCAAGGTATTCTGAGTAATATCAAACAAACAAAAAGAGGAAGCTTCCGTTGTCTCACTCACTCAGTCAAAAATCTTTATTCGGCTAAATGACAGCCATAAAAGTACAAATAAAATGTTAACAGTAATACACATAATAACATTTTAACCAACTCAAATGTTACCCAGGAATTCATTCTCCAACAATATTACGAAGTCGAACTGCAGCAGAGATATACTTAAAAACCATGAGGCAAGTAAATTTATTGTGTAAAAGAAGTAAATGACATAATGCAGGTTGACACGTTCTAATATTTAAAAATCTTAATAATGGTTTTAAAACGATACGTCTGGGGTTAAAATACAATTTACAAAAAACATAAAGTGCAAGGTGCTTTGTGCAGAAGTTGAGTTACATGGGATTGAAAAGGTGAGTACAGCACAACCCAATTGAAACGCTCCGAGATCTTATAGGTCTCAAAATTAATTAAACAATAAGACTGTAAAATACAAGCAATAGATCTGTAGATTATTAGTCATTTCAAGACAAGATGGCCTAGTCGAAGTCTTTGTGCGTGTGATTTTCTTTTTTATTCATGTATTAACGTTCAAGCGTAAGATTCAGCCAACACGTGTTTCATCAGTACAGAATTCGTACCTAGACTTTCTTTTGGAGAAGTGGACTGGTGACGTCATAATATGGAATTGGAGTAAGAAAATGTAAGGCTGAAGAAGTAAACGTGCCCCATGAGTATGTGCGCACTAGCATAATGAATTAGAATTAAATAAGCGTGCACCAAAGATGTGTGTGCACTAGCATAATAAGTTAAAATCTTGATATGGATTCTTATATATTATAAAACCCCTGAAGGAGGAAACTAAATAAAATGAACCCTCTAGCAAAAATTGACCAATAGTCTTAGTATAAGGTGAATCAGATTCACCAGAAAATCTATATGTGTAGTATAACGGTATATGGGGGTGGTATCAAATAAGGGACTAAAGATGATAATTGAGCTATAAGTATAAGAACATTCTCAAAATAACATGGAGGCCAATTAGAAGGAGAGACCTCTCTGTCACTCAAGCAGAAAGATAAATAAATCAATGGCTGACCCTCACCCAGTGTAAGATACAGGATGGGGATATAGTTCCTATGTTCCAAGCAAAGTAGATTAATAAGGTGTCCCCTCTCGTGTCCTCAGAGAGTGTCCCAAGTATATCTAAAAACGATTCAAGAAACACCAAGTTAATCTTACGTACAATATGAAAAGGTCAAATAGAGCAGCAAAATATATTGCACCACGCTCCCCTAAGCTTGGCAGAAAGCCAATCAGATAGGCTGAGATACCAATAACGGGAAAGGAGCATGGAAACCAGAACAACAAATGTTCATTCTAGCATATAGACAGAACATAATACAATCACTGTCACTCACCCCGTAAATGGTGCAGAACATACATAGAGTTACTATGTTCTGTGTATGGTATTAAGATAGGGTATCCCCTCTTGCATCAACAGTAGGTGCCCAAAGTGTATCTAAAAATTGTATAAGAGACACCAAGTTACCCCTTAATCGAGATTAAAATGGTGAAATAAGTCAGCCAAAAATATCGCACCAAGCTCACCTTAATCAGGCAAGAAAGTATGATCAGAAGAATTATCGTCCCAATCGCAGGTAAGGAGTGGGGAGTGCGACCTGAATGATGGATATCTTAACAAAACGACAAATTGAAAAATAGGGCTGTGATAAGCCGTCTGTAAAAAGATTAAAAAAACTACAACCAATCCTATCTGTACTGTTATAAAGCACTCACCCGAAAAGTGTAGAAATCTGTCTACGGTCAAAATGAGAAACCAGTCAGTCGTAATCTAAGGGGGAAAACATTTTTTATGAGAGAAGGCTTAATTTCCCACTCAAGCAATGTAAAAGCGCTAGAAAAAGTATCGAAGGATATACATAGCAGCAGGCCCCAAAGTGCGCTTACCTATAAAGGCAGGGTCCCCCACGCTTGATAACGCGTCTAGAGAACTAACCGATGTAAGCGGCTATCTTAAAAAATCTCCCGTAGTGCGCAAATCACGTGGGGTGGCAATACACGTGATGTTAAACTGACACAGACGAAGGTCCATACTAAAGTAGACCTGCCATATTGGAAAGGTATAACCTTATCAGGAGAATAAAGATATCAAAGTTTGTCCCTGGAATACTATCATCATAATACAGTAATGCCCAAATAGCGGGGGTTGTAATTTGAGCGCATAATCAAGAAATGTCGATAAAATATCGGAAATACGCTATATGACTATTAGATTTTCTTATGCTTGTATATATTTTGATGTGCGATTAATTTCTTTTAGGGAACACCACTACCAAATTGTCTTCGCTTGAGTTACATGGGCACAGGTCTAATTTGGCGTCACAATATACATCGCGTGGGTATGAGACCAATAAATGAACGATACCCATCCTGAACCTGATCAGATAGAACATATTTGCTTGGTTAAAATGGAAAGAAAGATAGGATTCAATTTGTGAGGAGCTAATTAACAATGAATGCTCCACAACTGTTGTTTTACCAACTCTAGACTGTCTCTTTCATGCTTCAAAAGTAAAAGAAAATCACTTTTCAGCTTAGACCGGGAGAGGATTTTAATTACAGCGCTCACCCCCAACATAT
The DNA here is from genome assembly GCF_964261635.1 of Lissotriton helveticus. Classification (NCBI taxonomy): domain Eukaryota; kingdom Metazoa; phylum Chordata; class Amphibia; order Caudata; family Salamandridae; genus Lissotriton; species Lissotriton helveticus. The sequence goes on from NC_136063.1 coordinate 951,723,064, forward strand.
GACGAAGCCGCTAACGCCCCCCTGGGCGAGCCAAGATAGACATCATCTTTTTGTCGAGCATGAAAGCTGGGTGGAGACCTGGGGATTTGTTTTAACACCCCTCCAGCTAATGACACGGTTGGACTGTGGTGCCCAGTACAGGAGCGTGGGAGCATTTAGACCAGGGATCATGTGTGTGCAGCAGTGGTCAAAGGAGGTGCAAATTCTGAAGATGCTCCTCCTTTTGACTGTCTTGCTCCTTTTCCCCTCTTGTTCTTCCTCCGTTGGAGCGGCTCCCTGGTTTTCTTTGGAATTGACCCTCTTAACTTTTGAACTGCAACTTGTGTGCGCCCCGCCATTTTGGCACCCTCTCCTGTTGTCGCTCTTGCCCTGGGTGCATCTTGCCATGTTGAGATGGTTTGCATCGATGCCCACCACCCAGGTCCGACATTTTGTTGATTCTTGTCCTTTCCTTTGGTCTCTTGGATTCCATCCTGCTGACTTTCAGACATTTCACTTACGCTGGACTGCCTTATCTCTTTCTTCCCCTCAGGTCCCTCTCTCTCATCTCACCAATCTCAGTCTCCAACTCTTCTCCCCCACATACCGCTCTCTACCCCTTTTTATTTTAATTATTTATTTTTTTACTTCTCTTTTCACTCTGAAAATATGTGATATATACTTGTCCAAGCCGAATCACTGGTAAAATGGAATCCTGAGAAAATCTACTATTTGTGTATATATGTATATAGAGATAACTCTAACCACTAGTATATGTAGTAGACATTTGTACTCACTATCATTCCTATGTGATTCTTAGAGTTTATCCATTTGTATCTCTTCCTTGAGTTACTTTACAACTTGTACATTTGCAATTTTTTCTATTTGTATCTCTTCCCTGTGTGAATTTACAACTTGCAGATTTGCAATTTTTTTTCCTGTTTGTATCTTTTATGTAACTTATGTAACCTAAGTCCTTATGTATCGCAACTGGTTCTTTTGTAAAGCACCCTGACACCTTCGGAAAAAGTTCGCGCTATAGAAAATCGCATTCAATAAAATAAAATAACATAAAAAATAAAATAAAATTACCAATATGTTACCCGGGCGTTTAAAACAATCCTGCAATCCCAGCTTCTCCAATTGATCTTGCAGGTTAGAGAGCCAGGGGATTTTTTTAGCATGGTCCAATTTCAAGCAATCTAAAATTATGCTTCCGTTGTCTACAATGTCACTCAGAACCTGAAGATGAAAAACATTGCAGTTATCCAATGTTTACCCATGTATAATTTTATGTAATGTATGCTCCCCAAATAATTTGCTTTTGCTTCCAGCTGCTCCACAGGGACAGAGGTGTGATGTGGAGCTTTATATACAATGGCTTTTCACTGTCTCAAATGTAAAAAAAAAAAAACTGGCCTTAAACCACCCAACCTACAACCCTCTGTGACTTCCCACACCCCCCCCATGCCTTCTGCCCTCCAACAGCAGTGGCGGTCGGTGTCTCAGAAGAGTGGCGGTATGGGGGACACTGGGGGGATATAGGAGGACAGACAACACAAATAAACAATAAAAAGGAAAAAAAGACAACTTACCTGCCGCATCACCAGATCGCCCCATTGCACTCTTCCACGCTCCTCTTCTCCGCAGGCACATGCTCCACTGGCCAATCCTGATGCTGCTCTCATGCTGCTGGTGGTAGCATTAAAGCAGCATCAGGATTGGCCTGAGTGCCGATGAGTGCTCTCTCCAACTTGTCAACGCAGCTGGGTTAGAGAGAACTTCAGTGCGCATAGTGATTTGGCCCACCTGGAACGGCTGGCCAAACACTCCTCTCGTGCCTGCCCCCCCCCCCACTCTACCCAGGCCCCAAAACTCGGCGATAGAAATAAAAATTATAATAAACCTAGCACTCCGTCCATCATCTCCTTTTGTTCGCTTTGTTTGCCCTAAATTAGCAGAGTATGCCCAGACGTGGGTCCCTTGCTCACTTTGCCACTGGATTCAAGCTAGCCTGGCTGATGAGGGGTGTTTCCCCGAAACCAGTCCCAGGATGCTTTTTCTGGTCCAGGGAAGACCTGGCTTGGCAGTTCAGGCTGGACTGTTCCCATGAGGCACAGGGTCAAGACTGATTTTCATTTAGCTGGGTCTGAACTGGGGTGGCAAAGTGAGCTAAAGAACGATGATGGATTTAACCCAGATCTGTGACTGTGGGTGAGTGTCTGAAAGGTTTCAGCGCTCCGTCCATCATCACCTTGTGTTTGGTTTGTTTTCCCTAATTTGGCAGGGTATTCCCAGACGTGTGTCGCTTGCTCATTTTGGCACTGGATTCAAGCTAGCCTGGCTGATGAGGGGTGTTACCCCGAAACCGGTCCCAGGATGCTTGTTTCTGGTCCAGGGAAGACCTGGCTTGACCGTTTGGGCTGGACTGTTCCCATGAGGCACAGGGTCAAGACTGATTAGCATATAGCTGGGTCTGAACTGGGGTGGCGAAGTGAGCTAAAGAACAATGCTGGATTCAACCCAGATCTGTGACAGGGGTTGAGTGTCTGAAAAGTTTCAGCGCTCCATCCATCATCTCCTTGTGTTTGTTTAATAAACTTAGTTTATTATCGTTTTATTTTTAGTGTTTAAGGCTGCTGGCAGGGGGGATAATGCTCCTCCACCATAGCGGGGGAGCCCCTGCTGTCCAACAGAGCAGAAAGTCAGCACTCAGAGGCTCTAAGGCAGAGTTTTCCAAACTGTGTGTCCCGGCACAGTACTGTGTCGCCTGCAAAAGGTGGGTGTGTTGCGGGAACTTTAGCACATAACTGCTACAAATTAAGAGACATTCCTAGACACTCCGCTCCATGGGGGCCACAGATTCACAACAAAGCCTGGTTAACAAGTAAATGGTCTTTTAAAGATCTGTGAAGTGCTCCGTGCGGGCTGTGTGTGTGCCTCGGAAGCTGGGGTGAGGTGACAGAGGGAGGGAGACAGACAGGAGGGAGACAGACATGAGGGAGACAGAGGATGACAGAGAGTGAGGGAGACGGAGAGTGAGGGAGACGGAAAGTGAGGGAGACAGAGAGTGTAGGAGAAGGAGGGAGACAGAGGTAGACTGAGAGAGATAGAGAGAGGGAGACGGAGAGAGAGAGGGAGACGGAGAGAGAGAGGGAGGGAGACAGAGGGAGAGAGGGAGGGAGATAGAGAGAGAGAGACAGAGAGAGAGAGAGACAGAGACAGGCAGAGATAGAGACAGACAGAGACCGGGGCAGACAGACAGATAGAGGCAGAGACAGGGACAGACAGACAGATAGAGGCAGAGACAGGGGCAGACAGATAGAGGCTGAGACAGACCGAGACAGAGAGAGGGAGACAGAGGGAGGGAGACAGGGACAGACAGGGACAGACAGACAGGGACAGACAGACAGATAGAGGCCTAGACTGAGACAGATGGAGGCACAGAGACAGAGAGGGAGAGGTAGAGAGAGAGAGAGGGTGACAGAGGGAGGCAATGGGGAGGGAGACAGAGAGAGAGAGGGAGACAGAGAGAGGGAGACCGAGGGAGACAGAGGGAGGGAGTCAGGGGGAGACAGGGGGAAAGAGAGGGAGACAGACCGAGGGAGACAGACCAAGGGAGACTGACAGAGGGAGACAGATAGACAGACAGACAGACAGAGGGAGACAGACAGAGGGAGGGAGACAGACAGACAGAGGGAAGAAGACAGACAGACAGAGGGAAGAAGACAGACAGAGAGGGAGACGGACAGACAGAGGGAGGGAGACAGACAGTGGGAGGGAGACAGACGGAGGGAGGGAGACAGACAGACAGAGGGAGGAAGACAGTCAGACAGAGGGAGACAGACAGACAGAGGGAGACAGACAGACAGAGGGAGGGAGACAGACAAGAGGGAGACAGACAAGAGGGAGAGAGGGAGAGGGTGTCAGAGGGAGGGAGACAGAGAGAGGGAGACAGAGGGAGAAAGAGAGAGGGAGACAGAGGGAGGGAGAGGGAGAGAGACAGAGAGAGGGAGACTGAGAGAGAGAGACAGAGGGAGACAGAGGGAGGGATGCAGTGGGAGACAGAGGGAGGGAGTCAGGGGGAGACAGAGGGAAGGAGAGGGAAATAGACAGAGGGAGGGAGACAGACAGAGAGAGACAGACAGAGGGAGACAGACAAGAGGGAGACAGACATAAGGAGATAGACAAGAGGGAGACAGACAAGAGGGAGACAGATGAGAGGGAGACAGATGAGAGGGAGAGAGGGAGATAGAGACAGGGACAGACAGTGATAGAGATAGAGACAGGGACAGATAGAGATAGAGATAGAGATAAAGATAGATAGGGGCAGAGAGAGATAGAGATAGAGACAAAGACAGGGACAGACAGAGACAGATAGAGACAGACAGAGACAGAGAGACAGAGGGAGACAGAGGTAGGGAGACAGGGATAGACAGAGACAGGGACAGACAGACAGATAGAGGCAGGGACAGACAGACAGGCAGAGAGGGAGACGGAGGGAAAGAGAGGGAGAGAGAGGGAGAGAGAGAGAGGGAGACAGAGGGAGGGAGAGGGAGAGAGAGAGAGGGAGACAGAGGGAGGCAGAGGGAGAGAGAACGACAGAGGGAGGGAGGCAGAGGTAGGGAGATAGAGGATGGGAGGCAGAGGGAGGGAGGGAGGGAGGCAGAGAGAGGGAGACAGAGGGAGGGAGACAGAGGGAAGAAGACACAGGGAGGGAGACGGACGAAGGGAGACGGAGGGAGGGAGACAGAGGGAGGGAGACAGAGGGAGAGAGAGGGAGGGAGACGGTGGGAGGGAGGTGGAGGGAGGGAGACAGGGAGAGAGAGGGAGGGAGAGGGAGAGAGAAGGAGGGAGACAGTTAGAGAGCGAGAGAGGGAGACAGACAGAGTGAGGCAGAGTGAGACAGAGGGAGACGGGGAGAGAGAGAGAGAGAGAGAGGGAGACAGAGACAGGGAGGGAGAGATAGAGAGAGGTAAGGAAACAGAGAGAGAGAGAAAGATCTGTATATGCCGTGTCAGATTCACAATTGCTTTAGTAACCTTCCTGCTTTCTCAAATTTGCTTGAAAATGCACCATTTGCCCACTTTTATTTCAACATTTTCTTCCGAGGGAGAACCTCCCACTTGGGAGGTTCTGGCTCGCTCGCTACACTGCCTTACTGGGTTCCCAAAATGAAGCATCTACAAAAAGTGTGTCACCAACATGAAAAGTTTTGAACGCTGTGCTCTCAGGGAGCCCTGTCACACAAGCCTGGAATTCTCTTATGACATATCAGCAGTGGGTAACAGCTTTTGCTACCCACTATTGCTACAGCATAGCAGTGAATAACCAGATTTAGAACATGTTGCTCATGCTAGTGGCTCTCAGTCAGAGCCATAAATACCACACAAAATTATAATGGGGCAACTTTGCATAACAGGAATGTATAGCACCAAGGGGTTCTAAATACAATTAATCAGGCAGGAGCAAAGCTGGAATTGTCAGTAATGTCAGTCAGAATACCAAGGTGAAAAACATTCTCTTTATTTACAGTTACCCTTATAGAATGTTATACTATTTATGAGTTACAAACTTGTATTCCATTGTGAACAGGCTTTTAGAACTGTGGCATTTTAACCAAAGAATGATACATGGACTAAAGGAGGAGGCTGCAGCTCCAGCATTGAGCACTGTTATGTCACAAAAAAACAAGCTTTATTTCTAATTTCTATGACATAATTTGAGTAAATAATAGCATATTAAAAGTCCTGTTTAGGGTAGTGGGTGAGTACTTGTGTGAGTGGAACGTCACCTACCCACACAAGAGTAAGTCAATTGCATTATTCTGGGGGTGGAGAACAGTTACTTACACTTTTGTAGTAAGTTTATACTCTGAGGGCCTGCTTCACAAAGGTAAACCTACATGTTTGTGTAAGTTTACAATTGTTTGCTATTCACAAAGCTATATTACTAGTAGCACCTCAACGACCACTGAGTCTCTTCACATAAAAAGTTAAGACTCCTTTCTTTTTATGTGTGTAGACTCTGCAGTCGTAGACATGCTACTTGTAAAATACCTTAGTGAATAGCAAACAATCGTATAGAAGCACAAAAGTGTAAGTTTGTCTTTGTGAATCAGGCCCTGAGTTGATGAATACATAAAGTATTACTGTTTTTAGGTCTCGCCTTTGCAGCGCGCATGCGCTGCTTAGGAGACCGACGTTATGCCATCGAAACAACTTTGGGGGCAAAAACGTGCACGCGTTGCATTGCTTGCAATTGCAATGCGTGCACGTCAGGCGATTTCCTTGCGGGAACGCACGGCGTCATATGGTCGCACGCTCCTGCAAGGGAATCGCGCAGGCCCCCTCCCCCTGCTGCTGCACCAGGTGCACGCTTGTTACAGTTCCCAGTGTGACATGTTTTCTCTCAAGTGTCTCCTTGTGCAGTTTCTCTTAAATTGGCATGCGTGTCTCGCGAAATTCCGTGGCCTCTTGATTTAGTCCTTTAAATATCTTTTGCATAGATGTTTTAATCTCAAAGGTTGTAAATACTACGCATTGAAATTCGTGCCTACCACTCCCTCCCCCGTCTACTTCCCCTGCTCTCTTACGACACTTACCGCCTTTCCCCCTGGTTTTGCTTTGCAGATTCTTGATGATAGTCTTAAATCAACGTGTCCAAGCGTTATTCAAATACTTCCTTTTGCACTTAGTCATCACCACTACTTACTAAAGAAACATATCAAAACCTTTGATATTACACAGGTCCTTTGCATTATATGTGGAACGACTCTTGTACCATATGCTATACACTCTTGCAAATGTGTTTCTTCTTCGATATTGTTATATCTTTTTCTGTATCGTAAACCTTCGAATGAAAACTTTGTGATATGAAAAAGAATGCATTGAAATGGGAATCAGTTGTTTTCTGTGCCCATAATGCAAACAAACTCAAATGCCATTAACATCTGGTGTACTTGCCGCTTCTGGTTCTTCTGTAATTATTCACTAAGAGCCAGATGTATATATGAATGGGTTTTGCCCATTAGTGTCTTTGGGGAAATGAATTCGTGCAAATGCCCCTTAGTGAACGGAAATGGCTCCTTGCCAGGCAGCATTCAAGTTCTTAGTAGCGCCCCTTTTGCTTGTAAGGACGCCTAGTGACGTGCCCCTTTCTGGGCTTGTATTTTGCATAACAATGCTCTATGCCACTAGGTCGCGTGCTGCTGTGGGCGAGGGCGTTGCAAGCAGGGCACAAGTCGTAACAAAAGAAGTGGGGGGCGTTGTCACCGGAAGTGACGTCACGACAGGAAGTGACGTCACGAAAGGTGCCGAGCTCCTCGTCCCAGAGAGGCCAAAGAGTGAAGTCCAGCTGTTTGGCAGGGAGGACGGCGTCCCCCCGGTAAAATAAGTGGGCGGACGCCGTCCACCCGCGTGGTACCCCGACTCGAGCCCTGATTGCAAGTGTCGCAGAAACACAACACAGAAGGCCCATAAACACTAAAGGGAATTAAAAAAGGTGTGAGGAGATCAGCCCGAGGCCCCGGTTTGTTTATACTTCATCTCAGTTTGCATCGCCCGAATCCTTGCGTTCTCTGCAGCGGCACAGTGAACACGCCTGAGGGGACGCATGGAGGGAGCTTTCCTTTGGCCTGCTGCGCTCACCACTGCGGTGAACACGGCCTAACAGCGAGATGCTTGTCTTTTTTTGTAAAGTGTTTGCGCAGAAAAACACAAAGGAATACATCCAGGGCTCTAAATGTTTCAGAATTTGCAGGATTATTAACTAACAATATGCATGAGGACATCTCAGGAAATGGCGTTGACATAACTCATGGCGTGAATGGTAACAAAGTAAGTGACATTCACACATATAGGGAAGGATGGAAATGAAGAAACCTTCATCTGAGGCTGGGTTATACAGTTGCCGCAATGCACAGAGTCACTTGGATGCCCCAGCATGGACTGGAACCAAGGCCCTCCATGAATGCCTGTAGCACGTGCTAACCTTGTGAGGTAGCTTGTGGCCTGCACACTGCACATAAGGATACAGAGGTGACTAATTAACCTATTCAGTTTTATTTAGTACAAACATGGGCTGAAGGAATTATAACGCTTTACACGGACACAATCAGGAAGTTACAAAATGATTGAGTTGAGAAATAGCAGTGACAGTCTGGGTGATAAACAAAGCAACAATAAATGTCAATAAAGACTCCTACATAAAGTGTATAGGAGAAATAAACAGCGATTCTTGTGCCACTTGCTGTTTCTTCACATGAGTGATTGTCAGTGCTGTCAATCATGACTGCCAGGCCATTGGCTGTGCTTCTTACAGCCAGGCGAGCTAATAAACAAGCATTGGCATAGCCAATAGGTCTCGCTTTTGGGACCTTATAAGTGTTTACCCATGCAACAGTTGATGTTGTTGCACCAAGGATATTGTGCTGCATAACTAAATACTTATATGGTCCCGCAAGTGAGACCTATTGGCTATGCCAATGCTTGTTTAATTATTAGTGCCAGGTGGTTCCTTTTGCTCTGCTTCTAGTAATAAGCAAGTAGCTCTTTGGCCTCTCTCTGTAAACTTCCACTGAATCACTATTACTCTGAGGTCCCATGTGGCTGATATTGTGAGTTATTCTGACTATATAATGTCTTTTAACATGCCGCTGTATAGCAAATGAGTGAATGGTGTGAGACAAGTGTGATGGATGGGATCCATTTTGTATTGCCCCTGGTAAAGCCAGGAGCAAGGTAAAGGCTGGGTCACAGCTTCCTGGAGTAGTATTGCAGGCACTCCTGAGGCTTTTATGATGCTCTAGACTTTAGATATTACAGGATTGAGAAAGTGCTGCCATTAGCAACGAATCTTTCAGTAGTGGTCAATCTTTATTCCTTCCTGAACACTCCTATTAAGTTAGATGGGGGCGGGGAGGTGAAGCCAGTAGTTCCCTTTGTAGTGCAGGGGGAGCAGCTCTATCAGGTGCTGCCCTTTGTCTCTCCCGGAGGTGCTACTCCCACAAGACTGATGAGCACCATGTTTTAGGTCTTCATGTCTGACTGTGCTCATCTTGGTGAAACCTCTCATTACCCCTGCTGTGGAACCATCACCCGGTAACAAAGACTATGCCTGCTCTGGAGGGTAGAGATACAATATCTGAATGAATTGCCTCAAACTGGTTGCTGAATAGTCCAGTGGAATCAACATTCTCTGTTTGGAAACTAATGATAAGAAAAGGACTGAAACCTTCCAAATACAATTCAGAAACTGTCACTGAATGAAGATATGGCACTCTGCAGAGTGTCAGAGAATTATTGTAATCCAGGGCTGGAGTTCTGGACTTTTTGGTTCCGTCCAGAGGTGTCAGGGAAAACACCCGAAGACCCCGGAGTTCAACCTGTCTCGGTGCACAAACAAACAGAAACACGGGCTTCTCGATGGTGGCGTCAAAGACCAAAGGTTTATTACTGCAGGGACACAGAAGTCACAGAAACTGCACACGGGCAGTGTCTAGGAGCCTGTTCAATTTGTACAAAGAGGGTTGTTCCTTATATACTAAATATTCTGCTCGGGGCAAATTCTTTACATGTTACCACAGTTCTAAACATTCGTGTCTTAAACAATAAATATTTGGCGTTGCACAGGAATCGTCAACAGTATCTGATGTCAAAACATTACGAATGAGGGGTTCCCACTATTCCATCATAATCCCATGTCAATTTCTCATTCAAGACCCGGACCGCCTCATCGTAAATTTCGTTACCTCCCCCTAATAAAGGCCCAGAAGGAAAGGAGCAGAGCCAGGGCCAGAAGATAGAAAGACAGGATAAGAGATGTTTGTGGGTCGTAAATGGGCACGGTTACCAGCTTCGGCCGCCTAATCATGATCAGGCCAACGAACACAAGAACCAGTATAGCAGGACTGGCCTCAGGCTGGGGAGTCAGCTCTTGCCGAGTCATGCTGCCACAGCGTTGCTGGCCTAAGGTGCACGTGTCCCTCGCAAGGTGAATCGCCGGCTAAAGCCTACGTGTCCTTAAATGAAAAGAGGTCATTGCGCGTCCATTGACTATGTGAGGGCAAGGAATACAAAATGGCTTCCGTGTTCTAAGATGGATGCCATGGGTGGAACAGAAATGTGTTTGTAACTGGTGTGCTCTTGCTCGTAGCATAGCGAAAACACCAGGATATACTAAATTTATCATTTGCGGTTCACTGATACCAAAATTATGTGTTTACGACAATGTTACAAACACGTGTAAAATCGTCACGGAACCTCAGACCCTCCTTTTGCCCTTACATAGGCAATTACTCAGTCTATGTCAGAGTCAGAGTCTAATTCTATGCTCATTAGGTCAGTGACATGTTGTTGCACCATCATCTTGTCTCGTACCTTTTCTCCAAATGCAGGTGGTTTTCTGAAACAGGTTGCAGCACAGAGACTACACAAAGCGGGACCACATTGGATAATAAGGCAGCACGAGAACAGAAATACTAGGATGGCACCAATGACCATCAGAACCTTCCATCCCCACGCTGATACCAGAGTCCAAAACCACTCCATGAAGGACCAGTTTCCCTTATCTACGTGTATAGAGTCGGAAATCTTGTGTAGCTTAGAGATCGCTTCATAGACTGTTGGAGCATTATTTGGAATAAAGACACAGCAGCTCGATTGGATCATTCTGCATACCCCACCTCGATCTGCAAGTATTACGTCTAGAACCATTCGGTTCTGCAACGTCATGAGACGATCCGCCTGAAGCTCAGCTGTTAAGTTACTAAGGGCACCAGCAGTTTCTGTAATAGTAGATTCAACTACCCGTGTTAGTTGACGTAGATTTCTACTATTGGCCATAGGCCCCCAAAACGGAAGGAAACCTTTGAAGAAGTCTCCAGCTTCCTGACCAGCGGTATCTTCCTTGCTGAAGACACCTCTTGCTACTCTGGTCTTGTGATGATCTGAAGAAGCAGTGTATGTCGGAGGTAACAATCGAGCAATATAACATGAACCTGAAAAGTCAGCAGGCAGCCATGTATATGCTCTGTCCTGACAGATGAAGTAGGTACCCCTAGCAGTCAGGAAGGCAGGGGAGGAATTAGACGGAAATACGTAAGTCTCAACGCACTAACTCCTCCCTAGCTGAGCTCTCACATTTCTCCCATTTCCTTGTAAACATACCTGACCTCGGTGAGGCACGACCCAAACTGAAGTGGAGCTTTTACGCTTGCTTTCTCCCAAACTAAGGCGATACTCGGTAGAGTTCCAACTCAAATACACCCGTAATTCATCTCTAGGGTAAGATGGAGTATTATTGACGTCTTTAATCATGTCAATAATTCCCTGGACTAAAGCTTTGTTGGCTGAGTTGTATTTAGTGGACCGTGGTGGACGCGGAGGATAGGTCTCAAGGGCATATGAAAAAATGGTCTGAAAGGCCTGAAATGATCCATTGTAGCTAAAAGGCAAGACTAGATAGGGAATACCTTTATCCATAGTGTGAGGTATCAAGCCACACACCCAGCAGTCTGTAGTATTAACTACCAGTTGGTGTTGATGCAAGAGCTGTACAAATGTATTGTTAATAAATTCTGAGCGTCGAGCTTGTTCGTGTTCAGGAAATGAGTGAAAAGAATGCATAGAAGAAACCGTAGAAGTAGTAGGATCAAGGGGAGGTACTGTAGTTACTGGCATAAAAATCAAATGTACACCAAAGACGATTCCACCCACCAACGTTATCAAAACAATTAAAAATGTAACTGCACATTGCATTAGAAAGCATTTGCTGTGAAGTATTCTGTACAGTCTATTTCTGCGAACATAAATTACATTTTCTCGTTGCAGCTCAGGAAGCTCCATCTTCTACAATCCGCTCGTGACCACTGATGATGTGTACGTAGATGAAAATGCCTCTATCAGCCCTGGGAGTTCCCAGAACTAACAGAAAGATCGACCTTGTGTCTGACCCCCGCAGATTCAACTAGGCACACAGCCACGACCCTACGGCTACCCAGACAGCAAGGCAATTTTAAAACAAAAAGAAACAATACAAAGTATTAGCAAACTTCCTGGCTGGAGGCAATGTATAGAAAATTCAAATCTGAAAATAGGCAGTTTCCTGCTTTATTTGTCCATATTGCGAGGTCGCAAGTTGTATCTCAGTTTTGCAGGAGCTGTCTGATCTGGAAACAATGTATTTTCAGCCGACGTTGCAATGTTCACGTTTTCAGATGACAAATGTTCTTTTGGTGCAGATGGCAAATGTTCGTTGGGTGTGGATGACAAATGTTCAGGGTTCAAAAGAGCAGTTTCAGGAGGAGAGTCAGAATTTGGTGAATCCGTGATCAGTTCTGCATCGCTGAAAGGTATGAACCTGGGGACTTGTTCCGTTTCAGAGGCACCGATTCCTTTCTTTACCCAGTTGTCGTAAGGAAGTGGCAGAGGCACACGTTTGACATGTGTCGTATGGATCCAGTTCTTCCTTCCGGCCACACGAATAGCAGTTCTCGTTGCTAGTAGGACTTGGAAAGGGCCAATGAATCTGGGTTGAAGATTTTTCGTTCTTGCAAAATTTCTAATGACCACCTGGTCACCTGGTTTCAGCTGATGGCCTGGACTCTCCGGTGGCTTTGGCAATGCATCGAAAACCTGTTGGTGAATAAGACTCAATTTAGCAGTCAAGTCGAAAAGGTAATCAATTAACATTGGGTATTCCAGCTGCTTGAATTCTTTTGGTCTAGGTACCCCCCAAACATTTGCAGGACGACCAAAAACTATTTCATATGGACTAAGCCCTACTCTAGAATGTACAGTTGCTCTTGTTGATAGCAAAGCCAAAGGCAATGCGTCTGGCCAGGACAAACCCGTGGACGCTTGTATCTTAGCAAGTTTCAGTTTAAGGGTGCCATTGTAACCCTCGACTAAACCCGCGGACTGGGGATGATTCGCACTATGAAACTTCTGTCTAATCCCTAGACCGGCACACACACTCTGCATAACTTTCCCTACGAACTCACTTCCGTTATCTGACCATACAATCCGTGGCATTCCGTATCTGGGGAAGTATTCTTTAAGAAGAATTTTGGCAGTGGATAAGGCAGTATTGTCCTTTAGCGGGTATGCTTCGATCCATCTGGAGAAAGCACAAACTACCACTAGGACGTATTTCAGGTTATTACAACGATCCATGTGAATGAAGTCTAGCTGGATCACTTCAAAGGGGCAGGAAGGAGGAGCGAAGTGACCTGCAGGTGTGGGGATTCCCTTGCCAGGATTATGCATCAAGCATACCATACAATTTCTCACCACTCTCTCTGCACACTTACTAATCCCATCATTCTTCCAGACCGGAGCCAACATCTTACAAATCCCTTTTGAACTGATGTGTGCTGTTCCATGTGCCATCGTTACTACTGCAAGCACATACGCATCAGGCAACATCCAACGCTGTTGTTCCGACAAGTCAATCCAACACCCACTCGAGTCCAATTTACCCGTGCTCTCTCTCCATGCAAGTTTTTCCTCCTCAGTCGCCTCTTTCTGAATTTCTTTCACGCTTTCCACTGTGTCTTCACACATTCCAGACTCAGAAATCCATCTTGCAGACGTTGCAACATACATTCTACTCATCATATTTCTAGCTGTCTGTTTTGCAGTCTCATCAGCAAAAGCATTCCCACGACCAACATCATCCGTGATTGCTTTATGAGCACTGCATTTCACAATCGCAACTTCAGTCGGCAAGGTTAGAGATTCCAACAAGTCATTAACTAGCTGACCATGTTGAATCTTAGTCCCATGGGACGTAATGAAACCTCTCTCTTTCCACAAACGGCCAAAACTATGGGCCACGCCGAACGCGTACTGACTATATGTGAACACATTCACTCTCTTTCCCTTAGCTAAAACGCACGCTCTTGTTAGCGCGATCAATTCTGCAGCCTGGGCAGAATTCTGACTCACTCTTGCAGTCTCCACAATCGTACTCAAGGTCGTTACTGCATAAGCAGCAGTCACATCACCATTCTCCAATTTGAAGCAAGACCCATCAACATACAGCGTGCCATCTGGATCTGATAACGGAGTGTCTTTTAGATCAATTCGTCCTTTTGTTTCTTCCTCAGTTTTGAAACAACAGTCGTGTGGTTCGGAATCACTCGACTCTTGGCTAGTCGGCAACAATGTTGCTGGATTCAATACATTGCATCTCTTGATCTGAATATGACTAGCTAACAGTGTCAGTTCATAACCTGATAATCTAGCACTGGTAAGGTGCTGCGTCTTGGTTCGGTTCATGAGTGTATCCACAGCATGAGGAACCATAACCACTAGCATGTTGTTCATTACTAAACCAGCAGATTGTCGAATGGAGGCTGCAGCTGCGGCTGCAGCTCTCAAGCAACCAGGCAATGCTCTGGCTACCGGATCTAACGTTGATGAAAAATACGCACAAGGGCGTTGTTTATCGCCAAATTTCTGTGTCAAAACACTCAATGCACAACCTTCTCTCTCGTGGACATAGAGCGTGAATGGCTTACTGTAGTCGGGTGTACCCAATACAGGAGCTGAACACAGTGCATTTCGCAATTCAGAAAAACTCTGCTGACATTCTGCAGACCATGGTACCGGACTCGGAACATTTTTCCCAGTCAAGGCTACCAATGGTTTTGCTAAAAGAGAAAAATTTGGGATCCATTGCCTACAATATGAGGTAATACCTAAAAAGGCACGTACTTCTCTCTGCGTGCTAGGAACATTCATCTGTGTAATTGCTTTTATTCTCTCTGGGGTCAACTTCCTTCCCTCCTTTGACAAGAGATGACCTAGGTAGGTCACTTCTTGGCAGCAGTATTGCATTTTTGAAGGTGACACCTTGTGATTCAAATCTGACAAGTGATGCAATAAAGAAATCGTAGCTGTTTTGCAAGTTTCCTTGTCATCAGCAGCCACTAGAAGATCATCGACATATTGTACTAAAGCAGAACCAAGAGGAAGTACGAAGGAATCTAACTGGCTTTTTAATGCTTGACTGTAAATGGATGGGCTTTCACAATAGCCTTGTGGAGCGCGTTTAAACCTGAAGCTTCGTCCTCCTAGAGAGAAACCGAAGATATCTCTGTTTTCTTCGGCTATCGGAATGCTGAAAAAGGCATTTTTCAAGTCGACAACCGAAAACCATGCTGCTGTAGCAGGAATCAACGTTAACAACGCAGTAATATCTGGAACCACAGGAAACTGTGGAATCACAATTTTATTAACCTCTCTGAGATCAATTACAAACCTATATACTGGAGGTTTTGTTGGGTCAGTTCGTTTCAAAATAGGCAGTACAGGACTATTACAGACATTACCTCTAGTTTCTTCTATAACGTCTTTCTCAATCAGATCTTGCACTATCAGTAGGAGCGCACGCTCACCTTCACTAGAGATTCTGTATTGTGGAATTCGTGGAAGTTTGACATTTGCTTTCAAAGTTACTACATAGGGTGGAATTTCCAATAGACCTACATCATTAGGACCAGTCGCCCAAAGAGTATCAGGGAGTGAACGCAGCTCTGGTGGGAGCGCATCCATCGACAAGTACATCGGAGAGATTATTCTTTTACCCAACGTAAGCTGTACTCCTGCTGGAGAACAGTACAATGTCGTGTACAGGCGTTTTAACAAGTCTAAACCGAGCAGATTTTCGTTACAACCTGTCGTCAAAATCAGGGGTGCTTTCAATTGACGGGGTCCAACAGAAATAGACAAAGGACCAGAAACCGGATTGTGAACAGGGGCGCCAGAAAAACCTACTGAAACGTTTGTTAAGCCAGACAAAGGTGCGCCAGGGAGTTTCGCATAAATGATAGAACTTTTTGCTGCACCAGTATCCAACAGAAACGGTTCGACTATACCTGATGTTGCTACTGCGACATAAGGCCCACTCTGATCTACTGGAACTGATACTACTCCCTCTCTTTGTCCATGGCTGTCCTAGTACTCACTTTGCTGAACTTCCTCACTAGCTTCATAATAGTCTTCAACATGATACTGTGGAGACCTATTCTGTTGGGCAGATTGTCCATTTCGCTGGTCGAAATAATTAGAAGGGCGATCACTCGTCTGCGGAGGCATAGCACCTCTTCCTCGACCTCTAGAATTTTGCATAGAACTACCACGACCTCTCTGAGCTGCCGCAGTATTATTTTGCGTTCGAACTGGACACTCATTTTTGTAATGACCTTCCATTTTGCAATAAGCACATTGATTCCATTGGTATTGTGGCCTTTGAAAATTATAATCCGTTCTTTGATATGACCCTTGCTGTATGTTAGTCTGATTCGTGCGAGGCGGATAAGCTTGCTGTAAAAGTACTTTAGTTTTTAAATCTTTCGTCTTTTTATCTGATTTTTCCTTCTCTTCTTTATCCCTATTTTCATAGTACTGGGCAGTCGCAAGTATTTGCGCAGTCGTAGAGACAGCCCACCCACTTTCAGAATTCTTTAATTTACCACTAAGTTCTGGCAACAGATTGTGCACAAATTTATCAACAAATAATCTCTGGCCTCCTTCTGTGCTCATATCCTGACCACTATGATCCACGAAAGTCTCCTCGAATCTTGTGAAAAAGTCGGAGACGCTTTCGTCTTTCTTCTGTTTGCACGCGGACAATTTGTCCCAGTTAACGCGCAATGCTGGCATCAAGGTTTTCATTAAATCGATTATCCTACCAGGCAAATTAGCAATTAAGGGTTCAGGTTTAGAACCACCTATTTGTTGACCATCCGCTGCAATTATAGCTGCCCAATCACCACCTAGGGCAACTGGATGATTCTCTTTACGAATTTTAGCCCAAATTGGTTGCGGTACTACATTACCAAATAGCAGATCTATGTCAGCAAGATTCAATACACAAGCGTCAACTGTCTGAGCCAACTCTTTGTAGTACCCTGCAGGATTTTTACGCGGATCTGGCAAGGCCTGTTTTACTGCTAATACTTCAGCTCGCTTCCATGGAATATGTATCCATACTCTCTGGAATTGGGCCGGAGCGGCTGCAATACCAAGGTTTGCATTAGCTTGCACAGCTTCACGCCAAATTGGTGGAACCTCTCTCATTGGGTATTGACGATTTTGTTTCGTACTACGTTTCCCTAACTCTCTTGGTGAACGAAGGGATGAGTCGGTCCTATAACTTAGAACCAGTTCCATCGCTTCTTTTATATTTTGTCCAACTATCATACCTGCAGCAAACTCTTTCTGAACATTAATTAATTCTTCTAGATTTGATTCAGGGTCATCCTCTTCCAATTCCTCACGTAGAAGGGAACACATTTCATCGAACACATATCGTTGTGTCGGTTCATTCCATTGCGTAAATGTATCTAATACATCTTGTACATTATATCTTCCAACTTTTGAAACCCATCTAAGAGCAGTCGAATCTAATATTCCTCGCTCTTCAGTACTGGGAAGCTGACTACGTCTCTGCACAGAGTCAGAGGTAGGAGTCTTAATCAGAGTTTTATAGAAGGGAGATAGAATATTGGAGACAGAATCAGTGATTCTCCGACGAACAGAAAGTGGAGTCATAATATTAGCAGAGGCAGTAAATAGAGTAGCAGTTGGAACAGATAGATTAGGAACAGTAGGAGTAGCAGGCAAAATAGCTTGTGAACTAGCAGGTGTGAGCGACACAGGCATAGGTAAAGAAGCCGGCAACCCTGGAAGAGGGGTTGTCGAAGGAACATTAATATTGACCACAGGAGGTACAGGAACTTGATTCAGGGGAGCGGGAACAGGGACACCAGGTTGTCCAGCAACCGGTAATTGAACATTCGGTATAGGTGGAGCCGTAGCACCCTGTGCATACGGTGGGGGTGATCGTAACAAGTAAGACAACAGGGGATCCTTTTCAGGGTCCTCTACTATCTTAGCTGTACTCGATGGCAAAGCAGGATAGCACTTATCTATCGCTAAATTACGCTCTCTATTGGCCACCTCCATCGCTTTCTCAGACTCGTTGAGTTGCAGCTGCTTAGCAGACTGTTCTAAAGTCAACTCTTGCTCTTTCTGTTCTTTCTTCAACTTTTTAATTTCTCTCTGTTTAGATTCTTTTCGCCAATAACGGAAAGAATCAAACATTGCCGGCCGGGCTTTCTTCTTGAATAATTTCATTTCTAAATTATCAAGAACTTGAGGTTCAAAACTACCATGCAGTGGCCAACTAAGGACACCATCTTTCTCTGTGAAGCGGATCCATACCTCGTTATAAGAGATAGGGCCCACACCAAATTTGCAATATAGATCATAAAGGGGAGTTCCAATCGGAGGAACCAAACACGAGTCCTCCAACTGGGAATCACTGTTGCAACTGAAACAAGACAACATACAATTTTTCCGACTTACCATTTTATAATCCGGAACACAAAACAAACGAGACACAAACAGAAAAAATGCGCACTCGAACCAAAAACTTAGGCCTACCAGAACTGATAAATGTATCGATACCTGAACTGAACAGAATGATTATCGTAACCAGAATAACCAGTGATAATCTTACAGAACTGAACTGAACTGAGAACTAAAAAGGATTATCCAAACAGGAGCAACCCTCACAAAATACTTAACTGAGGCACTGAAGACGTCACCAAGGAGAAACCCGTCACGTCTCGCCGTACTAAGGACTGCACCTCGGGTCCAAGACAGGGCGATGGTCAAGGCAACGGACCACTGCAGCCGTCTGAACGGGAACCCTCGCGGAAGAGAACGTCGGGGCCACTTTTGCGATATGCCGGGATCGATGAAGTGGGGCGCCTCCCTCTGAAATCTTCACACGAAGCTCCTCGAACTCTTCAGGCTTTTGGACCGGTACCGAATGACGTCGCCCCACGTTGGGTGCCAATTGGAGTTCTGGACTTTTTGGTTCCGTCCAGAGGTGTCAGGGAAAACACCCGAAGACCCCGGAGTTCAACCTGTCTCGGTGCACAAACAAACAGAAACACGGGCTTCTCGATGGTGGCGTCAAAGACCAAAGGTTTATTACTGCAGGGACACAGAAGTCACAGAAACTGCACACGGGCAGTGTCTAGGAGCCTGTTCAATTTGTACAAAGAGGGTTGTTCCTTATATACTAAATATTCTGCTCGGGGCAAATTCTTTACATGTTACCACAGTTCTAAACATTCGTGTCTTAAACAATAAATATTTGGCGTTGCACAGGAATCGTCAACAGTATCTGATGTCAAAACATTACGAATGAGGGGTTCCCACTATTCCATCATAATCCCATGTCAATTTCTCATTCAAGACCCGGACCGCCTCATCGTAAATTTCGTTACCTCCCCCTAATAAAGGCCCAGAAGGAAAGGAGCAGAGCCAGGTGCAGAAGATAGAAAGACAGGATAAGAGATGTTTGTGGGTCGTAAATGGGCACGGTTACCAGCTTCGGCCGCCTAATCATGATCAGGCCAACGAACACAAGAACCAGTATAGCAGGACTGGCCTCAGGCTGGGGAGTCAGCTCTTGCCGAGTCATGCTGCCACAGCGTTGCTGGCCTAAGGTGCACGTGTCCCTCGCAAGGTGAATCGCCGGCTAAAGCCTACGTGTCCTTAAATGAAAAGAGGTCACTATGTGAGGGCAAGGAATACAAAATGGCTTCCGTGTTCTAAGATGGATGCCATGGGTGGAACAGAAATGTGTTTGTAACTGGAGTGCTCTTGCTCGTAGCATAGCGAAAACACCAGGATATACTAAATGGATCATTTGCGGTTCACTGATACCAAAATTATGTGTTTACGACAATGTTACAAACACGTGTAAAATCGTCACGGAACCTCAGGGCTGCTGTCACTGACAACCAGTGTCCCAGAGGTGATGGGACATCACTTGCAAGCCTGCATCTTCTATTTGAGCAGAGCTGTGGGTCTACTGTGATACAGAGCTTGCTGGACCTGCTAACAGAGAGGAGTGGTTGGCATCTTTGCACGAGGAAGGTAGCCTAATGGAGACTCCCTGCTGCGGTACCCAGTAAGCGACAACTGCCCACGAGTGTGGACTGGTACAGGGGGCATTGCAGGTGCAGGTCTGAGTGCTGAAGTCAATCTCCCTGCATCAGTGTATTTCCATTAACACTGAGAAGGACACCCTTGACCTCACCATGTGGTCTCCGTGTGCTGTGCCCGACGATTGGTGGCTGGTGCTAACACTGGCTGTGACCCCTGATTCCGGAGCCAATGACATTACAGAGCCCTCGAGGTGGGATTCATCATTTAGGGTACAATGTGCACTGAGCCTGTTTGCATCAGCAGAGTTTCCTTCCATGCATGAAGACTGGCTGCTACACTTAGCTAGCACCATCAGAAGAGAGGTGAGGCCCTCCACTCAGGACCCCGTACTGGGGTTGCACTTCTAAGAGTGAAGGTAAACCTGAAATGGTTGGGCCTGAGCTGACACAAGGCCCTAGAACTGAGACTGGTGCATAACTGCTCAATGAACTGAAATCAAGGGCCCGATGGACTGAGCTATGGGTCATGGAAAAAGGATTTGTTTGCAATATTCACTGCAAGTCTGCCCCTTTGATTTTGTCTTGTTTATTACATTAATGTCTGATGTGTCAGGGTTCAGTCAGACACAGAAACGGAATAAGATAAAAACTGATTTATTAATTACAAAGGCCCACAGAAGCGGGACCGGTATTAACAACAGCTGGGGCTGGAATGAGGTTCGCATAGCGATCCAAGAGGTCCACTGACAGGGTGATGACGTACACAGGAGAGTGGCCAATGGGGAGGGCGCACGAGGAGAGGATAGGAGAACAACCAGAACAACTGCAACGCTGACCACAGTTTTGGAAGTGGCATTACAACATCTCCCCTTTTTTGCAATAAGAATTAAAAGAAACTTTTAATACATGATAAAGTCTCTACACTTGCTGGGAAGTTGCAAAACCCTTCCTGAACTCATACATGCAGATTCACATGTATTTGGAGAAAATAACACATCCTGCTCAGACTGAGTATTACCATGTTCACTATGTTCAACTGTGACAGGCTTTTGAAAATTTGACTCATTAGAACCCAAGGGAACATTTCCTAAGTACGACTCACTACTTATACCAACTGGAACATTAGTTGTGACATCAGGGAAACTAATTTCTTTCTTAGAACTTGAAGGGACACATGACTCTGACTTTTTATCAAAATTCTTATTGTTGGTTGTTTCCTCATACCAAAAGCTATCTGCAAGTGAAAAAATTTTCTGATTATTCGACTCAGACAATAAGTCCTTCTGACATTTTTTTATTTTGATGACGTCACTCTTGTTTCTCCAACCCAACTTTGACACTCGAACTGCTCCTCCTGATACTTCTATGACTTCACAAGGATCATAGTATTTAGAGTCTCCTTTCTGTTTAACATATGGTTTATTCACTAGGATCCAATCTCCTTTAGCAATGACTTTGTGAATTGCCTTATGAGTCATATCATAGTATTGCTTGGACTTCAATTGTTGTTCACAGATGGACTCTTTACCTTTTAGTCTATCATCATCCAAAACAGTAACGTCATTACTCCCTTCATGACACACAGAGAATCTGGGAGAAATGCTTGTGACCGCTTGTCTACCCCTCATAAGGAAGAAAGGAGAAAAGTTAGTAACATTGTTGACAGTGTTGTTAAACATGTCCACTCTCTCCTGTGTGAACTCTACAACAGTTAAGTTATTAGCAAGAGCCATTTGTATACCATCTTTTATGAATCAGTTGACCCTTTCTACTTGACCATTGGACCTAGGGGAGTACAATGGTGTATTTTCTTGCACAATTTGATTTTTCTTTAAAAACAAAACCATAATTTCTGACGTAAGTTGTTTTCCGTTATCTGAAACCAGGATTTGAGGCAACCCTTCTACAGAAAAAAGATGTTCTAAATATTGAATGACACTTTTAGATTCTATGTTTGAAACAAATTTGAAGTAGAACCATTTGCTGTAATAGTCGCACACAACTTTTAGAAATTTAAGAGCACATTCTAAAGCATAAAAAGGGCCAGAGAAATCTATGGCTATTTTACTCCAAGAAGAATTAGGTATGTCAACTAACTGTAACTCCTGTACTCTGGGCTTCCAATGTTTATCAGACTTCAAACATGTGGTGCACCTTTCAACATACGAATTTACTTCTGAGTCCAAACCTGGCTACCAATAGTACTGTTTTAAAGCTTTCTTGGTCAACGTAGAACCAAGATGAGACTTGTGAGCCTTTTCCATGAGAGAACGTCTTACCTTGGGTGGAGGTACCAATAGTTCACCTCTTAAAACGAATTCATCTTCTATGCTTAACTCATCAGCAACTTGTGCATAAGTTCTCAGATCTGCACATAAATTCCTTACAGGGGGCCATTTACTGGAAATAAATAATTTGACTTTGCTTAAAACAGGATCTTCATTTAGCTGTGACACCCATTCAGACTCTTCACATATACTAGCAAATTGGCTACTACTATTAACAAAAGAAACAACACATTCTGTTTCATCATATTCTTTTGAATCATCACTAGTCAGAGGAAGGCGTGATAGAAAATCAGCTCTTACATGACATTTCCCTGAAATATGTTTTATCGTAAAATTATACTCTTGCAATCTTGATAGTATTCTAATTAATCTTGAAGAAATGTTACCATTCCCTCTACCACATCCATCCATAAGAAACATAAGGGGTTTATGATCTGTGACCAACTCGAAACTTTTGCCCCATAGGTACATTTTAAGTTTCTCCAGAGCCCATACACAGGCTAGAGCCTCCCTCTCTATAGTGCTATAGTTTACTTCCGACTCCTGCAACCGTCTAGAAATAAATGCTATAGTATGCACTTCATTGGCAACTTTTTGTGTGAAAACAGCTCCAATTCCAATAGAGCTTGCATCTACGGTGACAATGTTGATTCCTTCTGGATCGTACATTTTCAAAGTAGGTGCATTTAGTATGGCATTTTTGATAACTTTAAATGAATTATCTTGATCTTCCGACCAAATGAATTTTTCTCCTTTGCGTAACAATAAACGCAAAGGTTCAACTTTACCTGAATAATTCTCAACGAAAACGTGAGTAGTACTCACTAAGTCCAAGAAAAGACCTAAGAGCGTCTTTATCACCAGGTTTGGGGGCATCTGTTATAGCTTTAACTAAATCAAGCTTGGGTTTGATACCATTGTTGCTTAATACATGACCCAAATACTCAACTTCGGTCTGTAAAAATGTACACTTGTTTTTAGCAACCGTCATCCCTCTTCCATTCAACTTGTTAAGCACTGTACCCAAGATTTCATTATGTTCCTTGACAGTTTTCGCATGTATAAGAATGTCATCTTGGAACTTTTGTACGCCATTAACTCCTTTCAAAATGACTTCCATCAACTTCTGAAAAATACTGGCTGAAGAAGCCAACCCAAAAGGGAGTCTTTTAAATCTGTACGCACCTAATGGCGTGATAAATGTAGTTAACTCTTTTGAATCTTCTGAGAGCTGCACCTGGTGATATGTAGACTTGAGGTCAATAAGAGAAAAATACTTTGATCCATTTGTGGCTGCCAAAATCTCCTGAATTTTAGGCAGCGGAAAACAATCCACGACAATATTTTTATTTAATGACCTCAAATCTGCACATAAGTTCATTAATTAAAACAACAGCCGAAATCCATTCTGAAGAATTTGTAGGTTCAATGACCTCTTCTTCTATCAACTTATTAAGAAGTACTTGCAAATCCGATTTAATTGATAAAGGAATTGACCTTACCTTGTGCTTAATTGGTATAGCCCCTTTCTCCAGCTTTATAGCATGTTCAAATCCATTGAGACTCATATTTGTTAAATATTTCTACAAGACCATCAGAATAAGTAGGACTTACAGAAGAAACAGACATCTGAACAAAACTTTCATCCAACACAATTGGATCGTCTGCGCCCGGTTTAAGAATAATCCCCAACCTTGCCAAATCTTTCCACCCTACTATGTCTTTACCATTTTCAGCTACATAGACTTTAGTGGAAATCTTTCTTCCTTTTATATTCACAACATCATTAAAAAAAAACTAAAGCATTAATTTAGAATTTTCCGTATGCTTTAGGATTTACATCTGTCGGTAATAAGTCTGTGTCAGGCCAAAATTTTGAATATTTCTCATCAGAAATAATTGTGATAGGCGATCCCGAATCCCCCATGATTTTAACTTCAACCTCCCCAATGTGTGCAATTCCTAAGGGACCCTTAATACTGTCTAAAGGGTCATCTATAGCCAACACAATATTAGCGCACATGTCTTCTTCAAACTCACTAACATAACTCACTTTAACTTTCTGGAACTTTTGTGGTCTGAAATTATTGCATACACTTTCAAAGTGTCCAATTTTCATGCATTTAGTACATTTCCTACCTTGCGCTGCGCATCCCTGAAAGTCCGCTTTATGGTTCTTTGAGCCACATCTAAAACAAACAAAAACACTTGAATCTGTGCCTTTGCTATCTCTACTTTTCCTATCATAGGTTACATTTCTTTTTTTGTGATCATGAACAACATATACATCAGATCGTGAACCTGAACTAGAAGACAATACTTTTGAAGTCTCAAGAGATCTCTCAATCCCTTTAGCTATATCAATAGCCTCTTGTAGAGAAGGATTTTTACATGACAAAAGTCTCTCTTGAATTTTCTTTTCGAAGCAGTAAAATACTAACTGATCCCTTATATAGATATCTACCATCTCGTTATATTGACATTTAGTTGCCAGGACACGCAAAGCACCAATATACTCCTCAACAGTTTCATTTTCTAACTGTTTGCGCGTAGCAAAATGATGACGACCAATCATTATGTTAGGCTCCTCTCCAAATTGTTTTTCTAAACGTTTCAAAGCTTCCTGGTATTCGTCCATTGGAATGAATTGTCCAGGAGGAACCTCATATTCTGGAAGACTGTCAAAAATGTCTTGTCCATTCGCACCCAGTAAACCAAATAAAATAGCTAACTTCCTTTCGGGTTCATATTTCTTCCCATCTATCGCTACAAAATAATTTTCAAAGGACCTTAACCAGTTCTTCCATTTCATAACTGGTTTACCCGGATCATTCAAAAATGCTGCTGGAGCACTGATATTATATTTGTTGACATTTCGGCAATCTTTTCCTTCACTTCTTTTTTAACAGTAAACGCAATTCTGAAATTATGAATATTCACACACAAAAAAACCAATATATAACTTCCTTATGTCATCAGTTACCAATTAGAAATTGCCTACTATCAAAATATGAAATTAATATCCTAATCGTTTGGAAATATATGATTTGACTTTGAAATCAGGATAGACTTTGAAGAAATAAGTAGCATCGATTTAAGGATAAGCGGCAATGAATAACTGTTACTAGGATAATAACGAAGTTCCTCACAGAAAACGAATCTCTGAGGCAAAATACGCAAAATTGCAAAACAAAATGGAGTCACGTACAACCCCTTGACATGCGCGATTACGTCGAAGATGACGTATCCGACTGACAGTTACAGCTGAAAGGAACGTTCAGCTGATAGACTGCCAAACGTTGAAATTGGCGTGACGGTTGACAGTTGCAGCTGAGGAGGAATGCGAAGTGCTTCAGCTGACCGAACAACACTGTCGAAATCTATGTCACGTCCCACGTCGGCATATAGAAGAAATACATGAAAATATTTTTAGCACTAAGAATATTCACAGGCAAACAAACGTGAATATCGTAACTTGCCTGAAAGTTTACTTCATGAAGCTTGAATGGTCTTCAGTCAAAGGAACATTTCTTCGCCTACCATTTCATAACCTCGCATGAAAGAAATACGAGAAATTTTAGCACTATATAACTTGCCCCGAAAAGACAAAAAAAATTATCACTTGCCTATTAAAATTATTTTGAAGACGGAATCAATCCACTCTTGCTTCAGCGGGCCCTATTTATTTTCTGTATCCCGTCCTCGTCGCCATTTGATGTGTCAGGGTTCAGTCAGACACAGAAACGGAATAAGATAAAAACTGATTTATTCATTACAGAGGCCCACGGAAGCGGGACCGGTATTAACAACAGCTGGGGCTGGAATGCGGTTCGCATAGCGATCCAAGAGGTCCACTGACAGGGTGGTGACGTACACAGGAGAATGGCCAATGGGGAGGGAGCACGAGGAGAGGATAGGAGAACAACCAGAACAACTGCAATGCTGACCACAGTTTTGGAAGTGGCATTACAACATCTATCCATCTATCGCTACCAAATAATTCTCAAAGGACCTCAACCAGTTCTTCCATTTCATAACTGGTTTACCCGGATCATTAAAAAATGCTGCTGTAGCACTGATATTAAAATTTATTGACATTTCTGCAATCTTTTCCTTCACTTCTTTTTTAACAGTAAACTCAATTTTGAAATTATTAATATTCACACACAAAAAAAAAAGATCTTTTATCTGTAGAAACTGAAGTGGTACCCTGCACCTCTGTTTATATCCTTTTTCTGTGCAGTATTGCATTGGGAGATCATAAAGAACTTTTCTTTTTCGTAAAGATAAGTACTGGATTGACTCTAAGTCTATGTCCTGTCAGCCAAGTGCTGAAATGGTGTTCTCGGTGTCCAGTTTTAAGTTCCATTGTATTGGACATGGGTGGAAATTGGGCCCAACCACCTCGGTTGTGGCCCAGTAAACACTGGTTGTCCAGGAGACCCCCAAACAGATTCTGACAGCTCAAACTAGAAATAAAGGGGGAGGAGCCAAGCTCGCGTCCGAGATGGCCGCGTTTTAGCTCGGCTCCGTTCGCTCTCCTGTCTGAAACATCTATCCTGTGTTTTATCCTGCCCCGGGAAGTATTCTTAGATGAGCAGTGGAACGACGACATTTCGCAGGCATTTACATTTACCTTTGCTCCGTTTCTTCTTGGGTGCCGCGGATCCTGAGCTGCACCCCTGTCTGCTTCGGGGCCTCCGGAGCGAACGGGCCTGACGCTCCTTGGCGGCGTCCGGGCCGGGCGGGGCGCTGTGGCCGGCCCTTGGTGGCGTTGTGGATTCGGTCGGAGAGGCCGATGTGCAATTAGACCGGTTACGGCTTTCCGGGCCTGGTCCGGCGGTCCTGCGGCCTGGTGTTGGGGCGCTGCCTTCCATGGACGGGGTTGACCGTGTATGTGGCTCGTCTCCCCTTTGTTCTCCGGTCCGGCCATTTTGAGTTCCTCCGCCCGGACTCGAAGAACGGTGCCGGCGGCGTCTGGGGAGCCGGCGAATCGCCTTCTTCTGGTGGTCCCCCTTCCTGCTCTGGTGGTGCCTCTGCTGGTGGTTGGCTGTATCCTGTTTTGCCCCGCTGGTGTCCGGACGGGGGTCGGTGTTTGCCGCGGCCCCGCCGGGCTTCTAAGATGGCGGCCGGCCCCGTGTCTCTCGGCCTGGCCGAGACTGGCGACGCTGGCCCGCCGCATGGCACGTTTGCTGAATAGCGTAAAGGTGACCCTACGCTTGGCAACATCCTCGCCGCCTTGCGCTCCTGGGGGGCTCCCATGACCGCACCTAGCATTATCCTGGATGGAGATCCTCTTGCTGGGCCTGCCGGGCCCCCCCCCCGGTGTGTGCGGCTTCATCTCTGTTGTGTGCTGCTGGAACTTTCCTGGAGGTCGTGGGCCCGGCGGCTGCTGTCGGTGTGGGTGTACGGAAGTCCGCTGCCCTCCTTCATCCTGTGCTCCCTCCTGTTCAAGGGGTCCGCCAGCCGGGTCCCGTCCGGACCGGCCTCGATGGATCTCCCTTTCCCTTTTTGCCTCGAATGGCCGAACGAAGATCCTGCGATTGCTCCGTTGGATCGGCTTTCCTCATATTGTCATCGGAACTGTGCCTGCTTTGCCTGAGGTGGTTGCTGTCCTTTCCGGTTCATCCGGGTCGCGATCGCTATGACTTGTGTGTTTTGCTGATCTGACTCCCTGTTATTCATCTCCTGTTTCGCATGATCTGGTTCCTTGGGCGTTGGACGACTACCGCTTGCGAGAAACAAGGACAGGGTTGAGATGAACTTGCCTCGGTGGACTATTATTTTGTGGTATGGTCGGATGATCCGATTGTAACTGTATGACTATGTTTGATACTTCTTCATGTTCCTTGTGCTTATCCGTGTGCTTACTATCTTCCCGTGGGCTCTGAGTATTTTCGGACGGGGGGGTGGGAGCTGATGGGGGTTTTGATTATATGGCTCCTCTCCGCTGTTACTTGCCTGTTTTCCCTTCCCCTTTTTATCTATGTGGTTCTTCTTACTTATATTTCTTCTATATTTCGGGTTCTGATTAGGGCGACAGGCACGCTGCTGGGGGGTAGGCCATAGCCTTCTGCAGGGGTGCAGGGTGGGCTGTGCGGGGTGGGGGGGTGGGTCTGTCTTATTGTGTTTTCCCTCATTCCTCTTTTTTGTTCTATGGCTCTTATGTATCCCCTTTTTTCGTGGCGCGGTGTCGGCATGTGGCCCCCTGGGGTGTTTTTGCTGGCATGGCCCGTCTGGTATATCTTCCGTTACGGTTTACTACGCATTCATTCCTCCTGTTACCACTAGTTCCATGTGCCGAACTAGTCCTGAGTGCTTTGTTAGCCGCGGGGCGCGTGCAGTGATGCTGCGCCCTCACTTTCCCCCCCTCCTTTTTTCCTATGTCTTTCATCCCCCCTATTTCCCCTTTCCTCCCCTCTTTCTTTTCCTCCCCCGGGTTGTTGTAGCAGAGGGCTTTTTGTTTTGCAAGCTTAATTTTAGCTATTGTATTATTGTGTGTTCTCGTAGTGGTGGGAGGGCGCTGAGCAGCGGTTGCGATTGTTCTTAATGTGGGACTCACGTTCTGCCTTTGCCAAAATGTGACTGTTCTTTTTTAATTTTCCTGTGCTCGACACATCTGCTTGCTCACGGCCCACCACGACCCTCTGGACTGTACGGTTTGCCAATATTCTGCTACACCCTTTCTTCTATTATAAAATTAACCTTCTCTTATCCTGTCCGTGGTGGTTACTCGGAGGCTTTTTGCCCTTGCTTTTCATATGGGCTGTTTCGATATCCTGTTATAACTCCTGTATTGCCTGGTATGCTTCTTTTATTGTGGTGGCCGGCCCGGTGGGTTGTAGGCCCGTATCTGTGAGCGCTTTCTGTACAATAAAGGTTTTAAAAAAAAAAAAAAAAAAAAAAAAAAAAACTAGAAATAAAGACAGCATGATTACAATGTTTCCCAAAAGGTCTCTTCAGTCGCTTTGATTCAGCAAACGTGATTCTTTCCCGGAAAAAATAAAGATATTTTTGGTGTAATGTAACCACCTGAAACATTGGTTGAACCCAAAGGAGGCCACTGTTCATGTGATGCAGCCAAGGTATCAACTTCATATTTATGAAATCTTAATATTTGCCCTATATGTTTCATGGGTGTCCTTAAACAATTGGAGTAGCATTTAAGCACTAGACAAGAGAAGGATGTGTATACATGAGACACAATTCAGATGTAATTCATTTTGAGTGATTAACATGAATAAAAGCTGTGAAAATGAAGGACAAACAGGCAGCTGATTGTTGTGAAATTTCTTGCTTACCACACATATACACATCTATAGTTTGTTTTGTTATCATGCATGTGTTAGCAGGAGGGTCAATGAGAAGTGGTTGGTGTTTAGGCCAGTTATAATTCTATTCCTGAGCGACGAGGTGTGTTTTTGAGAAAGACCTTGAAGGTGGGTAAGGAGTAACCCTGGGATTACAAAGAGCGGGTTTCGGTGGAGTTCAAGCATATAGACAAATAGAACTGACAGAAGTGTGATTGTGCACGGAGATTTGGGGAGTTCTAAGATGGTGCATATAGGCACATGGCACACATCTGATGAATGTGCAGTATGAGTGAGTGTTGGCAGTGGCGGCTCCTCCGCTAAGGTGGAGAACCATCGCCCCACTACTCTGTGAGCAGTGTAAAAAGGAAAACGAAAACGATCATAACTAACTGATGGCGGCTGCCTAAGCAGAGGTCTCTGCACCTGAACCCCAATTAATCCTGATACAGCGGAGATTGAGACCCCCACCTCCCGTGAAACGATAGGGGAAGGGGCAGCCCCACATCGGGATGTGTGCGAGGCAAGACGGCTGAATTGGAGACCTGCTGGAGGCAGATTACGGGCTGGCTGGTGTGCCGAAGGGTGAAAACAAACGGACCCAAGATGTCGCCTGTGGCGAGAGGCTGATACACCGGGGGACTGCGTAGCCACAACGACTTTGGGCGGTCGCGGTTCTCACTCCAGGGGAAGAACTCAGCAGGGATCCCTGTGAATTCTTGGGACCCAACTGTACAGATATGAGCGGGACGAGGCCATTTAGGGAAGCACCGATGGCGAGGCTGAGACTGGGGGAGTGACGCGCCGGGAGCATTGCGGCTGCCTTCAATAGCGGACACGGCCGAGGGAAGACCGGTCCTGACACCGCTAAGCGGCGCGGATGGTTGATGAGCACATGAAGTAGAGTTAACCTCCTGACCGGACCACATCCCATGCCGGTGAGGCCGCTAAATTTGGGGAGTGAAGCTCTGCCTTTGTGGGCTTACCGATCGGCAGCAGTAGAGGAGGGCTCTCGCTGGGGCCATAAATGCAAGCAGAGCTACAGCGCATAGTCCCATAGTTCACGGGGCTGCAGACCCTGCTGGAGTGCAGAGCGAGGGAGGAAAGGGTGCTTGCTGGGCCTCTGGAGCGGCGGCTCTGGCACAGTGTGGGCCCCGACACTGCGGGCAGTCCTGCGGGCGGTGGCGGCCTCGCCACACAACTGGTGTAATCTACTGAGGCCGGCGAGGAGGCGAATCCAAACGCCAACCTAAGAGGAGAACTCCCCCCTCACAAGCAAACAGGGCAAGATGGCGACCAACACAGCCTCCTACTGAAAACTCTGAAAGGTCCCAGAAGAGAATGGGATTCGGACCCTAGAGGCCCTATTATACCCTTTCATATTAACGTCTGAACAGCCGCGAATGAACTGAGCCCCACAGAAGGCGCTACCTCTCACATTCACCCGATTCCGTGCTTGGGACGTGGTACTGCGGAAGTGCGGAACGAGCAGGAAGGTGGGCTGGGACAAGTGGGTGTTGGAGTACACGACAATCCCCGATGGGCGACAGCGGAGCGCCCTTGGCAGGTGCAGAGTGAGCACAGATAGCCAAGAATACACCTGACCATGGGGAAGCCAAAGGGAAACAAGAGTGGAGCTCAACCGGCGGTGGAAGGTGAATTAACTGATCGTGAAGAACAAGCGGACTCCGACCAGCTGCGGGACCCCCACCTACAGCACCAGCTAGACAAAATACTGACGGCCATAGCGGACTCCCGTGCGGCATTACAGCAGGACATAGTACAAGTGGCCACGGGAATGGGCTTGTTGAGGGCCGATCATGGTAAACTAGTAGATAGAGTCAAATCAGTGGAGGGAACGCTCCAAGCCCTTGAACTCACACAAAAAGGACCTCAAAGCTACTATATTTAAGGCCAATAAGGGCGCCCAAATGAGTCAGCACAGGACCTCGGGGAACATAATTTTAAAAAAACAACAGTGGTCCCATGCAAGAGAATTTGTAGAAAACAATAAATATAGACACAGTCGATTCTATATCAATTTGACATGTCCAGCCGGACAGAGGTCTCAAACTTTACTCAATGAGGAATGAGAGAAAAGAATTCCTTCAACAATTCAACGTAGTGGGGCACAAGCCTGTACCCTAACACATACAGATTAGTACAGTGAAGAAACAAGGAAAAAAACAGGGCTTTTAGGCAAAAGCTTCAGATTTCTGTAGTTTTAAAACATAAAGGTCGACGGCGTTTCGATCCCACATGGGGATCATCATCAGGACATTGATTAATGCCTAATTGGTGTAAGCCTCTATTTCCTGGGGGGGGGAAGAGAGAGACCCTGGCACGCTCGGCAGGGTGAGCTGGAGGGAGGGTGAATGGCCGTGCTGCCCCGAATCAGGAGCCTGGAGAGAACGCGTCAATTTAATTTTGATCGCGTGGGGGTTAGGATAGGCGACCGGTTCTGTCGGTATACACTTCTTCCTGACAATGCGGTCATGACCGCATTGTCAGGAAGGAGTGTATATCGACAGAACTCCCAATTCGGGGTGGCACGGCCATTCACCCCTCCCTCCTGCACACCCTGCCGAGCGTGCCAGGGTCTCTCTCTTTCCCCCCCCATGGCAATAGAGGCTTACACCAATTAGGCATTAATCAATGTCCTGATGATGATCTCCATGATTACTTAGTGGGATTGAAACGCCGTCGACCTTTATGTGCACCTTATACAGAACGTATACCATGTGCTATGTATATGTAAAGGTGCCTTTTGAATTTTCAGTTTCATTGAAAACTACAGAAATCTGAAGTTTTTGCCTAAAAGCCCTGTTTTGTTCCTTGTTTCTTCACTGTACTAATCTGTATGTGTTAGGGTACAGGCATGTGCCCCACTACGTTGAATTGTTGAAGGAATTCTTTTCTCTCATTCCTCATTAAGTAAAGATTGAGACCTCTGTCCGGCTGGACATGTCAAATTAATATAGAATCGACTGTGTCTATATTTATTTTTTTCTACAAATTCTCTTGCATGGGACCACTGTTGCTTTTTAAAACTCAAAGCTACTATGGCTACAGTGTTTGAGCCCATAGATGCCTTGGAAAAAAGAGCAGAGGATGCCGAAGGACGCAATCGCCGGAACAACATCCGCGTAGTGGGGCTACCGGAAAAAATAGAAGGGCAGGACATGGTACAATATCTTGAAAATTGGCTCCAAACAGTGGTGGTGCCGGAAGGCCTATCCACTTTCTACACTTTGGAGCGAGCACATAGAGTGCCGGCCAGACCTCCCCAGCTAGGGCGACTGCCACGACCAGTGGTAGCCCGACTGCTGCATTTCCGAGACCGTGATTTGATCCTCCAGAAAGCGCGAGTTGATGGTCCCTTCCAAGTGGAAAATAGCAAGGTCAATATTTTTCCGGACTATACCTATGAGACACACCGTCGAAGGACCTCCTTTCTGGCAATTAAGAGGAAAGTGCACAACAAGGGCCTTCAATATTCTCTCCTCTTCACGGACAAGCTGAGGGTCATTGTGGAGGGCAAGACATATTTTTGACACCCCGGACGGCACCTGTGCTTGGCTGGAACTATATAAGGCTGGGAAGGATGGCAACGAGCAAAGAGCGCAAACCGTCACAGAAGGACTGCCTTCAAGAAAATAGACAACGAGGGCTAAGAAGACCTTCCCTGACGCAGACGGAAGCGGAGCGGAGAGGAGTACTAGCAGTGGTGTCCACGCTGTCGGGCACGCAGGAGATTCCATCACTGGGTGGAACAGAATCGGAGAAAGACAACAATCGATCTGACACTGAACACTCCGAAACGGACAGTGAGCATTTGACGAAGGTCACGCCGGCGACAGCTGAGGGAATGCTGGATGCAGAATAGGCATACCTGGAAAGCCAACAGGATGGTAAATTTGGTGCGCAATGGACTTCCTAATGTGAGTTCTCGGAGGGGTGGGCTGACTGAAGTTGAAGGGTGGGGGGGGGTCAGAGAGACTTTATTTGCTGGGGCTCGGTTTGACTGCGAGGAATGCAGGAATAGGTTGGCCACCCGTTGGCGCATAGTCCCCCCTCATTGCCCTTAAGGCATGCCCGCAGTGTCTGCTGTTGGGCTTAGAAGTGTGTTGCATTTTGTAATGATTTGGATGGGAACTAGATGGTTAATGCTAGGTCCTGTTCTTGGGGGGGTGGGTAGTACGGGTTGTTTGGAGGGAAGTTGGGGAAGGGTAATCACCGGCACATACGTAGAGTCACGATTTCAACTACCCGGGACAATAATGGAGAATGGGTGATACAGTTGATCTGCGATGTATAACCTGGAATGTGAGGGGGCTGCACACCATGACACGGCGACATAAAATCCATGCCTACTTAGTGCGCAGGGGTTGCACTTCTCCAGGAGACTCACCTGACCAAGGCCAAGGACTTAGCACTGCAGCGTAGGTGGAGGGGCCAAGTATTTAACACCACATACTCGGCATTTGCTAGAGGTGCCCCGATCTGGATTAGAGCGGGGGTCCCCTTCCAAGTCACCAAGCAGACAGTAGATCCTGAAGGCAGGTATGTGGCCGTTGAGGGGAAACTTCGAGGTAGAGACATAGCTTTTTGTAGTGTTTATAAGCCTAATGTTGATCAGCTGGGTTTCCTGGCGAAGGTATCTGGGTCTCTGGCGCACTATCTTGCGGGTCCTTTACTAATGGGTGGAGACTTTAATTCTATCACAGACATAACATTAGACAGATCGCATCCTCCACTGGCTGACTCCCCGATACATAGATTGACCAAAGGTAGACTCGACTGGCAGACAAGGTGGGGACTAGTAGACGCTTGGCGCACGCAACACCCGCTGGACCGTGACTACTCCTATTTCTCTGGGATGCATGAGCTGCACATAAGATTGGATGCGGTGTTGTGCTCCCCTACGATAATACCTACAGTTATACAGACTGAATACCTGACTAGAACGATCTCCGATCATAACCCGATGCTGTTAACCATGCATTGGATGACTGGGACTACATGTATTCCCACTTGGAGACTACGCCCCGAAACGCTAGACGACCCGACGTTTCAAGAGGCATTGAGGGAAAGGATCACCCATTACTTTGAGGAGAATGTTGGATCGGCTGCCACGAGGGCGGTCGAGTGGGATGCCTTCAAAGTAGTGGTAAGGGGGATATGTATAGGACAACACGCGGGAGTACGCATGGTGCTATAAGGCGACCTGACCCGAGCAGAAGAGAAGTTACGTAACGCAGAACTATTAAAACCTGGTCGCCCTGAACTGCAGGAAGAGGTTAGCGCAGCGAGGGAGGCAGTGGCGGCAGAAGTGGAAAGGTTGCGCAGTTTCGACCATAAGGCTTATGCTATGAGGATGCATGAGGAGGGGGACAAAGCAGGGACCCTTCTAGCTTGGTTGGCCAATCCAACCAAGAGAGGCACCCCCATACTGGCACTTTAGACGTAGGAAGGGAGAATAGTCCACACCCAGAATGAGATCCTGCAGGGTTTTCTGAGTTATTATGAGGAACACTATAGAAGCACACTACTAGCCGGGGACCCTGCCATTGATGCCTTCCTAGAAGAACTGCAACTGTCTCGACTGGAACAGGAACAAGCAATAGGCTTAGGTAAAGACATAGAACTAAGGGCCATACGTATGAAGAAGTCAATTTGCGATTCGGAATTAGCGATTTTTACCGAATCGCAGATTCAGAATCGCAAATCGAAATGTATGAACACATTCGCAAATATTTAGCGATTCGCCCAAAATCGCTAAATATTAGCGATAAATACATTTGCGATTCCTTAATGTAATAATTTCGCAAAATTGCGATTTCATATTGGAAAAAAATCGCAAAATTGCGATTTTCTAGAATCATCCAATCGCAATCCTGATGCAGTTTGATGACATCACCATCCAGGAAGTGACTGATTACCCATGGTGCAACACCATTGATTGTGAGAGAGTGTGAGAGAGTGGATTGCTACTGAGGAGCCATGGCTGAGAGTGGGAACAAGGATTTGCCAGCAACCCAGCAGGATCAGCAAGAAGGGGAAACATCTAGGAAGAGAAAGCTGAAGTTCTCAGAAGCAGAACTTGAAACACTCATCACTGAGATGGTGCCAAACCATGATTTGTTATTTGGGAGGAGCTCACACAAGGTGCCTGAAGCAAGAAAAAGACGCATCTGGGAAGGCATACAGGCGAAAGTCAATGTCCTTGGAGTAACACACAGGAGTGTTGAAGTTTTGCGCAAGCGCTGGTACGACCTGCGCCAGCGCTCCAAAGAAAAACTGGCAGCCAGGCTGGAGCAGTCTCAGCTCACCGGTGGGGGAACCTCCAATGTGCCAGATTCAACACTGCTTGAGGAACTGGTAGAGGGCACACTGGCTCCAGAGAGTGTTGCGGGCGTGTCCGTGCTAGACAGCTCCGAACAACCAGCTGCAAGACCAGGTAAGATGCATGCCTTTCTACCCTAAACCACCCCCCAACCCCCTGCAGCGACCTAGGGATTAGGGGAATCACATGTCACGCTAGAGCAAGTACACAGGCAGTCACAGCAATGCATTGTGGGAGATGTAGTCACAATAGCCAGTGATGTTGGAAGTAGCATCCATCTCATGCAATTTTCACATGTGCAGGTCAGGAAAGGGCAATGACAAAAGTAAAGTAAGGGAAGACTGTGAAATATTTTATTTTCACATCATACGTTAGCCAATAACATTAATGTGTGCTGTTCTATCCACAGCACCTGCAACTAATAAGCCCACGGGCAGTGGAAGAGACACAGGACCCCAAGCCTCCGGAGATGCTAGCCAGGTGCAGGACACAGATGGGGAGGACAGTCCTGTCATTCCACCAAGGGGACACAGGAGGAAGATCGTGAGGCCATTGCCAGTCATGGAGGACGATGATGAGGACAACAATAACATTGTGCAGTCTGATGCCCCAGGTTCCCAGCAGCAGGAGTCAAGGCCACAACACAGCCAGGGTCCACAGGTCAAAGGCAGGCGTAGACCCCGCACGGGCAACAGCTCCAATGATCAGCAGGAAGATTCGTTTTTTGCAGGGCTGGAATTGCACATGCTCCAAGTACACGGCTACAAGCAAAACAAATGAAGGCAATACAGCGTGAGATGAGGGCAGGGTTCAGGGGAATGCGTGAAGAAATATGGGGTGCTGTGCAAGAGCTAACTGCCGAGTTGCGACAGAACGCGCTGCCAGGCGCAAAGAGCTGTCCCGCATGGACCGCTACACGCGCGCAATAAACCGCCTGGCCTCATCTACCAATATAAACACAAAAGAGTGGTGAGGATCAAGAACATTTATACTCTATCACCCCGGACCCCCAGGAAGCTCTATTGTATGCACAAGAGGGGTGTATAGAGTGAGTTATATCAACAAAATGATATGACCAAACAGAGGAAGCCCCAATAGGGCAAATTACTCTATTTGAAAAAACTGCCCTCACTCACATACCGAAGTATGTGACATGCTTCATCATCGGGCCTGCTTGCAAAACGCCCTGGTGTAGCCACACACAGGGGGGAGCATAAGGGAGGGGGAAGAAAATAATAAACTTTTCTTAACAGGACATACAGTCAAGACAAATGGACATAAACGACATATAACATAAATCTTGGTGAAAGTAGTGTAAACTCCAAGTGATCACCACTGAAAAAGTGCGACGAAGGGTGCAGTTAGGAAAAGTGATTTAAAACTGATTAAGGGTGTCAACCAGAACACAACCTTTATTAAGCTTTTCTTGACACCCCTATCAGGATTAAAAAGAAAGAAGAGGATGGGAAAAAGCCACTACGAGATAATTAGGAATCTCAAGGCTACCCTCCTACCACTGCCAGAGTCAACATGTTTTGACCGCTCTGTATGTGCCCAAGGGGTCACTCCGGTCTTCTTCAGGACCGTCGCATTCAGTGTCTCTCTGGGTTTTTCCGTATTTCGGATAATAATACCCTTGCGGTAAGGTAGGTTCACTGGATCCGTACACCTCCCGTAGTGAGTGTGGAGACAGTTCCCTCAAGTGCGGGAAAACATTTACTGTTGTGAGAAGAGAAGACAATGTAAACAACATAGTGATCACATATTCTTACTGTTATTCCCTTTTCATTATGTCTCT
Organism: Lissotriton helveticus; assembly: GCF_964261635.1. Taxonomy (NCBI): domain Eukaryota; kingdom Metazoa; phylum Chordata; class Amphibia; order Caudata; family Salamandridae; genus Lissotriton; species Lissotriton helveticus. The sequence goes on from NC_136063.1 coordinate 951,760,760, forward strand.
TTCAGGCAAAACTCATTGGGGTTCCAATCTCTAGCATGGGGCTACAAACCCGATAACAAAATGTAACCTGGAGTCCTGCTCAAATATGTCTTAACGTTTGTCCATTCTTAACTTGATAATTACAAAGTGCAGGCCTTTGTAATACATCCATTTCCTCACATATTAAGTAGACATTAGTATCCCATATCTCGCCCCCTTGGTGTTCTTGGGGCTATACCTCAAATATAACCTTCTTCTTATTCTCTCTCTATATCCACATCCTAATAAAGTGTACATAAAATAGTGCACTTACCGAGTTTATAATAGTTACAAACTCGAAATGGTGTCCGGTGAGGGGGACGCCAAGGAACACAATCTAAAATAAAAGAGAGCAAATGGAGGGGAGAATGTTTACTTTGGATGCCTCCACCGCCCGATGTGCACCACTGTCTATAGGCGCTGATGCAAAGTCATGCTCAATCGTACCCCCATCGGGTCATCACCGCCACAAGCACGCTCAGCGCTACCAATATACTGTCCAGGCGTACCATAGAAACCCAGCGTGAATTCTCTCACGGCATTCAGGACATCGCCACTGCTGTTGTGCAGTCCACTTCTGCCCTGGATGAACTGCGTGCCCTACGTACCACAGTACCAGGAATGCTGACTCAGAGTGAGGAGGACTCCCAGTCAGTGCGGAGCACCTACACCCCACCACCCACTGTTGAGAGGCGCCGTAGTGGCAGGAGCAACTGGCCTGCTACACACCAATAGGATGTGCAGCCAGATAACAATGACTTACATGGGCAAAATGTGGCCAACTACAGTGTTGACTTTGCAGTCATTCCAGTTAAATAGTTGCACTGTGAATTGAACATGTGCATTATATTGGGACTGTTTGATTTTGCCTATGACGATGTGTGCCATTGTTGCTGTAGCAGTTAAAATACATTTGCAAAGTTGAAGTTGTCATTGTGTCATTATTACTCACCTAGAAGTAGTTGCGCATGATCTCATCACGCCTCTGTCACCCAGCTGCAGCACCAGCTATGCCAGCTTCCATGCGTACAGGTCCAGGTCCCTCCACGTTGGAGGATTCAGATTCACTCAACTCCATTGGTGTCCCTTTCCTGGTAGCGATGTTGTGCAGCATGGCACAAGCTACAACAATTTTGCAGCACGTTTCGGGGCTGTATTGGAGAGCTCCTCCACTTTTATGAATGCACCTGAATCTGCTCTTCAATATGCCAAAGGTTCTCTCGATGGTGCCTCTTGTTGAAATGTGTGCCCGGTTGTAGCGCCGCTCCCCAGCAGTAGCAGGATTAAGGTAGGGTGTCAGGATGAAATCCCGGACTGCATAAGCACTGTCACCTGTGTTTGGAAATGTTAACGGTTAGTCACTGTAATGCACATGCTAGTCAGTGGAAATGTGGCCTATGTATGTGAGCATTTACCTAGTAGGTATCCCTCGCCAAATTCACCTCTTGAGAGTCTACGGTATAGCCCACTGTGACGGAAGATAAAGGCGTCATGTGTGCTTCCCGGATACTTTGCCACTATGTCTGTGATGATGTTTTTGGCATCACACACCACCTGTATGTTAAGTGAGTGGTAGCATTTCCTGTTCCTGTATACGTACTCTACGTTTGAGGGGGGGGATATTGCAACATGTGTCCCATCGATGTATCCTATGACGTGGGGGAATTGGGCAATGTTGTAAAAGTCCTGCTTGGTCTGTGCTAGTTCCTGTGGGGTGCTGGGGAAGTGTATGTGGTGTTGCATCCTATGTGTCATGGCATCGAGGAACGCATGGAAGAAGCGCGACAGGGCACTTTGCGAAACCCTCCTGCTGTGGCTATGACCCCCTGAAAATTACCTGAGGCCAGCAGGTGTATTGAACACAGGACCTGGATGTGTGTGGGTATGGCTTGTGTCCTGTGGGTGGGGTGTTCTAGGTAGGGTCTGAGTTCCTCTATTAAATCAAGTATGCTGTTTTCCTCCAGTCTGTAGTGGGTGTAGATGCCTCGTCAGTGCGCTGGAAGATGGTGGTTCGCGCACGGAATATCCTCTCCTGCCGTCTCCTCCTCTGCACCACAGCTCTCAGTCTTCGCCTCCTCGCTATCATGTAGAGCCCAGACATTGTGGAAAAGAGTGTGTTGCATTCTGGGCTTCCTTATATACTTTGCACCTGCTTACCACCTGCTCCCACTTGGTGGTAATTGCGATTCCTTAAAAAGCGATTTCCCTGAAATCGCAATTTGTGAATGTTTGATACATATCATTGCGAATCCTTATTTGCGATTTCAAGATTTGCGAATTTCGCTAACCAGTTTCATCGCTAATTTGGGATTCGCAATGGTATTCGCTGATTTCAGGCTCTCGCAAAGTTTGGAACTCGCTAAATAGCGATTCTTTGTTTTGCGAGCATTTTCTCCTTCATACCTTGGAAATTGCTAATTTTCTGTCGCAAACGCTAATATTACCGATTCGCAGCGTTTGCGACAGAAAATTAGCTTCGTATATATGGCCCTAAGTGTAATCCGAGGCGCCATTAAACGCATGGCCCACAACAAAACCCCGGGTATAGATGGCTTACCAATAGAATTCTACGAGAAATATGTAGATTTACTAGCACCAAGACTACAAGTGGTCTACAAGGAGGCAAAGGAATTGGGGCAGCTACCTCAATCTATGCGAGAGGCCCTAGTGGTCCCGCTGTTGAAGCCGGGTCGGTAGAGCAGAAGGACAGCCTCCTATTGCCCATTATCGATGCTGACCACAGACTACAAAATATTAAGCAGCATCCTAGCGAACCGACTCTTACAATATATGACCACGTTGATTCATGAAGACCAAGCTGGTTTTATACCATCGAGGAATACGACTACAAACATCAGGCGATTAGTGCGCCTACTGGAGAAAGATCACCCAGAGGCGAGACAACCAATGATATTGTCGGTAGATATCGAGAAAGCGTTCGATAGCTTAGAGTGGGAGTATCTATATAAAGCAATGGGACGCTTTGCATTAGGAGAAGACTTCCTGCAGTGGACACGGGTGCTATATACATCGGCTGTGGCCCGAGTGAGAGTCGGAACACTGATTTCGGCACAATACCCGGTAGCTCGAGGTATGAGACAGGGGTGCTCGCTGTCCCCTTTACTGTTTGCTTTAGCAGTAGAATCAACTGCGTCAACGGTCCGAAGGGGAGACCACTATGAGGGACTAGAGAGCAGAGAGGGTCGGCAATATATATCACTATATGCGGACGATCTGTTGCTCTTTCTTGAGGACGGTGACAGAGCACTGGTGGGGGCTGGGAACTTGCTCTCGGACTTTGGAGATATATCGGACCTGAGAGTAAACTGGTCCAAAATATGCCTGTTCCCGGTGAGACAAGGGGAGAGCCAACCCGTCACAGATAGAGAGGTGAGGTGGGAGCCCACCTGCCTGGGAGTGTATATCTATGGCGAACAAAGAAAACCAAAGGAAATGATGGACGGGGCGTTGACAATACAAGCACTCACCCCCAGTCAACTGATCTGGGTTTAATCCATCACCATTCTTTTATGTATATCTATCACACTACCATGGACATGTTAGAAGGAAATATCGGACGCGCTGTGCGAACTCTGAAAAGTAGCATGGCCTTTTGGGCCACGCTGCCACTGTCAGTGACGGGCCGAGTAGCATTATTGAAAATGATAGCGCTTCCCCGTTTCCTATATTATTTTAGAACATTACCAATATGGATTCCGAACTCAACGTTTAAGCTGCTGAAGTCTCTCGTGGTGACTTTCAGCTGGGGCGCGAGCAGATGCAGAGTAGCACAGGCAACACTCATACGACCCAAGGCCAAGGGTGGGATAGGAGTTCCCGACTTCGTGATATATTATTTGGCAACCAAATTGCAGTTTTTAACGCAAGCAATAGCGAGGGAATTTAGAGGACCAGAACAACAAAGAGGTAGGGGAACACCACGTCATATCCTATCGTTTATAGCAATGCAGCAAAAATTAGACCTTAGAGATCTCCTCACCGAAGAGAAAACGCTTAGACTTTGTTGGAATCGCTCCCAATGCAGGGCGGGAGTCTGGCACCCATATGCACACGAAATCCCGTTGGGAATTGTGACGGCGTTGCCGCACGGCGGTGACTGGTCGCGACTGCAGAATTGGGAAGAAGCAGGAATCCAGATAGTGGGGGACCTATATGAAGACGGGGTCATGCTACCATAGCAGGCACTACAAGAGAGATATGACCTTCCTAGAGGGGACTATCTATTACACGCAGCACTGACGAGGACGATACAGGCACACTGGCGAGAAGAACTAACCGAACCACAGACGACAATGACCTGCCAATATGCCATGATGGCGGCTGGAACCTTTAAGGCAGTAACATGTCTCTACTCTAGAATGCTCAACGAAGGGTTAACACCCTTGGAGACATTGAAAGGAAAGTGGGAAGTGGACATAGGGAAATCTATCCCTGAGGCCGCTTGGGCTCAGATAGTATGCAGAGCGTGGAAGAGCACACGCAACGCGAGGTTCCAGCTAGTGCATTTCTATATCCTCCATAGAGCTTATTTGACGCCAGGGAGGATTCGCAAACACTTTAAAGTGACCGAGGCGGCATGCCCCAGGTGTGCACGTGCTGGTGCAGAACTAGAACATATGTTGTGGTCCTGCCCGGCGATGGGACTATACTGGGAGGAAGTGGGAGACATCCTAAACGAGATAACAGAGAGACAGTTAACGTTTGACATGGGCACTAGCGTTCTGCACTGGTTCCCCCATACATCCAAACACAAGGTAACAAGCTTATTTATAAACATGGGGCTCATACTGGCGAAACGGGAAATTACGAGGCATTGGAAGGCGACAGTGGGACCTAGCAGTAAGAGATGGAGAGGAGAGTTCACAAATTGGGCAGATAGTGAAAGCGCGTTAAGATATCAGCAAGCGCGAAGGCGACAAAATGATAGAGCTTTGGAAGCAGCAAAGGCATGGGAGATGTTAGTGCAGGCATTGCGAACTTATGACTCACAGAAAGACTGAGGGTTGCTCACAACAAAGGAAGTGCCCTGACACAAAACAGGTACATCAAATAGATTATAACTGATAGAGCAAGCTTCGCATTGCGACTTGCTCGAGTCATGAACCTCGCCCGTGTGTAATCAATTAATAAAATTTGTACGTCTTACTAATCTTTTATTTTTATATACGAACGAAGTAGATGAAGCTTGCTTATGTGTTTTCTAATACGACTGATCCATGTCCCTAAAACATGGCCGCCGCTTGGAAAATTGCTTCTGCGCATGCGTCAGTCACACTCACGTGACCTGACGTAGTTATAAGTTTGGTGGGAAAGGATGCGCATGCGTAATACACAGCTTTCGTGAATAACGTGGTGATGCTCTTGTGATCGTGTATATGTTGCTAATATTTCAATTGCATAGTATATTTTTATAATGATAAGTTTAAAGTACAAAACCAATGATGTGTTTACATACATTCACTTCTATGTTTTAATTTGTTCTCGCTTACTTTTCATGTACTGCGGGAAATGGGGGTCCGAACCGGTTGGGAGCCATATTGAAGGTCGCTTCTGCGCATGCTCATGGTACGCAGCCAGTGGCAGCCTTGACCGGTGGAACTCAGCCAGCTGGCAGCCACAAGCAAGATGCTCATGTGAAAGCCACCTTTGACCTGGCAAGATGGAATCGACTGTCCTCGAGTTGTTACAAAGGAACAGTTCTTATTGTATTCCATGCAGTTTCTCATGGGAACCCCAATCTTGCTAGGCGGCACCTTACTATGCAAATTAGGCCTCCAAATAGTCTGTTCTGATTGGTGTGTTACCCAAATCCTACCTTAGGACCAATCCAAATTGAGGGATTCTGACACTTTGCAACATTGGGGGATGGTACACCGTCCCAAAACAGTATATCTACCCTGGGTTCACCTAGGGAAATTGTCCGACTTGTCTGGTTTAGCTGACCTGTCACTGACCCAACGCACTCAATAGGTGACTGAAGATACAGAGCGCTGCGGAGCACTCTGTCCGAAATTTGACCATAGACTAAGGTTTTACTAAACCTTAAAGTGCTGGCGGAGCACTTTGCTGGGAGTTCGCTGACCCAATCGGGGTCTTGATCGATAGCTGCAGAGAGGGTGGAGCGCAGGCGTTGCTTCCGAACTGCGGGTGCCGGTCCTGCCCTGAGGGTCCTGTCCTGAGGGTCCTGTCCTGAGGGTCCTGTCCTGATTCTAATCTGGTCTTCCTGTCCTGTCCTGGGTGTCCATTCTGCACCTGCTGTCCATTGAGGGGTATCCTTCCTTGAGGGTTTCCTGTCCTTAACTGACCCGTGGCCAGGGTTTGGTTTCCACACCAGTCTAGGTAAATATCACTCTGAAAACTCTGAATCTTGCACCTTTCTGAATTTCTGTCTTTTGCTTCAATAAAGACATACCTTTGCATATGTTAATTTTCCATGTTTTTCCGCAACCATTGAATCATAAAGTCATTTGCATTTATTTCATAACGTGTTCCTATGTTGCCCTACCTGCTAGAAATTATATTTTGCATAGCAGTTTGTCATTTCCTGATATGGTCTAGGACATCCTTACTTAAATTGTCTAAAGAACTTTTGCCTTGATGCATAGCGTGTTTCTCTTCATCGTCTCTCCTATAGATATATATATATGTCCCGAAATCCTGCCTCATTTACTTGAGATAATTTCAGAATACTAGTCCAAATCAAAGACTATCCCATCTTTAGTGATTCATCTTAAACGTTCTAATTTCTGGTCCTTCCTTTTGAATGTGCCCTGGTTCCATTAGCTTATAAATGGTTGCACTGACTTATTTGCTATTTAGCTGTGTACTGTATGTTATCCTGTTTATTGATTGCTTAATTACTGTGAATTTGATACTCTCTGAATATTTCTAAATTAGATAAGGATTTAAAACTTCCAGTTGTCCATGGTCATTTTACAAAGAGTTTTGAATGTTATTTGTTGGGTTTGTATTTTGCTGCCTTTCCTTTTACAGCTAGCTCCCTGATCCATTGGGGTCATAGGTACCTGCATCGGTGGATGGTAAGCCGGGTACTTTAGAGAATAACGGAAGGAACTCACACAATTATTGGTAGTAGACCGTGAGGTCATCCGATCAATGTATATGGAGATTTGAAATATATGGGCCCGAAGCCGGAAGTGGCGAAATTATTGGTCGGGTGACCCGCGCGCTCTATCAGTAATTTTCTGATAGCAGAGTTATGGTTAGGGAATAGTTAAAGGTTAGGTAGGACTAGTTAGGCTAGCCAAGTCGGTAGCTGCTAACATTATTGCTGCTACAAGAGCTGCCATTTCGGAGACTTAATCACTCTCTTGAGATGCGTTGCCCTTGAAATTTATGAATTGTTTTAAAATTGTTATTCTTGCCCTTATATTGTTATATGTATTAATCCATGCGTATGTAAAACGGTTTGTTAAGTGTTGTCGGAAATCCCCGGGGAATTGAATGGCAAGTGGTGAATAGAATCTACTTGCCTCGAGATCGCAGGCTCAAGGAAGGTTAGGTGCAGGTTAGGTAGAACCGGAAGCACTAACTAGGGTTTTTTCTGAATATATGTGTGAATAAATGTTAGCAACGAGGTTCATTGGCAAAATTCCCATAGTGGCGTAACCTAATAAGGGTCACATCGGAAGAGTAGCAGGTTCATCGGAGCTTGGGTGAAAGCAAAAGGGTCCGCTGGGAAACCTTAGACTCGGAGATATCCCGGAAAGAGTGGATGGGTCTAGGGAAGTAACAGGTTCACTGATGCTAGAGTGAAGGGTAGGCGGAAGAGATCTACCCACAGAGTGTGAAAAGTAAATGGAAGTAGTTTACTTGCAGTAAAACAAATCTTTCCTGTCTAGACACTTGAGCACTGTGGCGAATGTGTATTCGTTGTAAAATAACCAAGCACTGAGCACTTTAGAAAGAAAGAAAGTTTCCGTTACCTTGTGAAAGGAGGGAGTCAGTCGCGAAGCTTCTCTGACGTCACTCTGTGCCGCGCTGGGATTGGTAGACGCAGCAGGCGGGTAGCGGGGCTGGAATTGTGAAGGAGGGGTGAGCGCCGGAGCGTGAGAACTGTCTTGCGAAGGGGCCGCGCACCCATTGGCCGAAAATATTTGAACTCGTGCACCTCATTGGTCGCACGGAACTACAAGACGCATTTTGATTGGGAGTAATTTTGTAAACAAAGCTAAGCGTAGGAATCGTATGTGGCACTCGTATACTCCAGAGACTAGACCTGATCCAAGACATCTAGGGTTCGAAAGAGATCAGTGGAAAGCTAATAGATACGACATTATGTACGGAAATAAGAGAAAAATGTCCCTTGTAAATAAGGTAAAGAATTACTTCAAAAAGGACAAGCCGATCAAAACTAGAGAGGGCATTGTTATCCCACCACCAAATACTCCCGCCTCTTTCATGATGTTCGACAGAGGGTACAATACATGTGTATGGTTAGAAAATTGGGTGAAATACACACAAGATGACGGAATAATGGCCTTTCCGTTACAAGGTACCTTTAATGGTAGGATCCTATTCAATTTAAGAACCCGAATGAATGAATTACATCCCAGACCGAGATTAACGCAGTATGAGGCATTAGAGGAATGGGAGATTGAGGCTTTCCAAAGAGAAAAGCCCCGAATGGACAAAGGGCTGACAAAGTATTACCCAAAACTGAAACAAGAAACCCGAGATAAAAAGATGAAAGAATGGAGACAGAGCATGATTGTTGAGGGACTGTTTCCCATGATGCCAGCAGAAGATCCTCCTGGGGGGGGGGAAAAGGACAGAGAAATCCAAACACTGGGGGCCCCTCGGAGAATCAGATGACGAATTATTAGATGACATATGCATGAGAAGTCCGCCTCCTTATAATGAGGGACACCGACCTTCGAGTGCAGGAGATATTCCCCGGAGACCCCTACAAAGGGAAGAGGTCAGGTCCGCAAGTGTAGGAGGGGATTATCTAATTCCTCCTTATACTGAGAATCTAGGACCCGTAGAAACCAGAAGTATTTACCCAAGGAGACCAATTGGTGGGGAGATGGGACATTCACGGGAAGGAGATTTTTGCTCTCGTCCCCCCTACGGAGGTGAGGTGAGGTCCTTAAGTTTAGGATTGCCGTTAGTGCAGCCCCGGGATGAGGAAGATCCGAGAATTCTAGGCACAGGAAGTTTGTTTCAGAAACCTAATTATGGCGGAGGACCAAGTGAGACACATCGCACTGCCCCGAGTTATGCTCCCATTCTAACTCCGCAGGTGTCACTTGACAAATCCTTGGACAGGTTAATAGAAGAGAAAGAGCGGGAAGCGCTAGCAAAACAGAGAGCTGAGATAATACAGAAAATGTCACAGCTAAATGCAAGTCCTGAAGCCTTAACGATCCCAGTAACTATCGGACCGGTGGTTCCGTTGTACGGGGACCGTCAAGGAAGTCCGAAACCTCCAGTAATTACTCCTGTCATTGCACCGACCAGACCAGAACCATTAATTGTAGATGACCAGACAAGTGAGTGCGAGTCGGAGGTCTCGCTGCTAGATCTGCCCGTTAGAAATGTCGGAAAAAGGATGCCGAAAAGACATAATCCTTTTAATGCAAGGGAAATTCAAATGGAATCGACCTCAGGTACGAAGAGTGTCACATTGGTGACTCCTGAAGAAATCGAAAGATGGAGTCAAGAATTTGAAAAGCAAGCGTCCCCAACGAAACCTTTAGATCTCTACAAGCTGAGAATAGAAATAGAGGAATTAATGGCAGGAAACGTAGGATTAGATAGATTAAATACCTACTCTGAAGACGAAATGCTGTTTATCTGCAAGAGTCTCACCCGAAATACCCGAGTACTTCATGAAAAACTGACAGACACTGCTGCTAGCATGGGAATAGATATTTCAAAATCAAAACCACTGCAGAAACCATATAGGGCAGATTTCTCAGACAAAGATTTGGAAAACTTGAATGTTTCAGGGGAGAAAGCACAGGTCAAGGAACTATTGACAGTATTGCAAAAATGGGGAGATGTGGAAAGGTGGAAAGCCAGATGGGTCAAGAAAAAGGATGAGGCCAGGTCTAGGCAGGCAACTCCCGAATTTTCACTAAAGGAAGCTGACAAACCGGAACAGTTATGCCCTATGCGTGAAGTACCAGGGGGAAAATATGTGCACGTCCCATGGTCCAGACAGGATATTGTGTCCTTCACTAACGATTTCCCGAAATTACGCGAAAAGCCCGTGGATTGGTACAGGCAGGTGGAGAGGTTTGTAAAGGTGCAAAAATGCCTGTGGAAGGACCTGGATGGGTTCTTCGACATAGTGGTCCCTGTGGATCTATGGACCGAGTGTAAAATAGCCATAGCATGGCCTAGTGAGGAATACACGAGAGATGAAAAAACAGGGGAACCATAGAAGGAAGTAATGAGAAAATATGATCAGGTAATTCAGCATCTGAAAACAAAAGTGCCAGCAAAGGAAACTGATTGGACCAAGATAGATAGAACCACACAGGAAAGAGACGAGACTGTGCACTCCTTTTATGAAAGGCTGTTGCAGGTGTTGAAAACATACAGTGGTATAGATAACATCGAGATGAAGGATATGACACATTTTATTTACAGATTTGTAAATGGTTTAAGACCCGAAATTTGTCAATGGATAAAAGATAACAAAGTCTGTTGGCATACTAAAAAGATGGATGAGGTCCTACGGTACGCAAAGTACTGTGAGGACGAGATGGCAGAAAAGAAAAAGGCTCTCAAGGAGAAGGTTATGTGGGCTCAAGTGAAGCTCGCAGAACAGCAGGAAAAGCAATTGAATAAAATGGCTAAATCTACTCAGAACCAAGGTCCTGGGGGTGGGGGTGGAGGAAAGCCCCGGCCCAAAATGAGCAGGGAGGAGGCAAAGAAGAAATTTCCCTGCCACCAGTGCGGAGAAATTGGACACTGGCGAGACGAGTGTCCCTATTTGCAGGATGATAACTCCCAAACACCTGATTTAACTCCACAGACGCAGAATGAAAGACCAAGAAAGACCCAACAACAGGTAAAAACGATTCAGTTGCCCAGAGCACCAAAGCAAGTATTTAAGGGAAAATCGACGCAGGGTGAGGACGTAGAAATCTGGGGGAGCAATGAGAATAGAAATACAGCAACTTCGCAGTATTTACTAAATGATACCTTCCTTTGTGATGAACAGTACTGACGGGGCCTGAGAGGGGAGGACGAGGAGTGCGTACTTGGCGCCTCCTTGCCGGTAGACCAGTCAGGACCATACATTGAAGGAAAGGTTGACGGAAATGATGTCACCTTTCTGTTGGACACTGGCGCTACCCGTTCTACTGTAAGAACAGTGGACGTTCCAAACCTACCCCTCTCGGGAGAAGCAATCCAAGTAGTGGGGGTATCTAATCAACTGATTAGTACTCCTGTTACCGAGCCCATGGAGATCTCAATTGGAAACTTTAAAGAAATGCATAGATTTGTCGTTTGTGACACTAGTCCAGTGAACTTACTGGGACGTGATTTGTTGTGCAAAATGAACTGTACCATCTTTTGCACACCAAAGGGTGTTGAAATTCAGACCCCAGATGAAGATGGCATTTATAAGTTAATGTTAATCAGACCTGACTCAGAAATTAAACGAATGACTATGCAGGATTTACCCAAAGAACTCCAAGAAACAGTGAAGCCAGAGGTATGGGACTTTACCAGAAAAGATGTAGGATTAATGAAAAACGTAGACCCCATACAGATAGCAATAAAGGACAATGCAGTGTACCCTAATACTAAACCCTACAGGATGAATGCAGAAGTGAGAGCAGGTGTTGCCCTGGAAATACAGAAACTACTAGAAGGAAACATCATACAGGAAGTAATGAGTAGCCCATGCAACTCACCCATTATGGGCATCAAAAAGCCTAGTGGCAAGTACAGAGTAGTGCAAGACCTAAGAAAGGTAAACAAAATAGTGGTTCCTTGTTGTCCTATTGTGCCGAACCCAGCATTGATTCTGTACCAGATTCCCTGGGATGCTGAGTGGTTCACTGTGATAGTCCTATGTCATGCATTCTTTTCCATTCCCTTGCATCCAGACAGCAAATTTCTTTTCTCATTTGCTTTCAACAGTCACATGTATGTCTGGAATAGGGTCCCCAGGGGTACACAGAGAGCCCCTCTATCTTTAATCAGATCTTGAAAAAATGCTTGGAAACTTTGGTCTTACCTGGAAATTCTGTTTTGGTGCAATACATTGACGACCTCTTGGTGGCGTCCAAAAGTCATAAAGATTGTGTGATTGACACCATTGCCCTACTAAATCACCTGAGTGAGAAGGGACATAAAGTGGCTCCTGAAAAATTACAGTTCTGTGCAAAATCAGTGAAATATCTGGGGCACCAGATAGAGAAAGGCATCAGGAAAGTAACGTCAGAAAGAGTGAGAATAATTCAAAAGATGCAGTTACCCCGTACTCAGAAAGAAATCAGAATGTTCCTTGGAGGGATAGGATACTGCAGGCAATGGATTGTGGGATTCGCAGTCCTAGCTAGGCCTTTGATAAAAATGACCAAGAGAGGAACACCGGATATCGTAGAATGGGATGATGAAAGCTTAACAGCCTTCACAAAATTGCGAGATTGTCTGTGTACAGCCCCTGCGCTGGGAATGCCAGACTATTCCAAGGAATTTGCTCTGTTCTGTGACACACGCGATAATTGTGCGTTGTCAGTCCTAACCCAAGAACATGGCACAACCAGAAGGCCAGTGGCATATTTCTCTGCCACCCTGGATCCAGTGGCTGCTGGATTACCAGGATGTCTGAAAGCAGTAGCTGCTACTTGCACAAGTTTAGAGCAGAGTGAATCCATTGTCATGGGACATCCTGTAACTGTGTATGTTCCGCATGGAGTGGTGATTTTACTAACAAGAACGAAAACTCAGTATCTCACCCCTAGTCGGCTGACTAAATACGAGAGGATTCTCGTGGGTGCTGCAAATATAACAATTGTCCGGTGCAACATTCTGAACCCCGCCACTCTGCTTCCCAACTCAATGGATATGGAAGATGGGGAGGAAGATGAGCATAACTGCATTGATTTAACAGAATTTTGCACAAAACCACGCCCAGACATTAAAGAAACGCCTTTGCCTATACATGACAAGGAATTGTTTGTGGATGGTTCATGCCTAAGACATGAACAAGGAGGCCTGAATGCTGCCTATGCTGTAGTCTCCGTAACCAAAATTGAAGAAGCAGGTTATTTATTTGTAGTGAAGTCTGCACAAGTAGCCGAATTGATCGCCATGATAAAAGCTTGCAAATTGGGAAAAAACGAACGCATAACAGTATATACTGACAGTCAGTACTGTTATGGAGTTGTGCATGACTTTGGCCAATTGTGGCTACAGAGGGAGTTCCTGACTTCATCAGGTACCCCTATTCGAAATGGAAAAGTTGTTCAAGACCTTTTAGAGGCAATCCAGTTACCAAAGGAATTGGCAGTGGTCAAGTGTGTTGCTCATAAGAAGGGCTTTGACTCTGTATCTTTGGGAAATGATTTCGCTGATCGAGTGGCAAAATTATGCGCCACGGATCGACTAATAATCAATCCGAAACGGGGGGGGCCGGAAACAGCTGCCAACTTCGAGTGTTTGAAGAAGTGCCTACATGGGATGAAGTGAGAGAATGGCAGCAGGCAACACCCTGGCAAGAGAGAGAGAAGTGGAAGGAAGAAGGGTGTAGACCAAGACGTGAGGATGGTGTCATCTTGGGCCCAAATGGTATGCCTGTGTTACCCAGACACTTGCTTGGCACAATGGCTAGACTGATACATGAGGGATCACACATTGGTAGGGACGCCATGATTCTGGTATTCCAACAGACTTGGTACAGCAAAAAGTTCAGGAAAGTAGCAGAGTCCCTCTGCCAGAGGTGCTTGTCATGTCAACAGTTCAATGCAGGCAAGAGAACAATGGTGGAACTAGGGAGAATTGGGAGGTCAGGGGGTCCCTTTGTGAGAATACAGGTTGATTTCATCACCATGCCACGTTGTGAGGGGAAGCGATATGTCCTTGTCATTGTCTGCCTATTTTCAAAGTGGGTGGAAGCTTACCCTACTCCACAAAGTGACGCACTGACAGTAGCCAAGTGTTTACTGAAAGAACTGATACCTAGATTCGGGGTTCCAGTCACTATTGAATCAGATAAAGGCCGACATTTTCAGAATGATGTGATCGATCAACTCTGTAAGGCTTTTGGGATCTCGCAAAAACTCCACTGTGCATATCATCCAGAGGCTTCTGGAGTGGTGGAACAAATAAACGGGACTATCAAAACAAGACTAGCGAAATTGTGTGATGCATCTGGCATGACCTGGGTAAAGGCCCTGCCTCTGGTTCTGATGGGACTCCGAAGTATTCCAGACTGGAAGACAGGCCTGAGCCCCCATGAAATCCTGATGGGAAGAGTGATGAGACAAGCGTGGGTACCAGGAAGCAAACTGTTGAGTTTTACTGATGATTTGGTGCTTGAATACTGCAAGAGATTAGGTGACCAAGTGCGTTATATCTCTCGCCAGATCGGAGAAGACGCCGTCGCCAATCCAACGACTCCTCTCCACAAACTGGTTCCAGGGGACTGGGTCAAAATCAAGAAGCATACTCGGTCGAGCTGCCTGGCACCAAGGTGGGGACAGAAGCGCCAAGTAATCCTGGTAACAACCACAGCAGTAAAGTGTGCAGGTGTTCCCTATTGGATCCACGCCAGCCACACCCAGAAGGTACTACCAGACGAAGAGCCTGGAGAAGGAGGCCGTCCAGCAGAGGGGCCTGCAGAAGCAAGACCAGAAGTAGCTGACGACGTACAACCCAGTACCAGTCAAGCTGAGGGGTCCGCAGACGTTGATCCAGGGGTAGTTGATAACGAGCTACCAAGAGTCAATCCTGTTGAGGGGTCCCCAGATGTTGGTCCAGAAGTAGCTGATGACGAGCTGCCGAGCATATGGCCAGATGAGTGGATACCATTGATTGACCTCACAGAAGACCCAATCAGAACAAGAGAACGAATTTGGGAAGGTAGAGAGTGGAATAGAGAGGAAAAGCAAGGCACAGGCGAAGAACCTCAGACTATTGAGATTCACATCAAAACTGAGGAAGGAGAAGGTCAGACAGGGACTGAGCAAATAATTGATACACCTCCCCAAACTCCAGAAGTCGAAAAACAACAGATTAGACCTAGTAAAGAGATTCGAGCGGAAGAAAATCAAGAGATCGAAGTGCTCGAACAGGATCAGATAGGGTTAGAAGAACGTGTTCAGGAAACAGAGGCAGAGACCTTTGAAAAGCAAACACAAAACTCTCCTGAACAAGGCCAGTTTAGTAACCAGGCAGAAGAAACAGATACGAGCCCTGGAACTAGTCAGATAGGAAGGGAAGAAGAAGAAGCAGAACTGCCACCGACTAATGAAAATAAAAGAGCAATAGAAGAAAACGAAATCCCCGTGCCAACTAAAAGACTTAAGAAAAGAAAGCACCTTGAGCCTGGATTGTTAAAGAAATTGAGGCTGAGGATAAAAACGGTAGAAGAAAAACGTGCAGAAGAAAGGAGGAGTTCTCGCATAGCAGAACAACCAGAAGACACTTCCAAAAGGAGGAGCGATCGAATAAAAAGACAAAACAAAAAGTACAAGACTCCTGAATGGACGCTCGTTCTGGAAGAATTTGAAGATCTTGATATAACTGACGAAAGCGACGGAGAACCAGTCGCTGAGTACTCTGCCGTGAAATTACACAAAGCAAGCGACTTGTGTAGAGAGACAAAGAGGGGTCGAGAAACTTCTTCTGAGCCAAAATGTCTGATTCAAACGTGAGTGGTAGACCTAGTCGCAGTTGTTGCAAAACATGCTGCAAGGTATGTGTATGTAGTATAATTATAGTGAGATTAGTTTGGATAGGACTAACAGTTTTCATTCCTTTTGCGGTGAGCAAAAATACTAATGTTGACCCTACTGAGATTGTAAATACTGACATTGAAGAACTGACAACACAGAGCGTATCAAGACATGAGAAAGCACTCAAACAAACAAAACGAGACCTAGAAGCATCAGATGAGAGAGGACTACATTATCATGAAGTTAAGAATAAGACACATTTAAATGTTTTCGCAAACTTGTTAATACACTATGTAGAGACTATGGAAATTGAGGATTGCTATGTCTGCATGAAGCTGCCTACCTCTGTGGCCGAAGGCATGACATACCATCACCTGCCCCTGACATACGGAATATCCTGTAGCATTTTAGCAAGCTTATTTTACAAAAGAGGACCGTTACAGTACTATTACTCTAACAATGACGTGATCTTTTCTGAACTTCCTATACGTGGGAACCTGAATCCTGTACATACCAAAAGTGACGTTACTCGCTATATGGGCGAATACTTTCTGACTATAGGTAATATAGACATAGGTGACGCACACAGAGATGACTTGACCTGTTCTTTGCGTGAGCAGGAAAAGATGTTCCTGAACATGGCAGAGAGGAGGAGAATAAAAATACAAAGAAAGGCAGATGATGAGAGACAGAAAACGCCAAAATGGGCGGAGGACATGGAAGGCACCTCAAATGGTGGGGCGGGACCTGCCCTGTTGCTGGATTTTGAAAGGAAGGGAAAGCTATGTCTTCACCGCGAGAAGACTAGCTACTATAATAACATTTTCATTGGTTCCAGTGAATGTGAACATAATTATAAAGTAATTGGAGGATGGGGTTTCAAAAATGGGTCAGAGCCTGTGTTTCCTGGAATTTATTATATATGTGGAGACAAGGCTTATTTCAAATTGCCGGATCACTGGTATGGAAGCTGCTATTTTGGAATTGTCTTCCCGAAAATATACCATGTGAATGAAGTTGCTGGAAGCAGTGAAAATACTAATGGCTTAGTGCGTAGTAAAAGAGAAAGCGTAGGTGAAATAATGGGTAGTATTTTCAGTGCACTGATACCTGGAGTGGGAGTGGTTCTGAACACTCACAGAATTTGCAAATTGTCCACCATAGTGGATGTGTTGTCTACGGACACAGCTCATGGATTTCTGCTGCTCAATACCGAAATGGTTGCGATCAGATCAATGGTTTTGCAGAACAGACTTGCGCTTGACACCTTATTAGCGAAAGAGGGCGGAGTCTGCCGGATGTTGAAGGCGCAACATTGTTGCACTTATATTCCGGACAAAAGTGTGCAGCTCAAAAGATATGTGAAAAACATTACTAATTTGGAAAAGGAACTCAAACCACTCGAGGTTGACAGTGCCTGGAAGAGACTGGTAGATGGTCTCTCAAATGTAGGTCATTGGCTTGCTGGCTTAGGTAAAAGCTTATTGTTTAAGGTACTGATGCCAATTGGAATTATAGGTCTTATCATATTTTTCATATTTGTCTGTTGCAAATGCCGTAAGCACACCAGAAAGCATCAAGTGAATGCCAGAGGAGTGAAACGAAGTGTGGATGAGCTTGAATTAGAGGAAATGAATAATCAGATATACAAAAAGGTGAAAAATTCTCACCCTACCAAAAATGAAAAAGAGAAGCTGAATCGCTTGCTGGAAGAGATAGAGTTGTATAAAGTGTGAGAAGTTGGCATCTGGTTCCATTATTTTTGTGATGATAGTAAAAATCATCAAAGAGGGGATTGATAGAGCAAGCTTCGCATTGCGACTTGCTCGAGTCATGAACCTCGCCCGTGTGTAATCAATTAATAAAATTTGTACGTCTTACTAATCTTTTATTTTTATATACGAACGAAGTAGATGAAGCTTGCTTATGTGTTTTCTAATACGACTGATCCATGTCCCTAAAACATGGCCGCCGCTTGGAAAATTGCTTCTGCGCATGCGTCAGTCACACTCACGTGACCTGACGTAGTTATAAGTTTGGTGGGAAAGGATGCGCATGCGTAATACACAGCTTTCGTGAATAACGTGGTGATGCTCTTGTGATCGTGTATATGTTGCTAATATTTCAATTGCATAGTATATTTTTATAATGATAAGTTTAAAGTACAAAACCAATGATGTGTTTACATACATTCACTTCTATGTTTTAATTTGTTCTCGCTTACTTTTCATGTACTGCGGGAAATGGGGTCCGAACCGGTTGGGAGCCATATTGAAGGTCGCTTCTGCGCATGCTCATGGTACGCAGCCAGTGGCAGCCTTGACCGGTGGAACTCAGCCAGCTGGCAGCCACAAGCAAGATGCTCATGTGAAAGCCACCTTTGACCTGGCAAGATGGAATCGACTGTCCTCGAGTTGTTACAAAGGAACAGTTCTTATTGTATTCCATGCAGTTTCTCATGGGAACCCCAATCTTGCTAGGCGGCACCTTACTATGCAAATTAGGCCTCCAAATAGTCTGTTCTGATTGGTGTGTTACCCAAATCCTACCTTAGGACCAATCCAAATTGAGGGATTCTGACACTTTGCAACATTGGGGGGTGGTACACCGTCCCAAAACAGTATATCTACCCTGGGTTCACCTAGGGAAATTGTCCGACTTGTCTGGTTTAGCTGACCTGTCACTGACCCAACGCACTCAATAGGTGACTGAAGATACAGAGCGCTGCGGAGCACTCTGTCCGAAATTTGACCATAGACTAAGGTTTTACTAAACCTTAAAGTGCTGGCGGAGCACTTTGCTGGGAGTTCGTTGACCCAATCGGGGTCTTGATCGATAGCTGCAGAGAGGGTGGAGCGCAGGCGTTGCTTCCGAACTGCGGGTGCCGGTCCTGTCCTGAGGGTCCTGTCCTGAGGGTCCTGTCCTGACGGTCCTGTCCTGATTCTAATCTGGTCTTCCTGTCCTGTCCTGGGTGTCCATTCTGCACCTGCTGTCCATTGAGGGGTATCCTTCCTTGAGGGTTTCCTGTCCTTAACTGACCCATGGCCAGGGTTTGGTTTCCACACCAGTCTAGGTAAATATCACTCTGAAAACTCTGAATCTTGCACCTTTCTGAATTTCTGTCTTTTGCTTCAATAAAGACATACCTTTGCATATGTTAATTTTCCATGTTTTTCCGCAACCATTGAATCATAAAGTCATTTGCATTTATTTCATAACGTGTTCCTATGTTGCCCTACCTGCTAGAAATTATATTTTGCATAGCAGTTTGTCATTTCCTGATATGGTCTAGGACATCCTTACTTAAATTGTCTAAAGAACTTTTGCCTTGATGCATAGCGTGTTTCTCTTCATCGTCTCTCCTATAGATGTATATATATGTCCCGAAATCCTGCCTCATTTACTTGAGATAATTTCAGAATACTAGTCCAAATCAAAGACTATCCCATCTTTAGTGATTCATCTTAAACGTTCTAATTTCTGGTCCTTCCTTTTGAATGTGCCCTGGTTCCATTAGCTTATAAATGGTTGCACTGACTTATTTGCTATTTAGCTGTGTACTGTATGTTATCCTGTTTATTGATTGCTTAATTACTGTGAATTTGATACTCTCTGAATATTTCTAAATTAGATAAAGACTTTAAAACTTCCAGTTGTCCGTGGTCATTTTACAAAGAGTTTTTAATGTTATTTGTTGGGTTTGTATTTTGCTGCCTTTCCTTTTACAGCTAGCTCCCTGATCCATTGGGGTCATAGGTACCTGCATCGGTGGATGGTAAGTCGGGTACTTTAGAGAATAACGGAAGGAACTCACACAAATATTGGTAGTAGACTGTGAGGTCATCCGATCAATGTATATGGAGATTTGAAATATATGGGCCCGAAGCCGGAAGTGGCGAAATTATTGGTCGGGTGACCCGCGCGCTCTATCAATACTGACTCCTGAACGTGCTTAACAGAGAAGATAGATACTGTTGGACGCGTCGGTGACGGGGGGAGGGAGAGGGGGGGAGGGAAGTTCATATCAAGAGAAGGGAGTTGAGGGTGTG
The DNA here is from genome assembly GCF_964261635.1 of Lissotriton helveticus. Classification (NCBI taxonomy): domain Eukaryota; kingdom Metazoa; phylum Chordata; class Amphibia; order Caudata; family Salamandridae; genus Lissotriton; species Lissotriton helveticus. Next base: position 951,780,735 of record NC_136063.1, read on the forward strand.
TAATTGAGCAGGCTTTGTTTATTTTGGTGTGTCCATGGCACAATGTTTAGCTAATCATAAACAGAGTAACAAACATTAGATGGAGGATTTTATAGTGGATTTGTGATGCTAAAGTGACCTTTGGTGCGATTATGTATATATATACATTGTATAAAAAACCAATAAACTACGTCTGGAAAACAAAATTATTCACCCCTCCGCCCCCCGCTCCACCTCCCATGCTTAGTAGTGGCCGCCACTGGGTATTGGTAAGTGGTAGCATTGTGAATGGTTACTTTCAAAGTTAGATACTGAGCAAGATTTACAGACCTGTCACACAACGCAGTGCATGATATAAAGCAATGGGGTAGCCCAGTCTAGTGCAGAACCTGGGGGTTAGTGCTATAAGTAAACCAGTTGTTCTGCCACTCTTCGAAGTCAAAAATTATTTTTAAACAATTATGTCTCTCCAAATGGGTGAGAACAGTCAACAAATGAAAAAGAGCACAATGTACCTTATATCCAAACCAAAAATCGCAAAACTCTCAAATTCCTTTCACTATATATTATATTTCTTTATAAGTATTTTGAAAAAATAGTGTAAACTTATTTAAGTACATATATATTTACATACACACAGAACAGTTCTTTGAAACCAACATTTAGGACTTAAAGTGAACAAACATTAAAATGTTTGCATGTCACAATACATTCCACAAGATACATGGACATATACTACATAGAAAAATTATATCTAAATACTGTGTGAAGTTTTGAAGAAAAAAGAAGAAATATCAGCCCAGTGAGTGATTAATCATGTTTGTTATCCTGGGTGATCATCAACACTTGAAAATAAAGCTTCAACGTTTCGACGCCTTAACAATGTGCGATAATATAACCGTTTCGGTGGGGTCTTCCTCTGGACTAACTGGAAGGTCTATGTGTAGCCTTTATGGGGCTCCTATTCCATGGCACTGTGGCCCCTGTCAAGTGCTGACAGTGATCTGGTCACTTCCAAGAATAATCATGTAAGCCATTCCTCCGGCGTCAGGCGCATGGGGCTCCATGTGGGTTTCTTGTGAATTAGAAGGAGAACTCCGATGGGTCTCCCACCTCCTCACCAGGCCCTTCTGTTGATTAGAAAGGCTCGTTAGCCGCCTTTTTAAACTTGAAAAATGAATCTTCCTTCCTCTCAGAGCGATGGGCAGCCCTCGTCATCTGTACAGCTCAAAGTTGCTGCACTCCATTGCATGACAAAGAGATAGCAGGAAAGGCAATATCTACAGAGATATGGCACTATCCTTCACTCTCCCTAGCGCCATCACACATTCAGACTGCCGAGCCCTGCGCACATACTTTTGCACCAAAGTTCAAAGATTCCTGATTGAGTTAGTGCAGCACACATGCAAAGTGGAAAAAGTTAGGAGAAATAAAATATTTTGTCCTATTTAACACCTGCTTTCGAGTGGTTGATTCTTAGCACAAGACCGTGTCTACTATTGTTAGCAGATAGGGTTTTATTTAGAAAACCATTGGTGATTGCACAGGAATGTCCATAAACCACCCATGCAATGCCCACTTGATGCAGAGTAACGCAAAGCAGTGCTCCGCACTGGTTTGAGTTACTTTTTCTCACAAACCAACACAAATACCCATTTGCATTGGTTTGTAAATCCCGAAAAGGATTTTGCATTGGCTCTATGTTAAAAATGTATTGCAAACCTGACCCACATCTTTCTAAATATGGTCTGTGGCAGTCTAAATGTGGCCCGACTATTGTTTGAGAGCCAATCAGGTTTTTTACAGTATAAGGAGGCGGGTTCATGATGAAGGAGCAAAAAAAAGTACAGTTGTTGCAACGTTGATACGTTTTTCAATCAGATTAAAGATACCTATTGTGTGACCAACAATTTGTTGCTTCAGAAGTGCAGCTTATTTTTATTTTTTATTTTATGTGCTTTTTCAACAGTGTAGAAAGATTCATTGTTGTTGGTTTTTCAGATACTTAACAGCTGATGTCCAGAGGAGGGCGTAACTCATGTAATTTTCTGTGTTGTAATTACGCAAAATGATAGTAAAAGTGAGCAGGAATTATGCCAGGAGAGTAATCCAGCACTCAGTGCTATTTTCTTAGCACAAATTGCCCCTTACATCCATAATGGGTCCAAGGTATCATTTTATGTTAAGAAAATAGCGCTAAATGCAATAGAGTAAAAAACACCAGCCCCAGCAGCCAATCACACTCACTAAATTTATTGTTCCTGTGCTCTTGTGGTAGGATTTTTGTGCCAAATTACTCATAATTACATGAATGGTCAAGCCTTACTTTTGTGCGTCTTAATTCTTGGATTGTTGGTAGCGTAGGAAACAATTTGTTGATTTTGATCTCTACATGTATCTAAGATGTTTCTCAATTGATACATACCTGTATTAGTATAATGGCTACTGTAATGGCAAATACGTTTAAAATAACAAATAACGTTTTAAAAAAAATACATCATTGGTCATAATTGCTGACTTTTCTGTAATTTCACATCAAAGGAATAATACAAAATTACTCTGATTACTTCAGTAAATTTAAATTGTACCCAGGTCTTCTGATTACGAGCTCCTAAGGCTCTCCTGCGAACAGTGTAGCCTCCTACGGTAATTGGAAAGTACCCCAAGGCTTTTGAAAGTGTAAGAGGGTGCCATGAGGAAGGAAATGAGTGGAGTAGATAAGGTGAATTCACGGTGCTTTGTTTCTTATGTTAGTTAAAATAACTCTGGCATGGTGCTTCCAAGACATAGAGATTCTCAAGAACGTGTGATAACCATCGCAAAAGTAACTTAACGCAACTTCCAACATCGCAGTCTATTGCGGGAAAATAACGCTGTGTTAACAAAGCATTCTCAACACGGCAATATTCCCCAGATAACGAGTCAACTGACCGGGTTAAAATCCACGCCATAAAAATGCAAAACGCAAACGCAAAAAAAGCTGTAATGAGGCCTATCGCAATACAAAAATCAGCAAAAAACAGCTACAGGCCTGCATTTCACATAATCAGGCGGAAAAATCACCATAAAAGTGAAAAAAATTGACAAACAAATGCCAAACAACAGGGAAGCACACTGGATGTTGTCGGAGCAAGTACGGAGGAAACCAGAAACCCACAAGCCCCCCGGAGGACCTGCCTGGGACCTCGGGGTCAGGGAAGGCCAAAGAGTAGAAGAGTAGGAAGAAGCGCTTCAGTCCGCAAGAAAACATGATCCTGATAATGGAGGTGGTCGAACACCATCAACAACTGTTTGTCACCTCCACTGTGTCATTGACAACAAAAAATGGACTATGGCAGACCATCGTGGACAAGGTGAATGCAGTCGGAGTGTTGAAGAGGACAATGGAAGAGGTCTAGAGGCGCTGGAATTACATCAAGCACAGCAAAACAAAGCTGAAACTCGCCAACAACCAGAAGGCAGCAATGCAGACTGGAGGTGGGAGTCCTGCGCCACAGGAGGAGCTGGACGACATGTAGGAAATGGTGTCCACAGTCATCAGTGAGGAGACATAGGGCCCGATTATGATGGCGGTTTTCCCGCATCGTCCGGGCCGGCGGAAGCCACCGCCGGCCCGGAGGATGCGGGAAAACCGCAGCAGACTGAAAAAGACCCCCCGCCAGATTAGGATGGCTGGGGGATCGTTTTTCAGTCCGCAGTTTTTCCGCCGCGGTCGCCTCCCGTCCGCGGCGGAAAAGCACTAACATGGCTGGCGGTGTCTATCAGACACCGCCAGCCATATTAGGATGTCTGGAGGAACATGCCTTTACACGGCGGCATTTCCGCCGTGCAAAGGCATACGGATTTTTGTTTGGGGGCCCATTGCGGGCCCCCAGGGGTGAAGGGGGGGTGGGGGGTGCACATGGGGGTACCTATGGTACCCCCCTGCATTTGCCTGCACAAAGCGGCAGGCACCACACAACTTACATTTTTATCATTGCGGCGGGTGCTGCTTCAAGCAGCACCCGCCGCAATGATAAAAATACAGGATGTGACCGCCAGGGTGGCGGTCACATCCTAATTTGCACGGAGGGACCGCCGCTGCCCCTGCGGACGGTCCCTCCTACTCTATTGTGGCGGACGGACTCAGGTCCGTCCGCCATCATAATCGGCCCCTAAGTCTGGAGTCGGGGGACCGTACACTGCCAACATGACCAGGTGAGTAACGACCATGGACTGGGGAGACCGGGGAGATGGCCACAATGGCACACATGCCCAATTGAGGTGAGCACATCTGCAGACAAACCATGCCCCAGACCCCAACTCCCACCAAGAGACTAATGTACCCAAGTATGCAACATCTCAGCACTGTATAAGCACAGAAGTCAAAGGCACACTGCATGAAAGGAATAAGGGGCAGCAGAACAGAGCAGCAGGGGCCACAGCCCCAAAGTGCACCACACACACATAACATGCAGAGCACATCAACACTGACAACAATGAGGCACAAACCGCAACACGTCCACAACAGAACACAGGAAACAACTGGTGCCGACTGGGTGTAGACACTGGCCAATCACAAGTGGCATTGCAGGGAAATGTGAGATGATAATGTACAAGTACAAACACACACACTGTCTGTTGTTCGTCTGTTGTCGAAATGTCCACTGTCCCCCCTCAAATAGGCAGCTCCTTCCAAACAGCCACGATGTACACAGTCATGCAGTCTGTATGTAAACGTGTACAATGCGATAACACACATGTGAACACATTGTTAAACTGCATCTCCCCTTCACATTGCAGAGGGATAATCAACACCTCCTGCAGAGCAGCCCAAACCTCTCTTCTCTGATGATGAAGAGGACCACCACAGCTTCGATTCCGACACAATCCAAGAGTTCATCGACAGTCTCTGCAGCCCACCTCCAGGAGCAGGGCAGCCCAGCTGCAACGAGGACACACCACCCCTGCACAGACCACACAGCAGGCAGCACCCACCACCAGGGCTGCCTCCCAGGACCCCCACGGATAACACATGGCCTTCCAACACAGTGTGTTGGGATGCCAGGAGCAGCAGGCTGAACTGGTGCGGGTGGGCTTTGACCGCATGGCAGACATACTAGATGTCATACGTGGGTGTCTAAGTCCCATCAGGGACCACTCACAGTCCCTAACGGACACCCATAGCCCGCTCAATGCTCTCCAACGAACCGTGTCTGACATTGCCAGGGTCCTGACTCAGAGACAAGAACGACTGTCTAGTCAGAGTGGCTCCAGGGAGCTCACCTGGGAGGTGGGAAACATGTGGATGCTAATGGAGACCATGGAGCGGGCCAATGCAGAAAGAGGGGCTGCCCCGGCTGCACACCAGCGAGTGGTAACTGGGTTCCTCAATGACCTTAAAACCATCCTCATGGCATTGCTGCCACAAGGCCTGGCGCTGATGCATGCTGCTGCTACCACTACACCCACATCCCCGCCCCTGAAGTGTCAGTGCCACACAGTGCTTGAGAAAGGCCAGCACCAGCCACACGTGAGGCACATGGAACAGCAGAGGACGAAGAGGCGGATGAAAGCGCCATCATGTTAAGAAGGACGCAGTAGCATTCATCTCCGCCATATGGCCGGTTTCAGCTTGGTTCTGCCCTCTGCATCATCACCTTCCACTGTCACCCAATACACTCTGTGACACTCACCCAGCACCTTGCAATGGACTGCCATAATCTGTTTGATCGCCCAAGAAAAAAAAAACAGACTGCAGACTGAACTCTTCCTTTGGACTTGTCATTCTCTGAAGGACTCTGGCTGGCCCTCCATGGGTTAACATTGTAAAGTGGGGTTTGCATGGCACTGTACTGCTCCAGGTGCAATACTCCACTGAATGTGCATTAAACATTCCGAATCACACAGAGGTGTCATGTCTATGGTCTTTCAAGTGTGGTAGTATTGATGAATGTAGGGTCAGTGAATTCCTCCTATGTCCATGTGGCTCATGTCATTGGACTTGTGTCACAGGGTGACACATTGCCGAATGTTGTTCGGGTGGCACCGACGCAGCAACAGCGACACACGCATTTGTAACTTCCTTGTCCAGCCCAAGACGGAACAATGCTCAGAGCCCCGGGGTCATTGTTCAAACCCTTACGCTGGACTGGCATACGCCAGGCCATCCCACTACGCTTACGCTCCAGGGGGGGACAACAACGCAACATGTGCCAGGACTTCCCTGTGGTGATCTGCTGCTCACAGGTCTAGTGGTCAGCATGCCACAGCCACTCCCTCACGGCTGGTTTACACCCACACCACACCCATCCAGCACACGCGTCACAGCACGTGTCCCTGCCAATAAAAAGGGCCAGGCACACATGCTCCACGTCATTTTCAACCTCTATCGGGGTTTATCCGTGTGGTGTGCATGTAGGCATGGGGTCCAGGGGCCCGCGGCATCACATTGTGCAAGCCCGGAGGTGACATGACGGCGTCCACACTACGATACCCAATCATAGAGGATCCATGACTAGCAGGGCACAGACTTGGTGGCACTGGCTACACTGCGGACGGCACAGGCACATCACCACGGGACAGTGACTTTCGGTGCACTGAGATAGGGGCACCCTAAGTGCTGAGCGGGTGGGCAGCCTACAATGATGCCCTGTGCCGGCGGTCTGGACTGCTCAGGTTTTGTGTGCCCTGCTGGACCACAGTGTAGGCTTGAGCCAGCGGACAGCGGGGCCTACCGCCATGTGGCGTCGCCTCGCGGGTCACAGAGCTAGTGTCACCTCAAGGGCTGAGCGGGTGTGCAGTCTGCGATGATGCCCTGAACACTGGTATGTCCTCTGCCATGGCGAAATCAAGACCCAGCATCAAAAGTGAGACCTGGTGGCATGCGGAGCAGAGCTGCATGATGTGGAGGGAGCCAGGTCCGAGGGCCCCGGGCTCGTGGCTTGCAGCGGCACGTGGTGGGTCCTCTTTTCTACACGCCAGGGCGCAGGGGTGGGCATGCACTGCTGGGTGGCAGGAGGGGCTGGGGTGCAGCTGCCGGGGTGCGCGGGGGTGGACAGGCAACGATGTTGTGTGCAATTGTATGTACTGTACCATTCATGTATCTGGACTCTGTTTCAGATGATGGGTCTGTCTCAGATGTGGGACCTGGTGAACTAAACTCCATACTGGCATGTGGTTGGAGATACACCTGTGGTAGCAGGTGAGCAGTGTGGCCCAGGTGCGCAGTGTCGGCACTCTCTCTCCCTGTCCCTCTCTTCTTTGCTCTGTGTCTCTCTCTCCCTCTCTGTCCGGCTATCTCTCTCTCCCCCACTCTGTCCATCTATCTCTCTCTCTCCCTCTCTCTGTCCGGCTATCTCTCTCTCCCCCTCTCTGTCCGTCTATCTCTCTCTCCCTCTCTCTGTCAATCAATCAATCAATCAAAGCATTTATATAGCGCGCTACTCACCCGGAGGGTCTCAAGGCACTTGGGTGGTCCTCTGCTGCTCGAATAGCCAGGTCTTGAGTTGCTTCCTGAAGGAGAGGTGGTCTTGGGTCAGTCGGAGGTGGATGGGGAGGGAGTTCCACGTCTTGGCAGCCAGGAAGGAGAAGGATCTTCCTCCCATGGTGGCTCTTCGGATGCGAGGAACGGCGGCGAGGGCGTGGGTGGTCGATCGGAGTTGGCGGGCGGGGGTGTAGAAGGTCAGGCGGTCATTGAGGTATCTGGGGCCTTGTTTGTGGAGAGCTTTGTGTGCGTGGGTGAGGAGTCGGTACGTGATTCTCTTGCTGACGGGGAGCCAGTGCAGGTCTCTCAGGTGTACAGAGATGTGGCTGTGTCGGGGGATGTCCATGATGAGCCACGTGGAGAAGCGTGGCTCAGTGGTTAGAGGCGGCAGACCCGGAAGCTGAGATCGGCTGTGGACCAGGGTTCGGTTCCCCGCCTCGGCAGGTCTCGGGCTCAAAAAAATTCCACGGACTTGACAATTCTCGCTCCGGTGCCTACTCAACTCACTGGGTCACACTCTGCGACTCTGGGCAATAGCTTGCTTAATCTCCACTACGGCCCCTCGCGGCGGGATGCCTGGCTTTCACCTTGTGGATACCCTGCCGGGGTATCTCACAGGGGAATACCAGGACGGGTTCCCTAAGCAAGCGCTTAGATACCGGGTCGGTGATTTGCGCTATATAAATACATGTACATGTACACATGAGTCGTGCTGAGGCGTTCTGGATTCGCTGGAGTCTTTTCTGGAGGTTGGCTGTGGTTCCGGCGTAAAGGGTGTTCCCGTAGTCCAGTCGGCTGGTGACGAGGGCCTGGGTGACCGTCTTCCTGGCTTCGGTGGGGATCCACCGGAAGATCTTTAGGAGCATGCGTAGGATGTTGAAGCATGACGAGGAGACGGCGTTTACTTGTCTGGTCATCTAGAGGGAGGAGTCCAGGATGAAGCCCAGGTTTCGTGCGTGGTCCGTTGGTTTGGGCGCGCTGCCGAGGGCAGGGGGCCACCAGGAGTCGTCCCAGGCGGCGGGTGATGATCCCAGGATGAGGACTTCCGTCTTATCTGAGTTCAGTTTCAGGCGGTTGTTCGTCATCCACTTGGCTACGTCTTTCATCCCTTCGTGTAGGTTGGTTCTGGCGGTGTCGGGGTCATTGGTGAGGGAAGGATCAGCTGGGTGTCATCAGCGTAGGAGATGACGTTGAGGTTGTGTTGGCGTGCGATGGCCGCGAGGGGGCTCATGTAGACGTTGAAGAGGGTGGGGCTGTGTGATGATCCTTGTGGTATGCCGCAGATGACTTTGGTGGCCTCCGATCTGAACGGGAGGAGGCGTACTCTCTGGGTTCTTCCGGCGAGGAAGGAGATGATCCACTCCAGTGCCTTCTCCTGGATTCCGATGTTGTGCAGGCGCTGTACTAGGGTGCGGTGGCAGACTGTGTCGAACGCCGCGGAGAGGTCCAGGAGGATGAGGGCCGCCGTTTCCCCATTGTCGAGCAGGGCTCGGATGTCGTCGGTGGCTGCGATGAGGGCGGTCTCGATGGTGTGGTTGGCCCGGAAGCCGGACTGTGAGTGGTCGAGGGATCCATGCGTCTCGAGGAAGGCAGCCAGCTGTCTGTTGACTGTCTTCTCGATGACTGGCAGGAAAAGGAAGGAGCGAGATGGGGCGGTAGTTCTTGAGGTCGGTGGGGTCCGCTGATGGTTTCTTCAGTAGGGCGCTGAGTTCGGCGTGCTTCCAACTCTCTGGGAAGGTGGCGGTGTTGAAGGAGGCATTGATGATGTCCCGGAGATGGGGTGCGATGATGGAGTCGGCCTTCTTGAAGAGGTGGTGAGGGCAGGGGTCGTTTGGAGATCCGGAGTGGATGGAGTTCATCGTGCGGATGATATCTTCGGTGTTGACCGGTGTCCAGGCGCGGAGGGTGGTGGTGGGGGGCGTTAGTGCGTTCGTGATGTGCGTCGGTTGTGTGCTGAAACTGTTGTGTATGTCTGCGATCTTGCTGTGGAAGAACGAGGCGAGCGAGTTGCAGAGTTCTTGCGATGGGGTGATGTCGTTGTTTCCGGCGCTAGGGTTCGAGAGCTCTTTGACGATGTTGGTGAGTTCTTTGCTGTTGTGGGTGTTGTTGTCTAGTCGTTCCTTGAATACGGTTCTCTTGTCCGGCTATCTCTCTCTCCCCCTCTCTGTCCATCTATCTCTCTCTACCCCTCTCTGTCTGTCTATCTCTCTCTCCCTCACTCTGTCCGTCTATCTCTCTCTCCCTCTCTTTCTCTCTCTCCTTCGCTTTCTCTCTGTCCCTTGATGTGCGCAGGACACACCTTCTCATCATGCTTTTTGTCTTGCAGGCTGTGACCTATGGATTGTCCCGAGGGGAGCCGCCATGTGTCTTCATTTCTGTTCTGTGTTTGTTTTAATACATTTTCATTTGTTGCTTTGAAGGTGAATGTGTGATGCTCATTTTTATGATGAAGTCAAACAAAAGAGCCACCCTATTGCTGCGATTAGGGACAGGGTAACCACGACAGGAAATACAACAAGTCCCTAAAAGAATATGTGGATCAAATGTTGTAATCTAGCTACATGTACACCCAATGGATATCTTACATAGACCACCTTAGCGAAATCCTGCTGATGATTCTAAACATCCCATCCAGGTTGACATAATAACATAAAACAGTAATGCCATCACAGTATTATTATCCAGTTTGTCACAGTAATCATATAAAAAACAAAACAGTAACGTCACCACAGTATTCTCAAATGCACTAATTGTGGGTTTCTAATTTTGACCCTTACAGAAACAACCATTCATTAATTTTCCATTATCAAGACCGGCAACACAATCAGGTAACTATACATATAGCTAGATTACAACATTTGATCCACATATTCTTTTAGGGACTTGTTGCATTTTTATGATGGCACATGCATGTAACCAGATGTGATTGTGCAACATCAGGCGGATTATTTGGTACATGATTCCTTGTAGTTGATGTGGCATGTCTTTGGCCGGAGGGGGGGGGGTGTCCTGGGGGTGGTGGCGGTGGGTGTTGTGGTCCTGTTGGGGCTACGAGCTGCATGATCAGTGGCTCCATGGCATCTGTTGCCCTTCAGGTGTGGCTCTGGGCTGGGCTCCCTTTTCTGGTGCAGGCTGTGGTCCGACTTTGCACCAGGTCAGAGCACGTGTTAGTTTCCTACTGCTAACGCGCCTTATCACATGTTTTATGGTTGTATCGCCAATCTGGCTGGTCGTTGAGAATGTTGCGGAGTGGTGTTGTTTCGGCTTTTTGCTAGGGAACGCCTACTCTGCGTCTCATTAGCGATAGCTGCGGGGGTCATCTGTGGCGATGTTTTTTGCGCCTGCTATCGCAGGTTAACTGGTGCTATGGGCTGTTAGCACCAGCTTGTGAATGGGGTGATAAAATTATCGCGACTTTGGCTGCGATAAAGAGCCGTTAACTCGGCGATAGCTCCTTGAGAATATGGCCCATAGACTTACTCCTAGTGTAGGCAACTTTTGAAGCTCATTAGTCAATGGCTCAAACGCATTTGGCTGTGGACAAACAATGCCTTTTGAGCGGGTGCGTTAGGATCTAAGGGCCAGATGCATCAAAGGGTTTTGCCCATTCTGTGTCTATGGGAAAAAGTGTTCATGCATATGGCCCTAAATGCCCCTTGTGTGCTGAAGAATTAATTCCCATTATGCTGCATCAAATATAGTGACTGTCATTAGAAACAGTTTTCAACCAACCATCCGATTTTAGCAAACACCAGTAGCTCAAAAACAACAAGAAAGACTTAGAGCAGTTTTATTCCTCTTTTTATACTATACATTGATTTTGCTTACTGCATTATTTAATTCACCATGACACAGTATATTCAGTATTGTCACCATGACACTTAATTCGGTCCTCGACTGCCACATAATTTCCGATTAGCCTATTTCACCCTTTTCTCTGGATTGTTTTTTTTTTTGCAGTGACGTGGTGTTGATTTGAGTGATTGTTCAAAAGGTTATTGCTATGGCATTTGCTTAGACCATGAATAAGAATCATAGGCCTTAGACGTCATTGCTTCATGTTACAACTTCCGACTTGCCGGCATGTGTTCTGAGGTGTCTATAAGGTGACATGTGACACTCAAAAAAACTCCCCATAAATATATTACTAAATATGAGGAAAATAAATTCACTTCACTGGTAGTCCTCAACTGCAAAAGTATGCTATGCAACCTGTATCTTTTCAATGTGACGCACTTGTTTTTTCTCTCCTCAGCAAACAGGGCGCGTGGTGCCCATTTGTTCCCTTTATGATATTGCATCAAACTGTTGTCTGTCTGCCAGAACCGCAGATTAACGGCGGCAGATGATGCCCTAATTATTACATTGTAGTCTCATAAATCCATGCGCTAAGTAAATAGTCAATGTAATAATTGACCAGATTTCATCCTTCGCTGGATAATCATGTGAATAGATTTCCCCGCCAGTGTCCCATCGATAATTAGTGTCAAGCAGATTAATTTATGTCTCAGATTTTATAATCTTCATATTTTATCATTTTTTCCGCAGATGGCACTCGGCCATTAATCACGGCACTCCGGTGGAAGCTGTTATTAAAGGGTTCAAGGGGCCGTACAGTTATGATCTGGATCAATGGGGATTAACGACCAGGCTCAGTTCATTCATTTCGTTTGCAGTTGTAAGAGTGCAGAGGGTGTATACTGTAATTCTGCGTGCCACCAGCCAGCAGGCGAAGGCAGAACGACGTACATGGGCGTGTAACACATCTAAAAATTACAATTATTCAAATGTGGGACGTTTCCTTCACTTAAGGGCCCTCCAAAGTGCCACCTTTTCGTCCAGGCCGGCGCCATTTTTTTTTCTACTCCTCAAGGTTATGTTTATATGAATTAGAACGATTGTGCAATTTGTTGTGAGATAGTATTGTATATTTTTCTCATATATGTATATTTGGTAGAGTTCTTATACGACTTTATGATTCGAGTTATTCAAATAATTTTCTTGGGATAGCCTCCAATGCAATTCGTTGTTCACGAAACTCTTTCTTGGGGAGTTACAAACATATGTTATTGTATTGTAATTGCATTTATATAGTGCTTACTACCCCTGACGAGGCGTCGAACGCTTTTTCGGTGAGTAGCACGCTACTCCGGGACCCATAGAGGATTAGTGTTGAATTAGTATAGTGAAACATGCAAGTACATTTTAAGTGGTGGATAGGTTAGTCAGTTATTTGGATTTGGAATGATAGCAGAAGGATAGAGGAGGATAAAGGTTTGTATTTATATAGCGCTTGTTGACCCACGCTATTCAGTAAGCCTACAAAGAATTAGTGGTGAATTAATATGGTGAAATATGAAGTAATTTCAGTGGTGGGTATTAATCAGTTACTTGGAGTAAAGTAAAGTAAAGTCCACATTTGTAATCACCCGTAAGGGTCTCTAGGCGCTGGGGGCCGTCGGGAAGATTAAGCGAGCTAATGCCCAGAGTCACATGGTGCTGGGCTACCCTGCCGCTGGAGCCGGGGATCGAACCGTGGTCCCCAGATTCCAGCGTCAGTCGCCCTGGCCGCGGTGATCTGTGTCTGTCAAGAAAGCTTGCAATACTGTACAGTACAAACTGAAGTAACACTTTTTATATCAAGTTTCGCTAGTATATGGATTCTAAAGATCAAGAGTGTAAATTGTGACGGGTTGAAACTAAAATCACATGAAAAGCCTTAGTACGGAACTTTCAAGCCACGGAATTCCTGCAGTGCAGTATATTGAAGGCGAAAGAATATTGTTAAGTGCCTATAATGACCGAAATTCGCCAGAGGCAACTGAGAGTGAAAAGATGGGCTAAAATAAAGTCTAGTGTTGAGAATTCTAAGCACATGCACTTTTTGCACCCAGAGGAGTGCAACAAAATGGCGCTAGATCTTCAACACCCTGATAGAAAGGGTGGAGTTTTGGAGAATTCATTGATTATATACTCAAGGACTGGTCCCGTTTGACTGTTGACACACTAAACTTTTTTAGATTACTTCAAAAACTCCGATCAACAACCGCTAATGCTGCTTTAAGGATTTAGGGGGTCCGAGCAAAAAACATTTTAAGGGGCCCTGTTTGGAACAACTTTAAATATTAATGCCTGTTTTCTGCTAATTCGAGCAGCAGGATGGCAAACTAAATTGAATCATACATTAAAGGCTGGGACAGAGAAATAGGGAAAAGTGAAATAGAGAAAAAGTTTACCTACTTAGGGGCCCCTTAGAAGGTGGGGGCCCTGGGCAATTTCCCACTTTGCCCATGCCTTAAAACGTGTCTGAAATGAGTTGAGTTTGCAATAATGAGGGAGCTGTCCAATAGGTTGGATCATTCAGTTATGGATTCATAATTGTGTCTGCTATTTCCATTTTCTAAATCTGTCTAGTAGGGACCTTCCTGAAGCAGTATGGAAGAAAGAATTCTTCAACATTGGCACTTTACACACCTTCAGAGAGGTGTAGTACACACTCTACCTGCCCTCAGGTTGATGTGGTTTGTCTGTGCCCGTGAGGGTGCCCACAGCAGTCGTACCAAAAGCACTTACATCAGCGATAAGTCAGAAGCCAACAGTTTTCAAGCTTAGAGCCCCCACACTACAACACATGCAATAAAACGAATGGGCTTTTAGACAAAGCATGTTTAGGGTGGACATTTGAGTCCCAATTGCAGGATTTTCAGGGTGTTCTCGGCATGTGATTGCATTGGGGAAACCACCATTTTATATTAAGCCAGTGTTACCTTCAATTGGTTATGCATGCTCTGTACATTGTGAAGCAATGTCATGTCAGGCAGGAGAATCCATCCAATTTTATTAACAATCTTGCTAACGTTTTTGTTATTCTTGCTAGTACTACTACAGTGTAATTCCCTCTCACTTTGGCTTTTGTGCGGGAATCCAGGTACACTTCAGGGCTACTTAAACTCCACCTTCATCCTTCAACTGGTAAATAATTAATTAACCCTTCGATAAAATATATATGTGTGCTGCTTTCCTCACTGATTGCACTTTCTATTTTCCACAATAGGGAAGTTGCCTGCCCTTGAATACTTGCCATACACGCTGTGCTATGACATTCCACTCCGGGTTTTCCACTAACCAACCTGTAGGACCAAGTCTCTGAGTGACTAGTTGGTGGGAGCTTTAAAAATGCTCCCACCAAGTGAAAACCAACACAGGTTTCTCTTCCCGCACCAGTGCGGGCAGGGAAACTGCTATGTCTGAGGGTGGGCACCCTGGAACATAGCAGAAGTCGGCTTTGGAGGATCGGGTCCCCAGGGCCTTTAATGGCTCTTGGATGAGGGTCATGAAGCACCCCTAACTTTCAAAATTGTGGCCAGGCCCCATTGGATGGGGTCTTCAGGGCCAATATAGGCATAAGGAGGGTGGCTGCAAGGTCCCACTCCCCATTACTAGTACGGCCGGGCAGTGGGGAATGGGATCCCCCGGGCTCAAATAAGCCAGGGGAGGTGGGCTGTGTATCCCTCTTTATTCTATGGCTGGGCCCCGGGGGATTGATTCTTCACGACCAGAATTGGCCTGGGGGGGGGGGGGGGCTGTGTGCCCCACTCTACCTCTTTACAGTACTGTTGGGCCCAGGGGGGGATTGGTGTCTCTGGAGTCAAAATTGGCCTGGGAGGGGGCCTACATGCCTCCCAATTTAATGTAAAGGCTGGGCCCCAAGGTATGGGGTCCCAGGGGCTCAAATCATCCTTGGTAGGGGTGCCACGCGGCCCCCTACTTTTTTTTTAAGTTTGAGTTTATTGAAGGTAAAACAGGAACAAAAATGAAGAAATGGCTCCCTACTTTTAATCAGCCAGGTGACAGGGGATGGGGCTCCTGAGGTAGAAAGCAGCCTGGGTGGAGGGCCATGCAGACCTCCCCCACTAATTAAATATAAAATATCACCAGGACCTGGTCCACCCAGCGGGCAGGAACAAAAAAGCAAACATGGGAGTCCGTGCTTGTTTTCTTTTTAATTTTGCCACTAATCCTCTACAAATTAGCAGCAACATAAAAAAAAACATGTTTGGCCCCAGGCTGGACCCCACCACCAGGCCTAAGGGGTCAGGGGTCAGTGTATTCCTACTCTGCCACTTCTGTTCTTTTTTTGCATTTCTGTGGAGTTCATGTTGAGTTTTGGGTCCCAAGATAGCTGCCACCACTTCCTGGTTGAAGTGGTGGCAGCCAATCAGATCTCATCATGAGATCTGACAGATCCAAGGAGGGTCCGCCTCCCTAGATATACATAAAACCTTTTTCTTTAATAACTTTAATAAAAGCTCTCTAATAAAAGCTCTCTTTATGGTCCAAGGTCTAGCTTGTTGCCAAAATTGGTGTAATTCTCTTCAGTGGTTAAGGCTGTCGTCGTGTTCAAAATCCCTATGGGAAATTGATGAGGAAAATGTGTTTTGGGGCCCCAATGCTTCTCAGCCCCGGCTTGATGAATCGCCCCCGCTTGATGAATCGCCCCAAACAGCAGCTGATATGAGTGGCAAACTACTTTTGAAAAATTTGTGAAGATTCATCAAACAGCACAAAAGTTATTAGCAAATTAAAACATGATTTTCCTACGAAAACAAGGTCCTAACTATGTCTACCTACTGGTGCTGCCAGTAGGTAATATACATTTATTTGGCTCCCTGTTCCCAAAATGTTGTTGATTCAATCTGGGAGAATTTTATGAAAAACTGTCAAGGTGTATAAAAGTGATAAAGGGGTCACTATGGAAAAAACTGGTGCACTAACAGAATATACCTTCGGATGGGTGTTGGTTTTGTCAAACATGGATGATGTGAAGCTGCCTGGTCCAACTTCTGATACTGTTAAGGTTTGATAAAAATACATTCTGTGATTCTAGCTAAAAAGTCAAATAACTAGGTGTCAAATGATTTAAAATAATAGTCATGACAATTGGAACCACCATCTTGGATTTGCCAAATCTGTCAATAAAATATGAAAAATAAATGAATCCAAATGAATGAGGGAACATTGTTTTCATCTTCCAACATGAAATCAGAGTTCTCTATAATCAGAATTGATGGGTGCAAATGAAAATATTTGTTGCAGATCTCTTTCATAAAGAAAATAGGGGAGTGAGGGTATAAGACAGTAGGATGTTGTTGTAGGTTTTCCGGAGAGGTGGAAGCTGCCCCCCAAATTAAAAAAAAGTACCTCATTGGTACTACTTCTACAACAATTTTCACAGCCATTTTCTGTTACATTTTCTACAGATATATGGCAGATTTGTGGACTTCACAGAACCAGTGGCATAAAAAAGTGGAAAAAAACAAGAATTTTTAAAGTGCAACTGAGGACAGCCAAACTCTGGGCTTCATTTTCAATAAATTGATGTAGGGCAGCACCACAAGTCTTTTTGCTGCACTGCCCCATGCCATTTCAAAAGGGTAGGAATGCACCGTATTTATTCATTCCTGTCCTTTCTGCCTGCACCGGTGCACAATTTGGTACCTATTGCCAATACAGGCACTCTTGTACCATGGTGTAGGGGTGTCTGTGTTGTTTGCAGGATTGTGTTTGTGCAGGAAAGGACACCTTCATGCACAAAAACCATACACAGAGGCGTATCCTCTTCCTGCGTGTGCTGTAGAATGCAACACACATATAAAGAGGAAAAAATGACGAGAAATAAAGATATCACTCCTCATTACGCCTCCCTTGGGGAGCCGTACAGTTTTGAGCCGTACTGTTTTGAGGAATTCTCAAGTTTACGGATCCTTGTAAAATCTGGGAATAAGTCAAAACCCATGGGTGTAAGGCAACAGCAATGCGTGGCCTCGTAGATATGGGTCTGCACTCTGCGCCACCGTAGCATCATAAAACAGGATGCATCACACTCACCATCGACCCTTCCTCCTCCCTTATCAATCCACGGCTTAAATGCACTCTTCTGAATTGTAGATCGGCCCCCAGACATTCCTCAGACATTGCAGACCTCATTATCGCACATAGCCTAGACTTGATCATACTCACCGAAACCTGGTTAAAAGACTCCTCCTTACCACTCATTGACATTCTAGTTCCCCCTAACTACCACATCATTAGGCTAGACAGGGTTGGCAAAACAGGAGGTGGACTTGCATGTATTCACCGTAGCAATCTCGCAATCAGTAGAGCTAGCTCACCCTTATTCTCCTCCTGTGAACACCTCTGCCTTGATATCATCAGCGAAGCTACCCCTGTTTGCTCCCTACATATTATCTACCACCCTCCAGGAGACAACCTCACCTTTACTGAACACATCATGGACCTGATCACAACGAGCACTGGACGTCAACATACACAGATTTTCCTGGGGGATTTCAACCTTCATTGGAACGACCACAACGACTCTGTGGTCAAGAGTCTCAAAAACTTCCTCATCGACCTAGACCTCACACAAATTTGCAACAGCCCCACCCACGCCAAAGCTCCATCCTGGATCTTATCATCTCCAAAGCTGACTCTATCCAACTCGACTCAATCCAACCCTGTGATTGGTCTGACCACTTCATTATCACTTTCTTCATTAACGAAAAAACGAAACTCACTCCGACTCAATCCACAGACCTATGGTCTGGAAGAGAGACCTGAAAAAACTCAACCCCAACTCACTCCTATCCCTCAACCACAATCTTCTCTTACCCCCCTTTGGTGTCGTTGACGTACAGGCTCTTACAGACCACTACCTCAAGTCGATGTACTCAATTATCAACGCAGCTGCCCCCCTTCAATTAAAGAATGTTTCCTCAAAAATCTGTAAACCATGGTATGACGGGATCCTTAATGATGATAGACGAGCAATGAGACTGGCAGAACGTAACTGGAGATCTGTCCCGTCAGCTTTACACCTAAAAACGCTTAAGAAAAAGAGAAACGCTTACTTCAGAAAAATCAAACGCTCGAAAACTGCTTTGTTTAGCCTCCAGCTTGATCAAGCAAACAACCGACCAAAAAAACTGTTTGAGTTAATAAAAACTCAATCCAGAGATGTCCCTCAAACTCTCTCAAACACCTCTAATGCACTGCCGTCCTGTGAAGAATTCTCTTCCTTCTTTAACTTAAAGTCAGACAACATCAGGAATGACCTCCTCACTGATCTAAATCTGTACTCCAACCCTGACAGTAAAACGCCCATTGAGCTAAAAAACAATGCTTCGTGGTCATCTTTTGACATATACTCGGAAGAAAAAATTGCCAAGATTCTTAGCACACTGAAGCCTCCCAATCCCCTCACTGACCCTCTACCCGCTAACGCCATAAAGGACTTTATCCCATTACTTCTCCCCTATGGACCAAAATCATTAATAGCTCACTCCAACAAGGATACATCCCGGATTCCCTCAAAGTGGGAGAGGTTTCGCTCATTTTAAAGAAACCCACAGCGGACCCTTTCGAACTTAACAACTATCGCCCTATCACCAATATCCCTACCCTTGCCAAACTACTAGAAAAATGCGTGCACCTTCAACTGACTAAACACATCGAGCACTTTCGCCTCCTCAACCCATATCAATCAGGTTTCCGAGCAGGCCACAGTACTGAATCTGCTATGACCCACATCATTAATGATGCACTTCAAATACTTGATCAGAATGGTTCTTGCCTCCTCATATTAATCGATCTCTCCTCAGCCTTCGATACGGTCAAACATGAGAATTTACTTGATCTGCTGAATCTCAGAATGGGTATCTCAGGGACAGTTCTCAATTGGTTTACGTCCTTTCTCTACAACAGGACCCAAAAATTCAAGATCATCTATACTTTGTCCACTCCAGTCCCTGTAACACTTGGTGTCCCTCAAGGATCCTCCCTCTCCCCAACTCTGTTTAACCTAGTCATGGAACCACTTACTGTACTACTGCAAGCATCTAATGTTCAATTCCACATGTACGCTGAGGACACCCAACTCTACCTTAAAATACACACCCTCGATGACATCAAAATACTCAACTCAACGCTTAGGAACACACAGACCTGGCTAGCAGAGAATCACCTCAAACTTAACACGCTAAAAACAGAGTTCCTCTTAATAGCTCCTCCGTCCAAAATACCCATCACTCAGGCCTGGCTTAACCAGCGCACTGCTCTCAACATTCAACCTACTATTGTGGACTCTGCTAAATCCTTAGGCATAACCCTTGACGACAATCTCAACATGCATCATCACATCAGCAATGCAACAAAGGGATCTAATTTCCACATCAATACATTGTGTAAATTGAAACCTTTCCTCCCTCCCAAGGATTTCAAAACTGCAGTCCAAGCCTTGGTCATCCCACGGGTGGAATATGGATGTGCTGTCCTATGTGGTCTCCCCCTATGAACTATCGCACCATTAAAAGCCACTATTAATGCTGCAGCCAGACTTATCACAGGCTCGAAAAAAAGATCACACATCACTCCCGATCTAAAAACTCTAAACTGGCTGCCCTACGAAGCCAGAATACATCTGAAAATCGCCTGTATGACCCACAAAGCTTAACACCATAATTCCCCCAGCTATCTGGCGTAGAAACTGACAATTTCTGGTGGATCAAGAGCAACAAGAAGTGCAGACACTCTTCTTTTGAAACCCAGGAGATTCCACAAGAAAAAAACGTATAAACGCTCTTTCTCAGAAATGGCGCCCAGGATATGGAATGCCCTCCCTCCAGAAATCCGACTTATCTCTTCCACGGCATCCTTCAAAAAATAAGTAAAAGCTCTCCTTTTAGACAAATGTACCTGAACTTTTTGACTATTGTAATATTATAACTCAATACCTCCTCCAAACATTATTTATATTGTTCTCTGTATGTATATTGACCGCCTTGCATCGTCGCCACCTATATTGCTACTCTCTATTTTGGAACCATTTACACCTTTCTTTTCTCAAATGCTTTGTTTAATTATTATTATTTTGCATGCTTATTTCTCACTTTGATTGTAAATTGATCTGATATCCGTAAGGATCTTGTTCGCGCTCTATAAAACTTTCAAAATAAATAAATAAATAAATCGGCAGTGCAAGGGGCTTGTAAATAAGCCCCTCAATACCCAGCACGCTTTATGGACATGTGGATTGTGCTAAAGATCAGGACACGCACCCAACACCACAGCTGGGCTTGGCCGAAGATCAACCGGAGTAAATCAAATCCACATGGGGACCCGATCTGTGCCTGTCACCTGTTGCTCATGTCCGAAGGCCAGACTTAGTGGGTTATGTCGCCATGACATTTGGGAGCAATTTCTGATCCTTGATTAGGCCTTGTGCCCAACCCCTCTTCTCTGCATACTTAATCTGCTGCGCGTGGCCAAAGGTCATGTGCCACATGTACGGCTCATCTCAGTAGAATGGGTTAGGGCAAAGGGTTTGTGCCCAGAGCCTGCATTGCACAATCATAGGCCATGTACAGTGAGCAATGTTCTCTAAGGTGTTTAGTGCAGGACCTTCATCGGCATAGTCCATACCAGGATTGTGCCCATAACATGCCAGAGGCCAGACCTGTATCCAACCAATGCTTACTGCACCATTAACTGGCTGCACACTTCTGACGACCATGCGTATCGTGCAATGGAGGTTTAGAGGACAGCGTAGACCCTGGACCCTGAGCCCACATAGCACCATAGTCTCTGCTCAGTTGTGTATTTTCACACAGATGAGTGAGCACAATGCCTTGCCAAAGGTTTGGTTCTGCGCTGAATTCCTGTTGCGAATGGCTGTGAATAGCCTTCAGCTATGGACACATGGTTGTTGGACACTGTGCGCAGCCCACCCCCTGCAGCTGAGGTTGGCCAAACCCCATGAGCAGCTGATTTAAGTGTGAAGGGGCTGAGTGCAGAATGTCATAAATTAAAATTACTGGAAAAAATGTGAAAGGTACATTATGGTTACCTTTACTCACACGCAGAGCTGATTGCAGGTTTTTTTAACTGTGAATACTGCTGACTGATTATGAATGTAGCGTTCAGCTATACACTGTGGCTAGTGATGTCATTGGTGATGCCATTTGAGAAATTATCAGAGAAGCCATGTGTGCAGTCACGAGCAATGCATGGCTGGGTTGTGAGGTTTTGTATGTGCTGCTTGCCTTATACGGGGAATTTCTATGATTTTGTTAGGTTGTGCATTGTGACCATACTACCACACCAATTTAATTGCAGTTTTGCATTGGAGTATTTGAGGTTTTTTTACTAAACAAAGTTGATCCGAGCTAAGGTAACTATATATTACTTTAACAAAAGGAAGCGTATACAGCATCTCTGGTGTGGATGTGATCCTATTGACACACAACTTTTGAATATCTGCAAACTCTTAATCATAAGGAACAGTTCTGATTGCAGGCTAGCTGAAAATAATTAGTCTGCCTTCAACCCTGAAGAATGTGTGAAGATGACTAGAAATTGTGCACTTCTTATATGAGCTAATTATGCTCTGCTTTCTAGCTTAAAGTGATGTCTTGTGTACTTCTCCGTTATTGGCTGCATCGTGTGCCTGTTCCTCCAATGATAGTGACCTAAGCATCAGCCTGCCTCTCTAACGCACAGGAGTTCAAGCTGACCCAATGTTACTGTTGTCAGCTCAGTGTTAACATGACGTATCCTCAATTCCACTCTATGCATTTATGCATTGTGTTGCATTGATGCATTATATTGAAATATTCTAAAAAAAAATGCGAATCACTGAAAATGTGAAGGGAAATCAATACAAGCAGACCTTTTCCAATACCACATGCCAATAAAGGAAGAGGAGACCGGCTATTAATTATCATGTTTTGACAGACTGCGGGTGTTTTTCAGAATATTACAAAACGTCAGTGTTGCCAGCATTATTCCGCGAGGAAGATTTACAAAGAAAGTAAATGTCACTTCAAATTGAAAAAATTGTTTTGAGATGTCTGATATTTACACCTTTCCCTGCCGCCACACTATTTTGAAAATATATTTAATATTTCGAAACAATGATTAAATATAATAGTTTTGAAACGTGCACAAGATTGGATTGTGCGCATTAACTCTCATCCATACTCGTAGTAAATTGTTTGGAGAGGATATGTCACCTTGGTCGATCCTTCTCCGAGGCTTGGCTGGTTCCCAGTGGCTAGCAGTGTTGACTTTGAGGCTCCATGCATGGTTCACAAGATGTTCCGAAAAGCTTAAAATTCCTGGGGGATATTCTCAAGAACGTGTGATAATCATCGTAAAATTAGCTTAACGGAACTCTTCACATTGCAGTCTATTGCGGGAAAATAACACAGTGTTAACTTTGTATTCTCAACACAGCGGTACCATGCAATAGTCTCACGATAACACATCAAATGTCCGCGTTAAAGTCACCGGGACGGCAATAAAAAAGGAAACCCCAACGCAAAAAAAGTTGCGATGGGCCCAACTGCGACAATAAAATCCACAATAATCTACCCCAGGGCAGCAATTCACACACATCAGGTGGAAGAAATCACAATAAAAATAGAAAAAAAACATACAAACAAAAGCAAAACAACAGCGAAGTACAATGGAGGTAGCCGGAGCAAGTACAGAGGACAACCAGAACCCCACAAGCCCCCCGGAAGACCAGCCCGGGACCTCGGGGTCAGGGAAGGGCAAGGACAAGAAGAGTAGGACGAAGAGGTTCAGTCCGCAGGAAAAAAGGATCCTGATAACAGAGGTGGTAGAACACCATTAACTACTGTTCGTCACCTCCACTGTGTCATTAGCAACAAAAAATGGAATATGGCAGTCCATCGTGGACAAGGCGAATGAGGAAGACAATGGAAGAGGTCAAGAGGTACTGGAATGATGTCAAGCGCAAAACCAAGCAGAAACTCACCAACAACCGGAAGGCAGCAATGCAGACTGGAGATGGGAGTCCAGCACCACAGGAGGACCTGGACGAGATGGAGGAAATGGTGTCTACAGTCATCAGTGGGGAGACGGTGGCAGGAGTTGGGGGACCGGACACTGCTCAACATGACAGGACACAACAGCACCAGGGTGAATAACGACCAGGGACTGGGGAGACGGGGGGAGATGGGCACAATGGCACACAGGCACAATTAAGTAGAGCACATCTGCGGACAAACCATGCCCCAGACCCCCAACTCCCACCAAGAGACCAATGTACACAAGTATGCAACATCTCAGCACTCCATAAGCACAGAAGTCAAAGGTACATCGCATGAAAGGGAGAAGGGGCAGCAAAATCAGAGCTGCAGGGGCAACTCCCCCAAAATGCTGCACACACATATAACAGGCAGAGCACATCAACATTGACAACAATGTGGTACAAATCGCAACACATCCACAACAGAACAGAGGACACAACTGGTGCCGCTTGTAGTAGAAACTGGCCAATCACATTTGGCATTGCAGGGAAATGTGAGATGATGATGTACAAGTACAAACACACATCTGTGATGGTGTCGAAATGTCCACTGTCCCGCATCAAATAGGCAGCTCCTCCCAAACAGTAACAATGTACACTGTCATGTAGTCTGAATGTAAACATGTACAATGTGTCAACATATATGTGAACACAATGTTAAATTGCAGCTCTCCTTCACATTGCAGAAGGAAATCCAACGCCTCCTGCAGAGCAGGCCGAACCTCTCTTCTCTGATGACAAAGAGGACCACCACACCTTCGACCCCCATGCCCTCCAAAAGCTCGTGGACAGCATCCGCACCCCACCTCGAGGAGCAAGGCAGCCCAGCTGCTACGAGGAGAACCCACCACCTGCATAGACCACATAGCAGGTAGTACACACCACACAGCTGCCTCCCAGGACCCCGAGGACCCCAACGAAGACCACATGGCCTTCCAAAGCCGTGTGTTGGGGTGCTAGGAATGGCTGGCTGAACAGGTGCGGGTGGGGTTCGACCGCATGGCACCAAACTACCTGGTAATTTATACTAATTATCTGAATACCAGGCAGTAGTGCACTAATTTCACTATTGCCTTTAATGGTCCTGAAGAAGTGCCAATTGACCGGTTATGGGCAAAACCAGGCACGAAACATGTCGACCATCCACATATAGATCGCCCCCTAGGAACATCACCTTCCATACAGGGGTACACACTTGGTTTTTAATTATGCTAGGGCTACCTTTTTATTAAAGTTTGATTTAAGAAGACTGCTCCATACCTATTTTATCCATTTTCACCTCACTGTGCACTACCCAGCCCACACACCCACACGCACCTTATGGCTGCTTCTTCAAAGGATCCCCGACAAAGAGGGCATCATGAAGAAAGACCTCTCTTTCCCCCACGCTCACACAGGAACTTTTGACATCATTCTACTCCAGGAGACCTGGGAAGACAAACCATTTGATTTACAGGGATACACCTCTAGTTTTACTTCTGCCATTAAACACTCTATTTTTGGACGCCGATCGGGGGGTTTACTCATTCTCTCCTCAATAACAAAAATTGGCGAAATGCATTCACTAAAAACATATATCACCGCCCCAAGTTGCATTCAAGCTTCAACGGTTATGCTGTTCTTCAATCAGACAGCTCAAAAGGTAATCTTGATAAACATCTACCTTCATCCCAAACACAAATTACAAGCATCCAAAGAAGCAATCAAAGAGATAACAAGAATAATAGAAGAGGCAGACACAGATAAAGCCATCTTGGCAGGAGATTTTAACATGCACCTTTTAGGGAATAACCAGGAAGACGACCTCACGCAGGATCTAACTGGTATATGGGCTATCCCGTCCCAGGGTTGCTCAATGGTAACTAAACCATCAACGAATTCAAACTACTTACTCTCAGAACTAGAACATCTGAATTTGAGGGCAGTTAATGGCCGCTTCTTGGAAGATAATCCCCCAGCACCTACATTTCATTCATCTAAAGCATCTTCCCATCTTGACTTCACTTTTACAAAACACTAACTATATTTGACAAAATAGCCTCATTTCAAATAGGGAACAGCACACTTAGTGACCATATGCCACAAGAAATGATACTTAATACGTCCGCTACAATACTTCAGGAGGCTGAAAAAATCTATTGTCACAATAGGAACAACCAATCTTCATCGAATCAGGTGTAATTCAACAAATATTGAAACAGTAGCAGTAATAGCAAAAGAAGTGCTTAAGGAAGTACACGACCACATAAGCCACCCGTTGGAAACTTGGGAAAAATTCCCCGTCACTCTTGGCAATACATTTTCAATCAGCAAGGGACCAAAACGAAGGATCGCAAATGACCCTCCAAATCTGATAGCAACGACCCCAGTGTCAAAAAAATTGAAAACATCTATAAAGCAACTTCTGCGCCAACTCCGGAGGTCACCTGGCAATCAAAATTTGCAGCAGTGTCTACGTGCCTCAAAGGCCATTCTAAAGAGGAGAAGATGGGCTAGGAAAACGACTGCGAACAACGAATTTTGGGCCAGACTGCTATATGATGCCAAACAAAAAAACAGCACAAAATTTTGGCAAACAGTAAATAAAGTACATCGTCCAAACCATCACGGAATCAATTCCTACACCTCTGAAGAGACTTGGACAGCGTTTCTCTTTAATCATTTTAATAAAAAAGAAGAAACAGTTTTCCAACCTAAATGTCTAGAGCCTTTGAACTGCAGTAATGAGGAAAAGGAGCCAAAACCCCTCCGCCAATCTCCTACAGAGGACAACAATAGATCAGCACTAATTCAAGAACAACGAGAACCAATAGAAGTACAAGCACTAAATGCTGATTGGAGATTAAAGGAGGGGTTCATCACCAAATCAACTAAACAGATAATGAAACAAATAGCAAGGGGCCGACTGGCTGGAGCCCCGGGTCCCAACGGAATTCCACCTATGCTGTTTAAAAATGACCCGGAATACTGGAGTAACGCAATGGAGCCTGTTTTCAAGTATGCCGTTAGAAAAACTATAATTCCTGAATCGTGGAGAGGTTCTATTATATGCCCAATTTACAAACAAGGAACAAGGGCCGAGCCGAAAAATTATCGTTTAATAACATTGATCGATATCGAGGCTAAATATTTCGCAGGACTCCTCCTAAACGATATATCCGCCTGGGCTGAAATGAATCAAATAATACCTTTAACACAAACTGGATTTCGGAAAGGGCAAGGACCAATAACAAATATAATGACCCTGACCCTTCCTATGGATGCAGCCAAACAGGGAAAATATCCGCTCTTCCTCTGTTTTATAGACTTTGTTGCAGCATTCGATCACGTAGATCGATCTAAACTCTGGCAAAAACTAGATGGCTGGGGGATTCCGTCAAACCTCCTATTACCACTAAGGTACCTACACACCAATACATGGGTCAGGATAAAGCTTGGTGATGGTCGACAAATATCAAATAAAATTCCCACATCAAACGGACTCAAACAAGGGTGCGTTCTAGCCCCCACGCTATTCAATCTATTCCTAGCAGACTTACCAGAAAGACTGAATAGCTGTGCAGCCCATGCACCAAAATTTGGGAACGCTACCTTGTCAAACCTGCTTTATGCGGACGACTTAGTACTGATAAGCAGGACACCAATTGATCTTCAACACCTACTGAACGCCACCCATATATACTCACAAGAAAACGCTCTAAAAATAAACTATAACAAAACAAAAATAATGGCAGTAAATTACCGCAAGAAGAAACATCTGAGCTGGTTCCTTGATGGTCATCGCTTGGACCAAGGAGCAAGTTATAAATATCTAGGGGTAATACTGGACCAAAGGAACTCATTCAAACCACAGTTACACTTCCTCCGGCGAAAGGGTGCAATGACCTACCTAGCTATAAAGCCCTTAAAGAAGCTTTTACCGGACCTTACACTCAACCCTCTAATACGGGTCCTACAAGCAAAACTCCACCCAACGATTACTTACGGGAGTGAAGTGCTCAAGGGAAAGGATTCATTAACCCTTGATAATATAATATCTAAATCATATCGTGCAATCTTCCAACTCCCCAGAATGGTCTCCCCCGCCCAAATAAGACTGGAATTTGGGCTACAAAAACAGTCTCTTCAACGGATGGGAGCATACGTGAAATGTTGGCATAAAATCAAAGGTGATGAAAAGGGGACCCTGAATGAGCAACTTTGGATTGAGCTCTCACACCCAGGAAAATCTCCAGCAAGTGTGTACCTTGAGGAATCTATTAAAGACCTAGGTTTAAGAGAGCTCTGGGACACCCAGGTAAACCATCTAACATTCAAAAAATCTGTGACAATATAACTAGCTTACTATCCACAATTGAGGATAAGAAACCATTAGCCAAACGATCACATGGCTGGATGGTTCTACATACATATAACAAACTAAAACCCCAGCTCTACCTGAATATGGGACTAAAAATTAACATCAAGGAAAAATTCCTAAGATTCCGACTGGGGTTAGGTCCCTTTAACCAATTCCTGCCGCCTTGGGAGAGAAAGGAAGGAGCCCAGCAGTGTCGTTTATGCGGCAGCGGTGTTGAGGACGCAATCCATGTTATATGCATTTGCAACATGCTCAAAGATATAAGGGTTACTTTGTTAAAGCCAGCATTCAAACAGTACGGAGCTGGAACATGCAGACAAGCGTTAATGATGTGCTTCAACCCCGAACTGGTTCAGCTAAATTGCTGGCTAATTAAATTCCTTGATATTACTGCAAAAAGAATAAAACACCGGACTGAGTGGCAAAAAGACTAATTATTATATGAGCCAACTGTAATGTATATGGAACTGCCATAGTTAAAACAATATTGGTACCGAACATGGCTTACGTACAGAACGTTTTAATTATTTATGCTATTTTAAACACCATTTATTAGATTTTTAATACCAACCATGAGAAATGTTATCCTTTGTATGCAATGGTTTTAATTAATCAAGCAAATAAACTTCAAACTTCAAAAAAACACACAGAAACTGCCCACCTTCTCTAATTTCTAGCCTCATTTGGGAGCCTCTGTGCAGGACCTCATAACCCAGCTCTCTGCCCCCCCCCCCTTTTGAAACTAGTTGTCAGTATGCCACAGCCACTCCCTCACTGCTGGTTTACACCCACACCCCCCCATCCAGCACAGGCATCACATGACATGTGACCCTGCCAATAAAAAGGGATAGGCACACGTTCTGGACGCCATTACCACTCTCTATCTGGGTGTGTCTGTGTGCTTATTATTTATGCTTGAGGGCCTAGGGCCACATCACATTCCCCAGTCCTGGAGGTGACATGATGGTGTCCCCACCATGATACCCAATCATAGAGGGTCCATGACTTGCGGGGCACAGACTTGGTTGCCCTGGATACACTGCGGCAGGCACAGGCACACCACCATGGAAAGGTGACTTTCGGAGCACTGAGGTAGTGGCAGCTTAAGTGCTAAGCAGGTGTGCAGCCTGCAATGATATCCCATTCTGGCAGTCTGGACTGCAAAGGATTTCTATGAGCCTTGCTGGACCGCAGTGTAAGCCTGAGCCAGCGAGCTGTGTTGGCCTACCGGCACGTGGCATTGCCTCGCGGGTCACAGAGTTAGTGGCACCTAAAGGGCTGAGTGGGTGTGCAGCCTGCAATGATGCCGTGTGCAATGATATGAACTCTGCCATAGCAATATCAAGACCCACACTTAAGTGTGTGACCGGGTGGCCCGCGGAGCAGGGCTGCATGATGTGGAGGGTGCTATGTTTGTGGGTTCCAGGCTTGGGGCTAGCACCGGCATGTGGTGGGCCTTCTTGGGGACACGTCGGTGGCATCTCCCTCTCTTTCTCTTTCTCTCTCTCTCCCTCTCTTTCTCTCTCTTCCTCTCTTTCCCCCTCTCACTCTCTTACTCTCACTCTCTTACTCTCACTCTCTTTCTCTCTCCCTCTCCTTTCCTCCTGTCTCTCTCTCTCTCTCTCTCTCTTTCTCTCTCTCTCTATCTGTCTCTGTCGCTCTCTCTCTCTCTCTGTCGTGATGAGCGCATGACACACCTTCTTATCTAGAATTTTGTCTTGCAGGCTGTGACCTACAGATTGTCCTGAGGAGACCCGCCGTGATTCTTCATAATAGTTGTTTTGAGTTTCTTTGAATAAAATGTTTTGTTTAGTGATTCGAAAAGTAATGAGTCATTCTCCTTTTTTTGTCCACAAATGCATGTTAAGTGTTTTGATTGTGCAACATCAGGCGATTTGTTTTGTTCATGGTTTCGTGAAGTTGATGTCACATATCTTTATCCGGGGAGGTCGGGGGTGCCCAGGGTAGGGACCCTGGGGGTAGTGTCCTGGGTGTGGTGGCGGTGAGCGTTGTTGCCCTCCTGTGTGTCCCAGCTGCGTGATCAGTAGCTCCATGGCATCTGTTGTTCTTCGGGTGTGGCTCTGGACTGGGCTACCTTTTCTGGGGCAGGTTGTCCGACTTTACACCAGGTAAGAGCAGGTGTTAAATTCCTGCTGCTAACGCACCTTATGGCCTATTTTGGGATCTTATTAACGATCGGGCCGGTCGTTAAGAATATTGCGGAATGGTGTTCTTGCGGCTTTTTGCACGGAAACGCCTACTCTGCATCTCATTAGCGATAGTTGCCGGGGTCATCTGTGGCAATATTTTTTGCAGCTGCTATGGCAGGTAAACTGGTGATATGGGCTGTTAGCACCAGCTTGTGAATGGGGTGGTATATTTATCGCCACTTTGGCTGCGATAAAGAGCCGATAACTCAGCGATAAATCCTTGAGAATATGCCCACTGTCTGCTACACTTTAGGCCCCCCCAAAGGCAAATCATTTATATATTTATTTGCTCTTAAACCACAGCGGTTACTTGAAGGTATCTTAGTTCGAGGACCCCTAAAATCAACCAGAAAGAGGGATAAGTGGTTGTCTCCTGTGCGGTGGACGGAGTCATGCTTTTGACCAGTCCAGCACCCCATGCTTTTCACGGTGGTTGGTCAACCAATTAGCTATATACTTCACCATTACCTTACCAACACCTGTCAGACAGGTTTTGAGACAACTTCCCTTACTAGAGGGATTCAAACCTGGTTCCTTAACCCCTCCCATGCTCATGACAAGCTCAGCTCGTCATGAGCCACGGTGGCCATGTGCTCATGACGAGCTGAGCTCGTCATAACGGCCACAACGCTCGCACGCGGGGCTAATTCCCCCGCTGTGCTGAACGTTCCACAGAAACGGGTGTGGCCGTGACGAGCTCAGCTCATCATGAGCACAGCCCCACCGTGCTGCGCGACGAGCTGAGCTCGTCATGAGTACGGGGGTGCTGTGCGTGCCCCCCTCCCCCAGCACATCGGGGGAATCAGCCCCGCAGGCAAGGGGTTAAGCAGTGGGTAAACCATTCCTCTTTTCCACTGATGGGAGGGGATCATGCCAGCATAAAGGGAGCCATTGTTCATGTTACTAAATCCACAATTGAATTGTGGGGGCTAACATTAGTAGGATATGAACAGTGTAGGGATAATCTGTGGGTTACAATGTAAGCCTCCTCGGACCTCCACCGACCTCTAATCATGGGGCAGGTGCCATGAAGGACCTGGTGATGAAAAATACTTCCCTGGTAATTCTGTCTGTTAGGATTATGGATTTTGCTTCTTGCTGCTTAGTTTTATTCCAGGTTAAGTGGGATTTATAGGCCACACAATAGTCTTCCTAATTGTCCCTGTGCCACTAGTGCTCAGGCTGTCTGACCCATGATCTCCGATTTGTTTAGGTGTGGCATGTACATTTGTTTGAGGCATTTACTCTTTGAAGAATCTGTGAGTCATCTTACAACTGGTGTACAATGATTCACTAGTGTGTCAAGCATATTTTTAAAGGCCCCCCACTTGATGTTTTATTTGGTTACTGCTTTAGAACTTTCAGCTTGAATATACTGGATGGCTCTTGGGGCATATGCACAAGAGCTTATCGCCACAGGAATGTCACTTTTTGCGACGTTCCTTTGGCAATATGCCATACGCCCTATTTACAAGGTGGCAGTAAGCCACTTTACGTGGCTTACTGCCGCCTTGTAAATAAGGCACCATTTCATGATACACTTAGCGTGAAAGGGGCGGGTAATGGGTGTTGCAGTGGGTGTTACACCGGAACAGCCATTGATTTTGACACTGCCCCCTATTTACAAGGGTGAGGTAATTAAGGTGCAGTGCCAAAATTAAGACTAGGGAATACCTGGTCTTAACATGGGGAAATGAGGAGAAATGTTGAATTTCTTCTCGTGTTTGCTGTTTCAATGCGAGCAGCAACATAGAATCAGCGAATCGCAATGATGATTATTTATGTGCAGGAAATTGTCCCTTCCTGCACATAAACAATCATAAAAAAATGACGATTTGTAACTTCTATGTGTGATGCACAATGCAGCACACATAGGAGTTACAAATAACCATTAGTGATTGTTTATGTGCAGTAAGGGACATCTTCCTGCCCAAAAGCAATCTTTCCCTCAATACCGGCACCCTTGACCTATGGTGCAGAGTGCCTGGGTTTGCCCTAGGCAGCTGAGTTTAGTGTCAAAGCTATGGAAAAAACAGGGATGTGCTATACCATTAGAAATAAGGTGCATCTCTGCATTTTCAGAATGGTGGAGCGTGGTTTAAGCAATTTTTGGTGAACGCCACTCTTCGCAATTTACTTGTAAATATGCCCCTTAGTCCCTTAAAATGCATCTATATAAATAGAATAACGCTACGCAGACTTCACTGGAGTGCTTAACTAATATAGGCCTTCACAATAAAGGTGATGAAACTGTGATCCGATCATACCAGCAAGTGTGGAATTTAGAGTTTTACCAGGTTAGATGTGGAGAACTTTAGTTTTAGCGTGTGCCCCTTGGTTTGAGTTGGCATTTAACTTCAGATAGTACTGGTAATGACCACTAATTTCTGCAAACAATATCACATAGTAAAGCATAATAAATGAAAATCCAATCAAAATCTTGTTAAGTATCAATCCTAAAACAGAGATTGCTCATACCACTTCCCAAAAATATCTTTGAAATAAAGTGAAATTAAGAATTTGGATGAGGTTTGGTTTAAAGTGGTTGTCACTGTGCCAACGTTCGAAAATGAAAACATCCCAGTTGTGGTGCTAATCTATTGCATATTCTATTGAAAGTCATAATGAATGCACTTTTGCAGGTATCTTAGGAAAATGAACGAAATTGCTAAGACTCCCTGCTTTGCTCGACTAGCCTTAAAGAACCAGCAGGAAATAGGCATGCTGATATGCACTGAAGACCAATCGCATCCTAAATTCAAGGTGTTTTGCTTCCTATCTCAATCAGGTGGGTCTCTGAGCTTGTAATAATTTACTACGGTAGGGTTTCCTCCACAGAAAAGCCCATGAAGCGAGAAGGCAGCATCAGGTGGACAGCTGGTCAGTCCAGGGAGCATCTGAGGCCTGAGAACTTAGGGGCATATTAGCAAGGACGTTATTGCCGCTTTAGCGGCACTTTTTGCCGATAAAGCGGTGATTTTTTATCACCATATTACCAAGCTGTCGCTAACAGCAGTTAGCGACAGCTTCCAGGCGATAGCGACCCGTTTGGGGCCCGCTTTGCATGTCAGCGATATTTATCGCTAATGACATGCAAAGTGGGCGTACCCAAACTGGTAGCGACTGAAAGCATTCGCTACCACAGCTATCGCCTATTAGCAATACCCGCAACATGATAAAAATACGCGCTCTAACCGTGATTAGCGCAAGGATTTTACACCTGATGAAAACATGACTTAACCATAATAGTCAATGGGAGGTGGATTCTATGGCTAAGTCCCCACCTGCCTATTAGTGAGATTTTCCTTAGCGATAGGATTTTTATTGCTGGAAATCTCACGTTATAGATGGGATTCGCCGCTATCGCTGGATTTTTTATCGCTGTGGAGATAAACGTTGGTAATACTGCATTATCTCTGCGATAAAATCCAGCGATAGGAGGCAATAAAAAAAATCGCACTAAGCGTAGTTTGCGATAGTTTTCGCACTATGTTGCTAATATGCCCCACAATTTTTTTTACAGTGATTCATATTGCCTAATGTGTCTAAGCACAGCAATTATGAGATGTTACAAATATTCATTTTAATGGTACCCTTTTCACCAAAGACAGAAGCTGACTATACCTTGGTTAAATGTATACTCCTGAACGGCGCACAACAGTCACAAGTACTTAACTCAAGGAGTAGTTAACATCTTGAGCAGTTAGGCACCATCCAGTGAAGGAGGCAGGTTTCAAGCTCCCTCCTGCTGAGTAGGCATAGGCCTAAAAGAGGGGATCTGGACCAGGTGAGGAGAAAAGAGAAGGGGACATGGGAGCAGACAGATGAGGTACAGTTTTGTGCATCATGGGAGAGGGGCAGTAGTTCAGGAGACAGCTGACCGGAGAACACACTGATACCAATGCACAGACGATTTATGCAAGATGGCCTATCGAGTAATGTGTTTGCTAGTAACATCGGTATGACATGGATGCCAATGTAGATTTTCCTACCAATTTATGAAGGAAATTCTTAATTTTATTAAAGACATGGAGGCAAGTTTTATGCTTTTCTGATCTTGCTTTATTAAATAGCAGCAGTCAAGAACTTAACAAACTACAAGTCCTTTGAGGTTTAGATAACACTATCCAATGGGAAACGACATACAGTATGCATTAAAACCAATAGCATCCCCATAACAGGTATAACTTGCCAACTGTATCTTGTTTCTCATTGGCCAGCGTTCTCTAAGTCTCATGGGACATGTAGTGTATTAAGTTCTTCACTGCTGCTATTTAATAAATCAAGATTAGAAAAGCATAATAGCAGCTTCCAGTCTTGCAATAAAATTCAGCCTTTCTGCTGAGATTGGGAAAGTGACTAGTATTAAACTGGGTAATAGCAACTAACACTTGTTATATACAATGCTTACAAATGGTAAAAGCTATAAAATAGTTAAAATTATGGCAAGCAAGTAGATATTATAATTAGGGCCAGAGAAAAGGTGAGCCAAGGAACAGGAATGGTGGTTCAGGAGAGAGGTGGTCTGCACATAAAGTGGCTCAAAAGAGGGCAGAGATTAAGGTTGGTTAGAGGTGATTCAGTGGAGAGTAAGAGAGGAAAAGGAGATAGAGCAAGCAATCTCACTCTCATCTTGCAGCTCACAAGACTATGTATGGTGGCGTACAACCACTACCGCTG
This sequence comes from Lissotriton helveticus, assembly GCF_964261635.1. Taxonomy (NCBI): domain Eukaryota; kingdom Metazoa; phylum Chordata; class Amphibia; order Caudata; family Salamandridae; genus Lissotriton; species Lissotriton helveticus. The sequence continues at coordinate 951,815,321 of NC_136063.1, forward strand.
TCACAAACACCGAATGCATCATTGAGCAGACAGTGGTCCAGGGCCGCCACTGCCCTGATGTCCCTTCACATAATGTGAATTTTGTATTTGTGCTGTAGCCCATGAATCTGTAACAGATATTGGCAGCATTGTTGGTATTCCGTGAGGGTGAGTCAAGTGATGGAGGTCTTCTGTCCTTCACATGCCTCCGTCAAGGCATTTGCTGCACTTCAGAAGGATTTGCAGATGGGATCAAGCTTATAAATATATGAGATAGGATCTATGAAAAGCGTTGGCATCATTTTGCGGTCACCGGGCATTGCAGCATTGACACCTGGCTTTCCCTATGCACTTCCTGGTACAGCATTTGCCACACTTGACCTCAAATGTCGCAAAATCAGTGCTAAGCACACAGGCGTGGCTCGCTTTTACGTTCATCGGGGCTCTACTCTCCTTGATTTCTGTCCACATTTTAGTGTACTAAAAGTGAATAATACTTAGGGTAATAAAAATAGAGTAAAGGGATTAAACACAAGAAGAAGATGGACGGAGCACTGAAACTTTCCAGACGCTCACCTCCAGTCACAGATCTGGATTGAATCCATCATCCACTGGATTCAAGCTATCCTGGCTGATTAAGGTTATTACCTAGAAACCGGTCCCAGGATGCTTGTTTCCGGTTCAGGGAAGACCTGGCTTGGTAGTTCGAGCTGGACTGTTCCCATGAGGCAGAGGGTCAACATTCATTTGCATATAGCTGAGTCTGAACTGAGGTGCACAGTGAGCTAAAGAATGATGATGGATTCAACCCAGATTTGTTACTGGGGGTGAGTGTCTGAAAAGTTTCAGCGCTCCGTCCATCATCTCCTTGTGTTTGCTTAATAAAAATGGAGCACCAGGATTTGCAATGAGACATTCATTTTCAGCAGGGATAAGTGGAAAAAAAATTCAATGTATGTTGTGTGCGTGCTTGAGGGTTAGAGTGTGCATGTGAGAGGGAAAGGGTGCATATGTATGGGAGTGTGTCTGTATGCGACAACATGTATGTCTGTGACTAAAAGTGAGTGAGTGAGAGCAAGTGGCAGGTAGTGAGTGTGAATAAGTGAGGCTCACTCTCAATAGTTGAGTGTGGATGAGTCAGAGTGACTGAGAGTGATTGTAACTGAGTGAGAGTGGATGAGAATGAATAAGGGTGAGCGTTAGGTAGTGTTAGAGAATGTGAGTGAGAATGAGTTACAGTGAGTGACAGTGAGTGAGTGTGACTTTAAGTGAGTTACAATAAGTGAGAATGAGTGAATGACTGCCACCAATCCTCCCCGATCCAAGATTCTCCTGGACTCCTCTGTGACTGCCAGTAGTGCCGTCTCGGTCCAATGCTTGGGGCGAAAGCCAGTCTGGGATGGATCGAGCAGCTGGTTTTGCTCGAGAAAAGTTGTTAGTAGGCTATTTATATATTTCTCCAATATTTTAGCTGCCCAAGGCAGCAAGGAGATCGGACGAAAGTTGTTGAGATTCTTGGTATCCAGATTAGGTTTTTTGACTAAAGCCCTCACCATAGCCTGTTTCCAAGCTACTGGGATTGTGCTGGTAGAGATCGAGGTGTTAAGTACTCCAAGCAGTATGGGAAGAATGGTCTGTATAGCAGAGATTAGAATATGTGGAGGTGCTGGGTCTCTTGGGGAGCCTGACTTTATTTGATGCATAAGAGAGGTAAGGTGATCCACCTCTAACCGGGGAAACTCCGCCAGCACCGGAGGGCAGTTGGATGAATTTTCTTGAGGAGGACATAAAGATACTTTGGTCAGAGTGGTCTGCTCTGAAGATGAGAAGGAAGAATAAATGAGAATTATTTTCTGGGAGAAAAAATTGGCCAGATCTTCACAACGAAGCTGAGGATTTTCATTGATGAGTGGAGGTGTGGGGAGGTTGATAAGACTTTTTACTATTTTGTAGATCTCTTTGGGTTGGAGCTGGCCTCTGCAATTTGATGCGAGTAATATAGGGATTGCTCACTTTGTATGTCTTTTTTATACGCCCTAATGGCCTCTCTATAGATAATTTTATCTGCTTCAGCATATCCTAGTCGCCATTTGCGTTCTAGTCTCTTACAAAAGTGCTTTTTCTCCCGTAGTTCATTAGAGTACCAGGGAGCTGAAATCTTGGATCTTTTGAAAACAGTTTTCATCAAGGGGAGCGTGGCCTTTAAAGAATTGTCTATCCATTCGTTAAATATTTCATTAGCCTGTGAAGGGGTCTGGCCAACTGAGGGAGTTGATTTTTGTAACTCTTGAGTCCACTGGGCCAGCGGGATTTTGGACCAATTTCGTGTTTCTTGAACTATAGGTGAGAGGGGTGAAGACTTCTCAGTTATCCATAGCAGCGGGACTAATGCATGGTCTGTCCAAGGAAGTACTATAGGGGCGCATGCCTTCAAATTAGGACAGTTGCTGAATACTGGATCCAGCAAGTGACCTTTGATGTGCGTAGGTGATGAGACCAGCTGAAGCAGCTGTAAAGCGGAGAGATCCCCAATTAGTTTATTGGCGGTTGAATTATTGGGTTCATCAAAATGTATATTGAGATCACCCAATAACGTAAAGTTAGAGGGTGATAAAGCCAAATCAGCGACTAGCGGGGCAGAGAGTCGTAGAACTGTTTGGTTGATCCTGGTGGGCGATATATAAGTGTTCCAGAGAAACTTATATTGGGGGAAAATTCCAGGGTGAAAGACATGCTTTCACATTCTGGGAAGGGATTGGGGGTGTAGCGACAGGTGAAACAATCTCTGAAGATAATTGCTGAGCCACCACCTCTTTCATTCCCACGGTCCTGTCTCACGATTTGGTATCCCTGACCCAGGGTTTGAACCAACTCAGGATCGAGTGATGAGTTAGCCATGTCTCGGTCAAGAAAAGAGCATCAGGTTTTCTCTCGTCAATCAACAGAGATAGCTCTGTACAGTGTCTTGGCAGTGACCTACAATTTAGCAGAAACATTCTAAACAGTTGTTGTTTGTGTGTGTCGAGTTTAGACCTGAGGTGAGTCTTACAGTCCCTACATTGGGTAGGTAGATCAAGCGGATGGTACTTATGAGCACAGAACAGAATTGCATGGGAGTTAATGGCTCGGAGCTCTCCAGACGTATATTTCCGGATCTTTGTAAAGGGAGATGTAGGGGTTGTGGCCCCTGGTCCCGACCTGTCGCGGACGGGCGCAGACGGGCTTGCCTTAGGCGCGCCTTCGGCGCGCAAACGGCACGCCCGCTGCGGTCGTCCGCTGCGCTTCCTGGGGTTACACATTTTATATAGGCTAGAGAGCAGGGCGGGGGGCGTGGCCTAAGAAGTGGGCGTGGCCAACAAACTCGCTGGTAATGTCGGCGTGGTGTTTGCCTCTGACGAGGATCCGCTGCGCGCTGGCAAGGAGATGCACAGGTAAAAATACAACAACAAACATAATGGGGACCGATGGAAAAATGCTGGCACTGGCATACTAGAGGTAGTTCTCAGCATATGGTACACCTGTGGAAAAAGTCTGGTGTTGGCATACTTGAGGAAATTGCAGTCACAGTGGACACCTATGGCAAAATGTTGGTAGCACTTTGGAAGTAGTTCTTGTCATAAGGAAGGATAACCTTGGCTAATGGGGGAGCAGGGAAACAATGACAAAATACTGGCCCTAACGTAAGTTTTAATATAGGGTCACTAATGATACAAGGACAATATAAGTGGCAACATTTTGTCACTGGCATATTTTATGTAATTTTTGGCATCCATGGCATATGAGGAACGCTCATTACAAAAGCCTGACCCTGGAACAATGGAACAATGGAGTTACTGTCTGACATATGGGGGCACCCATAGCAGATTTTGAAAAATATAGGGTCAACTCACAAAAAGTGATGTACCGGCCGTGCAGGGGGTTGCAAATAAGCCCCTTAGTTTTTTGCTAATATAGAAATGAAGAATGACATTCAGTTTGCGGATTATCACCCATTCATACGTAATGGGCCTACAAATTTTGCACCCACTAATTTTCAAACCCCACGTTAGCACAAATTTGTAGGAGTGGGATTTGCACCAACAATGTGTGGCCTGATCATGTGCGGACCTATGTTGATTACAAAATTGGAATATTTTGAAATTCAGCCAGACTGACTATGCTTACTGGACTTTCTTTTTTTTTATCTCACCCTATTGGTCGGGATCCCACGGTGGCTGCATACATGGATCACATGGATCATGGGAAGGGGCAGTATAAGCCACCATTAGGAACAGGTAAATTAGCAACCTAGAGAACAAAGTTGCCATTTTATGGCCCCTGCAAATTGCTTTTGAATCGTGTTACATTATTAATGATCACTTGCGACTTGAGTCTTGTAAGGAAAGTTGAAAGGCAGAAAAGGGACAGAGAAGAGTTACAAAATTACTCCAAAGTTTTTCCAACTCAAGATAATAAAACAATATTTTGGGCATGACTTATAAAAACATTTCTTTTCGAATGTGAACTTTTGGCATGTTGTGCTTATTTCATTTATAAACGTATAATGTTGATGAAAGGAAAATATGATTCATCCTTCAGTAAGGAACATATATCATTCGTAAACCACTGCATGAATAAGCTAAATTGGAAATGCACTTTAATAATTAGCATACACTTGGAAATGGACGAGGGCAACCCCGTCTATTAATACAAAACACAGAATAAAAAACTATTTTTAGTCTCTTTGGCCACAGACCATGCTTGTTGGACTGAATCTTATCAATTCATCTTGAATTTAAGCGACCTTCGTGGAATGCTTCACAAACAAATGTTCTCATGAAATATACATTTGAATGAAAACCATAGTTAGTGTGGGACCGGGAACAGGGCAGGTATTTCCATCACCTAGGGGTGAAAGCCCTGCAAATTAACAACAGGACGGTTCAGTGAAGCAGGTAATTGATTGGTCTGCGAGCACCAGAAATCTCTGTGGGAATGAGTGCGATTATTCATATTGTCCACTTGCTAATTATTGCTAGTTTGAACATAATTTTCAACCGCTTTTAAGATCTCTGGAAATTAGCGACCTGGCGCCGTGATGTATGGTGTTGTTGTAAGGTGCACCTGCCAAGCTGGAACATTTGGAGCTACCTGCGACACTAAGACATATGGGGAAATAAATCATAAGCTACAAGTTATTAATAAATGATGTGTCAAGGGAAGTCTTTTTATGAGGATGAAATTATTAAATCCTTGGATTGCTATAGAATTAGCGCTACTAGGGCAGATTTGGGAAAAACTTTGAACTAAACGATGTGCACTATGCCCCCATTCATCAGACCTTTGCGGACTGTAGAATTTGTCCTCAAGTCTGAATATCTTTTATTTATTTCACTTACACTTTTTTATAACGCTGCACTGCTCATATAGTGTGTGCTAGTGTGCTTTATAGTGCAACAGCCCTGGAGGATGCTCTTTGCAATGTAGTCTCCAAAGCATACTAGAGTTGGCAACAGGAGCCTAGGAAGAGAAGAGAGTTGCATTTTATGTAAATGGAGGTCCTTGTTTACCTGACATGGTGTAGGTTCCCAGATACATCCAATATTAACCCAGCCAATGTGCGGCTAATTCATTACTGGCGTTCGCAGCCGACCCAGACCTTCTCAAGCTTGGTCAATATTGACGGGTTCCGTTAACAGCTTCTTTGGCCTGGAAGTGAGCCCGAAGGGGTCAAACAGTGAGCAAGTACTTATAATGCAATACATATGAGTATGAGAGAACCTTCTTGGTCAGACGATTGGCGGTCGAGAAATGTAATATAATAATACAACACAGCAGCATCACAAAGAAATTAGGTCAATTTTCTTCAGCAAATTTATAGATACACTGATTTGACATCACTTCAAATGATTATGACTCTTGAGGTTATTTGGAAGGAGGTGAGTTACACCCATCCCTGGTTCTCTAATTAATGTTGCGGTGGAGACATTGGTTCTGTTGAACTTGACAGGAAAGAAGTTACACTGGAGACACTATTCTCCTGTATTCTAGAGTGAGACACTTGTTCGGAAAACCTGAATGGGTTGTGCTCAAGTCACGAGGCTGGGTTTGAGTCACATGGGTGATCTGTTCTAGGACAGTTTCTTTATTTCTTTAATACAGTCTAATGAAAGGGGGTCGTCCCCATGCTTGATCTATTCCGTACTTTAGACTGCACAGTACAGTCAGTCCTTGATCTCCATGTATTGTAGAGTGCCCAATACTATACTCTCACAGTTAATTATTATCACTGGGTTGAGTAGGCTGATTTCCATACCCATACCACTATATTAGACTGTTGTATGTCAGTCAGACTTTGTCTCATCTCTGTTGACGCTATTTCAGGTAATCTGATAAAATAGAGATAAAGCAGCTTGGACAAAGTTATGAAATGGTTGCCGGGCGAGCTTATCAGCTTTCTTGATTACAAACAGGCTTTCAAGAATCCAGCCTGAAGTCTGGCAAACAACTACTAAGTTTGATACTAGGCCCAAGTGATGGCACTTGAGTACTCATAAGAATGTTACTTCCAGTACTATAGGAGTTATAGGCAAGGATGTTTTGGTTAACCATTTTGGTATACAATTTGGCATCATACTCCTATGCCCTGGAATTCAGTATCTATCAACTCTCTTAGGGCCTTATTATGAGTACGAGTCATGGTGGTGATCGCCGGCAGTATTACAAGTGTGCCAGTCGGAACTGCCACTGAACTGCTGCAGGGGGGCAAATGTTGTGCCGCCTTGCATTTTTGCACCCACACTGTTGCATTCCTTCCTGTGCAGGAGCATGCACTGGCAGTCCAGCGGCCACAATGTGCCTTTAAACTGCACCTCAGTAGGACCAGCATGCCGCCCGCCCACCAGACGACAAAATGACTTGTAATCTGTCGGGCAGGCGGCGGTGAGTCCTGGATCGGAGTGGTGGTGTGCCGCTCTCTCCAGCTCCCCCGAAACTTGTAACAAGAACCTTAGTTCAGCCATATCTACTAGACACACACATTAATTTAAGAGAATTTTTTTTAATGGGTGGAAACTTGGAGGGTGTAAGAAATCAGATCTTTCTAGTGCTTGCTGGTTCAGGAAGACAAGAATGGGGTTCAGTACACTCTAGAACTAACTAGTTAGAATAGTCAGCAGGGGAAGGTGTGGTTCTGGGGTGCACAGCCTGTGCTAAGTCATCACATTAACATGGTGTGAGGGTTACAGCAGGGACACAACAATAACAAATATGTGTCATAAGAGAAATATAAAAATCTGGAACCCTTGAAGATTTGTCTTACTACCTCTTGGCCAGTGTTTCGGGCAACAACAAGGACAGCCTCCAACTGGTGGGGAAGAAGATGCTTGATCTGTGTGTTGTACTGAGTTGTTCTCCATGGTGTATTTGGGAGACTAAGGACAGATTAACCAGATGTCACTACATTTCGCAATGTTTCCTTGTGGCTATACAGGAGAGCAACATGCTGCATCTCTTCAACTCCTTCAGTGTGTGCACACTGACCACATAATTCCCGCACCTTGTTAATAATGCTGATTAACATGTGCACTTAATCAGTCCCGTTCCTAGGGACTGATGGGTTCAGGGATGACTGGTGCCACATTGGGATGATGTGCCTGATTGTTATAATTATTACATTTTCCTTCTTTCTATTTTTTCTTTTTCCTTTTTGAATTACATGCATTAGTTATTTAGATGTAAATGGTGAATATAGATTGCACATTCATTCATGTCATTACTCGGTGCAACATGGCAAGTCTGCTTGATTCATGTATTTTTTCTGACAAGAGTTCTCAGTTTCAATAATTGGTTGGAACTTATGAAAAAGGTTTCATGGGAGCTAATAACACCACTTGTTTATTGTTATTAAAAAAAGAGCACTGTTTCACAAAATGTAAGTAATTGAAAGGGGACCAAGTGTAGGAGAGTAGGATCTGCTTACTAGGTGACCCCGACTTTTTGCTGGTGTTTCACTGTTTTCCGACTTTAGTCTGGCTGGGGCCCTGCTATTCAGGACCCCAGCCTAGCTGCTTCCTCTCTAAAATGATTGCATGTACTTTAGGTACACTCCAGATTGGTACTGGGTTACCCTTGTGAGTCCCTAGTATATGGTACCTTAGGTACCAAGGGCATAGGTACCCCAGAGACCAACTAGAGGCTGAAGCATGTTTTATGCCACCCCTGGGAAGCCTTCCGAAATGGCACCACAGGTCTGCTACTGCAGTCTGGGTAAGGTGGTGGATGCACTCCTTACTAAGATATAGGCTACGAATATCTACCTTTAATCACTGACACATATAAACCTATAAGTCACTCCTATGGCAGGCCTTATCAATCCTGAAGGCAGAGTGCTTGGTTTTGTGTGAGAGGGTGCGCATGCATGAGCAGGACCCCTCTGCAGCTTTCGGAATCTATTCTCTGAGGCTGTTCTGTGGGCCAGACCATATACTCTTAAGTGCATTATAACCTCGCGATAAATGCTAACTTTGGAATGACTGCGTGGAAACATGTCGTGTTTGGTGTCAAACACTTTGGAATTCTACCTCCACCCACCAGTCCAGGCGGCGGGGGTAGAATTCCATCCTTCTAGAGGGAGAAGACATGTACACACTTACCTAACCGGTAATTGTATAAAAGAGCCCTGGCATCACAAAATGGATGCCACAGACACGGGTCTGACCTCCTGCTGCTGGATGAAAATCCGGCAGGGGAGGCCTGGACAATAGGTTTCCTGTCACAGGGAGATGTAACCACCTCCCAGACAGGCTGTAGTGTATTAGGGCTGGGTGGGTGCATTCATAGAATGCTTTTTAGACAGTGCTGGGGGCACACTTGGTGTCCCTGTGCATACCCCAGTTCAAACAGGTTGCAGGGACAATCAGCCCCTGCTCTGGCATGAAACTGGACAAAGGGAAAGGGGTGCAACCACCCCTTCCCTAGATCCTCCCACAGGTGGGACCCCAGAGTATGTCCAACCCCCTAACTTAGTAAAAGTATGGGAACTCAGGGGCATATTATCAAGGACAGGCGATACATTATCGCCGCTTTTATCGGCAGGAAACTGCAGATAAAGCGGCGATAATGGCCTTGATAATATGCTCTATGAATTCCAATCGAATCCCATGTTAGATGTGAACACATCTAACATGGGCTTCGATTGGAATTCATAGAGCATATTATCAAGGCCATTATCGCCGCTTTATCGGCAGTTTCCTGCCGATAAAAGCGGCGATCATGTATCGCCTGTCCTTGATAATATGCCCCTCAGTTCTTAGGACTTCAGATTACACCTGGATGACACTCTGCAACATATATCCTGGAACTTCGACATTCGACATGACTAGAAGACGGAAGAATCTCCCTTGGGGTCAAGGATTGACTCACCTGCTCAAGCAGGCACCAAGAAGCATCTTGCCAGTCTGCATTTCCGAGGCTCCCGCCAGACCCCAAAGTATTTGTGACTCAGGACATAGATTTCCAGACTTCTCAGAGGCTGACACGAGATCTCAGCAAAGCTGAGACCCTCAGCCCTCACGAGTGATGTTGGACCAGAACTCCTGGACACCATGCACATTTGCTAGTGCATCAACTTTCCGAGTTTTCCCGAAGTTGTGCATTGGGCGACTTGTAGTCTAAGCCCCGAGCACCATCTGCACTGAAGATTGAGGGCCTACACTCCACGAGTGTTCCGTGGGCCCGCTTCTAGCATTTCTGCTTGAGGCTCCTTCTTGATCCCTGGTTCATCAACTAGTGGGTCCTCACAAAGGTAACTCTTTTGTTTCTTGTGCTTCCCTGGTTGCTCCAGATGTGCCCTGACTCTCTTCCAAAGGGTGAGTCCCTCAGATCTTGCTGGTCTGCACCAAAGCCAATCTCTGCTTTCTGCATGGGTTGCTGTTTCGAAGGCTTGTTGGGTCCAATCCGGAAACCAACACTGCAGCACTCGAAATCCTTTGTGGGAAAGCTTGAATCCAGCTTTTAGTTGTCCTTGATGCCTCCTTGTCCTCGTGGCTGAAGAGTCAAGCTTCACCTTCTTCACCTGAAATCACCCGACATCGGTGGGCATCTTCTCCTCGCCTTCCTGTTCACTGGCAAGTGACCCAGATTTTGACCCTTCTGCTTTCAGGTTCTTCACACCTCCGTCCACCCTTGGATCCACCATGACACTTTCCACTTGGACGCCAGCAGCACTTTTTAGCAGCTCTCCATTGAAATCAACGACGAAACCCGACACGAAAAGACACCTATGCACCCTGCTTCCCTGGGTGAGATAACTCAAGTACTCCGGTGCTCCCGTGGGTGTTGACTCTAGAACCTCCTAGTTCTAAAGGGGTTTTCTCCAAGTCCTCTTCTAAGTGTCCTTAATCTCTAAAATTCCAACCGCGACTTTCCCCATAGAAGTTAATGGTGATTCGCGGCTGTGTTTAGACACTGCACTCGTCCCCCGTGAGTCTCCTGTGTCACTACTTTGGGTGGTTCCTGGTTGCCCCAGCAGTTCTAAAGGCTCTAGGCCTTGTATCTATGTCAGTCGTGGTTCTTTTACCACTTTCTTAATATATGGTTTGGTACACCCCTAGGGTTCAACCTATATTGTGCTAATTTACTGTGTGCTAAATAAATTTACTGAATGTACTTTTGCCTCTAGCCTCATAAAGAGACTAGAGGGATGTGTTTAGAATAAGTACATATATATTATATATATATACACCTGGTGGTGTTCTCCTTTCCTTTGGTCATTCATGAGATTATAAACTCTAACCATAAGTCATATTAAGCTTTATTCAGCAGACTTATTGATTGACAGAAAAGAATAGCAGTCACATCTATTTGACTGAAGACTACTTCATTTTTCACACAAGGTAGCAGGAGTGACCCATCTTTGAATCTCAAAGTAGGCACTTTCTTTGGTGCTAAGATTGGTTAGCCAAAGAAGTGATGGTGGGATTGTAAAAAATGACCTTATCAAACTTTATGATTTTACAGATATGTTACAAAAATGTTTACTCTTCACAATTCTGATGAATTTTGTTGCTACTATATTGTTAATAATCATCTTACTTACTACTCATATTGGGTGTACTAGGATAGAATATCACGTTTTTAAAATACATCTTTAAAATATATCCTTGGTTTCCTAGTGGTCTTGAGTTGGTGTTCTATAATGAAAATAGGTTAGAATTCTAAGTATCCCTGTGATTGATCATTACCTGAAACACATCTCATTCAAATACTGCTGAGTTAGATTGTGAGGTTGTTGCACTCCAAATGCCATCTATTTTGGGTTAACACATTGTTCTGCCTGGTTTCTCGGATTAGATAGGACCAGCTCATCAGAGCATTACTAACTCAGCCAGAACGTTACCATCTCCCCCTCCCTAGGACCTATTTACAACAGGTAACAACATAGATCTACCACCTAAGGACAGGGAATTCCTAAGATGCATACCATGTACCTCCTATAATATCAGCAATCGGCGGCCTCGCGGTCCCATACGAACCCAGACCTCTCTACCCAGACGGCAGTATCAGAATCGGCGGCCTCGCGGTCCCATACGAACCCAGACCTCTCTACCCAGACGGCAGTATCAGAATCGGCGGCCTCGCGGTCCCATACGAAGCCAGACCTCTCTACCCAGACGGCAGTATCAGAATCGGCGGCCTCGCGGTCCCATACGAACCCAGATCTCTCTACCCAGACGGCAGTATCAGAATCGGCGGCCTCGCGGTCCCATACGAACCCAGACCTCTGTACCCAGACGGCAGTATCAGAATCGGCAGCCTCGCGGTCCCATACGAACCCAGACCTCTCTACCCAGACGGCAGTATCAGAATCGGCGGCCTCGCGGTCCCATACGAACCCAGACCTCTCTACCCAGACGGCAGTATCAGAATCGGCGGCCTCGTGGTCCCATACGAACCCAGACCTCTCTACCCAGACGGCAGTATCAGAATTGGCGGCCTCGCGGTCCCATACGAACCCAGACCTCTCTACCCAGACGGCAGTATCAGAATCGGCGGCCTCGCGGTCCCATACGAACCCAGACCTCTCTACCCAGACGGCAGTATCAGAATCGGCGGCCTCGCGGTCCCATACGAACCCAGACCTCTCTACCCAGACGGCAGTATCAGAATCGGCGGCCTCGCGGTCCCATACAAACCCAGACCTCTCTACCCAGACGGCAGTATCAGAATCGGCGGCCTCGCGGTCCCATACGAACCCAGACCTCTCTACCCAGACGGCAGTTTCAGAATCGGCGGCCTCGCGGTCCCATACGAACCCAGACCTCTCTACCCAGCGGCAGTTTATCCTATGATTACCATTACATAAAGGGATCAGTCTCACTATTCATCAGGGGTATAGAACTACAGTATTACCGGTCACACAACGGTTGCCAATTTGGATAATGTACAACTTGTTCTCTAATTCAAGGGGCTCCTCTCTCCCTTATTCAGTTACCACTTACCTGATCAGGGTTAGCATCTGTTCACATAGCAGCATCTGACTAGAAGAACAGGTTACCCTCTCATACAAGAACACGCAGCACATGTCGGTTCACTAAGAACTGGGGTACTTTATTTCTCATTACAATAAACAATCATATAACACCACACTACAACACATAACCTGCAAAGAGAAGTGAAAGATTAGGTTGTGCACTCTAATAAGAAAGGGTCGACATCACCTTATTAATATGAAGTCTGCACTCAGCAGTCATCTAGGTTCCCTTCTCGTCTGTGCCTTGGCTCGTCTTGAAGTCACACCTCCGCAATCACGGGTACACGGCTGCACCGCTATGCGCTGTTCCCTTCACCCTTCTCCAAGTCACTGGAACCTTCCTCTCATCGGCTACTCTCTTTTCTCTGGCTGTTCTGCTAAGAGAGTATCTGTTTCTCGATTCTTCTCCGCCTTTGGAATGGCGCCTGTCTTCCCTGGAATAAGTAATAGCTTTGCTGCTAACGGCTAGATGCCGCCTACGGACTAACTCCACAACTGTCTCGGGCTTTCACTAATATAGAAGCGTGTTTCTTCATGGAAAATTCCGGCCAGTAACCTGCCGCCCACCAAATTCTTGTACCTCCCCGTACCAAGGACACGTTCCCAGCCGGCCGGCCTGATGTTGTGTCTTCGGCATGAAGAAAAATACAATCCTTCGACAAGGGCCGGCCTGAACCGGTTCTCTCCAAGCGAACAACACCTCATAACTAAAACATTACACTTGACCTAGAAGCATCCCAAGCTGCCGGAGCAGAAAGAAAGATGGAGTCTCTCCCGTTTGAGGCCTACCAGGCCCGAATTCAGCATAACTCCATGGAAAGTATAATAATACCCTAACTGAAGGACGGATTATACCTAATACTAACGAATCTATCCCCTAGCCTATGTGTATAAGCCCTAATCTAAGGAGGAGAATACAGAATTATATCAAAGTGCCTTGTAAATAGGCTCTATTCACTACTCTAACCCTTGCACTGGAATGATAAGAGACTGAAGTCACCTTCAATCACCTTTCCTCAAAAGAGGGCCGGGAAAATCGAGCAGAACATTTCACCCTTGACTTCAGTCTATTATACATTCATCAAACAGAACTAACATCTGTGGACGAGTAATATGAAACAAAACTAACTGATCTATGTCTAGTACCAGGTTTGCAGTATTGAAGTAGAGAAGGAATACACTGAATGAAGCAACAGATAGCAATCAGAATGCTCATAGTAATCAAAATACCCCCTAATATTTGACGCAACATATGTAAATCAGGTAACCAATTAAAGAGCCAGTCAAACCAGCCCTGGTCAATGTGTTTTCTAACCTCTTCCGTCAAGTCATGAAGTTTGTCAATATGAGCCTGAATGGATTTCGTATGGTCAGACAGGTTAAAACAACAAAGACCCTCAAAGTCAGAACAATCATGTCCATGTTTAAGCAAAAGATAATCAATAGCCGCCCGGTTCTGCAAGATAGCTCTACGTTCACCCTGGGCGTCTAATAGTATGTCAGACAGGATTGTAGAAGTATGATTAATGGATTTTACCATCCAGCAGGCCATTTTCCCAATAGACTTGGCATTATAGACCGCCAAGGCAGGAACACCAACAATTGAGATAGCTAAACTAAGGTATTCAGATTTGGAATGTAAATGCATAGACGAATCACAGTCCTCCTGTAGCATTACAGTATCTCGGATCACACGGGAATTGGCATTAGGATGCGATGAGAACATCAACAAACTCAGTCTGGTAATGGCACAAGGGCCTCCGGAAATGTTTGCGGGAATATATGGCCAGGATGTATTACCACAAGAGAAGAGCCAACCAGAGGGTAGCAGCATTGTACGATAATGACTGGGGGTAACCACTAAACTCTTACAAGTCATATTATTTTGAACAGAAGTACATAATTTCGGTGATCTTCGGAAGCACAAAGTCCTTTCATGAGCTGTGAATGAAGTAGTACCTTTCAATTTTAAACGCACACACTCAGAAATAGCATTGGGATCGCAAGTAAGGAAAAAACATAAATCACCCTGCGTGATATTATAAGTGATTATCTGGGACTGGATCAGGGGTGTCAGATCGGACAACTCAGTACATAAAGGGCAGTATTCATGTGTAGCAAAATCTCCCAAAAGGACATTAGGTCGGGCATTCGATATATTAAAAATATGGGCCAAAGTCTCTAATGAAGCAGGGACAGCAACTAAACAAGTCGCTAGAATGTCAGTCACCGAACGCATCGATGTTAAACAAAAATGAGGGGCATTAGTCACTCGCTTTGCCAAAGTAGTCCAAAAGTTCGATGACGAATCCCACGCAGCAAAGGAACGCGGTACTCGGGTTCTCAGATCAGCCCGGGTCGATGGGTTCCCTCCTCTCTCGTCGTAGCAGTCCAAAAGGAGTCCAACGCCGACACATCCTGCAGCAACAGTCCAGAGAATGATCTGAAAGAAAATCAAATACAGGCATTATTTATTCTCGTAGATAACATTTGTCAGCCGGGACAGCTTCCCAGCTATCTTTCCCTGGTCTCATGACTAGAACAGTATTATCATGACCGGTTGCAATAATCTCAGCTTGTTCAGGGGGATTCTTAGGCGATTGCACCCAAACTCTAGCTCCAGGATTATCCGTGGAACCAAATCCTTTTTGTCCTCGTACAGTTAGCAACGTTGGGGCAGTGCCTTTTGTGATCTCACCACTGAAAACAGGCATTATCAACAATTGAGCAATTCGGTCAGTTTTATGTATCAGTAAATCAACCTCGCTGCTATTCAGCAGGAGCACCTTAATCTCTCCCTGATAGTCACTGTCAATGACTCCTCCGAGTACTTGAACACCTTTCACAGCCAGCCCCGATCTAGGGGCGATTAATCCAAAATTCCCAGTGGGTATACAGACACCAACACCGGTTTCAATGATGACTCGATCTTTACTTTTTATAATAGTATCATTCATGGCATGCAGGTCTAGGCCTGCCGACCCTGGGGTCGCTCTATATGGAGCCAGTGCTCCGGGGGTAATTTCCCAGTACATCACAGTGTCACCAATAGAATTGGGCTTTGCATCAACATTCGGAGGAAACAAACGCATCAATGGAGATTCAGCATTTAGAAAGGGACGATTATTCAAAATTAACAGTGCCTGGAACAAATAATCCCTCCAATTCTTATATCTGTCATCGGTCAATTTACGCAGTTGATTTGTCAGCAAACCGTTCAATCTTTCAATCAGGCCCGAGGCCTGCGGATAATATGGTATATGAAACACCCATTCAATATTATTTTCCACACAAAATTCCTGCACCAATCTTCCACGAAAATGGGATGCATTATCAGATTGAATTTGGAATGGGACACCATAATAAAGCATAATCAATTCCAATGTTTTAATGGTATTCACTTGGGTAGCTTGTTTACAGGGGAAGGCCACTAACAGGCCGCTGTATGTATCAACAATGGTGCAAATGTATTGACAATTTTTACTCATAGGAAGTGGACCAATATAATCAATTTGCCAAATTTGAGCGGGCAATTTTCCGCGATGTAAATGACCTTTAACAATTTGAGGCACTTTCCGCTGTCTAGCATGCTGACAAATGGGACAATGCAAAATAATGTCTTTGATTAAATCTAAAGGAATATAAATTCCTCGATCAGCGGCCCACCTGCTAGTGGCTTTCTCTCCATAATGTCCTGCTTTCTGGTGGGCCCATTTCGCCAATCCTTCCATATCAGAATCCTGCATGTCCACCAGTGCCTAAGCAATTTTAGATTTTTCATCTGCAATATTATGAAAGAATTTGTCAAGGGAGTCTATTGGGGTATGAGCATCCACATGAAAGATTGTAACAGTACTTTGCGGGAGCATTTCGCAAATCTCTTGCCATAATTCTTTTCCCCACAGTTCTTTTGAATGCAATTCCCAATTATGGGAATGCCAAGTCGGTAACCAAACTGCCAATCCATTGGCAGTAGACCAGGTATCAGTAAAAATATGACAGGTGCCAGGTAACTCTTGTTTCAGAACTTGATAAACAGCATAAAGCTCAGCGAATTGGCTGCTCTTTCCCTCACCAGTTGTACTCAGCAACTTTTGTGTGATCGGATTATAGGACACTGCCTTCCAATGTCGTTTTGTACCTATGAACCTTGCCGAACCATCCGTAAACCAAACATGGTTTCTGTCCTCTGCGGACAGATCATCAAATGGTTTACCCCACTTAACAGGGGATTCCTGTACTAAAGGTACGGAACATTCACTCTCCGTCTCAACCGATGGCGCCCGCGCCACCTGCTCATGCAAGGATGCAACTCCTTTTGGTCCCACACGTGCCCTGTCTTGTATGTACCATTTCCACTTAATCACACACGCCTCCTGAGCGTGTCCAATTCGGTGAGTTTTCGGCGAACTCAAAACCCACTGCATGATAGGAATTTCAGGTCGCAGGACCACATCATGTCCCAAAGTTAATTGCTCGGTATCCACCAGAGCCCAGTAACATGCAAGCAACTGTTTCTCAAAAGGTGTATAACGCTCACCAGCATCAGGTAACTTTTTGGTCCAAAAACCTAACAGTACTTTACTTTTTCCTTGTTTCTGCCACAAACTCCAATTTTCATAAAGGCCTTGTACAGACACATTCAAATCCACATCACCATCGCACACAGGCCATAAATCCAGGGCATACTGAATCGCTTCTTTTGCCAAACTAAACGCATCTTGCTGTGGTTTACCCCATTCAAACGCATTCTTTTTACGAGTGACACGATACAAAGGGGCCAATATTTGACTCAAATGTGGAATATGCTGGCGCCAAAAACCAAACAAGCCAATGAAGCTTTGGGCTTCTTTCCTACTTCTCGGAACTGCAAACTCAAGAATCTTCTGTTTTACCTGTGGGATCACTTCTCAGTGACCTTCATGCCAATTAATGCCCAAAAATTTTACAGTCTGGGATGGACCTTGTAACTTATCCGGGTTGATTTCCCAACCTTTCTCACGCAGACACTCAAGGATTTTATCTAATTGGGTCTGAACTTCATCTTGTGTTTCACCTTGAATCAGAACATCATCAATATAATGACATTTCTGAATTCGCGGATGTACAGGTACCTCAGCTAAGTGCTCGGCCACCAGCCGGTGACATATCGTAGGACTATGCACATAGCCCTGGGGAAGACTTCTAAACGTCATTTGACGTCCGTTCCATGTAAAACTGAATTGTTCCTGACACTCAGGGGCAATCGGGATTGAAAAGAAAGCATTAGCAATATCAATGGACGCATACCATGTACCTGGATGCTTTTGGATTCTTTCAATTAAAGTAATGATATCCGGTACTGCAACAGTCAAAGGGGGTGTATACCTATTCAGTTCTCGATAATCAACAGTCATGCGCCAAGAATTATCACTCTTACGCACGGGCCAAACGGGATTATTCCAAGCAGAAGTAACCGGAGTCATAACTCCTGCATCCACCAAATCCTGAATAGTGGTACTAATTTCTTCATGACCACCTGGGATACGATACTGCTTCTGACAAACCACTTTTGTCGCCTGGGGAATCTTTATGGGGGCCATTCTTAAACGACCAACCCATACAGGTCTGGATGATATATAATGTTTAGTTCCAAATTGGTAACATCCATCGTCCAAATGCAAAGTCATTCCTTTCAAAATGGCAATTCCAATTATGTACTCTAAGAGTGGCACGACTAATACAGAATATTCTTTTCTAGGAATTCTGCCTATTCTCATTTCAAGTGTAGTTTGTACTGCGGGGGTTTCCTTTCCACCTAAACCAGTAATTGTAAAAAATTGGCCTTTAAATTTCTTTGATTTTCCATGAATAAGAGTGGCCTCCGCTCCTGTATCTACCAATGCTGGGCCCTTTGGATATTACGATGTCTCCAAAAAATTTCAATATCTACATAGGGTCTATTATCTCGGTGAGCCCATCTGTGTACGGGAGCTTGACCTACTTCCTAGTCATTTTTACTGCGTTCAGTCAGCCAGGACAAATCAGGATAAATGTTCTCACGTTTCTCAGGTATCAATATATCATGTTCATATCCATCTCCATTACGAAATGGATTCCTGTCCTCTGTATTGTACTGCGAATTTCGATCGGAAAATCTGTGTCGATCCTCCCTCCTCCTCAACTCAGGGGACTGATCCCTTTCATCTCTACGTCTGCTGTTAACATAATCATCTCTCCCCCTTTCTCTTTCCCCCTCTCGCTCTCTCTCTCTTCCACGTCGAGGGGACGCATCACGTACATATCGTCGATCATCACGACGATCAGAACGCACACGACGGTTGTCATCACCGCTGTCATCAGAATAATCACGATCGCACTCATTCGTCCGCACACGCCGGGCACCCTCCTTTCGGTCTAAACCGCGTTTGCGAAACAAGTCCCACAAACGAGTAGTAGTTTCACCATCAATATCCACCTTCCTCACACCATCAGCCAAAAGTGCAAGAAACATGTCACGTCTAGTAAGCTTATTGTCTCCAGGAGTACGAGTGTCAGACCGGGACTGTCGTTCAGGTTTAAACCAATCACCCAACTCACCGAGCTGGCGTACAGATTCCAGTACCATAGACAACGCGTTACCAGTCTGATTGATCAATAAAGTCATCATGACTTGCTTATAAGCAACCGGGGAAGAACGAATAATACGATTCCGCACAGAAGACGTCAACAAACCATCAAGCAATCTGTCAGCAGTACTCAGAAAAATCGCAGTTTTCATCACCTCCTCTTTGAGACGTTGTGCAGCATCGCGCAATGTATACCACGGCTTGTCATGCACAGGCCAGTCAGATTCAGTAGGGTACTTTTGATTACAACCCTCAGTCGCCAACTGAAGCAAACTGATTTGACCAGCACCATTATAATTACGAAAATGATCTTGAACAGTAGAATCCGAACTCAAGGAACAAAATTTCAAAGAATCGCCAGCATCCAACATAATGCCAGCAGCGCCCAGTTCATAAAGGCGCACCATCCACGTAAGCAAGGTCTCACCTGCTCGCTCTCGAAATCGCTGCAAAATATCACTAATTTCCTGTTGAGTAAAATCCTCCAAAGAGTCCAAAGGAATACCGTTCGGATTACCGGGAGCCTGCTGCAACTTCCTACGAAAAACAGGATGTACAGAGACCGCAGGAAGAGCATCACAAGGAGCCCGATCAGTAAACTTAGGGGAACAATCTGTATGAGAAGTATCAACACAATGCAAAGAGCGATCGTAGTCGTGGGACTCAACATCTGTAGCACAAGAAGCAGATTTAAAAGCCTGTCCGGAGCGAGAAGACTCGCGATTGTTAGACTCCTCATCCGAGGAACGAGAATCACTCGAATTCCAGATATTACCATCCCATTCATCAGGATTCCAATCCAGTCCGGCTTTCGCCACGACCAGTCGCACTTTCCGTTTAGAAACGCGACCACGACGATTCTTGTATTTATATCGTGCAATCCGAACAGCCGCCCTTTCAGCGATAGTCTGATACGTTTCAAGTTTGTCGGCAAGCAATTTATTTTGACACCGCAACAAAGTATGAGCATTTTGAATTTCAACAAACTTCCGTTCCATTTCCACATGCTCCTTCTGCAATTTCAACAACCTCTCATGTACAAGCCTGTACGCACACAAAACAATCCAACCTCTGCGCCCTAAAATAGGAAGCTCCTCACCCTTCGCTACTGGCGCCTTCTGCAAACAGGAAATCACAGCAGCCGGCTCCGCCAGCTCCAGACAAGAATTCCAATTTTCACTCAAACCAGTAGAATCAGCCCACTCGCGGGCCAAGGCCTCATAAGGCGTTGAATCCCAGCCGGGAATATCAACAGGCAACTTAAAAACAGATTTCGACTTTCTCAAAAACATCCTGACAAAACAAAAACTATACACACAATTATATACAAATAATATACAAATGAAACCACGTACGCGCCGAGTACAAACTTAAAAACAACCACAACGCACACAGGTTTCGTAAACGGTTCGTGACGCCAAATGTTCTGCCTGGTTTCTCGGATTAGATAGGACCAGCTCATCAGAGCATTACTAACTCAGCCAGAACGTTACCATCTCCCCCTCCCTAGGACCTATTTACAACAGGTAACAACATACATCTACCACCTAAGGACAGGGAATTCCTAAGATGCATACCATGTACCTCCTATAATATCAGCAATCGGCGGCCTCGCGGTCCCATACGAACCCAGACCTCTCTACCCAGACGGCAGTATCAGAATCGGCGGCCTCGCGGTCCCATACGAACCCAGACCTCTCTACCCAGACGGCAGTATCAGAATCGGCGGCCTCGCTGTCCCATACGAACCCAGACCTCTCTACCCAGACGGCAGTATCAGAATCGGCGGCCTCGCTGTCCCATACGAACCCAGACCTCTCTACCCAGATGGCAGTATCAGAATCGGCGGCCTCGCGGTCCCATACGAACCCAGACCTCTCTACCCAGACGGCAGTATCAGAATCGGCGGCCTCGCGGTCCCATACGAACCCAGACCTCTCTACCCAGACGGCAGTCTCAGAATCGGCGGCCTCGCGGTCCCATACGAACCCAGACCTCTCTACCCAGACGGCAGTATCAGAATCGGCGGCCTCGCGGTCCCATACGAACCCAGACCTCTCTACCCAGACGGCAGTATCAGAATCGGCGGCCTCGCGGTCCCATACGAACCCAGACCTCTCTACCCAGACGGCAGTATCAGAATCGGCGGCCTCGCGGTCCCATACGAACCCAGACCTCTCTACCCAGCGGCAGTTTATCCTATGATTACCATTACATAAAGGGATCAGTCTCACTATTCATCAGGGGTATAGAACTACAGTATTACCGGTCACACAATGGTTGCCAATTTGGATAATGTACAACTTGTTCTCTAATTCAAGGGGCTCCTCTCTCCCTTATTCAGTTACCACTTACCTGATCAGGGTTAGCATCTGTTCACATAGCAGCATCTGACTAGAAGAACAGGTTACCCTCTCATACAAGAACACGCAGCACATGTCGGTTCACTAAGAACTGGGGTACTTTATTTCTCATTACAATAAACAATCATATAACACCACACTACAACACATAACCTGCAAAGAAAAGTGAAAGATTAGGTTGTGCACTCTAACTAAGAAAGGGTCGACATCACCTTATTAATATGAAGTCTGCACTCAGCAGTCATCTAGGTTCCCTTCTCGTCTGTGCCTTGGCTCGTCTTGAAGTCACACCTCCGCAATCACGGGTACACGGCTGCACCGCTATGCGCTGTTCCCTTCACCCTTCTCCAAGTCACTGGAACCTTCCTCTCATCGGCTACTCTCTTTTCTCTGGCTGTTCTGCTAAGAGAGTATCTGTTTCTTGATTCTTCTCCGCCTTTGGAATGGCGCCTGTCTTCCCTGGAATAAGTAATAGCTTTGCTGCTAACGGCTAGATGCCGCCTACGGACTAACTCCACAACTGTCTCGGGCTTTCACTAATATAGAAGCGTGTTTCTTCATGGAAAATTCCGGCCAGTAACCTGCCGCCCACCAAATTCTTGTACCTCCCCGTACCAAGGACACGTTCCCAGCCGGCCGGCCTGATGTTGTGTCTTCGGCATGAAGAAAAATACAATCCTTCGACAAGGGCCGGCCTGAACCGGTTCTCTCCAAGCGAACAACACCTCATAACTAAAACATTACACTTGACCTAGAAGCATCCCAAGCTGCCGGAGCAGAAATAAAGATGGAGTCTCTCCCGTTTGAGGCCTACCAGGCCCGAATTCAGCATAACTCCATGGAAAGTATAATAATACCCTAACTGAAGGACGGATTATACCTAATACTAACAAATCTATCCCCTAGCCTATGTGTATAAGCCCTAATCTAAGGAGGAGAATACAGAATTATATCAAAGTGCCTTGTAAATAGGCTCTATTCACTACTCTAACCCTTGCACTGGAATGATAAGAGACTGAAGTCACCTTCAATCACCTTTCCTCAAAAGAGGGCCGGGAAAATCGAGCAGAACACACATTGACAAAGTACTAAAGGGGTCAAGAAATCCGATTTCTGGGCTGTGTTCTGGAATACTGGTCCAGAAAATATATCACAATGGTTAGTCGGAGAATGCTAACTATTGAACATGAGCTCAATGGATGATACCAGTCTACAATGATACTGCAATAAAATGCTAATGGGTTCTGCCTGCCATTCTTTTCCCCAGCTAAGCCTTCCGCCATCTGGCTTTCCTTTAAAACTCACAGTAGCTCTCCGTAAAAGAGAGTTTTTGTAGTTCCCTGAAATGTTTGCATTGTTTTCTTCTCTTTCCTACAATAAAAATAAACCCCAGGACCAGCCGCGGTCGGTAGGGGAGTACCTGCTGTGGGCGGTGATGTGTGGAGGGAGAGGGGCAGGGTGGGGGTTAGTAATGTAAGGATAATGGAGGTTTGCAGGTAAGTAAACATTTAAATAAATTAAACGAATTTCATTGCACGCACTGCATCCCCAAATGCAATGCAGTGCGCGCAACGAAATTCGCTTGATTTATTTAAATGTTTACTTACCTGCAAACCTCCATTATCCATACATTACTAACCCCCACCCTGCCCCTCCCCCACCCCACGTCACCGCCCCGGCAGGTTCTCCCCTACCGACCGCGGCTGCCCAGGACTTTCGAGCAATTTACTCACACCAGTTCCGAATCCTCTTCCTTCACTGTATTGTTTATTGTATACTTCCATGTATATTCGTTGATAACGATTTGGCACTTATGCACGTTTATGCATGTTTCTTTTTCTACTGTACCACTCCTCAGTTAAGTATAATTGGCTGGTAGCTTCCTGTAGTCCAACAAAGTAAACATAATCTAAGAACACTTATGCTCTTCTTTGCTAATTAATGAGTCAACTGAGGCCCAGATATACTAAAACTTCACACCTGGTTTGTGTTCAATTGCTTGTGTGCAAACGTTGCACAATTAACTGTGGTGCTATTTACCTCCCAACACAAATCATGATTTGTGCTGAAAGGTTGGTGTCTAGGGGTATTCCATGGGTAGCGTATCAGCCGCAGTCGGTAGGGGAGTACCTGCCGGGGCGGTGACGTGGGGAGGGGGAGGGGCAGGGTGGGGGTTAGTAATGTATGGATAATGGAGGTTTGCAGGTAAGTAAACATTTAAATAAATCAAACGAATTGCATTTGGGGATGCAGTGCGGCTGTAGCGTATTGATGTTCCCACACAACCACCCGTGTTTTTTAATGTAAATCCCTATCTACGAACATTGGAAGAATGGGATTTTCCAGCAAAACCGTACATCTTTTTGAGGCAGGCAAGGCTTAACGGAAGAGCAATGTTTTCATTTCTCTATTCTTTTCACACCTAAAAAGTGGAAAAGAATGAAAGCATAATTGTTTGTATTCGAGCGTTCCCCTTCCACTATAAAACCTATGCTTAATAGAACGCATACATTCTCCACTATGGTGCAAAGGAGTGTGTGTTGGTGTATGACAGACTAAAGTATGCAAGCAGTGGGGGAAATCAGCTCCATATGCTAGTAAGTAAGGCACGGTTGTCCACTCTCACTTTGACACATTCCAGTGGCTAAAAAATGAATATTCAAAATAATATCCAGGAACATATATTAGTCACTTGACTGTTACTTTTGAAACATAAAATGTGCAAAACATCGGGTTTTATGAGTGCAAAATCCACAAACACAATGTACAAAAGTAATATACATTGTCTTTGGCAAATTAATTTGTGACTAACAATTTCTATGTTGCATGCCCTTCCAAATAGGTAGGGAAAAAGGACTGCCATAACTTCCTTGTGGTTCACATGGATACGTTTTAGTGGTTAGTCGCTAAGTGTTTGAAAATTATCGATAGGATACCAAAGCTATTTGGACATAATACAGTCATAAAAATCAAGCTAACAAACATTGAGATTTAAATGTCGTGCCACATAAATATTGTGATGTAGAAATATATTTGACAAACATATCGATTTTGTCGGTAATATTGTTTTCAAGAATATCGTTTTAAATAATATACTTGTAAAAAGTATTGTTTTCTAATTATCCGTATGTGTTTTAAATAATATTTTAATTGTATATGTTAGATATTGTTCATATAATTGTTGTTAATGTTTTTAAATATAGTTTGGAATTTTGAGATGATTATCATTTTATTGTGATTGTTAATAGTAATTTATAGTGCAGTAGCAGGTTGTGAGGTTTACATGGGTACAAGGTGGGAAGTTAATTAGGCATACTTAATTAATATTAATGATTTAATTGATCATTAATTATGGTAATTGTGAAATTATTTTTTAAAGTTACATTTTAGATGTGGGTTGCTGTGTTTGTAGGGGTACAGAGTGGGAAATAAATTAAGCAATAATTGATTAATAATGAATTATTAATGTATTATTTATTATTTAATTAATCAATAATGATGTGAATTGTGCCATTTTTATGTATTTTTAAGTTATACTTTACGTGTGGGTTGCTGGGTTTGCAGGGATATTTGATGAGAAGTTAATTAAGTAATGACTAATTACATTTTTAACTTATTAGTAATTATTAAATTGATAATTAAATATGTAAATTGTGCAATTATTATATTTTTAAGTTATAGTTTAGGTGTGGGAAGTTAATTAAGTAAATATTAAATATTAATTCATTATTACTTTTAATTAAAATATGCAGTTTTCTTTCTATGTAAATTGTGTAATAAATATATTTTTATGTTATATATTAGATGTGTGTTGTGTTTTTAGGGGCACAGAGTGGGAATTTATTTAAGTCATAATTAATTATTAGTTTATTATTAATTATTTAATTTACTACTCAGTATGTTAATTGTATTATCATTTTTTTACTTGAATTGCATTTTAAATGTGGGGTGCTGGGTATAAGGGAGTTTAGTGTGGGAATGTAGTTAAGTAATCGATTAGTAGCATTATTTATTTAATATTAATTATTAAACCTTTTTATAATTATGTGAATTGTTTTTAAATGTAAGTATATGTAATTTTTATATCAAGAGTTTTATATTTTCGTTCAATCAATACAAGTATTAAAATATGGCATGTGTTTGAAGTGATGTACTTTACCTACTGCTGCAAAGACTGGCGTGGGAATAGTACATTTTACCCCTCCGCAGTCCAACACTTTCACTACTGTTACACAGACTGGAGCGAGAATAGTAAATATAACCCTTCTGAATGCAACGCTTTCTCTACTGTTGCACCAACTAGAGTGGGAATAGTAAATGTTACCCCTCCTTAGTCGAATGCTTTCTCTACAGTTGTACAGACTGGGGTGGTAATAGTAAATTTTACCTCTCTTCAGTTCAACGTTTTCCCTACTGTTCCTCAGACTAGAGTGGCAATAGTACATTGTACCACCCCTCCTAAGTCCAATGCTTTCCCTACTGTTGCACTAACGAGAGTGGCAGTAGGAAATTTCACCCAATTGGCGCCCAACGCTTTCCCTACTGTTCAACAGACTAGAGTGGCAATAGTACATTGTACCACCCCTCCTGAGTCCAATGCTTTCCCTACTGTTGCACTGACAAGAGTGGAATAGCAAATTTTACCCCTATGGCACCCAACGCTTTCCCTACTGTTGCAGAGACTGGAGTGGGAAGAGTATATTCATTATTTCTAGAATTTATTAGTTTTGTTAATATTGTTTAAAAATATATATATTATTATGTGTTTGTGTATTTAACTTTATATTTGTATGTAGAAATGTTTGTGATTTTAAAGATATTTTAATAAAACATATTGTTTGCTATTGTTTACTTTTTATGTGTAATTAAAGTGTAATTAAATTGCCAATTTGTTTTAAAAAATGTGCAGTTTATTTCATACATGTATTATTTTTTTGTATATGTTCACATATATATATATATATATATATATATATATATATAAGTTGAAGCCCCAGTCCTTTTTAGGGACAAGGATTGCAAACGCAGCATTTTGCAAATGTAAGTGCAGGATTAGTGATCTCTTATAGGTCTACATCAGCATTTGCAGCCATTCTCAATGAGAGAGGGATTGGTAACCTCCAATAATATATTCTCAAGGGCTTCTTTTTTAGACATTGCCAAGGTTCAGCAATCAGGTACACAACCAACATTTTAAAGGCAGTGATGGAGGTGAGGATAGGACCAATAAGATAGTGTTCTTCAATCCTTCCTTACTTCCACCCTGCAAAGTCATCATCAAGTGTGCATTTGCACCTGATTCTGATAGGGACTGTTGCTTCACCAACTATGCAATGTCATTAATTTCTCCCTTGAAAAAGGTGTAGTCCCAAGAGACTGGAAACACGCTTCCGTGAAGTCCTTGCTGAAAAAAACGGATTTGGACCCCGCTGATCTATCTAACTATCGTCCAATATCGTTACTGTCGATAGTGGGAAAAATCGCAGAAAAGCAGGATAACACTGCCATTTCTTCCTTCCTTGAAAACAACAGTTTCATCCATCAGTCCCAGATGGGTTTTAGGCCCAAACACAGCACTGAGTCGGCACTGCTGGTGGTCACCGAAAAACTGAAGTCTATATTGGACCAGGGTAAAACGGCAGCTGTGGTACTCTTGGATTTGAGGCCGCTTTTGATACGGTTGACCACTCAGGGCTGATTCAGAGGCTGGAAAATGTAGGAATAGGAGGAATAGCAAAAAAATGGGTAACCTCATTTTTGAGCGATAGGCATTTCCAATGTACGGAGCAGGATTCCATTCAGACATCCTTGAAGCCCCCTAGGGAGTACCACAGGGCTCCTCTTTGAGCCTGACGTTATTTAACGTCTATCTCAGCCCTCTGGCTCATTTAGTACAGGAATTCGGCATCTCCATCGTGTCATATGCTGATGACACACAATTGGTGTTTTCAATCTCGGACTCTCTGAACTCAGATCACCGTCAACTTGTCCCCTGCCTCGAAAAAATCGGATCATGGGTGTCAAATTGCAAGCTCAAGTTGAACGGAGACAAAACAGAACTAATGATTCTGGGTAATAATGCTAATCCGAAATTGGAAATTTCTTGGCCACCAAGCTGGGGGCCTTCTCCTTCCCCAAAGGCTGCCATTAAAGATCTAGGCGTATGGTTGGACCAGAACTTAAAAATGGAGATCCAGGCCAACAAACTGTCCGGGACTTGTTTTGGAATCATACGTATGATCAGGAAAATCATGGCTTTGCTTCCAGAGGATGCAAGGAGAACCATAGTTCAGGCATTAGTTACATCGCGACTGGACTACGGCAACTCCCTTTTTCTGGGATCACCCAAATATGTTGTAAAAAGACTACAAGTGGTTCAGAATGCCACAGCTCGAATGTTGCTGAGCATTCCCAGATGTCAATCAGCTAGATTAGGATTGCGGAAATTGCATTGGCTCCCGATACAGGCCAGAATTAAATTCAAGTCTCTGAGTCTGACCCATAGGGTCATGCAAAGGAGAGGCCCTGTCCTTATCCAAAAATTAATTCCGCACTACTTACCGCATCGGCACCTCAGATCTAGGGCAAAATTTCTGATGAAAGCAGTCCCAGTTAAAAAGGGCAGATGGGGCGAAAGATCCTTCACTCATCTGGTTCCGATGCTTTGGAACAGCTTAGACCCAGAGATCCGTTTCATTGAAAATGAACTCCCTTTTAAAAAAAGGCTCAAGACCTGGCTTTTCCCGTTGGACTAAGTGTGGCAGTCTTTCTCCTTATTTGATAGCGCTGACATGCCCAAGGGTGGTCATGCACTTTATAAATCCCACAAACATAAACATAAACATAAACATTGGACTTGGCATCCTTGGCGAGGCTTTCCCCTTCAACTGTCTTGAGACCTCCTGGTTTTGCTGGCTTCCTTTTTGATGGCCTAAGGACTTTTCACACTTTACCACTGCTAATCAGTGCTAAGGTGCATTTGATCTTTCCTTAAAACATGCTAGATTGACTCGTACCCATTTCACATATTTAATTTACGTGTAAGTTCCTGGTAAAGTGGCAAAACCATGGCCTTTAAATTAAATGCTACTAGTGAGTCTGCTATATACCACACGGGGTAGACCCTATATCGCTCAGCTAGAATGGGTCACCAATAATGCATACACAGAAAAACTAGCTGACCATTTGGGTGCTGTCCCTAATCTGACAGACTAGAACCAAAACAATTAATACTTTGATCCACTTATTTAATCATTTCGATTTTTGAAAAAGACGATTTTTGTTTTTTTTACAAAAAGTACTTCAATGAAAGACAAAGGGCGACACTTCACAATTTGTACTATTTACAAAAAACACACAGGAATAAAACACATCACTTAAAGCATGAATCAATTAAGCACAAATCGACATTTACAATGTTACGTAAAAAACATAACTGATCTACACCAACAAAAGACTTTAACAAATATACATTTATAAACAACTACCAGTCGTGGGCTGAATACAGCAAGGAGGATCCTAATGATGTTAACTTGGGCCCCCCATCCAACAGGGATTTTTGATTCTTAGCAAGGGAATATAACCTAATCTCATCTATTGCTAATTATTTCTACAACTTGATCCCCTGTTGGAAATATTTGATGCCAACGCGTTTTGAAGCCCTTGCTAGTCAAAGGGCCTCTCTTCAGGGCTGTGACTGGATTCCTGTGAAATCAACAAAAAACGATAACTATGTTTAGACTATTGGTCTTAAGGTCCTGTTGTTTTTAGATTACGATATCAGGCCTCTCCCCTGATTACCTGTAGGTGTTATCTGAAGATTCAATGGCTTTCAGAGTGTCCAGGTGTTAAAAGCTGGTTGTAAAGCAAGTTTACCACCCATGGAAGCCTACAAGTGAAAACCTCTATTAGAGCCTCATTTGAGAAAACCATTCGGGGGCGTGGCTTGGCGCCTGAGGAGCATGCCGGCTTCCTTGTGAGCGCTCCGCATCGACCGCTGGAACCTGCGCTACATGGCTAGCCTCACCTTCTCCGGTCCTGGTTTCGACTACCGGAAGGCGGCGGGCATGTTTCTGGCTCTCCCTCGCTATCGCTGAGGCTCCCTTTCACCATTATTCTGACGGAGTAAGTACGGTTGGGGCTCTCCAACGGCCGCACCGCCATTTTGTCCTTGTTTGAGGTGCCGAGGCTCCTGGCTGCTTTTTTCTCTACGATGCCTTATTTCGGCATTTTGAGCCTCCTCTTACCTTTGTCATGACTCTTTCTCATCTGGGCGATTTTCTATGGGCATTTCTTTCACCGCAATGACTTTGGATGCATCCTTTGACTACGGCAGTTCTGTCTCAGATGTCTGGCGGCCATTTTAGGCATCTCCACGATTTTTCTTCTTTTTTATTAACGCCTTGCTAAATGTGTTTGCACTGTGCTTTATGGTTCCTGCAGATGGCGTTTTCTTGTGCCTCTACATAATTTGCCAACTTTTTTCAATGGCATTGTGGTTTTAACGCCTTTTTTCTGCTTTATGTGCTGCCCTCTTCAACATTGCCTCATCCTGCCTTTGAATCCTCACCATTTATTTTTGCTTGCTTTCGCATGGGCAGACCTAAGCAGCACTTGACTTCTACCAACTCGAATCGCGTTCTGCTTAAAAACTCCAAGATATTTTCAAAATTTGCTCAATTTCAGGCGTCCCAACAGTCTCTTGCTCCAGACACATCTCCTGCAATGGAATCCTCCTTACCAACCTCGGGAAAAGCTACATCTAAACGATTAAAAAAAGATCCTCCCTCCCTGCCTAAACCATTATCCTCCGTTTCTGTGGAACTTTTACTGGAGGAAATCAGGGCTCTTCGCCCATTTATGGAGGACACCAATGCTAAGCTACAGGTGCTTACAGACAATTGGTCGCAAATGGAGGCAAGGGTCACCTCCGTGGAACGAAGTGTTTCCGCACTTCAAGAATCTTCCTCCAAAACGTCGCACTTGTCTTCACAGGTTTTGTCTCTTCAGCGTCAGGTGGAGGAACTTTTGAATCGTAATCGGCGCAACAATCTGCGTATCTACGGCCTTGTGGAGGGCTGCAAGGGGACTGACCCCATCACCTTTTTCAGGTCCTTTTTACCAAAGTTACTACACTTGCTAGAAGGTACCATGCTTAATATCCAACGTGCGCACAGACTGGGCAGACCTCCATCATCTTCCTCACCTACTTCAAGACCGAGGGGAGTTATCATGTACTTTCTAGAATATACAGATCTCTTGAAGGTTCTTTCACCTGCTAGAGCCTCCC
This sequence comes from Lissotriton helveticus, assembly GCF_964261635.1. Classification (NCBI taxonomy): domain Eukaryota; kingdom Metazoa; phylum Chordata; class Amphibia; order Caudata; family Salamandridae; genus Lissotriton; species Lissotriton helveticus. The sequence continues at coordinate 951,846,071 of NC_136063.1, forward strand.
CTCAACTCACCTGGTCTGGCTCTTCCTTATTTTTTGCGCAGGACTGCGCCAAAGCCACGGCAGCTCGACGCAAAGCTTTTTTGGACATAAGACCTGACCTTCGTTCCATCGGGCCAGATACGATCTCTTTCATCCGTGCCTTTTTAAGGTCACATACAACAACAAAACAACGACCTACGAGGATCCAGTTCGCCTTTGCAGCTTCCTGAATTCCTGCAGATCAACTGCTATGGATCTTTCTGAGTCTTCCTCTTCTTTTCCTCCTTGATTCCTCTGTTTTCATTCTTCTTTACTGTTACCATTTGTCTCCCCTGCAATCTTTTTGCTTGGTGCTTATTCCTCCTATCATCATACTTATTGAGGTCTTAATGTAGCTTTTCTGCTCCATTCTTGATGTTATCTTGCCTCTTTTGCATTCCTTTTTCCTAACTCTTCTCTTTTCTCTCGCTATCTCTATTCTGACAGTACTGTAGATTTTATTGTTATTTCCAGTTGGTTTTGTTGACTTCGACTCTGTTGGTTTTTCCATTGTCCATTGTTTGACATTCTAACGTTTTCATTTCCTTATCTTTTCCGCAGACTTACCACCTCGTTCCGTGGGTTCCTTCGGTTGTGCGTCTCGCTGACCTTGGAGGTCAAGCCTGTTCGATGTGGTTCCACCGCTCCCTCCCTTCGTCCCCATTTTTGTTCCTGATCCTCTTCAATTACCTACCCCAGTTTGTAGGTATGTTTTCCTTTTTATTGATCTTTATCCTTTTTCTGCTGTTCACTTCCATTCCTTCCTTCCATTTACCTCGTTTCTCTTTTCTTTCCGGTGTCATTCTCTGTTCTTTCTCTTTTGCTTTTCTACTATTACCCTCACCCGATCATTTGTCTCTACACTGTTATTGTGGGTTATGCTCCCCCTCATCCTATTTTACAACTTCAATCTCTCCTTTTCTCTTTTTTACACTTTTTTCCTTCTTTTTTCAATTTGCAGTGCGCTTTTTTGCATGTTTCTTCTTCTCTTTCCCTGTGCTATTTCTCCAATATTTATCTTTAATCATTATGGTCTTTCACTCCTTTTGGTCTTTCCCATTTGATCTTCGTATCTGTGATTGGTATTTGTTTTCTTATGTTTGATGTCTGTTCGGATTGTTACGTGGAACGGTAAAAGTCTTCATTCTCCTATTAAGCGACAAAGAATTTTAACTCACCTTGCTAAATTGAACGTAGACTTTGCTTTTTTACAAGAAACTTATTTGTCTCAGGCTGAATATGTCAAACTTAAAAGAGGTTGGGTGGGTGAAGTTTTTTATGCTCCAGGGGATGGGAAACGAAATGGTGTGGTAATTTTGTGTCGCAAGTCCCTCTCTTTTTCTCTAATTGATACAGAATCTGACCCTGAAGGTTGATGGCTTTATGTCAAACCCTCTTTGAGGGGTGTTCCACTCTCTCTTTTAAATGTATATGCTCCCACAGGTGGTGATCCTACTTTTTGGCATACCATGGCCTCTTCTATTACCAAATACTTGGATGATAACTTCATCCTGACTGGAGATTGTAACCAATCTCTTGATCCTTTTTTGTATAGACAATCCAGGGTTCCCTTTGTCCCTAATAAGCCACACAAGCTTTTTGCCCAGGCAATTTCACAACATAAGCTTGTTGATGCTTGGCGTTTATGCCCAACTACTAGGGAGTTTACTTTTTATTCTCCCTCCCATCATTCACAATCCCGGATTGATTATATTTTTGTTTCTCACCACATTTCCCAAACCCTCATCAATGCAGAAATCGGTCCCATTTTGTTATCTGACCACGCTCCTATCTCGATTAATATTGACATTTTACCAAAATCTGTGGGGCCTAAGCGATGCCGCTTTAATAATTCCCTTCTCCTGGATCCCAAATTTATTGCTTCCTTTTCCAATTTCTCTGCCAAATTCTTTGAGTTCAATGATACCCCGGATATCCCCAAACACACTATTTGGGACGCTTTCAAAGCTGCGGCAAGGGACTTCATTATTAGCTTTGTTGCTAAGAAACTGAAACTTGCTCGCAACTATATTGGAGATCTTCCCCGCAATATCAAAAGACTGGAACACTCCTATTATACCTCTCACTCTCAAGACTGTATGACCGCACTTGTTGATGCTAAAATGAAATTTAATAAGCAGTCCACAGAAGACGCTTCTTTATATCTGTTGAAGTCTAATGCGAAATTTTATGGGGGCAAAAATAAGGCAGGGAATATTTTAGCTAATTACTTGAAGGTTAAGCATGATAAGTTAAACATTGAAGCTATTTTTGACAATGACTCTGTTCTCAAGCATAAAGATGATGACATCTTGTCTGAATTATCTCATTTTTATGCTAATCTTTATTATTCTGATACTCATCCCACTGCTTCTTCCCTACCCTCTTTTTTCTCTGACATTCGCACACATCACACTTTCTCCCTCGACCTAACCTCTTTGGAATCTGATATTTCTCAGCATGAACTACTTACTGCCCTACAACACCTCAAAAAAGATAAGTCTCCCGGACCCGATGGTTTCACTGTTGAGTTTTACCTTCATTTTTCCAATTTTCTTTTACCAACGTTACACTCCCTTATAGAAAACCATTCGGAACAAAGTTTACGGTCAAAGGCGGGGCTCAACATTTAGTATTAACGAGCAAGGACTTACTTGTTGGCAGAAGCACAACCAGCCTCGCAGAACGCTACTTCCAACTCACAAGATGTGTCTCCATAACACGTAGGTTCCGAGCGTACTGCTGATCAAAAGAATGGAATTTTTTTTTGAAATATAAGCGCTCGACTTGACCATTGGTGCTAACTCTTAAAAATTGAAACCAGAAGCATGGTTACTCACACTTTCCTTAACGAAAAGGGCACTCAAGGTCAAAAGAGAAGGAGCTCTCAGTGACAGCAGCCTCCTCGCTATTTAGGCTCTGTATTGACTTTGAATGCCAGTGTTTCTGTAGGAACAAAGGCGAATGTCAAACCAAAACATCTCGCTGCACAACCTTGTTCGAAATAATGTTTCTGATTTCAACCTTACTTTCATATTCTGTTTTACGGCAAAAAGGAGAGACGCGATCCGTGTGTGGCTCTTTCCAATACGGATACTACTGGATAGGATCAGACTTCCTGTTCCCGGCTCCTTAACTCTAAGTGATGGGTGCGAGGGAGGATGGTCTTTGTAGTAAGGCTATTTAACACCAAATTGTCGACTTTGATGGAAAAACAAATGAGCCCTCTGGAACTTTCTTTTGCATTGGAAGTTATACGCGTGAGATTTGAGACATCTCATTTAATCCTGTGAGCGCACTGATAAATTTCAAAATGAGGTACGCCTCTTTCCGAAGGAGGATTTCTTCTATGTTACCACCTCTTGGGGTTTGTTTAGCGGCTAAAAGGATTGTCCATTTAATATCCCTGTCACTGTTCTTTTCCAATAAAAAATGGCTTACAAGTAGTGCAGTTATGACTTTTGTGCGAATTCGCGATCTATGTTGTCCAATTCACTGGTGAATCTCTTGGTTGGTTTTACCAATATATAATTTCCCACATGGGCATGTGATTCCATATATGACTTTTTTTGTTCATCCCAGGCAGAGTGACTGCAAGGGTCAGGTTGCTGACCACCTATTCCGAAAAACAGGGTCACAATACACTGCAGAGGTCTCCCTGCTAACCTGCTGCACTGGACCTGCCTGGAACTTCAACTGGATCTGCCCGAGACCTGCTGGCCTCTGCTTCAGTGAGTTCCTGATCCCAAGAGGTGCCTCCCTCAGTCCTAGCCCCTTGGCTGGAATCAGTTGAGCTCCTCTTCTGAAGAAAAGGAGAAATCCTTCAAAGACCATGTACAGGTTCATTTGTGCTGAGATCTCACCCCTCCCTAATGACCGCCAATGTGAAGCTCCGGTGAAACCAACTGTTCGTTCTACAGCCAGTGGCGACCAGCAAGAAGAGCTCTGCACCTCGCACTACAGCATTGACAGTCCGTATTGATTGCAAATGCAAAGCTCCAGCAACAATCTTTCTCGATGCCCAACAGGATCTTGGCCCTACAGCAATAGCCATCTGCAGCCCCCAATCTCCCCTGCGTAGCCTCCTTGACAGCGAATCGGACACTTCATGCTGGATTTTGACTTCATCACAGTTGACCTGAACTTGTTACTTTCCCCCAGTCTAGCATGGCCAGATGACCACAAGTTTTGCTTTGTGCTTTTAGGGCCCATACTCATCTAAATCTTTAAAATTGCACATCTACAGTTCTACTGATTTAATATTTGTCATTTTGGAGTCAAATAATTTATAAAAAATGTACTCTAGTTTCCTAAATTGGTGTGGGGGTTTTCATGAGTTGTGTTTCCACTTTATTATTGTTGGTGGGCTGCATACATATTTAACACAATTCCTCTAAGTTAAGCCTGATTATTTTTGTGCCAAGCTACCAGAGGGTTAAGCACATTATAATTTAGTGACTTTTTGTGTTAACCCTGACAGGGGTTATGACTTTTGCTTGAGTAGGGTTTCACCCTCCTCAATCAACAACCCATATCTCACAAGTATCATCTTTATAGTGGAACTTCCACTTCCATGCTGCTATCTGCCATCACCTTGCCATTCTCCAGGGATGGCCCATACAACCCTGTATTCAAGGTCACATGGTTATGGCATTAAGGCCCACACATCAGTGTTTGTATTTCATTTTTTCAAACTAAACCAACTTATCCTAAACTGTGGGTCATGACCCACAATTTTTTGTGGAAAGTCCAAGCAATAAATAAAGATAACTTTAACAGCCGTGTTTATCTTGTCAAAGTTACTGCTTCAACGACAAAGGTCAGATGTCAGGCTAACACCACTGACAAATCGATTCATATTCTTTTAACTTGAGGATTGATGTTACCTTTTGTTCTCTGACTCCATAGTGAGAGGAGTTTTTGAAGTAAATTACACAAACTTGCAGTGCAGGAAGTGTGAAAGGAAATGCTGTAGGGTGTTGTGCTTTTTACAACAAACTATAACTACATGTAAATGAACTGCATGCATCCAGCAAGCAAATCTGGAGCACATTTTTTGTAATTTTGAAGTGTGCTGTAAACAGAAAGTTAATAGAGTCAAAACAATGGAGATACTTTACTTGGCGATGCACAAATTACAAATATTCTGAGAAACCCAATTTCCACACATTATAATTTGTGTGCCATATAGTTTTATCAATAAAACTGTTTGTCTGTATAATTGTAGTAGCCATTTCAATGGAAAATGTGCTGTCTTTAACCGACAGTGTGTTACCAAATGATGCTTTAAATGCATTTCAAGTCCTTTAAGGGAAGGTGGGCCGGGAACGTTTGTGGTTCTTAAAATTGGGTCACGGTTCTGAAAAGTTTGGAAAGCAGAGTCCTAAACTATTGCTGTGTCCACTCACCAATGCTATGCGTACATCGTTGTTCGGTGTCATTCTGCATTTTGATCCCTTTTCAACAATTGAGAAGTTGTTTTCCCCATTTTTAAATGCTTTATAAATCGGGGCAGTTTACTTCGATACGTTATATGCCGGCGTAAAAACGATACAACGCGTTTTTAAAGAAACATCCAGGACAGTTTCATGAATAAGCTATGTAATTGCCTATTGCGAGCCAGGCTCTATATTTTTTTACGTGTAAGTGGGTGTTTAGTGCAAGGTTTCAACAGGAACCCACAGGAAAATATAATTGTAAAGTTAGCTTCAGGTGGGGTGGAAACATGAACTACTTCATGCAGGTTGATGTAAATGTGTGCACGTCCTCCTATGATGTATAACATGGTAAAGGGAACCAATCAGATTTGGCCAGACGTCTGCAATGTGTCACTGCCCTAGGACACTGTAAAGCAGGAACATTTAACAGAGTGGAATATGGTTTGTCTTGGCAGCGGAAAATATGTTCTATGACTGAAGCAAATCAAAGGGCAAAGAAATGAATGTAGACAGTACATATCTCAAGTTGATGGAAAGCATAACCTTGCTTAATACATTTGGCAAAACGTTTCAAAAGCAGTTCATCACAATAAAAACAATGGGCCTTTACAGCTATGAAAGTTAGCGGGGGCTGAGTCAAATTGTGCTTATCTGCTGTGCCAGATGCACAAGTTAGGCCTGCGTGGGTTCTCTCTAGTTTGACTTCTGAACATATCCGAACGTGTTTTTATGTTTTCTCTCACTAAATCAGCTATTGTTAGCTGAAATTCTGCTATGTATTTCTCCTTTCTCCTTTGTCCCGAATGTGGGGTGTTGCATTTACTACCCTTGCAATATAAGGTTCATGTATCTTGCATTTTTCAAAAAGAGCAAGAGCGTGTGTGGGCCACATTTTCATGAAGTAACTGTGAAGCATGTGTAGAGTTATGCAAGGCGAAGACCACATAGCCAGCAAAAAGGAAACAAGACAAATTAGGAATACTATATGTACAGGTCCTTTCTGCATGCGTACCTTGACAATGAGCGGCGCCACCCACACCTAGGGGCCCTTAGTGGCATCTTGAGCGGGAGCCACCATGGAATAGTGCCCACACCGTCATCCGCTCCCCCCTGCTCATTTTACATTAGCCCTTATAAAGATTACACTGGACACATTGTTTATGGGTAAAGAACTGCTGCAGGTTTATTTTCATACAACAAAAGTATGACGTTTTATGTGGGTTATCTTACAGGCAATCCAGGGCAGGCAGCCCCTCGCTGCCCCCTCCCACCTTATGAGCCAGCCGGCACGGTGGGTCGACGCCCGGACAGTGCAGCCCCTTTGCAGATCCCCTTCCGGATCACGTGATCATGACTTATACTCCCGCCCCTTTCAGGGTGGAGCGTGGTATGGCACACCCCGGTTGGTCAGGTCCCCCAACCGCCCGAAGGACTAACAGGGCGCCGTTGCGGTTTTCCCAGAACCTCCCTGCGGCTCCAGGTCTTTGGCTCAGGCACACTTACTGTGCCAGGCAGAGGTACCCTTACTGTACCAGTCTGCCTCAGAGGTACCCTTACTGTACCCGTCTGCCTCCAGATCGCCCTGTATCTCCGCCACAGCTCTGGAGGAGGCTATCGTCGATGACAGAGCCCCCCACCTCAGAGTTCCCAATTTGCATCCTGCAGCTTCAAGTGCCTCCTGCACATCAGGGAGAAACTTATTCATCCTACCTTTGGACAAGTGCACACCATCTTTTTCATACTAACCTTCCATTCTTGCCTGTATCAGTGCATACCTGATGCCCAAGGCCTCCCCGTTCCGTGAACTACTGCCTGGCCCTGTTGACCCACTTGCGTCAATGCTCTACCGCAGCTATGGATCTGGCCCCTCGCCACTCTCTCGTGGGGCAATCTCCGACCACCATAGCTCGCATGACCCCAATCTATTGCTGATTGCCCCGGGGTCAATTTGTATGGGCTGTATGAGTGCCCTCTTCCCCTTGGTGACTAAGTCATTGCCACCTAAATGGATAATAAGAACATTGGGAGGGGGTCCCCCGTGTGCAAGGCGTTGCTCTAGACTGTTTCTCGTGCTGCTCCATCTCACCCCGGGGAAGCCCGTCCATACAACGTGCATCCGAGTGAACCCCAGGGTCCAACTATTGTGTGTTGCCCACTGTGCCAACCTTGCAACGTATGAATTTCCCGCAGCCACACCTGGCAACCCTTCAGCACTCTGTCAATTTAGGAGAAGGCAGAAATGCTGAAAACAATTGGATTGCCAGCGCCCCAGGCTCTTGACGCCTTCTGCCCCCGTGCCTGCCTTGTACGCACATGCCTTATTATCGAGTATTCCCTCCCTTCATCACCGGGCAATATCTGGGTTCCCCCAAGCTTGTAGTACTACTGTCATGCCCCGCCCTGCCTGCTCTGTTTTGGACCTCCGAATACATAGTACTGGGTTACTCGTTGCGCAAACATCCTGATTGGCTTCCCTTGATGTGTCTGTCTTGGATTTATCAGTAAGGTCCCTGAACCTCTCAACTATCACTGCAGACTATGATTAGGAGAAGTCCCTATTAGAGCTCCATCCCCTCCATTTCAGAACGGTCAAGGCCAATCGCACCCTCCTGGGAATGGCTCAGTCGCGCCCCTTGCACAACTCACGGCCTATCTATGTGTCACCCATAACCTTGCCTTTATTCCAGACAGTGCATCATGGTTCTGTTGAAACATAGTTTGCTTGACTGCCCAAATGCACATTGCTCCGTCCCGGATATGATTTTCTCTACTCCGTTTCCAGCTACCAAGCTAGTGACCTTGCCCGCCCCAACCCTGGGTGAACTAACAGAGGCTATACTGCTATCCATATACGCAGCTGCTGTTGCTCCTGATCGTCCCATACAGAACTGGCAAACTAGATGCTGCACCATATTATTTACACATGGTGCAGCACCCCTTGGCCCATCATCATTGACTTTACAATCTAGGATCAAGCCTGAGCTGGCTACCCCAGGTCCACGCTGCACACGCCTTACTTTAAGGAGCTCTACCCAACGGGGCATACGTCCCATAGAACTGAACCCCTCTGTATCCCACAGCCGTGTGTCAAAAGAAGCGAACCAGGATGCCCTGGGGCGAAGACAATTGTCCCTTAGGATCTTGGCGGGCCCTTGTCACGCTTACGGAAGTCCTGACTTGATAATACCGTTGCCCTGACCACCTGGACCGGCCCTCTCCCCAGCTGTGTGCAAACCATATAGTGTGACACAAGTACTGTCCTTCAGAAAATTTCTGGAGAAGACTCCTGGGCACCCCCTAATGAAAACCATAAAAGTCTTCCGCCCATCTACCCTTGTGGTTACCACTCCTGTCACCTATGCTGGGCCAGCAGTTGCATAAGGTACCTGAGCATAACTGGGGCTGATGTGTAAGGGGGGCATGGTAGATGCACAACCGCTACACTTAACACTGCTTCTATTCTCCCCTACCAGAAGTCAGAACCGTGTTGTCACCTCGCACCCCGGGAGCACTTAACCCGGAACAACATTCAGGCTCCAAGCCGGTAGCACGCCCTGGCCATTCCTGCTTCTGTTCGCACCTGTCCTTCTCAGAGTGGTGCCTGTGTACTTGATCCCATTGTCCTGTTGATAGTTCAGTTGGCCCCCCATGTTAGTAGATCGGTTCTCCAAAGTGGTTCCTGCATTTGAGACATAAACATCCATTGAGAAGCCATGCCCCCCAACCCCATCTACCAAATGGATTCTCCGCAACGAGACAGGGGACATCAATGCCTCCAATGTTACCAAGGCCAAGCCTGTTGGTCGGTGACGAGAACTCGTTTGCTAACTCAATCGCCAGGATCAGAGCCCCTTCCTTGCGCCCAAGTTGCTGTACAAAAGAACACCTTCCATATTTCATGTGGGCTGCAAACTATGCCTAGACACCTCATATGTGTAAAAGAAACGCCTTTCCATTTTTCCACAGGCATGCATGATTTGCCCCGACCCCCACTGCTTACCAACAGAACACCCCAATTATTGCCCAGTAAATCAACAAATTGCCCAGGTTCATCCGATGTTTCAAGAGAAACAACCAATCATTGTACAGCAGCTACCTGCTAAGTTCAGATTCACCAGTTGACTACGAATGTACTACTTCCCTGGGGTGTAACCTGTGTGCCCCACAACAGGGACAGTTCTGACACCTGGGGAGGACCTGGGTGTCCCAGACCCTCGCACACTGCCCCCAGTGTGCTATGACCCTTATACCTGTTGATGGTTCAGGTGGATCCCATGAGAGAGGGCGGTTTTCCAGCGTGGTTCCTGCATTTGAGACATAGACAACCATTTGAAACCCCGTCCCCCCTCATCTAACCATATGAATTCTTCACAATGAGACCGGGGCTATGAATGCCCCCTTGCTAACAAGGCCAAGCCTGTCTGTCAGTTACGAGAACCAGTTAGTGCATATTACATTCTCGTGGGAGTTGGGCGGTGCAAACATTTGCGTACCTCCAGCGCCTGAGGCAGTAGTGTAGTGATGTGTCTTACTACTAAGTCGATTATTCAAATGCGAAGATGGTAATGGCCATAGCACTTAGGTGTGTGTGCTTAGAATCACATCATGAACACCTCCTATCTCGAGTTTGTAGTACTCGACCCCTGCGCACTGTTGTTGAATATTTACTTTACAGTGTACTTCGTGAAAACTCTCTTTCAAAACTTAGAATGCTTAAATTTCAACACATTTTTTATCAGTTCAACAATATAATTTATTCCACGAGCATATGAAATTCCTTGTCCGAAGAATCATCACCAAGCACACTCAATTCGATCAACGCGGGGCTACACAATCACCCAGCATGATCCGAACATATCGATGAACTCGCAACCCACCGAAAAAGATGCGCACGCGACCCTGAATGCCTGCGCTCAAAGATGAGCGGCAAGTCGCATCCCACCAAACCTGGCATCACCGAGGAATCAGGCACCGAAGCCCACTCAATTAAAAAAGCACGGGCCCGCACAAGCGCCCTCACCTGCCAACACCACAAGCATCAACCCACACAACCTCCAAAAACAAGCCGAAATACACCAGAAGCCCCGCAGCAATACATACGGAAGAATTAGGCACGTTTTACCGTGCAGTGTCTGCCACGACCCCCGCTCTCAAACACCCGGACCAAGACTTGCCTACAGAGGACTCACCCGGGCTCGCACAGCCCCGGCGCCCTCTGCCACTTCCCTGTGCTCTCATCCACACCGAGGAGCCAAGACCAAAGCGATAAAGAAAACAGAAATCCCGTCCCCGAGGGGGAACGACTCACCCAACCAAAGGAAAACAGCACCGACGCCAGACCAGGCCTCTGGAGGAGCGACCAGAGGGCATAACGGCGACAGGGTGATGCAGCGCGGCAGACAGGCAGCAGAACGACCGGTAAAAGAGGTCGATTCGGGGGCGGCAGGGGCCTAAATACCCCGGGCCGCCCCCAAGCGTGCCCTCCCCTGGACGCACAAGACACGAATTGTGGCCCGCCCTAATACAGAGATGGGCGTTGGCCGCTGGCGAAATCCACTACTAGCACTTGGTTTTCTTTTAGAGCCCTGGGCCAAACTAACTCGTATTTCCCAGGCACCCAGGCACATAGCTGAGGGGCCCCTAGTTCGGCTATGTGTTAGTTGTTTGAGTGGCACCCACCCCTTCTTGGACCCTAACAGTGATGGGCCATCAATTGGGGCATTACTGCTAATCTATTAATGCTAGGTTTTGTTTTTTACATGGGCACTGAGCTCTGGCATTACAGGATGTCTCAATCAATGGAAGCCATATACGGGCACCTTAGTTTCCCTTTGAGCACCTGACTTTTCCTCCCAAGGCTAAAGAATTGTTAGTACGGTTGGTATAAAACTCTAGTTGTCTCCAGGCTGGCCTGCCAAGCCTGTCAGACTGCCAGTAATCATAAACTGATAAGGGCACCACAAGCAGGTTCCAAGCATTGGTTCAGGAATACCGTCTGACCTGGAGGGAGCGTGTGAAGCCGGTTTGGGAAGACATCATACCTCTGGGGGCTCTTTTCTACTGTTAACCTATATTGCCTGGGTACGTCTCAGACGAACATTATGGATCTCATATGCAGCGTGATATAATAGCCAGAAGATATTCTAGCGCAGCCTTTTGCCTGTATCCGCCAAAGTCTGAAATAAAAACTCCCATGACAATATCATAGGCGTACATCCATGTGGCTAGGGGTCAGCCATGCTTCGGACGATCACTCAAGGCAACCTTTGCCCAGAATGCCCCAGTTTGGGGTGCTGGCCAGGTTCTGCAGGGGGTAGCGTGAATTTTAGAGAACGTGGGGCACACCCTCCTGCCAGGAGCAATGGATGCTATTTTCCCATGAGGAAGTAAATGCAATCATGCAGAGAGACATAATCTCTCGCAGAGCCCGGCGCTCTGCTGATAACCAGGTGTTTAGTTGGTCTCTGACTATTTTAGGGTAAGTTTGTCCAAATTCTCCCTCTGGTGGCAAAGAGGCCAATTTTCTCTAGGCCGGAAAACGTGGTAAGTGCAGCATTACATGATTCCACAAAGGGCCCAGCTGGCAAGCAATAACCCAGTTTGAGCAACTGTAGGCACATTTGGGCACATTCCTGTTAGTCAGAAGCATTACGGTTGGACCAATCCTGGGGACTTTTTTCTTTTCTTGATTGCACACCCAAATTTTATGTCTAGCCACTGTGTTGGGTGGTGGCAAGAAGAGTGATTAGAAAGGGGGCAAGGGTCACTCTTTGGTTTTCAGAGAGTTCCTTTTGGGATGTGGTGAAGCTTACAGAGCGAGTGCAGGATGCAAGGAAGCCTACTATCATTAAGGCTGATAGGGCGGAGGCAGTCCCATATCTGGGTAGTATAACGTGACAGAGGGAGACCAAAATGAGGTTGCGGAGCCTGTGGAGGGGCAATGTCTTCATTTTTATTTTGAGGGCCCATGCGATAGGATAGGGTGGTTTGGATTGGCAGGGAATAATGTGCTTAGGAGATTGAATTGACTACTGCAACGCACTATATCTGGGCATAAACAAAAGACTAGTCCAGTGCCTACAAATAGTGCAGAATGCGGCAGCAAGGTTTGTTGTTGATGCCCCTAAGCGGTCATCAGGCTCCTCAATTAGAAAAGACCTGCACTGGCTTCCTGTGCAGGCCAGGATAAACTTCAAGGTCTTATGCTTCACCCATCGTGCTCTGTATGGTTCTGGAGCCGAAGACATTAGGTCCCTTGTGTCCTTCTATGCACCTGGCAGGGTTCTTCTCTCTGCGAATAAAAACCTTCTGTCTGTTCCCTGAATTTCTAAGGCCAGATGGGGTGGGAGGGCTTTTTTCTCCCTTGCCCCTAGACCATGGAACATGCTTCCTTCTGAGCTCAAGGGCCAAGCATCCCTTGCGCTCTTCCGCAAAGCCTTAAAAACTTGGCTCTACACAGAAGCCTATCTGTAGTTGGCACACGTCTTTTTACATCTTTATACATCTCAAACAGTAGTACCATCCTTGATGCGCCTTGATGCCCTTGGGCTAAGTTGCGCTATACAAATTCTCACTCACTCACTCACTCAATGAGGGTCCTCAGTCCAACTCGTTATAGAACATCATATGGAGGACAAAGCGGAGGTTCTCGACAGGCCCAGGCGGTCGCCTAGTATTCAATTCAATAGCTGGAGGCGGGGGACGTTTTGGTTGGAAGCAGGTGCGTAAATGGGTCCATACTGGACTCCACATGCTTCACGCCACGTTGGGAAGTTGTACAGGGAGAATGGGATGGCAGCCATGTCCATTATGCACTTAGTTTTGCTATTGTCACGTGGCCGGTGTAAGTTCATTAACATTGAGTCATGAGGACAACGAGAACAGTCCAGCAGCTCACAGCCGCATACTGATTTATGGCGATAAGGGGGTGCCAATATTCATGAAGGGTTGTGCAATCATTGAGTCATGAGGACAACGAGAATAGTCCGGCAGCTCCCAGCAGCCTACTGATTTATGGCGATAGGGGGGGGGGGGGGCAATATTCATGAAGGGTTGTGCAATCATATTGTTCCCTCTGGCCAGGGTGCCCACAGCTCCCACACAGATCAAAGTCAGCGCGGGCTGTGGCCGTTGAAATAGTCCTCAAAGAGGCGGCATGGGAAAGTCGAGTTTAAACACTAGTTTTTCAAAATGGCAGTAAGAACCGGGGAGGTGTCATCCATTTACCAAGGATAGCTATCAAAAGCACATGGCTGGGAAGCAAGATAGCATCCTTTGGTAGAATGGTCTACAATAACTGAGTAGTGAGTTGAGCCTCCATTGTCCATTACCAGGAGTATCAGGAATTTGGGCTATGAAGCAGCGGGCCTGGCGTAGGCAGGGGCTGGTCTACAAACACCAAATCAGAAGGGCAACAAGCATTTTGAGGCTCTTTGAGAGCTTAGGGAGAGGCGATCTTCAGGCAGACAGCTCATCCGTATGGGGAATGAAGAGGTCACCAGCACAGTTCTGCCTGGTTCGGCGTGGTGCTTAGGCGGAGAGCCATAGGTGGACTATCCAATACCAAATTAAAGGCATGAGTGGGGGCACCTGATAGGGGCCTAGCTGGAGGAGAAGAGGACTGACCGGTTCGGGTCATAGACTCGTCAGCTCTACATGTGTTACCCTGGAGTAAGCATGGGCGGATTTTGCGGATTGGCAATCCGCGAATTTGCGTATTTACGGATTCGCAATCCGCGAAGATCCGCGAACTCTAGCGGATTTGCGGATTTTTCCGTTTTTTGTGTTGGCGCGTGTTCGCGCCGATTTTGGGACAAGTTCGCAATTGCGAACTTACTTTTCGGCTTGCAACGGCCGCGACTATGTTGTTTCTACGTCTGGTTTATCATCACATGTTCACAGCACCCTCTGTTTCACCACTGCCACCCTCTGGGACACCCATGCCACCCTCTAGTACATCCTCACTGGCACCTATTAGGTTTATTTATCACTGTAGATTATGGTGGTTGAAAAAAGCAAGCACACCTGCCCTTCTTCAACTGCCATCAATTAATTTGTGTTTCATTAATGTGTCAGTAATTTTGAAAGTTCCAGTCTGGCTGGCACCTGCTTCCTTCCTTATCTGTAATTTGCTTTTTGTTGCAGTGAAATTTTTTTTTCACAGGACCTTTATGGTGCTATTCTATGAGCCTGCTGTTTGGGTCATAGCAGGGTCATAGAATAGTTGCAAACTCTGGAGGGGCCCATCAGGAAGCACTACCTTGAATGTTACTAATGTTAAGTTTGAACTTTTGCACCTGCTCATTGCTTTCAGTTTAGCTAAAATCGTTTTTTCTGCAATTTCGCGCGTTTTTTGGGGCGCGAATCCGTGCGAGATCGATTTCGGAAGCCGCGAATACGTGCGAATATAAAATTGTTTTTGTTGCGACGTGTATGTTCGCGTGATCTTGCGCGTGTTCGCGAGGCGCTTCTAGCTATACGTTTGCCAAGTTACCCTATCGGTCGTACACGGGCGCGGCCATCTTGTTGGCGTGACGTAATTCCGTTTCCGCCCGCTATGTGTAATCTCGCAAAGTGTGCTGCTCGCTAGTACAATTTCGCGCGTACTCGCAAGGAAAATCTCGCGCGAACTTACCCACGCGGTCGTGAACGGGCGCGGCCATCTTGTTTCTCATTCATTGCTATGGTTCTGGGCATGCTTTCTCTATCCTCTCTCAATCTCTGCCATCCTTTGCTTGTTTGAAGTTTTTTTGATCTAATTTTACTTATTATCTAACCCTCTATTTTTCTAGCTCTATATTTTTGTGTTTTCTGCAGCTTTTAGTTACTTTTAAACTACTTTTTTAAACTCTTTTCTTTTCTTCTTCACTATTCTATTTCTTCTTTATCATTTAAGTTTATTTCTGCCCAGACCATGGTAAAGGGAGCCGGGAAGCACCCTGAGAAGGGGAAGGGTCCCGCACCCCGTGCCCGGCTCCCGTGCGGGCGTTTAAGGGGGGAGCAAGTGGTCCCGAGGGAGATCTTCAGCGCGGAGGAAGTGGCGGCACTGATCTTCCACGTCCAGCGCCGCCTCCCCAAGACGATCCTGGGAGGCGGCAAGATCGCGACCGGCTATGGCATCCGGGAGCGTCGCAAGCGGTGGGAGAAGGTGTGCCGGGCCATGTACAAGATCTCTGGGGTCCGGCGCACATATAACCAGGCCACCCACCGCTGGACCGATGTCATGGACCGGGAGCGGGACTTGCTGGACGCGCTCGGCGTAGAGGTCCCCGGGCTTGGTGAGTAGTAGTAGTAGTACATTTACTACTCTGTTTTATCCTGCTCTGTTATTTGCAAATCTTTGTTCTTTACCAAGAGCAATAATGCTGCCGATTACATTGAGGTAAATTATATTTCAAAATCTTCTATGCATTTCAGGTGCACTGCTCTCCTTCTCAGTAGCCTTGCTTGCTACTATGCTTCTTTGTTTTGTATGTTGTGTTCAGAAGCATTTCATTGGCCTGAGAAATTATGTATGAGTGTACTGTAAAGAAAAGAACTGCGTAATGCTAGACAGTAAGGGTCATATTTTCAATTACCGGCGCATCCCTGCAAAGTAGCAGGGATGCGGCAGTAATTGTGTGCCATGCCACCACCACCCATTGGCCCAAAACGTCACAGAAGCCTTACGCATCTGTGCCGTAAAGGCAGCGCATTGCTGGAGTTGCGTGCCAACGATGGCGCAGCTCCAGCAATGCTCTGGGGTACCCTATCTCCCCAATGCTGCATCAAGCCGTACGTCGGCTTCAAGCGCGCAGGGTTTGAGTCATGCATCATTGTCCTAAAAGTGACTGATTGACATCTTGTAGATTTCCCTCAGCCACTTTTAGGATTCGTTCCTGCGCAGGTACGCCCTCCCTTGCGCCGGAACGCCCCCTGATGGCGCAGGGCTTTACAACGTGATGCATCGCCCATATGCCCATATGTTGTTTTTTTTTTTAATATATACGCCGCACCAACACCATGGCGAGTCTTTTGTTCTGCCGCTGCGTCAGAAAAGGCACGCAACAATGGAGGAAAATCAGCCGCAACTTCCGCAAGGGACTTATAAATCAGCCCCAACAGACTGAAGTCCAGTCCTTCCTTTAGACAGTCACATGGCTATCAGAAGAAATAGTGGCGGTGGTGGCGGGTGGATTGATAGTTTGAGTATTCACTGATCTGCAAGCAGGATGGACTTTGTCTGTCACGTGTTGCGCACTGCTGCCTGCAGTGCCAGGCCTAGGCAAACCTCTTTAGTAGTCTGTTTATTGAGTTACATAGGAACTTTCTAAGTCAACGTTCCGCAAATCAGGCAATACGAATAACGTAGTATACCACATGAGATAGATCCCGTGGAATAGTTGTCTATCTATTTGCTATTTTTCCAAAATATGTTGTTATTGTTCTTTTGAAATGTTTGATTTGGTTGAAAAATCTCATCCATGTTTTCTGGTTTTTCTTTCTTTCATGTTGTACATCAGCTCCCCCCAAGGGCAAGAGGACACAGGAGGAGGGTGCTGAGGATGCAGGCCAGGATCGGGCAGGCGAGGGCTCCTTTGCTGGCCCCAGTAAGTTTACATTTTAATAAACAGTACCTATTTTTTCCTAGCGTTCCTCATTCGATTTTTTCTAAATCGTCTTTGATCTTCTTGTAGACTGGATATAAATTCTTATCCTGCCTCGAATATGACTCCCTGTGGTATTACTAGACTATTCTTATTAGTCTGTCTGTGTAGCTAACTAAGATTGGACATTTGGCAATTCCATTGGACTCCCATTATATTCAGCAATACCTCTATGCACTGTCTCCTTACTGACTAGATAGTGTGGCAGAGTCATTCAGCTCCCGAAGTCACCGATTATAGATCCCCAATGATCTCTAGATTATCGTACGCAGGACAAGAGAGTAGTACGGAGTCACAGCACAGTCAAGAAGTGTCAGAGGCACTCATGCTTGCAAAAATTCCAAAACCTTTAGCTCATCCACTCTAGTCTAGAGGAACAAAAACCACAGAGTCTATTTAAGTGTAAAAGCTTTATTAAAAGTAAACACATTTATTAAAATCTACTTTGTCATAAAACTATTTAACTGTAAACGGAAAAGTGGTTAGTGCTGACGATTAATTGGACACATTTCTTGTGGTCGAGCCGAACTCTCACCTAGTTTGAACTTGATCCTGGTCGTGTTCTTAGGACTCAGGAGTCAAGCTTCTGTCTGTTAGGAGAAAAAGTGGTGCGTGTTAAAAATCAAAAGCAAGCATTCATCAGTTGTGCATAAAAGTGCAGCAAGACAACAGCCTTCCCTGGAAAATGGGACATTTTTACTATGGAGTAGACAGTCACAAATTATTACATTGTATTCTGTTTTTTTAACATTTCTCCTAGACCAAATATTATATAGTAGTGAGTGGTGTATTCTAACATTCTTAAATGTACTTTGTAGGTGTAACATCTGGTGACGGGGCCAGCGCGGAGGTGGCTGTGTTGGACTTGGACTCGGAGGCCTCTGGGGAGGAGGCGGCGGTAGAAGAGCTGGTGGCCGTTCCTGTGGGGGATCAAACGGTGGTGGCGGAAACAGGTAAGCTATATATTCCTTACTTATTGAGATTGAAGACTGCATAGTGTGCTTTCTGCACGGGTGTATTACAATTACAAATCAACCAGGTAGTAGCCTCCTCGAAATGTACTTCGACTTAGCTGTGAAGTTTTTGGTGAGAAGAATCCCAATAAGTTCTTAGACGAACGTGATGGATGGGATGAACGAAAAGCGAAAGAAGGGTGTAAGTAAGTGGGACGCGAACTTGTATGATGGCTGGCAAAGAAGAACGATATGTGTTTGCTTGGACCCAGAGGTGGCTGGGAAGGAAAGAATATGGTATGGTGCATGGCTGGGTCAATGATGAAGCAAGGATGGGTGGAAGGACAGCAGCCTGGGTGGGTGAAACAGAAACTGTATGTGTGCGTATACTTTGACTGAATGGATGCCTGGAGCATGGTATTCTCTGACTCTTACATAGCACATGTGTATCTAGAGAGAGTAGATGGTCGCCAGGTGAAGTAAGTGTTACCTTGAAGAGCATGTACCACCGCACCCGCACGTCCGTCCCAGTGCAGGGAAGGCAAGGAAAAGAAATTGTAAATGTGTCCAATACTACCATGAATAGTAGCAGTACTTTGTATTGCGTTTGCATTCACAGCATATATCTGGTTATTACGGTGGACACTCCGTACCTCTCTTAATAACTTTAGTTTACTTGTAGTACGTCATTCATGTGTGGGTGTATCACTGTTCACTCAATATTAAGCAAAGCACCTAAAGTCATCTCATCTGTCATTAAATACGTCCCATGTGAAGTGATAGATAATCAAATTAGTTAGCTTCTTCAGTTTCCTTTTCTAGTACTCATTTGCACTGTAGGGTGAAAGGTAAATTAATTAAGCAGTAGCCCTTGTAACAGAGTATTCTCAGTGCCACCCGTAATAGAAAAGTAATAGCTTCACCACCTGCATGTACTGGACCGGTACAGTAACGCAAGTCTGTCTCCATCATCATGGTGTGCAACTTTTTTTCTCGGGTGCAACTTCACTGTGCTGTGTCCATGTCATTCTGCCGGCTTGCATAAGATAACGTACCCATTTCCCTAAACAAGAGAGAAGAAGAAGAATAAGACTGGTGTACTGTCATAGTCGACTGTAATGGAAGTCCATAGTGGTCGTAGAATTAGTTCATTAAACTACCACTACTGTTAGAGCAAGGATGCAGAAGTGGGAGGTTACATAGATACTGTCCTCAATAGTTATGTACTGTGCTTTCAATTTGCTACTTGTACTCTGTGACCCAACTTTCGGCTCAATCACTTTGTGTTATTAATAAGGAGCATTGGTTACAGACTATGTCTTTCTTTCTTCATATAGTTGCTCCTTCCAAATCAACAACAAGGAGGGAGCAGGCTAGATTGGCCCGGCAACGGAGGCTGGAGGCCACAGTCGCCGAGTATCGGTGGCTGGTGGCCCTGGAGGAGGAGGAGGACACGCAGTCGAGCGGGGCAACATCTTCGACTGTGACCACTGCATCCTCCTCCGTGACTAAGCCAGCGGGACCGAGCCGGGCTAAGAAAGCCGACCGCCACCGCCAAGCAACCGAAATACCAGCTGCCCCCCACAGGAGCTGCAAGGAACGCCAACGCCGCCTACGAGTCCGCATGTCCAACCTGGAGCAGGAGGTCCTGAGGTATAAGAACTTGGTTAAGGGCCTCCGCTCCGAGCTTGCCACCCTCCGCAAGGAGTATGATGCCCATGCCGCATCATGCACCAGCACCAGCACCCTCCAGTAGTGGAGTGTCCCTTGCCCTTTTTTTATAGACTTTTGGGGGGTGGGATTTGGGAGTTGGGATCGTTTTGGGACGTTTCAGAGACAATCGTTGGGGTTAGGGTGGGTGAGGGAGATTATTTTGTTAGGGCTAAATAAATATATTTTTCAACTTTATCTGACCATACCTGTTTTTTACTGCTTTTCAGTCTGGTGGGTGGGGGGCGGGGGTGTAACAGTAACTTTGTTTTCCTGAACAGTCGTAGGACTTTAGTAGTACAACCGTCAATCTCTTGTCTACTCCGAAATAATACTCCATTATACTACCTCCCACCAAACGCTTATCTTACCTGTAATTTGTGTTAGAAATTAGGGCTAGGCCCAGGGCTGGCTCCAGGTGAAATGGGGATTACCGTTGTCAATCCTGGGCGGGTGACATTTCCTCATTGCGGTGGTACTAGTGGTGTGACACAGTGTCAGTTGCATGCCTATGGAAAAAAAGAAAACGAAACCTTGTTTGTACTCCTTACTGTAGCATTACAACGGTTACGGTACGATCGAGAAAATAGCAGGTGACAGTACACTAGAACAGTGCCATAATGTAGCCTAACAAATGGTAAAGTATTGCAAGTATAACTAGTACTTGCGTTGAATTTATTTGACATTGGCTACTACTACTAGAAGATATAGTACTGAAGCTGAGTAAGTCTAGAAGATATCCTCGTATTCCTTCACCAGCCTGTTGCTGCTATCACCTTATCCTCCCCAGCAAGTGTGTGGAATTATTGATGTCATTTCAGTCAGACATCAAGCAAAACAACACAGCCCGGGGGAAGAGGGTTAGGGTTTGTAAAATGGATGGGAATGGGGGTTTCTTTTTGGGTAGGTTTTGTTGAGAGAAGAAAAAAAAAGCAGAGCATGGACAAACAATAATTGAAGATACAGAGTTTACAGACAATCTTTGGTTACTTACAAACTAAAGGTAAGCACATGCAGTCACACTCATAGAATAAAAGACAACAATGGATACTGTATCTGTATTGCGTATGTTGTTGGAGTTGTCCTGTTGAAATTGGTAAGTAAGTTGCATGCAGCAAACAATTCCTCTTATTGGCGGCACTCCTCCATTCCAGCTGACGCTTCGTCCATCAATGTGGTGGTGACCACTGACAGAAGAGACACCCTGTCCACTGCCTGCCTGGCGGATGTTGACTGAAACCCGGCCTGTAATTATTGAACGGAAAACAGGAAGTGCTATTACAATACCACTGATAAATAAATAAAAGGTATGTACGCTGTGTGGTTCAAAAAGTGACACTTTGATTTCCCTAATAGACAGTACAATATTTTTGAAATTGCGTGCTCTGTCTGAGTCACCTTTTTAAGGATCAATAAGTATGGCCAAAATATTATAGCGGATCTTTCCCCTCAAGGTGGGTGTACTACTGTGTTTTAGAACAAAATTTGACCTTCCCAGCAATGCTCCCACCAAGACCCTTACTAAAGCCAGTCGCAAAAATGTAGAAGAACCCAATCATATCTCCAAAAACGATGCCTAGCAGAAAAATGGTTACAAAACGTACTTTGAAAGTAACAGTAGACCCAAATACAGACCGTGGATTGTATTCAAACCACTTGCCTGCAAGCAAAAGTATCCATAGCCAGCATCGCTCCAACAGTGCTCTACAACAACAGAACCGCGTTGCAATAGAACCCCCCTAAACACATGCAATCCTGCTGCTAGGGCTAACCCTAACGAACCCTAACTTACAAAAAGTGCCAAAACTGGTGTTTCCTTATGGATTTTGTCCAACAAACTTCTAGCCGGTATTAGACCTTCCCAGGAATGCCCCAGGCAAGACCCGCCAACCCACCCGCAAAAAAACACCCGACACAACACCACCAAACAGCGAAAAAGCTAAATCTCATACTTACAATGTCTCTCGGCCTTCGGTCCAAACGCGGCGCTGTGCAGCTAGGTCGTCATCATCATCAATCATCATAACTCCTGTTTTCCACCACGGATTTCCTGAAAAGCAAATGCAATCAAGATTAGACTGTCGCAGCAGTGCTTCGACAGAGACCCCGGCCGCAACCCACCCACGAACAGCAGGAAGCCCCCCAAAACGCTACATTGAGCAAGATGTCTGAAGAAATGGCAAAAAAAGTCTTTTCCTTAAGGATTTTGTCCAAAACACTTCTATCCGGCATTAGACCTTCCCAGGAATGCCCCAGCCAAGACCCGCCAACCCACCCGCAAAAAAACACGCGACAACACCCCCAAACAGCGAAAAAGCTAAATCTCATACTTACAATATCTCTCGGCCTTCGGTCCAAAGTAACGCGCTGTGCAGCTAGGTCATCATCAATCATCATAACTCCTGTTTTCCACCACGGATTTCCTGAAAAGCAAATGCAATCAAGATTAGACTGTCGCAGCAGTGCTTCGACAGAGACCCCGGCCGCAACCCACCCACGAACAGCAGGAAGCCCCCCAAAACGCTACATTGAGCAAGATGTCTGAAGAAATGGCAAAAAAAAGGCTGTTCCTTATGGATTTTGTCCAAAACACTTGTATCCGGTATTAGACCTTCCCAGGAATGCCCCAGGCAAGACCCGCCAACCCACCCGCAAAAAAACACCCGACACAACACCCCCAAACAGCGGAAAAGCCAAATCTCATACTTACAATGTCTCTCGGCCTTCGGTCCAAACGCGGCGCTGTGCAGCTAGGTCGTCATCATCATCAATCATCATAACTCCTGTTTTCCACCACGGATTTCCTGAAAAGCAAATGCAATCAAGATTAGACTGTCGCAGCAGTGCTTCGACAGACACCAAAAATTACACACAAACCCCCGGAACCCCGCCAAAGAGCACCTCAAAGGCAAGCAAGTCAGCAAAAACGGCAAGAAATTTCCACCTCATATTTGGTCCAAAACACTTTTGTCCATTATTAGAGCTTCACA
The DNA here is from genome assembly GCF_964261635.1 of Lissotriton helveticus. NCBI lineage: Eukaryota > Metazoa > Chordata > Amphibia > Caudata > Salamandridae > Lissotriton > Lissotriton helveticus. The sequence goes on from NC_136063.1 coordinate 951,868,825, forward strand.
GCAATGGGCCCAAAACCGTCAACTCACCCGCAAAGAAGTACAACACCCCCACAAGTGCTGAGTCTTTCTTCATTGTGCGTAATCCAGCACTCTGCTTGGAGGGAAATCGCAGTCTGGAGGAGGAGGATAGAGGAGCATGTTCTTCAGAACTTGTGAACCTGAGGAATGTAGACTGCGGCACCTTCAAATCAATAAGCAAACAAGTGAAGACAGTTCTGATGATGGTCTTGTTTTTGGGATTAGGTGATTAAAGTTTGAATTAAATTAACTGTGCAAAACAAAGAAAGAGAGACACAAAGCACACAGGAATAAAAGTGAATAAGGACGAAAAAGAAAGTTCTTGATTGATTGTCTCATTTTCAGGGCTCGGTGTCAGGGAATAAGAACAAGATTTCGTCATCATACTCTGCGAATTCAGGCTGGATGAGGTCAGTGGCACCGAACAGAGAAAAAATCCCCTCATCTACGTTGCTGTCCTCCTCGTCTTCATGCGGCGTGCTTTCTCGTACTTTGTAATCTGGTGGTATGAGGTGCTGATTCATCTTGATCATTGTCAGCCGCTCCACATTTTTGGGCGAGAGGCGGCTCCGTTTGGGAGTTACAATGCCACCAGCAGCACTGAAAACACGTTCAGAAGACACACTTGCGAGTGGGCAAGACAAATAGTTTATAGCCAGGTTGAAGAGCTGTGGCCACAATTGTTTTTTGCCATGCCAATACTGCAATGGCTCATCATTAAGGAAGACCTCTGTTGAGTCATTCAGATAGTCCTGCACCATCGACTCAAGGTCATCAACTGTTCCTCCACTTTGCTTACTTTTTGCTGTGCCTGTGACATTTTTTCGAGAACCATACCCCATCAAACTTAGCCAATCCTCCTCCCCAGCCACTGTTAGTGTTGTCATTGTGTGTGGTGCAGATGATCCAGTTGCCGGTGTCTTTAACGGCTGAGAGGTCACTTGTGCCCCAGCCACAGGTGCAGAAGTGGATTCTTGTGACTGCGGATGGCCTGCTGATGCTGATGCTGATGTACTGGCTTCTCCTTCAATAACCTGCCGTTCTTTTTCAAACCTCTTGGCTGACCAGGCTAACCAATGTTTGTACTTTTGAACATCTGCATCAGCGAAAGGAAAGAATGCGTTGTCTGCCAGCGCCTTTTTGTAGCGTGGATCCAGAATAGTAGCACAAATGTAATGCTGATCTGAGTTGATGTTTTTAAGACGTTCATCACCACGTAGGCGATGTAATAATTTCTCAGACAAAATGAAATGTTTTTTTTTTTTTTCATCTTTTTCAAACTCAGAAGAAACCGCCATCAGTTGGTGCTCCAGTATGCACAACAATGGGATAGCTTTTCCCAAATTACAGTCCTCCTGGCTGACTGCACGCGTGAAGAACTCAAAAGGACGAAGCATGTCTGTCAGGCTTTTAACTATGGCCCATTGCGCCTTACTCATCCGCAGGTCCTCCTTCTGAGATGTAGCCTCTGTCAAGAAATAGTGATCGAGTACCGTATACTGCTCATACAGACGCTCAAGCATGTAGAAGGTTGAGTTCCAACGTGTTGCCACCTCCTGGATGAGTGCTTTCACTGGCATTCCACGTTCAAGTAGCAGTCTCCGCAGATGCTTCCGGGCCTTAAAAGAATGGCTGAAATGGTTGCACATTTTGCGGCAGGTGGCCATTACCTCGAACGCTGGACTCTCTTTATCACTCAAGAATTTTTGAACTACCAGGTTGATACAGTGCGCCAAACACGGCACTCTAACATGGTCACCAAGGAACATGGCCTTAACTACATTGGCGCCATTATCCGTGGAAACATAACCAATCTTGCGTTTTAGGGGGGATAGCATTGTCAAGACCTTTTTGTCAAACTCTTCCAAAAGGTTTTCTGCTGTGTGACTTTTCTCCAAGCCAAACATGGCTAGTGTTGCATGTTTCCGAGCAGCTTTGAAAACTTGGTCCGGGTCAACACCTGCGTTTAGCTTTGCTATAACACCTGAAAAAGAGACCCAGTGTGCAGTGATGCACATGTAATCATCGCCTGGGCCACTGGTCCACATGTCTGTTGTCAGATGTATTGTGTGAACAGCACTCTTCTGCAAAGCTGCCCCAATCGCCTGCAGCACATCTTCATGTAGTGCTGGAACCGCAACTCTGGCAAAATAGAACCGGCTCGGAACCTTCCATTTAGGGCAGAGCGTTGCAACTAATTCAAGAAAACCTACCGCTTCTACAAAAGAAAAAGGTAGAAGGTCCACAGCTAGCATTTTAGCCAGCTTAGTGTTATACAGACGCGTCAGTGGGTGGTTGCGTTCATATGGCACGTCTGAAGTAAGCATTGTTCTAATGTTGCCCTGGACCAAGCATTTACGGGCTGATAATGACTTCGTTGACCCAATTTTGCTCGCTGGTGAACTTTTGTGCGTTGGTGTCTCACTCGCTCCAACACTCTTAGTGTGCCTCACATTGGGTGTGCTGCTGACAGGGGTACTGGGTGTAAGGGAAGTGTTTGACACGTCTTCTTCCTGCTCGTCAACATCAGATGAAACATCAACGTTTCCTTGATTTTGGCCTTTCTTGATCGCAGCTAGGTGCGCAAACCATTTGACAGCGTGCTTTCTCTCAAGATGACCACTCTGGCCGCCGGTACCATAGTTGGTACCTGACTTACCACGACTAACTGCAAGCTTACAAAGGGTACAAATGGCAAACTTTGGATCTTTGGGACAAACAGTAAAGAAGTCCCAAACTGGGGACTTGAAGTGTCTGTGGGACCTGGAGGAGGCGGCGATACTGGTGGTGGTGGTCATGAAGCTAATGCCAGATGAAGTGGAGGATCTGGATTGCCCAACTTTTGTACGTTTTCCACTTTCACCGCCACTAATTAAGGTCGAGGTTGACGCAGGTCTCTTCTTGCCAGAAAGAAATATGGAAGCGGGACGAGTTGGTGTACTACTTAACTCCAATGATTGTGGTGTTTCCACTGCCTCCTCATCGACAACATCATCATCATCATCATCACGCGCAGCAGCTCTTCGGGCTAGGGTCAAAATGTCTGTTTGCTGCATGCCCGCTGGGGCTGCAGTGACCTTTATGATGACTGGGTCGTCGTTGGCAGAGTCTTCATCAGCAGCAGTATCCGCCACTTCTTGTTGAGCCTCATCACACTCCATAAGTCTGAGACTTTGGACGAGCTTCCTTTTACGCTTAAGTACCTTTGTTGGATCATGGTGTGCCTCACTCTCAGACGGCTGTGGTGCTGGTTCCCAAGTTTGATCCGTATCATCAGAAGGAGGTGTGCTTGAAGAGGATGTAGACACCACCCTTGATCTCTATCTTGCTAGGGTTGTGGAAGACAATGAAGGATCAGCAGGAGGAGTGGCTTCCTCAAATGATACCTCGCCTTGATTGTCGATTTCCTGATGTGCCCCTACTTCGGGAGGAACAACTATTGTGGGCACTTGTGACCCTCCATGCACCTCTGCTTGCGCATCTCCTTGCGCTGCCTCTCCTTCCACATGTACTTGGGCTTGTACTTGCACATGTGATTGTTGTTGCGGCTGTGGTTGTTCAACACTCGTCAGATGAGCTACAACAACCTGTGTTGATTGAGGGACATTGCTGCTGCTTTCTTGCGATGAGCCAACATCACTGGTCGATGGTGATTGAAGAACTATACTGGCTGCCTCTGCAGCACTCAAGGGCTTAGACTTAAGTTGGCGTGGTGGTGGTGGTGGCACTGAGCCCAATGGAGCGGGGGGGGTGCTGCCAGCTTGGTCCCCAGCAGATCCCGCTGCTGCTGCTGCAGGCATACTTTTTTTTTTAACTCCCAAAAAAAGGGGCGGGCGGCACACCAGTCTCCTTGGTAACTTGCTTCTTCTGCTCCTTACTGGCACCTTTCTTGCTAGAGGAGCTACGGGTTACTTTTTTTGGGGCCATCCTCTTCAGAGCAGGTCAGCAGGCAGCAGTTGCACGAGTTGCAGAGGGTTCTGTGTCCAGACGTGACGTCGCGTGACGTTATGCTGCACACACCGCTAGAGGACTTCTTCCTGGCACTGGTGGTTCTCTTGAGTCTTCTTGTGCACCTAAAAGCAATGGAAGACAGAGGAACATCAGTTCAGTTATACACCCCAAAAATTCGACAAAACACAGAAAAATGAGCACAATCCCATGCCATCCTTGATGTTTACATTGAAGACACCCCACAGAAAGACTACGGACATGCAAGTATGCAACACTCACTACCCCTGGGCATAATGGATGAAAAGTAGGCAAAATAAGTGCAGGCCTCAGACACTGCCTCTCCTCAAAATGGCCCCTTACACCCCAGGCACATGTTGCCTGTACCAGCCAGCACTCAAGATGGCCACCACCACCACCCACATGGCCAGTCCACATCAACAGTACACCCCCAAAAAACAGAAAAACAGCCAGAAATCACCACAATCCAACGCCATCCATGATGTTTACATTAAAGTGAGTGAGACCACACCACAGGCACACTCAGTCCATGCACCACCCACCACCCCTGGGCAAAAGGCCACACCAGCAGCCCCCCAAAAACGACAAAAAACAATAAAATAAGCACAATCCCAGCCCATCCATGGCCTCAATTATGTTTAAATTCAAGAAGACACCCCACAGAAAGACTAGGCCCATGCAACACTCACCACCCCTGGGCAAAGGGCCCCACCAGCAGGCCCAAAAAAACGACAAAAAACAATAAAATCAGCACAATCCCAGCCCATCCATGGCCTCAATGGTGTTTAAATTCAAGAAGACACCCCTCAGAAACACTAGGCCCATGCAACACTCACTACCCCTGGGCATAATGGATGAAAAGTAGGCAAAATAAGTGCAGGCCTCAGACACTGCCTCTCCTCAAAATGGCCCCTTACACCCCAGGCACATGTTGCCTGTACCAGCCAGCACTCAAGATGGCCACCACCACCACCCACATGGCCAGTCCACATCAACAGTACACCCCCAAAAAACAGAAAAACAGCCAGAAATCACCACAATCCAACGCCATCCATGATGTTTACATTAAAGAGAGTGAGACCACACCACAGGCACACTCAGTCCATGCACCACCCACCACCCCTGGGCAAAGGGCCCCACCAGCAGCACCCCAAAAACGACAAAAAACAATAAAATAAGCACAATCCCAGCCCATCCATGGCCTCAATTATGTTTAAATTCAAGAAGACACCCCACAGAAAGACTAGGCCCATGCAACACTCACCACCCCTGGGCAAAGGGCCCCACCAGCAGGCCCAAAAAAACGACAAAAAACAATAAAATCAGCACAATCCCAGCCCATCCATGGCCTCAATGGTGTTTAAATTCAAGAAGACACCCCTCAGAAACACTAGGCCCATGCAACACTCACTACCCCTGGGCATAATGGATGAAAAGTAGGCAAAATAAGTGCAGGCCTCAGACACTGCCTCTCCTCAAAATGGCCCCTTACACCCCAGGCACATGTTGCCTGTACCAGCCAGCACTCAAGATGGCCACCACCACCACCCACATGGCCAGTCCACATCAACAGTACACCCCCAAAAAACAGAAAAACAGCCAGAAATCACCACAATCCAACGCCATCCATGATGTTTACATTAAAGAGAGTGAGACCACACCACAGGCACACTCAGTCCATGCACCACCCACCACCCCTGGGCAAAGGGCCCCACCAGCAGCCCCCCAAAAACGACAAAAAACAATAAAATAAGCACAATCCCAGCCCATCCATGGCCTCAATTATGTTTAAATTCAAGAAGACACCCCACAGAAAGACTAGGCCCATGCAACACTCACCACCCCTGGGCAAAGGGCCCCACCAGCAGGCCCAAAAAAACGACAAAAAACAATAAAATCAGCACAATCCCAGCCCATCCATGGCCTCAATGGTGTTTAAATTCAAGAAGACACCCCTCAGAAACACTAGGCCCATGCAACACTCACTACCCCTGGGCATAATGGATGAAAAGTAGGCAAAATAAGTGCAGGCCTCAGACACTGCCTCTCCTCAAAATGGCCCCTTACACCCCAGGCACATGTTGCCTGTACCAGCCAGCACTCAAGATGGCCACCACCACCACCCACATGACCAGTCCACATCAACAGTACACCCCCAAAAAACAGAAAAACAGCCAGAAATCACCACAATCCAATGCCATCCATGATGTTTACATTAAAGAGAGTGAGACCACACCACAGGCACACTCAGTCCATGCACCACCACCCCTGGGCAAAAGGCCACACCAGCAGCCCCCCAAAAACGACAAAAAACAATAAAATAAGCACAATCCCAGCCCATCCATGGCCTCTATTATGTTTAAATTCAAGAAGACACCCCACAGAAAGACTAGGCCCATGCAACACTCACCACCCCTGGGCAAAGGGCCCCACCAGCAGGCCCAAAAAAACGACAAAAAACAATAAAATCAGCACAATCCCAGCCCATCCATGGCCTCAATGTTGTTTAAATTCAAGAAGACACCCCTCAAAAACACACTAGGCCCATGCAACACTCACTACCCCTGGGCATAATGGATGAAAAGTAGGCAAAATAAGTGCAGGCCTCAGACACTGCCTCTCCTCAAAATGGCCCCTTACACCCCAAGCACATGTTGCCTGTAGCAGCCAGCACTCAAGATGGCCACCACCACCACCCACATGGCCAGTCCACATCAACAGTACACCCCCAAAAAACAGAAAAACAGCCAGAAATCACCACAATCCAATGCCATCCATGATGTTTACATTAAAGAGAGTGAGACCACACCACAGGCACACTCAGTCCATGCACCACCCACCACCCCTGGGCAAAAGGCCACACCAGCAGCCCCCCAAAAACGACAAAAAACAATAAAATAAGCACAATCCCAGCCCATCCATGGCCTCAATTATGTTTACATTTAAGAAGACACCCCACAGAAAGACTAGGCCCATGCAACACTCACCACCCCTGGGCAAAGGGCCCCACCAGCAGTCCCAAAAAAAAGACAAAAATCAGCACAATCCCAGCCCATCCATGGCCTAAATGGTGTTTAAATTCAACAAAACAGTTGTATCATGCACCCCTAACCAACCCTGGTCCTACTGGATACTGTGGCTACCCACAATATAATTTATTTAATGTTCTGAAAAAGTTCCAAAATTTTACTTGCAGCAACTGTAATGCCCCAAACAAACTTACTTGTGAAAGTTGATTTCTAATCCAAAAGTGATCCAAAGACAGTCAAAAAGGCCTCAAATCCAAATATCCAGCAGCACCCACAAAAAGTAATCCTTCCAGCTCCAGATCCAAATGAAAGTGACCAGGAGATGGACAAAGCACTGGGAGGAGCCTGCTGGACAGGAACAGGAAGTTGGAGACTGTGGGGCACTTCCTTCCTCCCCCCCCCAAAATGGACTCCTTGCAAAAAAAAAAGGCCATGCAAATGTCAACCTGAGGAGTGATTCTGATAAAAATCATAATTTTCTGAAGGTTTATCCTGTTTGCTGGTGATTTTCTTGTGCGAAATTGCAAAATCTCTATTTCGCAAGTGCGAGATTGTTCCTTTCCGCCGCAACTACGTGTTCACAATTGCGAACTCTCGCGAGGTGTGCTGTGCAAGGTGGCAAGCCGCGAGTACGTATTCGCGGGCGACAAACTCCCGCGGGAACACGCAGCAAGATCTAAAATGGCGCGTCACTCGCAAAGAAAAACAACTCGGCAAACGCTAAAATGACGGAAAGTGAACGCCGTGCACCACGCCGCGCGCCGCAACCAAGCAAAAAATCCGCCGCGAGCGGATTCACGGATTTTCGACAAATTCGCGAGCGTTCGCGGATTGCGGATTTGCCGAAAATCCGAAAAATCCGCGAGCGGAGCGGATTTTACGCCCATGCTTACCCTGGAGTCACCTGTTAAGATGGGAGCTGCCTGGAGGTTGGCCACAACACAGGCATCATGATGGACGGGGTTTTAGGTGTCTCCTAGGAGGGGGGCCTAGTAGTTGCCACCAGCCAGTAAGTAGCTAGTGGGGTGCCGAGCTGAAAAGAGAGGGGCTGATCCTACAGGCAGCCCGGTTTTCCTGTAAATACCTGAATTGGTAAGTGCTTTAGGGGTGGCACCCGAGCAGTTAAGCAGAATATAGGTTGGGGGGAGTGCGAGAGCGCCAGTAAGCTCCTCGCCCTGTGGCGGGGGTTCCAGGCAAGAAAAGGGTGTGGACTTCCTTTTTGGCATGGACTGGCTGACCCTGGACAGGGCAAGCATTCATTGTGGGGCTCTGGGCTGGCGGGAGGGGGTACCGACCTGCTGGCGGTCCTGGACTCTCCTGCCCTACCCAGGATGCAGGTGTGTATGTTTGAGAAACATTGGAGGGGGTTTTCCCCGGTCCGGTGTGGCCAAGGCGGAAGCAGTGCCCTGATGGTAGTGCCTATCTCTGGGAGGAGGACTAGCACGGAAAGTTACAACTGGAAAACAGTGCGAGTTGGGGCCTGCTGGCCAACGAGCACAGGGGGCCATGACGAAGAGGTATGCCTATGATTGGAATGTAAATAATAACATGTATACCTTTGCCTTGAAGAAATGGTCAAGTACTTTAATCAAAGGTGAATAAAGGATTATGCTGCTTTAAGATTAATAAAAGACCATGCAGTGATCAACAACAACCTGCTTCATGTCTTTTATGTGGCCACATGATTTTTAGAGGAGTGTTAAAGATGTTAAGATGTTTGTTATTTAGGGAGGGGGCGACTCGCACGCAGTATGCACACTATGAGTGGTGCCACCCGCACCTAGGGGCATGGCGCCCTTAGTGGCATCTCGAGCTGGAGCCACCATGGAATTCTTTGAAGTGGAAGGAGGGCAGGGAGGAGGCAGCAAAGTAGAAGGTTAGGCATGCCCCCCACGAGCGCAACGTCATCAAAGGGTGTAGGATTGACCTCCCCTCCTCGGAGGGTTATAAAAGCAATGGGAGAGGCAGATTAATCATCTTTGTTCTCTCCAAGCAGCTCCGGTGGCAGCAGACCAGCGATGAGTTACCCACCCATCCATCCCTACAAATAAGGACGAGAATGGTGGGAGTTCCAGGCAAGAAAAGGGTGTGGACTTCCTTTTTGGCATGGACTGGCTGACCCTTGGCAGGACAAGCATTCATTGTGGGGCTCTGGGCTGTCAGGAGGTGGGACCGACCTGCTGGTGGTCCTGGATTCTCCTACCCAGGATGCCGGTATGTATGTTTGAGAAATATTGGAGGGGGTATACCCCGGTCCGGTGGGGCCAAGCCGGAAGCAGTTCCCTGATGGTAGTGACTCTCTACGGGAGGAGGACTAGCAAGGAAAGTTACAACCATAAAATGCTCCCTAATAACGGGATAATGGGAAAACATTGCTCTAGCAGTCGAGATGCTCAGTGATCACTTCAATAAATTGATAAATGTGGCTTATAAACAAGCATGTTAACATGTAAGCATGTTAAGAACAGGGCAGATTCTTGAATGCATTCCACTCATGACAGTGCAACCTGATGATATTATTAACGGAGGAAGAGCACAGATCTTCCAGACCTAAGATCATCCAAACTGTAATACCTCATCTAGAGGAAGCAGCACATGTCACTGTAACACATACTGGAGTGGCGAAAGAAGGTCTGATGTCCGATCTCAGAATGTGAAGGATGGCAAAATGACTACGCTCACCTAGGCACCTACAAGTGGGAGCTAAACAGGAACTGTAGGTTCGGGCTTAGAGTGGGCAATCAAAGAAAACATGCGCAACGCTCTCCACTGAGGAAATACCAGCGAGACAAGCGACAGAGGCCCCACAAGGCCACTTTGAAGGGAAGGCACTCAACAGCAGGGCAGGTGGATTATGATATTTTCTTTACATGAATCTTGAAGGATAAATCACTGGTTATATAGACTTCAACAAGCTTAATGCAGAATGAATGGGATGGTGAGAAATCATTCAGGTTTTACCCATTGAGCCATACCATTATCCGAAGAAGAAATGTGTTGCCATCAATCAGAAAAAAAAACTGACATGGTTGGGTTAAGTTTAAGGTAGACAGCAGGCATGCAGGTTTCTTGGCGACTCTGAGATGACAAATGTCCTTTGCCAAGGACACTATGACGAACCCCATATTAGCAGATGGATGTCATGTTTTAAGATAAGCGGAAAAATGAGTGGTTCAAGGTAATGAGAATGATTGCATGATGTAAATAATGAGGGTCTAACTCACAAAGCTAAACCTACATTCTGGTGTACCTTTACGATTGTTTTGGGTGTTCACAAACTATGAATTAATGGTAAGTTTACAACTGTGGAGACTCCGCAGTCTGGGGGAGAACTCTGCACATACAAAGATGAAACAGGTCTATCGTTTTATGTACGGAGTTCTCCGTCCCAATTGCGAAATTTCCGCATTCATAAACTTACTATTAACTTATAGTTTATGAATACCAAAAAAAGCATAAACTTTTACCTTTGTGAATCCGGCCGATTGTCTTCTGGTGCACCTCAATGGACTGATAGAAGTGTTCATCTGGGCATATTGCCCAGAGAGGAGTATTTTTTGATTTGAGTGATTCCCAGGTGCAATGGCAGTGTCTCAATAAAAGCCTAACAATTGATGGGGTCAAAGGCTGTTGAAAGGTCACAGAGCGGTGGAAGCCAGTGTGTGTGGTTGTCAATAATCCTGACAGCATCTTCCACCACCAAGATGATAAAAAGTCTCAGTGCAGTTCCAATGTTGGTAAGCAGTTTGATGGCTCTTGAGTATCCTGGTGCAGATTAAGATGTTCTTGGAGTTAGATGTTGAACTCAAGGATTTCTTCCAGGTAGGAGAAAATGGTAATGGGACAGTAGTTTCATACTTCATCCTGGTCATGCTTTAGTCTCTTGAGAAGTACAAAAGGGGGTGGTGATGGACGGAGTATCTGAACCAATCAAACACTCACACCCAGTCAAAAGATCTGGGTTTAATCCATCACCGTTCTTTAGCCCACTCTGCCACCCCAGTTCAGACATGGCTATATGCAAATCAGTCTGACCCTGTGCCTCATGGGAACAGTCCAGCCCGAACTGCCAAGCCATGCCTTCCCTGGACCGGAAACAAGCTTCCGAGGACCGGTTTCTGGCATTCCAGCCGTCTTCAGTCCGGCTTGCTTGAATCCAGTGGCAAAGTGATCAAGGGACTCACGTCTGAGCATACCCTGCCACACTTATGGCGGCCAAAGCGGTACAAAAGGGGGTGGTGATGGACGGAGTATCTGAACCAATCAAACACTCACACCCAGTCAAAAGATATGGGTTTAATCCATCACCGTTTTTTAGCCTACTCTGCCACCCCAGTTCAGACATGGCTATTTGCAAATCAGTCTGACCCTGTGCCTCATGGGAACAGTCCAGCCCGAACTGCCAAGCCATGCCTTCCCTGGACCGGAAACAAGCTTCCGAGGACTGGTTTCTGGCATTCCAGCCGTCTTCAGCCCGGCTTGCTTGAATCCAGTGGCAAAGTGAGCAAGGGACTCACGTCTGAGCATACCCTGCCACAATTATGGCGGCCAAAGCGGTACAAAAGGGGGTGGTGATAAACGGAGTATCTGAACCAATCAAACACTCACACCCAGTCAAAAGATCTGGGTTTAATCCATCACCGTTCTTTAGCCCACTCTGCCACCCCAGTTCAGACATGGCTATATGCAAATCAGTCTGACCCTGTGCCTCATGGGAACAGTCCAGCCCGAACTGCCAAGCCATGCCTTCCCTGGACCGGAAACAAGCTTCCGAGGACCGGTTTCTGGCATTCCAGCCGTCTTTAGCCCGGCTTGCTTGAATCCAGTGGCAAAGTGATCAAGGGACTCACGTCTGAGCATACCCTGCCACACTTATGGCGGCCAAAGCGGTACAAAAGGGGGTGGTGATGGACGGAGTATCTGAACCAATCAAACACTCACACCCAGTCAAAAGATCTGGGTTTAATCCATCACCGTTCTTTAGCCTACTCTGTCACCCCAGTTCAGACATGGCTATATGCAAATCAGTCTGACCCTGTGCCTCATGGGAACAGTCCAGCCCGAACTGCCAAGCCATGCCTTCTCTGGACCGGAAACAAGCTTCCGAGGACCGGTTTCTGGCATTCCAGCCGTCTTCAGCCCGGCTTTCTTGAATCCAGTGGCAAAGTGAGCAAGGGACTCACGTCTGAGCATACCCTGCCAAACTTATGGCGGCCAAAGCGGTACAAAAGGGGGTGGTGATGGACGGAGTATCTGAACCAATCAAACACTCACACCCAGTCAAAAGATCTGGGTTTAATCCATCACCGTTCTTTAGCCCACTCTGCCACCCCAGTTCAGACATGGCTATATGCAAATCAGTCTGACCCTGTGCCTCATGGGAACAGTCCAGCCCGAACTGCCATGCCATGCCTTCCCTGGACCGGAAAAAAGCTTCCGAGGACCGGTTTCTGGCATTCCAGCCGTCTTCAGCCCGGCTTGCTTGAATCCAGTGGCAAAGTAAGCAAGGGACTCACGTCTGAGCATACCCTGCCACACTTATGGCGGCCAAAGCGGCACAAAAGGGGGTGGTGATGGACGAAGTATCTGAACCAATCAAACACTCACACCCAGTCAAAAGATCTGGGTTTAATCCATCACCGTTCTTTAGCCCACTCTGCCACCCCAGTTCAGACATGGCTATATGCAAATCAGTCTGACCCTGTGCCTCATGGGAACAGTCCAGCCCGAACTGCCAAGCCATGCCTTCCCTGGACCGGAAACAAGCTTCCGAGGACTGGTTTCTGGCATTCCAGCCGTCTTCAGCCCGGCTTGCTTGAATCCAGTGGCAAAGTGAGCAAGGGACTCACGTCTGAGCATACCCTGCCACACTTATGGCGGCCAAAGCGGTACAAAAGGGGGTGGTGATGGACGGAGTATCTAAACCAATCAAACACTCACATCCAGTCAAAAGATCTGGGTTTAATCCATCACCGTTCTTTAGCCCACTCTGCCACCCCAGTTCAGACATGGCTATATGCAAATCAATCTGACCCTGTGCCTCATGGGAACAGTCCAGCCCGAACTGCCAAGCCATGCCTTCCCTGGACCGGAAACAAACTTCAGAGGACCGGTTTCTGGCATTCCAGGCGTCTTCAGCCTGGCTTGCTTGAATCCAGTGGCAAAGTGAGCAAGGGACTCACGTCTGAGCATACCCTGCCACACTTATGGCGGCCAAAGCGGTACAAAAGGGGGTGGTGATGGACGGAGTATCTGAACCAATCAAACACTCACACCCAGTAAAAAGATCTGGGTTTAATCCATCACCGTTCTTTAGCCCACTCTGCCACCCCAGTTCAGACATGGCTATATGCAAATCAGTCTGACCCTGTGCCTCATGGGAACAGTCCAGCCCGAACTGCCAAGCCATGCCTTCCCTGGACCGGAAACAAGTTTCCGAGGACCGGTTTCTGGCATTCCAGCCGTCTTCAGCCCGGCTTGCTTGAATCCAGTGGCAAAGTGATCAAGGGACTCACGTCTGAGCATACCCTGCCACACTTATGGCGGCCAAAGCGGTACAAAAGGAGGTGGTGATGGACGGAGTATCTGAACAAATCAAACACTCACACCAAGTCAAAAGCTCTGGGTTTAATCCATCACCGTTCTTTAGCCTACTCTGCCACCCCAGTTCAGACATGGCTATATGCAAATCATCCTGACCCTGTGCCTCATGGGAACAGTCCAGCCCGAACTGCCAAGCCATGCCTTCCCTGGACCGGAAACAAGCTTCCGAAGACCGGTTTCTGGCATTCCAGCCGTCTTCAGCCCGGCTTGCTTGAATCCAGTGGCAAAGTAAGCAAGGGACTCACGTCTGAGCATACCCTGCCACACTTATGGCGGCCAAAGCGGCACAAAAGGGGGTGGTGATGGACGGAGTATCTGAACCAATCAAACACTCACACCCAGTCAAAAGATCTGGGTTTAATCCATCACCGTTCTTTAGCCACTCTGCCACCCCAGTTCAGACATGGCTATATGCAAATCAGTCTGACCCTGTGCCTCATGGGAACAGTCCAGCCCGAACTGCCAAGCCATGCCTTCCCTGGACCGGAAACAAACTTCCGAGGATCGGTTTCTGGCATTCCAGCCGTCTTCAGCCTGGCTTGCTTGAATCCAGTGGCAAAGTGAGCAAGGGACTCACGTCTGAGCATACCCTGCCACACTTATGGCGGCCAAAGCGGTACAAAAGGGGGTGGTGATGGACGGAGTATCTGAACCAATCAAACACTCACTCCCAGTCAAAAGATCTGGGTTTAATCCATCACCGTTCTTTAGCCCACTCTGCCACCCCAGTTCAGACATGGCTATATGCAAATCAGTCTGACCCTGTGCCTCATGGGAACAGTCCAGCCCGAACTGCCAAGCCATGCCTTCCCTGGACCGGAAACAAGCTTCCGAGGACCGGTTTCTGGCATTCCAGCCGTCTTCAGCCCGGCTTGCTTGAATCCAGTGGCAAAGTGATCAAGGGACTCACGTCTGAGCATACCCTGCCACACTTATGGCGGCCAAAGCGGTACAAAAGGGGGTGGTGATGGACGGAGTATCTGAACCAATCAAACACTCACACCCAGTCAAAAGATCTGGGTTTAATCCATCACCGTTCTTTAGCCCACTCTGCCACCCCAGTTCAGACATGGCTATATGCAAATCAGTCTGACCCTGTGCCTCATGGGAACAGTCCAGCCCGAACTGCCAAGCCATGCCTTCCCTGGACCGGAAACAAGCTTCCGAGGACCGGTTTCTGGCATTCCAGCCGTCTTCAGTCCGGCTTGCTTGAATCCAGTGGCAAAGTGATCAAGGGACTCACGTCTGAGCATACCCTGCCACACTTATGGCGGCCAAAGCGGTACAAAAGGGGGTGGTGATGGACGGAGTATCTGAACCAATCAAACACTCACACCCAGTCAAAAGATATGGGTTTAATCCATCACCGTTTTTTAGCCTACTCTGCCACCCCAGTTCAGACATGGCTATTTGCAAATCAGTCTGACCCTGTGCCTCATGGGAACAGTCCAGCCCGAACTGCCAAGCCATGCCTTCCCTGGACCGGAAACAAGCTTCCGAGGACTGGTTTCTGGCATTCCAGCCGTCTTCAGCCCGGCTTGCTTGAATCCAGTGGCAAAGTGAGCAAGGGACTCACGTCTGAGCATACCCTGCCACACTTATGGCGGCCAAAGCTGTACAAAAGGGGGTGGTGATAAACGGAGTATCTGAACCAATCAAACACTCACACCCAGTCAAAAGATCTGGGTTTAATCCATCACCGTTCTTTAGCCCACTCTGCCACCCCAGTTCAGACATGGCTATATGCAAATCAGTCTGACCCTGTGCCTCATGGGAACAGTCCAGCCCGAACTGCCAAGCCATGCCTTCCCTGGACCGGAAACAAGCTTCCGAGGACCGGTTTCTGGCATTCCAGCCGTCTTCAGCCCGGCTTGCTTGAATCCAGTGGCAAAGTGAGCAAGGGACTCACGTCTGAGCATACCCTGCCACACTTATGGCGGCCAAAGCGGTACAAAAGGGGGTGGTGATGGACGGAGTATCTGAACCAATCAAACACTCACACCCAGTCAAAAGATCTGGGTTTAATCCATCACCGTTCTTTAGCCTACTCTGTCACCCCAGTTCAGACATGGCTATATGCAAATCAGTCTGACCCTGTGCCTCATGGGAACAGTCCAGCCCGAACTGCCAAGCCATGCCTTCCCTGGACCGGAAACAAGCTTCCGAGGACCGGTTTCTGGCATTCCAGCCGTCTTCAGCCCGGCTTTCTTGAATCCAGTGGCAAAGTGAGCAAGGGACTCACGTCTGAGCATACCCTGCCAAACTTATGGCGGCCAAAGCGGTACAAAAGGGGGTGGTGATGGACGGAGTATCTGAACCAATCAAACACTCACACCCAGTCAAAAGATCTGGGTTTAATTCATCACCGTTCTTTAGCCCACTCTGCCACCCCAGTTCAGACATGGCTATATGCAAATCAGTCTGACCCTGTGCCTCATGGGAACAGTCCAGCCCGAACTGCCATGCCATGCCTTCCCTGGACCGGAAAAAAGCTTCAGAGGACCGGTTTCTGGCATTCCAGCCGTCTTCAGCCCGGCTTGCTTGAATCCAGTGGCAAAGTAAGCAAGGGACTCACGTCTGAGCATACCCTGCCACACTTATGGCGGCCAAAGCGGCACAAAAGGGGGTGGTGATGGACGGAGTATCTGAACCAATCAAACACTCACACCCAGTCAAAAGATCTGGGTTTAATCCATCACCGTTCTTTAGCCCACTCTGCCACCCCAGTTCAGACATGGCTATATGCAAATCAGTCTGACCCTGTGCCTCATGGGAACAGTCCAGCCCGAACTGCCAAGCCATGCCTTCCCTGGACCGGAAACAAGCTTCCGAGGACTGGTTTCTGGCATTCCAGCCGTCTTCAGCCCGGCTTGCTTGAATCCAGTGGCAAAGTGAGCAAGGGACTCACGTCTGAGCATACCCTGCCACACTTATGGCGGCCAAAGCGGTACAAAAGGGGGTGGTGATGGACGGAGTATCTAAACCAATCAAACACTCACATCCAGTCAAAAGATCTGGGTTAAATCCATCACCGTTCTTTAGCCCACTCTGCCACCCCAGTTCAGACATGGCTATATGCAAATCAGTCTGACCCTGTGCCTCATGGGAACAGTCCAGCCCGAACTGCCAAGCCATGCCTTCCCTGGACCGGAAACAAGCTTCCGAGGACCGGTTTCTGGTATTTCAGCCGTCTTCAGCCCCGCTTTCTTGAATCCAGTGGCAAAGTGAGCAAGGGACTCACGTCTGAGCATACCCTGCCACACTTATGGCGGCCAAAGCGGTACAAAAGGGGGTGGTGATGGACGGAGTATCTGAACCAATCAAACACTCACACCCAGTCAAAAGACCTGGGTTTAATCCATCACCGTTCTTTAGCCCACTCTGCCACCCCAGCTCAGACATGGCTATATGCAAATCAGTCTGACCCAGTGCCTCATGGGAACAGTCCAGCCCGAACTGCCAAGCCATGCCTTCCCTGGACCGGAAAAAAGCTTCAGAGGATCGGTTTCTGGCATTCCAGCCGTCTTCAGCCCGGCTTGCTTGAATCCAGTGGCAAAGTAAGCAAGGGACTCACGTCTGAGCATACCCTGCCACACTTATGGCGGCCAAAGCGGTACAAAAGGGGGTGGTGATGGACGGAGTATCTAAACCAATCAAACACTCACATCCAGTCAAAAGATCTGGGTTTAATCCATCACCGTTCTTTAGCCCACTCTGCCACCCCAGTTCAGACATGGCTATATGCAAATCAGTCTGACCCTGTGCCTCATGGGAACAGTCCAGCCCGAACTGCCAAGCCATGCCTTCCCTGGACCGGAAACAAACTTCAGAGGACCGGTTTCTGGCATTCCAGCCATCTTCAGCCTGGCTTGCTTGAATCCAGTGGCAAAGTGAGCAAGGGACTCACGTCTGAGCATACCCGGCCACACTTATGGCGGCCAAAGCGGTACAAAAGGGGGTGGTGATGGACGGAGTATCTGAACCAATCAAACACTCACACCCAGTCAAAAGATCTGGGTTAAATCCATCACCGTTTTTTAGCCCACTCTGCCACCCCAGTTCAGACATGGCTATATGCAAATCAGTCTGACCCTGTGCCTCATGGGAACAGTCCAGCCCGAACTGCCAAGCCATGCCTTCCCTGGACCGGAAACAAGCTTCCGAGGACCGGTTTCTGGTATTTCAGCCGTCTTCAGCCCCGCTTTCTTGAATCCAGTGGCAAAGTGAGCAAGGGATTCACGTCTGAGCATACCCTGCCACACTTATGGCGGCCAAAGCGGTACAAAAGGGGGTGGTGATGGACGGAGTATCTGAACCAATCAAACACTCACACCCAGTCAAAAGATCTGGGTTTAATCCATCACCGTTCTTTAGCCCACTCTGCCACCCCAGCTCAGACATGGCTATATGCAAATCAGTCTGACCCAGTGCCTCATGGGAACAGTCCAGCCCGAACTGCCAAACCATGCCTTCCCTTGACCGGAAAAAAGCTTCAGAGGATCGGTTTCTGGCATTCCAGCCGTCTTCAGCCCGGCTTGCTTGAATCCAGTGGCAAAGCAAGCAAGGGACTCACGTCTGAGCATACCCTGCCACACTTATGGCGGCCAAAGCGGCACAAAAGGGGGTGGTGATGGACGGAGTATCTGAACCAATCAAACACTCACATCCAGTCAAAAGATCTGGGTTTAATCCATCACCGTTCTTTAGCCCACTCTGCCACCCCAGTTCAGACATGGCTATATGCAAATCAATCTGACCCTGTGCCTCCTGGGAACAGTCCAGCCCGAACTGCCAAGCCATGCCTTCCCTGGACCGGAAACAAACTTCAGAGGACCGGTTTCTGGCATTCCAGCCGTCTTCAGCCTGGCTTGCTTGAATCCAGTGGCAAAGTGAGCAAGGGACTCACGTCTGAGCATACCCTGCCACACTTATGGCGGCCAAAGCGGTACAAAAGGGGGTGGTGATGGACGGAGTATCTGAACCAATCAAACACTCACACCCAGTCAAAAGATCTGGGTTTAATCCATCACCGTTCTTTAGCCTTCTCTGCCACCCCAGTTCAGACATGGCTATATGCAAATCAGTCTGACCCTGTGCCTCATGGGAACAGTCCAGCCCGAACTGCCAAGCCATGCCTTCCCTGGACCGGAAACAAGCTTCCGAAGACGGGTTTCTGGCATTCCAGCCGTCTTCAGCCCGGCTTGCTTGAATCCAGTGGCAAAGTAAGCAAGGGACTCACGTCTGAGCATACCCTGCCACACTTATGGCGGCCAAAGCGGCACAAAAGGGGGTGGTGATGGACGGAGTATCTGAACCAATCAAACACTCACACCCAGTCAAAAGATCTGGGTTTAATCCATCACCGTTCTTTAGCCACTCTGCCACCCCAGTTCAGACATGGCTATATGCAAATCAGTCTGACCCTGTGCCTCATGGGAACAGTCCAGCCCGAACTGCCAAGCCATGCCTTCCCTGGACCGGAAACAAACTTCCGAGGATCGGTTTCTGGCATTCCAGCCGTCTTCAGCCTGGCTTGCTTGAATCCAGTGGCAAAGTGAGCAAGGGACTCACGTCTGAGCATACCCTGCCACACTTATGGCGGCCAAAGCGGTACAAAAGGGGGTGGTGATGGACGGAGTATCTGAACCAATCAAACACTCACTCCCAGTCAAAAGATCTGGGTTTAATCCATCACCGTTCTTTAGCCCACTCTGCCACCCCAGTTCAGACATGGCTATATGCAAATCAGTCTGACCCTGTGCCTCATGGGAACAGTCCAGCCCGAACTGCCAAGCCATGCCTTCCCTGGACCGGAAACAAGCTTCCGAGGACCGGTTTCTGGCATTCCAGCCGTCTTCAGCCCGGCTTGCTTGAATCCAGTGGCAAAGTGATCAAGGGACTCACGTCTGAGCATACCCTGCCACACTTATGGCGGCCAAAGCGGTACAAAAGGGGGTGGTGATGGACGGAGTATCTGAACCAATCAAACACTCACACCCAGTCAAAAGATCTGGGTTTAATCCATCACCATTCTTTAGCCCACTCTGCCACCCCAGTTCAGACATGGCTATATGCAAATCAGTCTGACCCTGTGCCTCATGGGAACAGTCCAGCCCGAAATGCCAAGCCATGCCTTCCCTGGACCGGAAACAAGCTTCCGAGGACCGGTTTCTGGCATTCCAGCCGTCTTCAGCCCAGCTTGCTTGAATCCAGTGGCAAAGTGAGCAAGGGACTCACATCTGAGCATACCCTGCCACACTTATGGCGGCCAAAGCGGTACAAAAGGGGGTGGTGATGGACGGAGTATCTGAACCAATCAAACACTCACACCCAGTCAAAAGATCTGGGTTTAATTCATCACCGTTCTTTAGCCCACTCTGCCACCCCAGTACAGACATGGCTATATGCAAATCAGTCTGACCCTGTGCCTCGTGGGAACAGTCCAGCCCGAACTGCCAAGCCATGCCTTCCCTTAACCGGAAACAAGCTTCCGAGGACCGGTTTCTGGCATTCCAGCCGTCTTCAGCCCGGCTTGCTTGAATCCAGTGGCAAAGTGAGCAAGGGACTCACGTCTGAGCATACCCTGCCACACTTATGGCGGCCAAAGCGGCACAAAAGGGGATACCCCTTTTGTATCGCTTTGTTCGCCCTAAGTGTGGCAGGGTATGCTCAGACGTGAGTCCCTTGCTCACTTGGCCACTGGATTCAAGATAGCCTGGCTGATGAGGATTATGAATCCGAAACCGGTCCCAGGATGCTTGTTTCCGGTCCAGGGAAGACATGGCTTGGCAGTTCGGGCTGGACTGTTCCCGTGAGGCACAGGGTAGGACTGATTTGCATATGGCAATGTCTAAACTGGGGTGGCTGAGTGAGCTAAAGAATGGTGATGGATTAAACCCGGATCAGTTGACTGGGGGTGAGTGTTTGATTTGCTCAAACGCTCTGTCCATCATCCCCTTTTGTATCGCTTAGTCTCTTGAGAAGACTTGAATTTGCCCCATTTTAGTGAGGATGAGAAAAGGCCATTCTGATTTATGCATTGACAATATTGACGATCAGTGTGAGAACCTCAGTGGAGAGTGAATATTAAAGAGGCAAGTGGATATGATTTTAGAAGATGTCATTTAGGGAAGTTAATATGAAAGTGAGAGGTTAGATGGCCAGGTGTTAGAAGGAATGCCAAGGTGAAGTGGAGCAGGATAGATGTGAGGGTTGTCGGCATGTGTGTTGTTTGCGTCCATGATTTGTCTAATAGTGTTAATGTTCTTAATGAATTGTTAGCAAATGTAATAGGGTTTTTTGAATTGTGGGATGATGGGAGAGGCATAGGTTTTGTGGTGCTCAATGCATTTGAAAACTGCATTTTTATGCCACAGACTAAAAGGGTATTAGGTCAGGGCCCCCTACTTCCAAGGGCACTTCGACATAGAATTATTAACTGTGTCCATAAAAATAGATAACTTTTTTAGCTTGGCAGTAGGACATTCCTGACCAGGCCAACCTTAACCATAATGCTCTTGGGCAGTTGGTGGCAAATAAAAAATAATCTTTCTGTTTATCTGACCTTACTTTCCCTCTCCACTTCTATCAAGCCCCTTTTCTCTACATGTCTCTACACTTCATGTACATACACCCCTCTCTCACACTATCTCACCTCTCTGTAGCTCAACTATGTCTGCCTCACCTCTCTTTTAATACATGTCCGTACATCCCCTCTCTCTACCTTTCCCTCACAGCCTCACCTCTCTCTCTACCACTCTATACCTATCTCTACATTTCTACCCCTCTAGATATTCTCTTAACCGTACTCTCTTAACCGCAGTTCTCTCTCAATCCTCACTGAACTTCACTCCTGTTTCCATCTAACCTCTCTCTACCTTTTTTCATCTATTTTGCCTCTTTCAAACTCACCTCTCACTTTAACTCACCACATTCTACCTCACCTTTCCCTCTACCTCATTCCCCTCTATACCTTTTACCTATTTATACATTTCACTCTACCTCCCTACCTGTCTACCCCATCTCTTTGTAACTACCCTCTTACTTTTTTCTCTACCTAACCCCTCAATATTTATCACTGTTCTCCCTCTTGCTACATTTCCTCTCTATCTCCGTTTAACTCTAAAACATTGCCTATCCTACTTCTCTCTTTCTTTACCTGAACATAATGTACATCTTATTCCATCTTTACTTGTGCTGGAATGTAATGAGGATACTTAGAATGGGGAAGAAGTAAGGTGAAGGAGAAGAATGCTGGATGCAGTTGAAGTGGTTGAATGGGGTCTCTTTTACTTGCAATAAACCTATGTGATCCTCACACATTTTATCCTCACACGTTTATTTTGAGGTAGCATCTTTTACACTGGTGACATGGATGAGATATAGGAGATTCCAACACCGTATTTAATGTTGGTGTTTACTGGTGAAAGCAATGCAATGCAATTTGTCCCATCGGCGCTTTATGTTTCAACAAAGTGGTATGTGACTTTTATTGACTTTTACAGCTCGCTGTCTAGCAGCATGAAAGTTAACTTGCCAGCCACTCCCAATTTGGTTACATTTTGGGGCTGACTGCTGTGAGAGGCTGTGTTGGAAGTTTAGCACATACTAGGAGGCCTCAGCGGCCGCAAGGGGTAAAGTTCACACTAGGGTGTGAGGCAGAGATCTCACGATGTGAAGCGGACACCAACCGCGAGGCAGAGACCAACATTGTGATGGCAGCTTGGAACGTGTTGGGGGACTATGCAAATTGCACGGCAGGAGGCCTTATTGAGGAAGTCAGGAGGCAGGCACAGCGATAAAGCAACTCGAGCGGACTCTTGGGCAGGAAGAATTTCATGAAGAGTGCTCGACGCAGCTGTGCAGAAACTTGAGCGAACACTTGGTCTGGAAGAATATGTGAAAGGGGCTCCCGAACCATAATGCTTTTATAAGGAGGAAGCTCACCTCAGGTGTCAGCAGGGAAAATTAAATATGTCTTCCTTCCTTGATGTCAGTTTAAAGGAAAGACCCCTAACACTGCTGCTAACACTGATTGAGCAATGTGTTTGCTGACTTCTTATTTGTTTGTCATTTAACAATTAAAAATATAACTGCCCCGCCATTTTTCTTAACAAGTCCTGGGGTGCAATCCATAAAGTAGAATAAATGGAAGAAGGTATTGGAAAGATATGCTAGAGTTTGTGACACATCCCTTAGTGTAGAAAGAAGAATGGCTCTGCTTCTACATTGTCTAGGTTCTGAGGGAGAAGAGGGTTTTGATCCTCTTCCAGAATGATTGGGTAGTGATGCTGTAGACTTAAACGGGTATGAAATATGCATACGAATATTGGACAACCCTTACTTACAGAAAGTAAGTACTATTCAGGAGAGGTGCCATTTCTGAAGAAGAGTTAAGAATGAAGCGGAGTCTGTGAAAAATGATGTTCCTTATCTTAGACGATTGGCGTCTTCTTTTGAGTTTGGCACCATACTAGATGAAAGAATTCAGGACCAGTTCATACTGGAGGGCAATTTCGAAAAAGTGGGAGAAGAAATAGGTTTAAGGGATGAGACCACACTTGATGAGGTGTTGTTAGTGGCCAAAAAGGTTGAACATTCTAATAAATGCGTGGAAGTAATGAAAAGGGATGCTGCCAAGGAGCAAATTGTACATGCTGTCAAGACAGGTTCAAGAAATGAGAAACATAAAATGACTAGAGAACTGACAGGGGCAATGATGCTTCAGGTGTGATAGAGTTGGACATTTTGAGAATGACACGATTTGTCCTGCTATTAAAGCTCTATGTATATCTTGCATGAAAAGAGGGCATTTTGTGTCTGTATGCAAGACAAAAAAACCTGAACAGAAAGCTTTAGCTGTAGACATGAGCGATGGGGAAGAAAAAGACAATGTTGATTTTGAGTCTGGACAGATTTTATTACAGATAGGGAGCAAGGGTGAATTGAAGCCAGTTGACTTAATATTGATTGAATGTGAACAAACTAAAGTTCTTTTTGATTTAGGAGCAAAGATTAAAATTATTTATGAAGAAAAACTAAAGAGAAATGTAAAATTGATGCAAGAAGACGTCAAGCTTTCTGCCTATGGTGGGGAACCAATTAAGCTGCGTAGATGTTTTCTTGGTTTGATTGAGTATCAACAATATTACACATATGGGAAGGTGCATGTTTCCAAGAAGGGTGATAAAACTTGTATCAAACAAGGGTTCCCTGTTTAGACATATAGAAATGAACCCCTAGGACAGGGAAAAACACAATGGAAAAAACAACCTAGGCGGTAACTTATGATTGCCCACTCAATGGTGGTAGGACAGAGACTAGAACTAAACAGCTTCCAATTAAAAAAACTTATTTTTATTGTACAGACTATTTTATAATTCATAAAATGTAAACATAGACAGGTGCATCAATTAACAAACAAACAATACATTTTAATTAAGAAGAGCATATATAGAATAATAAAACCATATCATTTAAAATTATGAATGACAATCAAGAATTAAATAAGACAAAACTTTATGAATTCCTTTAACAATGAAAAGTAGGTTGTATGTCGACGCGCGTTTCGGCGACCAGCGCCTTTCTCAAGACAGAATTCAATTTTTCTAACAGCAGGATAACTGTTAACGTTTCAGGTGTTACTGCAGGACTTTATTTATTTATCCGGCCGGATGCTCGGACGGGAACACTGACCCTTTTTAGTTAATAGAAATCTCAGAAAAACTAGTGTTTTTCGATTTTATGCTTCTTATCCTTGATTATGAATGGTAGTTTATCATACTGATAAAAACAGAGGTAGTACTGAATAACCTGATTAGAGAAAGGTTTGATACTGTTGCCTCCACGGAAGTTCGTGTGTTTTATTTTGAACAAAAGGGCTGGGTATATTTCGTATAGAATTCAGCTTTAAGCGAGAAAGTAGAGAGTATTTTCGAATTCGGACGCTTAATCACGTTCCCAGTTGGTCAGCTATAATAATTACAAGCTAATATTCGGGCCGTGATAAGGCTTCAACAAAGATGGGTTGTGCTGAATGTCAGCAGACTTAACGTCGAGTCTATACACCAGGAATCCGCTCAAGACACCTGTTTGCCTCCACGCGCTAGCATCGACTATTTTCAAGTTTTAGATCCCGACTCGACGTTAAGTCTGCTGACATTCAGCACAACCCATCTTTGTTGAAGCCTTATCACGGCCCGAATATTAGCTTGTAATTATTATAGCTGACCAACTGGGAACGTGATTAAGCGTCCGAATTAGAAAATACTCTCTACTTTCTCGCTTAAAGCTGAATTCTATACGAAATATACCCAGCCCTTTTGTTCAAAATAAAACACACGAACTTCCGTGGAGGCAACAGTATCAAACCTTTCTCTAATCAGGTTATTCAGTACTACCTCTGTTTTTATCAGTATGATAAACTACCATTCATAATCAAGGATAAGAAGCATAAAATCGAAAAACACTCGTTTTTCTGAGATTTCTATTAACTAAAAAGGGTCAGTGTTCCCGTCCGAGCATCCGG
Source organism: Lissotriton helveticus (assembly GCF_964261635.1). Lineage (NCBI taxonomy): Eukaryota > Metazoa > Chordata > Amphibia > Caudata > Salamandridae > Lissotriton > Lissotriton helveticus. The sequence continues at coordinate 951,893,971 of NC_136063.1, forward strand.
CCGGATAAATAAATAAAGTCCTGCAGTAACACCTGAAACGTTAACAGTTATCCTGCTGTTAGAAAAATTGAATTCTGTCTTGAGAAAGGCGCTGGTCGCCGAAACGCGCGTCGACATACAACCTACTTTTCATTGTTAAAGGAATTCATAAAGTTTTGTCTTATTTAATTCTTGATTGTCATTCATAATTTTAAATGATATGGTTTTATTATTCTATATATGCTCTTCTTAATTAAAATGTATTGTTTGTTTGTTAATTGATGCACCTGTCTATGTTTACATTTTATGAATTATAAAATAGTCTGTACAATAAAAATACGTTTTTTTAATTGGAAGCTGTTTAGTTCTAGTCTCTGTCCTACCACCATTGAGTGGGCAATCATAAGTTACCGCCTAGGTTGTTTTTTCCATTGTGTCCAAGAAGGGTGATAGCATCATAAGTTGTTTTCACCAGAAAGCTATGGGAGTAATATTAGATCCCAATAGTGACCCTTCCACTGAATTGAAGGAAAATCATGGGGTGAGTGAAATAGGGATTACAACACAATCTGAAAACCCTTTTCTAGAGGAACTGAATAGGTTGGATGCAAGATTACAATCAAATGATATATTTGGTTCAAGGGGCAAAACCTTTCGGCTGTAAAGTAAGGAATGCCCCCATAGCCATAAGGGAAGAGATGCACATTGAGCTAGAGAGGATGAAGACTCAAGGGAACATTGAGGAAGTTAAGAGAATTGATTGGCTGACTGCAGTAGTTGCAGCTAGAAACTCAAATAGGAGCTTAGGTTTGTGTGTGGATCTGATACATCTAAATAAGAATGTGATTGTTGACAGATATCCACTTCCTAACATTCCAGAGTTGCAAATGTTGGTGGGTGGGGCAAAAGTTTTCAGTACTATTGACCCCACTTGTGCATATCAACAGATCAGGTTGGAGGAGGCATTCACAAATTTGGCTGCATTCATAACACCTATTGGAACATTCAGATGCGCCAGATTACCCTTTGGCTTGGTGTCGGTGGCATCAGTCTTTCAACGAGCCATGGAAAAGGGGGAAGGAGTATGCATATACCAGGATGATATTCTTGTGTATGGGAAGCTTGTTGCTGAACAGAATGTCTAAATGAAGCATGGTTAGGAACATTTTGAGGTTTTAATCTCACCATCAAACTGGAAAAATGCAAATTTGAACAGCAGCGATAAACTATTTGAATCACACCATCCCTGGTGATGGTGTGCCTTCCAAAGCAGATTTGGGTCAACACAATCCAGAGCATGGTTTCTCCTGCCACTAAAGAAGATTTGAAGCATTTTTTAGGTATGGCTGAATAATATAAAACATTTATTGAGGTCTTTGCAGAGTTGAGTGTCAATATGAGGAGCTTACTGAAAAAGGGAGTTGAATTTGTTTGGAGTTCTGCATATGAGAAATAGTTTGTAGAATGAAAAGACAAGTTGAATCAGTCTCCAAAATCAAGGAAGTTTAATCCCCAGAAAAATTGAACTTTATGGCAGATGCTAGTTTGAAAGGTTTGGGACCTATTCTTCAGCAGGGTGGTCATTGTGCAGTAAACATCATTATGTTTATTTCTGTGGTTTGAACGGGGCTGAAACAAGGTACTCGATAATAGAAAGGAAGGTACTTGCTGTATACTAGACAGTAAGAAAACGTAATACATTTGTATGGGGAGTTGTTTTTGAAATAGGAACAGATCACAAGCCCCTGAGTGAAATATTCAAGAAGAAAGGCATTTACACAGTGTCTGGCAGGATCGTAAAGTGGGATGCAGGCTTACAAGAATACAATTTCAAGGTGAAGTATATTCCAGGTGTAGAGAATAAGGTAGCTGAAGTATTGTCCAGGTTGGTACCTAAAGGGGAAAGTGATTAATGGGAGGATATCAAATTTGGTAATGAGACCACATTTGTTTTTGAATTGGGGTATGAAATCCTATCTAAAGACAGATGGCATTATGAAATGAGCTCGTGTGAGGCATTGTGCAAAGTGATGCACTTGATCTGTGTTGGTTGGAAGAACAAGGAACTAGGTAGTGCTGGGTGCTAGAACTTTTGGTGGGTGAAAGATGAACTGTTGACTAATATGGTCTATTATTCAGAGGTATGAGATGAATTCCTCCAGAAGAAACTTAGGGAGGAATGGATGAATCTAGCACACAGTTGTAATCAAAGAATTTCAAGACAAAAGAGAGGTTAGTTCTCTGTATTGGCGGCCAGGCATGGCTCTTCAAGTTGAGAGGTTAGTAAGGGAATGCATGCAGTGTGCAGTGAGTGAAAAAGCAATTAAACCCAGAGTACAACCCTTTGTGAAAAGAAATCATCCTATGAGTCCATGAAATGAAGTTGCATTAGACATTTTAGGGCCAATTCATGGTGAAGGTCAAGTAATGTATGTTATAGTAGTGATAGACTTGTACTGGCTAGAAATATGCTTCAATGAGGCATACAACCCATACATGTATTAGCATTTTTGAATAACCTCTTAGGTAGGGAGGTTCTCCCAGAGAAGCTACTCATGGATAATGGGGTAGAACTGGTCTATAAGGCAATGCAAAGATCCATCCATGAGTGTGGCACAAAGCATTAAAAAAACTCTCTATCTTCCCAAAACTAATGGGATGGTGGAGAGATTAAATCAAATTTCAAAAGAAACAATATCTTTGGCTAAAGACAATATCTTGAACTGGAGAGATGAAGCAAACAAAAGAGTTGAGGTATATCGGATTTTCACTGCATTCCATCATCAGAAAATCCCCATTTTAATTTTTTCAGGGAAAGTATCCTAACACAGTTGTAGAACCAGCATAAGTATACATTTAAATTGGGTTAAACTCAGTTTTAGATGTATGGAGATTGTAAGAAGAGAGGAGGGTAAGTGACAGGAATTTTTTTTTGATGAAAGGAATTCGGTGAAACAAACAAAAGTTTCTGGGGGTCATTGGGTGTTGATAAGGAGACTGGTATGTAAGGAAGGCAGTGAAAAATTCTCTCAGCTATTGAACATCATAAAGGTTTTCTCAAATGCAGTTAGAATGGAAGACCATCGAATATAGAACCATAATAGAATTGTTGTATGCAAAGAGAAAGTATTAAAATTTGATGGGAAAGTTTCAAAGGGTGACAAGGTTGATGGGAAAACAATTAAAAACTGTTACGCTCATATGGTAGCATTGATGTCAAGAAAGTCAAATAGAGTAATGCAAACCCCTGTGTAATTGGATGATTATATATCATGTGACTTACAATGTTATTTTTTTTGTAAATTGCATTATTACTACGTCTTTTTTGACAGTCTAATCTATAAATGTTAAGTATATCTGAGATTTTTTTTTTAAATGCAAGTTTTACCTATCGTATTTTTTTTAATTTCATGTTATTATAAGAGGGGAGGTATGTGGTATTTTCCTATATATAATGTACACCTTCTTCCATCTGGAATGTAATGAGGTCACTTAGAATGGGAAGGATAGAATGTGAAGGAGGAGAAGGCTGGAGGCAGTTGAAGTGGTTGGATGAGATCTCCTTTACTTGGAAAAAAACCTATGTGTTCCTCATAGTGTTTATTGTGAGGTAACAAATTCCTGGGAATCCGGTCAGCCTTCTTGGCTAGTACTGGGAGTGAGGCTGCTAACCAGCAGTTCATGCTTACTTTACTTTAGTCCAGTGTTTCACACTCCCCTTTTTTGTTCCCATTTCCCTCTCCCCCTTCTGTTCCTCCACATGGACCCCCATGAATTCAAACTGCTACCTTCCATCTTCTCTCCTCCAACTGCCATATCTGCATGCATGGTGGAACCAACACCTAGGAAGTAAAAAGTACATGATGTCCCACTGGAATTTCGCTAAGTCTCAATCTTCCACACCCTTCGGTTGGTGTAAATCCCATGCTCCAGCATAATTTTTTTTTGGAGCACCGTGCATGTGTTGTGTGCTGTGTTTTCTCCCTCCTTCATTGACGTATACTCTGTCCAATTTATGACATAATGCTCCATGGCAATTGAATGTTCCCCACCAAAGAGCCTACCTTTCAGGTAGCCACAGTTTTGAAGCTCCTAAAAATAGGGTGTTTCCTTAACCATGCTGGGCAACTGGCAGCCTGGAAAGGTACAGTTTCTAGCACCTTAGTTTCATAATATGGTTTCCATATGAATTACTTTCTGTATCTGACAAATTTCCTGTACAAGAACTACTTGTCTCCTTTCCGTACGATAATGGGTTGCTGATTGTATGTTATTTTAACACACTGCTGTATGTCCCATGAATTGACAATGATTAGAGACACTGCCTTTGTGAGGTTTGTATTTTGTCTAATGGCCTACGCCATAGCAGATCTTGCATTGTTTGAAAATGTGAAAATATAATAAAGACCTCAAAAAACTTGGACAACACATCTATATTGATTGATGTAGAAAGAAAATAGTCTGTTTTGCCTCTTAGTTGTCTGTTTCCAAGGTGCAATTTTACAGTATAGTTCCTTCTTTGGAGTAATAGGTTCTAGGTATATGTGTTATAAAACAGAGGGGGTTTTATTAAAATCAAGAAGTATTTTGTAATCTAGTGATAAATGTATGATATCTTTATTTATTCTAATTAACCTTACCGCTGTAATCACTTCACTGGATGGACCCTTTAAAAGCCACTATGCATTCAGGCTTCAAACAGTGTCATGTTTCCTTAGTGTTAAATCTGATCATGCAAGACAGTCTCAATTGCAAATCGACCATAATAGCTGTTTCCTGGAGAATCATTTGGCAGATCACCTTCACTTAGAGGACAGTGGAACACACTCTCTCCTCTATATGTTTATGCCTGAGCTGAAACTTTGCAGCTTGTTCCCATACAAGAGGAATTGCTACTCTTGCTTGTTGATGGGGAACAGAACAATGCTTTAACCCCCTTTCTAGGTCAATGTAGGGTATTCTAACAGAATATTGTACATGATCCTACTAAAATATTGTGCATAGCAAAAAAGGACGTTGTGTTCTTAATAGAGACAAAAAACAAACATCCTTTAATAGGCACAACAATAGTGGACTTGCTCACATTGGTCAAATGCATTAACATTCCTTCGTACATTAATCAATACATTTTTAGGTCTCGCCTGTCGATGCGCATGCGCATCGAGCAAGCGAGACTATAGGGGCTCATCGACTCTTTATCTAACTTGCAAGGAATCGTGGCGATTCCTTGCAGTGCCCGTGACTTTTAAGCTCAATGCGCATGTGCATTGAGCTTAAAAGCGCGTGCACAGCCGCCCGCATTCCTCCGACACCTTTGAAGTGAAGCTTAGCTTCACTTCAAAGGCCCGGCTTCTTCACACCCACATGCCGCTCTGCCCCGCTCCGCCCCCTCCCCTGAGTCATCCTGCCTGCCCCTTCCCGCCGTGTCGCATTTCTCCTCCCCCCTCCCCTCTCTTCCCTCCGTCTTGTCTTTTAGGCCGGCTCGCACAACTTAATTTGCTCTTCCCCTGTGCTTCTCTTCATATGGGAATGAAGCCAGGGAGGGAGATGGCTCTCACAGTGTGCATTAATGCGTGGCAGTATCACCCAGGCAGTGTGCATTAATGCGTGGCAGTTTTGCCCGGGCAGTGTGCATTAATGCGTGGCAGTTTCACCCGGCATGAAGCAGGCGCCTCCTTTCTTTTGTTTTATACGCCGCGGCGTGCTCCTTCAAGCTCCCCTGCCCTTCGCATTGAATCCCCTCTCTTCCCCCACGCTTGGCACACATGCAATCTTTCCCTTAAGGTTGCAACGCTTCTTTAATACACACTTCCCTCTGCAGCATTTGCTGCTCTGCCCAACTTCCTCCCTCCGCTCGCGGGCGCCTCACCACTCCACCACGCAATAAAAGTACCGGTAAGCCTGGAACATACAGACACCCGCCGGGCAATAGAAGTTGCACAGTTTGTGCCCGACGTACATGCTCGCCTGTGAAGTGAACAAGTTCCTAGCCCCATCCAGCTCTGGCGCGCCCAACTTCCCTCTCTTCTTTTATATCTTGCGTGCAAACAGCACAACAATCAGCCGCACCAGTGAATTATTCACGTCTTTAATTTGCTCACTTAATGACACCGGCGTTCTGTAATCAGAGTGCAGAGCCTGCTACCAAGCATTATGGATGACGGCCGGATTTAAATGCTGGACAATATAAAGCTCTCAGTGGTTCTGTAGTTAGTTTTTCACAAGGCAGTACTTAGATAAACTGCTGTAACGCATATTTCAAACACACTGTATGATGTAGACTAATCATGTTATCCCGTAGACAGCCCTGTTTCAATGGTTTATTTGCTTTTAAAAAAGACTGGTTAAAACTGTGTTACATGAAATAAATGCACAACTGCACAGTTAACCAGAGGTAAGTTGTTTATTCAAATAATTTTGATCAGCCTGTGTATGTAAAATTAAACAAGATCTAAAGCGCAGTTTCAGGGCAATGTGAACAAGGGCACCATGCTGAGTGAATACCTATAATGTTCTCAGCCACGCAATACCTACAGTGTGCACGGTCGCCGAATACTTTTATTTTATTAACATGATGCCCGCTTTATTCACAGCCCTGCAATACCTATAATATGCATGGCTGCTGAATACTTTTATTTATTAACATGGCGCCCGCTTTATTAAGAGCCTTGCAATACCTATAATATTCACAGCCACGCAATACCTAGAATGTGCACGGCCGCAAATACTTTTATTTATTAACATAAAGCCCACTTCACTCGCAGCCGCACTTAAAAACTGGCACGCACTATAACAATTTGCATTAACTTGATAAATGTGCTTGTCAGGGTGGAATCTAAACGCAGAACTTTGCTTATGTCAGCTGCTTTTGAACCACATGAACAGTGTAACGCGGGGACGCCAGTGGGTGCACAAAACTGCGATTTCTTCGTCGCGGAGCTGTTAGTCAGCTGGTTGGTGCTTGCGTAAAACGAATTTAGAAACGGTCGTTTTCAAGCGTCGTAACGGCAGTATGTGTGCGACTATCTTTAATTAAGTATTTGTGTAATTCCAGCAAGCATGGAGCGGTAAAATCACGGCACAGTTTCTTTCTGTGAGAAAATATGTTAATCTGTTTTTCTTCGCACTGGAAGCGCCTTGCCCTCGGATGACAGGCTGTGCCACTGGTGACTCACGTTTTGCTTTAGGCAACCCGTCTATGTTTTAAAATTCAGCAATCGTTTGCAAAAACATCTATGTATTTTTCCGCAGTGGGACCCCTCACCCCTAAAAAACAAAACAAAAAAAACACACTTTGCAGCTTTCCCCGTACTTCTTCTAATATACAAAGCACACCGCTGAATTGCATTGCTTGCCAAATGTGTTTTTCCTCATACATATCTCGCTGTCATTAATTGATTCTTTTCACCCGGAAACTGGTGCTCAAATGCCTTTAAAATCTCGGGTACGTGCTCTGTTTGACTGATGTGGCGTGCCTGTGGTGATTACCGTGAGCTGGGGATGTCATTTGTGTTGGAGAAGCACTGTTTGAGCATTAATGCACATGGAACGAGCTGTCATACATGTGATCAAGGCTACATTGTAGTTTACGCAATCCTGAGTCCAGAGTTTTACAATGTTTTCCAGCGCCATAAAAATTGTGTGATCCTGGGCAAATCGTGTTTCTGTCTTTATTCTACGAACTTCCAATAGTGCGCAGGTATTGGATAGGAAGTATCCGGCGCTAAAAAAACGCAAGGAGTCCATTCCATAGTGCATTTTTAGATGGATAATTGATTTTATTGATGCATATTTTTTCCCAGCGATTTTGACTTACGATTAATCTGTTAAATATAGCTATATAATTTCTTTTTTTTAAAACTCGATAATTGAAGTGAAAAGCGCAAAACTGAATATACGAAGCATGCGCGCGGATTTTGAGTCCTTTTTCTTTCTCAATTACCTACATCTTGTGTTTTTCCTCTCTCCTCTGGACCGACATGATGGCAGCAGCAACGGGAACCCGAGGTTACCTCACCTTTCGGCCATGAGCCAGCACCTGTACAGCCCGGCCCCTCCTCTCTCTCATTCTGGCTCGTCTGACTTTCAGCCTCCGTACTTCCCGCCCCCCTACCAGCCCCTGTCGTATTCCCAGTCGGCAGACCCCTACTCACACCTCGACCCCTTCTCCATCAACTCCCTCCACCAGTCTCACCAGCCCTCCCCCAGCCAGCAGCAGGGCTGGCCCAACAGGAACAACCCCTCACCCTCACTCACCCTCAACCCCTCACCCACCCTCAACCCCTCACCCTCAACCCCTCACCCACCCTCACTCACCCTCACCCTCAGCCTCACCCTCACTCACCCTCAACCCCTCACCCTCACCCTCACTCACCCTCACTCACCCTCAACCTCATGCTAAAGATTTACAAAAAAACCCATTAACAATTCTAAAAGCACTAACTCTAATGCTGCGAGACCTATTGCATTTCTAATGCTTGTTATTCTATAGGTATCGCACCCTTCCACTTGTCTATAATTCAAGATAAAGATGCATATCCTTGTAATCACTTTTTATAGAAAAGGCTTGGGTGTCTCCTTCCAAATTCAAATTTCAAAGTCCACACATTAGTATTTTTTTAGTGTAGGCCAAAATCTAGTGCTGTCCTTATAAAAAAAAATCAGTCCTCGTAGTTCATTTGGATCAAAGGTTTCCAAATTTTCAAGAAATTATGAACTTCTCATGGTATACTAGTCAATGCATTTAAGCCCATCGATTCAGGCCCCCTCAGGGCAAATCACAATGAATCATCAATTTTCAGCGTTACCTAAAACAACATACATGCAAAGAATTACAAATTTTCCATCTGATTTCTCTACAATAGGATTCTCATGCAGTTATGTTTCTGCGTCCTACCACTGTTTAAACCTGTCATCTTAAAGTACCATCATTATTTACAAGTCTTATCGCATCATAGTCACAAAAGAACTTGCATGTTGATTAAACCTCATGGGGGCAAAAATACTAACTGTGGATTTAGATAGCAATATCTAAAAACCTTTCCACATTGGCCAGAACAAACAATCTTACATATTAAAGGCATTCTTCTCGCTTCTATGTGATGCTGCCAACTATTTGGATAACAAAAACTTTACTTACAGAATAGGAAGCACCAGCTTTACAGTCCGATAGGCTGCCTTAATCATTCTTGTCTGTGAAGAAATATTCAACTTTCTCAAACTTTTACAGGCAAAAATTGTCACAGGCAAATGTTAGCTGACAGATAGGGGGGCCCTTCCTTTGCCACGCAGGCTCTAAACACAGTGGGCCTCTTTTTCACATTGCCGAGCCTAATCTTGCTGGAGTGTCAAAAACTGCATAACAGGGCTGCTGGGGTTTTGCAAATAAAAGTTGGGGAACGTTTTAAGGGGTGAGAACAGGATACCAAAACAATTCTTGTGCATCCACAATCTGGTTGCTGGAATACCCAGTTTTTTTTCTACCAGACCCCTGTCTCTGTGTTAATTGGGGAGACAGTGGCTACTTCAAACTGGATTTTAGAGTTAGATGTCTGAGGATACTAGGATTACCACCCGACACTGCTCATACACTCAAATCCCAGCCTGAGAGCCCAGGTTTAGTGTGGATAAAGAGTTTTTCCATCTTGAAAATGCCAATAGTGAGTAGTGTAGGTTCCAGGAACTTTATCCTATTTTTTTTATTATTTTTATTTTATTTTTTTATTTTATTTATTGGCATCTCAAAAGTTACAATCAATTGGCAAAAACGCTGACATCCATATCAGAAGAATAGTACTGTTTTAGTTTAGCATGTGCGCACTACTCGCAGCAACATCAATATCTCCCGTCTGGCACACATTTCAACCCCCCACACATCAAGTCCCAACAGTGAAGGTAACATAAACGGTGTCAGTACGTATCCCTCCATCATCGCCGCCCACATGAGACCCTTCAGCCCGTCGTCACCAAAAAAGAAATGCAATCAATGACATGAATAATGGCATAACAAGACATAGTGGTAGACTTCAAATATTGTCAATACCCGAACACTCACACACATCGTCGGTATCAGTCCATTTAATATGGCAATTATGTCATTGCCCCATCGCGCTGCGTTGTGTGCTCCCACGCACTCCCTGTCTCCAGTTCTGAGCGTGTGTCTCCAGAGTCACCATCGTCCACCACATATCTCCCCTCCAGGTACAGTGCCCAGTAGTTCTTTGGCTGATTACGAGGGGGTAATAATTCACTGTATAATCCCGTTTGTGTGCAACAATCCAACATGTCCCGAGACCATCTGTCCAGTGTGGGACAGGCCCTCTCATCCAGGTGAACGCTACGCAGCGCTTGGCCATAAAGAAAGCAATATCCACCAGTCTGCGAAGTTCAGGCGCAATATCTTTGGAGTATCCCAGCAATGCAAGCAGCAGTGAGGGGGACAGCGACAAGTCAGTGACCCTGTTCACCTCGGTGTAAACTGCGTGCCAAAAATCTGCGATCTTCGGGCAGAGCCAGGCGAGGTGTAAAAAATCTGCAGATTGCGCTGAGCACCTTTCACAGTTGGGAGCATCACGCAGTCCATATCGGAACAAACGCTCGGGGGAATAGTACACCCTATTAAGGAATTTAAAATGCAACAGCCGGTGACGGCCATTAAGGGATACCCTCCTAACGTTAGCGCAACAATATCTCCACTTGTCCTCGTGGAGATCCATCTCTAAATCAGTCTGCCACGCTAATCTGGGCTTTGCATAATGCGTTGTTTTCGCCCCCAGTGTGTCACGATAGAGTCGCGATATTAGATGAGCTGGAGACTTAGCCGTGCTACATATTCGTACGCCAGTATCGTTGGAGGCTCTTCCATATCCTCCCCTAGTAAGTCCCTAAGTGCAAGCCTCACCCTATGGAACTGCAATCGAGCCCGAGGTGGAGCGCTTGGTCCGTCTTTAATATCCACTTCTTCCCATGTGCGAGTCGTGCCATTAAGGAACAGATCCCCCGTGGTGGTTAAGTTTAATTTTGCAAGCGATGACAGGACACCCCTGTCTCTGCATGGACCTAACCATGAGCACCACTCCAGTCTGGCCCCCGGGGCATACAGTAGTGAGCAAGCCTGTGCATCCACAAGATAGTGCCAGGCGTGTGTCACAGCGTTTAGCGAGTCTAGTAATCCCGTACGTCGATCTCGGGGCTGAGCCATGAGTGCCGGCAACGGAGTTGGGTCAGCTACTATACCTTCAATAAGTATGTGGGGAGCGTTAGCAGGACCGTGCATCCATCCATACGCGTGAGTGCCCTGCGCAGCACGATAGTATAATTCCAGATCAGGAGCTTGCAGGCCCCCGTCCTCATAAGGACATATAAGGATATCCCACGCCACTCTGGGCTGCTTACCAGCCCAAACCAGTCGCAACACCAGAGTATGCAACTGTCTAAAAAATGCACTAGATAATACCATGGGGATATTGCTAAAAAGAAACAAGAAACGGGGGAGTACGATCATTTTCAGCAGTGATAGGCTGCCCATCAAGGAGAGAGGGAGGTTAATCCATTTTTCTACATCGTCTTCAAGTTTGGAGATAGCCACACCATAATTTTCTCGCAGGACCACCTCCACGTCTGTGTGGAGCCATATGCCCAGGTATCTGACCGAATCAGTGGTCCATTGTATTAGGGTAGTCTGAGTCCACCCTTCTCGTGGTTGGGGTGAGTGGGAACATTACAGTTTTGTTCCAGTTCACGTGGATCCCAGAGAGTGATCCGAACAAGACCACTTCTCTCAGCACTCGCGAGAGGTTAGTCTCCGGGTCTCGCACGTAGAGCAATGTATCGTCAGCGTACGTGGACACTATCAAATTGTACCCGGGGAAACGAATACCGCGGTGTCCGTGGTACTCACGTAAAGCACATGCAAGGGCCTCCGTGACCAAGGCGTAGAGGAGGGGAGAGAGGGGCCAGCCCTGTCTAGTGCCGCACCCATACGGACACGTGCTGTTGGAGATGTGTAGAGCGTGTTCAGCAATTGTATGAAAAGTTCCCCAACACCCATGTGTTGTAACATCGCGCGTAGAAAAGGCCATTCGACGGAATCAAACACCTTTTCCATATCCAGGAAGACCGCTACCGCCGGCACTTCCTGTCGTGTGTGCTGGAATACTGCGAACACTGTACGTAAATTATAGGTCAAAGTGCGGCTGGGGACAAATCCCGCCTGTTCGGGGGCCACTAGCGTCGGTATCAGTGGGCTGATACGATTAGCAATGATTTTTGTGAAGATCTTAGGGATAAGCAGTTCGGAAAACATCTTGTAGAATGAGGCCGGAAACCCATCACTACCCCGTGCGCTGCCTGCCCTCATAGATGACAACGCACAAACAATTTCCTCCCTCTCAAACAGACGCGCGAGGAACTCACGGGGAGTGTTAGTGAGCCAAGGTAATTGAATATATGTTAGATACTCCACGATACGTTCTTCTGACATCGGCCCTCTAGAGGCGTATAGCGTAGCATAATACTCTCGGAAACGGGCCGCAACCTGAGTTTCGTCCAATTCTTCCCCAGTGAGTGGAGACCTCAGAGCGGGCATAGTCGCATTTTGACTGTGTTGTTTGGCCAAATTGGCCAAGACCGCACCCGGGCACTCACTCTCTCCAAATGATCTGGCAATAGCATACTTCCCGAGATGCTTCACCTCAGCGTCTGCCTTGTTGTGGTATTCAGGAATCGTTTGCGCTAGCTCCTGCGTCAGATCTTCGTTCGGATCTCGCAGACAACGTGCCTCTATGTCCTTCAGCCTGTTCTCTAAGAGCGACAGACGATCTCGAATGGATTTGAGGACTCCATCGTGTTTGGAAATAATGACTCCACGCATGTACGCTTTAAAGGTCTCCCACACCGTAAGGAAGGAGTCCACCATACCCTCGTTCCTGCTAAAAAAGTCATCAATGACAGTAGCCAGCTATTCGCGAAAAGCGTCATCCAGCAGCGCATATGGAGGTAGTCGCCATGAAAAGGGAGGAGGACGACGTGCCGGAGCGCGGAGGGTAATTAGCACCGGGGAGTCGTCCGAGTAAGTGCGCGGCAGCGTCACACATGCCTGTACCCTGGAGAGGAGATGTGCAGAGAGGAGCCAATAATCAGTCAAATTTGCTTTATTCGAGGTAAAAAACTCATAAAAGCATAAAACATTTAAAACCATTACATCCACAGTAACACATTTTTAAAACATATTTACACCCTCAAGAAAAAAATTAAAAAATGATAAAGCATCGTGACATCAGTAGTGTTAAAATTCATCAGTAAAACCTAAAATTCATACAGTTGTTTAGCCAGTATAAGCACAAAAAAAAAAAGACCGGGTTCTCATTAGCTGGGAGAGCAGACAATGGCCTAGGTTCATTTCATCAAGCCTACTGTTGTACAAGAGACTTCCTTCTGATAGCCCATGCCCAACCCAAGAATTTAGCAACTGCCACGGCAATGATTGGCAGAGAACTAGTGCAGATAATCCTTAGGGCCACATCACTCTCTCTCGTGCCTAGCTGTTTGCACATAGCGCTCAGCCAGACACGTCGAGGGACTGAGTAAGCCCCGCACACAAAGAGTAAATGGGCAATGGTCTCAGTACTGGTTTTGCAGGCTAGGCAGACATGAGAATTACCCTCTACCCATCTTCCGGTTAGTGATCTAATTGGGAGAGACCCCACTCTAAGCTGGAAGTTTAGCTTCCTGTCCTGGGGTTTGGTTATAATGTCCCAGTAGGGCTCAAAGGAAAGGGAAGCTTTTACTTCCAGAAATAGTCCCTCCAGGGTAAAAGGATCTGCATCATTCCAGTTCCGGCGCTCTACCATTTCCCAATACATTTTGATTTTATGGTTGCTTTTGTCGGGAACTGGGCCTCCTCTGGTTTCTCCCATAACTCATTCATGCCTAGATTCCCTAGCATTCTACTCAAGTCCCCCAACCAGTCAATCTTATGGAACTTGTCGCAGTTAATTACATCCAGAAAGCCCCTTGCGTAATGAGCGAGTTCGGGGGTGACCCAGAAACGCCGCCAATATAAAATGGGTCTTAATCTAGCCATGTCTGAAATGGCTTTCCTACCTAACTCACAATGCAGAGGCTTCATGGGTGTACTTTTAGGGAGGCCGATAAGATTTCAAAGGAATTTGTTCTCGGCGAGCGTTAGTGGTGCTAGATTGCCGTAACCCCAGAGCTCTGCGCCATAAAGCGACGAGCTAATGACTTTGGCCTCATAATCTTGAAGTGCCGGCGCAATAGGTTTGGTCAAAGACCTTTTGTGTTCGGCACTTATAACACCAGTGTTTTGGCGGAATTTGAGAGCCGCCATTTCTGTGTGTTTCCCCCACTTTGCGCCCTTAGCTATGTGGATACCCAGATAAACAAAGTCCAAAACCATTTCTACCTTTTGTCCATCCATGAAAAAATTCCCTCTGAAGCTGGAATGGGGGTTAAATGTCATGAGCTTCGTTTTGGCTACATTTACTTCAAGCCCATGATCAGTGCAAAAACCCTCGAAGATATTCAAGGCACGCTGCAGGCCGCTGGGGGTTTTAGATAGTATGAGCGTGTCGTCTGCAAATAATAGGATTGGCGTTTTCACACCATCCAAAGTTGGAGCATCTACAGAAGCAGACAACATACGCTCCACTACGCCATTAATGTAAAGGGAGAAAAGCATCGGGGCCAAGGCACAGCCTTGGCGTACCCCCCGTTCTACCGGGAACTCATCAGTTACTTGCCCATGTCTCCCCCACTGAATCTTTGCAGAGTTTGACTCATGCAGTCTCATCACTAACAATAGAGTTTCAAGTGGCATACCCATCTCAGCTAGGACTTTCCCAAGCAGGGAGCGAGGGACTAGGTTGAAAGCTGCACGTAAATCTATAAAGGCAGCATAAAGACTGCCCTTCGTCAACTGCACTGTCTTCCAATGCAGCAGCGTAAACCGAAAGATCTGGTCTGTCGTGCTGGTCAGTTTGCGAAAACCTGCTTGATAAGAAGATAGAACATTATTTTCTTCCTCCCAGGTCATGATTTTTTTACCTACGACCTTCTGTACTGTGTCTATCAGGCTGATGGGCCTGTAGTTCCCTGGTAAAGTTTTGTCCCCTTTTTTATATACAGGGATTATTACTGCCCCCAGCCAAGACGTTGGTACCGGTGCCCCTAGCGCTACTGCATTAGCCAGTTTCAAGATATACTTGCCCCAGCATGATTTCTCATGGAGAAAAACATCCACAGGCACCCCGTCTGGACCTGGAGCCTTGCCCCGTGTGACTGAGTCCAAGGCCACTGCTACATCCGCGTTGTTAAAAGGAGGAGCTCGAAATGCAGCATTGGCCACAGACTCCCTGTTCATGTCCTCCGGACGGCACCTGTATTGGGGCCCGAAGTAGTCCAACCAGCTACTCTGGGAGACATGGTTAGAGGGTGGTTCTGGGAGACCCCCTTTCCCCCACTTAACAATGTTCCAGAATAATCTCGAGTCTTTGGCAGAACTGGCAGCTTTGAGATCTTGCCAGTGCTGCTCGTCCCATTGCTTCTTTGCTAAAGATACAATGGACTTGTACTTCCGCCTTGCTTCCCTAACGGCGGTTGGGTCTTTTCTCTTAATGGCCATCCCCAGAGCAGTTCTAGCTGCCCTACATGTAGCGTTGTACCACCCCGCTACATGTGGTAGACTTTTCTTACCCGGCTGCGAGCGTACTACCCTGTAGAAATGGCCCTTTATCGAGCTAAAAAATTCACAGTGCAGATTAGTGATCTCTTCCATATCTGTTCTGCTCCCTGATCCCGACTTCAAAATTACTTCCATAGCAGAAGTGGTGAGATCCAGATCTTTGCTAATGCTTTGTAGCGCCTCATGGTTAGCCACAATTTGGGGCCACTTAACCCGCCTCATATCATTCGTTGGGACGATCTCCGCTATCGCTTCTACTATGATATTTTGCCCCTCAAGGTCCCTCCCCACAACAGGTGAGTAATACAAAGGGGTTTGTGATCACTCTCTTGTCTACTGACCACCCTCATATCTTTCATCAGATGCCAGATCGTTAAGCTGCAGATAACATAGTCGATCCGGCTTTGCCAACGGCCATTATCAAAGGTGTTTGCCCCTTGCCCATCACTCGGTGTCCTACCATTCAAAGCTCTAAGCCCCCTTTCGCTACATAGGGCGTTCATCTGTATTACTTCTGTTGACCATGTACTCACGGATTTTAGATCCAGCTTAGGAATCCCCCATTCAGTGTCTGCATCTTCTCCTGATTGCCAGTCTTCTACAAAAAGGGGCTCGAAGGTCATGTTCATGTCCCCGGCAATTAATATGCTGTTCTCGCTTGTCTGGGCACCGATCAGTTGGTCAAGTGCAGCCAAGAGCTTGGATTTCCCCCATCAGGGCCTCTTCTGTACAGGTTATAAATGTCTAGGGGTTCCCCCGAAGACATACTAAGCCTAATGAACTGAATGTCATTATTGCCTGTAGGGAGCTCTGCTATCTTGTCAAATAGTGCCTGCCGAGCCCAAATGGTTAGCCCCCCTTTTGGTCTTCCCTTAGGGCCTTTAACGGCCAGGACAAAAAAATTAAGGAAACCCAAGAGATACAAAGGCTCGCAGGCCCACGTCTCTTGGAAGATACAGACGTCAAAGCCATTTATAATCGACGCCCATTCTGGTGAGTGCATTCTGGAGCCCAATCCCGCAACATTCCACGAGACTATTCTACCCCCAACCCCGCTAGAGTCACCCTCCAATGCTGCGGTGGCTAGCGGCTGGACCCCTGGGCCACATACGCTTCGCGGGTCACAACCTCCTACTGGCTCCTTATTGGCTACACCAAATTCATTCCTCCCATCTAGGCTGGCCGCAGCGACTTCTGCCAAGGGAGAGCGTACCGAGCCTGAGAATTCAACCCCCTCTACCCTTCTAGATATCTTTAGGTGGTTCCTACCCTTGGGCCCCTGTTGGACAAATGACAGCTCTCCTGTCCCGCTAAGGGGTAGTCAATCGATGGAATTAAGTCTGGATCTATGTGGCCCATTCCCATTCTCTCTTGGGGGCATAGCTATTGCTAATGAGAAAGGTAATGGGGGGATTTTCCTCAACTGGATGCCCGAATTGGCTGGGGGGCTTGATCTATACTCCATCTTGAATAAGTTCTCTGCTAGATTATCAGACACCAGGGTTAATTCAATTACATCATGCGTGGCCCCGGAGTGGCTGACTCTCCTAGCTCTAACAATGTCTTCTCTAATAATCGACCGGCACCCTCTAACATGCCTTAGCCAATGGATGGCCTTATTCGTCAAAGAATCTACCCCCTCCCTCATTCCATTGGTTCGTATTTGGCACATTAGTCATATATATAGTGTTCGTTGCAAAAGTACCCGTTGCGTATAAAGGGTGCTCAGATGGTTCCATACTATGACTTGCTGGTCTTTGAAGGGAAGTTAGAGTAGCATTGAGCGGAGCCCCAGATGGCATTCCTGGCCCATTCCGTGGTTGCAGCCCTAGGGGGCCTCTCCTCCCTATGGGTCCCCCCTGGTTCCTCTGGGCGCTGTCATTGTACCTGCTTGCCACCGTGGATTCCCTCACGGGGGATTTCAAGGTGTTTTCAGTCGAAGACGAGGTAGGGGCAGTGCTTGTGATGATTGCTCCCCCTTCAACCTGAGCAGGCCGGGGCAGCTTAGTGTTTGTAATGCCATTTTTCCTAGCTACTTGTTTAGTACCCTGGGCTTTGGTTGGATATGCAGTGAGTATGTTGGAGGAGGGCAAGTGTTGTTGACAAGTGGCACATAAATTGCCATTTGGGATGGTAGTTAGATTTAGAATTAATTTTTTCATACCCTCTATCTCATCTCTTAATAGGGAGACCAAGTTGGCCAAATCGCCAATAGCGCTGGAGTTTACAGCTTGTGGCTGGGAACCCTCCATTCCATTGT
This sequence comes from Lissotriton helveticus, assembly GCF_964261635.1. Taxonomy (NCBI): domain Eukaryota; kingdom Metazoa; phylum Chordata; class Amphibia; order Caudata; family Salamandridae; genus Lissotriton; species Lissotriton helveticus. Next base: position 951,911,913 of record NC_136063.1, read on the forward strand.
TTATGATTTCTCCTTCTGACTCCTGCTGGATTTCAGCCAAAACTGCAAACCTATTGGCACATACTATTGGATCGTTGGGGATAACGGGTACAACCTGTGGGTTAACCGCACTCACCTCACTCCCTTCACTTAGGAGCGAGTCTCCCCTTCGCCCCTGTCTTGGCCAAACTGATCAAGAGCAGCCGCCTTTTGCTTAACACTCGCTCTAAACATTTCGGGGATTATGATAGCTGGACCAGCCGCCTCTTGTGCGATAAAATTTGTATCCCCTACCACCCTTGCCACCTCATCAGTTTGTAGAAGCCCCACGTCAGCAGTTAAAATGTCTTGACAGTCCTCAATGATAGTGTCAATATTATTGATTATGCAGTTCAACCCCGCATGGTTAGGCGCTCTCTTTGCTTTCTTCTTTTTGTTCTGCTTTTGGCGTTTAGCAGCCTCTATAGCCCCCCCTCCCTCCATGGATTTACGCTTGCCCATTTCCACTTCACAACAGGCGAAAGAATCCCAAACAGATAGTCAATGGTACGACACGCTGTACCTCTATTGATGATGGGGCGTCACGTCCGGCTTCTTTGTAGATGGCAGAGCAAGGGGGGCAGTAGCGGTGTTAGAGTAGAGGCTCGTCCCGTCCTCTGTCGTCCCCGGACGGCCACAGACGGCCCGCCCTTTGCCCGGGCGAGCTCGGTGCAGATCCACGCGCGGTCCCGCGCTGCAGGAGGCGGAGGAGTTCAAATAGTGGCAGGTGGATGAGTGGGCGGTTCTCCGCTCAGGTGTGCAGCGCACGGACTCCTGGGCAATGGAGTCCCGTGCAGTTGGCAACGAGCGTGTTCCCTTGTCTGGAAACCCCTCCTGTGGCGGCAGAGAGCTCAGATGTCAGAGAGCTCGGGGCAGCGAAGCGGGACCCGCGCCAGCGGGTTCCGCGAGGTCTTGAAGGCTGCCAGTGGTGACGGTCGTTGGGTGGGCGGTCCTCCGCTCAGGTGTGCAGCGCACAGACTCCTGGGCAATGGAGTCCCGTGCAGTTGGCAACGAGCGTGTTCTCTTGTCTGGAAACCCCTCCTGTGGCGGCTGAGAGCTCAGATGTTTTGGCGTTTAGCAGCCTCTATAGCCCCCCCCTCCCTCCATGGATTTACACTTGCCCATTTCCACTTCACAACAGGCGAAAGAATCCCAAACAGATAGTCAATGGTACGACACGCTGTACCTTTATTGATGATGGCGCGTCACGTCCGGCTTCTTTGTAGATGGCAGAGCAAGGGGGCAGTAGGGGTGTTAGAGTAGAGTCTCGTCCCGCCCTCTGTCGTCCCCGGACGGCCACAGACGGCCCGCCCTTTGCCCGGGCGTAGCCCGGCGCAGATCCACGCGCGGTCCCGCGCAGCGGGAGGCGGAGGAGTTCAAATAGTGGCAGGTAGATGAGTGGGCGGTTTTCCGCTCAGGTGTGCAGCGCACAGACTCCTGGGCAATGGAGTCCCGTGCAGTTGGCAACGAGCGTGTTCCCTTGCCTGGAAACCCCTCCTGTGGTGGCAGAGAGCTCAGATGTCAGAGAGCTCGGGGCAGCGAAGCGGGACCCGCGCCAGCGGGTTCCGCGAGGTCTTGAAGGCTGCCGGTGGTGACGGTCGTTGGGTGGGCGGTCCTCCGCTCAGGTGTGCAGCGCACGGACTCCTGGGCAATGGAGTCCCGTGCAGTTGGCAACGAGCGTGTTCCCTTGTCTGGAAACCCCTCCTGTGGTGGCTGAGACCTCAGATGTCAGAGAGCTCGGGGCAGCGAAGCGGGAACCGCGCCAGCGGGTTCCGCGAGGTCTTGAAGGCTGCCGGTGGTGACGGTCGTTGGGTGGGCGGTCCTCCGCTCAGGTGTGCAGCGCACAAACTCCTGGGCAATGGAGTCCCGTGCAGTTGGCAACGAGCGTGTTCCCTTGCCTGGAAACCCCTCCTGTGGTGGCAGAGAGCTCAGATGTCAGAGAGCTCGGGGCAGCGAAGCGGGACCCGCGCCAGCGGGTTCCGCGAGGTCTTGAAGGCTGCCGGTGGTGACGGTCGTTGGGTGGGCGGTCCTCCGCTCAGGTGTGCAGCGCACGGACTCCTGGGCAATGGAGTCCCGTGCAGTTGGCAACGAGCGTGTTCCCTTGTCTGGAAACCCCTCCTGTGGTGGCTGAGACCTCAGATGTCAGAGAGCTCGGGGCAGCGAAGCGGGAACCGCGCCAGCGGGGTCCGCGAGGTCTTGAAGGCTGCCGGTGGTGACGGTCGTTGGGTGGGCGGTCCTCCGCTCAGGTGTGCAGCGCACGGACTCCTGGGCAATGGAGTCCCGTGCAGTTGGCAACGAGCGTGTTCCCTTGCCTGGAAACCCCTCCTGTGGTGGCAGAGAGCTCAGATGTCAGAGAGCTCGGGGCAGCGAAGCGGGACCCGCGCCAGCGGGTTCCGCGAGGTCTTGAAGGCTGCCGGTGGTGACGGTCGTTGGGTGGGCGGTCCTCCGCTCAGGTGTGCAGCGCACGGACTCCTGGGCAATGGAGTCCTGTGCAGTTGGCAACGAGCGTGTTCCCTTGTCTGGAAACCCCTCCTGTGGTGGCTGAGACCTCAGATGTCAGAGAGCTCGGGGCAGCGAAGCGGGAACCGCGCCAGCGGGGTCCGCAAGGTCTTGAAGGCTGCCGGTGGTGACGGTCGTTGGGTGGGCGGTCCTCCGCTCAGGTGTGCAGCGCACAAACTCCTGGGCAATGGAGTCCCGTGCAGTTGGCAACGAGCGTGTTCCCTTGTCTGGAAACCCCTCCTGTCGCGGCTGAGAGCTCAGATGTCAGAGAGCTCGGGGCAGCGAAGCGGGACCCGCGCCAGCGGGTTCCGCGAGGTCTTGAAGGCTGCCGGTGGTGACGGTCGTTGGGTGGGCGGTCCTCCGCTGAGGTGTGCAGCGCACAGACTCCTGGGCAATGGAGTCCCGTGCAGTTGGCAACGAGCGTGTTCCCTTGTCTGGAAACCCCTCCTGTGGCGGCTGAGAGCTCGGGGCAGCGAAGCGGGACCCGCGCCAGCGGGTTCCGCGAGGTCTTGAAGGCTGCCGGTGGTGACGGTTGTTGGGTGGGCGATCCTCCGCTCAGGTGTGCAGTGCACGGACTCCTGGGCAATGGAGTCCCGTGCAGTTCGCAATGAGCGTGCTCCCTTGTCTGGAAACCCCTCCTGTGGCGGCTGAGAGCTCAGATGTCAGAGAGCTCGGGGCAGAGAAGCGGGACCCGCGCCAGCGGGTTCCGCGAGGTCTTGAAGGCTGCCGGTGGTGACGGTCGTTGGGTGGGCGGTCCTCCGCTCAGGTGTGCAGCGCACGGACTCCTGGGCAATGTAGTCCCGTGCAGTTGGCAACGAGCGTGTTCCCTTGTCTGGAAACCCCTCCTGTGGCGGCTGAGAGCTCAGATGTCAGAGAGCTCGGGGCAGCGAAGCCAATAATCAATACGAGTGTGAATGTCATATTGTGATGAGTAGTGTGTGTACCCCCCTTGTGATGGGTATTTGGGCCCCGATGTAGGTAAATCTAATTTACTGACTCATAAATACCGAATTTTACCGATTCGGTAAATTGGAAGGAGGCAGATGTAGGTAATTTTTAATTTACAATTACCAAATTTGTAAGATTCGGTATTTACCGATTCGGTAAATACCGAATCGGTATTCCCCATTGATTCCTATGGGCTTTGAAGCCCATAGGAATCAATTGAAAATACCGATTCGGTATTTACCGAATCGGTAAAAACCGAATCCTGGAAGGGGGAACAGGGTGTCACTTTGACACCCTGTAGCACCCCAATTGCAGGCTTGAGTGCCATGTGGCACACATACATGCCCTAAGGGCATGTCTGTGTGACACATGGCATATGTGTACATGCACAGATGTGCATGTACACTGGAATTCGGTATTTTACCACCCAATAGGATTGGGTGGTAAATACCGACTCCTAAAGGGCCTGTGGCACTCTTTGAAGTGCCACCTACATCTTGATTTACAGAATCGGTAAATTTACCGATTCTGTATATTTACCGAATCGGTAAATATACCGATTCTGTAAATGAGATGCCCCCTACATGCCAAATCCCAAATACCAGTCGGTAACGGCCGAAATCGGCCGTTACCGACCGGTAAATGGCGACCTACATCTGGCCCCTAGTCCTCCAGACGTCCTGTAATCCCAGCCGGGTCATCTCTGCATCTAGGACGCGGGATGAGGCAGCAGGACGTCTGCCAGGCCCGTCTGAACGGTCCAAGGCCGGGTGTCGTGTCAAGTTTAGGTCACCACCACACAGGATCTGTCCCTCTCCCAAATCTCTAAATTTGCTAGCAAGCGTCAAATAAAATGAGGGGCAGTCAAAGTTGGGGCCATACGTGTTGATCACGTGGAATGTCATACCCTTACTGGTACATTTTGTGATTACATAATGTCCTTCGGAATCCGTATCAATTGGCGTAAATGTCAAAGTGGACCTCAGGTTCACCCAAGTGAGCACTCCCCTGGCACTCGAGGTGAAGCCAGCAGCGTGAACACGATTATGTAGACCTCTATAGTGTAGTGCCGAACTGTCCATACATAAATGGGTCTCCTGTAATAATGCGATGTCAATCGTGTGTCTCGAAAGGTATTGAAGTACCCGCCGGACCTTCCTGTGGTCGTTTAGACCCGTAACATTCCAGGTCAATAAAGTAATAGTATCATTGTCCTGCAGTTGTTGTGTCATGATAGGGGATGGGGGGCATGGAGGGGTTACTTCATCGCCGCACCTGCGTTGAGCCATTGCGGGGGCAATGTGGGTGTATGCCATCAAGCGCTACGCTACTTGTCAGGAAGCAGCACGCACATCTGTCAGCGTCTCTGCCAATAAAAGTCCTCAGCACATCCTCAACAAGAATGCATTCAACCATTTGCATAAACAACAACAAAAGAAAATCCTGCAGCTGTGCCCTATCCCCGCCTCCCCCATCCCTGTTCCCTTCATCCAAATAACCACTACCGCGCCCGACCCGTCCCACTCCCCACCTCTCACCGCCCCTGTCAGTCGAACTCCCAACTCTCTCTCCCCCCTCCCCCCATCATCCCAATCATCCAATACAAAACCATCAACACATAGCATAAACAACTGCTACTTAAGGAAATGTGGTACACACAGGGAAGCAGGTAGCTCGCTCATAGTGAGACTATATCAGTGTCTATCCAGTGTGTCCGCCACCTCGCCCCGCGCCTCCGCCTCCATAAAGGAAAAATGAGTAATAGCCAGTGCCCTCTAAGAAAATTCAAACAGTTGTCCTTGGCAATATGAGACAATAATAACCGGCTTTAAATGTCTTCTTCTCTCTATCAAAAACCAATCAAGGGTTTGGTGACGGGACATTAAACTGTTATCCCAGATTGTTTACCAAATTGAGGACACGCTTGAACCACGCTGGATAAAAGTGACAGTTGAGGCTTTCCACAAGCCTAGACCAGCGGACATTAGAAGCGTGCAGGACAATTAAACTGAAAGCAGTCACAAAGAATGAATGACACTATGGAAGTTACCGTGCATAAGGAAATTAGCTAAGAACCATCAGAGGTCCTGAAGAGAGTTCCTCACACTGGGAACTCGAAACGCGTCGACCAGCATTGTGTTAGGCCAATCGTTGTTTATAGAGAAAAAACATTTGGAAATGATGTCTAACGGTTTAGATGGCCTATTGTGAAAACCTATAAATTGAATTCTAAATGTCCCCCCCCCGTTTTTATATGAGGCTGTATAGTCAGATTTTTCTAGTTTTGTGAATACTTTTTCCTAACCCCCTTCCCTCTTTCTTTCTTTAAACACCACATTTTTGGTGTTCAAAAACACTGTACATATGAGTATGCATGTGGAAAATGATTGAATGATTGTAAGAGTGCGTCCTTTTTATAACACACAAACATTTTTCAGATACGGGATTCTTATCCCCCTTTTTTTTCCTTCTCTCTCCTGTGGATTTAATATGTTACTTTATTGATAAAAAGAAAAAAGTGATCTTTTGACTTATTACTTGAAATAAATGGATTAATTCAAATGATTGTTTCTTTCTGAAGAAGTGTTTAACTCGTTTCTTCAGGTTGATGTGGTGATAAACAGTTTTGCAGTACCGGCATATTGTGGTTGTTTTCATTCTTCTCTCTATCGTCCCTGCCGTGTCACCTACCCTCTATGTCAAACCTAATATAGGCTATACAGAAAGAGTGCAGTAGAATAGCTAAGACATATGCAATGCCGTTATATGATCACCGGTACCCAGGTGTCATGCACAAAAAGAGTTTAATAGCAAGGTTCAGCATGAGTTTCAGTGTGGTCAAGTCTCTTGTGGGAGCGTACTCCCTCCCTTATCGCCACTGCATGCACCATTGCCCTCCTTCCGGGCCAGTAGTTCCAGCAAAGCACAATCCCTACACGAACCCCCTCTCATAGCTTGGCCAGCTCTATCAGCAGATTGGAACAGTCTCTCTCCACTGCGCAGTTTGCGAATCACAAATACCTTACATAATCGTATGGCTCAGTCTTAGTCCTGCTCTTCCATGGACCCCCAGCAGCTTCTTCGAGTCCACCATCGTTGTCTGCGCCTCGGGTTTCCTTGCGCCAGCCCTTCATAGCCTTCTGGAGCGCCCTCGGGTCTGTGAAATAGTGGATCTGCCCTGTCTATTAACACTCAATTTGGCAGGGTACAGCATCGCATAATCAACCCCAAAGTCCCGTAGCTGTCATTTCATGGGAACGAACTGGCGTCTCGCTTCCTGTACTTTGGTGCTAATGTCCGGGAACAAGGATAGCGTGCTTCCCTCATAGTTTAACGGTTGTTTCTCTCGGGCCAGTCGCAATGCAGTATCGCGATCCCTGTAGTTGAGGAACTTGGCCACGATGGGTCGCGGTGGAGCCCCGGGTTTCGGTCTCGGGCCAAGTTTGCGATGTGCGCGTTCTATAACAAACATGCCTGAAAAAGCTGTATCTTCAAACATTTTTTTAAGCAGCGATTCCACAAACAGTTCCATGCTTCCCGTTTGGGTGTTCTCCGGAAGGCCTGTGATGCGTATGTTGCATCTGCGAGACCTCGCCTCCAAATCTTCGGCTTTATCCTGCAGTAGCTGGATCACCTTACCCAGCTGTTTGTGTTCCGAGTCCAGAGTCGTCTGCGCCTCCTCCACCTCCCCTATACGGCGTTCCGACATGTTGAGGCTCTCGGCGTGCTTGTCTAGCCGCTCCTCCATCCGATCCATGCGATACGTGAGAGTATCCATTTTAGTTCCTAGGGAGGCAATTCCACCTTGCAAGTTCTTTTCCATAGCCATGAGAATGCAGTGAATGTCAGGTTCAGCTATATCGTCTGCACCCGATGACTCAGCTCCCTCAGTCGTTTCACTTGTCGGTGGATCCGTGGTTTTGATTTTTTGTTGTTGTTATCAAACGACAGCTTAGGTTGCGTGCGATCCGGGCGACCCATGTCGGTTCCAATTCCTCAGGCACCAGTCAGTCCAGCACACCTGTAACTCTTCTGGCCTTAGAAGCCCTAAACTAGGGCAGGCAATGTGCGCTCAGCCCACTTCAGTCTCAATTCAGGGCTAAAGTTGGCGGAAGTCGTCTCGTCAGTACACTAGCGCGGCACGACCTCACAGGTAGACGTTTCCCGGGGTAAGGGAGTGGAGCAACATCGAAGCAGTCTGTTCACCCCGCAGCCAAAGTCCTTTTCCGCTGTAGCATCACGCGTGATCTATTGCCCTTCCTCCACTATTCAGCACACTTATAAGATACCCTCCAGGGGAGCGGATCAGGCCTGCAGGTGAAATGTGGCAGGTTGAGTGGAACAAGAGACGAGCCCTCGTGACGTCCCTCGAGCGCCGCAGTGGCCGCGCTCCAATTCTCTAATATGTCTGTCTTCCACGCGGCACAGTAGGCTGTAGTGTAGGGCCCTGTATATGGCGCAACTTTCACTGTAGTGCATAGGGGGAACACCAGAGCCTCAAAAGGGGGGTTTGTTGCCGCGAGACGGCCCAAATCTAACTCCCGGTCAATGCCGGTCCGCGTGATGCAAGGCCCCAGGCCAAGGTCAAGACTCAAAGCATCAGTGGGGTGATGTTATCTCAGCAGCGCCCGAGGCCTTGTAGTCCTCCCAGCGTAGTGCCCTCAGTGGCTGCTCTGCTCAAAAGTCGATCTCGCACTCTTCTCCCTATGCTCCTGCGCTGTGCCGATGTATCCAGGCAATACTGTTCCCCCCATGCCTGAGCGCTCAGTGATCCGCAGATTTCCATGCCTGCTGGCAAGTTAAGCAGGTCCCAGCGACACAGCGGTCCCTTTCCGCCGCCGCCGCCAATTTCGGGAGTTCCGTAGGCCCAACTGGAACCGGGGGCTCAATTAGTTTGTCGCGCCTGTCTCAGGTCACCAGGATGGCTCAGCACTCTCGGTTCATCTCCCTCGCCCGCCGGTCCTTACAAGAGGTCCGGGTCTCCCTCCTCTCAGCTCCGTAGCAGCGGACTCAGCGCACGGGTGGTCCCTGGCGGCATCCGCCGCGGTGCCTTGTAGGGCAGGCCTGTATTGTCACGCAGAGCCTGTGGAGTCGTGTAGATGCCTATCCCGATTGGTAGCGCGTTCCGGTTTCCAGCAGCAGTTCTCCTCGTCGGTCTCGGGTCAGAATCTCAAATCGCGTGCTCCTCACGCTCTGACACTGTTTGGCAGCGTTTTGGCTCACGGTAGGCACTGGCAATATAGGATATTTTAGCAGGATAATTAATCTGGCAGAGGAGCGGACGGCTTAAGCGGCCATCTTTTCTGCAGGCTAGCTCCGCCTCCAACTTTTATCCTATTTGTTAGGGCATGCCCAGGAGGCATTCCCACCCACTAGATAATGACAGACATAAATGTGGCACCTCCAGACAACCTACTTTTGAACATACTTCGACCTGAGGATGATCAGAAGAGGACTGGACCGTTGACCGGGACCTGAGAAGAGCCCTGAAAGAACTGGACCTGCTCTCTCTTGTACACAGGACACATATGTAGAGTCTAAAGGTAAAATGGCTGACCTCTTGCTAAAGCTATAGGGACACAAGTAGCTACAAAAGGCCTGTGCCTTCAACTGCCAAGCTGACCATTGGCAACTGGACCTGGACTGGATACTGTATGGGTGAAAGGGATCGCTGGACTTCTGCCACTAAGAACCACCTTCTTTGTGCTCTGAAGAGGTATAGGAATAATTTCCCTCCAAACTGTTTTTAGGCCCTTTGGGTAAATTCTCTGTTTTATCCTGGCTTTCCCCCTCTCTCTGCTGTGGGGGACCTGAACCACCCTTCCCAAGGTCACTCCCAAGAATCCACCACAGGTGGGCACTGCATTCATTCTGGCCTTAATGGGGAGGTTATCCAGAGAAGGAGAGGGTATAGTATGCTTTAGTTTCCCTTTGTTGGGAAGTGAACCTAGAAGGTAAGCTGGTTATCTCTGCCGGAGGGGTCTGTCATTTTCAGGAGGTCACCGGGAATGAGGTCCCTGTCACTGCTCAGGGGTATACCGGTATCAGCCATACTATGGGGGTAGCCAGGCGGGTTTCTCAGAACAGTACCTACCAAGACCATGGGCAGGACTCCTTCCAACCAAATGCCCTGGTATCCTTGGAATGGGAGGGGGTATAGGCTCAGATAAAGCTCATCAGCATCCCAGAGATATCCATTGACTTTGGCAATGAACTACCCCAAGTGAGAAAAGATCTGGTTGGAGTGGTCACTCAGGATGCACCTAAAACACATATTTCTGGGGCCACTGCTTCCAAATGAAACAGCACAGTGACCCAGATGGAGAGTAAGGGGTAGAAGGTGGAGGCCATCCACAATGGGAGGATCAATGGGTTAGGGATTACCTGCTCTGAGAGAAGAGCAGCCGAAGACTGACTCTGGTGATGCCAATTTTGACCTAGAGGCTCCACATGAGCCAGCAAGAGACAGAGGACAGTACCCATGTCCCAGGCAGATGTCTATGTAACACAGAGTGTGATGCCCTTGAAGGAGGCTGTGGTTCTACCCTGAAAGTCCTGAATGGTCAGGATCCTTTTCAGTCTCAGAGCACAGTTCTTAAACTGGAAGGCCAGTCTCAAGATGCCATGCCTCAGGTGGCAGCAATAAGAGTGGAAGGGGGGTGTCTATCACCTGAGGGTGTTGCCTCCCACTCTGAGAAACCTAGAGGGCTAGGGGATCCTGAGGAACACGTGGAGACTCCTTACAGGCCCACACCTGGAGTTGAGTCCTGTCCAAGGCCCCAGATTGGGACCGTCACTTGGCAGTGGCTGGACAGGGCCTGTCTGGTTCCTGACACTGACAGTTCTCACTGGCCTCTGTTGGTTAACTGCCTTGTGGGCAGAGTTTTCACTGGGGTGGGGACATAAGTCTGACCAGGGGGCACAATGGGCTACATCATCTTGTTTGCCATGGCGGTACTGTCTGCATACTGGGATACATCTGTGAGCAAACTAAGGATAGGTGCCCCATGTATGGGCTCTGCAGATTAAGAGAAGAGTTCCCAATGAGCCAGTTCATTGGCTTAGGAGTATCTTGACAGAGGGGCTACAGATAGTTTCAGATGGGCAAAGAGCAGACAAGTACCACTGCAGAAGAGGAGTACTGTCCTTGATATATTGCCCGAGCAAGAAAGTCTGTCAATGTATTGATTAATCTGCTCAAGCTCTTTCTGCAGGGTTATCCTGTATTTTTCCTCTTTTGCTGGAACCTATATTTTTGCTGGCTGTAGAACTCTCTGTACTTTACCCCTGCTAACCACGGATTAATTGCCTGTGCGCCCTCTTTCAACTTGGTGAAATTTGCATACACCTATTGACACAGTTAACTTGCCACTGCCAGTACGTCCCTAGCATGTGGTACAAAAGGCACCCTGTGCCGTACGTTAAAGTTCATTAGTGGATTGTAGCATCCATTGTGCCATTCAGAACAGTGAAAGTGCAGGCATGACTGCAGGTCTACCATTTGTAACCTGGCTGTTGATGTTTTACACTACAAATTTGACCAGTGAAAATAACCCCTTTTGACAGGTCAAACCCATCCTTTAATATTTTCATAAATCCCCTCTATGTAGACTTTAGGGTGCATGGTATTTAAAAGTAGGACACTCAGGAATATAATGTTAAACATGCCTTTACAGCGAAAATGCCTCAAAATCTATTTTCATTGCAAGATGGTCTGCTGTTCCGTAGGAACACACTGGGTTACAATATTACATTTATTAATGCTAATTTTGGTTAGGAAGCAGAAAAATTATGAAACAAAAAGATTTAATTGCTTTTTAATACTTATTAAAATCTAATTCAATGGATTTTTGTCATTTTGGTTTAATTTTGTTTAATACATTATATTTTATTCTTCTAATTCATTTAGGAATTTGTATTGTTTTGCGGTTCAAATTTTACTGTTTTGGTACTGCTTAAATACCTTATGTTATTCCTTACTTAAATTAGTAATCCAATCTCTTACAGTATAACTTTATTGTTCTTTATTCCACAGCTGCATACCTTGAAAAAATATGTTGATAAACTGTTCCCTGTTTTCAGATTAGGATGTTATCTCTTCAGTCATAACGTGAATAACTTCATGTTCATAATTTGAAAATGAGTCCAGAAAAAGGCCTCTTTAATTAAAGATCTGGCTGAAATGCTGTGGTGGCAGTTCATGAGTCTATGGTGGATCCTATGAGTAATATCAGGCTCTGCTTTTGTGACATTTTTAGGTCATGGATCTTACATCTTCACTTTACAATGACCATGTTGATGTCACGAAGGGTCTTTTTCTTTTGATATTTCACCATTATACGTTTTGATTAATATATTTTTAATAAAAATCCTTTTTGTTGGCTTTTGAAATAAGAATGCTCACACAATAGCAATATAACTTTTCAAGTGCAAGTTCTATAGATGTAATTTTATTTTTATTGCTCTAGAATGTAATTTTGTAATGTAATTCTAGAGCATTTTTATGTTCTATACTAAACCAGTGGTGCCTGGTCTGTACAACCCAGTGATTTTGGGAGTCCTTTTGATATACTGCAAGCCACACATATGCCTGGAGTAAGACAATAATACAAACAGTAAATGTTTTGTGAATAATGTCTGAATGTTTAGGTGTATCTCACAGCGAAGAGAGTAGTAAAAGCAACTGCTTATAGAACAAGCATTTACAATGCAATAGGTCTCGGGTTAATTAAGTTTGAGCTATTGGCATTGCTAAATATTGCAACACCAACTGCAACAAAAGCTATTGGTGTTGCATTATTTAGCAATGCCAATAGCTCAAACTTTAATAATGCGACACCTATTGCATTGCAAATGCTTGTTTTCCTGGTTGTTGGTACCTGTGGTGGGGCACTACGTGCGTCTATGCGCTGTACAGCAGAACACAGTTCTCAAGAAGTGTATAGTGCCCCATGCTGGTATACCCCAAGACGCTACGAAGGCCAGTCCGATGCTGGCGTGGGGGGGATGGAAGGAGGGTAGGGGATCGGGGGGGGGAGGTGAAAAGTTAACGCCGTTCCAGATGAGGGGGCTGTGGCTGTGTGTGGTGGGGTCGAGCTGTGGCTGTGTGATGGGGTCGGGCACGTCAGGGGTGGATGTATGTATGTGGTGCATGCGTTCATTCAGCGGGGATCAGTGCGGGCTGCATGGCAATTGATGAATGTATAGGGAGGGCATGCATAGGTGGGGACGTTCGAAATGGATGAGGGACATCCCCGGGGCTGGCGGGAAGGGTTGGCTTTCTGGTGTTCAGCCTTTTCATGCCTGGTCTGAGCTGATATGCTTCCGTCCTGTAAAGAGCGCTCACACAGCGGGAATGCACCCCTGAAAGAGACCAGAAAGGCAGGGGGTGTGTTCATGTGCTGGTGTGAACACCCCTCTAAGAGGTTGTGGGGTTCAGTGCTACAAGCAATGGGCTGAGGGAAGCTGTACCCCTAAGTTTAAATGCTGCCTTGTTGCTATATTCCACAAGAGTGGAATTTGAGACCTCTGGACAAGAATGTATATTTTAATTAACGTTGCAACACAATGCTCCGAAATGGAAAAGTATGAAGTCTGGCGGTGCAGCTACGTCACCAGCTAACGCCGCTTCCGGTCACACATTCTACAATGCATGCAGCGCCTCGCGGTCTGTCACCCACTTCCACAGACGGGTATTCTGCGTGTCTCCTCCTCAGTTTCCAGCCGGTACATCTTACACGCCTACGAGCAGTGAGCGTGCCGCTTCTGAGCGCCCTTGTAGCGCTGGTCTCCACCTCCGGGGGAAGAGCTGGGTCCGATCCTCAAACACACTCAATTCTGGTATGCATATATTAATTAATCTTTGAAAAGTCTTTTAAGTTAGTAGGGTGGGATGCACACAGGACAGCTATTTACAGGTAGCTGGAGAGCTACTCCTTGGAGAAGTCTGCCCAACACCCAATAAGAGAGAAATTTCAAATCGGCGTTACCAAAGCAAAGAATAAGGTCTGTTCATATTATATTCCATACACCTGTTTAAATCATGCATGTGGAGCATAAAACCTGGCACATTTGAGAAAAATAGTGCAGATTCCATAAGTAATCCCACTGCAGTAATGCTTCTCGTGTTGATGGGCCCCAGTTTTAAGATGAGGGGGAGGGTAGTTACTTTTTTTCATTAAAAAAAAATGAATGTTATATTTTTCCTGTTCCAATTAAAAGACTGTTTAAACGGTAATAGTGTGACTCTTGTAGTGAATGTTGTTGTATGGACATTACTTTCTTAGGCTACGAGCAAGCTCCCTGCTTAACGGCGTGTGGCCGCAGTGTTCCACTGTTGTGCCCTAAATACCCAAGGGGGCTGAACTCCGTGTAAATTAGTGGGATGTATGCGACGCAGCAGAACTTACTGCTCACCTTTAACAACATGTTCTTTGAAATCCCATTAAGCTTTGCCAAACTAGCCCCATGTTAGCAGTATTTTTTTTCACTGTGCATCCTGCATTTCATGACTTCATTTGCGGTCTCTCTAGCCTTTCGCACCTCAAAGCACTCCGAAACACTGTAGGCCGAAGGCAGTATGTCGGCATTATATATAATCAACCCAAATAAAGTGAGTTGGGTTCTTTTTTTAACTAGAATTGCTTTGCTAAACGTAATAAATGCAAGAGATACTTCTACATACCACATGGTGACATCGTTTATTAGGCATGCCATGTATAATTATTACAATACTTTATTTTGAAGTAAAAAAACAAATCCCTCAAATGGTTGTCAAAATGCGATGTATAAATCCAGTGGGTTGTCTTTCAAATACATACTCCGCACGAGACCTGCAGTGTTCAGTTCAGCAGCGTTGAAACAGCCGTCCATAGTCTGGTCGTATTTAGCGTTCAGGGCCACGCAGGAGCTCGGATGCATGGGGCTGGCGTGCAGGAATGTACCAGGGTTGCCCACTGCGGTCTGGCTGTCCAGTAACAATAGGCAGGCAGAGCAGTCACTGTGCAGCAGGCATCGAGTCCCCCGGCGTTAATAAATATTGGCAGAATGTGACATGAGTGAGTAAGGCGCGTGCATACCCTGCAACGGGTGAGCTTTTGGCTGTGACTGGACCAGCGACGACTTTCTGCTCTCCTCGCGGTCCAGAAGAACCAGTGAGCAACATGGACACCTCGTGCCACGGACTGGCCGACCGTGTTGGGCTACACTCCTGCTGGGCGTCGGGCTGGGAGAGAGTATCATTGGATTTGACTGCGTCTCGTGCTCGTGGTTCACGACGGGCTGCGTAGTTGTGTTTTGGGGCACAACGAGGCTGCGCAACATATACACAGCCCGCGTTTGCACCATCTAGGTGCCTCACGCGAAGCATCCACTCTGATGATCGGGCTGCAAGACGCGCAACAGGGGTCCTTGTGAATTCCACACCCATGATTTGGCAATCCGACATTCTAGGATGATTCACGTATGACACTGACACTGCCTGCCCCTAGCCTCCCTGCTCTGACTCCTGGTGGGTTCCTTCACCGCGCGGTGCCCTGCGCGTAGCCTTGTTGTCCTGCAACTAGTTTCCTGCCTTCGTCCCTTTTGTATTCACAGTCTCTTCTCTGCCTTTATCGCTTACCTCACACGCTCTCTGCTGCCAGCACTTCTATGCTATCGGTTTATTTTTATTATTAACATTACAAGTTTACAAATTAAATAAAAAAGCCAACGTTAAGTTACATGAGGCAACAAGTCAAATACCGCTGCTTCCTTAAATAAAGCCTGCCTGTTTATCAGCGCCGCGCGCCCCTCTGCAGACTCCCTCTGCATTCCAAAGTCAGTCACATGACCTCTTCCCGAGGTGCGCGACGTGATCCGATTCTTTCTGGCATGCTGAAAACAGCAGAATTTCACGCGCGCAATGTAATCCAATGCCAAAGTGATGCGCGTGGCCAGCTCTTGTCTCCACTTTCCTCTCGTTGTCGGCTGAGCCGACAGCTATAGTTCTATGGCGAGAACACGATTCGCGCGTTTCTAGCCGAGACCTAAAAAGCTTGGTGAATCGATCCCTGGGAGTGCTGAATTCAGCTGCACTATCATCATGATGTCGAGTTGAAAAATGTAAATCTACAAGAAGCACATTGGACCACGGTATACATTTTACTTGTGTTGCAATGAAATGTGTTAAAACAGTAAATTGAGTTACTTTTTAGGTTTCACATGTATGAGGCTTGCACAATTCATTATAAACATTTTAGTACAGATTTATCAGTGCTTTGACCCCTTCAAACTCACACATGGATTTATAAAGCAGCACAAAGTGTTGATAAAGTATTTTCATTAAAAAAAAGTGCAGCACAGCAAGTCACCTTGCTGTGCAGCGTGTATGATAAAGTACATTAATGTACCGTACTTAACATTATACTACACATTCTTGTCATTTCCCAGCACTGGCACACAATGTGCCACCTAGTGTCAGCGCAGGCACCCTTACACCATGGTGCAAGGGTTCCGGTGTCGAAGCAGGATTTTCTGTGCAGGAAGGGGCACTTTCCTGCACAGAAATAATCCCCTGAGGCATTTTCCTCTTTCAAAGTGTGCTGCACAATGCAGCACACATAGAAAGAGGAAAAACTAGGAGAAATAAAGATAGTTTTCACCGTTATGCTTTCCTTGGGGATACATAGCATTTTCACACAGTCCCAGGTCTACCAGTAATGGTAAATATGGGATGCGCCAAAATCCATGGATGGTGCATGGGAACACCCATGCTCCACCCATGGATCGCCACCCTGAGGGCAGATTAACACTGATTTGAGCTAAGTTGCATTACCCTAGATTTATTAAGCCACACAGGACCATGCAAGGTGGCCGTGTGTGGCTTGATAAGTCTATTTAAAGAGTTGCCTCACTCTTGCGCCCCATTGCGTGGTACCCAGGCAGCACACCTCTTTCATAAATATGTCCCTTAGTTTCCAAAGCAAACCTTTTTCTGCACTGGAGAGCAGCCTTTAAAGCGACAGCAATTGGGCTTTGTGATGCTTTGCAATACTTATGTTAATTCAACGTCCAATGGGTGGTGCAAGGGTGTTCCCATGCTACCACCCATGACTACCAACCATGACTTCCTCCCCCTCTTGCCGAGTATATCCAGAGAAACAGGGGTCCGCGCGTTAATTTTGTCCCGCCTGGACTACGCCAATGCCCTCTTGGTTGGCTGCTCAGGGTTTCTGGTAAAAAATTGCAGGTGGTGCAAAACTCTGCGGCCAGACTTCCTATGGGTTTATCCCCCAGAGACAGGGTACGGTCACATTTGCCCGCCCTGCACTGGCTGCCAGTTGAATCACGCCTGAAATTCAAAATGCTGACCATTGCTCATAGGGCCCTGAATGGGACTGGCCCCATATACCTACAAAAGAGATTCGCTTTCTATGTGCCAGGGCGACTGCTCCGGTCTTCCGCCCAATGGCTGATGCAGACCCCGAAGTTCAAGCGTCAGCGTCTCGTGGCAATTCCTTTGTGCGCAGGGCTGGCCTGGAATTTGTTGCCTTTAGCCTTGCGGACCATTCAAGACCCATTGATGTTTAAAAAGAAACTTAAGACTTTGCTGTTTTAATCAGATGAACGCTCATCTCTTTCTTTCAGGAGCTAGCGCCGAGACTCTTCTAAGTAGCTGTGCGCTTTATAAATTCAACATAAAATAACATAACATTATTGATTCAAAGCCATATTGACTAAAATTGTTAGACAAGGATTCACACACAAAAACATCCCTATGAGGCAAGCACTAAGAAGGAGAAATATTTTCATTTCTTCTACCTTTTCACACATTGCCTGAGTGGTGCACTGTACAGCACACACTCAATTTGTGATCAATTTAATAGTTTGTCTAGCCCTTCTATTTCATCATGGAAGAGTAACCTCCCAGTATAACACCTATGCTAGACATCATGCACAAGCCTTTGCAAAGGTGTGTGTGTGGTGCTAGGCAGCAGCATGTTTGTGTGCCAGCACTGGGGAAGAGAGCAGAAGAGCCATACCTTAGTTGATATGGCTCTGCTCTGGTGTTTCTTTCCAATGCAACGCAGCAAACCAACTTTAGTTGTTGATCCCCTGTGCATTATCTTTTAGTAATTCTACCACATGCATTCTATATTTACTTTCAAAGAGGCTTTCAGTGAGACTCCTTCAGCCATTGACAGGTTAAAGGCGAAGGCCTTCAGGCTCCTATGTGTACAGATGGCCTGGAACGGGATGTAGGGGTGATGTGATAAATGGGGGTGCTCTACCACCTCCAGCCTCGCAGAACCTGAGCACCATGATACCCCGACAACTAATGCCTTATTATTTCCAGCTCAACTACCAACGTTCTCTGTCTACAGTTGTCAACTGGCCTGTGTCAAGCGGACCTCCTGCAGACACCCTGGGGCTTATTTATGAGCCCCTGCGTCACTTTTGCACCACCGGTGCGTCACTGTTTGTCACGCACCAGTGGCATAAAAAATGCGCCATGTTGTTCCATATTTACGAAATGACGCATTTAGGTAGATGCATCACTTCTTAAACGCCTGCACTACATTATACCTGCGCCAGGTATAATGTATGCAGAGTGGGCATACACCCGAAAGAAAGGCCGTAGGAGTGGCGCAGCGAAATCTATGAGATTTTGCTGCGCAACTTCTAGGAAGCCAATGCGTCAAAACCTTACGCCTGCCTCATGGCAGGCGTAAGGGTGACACAAGCCCTTTCACATGGGACTTGCCCCATCTGAAAGAAACATTGCCGGAGTTGCCTCAGGAATCTGACACAATTCCAGCAATGCGCCACTTTTTGCACTGACAGATACGTCAGTTATACTGACGTATTTGTCCTTGCTTGCGACATGATGCATCATATTGTAAAAATGACGCATCATTGGTGTTCATCTTGTGTGCTTTGCTGTTCACACTATGTGGGAAGGGTAAGCCCAGACGTGGGTCCCGTGCTCACTATGCCACTGGAGTCAAGCTGTCCTGGCTGAAGACGGCTGATAGCCAGAAACCGGTCCTAGGATGCTTGATTCCGGTCCAGGGAAGACATGGCTTGGCAGTTCGGGCTGGACTGTTCCCATGAGGCACAGGGCCAAGACTGATTTGCATATGGCCATGTCTGAACTGGGGTGGCTTGGTGAGCAAAATAACAATGGATTAAACCGAGATCTGTGACTGGGGGTGAATGTTTTGCCATTGTGCAACATTCCATCCGTCATATTGTGTCTTTTGCTGTTCACCCTATGTGGGAAGGGTATGCCCAGACATGGGTCCCGTACTCACTACGTCACTGGAGTATACCTATCCTGGCTGAAGACGGCTGATAGCCAGAAACCGGTCCTAGGATGCTTGATTCCGGTCCAGGGAAGACATGGCTTGGCAGTTCAGGCTGGACTGTTCCCATGAAGCACAGGGCCAAGACTGATTTGCATATGGCCATGTCTGAACTGGGGTGGCTTGGTGAGCAAAATAACGATGGATTAAACCCAGATCTGTGACTGGGGGTAAATGTTTTGCCATTGTGCAACATTCCGTCCATCATCTTGTGTGTTTTGCTGTTCACCCTATGTGAGAAGGGTATGCCCAGACGTGGGTCCCGTGCTCACTACGCCACTGGAGTCAAGCTGTCCTGGCTGAAGACGGCTGATAGCCAGAAACCGGTCCTAGGATGCTTGAATCCGGTCCAGGGAAGACATGGCTTGGCATTTCGGGCTGGACTGTTCCCATGAGGCACAGGGCCAAGACTGATTTGCATATGGCCATGTCTGAACTGGGGTGGCTTGGTGAGCAAAATAACAATGGATTAAACCCTGATCTGTGACTGGGGGTGAATGTTTTGCCATTGTGCAACATTCCGTCCATCATCTGTAATGTTGTGAATGGCTAGGAATGGACAGTGCCCAGTGACCACACTGGTCAGGCACTAGGACCAGCCCGAGGGAAAGCCGAGGGCGGGAGGAAAGGGAGGAGCTGGGGGAATAAGGGGCAGTTCACCACTGACCACCAGAGCTGTAGGACCTAAATAAAGAAGCTCCCCAGAAACCGTTGTCCGCGTGGTCATTGAGTCAGGAACGACTCGACAACTGGCGACGAGGATAATCGCAGCCTGCGCGTGTGGACCCCTGCAGTGCCCTGCAGTGAAAGCCTACCGAGTGCCCACCTCGGCGGCAACAGCGGACCGGAAGCGCCCACCGAGTGCCCACCTCGGCGGCGAAATAAGATAAGAAGCGCTCACCGAGTGCCCACCTCGGCGGCACCGAGACCCAGAAGCGCGCCTACCGAGTGCCCACCTCGGCGGCACCGAGAGTCAGGAGCGCGCCTACCGAGTGCCCACCTCGGCGGCACCGGGACCCAGGAGCGCGCCTACCGAGTGCCCACCTCGGCGGCACCGAGAGCCACAGAAGAGCCTACAGAGTGCCCACCTCGGCGGCACCGAGAGCCAGAGAAGAGCCTACCGAGTGCCCACCTCGGCGGCAGAAGCGTGGCGAGATCACCACCCACCGAGTGCCCACCTCGGCGGTGAAAAAAGTAAAGAAGAAGGACTGTTACCTGTCTTCAGCGGCCCCGGTGAGTGAAATAGCCGACCCAGCCAGACTCCCGGCAGCCGATTGCCTGAGATCGGCCGAAATCCCGCCGGAAACGAGATTCCCGGCGGCCATCTTGAAGTCAGGCGGCTTCAACCAATCCCCTTCGAGGGATTCCCGGCGGCCATTTTAGGGTCAGGCAAAGGCCCTAAAACACCAAACAAGCACTGGTGAGTGCATAGAAGAGGATAAACAAGCACTGGCGAGTGCACAGAAGAGGATAAACAAGCACTGGCGAGTGCAAGAAAAGAAAAAAAAATCGGAAACACCAAACAAGCACTGGCGAGTGCAACGCAGTTCATCAACAAGCACCGGCGAGTGCATAGAAGAGGATAAACAAGCACTGGCGAGTGCAACGGAAACGCCAAACAAGCACTGGTGAGTGCAACGAGACCGAATCAAAGAGGATAGACGGACTGAAGTAGGCAGCAGACACTACGAGCAAACAATGACCGACCCTCTCCCTGAAAGCATGTCGAGAGCATCTCTCCTGCGGCGCCCTGAACCCCTCATTATCGAATCCGGCAGGAGCATGAGCCTGCGGTGGCAAGAATGGATTGAAGACTTCGACGACTTCATAAAAGCTTCCAAGATAACTGACGAGGAAGGACAACTACTTTTCCTCAGGAACCTGATTGGCAGGGACGGAGGCCGGGTCCTGAAAGAACTGCCAGAAGAAGCGTTGGAGTCCTACACAAAAGCACGAGAAGCGCTGAATGGTAAATTCCTGCACAGAAAGAACGTCGATTTTGAGAGGTACACCCTCAACAGAGCGGTGCAAGAGCGCGGGGAACGGATGGAGGCGTTCGTGACTCGTCTGAACCGCCTAGCGAAACACTGCGAGTTTGACAAATTTTCAAAGGAAGACGCTCTGCGACTAAGAGTCATCGAAGGCTGCCTCTCCGAACCACTAAGACGCAAGCTACTGAAGAAAAGCTACACACTAGCACAAATCGTGGACATGACGAGAGTCGAGGAGCAAGCTGACGACTACGCCAAAAGCATGGAAAGCGGGAAAAGCGAGAGACCGGAACAAGCTTTCAGGATGCAATCTCGGCACGAACACAGGCGGTCTCCGCCACGTGACCGCTCATCCAGGTCTAACAAACACCACCACCAGTCTCACAGAGGGCACAAAGACACGAGATACCCGAAAGGACGCTCGGACAAGCACAGCAAATGCTTCCGATGCGGATACGACTATCCCCATGCAGATGCATGCCCAGCGCTGGGTGAGAAATGCCGGAAATGTGGGAGAGACAACCATTTCGAAAGCATGTGCGGGGCAGTGCCGAAGAGTGATCACAAGGGAAGTCACCGACGATACCCAGAAAGTCGCCATCATGCCAGAGCCGTCGAAGCCAAACGCGACTCATCGTCGGGGTCGTCACAATCAAGCGACCGCTCCTGCAAGACCTGTCGGTCTCGGCGATCCTCCTCCAGAGGATCTCAATCTCCACCACCCGCTCCTCGAAAAGAATACCTCAATCGAGTGGCAGACCTTGACCAACTAAAGGAATACCCGCGTCTGGACATCAACATTGGCTCTCACCCCACGCAGTTCGTGCTCGACAGTGGGGCAACGTTAAACTATCTGCCAGCCGCTGAATATCACCGGATGAATCCCCGACCCGAACTAATGGAGGCCTATGTGCAGGTGTACACATACATGGCCGAAAAGCCACTAACATGCCTGGGGAAGTTCGAAACTGACTTGTCATATGAAGGTCAGACAATACCAGCATACATCCACGTCATTGAAGGGCCCGAGGCTGACTGCCTACTGAGCCTAGCAACAGCCGAACGTCTGAAACTGGTAGACATCCTATTCAGGGTCACAGACAAACCATCACTCATCCGAAAGTTCCCAAAGCTATTCCAAGGACTAGGAAAATTGAAGAACTGTCAAATAAAGCTACACATAGATGACCAAGTCACGCCGGTGGCGCAACACCACAGGAAAATACCATTTCATTTACAAGAAGCCGTGGAGAAGGAACTCAGCGACCTGCTGGAAGCAGACATCATTGAGAGAACGGAAGGGCCGACGCCGTGGGTCTCCCCGGTCGTGGTAGTCCCAAAGAAAGGAGAAACGAGTCAAGTTCGTCTGTGTGTAGACATGAGAGCGCCCAACACGGCCATCGAAAGAGAGAGACATCCTGGACCACACATCAGTGACATGATCACGTCCCTCAACGGAGCAAAGGTGTTTTCAAAACTGGACCTCAACAAAGGATACCATCAACTAGAGCTGCATGAACGATCTCGAAACATCACAACATTCTCGACACACCTTGGCCTATTCAGATACAAGAGGCTAAGTTTCGGAGTGTCATCAGCAGCAGAGATATTCCAAGAGGCCATCAGGAGAACGATACACCACATCCCACAGGTTCTGAACTACAGTGACGACATTCTTGTATACGGAGCAACGACAGCTGAACACAACAAAGCGCTGAATCAAGTCTGTCAAGCCCTGCTAGACGCGAACCTCACACTCAACGAGGCTAAATGTGAACTGCACAAACCAACACTAAAGTTCTTTGGACACCTATTCTCTGGAAATGGAATGAAACCTGACCCAGAAAAAGTAGCAGCGCTAAATGACACACCAAGCCCGAGGGACGTGGGCGACATTCGCTCGTTCCTAGGCATGGCCAGCTACTGCTCAAGATACATTCCAGACTATGCTACACTAAGTTTCCCGCTGAGGAAGCTCACTAAACAAGGGCAACCCTTCCAGTGGTCCACCCAGTGTGAAGGAGCATTTCGCGAAATTAAGAGAACTGTGGAAACAGCAAAGAATTTAGCATACTTCAGCCCCACAATGAAGACAGAGATAACAGTAGACGCCAGTCCGGTAGGGCTCGGAGCCATCCTAGCCCAGTATGACAGGGAAGAAGACCAAAGGCACATAGTAGCGTATGCGAGCAGAAGCCTGACGGACACTGAGAGAGCCTACTCGCAACCAGAAAAAGAAAGCCTGGCGGTCGTCTGGGCGTGTGAACACTTCCACATCTTCATTTTTGGGAAGCACTTCACACTCATAACTGATCATCAAGCCCTGACCACGATCTTTGGAAACCCAAAAGCAAAAATGCCACCAAGAATAGAGAGGTGGGGCCTAAGATTGCAAGAATATACATATAGCATCATCCACAAGCCTGGCAAAGATGCAAACCCGGCCGACTACATGTCACGACACCCCATCAAAGATGACAAATCAGAACAATCAATAGCGGACGAATACATTCACTTCGTAGTGAGTCAAGCGAGACCTCCGGCGGTACCCCTAGATGCCATCTGCGACGCGACCGAAAAGGATGCCACTTTGCAGGAAGTAAAGAACTTGATCCAAACCAATGGCTGGAGACGCCAGCCAAGCAATGGACAAAACGACACGGACATGGCGGCATTCAAACACGTCCATGAAGACCTGTCGATCGCTGCCAATGGACTCATTCTACGAGACAAAAGAATAGTAATACCACGAGAACTCAGACAAGGAGTCATTCACTTAGCGCATGAAGGACATCGGGGTGTGGTAGCTACAAAAAGAGCACTCCGCGAAAGAGTCTGGTTCCCAACCCTAGACCAAATGGTGGAGGCGACACTAAAGGACTGCCCGCAATGTCAACTCGTGAGTCGTCCGGACCCCCCTGCACCACTGCAAATGTCCCCACTACCGGAGGGCGTCTGGCAACACATCGCCATTGACTTCTTTGGGCCAATCAAATCGGGCCAATACGTCCTAGTCATCATGGACGAGTACTCTAGATTCCCCATCGCCCAATTGTGCGGTTCCACAAAAGCATCAAGTACCATACCCATCCTAGACGAGGTCTTCGCCGCATGGGGAATCCCCCTAGTGGTGAAGTCGGACAATGGACCACCGTTCAATAGCCACGACTTTGCTGAGTTCGCACAACACCTCAACTTCACGCACCGCAAGATCACGCCGCTCTGGCCACAAGCCAATGGAATGATTGAACGCTTCATGGCCACGATCAAGAGGACCTTCCAGCAAGCAGAAATCACCGGGAGGCGCATACAGACAGCACTTGACGAAGTGCTGCGGGCATATAGAAACACGCCCCATTCTACCACGGGCAAATGTCCCGCTACCGTCATGCTAGGACGCCCGGTGCGCACTAGAATACCAATGATGACCCCAACGGCGCCAGAACTGGACACTGATTCTGAGCACGAAGAGATCGCGGCAAGAGACAAAGAAAAGAAGGAAAAGATGAAAGACTATGCGGATGAGCGACGCCACGCGGCCCCCCCGCAAATAAAAGAAGGAGACTGGGTGCTAGCGAGACAAGAGCAACACCGGAAGACAGACTGTCGATACAGTGAGATTCCCCTCAAAGTGATCCAACAGAAAGGAACCATGATCACAGCAGAGGCCGAAGGGAAGCGACTCACCAGAAACGTGACATACTTCAAAAAGTGCGGACCCAATGTCACCGAGTTGCTGGCTGATCCGAAAGCGGAGCCAGAAGACCGCGAGACACTGACAATCAACAGCCCATTGCCCAGTGGACTCACTGACGAGAATGAGAGTGACAACTCCGACCCCCAAGCACGCCCCAGACGGGTGATCAAGAAACCATCGCGCCTGATTGAAGAACAGTAAAGAAACGAACTCGTGACTTGACCAGGGACAATGCCACTGTGTCATCATCCACCGAGGGGGGAGATGTAATGTTGTGAATGGCTAGGAATGGACAGTGCCCAGTGACCACACTGGTCAGGCACTAGGACCAGCCCGAGGGAAAGCCGAGGGCGGGAGGAAAGGGAGGAGCTGGGGGAATAAGGGGCAGTTCACCACTGACCACCAGAGCTGTAGGACCTAAATAAAGAAGCTCCCCAGAAACCGTTGTCCGCGTGGTCATTGAGTCAGGAACGACTCGACATCATCTTGTATGTTTTACTGCATCATTGTTGTCGCAAGAGGGCGCACTGAGAAGTGGCACATCGCTGCTTTCACGCAGCGATGTGCCACTTCTCGTAAATGAGGCCCCCTAGGTTTTTTCAGGCACCCACACTACGCATGCTTGGACTAGAAAACCAATTCTGTAGTGCTAACTTGAAACCTCTATATATTTATTTTGTGATATATTTATTGCGATTACCGTCTTCACATGATCCCAGTCATCAGATACCTTCCTTGTGATCCCTCCAACAAAAAACATAAATCAACTTTAATGAAAAAGGCCAGGGTTCTCCTGCCTTTAGAATTTGCAACACCCTTTGCCTTATGTTTCCTTAAAACAATTTTGTCAAGGCAGGAAATACCGACGACGTTCTATATGAGCAAAGATAAGCAACAAAAAAAGAAATATATATATATATATTTTCATCCAAAATGTCTCCCTTGAGAGAGGGTGTGCTGTACGGATTAATGACTATATTTTGATGTCCTAAGAGATCTTAAGTTATAACTAAGACAACATATTCGCTGAGAGTTTGCCTAGTTGTTCAACTGCAGCCACTGCCAACAACTTGTCTCTGTAGACATTCTGTATGTGCAGGGTTTCACCTTATTTTGCATTTCTGTTACATATGTGTGTGCCTTTTCTTTAGCCACATCAACGCCCAAAGGGCGCTGCAAGTTCTAAAACTAAAAGAAAAAGCGTGTCTTATCCACGAGTGTCCACAAACAGCTAATCACACACACATTTGCAAATCCAGTACGTTTGGGCTGTAAAATGCTGAGCTATTAGATCTGACGATGCTTTATTGCAGTCTTATGCATGAGTGAAGATGCATACAGATGCATGCCATGGCAATTTTCGATTTTTTGTGTTTTAATAAACAGTCCCCATTCCACGATAGGCAAAGAGGCAAATGATGGCCACCTGCCTCACAATGCATGCACATTCATAGGTCATGAAGCATGGGTCGTGATGTGAGAGTGCTCATGCGTTGTGATGGTTGGGTCTCTTTCACCAATCAAACATGGCCGATAACCATGTTAAAACGGTATTTTAAAATGTTATAAATAAGCAATAAAAAAAGGCTCAACAATAAAGGTTGGGAGAGGACCCTCTAGTGCTTTGCAGCTGTCAGGCCCTCTTAAAAATATTTTACAAATTCTCACTGGCAGTGGGTGGGTCTGTCACATGAATATGGAGGACATTCATTACATCAGAGCAGGAAAGAGAACTAGACGCCAAAGTCGCCCAATCATGAGCAAGGGGCTGGCACAAAGCCCCCGATATGAATGTTTGAAACAGCAGGTCTGGCCAACTAACAGCTAAAACTGTTTGCAGCCGAGACCTAAAACACACATTATAAGTAACCGCATGAGGCACACGCGATCATCGCTTTCTGTCACAATGTGCCATTAAGTAATTTCTTTTTTTTTTATCACAAAAGCGCGGTGAAATAATACCTCCCAAATCATATCACACATGATCTGAAGAACGACTAAAAAAAGCAGGCCAGTGACAAGATTTCCCAAAGATTCCTGGCCTTCCTTTCAGCGCATGTCAATTGGCCTGTCCTCTTCCGTTTTCCAATGAAGACATTAATAATATTCAGAAATGCATAAATAGTTCAAGAAAGCCGCAGACTACAATAAATCATACACAAACAGGCCAGAAAGCGATCACTCTTTAATTGAAAAGAAACATCATTAATCATTAGCTAATCTTCAATCTCAGGCGTTGGTGTCATTCTAATTCATGTCAGCGGTAAATACCCATATTAGGGCTGTCACTTGCTGGATAATTCCTCAGCTCTGATATGAAAATGAAACAATAGGCAGAGGGAGACGGTGACACTTGTCTGGAAGCAGGAGGGCGGGGGCCGTGGCATCCACACGACCTGAGCAATAGAAATGGCGGGCGTAGAAATCCTTTGTTGGCAAAGTCTCTGCATTTCCTACTTCTTCTGCTGTTCATTTTGTTTTTCACCACTTGAATAGCGCTACTTGCCCTCTTCCATGTTTTCTTTTGATTTAGTATCTCCTGAGTTGTATGAAGTGATTCTGTTTGCTCCCTAGAATAATGCTTTGTTACTTTATTTTTGCAAAACAAAGGAAGTACCTGTTTGATTGACAGCACTGGGAAATGGCACTTAGAGAGTGAAATGTGCGTGAAGGACGCTCTACCTATGGTGAAACCTTTTTCATCGTACTAGTGGGATTCTAAGAAACTCTTAATCTAAAATGAACTTAAGGCTTTACATGTAGTTGGTGAGACTTCACTAAAGTGATGGTAACCAAATGAGGTATTCATGACACAGTATTTGTATGTCCCTACTACTCAACATTTCTTTATAGCAGAATGTTGAAGGATTGTCTATAACATATCCATCCCACTGATCTAGTATGCCAGACCTATTCAAGTTATTAGGGTACTACACTATTCAAGTTATTAGGGTGCTACACCGTAATATAGCAATCACAGGATGAGCTTCGGGTACTATACAGAAAATTGAAAATTAAATAATGTTGAACATGTATTGAAAACATTTAATTTTGAAAATATTTTCTCATTCAATGTATGGGGTTTCAAAACATAGCACACTGTTAGAGTAATGCACGTATTTTCAACTGCTTTTTCTGTTTAAAAATATATTTATTCATGAGTCACTATAATGTTAATGTATATGCGCAGAATTATACAAACAACCCTATTCAATATAAGTTACATTTTTAATTTAATTGAGATGTTGAACTCCATATAATTTTGACAGAAACTAGGTTAACTAGGAACAACGAAAGTTTGTTTTCTATTTCTGTTCAAAAGCGTCCTGTGTGACGCAGTATTTATTCCCGTTGCTGGGAAACTGTGGTTATGTGATCCAGACCGATTTAGGTCACAGAATATGCAGTGTTACAACGCATGCGATACATCGCATGCCATTACAACGCAGTAGTTACAACAACCGAGTTGTTACATCGCATACCATTACAACGCAAGTCGTTACAACAGCTTGCTCTAGGGGGTGCTGGATGTTGGGATAGTAGAATTTACGATTCCAACTCCAGTCTGTGCAGCAGTAGGGAAGGTGTTGGAATTTAAATCCAACACCTTCTGCTCCCTGCAGCAAGTCATTGTAACAACTTACGTTGTAATGGTGTGTAATGTAACAACACGGTCGTTGTAATGACCTCATTGTAGTGGAATGCTATTGTAGAGCATTCGTTGTAAACTATATCTCCCAGGTCGAAACGCGTAATTTTCATTTGTGCCGTGATTAAAAGAAAGTGAAATACTAGAGCTCTGTTGGTGGGGCAGCATTTCTTTGCACCCCGGTGAGGGAATGTTGCTATATATATCAGAGCGAAGATTTGCCTTATTAAGATCACGAAAGCAGCCCTGGAGCCCACTGGAGGGCTATGAACATTGTGAAAAATAATGGGGCTGATAACAGTTTGGCAAAAATAAACGGACCCTACTGAAAGGGATTATTTTCACTCGAAATCCCAGCATAAATCTTCATTGGGAGTAGATGCAATATGGGTAAAATGCAAACTTTGAAATATCAACCGGATTTTGCCTGTGTCCCCTTCCCTTATGAATAAGCTGCAGGTGCAGCGAAATGCGTCAAGGAACCTACATGAGCTGGGGCTGCCAGCGTGATTTTGTGCAATAAAAAGGAATGTTTCCAATCCTCGTGGAGTGGCGTTTCCCTTGCTCAGGGGCAATTGTGAATGGATATATATATATATATATATTCACTGGAAAAACCATAGGTTTCAGGGTCGTTATAGTTAGTTGGACATTTCACTCGTACAAAACCATTGAAATTCCCCCGTTATAGTTAGTTCAGCTAACTATAACACGCGCTCCCGTAATGCACTGCTGATGACTTCACATATTACATCACTCATGACATGGTCAGTGACATCTCTCATGACATCACTGATGACATCTCAAATGACATCACCGATGACATCATCCAGTTAATGTGTGTTTTTCTAAAAATTATATGTTTTATATATGTATATCTCAAGGTCGATGGAAGAATAAATGGGTATATAAGTGTCTAAATGGATGATTTTTTTGTGAAAAATTGATTGTATAACTGACTGATTAAGTGTAAATTAGTGAATACAGGGGTTAGTGAGTAATGTTTAATTTGTAAATATCTGTATCAGTCTCTCACTTTGTGTATATATGGCTGCATGGGTTGGTGAGTAGCTACATGAGTTTCTATATAGGTTATTAGTTGGTTTTTGAGTATCAATATGAGTGTCTGAGTCTGTATGGCTCGGTGGAAGGTATTACTTAGTGCATAGATGCATGAATGAGTGACTCATTGTTTGTATGTGTTGAAGACAGCATGTGTGCAGGACTGTATGGGTGGATGAGTGTTTATATGGGTGTGTTAGTGAGTGAATGACTGTCTCAATAGTGTCTTTATCAGTAACTACATATGTGTTAAACTAGTATATGTGAGTATTGGTGTATATAAGTGAGTATATGTGAGAGTGAGAGATTGGAAGAGTTCCTGTATAAATTAGTATGTGTTTCTATAAGTGATTGCTTAAGAGAGTAAGTATGTGTAAAGTTTCTGTAGCAGTAAGTGCGGTGGTGTGTGTATAACTGTATATGGAATTTAATGGATGTTCGATACTTTGTTTGCATATGTGACTATGTGTGTGAGTAACTCTATGGATGAGTGTCAGTGTGTATACGGATGTATAGGTGTATGAGTGCATATGATGAGTGAGTACATGTATGAATGACTGTATAGGACTGTTGGTGAATGAGTGGATGTGTGTGTAGATCTTGGATTTACTGAATAGGTGTGTTGTAAGTGGTATTGGTATGTCCATTGCTTTGAAAATGTTAGTTTTTATTTTTGAGTGTGTGTATCAAAGGTTATATTAGGGTGAGAGGAGGTCTGCCACTCTATCACAAGGATGATGTAATCAGTGATGTCATGAGTGATGTCATTTGAGATGTCATGAGTGATGTCATGAGTGATGTCACTGACCATGTCATGAGTGATATAATATGTGACGTCATCAGCAGTACATTGCGGGTGTGCGAGTTATAGTTAGCGGAACTAACTATAACGGGGGAATTTCAATGGTTTTGTATGAATGAAATGTCCAACTAACTATAATGCCCCTGAAACATGTTTTTTTCAGTGAATTTCTAAGGTTTTTTAAATGCTAATTCCTAACTATAACGTACCTAAAACCAAGGTTTTTTTCAGTGAATTTCAAAGGTTTTTTAAATTCTAATTTGTAACTTTAACATGCCTGAAACCTATGTTTTTTCAGTTAATTTCAAAGGTTTTTTAAATGCTCGTTTCTAACTATGTCTACAGAGGTAGGACACGTGAAGAAAGAAGAAGAAACACACAGAAAGATGAAAAAGAAATGCAGAAAGAAGCAACAGAAGTCCTCAAAAACAAAGAAAAGTGCAGGAAGAAGAAATACGTGCATAAAGAACAAACAGAGGAGCAGAAAGAGGCCTTGTTACAAACTTATCCTGTACCCTCAACTTTTTCAGATGGGTACTGGTGGTAACTGACTCTGACTAACCAGCCCTAGAGCCAGTGCTATGCTAAAAGACACTTGGAATACAGTTAAACACCTACATACATTAGGGAACACTATGCATTGGGGTACCCCTGTGATTACCATGGCCTCTTCTGTAAGACCCTTGTACATAATAGGGCAGGAGGATTAAAACTACTTCTTAAAATGCGCCACAGGGCACGTTTGCACACTGGTGAAGCAAGGGGGGGGCTGAGCTGACGTGTGCAAACACGCCCTGTGGCCGTTTTAATTTGGGGGATAACGTCCCCTTGAATCCTGAGTGTCCCTTGGGTCCAACTAGCCCACCAGGTATCTCCAGTTAGCGCCACAGAGCTGCATTGCAGAGAGGTGTTAAAAGGGGCACGGCCGGGACCACCTCGCTGCACCACAGTGGCGCTTACTGTGAGCACCTGGTGGACTAGTTGGCCCCCAGGGGCCCTCAGGAATTAAGGTGAATTATATCCCCAACTTAAAACGCGCCACAGGGTGTGTTTGCACAAGTCACCTCAGGCCCCATCCCCTTTCTTCACCACTGTGTAAACACGCCCTGTGGCCGTTTTAAGTTGTGAGATTAAGTCCCCTTGAATCCTGAGGTCCCCAGGGTCCAACAAGCCCACTAGGTACCTCCAGTAAGCGCCACAGAGCTGCGTTGCAGAAAAGTGTAAAAAGGGGAACGGCCTGAACCACCTCTCTGCAATGCAGCACAGTGGTGCGCACTGAAAGCACTGGTGGGCTAGTTAGCCCCCAGGGGCCCTCAGGTTTAAAGGGGAATTATTTCCCCAACTTAAAACGCGTCCCAGGGTGTGTTTGCACACGTCACCTCAGGCCCCGTCCCCTCCCATCACCACTGAGTAATCATGCCCTGTGGCTGTTTTAAGTTGGGAGATCAAGTCCCCTTGAATACTGAGGGTCCCTAGAGTCAAAGTAGCCCACTAGGCACCTACAGTAGGCGCCACAGAGCTGCGTTGCAGAGAGGTGTAAAAAGGGGCGTGACCTCTGAACACCTCTCTGCAGCGCAGCTCCCTGGTGCATACTGGAGGTACCTGGTGGGCTAGTTGGCCCTTAGGGACCCTCAGTATTGAAGGGGAATTAATTCCCCAACTTACAACAAACCAGGAGGCGCGTTTGCACAATGGTGAAGGAAGGGGCCTGAGATGACATGTCTGCACACACGCCCTGTGGCGCGTTTTAAGTTGGGGAATTAGTTCCTCTTAAATCCTGAGGGTCCC
This sequence comes from Lissotriton helveticus, assembly GCF_964261635.1. Taxonomy (NCBI): domain Eukaryota; kingdom Metazoa; phylum Chordata; class Amphibia; order Caudata; family Salamandridae; genus Lissotriton; species Lissotriton helveticus. Next base: position 951,943,711 of record NC_136063.1, read on the forward strand.
TGGGGGCCAACTAGCCCACCAAGTACCTCCAGTATGCGCCAGAGAGCTAAAATGTGTGATGGAGGAGGGGGCTGGGGTGACATGTGCCAGTCCGAGGTATACAAGGCTATTAAACGGACCATACCAGTCCTTAAAAGCGTTAAAAGGCCATAGCAATTCTCAAAAATATAGTGCCCCCGCATTAGGTTTCTCAGCGTCCCGCAGAGTAGGGTAATGACAGTGTGCTTAAGCGCCTCTCGTGGGCTTTTGAGCGTCACATACAAGCAACTGCAATGCTAAATTCTTGCTTACAGGCCTTTTTTCCAAAACAATCACACATAACATACTTTTATTATATCAATTAGAGATGTCGTCTCGCGTGCACACAATCACTGCATTTTCTTTTCCTTTGTTGCAGTCAGTATCTTGACAGCCATGTTTCTTCTTTTCACACTTTTACCTGAAATCGCAATTTCAAACGGCACGTGTGACCTTCGCTCAGTATGCTCTGCAGTGCCCACAGACCTGAAGAGCATGTTCTCCGAACACCCTTACACTAAGCACTGTCAAAAACATGCATTTCTTTCAGGCTAATCTTCTGAGCTCTGTGTCATGCCCCCGTCACAGACCCCATCCACACCCTGAACTCACCCTAGTACTTAGAGCCAATTTAGCTTGCATGATACGCTATACCAGAGACTTGTATTACCTTTAGGGTTCTTGCACTTCTTGTCTAGAAAAAATTACTGTGCAGCCCCAGGTAACCCTTGAAATTACACAGGCATGAACAATTTTGAGGAGTCAAAGGTCACACACATACACAGTGTCAGCTGCGGCCGGCATGCTTGCGGTAGAGAGGGGGGTAGGAGGGGGTTGGATGTTCACGATTGCCGGGTGGGGAATACAAATAAAAATAATAAACGTTACCTACCTTACCCCCGGGTACCGCGCGCGCTGCTTGACCTCCACTCCTGGACTGTGTAATGCTGCAGCCGGGTCCCGCATGTTCCTGCAGGAACAGGAAGCAGCACCGAAGCAGCCAGCAGGCAGCCTCCCTCCCCTAACCTAAGCCAATCACAACGCTGCAATGGCAGCATTGTGATTGGTGATGCGCAGGTGAGGGTGCCACAGCCGGGCCATTTTCTCTATGTAGGCTGCATGCAGCAGCTTACATAGAGAAAAAGAGAGAGTGCGCATGACTAGGTTGGTCGGCCCTGGGGCAGACCAAACAGTCAGGACCCACAACAGTGGGCAAAGCCACTCCCACCCTGCCCACAAGCAGGACCGCCCACGCGCCCGCCCCAACCAGGCACATCTTCTTTCTCGCAGTGCGAGAAGCAGAAACATAAAATGGTAGTTTTACCAATTTATGTTTCTACCTCTAGTACTGCGAGAAAGCAGTGGGGTGGCACCCCTATCCCCCATATGTAGGAGCCACCACTGATAAAATGGTCCACAAACTTTGGCCCAAAACATTTGGAGTGGACAACACACAAAGAGTTGGACCCTACAGAAGTGTGCACCGCAATCCCCTGAGCACTGGAAAGCACTTCTAGTGGAACTAAAACATGCTCTAGGGGTGCGACTTGGAATCACTCAACCACAGGTTACCCACACTTCTCTTCCCTTGCCACAAACAAAACCATGGGGACCTCATCAAACCAAACGCAGCCTCTTATAGGCCCTGAAGATTAGAAGAAAAGGAATCAAAGGCACTCAAACACAGGCAATAACAGTTCTTCACACTGAGTACAGAAAGAAAGTTTGAGAGACACAAGCCAAGAAAATTGTGGCAGAATGGGTAAAAATATTTACCCTTCTTTAAAAAAGGGGACATATCCAACTTTGGAAATATATTAATCAACTTAGTAACACCGGACAGACAAAAGAGAATGGAGTGGCATCCACCTAGTGGGTCAAACATGCAACACAGCTATACTCAACCCATCAGAACATGTCCCATACTTGTTCACAACAACCCTCTCCAGAATCATGCATGGTTGACAAAACACCTATTATCACAGTGGTCGAGGTAACCTTTCTGATCAAAAAAATGAGGCCAGATGGTGCTCCAGGACCCAATGGGTTCCCCGCATCAGTGTTTAAAGCCTCTCATGCATTTTGGGCAGAACAGCTCACACCACTCTATAAGTACGCTTTCGCCACATCCACCATCCCATCGTCATGGAAAGGTTCTATACTTTCCCCCATCTACAAAAAAGGGGACAGCACGAAACCAGTAAACTATCGGCTTATTGCCCTATTAGATATCGAAGCGTATGCAAGAATATTACTGAAAGAACTAGAAGCCTGGGGAAAAGATAATAACATCCTCCTTTTTTCAATCCGGTTTTAGGCCTGAAAGTTCCATCATAGATAACATCATAGCACCGGGTCACCAGTTACATCGAGCAATCCAGCCATCACAATTACCCCTCTTTTGCTGTTTTGTGGACTACAGTGCAGCTTTTGACTGGGTTGATAAAGGAAAACTGTAGGAAAAACTGGACTCCTGGGGAATCCCCCAACAGTTGCTAAAGGCAATAATTGCATTACATCAGGGGACTTGGGTCCGCATCAAGACTAGCAAAACGACTGTAACAGCTAAGGTACCAACTAATAACGGCCTGAAACAAGGATGTGTCCTTGCCCCTCTACTTTTTAATCTCTATACAGCTGACCTGAGAAAAGCCCTGGAAGGGGCAAGTTTATTAACACCAAGGCTAGGGAAAGTACGGCTCCAAATCCTTCAGTAAGCTGATGACATTGTAATTATGGATCATAGGCAGACAGGCCTAGAGAAAGCCCTAAACACCCTATACAGGTATAATCAAAAGAACACCCTATTGGCGAACCAGGAGAAGACCAGGATACTCATTTGTGGAAAGTAACAATGAAAGAAAATAGCACAATGGCGCCTAGGCGAACTGCAACTCAAAACATGCACAAGCTATAACTATTTGGGCATCAGGCTATCGGAAGGGGGCTGCCATTATTTACAGTCTGAGACGTCTAAACCAGCATCTTCACAGTCCAACAGCAGAACCTATTCTGAAAGTTCTAAGAGCTAAACTTGTTCCATCTTTTAACTATGGTCACCTGGTTTTTCCTGGTGCATATAATAAGCTCCTCATGAACCTCTAAATTTCTGCCTACAAGAAGATACTGGCTCTCCTGCGACAGGCCAGGAGAGCCAGGGTAAGGCTTGAGCTGGGGCTCACTCGTCCGGATATCACCTACTCAGGGGACACATTAAAATATTTTATTTGACCATTGCGTGCCCCTCAATCCTCACTGAAAGCGCAAATTAAAACAAACTTTGAAGAGGGAGGCTCTCAATCAGGCTCTCAATCACAGGTCCAGTTGGCAGCAGCTATGAGTTTACTCGAAATAGAAGCCCAAAATGTGCACAATCAGGATATCCCAGTAACAACCTGGAAAAAGACAGAGGCCAAGAGAATATCCTTTGAAAGGGTTCTGGAAAGTCTACACCATCTTCCCAACCTCTTCACATTGGATGCCTCAGTTCCGTTCTGTAAAAGAATCACTTACATGAGACTTCTAGCACTGCCCATCGTGGACTTTAATCCTTCTTGGGCCCGGCAAGACAATTTAGTCACCAGTCGGCTCTGCAGTTATTATCGAGAATCTTGGCTCTATCTACTGTGTTGCTGCTCAAAGTTAGCCAGTGAGCGGCACCGCCTGGTACTTCCAATTTGCAGGTCTCACCGCCTTGGTCGATGCAGAGAAGTGTCAGATTTGTGCTTCTCTGCTAACACAGTGCAAACGATGACTCAACTAGGGAAATTCATTGATGCACTTTGGGCTGCACTGACACAAAACATTAAAGACACAAGAAGTTATTAGTCGGCCGTTAAACAAGAGTGACTATGATTAAACATCTCCCAAAGTTCGACTCACCTGTACTTTAGTTCCAGCGTGGATAATAGTTTTTAAGGTTTTTATTCATGCCTAGTTTTTTAGCAAACCCTGTGAGTTTTAACCTTTTCACTTTTTTCATTTATAGTAAACTGTAATGATAGCATATTGTAACGATTTTAATTAATTGAACAATAAAGCACGATACCATACGATACATTTAAAAAGTGACGATAAGCTACTTAAAGCGGCTTAATGCCACCTTGTAAATATGCCCCTTCCCGGCAAAGTCCCCTGCGGCAAAGGGATGTGCAGTGGGTGTTGCAGTGGGAGTTCCTATGCAACACCCATTGCTTTCTGACGCTGCCCCAAATTTACAAGGCTAGGGCGGCGCCAAAAAACTAAGGCCAGGGAACACCTGGTTTTAGGATGGTGATACGAGGAGAAATTATTAATTTCTCCTCGTTTTTGCTCTTTCTATGGATGCTGCATTCTGCAGCACACATAGAAAGAGCACATCGCCATTATTGATTCTTTATGTACAGGAAGGCGTCCCTTCCTGCACATAAACAACCCCGCTGCAGTGTAGGCACTGTGCAACATGGCGACAGGGTGCCTGTGCTGGCACTAGGCAGCTTTTTTTGCACCAGCGCTAGGGTAAGTAAGTAAGTAAGTAAATCTTTATTCGGTTTTCAAAGTACATAAAAAACCATAAAAGAGTTTCAACAAACACATCTTATCATATACAACCGCCAATTATTACTTTTACATGATAAAAGGATGATTTTCCCCTCGTTAAAATTAATAATACATTAAGATTGTAAAAAAGTTTAAACATATCAAGCATTTTTAGGTTTATCTCAGTTTTCTTAGTATGTACAACGGGGCTTTGTCAAAGATTTACTCTATGCTTAAAAATACATTTTAAAAGGGTCGCAATACATTTGCAAGCCATTTCTGATTCTACAAATTGCAAATGCAGCATAGCGGGACGACATCTACTGAGACCCATTTTTCTTAGCAGTGGAATCAACCAAAGTTTACGGTGTGCAGAATAAAATTTACAAAACAGAAAGGTGTGCATGGTGGTTTGTTCTGATGTATCATCGCATGGGCACGCTGTTAAACAATCATCCCAACTCTTTTTCGTCGGGAATGCCACCAATCTATGGAAAATATTCATTCTGAATCTTGTCAATAAAAAACGCTCAAATTGTGACTGGACATATGTCAGATACGGCTCAATCTCTAGGGTGGTCATAACCGCCATGGAATGTTGGACCGAGGGTTTCCTTGCATCAATACAAATCCGTAACTCTTCTACATGGCTCAGTGCCCTTTTTTAAAAATCTTTTCTGGATATTTCACCAATTCATTCCGGAGCAGAGTAATATTTACCTAACCCTAGATCAGTGAGGAAATTCTTCACATACATGAGCCACTCGATTTTCCCAGCATGATCCAGTGACATGCAATCTGTCATTATCTGCTTAGAAAAAGAATTATTTGTCGTAGTCCAGATACATTGCCACAACAGGAGTGGTTGTATTTTTGCCAAGTCTTCTATATGCGAAATACCTAGCTCCATATGACAGGCAAAAGTAGAGACACGTTTGGGGACCGCCAAAAGAAATCTTAGAAAGGTATTCTCTGCAACCTGTAGGGGATTGGTGTTTTTGTGTCCCCACAGACCTGCCCCATAGAGTGCAATAAATTGACACTTTGCTCTATAAATATGGAGCAACTCTACTGGAGGCCTCTTTCCTAATTTCTGAGAGAATTTTTTGAGGGCAGCGATTGCTCACAACAGCTGGTGCTTTCGAGCTTATATGGCTGGTTTCCAATTCATCTTTTCACCCATCATAATACCAAGGTATGGATATTGGGCAGTCACTTCAATCCTTTCGCTATCAAGGAAGATGCCTTTTCCCCCTTTTTCCCTAGTTCCTGCCACCATAACGTAGGTCTTTTTTGTGTTTATACGCAGGTCCAGGCTGCCCATAAACCTTGCATACCTATCTAGTGCCTTCTGCAGTTCGCGCGGAGTGCGTGCCAGAATCACGGCATCGTCCGCGTATAAAAGAGCGGGAACCGGTCGATTTCTTACTCGAGGAAGGTCCTGACTCCCCCTCAACATCTCCACCTCAAGCCCGTTTGTATAGAGGGAAAAAAGAAAGGGAGCCAGGACACAACCTTGCCTGACACCACGCTCCACCGCGAACGAGTCAGATAGTTCGCCATTCACTCCAAAACGTACTCTGGCAGAAGCATTTGAATAGAGCTCTCTCAGAAAGGTTACGAGGGCCGGATCTATCCCCATCTTGGTAAGAACAGACCATAGTTTTGAGTGGGAAACACAGTCAAAAGCTGCGGAGAGGTCAACATAGACCATGTACAACCTACCCCGCTTTGCTGAGACGTATTTCCCCATCATTAACGCCAAATTCAGGGCTTGCTCCGTTGTCCCAAAGCCCTCTCGAAAGCCAAACTGGATATCAGAAAGAATCTCACCGTCTTCGGCCCACTCCTGTAGACGCTGGAGATCCACTCTGCCCAGGACTTTCCCCAGCGAATCCAGGAGCGAGATTGGGCGATAACAGGAGACGTCCTGTCTTTCACCTTTCTTAAAAATAGGGACCATAGTAGATTGGGTCCAAGATTTAGGCAACCCACACTTCATAGCAGAATCGAATACCCTTTTTAAAATTGGGGCCCACAAATCTAATTTGTATTTAAAAAAATCCACTGGTACCCCATCTGGGCCAGGGGCTTTCCCACTTTTACTTGCCTTTACTGCATTTATAACCTCAGTTAATGCAAACACTAATGGGATTGGGAGGGGATTTATCTGTTGGATATTACTATCACTTCCCCCTGCAAGATCTACTTCTGGGCTTTTCCCAAAGATTTTTGAAAAATGATTTACCCATGCTGGTCCCTCGATAGCCACCTCTACTGATGGTTGATTTTTGTTGTCTACTAGGAACGGGGCTCTCACCACTTTCCAAAATGCCTCACTGTTTTTATTCAAGGAACTTTCATGTAGTTGGTTCCATAAGGCTTGTTTTAATTCGGATTTTCTTTCCGTGCGGGCTAAGCTATAGGATCTTCTTAGTGTCTTTATTTCCTCCTAGTTTATGACTGTATTAGATAGTGCTCTTTTTAAACTTTTATAGGCCAGTGTACATTTATGGTTGAACCACCCTTTTTTGTGTCCCTATTCCCTTTCTTCCTTACAGTTAGCGTTTTGTTCACGTTTTCCAAAATTAATCCAAAGTTTTGCAGAACCTCCTCTTCCCCTATGTCAGTGTCTAAGCATTTCAATATGGCCGGGTATACAGCACATACCACCTTGGCTGTTAACTCGGCTGGATCTATCTTTCCCCACCCTAAAGCATAACCATTCATTTTAGATAGGTGTAGGTTATTCTGGGCGAGAGCGCTCATTATGAGCTGGGGTGAGAGCTGGGCAAGGTCCACAAGTAGATTCACACCCAAAGCCGCATGATCACTTAGAGCGTTTACTAACACTCTAAACCCCTTGAGTTTGTTTACCAATGTGGTAGTGGCTATGATGTAATCTATAGTCGACTCACACCCTCTCCCCAGATAAGTTGGATCCAGTCGTCCAAAAGGGGTTTTTACCTCATTTATTACCACTAGACCTAGTTCGGATAAAGTTTCATTTAGAGACTCTCCTACCATAGAGTGATTAAAGTGGACAATTTGCTCATCTTGTTTATCCACCAGCCCACAAATGTTAGTACTGATTCTAGAGCAGGGGTGCTGGTTAAAATCCCCCCCCAAATGATACTTGGTGAATCCGTACGTTCCATTTGATTTATCAGTTTACCGAGTTTCTGGCGGAGTGCACCAAGTATTTTTACCACCTCACTATCCATTAGATTGTCATAGAAATTTACCAGGAGAACAGTCTCCTTCTTCCCAAATGAAAGGCTTAGTAGTTGGTAATTTAATTCTATTTGGAGGACCGTGACTTTCAGCCCCGGTATGGTATTTGCTATCAAAACGGTCAGGCCGCCCATTGCCCTGCCATGAGTAACTGCTTTTGCTGGGGAAAAATAGGTTTTGTAACCCATCAAATGCAGTTCTGAGGTAGCCCAGGTCTCCTGTAAACAGATAACCTCATAATCTTGGACATAATTTAGGGCACTACCATCCTCAATCTTTGCGCGAAGTCCCGCTATATTCCAGAACAAGAGTGGTACCATTTCACCTTTCTGTACAAGAGGTACCTCGCTTGGACTAGCCTCCTCCAGGAGGGAACTCTCTACTATCAGTTGCCCCTCCTCCCTTGGGAGACCTATTATACTGCATGGTGTGTACCCTAGGTTAAGAGTTTCAACCCCTTCTAAGGGCACCAGGTTGTAATTTACCAGGTGGTTGTCACATGCTACCATTTTATCATTTGACTCACCCTCCACAATGACTGCACCCTGTATATCAATGATTGCTGACGGGGTAAGTTGTAATGGAAGGCCCACGTCCCCAATAGTGGTCGGAGTGAGTCAGTCCACTTCATCTAATCCGTACAGCATAGAAAAATGGTTAAAAGTTGGCAGATTAAATCCCTGTTGTACTGGAAAGCTATTATTTTGAAACCCCCTATGTGACGATGGCCAACGTGAATGATTGTATGGATTTTGGTAAGAAGATTGGTGCCCCACTTCTTTCCATTCGAAGGGGTTCCTTCTTGCAGAATTCACTTTTGGGTAGGATGTTGGGTCTCGTGGGTAAAAGTAACTAACATAGTTCGTGGAGATGGAATCCCCCCCTCTTGCCTCATGCCAATCTCCAATGCATCTCACAGTTCTGGGGTCCTTAAAGTTTACAATTACTACGTCCCCCTTCCTATCTTTTGGTCCTGATCCCACCCAAATTGCACGCCTCACAGTTAGGATTTCGCCATTTACATAGGGAGGGAGTGGTCTATTTTGTTCTAACCAATAGATTGTTTTATTTTTTAGGGCATGATGGTCTTCCCTCGCTCCATCTGCTAACTCAGGTACTCCTGTCATAATGATGGTAAAGGGGGCAGATTCAGGTGGTAAATCTACTCTTCTGATCGTAGATCTAGGAGACCGCTGTGGAGGCTGTTTCCCATTCTCATTCTCTATCCTATTTTTAATAGATGAGGTGTTATTCTCAGATTCCCTTTTCTCTCCATCCCTTTTCTCTCCAACAAGTGCATTCTCCCTTTGTTTCGCAAGGCCCTTTACTGGTTCGCTGGACTGTCTATTAGTGGGCACTGTTTTAGAAGACTTACCCACCGCTTTTTTCCCAATTATCGTGCCAGTTTTCACATTTAAAGTGCTAGTTGATGGTTGTTCTGTGATCAGGTACGAGTCACAGCGGGATTTCCAGTGTCAGTTTTAGCCTGCGCTATTACTATTTCGGTCAGAGCGACTGTATTTCCTTCTATTTGTTCACATAGTCTATCTAACTTTGCACTAATCATCCTCGTTCTCTCCAATAGAGGGAGTAGGAGAGACTTCACCATAACCTCTAATTTAGATAGAAGTTCCCCCTCTGAATTAGAACCAAGGGGCATCTCAGGGGGATTACTAAGAGGATCTGAGTTATTAATCTCTGGTGGCTGTGCAAGTGCTAAGGCTATTGGAATAGGGTTGTTTAATCGCTTAGCCTGACATTTCATTTGGGGTGAACCTCTTCTCTTCCTTTTCTTTCCTCTAGTGTCTGATTGACCACACTGACCTGTCGTTGGGGAGGAGGCTGTAGATAACGTAGGAGAACTTGATAGACCCGTGGTGTCCGTCCCTGCCGAAGAATTCTGGAGGGAAACGTCACCATTGAGGCAAATCAAGTCATCGTCCTCCTCCCCTATGACCGTCGGCGGAAACCCACCTCCTACTAAGTTTACCGTAGCCGGGGAAGGTGCTTGCCCTATTTGTCCTAGGGAGGAGCGCTTTCCCGTTAGTAAATCCAGGGAAAGACGCTTCTCTGTATCAACGATTTCTTTCTCTAAAACAGTGGAGATTCGAGAATGTAAGCGAATTTGAGATCACAGTAATATGTGCAGAATACAGACTTTATACAGCAATTATTCGACTCGCTGAACTGTAAGGGGCAAGGATCTTACCAAAAAGGAAATATAAGCAACTGTTCGGGGGTGGCCCGTCCCGTCCTTAATCGTCCTTGGACGGCCTTAGACGGCCCACCCTTGTCCCGGGCTTCTCCCGGGACGCTCCCGCGCGCTCCCACGCAGCGGTATGTTCTGCTAACTATAAAGGAAAAGGAGAGTGGTCAGGGGGCGGGGCAGGCAGGCAGGGAGAGCGGACCAGGTGATGTTACTAGGTCAACAGGGCTCCTGGGAAATGAAGTCCCTGTATGAACGCTCGCAGCCCTGTTGCCTGTTGAGCCCTCGCTTTCCCCGTACTCAGCGCTCCAGCGCAAGACCAGGTGCAGGCAATTAACAATGTCCTCAACCCGCGAAGCGGGACCTGCGAAGCGGGTCCGGCGAGCAGTAGGGAAATCCTCGGGCAAAACCAAAGTCAGTCGGGCAGTTCAATTGGACCTCCTCACAGTACACAAGCAGCAATCAGCAGCGTCCCTCGGTCACTCCAACGCGGCAGGTTTAAATCCTTGTGGTCAAGGGGCGGGGCAGGCAGGCAGGGAGAGCGGACCAGGTGATGTTACTAGGTCAACAGGGCTCCTGGGAAATGAAGTCCCTGTATGAACGCTCGCAGCCCTGTTGCCTGTTGAGCCCTCGCCTTCCCCGTACTCAGCGCTCCAGCGCAAGACCAGGTGCAGGCAATTAACAATGTCCTCAACCCGCGAAGCGGGACCTGCGAGCAGTAGGGAAATCCTCGGGCAAAACCAAATTCAGTCGGGCAGTTCAATTGGACCTCCTCACAGTACACAAGCAGCAATCAGCAGCGTCCCTCGGTCACTCCAAAGTGGCAGGTTTAAATCCTTGTGGTCAGGGGGTGGGGCAGGCAGGCAGGGAGAGCGGACCAGGTGATGTTACTAGGTCAACAGGGCTCCTGGGAAATGAAGTCCCTGTATGAACGCTCGCAGCCCTGTTGCCTGTTGAGCCCTCGCCTTCCCCGTACTCAGCGCTCCAGCGCAAGACCAGATGCAGGCAATTAACAATGTCCTCAACCCGCGAAGCGGGACCCGCGTAGCGGGTCCGGCGAGCAGTAGGGAAATCCTCGGGCAAAACCAAAGTCAGTCGGGCAGTTTAATTGGACCTCCTCTCAGTACACAAGCAGCAATCAGCAGCATCCCCTGCATAGTACATTCTACCAGCCGACACGTGACTCTTCAGGGCTGTGCTGGTTGCAGCACGTCTCGTGGCTCGTTCTGTTGTATCCGGCTCTAGGGAAAACACGGGGTGCGCTGTATTCTTGTGAATACAGCGCATCCCTGCATTTTAAAAATGTCGGCGCTGCAACATTTTTTTGTAAATATGCCCCTGGGTGTCTTATTTTGCTCCGATGGGTGTCTGTCTGAGCTCTGAATTTGGCATGAATTCATTAGATTTACGATCCATTGACATAGTACGGCTCCACGTCCTTGTCCGTAAAAGGGTACTGTGAGTGCTGTTTAAATGTGTTTTCCCTCACTAACCCTCTGCAGGTACTGCTTCAGCCCCCTGTAGCCCCCCCAACCCCCACTCATGTGTGTCATCCCGGGCTGAGACACCTTTGCGGGCTGGCGACCGTCTAATTGCAGCGGCACCCGAGTACTTCACAGGTCTTTAACCCCTTCTATGCTGATGACGGCTGGGAGACGTCATGGCACACAGTGCTCATGTGCTGACCGCACCCGCGATCGGAATGTGCCGCACAGGCGCAAAATCGCGGCCGCGCCCAAGGGGTTAAAAGACCATTTACTTGTTAACGAGGCATTTGTTGTGTTTTCACCCCTTCTTAGAGCCACGCTGCCTATGGCTGGAAGAATTGACCCCCCAAATCTTTTTCAGCATGCCTCCCCCTAAAATTTGACTCTAGTTGCCCGCCTGGTCCAGACAGTCACGGGCCAAACGCTGCCCCGAGAAACAGTAAGATACAGAAGACAGTAAGAGTTGCTCACTCTCGGCCCAGATCACGGATCTGACGGATCCTACTTAATAACAGCCAGATCTGCGTTTCCGGCGGGATCCGCCTTAATTTCAGCACTGTCACAGTGAGACAAACATGATCTTATGCAAGCACCTCTTCATGTATACACTGCAGTATGTGCTCATAATAGGTGCCAATTCTGTAAACATTGTGCTATATTTGATGAACCCAACCGTGACAACTAAAGCATAGCTTGTCAGTTAGAAGTATTTAAGTCCCACTGTTGCTGCCCCTATGCTGAAGTTTACAGGCTCTTTGAAGTGCTCTCTAGCTTTTTTTATTTGATTATTAAACTAAGTGTATCTTTGGCTTGAGTCTCCTTTTTTAGTAGAAGGTTGCTTGTCAGTTCCTGTTTAGGAGTACATTGCAACCAACCTCGAGTTTTCTATACCATTGTTTCAAAAAGTGTCCATAATCATATTATGTGATCACTTCCTGTGATGCAATTGAAGAGGGAAACGAGCGCGTGAAGTCACTATTGCACACGTTGCCCATTCATTCTTGTGAAATTATGTCACTGAGAAACACAGTTTTGTCGTTGTGTACAGGATAAGGTTTCAACTATATAAACTTCCAAAATGACAAAACGCAGCCCCATAAACTGAATTGTATTATGCTGTAAAAAACTCGTGTTTATTTGCCTTTTTCTCAAAAACAGATGTTGCTTATATTTGAACCCATTGCTTGCCCTATCAATGTTATTTGCAATTGCATGTTGAGAAGGGCGTCCTTGGATGAATGATGGGTCGTTACAAAAAGGGGAAATAATACGCAGGTCTTCAGGGAAGTACCACTCACACCCTAATTATGGCAGAATGAATTTGTAAATAATAAATGATGAATTAATCCTTCAGTCTCTTTTTAGGCTTTTACTGACAAGCGGAAATCACTCAATCTTAAATCTCTTTGTTTAAACAATTATGGAGTCTCCTAGGATGAAATGATGAATAGAATTCTTTCTGACGTCCAAATGGCTCATTATGGATATGAGAGATATTTTTCACCAGAGAATGGATCAATTTTATATGTTCATGCCATGCCAGGGAAAGTAAATGTGGCCCAATACCACCACATATTTTGGAATAGCTGTACAAAGCACATATTCACATATTTATTACTATACTGTAATTGTCGTTATTACCACAGTAACGTGAAACTGATACTGTTTACTGCCTCGCACACTGCATGAAACCATTACTTTGCACAGGGAAAGAAATCAACTGCCAGTCAGGAGGCTGTTATATCGTGAACTACCTCACTAGATGAATTTACCTCACTTGATGAATTTACCCACTAACATCATAGTTTTGGTTCAGCCGCGGCCCGTGCAGATAAGAGCGGAGGGGCCGGGTGGGGGGGGGGCAAAAAATCTAAAAAAACATATGAGAAGGCCTGGTTTTAAACCATTTTTAAAAACAATTTCAATGTTTTTATTGGTATTTACAGGGTACAAATTACATATAAGATGTAGCTGCACAGAGAATAATACCCTATTTGTGCCCATTCTCCGGGGAGGAGAAAGGTGTCATATTTCTCGAGGCTTCGCGTCTCTAAGGTCATGGCACCTCCCCACACTCAGCAATGGTAATAAATAGCAAATTCATATTCACATCTACATCTATATTATATAGTAGGTGTAATGATTTCATGGCCTGCACATGCACAGTTGATGCAAGCATCTGCAGCTTTGCTTCAGTAAAAGTTTGCCTCGGTTCACTATTTGTGTAATACTTATTAGTTATTGTTATGATTCTTGGGATCATGCATAGCGATTATTTCATTTTTAGCCTATACTTGGTGAAGAATTCAAAGAGAGTTCTGACACCCTAACACAGTGGCAGGTCTGCTTATGCACAAGTCTTCGCTCAGGTGAAAGACGAAAGTGAAGCTGGCAAAAATCAAAGGATGGATGTTCAATTCATTCACCAGTTAGAACTGAGAGGGCCGTCTCTATCCTGAGAGCAAGGAGTAGGGAGGAGACAAGTGCATTTTAAGATGTTGGATGTGTGAGGCAACAGTCGCGGACTCTGGAAGAGGCAATACTTTCTTCCAGTTACAGACCCTAAATTCTCATTGCTTGAAGGCAGCACTTGCATGTGGGTCTAATATATCCTTAAAAGGGTCTATAGAAACTGAGCCAGTTGACTCCATCACTGTTTAGTGTGAGATAAGAAAAAACAACAGCAACTCTGTTGAACTCAACAGGTAAACATGTAGGGCCCGATGTATGTAAATATTTTTTACCGGTTCGTAAATACCGAATCATACCGAATTGGTATTTATGAACCAGAAAACCAGATGTAGGAAATTAATCGGTAAAAAATACAGAATCGGAAACATTCGGTATCCACACTCGGTAAATACCTATTCGGTAATCACCGATTCGGTAATCTCCGATTCGGTAACACCCATTCAACCCTATGGGCCTCGAGTCCCATAGGAATGAATGGGAGACACCGACTCGGAGATTACCGAATCGGTATTTACCGAATCGGTATTTACCGAATCGGAAAAATCCGATCTCGAAAATTCGAATATATGACATGTGAGCCAGTGAACCAATCAGGGACACCCACCACACCCCACAACAAAGCATCTGAGAAATCAACCAATCAGATGCAAGTACCACATCCCAGTACCTGGAGGTGGCCACACCCATGCAGGTGCAGAGCAACAGAACTGTAGAGAGAGCTGGAGGGGAGACAGAGGAGCAGGTTGCACTGAGCCCAGCATAGCAACACCATGGAGTCCCAGGAGGCCCAAAAGGATGGAGGTGACAGAAAGAGGAAGGTGAAATTCAGCACAACTGAGCTCTAGGTGCTGGTGGAGGAGGTTGTGCAGCATTACAGTCAGCTTTTTGGGAGACAGTCCCTGCAAGTAGCAGAGTCTGTAAAGAGGAACACCTGGCTGGCAATCCAGAGCAAAGTCAATGCCCTAGGAGTGACACATCGCAAAATAGATGACATGAAGAAAAGGTGGTATGATCTGAGGATCACCACCAAAAAGAAGCTTGCCACCCAGAGGAAGGAATCTGCAGCCACAGGTGGGGGAAGAGCCGTGCACCAAGCCTCACTGAACTGGAGCAGCTTGTGGAATCCACCATGGAGCCGGAGAGCATACACGGGATTGGGGATGCTGATAGCTCAGCCAGAGCTGCAAGAAAGAAAGGTAAGATGCAGGGACATGTACCCCACCCATTCCCTGGCCCCTTCCCCAATGTGTGTGACTCACTCACAATACAGCACACATGACAGCAGTCACCAGCAATGCATCATGGTAGTCGTAGTCATAGGTACATACATCAAAGCAGCCAACACCGAACACTGCATGCCATGCCACACTCCCCATACACAACCAGTTGAGGCATATGAAAATGTGTATTAGGAATTTGTGTGATGAAAACACACAGCTGATCATTGTCCATGTCTGCCCACAGGAGAGTCATCGCGCAGAGCAGCGCAGGGAGGGGAGTCAAGTGCACCAACAACGGCTGCGAGGGAGAAGCCCACAGACACAGCAGGACCTAGCACTGTCCCTGAGGACACTACCACAACGCACGCACCCACAGCAATGGAGCAAGACACCACTGCACAGCCACTGTCGCCCCTGCTGTTCGAGACACAGACTCCGGCAGCACCTGCAGATGCCACAACACCAAGCTCAGGGTCCTCTGTGCATGTGAGGCCAAGGAGGCAGGACGTACCACCATTAAGGATCCTGGAAAGCTCTGATGAGGAAGTGGTGGAGGCTCCCAGACCTAGCACTCCACCACTGGCTGGCGACGCAGGGCAACAGGGGTCAATGGGATCTGGTCGTGCAAGTGACCATGGCCGTAGGGCACGTGAGCAGGACGAGGGGCAGAATGTGCAGGGGGTCTTTGCTGGTCTGGAAGCCACTATGGTTAAGGTCCAGCGCATGCAGGCCAAAGGAATCATGGCAGTGCACAGACAGGTGCGCATCCTGAACAGCAGGATGTCAGACATAGATCGGGGGATATGTGCCATGGCAAAGGGAATGGAGTCCATGGGCAAAGGAATGGAGTCCATGGGCAAAGGAATGGAGTCCATGGCAGAGGGGGTGAGGGACATGGGTGTGCGCATGGGTTCCCTTTGTGACAGGCTGGAGAGTGACCACCAAGAAAGGCACAGGTATAGGCGCGAGGTCAAGCAGCTGAATCAGTCAATTAACCGTCTGGCAACTTCAACCACACTGCTATGCCACCGGTCTGTGAACATGCAGACTGACATTGTACACTGCTGCAGTGACTTGTCCAGGGGGATGGGGAGGGTGACCTCTGCTATGGAGGTACTGCTGACACAGCAGACAGCCACTGCTGGCAACACGTGTGTTGGGGACACAGAGGAGTCCACAAGCAGGAGTGGATCCAGCACGCCTGTAAAGGACATTCGTCGGAGCAGCAGACTCCATGCAGATGACACCGGCACCACTGTGCAGGTTGACCCCCAGCCCCGTGGCTCCCACAACATCATGCGTAAGCGCAAACATTGAGAAATCATAATGAACACAGGACAGGTCACAGTGAAGTGAACTTTGGCCACCCAGTGTGCAAAGTGCATTTAATTTGATTTATGTGGTCTTGAATAGTGCAGTAGTGCATATTAAAGTGAGTGTTTCAAGACATGAACATGCCTGTGTGTCATCACTCTATTAAAAGTATCGGTTGGTGATTTCTGTGCTTCGCAGTCTACCATCTGTTGATGGTGCTGCTCCTGCTGCATTGTGATCGGCTTGTCCTGTCCCATCATCTATGTCCTCATGATATGTTAGTTCAATCTCTGTGCCCTCCTTGGTGGCAAGATTGTGCAGCATGGCGCAGGTCGCAATAATCTTGCAACAGATAATTGGCGTGTTGTTATGTGTGCCACGTTATAACGCCTTTCGCTCCTGGTGGATGGGTTCAGGTAGGGGGTGAGCACAAATGACCGCAGGGCATATGCACTGTCACCTGGGTGGAAAATGATTTTTTGTTTAGTCACATACTCATGATTGCTCCTTCTGCATGGACTATCAGGGTGTCTCACACATACTTACCCAGCAGGTATCCATCACCAAAATCACCAGCCACAAGGCGTCTGTATATCCCACTGTTCTGGAATATGTAGGAGTCGTGGGTACTCCCTGGATATTTGGCTACAATGTCTGTAATTATGTTGCCAGCGTTGCAGATCACCTGCACATTGATAGAATGTGTGGACCTCCGGTTTCTGTATATGTGTTCAGTTGCTGCAGGTGGGCATAGTGGGATGTGCGTCCCATCGATACAGCCTGTGATGTGCGGGAACTGTGCAAATTGATAGAAATCGGTTTTCGTCCTTGCTAGTTCTGCAGGTGTGTCAGGGAACTCAATGTAGTGTTCCATCATCTGCATCATGGCGTCAAGAAATTGTCTGAAAAACCGTGACAGGCAGCTCTGGGACACCCCACCTACTGTGGCTATCACGTGCTGGTAGCTCCCAGAGGCAAGAAGGTGTAGGCAGCACAGCACCTGCACATGGGGTGGGATGGCGTGTGCTCTTGGGGTTGGGTGTTCCAGATATGGGTGGAGGTCCCTGATCAAGTCCAGGATGGTTCTGGGGTGGAGTCGGTACCTTTGCAGGATCTCAGCTTCAGTCAGTTGGAAGAGGGTGATCCTCTGCCTATACACCTGCTCTTCCCTTAGCCAGACCCTCTCTCCTGCTGCCTGTATCCGTAGCCGCCTTGCAATAACGTGGAAAGCCGCCATTGTGGTAGCACTGTTGCATTTTGGGGCCTTCTTATATATCCTGTTCCTGGTTTCCACCTGCTTCCAATCCATGGTAAATACCGACTCTTAAATACCGAATTTCATGGTATTCGGTATTTTGGGGATTTGCTACATCTCAACAGGCCATTTTTTACCATTTCTTATTTACCGACTCGGTAAATATGAATTCGGTATTTTCCGATTCGGACAATTACCATTTCTTAATTTCCGATTCGGTAAATATGAATTCGGTAAATTCCGAATCGTGTAATACCGATTCGGTGTTTTACAGACTGGTATTTACCGATTCGGTACGTTTTTGGTCACATACATCTCGATGCTCTTATACCGGTCGGTAAAGGCCGAAATTACCGAATTTCGGCCGTTACCGACCGGTATTTGGCTACCTACATCGGGCCCCAAATGTTTACCTGTTGAGTAGATTTTACCTGTTTGAGTAGAGTGGGGAGGGATGGATGGATCAAGAGCTGATAAATAAGCCTTACAAAAGAACAATTTGGTGACAACTTTCTGAAAATGAATGCCTGTCGAGGCAATAGGGAGCCAATTAGTGCTGCCACAGAGTGAGGTGGAGGTTGGAAAAAGAGACTGGTTGACGTTCAAAAGCCCAAATATTTAAATTTCTAATTTACTTCTCCAACAAAAGTCACGTCTTTGTGTTCCTGATACTATGATTTTTTAAATTTCAATTCAGTTTTCCAAAATATGCACCTGAGATGTTATGGAGCCGGGGAAGGCAAAGTGGGACCCACTGGGGGCCCTGGACAAACGCTGCCGTAGGTGGGAAGCCTCTCCCTCCCCCCAGGGCGCAAGCCTGGAAAAAGGGGTGACCACGATTGGTCGCCCCAGGTTGGACTCAGCCTCCCCCAAACAGGGGGACAGGCCACAAACCGCGGAGGGGGTTAAGAAGGGGGCGACTGAATATTACTATGAAAAAGATATGTAGGGCTAATGGCTGAGGTTTTGTAAGGCACAGCTCCATAAACCTTAGGTCACCGGGCTACCACATGGAGGATGGTGTGCACCTAACAGGGGTAGGGATGGATATGTTCCTGCTCAACATTGTGGGGGTCCTGGAACATATGAGGTTTGCATAAATGGTGGGCGAGCATAGCGGGGAAAGGGGGGAGCTCTCTCCGACCGGTAAAACTGTAGGGAGCGTGGGGGAAGAAATCCTAGAACGAAAGAAAAAGGAGAGAATTGCTAGAAGTACATGGAAGGCTCACGCAGTGTTCCTGGGATTCCCCACGGCAGGGGCGCCGAGGAAGCCAATAGTGGCAGTAGCCACAGAGAGAGAAGATGGGAGGCGCCCGCAGGGCCCTTGAGATGCCGCATAGCAGGGGTACCAAAGGAAGGAGAGGTAGATCTCAGCTGCAGGCTGAATAGATGAAGTGCTCACAATGGGTCCTTTGGATGCCACACAGCAGGGACCCGGAGGAGCAGGGAGGGGCCAAGATGGGGTTTGAAGGCAAGCGGGATGGCACTTGAGGCCCAGGCGAGTCCAGACGGACACCAACCAAGTCGGCAGCAAGTTGAAGCCTAGCACTGTTGCAACAGTGGCCTTGGTATTTAGGCCCGCCCAGAAAGTGATCTGTCTGAAAGCAGATAATGAACAAGAACAGACTAAATGATCTATGATGGCAAATTTGTTAAATGAGTCAACAGAATGTTATGTATGACCATGAAGAGCAAAATGTATAAATGTTTATGTGTTAATAAACTGAGACCTTTTTGGCACCAAGCAAGTTGTTCCTGGTGTATGTGAAGGTGCACTGGGCACAGTTTGGAAAATGGCTAAGGGAGGGGGAGGTGACTCGCCTCTAGGGAGGGGTTGTGGAGGCTAGCACCAAATTACTTATACATTCATTCTACCAAGAACATTCCTTCGTGCATGTTCGAAAGTAAAACGAATAAAGCTAAACAGAAATTTTAATTCTCTATAGCAAATCTAATGACCTACATATCGTCTGAGAAAAATATATTATCCTAAATATCATCTACAAAAGTATCACTCCATTCGAGTTAATAATATAAAATCTAGAGTCAGTGGAGGGAAAGTTTGGTAAACCATATTTAGGCCACAATATATGTGTCAGACAATAATTTAGATATTTATATTTTTATTTCTGTAGGATGAGGAAGACTGTTCTACATGTATACCTTACCTTAGGAGGCAGATGAATCCATATTCGTTGGAAAGACAGTGAGCACAACTTCTTCAAGAGACCTCTCGAAGTAGCAGTTTGGAGGCCTGCATAATTAAGGCTTAAGTAGTGCAAGTGCAACATCTGCGCAGCCGGAGCATCACTTTTTGTGATGCAATGGCAGCGCAACCTGCTGACCCATATTTACAAGGACACGCAAAGCCACCCTGCATGGCTTTTCATGTCCTTGTAAATATGGCTCCTCTACACGCAACATTTTGCAAGAAAGGGGCGTGCCATGGGTGTTGCTGTGAATGTTCACAATCAACAACCATGGCTTCTGCCACATTTCCATATTTACGAGATATTGTAAACTAGGAAATGCATCAGAATGCTACACCTCCCCAGGGGAGGGGTAGGGAGGTGTAACGAGGAGAAATGTTTCAATTCCTCGGCGCTTTTTTCCTCTTTCTATACGTGCAGCATTCTGCAGCACACATAGAATGAGGAAATCACCTCTTGTGATTGTTTATGTGCGGGATGGTGTCCCTTACTGCACATAAACAATCATTTAAAAAACATTAAGTTTTTCAACTTCTCTGTGGGCTGTGTTAAGCAGCATACATAGAAGTTCCAAAACGCCATTTCTGATTGTTTATGTACAGGAAGGGACTGCGATCATTGCCCTGACGCAGGCACCCTTGCACTATGGTGCAAGAGTGCCTGCGTCAGTGTATAGTAGAAAAATCGGCACCAGCGCAGGGGGAAGTAAAGGGATACGCCATATTGTTGTAGATATGACGCATCCCGGTGCTTCAGAATGAACTCAGCACAGCCATTGTAAACGAGACCCTCCGTTACTAGTTGTGAGGGGTAAGAGCCTCACGAAAGTAATAAACACAATTCTTGTCAGGGAGAACCACTAAATCCCCTGAATAAACAGGACTAGTGTGTCAGAGTGGGTGTGCCAGGGCTGCTGAGCCACTACTTTATATATGTATTTTTATTTATACTTTTTCCTATTTGTTTGCATATTATTTATGTCGACAGAAAATGAATGGCCATACCTGCTTGCTTTGTCAATGTTCGTTTTGTAGAAATTCCAAAATGCAAAATACAACATAGGAAACAATTAAAAACCAGAATACACAAAAAGGGAGAAAAAGGAAACAGAACAATAATAGACGGACCAAGAGCAAAGTGCTGTTTCCTTAATTTGAACCCATTACATGAAATCGCTACTAATGAAAAGTTAAAACGAAATATAAGAAATGTATACGTGCATTCTGGTTGTTTAAGAATTGAATAAAAGATAGACTCACAGACAGCATTGCCTTTCGCTGCTTAAACAGCAGGTTTCGTATTACCCAATTCAATGTTGCAAATTTGTTTGACCCCCGAAGGATTAAAGGCTTAGTCAAATTTGTAACTTTCGCATTACACATTTATCTCTGTAGCTGGTGCTAAACCCACTAGACTATTTTCAGAATTGCGGTGAAACCCGAGAAAGTGAAGCCTAAAGAAACAGTCAGAAGATTTAATCTGATGATTGCATCTGTTGAAAACATAATTTAAACAAGTGCTAGATTTTTTCTTTCCCTCTGATCTCATACTATTCAGAATTGACGAAGAAGAGTGTTCAGTCACATATCCCACTCCCAGCACAGAGCGAACTGATGCCGTTGGCGTTTCCCTAGAAGCACGTGTGATTTGACATTGAAATGTAAGTTTCACGAAGTCTGGGTCAGGGTGCCTTGGAACACTTTTAGCAAAAAGTCAAAATGTGACAGCTTATGATGGTTAAAGAAACAAGTAAATTCAAGACAGCTTCATAATATTTATTTTAACCGTTGTTTTACGGTGGACAGAAACTATGGTTTCTCTCCAGCATTTTATTTAAGTATACACACACCAGTATTAGATCCTTTTAGCCCTGGAACATGCTCAAATTACTGTAAACAGAGAGCACTTGGCACCAAGGAATATGTCAAAGGAAGATGACATTGTTCTTCTTAAAGATCTCTTTAATGGCAGTGTCTTACCACATACAAAAAAAGAAAAGAGGCAATTGGTGCAAACTCTGATGATCACTCTGGGTTGTATCTAATTTTCTCACTTTTAGCTCTTTCTACCTTAACAGTTAGGGATCAGCCATATGCCAATCACTCTAGGCCTCAAACATAGATAAATCAAATACACAAAAAGTGATGGATGGATCGCTTGCAATAAGTCTAACCACTAACAATCACTCAGAGTAGCATTCCAACCTATTATTCTTTTGCCTCCTTAGTTTGGACCCTGCCATATGCAAAGCAGCCGTGACCCTGCCACAATAGGAACAGACCAGGAACACAAGCAGCCCAAGACCGTTTTTTTTTTCTTTAAATACATACAGTAAATAACTACATTTACTCCACCTGTCTTCATCCGCATTCTTCTTCCTCTGTCGCCATCCGATTCCTGGGTAAAAGAGAAAAAAGACAAAGAGATTAGTGGCCCCTCTGCCCCCAGCAAAGGGCAGTAGGACCCCTTTCGGTCCTCATGTGTAATTGTCATTGTCTCCTTCGTGCCTGAGCCTAATAGAACCCTCCCAGGTAAGAATGTGAGGGGACGCCTTTAGGTCCTCAGGTTTCAACATCGCTGTCTTTCTCTTATCCGTCCAGTGAAGCGTAGTCATGCAGATACTGTGGATCATCTTTTTACATGCTAGGGTCAATGTCTCCTTCTTCCCTACTACCAGGCGGTTCCTGGAAAAGAGAAGAACATCTTTAAAGCAGCACAGGAGCCTCCAACAGTCCTGGAGGTCCCATAGTGCATGTGTCCCTGGTAAAAGACCGTACATCACCAAGTCCGCGGTGTTGCATGATGTTGGTATCCAGGCCGTAAGCTCCATGCTTGGGGCCTTCAGCAGGTCCTGTGCATACTCGCACTCCCTGAAGAGATGGTAGGTCATCTCGTCCGTGGTTCACCCTCTCGGGCAGGACTTGTATCAGTTGAGCCCTCTTGTATGCATGAAGGCTCTCACTGGCAGTTCTCCTTGGATGGCCATCCAGACGATGTATTTGTGCTGGTTGGTCAGGTGGTTGGAGGCGACGTTCTCCCACATGTGGTCTGCTGTGGCAGAGGGGAGGGCACCGATCAGTTTGCTGATGTCTCTAGCTTGTATCTGGCGTTGGACGATCTTTGGGGTCCACGTGGCTTGGGCGTCAGCCTCCAGACCAAACTCCTTCTTGGACTTTTACACTTCCTTGTAGAACCGTGGGGTGTTCCAGTGGTAGGGCACGGTGCTCAACCATTCTGCCCATCTGAGGAGCCTCCACATTGGCAACAGAAAGAAACGTGCCATGAGAAAGCCGATGTGGCTCTCATTTTCAGTCCTCGGGGTCAGTGGCGGCTGGTGTTAAGGGGCGAAAGGGGCATTGCCCCACTAGCTTCGGGACTATGATCTGACAGGGAGGAGATAAGAGACTGTGTACACAATGCAGCAGCTCCCTTCATAGAAAAAAAATGGAATTTGTATTGAACACGATGCAGTGAGCACTTAATTTGATTCAAACGAAGTGCTCACTGCTTGTGTGAAATTTGTGAAAACAAATTCCTTTTTTTTTTAGGAAGGGATGAGGTCACGTCAGAGACCTCCTGCGCATGTGCTGGCCAGGGCGAGCACGCAGGCATCAGGTGTGCTGTATTCCTGTTGGCTGTGTTTTTGATCCGGATGGACTTGCTGTGAACCCGACTGGCGATCTGGTAAGTACAACATTTGAGATAAAATCATGTTATGAAGATCGTGATATATATGACGGATGGGGCCTTATTTGTATGCGTACGAATATAGAAGCAAAACCCTGTAAATGTGGTGTGGTGTCTCCTAAACACAAACTGCGCGATGGCTGTAACGCGAGGTAAGCTTTTATGCTCCAAGCCTCCCCCTTGAAAAACACACATTGCTACCTCAGTTGAGTTCAACATGGTCTAAAAGAATTCTGAACTTGCTTTTAACTAGGCTTCCTATTACATATTATAAAGTTTTCCAGGGCACAGCAGCTGCGAGATTTCTGCAGATAGATCACATAATTCAGATAGCGTTAAAAGTCTGGCAGTATGTGTGAAGGGCATTGGTGCACATGCACGGCCTCTTGGCGCTGTGTCATATATCTCTGGATAAGTGTTCAAGTGACAAATTGTGCTCAGTGATGACCTTAGTGCCTATTTTGTACAGAGTGACTAAAATATGTACAAGGGAAAAGGAAGGAAGGTCTGAATATAGCGGGTAACCAATAACTTTGCTGCTTTAAAGAAATTATTCTTTTGCATGCAAAGTCTTGTTCTGGAACAGGGAATATCATTGATGTTTCAACCCAGGATGTGCATTACTAGGTAGTCAATGCGGGTCTTCATCAGGACAAAGGAGGGGGGGGGAGAGATGACAGCCTACAGATACTCAACACTGAGCACAATTTGTCACTTGAACACTTATCACTATATATTGCATCCTGTGTTTGACAGCTTTTGTAATAATCTTTTTACGGGTATATTTAAATGAGGCATATTATATAAATAATATAATACCCATCAAATGTGTATTGTTTTGTGTGTTCCTTAAACTAAACTCAGATACGAGCATTTGAAGATTGTGGAGAATTACTGAGTGAATTGATCATTTTTATAAGAAATAGCTTTTATAACCATTAGAACCACTGTTTTTCTTTACGTATCCATGCCCAGGTTCTGAAGGATCCTCAGTTGCCCCACTGTTTATTGAATATAACAGGAAGAAGGGGGGGCACGACCTACTGCAGCACCACTTCAGTCTCTCCTCGGTCAAGCGCTACAAACTGCCCACAAGCCCCAGATCACGAAGCAAGGGTCAAGTGTCTCCCGCAGCCTATTCAGCAACTCTTCCTGAGGCAGAGGTTTTCTTCCCAATCGCGGCAGGTCAAAGCCGTCAGAGGCTCGACCAGTCCACGGCATCTTCAAAGCGCTCCCAGCACTTCTCTGAACGATACCGAGACTGTTCTCGATGACATAATCAACATGACCAAAACCCAAGTCTTGTGGATACAGTTCTTCCAGTTATACCCCTCATTGTCTTTGAAGTTTCCTTGTGCTCAGGGGTCCCCGACCTCTCCCTAAATCAGTCTTGCGTATCTCCACCACCCCAGTGTCACTGTCCTCTCTTTGATACTGGAGGCCTGGATCGTTAATCACTCGGAGGGAGGTGGGTCTATTGTTTTATGGCTCTGAACCAGGCCTCTTTACCTCGCAAAGCCTCCCCTTCTCCCCACTCCAGGTGCAGGGCAGTCTCCACCCCTCCTCTGGTGCACAACCTCCCTCAGCCTTTCTCACCTCTCCCAGATCCAAGCAGGCAAACAGCGGTTTCTGGACACACAGCGACAAAGCCATCTACCCAAAAAGATGCGTTATGACGCTGTGAGTTCAGACATACCAAACTTCACTGGTCAATTTCCAATTCTTGGGAAACTAGGCTAACAATACTACGCCGAGCTTCCCTCATTCTGTCCTATGGGCAGGCTGGCCTTCCACCAGGGAAAATGAAATGGAGCATTTTCCACTGTCAGGGCCTAGCACCCACACTGGCACAGGTCCTTTACCTATACTGCACCCTGCCTAGGGGTTACCCAGGACATCCTATAGGGGAGCCCCATGTGTATATGTGTATGCAAAAGAGAAAGTGAGGCCTGGCAGGTGGTAGCACTTGTCAGGACAACATGCTAAGTTAGCAGAATGTGGGCAGGCC
The DNA here is from genome assembly GCF_964261635.1 of Lissotriton helveticus. Taxonomy (NCBI): domain Eukaryota; kingdom Metazoa; phylum Chordata; class Amphibia; order Caudata; family Salamandridae; genus Lissotriton; species Lissotriton helveticus. Next base: position 951,969,340 of record NC_136063.1, read on the forward strand.
CTACACTTAGGACCTGTGTTCCCTCTCTGTGCATTTCTTTAGTACTAGCTCTGGCGCACACAGTTCACATCACTTAGGAATCTTGCTAGTAAGGCAAACATACCAATCAGAGACAACCAAACACCACTGCAATTTATACCGGGAACATCTGTACTTGCACACTGATTAGCAGTGGTAAGTACCTACAGCATCTAACTTCGCAGCTCTCTGTCAGGAAAGCGGTCTAGGGGAAAAGCAAAAAGTTTAAGTGAACTTTAGCCAACAAGGCCAACAGGCCTGATTATGAGTTTGCCAGTGAAGGAGCAGACCGGGACTCGGGCAGCCCGCTCCCGCACCACCAAACCTGTGTGGTAGGCACTGCAAGAAGAACATCAAAGGCAGTACCTGCATTGCATGGACTGGTGCAGTCCATGCCGTGCAGGTACTGGGGTGCATGCACACAGGGCATGCACCCCATGGCCCTGAGGGATCATGAATGCTGACATCCTGCGCATGTGTGCTGGGATTGATAGTGAGCTATTCACAAGTGATACAGGCCTGCAGGTTTCATTTTGGAAGCACACTGCCTTGACCAGAGTAAAAGATGAAGGAGAGGTTGCCATCCCCAGGCAGCATATGTGTAGTAGTAGTAGTAGTATGTAAACTTTATTCAGTTAATATTCATAAAAGTCTGAGGGAATGTAATTCATTTGAAAAACATTTCATAGATAAGACATGCAAAGAAAGCGACTTAGGCATATGCAGCAGCAAAGAATTACATAGGTCAGAAATTGTAAAACCAATGCATTAAAGGCTAAGATTAATGATAATTGAATGAAGTCCAACACTACAAAATCAATAAAAATACGCAATAACCCAATCCGTTGCCATTCGATACCTAATAAATAGATCTTTTACCAAGAAACTCTAAAAAGAGACATAGAAACACTGTCAGATATATTATATCCCTACAATTCTGTGAAGTTTAACCCATGCAGCAATATATCTATAAACTGTACTTAAACTATCTCAATTTGCATCAATTGCAAAAACAAAAATGCTGGCCTACATTGCCTAAGATTTAAAGTTCTAAGCAGTGGCATAGGAATAAATTACCTAGGTGCACTGTAAAGGCTACAAAAAAAGAAATGTAATTGTGACTGAGCCGTATGTGAATCACATGGACATGGTTCCAAATCTCTTTCGCAATAGGCGGATGCTGGATTGATACCAGCAAGTGAGTCATGTTGAGCCAAAACATTATCAAATGAAAACGCTGTACAGTGGGGATGAACAACAAGTTAGGTTCTATATTACGAGTCTCCAACATGGTATGCATTCCTACTGCCCTTTTTCCACATTTCCGTGCCTCTCTCCCCCTTCGCATGTGATTCAGGAGTGCTTTTTTATTGGGTAACTTCATCCCCCTTGTAATATTCTGCCGGTTGTCAAAAAGGTCTTTAAGGCCAATTTTAGACAATTGGGGGCAGATTTACAAGCCCCTTGCTCCTCATTTACGCTGCCGTTGCGTCACTTTTGTGACGCAGCGGCGGTGCAAATCCTGCTCCATGGTTTGGGGGTACTTACAACGTGACGCATCTGGGAGATGCGTCACGTTGTAATGCCCTGCGCCACATGTAGGCGTTCCTGTGCAGGGGGGGGCGTTCCGGCGCAGGAACGCCTCCTAAAAGTGGCTGAGTGAAATCTACAAGATTTCACTCAGTCACTTTTAGGCCCATGCTGCGTCAAAACCCTGCGCCTGCCTGAAGCAGGCGTAAGGATTGACACATCATTAACTAGATAGGGGCCCCAGAGCATTGCTGGAGCTGCGTCGCGCTTGCGACGCAATTGCAGCAATGCGTTACTTTTACAGCACAGATGCGTGGCGCATCTGTGCCGTTTTTGCACCATGGTACGCCGCATTGAAAATGCGGCGCATCATTGATGGCTGAGCTGTGGTGCACAATAACTGGCGCATCCCTGCTGATTTGCAGGGATGCGCCAGTTATTGTAAATATGCCCCTTGATCTTTAACATACTGCAGCCACTGGATGTCACAGGCCTTGTCAAGGGTCAAACAGCCCTAAATCACAGCTCTATTCAGTGCAGCTTCAGGGCGGTACCAAGTGGACAAAAATAACATAGTTGGTGCTAACTTAACGGAATCAGTCTGATAGCTACACCCTAATTCATCATGACAAAGAAAGGTAAGTACACAACCCGGCAGACTAAATAACTTGTGATGGAAAATATTTTCAGCAGCTTGTAACAGTACTGGATCTTGCCATCGTCATATGCCAGCTCCATAAGTAGCAGCCCTAATACATCTGTCCTTATAAATGTTTAAAATCACACCCAAAGGGGATGGTCACAGCTTCTGAATAAACTGAAAAATAGATGAAGTATTTGATCAAGTTGAGTGTATTAAACTCTAAAAAGGTGTTTCCAGTTGCATTTATTATCAAAAGGAAGCCCAAGATATGTTAATGTATTTACTGTTTGTAATGTAGTATCTTGTATCTAAAAGGATCTTCCCATGCCTTTGGGGCTGCCGCATATCATGGCAAATAATTTTGACTTATTGGTTTGCAGCCCTAGTGAATCCATAAACTCCACAAACATACCTAACAGTCTTTGCAGCACACAATCATCTGCATACATAAGTACAGGTAAACCTCTTGTTTCCACCCTTGGGGGGTCAGCCACTAACTTCAAAAGGTGTAGATCCAGGTCATTGATATATAAACTGACCAAAAGTGGTGCAAGGACATAGCCTTGTCGTATTCCCTTATTAATCTTGACCGGGATTTTACATTTACCGTTAGGTCCAGATCTGATGCACCCAACAGCCTCCTCATGCAATTGTCAGAGGGTGTGCAATAACCTTGCCACCACCTCCAAAGTAAGCAGCTTTGACCAAAGTTTGCCCCTATCAACATTGTTGAATCCTGTGTTACGGTTCATGAATGCAAGGTATAGGCAACCACCCTTGACCCTTACATATGTATTATACAGCAGATACAAATTCAGGCACTAATCAACAATGGCTAAGCCATGTCTAAATCCATATTGCACAGGCAATAACATATTCTCCTCCATTGCCCAATTATCCAGATGATCTTAAAGTATCCTGCCCAACACCTTTGCTGTACTATTCATAACTGAGATCAGGCGGTAGCACTTAGGGTCCCCTCTATCACCCTTCTTATATGTAGGTACTATTATGGCTTTTGACCATGACTTCAGCAGATCACAAGATATAGCGCTATTTAGGACATTTAACAAAATTGGGACCCATAGATCCATCTGGTCCCGGGGCTTTGGTGTTAGGGCAGCTCATCACTGCCCGATCCACCTCATCCACGGTTACTGTCCATGGCTCACTTGCCTCTAAGGTAGACCTTAAGTCATTACTATGCTTATCCAAAGCTTCCACGGGTGGTACTTCAAACACCTTTGTATAATAAGTCAACCATCCAGAGGCCTGAATCGTAATATCGATATCAGTGTTGTGGGCATTACTAAAGAATGAGGCATTTACCACCTTCCAAAACTTAGTAGTATCTTTGGTCAAACTGGCTTTCTCAAGCTCTGCCCATGCTTCTCCTCTTAATGTAGCTTTCCTTTCACTCAGGGCGGGTTTATATAACCGTCTACAGGTCTGCACTGCCTCCATATCCCTTGGGGATTTCCTTAGAGCCTTTAATAGCAATCTATGGGCTCTTGAGCAGGCACCAATAAACCATGTATACATCTTTAGTGTACAATGTTCCCAAGTATCTATTAAAAGCTCAGAGATTTGTCTACCGAGAGCTAGATAGGCCTCCAACATATCCCCTAATGTTGCGTCAATATTTAGGCAGGTTGCTATTTCAGTACCACTGCTCCTCAGTAGACTTCTAAGCAGTTCCTTAGAGTCCTCATCTGCCCACTTACGCGTAATATCTAAATTTTTAGAATACTCTATTGCTGCCTTAAAATCAGTATAATTTGGGGCTGCTAGCCCCAGACACAAGTAAAACTAAGGGGCTATGATAACTTTTGTTACTGGGGGCATTCGCAAACCTTATGGAACTGCAATGTAGTCAATTAGACTACCCTTAACCATACCCAAATGTGTATTGCTGGCATCTCCTAGGAGGAAAGAGGGAACACTACATGCTATAGTGTAGAAGGAGATGCCAGGCCTTCATTAGAAGTGCCAGAGACCCTCTTGTACCAAACTGCAGTACCTTCTGCTCTGCTATGATGTAGCCTTTCAGCCATTAAAAACAAAAGCTCGACTTCGTGTAAATGATCCTTCCAATCAGGGTGTGTGTGCATGCACCCTCCTAAACGGCAGGTTGCTCAGTAAACATAAACCGAATTTGCCCTTTATGTCGGAACACCAGAAGTTGGATATTGTGCTTATCACTCAGGTATCACCTCAAGTCCAGACCTGGTGTCAGCATTTCCCCAGGGTTACTTGATCTTTAGAGCCAATAGGGCTCTTAAGAGGGGCCGTGGCCTAGCTATAGTATTTCAAGAATGCCTTCCAGCTACATTTCAAGTAATACCAACAGAGGTAATCAAAGCACTTTCCTTTAATTTTGAAGTGTAAAAAAAAAATCATGGAACGGCATGCTATTATACCGTCTACCCAGACTGAGCAATCAGGAGATTTCATACTTATTAGAGTCTGGATAGCGGTCAGTCAATTTTACACTCTTAGGAGATTTTAATATTCATTTGGAAACAATCTCAGATAAAGATACCGAAACTCTACTTAACACCTTGTCTTCTACAGACCTCGAGCAATTGGTGGAGGGTTCCACTCATTGTCTGGGTCATCAGCTTGGTGATAGTTTTACAAATAACTCTTCTTTGATTATTGTGGACGTTCTACCGCTGTGTTGGTCTGATCACCACTCTATTCAATTCAATATAGAAATTATCCAAGAAATGCAGCCCTCCACTTATTTCTCCTCCCCTCAGACATGCACACAATGGTCTAAAATGTAACCCAGCCTAAGCTCCTAAAAGAGTCTCAGCCTGAAATATCAGGAAATCTTGAGAACTTCACGATTGATTTTTTAAAATTGGCTCTGTTCACCAACCCATATTTTAGTGCCTACCAAAATGGTCAAGCATCATCGCGGTAAGTCATCAGCCCCTTAATATTCCAATGGACTGAAAAAACAAAAACAGACTTGTAGAAAACAAGAAAGGCTCTGGAGTAAGAATTATAGTCAAACAGAAAAAGCAAAATACAAGCAGGAAGTTGCAGCCTATAAAATCATGATAAAGGAGGAAAAGACCCAGTATTTCATTCAGGAAATAGAGTCAGCAAATAATTCTGTGAAGGCACTTTTCTCGACAGTGAAAAAGCTTTCCAACGTTCTCGCTAAACATACTCTGGAAGCTAGCTCTTCCTTTTGTATTACTTTGGCCTCCCATTTCCAAAGCAAAGTGGAACTAATCTTCAGTAAGTTTTCCTCACCTGTCACTCCATCAGTTGAAGGAAAATGGTTCATGCCCTCCTAATATGGCAAACTCCACCTTTTCTGAGTTAACCCCACTGAGTGAAGAACAAGTAATCAACTTGATTAGAGCTACAAAGTCTGGTTCCCCCACCTGACCAGTGCCCTATGGCTATTATACATATGGCCCCAGAGTTTATTGCCAAGTTTCTTATGGTCATTTTGAATAAAATGATCACATTGGTGCTGTTTCCCACTCCATGGAACAAAGAATCCATTCTCTCTTTGCTGAAGAAATCTAGCATAGATTCTAGAGATTCTAATAACTACAGGCACCCTTTTCCTGCTAAAATCATCGAAAAAGTCTTAAATCAATACTTTGCTACTTTTATTCATATTCAGGAACTCCTGGACCATACACAGTTTGAGTTGAGGAGCTGTCACAGTGCAGAAACTGCACTGATTATGGCCATGGAGGAGAACAGGCTTATTGTAGGTAATGGTGGGTATGCTGCACTTATCATCTTAGACTTATCAGTGGCCTTCAATACGGTCAAACAAAGAGTGTTGGTTGGCCATCTTGAAAGTACTGGGATCGACGGATCCACCCTGTCCCTCTTGCGCTCCTTCCTTAGCGGTAGGGAACAGAGAGTATCTCTGAAGAACGTCGAGTCTGAATCATTTGCCCTGCCCTGTGGAGTTCCTCAGGGGTCATCTCAAATCCCAACACTGTTTAACATTTATGTGATTCCCTGGCAGTGCTGATTAAATCATATAGCTTTTTGTTAACATCATATGCCGATGATACACCGATTGTGATTTCCTTTTCTGATTAATCAAAAAGAACCTGCCACAAGTTCCACAATTGTATGCTGGCTTTCAATGACATGATAGACAAAAATGTTTAAAACTGAAAACCAGCAAAACAGAGGTCCCTCTCTTTGGAGAGAATACCTATTTTTAGACGCCAGAATGTTGCTTGCTGGAACTAGGACCACTACCCTTTCCAGCTATGAAGGTAAAGAATCTAGGTGTACTAATGGATAATACGGTTGTTCTGAGAGATCAAGTGAATGCTACTATATCTGCTTCCTTTTAAATTCTAAAAATAATTAAGAAGATTTTGCATTTCCTTCGCCCAATTGTTCAAACAACTATGGTCATTGTGTTAGTTATGTCTAGACTAGACTATTGCAATGGTTTTCATCTCAACATACAAGCACAGTATGCTAACAAGCTTCAGGTCCTCCATTACGCAGCAGCCAGGCTGTTACTAGGAATCCCCAAATTTCAACCAGCGAAATCTGCCCCACAGAAACTTCATTTGCTTCCAGTCAAACAAAGAGTGAAGTTTAAAGCCTTATGCATCACTTTCAATGCCCTTCATAATTTCTGTCCAAAATATCTCCAAGACAAGTTTGCATGGTGCCAGTCAGAGAGGTCTCTCCACCCCAGCTCTGCTAGAAATGATATTTTTCCCAGGTTTAAACTTTCCTCTTGGGGTGGAAGAAGTTTTGTGGTGGGAACATTTAAACTTTGAAACTCTCTTCCTCTGTACACCAAGTTTTCAGATATATTGGCTTTTAGAAGGGCTCTAAAACCTGGCTCTTTAATGACTAGTTGGGTTAATTTTCCACTCCGTATCACAGCAGCATCTAGATGCCTCTGGGTGAGAGTCCAACAAGAATATCTAACATAAAATAACATAACATTGGCTGTTATAACTCTGACAGCAGCCGCAGTTAGGTAGATGGCAGGGTAATGAATGTCTGTGGTGGGCACTCGACTTGGAGACTGTCCTGCTGGGCAGAGCAGCATTGCAGTAAAAGACAAGACCTGGAAGGTGGCCTGGTCAGACCACATGAAAAGGGACCTGCCCCAACTGGTTCCAAGGAAGCAGACCTGGAATACACATCCTCCTGAGATCAGTATAAAGATGGAAGCCCAAGACCCATTATTGTTCAATGTTGTAGTCTCTTCAACCAAGGAAGGGGTACTCTCCAGAGAACTCAGGAGCTGCTACATAGCCAAAGGGTGGTGTTGCACTGACAGTTATCTCCCCAGAGTCAAAGGGACATCATCTGGGTTAGGACCTGAAGAAGGAAATACTGGACTGTATCAGTACCTGTCAGCAAGAGAAAGAAGCGCCAACCCTACAGGAGGTGCTGATCATGAAAAAACTGCTCTAAGTGACCCTGGTGTAGGGTCCGTCTGACAGAGACTCACTAAGCACTGGCACCAATGGAATTAGGATACAGTCGCACCAAGTAGGTCAATTTCATTCACTTATTTCCATTGTAGCTCCCACAGGCACCCAAAGCTGTGTGCCTGAGTGATAGGCCTGCCAAAACAGGATATGCATCTGTTGGTGGCTCGTCTGTGCTACAAGTGCACTGCGTGACCATAGCACTGCCCAAGTGTGCCATTAGATCGAGATCAGTTCAGAAGACCAAGCGCCCAGAGGCACCCCTCAGCTGCCATGCAAAAAGTCTACGGGCCTGATTCACAAAAGTAATCTGAGACAAAATCCTAACTTTACTACTTTCTGTATTCATAAAAGGCATTTAGTACTAGTAAAGTTAGGATTCCTAACTTTACTACGACTAAACTGAGAAAAATCCTAACTTTACGACTTTTGGTATTCACAAAAGGCATTTCGTAGTAGTAAAATTAGGATTCCTAACTTTACTAATACTAAACTGAGATAAATCCTAACTTTACGACTTTTGGTATTCACAAAAGGCATTTAGTAGTAGTAAAGTTAGGATTCCTAGGATTGTGTCTCAGATTACTTTTGTGAAGCGGGCCCTAAATAATCGCTTCGAGGCACTGCGCCTTATAGCTAGAATATAGCTTTCGCTGTGCAGAAGACTCATCACCTTTGGGTGTACGGCCACCCCACTCAATAGGAAGCATCAAGTACAAACAGCCTCTTCTCCTGCCATGACCCTCTGAGGGACAATCGGTGCAGAGGGCTGCTGTGCAGCTCCCCAGAAGGCTGCTATATGCTGCCTGGAAGCTTTTTGCTAGCGGTGGGTGGGCCAAACTCAGTCCTGCACTACTCCTATGAACTGAGTGACTATGCAGATACAGGCCTGAAAGACTGAGCACTAAGACCAATCACGGAGGTAGCACTATAGACCTTACCAGAAATTCTGAACCTGAGGGGACGGCCTTGTGATGAAACAAGGGAGGTGTGTTTTGGATTAGAAAGCAGAGAACGCTAAATGCAGAAAGACCCGCACCCTTGAATTCAGTATCTGTGCATTATTGAATGTGCAGTGGAATTCTATGTTTTCTGTGTAATAAAGTACTTGTCTTTTCTATAAAGAGAGGCACTGTTCTAATTGTGCTACTGGGGTGGGGGTGGTGATGATTCCTGATTCTAAGTACCCCCAGTTTAAACTCCCTGAGTAGCCTGTGGCTGCTTGCCGTTGCTACCACTGAGAGCCATTAGTGGAACAGGGTGTCCTTGGTCCAGTTTGCAGAGCCACACACAGTAAGGCCATAGGACAGCAATGGCAAAAGGCTACAACCCTTATGGTTGTGGCCTAGTAACTCCTGCCTGCCTTTGGCCTTCTGAGCAGGGTCTGCCAATTGGTGTGAACATCAGTGGCCCTTATGGTCGACCACTAAGATCGACCGAGCAATTTTAAATACAGCTACTCAGAAGACTAGATGCTACAAGTTGTAAATGGCGCAGTAGTAAACACCTATAGTTGTCAGGTGCAGGCTGCCAACTATTGGAAGCCTTCTCAATCCAAATAACTGACTAATATCCACCACTCAAACTACTTTCATATTTCACTATACTAATTCACCATTAATCCTTTATGGGTTCCGGAGTAGCGTGCTACTCGCCCAAAAAAGCGCTTCAACACCCCTTCAGGGGTAACAAGTGCTATATAAATGCACACCTTTTTCCCTCTTCTATCCCTCCTTCATCCTTCTAAATCCAAATAACTGACTAACCTATCCACCACGGATGGCGCGGGATTACCAGCTCAGTTACTCATACTCATCTGGGCCCATAAACATTCACACATTGAACCGGTAATCCTGCTTCCACTTACTGCCTATCAGAATTTTATTCACTTTAGGACTTATACCTATACACCATAACTTACCAAACCCTTGTCACCTGTGCTTTAAGTCCTACGGATATTAGGGAGTTAGCATAATAGGTGATAATTTACAATTTTCCTTATTATAAAATGACCACAGACTCAGGAGAAGTTCTAAACACTTTATCTATGCAAATTTTGATGAGTCATGAGGCCACAATAGTGTGACCAGAAATTTTACAAGTAAGAAAATAATTAATAAAACATAAAGTTTGGCAAGAATTTAAAGTAACACCTTTAGACATTGGTTCTGGGAAGGGTGAGAAAGGGAAATAGCACAAGGACATACCACATGGATTATATTTACCTAGAATGGTGTGAGGACCAACCGTGGCCACTGGTTGGGGCAAAGCAAAAGGGCTCCTGACTAATGAGGTGCCGACAGGTGAGGACAGGTGCAGTACAGGACAGGAAACCTCCACTAAGTGCAACGCCAGCGTCACACCCCTCTCTACGGCAAATTTAGAACCTCGACTGGGTAATCAATACTTCTCCCTCAGAAAACCCGATTCTTCTGACAGAGTGCTCTGCCAGCACTCTGCTCTCGATTCTCCTTCAGCATACGTTGGGTCAGTGACAGGTCTGTGACGAGTCGGACAAATTAACTAACTAAGCCTACCTTAGTTATACCATTTCAGTGTGTCTACCACCCCCGCTCCCATCACATGCGCAGAGTAAATTCAATATGGCGATTCAAGTCACCTTTCAGGCCCAAAAACGAGCTATTAAAGAAGTCAAAAAGAGACACAGTAGAATACAAAAATAAATGAATGCGTTGTATACCATTTATCTCTACTCGAACCCCATTACTTTATTTTAACTATAGCATTAATAGTTAAACAGAACACACAAGTTTTAGTTCAAGTCGGAACATGTGCATGAGTATGAAAAACACGAAGCGGCCATCTTGGCACTAATGTGCAGCTGCAAGAAATTCCCACCAAAGGTAAAACATGTGTCACACCACGTAGATGTGGCAGACGCATGCGCAGAAAAGTTCCTGCGTTTTCGGTTGCCATTTTAGGACACTCGAGTTACTGTTAATGAAAACACATAGCCAAGCTTCCCCTTCTTACTAAAAATGTCGTGAAATGCAAGTATTAGTAAACGAAACATGTTGAATAATTCGTTACGGGTTATTTCGAAGCAAGTTTCTGTGCGTATGAAACCTTGTTCCATCACCACTCAAATTACTTTCATATTTCACTATACTAATTCAACACTAATCCTGTATGGGTTCCGGAGTAGTGTGCTACTCACCGAAAAAGCGCTTCAATGAGTCGTCAGGGGTAGTAAGTGATATATAAATGCAATTACAATACAATACAATATAATTATGGTTATGGGATAGTGAAGGGCCAATATGCCAGTGATATTGTAGGCTCCTTTTCAAAGAAGCCTAAAGTAAAGATGGTGAGTTTGTAGAAAGAGCATGATGTTATTATTTTGCTACATATATTTTCTACAGGCAGGGTATTCCAGAGGAAATTGCTCTGCCAGTCATTGTCAATGGACCTAAATTGTTTTGGAGAGTATGCCTAATTTCTCTAAAGATCATCATACAGCTCGTGATAAAACTGCCCTGTATCACCTAGGAGAGAATGGTTTGCTTGAGAAATTTGATAGAGTTATGAGAGTGCTTGCACTTGATCATAAGAAGTAATTTAGTCTGGAAACAAGAACTGAAGAAGATATTAAGAACTTGCTGTTCATGTTGGTGTATGGTGGAAAACATACAATCATAGTATCCCAAGCATGCATGGGAAAGTGTGAGAGGAAAATATGTGACAGTGATTTGATAATTGGAGAGAGAGAAAGCTTCCGAGAAGTCATACAAGGTTAGACACATGTCAGCTTAGGTGGTGCAAGGCAAGAGTACAAGGGCTGAAGTCTGGTTTGCATCAAGGTGGGGGATCATGGCAAAAAAGGTATATCTAAATAACTAGAACCAAATAGGATTTCACATATATTTGGGAATTCTAAAGAGTTGGAGGATGGTAAAAGGTGTAATACCAGCAGAGTGGTTCACTGCAATTGGGAAGAGAAAGAGCTGGCTAGTGAAGGTGAGACTGTAACAAAACAAAGCTGTGAGACAAAAGGCCTTACAGGAAAATCGTACCCAACATGTTGTGACTACGCTTCATAAATACCTATGTTATCGCATCCTCTGCATTGTTTTTAGTATTTTAAATTGGTATGAAATCTAGTTATTTATTTAAATTCAGCCACGGCCGCTGCAGGTAAGAGTGGTGGGGCCAGGTGGTGGGGGTTTCGAGAGACAACCATGAGGAAAAATTAAATAAATAATTAATGTTCCCTCGTGGTTGTCTCTCAAAATCCCCCCCACACGGCCCCACTGTCCCACCACTCCTACCTGCAGTGGCCGCAGCTGTTTTAATTGCTGTTTATATTATAAGAGGGAAATGTGCTATGTCCATGTAATGTGGCATATTTAGGAATGCAGTGAGGCCATGTTGGCATTTGTGTATTGGAGCCAGTGCATGGAAATCAATCAGTGACAGTTTGTGCTATATGGGTCCTGAGCATTAGAAGTAAGCTATCTTCTGAGGATGTTTCTACAGGGGTGTGCAAGCCTTTATAAAAAACCTGTTTCTTTTGAATTGGTGGAAACCCAGTCATTAGGTTTTGAGATGAAGGCATCTGCAAAATGTGTGAGGTAGGCATTGAGAGTTAAAATGTAGAACTATCTTGGTTATTAAACTTGTGCGCTTTAATTTCATAACTTCAGTCAATCACATTCACATTTTTCAGTGATTTGCTGAGCAATGGTTTCAATTAATTTTCCTCCATCCCAAAATATATATAGCTCCACATGCCTGCCTCTAAGTACAGACAGACTCCAGCATGCTCAGGATTGCAAATAAACGGTTTTATGGCTCACAAACAGCAGGTAACACGTTTTAATAGCCGCAGCTGTCTTTGTCAAACCCTCTGTAGACACCATTTTTGTTTACTTTTATACATGTTCCCTAAGACTTAAACAAAATTAACGTGACAGTGCAATATTACCTTAAAGTGACAAGAGCTCTTTGATGCTACTGATGCATTGATCCATATGCCCAAACACAATTTTGAATACAGAATCATATTCAACCATAATGGATTGATCAAAGATGGCCTAGGACTTCCATGGAGGGGTCACATCAATGAATCATAATAAAAGGGCAAGTGCCCAATGCCACAGCGCTATCTTCAAACACTTTAAGAAAATTAAACTTTAATATTATGTCACCTTTGTGCTAAAAGACCTTATACTGGACCACTCAGCCCTAGTTAATAGGACAGTGCAGTACAGACAATAAAAAACAAACATACTCCAGGTGCATAGACTCAAAACCATAGAATTCAGCAGCTATGGACCAGATTGTTATAGGGTACAAATCTTTTCAGATACCCCTATCATAAACAAAAAACTAGATCAATTGGGACAGGCAGATAGAGAACCCAGAGCTACTCCAAGAGTATTACAGGTGGACATGCAAATCCTCTTCGGTATTTAGGTTGTTTTGGGATTTTACAAGTTGAATCTCAAGATGTATCTAGATTCTAACTGCCTTAAATACTTTTCTCTGTTGCCACCTCTTTGTCTGACAGGTACTTGATCAAGCACAAAATATTCCAAGTTGTTCACATCACCTGTTCAAAATGTCTTGCCACTGGATATGTTTGATCCTTGTGTTTGATGGCTCTGATGTGTTGCAGGATGCGCTGATGCAACCGTAAGATGGTGCTCCCTATGTACAGCTTGTGACAGCTACTTCTCAGTATATATATGAAAAATCCACTCCTGCAAGTGAGTGGTTTCAATATCTCCCATCTAGTGTCTGAAAATGGCAAAGACACCTCCATAGTATTGACACCATAGTTGCATGCTTCGCATTTATGGCATTGTCTAAACCCTATGCTCCCACTTAGCCATGTGTGTTGCTGTTCATTCCCTGGACTGTTGTTAACAAGGTTTTTTCTCATCGATCTTGCTTTGCTAAATGTTAGTAGTGGTCTCTGTTGTGTATCCTGGGACCTAGGATCGGATCACTGCAAATTAAATACCAATGTTTTCGAAAAATGACACATATTTTTTTGTGCTGCCCATTAAATCCAGTAATGAACCGTATAGTTTGCCCTGTGTCTTTCTTTTCTCTACAGCGAAGATAACTTTCTCCTTGGGTCGTAAGTTCACCTTCACCCTCGCTGTTTCTAGATCGGCTTTCTATACCCTCTCTTTTTGAATCTCCCTGCTAGTTACATTTGAACTTTATATATATATTTCCTACTGGCGATCACCAGTAGGTATTTATAGTTAGGACCTAGTTCCCTTAGGAAATGTATTTTTTGATTTGCCAATATCTTTGGCGCCGTTTGACGAATCTTTGCAAAATTTTCAAAAATAATGGGGTGCTCAGGTCAGCTCCTGTCTTGAAAGTTTCGGGGTGATTTGTCAAGCGGGGAGATTAGAAAAGAGGGGGGTCCCAAAACGCATTTTCTCCATGTTCATTTCCATAGGAAACTTTGGATAAGGCAACAGACCGAACTGCTGAATGGAATTACACCAAATTTGGCAAAAAGGTAGCTCTTGGTTCAAAAAGCGTTCCTTTTGTTAAATGGTGTAAGTCCATTCAGTAGTTCCTAAGAAATTAAAATATTTACAAATATTAATATCTGGTGGCCGCGAAGGATCTGTGATTCCTCCTGTTCTCAAGCCTGACTTCTGATTGGGTGCCAACACTTCAAACCAGGAAGTGTTGGCAGCCATCTTGTGACTCAGTTGAACTCAGTTACAAGCAAAAAGGTAAAAAAACAAGTAAAGGGGACAGAGGAGAAACACCCTAACCCGCTAGGCATGCACAGGGGTTCCCACAGTAACCATGAGGGCCCAAAAAAGCATTCTTTTAACATTTTTGGCAGGATTCTCATTGGGTGCGCAAATCCTGCTGAAAAAAAGGACACTCTCCCTAGATTCATTTTCTTCAAGCCCCCAGGTTGGTCAGGTCCAGGGGCAGTCATGTATATAACTGTATATGCTGAAAATAACGCCTGTTAGTATGACATAATTTAATGCTGTGCGTGTTGGGTTCTATAAACATTAAGGAGACCTTTCATTGCTAACTTATGGACAGGCCTGACCGTAGAGGGGCTCTTGGACATGTCGAGGGCCTGCCCTTTCTCTCGGGCATGTCAAGGACATGTCAAGGATGGGAAACAACCATTACAACGCAGTCATTACAACACACTACCTTTACAATGCAGTCATTACAACGCAACATCCTTTACATCAGATGCCATTCCAATGCATGTCACTTCAAAACATGCCATTACAACGCATGCCACTACAACGCATGCCACTACAACGCATACCATTACAACGCATTAAAAGGTAAGTAATGGGAAACAGTAATTTGTACCCCTATACTATCCAACCCTTACCCTAATTTTGCTCTCACTGGAGTGGGAATAGTAATTTTTACCCCTACACTATCCAACACCTACCCTACTGTTGCACTCACTGGAATGGGAATAGTAGTTTTTACCCCTACACTATTCAACACTTACCCTACTGTTGCACTCACTGGAGTGGGAATAGTAATTGTTACCCCTATACTATCCAACACTTACACTACTGTTGCCCTAAAAGTATTATGCGTTGTAATGGTATGCGCTGTAATGGTAAGCATTGCACTGGAATGCGTTGTAAGTGTAGTTTCTAAAGATGGGTTGTGAAGGCATGCGTTGTAAAATCATACGTTGTAATGGATGTTGTGATGTAAAAACCACATTGTAAAGGCATGCGTTGTAAAAGTTTGTGTTGTAACGTGTCCTATTCGTCAAGGACATGCCTATGGATAAACAGAAGCCCTCTGTTACATCGTATGCGCATCCTTTGTCAAAGGGCTTTTCAGTGCCAGCACATCCCCTTGGTTGGCTCTCCCACAAAGCAGACGCTTCCTCACATTTGTAGCAATCCTCTAAAAGAGACTACCAATGAGAACTTAGGGAATGGGTAAAACACTTAAAATAATGTCTCACTGCTTAGCCTTGTGGGTAACTTAACCTTCGACTTCACTCACTCTCCAGTTAAAGCAAATGCAGAAAAATCACCTATTTTATAGTTGTGTTAATCCAAGGGAATTGGTTCAGTTTTGTAAATCCAAGAAGTTAAATTAAACCAGTTTGTTACATTTGATGTCCACCCCTGGGTTCCGGCTCTGAGTCAAAAGTTTTTAGTTAAGTACACACTCTCCAAAGGTATCACTGCCCTGTTTGACATAAATGCAAGCTTTTTGTCTGTTTTGCCGCCCCTTTCTTCGATATGTGTTTGCCAGCATCATAAGTACTGTGTTCAGAAACATAGCTAATGTGAGGCCGGTTCAGTGGCACTGGGGCCCAGACTGTCCTTATTCTGCACTAGTGTCCACATTAGCCTTGCTACGCCTCAGAGCGAGTTCCTGGCAGCCAAGATTTACTGCTATCTTTTCACAGCAGACCCCCTGATGATGGCCCATTGTGACTTCTGATGACCCCGAGGACACCCACCCTACTGGGGTTAAAAGAACCGCTCCATGCCCACTGCCCCAGCTGAAACCCCATTTCACACCCTCTAGGGGCAGGAAGCGCCTCTGCTCTGTTCCTTTTTATTCTTTTTAAGAAGCATACTTTGATATTAAAAATATTCCAAAACACTCAAACATTTGCATTTGCCGAGTTAAGCTTTAATTGTGCTTTTCTGTTGGACACGTAGCACCAAAATTTCGAACAGCACACACGCAGCAGTTGGATCCAGTCAGAACCATTTGTAACTGGTCGCCTAGAATTTTAGCCAATATAAATGAAGTAAGTACACTGTTGCTATCGCCGATAGGTGTGAGGAATGGTATACCAGACATGAGGGGGGGGGCAAGGAAGGGGCAGATTTCTATTATACCATGACAAGCCGTGATATCAAACACTATACAAGTAACTCCTTGATGTTAAATTGACCCCCCCGGGGGAGCACTCCTTCCCCACCTTCTGTGAGTGTGTTAATGTCTGTCCAGCCTGTGTTTCGACTCCGCACTCGTTCCCTACAGTAAGTCATTTAGCCGAAAATATCTTTCATTATCAATTCAATACCTCCTTGTGTGTATGGAGCTAGAAGGCTGGGCTTCGGGTCTCGGCTCTGCCACTTGTCAAACCGTGTGCTACTGGACACTTGCCTTGTTTCTCCCTGTGCCTCAGACCCTTTGTTTACCACTTGAGGTGCTTCGAAAGAAGCATGCCGGAGTTAGGCACTGTGAATCCAGTTCAGGTGAAGCCAGGAGTCTGAGTAGGTAGGTGTCCATGTTTACTCCTCCCTGACCTACTGCTACGGCCTGTCTGCAATGGGTGCAATCCGTGGAGCTTGGCCGAGCTGTGCATGTACACACAATGTACATCTTTTTTGTTTTCCACAAAGAACACACATTCCACGTGGAGAAGCTTCTTCCTTAGCACCCCATTAAAGAAGGGGGCGCTCACTTTGATTTCTCATCTGGCAATCCATTTAATTCTGCTTTTTGCAGGACTATATGTACTTGTGTGTTGAAAAGGGGGGAAACGCTGTTTGAAATGTTTGTGAATACTATCATAGTAATCTCTGTGTGGTCTGTGCATCTTACATGGACACCTTCAGGCCTGCCCCTCCTGCCCCCCTCACTTGCCCCACCTCCTTTCAGTCAGCAGGGGTAAATGTCTGCAGATTCAGAGGACTTCCTTTGTGCACTTCATCCTATGGGAACAGGCCTGTAAATGACAAACAGTCACTTACCATATGGAATGCCGGCAGTGGAAGTCACCTGCAGCACTTTACCTGTAAGTAAATTAATCAGAACTTACTACAGTGTCCAAAGATAACCTTCTTGTTATTTGCACAGATAACTTAAGATTGGGGAGATCTTGAAAACATCCCTCTCCGTGACCTCCACATTTCATGACATTGAAGTACCTTAAAGTCCATGAAGACTTTTAAGGGCGAAAGATACAAAAGAGGAGTGCTTTCATAGAGCGCACAGTACACGCTATGTTGTTTTAGGTGCTATACTCAGTCCGATAGTACCCATATCACTTTCTTTATGAAGATGAAAGCATAAACTAGGTTGTCAGAATATAAAGGTGTGGTCTATATGGCCTCTGTCTGTACCTTTCTACCTCTTTCTACACTTCTCTTGCCTCTTTCTGTACCTCTCTTGCTTCTTTCTGCACCTCTCTTGCTTCTTTCTGTACCTCTCTTGCTTCTTTCTAAACCTCACTTTCTTCTTTCTGCACCACCTTTCTTCTTCTTTATGGACTCCTCTTGCTTCTTTCTGCATTTCTCTTGCTTCTTTCTGCACCTCTCTTGCTACTTTTTACACTTCTCTTGTCTCTTTCTGCACCACACTGTCTTTTTTCTGCTCCTCTCTTGCTTGTTTCTGCACTTCTCTTGCCTCTTTCTGCAACTCACTGTCTTTTTTCTGCACCTCTCCTGCTTGTTTCTGCACTTCTCTTGCCTCTTTCTGCACCTCTCATGCTCCTTTTTGTACCTTTTTTCCACTTTCTTCACTTCCTGCACTTTTTCTGTACCTCTCTTAACTCTTTCTGCCCCTCTCTTGCCTCTTTCAGAACCTCTCTTACCGCTTTTGCTCTCTGCACTCCTCTTGCTTCTATCTGCTCCTCTCTTGCTTCTTTCTGTACTTCTCTTGCTTCATTCTGCATCTCGCTTGCCTCTTTCTGTACCTCTCTTGCTTCTTTCTGCACATCTCTTGCTTCTTTCTGTACCTCGCTTGCTTCTTTCTGCACCTTACCTCCTCTTTCTGCACTTCTCTCACTTCTTTCTTTGTTTTTCTTTCTTCTTTCTGCACCGCTCATGCCACATTTTACACCTCTCTTGTCTCTTTCAACACCTCTCTTGCTTCTTTCTGCACTTCTCTTGCTTCTTTCTGCACTTCTCTTGCCTCTTTCTGTAACTCTGTTGCCTCTTTCTGAACCTATATTGCCTCTTTCTGCCCCTCTCTTGCTTCTTTCTGCACCTCGCTTGCTTCTTTCTGCACCTTTCCTCCTCTTTCTGCACTTCTCTTGCTTCTTTCTTCATTTTTCTTTCTTCTGTCTGCGCCTCTCATGCCACATTTTATACCTCTCTTGTCTCTTTCTGCACCTCACTGTCTATTTTCTGTACCTCTCTTGCTGTTTCTGCACTTCTCTTGCCTCTTTCTGCACCTCTCATGCTTCTTTTAGTACCTTTTTTCCACTTTCTGCACCTCCCGCGCTTCTTTCTGCACCTCTCTTGCTTCTTTCTGCACATTTCTTGCTTCTTTCTGCACTTCTCTTGCCTCTTTCTGTACCTCTGTTGCCTCTTTATGTACCTCTATTGCCTCTTTCTGTCCCTCTCTTGCTTCTTTCAGCACTGCTCTTACCTCTTTTGCACCTCTCTTGCTTCTTTCTGCACTTCTCTGGCTTCTTACTGCACATCTCTTACTTCTTTCTGTACCTCGCTTGCCTCTTTCTGTGCCTCTTGCCTCTTCCTGCACTTCTCATGCCTCTTTCTGCACCTCTTTTGCTTCTTTCTGCACTTCTCTTGCTTCTTTCTGCACCTCTCTTGCTTCTTTCTGCACATCGCTAGTGTCTTTCAGCAACTTTCTTGCTTCTTTCTGTACAACTCTTGCCTCTTTCTGCACCTCTCTTGTCTCTTTCTGTACCTCTCTTGCCTTTTTTGTACCACTCTTGCTTCTTTCTGCACCTCACTTGTTTCTTTCTATACCTTTCTTCCTCTTTCTGCACTTCTCTTGCTTCTTTCTGCATTTGTCTTGCTTCTTTCTGCTCTTCTCTTGCCACTTTCTACACCTCTCACCCCTTTCTGCACCTCACTCTCTTCTTTCTGCAAGTCTCTTGCTTGTTTCTTCCCTTTTCTTGCCTCTTTCTGCACCTCTCATTCTTCGTTCTGCACCTTTCTTCTTCTTTCTGTACCTTTATTCCTCTTTCTGCACATCTCTTGCTTCTCTCTGCATCCCTCTTGCCTCTTTCTCCACCTCTCTTGCCTCTTTCTGCCCCTCTCTTGCTTTTTTCTGCACCTCTCTTGCTTCTTTCTGTTCTTCTCTTGCTTCTTGCTACATTTCCCTTGCTTCTTTCCGTGCCTTCCTCTTTCTGCAGTTCGCTTGCTTCTTTCTGCACCTCTATTGCCATTTTCTGCACCTCTCTTGCCTCTTTCTGCATCTTTCTGCGCCTTTCTTCTTATTTCTGCACCTCTCTTGCTTCTTTCTGCACCTTTCTTGTATCTTTCTGTACCTCTCTTGCCTCTTTCTGTACATCTCTTGCCTCTTTCTGTACCTCTCTTGCTTCTTTCTGCACTTCTCTTGCTTCTTTCTGTACATTTCTTCCTCTTTCTTTGCCTCTGTTGCCTCTTTCTGCACCTCTCTTGCCTCTTTCTGTATCTCACTCTCTTCTTTCTGCACCTCTCTTGCTTCTTTCTGCACCCCTGCTGCTTTTTTCTGCATCTCACACTCTTCTTTCTGCACCTCTCTTGCTTCTTTCTGCGCCACTGCTGCTTCTTTCTTTCTCTTTCTACACGTCTTACCTATGTAGGTGTAGTTAGAAATTAGTATTTAAAAAACTTCAGAAATTCACTGACAAAACCACAGGTTTCAGGGATGTTATAGTTAGAAATTAGCATTTAGAAAACCTTAGAAATGGACAGATTGATACAGACATTCACACAGATTAGTCAGTCACCCATGTATTCACTAAGAAACGGTTAATCACTCACTTTCACAGTCAGTCACACACCCACCAAATGATCCATTCAAACACTCATTCCTTCTTCACTACACCTTGACGTATATATTTATAATATTCTTAAACTTTTAAGAAACATTCACTAACCGGAAGATGTCATCAGTGATGTCATTTGAGATGGCATCAGTGTTGTCATCAGTGATGTCACTGGCCATCTCATGAATGAAGTAATAAGTGATGTAATCAGCAGTGCATTGTTGGGGCGTGAGTTATAGTTAGCTCAGCTAACTTTAATGGCTGAATTTCTAAGGTTTTGTACGAGTGAAAAGTCAACCTAACTATACCGTTCCTGAACTTGTGGTTTTTCTGTGAATTTCTAAGGTTTTTTAAATGCAAATTTCTAACTCCAACGTCCCTGAAACCCGTGTTTATTTTCAGTGAATATACATTTATAGTTATTGTCCATCTGCACTTTCCATAAAAAAAGCATTTTTTAATTTGCCTATAACTTTGGACCACATGAGTAGTTCTGCACCAATTTCAGCAATAGCTTAGTGACCACAGATAAGGTATGATATCCCAATTTTTGTGCAATTGCATGTAGTGGAAAAACAGTTAAGGGAGAGGTGTAAAAGCATATGTTTTTCTGTGTTAGCTCCTATAGCAAAAAAATGTTGTGCCTGCAATATAACCGCTGTACATATTTATACCAAAGATAGCATGGAAGTAGAACTTTACTGAGAAAGCATCGTTTATTTGGCATGTTGCAAAATAATTAGGTAGTTTGGGAGATAGGAGCCTTTAGAAACAGGTACTGGGTGGGATTTAAAGAGTTCAAACATTTGTATATCTCTGCTCTTTGAATGTTTTGTCAAATGTGCTTGCCTGATGAATGGGATATTGTCTTTCTCTGCCACCTTGAAAAACAAGCTTTGTTTTGGCACTATCATAAATTTTGTGGTGTGGAACAAAAATTTCCATGGTGTTGGGGAGCACCATAATAGCCGCTAGAGCACAGGAGGGTGCTGGGGAGGCGGGCAATCTGAGGCTTGGAAAATGGTAAAACAAAAAAGTTCTAAAGAAATAAAGGTAGGGATGGGGGTCTAGGGGTATATATTTATCAACCTTAACACCTCCGTACCCCAAAATATATGACAACAACAAAATAGGGGAGGTGTTCGGTCAAGAGAAAGAATGTGTGTGTCCTATACTGAAGACTGAAGTGCGCAGACCATCAAACAGCAACAACAAAGACAACACTTGGTTGAGACATTCCCATCAGCCCACCCTTCCGGCGGAGCATCATCATGTGGGATTTATATGGCACATCCAAAGATCGCCCAACTCATCGAATTGATGGTGCGAGACTGGATACCAAAGATGTACTCTAACCAAAGTGTGTCTTAATGGTACTGATGGGTGCAGTGCTATAGTGTAAACAAGGGAGTGAGATTAAAAATGACTCCCAAGACGAAAATTATGTTTAATCAGTATTATCTTGGCGCCATGGTTAAAAAACGCCTGAAAGTCTGAAAGCATGACTAAACAGTGGCGATGTGCAGAGAGGTCGACATGTTTCAGCCGTTTTGAAGACACTGTCCGGCTTTCTTCAGGACCGATTAGATGAAAAGCTACTGCATATATACGTGAAAATTAGTGTAAAAAGAATTGTGGTAATTAAAATTCATACCATACCACCAGGAATTTGGGTCCCCAAAATATTCTGGTGGAGTTGAAGTACGTGTTACTCTTCCTATTAAAATAGTTAGACAGGAAAAGATATGAGTATACCCCATAAAAACGTTGCATGTAGAAAATACTTGCACTCAACAAGGAACAACACAGAACACACAAATGCGGAGAGCATGTCAACTCCGCTGAACAGAACTAGTCTTAATTACTGTTCTACTCCATTCATTCAATGATAAGGTTTTTGATTTCGTAATATACTCATTCAGCTTTATGTGGGGAATGGCCTCACCTCACCCGGCAACCGCTCGGGAATATGAGGCCCCGCTCTAGTTATATAAGAAAGAAATGGACATAATCAATACAGTAATGTTGTTGTGTCTGGCTAATTAGCATTAGGTAGTCTTATAACAAATAAAAACCTAGTGGTAAACTGGTGGAGGCTTGTCACCTAACCATAGACTGTATTGACTTGCAAAATTGAGTCTGAAGTTATTATACTATCATGTAAAGAATTGTGATAAGGGTTGTTTAAGACCCATGACCTATTATAAAATTGGCTTGGCAAGCCATATTGAAAATATGAGCAAGCAGTATGCCAAAGGAGGTCAAGGCAAGATAGTATTATCTAGAATCTATTGGGCCTCTCCAGAAAAGAAGAGGGCTCTAGTACCTATAGGATAGAGACCAAAGAGTTTCCCCAGACCTACCTATCCGTCGGTGCCTCTGTCAATCGTCCGAGAGGCAGTGGAGGTACTGGAAGCGCTGACTATCGCGCTATTTATACTCGTCTCAATTGGTTAATTGGTGTCATATGTTGCCTACTCCATGGCCAGCGATGCTAGTTTCTTGCGCATGCATGTTCCCGAAGGAGCTGCACAAGCGCTCTTTATTATGCAAATGTTAATGGCCAAAGCGCATCGGTATTGTGTTGCGTCATGTGTGGACAACGTGTATCTCTCTCGAGTAGCACATAATACGCGTAATAGCGCATGCGCAGCCTAACACTGTCTCCCGGCGCATGCGCGGTCTGAGCATTTTCCGGCGCATGGGTGTGGAGATCAGTGCTCGTAGGCAGCCAGGCAACATATGACACCAATTAACCAATTGAGACGAGTATAAATAGCGCGATAGTCAGCGCTTCCAGTACCTCCACTGCCTCTCAGACGATTGACAGAGGCACCGACGGATAGGTAGGTATGGGGAAACTCTTTGGTCTCTATCCTATAGGAACTAGAGCCCTCTTCTTTTCTGGAGAGGCCCAATAGATTCTAGATAATACTATCTTGCCTTGACCTCCTTTGGCATACTGCTTGCTCATATTTTCAATATGGTTTGCCAAGCCAATTTTATAATAGGTCATGGGTCTTAAACAACCCTTATCACAATTCTTTACATGATAGTATAATAACTTCAGACTCAATTTTGCAAGTCAGTCCAGTCTATGGTTAAGTGACAAGCCTCCACCAGTTTACCACTAGGTTTTTATTTGTTATAAAGACTACCTAATGCTAATTAGCCGGACACAACAACATTACACTATTGATTATGTCCATTTCTTTCTTATATAACTAGAGCGGGGCCTCATATTCCCAAGTGGTTGCCGGGTGAGGTGAGGCCATTCCCCACATAAAGCTGGGTGACTATATTACGAAAGCAAAAACCTTATCATTGAATGAATGGAGTAGAACAGTAATTAAGACTAGTTCTGTTCAGCGGAGTTGACATGCTCTCCGCATGTGTGTGTTCTGTGTTGTTCCTTGTTGAGTGCAGGTATTTTCCACATGTAACGTTTTTATGGGGTATACTCATATCTTTTCCTGTCTAACTATTTTAATAGGATGTATGACATTACAACGCATGCTTTTACCATGCATGCCTTTACAACGTGGTATTTACAATGCATGCCTTTACAACGCATAGCGCTTTGGGGTGCTGGATAGTGAATAGTTTAATTTACTATTCTAACTCCAGTCCCCGTGGATAGTAGGGAAGGTGTTGGATAGTAAATTAAATCTATTCCCTATCCTAGAGCGTCCCCCAGCGCAATGCGTTGTAATGGTTTGGGTTGTAAATACCGCGTTGTAAAGGCACTATGTTGTAAAAGTTGCGTTGTAAAGGTTGTACACCATTTTAATAGGAAGAGTAACACGTACTTCATCTCCACCAGAATATATCGGGGACCCAAATTCCTGGTGGTATGGTATGAATTTTATTTACCACAATTCTTTTTACACCAATTTTCACGTATATATGCAGTAGCTTTTCATCTAATCGGTCCTGAAGAAAGCCGGACAGTGTCTTCCAAACGGCTGAAACATGTCGACCTCTCTGCACATCGCCACAGTTTAGTCATACTTTCAGACTATCAGGCGTTTTTTAACCTTGGCGCCAAGATAATACTGATTAAACATAATTTTTGTCTTGGGAGTCATTTTTAATCTCACTCATTTGTTTACACTATAGCACTGCACCCCATCAGTACCATTAAGACACACTTTGGTTAGAGTACATCTTTGGTATCCAGTCTCGCACCATCAATTCGATGAGTTCGGCGATCTTTGGATGTACCATATAAATCCCACATGATGATGCTCTGCCGGAAGGGTTGGCTGATGGGAATTTCTCAACCAAGTGTTGTCTTTGTTGTTGCTGTTTGATGGTCTGCGCACTTCAGTCTTTAGTATAGGACACACACATTCTTTCTCTTGACCGAACACCTCCCCTATTTTGTTGTTGAAAAAAAAAAGTTCACCATGATAAAATAATGCAGCCCCCTTTTTGTGATCAGACACAAAGTATCTGTTTTGTGTAAAAATTGAGATTTTCATAAAAATGGAAATTGTTTGCTAAAACAGTCCCAGTATTACTCATTTAGTGAAATCATAGGGATGCAGTTTCCATTCCATGCCATACAGTCTGCAATACTCTTCTCTTGCAGACTATTGTGCTAATGTGCCATATTGATTCCATCTGCAAAGTGTGTTTCATTTGGTTGAGGGTGATTTACATTGTTAATGCTATTGTTATGCAAATGGAGAGCAGTGTGTTGTTCTATTTGTAGATTACAAACCATGCCTTTTGTGAAAGTTATTTGTGTCATCATTTGTGGTGTGGATTTTGTTATACAGCAGAAACAGTGATCCTTAGTCTGGTGAATGTGGAGGTTCATATTCCAATCAGTAATTTATTTTCTAGAAATTAGTGATACAAAAAGGTTTTGGATGTGCTTGAATGGGTTAAAAAATTTGAGATATCTAGACCGTTCATTCATGAGTGATCTATTAACCTTGGGTTCTAGACCATCTGCAGACTTATCTTAAAAAAAAAATTACATCTGATTGGCTGCTGCAGCTTTTTCTCCCATCATGCATATAGGGTCCATGAACTGAAGGAAAAGTCTGTGAACTCCGAGGACTGTGACTTGGTGACCACAAGTGAAAACCTTCTCCTGTGACTGCTATTACACGATTGGGATCACTGTCCTCCATTTTTTTTTTTCAGAGTTTTATATAGCGCGAACTAGACCCGAACCCCAAACCGAATCGGGTATCAGAGCGCTTTACATAGCACCAGTTACGTTACATGTTACGTTACATGAGGACACACATTCATTTTTTGGCACGGGGAGATTAATTGATTTGCCCAGAATCACAGGAGGTTTTGGCGGCGTTACCGTGACTCGAACCCAGTTCTCCAGGTCCGAGGTCGAGCGCCCTAGCCGTAAGGCCAACTCCTCTCCTCCATCATTGAAATAAAATGAAAAGATCTCATATGGGGGTAGTATGGTTACAACCTGACCCCACAGGCCTCACTGGGTGTCATGGGGGGCTCAATAGGGACCCACCTCTGAAGTTAAACATCCGAAAAATGCTTTTGGGGAAAAATGTGTGTAATCTAGTACATGATTGTTGAATCCATAATTATAAAAGGGGAGTTTACTAGTTTGTGTTTCGGGTTTCTCAAGTGTCTAGGGCAACATTTGGGCACTCTCCTAGCAAACTGCTTGTGCTCAAGGGTTTCATAAAACCTGTAAATACATTTCCCAAAACTCTTAGACCTAGCTAGACATCTGGGAGAGATTTCTCGAGGTTCAAGAGATTCCCAAATTACTACATTAGTATTGTGATAGTCTTGAACCTTGATGGACACCTAAGGTCAAATTGATCAGGGTCCAAGGTGTTTGTGACCCACCACATCAATATTGCAAAAGTCTTGGACCTTGTTGGACACTCAGGCTTAGATTGCTCAGAGTTCACATGGTTTGCGTTGCTCTGCATAGGCTTCATGAATCTCATTAACCATTGTGGTGACGGTTCCCACAATCTGATTTATCATTTGTGAATGTTGAAATGCAAAGCCTAGCATTGGCCAGTCTTTAAGGGACCTGGATGGTGCTTTGATTATGATGCTTGGTATAGACTGACCTACATAGCCCAGATTGTTTATTTGTGGTGGATTGGACATGAGACCTGGCCACATGCTGCAGAATGTCTTCTCATAATAGATAACCATTTATAATAGATAATCATAGATAACAATTGCGTTTTGTCACTACTAAGGCTCAGAGATTCATTAAGCTTTAGAGAGCTGGCAATACAGACATGTTCTGAAGTCAGCCTATGAACATTCTTAGGAAAGGCCATAAGCCTGGATTTCAGGTGGGTGTGTTTGATCGTTGCTTTATTTAAATGCTTGATGCCAGCCAATCCTGGCTGTAGATTCACAGTATGCTGCAGTACTCCTCTGAGATTGTATAATATTAAACTACAGGCGTAATGAAGACATTGTTCCAGAACTAGTCAGGGCTGAACTGTCATTAGATGGAGATCGCAAGAAGCAGACATCCTTGCATTTGGATCAATGGTTCTACATTCAGGACCACTTGCTCTTGGCACAATGCTAAAGAGACCCAGCTTTATTCTACCCTCCTGTTTTATGGAGGTCTGTTCACATGCACTGCTTTAGAAAGTCCATGCAAGTGCATACCAGCGGACTAATATATAAAATGGGCTGGATGATGGCTGCCAACAGTTAATGCTGCCTTTACACCATGTCCTGCTCCAATTACATTCCAATAAAGAAGTGGTTATTTACAAGGCCACTTTCCAAATAGAACATAATCTCTACTATTTACCCAGCGAACTGCAAAATAGTGTATCATCTCTGCAGTTTAGTTGGCCACAAGCTAATTAGTAGACATGATGTACAATTTGACCTGCGGCTGGATAAGTAGTGTAAAGGAAGCCTTTATTTAGCCGGCAATGAAGAAAGAAGGGATTCCAGACAGTGTTAGGGTGGTGGCCATCTTGTAAGGGGATGCAACATGTATGGAGCATTTGAACATAAGTGGTATCCAAATGTACAATAGTTTGCGTAACTGTAGGAGCCTTTATTAAGCTAAACTGTTTTTATAACAAAAAAAAGTAAATAAAAACATTTATGGTTTTTTTTTTAATATTCAAATAACGAATACTGGAATCAACCTTCTGTTGTAGGAGCTTCAGGATATGGCACACATATAATTTGCACTGCAGTCAAGGAGTATTTTGCTGTCTGTAAAAAATAATGAGTATGGGTTTAACGCTTGTTACATTAATGTTTTACCACACATGAGAATAGCTGCTTTCTTTTTAATGTTCATGATCCTCCTTTTAATGAATTTTGGGGGCTGGCCTTTGTTTAGCTTCTTATGGAAGGCCTTTTACTAGCTTTTGCCTTCCTTTTAACAGGGATTGTACTTGCTTAATCTTTTCAAACCTGGCAATGCAGCAGTAGTCTACAAGTAGCAACAAAAAGGGAATGCAGACAGATAGTCTGTATCTGAGCCCCAGACGGAGGGAAATGTACAGTAGGCAATTGGTTCTTAGGTGCACAGTGCTTTGGGACAATTGCAGGAAGTTAATTGAATGAGACACAGAAAAGGGACCCCTGTGGAATAGGGAAGTGAAGGCAGAGACAAGTGAGTAATGCATCTGGCTAATTCACAGGAGTTCACTCTAATTCCTGTGACTAAGCCCACTTTTCCATAGTATTTACCCAGAAGAATGAGTTTTGGCATAGAAGCTTATAGGTCCTGTGGCACAAATGGCCCCTTCAGTCACAGTGACATTTTAGTCACCTGCACATTGTATCTTGGGAATGGTAATTTCATTTTTTAACATGCTACGCAGTGCTTTAAGATACCCTGTTTTTATTGAGTACTAATTTCTGCCCTCGACAGTGCTGTCTTAGCAAAAGAAATCTGGAAGCAAAAAAAATCAAAAAAATCTGAGTGGCTGGCTTAGAGGCAGTACCTGACTAAAATCAATGTGGAAGGGGTGTGGGGAAAGAAGGAATAGCACCAGTAGGAAGAAGATATTGACAAGTAAGAGAATAAGGGCCAAGAGGTGGACCACCTGTAGGGCTAGGACAACCAGAGCCAGGAGAACCTGGACAAGAACCAAGCAGAGGGAGACCTAGTCTATGAGGACCAGGGTTAGTAATGTCAGATGGGATCAAGAACAACTAGACAATGAGGAGCAGGACAAGCAAAACAAGGACTAGGGGTACGGCGATCAGGGCAAGAAGGATTCAGAAAAGCAGGACGAGCTGGACCCACATTACAGGTACCCAAAGGAACAAAGGGACCAGAGTAGAAGTACCGGCAGGTCCTAGACTATAACAATAAGGAATGTTAGGAGGGCCTGAGTCCACCGCTAGGTCCAGAGGGAGGAGGACCACCAGGGCCGGGAGTGGAAACCAATGTAGACAGACCAAAGAGGACCAGTACCAGGACACCCATGGAAAGAAGGCCCAGAGACAGGGGGGCCAAGACCACAGAGCTAAAATCAAGGCGGACTAAGGGACCAGAAGTGAATTGACCAGATCTAGGAGGAACACTATCAGAAATGGCTTGGGCCTTGAGACATTAGATTAGAAAGACCAGGGGGTTAAAAAGGACCAGGAAGACTAGGCCCAGTGGGTCCAGGATAAAAGGGTCCACAACGGTCATACTCAGGCAGATCCTAAACCATGGTGACAAGGACTACTAGAACCATGGTAACCTGCTACTTGGGAACTATGAGAACCAGTGGCAGGAGGGATGAGGAAGAGCAGATCCAGGAGGACCATTACTAGGAAGTCCAAGATAGAGGGGACTAGGACCTGATGGACAAGAACAAGAGTAAACAGGATAACCAGGAGACCAGTAGGACATGTAGTACTAGGATAGGGCAGAAGGACTGACGGACTAATCGGCTAGGGAAAGCAGCACCAGAAAACCCAATATAGGAGGACCAGACAAAGAAGTATCAGGTCTAAGACCTGGGCTACATGGACCAGGAGAATGAGGAGACCAGGAATTAGGAACAGGCACTCCAGGGAACTAGATACACCTGGAGAGAAGAATCAGGAGGACTGATGGTCGAGCATTATGGTGAGAGGAGTAAAAAGGTCGAGGAGCCTATAAAACCGTAGACCCAGAGTCCAAAAGACTAGGTGCAGGGGTAGATGGGAATGACAACCAGACAGACCCGGAAGTATGAGGATTGGAATTTCTAAGGCTAGCATGGAATATCAGAACTAGGAAAGGCTAGGATGGGCTGTCATGGGCCAGAACAAATTATTGCAGAACGATGAGGGCAAGGAGCAGAATCACATGGACCAGGAGGATCAGGATGATATTGAAGAGGACCATGAAGATCAGGACCAGAAAACCAGGATAGGCAGGACAGGAGCTAGAAAGACAAGGGGGAGGTAGGATCCAGGTCACCCAGAAGGCTATAGCAAGGATAACTAGGTGAACTAAAAGGATCATGATCAGGAGAACCAGAAACATGGTTAAAAGGGCCATGAATATCAGGACCTATGGGTCTAGGGCTTTGATTACCAAGTAGGGCACAGCAATCATTACAGGTGGAAGGACCAATATGGGGAGGATCAGATGTAAAAAGGCCAACCAGAATCTGGAAGATCAAGGGGGCTGCACATTGGTGGACAAGGATCAAACTGACCAAGAAGGCATGGATCAAGAGAGCTAGGATCAACTCTGCAGTACCAGTAGAACTAAAAGGACAAGGAACGGACCCAGGAGGACCAGAACAACCCAAGCAAGAAGGACACAGATTAAGAGGGCCAGGACACAAGAGGCTGGATGGACAAGGAACTCCAGTACCATGGCTAGGAGGTTTAGAGGCGAACAAGGGCAAGGTGACCAGGGCTAAGAGGACCAGAAACTAACTGTACCAGATGGCTAAGAGCAGTTGGACCAAGAAGGGCCAGGATGGCCAAAAAGCAAGGTTTATGATAACAAGCAGAATAGGACTAACCACGGACAGGTAAGTCCACTCCGCCAGCGGAGTTTACAGAGTTTTGCCTACTCCGCATTCTTTTGCGAACGTGGAGTTTAGGCTAAACTCTGACTCCGTGGCAGAGCGGAGTTAGCCGGCCCCTCCACCCTCCCGTCCGGCGTTTCCAATAGACAAGTACGGCAGGGACAAGGAAGGAGACCAACCATGGCGAGGAGGAGGGAGCCACAGCAGGTAAGTGCCTTTTTAAAATAATTATAATTAATTAGGGTGGGGGAGGGAGCGGAGTGGAGTTCCATGGAGTTCTTTTCCAACTCGGAACTCCACGTAGAGGCACTACACCAGCTCCACCTGGGCTTTCTCAGCCTACACTTCTCTCAATATATCTTCTAGCCCAACTTTCTGACTCTTCTCAAACTTCTTTCTACTACTCTTTCAAAAAGAACTACCCTATCTCTCACCCTATACATCTATCAATTATCCTCTACATCCACTCTACCATTTATCCCAAACCACTACTATAAGCCCCCCAATTTTTTATTTTTTTTTGCAGAGTTTTATATAGCGCGAACTAGAACCAAACCGAATCAGTTATCAGAGCGCTTTACATAGCACCAGTTTCGTTACACGTTACATGAGGACACACTTTCATTTTTAGGCACGGGGAGATTAAGTGATTTGCCCAGAATCACAGGTGGTTTTTGGCGTCGTTACCGAGACTCGAACCCAGATCCCCAGGTTCGAGGTCGAGCGCCTTAGCCGTTCCTAGACTCTCTCCTACTCTACCCCTCCTTGCATCATCTGACACCTCTTTTACTATACCGATACCTCAAAACAAACCTTTCTAAACTCTTCCCTCTGACTCTTACCTCCAAAAACCCTTTTTACTCATACAAAAGCCTCCTCCTACTGCTATGACCTAACAAAAAATAACATTTAAAAAAAATCCTTCACTCTGCTATCCCTCCTCTGTCTTTTTCAATCAAATTAGCAGATTAACATGTTCACTTCTAAAATTCCATATTCCACTATACTAATTCACCACTAATCCTTTAAGGGTTCCAAAGTAGCATGCTACTCACCAATAAAGCGTTTCAACTCCCCATCATGGTTACAAGCGCTATATGAGTGCAAACCTTTTTCCCTTTTCTACCCCTCCTCAACCCTTCTCAATCCAAATAACTGACTAACATATCCACCACTCAAATTAATTTCATGTTTCACTGTATTAATTCAACACTAATCCTTATGGGTTCCAGAGTAGTGTGCTACTTGCCAAAAAAGCAATTTAAAACCCCCTCAGGGTTAGCAAGCGCTATATAAATACAAGCCTCTTTCCCTCTTCTAACCTGCCACCTACCCTTCTCTATCCAAATAACTGAGTAACATATGCACCACTCAAATTACTTCATATTTCACTATACAAATTTTTAACACTAATCCTTTATGGGTTCAGGAGTAGCGTGCTACTTGCCAGAAAAGCGCTTCAACACCCATCAGGGGTAACAGGTGCTATATGAATGCAAACCTTTCTTCACCTTCTAGCCCTCTGCTATCCTTCTCACTCCAAATAATTGACTAATATCCACCACTCAAATTACTTTCATATTTCACCATACTAATTCACCACTAATCCTTTATGGGTTTCCGGAGTGGCGTGCTTCAACACCCCATCAGGGGTAACAAGCGCTATATAAATACAAACCTTTTTTCATCATCTATCCTTCTGCTATCCTTCTGAACCCAAATAACTGACTAACCTATCCACTACTTAAAATGTACTTGCATGTTCCACTATATTAATTCAACACTAATCTTCTATGGGTCCCGGAGTAGCGGGCTACTCGCCAAAAAATCGCTTTGATGCCTCGTCAGGGGTAGTAAGCGCTCTACAACTGCAATTACACTACAATACAAATAGGACAAGAAGGACTCGGATTACCAGGACCAAGAAGACCAAGACTAGGATGGTTGGTGAACCAGTTCCATGAGAACTAGGCCCAGGAGGAACCAAACCATAAGAACCAGGGCTAATTGGCACATAATCTTGAGAAGGACAAGGGCTATGAAAAATAATAATAGCACCACCAGGAGTGCAAGGGAGGTGAGACCAGGGACACAGACAACCAGTGCCAGTAGAAAACGTTATAAGAGGACCAGGTAACAAAGGACTAGGGGCACCTGGATGATCAGGACTTCTGGTAGCAGGATTAGGGTGAGGAGGAAAAAGTGGATCTGGACCAGGGACACCAGGACTAAGATGGCCTTGGGGTTACAGGCCACAGGACTAGGAACGATATGGCAGGGAAGATGAGGAACAGGGTGCCTGGCCCTGGACAATCAGAGCTAGGAAGACCATGATCAGTTTGTGTAGAAGCATGAGAACAAAGGGCAAGAGGATTAGGACGAGATCCTAGAAGCCTAGGAAGATCAGGATAATATGCAAGAAAGATGAAGGGGCCAGTACCAAGAATATCAGGTGGGCTCCTCCAGGATTTTATAGAACATGCCAAGAGGGATGCTCACCCACTGGAAGCATTGCGAGATTTTCATACCTATGTAGCAGACACTGTACTAATTTGCTTGACTGTACATGTTGTTTTGATTCTCTGCATTGTTTTTGTAGTCACTGTGATGCTTATAAAATGGTGCAATGATCTGTTACCTAAAAATGCCCATAATTCACAAAAAGGATACCAGGAGGACCACAGACAGGAGGACCAGGACTAGATCACGGAGGATTGGAAGAATCAGCACTGCAAGGACAAGGAATAGGCCTGGGAGTGCCAGGGTACCATGAACATAGGTCCAAGGCCCAGAGTACAAGGAGCTGAAGAAACTGGAATTGGGTGTAGCAGGATGAAAATGAGGAAGATCAGGAGGATCAGAACAGTCAGAGCCAGGAAAACTAAGAGGACTGGATCTGGGTATCCAGGACGACCAGGGCCGCCAAAACAATGAGGCTTAGCAGAACCGGGAACTGATGGACTAGGAATCAGATGAGCAAGGTGAGAAGGATCACAATGCCCATATCAAAGGAATGAGGGTCAAAAGGATCTGGAAGGAAGAGGAAGAGGGACCTGGAAAGACCAGGATGGCCACGAGGACCAGAAACAAGCGGATTAGGCATACACAGGTCCAAATAAGGAGGCCCAGAAACAAAAGCATCAAGTCTAATGGCATAAAACAAGGACGTTAACACAGACTGTGAGGACCAGCAAAAGGAAGATCAGTGATAGGCAAATTAAACTGAGAGTAACAAAGACAAGGAGAACAGGACCCAGAGAATAAGAAGGAGATGGTTGGGCAACTAGAGCCAGAAGAACAAGAGCAAAGAGGACCAGGGCAAGTAGGACCAGTGGGACCACCACAACCAAGGGAACATTTAAGATTAAGTCACAGAGGCCCAGGAGTATCAGGGCCTGCTATACCAGGACCAGAAGGACCAGAGTGAGGAGGAAAGGGAGGATAAGGAAGGCAAGGATAAGAGGAGCCATGATGGTCAAGACAGGTGACTAAGAACAAGATGACCTGAGCAAGGAGGATCAGAACAAAGTGGACATGTTAGTCCAGGAGGAAAATGATCAGGAGGACCAGGATCAAGAGTATCATGACATGTTGGTGGAGGAACCGGAGAACTAGGCAGGTCAGGAGCAGTTGGGCTAAGGCCATTAAGAACAGATGGGGAGGATTGGGTGGAATGGAAGGATCAGAATAAGCAGGACCAGGATCAGGACTTAGAGGACCAGAGGGATCAGAACCAAGGGGACCAGGACCTGTAGCTCCAAGTAAAGTAGGAGAACTAGGACCTGCGGTGTTAGGGCCAGGCTGGTGAGGATCAGGGAACCAGGACTTCTATAGCTACAAGGGTCAATGGGACCACACTTGGAACCAAAATGGCCAGACCTAGCCCGAGGACCTAAAAATGAGGGTCAGGACCAGCGGGTACAGTACTAGGTGGACCACTAGGGCAGAGACCAGGGCAAGGAAAATCAGGATGACCCAAACTAGGAAGACTAGAAGTGCCAGCCACAGGAGAATCAGGACAATAGGGCTAGGTGGATAAGACCCCAGCAGATTAACAGGATCAGTAGTACTAGGATCAGGTGGCCTAAGAAGGGCTAATACAAGGATGAGCCAGGAGCATGGCCAGGAAGACCAGGGTCTGAAAGGACTACAACCAAGACCACCAGATTCAGGAAATAGTTTCACTGCAACCAAAACTAGTTGGACCAGGGCCGGATAAGGATCTGGAGGACAAAAACAACTCAGAATAGATGGTATTGGAACAAGACTAGGAGGAGGGACCTAAAGGCACAGACCAACCTGGAAGAATAGGAAAAATACAGGGAGCAGGCGGACACCTATGTGATTCCAGGCCACATGAATTAGGATATCTCTGCTGTAAAAGGTTCTGTTGCATGCTTCTGGTGCTGCTAACCCCTAGAAATTGTCAGCTATTCAGCCCAAGTATAGAACTGGTAAGTATTTGCTGAAAAATCAGAGCATGCAAAGTAAATATAAAGATGCAGTCAGATGTGGGCACAGTGGTCTGAGGGGGGATCTGAGGGCATAGGGAGTGAAACCTAGCAGATGAATTTAAAGATAAATGGGTAAAAGTGAGTTTGGACTGTGAAGGTTGGCAGAAAGGGTTTTAGAGACTCAGATGGTTGAAGTCATACAAAATGGTTAATGACTAACAAAGGGGTTAAAGGGCTGTGGCATTCAGCAAAGGGGAGCTCAGGGTCATAAGAAGGCTCTAATTAGCAGAAGAGAGGGTAATGGAGGTTCCAGATAGATCACCTCAGATGGCCCAAAGGGGGATTCTATGTGATCCCCAGATCTTTGTGTTGACATTCCATGTGTGTGCATTTGTGGTGGGTATATAGCTAGTGCGTAGTAATAGGGCTTCTTATGGGCCGATTCACAAAGGGCCTCCACACTCATGGCAAGGGTCCCACAATGGGTAACTGCAGTACAGAGGTCCGGCTACGATTGCGATGCCTCTACCATGAGTGCAGACGCCCTTTGTGAGGCAGCCACCTTGTGTGGTGAAAGTCTGAGTGCGTGGACCAGTGGGAGTCATTTTGCATGACCTGATGGGGAGTAAATACATCTTCCATACACAGTGTGCATGTACTGACTGCATCCCTCTGAATGGAGGGTGAGAGACCAGAACTCAAGTGAGG
The DNA here is from genome assembly GCF_964261635.1 of Lissotriton helveticus. Taxonomy (NCBI): domain Eukaryota; kingdom Metazoa; phylum Chordata; class Amphibia; order Caudata; family Salamandridae; genus Lissotriton; species Lissotriton helveticus. The sequence goes on from NC_136063.1 coordinate 952,004,805, forward strand.
GAGAATAAAGAAAAGTCTACCCAAAGAAATTCTGTGTTTTGTTTTTAGTAAAGGGCTACTGATTAGTTCTTCATGAGTGACGACCTAGAGTAGAGGGTAGGTGTAAGGGGTAGGCCCGAGGTTTCTCTTGTTAAAGGTGTCAACATTCCTAGGCAGGGCTGCCCTTTTGCATGTGCCTGAAGACTGCTCAGGAAGACTAATAACATCAGGTGCTGAGGTCTCATGCTTCATTGTGTCCATATTTTGGATACTTCTGCTTGGAGCCAGCACTATTGCAACTGCTGTGGGAGCAATCACCTAGCACAAAGGCTGTGTCTGAGCTACAGCCAGAAAATTATATTTGAAAGAGACTCACCCCAAATCAGTTCTGAAACCTCAATAGTGAATCCACATCCCCTCTCTGGAAAATGAGTATTAACCCCTTCGACGCTCATGACGAGCCCAGCTCGTCATGGAGTTTCCATTGATTTCAATGGAAATTACATTGAAGATCCAAAATAGCCTTAGCATCCAAGTGGTTAAAGTGGAACTGTGAAATTATCGATCCATAGTGCTTAAAAATCAAGGTAACAAAATGTCTCTGTTTATTCAGTGCCTTATTAACAATATTTTTTAAAAAGTAAATAAAAAAATTTGAGTTTCTTTTCTCCTGTGTTTTTGATGCTTATATGTCATTCTCTGACTTACTGGGAACATTCATTCATATTCCATTGACATTTAATTAAATTAATTATAGTCCCATTCCTTTGCCTATGGCTTCTCGATAGAATACTTCCTCTTATGGCCTGACAGAGTAGGTGTTGTGAAGCAAGGACTTCATAGCAATTACCCTATTTAGAGAAAAACATGGATGTAATGGAATGGAAAACATTCTGACTCCATCACACTTGAAAAAAACTCCTAGTGTGGGGGGCCATTCGTTTTTTTGTTTTTCAAAAACAAACTCCCACTTTGGGAGATATTTTTTAAATGTTTACTAGCCGACCATAATGTATGACAGTATTAGTACTGAACTTCAAAGATTTCTTGCATAGACAGGAACCATCATGATAGTACTGCCTGTGAAGGTAGAGATTTGTCCATAGGGCCAGTGGACAACTCAAATTAGGTGGGTGGAGGTCCCTCAGGATGGCAGAGGTATTGCTCTCTGCCAATCCTGATGGAGTTAACGCCGTCTTCAAAACTCTAAATTAGTCCCATAGTTTTTCTTCTTTCTGTCATGAGATTGGCATGACACTTCTCAATTATACTGTGTTGGTTATTTCATAAGAAGTACTATGCAATTGTTTCTATTTTGATGAATTCACCCTAAATATTAGATGGCTCTATGTAACTGGAATACAACATATCCGGTTTTTACTCTTAGAATTCATTGTTTTCAGGTATTTTGGTCTGATTGTTTAATCAAAGTGAATCAGAATTAATATATCAAGAATGCCGTCTTCAAAACTCTAAATTAGTCCCATAGTTTTTCTTCTTTCTGTCATGAGATTGGCATGACACTTCTCAATTATACTGTGTTGGTTATTTCATAAGAAGTACTATGCAATTGTTTCTATTTTGATGAATTCACCCTAAATATTAGATGGCTCTATGTAACTGGAATACAACATATCCGGTTTTTACTCTTAGAATTCATTGTTTTCAGGTATTTTGGTCTGATTGTTTAATCAAAGTGAATCAGAATTAATATATCAAGAATGCACTGATATGCTGCAGAAAAGAGGTGTTCTGATAACATAGAGCCTTTGGGTAATTCTAATCTGGCCTTAGTACACTCCCATGGCTTTGTGAGTAAGAGCAAGTACCTAACTTTAGATGAGAAAACAGCTTTAACTAGTTTCACAAAGGTTCTAATTGTCTTTATCATAAGTCATCTCTGTAGGTAAATGTAAAGGAGTAGGAGTATTGTTTGGAGCACAAGACAGCTTCATAAAGAGTCTCCCAAGTCTCTATGTTTTGGCCCACGGTGTAAAGGAGTGCATTCTGTACCATGTCTGTTAAAATACCTTGGACACACTTGGGACCTTTATAAGTTAGTGCCTGCATATGAGCCAGTTTTAGCAATTATGGACCCATGTTACAAAATCATAGGTCTGCGACCACAGAATTGCTTTTCATTCATTATGTACAAAGCCCTTTTTATGAGTTGAGAATTTCTTTGAACTTGTAAAAGGACTTTTGTGATTGTTTCCGGATTACAAACGGGTGGATATGTGAAAGAAGTGTGTTTCCGCATTACAAACAGGAGGATATAATATTATTAGATGCAGAGAAAGCATTTGATAGGGTCTCGTGGGGATTCCTCTGGGCAGTATTAGAGAAGGTAAATCTAGGGAGTGGTTTCATAAAGGCTGTCAGGGCTTTATATGTCAATCCAAGAATTAAACTTAAAATTATGGGCGAATTGAGTAAAGAGATAATGATTGGGCGGGGAACTAGACAGGGATGTCCTTGCTCTCCGCTACTCTTCGCCCTATATATAGATGCATTTATTAGGAAAATAGAACAGAATATAGATATACGGCCAATAGTCTTGAACGGACATGAAACAAAAATTTTGGGGTATGCGGACGATCTGGCGGTTACCTCTTGCGATCCTGAAACCGCATCACGGGCAATAGAAGCAGAAGCAGCTATATATGGAAGATTATCTGGATATAAGCTAAATGTAGATAAAACACAAGTTGTAATAAATAATAAAATAACGTTGGCAGATCAAAGAGTCACGGAGACTGCGATATATTTAGGGTTTCAATTTCCTCCGATTGCACAACTATAGTAGAGAAGAATTTAGAACCTATAATACGTAAGGCTAAAACTGATTTTAACCGATTAAACAACCTACATTTGACTACAATCGGCCGATGCAACTTGATAAAAATGTCCTTTCTGCCTAAAGTGCTCTATCTTTTTAGGTCCATTCCCCTACTATTCGACAATAAATGGTTCAGAGAGTTAGAAGGGGTAACAAACAGGTTTATATGGGCAGGAGGAAGAACGCAACGCAGCCAAAATTTTTTGTCGTTGCCCCGAGAACGTGGTGGGCTGACACTCCCTGACTTCAAAACTTATTATTGGGCATCAGTTTTACAATTTCTAAGAGGGATGCTGGGGGGAGATATAACGGACAAATGGAGAGGGAGGGATATGATTCCGTATGTATACGAGCTTTTTGTCAAGGATTCGGACAGCTGGCTGCTCAAATATGATGAGAAAAGCTATTACAAGAAGGTACGATTTAAGACCCTGGGGGCTGCCATTACTATATGGTCTATCCTTAAAAAGAAGCTAAAATTGGGTAGAATGAACTGTTATACACCACTATATGGGAACCCATCGCTTCCAGGAATATTCCATGATTCCATAATGAAAGATTGGGACAGGCAAGGGGTAAAAACTATAGGAGATCTTGTAGGGCCTACAGGGGTAATTATCACTTATGAAAACGCGCAAAGGCTTTATAATTTAAGGCACAGAGATTTTTATAAATATTTACAAATTAGGTCAGTCCTATCAAGAAAGAGGGGCGGGGAGGTTGATATGCAAAAGGTAGATTTGATGGAAGACTTAAGAAAGGAGTCAGGTTGCTCCATATCGCAGCTGTATGTCGAAATATGTAAATTTAAGAAGGATGACTCTGAAAAAATGTTTGAAAAATGGGGAACTAAACTAGGGTTGATAGGGAATGAGGCTGAGAAGTCGTTAACAATGTTAAATACCGTGTTGAGAACAACAAATTTGCAAACACAGCAATATAAAACATTGTATGAACTGTATCATACCCCCCCACAGGGTGGCACAGTGGGGTGGAACAAGCGGGATAATCTGTCCAGGATGTCACTCTACCCAAGCTGATACGATTCACATGTTTGCTTCATGTCCCAGTTTAGATAGTTATAAACAGGATATGGAAAAAAAAAATCATAAATCACTGGGAATGAATATTTCACTGTCAGACGAAGTTATGATTTTAGGAGTAGCTAAGGATGGCGTGGTAGTTCCTCATTATGAGTTTTTGTATATAGCCATGGTATTAAGTAGATTATGTATAGCATTGCTATGGAAAGATCCTAGTCCACCGACAGTACATCAATGGGTTTCGAGGTTGCTGGCAATCTTTACCTTGGAACAGGCTCTATATGAAAAAAAGGGAAGGGTAAGAAGAGAAGTTGCGAGGCGAATATGGGCTCCAATAATAGCATGGAAGCAAAAGCTGGGGGAGTTATAAGCATACAGTAAGATAATTAATAATCTGTCTTAGGTATTAAACTGAATTTGTAAGAACTATTATGGATAGAATGTATTAAATGTAAGTACGAATTAATGAACTTGTTAAGGAATTAATTCAATAATGAATGTTATTTGATTTTTTTATCCTGGTGAAATACATAACTGTAATCTTGATGATGATGAATAAAAAAAAAAAAAAAAAAAAAAAAAAACAAACAGGAGGATATGTGAAAGAAGTTTCCTTCCTCCCCTTTCAAATTCGGAGAGGGATTTATTGATAGTTTATGACTGCAATTGTTATTGCAAAGAATTGCCAAGCTAACAATCCCTGAGTTGTGTGGTAACTATTTTGCAAAGGTGAAGGGACCCCTTTCCCTTTCGATATCATGCTTGCTGCCTCAAGGGTGAGAAGTTTTCCAAAACCAAAAACTTGGTTTTAAACTAGCACTGGGTTCTTTAAGGAATATGGGCTGCTTAAAAAAAGTGTTCTATTTTGGAATGCAGTCATAGAGATGGTGGTATGGGTGTGCCTTTCAGGCCACCACTCCAGTGACTACTGCTTATCACAGATTGCAAATTGGCATGTTGTCCTGCAGCCCCCTGCATTACAGTATTTTGAATGCAACCTGTGAATTCCTTTTCATGAATATTGCGAGTAACAACAAACCACTATGTACACTACACGTGATCTACCACCCTCCACGTGACAACCTCTTGTTCATCGAACAAATCATGTAAAATCATCACTACCAATGTAGGACAACACTGCTCCCAGATCTTCCTCGGAGGCGTCAACCTTCATTGGAGTGATCCTAATGATCCCTCAATTAACAGCCTAAAATCCTTTCCAGTGGACTTTAACCTGAACCAAATCTGTGACAGCCCTACACACAACCTGGATGTGACCATGGACCTAATCACTGATAAAGCAAACTCGATTCAACTCGAATATATGGTCCCATACGACTGGACAGATCATCACTGCATCACCTTTCTCATCACCAAATCAGTGAGGACACATAAACCACAACTTAGGAAACCCAGACAATGGAAAATAATCTCTCACATTATAGACCTTAAAGACTTGACATCCCTCAGCAATAACGTCTTACCTCCTCCGGTGGACATGTCAGATGTCAATGACCTTACAAACCACTAGAACAACTCCATGATGACCATTCTTGATACAGTTGTGCCCTTACAGCTTAAAAGACTGTCCACTAGAGACTCCAAACCATGGGAGCCTTAATGAAGACAGACGCAATTTGAGACTGGCCAAACGAGTGTGGAGATCCTCGCTGTCCCTAGAACACCTCAGGCACCTGCGATCACTGAGGAACCTCTACAATAATCACATCAGTAACTCCGAAGCAAGTTTCTTCAGAGTTCAACTAGACAAAGCCAAAAATTGTCAAGAAAACTGTTAGAAATGATCACACATCAATCTACTCAAAAACCCATCCCTTGCACAATGGGATCCCTACCGCTGCAACATTTGCCTCCTTCTTTCTTGAAAAGTCTAAAACGATTGAAAGTGATCTCCAAACAGCAATTGAGCTCCTCCCAATGATACCCCCAAAAAGCCCAGGCCAGCATATGATTGTTCAGCACCCAGACCTACATTGACTCTCCCTCAAAACCAACCCATCGTGGGACATTTTCAAAACCTTTGATGAAAATGCCATTCTAAATATCTTAACAACACTTAAACCATCACACCACTTCTGCGACCTCTACCAGCGAACATCTTCAATGAGATTAAAACATGTTTACTCCCTCTCTGGACTAAGATAGTGAATGCTTCACTACTCCAAGGGGCTTTACCAGACTGCCTAAACACAGGGCAGGTAACCCCCGTTCTTCAAAAAAACACAGTGTATCATACAAACCCCGATAACTTCCATCCCATCTCCACCATTCCCTCTCTGGCAAAGCTCCTTGAGAAATGCATACATATTCAACTATGCAATCCCATTGATCAGTTCCACCTTATTGACCAATTCCCACTTGGTTTCCGTCAGGGTCACAGCATGGAAACAGTCCTTACCATCATAGTTGATGACACACTTAAAATGCTAGATTAGAATAAATCTTGCCTCCTAATCCTCCTAGACCTATCCTCAGCCTTCGACACGGTCAAACATGACAGCCTCCTTGAATTACTTGAACACAGAATGGGATTATCAGGGGTTGTCCTAAATTGGTTCGCCTCATTTCTACACAACAGAACTCAAGGAATTTAGGTTACCCAATCCTTGTTCACTACCACTCCTGTCACTTTAGGGGTCCTTCAGGGGTCCACCTAGTAATCTACTCTCTTTAACCTGTTCATGTAGCCTCTAACCAAAATTCTGAAATGTTCCAATGTACAATACCACATGTATGCAGATGACACCCAACTATTCCTTAAAATCTCCTCCACTGGAGATATCCGTCTACTCAACACAACTCTGATAAAAAAAAAAAAACTGGCTAACCAAAAACCACCTTAAACTCAACTCGCTCAAAACCGAATTCCTCTTAATTGCCCCAGCAAAAGGATCCCTCAACATCGAAGATTGGATGAAACTCCTAACAGTCTTCAACTGCCTTCCACACATTATAGATTCCACAAGATTACTAGGAATTACATTTGACAAGAATCTCAACATACAAGAACACATCAGCTCAGTCACCTGAGGAGCAAACTTTCAAATGAGCATTTTTAGGAATATAAAACCCTTCCTCCCCTTCCACGACCTTAAATCAGCGGTGCAAGTGCCAGTTATGCCCAGATTAAACTATGGGAGTGCTACCATATGTGGTCTGCAGAGATCCAATTTGGCGCCACTAAGGGCATCCCTTAACTCTGCTGCAAGGCTCATAACTGGATCGAAAAGGTACAGCCACATCACACCAGATCTGAAGGCACTAAACTGACTCCCCTATGAGGCAAGGATTCAGAGGAAAATTGTGTACATGACCCACAAAACCCCACACTTCAATACATCGAACTACCTAGCAGACAAACTGAAACTTTCCGGCGGTGGCAGATCATCTAGAAGCACCAGCACTTAACAGTTGAAACCTCAAAAATTTCAAAAAAAGAAAACCTACATCCAAGCCTTCTCCGGATTGGCCCCTAGAATCTGGAACTCCCTGCCCCCTGAAATCAGATTGATCCCTTCAATCACTTCATTCAAAAAAGAAGTCAAACTGCTTTTAATGAACAAATCTCTACCCTGAACCCACAAACTCATTCTCTGGATAGTGATCTGATGCTGTTCTCCAACCAGGGCTTGCACGCCGTCTGAGTACTGGTTTATAACTCACTGTCCCACGCCTGATTTGCAACGGACATTGTCAGCGCTTATGTTTCTTGGTTATCTATTTTCTACTAATTGAACTAATCTGTAAAGTGCTCTTATACCCTTCCAAGGTAATAATAATTACTTTATAATAATTACTTTATTGTTTGATTATTTAAAATCTTACAATATACAGTTACAAAAATACTTTTAGTATAAAACCAATAAAACTTTCATCATAAAATTCATTAAAATGTATCCTTAGTATACTTCATTTAGGACTTAGGCTACTAATTTTGTTTTACCCTTCCAAGGTCAAGTTTGCACTATATAAAACTTTATAATTAAAATAAAATAAAATAAATAAATAGAAATGTTGTGACCCGACCAAACAGTACAAAGGTCGCTTTACAGAATACTATTCCATTCACAAAAGTTATGTGAGGAATTTGCGACTACTTTTAGTGAATGAAATAACATCAGGGCCCTAACTTTCATAGGGAGATGGATGCCAATTGCATACACTCTTTACTTGCAGTTCTACATGGCGTAGAAACCGTCTGAAATCTGCTTACGGGATAATGAAGTAAAATGTAAGGTGTTTAGACAGCAGCCAGGTAAATAGTTAAGTCACTCTGCTATGTGCATGGCGACTGGCCAAGTTGTGCATACCTTCTATT